>NC_042616.1:153435983-158235983 GCF_901001135.1 Rhinatrema bivittatum | reverse complement strand
GTTCAGATCCATGGGGGCATAATACTATTTACCTTTCTCCATTAAGAAAAATAGACATTCAGTCCTGCTATCTGTTTCCTGTTTAGCCAGTTACCAATCTATAATAAGACATTGCCTCTAATCCCATGACCTTTTAATTTCCTGATGAGTCTTTCTTAAGGGACTTTGTCAAATGCCTTCTGAAAATCCAGATACAATATAGCAACCGACTCTCCCTTGTCAACATGTTTGTTAACCTTAAACAAAAGTCTAACAGATTGGTAAGGCAAGACTTCCCATCGCTCTGCCCCATTAGTCTGTGTCTATCCAGATGGCCAGTAATTGTGTTCTTTAGAATAACTTCGACCATTTTTCCTGGCGCTAATGACAGTATGATACTCCATTTGTTTATACTTGTTGGAAGTGTTCTCTAGTTCAGTGGTTCTCAGCCTTTTTTCAGCCAGGACACACCTGACAGATGGTTCTCACATGCGTCACATGTGACCATCATGGGGCTAAATGTAAACATACATTCTACATTCACGGGAACCCCCTTGACCCCCAGCAATGAGTGCAGAGCAGAACTAGGGCATTACCCTGTACAACTCACCATACAAAAAAGATATTCTGGTTCTGATGACATCCCAGTAAAAGCAAAACAAACTCCTTTTACTACCAGGCACAATAGCCTTCCTTATGAAAAGACAGTAATTTAACACTAATGCATATCCTATTAGGAACACACAACAAATAAGATTGATACAAATGCCTACATGCTAGTAAAATACCTCACCCCTACCACACACATAGAATCGACCTTCACCAAGTACAGAAAACTACAAATTATAAATATGGAGACAAACTGGAGTGGAAAAACAAAAAAGCAGCTCTGCATGCAGTGCAAACCTGGAGAAATGGAAAGAGAAATATAGCACCTAACATAGGGCCTCATTTTCCAATATCGCATGGTATCGCATGCGATACCAAAAAGGGGGTGTTACCTTATGCTAATAAGCACGTGTATCGCAAATTGCGATAACAGCTATGCAAATCACGCTATTAACCCAATTTGGGCTACGTTGCCAGTATATATCACGGTTCACAATGTTTCCGGACAGCCTGTTTCAGTGTTCTGCAGGCTAGGGGGGAGAGAGAGAGAGAGAGAGAGAGAGAGAGAGAGAGAGAGAGAGAGAGAGAGAGAGAGAGAGAGAGAGAGAGAGAGCGAGCACCTTGCTATAGTGTCTCTTCCCTAGACAGGTATTTGTATCCCTATGGGAGGCTCACCTAGTAACTCGAGGTGGGGATTAGGTATGAGTGTAGGGGGTTGGGGGCCACTTTCACATTCAACATGAGACATACGAATAGAACAGTGGTCTCTAGTGAAGATTTGATGACCTTCGGAGTGAGGAAACGCACTCCAAGATGAGATTTGGGCAATGTTCTCTCAAACTATCTTGTTGTTGCCCAGGTAGAGTGTCCATCAAGCTAGTTTGAGAGAACATTGCCCAAATCTCATCTTGGAGTGAATTTCCTCACTTCGAAGGCCATCAAATCTTCACAAGAGACCACTGTTCTGTTCGTACGTCTCACGTTGAATGTGAAAGTGGCCCATAATCCCCACCTCGAGTTACTAGGTGAGCCTCCCATAGGGATACAAATACCTGTCTAGGGAAGAGACACTATAGCAAGTCTGTCTGTCTGTCTGTCTGTCTGTCTGTCTGTCTCTCTCTCTCTCTCTCTCCCCCCCTAGCCTGCAGAACACTGAAACAGGCTGTCCAGAAACATCATGAACCACAATAAACCTTTACCGGCCTCTAGCGCACAACGTACCGCAAATGAAAGAGGTGTACCTATTGGCCACGTTAGGAGCCACGCTAACACCGCGGCTGTTTCGCGGCACACGATAACTCTTTCCTACTTAACATATGCTCCGCCTCCTGAATACAAAATTAAAAATTCACAAATTGCGTTAACGGCTGTTAGCGCGATTTGCGGAATTATCTCCTGCGGTAACTCCTTGGAAAATGACTCCCATAGTCCCAGGATTTGCAATAACGCACACAAACTAATCCGCACAAAGTTACACCTGTATTATGGAACACACTCAAACAGTAACAACCCTATCTATGAAAAGGCAACACTACAAATATTAAACCAGGCCCTAAACACAGATACACTTCTTATTAGTAAAAAAGAATAAGCCAAGCTGCTATAGAACCCCAGGCAGAAATAATAGTAAAGCTTTACTAATAAATGGTACAAAACAGGTGCTGAACAGAACAACATCCAACAATTAAAAACTCATAAAAATTATTAAACATGTCCAAATATCAATAAAATATTTCAAAACAGCAGACATCTCATAATACCCAATAATTAAAATGGCAGTCAATCAAGAAAAATAAACTTAAAAAGCCACCTTTACTTACCCTCTCCAGCAACTCTCCTACTCCTTTCCCTTCCAGGCCAATAGCACTCACCAGAAGCAGCAAAGGCTGCTGAAGCTCTGTCCTCACAGTCCTCTTCCTTAGCGCCCACAACCAGTCACTCATACACCCCCCCCCCCCCCCAAAATTAGACCCCACGACCAATCTCAGTCTCTCTCACACACATACACACACTAATCATTTTCCTGACCAGTCTCTCCCACACACACTAGTCATCTTCCCGACCAGTCTCTCTTTCTCACACAGAAACACATCACCTCCCTGACCAGTCTCTCTCTCAATCACACACATGCGCTCTTATGTACAAGCTCTCAATCACACCACACACATGCTCTCGTACACACCCACACATACAAACTCTCACCCAGGCACCCATTCACACTCACACACACAGGCTCTCACCCAGGCACCCGTTCACAACCACACATACAAGCTCTCACCCAGGCACCCATTCACACTCACACACACAAGATCTCACCCAAACACCCATTCACACCCACACACACAAGCTGTCACCCAGGTACCCATACACACCCACAGACACAAGCTCTCACCCATAGACCCATTCACACCCACACACACCAGCTCTCACCCAGGCACCCGTTCACACCCACACACACCAGCTCTCACCCAGGCACCCATTCACACCAGCTCTCACCCAAACACCCATTCACACCCACAGACACAAGCTCTCACCCAGACACCCATTCACACCCACACACACAAGCTCTCACTGCCAAACCTCTTCTTCCTTCGCTGCAGGGATGAGCTCCAGTTCCGCTGCGGCTTTACTTTGGCGGGCCTTCTTTTTCACTGCCATGGGGATGGGCTCCCGTGGCAGCCTTGCTTGGTCGGGGTTGGGTTTCCTCTTCGCCGCCAAGAAGATGAGCTCCTGTGGCGGCCTTGCTTGGTAGTGGTCGGGTCTCTTCTTCGCCACCATGGGGATGAGCTCCCAAGGTGGCCTTGCTTGGTCGGTGTTCGACACTGCCACCACTACCACTGGTTTATGCGATGCCTGCCTCATCGGCCAATCAAAGGCTTCCTCCCTACTGCCTACTCCCATTGGCAGGTAGAAGGGAGGAGGCTTCCGATTGGCCTGCGCGGGGGCAGGAAGAATGAAGGAGGCTTCCCATTAGGCAGTGGGGGCAGGAAGAAAGGAGGCTTCCCATTGGCCCGCGGGGGCTGGAAAAAGGGGAGAAGGGAAGTACAACCAGGGCAGTGGGACACTGGGAGCCGCGACATACTGGTGTGTTGCGACACACACTAGTTGAGAATCGCTGCTCTAGATTATGTATGGTAAATTGGGTAAAGTTTGATATAGCTGGTTTTATAATAATAGGAATTTGAAAAAATGCTCCTTGCCTGAAAACAACCACCACACTAAAAAGTCACACACTGTGCCAAAGGTTACAGCATAATATATAGGGATTTAAAAAAAAAAAAAAAAAAGGCAGACTACTAAATAGATGAAGATTTTATAAATGTGTATGAAGGTTTGTTTCTTTCTATATTTTATTTTTAACCTGAATTGACAGGTAGCTAAATATTCACTGAACAAACAGTACAGATAAACGACAGTTCTATCTGCTGATAGAGAGAATTTTGAAGGTCAGTTATGATTAGAAAGTATAGGGAAGGATGCAGATACTGCTTTGTGTAGCAATTTCTGATAACATGCAGGTATATAAAGTAGATTTATCAGCTAAAAAAGAAAGTAAAAAAGTGAATTCATACATAAATTGCATTAAAGAAGAGTAACCTTGAAAGAAAAATCACAGCATCAAAAGAGGAAAATTGTGTTAGGGAACTGTGCGCTGAATTTCACACACAAACTACTTTGTTTTTTTGATTCCTGATGCAGTAAGCTGAAGAATTGAAAGTTAAAAAGTCTGCATACTGAGTTAAAATGTGTACTCAGCAAAGGCTGCATGCACATTTTAAATTGGAGGGGAGGAGGGTATAGAGCTGACTATTGCAGCCTTGCTGCTCCATGCATCCTGATTCCAGTTGCTAGAGTGTGCGAGAGGCAGGAGGAGGAGACCTGTAGTGCAGAATCAGAAAAGCTGCAGGTTCATTGCAGCTGGATTTAAAGGTGGTATCCATCAGCTGTATAATAAAAGAAAAATCTCTGTGTTTGCGTATCTTGAATCTAGCCTAGTACTATGGCTTCTCACGGGGCTCCTCCCCGTGGGTGTGGTCATCTCCACAGTACCCAAGAATCCACTCAAACACCTCAAAACCATAACACCCATTACTAGTTCCACACAATCAAGTCAATGCTATAAGGTGCATTCAGCAGAATGCACTGTTTTACCTGCATTTGAATGCATATTTTGTACACGTAAACCTTACTGCTGATGCAGGAATATGTGCATTTAAAACTATGCATTCAACTTAGCGCCCTCGCATGGAAATCCTATGTAAATGAGGGCATTAAGCAGTACTTCCTGACGTAGAGAGGTACGCTGGTCCTAACTCATATTTTCTTAGCACCGGAAACTTTACTCTTGGTCAGAGATAGAGTTAAGTTTCCAGCGCTGCTGCCATCTCACAGAACTTCAGTCCACGGCAGGAGGCAGCTCAATATAATCAAATATATATAATCAAAATAATCAAGCTTACAGAGATGCTTCAGGTGTTTTTGTTTTTTTTTTTTAAATATTGAAACAGAAAGCTGCTACTAAATAATCACCTCTAATATGTGGTGTACATTCTTTCTTTTTTTCTTTTTCTGGGAAGAATACTGAGTTATTGTTGCAAAACTGGTGGAAACTGCAGGTCGAGATAAAGTGCCAAACTACTGTCAACTGTCATTATGAATCTTCATCGCTGGTGGAAGTTTCAGACCTTATGTGAGAGTTCCCAGTCGTCGGAGGATGAGAAAAGGTCCGACAAAGCGTGGCGCAAAATGAGCTGATGGTAGCTTGAGTCTTAGATGTTTTGTTGACAGCCAGACTTTGTCACCAGGCTGGAATTCAGGAGCCTTGCAGTGGCAAGCATCATAGCTTTTCTTTGCTCTTTCACCCGCTTTTTGGAGCATCTCTTTAGTCTTAGTCCAAAGTGGTTGGATATCTTTGGCAGTAGATTGAGCTGCCAGGGATGACACTGAAAGTGGGAGTGGTAAGGGTGGTAATAGTAGTCATCCATAGACCACTTCAAATGGTGTAGATCCAGTTGATATTGCTGGATGAGAGTTGATGGCGAATTCAACCCAGGGCAACAGTTCAGCCCAGTCATTTTGACGTGATCCAACGTAGGCGCGAATGAACTGCTTGAGTGTTCTATTCATTCTCCCAGTTTGACCATTCGACTGGTGAACCAACGTAGATCCTGCAGTCATGTACCAGGCAGGGTCATCGAATACTGATCTGAACAGTTCAAGGAACCCGGCAAGATCATGCAGGATAGGGTCATCGCGTTCCCACAGCGAAGAGGCCCAAGCCAATGCTCTTCCATCCAGATAAGACAAGATGTAGGTGGTCTTGGCATAGTCTGTAGGAAAATGATTAGGTTGCAGAGAAAAGTGCATGCAACATTGATTGATAAATCCTCTACATCTCCAAACTTCCCCTAAGAAGCGTGTTGGAGCAGATAGGGGTACAATAGTCTTGACTGTCATTTCTGGCGGTGTAACTTCTTTACCTGTGGTGGCTGGTATATTCATCTGTGCATGCAACTGGTTAAAGGCAGCAGTTAAGTTATCCAGCAAGTTTTGTTGTTTGGATATTCGCTGGGCCAGGCCTGGAATGTCCTGCAGTGCAGTGAGCTGAGCCAAATCCATGGAGTTAGCAATCTGTTATGGTTTTGAGGTGTTTGAGTGGATTCTTGGGTACTGTAGAGATGACCACGCCCATGGGGAGGAGCCCCGTGAGGAGCCACAGTATTAGGCTAGACTTGAGATACGCAAACACAGAGATTTATCTTTTATTATACAGCTGCCAGAGGTGGCAGTAGTGAGGTGATACAGAGGTGGCAGTCCAGGGAGTTCCGGATGCAGCAGAGCTATAGATGAGACAGACTGACAATGTTAGAAGTTGGTAGCTGTATAGGTGAAGATCCCAGCAGGCAGAAGTAGTTGTATACAGGCACTGAGCCAGGGAGAGCAGGCCCTTGAGGAGCGAGTACCTGATCCCAGATAGGCACCTGAAAGAAAGTAAAGGGCCCCCGAGGAGCGGGTACCCAGGTTAGAGTAATACCCCGAAGGGCAGAGAGAGCTTCTAGCGGCAGCAAGGAAGCGGCAGAGTAGCTCAGACCGGAGGCTTTCCATCCATTCACGATCCTTGCTAATTCGATGAGCTAGCAAACAAGGGCAGGCTAAATACCTGGATGGCGTGACGTCACTCGAGGGGGACGCCCCCAAGGTTCCCCGCCATGATGTGGATAAAGATGTGGGTTGCATGCGTGCACCCTAGGAGGCCCTTAGGAGAAACATGGCGTGAGGCTTTGCCATAGCCGTTCCATGGACGCTGGAGAGAGCGGCTTGCAGACACGGCGGTAGCCATCTTCCCAAGGCTAGCGGGGAGAGCAGAGAGAAAGGTGAGGCACAAAGGTTGAAGCCGCCTGAGACCAACGGACGCAACAATGGGAAACAATTTGTAGACAAAAAGGACCTATAGAACGTGGTAAAGTTGAGGGTGCTAGGGCCAGGTGTGACCTCGTCAAGCGGGTGGGGCCAGATGGGGGATAAATTCTCACTTTCCTAAACACATACCTGAACACATTCTAGCCCCTACCAGCGCTCAACCCCCAGCTGTCCTTTGCCCACCAGAACTGATTTACATCAGCTCTAATTCACTTCTTCAGTTCCTAGAAAAAGGTGGCAGAACACCATTCTAGTTTGCTTCTTTAAAAATTATGCCCTGGATAACAGACATAAAAAGCATTTACATAGCACAGATTTGACATTTGTGAGTAGTTGCATAGTATCCTGGGTTGAAATCTTGACAAGTTTCAAACTTGTGCTCAGTAGTGTAGCTACAGATAGGTCTGGGTGGGTCGTGGCCCACCTACATTGTGCTCAGACCCAAACAATCAGGGCTACCTGACAGCAGAAAAAGAGGCCATTCAGCAGGGCCACAGTGAACCTTTGCAGTGGCCAAAGAAGGAGAGAGCCTGCAGCAGGGACACCACAGATCCCATCCCACAGCAGCCAAGTGTTAAAAATTTGGTGGCTAGGGGATCCCACCTGGGGAATGGCACAGGACTGCATGGCAGAACTCTGGACAGAACATAGATTGCTCTTCTACCTAGCCAATCCCCTTCCTTGCAGGTTGGGCCCTTGGGTTCTCAGGGACCAATAGGTCTCTGCAGTAACAGTACATACAAGCTGGAACCAAACTAGACGGGCAAGGCCGGACAGGCAAGGCTGAAGGCAAAGGTGGACAGGCAAGGCTTGGATGAGGCAGGCAGGGCTAAGCAGGCTGGACAAGGCAAGAGTGGATACAGGGCAGGTCCTGGAACTTGACAAAGCATAGGGTAAGGCAAGGCAAAATGGGACTCTGGTACAAGCAGAGCTGGACAGGATACTAGAACAAACAGCACTGGCAAGGTGCAACAAGAGTAACCAAGGACAAGACACATCAAGGCAAACTAGGGCAGAGTTTAGACAAGGCAGACAAGGATAACAAGAAACAGAGAACATGTAAGCCCAAAGACCACAAGGCAGGGTACAGACAGAGTAGGCCCGAAGGCTTCAAGGCAGGAAACCAAGCAGGAAAGGCCTGAGGGCCTCAGGGCAGGAGACAAGGCAGGATACAAGCAAGAAAGACTGAAGGCCACAAAGCAGGAAGGCCCATAGGCCACAACATAGGAAGGCCTGTAGACCACAAGGCCAGACTAGGAACAAGGGGCAGATCACAGAGTCAGGAGTGACTCCATGAGAAGCCAAGAAGCTTCTGGCAAGGTGGGGTTACATAGGGCTGAGGCTGGGGCATGGCAAGGGCAGAGAGGAGGAGCTTGGCAAGGCTAGTGATGGCTAACATTTATGCATATAAATTGCGATTTTAGAATCTTTGAACACAGCATCCAAACAGCTACACATATTTACTTTTGCTATTTATCAGGTGTAAGTCAGAATAAAAATCATTTTTAGCCAAATACTGAATATAAGAACATAAGAAAATGCCATACTGGGTCAGACCAAGGGTCCATCAAGCCCAGCATCCTGTTTCCAACAGTGGCCAATCCAGGCCATAAGAACCTGGCAAGTACCCATGAGGAGTCTAGGTAAACTGGGAGGAGTGCAGGCTGGTGGGCTGAGAATTTCCTTCATGTGTGAGTGTTATAAAATGTGCTCACTTGTGTGTGTAAAAGCTGACAAGTCCTAAGGAAGTAACCTTTCGTTTTGTAACTGCTTAAAATTGGGAGCACATATACACGCAAATAGGTGCATTTTATAGAATGTGTGCACATTTGCATGGACGATATAAAATTCCTGCACATATACGTGCACCCACATATCTGTGTATATGGATGTGCGCGCTCGGACTCATTTTAAAGTTACAATCATAACACTTTAATACTGAGTATGTGTGAAATGTTAAGCTTTTACATGTTGCCATAGGAAAAACTGAAAGGTAAGAGACAGGGTAGGTCTAGATATTTATTAATTTCAGCTGAACTGTGTGATATTAATTCAGCTTAATTATTTTGACCTGGAAGAGAGGAGAGACTGAGAAAAGTGTTTTATACTGATCTGATGTGCTCTAGGCCCAAACTATTAAGTTCCTTTTACATAAATACCCAGTTGTGGCTGGTAAGGCTAAGCTGTGAAAAGGTGTCATAGTAGATACACAGCCAAACAGGAACTCGGAGTACTAAGACTTTTTCTGACTCACAATACTCAGTACATAAAGTCATTGGTAAGGATAAGTCTTGGTATTAGTATCAGTGATTGCCTAAATTATTTCCATTCTAAGAAGTCATATCTTATAAGGCTCTCCCAAATAGCACTAGTTCTAAAAGATAACTGTCATCAGCTTCTAAGAAAATCCGCACACAATTATCTGCAGTAGCTTCAGGAGAATCTTTCAGTTTCCAAGCAAATAAGGATAAGTGAGAGAAAGAGAAAAGGAGCTAGTAAAATATATTTCACATTACATAACAATTTTACTCATTCCCTCAGAAGACTCAGCATTAGGGAAACTACAGTTATTTATATATTTATTTCTTCACTAAGAGAAGACAAGTTCAACTAGCCATCGAGACAACATAAAGCTACACAATAGTACATTGATGGAAGAGACACGAGAGAAAGTGTAAAACAGCCTACACTTATTATTTTAGTAAACACTTAGGTAAAGAGTTCTACTATCAGAAGGAGACAATGCACTTTAAGCATAATTTTAAAAGGCCTAAGTGTGCCTATACTGTCTGGGTGAAGCGTTGAAAACTTTGGAAGGTAGGATGGTGGCGTTTTTAAAGTGTTTGTTGAATTTGGCTAGATGCTTGCTTCGGTATTATGATGATTTGCCCTTGATATATCGTTAATTTTTTAGAGGCTGCATTTAAAAGCTGACAAAAAGATATTGAATTTCAAATGGCATTCGGTATTTGATTGAGAGAATAAGACAGGTAAAGTTAATAGATAGAGGGTGTTTTGTTGTTCATAGTGGAGTTGTAATTGTCTTTTGAAAGCACAATTATATACAATTTTTATTGTTTTGATATAGGTGATATACCGTAGTTATTAAGAATGAGTCCCTGATGAAGCCAGGCGAGGGTGAAACAAGGATCCTTTGTTGGATGGCGTATATGTGGATGGAGTGTTGGAGGGCAAGTTGCCCCAGACGCAAGTTGATTAGATAATCTGTGGATTAATGCAAACAGTTTTGCGGGTGCAACTTGCAGAGAATCAGCACACGCATACATTAAAAGAAACCGGGTCCCTGTAAAGGGAGAGGAAGTGGATAACTTTTTTGATTTTTGAAAAAAAGAAGTTGAAAACATTGGAAACTTTATGAAGAAATGTATTTCTGCATTATAAATATATTTGAGATGTACTGCTTTTGCACTTTAATCTGATGTACTGTAAGAAGTATTACATTGTGTCATTAGGTTTTTAGATTTTAGTGTGTGAATGCTTGGTATGATTGTTATTCATAAGTTTTAATTGTGTACATGTTTACATTTTTGTAGATGTTAATAAAAATTGTTGCACAACAGTGTACTTAAAGTTCAAGAGAATTCTCTGAGTGTAAGGTTGTATACTAGGAGATATGCACGTAGCCGGGTTAAGCATGCACCTCGCGCATTTTCAAAGGCCCGCAGCCACACGTGTATCTCCCAGTACGAGCAGAAGAAAGACCTGCCGAAAAAGGGATGGGCTGGAGGCGGGGTATGGGCAGGGCGTGGGAGGCTGGGACAGCACCATTAAGGCAGTGTCCCATTGCTGTGCACGCCATGAATGCCGGACCTGTGCAACTTGCTGCTGTGCCGGACCTCAGATAAGTAATAAAACAAAAAAATGTAGGGCAGTTAGCAGGGTTTTAGGGGTCGGAGCACATAGGTGATAAAGGAGGCAGGTTAGTTAGGGGGTTTAGGAAGTTCCCTCCCAGTCCGCTCCTTTATTGGAGTGGACTGGGAGGGAACGGGAATTAGGGCCTATCGTGTTGTTGTGCGCATCTTGTAAAATTCCCCCCCTTACATGCACACGCCGATATAAAATCAGGCGTGCATGTGTGCGCGGGTAGCAGATTTTATAACATATAAGAAATAAATTAGCTCAATAAAGAAAGAAGACTTATGGATAAAAGAGGAAGCAGTAGAGCCAAGAAACAAGTACGTTGGTGCACTGAGCAATCGTAACTAATATTCCTTTGAAAATTTGCTTTTTTTTTTTTTTTTTTTTCAAAAAAGAGTTGACTCTCATTTATGTACTTTTTGGGCTCTGCTCTTCCTTTCTTTGTAAAGGGAAGTTTGGTCAAAAAGAATTTGCTTTACATTGCCAAACTAATGTTTCTGTGTTCAGTCGGGAGCTCTTTGGGGGAGGTACACCGTAAGCATATGAATGGTCTTCTATAATGCTTCCTGTGGCGCTGGTGATATGTAAATAATGATGATTATGCAGTTATTCAGGTGAAAGCTAGGTGACAGCTGAGAAGGGCTATACCTCTTTCCACACAAAATATAACACAAAGGGATTACTTTGGGACTTGGGAGTACGGTATTCTACTTTCTCCTGAGGCTTGTGGAGCAACCACAGGGCTGACAGAGAGGAAGCATATTGATTGCTCTGATGCACGTGGTCTCTAAAGAGAAGAAGAGAAGAAAAGAAGGAAGGATGCCAGGCACATTACTTTGAATAGGTTTAGCTCAGCGCTGATGCTGGCTTCAGAAGATGTTATTCCTCTGACCTTCCAGCTAGATCTAAGGTTGTATGACAGGGAGAGAAAATAAAGCTTAAGGGGGCTGAGGCACTCTGCAGGGAGAAAACTGATAAGTGGAACTGAACGGAGCTGATAACCAGAGGGGCTCCCCTAGGGCTCGGCGCGTGCAAGGTGCATAAGTATGCACCCCTTTGCGCGTGCCAACCCCAGATTTTATAACATGTGCGCGGCTGCGCGCGCACATGTTATAAAATCAGGCGTAGATTTGTGCGCGCCGGGTTGCGCGCACAAATCTACCTCGCTTGTCCCTCTTAAAGTTCGGCCTTTTGTTTTTAAAGTTGCGCCTGCCTCCGGGCAGGCGTAGGTTGCCCATGCTGGCCAAGTGCCGGCGCGTGATCCCCCGGCACGGCAGCTGTGCCGGAGGCCTCGGACTCACCCCCGCCCCCGGAATGCCCCTTCCCGCTCACTCCCTTCCCCTTTTTTCAAGCCCCGGGACATATGCGCGTCCCGGGGCTTGTGCGCTTCGCCGGACTACTCAAAATAGGCTCGGCGCACGGAGGAGTGGGTACTCGCTGTTACGCACGTAATTTACGCTCGTAACCCTTTTAAAAGGGTTGGAGTTTTTCTTTCCTCTCTTTGTGATTATTGCAGAAGAGGAATTTATGGACTTCTTCCCTAGAAACTTAACCAAACCTTTTTTAAACTCAGCAACACTGACTGCCATAACCACATCCTCTAACAAAGAATTCTGGAGCTTAATTGTGCATTAAGGGGCAGATTTTAAAAGGTACGCGCGCGGTGTACATTTGAGCACGCTACCCAGCGTGCAAGGGGGTGGACACTAGTGCACCTTACGGGGGCCGAGCCCTCGGGGAGACCAGCTGGCTTTCACTGTTCCCTCTGAGGCCGCTCTGAATCGGAGCGCGCGCTGGCCAAATGCCAGCGCATGATCCACCGGCACAGCAGCAGTTCGGAGGCCTCTGGCCATGCCCCCGCCCCTTTTTGCAAACCCTGGGATTTACCCCGGGATGCGTCCCAGGGCATTACACGCGTTGCTGGGTCTTTTGAAAATAGGCCTGGCACGCGTAAGCCCCCCCCCCCCCCACGCACGTAAATCTTTGAAAATCTGCCCCTAAGTGAAAAATAATTTTCTCAGATTTGTTTTAAAAGTGCTAACTCCATGGAGTGCTTCCTAATCCTTGTATTATCTGAAAGAGTAAATAATTGATTCACATTTTCTTATTCAAGTCCTTTCAGGATTTTATAGAGCTCTATCATATCCCCTCTCAGCCACCTCTTCTCTAAGCTGAACAACCCTAATCTCTTTAGCCTTTCTTCATAGGGAAGCCGTTCGATGCCCTTTATCATTTTAGTCGTCCTTCTCTGTACCTTCTCCAGTGCAACTATATATTTTTTTAGATATGGTGAAGAGAATTTCATAAAGTATTCAAGGTGCAATCTCACCATGGAGTGATACAGAGGCATTATGACATTCTACATTTTATACACCATTCCTTTCCTAATAATTCTTATCATTCTGTTTGCCTTTTTGAATGCCGTGGCACACTGAGCCGGGGATTTCTGTGCATTATCCACTAGGATGCCTAGATCTCTTTCCTGGGTGGTAACTTCTAATATGGAGCTTAACATCGTGTAAATACAGCATGGGTTATTTTTCCCCTATATGATCACCTTGCACTTGTCCACATTAAATTTCCTCTGTCTTCTGATGCTCAATCTTCCAGTCTTGCAAGGTCCTCCTGCAATTTATCACAATCCGCTTGTGATTCAAGTCCTCTGAATAATTTTCTTTTATTTACAGATTTGATCACCTCACTCATTGTACCCCTTTTCAGATCATTTATCAGTATATTAAAAAGCACCAGTCCAAGTACAGATCCCAGTGGCACTCCACTGTTTACCTTTTTCACTGAGAAAACTGACCATTTAATCTTACTCTGTTTCCTGTCTTTTAACCAGTTCATAGTCCACAGAAAGATATCATCTCAAATCCCCTGACTTTTTAGTTTTCTTAGGAGCCTCTCATGAGGGACTTTGTCAAACGCCTTCTGCAAGTCCAAATACACTACATCTATCAGTTTACCTTTATCCACATGTTTATTAACCCCTTCAAAAAAACTGTAGCAGATTTGTGAAGCAAAACTTCCTTGAATAAGTCAATGCTGGCTGTGTACCATTAAACCATGTCTATCTAGATGTTCTGTGATTTTCACCTTTAGAATAGTTTCTACGATTTGTCCCAGCACTGAAGTCAGGCTTACCAAGTTTGTAGTTTCCTGGATTGGTGAAGCCACACAGATGTATCTATTAGCAACACTGCACCTTCTGCCAGTCTGAGGGTTTCACAATCAAACATGCTGTTTCTCATATTTTATGCAAAGTATATGCTACAGATACGCATCATGGCAATAGTATATCAGGCAGGCAAGTAAACAGGACTCATAGTGCAACATATTTCTAACGCACCTTTTGGTGTTCACCAAGAAAGTCACTACACAGATGTACCTGCTACTGGCTGTGCTGCTGTAACACCAGTGGGAATAGGGGATCCTGGGTGCTATGGTGTGATTGGTGCTGCCTAGTGAGCAAGCCCACTAGACCCACACGATAGTTGGTGGAGAAGCTTTGTGGAGCTTCGCCTATACCAGTTGAGCCTTTGGGTCCCTAGGACAGTCCAGAAATGAGAGGCCAAGGTTGAGCAAAGGTTGGGGCAGGCAGCAAACAGCAGAGACAGACAACAGGCCAGAGGTTGGGGCAGGCAGCAGACAGCAGAGACAGACAACAGGCCAGAGGTTGGGGTAGGCAGCAGACAAAGTTAGGTCAGGTCCAGAGTAGAAGGTCAGGTCTAGGCGGTAATTAAGGAAGGTCGGGGTCCAAACCAGGATCAGAAACCGGGAAGTTAAGTTGAGGGGAAACAAGAAGAAACAAGGACCTGGAGAGACAAGACAAGGGCTAGGGTAGAGCATGGACAAGGCAAGGATAAGCCACAAATAAGCCAGGAGCACAGGAACACAAAAGCAAGGCAGGATCAAGATGCAGGAAGTAGCAGCACACACTGAGACACAAGGCACCTCAAGCAACCTGCTGCTGAGGTAAGGCAGGGGTATCCAAGAGGTCCTTAAATAGGGTGAAGCTTGCTGATGTCAACTGAGGACGCTGTGGTCAGTTTTTGCAATGGACCCTTTAAGTGCTAGTCAGTCGGGCACTCATGTTCCTAGGAGCAAGGGCGTAAGCAGTGGGGTGGCAGTATTCCAGCCATGAAGATCTGGTGCCAGGGTTCTGAGCTGTGCTTTCATGCTGACTGCATTGGGGTAAGAAAGGCAGCTCACGGTGCCGTCCCTTAGCTGCCGAGCATGACAGTACTCCCTACCAAATCCCCCTTCCCCATCTTCTAGGCTTGGGCTTCCTGGAGAACTTCTGGTGAAATTTGCGTACTAGATGGAAGGCTTGGATGTTCGTGGTCGGCTCCCAAGATTTCTCCCCTGGACCACAGCATTTCCAGGCAATGAGATATTGTAGCTGGTTTTGAACTCTATGAGCATCTAGAATTTCTTGTACCTCATACCGGATGTTGTCTTCTATGGCTAACTCAGGGGTCTGTAGCAGTGGGCTATCCGACCCAGAGAACATCACTGGTTTAGGTAATGAGACATGGAATACTGTGGTTACCAGTTTTCTGAGAGATGCTGGTAACTACAGTTTATAGGCTACAGGGCCTAGTGGTCATATCACAGGAAAAGGGCCAAGAAAGCATATTGTGAAATTAATGGAGAACATTTTCAAACGTAGATTCTTGGTGTTCAATCAGACTAGAATTCCTAGGTGCAAAGGAGGCACAGGGCGATGTTTTTTGTCTGCTTGCACCTTAAAGTGCTTGATTGCTTGAACCAGAAGATGGTGAGTCTTTAGTGATGATTCGTGGAGTTTTTAATCCTTCAAGATGGCCTTTGGGCAACTGTCCTAGGTGGGAACAGGCCTAAGTGTTCGGGAGTGGTGACCAAAAATGATGTAAAAAGGAGAAGAGCCTCTAGAGCTGCTGATATGATTGTTGTAGGCAAACTCAGCCCATGGGAGTAGGAAGGCCCAATTGTCCTGTCTTTGATTTACATAGGTATGCAAGAACGCGTTGACCTCTTGATTCACCCACTCGGTTTGATTGTTGCTCTGGGGGTGGTAGGCAGAGGTGCATTCTAGTGTGATTCCAAACCTCTGGCACAAGCTCCTCCAATAACGGGCAATGAACTGAACTCCTTGGTTCAAGAGGATGTGCCGTGGTAGTCCATGTAGATGAAAGATGTGTTGCACAAAGAGTTTGGCTAATTCAGGCACAGATGGCAGGCCAGGGAGAGGAATGAAGTGTGCCATCTTTGAGAATCTGTCCACGACCACCCATATGGTAGTGTTGCTGCCAGAGAAGGAAAGGTCACAGACAAAGTCTGTGGCCAAATGGGTCCAGGGTTCCATGGGGGCTGGCAGAGTCTATAATAAGCCCCGTGATTGTTCTCTGACACTTTGATGCATGTCACACAAAGGGCAGGACCCTGTGTAATGTTGAATATTGGTCTTCAACTGAGGCCACCAGTAGTGTCCCACAATTAATCCCAATGTCCGGGCAATGTCAGTATGACCAGATGGATGGGAATCATGTGCCCATTCAAGAACCTTTTGTTGTAGGCGCTGGGGCACCATTGTCTTCCCAGAAAGGATCATGGAAATGGCTGCAACCACAATCTTGACTGGGTCAATGATATGTTGTGGAGACTCCAGGGTTCCTTCAGCATTGAAGGACTGGGAGAGAACATTGGCTCAATGGTTCTTTTCAGTGGACCAGTACCGTAACACAAAGTCAAATCAATTAAAAAAATAAGGACCAGCGGGCTTGCCTGAAGTTTAATCTCTAAGCTTGTGCTAAATGTTCAGGGTTTTTGTGGCCTGTATAGATTGTCACTGAGTGCTTGGCCCCTTCCAGCAGATGTTATCATTCTTCCAAGGCAAGCTTGACCTCTAGTAGCTCATATTCTCTTATAGTATGGTTTTTCTGTGCTGGGGAGAAATTTCTTGAGAAATATGAACAGGGAGTCGGTTGGACCATTAGATGACCAAGGGTTTAAAGGGGCTCTTAGGGAAGATAAGGCCATTGCAGAAAGACTAAATGAATTCTTTGCTTCCGTGTTTACTAATGAGGATGTTGGGGAGATACCAGTTCCTGAGATGGTTTTCAGGGGTGATGAGTCAGATGAACTGAACGGAATCACTGTGAACCTGGAAGATGTAGTAGGCCAGATTGACAAACTAAAGAGTGGCAAATCACCTGGACCTGATGGTATGCATCCTAGGGTACTGAAGGAACTAAAAAAATGAAATTTCTGATCTATTAGTTAAAATTTGTAACCTATCATTAAAATCATCCATTGTACCTGAAGGTTGGCTGTCGTTGTCCACCCGACAAGGCCTTGTTTCAAACCCGAAAAGGGACTTTCCTCAGTGTTACGGCATGCTGCTGTGCAACCGCCTCACCACCAGGGGTCCCTCAAGAGCAGACTCCCCTGGCTGACCCAACCCGTCTTAGTCAGCTACTCTATGTCCTGGACTGTCCTTATAACCCTGCCTTCCGAAGACTCCAGTGCTTCGGCATCGAGCTCATTTGGGCTCCCTGCTCTAGCCTCCTTGCTACCTTGCCTTTGGGCTTCTGCCTTGCTACCTTGCCTTCGAGCTTCTGCCTTGCTATCTGGCCTTCGGGCTTTTGCCTTGCTACCTTGCCTTCGGGCTTCTGCCTTGCCGTGTGTGTGGCCTTCGGGCCTCAGCCTTGCTGTATGTGTGTGGCCTTCGGGCCTTCTGCCTTGCTGTATGTGTGTGGCCTTTGGGCCCTCTGCCTTGCCATGTGTGTGGCCTTTGGGCCCTCTGCCTTGCCATGTGTGTGGCCTTCGGGCCTTCTGCCTTGCTGTATGTGTGTGGCCTTTGGGCCCTCTGCCTTGCAATAAGGTTCTTGTGTGGCTGCCTGGTTGTGGACTCCTGTGTTTGCCTACCTTGACCCTGCCTGGACTTTGACTTTGTTGCCTGCCGCCTACCCTAACCCTGCCTGGACTGTGACCTTGGTTTGCCTGCCGCCTACATTGACCCTGCCTGGACTTTGACTTTGTTGCCTGCCGCCTGCCCTGACCCTGCCTGGACTGTGACCTTGGTTTGCCTGCCGCCTGCCTTGACCCTGCCTGGACTTTGGCTTTGTTTGCCAGCCAGTACTCTGCTCCACATATCACAGCCATCACCCAGTTCCATACTCTCCTGCCTGCATCGCATTCCTTCCGAGTCATCATCAGAGACTTTCCAGCAATCCCTGTCTCTCTCCACCTGGAGTCACTCCTGAAGGTGGTGTTCACGACACCTGACCACTGCCTAAACGTAACACTCAGGGGATATATCTGGTATGTTGAGCCATCAGATTTACATATCCATCGTCATAGAGCAAACGATTGCTGTCGCTTTTTCAGGCCTTTCTTTTTAAAGCCGTTCTTTATAACTTTTTCAAACTGTCATGCTTGCGTTTTCGGGCCGTTCTTTTTAAAACCGGACTTTTTGAACTTTCTCAAGCCGTCATACTTCCCATGTTTCACCACCTCATATAAGGTTTGCAAAGGTTCCTGTCTCTTCTCACAGAACGCTCTCAAAAAGTTGCACCACAACAGCTGGTACCATTATATGCTGCTTCCCTTCATTCAATGCTAACCAATCATACCGTACGTCGGTTACCGATAACTCAGACCAATGCATTCCAGTCCAGCTCTTCATTTAAGCCTTGTGGAGTTTGGGTTTTTAAAGTGAAAATCCAAAATGATTCCCGGTGGTTTAATATATTTAAGTGGTCACCTCCCTGTGGAGACTCCTTAATTTGGTCTATGATGGTCCACTGTAAATGAATGAATTGGTGTTGGGCATGTAAGCAATGTGAAATGATTAGGGATGTGAATCATTTTTCTGATGATTGAAAATATCGTATGATATTTTCAAACTCATCAGAAATCGGGGGCTCCCCGAAACCGATAGGAAAACCCCACGAAATTGTTCGTGGGGGTTCTCTTATCGTTTTGGGGGAGAGCGGGAAAAATGGCACACAAAAACAACCCCTAAACCCACCCCGACCCTTTAAAACACATCCTTTAGCTTCCCCCACCCTCCCGACCCCACCAAAACTTTTTTAAAGTACCTGGTGGTCCAGTGGGGGTCCCGGGAGCGATCTCCCGCTCTCGGGCCATTGGTTGCCACTAATCAAAATGGCGCTGATGGCCCTTTGCCTTTACCATGTGACAGGGTATCCGTGCCATTGGCCGGCCCCTTTCACATGGTAGGAGTAATGGACGGCCGGCGCCATCTTCAAAAATGGTGCGGGCCATCCAGAGGCTAAATTAGTCATTTCTAATTGGAAATTCACAAGTACTCCCAGAATATGAACAGTGTCAGAAAGAAGTAACTAAGGGGGTCATTTATCAAAACGTGTTAGGGCTTTATTGCAGGCATTAGGGCCCCAACACCCACAATAATACCATAACACATACGTTAAATACTGCAACATGAAATCTGTATGCAAATTTGAAAATTTTATTCAAGTGGGAGGAGTTTGGACAGAGTAAATGGAAATGAGGGCTGGTTAATGTTGTTTATGATAATGTAAATCACACTATCTCAGGATTTAATGCCGGAAATAAGTACATCTTTTTCCTGAGCATTATGCCTGCAGTAGCTGTGCGTTACGGCCAAAATGGGATTTATCACAAATCCCATTTGGGAGGGGGGGGGAGAGAGAGAGCGCCTCTGTGGAGGCCCACTGATTTTTGAACTTTTAATACCACTATAAGAGGGAGCATTATGAACTCAAAGGGTCGGATTTTAAAAGCCCTGCGCGCTGGCGCGCGCACAGTCCCAGGACACACATAAGTCCCGGGGCTTCGTAAAAGGGGCGGGGAGGGGGGGTGCCGGGGCATGTCAGGGGGCGGGACTGAGGGCATGGCGCCGGCCCGGGGGCGTGGTCGAGGTCTCTGGACCAGCCCCCGGGTCGGGTGATGGCGCGCCAGCAGCCCCCTGGCGCGCGCAGATTTACGCCTGCTCAAAGCAGGCGTAAATCTGCCAACAAAGGTAGGGGGGGTTAGATAGGGCCAGGGGGGTGGGTTAGGTAGGGGAAGGGAGGGGAAGGTCCGGGGGGGGGGGAGGGTGGAAAGAAAGTTCCCTCCGAGGCGCTCCGATTTCGGAGTCACCTTGGAGGGAACAGGCAGCGCACGCCGGGCTCGGCGCACACAAGTTGCACAAATGTGCACCCCCTTGCGCGCGCCGACCCCGGATTTTATAAGATACGCACGGCTACACGCGCATCTTATAAAATCCAGTGTACTTTTGTTCGCGCCCGGTGCGCGAACAAAAGTACGAGCTCGCGCAAATTTATAAAATCTACCCCCGAGTGAGGTGGGTGGGTTGGGTTCTGGGGGTCAATTTTACATGCACAGTCATACATACAAACAGCACAGTTCCCATCAGAGAAGATTTAATGTGATTTGGAGGGATGAAAGGTGATGCAGATAGTGATCAAGCTAGGTAGAGAGAACATGATACAAACCTACTCTTCTTTCACCTTTAACTGTCTAAATCACATTCAGTCTTCACTGATAGTAACTGTGCAGTTTGTACATATGACTGTGCATATAAAATTGTCCCCCAGAACCCACCCCACCCCCACAAATCTCACCCCAAGTTACTAGTGGCACCTCTTACAGAGGTATAAAATGTTTACTGTTTGGTGAGCTCCTACAGAGGTGCGCTCTCTATCTCGCTCTCTTTCTCTCCCCCCTCTCTCTCATGTGATAAACTTAACTCATGTTGTGAAAAAATAGCTATGCCATGCAGTACCAGGAAAATTAGCCTAACCATGCCCCTTTTTTTTAATCACGGGTGCTATTTGTGCTATATTTATTGCAAAATGATGAATCTAGGCCAAAGAGATATCTAAAATGACAGCAGAGGCTGAAAGATCAAAGAGGGTTTCTCACCCAGAGTATCTCAGATTTCATGGGATTCAGTTTGTTTAATTATCCTCATTTAAGTGGAGAGCTGAAATCAGAGCCCCTAGTTTTCTGCCACTGATTTTTCCAGATTCTGCTGTAAAAGCTAGCAAAAGGTATCAAAAATCTACTTTGGTAGATTTTTAAAAAATCTGTGGCAATTATGTGGCAGATTTGCTTAATTTTACATAAAGATTCACACCTCCATGCAATAAAAATCAATTTTTTATTGAAAACCATTCATGCTGTGTTTTAAACTATATACAAATACAAAATTTACCAAATACAAAAATCAACTATTTATCAAGTAAAGACATATGTTCCAAACCTGTTTTCCTCACTCTTTATGTAAAAGTTTTTAACATAGATGCAAGAAATTCCAGTGCTGCAGCATACCCAGAACAGAAACATTCTGTTGCACCCGTCGATTGCAGACGGCTGCACCCTCTCTGTCTCACTTCTTTTCTTTCTCTTTTCTCTCCTCTGGGCAAGATGGCTGCCTCCGCCTCTCCTCTCCGTCATCCCCGGACCGGCATGGGCGATTGCGTTCACCGTTCTTACACTGAGGTTACTTAGGGCACACGCGCGTTGCCCTCCCTTTTGAATACGTCATGGCTTGAACCTCAGGGGCGTCCCGCATGACGTCACTACCTCCGGGTACTTAGCTTCCGATCTTCAATCCAGCTACGAGTTAGCAAGGATTCCGCACCAGCTAATTTCGACTTCGTTCAGAGACATTCCGCTCTGAGTTCTCGCTCCTACAACCCTCTGGGGTTACGCTGGCTACACTAAGGGCGTTCCAGGTACCCACTCCTCGGGGGCCTTATTCACTCCTTCCTACCCTCCGGGGTTACGCTGTTCCAGCAAGGACGCTCAAGGCACCCTCTCCTTGGGGGTCTTGCTTCGCTCCTGTCTACCCTTCAGGTTACTCAGCTTCTTCAAGGACCTAAGGTACCCGCTCCCTGGAGGCCTTGCTTCACACCTGTCTACTTCCTGGGTCAACCTGCTTCTACAAAGATATCTGGGCTCCGGCGCTCCGGGCCTTGCCTCGTCTCTACCTTCGTGCTGCGGAGGTCACCTCTCCTACAGCTACCAGCCTTCGTGAGTACTCATACCCTTCAGTCTCTCTGCCTTGTCTCACCACAGAATAGATTCTCGGCGTACTCCGCTCCGCAGGCCACTACCAGATCTACTACTGCTGGTTACGTCATCTGAGACTGGGTTCTTGGCCTAACCCACTCTGCGGACCACTACCAGATCCCTCACTTCCCAGCTTCTGGTGAGACCTTCTCCGCACTTGATACAACACAGTGCCTGGACTGAACTTTACTCCATTGGCTGAAGAACGCTGCCCGCTCCTCGGGCATTGCCTACTGCTGTATAATAAAGCTTCCATTCTTTCTGTGTTCATTACTGTGGAGACAGCCTATTGCTATATTTTCCCTACAGGGCTCCTTCCTGTGGGAGGAGTCATCAATATAGCAACCAAGAGTCCACAAACATGTCAAACCCACATCAGATTGCTAACTCCATGGACCCGGCTCAGCTCTCAGCTTTACAGGCCATCCCTGGCCTGGCCCAATGGATCACCAAGCAACAAAAGACTGGAGACACTAACTGTCGCCTTCAACCAGTTGAACGCTCAACTGAATGCCCCGATAGTTCCTGCTGAAGGCTCCTCACCTCAGATAGTTACTGTCAAGATTACCATACCTCTGTCAGCTCCTACAGGTTTTTCTGGAGATACACGGATGTGTAGGGGCTTCATTAATCAATGTAGTATGCATTTTTCTTTGCAACCCAACTACTTCCCTACTTCATTAACCAATGTGGTATGCATTTTTCTTTGCATCCCAACTACTTCCCTACTGCAGTCGCCAAGACTACCTACATCCTTTCGTTACTTGAAGGAAGAGCCCTGGCCTGGGATTCACTGCTCTGGGAACACGGTGACCCTATTTTGAACAATTTGACCTGCTTTCTAACCCTTTTCAAGTCAGTATTTGATGATCCCACTGGTCAGTCTACTGCAGGATCTATTCTGCTGCATCTTCAGCAAGGGAACAAGCCTTTACCCGACTATGTGATTGAATTTAAAACTTTAGCATCCGAACTCCATTGGGACCTGGGATGCTTGCGTGCTGTTTTCTTAGAGGGTTTCAACTCTCGAGTGAAGGACAAATTAATGACTCGTGAATTGCCTGATACCCTGGATACTCTCATTGAATTAGCTGGGAGGATTGATCGCCACATTCGAGATAGTACCCAGGAGGCTAAGAGTCCTAAGAAGCACGTCTCGGGAGGTACCCATCCTAAGCCTTTGCACACAGCTCCTATCCCACAATTGTCACCCAGTGAGGAAGAGAGCCAATGCAGTTAGGCCGCAGCCATTTAACCTCTAAGCAGAGACGCTACTGCAAACGCACGGGCCTCTGCATGTACTGTGGCCACTTCGGACATAGTTGGGTTCTTGGAGGAGAAGTCCATTAACTGCTATTAATCAAGTTTACTTAGGTAATAGCCACTGCTATTAATTGCATCAGTAGCATGGGATCTTCTTAGTGTTTGGGTAATTGCCAGGTTCTTGTGGCCTGGTTTGGCCTCTGTTGGAAACAGGAAGCTGGGTTTGATGGACCCTTGGTCTGACCCAGCATGGCAATTTCTTATGTTCTTATTAGGCACATGGTAACAGAGATAAAAAAGGGGTTGAATTAACACAAGTTTGAAACTTGTTAGCAGTAGGGCCAGTTATCAATGTTTATATGAATTGAAATTAATGCCCTTTCTGCCAGCTATGGGACACCAGCAGTTGAAGACTTCTAAAAACACTTCCAGGTTTTCATACATGGTATATGACTGGCCATATATGCAAGTGCAAGAACTTTTGTATAAAGATGACATTCTTCTAAAGGGACATCACTCCATCCAATAATTATATAAAAATCATCTTTGGTTTGAGAAGATGTAAGAGATCTTTGAAGAATCAAACATTCTGATTGCTTTCCACTTCAACTTTACAACCCCCCTTCTGTTCAGTTCAGGACAGGAGGACATGGGGGAGGAATAACAGAAGGAGAGATCTCCATGTTTGCAGGGGAGGGGCTGGAGCAGAAGGGAATAGAGAGCTGAGACTGAATGCAGGCAAGTGCCCTGTAACTACCTTCAAAAAATAGAATTAAGAGATGGGAAAACTTCAGAAATGTTGATTCTGTGATAGCCATTAAACTTGCCTGTTGTCATCTTTAGTTTTACCAAAAGGTATATCATTAGTGTACATCAAAAAGAATAAGCCCATTTCTTGGATCAATCTAGCCAATGATACACGGTACAAACTGAACAGGATAGATGAAAAACTGCCCCTTGAGGTACCCCACAACCTAGTAGCACTGATGAGGATGAGAACTTCCCTAACCCAATACATTGGGTACAGTCCTTCAAATAAGCAGCAAATTAATTTAAACAGGAATCAGAAATAAACAAGGCTATAAGACAAACAATTGCGATTTGATGGTCGATCATTTCAAATGTGGCCAAAAGTCGCATAAGGACCATATAGCAGCATCCAACCCTTTGTCCAAGTTCCAATGAAGTGAAATGAGCAAAACTATAAGAACCCTCGCGATGCTATTTCTGAAATCCAAATTGACAATTTTTCAGGATCAAAGTTTTGTCCAGAAAATCATTAAATTGACTGGAAACCAACTTTTCCAAGATTTTAGATAGAAAAGGAAGGTCAAAATGTTGCTAATACCATAAAATCCAAGGATTGTATTTTCAGTAATGTTTTAACAATATCTTTCAAAACGAGGGACTTGATTAAATCAGTTCTGGAAGGTTTAACCGGCCAAGAAGGACCAAATTAGTCACACAAAAACTGGGCTTTGATTGCACCAACAAAGCTTCTAACTCACCTTCAGATATATTCCAACATGGACCTATACCAGCAACTGCCAATTCTATAACAGTTAATGAAGAAACATCACATAAGTCTTCTCATACATGAGTAATTTTTCTAGTGCAAAACTTAACAAAATTCTCATTTTCCAACTGATGGTAAATCAGCTCCTGTTGGTAAGGGAGGCTGAATAGGTAACCTATGATTTATAACCTTAAAATATCTGTAGGTCTCTTCTGAGACCATGAAAATAGTAATTTCTCTGATTATTTTTACAAGTCATTTTATCTTCAAACTCCTTCCAGTTTATGACCCTCTTTTTTCAAAGTCCTCAGACCTTCAGTAAACCAAGGTCTCAGGACATTGTTTATCACTGTCTTTAAACAGGTTTTCACAGGAGCAGTAGTATCAAGAGCTCTATGTAACTAAAAGTTCCAAGTTTCAGCAGTTTCATCAGCAGATTTATTTCTCTATTTAGAAGGCAAATCCCCCAAAGCCATCATTAAACTTAAGACATACATGTCTTCTGGACCTAAATTTATGAACAGCTCCCCATCTTGCTACACAACTGGCCTTTATGTTTCTGCCTCCTCCTCACATGCTGACACCACCCACAGCGATGCAGCCTCCGGCAACACTGCCATCTCCACAAAGAGAGGCCTTCCCCCCTCTCTGATAATACAGGTGGGATCCTCACCCTCTGCTGTAATGGGGATGACCTCATCTAGTGCGGCTGCTGAAGAGGAAACATCCACCACTGCTACCAGGCCATCTTCTCAACAACCTAACATCCCCTCTCTGGAGAAATGCAGCCCTCCATGCCCCTTCTGCAGCTATCACTCCCTGCCACGGCTCCTAGTTTACATGCCCTCTGAGGGCACTGTCAGCAGTGAGCGGATACCGCTGCAGAGGAGCACCAGACTGGGACAGGCGAAGGTACTGGAGCATCCCCACAAAAAGAGAGGATACCCAAGGATACCCAAGAAAGCATTTTTTAAATTTTTTTCATCACATATCACTATTATAAATACAAGCAGCTTCACTGTTGAAAGTTTCTTTGTATCGGAGTGTTCCTTTCCTGTATAGACTACTAGTGAATCTGGCGATGTATCTCCTGCACTTCATCCTGACTCAGGTCATATGCCTCCTCCTCCTCCTCTTCTCCAGCCCCTCTGGAGGAGGCAGGCCTTGGGTTTTGGCCAAGTTATAAAGCATGCAGCAGGCTACAAAGATCTCTATAACTGGGGTTTTAGAGAAGGCATCCCCCCCAGATCTGTTCAGTCAACTGAAATGTGTTTTGAGTTGGCCAAAGGCTCTCTCAATGATTGCCCTGGTCTGCCAGTGGGCCCTGTTGTAGCAAGCATCTACTTTGGTCTGTGGGTTAGCCAGCAGGATCGTGAGCTACGTTTTGAGTGGACATCCTCTATCACCTGCAGGGGAGAAGGGAGAAAAGAGCTGAGTTAGATATCCCTTAGTGTTAGGCAGTGCATCAGTTCCCTGCTCGAAGCTAGAGCAGGTCTCCTGGGCCAATGCTCTAATTCCACCTAGATATAAGGGAGAGAAAAGAGAAGAGGTTAGTTTCCATGAGATGGTAGTGAGAACTGGATTCCTACCTAGGAGCCAGCCCCTTGTGATATGCCTTTCCTGGAAGTGGTCATGAATTTCTGACTGTGAGTGGATGTAGGCAGTGGGACAGGATCCCAGAAATCTGGGCACGATGTCCATGACGATCCCCTTGGCATCGCAGACCACCTGCACTTTGAGGGAGTAGAAGCCCTTGCAGTTGAAGTAGATGGCCTCATCGCCCCCTGGTGCCCTTTTAGGGACATGAGTGCAGTCGATAGCCCCCAGGACAGAAATGTAGTTTGGTAGAACTCAGTCTGTCCCAATTATACTCACCCCATCCCCCTAGTGTAGCCCAGTCTGTCCCAATGGCACTCACATTCTATCAGCAATGTACCATTCAGTGAAAGGTTCCCCCAAAGCTCTGCATGAGACTCCCGACCAAAGGTTTCTTTACAACATACACTGTTCTAAGCAAGGGCAAGAATTTGCCAGTTAGCCCCCTCCCCTGCTCTGCCTTTCCTCCTAGCCTGCTTCCTTGTCCACTCATCCACTGAAGCCAGCCTGCCAAACACCTGGTCGAAAAAGACTGTGCAAGTTTGAACTTGGCACATAAAATAGCTGTAGTAAATCTGTTTGCTCAATGATGATGTTCGAAGTGGATTATAAAATAGCAACTTAACATGTGTATGTACAAACCACGACCCAGCATGCCCACTTTTTTCACACATAAATTTGCAGTGTTGTACAGTGCAGGGGTATTTGTCATTTTCTTCTTTCTAAGTTTCTGTTAGAAGCTTGCTTTTTTACTGATTTTTTGCTTCAGATTAGCTGGTTGCCTACAGGCCAATACCGGTGGAGCAGAGGACATTTCTTTCAGTGCTTCATTCACCAGGAGTAATAGCTGTAGGTCTGTCATGATTTTTTTTGTAGTTTTTCTAGGTCTGGGTTGTATGTAACTACAAAGGGTACTTGCTCTGTGGTATTCCTTTATTTGTCTTGCAGTAAAGATTTCCCTTGGGTGTTTTAAGTGAACAAGCAATCTTTTTGGAAATTATTTTGTAGTTGTAGTCCTTTTGTTTGACAGATTCAGTAAGGACTTTAAGGTGTTTGTCCCTCTCTTTTGGATCAGAGCATATCAGTTTTACTGTATGGCTTGACTGTATATAATGGACTTTTTGGTATGTGAAGGGAGGAAGCTGGAACTGTGAAGGTAGCTGCATTTTTTAATCAGTTTCCTGTATACAAATGCTTGTAGATAGCCATTGTTGATAAAAACTGTGGTATCCAAAAACTGTGGAATAATCCATTTTGAATCTGATTTAAGGAAGGAATGCATTAAAAGAAAATTGAAAGTTTTTTATTCTTCTGTCCAAATCATACAAATGTCATCAATGTACTGGAAATATTTGACAAGTGTAGTCCGATGTTTATTCAAAAATGTTTCTTCCAGAGAGGAAATGACATTATTGGGGCTACTGGTTGCCTAATTTGAGGGCTCCTGCACCCCGCAGGCAAACTGAAATAAAATCTCAGGCATCTGTGATCTGATATACCCTCAACTATCATTCATTACCATGAGGTATCCTGATGTCAACCAAGTGAAAATCGTTAGATTTTCGACAGTTTTCAAACCAGAAAACAGGCTCTAACCGTGAGACTCCCTCTTCTAATATGATGGCGGCTGATGGTGCAGTTGAAGAAAGTGACCGGGAACTGGCATTGTGCCCCTCAGAATCAGACTTAACAACTTGGGCAGAAATCTGCACTTGGTTTAGCGATCTTCATCGTGATTTAAAACCTCCAAGCAGGAGTTGCTGGCTCTTATGGGAGAGAAAGGAGAGGACATTGTAGAATTGGGCAGACGGTGGCCGAAACAGATACCCAAGTGGACTCCCAGGCCAAAGACCTTTCCTGTCTGCATACAGAGCACCAGAGTTTACAGAAGGATTATACCACTTTGGCCGAAAAACTTGAAAATATTGAAAATCGGACTCGGAGTAATCTGTAGTTTCAAGGGGTACCGGAGGGCCCAGAATATCAAGATTGCGACTCTGTGCTGACACAAATTTGCAGGAGCATACTTGCCTCTTCAATGTCTCCCGAGGTCTCATCTATGTTTTCCATCAAATTGGAGCAGGCCCATCGCATGCTAGGTCAGAAGCCAGATAATAAACCAGATAATGTTGTATTCTTTCATAATTACACGGCGAAAGACACGATTTTCAAGGCAGCCCGAAAGCAAGCAATCTAGAACTGGAACGGCCACAATATATCAGTGTTTGCTGACCTATCTCCGTTGATGCTAAAAAAGAGACAAGAATTTCGACCAGCAACTGCTCAGCTCCACAAAGAGAACATCAAATATAGGCTTTAACCCTTTGGGATTTGATTTTCATTCAAAGGCATTTCCTATCACATCAAGAATATTGCTGAAGCTAATGTGGCCTTCAAGGAGATGGGCTTTCTGGCCCTACTTGGTGATGCGAGTGGTCTACTATCAGCCCTGCACAAGGAGGACCCCCGCCGTTGGCAATGAGTTGGAAAGGGGGGACGGAGATTACAGAGGAATTCCACAAGCTCAGCCACATTGATGGATGCCACATGAATCCTCTGGTCTAGCTTTATGACTTTTTCTTGTTACTCCCATCACAGGATTACCTTCTTAATGGGTTTTTGGAGGGGTTAAATGAGTTGTCTTTTTCACCTGAGATTGGATGTATTTGTATTTCCAGTTATGCACATATTCTGACAGTTCACACTGTTGCTAATTTGCTTTACAATGTCTGTTACAGACGGGGGTGGGGGGATCCGTTGGTCTCAATGATATTTCCCCCTATATTATATTTAGGTCTGCCAGTTTTGATAGGCAGATCGGGATGGGTTTTGGTTTGGAGGAAGTGGGGGAGAGGGTGGTGGGGAGAAATAGGGGTTCATAGTGCTGTATATGCTTAGGCCGTGGGTTGGGATAGCAGGGCAGAGGTTGAACGTTACTTGGTGCAGCTTCTTCCGGTCAGCCTTGCCATCAAAGAGGGAACTATTTTTACTGTATGTTTGTGATTATTTTTCATAGAAACATTTTTTTTAGTTTTTCCTCAGTTTTGGTGGGTTTTATGATTTTTCTTTAAATGTGAAGGGATTTTATATGGGCCAGAAACAGTGCCTATTTTTTTTAGGATTTGCGATGGCACAGGTAACAATCACTATGGTGCAGGAAATGCACTTGAAGGCCCACTATGGTTATTTGATGTGTTCCTTTGATTATCCCTCGCAATACTGGGCAGCGCGCTCTAAAACTGCTAAAAATAAACTGGAACAGGTGGCCCTGGGGAAAATGCCTTTATAGGCTGTGGTTTGGCAGCCTAAGAAGACTTGACGACCCTTACATCAGATTCCTCCTTCTGTGTCTCAGACACTTAGAGGTAGATCTTCAAAACATACGCGTGCATGTACTTTTGTTCGTGCCACCGGCGCGAACAAAAGTACACCAGATTTTATAAGATACGCGCATAGCCGCGCGTATCTTATAAAATCTGGGGTCGGCGTGCGCAAGGCTGCGCAAAATTGGCAGCTTGCGCGCGCCGAGCCACGCAGCCTGCCTCCGTTCCCTCCGAGGCCGCTCCGAAATCGGAGCGGCCTCAGAGGGAACTTTCCTTCCGTGTCCCCCCACCTTCCCCTATCTTCCCCACCCCCCAGCCCTACCTAAATCCCCCGCTACCTTTGTTGTGCAAGTTACGCCTGCTTGAAGCAGGCGTAACTTGCGCGCGCCGCCCTGGCATCCCCTGGCACAGGTCGCAGTGCCGGGGGACTCGGGACCGCCCTCCCGGCCCGCCCCCGAACCGTCGCCATGCCCCGGACCCGCCCCGGACCGCCCCCTGCCCCCGGACACGCCGCCGGACACGCCGCCGGACACGCCCCCTCCCACCCCTTTTACGAAGCCCCGGGACTTACGCGCGTCCCGGGCTTTGTGCGCGCCGGCGGCCTATGCAAAATAGGCACACCGGCGCGCGTAAATCCGGGAGGATTTACGCGTGCAAGGTTTTAAAATCTACCCCTTAGGGTATGGCAATCTTGGCAGAACCTATTGACTGGGCAAAGGGACTACTATTTAAACACTTCCTTATTCAATAATGTTGATTTTTCCCCAGGCCTTATGTCATCATCATTTATATTATGGAAGCAGAAGGGGATATCTCAGGTAGAACATATATGGGGCGGCGAATGGCCTTTTAAGTTTTGCAGAGCTCCAGAGAATTTATGATATTCCTGATAGAGAGATTTTTGCTTACTTACAAATTAGACACTTCCTCTTTGGTATTGAGATGAAGCAATATTTGGCTCAGGAAGTTTCCATATTTGAGTCCTTTTGCAGAAATGCTGATAAATGCAGAAAATATTATCTAAATGATATATACTTTTAAAGAAGGACCTTCCCACTAAACCTGGCTATATTAAGGCATGGGAAGAAGATTTGGGAATGCCATTATCTGAGGAAGAATGGAGAACTATTTTTATGTTAATTAGTAAAGGGCTAATTGCAACTAACCTCATAGAAAATGGTTATAAGGTACTTTTATGTTGGTACTGCACGCCTGTTCGGCTGCACCGCTTTTCTTAGTATGCTTCTGACAAATATTGGTAAGGATGTGAAGGCCTTGGCTCATTTTTTCACATGTGGTGGGAGTGCCCTTTAATTCAAACCTATGCGCAGGAGGTATCTTCTTGGGTACAGGAAATTACGAGTTTCAGATTTACCTTACTCCCGTCACAAGCATTAGAACATAAGAACATTGCATACTGCATCAAGCCCAGCATCCTGTTTCCAATAGTAGTCAATCCAGGCCATAAGAACCTGGCAAGTACCCAAAAACTAAATCTATCCCATGCTACTGTTCTAGTAATAGCAGTGGCTATTTTCTAAGTCAACTTGATTAATAGCAGTTAATGGACTTCTCCTCTAAGAACTTATCCAAATCTTTTTTAAACACAGCTACACTAACTGCACTAACCACATCCCCTGGCAACAAATTCCAGAGTTTAATTGTGCATTGAGTGAAAACATTTTTTTCTCTGATTAGTCTTAAATGTGCTACTTGCTAACTTCAGAGAATGCCCCCTAGTCCTTCTATTATCCGAAAGTGTAAATAACCTATTCACATCTACTTGCTCAAGACCTCTCATGATTTTAAAGACCTCTACATATCCCCCCTCAACCATCTCTTCTCCAAGCTGAACAGCCCTAACCTCTTCAGCCTTTCCTCATAGGAGAGCTGTTCCATCCCATTTATCATTTTGGTTGCCCTTCTGTGTACCTTCTCCAGTGCAACTATATATTTTTTGAGATGCGGTGAGCAGAACTGTACACAGTTCTCAAGGTGCGGTCTCACCATGCAGCGATACAGAGGCATTATGACATTTTCCATTTTATTCACCATTCCCTTCTTAATAATTCCTAACATTCTGTTTGCTTTTTTGACAGCCACAGCACACTGAGCAGATGATTTCACTGTTGTAATCTTTTCCAGTGTGTATTGGTGGTCCAGGGCTGATATGTTTAGAAATTTGTCCCATGTGCAATGCTGTCTGTATGTTGCTGTGTAGTGATTCTACAATCATTGTCATTAGGAGAGTGTTAGGTAGTAGCTTTTCAGTGCTGTTTACCTTGTTCAGTAAATCTATGGTGTCTTGTAGAAAGCTGTTGTGTTGTGCACCAAGACTTTGAGAATCCCTTCTGTTTCTTATGTATTTGATACTATGAAATTTTATTTTGTCTTCCACCATGAAAATTGGAGCGTGCAAGTTACAAATTTTTTGAATAAATACATTTTCTCTGTGAGTGTGCCAGTACTGGATATGATTGGTCTACCAGGGCTCCTGCGTTTGTGGATTTTGGGTAGCATATAAAAGGTACCAATAGACGGATGGGTTGGTATCAGGCTTTTCAGTTGAGATTATAGTTGTTTTGGAAAGGTATTGGTATTATTTTTTTTCTAATATTTAGCATGTTTTCTTCTTTCAGTGTTTTTTAAAAAATACTTTGTAAATGCTGTATTTTTTTTCTTATATTATTTCTGCAACTGTATTAAAGAATCGTTCATTTCCTTATCTTCTTGTCTTTTGCTACCCAGCTTTATCTAGAAATCATACACATTTGTAATGCTTTCAATGGCAAACAAGCAAAAAAATTCCACATGAGATACTTTTCATCTTGCAGTACTGTGCTGACCTCTCCATGGCATCATGTACATGTAAGAAATGAATATTTTGCAAATAACTAGAGTGTATCCAGAGAAGGAGATTTTGAAATATAGGGGGCTGTAACAGGCCTGCATTCCAAGAAAAGATAAAAATCTAGGGCTCGAGTCATCCAGATATGGGGCTTAGAAAAATTTCTGGTGGAAAGGTATTTGAAAGCTTTAGCAAATAAAAATAATTACATCCTTTGTTAAAAAAAAAAAAAAAAAAAAAAAAAAGTTCAACTCAGTGGGTTTGCATATTGTATGAAAAGCACATGAATTCCCTTCGTGTGGATCTTTTTTCATGGTTCCTGCTCAGAGCTGTGTAATACATTATGAGCTTCACTGTAATATGCAAAACTGTATCATTTTTTGGATATGTGGAGTCACTCTTCTGATATGGCCAAAATCTGGAAATGAGTGAGGGGAGATTATGCAGCATGCTTACACCATGATGTGAGCAGAAAGTAAAAAAAAAAGAAGTTTGATGACATGTAATTATTACATTGCCTCCTTAAATTTGTGCCTAAAATATAGAAGCTACTTTATTTTTTGTGGAGGTAATTTTCAAAGCGTCATGCAGGCTTGCACACGTAAGCATATACTCGTGTATGCAACGTGGATAAGTGTATTTGCTATTTTATAAACCTCCAGAGGATGCACGTACTTGCAGTAGCAATGCCTAAATGTGAATAGGGGAAGAAAGGTGTAGATCTGGGTCAGGCTTTGAAGTATGCGCACAAATTGCTATTTTGTAAGCGTTATGTACACACATACATTGCCAAACTTGTCTATACACCTTTACACTTGCTGATGGATTTGCACAGTTGTAATTGTACATCTCTTTAGTCTGTAGGTTTTGAGTAGGAGGTGTGGGTGCACTGGTAAATGTCTGGGTGAACTGATTGAGGTATTAGCGAACTGGTGATTCCAAGTATGCTCACAAGTATTTTCAGAAACAGAGTATGTGCATACTTTGCAAAATAAACTCCTTTGCATTTAATTGTGGGTTATTACATGTGCATTGTTATAATTATTATACACAGATAAAATATGCACATAATTTTATAAAATGTATGTGTGTAATTTTATAGAATGGATAAAGTGTGCATGTTCCTGCATTTATAAATATACGTGTGTACAAAAACATATGTGTGAACTTTGGGGGCAGAAATGCATGATATTTTATAAATTGTATGGCTCCTGCCACACAGTTTATAAAACACTAGCATAAATCTCCACAGGCCCACTTATATTCACAAATGGTGTACTATCTGCAAGTTTGAAAATTGGGCTTTATGAATCATTGGGAATAAAGCAAAAATAAAAACATCCCTACTTTATTATTGATGGAAAAACCCACCATAATTAGAATGAAGTTAAAGCAGATGCTGTTAAAAGAATGCTCATATGCATGCAGAAATAAAAAAAATTAAAACAAATTTTCTCATCCACTTTGTATAATTTTGTCTTGACCTCCTTGCCTAAGTTGCACTGAAGATCAAGCAATTATAAATCCTATGCAGACACGTCTGATTTTTACTATGCAGAAGCTTCAGTCTCCACTTCACCCCTTCTAGATTAGCATGCCTTGACAACTAAGACAATATTCATGCTTAGCCTTATATGACCTGAAAAATGCAATAACATAGACAGTAACAGTCCTTGTCTCACCATATGGCTCTGAAGAAAGGCCTTAAGCAAATGATATTTTTCCATAATTGTTTTATGATTGTGTTATGTGTTCTATGCCAGGTAGTCAGAAGTGTGTATAGGTGTTTCACACTGGCTGAAATCTTACAAAAAGGCAAACGAGCTAAGGTAAATAGCTGAAGCCACAGGAGAGAAGATCCACCAGGTATATTTAGTGTCAGATGAAAGGCATCTGTGTACTGGAAAGGAGCATACTGTTTCTATGCAGATGTCTAGTTTAGAATAATTCTGTTATCCTACACAGATATTGTAGGATAACAGAATTATGCCTGTGCTCTTACAAACAAATGTTGTTTGTAAGAGCACAGGCTCTAGCTTGGCAGAAAAATCATGTATTTTTTAAAGTGATTGTTACAAACAAAAAAATCTGTGTGGATGATATTATAGCAGCTGCTGAAAGTATGACCACTTCATAGTGTACTCGGGCTCCTCTGTTATGTGATCAGCACAGAAAGAAAGACGAGTATGAAACCAGGGATTCCCTACTTCATTCTCCAGAGCAAAGAAGAGTTGTGACAGGCCCTAGGATCTCCTCACCAGAGCCAAAAAGAAAAGAGGAGTCAGCATGGGCCAAGGGGATTGTGAACCTAGGGCCCTATAGGAGAGACAATTAATGTAGGCCTGGGGATCCCCTTAATAAGACCCAACATAAGAGAGATATTGACACAAATCTAGGGAATCCCTTCCCAGAACCTGATAGAAGAAAGATTTTATTGCTGCTACAGGGATCCTCTCTGCATATTTTCAAAAGTTGTTATTTGTATTCTTTATTGTTTATTTGATATAGGTAATGTCACAACTGAGGGTCCGGCTGGAGCTGGGGAACCCCCACAGGGGCAGCACAGGACATCAAGGCAGGGCAGAGAAGATGATCTGCCTGTACCAGCCACCTCCCCTGCAGGTTGAACCCTTGGGTTCTGGTGGCCAGCAGGGCTTATGCTGAAATTGGAATCAAGGTGCAGGCTGGAACTTGGAGACTCAGGCTGGATACTGAGGCAGTGTAGGACTGGAGACGAGGGCTGGGCACATGTGGAACTAGGCTGGACAGGCTGGGAAGAATGGGACAAGGCAAGGCACTGGCAATACAAGGAACAGATACCAGGGCTAGGACTTGGCAGGGAAGGCCAGACCAGACAGGGACAAGACTGGACATACAAGGACAGGATAAGACAGAACAGAACAAAGAAAACAGAGGCCTAAAGGCAGCAGCTTGGAAGGCCCATAGGTCACGAAGCAGAAGGCCTGGAGGCCTGGAAGGGAGATATTAGGAGGCCCGGAGGCCACAGGCTAGTCAAAGTAGATCTAGAAGGCCCAGAAGCCAAAGAACTAGGCAAGACAGAGCTGGAAGGCCCGGAAGGCACAGGCTAGACAAGGCAGATCTAGAAGGCATAGAGGCCACAGAGCAATACAAGATAGAACAGGGCCAAGTAGGGAGCCAAGTAGACGCGATGAAAAGGCATCAGACATTGCAAGAGGCAGGGCTCAATAGGCCAAGCCCTGCTGACTTAAGAGCCCCTGAACACTATGACTGGAGCAAGTGTAGCTCCATGGGGACCTCTGGTGGTAGCGAGGCTGCATAGCAGGCTGGATCGTAACAGGCAACATACTGCTATCTCCAAAATATTTAATTGTAAATGAGAATCATTGTCTATACTGCAGTTTGGTTTATATTCTATACTGGTAATTATTTTCTGCAGTTCCACCTAGCATTAGATTCTTATAAAAAATATAAGAGTTTTTTAAACTCTTTATCCATTATGAAAGCCGTAGTAATGCCTCTTATTTATAAAATACTGTCAGACAAATAGGTTGTCTTTTTTTTAAAAAAAAATGTCATTTCCTATACCATGAAAGCCAATTTCTGTCTGCCGCATATCTTACTATAAAAGAAGCATGAAGCTTTGCATCACTGAGTAGCAGATTTCACCAGGCACAGCTGACACTGGAGCTCCACTAAAGTCAAGACCCCTGCTACAACCCTCCAGCCCTTGCCATGCAGGCTGACCTCCCTTTTGACAGCTCCTATATTGTGGTATCACTCCTGGCTCCAGACAGCCTTACTGCCTGAACACTACTGGGACAGCCCTATCAGTAGTTGCTGAATCTATCCCCCTTTCTCCACATACATGCTCTCCCATCAAACAGCTGGTGTGCCTGATAAAGCCAGATGGATGGCTTCTCCTCACAACGGCCTGACTCTTGTTCTTGTAAGTGATGAGTTCCCTGCCAAACAACTGATGTGGGCAGAAGTGACTGGCACCCGCACACACCAGACATTGTGCTCAGTGATGTTGCCTCAAATCAGCTGCTGCTGATACAGATGAAGTTGGAAACTCATGCCAGCTTTTTAAGCGTGAATCCTTGAAATAAACTCACTTGATAATACCTTGTCCAAGAACATGGAAAACAGTAACCTAGTTAGATGCTGGTGAATAAAACCACCAGCCTGTCTGCGTAGTTGTTTTTGTCCACACTGATAAGGATTTATCCTAGCCTCCAGTCATAGAACATGATCACATGTAAGTATCACTCCTTATCTAGGACACTTTTCCTTAGCACTCCACTGGAATGGAAGATTAGCCCGAGTGGTAAGAGCAGTGGACTATGACATCCTGTTTCATTTGTTGATGATCTTTGTGACCTTGGGCAAGTTACTTAACCCTTTATTGCCTCAAGGAGTTTTCAAAGGAGGTACATAGCAAATTTCAAAAGCCATTTATCCATGTTAAGTCCAGTTAACGCAGGTAAAACATATTGACAATTCAATGGCATACATTGTAGCAATTTTCAAAAGACCACTTATATGAGTAAAGTGGCTTTCCATATGTAAATCAAGTTTCATGCATGTAACTGCTTTTGAAAAAATCAGGTCCTTTAATTTTAAGGTCTCTTGGGCAGGGGACTAAGTACTGTACGTGATTGTAATTTGTCTTGAGTTCATATTTGGAAAAGCAAGTTATTAAATCTAAACTATACCACCTTGAATAACAGAGCATAAAAGATTCCTTATTTAATGCACTCCCAGTATCCCTCTCTTTCCCTGATTAGCACAAAGTCGTTGTCTGAACATTTGGCTACTAGGTCCCCTGAATGGCCTGCCGAACATACTCAGCTATGTGAGTATCTACGTTTCAGCAGGGACTTCATTATTATTGTTGTTCTCTCAGTCTGCCAGACACACCCAACTTCTAGTTTAATTCTGTAATCATAGCCGACATCTGTGTTCCTTGCTTATCTCTAAACAAGTTAAGGTAACTCCCAAGCCACCCATGTTCTCCTTGGCTCCATTTCTTTAGCTCCTGTTTTGCTCATTCATACTCTCCTCAGAATGACATCTAATTAGACCATCCTAGCTCAGTTACCTAAGTCTTTCCTAATTTATTTGAGTAGTTGGAGGGGTGAGGGGAGAGAGAGAAAGAAAGAGGTGATATTCAGCTATGGGGGCAGGAGGGAAGTAAGAGTTGTGGTGTCTGGCTTGGGGGCAAAGGGAGAGAGGAGCGGTGAGAGTGATGTGTGTTCAAGAACCCATAGAAGAACTAAACAAAAGGTAAATGGCAAATAGATATTTTAAGTGCTTATGGGTCTTTCGTATAGGAACAATATACACTGGCCTCTAGGTCCCTGCAGCAGATGGTAATAGGTTTTCAAGCATTACTGCTTCCTTCCATTAACTACTAAGTTGTAAAACCACTTATCTCCAGCTATATTGATTTAGTGGTTGTTTATCTGAGTCTGCAATCTGTACCTTTCCTAAGTTGCAGGTAGGATATCAATGAGCATGGATCATTGTGTACTGATGGTTACTTTAAAGGTAGGGCTCTTCGCTTTTTTCTGATTGATAATTACAGTTTTTCTTCTTACTCAGAGGCAGACCACTGATACATGAGAGAGCCTATATTTTCTTTTATTTATAACTCTTTATTAACATTTTCATGGCATACAACAGAAAAGATACCAGAGGAAAACTCCTCTACATTATACAAAAAAAAAAAAGGAACAAGCTTAGTCCAGTTAAACAATGAATTTTAGGCCATTTCAATCAATACAATCAATCCAGCTAGAGTAACTCCAACACATACTTCTTGGAACATTACATATAACTCCACATAAATCCAGGTCAAACAGCCAATCAGTTATCTTCCAGATATTCATAATATGGTCTCCAAATGCTCATATATTTACCATGTTCATTTTTTAGGTCAAATTGCAACATTTCAATATCAGCAATCTGTGAACACCAATACTCAATGCCAGGACAAGCCATCCAAAAGGTGACTATAGTGAACCAGGCAGCTAACAGAGGCTGCCCAGTTAGAATTCTGTATTTAACCGGAACCAAGGACCTATTCCATCGACCTAGTAATCCCAGCTCGAATGTAACTTGAATAGAGATACCAAGAATATTTGCAATTTCCTGAATGACTTGCTTCCAGAAACTACTATCATGTTTCCTTAAGGGTTTCAATCATATTAGTGCACTCTTAAAGATTATGGCTCCTTCTTGTGATTTGAACTTAGTATTGTCCTTCTTAACAAAACCTCCCTTTGAGCGCTGAGGGAGGTTTCAATTAAACTCCTTATGCTTAAAGCTGTCTTTTTGGCAGCTATATGTTCAGTGAGGAGGGTTTTAGAGTTATAAACACTTTCTTGCAGGGAGCCTTTTCTGATTTTCACAAACAACTTGGGGAACATTCAAACAATTCCTTCTTTCTTTCCGAAAGTGAATTAGTCATTTCAACTTAATCAGTGGTGTGTGTCTTCCCTCCTTCTGTAAGTAATCATGTGGAGGGGAATTCAGTCTCCTTCACCAAATGATACTGATGGTGTTTGAGGTAGTTGTGGGTGGATCCTTGGGCCGGTGGTAGATGACCACACCCCCGGGGGAAGATCCCGAGAGGGACCACCAGTCAGGCTCAGAGTATGGAGACAGACACACACTAGTTCTTTTATTAAACAGTATATGGAACCACCAGAGGAAGCGCCCGGCTGGGATGTAGTCCCTCAGATACTGGAACAGCGATCTTGGATAACTGAGCTGTAGAGAAACTGAATATAGTGAGTAGGCAGGATATGCAGAGTTCAGGAACAGAACCTTGATTGTAACACTCACACAATAGTCTCTTAGAAGCAGCCCAGGAGCTGGAATGAAGTAGGCCCTCGAGCAGCGAGTACTTGGTTCCAGGGAACGCTCTGAGAGAGAGATGGTAACTCACTGGTGTAGTGGGCAGTGATGACTTCCTGGCAGAAGTGGTATTCAGTAGCAAGTCCGCGAACCTGGGCCCTCGAGGAGCGAATACCGGTTCCAGACTGCGATCTGAAAAGCAAAAGAGAAAGCGAGGCCTCAAGGTGCGGGTACCCCAGTAAGTCCGAGGAGGCAGAGTAGGAAGGAAACCCTTTCTATCCAATCCTATCCTTTGCTAACTCGATTAGCGAATTCAGAGCCCTTAAATATCCGGTGAGGATGACGTCACCTCAGGGGGACGCCCCTGAGGTTCGCGCCACTGCTGGTACTTGCGTCGGGGCCGTGTCGCGCTGTGCACGCGCCCTTAGGCTTCTGGGAAACATGGCGGAGTGCAGCGTCCAGCCGGTCCGGGGATGCCGGAGGGGAACGGCAAGATGACGCCACGGCAGCCAAACTTCCAAAAAACAAAGAGGGAGTCGCCAAAGAGGTAAGGTGGGCGTAGTGGAGACATCGGGCAGCGATGGTCGCAACAGTACCGCCCTTCAAAGGGCGATTTCCTCTTCGAGTACCAGGCTTGGGATTTGAAGGATGCACGAGGTGGAACTGACAAAGCATCTCTTTGTCCAGAATATTGGTCTGAGGCTCACAAGAGTTTTCTTCAGGGCCGAAACCTTCCCACTTTAGAAGGTATTCAAAAGTATTGCCTCTTTTACGAACATCCAGGACCTCTTCGTCTTTGAATTCTAAGTCGTCTTCTGCATTGATGACAGGTGGATCTTGAAGTTTGGAAGAAAATTCACTGAGTATAAGTGGTTTTAGAAGTGAAACGTGGAAAGCATTATGAATATCAGCAGCAATGGATTGAGCTGCTGGGACCTCACTGAGCTTCAGTGGAAGTGGCGGTGTTGGAGAACGTCCATAGCCCACTTCAAATGATGACACAGTAGTGGATCTTTCAGCTTGATGAGGGGACTCCTCAAGTCTTCCACTAGATGTCTGAGAATGAAGTGGCCTTCTGCCCCTGAGTCCACCGGGGCAGAAGTCTGAACCATGACCGGTCCGTAAGTCAAGGAGACTGGAAGAGAAAGCGGAGGAGAGGCGCAGTATGGCCTAAGAACAGTCCTGCAGGACTTAGGCCCGTCCGTTTTCCGGACGAATGGAGCATGTGGAGACATTATGGCCGGGCTGACCACAGTACATGCAACGGCCGTGCTTTTTACGAAGTCTTCTTTCTTTGGAAGTTAAACGTCCATGACCAAGTTGCATCGTTTTATCTTTATCAGCAGCAAGAATTACTGGAACCATCCGAGGTGTAGATATAGCACTAGCCTGTTTCAACCCAGGTAACACCTTAGGCTGGAGTTCCTTCACCTTGTCCCGGAGCCGGTGATCAATCCGAGTGGCCAAGGCTAGCTACTAATTCGTCCAGCGAGTCAGGTGTTTCGTGAGCAGCCAGCTCGTCTTTTAAATGGGTATCCAGGTCTCTGCAAAAGAGTGTCTTGAGACATTTGGGGTCCCAGCGGAGTTCTGCCGCAAGAGTTTTGAACTCGATGGCAATTTCAGCCAATGATCTATTGCCTTGCTTCAATTCCACCAAAGCAGAACCGGCTATAGCAGTTCGAGCAGGGTCATTGAAAACAGATTTAAACAAGTCCATAAATCCTTCTATGTCCTGCAAAATGGGGTCCTTGTGCTGCCATAAGGTAAATTCCCAAGACAAGGCCCTACCATCCAGGTATGAAAGGATGTAGGTAGTCTTGGAAAGAGCCGTAGGAAATAAAGATGGCTGTAAGGCAAAATGCATGCAGCACTGGTTTAAGAACATAAGAACATGCCATACTGGGTCAGACCAAGTGTCCATCAAGCCCAGCATCCTGTTTCCAACAGTGGCCAATTCAGGCCATAAGAACCTGGCACGTACCCAAAAACTAAGTCTATTCCATGTTACTGTTGCTAGTAATAGCAGTGGCTATTTTCTAAGTCAGCTTAATTAAAAGCAGGTAATGGGCTTCTCCTCCAAGAATTTATCCAATCCTTTTTTAAACACAGCTATGCTAACTGCACTAACCACATCCTCTGGCAACAAATTCCAGAGTTTAATTGTGCGTTGAGTAAAAAAGAACTTTCTCCTATGAGTTTTAAATGTGCCACATGCTAACTTCATGGAGTGCCCCCTAGTCTTTCTATTATCCGAAAGAGTAAATAACCGATTCACATCTACCCCTTCTAGACCTCTCATGATTTTAAAAACCTCTATCATATCCCCCCTCAGCCGTCTCTTCTCCAAGCTGAAAAGTCCTAACCTCTTTAGTCTATCCTCATAGGAGAGCTGTTCCATTCCCCTTATCATTTTGGTAGCCCTTCTCTGTACCTTCTCCATCGCAATTATATCTTTTTAGAGATGCGGCGACCAGAATTGTATACAGTATTCAAGGTGCGGTCTCACCATGGAGCGATACAGAGGCATTATGACATTTTCCGTTTTATTCACCATTCCCTTTCTAATAATTCCCAACATTCTGTTAGCTTTTTTGACTGCCGCAGCACACTGAACTGAGGATTTCAATGAGTTATCCACTATGACGCCTAGATCTCTTTCTTGGGTTGTAGCACCTAATATGGAACCTAACATTGTGTAACTATAGCATGGGTTATTTTTCCCTATATACATCACCTTGAGTGGTCATTAGAACTAAGAGATTTATGTAAAAACAGTGGCGATCTTTTAGACAAATATTTTGTATTTTGTTATAAAGAGGTAGTTAAAAAATTATTAAATCGTGTTTATGTATAATTTGTTTTGGCTGTCTTCAGAGATTATCTGTTTTATTGAGTATTGTCTATAAAACATCATCTGTCAAAAAAAACTAGCACTCTTCCGTATTATGGCCATATCTAAACTCTAATTGCATGCTATCCAAACCCCAGTTCTATCCAAAAACTGAGTGATCTGACAAACAGCTATCTTTTCAGATAACATTGATATGAATGGTAAATGTGTAACTAGTCTGTAATTTTCACAGCATGAAGAAATAATAATATAGATATTTTCAAAGCAACTGGAAAATAACTATCTCAATGATAAATTTACAAGTCCTATAAGACATTCCAACCAATTCCATTTAAAGATTTTATTAAATGAGGGGAGCAAGGATCTAAGGGACTCCCAGATGAAATTCTGCCAATCTTTCTTCCTCAATACCATCAATGTTTTCCTCAAACTGCACTACCATACCCATCCCTACAAAACCCGTCCCTGATTCCAATTTCTTAACATTCTCCTTAAAAAAAACTCTGCAAACTCCATACAAGAAGGCCTACCAACTGGAATCTCAGATCTCTGCCCTAAAAATTTGTCCACTACACGAAACAGTTCCCTGCAAGTACTTGCAGAAGATTGCATGTGACTAGAAAAGGTTTCTTTCTTCTTAACAGTTCTCTCTATCTATAGTTATTCATTTAGGGGTAGATTTTATAAAAGTACGCCCGCACGTACTTTTGTTCGCGCACCAGGCGCAAACAAGAGTACGCGTAGCCGCGCGTATCCATTAAAATCTGGGGTTGGAGCAGCCTCCAAGGGAACTTTCCTTCCACCACCCCTCCCCCCGCACCTTCCCCTCCCTTCCTCTACCTAACCCATCCCCCAGCCCTATCTAAACCCCCCTACCTTTGTTTGACAAGTTACGCCTGCCCCGGGCTCGTGATTCCCCAGCCCGGGAGCAGATTCAGAGGCCTCGACCATGCCCCCAGGCCGGAACCACGCCCATGGCCCCGCCCCCGAATGACACACCACCGCGACACGCCCCCTGACGCCCCCAGGAAAGCCCCGGGACTTACGCGTGTCCCGGGGCTTGTGCACGCCGCCGAGCCTATTCAACATAGGTTCGGCACGCGCAAGGGGAACTTGGGGCAGGTTTTCGGGGGATATGCGCATATCTTACGCGCATACCCTTTTGAAAATCTGCCCCAGTATTTCTCCACCCCATAATAGCCTTCTCAGTCTTCAGCCATTTCCATCTACATTCTAAAACTCTAACTGCTTCCCACATCTGCCACAGTTCATCATCCTACCACCGAAAAGGATGTATATCTACTGGAATCCATTCTTTAGGGGCAATGGAATCTAGAACTCTCAGAATGGAGTCATTCTAACCTGCCACCTATCCTTCTAAACTTCCTTCTAGGTCTTCAGTGAAGCAGTCTCCTAAATGAAAACTCAATGCTTCCTCATCTGTTGTACCCCACCCCTAATAATCTCTCTTCTTTTCTTGAATATTTCCACTCTTCTATTTGTTAACCAAAGAGAAGAAAACCGATTTATGATCCGACCACGGGACTGAATCAGCCCATTTCCAGCTTACGTTATTATGTACTCCCAAATATTCAGCCCTTATAACCAGGTCCAAGACATGACCCGCTTCATGTGTGGGACTCCAATAATTGCCTAAGTCCACAGCGGTGGAGCAATCTCTCAAAATTCCGTGCAATAGCATAGCTTAGTTCCCCAGTGTGGACATTAAAATCTCCTATTTTCAGCAATGAGGAAAACTGTAAACTCAAATGCATTATCATTTCATGTAATTCTTCAAGACTGCATTTAAAGCTGTTGGTTGCCACACTATCAAAATATCCACTGGTACCAAAAAAACCAAGCTTTAACAACAAACATTCACAATTTGTCAATCCCACACAGGCTAGACCGTACTCTAGGCTGATGAAGGAAAGAATATCCCATTGGACACATTTCTTCCCAACAGAATGCCCATTTAACTAATATACAGCCTAGGACTATCTTTGTGGCTGGATCTCAACTGTGGCATTCACTTCCAGGCACATTGAGAACTGAAGCTTGCATTTATTTAGTCCTTTAGGAAACCTTTGGGCAGTAGGCAAGCCCATTAATGTCTCAAGTTAAGGAGGTGGAAATGGCTCATGATTGTCTTCTGATTTGAGTCAGGCAGTGTAAAAATGTGTAAACACTGTGGCAAGTGTCTATGTTTGTTATGTGTAAAACATGCATTTTATGAATGTACTTATGCACCCTGCCTAGCACTTTAGAGAGTTATTGGTTATAAATATTTTAAATAAATGTGGCCTAGGATTAATCACAGGCTCTGCAAACAGTAAACAGTCACAGGGCTGAAAAGCAATAGCCGCTTCTGCGCTGTTAGCACAGCCATGAAACACATTAGCTGCAATACAGAGTGGGTTTTGGAACAACTCCCAATTTCAGCGGATGATGTGATGAATGTTTATGAAATTTAGCTTGCAGAATGTGCACTCTTCAGCTGTTTTCTTAACCTATAAATGGAAGTAAAATATGGAGGTTTGTAGTTCTAAGCTTTATTTTTCTGTTCTTACAGTGATTTGCTATCTTCAAAATACCTCGAAAGGCATATTCAGCATGGAGGAAAGACTGTAGAAATCAAAGTAAGAATCCGTATTTTTTCAATTCTTGAATCTTTTCTTTCACTGTATTGACTGAGGCACTCTTCTGCTTTCTGTCATATAAGTGGTAATTTTAAGTTTGGCTGCACAAATGCAAAGCCTGTGCTTACTTTTTATCTGCTGATTTTGCATCAGTTGCATATACTTTTACTTTGAAAATTACCTAATAGAAAATCCCCACACTAATGTGCATTTCATTTCTGCAGGTATTTTTACAGCAAAAACGACATACGTACTTTAGAAGATTCCAAATTATGGGCATAGTTCCAAACCCCACCCCAATTCCACCCTCAGGAATACCTCCTCCTACTATGGGTAAAACTTCATGTGTAGTACACCTGCATGTATACTGCTACCTGCATATAGGGTAGACCATCTAGAAATGGGGATAGGTGGTCTATAAATTATTTAAAAATATACATACAAGCCTTTTCTGTACGTAAAGCACTGTCATACCCATGGAAATGGCTTTTAAAATGACTCTCATAGTGAATCCATCATTGTATTTTGGATAATGTTTTCGGCCTAGTTTACTGGGTTGGTAACTTTCAAATGGGAGCAGGGCCATGTCTGTGGGAGCCTCGGCACGCACCCACAGATACGCCAGTTTTATAATGTACGTGCACATACACTCGTACATCAGCTGAGCGCACTGTTTAACTTGCAATTGGACACAGGTTGTGTAGGCGCGTCCATAGCCCCTTATGCTATAAGGGGATTAGCATGCATCCAACACACCGGGAACCTGATAGCACTCATCACGTGCAAATGCATGTCAATGAGGCTATTAGTTATTCACTCCACATATGGTAAAAAGATGTGCGTCCAATACGCACATTTTTGCACTCAGAAATTAACTCCTGCCTGGAGCAGGCGTTAATTTCTGAGCACCCCAAAAAGTTGTACAGAAAAGCAGAAAATACTGCTTTGCTGTACATCCTCCGACTATAATATCATGGCGATATTAAATCGGGGGAATGAAAGATTGCAAAAATATTTTTTTAAAAGTGCCGGCAGTCAAGATCAGGAAAGGGACGCTCATTTAACCAGCGTCCATTTTCCGAATGTATGGCTGTGCGCTGATTAGGAAAACAGGTGCTGATAAATTCAGCATGCATTTTCTTAACCGGCAGACAGCTGCAGACAGCCGACCACTCCCGCGCACACAATTGACCCCAGCGCCTCCTTGACAGCGCGACTCCTAATTATTGCATGGTGCCTCCAGGAGAGGTGCCTGGAGGCGTGTTAGGAAAGCGGGTGCTGAACACTCAGCACCCGCTTTCAGCGCATTTCTTTTTTGCATCGGCCCCAAAGTCAGGTTGCAGCCGCGCAAGTGGGGGGAATTTTATAACAGGTGTGTGTCTACGCCATGACCAGTTCGTCCACTCTAGAGATAAGTCCTCAAAAACCCTCCTGGTTCTTTAGCCTGCATTCTCTCTAGTTACCCCAGTCCCCTCAAACCTCTTACAAATGCCTTTTTTTTTTAAACTTACACTTCCTTCATAGCAGAAGCAAACTTACATGGCACTGGGTATGTGCCCTGAAATGCCTACACCCTGCCCCTTTTTCTTTCCAACGGCCTGATTCATCAATGTATTTTCCCATAGACACAGAGAGGGAGAAAAGCCTTAGTGAATCAGGCAGCAAATGAGATATTCGCTTTTTGGGAGATGTATGACATGTAGGTGGCTTTTAAAATCGGGTGGACTTGCGTATGTCCTACTTCTGCACAAATCTTTCGATTTTGGTGCTCCCGGATTTTAACATTCACCTCTATGGCTTTTCTCCCATTCTGTGTCTATGGGAAAAAAAGCTAGGTATATCTGTTCCTTGTTGTGGTAAAATATTTGCTGTTTTGAAAATTAACTCTGCAACCAACTACATAACAAGGTAACTACTCGTTATGAGGATGTTTGTGCGGGTGCCGACCCTGAAGCAGTCTTGTGTTTTGACTGCCCCCCTCAGGTCGGCTTCCGTATTTTATTCTTTATTTATTTGTTCAAATCAATTTTTTCAATTTTTACTTTATACTAAAATGTCCATTGCTTAATTCTCTCATCAGTTTACCCGTATAGCAGACCGACCCTTTACCTTCAATATCTTGGAAGCTTATGTTCAATTGCTACATAAGTTTTTACAGCTAGATACCAGTTGGGTTCAGGTTCGGTTCGCCTGCCCGACACGGTCCATGTTTCGGCGGTTGCCTGCTTCAGGGGCTGCGGGAACTGGAATGGAACCGAGACTGCCTATGGACCTAAAAATACCACTCTTATTATATCTTAATTAAAGAACTCGTGCATTATAATTTAAAAATGCTGGTACCCCATTCTTTGAGCTATAAAAGATACTTACTATTTTTCGTTGTGATCTCATTCCTGTGAGCGGCGCCTTCACTTACAAATCCGGCGTCTCTCTCTACACAGCTGTTTAATAAACCCATTGACGTCAAATCGTGGGCCAATCATCTCAAGAAAAGCATTTTAAAACATTGGCATCTTTTACAAATGCATTCCACCTTCCAGGAGAAGCCCATGTTTGCTTTGACACGAGCTAGAAACCTCAAAGATATAGTGGTCCATTCAAATCTACGGATGCAGGAAGAAGGAAGCACAACGGACCAAGTGGGACACGGTACATGCACAAAATGTAACGTATGTTGTCATATGCACCAAGGCAGTCTATTAAGTATCCCTGGACGGAGGGTGTTCCGGTTTAAGGAATACTTCACATGTGATTCCATGAACGTTGTTTATGCATTATGGTGTCCATGTAACCTAGTGTATATTGGAAAAACCACAAGAAAAATTAAGACCAGGGTCCAGGAACATTTAAGTAGGCTACGGCACCAGACTGAAGGGGCTCCGCTAGTAGATCACTGGCGGGAAATTGGGCATTCCATACAGGAATTCAAAGTGGCAGTCATCTTTCAAATTAAAAGGCATCCGAGGGGAGGGGACCTTAATTTGAAATTGGAACAGATGGAACAGCGGTTTATTCATACATGGGGCACAGTTGCCCCCCAGGGATTAAATAAAGAAATAAATTGGTCTATCTTATGGTGATGTAAATAATGGTTGTCAACGGCTATTGGTTAAGACAAAAGTCCATATCAACATCAGAGATCCCAGTGTATCACATAACAGAGCGGAATGGGGGCTTAATCTCCTTTTTGAGACTAGTGTGACTCACCTATAAAAGGCTGGGGACTGTCATAGTATAAGAAACACATTTTTAGATACATTGTATACACCTCTGATCGGATCTACACCCCCGGCCACAGGTAGAAAATCTTTCTCTACAAATTACATTGATATCAAGTTCGCAGGTGGACAAGGGAACGGTCAGCCGCTGATCGAGAAAGACACGATTGAGGAATAATAAAAGATATACAAAACACACACACAAAAAATAATGGAGTTCCGGCAAAGCGGGCTCCTTCTTTAAATCTTTGTATAACAGCAATATGACCATTATAATGCATACTTAGATGGCTTTGATGAATCGAAAAACTTGAAGTTTCTTGATAGGTGACGTCACATCCCCATGGCAGCAGAGCACTCTAGGGTGCTATCACTGAGGATCGTAGGGAGACATAGTGATTGGCCCACGATTTGACGTCAATGGGTTTATTAAACAGCTGTGTAGAGAGAGACGCCGGATTTGTAAGTGAAGGCGCCGCTCACAGGAATGAGATCACAACGAAAAATAGTAAGTATCTTTTATAGCTCAAAGAATGGGGTACCAGCATTTTTAAATAATAATGCACGAGTTCTTTAATTAAGATATAATAAGAGTGGTATTTTTAGGTCCATAGGCAGTCTCGGTTCCATTCCAGTTCCCGCAGCCCCTGAAGCAGGCAACTGCCGAAACATGGACCGGGTCGGGCAGGCGAACCGAACCTGAACCCAACTGGTATCTAGCTGTAAAAAAACTTATGTAGCAATTGAACATAAGCTTCCAAGATATTGAAGGTAAAGGGTCGGTCTGCTATACGGGTAAACTGATGAGAGAATTGAGCAATGGACATTTTAGTATAAAGTAAAAATTGAAAAAATTGATTTGAACAAATAAATAAAGAATAAAATACGGAAGCCGACCTGAGGGGGGCAGTCAAAACACAAGACTACTTCAGGGTCGGCACCCGCACAAACATCCTCATAACGAGTAGTTACCTTGTTATGTAGTTGGTTGCAGAGTTATTGCACAAGGCAACGAGGTTGGTTGATATATAGTTTTGAAAATTAAAGCAAAATATTTCATTCTGATGACATTTTCTGTATTGCAGAAAATACATGGCAAGAACTGTTACAAAATTGTATTTCTGCCTTTCTTGCACAAAGATCTTCCTTGTGAAATATGGGGTTGCAGAGTAATCTTAGGTCCATTAAATTGAGACGCTCCCTTCGTAAAGGGGATGGCCATGTACAGTTTTTTCATTTAAATTTTTATTAGTAGGGTACAGAATTTTATTCACGGGGGGACTTGCAGGTTCTGAGTACCGGCACCTCTTTTTCCACCTGCTTGATCTGCCCTGTGGTCCTTCAAATAAAATATGCATCCTGCACGTGAGTACTGGCACCTTTTTTTTGCCTGTTTAACAAATGATACATCTAACAGTTTTCTCTACAATTCAAACTCAGTAGCATATCAATGTCCTTGGATAGTTTTTTTTTAATGTTTTCTCTTTAAAGTACATGCAAAGTGTAGAGTATCTGGTTATCAAGTTTGATGGGTAGCTCTCATGGCTCAGCTCTTAAAATACTACTCAAGTATTAATCCCATAAAAAGGTATCACCTTATTTATTTTATTTGTTAGCTTTTATCTCTGGACTTACAACTCATATAAAATAATTCTGTAGAACCACAGTTGCTAACAGAATAGTTTTAATGTTCATGCTTTAGGTCATATTTTCTTTTTTTAGAAAAATAGGTTATAAGTATAAAATTAAATAAAAAAAAACTACATATTAAACTACTTGCTGGCTAGTAAGGTTAGGGCCTGATTCACTAACCATTTTTCCAATAGACACATAATGGGAGAAAAACCTTGGGGTGAATTTTAAAAGCCTACCTCATGCTAAAGCCAGGAGATACGTGCAGAAATCAGGCTTGCATGCGCCATGTGGATTTTAAAAGTCACAAGTTCAGAAAAAGGGGCGTGGTCTGGGCGGGGCATAGACGTGTCAGAGGAAACCAAGAGATGTGCACATAAATAATTATGTGCACAGGCACGCGCTGGGCTACCCTGCTGGGGCATCCTGCTGGGGCATCCTGCTGCATGGATGGCGTGTAAGTACAAAAAAAAATAAATCTAGACTAGTTAGTAGGGCTTTAGAGTTGGGGCTAACAGGGGGAAAGAGAGGCTAATAAATTAGTGGGGTTTGGAAGTGCTATCCCTAAACTGGGTGAACTGGGAACGAACTGGGAAAGCAAGGTATGGAGTCCCTTATAAAATTCCCTCACTTAGGCAGTAAACGTGACATTTGCATGCACATGCAGGTGTCCATTTAAAAATGTGCACCATGTTCAGCCTTTTTGATAATGTGTGTATATATGCGAATATATTATACAATGGCTCTGTCTCTAGACACGAGCCAGGAAACACACGTACATGTGCGCATGCGCAGCTGTTTCAAAGTTACTGTCTGTGTGAATTAGGCCTTTAGCTGGATAAACCTTTAAGACTGCCAAAGAACTGTCTTAGAGTTAGCTAGATAAACTTATCCGGCCAGTTTGCCCAGTCTATCTCTAGGTCATCCAGACCCCTCTGGTTCTTCAGCCTGCACTCCCCCTAGTTTACCCAGACCCCTCAACCAGTCAGTTTTTGGCTACAAAGAGTTTTATTCTAACTTACACCTGATTAACAGGCCGATACAGTACGGAGCACACTGTTAACCTGCAATTGGACGTGCATGTTCCCTTACCCCTTATTCAGTAAGGGGCAGAAAACGTGCGTCCAACCCGCCGAACCTAATAGCGCCCTCAACATGCAAATGCATGTTGATGGCCCTGTTAGGTATTCTCGCGCAATTCAGTAAGTAAAATGTGCAGCCAAGCCGCACATTTTACTTTTAGAAATTAGCGCCTACCCAAAGGTAGGCGCTAATTTCTTCTGGCAATGCTTTTCTGTGCACCCTCCGACTTAATATCATGGCAATATTAAGTCCGAGATCCCGAAGAGTAAAAAAAGTTAAAAAAAAAAAAAAAAGAAGAAAAAATTTTGAAGTCTGCCGGCTGCTGTCGGGTCGAAAACCGGATGCTCAATTTTGCTGGCTTCCGGTTTCCGAGCCCGTGGCTGTCAGCAGGCTCGAGAATCGACGCCGGCAAAATTGAGCGTCGGCTGTCAAACCCGCTGACAGCCGCCGCTCCGGGCCAAAAGGAGACGCTAGGGACGCACTAGTGGTTACTTATGTAGTCATGATGAAATTTTACAGGTGTTATGATGAGTCACATTTTCTGCACAATTTATATAATTAATATTGATATATTTTGAATCTTCTTTCACTGAAAATTATACCTGATTAAGAGCAGAAGTAAATATGCGCACTTAACTGCCCTTCGTGCACTGCGTTTGCAGGTTATAACATTGGGATTTATGTGCGTAAATGTTGGCCCACCCCAGAACGCCCCTGATCCGCCTCAAATGTTATTCATGCATTGGTACTTACGTCATATGTGCGAGATTTATAAATAGCAGTAATGCAAATAAGTGCTACCTGCGGGTGCATCTGCTATTTTATGCGCACACAGAATTTAGATGGTGAGCTCTGTGGGGACAGGGAAACACCTACAGTACCTGAATTTAATCTGCTTTGAAGTGGCTGTAAGGTGGAATATAGATCAAATTAAATAAAGTCATAAAAGAGTATTTGTTGTTGTCTGGACACAGTAGTCACAGTCATTGTAGTTAAGGAAAGTTTTAGTTAAATAGACAAGCATGGGGTTTTTTTTTTCCTGAAAGCAAGGTAGGAAGTCCCAAGATAGAGAGATACTGGTATCTTATTCCAAATCATTAATTCCCATAGCTCCAGCTCCTTCTTCTCCAGGCTGTCCCTCCTAGAGCAAAGTACTGACATTGCAGGTCCCAAAACAGAACTGACAGCAGTCAAAGAGCAGGTGATGTCAGAATTATTCACCTTTTCTACAAGATGCAGGAAATCTAGGATGCACAATCAAATATTCTATACTCAGAATGCGTACCTACTGGGGTTTATCAATTTCTGTTATGTTGTCAGAATACTCAGTAAAGTAAAATTGTTTCTCAAGGATTTCACAGAGCAGGCAATTTAGAGCTTGAAGCTGACACACACACAAAAAAAGTAAATGTAAAAACAGTGCAATCCTAGAATGACTGGGAAGGACAGGCTAAGGATTGAGGTTGCCTATTCAGTCTCCAAAAGACTCCTACCTTTATGCATTTTTTTTTCTTGCTGATTTATATGGGGTTTTTTTTTTCTAGATTAGTTGGGAATAGAAAAACAGTTTTGTTTAGATCTGATATACCCTTCTGGGTGGGTAAGGGAGGCACAAGCAGATAGAAAGGGGGAGTAGTCTGTATACTCTAGAGGAGAAGAGAGGCAGGGTGGAGAGTATGAAACAGACTTTTCAATCCCTGAACGGTATTAAAAATGTCCAAGAAAAAAAACATTTCCAGTGGAAAAGAAGCTGTAGAATTAGCAGTCATAATATGATATTCTAGGGGGGTGGACTCAGGAACAATGTCAGGAAATATTTTTTAACATAAAGGGTTGGGATGCCTGGAATGCACTCTTAAGGGAGGTGGTGAAGACAAAAATGGTGACAATTTAAAAAGGCATGGGAGAAACACAGAAAATCCCTAATTAGCAAGAAGATGGAAATGAAGTGCTGAGGTAACTGTAGTCCCTTTTCTGAATGGAGGTAATGTATCAGCTTAATAAACTAGAGCAGCGGTTCTCAAACTGGTCTCCCGCTACTCTTCCCTCCCTCTCCTCTACCTCAGCGAGATGCACACAGTTCTTCGATGAACACTGTTGCCATTCCTGCCCCGTCTATCAACATATTCAAGCCTGGAAGCAGTGTTCATAGAAGCCAGCAACAGCAACATGGCCTTTTCTTCTTCCTGTCCTTGCAGCCTGGAAGAGGAAGTGATGTTCAGCAGGCTCACGAGAAGAAGAAAGGGCCATGCTGCCGCTGCTGCTGCAGAGATCGTGTCCCTAGGCTCCCTCCCCCTCCCATGATCACGGGAGCACTTCCGTCTCCTTCCTGAGGAAGTCTTTCACCGCCACAGACCCGGGCAGCTAATTGCTGGATTTCCCTAAACAGCCACGTGGCAGGAAATCCCCGTGGTCTCATTCTCAGCTGACTGCACTGCGATGATTGCAGCGCAGGAAAACAACTGGGTGCTGCTTTCTTACTGCAGTGGGGCCAGGGGGAGTCAGTCCTGCTGCAGTTCCCAGCCTGTCACGATCCAGGATGCCTTGTGCTATAGCTGCCATGTGTGCTGGGGAGTGGAGGTGAATAAGTGAAACAGAGAGAATGAGCCAGCATGAGTGTAAGTATGTGAGAGAGTGTGTGTGATTGAGAGTGTGTATGCAAAAACATTAACCAGATTACGGCTCTTTAGTTTGGAGAAGAGATGACTGAGAGATTTATAAAATCTCTACTTGGGTGGAATGGGTAAATAGGGATCAGTTATTTACCCTTTCAAACATCACTAGGATTGTGGGAACCTCCAGGAAACTAGCAACTGGGCGTTAGAAGCATTGGATCAATCTGCTGTTTGAGATGCTGCCAGACACTTGTGACCTGGATTGGCCACTGTTGGAAACAGGATACTGGACTTCATGGACCCTTGGTCTGACCCAGTATGGCAATTCTTAAGCTCTTATGGTCATAGGAAATATTTTTTGCACTCAGCGCAAAATCAATTCATGGAATTTTTGTCACAGGATGTGGTCAAGGCAGCTAATATAGTGGGGTTCAAAAGAGGGCTGACATGTTCCTGGAGGAAAGGTCCATAAACAGTTATTTGCCAGGTACACTTGGGAAAGCCATGCCTGGAAATGAGATACAAGAAATAGATCAACTACTTGGGACTGGTCACTGTCAAAGACAGGATACTAGGTTCGATGGACTTTGTTCTGATCTAGCATGCCACTTCTTCTGTTCTTATGAAGAAGGGATCTGTGCAGTCTCGAAAACTCAGGTTGTTGTCCATAAATTGCCTCAGAAATGAGCAGGGTAATGCCAGGAGAGTCAAATCCAGGTCACTGATGGTAGAGGGACCTTCACGTAGGCTAACCACTTTCTCTTTGGGTTGAGTCCTCAGTGCTGGGTGCTGGTGGCTAGCGAGGCATAGGAAACAGGGGAAGACCCCAACACAGATAAGAAACAAGAGGCCAGGAGCAGAAAAAGGAACAGGTATGAACCAGGGATCCAGGAACCCAAGAAGAAGCACGAACAGGAGTGTAGAATGTGGAAGCTAACAATGAAGAAGACTTCCAGTAGCAGGAATGGAAGCAGAGAACAGGAACTGAAGGTGGGACTGAGCTCTGTCAACTGACTGATGAATCTGCCTCAGTATAAATACAAGTCCAATGAGAAAACAAGATGGCTGCCAGGGGAAATCGAGGGGCGCTGAGATGGAGGACTGTGCAAGTACTCCAAAATAGCTCACAGTACCACCTGTGAATCCAGCAATGGATCTTTACAAGTAGAACTTTTTCTTTGTTGGCCCTTTATATGTATCATAACCTACTAAGACTCCAATTTTCTCTAGGATCAATATGGCTACTAGAACTGCATGTTTTGAAAAACACTGTTACAAGAACACCATGAGCTGACCTGCACAATTTAGAAATAGCATAAACATTTTCAAAGCAGGAAAGCAAAGCAAAAACTTACAGAAAATAAATTGTGCAAGGTAAAAAATGAACAAATAGTTCTGTGGCTATCTTTGGGCCTGACTGCTTTTCATATGGCCCTAAGTCGTTATTATGCTGTGTGCATCCAGTCAAGTCTCGAGCACAGAGGGCCACCAGCATGCCTTTATTTTGGTTCACATGCAGGCGGTTTGCTCTAAGAAGGCACCAAATGTAACCATACTTCATGCAAGGCAGGGCTTGACTGCCGTGGCCCTGCTCTTCCTTTCTGTTTTTACTACCCTTTGTCTTAGTCTTTTTTTGTCTCCAGTGAGCTTGCTCAATAGCCACAGAATACTGAATAATAGATGTATGCGGGAACAAAAGCACTTCTTACACCAAGTGGAACATTTTTTCATATACTTTAATTACTTGCAAATGTCTTTATACCATATTTGGGTCTAGTTAACTAACATATGTAAAAAGGGGCATCAGGAAATAATTCCTTCAATGAGCAGGATCTAAAAGGTTAAATATTCTAGTGCATTGTACAACTCATGTAAACTCCTACACCAGACTGCATGGCTTTCTTTGATTTTCACGGTTGTCCAACAATCGACTTAACATCTATATTTTTATAACCCTTTTCGTATTTCAGAGCTACAAGTTTCCATGCAACATGAAACCGGCTAGCGAGTGCCCTTTCTATCACTTAATCATTAGCATGCTAAGCGTGAGCTGCCAGGATTTACAATACAGAGGGTCATTCATTTTGCCCATGCTTTTCTGACAAGCAGAACTCTTGGATAAACGGGAGATGATTGGTAGTCAGTTTGCAAATCCATGTTTCCTTGCATTGTTTTGAACTGTTTTTAAGACTGGCAGAATTTCACTGTGCTTTTGCCCTGGAACTAAACTATACGGGACCCTTTCCCAAAAGCAATACATGTGTTTATGAATACAGTAAAATATTAGTGGACAATAGATGAAGACCAATTTGCCCATCCAGTCTGCCTAATTATTCTGGGCTACGCAACTAAGGATATATGCTAGCTGTAGAAGCTTGAGCGCTTGCAGGACATCGCTTCTTGTGCAAGTCCATTTTAGTTTCCATTACTGGTTTGGTACTGTGTTCAGTAGAGGATCGTACAAGTCCTCATGACCTGCAGTGTTACTAGCTTTTACTTCCTTTCAGGTGCAGGCTAGAAAATGTATCCTGAACAACTGCAGACAGTTTAAACGTTTTATTTTTGCTGGAGACTTTAGACTCTTAAACTGTCTTTCACTCAAAAGTATCAAGGGGCAGCTAATGAGAAATTAAAATGAGATTTAGAGAATTTGTGTACTTTGAAAAAATATATTGCAATGCTGCAATAGCGAGCTTAATTATCAGCTTTATAAATATACTGACTGAAAGAACATATTCCACTTACTTCAAAACCCTCAGCTCTAGCAAGCTCTGTTTCTCTTCCAGAATTGATATTGTTTCCATTTTAGTGCTTATGAATAGAGTCAGATAGAAAACTTGAGAATTGTAGCCATTAGAAAAGCTAGAGTTGACGAGCAGCAATGCACCCTGCACTCACTTTTAGGCCGATGCAAAAAGGTGCCCTTGGCACAGCACACAGTTTAGCTCTAAGCTAGGTACACATTTTTTGTGCACATACTTTACTGCTAATGCAGCAAGGAGTTTCGTGCATAATAAATCTGCGCACAGCAATGTGCATTTAAGTTAGTGCCCTTGCACGAAAATTCCATGCTAATGATGTCATTAGCATTCCCATCCAATGCATGGAGATGCACTGGCTTAACTTGTTTTATTCTTAGTGCTGGAAACTTAATTCTTAGTCTGAAGTAGAGTTAAGATTTCAGGGCTAATGTTAGTCTACAGGTAGAAGCTGGAGTTATTTGCTGGCACTTGTAATCTGTATTTTATACACTTCAAACATGTTCTGTGCACAAAAAGCATTTTTCCATGCATAAAATATGATTTATGTATACAAAAATACTTTAATACTGAAAACATTGTTTATGTGCATAACTTATAATTTATGCACAGAAAACATGGTTTTCATGCACAAATGTTTTCTGCATATAAAATATGATTTATGCACATCAATCATGTTTTGCTGTGTGCCAAGTCTTTCCTTTAAGCACATTTTCTGATTTGTGCACATTTTTAAACATTTGATACATTAGCATACCATTATCTTACTGCATTGGGAATTAAAAAAAAAAAAGTAGACTGTGCATTAAAAACTGTGTGCTGAATTTCAGTGGACAGTTTTAATGCTCAGATAATTACATCAGCCACATTGTCCTTCCAATATGCTGTTCTTAAAGAGATCACCCATAAGGCCGAGAGCAGGGTTTAGCCTCCCATGTTCATTGTACTGTCCTCACAAGCATGTCCTTTCTTCCTTGTGCCACTAGACAGCTAGATATCCTTTGATCCAACTTAGATACTCAGATAGACTCAGGTCTTAACTTCCATAACATTCATAAGAACAATGAATGAACATAGCACTACCTGCGATGAAATGGAGTCAAGATTAACTGCACAAATTCCCAGGAATTAACACAGCTGTAATGAGCTTTCTCTAAATACTTTACTTGAATTTAACAGGTAAGAAGCAATGTTTTTCCTAAGGGATTTGTGAAAGAGACAAACAAAAGGTACTTCTGGCTTAGCTGAGAGCCCTTTTTCAAATTGAAGAAGTCCCTCCAAAGGAGCAAACTATTCCAGGATGCCTTGGATCAAAAGGATCAATTGGGAAGGGAGAAACACTGCTAAATGAGGAAATGCAAAACAGGCAATCTCCACTCAGCAAGTTCAGAACAATCAAATAGCAGCTTTAATGACCTATTAAAGCAAAGGTTATATGCCAGCAGAGAAGTTAAGTAAAATAATACAACCATCAGAAATAGGGTGCAACAAGGAAAACCTAAAAGAGAGACTGAATACAGAACATTCGTAGTGTGTAGTCCCTGGCCTTTCTAATGAAACCACTACGGGCCGATACAGTAAAAATCACAGTAAATTAATTTATTTAAATTAGTGTCTGCGGTAAAAAGAGGCGCTAGGGACACTAGCGCGTCCCTAGCGCATCTTTTTGGACAGGAGCGGCGGCTGTCAGCGGGTTTGACAGCCGACGCTCAATTTTGCCAGCGTCGGTTCTGGAGCCCGCTGACAGCCACGGGTTCAGAAACCGGACGCCGGCAAAACTGAGCGTCCGGTTTTCAACCCGCGAGCCGCGGACCCATTTTAAATTTTTATTTTTTTTTATTTTTTACTTTTTTAAACTTTTGGGGCCTCCGACTTAATATCGCCGGCAGAAATTAACGCCTACCTTTGGATAGGCGCTCATTTCTTAAAGTAAAATGTGTGGCTTGGCTGCACATTTTACTTACTGTATCACTCGGGAATGAATAATAGGGCCATCAACATGCATTTGCATGTTGTGGGCGCTATTAGTCTCGGGGGGGTTGGACCCGTGTTTTCGACGTGCTATTAGCCCTTACTGAATAAGGGGTAAAGCTAGCGCGTCGAAAACGCGCATCCAAATGCCAGTTAACAGTGCGCTCCGTCGGAGTGCACTGTACTGTATCAGCCTGAATCTAGGATGCTAATTGACATGTTAACAGTCAGTGCCCCCAGTTTCCTGCAGCACATTTTTCAAGACTCTATAGCAATTTTGCATATGTTTGCATTTATTTGCATATTAAAATGTACTTTTTTTCTGACTTTATAAAAATAAAATTATTTTCTGACATTTCCGAGTCCAGTTAATTTATTATTTTCTTTATTAGAGGAAAATAGATCTTAGTGATTGGTGCTGGGGAAGGTATCTGGGGAGGAGATGAGGGGATAAGGGGAGGGGAGGGGGAGAGGGAATCTCAGAGGAGGGAAATGAAGAAGAGATCTCAGGCAAAAGGGGTAAGGGATGGAAGAGGATAGAGACATAGAGAGAAGAGAGGATGAGGAATCATGGAGGAGAAGGAAAGGAGAGGAGAGGAGGGGAAGGAAGAAGGGAGATCTGAGATCAGGAGAGTAAGGAATGATCCACTCACTCCTCCTGACATTGATCCTCTCTCTCAACTCACACCTCACAACCTCTTCAATCCTCTCATTCACTGTTGTTCCACACACCCAGATCTCTCCATTCACACTGCACAGTCACTCTGATCACCTCACTCACGCTTCACAGCACCTCTGATCTCCTCATTCACACCCCACACCCTCTCTGATCCTCTCTCTCACTTTCTTTCCATATACATCCCGTGAATCACCTCATTTACACTGCACAGCCACATTGATCACCTCATTCATAACCCTCAGCGCCTTGATCCCATCACTCTCTTACCACTTTCCAGTTCCCTCAAACTCCACAGTACCTCTAATCCCCTCACTTCTTTTCCCCATCCCCTCCAGTCCCCTCACTCACTCCCCCGCCACATTCCCACCAGTCCCCCATAACCATGCTTGCATCCTGCACCTCTCACTCATTCTCCCTCTCTCTGCAACCCCTCAGATCCCTTAACTCATGCTTGACTCCCCTCAATCACTCTTCCTCTCCCCACACCCCAGTCCCTTCACTCACCCTCCCATCAGAACTACAGATCTGTATGCATTGTTCTCTTTTGCTGGGGGCCGGTGTTGCACTTTGAATTGCTCAGGACACTGTAGTGCTGCACGGTTCAAAGCACATACTTGGGACCCAGGAGCAAACAGGGAGGATGCGGCCTTCGGCGCTGTGGTGCTGCTGGCAAGCCAGGATCACTTCCATGTGAGATACAAGGCCTCTGCTGCTGCTGCTCCTGCTGATGCTCTGACCCCTGATCTCCTATGATGATTCTGTGAGTAGGCCCAGATTTTTCAGCCTTTCTCACCAATGTGGAATCGTAGGAGACTAGGGACTCTGCTTTATGATAGTTTTAGTGGTTTGTACATGTATCTTTTGAGACTTGGATTTTATATTAACTCATTTCAGATAGGCCATCAAATGTTTGTGAGAATGTAATGATTGTTGTCCAGTATGGTGCCATTTTGCTATTAGGCTCATATGAGTCAATACTGAAAAGCTAGCCATTTATGTAAGTAGGCCAGATAGACATATCCGGCTAACTTAGATGGGATATTCAGCAGCATGGCTGCTATTGAGGCAGGTCTAACTTAGTTGGATAACTTATCTGGCTAAGCTGGGCTGCCCCGATCCACCCATTGCCTGTCCATAACTTATCCAGGTAACTAGATAGTTTGATATGTGTCTTATCTGGCTATCTAGCATTTGAATATCAACCTCATGAAGACTAGATTCAAAACTGGTAATGTAGAGGTGGAAGGCTCTATATTCCAGTTCGTTCACTCCTCCAGCCTGTGTTTCCCATGTCAGAGCTTTACACCACAACAGTCCCCCTATGAACATTAATATAATAGACTATCTATGCATTTGGGGAAAAAACCTCAAAAGTAAAGCAACTTGCATTTTATCTTGGATGATGATTGCTGAATTATTCATTCCGTGACGCACTGTATGAATGCATTTTCCTGTAGTCTAATGCTGTTATAGATGAAAAGTAATAGACTGAAAATCCTCTGTTGTTTCCTATATAAAGCACTTTCCACTGCTGGCCTGGATCAGCCATGTCACATCCCTGCGGAGCAGTAGTGACAGGTTTAAAGATACTCTGAAGCTCAAATAGTACAGAGAAATAAAAGCAGAGTGGAATTTCCACAGGAAAGGAGGATGGCAAGGTAGGCGAGAGGAATAGAAGGAGGGATGGAGAAAATAATTAGTGGCTGTTCTGAGCAGACAGAGATTTAGTCTCAAGTCTGAGAGAGGGTTGGTTCTTTGTACTTTCTTTATAGTACTTACATGGCACTGAACTCACTGGATCAACCATAGCATCAAAGCTTTCCGGGACATCCAGGTAATTTGGTGGACGGCTCTCTTCCTGTCCCCACTCTCCTCGCCCTCCCCTCCACTCCCTCCCCTCCACAAACCCTCACACATCCTGTGGTGAGCCTTTCCATCTTCCCCATTTTCTGCTTCATATTCTGTCATGCTCAAGGGTCAAATGGTAACAGAAAATTTGCTGATACCATATGACTCAGAACAAATTAAGCTTATGCTAATTATTTAAATAAGAGGCATAATGAACGTCTAAGTTCATATCCCCCTATTCACTTAAGTGAATTCATTTTTTTGTGAAATTACTAGAAGAAAAGGTGTCCAAATATTTAAAATAACATTTTTTTGGAAATGGTATCAGATTTCAGTTGTGCTTAAATTGTTAATCCACAGGCTCTTGCCTGCAATGGGGTTCAACCTGTATCTTAGCGAAAGCACTCTGATTAACTACATTTACTGTTATGCTCAGGCTTGTGAACCCTTGGGCCGACAGGAGGATGGTATACCTTTGGAGGAAGACCCGTAGGTTCTCCCGTCGGGAGGCGAGGCAGGAACAGAAGATGTGACCAGCTGACCCTCGGCACTGTAGACAGAGACGACTGTGGAGGCAGACGAAGGGTCGTGACGTCGAGCAACAGAAGTGTGTCTTCACCACTGTCCGCGGTCCCCTCCCGGGAGGAGCCCGTAGAGACCGGGCTGCTGGGATTTAGGTGGGCCCTTGGAGATGATGGTCAGGAAGAAGTCCAAGGTCAAGTGCCAGAGGGTCGTCGCTTACCAGTCCGAGGTCACACACCGAGGGATCACCACTTGCCAGTCCGAAGTCACACACCAGAGAATCAGTGTTTGCCAATCCAAAGTCAATACCAGGATTCACCGCTAGCCAATCCGAAGTCAATAACAGGAATCACCGCTAGCCGATCCGAAGTCAGGAACTAGGAACACCAAGACAAAACAGGAACAAGGAATCAAGACACTGGAACTCACCAAAGCAAGCAGACCTGACCAACGTAGGACGTTGCCAAGTCAAGGAACGAGCAGAGGAAGCCTCCTTAAATACTTCCTCTGCTCTGGATCATTGGAAGCAGGTGAGTATCATTAAAGGGATCAGGTCCCTTTAAATCAAGCAAGGGGGCGCGGCCTCGTGCCTAAAGATGGTGGCGGCCATCTTGGATTTCCTCCGCGGAGGAAAGCCAGCAGAACGCCGTGAGGGAGGAGCAGGGACGGCTCCCTACCCGGCAGCCAGACTGTGGACCAGCACTGGAGTGACTGGCACCGGCCCGGGGGAATTAATCAGGAGTTACCGTGGCGGGTCGCCGCCGCGATGGAGGTAGGGGGCCAAAGGGGACTACAAAGCAAGTACAAAATATTGTCAATTACCAGAATCCATACAAATAAAATGTATATATACATATATATATATATATATATATATATATATATATACATATATATATATATATATATATATGCATTATAAAAAGGCTATTCCTGGGATTCCTATCTTCAAACCAGCCTATCCTGGCTCTGCTTAGCTCTTAACAAAAATGGTGACGAATTACTTAAACTCCCATCAGCCATCAAAATTTAAACAAACAAATCAGTCTTTCTCCCTATCAAATGTGCAATTAAAGAAGGTACAGAGAAGGGCAACCAGAATGGTGAGAGGATTAGGACATCTCTCAAATGAATAAAGGCTAAAACACTTTGGGCTTTATAGCTGGATAAAAGAAGATAGGAGGAGGGGGAGGCATGATAGAGGTCTGCAACATCATGATCCTATGATCCTCGGGCTGCAATGCTGAATATCAAAAAGCAGACAACCCCAGTCCTCTATTTCAACAAGTCAGGTTTTCAGGATATCCACAATGAATATGCATGACATGGATATACATGACATGCATTTGCATGCAAATGCATGTCATGTATATCCCACATGGATAGCTTGAAAATAAGACTGGCTTGCGGCACTCGAGGATTGGAGTGCTTACCCCTGCTGTTGATGTTTGTGCCAATATCACATACCCAGAGAGATCACACATATATTCAAATTATCAAAATTTTTTTATTAGAAATCACAAGGTGTTTTCCCTATCTAGACATTTAAAATCTAAACTCACACACTCATTCATCAATCACACTTCATATAAAAACATCTACATACACAAATAATGTTCACTGGTTAATTAATTACAATTGATTATAATCAGTATAACAACATCAAACATGTAATACTATTTTTATGTCTATCCAAACCCTCCTCTTATTTGTCCAATTGATTATAATAACAAAGGATCTCCTTGTTTCGCCTAAATGATCAGGCTTCCTCAGGGACTAACAATATCCTGTAGCCGGTTGTGTCTCTCAGGACTTGAAGTCTAATTCCTACACTACAAAAACAAAACAAAAGTATCAACATCCATTACCAACAATGAATTACCAAAAATAATAAACGGTATATTAACCTAAAGCTTACCTTTAAAAAGTCATAGATATTCATTAACTTCCATTATATCACCAATGTGAACCAAGGTAATTACTACTCCAAACACTTTCCCAGGTTTGCTTTAAACCGCTACTTTTTTACATCTGCAGTAGATTAACAAATTTCCTGAAACTTCCATTCCTTTTATATATGTCCCCTTTATTATCTTTATAAAGTGAATTTTACTCACGTCTCTCAATAATATCAGTCATGACAAGACAAAACCGCTACTCGTTCCAATCCTTTAAATAACCTTTAATTCCAAATGTATCTAAAATAATCCATTTCAGGAACCTTGCAGATTGTGCTTCATTGTATCTGTTCAAACATCAATAAACATGATTTCAACAATTACTTTCTCAAAACAAACTTACCATCACTCTATCGCACTCCTACCACAAACAGATCACCGCCGCCATACCTGCACGTAACCAGACGCAACGCACTGCGTCAAAGATGGAGTATCAATGTTGAATACTGAAAACTTTATATAACTGCCCCAAAGTCAATTAGATTCTATTCAAAAGAATGCATGCCACTCAATTGCCTCATTAAGACCTGATGGAATAATGGTGCGCCAATTAAAAATGAAGCGCTGTTCTATCTTTCTTAATGCAGCAGACAAGTCTCCACCATGTTTTAATGTTACTTGTTTTAGTATTCAACATCGATACTCCATCTTTGACGCAGTGCGTTGCGTCTGGTTACGTGCAGGTATGGCGGCGGTAATCTGTTTGTGGTAGGAGTGCGATAGAGTGATGGTAAGTTTGTTTTGAGAAAGTAATTGTTGAAATCATGTTTATTGATGTTTGAACAGATACAATGAAGCACAATCTGCAAGATTCCTGAAATGGATTATTTTAGATACATTTGGAATTAAAGGTTATTTAAAGGATTGGAACGAGTAGCGGTTTTGTCTTGTCATGACTGATATTATTGAGAGACGTGAGTAAAATTCACTTTATAAAGATAATAAAGGGGACATATATAAAAGGAATGGAAGTTTCAGGAAATTTGTTAATCTATTGCAGATGTAAAAAAGTAGCGGTTTAAAGCAAACCTGGGAAAGTGTTTGGAGTAGTAATTACCTTGGTTCACATTGGTGATATAATGGAAGTTAATGAATATCTATGACTTTTTAAAGGTAAGCTTTAGGTTAATATACCGTTTATTATTTTTGGTAATTCATTGTTGGTAATGGATGTTGATACTTTTGTTTTGTGTTTGTAGTGTAGGAATTAGACTTCAAGTCCTGAGAGACACAACCGGCTACAGGATATTGTTAGTCCCTGAGGAAGCCTGATCATTTAGGCGAAACAAGGAGATCCTTTGTTATTATAATCAATTGGACAAATAAGAGAATGGTTTGGATAGACATAAAAATAGTATTACATGTTTGATGTTGTTATACTGATTATAATCAATTGTAATTAATTAACCAGTGAACATTATTTGTGTATGTAGATGTTTTTATATGAAGTGTGATTGATGAATGAGTGTGTGAGTTTAGATTTTAAATGTCTAGATAGGGAAAACACCTTGTGATTTCTAATAAAACATTTTTGATAATTTGAATATATGTGTGATCTCTCTGGGTATGTGATATTGTTATATGCTAGTAGAGAGTTTAGCTATAAAAAAGTATTTCCCTCTGTAATATTACCACGTTGATGTTTGTGCAGCAGCAATAGCTGCAATCACTTGAAAGACAATCAGTTCAGAACCTGTAAGCCAGCGCACTCTCATAGGCCCTGAGGTTTTCAGGATACTGCAATAAATAATCTTGTATGGGAGAAGGGTTGGGGCCACCTCAGCACCTCTGAGAGTGCGCTGGCTTACAGGATCTGAACTGATTGTTTTTCAAGTGTTTGCTGCTGTTGCTGCTGCACAAACATCAACAGCAGGGGTAAGCACATCCAATCCTCGAGTGCCGCAAGCCAGTCATATTTTCAAGATATGCATGCTGGATATACAAGAAATGCATATTCATTGTGGATATTCTGAAAATCTGACTTGTGGAACTAGAGGATTAATATTGCCTGCTTTTGATCTACAGTATTGCAGCCCGAGGATCATAGGAGGGAGGAGAGAGCATGAAAAGTGGAGAGGATAGAGGCCTGCTGCTGGGCAATGTTGAAGCCTGTTTGGTGTTATTGCCAAGATGTCCCAATGCCATCTTAAACTCAACATGGCCAGGACAGAGCTCCTTATTTCCTTCCCCCAAGCCGATTTCCCCTCTTCTTCATTTCTCTGTTTCTGTGGATAACACAGTCCCCCAGTCCTCTCAGTCCCCTCAGTCCGTAACCAGGGGCGCCATTCTTTTTCAGGGCCAACTTGATGGCGAGCAACTCACGGTCAATGACTTCATAGTGTTTCTCCATGGGCGAAAACTTGTGGGAGTAAAATGAGAATGGATGGAGCTTGCCCTTGGGGGAGCATTGGCTGAAGATGGCCCCAACTCCCACGGAGGAGGCGTCTGGGTTGGGGTCCGGGTGTTGCAGGCACGACTTCTTGAGGAGGGACTCCTTGGTGCCCAATTCTTCAGGTCTGTGCCTTTCTTGGTGAGGGCTGTGAGGGGTGCTGCAATGACAGAGTAGTTGGTGATGAACTGGCGATAATAGTTGGCGAACCCCAGGAAGCGCTGGAATGGGTGTAGGCTGGATGGTTGAGGCCAGTCTTGGATTGACTGAAGCTTGCTGGAGTCCATGGCGAAGCCGTTTTTGGATACAATGTAGCTGAGGAAAGGTAGGCTTGGCTTCTCAAATATGCACTTGTCCAATTTGGAGTACAAGTGATGATCCTGGAGGCGCTGAAGGACTTGGCACACATCCTGGCAGTGCGTCTGTAGGTCCTGGGAATAGATCAGGATGTCATTCAGATAAACGAGTACTATGGAATAGAGGAGGTCCCGGAATCTCTCATTCATCATTCGCTGGAAGACCGCCAGGGCATTGCAAAGGCTGAAGGGCATCATGAGGTACTCGTAATGCCCATCTCTTGTATTGAAGGTGGTCTTCCAGACATCTGCAGGGCGGATCCAGACCAGGTTGTAGGTGCCTCTCAAGTCGAGCTTGGAGAAGATGGTGGTGCCCTGCAGGCGGTCAAAGAGCTTGTTGATTAAGGGTAGCGGATATTTATCTTTGTGGGTGATAAGGCCCCTGTAATCAATACAGGAGTGCAGGGAACCATCTTTCTTGGTTACGAAAAAGAAACCAGCCCCTGCGGGTGAGGAAGAGAACCTGATAAAGCCATTGGCCAGATTTTCCTTGATGAGGTTGGCCATCACCTGTGTCTCGGGAATTGAAAGTGGGTAAACCCGGCCTCAAGGGGTTGAGGTCCCGGATTGGAGTTTGATGGCACAGTCAAACTTCCGGAGAGGCAGCAGGATGTCAACCATCTGCTTAGAGAAGTCGTCAGAGTAGTCAGATTAAGGAGCTGGAACTCCAGCTGTCACAGTGGCCAGTGAGAGAGACCGGGGAACCTCCACAGGTTTGACGGGTTTCAGGTAGGATTCCCGGCAGCGAGGACCCTACTCCGTAAGCTGCAGGGTGGCCCAGTCGAGCTGTTGGTAGTGGCAGAGCCACGGAAGGCCCAGGACCACCGGGTGAATGGACTTCTCCAACATGTAGAACTCTATTTCCTTGTGATGGAGGGCTCCGACCTGCAGCTGAATGGGTACTGAGACCCGAGATATCTTCCCTGGCAGAGGATCCCATGAATGGAGGTGATGGTCAAGGGAATCTGCAAGTGATGCGCCAGGTTTTCCCATAGGAAGTTCCCCCCAGCCCCTGAATTGACCAGGGCTAAAGTTGGACAAGAGAGGAAGCAGCAAGAGAGTTTGGCTCGAAGGGTGAGTTGAAGGGCCGGTTTGGCAGTGCCTAGGGTTGGGCCCCTACTGGCCCTAGGCTGGGGAGCGGATGGGCCGGGCATTTGGATAGACAATGTCCCATGGCTCCGCAATACAGGCAGAATCCCGACTGTCTTCTGCAAAGGCGTTCTTTGGGGGAAAATTTGCCTCATCCCAAGTACATGGTTCTTTGGGGCTTCGAGGGCTCGAAGCTCTTGGTGGAGACCCCCTCCAGTGGGGGCTGGATGAGCAGCTTCAAAAGGAGGACAACAAGAAGACCGCAGCTCCCAGATGTGTTCTTGGGCTAAGCGATCAATACAACCGGCTAGGTCGATCAAACCCTCCAGGGAATTGGGTAGCTCACAGGCTGCAAGTTCATCCTTCAGTTGGATGGACAGACCATCCAGGAAGATGGGACGGAGGCAATCCTCCTGCTAACCCAGTTTGGAGGCCAGCGTGCGGAACTCAATGACGTAGTCACTGAGGGGCCGTCGGCCCTGACGGAGGTGCAGGAGGTCGTAGCTGGCATTCATGACCCTCTCTGGATTGTCGAAGGTCTTCCGGAATTTGGTGACGAAATGAGGCAGGTCCAGGAGGAGGACATCCGAGCGCTCGCAGAGCGGGTAGGCCCAGGACAAGGCCCTACCCTCGAATCGCGAGAGGATGAAGGTTGTCTTCGTCATGGCATCCAGGAAGTCATCAGCCTGAAGCGTGAAGTGCATGTAGCATTGATTAATGAAACCCTTGCACAGCTTAGGATCGTCATTGAAATGAGGTGGAGCCTGGAGAGAAAGCCTGGAGAAAGGGGTGACCGGAGGGCTGGGGGTCGAAGCTGGCGCAGCAGGAACAGGACCAGAGTTGAGGCGGGCATTGAGCTGCTTGATGGAAGCCGCCAAAGCCTCAAGGTACTGCTGTTGCTGCTGGATCTTGAGTGCCAGGCCCGAATGGCCTGCAGGGTGGAAGCCTCAGCTGGGTCCATGGCCTTGGCAACCTGTTATGAGCATGGACCCTTGACCCGAAGTGGTGTTGTCGCTACCTGTGGAGGAAACCCCCATAGGTCCACACCATTGGGTGGCGAAGCAGGATGAGAAGGCCAGCTGGAGCTTCGCCACAACCAGCCCACATTCCCCGCAGGTTGAGCCTTTGGGTGCCGGGACCAGCTGGTCTTAGGTGGGCCTCTGCGTGGATAATCCCAGGAAGGTGGTGAGAGAGCATGGGGGCAGCCAAGAGAAGAGCCCAAGGCCGGTGCCAAAGGCGACGCCAGATCCAGTCCAGAGGTCAGAGACAGGCGGCAGAATGTGTGGTCAGGAAGCAGTCCAGATCGAGAGCCAAGGTCCATCTGATGGAGGAAGGATAACGGGCAGGAACTGGAAAGAAGGAAAAGAAGCTGGGAATCCGGAGCAGGAACAGTAGATGGGTGCAGGTACAAGAATGCAGGAACTGGAACAACAATTCTGGAACTCAAGCAGACAAGAGCGAGGAGACCAGACAGAGCTTGCCTTATATACTCGACTGAAGACGTTTGGGAGCTTTTCCCGCCGTGGCCCCTTTAAATCCCTGATGATGGCACGCGTGCACGCGCATGCCTAGGAGCAGAGGCCAAGGAGGAAGGCTTCGGTGGTGTGGACAGCATGGCGGCATCCCCTCGCCGCGGCTGGAGGGCAGCCTTGAGGAGGTTGGAGCGGCGGCACTCCCCTGCCACGAAGGGAGAGAGAGGAACTATCCGGGACCAAGCCGGGGAGTCTGGAGGTGGCAGGGCTGTGGCAGCAGCTGCCTAGTGTGGCCGAGGAGAGGAGGACCACAGCCCGGGTCTGGTGCTGGGAGGTAGGAGCAGGCACCTTGTGACTGGGAATTGTAACAGCTGCCATACTTTGTGTAATATTCTATCAGCCATAAGAAAGATGCTATAGGATTGGCATCTAGACAGGAGAGACAGGATTCTTCGGGCAAATTTCCTGATAGAGAAGTGCAGGAAAAAAGCAGGGCATTTCCATAAAAGCATGAAGGGAGGGTTGTTTCACTGTGAAAAGCAGGAAGAATTTGGGATGCCTAACAAGCATCTGATTCAGGATGTTGATAATCTCTGGAATTCCACCTGTATGATACTGCAGTGGAACAGCAATCACAACTTCATAATGTGTCTTTGGAAACAGAGGACAAGTCTCCCAGGGCTACTGCTGAGGAGGGAAGCGTTAGGTTGGCCATCACAGTTGGTGATTGAATTATTAGAAATGTAGATAGCTGGGTGGACGTGAGTTCTGCCTGGTAACTTGCCTGCTTGGTGCGAAGGTTGTACTCGTCATCTAGATAGGATTATAGATAATGCTGGGGAGGAGCTGGCTGTTATGGTACTTGTGGGCACCAACGACATAGGAAACTTTGGGATAGAGGTTCTGGAAACCAAATTTAGGATTTTAGGTAGAAAACTGAAATCCAGAACCTCAAGGGTGGCATTCTCTGAAATGCTTCCTGTTCCAATTGCAGGTCCCTAGAGGCAGGCAGAGCTCCAGACTCTCAATGCATGGATGAGACGATAGTGCAGGGAAGAGGGATTCAATTTTATAAGGAACTGGGGAACCTTTTGCAGAAGGGAGAAGACTTTTCCGAGAAGATGGGCTCAACCTTAACCAGAGTGGAACTAAGCTGCTGGCACTAACTTTCAAAAAGGAGATAAAGCAGCTTTTAAACTAGAACAAGGGGGAAAGCCGACAGTCACTCAGTAGTGCATGGTTCAAAGGAATGTTTCTTTGAAGGATACTAATGAAACAGGAGAGTTAGGGAATCCCAACAGAGAGGTTCCAATAAAAGCAAACATAGTCCATGTGCCTATATGTAAAAAATCACCTGGGCTAAAGATTTCCAGTTATCCCTATCAGCTGAAAAGCAGGTTGTTAATACAAACAAAAAACACACTGAAATGTCTATATGCCAATGACAGAAGTCTAAGAAGTAAGATGTTAGAGTTAGCGGATACAGGAGTAAATGATGAGATTGACAGAATTGGCATCTCAGAGACCTGGTGGAAGGAAGATAACTGATGCTCAGGGTACAAATTATATTGCAATGATAGGGAGGATCAACTTGGTGGGGGTGTGGCACTTTATGACCGGGAGGATATAGATTCCAATAGCATAAAGATCATACAAGAAATTAAATGCTCAGTAGAATCCTTACGGGTAGAAATCCCTTGTGTGTTGGGGAACACTATAGTGATAGGTGTATACTACCGTCCACCTGGTCAAGATGGTGAGACTGACAGTGAAATGTTAAGAGAAATTAGGGAAGCTAACCAAATTGTTAGTGCAGTAATAATGGGAGACTTCTAAAGATCAAAATCACAGAGCATCTAGAAAGACATGGTTTAACGGAACCCAGTCAACATGGATTTACCCAAGGGAAACCTTGCCTCACAAATCAGCTTCATTTTTTTGAAGGGGTTAATAAACATTTGGATAAAGGTGAACCAGTAGATGTTGTGTATTTGGATTTTTGGAAGACGTTTGACAAAATCCCTCGTGAGAGGATTCTATGAAAACTAAAAAGTCATGGGATAGGAAGCGATGTCCTTTCGTGGATTACAAACTGGTTAAAAGATAGGAAACAGAGAGTAGGATTAAATGGACAGTTTTCTCAGTGGAAGGGAGTCGACAGTGGAGTGCCTCAGGGATCTGTATTGGGGCCCTTACTTTTCAATATATTTATAAATGATCTGGAAAGAAATATGACGAGTGAGGTAATCAAATTTGCAGAAGATACAAAATTGTTCAGAGTAGTTAAATCACAAGTAGATTGTGATAAATTGCAGGAGGACCTTGCGAGACTGGAAGATTGGGCATCAAAATGTCAGATGAAATTTAATGTGGACAAGTGCAAGGTATTGCATATAGGGAAAAATAACCCATGCAGAAGTTACATGATGTTAGGTTCCATATTAGCAGCTACTACCCATAACTAAACAACTGACAAGAGAGACCTTGTCCCATCCCAGTAAAGGAGATCCCAGCACAAATTTTTGTGACGTGCTGTCTCGTACAGCCCATTGAGGACATGGACACAGGTAAGCAAGCATATTGGGCACACAACTCCACAGACTGGCCAGACCTAGCCAAAGTGTCTCAATACTATTTTTCCTGTACACCAAGCAGGGTGCCCAGTAAATGTGTCTTCTCAATGAAGGGGGACATCGTGAGCCCTCATCACTTAAGGCTAGTGCCAGAGTTGATGGAGAGTCTGGTCTTTTTAAAAATCTTGCAGCCTTTGCTTGGGTTTCCAGAATTTACCTGTGAGTGGCAAAATGACTGAAAGTAACTTGAAGGTCTTGCCTCTGCTGTGCCTACCAGCCATGCCCCAGATATTATCACCTTACGGGTTTTTCTGCTATCACTTTGCCTACATACCATGCCCTAAATGTACCACCTTAGGGTTCTTACTGCTATGTTTTGTCTACCTGCCATGCTCCAGATGTACCATCTTAAGGTCTTACTGATACCACTCTGCCTATCTGCCATGTCCCAGATATACCGTCTTGGGGAAAATGCTATTAATACGCCTACCTGCCATTTCCATGATTTACCAGCATGGGAGTTTGGTGCCTCCATGTTGTTTGCTATTTGGATAGCAGCCTAAGTCTCCTACTGTGTTTTTTTATTCATTATTCTGGGCTGTTTTGCCTGCAGAATAAACATTTGAAAAAAGACAAAAAATATAAGTTTTTCCTCCCATCCCACCTCTTTTCTGATGTTGAGGTCTGTTGAGGCCTGTCTAGGCCTTGTGCTGTTTGTGATAACTGTAGTCAATTAATTGGGCGCTATGACATCTTTGTGCTGATTGCAGTGGACCGCACTCCATGCCTTGGAGTTTGAGAGATCTTTGTGCTGTTTGTGATCGACTGTACTCTAAGCCTTGGGGTTTAGACACTTTTGTAATGTTTACAATAGACCAAACTCTAAACTTTGGGGGTTTAGACACAATTTGTGCTGTTTGTGATGAACCATGCGCTAAGCCATAGAAGTTTAGACACCTTTGTGCTGTTTGTGATAGAGCACACTTTAAACCTAGGCTGTTTTGACAACTTTGTGCTGTTTGCAGATTTCTGCACTCCAGGCCTGGGGGTTTTGCTGACTTAAAGCTGTTTGCAATTACCTGCACTTTAGACCTTGGGGGGTTGACAATTTTGTACTGTTTCAAGGCCTGTACTGTTTCAAGGCCTGGAGTGTGATTCCCCACACTCCAGGCCTTGAAAGTTTTGATGACTGTGCTGTTTGCGATCTCTTACTTTGAATACCTTGGGGGTTTTGATTTCGTACTGTTTTCAATTCCTCACAGTCCAGCTCTTGGTGGTTTTGACAACTCTGTGCAGTTTGTGATTCTCCACATTGTACATCCTGGATGATTTGATTACCTTGTGCTGTTTGCAATTCCCCACTATCCAGGCCTTGGGTATTTTGATGATCTTGTGCTGTTTGCAATTCCCCATACTCCAGGGTGTTGGGATTTTGATGACCTTGCGCTGTTTGTGATTCTCTGCACTCCAGGCCTTGGAGGTTTTGATGACTGTGCTGTTTGTGATTCTTCACACTCTACGCCTTGGGAATCTTGACACCTTTGTGCTGTTTGTTATTCCCCACACTGTACACCTTGGGGATTTTGATGACTTTGTGCTCTTTGCGATTCACTGAACTGTACTACAGTGAATCCAAAGCTAATACTGTCTTGAAGGTCAGGGCTCATCAGCATTTATTAGCTCTACAATCATCACAGTTATACAAATAACAGATGGAACCATAACTGATTTAATCAGCCATTTGTAGTTTGTGTACCTGCCGTGTGTACATAATACTTACATGTCTTGATCTTTATAGTTTGATCGAAGCATATGCTAGTCCACTGGCAGGATCAACCATATTTCTCCTATTGAAAGAGGCATCTCCCACTTTGGCTGTCTTCGAGATTTTTTTCAAATCTTTTTCCTTACAGTATTTGCTGACTCTTGGTCTTGCCTCAGCCATCTGTTGCTTTGCATGTTTGCTGCACCATTTCTCATATCCTTCATGCAATTCCAGGTACTGCTAGATCTTTCAAGTTTTGCAGACATATATGCTATGGGTAGGATCAATCAGGTAGCCACACCTCCTACTGGGTCAGGCATCCCTCCACTCCTTGGAGCTTCTGTCCAATTCCCTTCCACTATGATAGTTACTGACATGTGGTCTCGCCCTGGCCATCTGTTGCTTTGCATGCTCACTGCAGCACTCCTTTTGATACCATTCTTCCTCCTCTTGCCTCAGCCATCTAAGTACACCATGAAGGTTTTCAGCTACTCTTATTGCTGCATTGCTCTACTCCTACCATTTCTGTTTTCAATTGCCACTGCTGCTACCATTGCTCCAGGCCAGTCTTTGTACCTTATGGGGTTTCCTCCACTGTTTCGGCTGTCTTCATGATGCTTTCCAAATCCTCTTCCCCTATGATACATGTTGAATCTTGGTCTTTCCCTGGCCTTCCTTGTTTTAAGTGCTTGCTGCTCCAGTCCTTGGGCTTTTGATTCAATTCTTCCTCCTGTCTCAGCCCTTGAGGTACACCTTGGGAGTTTTTGAGCTACTCTTCTTCTTATGTTGCTCTGCTTATATCATTTCAGTTTTTAATTGCCAACGCTATTGCTGCCAGTCCAAGAAAGTCTTGGTATGTTAGGGTACTTGCTTTGCTGCTCCGGCTGTCTTCTTGGTGCTTTCAAAATCCCATTTCCCTCTGGTACTTGCCAACTCTTAGTTTTGCCCTGGCCATCCATTGCATTACATGCTTGCTGCAGCACTCGTTGGGCCCTTCATGCCACTCCAGGTAACGTTTTGCTCCTCCAGGTGCCTTTGACTTTTGATGCCATTCTTCCTTCTCTACCTTAGCCTTCGAGATATACCTTGGTAAGGGGAGGGGGTTCAACTACTCTTCTTGATGCATTACTGTGCTCTTATCCTTTTAGTTTTTAATTGCTAGTGCCACTTCTGTCACTGCTGCTCCAAGTCAGTCTTGGCACATTAGTGGCTTCCTCCACAGCTCCAGCTGCTTTTTTGGTGCTTTCCAAATCCCCTTCCTGTACTGTTTTATTGACTCTTGGTCTTGCCCTAGCCATCCGATGCTTTTCACAGGCTTTACCCACCCAGTTATCATTGTAAAGGTTGGTGTGAACCCTTAATGTTGTGGTGTACTTGATGCAGCCTCAAAGGTGAACTTACAGGGCCTAGGTTGGCAGCTGGCAAACGCCCCCTGTAGTGGGACAGGCTGGAGCTTCACCTATACCAGGTGTATCCCCGGCAGATTGAGCCCTTGGGTTCTGATGGCCAGCAGATCCTAGGTGGGTCCTTAGGACGGAGGCAAGAGCAGGAGTCTAGTAGCTCAGAGGTGCTCAACCAGGTCCTATGGGCCCCTCCAGTCAGTTGGGTTTTCAGGGTATCCCTAATGAATATGCATGAGAAATACATACGAAGGAGGTAGTGCATGCAAATAAATCTTATGCATCTGATGGGTTGGGGGGCTGGTAGGACTGGTTTGAACACCCCTGCAATAGCTAACCAAGGTCAGGACAGGTAGCAGACAGATGGGGTCAAAGACAGGCCAAGGTTCCGGCAGGCTATAAACAGACGTGGTCAGCTCCAGATGGCAGGCAAAACGTAGTCAGACCCAGGTGGAAGGTCAAGTCCAGGTGGCAGGCAAAATGTTGTCAGCTCCAGGCAGAAGGTCAAGCTCTGGAGAGTCAAGCCAAGGGAGGATGAAGACACATGGAAGACACTGGATGAGACATACAAGACAAAGCTGGACAAGGCGGGCTGGACGAAAGAAGCTGGAGAAGACAGGAAAGGCAGGACAAGGCAAGGATGAGGCTAGAAGAGGCAAGCTAAAGACGTGGGAACTCGGGAACACTGGAATCATGCATTGCAAAGCAAGAGACCCGTTGCTGAGGTAATAGTGAGCTGTTCATGGAGCTCTTAGAGAGGAAGGGCTGTCTGTTGTCAGAGAGCGCTGTGGGGACTTTCCTCCAGTGGCTTTCAGTCACGCTGAGAATGACTGGCATCGAGGGTGATTGCTGCGGCTCACGGGCTACCTGCAGCCTGTGAATCTTGACAATCTTTAACGGTTTCATGCCCTCCTAGACATTTTCTTCAGACTCTGTTCCCTTATAGTTTTGGCAATTATTGGTCTCATCTGGTATTTATCCTCAGGTATTTTACCACAGCATAAGATAAGGGCTGCAGAAGTGCAGCACCTAGAATCAGGGCCACACTCTTCTATGATTACTGCTTCTCAGGTAATGGAAACAGAATTTCCAAAACCTGATTCGGAAGAAGAATCATGTCCTGGATTCCCTGAATCACAGGATATTAAAAGCATTTGGTGCCTGTAGTCAGTAGCATCTTAGCCTCCAGTGAAAACCAACTCCTAGACAGCCAGCTGCTTCACCTAATGACACCATAAGAAAATTATATCAGACCTCCTCCAGAGATTTTCCCTGGCTTCTCCCTGCATAGGGATTTCTACCAATTTGGTTTGTGCCCTTTACTCTTCGTTTGGAGCCTTGGGTGTTCCTGTCACTCTGAGTGGCAGATTTATGCCTCTCATGATGCTTTGGGGTCTTCATTCCACTCTTATAATTTGCTTTCACCCTATATCATTGCCTTGGGGGGGGGGGGATTCTACCTATTTTGGTGCTTTGTTCCTCCTTCATTAGGCCTTGTGCTGTTCATGCTGCAATTATTGGTGACCTTTATCCCAATTATGCAGCTTTTGAATAATCTGGACACTCTTTTTGCTGTTTACTCCTCTAATGGTGCCTTTGAGAACTCCTGTCACTGTTGGTATTGTTTTACCCCATTGCGGGTCCTTGGGCTCTTCATGCCACTTTTGATGCCACGTTGACATAGTCTTGATGCATTGACATGCCTTCACACTTCTGATGATGTTTATCCACCAGTTTCTTTAGAAATGATTAGAAAATCCCAATTTAGAAGCTCAAAATAGTCTGCATTGCGTCCTCCATTGACTATAAGTAAATGAATGAATGAATAAAACAAACAAATGAACATTTTTTTTGCATTTGAAGGAAACCTAATGAATGACTGTGACCTACGAAAGAAATGAATGAACCAAAACACGTTTTTTGACTCTGCACATCTCTACTACAGACACTCACATTTGAGCCAGGCCTCAGGAACATACCTAGAAGCTTTTTGGGTGTGTTCATCTTGAGATTCAGTGTTTTGGGGGACAGAAGCCTACCCAATTTCACACACACACACCCACACACACACATCCACACACACTCTGTTATGCCCGTCGGTCGCAGACAGCTGCGACCACTAATGCTCACCTCTTTCTATGCTGCCTTGTCAGTATTGGGGAGAATGGCGACCTCTGCCAGCGATTGCCGACCTGCCTGGCGTTCCTGGGACAGCGTGGGTGCTGCTGACCGCCATCTTGCCCCGGGAATCACATAGGCGCGCGCAAGGGCCACTCTTATACATGTCATGGCGGGAACCTCGGGGGCGTTCCCTCCTGATGATGTCTTCGCTCTGCTGTATTTAACCTGACTGGCCCTGCCTATTGACGAGTTAGCAAAGAGTTCCCTCGTTGCTGAATCCACTCTTGCTCACGGACTTCCTGTTCCTGCATTCAGCGTGAGACGCCTTGGGTACCCGCTTCTCGGAGGCCCTTCCTCATCTCTGGATATCCGCTCCTCGGAGGGCTTTCTGCCTTGGACTGCTGCCTGTCCCGTTCCTCAGGATCCTTCCTGGAACTACCCTTCAGTGAGTACCTAACTTCACGGATCTACTCTACCAACTCTTGTGGGATCCTCTCCGGTGTACCCCGTTCCACAGGCCACTACTGTATTCTCTCTAGTAGGAGCTACTCCGGTGTACCCTGCGCTGCAGGCCAATACCGCTCATCTCCAGGACTCTCTCCATGTTCCGGTGCCTCAGACCTCCACCATACCATCTCTGGGGGGAATCCCTCGGTGTAACCTGCGCTGCAGGCCACTACCATATCGTCACTATTGAGAGACTCCTTCGGCGTACCTGCGCTGCAGGTCACGACCTATCATCACTACGAAGAAACTTCCTCGGTGTACCCCGCCCTGCGGGCCACTACCGGATCTCCTTATCTGAGGTATTCCCTCCAGGTATACCCCTTTACTCTGACATCACCACTTCTCCTGTACTCCCGCTCCGCGGGCTGTGTTCTTCTATCTATATAATAAGGACTCTATTCCACAGTTGACTCTGACATCTGCTGGGACCACGCCTACCGATGGTGAGGCTCACAGGGCTCCTCCCTGTGGGTGGTGACATCTCTCACCTCGGCCCAGTGTCCACACATTAAAAACCATAACACTCTCTTTCTCTTTCTTCCTCTCCCCCCTTCAGAAGTGACCATAGACTCTTCCCCCCTCCTCTCCAAGTCTGACCACAGGATTGTCCTCCTTTCTTGACCCTAGAGCTCCCCCCCTTCCTAGAATCTCACTCAGCAGATAGCCCTCTGCTTCCTGCTCCAGCCTTTCCACTCCCATGCAGCATACAGGGAATAGGAGAGTATGAGATGAGAATGAAGCTGGAGCAGACAGATTTAGATAACTTTATTGGCATGACAGTTTTTAAATGTGTTATCAAAGTGATACATAAAGTGGTTAAAGCAAATGGTAAAAAATTTACGATATAGTGATATCAGTAAAATAAAATTACAGGGAGGACAATAAGAATATTTTCAGGTTTTGGTGCTCGTTGGTGTCTCTCAAGTACATAGATGTCATATTGCCTGCACATGGGCTTTTGCATCTGCTATGTAAATTGGGTAAATGGACCCTCATTCTTATGTTCTTGGACTTGTGGGGAGTCTGTTTGTCTATATTTGGGGCTTTGTCTTTTCCTATCATGAATTTGACTCATGCTTGAAAATTGAGCCATGTGTGCCAGAGGCAGCAGAGGACAAGGACAAACCCTCCTGAAAGGATTTATAGACCCAGGATCAAGTTTTTGGGGTTATCTGAAGAACAGATCTTCATTAATTATAGATTTAATAAACTATTTTACATCTCTGCCAGCAGATGAAAGTGAATTTAAAGACTCCAAAACAGAAAAGTTATGCCTTGCCTGTGGATTTACAAGTCACCAAGCCTTAATATTTCTAGCTTCAGGCAGCTGCCCAAACACTGGGGGATTTCACAGGCTTTGCCAGGCAGCTATAATTCACTATATTCTGCAGTTTATTCATGCATTTCTCTGGAAAACTATTCAATATATTGCTTTTTCGAGAGAGAGAGAGCGCGAGAGCAGCAACAGCAAACAATGAGGCACTATCTTGACATTGCTAATTTCTCTTCAGTTTTGGGACAATCAATTGCACTTACATTGCTATCAGACCACTATCTTTTGCAGAATGAAACCACTGGAACAGGAACTCATAGAAACATGACGGCAGAAAAAGACCATACGGCCTATCTAGTCTGCCCATCCACACAACTAATTTAGCTTTATAATTCCTGTCTCTCCCTTAGAGACCCCCTGTATTTATCCCAAGCTCTTCAATTCAGATACTGTTTTTATTTCTACCCCTCTACAAGGAGGCTGTTCCATACATCCACCACCCTCTCTGTAAAGCGATATTTCCTAAGATTACTCTGTTTTATCCTGCAGCAGCTAATTTATCGGTACAACAATCACGGAAAATATACATGGCCTGGAGTTTGTATTTTGTGTGGCCAGAAATTTTTTTTTTTTAGCGTCTGGCCTTTTTATTTTTTCATGATGCTGTTTTCTGTGGTTCCTCCTACTTAGTATTCCTCCTACTTAGGTTCCCCCTAACTTACTATCGTAAGTTAGGGGGAACCACAGAAAAGCAGTAGTTTTTGTTCTTTTGTTGAGCCCTTGACACACGGCATAAACTTTTAGGCGTAAAATTTGATGGGTTAAAATGTGCGCCTTGGGTGCACAGGGATTTTTTGCATCGCAGGGTAATAGCTAATCATTTCATCTACACGGCATTTACATGTGATGCCGTCCAACCGCTCATTAACCTGTGTGCTAGGCTGGGCACCCTTAATTATATCAGCCCCTTAATGGGTGTGTGCAGCTTACAAGTTGAGGCCAATAAGTTATGCCCACTCATGAAGCGAACACTGTGCCAAATTCCAGGTGGTCTGGTCTTTGAGGCATCGGCACCATGGGCATTGAGGAGCCTGTCAACTATTTGTGTGTAGAGGCAATCCACTCCAGAGTAGTGTTGAGGGATCACACTTTGGATACCAGGTTCCTTAAATCTACCCAGATACAGTATATTGATTTGTCTTGAGAAAAGCACAAATAAATTATGCTATACAAGGTGAGGTGGCTGATTGGCTTATTCTCCCTATGATTCTGAGGGGAGTCTGAAAGCTGCTGGTGGCAAAATAATAGGTGGACTGGCAAGGTGAGACCTCTCTGTGTGGAGGGGTGCAGATCCCCCTTCAACTGTTAGCAGAGATTTCCTAATTAAATCTGAACTGGCCCATGATTTGCTCCTCAGACAAATCCAATAAGTGTGTTCTGGGCCTGTGTCTCCTTTCCAAGGGATATCTTCTCTTTCTCTGTTGTCTCTTCTTCTGCTGACAGTGATTCCAGCTGATCCACATATCTATAACACTCACTGCCTCACTTCCCACCACCACCATGCACTCCCAGACTCACCACCAGCACACTCTAAGCAAAACGCAGAAGACAAAACAAAGCTTGAGACCCGAGTGACAAACAGAAAAGATAAACACACTAACAAACACAGACAAATGAAAGGCACTTCACAGAAATAGCAGACTGATAAAAAAAAATTGTTATCCAGACAACTACTCCAAAAACTCTTCTAGATCTCCCACCAATTTCCATTAAACAGCACTCTCCACCACTCCATGAAGCAGGCACCAAAAGACAAGTGAGGTTTGAATTTGACATCTTAGCTAGTGTTACGCAGGTGGACCTTTGGACCGAGGGGGAGTCCCACAGGTGGATGCAGAAGCCCTGCTGGAGCTTCACCAATACCAGCCCACATTCCCCTTAGGTTGAGCCCTCGGGTGCCAGGGCCGGCTGGTCTTAGGTGGAGCCTCTGTGGAGATGGAAGTCCCAGGTGGTCAGGAACATTGTGGCTAGCATGTCAAAGGGCCAGCTGAGGAACAGCTGGGGGTCCAGAGAAGCTAAAGTGACGTAGGTACACAGGCCGAGGTCAGGGCCAGGCAGCGAAGCTCGAGGTCAGAGTCCGAGCAATGGTCGAGGCAGGCAGTGAGAAGCACAAGGTCAAAGTCCAGTCCAGTGTCAAGCCAGGATCAATCCAAAGGAAAAGGAAGGTGAGGACCATAGATGACAGGAACTCAGGAACTGCCAAACCACTACTTTGAAGAGAGATGATCTATTGCTAAGATGTGGGTTAGAGGCAGGAGCTGGCCTAAATAGGCCTAGAGCTGATGATGTAATCAAGGGGCATCAGACCCCGTTTCCCGATGCTGGCCCTTTAAGAAGACCAAACAACATATAGTGACATATATAATATTACAATCTTTATTAATTTCAAACAAGAAATTTCCAAAAGACTTTATGCTCAAATCTTTACAACATCACCCCAAGGAATATCCATCTAAAAATCCCAACCCATAATCACACACCATTCGTACCACTTATTCACACACATCCTTCATATCACCTCCCAACATTAAAATGTCTCCATTTTTTCAAATGAATTGTTTACATACAAATGAAAAACCCCTTTACAGTACAGTACTAATCTTTCAAAATCAATTTGTTCACAAGCAGAAAGAATTCTATTTCACAAATTTTTTCCTCGTTCTTGAAACAAAATTCTTTCAATTCCTCTTCATCCTCTCAACATGTTTCACCTTTCCACAGGCTTCTTTAGGAGAACTTCAAAGAATTTGCTACTGCTTATACACCTTCAACATATTCCCGTACAGGCTTCATCTACAACAATTGACAATTTGAATTAATTTTAATTAAAAAAACTATACTTCCCCTCCAACCCTTTAAATAAAGAATTTTTTCTTCAAACAACATTATCATTTTTTTACCTATACGCCCCAAAAATACTTGACGTACATACAGATATGTTCCCCGACCCTCACTCTTCAGCGCCTCTTTAGTGAAATCTCACAGAATACCCGCTCTTATATTATGGCATACACTTCCTTTGCATGTTACCTATAGCGAATCAAATCAGGATAACAATTTTCAAACTTAGAAAAATTGTATCCCTTTATTTTCCCACCAAAAGTAAGACATTCGCGCTAAGAAAATAAGGAAGCTTACCTCACCAATTTAAAAAAAAAAATAAAATTGGAGAAATCTTAATGTTGGGAGGTGATATGATGGATGTGTGTGAGTAAGTGGTACGAATGGTGTGTGATTATGGGTTGGGATTTTTAGATGGATATTCCTTGGGGTGATGATGTAAAGATTTGAGAATAAAGTCTTTTGGAAATTTCTTGTTTGAAATTAATAAAGATTGTAATATTATATATGTCACTATATGTTGTTTGGTATTAATAGTTCTGTGACATATGATTGAATTGCCAAAGTAGTTGGCCCTTTAAGAAGGGCAGGATCGGTGCGCGCGTGCGCCTAGGAAAATGGTGTGTTAGGAGTGGTGAGATCATGGCGGCAGCAGCGCCAGCAGAAGGAAGCCGGTATTTGGAGCTCCTGCTCCATGGGGAGCCTTCCCCGGTGTCGTGGAACTCAGCGTTCGGTGGCTTGCAGGAGGCCATGGGCTGCCATGCATAACAAATAGCAGGTACATTAGCGTCTGCACATATTCGATGATATGTACGTGTACTTTGTTTTCAAAATACTGAACAGTGTGCGTACTTCCAAACCTCGCCCCGGAACACCCTGAACACGCCCCTTTTTGTGCGTGTACTTTGCCACATTACAGCGCCAGGATGCATGCACGCTCATTTTAAAAAATCTGCTATGTGCGGGCACTCTCTCCTTACGTGCGTTCACACTTCTTTTAGATGCACGAGCACTACATATCCAAGTGAAAATTGGCCCCCAACGTCTGGTGTTGAGATGGGATTTATAAGCATCTCATATTGTTTCACAATCCATCCTGGTCTCTGTGCATAATCTTCTTGTCACAAAATGTGTAGACACACACAGCTGCACGCCTTTGGGAAAATTCATCTGCAGGTTGCGGAGTTTGCTCTGTGTGTCCAGTCCAGAAGCAGGAGCAATTTGATATGGGGCAATTTTCAGATAGCCCGCACAGCTGCGAAGGCATTTTGGGTAATTTGATAGTCTGTGTTTGCAACAAGAAACTACCCGGAAGCTTCCCTTGAAATTCTGCAGCTGTAAAGTGCATATACTAAAAGCATCCACATAGCTCTGCATCTGCTGTTTGTGCAGACTGCCCAGTGGGAGCAAAATAGTGTGTGTACATTTGAAAATTGCCCACCTGATTCTATTTCTCCCCCGCCCCCAAACTAAAGGCCCACCCACATCAGAACTCCTCTTTTTCACACAGTTAAAAAGTGCTCACACGTGGGAGCCCCACTCACTTTTTTAACCAGATATAGGAGGGTGATTTTTCAAGAGGCCAGTCATTTCACCTGGGTCCATGGCCTGGAAATTCACTCTCTGTATATATGTGTGCTTCTCAAGATAAAAATTCCTCAGCGGTGCCTTCCCAGTACTGAGGAGACTTTACTAAAGTGTCATCTAAAATAAGCATCAGAAAATCCAGCCAAATGTTGAGATGGATGATTAAGACAAAACAGAGAGCGATAACAGTTTGTATTCCGTTCAGCTCTATGTCTAACGCTTTTCCTTCTGAACAAGGTGAATGTTTGGGAAAGCAGATTGACTGATCCTTCATGTAAACAACAGCTTGATGTTTAAGCCATCTGCATCTCCAGGTGTTCAAGGAAATGCAAATGGAAAAATTCCAGCCCAAATCAGCAGAACTGAAGACCTGAACAGAGTGATTTATCTTTGCAAACTACAAGGGAAGCAAAACTGGAGAGATTTTCACCCTGTTGTTTAGCTTTCAGAGGTGTCTGCTTATGTTCTCTCATTTCATTTTGCAGGTGGCTGGCTGCTGGTGGTACCATTCCTTTATTGCTCTCACTCCTCATAGCTGTCTATACTGAGCAGCCCAAATATAGGTCTTGACTACATATAAAATTAGCTTTGTTCTTTCCATAAGTTGTTCTTTCAAAATTGTCTGAACTTGCCTGCATTATTTTTATGGCTTCCCTAAGATCCCTCAAGATGCTTATAATAACGTCTGGCAGCTGATGGTGTAAAAGTGCTAATCATGTGAGTTGCGAGCAAGCATGAATTTTCTGGAAAGGGCTATTAGGTCACGTTTGACCACTGTAGATTATAATAGAACATTGTCTGTCTGACAGGTATTTAAAGGCTGCCGACAAGAGCAGTTATAATTTCCAGTCAGACTCAAGTGCATTCCTGGCTGGATGCTAGTGCTGAAAACATTTGTCTGGTAAACGGGCTTGCAAAGCCTGCTCAGTATCTTGTGCACCCTGCAGAAGTGCAGTGATGTCAGTTTGTCCTCCCCTTTCTGTAGAAGGATGGACTAATCAATGTCATAAATTGGGCCTGCTGCTGGGCACAAGAGGGAGACGTCACCTTAGTTTTGCAAGGAAACTTTCAAATGAGGAAGCATAGTCTAATCTTTTAAAAAACTAGGGTGCATCCAGAACACCAAGATGTTTGCCTCTTGGTGGAATCTAGGACTGCTCTTTTTAGGAAGTATAAACATTGACCTTTCAACATTCATCTGGGAGATCAAATCTACTTAATTTTGCCCATAATCAGTGTTGATCTAAAAGCCCTTTCTGGAAACAGGAACTGAAATATATAAAAGCAGGTTATAAATAATGAATAAGCAGATACCTATGAACTTGTGAAAGTTCATATTTTATTATTATTATTATTATTATTATTATTATCATTATTATTTTTATTAAAAATGTATTACTCACACACTCCACTGTTCATGGCAAGTCACATAAAAACATATACAATTTAAAAAATGCATATCTTAAAATAACATGAAAGCATTTAATACCAAAAGAAGGAAAACCACCCAATGATCTAGTTGTGATCCCACTGGGACCTCTACTAGAGAATTTGGCTTACTGTTTAGGGCCAAGCAATGTAGGACAGGGGATTGTATCATCTTGCTCTGGAGGTTGTTGCATTGCTAGTTTTCTGCCTGCATATGAGCAGATACCCCCTAGATAAGTGCTTTCCAATCTTTTAGCCAGTGTGGCCCCATTTTAGTACTTGAAAATTCAAACGACCCCAGGGAATGACCAAAATAAATTTGTAGGGTTATAGTCCCCCTCCAATAGTCACTCCATTCTTACCCTCCCTGCATACCAGCTGATGCCCTCTTTCAATCTCCACCCCCTCCAGCTGATCATGTTTCTCATCCTCCACACCTTTCTCAACCTCCATCCCTCCAACTGAACCCCTCTTACATCCCCCAGCTCCTCTCGCACCTTCCCAGCACCCTCACTCAGCTCTCCAGCCCATCCCCCTTCTTTCATCTTGCCCAGCCCTTTTTGCAGCCACCAATTGATCTTCCCTTATCCCAAGTTCTTCTTTTTAATACCCAGCTGATCCTTTGCCATTCCCTATCTCTCATCTCATCCTCCATTCCTTCCTCACTTTCATTCCTATTTTTTCTGTTTCACCTTCTCCCCCAACCTTTCTCTCATCCTCCCCCTCCCAACTAATCCTCTGTCAAGCCCAGCTCCTCTCTTACATCCGTCGACCTTCTGTCGTTCCTCCCTCTCACCCTCCACAGCCAATCCCTTATGTATCCCAGAGGTCCCTCCTGCATCTGATCCCTCCCTTTAAACAACCCTTCCTCCAAACACTCCCCTGGTCGGGCTCAGCAGCAACATTTTCTTTTAGACCTTGGGCCAAAGGTGGATGACAATTGGTGGGACAAGAGGGCAGGCTGCTGACAGGGGCAATATTTTTCTTTTGAGTAGGTTCATTGGTGGGTGAGGAGAGATAAACAACAGCAAGGGGATGGAACAGCTCCCCTAAGAGGAAAGACTAAAGAGGTTAGGACTTTTCAGCTTGGAGAAGAGGCTGAGGAGGGATATGATAGAGGTGTTTAAAATCATGAGAGGTCTAGAACAGGTAAATGTGAATTGGTTATTTACTCTTTCGAATCATAGAAAGACTATGGGGCACTCCATGAAGTTAGCATGGGGCACATTTAAAACCAATTGGAGAAAGTTCTTTTTCACTCAAGGCACAATTAAACTCTGGAATGTTGCCAGGGGATGTGGTTAGTGAAGTTAGTGTAGCTGTGTTTAAAAAAGGATTGGATAAGTTCTTGGAGGAGAAGTCCATTACCTGCTATTAATTAAGTTGACTTAGAAAATAGCCACTGCTATTACTAGCAACAGTAGCATGGGATAGACTTAGTTTTTGGGAACTTGACAGGTTCTTATGGCCTGCATTGGCCACTGTTGGAAACAGGATGCTGGGCTTGATGGACCCTTGGTCTGACCCAGTATGGCATGTTCTTATGTTCTTATGGCTCATATTCACTCAACCCTCCCCTCCCCTTCTCTCATGGCTGGTCCCAAGCCTGACTGCGATCTACAAGCAGCAACAGCATTAGTAATGAAAGTCAGAATGGGGCCTGTGAGGTATTGCAAGCTCACAGGATCTGTAGTTGCCCCAGGTGCCTCTCATGCAGGATTTCCTGTTCTCACAAACTCTTGCTGTTGCAGGGCCTGTGAATGGGTGCTAGCTCACAGGTCTCATATTGACTTCCATTATTAATGCTGCTGCTGGTAGTGTCTTTGAGGTACTTGTGAGCCCAGCTGAAGATTTTATGACCCTATTTAGTGTTCCAATCCCCAGTTTGGGAAGCCTTGCCCTAGGTTCAGTGTGGCGTTTTGTTTTGGAGTTTGAAAGAAAAGTTCTGTTTTTGTAACTCCTTTACTCTTTATCAGTATTGGCTCAACCCCTTTCCTGAAAAGTATAAGACGACAAAGAAATCACATTTTCTGGTCCACATCCAGTGGCTCATAGGCTCATGGCCCTTGGACCATGTTAGCCTATGGCTAACATGGCCCAAGGGCACCACTGCTGGAAGGGTGCTGGGCTGCAGTGCAGGAGCTGGCGGTATTGCAGCCCTCCCCCTTCCCCCCTGACTCGCTTTTCCCTGCCAGCAGACCTTTAATTTAAATAATTTCAAGTTGCTCTGACCACAGGAGCTGCACTAGAATGAAGTGATGAAGGCACGGAAGGACAGGAGAGAATCTGTGCATGCTCTCTTTTCAGGTCCTGCCTCCCACTGTGGGGCCTGCAAACAGAGCACCTACAGACCCTTTCCCATCCTCCTGCATCTTCACTGCTTCATTCTGGTACAGTTCTTGCTGTGAAAAGACTCAGAGCAGCTTGCAGGTATTTAAATTAAAGGTCTGTGTCAGGGGAGAGGAAGCGATGCTGTCCTGGACCATAGGAAAGCAGAAGATCAGAAGGCCAATCAAGGCCAGTCCCCCCCCCCCCCTTCAACAGAGGAGTGTTGGATTAGCCAGGTGGTGGAGGAGGACCCAGGAGCAGAAGAGATGTTGAGTAGAGGGATATGGAGGCTTGCAGAGGAGAGAAATGCTAGGAAGGGGGAGGGGTGGCGGTAAATGCTGGGGGAGAGGGTGGAGGAGAGAGATGGAGGTAAATGATGGGAAAGGGGGAGGGGAGGAAAGATGCTGGGAAATGGGGGAGAGAAGAGAGATGCTGGGGGAAGAGGGAAAAATGCTGGAAAAGGGGAGAGAGGGGAGGGTATGCAGTGGGGGAAAGGCTGGGAAGAGAAAAGAGATTTTGAGGGAGGAAATTGCTGCAGGGGAAGAAAGATGGGGAGAGATGCTGGGAGGTGAAATGAGAGGGTAAAGATGTTGAAGGAGGGGGGGAGAAGGAAAGATGCTGGAAGAGAGAGAGCAAGGAGATGCTGGGCAAGGGTTGGTGATTGAGCAACCTAATGAGGGGAAGGGGGAGAGATGATAGGAAGCAATGTGGGGAGAACTGAAGGATGAAAAAGAAGGAGGAGGGGGAAAATCTATCCAAGGATAGAGAAGAATAGATAAAGAGGAAGAGCAAAGAGTAAAAGAGCAAAATTAGATGAAAAGTGAAAGATCAATCGGGCCGATACAGTAAAGCGCAGCCGCGGTTGCGTGGTTTTTAACCCGCTTTGGACGCACGTTTTGAGGGCGTAAGATGGATGAGCGATTCAGTAGTGGCTTTTACGCGTCCTTAGTGCTTACCGAAAAAGATGCATATCCATTTCCGCCCGCCGCATGTATATGATATGTGAATGATCGGATTAGCTATTCCCCCCGATACAGTAATGCGCGCCCAAATTATCGCGTTTTTAACCAGCTTATTTACTGCGTCTTTAACCTCTATATTTACCGCCTACCCTGACCCTGGTGTTAGTGTGGTGTTCAGTCAGCTTCGGACCGGACAGTGTCATGGACAACGTGCATATATTGGCTCTGCTGATCTTTTTCATTCGGTTGAGAAGCAGAATGAGAAATGCTCGGCAAGCGAATTCTACAAGGCAGATTGGAGAGGCCAACAGGGGAAATCAACCCAACAGAAGAGGAGCACATGGAATACAAAGGGAAAATCAACCAAACACAAGAGGGGCACATGAAGAGCATACAGATGGAATACAAAGGCAATATCAACCCAACAGAAGAGGAGCACATGCAGAGCTTTCAGACGTCCGGAAAGGCAGCGGGGCCTTTCAGTCATGGACGTCCGGAAAGAGGCAGGAACGTCCATGAATGGAAGCCCCGATCTTGGCTGACCGGCCGGACGCCCAAGGCAGCAGCCATGGATGTTGGAAAGCAGCGGGGCCCCGACCTTCACAGACGCCCAGACGTCCTTGCACATCCATGCTCGGAGGCCCCGACATTCACAGACGCCCAGACGTCCTTGCACGTCCATGTTCGAAGGCCCCGACCTTGGACGTCCGGCCGGGCGCTCAAGGAAGCCATGGATGTTGTAAGGCAGCGGGGCCTCCCCTCTGATCATGGATGCCCGGAAAGAAGTGGGAACGTCCATGAACGGAAGCCATGACCTTGGACATCCGGCCGGGCGCTCAAGGCAGCGGCTATGGACGTTTGGAAGGCATCGTTCCCATCTCTTTCCGGGCATCCATGCTCGGAGGCCCCGACCTTCCAGACACCCGGACTCCTTGCACGTCCTTAAGCGCCTGGACGTGGAAGGTTGGGGGTGGCCTCCGATCAATGACGTCCGGATGCTCAGGGCAGCGGCCCCGGTGTCCATGCGGGGTCTGTAGAAAAGAACCATCCACTTACCTGCTGGAATGACATTTGAAATGACATTTGAAATGACAGGTATGGCGCCAGCGCACCCTGGATACTGTATAGGCGCTGTATACCGCTCTATACAGTAAAATGGATTGCGAACACCTACCGCTTCATAGGCGCGCTTTGGACGCTCCTTTGCCGCCACTTGGATTTGCGTCTAATTTGAATACTGAATCGAGTGGCTTGCAAACTAAAATGTGCGCACGTCAAATGCGAGGACGCCCGGCTCTGCCGCTCTTTTTTTTATGCGTCGGTACTGTTTTGGCCTGAATGTCAGACAGATGAAGGAGAGGAAGTGAAGAAGACAGGAAGTGAGAAGAAACAGACAATGGATCCTGGAAAATGAATTAGAGGAGAATAACAAGAGAAAAGTAGAAAAAAAAGAGACTGGGACCAACACAATTAGAAAAATAAAATGTCCAGACAACAAAGGAATAACATAGCATTTCATTTTCACTTTAATGATTGAAGTAATCCAGCTTTGAGAATGTGCATCTCTTAATTTTTGTACTTTGCTCAATACAGGAAAATATGCATTTCTGTTTGTATTTCTCCAGCATTGCCCTGCATACTTCTTGGAATTTCCATTTCAGTTTTTATCTGAATATTTGAAATTTGTGATCCCTTATTCTGTATTTGGTTAAGGTGTCTGTTTATGCATGTAAACGTGGTGAGGGATCCTACAAGTATGTAGTTTATGTGAAAGGATCTATTGCAGTACAGCCTGTTCTGCTTTCCTCATAGGAGGTATATTGGTATTCTATGGCCTGGTGTAATATTTGCAGAGCTACCTTTTTCATAGATAGGTTTGTTGCTGTTTGAGTTCTGGGAGTTAGTGCTGTTTTTAGTGTGACAGGTTTTCTGTATATATGCTGGATAGAATATTCTAGGAGAGGTCTCACCTACTCAGAGGTCTGAACGGTTGCTTGATCGCTTCCTTTTCCTGTTGGCTGTGCCTCGCCCTATGCATCTCTCTCTAGCTCTAGCCACCGTCTTGTTACACTATTTCACTACCTGTGTTTGGTGGGGCTCTGGGAGATCATATGTTTGAGGGGAGAAATTATTAGTTGCAAAGGGAGGGGCACCGGATGAGGTGGCAGGGGGGAGGAGAGGTGGTTTGGGGGATGTAAGGGGAAGATGGAGGTGGCCTGGGGAAAGAGGGGCAAAGGAGACGCCCTTTTTCATTTGGTCATAGGTGCCGAATTTCCTATCTACGGCTCTGCTAGTGACAGTGGTCTGAGTGATTTTTGTATTTTGAGTACATGTGATTTTTGTTGCGAGGAAGTTTTATGTTCATCCTTTCTGCCCAGGGAGAGAGGAATGAATAAGAAGGATTTTTCCCCGTTTGCAGTATTTTGGGATCCTTCAGAGTGAAAGATCCTTGTGCTATCTAAGAGAATGATGAAAGAAAGGAATGGATATCAACTGGAGTCCAGAGCTGGGAGGAGAGAGGAGGAAACAAGAACCCCACCAAGGAGTTTCAGCCAGAACAGGAAAGGAGAATTTTGGAGAAGGAAGGATCGAGCAGTGGACCCTAGGTAAGGAAATCCTTAAGGAAAGGAGAACCCTTTTCAGTGCAGCTCAGGCAACCTAGACCTTGGAGATCTATCCTCCCCACCTTTCAGAGAATCCACAGCAGGGTTTAGAGGGACTGTGTATGGACTAATTCTTGGTACTAGAAGAGGGGCTATATACAAGAGAAGCTCTTATTAGTTATCTTTTGATAAGACGGGTACAACAAAAAATAGTGGATATCTTCTGAGACTAGACAGAGGATAAGTTGACATCCAGGAAATTTCTATCATTTTCCAACCTGGAAAGAAGGATTTACACTTAGGTGCTGTAGAAAGAAACTAGCTGCTGCTCCTTTAAGTCAAACTAAACTGAAAGGTTACTAAGTAATAAGAAAAGAGGATGGGATTCCTTCCCTGCCTATATATGTCCTCTCTCTTAGAGTGTTTGTGTAAACTGGCTGAGGGGCAAGCATATATTGTTCCAGGTCCCTTCTGTACTTTGTCTGTGACAGATTGGCATAATTGGGCTTTTGGTGTTACTAAATAAAATCTGGGGACCTGACTGCCTTCCCAGAGATTTACACAAAGAGAGTCTCCTATCTGACCCCTGCAATCTCATCTTTCTACTGTGTATACTTACGTAATGGGACAACCCACATGGTCAATGCGGCCCTCAGAGGTTGAAAGGAGAGGCTAAAACTCAAAAGTGAAAAAAAAGGTTATTCCACTCCAGATAGGTTGGAGAGTACACGAAAACTGTCCAATAAAAACAGTCTTTTGATCAGTGCAACAACATTTATTTATTTTCCTCTGTTAAGAAATTAGAGTGGCTATTAGCAGAAGAATGAAATTTGTCAAACAACAGGTGAGTCACTGAAATGTAGTAGTTTTACATACACCCTTAAGCAGTTTTTTCTTTGTTAACCAGTTATCCTTGCATGCATAACTTCAGATAGGAGAATTCTTGTAAAGTATTTACTTTTCTTGTCTTTCATCTCAGGCTCAACTCTTTTATTAATATTTCCTTTCTTTCCTTCTTTATATAGGTCTCCAAACTTACCCAGGTAAATATCAATCAAACAATAACAATAAACATTGTAAATGGTCTTTTACCTTTTCTCTTTTAATCTCTGTTTCTCTTTATTTTACAGGTTATATAGCACACATGAAAACTATCAGATAAATACTGTGGCCTTAAAAACTCAGCTTCCATGAGACATGTTAGTGTGATTCACTGAATCCAATAAAATTCTGATCAGAATTTCTGGGTTCACATAAGAGCATGTGTGTGCAATGGTTGTGAGATCACGATTATGCTTGGATGGGCCCACTCAAAGGTAATCTCCAGTGCTGCTGCCATCTGGTCCCACAGTCAGGTCCAGATGCAGTGAAGCTGTGCTCTCGATGCAGGCATTCTCAGTCCCTCTTGATCCCGTTACTCTGTTCTCCAGAAGATACCTGTCTCCCTAACTTTAAACAAATCAATAAAGCAAAACTCGCCTACACTTTCACTGTCAGTCTTCTGCAGACTGATGTAGTGCTCTCCTTCACTTTACTGGACTCTGACAAGTATACAAAAATGAAACAACTGAAATTACAGATGTCCCCATTCCTTTAGATCACAACAGTTTGCAGTGTACACAGGAATATTTATCACTGCCTGTATGAGAGAAAACAGTCCTAATGTCTTTTATGGTTTCCTTATCCCTCACTTGCAATTACTCTCACAAAACAAATTATTCTTTATAGGTCCTCTTCCAGAAACAACATCAGCAAGCTTCTGTTTCACAAACTATGTTGCAGTTTTAGTATCCTTTTTATACTAGGCTCACATTATTTGCCTCACAAGTGCTGGCTGCATCTTTTCTGGATCTTCTAAGTTTTTGTCTGCTTCAACAGTGACTCATTATGGCATGCTCAGGCTTTCTCACACACACTCCTACAACTCAGAGTTACTACAGAAAATATACTTAATTTTTATTTATTTATTTTAAAGCATTTTTTACCCGCCCTTCCTATGTCAGGGCGGGGTACAGCATCATATTCATAGTTAATTAACATAAAATAATAGCAAATAAAGATGTCAAATAAAATGCAAGTAAAAGTTACATAGCAAATTATAAGACCTAATTAAAAATCATGAAAAATAAAAAAGCAAATAAAATAAAACAGAATAAGAACATACAATCAAATTAACTTTCATAGTCTTGTTTAAAGAGGTGGGTCTTTAGGGCTTTTTTGAAAAACTTGGGTTCCTTCAAGTTGCTGATCTCTTTTGGGAGTGAATTCCAGAGGGTTGGGCCTGCTATTGAGAGAGCGCATTCCCCGATTTTGTCTAAATGGCCTATCTTTGGAGAAGGGTTGGATGAACATAGTGCTGTAACAGGAGTATGTATTTTCATTATGGCATTAATCCACGGTGAGTGTAAGTTATTAATTTTTATTTTATTTATTTATTGTTTTTGTTATACCGAGTTTCATGATAGGCATCACATCAACCCGGTTTACAAATAACAAGGAGTGTAAAGCATAACGTAACGTAAAAAACAATATTTTCAATAAGAACCTTGAACTTTAAATACAGTGAATCAGAAAAAGGGAGAGGGAAAGTTACAAAAAACAAGGAAAATAAACTTGGGATGGAAGGGGAGAAATTGAACAGCACAATATTTACATTTCAGCCTATTGATACATTAGAATAGCAAGTGAAAAAATAAGACTATGAAACGGTACATAGGTAATCAAATGAATAAATATGACAGTTGTGAATGGTAATAGTATGATAAATATTCAGCAGGAATTAGTGAGAGAGGGTTTGAGGTTGGTTGATTCGTGTTTACATTCCATTATTGCATACGAGTTAGTGCTAGTGAGAGGAGGTTTTATTCAATTAATGATAGAGTGCACAAGATAAGAGGATTTACATTCAGACAACAACCAACAAGGACTGAATTGCATAGTCTGGGTAAACAAATAAGCGTGGGTGTAGCTTGCTTGTTATGGTGGTTACTACCCCAAATCAATTAAGCCTGATACTTCACTTGGAATACAAATCCAGCGCAGCTCACTGCTTCAACGGCGGGGGGTGTGTGTGTGAAGAAAAGAGGATTTATATTCAGACAACAACCAACAAGGACTGAATTGCACAGGCTGGGTAAACAAATAAGCATGGGAGTAGTTTGCTTATTGCAGCGGTTACTTTCCCTAACCAATTAAGCTTGATACTTCACTTTGATGCAGCTCCAGCACTGCTCTCTACATCAATGGAGGGGGTGAAAGGTAACTAGAACTAAAAAGTTACCAATAAGGGCCAAGAGTAACAGATAAGTATGAGAAAAAATTAAGTGTGAAAGCTTGTTGGGCAGACTGGATGGGCCGTTTGGTCTTCTTCTGCCGTCATTTCTATGTTTCTGTGTTTCTCTAATTTGTATTGTATGTGGAAAGTTATTGATAGCCAGTGGAGTAATTGTAATACCGGAGTGATATGTTCATGGTTAATAAAGGGGCAGCAGAATTTTGAATAATCTGTAGTGGACGTATAGCATAAGTCAGAAGACCTGCGAGTAAAGAGTTGCAATAACCAATTGCTGAAAAGAGAAGTACTTGTAGGACAGTACGGAAATCTTTGACATTTATTTATTTATTTATTTAGCATTTTTATATACCGACTTTCCAAAAACAGAATTACTGATCAATTCGGTTTACATTCTAAACAATAACAATGACAAGTACATGTCTTACAATGAACAGGTCGATAGAACTTGGATACAGATATATGGGGTTAACAACAAAAGTAACTGAAACGGAGCCTAATGTAGGCTAGAAAAACAGGTGAAGGGTATGGGCTGGGTTTTGATTTTAGACTGCCAAGGATTCGTAGTTGACCTGAGAATTCTTTGGGGGGTTCTAGGGAGTACTAGAGATGACCTATATAGTTCTCTAGTGACATCAAGGAATGGTTTAAGGTGTCGTAGCAGTCTTAGACCTAGATTCATCATTTGGCTATAAATTTCATATGAATAGTGCCCAGGTGCTATCAAGCTAGAGTGTATAGGTGGGATACATGCGAATTGATAAATCATAAAGATAAAATGAAATAATGTTCATCTTGACTGAAGATGTTAAAAAGAATCTCTTTGCACAGCATACAATAGAAACTCCTAACATATGATTAAACAAAAATCACATGTTAAGATAGATGGTAAATAACTGTTCAAGACTAGGGTTCACTGCAGTGAAGAGATGTGGAAGTTAGCCCAGTTCTTTTTTTTTTTTTTTTAACCTAGATGACTGAGGATTCATAGGAGAGGAAGATTGTCAAACCCTACTACTGATATTTTAATAAAAGCAGAAAATGTTCTCATTGAAATGGGGAAGTACAGTCGAACCACCAGAGACTTAAGTCTACACTGGGTGGGGGATAAACTACTTTTGGATATCCGATTCTATCAAAAATGGGAAGTAAATATTTCTGCATGAGACTTTCTGCATTGGCATTAGGGATAGTTTTTCTTTTTTGCAAGATAGGAAACTAATTTAAAAAGTTGTCTAGGACAGCTCTCAGATACTTGGTAAGTCTGAGTAGTAATTTGCAGTCTTGATTGTAAAAATTTAATCCTGTGTAGGCAGTGTGGAAAAAAAACCCCTGCTGCTTTTTACCCATAGTCTTCCCTTCTTTTTTTTTTTTTTTTTTCATACCACAGCATGTAAAATCATTACCTACATTCTCCTATCCTAATACAGCTGTCTTGCAGCTTAATATGGCAGCAATCATTGAAATGTTTGCATATCCATTATTTATATAGTAAAATAAAGGCCATTTGATGTGCATGGAGTGGCTCCCCTATGAGGAAAGACTAAAGAGGTAAGGGCTGTTCAGCTTGGAGAAGAGATAGCTGAGGGGGGATATGATAGAGGTCTACAAAATCATGAAAGGATTTGAACAGGTAAATGTGAGTTATTTACTCTTTTGGATAATACAAGGACTAGGGGGTACTCCATGAAGTTAGCAAGTAGCACTTCTAAAACATATTGGTGAAAATTTTTTCACTCCATGCACAATTAAGCTCTGGAATTCATTGCCAGAGGTTGTGGTTTAAGGCAGTTAGTGCAGCTGGGTTTAAAAAAGGTTTGGATAAGTTTCTGGAGGAGAAGTCCATAAACTGCTATTAATCAATAGGGAATAGCCACTGCTTGTTGCCGACATTAGTGGCATGGGATCTGTTTAATGTTTGGGTACTTGCCAGGTTCTTATGGCCTGGATTGGCCACTGTTGGAAACAGGATGCTGGGCTTGATGGACCCTTGGTCTGACCTAGTATGGCATATCTTATATTCTTATATTCTTAGAGTGAGAGAACATGGTAGAAATCTCATCTTAGTGTTCCTTTCCTCATTCAAAATCAAATCAGATGTTCACTGATGTGTACTGTGCTGTTCGTACATCTGACTGTGCATGTAAAACTGGCCCCCAAACCCTAGACTACCACCAAAACCTCACCTCGAGTTATTAGTTGACCCTCCTACAGTGGTATAAATAGTTGCCTAATATGCGTGCCACTCCAGAGGCTCTCCCTCTGTACTCCACTCCACTCCTCTTCTCTCTCCCCTGCGCAAAACATGATTCACGATAAATATCGCAAGTCCAATTTCAGGCGTATCACACAGCTTAATGCCAGGAAAAAAAGGTGTAGTTATTTCCAGTGTTAAAACATGGGCTACATTATCGCATGCAACATTAAACACCCCTCATTTTCATAACCCCCCCCCCCCAAATTACTCTCCTTTGACTAAATTTTTGAAATTTTCATACGCTTCACGAGATGTGAAAAATAACGCATTTTGATGATTGACCTGTTAGTTTGTAATGTGAAGTTTGTATTAATGATTTGTTGTGAATATTCATGTTTAGTGATGAGTCAATTATGACACCAAGATTCCAGATTGAAGCAGTAAGTAAAATATGTTGGTTTTTGAAACAAATCTCCTTTGGAATATTGGAAGGTGTAAGTCTTGAAGGTACATTATTTCAGTTTTGTTAATATTCAGTGCTAATTTGTTTTGGTTTAACCAGTTTTGAGTGACAGAAAGACAGTATATCAAAAACTGTTCAGTTTATGCCCAAGTATTTTGATTGAAAAGAAAAATTGGATGTCATCAACGTAAATTTTATAGTGTACCCCAAGGTCAGCCAGTATTCGGCAGAGTGGGGTCATGTAGTTGTTAAATAGCGTGGCCGATAAGGAAGAATCTTGGGGTATACTTGAGTCCACAGAATACCAAGATGAGATGTGGGAATCAACTTTAACCTATACAGATCTATTGGAAGGTATGATGAAAACCATGATAATATGCATCCAGATAAACCTAAAGCCTTTAGGCGAGTCAAGAGTATATTGTGATCAATTGTATCAAAGGCTGCCGAGACATCAAGTAAGACAAGGATGTAGGATGTACTATGGTCAAAGTCTCATCTAATGGTGTCAAAGCTGGATAAAAGAAGTAGCGTTTCTTTCTCATGATCTGTCTTCCAGTGTAAGAGAGGCTTCAGATTCCCCAGTATCTCTGATCCCAACAATAAATATGTTTTTCCTTGCCTCCAAACAGTTCTGTCAGCAGCCTCTCTGCTCCTCATAATTCCTTTGCAGAACTCCTGAATATATAGATAGAAATGGTTTAATGATATACAGCCAACATGGAAATACCCAAAGGAAGTCTTGCCTCATCAATCTGCTACATTGTTTGAAAGGGTTAATATGTGGATATAGTGTATCTGGATTTTCAGAAGGCATTTATGTCCCTCATGAGAGACTCCTGAGAAGATTAAAAAGTCATAGGATATGAGGCAATATTCTACTGTGGATTACAAACCGGTTAAAAACATAAGACAAGACTTGCCATACTGGGTCAGACAAAGGTCCATCAAGCCCAGTATCCTATTTCCAACAGTGGCCAATCCAGGGCAATCCTGTTAAAAGACAGAAAACAGAAATTAGGACTAAATGGTCAGTTTTTCAATGGAGGAAAGTAAATAGTGGAATGCCCAGGTATCTAGACTGGGATGATGCTTTTTAATGTATTTATTAGGGATGAGCATTTGTTTAAAATGAAATAGACATCAACACCATTGTCTATTTTGCTTCATTTCATTGGAACTTGAAATTTGGGGGTTTTTTAGTTTTAATTATTGTGCACTAAGGCCTAGATTCCATTTTGTGATAAATATTGGAAAAATAGCGCCCGTGATAAAAAAAGGTGCATGGTTAGGCTAATTTTCCTGGCATAGCTACTTTTTTGCAATGTTTATATATGTATTTATTCAGTTTTATATACCGATATATAGTTTTTCATCCTTCACAACGGTTTACATTTGTACAAAATCTAAAAAACAGATGGCCCTTTGCCCTTACCATGTGACAGGGTATCCATGCCATTGGCCGGCCCCTGTCACATGGAGGGAGCACTGGATGGCCGACGCCATCTTTAAAAATGGCACGCGCCATCCAGTGCTCCTACCATGTGACAGGGGCCGGCCAATGGCAAGGATACCTTGTCACATGGTAAGGGCAAAGGCCATCGGCACCAATTTTATTAGTGGCAGCCGACGGCCCGAGAGCGGGAGATCGCTTCCAGGACCCCCACTGGACCACCAGGTACCTGTAAAAAGTTTTTGGGGGGGTCGGGAGGGTGGGGGAAGCTAAGGGATTCATTTTAAAGGGTCGGGGTGGGTTTTTTGTTTATCGGCTCGGGCGCAGCTGATAAACAAAACCGCGATCGGGCCGGATGAAAAAAAAACCACGATGTGAATCGGAACCGGAATCAGAACTGATTCCATTTCCGATTCACATCTCTATTGGACATGTCCCTGGAGGAAACATCCATGAACAGTTATTAACCAGTAGTCTTGGGGAAAGTCACTGTTTATTCCTTTTCAAAAGCAGCATGAAATCTATCTGGTATTTGGGATCCTGTCAGATACTTGCGACCTGGATTTGCTACTGTTGGAAACAGGATACTGGGCTTCATGGACCCTGGTCTGACACATTATAACAATTCTTATGGTATTGTTGTAGAATCTACATGCAGTCCTGAGGTGAAAAAGTGAGCAAGGATGAAATGCAAAAAGAGAGCAAAGTTAAGAATCCTAGTGCTATCCAAAAGTTGGATTTCCTACTCTGTGTGTGTGTGTGTGTGTGTGTGTGTGTGTGTGTGTGTATCTATTTCTCTCGCTATCTATATATATGTATATATACAGGTACATTTACATTGTTTCAAAATTGTTTAAAAAAACAAATTGATATAAAATTTTTGAAGAGAAAATGGCATTGTCCTAGGTTCATAAATAGATGAATATATGCATCTGAAAGATGCAGCTGCAGAACCATGGTGTTAGGTGTTTGCTGTGAAAAGCTTTGCAAATAGCTGCACTCTGGCTCAATGCTGCTCAACCTCTTTTATTTCTGGGTACACTGAACCAAATTTTGCACCATCTCCTCCCTCTCCTCTCCCCTCCTCTCTACATAATCCTCTCTCTCACTCTCTCTCTCTTTCCTTCCCCTGTCCACATGTTCCTCTCCCTCCCCCTTGCTCTCCTTGCCCCATCCTCTGTATAATCTCTTCTCTTTCACATTCTCCCCTACCTCACCACGTAATTAAGAGTAGCAGACTTTTGGTGAACAAATCTAGATGCTTGATTATGAGGTACTTATAGCAAGTGTTGTACATGAACAATTTAGAAGAGATCCGGGAAAGTTTTACTAACCAAATGTCAATTTATGCAATTTTCTGTCATCTAGGAAACATTATCACAAAATATTACTGGCCCATTGTAATTCATCTGGAACATGTCCTGCAGAGAAGGGAAATACACTGGAAAGAGCTAAATTAGCCAATCAAGTTCAGCTTTTTACAGAACATAAAAACTCTTGTTTTTTGGAATATATACAAAGACGGTAACTTTCAAACCAGTGCGCTGGCACATATTTGTACACATATGTCAGCCTGCACCCAGGGATGCGGCTATTTCATAACTTGCACACGTATATACTCACATGTTATAGGCCGCGCACACGTGTGCCAAATTTTAAGTGGGTATGTGCATGGGTGCGCAAATCCCGCTTCTACAGCGTAAATTGGTGGATTTTAAAAGGAGCACACACCGACGCCATTCCCAGTTTTACCAGTTCACCCAGTCCCTCCAGTTCCCGCTAGTTTAATAGCCTTTGCTCCCTCCAGTTAATCCTGACCCTTAAAATCAAGCAGATCTGCCTAGTTGTTTTTATTTTATAACTTACAACTCCTCCATAACAGAAATAAACTTACATGGCAGGGGTTCCGGGCACGCGCCCAGGCACATAAGTATTTAAGCGCACATCTCTGGTTCACGTCTCAAAACGCCCACGTCCCACCCCTGTTTGAAAACTTTGGAGATGTGAGCACGTATCCGGGCAACATTTAAAATCAGCTCGGTGCGCACAAGCCCAACTTATTAATGCATCCCCTACTTAATGTGTGTGCCGGGCTTTTAAAATTCACCTTAAAGCATTCAAAATGATAATTTTATTGTATCCTTAAAACAGTGAAGCTTGGAAGGGATGTAAACACAGCTGTGTCCCTCCACACGGATGTGCTTTGCAAACAGGCTGCATGGGGAGGGACAGAGTATACAGCTTGCATACAGAAAGTAACTTGGTGCAGTTGGATTCGTTGCTGACATGTGCAGTACTCTATCCCTCCCCATGCAGACTCATGCGAAACACGAACCTGTCGGGGGACACAGCTGGGTTTACATTCCTTCCAAGTTTCGCTGCATTATGGATACAATCAAATTATCATTCTGGATACTTTAATAGGAAGTTTTGATTTTTCATTCGAAGGTTATCTGGACTTTGAAGTGATTCTGTTCCCTCACCTCCTCACAGGTTCTCTCCACCTGTGCTTTTGGATTTGGTCCCAAGATCCTTTATATTGGTTGGCTAATTAAAATTGTCTTTTAAAAAATAAAAGTTCTTCAACCCTTATTGTCTCTGGTTTTGTTTTCTCCCTCTTTACTCATCCACTTCTCTCTGCTTTTTCTTCTTTCTTTCTGGTGTCTCTTTGCTCTCGTTCCTTTATATTTTCCTTTTCAGTTCTACATCTTAGTTCTTTTTGCCTCTTTCCTTCAGTGACTTCTTCATTCCTTTCTCTCAGTCTCTTCTCCTGACTCTCTCTATTCCCCCTTGTTCTATCACTCTGCTTTTTTCTCCTCCTCTCTTCTTTTCACCTCTTTCTCTTGATCCCCTCTCGTCCTTGTGTTCTGTGGGGAGCAGGAAGGCAGCAGCAGAGGAGCCAGTTGGGTGGGAGGCAGCAGCGAGCGAGAAACAGCATCAGGCTGGAAGTGGCAACAGGAATTGGGCAACCTTCAGCTGTAGAAATACAAAATACTTAGAAATGTCGAGTAAAGTCTTTGCTGACATTGCTTTTGCACACGCGACTATTATTGCCACTCTGTCGTTAGAAAATTATGAATCTGAAGATAAATCACAAATATCTGCAGTTTATCAGTGTCCCAAAAGCTTTCAAATAATTCATTTCCTTCTCCCCATCCAAACTAACCCCAATACTTTCAGCACTACATTAGACCCCAGTGCCACCCTTCCCCTCCACCTTCAGCACACCAGTCCTTTTTCCTTCTCTGACCTTTGCCACTGCGCCAGACCAGCCCATGCCACGCCAACTCCCCTCAACCTTCAGCACCACGCTATTCTTCTCTCCTTCCCCCACTTTTCCCGTCACCACCATAGTGTTCCTCTTCCTCCTCCCCTATCCTCCTGCTTCCTTTAGCAGCACGGCACCCATACTTCCAAACTCTGCTACAATCTTCAACTACTACTGCTGCTGCTATTGGGCCAAGTTTATTCTAAGTCCAAGTCTGGATTCTGACTAGCCTTGCCATGCGCCAGCCCTAAATCACTGCTTTGGCACTTCTATCTGACATTGTCCTTCCCCACCCCCAACCCTCAATACTTGTAGCCTACAGGACTGTTGGCAACAACAGTGCAGACATTTACGCTGTACTAAAATATAGACCTGAGGAGGAAGACTGAGATAGACTCAGGGGAGGGAGGGGGAGCCTTGCAGAGGAAAAAAGCAACCCAGGGTAGCAGTGGGAGAGAAGAGAGCAAAGCAGAGAGGTGTCCAGTAAGGCAGGGCAGGCGAGAGGAAGCGGCCTGGCAGGGAGGAAGGTCCTCATTCAGAGAATCAGTTAGCAATGTTTTACAGCGTAACACGTGTTATCAAAGAACTGCAAGATGAAAGTCCTCAGAGAACCAACCGCCTCCCCTTGACGTTCAGTCCCATATTTAGTGTCAGCTATTTTAAGAACTGTAGGGGCCCAGCCCAATATCCATGATGTGGGACAGCATGCACAGCTCAGTAGAGAATGGCATAAGCTTTTGGAAGCTTTGTGTTGTGTTTGGCGGTCTCAGGCTGGCCCTGGGAACTGCTGCACTTACCTCTTTTCTCCTCTGATGCGACCTACAGACTCCGGCCCACTGTGCAGCTGGATACCATGCTCCGACACAGCCAGACACAGCAAGCGCCACGCCTAGCAGATGCTTCTGAAATCAGTCGCAGCATGACAGTGCTGGACCAATCTCGATGCGCCTCTACTTAGGTGCATGTGCACTTAGTATTCCCCCATTTAAAGGGCCAGCGGCGGGAAAGCCCTGACAGTGCCAGATGATGACATCACTCCTCCAGGCCTATAAAGGGCTGCCACTGGTATTCCCCCACTTCCTCACCAACAGATCCTTTACTTTATGTTTTTTATTTTATTTTTATTAACTTTTCACAGTTACAAGCAGGACAATCCTTACTTTCAGAAAACAAAAATGAAATATCCAGAAACAAAAGAAATATTCAAAAAAGAAAAATAATCTTGATATAACATTTTTCCAGAAGGAAATACCACAGAGTATGGAACGGACATTAGAGACATATAGAATACCATAAAGGAAACGGGCTTAACGTGGACATAGCAACACATTCCTTATGGATCTCCCAACTTAGAAGTTACCAGGAGACAGAAGATATACTCCTGGAATTAACAAGGGATTTCCGTTGTTTGGGAAGAAAAAAACCCAAAACATTCATTCTGAGAGTGAATAATACATTTACATGGTTATCTTAGTACAAAGGAGAATCCCAAAGATATTATCTACGGTCTTAAAGCAAGAAAATTGCATCTCCTTTCTTGTGTAGCACGGGCAAAGTCTGGAAAAATATGGACTGCCTGGCCATGAAAAGAAACTGAAATATTCTTAAAATATCTCTTCATAGCGTCACTTAATTCCTGCTCGGAAACAAAAGAGATGAGTAGAATCTTCATAAATTTCAACCGTAGAATCTTCTAAGAATTGAGTCAAATTTTCCATAACCTCGAGACCATTTTCATGAGAAGGTCTCTCTTTAGCTGAAACCGGCAAAAAGTGCATTTTACTAATACAAGTAATTTTCCCAGCTTTGAATTTAAGTTATATCAAGAAAATAATTTTTCAAGGTGTAGTAGGGGGTCTTTCCCCACCACCTTAGGAAAATTCAGGAAGTGAAGGTTTAAATGCCTTGTATAGTTCTCCAAGTGTTCTATCCTGCAAGAAGCATTGCCAAGCTCTTGAATCATTTTGATATTGCAAGTTTAAGTCTTAGAAACAGAAGTCTCCATAGTCTCCATCTGAGAGTTAAGCACATTAATTCGACAGTCAAATTTAGCGTCAAGTGATTCTATCTTGGTAGCAAGATTTTCCAGTTTAGTATGATGATCTCTCAGAGAACAACCAAATCCCGCTACTAGGTCCCATAATGCCTCTAGCATAACTGCTGCTGGTTTGGGTGGGAGATGAAAAAACTCACCCGCATATCCAGAAGGAGATGAGTCTGCTTCTGGAATGGTTCACACCGGCACTGCCGCAGCTCCTCCACGGTCTCCCAGAATCTCCATTGGTGTAGAAGCAGGAACAGAGACAGTGAAATCCAAAAATCCAGGAGCTTCCGGTGAGCAGGGAGAGAGTGGAGACAGCAGTGACAGTCCTCCACTCTGGCCCCCACCTTTCATGGTTGCAGCAATGACGTCACCGCTCTGCGCCACAGGGCTGGAGCCAGCAGAGGGCAAAGATCCAGGGGGCTTAAGGTGACATCCCCTAGTGGTTCAGATGCTCCCTTCACCAGTAATCGCTGCAGGGCCGAATACCCCTTCAAATATTGCCATTCCAGATGCATTTGAAGTTATTAAGCGCTGCCCAGTAGGGAAGGAGGTGTCGTGGGGGTTAAACGTGAACCTTCCCTTTTCTTTTAGGCAACATCCTTGAAGAAAACAGAGGAGTAGGGAGAGCGCTTCCAAACGCATCTGGCTCATGCCACCATTTTGCCGCCTGCCCAACCCATCTCACCACAATTTAGAAGGGATCACAGGTCCTCTACTTTTAGTAGTGCGAGTTGCTCCAACGTCTTATCTTCAGCTTATCATCCACTACAGTATCTTGTATTCAACTTGTCTTCAGTTCTAGCATCTTATCTTCAGCTTGTTTCCAGTTCCGGTGTCGTGTCTCCTGTCTTTGCCTCATTCCTCATGGTCCTCTTGTTCTTCTCCTTGCTTGCCTACCCTGCCTATCCACCCCTTCTCTCCTTGGACGGATAACTGGATTGACCTCATCTTGTTCCTGGATATACTTAACTGCTGTCTGCCACCGACCATTGCCTGATCCTGGATTCGCTTGATCGCTGCCTCCCACTGACCTCTGCCTGCTCTTGGATATGCATGACCTCTGCCTACCTAAGACCCTTCCATCCAAGGACCTTGACCTCAGCCATCTGCAGAGACCCCCACCTAATACCTGCCGGCCCAGGCACCCAAAGGCTCATCTCGAGGGGAATGAAGGCTGGTGTTGGTGAAGCTCCAGCTGGGTCTCTGCTTCGTCTGGGTCCGCCTGCTGATGGTGGGAACCTGCAGGGATCCTCCCTGCAGGTTGCACCAATCTTGCCTCAGGCCAAGAGTCCATAAACGCAACACCTTGGAGTAATTTTCACTGGCCAGGCTCTGTTGGATGACATCTCCTACATGTGAGAATGTACGTTCTGCTCTCATTGACAACTGTTACAGTTAAGCAACTTTTACTTTACTATAAAGTTCAGTTGGCAATGCAGGAAACACATCTTTCTTCTTTAAGGGATATTATGCCAGCCTCTGGTCCATCCTGCTGGCTAGTAAGCCCTTGCCTTTAAAACTGTAGTCCCCAACCCAGCCCATGAGGCCTAGCCAGCAAGTCTGGTTTTCAGAATCTCTTGTGCATGTTCATTGCAGATATCCTGAAAATCAGGTGGGCTTGGTGAGCCTTAAGGACAGGGTTGGGAATCACTGCTCTAAAATATTTTAACAATGCTACATTTCAACATTTAAGCGTTTATCTTTTAAATCAATCTCTTTTTTAGCTTCTTGGTTAATATTTTATGAGCAGATTTTAAGGCTTGCTTGGATGCTAAAATGTGGGGATGAGTGAGAAGGAGATAACCAATGTGATGTTAATCTATACAATTTCTTGGTGTAAATAGCTGCTGAATAGAATCAAACCAAGTTAATGAACGGGCCACTTATGGTTTTCTATGGAAAATACATGCCTCTTGCCAGCTGTGAAAATGAATTTAATGATGTAAGTGATACCCATGGCCATGTACTATGCTTTAGTAAAAAAGAACACTGTGTCTCCTCAGCAAGAGCTTAATTTAGATGTAGGTTTTGCCCACTTGGGATAATTTATATGCCCACATTTCTAAACTGAATAGATGTGATTGCCTGGGAAGGATGTTCTTCTCTTTGTAGCTCCCACCTTCGCCAGTCAATCACATCCTCCTACATACCTATTTCCCCATTAATATTTAAATGTCCCTATAAATGTTCTTAGGAACACGTAGTCAGAAGGCTCAAACCTTTCTGATCCAAGCATGAGGTGTGTGACTGTAAGATGTCATTCCATTTTATACAGATTTTAAAAGCCTTGGCAGTTGGCGCTCACAAATTTGAAACCAGTACTTATTCAACTCTTTTTTTTGTACCAAATAATAATTTGAAATGAAAGCTCACACTGGATATTTAGTATATCCTTAATCCTTCTCCATACCCCATCCTAAATGTCCTTATATTGTATCTGATTGTGGAGCCTAGATTGGCAGACTGGGGAACTCAGAATCTGAGCGCTCCTCCTTTCTCAAAATCCAACTAAAAATTGCCACACCAGTTTATGCATCCACCCGCGGTTATGCACACAGGACATACCACTCCCAGTATCTTTGGAGTTAGTACTGGTTAGAAATGATATGTTCCCTCCTCACTCCCTAACCTAAGCCTGAGCTAGGGATATCTAGTGCAGGCCTGTGTGTATGGGGTGGGGTGGAGGGTTTCAACATATAATATACGTGAGAATGTCCCTATTTCCATGTAGCAAATCCGATATTTATTTTCATCCTTAGTATTGAGTTTTGCAGATTTTTACCAGAGTCCAGACGGTTCTGTGAGCAATAAAATACAACCCCTGTGTAAAGTATGCAGACATTGAAACCAGCAATGACTTGCCCTAAAATGGAATGGAGAATGCGAAAAATTAAGTACAGCTGCTGTAGCCAGAACTTGTTCTTTTAAACTGCATTTCTAATGTATAGATGAGAAGACTAGAATGATGTTTTATTTATGACATCTTCCCTATCATTGTTTTATTCTAATTCCTTACTATCAGTCACAGTATTATTTATTTTTATTTAGATTTTTAATTGCCCTTCCCTGAAGGCTGAAAAAGAACAGACTTGTCCATTTAAATCTAGAAATATAGAGGTCCATATTAGTTCACTGTCTGGATAACAAAGTTAGCCAGATAAATTTTTCTGGCTAATAGAGATACATCAAGCTGCGGTAGTGCTCTAAAAATACATAGAACAAGAACAAAGGTATTGCACGCCCCTGTTATTTGTAAACTGGCATGATATGATTGTATCATGAATGCCGGTATAGAAAAGCTTTAAATAAATAAATAAATAAAATGCATTAAGCAGCATATATCGCATGATATATGCTGTTTATTGCGGTGATATTGTGCGATATATATACGATATTTTCATGGCCCTGCCCAGCTTCCCTCCCATATTACAATGAGCTGCTTTGCATACAATCTGCATGCATGAATAATGCATATGCATGCAAAGCAGGTCATTTCTAGTCAATGTTATTTAAATGTTTTATCGGGGCTGACCGAGAAAATAGTCAGCCACAATAAAATAATACCTCCTGGGGAAATGTTAAATGTAACGTTAGAGTCCCAGGAGCCTAACGTGGGTCCTGAGGCTCCCACATTATATTTAAAGGGCCATTCAAATCCTAAACAAAAGTGCCACATCCATCCCAGGGCCACCACTAGAGTTGGCCTCCTATACTAAAAAATTAAAAAATAAATTTAATTTGGTCTTGCAGCGACAGTCCCCCCAACCCTGTTATCAATAAAAAAAATATCCCCTCCCTCCTTTTCCATTGAAAATAGAGCATCCTGTATTCCCATCCCATCATCCCATTGTAGCAACAAGCATATTAGGGGTATAATCTTCCTCCTCCCCCTCCCCATCTCCCCAAATGTATTTTAAAAATGTATTGGGGTTCAGTGAGACCCCCACTCACCCCCAAGCACTCCGTAACCCTCCCCCCCCCCCAAACCTTCAAAAATTAGTAATGTTTCCAAAATGGGGCCCGAGGTGTCCCTAGCTCCGGGTCCAGTTGGTGCCATTTTTCAAAACAGTGCCAACTGTGGCAAGGTCCAGGGACTGGATCTGGCCACATGACCAAGGTGCAATCCCTGTACATTTCCCCCAGTCACATGATGGGGCACGGTCAAGTTGATACATCACTGGAACGCCTACTAATTTTTGAAAGTTTGTGGGTGGGTTGTCCCACTGAGCCCCAGAGATTTTTTTAAATAAAATTGGGGCCGGGGCATTATACTCCCAACCAGTTGGTTGCTACATTGGGGTGGGGGGTGGGAGAATTTAGGAAAAGGGAGGCAGAGGGAATGCATTTATCGCCGCAAAACAGATTTTATTTTTAAACTTTTGGGTGTCAGGACCGCTTTAAGAGGCAGCCACAAATTGAACTGGGGGTCAGCTCTGACCTCTGCTCAATTTCACCTTTTTTGGTGGCAAGATTTTTCTATGATTGGTTCTTCAGGGCGATGGCGGTCTCTTGAGGTTGGCCAAAAGACAAAACAAAGTGCCATGGAGCTGTGATGTTTTTTCAGAGGATGAACCCCAATATCGCAGCGACACCCCTCTGCGATAGTGGGACTCCTCCTGTGAAAAAACATAGCAGCTTAGTGCATCTAGGTGGTATATTCAATAATGCAATCACACAAATGAATAGAGCCGGCTATTTTAAAGTTAGCCTGTTAACTTTAGGGCAGTATTTGGCTAACCAGGCTTAGCTGGCTAAGGTAGTCAACTAACCCTGAATATTGGAGTTAGCCAGTTAACTTAGCTGGCTAGGTCAACTCCCAGTTATGCCCCTGGAATGCCCCTACCTTAGCCAGCTAAGTTAGGGGCAACAGATGTCTGAGAGTTCTCCATCTATTACTTCTTATCACACCAGGATAAGCTGATGGGGACTGACGACTGTGGTAGTTCACTAATAAGTTAGCCGGCTAGAATTTAGCCAGCTAAGTTAGGGGCATTTCAGGGGCATAACTGGGATTTGATCTAGTCGGCTAAGTTAACTGGCTAACTCCAATATTCAGAGTTAGTTGACTACCTTAGCCGGCTAAGTCTGATTAGGCCAAAAGCTGTTGCTGGATTTCTTATTTCATGTTTGTTGATACAATTACTGTGCAGGAGCCCTTAAAAATCACCTGCATGTTTGCAATTCAAATATGCAGAGTAATTCAGATGTGCAGCATGGCATCTTTAGAAGGGATTGTTAATATTTATTTGCTGGTACTGACTGTAGACTTCTTCAACGTCCTTAATCAGCTGCTGCTCAGATGGAACACCTTTCATCTGGACTTAGAAAGCATTCAGGAGCTTTCTTTCCCAGGCCATGGAAGTATAGCTCCCTGACCAGATGGCAGAGAATGTCGACAAATGAGCTAGCCTGTGCCTGCATAATCTCTAACCCAAGGCTGAGCACACATTTTATATGCAGGGTCTTCCAGTCTTATGATTAGTAGATGCAGCATATTTCCTCATTAGAATTCAGAATCAGACATTCATATAAAGAGCGTATAAAGTAATGACATGCATTGTACTATAGTAGCTGACTATTTTGGTTCTAGATAGTCCAGTGCTTTAAATATTTAGTTAACTATTGTATCTATTGTAATAATTTTTCAATAGATCATTCCACTAAAGGAGGAGGAAGAGGGTGGGGAGGGGACTCGTGCATTGTTGTATCTTGGTTGTCTAAATTTAGTGCTGATATTAGAGACTCTGCCTGCCCTCTTGATCACCACGCGTGATAATAAATAAACTTATTAACTATGGCAGGGTTTTCCAAGCCTGTCCTGTTGACCCCACAGCCAGATGGATTTTCTAGCTATCTTTGAGGAATATGCAGGAAATAAGTTTGCGTACATACATGTACATTTATTTCCTGCATATTCCTTGCGGATGGCCTGAGAACCCAAATGACTATGGGGACACCAGGATAGGTTTGAGAAGCTGTGAACTATATAGTGAAGGGAGATGGGTTAATGCTCAGTTTTGATGTGATTTAGATGGTTTTAGTGGATTGTGTTATTGTTGAAGATGTATATTTGTTGTGATCCACTGAGACTGGAGGATCAGCAGACTAATACGTTTTTAAATAAATAAATAAGGGGCGTGGGCAAGCCAGCTGATTGAGTGACTGTAAGTACTAGCTTTATGTAGTCAGTAGATGTTATCTGGCAAACTTTATGAAAGGACAAAAAAAAAGCTTTTAAGATCTGGGTCTCAGTCTGTGGCGAAATCTCAGTGGGGCTATAAAAAAGAACAATGGAAAGACTTTATCCCTTACATTGTAGAGTTACTATCATGAAGGATAACTATTAAAGCAATATTAAGTATGCCATCGTCTGTCCCACAGCAGTGATCATAACAGACCTGTTTGCAATCCTTGTAGAAATTCAGGAAACCATTTACTTCTCCCAGGTAAATAGCAACCGATTCCACACACACTGCTGCTTGTCTGGTTCTCTAAATGCCTGATACCTATGAGTTACTCAAGAGTAGCTGTTAGGCTCACAGTCAACCTTACTGAGGTCACCTTCAGTTCTGTTTGCTGCCCTACTATTCAGTCACGCTCTCCTGCAAGTAAAAGTTTGAACTTTCTCAATGCAGACTACATCTACCCTGTCACAGACAGGAAACAAAGTAGTGGATAATTTGCTCTCAGCATGTAGGCCCTATTTTTCTGGGGACAATTTTCAAACAGAGTCCACGGACATTAATAATTATTATAATTTGACCATGAACCTTGCCCCCAGCTTTCAAAATGAAAGTGCACGCATCCTTCTGCTCTGAAACTTGCTGTGGGTGCAAAATACCCATGGACATTGGCACCTGCTGCTTCTGTGGGTACTTTTGCCACTGAAAATAATACACATAGATTTGAAAATGTAATGTCTAAGCATTATTTTCATCTTGTAACCAAAATACCCCCTCCCCCCCCCCAAAAAAAAACCACCAAAACAAAGTCATGCCCCTGGGAACTAGAGATGTGCGTTTTTTGTGTTCGTGTCGTTCTTCGTTTTTCGGCCGCCATGGAAAATGTCGGTTTTTTTCGGTTCGGGTCTTTTTTTTTCGCGAAAAATCGATTTTTAGTTAGTGCGCGCTAACTCCCCGTTAGTGCGCGCTAACTCCCCGTTAGCGCGCGCTAACAAAAACCATTAGATTTTGTTACTTTTTGTTAGTTTTTGTTAGCGCGCGCTAACGGGAGTTAGCGCGCACTAACGGGGAGTTAGCGCGCACTGACTCCCGTTAGTGCGCACTAATCGGAAAAACGAATTTTTGCGAAAAAATGGGAAAATCCTGATTTTTTTCGGGCTCCCTGAAACATGCCGAATTGGACAATTTCGTTGCAATTTTCCAATTCAGCAAAAACGAATGCACATCTCTACTGGGAACAGCTCCTCTGAATGCAGCTAAAAATACGTGCGTTATGGTTGTGGAGCAGCATGAATAATTTGTCACATCGAGGGAGGGATGTTTTTCAGATGGCTGATTTAACCCTTAAATCGCTATTTTATTTACATAATGTCAATGGCTTTGATGATTATCCTCCCTATACAACATTCATAGCCTGTAACTGCGCATGGTCCTTCCATGGGGAAGAGGTGATTGGGAAAAGGAGCCATTCTATAGGTCAGTCAGATCTTATTCCCTATATGTGGTACAACTTGAAAAGCAGCTGAGGCACCATGGTAGATTAGTGTTAGGGGTGCATTGGCATTGTGATTAAATGGATAGGTGATGGCACTTTGTAGACTTTATACTCTGCTAAAAATAAGTAATACAATTAAAAGTAATTAAATAGACATATACGTACACATATGCATGCCAGTATTCATTGGGATAGCCAATGTTGGGTTTTCCATTGTGCATAATAAATATAAACATGGGTGAGTTTATACCCTGTTCCCTGAAAAGTTTTTTTGGTATTGGGGGGGATGGGGGATCTGGTAGTTGGGGAGGTGTAAAGAGATGTACCCCTGAAAATTGGGACTTTGGGTGGGAGGGTTCAGGAAGTAGGATTAAGCTATAATTCAAAACAGTGAAGATGTGGGAGTGTGGAAGGCCTGACCTCAAAATGCAACAGTTTTCTTTAATTTATATATATATATACACATTTTAAAAATTATTTTAGACCATTTGCTTATATTTAGACTGTGAATTGCTTTTGACACATTCTGTCCTTGACTGTGGAAAGTCCCTGCAAAATTAATTTTGTCAGCAAAGTTGATTAACTGCTCTGTATACCAAAGAAAAGATGGAAATCAAACAATACTGGTTTATAAATAATATACCTAATGGGGTCATGCAGCAGACATTAATGGGGGTAATATTCAGTAAGCCAGTGAAGCTTTCTGGCTAAAGATAGCTGGACAACTTGTCATAGATAACCAGCAGATAAATGTACTACAGAATACACTTGCCTAAATTTATCCAAACCCCCTGGATCTTACATCCTACCCCACTGATACCAAATATGTTACAATTTTGTCTGCTGAGTAGCCTCATTGCACCATGACTATGATGCCTTCCCATCTGTAGAGGCCTCCAGTGAGCTCTGCTCTTACCACCTAAGCTGTTTCTTCACACATCATCTGACTCAGTCTGTGTGGCAGCCTCCTCTCCACCAGGAATCCTCAGTGAGTCTTGTCTCCAGCCTTGCTAAGCTCTTCTTCCTTGCCTGCACCACACCCAAGCCCCAGCCCTACATAACCCTGCCTTGCCAAACCAAAGATGACTTTGTATAGAGTCACCTTTGGCTCCTCGTCCTGGCCACTCCTTTCCTTGCCTCATGACCTCGGGGTCTTCTCTCTCCTTGCTTTGCCTTGTGGCCTCCGGGACGTCTTGCTCCTTGCCTTGCCTTGCCTTGTGGCCTAAGGGCCTTCTTACCTCTTGCCTTGCTCTGTGGTCTACCTAGGCCTTATCTTGCTTAGTGGCCTATCTAGGCCTTTCCTGCTTAGTGTGCCTTCGGGCCTCTGTGTTCAGTGTTCCTTGTTCTTTGTGTCCTGTCCCTGTCCAGTCCTGCCTTTGCCCTGTCTCTGTCTGTGTCCAGCCCCAGTCCTTATCTTGTGTCCATTCCTGGATCCGGTCCTGCATTGCACCAGTTCAAGCTGCAGTCCTTGCCTGCATTCTGATGCAGTTCCAGCTCCTGTCCTTACCTGTACTCACAATGATCTATTGTTGTCACAGCCAAGCCCTCCTGGCCCCTAGATCTCAAGGGCTCAACCCTTAGGGGAGAGGGCTGGCTTGGTGGAAGACCAGCCCATATCCTGACCTAGCGTCCTGTGCCACTCCTTGGGTGGTGTATCCCAAGTCCAGTCCTGCAAATCCTGACAAAAAAAAACCCTGCTGGTGGCCAGGTTTAAACTCACCCACTCCTTGGGCTTCAGCACTACTTCTGACAGAAGCAGAGGTGGAAGTATACCCACAATTTATGCTTCCAGCACTGGAAGTAAACTGCAGGGCGTATGCGCTTCCAGCTTCTGTCAGACACAGGTGAGTTTATACCCGGCTCCTGGAAACATTTTTTTTTTGTATGGGGGGAGGGGGGAAGAATGGGTGGGATGGGGTATCTGGTAGTTGGGGAGGTGCAGAGGGGTGTGCCCCTGATACTTGGGACTTTGGGTGGGTGGGAGGGTCCAGGGAGGAAGCAGGATTAAGCTATAATTTGAAAACAGTGAAGGTGTGGGGGGCCCGACCTCCAAATGCAACAGTTTTCTTTAATTTAGGGGGGGGGGGTTTGGGAGTGGAGGTACACAGCCCAGCAGGGACATATATAAACATGTGGGGAGTGGGTGAGAAATCAGGCCACAAGCCCTGGCTAAATAGCTAATTATCTGGCCATATAAGACCAGAAAACTTTTGGACTGCTCCGAATCAGGTCTAAAGTTATCCAGCCAACTTATCTGATTATTGTTAAAAATTGGCTGAGTTAGCTGGACAACTTCTCCCCAATAAGCCCCTGGAATGCCTATTTTTTTATCCGGTTAGATTTTAACCATATAATGACTTATCTGGTTAAAATCTAAACAGATAAATGACTCACTCAATATTTCAAAACTTTCCATTTAGACAGATAACTTGCAAGTTATCTGTCTAAATGGCTTTGAATATTGACCTCCTAAAGTTTTATAAACAATATTAACCCAGCTATGTAAAATAGAACTGTTTAAAGGAAGAGCAATGTTCAGAGATATATTATTCATAGGCCACCGGACTGCAATCAGATGGGAATGACTGAAGCTCAGATATACAGTTCTGTGGGGAAAGCCAGCAGGTAAACAATATTCTTATCTGAAGACTAGCTGTAGGGATGCATCAAGCTGTGAACTCGCTGGTTGTGGATAGAAGTAAATGCTCTAGTTAATCAAATCATATTGGGGCCGATGCAATACAGTGTGCTCAGCCGAGTGCGGGTTGAATAGGCACTAATGAGCAGGCGTTAATTGCTGAGCGATCCTTAAACCAGAGCAGAAAAGCAGAAAAAACTGCTTTTCTGTACTGCCTCCTACTTAATATCGTTGCGATATTCAGTAGGAGGAAAACCAAAATTAAATAAATTTTAAAAAAATAGAAAAAACCCCCAAACCCACTGGCAGTCGGGTGCAGGAAACAGACCCTCGAATGACAAGCGTCCGTTTCCTGAACCCCCTGGCTGTGCGGCGTTTAGGAAAAAGCAACGCCGATAATCTCGGCATCGGTTTTCCTAACCGGCGGACCGCCAACGTCGATCACGATCTCGTTAGCAAGGAGGCGCTAGGGGTACGCAAGCAACCCTAGCACGTCCTTACTAATGCAACCCCCTAATTTAAATATTGCATGGGGCCCCCTTTGGGGCAGCCTGGGGCATATTAAGAAAGTGGGTGCTGACTGTTCAGCGCCCGCTTTCTGTGCATATTTATTGCATCGGCCCCATTGTCTGTCCTTCAGTTAGCATTTCCTAGAACAGTGATGGTGAACTTCAGTCCTTGAGTGCCACAAACAGGACACGTTTTCAGGATATCCATAATGAATATGCATGAGATAGATCTGCATATAGTGGAGGCAGTACATGCAAATCTTTCTCATGCATATTCATTGTAGATATCTTGAAAACCTGGCCTGTCTGTGGCACTCGAGGACTGGAGTTCACCATCACTCTCATAGAGGTATCTACGGTCAAGAAGCTCGGCTACACGAGACACAAAATCGAGCACTATCCATTATTGGGATTAGACTTTGGAACAATTTATCAGATGAATTGTATTCCCTTCATGATTTGAAAACTTTTCATAAGATGCTTAAGGCATCTTTATTTAGAGAAACTTTTCCTATCTGAGAGAACTTTCTAATTGTTATGTGACATTTTAGTTTTCATGTTTTATGCTGATTGTTATCTGCTTAGGATGACTTTATTATAGGCAGACTTTAAATATTCTAAAGAAAGAAAGAAAGAAAGAAATATGTGGATATTTCTGATTTTTGTCCTTAGCATCTAGCAATATATATATGTTACTACTGCATTTAGCAGGGCCTGATCTTAGGTACATTTTTTGCCTTTGTCTATAACACATATTGAGTTGTGTCAGGACATTTGCAAATTCAGACATACTAAAATTCCTCATTTAAAATGTGTACAATACATAATGCATTGGAACATATACTGGTATTGTTTTCTTCATTTTCTATTTCAGGGCGGAGAACACTGCTATTACCAGGGACATATCCGAGGAAACTTTGAGTCTTTTGTGGCTCTGTCAACATGCCATGGACTTCAGTGAGTGTTGGCTATTTTCTCTCTTGGCATTTGCATAATTTCAGAAAATGAGAAATAAAGTCAAATAGCTATATTAAATTACAAACATGGAGCTTTTTTTTGTAAAGTGTTGTATGTGTGTGTGTTACAGAAAGAGGGAGAGCTGGAGACTTTTGAAGGAAGGGAATGCATTACTTGGTCACAGAACACTTGTGCCCTTGTAGACCCTGAAGATGCTGCCCTTTCAAATTGTAAGGAGGAGTCTCTACATGCTAAGACTCATTGTCTCCCTCACTTTCTCTTTCTAGCCATTAGTTGAATATGGCTTTTCTTAATTTATAATTTTTAACAAACATAAGAATATAAGAGTTGTCATACTAGGTCAGATCAAAGGTCCATCAAGCCCAATATCCTGTTTCCAACACTGACCAATCCAGTGCACAAATACCTGGCAGGATACCAAAGGATATATAGATTAGGGATGTGAATCGTTTTTTTAACGATTTAAATTATCGTCAGATAATCTTTAAATCGTCATTAATCGGTAAGGGACTCAATACAATAGGAATTCTACCGATTTATCGTGAAAAAAAATCGGAAGTTAGTGCGCACTAACAGAAAATGATACAATTTGACACTTTTCCGGTCAAGTTAAAGACAGTTAAGTCAGTTAGGAATGAATATGTATTCCTATTGGTTGGCTGCCCTCTTATTTATTGATGTTACCAAGGTTCCCACTGAGGTGATGGTTTAATATATGGGGGATGGGTGGAAACGGTTGGTAGCTTGACAAAAAAAGTAATGTGAACACTGATCAGTCAATGTGACTAGAACATGTGCCCTATCCCTGATACAGGCAGTGTTGTGATCTTCCTGCACACAGTGCCCTATCCCTGATACCGGGAGTGTTGTGATCTTCCTGCACGCAGTGCCCTATCCCTGATACCAGGGGTGTTGTGATCTTCCTGCACGCAGTGCCCTATCCCTGATACCGGGAGTGTTGATACTTCAAAATACTGCAGCCAGAGTACTAACGGGAAAAAAGAGGAGGGACCATATAACCGAAACTCTAGCAGACTTACATTGGTTACCCATCGAATACAGGATAAAATACAAAGCCTTATGCACCATACACAAACTAATATATGATAAAGAAGCAGACTGGCTAAACAAAGCCTTACAAGTACATGTTCCACAAAGAAACCTCCGCTCAGCAAACAAAGCACTACTAACAATCCCTTCAGTAAAGTCAGCAAAATTAACCCAAGTGAGAGAAAGGGCTTTATCATTGGCTGGGCCCATACTATGGAACACGATGCCCCCCGAACTCATATTACAGAATAATCTCAAAACTTTTAAGAAAAATCTAAAAACATGGCTCTTTAAAAAAGCCTTCACTAAAGAGTGTGGAGGGTAGAGAATGAAAGTACAGGGTAATGCAGATGAGAATGAATTCACTCAATCCTACATTTAAGAAGTAATATTTCAAAGCGATAGTAACTCAATAATATACCTGGACTTGACCAACATTACTCAAATAATGATTTTATTTATGAAATTTTAACCGAACTTTATTGGGACCTGTTAGAATGTATGATATCCTAAATTTACTTACCTTAGTCTATGTGCCTATTTGTAAACCGTTGCGATGGTATATAACTTAGCGACGGTATAGAAAAGTTTTTAAATAAATAAATAAATAAATCGCGCACTCTAACGATTTTTGACGATTTAAAAAATATCTGACGATTTTTTTAAATCGTCAAAAAACAATTCACATCCCTAAAAAGCAGTAGTCCCTGGGGCACGCCACTATTCACCTTTCTCCATTGAGAAAATTTACTTTTTAATCCTACTCTCTATTTTCTTTCTTTTAACCAATTCCCGATCCACAATAAGACACTGTTCCATCCCATGACTTTTTAGTTTCAACAATTTTTATTCAGTGCAAAAGGAACATTTACAACATCTCCTCCAGGCACGGTGTTTCTTAAGTACCTTGAAGGCAAATACAACTCACAAAGATTTTCCACCCCTACCTTATCCCCCTTCCCAGATAAAGCTCACCCAAGAAGAAAATTAACATAGAATAAAAGAGTACTTGCACAGACAACTTAAAAATAATCATCATTTCAGAAGCTGGTTAAAATGCCACTGTTAAGAATCAAACTTCTTGCTCTAGGAGCTAACTTTTGGACATATTCTCCCCAAGTTGCCAAGAAAATGTTCCATCGCTTAAAAGTATATTGAGAATCCATATATTCCATTTGTATCATTTTGTGTAACAAATTTTACCACTATCAAAAGAAAGGCCCAGACTCACTCCTCCACTTCAAAAGAATGGCTCTCTTGCCAATGATACATGCTTTTCTCACAAACATACTATCTCCATGTTTCTTAAAAAAACAGTGGGGGGAAGTACCCAAAATGAAGACCTCCAGAGATTTTGGAATGACGTATTCTACAATTCTTGAGAGATAACTGGATATCTGAGACCAAAATTCTGAATATTCGAGCAAGTCCAAAAAGCATGAGAAAATGAGCCTATGTCTTTTCCACAACGTACACAGAAATCGGTGTCAGAGAATCCTGCTTTAAATGCTTGGGTTTGAGAAATATATGCCCTCCTCACAAATTTATATTGAAACCCTCTAATACAGCGGTGTGTCGCCAAGAACACGCAGGTGTGTCGTCACACTTCCCAGTCCCCCGCTGACCCAGCTGCTCCCCAGTCCTCCTCCGCCTGGGCTTAAAATTCTGATAGCTCAGGCAGAATGTGGCAGGAGAGCTGGAGTCAGTGACACTGGCAAGCTCTCTTCTTCCAGTGCCCTATTACTTCTTCCAAGCATTGAGATTTGTTTTATTTCCTCTGAATCATTACCTTTGAATATAATTTGTGGCATGAGTATCTCTCTTACATTTTCCTCAGTGAAGACTGAAGCAAAGAATTCATTTAGTCTCTCTGCTATGGCCTTGTCATCCCTATGTGCCTCTTTTACCACTTCTAGCTATCATAGCCTTTCTCCTCTCACCTTTTAACCATGCCGTTAGCCGTTTAGACTTCCTTCTACCTTTTCTAATGCATGGAATACATTTGATCTGGGCTTCCAAGATGGTATTTTTTAAACAAGATCCATGCTGATGTAAATTCTTAACCTTTGCAGCTGTGCCTTTCAGTTTTTCCTAACCATTTTCCTCATTTTATCATAGTAACCCTTTTGAAAGTTAAATGCTATTAAAGTAGATTTCTTTAGGGTCCTCTCTCCAATTATTAAGACAAATTTGATCATGTTGTGATCACTATTTCCAAGTGATGCCAACACTTTTACCTCTCACACCAAATCCTGTGTTCCACTAAGGACTAGGTCTAAAATAGTTTCCCTCTTGTTGGTTCTTGTACCAGCTGCTCCATGAAGCAGTCATTTATTTATTCTAGGAACTTTACCTGTCTAGCTTGTCCTGATGTGACATTCACCCAGTCAATACTGGGGTAATTGAAATCAACCATTATTACTGTGCTGCTGATTTTGTTAGTTTCCCTAATTTCTTTTAGCATTTCATTGTGTATCCGTTCATTCTATTCAAGTGAATGGTAATACACCCCCCACTGCTATTTTATTCCCCTTTTCACCTGGAATTTCTATGCAGAAAGATTCAACTTTGCATTTTGTTTCCTGCAGACAGTGACAGATTTAGAATTTTGCCTCCCCTAGGCATTGTTGGTGTTGTAGCCCTCCCCCCACCCCCGTCCTTTTCTCCCTCTCTCCCTACTCCCTCTACTGACAAGAGACAACAGAGCAGAACATCTAAGGTACAGCCTTCTTTGTTCTGCTCATTGTGCTCCAGGCTCACCTCCTCCTCTTAAATCCAGGAGAAGAGGAGCAGAGTGACTTTTCTTGACTTTCTCCTGTGTGTTGACCTCACCTCCCTCCTCCTGTTTCCTGCACAGGACAGGACAGAAAGGAATGGAATAGGGAGAAGAGCAGTTTTTCTTTGCTATGCCTTTTCCAGCCTCATCCCATCCTTCTTGTTCTCTGCACTGGAAGGGGAGGGTTTGGAGCAGGAAATAGGCCAGTCTGCCAAGTGAGATTCAGCAGAACTGGGAGGCAATACATTTTCAGCTGGCCTGCTGCCCCCCAGAAGTTTGTCACCGTAGACACAGACTTAGTGTGCCTATTGGCAAATCCAGGCCTGCCTGCCTGCAGGACTGTTATCCTGTTTGACTCAATGTCCTCATTAATATGTAGTGCCACCTCTCCACCAATTTCATCCATCCTATCATTTTGATATAATTTGTTTTGTTACATTTTGCGGCTCGCAGGGCAAACCCGCAAGCCGCTGAACTCGCCAAATGCCATCAACCAGCGATGCGGCAGGACACCACTATCTGAACCTTTCACGGCAGGATGCCACCAATCCTGCTTTCTCCCTTTGCGCCTCTAGGTGCGCGCATGCTGGACTCGGCCACTCTTAAAGGGCCTGCTGCGGAAAAGTGCCCACAATGCCCACTGATGAAATCAGCCTCCCAACCCTATATGGGCCTTCCAGGACTCTCACTCTCTGCCTCAGCAACGGGTTGCCTGCATCCTCTGTAGATTGAATTGCTGCTTGTCCTGCGTTCCTGATCCTGTATTTGCCTCGTCCGTCCAGCCTGCCTCATACCACCTGCTGTTGTGTCCGTCGGTGCCCGACGCCCTCTCTCCGCCCTCCTTATCTCTCTGGCGCCTCCCTCTCCGTCCGCAGGAAGATTGGCTGCCGCGGCGTTTTCTTGCCACTTGTCCTTGGGCGTTCCCGGACCGGCTCAACGCTGCAACCGCCATGGTGCCTAGAGGCCTAGGGGTATACACTAACTCTCCCATCTTATTTTTTAGACTTCTAGCATTTGTATAAAGACATTTCAAAGTATGTTTTTTGTTTGTATTAACAACTTGCTTATCAGTTAACAGGGGTAATCTGGAATCTTTCTGCTCTGTCTGCTGCTTACTTAAAGATACTTGGGCCACTTCAGCATTTATTGGAACCTCTCTATAGGGATACCCTAAGTTTCTTGTTCTATTAGTAGCCTTCCAAGATACGTCATACCGAAGCATGCACTTCTGAGTGACTTATTTGCTTTTCCCCTTCCTCTAGTTTAGAAGCTGTGCTATCTACTTTTTAAATGTTAGCACCAGCTGGCTAATTCTATATGGTTAAGGTGGAGCTACATTTTGGGGAAGTGGGAAGGCCCCCCTTCCACAAAATGTAGGCCAATACCTAACAAACCTAAAACCCTCTTCCCTGCACTTTCATCTCATCCATGCATTGAGACTCTGAAGCTCTGCCTGCCTCTGGGGTCCTGCACATGGAATAGGAAGCATTTCAGAGAAAGCTACCCTGGAGGTTCTGGATTTCAGCTTTCTACCTAAGAGCCTAAATTTGACTTCCAGAACCTCCCTCCTGCACTTTCCTGTGTCACTGGTACCCACATCACCAAGATTGTTGGTTCCTCCCCCACACTATCTAAAATCCTATCTGTGTGATGAGTGAGGTCTGCCCCCTTTACACCAGGCAGGCAACTTACCAAGTGATCCTCACCTCCACCAGCCACTCAACTACCTACATTCCTAATAATTGAATCACCGATTGAATCACCAGGAGGGAAGGCCATCCTAAACCTTCATTATACTAATATTTTTCCATATATCACCTTAGTATTCACTAAAATGCAGACCGAAGCCAGAGTAATTGCGCCCGTAGTAAGACTATTCATAATTCCTGTGCACTTTGGCACATTTAATCACATTTAATCATATGTCTTGTTGGAGCTATCTTATTAATTTAGATTTTTAGTACTTGCATATAAAACTTAAAGTTCATAGAAGGAGAAACAAGTTACTTCCATGTGCGCAATCACTGTTTTCCAATAAGGCGATTCATTTTAAAGAGGAAGAAGCTCGATATAGCCCCATGTTTCGCCTGCTGCTGCTTCAGGGGCATCCGGTTAAAGCTGCCACGTTTGTTCTTAATGAGCCAGATTATATAAGCGCGAGCGCGAACAAGAGTACGCGGGATTTTAATGGATACGCGCGTAGCCATTAAAATCTGGGGTCGGTGCGCGCAAGGCTGCCCAAAATCGGCAGGCTGCGTGCGCCGAGCCGCGCAGCCTGCCTCCGTTCCCTCCGAGGCCGCTCCAAAATCGGAGCGGCCTCGGAGGGAACTTTCCTTCCACCCCCCCCGCACCTTCCCTTCCCTTCCCTAACCCACCCCCCCGGCCCTATCTAAACCCCCCCCCCCCTACCTTTGTTGGCAAAGTTACGCCTGCTAGAAGCAGGCGTAACTTTGCATGCGCCGGCCGGCTGCCCCGCTCCATGTTCCGGTCCTGGGGGCTGGTCCAGAGGCCGCGGTCACGCCCCTGGAACGCCCTCGGGCCGAAACCACGCTCACGGCACCGCCCCTAAACGTCGCGACACGCCCCCAAAATGCCGCGTCACTCCGGGCACGCCCCCGACACGCCCCTCCATGCAAGCCCCGGGACTTACGTGCGTCCCGGGGCTTGTGCGCGCCGCCGAGCCTATGCAAAATAGGCTCGGCGGCGTGGTACATGTTTCGATGTACGCATTCATGGAGAATGCGTACATCGATACATTTTTCAACTAAAGCAGATTTTAAAATATTTCACTCGAATGATAGACACATGCAAAGGAATTTATATCAGCAAAATGTTGTGGTACAAGATTATGCATTTGCTATCTCATATTGCAGTTCATAGAGAAACGCTCTGAGGTTGCAAATATATTTGGTGGAAGAAAATAAAAATGTTTTAATAGTTCTTCCAATGTACAAATGTAACATCCATATGGTACCAAATGTGGTTTTCACTTTTTCCTAGTTCTTATCTTTTCAGGGCTTAACTGTACCTTCAGCTAATATCATGGGCATTTAAGTTCTTAGTTAAATGGTTGAAGATCAAATACTGTATATTCACCTTTTATGCTCTAATCAAAGCATTTTTCTCACTAGTCCATTTCTTTTTTGCAGCCTCCAAAAGCAAATTTATGTTTGCTTGCTTTCTCTGCTGGTGATTTTTTTTTTTTTTTTTTGCATTTCCTAATCACAGTAACAAAAATGATACATTTTGTACTCTTTTTCTTCAGCTTGTTTCTAGCTATATATAGTCAAGTGTGGCCTATACCTTATATTACCTCTCCTCTCATGATTCCTGTTTAGTTCATTCAGTCCTTCCCTCCTTCAAATGGTGCCCCTCTCCCCCCCCCCCCCCCCCCCCCGGTCACTGCCTCCCTCTCACAAACCCCTCATTTACTCTTCTGCACCCTCCCCAACAAACCTCTCACTCACCCCAGTCTGCTTCCTCCCCACACCCCACAAAATCCTCACCTACCCCAGCTTCCCTCACTTACCTTCATCCCCATGAACCCCTCACGCACTCCAGTTCACTCCCTCCCCCAGTCCACAAAGCCCCACTTTCCCCAGTTCACTCATTCCCCCTCCCATGATCCCCTTTCCATGCGTTCACTACCCCCTGACCACCACAATCCCAAATTCTCCCCCTCCCTGTCCCACCTGTATTCCCTCACTCGCTAGCTCCAATAACAGTGAAAAAGGAGGAGGAGGGCAGCCTTGTTGCGCCACTCGTGTGTTCTCCTTCCTCCCCTGCCAGGGCCTATGCATCGTGATGCACTTTGAACACGTAACAAAAAGTGCCTGGCATTGCTCAGGTTTCTGGTGAGTATATATAGATTAAAATCAAACAAAAGTGAAAACAATATATATTGTTTTACTTTATTAGATAAATCAACAAATAGCATATAGAAACATAGAAAACCTCTCTATTAACTACATTAACAGTGTATTAGATATTTCTCATTGCTGGCTGTCATGTGACTTCATCCTGTGGCAGCTGAAGAGGCCTGCAGGAGGGTCATCGCAGTTCCCATCCCACAGTGTCCAAAGAGGGAGAAGGCCACCATGGGACCCCCCCATCCCACCTCAACCAAAGAGGGAGAGAATGGCTGTGGAACCCATCCTGTAATTGGGAGCCTGTGTATGTGTGTGAGTATGTGTTTAGGAGCCTCTGTGTATGTGTGTGCGTGTATGTGTGTGTGCATGCATGTTTGTGCACGTGTGTGTGTATAATGAAGTGTATGAGTGTGTACGCATGTGTAAGTGGGAGCAGCATGTACTTGTGTGGAGGAGCCTGTGTATTTTTGTGTGTGTGTGTGTGGCAGCCTTTGTGAGTGTGTATGTGTGTGTGGGGGCAGCCTGTTTATGTGTATGCTTGTCAGCCCACTTGTACCTGTGCCTGTGTGTGGAAGCCAGAGAGACAGGGCTTTGCAGACAGAGTATATTGTCTTTGCACAGTGCACTTTTCAATGTTCTAGGTCCCACCTGGTGACCATAAATAGACATGATGGTGTGACTGACACAAGGCTTTTTTATGTATCTTCAATAGAAAATACATGACACAGAAAATACCTGATAAAACCTGTCAATTACAACATATCAGCAAACAGAAAAAAGACCCCTTTGCAGAATTGGCCCATCTTAATTCGACTGAAGTTTTACCTCTGTGTGTGCATTCTTCATGTAAAAATTCCTGTCGATAGGTTTCATGATAACTTTCTCATTAAATGATTATCAAAATATGAAATATAGAAAAAGAAATATGAGTCACAGAAGCATAAACAAAAATACCCCAAATTGTATGCCTTAGTACTGTGGTTTACAAAAACTGATACCTTGTTATTGCTGTGGGGGGGAGGGGATAGCACTTTTTAGCCAGAAACCCAAGCTCCAAATATATTATAGGCAGTGCTACCAGCACTGCCAATGATATGAAATATAAGAGGAGAAATATGAGTCATAGAAGCATAAAAAAAGAAACAAATTGTAAGCTTTATTACTATAGTTTACAAAAACAAAAAATCTTTCTATGTTACCTGGTTATTGCTGTGAGGAGAGTAGCAGTTTTTAACCAAAAACTCCAACCTCAAATAGCACTGCCTATAATAATACTACTTCCAAGTTCCCCACCTTTTCACAGCCAGCATGGCTCTCCCTGGAGGGCTCCATACCCACAGGGAGGACCGTAACATATTTTTGTTTAATTATATTTATCAAAATGAAAAATACCTCATAAAACCCATCAAACACAGCATATCAAAAAATGGAAAAAGGACGCCTCTAGAGAATCCCCCTGTATAAATTAGCTAAAATTATATCGTGTGTATATATTTCATGTAGCAATCCTTGTTGATAGATTTCATGATATCCATCTTACTGAATAATTATCAAAATATGAAATGTAGAAAAAGAAATATGAGTCATCGAACCATAAACAAAAACCCCAAATTGTATGCCTTAGTACTACAGTTTACAAAAAGAAAATCTTTCTACATTGGCTGGTTATTGCTGTGAGGGGTGGTGGTACTTTTCCCAACCCTAATATATTATAGGTAGTGCTACTACCTATTTTAGAATGTTTCACAAATTAGATTAGGAAGAATAAGTTTCACAGTAAGTCAATTAAGGATGTACATCAGCAAGTGAGTCATTAACCCTGACTGTAGCAATTAATTAACTGTAGTCCCTTTGCAGATCAGTGAAAAATGGGTGGCTGGTGGGCATGAGGACCACTTAGTAACTTGACTTGACCTAGATAGGATTTTTGAAAGTGCTGAGGAAGAGCTAGCTGTCATGGTACATGTGAATAATGGCATAAGGAGGATTTGGAAGTTAAGTTTAGGCTTCTAAGTAGGAAATCAAAATCTAGAACCTCTGGGGTTGTATTCTCAGAAATGCTTCTTATACCATGCATAGGATCACAAAAGTTAGGCTGAGCTCCAGTGTCTCAAATGGTGCATGAGACTATAGTGCAGGGAAGATGGTTTGAAATTTATTAGGAACTAGGAGATAGAGCAGCATTTAAACTAAATCAAGGGGGAAAGCATTGAGTCACTCAGGAATGTATGATTCAACATGAGATCATATAAGGATATTGGTAAAGTTAGAATATCCTTTTATTTCTAGTATTGATTTTAGAGTGGTTGTGCAGCCTATGGTTTAAGCATGTTATAGTTTTGTAATGTTCTTTATCTTGGACCACCCAATATACTGATCAAAGTATTACAATTGATACAGAGCTCAGCAATAAGGTGGATAACATGAGTAAAAAAGTTTGATAGAATTTCTCCACATTTAACGAAGCTGCATTGGCTCCCTGTAAGGCAGTGTGTTTTCTTTAAGATCTAATAATCACTAAAACACTACACCCATCTCAGGACAACAGAAAACCATGGTTCAACCCTGAACTAAAGGCCCTCAAGCAAAACTTATGAAGCAAAGAACACAGATGGCGCAAGAACCCATCCACCTTGACTCTATCGGCTTACAAATCCTTACTAAATGCCTATAGGAACGCCATTCTCAGAACTAAGAAAGATTTCTTTGCTAAAAAAATCCATCATTTCATCTTCGACTCCAAAGCCTTGTTTTCCTATGTCTCATCCCTCACCAAACCATCCCCTCCCACCATAGCAGATGACTTAGCACTCAGCAAAGCCACAGAGCTGGCCATCTACTTCGAGAAAAAAATAGACAACCTCATCAAGCCAATCACCGCCTCCCACCTGAGAGCTCCTCATCCTCTCACAATATCCCCAAAATAAAACTCTTTTCTAGAATCCTTCGAGTCCTCCTCATCTCTGGAAATTGAAAACATTCTTAAGAAGCTCAAACCCTCCTCAAATCCGTCGGACCCAATTCCCTCCAATCTTCTATTATCCATTCCAAACATCATTTCAAAGCCTATAGCAGATATCATTAACTGCTCCTTAGCACAAGGGTGGGTTCCAGACCAACTAAAACTCGCAACACTCAAACCCCTTTTAAAAAAAACCCAACCTTCCGCCTACTGATCCGGCAAACTTCCGACCCATAGCGAACTTGCCTCTGATCGCCAAAATCATGGAGAAAATAGTAAACAAACAACTCTCCGAATACCTGGAGGAGAACAATATTCTTTCCCTATTCCAGTTTGGATTCCTCAAAACTCTAAACACTGAATCTCTCCTAACTTCTCTATCAGACACCATCCTCCTAAACCTGGAAAAAAAACAGCCTTACCTCCTAGCGCTACTAGACTTATCTGCGGCATTTGACACTGTGAATCATTCCATACTTTTAGAGCGTCTGTCAGACATTGGCATCAAGGGAGTGGCCTTCAGCTGGTTCAAATCTTTCCTTGACAACAGATTCTTCAAGGTCAGGATCAACAACAAGGAATCACACCCTATCAGATCCATACTGGGAGTCCCCCAAGGATCATCCCTCTCACCCACCCTCTTCAACATTTACCTGCTCCCACTCTGCCAGTTACTCACTAACTTAAAATTAACGTATTACCTCTACGTTGACGATGTCCAGATACTTCTCCCAATCACAGACTCTCTTCAAAAAACCTGGTCCCACTGGAATAGTTGTCTGCAATCGATCAACAGCCTTCTCACCAGTCTAAACTTGATCCTCAATACCAATAAGACGGAGATCCTCATCATATCGCTGGACGAAAACAACATCCTCCTCAACTCCCCAAGCTCCTCACAATTCACAAAAACAGCCAAAAACAGTGAAAGAATTCAAAAGGGCACAGGATAAACACTGCAGATCCCTTAAGGCTAGAGGATGGGAATGAAGAAAAAAGTGTTTGAGGGAAACTTGCTGGTGTAGCGGTTACTACCCTTAACCAATAAGCCTTTATGCTGTTGATACAATTCCATCATTGCTCTCTGCTTCAATGACAGTGAGAAAAGAGGAAAAGGAGAATTAGATTCAGACAGCAACCAACAAGGACATTGAATTGCACAGTCTGGGAAAACAAATAAGCATGCGAGTAACTTGCTGATACAGCAGTTACTACCCTTAACCAATAAGGCCTAATGCTGTTGATGCAACTTCAATATTGCTCGCTGCTTCAATGGCAAAAGGTAACAGGGAAATGGATTCAAACAGCAACCGACAAGGGCCCTGACTTTGATAGTCTGGAAACTGATAATTATAAAGATAGCTTGTATGGCCAGTAGTTACTACCTTAAGCTGCTGGGCAGACTGGATGGAGCATTTGTTCCTTTCCTGCCATCATTTCTATGTTTCTATTCAAGGCTAAATCCCTGGGGTCCAGTGGGCCCCCCAGCCTTGAAAACAGGGCCTGGTGGCCTAGGGTGGGCCCCAGACCTCCCCTCCCTTTCCCCTGGACCATCTTCCTACCTATAGAAGAGTTGTTGATGAGTTAGTGGAAGCTTAGAGCACCCCCTAGCTCCGGGCCTGGTCAACACCATTTTCCAAAATGGCTCTGACTGGCCATTGCCCCTTAACCTTTTGGAAAATGGAGTTGACCAGGTCCAGAGCTAGGGAATGCTCTGGGCCCCTACTAGCCCAATGACCCTTCTATAGTTAGGAGGGGATTCCAGATCCCTGTGCAGATGGCTTGGGCCTCCTCCAAGTTCTAGAAGCTCCAGGGGATCCATCAACTATTCCAGTTCATCATATCCTGCAAGATTTACAAATGAGAATGTAAGAAAATCCCATTTCCTGTGCCCCAGTAGCAAGAAAACTTGACCTTAAGTACAGAGTTAAAAATCACCTCGATTTGGAATAGTACAATTACACTATCAATCAGTAGCGATAGAATTCTCTCTCAAAAGAGCGAAGAAATCAAGAATATATTCAAGTATACTGTAGAGAAAGATCCCAGGCTACCAAACAATTTTGGCAAAAAAGATGTTTCAAAGCTCCATTCTTATTGTATGAATCATCGCTCATCAATTGTACATGGTCCAGTACTTAAATGAATGTATTCAATACCTGAAGCCATTTCTTCTAGCCAGTGACAGTGGAATCGAATACCCTCAGCCACCATTGGATGCTGGAGAGTGTATATACCATCTTCTTTGATCAATTTACAAGGCATCTGATACCAACTCTTCATCGAACTCCATTGCAGCTCACCACATGACCTGGTTGAGAGCCAGTACCGTACATGAGGATGTTGGCAGATGTACCCTGCCTCAGTGATAATCTCTTAGGAGAATAGCTTAGAAAAACAGTGGTGGTACAGTCCCTCTCTATGGGACCAGAACAAGAGTGTTTTACAAGGAGTTTACTCTATGCTTTTAAAAGGTTTTATTTTCAGAGATGCCCTTTCTGGCAATTCTAGTGCTACAGGATGCCATCTCTACTTCCACAACAACAATGTCTGACTTGTGCTTGACAGTGTGAATGTCATTAACCACTTTTTGACCACCCTTCAAACGCAACAATTATCATCTCTAGTAGAAGGGAGAATCCATCACTACTAGAAGAGTGGCACAAGATTACCAAAGATTACTGAGTTCTCAAGATTTTGGAGTCTGGATTCTGCTTTCATTTTCCTGTACAAAAATGGCACCAGCCTGCCCTGAGAAGGCACCATTTTGAACATCACCTTATGGCTCTGGGCTGGCCATTGCAATTTGATGTCATGCAGTGGTATTCGGCCAGCTGGCAGCACCATTTTGATGTACTACAAATATGCTATTGAAGAGCTGACTAGCCCGGAGCCTTTTGAAATAGAAAATCTCAGGGTAGGATGCAAGTGAGCATTCCTGCTGCCTCTCTTGATGGGACCCCCAGACAGAAGGTAAATGGGGCTTAGGGTGCTTCCTGACTCAGAAATGTTTTTGCTGAGGATGAGGGTGAGGGAGTCAGGAGAGGCACAGTTTAGTTTTTTTTGTTTAATCTTTATTTCGTTTCAGTTAAGAAACAGAGACAAAAACATTTTACGACATGAAAATCGGAAAAAACCCCACCCAAAAACAAAAATAATATCCTAAACAAAATTTTCATGCTGCACACCTCTAGTTACTGATAATTGAAGGTATCATCAGTGCGGATTACAGGGTGTGAAAAAAGAGACTAAGGTGACAACAACATAAAAGGTCTTGAAGCTAAGCTTCCCCCCACAGGAGATCCTGGTGAGAATTTATGCAAATAGGGTCTAAACTTGAGATGTGAACTTTTGGGGACAGTAACAAGGGTTTCCCTTCCAAGAGCTACATTATGAATCTGACTAAAATCTGAAAAATGTAGTTTATAGGAAGAAATATTTATATGGTTAACACTAGAAAGGATGGACCTTATATTCATAAACTCTGGCCTTACACTATCTTCCCCGCCTCTTTGCTCCCCTATCCCTTGGTCAGACCATCTAATGATCACGACAGATCTTTGTGTCAAGGACAATCCTGTAACACCAATCACCAAGACCACAATTCACTACAGGAACTCCTGCTCCATGGAAGACCTTACTTCTCACCTTTCATCGGAACTTACTAACCTTGACCTTTCCGACGCAGAAACAGCCATCTCTACATGGCATAACATCACAAACAAGGTGGCAGAAAAAATATGCCCCTTAAAAACTAAAGAGCTCAACCCTTCCTGTAAAAACAAAAAACCATGGTTCAATCAAGAACTAAAAAACACCAAACTAGAATTCAGAAAAAAAGAACACGCATGGCGAAAGAGACCATCCAACGATACACTAAATGAGTACAAAACCCTCATGCACAGTTATAGAAATAACATCCTTCGCACAAAGAGAGATTATTATGCCCACAAAATTCACAATTTTTCCTTCGATGCTAAAGCACTGTTTTCATATGTCTCAGAGCTCACAAAACCCACCTCACCAGTTATCCCTGACGATCAAGCTCAATCCAGATGCACTGAACTTGCACAATTCTTCAAAAACAAAATCCTTACGCTAATAGCACCTCTGGCAACGAATAATATAGAACCTCCTGCTTTCCTCTCCCCCCCCTTCAGCCAGAAAGCAAAACTAGAATCCTTCGAACCCACTTCCTCACTCGAAATTGAATCGATTCTCAAAAAGATGAAACCCTCCACTCATTCGATAGATGCCATTCCATCTAAATTACTACTCACCATCCCAAACATCATTGCGAAGCCCTTAGCAGAGATCATCAACCGTTCACTAACCCAAGGATCAGTACCAGACACTCTGAAAATAGCAACCCTCAAACCTCTTCTCAAGAAACCCAACCTGAACCCAGCAGACCCGGCCAATTTTCGCCCCATTGCCAACCTACCGTTTGTCGCCAAACTTATGGAGAGAATTGTTAACAGTTGTCGGAATTCCTAGAAGACCACAAGATCCTCACAACAGCCCAATTCGGATTCCGCAAATCCCTCAGTACGGAATCCCTATTAATCTCATTGACGGACAGAGTCCTCTCCGGACTGGAGAAAAAGACCCCCTACCTCCTGGCACTTCTCGATATATCAGCATCATTTGACACCGTAAATCACTCTATCCTCATCTCCCAACTCTCAGACATAGGCATCTCAGGTTCAGCCCTTGAATGGTTCAGATCATTCCTTAACAACAGGACATACAAGGTCAGAATTAGTAACAAGGACTCTCACCCGGTCAAGTCCTCTCTAGGAGTCCCTCAAGGATCCTCCCTTTCCCCAACCCTGTTTAACATCTATCTTCTCCCCCTATGTCATCTGCTCTCAAATCTAAAGATCACACACTTCATATACGCCGACGACATCCAGATCCTGTTGCCAATCACTGAATCTATCTCCAACACCATCAACTTCTGGAACAATTGTCTACAATCCATAAACTAACTCCTCACTAGCCTCAACTTAGTGCTCAATACTTCAGAAACGGAACTCATGCTGTTCACTTTGGATGACAACTTTCAGGCTACAAACAATCTAGTCACACCGCTAAGGATCTCCCCCACACACATAAGAGACCTAGGCGTCACTATCGACAATAGACTGAATCTCAAACAATTTGTCAAAAACACAACTAAGGAATGCTTTCATAAACTACACATATTGAAAAGGCTGAAACCTCTCCTCCATTTTCAGGACTTTAGAACAGTCCTCCAAACAATTCTATTTTCAAAAATTGATTATTGCAACTCACTGCTGATTGGCCTCCCAGCTATCACCACCAAACCACTACAAATGTTGCAGAACTCAGCAGCCAGGATTCTAACCAACTCTAGTAGACGAGATCACATCACACCTATTTTAAAAAACCTACACTGGCTCCCTATTAAATCTAGAATCATTTTCAAAGTACTAACCATAACCCACAAGACCATTTATTCCCAAACTTCGCTAGATCTAAGCAACCCACTCCGTCCTCACGCTTCACTGAGACCTATCAGAACCAGCTACTTAGGCACCTTATATGCACCTCCAGCCAAGTCACTGCTCAAGAAACGAGCATTCTCGACTGCCAGCCCCTCTCACTGGAATACTCTCCCCACGGACCTTAGTCTAGAAACTTGTTGTCGAATGTTCAAAAAGAAGCTCAAAACTTGGCTTTTCACAAAGGCATTCACTTAAAGGTCTCAGATTCATGCTTTCCTTACTCCACACCAGATATATGATGCCGTAACCATAATTTCGCCAGTTAATTGGACTAAAATATGCACCCTGGCTTAAGAAGGCTTTCGTTAATCCGAGCTTGACTGTTATTTACTATGTGTTTTTTGTAATAATAATTTTAAATCGTTCTTACCTTTTCTATAATCTCTTACAAGTTAGCCCTGTTATTTGCCCTGTTATTTGTAACCTCTTGTTCGATGTAATTTCCAACTTTGGTTCTATGTAAACCGACGTGATATGTACCAGTACATGAACATTGGTATATAAAAGCCTTTAAATAAATAAATAAATAAATAAATAAATAAATAAATGTACAGACCCTTTACAGGGATTGAATTTGGGAAAATGTAATAAATGGGCTGAACCCGTTTTTAAGGCTTTACCTATAGGAGGGCCTCAGTGGTTCAATCCTATAGTGAGCTTGGGGAAAGAGGAAGCAAGCTTATCTCCACTGCAGGAGAATGCAGGTAGGTACCAAACCGGCTTTCCCTGTGGTGATACACCTAGCAGTCCAATGTGCCATTTGTAACTGCTTTATTATAAAGAGTGGAGAGTTTCCCCAAGTCAAGGGAGTAAATCTTTTCATGCCTAAGTTTGTCTTCAATGGAAGAAAAACTTTGTTCTTCCAGGGTGAATTACAAGAACAAGGACTTGGCTGAATAGTATTGTTTTACTTATTTTTGAAACATGATAACTGTGTAAAGAATCTTTGCTCAAAATACAAATCCAGTGCCGTGGGTGCTGAAGATAGACTCTTTTCCCAACTGGAGAACCCTGATGAAGATGAAGAGTTTGTCAGGATTCAGATCTGGTATTCAGGGGGTTCCCCTTGCCCAGAGGCATGTCTGGAATTGGGGGCTGGCATTATACAAAGCAATCCTCAGAACAAATGTTATAGTTTTAATTCTTTTGTATGGTATTGCTTTGACTTGTTGAATAATAGTATTGTAAAGAACCCCGTTTGGTGCTGCCTTATAGAAGCAAGGTCACCGCTTCAGAGAGTATCATCTTGGTGTAGCAAGAATTGATCCTGTAGCAAGGACCTGCTCTCCAGGATGAGTGTCCTGGGCCTAGGAGGGAAGGGTTAAGTCAGCCATCATAGTTGATGATTTGATTATTAGGAATGCAGACAGCTGGATGGCTGGTGGATGTGAGAATCGCTTGGTAACTAGCCTGCCTGGTGTGAAGCTGGCAAACCTCACGTGACACCTAGATAGGATTTTAGACAGTGCTGGGGAGGAGCCTGTGGTCATGAAACATGTGGGCACCAATGACATAGGAAGATGTGGGAGGGAGGATTGGAAATCAAATTTAGGCTTTTAGGTAGAAAGTTGAAATCCAGAAAAAAATCCAGAACCTGCAGAGTAGATTTTTCTGAAATGTTCCCTGTTCAACGCGCAGGTCCCCAGAGGCAGGCAGATAACCGGAATCTCAATGCGTGGATGATATAGAGAAGCCATCTTCATTTTTGTAAGAAACTGGGCAACCTTTTGGGGAAGGGGGAGTCTTTTCTAAAAGGACAGGCCGCACCATAACCAGGGTGGAACCAAGCTGCTGATACTAACCTTTAAAAAGTAGATAGAACAGCTTTTAAACTAGAACAAAGGGGAAACCCGACAGTTGCTCAGCAGCGCATGGTTTGTGGGAGGTATCTTCAAAGGATACTGATGAAACAGGAGATTTAGGGTATCCCAACAGAGAGGTTTCAATACAAGCAAAAGTAGTCCATGTTCCTAAAAATAAAGAATCACCTGAGCTAAAACATTCCAAATTACCCCTGTCAACTGAAAAGTAGGCTGTTAATCCAAACAAAAAAAAGAAAAAACACTTTGAAATGTCTGTATGCCAATGCCAGAGGTCTAAGAAGTAAGATGTGTAAATATTACTCTATGCTTAGGGCCAGGGACACAAGAACACTTAGACTCAGTAAAAAGGTATAAAGTATTTTTATTAGGCAATATAAGTGTTCTTGGGAGATGCTGGATACTGGGTGTCCTTAGTCTTACAAACTGACCAACATCTCCCTGTATACAGGAAGTGACCCTTCTTTTATAGTTAAACAAACAATATTGTGGAAGTTTCTAGACTTACGTGACTGCCCAGAGAATCATTTACAGAGTCACATCATGCTGTTGACATGACAACCTATCTCTGAACTGCCCTGATTAGTTTTCCCAGGCGTAGCCCATTTGCCCTCACTCTCCAAATAATCCTTTGTTCTGTTAACTATCTTGTCCAGTAAGATTTTAACAGAATAGTGCCTGAAGCTCCTGCCGTTGGTTTCTTCTTTGTGACCCAATGATTAGGCCTCACCTTTCTGGTGCCAGCTTGTCTGCCTGTTCAGGGACATTCTGCAACGTCATGCTCAGAAAGTCACTCAGAGTTCATTCAGCCCAGGCAGGCTAAAGAATAGCAGAGGCTTCTGGGGATTTTCCTTCTCCATGTTGGTTTTCTGTTCAGGCATACTTCTCAGATGGGAGAGTTAGAGAATATAGCAATGAATGATGAAATAGACATACATTTCATCGAAGAGATCTGGAGGAAGGAGGATAACCAATGGGACAGTGCAAATACATTTTTTGAAGGGGGTTAATAAAGGTGAATAAAGGTGACCTGGTAGATGTAGTGTATTTGGATTTGAAGAAGGCATTTGACAAAGTCCCTCATGACTGGCTTCTATAAAAACCTAAAAAGTCATGGGATAGGGGCAATGTCTTTTTGTGGACTGCAAACTGGTTAAAAGACTGGAAACAGAGAGTAGGATTAAATGGTCAGTTTTCTCAGTTGAGAAAGGTAAACAGTGGAGTGCCTCAGGGATCTGTATTTGGACAGGTGCTTTTTAATATATTTAAAAATGATCTGGAAAAGGATACTATGAGTGAGGTAATCTGATTTGCAGATGACACAAAATTATTCAGAGTAGTTAAATCACAAGTGGATTGTAATAAATTGCAGGAGGACCTTGCAAGACTGGAAGATTGGGCTTCCAAATGACAGATGAAATTTAATGTGGACAAGTTCAAGGTGATTCATTATAGGGAAAAATAACCCATGGTCTAGTTATATGATATTAGGTTTCATATTAGAAGCTACCACTCAGGAAAAAGATCTAGATGGTATAGTGGACATTGGACAATACATTGAAATCGTCATCTCAGTGTGCAGCGGTTGTCAAAAAAACAAACAGAATATTAAGAATTATTAGGAAGGGAACGGAGAATAAAACGGTGAATAAATGTTATAATGCCTCTGTATCGCTCCATGGTGAGATTACACCTTGAGTACTGTGTGCAATACTGGTCACTGCATCTCCAAAATGGAGAAGGTACAGAGAAGGTTGACCAAAATGATAAATCAGATGGAAAGGCTAAATAGGTTAGAGCTGTTCAGCTTCGAGAAAAGACAGTTGAGAATTGAAATATTAGAGGTCTATAAAATCATAAAAGGACTTGAATGGGTAAATGTGAATCAGTTATTTTCTCTCAGATAATGCAAGGACTAGGAGGCACTCTGTGAAATTAGCAAGAAGCACATTTAAAATAAATTGGAGAAAATTCTTTTCCACTTAGCGCATAATTTAGCTCTGGAATTCACTGCCAGAGGATGTGGTTAAGGCAGTCAGTGTAGCTGGATTTAAAAAAGGTTTGGACAAGTTCCTGGAGAATTCTATAAACTGCTATTAATCAACTTGATTTAGGAAATAGCCACTGCTTATTACGGGCATTAATAGCATGGGATCTATTTAATGTTTGGGTACTTGCCAGGTACTTGTGACCTGGATTGGCCATTGTTGGAAACAGGATGCTGAGCTTGATGGATCCTTGGTCTGACCCAGTATAGTAGTTTCTTAAGTTCCTAACCCTGGGAAGAATGTTAATTTATCACTATGTATAGGTGAGACAGTGTAACTCAGTTCAGATGTAGCTGAGTCACAGCCATTTCAGACTGACCAATTTTACTAGACTCAGGTGAAAATCTAACTCACAATGTTTCTGAATTACTTTTGACATCTTCTGACATGAGACTCTTGCAGCCATACTAGTTCTGGAGAAAACTGGATTGTTGTCAAGTTTTGCAACGTTCACTGAATCAACATAAGAATATGCAAGGATGGTGCTATACATGGGTTTTTGAGACATATAGATACTGTGAAGTACTTATGGGTTCCCACATCTATATCCCCAGCAGTAGAGAGAATGCAAGTCCTGGTTTTTAGATTTATTTTTCTTGATTCAGCTTAGAATACCATTTTCTAAATGGAAATGCCACAAAAAGAAAACACTGCTTACAATTCAGCAGCAAAATTACTTAATCCTTTCTGGGAATTAAATTGATCTCTATAATGTATTCTAGCCACCTAGGCTGGCCTTTTTTGCTGCCCTGTGTGAAAAATTACTGTGCTGCCCACCCAACCTCTGATTCATTAAGTGTCTGTCTCGGGCCCATCAAATAAAACCCAGCACTGTCCTGCAATCTATATTTTTAAAAACTGAAACCCCACCCCCACCCCAGAACCCATGGATAAGGAAGGGCATTAGGTACCCTAGGCAAACTTTAAAGCTTTGCACACATGCCACCCCACACCCCTCCACACACACACTCACCCCCACATCCTTTACAGACACACAATTAAATTATGCATTTACAACACATTTTACATAAAAAGAACATTCAAAAGTACAGTCTGCTGAGGCAATAATATCACTTACAACATGCATATTATATTTACATGCACTCCTGTGGTGCCAGTCAGAAAACTCTGCAAAAAAGACACTTGGAACTCCTACGGAATTAGACTTTTTGTAATACGAATTGGGTGTGAGCTTGGCCCTCAGAAAGCCATGAACAAGCAGAATTAACTTTACAATATAGTAAGCCTCCCATACCAAAACAACCCTAACAACCTTATCTATGAAAAGGCAACACTGCACATATTACACCAGGCCCTAGAACACCAATAAAACTCTTATTAGGAAACCAGGTTGCTATAGATCCCAACACAGAAATCACATGCCAGTAAAATACCTCACCTCAATCACATATACAGAACACAGACAAACTCTCACCAAATACAGAATAAAGAAATCAGAAAGTATAAACAGAAACATGCTGAGAAGAATTACTGAAATCCACAAGCCAGCCTTTATATGCAGAGCATCATTGGAAAAACAGAAACATTATTATTCTTCATAAAACATTAAATAATAAAATCAAGAAATATAAAACATCAGTCATAATAGTAAAATCATATTCGTAAAAATAACACATATTTCAAACCAGTTAATGAATAGAATATCCAAAATTTCCCAAGCATCTGATGAATAAAAAATCAAATAATTAAATATTTCAAAAGAGCAGAATTATCAAATTACGCCCAATAATTAAAACTAATAAGGATTAAAAAATCTTCTGCTCTCCATACCTATGATCTTCTGATTTCCAATCACCCTGAGATTGTTGTGAATTGGGGGAGGTAGGAACACACACATTTTTTCTTCTCTCTCACGTACATGCATAACACATTCATTATCCCAGGACAAGCAGGATGCTAGTCCTCACATATGGGTGACGTCATCCACGGAGCCCTTAAGCGGGAAAAACTTCTGGCAAGTTTCTAGAAGCTTTTAACTGGCTGCCTGAGGCTACTGAGCATGCCCGGCATGCCATGATATTCCCTGCCACAGGGGTCTCACTCCAGTCTTCTTTTTTCCGTGCTGCTAGCTGCATCGCGGGTTATAGGAGCCCTGTGAGTTACCTCACAACGATAGTTCATTTTCCAACTTTTTACCCCTTACGGGTCTCGCTCGGTTTGTCACCGGCTGGTGACAAACACCATATACTTTTTCGCTGAAAAAAGGAATCCGAATTCATCGACGGATGTCGACGGAGAAAACTTCAGGATTCAAAAAATGTCCGGCCTGCAACCGGACTATGTCGATCACGGACCCGAACGTCGAGTGCGTTCGCTGTTTGGGTGGAGACCATGACATCGCCTCTTGTGCCCAATGCCAAGAAATGACGGTGAAAGGTAGGAAACTTCGCCATGAAAAGATGGCTCAGATTTTTCAAATCCAGACGTCGCCGTCGCCCACGACTTCGACTAAATCTTCACCGGTAGGCATATCGAAAAAGATACTGCTAAAGAAAAGAATCCCGGAGGGTTCGGGGGATGCTTCATCGCCAACACCATCCGTGGCATCGTCAAAATCGGTATCTGAGGTTCGCACAAAGCATAAACACCGTAGGCACCATTCAATTCCTCCATTGCCACCGCCAGAGGAACCGGTACCTAAACAGCGAAAACTATCATCGACCTCCGTAACACCTACAGGGGAATCGATACCATCGACTTCTGTGACAGACTTAACCGCTTTGATTAAGCAAATTGTCACTGATGCCCTTAAGGAAAAGATACCGGCGACATCGCCGATGCCGACCCTAGGGTCGATGCCGACCATCGGGTCGATGCCGACTTCTCAGTCGATGCCGGCCACCGGGCCGATGCCGATGGACCAGTCGATGCCGACTATTGAGTCGATGCCCTCCTCGATATCGATGCCGGTGCCATCGTCGATCTCGATGCCGAGGACGACTGCAGCGTCTGCATTAACAACGCTCTCTATGCCGATGGACGTGCCCAGCTGCTCTTCAGCGATGCCTGCTGCTCAACTGATATCAGCAGCCTCATCGTCGATACAAATGCCAGAGCCATCGATGGAATCGACTATTTTACAAACCTCGATGTCCACAATGGCTTCCAGGCCTATCTCCTCAATGATTCCCATTTCCATGTTCTCTTTCCTAACTTCAGCAATGCCAGCTACTTCACAAGTAACACCTCATTACACCCTAGCTCCGTCCAGAGCTCCTGTACAAGGGAAGAAGGAATTAGGAAAGTCTAAGCACACTTCCATGCATGCTCCAGAAGTTTCTTCTGAGAAAAGGCTGCATGCCATGCTTACAAAAAGGTATCAGGACCTTTTAGCTTCCTTGCCTGCACAGCCTGAAGAGGAGAGTGATGTCAGTGATGGTGCACCTGACAGTCAAGATCCTTTACAAGGCCCATCTGGGGTATCACCATCTAGAAGGCTGGACCATCATCCATACCAGCCCCCAACAGACACATGGTCGGATACACAATTGGAGCATTCTTCAGAGGATTTTTTTATCAGAAGGTACTCCGCCTCAGGCCAAGAAACAATCCCCTCCTGAGGATTTATCATTTGCTTCCTTCATCCAGGAAATGTCAGAATCCATCCCTTTTCAGCTCCAAGCTGAAAAGGATGAAAGACAACAGACACTGGAGATACTACAATTTGTAGATCCCCCAAAACATAACTTGGCTATCCCAGTGTATGAAGTGCTGCTGCACCTTCAACAAAGGATTTGGGAACACCCGTGTACAACACCTGGCGTAAATCGGAGAGTGGACTCTACGTATTTAGTCCAAGCAGTCCCAGGTTTCGAAAAACCACAACTGCCAGACAACTCATTAGTCGTGGAATCTGCTCAAAAGAAATCACGCAGATCCAGGACGCACGCCTCTATTCCTCCAGGGAAAGACAACAGATTCCTAGACCTTATGGGACGAAAGATTTACCAGGGAGCTATGCTGAATTCCAAGATTGCTGCGTATCAGCTGTATATGACGCAGCATCAAAGAAATCTTTGGAAACAGATAGAGGAATTTCTCCCATCCCTACCTCAACAACAACAGGAGGCAGCACAACAAATTGTGCAGAAAGGTCTAGATGCTGGAAAACATGAGGTGCGAGCGGCGTATGATGCTTTTGAGACTTCTTCTAGAACTGCAGCATCAGGCATCAGTGCACGAAGATGGGCCTGGCTGAAGGCTTCGGACTTACGTCCAGAAGTCCAGGATAAACTTGTGGACTTGCCTTGCCAAGGTGACAACTTGTTCGGCACAAAGGTGCAAGATGCCGTGGCACAGCTTAGAGAGCACTCTGAAACATTAAAGCAGCTCTCCACTTTGTCACATGACACTGCACCTCACCCTACCCGCAAGCGGCCACGTAGAGACACAAGACGGCCTTTCTATAGGCCGAGGAGATATTACCCTCAGACCTCTAGACCACGGTCTACAAGACCTCAACAACGGCCTCAGCAAAGACAGCAGAGAGCTGCAAGGCCGCAGCCTCCGCCCCAAACAGCTTCCACCTCTGGCTTTTGAAAGCAGTCCCGGAGAACAGAGCCAACCAAACCCCTTTCCAGATTTACCAGTAGGGGGAAGGATTTCCCAATTTTACAACGAATGGGAAAGCATCACCACAGATCAGTGGGTCTTATCCATAGTTCATCAGGGTTACCACCTAGACTTCACAGCTCCCCCGCAGGAGTTTCCACCACAAAACTCCTATCTCGAACACATTCCTCAATTACAAATGGAATTATCTACTCTTCTGAAAGCAAAAGCTGTGGAACACGTACCACACTCACAGAAGGGAAGAGGATTCTATTCCCGGTATTTCCTCATTCCAAAGAAAACCGGAGGACTTCGTCCCATTCTAGATCTCAGAAATCTCAACAAATTTCTAAGGAAAGAAAAATTCAGAATGGTATCCTTAGGCACCATGCTTCCTCTCATACAAAGGGGGGATTGGCTTTGTTCTCTGGATCTCCAAGACACTTATATTCACATACCTATATTCCCACCTCATCGCAAGTACCTAAGATTCAAGGTGGGACACCAGCATTTTCAATACAGAGTCCTACCATTCGGCCTCGCCTCAGCTCCCAGAGTATTCACCAAATGCCTAGCAGTAATAGCAGGACATTTGCACAAACAAGGTGTTCATGTCTTTCCTTATCTCGACGATTGGCTAATAAAAAGCCAGTCGCACCAAGGAGCACTAACTTCTCTGCATTACACAATACAGTTACTTCACAGACTGGGATTTCTCATAAATTATCAAAAATCCCACCTCCACCCGTCTCATCTACTCCAATACATAGGAGCAGAATTAAACACAAACCTTGCACAGGCTTTTCTTCCAGAAGACCGTGCACAAACACTGTCCCAGTTGGTGTACTCCATGTCCATACAACCACAAGCGACAGCTCATCAGTTTCTAATCTTACTAGGCCACATGGCTTCAACGGTTCATGTCACTCCGATGGCAAGACTTGCCATGCGACTAACCCAATGGACCCTTCGATCACAATGGATCCAAGCCATTCAACCACTGCATTATCACATCCAAGTAACCCACCAGCTACGCTCATCGCTACAATGGTGGACAATCAAGGACAATTTGCGCAAGGGCCTACCCTTCCAAAAACCGATCCCTCAGATAACATTAACTACAGATGCATCCACCTTGGGATGGGGAGCTCATGTAAACTCTCTTCAAACTCAAGGAACTTGGACAAAACTCAAAGCCACATATCAAATCAATTTTCTGGAACTTCGAGCTATACGTTATGCACTGCATGCGTTCAAGGACTGCCTTTCACACAAGACTGTGCTAATCCAGACAGACAATACTGTAGCCATGTGGTACATCAACAAACAGGGAGGTACGGGCTCGTATCTCCTTTGTCAGGAAGCTGCACAAATTTGGGACTGGGCCTTGAACCAATCAATGTTCCTACAGGCCACTTATCTAGCAGGGATTCAAAATGTACTAGCAGACCGACTCAGTCGCCAGTTCCAACCACACGAATGGTCTCTAAATCCCTCTATTGCGACCAAAATATTCCAACGTTGGGGACAACCAACAACAGACCTCTTTGCGTCGCATCTGAACCACAAAGTGGACAACTTCTGTTCTCTGCACAAACAGAAGAACCAACCAGCCAAGGACACTTTTGCTCGCCCTTGGAACTCAGGCCTACTATATGCATATCCTCCAATACCGCTCATCACCAAGACACTGGTGAAGCTACAACAGGACAAGGGGTCCATGATTCTGATAGCCCCATATTGGCCTCGACAAGTATGGTTTCCCACACTGCTAGACCTGTCAGTCAAGGATCCAATATGCCTGGGAGTAGCTCCCAATCTCATCACTCAGGATCAGGGCCGGTTGCGCCATCCCAACCTTCAATCCCTATCCCTGACTGCATGGATGTTGAAAGCTTAATCTTACAATCACTTAATCTCTCAACTAATGTTTCTCAAGTGCTTATAGCTTCCCGCAAACCTTCCACAAGAAAGAATTATTCTTTCAAATGGAAACGGTTTACTTCCTGGTGCAAGCAAAACAATATTGATCCTTTCACTTGCCCCACAACTACTCTTCTAGATTATTTGTACTATTTCTCAGACTCTGGTCTTCAGACATCGTCAATCAGAGTGCATTTGAGTGCAATCTCCGCTTATCATAACAAGATAGGAGATGCACCTATATCCACGCAACCTCTCGTCAGTAGATTCATGAGAGGTTTAACTCACCTTAAACCACAATTCGGCCTCCAGCTACACAATGGGACCTGAATCTGGTTTTAACAGGACTAATGCGTTCTCCTTTCGAACCCATAGATTCCTGTAATCTTAAATTGCTCACATGGAAAACTATTTTCCTTATAGCCATCACATCTGCTAGAAGGGTCAGTGAGTTACAGGCACTTGTCACGTATGAACCTTATACAAAGTTTCTACATGACAGAGTGGTTCTCCGAACACACCCAAAATTCCTTCCTAAAGTAGTTACGGAATTCCACTTAAATCAAAACAATAGTTCTACCCACATTCTTTCCAAGACCTCACTCTCACCAAGGTGAAAGAGCTCTACACACTTTGGACTGTAAACGTGCATTATCTTTTTATTTAAATCGCACTGCGTCCCTCAGGAAATCCAATCAGCTTTTTGTCTCTTATGACCCAAATAAGCCAGGTAAAGCAGTGGGTAAACATACTCTATCGAATTGGTTAGCAGATTGCATTCAATTTTGCTATGAAAAAGCAGGCCTTCCTCTCCAAGGGCGAGTAAAGGCACATTCAGTAAGAGCAATGTCAACCTCAGTAGCACATTTTCGTTCAGTGCCAATCATTGACATTTGTAAAGCAGCAACATGGAGTTCTCTTCACACCTTTGCAGCTCATTACTGTTTAGACAAGGATGGACGACAAGATTCAGCCTATGGACAATCTGTCTTAAAGAACTTGTTTCCAGTTTAATCCCAACTCCTTCTACATCCCATCTGCTGTGATCTTCGGCTGACTCTTTTTTTCAACAAGGCATTCGGGTTACCTGCATGGACAACGACTCAGCCTCTAGCTTGCTAATCACCCATATGTGAGGACTAGCATCCTGCTTGTCCTGGGATAAAGCAAAATTGCTTACCTTGTAATAGGTGTTATCCCAGGACAGCAGGATGTAGTCCTCACGGAACCCACCCGCCACCCCGCGGAGTTGGGCATCAGACTTTATTTATATATTTTTGCTAACGCTTATTGCTACATACAAGACTGGAGTGAGACCCCTGTGGCAGGGAATATCATGGCATGCCGGGCATGCTCAGTAGCCTCAGGCAGCCAGTTAAAAGCTTCTAGAAACTTGCCAGAAGTTTTTCCCGCTTAAGGGCTCCGTGGATGACGTCACCCATATGTGAGGACTACATCCTGCTGTCCTGGGATAACACCTATTACAAGGTAAGCAATTTTGCTTTCTCTCACACAGTCCCTCTCTCTAACATACACAGGCTCCCTCTCCCTCACAGATACATTATGTGTGTGTGTGTGCCTGTAAGAGCTTATATGTGATACATATACTCAAATAGACACACACATATACACACAGACACACACATAGGTTCTCAGATCCACACAGGTTCTCAGTTACTCACACACATACAAGCTCACACACATATACACATGGCCTCCTGTTTTCTTCAGGTCGTAGTGGGATGAGTTTCATCGCAGCCTATTGACTTTCCTGATTTAGAGGGGGGGGGGGTACGAAAGTTCTGCGCAGGTGCATGCGCATACATGCTTACGTACGACAGGCCTCTCATTTTCAGCTGTCGATGGATTGAGCGCCAGCGACCTGCAGCCTCTCTCCTTCTTTGGCCACCAGCAGGTTAGACTCCGCTGGCGTCCCCACAGCCTCTCCTGCTGCTGCAGGGCTGCTGCCTCCCTCCCCTTCCGAGTGTGCCACCCTGTGCAAATGCACAGTATGTACACACAGTCGTGTCGAGCCTGCACCTAGGCAAAGTAGGAATCTTAGCAATACCTTATGTAGCCACCTTCCCCGTCCCTGTACTGATGAATCACTACGGAGCTCCTGGGATTATCCACAAAGCATGTGATGTCTAAGAGTTGTGGGACCAAGGGGCACCAAGGAAGATGCCCCATGAGATGGGAAGAAAAGCTGTCAGAGGCAGGTAGCAGAGACAAAGGGGCAGCAAAGAAGAGGACAGATACAGCATGAGGGAAGAAAGGGGATATGCAGAGATTGGGGACAGTGCTGGAGTTGGCTTGTAGAAGTACGAACATTATTTTGCTACCACTTTTCACTTCACTAAGCAAAGTGGTTGTTTCTCCCATGGACAGCTGTATTTTTCCATTTTTTCCAACCATGTTTTACTCCACTAAGTGAAGTGGGTATTTCTCCCACAGACAGGTGTATGTAGCGCTCACTAGAGTTGGCCAACGAAAGAAGTCAAATATATGTTACAACAAGACAACACGACTTTCTATGTAGTTTAAGAAGAGGTCCTCTAAGTTTAATACGCTTTTTGTTAATCAGGTAATGAAATGAAACAATATTTATGTTTTTCACATTTGCTTGATTTTAACATTTAAAGGAATTAGGCACCAGACAACCTGAGCAATACCAGGTAGTTTTCGCTAGTTCTTTTATAAAATGCAAGAAAGAGAAATTTGTGTGAATTGAGAACTCTAACAGTGGTTTCTTCCTTTTTCAGTGGGATGTTCTGTGATGGGAATCATACTTACTTTATTGAAGCAGAAGAGAATTATAGCTCAAACGTAAGTAGTATACTCTCTCAGTGGCCACCACACAGGGCTCATTGACAAATCTATAAATATTTGAAAGTCTCTCAGATGGAAACTTGGGAGAGGGCAGAAGGAGATGTGTTAAAGAAACAGTTCAACCTGCCTCATAACTGATCCACAAAGACATATAAGTGCTCTTTCAAGGTGTATAACCCTAGTTGTACCACTAAACCTCATTAAATGAAACAAATAACTTTGAAAATAACAATTTGGTCTGAGATTTGGAACATGTTTCTGGGTGCCGTGACTCTCCCCTCCCGCATGAAGTTTATTGGGGAGCTGCATTGGGAGCCTGTGGCTCTGTAGGTGCACTTGGACTCCTGCTGGGGAGGAGTGATGAGTCTTTTAGGGCCTGATTCACTAACTCTTTTCTCCCATTCTGTGTTCACAGGGGGGGAGGGGAGAGAAAAAGTTTAAGAACTCATGCCTTTAGTGTTTAATGCCCAAAAGACTAAAGAAAAAGAAAAGCATTGAATTTTAACATCATTTTTATGGCTGTATCATATTATGCTAATTACTGGCCTTTTAGTTCTACTGGGACTCACCCTATCTAGTCATATGCATCTTGGCAGGGATTTCTCCTCCCCCTCCCCCTCCCCCAGTTCAGCCTAACCCAACCATTGCAGCGAAGATTCTTGGCTCAGAGACATGAATCAGGTTTCCCTTTGGATCTAGTACAAGTATGTTTTGTTATGAGTTGGTAGGTGCTGCTGACACTTTGGAGGTAATTTTATAACAGCTGCATATGCCCATGAAAAATAATCCCAGCAAAACAACAAAATACAGAATTGCCCCTGCTATTTGGTGTGCATTGTTTTGCTGAGAGAGTTTATGAACATACTTGCTTTTTAAAATCAAAACGTATATGTGTAAGCCCCAGCCCCGCCCAGACTCCATCCCCTGGAACGCCTCTCCCCGTGTGCCTAAAGTTAATTTTACACATCTATCGATCACATAATTTTGCAAAGAGGCCACTACTAACACATTATTTTATCCTTTCAAAATGACCCTCCCTATGGCTAAGACTCCTCCCTTGCCAAGGGCTACGAATGAGCCAAATCCTGCAGTTAAACCTTGAGCCCCATGCAGCAGCTAGCAGCACTGCTACCAGGGCTGGATTTAAGATGATGGCGCCCATAGACAGCGACCAGGGTGAGGATTTGCCCCCTTTGGAAATCAAAGAGCAACAGAGGAGCCTGCAGAATTTGGCACCCTAGGCACATGACTATGTTACTATGCCTAAATCCAACCCTGACTGCTGCTGGGCCCATTGTTAGCACGCTACACTCTGAAGGAGATGTTTAAGCCAAGATTTTAAGTTGCCTTATTGAAACATATCTTTGTCTTCCTTTTGAAATGCACAGGAGAAAGAGAGGTTTTAAGAGGCATAAAGTGGAAAAATAGTATTTTTCTTCTAGCCTTCATCTCTATCACCCGCTGACCTCCAGCCAGGGCCAATTGTAAATACATATCAGAGAACAGGTACTTTAAGCTTTATGATTTACATACAAAGGGGTTATGTGGCCCTTCGAATAAGGATTATATTAATCTGCCACTACCTTGGAGGGAAGATTATAACTTGGATCTTGCACATCTAAATTTTCTATAGGAGCTTTGTAAGTAAATAAGTCTGTGGTGAACGGAAGACTAAGCAAAATGGGAAGGGATATTTACATTTATTAAAATTACAATTAATGGGCTGATTCAGTGGCTCAGTGATAGTTCTCTGCACTGGCATGCAGAGGACCTGGATCAGGTCTTCTGCTGTCTGGGTTGGCTGGAGCTAGGGATGTTGTAGAGGCAGTGCTTTCAGTCCTTGGAGAGCATGGAGTTTCACTCATCCAAGTGCTATTCACAGCAGTCTAGATTTTTGTACAGATGTGTTGCTTGCCAGCCTTGTCTTTGAGTATGGAGCTCTCACTATAAAGTATTCTGGTTTCCTTAGCATTCAGGTAGGTCAGTCTCAACAAGTGGGTTAATCACCTCTGCCAGCAGATGGAGATGGAACAAAAGCTGACATCACGGCTATATAGTCCCACCCCGATATCAGCCCGCCAGTATTATCTGTCTCCAGAGGATGGTGGACATGCATTTCCCTTCAGGGGATTCCTTGTGAGTAAAAAAATAAATAAATAAAAAGGAGAAGAAGAGGAAAACAGTTGAAAAGGAGGTCTATGTAGCACTTCTTGCCTCCTGAGGTGATACTGTGCGGTCCCTCCCTCAGTAGAGTGCCTCAGTCCGGTAGCCTTGACTGGCATGGACCTAAATTCCAATTAGCAGTTGCAGGCCGAGAGAGGCTCAACAGTGAAGGCTTTAGCTCTCTCCCACTGCAGCCAGGACCTGTTCCTGATCTCAGCCAGGTCTGTTTCCTCGACATTCAGCTGTCCCACATACATCCCTGGGGAGTTTTGTGAGGTGAGGAGAGAGTTCAGGCACAGCGGGTTGAGCAGCAGTTTAGCTAGGCCCTGCTTCCAGGCGTCTCCCATTTTGGCGCGTGGTAGGCCGTGGGGTGCTTTTGTGTGCTTTTTTGCTGTGGACTGTTAGCTCGTGCTTTCGTGTCTGGGTGTTCACCCATTTTTGTTTATGCATGCAATTGGGCAGTCTTCCTTCTGGATGCACTTCTTGTGTGTCCAGTTTAGATGCCAGTACTAGGCATGAGCCTTCTTCCGGCTGAGCGCTTATAGCATGACACCCATGGCGAAGAAACCTAAGCTCCTATCTATCTGTCCTACCTGCAACATTCAGCCGGAGTTTTCTTTAAGACTGTGTCAGCACTGCCTGGATGATCGGGGAGATTTGCCTCCTTCTGATTTTGCCAACATTAGTCCATCTCCTCGGTCTGAGGGGAGTGGGACTGAAGGAGATACTACAGGCATGTCTCCTCCCCTGATGTCCGTGGGTTGTGTCCTCAGGGACACTGGCTCACAGGACATCAGTTTTTGCCTATGGTGTCTGGAATGGACCTGGTCTCCTTTTCCTGGATGGAATTTTTCCCAGGATTACAGACATTTCTACAGGGCTGGTCTGCTGAAGCAGCAATTCCTACTAAGGTAGGTCCAGGCATTCTAAGTGCTCCTCCACCTGTCTCCACAGTCAAGTGCAGTAGTGCAGTGTGGTCTGACTGAACTCGAACGCAGGTGGATCAGGATGATAGTGATGATCACGGTGGGGGCTTTCCTGGTGAGAAAGGGGATATTCCCCCAGATTTGGAGCCATAAAGAACTCTGCTACATTTCTTTCAGAGAGATGAGTTGCCGGGTCTGATATCTCAGACCCTGAAGACCCTTGGAATGGCTAGGCCTGACTCCTTGGGGACACAGAAGAAGGATCTTATTTTGGTCACCTTGCACAAGACTTCTTGTTTCTTTCCCCTCTTGGATGCAATCCAGGAGTTGATTGATCTGAAATGGAATGCGCCAGAAGCGTCCTTTAAAGAAGGACCCGTCTTAGTTGGTTTATACCCCTTGGATCCGCAGGCCAGAGAGCAGTTGCGTTTCCCTAAGATGGATTTTTTGGTGTGTGTTTTGTCACAAAATGTACCACCATCCCAGTACAGGGAGGTATGGCTCTGAAGTATGCTCAGGATAGGAGGACTGAGGCTATCCTGAAGAAAGCCTTTGAGGCAGTTACAATGAACTTGCAAATTGCTTCTTGTTGTGCCTTGTAGCTCATGCTACCTTGTGGATTTGTCAAGATTGTGGCGGCGTTGGGTCCAATTTAGGACCTATGGTAGAACCAGGGGTCGCATTCTTGGCTGATGTGGGCAGTGACTTGGTATGCACATCCACCAGATGAGCTGCTTCAGTTATTGTGGCCAGGCGACAGCTGTGGCTGCGCAACTGGTCTGCAGATACTATTTCAAAGTCTAATCTGACTAAGCTGCCTTTCAAAGGATTGCTCTTGTTTGGCAGTGAATTGGAAACAATGGCAAGTAAATGGGAAGAGACCCAGGTCCTCCATTTGCCGGAGGATAAGAAGCCAGTTTTCCAGACTTCTCAGGTGAGTGGCCGCTATCAAGACTAATAGCATTTTCAGCCTTATAGGGGAGGAACTTTCCAGAGACCTTATCCCTTCCACAGTCCTTTCACCCCAAGGACCTCAAAAGGATACGGGCTCCAGAGGCAGAGCCCCTCAGTTTTCCCAATGGAGGTTTGTGGGCTCACCTTATGGTGTGGGAGATAGATGGTTATCTATCCCCATTTTATCACAGGGGAGCCAAGATGACTTCAGATCAATGGGTTCTTGAAGTAGTTCAGAACAGCTATGCTCTAGAATTTCTTCACATTCCTCTGGATCCTTTCATGATCTCCCCAAGCAACTCCCCCTTAGAAGAGAGTAGAGATGGAAGTGACATTACAATGGCTGTTGATTCTGAAAGGAGTGATTCTTGTTCCCCAATTGCTGCGAAATATGGGCCAATATTCCATGTATTTTGTTGTTCCCAAGAAGGAAGGGTCTTTTTTGCCCATACTCGATCTCAAGGGCATCAACCAACATCTACGAGTCTTGCATTTCAGGATGGAAATGGTGCACTCTGTCATAATAGCAGTTGAAGCAGGGGAGTACCTCACATCTTTGGATATGACAGAGGCTTATCTGCATATTCCCATCCGGTAGGAACATCAACAGTTCCTCCGATTTGCCATCTTGGATCGTCATTACCAGTTTCAGGCCTTGCCTTTGGGACTAGCCACAGCACTCAGGACCTTTTCCAAGGTCATGGTAGTATTAGCGGCAGCTCTTTGCAAGAAGGGCATTCTAGTTCACACCTATGTAGATGACTGGTTGATTTGAGCCAAGACATTGGAAGAGAGTATTTGTGTTTCCCACAGGGTGGTTTCCTTGCTACAGGAATTTGGCTGGGTGGTGAATCTGACCAAAAGCAATTTGTAGCTGTCTCAGACCCTAGAGTATCTTGGGGTTCACTTCGATACAAGGCAGGGCAGAGTGTTTCTTCCAGAGTTTTGGATCCTCTTGTTGATGCTGTGAGTCTGATTCTTGCATAAATCTGTTCGTCCGACCGTGTGGTTTTATTTACAGGTCCTGGGGTTGATGGCTGCCACATTAGAATTGGTTCCCTGGATGAGGGCACATAGGCACACTCTTCAGTCGCCTTGTTCTCCTGGTGGAGTTTACAGTCGCAGAATTATGCGATGAGGCTGCTCCTTCCATTAGAGGTGAAATCCCAGTTGAACTGTTGAACTGGTGAACTGGTGGTTACATGCAGACCAAGGTTTTAATGATCCAAAAACAACGACAAACCTCTTCCATAGGAAAATAATCAGCAGAACCAGGGGTCACGATTTGAGGCTCCAGGGAGGAAGATTCAGAACCAATGTCAGGAAGTATTTCTTCACGGAGAGGGTTGTGGATGCCTGGAATGCCCTTCCGGAGGAAGTGGTGAAGACCAGAACTGTGAAAGACTTCAAAGGGGCGTGGGATAAACACTGCGGATCCATAAAGTCAAGAGGCCACCAATGAAGAGTGGGTGACTCGCCAGAATGATGGCTATTGACACAATACTCTTATTAAATAAACATACACATGCTTACTGTGACTCCTACATCGCTCTAAGCTTCAACAGCAAGAGGTAATGGAAAAAAGGATTTGCACTCACAAAGAGGGGAGTAGCTGGCTTGTTACGGCGGTTACTACCCCAAACCAAATATGCCTGATACTTCACTTTCAATGCATATACAGCATAGCTCTCTGCTTCAATGACAGGGGAGAAGAATAACTGATACTTCACACATCCAGCAGAGCTCTCTGCTACAACGGCAAAGGAGAAGAAAAAGGGTTCGCACTCAAAACGCGGGGAGTAGCTGGCTTGTTACGGCAGTTACTACCCCAAACCAAATGTGCCTGATACTTCACTTTCCATGCATATCCAGCATGGTTCTCTGCTGCATCGGCATGGGAGAAAGACTGATACATCACGCATTTCCAGCATAGCTCTCTGCTTCAACGGCAGGGGGAAAAAAAACAAAACAAAAAAACAAAAACAAAAAACTGATGCTTCACGCATATCCTGCATAGCTTCAACGACAGGGGTGAAGAAAAAAAAGGATTCACAATCACAAAGCGAGGAGTAGCTGGCTTGTTACGGCGGTTACTACCCCAACCAAATGTGCCTGATACTTCACTTTCAATGCATATCCAGCATGGCTCTCTGCTTCTACAGCAGGGGAGAAGAAAAAAAAAAACCAACAAGAGCTGTACAACATAGTCTAGGTAAAACAAATAAGCATGGGTGTAGCTTGCTTATCGCGGCGGTTACTGCCCCTACTACCCCTAACTAATCAAGCTAGATATTTCACTTGCATGCAGCTCCATCACTGCTCTCTACATTAATGGTGGGGGTGGAAGGGGAATAGAACAAGGAGCTAAGAGTAACAGATAAGAATGAGAGAAAAAATGTGTGAGGCTTGCTGGGCAGACTGGATGGGCCATTCGGTCTTCTTCTGCCGTCATTTCTATGTTTCTATGTTTCTATGTTTCTATCTCAGGAAGAGAATTTCCCTGATGGCACCAGATTGGTTTGTACTCATAAAAGATGCGAGCCTCTGGCGCTGGGGAGCTCACTGTCAGCAGTTGGTGGTGCAAGGGTGTTGGAATGCAGTGGAACGGCAGTGGAAGATCAATAGACCGAAGGCACGAGCATTTCGATTGGCGTGCCTGCAGTTCTCCGAGAAGATAGAGGCTCGGATGGTCTGAATATTGTCTGACAATGCAACAATGTGGGTTACATCAATCATCAGGGTGGAACCAAGAGTCAACAGGTGTCAGAGAAGATAGATTCGCTCATGATATGGGCAGAGCAGCATCTCCTAAGCCTATTCGCCTCTCACATTGACGGACAATAACAGAGCCAATTTTCTTAACAGGAGAAGCTTGAACCCAGGAGAATGGGAGCTGGCAGACGAGGCCTTTCAGCTGCTAGTGGACTGCTAGGGCCTACTGGATCAAGATCTGTTGGCGAACAACAACGCAAAAGTTTCACGCTTCTTCAGTCGCAGATGGGACCCAAAAGCGGTGGGTAAAGATGCTCTTGTTCAGAAGTGGCCACATGGCAATGTGCTGAATGCATTCCTGCCTTGGCCTTTGATAGGCAGGCTGGTTCAGAACATTGCAAATCAAACCAACACTGTCCTTTTTGTGGCTCCGGATTGGGCTCGAAGGCCATGGTACACCAATCTCCAGAGACTTCTGGTGGGCAGTCTCTTCTGACTACTCTCTTGGATGGATCTGTTATGTCAGGGTCCATTCTGCATGAGGATCCGGGTTGGTTCTGTCTTACAGTTTGGCTATTGAAAGGGCTTGGCTGTTGAAGTGCGGTTATTCGCCTTCTGTAATTTTTACCCTTCTTCAGGCCCGGAAATTTTCTACGTCTCTAGCTTACTGTTGTGTTTTGGACATTGAAGCGTGGGCCTTTGGTTGCTGTAAGAGATGACTCCTTCCACAGAGCGGGGCCCTGTGGGGACTTGCAGCGATAGGCTAGCTCTAGGCAGAGATGGACACAGAGATATATCTTTACGGGTAGATTTTCAAAGGGATACGCGCGTACACCCCGAAAACCTACCCCTAATCCCCCCTGCGCGCGCCGAGCCTATTTTGCATAGGCTCGGTGGCATGCACAAGCCCCGGGACACGCGTAAGTCCCGGGGCTTGCATGGAGGGGCGTGTCGGGGGGCGTGTCGGGGGCGTGCCCGGAGTGACGCGGCATTTTGGGGGCGTGTTGCGCGTGATGCGACGTTTAGGGGCGGCGCCGCGAGCATGGTTTCGGCCCGGGGGCGTTCCGGGGGCGTGGCCGTGGCCTCCGGACCAGCCCCCAGGACCGGAACATGGAGCGGGGCAGCCGGCCAGCGCGCGCAAAGTTACGCCTGCTTCCAGCAGGCTTAACTTTGCCAACAAAGGTAGGGGGGGGTTTAGATAGGGCCGGGGGGGTGGGTTAGGTAGGGGAAGGAAGGGAAGGTGCGGGGGGTGGAGGGAACGGAGGCAGGCTACGCGCGTATCTATTAAAATCTCACGTACTCTTGTTCGCGCCTGGTGCGCGAACAAGAGTACGTGAGATGGTAACCCAAGGATCTCAGCTAGGAGAGGAGAGCAGATGATACTGTTCATCTGTATTAGCAGAGTGGAATGGCAGTTCCACAGTCTCACCAGGCCCACGGTGCAGGGTGCTCTGGAGTCTATGGAGAGAGAGATGAGACACAGCAAAGACAGAACTGATGTGGCAGTATTTACTCTGATGCTGGTAGTTGTAGTAGGAGAGAGCCCCGAGGAGCGGGTACCTAGGCGTCCTTGTTGGTAGCAGATACCCTGGTGGGTAGAGAGGAGCGAGGCAAAGCCCCCGAGGAGCGGGTGCCTTAGGCGTCCTTGTTGGTAGCAGAAAGCCTGGAGGGCAGAGAGGAGCAAGGCAAGGCCCCCGAGGAATGGGTGCCTTAGGCATCCTAGTTGGTAGCAGGTTACCCCGGAGGGTAAAGAGGAGCGAGGCAAGGCCCATCTTGGAATAAGCGTACTCAGAGCGTGAACGTCTGGTAGCGAGGAGAGATCAGCATGGAGGATTCCTTGCTAACTCGTAGCTAGATTTGTGAATTGGATTTAAATGTCCTGAGCTTGTGATGTCATGCAGTGGGGACGCCCCCGAGGTTCCCGCCATGACGCACGTAAAGGACATGGCTGCATGCGCGCATGCCCTAGGTAATCTGGGAGAAAGATGGTGAACATAATCGCCCATGCCGGACTGGAGACGCCGGAGGGGTCGGCGTAGAGAGGCGGAGGCAGCCATCTTCCCAAGATGAATGTAGTTAGGCAGAAGAAAGGTAAGCAACAGAGGGTGCAGCTGTCTGCGACTGATGGGCGCAACACTTACGTTAGAGTTTGGAGGGTCTTTGAGGTTTGGGATTTTGAGCAAGGTACTCAAGCACTCAAGGTGGATATACATTTGATTTTGGAGTTTTTGCAGGACGGTTTGCTTAAGGGTTTGGCCCTTACTACCTTGAAGGTTGAAGTTGAGGCACTTGCTTGTTACAGGGGAAGAGTCAATGGAGGACCTTTGTCTTCCCATCTGGATGTGTCCCATTTCTTGTGGGGAGTTAAACATCTTCATCCCTCATTGCGGCTTCCAGTGCCTTTGTGGGATGTTAACTTGGCCCCCGAGTTCTTGGCAGGTCCAACTTTTTGACCGCTGCATACTTTTTCCTTGCGGCTGCTTAATTTGAAGACAGTTTTTCTGGAATCAATCTGTTTGGTTCATTGGGTCTCTGATCTGCAAACTCTTTCCTACTTCGAGCAATTTTTCCGTATGACTCCGGGTACTGTTCAGCTTCGGACTGTGTCTTCCTTTTTGCCCAAAGTCCATTTCAATCAGTCCATTTCTCTGCTTGCCTTGGAAAGTGTCAGAGATGAAGGTGAGTACCGCCGTTTGCATTCCTTGGATGTCAAGCATCATTTACTGTTCTACTTGGAGGTGACTAAGACTGTTCTGAAGTCTGATCACCTGTTTATGCTCCATAATGGAGGTAAGCAGGGAGCACCAGTGATTGCCCGCTGGGTCAAGGAGGTCATTACATCAGCCTATGTGGCTGCTGAGGTTGCCTTACTGAAGCAAATTAGACTACATTCCATTAGGGCTCAGGTGGTATCGTGTGCGAAACTTCGTTTGTTGTCACCTGCTGAAATTTGCTGACATGGTCATCTTTATAAACCTTCTCCAAGCATTATCACTTCTGATGTTAGGGCTAGGGAGGATGCTGCTTTTGCTCGGGCAGTTTTGACTGGGTTGCTGGCAGCCTCCCACCCTTTTCGGGATTATCTTTTGTACATCCCGCTCATTGGGCGTGACCTACCCGAACGCTAAAGAAGGAGAATTTACTATTTACCTAATAATTTCCTTTCCTTTAGTGAAGGGTAGGTCAATCCCAGACCCATCCTCGGCTGCCGGATTTGGATTTTGTGGTAAGACTTCTTAGGATGAGTGATGCAGATTATGATTCTTGCTCTTCGTTGATAACCAGTAAGTGGCTTCTCTAGCCCTTAGTTTGCTAGATATGTTCCTTCTTTTGGAAGGGCTCAGTGTTCCTGTTGGTTGAGAAACAAAAATGTTTGCCTGTTGCTAATATGTTTGAATTTAATCAGGTTTTTCCACAGTTTGGCTTTTCCAGAGAATACTGGCGGGCTGATGTCGGGGCAGGACTATATAGCTGTGAATTCAGCTTTTGCTCTGTCTCCATTTGCTGGCAGAGGTGCATAACCCACTCGTTGAGATTGACCTACCCTTCACTAAAGGAAAGGAAATTATCAGGTATGTAGTAATTTCTCCATATTTGTGCTTGTGCATGGTGAGAAGCCCAAGAGCTTGCTTTAGAAACATATATACTATAATTAATATGCTACGGGTTAGATTAAAATGGGCCCTGCATAGGCTAACCTACAAATTCAGAAAGTATTACCTATTTTCTGTGGGGTCAGCCTTGCATTAGGCAATCAATCTCGAGTCTTTCCAGTGTAATGTTCTTTCCTGTTCATTATCCATGTTTTGTCTATAAAACTATTGATTAATTGAGTAGAAGAGTGGCTTAGTGCTTAGAGTAGCCTAGTACCAATTTAGATTGTAGCCTTTATGGGGCAGGGACCTACCTACTGTATTTGAAACATAGTGCACCTTGAGCACTTGTTTAGAGAGGTGAGTAATTGAACTTAAGTTTTAAAAAATTGTAATTTAATATCATTGAAATATATTTTAATTTATGTCCCTGATACAATAACAAATATTTTTACCATTTATGCTTGCTCTTTTAAACATTTGTATATTGCTTCTCGGTCTTTTGGCTAAGATCAAGTGTAGTATCTGTTCTTATCAGTTTAAAAATTTGTAATTATGTGCTTGGAGTAATATGCCCTACTTGTCTTTAGGCCAATAAAGCCCCAAATGTTTCTGCTACTACATGGCAAGGTGTAGGTCTCGAAGCCTGGTTCTCTTCCAGTGGGAGAGGATTCTTGGGGGTGGAACTTATTTATTGCTGCAGAATCCTGAAACAGTGCTGCCATTTTGAATAAGGCAATCATGGAGGGAGAGGAAAGTAACCTAAATGGTTTCTGCAAGACGGAGGAGAGGCTTAAATGACTTGGGCAATGTTGGTAAGGTAATTAATTTCAGAATGACTTCCTAGTATCAGAATGTAAAATATGAAGCAACAGGGAGATTATTATTCTGAAAGAACTTCTGTGAGAAGGCGCAGAGCACTGGCTAGGGTGGTTAAGATATGAAGACTCAGAAACATTTAGAACTTTTTTCTAGGACTTTTTTTATCCAATGAAAAACTGGGGAAGGTGGAGGGAGAGGATGAGGGAGGAGAAGAAATTGAAAAAAAACTGTGAGGTCCATGGTCTGTCACTGTCCAGATAGCAAAATTAACCGGAAATTCCACTGCCAATCTACTTTCCCACACACCTCAGGCACAAATTCCCCTCTCTCTCTCTCTTTCAAACATATACACACATACAGCAAGGTTAACTTTGGAGGTATATTCAATAGTGCAATATAGCCAGCTATCTTAAAGTTAGCAGGCTAACTTTAACCAGCTAATTTTAGGACAGCTCTTTGGCCTGACCAGATCTAGCTGGTTAAGTTATCCGGTTAACTCCGAATATCGCAGTTAACCAGGTAACTCAGCCAGCTTACTCAACTCCTCTCAGTTACGCCCCTGGAAAACCTTTAACTTATCTGGCTAAATTTTAGCCAGCTAATTAGTTAGCCAGCTAGAATCTAGCCGGATAAGTGCCCAAATCTTCATTTGGTCAGATAACTTTTATCTAGCTAAATGCTTTTGAATATGGACCTCTGTCATGTAATAGTTTCTTTAACAATGATGAATTGAAATGCTTTTTAAGATAAGTTTTTCAGATATTGTTATAACTGCCCTTTAATCTCTCAAAATGATTTCTCTTAACTGTATGATATGAAGATGTTTTATTTAGGACTCAGTTGGTGTCTATCCAGAAAATACTGGCACCTTGTGGCCACTGCTGCTATTGCAGCCCCATGTGTTTCCTAGACAGATAAAAATTGAGGCTGGTTTATAATAGAGAAGCAGTTTTTGTGGATCTTGAACATGCATGTGCTTGTAGACCCAGGCTGTAGCTTTGGGCCATTTTGGGCTGCAGGATTGTGGTATTGTATGGTCTTGGTCATTTGGATTTAATTACTCACTTTTCCAAAGCCATACACAAGGCAAGATACAAGTCAGGTATAGAATGTAGCTCCCTTCCCAAGAAGGCTTACAATCTGACACAATGGAGGTTAAAGTGATTTGCCCAAGGATGGGCTGCATCTGAGGTAGGAGTGCCACTAATGAACGACAGGGAGAATGAGTGATGCTGAGGGAGATCACGTTGCTGGAGAAGTGTATCGTGCAGTTGCAGTTGCGTTGGTACCAACAGAGGCAGAACACATCAAGTGTGTCAGCAGTAGTGGTGAGGAGGTTGGGGCCACAGAGGTAGTGCCAGGTGCCCTCGGAGCTGCACAGGCGTGCAAAAGAGGCAACAGAGGAGGTGAGAAAGGGGATTGGTGATGGTTGAGGTATGTGAGAGGGGAGATTTAGAGGGCTTAGTTTGCATGGTAACAAAGGGGATCAGCTGGGGAAAGATTAAAGAGGATCAGTTTGGGAAGGGTGAGAGAACATCACCTTGCTGTATGTGTGTATATGTTTGAAAGAGAGAGAGAGGGGAATTTGTGCCAGAGGTGTGTGGGAATGTCATGGCCGCCAGTCGTGGCAGTCCGCGGCCGGGACCGAACTCCTACCCGGGGCGTCGGGTTGCTGCAAAGGCTCCCGCAGGTGCAGGGAGCCCCCCGACGATGTTCCTCGCGCTGCCTGGGACGCTGTGTGGCTGGCCGCGGGCTTCTGACTCCGGCGGTGGCTCCGCCCCCTTCTCCTCTGCTCTAGGGCCGCACGCGCGGCTGAAGCCTACATTTAAAGGGGCCACGACAGGAAGTGTCGTGGCTCCCTCCTGCAGCACTTCCTCCTAGAAATGGTATTTAAAGGCAAGGTCTGCTCCTCAGACCTTGCCTTAGTATTGAGGTCTGCTTGGTTCCTGTGTTCCTGGTATCCTGGTTCTTCGTCCCGCTTCTGCTCTGTCTTCCTCATTGGATTGCTTCTTTCGGACCCCGACCACCGGACTGGCTTGGACTTCGACCCTTGGACCGGCTTTGGATCACGCTCTGGATATCGACCCTTGGACTGGCTTTGGACCACGATCAGGTTTCCAACCCCTGGACTGGCTGCGGGCTGCTCTTGGGACTTCGAGTCTTGGACGACTTCTGGATTTTTCTTTAAACTTCTCTACTGAGACTACTTACGACCTGCTGGAGGCGCCAGCCGTCTGGAACCCACGACCTGCAGGAGGCGCCTGCATCCAGACCATCTTCTATCCTCTGGAAGTCGCCTAAGTCCCAGCGGCCGTGTCCCTACGGGCTCCTCCTGGGGGGATCACGTGCTTCCAGGGTGAAGTCCGATGTGCATCTACAACAGGCCTCGCCATCTGACGGTAGAGACCGACGAGGAATTCTCCCCTTGACGGCAGTACAGACTCTACCTCAGAAACAAGGGTCCATGCTCCAGGTACTAACAGGAAAGTAGATTGGCATTGGAATTTGGGGGTAGTAGTATGGGGGTCAGGGTAAAAGAGGCACTAGTGATGAAGGTTGGAAGGGAGATAAATAGGACTGGTGTACATATCCTACCGATTGGTATACATAGAATCATAGTAAATGATGGTATCCACACTGCCCATTGCTGTGCATACCTGGAAACACAAAGCAGCTTACCCTCTACTTCATTACCATCCTCTGTCGCCAGGAATCCTCTATGCTTATCCCACTGTTTCTTTGAATCTATTTACTGTTTTTGTCTCCACCACCTCCTCTGGAAGGGCATTCCAGGCATCTACCACCCTCTTCATGGAAAAAATACTTCCTGGCATTGTTTCTGAATTTATCCCCTTGACTCCTGATTCCATAACTTACTTTCCAAATGTCGCTCCTCCTCCTAGGATTGTAAAGAGATAATTCCCCTGAATGTGTGGTTGTCTGTCAGGCCCCCTTCTCTTCCTCAGGTATCATAAGGAGATAATCTTTTCAGAATAACTAGTGGGACCTTTATTGTCTGGAACTTTTCAGTTCAGCACATATTTACAGAAAGTAAGGCAAGACAGCAGAAGCAGAGATACAGAAAAGCAAGGCAACAAAACCATAAAGCAACACCCTCTCCATGTTACATGTTATAAATAAGACAATTCACAATTTTATGTTTAAATATTTGTATTGATTTTCACAATTTAGTTCACATACTATAGAAAAATGAACTTTTATGGTGAATCGTGGTTACTGCACACCACCACTTAACATACATTATTGAATGAACTAATAAGCACATCCTGACTAGCCCCACCCCACCAATTTTCCCCTCCTCATTTTCAGCACTGTGCATCCTAAAAGGAGAGTGCCCGTCTGATCTTCACATTCTGCAGCCCAATACATTTAAAAAAAATTATTCAAAATTGAGCTACGCGTTTTATGTGACAAACTTTGTAAATAAAAATCCCAAATATTCAAAAAGACACATTTCTTCCTTGTCACATCGATAATCTCTATATATTTCATAAGACCCATCTGATGTAGCTCGTTTTTCCACTGTGTCAAGTTCGGCACCTCCAGAGACAACCAGTTCTGCAAGATAACTTTCTTTGCTAACACCAACACCTTCCTACCCCACAATTTAGTGTAGGGATCTGGAAAAACCGCCCCGCCCTCCCCACCACCACCACCACCACCAAAGTCATTAAAAAGAAAGAATGGGGCCTCCAGATGTAGTCTCACCTTAGTAATCTGAAAGATGTACTCCTGAATCACCTTCCAAAAAAGATTGTAAAGCGGGACATGTCCAAAGCTGATGTCCCAAAGTGCTCGCTGTCTGCCGACATTTGATACATAAGCTCTTTTTTATAAGTAAAAACAACGCCTCAAAAACTTGTATTGGGTTTCCCTCAAAGAGACATTCGTGGTTAGAGAACGAATTCTGGAGAAGCACGGTTTGTATTTAGAGAGGGCCATACTCATACGCAGTTCATTCTGCCATCCCTCAATGAGTTTGGAAAAGTCCAAGGGCCTTTCTTTTTTCTGGTCAATTTTATATAGGTAAGAAATGCTACTTCTCAGTGGATCCTCTCAGTCAAAGTGCTCCATCAGAAATTCCCTTTTTTCATTCTGCAATTCTCGCTTATCTATGGACAGGATGTAGTGCCTGTAGTAAGCAAAAAAGTGGTGTTGGGGGATGGAAAATTGTTGTAGTATCTCCTCAATAAATTTCAACCCTTTTCCCAGTCCTAGCATGATAGAGATAGTTTGAAACCCTTAGACTACCACTCAGCGGAAAGAGACTATCTTAATCCCGGAAAAATATCTCTATTTCTGATCACTGGTAAAAAGTGGGATATTAAACTACTTATGTTTAATTTGGTGCATAGCCATTTCCAAGCCTGTACTATAGGAAGAATTATCACACTCTTTTGTGCTTGAGTTGGCCATCGTAATCGATTGGCATGAAGGATATTTCTCAATTCATAGGGGTGTAGTAGAACCCTCTCCATGTCCAAGGGAGTATAAATGTTCAAACCCATTAACCAGTCCCCGATATGATGAAGCAAACATGTTATACTATAAACTTTTAGGTCTGGAAAACCCATACCCCTCCCCCCCATCCCAGGACTTTGCCAAAATTGTGAGTGCAACACGTGACTTCTTATGCCGCCACAAAAACTGGCGAATAAGCCTCTCCAACTTTACTCATTCCACTTTCTTCAGGAAAGAGTTCCTTTCAAAAAATGTTTATCTGTCCAGAAAGTCCATCCAGGTCTTAAGAATATTGCCAGTTTTTGCAAAAAACCAATTGGAAATTCTCTGTGTGTGAGATAGGTCCCTATGCAACTGAACCCCCAAATATAAGAACATAAGAACATGCCAAACTGGGTCAGACCAAGGGTCCATCAAGCCCAGCATCCTTTTTCCAACAGGGGCCAATCCAGGCCATAAGAACCTGGCAAATACTCAAAAACTAAGTCTATCCCATGCTACTGTTGCTAGTAATAGCAGTGGCTATTTTCTAAGTCAACTTAATTAATAGCAGGTAATGGACTTCTCCTCCAATAACTTATCCAATCCTTTTTTAAAACCAGCTACACTAACCATATCCTCTGGTAACAAATTCCAGAGTTTAATTTTGCATTGAGTGAAAAAGAACTTTCTCCGATTAGTTTTAAATGTGCCACATGCTAACTTCATGGTGTGCCCCCTACTCCTTCTATTATCCAAAAGAGTAAATAACCAATTCACATTTACCCATTCTAGACTTCTCATGATTTTAAACACCTCTATCATATCCCCCCTTAGCCATCTCTTCTCCAAGCTGAACAGTCCTAACTTCTTTAGTCTTTCCTCATAGGGGAGCAGTTCCATTCTCTTTATCATTTTGGTCGCCCTTCTTTGTACCTTCTCCATCACAACTATATCTTTTTTGAGATGTGGTGACCAGAATTGTACACAGTATTCAAGGTACGGTCTCACCATGGAGCGATACAGAGGCATTATGACATTTTCCGTTTTATTCACCATTCCCTTTCTAATAATTCCCAACATTCTGTTTGCTTTTTTGACTGCCACAGCACACTGAACTGACGACTTCAATGTGTTATCCACTATGACGCCTAGATCACTTTTTTGGGTGGTAGCTCCTAATATGGAACCTAACATTGTGTAACTATAGCATGGGTTATTTTTCCCTATATGTATCACCTTGCACTTATCCATATTAAATTTCTTCTGTCATTTGGATGCCCAATTTTCCAGTCTCACAAGGTCTTCCTGCAATTTATCACAATCCGCTTGTGATTTAACTACTATGAATAATTTTGTATCATCTGCAAATTTGATTACCTCACTTGTCGTATTCCTTTCCAGATCATTTATAAATATATTGTAAAGCACAGGTCCCAGTACAGATCCCTGAGGCACTCCACTATCCACTCCCCTCCACTGAGAAAATTGTCCATTAAATCCTACTCTCTGTTTCCTGTCTTTTAGCCAGTTTGTAATCTATGAAAGGACATCGCCATCTATCCCGACTTTTTACTTTTCCTAGAAACCTCTCATGAGGAATTTTGTCAAATGCCTTCTGAAATTCCAAATACACTACATTCACCAGTTCACCTTTATCTACATGTTTATTAACTCCTTCAAAAAAGTGAAGCAGATTTGTGAGGCAAGGCTTGCCTTGGGTAAAGCTATGCTGACTTTGTTCCATTAAACCATGTCTTTCTATATGTTCTGTGATTTTGATCTTTAGAACACTTTCCACTATTTTTCCTGGCATTGAAGTCATGCTAACTGGTCTGTAGTTTCCCGGATCACCCCTGGAGCCCTTTTTAAATATTGGGGTTATATTAACCACCCTCCAGTCTTCAGGTACAATGGATGATTTTAATGATAGATCTATTAGTAAAAATTTGTAACCTGAAATTTCATTTTTTAGTTCCTTCAGAACCCTGGGGTGTATACCATCCAGTCCAGGTGATTTTCTACTCTTCAGTTCATCAATCAGGCCTACCACATCTTCTAGGTTCATCGTGATTTGGTTCAGTCCATCTGAATCATTACCCATGAAAACCTTCTCCGGAATGGGTATCTCCCCAATATCTTCTTCAGTAAACACTGAAGCAAAGAAATTGTTTAATCTTTCCACGATGGCCTTATCTTCTCTAAGTGCTCCTTTAACCCCTCAATCATCTAACGGTCCAATTGACTCCCTTGCAATCTTTCTGCTTCAGATATATTTTAAAAAGTTTTTACTATGAGTTTTTACCTCTACTGCCAACTTCTTTTCAAATTCTCTGTTAGCCTGTCTTATCAGTGTCTTACATTTAACTTTCTAGTGCATATAATATTTGATAGAGTTCTTTTTCTATGGCAGAGTCTACCACCGGCAAAGCCACTGACTTATCTAAATTTAGCCTTAGTCCTGCGACCTGCCCATAAGCCTTAAATTCTTCTAACAAAGGTGCAAGTGAAGTTTGTGGATTCATTATATGCACTAGCAAGATCTGCAAAGACCACTAATTTGAACTGCTTTGTTCCAGATCCATCTATGGGTATACTCTGTATGTTATCATTTTCCTGAATTCTCCATAGCTCAAGAGAAATAATGAAAAGCAACAGTGATAAAAGGCAGCCTTGGTGGGTACCCCTCTGTAGTTCAAAAGGTAAAGACTGTACCTCATTAACCAACCCAGAGGCCGCAGCTTATTATACAAAACTGTTACCATTTGTAAAAAGAATCCCTCTATCCCCACAGTTTGAAAGGTGGCCTTCAAAAAAGATCAATCCAAGTGATCAAAGGCCTTTTCTGCATCAAAGCTCAATAATACTGAGGAAAGGCTCTGCCCCCTGCTTCTCTCAATGGATGCAATAATTCTGTGCAAGCTATAGTCCATATACCGCCCAAGTACAAATCCAGCTTGCTTTTGCCCTACCAGCGAGGTAATTACCCATGCTAAGCAATCAGCCAGCACTTTTTTATTAATAATTTTATATCAAAGTTTAATAGGGATATAGGCCTATATGACCCTGGGAGAGTGGGATCCTGCCTAGGTTTGGGTATCTAGGTTTCTGGCAGTTCCAGCCACAAATCCACAAAGAAAGACCCTGTGTTCTGCCATATTCGAGGCTAAGGGAAATCATCCCATTTCCTTAAGAGCTACAAATACTTCTCCCAATGGAACCAACAAAGCAGGCACTAGCAACCTTTGAAACTCTGCCGGTAGACCTTTGGGACCCGCTGCTTTCAATAATTGTGCATTATGTATATCTTTCTGCAATTCTTGAAGCTGCAATGGTCTATTCAAGACCTCAGCTTGCTCTGGAATCAACCTGGGCATTCCTGCTGAGGCCAGATAATGCTGTACTTCCTCTTGCTCCACTGCAGTTGCCGTGTATAAGCCCTTGTAAAACGAGTGAAAGACATTGTCCATATCCTCATACAGCTGTAATTTGCTTCTGACCTTCCCAATTCTTGGTCAGATTGGCCAACAAATGGCTGGGTTTGTTCCCGAAATGAAAAAATATTGCTCTTGTAGTACATTAGATTTTTTATTGCTTTTTGGTGTATGAGGGAATTTATGGCTATTTGGACAGTGAGAAACTGTGCTCGGAGTATGGTCTATCCTCATATACTAATTTAGCAGATTTCAATTGATGATCCAAATTAAGAAGTAAAATTTAAGACCCATGGGCACGCACACATGCGCGCGTTTGCCAGCACGCACACATGGATGCACCGATTTATAACATTTGTGCTTATATGTGCATATATGCGTGTTATAAAATGATTATCTAAACGTACATGCGCACACAATTTTATATTGATGCGCACACGTGCGAGTAAATGCTGTCTCAAGTACGTAAGTGGGGTGGAATTTTAGTAGGTACGCACAGTGATGCAATAGCCATTTTTCCCAGATGCTCCAGTAAAGGAGAGGGCTTCCTAAACCCCATAGCTAACTTGCCTTCCTTTCACCCTATCACTCCCGACCCATAAAACACCGTTAACTAGTATATATATATTTTTTTTTTCTTACATGACTTACACTTCATCCAAAGCAGAAATAAAATTATACGGTAGGGGACCCCGGTGTGCGCTTGTGCACATAAATATTTACGTGCTGGATTCATTCTACAGACCTGGTCTGCCCATGTCCCGCCCGTTCTCCACCCAGACCATGCTCATGCCCCTCCCCTTTTGGTTAGAAACATTTTTGTGTGTGTACCAGAGATACCTGCACACCCTCACAGGGTTTAAAATTCACGCACTGCATGCCAGGCCGAGTCATGTGGGTATCTCCTGGCTCTAGCATGACTAGTGCTTTTAAGATCGACCAGAAGAATCTCAGTGGCCAATGCTCTTTTCTTGGCTATTCAAAACGGACCTTAAAACATGGTTGTTTAATGCGGCATACAACGATGTGGAGAAATAGCCAGATGCTTAAGCTTTATACCATCTCTGGGTGATCTTAAGTTTATCTTGGAACTATATTCTTATATTTTAAAATGTTATTGGCTTAATATGTATAGTTTTATTCTGTCTTTTAGTAATCTTATCTTTTAAGCTATTTCTCTAAGCTAGTAATTTTACCTTTTATTTTTCTATTTATAAACGATTGTAACTTTCTTACTATGTTTTTTATTGTAATGTAAACCATTGTGAAGGCTACCGCTGAGATGACTGTATATAAATAATAATAAACCTTAAACCTTAAATACAATAACATCCCCATACAACACCGTTTTTGCCGTTTCCCAGAATAGAATGGGGCATAACCTATGTTCTTTATTAAAGTCACAGAAATCTTGCAATTTTTGATTTAAAAATTCATTGAATTTTGGATCCTTATATGAGTATTTTGGGAACCTCCAAAGGCTATCATTCCCCCATTCTCTAAAACCTTCCATAATCTAATCATACAGATGCATGGTCAGAAATTTCCAATGGCCCTATCTCTTCATTGGTAACTCTAGAGAATTCTGTTCTTCTAAGTAGAAGATAATCAATATGTGAGCACGTACCATGAGCCCTGGATATATGAGTAAACTCCTCTAAGGGATGAAGGGTCCTCCAGACATCCACCAAACCCAATGTGTTACACAAGTAAGAGATGCCCTTGGAATAGCTCAATCTTTTAGAGCTGGTTTGGAAGGAACAGTCTAAACCCAGATCAACAACACAGTTAGTCTCCTCCCATGATGATGGGTACCTACACTGTGGAACACAATGCCACTAGAGGTCAGATTACAAAGAGACCTCAAAACCTTTAAAAAAAAGTTTAAAAACCTGGCTTTTTAAACAAGCTTTTTACAAAGAGAGCGGAGAAAGGAAAGTATGCAGGAACAGGCAAAAGATCACCAGCACACAGCACTGTTCTCAATATGTGCGTTGAAGTAGCTTATTAGTTTATCTCACGGCTAGCTTAATTGAATTAAACAGAGCAGGAGAATCATACCTGTAAAGAAGTAACTTACATGTATATATGGTCAAGACTTACCTCACTCAACAAGTAAGATTTATTACGACATGATGGTATCCAAACCTTATTGGCACTTGTTAGAATGTACTACCTTACACATTTATCAAATTTAATTTATGTGCCTGTATGTAAACTATAGTGATGGTATGTAACTTAACGACGGTATAGAAAAGATTTTAAATAAATAAATAAATAGATTCCTGTGCATAATCCACTAGATGAGTAGCAATTTTGACAAAGAAAGAGTGATTATACACATTTACTGCATATACATTACACATGACCAACAATGTCCCCTCAACAATCAAGTATCTGCCCTCCACATCTTCTATCTCTTTTCCAGCCTGAAAGGGGCCTTGCTTGCCATTTAAAAAAGCTACTCCTGCATTCCTATTAGATGTTTGAGATGAAAAGCCCCCCCCCCCCGCCCATTGTCTACACAGCTTTTGGTGCTTCATTTTATCCAAATGAGTCTCCTGTAGCATCAAAATCTGTATGTCATGCCTCTGCATGGAATGAAATATTTTGTAACTTTTAATCGGTGACGTAATATCGGAGACATTCCAACATTCCACATAGAACATTATATTGTAGCCTTTTTCATGGCTGCCCAAATAGAAAGGACAATCTCATACCCCAATTAATATTCTCCCAGGAGTCAGGATTCCCCATCTTAAATCCCACCCCACTCTCCTTCCCAATTGCACTCTCAATTCTAACTTTTAGCCCATCCGGTGCCCCACCCTTCCTTACAATTCTTACCACTACCACACACTTCTACCCACCCCTCACTCTGCTTCCCTCTGCCCCCCCACCTGCCTCCCCTCAAACAACATCCATTAAATAATATGCAATCCCAATATTAACATCAGCTCTTCAGAGGTAAATTAGTCACTTATGAGTAGGTTCTCACGCCCCATCCCCTGAAAAAAAAAAAAATAAAAAAAAAAATAAAAAAAAAAAAGTAATAAATAAATAAATATATATATATATCTAATCAAAACCAATAACCTTTGCCCAAATTTTTCTCATTAAAACCAAAAACTGAATGCAAAGCCAGCCCCTCACCCCAAGGGCGATTGTCCATCATCCTGAGGAAAACCACAACCATTATACACTTTCCTGCAGAAAAATTCTCAACACTTGTGGCATGGCATTATACGCGAAAAAACAATTATCGGTATACCTCTCATCCTCGTTCCAACAGGTACAAAACCACTTCTCTTACCAAAACTTATCTTACTTTCACTTCTCCATGATACTGAGAGCTGGGGGGAGGACAGTTACCAGAATTCAGCAATAGATTGCAAGAATTCATGTGCCTTCTCTACTGACTCATAAATTGCGGATTGTGGATACATCAAAGCCAAAGCAATGTGATAATCAATTAGCTTGGTTCACACCAATGAAAATGCTTTTCTTTTGGCAGCAACTGCTGTTGAAAAATCCTGAAAGATCAAGATGGGTGTTCCCTCAGGCTGCACATTCCTCACCTGACGATATGCTATGCTTGAAGAATCTCCTCTTTCTGAGTGAAATTCAGGAATTTGATGATAATTGGCTGCAGTCTGTTGCGGGACATAAGTTTTGCTCCCAGGCGATTCGCCCTTTCCAGCCTTAGGTGACCATGTTTTGAGTGTTCAGACAATGCACATGTCAGCCATTCCACCACTATATCTTCTAACTTGGTGTCTTCACTGCTTTCCAGAGCTCCGATAAGGCGGAGATTGCTTCTCCTCGATCGGTTCTCCAAGTCCTCCAATTTGGCACTGTGCATGACTGCTGACTTCAAAGCGGATACTTCTGCCTCCAACACGGTCACCCGATCTTCTACTCCTGACACCCACATCTCTACATTGGTAATGCATTTCGTTGTGTCAGCAAGTAGTGAATTTAAGTCGTCAAACCTTCCGTAGATTTTTTCGAATTTGGCTTCCAGTCGAGATCCAACTGCCAAGGCGTCTCATTCACTGTCGGATCTCTGGCCTCAGGGGATGGAGGATTACTAGCAACTCCTGCCATTTTCCCTTCCCCTACCTTAGGCTGTTCTCTGTCCTTTCTTTGTGGTTTTGAGGCCCTATCTAACAACCATGCTCTCGATTCAGATCCTCTCTGAGACTAGAGAACCTGCCACAACAAACGGTAAAGACTTGCACCCGAAACAGCATGTCTAATCAGATAAAATAAAGGAAATAGGTGAGTGGGATCCCAGAGCACTACAGGAACATGTCCTGTACCTCACATCTTGTCATGTGAGTGTTCAAGTCACACATTTATATATTTTTCCTCAATAGATCTTTTCCATAAATGATAGCAAGCTAGCAGATTAGCTATGCCCATATCCTGTTACACTACTATGTTGAGCTGATATTGATTGGAAATTGGCATAATCATGTCAGAATTATTTTGTCTATGGTGCCATCTAACAGATTCAAGCTTGCACAAATCTAAAACTGTATTCCATTATTTTTCTAATCTTTTATCTATATATACTCTACTGTTAACACATTGGAATTATTATTAATTATTACATTTGTACATCTGGGTAGAGTGACCTCTGCTCATTCCCATGGCTCCTAGTAAGGAATTCAGTGTCTATAGCTCAGATGTCTGTATTATTACCAAAGGAAAATATTCTGCCCTGGTGTCCATATCTCCAGTCTTCAAAATTAGAGCACTAGTGTATTTCTCTGATTAGCAGAGGCAAACTGGTGTTTGGAAGTACGTGCACAAGTATTTTCATAAGAGAGATATGTGCATACATCAGCCAACTTGATAAAATACTTGCCTCTGTGTATAAGATGAGGGCTATTATGTGTACATGTTACAAATATTGAATGTGTAAAAAATATGCATACTTTTATAAAATAGGTGTATAAACTATGCAAATCTATTTATTACAAATGTGCACATACTGAAAAATCCTTCTGCACTTTTGGGACCATATTTTATAAACTCTGTGGCTCCCACTGCAGTTTATAGAATACAGGTATAACTTTAGACACACCTACTTATGTGCCCATTTGCTGTTATGCAGTCTTGAAAATTACTCTCCCTATCTGAGAAGTCCCTAAAACAGGAACTTCATGCGACAATGCAGAATGTGTGCAGGCTGAACGGATGCTTTAGGAGTGAGCAAAAAGATTGGGTACCATTTATTGTACTACTATGAGAAAGCAAGATTTAATCGTTTCAGTTTGGTAGGTGTTGAATGTCACCTAGTGGTAGTACTAGGAAAGGAAACTGAGCGTACCTACCTTCACAGCATTATTCCAAGAAAACACTGAACTGGCTTTCTGTACATCTCACCTGAATTCTATTGTAATGACCAAGAGCACGATTAGCCAGTTTAGTCATTTTTATTTCCCATTTCCTACCATTGCTATGCTTTTAAGAACAATACCACTTAATCATCTTAGCTTTGCGGGCACGATGAGGCTATTAACCATGCTGATTTCCATTTTTAAATTTTCTTCTTTAACTAGCATTACAGCATAGAAACTTGATTAAATTAAACTCGTCTGGTAACGGATATACACAATTTAAAGAGAAAACTAACTTTTAAAAGTAAGTTGCCAAAGATCTTAACTGTTTCACAGATTGTATACAATTGTATTCTTAATTCCAAAAAGCTTGTTTCAGTTTTTAGCATGCAAAAGGAGGATGCCTCTTGAAAATGTCACAGTTAGTAATGGAGCATTGTTCATATCCTTAAGCACATGTCCAGGATCATTGCATCAACACTGTTTTGTTCAAAGTTAAGGGGGTTTTTTGGTCTTGAATTTTAGTCATCCAACCAAAAAAAAAAAAAAAAAAAGCTTCTGTTGCAGTTAATAGCTAGTTATGCTCACTTTCATTTTAAAATTAATATTTTTTTAATTTTTATCTGTTATTTTTATATGAAGAGGAAAAGACCTCAGTACTGAGAGGAAACCTCAAAGATTGAATCCAAACTCAGATAATACAATCATGGTCTGAAAAATTTTTTTTTATTTATTTTTGAGAAAAATTATTTCTTTTTTTATAAATTTTGTGTTTATTTAAAAATGCAATAACGTGCCCATTGTTATAATCAACAAGTCATTAAAATGTTATCCATAAATGCACTTATCTTTGTTGAAAAAACAATTCTCTTGCATGGTATAAGACTTTCTTTGACTTCTTATGAACACCGAATTGCCTCTAATTAAAGGAATTTTTCATACCTTGGCTGTATTTAAACATTTCCATCATATCTCCTCTAGGATAAATATGTTAGATAGCCACACTCTGGACCTACTCCATCTGGTTTATATTCTTTTAAAGGTTTTGTCTCCAGAATTAAACATAGATTCCAATTGTGGTCTCATCAGGGACTTATACGGAGGCAATATAACCTCCTTTTTTCCTGCCGGCCATTCCTCTTCCTATGTACCCAAGTTTCTTTCTGGCTTTTGCTGATGCCTCTTTTGCCATTGCCTTCTCCACTACCTTGGTCATCTTAAGATTATCAGATACAATCATTCACTGATCCAGCTCGTTTTGTACTTAGAAGGATTTCATCACCTATATTATACCACAACCTTAGAGTTTTGCAGGCCAAATGCATGACTCTGCATTTTTTAGCATTATATCTTAGCTGTCAGACTCTACACCATTGCTCAAGTTTCACTAAATTCTTCCTCACTTTCTACATCTCCCTGTTTCACATTTAGATATCATCCACACACACACACATACACACAAAAAATTGTTCCCAATAATCCTTCTATAATATTGCTTATGAAAATGCTGAGCCAGTCTGATCACTATGGAACACCATTTGTCACTACGTTTTGTCACTTCTCACTCAACTACTTTCTAACCCACTCACTTTAGGGCTCATACCAAGGGCGCTCAGTTTATTTATGTCACCTATGTGGAACTGAGTCATCGGCCTTACTGGAATTCAAGTACACTACATCTAGAATTCTCCCCTGATCCAACTCTCTGCTCACCAACTTAAAGAAATTGATCAGATTTATCTGACAAAGACCTATCTCTGGTAAAACCATACTGCAGCAATTCCATTTACTTACTCACCATTGAGGTCAATTGGCTGTAGTTCCCAGTCTTCGCCTTCCACTTTTGTGAAGAGAAACCTCATATACCTGTTTCCAATCCTACCAGAACTACTCCTGACTCTAAAAAAACATTGAAAATGTCAGCTATCAGAACTGCCAGAACTTCTCTACATGCCCCTAAAACTCTCAGATGTAGATGTGGCCCCATCACTTTATCTGCTTTTAGTTGAACTAGCTCTTCACGAACACACTGGTGACCAAAATGATAAAACAGATGAAATGGCTCCTCTATGAGGAAAGACTAAAGAAATTAGGGCTGTTCAGCTTAGAGAAGAAACGCCTGGGAGCAGGGGGTTATGATAGAGGTCTACAAAATCATGAGAGGATCAGAATGGGTAAATATGAACTGGTTGTTTACTCTTTTAGATAATACAAGGACTGGGGGCACTCCATAAAGTTAGCAAGTAGCACATTTAAAACAAATTGGAGAACATTTTTTTTCACTCACTGCACAATTAAACTCTGGAATTTGTTGCCAAAGGATGTGATTAGGGCAATTAGCTTAGCTGGATTTAAAAAAGGTCTGCACAAATTCTTGGAGAAATCCATAAATTGTTATTAGTCAAGCTGAATTAGGAAATAGCCACTGCTTATTACCGGCATTAGTAGCATGGGATCTATTTAATATTTGGGAACTTGGGACCTGGATTGGCCACTGTTGGAAACAGGATGCTGGGCTTGATGGACCCTCCATCTGACCCAGTATGGCTACTTCTTATGTTCTGAAAACGGTTTGTAATTTACCTCACTTACTATTTGTGCCTTTCTGTGGTCCTACTCCTGACTCTTCCTTGAAAACACCGAACAAAAATATTTGTTATGAATTCCACTTTTTCCCTGTCAGTCTCTCCATATTCCTCCCTTTCACCTCTGAGTCTCAAAATGCTGCTTTTGCACTTTTTCCTATCGCTAACATATCTAAAAAAAAAAAGGTCTTGTCCATTTTACTGTATTTGCTATTTTTTTTCCATATACATCTTTGCATTCCTAAATGTTTTCCCAGGGTCTTAGCTTTCCCAGATATTATTGTCTGTTTTCCTCTTTCTGCAATCGCTTGTAGATTATGAACACTAATCTTTTTTTTTCCTTACCTTTTCAGCTGCTACTTCAGAAAACCAAGGTGGCCTCTTTTTGCCTCCTGCATTTATTTACTTTCCTAACAAAAGGGTTAATTGCTATTACAATATCTCCTTTTAGTTTTGTCCACTGCTCTTCTGCTTCCCCTAGATTTTTCCATCCAGATGATTCCTTGAGGCATGCCACCATTTTAACAAAGTAAGAGCTAGATTTTCTAACGACGCAGAGCTCTCTGAATTTCGTGGTAACCGGGGGGGGGGGGGGGGGGGCCTACGAAAGTCGGCAGTGATCGCACCACCACAGTGTCATCGCTGCCGGCTTTCGCACCCAATAGCGCCATCGTAAAAGGTGGTACTATTGGGCATGCTACTGGCGGCGATAAGAGGCCTTTCCTTTTTGCGGCGTCCGCCCCAACTCCTCCTCTTCCGGGGCTGACGCTGCCCCAACTCCGCCCCGATCTAGGTATCGCGTGCGAAACGTCCCTTTTCGCATTTGATACACTTTCAAAATGACCCCCTTAGTTTTACTGAAGTCTAGGACCCTTGCTTTTGAATGAAATTTTACTGCCTGTGTTCTAATCCTGAATTACTTCATCAGCGATCACTAGATTCCAGATCGTCATCCATTACATCACAAACATGCTCCCATTTTTAAGCATCATGTCCTTTATCGACTCTCCAGCTGACAGAACAGTTTTCCCTGCAGAGAATTCAGCATCTTGCTATTTCTAGATGACATTATGACAGGAATATGTCAGTGAGCATCTGGCAGATTGAAATTATCTATCAGTCAAATTCCACTTTCATAGCAGTTTAGTTAATATTCTGTATTAAATCTCTATCCATTCCTAACACTTGAACACATTTCTGCCTGCAACTGAGGTCTGTATATTACACCAATATAAACATATGCTCTGTTCCCTCTTTCCTGATTAACCTAACCTGCAGGTCTGTTGCTTTAATATCATTTTTGTATATATAGTGCTACTCCTCCTCCTTTTCTTCCTAACCTGTCCGAATAGATTCTAGCCTGGTCATGGTTTTCCATATACCACATATACCACATTTTCATGATAGCCACTACATCCAAGTTGCCTCTTCCATGACACTCACCATCCTTCACAATTTATTGTACAATCAAAATCACACTTGGCTCGAGAATGCACCTCTTTTCCGATCATCTACCCGCCCCTCCAGATCCAACCTTGCTGGTACCCTATACACCCCCTCCCTAAAAACTGCTCACCACACCTCAACCAGAGAAAGGGCTTTCTCTATTGCCGGTCCTTCCCTATGGAACACCCTGCCCACGGCCTCCGTCTAGAACCTAACCTGTCTAAATTTAAAAAAGGGCTCAAAACCTGGCTCTTTACATTAGCATACCCAGACGTTGACCAAACGTAGCTTGCACTCTAACCCCGCAGCCCACCCCTTCCCCTCTCCTCCTCTCAGCCTCTCCTTTTCTCCCCCTCAAGCAAAGACTCCAAAATATAGTGTTTCTCCCCCCTAAGCAATGACACCTAAATTCTGTTATTAGTCATTCCCCCCCCCCCCCCCCCCACCTCTCCCTGTCACTGCCATCACTGGTCTGGTACCTACCAGCCCACCTGTACATAGTGTCTATTGTTAATTTTATTTTCTTCAAATCTCCCCCCTTCCCCTCCCTGTTTATTGTATTTCTCTCTCTTGTTATTTTGCTCCAATGTAAACCGGCATGATGTTCCGACGAATGTCGGTATATAAAAATCAACAAATAAAAATAAATAAATAAATGACTGCCTTTAGATCGGGGACTTTATTTCTTATATTATGAGCATTAGTGTACCGTATTTTCTGGCGTATAAGACGAGTTTTTAACCCCTGAAAATCTTCTCAAAAGTCAGGGGTCGTCTTATACGCCAGGTGTCGTCTTATAGGGCGAATAATTACCGCATTTTTCGCTCCATAAGACGCACTTTTCCCCCCCAAAAGTGGGGGGAAAATGTCTGCGTCTTATGGAGCGAATATAAAAAAAAACTAACAAAACCCCCCAGCCTCCTGACCCCCCCCAGATCTGCCAAATTAATTTACTACAACCCCCCCCCTCCAAGACCTGCCAAAAGTCCCTGGTGGTCCAGCGGGGGTCCGGGAGCGATCTCCTGGACTTGGGCCGTTGGCTGCCAGCAATCAAAATGGCACCGACGGCCCTTTGCCCTTAATATGTCACTGGGGTCGACCAATGGCAGCGGTAGCCCCTGTGACATAGTAAGGGCAAAGGGCCGTCGGCGCCATTTTGATTACTGGCAGCTCGCCCCTCCAGATCCAACCTTGCTGGTACCCTATATATATATATATATATATTTATATACCCAATAAAACGTGCCCCATACCCAAATAAAAATAACCATGCATTCAGATGCTTAGAAACCTCTCTCCATCTCTAAGAATTTCATTTCCAGCATGTACATCAGTGTTCCCACACTTAGAATTTGTAAAAACAAGTGTGTAATAAAAATTTTAAAATAATAAATCAATTTCATAATTGTTCCTTGCAACCACAAAACTCAATATTGACTGACTGTACCTGTCTGCACCTTACAACAGCAACTGTGCTTTATTAAAATAACTATTTTTCAATTATATGCTCACAGAATATGTATAATCTACTGTCAAAATTGTTGAATCTTAACAGACTAATACAAATTGTGCACCCATGTACTTGGCATTACACCACCTCTAAGATAAGATGATGACTCAGTGCAGCCTATTTTAAATCCCCTGTGTTGATGTACAGCTGCACCATTCAGAATGTCATGCTGCATTTCTTACATGGTGGTCTCGGCTATTAAAGAATGTCTGTCTCAGCATACTGTACATTATATGCTTCCATAAACAGAGACTGTACTTTAGTATCCCAGTAGCTTTCAAAATATTCTATTACTGTACCATATTTATGAGCAGATAGTCACTTCTACTAAATGGCCAGTTTATTATACCCACCATTTTTTTTAAACGTATTTAAAAGATTTCTCCAAGGCCAGAACAGAAAGAAAATCTTTATCCTCAAACAAGGTTATCGTCACAAGGAGGGTAATTTTATAACCCACGCAAAATGGTAAAGTCTGTATCTACGTTGTACATGCAGGCTTTCCCAAAGATTTCAAAGTGAACTTATGTGCCAGTAAGAGGCCAGGAATGTGCAGACATTCACGGTTGTAAAAGTTACACCGCCTCTTCAGAGGACATAATGGGGCAGATTTTCAAAGGGGTACGTGTGTACCCGCCCAAAAACCTGCCCCAACCTCCCCCTGCGAGCGCCGAGCCTATGTTGAATAGGCTCGGCGGCCTCCGCAAGCCCCGGGACGCACGTAAGGCCTGGGGCTTTGCTAGGGGGCGTGTCATGGCAGCGCGTCATCCGGGGGCGGGGCCACGGGTGTGGTTCCGGGCCGGGGGCTTTTCGGGGGTGTGGTCGAGGCCTCCGAAACTGCTCCCGGGCCGGGGAATCATGCAGCCGGGGCAGGCGTAACTCTTCGAACAAAGGTGTTGGGGGGGGGGGGGGTGTTTAGATAGGGCTTGGGGAGGGGGGGGTTGGGTATGGGAAGGTGCAGGGGGGTGGAAGGAAAGTTCCCTCCGAGGCCGCTCTGACTTCAAAATCGGAGCAGCCTTGGAGGGAACTGAGGCAGGCTATGCGGCTCGGCGCGCGCAGGCTGCCAATTTTGCGCAGCCTTGCGCGCCGACCCCGGATTTTAAAGGATAAGCGCGTATCTATTAAAATCCGGCATACTCTTGTTCACGCCTGGTGCGCGAACAAAAGTACACGCAGGCGTACTTTATTAAAATCTACCCTGTGTGCCTACTTACACATTCTTTTTAAAATTGAAAAACTGTGCATGTGTTAAGTGCTGACTCAATCCCAGCTCTACCCCCCCTGCTCACTTTGATGGTAATTTATAAACAAGTGCACAGGCGCACATGTGCATGCATATGCCGGCTCGCACGAATGGACGTGGCCATTATATAGGGGCAGATTTTCAAAGGGGTACGCGCGTAACCTCCGAAAAGCTGCCCCTTTCACCCCCTGCGCACGCAAGCCCCGGGACGCATGTCGAGGGTGTGTCGGGGACATGGCCATGGGCATGGTTCCAGCCCGGGGACATTTCAGGGCATGGCCGAGGCCTCTGAAACTGCTCCCTGGCCGGCAGGCATAACTTTTATAAAAAAAAAGGTAGGGGGGTTTAGATAGGGCTGGGGGGAGGCGGAAGGAAAGTTCTCTCCAAGGCCGCTTCGATTTCGGAGCGGCTTCGGAGGGAAAGGAGGCAGGATGCGCGGCTCAGTGCTCGCAGGCTGCCGATTTTGCGCAGCCTTGCGCGCGCCGACCTCGGATTTTAAAAGCTACGCGCATATCTATTAAAATCTGGCGTACTCTTGTTTGCGTCGGGTGCGCGAACAAGAGTACACGCTTGCGATCTTTTTTAAAATCTGCCCCATAATGCGCATATATATGTACACGTATGATATAAAATCAGCTGTACGTGTGTACATATGCATGCAAATGCTACCTCTACTGCATACGTGGGGGGATTTTATTAGATATGCACACTGGCGCAATTACCAGTTTAGCCAGTTAAAGGCTAGAACTCCTCTAATTAACTTTCCACCCTTTTACCCTATTAGCCCAGACCCTTCAAACCCGCTGACCAGCTCTTATTTTTTTTATTTTAAAACTTATAGTCCAATTTGCATTTTCCTCAGATAGGGATAACATTTTGAGGACTTTTTTCCGTAGTAGGCTAAATACTTACTACAGTCAAAAGGTATGGATCTTTCCTGATCTCACAAAATCTACTCAGATTCTTAGGAAAAGTTTTCTGCAATATAGGAAGGTTATATTAGACAAAGGGGGATATTTTAATTTAAAGTATCCATGCAAGTGTATTATTAAGTTGGAAGGTAAGAACTATTCATTTATAGACCCAGCTGGTTTGAAAAACGTCCTTGAATAAAATGACTGGCTTTAATAATAAATATGGGTCTTAGACAATGTATATTTTCCATGATATAAATGATTTACCGATATACCGTTCAGAAAGATAGGATTTCACTGATATTTCCTTATAGGATCATGAATGATAGAGGGTTGATAAAGGAAATGTATATGATTAAGTTTCGATATTGTTTGGTTTTGCTTCTCACTCATTATGATGTTTTTATTGTATTTTGTTTATTGTAATGAAATGGAAAAGCAATAAATAATAAAAAAAACAAACCAAACAAACACATATGCCATCCATAGCAGTAGGGGATCCCGGCACGCGCATGCTTCAGGTTACAGACCCAGAACACCCCTATGCGGCCCAGACTCCACTCACGTCAGACCCCCCCCCCCCCCCCCCCCCTTTTTTGACTTTCCAAGTTGTGTGCATACCGGGAGATACGCACGTACTCGCACACCTTCAAAATCCATGTGACGCGTGCAGGCAAGACTTCTGCACATATCTCCCAGCTCTGGCACATGTAGGGCTTTTAAAATCTACCTCTTTGAGTAGAATGATGCTGGTTATGCCCACACTTCTAGGCAAAGAAAGCCCCACCCGGTTTTGTAATGGCTATTTATGCCCATGAACCCAGATTTCATGCAGGTAAGTGGCTTTGAAACCTACCCCCACATTGTCTTATTTACAACAACAAATTATTATTTTGTGGAATATCGGCTTTCTTTCTCTAACTTTTGAAATGACAATTTTTTTGTTCTTTATCATCACTAATGGAGAAATTACTTACCTGATAATTTCATTTTCCTTAGTGTAGACAGATGGACTCAGGATCAATGGGTATAGTGTATTCCTGCTAGCAGTTGGAGACAGATCAGATTTCAATCTGACGTCAGCCCCTAGTACATATACCCCTGCAGGAAGTGCAGCTCTTCAGTATTCTCGAAAAGCATTGTGGATATATGTGAGACTGACTGATTGATTAACAATAATTTGATTAACTTGAATAACTTTCATAACTTGGTTAAACGTTAAAACTTGATTAACTTGAACTGGTTGTTTGACTATAGCTGGAGACCGCCAGTGTATTCAACCGGAAAGCGTCAACACCTGGCAGGGTGGATGCCCTAGGTAAGTAAATAACGTGGCTTACCCTTGAATCATTTGAAAGACCATGCTTAACGGCAGCCAAGAGGGGGATGCTGAGTCCATCTGTCTACACTAAGGAAAACGAAATTATCAGGTAAGTAATTTCTCCATTTCCTAGCGTGTAGCAGATGGACTCAGGACCAATGGGATGTATAAAAGCTACTCCCGAACCGGGTGGGAGGCTGCCCGTGACCCACTTAGTACTGCCCTTGCGAATGCCATGTCCTCCCGAGCCTGAACATCCAGACGGTAGAATCTGGAGAAGGTATGGATGGAGGACCATGTCGCCACCCTGCAGATCTCGGCGGGTGACAGCATTCTAGTTTCTGCCCAAGATACTGACTGGGCTCTGGTAGAATGGGCCTTGACCTGTAGAGGCAGCGGCGGCTTGCCTGCTTCTATGTAGGCCGCCTTGATAACTTCCTTGATCCAGCGGGCTATGGTTGCCCGCGAGGCCGCTTCCCCTAGTCTCTTTCCGCTGTAAAGGATGAAAAGGTGGTCCATTTTTTGTACAGGTTCCGACATTTCCAGGTATCTGGATAGGAGTCTGCCGATGTTGAGGTGGCGTAGACTAAGGGCTTCTTCCGAATTCTTCAAGTCATCCACCGCTGGTAGCGAGATGGTCTGGTTAAGGTGGAAGTGTGAGACCACTTTGGGGAGGAAGGAGGGAACCGTGCATAGTTGGATGGAACCTGGAGTGATCCTGAGGAATGGTTCACGGCAGGACAGTGCTTGTAGTTCCGAGATGCGTCGGGCTGAACAGACTGCCAGCAAAAACACCATCTTTAAAGTTAACAGGCGGAGAGACAGGCCTCGGAGGGGTGAGAAGCTATGCTGTCGCCCTCGCTCTTGGAGCCGTAACATGACAATGCAGCCACCTGTACCTTGATGGAGTTAAGGGACAGTCCCTTCTGTAGCCCGTTCTGTAAGAATTCCAGGATCACGGGAACTTTAAATGAGCGTGGCTTGATGTTGTGGTCTTCACACCAGGCTTCAAATACTCTCCAAATCCTTATGTACGTCAATGATCTGGAGAACTTGCGTGCTCGGAGGAGGGTGTCGATTACGGCTCCCGAGTATCTGCTCTCTCGGGGGGGCCCTCTCAATGGCCAAACCGTAAGAGAGAATTGAGCTGGGTCCTCGTGGAGGATCGGACCTTGTTGTAGCAGGTCCCTGTATGGAGGCAGGGGTAGGGGGTTCCCTGACAGCATTCTTCTCATGTCTGCGTACCACAGTCTTCTTGGCCAATCCGGAGCCACTAGAACAACTAGTCCCCTGTGTAGCTGTATCTTGTGAATGATTGCGCCCAATAAGGGCCACGGTGGGAAGGTGTATAGGAGGACCCCCGGTGGCCAGGTCTGTACCAGGGCATCGATACCTTGGGACTGTGTTCCCGCCTGCGGCTGAAGTATCTGGGTACTTGGGCGTTGGATCTGTTTGCCAGAAGGTCCATGTCCGCTGTCCCCCACCGATTTACTATCATTTGGAAGGCTGCTGACGACAGCCTCCATTCTGCTGGGTCTAGACTTTCCCTGCTGAGGTAGTCCGCCGTGATGTTGTCTTTCCCGGCGATGTGTACGGCAGAGATCTCCTGGAGATTTGCTTCCGCCTACGCCATCAGGGGGTCTTTTTCTAGAGACACCTGTTGGCTTCTGGTTCCCCCCTGCCGGTTGATGTAGGCCACTGTTGTGGCGTTGTCTGACATTACTCTGACTGCTTTGTTGCTAAGTCTGTGAGCGAACCGCAGGCAGGCTGACTGCCTGCGCTTCTAGGCGATTGATGTTCCATCCCGCCTCTTCTGTGTTCCACTGCCCTTGGGCGGTTAACTCCTCGCAGTGTGCTCCCCATCCTCGTAGACTGGCATCTGTGGTGAGTAGGGTCCAGGTTGGGGAGGATAATCTTGATGCCTGGCTCATGTGGCTGGCCTGCAGCCACCACCGCAACTGGGTCTGGATTCTGCCCGGGAGTGATAGACGTACGGTGTAGTTCTGGGACCGTGGGCTCCACCGTGATAGAAGTGAGCGCTGTAGGGGCCTCATGTGGGCTCGCGCCCATGGCACAACTTCCAGTGTGGATGCCATCAGCCCGAGGACTTGCAGGTAATCCCATGCTGTGGGACGAGGGTCGTTCAGTAAGGTTTGCAACCGGTTCCACAATTTTGATCTCCTTGTGGGGGTCAGGCTGACCTTGTCCTCTTTGGTGTCGAATCGGACTCCTAGGTATTCCAACAACTGTGAGGGCTGTAGGAAACACTTGTTTGTGTTGACCACCCATCCTAGGCTCTCCAGTAGAGTTATGACTGCTGGTTGCTTGGTGACTTTCCTCCGGTGACTTTGCCCTGATCAGCCAATTGTCTAGGTAAGGGTGCACGAGGATTCCTTCCTTCCTCAGTGTTGCTGCCACCACTACTATCACCTTGGTGAACGTCCGGGGTGCTGTGGCTAACCCGAAGGGTAGTGCTCGGAACTGGTAGTGACGGTCCAGGACTTTGAAGCATAGGTAGCGCTTGTGTTCCTGACGAATAGGGATGTGTAGGTAGGCCTCCGAAAGATCCAGGGATGGCTGAATTGCCCTTATTACGGATCGTAGGGTTTCCATGCGGAAGTGGGGAATCCTTAGGTGGCGGTTGACAGACTTGAGGTCCAGGATGGGCCTGAATGATCCCTCTTTCTTGGGGACGATAAAATAAATGGAATAATGTCCAGTATTTATTTCCTGAGGAGGTACTGGGGTTATGGCCTCGAGGGCCAGTAGTCTGGTCAGTGTAGCTTCCACTGCCGCCCTCTTGGAGAGGTCGTGGCAGGGGGACTCCACGAACTTGTCCGGAGGGGTTCATAGGAAATCCAGGTAGTACTCCTCTCGAATGATGGCTAGGAGCCACGTCCGAAGTTATCTTGACCCATCTGCGGTAGAATAGGGCTAGTCTGCCCCCTATGGCTTCTTCCCTTGGACAGGTCGGCTGAATCTCATTGTGGGGTGTGGCTGGGGCCTGTCCCCGAGCTGGATCCCCTCTTGTTGTGCTTGTTCTGAAAGGACTGGTTCCTGCCCTTCGGGCGGGGCGCTTGATAGTTGCTCCTGTAAGGATTGAAGCGCTCTGAACTCCTGCCCCTGGAGGACCTGGGGAAGGGTCGCTGGCTTCTCTTCGTCTTATCCTCCGGCAGGCGCGGCAATGGGGATTTGCCCCATTTGTCAGCCAGTTTCTCTAGTTCGCTGCCGAACAGGAGGGATCCTTTGAAGGGCATCCTTGTGAGGCGCGTCTTGGAAGATGAGTCAGCTGACCAGATTCGTAGCCAGAGTTGCCTCCTTGCCGCCACTGCAGACGACACTCCTCTGGGCCGCTGTGCGCACTAGGTCGGAGGCAGCATCCACAAGGAATGATACTGCTGGTTCCATGTCTTCTCCCAGGGTGTTGTTCCTGGTTTGGGATAAGCAGGCACGTGTCACCACGGTGCAGCAGGCCGCAATTTGTAGAGACATAGCGGCTACGTCAAATGATTGTTTGAGAATGGATTCCAGATGCCGGTCATGTGCATCCTTGAGCGCTGCTCCTCCCTCTACTGGTATAGTGGTGCGCTTGGAGACCGTGCAGACCATGGCATCAACTCTTGGGCATGCAAGAAGTTCTTTGATTGCCGGGTCCAGGGGGTACATGGCTGCCAAAGCTCATCCCCCTTTGAAAGTGGACTCAGGAGCATTCCATTCCAGGTCAATCAGCTATTGTGCCACTTGTAACAGAGGGAAATGGCGAGAGGTCTGGCGAAGGCCTTCCAGCAGGGGGCTCTGTTTAGGTTCCCCCGAAGTACCTGGGCCCGGGATGGCAAGCTCCGTCAGGCAATGGGTGACCAGGTCCAGGAGCTTGTCCTTTGTGAAGAAGCGTCTCATGGATTGGTGCGGCTCTGTTCCCGGGGGGGGGGGAGCTCCCCCTCTTCTAGGGGCTCGGTTTCCTCTTCAGAGATAACCGTGTCCCCATAGGAGGGGCTTCCGGGTATTGGAAACTTGTGCCTAGGTCTTGAAGGGCCTGGGGCATGAGGGTCTTCTGGTGGAGCAAGTGGTTGGCCAGCCAGAGGTTCAGTTTGCATTTGAACAAAGGCGTGAATCCCCTTGAAGAACTCCACCCATGATATCGATGCATTCACACTGAGTGCACAGGGCGTTGGCCTCATCGCTTTGTGCGGCTCTGATGTGGCATGCTGGGCAGAGGCCTTGAGCCTTTATCCCTGTTTCTGGTGGTACCATGGCTGTCAGCGCGTAAACTCTTATGCGCTTCGATGCGCTTAAGATGAGCGTGTTAGTTGTGTGCGCAGCTGTGCGTCCAGCCGAAGATATGCGCCCAGCTCTGTGCGTGCAACTTATGCGCACATGTGCTTTGTGTGCCTAGCTCGGATTTGTGCGCTCGGGCCGAACAGTGCAGCGAATGGGCCAAGATGGCAACGGCGAGCACGCGGGCAATATGGCGACCCCCTCGGAGGGTCTCCACGTGGGTAGACCCTTGGAAATAGCTGGGGCCTGGCCCTGCTAGGGCGGATCAACCTGGTGGCACTGGTCCCGGCCGGCGACCTGTGCTCCTCCTCGATCCTCTGAGACCGGATTGAAGTAGAAGATTTCTACCTTGCCTTGACTTTGGCGCTTCCCGGTTTCGTCCCAGGCGTTCTCCGGCTGCGGGGGGGAGAGGGCAAATACCTTCACCGCCACGCTCGAGGGTGCACCCGCTGCCTCTCAGCCACGCCCGAGGATCGGGGGCTAGGTCCTTGCCACGATTCGTCCGCCGGACCGAGGCTTACCTCCGAGGGACCACGGAAATCACCTCGGGAATCTCAACTGGCGGAGGGACCCGAGGGTATCACCGCAGGAGAGTGGGGCTCGTCATCAGGTAGGTTTTTCTCCTTTAAATTTGGTTTCTTCTTTGAATTTGGTTCTAACGCTGCGAGAGCGTGCAGAAAGTCCCTAACTGCTATGGAGACGGAAAAATACTGAAGAGCTGCACTTCCTGCAGGGGTATATGTACTAGGGGCTGACGTCAGATTGAAATCTGATCCGTCTCCAACTGCTAGCAGGAGTATACTATACCCATTGGTCCTGAGTCCATCTGCTTCACGCTAGGAAAGATCTTGTTATACTTACTCTAAACCAGTTCAAAAAATGTTTATTTTCCAGCCCTGCCTCACCAATTACCCACCATGGGTAAAACTAATGGAACCAATGATTTCCTTTTACCTAAATTTTGCATAATTTGGAATACAGTATTTTTAATAGAGGCGGATGGATTTCTCATGAAGAGGTTTACAGTAAATAGATAATACTGTATTCATTTTAGGAATGCTTGGTGTGTTAAATCGAGATACCCAGGTTATTACTTCAGGGATGGCAGAAGAGAGTAGAAAAGATGATAAAAGGCAGCAGTGCCTCGGTGAGGCTGCAGAAGCATAGCTAAAAAAATAAAAAGTTTGCACAGAGAGAAAACATTTTGTTAATTTTATTTAAGAAAAAAACAAAACAATTTAGTGATTTACATGAAAAATAATCACCTCATAACAGGATTTGTAAAAACAGACAAATATTACCATACTGTACAATAAAATAATGGAATGTAGGATAAAAATCTCTGGCAAATGCATATTTTAAGATACATACAAAAATACACAGTTTGTGGCCATTACATGGAGATCATGGATATTTTTTGTAAATAAGAGATATCTGTGTCATGTCTTTATTAACCAAGGCTCTATAAACAGAATATAAAAACTTTACTGCAGTGGTGTATTTATATGCAAAGTGGAAAAAAGCTAAACCATCACAGCCAAAAATCTATATGGGAAAGAGAGACATCCAACAGCAATATAACCACATACTATAAAGATTTTCAAACGATTACATCCCCATGTCCTTGTAATAAGAAAACTACAGAAGACAGGAAAAAGGCTTGTGCTCAGAATCCAATGTGGCTTATGTCTCGCCTGCTCAAAGGGCCCTCCTGCGTGAATGAGACATGGAAAACCCAAGCAGCTCTTTGGGAGCCATTGTGCCTTAAAGCAGCGATTCCCAACTTTTTTTGTGTTGCGGCACACCCTGCACCGGGTTCACTTCATCGTGGCACACCATCGTCTTCATCATCCTAGACTTCTCTTCCCTTTCCTCTCCCAGCACCATCACCTTCTCTTCCCTTTCTTCTCCCCCATCCTCTGGCATCATCATCATCACCTTCCCTCTTCCACCATCTTCTCTTCCCTCTTCCTCAACCCTCCCTCCCCCCAGCATCATTATCACCTTCTATCCCCTCTACCCCCTTGGCATCATCATTACCTTTTTTTTCTCTCTCTCCCTCATCCCTGGCTTCATCATTGCTTTCCTTCTCCACCAACCTTTGTATCATCAGGCTCCTTTTCCTCTCCAACCCCCCCCCCATCCCCTGGCCCCATCACATTTTCTCTCACCCACCCCCTGCCATCCTCACTTTATTTTCCCTTCTCTCTCCCTCCACCCTCAGGCATCACCACCTTCCTTGTCCTCCACCCTCTTGGAATCATCACCTCCCCCCCCCCACCATTAGCATCATCACATTCCCTTTCCTTTCCCTCCACCCCCTATGTCTTCACCAACCTTCCCTTCCTTCGCTGCCCCCCCACGGCCCATTCAGCTGTCCCTTCTCTCTCCTATGTGCTGGAACCTGCAGAGTATGCGAGCAGCGCTTACCTGATGCTGCTTCTTCCTCCTCCTCCGCAATCAGAACTTCAGGGGGAAATCGGGCAGGGCCCCGTGCAGTTTCAACTGCAGAGGAAAGCTAGCAGAGGGAAAAGCAGCAGAAAAGGTAAGCGCTGCTCTCCAAACGCCCCCCCCCCCCCCAGCTGGTGGGAGGACATCCCTCAGACCAGGAGGGAAAGAAAAAGTGCAGCTATGCCTAGACTCCATTGTCTCGTTGGGAAATGCTGCCTCAAAGAGGCTCCTCTACCAGTGATGAGGGCATCCATTTTGTGCAGCAGCCGCAGAACTAGGTATCAGCATCTCTCCCCCCCTCAGGAGAGGGAGACAGGAGGACCTGCCCTTAGTCCTGGATGCTTTTTCTGCTGGCACCAGAATTTGAATGCCTGTTCCGAGAGAAGCTCTCTTACGGTTCCATGCTTGCTCTAATAATATACATTTTGTTTGGCAAGGAGAACACTTTCCCCTGCCCTAGATGGATAAAAGCCATTTTGAATTTGAAGCGCACGAGTGCCCTCTTTACTGATACCAGTCACAGGCAAGCTTTGAGCATGCAGTCAGGAATTAAAAGAACAGCGTAACTTCCAATAAGTACCGAGGTAAAGTTCAGTGTGTGCAATGTTAAGTCAGGTACCATGGACTTGCCCCCACAGCCTTCATAATGACATCAAGAGTCCCGGACACAATTAGTAAGAGTAGAACTAAGAATAAACGCAAAACTGCACCATGTCTATATGGCAACATTTCTGTGAACTGCAAAATCATATAAAAAATGTCTGCCCATGCACTTAACTCCCTTACAAAGGAGGGAGTGGGAAATCATTTAAAACAAGTCACACAACTTCAGACCACAATGGCACACTTTGAATATTCACAGCAGCTTCTGATGTACTTAAAATACTGTTCTAACAATTGCTATACATTAATTCTTCAGTATTCATTTCAAATATATTTAATATAAAACAGGGCATCTAAACTATGACCTCTCTTAGTATATTTTTATCCTTTCATTGTGGTGTTTAAGTCACGTATTTTATGTGCACCTTTTACTTAAGGGAAAGGTATAAAGAGCAATTATCATGGCAAAAAAAAGAAAAAGCTTATTATGGTTGAGGCAGGTGAAACTCTCGGTCAGATTTTAGAAATGTATGGTTCTCTGGAAGGCTTGTCTTGAAAGGGAAGCTCCTACTGCTGCTGATAGCATCCGGTTTTGTGCCAGAAACAGCAGGGCATCGAATGATGTCAGCGTGCCCCCCCCCCTACTTCTCACTCAGACAAACAAGCAGAGACTGCGAGAGCAGCTCAAAATGGACGATGCCAGTGGTGGCAGACGCTTCTCAGTCAAGATTCGACTGCTAGAGAACCACAAGAGTTAAAAACGCTTTTCACTGGACAATAAAACTTTACTGCATTTTTACCAAGACAGTAGTCCTTTAATTTGAGGTAAAATGTTCATGTCAGGTTTCTGAATTTTGTGTAAACATATTTCAGGTTTTAAACATGCATATTAACATCAGACTGAAGATGTCAGACTAGTAAAGTCCAGAGTAACATTAAATTGTTTGTTCATACTAGAAAAATGAACATTTATTTGGTAGACTTCATCGAGGCTGACGTGACAGCTTCAGATAAAGTACAACAATGAGGCTTTGCAGGGTCACATCTTATGTGCGGTTGCTCGGAGGGTTGAAAATGGAAAGGGGGGAGGCAGTGCCACCATCATCCCCGTCAGATTTATTTCACGGTTCAGAATTTGCATTTTGTGGAATGTCATTTCAGAGAATTCTTAGTTTATTAGTGGTTTTGTATGCCAGCGTGCTTTTATAACAAGATACCAGCTTGATGTATAATCAGAGCACTTGAAAAATCCACATCGTAATCTCCTGGGCCATGTGTGATGTACGAAACAAACTGAGGCAATAATAATAATATTCTGATATCAAATTGCCGTGGGTAAACTGGAGTGCAGAGTTAAAGTTTACTTGCCCAAAGTCACAGAAAGAGTGAGAAATGCAAGAGCTCTCGTCTGTTCCACTGCAGTTTTCTATTAGATCGTCCCTTCACCCCCAATAGTGTAATGCATCTATAAAACAACTTTAATGATAATCCCTTAGGTGACCCCTTGACTCATGTTTTAGACAGTAACATGAGAAAAATTAACACCTCAGATAGTCCTCACTGCAGGCCGTCTCTGCTGGAAAAGAGGTATCACTGGACCCTTTTACTATTTCATTTTGATGGCCTGTAATAAATAGGAACATGTAGGACCAGATGAACTAAAGATTTTCTCCCATTTTCTGTCTATAGGGGAAATGCTTAATACAAATGGCCCTGGACTTAAAAAGCTCTTTTAAACAAGGTAAAACTTTTAGCTCAGTCCAAACAAAAGAGGAAAGGAGTTCATCCATCTACTGATGTTCAAATAAGTCTGTGTGAAAGTACAAACTGTCTCCTATCCCTAAGAAATGATGCTCCTCTTGTTGGAACATCACATGCACCAATTATTATTCTTAGCTGTGCCAACATCTCAAACTTAATAGAATAAGCAAAAAAAACATATAGGACTTCTTGGTAAATAAAATTATATATATATTTTTTAAATCTATGTATATCTATATAGATCTAGGTTTATATACACAAACACATATCTATATATATCATTTTTGTAAGTAAAAGTGAGGAGTCTTCAACTAAGGAGAGTTGGGTTAATGTTTAAATAGTGCTACCAAGGTTGAACTGAGCTTGAAAATTTTATCTTCACATACAGCTTTTTCCTTTTGTCTTTAAGCAGTGTGGGTAACAACAGGTATGTCAATTTCAATGGCAGACATGCGGGATCGGGCTGAATAGGAGGGAGTGATGTAGCTGTGCAGGCTGGGAGCCTGGGAATACAGAGGCTGCCAGAATGGGGAAGGTAACGCCTTGCATGCACAGTACCACAGGAATAACAGAAGGGAAGTGAAGTACATGCCCCCTGAGCTGCCAATAGCAACAAACACAGCAATGTCGTAGGAAAAAACAGGACCATATTTCCTGTTCAAGAAGTCATTGTAAAATATGACCCAGACTGACGGAATGACACTCATGGTACCAGCCAGAACAAACAGCAAGCCAGCCACAAGATGGCACCCAGCACTGTTTATGAGACACTTCACGAGCTTCAGATTCGGCATGTTAGATCCAAAGGTTGTGTTACATATTCCTATCAAGCAAAGTATCAGTGCCGAGGCAGCGGTCAGCATGCTGATGGGGAGAGCAAACTGAAGGACCCGTAGGTCTAGCTGGTCAACCATGGCATACCACTCTGTATCGTACAACACACATTCGCTGCTCCCATGATAGCGGGCACACTTCACCCACAGGCCGGTGTGCATGGTCAAGTTCTTCTCATTCCGGTTGTACGTGTAGAGCTTCATCTGTCTCCACTGAGGCAGAAGGGTGGCAGCGAAGAGTCCTGCGATCGAGGCAGTGCCGCAGACAAAGGCCAGCAGCGTGGCGGCGTGAACCTCTTGGCAGCCCATGGTAATCTTGACGAAAGCACCACCCTGCCGAGAACTGGAATGAGAACACATTGTGCACATGTCAGCAGTTTAGGGAAGATTCGTGGCTATCTAGAAAGAAATGACCCAGTTGAAATGGCTGTTGCAGTGGAGGGCCTTACTTACAGGCCGATAAAGTACAGTGGAGTGCACTGTTAACCGGCATTTGGACGCGCGTTTTGGACGCGCTAGCTTTACCCCTTATTCAGTAAGGGGTAATAGCGCGTCGAAAACACGCTTCCAACCCCCCCCCCCCCCCCCCCCGAGACTAATAGCGCCCGCAACATGCAAATGCATGCTGATGGCCCTATTAGGTATTCCCGCGCGATACAGAAAGTAAAATGTGCAGCCAAGCCACACATTTTACTTTCAGAAATTAGCGCCTACCCAAAGGTAGGCGCTAATTTCTGCCAGCACCGGGAAAGTGCACAGAAAAGCAGTAAAAACTGCTTTTCTGTGCACCCTCCGACTTAATATCATGGCGATATTAAGTTGGAGGTCCCGAAAGTTAAAAAAAAAAAAAAAATTGAAATAGGTCCGCGGCTTGAAAAGCGGACGCTCAATTTTGCCGGCGTCCGGTTTCCGAACCCGTGGCTGTCAGCGGGCTCGAGAACAGACGCCGGCAAAATTGAGCGTCTGCTGTCAAACCCACTGACAGCCGCCGCTCCTGTCCAAAAAGAGGCGCTAGGGACGCGCTAGTGCCCCTAGCGCTTCTTTTTACCGCCGGCCCTAATTTAAATTTTTTAGTTTACTGAATCGCGCGCACAGGACACCATTATATTTATAGCATTTTGATAACTCTGCGCCTAAGTGTGGTCATGCCGGACAGCAATCCCAAAGTTAGCAGGATAAGTTTTTCTGAACTAGGACTTTATCCAGCTATAGTCAGTGGTGTGCCTAATCAGCAGCGCTGTGCTGAACATCCCCGACAAGTTAACATAAGTTGTCCGCTCCCTATGTTGTTCATCATCTTTATTAGGCCAGCAAATGTTTTAAAAATGCAAGCTTTTAGAACTACGATGATCCCTCAGACATAAGTTTGAGGAAACTGCTCTCTTTGGGATGAAAGCTTGCATCTTAAAAAACAACTTTTACCTAATAAAGATATCGATCTCTGCCCAACTAATTTCTCTGCTCTCTTGTAGCAAATTTTCTTGGAGACTCTGGTGAAATCTTTGGTTCAGTTAGACATTACTGGCGCAGGTGGGGTTTTTTTTTTTTTGGCATATAAAGCCATCTAAAACATCCAACACATGATCACATAAAAAGGTCTGAAAGAAAAATAAATCCAAATTTGAACATCTTCTGGCTTTGTATCTCTCTGTACCAGGTGGTGTTATAAAAGTGGGACAAAAGACTTCGCCAATTTGTTCTTTTTTCCGTTCACGTCAACCAATGCAATAATAGTTTTGGATTTTTAGCCTGCCCTGCCAAATAATGCTCAAGGCGGCTTACAGCATTATTAGTAATCCACAGTCTCTGCCCCAAAGAGCTTACAGGCATAGCTGTGTGGTTTACATTTTTTGAACGTGCACAGCAACAGCTCCCCATCCCCCGGCAACAGCTCTTAGTTGTTAATTAATAAATCGGCCACAGGACTCAGAGTACTGCACTGATGTGTGTAGGCAGTAAGTCTCAGCAGCAACCTGAAATCATGCTAACAAAATACAAGATGGTTTTTCCACCACCGTGCCAGAGACACATGAAAAAATGAAACTCACACTTATTTTGATTGTATCCCTATAGCTGAATGGATATTCCACTTAATAAAACAAAGATCTGAATTATATGATCAGTGGACCTGACACTGATTAGATTTCCTACATCACATTCCCCTCCGCAGAATGAAAGAAGAAGAAGAAAAAAAACCCTTCAGAATTCTTAAGATTTTTTTTTTTTTTCGTTTAATGCTGTGAGGAACGCACAGCTCTACTGACAAAAATAAATCTGTTCAGGACATCAAGTGCTTAGAGCGGGTTTACAGCATCAGCAGAGTCACAGCAGAGGAGAGAAAATAAACTGTGGAAATTGCACCTTTTCATAGTCTATGGCATCGTTAATGGCCGTAATTAATTTTTAAAATTAACTATATAAAAAAAAAAAAAGCCTGACAGATAAAGCAATGCTTTATCATAAGTTGTACCCAATCCCTTTGCACAAAGCATTTGTAGAAATCATTAAAGGCATCATCAGGCTTGTTAGCTGGCCAATAACTTATTTGTTGTGGCTTGTTGGTTCAAGTTTTCTTCCAGGCCAACCAGCCTCTCTTCCCCTTTTACACCTTTAAATAACAGGGAAAGATGGGATCCTGAGAGCCATGAATTTTAAACCAGGATCCTCTCTCTTTGCTCTCGTCCGGAAGCACAGACTCCATGATTGGAGGAGGGTGAAAGGCCCACAGTACAATGGGAGCTCCTTATTCATCAAGGACTAGCAGGATGGTAGTCCTCACACGAGTGACATCATTAGATGGAGCCCGGCACGGGAAACTTTGACCGACACACTGAGCATGCCCAGCATGCCACTATCCACGCGTCCATGCGGGGTCCCTCTTCAGTCTCTCTTTTTCCATGAAACTAAAGCCTCATGGCTGTGGAGCTTGCGCTTTTTTGCTGTGGAAAACAACTTTTCTTTTTTTCTCTTCTTTCACGAGTCCCTCCATGTGTTTTTCAGGTTTTCCTTTCTCGGTATTGGTAAGTTTCCTTGGTAGTTTGCGGTCGATTACTTACAGTGTCGCCTCCTGGTGGTTGCCGGGCATCGACCGTGCGCTGTTTTTTTTTCCATGGTGTCATCTGGCTTCTGCCATTGCTCCCAGTGCCCCCCGGACCAAGTCCATCACAGACCCCCACGAGGTCTGTGTCCTGTGCCTGGGGGCATTGCATGATGTCCGTGGCTGTGATCTTTGTGCTCAAATGGCCCCCAAGGGTTGTCGGGCATGCCTGGACAAAATGGAAAAGCTATTATTTGGTGCTAAGAAATCAGAACCATCGACATCGGTGCCCGGGACTTCGACCCCGCATAAGGGAGTCTCGGCGACAACCCTCTTGGTGTCTCTTCCACTACTGAGTCCTGGTCCAGAAGTAGGAGAGGGGGGACTGAGCAAGGTCTGTATCCTCGAAGTCCAGATCCGGTTCCTCTCCATCTCCCTCAGCTCCGGGTAAGGAACAGGGTGAGCACTGGGAAAAGTCCAGGAAGAACCGGCATCGGGCTTCATCCTCGAAGCTGTTGGACCATGGTAAGGCAAACATGTTATCTGTGCCTCCCCCGAAGCAGTCCCATCCGGAGGATGTTGTACTCCCTGGTCAACCCGAGGAACATAGCGGATCTCCACAGATACCAGTGAAGGGTTCGGTACCCCCCCCCCCCCCCCCATGGTTCCGGGGGTGATCTGATTCTGCTGCCTCCTCCTCAAGCCGTTCTGTTCTCAGCAGCCTTTGAGGAAGAGTTAGGGAGGCATGTGTAGCTGGAGGTCAGCCAGGCCCTGCAGGACATCGAGCCTCTGGTTCCACCGGGAACGCTGCAGGAGCAGACTCCATTGATGCTTGTGCCTCTATTGGAGCGGCTAGATCTGCTGGCTCAGTGTCTTACCGATGCAGCTGGCCCCGATGCCTCGAGTCCCTTCTCCAAAGGGTACATTGCCGCTGCCTCCACCAGTTCCAATTCCGGTGAGTGATTCCGCAGATAAGGAAGGTCCATTGGGGTCGACGGCACCCAGGCCATGTACGCACCCCAACTGGTGCTAGCCCTCACGGTGCCGGTGCCCTCGATTCCCCCGGTGCCTATGCGCCCCCAGATTCCACCAGTATCTTTCGGTGCCTACTTCCGTCCCACCAATGTTTCCGAGGCCTTTGGGATCTCAGCTTAAGACTCCGGTGGTGGCTCCACCTCAACTGTCTCTGGACTTCCAAAGTGAGGAAGATGCCTCCTACAATCCCTGGGAAAGAGAGGCATCTATTTCCTCCACAGATGAATCTGAGGACTTGCCTTCTGAACCCTCTTCAGCAGAGGAGAGGCATAAGTCCCCACCAGAGTATCTGATGTTTGCTGGATTTGTAAAAGCCATGGCGGAGTCAGCGCCTTTCCAGCTCTTAACAAAGAAGGATTCTAGGCATAAAATGTTAGAGATCCTACAATTTATTGATGATCCTAAAGAAATGGTGGCTGTGCCAGACCATGACATTTTTAAGGAGCCCTGGGAACATCTCATCTCCATCCCTTCAGCGAACCGGAAGACCGATGCTGTCTATCTTGTCCAACCCACCACAGGTTTTGAATGCCGACAATTCCCACCCCAGTCAGTAGTGGTGGAACCAGCCTTAAGAAGGCAAAGAAGCTCTGGACTCATGCTTCAGCTCCCTCGGGTCATAAGCACAGGGCTCTGGATGCTCTTGGATGGCGAACATGCTACGGCTCAATGATGGCAGCCAGGATTGCCTGCTACCAACTTTATATGGGCCAATACTCCAGAAACCTCTGGAAACAGATCCAAGATTTGGTGGAACACCTTCCCCAACAATTTCAGGACGATGTCCAGAAGATCGTTCAACAGGGCCTTGAGTATGACAAAAATGGAGTCCGCTCCGAGTATGACATGTTTGAATCCGCAATGAGGGCTGTGGCGGCCGGCACTGGGGCTTGTCACATGGTCTGCCTTGAGCTTCCAACCTCCATCTCAAAGTTCAGGATCGTCTGTACAGAGAAGAAACTCTTCAGGGACAAGATTAAGGAGGGAGAAGCACAGCTGAAGGATTATCACAAAACCCTTCAGCAGTTGTCAGCCAGCACCTTGGACACCCAGCCCTCGGGCAAGAAGCCTCCCAGGCAATTCATAAGGCACCCTTTCTACTGGCCATTAAAGTATTATCTGCCGGCGTCCCGAGCAAAACCCCAGCGGGCACCAGCTATACCAAGGGCATGGCAGCCACATGCCCCTTGACTGGCCCCTGCCCCACCTCAGAACCCCGCCACAGGGTTTTGACTCGTGGGGGGCCGCCTGCAGCTCTTCGCCGACTGGTAGATTTCAGTCACCTCAGATCAATTGGTCCTCTCCATCGTACAGCAGGGGTACAGATCGCATTTCCAATGGACTCCTCCTAATTCTCTGTGTCCTCGATGAAGATGTTTAGAGAACTAGCAACTACTTTGAGTAGAGCTCTCCGCCCTCGTAATGGCTCGAGCAGTTGAACCAGTACCACCAGGCCAGTAGGGCGACGGATTCTACTCCAGGTATTTCCTGATTCCCAAGAAAACCAGAGGACTTCGCCCCATTCTAGATCTAAGGGCATTAAATTGTTTTTTTTCGTCAGAGAAAAATTCAAGATGGTCTCGTTGGGAACTCTGATCCTTCTCCTTAGAGCTGGGGACTGGTTCTGCATCCTTGATCTCAAAGACGCATATGCTCATATTCCCATTTCTTTCACAGATCAGAGCTATCTTCGATTCATGGTAGAAGGGGAACACCATCAGTATCAGGTGCTGTCTTTCTGGTATGGCGTCGATGTCCCACGTCCTCACAAAATACCTTGCGGTGGTAGGGGCTTATCTCAGAAGGCAGGGGGTACACGCCTTCCCCTACCTCGATGAATGGCTCATCAAGAGCGACTCCAGGCAGGGTGCGCTTCATTCCCTACATGTTACCATACGTGTTCTGGAGGACTTGGGATTTCTAATCAATTTCCAGAAATCCCATCTCCAGCTGTCCCTACAGTTGGACTTCATCGGGGCCAGGTTCGATATGGTCCGGGAAGGCCCTTCTTGCCCCGGGACCGAGCGATAACCCTTGCTTCCCTGGCAAGGGTAATTTCCTCTTGCAATCACATTTCAACATACCAGTTTCTACGCCTTTTTGGGGCACATGGTAGCGACGGTTGACGTCACACCATTTGTGTGGCTACACATGTGCAGGGTGCAGTGGACATTGCGCTTACAGTGGTGCCAAGCCACCCAGGATCTTCGGGCTCGCATCTTAGTCGCCATTCTGCTTCGGCGATCTTTCGCATGGTGAGAGACCCTACCCAACCAGGAGAAAGGAATGCCTTTCTGTGTACCTCAGCCCCAGATTATCCTCACCACAGATGTGTCTCACACGGGTTGGGGAACCCACGTTGCAGACCTCAGTAATCAAGGCCATTGGTTCGTGCAGGAGCAGCATTTCCATATAAACGTCTTGGAGCTGCGGGTGATCCGTTACGCCCTATGGGCATTCTGTGAGCAATTGAGCAACAGAGTAGTCCTAGTTCAAACAGACAAACAAGTGGTAATGTGGTATTTGAGCAAGCAAGGGGGACAGAGTCGTATCTCCTCTGCCAAGAGGCAGTGCAGATTTGGTCCTGGGCCCTTGCGAGAGGCATCTTTCTCTGAGCCGTGTACCTCCCGGGGATGGACAACATCTTGGCAGAAATGTTGAGTCTGGCCTTCCAACGTCACGAATAGTCCTTGGATCAGGAGATTGCAAACCGCATCATCCACCTGTGGGGAACCCCAGACATATATCTGTTCACCTTCCGGAGAACAGGAAATTGGATCATTTCTGCTCCCTGGTCCAAGCAGGCAGGGGATTGGTGTCTGATGCCTTTTCATGGCACTGGGGCACTGGCCTCCTGTATACTTATCTTCCCCTGCCACTGGTCTTGAGGACACTTCAAAAACTCCAACAGCACTGAAGCACCATAATCCGGATTGCTCCTTTTTGGTTGCACCAGATTTGGTTCCTGCTTTTGTGGGAACTGGCCTCCCGCCCTCCAATCCAGCTGGGGACTGCCCCAGACCTGATCACGCAGGACCAGGGCAAGCTGCGTCACCCCAACCTCTGAGCCTTATCCCTCACGGCTTGGATGTTGACCAGGTGACCGTACAAAACCCTGGGCCTTTCGGAGCGGCATGTCTTAGGTTCTGTTAGAATCCAGGAAACCTTCCACGAAGAGGTCTTAAAATCTCAAGTGGAAGAGGTTCTCGGTTAGGTGTGAAGGGCACGGTTTGAACCCGTTTTCATGTCCCACACCAAAGCTTTTGGATTACCTATTGCACCTCTCCGAGGCTGGCTTGAAGACCACTTTGGTGAGGGTTCATTTCACTGCCATTGGGCCATATCATCAGGGGATGGATGGAGCTCCCATTTCCAGCCATCCACTTGTAGGGCGTTTCATGCGGGGCTTATTGCAGCTTAATCTTCCAACGTGGCCCCCAGTGGTCTCCTGGGACCTCAATGCAGTCTTGCTGCATCTCATGAGGGTACCGTTTGACCCCTGGGATCTTGCGATCTGAAGTACCTTTCCTGGAAGGTCATCTTCTTGGTAGCGGTCACCTCAGCATGCAGGGTGAATGAGCTTCAGGCTTTAGTGTCTTATCCACCTTATACAAAATTTTGTCATAAGGTGGTCTTACGTACACACCTGAAGTTCCGCCCAAAGGTGGTCACGGAATTCCATCTCAACCAAGCCATTGTCTTGCCTACCTTTTTTCCAAGACCACATGCTCACCAGGGTGAGCATCGCCCTGCACACTCTGGATTATAAAAGGGCTCTGGCTTTTTACCTGGAATGAAGAGCACCTCACCGCAAGGCCACTCAACTCTGTCTGCTTTGACAGGAACAGGTTGGGGTTTGCAGTGTCCAAATAGACCTTATCTCATTGGCTAGCACACTTTATTTCTTTCTGCTATGCACAAGTGGGACTGCAACTTGAGGGCCACATCAAGGCTCATTCGGTCCAGGCCATTCAGTTTCGGTGGCTCACTTGTATGCGGAACCTGGACTTGGAGTTCACTCCACACATTCGCCTCTCATTATTGTCTGGACAAAGATGGACGACGTGACAGTCATTTCCGTTAGTCAGTCCTCCGTATTCTATTTCAGCCTTAAAAATCCAACTCTTCCTACCATTGGGCCCTTTCTTTGGGTGCAGGCTTGCTCCCCAGGTTTTGGCAGCTCTGTTGTGCACGTTTGAGCCTGTTAAAGGCTGCATACATTGAAAGCAGCCTGTAGCTACATATTCACCCATGTGTGAGGACTACCATCCTGCTTGTCTTGGAGAAAGCAGGAGTTGCTTACCTGTTAACAGGTGTTCTCCTAGGACAGCAGGATGTTAGTCCTCATGAAACCCTCCCACGGAGTTGGGTTTCTTTCAGTTTGATATTTTATTTTCGCAAACTATATGTTATAAGACTGAAGAGGGATCCCGCATGGATAGTGGCATGCTGGGCTTGCTCAGTGTGTCAGTAAAAGTATCTAGAAATTTTGACAAAAGTTTTCTGTGCCAGGTTCCATCTGAAAATGCCACCCATGTATGAGGACTAACATTCTACTGTCCTTGGAGAACACCTGTTACAGGGTAAGCAACTCTGATTTCTGGGCATCAACGCTATCTAGCTGCCCTTTATCAAAACAAATTCAGTCAGCTTGTGGTTTGTTGATAAGGACCTTTGTTTTCATTTTTTATTTTAATGTTATAACAAAAAAAAAAAAAAGTGACAGTGGAAAAATGACTTGTCCACCGACTTTTGTCCTGTGTGTTATAACAGTAATTTTTCCACCGATGCTTTTTTGTTATAACATTGAAATTGCTAGGAAAAGTAAAATAAAAAGGGAAAAAGAAGGTCGTTATCAACAAACCACCAGCTGGCTTAATTAGCAGGAGCTTGAAATATGAGAGCAGCAACACCACCTCTGGCAAGGTGTCAACCCTTACTGTCCTCTCCTGAACCTTCACTTCCCAAACAGGGGAATCAGGGCAGTGGAAGAGCCAGGAAGTAAAATGGAGACTGTTTCAAGGTAATTCTCTGGTTTTTGAGATTATGAGAAGTAATGGATCTCTATATTTATTGGTGAAATTGGAATGGCATCATCCATCCAAAGCAGGAATAAAGCACTGTTGAAAAACTAATTACTCTTCAGCCTCGGTTGACTGCACTTTCATCCTTAAGGGGGAGAGAACCTTTAAAATTATCTCCTGCTTCTGTGGTCAGAGAGCAGCTCGCTGCATAGAGTCAGCAAGGCCCCAAGTCTCTTGGCATGTGAAAATGCTACTCTCGCTAGATGGTAACATGTAGAGAGGGTCTTTTTAAACAAGTACATGTTTTTTGTCTTTAGAAGGTGAATGTGACCATGCAGCAGGAGAAAAATAGTTTAACATCCCTGGACAAGAAAGTCAAACTGTAGGAGAGACAGAGGGCTCAGCAAGAGCAGTCAGAATGCCACCCCCTGTGTGTATCCGTTCAACATCTCCCAGCAGGTGGACAGCAAGACAGGCTTGTCTTGGTCTGCTGCAGACCATGAACCCTAAAAGCAATGCTAGCGTCTAACCAGGGAGAAAAGAAAACATGTATTAGAACAAGCAATCTCACACGTAGGCAATTCAAAGCATTTTTCTTAATCTAGCTCTACTGCTTAGCAAATTCACATGTATTTAAATATGGATTGTTATGTAGAAATATTTGCATCTTAGTTTAAAAACTGGATCTATCCTGGAATATGATTTTGCTTAGGGTCTGGCAGCACTATCGGCAGGTCCTGTTCAGTTGTTCGATGGGGACATTTGTTTTACAGCACTGGAGACAGTCCCTCTTCAGAGAAGTGGAAATGGGCACCAGGCTGGTAAGTACAGGTCAGTCTGACCTATAGTAAGTAAAGTACTGGAGATGCTACTAAAGGAGAGGATAGTGAAGTACCTTGAATCCAGCAGGATACAAGATCTAAGGCAGCAATAGTCATACACCCACCATCTATTGTCTCAAACAAATCGGTTCAATTTCTCTGACTGTGCAAGAACTGGGGATTGTATACTTAGCTTTAGTAAGGCTTTTGCAGGCCAATGCAATACAGTGCGCTCAGCCGAGCACACTGGTTAACCTGTGGTTGGACACGCGTTTTGGACGCGAGTCCACAACCCCATATGCTATAAGGGGATTAGCGGGTTCAAATGTATGTTGATGAGGCTATTAGCTATTCTCCCCAATTCAAAAAAATAATATACGCTCGACGTGCACATTTTTACCCTCAGAAATTAACGCTTGCCCGGAGCGATATTAAGTCAAGGAACAAAAAAAGTGTGCCACAGACAGGTCAGGAAAAGGGATGATTATTAACAAGCGTCCATTTTCCTAATCTGAGGCTGTGCACAGGTTAGGAGAACAGAGCATCCGTTTTCCTAACCCACTGACAGCCACCTCTCCTGGGCGCCTGCTGAGGAGGATCTAGGGGCGCACAATTTCCCCTAGTGCCTCCTTTTTACTGCGATAGCCAATTTAAATATTAAATTGGACGCCCCGTAGAGGTTGATCGGTGCACGTTAGGAGAGCGGATGCTCAATCAAGAGCGCCTGTTTTCCCCGGGCCGATATTACATCGGCCTGTTGATGCTGGTCTTGCACGGGTGGCTGATAAACAGCTTTAGATTAGAAACCAGGATAGAAACCGTTTGAAGGACAGGCAACAGTAGGTAGCAGTAAATGGAATTCACTCCAAGGAAAGCGAGGTTATCCGTGAAGTGCTTCAAGGCGCTGTCCTAGCTCCAGTTCTGTTCTGTATTTTTATAAGCGATATTGCACAGAGGTCGTCAGGAGAGCTTTAGCTTTTTGCAGATTATTCAAAACTCTGCAGCAGAGTGGACATACCAGCTGAAGCAGAAAAATTTAGGAGTAATAAGAGAAAATTTAAGGAGTTTATTAATTTATTAATTTTTTTAATTGCCTTGTCTATGAACAACTCCAGGCAATTTACAAACATAATAAAACACCCTTTACATTAACAAACTCATAAAATAAAATTTAAATATCCTCAATTTCTTGATCCACTTTCCATATATCTTACCCAACAGGCTGAAAGGCACCCTCCAAATTTAGTCTGATCTTCCCAGATCTCCTACATTTGCAGGTCGATTTTAAAAGCCCTACGCGCATCAAACCCGGGCGATACATGTGACTTGGCCCAGCATGCACCGCGTGGATTCTAAAAACCGCACGAGTAAGCACATATCTCCTGATTTGAACCTAAAAATTCTTTTCACAAAGAGGGGCGGGACTGCACCATGAAGTCTGCACCCAAGTATTTATGCATGCAAGTGCGCATCGGGGTCCCCTACTGTGTACCTTTACTTCTGCTATGGACGGCGTGTAAAAAACAAAACTAGGCTAATCAGCGGGGTGTTAAGGGTCTGGGCTAACAGGGTAAAAGGGAGGCAAGTTAGCTAAGGGGGTTCAGATGTCCTCTCCTTTACTGGGGCGAACTGGGGAAATGGGTAATTGCGTCGGCGTACGTATCTACTAAAATTCCACCCCCCCCCCCCCCACTTACGCGCTCGAGTCACCATCTGTGTGCAGATGTGCGTCAATTTAAAATCGTACACACGTACGCGTGTATAGCTGATTTTATGACATGCGTGTATGTTATAAAATCGCCGCATCCATGTCTGTGCCCTGGCAAACATGCACACATGTGGGCCTGCGTGCAGGTCTTAAATTTTACTTCTTATTCAATAACTTCACCTCCCATCGTCTGTCACAATCCTTCTACCAATACTCTCACACCAGCTGACTTCTGGAGAAGCCTGTCTGCTCCCTGAACCGCAAATACAGTGGTTCCATGTGCAGTGTAAAGAGGCGCGCCGGAGAGTGGAGATGAGTGGGGACAGAGAAGAGACAGCTGAGGGGGGATATGACAGAGGTCTTTAAGATCATGAGAGGTCTTACATGAGGAGATGTGAATTGGTTATTTACACTTTCGAATAATAGAAGGACTAGGGGGCATTCCATGAAGTTAGCAAGTAGCTCATTTAAGACTAATCAGAGAAAATTATTTTTCACTCAACGCACAATAAAGCTCTGGAATTTGTTGCCAGAGGATGTGGTTAGTGCAGTTAGTGTATCTGGGTTCAAAAAAGGTTTGGATAAGTTCTTGGAGGAGAAGCCCATTAACTGCTATTAATCAAGTTTACTTAGGGAATAGCCACTGCTATTAATTGCATCAGTAGCATGGGATCTTCTTGGTGTTTGGGTAATTGCCAGGTTCTTGTGGCCTGGATTGGCCACTGTTGGAAACAGGATGCTGGGCTTGATGGACCCTTGGTCTGACCCGGCATGGCAATTTCTTATGTTCTTATGACAGCATTTATGCAGGTGTAAATACTTCTGAGCAGATGTAAATGTGTGTGCATCTGCCGTGCTGCATTTGGTGCATACCCGCTAGTTTTCAGAGCAGACTTATGTGCATAGTTCCTCTTTGAATCCTGAGGCTTAAGGTGAGCATAATCACCTTAAAAACGTTGCACAGGCTTCTATAGGTGACCACTCTAAAGAACCTAATAAAGGGAAAACATGGCCCCTTGCCTTCAGTCCCCCACCCTCACCTTTCATACCGTGTGTGTCATTAAGATTTAATATAAACGTTAGATCAAACAGGTTGCTCTAACAATATGTTTGCATGTTGCCATTGCGAGAGACTGAAGCTCTGCCTCTGATTCATGGAGTGGCTTTATCCATTGCAAATAATCTAGTCTGCAGAGCCTACTGCTACTTCCAACCCCACCCCTGAAGACCAGATTAGTCCTGAGAATTTCCAAAGGGAAGGCAGGAAAGCTTTTGTTATGTTGGTCTTATTTTAATTTTTGCTTTAACTGTAATTGTTGTATTATGGGTGTCTATTATGTAAGTTTATTGTAACCCGCTGAGGTCTGTGGATCAGCAGGCTATACATTTTATAAATAAGCAAACCTGAGGGCTGGGGCTTAGCCACGTGGATCAAATTGAACCTGTGAGTTGCCTTCTAAATCTGTGCAACGTGTTATGTAGACTTGCAAGCTTGACCCCACACGTACTTCTGATGTTCGCTTAAAGCTGGACCAATATTAAATCCTGCCTGCTGAATCCCAGACTGGCAGGGCTTGCTGGCAAGAGGCTCTAACCTAATATGCGTAAGAGTCATGCCTATGGTGCTTCCAAATCCATGAGAATTGTACATGACGGGGGAAGGGACCAATGTGCACCAATCAAAGAAGAGATGTTGGAGTGATCATATCTGATGATCTCAAGGTAGCAAAACAGGGTGATAAAGGTGGTGGCAAGAGCCAGACTATCACTAGAAAAATGGGGAACTGACAATGCCAGATCACTGGTGGGGCTGCATATAAAATAGTGTCCTGTTCTTGAGGTCCTACCTCCAAAAGGATATAGACAGAGAGTAGAGGCAGCTCAGAGATTGCACCAAAGACCCAATGCAATAAAATGAAAAAGGCTTAAATATGTACACCGAAGGAGAGAACCAAGAATGCAGGATAGAGGCATTTGATGCCTTAATTGTTACGTGTTCACATTTTGTGATTCTCTTTGAACTAGCTGTGGAAAGGTGGAATATAAGTAAATAAAATAAATATAAATATCTCAAAAGGTATAAATAATACAAAAGAAGCAAATATCTTCCAATGGAATAGAAAAGCAAGAACAAAACCCAAAACAAAACTGAGTACCTAAATTTAGGAATATAAGTTAGGTGCTTCCTTTCAGCTGAACTTAGGGGGGGTCAATGTTTTTAGTTGAAAATTCAATTTAACTTAACGTAGGAGCAAAATTTAAGCCTGCTATTCATTTGCCTACATTTAGGAGCTTAAGTAAGGTGCCTAATACTGAAATATCAGTGAAAAGCACAGGGCTGGATTTTAAGATTTTGGCACCCAAAGGCAGAGTGCTTTTGTGGCTCCCTTTTGAAGCTCTGCCAGCACATGACCCTAAAGTAAGCAGCAGCAGGCTTCTCTTTGGCCTAGATATTTGGCATCTTCAAAATCTGGCACCCTGGGCAGTTGCCTGTACCTAAATCCAGGCATGGCTTAGCACCTTTTTTCTCCCACCCTAACTCTGCCCCCAAAGCCACCCACTTTTTAGACTTCTAGTGAAACTAAGGGGGTAATATTCAGTCACTAGCTGGATTGCAAAGTTAGCTAGATAAAATTATCTGGCTAATTTTGGAGGGATATTCAGTGGTGTAGCTGCACTGTTGAATATAGCCAACTATCGTTTATCCAGCTATCTTTAGGACTACCCTACTATTACTACTACACATTTCTATAGTACTACTTGACGTATGTAGTACTGTACAAACAAACAAAAAAAGAAAGTCACTACAGTACAGAGTTATCCGGATAAGTTACCTGGCTAACTGAATATCAGAGTTAAGTGCATAATTTAGCCAGCTGATTTAATTCTGCCCCAGAATGCCCGTACGAAATCTAGCTAAATTTTAGATAAGTGGAGGATATATTGGAAAGTTGTCATTTAACCTGATACCTTGTGAATTATCAGGTTAAATGCTGCTGAATATTGAGCCCCAGGAGTCTAAATTTAATAACTCAGCACTAGTATATTTTCAAAAAAGTATCAATTTTAGGAGCCCAACTCCCAAAGTCAGGAAGTAGCAGAAAGAAATATTTCTTTAGAGAAATGGTGGTGGCTAAGTGAAACAACCTCCTAGCAAAGATTTAAAAATCAAACAAACAAAAAAAAACCATTAAGAGTTCAAGAAAGCACAGAGGATCCTTAGATGTGAGGGTGCAGCCTGAGATAAGGCAGGCTCTGAGGTATTGCATCATGAATGGTCAGACTTATCAAATCTATGTTTGTACATTTCACCGATTATTCAGGCAAAGACATTTGAAATAGTGGGGTAGGTTTTGTAGTGAGTGTGTGTATCTGATATAAAAAGCAACCCAAAGGTAGTTAATTCCAGTGTCTGTCTTTCTCTCCCTCCCACTCCTAGTCATCCTTTGATTTATAGCCAAGAGCAGTGGTTCTCAACCCTGTCCTGGGGACCCCCCCAGCCAGTCGGGTTTTCAGGATATCCACAATGAATATGCATGAGAGAAAATTTGCATACACGGCCTCCATAACATGAAAATGTTCTCTCATGCATATTCATTGTGGATATCCTGAAAACCCGACTGGCTGGGGAGGTCCCCAGGACAGGGTTGAGAACCACTGGCCAAGAGACACTTTCACTTTAAAAATCAATTAGGCTGTTAGCTAAAAGGCAGGATTGACCCAGTCCTTATCAAGAGTTTAATTATCCCCTTGCAGGTCACTACCAGATTAATATTGAATACACCAATAAATTTAAAGGTCTCTTATTTATGCATTCCTATGCCCTTAGCAATCTAAACTTAACTAAGAACTCATCAAAATTAAGATGAATGCAGCAATCCAGCAGCAAGAAGGGGGCCTTCCAGTCTTTTGCATAGTGTCACATTTATGATTTTTTAACCACCAGTGAGAGGTTATATATGTGCACTCAGTGCAAAGAGCTCCTGGCTGTCAGAGAACAAGTCTGATCTCTAAAGGCTAGCGTGGCAGACCTTCGAGTAACTGAGGTAAACAGAGAGGTATATAGAGGAGATTTTCAGGGACATAATAGCCAAATCCTAACTCCAGTCTGGCAGTCCTGGTGCTGCCTTGGAGAAGGAAGATCTCCTGGTCAGAGAGTATCGCCCTGGTGTAGCAAGAAGTTATCCTGTAGCAAGGACTTGCTCTCAAGGTGATACGTTGTCTTCTTGCACAAAGGAGGAGTCTCCCAGGGCTACTGCCCAGAAGGGAAGGGTTAGGTCGGCTGTCATAGTTGGTTATTCAGTAATTAGGAATATAGATAGTTGGGTGGCTGGTGGATGCGAGGATCACCTGGTAAGTTGCCTGCCTGGTGCAAAGGTGGCATTCTCACATCACCTAGATAGGATTTTAGTCAGTGCTGGGGAGGAGCCAGCTGTCATGGTACATGTGGGCAGCAACAACATAGTAAAATGTGGGAGAGGTTCTAGAAGCCAAATTTAGGCTTTTAGGTAAAAAGCTGAAATTCAGAACCACCAGGATAGCATTCTCTGACATGCTTCCTGTTCCATGTGCAGGTCCCCAGAGGCAGGCAGAGCTCCGGAGTTTCACTGCATGGATGAGAAGATGGTGCAGCGAAGATGGATTCAGTTTTATAAGGAATTGGCCAAAGTTTTAGAGAAAGGATGGGCTGAACCTTAAATCAGAGTGGAACAAGGCTGCTGCCACTAACCTTTAAAAAGGAGATAGAGCAGCTTTTAAAACTAGAGCAAGGCAGAAAGCTGACAGTCGCTCAGCAGCACATGGTTCGAAGGGAGGTATTCCAAAAGATACTAATAAAAAGGAGAGTTAGGGCATCAGAGGTTCCAATAGAAGAAAATAAAGTCCATATGCCTATAGGTAAAGAATCACATGAGCTAAAACATTCCAAATTTTTCCTGTCAACTGAAAAACAGGTTCGTAATACAAACAAAAAACACACTTTGATACGTCGGTATGTCCTTGCCAGAAGTTTAAGAAGTACAATGGGAGAGTTAGAGTGTATAGCCATGAATGATGAGGGAGGATGGGGGAACTAATCCCTTAGCTTCCCCCACCCTCCCGACCCCCCAAAAAACTTTTTACAGGTACCTGGTGGTCCAGTGGGGGTCCCTGGAGCGATCTCCCGCTCCCGGGCCGTCGGCTGCCACTAATCAAAATGGCACCGATAGCCTTTGCCCTTACTATGTCACAGGGGCCATCGGTGCCATTAGTCAGCCCCTGTCACATGGTAGGAGCACAAGATGGCGCCGGCCATCCAGTGCTCCTACCATGTGACAGGGTCCAGCCAATGGCACGGATACCCTGTTACATGGTAAGGGCAAAGGGCCATCGGTGCCATTTTGATTAGTGGCAGCCGACGGCCCGGGAGCGGGAGATCGCTCCAGGGACCCCCACTGGACCACCAGGTACCTGTAAAAAAAATTTTTTTGGGGGGGGGGGGGGGGGTGGGGGGGGTGGGGGAAGCTAAGGTATTAGTTTTAAAGGGTCAGGGTGGGTTTTTTGTTTATCAGCTCGGGCGCAGCCGATAAACAAAACTGCGATCGGGCCCGATGAAAAAACCCCACATGTGAATCGGAACCGGAATCCGAACCGATTCTGGTTCCGATTCACATCTCTACTGCAATGACAGGGAGGATCAATTTGATGGGGGGGACTTTATGTCCAGGATGGCATAACATTCAACAGGATAAAGATCCTACAAGAGACTAAGTGTACAGTAGAATCTTTAAGGGTAGAAATCCTTTGAGTATTGGAGAAAAGCATAAAATTATTAGTATATTACTGTTCACCTGGTTAAAATGATAAACGGACAATGAATTGCTACAAGAAATTAGGGAAGCTAACGAATTTGGTAGTGCATAAAGAGAGGTAAAGTTCAGGGATGGAATAAATGACTATTTCAAGGAGCATTTGGTTCAGGAACCGATGAGAGAAGGAGCTATTTTAGTTCTAAATTTTAGTGGAATGCAGGATTTGGTGAGAGAGGTAACAGTTATGGGGCCACTTGGCAATAGCGATCATAACATGATCAAATTTGAATTAATGCCTGGAAGGGGGACAATAAGTAAATCTCCAACTACGTGGCAGCTGTTCCGGCTGAGGTGCAGCAGAATTTTTCTACTGATCCGCAGAATGAAACAAACATCTGGAAAAACTGAAGGTAATCCATGGTTACCCCAGCGCTTCATAGACAACGACACTAATGCCAACAAAATCGGTCTCCAGCCACGCACTTTAACTTAACTCATGCCCTAACCCAGGCGCTAAACAACCCACGTACAAAACCCTGCATTAACTGATGCATGCCTTACAACACAGCCCATGAATAGTTAATTTGCCTCATTTGCATACAATAGCGCTAAACTAGCCAAGTATTTTTAAGCAGGTTTCTGCATGCCTTTTTCCCACGCTAAATATGTTATTACAACCCGCCTAAGGCTAGTGTGGAAAAAAACATGCAAGTACACACAAAAACCCGCAGCAGCTTCAGCACTGCTTATTACATCGGCTCCTAAGAAAGGTGGAAGGAAGGCTAAACAATTGCCAGCAAGGTTAACAGGCGAGGTGAAAGTGGCTATTTTAGCCTAAAGAAATTCCTTCAAAAATTGTAAGAAGGATCCATCTGAAGAAAATAGGAAAAAACATAATCATTGGCAAGTTAAATGCAAAACATTGATAAGACAGGCTAAGAGAGAATTTGAAAAGAAGTTGGCAGTAGAGGCAAAAACTCATAACAAAACCTTTAAAAATATATGTGAAGCAGAAAGCGTATGAGGGAATTGATTGGACCATTAGATGATCGAGGGGTTAACGGGGACACTTAGGGAAGATAATGTCATCGTGGAAAAACTAAATTAATTCTTTGCTTTGGTGTTTGATACCTGATTCGGAATGTCTTTCAAGGGCGATGATTCAATGAACTGATCCAAATCATGTTGAACCTGGAAGATGTACAAACTGAAGCATAGCAAATCACCTGGACCAGACAGCATACACCCCACGGTTCTGAAAGAACTCCAAAATGAAATCTCAGACCTATCATTAAAATGGTTCATTTAACTTGAAGACTGGAAGGTGGTCAATGCAGTCCCGATATTTAAAGAGGACTCTAGGGGTGATTCAGGAAACTACAGACCAGTGAGCCTGACTTCAATGCAGGAAAAATAGTGGAAACTATTCTAAAGAACAAAACCACAGAATATATAGACAGACATGGTTTAAAGCAGTGGTCCCCAACCCTGTCCTGGGGGCCCACCAGCCACTCGGGTTTTCAGGATATCCACAATGAATATGTATGAGAGAAAATTTGCATGTTGTGGAGGCAGTGCATGCAAATTTTCTCTCATGCATATTCATTGTGGATATCCTGAAAACCCGAGTGGCTGGTGGGCCCCCAGGACAGGGTTGGGGACCACTGGTTTAAAGGGTCACAGCCAGCATGGATTTACCCAAGGGAAGCCTTGCCTAAGAAATCTGCTACACATTTTTGAAGGGGTTAATAAACATGTGGATAAAGGTGAACTGGTAGATGTAGGCGTTTGACAAAGTCCTTAATGAGAGGCTTCTAAAAAAACCCTAAAAAGTCATGGAATAGGAGGCGATGTCCTTTTGTGGACTGCAAACTGGTTAAAAGACAGGAAACAGAGAGTAGGATTAAATGGTCATTTCTCTCAGTGGAAAAGGGTAAACAGTGGAGTGCCTCAGGGATCTGTACTTGGACCAGTGCTTTTCAATATATATATATAAATGATCTGGAAAGGAATACGACGAGTGAGGTTATTAAATTTGCAGATAACACAAAATTATTCAGAGTAGTTAAATCACATGTGGATTGTGATCAATTGCAGGAGGACTTTATGAGACCAGAAGACTGGGGATCCAAATGGTAGACGAAATTTAATGTGGACAAGTGAACGGTGATGCATATAGGCAAAAATAATCCATATTATAGTTACATGATGTTATATTCTATATTAGGCATTACCACCCAGGAAAAAGATATAGGTGCCATAGTGGATAATGCAGTCAGCTCAGTGTACCACCACGTTCAAAAGAGTAAACAGAAAGTTAGGAATTATTAGGAAGGGAATGGTTAATAAAACGGAAAATGTCATAATGCCTCTATATCACTCCATGGTGAGACCACACCTTGAATACAGAGTGCAATTCTGTTTGCTGCATCTCAAAAAAGATATAATTGCACTGGAGAAAGTACAGAGAAGGGTGACTAAAATGATAAAGGGGATGGAATGGTTCCCCTATGAGGAAAAGTTAAAGAGATTAGCTTGGAGAAGAGACTGCTGAGGGGGAATATGATAGGAGTCTATAAAACCATAAAAGGACTTGAACTGGTAAATGTGAATCGGTTATTTACTCTTTCAGATAGTACAAAGACACTCCAAGAAATTTGCAAGTAGCACAATTAAAACAAATTGAAGAAAATTATTTTTTACGCAACACACAATTATGGTCTGTAATTCATTGCCAGAGGATGTGGTTAAGGCTGTTAATGTAACTGGGTTTAAAAAAGGTTTGGATATGTTCCTGGAGGAGAAATCCATAAACTGATATTAATCAAGCTAATTTAGGGAATAGCCACTGGTTATTACAGTCTTTAATAGCATGGGATCTATTTAAAGTTTGGTAGTTGCCAGGTACATGTGTCCTGGATTGGCCACTGTTATAAACCCGATACTGGGCTTGATGGACCCTCGGTCCGACCCAATATGGCAACTTATGTTCATACTTGCATTAACTCCTGGAAGTAGACATTTCCAGAGCCAGGATTAATGCCAGCAGTATATGAGGTAAATCATTTTGCTTGTGCAATTTTGATGTAGTGCACTTTTTGCTGATGATTTTATTTTCATGCAGCTTCTGGAAGGGAAAATTTACATAGAAAAAAAAATCATGCAAAAATATCTACAAAAAACCCCACTGGGAACTTTTATGAGAACATGCTAAATTTTTGAACCAGGCTTATCCTTCAACTTTGTTTTCCTTTTGAAGTAGGGACGTGTGGTCTGGCTTTCCTGCTTAGTGATATTGGGGGAGGGGGGGGGGGAGAGGGAAGGGACATAGGAGGAGGAGCCTACCACCATTCAGGAGCATTCATAACTTTTACCATTGTTGCCAGAACCAAGTGCATTCAGAGAAAGTCTGCTGGAGGTTTCATTCATTGCCATCTGTTGGGGAGTGCTGCATATATTTCACTGTCATTAACTATACTGTAAAACAGACTTGCTTAAACAGGCACATTACACTATTCATTTATTTACTGTCTAGTTTTGGTTCCATAGGGATAATGAGAGGTCTAGGAACCTATGGTCAGTTGTGGTTTAGTCAACCTAAATAAGATAAAGTGACCATTTATTACCTCAGATTCCCCAACCACCACTGCTGCCTGGGCCCATCACTCTTCCATGCAGTTCAGGGTAGCAGGTCTGCCCCATGCCATAGCTCCAGCATATGGGCCTGGCAGTAACTTCACTTGGGACAGAGCCTAAGCTGCCAGCGATAGCTTCTCCTGAGCTGGAACAGTGCTAAGAGCCATTACCTTAAATTTTAGTTACTAGGGCACTTGGGTGACTGGTATTTTTCTGGTCTCGCCAATCAAGCATGCTCAGATATCAGAAAACCCAGCTCTGCCAATCCCAGCCACTAAAGGAGTGATAATGGCACATTCAAGAAAATCTACACCACCGTATTTTAATTGTCTGAAATGGGCTGTAAGGAAGTGAAGTGGTTAGCTCTTTCCCTCTTGAAGCTGTAACTAGTGCCTTTCCCTTGTTCCCAGCTTCAGTCTGCCTAATATCCAAAAATCCAGAAGTAGTTTTAGAACAGTAGTTCTTAACCTTTTTTTGGGTCACTAATACCTTTGAGAATCTGATGAAAGCTATAGACTCCCTCTGAAGAAAAATTCACAAAAACACATAGAAAAATTTTGTGCCCAGTGCGCAGACCCCCTTGAAGCTCATCCATGGACCCCGGTTAAGAACCCCTGCCTTAGAATCAGGTCATGAAAATACAGCCGTAGAAGCTAAACTAGATCTGTCCTAGGCAAATCACCATCTTTCAAAGCTATAATTATTTGTATTACACATGAGAAGCATAACAAACTGCAAAATTGGCAGCATCAGTAATCCCTATCAAACAAGACATCAGGTTATAGCACATAAAAATCACGGGCAAGATTAATGATGACAATAAAAAATAACAAAAGGTAAAATACTACAGCAGCAGTGAAAAGTAACCAGCACTTTGTAACGCACCTACATTAAAATCCCATGAAGTCACACCCGACCTCATTAATATACCTGCCAATGAATATGCAAAGAAATCAAAGAAACCAGCTTATTCGTGTTATGAAATCTGAACAACCTATGCACAGTGAATTCCGGAAGCTGGTAAACCACTCGCAAGCTCTCTGCTTTTGCCAGAGAAATAATAAAACTGATCACTTACGGATTACATGATTATATAACTGTACGTTTAAGAAGAATGTATTTTCAAGTCAAAATATAATTGTACTAACAATAAAGAATTTAAGTCCTCCCTCCTCTCCATCACACACACACATAGACAATAATTACTGCAGAAGATCAAATTATATCGCTAATCTTTGTTTAAAAAAAAAAACCCTATAGGGTAAATAGAGGGTATTAGCTGCTTCCCTTTCTTAAAAATAATAAGACTTTTCCCAGGCACTGTATTTGCTAAGCACATTTTAAAATATTCTAAAAATGCTAACACAAATGCTTACAAAATAAATTCAACCAGTTAAAAAATTATATCTACAAACACTGATATTAATAGCACCTACCAGTTCCACACACACTGCAAACACATTAACAGCAAACAAGGAGCTTCTACTCCCACACGCTCCTACTGAGCATGCCTGGAAGTGTGTGGCGAGCTCTTCTTGTAGGATCCTGGGATTGTAGTCTTTTGTCTTATGCTTTGTATCCTGTATTGAGATCTACAGACTACAAATCCCAGGATGTCACGCGATCATTTCTTGAACCCTCCCAACTGGTGAAGCACAGTATTGGGGTCACCACAGGAGAGAGAGAGAGAGGAGCAGATACAGGATTTATTATTCAAGTCTAAAACAAAAGTATTCGCGTGCAAGGAATCCTTCACCTTGCCATTGGACAAAGTGAAAGTCTTTCATTTTAGGCTGCTTGCATATCTGTGGAAATAGTCTGAAAACAGCACTTTTCAGCAGTTTATGAGGCTTGCTTTTCTTTACCACTTCCATAATAAAATGTAAATTAAAATACTGTACAACCTAAACATTCAGTTTTGGGTCATGATGATGACAGGAATAAGAAAGCTGTAGATATATGTATGTATGAAGGGGTCTGAACGCTTCAACCTGACAAAGGACTTCATGTACCAGAATTCCCTGCTTCATGACGGGTTTACTTACAGTCTGCAATACAGCTGTAATTAGGACATTGAGAAACTCTCTGTCAGCACATTGCACATTTTCATTTTTTGGCTTCGCTGTTCTTATTCTCTGATAAGCTTTCACTGCTGTAACCTAGATTAGAACAATGGATGTATTATGTGATGGGCTGTATTACTGCAGACTCGCGAATTCCTTTCCAGAACTGCAAGTCCCAGCAGCCTCTCCTGCAGAACTTGGGAGAAGTTTCACGAAAGTTCCAGGGTGTCTAGGGAGGGGGTCAGTAGCCCCTTCAGCCGGAATATGCTTGCTCAGCAATGCTTAGAACGCATGTGTAAAAGATAAGAACTGTAAAGTGCATAAGAGTCTGCTCCTGGAGGGGAGGGGCATGCAGTTGTACTGAGCCTTTGTCTTAGCTGCATCTTGCTGGCAATAAAAGTCTATCTTTACGGATCAGTTGTCTGGACCTCCTTACTGACTAAAAAGAGACGGTTACATTTGGCGAGCCTCAGCCAGGAGGTACCGGGGACGCTATTTTAGCCCCCCAGTTGGTCCAGGGGATTTTGTGGCGGAGTGATCCCCCAGACTTGCCTGGTGAGTGGCCACCGCTGAGTTCAGTGATCAGGTATCCGAGGGGGTCATTCCACGGAGATCCTCTGAGACCTTTGGGCTGGTGATCCGGGAAGAAGGCTTTCGTGACGATCGGAAGAACCCTGCAGGCGAGTATTATGGGAATGATGGGAAAAGTGAAGAATAGCTAAAAGAGTAGCAAATAACCGGTCCATCCGTGAGGGGACCGAGGGGGCTTTGATCACACCCCAAGCGGTGGTTTGGTAGGAATTGCATTCCGAAAGCCACGCGCATAAAAAGAGGAAAAAGAAGTAACGCATACGATAGTGGGAATAGGTTTCTTGTTGTGTGAAAGTGACCCTTTTGTGTCTGACGGATACGGACCCCTTACCTATCCGTCTTCCCTTCCCTCCTTTGTCTGTGATTCTATCCTAATGGGAGGGGGCGGTTCTACTCCATTAAAAGTCATGACGGAACACTATAGTGAAGTGTTCGATAGGCATAAATGTACTAAACCCGGAATGATTCAACAATGTACCCATAGGTGGCCCAGTTTGTGTGTAAACTGGCCTCCGGTAGGGACTTTCGATTTCCAAACGGCCACAAGGGTCCAGAATATAGTTATACGAGAAGGGAATCCGGGTTGCCCTGAGGATTAACCGTACATAACTGCTTGGATTGCAGTTATTGAAAATCCTCCGACGTGGGCAAAAAAGCTAGTAGAGGGAGCCGCCCTCGTAATGGTAACTCAAGTACGCAAAATGGGGAACCGGAAGTCCCCAGTGTCTGTCTGTCTGTAAGGTACTTGTAAAAAAAAGTTCTACTGTGTTTGATCTACTCTGGTGATGCAGACTATTTTTACTTAAGGAAAATTTATTAAAAGTGATTGTGAATTACTTATCTGTATATGTGTGCTGAACAACGGCAGTTAGCTGCTGCTGCTGGGAGCTTGACAGTTAACTAATTTGGCTGGGCAGAGACTGCTTCTCAGCGGGACAGTTTAACCCCTATAACATTTCTCTGGTACGTTTGGGTTTTCAAATTATTAATTAAGGATTGTAATGTATGTAACTGCTATCTGTGAATTGCAAGCACATGTACCAGGGATTTTTTTTAATTGTTTTAAACCCTAATAAGAAGAGTTTTGGTTTACAGATGCTGCACAAGACTACTATACAACAAATTAATGTACAGTGTTAAGTTAAAATACTGATTTGATTACTGAGAATGCATTTACTGGTGTTGAAGTTTAGAACTTGATGGCAGTTAAGGGTTAACGGCAGAGATAATTACAGGAGAGAGGAGGGGATCGAGCCAGAGAGAGAAGAGAGAAAGAAGAAAAAAAAAAAAAAAAAAGGACATTGGGCTAGCCTGGGTAATGAAGACAAAGAGAGAGAAAAATTGTTTCGTTTGTTTTAACAGAACATTATTGAAAGTTAGTTGATGGTGTGCGTATGTGAATAAAGATAGAATTGTGGCTGTTTCACAGAAGTTGAAGTTTTTGTAGCTCCGAGTTTCTGCTGATTAAATTTACTCTCCAAGGTCCTTGCTAAAACTGTCTGTAATCTGACAAAGGATTGCTACTTGCAAAGAAATACCAGAACCAAGGGTCCCTTACAAATCATTTAGTGCCTTATGATGCAGGCTATTTTTAAGACATTTTATAGCAGCAAATTAATTGTTACAGTACAAAGTGGAATGGTGGTGCGTCCCACTGCGCGTCAGTACGTAGTGCGTAGGCATTCAATATGGCTGTGCGTTTCATGCTGGCATTGCTAATCAGAAGTTTTAGTTTTCTCATATCTTCTATCCCAGTGTCCTCCCTATGCTTATCTTTCTATTCTCTAATACCATGTTAATTATTGTTCTTACTTGTCTCCTATATATTATCTGTTATTTAAAAGTTACATTGGAACGCATGATAAAGTATGAACTCTCTTTTGCTGACGCAGTTTAGGATTATTGGAAGTTGTGGGCAAGAGAAGGGGCCACTATGCAAGATTAGGAACAAGAGCAAATATGAGTCGGCCCAAATGATAAAGTAGTAGCCCACACACACACACATATATATATATATTGCAATTATGTTCTTTTACCACTGGTGGGGGCTGGGCTCTGGCTATTGCCATATGTTCTTAGTGTTTGCAATGTAATTGATACAAGGCTTCCAAGGGTTTGATCATCACTCCTGCACACCTAAAGCGCCCCCCTTGGATCCTTGCCTGCAGATCCAGGTTTACTTTATTGAATTAACCCAATGCCAAACTTACAAGTATGAAGGAAGCAATGTTTTGCAGCTTCTCAGCCTCGTCAGAACTGATTTGCCTCCAGGCGCAGGTCACCTATTCAATTTCCAGATGGATTGTGATCTTTTCATCGTATTTTGAGATGTATGGGAACAGGGATCAGGAAGAGAAGAAAAGGGCCCGTCCCTGCAACCAGGAACTTAATAATAGAGACCCGACATCCGAAAGAAGCTGCAGAAGGCCGAAGGCTTTGAGGGCATGAGCCTCAGCCAGTTAAAAGCTATAGCAGACCAGGTATGTGGAAATAGAGAAGTGGAAGAGAAAAGAGAGAAGCAAGTAGAGACATGAAGGAGAAAGTGACTGTTAGCCGCCGCTCTCGAGGACACGCGGACGGGAAGGAGCCAAGACAATGGCAGACCGCAAAGAGGAGGGGGAACAAGACCCCCCTTTGGGAAAGAATCAGTGTGCGTACTGCAAAAATGAAGGCCATTGGAAGAGAGACTGTGAAGAATGGCAAAAGAAATACGGGAGCCCTGCAGTGAATACTAACGACAAAAATGGACCTGCACCGACACAAAGGGGCCGAGGAGGAAGGAGATCGGACAACCCCCACTGGCAGGGGGAGGCGACAAGGAGCATACAGCCTGAAGAGACCGGGAGGGAAGAATCCCCACTGACCCTCTGGTGGAGATCCACGAGGTAACACAACAAAAATCAGGGGCCTGTTGGACTCAGAGGCCAACGATCTGTCATGACTGCACCAATCGGCCCCCCCGACGAAAGAGACTGTTTCTATAGTGGGTGCCTCAGGTCAGGTACTCACTGCCCCTCTGCAGAAAGAATGAAGTATACAAGTAGGCGGGACCATGGTATCCCTTATCGGATGGAACCTGCTGTGTAAGCCTCAGACCACATTGAGATTTCAACCAACAGGGGAAGTTAAAGCCTCCTTCGGGGACCATCCAGTGATACTCATCTATCCCCTCCAAGAAGAATGGAGACTACATCTTACCATAGTCGAACGAACCATCGAACATCGATATGAAAACAACACCCCCCTCAACAAAAACGAAGACAACTGATGGATAGTGTACCCCAAGTATGGTTCGAACAGAACCCGGGAGGAATAGCTATCGACGCTACCCCCATATGGATAGAGATGAAACAGAATGCACAGGTGATTAATCAACCTCAATACCCCATTCCATATATGGCCAGGCAAGGAATCCAGATACATCTGCAAAGACTGTATGATTTGGGCATTCTCCGGCGAATCCGATCTGCTTGGAACACCCCTTTGTTGCCCGTAAAGAAGCCTGGATCAAATGACTATCGACCAGTACAAGACTTAAGAAAAGTGAATAGTCAAGTAGCAGATCTAGTAGCCCTCGTCCCAAATCCATATTCAATCCTTGCTCAAGTCTCTCCTGCATCAAAGTGGTACAGTGTCATTGATCTCAAAGATGCCTTCTTCTCCGTCCCGGTGGCGGAGGAATGTCAAAAGATTTTTGCTTTCACATGGGAAGATGCAGATACTGGAGTAAAGCAGCAGTACACATGGACTCGGTTGCCTAAAGGGTTTAGGCACTCACCTACGCTGTTCGGTGAGCAACTGGCAAAAGATTTAAAGATGTATCAAGTAAAGTATGGGCCAGTCATACAATACGTGGATGACCTTCTGTTGTTTCGAGAGACGTACCTCGAATGTGCGGTATCCACTCTTCAGCTGCTAAAGACGTTGTACTCAAAAGGGTATCGTGCAAGTAAAAAGAAAGCGCAAATCTGTGAATTGGAAGTAGAGTATTTAGGCTTCCAAATACGTGGAGGAACCCGATGTCTGGGGATTTCTCGCACCAGTTCTATAAGAGATCAACCTGTACCCACTTGCAAGAAAGAGCTCCGGGTGTTCCTTGGAGCTGCAGGATACTGTAGGCTGTGGATTGCTAACTATGCAGTTATTGCCCAACCCCTATACGACAAGCTGCGGGGTAAAGAGGCAGAATCTCAACCCTTCCAATGGGAAGGAAACGAACTGGCAAGCTTACGTCAACTAAAAGAAGCCTTAATTGAACCACCTGCTTTAGGATTGCCAGATGTAATGAAACCATTCCATCTATTCGTCGATGAAAAGAAAGGAATGGCCATTGGGGTATTGACTCAAACTCTAGAATCATAGGAACGACCTGTTGCATATCTGTCAAAAGGAATGGACAATGTTGCAAAAGGATGGCCAGGTTGTCTTCGAAGCATTGCGGCTGCATGCTTACTAATTCCAGAAGCAGTCAAATTAACTTTTGGACAAACCTTGAACGTAACAACTCCTCATACTATCCAAGGACTACTAGAAACTCATGGGCCAAAATGGATGACTAATTCACGTCTTGTAAAGTATCAAGCTCTGTTATGTGAAACTCCTGAAATTCAAATACAAGACAGCAAAAACTTGAACCCGGCCACTCTTATGCCGGCACCTGAACCAGTTGCCCATGATTGTGAAGAAGTCATGACTACAATACATTCCAGTAGACCAGACCTGAGGGATCAACCCTGGCAAGGAGCTTGGACTTTATTCACTGATGGGAGCAGCCAAATCATTCATGAGATACGTTCTGCTGGATATGCTGTTGTATCCGAAGATGAAATAATTGAGGCTCAACCTCTTCCCCCAGGAACGTCTGCACAAAAAGCTGAACTAATTGCCCTTACTCGAGCTCTGCAGTTGGCAGAAGGACAAACTGTAAATATCTATACAGACTCTAAATATGCCTTCCTTACAATTCAAGTGCATGGAGCATTATAGAGGGAAAACAATTGAACAATGCATCAGAAGTACGTGAATTACTAGACGCAGTTTGGCTTCCTCGCAAGGTGGCTGTAATGCATTGCAAAGCACACACCAGGAAATCAAACCCTATTGTCAAGGAAATCAGAGAGCAGATGAAGCAGCAAAAAGGGGCAACTCGGGAACCCTTCCAAGCAGTATTAATTGCATCGAATCATCAGGCTTCAGGCAGTCCTGGAGCTCATCACCAACGACTGCTTTCGCTCTTAAACTCTGGGCAAAACAAAATACCAAAATTATGACTGCAGTGTACCAGAATAGATTGGTTTTAGATTACCCTCTGGCCCAGGAAGGAGGGTTTGTGGAACATTTAACCTCTCCAATTGTTGTTTACAGGTAGATGACCAAAACAAGGTTATCCAAGACATCACTGATCGCATGGTCAAGATGGCACACGTCCCTGTCCAGCAATGGAATAGTGCTTGGGACTGGACCAATGGATTCCGTGGTTGGTTTTCCATGATCGGTGGATTTAAGAGCTTGTTTGTTATCCCAGCCAGTTTAATTCTGTTTTGTTTTTTAGGACCCTGAATTATTCCTTTCTTGCTCAAACCGCCTTCGTCGGGTGATGAAGGACATTGCTGAACGCAAAACAGCCACGCAGCTTCTGTCACTGTACATTAACCATCCTCATGTTTTATCCTGGGCCATCTTCCCATACATGACAAGTTCGGGCTACAAAGGGGGGTGGAGCCATTAGGGCCCATCCGTCTCAAACCCGTGAAGAAACCATCGGACTGTTTGGGAAATTAGGGCCCCCTGAGAACTCAAATTGCTAATTTTTCTTGTTTCTGTTTCTTTCAGCTCCACAGTTGCGTTGTGATGGTGTGATACTTTTCATAAAGAATGATAAGTATCAAAGGGGGGAATGAAGGGGTCTGAACGCTTCAACCTGACAAAGGACTTCATGTACCAGAATTCCCTGCTTCATGACGGGTTTACTTACAGTCTGCAATACAGCTGTAATTAGGACATTGAGAAACTCTCTGTCAGCACATTGCACATTTTCATTTTTTGGCTTCGCTGTTCTTATTCTCTGATAAGCTTTCACTGCTGTAACCTAGATTAGAACAATGGATGTATTATGTGATGGGCTGTATTACTGCAGACTCGCGAATTCCTTTCCAGAACTGCAAGTCCCAGCAGCCTCTCCTGCAGAACTTGGGAGAAGTTTCACGAAAGTTCCAGGGTGTCTAGGGAGGGGGTCAGTAGCCCCTTCAGCCGGAATATGCTTGCTCAGCAATGCTTAGAACGCATGTGTAAAAGATAAGAACTGTAAAGTGCATAAGAGTCTGCTCCTGGAGGGGAGGGGCATGCAGTTGTACTGAGCCTTTGTCTTAGCTGCATCTTGCTGGCAATAAAAGTCTATCTTTACGGATCAGTTGTCTGGACCTCCTTACTGACTAAAAAGAGACGGTTACATGTACAACAATTTACGGGCAGTACTTAGCATGCAGCATTAAAAAAAAATAAAGTCCCCACAATGAATACAAATGCTTTGAATAAGGATTGGTTGTTGATATTAGACAATAAGTGTTTGTTCTTTGTGAACGAGCAGATAAGCAGCCACAGAAGTGGGCGGTGCCTGCCGATAGTGTCAGGACGGAGGACTCAGTAGCTCAGAAGTAAGTTTTAAAAGTTTCTGAACCTTTGCGGGTTTTCCTGCAGTGTCACCACCTCAAGAATATCCTGTTTCTTTTTGTCCGCTCAATGAACAGTCGCGGGTCGGGATTTCTCTCTTTCACTTTGTAAAGAATTGTGGTCATTAAACAAAATCGTCTTTATGTCTCCTCGATTCTTTTTCTTCTATTGAGTTTAGTTTGTTTTTGGGTACTGAACGTATCCATTATGGCTGAGAAGTCACCCAGATCAAGAAAGCCAACATTTAAACTCTGTTCTAAATGTCATCACAAATCAAGACCTATATGATTTATGTTTAGGTTATTTAGGACATCACACGACCCATCAGAATGCAGTCCAGGAGGTAGAATGTCACCTATATCACAGGCATTTAGAGAATTGAGATTGAAATGCCAGCTAAGACAGGGGTGGCCAACTCTGGTCCTCGCGAACTACAATCAGTCCAGGTTTTCAGGATATCTACAATGAATATGCATGAGATCGAGTTGCATGCATTGCCTGCAGTGTATGCAAATCGATCTCATGCATATTCATTGTGGATATCCTGAAAAACAGGCCTGTTTGTGGCTCTCAAGGACCAGAGTTGGCCACCCCAGTTTTAAGAAATCTTCACCAAAGAGACCAGTGCTTGATTTTCCAGAGTCGCGTAGGGGTAGAGATGAAAACTCCTTCTCTCACCATGCTGAGAAGAAAAGGTCCAGAGGTCATGCTCCCTTGGCGCATAAAGAGAAAAAATCCGTGCCGAAGATAAAGATCCACATTGACGAGCATTCAGCTTCAAAGTTGCATGCTGCGCCATTAGTAAAGGATTTAGGGCAATTAGAGCTGACTGAAACCTTCCACGCTATAGCCATTGTCTGTGGCACGGACAAAATCAATGATTTCAATGTCAAAAGCATTCAGCACCATGTAACATTGGCACAGAAGAGTCATCAGCACTTGGCTTTTTTTGTGCAGAAAGTCTCCCGTTTTAATTCCTGACTCAGTAAGAGTGCATTCGGAGCTCCCTCCTCCTGAATACCATTCTTTCGTCCAGAAATTGTGGTCATACTGTGTGAATTCTTACATCTCATCTTCCATTTCCATCTAAGGATGTCTCTCCTTCAGAGCCAATACTACTAGAAAAGTTTTATTCACAATAACGGATGTTTATCCTTTGCTATCATATTGTTACATGTTTGGGTTCTTCTCCCTTCCTGCCCTTGAGGCCATGGGTTCGGTGGCAGCATGTGACAAAGGAGCATAACTGAGAACTCTTCAGATTTGGCCTGGAGATTCTGGAATTCTGAAGGAATTGCCAGGTCTCCAGGCTAGCGCCCCCAAACAAGTGCTCCTCCCCCTTTCTGGCCACGTGGCCCTGAAAGAAAAAGATGCCAGAGCCGCATGGGGAGGAAGGAGGAGGAACATCATTCTGTGCAGAGAAGAGAGAGGGGCAGCGTCTGCCCCTGTGGCCAAAAAAGCGGCCCATGGCAGGACCACCGCATATTTCATCTCGCAGTGGCCCATGAAGATCAGGGCAGCCGCGGAGCACATCCTGTGGTAGCCCAAGAAGAGGAGGCCCAGAAAGAAAAAAAAAAGAAATCCTGTTAAAGGAATTAGGAAAAGACCATGAAGGGGAATGTGGGGAAAAAAAGGCTGGGACCAAGCAATTAGAAAAATATCAGACAACAAAGTTAAAAAAATATAATCAGTGGCTTGCAAAAGTATTCAACCCCCTAAAAAAATCAGATTTCTATGGATTGCAAATGACACTTACATAGATTGTTCCAGACAGTATGTTTATTGCAAACCACTATGCTCTTAAAGTAAATTTTCAATGTCACAATTCATTATTTCTCTGCATTTTTTGTAAAATAAAATTAAAAATTGAAAAATGCTGCTTGCATAAATATTCAACCCCCTTCAGACTTTTTGGTAGAACCACTTTTTGCTGCTTTGTCTGTTGGGGTAAGTTTCTACCAGCTTTGCACACTGTTTGGGAGTGATTTTTGCCCATTCTTCCTGGCAGATTTGCTCCAGGTATCTATTATTCAAGAACTGTTAGCCAAGCAATGGGTTTTTCATGGAAACGTTAGGTCATATGGTGGCTATAGTGGCTATCATTCCATTGGCTCATTTAAGGATAAGACAGGCCCAGTGGCACTTAAAGAACTGTTGGAATCAACATTTGGATACATTGTCGCTTAATATTCAACTAACAGACAATCTAAAGTGCTCCATGAAGTGGTTGACCCAGTCAATGAATCTTCTTTGCAGCCTACCCTTCCATCCTTGTCAGATTCAGAAGGTTATAATAATGGACGCATTTATTTGAGGGTTGGGAGTTGCATCTGGACTATCTATGCACCTAGGAATTTGAACTTCTTGGGAAATAAATGTCTATGAATGTGTTAGAGTGGAGAGCACTATTCAAAGTGCTGAGAATCTTCGAACCGTGGTTGAAAAACTCTACAGTCCAAATTCAAATGGACAATCAGGTAGTAATGTTTTAGATAGACAGGGAGGAGCAGATTCTGCAATTCTATCCAAGCAAGCTCTCAAATGTGGGATAGGGCTATTCTAAGAAACTGGCTATTCTAAGAATTGTAGTTGATGACAATATACCTCCCTGGGAAAAACAACATATTAGCAAATGCTCTGACTTGTCATCCACCTGTAATGGGTGCTCTCTGTGGCCTCCAGAACAAATGAGCTATACAATCCCTCTCTTCTCCCCACTTGTTGAAGCTTAGCTGCCATGGAAGCGGCAGTGCAGGAAATTCCATGCATGCTTAGCAGCTTCTGAGCTATCTGAGAGAATACTCCATCTCTGTGAGAGAGCACCCACTTGTGTGGCTGGTTTATTCTGCTGCCCATGGAGAACACCCATTATAGGTAAGCAATCTCACTTTAGTTACTTGCATATTATTAACTTCATCATGATTGAACATTTCAGCTATTAAACAATCATATTTGTTCATTACAAATGTATCCCTGTACAAGTCACAATTCTATTTGACCCCCATGTTGAAGTATTTTATTTCCACAAGAGCCAAGGGAGGAGGATTCAACAAAGTAAAAAAAAAAATGCTATATCTGCAGGTTCACAAACTTGATGGAGGTTGAGACAGCATCCTCAAGCCCCAATACCATACCCTGCCTGGACACGACACAGGGATTTCCTGAGCAGATAGAGATACCTCTTTCCCCATGCAAGAAAGCAAATTTTCCTGACCACACAGAGCAGGAGTTTATGATTTTTAGTGATAATCAAATAATGCAGGTATTTAGGAGAGGGAAGGTAATAAGGAAACAAATTGATAAAGATATAACAAAACACTGGAATGCAAGATATATAAACAAGTTCAACACTCTTACATCTCCTGATTCAAGCATGTAATTAAAGAAATATAAACAACTTGGCAGCCATTTTATCTACATAACAGATGCTAGGAACCCAGAAATTTAGACTGAAATCTCTGAATGTGCACATACGAGAGAAAAAAGAGGAGGGAAAAATTGGGGCCTTTTAGCACTGCTGATAAAGTGAACAGATGAAATCCAGAAAAACCGTTATACATTCCTGTTGCTATGATCCAGTCTCTGGCAGATAATAGGTCTCAACAAGCTATGAAGATATGGACGTCCTCTGTTACAGAGTTTTATTTTTTTTATGAGGTTCTGTAATCCCTAGCTCTAGTAGGAGGGATAATGGATGCCTTTTCCTGCTAACCCTCTCCCATTGTCAGGCCAATGCAATAAGACGCACGTTAAAACGTTTTCCTATTGCATGCACAGTGACGTCTCCTGTGCGCCCGATGCAATATTTTAATGAGCTGCTGCATTGAAAAGGGTGCGCAGGGAAGAATTATGTGTCCCTAGTGCTCAAATACATCAGGCGCCCTGGAGATGTGGCTGTGCACCCACAATTGCAATGGGTGCTTAATAAGAGTGTCTGTTTTATCCCTCTTCAGGTCAGTTTCACCCAATATACACGCACAATAGCAAGCGGCAAAATTGTGTATAATGTGAATTTTTATTTTTACTTCAAACCTTTATTCTTAAACACCTCTAGCAGTAGATTTAAGTATCCCAATTATACTAAGTAGGAGGAACCACAGAGGACAGCATTTAATTTGTAATGAGCCCTTGACTCGCAAATTGACAACGCCAGCTCTAGGGCTGGAGTTAATTTTGCCGTATTAAAAAGTGTGCATTGGGCGCCCAGTGATTTTCTGCATCGAGTGGGTAATAGCTAATAGCTTCATCTACATGGAATTTTCATGTGATGAGCGCTATCGGCTAGGCGTTTGGACACACGTTTTGGACGAAATAATCTCCTTATTACATTGGGTGCTAGTTTAGCGTGGCCAAAACACGTGTCCAACCACGCGTAAACCTATGCATTAGGCTGGGCGCACTTTATTGCATTAACCTAGAAACATAGAAATGACGGCAGAAAAGGACCAAATGGTCTATCCAGTCTGCCCAGCAAGCTTTGGTTGTAACTACTGGCCATACAAGCCACCTTTATAATTATCAGTTTCCCAGACTGTCAAAGTCAGGGCCCTTGTTGGTTTGAGTCCAATTCCCCATTACCTCTTGCCATTGAAGCAGAGAGCAATGTTGGAATTGCATCAACAGCATAAAGATTTATTGTTTAAGGATAGTAACCGCCACACCAGCAAGTTACTCCCATGCACTCTTTTCTTCATTCACATCCTCTAGCCTTAAGGGATCCAGAGTGTTTATCCCCTGCCCCTTTGAAATCTTTTACTGTTTTTGTCTTCACCATCTCTTCCGGAAGGGTATTCCAGGCATCCATTACCCTTTCTGTGAAGAAATATTTCCTGATATTGGTTCTGAGTCGTCCTCCCTGGAATTTCATTTCATGACCCCTAGTTCTGATTTCTTTCCAACGGAAAAGGTTTGTCGATTGTGCATCTGTTGCATTGACTCCTGTGCCTTTGTTCACTTATCTCAGTCCTTCTGATGGTCCCGGTATCCAAGCTCCTGGCTGCAGTTGTTGCTCTGGAGGTGGACCCCTGGGCCGAGGTGGGGTTGACGCCACCTGTAGGAAGGGTCCTATGGGTCCCCACAGTCGGCAGACACAGTGGGCTGAAGGATGGAGGCCGGCTGGTGCTTCACCAATACCAGCCCTCGTTCCCCGCAGGTTGAGCCTTTGGGTACCAGGGCCAGCTGGGCTTAGGTGGGCCTCGTCGTCAATGGAAGGATCGAGAGATCAGCCCAGAGGCAGCAACAGTAGGATGGAGATGTCTGTACTGGATGAGGCAGAGTCCCGGAGACCCAGACGCCAATAGAACCAAAGTCAGACAGAGGGCGCCCAAGCAAGAACAGGCCGAAGCCTGAATAGGCCAAGTCCAGGACGTAGACAAGAGGAGTATCGTGAGGCAAGCTGGAGTCAGGGCAGATGGCAATCAGGAAGCGGTGGCAAGACAGGCTGTGGTCTGGACAAGGAAAGAGTCAAAAACGTAGTCAGGCAATGCAGAGGTTTGTGCTTGAAGAGAGTCAATAGCATAGTCAGGCAATGCAGAGGTCTGGGCTTGGAGAGAATCAATAACATAGTCAGGCGATGCAGAGGAGAGGGGAGGCTTGGAGAGAATCAATAGTGTAGTCAGGCGATGCAGAGGTCTGGGCTTGGAGAGAGTCAATAGTGTAGTCAGGTGATGCAGAGGTCTGGGCTTGGAGAGAGTCAATAGCGTAGTCAGGTAATGCAGGGGTCTGGGCTTGGAGAGAGACAATAATGTAGTCAGGCAAAGCAGAGGTCCGGGGCTGGAGAGAGTCAGCGACGTGGTCAGGCAAAGCAGGGGTCGTGTCCAAAGAAGCAGTCCAAGGGTAGATAGGAATCAGGAACACAGGAACAAGGAGAAATGGAACAGGAGTCAACGAGGATCAGGAACCAGGAACGTAGAGGAATCATCAGGAGGCAACAAGTACATGACCAGCGTGGAGACCTGTTGCAAAGGCAATCCTTAGGAGCGGAGCCCGACCTTATGTACCGGAGCTCCGCTGACGTCATCATCCGGGGCCACGGCCAAGTTCCCGCCGCAGTCCCTTCATAAGACTGGAGGATGCGCACTCGCCTAGGGAGGGGCGCGACGCTGGATGGCAGAGTCTCTCTGCAGGCCACACGGAGAGGCCCAACGTAGAGCACAGGGATAAACAGCTGAGCCAGGGTCACCGGGGGCGGCCCGACGAAGGAGCTGGTGGCTCACAGCCGCCAAGGACAAGGGACCAGGCACTGGATTAGTCTGAGAGAGGTGAGTGGGCCAGGCCGCGGGTCTGCTGCAGCCGGCACATGTAACAGCAGTTTGCTTTTGAAGTGTCTGCACACTGTGCACAAGGCTTTCTCTGCCTCCTGTTTACTCCAGTGTTTCTTCAACCACCGGAACAGCTCCTGCCTTCCCTCTCCTTCTCCCCAAAGCCTAGGAGAATCCAAAGCCCAGGCAATTTCAAAACAAAGAAACCCCTTGTTTTTTCTCCTATATGCCTTTTGGTTGGTCAAGCAGTATCTCCAGCTAATTCCTGGTTGCTTCTTAGTTTTCATTGGTTCCTAGCATCAGGTGGCTTACTCTGCTTGGTTCAGATTACATCAGGACATTGTTTTTCTTCTGCTAGTTAACCCTGTAGTTGCTGGTTCTGCAGAGACATATGCTCTATACATGTAAAGGTAATCATTTTAAAACACAGATGGTGGTCGTACCCTCCCATACGCAAGTTTTTGGGTCGTGTTGCCACACATCTTATGTCATTACTGGAGATTCTCTCCCCATTACTCCTTTTTCTTTTTCTTTTTGGTTCCTGTCCTCACCTGCTGGTAAAGAGGGGTCCTCGTCTCTTTATTTTGAAAGCATGCTTAGTTGGGAAGAAGGTGATTTTGTTACATTGGAGGTCCTCTGAAGGCCCTTCCTTTTGGACTTGGCGTAATCATCTTCATCACATGCTGAGAATGGACGATTTGAGTTTGCGCACGTCCCCTCAACTGCGGAGGAAGTTTCTGCTGATCTGGGATCCTTACCTGCAAGCCTTACCGCACCGAGCCCGAAGTTTAATACTCAATGACTGAGCCACTTCTTGATACTTCACCTGGACTTCTCCACAGGGGAGGCTCCGAGGCCTGTCTACACCGCACAGCATGATATTTTTGATGCCATAACTTGAAGGACATAAGGGGGGGTTGGGAGGGATATTACAATGGCTTTAACAATAAATGTGGTCTCTGTCTGGAGAGGGTTAAGTGTTCCAGCTCTCCCGGACCTGTCCTACTGTCTGTTTTATGCCTTAAACCCTAATAAAAATTGTTTAACACTAAACACAGATGGTTTCTTCTGCAGTTCTTGCTGCTGGGGGACAGGTAGCAGGCTGAGCATCTTAAAGTCTCTTAGGCATGTTTAAAAGTTCAGTCTTACGCCTTGGCCCAGCATAACATAAGCTCAGGAGGGCGGGGACTCAAGTTTAGGGACCCTGCCACACCCTCCCTTTTATGTAGCCCCCCTCCCTGCTTTGGTGTTAGGGCCGAATTGGTGCAGGGGACACACAATCCCTGGGCTAAGCCTCATTTCTCTTGCACCTGTCCTTTCAACCCCAGAGTGTGGATTCTCTCAATTGGGGAGAGGCATAATCTCCTGGGCCCAAGGCATACACGGAAAAAGCCAAGTCTCTGTGCTCCCGATTTCTTTACCAAGGGTTTACTCGCTGTTTGCTGAATTCTTCTCGCACTCAGTCTCTGTGCCCAGTACCCAAGGATTCACAGGACACTCATGTGGGGTGTTCCAAAATCAATTTTACTGCAACCAGATCGACAGAGTAAAACCAAAACAATATTCTCCACACACTCTTACTTCCTCAAACTTTAATTCAAAATGCCCCGCTTCTCCTCGTGCCAAGCCTGTTTTTTAAGCAGACTGGCTGACCAAGGCTTCCTCACAGGAGGCGCCTGCAAGGGATGGTCTGCCAATTTCTACATCCTCACTGCCTAGGGCAATTTAGTAAGTGAGGGTCCTAGAGGATCCCTTTCACATAATATTTCTTTTTGAGTTTATATGCCACCTTCCTCTCCCAAAGGAAACTCAAAGTGGTTTACATATCAGAACAATCAAACATAGGGCCTGATTTACAAAGGCTTTTTTCCCCATTCTGTGTCTATGAGAAAATGCTTAGTAAATGAGGCCCATAGTAACATAATGCATCATTAAACATATAAAGAGCATCAACATAACATAATAAAGCAAATATAAAACTCCCTCTTCCTGCTAAATTAGGAACACATCATCATTGGGATCAGTCTGCACCTTGCCTAATCTGGCAGATTTTGGACATGGAACACCTGGGTTTGCAGTCCAACTATGGGGTAGGCTTTTATACTATCATAAATGTTTCCGAAGCTATGGCATAAGCATCAAGTTTCTTATCTAAAGAGACTTTGTACAGCATTTCTGAAGATCACAATCTGGTTGTGACTCAGCAATGCTGCAGAAATCTCATTGTATCTTCACAGCTGAGTGCACAAATGTAAAAGCTTCTGTCAAACTTCTTTCAAGTCTTTATTTTAAGCTTGGTTTTCAAAAGCTAAAAGGTGAAAATGATGGTAGAAATGACATATGTAATGAAGGTGATGATTAAGTAAAGCTTTAGTGGTCCATATTTAGTGGTGATACAGTTGAGCTAGTTAGCCAGATAAACCTATCCAGCTAACTTAGCCAGGATATTCAGTGGCATGGATGTAATTTGTAAGCACGCTAGACATATATTGCGATGTTGCAGGTTAGAAGAAATACAATACATAAATCAATCAAAAAATAAATCCGTCTATCTAAAAGTTAGACACATAAGTCTATCCAGCTAACTTTAAGACATGTCTATGGCCCGACCAGAGTAAGCCAAATAAATTATCTGGCTAACCCTGAATATCGGAATCAGCAAGATAATTATCTATCTAACTCAAATCCTCCCCGTTACACTCCTGCCCACCAGTTAGCTGGCTAACTACATACCGTAGCTCCTCACAGGTCTCCCGGCACGCCATCTCTCTCCATTTCTATCTGTTCTAAATTCAGCTGCATAACTTATCTTTCGCTCACATAACCCCTTTTCTGAAGTCATTGCATTGACTCCCTATCTGCTCCCGCATACAGTTCAAACTCCTCTTTCTCACCTACAATTACCTTCGCTCTGCAGCACCTCAGTACCTCTCCTCTCTTATCTCTCTTCACACCCTTCCTCGTGTACTCCGCTCATTGGATAAGTCACTCCTCTCCATGCCCTTCTCCTCTACTGCCAATTCCAGACTAGGTGCTTTCCACCTGACTGCACCGTGTGCTTGGAATAGTCTTCCTGAACTAGTGTGCTATGCTCCCTCTCTCACCTTGTTTAAATCCCATCTAAAGATTCACCCGTTTTAAGCTGCTTTTAAATCTTAGGCATGATTGTCTACTTTTAGCCTCATTAACTAACTTTCTTTTCTTTTTTTAACCATTGTCTTGCTTTATGAGATACTCCAAGTCTCTTGACCTGTATGTTTGTCTTATTAGTGTAATCCTTATTGAGAAGGCGCTGTCTTTTTTGTGTGTTTGTACTTCGCTGAGTTTAACGTGTAGAGCTATAGAAATGTTAAGTAGTAGTAGTAGTAGTGTGAGCAGTTGTGGGAGAATTTGTGAAGAATCTCTGTTCCTGCCTCTGGGAGGATTTTTTCCCCCCCTCTGTCTGGAGGAGACTGTGGTTCCCATGATTTATTTTGAAATTGGTTGCAGTAAAGGTTATTTTTGGAGCACCTCACTCGAGTGTCTAGCATGGTTATTGGATCAGAGATCTTGCAGTCATTCAGTTAACTGAGGAGTACATATGAAGAGAAAGAGAGAAGTATTTCCTCATGCCTTGGACAGTGGAGGTTCAGCCTACCCCCAATACAGAGAATCGACCTGCTGGGGGATTGTGTGAGAACTTATGCCCGGGACAGAGTGTGTTCCCTGTTCTGTTCAGGGTACTTCCTAGAAACAATGGGCTACAGTAAGATTCCTAAATGATTTTTTAACTGTTATCCTTAAACTGCCTCAACATATAAAGTTGAACGAGAGTCTCTCAGGAGGTGCCATCATCACAGGAAAAAAAAAATACTGTCTAACAACAGTCCGAATACATTTTTACTGTGCAGAAATTAAAGATGTACACATTGATTTTTATATGCAAGAGGCATAAATAAAGAATATGGCTCAAAAATGTTTTGAGAAGTCAAAAATCAAAGAAAATATATTTTTGCAAATATCAAAAAAGTCTGTTCATAAAGTTATCGGGATAAATGTACTGGGTAACTTTGCCACTCACTGGCCTAGTCAGAATAAACAAAATTGCAGACCAGCAGCATTCTGAATCCCGTTTCCACTCCCTAAGTTCACAAAAGAAAGGGTTGGAGTTGTAGCAGCACAATCCCCTGTTCCCTGCTTTAAAAAATGGAGCTCCTCACCCTGAACTTCCTCAAAGTCTTCCTAGGTGGTATCAAACCTGGCTTGATCTCATAGAAAAGCCCTTCTGGATGCTTAAGTCTGGCCCATCAGTGTTGGTACAGAGGCATCAACGGGAACAGCATTGATCGCTGGTAATGCATTAACATTGGTAGGGCATAGGACCCCTTCAGCTCACAGAGTCTATGGGCTCCAGGTCCTAGTGACTTAACCATCCTATATGAAGTTTTTCACAATAGGGTGGCTCTACACATGTATCTTAAGTTTCTAATTAAGGTAGTATCAGACTTCCACATTAACCGGTCAAGAGTCATTCCAGCACTTTTCCTCAGGCTGCATGTAAACTAGTGCTATGCAATTTGGACTGCAAGAGAGCCTTGGTCTTCTGGTTAGAGTGGACTGAAGCCCTTTGAAAGTTTAACTAGCTTTTTGGTTCCTTTGACCACCAACTATCCTGGAACTTCCATTGCCAGGTACCACCCTTTCTAATTGACTAGCAGATTACATTCCTTCTGTTATGCCTAGGTGGGCCTGAATCTGGTGGACCATGTCAAGGCTCATAGAGTCAGAGCCAGTAGCCCACCTAAGATCAGCCTCCATGGAGGGGATCTGCAATGCCTCGATGGAGAGTTCTCGCCACACATTCACATTGCATTATTATTTGGACAAGGGCACCCGACATGAGGGGTCTATATGAAGTATAGAACCCAACTCCAATCCTCCTAGAGCTTGGTATTTTGGTTCCTGGCTGCCTCTATAAAAAGACAAAAAAATACAAAAATGGCATTTTGCCACCAAAACCTATTTTTACCCGGTGGTACTGTTTTGAGTTTTCCCCTTTTTTGTTCACAGTAGGTAGGGATTCTTCATGTGTGAAGACTGTCATCCTGCTTGTTCTCAGAGAAAACAGTGTTGCTTACCTATAAACAGGTGTACTCCGAGGATAGCAGGTTGCCAGACCTTATGAAACCCACTTATCTACTTTTAGAATTGGTTTCTCCAAGTCTGAGCTAAATTATAGACTGCATGGATATGTAGCAGTATGGCATGTTGCACATGCCCAAAAGAGCAAGCTCAAAGTTTCTAGAAACTTTGAATCAAATTTCCATGCCGGGCTGCATCGGATGTTGTCACCCTTGTGTGAGGATTGACATCCTACTGTCCTTCAAGAACACATGTTGCAGGAAAGAATTCTGCTGATTTTGTCTGAAAAACGTAGCTTTGGTAAAACCATGCTGCCTTACATCTCACTAATGCTTGGACACAGACTCCTGTCATGACAAGTTTGTTCTATCTGTTCTGTGGAGTCTCCCTTCTGGGCCTATTATTTTATGTCCCTAAAAAAAAAGAAAAAGAAAAGGAGGAGGAGGAGGAGAAAAGTTAAGAGAATGGCTGTTGCCACCCAAAACGTTTGCACAATGGCAATGTTTCCTGGTTGTTTTTCTGCTTTTTTTGTGTTTAGCACAGTTTGCAGCTAGGTATTCTTGATGTATGAAGACTTAGCATCCTGCTTGTCTTCAGAGAAAGCAAAGATGGATACCTGTAACAAGTGTTCTCTGAAGACAGCAAAATATAAGTTCTCACAAAACCTACACCCCTCCCAATAGAGTTGATTTCTCGAAGTTCTCTTGTTAGCTATGAATGTACTGAAGCCCTCATGATGTTATATTCCATATTACCCAGGAAAAAGATCTAGGTGTCATATTGGATAACACATTGAAATTGTCGGCTCAGTGTGCTGCAGCAGTCAAAAAAGCAAACAGAATTTTAGGAATTATTAGAATGGAATGGCTAATAAAACGAAGAATGTCATAATGCTTCTGTATTGCTCCTTTGTGAGACCGCACCTTGATTACTGTGTGCAATTCTGGTCACCGCATCCAAAAAATATATAATTGCACTGGAGAAAGTACAGAGAAGGGCAACCAAAATGAAAAAGGGGATGGAACGTCTCCCTTATGAGGAAAGGCTAAAGAGGTTAGGACTGTTCAGCTTGGAGAAGAGACAGCGGAGGGGAGATATGGTAGAGGTCTATAAAATCATGAGAGGACTAGAACGGGTAAATATGAATTGGGTATTTACTCTTTCAGATAATAGGAGGACTAGGGGGCACTCCATGAAGTTAGCAAGTAACACATTTAAAACAAATCAGAGAAAATTCTTTTCACTCAATGTATAATTGAGCTCTGGAATTCGTTGCCAGAGGATGTGGATAAGACAGTTAGTGTAAATTAATTTAAAAAAAGGTTTGGATAAGTTCCTGGAGGAGAAATCCATAAACTGCTATTAATTAAGCTGACTTAGGGAATATCCACTGCTATTACTGTCATTAGAGTATGGGATTTATTTAATGTTTGGGAACTTGCCAGATCCTTGTAACCTGGATTGGCCACTGTGGGAAACAGGATGCTGGGCTTGATGAACCCTCGATCGACCCAGTATGGTAACTTCTTATGTTCTTATACAATGCCATGATGTGGGTTAGAGAAACAATATGACACTCTGTATCTCCCCCACTGTAAGAGGGGCACTTTCAACTCAGGGTGGGTTTTGGGGGGGCAGAGAGGCGGTGTTACGTTGGTCTGCCTAGGGCGCAAGGGTCTGTAGACGTCCCAATAAGAGGAGGAGAACTGATAATATATTCCACAGATCAGAGCTAGTGCAGTCTTAAATGTTGTGATGCATATCAGTCTCCCCCTAAGCACTGTAAGATATGTTGAGAATTTTTCAGTCGTAGACTTTTGGCAATGACACAGCAGGGAGCGGATGCCCTTTAGTGTGCTCTGTGAGGGCCAGAAATTTTAAGTAATTCTTTCTGTTAATAATGCATTTCTGAACTTGTGCTTTGCATAAGGAGTAGCTAGGAATCTATGAACAACTTTGTAATTCAGAAGAACATTGAAATGGTATCAAAACCGAAGAGAGTTGTAAGTGAGCAGCCGAAAGTACAAGAAGACAAAATGGCAGAACCTAATGCTTCTACTAATGGATATCTGAAAATATTTCACATAACTTAATGAAAACTGTTTCAGTAGCAGTTAATGACAAACTGCAAAAACCTCAATCTTTGTTGGATGAATTAAATGAAAAGATGGAAATGAATAATGCGGCTATGGAGCAGAGAGTATCACAGTAAGATCGGATGGAGTATCTTAATGAAATTGTACTTGAATTACAGAGGAAAAATCTACAGTTAGAAGAAAAAAAAAGAGTACTTAGAAAATCTCAGAAGATGAAATAACATTTGTATTGTGGGATTGCCAGAGCGTGTGATAGAGGAATCACTTATTACAGTTTTGTGAGCAATGGCTGCCAGAGGCCTTGGGAACAATTGAGAAGGAAGAGAAGTTTGTCATTGAGAGAGCACATCGACTTAGAAATTTGACATTAAACAGTGAGAAACAAAGGCAAATAATTGTGAATATCTGTAATTATGTCAACAAAATTAAGCTTTTGTCAGCTTTTTGGATTAAAAGTAGTTAAAATATGAAAATCATAAGTTCTACTTTTTCTGGACTTTTTGGCTAAGGTGTTGGCTAGCCATAGAGAGATGACACCTTCCTGCATGCAGTTATATCAAAAAGGCATTAAGTTCTCCTTGTAATTCCCAGCTAAATTAAAAATATTTCATGTTGGAAGCATGAAGATTTTTATCAAGTCATTTATGGAAAATCTTTAATTTTCCTCTAAAATGACTTATCATTCTTCTGTATATAAGCATTAGGGATATTAGTGTTTTTAAACATAAGGCCCTTCTGCTCGATTATATTTTTCATTTTGTTACCATGCTTATGGGACTAAATATAGCTGATGAAAGGAGACGAGTTCTGTAACAGCAGTATTTATGAATATGTGGATCTTGTCATGGATTTAATGAGTATGGCAATCTGATCCTAGTTATTGGAGCATGTTCTGCACTGGGACTTGGAGAATTACTATGAAGCAAATTAGAATTGTTTGGAATCTGTCATCAGTCTGCATAACTGCATTAAAGGAATGGAAGGAGCAGTAAAATTATCATTAATATTGGCATTGGAGTAATTCCAGTACCCTACCCTGAGTGTACTAAAATGGAACTTTGTTTATGCTGAATTATATACAGGCAGCATTGATATTGAACATCGGTTACTTTCAAGGCATGGAAGTGATATAGATATTTTCAAATTTGATAAGTGTAAAGAATACAGAAATAACTGACAGGGAGCCTGAATACTGTCCTATTTGTGTTTTTCATATTATTTTGAAATACTACGGAAAATCTTTTTGCACATGGATGTTTAATTTTATAAGCTTTATCTAAAACGGTCTGTTTTAAATAATATTACTGTTGAGACCCTATCTTGTTTATGAGACTAATTTCGATCCAGGACCTGGAAAGAAATCTGACTGACACATATTTTGTTTTCATTATGATTGATTCTACAAAATAGTTCTTCAAAGTTTTTTGATATCTGAGAGACTTTATGGAGGCGTTCTTCTGTCTATTACCACTGGCCCGAGGGATTTTTTTTTTACAGCCTAGAGAGAAGGGAAGCAAGAAGAAAAGAAGATCCCTGAAGAAAAGAAGTTTTCTTGACTCTAAAAGGCACAGGATGAAAACAGGATTTTTTTTTTTAGGGGGGGCAGATAGGAGAGAAGGGGCATAACTATGTGAATGGATGGTGGAATGGTCCATGTGATTGGAGCAGATGAGGGATATTTCATATTGTGAGACTGTCAACTGTTTGCAACTATGTTATTGCAATATTGATGAGAACTGGGGGAGGTCCTGGCTGGGAGGCTTCCTCTTTTGGAAATTACTTATGATTGGAACTAGAAATTATATTTTTGTTATATTATGGCTAGTTTGATGATTTGCACTTTAAACATTAATGGTTTGCATTCCCCAATAAAAAGGAAGAAAATGCTTTCAACATTTAGGAAACTGAAAACTGATATTGCTTTTGATCAGGAAATCAATTTAGCTGATCATAAACACCAGAAACTAACACATGAATGGATGGGACAATGTTTTTTCTCTTCTTTTACAGGGAAGCAAAGAGGAGTAGCTATTTTAATAAATAAGAACACTCTATTGAGATGGAAAGATAATTTACTAATATGAGTGGAAAATTTATAATTGTATACTAGGAACATTGTATGACCAAGCAATTATTCTTTGTAATCTGTATGTACCTAATTAATACAGAGTTTTTCGGTAATATCTTAGTACGTTAGTACAGTGGAAAGGGTTCAAGCTGATTTTAATATAATTGACAATCCTCATATTGACTGTAAAGCATCAAAAACACCCAATAAAATTCAAAAGAATATTGATGTAGGTTTCCCTCATAAGGAATTTCACTTGTTTGATGTTTGGCATTTTTAACATCCTGATGAACATAACCATACATTTATATTCTGCAATTCATAATGTTTACATTAGGCTAAACTATCTATTGTTCTCTGAGTTTTTCTTTTTTAAGATAATGAAGAGTGAAATAGATATATGGGTATAAATGGAATTTAAAAAAATACAAGGGGAGCTGAGTTGGAGAATAAATACTGCTTTATTTAATGATAATACATTTGTTGCATATTTGAGAGATTCATGGAAGGAATATAAGTCACATAGGGCCTCATTTTCTAAAGTATCGCAGGCCTGCGATACTTTAGGGAATGAGGGGCAGGGGGGCCGAAACGGGGGGCGGGCCTGCGCTAGCCGGCAGCGATCGCACCGTTCTGGTGCGATCGCTGCCGGTTTCGCACCCAATAGCGCCACCATAGGAGGTATAGCTATTGGGCGCGAACTCGGCCACGAAAAGGGCCTTACCTTTTCATCGTCCGCGGCGTCTTCGCGGAGTCGGCCCCGGTGACGCCCCGACTCCTCCTCTTCCGGGGCCGACTCCGCCCCCATTTTGGTATCGCACACGATAAGGGACATTTCGCGTGCGAAACGTCCCTTATCGCGTGCGATCCATTTAGAAAATGAGGCCCATAATGAATCTAAAGAAGTTGGTCCCATAACTTTTGGAATGCAGCTAAAGCAGTCATACACGGTCATATTATAGCATACTAAGCTCAACAAAATAAGAATTAAGAAAATAAGAAATACAATTTATATAAAAATTTACAGAAATTGAAACATAATCATATAAAGTAGCTAACAAATAATATAAAAATGGGATGACTAAAATTGAACATGTTCAATTTTATATTACAGTTTCTACAATATGAATTATATCATTGGGGAAGTAAAGCTAGAAAACCTTTAGCTAGGTTGGTTAAAAATGAAAAAAGGAATAGCTTAATAACTTAGCTTATTAGAACAACAGATTACCAATGCTCCAGAGATAGCTAAAGTTTTTGAGGGGCATTATAAATCTTTGTACTTGAAAGGTCTATATTGTATTACATACCCAAGAGGAATTTTTTCAAGGTCTAATGCTGCCACGATTGATGGATTATCAACACAAAATTTTGGATTACCTTATAAATGAAATAGAAATAAGAAAGGTTATTTGGAAGTTACAGTTGCCTAAGTCACCTGGTCCAGATGAGGCCAGCGTTCTATAGAATATTATATCATTCTATATTATCTCATTAGCAAAAGATGTTTCATGAAGTAAGAAATCTAGGTTTTTTTGAAAGGGATCAAAAGTTGGCCACCATAGTATTGATCTCTGAGAAAGATTCAGATTATCTAGAACCATACCCATCTCTCTCTTAAATCAGGATATCAAAATATTGTCTGCTGTGCTAGCGAATCAAGTGATATCATTAAGCAGTAGGGATGTGCAGGGTCAAAAAATAGGTTTCCATTCATTCATTCATTCATTCATTTTGGAGGTCACAGTCATTGATCAGTTTTGTTTGAAATGAAAAAAATAGGTTTAGTTGTTTCATTTATTTTTTGTTTTACATTGATGTAATTGGGGGAAGTCCCCATTGACTTCACTGTAAAAGAAAAAATGGGCTTGGGCCCAGGCCTGATGCTGGGACCCTGCCTAAGCCTGGGACCCATTGCCAAGGCCTGGATCTGATGCCAGAGCCTGGCCAAAGCCTTGGCCTCAGCTTGGCCCTAATTTCATATCCAGGCCTAGGTCTCAGGCCTAGATGACAGGACCTGGCCTTGGCTGGGCTCCAGTGTTGGACCAGGCTTAGACTTATGCCTCGGTGATGGGACATGGCCTTGGGCCAGGCCCCGGAGATAAAACTAGGCTAATACCTGGTCCTACCGGAGGCCCTTTTTTTTCTTTTTGTTAAATGCATGAATATAAAAATCCCAAAAAATTTTCAGGTATTTTTGTCTGAGGCTAATTTTCGGTTCATTTCATTTATACAAACCAAAAATGGACTCATTTGTTGCATTTTACTTATTTCTTTAAAATGAATTGTCAACCCTATTAAGCAGATGGTGCATCATAGAAACATAGAAATGACGGCAGAAAAGGACCAAATGTCCATCCAGTCTGCCCAGCAAGATTATGGTAGTATCTGCTGGTCCATGTAGGTTACCCTCTTGCTTATCAGTTTCTCAGACCATAAAAGTCAGGACCCTCGTTGGTTGCTATTTGAATCCAATTCCCCACTACCCCCATGCTTATCAGTTTCCCACACTGTAAAAGACAGGGCCCTAGTTGGTTGCTGTTTGAATCCAATTCTCAGTTACACCTTGCCATTGAAGCAGAGAGCAAAGTATCAGGCTTATTGATTAAGGGTAGTAACCACCACATCAGCAAGTTACCCCCATACTTATTTGTTTTCCCAGACTGAAATGTCGGGGCCCCCATTGGTTGCTGTACGAATCCAGTTCCCCTTTTCCCCCTGCCATTGAAGCAGAGAGCCATGATGGAGTTGCATCAACAGTATCAAGGCTTAGTGGTTAAGGATAGTAATCGCCGCACCAGCAAGTTACCCCCATGAACTCTTTTCTTCATTTCCATTCTTTAGCCTTTATCTAATACTGCCCCCACACCATTTTGGTAGCCCTTCTCTGGACTGCCTCCATCCTATCTCTATCCCTTTTGAGGTAAGGACTCTAGAACTGAACACAGTACTCCATGTGAGGCCTCACTAAGTACCTGTACAAGGGCATTACCACCTCCTTTTTCTTACTGGTTGTTCCTCTCTCTATGCAGCCCAGCGTTCTTCTGGCTTTAGCTATCGCCTTGTCACATTGCTTTGCCATTTTCAGATTGCCAGACACTATCACCCCAAAATCCCACACTTAGTCCTTGCACATTAGGCCCCCCCCCCCCAATCACATAGAGGTCTTTTGAATTACCGCATCCCATGTTCTATTGGCTCTCTAACAAATTTTCACTCTGTATTGGATTCCTACTGCACGGCAATCCGGATGCAAAACATTCTTTCTATTCTAAATGCATAGACAACATTGGTTTTAACCCCAAGGAAATCAATTCCTTCATGTGTTTTCAATTCGACCGATTTTTTGACACATTTCGTGAGTAAGATATCTGCTCTTGTTGCTTCATTTTCTTCTGTTTCCGACTGGCCCCTTTCGGATTCGCCTCCTTCTGAACCTTTATGAAGTGATTTTGATCCTGTTTCCTCTTTAGAACTAGGACAGATCATTTCTAAGCTAAATACGTTCTGCTGCTCCCTGAATCCAAGTAATGCTATGATACTGAAGGGGATAAAAAAAGATGCTCTATTATCATCTTTATGTGTCTTTGACAATCTATACTTATCCGAGGGTTCCCTCCCTGTTTTCTTGAAGAAAGTAGTGGTCAAGCCACTCTTGAAAAAGAGTAATTTAGACTCAACAAACCGGAATAATTTCAGACCCATCTCTTCTCTTTTGTTTCTGGCCAAATTAATTGAATGTAGTGTACTTAAGCAATTGACTGACTTCATTGAGTCTCATCAAGTTTTTGATCCTCACCAGTTTGGGTTTAGAAAATCCTTAAGTGCCAAACTATTAATCTTGTCCCTCATTGACATTCAGTCGAGGTCTTAACATAGGCCACAGTTTCATTTTGGTATCATTAGACATCACCGCAGCTTTTGATACTGACGATCACTCAATGTTACTACATTACCTTCTCAATTGTGGTATTTCTAGAACTGTGCTACACTGGTTTACCTCATTTTTTTTCCCAAAGATCCCAGCACTTTGAATTCAATAATCAGTCTTTCCCATGGCCAAAATCACCACTGGTTTGCCACAAGGCTCAGCATTATCATCCATGTTATTTAACATCTACCTTGCCCCTTTGTGTAAAGTGTTAGCCAGGTTATGTGATGGATGCAAATTGTATGTGGACGACATTTAGTTTTTCATTTGGGTCCACCCCTCGTGGTCCGATACAGTTGATCTCGTGAAATTTGTGTGTTTCCTCCATTAAATGCTGGCTATCTTTCAATAAGTTTTTGCTAAATTTATCCAAAACTCAATGTTTATTAATTCAGCGTTCTTTGTCCAAATTTCCGCATGACTCCATCCTAATTAACTGTTCTTTGAATATTTGTATTCGTAATTTGGGTGTTCTATTTGACTCCGCATTATCCTTCTGTCCATTTGTAAAAAATAGACTTAGGGCAGGCTTTTATAAACTTCACGTGCTTTGTGGCCCTAAACATTTGTTGGAAAAGGCAGATTTCCAAAACATGGTACAGGCTTCTATTCTACCATTGGTAGACTACTGTAATTCCACACTCCTAGTCTTCCCTGCAGTCACACTTTGACCTTTCCAATTACTGCTAAATGCCCCAGCATGTCTGGTACAAGCAAGGATGAGCATATTTCCTCAGTTCTCGCTGATTTACATTGGCTTCTGATAGGAGAACGTATTAAATACAAGATTGCAATGATCACCTTTAATCTTATCTCCTCTGATGCCTAAACTTGGAGCAATGCACTCTTATGGCTTTACTGTCCGTCCCATCAGCTCCGCTCCTTACAACGAGACTTGTTAGATGTGCCTTCTCCCATGCATGCCAGGCTGAGTATAACCAGAGACTGTGCGTTCTCCGTGGCTGCTTTGAATATTTGGAACTCTTTCCCAGAAGCCCTACGTACACCAGACAGTGTCATGACATTTAAGACCCAGCTAAAAACCTTGCTTTTTGAACAAGGTTTTTACTAATTCCACGGACAGCCTCTGTTTTTTGTAAAAAAAATTTTTGTCTTTACTGATTTTGATTTGGTGTTTACTGCTGTGTCTGTTCGAATGTACATCACGCAGGATATGTTGCAGATCTTGGAATCATCTGCAAATAGACAAATTATACCTTCTATCCATTCTGCAATATTATTCACAAAGATACTGAACAGAACCTGTTCCATTACTGATCCCTGTGGCACTTCACTTAACACAGATCTCTCTTCAGAGTAGGTTCCATTTACCATTACATGCTGTTTCCTATCAGTCAACCAGTTTGTAATCCACGCAACCATCTTGGCACTCACTTCCAAGCTTCTCAGTTTGTTTACAAGCCTCCTATGTGGGACGGTATCAAAACCTTTGCTGAAATCCAAGTAGATGACATCAAGAGCTCATCCTCGATTTACTTCTCTAATCACCCAATCAAAAAAATCAATCAGATTTGTCAGACAGGACCTTCCTCTGGTGAATCCCTGGCGCCTTGGATCCAGCAACTTACTGGATTGTAGATCATTCAGTATCCTTTCTTTCAGCAGTATCTCCATTAATTTTCCCACCACTGAGGTGAGGCTAACCAGCCTGTAGTTTCCAGCCTCTTCTCTGCTACAAGTCTGTGAAGTGGGACTACAACTGCTCTTCTCCAATCTTACCACACCACTCCTGTTTCCAGAGATCCATTGAACAGGTCATTTAGCGGATCCTGTAGGACATCTCTGACTTCTCTTAGTATCCTGGGATGTACCTCATCTGGCCCCATGGACTTGTCAACATTCAGCTTTTCTAGCTCTTCCTATACATACTCTTCTGTAAAACGAGTTGTATCTAGCCCATTCCCTTCTACAGTCTTGTCAACCAGCAATGGTCCTTCTTGTTATAGGAACTGGCCATGGAGGCCCGCAGCCAGCTCCCTCCACTTACTGGCCTTGCGCCAGCCCAGGGGGTTCTAGTGGCGGCGGGGAGCCGCGGCGGACGCACCCTGCCGCACGGGCCTCGTGCTGGACTTCCGCCGCCAGTGCGGCCCGACTGATGCGGCCAAGCCTGCCCAGGTTCTCCAGCCTCCCGGCTGCCTTAGGCACGCATGCACATGCCCTGGATGCAGTTTAAAGGGACCTCATCAGGCGGTGCCCCAGCTCCACCCTCCTGACCCCGGCCTATGTTAAGGCAAGGCCTGCTCCCAGATCTTGCCTTGGCTTCCTTTGGCTCCCGCTCCTATACCTGGAGGTTCCTGTTCCGTGTTCCTGACCTGCTTGACCCAAGACCCACGCTTGACCCTGGACTGCAAGATTTGCTGCCTGCCTTGACCCACACATGACCCTGGACTATGAGATTCACTGCCTGCCTTGACCCATGCTTGACTCTGGACTACAAGATTCGCTACCTGCCTTGACCCACGCTTGCCCCTGGACTATGAGACTCGCCGCCTGCCAAGACCCACGCCCATATCCATGAGAATTGCCGCCTGCCACAACCCACACCCGTACCAGGACCATGAGGCTCTCTGTACCTGAGACCGCATGTAAGTCCAGCTGGCCCCGGTACCCAAGGGCTCAACCTGAGGGGAATGAGGGCTAGTAGTGGTGAAGCCCCAGTGGGGTCTCAGTCTCTCTCCGGCCTCGCCCACTGTTGTTCCACCTCATCCATTTTCTCCCAGTCTTCTAGGTCTTCCTCTAGGTATATCCCCATATTTTGAAATTCAAAACTCAGGTCTTCATGTGACTTCTTTGTATCTTATTCGCGAAATCAAACCATACCATCTAATGATCACTTGTATTCAGGTGGGCACCTGTCTAGACATTAGAGACATTATCCCCATTTGTGAGCACTAGGTCAAGTATCACACCTTCCCTCGTGGGTTCCATTACCATTTGTTTGAGCATTGCCCCTTGGAGGTCATCCACTATCTCTCTACTTCTTGTAGAATCCGCAGAAGGGATATTCCAGTCTACATCCGTCAGATTAAAATCTCCAACAAGCAACAACTCTTCCCTTCTTCCCCATCATTTTTATGTCTTTTATCAGATCTCTGTCCAGCTTTTCTGTCTGAATTGGAGGCCTGTAGACCATACGGATGTAAATGGAAGCATCATCATCTTTTTTAGGATAGCCCATAATGCTTCTTCCCTACCTCATGTCCCTTGCATTTCAATTGCTTGGATATTGTTTCTGACATAAAGCACTACTCCTCCCCCTTTCCTATCCTCACTGTCCTTCCTTAATAAGTTATAGCCAGGATGGCCATATCTCAGTCATGTGACTCCTTGAACCATGTTTCTGTAACAGCAATGATCTCCAGGTCTGCTTCAATCATTAAAGCCTTCAGGTCTGGGATTTTATTGCCCAGACTACGAGCATTTGTGCTCATAGCTTACCAGCTTCTCTCCTTCAGGTTACTGCTCTTCTTGGACTTCTTTTCTTCCTTATTTAGCTGACTTGTTATTTTCTTCACCCATTTCTTGGAGATGTCAGGGTGACATTCCAATTTCCTTTTGCAACCTCCATTCTCTAGTTTAAATGCCTTAAGGTGTAGGCTTTGAATTTATCAATTAGGATCTTTTTTCCTGCCACAGGCAGATGCAAGCCATCTTTGACATAGAGCCTTTTACTGTTCCATATATGGCCCCCAGCCCCCAATATATCCAAAACTTTCTTCCTTACACCAAGTTTTGAGCCATGCATTGCAATTATCTATATGGCTTAGCCTCTCCTTCCCCTTTTCTTGAACAGGTAACACTTCTGAAAAGGCAATAGTCTTCGCATGTAACTAATCTGCTTCCCAAGAGTCTGAAAATCTCTCTGTACCACTTAGATGCTGTTTCTAGCAAGGTCGTTGGTTCCCAGATGTATGATAATGTCAACTTCAGAATCCTTACTTTCTTCATCGATTGCATTGATTATCTGATTAGCATTTCTACCAGCTGATGATCCTGGAAGACTTTTAACTGTAGTGTTCCCCTCAAAAAGAGTTCCCAAATTAGAGCCTCTGATGACTGAGTCACCCAGAGCACTGAGCTTTTTCTTATGGTTTTTGATTGTATTATGGAATTTCTGTGTGTATTGGGTTTCTTCTTTCCTTTCAGATCCCACTGCAGTCTCCATTCCTAGATCATTTTCATTATCCAATACAGAGAAGGCATTTTGTACTTGTGTCACTTGAGAGAGTGAGTGTCTCCACATCACAGGTCTTATTCTACCAGAGCCCACTGTAATCCATTTATTCTTGGGTTTCTGGATGCTCTGAGTAAGTGGAGGAGGGCATATGGGCTGCACTATAGTTAGGTGGCTAACTATAAGGTTGTTGTGTATGTTCAGAGGTGCAGCTACACTGCTCAATATACTAGCCAAGTTAGCTGGATAAGTTTATTTGGATAACTTGCTCAGCTGGATGATGGCTGAATATGGCCTCAGTACGTCTAATTTAGGTCATAAATTAGACATAGTCAAAGGTTCTTATAGAAATCAGGTAGAAAATCAAGATGATGAATTTGTGGTGTATAATTGATCAGTAAGACACATGCATGGAAGGATTTTAGTAGCATGATATTTTTGTACCCATAACACTGCTCATTTGCTCCTTGTCATTTAATGAATCGTATTAATTCAATCATTTTTTTTTTAGGAGGACTTTAACCATTCTGTTTATAAATCAAGACTACTAAAACTTCCTCTGGATGACCAGCAGTCTGGTAAAAACCATTTGCTTTTTTAATGCTATCTCATCATTTCAGTTATACACCAAGGGGGTTATTTTCTAAAGGTTTATCGTGTGCGATAGGAAGTAAATGACTGGGAGGGGTGGAGTCGGGGTGGGAAGGGGAGGAATCGGGGCGGGGAGGGGGAGGAGTCGGCTGCGGCACCGCTGCTGGCGATAATGTGAGGAACATTATCCTTGGCAGTAGCGCGGCGAATAGCACCACCTTTTACGGTGGTGCTATTTGCACAAAAGGTTGCAGCCGGCCACACCGCGGCTTTTCACAGGCCCACCCCTCCTTCGCCCTGCCCTGTTTTTCGCGGGATTCATCATTCTGCGAAGAATGATGAATCCAGCCCCAAACTTGCTGAGTATCTTTTGGTCTTTAACCTTATTTGTCTCAGTTATTGTTGTTTCCTGCTGTCCTGGGTTTATCTTCATTTTGTGCAAAGGACCAAAATCAAGAAAATAGCCTACTTATATGAGAGTTATCACTTCTGTGTATTATTTCAAAAGCACATACAGCAAGTAGCAGTACTATAAGTTTTGGGGCCGATGCAATAAAGTGCGCCCAACCTAGCGCATAGGTTTACATGTGGTTGGATGCATTTTTTGGACGTGCTAGACTAGAACCCGATGCAATAAGGGGATTAGTGCATCCAAAACAGGCACTCAAACAAACGTGTAGACGATAGTGCTCTTCACATGTAAATTCCATGCAGATGAGTCTATTAGCTATTACTCTCAATGCAGAAAATCACTGGGTAACCAATGCACACTTCTTAACTCTGCAAATTTAACTCCAGTCCCGGAGGTGACATTAAGTCAATCCGTGAGTCAAGGGCACATGAGAAATTTAAAAAACATAATGCGATTCTTAAATATACTGCTTGCAGTGTTTAAGAATAAAGATTATATAGTGTAAATTATTGATGTAAAAAAAATGTGGACGCACAATATATGTGCACAATATACACGCTCCAGGCTGATTTCACCTCTTTTGGGCATGTATAGTGTGTACGTATACTGGACAAAATCAACCTGAAGTGGGATAAAACAGACGCTCTTATTGAGCGTTCATTGCAATTGTGGGCGCCCATTGCATTTGAGCACTAGGGATGCACAATTCTTCCCTAGTGCATCCTTTTTACCGCAGCAGCTCATTTACATATTGCATCGAGTGCCCAGGAGACGTGGCTGTGCATGCGTAGGGAAAACGGGCGCTCAGTACAAATGCCCATTTTAACACTTATTGCATCAGCCTGTTTTAGGGCAATTTCATAAGGTTTTTCCATGAGTAAAGCAATGCTTTACCGACAGAAATATGGGCTTTTAAAATTGCCTACCTTACCTGTGGTTAAAAGTGCATGTAAACGTTTAGTCAAAGATAGAGTGGGCATTCCTGGGGATGGAGTCTGGGCAGGGTTGGCGCTCATGCATATACTTTTTTGATTTTAAAAAGAATGCATGTAAATTTCCAGGGAAGAAGTAAGTACCTGCACAAATAACAGGGACAGGGCTGTGCGAGTACTTTTTTCTGATCCAGTTTTCAAAGGGAACTTTTTCCTTTCAAAAATTGGTATAAAGTCTACAGTTAAAAATTATCCTCAGACTTTGCACTTCTGCACAGAGTTTGAAAGTTACCCTCACAACTGTATTACCAATACCATTATTATTTAGAAAAGTGCTACAAATTAATTCATGTTGAACAGGATGCAGTGTAGTTTCTCATGTATGACATGATAGTCATTAGAGACCAATCTGATCCACTCAGGGCCAGTGGAATCAGTAGGCGATCTAGGAGACCACTTAGAGCGCCACAGTTTTGAGGGGGGTGGGGGTTAGCAAGACTAGACCAGGTTGGCATAGCAGGAGGAGCTTGCCAATGTGCTTTCTATACTTCCTCTACCTTCCTTGTTTTGCTGACTTTCTCCTGCGACGACTGCTTTCAGTAGCAATGCAACCCAGCTTCACGTGCGGGTTTGCGGCCAGTACTGAAACTACCGGCCGCACTCCCAGTTCCTCACCTGTGGCTACTGGAGCTGGCAAAAATGCTCCCTGCCACTCTCTGAGCACATGCTGGGGGGGGGGGGGGGGAGGAGAAGAGAGGAAGAGAAATGCTTTTGCAGCTGCTGAGGGTGGGGAGAAAGGAAAAGGAATGCTCCTGGGGCTGGGTCGGGGGAGGGGAGGAAGAGGACTTTTTCTGGGGCTGGGTTGGAGGGGGAGAAAGGGAGGGAGAGGAATGCTCCTGTTGCTGAGTTTGGGAGGGGGATCCTTGTACCATCCCTGGATCCACCAGGTATAAGGTAAATTGAGACTCTTGCTGATGGCAGTCCAGAGAAGGGCTACCAAAATAGGGCATTGCCTAGTCCATAAGCTCTAAGAAAGGAGACCTAAGGAGCTGAATATGTATACCCTAGAAGAGCAAAGGAGAAAGGTGAGATAACAGAGACAGTCAAATATCTCAAAGATTTAAGTAATGCACTAAAGACAAGCATTTTTCATTGGGAAAAAAGTTCTAGAACAAGAGGGCATGATATGAAGCTAAAAGGAGGCAGACTATGGAACAAAACAAGGAATTATTCACAGAAAGGGTAGTGGGTACATGAAACATCCTCCCACTGGAAGTGCTGGAGGCTAAACAGAAATAGAATTCAAGAAAGCATGCTATAAGTAGGAATTGTAAAGCTTGTGATTGGATACACTGCAAGGTTGCTCAGGAATATGCAAACTAGATGAGTCTTAACAAATGTCATTTTCTATGTTTCTATATACAGTACCTGTTCCCAGGTAATTTGTCCAGCTGAGAATCTATAATCATATTTAAATCCCTCCTAAAATAATAGGAACTATGGTTAGAGACAAGATTTGCAATGTAAAATTGATAACAAAGGAATGAGTATAGTTATTGAGAGCATAAACCAATGTTAATATAATTGGTCGTGTGTTTTCTTTTATGAGTCGAGTGTTTTGACTGCAGCGTCGAAAGGGTCGACGTAGATGCCTGGTGAGCTTCGATGTGGAATGCATCGGACTTGATGCAAGATGTGTCGGTCTCGAGGTCGAATGCGTCGATCTCAACTCCTTCTGTGTCAGTCTCGGCGCATGTGTCGACCTCGACTCCTTCTGCATTGAATGCGTCGTTATTGATGCTTCGTGCGTCCGTTTCGAAGCACTAAGCGTCATCTTCAATTTGTGCGTCAGAGTGGAGGATCTTGATTTCGGTGCCGAGTGCTTCCCATCCCCTTGAGTTTGTTTCGTCGTTGGAAGTAGTGTCAATATGTCCGACATTGTTTCGACAGCCTTTGAATCTGAAGGCCACGGCGCAGGTATGGGGATTGATTTGTTTCCGCTCTGCGTCGAGGGGTTTGGATGTATGCCTCGCGCTCGTTGTATGCGGGTTTCTTGTAATTGCCTCACCCTTTTTCCAGGCCTGGAGATCTACTGAGGCCGCTCTTTTCGCCGATGGGGCCTGTTTTTTCGTCGGTCCCGGCGAAGATTGTGTATCTGATGGGGGGGGGGGTGCGTAAGAGCCCTTGTTCCCCGACTTCAATTTGAATCTTCTAGGCCCGCTGCCGCTGGGCCCTCGGAGACATCCGTCCACAATGTGGGCAGTCACTTTGAATATGATCGGGTCCTAGGCATCTGAAGCACAAATCATGTCCATCTGTAATGGACATGATTTTGCCATATACACAGGGTTTAAATCCCAGCTGCCTACTCTACTTTTTAGACATCATTCTTTTGAAAAAAACTTTTCTGAGGAGAAAAGAAGCTCCGCGTGCGATCCTGCGCGCGGAAAAAACAGACTGAGGAGAAGCTGTTACTTTCCTGCGTGGGAATCCACGTGCAGCCGCAGAGGACAAAACTCTGACCTCTGCTTGGGGAAGCTCCGCCTCCCGGGACATGAAGACAGCTCCCATGACAGCATGGCTAATTCAGCTTGCTATCGACGGGAAATAGAAGGACTAGGGGGCACTCCATGAAGTTAGCATGTGGCACATTTAAACCTAATCGGAGAAAGTTCTTTTTCACTCAACGCACAATTAAACTCTGGAATTTGTTGCCAGAGGATGTGGTTATGCAGTTAGTGTAGCTGTGTTTAAAAAAGGATTGGATAAGTTCTTGGAGGAGAAGTCCATTACCTGCTATTAATTAAGTTGACTTAGAAAATAGCCACTGCTATTACTAGCAACGGTAACATGGAATAGACTTAATTTTTGGGTACATGCCAGGTTCTTATGGCCTGGATTGGCCACTGTTGGAAACAGGATGCTGGGCTTGATGGACCCTTGTTCTGACCCAGTATGGCATGTTCTTATGTTCTTATGTTAAGATTGGAGAATTTAAACCATCCACATTCCAGGTTACATATTTTTGTAGGATCCACATACCAGATTAGTTAAAAATATAATGAATACTTATTTAAGTACTATTTTAAATTAGAAGGCTGATTCCCAGCTCGAGCAGCGGTGTCCAAGAAGGTACAGCTATTTCAGTGTTTCCAAAGCACCTGATTTCCAACCTCTCAAATTTCTAAGACAATTACATTTGCTCCCCACAAGCCTTCCCTAGGGATATTGATTACATTTCAAAAATGTACCTTCAGACAAATTTCAAAAATGTACCTTCAGACAATCCCCCAAAGAATCGCTCCATGAATGCAGAATACCTCCAACTTCTTCAACATGAGCTGTCTGACCTCCTTGCCATATATGTGGTGGAGCCAGCCCCAATACCACAAGGAAAAAAAGGATTCTACTCCAAATACTTCCTCATACTGAAAGTAAACAGATGGTCTCCATTGCCCTAACCTTTCTGGGTTGGTTCCTGCACTTAGAGAGAGTGCACCCCAATAGTTCACCCAGAGATCATTCCCTAAATCATATAGGGCACCCATTCAAGGCTGGCTGGTGCTTAACCCAACCCAGAGAAGCAGGAGAAAATATTGGGCCAAAGAAAATCCAAAGCCAGTTAGCCGGAAAACTCACAAGTTATCTGGCTAAATGGCAAGTTTTGAACATCCCCGGTATTTATCTGACTAAGTAATTATCTGGTTAAAATTTAGCTGAAACAAGTAAGGGGTGTTTTGAGGGTGTTCTGGATTAGAGTTGAGTTAGCCAATTAATTTATCCATCTGTAATCCCTGTGATGGTGGAGCCCAGATAACAGTTCCAGAGGTCATATCTCACGTTTCTATTAAAGGTGGAACACTGCTATTAAGCCATAAGATGTATTTTCCAAGGTATCCTGCACAGCGGAAAAAAATACCTTTCAAGGCCCTTCGCATTGCTTAATTTTAGGTCCCATGTAAATATATTGTATACAGCACTGATGAACACAGCATAAAAATAACAATGTCACCACTCAATGAAACACATGAGAGTTGTTTGTAGTGTTAGGATTTGTAGGTATGTGGGTCCTGGGCCGAGGTAAGAGATGGTACCGCCCACAGGGAGGAGCCCTATGAGCCTCACCATCGGGAGGTGAGGTCTCAGCTGACGTCAGACACAGATAGACTACTAGAGTCTTTATTAAAGAAGTAGAGTTGCACTGCCCGTGGAGCGGGGAGTGCAGGAGAACGTTACACAGGCACGGGGTGCCACAGAGTCTTTGAAGTGGGGAATACCCAAGGAGGATACCTCAGTAGAGATGATATGACAATGGTCTGCAGAGCGGAGTACACTGATGAGGCTCCTCAGTAGAGATGATTCGGTAGTGGTCCGCGGAGCAGGGAACACCAATGAGGGTTCCTCACTAGAGATGATACGGTAGCGGTCCGCAGAGCGGGGTACACCGATGAAGGTTCCTCACTAGAGATGATACAGTAGTAGTCCACAGACGGAGTACTCACAGTAGCAATGGTTCCAGGTGAAGCCACGGGGAATGAGGCAGGCAGCAGTCCAAAATGTAAGGCCTTCAGAGGAGCAGATAGTCAGAGACGAGGACGGGCCCCCAAGGAGCGGGTACCCGGGATGTCTCAAGCCGAAGAAGCAGGAGCTGGAACGGACGTCTGTAGTGAGTGAAGCAGATTCAGCAATGAGGGAACTCATTGCCAAGTCGTAGGCAGATAGGGCCAGCTGGCTTAAGAGTCCGTGAAGATTGATGTCATCGGGGGGGGAATGCCCCCGAGGTTCTCACCATGATGTGCTTAAGACTGGCCCGAGAGCGCGTGCGCGCGCCTAAGGAACTCCAAAGGCAAGATGGCGCTCGGCATCGTCCATGCCGAACAGGGAAGCCTGGGAACAGGAGCGCGAGCAGGCTGGTGATAGCTGGCGGACACGGCCAGTTCACCCAATGAAGTCAAAGCAGGGAAGCAAGAGGTGAGCAACAGCGGTCGCAGCCATCTGCGACTGACAGGCGTAACATGTAGGTTTCCAACTTTTCTCTTTTACTGATAAGATGGACATGATGAAATAAAGTTCTTTACAGCTGATGTATTCTCTTTTAAGATGTTATAAGTACTTTTCAGTAAGTTTGTGACTTCTTGCAGTCTTTCTTAAATCAGATGTTTAAGCCAATTGATTCAATACTTTTAAGTTATTGACGTCTCATAGTCTCTCTCTTGTTCGAGATATTAAAGCAATTTAATTTACTTCTTAAGTTGAGGTATGTCTTCCCTCCCATTGGAAATAAGGCAAATTAATGGCTTCCCTCCTAATATAGGTGATGTATCTTTTGATGGAATTTATATTACACAGTCATTTTTTCTTCTACCACCTTTTTGTGGTTTTCTCCTTTGATCTCAGTTTCATCACTATACCTGAAAGGCACACGTCCTCCTCCTTTCTCCCTAATTAAGTATCATGAAGATTCCTGAGACTCCTCTGCTCCTCATCTTTTTTAGATGTTCATGGGCCTGGTTGGGGTCCACTCCAACTCCTTTCTCCTTTCTCCTTTCTCTCCTTCTTCTCCTTAGGATGGCTGAAAATCATCTTCTCCTTGGATCTTGATAATCCCAGATTCTTCCTGCTGGAAGGGAACCTCTCCCTCGTTATAGCAAAGTAAAAATTAAATTAACTTAATTGAGTCCCACGTTGTTGAGCAATCCAAACTTAAATAAATTAATTAGAGGTTTAATGGTAGATTGGAAGGGTGGAAAGAAACTCCCATCCAAATAATATGCACCATGTAGACAGAAGTTAATCAATAGAAAATTAGAGAACAGCACAGGACAAACTGCCGCTCTAAATCAAAAGGGGAATCCATAAGATAAAATGGTGCTCTGGCTCTAAGTGCCAGAGGGACATACCATTTACCAGCTATAAACCCACAATGTTATCCTGAGGTCTCTCCCCACACCAATTGGTATATTCTTCTATCTAACTCTAGTAGGGGACTAACAGGATGCCTACAGAGCTAAATCTGATATTAGGAGTTAGCCAAATAAGTTAATCAGTTAATTCTAAATGTGGCCAGAAGCAGGTCTGAAGTGCTAAAAGTGCCAGATTGGGATTGCTGTAGCAGCATACAATGATCCTAGTTGAAAATTGGCATTAGCAAAGGTACCAGAAGGTTAGGAAGGTTAAGGTTGGGATGGGGTTGGGGGAGGGAGTAAGGCACAGGAGGATTTCAATCTTTAAACATAATATGGAACCAGGGAGGGAAGGCTGGCCCAGATTCTTTCCACGTTTGCATGCCACATTTTCTCTGAGGGCTTTGGTGGGGTGAGAGAGGCTCGGCATGAGAGGGCCTATGCTTTAGAGATTGGGGTTGGAGGGGCAGTGATTGGGCTACTAGTCCTGCCAGCAGGCCTGGCGCAACCAGGTGTGCATACCGTGCATTTGCATGTGGCGGCACACCCGGGGGAGGCAGCGAGCTGGCAGCAGCAAGAGAGGCCGCGGGGCCACCGGCAGCCAAAGAAGGAGAGAGGTGCAAACCGCTGGCACTCAAGGCATCATCAGAGAGGACCATCTCCATTTGCATGTGCGCACGCCGGCGTAAAGCTTCTGCTCTCCCCTCCAATCAGGATGGCTCGCGAGAGAAAGACAGTGGGAGGGTGGGTGGGCAGGAGAAGGACGCTCGGCACGATGGCTTGCCTAGGGCAGCTGAGCCCCTCGCATCGGCCCTGAATGAGGGAGGGGGCAGCATGGAAATTGTCTTCATGGGCAGCACAATCGCTAGCACTGGCCCTGCCTACCAGGTTCTTTTTTTTTTTTTTTTCTTTCACTGAGCAGCACAACTTAACCAGCTACATTCATTTGAATATCACCGATTAAGGGAAAAGTTATCCAACCACATGATATTTAAGAGATAACTTTAAACCTAATCAGCTATCCTCCTAAAGATAGCTGGATAACTTTAATTTAGGATATTCAGCGGGATGTTTATCCTACTGAAGATTCTGGATAACATATCCAACTAAAGATATCTGGATAAGTTATCTGTGTTTTTTAATATTGACCTCACAGAGTACAGCTTCATTTTAAACACTTGTACGGTGCATTAGGACCTATTAATGGTATTAGGATACAAATGAGCATGTGATTAGCAGGCTCTTTAACTATAAAACAGCAAATATGTCTCTCAGTTACATAGAAGTCTTAGAGATACACTCATAAGTACTTGCTGACTAAAGGAGTCCTTGTATTCTTCAATGTGCCTCTGTCCTCTTCCCTCCAATATAGAGCACATTGTATTTCTACATATATGGTGATAAATGATAAAATGTGCGAATGGATAAGTGATGGATAAGAACCAGAAACTAGGTAGCTATTGTAAAAGTAGAAATCTACATCTCAAGTAAATATGCAGCTGTTATGTGCGCCGGCCACAGCAGACCCGTGGCTCGGCCCCTTTAACTTTTCAAAGTGATCCAGCACCTGATCCCTCATCTTTGGCGGCTGCCGGCTCCATCCTCGGGCCACCCCTGGGGCCTCCGGCTCTGCTACAGCTCCTGATGCTCCGCGTCGGGCCTCTCCGCGTAGCCCGCAGAGAGACGCCGTCCCAACCAACGCCGCACCCCTCCCTAGGAGCGCGCATGCGCACAGCTAATCCTTTAATAGGGCCTGCGTGTGCCTAGAGAGGGGCGCGGTGCTGGTTGGGACGGCGTCTCTCTGCGGGCCATGCGGAGAGGCCGGACGTGGCGCATCAGGAGCTGTAGCAGAGCCGGAGGCCCCAGGGGCGGCCCAAGGACAGAGCTGGCAGCCCACAGCCGCCAGAGACGAGGGACCAGGTGCTGAATCACTTTGAAAGAGGTGAGGGATCCGAGCTGCGGGTCTGCCACTGCCGGTGCTCATAACAATACCCCCCCTCTATGCCTCCCCCTTGGAGGTCTGGGTTTGCCTGGATGGGCACGATGAAACTGGAGGTGGAGTTTCTTATCCAGGATGTTGCTGGCTCCCATGAATTTTCTTCAGGGCCTCAACCCTCCCAGGAAAGGAGGTATTCCCACCGGCGGCCCCTATGGTGGACATCAAGGACTTTGAGGACCTTTTAAGTGGTGTCGGTCTCCGCAAGCAGCGGAGGAGGTGCAGGAGCCTTTCATGAAGGCCAGGATAGGACCACAGGTTTTAGGAGTAATATGTGAAACGTATTGTGGATTCCCAATGTAGGCAGCAGCCAAAGTTGGTAAGTTACTGGTCTGACATGACGAATGATTGGAAAAGGTCAAATATTCCTTGGTGCAAACCTCTGAAAAGGTATCTTGAGTCGAATATAATGGGTGCTTAACCAGACTTTCTGACCAGGAACTAACTCAGGAGCCGAGCATCGAAGGCTGTCAGCAGATCTCTTGGCCCGGGAAGCAGCCTGGCGTAAGCAAAGGTTCCAAAGTGCCTTGAGGGCATCGGCAGTGGCTTGCGCAGCAGGAGAAGGCACTGACAATGGTATGGGTAGAGGTGGTCGTGGTTGACTCCCGTAAACGATGGAAAGGGGCGACGTACCTGTAGCAGTGGCAATGTGGGAGTTGTGAGAGAACTCCGCCCAAGGAAGAAGCTCCGACCAATTGTCCTGATGATCGTTTATATATGCGCGGAGGAAGGACTTCAAGGAGTGGTTTGTATGCTCAGCTTGTCCATTGGCTTGAGGATGGTATGCTGTTGTTAAACTGATGTTAATGCCAAACATTTTACAAAGGGCACGCCAATATCTGGCGAATTGTGAGCCTCTGTCAGAAACAATGACCTTGGGTAAGCCGTGTAGTTGGAAGATGTGATGAAAGAACAGGCGTACCAATTCGGGTGCAGATGGTAGGCCAGGTAGTGGAACAAAATGGTCCATTTTGGAGAATCTGTCAATTATAACCCATATGACCGTGTGGCCTTTAGATGGTGGCAAATCCACGATGAAATCTGTGGAAAGATGTGTCCACGGTTCTTCAGGAGCTGGAAATGGCTGAAGTAAATCCCAAGGTCGTCCGACCAGGGATTTCTGTTCAGCGCAAGTACTGCAGGAATCGACGTACGCTTTAGCATCAGAGTCCATAGTGGGCCACCAGAAGAACCGCTGGAGCAGCGCTAGGGTTTGCGCTCGCCCTGGGTGATTCAGCAAATTTAGAGTCATGTGCCCAGCAGAGGACTCTTTCCTGAAGTCGACGGGGCATCACAGTTTCCCCAGTAAGAACAGGATGAGTAGCTGAAAGAGAAATGCAGGCTAGGTCAGTAATATGACCGGGTTCATCGGGATTGTCTTCAGATTCAAATGAGCGTGATAGGGCATCTGCCTGAAGATTTTTCTCTCTGGGCGGTAGCGAAGCTCGAAGTTAAATCTAGAAAAGAACAGACTCTATCGGGCTTGATGGGCATTAAGACATTGGGCTTGGCTCAAGTATTCCAGGTTTTTATGATCTGTGAACACTGTAAATTTATGTTGGGCGCCCTCTAGCCATGGGCACCATTCCTCCAAAGCCAGCTTGATGGCGAGTAACTCGCGGTCTCCAATGCTGTAATTTTGTTCTGCAGCAGAGAATTTGCGCAAGTAGAAGGAACACAGGACAGCGGATCCGGATGCAGAGCGTTGGTTCAGGACCGCCCCCGCTCCATTCGCAGAGGCATCTACCTCAACCAGGAAGGGATGATTAGGGTCCGGATGATGGAGGCAATATCCAGTTAAGAAAGCCTCATTGAGGTGGTGAAAGGCAGAGATAGCCTCCGGGGTCCAGTTTCGGGTATCCTGACCCTTATGGTTCAAAGCTGTAAGAGGAGCCACCAATGTAGAGTAGTGTGGTATAAAGTGGCGGTAATAATTTGTGAATCCTAGAAAACGTTGACGTGCCTTCAGGCCCATCTTGGATTCCTTTTACTTTCACAGGATCCATCGAGAACGCTTGTTGGGAGATTATGTACCCCAGAAAGGGCAAGCTGGATTTTTCAAACAGGCCCTTGTCCAATTTCGCGATGGTTCTCCTGAAGACGTTGAAGTACCGTACGAACATCGGTATGGTGCATGGCCAGGTCCTTGGAGAAGATGAGAATGTCATCCAGGTACACCACAACTTTGATGTACAAGAGATCCCTGAAGATTTCATTAATCATTCGCTGGAAAACTGCAGGTGTGTTACAAAGGCCGAAGGGCATCACTAAATATTCGTAATGTCCATCTCTGGTGTTGAAAGCAGTCTTCCAGATGACATCAGGGTGAATACGCACCAAGTTGTAGGCTCCGCGTAAGCCTAACTTGGTGAAGATAGAAGCTCCGTGTAGCCGATCAAACAATTCAAATATCAAAGGCAGAGGGTACTTGTCCTTGAGAGTGATCGCATTCAGACTGCGGTAATCGATACACAAAAAAGAACCCTTGCGCCAGCAGGGGAGGTCGAGGGGTGAATGAATCCCTTCGCAAGATTCTCCCAGATGTATTCCATCATGGTCTTGGTCTCGGGAAGAGACAGCGGATAGGTATGCCCTGGGGGGGGGGGGGGGGGGGTGCGTGGTTCCAGGCAGAAGATCGATGGGACAATCAAATTTCTGAAGAGGAGGTAGGAGGTCCACCTTCTACTTCGAGAACACCTCTTCGAAGTCTGCGTAGGGAGAAGGTATGCCTGAGGAAGTGGTTCCCAGAGGAACCACTGGTGGGGGCGCCACTTTATGAAGGCAAGTCTGGTGACAGGTAGAGCCCTATTCTGTCAGCTGGAGAGACCCTCAATCAAATTGGGGAGAGTGACATTGGAGCCAAGGTAGTCCCAAAACTACCAGGCAAATGGATTTCTCTAGAACCAAAAGTTCAATTGCTTTGGAATGGAGAACGCCAGTAAGGAGTCGAACTGGCACTGTGGTTAAGGAGATTTGACCGTGCAACGGTTCTCCATAAATTGAAGCAATGCATAAGGAAGTCTCGAGAGGACGGGTATTGATACCCAGGAGTTGAATAAGGTCTTTAAGGATAAAATTACTACCTGCTCCGGAATCCACCAGAGCAAGGACAGGAAATGATCGAGAGTCCCAGACTATAGTAATAGGCATGGAGAGTTGAGGGGCCGGGGACATTGCACCCAAGTGAACTTAGGCTGGGCAGTTTTCCTGGATGGACTGGGCAAGTCTGTAGATGATGGCCGGGTGCTCCACAGTACAGACACAGGCCTGTTTGTCTCCGCCTGAGGCGCTCTTCCGGGGACAGGTGCCCACGACCCAACTGCATGGGTTCATCAGACTCGGCCACAGCAGAATTCCTACTAGTAGTAGGGTTGGTAGCAGGTGGCGAGTGGGAACAGACCCAAGAGGGTTTCTTGGGCATCCGATTCTCCCGGTGATGCTCTTGGAGATGATGGTCAATTCGGCCAGTTAGATTGATATGATCTTCGAAAGAGGAACGGAGCTCTCGTGGTGTCAACTCATCCTTTAGTTGCGGGGAGAGCCTGTCCAGGTAGATAGCTCCCAGGCAGTCCTCCTGCCAAGCGAGTTCGGATGCTAAAGTCTGGAATTCAATGATATAGGCGAAGAGGCTTCTTTGGCCTTGTCGAAGGTGTAGTAGACTTGTACTTGCCATGGCATGCTGCCCAGGATCATCAAAGATTCGCTGGAATATGGCCACGAACCGAGACAGTTCCTGTAGGAGTGAGTCCGATTGCTCCCACAAAGGAGAAGCCCATGCCAACGTCTTCCCTTCTAGGTGAGACAAGATGAAGGTGACCTTGGTTAATTCATCTTGAAAGATGGAGGGTTGAAGAGCAAACTGCAAATAGCACTGGTTAATAAACCCTCTGCACAGTTTGGAGTCACTGTTGAAATGAGGCGGGGCTGGCAGGGCCAGTAGGGCTCTGGAAGAGGAAGTAGACAGCTGTGGCAGAGAGGAAGCTGTCACTGGAACTGAGTTGCTGGACATGGCATCTAGCCGTGTATGCAGATGCTCGAGGGAAGAGGCCAGAGCCTTGAGAAACTGTTGCTGTTCTTGTACCTTTAGGGCCAAGCCAGGAATAGCCTGGAGGGCACACGCCTCTGCCGAGTCCATGACCTTTGCAATCTGTTGCACTGGAGGTGGACCCTTGGGCTGAGGTGGGTTTGACGCTAACCTTAGGAGGGATCCTACGGGTCCCCACCGCCGGCAGGCAGAGAGGGCTGATGGACGGAGGTTGGCTGGCGCTTCACCAATACCAGCCTTCATTCCCTGCGGGTTGAGCCTTTGGTTGCCAGGACCGGCTGGACTTAGGTGGCCTCAGTCAGTGGTTGTTGATGGGTGGATCGATGTCAGCCCAGAGGCAGCAACTAGTGTAGGTATCAGTCTGTACTGGACGAGGCAGAGTCCCAGAGACTCGGGCGCCAATAGGAACACAGTCTGACAGAGGGCGCCCAAACAAGAGCAGGCTGAATCCTGAATGGACCACATCCAGGTCAAAGGCTGAAGAGGAGTCTTGAAGCAAGCTGGGATCAGGGCTGGCGGCAGTGTGGAAGCAGCAGCAAGCAAGGCTGAGGTCTGGATGAGGAGAGAGTCAAAGGATGGTCAGACGAAGCAGAAGTCCAGGGCTGGAGCGAAGCAACGGCGTAGTCAAGCAATGCAGAGGTCCGGGGCTGGAGAGAGGCAACGGAGTAGTCAGGCGATGCAGAGGTCCGAGGCTGGAGAGAGGCAACGGAGTAGTCCCTATTAAAGGATTAGCGGGATCCTGGCCACAGCCCCAGATGATGACGTCAGCTGAACTCGGTATATAAACCTGGGCTCCGCTCTCTCAGATTGCCTTTGCAACAGGTCCCCTCGCTAGTCGAGTACTCATTGCTTCTTCTGTTCCTGGTTCCCGATCCTGATTGCCTTCGTGCCTTCGTGCCTGTTTCCTTGTTCCTGTTCCTTCATCTGTTCTCCGGATTGCTAACCTGGTTTGACTTCTGCACGGCCTGACTACTCCATTGACTCTTTCCAGCCCCGGACCTCTGCATCGCCTGACTATTCTGTTGCCTCTCTCCATCCCCGGACCTCTCCATTGCCTGACTACTCCGTTGCCTCTCTCCATCCCCAGACCTCTGCATTGCCTGACTAATCCGTTGCCTCTCTCCAGCCCCGGACCTCTGCATCGCTTGATTATGCCGTTGCTTCTCTTTAGACCTGTGCTTCTGCTTCATCTGACATCCTTTGATTCTCTCCTCGTCCAGACCTCAGCCTTGCTTGCCACTGCTTCCAGGCTGCCACCAGCCCTGATTCCAACTTGCTTCAAGACGCCTCTTCAGCCTTTGTCCTGGATGTGGTCCATTCAGGCTTCGGCCTGCTCTTGCTCGGGCGCCCTCTATCAGACTGTGTTCCTGTTGGCGCCCAAGTCTCTGGGACTCCCCCTCGTCCAGTACAGACTGTTACCTACAATAGTTGCTGCCTCTGGGCTGACCTCGATCCACCCATCGGCGACCACTGACGGAAGCCACCTAAGTCTAGCCAGCCCCTGCACCCAAAGGCTCAACCTGCGGGAACGAGGGCTGGTATTGGTGAAGCGCCAGCTGGCCTCCGTCTGTCAGCCCTCTCTGCCCACCGATGGTGGGGACCTGTAGGATCCCTCCTACAGGTAGCGTCAACCCCACCTCGGCCCAACGGTCCACCTCCAGTGCAACAGCAGCTAATCAACAGTAAAATGTTTAATTTTATTTTAAAAAATTTCTGTACCGCTTTCCCAGCATGTTTCTCTAAGGCGGTATAGAATTTAAAATATAAATACAATAACTACAATACAGTGCATAATACACATTAAAAATAACATGCAAATACACCCAGAAATTCAGCAACAGCAAATTGCAACAAATATCTAAGCATCAGCAGTTAATCATAGTTGCAACAACCTCAGTATATAAAGATTTTAATCCCAGCAGCTTCAAGCTCATGAATACAAGCAAAAGGAGGCATCTAAAAGCCAATACTGCCCCCAGCAATGCTTAAAAAGCAAAATTGATCAGCATTAATCACTCATTCAAACAAAACTGCTACGTCAAAAGCAGGTTAACAACAATTATCATACCATGCCATCCTCACAATCCAGTTGATAGTAAGGCTGGGCAGGGGATAGACCCCATGGCTTCATGCTAAGGTGTGTATCTTTTCCCCATCCCTGTTACAACTATAATTTCTGCTTTTGTTCTATTATTTTGTAATGAAGATCCCTGGAAAAAAAAAATTACCCTAGAAAAATAAAATACTCTGTAAAAAGATTTGTAAGTAGCAGAGTTAACTGGCATTTGAACACTATTGCCAAACAGGAGCTGAGATTTGAACTTTATTCAAGTGCCTAGTTTCTAACTGGACAATTCTGTATGCCAGTATTTATGTAAAAGCCGGTCCCATTGTGCTCCATAATAGAAATAAGTTTCTGCAAACTGGTGGTTCTCGATAGGCTGCTCAATTGGCTTTTGCAATCTAAACATTTTTCTTGATTTTGCTGAAATATAGGCAATTTTTATAGGGATGTTTTAGTGACATACTGGTTGGTGTACAAACAGAAGGGATTTCTTTTTCCAGCTACATGCTGGTAGTTATGTCATATAAAACGTTGCTCGATGTACTAAATCACAAGAAGTCTACAGTTTTTTCCTGATTTACTAATTCTTTTCTTCCATTTAGTGTCTTTGGGAAAAAAAAGTAAAGAGAAAGGAATGAAAAGAAGCAGGGTGGGGTTGTTGAACAAGACGCTGAATACCAAATTGTGCAAAGGTTTTTATTAGGTAATGGAGAAGAATCAGAAGAAAGAGATTACAAGATACATTTTCTACTGGTATTTGGAGTTCTAGATTATAGTGGCAGAAGCAAGTCTTGTTGCGCCGGAGGTGGACCCTTGGGCCGAGGTGGGGTTGATGCAACCCGTAGGTAAGGACCTATGGGTCCCCACCGTCGGCAGGTGGAGTGGACTGATAGGCAGAGGCCGCTGGAGCTTCACCTATACCAGCCCTCATTCCCCGTGGGTTGAGCCTTTGGGTGCCAGGGCCGGCAGGACTTAGGTGGACCTCTGTATATAGTTGCAGGAGAAGTTGGTTCAGCCCAGAGACAGCAGGCGAGAGGTGGTACAGTCCTACTCCGGACTGATAATGTCCTGGAAACTCGGGTGTCAATGGAACGAAGGCAGACAGAGGGCGCTCGAGCAAAGGTAGGTCAAAGCCTGATGAATCCATGTCCAGGGAGTAGGCAGAAGAGGCGTCCAATGGAAGGCTTGAGTCAGGGCAGGCGGCGATCCAGAGGCAGTGGCAAGCAAGGCTGAGGTCTGGTCACGGAGATACTCAAGAGTGTAGTCAAGCAAAGCTGAGGTCTGATCATGGAGATAGTGAATAGCGTAGTCGGATGGAGCAAAAGTCAGGGTCTGGAGATTGGCAATACTTAGTCGGACAAGCAGAGGTCTGGGGCTGGAGATAAGTTGTAGTGTAGTCAGGCGAAGCAGAGGTCTGGGTCTGGAGAGTCAAAAGTCTGTGTAGTCAATCCAAAGCATAAGCAGGGCAGGAACAAGGAAACAGGAACAACGAGGAACAGGAATGCTGAGACTAATCTCTTAGTAGCAACGAGTACTCGACCAGCGAGGAGACCTGTTGCAAAGGCAACGCTAGGGAGTTGAGCCTGAGCTTAAATACTTTGAATAGGTTGACATCATCATCCGGGGCTGCGGCTAGGTTCCCGCCATGGTCCCTACTTAAGGATCAGCGATGCGTGCATGCACACCTAGCGAAGGACACAGCGCGAGTAGTGGCGTTTCTCCGCGGGCCACGCGGAGAGGCCCGACGAGCACTGGCAGCAGGACCAGGAACGCCAGGGACTGTGGCAGAGCCGGAGGCACCGGGGGAGGCCCAAGGATGGAGCTTGGGCCTCCCCCAGTGAGGTGAACCAGAGGCTGGATTCCCTGTGGAAAGGTGAGGGGGGGCTGTACTGCGGGTCTACCGTGGATGGCACGTGTAACAAGTCTGGGATATGTAACAGTAATAACACAGAACTTAAAGGAGTAGAAAGAAAAATACTAAGTGATAAGGTCTGAAATATATGCAGAATTAGTACAATAGAAGATTCTGAAGACTAGTTGGAGTGGTGGAATCATATATTTTGGTTGAATTATGGAGATGACCTGTAGCATTTTGAACATATTAAAAAGCCTATAGAGTTTGACCTTAGGGATATCATAAAGAAATGCAGTATTTAAGATGAGGACCCGAAGGCAAGAGATGAGCATTTCAGAAGAGGAAGAATCAATAATATGGTACATGTGACCCTCTTCTTTCCAATATGTGAAATATTAGTGGAAAAAGGTCATGAGCAGAGGTAATAAATATGAATTGACCATGTCTATTGATGGAATCACCTCAGCTTCTTGCAGCTCAGTATTTCCAAGATACACATTCTCCTCATAGGCAAGCAGAGGTGCCTCAAAAAAAGTACCTCTTTTCTCTCATTTCTTGAATCAAATTATTATTATTTACTTATTTACAGTATATATATATTCCACAATACTGGAAAGAGGTGGGGATAGGGGTTGGCTTTCATTTTTAGTAATTTTTATATGATCACAAATTGCAAATGCAAAAATGTTCAGTCACAGGAAAAACAAAATCAGTCTTTTCTTTCTTGGATTGTGATCCAAAAATTGGCCAGTTGGTAGTGTCAGCTGCATAGAAATAGTAATGGAGGTTGATTTTAGTGATTATATGGCTGATGGAAGGAGCTAGAAGAAAGGAGGATTAACAGCGGATGTGGAAAAAATGCTTATAGAAGCTTCTGGGAAAACCAAGATCCAATTGTAATAGAAAAAATAAACATTTATATAATTTATTGTTTGTGCCTTCCATTTAGAATTTTGGCAAATGAATGACACATCAGAGAAGTTTATCTTTAAACCAAGGTACAAAAGAAGTATAAGGCAGGTAAGTGGACTATACTGTACTAATATATAATTAGTTGTACTACATTTAAGGGGTTATTTTCTAAAGCTTAGCTCACGCGTGCGAAAGCAACATCGGGGCGGAGTTGGCCCCAGAAGAGGAGGTGTCGGGGCAGCACCGGGGCCGACTCTGCGAACACAGCGCGGACAGCGAAACGGTAAGCTTCCATATCGCTGCCTATTTCACGCCGAATAACTACACCTTTTATGGTGTAGTTATTTGGCGCGACACCAGCAGCGATCGCACTGCGGAGGTGCGATCGCTGCCGGCTAGTGCAGGACCACCCCCCGCTTCGCCCTCCCAACCCCCGTTACTGCCGGGATTCACTATGCCTTGCAGCATTAGTGAATCTAGGCCAGAGTGTGTTACTCTTGCTGCTGAAGTTGACTCTGAAAGTGAATTTCCACATTTACCCTTTTCTCAGAGGACAAGCAGGATGTGAAGTTCTCACAGATGAAGTAATGCCATCCAGCAGAATCTAGCTAGTGAAGATTTTTTTCAAAGCATACAGAAACTTTTGGCATACTCTGTTAAACATGTATGTGCCGTCCTGTATCATAGTCATCATGTAGGGCCATTCAGTTCTAGATTTTTCTTGGAGCCAAACAGTCAGGGGTTTTTTTTACCTATGAGAAATTTTCATATTTTTGCATATTTTTGTTGTGGGGCCTCTCAGTTTACCTTATCTCACCCTTCTTAGATTCACTAAGTTGATTTTTTGATCATGTTCAAATTTTCTTTCATTCACCACCATGTGCATCAATGTCAGTGCATCAAGCTCTATTGGTCAGTTTTTGTTTAATACCTAGTCATTTGATTTCACTTCATTAATCTTTTGGCAATTGACTCAAAAGAAAATGAGAGCCAGTGGCTTCAACAAGTACATTGCAGAGGGATGTGATCTACCTGTAGGAAAATGACTCCCAGATAATGTGTTCCTATCTGGAGCTCATAGAGAAGATCTTTAGGAAATATAATTCTGGCCCATTGGCATCAGTGATGTCAACATGGCCCCAGGAGCAGCACCATCAGCATCAAGGAAGCATCGATCTCCTTCAACAATGCACACCCAGGGCAGCACTGAGCTACATCTATCTTCCCCCATTTGATCAAAGCAAAAGATTCTGCTTCATCAGTACCAGCATCGAGGAGCACCGATACTGGACATCAGGCAAAGGCTAAGAAGCATAAGTTTCTATCTGTGCACAATGCTGGGAGTGGGGGAATTCTGGCTGTAGTCGTAAATCCCCCAAAGCATTCCCCTAGAGAGGGCAGCTCACTTTTCCATCGATCTTGGAAAACACATCAGCCTCTAAGGGCCAGATGGGAGCTGCTGATCTTCCTAAAGTATCCAAGGAAGATGGGTCCACTTCCTCCTGTTTCCCATGTAGTATTAGCATCATCAGTTTTTGAGGAGGAACTGAAAAAAAAGATTCAATCATTGGATCACAGGGCTGCAAGCACCAGTGCATTGGCGTCAACATCGTTGGTAGCTTTAGAAACTAAGGTCCAGCCTCTGCTAGAGATTCTCGTGACATCTGGCAGAAGGGCCTAAATGCCAGTTTCTAGAGAGGCATCAACACTGAGGACTGGTGCCAATTTACAGTGCATTGATGGAGAAGATTCCACAAGGTACAGATAGATGTTCATCGAAATCTAGATGACAACAGGCAAGAGACCTTGTCTGCTATCCAGATACAGACTCAGCCTAAACTTTCAACTTTTGATCCTGGCTCAGAATCTGAGTATTCCTAAGGAATTTTCTGATCAGGAGGAGTCAACTAGTCTCTACTTGGAACCCTCTTATCCAGAGAACAGAAGACATTCTCCTTTGATACACCTTTCTTTTTCTGATTTTGAAAATAAAATAGCAGAGACCATTCCATTTAATTTATAAAAGTAGAAAGAGTTAAGGGCAAAAATGCTTGATATCCTCCAGTATATGGACTTCCCCAAGAAAATCATGGCAGTGCCCATCTACTGAATACTGCAGATCAGCCAGTTGAGGTTGAATCCACTCTCAAAAATGCCAAGAGATCTAGAACCTTCTCTTCAGTGCTCCCAGGGTAGAATTCTTGTACCCTTGACTTTACTGGGAGAAAAATACATCGGGATGCTAGGCTCAATACCCATATAGTATCTTGTCAGCTGTTCATGGGCCAGTATATGCGAAACATACTGAAAGAGGTGAAGGGAGTGTCAGAGTATCTCCCTCAGGATATGCATGTTACCATAGAGTAACTAGTGAACAAGTATCAGTTGTGGAAAACACATGGTCCAATCAATCTTCGATGTTTTTGAAATGACATAGAGTCTCAGTGGTGGGGATTAGTGCCTGTATACTCACATGATTGCAGGCTTTAGACCTCAGACAAGATGTCCAGGAAAGACTGACAGATGTTCCATGCAATAGAGAGAATCTCTTAGGAGATAAAATCATGGCAGCGATGGTTCAAATTAAAGCCCACTGTACATACTACACTTTAGAATAGCATCAGTGCCATGTATATTCACAAAACATCTTGGAGTGATGGCTGTACATCTATGGAGATTGAGAGCGCAGATTTAAAATAAATCGTAGGAGGTATTTTTTCACTCAGCACACAATCAAATTATGGAATCTGTTGCCAGAGGATGTGGTCAAAACAGTTAGCATAGTGGGGTTCAAAAGAGGATTGGACTAATTCCTGAAGGAAAAGTCCATAAACAGTTATTAGCCAGACAGACTTGGGAAAGCCAGTGCTTAACTCTGGGTGTGTGATACAAGAAATAGATCAACTATTGTGTGTTATGAATCCTCCTGTGGCTGTGCTATGGGAGGCTTCTCACCTCTTTCCTGGAGGCCGCTCCGAAGCCGGGGTTTTGCCTACGAACTATCCAGGATTTGCTCCAGGGCCTGAGAGGCCTTCGATGTCCTTGGGGCCTGCCTGGGGCTTGCCTGGGTCTGCATGGACTTACTGGTTTGGGCCGCGCCCTTCTCCCTAGGGGCCGGCCCGCAGCATTTCTCCTCAGTTATAGGGCCAGCTAGGTGTGTTCCATCCAAACTCCTCCCAGAGAGTTGCCTGTCTTTAGCCCTATAAAAGGACTTCAACTTCCAATCAGCTTTGCCTTTGCAATGAGCCAGTCATCTGAGGAGCATGTCCTTCCTCTCAGACTCCATGTTCTTGCTCAGTGTTCCAGTATTCCAAGGGATCCCTCTTTGTTTTGTCTCTGCTGTTCCTGATCCCAGTCTCTGATGCCCTGATGTCCTCCGTCTCTGCCCTCCTGATGTTCCAGAAGGCCTGATTTCCTTGATGGCTAGAGGTCCCTATATACTTGACCTTCCTGATATCTGTTCCTGCTATGTTCCAGCTCTCCGAGTCCTCCAGGTGGCCACTCCGAGGGTAAATCCGTTCCGTCGGTTCCTGTTTCCGGTCATTGGAGCCTCTGTCAGTTGGATTCCTTTCCTGAGCTTGCTCCGCTCCCGCGTGGTCCGTGACCAGCCTCCTTAGGCTGTGTAGGGCGTGAGGAGGACAGGGTGGTCTGTGACCAGCCCATTGGGTCCGCCCTGAGTAGTGGGATGTGTAGGGCGCCCTGAGGAACAGTGCCCACTCATCTTCGTCTAAGTCTTCCAAGTCCTTTTCGTCTTGTCTGGATTTCCCAAGGTCCGTAAGAGTCATCCGTGCCTCGGACATTTCTGTTGCCTTGAGACTCCACCTACTCTAGTCTCAGATGCCTTCTTTGACCGGAGCTTCCATCTGCTCGCCTTTCTGGATGTCGATGCCTTGTGTTCTTCTCCTGAGTCCTGAAGCCTTCGTCTCAGCCTTCAAGCTTCAGCCCTTGTCCGCCCTCGTCTCTTGTCTGTCCTGCCACCTGTGCTGCTCCCTGCAGCAGGTCCGAAAGGGCTGGGAGTAGTCAGAGGACCACTCAGAGACCAACCTTGCGTGGTCGGCCTCATCCAGGCATGCAGGTCGGCAGGCGCTTGGTCACCTCCACCCCTAGACGAGGTCCGTCTTACCGCAAGGGGCACACATCTCACCTCTAGTGCTCCCAGCCACCGGAGCGCAACATTGTGGATCTGAAGGGAACTTGTGACCCAGACTAGTCACTGGCGGAGACAGAATGTTGGGCTCAGTGGACCCTGGTCTGACCCAGCATGGCATTTCTTATGTTTTTATGCCACACCAAACTCATCCTCTCCCTCTAGGAGGAATTCAAGTAGGGCACTAAGAAGATCTTTCTATCCTCCGAGGAGGTGTTACCACCACTTCCTTTAGACCATGAGCAACAAGGACCTCACTCTCATCCCAACAGCAGAGAGCCCAAAAGCAACAAGCCGTGTTTAGATTTTGACTACATCCAGGAGATCAAAGCCATGCCAGAAAAACTTCCTGTCAGGGGAAGGCTGTGGTTTTATGTAAACTATTGGTTCAGAATAACCATAATCACTTGAATTTTTGGCATAATCAGAAATGGAATCAAATTACATCTATTGGAAACTCCATCAAATTGTCATCTGAGAAGCTCTTGGTCTACTTCTTAGCATCAGAAACTGATGCAAAAGGAACTCTTCTCTTTCTTAGAGGTCAGTGCCACTGAATACATTTCAACAGGGGAAAGAGGGTGGAGATATTTATTTAAAGTATTTCCTGATTTAAAAGAAAAATTGGGATTCCTTCCCATCCTAGACCTAAGGACTTTGAACAAATTCCTGGGAAAGGAAAAGTTCAAGATGGTTTCCATGGGCACCTTGATTACTTTAAAAGAAACAGGGAATTGGATGTTCTGCCTATATCCACATAGAGATATTTCCAGGTATCAGGAAGTGTATCAGATTTGTAATAGGGAAACATCACCTCCAATATCCAATATGCTGCTGCTGCTGCTGCCACAACCGCCGCCGCAGCGGCAGCTGTCTCTTCTCTCTTGCTGCCGACGAGCGCCCCATCTGTGCTCATCCAACCCAACCACCGGCTGGAGTCAAACTAGCCGGTAGGAGGCAGGGCGACAGGGGGAGGGCGGCACGACCAGGGGAGGGGGTGAGGATGCAAGACAAAAGGTTCGCCTAGGGCGCCTAATACCCTTGCACTGGCCCTGCATAGCACCAAGTGTGTTCACAAAATGTCATGCAGTGATGGTTGCATATCTAGGCAGACTGGGAGCGCTTGTATTTCCATACCTGGACAATTGGCTAGTCAAGAGCACATCTCAAGTAGGTGCCATAGAATCAAAACCATCCAAGTCTTAGAGTTGCTAGGGTTTGTCATAAAATCTTTCAACTGGGAGAGGGTGATACTAGATCTAGTGCTTACCAAAGTGGACAGTATTCCTCATGTTGTAGTGGATGATCATCTGGGAACTAGTGACCACTGGTTCATTATTAGGATGCAAGAGATGAAAGTTCATTCTAAGGCAAGAGTCCTAGACTTCAGGAAAATTAATTTTCTCAAAATGGAGAAGTACCTTAAGGAGTTGTTAACTGGATGAGAAAATCTAGGGGAAGTAGAAAGGCAATGGGCAAAACTAAAAGGAGATATCAGGCAGCTAATATTTTTGTTAGGAATGTAAATAAAGGGAAGAGGCAAGAGAGCCCGTTATGGTTTTCTAAAGAAGTAGCTGAAAAGGTAAGGAACAAAAGGTTAGCATTCATAAACTACATGTAATGGTTTGTCGGTTTGTGGACCCTTGGCCTGAGGTGAGAGTTGTTACTACCTGTGGGGAGGGGACCCACAGGTCTGCACCATCGGGAGGCGAGGTCAGGCACAGCGGGGAGCTCTGGGAGAAACTGTGGAGAGGTCCCGAGGAGCGGGATAAGAGACACAGCTAGGAGGGATCCCCACAGTTCATAGGCTGGCTGGAGTTCAGTACCTGGGCAGAGACCTCTGAAGGGGATGGCACTAGGCAGGCCCACGGAGCGGGGATCGCATGCAGGAGGTATTCCGGAGAGGCAACCCCGAGGGGTAGAGCTGCACCACGAAGGAGGTACTGATGCAATCACGTAGGCCAACCCGCAGAGCGGGGAAGCCCGAGTCAGGTCTCCAGATGATGACGTAGAACAGCCTGAGGAGAGGGCAGTGCCGGCAGTGTCCGGTGATAGAATCAAGGGTACTGCCCCGAGGAGCGGGGAGCACTGGCAGTCCCAAGCGTAGAACGTAGGCTCTACCCCGATGAGCAGGGAAGCATTGAGACTCTCGATATGGGACGAAGGCACCTCCCTGAGAAGCAGGGAAGCACTGACAGTCTCTGTATAGAATGAAGGCACTGCTCCGAGGAGCGGGGAAGCACGGTGATAGAACTCCTAAGTGGTGAAGTCGTTCTCAGAGGCAGCCCCAAAGAGTGGGGTGCCAGCGGGATAGGACTTCTGGAAGGCACCAGGAGACCAAGAGTCCGTCAAGTGTGCACACTGGCCCCCAAGGAGCAGGTACCAGGCAGAGTCCAGAGTCCAAGAAGGTCCAGTAGCGTCACCACAGGAACAACAGAGACAGGAGCTCGTAGTGAATAATGGAACTCGTTGCCAAGTCGGCTAGCTGGGGGTGAAGGTGGAGCTTAAGTACTCTGATGTAATGACATCATCCCTCAGGGACGCCCCCAAGGTTCCCGCTGAAGAGGCTTTAAAAGAGGGTCCGGTGGGGCACGCACACACCTAGGAAGGCCCGGAGTCGGCGTGGAAGGCGGTGGTGTCTTGACTGCCACGAGGAGCCATGATGAACGCGGCAGCAGAAACTGGCCCGTGCCACAAGCAGGCCTGGAGAGGGAAGCAGGACAGAGCAGGATGTGAGTAGATGCGGTCGCAGCCGTCTGCAACCGATGATCATAACAGTACCCCCCTCTTAAGACCCCCCCCCTTAGAGTCTGGAGTAGTTCCAGAGAACTAGAAAAGGGTGAATGTGGTTCCTATTCATAAAATTGGAAGTAAGGAGGAAGCTGGGAACTATAGGCCAGTTAGTCTGAACTCTCTGGTAAACAAGCTAATGGAATCGCTCCTAAAACAGAGGATAGTGCAATTTTTGGAATTGAATGGATTGCAAGATCCAAAGCAGCATGGTTTTACCAGAGGTAAATCCTGTCAGACGAATATGATAAATTTCTTTGATTGGGTGACCAGAGAGTTGGATCAAAGGAGAGCGCTAAACATAGTGTACTTGGATTTCTGTTGTCGGAGGTAGACCCTTGGGCCGAGATGGGGTTGAAGCAACCTGTAGGTAAGGACCTATGGCTCCCCACCGTCAGCAGGTGGAGTGGGCTGAAGCTAGAGGCAGTTGAGCTTCACCTATACCAGCCCTCGTTCCCCTTGGGTTGAGCCGTTGGGTGCCGGGGCCGGCAGGAATTAGGCGGGCCTCAAGGTTAGTAAGCAACAAGAAGTGGTTCAGCCTAAAGTCAGCAGCTGGTAGATGGTGTAGTTCTACCCTGGACGGGATTCGGTACAGGAATTCAGGCACCAAAGGAACAACAAGTAACTGGAGGCACTCAAGCAAAGGAAGGCCTAAGCCTTGTAAGTCCACGTCCAGAGGATAGGCAAGAGGCGGCGTCATTGACAGGCTAGGATCAGAGCCGTGGCAAGTAGCGTAGAACTCTGGACACGGAAAGGTCTGTAGCATAGTCGATCAAGGCAGTGGTCAGGGCACGGAGAAGGCAGGCGTAGTCAATCAAGGCAATGGTCAGGGCAGGGAGAAGACAAGCATGGTCAAGTGTAGCTGAGGTCCGGGGTTGGAGATAAGCTGAAGAGTAGTCAGGCGTAGCGGAAGTCCGGGGTTGGAGGCAGGCAGAAGAGTAGTTAGGCGTAGCAGAGGTCTGGGGCTGGAAATGAGCTGAAGAGTAGTCAAACAAAGCAGAGTCGAAATCCAAAGAGTCAGTCCAACACATAGATGAGACAGGAACGAAGAAGACAGGAACCAGGAACCACAGGAAACAGGAACGCGAAGCAGAGAGGATTCTCTATCAGCAACGACTACTCGGAGTAAGAGGAGACCTGTTGCAAAGGTAAGGCTATGGAGCGAGGCCTGAGCTTTTATACGCTGAAGAGTCTGTCGTCAGCATCCGAGGCTGCGGCCAGGATCCCACCGCAGACCCTTTAAAAGAACTAGTGATGTGCGCGTGTGCGCCTAGGGAGGGGCACGGCGCCAATGGTGGCATCTCTCTGCGGGCCTCGTGGAGAGGCCCAACGAGCAAGGACATCTTGTCTGGCAACACTTGGGACCATGGCACAGCTGGAGGCACTGGAGGTGACCTGAGGTTGGAACTGGCGGCCCACCGCCGCCACAGAAGAGGAACCAGGAGCTGGAGTCCACATGAGAAAGTGAGAAGGCCACGCCGTGGGTCTGCCATGGGCGGCACGCGTAACAATTTCAGCAAGACCTTTGACATGGTTCCACACAGACTTTTAAATATATTGTGCGCCCTTGGTATGGATTCTAGAGTAATTGACTGGATTAGAACCTGGGAGACGATAAAGGGTAAATGGTGTTTTCTCTGTAGAGGTTATTGTATGGTATTTCTCTGTAGAGGCTAGTGGTATGCCTCAGGAATTGGTCCTTGGACTGGTTCTTTTTGACATTTTTGTGAGCAACATAATGGAAGTGTTGTCAGGAAAGGTTTGTCTTTTTGCTGATAATACCAAAATCTATAACAGGATGAACAGCCAGGAAGGAGTGGAAAACATGAGGAGGTTCTAGTGAAGCTCGAGGAATGGTCTAAGATCCAGCAACTAAGATTTAATGCTAAAAAATGCAGAGCAATGCATTTAGGATTCAGAACACCAAGGGAAAGGTACAGTAATGGAGATGAAATTCTTCTAAGTACAAAGGAAGAGTGGGATCTGGGGGCAATTGCTTTGATGATCTTAAGGTGGCCAAACAGGTGGATAAAGTGACAGTAAAAGCCAGAAAGATGCTTGGCTGCATAGAAAGAGGAATGGTCAGCAGAAAAAGGGAGGTGATATTGCCCCTGTATAGGTCCCTGGTGAGACTTCATTAGGAATACTTTGTACAATTCTGGAGATCACACCTTCAAAAGAATATAACAGGATGGAGTCAGTCCAGAGAGTGGCTACTAGAATGGCCAGTGGTCTTTGTTCTAAAGCATACAGGGATAAACACAAAGATCTAAATATGTATACTCTAGAAGAAAGCTGAGATAGGGGAGATATAAGAGATATTCAAATATCTGAAAGGTTTCCATGCACAGGAGGTGAGCCTTTTTCAATGTAAAGGGGGCTCTAGAACAAAAGCCATGAGAAGAGGGTGAACGGGAGTAGATTCAGGAGTAACCTTAGGAAATATTTCTTTATAGAGAGTATGGTGGATGTGTGGAACCTCCCAGTGGAGGTGATGGAGACACAAGCTATATCTGAATTCATTAAAAGTATGGAATAAATACTGGGGATCTCTAAGTAAGTGATGAGAATTATAATGCTAAATTAATTGTCAGGTGGGCAGATTGAATGGGCCATGTGGTCTTTTTTTGCCATCATGTTTCTATGAATTTAGAGGAGTTCTGCTAGATATGACTCAGGTGAAAGTCTTTCTTTCACAGGAAAGGATCATCATACTGATGTTCACAGTGAAAGTAGTAGAATCAACAAATAGCAGCATGGGACATGTTGAGGATGTTGGGCCTAATGGCATCAACAGTACATGTAGCACCCTTGGCATATCTTCACATGAGACAGGCCCAATGCAACATCCAATCACAGTGGACTCAAGCCACTCAGATATTTGAGACAGCATTCCAATAATCATACAGTTCAAGGATTCTATCCTGGTGGCTGATTCAATCAAATCATGCTGGAAGAATCTCCTTTCATGTTCTTCCAACCCAAATTATCCTGACCATGGGCAGTCTGTCTGTTACCATTAAGGCCTGGGCAAATCCTTAATGTAGCTAGGAAGAGCATAGGTTAGTGAATGGAGGGAGAATCCATTCAAATGCAGCCCCTCCCTTTGAGAGGTCTGGAATAGCTGTCCTCCTGAGAGTCTATATAGCAGCTCTCTACAGAGAGCTCAGCAGGGAGACCCTCATGGTTTGCTCAGAGTTAGGAGGTAGATAGTTGTTTTTCAGGCCCAGTCAGAGGAGCCAGGCACACCCTGCCTGGAGAAACTGACCAGGGTTGGGAGGGTTTTCCTTATACAGTCCACCCCCTGGATGGTTAGGATTTTCCCTCTGGGTATATTTTTCGATTTTAGATTTTAAGTGGTAGGAGCCTTGTGAGAGCCTGTACATCACCTGGGCCTAGGGCATGGGGAACCCTATGTCTGGGGCTGTACAGGTTAGAGAAGACCTGCCCTCCATACCTTCTATGATGTCAGTGACCTGATGCAAGGAGGAACTCCATTGTTAAATTCAGTTAAGGGAAAAAGACTTTGATTTCAAGCTCCAGGAGGAAGTTCTGGCTGCCCTTCCTTTCCGTTTGAAGCAAGGAGAGCTGCTTGCTTCAAGGAAATCCCGCTCATTAGGATCCAGAAAGAGATAAAGAGATTGTGTAAGAACCAAAGAGCTGCAGAAGATCTGCTGTGAGTAAGAGAAACTGTAAATCACTGAGGACACCCATCTGGTGTTTTCATCCTTCTGGGGAGAGAAAGAAAAAATGTATTCTCTGTGCCATAGACTATTTACTATTTTTGCCAGATTGGAAATGTTTTCAACCAGGTTAAAGAGACCTTGCCCACCTGGGAACTCCATTAACCAAGCCCTGGAGGGTGGATGTTTCCCTGGCCCTGGTATGCGAGTGCTGCACAGATAGAGGGAAAGAGACTGTAAGAGAAGAAAAGAAGAGAATTCTGTGGAGCTGCAGTTGACTTTTTTGTGCCATTTATCATCAGTATTTGAACAGTAAAGACTTTAATTTTGTACACTAACAAAGTGGTTCCACAATATCCCTCTCCCAGGAAACTCAGACTGAGAAACGGGATGTGAGGAAAAATACCCCTCTTCCAAAGACAACACAAAGGGAAAAAGTCACCCCTAGCTCTTGGGCCCTGAAAGTTAATGCTTTCCCCCCTTGAAAAGGATCCACACCCAGTGACAAGAGCTAGTCAGGTGTCCCTGCTCTGAACTATAAATAAGTTTATGGCCCCTCCAGAGTGTGACATACCTCCTGAGGTGGCGTTACACATCCAACTTGGGCTGCAGAGCTCATGAAGGCAGGTATCACATCCAGGTCCTTTGGTCTGCTCAGGAAAACCTTCAGCCAAATTTCCTAGAGTACACTTTAAAGGCTTTCAGAGATTGGTTGGCTAACAAAATTGTCTTCATTCATACAATTGTGTAGCAATGATCTGCATTTACAAGCAGTGTCATGAAGCTGTCCACTTATGAACCTGGGTCTTCTCTCATGAGATGGTCCTAAGGCCACATACTTCACAAGCAAGGAGAATGTCCCAGTGGACAGATTGAGTCAGATTCTGGAAATTCACAAATGTTCCCTGGAGAGGGGAGTAACAAATCAGTTATTCCATGAATGGGGAACATCCATGATAGAAATGTTTGAGTCTCCTCTGAATTGAAAGGTCCTGAATGTCTTCTCCAGAAGAGGGACTCAAGGCAAACTAGCCTCAGATGCTTTCTTCCTAGATTGGAGAAAGGTCTTGTGTATGCTTATCCCCAAATTTTTCTAGTGGCAAACATTTTCCTAAAATTCAGAAGAGACAGATTTCATTTCTGCTCTTCTGGGAGTTTTCCATCAGGGAACCAATCGGGTTGGGGAATTCTCCAGCCGACAACACTCAGAATCAGGGAACAATATATCATCCCAATATCAGGTCTCTAGCCTTCACAGCCTGGATGTTGAGAGGGTAGCATTGAATTCTCTTAACATCTCTGAGGGTGTTTTGGCTTCTAGAGGAATTCCACAAGGAAATCATGTAGTTTTAAATGGAGGAGGTTTGCCTTCTGATGTGAGAGAAAGACCTAAATTCTTTCTTCTATCCCCCACAAAAGCTGCTTGAATATATTCTACATCTTTCAGAGTCTAGTTTGAAGACTAACTCTGTCAGGGTTCATTTCAGTTCAGTTGGCACTTATCATGAACATCAAGAACAGGGGTGGAAAATTCCGGTCCTTGAAGACCGCAAACCAGATGGGTTTTCAGGATATCCATAAGGAATATGCATGAGAGAGAGTTGCATATTCATTTCATGCATATTCATTAGGGATATTCTGAAAACCTGGTTGGTTTGTGGCTCTCGAGGACTGGAATTGCTCATTTCTGATCTAGAATGTAAACCCAGATTCATTTAGGGCTTGCTTCAAATGAAGCGTCCCATCAGGACTCCCACTGTGACCTGAGACCTCAGTGTGGTACTCATCCAGTTGATAAAAGCTCCCTTTAAGCCATTAGAGTCCTATGATCTGAAGTATCTATCCTGGAAGGTCTTGTTTTTGGTGGCAGTTACTCCGGCAGTTAGAATCAGTGAACCTCAGGCATAGTGGCTTATCCACCCTATACTAAGTTTTTCATAACAGAGTGGTTCTGCGTACACCTTAGCCAGTGTTCTGCGCTTCTACTTTAACCAGTCAGTCATCCTTCCCCAGGCCATGTGTCCACACAGGTGAACTAATCTTGCATAGTCTGGATTGCAAAAGAGCCTTTTCCTTCTATCTGAAACCTGTAGAAGGTCCACCTGGCTTTTTTTTTTTTTTGACCCCCAACAAACCTGGAACTGCTGTTGCCAATTGCATTCTTTCTAATTGGATAAGTAAATTGTATCTCTTTCTGTTATGCCCAGTTACGTTTGACTCTGGATGTGTATATCAAGGTTCATAGTGTTAGAGCCAGGGCAGCATCGGCAGCTCACCTGAAATCGGCCTTCATGGACGAGATTTGTTATGGCTGTGACATGGAGTTCAGTCCACACATTCTCATGCCATTATTGTTTAGGAAAGAATCCTATCATAACAATATGTTTGGTCATTCTCTCCTGCAGATTCTATTTGAAAGTTACAATCCAACTCCATCTCTCCCCACCCAGGGCCTGGTATTATTTCTAGGCTGCCTTTTCTAAAAATAAATTCCATGACAAAATGGCTTGTTGTCACCAAAAACACTACCTGTTGACACTGTTTTTCTGAATGTTTATTCTCCTTTTCTCAATAAAGTCAGTCTGTAGCTAAGGATTCCCCACCAGTGAGCACATCACATCCTACTTGTGCTTAGAGATAGCAAAAGTTGCTTACCTGTATCAGGTGTGCTCTGAGGACATCAGGGTGTAAATCCTCTCAGAACTCAACCCATCTCCCCTTGGAGTTTGATTCTATAAGCATTTTTAACTATTTTAAGAACTGAAGGGGCCCTGTGCATTATTCATGAGGCAGGACGGTATGCACATGCTCACTAGAGCATGTCAAATGCTTCTAGAAGCTATGAAGAAATCTTTACCAGCTGGGTTCTGTTGAATGACATCACTTCATGTGTGAGGATTGACATCCTGTTGTCCTCAGAGAACACCCGTTATAGGTAAGCAACTCTCGTTTTACTTCCGTGCTGAAATAGTATTCCTTTTTCCTATTATTGTTATGTATTTACCTCTGAATTATATGTTAGTTATTTATTTATTTATTTATTTATTTATTTATTTTGCAGAATTGTGAAATAGCCTATTCACTTGTGGGATCTAGGCAAATAAAACATACAACATAAAATATAAATATTATTTTAAAAAAAAGGCAAATAATGTAGTACAAACAGTAGACTCTGAACTAGTGATGTTTTTCCATCTAGTGTTGTCATTGGAGTAATGCAAAATCAATATATTATTTATATACTGTAACCAAGAAAAAATAATTTCAGATATATGTCAGTAAAACAGAGAGAAACATAACATACTTAATGATGTTTCTCTATCAATTCTCAGAATTTTTTTTTTTTTTTTTGATGAGATAAAACATGAGGGAAATTTTCAAAGGGATTCTCCTGGTAAGTAAGCAGTTACTCCGGTAAATTCCTTGGATTGAAAATTGCCCTTCCCTCACTGGCTGAAAGAGTGCACATTTTTTTTTTCAGGATAAAATGTAGTTGCGGGGCTGGGGACAGGAGTGGTATATACTCACATTTCTGTGCCTGCTTTACATCTGCTGTAAATCAGGTGGAAAGTCTGCAGGTCCTTTTGTAGGAGTGGAGGAGTAACCTAGTGGTTAGAGCAGGGGGCTTCACATGAATGTAAGCAGGGGCTCAAATCCCACTGCCCCTCTTTGTGACCTTGGGCAAATCACTTTACCTTCCATTGCCTCAGTTATAAAGTTAGGGCCTTATTTACTAATCATTTTTCCCTTAGACACAAAATGGGAGAAAGCCTTTTGTAAATGACCCATTAGATGGTAATCCCTCTGGGGATAGGGTCAGACAGTCCCTGAATACAATCTACTTTGATATGCGTGAAATATAAATCAAATAAATACCCCCAATCCCTTCTGACACCAAATTTTCAGTGGGAAAGTCTGCAAGGTGTTTTCTTTTGAAAATTAGATTTCAGATTCCATGGGATTTCAAAATGTACCCCTAACGTATGTCCCTCCTCTTTTGAGGTGGTTTTATTCAAATTCAATTACTATATTTTTTTGCCCAAGGTCATCTTGCCTAGTTTTGGTGTTTTCTGATCTAGTGCTGTCTCTGTACCAAGGTTTGTAGAAAATTATGTTTTCTTTTCCAAGCTCTTGCTCACAGTAGAATGATGCAATTTCTAGAATATTGAGATGAAGTTATAGGACTGACTATAAGGTAACAATGACATTTTCCTGACCTCAAACCCAAATTAACAATCTTGAATGATTATGTACAAAAAAGTCAGGAAAATGTGATGTCTGCCTTTGCCAAGTAGGCAGATTCTTTCTTTAACTCAACTCATTCCTTATTAGTGGAAATTTTTAAAAAATGTAATATACAAAGAGTAGCCTCCTCTGAGTCACTCTAGGAACAGGAGAGCAGTCAGTGCTGTCAGACCACAGTGGGGAGAGTGTTTTGACATCATTGCTGTGCTGCTGCTAACATAAGCAGGCTGATTCCAGTGCCAGTAGAGAGAAGCTATTTCACAATCCACTTGAGATTAATATTCAAAGTCATTTGCACGGATAGCTCATAAGTTATCTGTCTAAATGGCTAGTTTTGAATATTTATAGCCCTCTGTCAGGCTTTCTGAGACAAGGGAGAAGTCATTCTCAATTGAAGCACCCGAGCTATGAAATTCACTACCAAAATCATTGCGGCTATGCACCTGTGTAAATCTTTTAAGAAAATTGAAAATGTGTCTTTTTAACCTGGCTTTTTCTGATGTTTGAGCAGATCAAGCTATACACTGCTGTCATTTAATTATTCTTTATACCATTCTGTTTTATTTTGTTTTAATGTGTCTTGATTTTGTCATTTTATTTATGTTAATGTCAATTTCTTTTTATGTATTAACATTATTGTAATTATGTATGTTTTAATTTGTAATCCGTCTAGAGCTGTAGTAATTAGGAGGAATACAAGTACCTTAAATAAATAAATAAAAATGTCCTTGCTTATCAGGTTAAAAATTAGCCAGATAAGTATTTAGCCAAATAAGAAAGAGGCATGTTGGGGGGCGGGGGGAGGATTGAGTTAGCTGAATAACTTATACAACTAGCTCTGATATTTGGAGTTAACTGGATAAGTTATTCAGCTTACTATAGACGTGTCTGAGAACAGATCTAAAGTTATCTGGGAAAGTGATAACTTTAGACTTAACAGGCTATATTCAAAATAATATAGCTGGTTCAGTGGCAAAGTACTGAGAAAGAAACCAAACAGATTGCGGGCCTACAGGCCCTAACCGGCTCCCCTCCTCCTACCCACCCGAGTTCTCGAGCCTGCCACCTCCTCCCCAAAGTACTCGCCATCCCAATAATAAAAAAATAAACAGGCTGGAGGTTGAGGTTGGTTTCTTCCCTGCTCCCAGGCCCCATCTATTTTTTCAAATGTATTTCTCTCCAGTGCTCTCCTTTCCTCCCCCCCCCTCCCCCATCTCAACATGTACTCTCCAACCCTCCCTGTACTTTATGTTTCGTTTTCTCTTCAGCCTGAATCACGGTAGCGTCCTACTGCGACTTGTATCCGGTGCTTCTGGCGTCGCTAAGCAGCTATGCTGGGAGCAGAGGCTTCTTGCGTAGTGCTTCTTGACATGTCTGCTAAGCGACGCCAGAAGCAGCGGGCCCAGGACACAGTAGGACATTACCACAATCTGGGCTGAAGACAAAACTAAAATTAAGGTACAAGGAGGGTGAGAGGGTGGGGGAAAGAGGGGAGGGGCCTAGAGAGAAATACATTTGAAAAAATAGATATGACTCAGGAGCGGGGCCTGGGGGGAGAGGGAAAGACTGGCCATGACACCTGGCCTGTATATTTCTTATTATTGAGATGGCAGGCGCTTTGGGGAGGTGGTGTCAGGTTCATCCTGACAATTCTGAGCCTTTGGAGCTTGGGTGGGAGGGAGGAGGGGAGCTGGTTAGTGCTTGTAGGCCCGCAGTCTTTTTATTTTTCTCAACATTTTGCCACTTAACTGGCAAAATATCCGGTAATGTTTAAATTATCTGGCTTTGATTAGCCAGATAACTTTAATTAGGGATATTCAGTGGACATTTATCTCACTGAATATCACAGATAACTTAAATGGATAGATTATTCATCTTCATTTTTTAATATTGGTCTCCTTGAGACTAAAACAATGTGGAAGTAATTTTCAAAAGATTCACACACACATAAATTGACTTTTAAATAATTGCTATTTTTATATGCATAACTCCTTTGAAAATTCACTTTCAAAAGCTTTTACACACGTAAATTGACTTTTGAAAATTGCAATGCTATATGATGTTTTTATATGTGGAATTCCTTTTGAAAATTCACTTCATTGTCAGGTCAGTGGGGTATTTGTACCTAAATAAACAACCAAACGCTTTCAATTTTGACCTTCGTGTGCCCCTTGAAAATCATTTTCCTGTGTAAAATTATGAAATATAGTACGCATATCTGAAATATGTTGCTACCAAGAGAATCAACACCGTGAGCAAGGAACAAATGGCTCATGCTACCGATGTGACTAGAATTAAATAAATAATTTTCGCTGTTGAATCTGTTAAATAGCCTTTGTTTCTTGTTCTGTCTGTAGGCTCATCGGATTCCACGTAATGTTGAGGAAGAAACAAAATACATTGAACTGATGATTGTAAATGACCATCTGATGGTATAGTTATTATATATCATCTAAGTGTTTGCAAATATAATGCTTAAGAATGCTGTATTCATATAGTGAAATGCTGGGATACACAGCTTTCATATATTATAGGAATTATGTATTCTTAGGAAACTGTGTATACAACTTGCATTGATCATTATAGGAACTCCAGGATGTATGCAAGAAAAGATGTTCACACAGCATGCATTCATTGTCATTACCGGAGCTAAATGAGGACACCTAGAAAACACAAGTAAATATTTACAGTGCTTGTTTTGTTTTATTGCCTACAAAACATAAGTCAGAAATCACTATGCACCATACTGAAAAAGAAACTACCGTGTCTTCAGTGTGTCTCTATGGAGAGATAAACTGATCTGGGCTATGCCGAAGAGTGTAAAAAAAAAAAAGACTATACTAATAACTTGAATTGCTTGATTTGGAAGTAAATTGATGCTGAATAACAAAACATGTACTAAAGGACACTTATTTGTTTATCGCGCACTAAGAAGATTTAACATGCAATAAAGATAGGACCCTAGGTATTAAGAGGCTGATATTCAGTGCTATTTAGCCGGATAAGTAATGACTTTTCCGGTTAAGTAGTACCTATTGTATATCTGGCTACGATCAGCAGTCACCACTTAGCTAGATAAGTGGTGGGCAGGATGTTGGTGGATCGGGGAGGAGCTCCTTATTCAGTTGACTTAGCTGGATAAGTGCTGATATTCAGTCTTAAATGGTTAAATTAACTGGATAAGTTAGGCCTGCTCAATAGCAGGTCTAAAGTTAGCCGGATAAGACTTATCCGGCTAACTTACATGGGATATTCAGTAGCAAGGCTATGCAGCTGAATATCCCTGTAAAAGTCGCTAGTTAACTTACTTACACAGTGTTAGGTTTTGTAGGTTTTGTGGACCCTTGGCCCGAGGTGGGAGTTGACTCTCCCTGAGGGGTTGAACAAGCAGGGCCCCACCGTCGGGAGGCGAGGTGGATTGGAAACACAAGTGTCTGGCCCACGGCTGTGGCCCAGGAGAAGGAGGCGTAGCTGAGCTGTCTGCGCCACAGCCACGTGATCGCAGACATCTGTACTATAGGAGTACTGTCAGGTGCCCCGAGGAGTGGGGAAGCGTAGAGACAGTAACTCCGGTATGGCAATGCTGGGGACACACCGAGGAGCGGGGAAGCCAGGAGACTGGATCTCTGGTGCAGTAACGCTGGAGCTACCCCAAGGAGCGGGGGAGGCATAAAGACTGAATGTCCGGTGTGGTAACACAGAGGCTACCCCAAGGAGCGGGGCAGCGCAAGACAAAATCTCGAACAGAAAGCGCAGAGCAGGCCCCCGAGGAGCGGGTACCCAAGCCGGAGTCCAGAATGTAGAGCAGAGACCCAAGGCAGGAACCGCAGGTCCGGAGAACAGGAACAATCACCAACAGAGCTCAGGGAACTCGTTGCCAAGTCGATTAGCGTAGGCCAAAGGAAGTGCTTAAATATCTCAGGCTTGTGATGTCATCAGCCGGGGATGCCCCTGCAGTTCCCGCCATTGGGCCTTTAAAGGGAGGTCCGGTGGTGCATGCGCATGCCTAGGAAGGCCCTGAATTGGCGTGTAAGTCGGCGGTGTCCCAGCCTCCATGTGGAGTCTTGGGAGCCAGGAGGTTCGCTGCGGTAGTGGCTAGCCACAGCTGCAAGTTCAACTGAAGTGGAGAGCAGGGCATGACATGATGTAAGTTGGGTCGCCTGCGGCCGACGGTCATAACACACAACTGTGCTTGCATATCGAACCCTAAATTATTATCACACTTAAAATTAATGTTATAAATGTGCAATCAGCACTATCACACATTACATTAAAATCTACATTTTGCTGCAAATGTGAATTCTTTGGAGAATTAAATATTCTGTGGTATGTACTGTACTGCAAGAATACTTTATACTGTAAAACAAAAGTTAATTTTTCTCTACCTTGAGAGTTGCAAAGCAGGACCAGTAGGATTCCCAATCTTCCTGTTGTAGACCAATAGATTGATTGGCAAACCTGTGGCACCTCCCAGTCCTCCTGTAGATCACAGATGGGTCAATCATGGGACTTCTGACTCTCCTTCTAGTCACTATAAGACCAATTGTGGATCCCACAGGCACCCTCAATCACACAGAATGTTATTCCAAAATTAAGTTAGCTTGATTTAGCAGCAGTCCTCTTCAGCATGGCAGACAAAAACCTGGCTTGAAGAGATGTCCCAGCTGCTCCTAGAAAATGCACACCAAACTGCGCTCAACTGTACCTTAAGGTCATAAAAACAGAAGTTATAAATTAAGGGATTTCCTGGAGCCTCCACAATCATCTACCTTGACAACCAAGCAGAAACAACTTCTGGTGTAGAGACCATTGCCCAAACTCAAAAAAGCAGAGTCTTCTTATAATTAGGGCCAATACTCAAATGATTCATGACTCAGGTGCCTTTTGTCCTCCGGGGATCCCAGCAGAAAATTAGAGGCATTGGTGCTGATGCAGGTTCATTCTGTGCATATTCTATCAGCGCAGATACCATTCCTTTTAGTAGAGTCCCTTCTCAGCACTGAAAGATTTTAACCACCATCCAACACCAAAGGCATGTCACCATGCTCAGCACAGATCCATTCTTGGCACCAAGGCTCTTCTTTTGGCGCAGAAGTGTCAAAACAAGGCCATTCTTCACCAGCTTTACCAGCCCTGGTTCTTGTATCCAGTACTTCATTTTCTGTATTCCCTGCATCGGACAATCATTCTATGTTGAAGAAGATATGGATGCAGTTTATAAATAATTGTTTCATTGATATGCCATATCCTCAGCTCTTAGGCTGATGTTGCCAATGTTAGAACCAATGGCAAACAAAATAGGAGGAGATTCATTAAGTCACTGTAAAGATTTACTGCGTGGTAAGTAGCACTTGCCACACACATAAATTCTGTGTATTATTTTTCCCAAAAAAAACCCTGGCGCAATGCAGGAATTTAAATGAACTGATTTGGAACATAGGTTTCTACTCCAAGCAGTTCCTAATTCCAAGAAGTACTTGAGGTTGACATCCCATTTTGGACCTCAGGATCCTTGACAAGCATTTAAAAAAGGAGGGGTTCAGAATGAACTCTTTACTATCCTTTCTCACTTGCAGGTCAACGACTGGTTATCCACCCTACATCACAGGTAAAAAGTACCCGCAGGCTGTGCAGCTACGTGGGCAGTTTGAAAGTTGCCCCCTAAATGCTTATAAATTCATTTGTGTGCAGATGTCCAGAATACTTTTTGACTTCCACTTCTGCCTTGTGGTTGTACAAAATCAAAATTCCGAGTGTGGCTGGAAAAGCATGGAAACATACATTTACATTATACCTGTTTATAATTTAGATTAATGTATTGCTGAGGTTTGAATTATAGCTTTGGTGAATGTACTTACAAACCATTACTTTATTTATAAGCTGTTCTCTGCTTATAAAGCACCCAGCAGTTCAAATCACTACTGCATGTTGTTTCCTTATCAAAGAATACATTCAGCAATACATGTACTTACACCTCCCTATCTGATTGAATGAAGATTAGACTGGGTTGGTAGAACAGTTAGATCGGATCAATTTTTCAGTTTGCAACATGGAAGTATATCAAGTTAATGAAGGGCTTAAATTAGGTAAGGCCTCAGGACTTGATGGCCTGGGACCAGAATTCTATGAAATCCTGAAGTTGTCAGCATTATCCCCTTTAGTGAAATTTTATAATGAACTCCTTCTAGGAAGTGGCATCTCATCTGAAATGAATCAGTCTCTGATTATGGTTTTGCCAAAGAACAATAAAGACCCTTTAGAGCAGGGGTGGGCAGTTCCGGTCCTCGAGGGCCACAAACCAGTCTGGTTTTCAGGATATCCCTAATGAATATGCATGAGAGAGATTTGCATGCACTCTGCCTCAGTTGTATGCAAATCTATGTCAAGCATATTCATTAGGATATCCTAAAACCTCGACGGGTTTGTGGCCCTTGAGGACTGGAATTGCTCACCCCTGCTTTATTGACATATCTGATTGATAAATGTGGACATGAAAATCTTGGTGGCGATGCTGGCAAACAGAATAAATACCATACTTCCTAATTTAATTAAAGACGATCAAACGGGTTTTGTAAAAGGGAGACATGGGGTCAGGAATGTACAGATTTTGATTGTTATCTTAGCTAAGGAGGATGATAGGCAAGTATTAATTCCATAAGGTTAGTTGCTGAGAAAGCATTTGACTCCTTGACATGGGACTTTCTGTTATGGGCCTTAACACAGTATGGGTTTTGGGGAAATATTTTGACATGGTTAATTGTTGTGTACAAAAACCCTAGTGCTTGTATACTAATCAATGGTTCTGTCACGCAAAACTTCAACCTAGGCTGCGGGGTCCGGCAGGGATGCCCTCTCTCTCCTCTTCTGTTTATTTTGTCTATAGAGCCTCTAGCTATAAAATTAAGAGCAGATGAGGACTTTCTATGTTTGCTGGTGACATCTTGCTTTTTGTAGGTGAATCCCTCAAGGGCATTCCTGCAGGACTAAAAAATAACCTTAATAAATCTGAGGCATTAACAATAGACATAAACCTTATGAACTCTTGAAGAGGGCCTTTCCCTTTTTTGTGGGTGAAGAATAGTCTGAAATACATAGGAGCTGAGCTCCCCCTGGACCTTATATGCTTGTATGCTCTAAATATCACGAAAATCATAGCAGGGATTAAAGTGCAATCGCACATGTAGGAAACCTCCCTTTTTCTTTCTTGGGATGCTGCACACTCCTGAAAATGGTGATCATTCCTAAGATTTTATATAAATTACAGATGCTACCTTGCTGGTTATCAAGACATGATTTGGCCTCACTCTGACCTCTTTTTCTCAGTTTTATTTGGCATGGCAAAAGGGCCAGAATAAGCTATAATAAGTTAATTTACAGTAAGCAGGCTGGTGGGCTTGATCTTCTGGATCTACGGTTCTGCAATGCAGCGTATCAGCTTTGTTTTATTGGTGAATGGCTTACAGATTCTTGTGTATATTTATTAGAGAGCAAGGTGACTCCTTGGCATCAATTGTACCTGATGCTAGTGATCCTTCTGTAGAAAAGCGAGTGAAAGGAAATGTTTTACTACAATCATGTAGGCTGGAGATGGCTCCAAAAGTCGCTGGGGCCTCAAGGGAAATAGATCTTTTGGTGTTGCCTCTGACTGGTAATAAAGAGTTCTTTCCCGGAATTGAATACAAAACCACATTTCTTAATTGGAAGAAACTTGGAATGTGTTACATCTCAGACTGTCATGAGGAGGGCAAATCTGTGTGTCATTCTTTTGCTTCATTGCAAACTATGTTTCAAATACCAAACACTTATTTCTTTGCTTTCCTCCAAGTGCGGCATTATTTGACATCCCTGCAGTGGACTGAAAAGATCTTCACACTTGAATATTCTTTCTTGTCTAATATCCAGGACATCTTGATCAGGAAAAACTCTATTACTTGCAGGCATAATTTATGTAAAAAAAGCATCTTCTTAAGCATCCATTGCAAGCTTTAATCCAATACCAGAGCAGTTTTCTACAAAATGACTGTTGGGTTTAATATAAAAGAGATGAGAAGTTACTCCATTATTCTCATATTGATGATGTGAAAAGTAATCACATGAAGCTTGCTCAGTCTTCCATGTGTATCAAATATGGGCCATGAAAACGGTTCCCTTATTCACAGATTCTTAACCTGTGCTAGTATAATTCCTTTATGGGATCAGGTGTTACGAATTATCTATACTTGCAAGGGGGTTTTGCTTCCTCGTGAGGGGAAGCCACAGTTGTTGGGGATGTTCCTTCCTGTGCAAGTGCCTATAAGAATACGGAAAAATGTATACACCTGGCTTTACATATTGCATGTAAGTGTATTTTGCAGAATTGGATAAGCGATTATCTGCCAATGCTGGAAGTGTGGCAGTTAAAGATGTCTATAATCATGCAAATGGAATGGCTAGATGGAAAAGTATCTAAGTGTAGAGCACGTGAACCCTATGTAGAAGCTTGGAATCTATTTTTCAGTCAGTTAGGCCCAGACTTGTAGAATAATGTGCAGTCCCTGAAGTAGTAAACACATTTGTGGGGGGGAGGTGTTTGGCACTGTAGTCTATGTTAAATAGTGTGATCCTTGTCATGTTTATAGCAGTAATTACTGACTTGTTTTGTTGGTCCTTCCCCCGGGTTTCTGGGTTGTGTGGTGGGTATGTGAGGGTGGATGTGAAGGGTTTGAGTAATTGGCTGGGAGTTTTAAGGGCTAGGCTGGATGTAGAGAGTGGCTGGGGTATGGATAGTAGGATGGTGTCGCAGATGGGTGTGAATGGGACTGGGAGGCTGGTTTTAAAAAGGTTAATTGAAGGTGGGGGAATAGAGATTAGTTTTAGTTAAGTTTGAAAAAAGGAAAAGAAGCTGTAGCGCTGTACTGTAGCTCTCAGGTGGAATGTTAGCCATGTTTGCACCAGATAACGTGGGCCTACATGCTCAAGAGGCTAGTTGTTTGTTTGCTTGTTTGTTTTTTTTGATATGATATTGTACTGTGCACAGCTTCAGAATAAAAAGTATTTTGCAGAAAAAAACAAAGTCAAAATGTAATGGCTTTGATGATATTTGTCTATATTTGGAGAGATTGAAGGGCAGCCTGACTTCCTTTCATGATAACTCACATCTCTGCACAATGTGGTAAAGTCAAATGGAAAAACCGAGGCTTTCTTCAAGACCAATTGACCTTGAAAAGCTTTCTGTATAATTTTTCTGCTTCACTTGAGAGTTATTCCAGTAAACTGAGCATGTTTGGAAATTTGAACTTGTATCTATAAAATATAATAACAAAATCATAACAAACATCAGAAAAATTTGTAGCTGTGTGCCTCTTTGCTGTACATGTGAGAAATAATTATGATCATATTCATAAACAAGTTTTCAGCACTAAAGGCAAAAAAAAAAAAGATTTGTATATTATACCTCAGGCATCGAATGATATTGATCACAGTTATAGTCAAGCTATTTAACTGCAGTTGCAGAATCATAACAGACTGGCAGCTTTTATTATAGATTTAATGCAGCTCACAAAAAAACAGGCATACTTATAGACCTCAGTTTTCTGTGGCAGCTCCAGGGTAGATTCTGCAGTAAGAGCTAGAAACTTCTGTAGCAAAGTTCCTGAAATTCTGTAGAAATTCTGCATAAATTTGCATCATTTTGCAAATTAAAAATGTTAATTTATTTTGCAGAATAAAAATAGTTTTCCCAACCTCGCTTGTGTGTCTGTATAATTAACTTTGTTCTGGGGTTGGAATCAGAGGTAGGGGAGGGAGAAGATGAAGGGAGGAGAGAGAGGGAGGAAAGAAAGGGAAGATCTTCCTGATGAGGAGAGAGTGAGTGTAGAGGATATGGAATGAGGCAAGAAGAAGGAGGGAGGGTTGGGGATGGGGAGAGGAGAAGGGAGAGGAATTAGGAATGGGGCAAGAGATGGGAAGAGAGGTTCTGGGATCCGGAAAGCAGGGAATGGGGTTCTGAGATCTTGAGGGGGATCCAGATTCAGGAAAAGGAGGTGCAGCTGTCCCTCATACCACCTCCCTTCCTATCTCCCTTCTTATCCCCACTCCTGTCCTCTTTCTCTCTCCCTTCCAGGTGCCCTTTCTCTCATTCCATCTCATTACATTTACGATTTATATGTCACCCTCCTCCAAGAAGAACTCAGGGTAGTACCCAGGACAACTCAAAATGTATCATCAAAATATAGCAAATACAACAGCATATAAATGTAAAATATATTAATACAGAAGCATATGCATCTAAAAGCAATGACTGTCTCTCAGAAATACTAACAATCAAATAACTTTCCCACCCAAACCAATATCCAAAAAATAAATACATCCTAATCTTTCCATTTCATCCTGTTCATTCTTGAAGGAGCTGTCAACAGGGCAATCCTCTTTGGTATTGCATTTTTGAGAGTGCCTGCCCTCCCCCCCCCGGCATAACGCCAGCTCTTATAGTTGGCCTGCAATGACATTAGTGGGAGGGGGCAGAGCTAACACACAGAGGCAGGCAGAAAAGCAAGAAGTGTTACAGCAGAGTGGCGAGTATCTCCAGCATCCAGGGGGAAACACAGTGGCAAACAGTTTTCCCCCAGCATCAGCCACAGTTCTTCTCCATCCTGCAAAAGGCTGGCTTTATGGTCAAACCACAGTGACATCAGTGAGATGGGTAGGGCCAACACACACAGTACCGATATACAAATAATTCCTCCCCCTTGCACTTCTTTTACTCCCTCCACTGATCCTATGAGCCTCTCTTTAATATACCCGCTAGGGATGTGCAGGGGGGAAAAAAATCTGTTTTCGTTATTCGGTTCGTTTTCGAGAGGTTTTTTCCTCATGAATTTCGCTTCATGGATTGCTTGATTTGCTTCATTCGTGTGAAAAAGAAGAATCAAGCAATAATAAGAAGAAGAAATGAAAGCAAAGTCTCCCTTCCACACTCCCGGAACTATTCCAGGGCCAGGATTCCCCTCAGCCCCCATTTACCCCGGTCCGGTGGGGATCTGCTGGCAAGGACTAGGCCGAAGCCTCGGACTTGCGTAGGCCGAAGTTGCGGTAAGTCCTCGTGGCCTCGTCCTAATCAAGGCCAATGCCACAGCCTAGGCTGGAGCCGGAACCCAAGCCCAACACTGCATTCTGACGCCAGGACCTTGGCCTGGTCCCAGGCCCGACGCTGCAACTCAACTCGAAGGACAGGTCTTGATGCCGGGGCCATGACGCAACCCGGAGGCTGGGTTCTGAATCTTAACCTCGGCCTAGACTGGAGCCCTAGCTCAGCCCCAACGCCGCAACTCTACCTGGAGGCCAGGTCCTGACAATGGGTCCTCATCCTGGACTGAGGCCCAATACTACGACCTGCCCCGGAAGCCGGGTCCCGACGTTTGGGCCTCAGCCTAGGCTGGAGCCTAAGCCCAGGCCCGATGCTACAAATTGACCCATAAGCTGGGTCCTGATGCCTGGGCCTTGGTCTACGCTGGAGCCTGAGCCCAGGTCTGATGCCACAACCCGATCCAGAAGCCAGGTTCCGACATCGGGGCCTAGGCCCGGATCAGGGCCTCAACCAGGAAGCTGGGCCCCAATGCCTGGGCCAAGGCCCAGGGTCATGCCTAGGCCTCGGAGCCCAGGCCTGGGAGCTCCTTTTCGGGTCCTCTTCTTTCTTCAGCTCTTCAATGCCAAATGACATCATCTGCTGAGTCTGGGCCTGGAGTCGGGTCTGGGTCTAGGCCTAGGCTCTTTTGTCGGGATCCGGCCTCCAGGTCAGGTTGTGGCATCACGCCTGGGCTTGGGTTGTGGCTTAGGCCAAGAATCTGGTGTCAGGCCTGGGTCTGGGCTGAGGCTCCAGCATTGGGACCTGTCCTTAGTCAGATACCCAACAGATCAGGTAAGTTGTTGTTTTTTTTTAATTTTCGGGGTCTTGGCAGAGGACTTGACATTAGCTTATGCCTCCGCCAAGACCCTGGCATCACACTCAGGCCTTGGCTACAGACTCTGCTTTGGGCCTCAGCCTAGGCCCTGGGCAAAGGCCTGGCTTTAGGCCTAGACCAAGGCACTGATGTCATGCTTGGGCACAGGCCGTGGCTCCTGGTTTGGGCCTTGGCCTATGTCCTAGGCAAGGCCCCGGCTTCGGGCTTAGGTCTAGGCCTGAAGTATTAGTTTAAAACAAAACCAATGAATAAGGTTTGTTTCATTCAGGGGAGCAATGATTCAGTTCGAGGCCCCATCGAATGAAACAAATTAGCCTTATTCGTCACATTTTGCACTTTCATTCTAAATGAATGCACATCCCTAATATCATCTGTTACACACATCCCATCCCCTTTCTCCTACCATAATCCTGATCCCCCCAGCCCCGCTTTCATTGGCTAATCCTCCTTTCTGCATTGCTTATGCCAACAGCAGGAGAAGGAGAGCTTTGGTTCCTATGGAACATCATATCACTCTGTTATTTATGTCCCAAATTGCATGGGATATTGTAGTACTCTGTGATGCAAAATGTTAGTCAAGACACTGTACAGCACAGCCAAGTTTTCAGCTATGCTGTACAGTGTTTGGTGAGAAGTACTGACTGGACACTGAAAATCCGGTTTTTGCAAAAGGCTGTTCCTCTTTCTCACAGGACAAACAGGATGGTAGTCCTCACATATGGGTGACATCACAGGATGGAGCCCAATCATGGAAAACTTTTATCAAAGTTTCTAGAACTTTGACTGGCCCCTACTGGGCATGCCCAGCATGGCACTAACCCTGCAGCCAGCAGGGGTCCCCGTTCAGTCTTCTTTTTTCCGCGCAGCTGTAGCCACGCGGTTAAAGAGCTCTCCTGACAGGAATTTTCTCACGGAATTATTTTAAAAGTTTCATACCCCACAGGGGTCCCTCTTTCACATTTTTTACTCCGCAGTACGGTAAGTTTCTACCCGTTTTCAGTCGATTCCTGTCGAGTTTGGCCCTCGCGGCCTACTGGCCGTCGACCATACCGTGGCTCAAGTTTTTCATGGCCTTGGCATCGGGGTTCCGTCGGTGCCCGGACTGCAATCGCACCATGTCCATAACAGACCCTCATAAGGTCTGTGTAATGTGTCTCGGATGTGAGCACGATGTCCTGATCTGCACCAAATGTGCCCTAATGACACCAAAAGGTTGCAAGGCCAGAATGGAGAAGATGGAACTTCTCTTTCATGCACAAACCCTGCGCCGTCTATTGCATCGACATCGTCAGAACCGGCACCGTCAACTTCGCGCCAGTATCGACCACCGGCCGGTGACCGTCCGGCTTCGACGACTTCTCGGCTTTCAACCACCTCTACTCCCCCTCAGGATCGAGGGGATCGTAGAGAAAAACATCGCCACCGACATCGGAAGTCTCAGACCATCGAGGGAGCGAAATCATTGACCTCGCCATCGTCCGAGCCGCTTTCGAAGAAACCCCGTCCAGGAAAGGCACCGACCTTTTTGGCGACCTGGTCACTGAGGCAACCCTCACCCGGAAAGGGATTGGGAGCGGAGACTCCGCCTTTAACGGTGGTCCCTCCGGCTATGACTCTGCATCCTTCTTCTGTTCCGGAGCCGGGGCTGCTTGCTCCAGGTCTCCGAGAAGAACTGGACCGGCTGGTTCAGGAGGCTATCGACAAGGCGATGCATCAACTCCAAGTTCCTCCGGCACCGACACCGGTACCGATCATGGAACTGACCGCTGACCCGATTTTGGCAGCGTTGGCACCGCTGCTCTCGAAAATGAAAGCACTCATCGCCGCTTTTCCACCGATGGATCCTGGGTCACCGATGGCTCCGTTGCCCTCTCCGCTTACCTTGTCATCGGGAGGGGAAACACCATTCCGCATCCCTCCATCAGGAGTCCTACCGATGCCTCAGCCATCGATGCCGATACGTCTGTCGGCGCCACCGATCCATTCATCGATGCCCTCGATGCCTGCACCGGTGCCTTCGATGCCTTCATCGGTGCCTCCAATTATTCCTTCGATTCCTTCAGAGCCTAGACCAGGACCTTTAGGGATTCCACAGTCCCATCCCCCTAGGGCTCCTAGAGGGGCAGATGCCAATCCCTACAACACCTGGACAGATGATTCTTCACCAGACACCATTGACCTGCCTTCACCACCTTCTCCTTCTGAAAGCAGAAAGCGTTCTCCCCCAGAGGTCCTTTCCTTCATAAACTTTGTGAAGGAGATGTCTGAATTTGATTCCCTTCCAATTACAGACCGAACAAGATGACAGGCACCAAATGATGGAGCTGTTGCAATTCCTGGATGCTTCCAAGGAAATAACCTCCATCCCTATTCACTAAGTTCTTCTCGATCTCCTCAAATGGGAACACCCTGGCTCTGTTGCCCCAGTCAACAGAAAGGCTGACACCACTTATTTGGTACAGTCAGCCCCAAGTTTTCAAAAATCTCAATTGGATCACCACTCTGTCATCGTGGAATCTGCCCAAAAGAGGGCAAAGAGATCAAAACCTCACACTTCCTTTCCCCCAGGCAAGGAGCAAAAATTTCTAGATGCCATTGGTCGCCGGGTCTTCCAGGGCTCAATGCTCATCTCTTGAATCGCCTCTTATCAGCTCTATATGACCCAATACAACAGGGTCTTATTTAAGCAGATACAAGACTTGACAGACTCACTGCCTCAGCAATTTCAAGATCAGCTCCAAACACTAGTAAACAAGGGTTTTGAGGCGGGCAAGCATGAGATAAGATCATCTTACGATATCTTTGACACTGCTATCAGGGTATCTGCAGCTGCTATCTCGGCGAGAAGATGGGCCTGGCTCAAGTCTTCGGACCTTCGCCCTGAAGTGCAGGACAGATTGTCCGACCTGCCCTGTGTAGGATCAACGAATGGTGGCGGAACTCAAATGTCATTCTTCCGTCCAAAGAAGTCCTATCCACCACTGTCTAGGACTCGTTCCACGAGACCTTTCCAAAAGGCCCAGTCTCATCAGATACGAAAACAAAAGCTGCAAGCAACTCCTCAGCCGGTCCCTGCTTCCGGTTTTTGACTCCTGCATAGAGAGCAGCAGCCAGCTTCCACTGCCTCAGATACCAGTGGGAGGTTGATTGTGCCATTTCCACAACAAGTGGCACACAATCACCTCAGACCAATGGATCATCGCCATAATCTCTCAGGGTTATCACCTGAACTTTCTCTCCATCCCACCGGACTCCCCTCGCAGGAGGTTTCGGCTTCCTAGGATGTGACCCTTGGAACTGCTGGATTAACTCCTTGTTGAGGATGTTACATGCAGGCTCCCAACTATTTTCCTCAGGACCAAATCCCTCCCAGGAAATAAGATACTCCCATCGTCTGCCATGTCTTCTTACATCAAGGATGTCTTCCACTTGATGCGTGATGTCTTCTTCGGCAGAGAGAGGCTGGGGTTCCAGAGTTTTCCTGGAGAATTTCGACAAGATGAGTGGCTTCAGAAGGGAGATATGGAATGCATTATGTATTCTGAGTGCCAGTGGTAACTTCAAACTGTACATGACTGGACCCAGGTGGTGGAGAACTGAAAAGGGTCCTATGTACCTTGGCGCAAATTGAACTGATGGCAGTTTAAGGCAGATGAAACGGGTACTAAGCCATACCTTGTTGCCAGGTTGTAATTGTGGAGTGGCTCTGTGATGGGCATCATAGAACTTCTTGGCCTGTTGTCCAGCCATGTGGAGGAGTTCTTTTGTGAGATCCCACAACTGATGTAATTCTTGTACCGATGGCTGGGCTGCAGGTGAAGTTACAGATAATGGCAGTGGTAGTGGAGGTAATGGCTGGCGTCCGTAAACAAGTTGAAAAGATGATGACCCAGTTGAAGTGGATTTATGTGAATTCAGTGTGAATTCAGCCCAGGGGAGCAATTCAGACCAATCGCTCTGTTGAGAATTCACATAAGCCCTGAGGAATTGTTTTAGTGTGCGGTTCATTTTCTCCATCTGTTCGTTGGCTTGCGGGTGGTAAGCTGAAGTAAGATCCAATGAGATGTCAAATTTCTTGCACAGGGATCTCCAAAACTTAGCCGTAAACTGAACCCCTCTATCCGAGAGGATGTGCTTAGCCATGCCATGTAGACGGAAGATGTGTCAGATGAACAACCTTGCTAATTCCGGGGCAGGCGGTAAGCCGGGGAGTGCCACAAAATGTGCCATTTTGGAAAAGCGGTCAATGGTTACCCAAATGGTATTATTACCGCTGGACAAAGGCAAATCAACGATAAAGTCCGTGGCAATGTGTGTCCATGGTTCACTAGGAGCAGCCAGTGGTTGGAGGAGTCCCCAGGGATGGCCGGCTGGAGGTTTCTGTCTTGTGCAGGTGGGACATGACTCTGTGTAGGCCCTGATGTCTTCCTTCTTAGAGGGCCACCAATAGTATCTCTGTAAGGTGGTGAATGTTCGGGACTGTCCAGGGTGACCTGTGAGCAGGGAATCATGGGTCCATCTGAGGACCTTCTTCCTGAGGGAGAGAGGTACCACTGTCTTTCCGGCTGGAACCATGTGTGTGGCTGAGGGAAGTACCCTGGTAAGGTCAATGATATGTCATGGTATGTCCGGGACATCTTCTGGAATGAAGGAATGGGGGAGTGCGTCTGCCTGGGTATTCTTGACGCTGGACGATACTTCAATAAGAAATCAAATCAATTAAAAAAATAGGGACCAGCGCGCTTGTCTATGGTTCAAGCGTTGCGCATGATGTAGGTATTCAAGATTTTTATGGTCGGTGTAAACTGTTATCTCGTGTTGTGCACCTTCGAGCCATGGACGTCATTCTTCAAACGCCAATTTGATGGCAAGTAGCTCCTTGTCTCCTATCCCATAATTCCGCTCGGCGGGAGAGAAACGCCAAGAGAAGAAGCAGCAGGGATGTAATGTGTGGGTGTCACTGTGTTGACTAAGGACAGCACCAACTCCTATGTCCAAAGCATCTACCTTGACAATGAATGGTCGTCAGGGATTTGGATGGCATGGTTCCTGAATAAATGCTTCCTTAAGTCTCTGAAAGGCGTCAACGGCTTCTGTAGACCAGTGAGTGGGATTAGCTCACTTTCGCGTCATGGCTGTAAGAGGCGCCATCAAGGTGGAATAGTGATGAATGAAGGACCTGTAGTAGTTCGTGAATCCGAGAAATCTTTGCAAAGCCTTAAGCCCAGTAGGTTGGGGCCAGTCCCGGATGCTTTTGGTCTTTTGTGGGTCCATTTGGAATCCCTGGCTGGATACCACATAGCCAAGAAATGGAACGGATTCCTGATAGAAAGAACATTTCTCTAATTTGTCGTATAGGTGGTTATACCTGAGTCTTTGGAGGATGTTGATGACGTCTACTTGATGGTTCTGTAGGTTTTGTGAGAAGACGAGTGTAGGCACCTCAGTAACACAGATCCGGTAGTGGCCCGCGGAGCGGGGTACACCAATACTGTCGGTATAGTAGACGTACTGGTAGAGATGCCGGAACCCGGAAGTAGTTCCTGAAGTTGGTATGCAGATATTCTGTAGTGCAGGAAAGCAGGATGGCCCGGGGTACGGGGTACTCCGCGTGGAATCCTTAGCACAATTCGAATAGTAGAAATCAGTAGAGGTACTCACAGAAGACGGTTCCTGGAGAGAGAGAGACCTGAGAAGCAGGTCTGTAGCAGGCAGGTAGGCCCTCCGAGGAGCGGATAGCCGGGAATGCAGGGAAGTCCCTGAAGAGCGGGTATTCAGAGCATCCAGATGCCAAGACCAAGTCAGGAACAGGAAGTCCTTGAAGAGAAGAATTCAGCAAGGTGGAACTTGCTAACTCAAGGAAGGCAAGGGCTGGTTGGATTAAATACACAAGCGGGTTGACCTCATCGGGAGGGGATGCCCCCGAGGTTCCTGCCATGACGTCTTCATGAGAGGCCCTTGCGCGCTTGCTCCTAGGGGATTCCAGGTCCAAGATGACGGTCGGCAGCGCCCACGCTGTCCTGGGAACGCCAGAGAGCTCGGCGGGGATTGGCAGAGGCCGCCATTCTTCCCAGACTAGATGGAGCGGGGAAAAAAGATGTGAACATGAGAGGTCGCAGCAGTCTGTGACCGACAGGCGTAACCATATCCCAGAGTGCTGAAAGAACTGAGAAATGAAATTGTGGACATGCTATTGGAAATTTGTAAACCATCAATAACATCATATATTGTACCTGGAGAGTTCCCAATGTAACGCCAGTTTTTAAAAAGGGATCAAGGGGTGATCCAGAAATTACAGGCCAATGAGTCCGACATCTGTGCCAGGCAAAATGGTAGAAACTATCATAAAGAACAAAATTGCTGAAAATATAGGTAAGCATTAAGCATTTGACAAAGTCCCTCATGAGAGACTTCTTAGGAAATTAGAAAGTCATGGGATAACTGGCAGTGTCCTATTGTGGATTGCCAACTGGTTAAAAGATAGAAAACACAGAGTAGGGCTAAATGGTAAATTTTCTCATAGGAACAGGTGAATAGTGGAGAGCCCCAGGGATTTGTTCTGGGACCGATGCTTTTTAATATATTTATAAGTGACCTGGAAATGGGAACAACAAGTGAGATGATCACATTTGCCCATGATACAAAATTATTTAAGCTGTCAAATCACAAAAGGATTGGGAGAAATTGTAAGAGGACATTACAAAACTGGGAGACTGGGCATGCAAATGCCAAATAAAATTTAATGTAGACAACTGCAAAGTGATGCACTTACGGGTAGATTTTCAGAAAGCGCGATTTGGCGTACTTTTGTTGGCGCATCAGGCGCAAACAAAAGTACGCTGGATTTTAGTAGATACGCGCGTAGCCGCTAAAATCCTGGATCGGCGCGCGCAAGGCTACCGATTCCGTATAGCCGGCGCGCACCGAGCCGCGCAGCCTACCTCCGTTCCCTCCGAGGCCGCTCCAAAATCGGAGCGGCCTCGGAGGGAACTTTCTTTTGCCCTCCCCTCACCTTCCCCTCCCTTCCCCTACCTAACCCCCCCCCCCGGCCCTGTCTAAACCCCCCTTTACCTTTGTCAGGGGATTTACGCCTCCCGGAGGGAGACGAAAATCCCCGCGCGCCAGCGGGCCGCTAGCGCGCCGGGACGCGACCTGGGGGCGGGTCCGGAGGGCGCGGCCACGCCCCCGGACCGCCCCGGGCCGTAACCACGCCCTCGGACCCGCCCCCGAAACGCTACATCCCGCCCCGTAAACGCCGCGCGGATCGGGCCCGCCCCCCGACACGCCCCCGACATGCCCCCTCGGAAAACCCCGGGACTTACGCGAGTCCCGGGGCTCTGTGCGCGCCGGTAGGCCTATGTAAAATAGGCGCACCGGCGCGCAGGGCCCTGCTCGCGTAAATCCGGGCGGATTTACGCGAGCAGGGCTCTTAAAATCCGCCCCTTAGGGAAGAGTATCCCAAATTATAGCTACAAAATGTAAGGTTCCTCATTAGGAATCACCACTCAGGAAAGGGATCTAGGTATCATCATTGAAAATACATTGAAATCTTCTGCTCAGTGTGCAGCAGCTAAGAAAGCAAATAGAATTCTAGGGATTATTAGGAAAGGAATAGAGAATAAAACAGAATATCATAATGCCTTTGTATCGCTCCATGGTTTGACTGCATCTTGAGTATTGTGTTCAGTTCTGATCACCACATCCCATGAGAGGCTTCTAAGAAAACTAAAAAGTCATGGGATAGGAGGCGATGTCCTTTCGTGGATTACAAACTGGTTAAAAGACAGGAAATAGAGAGTTGGATTAAATGGTCAATTTTCTCAGTGGAAAAGGGTAAACTGTGGAGTGCCTCAGGGAGCTGTACTTGGATCGGTGATTTTCAATATATATATATAAATGATCTGGAAAGGAATACAACGAGTAAGGTTTTCAAATTTGTGGACGATACAAAATTATTCAGAGTAGTTAAATCACAAGCGGATTGTAATACATTACAGGAGGACTTTGCAAGACTGGAAGATTGGGCATTCAAATGTCAGATGAAATTTAATGTGGACAAGTGCAAGGTGTTGCATATAGGGAAAAATAACCCTTGCTGTAGTTACACGATGTTAGAGTCCATATTAGGAGCTACCACCCAGGGAAAAGATCTAGGCATCATAGTTGATAATACTTTAAAATCGTCGGCTCAGTGTGCTGCAGCAGTCAAAAAAGCAAATAGAATGTTAGGAATTATTAGGAAGGGAATGATTAATAAAACAGAAAAAGTGATAATGCCTCTGTATTGCTCAATGCTGAGACCGCACCTTGAATACTGTGTACAATTCTGGTCGCTGCATTTCAAAAAAGATATAGTTGCAATAGAGAAGGTGCAGAGAAGGGCAACCAAAATGATAAAGGGGATGGAACAGCTCCCCTATGAGGAAAGGCTGAAGAGGTTAGGGGTGTTCAGCTTGGAGGGGGATATGATAGAGGTCTTTAAGATCATGAGAAGTCTTGAATGAGTAGATGTGAATCAGTTATTTACACTTTCGGATAATAGGAGGACTCGGGGGCATTCCATGAAGTTAGCATGAAGCACATTTAAGACTAATTCTTTTTCACTCAACGCACAATTAAGCTCTGGAATTTGTTGCCAGAGGATGTGGTTAGTGCAATTATTGTAGCTGGGTTCAAAAAAGGTTTGGATAAGTTCTTGGAGGAGAAGTCCTTTAACTGCTATGAATCAAGTTTACTTAGGGAATAGCCACTGCTATTAATTGCATCTGTAGCATGGGATCTTCTTGGTGTTTGGGTAATTGCCAGGTTCTTGTGGCCTGGTTTGGCCTCTGTTGCAAACAGGATGTTGGGCTTGATGGACACTTGGTCTGACTCAGCATGGCAATTTCTTATGTTCTTAAGAAAGATATAGCTAATTAGAAAAGGTACAGAGAAGAACGACCAAGATTATAAAGGGGATGGAATAATTCCCCTATGAAGAAAGACTAAAGAGGTTAGGACTCTTCAGCTTGGAGAAGAGACGGCTGAGGGGAGATATGATAGAAGTCTATAATATGTGGAATGGAACGAATAAACGTTAATCAGTTGTTTACTCTTTCAAAAAGTTCAAAAACAGGGGACATACAATGAAGTTACTGGGTAATACATTTAAAACTAATAAGAGTGTTATGCCCGTCGGTCGCAGACGGCTGCGACCACGTCTACTTACATCCTGCACCGTCCTGCTTCCCTTTCCAGGCCTGCTCATGGTCCGGGCTAGTCTCTGCCACCACATTCCCCATGGCTCCTTGAGGCAGTCAAGACGCCGCCGCTCTCCACGCCAACTCCGGGCCTTCTTAGGTGTGCACACGCACCACCGGAGCCTCTTTTAAAGCCTATTCGGCGGGAACCTCGGGGTTGTCCCGGATTGATGATGTCATTGCATGAGAGTACTTAAGCACCACCTTCACCCTCAGCCAGCGACTTGGCAACGAGTTCCATTACTACTCTACGAGCTCCTGTGACTGCCATTCCTGTGGTGACGCTATCAGACCTCTTCGACTCTGGACCCTGCCTGGTACCCGCTCCTCAGGGGCCAGCATGCGCACTCTACGGGGGATTTGGTCTCCTGGCTTCCCCCTGCTCCTCAGGCTGGCCCTGCGCCTTCCAGTAAGTCCTATCCTGCTGGCTCCCCGCTCCTTGGGGCCGCCTCTGGGAACACCTTCATCCATTGGGAGTTCTACTTCTGTGCTTCCCCACTCCTCGGGGAAGTGCCCACATTCTATACTCTGACTGTCAGCGCTTCCCTGCTCCTCGGGGTAGTGCCTACGTTCTATACTCTGACTGTCAGCGCTTCCCTGTTCCTCGGGGTAGTACCTACGTTCTACACTTGGGACTACCAGTGTTTCCCTGCTCCTCGGGGCAGCACCCTTGATTCTACCACCGGTCTCTGCCAGTGTCTCCCACTCCTCGGGCTGTCCTATGTCATCATCTAGAGCAGTGGTTCTCAACCCTGTACTGGGGACCCCACAGCCAGTCGGGTTTTCAAGATATCCACAATGAATATGCATGAGAGAAAATTTGCATGTTATGGAGGCAGTGCATGCAAATTTTCTCTCATGCATATTCATTGTGGATATCATGAAAACCCGACTGGCTGTGGGGTCCCCAGGACAGGGTTGAGAACCACTGATCTAGAGACCTGACTCGGGCTTCCCTGCTCCACAGATTGGCCTACGTCAATGCATCAGTACCTCCTTTGCTGTGCGGCTCCGCCCCTCGGGGTTGCCTTCCCAGAATACCTCCTGCACGTCCTGTGTCGCGCTCCCCGCTCTGCAGGCCTGCCTAGCGCCATCTCTTCTGGAGGTCTCTGCCCAGGTACTGATTCTCAGCCTGCCTACGAACTGTGGGGATCCCTCCTTGCTGTGTCTCTTGCCCCGCGCCTCGGGACCTGTCCACAGTTTCTGCCAGAATTCTTCGCCTTGCCTGACCTCGCCTCCCGACGGTGTAGACCTGTGGGGCTCCTCCCCACAGGTGGTAACAACGCTCACCTCGGGCCAAGGGTCCACAAACCCACCAACCATTACAAAGAGAAAATATTTTTTTACTCAACACATAATTAAGCTGTAGAATTCATTGCCAGAGGATGTGGCAAAAGCTATTAGTATAGCTGTGTTTAAAAAAGATTTGGACGTTTCTGGAGGAAAAGTCCATTAACAATTATTAAGGTAGTGTATGTATGCACGTCTTTCTGAGACACCTCTTTCTGCTGTATTCCTGTATACTAGTTTTAGACAAAGAAAGCAGAGGACCCTGGCTACGTGCTGGAATGCAGCGAGCAACACCCCAGACCCATTAGCTGATTGGTCTAATACATTCTCAAATCAAATGTACTGCACTTATCTAAAAACACTCTGAATATGCTCTGATTGGTCAGTATAAAGGGTATATATTGTTCTACACATTGCTGTAAAAATTGGGTAACTGGGTGTTTTTACAATTGTATAGACCTGTGTTACTCCCCGGAACAAATGATTTCCTCTGCTTTGTTCCGGTCCCTGTCCCTATCCCCTTTGTCTCTGTCTTTCTCTAATTAAAGTTTCTGATTACACACTGCTGCAGAAGTTTCTTTAGAATAAACAGTAGTGTTGCAGGTTTTTACCTCTCAGCTAAGATTATTTCTGAAGAAGAGAGATAGCATGGATATTTCTAGGCCAATCATAGCACTGAAACAGTTCTTATTTCCACTCAGGATGAGATCTTGTAATGTGTGGATTGGGGGGGAGGGGGAAGTAGGCTCTGCTAATCGTGCTGAATATGTCTTTAGCTAGCTTTTGATTTAGTTGATCATGAAATCCTCCCTACGAGATTTCACTAGCTAGGGATTATTTATTTATTTATTTTATTTTATTTTTAATTTTTATATACCGACATTCTTGTATAATATACAAATCATACCGGTTTACATTAAAACAGATTAGAGGGCAGGAACTGAAATGGCTGGTTTCTTTTCTATCAGATTGCTCAGGATAAATTTGCATTAATGGCTCTGTTTTTATTCCCAGGAAAAACTGAACTGTGGAGGTCCCCCAGAGTTCATCATTGTCCCCACTACTGTTTAATATATTTATATAGCTGCTGGGGAAGGTGTTACATTCAGTGAGCCTTCGGAGATATTTACATATATGCAGATGGTGTTCAAATCATCTGCCTAATGGGTCAAGATAGTACCCTAGCTTTGGCTCAGCTCCATCAATGTTTAAAAGTGATTTCCAACTGGCTATTATGTAACAACTTATCAGTAAATATTCAGTAAACAGAGGTCCTTTGTATTGGGAACAGCGATTTGATCAGTGACTTCTGTTAATTCTGTGAAATTTCTTGGGGTTATTTTTTATTCTACCCTTATTTTAGAAGCACATGTTGCCCAGACAATCTGCACTGATATGCGCATAGTGCAGAAATTGCACTCTTTTTTGGATTTGAAATCTTTTAAGATAATGGTCCATCTGGATCACTGTAATGACTTATGTATTTGTCTCCCTGTTAGACTGATGTCCAGGCTCAAAAGGTGCAGAATGTGGCAGCCTAAACACAATCCTTCTCTCCCATTACTGCTTTTTCAACATTGGCTTCGTTTCAGTGTTCAAGCACACTTTAAGATCTTGACGCTGGAATTTCAATGTCACATGTAAATAGTCCTTATTTAAAAAAATAAGCTAGCTTGATATACTCCTTAGCAGTATTTGCATTCCAATCAGGGTGCCTTTCTAATGCTTTCAACTTGCAAGGTGGTGAAAAAAACTAGAATTAGAGCAAGAGTTTTTTCAGTAGTGGCTCCAATCTTGTGAAATAGATTTCCAGTGGATGTTAAGCTGAAGATAAATTATCTAAAAGTTAAGGCCTAGCTGTTCCCAGCTCTCTTATTGATTTTTGTGGTTTTCTGTCCAGATTTTTCTTGACTTTTGATGGTAGTTTTAGATATGTTGTTGCTTGGTCTAGTAAGTTTTGTGTTTATCAGTATATTTTGTTACTTATGTTTGTATTACTTATTTGATGATTATTTTAAACATGTATTTGTATGTACAGTTATACATACAAATAAATAAATACATAAATAAATATAAATGCTTATTTATGAACCATGGTGTCAGTAAAAGCTTGAAATATGAACTTCATATTTATAACCTTCCTGTTCATATCCCAGATCAGTCCAGGCAAGTGGGTTTTGCATCCATGCCAACAGATGGAGGCAGAGAATAAAAACTTTTCAGGCACTGCTACTTAACCGAGAGTGCCACCTGCAGTCCCTCAGTATTTCTCTGTCTCCAGCAGATGGTAGAGGTGCAAACCAGCAGTTTAAAAAAAAAAAATAGTTTAGATTTAGAGAGAAAGAAGAACTGATGATGGTGCTCCCAGAGGTGTTAGGTTCCTTCATGGGCTATCCCTCTGGTTGTGCAGGACGAGGGAAGGGAGGGTTGGAAATCCTTGGCCAGGCTCGATCCTTGATTCAAGGGGAAGGGAAAGCCTGGGGTCCTGGTTCCCTCACTCTCCCTGAGGCCCTCTCACCTAGTCCAGCCGTCTGCAGCATCCAGGAGCACCCAGAAACAGGAAAGTATACCTTTTTTTTTGTTTTTTCTGGATTGCTCGAGAGGCTGTCTCTTTAAGAGAATAAGTTTAAAAAAAATAGAAAAAGTAGTGTCGGGTAGGCCTGTTTGTCGTCAGCTCTGTGTTGGGGTGAGTCAGCTCGGCATCGGGATGAGCACCCGGAGCCGGGACGGCGGCGGCTTCAGCAGCAGTTTTTCTTTATTCCTGCCTGGGGATATTTTTAGCTGCAGGCCACATCGCTGACTATGCCGCCTCCGACTGAGAGCAGGAAAGCCTGTCAGGCCTGTGGGAGAAGGCGATCCTGCCACAATGCAGCTCTTCTCTGCCCTAGCTGTGCCTCTGGGAGCCTCGGCACAGGGATCAGCGGGCAGGCACTGCACACGTGCGGCAGGTCCTGTACAGGAGGCGCCGGGGAGGGGGGGAGAGAGTAAAAGACTCGTCTGCCATTTTAGCACCACATGGCAGGATTCCTTCCATAGATGGGGAATGCAGAGACTCCCCTCCCCTGCTTTCTCCAGTATACCAGGAATCTGGAGAAGGTGGAGAGGTGCCAGCGGGCTCAGGGAAGGACGTGAAAGCTGCAGAGGAGAGGGACCGCGATAGATTTTATCAGATTTTGTTTTGTTACTGCATGAGGCCTACCTCACTAAGAAGGAGCTGGTAGATAGACATCCAGCCACACAGAAATCCCAAGGCGAGGATAAGAAGTCTCGGGCTGAGGTGCCTCCAAATTCGGGGACATTTTGTGCCTGCTGGGCCAGGATTGATCGCGAGTGCAGGGGGACTCCTCTGAGGATTCTGATGATGATGATCCGCAGGGGGAGCCGCATGTTGACCAGGTCACTGGTCAGGGTGCAGATCCTGCAGCTGGTCTGGTGGGTGGTGATCCAGATGTTGATGATGTCCCTCTGATGGAAGGGGATGACCCGAGGTGGTCAGGTTATTCCGTAAGGTGGAGTTGCAGCCTCTCATCCCTCAGGTTCTGGAGGAGCTGGGGATTAAGGTTACGCAGGAGGATTCCGACAATGAGGAAGTAAACCCAGTGTTGGAAGGGCTGTGTGGACCGCCAAAGGCATTCCCTTTACCAAAGAAGCTGAAGAAGCTGATCAACTGGGAATGAGATTTCCTGGAGGCAGGACTGAAGGTGGCTAGGGCTATGGCCAGGTTGTATCCCCTGCCAGAGGACACTTTAAAGCTTCCAAAGGTAGATGTGGCGGTGTGAGTGGTGATGAAGAAAATGACCATTCCTGTGGTAGCATCAGCAGTCTTGAAAGATATCCAAGACCAGAAGCTAGAGATCCTGTTAAAGAGGCTGTTTGAGGTCTCCGCTCTGAGCCTTAGAGCTGCGGTCTGTGCTAGTCTAATGCAGAGGGTTTGTTTGTGCTGGCTGCAGAAGGTACAGGAGAAGACTGCTGGGACCCCTGCTGAAACTAGTCTTGATGCTTGGTTGGAAGCGGGGGTGACCTATGTGGTGGATGCTTTCTATGATATGCTTCGCACTTCAGCTAGGAATATGGTGTCCGCGGTAGCCACTCGAAGACTCCTGTGGTTAAGTAATTGGTCAGCGGATGTTTGGTCAAAGGTGCAGCTTTGTAATCTCCCCTTCAAAGGAAAGTTGCTTTTTGGGGAGGACCTGGAGAAGCTGATGAAGATTTGGCAAATTCTAAAGGAATAGATTGCTCGAGGATAAGAAGGGAAATAAGAAGACCTTCCTGCCTCACGCTCGCTTCCTTGAGATGAGGAGATTTTGATCCAGCAGATGTTCTTCCAGATCCACGCAGAAGCAGGGTTCGGGAAGACAGCAGTCATTTTGAGGAGCCCATAGGCTGACCAGAGATTGTGCAAGACAGAGTTCCGGAGGTGTGAAGCCCATCCAATGAAGGCAGTCTGGTCCACTCCTCCCTGGTGGCTGTCAGAGGAAGGTTGTCCTGTTTTTACGAGGAGTGGACCACAATCACTTCCAACCAGCGGGCTATGGAAGTAATAAGGAATAGCTATGCCTTAGAATTTTTGCAACTCCTCAAAGAGGCTTTTGTGGTGCCCCATTGTGCTTCGCCTGTCAAATGGGTGGCACTGCAGGACACTCTTCTGTGCTGCAGCAATTGGAAGCCATCATCCCAATGCCACAAGAGGAGCAGGGTCGAGGAAGGTATTCCGTGTACTTTGTGGTCCCCAAGAAGTAGGGCTCATTTCAGCCCATTCTAAATCTGCAAAGAGTCAACGTAGCCTTGCGTGTGCAATGCTTTTGGATGGAAACATTGCAGAGGGTAATTGCAGCGATGCACAAGGGAGAATTTCTGGCCTCCTTGGATCTAATGGAGGCATATCTCCACATTCCCATCAGAGCAGACCATCAGAAGTTTCTTCACTTCACTGTGCTAGGAGAGCATCTTCAGTTTCAAGCCCTTCCCTTCGGGCTGGCTACTGCACTAAGAATATCCACGAAGGTGATGGTGGTGGCGGCGGTGGCCCTCAGAAGAGAAGGGATACTAGTGTATCCATACCTGTACAATTGGCTCATTTGGGCAAAGTTGGAGGTAGAGTGTCATTGGTCCGTTCGGTGAGTGACAGAGCACCTAAGGTCCCTGGGCTTGGTGATAAATTTTGGCGAAGCACCACCTGGAACCATCCCAGTCCTTGGATTATCTGGGAGCATGATTCGACACCCGGTTAGGCAGGGTGTTTCTTACCCCAGAAAGGGTGATGAAGTTACAGTGCCATGGGCTTTTGCACACATGCTTCCTCTTCAGAAGGCACTCCTGTCCTGTTGGAATCTGTTGCGGGAGTAATTTCAGCTGCTGTTGTCACTCCAGGAGGAATCCAGGTCCAGTCTCTCATGGTGGCTGTCGCGGCCCAATTTGGAGAAGGAAGTGGATCTGGAAGTTCCAGACTGGGTGGTAGTAACTATGGATGCCAGTCTTAGTGGTTGGGGAGTCATATGTTAAGCGTCTGCAGCCCAAGGGCAGTGACCTCTGATGGAAGCATCCTGGTCAATGAGCCATGTGGAAGCAAGGGCGGTCTGGAGGGCACTGTTGTTCTTTCTTCTTCAGATTCAGGGATGGGTGGTACATGTGTTATCAGACAATTCGACGATGGTGGCCTATATCAATTGGCAGGGCGGAACGAAGAGTCGCTTGGTGGCTCAGGAGGTTGACAAACTCTTTCTCTGGGTGGAACTTTATCTCGTGGCTCTTGCAGCCTGTCATGTAGCAGGTGTGGATAATGTGCAGGCGGATTATCTCAGCAGACAACAGCTGGACCTGGGAGAATGGGAGCTGTCAGTAGAGGCCTTTGTACTCATTCAGTGTAGGTGGGGCAAACCCCAGATCGATCTCATAGCAATGAGGAAGAATGCCAAGGTGGCCAAGTTTTTCAGCCACCGGAGGGAGTTCAGCTCTGCAGGGATTGACATCCAAGTTAGGCGAGGCCAGGGAGGCTCCTGCTATATGTCTTCCCCCCATGGCCGTTCGTAGATTGGGTGCTGCATTGTATTGAGCAGCATCAGGAAAGAGTGATCCTGTTAGCGCCAGAGTGGCTGCGCTGTCCATGGTTTGTGGATCTAGTTCAACTAGCAGTAGACAGGCCCGTCCAGTTAAGCAACCTGAGGGGAGTGCTTCGACAAGGACCCATATTTTACAGAGTAGGCAAATCACTTCTGTCTTGCAGCCTGGCTTTCGAGAGGCAGTGTTTCTGCTTGAAAGGGTATTCAGAGCCAGGGATTACTTCTCTTCTTCAGGCTAGAAGATCTTCTACATCTTTGGTGTATATCAGTGTTTGAGTTCTGGTGTGGGGTCCATGGTGCTGATCCTTTGCAGGCGAACATTGCCCAAGTCTTGGGTTTTTTGCAACAGGGCTTGTCAAAGAGTTTAGCCTATAATTCTTCTGAGTCCAGGTGGTTTCAGAGGAAGGTTGCAGAGATGACAGTTAGTGTCTCATCTGGAAGTAGTATGTTTCCTTAAGGGAGCGAAGCATTTGCGGTCTCCAGTCCGTAGGATTTGTCCATCCTGGAATCTTAATTATGTTTTTTGGGTGCTGTGTGGACCTCCCTTTGAGCATTTGAGAAGTGCTTCTTTGAAGACCTTACACTGAAGATGGTGTTCCTGGTGGCAGTTTGTTCGGTGAGACAAATTTCAGAGCTCCAAGCCTTATCGTGCAGGGAGCCCTTCTTGCAGATTTCTGATGATGGTGTTTTGTTGCGTGCTGTTCTTTCCTTTTTGCCCAAGGTTGTGTTGGCTTTTCATATTAGCCAGATGGTGGAGTTGCTGGGGTTTTCACACTTGATATCTGATTCTCCCCATGCAAGGGAACTTCATCTTTTGGATGTGCATCGGGTTCTCCTAAGATATCTCAAGATGACTAATGGATTTTGGAGATAGGACCATCTCTTTGTGTTATTTAGTGAACCAAAGAAGGGTTGCAAAGCAACTAAGAGTACGATTGCTTGTTGGTTAAAAGAGCTGATAGTTTTGACCTATATTTGTAAAGGTCAGTCAATCCCTGAGGGATTGCGGGCACATTCTACTAGGGCATAGGCAGCCTCCTGGGCGGAGTGTCAGTTGGTGTCTCCGCAGGAGATTTGTTCAATAGCAACTTAATCCTCTTTACACACTTTTACTAGACATTACCATTTAGATGTCTGGGCTCCAGAGGAGGCCTCCTTTGGTGAAAGTGTGCTGCATGCAAGTCTTTTGGAATCCTACCCAGTGTAGAGGGGCTTCAGTACATCCCAGTTGTCTGGACTGATCTGGGGTATGAACAGGAAAGGAAAATTGGTTCTTACCTGCTAATTTTCGTTCCTGAAATACCACAGATCAGTTCAGACTCCCGTCCCATTTTGATTATGATAATTTTTTTTCGAAAGACCTCTCCTGATTCGGGATGCTGCTGGTGATGCAGAATTTAAGTTTTCTGCTGCAGAATGATGAATGAGATTGTACATAGTTCTCAGTTATTTGAGACTCAAAATTTCCTTTCTTTGCCTTAATTCAGGGGTCAGTTTGGTTGGGAGTTCCAACTTATTCCTTAGCTCTCCTTTAGAGGGAGAGATCCTTGGAGTTTGGGGTTAGACATCTTGACTTGGGTACAGGTCAATACTGAAGGTCCTGCAGGTGGCACTCTTGGTTAAGTAGCAGTACCTGAAAGGTTTTTATTCTCTATCTCCATCTGCTGGTAGGGATGCAAAACTCACTTGTCTAGACTGATCTGTGGTAGTCCAGGAATGAAAATTAGCAGGTAAGAACCAATTTTCCTTTATTAATTCTCATTTGAAAAACAATTTGGATTTAGTTTGGGGGGGGGGTGTGGAACAAAGTACAAATATTCATTATGGACAGGACAATTTTCAAAAGCGGTTTACCTGGGTTAATTGGGTGTCTGAAAATTTCCCAGTCGTTCCCTGGGTAAAAGTACGCAGAGGGATCAACAGCGCACATAATTTTACCTGGGGAAAAAGTAGGCAGGCACGGGGATAGGCATAGGCTGGGGGAGGCAGAAACACAGTTTTGAAGAGAAAAAGTACCTGTAAATCTGTGTGGGTGCAAATCTCTGCGGGTCCCGTTTCCCAGGGCAGTTTTCAAAGGGGAAAGTATGCTCGTACTTTCCCTTTAAAAACTGGTGCAAACCCGTGGGTAAAAGTCTCTGTGGACTTCGCACCCTTGTGGGCAGATTTGAAAATTGCCCAAATCAATGACTAATCTTGATAGACAAGATATTTACTGGCAATTATTTGCTTTAATGGGACTAAATGAAACCCTGAGGTAAAACCTTTTACCTTTTATTTATTTATTTATGTATTTATTTATTTATGAATTTATAGACCTCCTCTTCCACAGAGGCTACCCAGATTGGTCAGTAATACAGTATTAAAACGTGACAGGGAGAGCTTGTCCTGGCCACAGCAGAAGAGGATGTCGGTTAACTAAAATCCATGAGAAAAACTGTAACCATGGGCTCATGCTGAGCTCTAGACTGGTGAGAGCTTTTCTCAGGCTCTTACAGCTCAATACTGTAAAGTGCGGCCGCGTTTACCCCGCTCCTAACTCGCGTTCTACTCACTTTCCGGCTGCGTTAGCCCTTCCTGCGATCCACAATCCCCTTTAACCTACTCCTACCGCGTCCTAAAATCCCCGGGCAACTCCTTCCGCACGCGGCATGTATATTGCATGCAAACGAGCGAATTAGCTATTCCCTAGCATCCAGTAACCCGCGCCCTGACTATCGCTATTTTACCCTGCCGTTTTGCCACACGTTTAACCTGCTAACTTACCGCCTACCCTTACCCCTGCGTTAGAGGCAGGGGTAAGGGTAGGCGGCAAGCTTTCCCCCAGCCCCCGCTCTCCTGCCCTGGCCGCGTCCATGGGTGCCGGTCTCCGGGGCAGCCCCAGTTCTCTCCCCTCCTCCCGAAGCAAAAAAAAAGCGAAAAAAAAAGTTGCAAGAGAGAGAGGGGAGAGGACGGGCAACCCTACGCTCGGCGACTTACTTTTGCAGCTCCCCTCCGGACATCGTGGCTTCCCCCGTGCCAGTCCCCTCTCCCCTCCTCCCGAAGCAGGGTGCAAAAAGTAACCTTGCTCCGGGAGGAGGGAAGGAGGGACTGGCAATGTAAAGCGGCAAAGCGACTTACTTTTTACACCCCCCTCCGGACATCAGACGACCTCTCCTACCTCCAGCTGCTCGCGAAGATGGACGCCTGCACGGCCGCTGAAGACGTGACATCACATGCCGTGACGCCAAACGTCGTGGCGTCACGTCTTCAGCGGCTGTGCAGGCGTCCATCTTCGCGAGCAGCGGGAGGCAGGAGAGGTCGTCCAATGTCCGGAAGGGTTGCAAAAAGTAAGTCGCTTCGCCGCTTCGTCGCTTTACACTGCCAGTCCTGTCTCCCCTCCTCCCGGAGCAAGGCTGCTTTCGCGCCTTGCTTCGGGAGGAGGGGAGAGGGCTGATAATCACCCGCCCGCCGGCTCCCGCCTCGATGACAGCCCGCCGGATGAACGTGCGCCCGCCGGCTCCCACCGCCGCCTGGATAAACGCGCGCCCGCCGGCTCCCAGGAGGGGGGGAACCATCCACTTCCTGGTACCTGTCATTTCAAATGTTAGTTGAAATGACATTTGAAATGACAGGTACAAGCGCACCCAGGATACTGTATAGGCACTGTATTAAGCGCCTATACAGTAAAATGGGTTGCGTGGGCCTAACCCTTCGCCTAACGCTTGGCATTTGCAAGCAGTTTGAATAGAGTATCGAGCGGTATGTGAGCAGGACTGTGCGTGCGGGGAACGAGGGTGCGCCTGGCACTGCCGCACTCTTTCTAACGCGGCCTTGCTGTATCGACCTATTAGCTAGAACTGAGACTGTTGTCTCCCTACCTGCTTCACACTATATGGGACAGAGGTGGATTAGCAACAACTTCCATAGCCAATGTTCTCTTTGAAACATTTGCAGACTCCCAAGTGTCATATTTGATGATGCGCAATTTAAAGCTGCCCCTCCTCAGTTTAATCCCAGCTACCTTAAATCTTCTCAGTCACGGGCAGTCTTTTTATTTGTTACCTGCCTTGCCTATCTGTCTTGACTAGACTGCATGCTCCAGTGAGTAGGGACTGTCCATTATGTATCTCTGTACAACTCTGTATACGTCTGGTATACGCTATGCAAATCCTGATAATAAGATCTTGCAGGTCATGCGAGAGATTGACCTGCAGCATCTTAATCTAGGGAGCAAAACTGACTTGAGCAGTTGCCCAAGCTGAAATGCTTGCCCTGGTTGTTTAATACTAGATTATAGCACCATAAAACCCTTAGCTTTAGAAGATATCTTTTGAATTAAAAGGTTTTCTCCCCAAATGTAAATTTTAGTGTGGAGAAAAAGAGAGAGCTTCTATTCCTTCTCCACGCTGCTGCGGAGACTCTTATTGTCTCAACTCTGTGACTCCCTCAGGACTCTCCCTGAGGCTCAGGAGTGGGACAGAGGCCAGCCAGATGCTCGGCACCCAGCACAAAGAGCTATATTTGCTTTCAGTTGCACGACGGAGAACATTTCCATCTATCTGCTTCCTTCAAAGCACTTTTTATTAACTTTCTGGACCTTATTTAGAGTTCAGTGTTTTTAATATCACACCCTCGCTTTTATTTCCCTACTGCATCTCAGGTACAGTGACACACACACTGTTCTTGTTAGGAAATCAGATTATATCTGAGGCCATAGTTAGAACTGTCAGTAAATGACGTGCAAAATGGTTTATTGTAGCTTCATATCAGTTTTGAAATTGTTTCAGCAGCACTAATATGTGTTGCAAGACCTGTAGGAATGAGTTTCAGCAGCAAGCTGAATTTTCCTGGAATGTAACATACACTACTGAAAAACAGGAGGTACTAAGGAAATAAAAAGGATCTTGACAAAACCATAGCATCATCCAATGGTTTCTAATTGTATTTAATGAAAGCGGCTTCTGTGAATATTGCATCAGGGTGTTTTTTCCCTACCACTTTAGCAATTGTTTGAAAACGTGTTATAAAGGTGTGAAGCAGAAATGAGCCTTCACATAATTGCTAAGGCACAGCTTCTGCTAACATTTCACATTTTATTTATAGTTTTTAAAAGCAGATCGTAATGGGCATTCTGTTAAAATCTTTCCTTTCTTGTGTTCTCTGTTTTTCAGTTTAAAAAGCATCGACTGTCAGTGGGGCACACAAATAGCTTTGCTAAGTCCGTGGTGAACATGGCAGATTTAGTAAGTATTGCTGAGCTAAGATAAATACAGTACTAGCTGTCTTGGGGGATCTCTTTTGAAATAACTGCATCAATTAAAGTTTCATTGCCCAAAAACCCTTGCAAGTCTCCCATCTAATGTAAGCACTGATCAAACTAAGGGGGGTCATTCACTAAGCCATGATATGACTATAACGTGCGAAAACAGTGTTTATCACACACAAAACACTGTTTATCACATGAGATATTCAAATTGTGGTGATATTCGTGATATCGTGAGATATTTTGTTAAAAAATCTGCCCCCTATTAAAATTAGCTGCTCTGCATGCATACAATTTACTAATGCATGCAAAGCAACTAATGCATAGGTAATCCTATGCTAATAATATAATGCATCTTGCCACAGCCGTGTTATTTTCCGAAAAATTTGCTACAGCTCAGGAGTTGTAGATAATTTTTTGCTGGGAGCATCGGGATGTTAATGCAAATCCTGATGCTCCCATTCTGAACTTAAAGGGCCGCACAGCCCCAAATTCCTCCCCTACCTCATGCAAAAATACCCTCTGAGGTCTGTGCAGATCCCTGCCCCACCCCCTGCCACTTGTCAAGGTGGCCCCGCAGTAAAAAAAAAAACCAAAAAACCCCAAAAAACATTTAATGCCTTGCACCCCACCCTCTTCCCTAAACCCTCCCCTTACAAAAAATATCCCCCTGTTTCAACCCCTCCTCCCCGAGTGCTTCCTACCCCCAGCACAAAACTCCCCATTCTTTATCACAAGTCTCTGATGTCTGATGGCCCCCCCCCCCAAGGACCCTTCCTTTCATTAAATCCCTGGTGTCTAGGGCCCCTCTACTCCCCCATCCTAGCCCAACCCAGGCCCTCCCCCACACCTTTAGATGAAATTCCTGGTGTATAGTGGGGTCCGGTGTGCCCCCTAGCTCCGGATCAGTCAACACCATCTTTCAAAATGGTGCCAATCAGTCTTTGCCGCATGCTCCAGGTCCCACTAGACAACAGGGATTTCATCTAAAAGTACGGGGGGGGGGGGGGGGGCTGGGGTGGGGGGTACTAGACCCTAGGGATTTAATCAAAGGAAGGGAGGGTCAGGAGGATGGGGGGGGGGGGGCACTATTGACCAGGGACTTGTGATAAAGTATGTGGTGGGTGTGGGGGAGGCCTGCGGGTGGGGAATAGGAAGCCTCCTCATGGGGGGATGAAATTGGGGGAAGGACTATTTTTTGAAAGGGGAGAGGTTTGGGGAAGGAAGTGGGGAGTCGCCACACAGCCATTAAATGTTTTTTTTGTTTTGTTTTACTGTGGGATTTGCCTCAGGGCTGGCAGAAGCCCTAGGTGAACTAGGCCTGGGCCTAGGGTGCCGACCATTAGGGGCGTGAGCCATGTGGGGCCGTGAGCGGCAGCAAAGAGGAGTGGAGATTCGGCAGGCCGCGAGCTGCACCCAACTTGCTCGCGGCCCAGAAAACCACACGCTCGGCAGATACAATCGAGAACAAGGTAGGAGGTCAGGGCTGAGACCCCGGGGGTTGGTGGTGCGACTGGGAAGGGGGGAGGGCGTAAGGCAGAAGGTGCTTAGGGCACCTAATCCCCTTGCACCGGCCCTGCGTTGCCTCACAGACCCTGGAAGGTATTTTGGCATGTTGGGGGCAGGGTAGGGTTTGAAGCGATGCTCTCTCTTTCAGAAGATGCTGACCCCATGTGAAGGGGGCCTCCATCGCACCTTTTCACCCTTTCCCTGCGATTTTATTCTCGTGGAATTTTTCTGCAAGATAGATTTTTGTGTAAACCCTCTCACTCCCCCACCCAAAATAAATGTATTAGATAAACTTTTTCTTTAGAAATTAAAATCACCCCTATTTTCTTAGTGGACATGCAGGACAGTAATCAGCCACATAAGTGGGGGTGATGCTTTCTGATGGCACCAAGATGGAAAAGCTCTCTCAGGGCTTAGAAAAACGGAGGTGTTTTTTCTGAGCATGCACAGTGGTTCCTGCGCAGCTTCCGCCATGCGAGTCTCCTAGCTCTTCTTTCTTCAGCTTGTGCAAAAGGACACTTTTGCTGTCTCTCTCTCCTAAGCCACTTGTTGAAAGTTTTCTCTTCATTTCTCCTTTTAATCTTTTCACCACCTCCGCCTCTGTTTGGGACCAGCACATGAAGTACCTAACTGCTCTGCCCGCACGCAAATGTCTCCCAGGGTCTTAAAATTCAAAAGTTTAACACTTAAAGAATATTTAAGTTCTCTTCAGCCTCTTGGGAAAGTGAAGAGGAAATAAGCACCAGCTGAGGGATGAGTGCCTAAAGCCAAAAAAAAAAAAAAAAAGAGTCCTTTCATGCTAAGTACTATGACTCTGGGAAATTTTGGCGCAAAGATCATTCTGCCTCTGCCAAAGAGGGAGAGAAATCTCACCGTTTGGTGCAGTCGCAAGCAGTCGCCAACACAGGCCCTATCCATGCCAATGTTTCCTCAGAGATTAGGGTCAAGACACTTCTGCTCCTCGGTGCTGAACTCTCAATGGCATCATCAGACAGTAAAAGAGACATACCGTTGTTGGTGCCATCATCTTCTCAGCGCCAAGACACATATTAGTGCTGAGCAACTGAAAATCTCAATTCCTTCAGAATCCAAGCAAGCGCTTCTATGGGAAATCCTCCTCCTACTGTGGAGCACATCCCTTTGTGAGGAAAATGTGATGTGTCTGTCAAAATTTGCTTTTTTAACATTTCCAGTTCTCCACCTCCTCCATCTCAATGAATGTCTCATATTTTGGAATCCATGGCCCAAAAATCTAATTTTCTGCTGTATCAGGCTAATTAAGATGTTATACACACTGATCACATTTTAAGTCTTAAAGTTTGCATTTATCCAAGGACAGAACAACATCAGAAGACCCACCTATTACACTGTAGGGCTCTCTGGAGAGATCACAATCATACCATTCTTTCTCATACCATTCTGATCAGGAATTTACTGGCCTTCCATCAAACTCATTACCATAACCTCACAGAAGAACATCTCCACTGGAGGATATATCATTCATATCCAGCTTTTCTAAAAAAAAAAAAATGGCCAAGGTCATTCCATTTACTTTAGAAGAAGAAACAGAATGCAGAGAAGATATATTTGGTGTGCTAAAATAGATCAAAGCACCTAAACGAGTAGTGGCAGTTCCAGTGCATAGAGTATTACAGGAACTCCAAACAAGAATATGGCAACACCATTGTCTAGACTACCTGTAGCAAGGAAGATAGACCTGATGTTCAAGGTACAATCTTGACCTGGTCATCAAAAAGTAAAACTTTCACATGAATTGGCCATTGTAGAATCAACTTTAAAGAAAGCAAAACTCATTAAAGTACTCCTTCTGGTAAAGATGGCAAAAAAGTTTTTCCAGTCAGCTATGCTAACATCCAGAATAGCTGCTCGTTGACTGTATATGGTACAATATATGTATAATTCTTACAAAGGCTGCAAGACATGACCCACCTGCTCCCTATAGATGCCATGGATCATTTTACTCCAATATTACAAGACACAGAGGAATGTAGAAAGCATGTAAATTGTTCAGCCTATGATGCATACAATACTTCCTTCAGGACTTCTGCAGTAAGCATAGGAGATAAAAGGCTAGCATGGCTTCAAGCATCAGGCCTTCATGAGGATGTTTATGGAAAGCTGGTTGATACTCGCTGCATCTCTTTAGAGATAAAGTGAAAGAAAAAGTAGATCTTATTAACGATGATCACTCTATATTCCTCACCCTATCAGTACCTTCAGTGAAGCAGCCATCTACATGTAGAAATAGTTAACCCCAGTCTTACAGGGACAGTACTTCTAGTCACAAAAAAAATATTAAATCTATCCTTTTCGGCAGCCTCAAATGCAGCAGCAGCATCAATAGCAAAGCAGGCCTTGTGCTAGGGAATGAGCAAAAGCCAAACTACTACAGGAAACACAACCAAAATCAAAACCCAGCTTTTAACTACAGTGTTACAAGGCTTTCAGACTTGAATTCAATAGTCTTCCATTCAGTAGAAGGCTTCAATGTTTCGTTCACCGGTGGGAGGCCCGTGACATGCTCCTTTCTCTTACTTGCACCGCGGCGCGGCCCAGGCCAGCCCCGGGAACCTAGTAGCAGTGGGGAGCCGCAGCAGACGCGCCTCCCTCACTCAGACTCCCTGCTAGACTGCCACCGCCGGCACTCCTTCTGGCCGGGACTCAGCCACAGGCCAACCAGGGCCTCTCTTGTGCCCTAGGCGCACGCATGCACCATACCCCAAAATTTAAAGGGACTACGGCGGGAAGTTGCTGTGGCCCCTCTCTCCTGAGGCAATGTTCCAGTCTATTTTAGGTTGGAAAGAGTAAAATAGATGCCAGATGTCCAAGTATGTTTAAAAATGTATTAATAAAAAATGATAAAAGTAGCCAGACTCCGGCTGAGTTTCGCCACACACTGGCTGCCTCAGGGGCTATAAAACATAAAAATATAAACATGGACATGAATACATAATACAAACAGTATTAATAAACATGGACATAAAAAACTATAAATTCCTCAGTAACAGAACATGACTGCTTAGTAACATTAAAATTTGTAAAATTTTAATTAAGTGTAAGACATTGATAAAACAGCATGTAAAAATAATAAGTTGTTGGAAACAAATTGTGTGTACAAAAACGATGGCACAAAGATTAAAGATTAAAATAAATCTCATTTCTATAGCTGAAGTTATCCTTAAAAATATTACCTGTATACGTGTTCAGTGTACAAACATGGTCATCGTATGGATACTAGTTTTGACATCTGTGAAAATGATGAAAATAAAGGGGTGGATTTTTAAAAGGTTACGCACGTATCCACTCCTGCGCGCGTTGAGCCTATTTTGCATAGGCCCGGCGACGCACGCATGTCCCGGGTCTTGAAAAAAGGGGCGGGGAGTGGGCGGGGCAGGGCGATCCGGGGGCAGGGTGGAGGCGGGATCGAGGCCTCCGGCACAGCAGCCATGCCGGGGGATCACGCAACCTACGCCTGCCCAGAGGCAGGTGCAACTTATGGAACAAAGGTTAGTGGGGGGTTCAGGTAGTGCTGGGGGGGCAGGTTAGGTAGGGGAAGGGAGGGGAAGGTGGGGGGAGGGAAGAAGGAACAGGGAACAGGGAAAGCCATCGGGGCTCCCCTAGGACTCGGCGCGTGCAAGTTGCACAAGTGTGCACCCCCTTGCGTGCGCCAACCCCGGATTTTATAACATGCGCGTTGCTGCGCGCACATTTTATAAAATCGGGCGTAGATTTGTGCGCGCCAGGTTGCGCACAAATCTCCGCCCGCGCCTAGGTTTTAAAATCTGGCCCAAAATTTCTATACTGTACAATAACTTATATGCTAAAAAATCTAGAGGTTCCTAATAAAACTAGAAACCACATGGTACCTGCTATTATGTATAAGTGTTGAATGTATATTCTCTGTGTGAACTATTTGGTCTGTAGCAACCCAGAACTGGAAATGATCAGTTAAACATAAATGTAATAAGCTATGCTTGAAATCCACTTGAGAAAAAGTAATAAAATGTACCTGAAACATGCATTACTCAGTATGTGTATATTATAAAGGCATATGTCAGAGAATAGAATATCACTTTTGCTGTGAATAAAAAGGAAAGCAACACTAATACTACTATACTAGTTAAATGAGTGAATCATCTACATAAGCTCTATCAGAGTCTACGGAGCAGAGAGAGAAAGATTGCTCCATGTAAACTAATTTGAGTTGAAAGAAATCTTCATCACTTTAAAAATGTTAAGTCTGTGGTTAGAAGGGAAAGTGGTGTTGATATTCCTCATGGCTATCTTTCTTCCTGTAAACCAAAAGCAGATAGCCTACACGTTAAGTTGTCAATTACAACCACATGAGTGGACACTGGACCAATGTATAATCAAAGAGCTATTTTAGCTTTGGGGAACTCTCCAAATAAATCTCTTTGCAGCTCCATTTAACCTACAGTTTCAAAAACCAGCAAGGAACAATTTAGCGATGGATGCTTTTTCAGTTCTATGGAATCTAGGGCTTCTTTCTGCATTTCCCCCAATTCCTCTCATATTGAAGACAATTAAAAAATTAAGGCCTAATGATTTTGATAGCCCTTTTTTGGCCATATCACATTTTAAATCCATGGCTTCAATGCTTACCTGTTCAATAGCCAAGAAGGTTAAAAGTATTTGCATCTCTGATAAAGTATTACAATGGGGATCTTCTCCATCTGAACTTTCAGTCTTTGACTGTTTGGATGTTGAAAGTCAGCTAGTCTCTTTTGTGCAGCTGCCTATGGAAGTTACTAAGGTTATTCTAGCATCAGGAAAATGTTCCACTAAAAGAACTTAAAACTTTAAATGTAAAAGATTTTCTTTCTGGTGCACACATGCCAATCAAGGCCTCTTTAAGTGTCCTAACTTCTGCTTCAATAAATTCTAAATTTATCTGAATCCGGATTAAAAATTAATTGTCAGAGTTCGCCTTATTGTTATAGGAGCATACCACCAGCATTCAGCAGGAATTTATATTTAGCAGGCTCTTCACACCTTGGACTGAAGAAGAGCTTTATTAAAATCAGAGAAATGTGACAGCAGAAAAAGACCAATGGCCTATCTAGTTTGCCCATCCACGCCACTACCCACTTAGAGATCCCCTGTGCTTATTCCATGCTTTCTTGATTTCAGATACTGTGCTTGTCTTCACCACCTCCAGTGGGAGGCTGTCCCATGCATCCATCACCCTCTCTACAAAGAAGTATTTCTTTATATTATTCCTGAGTCTACCCCTTTTCTTCTTCATTCCATGACCTCTCGTTCCAGAGCCTCCTTTCCATTGAACACAGCTCACCTCGTGTGCACTGATACCTTAGAGGTATTTTGTCTCTATCATATTTCCTCTCCTTTAGGGTCTACATATTTAGATTTTTAAGTCTGTCCCCAAATGCTTTATAAAGAAGATTACTGGCCATTTTAGTAGGCACCTTCTGGACCAATCTAATCTGAATTATTTCCTTTTGAAGGTGTGGTCTCTAGAATTATGCACAGTATTCTTAATGAGCTCTCACCAGGGACTTATACAAGGGCAGAATCATCTTCTTTTTACTGCAGATTATTCCTCTCTCTGTGCATCCAAGCATCTTTCTGGTTTTTGAGGTCACCTTATCTAGCTGTTTGACTACTTTAATATAATCCAATATGATCATCCCCCACATCCCACTCTTGTTTCATGCTTAGAAGAAGTTCACCCCCTATACTGTATTGCTCCCTTGGTTTTGCGGCCCAAAAACATGACTGCATTTTTTAGCATTAAATCTTAGCTGCCGAACTCTAGAAAATTCCTCAAGCTTTGCTGGATTCCTCCTCATGTTTTTCAGATCTTGGTGTCATCCACAAAATGGTAAACCTTTCCCGATAATCCTTCAACAATATCGCTTATGAAAATGCTGAAAAGAACAGGTTCAAGACTGATATCTCCAGCACACCACTAGTAACATCCTCTTCTTGGAGTGAACTCCATTTACCACTATCCTTTTTCGTCTCCCACTTGACCAGTTTCCAACCCAGTCAGTCACTTTAGGATCCATACTAAGGACACCCAATTTATTTATTGTTATTTAGTTATTTGGTGAATTTAGCTCATGCCTTTTCATTGTAGTTCAAGGTGAGTTATATTCAGGTACTGAAGGTATTTTCCATGTCCCCAGGGGGCTCACAATCTAAGGACCTGATTTACTAAAGCTTTTCGCCCATTCTGTGTCTATGGGCAAAATGCTTAGTAAATAAGGCCCTGAGGCAATGGAGGATGAAGTGATTTGCCCAAGGTCATAAGGTTATAAATCACCTGTGCAGAACTATCTCGAAGGCCTTACTAAAATCCATGTACACCTCATCCAACACCTTACCTTGATCCAATTTATCCAACTCTGTGATCACCGTGTCAAAGAAAGTGATCAGATTCGTTTGACAACACCTACCTCTGGAAAAACTATACCACCTTGGATCTTGTAATACAAAGGATTCCAGAAACTGCAGTGTCCTCTGTTTTATTAGTGATTCCAATAATTTGCTCACCTAGAGATCAGACTAACTGGCCTGCAGCAATTCCTAGCCTCCCCCTTACCTCCACTTTTGTAAAGAGGAACAGCATCAGACTGTGTCTAGACCTCTGGAACTACTCCCACCTCTAAAGAAGCAATGAAAAAGTCAGCCAGCATATCTGCCAAAACCTTTCCAAGTGCTCTTAATATCCTCGGATGTATCTCATCCAGCCCCATTGCTTTATCTGCTTTTAGTTTAGCAGTTTTTTGAAAATTGTTTGCAGTTTCCCTCTCATCCAGTCCTTTTTGTGTCCATTTTATGTGGTCCTACTCTTCACCCTTCCTGACCAGCGAAGAGAAATATTTGTAAAGCAATTCCATGATCTTCGCGTCAGTCTCTACATATTCCTTCCCGTCTCCTCTGAGTTTCACAATGCCACTTTTTCACTTCCTCCTATCACTAACACATGTAAAAAACAGTTTTGTCACCCCGTTTTACTGTATTTGCTAATTTTACTTTAGTTTGCATTTTGGCTTTCCTGACTTCTTTTACAGCTTCTCTTAGCATTTTCAGTCATTGTCGCCTGCCTTCCTCTCTCTCGGGCCGATACAGTAAAGTCTGCGGGAGAGCGGGCGTATGCCCACTCTCCCGATGCGCGCGATTCAGTATTTAAATTAGGGCCGGTGGTAGATCCGGGTAAAAGGAGGCGCTAGGGACACTAGCGCGTCCCTACACCTCCTTTTTGACAGGAGCGGCGGCTGTCAGCGGGTTTGACAGCCGACGCTCAATTTTGCCGGTGAGGGTTCTCGAACCCGCTGACAGCCATGGGCTCGGAAACCAGACGCCGGCAAAATTGAGCGTCCGGTTTTTGGCCCGACAGCCGCGGGCCGAATTCAAAAATTTTTTTTTTTTACTTTTTTTACTCTTCAGGACCTCCGACTTAATATCGCTATGATATTAAGTCGGAGGGTGCATAGAAAAACAGTTTTTACTGCTTTTCTGTGCACTTTCCCGGTGCCGGAAGAAATTAGCGCCGACCTTTGGGTCGGCGCTAATTTCTGAAAGTAAAATGTGCGGCTTGGCTGCACATTTTACTTTCTGTATCCCGCGCGCATACCTAATAGGGCCCTCAACATGCATTTGCATGTTGAGGGCGCTATTAGGTGCCACGGGTTGGACGCGCGTTTTCCTCCCCTTACTGAATAAAGGGTAAGGGAAAACGCGCGTCCAATAGCAGGCTAACAGTGCGCTCCATCGGAGCGCACTGTACTGTATCGGCCTGCTTGTGATCTCTTATACTTTATGAATGCTGGCCTCTTTTTCCTTACCTTTTCAGCTGCTTCTTTAGAAAACCACAGCAGTCTCTTTTTCCTCTTACTTTTATTTACTTTCCTGTTCTTCTCTTTGGAAAGAACAAAGTCTTACAGAAAATTTTCTCAACTATTCACCTCCTTTAACCCAGTCAAACGAGGGTTTTCAGTTACAAAACAAATCCTTTTCACATGGATCTCTGATTGCAGTTCTTATTGGACAGCAACTTCAAAGTAAAATAAAACCCTATCAGGTCAGGGCTAGGGCAGTATACTTAGCCCATCTTCACTCTGGTCCCATAGAAGAAATCTGCAAAGCTACCTCCTAATCTTCTGTCTATACTTTCATGGCTCATTAATGCCTAGAAAATGCTTCACATCAGGTTAGCAGTTTTGGCTAAGCAGTTCACAAAAGTTTATTTAACTAATTCCTTCAGTTTTCCCGCTTTTCTATCAAAATATAGGTTGCATGGTTCCACTGCTGATATAATAAAATGACAAAAACTTACATGTAATCCTCAGCTTGGGAGCCCTCACATGTATAGTTGATTACTGAAGTGCTTGTCCATGGAGAAAGCAAATTGCTTACTTGTAACAGGTGTTCTTTGTAGATAGCAGGACAAATTAATCACATAATCCCACCCTCCTTCCCTGAAGAAGTGAAGGTTAAATTGCTTCAAAGACTGAAGAGACTCACACGGTGGCAGCTGCACAGGGACCCCTGCACATGCTCAGAAAGATGTTCTCAGTATTTCCGAGCTCTGAAAGAACTTTTCCATCTTGGTCCCATTGGAAGATATCACTTGTGTGTCTGATCTGTGCCACTGTCTACTGAAGAACAATTGTTACAGGTAAGCAACTTTGCTTTCCCTTTGATTTATAGAGAAAAACATCAGATATTTATATGTTTTGTTTGTTATAAAATACTATTTTCTTAATGCATTAGATATACAAAGAACAACTTAACACAAGGATAGTATTGGTTGCCATGGAGACTTGGGCTACTGATAATAAATTCAGCATATCTGAAAACCCATTGGTGACCCTACGTGAGTTTATGAAGTATAGAAGGGATTTTATCAAAGAGAAGAGTGACGCTGTTCATCTATTTTCGTACGTATATTGTTGTATCATTTTCTATATTCTCTTTTATGTGAGATGCATTTTGCACAAGACTTGCCATGTTTAGACAATTTATGATAATTAAGAAAAAATGAGACACAAATCATGCTTTGTATTATATGAACAAGCTGTGATACTGTGGGAGCAAGCTTATGCACATAGCAAAATATAGATAATTCTTGGACTATCTCAGCAGATGGCATTTTTTTCTTATATCTTTCAATAAGAAATTAATGCTGGTATAGTGTGAAATATGGACCTGGTAATTCTGTTGAATGCACTTTTATCTGTTCACTCCTCTTAGGGCATCTGTTGATAGAATGTTATTAAGTGATTTTTACAGCCTTCTTAGATTTCCTGCCAAAATGTTTCAGCTGTAGCTAAATAAAACTCAATCATGTTATGAGAATATAGCATTATGATAGTGTATTCAAATAATGGAGCTGTGAAACCTTTTTACAAAAGGTTGGCAACCGATTTCTTGGGTTTGCCTGCTCTATACAAACTGCAACTAAGAAAGACTTGCTGAGAATAGTCCAGTAAAGATTTTTGTCTTTTGGGGGGGGGGGGCAGGGGGGGGGCGGTTGTCTGCCTTTCACATTTCTTTTCCTTCTGGGATGAAGATCTGCTTTAACATTTCCTGAATTCTGTGATCCTGAGCCTTGCGTTCTTAGGGCCTGATTTTAGAAAAGTAGGTACATGTTTAAAATTGGGTTTTACACGTGCAAATGAACTTTAAGTGGGCTTTTGAAAATTGCTGCAATATATGCCATTGAATCGTCCATAGAATATTCACATGTAAGTGCACTTTACGCGTGGAAATGGCTTTTTAAAATTGCTATGATGGTATGGTACATTTACACGTGTAACTCCTTTTACAATTTACCTGTTAGGGTTCAATCATAGCTGGATAACTAAAAAAGCATAACCAGCTATGTTTGAATATGGCCAGAGAGTTATTTGACCTTGTGTGGCTGGAAAGCTGGCTAATTATCTGGATATCTTCAAAAGATATCGGGGTAAGTGGTGCTTTGAAATAAAAAAATAAAAGTCAAGGGTCCCGTGTCCCGTTTTCCTCCGTCCTCCCTATGAAAGTTTATCCATGGCCCGCAAAGGCCTTGCACCCTCTCACCCCACATCACCTCTAATTAAAAAAAAATGTCCTAAATCCATGGGGTGGGTCCTCTCCCCAACCCACATTCTCTCATTCTCATTAACAAAAAAACACAATCCCATCCTGGACTCTCCTTCACCCACCCACTGTGAATAAGTACTAGGCAAGCCACCCCTCATCACTGCCCAGATCTCCTCTTATCCCCCCAAAACTACAATCACCTGCCAGGAGAGAGGTACAGTACCATGTGCTGAAAGCATAAATTACCCCGAGATTATGCATAAATCACTCTAGTTTAAGCTAAAGCAGGTCTAAAGTTATTTGACTGACTTTGCTGGTTTCAGTTGAAAATAAGCTAAGTTAGCTAGATAAGTTAGTCATTCCTTGAAATGCTTCCAGAATGCTTCTTTTTTATCCGGCTAATTTATAGCTGGATAAGTGGCTGAATATAGCAGAACTTGTCATTTAGACAGATAATTTGTGAGTTATCTGTCTAAATGGCTTTTGGCTATTGACCTCAATGTTGCTATTTGTCACCATTTTAAATTGAAAGCTACAATGTAGCAATAGACCCTTGTATTGTTTGATAGTAACACTGTGCGGGTTGCCTCCATGCATTCGGTTAAGGGTAGTAACTGCCGCTCTGTGCAGGTTGCCTCCATGCATTCTGTTAAGGGTAGTAACTGCCATTCCATGCAGGTTGCCTCCATGCATTTTGTATGGGTAGTAACTGCCGCTCTGTGCGGGTTGCCTCCATGCATTCTGTTAGGGTAGTAACTGCTGTTCTGTGCAGGTTGCCTCCATGCATTTTGTATGGGTAGTAACTGCCGCTCTGTGCAGGTTGCCTCCATGCATTATGTTAAGTGTGCTAACTGCTGCTCTGTGTAGGTTACCTCATATGTTCTGTTAAGGGTAGTATCTGCCGTTCCATGCAGGTTACCCCCAAGTGTTATCCTGCTGTTTCCTTAGTCCAGTGTGGACTACTGGGACCTGAAGTGCCTTTTTCTGAAACCCTTGATGGGTATATGCAGTACGATAGTGTGAAAGTGTCAGGGCTGGTGCTTCCATCCGCTTAGAAGAAAAGTCTGGTAATTAATCAGCATTTAACTTGACAAATAAATAAATGAAGCAACTTAGGTGATCACCTAGAGCATCAAAATTATAAGGGCTGCAAAATTCAACCAGTGCAAGGGCCAGAGGGGTGCTGTGCCAGAGCCAATACCACCAAAGAAGGTGTAAGGGAAGTGGACCCTTGAGCTGTGACAAGGTTGATGCTTCCACCAGGAGAGGGCCCCTGGTGGTTCTTGTTGACGGAGTCGGGCCCAGAATGGTGCATTGGCGGCATGGAATTGCTGAGAGAGCAGGCCGGGGCCTCTGCCAGGGAAAGGCAGCAGAGGTCAGTGTGGGTCTCCCAGCGGTAAGGGGGCCCAGCCGGGGTTCTCTACGGGTGGTGACCCTAACAGTACCCTCTCCTTTACGCCCCCTTTTAGAAGGTCCAGGCTTCTTTGGATGAGCGGCATAGAACTGCTGGAGTAGTGTCTTGTCGAGGATGTTGGCGGGTTCCCATGTATTTTTGTCGGGTCTGAACTCCTCCCAGGCGATTAAATATTCCCACCTTCCGCGTTGATGTTTCACATCTAGGACTTCCTTGACTTGATATATCTGATCCTCCTCTGCCGAGATGTCCTGTGGTTTGGGAGTCTTGCGCTGTGGCCAGAATAACACGAGAGGTTTCAGGAGAGATACATGGAATGTATTGTGAATCCTCAGGGAGGATGGAAGTCTCAAGCTGTATGTGACTGGGCCAATTCACTCAGTGATGGAGAAGGGCCCAATGTACTGAGGGGCTAGACGCATTGAGGGCACCCGAAGGTGGATGTGGCGGGTGCTGAGCCACACTCGGTCTCCAAGATTCAAGTGGGATACTGGGCATCTATGTTTATTGGCCACCCTCTTGGCCTGCTGTGCTACCCAATGGAGATTGTTCTGAGTGCTAGTCCACAGGGATAACAGTTGGGCCATGAGCTGAGCCACGGGCGAGGGCACAGATAGAGGTGTGGGAAGTGGTGGCGTCGGTTGTCTGCTGTATATCAACTTGAATGGTAGCGGAGTTGGTGTGGGAGTTATGGGAGAACTTTGCCCAGGGGAGAAGGGTGAACAAATCATCTTGTCTGGTGTTCACGAAGGAGCGGAGGAAGGTTTTTATGGTCCGATTGACCCGTTCGGCCTGGCCATTGCCCTGCGGGTGGCATGCTGTGGTGAAAACGAGCTGGATACTGAATTTCTTACATAATGACTGCCAGAAGCTAGCTGTAAATTGGACCCCCACGATCAGAGGCAATGTGTTTTGGGAGTCCATGGAGGCGAAAGACGTGCTGGGTGAATAGTCGGGCCAGTGCGGGGGTCGTTGGAAGCTTCAGAAGAGGTGTAAAGTAGACCATCTTGAGAGCCTGTCTATGACAACCCAGATGACATGGTTGCCCACTGATGAGGGCAGGTCCACTATGAAGTCGGTCGAAAGATGGGTCCACAGGTAGAGGTTGTAGAAGGTACAAGTAGAGGTTGTAGAAGGCCCCAGGAGCATCCAGTCAAGGGCTTTTGTTGGGCACATGTCGGGCAGGAGACGACGTAACTAGCAGACAACCGACGCCACCATTTCCCACGCCTCTATCTGTGCCCTCGCCCGCGGCTCAGCTCATGGCCCAACTGCTATCCCTGTGGACTAGCACTCAGAACAATCTCCATTGGGTAGCACAGCAGGCTCTACTTCCCCCTAGTTTTATTCGATCCAGGTTTCTCTACCTTGTTCATTGTAAGACAAGACTCTGTCATTTGTTTGCTGGTTGTAATGTAAACCGAAGTGATAATTAATTCTAATTGAACCTCGGTATATAAAAGTAATAAATAAATAAATAAATAAGACGTCTTGTTCCATCCGTGGTCACCAATAGTACCGCTGCAATAGGTCCAGTGTTAAAAGTGGTCTTCCATTTGTCGCCCGGTCTTATTTGTACGAGGTTGTAAGCTCCTCAGAGGTTCAATTTCTTGAATACCCGGGCCCCCTGAAGACGATCTAGTAGTTCTGGGATGAGGGGTAACAGGTAGTAGTCTCTTTTGGTAATGGCGTTGAGCCCGCGGTAGTCTATACAGGGCCACATGGACCCATCCTTTTTTGCCACGAAGAAGAAGCCAGTGGTAGCCGGCGAGTTAGACAGGCGATTGAAGCCCCGGTCAAGGTTTTCCTGGATGTATTTCGACATGTCCTGAGTTTCAGGCAGCAAGAGCAGGTATACCCAATCACGGGGTAGAGTGGTGCCAGGAAGGAAATCGATGGCACAGTCAAATGGGCAGTGTTCGGGTAGCGATTCTGCCCTCTCTTTGGAAAAGACATCTGCAAACTCCGCGTACTGCGGTGGCAAGGTGAATGGAGTGGCGCCTAGAGGGACTCCAGGTCGCGAGATCTTCTGGATGCAGCTAGTGTGGCATTGGAACCCCCAGGAGGCAATCTGCAAGTTGTCCCAGTCGATCCGAGGGGAATGTGTCTGGAGCCAGGGCAGGCCCAATACCACTGGGTGGATGGCCTTCTTCAGCAGAAAGAAAGAGATCTGTTCCTTGTGAAGGATGCCTGTGCGCAGCTTCACTGGAACGGTCACGTGAGTGATCCTCCCCAGTAGGGGATCTCCTCGGATGGAAGAGATTACCAGTGGAGACATCTGAGGTAACGTGGGAAGACCCAATTGATGGGCCAGGTCCATGAGAATGAAATTTTCCCTGGCTCCGGAATCTATCAGAGCCTGGGTCAGGAAAGCCCCCTTATCATGAAGGATGGTCAGGGGAACGGAGCACTGGGGAGTAGGAGTGGTGTAGCTGAGGATCATCTCCCCACTGACACCTAGGCTTTGGAGTTTCCCCGGCCTCTCGGGGCATTGTACCAGCATGTGCCCCTTGCCGGCACAGTATAGACACAGGCCAAGAGAGCGCCTTCACAGTTTTTCCTTGAGCGTGAGTTGGCTGCGGCTGAGCTGCATTAGCTCCTCTCCACAGTTCTGACCTGGGTCAGTAGCTGGCGGTGGCATCCGGGGCCGGGAAAAAGTTGGTGCTAGGGGCACGGTCCTCCGGGTGGGCCAAACCTCACGGAGGTGTTGCTGAATCTGGTGGTCAATACGCCCAGAGAGATTGATGAGGCCCTCCAAGTCATCAGGGAGCTCCCAGGCAGGCAGTTCATCCTTTATCTTAGGAGCCAGTCCTTCCAAAAAGATGTTCCTTAGACTGTCTTCTAGCCACCCTAGTTCTGACGCTAGGGTGCGGAAGTCCACCATGTACTCTGCCAATGGCCACGGCCCCTGGTGAAGATGGAGGAGGTCAGAGGCTGCTGTGCTCTGTCGCTCGGGCTCATTGAAGACCTGTTTGAAGGTCTGTACAATCCGTGGAAGGTCTTGGAGCAGTGGGTCTCCGCGTTCCCACAGAGGGGAGGCCCAGGCCAGGGCCTTTCCATCCAGGAGAGATAGGATGAAGGTGGTCTTGATACCATCACTAGCAAACTGGGATGGCTGCATAAAGCAGTTATTTAGAAATCCTCGACGCTGCCGCAGGTCCCCTGCGTAGCGCGGGGGAGCAGGTAAGTGGAGAGCGGTTGAGGGCATAGGCGGCACCTCTGGAACAGGAGGCTGAACGTTGAGTGCCGGGACAGCATTCAGTCGGTTTACCAGCCGCTCCACTGTACAGGACAGCATATCCAGACATTGTTGCTGCTGCAGTCTCTGGGCCAGTCCTGGGATGGCTTGCAGGCCGGACAGATTTGCCGGGTCAATGGCCTCATCAAACTGTAAGGGAAGTGAACCCATGAGCTGCAAGAAGGTTGGTACTTCCTCCAGGAGAGGGCCCCTGGTGGTTCTTGTCGATGGAAGGCAGAACAGGTATAGATGGCCCCACAGGAGCTTCACCTATACCAGCCCTCGTTCCCCACAGGTTGAGCCCTTGGGTACTGGGGCTAGCAGGACTTAGGCGGGGGCCTCTCATGGAGTGAGTCCTGAGGAAGAGGCAGAGTTGGCTTCGGGCGGATGGAGATCAGGTGGAGTCAGGAACAGGCCGGAGGTCAGGACAGGCAGCAGGCAGGAAGAAGACGAAGAAACTGGCTGGAGGTCTGGGCAGGCGAAGGTCACTCAGAGTCGGATTACCAGGTGGAGGTCACTCAAGAGTTGGATTACCAGGTAGAGGTCAGGCAGGTGGAAGGCAGTCCGGCAGAGCAAGGAGAAGGAAGGCAGTCACAGAAGACAAGGAGCAGGCAGGGATGCTGGAACAGGAATCAAGCAAGAACGGTGGAACAGGAGTCACCCTGGAACACACTCTCACGGAGCAGGACCCGTTTCTGAAGCGAAGTGGACGAGGGAGGGCCGGGTATAAGTACTCGAGGCGTCTGATGTCATCACCATGCGCCGAGGGGACTTTTCCCACCGCTGGGCCTTTAAATCCGGCAGCGTGGCGTGCACACATGCGCCTAGGGAATCAGGCCTGGAGTTGCGTGTCGGCGGCGTGGGATTGCAGCGAGATCAGACCATGGCCTCCGCCAGGTAAAGGCAGCAGAGGTCAGTGTGGGTCTCCAGGCGGTGAGGGGGCCCGGCCGGGGTCCTTTATGGGCGGGGACCCTAACAGAAGGGAGTGCTGTGCTGGAGCCACTGCTGCCAATAGGTAAATTGTGGGAGGGAGTGCAGATGCCGAATGCTCTTGCACCGGCCCTGGACTGTGTGTAAGTGTGTTAGCCATTTAGATGCTCTTTGCCTTATCAGGTTGCACATTCTGTCAATTTGGATGCCCTGCTACAGGGCTCCCCCACTCATAACCAGTCGAGTTTGCAGTACAGCTACAATGAATACGCATGAGATAAATTTGCATGTGCTGGGACTCCAGTGTATATGCATGCAAATTAATTGTGGATATCCTTAAATCCTGACTACCTGTGAGGCCACCAGGACAGGTTTGGGAAGTCTTGCCCTACTATGTATCAACATATTGTTACTTCCTTATTGAGATGTGAGCCTCTAAAATGGTATCATTACAGTCATACAAATTATTCTTTTTTTTTTTTTTTTATATAATTTTACATAACAAACACAAATATATACTTGTGACTGAAATAAGAGCTTCTCTCAAAAGATATAATAATTACAACTTACACATCTTAAATTGTACATTATAGTAAGCAATTCCTCCTAATTTTTGGTAAATAGAGAGAGACAAGAGACCAGTAACATAACTGAAGCGAAATTATTAAGTAATGCAAAATAAAGTATCAGAGATTCAACTCGTTAATCATATGCCTACCGAGAGAGTATATAGCTGTTTATCTAGGGTGAGCATCCGAAAATACCCTTAATTGTACTGGTTCAAAAAATACAAATGTAGAATTCTGATATTTTAAGACACACTTACAGGGATAACGGAGTGTAAATTTAGAACATATTCCCAAAGCTTCTGTCCTCATTAAGAGGAATTTCTTCCTCCTTTCCTGAGTTATGCGTATTATGTCAGGAAAAAGCCATAATTTCTGGCCATAATACAGAAGATTCCTGTTCCTAAAAAAAAAATAAAAATCTAAGAACAGTATTCTTATCCTGTAAAAATGCAAAGCTTACAAGGAGTATCCCTCTCACAGATATTTCATCTTCTTGAGATAGCTCTAGCATTTCTCTAACATTTAATTGAGATTCTTGTTTTGCTTTATCTTTATCTAAACCTTTATCTGTAGTGTCCTGAAATAGGAAATGTGCTTTAGTTATAACAGGCATGATTTCATTTGGAATTTTTAATACTTCAGTCAGGTATTTTTTAAACATATCTACTGGAGGCATTAGTTTTACCACAGGAAAATTTGTTTTTCTAATTTAAAAAAACCCATTGAAAAACCTCACAAAGATGTGTTTTTCTAAACAAGGAATATAATGACGCTTTTGGAACATCAAGCTCAAGGAAAGAAATCAAATACCCTGTAGAATATTTTGGACGTGCCCTTTCACTGTTCTGATTATGTTAATAAAGCACAGCTGTGTTGGCTATAATGACAGTGATGATGATGATGATGATAATGCCTAAAGGGACTGAGGATCATTATCTTCTTTATTTGTTATTTACAAGGGGAAGTCAGTTTCAGAGTAGCCGCAGTGGAGCAGCATACATTGGTGGAATTTGTTCATTGTTGAAAGGTGGAGCTGTAAATGAGGTAAGTGGGCATATTTTGGTAACAAGGATTTTGTACTAGAAACACAGTTTTTTGGGGGGTTTTTTGTTTTGGAAAAATTTCCTTCATATCAGAGCGCTCCTGATCCATTTAAAATGAATGCACATTTCTATTAATTACCTTTCTTGAACATGGTAAAGGGAGGAGGTCATCAGGTGACATAGGGCAACAGTGGTAGTTACTGAGCATGGCATGCTTGAATCTGTGGCCCTCCTGAGATGAAAACTAATGCCAAGCAATGTCTTATTGTGTACAAGTGTGCGTGAACTTTTTGTGTGTAACTCCTCTTCCAAGACTTGGTCAGACACAGAGGCACTGAAACGTTCGTGACTGGTCGCACTCACCATCAGCACTCCTTACGCCAAGGATGCTACCATCTTGCCTTCTCCATGGTTGCTCCTAGGCACATGTGCACAGTGCGCACCAAAGGATAAAGACCCCGTGGTGGGAAACTAGGTGCAGTGCCAGCAGATGACATTGGTGTGGTCTGGGGATTTAAACCCCAGCCATGCTTCCAGCCAGCACCTCAGCAACAGGTCGTTCTACTTTGCAGTACGTGTTTCTAATCCTGTGCCTTGTCTCGCTGTTCCCGTACCTTGTCTTGCTGACTCTGTGCCTGCTTCGTTATCCTGCTGTCTTACCGTACCTTGTCTGTGCCCTTGCCCTGCTTCCGTTGTCTTGCCCTGTTCCCTTGCCTTGTTCGTTTTGCCCTGACTTGTCCCTCAGTGCTAGTCCTGCTGTCCTATCTGTCTTTTCCTGATTCCCCGGTTCTGACCTCTGCCTTGGATTCTGACTTTGTCTGCTCACTGCCTGCTCTGACCCTTGGTCTAGACCTGGACATCATCTGCTCGATGCCTGCCTTGACCACTGCCCATACGTGTATTCTCTCTGACTGCTCCTTAAAGAACACTTGCCTAAGCCCTACTGGCCCCTGAACCCCAAAGGCTCAACCTGTGGGGAACGGGGCTGGTATAGGTGAAGCTCCAACTCCAGTCCCAGTGTCTGCCAGCTGTCGGCATGAGCCTAGTAGGTTCACATACTAGGCTGTGTCAACCATGCCACAGCCCAAGGGCTTACAACCATAATAAGCACATCTGTTTGTCTAGGGGCCCTAACTATCCCATATGCTCCTAGAGTACTTCTCTAATGGAATTTTGGTTCAATATGCTCAAAAATAAGCAGAAAGCAGGTTCAAAGTACTCATGTGCCTTTGGTTGGGTGGGCCCTATTGACTGTTTTCTCATGAAAGCCCCAATGATCAGATTGAAAGGTGCCTGTAGTTGGGGACTTTGCTTTTGGCACATCGGGACTCTCAATTCCCAGAGTGTCTGGGGACCAGATATTACCAGATAGCCAAGAGTTGAGGCACTCTGGTGGGAAAGTCTTGATGGAGTCATTAATTGTTGATTATATATTTATCTCTCTCTAATTGTTTCTTAGTTTAAATTCTGTACTGTCTTCCATTGCCCAGGTTTTACGCTCCCTGTTTAATGTAACTTTACTTTCTACCTTGATGTTAATTGGTTTCCCCTCAGTTACATTGTAAACCGGTACGATAAGACCTAGTCTTGAGCATCGGTATAGTAAAAGAAATTAAATAAATAAATAAATTAATTAATAAAAGAGAAACTTGTGGAATGGAACATGGATATTATTTGTTTTATTTAACTAGATTTCAGTAAAAATAGAGGCAATAAGCAGTATAGTAGGAAGTCCAAAATCAATATAGTCCCAACTGCTTTCATTCAAGTTGCCAAACATAAAAAAAATTCTAAATCTAAGATTAGATAAGGGAGGGAAGGAAGAGCTAGTACACACAAATGAGAGAAGAAAAAAGAGAATTTATGTCCTTATCACAAGACCAGTGTAAGAGTATTAGGCACCCTAGGCGCCTTTTGCCTTGCACTGCCCCCCCACCGTGACGCTGCACCCCGGTCTCCTACCTCATTCTCGGCCGCCGAATCTCTACTCCTCTTTGCCACGAGCGGGATATCTCTGCTCATGGCACCACATGGCTGCTCTTCAGCACTCCCTAATGGTCGGCTCCATAGGCAACCACCTAGTTTGCCTAATAGGTTGTGCTAGCTCTGCCTTAATCTGTATTCTCTGATGAAAATCTGTGGAAGACTGAAACATTGATAAGGATATACATTCTCTATTTTTCTTCTCTCGCTTTTGAGTGTTGACTCTTCAGTTTGCGCTAGGATAGGATAAATTGGCATACACTGGAAACCCAGTTTATGCAGGTTTATCTCATTTGTAGTCATTGTGGATATCCTGAAACTCTGACTGGCAGTGGAGTCACCAGGACAGATTTTGGAAAGCTCTGCATTAAGGTAATTCTTTCAAGCATGTCAGCCCAGGTCTCTGAGCCATCAGCAAGAACAACCAGCAACTGATCAACTGACACGCTTAGCAGCACAGAGACCTGCTGGGAACTGAACTTTGCTGCTGAATGTTGTCTTTGGATCAGCCAGACTAGATTATTCATTTGGTGCGCTGTGATACTTTGGGGCAGAAGGTTTCTGCTCCCTGAGGCTGCCAAATCAACAAAAGCTTGCTCTAAAAGGTCTAAGACCATGTGACGGATAGTTTTAGTATTTGCAAGAATATATCCTCTTCTGTATCTCTGCAAATGTCAGGTGAGAGTGAGGGGCCAGCTGGTAGCTTTTATTGTTATTAATCATTTGTATTACACGTACCAAATGTTCAGAGACACAAAGAGGTCAATATTCAAAGCCATTTGCCTGGATAACCTGTGAGTTATCTTTTTATATGGCTATTTTGAATATTCCCCTTTTTTATCTGGCTGAAAGTTAGCCGGCTAAATACTTATCTGGCTAAGAATTAGCTCAATAAGAAAGGGGCTTGTCAGGGCATTCTGGGAAGGGGCACAGTTAGGCAAATAACTGACTAACTCTGATATTAGGAGTTAGCCAGATACTTTGTTTTGCCTAAATCTAGATGTGTACGAGAACAGGTAACTTTAAACGTATAACCCACTATACTGAAAAGTATATAGCCTGTTAAGTGGTAAATAGAAAAAAAAACAAAAAAAAACTTGTGGGCCTACTGGCCCTAACATGAGCTCCCACCTTCCTCACACTCGAAATCCAAGTGCTCAGCCCTACTGAGCCAAGCCTGCAACATCCTCTAACCCCCACGGCCGATCCTGGAATTGCATCCCCCTGCCCAAGGCAACATTTAAAATAATTATAGGCTCCAGGGTCCCCAATCTTCCATCTACCCAAACTCATATTCTCCCCCCATCCTGGCACCAAAACAATCTTTATCTTCACCTGGATCACGGTAGTGACCTACTGCAACCCAGGCCCAGCGCTTCCAGGGTTCCTGAGCACCTATATACTGGCAGCAAATCTTCTAGCACTGCACTTCTAAGGAGTCACGCTAGAAGCATGTGCTTCCAACGTAGGTTCTTAGCGACCCCAGAAGCGCTGGGTCTGGGTCGCAGTAGGCACTACTATGATCTAGATGAAGAATGAAGAACATTTAGGTATTAGGAGGGTGGGAAGCTATGTGATTGGATGAGGGAAAGGTTGGGGGCCCTGAAGCATATAATTATTTTTAAATTTCACCAGGAGCTGCGGGAATGATATGGGGACTGTTGCAGTGATTATATTTTACTGTAAAATGGAGGGGGCTTAGGGGGTGCTGCAGACTCAGCCCAGGAGAGGCGAGCCCTTGGATTTCGAGTAGTAGGGAGGAGGAGGGATGTGTTTATTTTTTCCCTCTATTAGCCACATAACTGTCTATATTCTTTTGAATATAGCTGGTTAAGTCTAAAATTATTCAGCTAACTATAGCTGAAAAACTTTATAACCGGTGATATTCAAAGTCCGGCTGGTTAGGTTTAAGGTTATCTGGCTAAAGTTAGGTGGATAACTTTAATCAGTGATATTCTGAGGGACATATATCCCACTGAATATCCAGAAGTTATCCAGTTAACTTTAGCTGGTTAGCTTATCTGCTCACTGTCTTACTGAATATTGGACCCATAGGGGTAGATTTTCAAAGGGTTACGCACGTAAGATACGCGCATAACCCCCGAAAACTACCCCTGCGCGCGCCGAGCCTATTTTGCATAGGCTCGGCGGCAGCGCAAGCCCCGGGACGCGCGTATGTTCTGGGGCTTTCCAAAATGGGTGATCCGGGGGCGTGGTGGCGGTTCGGGGGCATGTCTGGGGGCGTGACGGCAGTCCAGGGACGGTCTGGGGACGGGGTCTAGTGCTCCAGCACAGTGGCCTGTGCCGGGGCAAGGCGCGCCAGCAGCTGGCCGGCGCGCGCAAGTTACGGCTGCCTTGGGCAGGCCTAACTTTTGAAGCAAAGGTGGGGGGGGGGGGAGTTAGTTAGGGATGGGGGGGTGTTAGATAAGGGAAGGTGGGGGGGGGGCCGGAAAAAAAGTTCTCGATTTCGGAGCGGCCTTGGAGGGAACAGGGAAAGCTATCGGGGCTTCCCTCGGGCTCGGCGCGTGCAAATTGCACATGTGTGCACCCCCTTGTGCGCGCCGAGCCTGGATTTTATAACATGCGCGTGGCAGTACGAGCATGTTATAAAATCGGGCGTAGATTTGTTCGCGCCAGGTTGCGCGAACAAATCTACGCCCGCACGTATCTTTTAAGATCTGGCCCACAATGAACAGTCCCTGTTCTTTTGAGTTCACAATTTAGTCAAGAGCAACAAATCAGATGTAGAACAAAAAACAAATTGAAATTTAGTCAGGGCAGCAAAGGATAAAATAGGTGGTTAATGTTGGGGATTAAACTGAGTATAATCAAAGATGATGCTGTAATCCCTGTGGTGGTTTATCTGGAGAGTGGTTCAAGGGGCCATATCTCGTATTTCTATTAATGGTGGAACACTGTTATTATGCCATAAGTTATATTTTCCATGGTTTCCTTCATGGGGGTAAAGATATCTTTCAGAGCCCTTCGCATTGCATTAAGTTTAGGACCCATGTGACTGTATTGTATACGGCAGTGATGATCACGGCATAGATTGCTGTAGTCATATCACAATGAAACACGTGAGAGTTTTAGTGGTTTCCAAAGTTTCTCTTTACTGATAGGTTGTAACTGATAAAATAAAGTCCTTTACAACTGCGTACATCATTTTTAAGATGGTACAAATGTTTATATTAAGTGTATGACTCCTTACAACCTTTCTTAAACTGAGATATTACTCCAATTGAACCATTCCTTTTAGTTACTTGATCTCTTACCTCCCAGAGGGTTCTGGGCAAAGCTTTTGTGCTCCCCCCATGGTAGTTTAAGTATCAAAGGCGTGCTTTAAAGTGTTTTGACTTTTATCTCCTACTTCCTCTTGTAATATCAGGGGGGGGGTGTGATACCTTACTCTCTTCATCTCCCAATCTTCACAGGTATTCATGGGCCATCGACATGGTCTATCTCCTCTCCTTCTCTCCTCCTTCCTCTCACCCTGGATGGCTGGAAGTCTTCCTCTCCTTGGATCTTGGTGATCTCGGATTCCTCTTGCTAAAAGGGAACCTCTCCCATTGAACTGAAGAGCATATAACTATAGCTGAAAAACTTTATAACCGGTGATATTCAAAGTTCAGCTTAACCGAGTCCAAATTTACTGAGAACTCCAAAATTAAATAAATCAATCCAAGAAGATAGAGTGGATTGGGAAGGTGGAAAGAAACTCCCATCCAAATGAAATGCTCTATAGAGACAGAAATATATTTAATAGAAAAATTAGAGAACAGCACAGGACATGCTGGCTCTGCAAAAACCAAAAGGGGAATCCACAAGATAAATTGGTTGACTGGCTCTGTATGCCCGAGGGACATACCATGCACCAGCTTCCACTTGGGGAAGGTTATCCCAGTAACATTACCAACTAACTTCTAAAACTAACCCACTATATTTGAATATAACCAGTTAGGTTTAAAGTTATTCAGGTAGCCAGTTCATTACCAAAAAAAGAAAAAAGCACTTCTGTACCAGCAGAACTGATTCCTCACCCCTGAAATGCTGTTGGGCAGAGTGCCCGACGTCCCCTCAAGGCCCTCCCCCCGTAAAGAATGACAATAAGTTGTGGGCCATAACTGTCCGAGGAGGCTTTCCCTCCCCACCTCCACACCCCCCAATTTTGAAATAAAACAGGGAGGTTTCAGGCCCCTTCCTCCTCCCACCTCACCTAGAACCTTCCAAGAAAACCCAAGATACCAGGAGAATGGGACATTCAATCTGCTTTCAGAGGCATCCAGCATTGCTGCCACACTGCTGTCATACTGCGACACTAGATGCCATTGTGAGTGGCATAAATATACTGCGTTCCCGATGGTTTTGGTGAGGTTCCGGGTGAGGCGGAAAGGGGAGGGGGTTAGGGGTTAGCATGGGGCCTGGAGCCTACCTATGTTTTTCTAAAATGGGTTATGGGGGGGAGGGGGGCTGGGAAGGATCCTTAGCTCTCTATAGCCTGCAACGTACTCTCATTTTTGGGGGGCTTGGGAGGGGTGCTGTTGGGTGCAATGCCTGACAGCATTTTTACTGATTTTAGGGGGTGGAGGATTGTGCTTGCTGACCCAGTAGGGGTTTTTATTTTTTGTACTTAACCAGCCAGATTTTGAATGTAACCAATTATGATTTAAGTTATCTAGGTTCACTTGGATAAATTTAGGACTGCTTTGGATAATGCTGTTATCCGGCTGTTAATGGCTAAGTCATCCAACTAACTTTGCCCCAACTTAGACTGCCCCTCCCGACTTATCCAGCTAAATTGTTAGCTTCCTAATGACTTAGCCAGATAACTCATAACTCAGTGGGAATTTCAAAATTTTGAGAGAAAGATTTATCAAAATGCTATGTTCACTTCCCACATAGCATCTTACAGCTCTTGATGGAGTGAAATATGCACAACATTCTGCAAAAGGTCTAAGATTTGACCACATTTCTTCCTCAAGAGAAGTTGGATTATCTGATGTCACTAGTGGACAAGGGTAAGGATTGTGGAAAACACTTGGTCAGATCAACATGTAGGAGTAAACTTTCAAAAGTTATGCATGTAAAAGCATATATTGAAGCAATTTTCAAAAGCCCATTTATGCGCAAAAAATCTCTAAAAAATTCAGCCCTGTGGAATGAATTTTCAAAGGAACTGCGTGCATAAAAATAGAAATTTTCAAAAGTCCATTTATGTGTGTAAAACCTTTTGAAAATTATCTCCATGGTGTTTTTAAGAAAGCATCAAGAGCCTCTGCCATAGATGTTGGTGCCCATATACTGTCATGGCTGCGGTCTTCAGAACTGAGGTCAGACGTGCAGGACAGGGCTGCTGATATAACCTGCAAGGTAGAGAATCCCTTTAGCAATAAAGTCAATGAAGCAGTAGCTCAGATTAAAGACCATTGTTCAATACTTCAGACACTCTCTGCAGTCACTTTACACCCACTCTCCATATCTGCCAAGAGGTGTTTGAGGTGGGTACTAAGAAGACACTTATAATCCTCTTGTAACCCCACCCCGGTGTGCAGGTCCAGCATGGGTGAGGCCATAAAGTTATTTATTCTCTTCAGAGCAGGAACCCTGACTAGATCTTCAATCTCCCTCACTTCCCTGGGTGTAGATTCTTTGACTAAGGTGGAAAGGAATCCTCTCAGGTCCCAGGGTGGGGTGGCTAGTTTCATGCGCTGAATTTGTTGCACTAGGTGCATTTTTACACTGTGCTGGGTGCCACATGCTGAGTGCCCAAAGAATACACAGGGACCACTGAATGATTGTCCAAAATAATACTTTACTGCAAATAGCATAGTTGAATAGCACAAATAAATAGGTTTCCAGCTCCCCAGTTCTCTCTTTCTCTTGGTATACAGTTCTTGGGCTCTCTATCTGTTCAAGAGTCTATTATTAGAGCCAGGAATCCCGCTGCTGTCCTGGGTTAGATAGAACAGTAGATCCCTTGGGTTGGGGCTCCTTTGCTGGACAGGAGCCTCTCCCAGATGGCAAAAATATAATCTTGGAACAGAGAGTTAATGTCTCTGGCTCCCCAGAGTTGACTGAAGACGCCAAGTGGGTGTCCTTCCCTATTTCAGATGATTTTATTACTCACGGTTAGTTGTCCTTTCCTATGATGTGGATGCCTGGTGGAAGGGATCCTGGATGGAACGGCAGGTCTACTGATGGGTAGGAAGAGGGGCAGAAAATAACTTTGTTCCCCAAAATAGGTAACACTGGATATCCTCTGCAATGGGACACCACCGCTTCTGGAGCAGGTCTTCCCTACCCTGGGCTTCTTCAATTCAGCGTTCCCCCAGTCCCTAAGTCTTGGAAAGCCCCAGGTCTTCAGCAGGGCTCCTACTAATCAAAAGTCCAAAAATCCAAATCAGACCCTGAGTAATCACTCTGCACCTTATATGCGGAGAGCAGCAGTGGAGCCCTGACTTGCCCTGGGGTCTCAGATGGCTTCCATGGCTCCAGGTAGGCCCAAAACGTAAATCAGGATAAACCTCCAACCTTTTTTCTAACTGCCCCCTGAGCCCTTTGCAGAGCTCTTCTATAAAACCTCCTGCCAGGGATATCCATTACAGCCCCGAAATGGGAGGGGCTGCCACTGAATGGATCCTCTCCCTAATTATATTCCTTTAACTGTACTAACAGGTCTATTCCCAGGGCTTAATGGTAACCCAGAAAGGCGCCCAGGTTACACTCTGATGAGGTGTTTTCCTCTGCCCACTCACTCTCGGCAACAACAGGGATGCTACTTCTGTCCAAGGCAGCAAAGAACTCCTAAGCCACAGTTAGCTCTACAGTCAAAACCTGGGATGGGGTTTTGACTGGATCCAGGAAGTCATAACCAGTGTTCCAGTGACAATTATGGAAGACCTGGCTGTAGGGGGAAAGATGAGGTTTTACGTTAATTGTTGGCCCGGTATAACCTCAGACAGATGGGTTCTAAGTATAGTACAAAACAGATACAGACTTTGCCTATTGGAGATTCCACCAAATTGCCACATGAGCGAATATCACTACACCTCTCAGCATCAGGATTTACTACACAAGAAACTTTCCTCCCTCTTGGAATCAAAACCCATCAAACCCCAAAAAACCAGGAGGATTCCTTCCCATCCTAGACTAAAGAGCTTGAACAAATTCCTTGTAAGAGAAAATTAGAATTTGGTTTTTTCTGGGCACCATAATTCCCTTCCTTCTGAAAAAAAAAAAGACTGGTTATGTTCCCTGTATTTAAAGGATGATTACATCCAAACAGAGATTCATCCAAGCCACAAGAAAACACCACCTCCAGTACTCGGTACTACCTTTTGGCCAAGTATCAGCACTCTGAATATTCACCAAATGTCTTATGATGATGGTGGTGGAACTTCACTAACTATGGGTGCATGCATTTCCTTATCTGGATGATTGACTGGTCCCGAACACTTATCATGAAAGTGCAAGAAAATCAATAAGCACAACCATCCAGGTATTGAAGTTGCTAGGATTCATCATAAGTTACTCCAAATCCAAACTGAACCCATCATTTCAATACACGACACAGGCAAAAATCTTTCTTCTGCAAGGAAAGATTATCACCCTAATGTCTAATGTCTCCAGTAAATGAAATAAAAAAGAGTCAGCAGACATCAGAGTGGGACATGTTGAGCTTGTTAGGCCTAATAGCATCATCAAAAAACCTACCTATAATGCTCTTGGCAAGTCTCTACCCAGAGTCCAAGACACAGTGTCTGAGTTTCCCAGAAGCTCAGGGACTCTCTGTCCTGGTGGCTGGTCTAATCAAATCTAGCAGAAGGAATACCCTTTTAAATTCCTCTTACACTTATTATCCTAACCAAGATATTTCCAACCTAGGCTGAGCAACTCATATAGAGGGGCTTCATAACCAAGACCTCTTGTCTGCTGCGTGCCGCTGTCCTTCTGGTTTTATCGGGAGTCCGGTCGCCGCTGGATGATGTCAGCAGGGTTGGCAAGAGGTTAGATGTTTTCTCAGCTTCCTAGGCCCCCTGGTCTCAAACAGGGTTCCCTTCGCTGTCCTTTCGCCTTCCTCTCTCCCGAGAGGCACGTCTCACTGATTCCTCCGGGGAAGCGCCGCTGCCCTTCCGGTTTTATTGGGAGTCCCATCGCCTCTGGATGATGTCAGCAGGGTCGGCAAGAGGTTAGATGTTTTCTCAGCTCCCTAGGCCCCCTGGTCTCAAACAGGGTTCCCTTCGCTGTCCTTTCGCCTTCCTCTCTCCTGAGAGGCACGTCTCACCGATTCCTCCGGGAGATTGAGTTTTTAAGTAAACATGTGGATAGAGTATCCTCAGACAATCAGGTTCTCAGTATAATCAGAAGAGAAGAGTATACCAGTTGGCTGCTCCTCCAAATCACTCACCAAGAAGCGAATGGACAGCCTCTCAGCTTCAGGATTTGCCATAAGAGGAGTTTTCCTCTCTTTTAGAGGCCCATGGAGTTAAACCCGGTTCACTAGAAATAAAAGGATGGAATTCTATTGCAATTTTTTTCCTGATTCTCAAGTGTGCGGGGGAACTCAGTCCCATCTTAAACTTGAGGGCGATAAACAAATACGGGGTAAGGGAAAGCTCAGAGTGAATTCCCTCGGCACACTAATTCCTTTTCTAGGAAAATGGGGCTGTCTGTACTCCCTAGACAAAAGGGATGCTTACTCCCACATAAGCAATCTTTTCTGCTCCTGGGAAGTATCTCAGATTTGTAATAGGGAGGCACCACCTCCAGTATCGTACGTTGCCTTTCGGCCTCGCGTCAGCACTCCTTGTTTTGGTGCCTGCATACCTTTGCAAGTTGAATGTGCATGTTTTCTCTACCTGGATGATTAGTTGGCCAAGAGCACATCTCAAAGAAGTGCTGCAGAATTAATAATCAAAACCATCTGGGTTTTGAAATTGCTAACTTGTTATCAATTTTCTGAAATCTTATGTGAGCCCATCACCTCAATTGGATTTATATGAATTTTTCTAGCTGCATCTTAGGCAAATGCCCTACTCTGGCAAACAGGACTAACACTTTGATATCTGCTGTGGAGAAGATAAAAATGAGTCATGTTGAGGTTGTTGGTTCCTATGGTTTTGACTGTATGTGTTGTTCCTATGGCATGTCTTCACTGTTACAGAAACCCGCTGCGGAGGCCCGCGACCAGCCCCTACACTCACCAATGCAACCACCTCCATCTTGCCGGACCCAGAAGCCTCGCGGCAGCCGGGAACCACCGCAGATGCGCCCTACACTACCTCCTCGCTGGGCCGCCCACGCCAATGCCATGTGCCGACCAGGCCGCAACCGGGCTCTGCTCAGGCCTCCCAGCTGACCCCCGGTCTCCCAGGCGTGCACGCACACCTCGTGACCCGTTTTCAGTGTCTACTGTGGGAGGAGCCAGGACTCCTCCCAGGCCTCAGACTATTTAAGGCAAGGCCTGCTCCTCAGGCCTTGCCTTGGCTACTCCTGGCTCCTGCTCACCTTTGGAAGCTTTGTTCCTGAGTTCCTGATCTTCTGCCTGCCTGACTACGAGATACGCCGCCTGCCAAGACCCTTGCCTGCCTGACCACAAGATACGCTGCCTGCCAAGATCCTCACCTGCCTGATCTTGAGAGACGTCATCCGTTCGGACCCTCAGACTCATCGCCTGAGACCCCATGTAAGTCCAGCCAGTCCTGGTACTCAAGGGCTCAACCTGAGAGGAACGAAAGCTGGTATTGGTGAAGCCCCAGCAGGGTTTCAGGCTTCTCCAGCCTCGCCTGCTGATGGCGGGCACCCGTGGGGCTCCTCCCCATTGGTGGTACCAACTCCCCCGTTGGCCCAAGGATCCATGCTCCTAACAGCTAACTAAGGCCATGGATCCAGCAGAGGCTTCCGCACTACACGTGGGGTTCTCAACCAGTGTAATATGCACTTCTGCCAGCAATCCGCTCTCTTCCTGGATGACCTGACCAAAATGACTTATATCCTGTTGTGCTCTGGCCTGGGCATCACCCTTATGGGAATGCTTGGACCCACTTCTACTGAACTTCCCAGGGTTCCTGGTTCGTTTCCGGGCTGTGTTTGAAAGCCCTGGTCGGCAACTTAAGCCATTACAGAACTCTTACACATCCGGTAGGGCAGACGCTCTCTGATGGACTACACCTTGGAGTTTCGGACATTATCCACAGAGTTCCATTAGAAGGAGCCTTGCCTCCACGCCATCTTTTTGGACGGCCTCTCGCCCAAAATTAAGGATGAGCTAGCGGCCCGCGATCTTCCTGCATCTCTGGACGCACTGATTGATTTAGTGGGCAGGATTGATCTCTGGCTTCAGGAAAGATCCCTCAAAATAGCTGGTGTCAGCGACACTCTAATGAGCCAAATCGGCTGCGCCCATCCTCGCCCGCAGGCTTCCATGGAAGGACCGACTTAGGAACCCATGCAGCTGAGCCATGGGCCATTATCTCTCGAAGAACACCAGAGACATCGCCGGGCCAGAATCTGCTTATATTGAGGGACCTCCGGGCACCTCCTGGCCCAGTGTCCTGTGTGGCCATCAAACTCCAGGGCCTAGGGTTCACTGGGGGAGTGTGCCTAGACCTGACTTCACCAGTTCCCTCACTGACCTTGCTGGTAACTCTTGTTATACGAGGCTGTGACTTTTCGACCCTAGCGCTGGTAGACTCGGGGGGCCGGAGGAAACTTCCTCATGCAAGAGATTGTGGACCAGCTGTTAATTCCCACTTGACCTTGCCCTGTCCCATTTATGCTTTCCTCGATCTACGGGGATTCTCTACCAGGGCAGGTCACACACATGACCGTTCCCCTGGAACGTCATATTGAACGTCAGGAACGAATCTCTTTTTACATTATTCAGAAGGCCATTCACCCAGTGGTCCTGGGAATCCCTTGGCTACAGTGACACAATCCGCACTTTGATTGGACATCCCTGCGACTCAACCATTGGGGTTCCTCCTGTCACCAGAGATGCATCCTTGCGACCACGGACACCTCCAGTAGTAACGGCTTCGATGGCCCCGAGGGACTTCCTCCGCAATACATGCAATACGCTGATGTATTCTCGAAAAAGGTGGCCAACACCTAGCCTCCTCATCGGGGGATTAACCTAATTCCGGGCTCCACCTCTCCGCGAGGGAGGGTGTACCCCTTGTCCGTGCCCAAAACACAAACCATGTCCGACTACATCCAGGAGAACCTACAGAAGGGCTTCATCCGCCATTCCAGCTCTCCGGCTGGAGACTTCTTTCTCGTGGGGAACAAGGATGGCTCCCTTCTCCCATGTATAGACTACCGGGGCCTAAACGCTATCACGGTGAAGGACCGGTACCCACTGCCTCTGATAACCGAGCTATTCGACCGGTTACAGGGGGCCCGAGTGTTCTCTAAATTGGACCTCCGAGGGTCATCCATGTGCCGCCTTTTCAAGAAAATTCACTCCAGGCCAGAAGAACTATACCATTGGCGACCAAGAACTCCTGGCCATTAAGCTTGCATTTGAAGAATGGTGCCAGTGGCTGGAGGGTGCCCAGCACCGCATAATGGTCTACATGGATCATAAACATTTGGAACATCTGCAACAGGTTTAACGCCTCAACCCCCGCCAGGCCTGCTGGGCCCTGTTCTTCACGCGCTTTGATTTTGACCTGCACTACCGCCCAGCATCCAAACATCAGCATGCAAATGCTCTCTCTCACTCATTTTCAACCGAAGAGCAACCCGAACCAGCGAGACACATCATCGACCCGGCATGTGTTCTTGTTGCGGTAACACAAACAGTCCCACCAGGGAAGACAGTGGTACCACGCAGACTCTGAGACTGCGTGGTACCACCGTGGGGAAACGGCTCTCATTCCGCCAGGCACCCTGGACAGGCGAGGACCTTGGCTCGACTGCAGCAGTTCTACTGATGGCCCAGTATATGCCAAGACGTTAATGCGTACCCGACCTGTGTCCAGCAGAAGTCGCCGACGGGCAAACCATGGGGTCTGCTGCAACCCCTTCCAGCACCCAGCGAACCCTGGACACACCTGTCAACAGATTTCCTGGTGGACTACCACCTTCCGGAGGGAATACCGTCATCTGAGTCACTGTTGACCGCTTTTAAAAAATGGCACACTTTGTTGCCCTGCCCAGCCTCCCGTTGGCTCCCCGATTAGCACAATTATTTGTGCAGCACGTCTTTCGACTCCACTGTCTCCTGCAGCACATCACTTCAGATCGTGGTCCTCAGTTTACCGCCAAATATTGGCAGAGTCTTTGCAAAACGTTCCCCATCATACTAGACTTTACCTCAGCATACCACCCGCAAGTGAACGGCCAAGCAGAGCGGACCAACCGGGCCCTTAAACAATTCCTTCGGATGTATATTAACGCTCACCAGGATGACTGGGCCGATTTGCTCCCATGGGCTGAGTTTTCACACAACTCACACCCCTGCATTGCCACAGGAGCCTCTCCGTTCCAAATTGTCTATGGCAAGCAACCACTCCCTCCATTACCTTTGCCTCTATCTGTTCCTTCTCTTGCCGCCCAGATGACAGCCGAGAATTTGAGAGGACTCTGGACTCAAGTACGCAAAATGCTTCAAAAGGCAGGCAACTTGGCCAAAATATTTGCTGACCATGGTCGCCGACCTGCCCCCAAGTACCATCCAGGACAGAAGGTCTGGCTCAGCACTCGCTACATCCGGCTGAGGGTTCCATCCATGCGCCTCGCACCGTACTATATTGGGCCATTCTCCATCCTCCGGCAACTGGGGTCAGTGACCTACCAACTCCGTCTCCCGTCCTCCCTCAAAATTCACATCGCCTTCTACACCTCCCTGCTGAACTCCCTGGTACTGTCTTGGCCCTACAGAAAAAAACCCGAAACCCCGCAATTCTCCGCTGAGGAAGAAACCACCTATCAAGTCTGGGAGATCCTTGACGTGCGAAAAAAGGGCCGAAGATAGGAGTATCTGCTCTCATGGGAGGGCTTTGGCCCAGAGGAGAATTCCTGGGAGCCTTCCGCCAACATCCTCCACAAAACGTTAATTCAACAATTTCACAAGGATCAGCCCAAGAAACCCAGACCCCCTGGGGGGAGGGGCCTTAGGGGAGGGGGTACTGTTACGGGAACCAGCTGTGGAGGCCCGCGACCAGCCCCCTACACTCACCAGTGTAGCCGCCTCTATCTTGCCGGACCCGGTAGCCTTGTGGCGGTTTGGAACTGCCGCAGGCGTGCTCCACCACATTGATTTCTCACCAGGCCGCCCATGCAGACACCGCGCACCGACCAGGCTGCAACCGGGCTCCGCTTGGGCCTCCCAGCTGACCCCCGGGCTCCCAGGTGCATATGCACGCCACATGACCCATTTTCAGGGTTCACCGTGGGAGGAGCCAGGACTCCTCCTCCCAGGCCTCAGACTATTTAAGGCAAGGCCTGCTCCTCAGGCCTTGCCTTGGCTATTCCTGGCTCCTGCTCACCTTTAGAAGCTTCGTTCCATTGTTCCTGATCTGCTGCCTGCCTGACCCCCTCTCCTCTGGTAACAGCGGAGAGGGGGGCAGTGTGTTTGAATCATATTGATTTCCTCATTGAATTCTATGGAGCCAGGGCAAATAAGTATGTCAGAGAGTATGTAACTTGGGCAATGTGGAGACAGAAGTGTGGGCAGGCAATTTTGACTTCCTGTCTTTAGTTTCATTCTAACTTTGTGACCCAAGAATGATGATCCCCACTGTTTTCTCTGAGGGACTGATGTCACCTGAGTGACTTTTTATACCTGAAAAAGGATAATCTAGCTCATACACTGGGAAATAAGTCAGTTAATGCATTCTGTGGTGCGAAGCATGGCAGGACCAAAATGTTTCATTATATGCTCATGACTGCCTAATTTGCTGCTATTTGGCTGTTTGAGCAACTTGTGCTTCAGCTTTGTATAGATATTATTTGTTTGACAGCTTCCCTCATCATCACCTTTCTGGCCTTAATCAAGTTGATTTCATTGACATTGACTTCATTGTGATTAAACTTTTGTGAGTTCTTTGGAGCAGGCACATTGTAATCATGTAATTATTTTGCAGAGGATTGTGTACCTGGCACCATATCAGTACTTATTATTATTTAGGGGTAGATTTTAAAACATGCGTGCATCCATGTGCATGTGGGTCCCGGCGCGTGCACATGGACGGCCGATTATATAACATGCACGCGTCGCCGTGCGCATGTTATAAAATATGATGCCCGGGTGCACATTCATGCCCTATATTGTATCAGCGCACGGGTGCCCACTCGGCATGCAGGGGGGGGGGGGGGGATTTTGCCAAGCACATACAGTGACGCGATCAAGGCCTTTGCCCAGTTCCCTCCCAGTCCGCACCAATTAAGGAGCGGACTGGGAGGGAAATTTCCTACCCCCCTACCTAACCTTCCTCCGTTTTCCCCTCTCCACACCGACCACTAAATCTACCCTACCTATCTTTTTTTTTTGTTGTTTTTTAACTTACTTCCTCCTCAGAGTAGTTACGCGTGCTGACCGGCTGCTGGCGCACAAATCACCAGGACAGCACAAAATGGCACTGTCCCTGCTGGCCCCTGCCCTGTCCCCGCCCAGCCAAGACCCCGCCCCTTTTTAATGGCCTGGCACGTGTGTGTGACCCCCTCCATTTCTAAAATGCGCTTGGCGTGGGCACGACTTGTCACGCGCAAATGTTCCAGTATTTGTGCGTGTCGGCGAATAAAAATGTACCTGTAAACACTTATGTAGCATGTTAAGGGAGCTATAATACCACTGCAGCAACAATTGTTTGTAAGAAATAAACCACAAAGCATAGTTACAGTGTTCAGGTTGATTAAACCTGAAGCATTTCTTTTTTTCAAATATTGCTTCACATTAGTACTTCTTGACTGTTTGTTTGTTTTTGTTTTTTTTTGTAAACTGTGCTTACAAATTTTGACTCTGTCAAAAACAGATTCTTTCAACAAAATCCTACAGTCCACTTAATATTGTTTTGTTTTGGTGGTGTTTTTATTTTTTAGATTGGAAAAACAGATATGATGGCAATCACATTGGCTCAGTCCCTGGGCCACAACCTTGGTATTTTCTCAGACAAGAAAAAGTTGCTGAGTGGTAAGTACTTGCCTACAAATCATACGTTAATGTGTGATGTAGCCAGGAATACCTGCCAGAAAAATAGCCTGGCATAAATATTAAAACAAACATTTGCAGGATATGTAAAATATCTGGTTTGAATTTCCTCAACCGAGATGATATATTATTGGTTTGATTTTAGTTATGTAAGGGATTGCTGTTACTGAAGTGAAGGAATTTTCTTGGCAATAATAGTTTCGAATCTGTTGAGCACAGACACACTATGCAAGTGTGTGCACCCAGCACATTGTGGGTGCTATCATAGTAATGAGCAATGAAAGATACAGTTAGATTTAAGAGTTTCACAATCATAATCATACGGTTTTGTAGTACTGTAAAATTTTACACTACCAGTAGGATTTAATGTCCTATCATAGGGGCAGATTTTCAAAGCCCTATTCGCGCCAGGCCTATTTTCAAAAGGCTCGTCGGTGCGCATAGAGCCCCAGGATGCGTGTAAGTCCTGGGGCTTAAAAAAGGGGCGGGGAGAGGGCGGGGCTGGAGCCTCCAGGCATAGCGGCCATTTGCCGCTGTGCCCGGGATCGCGGGCTGGCCATTAGCCAGCGTGCCCAACCTACGCCTGCCCGGAGGGAGGCACAACTTATAAAATAAAGGTTAAGGTGGAGTTAGGTAGGGCTGGGGGTAGGGCGGGAATGGGGAAAGCTAGCAGGGCTCCCCAAGAGCTTGGAGCGCGCAAGGTGCACTATTGTGCACCTCCTTGCGCGTGCCGACCCTGGATTTTATAACATGCACGCGGCTGCGTGTGCATGTTATAAAATCGGGCGTACATTTGTGCGCACCGGGTTGCGCGCACAAATGTACGCCCGCGCGTAGGTATTAAAATCCGGCCCATAGTGTATATATGTATGAGTATATAAAGATCATCAGCTGTGTAAATATATCATATTTAGTTTTTCTAGCGGTAGGGGAGCATTTTATTTGCCCTCTAGAGGAAAATGTTAGTAGCTACTCAAAAGAGAAAATGTAAGAAGGGCAATTTTATCATGGGTGCAACCCAATCCACTCCAAAATATAAATGATAATAATAAATTGTATTTTAGTTTGTTGCTTTCAGACACACTAACCTGGAAACAGCTGCTGTACCTGGAAGCTTTCAGCAGTGCTCACGGTGTATTGTGGTTACTGATATTATAGAAACTTTTATTGATACTCCCAAGGAAACTAAGGTTTACTCTTAAAATAGAAAGCTAGGGATGAAGTTCTTATCTGGTTTAATCTTTATAAAGCATGTTTATAGAAATTGCATATCATGAAACCGTAGAAATCTTGTGAAAAGTCAATTAAGCATAGCTTGTGAACTGTAAAATTAGAACATGTTTTAAATTCTTATTTAAAATGTGCAAAAATCTAAAAGGATATGCATATTACATTTTTCTCAGGTGAGTGCAAGTGTGAAGACACATGGTTGGGATGCATAATGGAAGACATTGGGTAAGAGTTTTTCTGGTGCCTCTTCTAAATAACACCATAAATTACTAAACTTTGTAATACCTGGAATTGTATTTTTAATGCTTATCTCTTTTTTTATTGTAATAATTTGATTCACTTAAAAATATACCCAGTTTCATCATTTTAGACAGGAAGGGCTTGATCTATCCAAATTCAGGACTTAGAAACATTCCCATCAGAAAAATATGCACTGGAGTGGGTGTTTATAGGCATGTCTGTGGGTGGAGCAGAGGATTTTATTAGAATGTCTATGGTGAATCCAACTTTATTCGCCGATTATTTTTTAGTTTTGTGATTTTCTCTTTAATATCTGCTTTTTTAACAGCTGCTTTTTGGTTTTTCCAGTATTTGTCCTATAAGCCAAAAAGATTTTGGTTAGAGATGTGCTATTGTTTGTTTTGCTTTGTGTGATGCACACTAGATCAAATATGCATGTACTAAATTGATTTAGTATGCACTAAATAGATTTTTATATATACTAAAACAATTTTTGTGTGCTAAAACAAAATGACATCAAAGTAAAAAATAGAAAAAAAAAAGAAAAAATTCAGCTTCACATCCCCTAATTTTGTTTGAATTGAGCTCAGATGGCTTGAAGACTATTCATCTAATAAAAGACAAAGGGACCTATTTATGAAAATATGCTAACATTGTTAGTAAATAGGCCCCATTTGGAACATTAGCACATTTTTATAAATAGGCACCAAAGCTGGAAGCCCTTGGGCCTGATGTATTAAGCATTTTTTCTAGAGACACAAAATGGTAAAAGCTTTTTAGTACATCAGGCCCTAAAAGCGATGTCTTCTTCAGTGGCATCGACAGTGGTTTTTAGGGTTTAGTTCTTATTGTTACTTTCACAACTTTTTGACAGAAAAAAAAAGATACTGTATGTACATGAAAACACCAGATGGCGCTAAGTTGCTTTTCCTCCAACTTTTGCTGGTTTAAGTATTACATATTGTGAGATGTTGAGCATCAGCAAAACAGTGGCCCTATTGAGAGATCATTAACTTATGAATTACAGAAAGCATGGGATGGGCACAGAGGGTCTTTCATGCAGTCAAATAGGCTCTATGGCAGAAATATCAACGTGCAGTCCTTGAGGGCACCATACTATCTTGTTTCCAGCTATCACTCATGAATATGCAGGAATTAGATTTGAGGTGGTGCATACATATATTGTATATATCTCTTGTATATGCATTAAGGATATCTTGAAAACTAGACTGGTTTGCAGCCCTTAGGGACTGCAGTTTTGACACTCCTGATCTACAGTATTGCTGTAGGATGGACAGGACAGGTCTGTAGATGGTGGCCAGGTGTTCCGTAGTACAGACATAGACCAGTTTGTCTCCACCGGAGGCGCTCTTCCAGTATCAGCCGCCCATGGCCCAACTGCACGGGCTCTTCCGTCTTGGCCACAACGGAGACCCTACTTGGAGCAGGGCTGGTGGTTGGTGGTGAACGGGATCGAACCTGAGAGGGCTTCTTGGGCATCCGACTCTCCCGGTGATGCTTTTGGAGAAGATGATTGATTCAGCCTATCAAGTCTATAAGATCCTCGAGAGAGAAAGGGAGCTCCCGTGCAGCCAACTCATCCTTCAGCTGCAAGGGAAGTCCATCCAGGTAGATAGCTCATAGGCAGTCTTCCTGCCAAGCGAGCTCAGAAGCCAAAGTCCGAAACTCAATGGTATAATCGAAGAGACTTCTTTGGCCTTGACAAAGATGTAACAAGCTGGTGCTTGCCATGGCATGCTGCCCAGGATCATCAAAGGTCCGTCGAAACACAGACATGAACTGAGATAACTCCCTTAGGAGTGAGTCCGATCGTTCCCATAAGGGTGAAGCCCAAGCCAGCACCTTCCCTTCAAGACGAGACAGGATGAAGGTGACTTTAGTTAGTTCGCCCTGGAAGATGGAGGGTTGCAGAGCGAATTGCATATGTCATTGGTTGATAAACTCTCTGCATAGCCTGAAGTCACCGTTGAAACGTGGGGGCGCTGGTAGGGCCAGCAGGGCTCGAGGCATCAATGATGATGGCTGTGAATGAGGAGGAGGAGCCAGTGTAGGAACCGGATTACTGATGAGGGCATCAAGCTGGGCATGAAGACAATCAATGGAGGAGGCCAGTGCCTCAGGAAACTGCTGCTGTTCTACCTTGGGGGCACATTCATGTTGACCTCCTTCCAGTCTGCTATTGCACTTGCCAAGCAAGACTACTACATCCATCTGACAAACTCTCTTGCATCTAAACCTTGCCATCTTTGGCACACTCAATTCCCTCCTCAAACTTCCTCTACCTTCCTCCCCCCTTCAGTCTTTGCCCAGATTATGGCTAACTACTTCCATGACAAGATTTACAAAATTAATTGCGTTCTCAACCAGGTCATCTCTATCTCCCTCTCCCCCATTTCATTCCTCTACCGTTCTCCTGGCCTCCACCACTCTCTGAAGTCATAGTGGGCAAAACTACCCATCTTCTTTCCTCTAACCCCATTCCTATCCAGTTCCTCAGCTTTATTTCCACTACTGTAATCCCTTCCAGCTGTTACATCCTTAATCTATCACTTTTCAGTGCTACTATTCCTAGGGGTAGATTTACCCCCCGAAAACCTACCTCAAACCCCCCCTGCGCGTGTCTGGGGGCGTGTCAGGGGGCAGGAGGGGTGGGTCCTGGTGCACGAACAAAAGAACGCGCGCTCGTAAATTTATAAAATCTACCCCCTAGTGTTTTCAAATATGCTATAATCACACCACTCCTCAAAAAAACCCTCTGGACTCTACCTGCCCTACCAACTATCGGCCCATCTCCCTCCTCCATATTGCTTCTTAAATACCCTCCCGGGCACACCTGCTTTTTAACTAGTAAAGCCTGGCGTTGGTAACCCAAGGGTATTTTTAGGCTGGTATGAGCTGGGCATTTTTCAAACAGCCAGTTTCGATAGGTAAACAGGCATTTACCCAGATAAATAACTTTTGGAAACTACCTTCACAATCAGTTCTTTGTACACAATTTAAAAGTATATATATATCATATGCTTAATATACATCTATACTAAGATGTCTATATTCAAAAGCTATTTAAATGGATGGTAATATTTATTTGTTATTCCAATTTTCATAAAATTACAAAACAGTGTACAATATTAACGATATAAAATACAATGGCACCAAATAATACACAATACAATATTAAAACATAAAATGCAAATTGAAATTGAAAGGTAGCATCACAACAGGTCCTAAAAAAACAGGAAAAAAAACCTAGAATATAAAAGTAAACAAAACCTTTCTTGTATTAAAAATAGGATATTGTCTTTATTAAGGAATTAAAAAAAAAACTATTCAAAAACATATTCAAAATCCAATTCTTAATAATTTTTCTTAACTTCACATTTTCGCTCTCTGTACAAAGATTAAGAAGTAGAGCATTCCACATTAAAGAAGCCTGATACTGAAAGGTACATACCCTGGTGTGTTCCAGATACTGTATATTTCTTTCAGTGAAAGTAGCCTTAAAAGTTCTTTTTGAGAAGATCTTAAAACTCTGATTGGTTTCTAAGGCATAAGTGAATTAGCGAGATAATCAGGTTTGCCTTTTGTCAGAGCTTTAAATGTCAAGCATAGCAATTTAGAAATTATTCTACACTGTATTCTACAATGAAGTTCTGCAAGAAGTGGAGAGACACGAGTAAATTTAGAAACCCAAAACCTAACTCATGCTGTGGTATTTTGCAGTAACTGGATTTGTTTCAAGTTGGCCTCTATAGGGAATTACAGTAGTCTAGTCTAGATAACACAAAAGTATTAGATAACATTTTTAAAGAATGGGGGTCAAATACCAAGCGGATCGCATGCGATAAGGGATGTTTCGCACGCGAAAAGTCCCTAATCGCATGAGATACCAAGATGAGGGCAGAGTCGGGGTGGCATCAGCCCCGGAAGAGGAAGAATCGGGGCGGCACTGGGGCTGACGCTGCGAAGACTTCGCCGACAGCAAAAGGTACTCATGTTTATCACTGTCAGTTTTGCGCCGAATAACTACACCTTTTATGGTGTAGTTATTTGACGCGTGTTGCGTTTGTGCCTATTCTCGCTCTCGCTCCACCCTCTCTACCATGTGGCGACTCCCTTCGGCTCTGACAGACAGATGTGGCCATGGCTTCTCTTCGCCATTTTCTTCCTGGAATCCCCAGGCTGGCCTGACGCTACAGATCCGCCATGTTCCTGATGACGTAAGGGAGCGCGCGCGCTCCAGACTTTGTACCGGCAGGGGCGTGAAACTCGGGGGTGTTACCCCGTAGTGACGTCATCCGCTTCCAACATAAAAGGTCTTTGATTGCTAATTCAAATCGAGTTAGCAAGGGCAAGGGTAGGAACCCCTTCCTCGCAACTCTTGGGGAATCCTTTCTCCGCTGCTCTGCCTCTACAGACTCACCTAGGGGTACCCGCTCCTCGGGGGCCCCGCTCTCTCTCTTCTTGATTTCAGATTGCTGGATGGGATCCGGTACTCGCTCCTCGAGGGCCTACGTTCCCGAATACTCAGAAGACTCCTATTGCCTGGAGGCGATCGCAGACGTGAACACAGTGAGTCCTATTTCAGACAGGAACCAGTACTCGCTCCATGAGGGCCCATGTTCCTAATCTCTAAGACTCCCTTCAGTCTAAGACATTATCGCAGGTACGGAGATCATGAGTTACCATTGCAGATAGGAACCGGTACTCGCTCCACGAGGGCCTATGTTCCTAATACCTTTCTCAGACTCTCTTCTTCCTCAGAAGATATCACGTACCTATATCTTATGGATTACTATTACAGATTTACAGATAGGAACCGGCACTCGCTCCACGAGGGCCTATGTTTCTAAATCTCTCCTAACCTCTCTTTCATTCCAAAAGCCATCACATATACAGTTATTGTGAGTTCTATTTCAGACTGCCTATAGGAATCAGTATTCGCCTGCGGCTCCTGTTCCTGAATACTGAAGACTCTCTGTTGCATAAGAAGACATTACAGATATCTACAAGTGTGAGTGTATCATCTACCACTGGTTATATGTCCAGCATACCCTGTCTACTCACTACCTATAGTCTCTCCTTTCAGCTCAGCAACTCAGAGATTGTAATTCCAGTATCTGAGGGACTTCAGCCCTGCCGGGCACATCCGCTCACTACTGCCCCCTCTGTTGGTTCTACTTCCAGTCTAATAAAGAACTATCTGTGTTTGTCTCAATACTCCAGCCTAGCCGGTGGTCCCTCTCAGGATCTCCACTTGAGGGCGCTGTCATCTGCCATCAGCCCAGGGATTCACTATTTCTACTAAGTGTTACCCCTTACACTAATAGAGCGGTATCATCATCTGCCACTCTGTGGGAGCCAACCCACATCAGACCATATCAGATAGTTAGCTCCCCGTGAGGATCATACAGGTTGCTGGCTCCTCTTTCTACAGGAACAAAGCATAACACTTTGCCAACTCCTCTCTTCTGGGGAGCAGAGCACTAACAGATTGCTAACCTCTCCTCCTACAGGAGCCCAGCCTATCAGATTGCCAACTCTTCCCGTCGGGAGGAGTTGATCGCTATCAGATCTCTCACTCCGCCCTCCTGGCGGGGTGAGCGCTAACAGTGTGACACCAGCAGCAGTCCTGCAGCTATCGCAGGACCGCCCCCCACTTCGCCATCCCGCCCATTACCGCGGGATTCATGCCGCCACGGTCTTTTTGTAAATCTAGGCCTTAATCAGAAAAGGGGCTAATTTATGAATCATTTGCAACATATAAAAAACAGTTTTAGATAATGAAGATATTTGTTTAGCCAGAGTTAAACCTTATCCATCTAAATGGCTAATCTGGCAATTTCAGCCCCTTATCTGGTTAAATTATATTAGTTATCCGGCTATAATTTAGCCAGATAAAAAAGGAGCGTTTGAGTAATCCGGCTAAGGCCTAGATTCTCTAAGGTCGAAGACAGAGAATCCAGCGGTAACGGGGTGGGGGTGGGGGGGTGTCTCTAAGGATGGGGATGATGTGTTCATGTTTACGGGTATTTGCAATAAGTCTTGCTGTGGCATTTTGTAGCATTTGTAGAGGTTTTATTGTAGAGTAGGGGAGCCCTAGGAAGAATGCATTACAGTAGTCCAGTTTGGGAAGTATGATGGCTTGTACGAAAATCTCGGTTGTATAGTAGAGGTCTGAGCTTTTTAAGTACATTGAGTTTGAAGAAAACTGCTTTGAGAATGGAGTTTACGTAGTTTTTCATGTTTAGTTGATGATCAAGGAGAACTCCTTGGTCCCTTACAGATGGTTGTGCTGTGGGAGGGTTGAGCTTCGGATCAATAGTTAGGGGGGTGGGGGGGGGGGGAGGCCTGGGAGGAGATAACCAGGAGTTCAGTTTTATTTGTATTGAGAGCAAGATGGAGGTTGGTGAGCAGGGAGCTGATGGCCGCAAGGCAGCTTTCCCAGTGCTTTAGGGCGTCAGAGATGGAGTTGTGGATGGGGATGATGATCTGGACATCATCAGCGTAGAGACAGAATTTTAGTTTAAGATCAGTGAGAAGTTGGCAGAGTGGGGTGAGGTAGCCATTAAAGAGGATGGATGAAAGTGATGAACCTTGTGGGATTCCTTGATGCAAGGTGTGGGGGGTGGATGTGGTGTTGCCAATTTTAACAGAGAACTTCCTGTTTGATAGGAAGGATTTGAACCAGGCAAGTGCTAGGCCTGTGATGCCAATGTTTTCTAAACGGGTCAGGAGGTGTTGATGGCTGATGGTGTCAAAGGCTGCTGAGATATTGAGAAGGGTGAGGAGGTAGCTGTGTCCTTGACCCATGCCTCTGAGGAGGTGGTCAGATAGAGAGAGGAGTAGCGATTCCGTGTTAAAGTGTTTTCGGAAGCCGAATTGAGAGGCATGGAGGATTGCATGATTTTCGAGGAAGTCCATGAGTTGTGAATTAACAACTCTTTCCATTAGCTTGGCAATGAAAGGGAGGTTAGAGATTGGGCGAAAATTGGCAGGATCTTTCGGGTCCAAGGAGGGTTTCTTTAGGAGAGGTTTGACTACCGCATGCTTGAGTGGGTCTGGGACAGATCCATGGGCGAGAGAGCAGTTGATGAGATCTGCTACAGCTCTGGCTATGGAGTTAGGGATGGCTAGAAGGGCTTTAGAGGGGATGGTGTCGTTGGGGTGGGAGGAAGGTTTGAGTTTTCTAAGGATGTTTTCAACTTCTTTGGAGGAAGTGGAGGGCAGCCATTGTGGGTTGGGAGGGTGTAGGGACAGAGGGTAGGATGCGGAGGGGTACTGTTAGTGGAGTGGGGGAATCTTGAGAGGAGGTTAGAGATTTTACTCTGGAAGTAGTTGGCAAGTTCTTCATATTTGGATGCTGCATCGGAGTCAGGTATCGTGGGGGGGATAGGTGTGGTGAGGCTTGAGACGTAGGAGAAAAGCACTTTGAGGTTGAATCTGAAATCGTGGATTTTTCTGGTGTAGAAATCTCGTTTGTGTTTTTGGGTTGAGAGTCTGTAGCTGTGTAGAGCAGTTTTGTAGATGGAAGCATTATCCAGGTTAACCGTTTTTTCAGAAGACATATTTGTGATGTGAATGTGAACGCCCATAGGGCGGTTAATGCATTACACAGGGTGTTCAAGCATTAGGGGATATCTCAGAATGGACAAGATGCAGCATTTTAGTAATGTGACATAAAGGAACGGTCCAAGGTATTGGCAAGATGGTCATGATCGTTGTTATCCTTGCTGTGGTTGATTTGGCCAGAGGGTATTACAGGCATTCTGAGGCTTGAACCTGGATAATGCTTAATTTTTTTTGTGGGGGGAGATGGGGGAGATTAGCCCCACCCTTTGACCAGTCACAAAAGCAGAGGGCTTCCTGTGCAGGGTGGCTCCCTCCATGTACATGTCACTTTAGCCAGTGGGCTCTTCAGTCCCTCCCCCCATTATAAAACAATAGCTTTCAAAGGCACTACCTGGGATTACTATCATTATTATTATATATTGTGGTAAGATATATTCAGACTCAAGGGCTTGTGAGTAATGTGTTGCAGTGCCATCTTCTTTACATGTTCTTTATTATGGAATCACAATGTTTACCCTTAACAGAGCCTTTTCAATAGCCTGCACGGTAGCAAGTTAATACCTGGTCTGAGACAGGTGCTACGTCTTTGGGGCTTAGCAAGCAATTGGTAAATAGCATGGAGGGAGAGCATACTGGGCTAGTTACCATACACAGGATAAAAGCTCATTTTCACATGATGTTTCTTCATTTGCATTCCTGGAGATGCTAATTTAGCATGCTCACATTAATGTCTTTCTGGACCACTTTACCATGCATGGTAAGGCCTTCCTGCATAGTATGATATTTTTAGTGTGCACAAAAGGACCTTGATGTACACGTTAATGTTTATTGCATAGGCCCCCCCAGTCCGAGAAGATGCCTTATAAAAAAAAAAAAAAAGGGAATCACAAAACAAAGCCATTAACCATAATCTATTAGACTTTTTAAAGAACATGCAACGGCTATATAGCTGAAAATTAAATATTTAATCACTTGTGGAGAAAAATAATCAATTTATTTTATATTTTCTATGGGAATTTTCTCTTGCTGTATAATATAAGCCAGTTTTCTGGAGGGGTCCGAACCGGTCCTGCTGCCGCCCCTGGAGGGGTCCGAACTGGTCCTGCTGCCGCCCCAGGAGGGTCCGAACCGGTCCTGCTGTCGCCCTAGGAGGAGTCCAAACCGGTCCTGTGGTCGCCCCAGGAGGGGTTTGAGACTGCTTGGTCGCCCCAGGAGGGGTCTGAGACCGTTTCACCACCCCAGGAAGGGGTAAAATTCACTGCATCACCCCAGGAGGGGTCTGAGACTGCTTGGTCGCCCCAGGAGGGGTTTGTGACCGCTTCGCCGCCCCAGGAAGGGGTAGAATTCATCACATCACCCCAGGAGGGGTTTGAGACTGCCTGGTTGCCCCCGGAGGGGTTTGAAGCTGTTTTGCCGCCCCAGGACGGGGTAGAATTCTTCACTTCTCCCCAGGAGGGGAGTGAAATCGCTGCATCAGCTCTGGAAGAGGTTGAGCCCACCTCACTACCTCAGGAGGGGAACTAACCTGCCACTGCAACTCAGGAGGGGTTGAAAATTACCATGCCACCCCAGGAGGGGTCTAACTTTATTATCACTCAGTACCCCCTGCAGAGTTGGGACCCAGGAGGAGGGGGAGGCCTTAGAGGGGGGTACTGTTACGGCTATGGCTGCTGTGCAACCGCCTCACCACCAGGGGTCCTTCAAGAGCAGGCTGTCCTGGCTGGCCCAATCCATCTGCTCTATGTCTTGGATGTGCCTTTATAGCCCTGCCTACCCTAGACTCCAGTGCTTCGGCATCGAGCTCGTTGGGCTCCCTGCTCTAGCCTTGCCTTGCTGTGTGTGGCCTTTGGGCCTTCTGCCTTGTCTTGCCTTGCTGCATGTATGTGGCCTTCGGGCCTTCTGCCTTGTCTTGCCTTGCTGTGGGTGTGTGGCCTTCGGGTCTCCTGCCTTGCTGTGTGTGTGTGGCCTTGCTGTGTGTGTGTGGCCTTCGGGTCTCCTGCCTTGCTGTGTGTGTGTGTGGGGGGGGGGGGGGTCTTGCTGAGTGTGTGTGGCCTTCGGGCCTTCTGCCTTGCCTTGCCTTACTGTGGGTGTGTGGCCTTCAGGTCTCCTGCCTTGCTGTGTGTGTGTGGCCTTGCTGTGTGTGTGTGGCCTTGCTGTGTGTGTGTGGCCTTCAGGTCTCCTGCCTTGCTGTGGATGTGTGGCCTTCGGGCCCTCTGCCCTGCCTAGCCATGCTGTGTGTGTGTGGCCTTCGGGCCTTCTGCCTTGCCTTGCCTTACTGTGTGTGTGTGGCTTTTGGGTCTCCTGCCTTGCTGTGTGTGTGTGGTCTTGCTGTGTGTGTGTGGCCTTCGGGTCTCCTGCCTTGCTGTGGGTGTGTGGCCTTCGGGCCCTCTGCCCTGCCTAGCCATGCTGTGTGTGTGTGTGGCCTTCGGGCCTTCTGCCTTGCCTTGCCTTGCCTTACTGTGTGTGTGTGGCCTTTGGGTCTCCTGCCTTGCTGTGTGTGTGTGTGGCCTTCAGGCCTTCTGCCTTGCCTTGCCTTGCTGTGTGTGTGTGGTCTTCGGGTCTTCTGCCTTGCCTTGCCTTGCTGTGTGTGTGTGGCCTTCGGGTCTCCTGCCTTGCTGTGTGTGCATGGCCTTCGGGCCCTCTGCTTTGCCATGTGTGTATGGTCTTCAGGCCCTCCTCCTTGTCATGTGTGTGCGTGGCCTTCGGGCTCTCTGTCTTGCTATAAGGTTCTTGTGACCCTGCCTGGACTTTGACTCTGTTACCTGCCGCCTGCCTTGACCCTGCCTGGACTTTGACTCTGTTGCCTGCTGCCTGCCTTGACCCTGCCTGGACTTTGACTTTGTTTGCCAGCCAGTACTCTGCTCCACTTATCACAGCCATCACCCAGTTCCATACTCTCCTGCCTGCATCGCATTCCTTCCCAGCCATCATCAGAGACTTTCCAGCAATCCCTGTCTCTCTCCACCTGGAGTCACTCCTGAAGGTGGTGTTCACTACACCGGATCACTGCCCAAACGCAACACTTAGTTTCTACAAAGTGTAGGTTGCAGCTCTCTCTGCTACAGAAGCTGTTGAAAGACCCTTGTTTTGGTGTACAGTTTTGTCTTGTTTTTTGAGAAACGTCAAACATAGTAGTCTTTTGCTGAAGTGTCCTGTTCCTTTTGGAACCTGTACTCAGGTTATACTTCTGGAGAGAAAGTTCCTATTTGGTTACAAAGGATATGCTTGAAATTTGAATGGTTTCTTCCTTTCTGCCAAAGATGGTTATAGCCTTTCATTTGTTTATCTTTGAATATCTTTGAGATATCTCAAGGTGTTCTATTGTCTTTTGGAGGTCCATTATTTTTTTTTATTTTATATGATGGAGTGCAGAACAGTGAACCAGCACCTACAGCTACAGTAGCACATTCAATTACAGAGGTTATTACGACTGCCTATATGGTTCCTGATAGTTGCTTACCTAAAAATGTGAGCGTGCATACCACATGAGCTCAGGTTACTTCTTGGGCAGGACTTGGGTTGATGAATTGGAGAATTGTAGATGGTACCTTTGTCTTCCTGGCATTTATTTGCTAAGCATGATCACTTAGATGTCAGCATCAGGGAGGAAGATTCCTTTACCTGTGAGGTGTTGGGAACAGATTTGTCAGTATTCCACCCTATTCAGGAGAAGCTTGGGTACATCCCATTCCATTGGACTGGTCTGACGATGAAGAGGAAGGTGAAATTAGTTCTTACCTGATAATTTCCTTTCTTTGAGTCCAGTCAGACCCATCCAGGACCCTCCCTGTGCTACCAATCTGTCAGGTGCAATCTGGAATGTTAGTACAGAATTGCAACTGTCTGCTTCTGTTGCATTCGTGCCTATTCTCGCCCTCGCTCCACCCTCTCTACCTTTGTAGCGACTCCCTTTGACTCAGACGGACAGTTGCAGCCGCGGCTTCTCCCTGCCTCTTGGTCCTGGTATCTCCGGGCTGGCTTGACGCTACGGATCTGCCATGTTCCTGATGACGTAAGGGCGTGCACATGCATGCGCTCCAGACGTTGTACCAGCAAGGGCGTGAACCTCGGGGGCATCCCCCCATAATGATGTCATCCATTTTCAATTTAAAAGGTCTTTGTTTGCTAACTACAAGCGAGTTAGCAAGGAACTCCAACGCGACTTGCTTCGGCAGTCCACGCTACTTGCAACTACGTTCCGAGTCAGCAAGGGGAATTCTTCCCCACTGCTCGGCCTTTTCAAACTTACCATGGGTACCCGCTCCTTGGGGGCTCCGCTCTCTCTATTCTTGTTTTCAGATTGTTGGACAGGATCCGGTACTCACTCCTTGAGGGCCTATGTTCCCGAAGACTCAGAAGACTCCTACTGCCTGGAGGCGATCGCAGACGTGAATACAGTGAGTCCTATTACAGACAGGAACAGGTTCTCACTCCAGGAAGGACATTGTTCCTAATCTCAGGCTCCCTTCAGTCTAAGATGTTATCGCAGGTACGGAGATCGTGAGTTACCATTGCAGATTGCAGATAGGAATCGGTACTCACTCCACGAGGGCCTATGTTCCTAATTCCTTTCTCATACTCTCTTCTTCCTCAGAAGATATCGCATACCTATATTTTATGGATTACTATTACAGATTAACAGATAGGAACCGGTACTCGCTCCACAAGGGCCTATGTTCCTAAATCTCTTCTAGCCTCTCATCTACTCCAGAAGCCATCCCATACACAGTTATTGTGAGTTCTATTTCAGACTGCCTATAGAAACCAGTACTCGCCTGTGGCTCCTGTTTCTGTATACTGAAGACTCTCTGCTGCATAAAGAAGACACTACAGAGATCTACAATTGTGAGTGTATCATCTACCACTGGTTATGCCCAGCATACCCTGTCTACTCACTATCTATAGTCTCTCCTTACAGCTCAGCAACTCAGAGATCGTAGTTCCTGAATCAGATGCCGGGCATATCAACTCACTATTGCCACCTCAGGTGGTTCTACTTCCAGTCTAATAAAGAACTATTTGTGTTTGTCTCAATACTCCAGCCTAGCCGGTGGTCCCTCTCAAGATCTCCACTTGAGGGCTCTGTCATCTGCCATTGGCCCAGGGATTCACTATTCTACTGTTACTTCCTACACTATTAGAGTGGTATTATCATCTGCCACTCTGTGGGAGCCAACCCACATCAGACCATTACTTCTCTCTCTGCGGAAGCTGATCCATATCAGATAGCTATCTCTCCGTGGGAATCATACAGGTTGCTGGTTCATCTTTCTAAAGGAACAAAGCATAACAGTTGCTACTCCTTCCCTCTGGAAGAGCAGAGCACTAACAGATTGCTACTCCTTAGCAAGATCCGTAACAGAGTGCTAACTCCGCTTCCCCTGGCGGGGTAATCGCTAAAAGATTGTTAACTCCTCCTTCAACGGGAGTATCCAGCAGCCGGATTCATAACAGATTGCTAAACTCCTCCCCTCTGGGGGAGCAGATCTATAACAGATTGCTAACTCCTCCCCTCTGGGGACCAGGTCTATAACAGCTTCTGTGCAGGTGAGTAAATTCACATCTACCTTATAAATGGGCTCTGACCAACGGCCCGCAAATGCGCAGTAGAGAGCAGCTCTACCGCGCATGCGCGGGCGAGCACGTCGGTCAGAGCCGAGCGTGCCCAAAAAAAAAAATGGCACTGGGGCCGCAGGAGCGGCGGCGGTGAGAAGCAGGAGCGGCGGCGAGAAGCAGGAGTGGGAGGAGCAGTAGCGGCAGCAGCGATGACGAGCAGTAGCGGCGCTGCACGCGCGCACGCAAGGGACACCCCCCCCCCGGAGATCTTCCGTCTGCTGGTTGTGGATGATCTGAAAGGGGAGGGGATTGAGAGAGGAGGAGAGAGTGAGGGGAGGAGAGAGTGAGGGGAAGGGGGAGGGGGGAGGAGAGAGTGAGGGGGGAGAGGGAGGAAGGGGGGAAGGAAGGGGAGAGGGGGGAGAGGGGGGTAGAGGGAGGAGGGGGAGAGGGGGAGGGAGGAAGAGGAGAGGGGGGAGGGAGGAAGAGGGGAGGGGGAGAGGGAGGAAGAGGGGGGAGGAAGAGGGAGGAAGAGGGGAGGGGGGGAGGAGGCGAGGGAGAGGGAGGGAGAATAGAGGGGGAGGGAGGGAGACTAGAGGGAGGAGGGAGAATAGAGGGGGAGGGAGTGGGAAGGAAATGGACCGAAATTTTTTTTTTAAATGTAGCCCCTTGTTACGGGCTTAACGGCTAGTTTGTTATAAAACTCTGCTTCTTTTGCTTTCTTGTTCTTTCTGATAGTCGCTGATAGTTGAAAAAAAAAGACAAGAAAAGGAGAATTGAGAATGTTGTTTGATTTCTAATTTTATGGGAACTACATCTTGTAATTTCTGTATCTGCATTATTAATGCTCCCCAATAGCTGTGCCAAAGAAGATCTGTGTGCTTTCTGTATAAAACAGAGGAGTGGTACCAAGTAGAGATGTGAATCGGAACCGGAATTGGTTCCGATTCCGGGTTCAGGGAGTATCGTGAAATTTTTTTCGTGTGGTCTGAGTTTTTTTTTTTTATCGGCTGCGCCCGAGCCGATAAACAAAAAATCCACCCTGACCCTTTAAAACACATCCTTTAGCTTCCCCCACCCTCCTGACCCCCCCCCCCCCAAAACTTTTTAAAAATACCTGGTGGTCCAGTGGGGTCCCAGGAGCAATCTCCCGCTCTCGGGCCATTGGATGCCACTAATCAAAATGCCCTTACCATGTGACAGGGTATCCGTGCCATTGGCCGGCCCCTGTCACATGGTAGGAGTAATGGATGGGGGGGGTCTGGAGGGTGGGGGAATCTAAAGGATGTGTTTTAAAGGGTCGGCGTGGGTTTAGGGGGGGGGGGTTTGTGTGCTATTTTTCCCACCCTCTCCCAAAACGATGAGAACCCCACGAACAATTTTGTGGGGGTTTTCCTGTCGGTTTCGGGGAGCCCCCGATTTCTAACGAGTTTAAAAATATCGTAGATATTTTAAATCATCAGAAAAACGATTCACATCCCTAGTACCAAGGGCTCTAACTTTCAAAAGTTGAAGAATGCAGTGCATGTTACAAAGAGAAGAGGCCCCAATTGATAAACATTTTCTTCCCATTCTGTGCCTATGGGTACAAAACTCATGATGAATTGTATCACCATACCATGAAGAGCAAGACAATAAAACAACCTTTTATTGTAGCAAACACAAATATTTAAAATAGTGTGAATTCTTATCATATTAGGAGAAAGTAGAAAAGAAAACTTGATGTAAGAGAGTATGAGAGCTACAAACATGAGTAGTTACCACATTCAGATGAAATCAATGCTAAATGGAACAAAGGAGTCATACAATGAAGTTACTGGGTAATACATTTAAGACAAATATTTTATTTTATTCAGCATATAATTAAACTCTGGAATTTGTTGCCAAAGACTGTGATAAAAGATGTTAGCGTAGCTGGGTTTAAAAAGGTTCCTGGAAGAAAAGTCTATAAACAATTATTTAGGTGGACTTGGGGAAATCCACTGCTTATCCCTGAGAAAAGCATCATGGAATAAATTGACCTTGTGGGTTCCTGCCAGGTACTTGTGCCCGGGATGGGCCACTTTTGGAAACAGTGTACTGGGCTTGATCAACATTTGGTCTGACCCAGTATGGCAAATCTTATGTTCCTTATATTTATTAAAACATCAATATAGAAGCATTGAATGCTTCTATATTGATATAGAAGCATTCAATGCTTCTATATTGATATAGAAGCATTGAAATATCTGAAATAATTTAATAAATTATTTGGGATAAAAAGGATAATTTTAAAAGGAAATTGTAAATGTAACATACTATCATAGCAGTTTTCAAAAACCCATTTACCTGCGTTTAGTGTACTTTTGCTGGTAAAATCTGTTGACAATTCAATAGCATATATTATAGCAATAAAAATTTCTACGAAATATGCTATTGAATTGTCAATAGGATTTACCCACAATAAGTGAACTTAATGCGGGTAAATGGGATTTAGAAAACTGCTATGATAGTATGTTACATTTACATTTACAAAGTCCTTTGAAAATTAACTCCAAAGTGTATAATCAGTTTCAGAGTATATCTCGTGTAGATAATTGTTTTAATCAGTATATACATGTGTTTTCTTGCTTGAGTTATTTAAAATGGTCTCAGTTTCTTACAAGCTGATGCAATATTGGCGTGCAGAAAATGATTGCTAATGATTGAGCGGCCGCTCTCCTAATGCACACAGATCAACCTCTCCAGGGCACCCAATTTAATATTTAAATCAGCTGCCACGGTAAAAAGGAGGTACTAGGGGAAAATATATTCCCTTAGCGCCTCCTCTGCAGCGGGCTCCCAGGAGAGGTGGTTGTCAGCAGGTTAGGAAAATGGACGCTCAATTTTACGAGCGTCTGTTTTCCTAACCCATGCACAGCCACAGGTTAGGAAATTGGACACACGTTAATTGATCATCCCATTTCCTAACCTGACCATGGCACACTTTTATTTATTTATTTATTTTAAAATGTTCTCCTCCTTTTTGTTCCTCGGACTTAATATCGCCACGATATTAAGTCAGAGGAAGTATAGAAAAGCAGTATTTTCTGCTTTTCTGTACACTTCTTGGGCTGCTCAGAAATTAACGCCTGCTCCAGGGCAGGCGTAAATTTTGGAGAGTAAAATTGTGCGAATCAGGCGCAAATCTCTTTTTTGCTTTGGGAGAATAGCTAATAGCCTCATCAACATGAATTTGCATGTGATGAGCGCTATTAGCTGCACGTGGGGTTGGATGCGTGTTTTGGATGCACTAATCCACTTATAGCATATGGGGTTGTGGACCCGCATCCAACATGCGTGTCCAACCCCGAGTTAATCAGTGTGCTCGGCTGAGCACACTGTATTGCATTGGCCTGTTTGTGCTCTATTGCCTCATTCTGTCCCCTTAAAATGAAAATGGGAGATTTTGCCAGTATAAATATGTAGCAGCATATATTATTGGATCCTTTTTTTCATTTGCTTCCTTATTGTCTTGCAGTTATTATCTTCCAAGCAAGTTCTCCAAGTGTAGCATTGAGGAGTATCATGAATTTTTAAACAATGGAGGTGGAGCTTGTCTTTTCAATAAACCATCAAAGGTAATTAACCACTGGTTTATTAAAAATTGGAACATGGACCAAGATAAGTGGATAGCTTGCTGGAGTACCTTTGAGCTGTGAGGTCCCAGGTTCTAGATGAGCTGCTCCTGACAGTCATAACATTGTTCTGTCTCTTTATAACAGTAGAAGGAACATGTAGTAAACTCTGCCATTTTATGCATACTAATGCAATTTACATATGTTATTTTTCTATGAATGAAAATGAGCCAGGTAGAAAAATAGCATGCAAAATTTAGCAATGTATTTAGATACTTTTTTTTTTTAATTAGTTCCACAAAGGCAATTTCGTGCATAGTTTAGTTACATGGTAGTAGCAAATGAGCTAATTTGTGGAAGAGAAAAAGCTATCTTTAACTAGTGATTTAAATACAATTTCAGATGCAGAAAACTATGACAGTAACTTTAAGACCGGTGCCCAGGCACACATGTATGCGCATATGCTGGCTTGCGTCCAGAGACGTGGCCATTTTATTACATACGTGCGTATATGCTCGCATGGTATAAAATAGGCTGAATGTGTGTACCTGTGTGCACAATTTTATATGGACGCGTGCATGTGTGCACAAATTCTGCCTCTACCATATAACTGGGGGGACTTTAATAGAAACGTGCACCAACATAATAACCAGTTTAAACCACTTCGTTTTCAGTTCACCCAGGTATGAGGTAGGACCCCCCCCTCTATTTAAATAGCTTTCCTTTTCTCATCTTAACCCCGACTCTTAAAACCCTGCTGACATGCCTATATTTTTTGTTTTAGGACTTACACGCCATCCATAGCAGAAGTAAAGTTACGTGGTAGGGGACCCTGGCGCACGCTTGTGTGCGTAAGTTTTTATGCGCTGGTTTCATTCATAAATCCAGGAACCCCCACACCCTGCCCAGACCACACTCATGCCTCACCCCTTTTTTGGACTTTTCATTTGTGTGCACACTGGGAGATATGCACATACACGGGTGGCTTTAAAATCCGCTCGGCGTTTGCTGGCCCGACATATTCGTGTACTTGACACATGCCAGGCTTTTAAAATTCATCTTAATGCTTGAAACTTTATTCTCTGTGAAGATGAAAAAAATTGCAAAAGGTGTTTTGTGTGCTAAAATGTCAAATAGTGCATGTTATCACAAATGTCCTATATTATTTTGGATTTTAACATGCAAAGCGTCATTTCCAAAGTTTTCTCTGTTTTAATACATTGTACTCTAAGGAAGAGTTTTAGGTTAATTGCTAATAGAATTGCTGTTGTATATTCTGCAACAAGTTTATTACTTGCAAACCCACAAAATATTCTTCATCAGGTTTGTCCAAAACAATCTGCATTTTCCTACTCCCTATGAATATATGTGTATTTGTGTGTGGGGGTGTATTTATTTATTTATTTATTTGTTCATTTTTATATACCGACATTCATCAAAGATATCACATCGGTTTACAGTATAACAGTAACTTGCGCAAATGATGCATTTGACATAGAACAGGCAAGGGTAAATAAACATCATAACTACATCAGGGTGTGAAGTGAACTATATACATTGAACTGTGACATTATATACATTACAGATACTATACAGATTGCAGTGGGGACTAATAAGAAAGTATATCATTATTGCATTATATCATTATTATCATATATATATATATATATATATATATACAGATACATATGCATACATACATACACAGATTTTAGATATATACATGCATAAATATATATCTATCTGCTTGTATGTATGTACATAAATATATATTTATACAAACACATATATACATGGAGAGAGAGAAAGAGGGAGATGTATTTGTATAAGCTACATATACAGTATTAGAACAAAGGTATTTTAACCGAAAATTCTATCATAAATATAATAATGTCCTTTATATTCAGATAACATATATATTAGGGATGTGAATCGTTTTTATAACAAATTGAAATATCGTACGATATTTCTAAATTCATTATATATTGAGTAAAAAATGAAACGATCACTTCCCCCCCCTGAATTTTTTTAAAAATCGTTTTTTGGGTTAGTGCGCGCTAACTCATGTTAGCGCGCACTAACAAAAACTGTTTATTTTTGTTATTTTTTGCTAGTGCATTAATCACGGGAAAAAAACGGGGATCCACGGGAAAACGAGATTTTACCGTGGCCAGATGAACCCGAAAGTGGGAACGATCGGGCACCCGATTCACATCCCTAATATATATTTATTCTGCTTTAAAGATGACATCATTCCATTAAATTCCAGAGTTTTTCTAGTTCCACAGTTTCTGTGCTACCACACCAACTAATGGAATCCAGACTGTGGTGGAAAGTTCTGACAATTGAGTCTTCCAGCTAATCCATAGTTCTTCCATGTGTTCCCTCATGTATTTTGTTTACTTATTTTCCATCTAATTGATGATTTTATCCATGAGCATTTGGAAAAGCACATTAAAAAAATATATATGTAGTCGTAAAAGCTTATGTAAACCATTTTTAGATAATTCTTATGGTGATCTAATAAATGGCATAGAAACATAGAAAAGGACCAAATGGTCCATCCAGTCTGCCAGCGCCATATAAGTAACCCCCATACTTAGTTTCTGTTCATTACCGGAGCGCTGCCATACTCCGGGATTTCAAAGGATCGGGCAGAAGGCCTGCCCTTCTGTAATAACTCACAACTTCTTATCTTAATGAATAATATTTATTACTAAAATGCAAGAAATGAATATATAATTAATTTGTCTTAGAAGCATAGTGCATCTAACAGCAAAGTACCTAACCTAACCTGTCCTGCTTTCTCTTTTCTCCACCTTTTCTGTTTTCAAGTTACACATTACATTCTTATATACAGATTTTGCTAACGGTGTCTGTTTTTTGTTTTGGGATGACTTCCTTATTTGGACTAAACCTTTTACCTAAACTAATGATCTAAAAGTACCGTTATCTTGGTACACTAGGCCTTGAGCTGGCTCCACACAAACTGCTTGCGTCTCTCATGCAAAGCCTGTTAAAAACAAATACACATTCCTTCTCTTGTGCAAACAGTCAAAGTCAGGGCCCTTGTTGATTGCTATCTGAGTCCAATTCCCTGTTACTTCTTGCCGTTGAAGCAGAGAACAATGCTGGAGTTGCAACACAAGAATAAGGCTTATTGGTTAAGAGTAGTAACAGCCGCATCAGCAAGTTACCCCCATGCTTGATTCCCAGACCGTAAAATTCAATGTCCTTGATGGTTGCTGTCTGAACTAATTCCCCTTTTCCCCTTTTCCTCTTTTCCCCCTGCAGTTAAAGCAGAGAGCAATATCGGAGTTCAACAGTATGAAGGTTTATTGGTTAAGGGTAGTAACCGCCACTCCAGCAAATTACCCCCATGTGCTTTTTTCCTCATTTCCATCCTCTAGCCTTTAGGGATCCACAGTGTTTATCCCATGCCCCTTTGAAATCTTTCATTGTTTTTGTCTTCACCACCGACTTCCGAAGGGCATTCCAGGCATCCACCACTCTCTCCATGAAGAAATATTTCCTGATGTTGGTTCTGAGTTGTTCTCCCTGGAGTTTCATTTCGTGACCCCTAGTTCTACTGATTTCCTTCCAACGGAGGAAGTTTGTTGAATGTGCATCATTAAAACCTTTCAGGTATCTGAAGGTCTGTATCATATCACCCCTGCACCTCCTCTCCTCCAGGGTATACATATTTAGGTCCTTCAACTTCTCCTCATAAGTCATTTGATGGAGACCCCCCACCATTTTTGTCGCCCTTCTCTGGACCGCCTCCATCCTGTCTCTGTCCCTTTTGAGATGCGATCTCCAGAACTGAACACAGTACTCTAAAGTGAGGCCTCATCAAGGACCTGTACAAGGGGATTATCACGTCCTTTTTCTTACTAGTTATTCCTCTCTCTATGCAGCCCACATTCTTCTGGCTTTAGCTATTGCCTTGTGAAATTGCTTCACTGTCTTTAGATCGCTAGACACTATCACACCAAATTCTCTTGCTCCGTGCTTGCAGGTCATCAAACAATACAATTTTCACTAGGTTCAATACAGCTACCAAATGCTCCATTCAGCTCAGAATTTCTTTCAATCACTATCATAACTTATAGATAACCAATGTGTGTGACACAGAAGAGGGATGGTACATTGAATGCTTGGAATGACATGATATGGCAAGATCAGGAGCAAAGGAGTTCCACAGGGATCAGCCCTATCTGCGACTCTTTTTAACATATACATGCTGCCATTATGCCACTTACTTGCAGGACTAGGAATTATACACTACATTTACGCCGACGACATCCAACTAATTCTACCCATAGAGGACACTTTAGAGAAAACATTAAACCTAGCCAACATGTACCTAAGCATTATAAAACAACTACTGAGACAAATGGAACTTGTAATTAATATTGATAAAACAGAATTTCTACACTTAGAACGAAAAAATTCTGAAATCAGTCAAACCTCAATAATACTCAAAGACAACCAGAAAATTGAACTAACTGGAAAAGTACGTAACCTGGGAATAATTATAGACCCTGAAATCAATCTGAAACAACACATATCACTAAAAGTAAAGGAAGGTTATGCAAAGCTCATGGTACTCAGAAAACTTAAACCACTACTAACTCAAAATGACTTCTGAACAATACTACAGGCACTAATTTTCTCCAGTACTATCGTGATGATATCACGTGATTATACATGATATTTAGCATGTCCCTACCCTGGTACACTCCCCTATTACAATTACCTTCTTTCTATGCGATTTGTTTGCATGAATAATGCAAATGCATGCAAAGAAGGTCATTACTAGGCAATTTGATACAAATATTTTATCACGGGTGACCAAGAAAGTGATCAACAGGAATAAAATAACTCCTCTTTGAAATGCATTAAATATGAGGAGGGAGCCCTGGGACCCTTTCCGTGAAAATACATCACAACTTAGTGGCTGTAGGCTTAGGTTTGTCTTAGCCTCTTTTCTTTGTACCATGCCAAGCTTCAAAAGATTTCCCTTGCATAATGCAAAAATGTCCCTCATGGACTGCCATGACTGCTTTGTAAGATGTTTGGGCCTTTCTAATGATATACTAAATTTGTGCTGCCTGTACAAATATGTCTCCAAGGGTGGGAAGATATAAAATCCATACAATGAAGAAATTTCTGGAGTCGCCTCAGACTTCAGGAAATAAGAGGAAAGCATTGAAAGCTTAAGAGCATAAGAACATAAAATATGCCATACTGGGTCAGACCAAGGTCCATCAAGCCCAGTATCCTGTTTCCAAAAGTGGCCAATCCAAGTCACAGGTACCTGGCAAGTACCCAAACAATAACTAAATCTCAAGCTGCTTTTGCTTATTAATTAATAGCAATTTGTGAATTTTTCCTCTCGGAACTTATCCAAACCTTTTTTAAATCCAGTTACACTAACTACTGGCAATGAATTCCAGAGCTTAACTATGTGCTGAGTGAAAAAGAATTCTCTTCAATTTGTTTTAAATGAGCTACTTGCTAACTTCATGGAGTGTCCCCTAGTCTTTCTATAACATTGGCATCTTGCACCGCCGTGTTCTCCCCCCCCCCCCCCCCCCCCCCCACTTTGCGTTAGGACCCTACATTAACCACACATACTCCAAAATTGGGTGAAAACAGGCCGCAGCTTGTATTAATTATTAACATAAAACCAAACTTTCGGTACCCGAGTATTAGTGCGTCCCTCAAATATTACCATACCGGGCTTCGTACCGGCGTCCGCCATTATAGCCAGTCCGCCACCACAATCTGACCGCCCCCCGCCATGTCCAAGCCATGGGGCCATCCCCCGGGCAGCCCACGCCCACCTCTACGCACTTCTCCTTCACCTATGACCACGGCTTGTCCACCGTGCCCTCCGGGCCCCTCCTGGCCCACTAACTCGGGTACCCCCCGCCACCAGACCGGGATAGTGTTACACTTGTCCCGGGCCCCCACAACATCACTACTGCGGCCCAACCTCGGTCAACACGCGCTCCAGCGCCTCCTGTATCGCGTTATTAAACAGGTCGTACCCGACATCTGATAGGTGTACGAGGTCCGGCCTATACAGGCCTAAACAGGGCTCATCTGCCCATTCGTGCCGTATCGTCGCTATGGCAGTTGTCCTAGCCCACACCTCTATCTGCCTGTTCACCTTCTTCCGCCCTCTAGACCATAATTTGTCACCCTGCCATTTTAGCCTGGGTATGATTTCTGACCATATTATGGTTGCGCCCAGTGCCAATTCTTTGATCCCCTCCAGATCCCTTTTATACTGTCGATTAGCTGCTTAGCTGTCTTCCCTCCCAGGTCGTTGCCCCCTAAATGTATCACTATGGCATCCGGCTTCTGGCGGGTACGCATACTGTTTTGCACCTCCGGGATCAGTTGTTCCCATCTCATTCCACGGATTCCCATCCATGCCAAGAAGATTCCCCTTGGGGCCAAACCCAAGTGTGATCCGTATGTTCTCTCCCGAGCCCTCCTGGCCGCCCAATGTACGAATGAATGGCCCAACACCCATACTATCTTCCTTCGTGGGGACGAACCTGCATGTGAAATATGAATTGCATGGTTAGTGACCCGTTTGTACAGCCCCCGGCCTTACGTACCTATTGGCCGCCGCCGATTGCCACCTGCCAATCTTTCGTATGACCTCCATCGGTAAACCCGCCTGTGCTGCGCTCGTTGCCGCCCCGATCCTAAATGAATGGGTACCGTACTCCCCCGGGTTCAACCCTATGCTGTCCAGTGCCATGCGGAGCACTGCCGCAAACTGAAATTTGGTCAACGGTATCCCGTCCTCGTGAATTAATAAATGGGCGCCACCCTTTGGTCTAATTTGCAGGAAATTTTTTACATTCTTTACTGGGCATGTCACCTGTGATGTCACCTGTGCCAACCTTATTTCCACTCCCTTTGCTCTCTGATCGGTCTTTGACTTGTGTATCTTTATTCTAATTGCCTGTTCCTTCACAACTATGTAACGGAATAGTATGCCGTCAGTTCCCTCGTCCTTTTTGGATGCTGCCACCAATTCGCTAACTCTTAGTGCCGCGAAAAAGGCCACGCAGAAAGCAGCCCTAAACAACGCAACTTTGAATTTATCTGAACACACTTGGGCGGCTGCGTACCATAGACGTACCAATATTTCGTGGGTTATCGGCCGCCTCTTGTCCCCTCTCCAAACCACCATCCTGGCCCAGCCTGCTAGCAACTTTTTGACCATGAAGTTATCCATTGGGTCGCCTAGGCCTTGCGCTTTCGCGAAGAAAGCGAAACCCGCCAGTTGGTTTACTGTCTATCCCCTGGATAAGCCTTCCTCCTTTGCCCATGCCACGAACCGTTCTATGTGCCTACCCTCTGTCCTTCCCCCTTTCCATCCCTGGCCCCGTAAGAATGCCTGTACTCTGGTAAATCCCGTGCAGTAGGCTTTCCATGTCGCCGGAGCAACGGATGCCTTCAGCAGCCCCCATTCTGTTACATTCCAATCAGCCATAGCCGGTTCGGTATGGTGGCTCCTTTCTTGTCTGCCTCTGGCACCTGTTGATGAAAGAGATCCCACTTAGCTCGGGATAGCGCGTCCGCCACCTGGTTATGAATGCCTGGCATGTGTTTGGCTCGTATCGTCATGTTGAGTCGCAAACCCTGCAATACCACCTCCCTTAGCAATTCCGCCACCTTAGAACAGTGCGCCGCTTGCCTGTTAATAACTGTCACAACCGCCAAATTGTCTGACCAGAATACTATCTTCTTGTTGCGCAACTTGTGCGCCCAAACTGTAATGGCCACCAATATCGGGAAGAGCTCGAGGAATGTGATGTTCTTCACCAACCCGTTCTTTATCCATTCTGCCGGCCATGGTGCTGCGCACCATGCGCCCTGGCAGTAAGCCCCGAAGCCCCATCCTCCTGACGCGTCTGTATGTATGTCCAGATCTTGATTGGACACTGCGTCTTCCTGCCACATTGAAACCCCATTAAATGTATCGAGGAATTCCAGCCACATTACCATATCTCTCTTTATTGGGCGTGTGATTCTAATGTGGGTGCCGTGGGTTTTTGACTCCCTTGGTCACATCGGCCAAACGCCTCAGGAATGCCCTCCCTATTGGAATCACCCGGCATACGAAGTTCAAACTTCCTATTATGGACTGAATGGCCACCAACGTTAGTTTATTGCACGACAATGCCCGCCTAAGCATGCTACGCAACTTGTGCAACTTCTCCGGAGGCAGCCGTGACGTCATGGCGCGCGTGTCTAATTCGATCCCTAAAAACGATAATGTGGTCGCTGGGCCCTCCGTTTTCTCCTCAGCCAACGGAACCCCGAACTCTCTAGCCATCTCCTGAAATGCCGACAGCGTTTTAGCACATGTGCTGGCCCCACAAATAAAAAATCGTCTAGGTAATGCGCCACATTCGTATTCCCTGCCCTCTGTTGCAACGCCCAATGTAAAAAGGTACTAAACATTTCAAAGTATGCACAAGAAACGGAGCACCCCATCGGCATGCATTTGTCAAAATAGTAGGACCCACGAAAGTGAAAACCTAAAATGGGAAAATTGTCGGGGTGTACTGGGAGCAGTTTAAAGGCCGATTTGATGTCAGCCTTTGCCATCAGCGCGCCTTCCCCGCAACGCCTCACCAATGCTACTGCCTGATCTACAGACCGGTTAGCCTGACTTCAGTGCCAGGAAAAATAGTGGAAAGTGTTCTAAACATCAAAATCACAGAACATATAGAAAGACATGGTTTAATGGAACAAAGTCAGCATGGCTTTACCCAGGGCAAGTCTTGCCTCACAAATCTGCTTCACTTTTTTGAAGGAATTAATAAACATGTGGATAAAGGTGAACCGGTAGATATAGTATACTTGGATTTTCAGAAGGCGTTTGACAAAGTTCCTCATGAGAGGCTTCTAGGAAAAGTAAAAAGTCATGGGATAGGTGGCGATGTCCTTTCGTGGATTGCAAACTGGCTAAAAGACAGGAAACAGAGAGTAGGATTAAATGGGCAATTTTCTCAGTGGAAGGGAGTGGACAGTGGAGTGCCTCAGGGATCTGTATTGGGACCCTTACTGTTCAATATATTTATAAATGATCTGGAAAGAAATACGACGAGTGAGATAATCAAATTTGCAGATGACACAAAATTGTGCAGAGTAGTTAAATCACAAGCAGATTGTGATAAATTGCAGGAAGACCTTGTGAGACTGGAAAATTGGGCATCCAAATGGCAGATGAAATTTAATGTGGATAAGTGCAAGGTGATGCATATAGGGAAAAATAACCCATGCTATAATTACACGATGTTGGGTTCCATATTAGGTGCTACAACCCAAGAAAGAGACCTAGGTGTCATAGTGGATAACACATTGAAATCGTCGGCTCAGTGTGCTGCGGCAGTCAAAAAAGCAAACAGAATGTTGGGAATTATTAGAAAAGGAATGATGAATAAAATGGAAAATGTCATAATGCCTCTGTATCGCTCCATGGTGAGACCGCACCTTGAATACTGTGTACAATTCTGGTCGCCGCATCTCAAAAAAGATATAATTGCGATGGAGAAGGTACAGAGAAGGGCTACCAAAATGATAAGGGGAATGGAACAACTCCCCTATGAGGAAAGACTAAAGAGGTTAGGACTTTTCAGCTTGGAGAAGAGACGACTGAGGGGGATATGATAGAGGTGTTTAAAATCATGAGAGGTCTAGAACGGGTAGATGTGAATCGGTTATTTACTCTTTCGGATAGTAGAAGGACTAGGGGACACTCCATGAAGTTAGCATGGGGCACATTTAAAACTAATCGGAGAAAGTTCTTTTTTACTCAACGCACAATTAAACTCTGGAATTTGTTGCCAGAGAATGTGGTTCGTGCAGTTAGTATAGCTGTGTTTAAAAAAGGATTGGATAAGTTCTTGGAGGAGAAGTCCATTACCTGCTATTAAGTTCACTTAGAGAATAGCCACTGCCATTAGCAATGGTTACATGGAATAGACTTAGTTTTTGGGTACTTGCCAGGTTCTTATGGCCTGGATTGGCCACTGTTGGAAACAGGATGCTGGGCTTGATGGACCCTTGGTCTGACCCAGTATGGCATTTTCTTATGTTCTTATGTTCTTATGATCAAAGGAGGCGTATTGCACCGTACACGCCTCCTCTGGCAGACCATCATTCACTGAGCGCCCCGGTGGGTACGATAAGTTCTGTATTAGCCGGAACTCGCCCCTTTCCTTTTTTGGAACTACTGTCAGCGGTGACAACATCATGTCATTAAATGGGGGGTTCTCGAAGGGTCCCGCCATCCTGCCCAATTCGATCTCTCTATCTACCTTCTTCTGCACTATGTCTGCGTGTTTAACAACCGAAGATGAATTTGTGTAACCCGTACCCGTGACCCTGCCCTGAAAAGGTATTCTAAACCCATACTCGAAACCGTCCCTCAAATGTTTGGCCTCCTTTTGCCTAGGGTATATTTCCAGCCATTCGGCAATAACCGATAGCCGTATTGGGGACGGCGCCTTGCCCCCCGTTTTACTGTCTTCCTTTTCCATTACTCCCGGGTAAAGACCCCTGGCCTTTCTTCGTGCATTTTGTGGCCGGGTGTGGGGCCGCGCATACTGCGCATATGTGCTTGAACCGACAATCTTGGAACGTACATCCCGCCTTGTTAAAACGCCAGCATACTTTGTTGTTACCGTTATCCCCCCACTGAGAACTACTCGTACCGGCCTGTCCGCCGGATGACCTCACCGGTTTTCGGACTGCCCCTGACTCCATGACCTTGCTAGTCATCTGGCGTAACCACAATCCCATGTCCTGAGCTGCCCAGGACAGGTTCCTATTATCCTCCATCCTATCCCTGAACTTCTCGTCGTAATTCAGCCAACACCACCCTTGATATTCCTTGTACGCCTCCAAGATAGAGTCGGCATAACTCAGCATGGGGGCATATTGCGAAGGGTCCTCCCTCCCGATGACACTGATCATCCTCAGAAATGCCCTTGTCCAATTGGTAATGTTCCTGGCCACCTTTACCTCTGCCCCTTTCTGCTCTTCCTTCTTCTTTCCCTTCCTTTTCTCAGCTGCCCCTTTCCTTCCCTCTAATATCGTGAATATATCAATATATTCACGCTTTCTGATCTTGCTCCGTAGTGCCTTTGGCACACTTTCCCACAACTCGTCTAGGTTCGGAAGAGCTGCTGCAGCCGCGTTGTTTGCCCCAACTGCAGAGGCCGCGGAGCCGGCTGACTCCGTACTCCCATCCGATTCCCCCCCTAAGGATTCCCCCGTGGAATCGCTTTCGTGTCTCTTTCTTTTACCCCTCTTGCCTTTTGTGTCTCCGGCCGATGCCATCCTTCGTTCCCGGCTTCCAGCCTCCTCCTCACGCACTTCCCGGACGTCCTCCGCTTCGTGCGGTGCCTCGAGTGGCTGTCCAATGACGTTGCCGACCTCGCCGCTGGGTGCCTCCCCCTCCGAGGTCACCCTTGTGTCTCCCCTCGCCTCGGGATCTTTCGCTGCCTCCTCCCTTACAACTGCATCCGATGTCTGTCCTCCCGCGCTGCTTGTCGGTGCTGTGTACCATGGCAGCGGGACCTGCCACCATGGAGGGTACATCGCCGCTTGCCATGCGTTGTGAACGTAGGGGTTTCTCTCCTGCACTCGCTGTGCTGACGATGACGCCTCCGTTCCAGACGACCCCATCGGAGGCCATGCGGGCCAGCTCCAGGGAGGCACGCTGTATTGCCCTGTCCCTGGCTGCGTTCCTGCGGGCCAGCCCCACGGGGGCACGCTGCATTGTCCTGGCTCTGGCTGCGTTCCGGTCGATCCTCCGCTCTTCCCGGTCGTGTCGACTTCCACTGCCAGTGACCATCCCTTCGGGTTCTTCCCCGTCTGCTTCTTGTCTCCCTTGCCGGCCTGAGTTTGCCCCTTTCCTCGTGTCTGAGCGCTGGCCATCCTGGGGCGTTTTCCCTGGTCTGCGCCTCTCTCTCCCGGACGCTCAGGTCTCTTTGGCGTCTCTGGCCTTGGCTCCGCCGTCTTTGGTTGTCAGCTCATCCCCCTTGTCTGCCTCGTCTGCCGGCCTGCTTTTGCTCCTTTACCGGCCATGTTCGCAATGTCACGGGGTAAGGCCTCTCTCCGCCCTCAAGTTCTCGCAAACTCCCAGTTCCGTATCCTCCCGCGGTTCCCTTGCCCGTGGCGGGCCAGCCGGACCCCAATCGGCGGATAAACAAAGTTTGTACTCACAGTTCGGATATAGTAGGTCACCAGCTGCTGAGGCCCTCTAGAATCCTGAAATTGGCCAGGTCCTTGCCTCTGCACGTCCGGTCGCCTCTGGGTGCCTCCTGTAGCTTCCACCAGCTACTGTGCTCTCAGGTCCCCTGATCTCTGCTGTGCTGCCAGATGTAATTATCTGCCAATGGGGAGTCAAACCTGCCACTTGCAAACGCAGGAGTAATCCAAATGTCTGTAAACCGCCTCAGGAGTGCTGCTCCGATTATCTTGCCTGTTCTCCGGACTCAGCCACCACGTGGCCGCTGAATCACGTCTCGGAGCTCCGCTCCTTTTTCAAAAGCAGCTGCGCCTTTAAAAGCCGTTGCAGGTCTCCGGGTCCTGTCCAGGGATGCCCGGAGTGCCTGTCCTGCACTTCTCTCCCGTTTATTTTCTTTTCTTTTCTTTCTTTCTTTATTTTTTTGTTCTCCAACCGCGTGCCGATCGCAGCTGCATGCCGATCGCGGCTGCGTGTCGATCGCGGCTGCGTGTCGATCGCGGCTAAATCCTCGACCCGGCCTCTATATATATACTACTAGTGATAACATTATCCCTCACCTTTCTTCTTGAGATCTTCGATCTCACGCGGGTAAGAGGCTCTCCGGCAGAACTCCTCCTGGAGAGCCACCCAGGCAGCAGACTCCCTTTGCAGGTTAGGCCTGCTGCCTGGGGGGGTGTAAAGATTCTCCTCATCCAGGAGGAGTAGCCGGGCTAGGAGGTCCACATCAGCCTGTGTGAAGCGGGGCTTCCTGGACCGATCAGCTGCCACCTTGGAGGAGGACGGTTGGGCAGACTCTGACTCCCTATCACGATCCATCTACATTGAGAAAATAAAAAAGAAGATGAAAAAAGGTAAGTTCAGAAGCTCAGAATGCAAAGGGCTGAAGTATCCCATCCTTCACATCCCTCTCTCCCCCCCCCTCCCCCCCCCCCCCCCCCACTGCTGGTATATGGGAGAGAGAAGGGGAAGGGAAGGGAAAGGTGGAGGTGAAGGGCCAAGCAGTCCCACTCCCTGGTCTCTGAAGGAAAGATCTCTTCAGAAAATAGGAGCTGCTGAATGCAGGGGCTGTCTCCCCTTTCACATCCCTCCCCCCCCCCCCCCATTCACTGTGCTCAAGTTTGCAGTTCCTGTGTTAAACTTCTTTTTTTTTCATTAGAGTAGCATAAAATAAAATGAAGTACTTTGTGTATTAAACTAAAGAAACTTTACATAAAATGAAATTAAGTACTTCTCTATTTAATATGCTACTTTAGTGAAAAAAAACATTTAATAAATAAACTTGCAACCTGAGCTTCAAAACATTAACATACTATAGAAAAACTAAACAAAAAGTTTATTATTAATTTATTATACTTACAGTGGTTAAATTTACAGAGCAGGCTGAGACTAGTGGCACTGGCTACTTCTTGGCAGTGCTTGCACTCCTTCCTTGGTCACTGCTGCAGCCTGCTGGCACTTTTCTCTTTCTCTGGTGGCTGGCTACTGGCTAGTGCGTGCTATCTGGTAGCAAAATGGCCACAGGGAACAGCACCAAGCATGCGCTGCTTAGTGCGCACTAAATCGTGGTTACTGTATCGGTACAAAAAACCCCACAAAAACTCCAAGGGCCCGTGGCACCCATCCTGATGTAAATGACAGTTACTGGTCCAATGCTCCTAAAATACATTGCTGGGCGTCTGTATCCCCATCCCCCCTGCACCCATTTCCCATTTTCCATTTTAAATTTCTATTGTACCCCGCCAGATTTGGAACCCCCCCAGTCTAAAAGTCTTTGTTTGCTCCCTCTTCGAATCCCTATGCCACCCATCCGGACTCCCACTCCATCCTACGCTCCTTCCCCGGTCATGATAAATCATCCCTGCCAGGAGCAAGGGTCCAACTCACATCCTGCCAGTGGCTCTAGCGCTGCATCTGATAGGCACCACTAGATTCATAAATTAGGCTCAGATAACACAAGATAGGCCTTTACAGGCAGCAGCTGACTTGCCAGGAGATGATCGTCCATCTGACTAACCATCTCCCCCTTGGGCAGAGCTCTCATGTTCTGGCAGCTGGCAGGACTTACAAGCTGAAGCTGAAGCAGAGTCGAGATCCAATTTGAGGTCAGGGCAGGCAGAAGATGAAGCAGAATCGAGGTCCAGTCTGAAGTCAGGCACAAGGAGTCAGGCCGGGAAGACCAAGACATGGGACCAGATATTGACAAACACAGAAGGGCAGGACAAACTCAGGAGGCAGACACTGAAGAAGGCAGGTACTAGGAATGGAGTAGAACCACAGGAACACCGAAGATGCTGAGCAACTAGCAGGAGACCAGTTGTGAAGGTACTGGGTAGAGGTTCTGAGCTTCCTTTATACAAGGTAGCATGTGATGTCATGTGTATGTGTCACAGGAAGTCTGCCTGCAGGACCTATAAAAGGGCTCAAGGACTGCAGGAAGTTTAGCCATGTTCCTGGGATGCCTTATGATGCTGGAGGCTATACTGGAGGTGCTTCAGACCAGAGTTGAGGGACATTACACTCTGAGGAGGCTCACAAGGCAACACTCATGTGGAAATTCACGCACATGCTCAGTAGAGCTCAAAGCTCTACCAGGTCAGAGAGAAGATTCCGTTTGGTGCCGGTGGATGATGTCACTCCAAATGCCATGGCTAATTCATTCTGCTATCTACAAAAATATCATTTTCAGTTAGTATATAGTACTTGCCTTATGTTTCAAAAAATATAACATTAGGGCCTGTGTCAAAAACATATAACATAAGGGCCTGATTTTAAAATACATTTACACTCATAAAATTGGGTTTTATACAAGTAAATGCACTTTATCAATGTAAGTGGGCTTTTGAAAATTGCTACAATATATGTATTTATTTATTTAACACTTTTCTATACCGACCTTCATAGATAAAACCATATCGGATCGGTTTACATCGAACAGGGTAAAAAACTGTAGTGACAACTAACGTAAATCAACAAATGGTGTGGAAGAGGCAAAGTTACATTCAACAGGGAGAAAGAACTTGGAGGCTTAATCAGCTGGAAAGATAATTGAATTGTCAATAGGATATTCACATGCAAGTGTACTTTATACGAACAAATGGCTTTTTAAAATTGCTATGATAGTATGTTACATTTACATGTGAAACTATTTTAACAATTACCTTCTATATGCATAAAACTTTGTTTTATACATGGAAGTAGATATATCGTCACCAAGACCCTCCTATTATTTCACCCTGAACTCCCCCCAGTTCACCCAGACCTCCCACACAAAATAACAGACAGCAAATGAGTCTTATATCAATTGCGCTAGTTAATTAGCAGGTGTAAAATTGTACAAATAAATTTCCTAATGTATTTGCTTAAATCTTATAAAATAGCAATTTCCATGTGTACCTCTTGGCTCCTGCCCCCAAACGCTCCTAAACCACTCCTTTTTTTGTGCAGGTGTATACAAAACTGAAAATCCATGAGTATTTTTGATGTTTATAAAAAAAACCATATGCATGAGTACAAACTATGTACACCTGTATATGCTAATTTTTACACTCGTAACTCCTTTGAAAATTAACTCAGTACTTTATAAAATTCTCAGTCTGTGCAAAAGTTTTCAGGAAAAATTTGTGCACATCAGTTAGTAGGCACAACATGTGCAGGGTAATTTGGGTGGGATCATTTTCTAAGCAAACTTATGTGCAATTGCACTTAGAAAATTGGTGTAACTTAGATGCATTTTTGCTGACTTTCCTATGTGGACAGTTTAAAAATGACTGTTTATGAGCAATCTATGAATAGCTTTGTGTAAGTCCATGGACTTTCTTGGCATTTGCAGGCAGCCTATAGAAACATGCAAGTTTGTGTGTGTGTGTATTTTCTTTTAGGTAGCCCAATGGAAATACGTTATTAAATGATTTGAAGCTGCATTTAAATTAAGGCATTAGGGTATCACTTTTCTATTTTGGAGCTCTTTTCACATATCATAAAAGGTGTCAGCTGAATGTTCAAAGCTGCATGTTTTCTTTCTGCTAGTTTTAAATTACGCTACCTATTGTGGTTTGTAAAGTAGCATGTTCTTGTGCTTTCACTTTTTTTTTCCCTCATACTTGCATCCATACAACAGTGTATGTTATATATTTCATTTGTAAATCTTATGTATAGAAAAATTAGCAAGAAGCACCCCCCCCCCCCCCCCCCCCCCATTACAGTAATACAAGTAACCTGCCTTGTGTTTTTTAAGGGTAATTCTCAAATGAAGGCAGGCAGGGTACTTTTTACATGCAGACTTTAGCCCAAATTATGAAAGTAGATTTATGCGCATAAATCTGCTGTGCAAATTTGCCGAGGTGGGCGGAACAAGTGCCAACACACATACACAACATTACACCTGTTCAGGACGAGGAATAATTTTGGGTGTATATTTACGTTCACATTTGCTATATTTCTTTGAAGAGGTGAATAAAGGTGAGCCAGCTGATGTAGTGTATCTGGATTTCCAGAAAGCATTTGACAAAGTACCTCATGAGAGACTCTTGAGGAAATTAAAAAGTCATGGGATAGAACTGGTTAAAAAAATAGAAATCTGAGATTAGGGCTAATTGGTCAATTTTCTCAATGGGGAAAGGTGAATAGTGGAGTGCCCCAGGGATCTTAATTGGAGCAGACTGAGAGAGAACTGGGGGAGGCCCGATGGTGTCGCTACGTGTATTAATCGGAGATTCTCTCCCCCCAGACACACGTGGTGGATTTTAAAATCTGCTGCACATGTGCGCGCAGATATTGTATTTTATAACACGCCTGCGCGTTTTATAAAATAGCTGTGTCCACGAGCGCGCGCCAGGAACTGCGTGCGCTGCTTTGAAAATTGACCCCTTAATGTGGACAAGTGCAAAGTGATGCATGTAGGGAAGAGCAACTCAAATTATAGCTGCACAATGCAAGGTTCTACATTGGGAGTCACTACCCAGGAAAATGATCTAGGCGTCATTTGTGGATAATACACTGAAATCTTCTGTTCGGTGTGCGGCGGCAGCCAAGAAACCAAACAGAATGCTAGAAATTATTAAGAAATGAATGGAGAATAAAACAGAGAATATCATATTGCCTCTGTTCTGGTCTCTGCATCTCAAAAAAGACTTAGCAGAATTAGAAAAGGTAGAGAGAAAGACAAAAAAATGATAAAGGGGACGGAATAATTCCCCTATGAGGAAAAGGCAAAGAGGTTAGTGCTCTTCAGTTTGGAGAAAAGACTCCTAAGGGGAGATATGATAGAGAAGTATAAAATGATGAGTGGAGTAGAATGGGTAAGCATGAATAGATTGTTTTTCAAAAAGAATAAAGTCTTGGGTACATTCAATGAAGTTACTAGATGGTACATTTGAGACAAATAAAAGAAAATATTTTGTCATTCAATGCTTAATTAAACTCTGGAATTTGTTGCCAGAGGATGTGCTGAAAACTGTTAGTGTAGCCGGATTTAAAAAAAGGTTTCAACAAGTTCCTGGAAGAAAACACCATAAACTATTATTAAGGAAGATATGGGGAAATCCACTGCTTATCCCTGGAATAAGCAGCATGGAATCTATTGACCTTTTCGGATCCTGCCAGGTTCTTGGGACCTGGACTGGCCACTGTTGGGAACAGGGTACTGGGCTTGATGGACCCTTTATCTGACCCAGTATGGCAAGTCTTGTGTTCTTATGTTCTTTCAAAAATTGAAAGTATGTGTGTAAATCATGTCCCAACCCCAACTCTGCTCCCTGGATTGCCTATTTGCAGTGTTCATAAGAGTACATGTAAAATCTCTTTTGCACATAATTTTATGTACACAACTGCCTGAGTAATTTTTAAAAGGCCATTTACCTGCATAAAACTGGAATTTAATTGCGTAATGGCTTTGAAAATTATCCCCTTTTTGTGACAATTGTAAAAGGAAAGAGGTCATTAACATCAAAATGTTCTAAAAACGCAATATTCTTCTGTTTTCTACTGTTCCCCTTTTCCTCTTTTTCTTTCCTAGCCCCTGACATTCAGTTATAGCATCAATACAGTGCACATGAGACATTTTACCAAAATAAGAGGATCTCACTCATAGTTGGATGAAGGCACGTGATTGGCTTCCATCCGCAATGATCCAGTGCATAATTAGAAAACATGAAAGTCCAGATTAAAAATGTATTGGTTGCTGTGGCATCAGAAAAGGAGACAGGACCAGATTGCATTTCTGGGCAACTCTTGTATCCTCTCAAATGAATATTTGTTTTCCTATAAATCATTTGAATCACAACAAGCAGAAAAGAAGCAGCATGCTTTCATTTTTCTTTGTCTCATTTTGAAACTCAGCCCATGGAATTCATTTAATAAACGGGCTTTTCCTTTGTACCAAGAAACAAAACAGGGTGTTTTGCTTGGCTTTAAATGTTTATCTGCCCTTTCAGACTTGAATAATTAGCATGAGGGGAGAAGAGAGAATCTGATAAACCCAAGCTTTGTCCTCCACTTATTGTATCATTACAGTTTTACTTCTTTAAACAGCAATGATAAGCAGTGCTTCCTTGTAATTATCCCCCTTCATCAGTTCAGAATATTTACTCCAAGTACCATTCATTCAGGTTAATTAATTAAAGTGGATTTAAACATGCATTAATTACGAGTAGTTAAAATGTTAAATATTTGCTTCCTTCTTAATGCAAAGTGAAAAAAAGATTTAAGTGCAAGCAAGATTGTAGTCCATTTTTCCAAGTCATCAATAAAACAAAACAGAATACATCATAATTAGTGAAGCAGATATTTCAAGTTTCAAGATAACATTTATCCTATCGCTGGTAAATGAAGACAGAGGATCTATTACAATGACCTTTTTGGCATGTAATTTGCATACATGAATAATCAAATGCATGCAAAGAAGATCATTATTAGGAAATTCGATGCAAATATTTTATCGTGGCTGACCAAGAAGGTGGTCAGCTGCGTTAAAATAACAACACCTCCCTGATTAGCGTTAGATGTGCGGTGGGAGGCCCTGGACCTTAACGCGGGTCCTGAGGCTCCCATTGCACATACGGCAGGGAAAAAAAAGAAAACAAAATCACAGCCAAATGTGGCCTGAGTCCAATCTCTGGACCTTACCCCAGTCACATGGCTGAGGCAAAGAGAGGTTGGTGCCATTTTGGAAAATGGTGCCAACTGGGATGGGTCAAGGGTGCACCCGTCCACGATGAGGGATCCATGACAAGGTAAGGGGGTCTCTGGAGGGAGGCTGGTAGGATCTGGCTTCCAGGGGACGGGGGTGGCAAGGGGTGGAGGCTTGGCTATCTGGGGGGGCGAGGGGGGGGGGGGAGGAGGCCTGGTTGCTGGGGGGGGGGGGTTTGGCTATCAGGGGGGCCTGAGGGGAGGTGGGATCTGGCTACCATGTGGGTCAGGGTATGGGATTGCCACCTTCGGGGAGCCACCACTGCGCACATACTGTAAACTTATTTTTATTTTGGGGGAGTCAGAACACCTCAATTGGCAGCCTAGGATTAAAACAGGGGTAAGCAATGACCTGCGCTCAACCTCCCTATTTGGCCACGTGTTTTTGGGGGGTGGCCAACGGCCCTTTAAATGATGGCGAGCCCATGAGGTTGGGGCAGTCTTCACATTAATGAGCCACTCGCTGCGGTGTTTTGTATCACGGTGTTTTGACCTTGACATATGGAGCCACAATGTGGTTTTTGGGGGAGCAGCTCACCCCCTCCAGTGAAAAAAACATAGTGTTTTTGATGATTCTAGGCCTTCGGGAGATAGGATCCTAGATTGGCACCCTTGAAAACTCACTAAGGCTGACTGCCTCAGCTTAGGAGTCTAAAAAGTAGGCTGGGCTAGGGCCAGGTCAGGGGAAGTAAGATAGGCAACGAGTGCCAGTTTTCAGTTCTAGGTGCGTATACTCAGGAGAATAAATAGCACTCCTAAATTTAGAGGTGTAAAGTAACTTGTCAGTTATCTATCTAAATGGCTTTGAATATTGACCTCCAAGAGATTAATGGATGATTGCCATAAACCTTTCATTCTTATGCTTTGTGTTCCTTCTGTAGCTTCTGGATCCTCCAGAATGTGGCAATGGTTTTGTTGAGGCTGGAGAAGAGTGTGATTGTGGAACCATTGGGGTAAGTGCAGAGCATGGACCAATAACCTATTGCAGTCTACACCCTTTCTGCTAGTGAGCAATAAATCTACAGAAACTGCATGCCGGTAATTGGCGTTCACAATTTCAAACTCAAACCCACGGACAAGTGCTACATGTGTTTCTTTTTCCTAAGCAATCCCAGCTGTCCTTGGACAGTGTCTGGAAAAGAAAGCATATCTGAAAAAGTGCCTAGTTTGTATATTTACCTAATGATATCTTGTCCTGTGGTTAGTTGTTATCTAATCAGTTTGGAACTGTTGCAATACTGAATTAAATTCACATTGCCCACTGCAAAGTGTTAGGTCAAATTATTGATTGATTGGAAACTTCACAGAAATTCAGTTCTTCAATAACATAGCTTTTCATTTTTATCCTACTTTCCATTTTGCTTCTTGGTCCAATGTGTTCCATTTACTGTAATTTGTCCCCATTACCGGTAGTTTCTTTAAAATGACATATCCTAACTGTGTGGACATCTTGATACACAGTTGTTTATAATATTGCTGCTGGAAAAATGGAGGAAAAGCTAAAGGAATTACCGTATTTTTCGCACTATAAGACACACCAGACCATAAGTCGCACCTAGGATTTAGAGGAGGAAAATAAGAAAAAAAAAATTCTGTCCCCATGATGGGCTCTGTACGGAGCTCCCCCTGGTGGCCGTCTGTGGGATATTTTTTCGGTTTTGTTTTTTATAGTAAGGCAGAGAACATCCACACAGGTACTCAAACTCACTGGTTTTCTCTCCCTTACATACATACATAGGCTCTTTCCCCTCCCCACATACATACACAGGCTCTTTCACACGCACTAGCTCTCTCCCCCACAGGCTCTCGCACATACAAGCTCTTCTCCCCCCCCCCCCCCCCCCCCCCACACTCTCACTGGCTCTCCTTCACATATACACATACCCACAGACAATCACACACTCAGACTCTCTCCCTCATACACACAGCTCTCTCACACCAGTTATTTTAAACTTTCATGACTGCTCCAAAGTTCAATAATAAATAGTCAGGGCTATATTACATTGATTAGGAGAGCAATTTGCTCCTAATATTTCAACAGGTAGCCACTTAATCAACATAGGCAGTAATTCTATTTGCTTTTCATTAATTTCAGCTGTCAAAAACTGCTAATCAGTTCTGAAAATCCACATCGCTTCATATGCAAGAAACATTTTATCATAAATCACTGAACTATACCATGAACTAAAAAAGTAAAGGTTTGTATCATGTGTCCTCTATCCCAGGCAGTATATTACCCTCATGATTTTCTAATATATCTATCAAATGAGAAGGAAATGGCCTGTACTAACCATAAACTTTGATGCCATGTATCATCTTCTGCAGGCAGAGATTGAACTCCCTGCCTGTCTGCTGTTCCCAGGGTGCTTCTTACAGCGAAGCTCGGCGTGGCGCAGGTCAAACATCAGCTGTTTGAACCGCGTGTGCTACGGAGGCCTCTCCAGTTCAAACAGCTCTCTGCCAGTCTGCTGTTCCCGGGGTGCCGCGGGAGTGCATCTTACTGCGAAGGTCGGCGGCACCCCGGGAACAGAAGACCGGCAGGAAGCTGTTTGAACTGGAGTGAATGACGGTATACAAAACATGTTAAATAAATAAATAAAAATAAATATTAGAAAATCATGAGGGTAATATACTATGGGCCGGATTTTAAGAATTACACGCGGGCATAGATTTGTGTGCGCAACCCAGCGCACACAAATCTACACCCGATTTTATAACATGCGCACGCAGCTGCGCACATGTTATAAAATCCAGGGTCGGCGCACGCAAGGGGGTGCACACTTGTGCACCTTGCACGCGGGGAGCCCCAAAATTGGAGCGGCCTCGGAGGGAACTTACCTTCCACCCCCCCCATCTTCCCCTCCCTTCCCCTATCTAACCCGCCCCCCAGCCCTACCTAAATCTCTCCCACCTTTATTTTTTTATTTACGCCTGCCGCTGTGCCGGAGGCCTCGGTCACACCCCTGCACCATCCACTCCCCGCCCCTTTTTTCAAGCCCCGGAACATACACACGTCCCGGGGCTTGCGCGTGTTGCCGGGCCTATGCAAAATAGGCTCGGCGTGCGCAGGAGCGGGTTTTAAAGGGTTACGCACGTATATTATGCGCATAACCCTCATTAAAATCCGCCCCTATATATATTATGATAAAATGTTTCATACATTTGACCTGCACCACCATACTGATTGGGCTGAGTTGGAAGGAGGAGGAGGGGGACGTCGCGCGAGAGGGAGAGATGCTACATTCGCTCCATAAGACGCACAGACATTTCCCCCCAACTTTTGGGGAAAAAAAGTGCGTCTTATGGAGCGAAAAATATGGTATCAGAAAATGGGGAAATCATATACATTTACAGTATTTATAGTTGCATATCATTTTTCATATACAAATTTGTGTAGGTTTAGGAAAGCATGGTAACCAATAAATCTTACAGGTGAACTTTCAGAAGAGTTATACATGTAAATGCAAAATACTATCCTAGAAATTTTCAAAAGCCATTTACCTGCGTTTTGCAAACATGGGTTAAACCTATTGACAATAAGGGTGGTAGCCAAAAAACCTTTTATGCCATTTTTAATATCATTTCAGAGGTGGGCCATTTCGGATCCACCCCTGGATCATTTTTCTTTTCATTTTGTTAAAAAAAACAAAAAACAGAACCCACCCAACCCTTCCTGTTTATTAAAATATTCAATGGCCCTCCTCCTTACTCACTCTAGCCCATCCTCCCGACCCACCAGGTCTCACCAGAATTTTCCTGGTGGTCTAGCGGGGCCTGGGTGCAACCTCCTGCTCCCGTCTGGCGACTGCATTTATTCAAAATTTGTCCTGTTTATCTCAATTGGAATAGATAAAACTTAGGAGAAACCCTTTTTTTCCACAAGTGAGGATTATCACATTGATGTCCTCAGTGGAAGAAATAAAGCAGAATCGACACATGTTGAGCTTCATGGCATCAACAGTATACTAATCTTTCCCTTGGCATGTCTGCTATGAGACAAACCAAGTGTATCCTACTATCAGAGTGGACTTAAGATACTCAGGATCTGTGCAACAGCGCCCAGATCACCCATCTTCTTAAGGACTGTCTGTCCTGGTAACTGATTCAATCAAATCTGGCCAGAAGAATCTCCTAAATTCTCTCCAAGTCAAATTGTCTTAACCATGGATATGTCCAACTTGCAGAGGAGCTTATGAGAGGGGCTCCATCCTCGGGATCTTTGGTCAGCTCAGTAGAAGTTCCTTCACCTAAATTCCAAGAGCTAAAGTCCATACTGTATACTCTAAGGCTTTCAGGGAACAATTGGCCAACAAAATTGTCCCCAGTCAACAATAGACTGGTTCTATGTGCTGTACAATAAGGGTGCTAGGACGGTTTAGAATGCTGATTTGGGAGTGCTGCATTGTATAAATGACAAGACTGATTGGAATGCTGATTTGGGAGCACAGACTTGAACATTTAGGAATATAATGCAAGTTTTGAGAGTTTCTGTGGAGAACTCTTGATTTTTTTAAAGCAACCTGGTTTTGTGTGTGGGGGGGGGGAGGGTGTCTTTATAAACAAAAAAAACAAATTATTCATTTGTATTATTGGATCCCTAAAATATTTTGCAATGCTTTTGATACTTTTTTTTAGAATTTTGTACACAAGGACTATAATAATATTGTTCTTAGAGTTAGATTTTAAAAGCCTTGTGTACGCATAAATGGCAACATAAGTGGGTCGGGCAAATTTTAAATAGCTGGGAAGGCCATGTGTTCATTCATATACGCGCGCCCAGAAAGAGTAGGCAGAAAAGGGGCAGGGCCTGGGCATTCCAGAAGCGGGGCCAGCACTGATGCGTGTGGCCCCTAATTTTCCTCAGCCAGCATACAAGGCAGCTAGCAGAGAGTGCAATGTACAAATCAACTCCTTTTCATCACTTATAAGGTCTAAAATTATTTAATGATGTCAATTTTACAATGAATACCTCTAAATTTGTCTGTAACATCCCCCCTAACCCCAACCTCCCCTCCCAAAAACTCACCCCGAATCAAAGTGCCCCCCTTACAATGGTGCATATATGAAGAGGCTCGCCCTCTCTCTCTCTCTCTTGTTTGTATAAAGCTGCAGACATACACATATCTTTGGGCACACACACAGCTCTTTTAAAATCTACCCATAAATTTTTGTCTTAATGTTTGGTAATATAAATATTTATGATGCAAGTAAGAAAAGATTCTTAGAATTTTGTTATATTGAATGATGATTCTGGGTTTTGCCACATAGTTTATTGCTCGCTCTTTTTTATTTTTTAGATATAATTTTCCTAAATTTAGCTGCCTAGTGAAGGCACCAAAATGTAGGTACTCGGCTCAAGTACATTTTCAAAAGGGGCCTATTTAGGAGTCTAATTCCAAAAGTTAGGCGCCTAAACTCTTCGAAAATCATTCTTAGAAATTACATCATTAAGGACCTGGCATCATAACACTTGGCACTGAGCTGTCTTTCTCCTAAACCATAAGTAGTAACAAAACATCTTTTAGTTGATTCATACAAAATGCAGAGGTGTCTAGATTTGTTTCTTAGAAAAGGAACAAAGCTATTGATTACTAGGCAGAAGCCTTGAAAGGTAGCATTGAAACTAGCATAATTAATCCATCATTTGTGTGCTTGTTGGATATGCTGCATTCTGCTTAACTCTTCATTATTTCTCCTGTTTTGGAAAGATATTTGGATTTCAGTTCATTACAACTGACTTAAAGTTATCTAACTCATTTCACTTCAGAGCTAGGAAAGCTCAGATTGTTTCCCCTCTCCAGTAGAGTAGGAAAACCTAAAAACATGCCAGACTGTACTAATTGACCCTACAATTGAGCTTAAATTGACTTTCTACTGTGAAAGCTTATGTGTGTCTCTCTTCCTTTAGGAATGTGCCAGTGAAGGAGCAGAATGTTGTAAGAAGTGCACTCTCACCCAGGATTCACTATGCAGTGATGGACTTTGTTGTAAAAAGTGCCAGGTAAATATTCTATGCTGGAAAGATTTAATGTCCTAATCCAGGGAGCATATATGGTTCAGTTATTGAATTCCACAAGGCAAAACGTGTCTGGCAATTGCATGAGTTGCTGCTGCCATTAATTCAGTTCCCGTAATTTCGTGTTTTTTTATTTTATGTTGGCCAGTTACTGGCAGGGAAGTAATAGAGATTGGTGGGTGAATGAGCAGATGTAATATTCCCATGATTCACCTGACTAATTGACAAGAGTGCACAGCAAATATTCAATACTTGATCATAGATAGATCCATATTCAAAACCCATTTAGATGATAACTTATTAGGCCCCTAATATGTTAGGAGACTAGAAATTAGCCGGATAAGTTAGGGGCAATTCAGGGGCATAACTGGAAGGAATTGAGTTAGCCGGTTAACTCAATCTGATATTCAGAGTTAGCCAGATGACTTAACTGGCTAAGGGGCCGATGCAATACCCACTGTCGGACACGGGTTAAATAGGCGCTAATCCACCCTCTAATGCAATAGGGGGATTAGCGCCTATTTAACCCGCGAACAAGGCTATTACTCATTCACTCCGCATTCAAAAAAATAAATGTGCATCTCAGATGCACATTTATCGCTCAGCTGTTAACGCCTGCCTGGAGCAGGCGTTAACAGCTGAGCGCATGTAAAAAGTACAGAACAGCAGAAAAAACTGCTTTTCTGTACAGTAAAAAAAAATTTAAAAAAAAACCTCGGCAGAACACTGAGTTGTGAAGACCGACGCCGATAAACTCGGCATCGGTTTTCATAACCAGCCATCTGCCAGTAATGAAAACGGATTTTTATCGGCGTCCATTTTCATTACTGGCAGATGGTTGGTTATGAAAACGGATGCCAGGTTTACTGGCGTCGGTCTTCATAACCAGCAGCCACTGCGGGGTCGCGCAAGCGACCTTAGCACCTCCTTGCTAGCGTGACCCCCCCTAATTTGCCTATTGCATGGAAATGAACTCCTTGCCAGTCAAATTAAGGCAAATTAATAATACAGTTTTCCTAAAAATTCAAAAGCCATAGTATTTGATTAAAAATTAGTTACTCCTCAAAAGGTGTAGCTAACTTTTCCCAGGAGCATTGGAACGTTAGCGCATATCCTAATGATCCCAGTCTGAGGCCTAAAAGAGACCAAATTGCCCCCCTAAACCTCCCCAAGCCTGACAAAAAATAAATGTATAATGAGATTTTCAATCTCCATTGAAATTTCATCAAAATTTGACCATTTCGTTACCTTTCGGGTGTATATTTATTTCTTGTTTAGGTGTGGAGTCTATACTGGATAATAAACCTATTATTTTTTCCTCAAACAAATGTGCAATATCATTACACCTATTCTAGGACAGAGTTATATTATTGTGAGATACAAAAAATAAATCTGGTGGACTAGTGGGCTGAGGGTTCTGGTTCACAGCCAGGTCCTTCTGTCAAGAAAGTTAAAAGTTAGGAGGACTATAGGTCCTCTGGCCCTAAATTGAAGCCTTACTCTTTTCAAAAAACTTTGTATACCTTTATTTTGTCCATTCCCTGGAATCCCTTTGAAGCATATTGTAATTCCCTGGAGTCTAGTAGGGACAGGAGCAACATCCGTTCACTTCTGCCCTGCCTGCACAATTTTCCAAACTTGACTCCTGACACTTTACAGCTTCTCCATGTGGAGGATCCAAAGAGCTTTAGGAGTTAACTGGTGCATTGTGGAAAATGGTACCAACGGGGCTTATTTCCACTAAGCTTCAAAGAGGGTCGGGGGGGGGGGGGGGGGGGGGGGGGGGGGGGTGTGAGTGGGAGCCAGACAGGGGAAGGCAAATATTATGAAATGGGCAGGGAACAGGGACTAAGGCCTTCTAACTTTTCAACTTTTGGCCACCATATCTCATTGGGGGGGGGGGGGGGGCTGATAAGGGTTTGAGGGCCAAGGCCCTCGGCTCTTTTGACCACTATGTTTAATTTTCCATCAGGTTTGGGAGGGGCAGACAATGGGACATCACACGGTACTTTTTTGAGTCAGGTCAGCTGTAGTATTTTACCATTGGAGAAAAATACCACATCTTAGTAAATAGACCCATTAGGATTCTAAATCTGGGTAAATGAATTGAAGGTCTAAATTTAGATACATTTTTAGCTGAAAACTAAAGGGCGGATTTTACACTCTCCGTGCGCGTAAAATCCGGCCTTTACGCTCGTGGCCAGGCCTTGCGCGCTGGGTGAATTTTCCAAGAGGCCCAGCCACACAGATAAAGGCCAGTACGCGCATAAGTGCCTGCTTTCTGGAAGCGGCAAGCCAGGAGGGCGTGTTCTGGGCGGGGAGGGCTGGGCCAGGACAGCGCTATTGATGGCTGTCCCGAAGACTCGCACGCCAGCTGGCTGCTGGCGCGCAACTTACTTCAGCTTACTTCCTTAATTGGAGTGGATTGGAAGGGAACTGGGGAAGGCCTGAATGCGTCGCTGTGCGGAAATTGCAAAAATCATCCCCTGCTTGCGCCGCCACACATACACGCGCAGATTGTAAAATCTGGCGCGCATATGCGCGCAGCCCATGGATTTTCACCATGCGCGCACCGGCAGCAAAATGGTAGAAAATTGACGTGTCCATGTGTGTGCGCCGGGAAGCGTGCGCACATGGACACGGCGCGCACATGTGGAAAATCTACCCCTTAGGGCCCTGACAGGGTCATTTATCAAATCATATTAAGGCGTTTTTGCATGTGAAAAACGCCTTAACGCATGTGATAAGCACCATAACGCATGGTGCGATGCAAATTTTTAAAAGGGGAGGGATTGGGGAGGAGTTGGGGGTGGGATTTCCGTAAAAGTGGGCTGGTTTTGGAAACCATAATGCATGATATTGCACAGTTTTAATGCCAAAAATAACTACATCTTTTTCAATTGTGTTAAGCTGTGTGATATCATGTGTTATACCCATAATGCAATTTGTGATTTTTTTTTGCAAACTCTGTTTTAGGCATTTTTAGGCTGGGGAAGGGCTTGAGATGTGGGAGAAGGACCTGGGATAAGATGAGGAGGGGGGAGGGAGGGAGAGAGAGCACCTCTGAGGGTGACAGCATAGTAAGCAGCTATTTATGCTACTATAGGAGGCCCACCTAGTAACTCAAGATGAGGTTTAGGTAGTAGAATAGGGGTTAGGGGCCACTTTTACATGCAGAGTGAGATTAATATGCAATCACTAATGAAAAAAACAGTATTAATTTCTGACCTGATACAGGACTATAAGCCGGACTTTGTAGCAATAACTGAAACTTGGCTAAAAAGCACTGATACCATTCTCATAAATCAAAAGGCTAATAAAAATTATGACAGTTTTTCAGTTCCCAGGCCTCAGCGTAGAGGTGGTGGACTTATGCTCGTCGCAAAGAAAGATTTCGCTTTTAAATTACTCCCCTCATGTATATCACAACAATATGAGATTGTACTGTTTGGCTCAAAGAAACTACAAGTTTGTATACTTTATTGCCCTCCAGGTCTGTTAGAGCATAATCTCTCACCTACTATTGAATTCTTTGTCTCCTCTCCTCTCTGAACAATCCCTCAATAATTTTAGGCGATTTTAACCTTCATATGGACACCAAACCACTTTCATTAACCTGCTACACCCTGATAGATGCACTTACAGCACTTGGTTATAAATTAATCATCACTGACCCGACACATAAAGGTGGATACTCCTTAGATTTAATCTTTACGAACTTGCCTCATCAATTAAGTATACTCCGGTCCCTTGGTCGGATCATTTTTTAATTCACACAAATTTGACTTTTAGATCTGATTCTACCTTTGAATCGATGCACCCAATAACATTTACTAGAGATGAGTTTAATTTTTCTGGGTTAGGTCGGGTTTCAGTTCGGGCGCTTTGTGGGAAAACTCGTTTTCCCATGGATCGTTTTTCAGCAAAAACGAAGCTGGAACCCGACCCGAACCCAGAAAAACATCAAAAAAAAAATCTGAATCGGAAAAAAAAACACCCCAACCCTTCAAATTTACTGTATTACAACCCCCCACATCCTGATCCCTCCCCAAGACTTACTAAAAGCCCCGATGGTCCAGCGGGATCCCGCGAGCGATCTCTCCCTCCCGGCCATCGGGCTGTCGGGCCTGCCACGAATCAAAATGGCGCCGATGGCCCTTTGCCCTTACGATGTCACAGGGGCTACCGGTGCCATTGGTCGGCCCCTGTCACATGGTAGGAGCAATGAATGGCCGGCGCCATCTTATGCTGTGAAAATTGGCCTCATAACTTTCAAATGAAATAAGCAATAGAAATAAAACAGGCAAGGCAAAACTACTTATATGAAAAGAGTTTGAAAATAAGACAAAGATCATTTTTTTAATTTTCAGGCTCACATAAAAATGTGTAGGGTGTTAAATATATTTATTTCCTTACATTTAATAATTATAGTATATTGTGCATTCTTCATTCACATATACATACATACATAATTAGAAACTAACAGTGAGATTTTAGAAGTTCTATTTAGAGGCTTATATTAAAAAAAGTTCATCTAAACTAAAAATTCTGCTCTATTTGGGGGTTTAAAATGTAGAATCATAAATTTAGGACTGCTATCATTTGCTTTGAGAAATCTGGGACTGATATGTATATGCAGCACACAGTTTTTTGATACAAACTCTCATGCAATTCAATGTCAACCTCAACCTCTTCTGGATTTTATACAAAGCAGAGTTAGGAAATGTCCCCTTTCAATTCATCATTTTGCTATAAATATAGCGAAAATAGCGCCCTTGATTTAAAATGGGGTGTGGCTAGAAAGAGAGAGAGAGAGAGAGTACACCTCTCTAGAGGCTAACAAAATAGTTTACTATTTATACCACTGTAAGAAGGGGCACTAGTAACTCGGGGTGAGGTTTGGGTGGGTGGGGTGGGTATTGGGGGGGAGTTTTACTTGCACAGTCATACGTACTGTTACGCCGGTTGGCCGCGAGCACCGCAACCGACCGTGCTCACCTGTCCTCTGGCCGACTTCCGTGGTGCTGCGGGCCATGGGAACAGCCCGCAGCACGCCGCTTCTCCCTCCCTGCCTGCTTGTGGTCAGGAGGCCATAAGTCACAGCAGGAACGCCGCTGATTCTCGGCTCTGCCCTGTGCCACTTCCTAGCGCGCGCGCACGCCACAAGGAGAGAATTTAAAGGGCCCAGGGCAGGAACCCTGGGCCGGCCCTCCTGATGACATCACGCTATTTAAACCCTTCCCATGCTTCACTGGACGAGTTAGCAAGGACTTCCTTCCTGCTGAATTCCACTCCACGTCTAGAGATGCTTCGTTCTTTCTTAAAGACTTGTTTCCTGTACTCTGGGACTTGGACGCTTCAGGTACCCACTCCTCGGGAGCCTTTCTGTGTCCTGGCTATCCGCTCCTTGGAGGGCTTTCCTACCTGGAGAAACCATCCACTCACGCTTGGGACTCTGCTCTGACCAGTTTCGTGAGCACGCTTACCTTCTGCTACCATATCTTGCTGACGGAACCTCCAGTATACCCCGTGCCTCGGGCCACTACCGTGCTCGCCTCAGTAAACCTTCTACTTCGTATCTACCCTTCAGAGTTGGTTCTTCACCTTCCCAGTTCTACAGACCTGCTGCACCCCATCTACCATTGACAGCCAGATTCATGGCATACCCCACGCTGCGGGCCGCTACTGGATCTATGCAGCAAAGGTGTTCCACCCTGCAGGAGGGATTCCCCAGCATACCCCGCTCCGCGGGCCAATACCGGGGCCATCATCACTGGGTAATTCCATTACTCTGGACAGTGTCTCTACTCCCACTCGGTGGGTTCTACTCCTCTTCCAGAATAATAAGTCTCGCTAATACTATGTTCTTCTCTGCTGAGACCATGCCTATCATGGTGAGTCCCCACAGGGCTCCTCCCTGTGGGTGGAGTCAACTCTCACTACGATCCAGGGTCCACAACCATACCAGATTATAACAGATTGCTAACTCCATGGACCTGGCTCAGGCCTCAGCCATTCAGGCCATCCCTGGCCTGGCCCAGAAGAGCCAAGAACACCAGCTATTCTTGAAGACATTATCAACCTCCATTGATTTTGAGATGCTTAAAACCATCCACACATTCCTCCAGAAGATTCAGGAACTACAATCCACGTTGGAGGTAGTAGTGGCAGACGTTACACGTTTGACCGTCCGTCAAGACCTTTTGAAATGACTCGATGCGCTATCTTCACCTCCAGCAGTTTCACCACCAGCTTCGAATTCCACTCGAGCGGTGATTCCGCTGCCAACCCCGCCTCGCTACTCAGGAGATCCGAAGCGTTGCAGGGGATTCTTAAATCAATGCCACATGCACTTCTCTCTGCAGCTGGCGTGGTTTCCTAATGACTCGGTCAAAATGACCTTTATTCTTTCAGTTTTGGATGGCAAGGCCTTGGCTTGGGCCTCTCCCTTGTGGGAGCACTTCGACCCCTTGCTCTCCAACCTGCCACTTTTCGTCTCGGCCTTCAAACAAGTGTTTGAGGAACCAGGTAGGTTACCCGCCATGGGTTCGGATCTCTTTCACCTTCGACAAGGGTCTCATCCTTTGTATGAGTACGCCATAGAATTCCATACCCTGGCTACGGAGTTGAATTGGCAGGGTAATAGCCTGAACTCTATGTTCCTGGAAGGCTTAGCCCCCCAAATTAAGGATGAGTTGGCTGCATGGGAACTTCCTGCCTCCCTCGAGGGACTCATCGACCTCACTAGGAACATTGACCGAAGACTCCAGGAGCGGGCCCGGGAGACCTACTCCACCTGACGAAGACATTTCTGAAATCCTCTTCTAGTGGATGATCCACCTTTCTCTCTTGAGGAACCAATGGAATTGGGTCAGGCTCACCTCATGGCAGCCTTGAGCGCACCTCGCCCCCTCTTGGAACCTCGTGGAGATGTCGCACACGCTTTACCTCAATGCTTTGCTAAGAAGGAGACGCCTGTACCTCGGGAGATGGTAGAGACCATAACCCTCGGTCATGCTTCAGTTTCGCCTTTGTTCCTTTTGCCCGCCTCTCTGGAACTACCCTCCACTTCTGTTTCTATTCAAGCCCTGGTGGACTCCGACGCCGGGGGAAACTTTATTCAACAAGACCTCGTGGATAAATACCAGTTCTCCCCATCTCCGGTGACTCCTCCTGTGGTTCTCTCTTCGATAAACAGGAACTCTTTTCCCGGGGAGGTTACACGAGCCACATGATCTTTGTCTTTGAGAGTGGGATCAGATCATTTTGAGATCATTTCATTTTACATCCTTCCTAAAGCTGTGAGTCCGGTAATCCTTGGACTACCATGGCTGCAGAAACACCAGCCACATTTCAACTGGTCTTCGCCGGACCAAATTCAGTAGGATCCGAGGTGTTCGGAGGCCTGTACAGAACTTGTAAGGTCATCTCGAACCCTAACTGTGGCCACCGGGCATCCTAAATTGCCTCTTCCGTGCCAGAGAACTCAAGAGACTCAGACTAGGTTGAATTCACTCCGTGAAGACATTTTGAGGGCTGTTTTAGTCCAGGTGAAAAAGCAGCTGGTATGCAAAACATCCGAACATGAAACCCTCGTGGAGACATATAAACAAATGACTTAGTGCTTCATATCCGTACTAGTCTACAAGGAACAAGAGATCCAGAGGTTATATGCTCTCTTGCAGCGGGTGGACACGGGAGAGTACCACTCCATGTCTTCTTCAATGCCCTTGGGCTCCTAGGTTCCCTCTATGGATACTCTTGAGATGCTCATACCTCCACACTCCATGGAGGTTGGGATCTCAAATTTGCAGAACTTGGAGGAGGATTGGTATCGGGGCCGTTCTAAACCCCTGGAGGGGGCCTTGCAGGGGGGGTACTGTTACGCCGGTCGGCCGCGAGCACCGCGACCGACCGCACTCACCTGTCCTACAGCCGACTTCTATGGTGCTGCGGGCCGCGGAAACTGCCTGCAGCATGCCGCTTCTCTCTCCCTGCCTGCTTGTGGTTAGGAGGCCGCAAGTCGCGGCAGGAATGCCGCCAATTCTGGGCTCTGCCCCATGACTCTCCCTAGCGTGCGCGCCACAAGGAGAGAATTTAAAAGGCCCAGGGCAGGAACCCTGGGCTAGCCCTCCTGATGACATCACAATTTACTGCGCTATTTAAACTCTTTCCAAGCTTCACTGGACGAGGTAGCAAGGACTTCCTTCCTGCTGAATTCCACTCCACATCTAGAGACGCTTCGTTCTTCCTTAAAGACTTGTTTCCTGTACTCTGGGACTTGGACGCTTCAGGTACCTGCTCCTCGGGGGCCTTTCTGCGTCCTGGCTATCCGTTCCTCGGAGGGCCTTCCTACCTGGAGAAACCATCTACTCATGCTTGGGACTCTGCTCTGACCAGCTTCGTGAGTACGCTTACCTTCTGCTACCATCTCTTGCTGACGGAACCTCCGGTGTATCCTGTGCCTCAGGCCACTACCATGCTCGCCTCAGTAAACCTTCTACTTCGTATCTACACTTCAGAGTTGGTTCTCCACCTTCCCAGTTCTACAGACCTCCTGCACCCCATCTACCATTGACAGCCAGATTCACAGCATACCCCGCGCTGCAGGCCGCTGCAGGAAGGATTCCCCGGCGTACCCCGCTCCACGGGCCAATACCGGGGCCATCATCACTGGGTAATTCCATTACTCTGGACAGTGTCTCTATTCCCACTCGGTGGGTTCTACTCCTCTTCCAGTATAATAAAGTCTCGCTAATATTGTGTTCTTCTCTGCTGAGACCAAGCCTATCGTGGTGAGTCCCCACAGGGCTCCTCCCTGTGGGTGGAGTCAACTCTTACTACAATCCAGGGACCACAACCATTCCAGATTATAACACGAACGAACAGCACAGTTGCCATCAGTGAAGATTTAATGTGATTTCGAGTGAAGAAAGGTAAAAGAAGAGTAGATTTGTACTATTTACTCTCTATCTAGCTTGATTGCAATTAGCTAGAGCAGTGGTTCTCAACTTTTTTGCATCATGACACACCTGACAGATGATGTTCAAATCCGTGGCACATTGCACACTACATTTAACAGCTATACTAAAAAAAAGAAATCCTAGATATTTTATTGTTGAAAATGATGCAGGAGAAAGATAACATATTCTTTAATTTCAATAACTGCTTATAAAATATTATTATTTTTTCACAAAAATTTTAATTTTTACTTACTGCATCAGTGAGAAATCTGGGACTATGTATATGCAGCACACAGTTTTTTGATACAAACTCTCATGCAATTCAATGTCAACCTCAACCTCTTCTGGATTTTATACAAAGCAGAGTTAGGAAATTTCCCCTTTCAACTCACCGTACAAAAAATATATTCAAATTCTGAATCTCCCTCAGTAATAGTACTTCAAAATCTTTACATTTTCAGCTTTTAAGGCTTTAGCAACTCAACAAATTAAGATGCAGACAGAAACCCAGCAACAAGATGGGAGTCTATTCAGTCTTTTGCACTGAGAGCCGCATGCATGTTTGATTATCTGCCTGTTGGTGAGAGGTTGTATGTGCGCAAACATTCCTGGCTCTTTGAGAATGAGTCTAATCTCTGGAGGCTAGAGTATTACCCCTGGTGAAGTGAGGCAGAAATAGAGATAGATTTATATAGAGGAGACCTTCAGGGACATAATAGAGTGGTCGCATCTGTAGTCTGGCAGTTCATGTGCTGCTTTGGAAGAGCAAGGTCACGTGAAAGGAGACCATCACCTTGGTGTGGCAGGAAGTGATCTTGTAGCTAGGACCTGCCCTCCAGGTGATTCATTATCCTCTTACACTGAGGAGGGAAGGGTTAGGACTGCTGTTGTAGGTAGAGATTTGATCATTAGGAATGCAGATAGCTGGGTGGTTGGTGGGCACGAGGACCACAGTAACTTGCCTGCCATGTGAAAGATAGTTGACCTTACATATCTTCTAGACAGGCTTTTAGAAGAACAAGTTTGATCTCTGGAGGCTAGAGTGACAGAGCTGGAGGAGCTGAGACTCACAGAGCAGTGGCTTGACCTTCAGGGATATAGTAGATCACTCCCAACTCAGTCTAGCAGCCCTTGTGCTATTTTGGAAGAGCAAGATCACATGGCAGAAGACCATCACTTTGGTGTGGCAGGAAGTGATCCTGTAGCTAGGACCTGCCCTCCAAGTGATGCTTTATCCTCTCACATTGAGGATTTGTCTCCAGGGGCATTTTGTTCCTTTCCTTCCTCTTCCCTCTCCTCTTGCATCACCCATCTCTCTCCTTTTTCCTCCTCACACCCTACCTCATCTCATTCCCTCCTCATCATTCTCCTTCTCTATTCTTCCCCTTCCTTTCTCTTTCTTCCCAACCCCCACTTCCACTTTTCCATCCTTGTTCTCTCTCTCTTTGCTCAGGAGGGAAGAATTAGGATGGCTGTTGTAGTTGCTGATTCGTTCATTAGGAATATAGATAGCTGGGTGGCTGGTGGGCATGAGGATCAGTTGGTAATTCACCTGCCCGGTGCGAAGATAGTGGACCTCATGTGCCACCTAGATAAGATTTTAGAGCATGCTGGGGAAAAACAAACTGTAATGACATAAGAAGGTGCAGGAGGGAGATTCTGGAGGCTGACTTTAGGCTCTTAGGTAGAAAACTGAATTCCGAGCATCCAGAGTTACATTTTCAGAAATATTTCTCATTCTACACATAGGACTCTAGAGGCAAACTGAGAGCCAGAGTCTTAATGCATGGATGAGATGATAGTGCAGGGAAGAAAGCTTTAGATTGTTATGAATTAGGGAACATTCTGGAGAAGGGGGAGCCTATTCTGAAGGGACTTACTCCACCTTATCTAGGGTGGAACCAAGCTGCTTGCACTAACTTTTAAAAGGAGATAGAGCAGTTTTTAAACTAGAACATGGCGGAAACCAACAGCCACTCAGCAATGCATGGTTTGGAGAATGATATCTTTAAAGGATACTGGAAATCAAGTAAGTTTGAATGTCCTGATAGAGCAATGGATATAAAAGCTGAAAAAGTCCAGAAATTTAAATACAGAACATGCAGATAAAAATGACTCCAAACTGGCTGTATCATCTGATAATAATTAGGTTGTGGATACATATATAAATAAAAATACAAATACATCTATTTAAAAATGTCTGAATGAAAATGCCAGAAATCTGAAAAATAAATCTGTAGAATTAGAATGTATGGTGCTAAAGGAAGATAACCAATGGAATGCTGTGATGCAAATTGCATTAACATGACAGGGCAGATACAATTGATAGGATGTGGCATTGTATGTTAAGGATGGCATAGAGTCAAGCAGTATAAAAGATTTGCAGGGAAAAAACTGCACTCAGATATCCTTATGGATAGAAATTCCAAGGGAAAAAGAAAGAGTATAGTAGTAGGGATGAGTATAGTAGTAGTGGCTAGGATGAAGAAACAGACTGCAAAATACTAAGAGAGATTAGACTGACTTGTAAAATGGGTAACACAATAATAAGACAAAGGTCTTGATTATCAATTGTGGAAAACTTATGATACCAAATTTAATTAATGTACTCTGTGCTGATTTAAAACTGGCCACTTTGGTGAGAAGTTTGAAGGTGTTAATTGATGGAAAGTTTTCCTTTACTTATGAGATCAAAACAGTTGTGAAGTCTGTTTTTTTCAAGTTGTGTCTCCTGCATGAGCTGAAACCATTGTTGCAGGCTGCTGAGTTCTGATCCATTGTGTAGGCGATTCTTCTACCTATGTTAGACTACTGCAGTGCATTATATCTTGGACTCAGTTAAAACCCTGCAGTTGTCACAAAACTCTGCAGCATATTTAATCTCTGGTCTTAGCATGCGAGAGCACATTGCATCAGTTATTTATGACCTCCACTGGTTCCTGTGCAGTGGCCACAAATTGCTTGCTCTCGATTCCTTTCCTTGGGCGAACACCTTGTTGTAGGTCTACAGCTCCCTAAGAGCTCTATGCTTCTCTCAAAGGGGCCTTCTGGATGTCCCCCTGATGCGGCATGGATGTTTATTTGAGACTCATGAATGTTCATTCTGTATGGCTGCTCCAATTTGGTGGAACTCTTTACCGCAGGAATTACATCTAACAACTTGCATCAAGACTTTTAAAGGTCTTCAAAAATACATTTGTTCAGGCTTGCATTTCTATGAACTCAAATTCAGACTCTGTTGAGGGTGCTGATGGTATGTAGTTGTTATTCAGACTATCCTGGAGCTATTGTTATGTCTATTTTATTTATTTGTTTCTTTTGTATTTTTATATTTTTATTATATATGTATTTTTGTATGCCACCTAGGTGTAGACAGATTATAAATGGCACAAATAAATAAGTAAACAAATAAAGAAAGAAAGAATGGGAGACTTCAATTACCCGAGTATTGATTGGGTAAATCTTCTATTTTGAATGCAGACCGAATTTCCTTTGAAACATAGTAGTGAAGAATAATGTTAGAAATGTATTTGCAAAATCAACTCAGATCCCTATTACCTTTTTTTTTGTTGACCTGTTCTCTAAACTTCAAAGTACCAAATCTTAGAGGGAGCTGAGTAGTGGTGATTTTCTGCCAGATCACCATCCTGGAACCTTTTTGAACTTTTTTCTTTTTTCCCCATTGGGAAAAAGTGGAAGGTGGAGATTGCTGGTCGACCTAACTTTGTAACTTTTTAAAAAATTACTATTAGAGTCAAGGATTCTTACATTGATGGTTGGGCTAGATGAGAAAGAGGAAAGAGTTAAAAATGGTGGACACCTGCGTAACTGCAAATGAAGGCTTATGGTGCGATACACCTAGAAGGAGTTTTTACTACTGCACTGGATAACTGAAAAGCAGAAGGAAGCTACAGTCAAAACAAACAAAATGGAAAAAAAAAACTTAACAGTGACAAGAGAACTGTAGGGGCAATAGGTACAGTCTGAGCTAGTCCTCAGGGTTCCATTGCACTGATTGCCATTGAAGTTTATCTCTGATTTTTGGCCCATGTGATAAATCAGTTTCACCATCAGCTTTCTATCATGCACTCTAGTGAAGACAGCACCCTATAATTTAATGATAGGGTCAGTGCATAATACACGTCTTCTGTTACATGTACCCAATACATCACTGACTGTAGCAGTCCATAAAGCTGAATCAGCATTCAAGCTGTGGCTTACAGATCATGCATCAACATCTCTCTGTACTGGACCAGTGATAATAGATGAATGACAATATTTACAAATTAGCTTCAGGCCTCAGAAAGAAAAGTGACACAGATGTGAGAGTCTCCCAGTCTGAAATATTTCAGTATGGCAGCTGAACTGAGGCAAGCAGGAAACAATCTTTCTTCAAGAAACAGCTTGAAGATCCTAGCTCCTAGTTTGAGTGGCTTCCTTTTGTTTACCAGTATGTGGCGGGCCACAGATATTCAGTACCTCATGTTTAATGTCTATTTTATTTTTCAGTTTGAACTCAAAGGGGTTGTGTGTCGAGAAGCAGTAAATGACTGTGATATTCCAGAAAGCTGTACAGGAAACTTCAGTCAGGTACTATGTTCAAATGTTTGCATGAAGTTGTTTAAATAAATAGTGGAGTATACATGTGAAATCTCTATTGATTTCTTTGGCTTTTGCTGCATACAATTTATTTGCTTAGAACTTGGAAGTTATTGAAGTGCCTTCTGTGTCAGTAATACAGCTCAGTACCTCTCCTTTCAGCTTGACAGATCTTTTACTCTAGTTATGATTTTCATCTTTAATTGAAAGTTATCTTGTCAGTCACTCACAGCTGACTATGATCCTCCAATTTCATCAGATGTGCTTTCTGTCTTTATTGCATATGCCAGATATGGCAGCTGCGTCCTTATCCTGAGCATAGGCAACTCGCTATATTATAGGCTTCCTGGAATTAGCCTAATATGGCTACATTTGTTCCAGAATACTGCAACAGGTTATGGAGAAGAAGGAAAAAGAGCAATTACATTTCACCAATTCTTTTTGATCTATATTGGCTTCCAATGGAGGCCACACTAAAGTATAAAATCCTAGCCTTTATTTTTAAATGTTTATGCTAAGATCATTTTAAATACCTAATGGAGTTATTGACACAATATGAGCCAGTTAGAATGCTCCATTCCTCCGAACAGTATTTGCTACTGGTGCCCTCCTTGTCAGATGCCAGGCTATCTATTACACAATGAACAGCTTTTAGCTGGTTTGGACCATCACTTTTGAACTCGATTTTGGTTGTATTAAGAAATGAACTAAATTTTCCTAGGACAAGAAGGATGGTAGTCCTCACACTTAGGTGACATCATCAAACTTTGATCTCAAAGAATCCAGTGCTTCCAAACATTCTGTACTGAGCATGTGCAGCTGTAGTCATCACCCAGCCCCCTAGGCAGAGGCCTTCAGTCTCTTTTTTTCCGTGGAGCCATATGGTCACAGGAGCCGTGTGCTCACTGTATTCAGCTTTCCTCTCTTCTCACAGTTTTTGTAAGTGGTTTTTTTTCTAGAGCTGCAGCTGTTTCCTTCCCTTTTCTCTTAAAGTAGTTTTATTCTTCTATTTTTCCTCTTCTTTCCAACTGTCTGCCGGACACATAGTGGGCTTTCCCCCTGGGCAGCCTGGCAGACTCTGTTATTTAAAAAAAAAACCAAAATAAAAACCTGCTCCTGCAGTTTTGGTATCTGTGTCCTCTCCTTGCTCTGTCTGTTTTTTCTCTTTTTCCATGCTGCTGACAGGACTGACTTATGCAGTCTGTTGGTGATTCGTGTAGGCTGCTCGCCTGAGCTCTGCCTGGCTGGAGTTCTATGGCGGTTTTACTGATCGATGGATTCAGATGGTGGAAGGATCAAGGACCACGCCGTTCCTGTGAGGGGGAGATCTCATCCTCCCCACATCTCAAGGAAGTAGTCTCCACAGGCGGGAGCCTGGATGAGGTTACCTCCCCTCCTGCTTGCCAGCCTTGGCAGTGCAGTCTACCTGGGAGAGAGGGTGAATGGAGCTTGGGCTAGCAGCTTGCGGCCACACCTCATTGCCATGGCCATGAACAGTTGTCCATGCACAGCTGTGACCAGCTCATCGTTCATCGATGTCGGGACAGCGTCAGGGACCGAGCCCATTTTCGAGGTCCAGGGTCACCCTTGTTGCCATCGAATTGCGTGACCTCCCATGATGTCATAGTAGCCTTCTGTGCCATCGCCATCGGTGGAACTGGAGTCTCGCTGCACTGGCTTGGGCATTGAGGGGGCGGAGTACAGCACCTTTGATGCTGCTGATGCCTCGAGGCCGCACTGCCATCAGAGCTGTGATGCCCTCGGTCGTGGTGCCAACAGTTCCCTTGGTGCCAAGGTGCCCATAGTGCCCTCGGTGCTGTGATGCCCTCTGTGCCGTGGTGCGGCGCACTTGTGCCCTCGATGCACTCAGTGCCACTGTGCCTTTGGTGCACTCGATATTACGGGTGCCTTTGGTGCACTCGATTCCTCTGTGCATTTGCCACAGCACCCTCGGTGCACTGGATGCCTCAGTGCCCCTGCTGCACTCAATGCTGTGGGGACCCATGGTACCATTGATGCCACTGTGCACTCAATGCCCATGGTCATCTTGAAGCCCATGGCTTCCTTTGGGCCAAATCCCCGTCGGGGCCCCTGGGCAGTCAACATCCATGGGCATCTGTGGAGCTGGGGATGGCGCTATTTACCGTGGAACTGATTATAGTTCAGTTTAGCACAGTCAAGGCCCTGGGTGCCGAGTTGTTGGGTGCCCGGTGGTGGCTTTGCTTTGGTGAGCACAAAAGCACTGTGGGCCCTATGGGCTCCGACACCGCTCTGGGCACCAGTAGCTGCAGCCAGAGATTGCAGGACATGGCCGTAGTACTCCTCAAAGGTGAGCCGGTGCCGATGCAGCTTTGAGGGCCTGCCTCTCGAAGTGTTATCAGGAACTGGAGGGGGTGATGCCATAGACCGCAACCCTCCATCATGCCTTCCCCAGAGCACCAGTGGTGCTGAGGACACCATCATCACACTGTTCTCTCCGTTCCACTGGAGTTACTGTGACGTTGAAGCGCAGCTTGCGTGGTTGGGAAGATAAGGAATCTGTTCCAGGTGCCTTGGATGCTGGCAGCTGGCATTTTCCCTGTTGGACAAAGGTCTAGGCACCAGTATTTATATATACAAAAAATGTAAATATAAATAATGTAATATTTATATTTTGGTAAAGTATTTACATGAAAAGTATTTCTCATAGTTTTGTATTGTTATAAATATTAATGAGGATTTATATATTGAATATTTATTTTTATGAATGTATGATAGAATATTTACCTCTTGTATTGGTTGGATATAGTATTTGTATGACAAGAGGTTAAGGGTATTTCCTGTTTTTTTGCCTTATTGGGTTATCTGATTACACAGTCATCAGCTATACTAGGGTTCTTCCGTCTTTTGTCATGGTCTCAGCCTCCGTGTCAGTCCGTACCACATAGTGCTAAGAAGCACTGGCAGGGGAGGTGTCATTACACACTCTGTGCTTGGTCATGGGGCCAGGGCCGCCATCAGGAATTTTGAGGCCCCATACAGCCAAAATGTCTGGGCCCCCAAGCGCACCTGCCGCCTGGCGGCTGCGGGCCCCCATATGTGGCAGTAGATCCTGGGGCCCCATACTGCAGGCCCAAGAATACTGCCCTGATGGCGGCCCTGCATGGGGCAGTGTGTAACCACCAACTCTGGCACATGGTTCTCAGTCCTCACTGGGGTGCAAGATTTCTCCTACAAGCACGGTGCTTAGGATCATAGGGGTGCCACCATGCGTGGATGGGTTACTACTGCATGAGTTCTGCCCAGCAATCTTTCGCAGCAGAAGGCTTCCAGTTGTCCTCTTCCACCTGAGCATTTGTGTGTTGGGGGGGGGGGGGGGGCGGTTTTCCCTCCCAGCAGTCACAACAGGTTACGTTCCGCAGTTGTAGGACTGACCTAGGACTGCATTCCTGGTCAGATCAATTCCCCTTTCTTGTGGAATAGTCCCTGGGGCTTTGTCCCTGAAAAGTTTTTTCTCTGATCCGGGGTCCTGTTCCTCTGCATCGGCGTGTCTCCTTCAAGGCCGGGGCCAGGGAGTGGTAGCAGCGGTCGTTGGACCGTTTTTAGCTGGGCTCCTCCGGGGATTGCAGTGGCGACCTCCCCTATCCAAGGCTGTCTGCCTGTGGTAGATTGGTCGCTTTGGCACCTCAGCGATCAGTGATTGTACCTCAACTCTCTTTCGGGGAGTTGCTAGGTCTTTCAGGATCAAGAGGCCCCTATCCTGCTGCTTCCCTCTCCCCTCTAGAAGAGGAGATTCGACTGGGTTCCGGGGCAACCCTTTCAGGATCCCCTCCTGATGCCTGACTGTGCACCCCTTTGAGGGGTGTCCCTCGTTTCTGTTCCCGGACAAGGGATGGCACAGCTCTGACTGGCACCAGCCCCAAGAATAGTTGATGATAACACTCTCCCTTGGGCGCCCTAAGATGCAGCAGGTCTATCCTCGAGGGAGCCTGTCCAGTGTTGCTCACCCTTTTGCCATGTCCATGACTGAGAGAGTTGGGGACCGAGTACCCCGCAACAGAGGCACTGCCCCCTACTTGCGATAGCATGCAAGCTTTTCTTCCCCTTTTTCAGGATCACCCTGTCTGCAGACAGAGGATCCTGGGTCATGCAATGTTGTCCATTGCTGGGCCATGTGCTCCCTTAGGAGGGGAAGTATATGCACTCGTGGCTGGCGTACTGATACCTCAGCCAGGTGCTTGGCACTCTGTTCCAAGATCGTCCTGGGCCTACCCTGAAGCCATTTGAGTTTCCAGGCTGGTAATGAAATCATGTTCTACCTGGGTTTGCACATGTGACTCCCTGGCTTCCCGTCTCCAAGTGGAGCTTTCAGGATTTCTCTCCTGGGGCAATCGCTCTCAGTTTCCGCTGTTTCAAGAAGTCTGAGGGTTCCATCTTCATCTTCATCTGCTGGTTTCGGCAGTGAGTTCTTCGCTTGGGGTCAGAGTTGTAGCCAGGCAATTTGATGCCTAAGGCCAAGTGAAAATTTGCGTCCTCCCCTTTTAAACAACACATGACACCACGGGTTGGAAGATTCTGTTAAATGTTTGTTCAGCAATGCCTATGGCCAGGGCAAGGGTATTAGAGGCCCTAGGAAAACGTTATAGCCTTGCACCCCCTACCCCATCACACCCTCCTCACACACAAATAAATATTATGTATTTATAACACAGATTTTACATGAAAAAGAACATTCAAAGCACAGTCTTCTGAGGTAAAAATATCACTTACAATATGTATATTATATTTACATGCACTGCTGAGGTGCCAACCAGAAAACCTTGCAAAAAAGCATGAGACTCTTGGAATCTATATGGAATTAGGCCTACTGTAATGTGTCCAGGGCATGGGCATGATCCTCAGAGAGCCATGAGGAAAAATAATTTCTATATATATAAAAATAGCACTGAAAACAGCAACAACTCTATTTATGAAAGTTAATACTACAAATATTACATCAGGCCTAAAATAGTAATACACCCCATATTAAGAAAACAGATCAAGCCAAGCTGCTATAGATCCCTACATAGAAACTACACAGTAATGGAGTAATTCACTTCAGTCGCACATGCAAAACACAGACATATCCTCAAATACACAATAAAGAGACCATACAGAATAAATAGAAATGTACAGACAAAAGCTGACCTGGAAACTGCAACAAACAAAATTCTGTTAGCACTTTAACAAACAGAAACATTACCATTTCTCATAAGATAAAATTATTAAAACCATACCAATAAAAAGAATAATTCAAAACAATTAATGAATACAATAACATTCAATAATTAAAACTCATTAAAAAAATCAGCAAAAAACATCAATAAAATATTTCAAAACAGACACATGAAATAACACTCAACAATTAAAATCAGGATTTTAACAAATTCCCAGTTATCCATACCTTGGACCTTTTGATTTCCAGATGCCCTGAAATTGTCATGGATTGGCAGGCAAAAAGTAACTGAGGTAGTTGTTCACACACATGCTCCCTCTCATACACACACATGTTCTCTAAAACTCCCCAACATACATGCATACATGCTCTCTCTCATTCTCCCACACACATGCACACATGCTGTCTCTCACTTTTCCACAGATAAGCACACATACTCTCTCTCTCCCACACATAAGCACTCATGCTCTCTCTCACTCTCCCACACTCATGCTCTCCCACATACATGCTCTCTCTCACTCTCCCACACATATGCACACATGCTGTCTCTCATTTTCCCACACTCAAGCATGCATGCTCTCTCTCTCTACCACAAACAATCACACATGCTCTCTCTCACTCTCCCACATACATGCTCTTTCTCCCAGACATATGCACACATGCTCTCTCACTCTCCCACACACAAGCACACATGCTCTGTCTCACTCTCCCACACACATGCACGTTTTCTCTCCCACTCTCCCATACACATGCACACATGCTCTCTCTTTCTCTCCCCCACACATGCACACATGCTCTCTCTTTCTCTCCCCCACACATGCACACATGCTTGCTCATTCTCCCACACTCAAGCATACATGCTCTGTCTCACTCTCTCACACACAAGCACACATGCTCTCTCACTCTCCCACACACATGCACAGATGCTTTCACTCTCCTGCACACATGCTCTCTCTCACTGTCCCACATACAAGCAAAAATGCTCCCTCACTCTCCCACACACAAGCACACATTCTCTCACTGTCCCACACAGAAGCACACATGCTCTCACTCTCCCACACACATGCACACATACTCTCTTTCCCTCTCCCGTACACATACACACATGCTCTCCCTCACTTTCTCACACACAAGCAAAAATGCTCTCTTATTCTCCCACACAAAAGCACAAATGCTCTCTCACTCTCCCACACACATACTCTCCCTCACTCACTTCCTCCTTGACGTAGCAGGCAGCAGCAATCTCCTTCAGCCCCCGTGTCCAAGGGGACTAATTCCGGCCACGGGGCATTGGACTACTTCTAGCAAGGCATGCTCCTCCTCCTCAGCAGCGCGGCCCTGTCGAAATTGTTGGCATGGTAAACGCTGCCTTAGTAAGTGGAAAAGCAGCGCAGCCCCACCAGAATCAGCGGCATTGCTAGTGGGGCTGTACTGCTTTTCCACTTACTAAGGCTGTGCCGACCTTGCTGTCAATTTCAAAGAGGCAGTGCTGCTTTTCTTTTGCTGAGGACCCGCCAGCGGCCAGCTGCACTGCTCTCGTTGGTGCCTTTTGGTAGTGGCACCTATGGCCATGGCCATATTGGCCATAGGCATGCTATGGCTCTGCTTGGAGTTGATAGACAACCGGGTGACTTGTGCTTGCCCCAGGAGTCCACCAGTCTGCCTCCTTGTATTCCTCACTCATTCTGACTTCTGATTGGATTGTCGGGAGGAGAGGAGGTAAAGCTAAGGCACCCATGGTATATCTCTGTATACCTGCAGGGAAGGATATACCACATTTTTTCCACTTATTTTCACCATTCTCTGGCCAATACTGCCTTAGTTTTTCTCCTTCTCTAGTTTGCCCAAAGGGCCTTCCTGCTCCCCTTGCGATCCTGTAACATGATAGATGAGCCTGTTCTGAAAGGTGCTCTTAGAAACATAGAAAATGACGGCAGAAGAAGACCAATCGGTCCATCCAGTCTGCCCAGCAAGCTTCACACTTCTTTTTTCTCATACTTATCTGTTTCTCTTGGCTCTTATTAACCTTAGGTTCTATTTCCCTTTCACCCCCACCATTAATGTAGAGAGCAGTGATGGAGCTGCTTCCAAGTGAAATATTAAGTTTAATTAGTTGGTTAAGCGGCAGCATAGCTCTCTGCCGTTGAAGCAGAGAGCAATGCTGGATATGCATGAAGTATTAGTTTTTCTTCTCCCCTGCCGTTGTAGCAGAGAGCTATGCTGGATATGCATTGAAAGTGAAGTATGCCTTGAAAGACACATTAACTATCATCTAATATTGAAATGCCTAATAATTGGTAATTGAAATGCCTAATAATTGGTAATTGAATAAGCCTAATAATTGATAATACTTGTAGCCCATGAACCCATCCCTGTTTTTTTGTTGGTTTTTTTTCTTTTTTTAATTTGGAGATGGCAGCCCTCCATCCTTCCGCTCCGTGAAGGTGGAACACCAACCACGGCCACTGGCATCCCGCTCCGTGAATGCCTCTGTGGCTACTGCCGCTCCGTGCAGTGTTTTGCTGCCGCCTCTTTATACGCTTCCTCTAGACCTGATGGATCCACAGTGTTTATCCCACGCCCCTTTGAAGTCCTTCGCAGTTTTGGACTTCACCTCTTCCTCTGGAAGGGCATTCCAGGCATCCACCACTCTCTCCGTGAAGAAATACTTCCTGACATTGGTTCTTAGTCTTCCTCCTTGGAGCCTCAGCTCGTGACCTCTGGTTCTGCTGATTTTTTTCTGACGGAAAAGGTTTGTCGTTGTCTTTGGATCGTTAAAGTTTTTCAAGTATCTGAAAGTCTGAATCATATCACCCCTGCTCCTCCTTTCCTCCAGGGTGTACATATTTAGATTCTTCAATCTCTCCTCGTATGACATCCGATGAAGACCCTCCACCTTTCTGGTCGCCCTTCTCTGCACCACTTCGATCTTGTCTCTGTCTCTTGAGTGAGCTTCAGTCCTATCTCATCTCCCTACTCAGGAGTTTTAGGCTACCGGTCTCTTTCAGGGATTGTCTCTTCTCCCCTGAAATCCTTGATGCTGTCCTGCGCAGTCAGCTAGGTCTGATGCATTGGCCTGTTGATTTTGAAAAATTCAGTGGAAAGTCATCACCGATTGCCAATATCAATCTCAGTGTTGTTAGTGCAGTCAATCCCGCATGTGTTAAGTTATTTATTCGAATTCTCAAGCTGGCAAACAAGCCTGATTCTTAATACATTCCAGTTTGTTCAATGCCTTGTGTAAAAGCGAATGTAAGATAGCACATTTCTTGTGTTCAGCCCGTCATTGTCAACATCGGCAGGAGACTTAACCATGTACCAAAAACTGCCGATGTTGACAATGATGGGCTGAACACAAGAAATGTGCTATCTTACATTCGCTTTTATACAAGGCATTGAACAAACTGGAATGTATTAAGAATCAGGCTTGTTTGCCAGCTTGGGAATTCGAATAAATAACTTAACACATGCGGGATAGACTGCACTAACAACACTGAGATTGATATTGGCAATCGGTGATGACTTCCCACTGAATTTTTCAAAATCAACAGGTTAGAAACAGCCACTGAGGCAGTTCCTGCGAGAGCGAAACTCGACCAGAGTCGGGCAACTCTTTAATAAAGGCATTTTTTTACACCGGATATTTTTATTGTGCATTTAAACAGCAGAATATGAGTGCATTTCAACCATTCTTGCTGTTCTGCACAGTTTATTATGTTTTGGCAATCCTGATTCTAATTATATATAGTTTTCTCTTGCTTTTAATTCATATGGTTCATATTTTTCCTGTGGGGTTTTAGAATGTACTTTTTCCTCCCAGAGGTAGCTAGGATTGCCAACTGGCTCCAGATTTTCAGGACAGGTTGATCCAGTCCTGATTTTACCTCATTTCTTGTTGAGATTTATTCTGATTTCTCTATTGCATTCCCTATGAAAAGCAAGACTAGAAGTACCTGCATGCTGGTAAGTAAAAGCAGGAATGGTCAACCTGTCCTGAAAATCTGGAGTAGGTTAGCAAACTTAGAGGTACTGAAGTTAACTAATTCATTGTTGCCATGAGTGATTTCTTCCATTATAATTATAATGCATGTACTTCACTAGCTGTTTTGGGTCACAATTTTCTCTTCTCTGCATTCACAGCAGTAAACTGAGCTCTGAATTTAGAATTTCATGCAAACTAGTATTAATTATTTTAACTTGAACTCAGTTACTATATTTTTATTGAAATGTGCAATATATTGCTAAAGATTAAAAATAGTATTTCATTTCAGGACTATCTAAAGAGTCTGTTCTGCTGTTTTGTTTTTTTCTGTTTTAGTGTCCATCAAATATCCACAAAATGGACGGATATACATGTGATAATGAACAGGTAATTATTACCATGTTATTAATTAATGATTGTTATAGTTTTGTGTTTGAAGAGTGTTGAGAAAGTATGTACAGTAAGAGGGCTAATGTCTAACCACTGGAACCACATTAGGAAATGAGTACTTTGGCATCTGGAGCTCAGTGGCTGAGTTTTCAACATAAACACAGAGATGTTCAAGCATTGATGATTGGTGAATTGAAGCCAATAGTGTTACTTGCTTACTTTTTGAGATACTGTGTTTTCAGTTCCCCTTTATTCAGTTGGACCAATTCAATCAAATGAGCTGTGCTTACCGAGACAGTGGTCAAAAGGTTCCCTGATGACACTTTTTATAGGCAATCGTGCTGACTTCAGCCTGCCGGTATTCTCTGTCTTCAGAAGATGGTAGGCAAGCATCACTGTGCTATGGACAGCGGCCTAATAGGCTGAAAAGAAAAAATACAGGAAAGATGACAGAGGTGAAAGAGAAGCTCACCCTCCCTTAGTTGAGAGGGGTCCTTGGTTAGTTTTGACAACAAAAAAAAGGGACTGGATGGAATAATTCAGCTCCCGAGGTGACTGCCCTGTGTTCCCTCCCTCAGTTGAAAGGGCCAGGACTATGGGACTTCCAGAGAGGCTGATTGAGATACCCCTTCTCCCCTTCCTCCTTTATCCCCCCTCTTTTCTCCCTCTCTCCCTATCTGTGTTTCCAGGCTCTGCTCTTGTATTTTTTTATTATAGCCGTCAGTTCTCTTTTAAGACCTGGGCTGTTGAGCAGCAACAAAGTACAAAATAAAAAGGATCGTTTCCATAGAGATGGGAAGCCAGCTAGGCCATGATATCTTGGTTCTCTTGGTGTCCGGAGATCAGAGGAAGAGCCTGGGTGAGTAATACGCAGGATTCATTGTTTTCTGGGAACCGTGTGTGCAGCTGCAGGAAGCATAATGGTCGTGGAGCACAGTAAGAAAGGTACACTGCAAGGCTTGTAAACTTAGGAAGGCACAAACTATGGGAACGGCTAAGTATTGCCACGCATGTCAGAAGGCTTGGGGGAAGCTCTGGAATGCTAAGTTCTTAGCTGCGGGAGAGCCCACAACTGGGGACACTATATCCCTGAAGCACAGACTTTAAAGGAGCTCCAGCGGCCTTTTTACAGCTGTGAAACAGTGCATGAGATGTCAGGCCTCATTCCCTTATCCCCAAGGGGCTTATAATGGATTCTGTGGCAGTTTCAAAATCAGCAGCAGTTGCTACCATAGCAGTGCACACTGCTCCAGGATTGGATGGTTCCAATTTACTCTGGGCAGTAATTTCAAAGGAATTTTTTAAAGAAAGGCTTGTAGGCCTTTTGTATGGGTCAGAGTTCTACTTCAGATTGCCCTATACTTTTGGCTGCCTTGGCAGTTCCGGTTAAAAAAAAAAACCCAGGACAGGAGAGGAAAGATGGTGTTGCAACCGTCCCTTCCCGACTGTTTCACTCCGCCTACCTTTCTTTCTTTGCATCTCCTCTCGCTATGGATGGACGCCTGGCTGCCGCGGCGTCTGCCTGCTGTCCTCCCCAGCGTCCCCGGACCGGCTTGGGCACTGCCTCCCGCCATGCTCTGCTGGTACCTTAGGGCACGCGCGCCCCTCACTCTTATTTCCTACTTGGAGTGAACCTCAGGGGCGTCCCCCTGTGATGTCACGCTGCCCGGATATTTAAAGCCTACGATGTTTGCTAGCCTTTCAGTTAGCAAGGGGAATTCTACGGATGGGATTTGCTCTCCGTACCCAGCTACTCTGCCTCCAATACCATTGGACTCTTAACGCTAACGGGGTACCCGCTCCTCGGGGGCCTCACTTGCTTTTCAGGTCGCTATCAGGAAACCGGTACTCGCTCCTCGAGGACCCATGTTCCCTGACTCGCTGCCTGCTCCTGCCTTCTCTTCTGCCTGGAGGGATTCGCTATCTTCAACACCAGTGAGTACTACCATCTCCACCTCAGAGCTTTCCCTGGAATCAGGCACTCGCTCCTCGAGGGCCTGCCTCCGTTCCAGCCCTAGTGCCATCTCCTACATGGAACCGCTGTGTGAGTACATTACCTTCAAGCCTCTCAGCTCTCAGGGATCAGGTACTCGCTCCTCGAGGGCCTGCTCTTCCTATCCTGGGGTTCTCCAATACTGGGGCTTGTTCATATTCCACTGTACTCATTATTCTCAGTTCTTTCCACTACAGCACTGCTACCAGAGGAGTCGCTGTTCCAGCGCCTGAGGGACACTAGCCCAGCCGGGCTACTTCTGCTGCTCACTACTGCCACCTCTGGTGGCTTTATCACATTGTCTAATAAAAGATCAATCTCTGTGTTTGTGTGTCCTAAGCTGAGCCTGACCTGTGGCCCCTCATGGGACTTCCCCCCATGGGCAAGGTCAGCTGCCACAGTGTCCAAGGGTCCACCCAAACCTCACTAATTATAACAGACGGATAGAGGAGGAATTTTATCCTTGAGGATCTTAATAAACTACCTCAAAGGAATATTGACATGGAGATGGAAGAGGGGGAATGCATTCCAGAGGCTGAGGATGATACATCTATGCTGTGTGTTTTCCATAAAAATGAGCTAGCATCCCTAAGTTTTCAGTCTCTGCGTACTTTGAATATTGCAGAGGATAAAAATTATGATATTGTGTTCGAGGACCCTTGGACTGAGGCAAGATTGGCTCTACCTGTGGGGAGGAGCCCTGCAGGTTCTCAATATCAGCAGGTGGATCCAAGCAAGGCAGATACTGGTCAGGAGCTTCACCTATGCCAGCCCACGTTCCCCTTGGTTTGAGCCTTTGGGAGCCAGGGCCGGCAAGACTTAAGTGAGGGTCTCTGCTGATGACTGGAGAAGTGGTTCAAGACTGGGCTGTGGCAGTAGGTTGGCAGCAATTACACATGATGAAGGTCTAGGCAAACGTCAAGGGCAAGCAACGATAAGGTTTGTCCAGTGTCTAGGTAAGGGACAAGGTAGGCAGCGGTCAGATATATCCAGAGTCCAGGCAAGAGTCAAACCAAGTATCCATCCGAGGGAGAGGAAGCAGGAAGATTAAGGCAGAGGCAGGCTGGGATGAAGACTGAAAAAGGCTGAGTCGAAAGCAGGAGCAGGCTGAGATGAAGGCAGGAAGCAACATGCACTACACATGGACCTGTTGCTGAGGCGAGTTGCATCTGGGGAGCTGCCCTTATATAGGCCAACTCTGGTGACATCACTAGGGCCGCTGGGGCTTTCCCACCATGGTCCCTTTAAATGGGGAAACGACATGCATGCACGCGCCTAAGGAGAGGCACAGCACATTGAGGCTGGCGGCATTCTGCTGAGTGGTGTGCTGGCAGCCTTTCACCATGCCCTGGGAGCAGCATGCCGGCCCGGCCCCAGGTGCAAGGGTGGTGGTTCATGGGGGCAGCCTATGGACTGCTGAACGCAAAAGAGGATGCTTCCAGTTCCATAGAGAATCCAGTTATGGTCAGTCTTAAGAAGCTATCTAAGTTCTTTCCTTTTCATAAAACAGTTTACAACTTGATTGAGCTGGAGTGAGTGTCTCCAGAAGCTAATTTTTAGGGAGATCATTCACTGGCTAAGTTATGCCCCTTGGACTCTGTACTGTGAAAAGTTTGTTTTCCCAAAATAGACATATTGATCTGCTCAGTGACCAAGAGAACCACTATTCCTGTAGAGGATTGTGCAACTCTTAAAAATTCTCAGGACAGGAAGATAGAGTCTATCCCTAAACAGGCCTTTGAGGTGGCTAGTATGATGCTCTATATAGCAGCTTGTAGCTGTATTGTGGCAAACTCTAGCTTGTGCTTGGCACAGCAAGTGCAGGACAATGCAGTTGAGGATAGCTTTTAGTTGGAACCTGGAACTACATACTTGGTGGACGCCTGTTATGATTTAGTTCACTCTTCTGCTATGGGAATCACTTCTATTGTGGCTGCCAGAAAACTTGTCTGATTGAGAAATTGGTCAGCAGATTCCATCTCTAAGATTAACTTGATCAAGTTTCCTTATAAAGGTAACCTTTTATATGGCAAGAAGTTAGAAAAGATGGCTAAAGTGTGGGGGGACTCTAACATACCAAGACTCTTGGAAGACAAAACCAAAATATATTTCTCAACCCATCATTTCCTGAGGTAGGTTGTGGGATATAAGGAATTTTAGAGGAAGGGCTACATCTATTCATAAGGCTCAGATCTTTACCAGGTTCTAGGCCTTTCTTCCCAAAAGTAAAGGTAAGGAGGAATCCTCTGGATCAGGAGTCTCTCAATGTCACAACGAGTCCTTGGAAGCTCTCTCTGCGGTGCCAGAGATAGGTGGCCACCTATCACAGTTTTATGAGGGATGTGCCAAAATAACTTCAGATCAATGGATGTTATATATCATCTGAGATGGTTATGCTCTGGAATTCTCTTGTCCCATTTAAGATGCTTTATGGTTTATCCTTGTTGTTCCACCAGGAAAAGAGAAGCAGTAGTATCAACTCCTGGAGACTTCTCAACTTGAAGGCGGTGATCCCAGTTCCAAGGGAAGAGGAAGGATTCGGTTGGTACTCAATTTATTTTGTAGATCTCAAAAAGGACCTGTGCTTCTACCCCATTTTAGATCTCAAATGGGTCAACAAATTCATGAAGGAAACTCATTTAAAAAAGGAAGCTTTAAAATTGGTGATTCTAGTAGTGCAGAAGGGGGAATTCCTTACTGCATTGGATCTGATGAAGGCTTATTTTCACATTACCATAAGGAAAGATTATCAGTGTTTTCTTTGGTTTGCAGTGCTGGGGGCAGCATTTCCAGTTTCAAACTCTACCCTTTGGATTAGCAATGGCTCCAAAGACCTTTTTGAAGGTAATAATGGTTGTTGAAGTGGCCTTGCACAAGAAAGGAATCCTGGTTCATCTTTATCTGGATAATTGCTTGATCAAGGTGAAGTTGCTACAAGAGTGAGTCCTGGCTTACCCAATGAGTGGTCACATTCTGACAAGATTTAGGCTAGATAGTCAATCTGCAACTGTCTGAGGATCTGGATTATCTGGGAGCCCAGTTTGATGGGAGCTGGGTTGGGTTCATTTGATGGACCTAAGGATTTAGAATATAAAGTGTCAAATTTAGTAGTTCTTGGCCATCAAAAGCCCAATGGTATGGTCTTAGTTGGAGATTCTTGGTTCCATGGTAGCAAAGTTGGCTTTGAGGCCCTATGCAAGGGCAAATATGAGGCTACTTCAAAAGGCTTTGCTTTCCAGATGAATTCCCCAATCACAGAACGATTACATCAAACTGCTGGTACCAGACTCCATCAGGATGAGTCTACAATGATAGTTGAATTGCAAGAAATTTGAGCATGGGGTGGATCTAGAGAACCCTGAATGGGTGACAGTGATGAAGAATGCCAGTCTAAAATTCAGGGGGGGGGGGGGGCACACTGTCTGGGGCTTTGAGCACAGGGACAGTGAAATTTTGAGGAGACAAGATGGTCATCAGTCTCTTGGAGGCCAGAGCAATTTGTTTACCTCTTCTAGAATTTGCTCCTCATATGAAAGGAAGGGTGATCAAGGTAATGTCAAACCATGCTACAGTGGTAGCATATGTGAACCATCAAGAGGGAACCAAGAGTCCTCAGGTTTGTTGGAGATAGACCTACTTCTTGCTTGGGTGAGAAGAATTTGGTGACTTTATCAGTGTCTCACATAGCAGATGTGGGCAATGTTCAAGCAGATTACTTCAGTCACAATGTAGTCAATCCAGGAGACTAGTCTGTATCTCAAATAGCCTTCAATATAAATGTGGTCAAATGGGAGTTTCCCATGTTCGATCTTATGGTGACCATCAAAAACGTGAAGGTAGAAAGTTTCTTCAGTCAGAGGAGAGAGAGGTTACCTTCAGGTATGGCTGATGGATGCTTTCATGTATGTCTTTCCTCTATGGCCCATGAAAGGAAGCATCCTTCAGAGAATATTGGGATGTCCCAGTCTGGTGATTCTGGTGGCTCCAAATTGGCGAAGGCATCAGTGATATGCAGATCTCATGTATATGCTTCATAGAAGACCCCTGTGGTTCCTGTCCAGCCAAGAGTTGCTCTTGCGGGTTCCAGTTCTACACAAGGATCCAGATAAATTTTGTCTATGGCCTGGCCTTAGAGAGCGCATTGTAACTTAGAAGGGATATTCTCCAGTTGTGGTCACTACTTTTCTTAAGGTTATTGGAAATTTTCTATATCTTTGGCCTATGTGCAAATATGCAGAATCTTTGAGAATCAGTGTTCTAAAAAGCCATGTGCTGCTGGGAGAGCATCAGTACCTACAGTTTTGGATTTTGTGCAAGAACGTCTTTCTAAAGGGTTGGCTCTTAATCCCTTAAAAGCACAGATTGTGGCTATTTCTTGCTATGGGGTTCGTATTGTGCGTAGACATTTGTTGTTGTATCCAGATGTGTCTCGTTTTTTGAGGGGTGTAAAGTATATTAGACCTCTGCTAAGGTCCCCTGTTCCATCTTGGGAGCTGAATATATTATTGTCTTTTTTGGTGGGAGTCACAGTTTTAACTTCTTAAATGTATTTCTTTGAAGCTTCTTACCTTAAAATCCATTTTTCTAATGACTATCTGTTCTACTAGGAAGGTTTCGAAATTGCAGGTGATTTCTTGCCAAGAGCCTTTTTTGTTGATCATTAAGGATGAAGAGGAAGATAAAATTAGTTCTTATCTGATAATTTCCTTTCCTTGAGTCCTATTAAACCATTCCAGGGCTCTCCCTGTACTGCCAGTCTGGCCTGTTTATACATTTTTAGTCTTATATGATCAGGAGAAGTGATGAGTTTGCTTCTGCCTCAGAACAGATGAGTGTTTCTTGTCTGATTATCAACCATTCTTCTTTCTGTTTCCTTGTTTTTCTGGAAGTCCATTGATTATAAAACCCCCCCCCCCCAAAAAAAAAAAAACAAAACGGAAAAACAAATATAAAGATAATGAGGCCAACATTCAGTAGGCCGTGTAGTGGACAAGTTATCTGACTAAAATAGCCAGATAACTTGTCCAGTATATTTAGCAGAATAACTGTCCTGCTAAATATATTGTTTAAAGTTATCCGGCCACATACAGCCAGATAACTTTAACCCTAACCAGCCATTGGTTGAATATGGCTGGTTAGACCTAAAGTTATCCTGCCTCGTGTGGCCGGATGGATATTCAGAGATATCCGGATAAATAGGACAGCTTTAAAAAAAATAAAGGCACCAAGTCACGGGCCTCCCGGCCCAATGTCCATCCCATCACCATTTGTCTCAAATCCCCTCCCCCCCCCCCCCCGGCTCACCCAAAAATATTGGCCCCAAGATTTAAAAAGCATTCTAAAGTACAAGAAGTTGAGTGTCGCCAGCCCAGAACTTTATCCCTTCTACCCCTATAAATATCCACTTACTCCTCCTCCCAGTCAGACATCTTCCTGCCTACCCAGGTATCTTGCAAATCACCCCTCTTGATCTGCTCCCGGGTGGGTGGGAGGGTGCCTGTCTGGGAGGGGTTGAGTGGATGTTTGTGGAGGGCAGAAGAGATAAAGTTAATATTTTTTAGCGAGGGGGAGGGAAGGAGGGTTGGAGGCCTAGGCCAGCGGCGCTCATCTTCCTGCACTTTAGTGTGCTTTTTAAAGATTGGGGCCCATGACATCATTGAACCTGTTGGTCTCTGCCTCCATTTGCTGGTTAGTGAGTATCTCCCACTTGCCTAGATTCGTCTGACTGGACTCAAGGAAAGGAAATGATCAGGTAAGAACCAGTCTCACCTTTTTGTAACTCCAGTCAAAATATGCCAAAATTCTTAGTAATTCAATAAAGAAATTACCAGTTTTTGGAAATAAATCTACCCTTTCAGGGTTTGGGAGCCAGGGTGCAGGTGGGGTGGTGGTGGTTGTGAGGCTTTTGTAGAAGTTTAGGCCAAAAAAAGTAGCATGGAGAAAATTGTAAAAAATCAAAATTGAAGTACATGAATGCATGAAAGCTTAATTGTGCAAATACAGAAAGTATAATGTAGGCCTGCAGTGCTACAAGCCACTGTGTAAAACTGAGACTTTCCGATTGCACCATGACTGCTGTGTCACTTTAACAGTACTGTTTACAAACCACTTTAAGGTTGATGTACTAAACAGCACTGAATTTTGCAAGCATGATAGTACATGTTCAATATGCCACTAACACTAGGTAGCACAATTATTTTATCATTCACAAAAATCATCACATGTTCAAAAAAAGTAATTAAATGCATAATTATTCAAAAAAGCTTATACCTATATTCACATAGTTAAATTACAGGTGTAAAATGTGCAAAAACCCATTTTTGTAAGAAACATAGTTACACCTCAGGGAGGTATAGTTAAAGTTTATTCTGATTTGTTTTTAAATTTTATTTATATTAAAAAATAGTAAATATATTGAACATAAGTTTTTCTGTTGAAAACAGCATTTTTTGCACTAACTTTAACACCAAAAAATATCTCAAGGCTAATTTGCATATAATTTCAATAGGCTGTTAACACAAGAAAAATAATGCACATTCACGTCCCATTTGTGAAAGCTTCCCCACGGGTTAGTGCATTGGCCTCATTGCACCTTCAGTCACAGCACTGAAAATACAGACTACAAATATTTAGAGATCAATATTCAAAAGCCATTTAGACAGATACAATAATAGTTATCCATCTAAATGCCTTACCCAGCTATATACTTTTTCACTTCTGCCATCCCCCTCCCTTCCTCCACTATCCTTTGATACTTCCTTCTTCTTATTGCCATATTATTCAACCAATTATTTTGTTTTATGTAACTTCTACCCTGCTCTTTTCTTTTCCTCTTCTCTATCCGTTCTATGTAAACCGATGTGATGTACATACAAAGTTCGGTATATAAAAGTATCAAATAAATAAAAATAAAATAAATAAATAAATAAATATTCAGCCCTTATCCGGCTAAATTCAAGCCAGCTAATAAGTTAGGAGGTTAGAATTTAGCCAGATTTGTTAAGGGCGGTTCAGGGGCATAAATGGGAGGAGTTGAGTTAGCCAGCTAAGTAAACTGGCTAACTCCAATATTCAGAGTTAGCCGGATGACATAGCTGGCTAAATCTGGTCAAGTTAAAAGCTAAAGTTAATTAAGATAGCCGGCTATATTCAGTAGTGTGGCTACACTATTGAATATGCCTCCAAAGTTAGCTGGATACGTTTATCCGGCTAACTTTGCTATCCAGACTGTGTCTGAACATAGACTTCTCAGGGTTTTCTTATAGGAGCTGACATGACTGTATTTTATGTTACCAGATTGCCACATGCTGTATAACAAATTGAGTCTGTCCCTTAAAGATGGCACGCCAGAGGCACTCAAATTTTCTTCTGTTTCTGTTTCTTGTTATAGCTGAAAATGGTTTAAGAGTTTAGCTAATCTTTTCAGTTAATTACGCACACAGGAAGGGGTGGGGGTATATTTTTACCTGGAATGGTATACAGGATTCCACTGGCTGGATATGGTAAGGAAGTGAGACAGGTTGGAGATGGAGAGAGAGGCTAAGAAACAACCATGAAACCCGAGCCAAAAAACAATACTGGCTGCATGACCCAAATCTACCCCCCTGGTGTTCTCAAGACAACTTGCCGCCAGGACCAAGTGGCATGTCACCTTTAGCCCACCAGTACCCCAGCAATCCTTTTGGTGGTCCACATTACCTGTTGAGACCTCTCTGCCACACCCCAGCAGAGAGCACCAGCTGACCTCTCATACCGCCCACTGCATTGTGTAAAAGCCCCCCAGCTACACATGCCCTCTGTGTTGTGCACAAATAACAAAGGCAGAAATATCACAATTTAACATAACTTAGGCTCGGGTTCACCACCACAGACAAGAATGTTCGCAGAGCAGTCCTCGGCCTCCCAAACTGCGGTATACAACCTAACATTAAACACTACTTCAAAAGCCACCTGTAAAGACTTGTTAAACAGGTCAAGCCCCAGGTCAGATAAATGAATCCCATCCAACCTATGATGGCCCAGAGATCCATCTAAAATCCAATTGTGGTGCACATAGAAACCTCCTTCTGCCACTACTCAATTACCAACCTGTCGGTTGACCATTTTAACATCCTTCTTCCCCATTGGCTGATCCTTAAACTTGGGTCTGACTAAATTATCTGACATGTGAACCTAGAAAATGGCATCGTATTCATTAAACTCCCCAGATCCTTCCAGAAGCCCAGGTCATTACCTCCCAAATGAATAACAATAAACTCTGGTGAATATCTTGTCTGGAGCAAATCCTTAACAGTCGACATCAGTTGATCCCATGTCATATCGCTTCTGCTGAACCAACAAATTTGCTTGCCAACTGCAGCCAATTCTAAATGTTTGCCAAGGACTGCCTCAGAGCACGCCCAGTGCACAAACGAGTAGCTCACAACCCAGCCACACCTGGACTCAATTAAGCTGTACCCTGACACTGCAAAAAAGAAATACACACAGGCCGATACAGTAAAGCGCGGCCGCGGTTACCCTGCTTCTAACACGCTTTGTACCCACAATTTGGCCGCGTAAGTCCACTATCCCTTTTAACCCATCCTTACCGCTTCTTTAAGTCAATGGGTAACCCTTTCCGCCCACGGCATGTATATGATATGTAAACGATCGGATTAGCTATTCCCTCCCATACAGTAACGTGCACCCCGATTATCACCTTTTTTAACCTGCAGTTTTGCCACATGTTTAACCTGCTAATTTACCACCTACCCTTACCCCTGCGTTAGTGTGGAGCGTCAGGTCAGAGAGACGAAATTTCACGGGCAAACGACCCCCTCACCCCCGGGACAAGACCTTTAGAGGAGCCAGGATCAGGCAAACTTTCCCCCAGCCCCCTCTCACCTGCCCTGGTCGCGTCCATGGGTGCCGGTCTCCCGTGCGGGCGCGCTGACAGCTCCGGAGCAGGAAGGAAGGACCTGTTGTTTCCAAGCATAACCTAAACTCTTGCCTGCCCAACCTAAAATCCAACGCACCGGGAAAGCCACTCTTCAGATCGCGACTAATCCCATCACTGGAAGGACGAAAGATTTTTTTAAGCAACCCAGTTCCTCTCTCCGCTATATCAATGCATTCTCCTTTCCACTGCAATGCGAACAGTATTCTGAAAAATAACTTTCAAACCCAGGGTGGTGGAGCATTGTTGTGCTTGATAAAACCTGCACTCAACGGGATTGGGCAAACTTTCCCCCAGCCCCCGCTCACCTGCCCTGGCCGCGTCCATGGGTGCCGGTCTCCGGAGCAGCCCCAGTCCTCTCTCCCTTCCTCCCGGGGGCAGCCGGCGGCGAGAGCGAGAGTGGCTTCAGCAGCCCGGGGTGGATCGGGCGCTCCCCATGCGAGGCGGCTTCCAGCAGCCCCCGCCGGCGAGGGTGCATGAACGCACGCTGTGACCTGAGTGCCCGGCTGGACATCCGAGGTCACGGCGTGCGCTCATGGCAGCGAAGGTGCATGAACGCACGCCTTGACCTGAGTGCCCGGCTGGACATCCGAGGTCACGGCGTGCGCTCATGGCAGCGAAGGTGCATGAACGCACGCCTTGACCTGAGTGCCCGGCTGGACATCCGAGGTCACGGCGTGCGCTCATGGCAGCGAAGGTGCATGAACGCACGCCGTGACCTGAGTGCCCGGCTGGACATCCGAGGTCACGGCGTGCGCTCATGGCAGCGAAGGTGCATGAACGCACGCCGTGACCTGAGCGCCTGGCTGGACGTACTAGGTCACGGCGTGCGCTCAATCACCATCGCCGGCGAGGGCTGCTGGAAGCCGCCTCGCATGGGGAGCGCCCGATCCACCCCGGGCTGCTGAAGCCACTCTCGCTCTCGCCGCCGGCTGCCCCCGGGAGGAAGGGAGAGAGGACTGGGGCTGCTCCGGAGACCGGCACCCATGGACGCGGCCAGGGCAGGTGAGCGGGGGCTGGGGGAAAGTTTGCCCGATCCTGTTGAGTGCGGGTTTTATCAAGCACAACAATGCTCCACCACCCTGGGTTTGAAAGTTATTTTTCAGAATACTGTTCGCATTGCAGTGGAAAGGAGAATGCATTGACATAGCGGAGAGAGGAACTGGGTTGCTTAAAAAAATCTTTTGTCCTTCCAGTGATGGGATTAGTCGCGATCTGAAGAGTGGCTTTCCCGGTGCGTTGGATTTTAGGTTGGGCAGGCAAGAGTTTAGGTTATGCTTGGAAACAACAGGTCCTTCCTAATACGTTTTTCTTTTGGTCTGATTTGATTGTATTTTTTTCCCCTAGGGAAATTGTCTTGCTAAATCATGACCCTTGCTGTTAATGGCCAGCTGATACTTCTCTGATCCTTTTCTTTTGCTTAAAGTTGGGATCCACTTCCTGGTACCTGTCATTTCAAATGTCATTTGAAATGACATTTGAAATGACAGGTACCAGCACACCCAGGATACTGTATAGGCGCTGTATAGCGCTCTATACAGTAAAATGGATTGTGCTTCATGGACGCTTCTTGGACGCGCTTTGGACGCGGCTTGCATTTGTATGCCATTTAAATACTGTATCGAGCGGTATGTGATCCGAACTGTGTGCGCGGCAAACGAGCAGGCGCCTGGCACTGCCGCACTTTTTCTACCGCGTCCTTACTGTATCGGCCTGACAATTAGAAAGGAGTGACATACTCTGAGGAGGCAACTCCTTTCTCTGATCAAATGTACCCAGTGACAGCACGAGATCACCTATGAACTCTCCTCCTAATTATCCCCTCTGGCAAACCCACATCTGCTGCACTGGTAGTTGCTCCAGTGCAAAAGGAGTGTCTCCTAAAAACACCCTCCCTCCAACCCAGGCTCTGAATAACCTTCCAGAGAACATCAGCAAACATATCGAGTCAATCAAGAGCCATCAGCATGCACCAAAAACAGCCCACTGAACACAAAAATTCCCTCGCACATAAAACAGGACACACCTTCCATCATTCAAATAATGCAAAGTTACTTCTTCCTCTTTTCCCTTCCTATCCATCTTTGACCGATGAATAAGCATCTTCACATTCTCATCCGTCAAAGTAAAATTCCCATACAGTAACCCACCTACTCCCTGCCACCCTGCAGAATATGCCACTAATTCGCACACCTGCAGAGTGCTGAAAAAGGAGAGCATGGAAGCCATCACTTCATCCTGAGACTTGACATACCATTGGCAAATTTTCCACAATCATTAACAATTCCTGAAAACCTATGGGGCAACACCTATCCTGCACCGAGCCTTGCCATTTCTCCCAGCCCCAAGCATATGCCTCATTGGGAAGCTACAATCACATCAACTAACCCGCACTCATTTGGAAGCTACGCACCAGATTACCCAAACCCATTACGTTCTGAAAAAATGAAAATCCTGCTATATGTGCCCTCATGGGCACTAAAGAATACCCTGCCTGTCTAGGCCACAAAATATATTGCATGACCACACAATCTGGCACTGGTCCAGTTCCCCAACCTCTGTCCCAGAGGAAACTGGACACAGCATCTTTGCCCTTTGCTAACACCGCCCAAGTAGCTGATACCAAAAAGGCCTGGATCATCTTCCATGCTTTGTTATCCCGATCCTGCAGAAATTGTCTGGAACTGCTGTTCCCTTCTTGTCCACTTATGGGGCCAAATGTCGGAATAAATTTCACTTGGAATTTTAAAGGACATCGGCTATAGAATTAGCAACCCCTGGGACATGCCTTGCCCTACCGGAAACACTGCATCTAAGGCACAACAATACGAATTCCCTTAATGCTGATACCTGTACGCACCTAGCAAACTGTCTGTTGATTACCTCCACAACCCCCAAATTGTCATACCATAATAATACCTTCTTATTTTGCAACCTGTGACCCCCAAATTACTTTTGCCAGAACCAAAGGAAACAACTCCAAAAAGGTAATGTTTCTAGTGATCCCCACTTCTACCCATGCTGCAGGCCATCTACCCACATACCATGTGCCCTGCCAATAAACTCCAAAACCAATGCCCCAGCAGCATCTGAATAAAGATGAAGATTCCTATTGGTCACCCGCTCCTCTTGAATGACCTGCACCCTGTTGTCAGTCTGTAAAATTGTGGCCCAAAACCCCAACTCCTCCCGAATATCCCATGTCATCCTGATAAAATGAGGAGCCCTCTACACTCCTGCAGTGGTCATTAAAAGCCTTCTAACGAATGCCCGGCCCATTGGAATAACCTTGCAGGTGAAATTTAAGGATCCAATTAGTAACTGCATCTGCTTCAAGGTGACTTTCTTGGCCTCTCTTACCACTTGTACCACCAATACTCGCAACGTCTGCACTTTCCTCATCGTCAAACGGGACACCTTTCCCTCAGTATCCAATTCAATATCCAAAAAAGTCAACCTAGACAAAGGACCCTCCATCTTGCCTACCATTATTAGCAATAATAACAAGATTTCCCTGGGCCCACAAATAAAAAAGCATCTAGATAATGCAGCATGCTTTGTAGACCCATAGCCCAAACCATCAACCAGTGAACAAACGTACTAAAAGTCTCCAAATACACGCATGATATAGAGCACCCTATGGGAAGACACCGATCAAAATAATAAAAAACCTGAAATGTGAAACCCAGCAGATGAACTGGCAACAAATGAAACACGGAAAAAACAAATTCAAAATAAATTTAAATTTGCCCACCTCCTTTTTTTGGAACCACCGCCAATAGGGACAATCCATAATTGAGATGGAAACAATCAATAATTGTAATAAATATAATTCCACCTTATTATATACTCTATACTACTATCATCTATCTGCCTGTGTTAGGACCAGATGCTAGGTACATCTGGTCCTAAAAATACCAAACATAAAGCAATCCGGGCATCTTTATCCATATAACTTTATACAGGTTTATTCAGTGGAACACGTATCTGGGTATGTTGCACTGAAGATCTGGTTAAATTTAGCTAGGTAACTTTAACTGGATAACATTTTTGCTCCCCAGCTTACTCAAAATGGACCTCATAGATTATGGCTTCTATAATTAATTTTATAATGGACCTCATAGATTATGGCTTCTATAATTTTCCCAGCTATAATTGCTGGGAAAAGAGCAAAAGGTCCTAAAGTTTTGCATGAACAAGCCTGCAGAAGCCCAACTGAATATAATTCCCACACAGTACCTCAACTGGGACAACTTGTTACAAACATGGAGATATTTGATTGGCATGCAGTTTAACATTGCCAGAAATGTAGTACTAAGCTGCAATCTCTATCTCCACTGAGCCTTCCTCCATTTATTGCAATCTGCCTTCCCACAGCTCCTGCACTTACACCACTTTCACAAGTCTGATCTCCCCCTTCCTCCACCCACAAACACACTCATATACCCATGCGTAGATTGATTGAATCAATGAAGGAGTCTTTTTTTTTTTTTTAAGAGCCATTGGTTTTTGATTCAAGTAGAAGGCCCAATTACTTAGTACAATTATTTATTTATAATCTTTTATATAGACAGGGTGAAGTCTTTGGAGCAAGGACTCCCTTTATCTGTTGTACATTCCTGACTTCTATTATTCTCCAAGGACAGGCAGGATGGCAGTGCTCAGTCAAGGGTGACATCATCGGATGCAGCCTAAACAGACAGGAACCTTTTGCCACTGGCTTTTTTCTCTGATAAGTCTAAAACTAAGTGCAGCAAAATCAAACAGCACAGTGACAAAAATCCAACTGATGTTGGCACAATGCAAAGACCACAGTGCCCCACAGAAAATAAATCCTGAACACTCAAGAAGTAGAATGTTCCCTAACAGCAGGAGAGACAAAAAGCTATGACTTGTGCTCTCACAGAAAAGATGAAACTGAAGGGGGCCCTCGCATTGACAAATAGCAATATGACATGCTGTGCTTGCTAGTAGGGCATGCTCATAATTTCTAGAAAATATGAAATCAAATTTCCATGCTAGGCTCCATCTGATGATGTCATCCGTGTGTGAGGACTGACTTCCTGCTATCCTCAGAGAACACCTATTACAGGTAAGCAACTCTGCTTTCTTTGCATCCCTGTTTTGACTTACCTATGTTCACCTGGTATAATGCTGCATACTTCCAGTGCTTGGAAAATAATTTTTGTTTCTTATTCTTAACTTAAGGGTCTTTGTTTTGGTGGTCGATGTAAAACCAGAGACAGGCAGTGCAAATACATCTGGGGAGAAAGTAAGTAAAGCTGCCTTTCAATAAATAATTTCAAAGAACCTACTTATAACAAACAGGAACATTTTAACAAGATTTTGGTTTTCATTGACAAAATTCATGATAATATTTCTTGGGTCCTTTCTTGTTACTTGTTCTTGTTGTACATTTTCAATAAAATCCCTCTTGCAACATATAGGGCCAGATTTTAAGATTTTGCGCGGGCATAGATTTGTGCGCACAACCCTGGCGCGCACAAATCTATGCCCGATTTTATAACATGCGCGCACAGCCGTGCGCGCATGTTATAAAATTTGGGGTCGGCACGCGCAAGAGGGTGAACACTTGTGCACCTTGCCCGCGCCGAGCCGCACAGCCTTCCTCCGAGGCCGCTCCGAAATCGGAGGGGCCTCGGAGGGAACTTTCCTTCTGCCCCCCACCTTCCCCTACCTTCCCTACCTAACCCGCCCCCCAGCCCTACCTAAACCCCCCCTTACCTTTATCTGCTAAGTTGCGCCTGCCTCCAGGCAGGCATAGGTTACGCATGTCGACCGATGGCCGGCCCGCGATCCCAGGCACAGCAGCAAATGGCCGCTGTGCCTGGAGGCTCCGGCTCCGCACCGCCCCACCCCGTCCACTCCCCACCCCCTTTTTCAAGCCCCGGGACATACGTGCATCCCGGGGCTTGCACGCATCGCCGGTCCTATGCAAAATAGGCCCGGTGCGCGCAGGAGCGGATTCTCGGGGTTACACGCGTAACCCTTTGAAAATCCGCCCCATAGAGAGTATCTTTCACTGATGGGAAAGGCCTGTGGGCACTTTTTACCAATAGACCTTTGCTTTGAAAATTTCTGGAAAGTACACACGTATTTTGCTTAGAAAATTCTCAGCAGGTGCGCATACAAACTTCCCCGCATGAAGTTACACCTGCTGGCATGGCATGGCATAGCTTGTGCATGTGGATTTACTTGCATACTTGTTAAAATCAAAAGCACATGTGCAAATCCCAACTATGTGCTGCCCCCATCCCCCATTTTTTGGCCTGCACATAAGTGTGTGCAGAACTGAGTGACAGGCATATGTTAGTTATGCATGCAAAGACCAATCGATTTTATACAGCCATTTACATGTGTGCAAACAGTTTTTTGTGGGTAAATGCCTTGAGAAGTCGGCCCATAATGCAAAGATTAGTTACATTTCATGAGGTGAATTATGCCCTTTTATTTCTATTGGGATTCTCTTCATCTGATTTCATTTGGGATTTCTAGAAGTGACAGCTTCCGAGAGACTCTGTTATGAGAAACTGAATATTGAGGGAACTGAGAAAGGAAACTGTGGCAAAGACAGAGGTACCTGGATTCAGTGCAAGAAACAGTAAGTCGTTTTGGGGCAGAGCAATATTCTATTCATTAAAGAACAGGATATCTCCAAACTTTTTTTTACCATAGAATAATACCTGAGATTTACAGAAGAACAATTTCATAACCATATTTAAATCTTGTTCAAAAACAAACGTAACGAGAAGAGCCTCTCTGTCCTCTATAGCAATCTCTGAGCTATTCAAAGAGGCGGAAATGTTCAGCTCTTGAGAATGAATATTTGAAGTCTAGAGTTCACCTAGGCTTTAAAAATAGCCATTGCTATTACTAGCAACAGTAACATGGAATAGACTTAATTTTTGGGTACTTGTCAATTTCTTATGGCCTGGATTGGCCACTGTTGGAAACAGGATGCTGGGCTTGATGGACCCTTGGTCTGACCCAGTATGGCATGTTCTTATGAGCCAGGTGGTAGGAAATAAACCCTGCTCACTGGTGGAAATTGGCCTCAGAAATTCGCAGCATCTCCACACAATATTTTTTGAGTAAATCACAAGGAGAAAGAAAAGAAGGGAAATTTAAAAATCTTAAATTTAAATGTTTAGCAGAATTTTCCAACTTTAAGTTTTCCTATGTATCATATTTTTATCTTGAACCAAGGCCAAATTTCACTGCTGAATCCTCTGATCTTCAGATGATGTAATTTCTACCTTTTCTGTTAAAGCAGTGATATCTTCTGTCTGAGATGTGCACATTTCAGCAACTCCTTTAACTAATAAATCAATGTCTAAAGCACAGTTAGAGATGGCAGAATCCACTTTTGTGAGCACAGACCAAATGTTGTCCAATGAAACCTCCGAGGATCTTACCAGCATCGGTAATGGTCTACTCGAAAGGATAAGACTCTCCCAGCTGGAGCCTCCAGGGGCAATGGAAGCCAGCAGAACCGCACCAATTCTGCACTCTGCTCACTTCAGCTGCCGCGGCTCCTACCTCCTGCAGCTTTTACATCAGGGTCCTGCTCCCCTTCTGCCCCAGCCTCTACGACGACTGCAACGGTCGACTGACTGGCAAGCAAAGACCCCAGCACTGCAGGCTGCCTCGAGGGAAGATGTTCAGAGGATGAGAGTGTAACACCCAAACCTGGGAATCCGGGTCTCCCTGCATCTGGGTTCCAATGGGTACACCCCCTGCACTATCTCTGAAACACGGCTCACCATGAAATCCAGCGTTGGCTGTCCAGGTAAAAGGAATGCCGATTCAGAGGGGAAAATTCTCAGGCAACCCTTGTGCTTAGGAGCCATATTTTCCAAAGTAAAAATGAGTGCACAAATGCATCTTAACTCCTCCTCCTGAGTACTTTGTCCGTTGGAGGAACTTTTCAAAAGGATTTACACATGAAAAACTGGGTATTACGCACATAAATGAACTTTTGAAAATGGATACTTTTACGCATGTAATTCCTTTGAAAATTCACTGCATAGGGCCAAATATTTAAAAAGTTGCAATTTAACCAGATAACTTGTGGGTTTAATCATGATGTGAGGGAGTGTCACAAGGTCGCTACCTAAGCACTGCACAACCCACTGACAGTTTCTGGAACACACTGCTTAAAGTCAGCCACTTGCAATAAAAACAACTTTGTTCCAGAGATCAGCGTTCACACTTGAAAATTTTCAGTTTCTTCTCTGGTACACTAGTATCACCCCAGCAATATGTATTGTTGCTTAGCTGTAGGCCAGCCTTGCCAACTGTACCTTTATGCAGATGCAAATCCTTAACCTTACGCTGTGGGCATTTCTATGTCTGGGTCATAAAAATATAAGAGCATAAGATATGCCATACTGGGTCAGACTAAGGCTCCATGGAGCCCAGTATCCTGTCTCTAACAGTGGCCAATCCAAATCATGAGAACTTGGTAAACACCCAAACATTAAATAGATCCCATGCTATTCCCTATTGATTAATAGCAGTTTATGGACTAATGGACTTCTTCTCCAGGAAATTATCCAAACCTTTTTTTAAACCCAGATACACTAGCTGGCTTAACCATATCCTCTGGCAATGAATTCCAGAGCTTAGTTGTGAATATAAGGGTAAATTTTAAAACCCGCACGCGCCCATCCATGTGCGCACAGTTCCCAGTGCGCACACAAGAACGTGACAGTTTTATAACATGCGCGTGTCAGCATGTGCATGTTATAAAATACAATTCCCGTACGCACATGTGTGCCCGATTTTTATACCGGAGCACATATATGCAGGCGGGTGGCGTCTCTCGCGCAAGGAGGGGATTTTAAAAAAATACGCTCGGTGACGCGATTGGGCCTACACCATTTCCCTCCCAGTCTGCTCCAGTTAAGGATTGTGTCTTGGGATCTGCCTAAGTCCTGCTGGTTATCCTCACTGAGGGCTCAACCTGAGGGAACGACAGTACAGGTAAAGCCTCCCCAGGTCCCTCTTTGGTATTTCTGCCTCTGGTCAGGCTCATCTGGTGTTTCTTGCTGCCTCACGACACAGGGTTCCACATCACCACCTATAGTCTGAAAGGGCTTTAGAGTGGCCGGAGGGCTATCCGCCTGACACCAGCAAGGGCTGCCCTCCTAACACCTGTCTTTTAACCAGTTTGTAATCCACAAACAAGGCTTTTCATTTTCTTAGAAGCCTCTCATGAGGGACTTTGTCAATGGCCTTATGAAAATCCAAATACACTACATCTACCAGTTCACCTTTTTGCACATGCTTATTCACCCCTTCAAAAAAAGTAGCAGATTTGTCAGGCAAGATGTCCCTTGGGTAAATCCTTGCTGGCTCTGTCCCATAAAATCATGCCTATCTATATGTTCTGTGATTTTATTGTTTATAATAGTTTCCACGATTTTTCCTGGCACTGGAGTCAGGCTCACTGGTCTATAGTTTCCCAGATCACCTCTGGAGCCCTTTTTTTATATCAGGGTTACATTGGCCTTCCAGTTTGCAGGTACAATGGATTATTTTAATGATAGGTTACAAATTACTTGAAATAGGTCTGAAATTTCATTTTTACGTTCTTTCAGAATCCTGGGATTTATACTATCCGGTCCAGGTGATTTACTACTCTTCAGTTTGAAAATGTGGCCTACTATTTCTGCCAGGTTCACCGTGATTTGGGTCAGTTCACCTGAATCGTCAACCTTGAAAACTGTCTCTGAGCGGGTGTCTCCCCAACATCCTCCTCAGTAAATACCAATGCAAAGAATAAATGTATTCTTTCCACAATGGCCTTATCTTCCCTAAGTGCCCCTTTAACCCCTTGATCATCTAAAGCTCCAACCGACTCCCTCATAGACTTCCTGCTTTGGATATATTTTTAAAAAGTTTTTATTAGGAGTTTTTGCCTCTATGGCCAATTTCTTTTCAAAATCTCTTTTAGCTTGTAGTATCAATGTTTTACATTTAAATTGCCACTACTTATGCTTTTTCCTATTTTCTTCAGATGGAGCCTTCTTCCAGTTTTTGAAGGAAGATTTTATGACTAAAATAGCCTCTTTCACCTCACCTTTTAACCATACCGACAACTGTTTGGTCTTCCTTTCAACTTTCTTAATGCATGGAATATATCTGGACTGTGCTTTTAAGATGGTATTTTTTTTATAACTATTTATTAACATTTTCATGGCATACAACAAGAAAAATAAAAGAGGAGAACTCCACATCATACAGATGACAAAGTTTTCCTATTAACACATTAAGTTTTAGGTCAATACATTCAATATAGCTAGAATTACCCCAACATATACTTCCAAAAAACACAGACCATAGTTTCTTATATAACAGCTGAAGCAAACAATTAAGAACCTTCCAAGTACTCATAATATGGACCCTAAATTATATATTTCAAATGTTCATTTTTTATATCAAATATCTGCAATGTCTCTGATCTGCGAGCGTCAGTATTCAATGCTGGGACAGACCTTCTAAAAAGTAGCTATAGTAAAACTGGCTGCTAAAAGCAGCTGGCCCATTAATGCTCTATATTTAACTGGAACTAAAGACCTATTCTGTTGACCCAATAATCGCAACTTGGGTGTCACTTGAATGGGGATGTCAAGAATATCGGCAATTTCCTGAGTAGCTTGCTTCCAGAAACTGCTAACCATTGCGCAGAACCACCACATGTGAATATATGTGCCCGTCTGGCCACAACCTCTCCATCATGGAACCCCAGCACCCAGAAAAAATTTAGAATAAAATATGTGGGTACTATAAGTTCTATTTAACAGCGTGACCATTAATTCTGTTCTCTTAGCACAGCATATTTGATGCACAGAGCTACATATACACTTCCAAGTTCTGTGGTCTAGCTTTAAATATAGGTCATAGTTCCAGGCATCAACTATAGATTGTAATGTTTTTCCCCATATTTACTAAGAAGAATTCCTGAATATGTAAGAGAAATACCCTTCCCATATGCATCAGGATCACTAATAAAAGTCTCCAACCCATCTAGTTGACATAATGGCTTAGCCAAATCAAATCTTTTGCCCAGTGCCCTTTGTAGTTGGAGATAAAAAGAATGGGAGTGGGGAAGAAGGTCAGACTCATCTCAAAGAGTCTTAAAAGTAAGAAATCCATCCTCATCCCAAAGTTGAGCAACATACACAAGATCATTATCTCTCCAGTCTCTGAAGGTTGATGAAAATGTACATCCTGGTTTTCATATATAGGCACAATAGGAGAGTTAACTTCATCCACATGTCCCAAGAACTTCAGGACCTGCCACCAAATTTGCACAGTATGAGCAATCATGGGACTATTCCTGCAGACTCTTCTACTAGTGGTGGAGTCCCGAGCAAGAATAGGGAGAGCCGCCAGCTTAAGCATCTCAGCCTGAAATTCATCCAGCTGAAGCCATGCCTCTTCCAGGGCCATTGAACAGGTTTTCATAAAAATAAGCCTTGCCGCCTAGTAATATATACAGAGATTAGGCAGGGCCATACTGCCCTTCAATTTGGGCAACCAGAGGCATCTCAGCCAAATCTGTGCCTGCCTACCCTGCCAAATAAACTTGGAAATACACTTATTCAGATCCTTAAACACATGGATGGGGATAACAAGGTACATACTGGAACAAATATAAAAGTTTTGGAAGTAAGGTAATTTTAAGTAAGTTAGTTAATTCTACCCTTCCAGTAGATAGTCAGGTATTCCCAGATCTGCATTTATTTGTTTCACTTGAGATATTAATGGGTTATAGTTTTTCACATAAAGATCTTTAAAGTTCCTTGGGATAAAAGTCCATCCTTCTGGGCTTGGAGAAACAGTCTACATGCAATGATGTCAATGGAATGCCTAGCTTCATGACACTCACCACATTATAGAAGGAGCTTTCTTAATATCTGGCAGCCTATCTTCAGTCACTCCCACATCGCATCATACGTAGTCTTGTACTCAATGATTAATCTCTCGGTATTCTGGAATGGAATTTATTTATTTAACATATTTCTATACCGGTCTTCATGAAGGGATTCATATCAGACCGGTTTACATTGAACTTAGGGGTTTAACTAGTTAACCAAACAAGAGAGCCGAAGCAGAGTTACATATAACAAGGGGGATGAACTTGGGGGCTAAAGTAGCCAGGAAGTAGACAGAAAGCAATTAACTCAAAGAGAATAACCCGTGAAGGGTACTGGGATTAGTAAACGTCCCATCCCTTGGGCTGAGACTGAAGTGAACATTTTGAGTTAAGGGAAGGCTTGGAGGAAGAGCCAAGTCTTAAGTTTTCTTCGGAAAGTAAGAAGGCAAGGTTCCAGTTTTATGTCAGTCGGCAGTTTGTTCCAAAGGACTGGGCCTGCTGTGGAGAAGGAACGTTCTTTGGTGGAAGTTAGACGGGTGGATTTAGTAGGTGGGACTTGTAGGGTTCCTTTGTATGCTTCTCTGATGGGTCTTTCAGAAGAGTGGTGTTTGAAAGGGGTCTGAAGGTCCAGTGTGAGCTGTTTGTGGATGGATTTGTGGATTATAGTGAGTGCTTTATGTATGATTCTGTATTTTATAGGCAGCCAGTGTAGGCTTCGGAGGATGGGGGTGATGAGAGCACGCCAGTTGGTGTTGGTTAAGATTCTGGCTGCTGCGTTCTGGAGCATCTGTAGAAGTTTGGTGGCTGAGATGGGGAGCCCCAGAAGTAAAGCGTTGCAGTAGTCAGTTTTCGAGAATAACGTTGATTGAAGGACAGTTCTGAAGTCCTGGAAATGGAGAAGGGGTTTGAGTCTTTTTAGAACTTGAAGTTTATAGAAACAGTCCTTAGTGATATTATTAATTGATTTCTTTAAATTCAGATGATTGTCTAGGATTACTCCTAAATCTCTTGTTTGAGATATCTGTGGGTCAAGGACTGTTTGATCAGTGTTGGTCGAGTGTTCAGGGGAGATAAGAAGGATTTCCGTCTTGGATGCATTGAGAACCAGGTTCAGGCTGGAGAGGAGGCTTTTGATGGACTTCAGGCAATTTTCCCAGTAGTTAAGCGTTTTTGGAAGAGGTTCTTTTATGGGGATCCAGATCTTTTCGTCATCTGCATAGAGGTAGTGTGTTAGTTTTAGGTTTGAGAGCAGATGACAGAGGGGTAGTAAGTAGATATTGAAGAGGGTCGGGGATAAAGAAGAGCCTTGTGGGACACCTAGCGTTGACTTATAACTTGGTGATTCTTTGTTATTGACTCTGACCTTGCAGCTTCTGTTGTTAAGGAAAGAGTTGAACCATCTGAGGGCGAGTCCAGCGATTCCGATGTCTGAGAGACGGTTTAGAAGGATGGCATGGTTCACCGTATCGAAAGCCGCCGAGATATCTAGTAGGACCAGCAAGTATGAAAGCCCTTTGTCAAGACCCATGAGGATGTGGTCTGATAGGGCAATGAGAAGGGTTTCTGTACTGGAGGATTTCCGGAAACCGTACTGGGAAGGGTATAATATTTTGTGTTCCTCAAGGTAGTCCGAGAGTTGTGTGTTCACAACTTTCTCTGTGAGCTTCGCTAGAAACAGGAGGTTGGATATGGGTCTGAAATTAGAGAGTTCTTTTGTATCCAGGTTGGATACAAAATTGTATCCAACCTGGAATGTATTGGATCGATTTATTACTTGTGATTCGTAACACACCTGCTTGCCTTTTGTGGGGTTTTGGAGAGGGAGGGAGGGAGGGAGGGGATGGGTGTACTCTGTGAATACTGTTTGTATTCTTGAACGTTAAGGTTTGGGGAGGGTTCAGGAACCCACCCTCCCCAAGTTTGTATTATTCATTGCTATTCAAAACAATAAAAAACGTTTAAACATTAAAAAAAAAATCCATAAATACTGAAAATCAGTGGCCATCACCTTGAAACTCCTAAGAGATTTTGAGACTCCCATTTTTTAATCTACTAAAACCATCTCAGATTTATCAAAATTAACTTTGTACCCTGCCAAGAAGGCATACTTTGATAGGAGAGCAAAAAATATTGGCCCTGGTGTTTTAGGAGATGCCATATATACCAGCATATCATCCGCATATAGAGAGATTTTGTAAGCTCTGCCACCATGGTGAAACCCCTGAATATTTCCTTCCAGATCATTTATAAATATATTGAAAAGTAAGGGTCCCAATACAGATCCCTGAGGCACTCCACTGCCCACTCCCTTCCACTGAGAAAATTGTCCATTTAATCCTACTCTCAGTTTCCTGTCTTTTAGCCAGTTTGTAATCCATGAAAGGACATCGCCACCTATACCATGACTTTTTTACTTTTCCTAGAAGCCTCTCATGAGGAACTTTATCAAACGCCTTCTGAAAATCCAAGTACACTACATCTACCGGTTCACCTTCATCCACATGTTTATTAACTCCTTCCTTTTCCATGCTGACTTTGTTCCATTAAACCATGTCTTTCTATATGTTCTGTGATTTTGATGCTTAGAACACTTTCCACTATTTTTCCTGGCACTGAAGTCAGGCTAACCAGTCTGTAGTTTCCCAGATCGCCCCTGGAGCCCTTTTTAAATATTGGGGTTACATTAGCTATCCTCCAGTCTTCAGGTACAATGGATGATTTTAATGATAGGTTACAAATTTTTACTAATAGATCTGAAATTTCATTTTTTAGTTCCTTTAGAACCCTGGAGTGTATATCATCTGGTCCAGGTGATTTACTATTCTTCAGTTTATCAATCAGGCCTACCACATCCTCTAGGTTCACCGTGATTTGGTTCAGTCCATCGGAATCATTACCCATGAAAACCTTCTCCGGAACGGGTATCTCCCCAACATACTTTTTAGTAAACACCGAAGCAAAGAAATCATAACTTTTAATTTTACTGCCAGTGAAATGGCCAGAAGTAATATAACATTTAACTATATCAAGGTTATAAATATAACATCCTTTTAACCAATATCGCTTAGCTTTATTAACAATAATATGTTCAGAAGTAATATAGCATTTAACATTGTTGACTTATTCTATTCACCGTTTTAAATGCAAATAGTCCCTTAGTTTGATTATGTCAATCTGTGGTAGAGTAGGGTGTCAATGCATGCATAGAAAAAGGGGTGGTTTGAGGGAGGGAGTGAGTGCAGCAAGGTGTATAGTTCAGGTGGTAGTTGGTGTAGGGGGGGGTTTGGATGGTGATAATTTCTATCTACGGGTGTGAGGGAGGGTGGGCTTCCTAGATTATATGTATGAAGAGTTTACGAGGTGGATACTAGCCAATGCCATCTTTGTAGGTTTGCTGAAATAACCATGTTTTGAGTTGTTTTTTGAAGAATTTTGTGTCATTTTGCAACCTTAGGTTTTCTGGTAGTGAGTTCCATAGGCATGGTCCAGCAATTGATGTTGCTCTTTCTCTGACTGTTGTAACATTAGCAGTTGTGACTGATGGGATAGCAAGCAGGGCTTTGTTACCAGATCTTGTGTTACGTTGAGGTTTGTGTAATTGGAATATGGTATTTAGGCATTTGATTTCATTGTTGCTGACGGTTTTGTGTATGATGGATAACATTTTGTACTCTATGCATTTTTCTATGGGTAACCAGTGCAGTTCTTTTAGGACTGGGGTGATGTGATCAGATCTTTTGAGTCCGGTGAGTATTCTCGCTGTGGCATTCCGTAATATTTGTAATGGGCATGTGGTTGCTTTGGGTAGTCCTAGTAGTAGAGAATTGCAGTAGTCGAAGCTCGTGAATATTAGGGATTGAAGTATGGTTCTGAATTCTAGTTTGTTGAGAAGTGGTTTTAGACGTTTAAGGATATCTTTATTCAGTGACATATTGAAAAATTAAGCCTCCGCTTCAACAGAATACAGACAAATAGGATAAACACAGCAGGAGCTCCAGTGGGACACTGTCTTCTCTCCAACGCATAACAAGAAGCCCCAAGATGGTATTTTTTAACAAAGTCCACGCTTGTTGTACACTCTTAACTTTTGTAGCTGCACCTTTCAGGGTTTTTTTTTTCTGTTTTTCTCATTTTATCCAAATTTCTCTTTTGAAAATTTAGTGCTAGAGTCATGGATTTACTTATTGTCCCCCTTCCAGTCATTCATTTAAATTTGATCATGTTATGATCACTATTGCCAAGCAGCCTCACCACCATTACCTCTTTCATCAAACCCTGTACTCCACTAAGTATTAGATCTTAAATAGCTCCCTCTTTCGTTCGTTTCTTAACCAAGTGCTCCATAAAACTGTCATTTATTCCATCCAGGATCTTTATCTCTCTAGCATGCACTAATGTTACATTTACCCAGTCAATATTGGGGTAATTGAAATCTCCCATTATTACTGCACTACCAATTTGGTTAGCTTCCCTAATTTCTCTTAGCATTTCATTGTTCATTTCATCATTTTGGCCAGGTGGATGATAGTACTCCTATCACTATACTCTTTCCTAACTCTTGCAGGATCTCTGTCCTATCAGACTCTATGCTATCCCAGACATAAAGCACCTATCATAGCGATATAATTCGGACCCTGATATGGCAGTATCCCATTTGTTATCCTCCTTCCACCATGTCTGAGATGCCAGTTAGGTCTATCTCATCATTTGCTGCTATACACTCTAACTCTCCCATCTTACTTCCTAGACTTCTGACATTGGAATACAAACATTTCAAAGTGTGTTTTTTGTTTGTATTAACAACCTGCTTTTCAGTTTCAAGGACAATATGGAATCTTTTAGTTCAGTTGATTATTTATAAGCACATGGACTACTTTTGCTATTATTGGAACCTCTCTGTTGGGATGCCCCAACTCTCCTGTTTCATTACCTTCTTTCAAAGATTTATTTATTTAAAATCTTGTATATACCGTTGTTAAGTTGTTTACCATCACAACGGTTTACAGGAAGGCACATATAGTAACATAAAGTATATAAATAAAGTAAACGTTTAATAAAAGTGCCAAAAAAATGATTCGCTAACAAAGTGTTCAAATATACAATTATATGAAGAGTTAGTTTGACTTGTCCTTTTGAAACCTGTGTCATATTCTAACTTACAGAGTTATCAGTTAGAAGTTGGATCAAAAATTATAACTAGGCATATTATAAATCTAAGTGCTGAGTTTGTGATGCTTGCCTTTATTTACTTTCTCCATTCTCTTTGTAAAATGCCTGTTTAATAAGCCATGTTTTTAAAATTCTTTTAAATAGTTTAAAATTTCTCTGCAATCTTATCTCAAAGGGCATTGAATTCCACAAGTTGGGTCCTGTAAAGACAATGCTCGCTCTCTGACTTGTGTAAGTCTTGCTGTGTAAACCGATGGAACAGTCAGGAGTGCTTTATTCGCCGATCTCGGATTTCTGTGTGGTACGTGTACACGCAGTGCTGTGTTGAGCTATTCTGCTTTTTCATCGTGAATTAATTTATGTATAGTACATAATGCTTTATATTGTACTCTTTGTTCTATGGGTAGCCAATGTAGTTCAGCTAGTGTTTCAGTAATGTGATCTCTTTTCCTTTTGCCTGTAAGTATTCTTGCAGCAGAGTTTTTCAATATTTGAAGTGGTCTTATGGTTGTGTATGGTAATCCCAATAACAGTGCGTTACAGTAATCAGTGCTTGCAAAAATTAGTGCTTGTAAGATAGTTCTGAAATTTGCTAGTGTTAATAAAGGTTTTAATTTTCTTAGCATCATTAATTTGGCGTATCCTTCTTTTACTTTGAGTGATATGTGTTGTTTAAAGTTTAGTTCTGGGTCTATTATTAAGCCAAGGTTACGTACTTTCTCGGCTATTTCCACTGTTTGATTGTTTTTGAGTAATATTGGAGTTTGTATTAGGTTTATCTATATTTTTTTTTTCGTTCGAGGTGCAAGAATTCAGTTTTTTCAAAGTCCTCAAAGAGAAGTGCCGTGAGGGTCCCAAGGAGCAGAGGGTACTGCGGTAGGGACTCACAAGTAACGCAGCGCTGATCCAGGCCCCGAGGAGCGGGAAGCGCTGAGAGAGAGTCCAGGTGAAGTAGCGCTGAGCTTGGCCCTGAGGAGCAGGAAGCGCTGAGAGAGAGTCCAGGTGAAGTAGCACTGAGCCAGGACCCGCAGAGCAGGAAGCGCTGAGAGAGAGTCCGGGTGAAATGGCGCTGAGCCTGGCCCCGAGGAGTGGGAAGCACTGAGAGAGAATCCAGGTGAAGTAGCGCTGAACCAGGACCCATGGAGCGGAAAGCGCTGAGGCAGGAACCCGGATGAAGAAGAGCAGAGATCCGAAGGCAGGAACAACTGGTCCATGGAAAAGGAACTGGCACCAAAAGGAACCAAGGAACTCGTTGCCAAGTCAGTTAGTGGTGGCTAGAGGTGAAGCTTAAATATCCCAGGCCTGTGATGTCATCAGCCGGGGACAAGCCTGAAGTTCCCGCCATTGGCCCTTTAAAGGAAAGACAGATGGTATGCGCACGCGCCTAGAGAGGCCTAGGATCGGAACATTGGTCGGCGGCATCCCAGCTGTCATGTGAAGGGCAGGGAGCCAGGAGGAATTTGGCGGCAGCGATTGGCTACTGCCGCAAGAGTACCGGGGGTAGAGAACCAAGCATGACATGACGTGAGTTGAGCCTGCCGTGGGCGGCTGCGGCCAGCGGTCATAACAGTCTCCTGGTAAGTAATACACCTTTCCATGGCTGCTGCCTTGAGCCTAATTAATTCTCTGCAAGAATCTCCAAACTACATTTCCCAGCAGATCTTTGCTTTCTTCAGACTTTCCAATCCCCTAGCCAACTAGGCTAATCTTTTTCTTTCCTCTTTGAAGCAGTATTCCCCCTGAACCCGCTATCAGAGCTCTGTCTGCCTTTTAGAGTCTCTAACTCAGTGCTTCCCAACCCTGTCCTGCAGACCCCACAGCCAGTCAGTTTTCAGGATATCCACCATGAATATGCATGAGATAAATTTACATATATTGAGTCTCCATAATATGCAAATGTATCTCATGCATATTCATGGTGGATATCCTGAAAATCTGACTGGCTGTGGGGTCCCCAGGACAGGTTTGGGAAGCCCTGCTCTAACTTGTCTCTTCAGGTTTCTTCAGTGTGTGTGAAGCCCCTGCTTCTTCACAGGGAGATATGCTCATCAGTATGCAGATAGCAGTTTGTACAGTATTAGTTATTCAGCTGGTAATAACTAAATGGTGATATATTTGGGTATTACAGAGTATTAAAGGTTTTGGGTAAAATTGTTTCCCTCTTAAAGATGGGGGAAAATGAGCCAGGTGGCCATTTTTCAATGAGAAAATAAAGGCCACGGAGTATTACTAGACTGCAGTCCTTTTTCAATAATGAATTTGTCTTAAATACATATTTATATATCTATCTATATCTATCTATCTATCTAGTTTTATATCTATATATGTATAGCTGTGTATGTATTTACTTTTTTAAGTATGTCTTAAATTGTTACACCAAAGATTATGATAAGTTAACATGGCATGAAAAGACAACTTTTTATTATTTTTAATAGAGCAAAAATAGTTTATTTAAATTGAGGGAGTTATTATTCAATCATGCACAGGAAGAAAAATCAAATCATATATTCTTACTATTCCCCTAAGTGACTGATACATGAGGCAGGAATTTCTAGTAATGTGTAACCTCAACCCAGATGATCTTCAGAGTCACAGGACTAACACTCGGTGCAGGGGTTAACTCTCTATCCAAAATGTTCTATTTCTTTCAGCCCCAGAGGGAGAATTCTCCCTAAGTAAGGGAGGATAAACTTCCAAGGTCCTGGGTGTTGAGTCCTCATCCAAATGTCACTAAAAGAAGTTGTGCACTGTAGTGGTGTTCCAACATAAACTTTACTGAAGAATTATTTGTAATGTGTAATATTTTATTGTAAACTGCCTAGTGGCACATTGGCCTGGATTTTCTAAGGTTGTAGACCTTAGAGAATCCAGCGGTAACGGGGGCAGGCCTGCGAAAGCCGGCAGCGATCGCACCACCGCGGTGTTATTGCTTCCGGCTTTCGCACCCAATAGTGCCATCGTAAAAGGTGGTGCTATTGGGCGCGTTATTGACGGCAATAAAGGTTCTTAGCTTTTCTCAGCCAGCGATGTTTCCGCTGCGTCCGCCCTGGTGCCGCCCCGACTCCACCCCGATTTAGCAATTGCACGCGATCACATTAGAAAATGACCCCATTGTTTGGTGTGTATATCAAATTGTATTACATATTAATTATTAAAAATTAGTTCAGACATGAAAAGTATAGCATTTGATATGAATCTCTTAGATAATTTCTATGAAGCAATTGAAATTAGTAAATCTGTGGTTGTTTGATCCTTTGTTATCCTTGGATAGAATATGAAGACTCCTTGGGTAAAATGTGAACATGGGGTCCTCCTCTCCCAATTTAGTTCCTTTTCAAAAATACCTTGGATCCACATGCTTGATCTTGAACTCTCCAGTTTTCTCCTCTTTATTGCCGATGTTCCCAGAGGGCATCTCCTTAGCTGTTTGTGAGCATTCAGAACAGTAGTTCAGATTCTCCTCTCTTTCCCCAGTTATGATATCAGCTGGGTATCACCCCTTCTCCAGTCGCCAGATGGGCAAGGAAAACCATTGGGCTACAGGACACCAAAAGGACAAAGAAAACGTCTCTTTATTCTTTTCTCTGGGTAGGAAGAGTGGATAAAAACATTTGCACACACTCCCAAATAAAAATTACTTACAAGCAGGCCGATACAGTAAGGAGCGGTAGGAAGAGCTGCGTTAGTGCCGGGCGCACCCGCGGTTGCCGCACGCACAGTCCGGCTCACCTACCGCTCGATACTGTATTTAAATTGCTTGCAAATGCAAGCCGCGTCCAAGAAGCGTCCGTGAAGCGTTAGGCCCGCGCAACCCATTTTACTGTATAGAGCGCTATACAGTATCCTGGGTGCGCTGGCCTAACGCTTCACGGACACGCTGGTATCTGTCATTTCAAATGACATTTGAAATGATAGGTACCAGGAAGTGGATGGTTCTCCTACGCTCGAGATTGCCAGTCCTCTCTCCCCTCCTCCCGAAGCAAGGCGCGAAAAGCAGCCTTGCTTCGGGAGGAGGGGAGAGAGGACTGGCAGTGTAAATCGAAAAAGCCAAAAAAAAAAAAAAAGTAGCAACAAAGTGGACGGTTCTCCTACACTCGGGATTGCCAGTCCTCTCTCCCCTCCTCCCGAAGCAAGGCGCGAAAAGCAGCCTTGCTTCGGGAGGAGGGGAGAGAGGACTGGCAGTGTAAATCGAAAAAGCCAAAAAAAAAAAAAAAAGTAGCAACAAAGTGGACGGTTCTCCTACACTCGGGATTGCCAGTCCTCTCTCCCCCTCCTCTGCCTCCCGGCGAAGATGGATGCCGGCAGGGGAGCCGCGATCCGTCTCTGCCAATGTCCGTCTCCGGAGGAGGGCTGCGAAAAAAGTAAGTCGTTGCTTTACACTGCCAGTCCTCTCTCCCCTCCTCCCGAAGCAAGGCTGCTTTACGCGCCTTGCTTCGGGAGGAGGGGAGAGAGGTCAGGCAATCCCGAGCGTAGGAGAACCGTCCACTTCGTTGATACTTTTTTTTTTTTTTTGGCTTTTCGATTTTTTTCCGCTTTCGTTGCTTCGGGAGGAGGGGGGAGAGGTCTGGGGCTGCCCCGGAGACTAGCACCCATTGACGCGGCCAGGGCAGGTGAGCGGGGGCTGGGGGTAAGTTTGCCGCCTACCCTTACCCCTGCCTCTAATGCAGGGGTAAGGGTAGGCGGTAAGTTAGCAGGTTAAATGCACGGCAAAACGGCAGGGTAAAAAAGCGATAGTCGGGGCGCACGTTACTGTATGGGAGGGAATAGCTAATTCGATTTTTTACATCTAATATAAATGCCGCGGGCGGAAGGGGTTACCCGGTGATTTAAAGAGGCGGTAAGAATCGGTTAAAGGGGATTGTGTATCGCAGGAAGGGCTAACGCGGCTGGAAAGTGAGTAGAAAGCGGGTTAGGAGCGGGGTAACCGCGGCCGCACTTTACTGTATTGACCTGAAGGTAAATAACTGCAAATATTACTAGAGATGCATTACCAACCACTGGGTGTGAATTGGAAATCAATATCCCACTTTCTAAAACTCCTCAGCCAAGGCTTTAAGCCTTTACTTTACAAACTTAAAGAGAACTGAAAGGAAACACTCCTCTATATTAATCCAAATTAAACAATCTACACAGACATGAGGAGGTCAGGTGCACTTACACAAACAGGAATAAGCCAGCTCTGGTAAAGGTGGTACTGTCTTCTTTGCTTCCCTGATCTAACTTCTATGCCATACTCCTTCACAGAGATCCCAGTGGGGCCCCACAAATGTAATGTGAGTTAATAAACAGATTCAAAGAAATGATTATGCTAAATCAAGCAGTGTACTTGATGCAGACTAGTATACTGTTCATTGACTCTTCAGCAACTTGACATAGTAGCATAACTCCTAGGGGTGTGCATTCGTTTTGAACGCATATGTAAAACGCAACTTTTTTTTTTTTAACTTAAAAAAGTGATGATCCTAAATAAACACTTAAACCCCCCACCCTCCTGACCCCCCCAAGACTTACCAAAACTCCCTGGTGGTCCAACGGGGGGTCCGGGAGTGGAGGCGTGGTGGACCACGTGACGTCCGCGTCACGTCGGAGTGACCTTGGGGGGGCCTCCTGACCCCCCCAAGCTGGCCAAAAGTTCCGGTTGTGTCCAGCGGGGGTCCCGGAGCGGAGGTGCGGTGAATCACGTGACGTCCGCGTCACTCTGACGTGACGCCGACGTCACGTGCTCCTCGCAAAGGAATACAGGAATGGCTTCCTGACTCCCCGCTGGACCACCAGGGAGTTTTGGTAAGTCTTGGGGGGGGGGGGATTAAGGAGGGTGAGGGGTTTTAAATTTGTATTTAGGGAACCGGTGCACATATGGACATAGCCTCAACTTATGGCATTCTACATATGTCCATATTGACCAAAATTGACCCTCACCTTCGACTTATGGACTTATGAATGTAGCGATTGTTACTGTTTCTATGTAAACCGGGGTGATATGTATATTATACAGGAACCTCCGGTATATAAATTATTTAAATAAATAAATAAATAAATAAATAAATAAATGAACATAAACTTTTTGTCTGCACATCCCTAATAACTCCAGAGGAGTCCAATTGTAAATACAATTTTCTGATGAATATAATTGTGGTGCCTGCTAATTATTGCATGGTAGCCCTAATTTCTGTTCAGCCTATGATTTGCATAGCGGCTTAACAGGAAAAATAAGTTGTTGCTTTATGTCAGAAATTATGGGGTTGCTGTCGTAAAGGTCTAGGTCACTGAGGCCTGGATTTTCTAAGGCTACAGACCTTAGACAATCCAGCGGTAACGGGGGCGGGCCTGCGAAAGCCAGCAGCGATCGCACCTTTTGCAAGCAACTCTTATTGACCCCCTAAGGGTCAATAACAGTTTGCTTGCAAAAGCCTTTTAGCTTGCAGGCTACTAAGTGACGCAATCACTAAAAACTAGTGCGAGTACAAACCTGCGCTAAATTAGACATGTACATGCACACTAAACAATAGCACACACACTCATGCAAATTAAACAATACTAAACAATAGCACACACACTCATGCAAATTAAACAATACTAAACAATAGCACACACACTCATGCAAATTATTCAGAGAGAAGTGGATTTTCAAAGGAGTTATATGTGTAAAAGTGGCATATATTGTAGTAATTTTCAAAAGCCCATGATGCGTGTAAAGTCCATGTACATGTAAATCCTTTTGAACATTATATCCATAGGATGATAAAGAGCTTAAAGGCTCTCATCAGTCTTTACACTATGGATCACCAATGCTGCCAAGGTCATCAGGGCCCAAGTAAATTTAGCACCTGGTGTTAACTGGGTATACTGGATGGGCCATTTTGGTCTTTATCTGCCCTTATGTACTATGTTAGACAGCAGAATGACAATTAGAATGCAGCCTCCCCCCAATAAAAAGCACCCCAGGCCTCTCAACCCCCAAATATGGCTCTCCAGTCTCCCTTCCACAAATAAAATATGGAACTTTATCCCTCTCTACCCCCACCTCAAAAAAGTACAGGGCTCTGGCATCTTGTTCAACCCCCTCTCTCCCCCTATTTTCCCAGATAAAATACAGGATTCCAGCCCTCTCTCTAATCCTCCTCCTCCGCATGCAAATCAATTAAAGGGCTCTGGCTCTCTGCCCAATGCCCCTAACCTTAGAATGGTTACTTACACTCTCCTATAGGATTTGATAATCTTTTGCAAACACTTTCTTTCAGCGCTGCCTAAAGGAATTCACAGTGTACATTGGCTTCCAATCATTGGCTTCCAATCTCTCTTCCTTGGTATTTTGTATTACCCAGTTAGCCCCTCCCTTGTTCTTTGTAATTTCCTTTCTCAGTTGACTGTAAACCGACATGATGTGTCCTACGAATGCCGGTATAAAAAAGTGTTCAAATAAAATAAATAAAATAAATAAATATATAAAATATCTTTTAAATTGTTTTTCCACTCTCTGACAAGGGTCTTCTGTACTTGAGAGAAAAACTGAATATTTATACTCCAGGAAGGTGCCTAATAACCGTAGAAGACAATTTGATAAATTTTCCTTTGCCTGCTGAAATAAAAGATACTTATGCATGACTTTGTACTTTTTTTAAGCAGACCAAAAATTTGCAGCTCTATTTCAAGCAAGACATATTTTACTCAGAATTATTTGACCTTCCGTAAATTGTGCAAAACAAGTTGTTTTCTGTTCCTTTTGCCAAAATAGTTTTTGGGAATTATGTTCACTCTGTTCAGTTTTTATGGCTTAATTGCTGTTTTAATGTATGGATTGGTTTTTATTTTATTTTAATTGCAATTTTTATTTTAATTGTATATTTATATGATTTTGAATATAATGCCATGAAATTTATACAATTTTTTATGTCATTGTATTAATATAATTTTGCTAGTTATATGGTGGTTATCACAAACTAAATGTTGTTACGCAATAATATTTATTTATTAACTTTTTATTATTTATGGTTGATATGATTGTAAGCCACCCAGGATTTCCTTTGGAAAATGATGCAACATATAAATATTAATAATAAAATAAAAATGATTGCCCCCCAACATTTAAGGTGTTGGGACTGTGCAAGCATTTTTCCCATTTATCGCCTTTCTTGATTTTAAACATTTTCTCCAAGTGTGCTGTTTGAAATTAGCCAAAACGTGCTCAATCCTTCCTGGTCTACAGTGAATTTCCACAGGACATTTTCCAACTCTTGATGCTAGTGTAATCAATTATACTCATTTTCAGACCTCTGCTCAAATTAAAACTGTGTATGTGGTGATTCATGTATGTACTCAGCTGAGAGTAGTGCACAGTATGGCAAGTTGTACTCCGTACCCTGAAACTATTGTCCAGTGTCCACTGATGTTTTTTTTACCTCTTTGGATAATTTTAGCAGAAGTTTGATGAATATCTTATCTATTCATACAGAGATGTACTCTGTGGTTATCTTCTGTGTGCCAACATCTCAAACATGCCAAGACTTGGAGAACTTGATGGGGAGGTGACCACATCTGCAGTCCTACAACAAGGAAAATTTTATAATTGCAGGTAATATCTAAAGGTCTCATACAGATCAAAACATTAGGTCTCATAGTGTTTGACATGATCAAAAACCACAAATTTGCCAGTTTAAGTTGGCAGATTTGAGCAAAGCAGAGGGTGTTAATGGAGTATGTTATGGACTATGGTAGCTTTGCTTCCTATTACTATCTTCTCATTTCCTGTCTGGGATAAAGTAGGAGTAGAGGGTAACCATTCCAGGGGGCAAAAGGGGTGGGAATGTTGGGGCTTGGAGAGTCTTAACTTGCAAGGAAGGATTGGGGCTCAGATCCCCTTACACTTTTGGGAACTCTGGGGGTACTGGGGATGGGAGGGGGATCAGGCCTTTCAGCCCTTTATTTGTTTTCTGGGAGGCAGGGAAGAGGATTGAGCATTGGAGGCCCTTTACTTGTCTTCCAGGAAGAAAGAAGGATCAGGCACTGGAAGTCCCTTATTTGTCTTCCAGGGCTGTGTGTATGAGGGAAGATCAGACCTTGGCACCCTTTACTTTGTCTATGAGTAGGAGGGTTGTGTGAGGGCATCAAGGAATGACACCCCTTACACTTTTGGTCTTTAGTAAAGGAATCTCTCATACTAATGGGCCCTATTACTTTAGTTTGTTATACACATGGGAGTTTGGCCAATAGCTAGTGTGTTTGACATACTTTTTATGGTTTCCATGCCAAGCTACTGCCAAGGCCATATTAGATTTCAACAATTTATCATGCACAGGGTAAAGCTTATTGCATATCACATTGCCACAGTATTAGCATGCACGATAACAAAAAAAAACTGTTGTGACAAAATTCCCTGTGAAAGGAGTGGTTAGCCTAGAGGATTTCCATTACAACAATGCCTTGCAAAAAAAAAAAAGGGTTCCCCTTCCCAATCTCTTGCGAGCACCATCCACCATAGAGCAGGACCCCACCTCATGAGAATCTTTCCCCCTAGCACATAGAGGAATCCTCTCCAGACCTCCCAAGTGGCTTCCTCCTCAGACACTCTCCCCCTACCAGAGGCATTCCTCCGCCCACTCCTGTGGAAAGAGTTCCTTACCAGTCTGGAGGGGCAGGATCTTCATGGGAAGGAGGAACATCAGAACCCTTCTGTTCATAACACAACCACGGAATGTTGCCGCAAGGAGATGCTTCATCATATATAGTGAATTGTCTTTTAGTGGTGACTGCAGAGAGGAGGCTGGAGGGCTCTGATGTCTCTCCTACCAATGAAGATCTTGCCTTTCTGGCCCTGTTTCCAAAAATGTGACTAGGAGTTTTGATTTATAGGGGGGACTTCTTGGAGAAATGCATCTGGAGGAGGAAGCTTCTTGGGGTGGGGAGACATGCTTTTATGCACTGGGTGGGGGAAGTTTCTCAGGGAGGAGGTTGGTATTTCTTGGTGGTGAAGAATGGGGATTTTATTTTATTTTTTTTGCTGGGCTACAGAAGAGAAGTCCTCACTGCTAACTGTCATTTATACTTCAACAGGGACCTTCTAGCATAGGTCCCTATATTTGTGCATTTGCCACTTGTATTTTCTTGTTTGTTAGTTCAATTCTTTAAAGATTTTTTATCTGTTATTTTGCTAATTATCTTGCATCTCTCCCTGAGTATGGCCTCTTACTTTTGTATTTTAGCACCTTAGGAGCATTTGGATCAGTTGATGCAGTTAAGTGTGGGCTTGTAGGCCTATTATGGTACTTCTGTAAATTTAAACTATTTCTAAAAGACACAACCCCTTCAAATTTGGATTAACTGGTGGAATTGGAGGGGTCTTTTGTTTTTACATTCAACTGGTTGAGGTATTTCAGGGGCCAGCTTATGATTCCAAATCTGTATGAAAATGCAGAGATTGCAAGTTGATTGATGGCTGATATCTTATTGGATCAACAATTCCAAGATATTGTACAAGAGCTTCCAAGAGCACATACAGAAAGTCATTTTCTTCAAACACAGGCCTGAATTTATCAAAATGCAATAAATACCTGTTGTATTTCCTGCATACAACCACTGGGGGACCATTGTTAATGGTCCCAGGGAGCTCAGATGAGAGAGAGAGAGAGAGATTGAGAGATTTTAATCCCTATGGGAGGCCCACCTTGTAACTCGAGGTGAGGTTGAGGTATTAGTGTAGGGGATTAGGGGCCACTTTGACACTCAATGTGAGACGTACGAACAGAACAGTGGTCTCTTGTGAAGATTTGATGACCTACAGAGAGAGGAAACTCACCCAAAGATCAGATTTGTTCAATGTTCTCTCCACCTAGCTTGATGTTACCCAGGTAGAGAGTCCATCAAGCTAGGTTGAGAGAACCTCAAGTTACTAGGTGGGCCTCCCATAGGTATACAAATACCTATCTAGGGAGAGGACATTATGGCTAGGTGTGCTCTCTCTCTCTTTCTTTTGCTCTCTCTCTCTCTTTCTCTTGCTGGTGCTCCAGGAGCTTCAAACCTACTAAAACAGGCCTTTCAGGAGACATCGCTAACACCTTACCACCCCGTAACGCAAGCTATCGCACAGCTTAACGCTACTGAAAAAGGTGTAGTTAAAATCAGCATTAAGTCTGTGCAATAACACTTCACAGACTGGCAAGCCCACTCCCACCCCTAACTCCTTCTCTTTTTCCAATTTGCAACGTACCATACGATATGGTGCTTTTGCATGCTTAAGGGCCTATCACATGCATTAACGGGGCTTTTCGCATGCGAAAATGCCTTAGCGCATTTTGATAAATGACCCCCATAGTCTCAAAAGCTCACGTGTAGCATCTTTGAATATTTTTTATACTGGTGCTCTACCTAAGAGTTACTTTCATTCTATTATTTCAAGTGAAAATGGCATATAAAACACATTTTATTATATTTCTCTTTTGTTTGGTTGGAAGGGTTTAATCAGCTATGTCCAGCTCTTGGGCTTCCAGCCTGATTTGAATTTGTGTCAACCATGACCTCTTGACCTGCATTTATGCAAATTATTTATGCAAGAGGATGCGAACCTTGGGCACCAGAGGTTTTCATTTGTGGCACAGGTTTTATTAAGTCATTGTTTATGCATACACCTTTCATTCCACCATTACCCCTAATAGTACAGGGCTGCTCTTCTACCTATAAGACAGGGGATATCCCCTTCCCTGCCAAAAACTATGTGAGCGCTGCCTCAGTGTATAAATCAGATTTATTTCAGGAAGGCATAGGCATATCAGCTTGACAGCAATGTTCAAATAAGAGTAGTAATGTTCTGTATTCACTAACATGTTTGATTTAGTCCATGTGCATGTTTATTGCTCAACACATATATCTGCATGTCTGTGAAAGGAATTGGAGGCAATTGCTTCTTTGTTTTTTGTTGTCATTGTTGCAGTGGTGGACATGTTAAAATAGATGAAGAGACAGATCTTGGTTATGTGGAAGATGGAACTCCATGTGGCACTAAAATGATGTGTCTTGAGCACCGATGTCTCCCTGTAGATTCCTTCAACTTCAGCACCTGTCCAGGCACTACTGATACTAAAATTTGTTCAAGTCATGGGGTATGTTTCCATATTCTTTAGCCCTGTACTGGATGATGACCGTGCCTTTTTGTGTAGGTGTTCTTAAGAAAAAGAGTATCCATGATTCTCTGAAAACAAACAGAATATGAAGTTCTCATAGATGAGTGATGTCATCCAATGGAACCCAGGCCAGTGAAGTTTATTTCATAGTTTCTAGAAGCTTTTCACATTCTCCACTGAGGGTGTGCATGCCATCCTGCATCACAGACATTGCATGGAGCCCCATTCAGTTCTTGTTTTTCCGCGGAGCTCAACAGTTGTGTCTGTCCTTTCCCTGAAGAGAATTTTCATAATTTTGTATGCTTTGTTGTGGATTCTGTAGGTTCATCTAATCTCACCCCTATTAAGTGCACTAAGTAGGTTTCTCGGTTGTTGTCCAGCTTCTGCTGTGTGCATTGGTACTGATGCAATGGGTAGCATTAATCAGATTTTTTTTGCTTACCATCGAGTCATTTGATTTTTGCCTCACTTCTTTTTCAATAAACAACAAACCACTCATTGGGGATTTCCTAGTGAATGTGTTTATGTGCGGTAGCACTTAACCCTATGAGAACACTGTAAGGTTATCTTTTTGTTAGTGCATACCTATTTAATTTTAATCTTCAAATTTATTTATGTTTATATTTTTTCCGCCTTTGGTGGAACATTGGCTACAGGCAGGTCATCAAATCGATGACTTTAAAGTAGCAGCATTATTTCAGTTGAAAAAAGCACCAAGAGGAGGGGATGAAAATTTGAAATTAACACAAATTGAACAGAAATTCATCTATCAGTGGGACACAGTGGCTCCACATGGGTTAAATCGGAAAATAGATTGGTCATTATTTTTTTAGTAATATAACATATGACAAGAGCAGAAAAGTAAAAGGTCACTTCTGCCTTCCAACAATATGAAAATCTTAGAGCTGATACTTGTGATAAAGGTAAGGGGTGGAGCTCAAGTTCCCGGTAAGCGGACAAAGAAAGAGCGGTAAGGTCTTCAATCAAGTCCGCATATAGCGATAACAATATGGCCGGCAGTTCTCTATCAAGTCTGCATGAAGTTGTCTACTAGGTCTATGTGTAGCGTTAATAATATTGTCCTCTGTCTTTAACCAGGTCCGCATTCAGTAACGTAATAAAATCATGAAAAATACAAAGATGGGAAGGCGGATCTCTAATGATTTTCACTTAAGGCACTATCCACATTAGTAAATCATGAGGTGGTTAGATAGATAGGGGGTACAGGATTAGAAAATTGAAAGGAATCAGACGGCCTCAGACAGGTCGGCAGATAGCAACAATGGCCATGCATACATCGGACATGAGAGGAACCTGACAAGATAAGCAGTTTACGTTATAGCCTCGGTTGGGTAAGATAGAAGTGTTTGGCAAAGGGGAGTTTAAATACTCATAAAGAAAACAGAGATGCCTAGAAACATAAAAAAGAAGGCGTTTCCAGTAGAAGGAGCAGACACATATGTGAATGTGAGTAAAATGCACCAACTGCATCCTGTTCTTCAAAAACCTCGATAGCCTGATGGTGTGACACAAGGATACTATAATCAACCAAATCAAATGTGCTTGACAAATCAAGTAATTCCATCAAAGTAGTCTGCCCCTTATTCAATTGGGATAGCATGGAATCCATCATTTTTACCATAATGGTCTCCATGCTAGACCCTCTTCGAAACCCTGCCTGTGCTGAGTCCAACATCTCTGCTGCATCCAAAACCTCAGAAACCCCTTGGCTACAAAAGGCAGATTTGCTATTGGTTAATAGTTGGAACAAATCCTTGGAGCCACATCTCCATTTTTCAAAATTGGGTAACAACAGCCCTTTTCAATATTTAAGGATCTATCAATCAGACAATGAGGAATTGACCAGTTTCCAGAGACCCTCAATAACATATCTGCAGCATGCTAATTAAATAAGACGGTCAAGGATCCATCAAAAATATAGATTTAACCATTTCACCAAAGATTTAAGTTCAACAAAATATATTAACTTAAATTCCCTAAAAGTATCTACTTTCTTGGGTTCTACTAAATTCAAACCATCCGTTTATTTATTTATTTAGAGACTTTTATATACCATCATTCTAACTTATAATCATAATGGTTTACAATGTTAAAAAATTTTAAGACAGGTTAAATCATAAATATCAAATGGCTTAAACAATATAATAAAATGATTAAAGCATAAATAACTTAAAACAATACAATAAAACTAATAAAAGGAAATACTAATGAAATAAAAATAGAGGGTTAAAATTATATAATAAACAGTGAAGTAAGACTAAGAAATCACAGAAGGATAGCAATGATAAAATTAAATGCCTTTGCAGTCTCTTAATATACACGTTAGCTGCTTAGAAATATTATCCGCTCATCATAACCACCCCCCTCCTGCATTAAATCTCCATCTAACAAACCTCCTGAAACTGGTTTCTTCAAATTTAATACCTACCAGTTTGCCATAAAGAGGGTCCATTGTATTTTCATGAATAGGACATTAGCCCTTCTAGCTTAGGGGTTATAGTGTAAAGATACTCTCTCATTTGTCACCTCTAGCTAGAAAATCTACCAGTGAATACAGTTTGGAAAGGAGCAGCGTAAATTCATCATTTTTGAAGGCAGTTTTCAGAAGGATCAAGCCATCTAAACATGGAGTTAGGTAGCTGTATCTTTTGTTAGAGAATTGCCCCATGGTTAAATATGCATCTTTAGGCCATTAGATTTAACTGCTTTAAGTGTAAGCATTACTGGGAATGTACATTAGTAAGAGGAGAGAACTACATGCATCCATTGAATATTACTCCTGCCTGGCGCCATCCACAGAAATAACAGGGGCAAAGTACACAGGTGCTTTAGTACCCATATTCCTTTAATGAACTTCCAAAGGGTATCTACCCGGGCAGTTGCTTTTTGAGAATTTACTACATGTGCACCGGTACAAAAGTACCAGCGTATCATATTGCTGTACAGCTTTGTGAAAATTGTCCCCTTGTGTTCTATAGGAGTTCTATAGGTCAACTAGCATACAGAAAAATAAAACTAAATTGTTTTAGGATTGATTTGTTTCAACTACAGAAAATATATCATTTCACATACTTCCTTTTCCCAAGTTTTCCTACACTGCCTCACCAGTGTGAAAATGTGCATGAAGTCTTCTCTTGGGAAACTTCCTGCAGGACTGAGACAGAAGGTGCAACTATTTGGTTACTGTCCTCTCAGCTGTCAGTCAGGGCCAGTTGTCAATGTGGATTAAGAGATGTGCACAGCTATCCACCAACTCATTTCATAGGTTCACCACATGCCTCGTAGATCAACTTTTACAAATTAAAACAGGTGACTGAATGAAATGAACCCTGAAGTTTTTCATTCCTCCTGCTGTTCTTCTAAGTAAGGATAAAGCAGACAATGATGATTTGTTCTTATTTTGACACTATTATATTTTGTTATAGATGTTTATGTTTATTAAAATTTGTTAATCTCCTATGTGCCAGGCCCTTGGCGATGTACAAGATTAAACATACATAATTCAATGTCATCAAATAAGAAAAAGACAAAAATAAATATAATACTATAGATGTGTATTTATGTGTGCATTGCAGGTTTGCAGCAATGAGGTGAAATGTGTATGTGACAAATTTTGGACCGGTGATGACTGCAGTACTTATTTACCTATCATAGGCACACCTGAAGATGACTTTACAAAAGGTTTGTGAATAGCTTGTTGGTAGTATGTCCACCTTCCAAATATCAAACAGAGAATATTTTAACATCGTATATATTTATAATTTACTTTCATATTCAAATTTTACTGCTGTTGGAGCTCTTCTTGATCGCAGTCAGACCCCTGGGATCGTGTGGTACCTTTTACATTCAGAGTGGTTTGGAATAACCATTGAGATTCTGGTCTGTATTTAGCATTACAGCCAAAACATGGATTTGATGGCACTTTGTACACAGTAATTCGTTTTTAGCATTTTTTAAGAATTCAAAAAAGTGCTGCTAATTTCAGCATGAGCTTCTTCCCATCTGTGCCTGTCATTCGAGTTGTCCAGACCCTGGTGCTGAGCAGCAGTGAAACACATCTAAATAAACCCCAAGGTTTGTTACTCACTTACATATCCGCACAGGATAAGGAAGATGTGTCTATAGAACATAAAACATAAGAAATTGCCATGCTGGGTCAGACCAAGGGTCCATCAAACCCAGCATCCTGTTTCCAACAGAGGCCAAACCAGACCACAAGAACCTGGCAAGTACCCAAACACCAAGAAGATCCCATGCTACTGATGCCAGTAATAACAGAGGCCATTCCCTAAGTCAACTTGATTAATAGCACTTAATGGACTTCTCCTCCAAGAAATTATCCAAACCTTTTTTGAACCCAGCTACACTAACTGCACTAACCACATCCTCTGGCAACAAATTCCAGAGCTTAATTGTGCATTGAGTGAAAAAGAACTTTCTCTGATTAGTCTTCATGGAGTACCCCCTAGTCCTTCTATTATCCGAAAATGTAAATAACTGATTCACATCTACTCGTTCAAAACCTCTCATGATTTTAAAGACCTCTATTATATCCCCCCTCAGCTGTCTCTTCTCCAAGCTGAACAGCCCTAACCTCTTCAGCCTTTCCTCATAGGGGAGTTGTTCCATCCCCTTTCTCATTTTGATTGCCCTTCTCTATACCTTCTCCATCGCAACTATATATTTTTTAGATGCGGTGACCAGAATTGTACACAGTATTCAAGGTGCGGTCTCACCATGGAGCGATATAGAGGCATTATGGCATTTTCTGTTTTATTAACTATGCCCTTCCTAATAATTCCTAACATTGTTTGCTTTTTTGACTGCTGCAGCACACTGAGCTGACAATTTTAAAGTATCATCCACTATAATGCCTACATCTTTTTCCTGGGTGGTAGCTCCTAATATGGAACCTAATTACAGCAAGGATTATTTTTCCCTACATGCAACACCTTGCACTTGTGTACATTAAATTTCATCTGCCATTTGGATGCCCAATCTTCCAGTCTCGCAAAGTCCTCCTGTAATGAATCACAATCCGCTTGTTATTTAACTACTCTGAATAATTTAGTATCATCCGTAAATTTGATAACCTCACTCATCATATTCCTAGTTGAATTTTGTTGTGTTTGTTGTATACTAGTTATATCCCTTATTTTTTAGTTGTGTCATTTAGAAATCCCCATGCCTGCTTTCCATGGTTTTCCATGGACACTTTGCATCTGAAAAGTATGTGTGGTAAAGGCTTGCTGCAGACGCCAGCCTGCTACATATTACAAAGGGAAATGCCTCAGAGCCTTTACCTTTGAAAATTGACTTGCATGCCTGAGGATATAAAGTACCCACAGTCCTGCAAGCAATTAAAAATGATCCTTTTCTCTAGGACAGATATATATATAGGTCCTTAAGTCTCATATCATATGGCTTTCTTGTAGATTCTGCACCATTTCCATAGCCTTTCTCTGTTTTACCTCCAGCCTGTTTATATCATAAGTACATAAGAATCTGCCAAACAGGGTGAGATCAAATGTCCATCAAGCCCAGTATCCTATTTCCAAAGTGTCCAATCCAGGTCATAAGTACCTGGCAGGATCCCACGGGGAAGACAGATACCAAGCTGCTTATCCCAGGGATTTCTGCAACTCCACCATAATAATGGTTTATGGACTTTTCCTCCAGGAACTTGTCCAAACCATTCTGAAATGCAGCTACACTAACAGCTTTCACCACATCCTCTGGCAATGAATTCCAGAGCTTAATTATACATTGAGTAAAAAAATATTTTCTCTTATTAGTTTTAAATGTATTGCCCAGTAACTTCATTGAGTGTCCCCCTAGTCTTTGTACTCTTTGAAAAAATAAACAACCGATTAACGTTTACTCGTTCCACTCCACTCATTATTTTATAGTCTTACAAGCCGTTAAGCCCGTAACAACGGGCTACATTAAAAAATTTTTTTTGGGCCATTTCCTTTCCACTCCCTCCCCCCACCTCTCTCTCTCTCTCTCACCTCCCTCCCTCCCTCTCACCTCCCCCCACCTCCCTCTCTCTCTCCTCCCCCCACCCTCCCTCTCTCTCTCCTCTCTCTCCTCCCCTCCCTCCCCCCTCACCTCATCTCTCCCCACCTCACTCTCTCCTCCCCACATCACTCTCCCCTCCCCTCCCACTCTCTCCCCCTCCCCTCCCACTCCTCTCCCATCTCACTCCTCTCCCACCTCCCCTCAGCTCACTCTCCTCCCATCTCATCCACACCGGCAGACAGGGGTGTCCCTCCTGCGCGCGCGCCGCCGCCGTTACTGCTCCTCCCTGCCTCTCTCTCTCGTACGCGCGCGCGTCGCCGCCACTATTGCTCCTCCCTGCCTCTCGCGCGCGCGCGTCGCCGCCGCGGCTACTGCTCGTCGTCGCCGCCACCGCCGCCGGTCCTGCTCGCTGCCGGTAAGGAGCAGGCGCCATTTTTTTTCCTGACACGCTGCGCTCTGGCCGATATGCGCGCATGCGCAGTAGAGCTGCTCTCTACTGCGCATTTGCGGCACGTCGGTCAAGCTTCGTTTATTAGTATAGAAGATTGAAAAGCACCAGTCCAAGTACAGATCCCTGAGGCACTCCACTGTTTACCCTTTTCCATTGATAAAATTGACCATTTAATCCTACTGTCTGTTTCCTGTCTTTTAACCAGTTTGTAATCCACGAAAGGACATCGCTGCCTATCCCATGACTTTTTAGTTTTCTTAGAAGCCTCTCATGAGGGACTTTGTCAAATGCTTTCTGAAAATCCAAATACACTTTTCACCTTTATCCACATGTTTATTAACCCCTTCAAAAAAATGAAGCAGATTTGTTAGGCAAGACTTCCCTTGAGTAAATCCATGTTGACTGTGTTCCATTATCTATGTCTTTCTATATGCTCTACGATTTTGATCTTTAGAATAGTTTCTACTATTTTTCCCGGCACTGAAGTCAGGCTCACTGATCTATAGTTTCCCGGATCGCCCTTGGAGCCCTTTTTAAATATTGGGGTTACATTGGCCACCCTCCAGTCTTCAGGTACAATGGATGATTTTAAGGATAGGTTACAAATTTTAACTAATAGATCAGAAATTTCATTTTTTAGTTCTTTCAGAGCCCTAGGATTCATACTATCCAGTCCAGGTGATTTGCTACTCTTTAGTTTGTAAATCTGGCCTACTACATCTTCCAGATTCACAGTGATTTGGTTCAGTTCATCTGACTCATCACCCTTGAAAACCATCTCTGGAACTGGTATCTCCCCAACATTGTCATTAGTAAACATGGAAGCAAAGAATTCATTTAGTCTTTTTGCAATGGCCTTATCTTCCCTAAGAGCCCCTTTAACCCCTCAGTCATCTAATGGTCCAACTGACTCCCTCACAGGTTTCCTGCTTTGGATAGATTTTTAAAAGTTTTTATTATGAGTTTTGCCTCTACGGCCAACTTTATTTCAAATTCTCTCTTCACCTGTCTTATCAATTTTTTACACTTAACTTGACAATGCTTTTGCTTTATCCTATTTTCTTCAGATGGATCCTTCTTCCAATTTTTGAAGGACATTTTTTTGGCTAAAATAGCCTCTTTCACCTCACTTTTAACCATGCCAGTAATTGTTAGCATACATAAGTAGATTAAAGCATCCCCATTTTGTCTATGAGGCTAAATTCAAACGATATCGCACCACATCAGGGAGCTTAGAATAGAGATTTGAATGGGACCTGACTGAGCTTCAACAGGTTTCTGTAAGAGCTGTTATTTGACTACATGGTTTGGGACTTTCACTTTATCATTTGTCTTATTTTGTTGAAGCACCTTGTTGCTGTTCTTCTGTGCTATATGACAAGTACATGTGACACAGGCATCCTCCCTCCCTTGTGGCACCTTGTTATGCTGAACATTTTATAAATAAAAGACATGAGGCTTGGGCTCAAAATGCAGTATCTTTTATGTGAGACTATTATGGCTGGAGCACAAACAGAAAGCAACTAAACTTATCACAGAGCAGTAAATATTTAAATACATACTTCACAATTCACAAGCCATATAACATTGTAAATACTGTGCCTGAGGTGATCAGCCTTGACTATAGCTCCACAATGGCAGCTGCTGCCTCAAAAGCTTTTGCTGCTACCAGGATGCAGAAGTCATTTCTGTTGGTGCCCTTGGCACATCATGTAGCTGGTACCCAGTTTCGTAAAAGTCTGGGGTCCTGGATTGATCCCTGTTGTCTTCGTATTTTCTGCCATCAAAGTGACAAAAACTGCCATTGTAGTTAAGTTGTAGTGCTACAAATGCTGATGGGCAGCAATTCCATTGAGGCCCTTCATTTTACCCTTCCCTGCTTGTTGGCCACCCGCCCACAGACCCCAGTAGCAACTCCTCGTTTTCCAGGGGTACCGCCACTACTTAGTCCTGTGGCTATAAACTTCTAATATTGCTTCCAAAACATCTTGCAAATCAGAGTTTAATGTGTCAAGACCTATGTCTGACAAGTGGACTCCATCTGGCCATAATAGGCTGGGGCAGTGCTCAGCAAGTACGTCGTGGTGGGTGTTAAGATCTTTGTAGTATGGGCATAAACCTGTCCATCCATTTAGTGATTTTTTTGTTGGTTCCTTTCTACAGCTTGGTGAGAGCGCACACCCCTCCAGACCTGTTTAGGGGTGATGTGGGACCAGACCAGGCATGTTTTTGAGGAAAGTTCAACTATAGCAATGCAGTCTTGCTGCATATCTTGTGTCAGCTATTAGGTCATTACTGCCTAAATGTAAAATTATAGCGTAGGGGTGAACTTGCATCTGACTCGACTGCATTATTAAAGGCATGCGGTCTGGCTAAGGGCTGCACAGCTTACCTGATTCCTGTTTTGGCTGATATGGTTTGTGGGTTTCGTGGACCCTTGGCCGCAATACAGGCACAGACCGGATTGCTGGCGGCGGTGTCGTTCCTTGGGAGAAAGTCTGCTCTGGTCCATCCTCTGCTTTATTTTGAGCTGCGTTCATTCTGGGTGAGGATGAATGTCGAGTTCAGGACGAGCCTGGTGCAAGCCTCTGGGATGCTCTAGACTCTTGTGAGTGTTCTTGCAGGCGGTGGTCGATCGTCCAGTAAGGTCTATCAAGGAATCCAACAACGCAGGCAACTCGCGAGCCGCTAACTCATCTTTAATCCGGGGGCTCAAACCTTTGAGAAAGATGGAACGTAAGCAGTCTGAGTCCCAGAGAAGTTCCCACGAAAGGGTTCTGTACTCAATAACATAGTCCGTTAAGGCACGAGAGCCTTGTTGGAGATGGAGAAGTGATGACCTGGAGACGGCTCTTCGGTCTGGATCATGGAAGATGGATCGGAAAAGGGCCAGGAACCCTGGGAGATCTCGAAGAACCGGGTCAGCATGCTCCCAGAGAGATGATGCCCAGGCCAAGGCCTTACCATCCAGAAGGGAAAGGATGTAGATGGTCCTGGTGATCACATCTGGGAAGTAAGCTGGTTGCAGACAGAAGTGCATATTGCATTGATTTAAGAAACCCCTGCACATAAGAGGGTGCCCTGAAAAGCGTGGAGGTGCCGGCAAGGGCACAGTAGGCCGAGGAACCGGCATAGAGGTGGAGGTATTAAGCTTAGTAGACATCATGGCGGCAGTCACAGTGGCATCTAAACGAGTGCTCAAGTTGTCAATGACAGCTGCCAGTGTCACCAGGAACCTTTGCTGTTCGCTGATTCTTTGTGCCAGGCCACGGATGGCCTGGAGGGCTGAGACTTCTGCCGGGTCCATGGACTTGGCAATCCATTATGGTTTGTGGGTTTTGTGGACCCTTGGCCTGAGGTGAGAGTTGTTACCACCTGTTGGGAGGAGCCCCACAGATCCACATCGTTGGGAGGTGAGGTCTGGTGCAGCAGGAGCTCTAGGAGAGAGTCTGTGGGGAGGTCCCGAGGAGCGGGGTGAGAGACACAGCACTGAGGAACCCCTACAGTATACAGGTTGGGCTGGAGAGCAGTACCTGGGCAGAGACCTCCGAGAGCATGGCGCTTGGCAGGCCTGAGGAGCGGGAAGTGCGAGGCAGGAAGTGCAGGAGGCATAATGCTGGGGCAACCCCCGAAGGGTCGAAGCTGCGTAGCGAGGAAGATACTGATGCAAGACCCAAGTCAGGTCTCCAGGTGATGATGTAAGCAACCCCGAGAAGTGGGGGAGGAATGAGTACAGTCACTGATGCAAATGAAGACACAGCCCCAAGGAACAGGGAAGGCACAGGCAATCACCGGTGTGGAATGTAGCCACTGCCCCGAGGAGAAGGGAAGCACAGACAGTCTCTGATGTAGAACGTAGACACTGCCCCGAAGAGAAGGGAAGCACAGTCTCTGGTGTAGAACGTAGGCACTGCCCCGAGGTGCGGGGAAGCACGGAGATGAGTCTCCCAAGTGGTAAGAAGTTCCCTGAGGCAACCCCGAAGAGCGGGGAGGCTGGTGGGTAGGACTCTTGGAAGGCGCAGGGCTAGCCTGAGGAGCGGGGGAAGCCGGGAGACCAGGTCTCCGGAGAGAGCGCAAGCAGGCCCCCAAGGAGCGGGTACCTGAGCCAGGGTCCAAAGTCCAAGGAAGGTCCGAGACAGCCACCACAGGTCCGAGGAGACAGGAGCAAGCACAGTAGTGATGGAACTTGTTGCCAAGTCAGCTAGCAAGGGGCGAAGGCGGTGCTTAAAAACCCTGACCAAGTGATGCCATCAGTCAGGGACACCCCTGAGGTTCCCGCCATAGCATCTTCAAAAGCGAGCCCGGTGGCACGAGTGCGTAGGAAGGCCCGGAGTCGGCATGGGTGGCAGCGGTGTCCCAGCCGCCACAAGGAACCTTGAGGTACGCAACAGTAGAGACAAGCCCCCGCCGCAAGCTGGCCCGGAGAGAGGAGCAGAGCAACACAAGATGTGAGTAGACGCGGTTGCAGCCATCTGCGACCGACGGTCACAACATTGGCTAAGTTTAATAGCCTAATTTAATATAACTTTATTCTGTTTTTTCCCAATATATTTAGCTTTAACTCTGCTGTTTTGAATCTGTTCTTGTGGGGAGGGAGGGGGGGCAGGATTATTATTTTCCAACAGACATTGCTTAATTCTCCTAATCTGCTTTTGTCTTGTGTGTAGCTGAATAATATATAAAAAAAAATGTCTCCAATACATAGTGATCTTATTTCTGCAGGTTCTTACTCTGGTGTGTTCTGGTATTATTTTGCTAGCTATTATTTTTAAAATCTATGTGTGTTTTTAAGAGAGGGGCATAGGACCCTATCTACAGGACTTTCTGGTTGTGGTGTAATCAGTTGTACAGCAAGGGGTAATCAAACCAAGCACTAGTAAATTCTAGTTAGATATAGTATTCTAGCACATGTGGTCTTTCTGAGGGCTGCACAGCTTACCTGGCTCCTGTTTTGGCTAAGTTTATATAACATTATTCTGTATTTTTCCCAAATATATTTTGCTTTATCTCTGCTGTTTATTCTCTCCCACTCTCCCCTCTCCCTCACACACTTAGAGTGTTTCTTTCTTAAATAGCTCTTCCAAGGACTTAGGATAATTGAATGATGTAGGGCTATATATAATTGAATAATATAGGATTGAAGAACCAATCTCTCAACTTGCTTATTAGTCAGTATTAGCAAAATGTCCTTTATTCAGTGCAACAATTTTGGTGCTTATGTCTCAAGGCCTATCATCTGGAGAATTAAGGGTTGTCTAATTTGCCTTCAGCTGTCTGCCATAAATAAGGAGCTAATACACCTGAAAGAGATATTATACAAGATTCAGATAACCTCCTCTTCCTTGCAACATCCAGAATATCTCTTCCAACTCTCACAGAAGATTCAGAAACCCAGGTATAAATGGTTTATAGTGGGCTCTGGTAGAACAAGACCTGTGATTCTGAGATACCCAGTTTTCCCAACTTTGAAGTATCCTGAGTATCTACTCCCACTCCCACAGAGAAGTCAAACATCTAGGATTCAGAATCCCAGGAATAACTGAATTATAGTGGGAACTGGTAGAATAAGTTCTGTGATGAAGAGACATCCACTCTCCTCAATGTTACCCTTGCATTTTCTGCATTGGAAAATGAAGCAGCCCAAGCAACAGAATATGAAGTGATGTCTGGAAGGGAAGTAGTCACCCAATGCACCCAAAAACCCTTCAACATAATCAAATGTCTTAAAAGAAAGCTGCTTCTGCTGGGAGATTCAGTCATCAGAGGAACTAGTTTGGGAACTCATTTTGATGGGGACATAATACTTAAATGCCTTCCAGGATCCTCAGCTAATAGAAATGCAAACCAGCTGTCAATGCATTTATAGAAGAAAGTAAGAACTCTGATATCAATTTTATCATCCATTTGGGCACCAATGATCTTGCTAGAAATGGTGTCCACAAATTACAGAAAGATTTCCAAAATCTAGGGAAAAAGATTAGACACATGGCAAAGACTATTGCCTTTTCAGAAGTATTGCCTGTTAATGGAAAGGGAAAGGAAAAGTTATGCCATAGAGATAATTTCAATGCTTGGCTCGAAACCTGGTGAAAAGAAAGTGGTTTTGGATACATTGGAGAATGGGGCCATGTATGAAGCAATAAAAGATTATATGGTAAGGCTGGCTTATATTTGTCTCAGGCAGGAGAGAGGGTGCTAAGCGAAAAATTTAGATCATATATTATCAGGCATTTAAACTAGGGAGCAGGGGTGGCAGGAGGGAGCTGGTAAATTTGGCATGTCACCCCCAAGCAAAACAGGAAGAGGAAAGAGAAAGTAACAAAATCAATCAGTTCAAAAAAGCAGAAAAAGTGACTATGATGAGCAGCTAGAAAGCTATGACTATAACTGCTCATAGTCTGGGCAACAAAGTCCCAGACATGCAGGCCCTAATGATGGAGACAGACGTGGACATTGTTGCTGTTATGGAGACATGATTCACTGATTCTCATGATTGGGATACGGCCATCATGAGCAATAACTTATTAAGAGAAGACAGAAATGACAGAAAAAGGGGAAGAGTAGCTCTTTATGTCAAAATCAATATCAAAGCAACTGAATTGCAAGGGATGTGGGGTTAAGAAGAAGCATAATGGACCATCCCAAAAACAGAATATGGTGCTTCCACTGACTCAAACAGAAGAAATGGACAGTGAATTCATTGAAGTCATCCAAAAGGTGGGAAAAAAGGGCAAAGTGTTGCTCACTGGAGATTTTAATCTTCTCGATGTGGATTGGAGTATCCCTTCTGTGGAATCTACAAGAAGTAGAGCGATAGTGGATACCCTTTAAGGAGCTCTGCTCAAGCAAATGGTAATGAAACCCACGAGGGAGGATGTGATAATCAATCTAGTGCTCACTAATGGTGATAATGTCTCTAATGTTTGGTTAGAGGTTCACCTGAGCACCAGTGATCATCAGACAGTATGGTTTGATTTTGCAACTAGAATCCAGAGAAGTAACTCAAAGACCTGCATTTTGAATTTTAAAAATACTGACATTGTCAAAATGGGGACGTACCCCATTGGAGGAACTGGAAAACTGGTAGAAAATAGGTGAGGTGAAACAACAGTGGGCCAAATGTAAAAGAGCTATTACAAAGGCAACAAATCTATATTTTAGAAAAGTTAACAAGATTAAGAGGAAAAAGAAACTGATCCAGTTCTCTAAGGAGGTGACTGAAAAAAATAAAGACAAAAAGAAAAGCATAAAGAAGTATAAAGGATCCCAAAAAAGGGAACACAGGGAAGAATATCTGTTAAAACTGAGAGAGTTGAAGAAAGAAATAAGGAAAGTAAAAGGTCAAGTGTTAGAATGGATTGCCAAAGAGGTAAAGTGAAGTGAGAAAACATTTTTCAGATATATTAGAGAAAGAAGGGAGGTCAGAAGTGTATAGTGAAATTGAAAGGTGATGAAGAGCATTGTGTGCAGAGAAATGAAGAAATGGCAGAAATATTAAGCAAATACTTCAGTTTGGTGTTCACTAAAGAAGACCCTGGAGAAGAACCGTTGCTGGTTGACAAGACCATAGATGGGGATGGGATAGACTCCGTTTATAGAAGAGAACATAAGAGAGGAGCTAGGCGAACTGAAAGTGGACAAGGCCATGGGGCTGAATGAGATACGTCCCAGGATACTGAGGTAGCGCAGAGATGTGCTGGGAGGTTCGCTGAAGTACCTGTTCAGTAGAACCCTGGAAATGGGATTGGTGTTGCAGGATTGGAGAAGTACTGTGGTAGTTCAGCTTCACAAGAGTGGTAGCAGAGTGGAGGCTGGAAACTCTAGGCCTGTTAGCCTCACCTTGGTGGTGGGAAAATTAATGGAGATTCTTCTGAAGGAAAGTATAGTGAACTATCTACAATCTGGGGGGCTGCTGGACCCAAGGCAGCATGGATTCACTAGGGGAAGGTCCTGACAGACAAATCTGATTGATTTTTTTTGACTCGGTGAGTAAAAAATTAGATTGAAGAAGAGCTCTTGATGTGATCTACTTCTATTTCAGCAAAGCTTTTGATACAGTCTAGTAGAGGAGGCGTGTGAATAAAATGAGAAGCTTGGGAGTAAGCGCCAAGGTGGTGGCATGGATTACAAACTGGTTGACTGATAGGAGACAGCATGTAATACCTTCATTATCTTTGTGAATGACATTGCGGAAGGGATAGAAGGTAAAGTTTGTCTATTTGTGGATGATACTAAGATCTGCAACAGTGTGTACACTCCTGAAGGAGTAGACAGAATGTAAGGTATTTTAAGAAAGCTTGAAGAGTGGTCAAAGATTTGGCAGTTGGGATTCAATGCCAAGAAGAGGAGAGTCATGCATCTGGGATGCGGTAATCCAAAAGAGCTATATGTGATGGGGGTGAAAGACTGATATACAGGGACCAAGAGAGGGATCTTGGGATAATAGTGTCTGGTAAGCCGAAGGTGGCGAAGCAATGCGACAAGGGAATAACTAAAGCCAGAAGAATGCTGATCTGCATAGAGATAAGAATAACCAGTACAAAAAAGGAGGTGATAATGCCTCACCTGGAGCACTGTGTTCAGTTCTGGAACCTGTATCTCAAAAAAGATAGAGACAGGATGGAGGTGGTCCAGAGAAAGGCAACCAAAATAGTGTGGGGTCTGTATCAGAAGACTTATGAGGAAAGGCTGAAGGATCTGAATATGTATACCCTGGAAGAGGTTCTGGGGAGATATGATACAGACCTTCAGATACCTGAATGATGCACGAACTGTGAACCGTTTGAAAAAAAAAACCAATAGGTCTAGGGGTCACCAAATGAGTCTACAGGGTGGACAACTCAGAACCAATGTCAGGAAATATTTCTTCACAGAGAGGTTGGTTGATGCTTGGAATTCCCTTCCAGAGTAATATAAAACACTAAAACAGTCAAAGAATTTAAAGGGGCTTGGGATAAACACTATGGACTTCTAAAGACTAGAGGGCAAAAATGAGAAAAGTGTGCAGCGGGGTGTGAGGATGACTATGAAAAACCTCACTGTCTGGAGTCAGGAACCACGCTGACTCCAACTTTTATTCTTGCAAACTTAATTTTTACTAATATTAACAGCAATTAATATATCAATAGACTGCCTACCCTTGCAGTGTACATACAATACCCTCTGGTTAGATCAGAAATGTTTCAGGAGCTGCCTTTTCATGGAGACATAGGGGCCTCCTGATCCTAGCGTGCGCTTACACTCTTTTTCGCCTCCCAGCAGGATCTCGCCCACAGAGCTCTCTACCACTGTAGGAGTTAAAGTGGACCAGGCTAACTGCCTGCTCCCAGACATGCAAAAAGGGGAAAAACAGGGTCACTTCATCCCAGGGGTAAATTGCTGGTGCGGCAGTTACTGCCCTTAGCAGAAGGCATGGAGATTACTACCCTTAACCAATATGCCTTGATGCTTTTAATGCAACTGCAATATTGCTTTCTGCTTAGACGGCAGGGAAGAAAAGAGGAATTGGATTCAGATGACAGCTGAGGGCCCCAACTTCTACAGTCTGGGATACTGATATGCAGACATTGGGGAAAAAGCACAGGACTGCTTCTATGGCCAAGTCCATAAGAAAAGCATGTTAAGCAGCAGTGTGACTTTTCAAAAAATTCATCACCCAGTAAAAATGTTGCTTGCTGCAATTTTCATGGGTCATCATAAGGCTTGGGATAGCATGGTGCAGCAGTTACTATCCTTAAGAGAACCATGAGAGTAGCCGTCACAGAGTGGCAATTACTTCCTTAAGAAGCTTGCTGGGCAGACTGGATGGACCATTTAGTTCCTTTCTTTGGTCATTTCTATGTTTCTAAAAGCTGGTTCCGTAACATCCCAGGGCTGCCCTTCCATGATAACATTATTCTATGGCCGGCCATATCCAGCTGTTCTCCCAAAGGTCTTGTTTTCACTTGCTTATGCGCCCAACACACAAATGAGTGTCCAATGATCCATATATACCAGAAATGAAGACTGGAACCTGTAATGGAGACAGGGATATGATTAGAATGAGTTAGCTGAAAAATATTCATCTGGCTTTAGGTAAATCTGGTATCTCCTCGAGTGCCGTTCTGTCCTCCCTAGCAGCAGCAGCCAGCTCTCGGCATCCCCAGCGCCTACAATGAACGCCTCCGTCGTCGCAGGCCTCTCCGTTGTCGCGGAACTCTCGCAGGGGCTCTGCGTCCTCGGCGTGCTTGGCCCTGCCCCTAGGCACGCGTGCGGCCAGCGCTCCTCCATTTAAAGGGCCCAGGGCGGGAACCTCGGGCCGGATGACGTCACCTGAACTCTGTATATAAGGCAAAGGCCTTCCCCCAATTCCTCGCCTTGGCAAACGGGTCGTCACACTTGTGTGATACTAGTTGCCATCCTGTGATCCTGCGTTCCTTGTTCCAGTGCTTGTTCCAGTGTTCCTATGTTCCTTGTTCCAGTGTTTCTGCATTCCTTGTTCCAGTACTTGTTCCAGTGTTCCTGTGTTCCTGTATCTTCCAGTGCTCCTGTGTTCCTGTCTTCCCGTGGTCCTTCCTGTGTTCCAGCATCTTTTCCTGATTCCTGTTCCACATTCCGCTACCCAGGTTGTACATTCTCGAACTGATACATGGTACTGACCTCTGCTTGTCTCTGACCACATTTGAACCGCTGCCTGGATCCGACCTCTGCTTGCTACTGACCACGCTCAGACTGATACCTGGAACTGAACCCTGTTTGCTATCCTGGAACTGACCTCTGCTTGCTATTGACCACGCTCGGACTGATACCTGGAACTGACCCTTGCTTTGGCTGACCACCCTCGGATGGATACGCTGGCTTTGACCCTTGCGCTTCACTCGGATATTCTCTTTGCTTCGCCTGTGACCAACAGGCCTGCCATGGCCTTCTCCAAGCTAGACCACTAGGCACTGCCTATCCTGACCGGAGGACCTTCAGTTCCTGTTCCGCTCCAGTGGTCTCCGGTAAACTCGGTTCCGGTCTAGCTTATCTGTTCTCTACTAGCCATGCACCTTTGCTCTTGGTGGGCACACCTCTCTGCTACCTCTCTGGGAGACCCTCAGAGGCCCACCTGTCCAGGCGGTCTAGGTAACCAAGGGTTCAACCCACGGAACCCCTGGACTGTTATTGGGGAAGCTCCAGCTAGTCTCTGTCTCCTTGTGTGCTCCGCCTCCTGGTGGCAGGCACCCTCTGGGAACCCTCAGAGAGCTGTACCAATCCTGCGCCAGGCCAAAGGTCCACCTCCAGCGCAACAGATTCTAGTCCAGCCTTGCCATGATTCTCTTTATTGCAAACAATGCTGCAGGGTTCTTATATCCAAGCACCATGGAGAAAAAGGTCAGGCAGCTAGCCATAGCGGACCTGCGAATGCCTTCTCTCTTCACTGTAGCAAGAAAGGAGCCAATGTGTGCCCACTTATGGGCCAAATAAGGGGAACACCCTCCTTGGCAAGAAACAACTGAAAGTCTGATATGGCATTTAATTAGCTCTTTTTGTATTGTCTGATAGGGATTCCAAGATTAACTGCCAAACTTCAGTGGGCCAAGCTTCCAAACCTCGGCTGGAGCTGTGGTACTGAGTAAGTCTGCCTCCGGGACAAGCGGCCTGAAAGATGCCCACTTGAGGCAGAAAAGAGAGTCAGTGATGCAATTTTCAATTCCTGGGACATGCACAGACACCAGAGAACTAGGACTCTCAACAGTGTGATCCCACCTACTGTTTTAGCAGATAGTCCGTTGATGGATTCCACAACAGCTAAGTTGTCTATATGAAGCACCATGCTCGCTTTGCGAATTTGCTAACACCAAACGTGGAAGACCATCACTATGGGGAACAGCTCCAGAAATGTTATGTCCCTGGTGAATCCTTCTCTGTGCCATTGGTAGGGCCAAGCATCCACGCACCAGGACCCACTCAAATAGATACCAAATCCTGCTCCTTCTAATGCTCTAATTCACTGTTAAAGCAGGTCAGGCCAAATTACTACCCCATGTTAATTGGAACTTTTGCAATAACCTGAGGTCTTACCTAACTCTCTCCTTCACTCATATGTGATAGTGTATTTTAGTAACTCTGGAAGTTGCCATTGCCAGCCGCCTGATGAATATCCTCCCCATAGGTATAATCCTGCAGGCACAATTAAGGAGGCCAATAAGGGACTAGAATTGCTCCTAACCTGACTATTTTATCTTTTGGGAGTCTGGATACTCACACTTGGACATCCAACTATGCCTAGGAAAACAATCGCTGGAAGTGGGCCTTTCATTTTGCTCCAAGCCAGGGGTATCTCAAAATCCACTGTAATCTTGTATAAAGCTGTCAACAGTGAGCCATGGAGTTCATGGACCCTGATGCTGCTTGACCATCCAGTGCACAAAGGAACTGAAATTTTCAAAGTATGCACAGGATATTGAGCAGCCCATTTGGATGTATCTGATAAAATAGTATTCTCCCTTGAACTGAAAACCTAGCAGATGGAATGAGCTTGGATGCACTGGCAGTAAGCAAAAGGCACTAACTGCCAGCATTCAAACAGTATCACCCCTACTCATGAAAGCAACACTGCAAATATTACACAAGGTCCTAAAACACCAATACACCTCCTATTAGGAAAACAGAACAAGCCAAGCTACTATATCCCTACACACAAACTACACACTAGCAGAATAACTCAGCTCGATCACATATGCAGAACACAGACAGACTCTCACCAAATACAAAATAAAGAAACCATAAATAGAAATATCCAGCCAAAAACTGAACTGGAAACCAAAACAAGCCAGACTCTGTATGCAGTGCAACAATGGAAAAACAGAATCATCACCATTCCTCATAAAACAAATACAATCAAGAAATATAAAACATCATTATATAAAAAACATAATAAGAAACTGAATATTTCAAAACAGCTGACAAATAGAGCATTCAATAATTAAACTCATAAAAATTCTTTAAACCTTTCCCAAAAAATCAATAAATATTTAAAACAAGCAGACACATCAAACACCCAATAATTAAAATGAATAAGGATAAAATAAATGCCCCATTCTCCATACCTGGGAACTTTTGATTTCCTGTCACCCTGAGATTGTTGTGGAATAGTGGGAGGAGGGGAGCTGCACAGAAACGTTGTCCTCTCTTACATTAACACACACACTCGCTCACACTCTCTCACATGCTCTCACACATATTCTCCCCCTTCTGGAATGCACAAGCTGTAGCAGCCTCCATGTACAGTCTGTGCAGTTGATGGAACTACTCTTCCTCTTGGGACATGGGCAGAAGCTGCTCCTACTTTCTTCTTGTCACATGGACCAACAATTCGTCTGCACCTTCTGGCTGCAGCGAGTACTCCTCCTTCTTTCTACCCACGTGGGCCCATGCAACAATTTCCTATGCTTGGTCCACATGGGCAGGAAGAACAAGGAGTTGCAATCGTCGCAGTCCTGCCCCTGCTATACTACCTCCAAAACTGCATCTGCCAAAGTGGACTCTGTCCTCGAAAGCTCATGCCTCAAAAAATTGGTTAGTTTATAAGGTGCCCCCAAAACTGTGAAGCTCTAGGCAGCCATCTACGTCTACTGGCCCTGTACTCTCATATCTCCCCCACTACATTCTTACTCTTCCCCTCTTCCCCCCACTCACTCACTCCTACCCCTTTTCCCCTTTCCTTTATCACTCACTCCCTCCTTCCCTCTCTCTCTCACCCCTTCCCCCTCTCACTCGCCTTCTTCTCCCCATACTCATCCCTTCCCTCTTTCACCTCACCCCTTCCCTTTCCTCATGCACCCCTTCCCTCTCAGGCAATCCCCTTCCTTCCATCTCACTCACTCACTTTCCATTCCCTTCTCACTCTACACCCTCCCCTTTCACTTAGCTCCCCTCCCCTTCCCAGTGAGAAGGGAAGGGGAGGGGAGCTGAGCTAAGTGAGGGGAAGGGAAAGAGGAAGTATGAGAAGTTCTCTCTCACCTTCCCTTCAATTTGCTGCCAATGCTTCACCTCTCCTCCTCTCAGTGTCCTTCTAACTGCCCATGGGAGGGTGGAAGCTCTGTGGGCAGTTATTTTTGGTGCTGCATGGCTCTACTTTGGCCCGCGGGGCTTGGGACCCCTGCGGGCAAGTCACCAACAGTGCACCGCTGCAACCGTGGCCCCGTTCTTCTTGCCCACGGGATGCGGGAACCCTGTGGGCCTGTTATTCAAAGTCGTGCCACCGCCACTTCCCTTGTTCCTTCTTCCCACCTGCAGGGGTGGGTGGAGAACCCACAGGCACATCATTAAAAAGTGGCCACCATCATTTGTGGTTCCTTTCTTCTTGGGGGGGGGGGGGGGGGGGGACACCAAGTGGGCACATCATCAAATCTGAGCCTCAGCAGTGTTTTTGTTCCTGCCCATGGTGGGTGGGGACCCCACGGGCTTAAGAACATAAGAAATTGCCATACTGGGTCAGACCAAGTGTCCATCAAGCCCAGCATCCTGTTTCCAACACTGGCCAATCCAGGCCATAAGAACCTGGCAAGCACCCAAAAACTAAGTCTATTCCATGTTACCGTTGCTAGTAACAGCAGTGGCTAATTTCTAAGTCGACTTAATAGCAGTTAATGGACTTCTCCTCCAAGAACTTATTGAATCCTTTTTTAAACACAGCTACACTAACTGCACTAACCACATCTTCTGGCAACAAATTCCAGAGTTTAATTGTGCGTTGAGTAAAAAAGAACTTTCTCCGATTAGTTTTAAATGTGCCACATGCTAACTTCATGGCATGCCCCCTAGTCTTTCTATTATCCGAAAGAGTAAATAACCGATTCACATCTACCCATTCTAGACCTCTCATGATTTTAAACACCTCTATCATATCCCCCCCTCAGTCGTCTCTTCTCCAAGCTGAAAAGTCCTAACCTCTTTAGTCTTTCCTCATAGGGGAGCTGCTCTATTCCCCTTATCATTTTGGTAGACCTTCTCTGTACCTTCTCCATCGCAATTATATCTTTTTTGAGATGCGGCGACCAGAATTGTACACAGTATTCATCACCTTGCACTTAGCCACATTAAATTTCATCTGCCATTTTGTTGCCCAATTTTCCAGTCTCACAAGGTCTTCCTGCAATTTATCACAATCTGCTTGTGATTAAACTACTCTGAACAATTTTGTATTATCTGCAAATTTGATAACCTCACTCATCGTATTTCTTTCCAGATCATTTATAAATATATTGAAAAGTAAGTGTCCCAATACAGATCCCTGACGCACTCCACTGCCCACTCCCTTCCACTGAGAAAATTGTCCATTTAATCCTACTCTCTGTTTCCTGTCTTTTAGCCAGTTTGTAATCCTTGAAAGGACATCGCCTCCTATACCATTACTTTTCCTAGAAGCCTCTCATGAGGAACTTTGTCAAACACCTTCTGACAATCCAGGTACACTACATCTACCGGTTCACCTTTATCCATATGTTTATTAACTCCTTGAAAAAAGTGAAGCCGATTTGTGAGGCAAGACTTGCCTTGGGTAAAGCCATGATGACTTTGTTCCATTAAACCATGTCTTTCTATATGTTCTGTGACTTTGATGTTTAGAACACTTTCCACTATTTTTCCTGGCACTGAAGTCAAGCTAACCTAGTGTAGTTTCCCGGATTGCCCCTGGAGCCCTTTTTAAATATTGGGGTTACATTAGCTATCCTCCAGTCTTCAGGTACAAGATGATTTTAATGATAGGTTACAAATTTTTACTAATAGGTCTGAAATTTCATTTTTTAGTTCCTTCAGAACTCTGGGGTGTATACCATCCGGTCCAGGTGATTTACTATTCTTCAGTTTGTCAATCAGGTCTACAACATCTTCTAGGTTCACCGTGATTTGGTTCAGTCCATCTGAATCATTACCCATGAAAACCTTCTCCAGTACGGGTACCTCCCCAACATCCTCTTTAGTAAACACCGAAGCAAAGAAATCATTTAATCTTTCTGCGATGGCCTTATCTTCTCTAAGTGACCCTTTAACCCCTCGATCATCTAACGGTCCAATGGACTCCCTCACAGGCTTTCTGCTTCGGATATATTTTTAAAAGTTTTTGCTGTGAGTTTTTGTCTCTATGACCAACTTCTTTTCAAATTCTCTCTTAGCCTGTCTTATCAATGTCTAACATTTAACTTGCCAATGTTTATGCATTATCCTATTTTCTTCTGTTGGATCCTTCTTCCAATTTTTGAATGAAGATCTTTTGGCTAAAATAGCTCCTTTCACCTCCCCTTTTAACCATGCCGGTAATCTTTCCACCTTTCTTAATGTGTGGAATACATCTGGACTGTTCTTCTAGGATGGTATTTTTTAACAATGACCACACCTCTTGCACACTTTTTACTTTTGTAGCTGCTCCTTTCAGTTTTTTTCTATTTTTCTCATTTTGTCAAGGTTGCCCTTTTGAAAGTTTAGCACGAGAGCCATGGATTTGCTTACTGTCCCCCTTCCAGTCATTAATTCAAATTTGATCATATTACCGTTACCTCTCTCACCAAGTCCTGTTCTCCACTGAGAATTAGATCTAAAATTGCTCCCTCTCTCATCGGTTCCTGAACCAATTGCTCCATAAAGCTATCATTTATTCCATCCAGGAACTGTATCTCTCTACCATGTCCCAATGATACATTTACCCAGTCAATATTGGGGTAATTGAAATCTCCATTATTACCGCACTACCAATTTGGTTAGTTTCCCTAATTTCTCTTAGCATTTCACTGTCAGTCTCACCATCTTGACCAGGTGGATGGTAATATACTCCTATCACTATAGTCTTCCCCGACACACAAGGGATTTCTACCCATAAAGATTCAATTGTGCATTTAGTCTCATGCAAGATGTTTATCCTGTTGGACTCTATGCCATCCCGGTCATAAAGCTCCACATCGCCTCCTGGGTGCTCCTCTCTGTCATTGCGATATAATTTGTACCCCGGTATAGCACTGTCCCATTTGTTGTCCTCCTTCCACCATGTCTCTGAGATGCCAGTTAAGTCTATGTCATCATTCACTGCTATACATTCTAATTCTCCCATCATACTTCTTAGACCTCTGGCATTAGCATACAAAGTTTGTTTTTTGTTTGTATTTTCATTCTGCTTTTTAATTGATAGGGATAAGTTAGAATTTTTTAGCTCAGGTGAGTTTTTAGTTACAGGCACTTGGACTACTTTTCTTATTATTGGAACCTCACTGTCGGGATGCCCTAATACTAGTGCATCATTAGTATCCTTTGAAGAAACCTCTCTCCGAACCATGCGCTGCTGAGGTATACACTGCTCCTAGCTTATTTCTAGCTTCTGGCTACTTCTTTTTTTTTTTTTTAATACAAACACTCAGTTCTACTTACTAGCTGCCTTACAGACTGACTATTTAAAAATACAGTCTAACTTGTTTATTCGCTACCTTACTGACTATTAAATGCACAAACACACAAAATAATATTCTCAAATAGTTAACTTTGCTCCAATCTTTTAAAAAAGACAGTGTCCCAAGCAAAAACTTACTGATTCCTTTCAACCACCAGCAAGGTGATTCTCTCCTCTCAGTGCTCCCACTGAAATGCTAGCACTGCTAGCACAGCTGCACCTGAAGTCAGGGTGAGGCAGCCACAGATGGAGAATTTCGAGGGGTGCTTTTAGCTGCCTAAAACTTTGCCGTCTAAGGCAACCGCCTCACCCTGCCCCATGAAAGAACCACCCCTGGCTGTAACTGGATCAACCCTCAATGCTATTTTGCTCAATCAGGCTTTCTCCAAATACTCAAGAATGAATCTTCAGAAAGTTTTGTTGAGCAAATCAGTGTCAGAGTTTTCATTTTGTGACAGTGAAGTAAGGCTGGAATATCTATAGTCTTTTTATTGCACTTTCATTTCATTTCATTTTTATATACCGCCTTTTTCAGCAACTCTTGGGACTCAAAGTGGTTTACAGAAACTATTAATATACATCATCAGAACAAAAATATAATTACAAAACCATATTCTTGATTAAAAATATGGAATTTTTAATACATGTTTATTGGATATAAAAATATGGATACCACTATTACAAAGAGTACTGTAAGTATTGAATAAGGTACATCCACATTGTGCATTAATGTAAAGTAAGAGAAACTATAATGAGGAAAAAGTAATATACCCATTAATGCCAAATAGTGTATATCCTAATTGGCAGCAGTATGTACAATGCTCTTATTATTAGAGGATATGAAAAGCTTACAAAGATTAAGTCTGCCCTCAACCCCCCTATCTTTGAAATAAAGAAAAAATCAATGCAGTAATTACCAACATAGTCTCGGAAGTCCTAAATCAAATGCAACAAATGTATACAAATACATATAAAGCATTCGATCTATCAATTTAAATTATTTTGATCACAATAGCATGCCTACATCGAAGCCCTTTCTGTAACACCCATAGTGAACCAATATTTTATAGCTTTTACACTCTCCGGGTCATATATAATCATCAGTCCCAGTTCCAGTCCTTTAATTTTGTATATTTTTTTAGATAATATTTTAGTAGATAAAATGAAAGCACTTTCCTTATATAATTGAAGTTGATAGATTGAATGCTTTATATTTATTTGTATAAAAAATAATCATGAACAACAAAGTACTTTCATTTACTTGCTATAGTTGATTCAATATTTGTTTTCCTCCTGTTTATTGTAATAAGATTTTAGCTTCAACTGGAAATTCATCAAGAGTACACAAATACTTATCTAATAGTGTCAACAGTTGATGTAGATTTCTTGCCTGACATTATAGCAAATAACTACTCATCAGTAACTCAGTATTATTTTTGACTCTGTCTTTGATCTACATAGGAGGCCTGATTCAGCCATTAAAATATGATAACTATATTGAGGGCAATATTGAGCTGAGCAACAAGTGGGAAGTCACCTGGGTAGCTTTAGCCAGGATATTCAGCAGGACCAGACCTACCTGGCTATCTTTACTGATGATCAGCGCTATGCAATAAAAGTTAAGCATTGCCCATGTGCCATGCCTCTTTTTATACGGATCCATTTTACCCGGACTAATGACTTACTCAGGTAAAATGTAACCAGTTGGCAGAGCAGGAATTTTAAATCTTGTGGTTTGTCCGGGTAATTTAAAAGTTTACCTGGACAAATCCCTTTGAATATTGACCTCATTATGACTAGAAGCAGCTTGACCAAAATCTCTTAGACATTCCATCACCACGACAGGCCAGATTAGATATCACCAGGAAAAGAGCTTTTTCAGTTGCAGGACCATCTCTCTGGAACTCTTACCCAACCCACTCCGTTTAATATCAAATCCTCATCATTTCAAAAAGGCTTTAAAAACATTCTTTTTTCAACAAGCATTTAACATTCCCACTAAACATCTCCCCAATCAAAAATGAAACTCCATCCCCTAAATTTCTCTCATCAGATACATATTACATTATCGTCTCTCTTCTATTATCCCATCCGTGTTCTTTCTAGGACATTACAATTCGATAAGTTGCTACCCCCCCCCCCCCCCCTTCTCCCCCCCTCCATCCCTTTTACCCTCCCTACTCTTTACCATTGGCATGTTACCATTATTATTATTTTGTTATTTAATAATTTGTTTTAGCTAACATTTATCTAGCTATTTAGTTAAATTTATGTATTTTAAGTTTATTTTAGTTATATTTTATTTTTACTTTATTTTAACATGTTGTAAACCGTTTTGATAAAATTTTATTTTAAAAAGCGGTATATAAATACTTTTAAATAAAAAAATTTTTAAATAAATGACCAGGCCTGGATTTAGACACAGGCAACATTGGCCCATGCCTTGGGTGCAACATTTTGAAGGCATCCGAAAAAAGAGACTCCCCAACTCTCCCCCCGCTATTATCGATTTCCAGGAGAAAATTCCCTTATCCTGAGTCTTCTGTCTCTGGGTGCCATCATTTTACATCTGGCCCAGAGTTTGACGAGCCTCACCAGTTTGTCCTTTCCCAGTGCATAAATACCCACTATCCGATCAGAAAACCCGTCTCATACCATGTTTTTATTTTATTTTGAGTCTCTCAATCAGTGTTGCTTTTCTGTGTTTTCCAGGTATCATTAGCACAAATATCATTATTGGTGCTATTGCTGGTACCATTCTAGTGTTGGCACTAGTACTAGGAATAACTGGATGGGGCTACAAGTAAGTACAATTGCTTAAATTGCCTTCTGAGGATGTCTCCAAACTATTTGTCTTTACTATCAGGAATATTTTTAAAGTAAAAAGGTGGTACCTTATTAATCTCCTAACAGTTTGCTTGATAAGAGTTTGGTAGTTCTGAACAAGGTACATCTTTAAACTTTCAATAACCTAATAAAAATAATGAGGGCAATATTCAAAGGCATTTATCCAAATAACCTGAGTTATCTGGCTAAATGCCAAGTTTTCAATATCGTTGTCACTTATCTGAATAAAATTTAGCCAAATAAATGAGGGGCTTTTTGGGTGCATTCTGGGGCAGGGATAAAATAGCCAGGAAACTTATCTGGCTAACTCTGGTATTAGAAATTAGCAAAATAAGGTTTTTGGCTAACTCTAGCTGGCCCAAAGAGCAGGTGTAAAGTTATCCAGGAAAGTGTTCCTGAATAACTTTAGTCTCAAGTGGCAATATGAATTTTTTAAAAAAGCCGCTGAGTTAGGCCTTGCAGCCCTGTCCCCCATCCCTCACTCCATAAGAACATAACAACATGCCATACTGGGTCAGACCAAGGGTCCATCAAGCCCAGCATCCTGTTTCTAACAGTGGCCAATCCAGGCCATAAGAACCTGGCAAATACCCAAAAACTAAATCTATTCCATGTTACTGTTGCTAGTAATAGCAGTGGCTATTTTCTAAGTCAACTTAATTAATAGCAGGTAATGACTTCTCCTTCAATGAAACTAAGGCCAATTCTGCTGGCCAATCCCTTCTCCCCCCAAAATAAAATGACAATGTTATAGGCCTATAGGCCTGAAAAGCATCTCCCCCTTCCAAAAGTCACAACATTAAGTCCACAAATGTATGAATCATAAGGACCCCTTTCCCCACCTTGCCCCCCCCCCCATCCATCATGCCCATCATATCCCTCCCACCCCAGCCAGACTCCCCCACCCAATATGCTCTCCGTGACCAGGAACCCGGAACTAGTGTCTGGCTTCCAGCACATCCAGCATAGCTCTGACAGAAACGCTGGTCACATATGCTACCACTCGCGCAATCAAAGGAATACTCTGACAGCAACACTAGTAGTATATACTTAACACATTCCTACACCAATACTCGTGAAACTTCTGAAGTTTGCATTCTCTTCTAGGGAAAATGCACATAAAGGCTCTGTGTTACTGTTATTTTTAAATTATTATTTTTATATAAGATCGTTGGCATTAGTAAATAATCCATTTCACTTTTTCTTCTCCCCCATGCAAAGAAACTATCGGAAAGAGAGGTAAGTAATTGTTCTAATCTGAAGGCAAAGCACAGAATAGTTTTGAATTCAGGTGTTTATTCGCAACACTCTATTTGTGCCATACGAGATTCTATTAGTTGCGAACTCTGATAGATAATAGACTTGACATTATCATGTTCTCAGTGTTTTCAGGTTTTTAAATAGCACTTCATCATTCTGTGACATGAACATTTATACTGAAGGTATTATGGTTCTTGGAAGTCATATGCCTTTTGCCTTCTTAAAGGAAAGTAAACTTCTAATATGCCCTAAAATGTCCAATCTGCATTTGTTTCATGGAACTGTTTATCTTAGCCAACAGTCACTTGCAGTTCCTGAATAGCTCAGCAAATTCTGGAACTGGTTCAAGCTGTAATAAAATTCCTAGAAACACTTTCACAAATTAAGTACCCATTTGGTATACTGGCTTTTTCCTGTTATTGAAGAACCTTTCTGAATCAAATCATGTGCATTTTAATTAGGATACAGTGTTCAATGGTGTAATGTATTAAACGCACAGGGAAAACTAGGTAAAAAAGTACAAATTATAGTCCTGCCTTTAATGCTTTTTAACAGAAGTGCCTCCATCAGAGTCAGCAAACCAGTCAGTGTGCCCTGTGATGCAAGGGCCACTCAATCTCTTCAATTATATGTGGGGATTTCCAATATACTTTTTAAGGGAAACATTTCTTTTTAGAGAAGATTTTATTGAATAGCATATAAAATCCTTAGACAACAGTCCTGAATGATATTCAGAAGCAGCCCAACAGTGGCTAGTGTTTCACATGAAGCTTCTTCAGGAGCTATCTAGTGAATGTTAAAGTCTGTATATCTCAGATAGACCATTGTCTGTAAGAACACATCAATATCAATCAGTTTCTTCTCAATAATTATTAATGTGAAAGTACTTATCTTTAGCAGACTAATGCCATCTCTGTGGGCAGGTGGGTTTCTCAGCATGTTTTTTGAACAAGGAACCGCAGTATTACAGTACTTATAGACGCAATCACAGTACTTATAGACGCCAGTGATCCATGTAGAAAATGAACTCTTAATGACATCAAAGGTACTTCCTAGGGGAATCCTTAAAACAGAAATTGGCTGGATCGAGATCAGCCGCACATACAAAAAAAATAGTAAAATATTAAAATATTTAATCTGTAAGTAGAAAACTGTCTTAGAGAGGGTTTCATTCCATAAACACACTCAGATCCAATGCTTGGTTCAAGCCATCATGTGCTATGGTGTTCAATTTATAGATCCAGCATTGTTCTAAGTGCAATAATGTCCAATCAAAATCACCTCCACACCAACTCAATATATATTGTTTTAATGCATAAAACCGAAGCTTTTCAAATGAGTGGCATTATTCCTTGCAGTGGAAAACAAGTGGTGCATTTGATCGCTGAGTAGAAATACTAGAACAATGTTCAATCATATGCGTTTTCAACATGCGTTTGTTTTACCTATGTAGTATTTCCCACAGGGACATAAAATAGTGTAAATGACACCAGTAGATAAACAGGTGGTGTGTTGTCAAAGTGACATCGTCAAGATTAGCTGATGCTACATATAAAGATCACACTTTCATAGAAATATGACATACAGTGCATTTACTGCATGGTTCATGAAGACCAATGGCATCAAATGCAGCTTGAGATGGTAATTTGTTAAAATCAGAATGTACCAAGCAGTCTTGTAAACTTACTCTTCTTGTATATGTAATGCGAGGAGGATCTTTGAAAATCGTATATAGTTGCAAGACATGCCAATTCTTCATAATGGAAGCTCATATCTCCCGAACTTGACTATAATTTGGACATTTTTACATAGTGTTTCCCTGTGTGTTGATATTTAATTTTGGAATTCAAGATTCTTTTCTGTTTCAATTTGGGTAATGGGTTAAACACAAAATCGAGAAGAACAGAACTTTTCATGTCTCTTTCTGGCTTGACGTAGTCTCAGCTTAGTAATGACCAAATCACCATGTGACAGTCATTTGATGGTGGAGTCCTGGTGGATAAGTACCCCATGCTAAAATTGTCTTTATAATATTGCATTATTTAAATTTTTACCCATCCTGTTGGTCTCTACAGAAACACTAATGATTGACTTGACATAGAGCCTTCTCTGCCCTTTAATCCCAGGGCCCCTTTCAGAACATATCTGAGGTATTATACAGTGCAAGGACAGGAGAGGGTAGAGGAACCTTTCCTTGCATTGTCTGTGCTATATCTTGTTCTGTAGATAAATGGATCACTTTGACTTCCAATGTGTCATTTTGTTTATTAAAGGTGTCAAACTAACTAGTAAATATATATATTTTTAAAATGTTGAGGCAATTTTCAGTAGTCCACATAGTCACAAAGAGGAACGGTAACTTTTAAACTGCCGCGTGGGCACACATGTGCGTATGTTTACCAGCTTGCGCCCAGGGGCACGGCCAGTTTATAACATATGTGCATATATATGCGCATGGTATAAAATAGGCTGAATACGTGCACATGTGCGTGCAGTTTTAAGTAGGCGCATGCAAATGCCTCTTCTGCCGTGTAAGTGGGGGGATTTTAGTAGACACATTCGCCGACACAATTACTAGCTTTCCCTGTTCGCCCAGGTAAGGGATAAGACTTCCTAACCCTCCTATTTAAATAGCCTCCTTTTTACCCTGTTAACCCTGACCTTTAAAACTTTTGTTTGTTTTCTGACTTACACGCCATCCATTGCAGAAATAAATTTACGTGGCAGGGGACCCCCAGAGCGCGCTTGGGCTGGTTCTATTGAGAAATCCGGGAACGCCCATTGCCCTGCCCAGACCACGCCCATGCATCACCCCTTTTCTGAGAAATGTTTTGTGTGTGCGTAGCGGGAGATATCTGGGCACCTTTTAAAATCCATGCAGCGCGTGCTGGCCCAACTTGTTAGTGTATCTCCTGGTCTTGGCGCGCTCCAGTCCTTTAAAATTCACCTTTAAATATGCACTTTTAACATGTGCACTTTCATCTCATTTTTCAAAGGGAAATTTCCAAGGTCCTTTTTCTTTGAAGCTTAGTGAGCGAAAAGTAGGCTTGCACAAAAAGACACATGTGCCAAGAATCTGCTGTATGTGCAGGTGTCCAGGGAAGGCGAGGAGGGCATTGTGCGCTTTTGAGAATCCTATGCACATGTTCTGTTTTCTCCCTCTGACATATCAACCCCTTGGAATGCTACCTTGCAATCCAGCTAAAAGTATACCTGCTGTGGAGGCCCATGTGCACTTCTAGCGGAGGGAGGAGGGGGGGTCATTTTCAGCCAGGCCAATTTACTTGGATAAATGGCTTTTAAAATTGTATTAAAAGTCTGGCCATGTTAGATGTCTGTTCCAGAAACCTATGCAACAGGCAATCAAAAATGAAAACACACAAGCAGGCTAAGCTTTCTCTTACAAAATTAACTAGGTATGAAGGATAGCAAGCAATCAATATCCCTACAGTACTAGCAAAATAGAGAATGAAGGTTGCTGAAGAGCATCGGACAGATTGTTGGTTGAGGTTTTTTTCTTCATTATGTCTTGATAAAAAATGTTTGTTTTAGAAATGTTTACGCAAGTTGGAAGAGTACACATATTCTTCTGTAACTGACTTCAGCTCGGACTTCCCTGTTATAGAGGTACCTTGTTCGAAAGGACTAAAATGGCTGCTCTATGCTGTCAATAAAAACTCAAAGCACACTGTGATTTGGGCTACTAATAATAGTAAAATATAAAACATTCACCTCAAATGCAAGTCTGATGTTCTGGTATCAGAGCACACTGTTGTGCTGGCACTGCAGATGGTGAATGTATCTCAGATACATACCTAGATTAGTGAATCTGGGTTTCCTTAGCTTTTATTGACAAATCTTAAAAACTGTGAACCTAATATATGTCACAGAAGTGATCAATTTGTGGGAGGCAAAACAAGAAGCAGAACTGGTTTAAGTCAAGTTTGAAGCCTGCTTCTGAATGAATCTGACTGCTTAGCAAGGACACCATTATTTCTATATTTGTAGGAAGCAGTGCTTGCCATGATGATATGCTGTGTGCTGTTGTATACCCTTATGTTTGTGTATATGTTAGTTTTCTTCAACACAGTAACTATGATATCCTAAAGCTCTTTATTCAGTTAGATCAGTGGAGTGCCATAGCTGGTAAAATATGAATTCATAACCAACAAAAGAGTTAGCAGTTTAATACCAGCTTCATCTGCAACATTCATAATGCCAGAATTTAATTTGACTATAAAAATGAGCAGTAAGTATGAGATTTGAATGATCAAGAAGGTTTTAAAAATGTCTGTCTGCATCTAGGACTAAAATGCACAACAGTAATACAGACTAATAAGCCAAATATGATTCCTATATAAGTTCATAAATAGCTGTAATTGCCCTGTAAATTACACGTGATGAGACATAATTTCTGTTTTGATGTCACAGAATGTGATGCCCTTAGCATTGAAATATAATCACTGCAATGACCCTTGATAACCACAGTAATTTATTACAGTAATCCATTCAAAGGTTATGAGGTCAGGGCATCCACAAGACCTGCAGAGCTCATCCTAGCCAGCTGAGGAAAGGACTTCTGGTTTAGGGGAAAGAAGGTTAGGCCAGTAGAGGGAATAAAGGAGAGCTTTGGAGGCTGGGAAATGACCATAAACCTTTAGGAAATGTTTACAAAAAAGCTGTCATTATGAAAAAAAAGTTCCCCAAAGCAAAAAACAAAAGAAAGGGGTGAATTTTCAAAGGATTTATGCACAAAACATTAGCATACATGTGCATAAGTAGCATAAATGCTGTTTTATAAACATCAAGAAAACGTTTACATGTACAAATAACTGGCGGTTTAGGGGCATTCCAGGAAGGGGCAGGGCTGCATGCATAAGTTGCTATTTTATAAGAGACTTATGCGAGTACATTTAGCAACTTATTCATGCAATTTTACAACTGCCAATTATCTCGTGCACTTCATATCAGTCTCATCTGTTGTCTGCTATTGGTTTCTCCTGAACTGGGGAAACCTCAGGGTGAAGAACCAGGAGGTTCTCGATGACCAGGAGAAGGACTGGGTGAGCTGATGGAAATAGTGGCAAGCTGGTGATTTCAATTACAAAATATATCGACTTCTGCATGTAAAATCAGGGTTTTACGTGAGCAAATTACATTTTTTAACTTGCATGTTAAAATATATGGGCTTATATTTATAAAATAGGTAGTCAAAGAACGTGCTTTCGGTAAATGATAGGAGTCGTGACTACACAAAGTATACATTTGTATTCCAGAAAGTATAAAAATATAAGACGTAAATAAAATGGGATAGTAAAGGAAATAAGATTCAGAAATAAAAACAAGCAAGGGAGAAGCTCAGCCAAGAAATAGGCATGTTCATAGTTTGAGGACTCTGGCTGGTAATACTACTTTAAACCATTTTATAAGGCAATGGCGGTTGATGGGTCAAAACCTCGGTGATGCAACGTTCACTATTGTCATTCCTCCCCCTCCATTCTACCACCACCACCCCGGACCACTCTCTACCCTTCCCTCTTCCAACCTGGGCCCCTCCACCTTCCCTTGCCGTCATCCTTATACAGAATCTGTTTTTAGCGGTGCAGCTACACCACCGCATGCACCCACAAGCCACCACGGTTTTAAGGATAATAACACCCTTCAGATCAAGCAGTTGTTCAGATTCTCATGCACTTCTTTGGTTCTGATGCACTCTACTTTGTAGCCTCCGTATGTATCCAGGATACATATAGTGTGCATCTTCACAAGTGCATTCCCTGCCTTGTCGTTCTTTACTGCCTTTTGTAGACAGTGAGGAGCCACTAATCAATTTACTTACTGCTTATTTTTTGGCAAATATAATGCAGGCTTGGCCTAGCAAATTGCACCCTAGAAATGGCAAACTGGACAATTATGAGGACCATATTCAGAAGTATGTAGCCGGATAATTCAGAAGTTATCCAGCTAAATTAATATTTGGGCACTTATCCTGCTAAATTAAGGCTGCATAACTTATTATCCATTAGGAACATTGAAATATAGCTGAGATAGCTGAGCTGAGATAGCCAGATAAGTTATTAGGCTAGCTGCTATATTTACAGTTAGCCAGATAACTTATCCAGCTAAGTCTGGCCATCCATAGACCTGTCCTAAAGTTACCCAGATAGACATCCAGCTAACTTTTGGATATCCCAGTATAGTCAGTGGTGTACCCGCTAAGACAGTTTTATCTGGCTAGCTAGCCAAGCTGCACAGCAGCTGAATATGAACCCCTATGTTTCCAGGATAAAGTAATTAATATTCCAAAATTCAGCTGTTTTATTTTGTTTCTATTTTCACTAGAGTGCACAAAAAAACTTGGAATACTCATCCCATTCGTTTATTAAACTCAATTTAATGAACAAAACCAGAACTTATCAACTATTGTGCTATCCCAAAGAATATTGACTTGCCATTCCCCATGAACCAATATTTTGCAACGTTACAATATAAAATGTCATTCTAAAAAGAAGCATCAGTTGGAAAAATGAAAAATTTCATCTTCTCAGTCCAAACTGTTTATCTTCAGTGCAGTTGTCAATGAAGAAGGCTAAAGGACTTTGGGTATTTCAGAGACTGTGTTCTAAATTTTTCCCAGTTTGCACATGACTTGTCCGTTAAGTGTTAACTACGGTTTTATATGTTATAATATAGCTAATTCATACCTGCCATTTTCCCTTCTCCCTACTTCTCCCCAAATATTTGTAGCTGTGTTGTGTGTGTGTCTAGTGTGTCTCTTGTTTTCTGACTTTACAATATTTATTATGCTTTAGACAAATACCCCAGGGCGATTATGTAAAAAAGCCTGGAGATGCCGACTCTTTTTATAGCGACATGCCTCCTGGAGTCAGCTCAAACTCTGCATCTAGTTCTAAGAAGAGGTCTGCTTTTCTGTCGCATTTTCAGATTTCTACCTGTTCCATCACACATTATTCCATTAGTCAGAACATTTCATTATTTTGCAGCAGGTTTGATTTCTTCTTCTTTCTTTGTGGAATGTTGACAAAATGGTATCGCTTGTCCTTTGCCTACCGGGTACATATTCAATTTTTCAGCAGATGGCATTTCTTTCATCCTCTAAATCGGATCTGGACAAAAAAAATCCTAAATTGTATTTGCATCCATTTGCAAAACAATTGAATTTATAAAATGGCAAGCATTTATTTATTTTAAATAGAACTGTAAGGTTTAATACATTGGTCTTTCACTCGATTTATACCTGTGTAGGCAAAGAAAAGGGTTACTATCATGCTTCACAAGCAATTATCAAATGAAACTGATTAATGTGAATGTTACAGATTTTTTTCCCGAATGTGATTATTGAAACCAAGTTTGATGCCTCATTAAATAGGTTGCTTTCCCAGTGTCTATTGATAAGTTTCTTTTATAATCAAAGTTAAGTAAATATATTTCTTTTGCCATACTCAGCATTCCTAGTTTAGTACTCTAGACCTGCACATGGCTAAGTTACCACAGACAGTAAGGATCCTATGCAGTAAGACTTGCACTAGACAATGTTTAGCCTGCGCTAGCTAAACAATTTCACATGCACATTCAAATGCCAATTACAGAATGATGCAACAAGATTTAGGCCCCTGTGTATGAAATGTATTTTTGTGCAATAGAACGCCAAAGCATAGGCTATATGGAAGTAACCCACACAATTTATGATTATTGCAAACCTTTGCACAGTATTTCCTGGGCCTTAAATGTGGTGCACCACTGCCATGCAAATGAGTTGTGTCACATGCAAATATGGGCAAAGCCACTCGTTGGCATGGCAACAAGTAGTGCTGCTTGTGAAAGTGTACTGCAATACTCCTGGAAAGTTAGCCACATCTCAAAAAGTATAGTTAGCATTTCTCTAGGATCATTGTCAGACTAAGGTGCCTGATGATGCTCTTGGGGCACCATTTAAAGGGGTCACAATTCCCAGTAAGATACATTTCCCTCCCCCTCCCCCCTTTCATCCAGCAAAACCTGTCTGATGGTCCATGGAGCAAGTAACATTGCTGACCACTCCCCATACCCTTACCCATCCTATAAATGTAAAAAAGAAAATTACAAATTTACCAAGCTTAAGTCCTATCCCTGGACTTAAAGCCCTGCCCCTTTGGAACAAAGTATCTCTCTTCTGGAAGCATTTCTCCTCCTCCTGTATCCTCCCCAGGCTTATCCCATTAACCTGGGATGTCTTCGAGACGCAGGAACGAGATCACTGCTGCTGATGCCATCTTTCAAAATGGTGCCAGTTGACTCCAGGCTCCCCCTACGCTCTCTGCATGCATAAGATAGCCTGGGGGTCAACTTGCATCATCTCCTGAAGGGGGTACTTTTTCCAAAGGGGCAGGGCTTTTACGTCCAGCAGGACCTTAAGGGCTGCTATATTGTTTTAAATTATGTATGGGCTGGGTGGGAGTGCAGGGGGGCGGTCGGGGACCCTACTTGCCCCATGGACCAGCAGGGAAGTTTTGCTGGGTAATCATTGGCATAGCTGTAGCTGTGGCTGTGGGATAGGAGCTACCATCACATGCTGACATGACCAAAAGCACACACATTTCTTAGCTATGGCAATGTAAAGAAACACTCTGTAGCATATAGTAAACTGCAGTAATTGGGTACCATAATTTAGTACATTTCACAAATTCTGTGGTAAAATGGCATTTCTAGCAGCATTTTATCATAGTTTGTTTAATAGGCCACTTTGTGTGCATGCGGTAAAGAAAATGTCAAAATGTGCTCATGATATTCTCATGCACAGAAACTTGAAAATGCATTGGCTAAATAGTGTGAGGATGGTACTTATATAGGGCAAACTAAATAGAATGAGCATGCTAAACTGAGTGCTCAGTTGTCTTTCTCTTGGTTTCTCCCAGTGGCTTCTATGGGGTATACATGTAAGCCTGGCTCTTGGGGGTTGTTTGTCAGTACAATTAGAAGAAGTAGGAGAGGTGAGGAGGTCAAAAAAGAGCAGAAATCTGATGTGCGCACGTCTTCTGTGTTAGTAAGGGTCTTCAAAGAGCTATGTGAGAGGAAGTGGTGAGGGAAAGAAGGGATTATGCAAGGCCGTGCCCAGGGGGCAATCAGTATCCAAACGTTTTCTTCTCTACCACCATCTTGTAGTGTAGGTACTGCAATGGCTGCACCATACAGGCTCCTATTGCCTTAAAGCTCACAGACATAAGCTTTGCACTCAAATCAAATCAAAAGGTGAGCTCTTAGAAGATTTAAAAACTTGTACTGCTCTTCAGCCTCAAGTCTCTGAATGGTTTTTGGCCACACTAACAATGTCAATAATAGCAGAGACCTTTGTCCTCTGTTAATGTGTTACTTGGACACTTATTTACCTTGTATAAAGATAGACAGATTTATTTTTGAAGTTCCCAAGTGTGTGTCAATTTGTTTTCTCTGCTTCCTCCTTCTCTCTCTCTTTCTCTCTCTCTGTCATTCTCTTCCTCGCCTCTGTGCCTCCCCTGTCCTGCTGCTGCCTCTTGAAAACTGTATATTTGGGGTAGGGGAAGAACTGAGGGGCCCACTGGCTACTCACTTGCCCCTGAAGGCAGCCACTTAAAAGGAGAACCCCTGCTTTTTTGACAAGCCAAGGGTAGGACAACCCCCCCCACCCCCACACCCCCACACACACACACATATAAAGACTTTCAGGACAGACTTTTGAAAGCCACACTAAATACACCAGTTATGCAAAGAAACATGCCAATACCATGAGCCTGTTCATTTCTAAACCAGTATGAAACCTTTATATCTGGAACATTCTGAGGTCTGGAGCAATGCTTGGGGAGCCTCTGATTTGTCAGTGTTTTGTTTGAGAAGATTTGTTTGTGGCTTAAATATATGTAATCTGTGCAAGAATTTGTGAAAAAAGTATACGTTAGCTTTGATTTGTTTTGGCAAAGAGAATTGTGGTCAAATGTATTCATCCCTAATGACCTATAAGTCCAGCTGTACCAGGTCGCCTCCTATCCATGGCCTTTATTTTTCAGGCCCTGTTTCCAGTGAGCTGATCCCTCTCAAGAGCATGCTCAGTTTAGCATGATCACACTATTTAGCGTTCCCTCATTAAGTAACAGGCTCACATTAGTAAGTTAACACCAACCCTTCATAGCTAATAAATAACATTCAGTTAGTGAATGCTCAGTAGTTAGTGTTGAGGATGAGTATACTATGTTATTTATCAAGCACACATTAAACCTTCATTTGCATATAATGTTCCTTCATTTGCATGCGCAAACACGCAAAGTTTTGCATGCTTATGCTAACATCTTTCCAGAGCTCATTAATGTGTGCAATAAGGTCTTCCTGCATAGCTCACTATTTTTAGCATGCACATGGGATCCTTAATATACACACCGCACTTTATTGCATAGGCTCCTAAACATCAGTATTCAACAAAAGCAGAAACCGATATGACTGATAAAGTAGTTATGTTTTCTTCTGATTTCCCCCCAAAATGTATTTTCTTCAGTTGCATTTTTTGATAATACTTTAACACCAGAGCATCAAGTTATTAGTAATTCATAAAGTTACATTTCCTGTGCATACTATTGAAATTAGAGGTATTTAAGCTTTAAAGATCTTTGTTAAATGAAAAGTAAAAATGTTACTTTGTCAAATTCACATTTTATAACATTAATTTGCATTAAATGTTACAGCTACTTTCAGACAGAAAACCCAAGGCGTGACAGTCACCCTCTTCTGTCCTGAAAGTATAATGTAATTCATATGTGCAGAACCGTTTTGATATTTCCACTTCTAGTCCTAATAAATGAATAGAAACATGAATAATGCAACATTGAACCCCAGTAAACCCACTGAACTATTCCTCCTTTCTTATATTTAAGGTCTTGTGTCCACACGTTGCGGTCTAAGTAACCTTTCTTCCTATGCCTACCATTGTACTAAAGGCCACTGCCCTAAGTCAGGCAAAATTTATAAAGTTTGACTTCTTGCAATAAAATCATTAACAGTGCACGTTCAATGGGAGAATGAGCCCACTGAGCACACAAATTTTGATTTTTTTTCCACAAATAGCATGCACAGCTTTTCTCATGTGAGTTTTATTGCAACTTCAATGTTATTGAGTGACTACAATGCAAAATTATACAAATTGCTCATTAACTAAGAATGGATAATGAAACTGCTCACATGAAATGCTCCGCAAATGTGATTTCCCAAAAATAATTAACTACATTTCAGTGAGGTAAAGTTAAAGTTTTTGCAATAAATTATGTGCAGTATTTTCTGGTGGGCTCATTAGCATAGAATTCTCATGAGCAAAGTAGTACATGCGGGAAAACAAATAGCACAAGCTCTTCTGCATACTTTAGTATATGGGCCTTCTTATGGCCTGAATTTTCAAAGCCATTTGCGCACATAAAACTATGTTTTATGCCCACAAATGGCTGTAAGAAAATACCTCAGTGCTCTGCACATAAAAGTATGCACGTAATTCGGTTACATTTATTTATTTATTTTAAAGCTTTTTTTTTTTATACTGACGGTCGTTTGCACATCACATCGGTTTTCAAGGAAGATATAGATAAACGTTGTGAAAGTATATGAAAAAGAAATTACATCTCAAACATTATAAGTAATGCTACAATTTCAGGGGGGATAAGTTGAAGGAGGTCGGGAGAGGCTTAGGGTGCGCAGAGTGAGAGCAAGCAGTTTAAGTTGCATTATTATATAAATAGTGTAAAAACATAGGTGGAACATGAAAGAAACTTTGTACAGGACTTTAAATAAAGATACTATGCACATGCGAGCATGGTCTGCAGGTCTTTTTTGTACTCGGACATTACTCCAAATTCTCAAAACAAACTTACACATAAATTCACTGTACATGGGGACTTCTATGCAAACTATCGATATGTGTCCTGGTGAATGGAATTAGAGCTTACGTGCATACTTTATGATTTTAACATGTGCACACAGAAGTTTAGTTACACACGCCCCCCACACACAAAGAGGAAGTGTAACTTTGTGCAAGTTAACCTGTGCACACACCGTACCTATTAACCACAGATTTTCAAAGTGAATTCATGTGTATAAGTTTGTTTTGAGAATTTGGAGTAATGTCTGAGTACAAAAAAGACCTGCAGACCAAGCTCGCATGTGCATAGTTACAAAATTACCTTCCCTAGCATATATAACTCACCAAAGTTATATATGCTAGTTATTTTAACAGCTAAAATGCAGTTGTGTTCATTCAATGACTATCCATAGTACTGATCCAGCCTGTTTCTCAGATGCAAGGTTAATATTCCTGGGCAAAAGGTAATATTGAAGTCAGTTTCCTCAGGTCTTGAGTTAAGCCCCGTAGTCTATGTAGATGAAAAAAAAAAATATCAGCACTTTATCAACGGGAGCATGGTTATTAGACCTACTGCAACTGCCACAAGAGTAAACAAGGTTAGATGCATAGGTCAAGCTCCATAATTCAGGACTGGTGCATCTTCATGAACAAATACTTTGTGTTATTGCAGGCCAAGGCCTTCCAATTAAGCGAGACCTAAAGAAATCCTTAAAAGAAATATTTTCCTTAATTATTTTATTCAAAGGAGCAAGCAGGTGCCTCTTGCAGTAACAAACAATCATTCTGACCTTGTTTTTCTTTTGATGAACATTGTGTTCCTGCCCTCTTCATTAAGTAAGTTAATGTTTTGCTTTCATGCTTTCCTTTCATTTTTGTTTGATTGCTTTTCTTGTTTTTATGAGGGTATCTCTGATATTTAATGCATTTTGCTAAGAGATCCCTAAGCTTTGTTTTATGATGTAGCACAAGCACTAGAAAATTGAGCACTTCAAACACTTGCAGTGAATACTGCATTTTAAGAGGCAAATCAAATGAAAATCCCCCGCCTGTTCCTGTTGTAGGTCAAACGGATTGTCACACTCGTGGAGTGAAAGGATTCCGGACACGAAACATATTTCTGACATCTGCGAGAATGGGCGGCCTAGAAGTAATTCTTGGCAAGGTAAGAACGCACTGTTTACACAAGCACTGACCTGAAGCAAAAGCGTTGGGTTGTGGCTGCAGGTATTGTGTCATTAGTATATTGTTTATGAGCCTCTTGCTGCTAGGAACATAGGTCATTAGGAGACTTTGGTTACCGTCTTTGGATCAAAAAAGACTACAGGCTTGAGAACCAAGTTGAGGCAAATGCTGAATGCTGTTACTATGTGTAATTAAATCTGTGTTAAAAAAAATCTTTAATCCCCATACAGATTAAAATTGAATTTTCTTTATCCGTATGGGCATAGAAGAACTAGAAGAAAATGGGCAAAATAGAATAACAGTGGACCGAATTAAAAGGAGCTATTACAAAGGCAACAAATCTATATGTTAGAAAAGTAAACAAAATTACAAGGAAAAAGAAACCGATTTGGTTCTCAAAGGAGGTGGCTGAAAAAATAAAGGCAAAAAGAACAGTGTTCAAGAAATATAAAGGATCCCAAAAAGAGGAGCACAGGGAAGATTACCTGGTGAGGGAGACTAAGAAAAAAATCAGGAAAGCAAAAGGTCAAGCAGAAGAAAAGATTGCCAAAGAGGTAAAGAGAAGTGACAAAACATTTTTCAGATATATCAGAGAAAGAAGGAAGGCCTGAAGTGTAGAGTGAAATTGAAAGGTGATGAAGAGCAAGGTGTAGAGACAGACATAGAAATGGCAGAAATATTAAACAATACTTCAGTTCAGGGTTCACTAAAGAAGACCCTGGAGAAGGACCATTGCTGGTTGTCAAGACTGTGGATGGGAATGGGGTAGACACAACTTCTTACACTGAAGGGAATGTTTGAGAAGAGCTAGGAAAACTGAAAGTGGACAAGGCAGTGGGGCCGGATGAGATACATCCCAGGATACTATGAAAACTCAGAGATGTCCTGGCAGATCCATTGAAAGACCTGCTTAATAGATCCCTAGAAAAGGGAGTGGTGCTACGAGATTGGAGAAGAGCGGTGGTGGTCCTGCTTCACAAGAGTGGTAGAAGCGAGGAGGCTGGAAACTACAGGCTGGTTAGCTTTCACCTCTGTAGTGAGAAAATTAATGTTGCTGGATCAAAGGCAACATGGATTCAGCAGGGGAAAGTCCTGTCAGACAAATCTGATCAATTTTTTTGATTAGGTAGAGAATTGGATCAAAGAAGAGCGCTCAATGTGATTTACTTAGATTTCAGCAAAGCTTTTGATTCAGTCCCACATAGAAGGCTCATGAATAAAATGAGAAGCTTGGGAGTGGATGCCAAGGTGGTGGAGTGAATTACAAATGCTTGACTGACAGGAGGCAAGGTGTAATAGTACATGGAACCTATTCTGAAGAGAGAACAACATTAAGTGGAGTTCCATAAGGGTCGGTTTCGGGAGTGACTCTTTTCACTATGTTCGTGAGCGACATTGCAGAAGGGATAGAAGATAAAGTTTGTCTATTTGTGGATCATACTAAGATCTGCAATAGTATAGACACACCAGATGGAGTAGAGAGAATGAAAAGTGATTTAAGAACGCTTGAAGAGTGCTAAAAAATTGGCACCTGGAAGTCAGTGCCAAGAAGTGCAGAGTTATACATCTGGGGATTAGTAATCCAAAAGAGCGGAATGTCATGGGGCGTGAAAGACTAATGTGCATGAACTGAGAGAGGGATCTTGGGGTAATAGTGTCTGGTGGTCTGAAGGTGATAACTAAAGCCAGAAGAATGCTGGGCTGCATAGAGAGAGGAATAACCACAGGTAAAAGGTGAAAATGCCTGTGTACAGGTCCTTGGTGTCCTTGCTCACCTGGAGTACTTTGTTCAGCTCTGGAGTCAGTATCTCAAAAAGGATAGAGACAGGTTGAAGGTAGTCCAGAGAAGGGTGACCAAAATGGTGTGGGGTCAATATTGGAAGGAAGAGAGCCTAAAGGATCTGAATATGTATACCCTGGAAGAAAGGAGGTGCAGGGGAGATATGATACAGACCCTTAGATACCTGAAAAGTTTTAATGATGCATGAACTTGAAACCTTTTCCCATTGGAATGGAAACTGTAGAACTAGGGGGGTTACAAAATGAAGCTCCAGGGGGGGATGACTCAGATTTAATGTCAGGAAATACTTCTTTACGGTGTGGGTTTTGGATGCCTGGAATGCTCTTCTGGAGCTGGTGGTGAGCATGAAAACAGTAAACGAATTCAAGAGGGCATGGGATAAACCCTGTGGATCCCTAAAGGTTAGAGATAACTTGCACAGCACAGCAGACACTACCATAAGAAGCTTGCTGGGCAGACTAGGTGGAAATTTGTTCCATTTCTGCCATCATTACTATGTTACTAGATGTATGTTATGTTGGAAATGAAGGAAAGGGTGCTTGGGGGTAACCTTCATGGCCCGGCAGTTACTACCCTTAATCAGAAGGCATGGGATTACTACCATTAACTTAATAGCCTTGATGCTTTTGGTGCAACTGCAACATCGCTCCCTGCTTCAAAGGTGGGGATGGTGGGGGAAGGGGAATTGCATTCAGATGACAGCCAGTGCTGGGCCCTGACCTATACGGTCCAAGGTACTAATATGCAGACATCAGGGAAAAAGCACAGTACTGCTTCTACAGCCAAGACGAAAAGCAACATTGCCCAATTGTAAATATTACTACCCTTAACATAAGGCTTGGCGGTAAGCAGCACAGAGCAGCAGTTACTACCCTAAACAGAAACATGGGGTAACCTGCACAAAGCAGCAGTTACTACCCTGAACAGAGACAGGTGTAACCTGCACAGAGCAGTAATTACTACCCTGAACAGACACATAGGGGTAACCTGCACAGAGCAGTAATTCCTACCTTGAACAGAGCATAGGGGTAACCTGCACAGAGCAGTAATTACTATCCTGAACAGACACATATGGGTAACCTGCACAGAGCAGTAATTACTACCCTGAACAGAGACATAGGGGTAACCTGCACAGAGCAGTAATTACTACCCTGAACAGAGACATAGGGGTAACCTGCACAGAGCAGTAATTACTACCCTGAACAGAGACATAGGGGTAACCTACACAGAGCAGTAGTTACTACCCTGAACAAAGATATAGGGATAACCAGCACAGAGCAGTAGTTACTACCCTGAACAGACACATAGGGGTAACCAGCACAGAGCAGTAGTTACTACCCTGAACAGAGGCATAGGGGTAACCAGCACAGAGCAATAGTTACTACTCTAAACAGAGACATAGGGGTAACCTGCACAGAGCAGTAGTTATTACCCTGAACAGACACATAGGGGTAACCAGCACAGAGCAGTAGTTACTACCCTGAACAGAAACATAGGGGTAACCAGCACAGAGCAGCAGTTACAACCCTAAGTATAGACAGGTGGTAACCTGCACAGAGCAGTAGTTACTACCCTAAACAGACACAGAGGGGTAACCAGCACAGAGCAGTAGTTACTACCCTGAACAGAAACATAGGGGTAACCAGCACAGAGCAGCTGTTACAACCCTAAACATAGACAGGTGGTAACCTGCACAGAGCAGAAGTTACTATCCTAAACACAGACATAGGGATAAGCAGCACAAAGCAGTAGTTACTACCCTGAACAGACAGATAGGGGTAACCAGCACAGAGCAGTAGTTACTACCCTGAACAGACACATAGGGGTAACATGCACAGAGCACCAGTTACTATCCTGAACAGACACATAGGGGTAACCTGCACAGAGCAGCAGTTACTACCCTAAACAGAGACTTAGGGGTAACCTGCACAGAGCAGCAGTTACTACCCTAAACAGAGACATAGGTTAACCAGCACAGAGCAGTATTTACTACCCTGAACAGAGACATGGGGTAACCTGCACAAAGCAGCAGTTACTACCCTAAACAGAGATATATGGGTAACCTGCACAGAGCAACAGTTACTACCCTAAATAGAGACATAGGAGTAACCTGCACAGAGCAGCAATTACTACCCAGAACAGACACATAGAGGTAACCAGCACAGAGCAGCAGTTACTACCCTAAACAGAGACATAATGTTAACCTGCACAGAGCAGTAGTTACTACCCTGAACAGACATAGGGATAACCTGCAAAGAGCAGTATTTTCTACCCTGAATGGACATATAGGGGTAACCTGCACAGAGCAATAGTTACTACCCTGAACAGAGTCATAGGGGTAACCTGCACAGAGCAGTAGTTACTACCCTGAACAGAGACATATTGATAACCTGCACAGAGCAGTAGTTACTACCCTGAACAGACAGATAGGGGTAACCAGCAAAGAGCAGCGGTTACTACCTTAGGAAACTTGCTGAGCAGACTGGATAGACCATTTGATCTTTTTCTGCTGTTGTTACTATGTTAATATGTTAATCTTTCTTGAATCTTAATGTTGAAAACCTGCTAAATCTTACCACTAGTTTAAAAAAAAACATATTTAAAATAATGTGTTTTTAAATTTTAAATTGTTTTTTAACAACATGGTATATTGGCAGTGGGAACTATCCGATAAAAGCCATTAATGTATCATTTGATGCTCTCTTTTTCAGCTGTACACAGCCAACTAATATAACAAGAATTTATATCATGATATGTGCTCTTCCATGGGCATTACCCCAAACCTCAGTAATATATAACGTTGGTGCTGTCTTGTATTGGAGTGGCACTCATGCACTAAGCATGTTCCGACTTGCTTAGCTTCTGAGAGCCCACAGTTACATAGAGCTTTAGGCTTTTAGGGGATGGAGGCAGTTGAGAGCTGATAGTATTTGACATGTATCTCTCTATTTTTTTCCTAGGAAACATAGCTGGCAACAGAAAAAAAGTCAGAGGAAAAAGATTTAGACCACGCTCAAATTCCACTGAGTAAGTATGGGCATGTAACAGAGAACTAGAAAAGAACTTACAAAATATACTATTACACTTGCCTCAATCAGTGAAGAAAAGAGTCAGGTTTATCCTGTGACTTTTTCCAAATGAGAGAGGTTTCAGTACTATTACTAGAATTATGTCCATAAATACAAAATGGGAGTGACAGCTGTATTCAAGAGGTCCATGATGTCCTAGGAAATAGTATAAGAACTATTGTATAAACAAAAGCACTAGTGTTGTCTAATTTTATATTTTCATTATTTCTTTTTTCAGGTGACTAGTTCTTTAGCTTTTGTTGGAATTGCTTCTATCCTTGTGATTACTTTAGCAGTAGTCAGTGATAGTGATAGCCTGCACTGACTCGACAGGTCTTGGTTGCGGTAATATGCCAGTGCTAAGTTCACGCTCTTCTATTGGCAGTGCTTACTCTTCTTGTTGTGCATCTAGGATTGAACTTCTGTTGAGAGCACTCAGCTTTATAAAATATAGATATTCAGAGTATGTGCTTCATTACAATGTATTTTTGCTTTGATCTTGATATACTCTCTTTTGTTCTTGATATACTATGTCTGGCAAGAGGGCAATACATGTACAACACTAAACACATAATTGCAGTGAAAATTATATTTTTTAATAGTTTTTTTTTTTAATTCTGCTTTTCACACTTTTTTCAGCACTTCAAAGTAGGTTACATTCAGGTACTGTAGGAATTTCCCTATCCCCAGAGGGCTTACAATCTAAGGCCTGGATTTATCAAAATGCACTAAATATCGCATGCGATAGGAAAAGGGCTGTGTTTTATGGTAATAGGCTGTTTATTGCAATACATAGGTATTAGTGTAAAGTGCCAGAATTGTTGTATTTCCTACCTACAACCACTGGGGGGGAGGGAGAGAGAGAGAACCTAGCTATAAGGCCCTCATACTAGGTAGGTATTTATACCTCTATATGAGGCCCACCTAGCTACTCGAGGTGAGGTTTAGGTATTAGTGCAGGGGTTAGGGGCCACTTTGACCTTCAGGGTGCAATGTACGAACAGAACAGTGCACTCTTGTGAAGATATGATGACCTTCAGAGTGAGGAAACTCACCTAAAGATGAGATTTGTGCAATGTTCTCTCAATCTAACTTGATGGACTCTCTACCTGGGTAACATCAAGCTATGCATGCAAAAACACCATATAGCACTTTGATAAATGACCCCCTAAGTTTGTACCTGAGGCAATGGAGGGTAAAGTGACTTGCCCAATGTCACAAGGAATAACAGTGGGACTTGAACCCTCGTCTCCTGGTTTGTAGCCCACTGCTCTAACCACTAACCTACTCATTGGTAATAGTCATATATTGTTTACTGTTAAATCTCACTTCTCAGTTGATGAAACACCCCAATAGAACTTCATTTTCCTTGAAAACTAGTATACAAATTGTCCTTCCCAGTCCCTGTCATATCTGAAGGTATGAGGACCTGTGTGGTCTTGAAAGTTTATGTTTGACATCTTATTTTATTGGTCCTATAAAAAATATCACAACCTACAAATATTCCAGTTTTCTCCATGAATAATATGGCTACTTGAACTTTGAAGTTTCTGAGAAAGACTAAGGCAAAAGAAACTTCTGTATTACACGATTGGAAAAAGGTTTGAACTAATGTTGTTGTCTAGCTAGCTCACAAATCTGTTTTAATTATAAAAGGAAATTTTATACAAAGTTCAGAGGTAGCCTGACTTTAGAAATGTTTATATTTTCCAAAGTCCTAGTTTTGAGGTATTCAAGAAATTTAGATTCAGAAATCTTCATATGTGCATGTACAGTAAAAGATAAAACCAGTGAAATCCATAGTTTTGGGTATCAGTGTCAGTGTTCATGATATAAGAATATTCATCTGAAAATAATTATTGATAGCACTAATGGTGAACATTAATAAACATATTCCTAGCACAGCAACGGCTAGTTAGAACACTGACCACATTAATGCAAGTATTCATAGCAATACTATGGAAAGACGTATTAAAATTAATCTCCATGTCAATATTATATTGCTATAAACATTAATATTTCTCTTCATCTCAGTGGCAATATTTCTTTCTTTATGTTTCATATTCTTAATCCTCCCCTCTCAGAGTGGAGAACATTAGTAAGATTACAATAACAATTTTGCATTTTAAATGGATATTAAGTTACAAAAATAACATCCACAGCAGATCCACCATCCAATCATTTCCAACAACCTAAACAAGATTGTTATACTCAAAGCAAACATACCCATTTCCTGTATACAAAACTCATAACCTCCAATCATTCTTTTGCAGAACCTGTAGGAAAAGTTCAGAGACAATTTTTATTTATTTATTTATTTATTTATTTATTTATTTATTTATTTAAACGTTTTTATATACCGCACCGTGGGGTAGGAGTCTATCCGTCTAGGCGGTTTACAATAAAACATACACAGTAACGTAACATACATCATTAAAATACATCACATTTACATTAAAATTATTAATTTGTGCAAGCAATGTAAGGTTCAGCATAGAAAATGTGTTATTGTATGTTGTAAGCATGTGTGAAAAGGTATGTTTTTAACATTTTTTTTAATTCTGTACGATTTGCTGTTAAACGGATATATTCTGGAAGTGAGTTCCATAGAGTCGGACCAGCAACTGAAAAAGCTCGTTTTTGGGTTAATACTAAGCTAGCAGTTCTTATTGAGGGAATTTCCAGTATACATTTATCTAAGGAGTGGAACTGTCTGGTGGGTCTGTATATTCTGAGAAATGAACACAGCCAAATTGAGTTGGAGTTATATAGTAAATTGTGAATGATAGATAGAATTTTATATGTCGTGCGGTACAGTATTGGAAGCCAATGTAGATGCTGTAATATAGGTGTAATGTGTTCTTTTTGTGGTACGTTACATAACATTTGTGCCTTGGCATTTTGTATGAGTTCTAATGGTTGTATTGTAGATAGAGGTAGTCCAAGATATAAGGAATTGCAGTAGTCTAGGGTGGTGAGAATCAAAGCTTGTGTAACAATACTAATTATATACCCCAACAAATGGGTTAACCCTAAAGTCCCACCTCCAACTGTATGCATAATTTATCCTCCCCTAAGATGCTGACAAGGATATGAATCTAACTTATTTCTACCCAGTGATAGCAGTTCATCTCATTAATATGAGTTTCAATCTGTTTATGTATCTCATAATGGCACTGTCTCATTATTTATTATTTATTTATTTGCATGATTTATAGTCTGCATATTCCAAATTTCACAGAAGATTTCATAAATACTGTACATAAATGTGTAAAAACATATATACATAATATATAATAACTAATAAACATACAAACTAAAACAATATTAAAATACAGATAAAAGAACAAGAAAAAAATTAAAAATACAACCCATATATAATCATAGCAATCATCAAAACAAAAATTTGTATTGCAATAACAAAACCTGCACTAAAATCAAACTGACTCATCGTCAAAAGCTTTCTTGAAAAAATAGATTAATGCTTTTTTGAAGTGTACCTCATTAAATAGGACACATAAATGATCAGGGAGGGAATTCTAGAGTATGGGGCCAGCTACTGAGAAGGCCTGATCACAGGGCTCATCAAGATGGACCAGCCTATACTGTGATTATTATTTTGAAGAGATTTCCTGCTCCAGATGGCTCAATCAAATTCAGTTTTGAAGGCTCTGCTTTATTAGTGTCATCACAAGCCTGTAATCTGGGAGTTATCCTAAATCCCAAGCTTTCTATTTATTTATTTTATTTATTTGTTGAGTTTTATATACCGTCATTCGGTAAAGCCATCATAACAGTTTACAAAATTTAAATTGTAACTCTCTTAACAATTGTGGAAAACTATAACAATGTGCATATTAAACAGAGGTTAAATATTTCAAGTCCAGAAAGTATCATTAAGTGGGAGGAGGAGGGATTGTTTGTTCTGGTTGGAGAGAAGTTATTTTGAGATTTTTGGATGAAAGCTCGATTGGGAGTTAGGATGTTCAGAAGTTTGAAGGTCAGTGTAGAATTTGCGGAACAGCAATGTTTTTAGGTCTTTTTTGAACGTTTTGAGGTTGGGTTGGGTTCTCAGATCTTTAGGTAGGGAGTTCCAAAATTTAGGGGAGGCAATGGAAAAGACTCTTTCTCTTGTTGTTAGATGCGCATCTCTGATGGGGGGGATGTTTAAGCATCCTGAGTTGTTTGAACGTAGGTTTCTTTGAGGATTCTGGGGGGTTATGTTTAAACCATTTAGTCCTTTATGATCATTGTTTAGAATTTTATGAATGATGGTCATTGATTTGTGTTCGATGCGTGCTTTAATTGGGAGCCAATGAAGTGAGATCAATATGGGCGTTATGTGTTCATTTCTCTTTGTTCCTGTCAGAACTCTGGCTGCTGAGTTCTGCAGAATCTGGAGCGGTTTGAGGTTTGAATAAGATATTCTATGAAATAAGGTATTCTATGAATAAGGTATTCTATGAAACCTCATGTCCATACACTTGTTAAGACCTTGTTTTTTTAAATTGTGCATGCTGTGTAAGTTGAAACTATTACTTAACAGCAATGATTTTCGTTCTGTGTTACAGGCCATGTTGCTCACTAGCAGAGAATATTGTAATTCTTTGTTGATTGACCTGCCGGCAGCTACCTTAAAAGCTGTTCAGATAATTCAAAATGCTGGGGCCAGACTACTCAGGAGCACTAAAACTTTTGAACACTTAACTCCAGTGCTCTGTGCCCTGCATTGGCTTCTGGTAGAATGGTACATAAAGTATAAAATTGCAACACTTGTCTATAAATTAATCAACAATAATTGTTCAGCTCCTTGGATCAGTGCTCTGCTTAGGATCCATGTGCCTTCATGCTCCCTTAGATTAGCAAGTAAATCTCTTCTTGAAATACCCTCCTTTTTTCTAAATTGAGAGAGAGCTGATTTCGGGATAGACATGCCTTGATGGTTGATAAACACATAGAAAGTTCTGAGTTGCTTGTTACTACTAGATAGCCTGCTTCGATATAAAAAAAACTTCATGTCACCCGCATATAATTTATAGCCGAAAGGGTAGTTGAAAGTGCATGAAGGGAACATGTAAATGTTAAAAAGGGCTTCCAAAAGGACCGACCCTTAAGGAACCTCAGTTGACATAGCATGCCAACCAGAGGAGGCTGCTGCAATAGAAACTTGCTGAACATGACTGCACACATAAGACTCGAACCATTTTAAAACTGTCCCAGAGATCCTAAGCTGGGAGAGGCAGGAGAATACAACTGATTGATTTAAGTATTGAAAGCTGAAGTGATATCAAGAAATACTAACACATAGGAAGTTCCCTGCACAAATCCCCTTTGAACAGTATCAATATTAATTATTGTGGCTAAACTTGCTAACCAATTTAGCTAGCCTGTGCTGCCGAGCTTTTCCATGGTTATTAAAACAGCATTACTGTTCCCATCTATCTCGATGCTAAAATTGTGTTGCTATGAGCATTAACATATTGATGTTAGTAATGTAAATATTTTTCCCTGTTCTTGGTGTATGTTGGCCCACAATGCCACTGCTATATACTTGATAATTTTTTTCAGTGATTTTTAAGAAAGGCTAACTTAAAAATGTTTTGTAGCCTAGCTTCCTAAAATGATCATGTGTTTATGCCCTGTTGCTTTTGAATTGTTCATTCAAGTTTCATTCAGATTTGTGCCACAGATGGTGGAGAACACCACATTTGTTGAAAATGCCAAAGATATAGCACTTTAGAGTACATAAAAACGTCTAGGGTGGGCCAACTTGTGAGAAATTCAGTTTGAAAAATGCCATTAAATTCTGAAGGAGATGATATATAAACATTTCATGATACCTATTTCCTTCTATGGTTAAGAAATTTGCATATGGTAATGACCATGTTCGTTACGTGAATGTCTGTGAAATAAATATATAATTAAACATTTGAGATTTTTTTTTTCCCATAGGAAATTAGATAAGAACTGGAGTCAGTAAGCAACCATAGGCACTAATCAATATTAAGACAGATTTTAAAATGCTCAGTTAGTCAATAGCAGGGCAACTTTAAAAATGCTCAGTGCCATCATGTGTTCTCACTTCACTGAGGGGTAGATTTTCAAAAAGGGCGCCCTCGCGTACTTTTGTAGGCGCATCAGGCGCAAACAAAAGTACGCTGGATTTTAGTAGATACGCCCGTAGCCGCGCATATCTGCTAGAATCCTGGATCGGCGCGCGCAAGGCTACCGATTTCGTGTAGCCAGCACGCACCGAGCCGCGCAGCCTACCTCCGTTCCCTCCGAGGCCGCTCCGATTTCGGAGCGGCCTCGGAGGGAATTCGCTAACGCCCTCCCCTCACCTTCCCCTCCCTTCCTCTACCTAACCCACCCCCCCGGCCCTGTCTAAACCCCCCCCCTACCTTTGTTGGGGGATTTACGCCTCCCAGAAGGAGAAGTAAATCCCCGCGCGCCAGCGGGCCGCTGGCACGCCTAGACGCAACCCAGGGGCGGTTCCGGAGGGCGCAGCCATGCCCCCGGACCGCCCCGGGCTGAAACCACGCCCCCGGGCCCGCCCCCGAAACGCCGCGTCCCGCCCCGAAAACGGCGCGCCACTCTGCCCCGCCCCCTGACACGCCCCCCTCGGAAAACCCCGGGACTTACGCGAGTCCCGGGGCTCTGCGCGCGTCGGCAGGCCTATGTAAAATAGGCGCACCGGCACGCGAGCAGGGCTCTTAAAATCCGCCCCTGAGATTTCATCTGAACTAAATGGCCTGTTTTTCTTTAGTAAATAAAAAGACGATGGGACCTTTGAATGACAAGACTGCTGTAGCATGAGAAGAGGTCACTGGGTGCTTTGCTATCTGTGGCACAAACTTGAAAGGAATTGGATGAAGAGTTCAAAAGTTACTGAGTTACTTATGCACATAATTCAGCTTTGAAAATTATCCCACCAAATCTACTCTGCACAAGTTATACATACTGTTTTGTGTACCCAAATGTTTCCCAAAATTTCATGCACATGTGGTCAAATTTTGCAGAGGCTGGAGCTAGTTTTTAAAAGGATTTACAAGTGGACAACTGGGATTTATGTGCATAAATGGGCTCCACGTATGTAAATGGGTTTTTGAAAATTGCTACTGATGCGCGGGTAACTCTTCTGATAATTCACTTCATAGGGCTGAATTTACAAAGTTTTATACGTGTAAGCGGACTTTTGAAAATTGCTAGGATGGATGTTGCTTTTATGCGCATGACTAACTCCTTTGAAAATTCACTCCTACATGTGTTTTTATAACGTGTGCATATTATAAAATAGCGAGATCACATGCACAATTTTAAGTGGGTGCAAGCTCCTAGCCATGTAAATCCCATTGATACTGTGTAAATCAGGTATTTTATAATGGGCATGCATCCACACCAATGCCAGTTTCACCAGTTCATCCACCAGTTCACCCAGTTAAGAGTTAGGTCCTCCGAACCACCCTGGTTTAATAGCCTGGATTCCCCCCAGTTATTCCAGACTCTTTATACCCATCAGAAATGGCTAATTATTTTTATTTTTAAAGTTACACCACCTCCACAGCAGAAGAAAACTTATGCGGCACTGGTCCTGGGCGTGCACCCAGGCGTTTAAGTATTTACACGCCCGTCATTTGTCCCCGCCCTGGAACACCCATGCTGCATCCTAACCACACCCATGCTCTCCCAGACCTTGCCACATCCTTTTGATTCTTAGATGTGGTGCAGCCCAAGATGCACATGCATCTCGGATCTTAGAAAATACAGTGGTGTTACACTAATGGACCCTTGGACCAAGGGGGAGTTTACGCTACCTGTGGGGAGGAGCCCCACAGGTCCCCACCATTGGTCAGTGAGGCTGAAGAGGAGCAGAGATCCTGCTGGAGCTTCACCACTACCAGCCCACGTTCCCCTTAGATTGAGCCCTCGGCTGCCATGGCTGGCTGGATTTATGTGGGGTCTCCATAGCGATGGAAGTCCAGGAGAACGGGAGGTGTTGGAGACGCCAAGTCCAGGAACAGGCAGCAGAGTATGAGGGCAGATCCCAGGCAAGGGTCAAGGGAGGTGGCGTATCACATGGTCAGGTTGTAGGCAGGGGTCGAGACAGGCAGCGTATCTCGTGGTTAGATTCTAGGCAGTGGTTGAGGCAGGCAGCATATCTCATGGTCGGGGTCGAGTCAGGCAGTATATCTCGTGGTTGGGTTCCAGGCAGGGGAAAAGGCAGGCGGCATATCTCGTGGTCACTATCCAGTCCAAAGTCAAAAGCAAAGGCGATCCAAGGAACTCAGGAACTCAAGGCAGCAACATGCAAGACGCAAGGAGCAAGGAGACCTGTTGCCAAGGCAAAGGCTGGAAGCAGGGTCCAGCCTGATATGGTCCTCAGGAGGTGATGTCATCAGGAAGGGCTGGCGAGACTTTCCCGCCACGGGCCCTTTAAGTGGCAGAGAGAGGCACACACCTAGGAGGACATCCAGTGCAGGAGGAAGTCGGCGGCGTCCCAGCCACGAAGAAGGAGAGGTCAGCAGTATCGGCCCAAAGACTTGGCCCTGCCAAGTTCCCTGCATTGTACTGGTGGCTTGGGGCCGAACACGGAACGATGAGTCGGCAGCAGCTCCCCACCGCTGCCAGGGAACCCGGGCCCGCTTCCGTTGCGATGCCGCAGCGGGTGAGTGAGGCCAGCCACGGAGCCCCAAGGCCGGCAAACATAATAAGTGGGCCGTGTGTAAGCTCGACTTGTACACGCATCCCCTAATTGATGGACACATTGGGCTTTTAAAATCTAAATGCAGTTCTCAGTATGACTACTTAGTGACAGCAAAACACACAAACATATATTGGATAATTTTCAAAACTTTTTATGCAAATAAACCCATGTTTACCTATCCAGAAATGGCTTTTCAAAATTGTACAATCCCCATGTTTCACAATGTGCTACCTTACCTGAAGAGGAAAGGAGGCAGGGTTTGGTCAGGAGAGAGAAAGTGCATGTAATGATTTAATTTTGAAATCACCACATATAGGGGTAGATTTTCAAATGCACGCGCGGGCGTACATGTCCGCGTGCTATCCGGTGAGCACATATGTATGCCCAATTTTATAGCAGGTGCACGCATGTTATAAAATCAGGGGTTGGCGTGTGCAAGGGGGTGCACAATTGTGCACCCTAGGCACGCCGACGCCCGCAGGCTTCCCCCATTCCCTCTCCTAAACTAACCTTCCCACTCCTTCCCCTAACCTACATCCCCCAGCCCTATCCTAATCCCCCCCCCCCCCAAAAAAAAAATTTTAACTCACCTTTTGTGCCTGCCTGGAGGCAGGCGCAGGTTGCGTGCACGGGCAGCCTGCCGGCACATGATCCTCCAACACAGCGGCAAATGGCCACTGTGCCAGAGGCCTCTGTGCGCCCCGCCCCCGGACTGCCCCTTTTCTAAAGCCCCGGGACTTAGATGCTTCCCGGGGCTTTATGCGCGTCTCCGGGCCTTTATAAAATAGGCCCGGCGTGTGTAGGGCTTTTAAAATCAGTCCCATAGTTTGCACCTGTAGGTACTGGTCTTTCTGATAGTTGTTTTCCAGGATATGGTTGGATCTGCATGTGTTATCATTTGCCATGAATTGTAATGTACTGAGTATATTAGTAATCGTGCATTTTGGAGCTGCATTTTGCCTGCATATGATTCCTTAGTGTTTCTGCTGTTCTGTGATACAGACCTTTAGCATGTGTAGCGATATGAGTATTTATTAGGTTGTAGCTTCATCAGCCTATAGATATAAGGTTTTTTTGTTTGCATGTGATTAAGAAATAAAGGTCACTGTCAAACTGGATATCCTTTCTTTTTAGATGACTGAACTGCCAAATCATGCAGTACCTTGTTGTATTTTCCATTCTGTAATAGAAATGTAATAGCCATTTTGGTCCTGGAGAGAACTGGATTATTTGCAAGTTGTGATATCTTTTATTGAACCAAATGGGGTGGATTTTCAGAGCCCTGCTCGCCTAAATCCGCCCAAATCCGGGCGGATTTAGGCGAGCAGGGCCCTGCGCGCCGGTGAGCCTATTTTACATAGGCCTACCGGCGCGCGCAGAGCCCCGGGACTCGCGTAAGTCCCGGGGTTTTCGGAGGGGCGTGTCGGGGGCGGGCCCGAACCGCGCGGCGTTTTCGGGGCGTGTCGGGGGCGGGCCCGGGGGCGTGGCTACGGCCCGGGGCGGCCCGGGGGCGTGGCCGCGCCCTCCGGACCTGCCCCCAGATCGCGTCCCGGCGCGCTAGCGGCCCACTGGCACGCGGGGATTTACTTCTCCCTCCGGGAGGCGTAAATCCCCCAACAAAGGTAAGGGGGGTTTAGACAGGGCCGGCCGGGTGGGTTAGGTAGGGGAAGGGAGGGGAAGGTGAGGGGAGGGCAAAAGAAAGTTCCCTCCGAGGCCGCTCCGATTTCGGAGCGGCCTCGGAGGGAACGGGGGTAGGCTGCGCGGCTCGGCGGGCGCCGGCTATACGAAATCGATAGCCTTGCGCGCGCCGATCCCGGATTTCAGCGGCTACGCGCGTATCTACTGAAATCCAGCGTACTTTTGTTTGCGCCTGGAGCGCCAACAAAAGTACGCCTATTCGCGGTTTTTGAAAATCTACCCCAATATGTTGTCATCCTTGAATTTTTAAGATTACACAAATCTTTCTCTTCAGATGTGGAAATGCAGTGGCAAACATTCAATCCATTTTTCCCTACAGGACTTAACGTCTGCTATTCTAGATGGCCAGAGGAGGTCTGTGAGTGATTCAGGAGTAGAATCTCCAGATCAGGCTCATTAAAAAAAAAAGATTCTAGATTAATTCAAGGACAAAAATGAACATAATTAAGTTCAAAGTTATCTCTTACTTTCTGAGCCAGATTAAATGACTGTTTTGCTGTCTGCGTTAAAGAGGGTTTAATAGGTAGTTTGTTGGTTTCAATGGAAAAGGTTACTTTGCATCATTCATTGGACCTTGTAAAGTTAAAAGGATGAAAACAGAACTATAAAATGATTACAGTGATTGAAAGTATTACTTGTAGCTAGATCTTTATGTGGGTACTCAGCAATTTGTAAACCTTCTAGAATATCTTCTAGAATCCTCTAGAGCAAGATGACTTCCACAAACTGCTGCACAGATGCAAGAGTGAGCTCAACAGATCATCTTCCATGAGTCTGTTGAGATTCTGCTCTCAGCTGGGCAACATTGTTAGTTTTCCTTTAGCGATCATGTCATCGTTTTATAATTTCATCAATTGTTCTTTTGCTTATACCCAAAGAATTAATTTAATCAACAATATACTCGTATATAGTACCCAGTTCTCCCCAAATGTGTGGTCACTTTTACAATGACCTCTTGAACTCATATGTCCAGTTCTGCTTTAGAAAATGTTACCTTCCAGGGAAAGGGGGTGGATAGTAGCTGACAGAACATATCATTCACATTGAGCTTTTCGGCTTTTTTTTCCTTCTTGGTTATATTCTTTAGTTATTTTAAAATAGTTAAAAATAAGGGTAAGCTGAGGCTCTCCCCCAAGACCCTCTGACATCTGGATCTCTTCATCAAGTCTCCATGGATCAGTTTGTTCAGTATGTACAGTGTATTCAGTAGCTTGTTCAGTAAAGCCTCCATGGAACAATTTGTTCAGCAAAGGAGCATCAGTGGTCTCAACTACCAGTAGCAGTGAAGAAGTGAAGTGCAGCTAGAGAGTGATATTGTTGCATCATTATGCCCCGATGTCCAAGCACCACCACCCATGCCTGTTCAAGTTAATTCCAGATAGCATCTGATATGGCAATAGTTACGAGAAGGTTTCTGTCTGGCATGTTATCTGCCAGAGAGGATATTCCTGCATTACAGACCATTAGAGCAGCGATAGTGAAAGATGGAAGCTCTGTGCAAGAGCTGAGTAGGAAGAAGAAAGAGGAGATTCTTTGTTGGGTTCCTACCGCTGAGGTAAGCTTGTCTGTAGTGGGTCAAGAATGGAAAGGTTTTTTAATGAGATCTTCTCTCGTTACGTAGTATTATATTTGGTCTGCATTGACCACTCTGAAGCATGCTATTTTCAAATGTTCAGAGGGCATCGTTCATCAGAGGATATCAATCATAATGCAAGTAAATTTGAGATAGTCACTGGAGCAAAAAGAAAGAAAACGACCCCAATAACATAAACTTTAAAAGTGGAGATCATAATAAGATAAGGAAACTAGTTAAAAGAAGACTAAAAGGAGCAATTACAAGGTTTGAAAGCCTGCATGAGTCATGGAGGCTATTAAAAATACTATTTTGGGAGCCCAGATAAGATGCATTCTGCAAATTAAGATAGATCAAAAGAAGGATAAGCACCTGTCAGCATGGCTAAATGATGCTGTGAAAGAGGCTATCAGACACACAAAAAAGTATCTTTTAAAAAATGTAAAGCAGGGCCTAATGAAAAAATAGGAAGCCACATAAGAACTGCCAAATTAGATTAAAAACACTAGAAATTTTGAGGGGAGATTTGCCAAAGATGCAAAAACTAATAATAAAAACCTTTCCTTATACATTAAAAACAAAAAACCTGTGAGGGAATCAGTTGGGTCATTAAACAACCAGAGTTAAAAGGGATGCTTAGGGAGAATACAGTCATAGTAGAAACTTTAAATTAATTCTTCACTTCAGTCTTTACAAAGGAGAATGATGGAGATAGACGATGACTCAGAGAAACAGGCCTGGCACGAAGGGTGTGCATACTGTGCATTTGCACAGAATGGCACACCCGAGGAGGTGGCGGGCCAGCGGCAGCAGGAGAGGGCCGCTGGCAGAGCCTAACCAACCAGCGGCCGAAGAAGGTCATCCCACCAGGGCCCGAACACAGCAGGGGGCCTGCGGAGCCGTGGTGGAGCTCATCTCACCACAGCCCAAAGACAGCACAGGAGGCCCACGGGACCGTGGTGGAGCTCATCCCACCATGGCCCAATGATAACAGGAGATCATGTATGTGAACTTGTATGTATGTGTGAATGAGAGCCTGTGTGTGAAAAGAATCTGTTTGTATGTGCATGTGTGTGTGTCTGTGTGAGATCCTATGTGTGTGTGAGTGTGTGTGTCTGAGAGTCTGTGTGTGTGGGACTGTAAGAGCCTATGTGTGTGTCTATGTGAGAGCTTCTGTGTTTGTGAGAACTTCTGTGTGTATCTATGTGAGAAACTGTGTGTCTGTGAATGTATCTGTGTGAGAGCTTGTGTGTTTGTGTATGTTTTCTGCCTCTGAGAGCCTTTGTGTCACATACAGGCTCTCACAGGCATGCACGCACATACACACACATAATGTATCTGTGAGGGTGAAGGAGAGGCAGCCAGTGTATGTTAGAGAGAGGGAGTGTGTGAGAGATGCTGAGGTAGATCTTAAATAAGTACGCGCGCGCGTACTTTTGTTCACGCAACTGGCGCGAACAAAAGTACGCCGGATTTTATATGATATGCACGTAGCTGCGCGTATCTTATAAAATCCGGGGTCGGCGCGCGCAAGGCTGTGCAAAATCGGCAGCCTGCGCACGCCGAGCCGCGCAGCCTGCTTCCGTTCCCTCCGAGGCCGCTCCGAAATCTGAGCGGCCTCGGAGGGAACTTTCCTTCCGCGTCCCCCCACCTTCCCCTCCCTTCCCCTACCTAACCCACCCGCCAGCCCTACCTAAATCCCCCCCTACCTTTGTTGTGCAAGTTACGCCTGCTTGAAGCAGGCATAACTTGCGTGCGCCGCCTCGGCATCCCCCGGCATAGGCCGCAGTGCCGGGGGATTCGGGACCGCCCTCTCGGCCCGCCCCCTCCCGCCCCTTTCACGAAGCCCCAGGACTTACGTGCGTCCCAGGTCTGTGCGCGCCGGAGGCCTATGCAAAATAGGTGCGCCGGCGCACAAGTGCCCTGTGTGCGTAAATCCAGCAGGATTTACACACGCAGGGCTTTTAAAATCTAGCCCTGAATGTGTTATTTATTGTGTGTGTGTGTGAGAGATGATAAAATTTGTGCACCTACCTCTCCCAAATCCACAACAATCTCGGGGTGACTGGAAATCAGATCCCAGGTATGGAGAGAAGATTTTTAAATCCTTATTAGTTTTAATTATTGGGTGTAATTTGATGATTCTGCTCTTTTGAATTTTTTTTTTTTTTCGGATGGGGGAATAGAACATTTTTTAATTGGATTTTTTATTCATCAGATTTTTGAAATTTTTTTGGTGTTAGGGAAATTTTTGATATTCTGTTCATTAACTTGTTTGAAATATTCTTTTTATGAATATGACTTTACTATTATGATTAATATTTTATAGTTCTTGATTTTGTTATTTATTATTTTACAAAGAATGGTAATGTTTCTATTTTTCCATTGTTGCTCTGCATGTAGAGGCTGCCTTGTTGTGGGTTCCAGTTCAGTTCTTCTCAGCATGTTTCTGTTTATACTTTCTGATCTCTTTATTCTGTATTTGGTGAGGGTTTGTCTGTGTTTTGTATATGTGACCAAGGTGTGGTATTTTACTAGCATGTAATATCTGGGTAGGGATCTATAGCAGCCTGGTTTCCTAATAAGAGTTTTTATTGGTGTTCTAAAGGTTCTCGACCTTTTTTCTATTGGGACACACCTGGCAGATAATGCTTACAGGTGTGACTCACTGAACACTTGACCATCATGGAGCTAAATGTAAACATATATTCTGCATCCATAGGAACCCATCCCATCCTTCTCCCCCCTCATCCCCAAACAATGGATGCAGAGCAGAACTAGGATATTTCAAATACAAGTCAGTATATAAAAAAAGATATTCTGATTCTGGTGCTATCTCAGTAACAGAAACACAAACTTCCTTAGGTGTTTTGTAAAATACAAAACCTGATAAAAATACTCAGCACATGTGTAGCAAACCTTTCATACTATTGCAACACTAATTCCAAGAACTCAAACAGCAATAGCTCTTCCTATGAAAAGGCAGCAGTGCAGCACCAATGCATGCCCTACTGTGATTGAGAAAATGCAACAAAGAAGATTGATACAAATCCCTACCTACTAGTAAAATACATCACCTCAGTCACACATACAGATCCGACCTTTACCAAATACAGAATAAAAGACCACAAATTACAAATGTGGAGACAAAAACTGAAATGGAAAACTCAAAAAGCTACTCTGCTTGCAGTGCAAAACTGGAAAGCTAGAAACAGAAACATATATCCTACTCTAAGCAAAGTACAAAGATAGAAGAAATGCACATTCCCAAAACTGGCATATTATGCTCTTGCACCCTGTCACTCCCCTTCCATGCCTCCATCATCTTTCACTTTTCCCAATTACTCCCTTTCAATCATCCGCTCACACTCATATCCCTGCCCAGCATTCCTGAACCCCCCCCCCCCACATCCTCTTCCCTGTGCTCCCTCTCTCCCCCCTGCTTGACGCTCCCTACCCCCTTCATCCCATCTCCCTGCCTGCCCAGCTACCCCGACCCCCTATTTCCCATCCCTTCCTGTTCAGCAGCCCCCATACTCCCTCTCCATTCTACCTTTATCTTCCCAGCATCCCCAACCTTTTCCCCACCCTCCACAGGTTGAAGAGCTCATCAGTAGCCATCACTTCCAGACTCAGCAGGGGAAGATAAAGTTCCATCAGGCCCAGAACAGCAGGAGCTGGCAATGTCTTGCTCTGATCTGGGTGAAGGAGGAAACAGCCTCCCACTGGGCCAGAAAGGGGAGAAGGAAGTGAGAGCAGCCTCCCATCAGGCCCAATGTAAGAGAAGTCAACCAACTCCCACCCGGGCTGATAAGAAAGCAGCCATTTGCTGACCCTGCGACACACCTCCCAGGATCTTGTGACATACCAGTGAGTCCCGACACACCTACTGAGAACCACTGTTCTAGGGCCTGGTGTAATATGTGCAGTGCTGCCTTTTCATAGATAAGATTGATAGGGTTGTTTTGGTATGGGAGGCTTACTATATTGTAATTGCAATTCCGTTTATTAATGGCTTTCTGAGGGCCAAGCCCATACCCAGCACATATTACAAAAAGTCTAATTCCGTAGGAGCTCCAAGTGTCTTTTTTTGCAGTTTTCTAGTTGGCACCACAGGAGTGCATGTAAATATAATGTGCATGTTGTAAGTGATATTTTTGCCTCAGAAGACTGTTCTTTTGAATGTTGTTTTTCATGTAAAATTTGTTATAAATGCATAATTTAATTGTGTGTGTGTGTGTAAAGGATGTGGGGAGGGTGTGTGCAAGGCTGTAAGGTTTGCCTAGGGTTTCTAATACACTTCTTTATCCATGGGTTCTGGGCAGGGAGGCTTGTCAGTTTAAAAAAATATAGATTGCAGGACAGAGCTGGGCTTTATTTTATAGGCCCAGGATAGGCACTGAATGAATCGGGGAGGGGGGGGGGGCAGCAAAGTAATTTTTCGCACAGAGCAGCAAAAAAACGAGCACAACCCTGTACAGGAACTGAATGAAATCTGTGAATCTGGTAGAAGTGCTGGAGCAAACTGACATTAAAAAGTAGCAAATCACTGGGCCTGATGGTATTCACCCCAAATTTCTAAAAGAGCTCAAATATGAAAATGCAGTCCTATTGCTAGTAATCTGTAACCTATCATTCAAATCTGCATGTAAACCTGAGGACTGGAGGGAAAAAATATAACATCAATTTTCAAAAAGGGTTCCAAGGTGACCCGAGCAGCTACAAACTAGTGAGCCTGATATCTGCTTGGTAAAATTGTAGAAGCTATATTTCAGAACAAAATTACTGGTCATATGAATAAACTAGGCCTAATGGGAAAGAGCATAGATTTAGGAAAGGTTAGTGGTGCCTTGCTTACCTATTAGAATTCTTTGAAGGTGTAAACAAGCATGTGGATAAAGAAGAGCAGGTCTCCTTTGGCTGGTTTGGATTTCCTGAAAGTGTTTGATAAATTCCCTAATAACAGAGGTCTTAGTGTGGATTGGCAAAGAAAGAAAGAGGAGGAATTAATGGTCAGTTTTCCCAGTGAAGAAAGGTGAATAGTGGAATGCTCCAAGGATCTATCCTGGGACCAGTTTTGTTCACCTGACTCATTAATGATCTAGAAAAGGGAGTGAAATGATGAAATTTGCAGATGACAAATTTGCTGATTATATGAGGATCTTCAAAAAGGACTTTGCAAGATTGGAGAACTGGGCATCTCAATGGCAGATGAAATTTAATATGGACTGATAGAGTGCCTACTACATGGTGGAAAGAGACAGAATCACTGGTTGCAGGGTTAAAGTGGTTATTTCAGTTGGATGTAGATTAATGAGGCCAAAGGTAAAGTGTCTTCTAGCTTCTTCAGCCAGAGGCTTAATTCTTATAACAATCCAATGATTGTTCCTTTTTTGACATGGAAAGTTACTAATAAGGGAAAGTTACTAATAAGCGAAGCAGAGTCAGAATCCAATCTATGGTCAGGCGACGGGCGGTCAGAACAGGAACCGGGACACGAAGGTTCAGGCTAAGACGATCACAGAAGGATTGGGCAGAGACTTATGAGACGGACACCAGAAGAAGGTTGGGACCAGGAACAGAGCAGAACACAAGAACAAGGCAGGAACCGGGAACACGCTGAGCGACTAGCAGTGCTGAGACTAGCAGGAGACCTGTTGTAAGGTAAGGAGAGCAGTGCGGTGGGGTTTAAATCCCCCAGTCGGCTGGCATCATCGCAGAGTGCTCTGAGTGAGATTCCTGCTTGCGGGGCTTTGAAATGAGCGCAGTGCGTGTGCACGTCTAAGGAGGCCGCGGCTGTGGCAAAGAAATGAAATAGCATCCCCAGAGGTGAGTGTGGCCCACTGCAGTTTGGCTACCATGGCCGGCAAAATTGGTAAAAGTACCCACAGATGTTGTACCAGTGTGGACAGTTCAAACATTACCCCTGTAATATTCTCACCAGGCCTATATGCATGTGCAGCTCAAAGTGCCTGCGTAAAACTTGTGAAAAATTAAGCAAAAGCGTTGCAAGAAACTACTTAAAAGGATCATAAAAACTGTATGGAAAACATGCACTTAGATGTTATTTTGTCATATTTGACTAAAGAGAAGAGCTTAAGTTGTATGTAGCACAAGTTTACAAATTATTGTTGCACATTTTTGTACCATTTTCAGTGTGAAAGCTAGAAATGTAGGTTCACAAACATGTGGTAGGTGATATGCTTTACTGGACTTTTATGAAGCTTTTGAGAGCTCTGCTCCTTTCATCAGGTTAGGGCAAAATCAGCTAAGGGAATGATAGATGAGTATACAAGGAAATTGCAGGATGAAATGTTAAATTGGCATCAGTAGGTTTTACATTCCCAGATTACAGCTGCATGGTTAAAAGCATCCAAGAACAGCACTTAGGGTCTGATTCACTAAGGGGTGAATTTTCAAAGACATACGCGCATAAGAATGTGCCTATATGCATGTAAGTAGCATCTATTCACATACATGCCATTTTATAAACCTCAGACATACGCGTACACTTTTGCTTTCACATGCACAAATATGCATGTAAAAAGAGGATGGTCTTGGAGCATTTTGGGGTGGGGCCACATTTACATGTGTAAATTGTTATTTTAAAACATGCACATTGATTTGTCAGCTTACTCCCATAATTTTATACCTGCTAATTATGGAAACATAGAAACATGATGGCAGAAAAAAAACCTATATGGCTCTTCCAATCTATCCATCCACCCAATTTATGTAGCCCTTACAATTCCCGTCACTCTCTCAGAGATCTCATGTATTTATCCCATGCTTTCTTGTATTCAAATACTGTTTTTCACTCAACCACCTCCACTGGGAGGCCGTTCCATACATCCACCACCATCTCTGTAAAGAAATATTTCCTAAGATTACTTCTACCCCCTTTCACCCTAATCTAGAGCCTCCTTTCCATTGAAAGAGGCTCATCTCCTGTGCATGGAAACCTTTGAGATATTTGAATGTCTGTATTATATCTCCCCTATCTTACCTTTCCTCTAGGGAATACATGTTTAGATCTTTAAGTCTCTCGCCATGTGCTTTAGGATGAAGACCACTGACCATTTTAGTAGCCACCCTCTGGATGGATTCTAACTGTTTTATATCCTTTTGAAGGTGCGGTCTCCAGAACCGTACACGGTATTCCAAATGTGATATTAAGTGCTATTAAACGTGTTTCTTGTGTACTGTTGACTGTGTGGAAAGCTGGGTGAAGTGGAAGGGGATGGGGGATTCAGACTGAAGAACTGGGAAGGTCTCGCTGACCTGGGGGAGGACTGGGCGAACTGGTGGAGTAATTAGTAAAATTGGTAATTTTACTTAAATGTGCATAGTTTATAATATACCAATTTCCGTGTGTAAATACTGATTTACGCAAATAAGTCCCACTTTATTTTCATGTGTACAATATATGCACATATATTGCTAAAATAAGTAGGAAAAGTACGTAGTTCAATGCTTTGAGATACGTGCTTTCAGTGCATTCCATATATTCACTCGTAAGCATACACATGCACGTATGTTGCAGGGTAAAGTTGCGTTATAATACACATGTATGTGAAACGCACAGGTTATAAAATACTGTGGAAAAGCTATGCGTGGCCATGTATACCGTGGCTTTTCTCCCATTCTCTGTCTATGGAAAACAAGGTTAGTAAATCAGACCCTTAATAATAGTATTCAAGCTCAGCGCACATTTATGGAGGCTGTGCTTTCAGAGATCTCAATGACTAACCTGGACTGCTTTGATGACCAATTCCTCTAGGGACAAACTGAAATATCTTATTTGGTTTCCATTTAAACATTTATGTTCATTGAGAGGTCCATATTCAATAGGTTGACGAGCACAAAATAATCTGGGTAAATTTGCTCAGATAACTTTAGACAAATTGTCAGTGGGATAAATATTGAGCTGAATATACACAATCAAAGTAATCCAGTCATGTGCACACAGATAACTTTAAACTTAACTGGCAATATTCAGAATATAGCTTGCTAAGTAAAAAAAAAAATAAGCAAACAACACCCCCCCCCCCCTTCAGGCCAGGTGGGGCAATTCTCCCTCCCCCGGCTCCAAAAATACTTATAAAAAAAAAACAGGCGGAGGGATTCCCCCCCCCCCCCAATTCCACAAAATAAAATTTAAAAAGTTGGGAGCATAATGAACCCAGTCGTGCCTCCTCCCAATATTAAAACGAAAGCGCTGGCTCTGGGCCCCCTCCTGCCCCATTGCACCATCCCCAACCGCAACTCATCAAAATGCTCAGGGCTGGCCAGAGTGATAGGAATCGTACGCCTCCGGCTGTGTCTGTCCAGCATTGCTGTGACAGCGCATGTTAGAGTCTAACAGCGAGGTTGGTAGTGTATGCTATCAGTGGTGATGTTGAAGCAATGCTGGGTGCCGCAGGAGTAGTACAGCTCTACCGCTCCGGCCAGCCTCCCATCCCAGTTATAGGGAGAGCCGGAACAGCAGAAACCGCACTATTTACATCTAGCAGCACCGCGGAAATTCTAAGCAGTATTAGTAGATGGTGTGCATGGGAAAAATTTTGGTTTGGCTCATTCTTTCATTTTTTTTTTCCATTTTATTGGTTCATTTCCGTTCCCAAGTTAATTTGTTTATTTAATTATGTTGTTTAATTAGTTTCCATTAAAGTCAATGTGGGAAGCAATACTTATTAATATTTGGGACTGGGATTTTCCTATCCAACTGGGTCATTTAACATTTCGCGATATGCCCTTAATGCTGATGATAAGGCCCTAACGCATGCGATAACGCCATAACACGAATGGTAAATAGTGCAACATGCGTTAATATGCAAATGTCACAATCAAGCTAGGTTGAGAGTACATTGTACAAATCAACTCCTCTTTTACCTTTCATCACTCCAAATCACAGAAAATCTTCACTGATATCCACTTTGCTGTTCGAACCTCTGACTGCGGAATGAGCTCCCTCACTTTATTAGAACTACAACTTATATTGCCACATTCAAGAAAGCAGTAAAATCTCATTTCTTTAAAGCAGCTTTTGGTGAAAATGTATAAAGTCAGTCATTATTACTTGTACTTTTCTCCCTCAATTAGGCAGCTGAACTTATCTTCCTATAGTAACTTCTGTGGTGCAATTCCAGGTTGACCTGTCAACGTATTCCATATGTACTGTTTATTTAGGTACCATATGCAGAGGGTTTTTTTTTAATCTCAAACCTGATATTAAAAAAAAAACCCATAGCCAGATAAATTTGACTTAGCCTAAGTGGTAATGCTGAATATCCAGCTACGTTCAGCGGGCACCTCATAGCCAGATAAGCGACTTATCCAGTTAAGTACCTGATTCACTAAGGGGTAGATTTTTTTAAAAAGCGCGTTCGCGTACTTTTGTTTGCGCACCAGGCGCAAACAAAAGTACGCTGGATTTTATAAGATACGCTGGATTTTATAAGATATGCACGTAGTCGCGTGTATCTTCTAAAATCCTGGATCGGCGCGCGCAAGGCTGCCGATTTTGGGCAGCTGGCATGCGCCGAGCCACGCAGCCTGTCTCCGTTCCCTCCGAGGCCGCTCCGAAATCGGAGCGGCCTTGGAGGGAACTTTCTTTCGCCCTCCTCTCACCTTCCCCTCCCTTCCCCTACCTAACCCACCCCCCCCCGGCCCTATCTAAATTCCCCCCCTACCTTTATCCACGGATTTACGCCTCCCGGAGGGAGACGTAAATCCACGAGACTCGACCCGGGGGCGGTTCCGGAGGGCGCGGCCACGCCCCCGAAACTCCCCGGGCCGAAACCACACCCCAGGTCCCGCCCCTGAAATGCCGCGCCTCGCCCCGCCCCCGAAACGCTGCATCATCGGGTCCCACCCCCCGACATGCCCCCTTCCAAAAACCCCAGGACCTATGCGCGTCCCGGGGCTCTGCGCGCGCCGGCGGCCAATGGAAAATAGGCCGCCGGCACACAAGGCCCTGCTCGCGTAAATCCACCCGGATTTACGCGAGCAGGGCTTTTAAAATCCGCCCCTTAAGGGTTTTTCCCACAGCCATAAAATGGGAGAAGAGACTTAATGAATCTAGCCCTAAGTTTTTAGCCAGATAATTCAGGGGCAGGGAATGGATGGAGCAGAAAGGAATAGAGTTAGCTGGATAAGTTATCCACCGTGAACGATGAACACGATCAGAATATACATTTTTTAAATAAATAAATAAATATCCTATTATGGATTGGTAACTGGCTAAAAGGATAGGAAACAAACTGTAGGACTGAATGGTCATTTTTCTCAATGGGAAAAGGTAAATAGAGGAGTGCCCTAGGGATTTTTACTGGGATCAGTGTTTTTTTAATATGTTTATAAATGATCTGGAAGAGGGAGTATTGAGCGAGGTGATTACATTTACAAATGGCACAAAATTATTCAGAGTTGTTAGATCATGAGCCAATTGTGAGTAATTGCAAGAGGGCCTTAAGAGACTGGGGGACTGGGCAGCAGATAAAATTTAATTTGGACAAATGCAAAGTGATACATATGGGAAAGAATAAACCAAACTACAGGTACAAATGATGGATTCCATATTAAGTGGCACCACCCAGGAAAAGGATCTTGAATTCATTCTGGATAGTGCTTTGAAATCCTCGGCCCTGTGCATGGAGGTGGCTAATGTAGCAAATAGAATGTTAGATATTATTAGGAAAGGAATGGAAAATAAAACAGATCATATCATAATGCATCTCTATCAATCCATGTTGTGAGTACACCTTGCATTTTGTGTGCAGTTCTGGTTACACCATCTCAAAAAAGATATAGCAGAACTAGAAAAGGTGCAGAGAAGGGCAACCAACATAATAAAGGGGTATAGTATGGCTCCTGTATGAGGAAAGGCTAAACAGATTAGGCCTTTTCAGTCAGGAGAAGAGACGAATGACAGGAGACATGATAGAGGTTTATAGAATCTCATGATGAATGGAATGGGTTAATAAGGGAAAGCTATTTACCCTTTCAAATAGTACTAGGACTAGGGGACATTCCCTGAAGCTACGAGGTAGCACTTTTAAAACAAACCAGAAAAAGTAATTTTTTCACTCAGCGGATGTGATGAAAGCAGTTAGTGTAGCTGGATTTAAAAAGAGTTTAGACAAGTTCCCTGGAAGAAGCATCCATAAATCATTATTAGCCCCGTAGACATGGAAAAGCCACTGCTATCCCTAGCTAGGAGCAGGAAAGATTGGTTCGTTCTTTGGGATCATACAGGGTACTTATGACATAAGGAATGCAATACTAGGTCAGACCAAAAGTCCATGAAGCCCAGCATCTTTGTCTGCAACAGTGGAAAATCCAAGCCACAAGGACCTGATAGGATCCTAAAGAATAGGTCCAGTCCTCCTTGCTCATGACCAAGGATAAGCAATGGCTTTCCCAAGACACTGATTGCAGAACAAGGAATCAAAACCCAAAAGGAAAGAGTGCAGAGTGACACAGGAAGCACAGTGGCATGAAGACTGTAAAGGACTGTGAGAGGTTCCGCGAGTGCATAAAGCATTGGATCCGTTTGGTAATAGTATTGGCATGACTGCTATTGCCTTTGCTATGTTATCTGGTTGAGCATTGTAGGCATTCAGAGGCTTGATCCTGAATGGTTTTATTTGGGTCCACCCATGTTACCATGTACCAGTCAGGACCAGTAGTCAGCAAGTACTGTAAAATAGTCTGAAAAAAAAAAACTTTGAAGAAATAGTCAGAGAGGGCATGAAACTATTAGAGGTGAATGTGTAAGGTCTGTACAGTATGCCCAAAGAATTCAAACTGATGGTATGGCTGATCGGATCGAGTTAGCAGATCGCCTGTGTTAGGCATAATCAATTCTTTCATACAAGACATTGAGTAAAAGGCAAAGCAACAGGAGTGACAATGAAAAGATTGCAAGGCACCAAGAGAGGGAAAAAGCTAAAGGAACACTGGTGTTAAAATCCCAAAGAATAGGTACAGAACAAGACAGCAAGAAGATCGGCATCAAAACCCAAGGCACAGAGTATTAACTGAGGCGACAAGCACAGTGGTATCAACACCCCAAGGCACAGAATGAGAGGTAAAGCAGGAAGTACATTGGCATCAACATCCAAAGATATAAAGAGGTAATACAGGAGGAGCAGTGGCATCAAACCCCAAGGCACAGAATGAGGGATAAAGCAGGAAGCACATTGGCATCAACATCTAAAGATATAAAGAGGTAATACAGGAGGAACAGGGGCATCAAACCCCAAGGCACAGAATGAGAGGTAAAGCAGGAAGCACATTGGCATCAACATCCAAAGATATAGAGGTAATACAGGAAGAACAGGGGCATCAAACCCCAAGGCACAGAATGCAGAATGAGGCAGTAAGTACCTTGGCATGAACATCCCAGTATAGCATGAGGGGTAAGGCAGGAAGCCCAGTGACATCAACCTCCAGGACATAGAGGGAGAGGGTGAGGCAGGAAGCAGATTGGCATTAACACCCCAAGTCATAAAGTGAGAGGTAAGGCAGAAAGCCAGAAAAGACATTGGCATCAATACTCCAAGAAACCGAGTACAGAATGAGACAGCAAAAACAGCGGCATCAACATCCTGAGACATAGAGTGAGGAGTAAGTGAGGAAGCACATTGGCATCAGCACCCCAAGACATAGAGTGAGGGGTAAGGCAGGAAGCTCAATAGCATGAACTCTCTATGACATAGAAAGTGAAGCAGGAAGCACAGTGGCATGAACTTCCCAAGACATATAGACTAGAGATGTGAATCGTGTCCTCGATAGTCTTAACGATCGATTTCGGCTGGGAGGGGGAGGGAATCGTATTGTTGCCGTTTGGGTGTGTAAAGTATCGTGAAAATCGTTAAAATCGTGAGCCGGCACACTAAAACCCCCTAAAACCCACCCCGACCCTTTAAATTAAATCCCCCACCCTCCCGAACCCCCCCCCCCCAAATGCCTTAAATTACCTGGGGGTCCAGCGGCACACTAAAACACAGCACACTAAAACCCCCTAAAACCCACCCCGACCCTTTAAATTAAATCCCCCACCCTCCCGAATGCCTTAAATTACCTGGGGGTCCGTAGCGGCGGTCCGTAGCTTAAATTACCTCCGTAGCCTTAAATTACCTCCGTAGCGGCGGTCCGTAGCCAAATCGGGGGAAGGGGGAGAGCAGGAAACTGGCACACTAAATCGTGTAGTCTTCAGCCGGCGCCATTTTGCAAAATGGCCGCCGCCGCGAATCGTTTTCCGTACGGAAAATGGCGCCGGCAGGAGATCGACTGCAGGAGGTCGTTCAGCGGGGGTCCGGAACCCTCGCTGAACGACCTCCTGCAGTCGATCTCCTGCCGGCGCCATTTTCCGTATGGAAAACGAGTCGCGGCAGGAGATCGCTCCCGGACCCCCACTGGACCCCCAGGAACTTTTGGCCAGCTTGGGGGGGCCTCCTGACCCCCACAAGACTTGCCAAAAGTCCAGCGGGGGTCCGGAACGACCTCCTGCGTCGAATCGTTTTGGTCTATGGCTGCCGCCATTTTGCGGCGGCCATTTTGCAAAATGGCGCCGGCTGAAGACTACACGATTTAGTGTGCCAGTTTCCTGCTCTCCCCCTTCCCCCGATTTAGCTACGGACCGCCGCTACGGAGGTAATTTAAGGCTACGGAGGTAATTTAAGCTACGGACCGCCGCTACGGACCCCCAGGTAATTTAAGACATTTGGGGGGGGGGGGTTCGGGAGGGTGGGGGATTTAATTTAAAGGGTCGGGGTGGGTTTTAGGGGGTTTTAGTGTGCCGTGTTTTAGTGTGCCGCTGGACCCCCAGGTAATTTAAGGCATTTGGGGGGGTTCGGGAGGGTGGGGGATTTAATTTAAAGGGTCGGGGGTGGGTTTTAGGGTGTTTTAGTGTGCCGGTTTTCCTGCCCTCCCCCTTCCCCCGATTTACGATTTTTTGACGATAAATCGGGGGAATTGGTATTGTATCGTGGCCCTAACGATTTTTGACGATTTAAAATATATCGGACGATATTTTAAATCGTCAAAAAACGATTCACATCCCTAATATAGACTGAGGCAGGAAGCAAAGTGTCACTAGCACCCAACGTACAGAGTGCTGAGTGAGGCAGCAGGCAGAATGCCACAGAGGTTTTGTGTACCACAGCCTGCAGAGCAAGAAGTAGCAAAAAGTGCAGAACAGATGAGCTGACCAGTAATGTATTCTGAACTAGTACACTCCTCAAATCTTTTCAAAGGACTCTGAATACTAAAACAAAGACTTTCACAACCTTTGTCTGCTGTGCTGTTAGGTTAAAATATTGCTTTTGATTTTGTTTTCAACTAAAAAAAGAAAAGGAGGCTTGAGAAAGTTTTGCTGGTATAATAGGCTGGTTAGACAACGGCTTCAATGTGATTGGTCTTACTCCTTTTTTGCCCCATCCCCAACCGTCTCCACTCTAGCTTGAAATAAAATAAATACATTACTTCACTTCCCCCATATTCTTTAATGAAATTGTACCAAATGAATCAAAAAGGCTTCAGGGGCCTCGTTAGTTTGGTTCCGTTGCAACAAACTGAAAATTAACTCATTTGTCTCGTTTTCCCATTTGGATTCAAACCCATGCATATCCCTCGAAATGAAGAGTAAGAACTTTTAACTGTCATGCCCAATAAAAGACACACAAAGGAACATGTTAAAGTATGCCATAAAGCTTGAAATTTGAAGGCAGGTTCAGCTTAATTATTTTTTGTTGTAACACATATAAGGCTACCACTTTTTATGAAATCTGTCTCATTTAGGGTACTTGGATCAGGTATTTTCCCCATAGACTCAAAATAGGGAATGTTTAGGGGCATCTGACCCTTAGCTACAGTTTGCTTTTCTAGAGACAGTGTAATGCAGGCCTTGGATAAACTTGTTATTTCACCCAGGGCAAGGGGCGGTCCTTCATCTGGCAGCAAGCAGCAGATAAGGTAATGAAGGAATCATTGAAGGAATAGGCTTCCACCTTCCATTTCATGCTTGCAGACAGATGCATAATAAGAGGTTCATTCCTCCCCCTCAGTAGAACAGCAGTGCTACTTTTTTGAACTACCTGAACACTTCAGAGTAAACAAAATCACTGGAATCCACATTTTCATCCTGATGTTTAATTTCTTCCTTGAAGCAACAAATGTTTTTGGTGTTTTGAAATTGCCTCCTTCTCGGCTATTTCAATCATCTATGAAAATCTAAATACTAAGAAACAGCTGTCGTTTCTGCCCATAGGCAATGGGAGAAGGGGAAATTATCCTCCCCTTCCTCCCAGCGGAATGATGCGGGGGGCAGGGTAAGTGGGGCTAGGGTACAGTCCCTCCTACCCAAATCCTCTTCTCTGGTGCTCCCTGCCCCCATCCTCCCTCCCTCTCTTACCTTTAAGTCGCTGCACCGGCTCCGATGGCAGCAGCACAGACCACAAAGAAAAATCAGCACGGGGCCTTGCACAGCCCTTTTGAGCTGATGGACCCTATGGCCCCTCCTCCCGCATGGGCTTCCTGGGGGGGCGGGGGAGCGGGGCGAGGGGGCAGGGCGCCACAGGGCTGCTGAAAGCCCCGCGCTGATTTTTCTAGGAGGTCTGTGCTGCTGCCGCGGGGCCGGCGCCGCAAGAGAAGAGAAGCGGCAGATCGGCAGCCATTGTAGGAAGCGCTGGTGATGCTCCGGCGCCTCTAAAAATTACGCGCTGGAGGCAGTTGCCTATGTTGTCTATTCCTAAATCTGGGCCTGGCTGTCACAACACTAAATGAAGTACAATATAAGCAAAAGAAGAGTGACCTAAGGAAGGGGACTGTTGAAACCAGAGGAATGGTCTTAATAAATGGAAAGCAACCTTTTATTTCAAACAAATATAAAAATGTATGAAATGCAATATCTGAATGGAAAAAAAAAAGGAGAACAAGAATTAGACCATCAGAGGGTGGAATAAAGACAAGAACATTGGTATTTTGAGTCATGTAAATAATATTTCTGCTTTAAGACCTTTACAACATATGTCTCATAGTACAAACCTTTTTTTTTTTTCTCTCCACTAAAATGCCTTCTACCCACTATATTAAAATTAAATGAATCCAGCTGGAAGGTTGTTTTTCTATTATTTAACGTTTTATGAAAGTGTGGAAGCGTTAGTCATGGCTTTCAAAATTCATGGCCCTCGATGTTTTCAGTATGACTTGTGCAGGTACTGCATGCTGAGCAAGAGCTGCATATATAGAAGCAGAGATGTTGGCAGATAAGACCCCCCACACACACACACACACGCACACACTTACCTTCCTTTCACCCTCACTCCCTCCCAGTCTGCCCATGTGAGCTTACCTGCTATGCTGCAGCAGATCCTACGCAATCTGTGATTTTTTTTCTCTCCCTCGCCCTGCCTGCTAGTAAGGTTCTTTTCTGTCTACCCCAAACGTGCTTGATTTCGACCAGGAATCTCTGCCAGAGGCCTGGGTGCTGCTGACCATTGTCTCAGTGAAAAAGCATTCTCTCACCTTTCCTGTGAGCCTCCCTCCCTTCAGCTTCATTTGATCATCCCTTGCCCTTTTTATTCTACAGAAAATGGGGACTGCAGGGCAAAGGAGTAAAGGATGTCAGGTGTGGCCATGTGAGCGGCTCGGGAGGGAAGAGGGGGGACTTCTCTGCCACCCCACCCCCCCCACCCCCCCACCATCACAATGTTCTTTAGCATTGAATGGAGTAGGCGGGTGGGGAGACCTGACAGGTGGGGAATGGGAGGAGGACATGGGGGCTCAGAGCCCTTTGGAAGATCTTTTGGGGGGGGGCACCAGCTGAGAGAGGGAGGGAAGGAACGAAGGCAGTTGCTCATCCCACAGAGGAGCCTTAATTCACTAGGGTTGGGTTGCAGAAGGCCTTTATTGTACACTGGGTGGGGAGTCAAGCTTGCGTTGCTGTAGCCAGTGATACGGGTGTGTTGTCGGCCACAGTGAAGCTGCTTTTGACATGCTGTTTGCTCAAGGCTGTATGTTCGCTGCTGAATAACATGTTTAATGCACCACAATCAAAGTGCTTTAGCATATAGGCCCCGATCTGGCTTCTACTGCAGAGCATGAACAATTTTGGTAGACCTGCTTTGAATTGTCTTCGTCGTATCAATATCTTTTAGATCTGGTTTCCAGAATTAGGCACCGTGCTGAAGGTGGGGCCTCAGCAGACATGTGGAGAGGTAACATTAATTCCCTCTTCCTGCTGATAATTAGGCACCGTGCTGAAGGCGAGGCCTCAGCAGACATGTGGAGAGGTAACATTAATTCCCTCTTCCTGCTGATAATTAGGCACCGTGCTGAAGGCGGGGCCTCAGCAGACATGTGGAGAGGTAACATTAATTCCCTCTTCCTGCTGATAATTAGGCACCGTGCTGAAGGCGAGGCCTCAGCAGACATGTGGAGAGGTAACATTAATTCCCTCTTCCTGTTGATAATTAGGCACCTTGCTGAAGGCGGGGCCTCAGCAGACATGTGGAGAGGTAACATTAATTCCCTCTTCCTGCTGATAATTAGGCACCGTGCTGAAGGCGGGGCCTCAGCAGACATGTGGAGAGGTAACATTAATTCCCTCTTCCTGCTGATAATTAGGCACCGTGCTGAAGGCGGGGCCTCAGCAGACATGTGGAGAGGTAACATTAATTCCCTCTTCCTGCTGATAATTAGGCACCTTGCTGAAGGCGGGGCCTCAGCAGACATGTGGAGAGGTAACATTAATTCCCTCTTCCTGCTGATAATTAGGCACCTTGCTGAAGGCGGGGCCTCAGCAGACATGTGGAGAGGTAACATTAATTCCCTCTTCCTGCTGATAATTAGGCACCGTGCTGAAGGCGGGGCCTCAGCAGACATGTGGAGAGGTAACATTAATTCCCTCTTCCTGCTGATAATTAGGCACCGTGCTGAAGGCGGGGCCTCAGCAGACATGTGGAGAGGTAACATTAATTCCCTCTTCCTGCTGATAATTAGGCACCGTGCTGAAGGCGAGGCCTCAGCAGACATGTGGAGAGGTAACATTAATTCCCTCTTCCTGCTGATAATTAGGCACCTTGCTGAAGGCGGGGCCTCAGCAGACATGTGGAGAGGTAACATTAATTCCCTCTTCCTGCTGATAATTAAGCACCGTGCTGAAGGCGGGGCCTCAGCAGACATGTGGAGAGGTAACATTAATTCCCTCTTCCTGCTGATAATTAGGCACCGTGCTGAAGGCGGGGCCTCAGCAGACATGTGGAGAGGTAACATTAATTCCCTCTTCCTGCTGATAATTAGGCACCGTGCTGAAGGCGGGGCCTCAGCAGACATGTGGAGAGGTAACATTAATTCCCTCTTCCTGCTGATAATTAGGCACCGTGCTGAAGGTGGGGACTCAGCAGACATGTGGAGAGATAACATTAATTCCCTCTTCCTGTTAATGTTCCCGCTCTTTCTCCACCCAAGCACTCTAGTAACTTTCCTAACTTTAGTCCTAGTCACTGGCTAGTTTGAGGCCATCAGAGATGGGGACCCTCAGGTCCCTTTCCTGCCTGGTGACTGCTTATTTGACCCTTGTATTTCTGCACCCCAAATGTATGATTTTGTCTTTTTTTGACATTAAAGTTCAGTCTCCAACCCATTAATTAGAGTTTCTTTTTTTTTAAGTTATCTTGTCTACCCCCTCTTACACATCTACGCTTACAAATTTTCGTGTCATCCACAAACAGGCACACTCTCCTTATCAGTCCTTCCACAGTTTTGCCTACAAAGATACTGAAGAGAACTGGGCCTAGCAAATCCCTTTGGCACTTTCCCTTCATCATGGTAAGACACCACTGACCACCACTCTCTGAGTCCTGATGCATAATTAACATCTCACCAAGTTTACAAATGTTTTTTTTCCAAATAACCAAACTGGCTCACTTGCTCACTAGTCTTCTGTAAGGGATAATGCCAAAGGCTATACTGAAATCTGGATAGGCCACATCTACTGTATCATCCTGATCTAACGATATGGTTGTCTCCTTAAAGAATTAAATCAAGTTCCTTTAGCAAGATCTTTCCCTTGTGAAACTGTGCTGCCTCAGATCCTGTACCCATGTGGCTTCAAGGTATTGCACAATTCTGTCCTTCAGGAATAGAATCTCTATTACTTGCCTATCACTGATGTCAAACTATAACAGGCCTGTGGATTTTTACCACTTCTTTGTTCCCACCCTTGTGGGGTGGCACTACCTTAGAAACTCCCCTGTTTTAAGTGATAAATAGAGCAGAGCTGTGATGTGGACAGTCAATACCTTCTTGAGTTTCTTCAGTATTCTGGGATGTATCCTATCAGATCCCAATGTCATGTTTGCTTTAAATTGTGTGAATACTATTTCTGCAGTAAATGGTAATGTGTTCACTCAACAGACTCTTATGTTTTTTGCTGTTGGTCCATCATTGTCTCCTTCCAATGTGAATAGCAAGCAGCAGTGTTTGTTCAAGGTATTTGTTTTCTTCTGATCCTCCTCTTCATTAAATCCACTTAACCCTTTGAATCTTACTATTCCCTTTTGTGTCTTCCTCTCTTTGCTTATACATCTAAAGAAAGTTTTATCTTCTGACTTTACTGACCTTGGTTTGACCAAGCATGGCAATTCTTTTGTTCTTATATTGGGCGATGTAGTCCTCTCTTTGAGCGTTTGCCTGCCATGCCCTGCCTCCCTGTGCAGCTCCCAAAATGTTTGACTGTTCTTCTCAACTGTTTGTACCAGATCTAGCCCCGCCTTGCTATGAATGGGCTTCTCAACTAGTTACACGAGAAACACCTTTTGCAAAGTTGCAGTATCTCACTTCTTCTAGTTGATCTAGCACTGTCTAATCTAAATCTGGTAGATTTAAGTCCCCCATTAACCGCACTTCTCCTTTGCATACTATCCTTTGCATGACTTCACTCACATCCATATCTGCCTCATCCCTTTGGCAGCCTATATATTATAACTACATAGAGGTTACACAACGTACATTTCTTCAAGACAACTCAGTTGTTCCTTTCTTATTTTGTACCTTAATGACTTTTATTTTGTTCCTGTCATATGAAGTTACTCTTCCCCCTTTTTAATGCTTTCCAACATAATGGAATTTTGGAAAGAATTATAGAAAAGGGATCGTCTGCTTGTCTGGCTGTAGGAATAATAACTCTCCAAAAAAAGGGATGGAAATTCACCAGATTCGGCATGAAGAAAGAAAATATGAATCTCTCTGTTGAGTTTGAAAACAGAAACATCAGATCAATATTTTCAGAGAACTGAGCCTCTAAAAATATATATTTTCAATGGGAAAAAATCTCATTTTCTATGGGAAACCTTTAGAAGCTACTCAAATTGTTAGATGAGTGCCCCATTTCATCCCCCAACCTCATCTTCCAGCACTTTAACAAAAAAGAAATAAGGTGCTTCCAAAGTGCCGCCTTCCCCACGTGGCCTCTGCACACACACACACACCGCCCAACACACACCTTGATACCTGCCCCTGAACACTCCATACACAAGAAATAATAATATCTTTGGGGTTATTAATGTGCACAAACTGTGCACAATAATGTAATGGAAACTCATTTTCCAAAATCAAAAGGCTCGGCATGGGACAGTGTTATAAATCTTCCATAACTTCATATCCCTGCTCCTGAAAAGAGTTACTCCACTTTCTGTCCCACTGACAGACTTCTGGAACTCACTCTCCCACCCCTCACCCTCAGAAATATTTTAGTTTTGCCATGTGGCTGATTGTAGGAATGGTTAATGTAGGAGAGCACCTACGCTAGATGGGGGTAATTTTCAAAAGGAGTTACATGCGTAAATGTAGCTACTATTGTAGCAATTTTCAAAAGCCATTTACTCAAGTAAAGTGCACTTATGTGAGTAAATCCTATAGACAAGTCAATGGCATATATTGTAGCAATTTTCAAAAACCCACTTACTCAAGTAAAGTGAATTTACTCCAGTAAACCTGGTTTTTACTCGAGTAAATGCTTTTTAAAATCAGGCCCGATGTGTTTATCTCTAAGTACTCAGTGAGACACGGCATCATGAACCAAATCTTGGGAAGGGACACTTTCAAAGCCAGATGAGTTGCCCAGTCTGAAACGTCACCCCTCTCTATTCAGCTAAAAGTATGGCTGGGCTTTTATAGTGCGCCTACTTTCAGCCAGAAGTATTCCTGAGGGTCAGGGGAATACAACAGCACATGCACATAACTGGGAACTCTCCGGATTTGGCCCGGAGACTCTGGAATTCTGAATGGACTGCCGGGGCTCCGGGCCAACACCCAAAAACTCCAGGTGCCCTGCTACAGAAGGCTGGAAGAGCAAAGATCTGGAGCAGCATGGGTTCGAGGAAGGAGGAGCATCAGCACCTGTGCCTCATGAAAACAATGTGAACAGCCAAGACGAGCAGGAGCGGTGTGATGCCCTCACCGCGGGAAACAGAAACTGAAGACACAGGAAGAGGAGCAACGGCGTCGGGCTGCACGCCGAAAATAAAACAAGGGCAGAGTGGGCCAACGCTGCAGGAGGAGGAGGAAACACAGTACATGTCCCACGGGCCTGGGGAAAGAGAAGGCTCCTGTGGATAATGAGAATCGAGGTGAAAAGATAGAATGAGAGTGCATGTGTGTGTGGAAGAGGAAGTGAATGAGTGTGTATGAGTATATGCATCTATGGACGTGTGTGGAAAAGGGAGAGGAGTGTGCATGTATATATATGGAAAAGAAAGAGAAGCGAGTGTGTGTATGTGGAAAACGGGAGTGCATGTTTGTGTGTGGAAGGAGAGAAGTGAGTGACTGCATGAATGTATGTGGAAGAGAGCGAGTGTGTGTGAAAAAGGGAGAGGAGTGCATGTGCGTCTGAGTACATGTATGTGTGTGTAAGGAGAAGTGAGTGCATATGTGTGTGGAGAAGGGAGAGAAGTGAGTGGGTGTGTGAGAATGAGTATGAATGTGTGTGAGTGAGCATGTGAGTGTGCTATATTTCAGAGAGAAAGTTTGTGCACATGCTGCTACTGCCCTCCTAACCCCCCCCCCCCCCCCCCCGCGACAATATCAGGATGTCAGGAAATCAAAAGTTCCCAGGTATGCAGATGCACATGGGATTTTCAAATACATGTGTGCTGTGTTACTCCCCCTCCTCCAGTCACCCACAGGAATTAGGGTAAAATACATGTGCATTTTACCTAATTTTCAATGATGAATAACCCACATAGTTTCTCATTGAAACTAGCTACAAAATACACGTTAAAAGTATTTGCATCATTTGCAACTATGAGGGCTATTTGAAGATTGCCTTAAAGAGTCACTATTCTGTCTTAGTCATGCGTTCCCTATGCGCAGTTTGAACAGGTAGCTTAACTCAGGCTTAACTTGCAGATAGAGGCGGCCACGCCCTTAAATTTATTCTTTATTAACAGAGGCTTACTGTGCATAAACTGAAGATAACAGTGACCAGCACAGTCTAGACCACTGATAAAGACAGGTAAAATGAGCATAATTCTGCAAGGTTGGCCAGATTAGCTGCTGAGTCATTTCATGGACTGACCGTAGCTGACTGACAATAGGAGGCAAAAACTCCCAGGCACCCCTGCTTCCCAGTCAGAGGTTAACCTTTTAGAGCCAGCTGCACTGAATATGGCAGAAGCTGTTAACACACAGGCTGACCACCAGTTGGCAGTATAACAGAAAACAAGAAAGTATGCAGGATAAAGCATGAACAGCATTAGGAACAGAAACAGGCTGCTGTGGAAGCAGGACTCTATCGGGATGATGCAATATCAAACGCAGAAAAACTTGCGTCCAAACTGGGTGCATGTTTTTTCAATGTGTGCACAGCCCCCTCTCCTGGGTGCCCGATGCAATAGGCAAATGAGCTGCCACACTAAAAAGGACGTGCTAGGGATACATTGTGCATTCCTAACGCATCCATGGCATTAGGTGCCCATGAGATGTGGTTGTGCTTTTTTTTTGAGCACTTGACATTGTGTTGGTGGTTTTATGCATTGGGGGCAATAGCTAATAGCCTCATTTACATGGCATTTACATGTGATGTGCGCTATTAGCTACGAACGTGTTTGCACCCGCATTTTGGATGCACTAATCCCCTTTTTGCATCGGGTGTTAGTCTAACATGTCCAAAACACACGTCCAATCACGGGCTAACCTGTCCATTAGCCTGAGCGTACATATTGCATCGGCCCCTGTGAAAATAGGTCAAGAGTGAATAAACAGAAAAGCATTTATGGAGACAAGACAATCACCATCTGTTATTCTGTTCCTTAAGCCATAGCTCGATTTGACGTTTGCAGTTTAATGTAACTCAAAAGAGGCACATTAAGAGTTCTTAAGAAACGTGTGGCCAGGATCCTTGGCTTGAACACCACTACACTAGGAAGTTATCACCTAGTTATGAATAAGTTAGTTGAGCCGTGCTTCTATAATAATATTTTCTTTCCCAGAAAATGTTTCAGATACCATCTTTTTCATCCTGAAGATTCTGCACCTTAAAATCTTGTGAAGGAACTGAGTTGTAAAACTGAAAAGGAAAGAGTATTGTAAACACTGTTTTTAACAAAAAAAAAAGATAAGGAGATAAATACAGAATGCCTAGTTTCAATCTGATTTCCTAGCAAATTTACTGAAATTTTTATCCTTTTTTTTTTATAACTAACTGACCTTGGGTTAAACTAGCTCCCTAGTCTAAACTAGCATTGACTGTTCTTATACTCATTTTTTTCCTGACATTCCTATTCCCTAACTTCCCATTTGCATGTTATGAGTGCAATTATTGCTATAGGGGCTGCTTCCCCTCTGGAAGAATGGGTAATAGACCTTTAGGAGGATGTTTTAAAGCCATCTCCTTTAACAGGCCATAATTTTTAATTTTGCTTTACATTTACCATGATTCCAACAGTGGGTTGGTTTGCAACCCACAACCAGGGATGATGTCATGCAGGGCAGAGAAGTTCCCAGCACCATGTCTGGCAGTTTCCCATATTTTCTAGGGGAAATTATCAACTGACATTGTAATGACACATACACATAGCAAGTGGCAATACTCAGACTATAGCTATTAAAAAATGTCACTGATAAGTCACTTTTGAAACTCTTTCAGCAATTTCCATACAGTTCTTCAGAACTTGTGTAAATAATTGGTATTAGAAAAGAGTCACAAATGACCTTACGCTCACTGGATCTGATTGGCTATGATATCACAAAAAGCAGCACATGCATGGTTTGAACCAATCAGATCCCCATACTGCAAGAAGTACTTTGTGAAATGGTCACTTTTTTATAACATTCTAAATTCAATTTTTTAAATTATTTTTCTATGGCACAGGATCTTTCACAGTCTGTCAATTTGTTTAATATTTGACTCAGCTCAGTAATCACAGGGCCAGTTTCAGCTTTTTGACATTTCATTCTCTTGTTCAAAATAATATCCCTGATGAAATGAAAGAAAACCACCTTTTTCCTCTCCTGGGCACTGTTAAACTAAGCAGAACTGTGTTAAAATGTCAGCACTCAAAAGCTGAATTCACTCAGGAAGTAGAGGCTGCGTAACTGAGATCCCTTGCTTGATTTTACCGATCAATGTGAAGTCAATATTTAAAGAAAACATAAAACAGACAAGTTACCAGGGATATTCAGTGGCATAAATGTCCCACTGAATATCCTTGAATAAAGTTACATAGCTGGATTAGTTTGAAACCTGATCAGCTAAGTTAGAATTTTTCCGGTTAGCTTTCAAAGTTGTCTGAGTTATGTGTACCTGGATAACTTTATCTTAACCGACTATGTTCCCAGAATATCTCTCCTTAAGTGGTGACAAATTAAAAACACAACCTAGCAGACCTTCTGGCCTAATCCTCCACCTCCATCTCAGTGAGACCAATGTTGGGCCTGCTGGCTTGACTCCCCCTCTCCCAAGTCTCGCACCCCAAGTGTACTACTTTGACAATAATGCTGGAAACTGCCTGGAGTAGTATAAGTATTCTGCAATCCTGGCGGCCCAGAGGATTTTGAGGGGTGTTGGGTGAGGTGGGATGGTGGGGGAGTGGAGGGATGAAGAGGGTCTTGGTGTTAAGTGTTTTTGGACAAACCATGGGGAAGGGGATTGAGAATTGGCCCCATAGGCCTTAGACATGGCCACAGTCTTTGGAGAGAGAGGAGATCAGGCCAGCAGGCCTTACATTAGTCTCACTGGGGTGCAGGAAGGAGGATTGAGCTAATAGGCCCACTAGTTTGCCATATTTTTTAATTGTTCACCATTTAACCAGTTATATTTTTTTTTAATGTAGCCAGTTAAGGTTAAAATTATTCGAGAACATGTTTTGGGATAATGTTAACCTGTTCTTGATCATGCCTAGAATTAGACGAATAACTTATTTGGCTAGCTCCAAATATCGGAGTTAGCTGGATAAGTTATTCAGCTAAATCGTCTCTGACCTGAAAAGCCTCTGAAACACCTCCCAGTTTTTCAGGCAAATTTTATCCCGATAAGTGGTGATGATATTCAAAACTTGGCATTTATCCGGATAATTCAAAAGTTATCCAGATAAATGCCTTTTAAAATCAACTTCTGTAAGTTTTGCTGTAGTTCAGACTCCTGTGCCTTGTGCATAAGGCCTCATCTTCATCTCCACACTAAGAGAGACCAACGTGCCATAGCCATATTCAATGCGTGTTAGGGGATGACGACGTCCTTGCTGAGATTGTGCTGCGTTCTCAGATTTTCTGTCTTCTGCTTTTTCTCTTCCTTCCATTGCTTTCTGCAGGTGTATAAATCCATGGTACAAAAGGGAATGTCTTGTAGCTAAGTGGGTAGAAGATGTGAATAAAAACACTGAAGGACCATACATTAGGTATTTTGTAAATTGATTCTATATCTTTTGTTTTAGAGCTGTTCCAGCATGCACTGTGAGAATATGGCCGGACTTGCTATCTTTATATATTAAAACAAGTTATTCTAGTGCCCCTGTTAATTTGCTGCTTTTTGGTTTCTCTTCCCAGCTTCATATTCGATTACAGTTCTTTTCTGCATTTCTCAGTGAAGCCCTTGCCATCAGTTGTCCTCCATTTGATGCAAAACAGTATTTTCCATAGGTTTGAGAGACATTTACTGCACCAAATAATTATAGCATGGCAATAATTCAATGAATGTTTAATTTATTGGACAAAATTGTTGTCTCCATTACAATGGGATCCATTCGCTAAACTTTGCAAACACTTATGTGGAAGGAAACAGTCATTTAAGCCTGTGTACAATTCCTCACGCTATGCTGAAGCCATTTTGCAGCACTTTCACCTCATAAACAGAAATTGGCATTCCCATCTAAAAACACTGTACACCCGCATATATTAATGATAAATTATTTATTCAAATGAGCAATTCTGTGTGGCACACAAATTAGCATGAGATTGACTATAGTGCACCAACCTGAGCCACCATTTGCTAGAGCTTTTTTGTTCATGAAACCTTATATCACCTTGAGATCTCATATTACCAGGGAGGGGGTGGGACAACGACCAATTTATTGACTTGTCTGGCCTCAGGAAGCAGAAATTGGCACTGCTACAGAAGGGAAGAAGCTGCACTTACTTGGTTTTCTATAATAAGAAAGCTTTCTAGGTGCAAGCCATGGTGATAGATGAATCAAGGCTGGGACAGAAAATGGTGAGACAGACCTGGGCAAGGCGGAGAAGAAGTATGACAGTGAGACGGGGTGGCTGGCACATATCCAGGAGGGAGAAACTATTGGCCTCTAAGGCCTGGGAAAGGCCACAGCTACCCACACATAGCCAAAAACAACTCCAGAAACCTCAATCCAACAAAACATTTTTATTGGAAATCTCAGTGTGGGTAAAAACGATGTCACATTATACAAAAAAACAAAGAGAAACCAAGAAACAGAATGAAGAACAGTCCACAGGATCCAAATTTGCTACTCTTTGGAAGAAAGCTTTATAGGGCAGAAAGTTTCAAAGCAAAACAGAATGAGGTGGCTCAAGCAGTTCAGGATTTAGATGTTGATGGGCCAAGACCAACTCCTTCACAGGCAGCAGATCTGGCTAAAAAGAACACCTCTAGGTAGACAGGAGCCACAGGCAGGATCCTCAGTCATCAAAGTGCTGGTCAACTGTACCAACCTGTAGATTCCTTGGTGTGATTTTTTTAAGGTGGCTCCATAGAAGGCTTCCTGCCATTTGCAAATTTGAGCCCTTTACCGAAGGCACCTTTTCCAATTTGATCTGGTAATTCATATTGCCTCTGGCTCCAGTTGAGCATGCCAATGCTAGTTGAGGACTCTGTTGTTATAGACAAAGGCATCTGCAGACTGAGGGTATTGATGCCATGCTGAAATGTATAGGTTGTATTGGCCAGATAGGAACTATGCCCAAAGAAGTGGTGATGCAATCGGTACATTTGCACAGTGGCCACTTGCTGGTTTTACACGTTTTTGTCTAAGTGCTGAATATCTTGCAGATGTAGACAAAGCTCCTTGAGGAGGCCACAGAAGCCTACACAGACTATTTGGACCAGTTTTTCTTGGCTCAGAAAAGCTGGGTGTTCAGATAGTATGGTAAAGTTCCTGACTGGCTTGGAAAGACAGGGGTAGCAGAACGAGACCTTGGTTGGAGTGTCCCACTAAAGAGGTGCTGGCCTCCAATGCTTAAGGATTCTCCTGCTGCTCTATTGCTGATTGTCCTACAAGAATCACCTCCTCTACTTCATTCATTGATGTCGAGTTCCTCCATCAGTCTGGGTTTTGACTGTGATGTTTGTTCTACTTAGACACCCAATGGTAGGGAAACAGGGCAAGTAGCCACTTGGAATGCCATGGGTGTCTCAGAAGGGCCAGAGGTCCCCTCAAACCACACTCAGGCCTGTATAAGCAAGAGTAGGAAGAAGAAAGTGAAAGAAGAATACAGGAAATAGCATAAGTACTGCAAGTTATATGTGAAGTATTGATAAGGAAGGCAAAGACAGAATTTGAAAATAACCTTTCTGTGGAAGCAAAAACTCATAATAAAACTTTTTCAGGTACATTTGAAGTAAAAAGCCTGCGAGGGAGTCAGTTGGACCATTAGATGATCAAGGAGGTAAAAGGGTATTATACTGTGTATCTAATGTTATTGAATTGAACCACATACTCCCATAATCCTCCATACAATTTCTCATGTTATTGTTCTATGTAAAGCCTGTTGCGATATTGTGTTCAAATGTGAACCGATGGGATGTTCCCAACGACCGTCGATATATAAAAATACTAAATAAAATAAAATAAAAATTAAGGGAGGACAAGACTATAGCAAAGAGATGAAATGAATTCTTTGCTTCAGTCTTTACTGAGGAAGATATAAGGTGGATACCCATGCCAGAAGTGATATTTAAAGATGATGAGTCAGAGGAACTGAAACAAATCTCAGTAAACCTGGAAGATTTAATATGGCAAATTGATAAACTAATGAGTAGCAAATCATCTGGACCAGTTGTTATACTTCCCAGATTGGTAAAAGAACTGAAAAATGAAATCGCAGACTTATTATTATTAATCTGTAAACTATCATTAAAATCAGCTACAGCCATCATAATGCCAGTTTTTAAAAAGGATTCAGGGGTGATCCAGGAAACTATAGCCCAGTGAGCCTGACATCAGTGTCAGAATAAATGGTTGAAACTATTAAATTACTGAACATATAGATAAATAGTCATAGTTTAATGGGATAAAGTCAACATAGATTTAGCCAAGAGAAGTCTTGCATTACAAATCTGTTACTTTTTTAAAGGCATGAATAAACAAATGGATAAAGTTTAGCCAGTTGAAAAGGGTATCTGAATTTTCAGAAAGCATTTGACAAAGTACCTCATGAGACTTTTTAAAAATATACTTTTTATTTATAGAATTTTGAAATAACCAAGAAAAAAAAATCCTTGTATAAATTAATGCATAGAGAATACAAAACATTGCCTCCACTGTCAGAAGAAACTACTCTAATACATTATCATTAATCCATAATAAGGAAGAACTTACTCAATTATGAGAAGAAATATAAATACCAAAATAAACTTAATGGTCAAGGAACCCTGGATGATCCTACAACATTATGAATCTTCATCTCCCAGAGAAGATGTTACCCTTGGAGCTAAATATAGGGGGTGATTCAGCTGGCTTTGTCTTAAGGTAAGAAAGTTAGCTAATTGCAAAGGATTGAAAAAAATATATTTCAGCCCCTTAAATTTAGCAAGACATTTGCAAGGAAAATGTAACTAAAACAGTCCACCCAATTGCAAACTCACAGGTCTGAAAAGAAGACATTTCTTCCTCTTCATTTGCATTGTTTTAATCACATCAGGAAAAATGCTAATCTTGAGATTTAGAAAAGGGGTTAACTTATTACAAAAAAACAATTCAACACAAAGTCCCTGTCTGAGTCCACTAGAAAAGTAGTCACTAAAGTTGATGGAAGGACTTCTTCCATGAACATTTTCTCCAAAAAAATCTGCTAGATTCAAAATATTAATTGATTCTTGTGCTGAGGAATCTTTATAAGTTGCTTCTTTTAGTACAAGGCAAGTGTAGTAAACCTTAGATATAGGTGGAGCTAAATTTTCAGGAATCTTCAGTATTTCCAAAAAGTAACGCTTTAGTATTTGCAAAAGTGATACAGATTTTTTCCTTGGAAAATTAATCAATCTAATATTCTTACTTCTTGCTGCATTTTCCAAAGTTTCTATTTTATTCTGTAGCATCTGGTGACCTTTGGACAAGGGAACTGCAAAACTAGATGGTGAAGGTGTCAAACCATCAACATTAATCCACAATACAGGAGGAATGGTCAATGATGGTCAACAAATTGTGATGTCCACAAATCTTGAAAGAAACTCAGTAAAAATATTTGTTGTCAAATGACAGCATTATTTTAGGCCAAGTCAGCGGTCCCCCGACACGAACCTTGTTTCAAGACAGCTGTGTTGGGAGGGACCTCAAATCAGAAATTGTAATCTTATGGTGACGGGAATAAATGGCACATCCATATATATCTTACTGAGTTTGCTTCAAGATTTGTGGACATCACAATTTGTTAACCATTCCTCCTTTACTTTGAACAAGGGAATCCACATTATCTTGAAAAATGATCTTATTTATTTATTTATTTATTTAAAACATTTTATATACCGATTTTCACGGAGGGTATCCGACCAAAATGGTTCACAACTTCAAATTATAAAAGATAAAATAATAATAATACTAAAGAAAATAAAAAACATAATAAATAAATAGGAAATAGTAAAGATTGAAAAAAAAATACATTGTATAATTATAATCCCTAACACTCTGCATGACTTAACTAGAAAGAAAATTTTTTTAACAAAACAAGAAAAGTCAGAAATTTAAGAAGAATTACGAAATCAAGGTCCTCATTATCATGTAGTTAGCAACAAATAGTCTATTAAGCTCCAGATATGTATCATAAACCGATACTGATATTATAAGGAGCTTTGAGGAGAGGTATTCACTTCCTCAATTCCTGCATAAGCTATTTTAAATAGATAGGTTTTTAGAGCCTTCTTGAATTCCTTGATCTTAAGCTTCTATTACATTAATTTTAGTAGCAAATTGGGTAATTTTTTTCTGGCAGGTCTGTAACAACTCTAGTTTTGATGCTGGAACATAATTTCAAATTGGGAGGAGAGCATTGTTTAACCACATTTCACATTCGAAGTAATGTTTGAGGGCTCCCCCAGGGAGAACTTGAAGAGTGTCTCCTGCTTAGAAGGTACCTGAATTCCCTTAGAGGAAACAGATGCCATTGGCTCCATTCTCGGGTCTCTTTCCTCTATTTCTCACTGCCAATGTCCGAAACACTTCTGACAATGCTGATGTTCTGGGAGGAGCAGCCATGATGTCATCTGGCTGCGACTCAGATGACGCTGAAGCTTCTTCACCCCTCTGATAGTAAAGCTCCAGTTGTGCGGGAAGAATTGGCTCTCCAGGGATAGTGATATCTCCCCATCTAGGGAGTTAATCTGTGAACCTTCACCTGACATAACTCCCACTCCCAGCAATGCTTTTTCTTTCTCCAGCGTTCTCTGTCGATCCATTGCCTCAGCAGTGAGAAGACACTTCTCCATGGGACCCATTACTAATGCAGATAAAACATCGGGAAAAGTTTGAGTCCCCTTGCTTTTGCCCATAGAAACAGATGAACTGTCTGTCAAGGAAATAATCATAAAAGATTCTAGATGGCAATCAAAAAGTCCTGGGATAGGAGACAATGTTCTATTGCGTATTGAGAACTGGTTAAAAGATAGAAAACAGAGTAGAGCTAAATGGTCTGTTTTTTTCAATGGAAAAAGGTGAATAGTGGCGTACCCTAGGGATCTGTACTGGGACCACTGCTTTTTAAGATATTTATAAATCACCTAGAGATGGAAACAGCAAGTGAGATGATCAAATTTACTGATACAAAATTATTCAGAGTTGTTCAATCACAAGAGAATTGTGAAAAGTTGCAATTGTACCTTGCAAGACTGTGAGACTGGAAATCCAAATGGCAGATGACATTCAGTGTGGAGAATGGCAAAGAGAGGCATGTGGGGTAGAACTATCCAAATTATAGCTACACAATGCAAGGTTCCACATTGGGAGACATCACCCAGGAAAAAGATGTAGGAGGCATCTTGGATAATATGTTGAAATCCTCTGCTCAGTATGTGGTGGTGGCCAAGAAAACAAATAGAATGCTAGGAATTATTAGGAAAGGAATGGAGAATAAAGCAGAGACTATCACAATACCTCTGCATTGCTCCATGGTGCAACCGCACCTGGAGGGTGCAGATCTAGTCACCACATCTCTGAAAAGGTACAGCAGAATTAAAAAAGGTTCAGAGAAAGGCAACCAAAACAATAAGGGGATGGAATGATTTCCTTATGAGGAAAGGTTAAATAGGTTAGGGCTCTTCAGCTGGGAAAAGAAGTGGCTGAGAGGAAATATGATAGAGGTCTGTGATATAATGAGTGGAGTGGAGTGAAATGGGTAAACGTGGATCAGTTGTTTACCCTTTCAAAAAGTACAAAGACTGAAGGACAGACAATGAAGTTATTAGGTAATACATTTAAGGCAAATAGATGAAAATATTTTTTTACTCAACGCATAATTAAACTCTGAAATTTGTTGCCAGAGGATGTGATGAAAGCTTTTAGTATAACTGGGTTTAAGAAAGGTTTGGACAAGTTCCTGGAAGAAAAGTCCATAAACCATTATTAAAGTGGACTTGGGGAAATTCACTGCTTATCCCTGGTCTGACCCAGTATGGAAAATCTTATGTTTTTATGTCCATTATAGCAAGTGCTGTATGCTAGCTTTGAAGTGTGACCAAATCTTAGCTCAGGCATGTCAGCAGTGGTATTCAGGTCCTTGGTGCTTCTCTCTTTGCTCCATGAGGGCCATGATACACTCTGGTTTTTGTGAACTGTATGGAGCAGGGTCTGCCCTCACCAATCTTTCTTTGGTTTGCTCGTATTGAATAAAAATATAGCAATAGAAATCTATATGGGGTGTTCTTAAGTAATTTGCAAACAAAAAGCAAAGAACTAACCCCTAAACAATTGAAACAAAATTTTAACCCAAAAAGAAAAAAACCTCCTAAACTTGCTCAGTAGTCTTCCCTCAAAATTCCAAAACCTTCAAAAAAAAACAGCCATCATTTAAAAAAATGCAGTGTTAATATTAATGACACCCACAATTGTGAGAAAATGTGCTTAAAACACCATCCCAAATTAATACTTAGCAAACCTTAAATGCTTATTCATTTGTATAGACATGCCTAGCCCACCATGATGTACCGAACGGGCTGCTATGCTTTAAATGTCCACAGATGCTTTCTATTGTGCATATATTGGCTCTCAGAACAAAACAAAAAGTCCCAGTAATGTAAACCAAAAACTCATCTGCATGTCTATACTTGATCCAGCACTTGGAAAGTCCCTCATGCAGCTCCTCATGTGCATTTGCATAAAGGTTGATCCAACATTCATTCGACCCCCCCCTGCATAGCTTCATCAAGGGGGGGGGGGTCATAAACAGAGAGTGACAGACAAACCTACCTGCAAACATCATGAGTATTTCAGCCCTACAGGAGCTTGATCTTCTAAGATGAACAACTGCTGTCTGGCCGGCTCCCTCAGGAGAAGTTAATCTGCAAGCATCCCTAAGACTTTTATCCATATCGGAGCTTCAGCTTCTAAAATGAACCCATGCCATGCTGGTCGGCTCCCTCCGAGGGGGATCTGGGCTGTTTCTGGTGCAATCCGCCATTACATGCATTTTGGGGTTAAAATTTCCTTTCAAGTGGTAATGGCGGATTGCACCAGAGTGGCCTGGGTGTCATTAATATTAAGAGTACTTTTTAAATGATGGGTTGGGGGGTTTGCCAGTAATGATTAAAAATACTGATCTGCTTTTCATGAGTGGAAATAAAGCATGGTATGAACTGGCTTTTGCACTGTAAGGTTTGAGTTTTTTATTTCTTCATTTTTTTGGAAGTTTTTGGAATTTTGAGGAAAGACTACTGAGCAGGTTTAGGAGATTTTTTTTTCCTTTTTTATTTTTTTGTGCTTCTGCCCAAGTCACCTTGCTAGAGTAGTTGTTTGGAGATTCTTGTTGACTGCGTGACACGCAGAACGTTGTCGTTTTGGATGACCCTTTCCGACAGCATGTCATTTGCCCCAGCTGTTGAGAATGCTCTGTGCTTTGGTAGTAGTGAGGCAGGAGGAACAGGGTGGCCTGTAGGGTTGCCTGTAGGGTTACGTGGCCTTTGTGGCAGCTGGGAGGACCATATTCCTTCAGCTTCCTCCTTCACTCTCCCATCTGTCACTGCTTCTTGTGCGCAATCTGTCACCTCGTCCACCTCCTCCTTAATACTCTCCTCCTCTTCTTGTCACTCCTCTCCACCTCTCTTCCTGAGGCTCCTACATGTCCTCCCTCTCCTCATCCTCCCAGCCCCTGCTCCTTCTGCTGCTTACTTGTTCTCCCATTACTAATAAGCCTTTTCACCCTCCTCAACCCCCATCCCTCCTGACTCCTACATGCGCTCCTCTTGCTCACCCCCTCACTACACACCCTACCAATTCTCAGTTCACTCTTATTCCTTGAATACTCATTCATGCCTACATACATCCAGTCATGTGTAAGCTGCATTCCTGTCACACTCACACATACTCTCTCCTGCTGTTCAAACTCTGGGACAGTTTGTAATTAGACAGAAACAGACACAAACCCCACACGGCCCACACTCAAAAGAGACATCAGAAGACACATCAGAAAGGGTATGATAAAGAGTCAAAAGGTAAGAACAGGACACCACTGAAAACACCAAATGCATACCTGCTTTTACCACAAATTTCTTAGGCAACCCCTTCACTCCTTAGTCCAGCTACGGCCCTGTTTCCTCCTCAGCACTGATCCTGATGACTTGCTAAGCCTTTTATCTGATTCTCCAAGGATGGGCTCCAGGAAGCAAGATGAGTTGTTTTCAAGCATGTGCTTGTATGCAGATTATGCTGCCATATTGACAAAGGTCCTGCCACACAATTTTCTGCATGCACCTGTTCTGTGGTGTGCAGTTTTAGGGAATTGCAATTATGTACATGCTTTTACACCTATGCAAATCTCCCCTGTAAAAACAGGGACTTTGTGGCTTTAGCGAATAGGCTCAGTATAGTTTTCTGTATCTTCTGACCTCAGTATTCAAAGCTGAATGGCTATGCTGCCGAATACCCCCATAGAAATAACCACTTAGGCAGATAATTCATATCCAGCTAATTTTAGACCTGATCGAGCAGGACTAACTTGTCCATCTACTGTAGGTAGATCTGTCGAAATATCAAAACGTATCCAGCCACAATAGATAGATAAGTAGTTTATCCCTGATCCATCGCGCACCCATTAGATATCCAGCTATCTACTTATCCGGCTAAGTGGTGACCCCTGAACATAGCCAGATATTCAGCAGCCGCCACTTAGCTAGATAAGTTGCTTCTTGTAAGATTGTAAGCCCTCTGGGGATAGGGAAATACCTACAGTACCTGAATGTAATCCACTTTGAAGCGCTGCAAAAAGTGGAATATAAATCTAAATAAATAAATAAACATGGTCTTGTCTGGCTAAGTAGTGCTGAATATCAGCCGCCCCAAGGTTATTGGCATTGTTCTAAAGACCTTCTCCTAGCAAGTTAATGGTCTAAGTCTGATTTCAGGGCGGTTCAGAGTCACAAAGTGCATGGTCACAAGGGGAAATGAGGTGGTATTTACAATTTCCCAACTCTGTGTGTGTGAGTTTTTTGTTTTATTGGTCCAGCAGTTTCTGCCTGTCCTTTTATGCTGGCAGCTAAACTGGAACTAGGGCTGGGATCTGGCAGCTTGAGCTTCCATCCACAATTACCCCTTATTTTCATAGCCTCCTCTTATCTTATCTCATCTCATGCCAGCCATCACAGCAACAGTCCTCAGTTTCTCTCAGAACCCTGGTAACATGAGTGTTGGCGTTAAGCAATGCCTGAATCTCTCTTCTCCTCCAGTATCTGTGAAAACTACCTCTGCAATATCTCCAACCCTGGCTGGCCCAGGCAAAAAAGGACCTGAGCCAAGAATTAAAGCTGCTCCTCCACATGACAGTGTGCAACACTGCTACTCAGGCACCTGCCTGCTCCCTCAGCTCTGCATACATGCCTGCATGGCTGGCATGTTTAACCTTCCTCAAGGACAAACACAGCATTGAACTTTAACAATGTTCATTTATTTATCAGCATTTGATAGTCTACCTTTTCCTAGGATAGGCCTCAAGGCGGATTACAATAACTTTAAATGAACAGAGGCATTAGAGCAGCTTACGATCAAATCGGAATTTGTAATTAATGTAGAATTGGGGTCCAGGAAGGGAAAACTCGTTTCTGGATAATTTCAAGACCCAGTTGTGTCCCTGTTGTGTGTAACAGTACATCATCAGAGGTTCAGGAAGTTGGGCCGAAGATGTGGATCTTAGAGTTATAGACTAAGGAAAACTTACAATAGCCAGTTGAACTGTGAAAAATAATGTAAACCAGAGCTTTAATTATGCACGGAAGACTTAACAATCCTGTGTGTCCAATGTGAATTTCTGCAAAAGTATTCTTATTCTATTTGAGGACTGCCTGTCAGGTATATGGTATGTTTTCTAACAGCTTCAGTTTTGCAAAAAGTCACAATTAAGGTTGTAACTTGCAAGGGATCTTCTCCCCAGAGACACCTTCCCAATAATGAACTAATAGTTGCTAACCCAGGCACCAGGTACTCAATGTATTAATTGGAGAGAGTGTTTCTGTGGCTCCTGTTTACATGGCTGTGATTCAAAGAGGAGTATGAATTATCTTTTCTGTTTTTGTCTGGCTAATAATCTCAGCCTGTGCTGGGGAACCTATTCCTGTTTGTCAGAGCTGAGTGATTTGACTTTTATTTAAGGAGTAACCCTTGCTAACTTTTAATTTCATACTTTTTTTCTGATACGTCCATTTCTACACCTGTCTTAAGAGATTAACAATGTGGTTTCTAGTCATCCACAAAACCAAGCACCACCCTGGAGATTCTGTTTACGTATGCCCTTTCATTAATTGCCAGTACTTGCTCTCCTGAGCTTTACAAGACATGTTATGTTCTACAGTGCATTTTAATTACCCTCATCACTGGGAGTGTTTTGGTCTGAGTGATTCCCTTATTGTGTGCTACTCCTGCACTGTGAATTTGCCCTTGTCTCAGAGACAATGGTTGACCATTGAATCTGCATTGTCTCATCATAAATGATGAGACAATGGTTGACCATTGAATCTGCAATTCTGTCTACATGAATATTTTTAAATTGGAGATAATTATAAATAAAACCCACCTCTAATGTTGTATTGTTGGGTCCATAATGGGTTGCGTTTAAAGTATTTGTTTATTTTCCATGAATAATTGGTACACTCAGGCAGCCAGATCATTTAGGGCTGAGTGTGTCATTTGGGTGGTGTACTAGACTTCGTCTTTGCTTCTCACCTACAGCACTTTTCCTTGCTTCAACATACTAGACATGAAGATGGCAGTAAAATACAATCTTTATCCTCCTCAGGTGCTAGCTTCAATGCAAAGGCTGACAACTGTGGTGCACCACTTATCTGTGCTCATCTTTCATGTTGGTTTTGCCCATAATCCCAGATCTTTACCATCATTTAATACCATTACTCTAACCGCTCTCTGCTTGTCTCTTTCGCGATCATGCCTAGACTAAATAATTTGCTACAGAACTTTTATGAACATGACCAGGACATGCAATTTTTCTTTTAGCCAGATCTTCCATCTTTTGTCAGTAAAATGTAATACTAAAGTTTGGACTCAACATTCAAAGGCATTTAAGCCAAATAACTCATGAGTTATCTGGCTGAACAGCAACTTTTTAAATATTGAGTCACTTATCCAACCAAAATCTAGCCCGATATGTCATTATCCAGTTAAAATAAAAATAAAGGTGTTCCGGGGCAGGCTATAATTATCCAGCTAACTTAGGCAGTTTTCAGCCATCAGCAGCTTAAGTTAGCCAGATAACTTGAGGATTGGCCCAGAGCAGTCCTGATGTTATCTAGGCTCATGGGGCTAGAGGACCTGCCTCTTGACTCAGGGCTATACTCGCAGGGAGGGGTTTTACGCATGTAAATTAACTACCTATGGAAGTGGGCTTTTGAAAATTGCTACAATATACGCCATTGAAGCATCCATAGAATTTATACATGTAAGTGCACTCTACATGGGTAAATGGCTTTTGAAAATTGCTACAATAGTATATTAATTGTAAAGCACTGCTGCTATTTTCTATCTGTTCCAGCGCTGCTGCTAAAGTTTTGTTGAATGTACACCGACATGATGTTACTAAACGAATGTCTGTGTATAAAGAACCTCAAATAAATAAATAAAATAAATGTGTGCAACTCCTCAGACTTTAGCCCCAAGAGGAAATTTGTCCAGCCTCAGGAGGCGAGATAGCATTAGGACTGCTCTGAGCCAATCCTAAAGTTACCTGGCTAACTTAAGCTGCTGCTGCTGCCTGAAAATCATTTAAGTTAGCTGGATAACCATAGCCTGCCCTAGAACACCTCCATTTTTAGCCAACTAAATTTTAGTTGAATAATGACTTATCCAACTAAACTCTAGCTAGATAAGTGACTCAATATTCAAAAAGTTGCTTTTTGCAGAGTTGCCCACCCCTGCTCTAAAGAATAAAGCTGGTTAAGTAGCGACAGGCCTTATCTACATATCTATGTATAGATGGCAGGCCTGGCATCCCAAATTTGATCCTCTATTCTATGTAGGAAAAAAAGTGGCCTGCCAGGCTGAAACCCCTTCACCAAAAACTTCCAAGTGTGATTAAAAAAAAAAAAAAAAAAAAAAGTCAGACAAGAAGCGCCAGCCTCCCCCTTCCCAGTTAGTACACTCTTAAAAGCCTCTCTCCTCTTTTCCCACCCACTCAGTACCTCTCGCAACCCATTTCTGCCCCGTGATCTCAGAGGCTTCCAGCGTCGCTCTGATTCTTATGACAGCAGCACTGCCAGCTTACACTTCTGACTGCTGTCAGAGCAGTGTTGAAAGTTCCTGGGATTGCAGGGGAAGTGGTCCCATCATAGAAAGGGCGGGTTGTAAAAGGCACCAAGTGGATAGAGGGAGGGACTAGGAGAAGAGGGGAACTTAGTTTTAAGAAGGAGGCAGGGAAGGAAGAGTTGCCCCCTGGCCAACTTCTTATATTTTTTTCAGGCCTGCCCTCTTCAAATTGTTTTTAAAGGCCTAGTGCTATTTAACTGGCTCTATTCATTTGAGTCAGTTAATAGGAAAGTTTTTCGGCCGTACGAGGCCATATAACTTTTAAACCTAATTAGCTGTATTTAAATATATCCAGTTAGGTTTAAAAGTTATCCAAGATTACGTTAATTGTAGATATTCAGCAGAAATTTTATCTGTTGAATATCCAGGACAGATTATCTGTCTAACTTTAGCTGGATAGCTCGTCTGCTCACTAGCTTACTGCATATTGGCCCCTATATAACTTGCCAATGCTTCTTTAGTAAAATGCTGTTACAGAAAATAACTCAAAAAACATTTTCTATATGGAGTTACAAAAAAATGGTTGAATTAAACACAAGTTTGAAAAGTGAGAGGAGTAGCTCCACTCCTTATGCAAAGTCAGCCCTTTTTTGTTACTATGTGTCCAGTATATGCACGTGTACGTTTCTATAATGGGACTGATTAACTATAAAACCTTTTTGCTGTGTAACAATTTGGAAATATGTTCAGTAGTGCTGAGTTTGACAATATCTTTTCTTTAGCAACATTTGGTGCCTATTTTCTCTGCTGTGCAAAATTGCAAGAGCCAATGTTTATTTCCCATGTTTCAATGTCTCAGGACCCTGTCACCCACCAAGTCTCCAAACTCCTCTACTGGATCTATTGCCTCCAGCAGGAAGTATCCGTATCCAATGCCACCACTGCCGGATGAGGAGAAGAAGTCTAACAAACAAAGTGCCAGGGTACGGAAATCATTTATATTTATTGCTCAAGCCTACGCAAGGAGGCATTATGCATGCGGTTTCATCAGCATATAGAAAAGAATAAAGGAGAAGGGTCAATTCACCCAGCTGTAAAAGCAGCTGTTCAGTTTTATCTGTGTATGGTAAGAGGAAAGGGAGCTAAATAACACTGGAAGATAGAGAGGATATGGGCTAAGGTAATATATGGAAGAAGAAAAGACTATACTACACACATGGCCTGCATCTGTCAGAGAGAGGAATTGGGCGTTATAGGGAACAGTTCAGAAAATACATTTGCTTGAGTTTAAATAAGATGAAAGGGGTGGTAAATAGCATGCTAGGGAGCATAGGGAACGTTATAACTAACAGTACAAATGAGGTGATAATACAGCAGATGAGGTCCTGTACAGCAGCATTATGTCCATTCTGGAGACTATATCTCCAAAAGGGTAAACATCGAGTAGAGTCAGTTCAGAGAAAAGCTACCAAAACAGTGCACGGCCTGCAGCAAAATCCATATGATATGAGATATAAGGATCTAAACGTTCACCCTAGCGAGGAAAGAGATATTAAAATACTTCAAAGTTATAAATGTACAAGAAGCAAACCTTTTAGGTTGGGATAGATTCAGACCAACATCAGAAAATATTTCATCATGGAAAAGGTGATGGATGCATGGCACGACTGCCCAGGGGAGATAGTGAAAGCAAAAACAGAAACAATTCAAGAAAGCCTGAGATAGGCAGAGGATTCCTAGTTGCAAATAAGTTAAGAGAAAGCCAGAGATCAACTGAAATCATGAAACAGGAAGTAAATGAGGAAGACCAGATGGGTCTTAAAAGTCATATCTGCTGTCATCTTCTGTTTCTATGATAATATTTCCTTTTATTGCAGGTGCCATTCAACAAAATCAGAATATGTTTTATACTAGTTGATGTCCAAAAGTCAAAATTAGTTTGAGTGAATAGGCCCTGAATGGTTATGCAAAGGAAAATTAGTTCTTACCTGATAATTTTCATTCCTGTAGTACCAAGGATCAGTCCACACTGCTGGGTTATGCCTCCCTTCCAGCAGATGGAGTCAGAGAGAAACTGAAAAGGCACCTCCCATATACCCTGGTGTGCCACCTGCGGTCCCTCAGTATAATCGCTATCAAAGCAGAATGAATATAATATGGTAACAACCAATGACTAGATCAATGTGAACAACACAACCCGTAACCCCAACAACATCGGAACTAAATATGAACTGCCGATAAAAACTCGATATGCCATCTGACAAGATGCTCTGAGAAAAGTCTGTAAGAGAGAAAACCAGAAGAAACAGACTAGCGGGACTTGTATACTGTGGGCGGGCGTCTGGACTGATCCTTCGTATTACAGGAACGAAAATTATCAGGTAAGAACTAATTTTCCTTTCCCTGTACGTACCAGGATCAGTCCAGACTGCTGGGATGTACCCAAACTGCCCTAAATGGGGTGGGACCTCGAGAGTCCCGCTCTAAGCACACTGCTGCCAAACGAATCCATATTCGGATCCCGAACATCCAAACGGTAATGCTTGGCAAACGTGTGCAAAGATTTCCATGTAGCCACCCTGCAAATCTCCTGGGGTGACACACAGTCACTCTCCGCCCAAGAAGCCGCCTGTGAGCGAAGAGAATGAGCCTTAAGCCCTCCGGGACAGTACACCTTGACCAATGTATGCTGCAGCAATAGCTCCTTTCAACCAGCGGGCAATGGTAGTCTTAGAAGCTTTTGACCCTTTCTTCGGACCATGCCACAGAACAAATAGATGATCCGACAGTCTGAAAGGATTGGTAACCTCCAAGTACTGCAGGAGGACCCTTCGAACATCCAACCTCCTAAGATCCCTCTGCCGAGGATCGTGCCTACTCTCATCCGAGAAAGGCGGCAGCTCTACTGTCTGGATGACGTGAAAAGTCTAAACTACCTTAGGCAAAAAGCAAGGAACAGTGCGAAGAGAAACTCCCGAGTCGGAGATACGCAGGAACGGCTCCCTACAGGACAAGGCCTGTAGCTCATAAATCCGCCTAGCTGAGCAGATAGCCACCAGAAACACCGTCTTAAGTGTTAAATCCTTTAGGGTAGATCTCTTTAAAGGCTCAAAAGGAGAACTACACAGACCACGAAGAACCAAATTCAGATTCCAAGTCGGACAGATAGACCGTACCGGTGGCCTGAGGTGTTTGACCCCCCTTCAAGAACTTGGCCATGTCCGGGTGAAGAGCGAGGGAAATATCGCCAACCTTACCACGAAAACAGCCCAAGGCTGCTATCTGTACTCGAAGTGAGTTGTAGGACAATCCTTTCTTTAAACCGTTCTGTAAGAAGCCAAGAATATGACCAATGGTGGCCTGTCGAGGGGTCACATTCAACCCTCTACACCACGAGTCAAACACCTTCCAAACCCTAACATAGGTAACCGAAGTAGAGGTTTTACGAGCGTGTAGGAGAGTAGTGATAACCGCCTCCGAATAACACTTCTTTCTCAATTGCCACCTGTCATAAGCCAAGCCGCTAGATAAAAGCGATCGGCCTGATCAAAAAATACTGGGCCCTGCCGAAGCAAGTGAGGCAGATGTCCGAGACGTAATGGACCGTCCAGCACCAGGTTGATCAGATCTGCGAACCATGGTCTCCTTGGCCACTCTGGGGCTATGAGAATGACGTGTCCCGCGTGGGATTCAATCCTGCGCAAGATTTTCCCCACTAGCGGCCATGGAGGAAGCCCATATAGAAGAACGTGTGTGGGGCAAGGAAGAACCAGAGCATCCACGCCTTCGGAACCGTGCTCCCTTCTGCGACTGATGAAGCGTGCTGTTTTTGCATTGAGGCGAGTCGCCATCAAGTCTAATCTGGGGGTCCCCACCTTCGGCTGATAAGCTGTAGCGCCTCGTTCGACAGTTTATTTATTTATTTATTTAAAAACTTTTCTATACCGTTGCTAAGTTAAATACCGTCGCAAAGGTTTACATGTAGGCACATATTTAATGTAGGTAAAAGTGTACTACAGTACATTCTAACAGGTGCCGTCAAAGGTTCAGTTACAATATATCATTAGACATAGTCATTTAGCGAAGTAGTTCATGACCAATTGTACCAAGGTACTTACACCAGTAGTTTTATTACACATAGTATTATAGTTATGTTTTATTGTGGTGTAGAGTTCATAGACTAATCTACTGTACAGTCCTAAGGACTGTATGTCGGTGCCTTTTTGTCTTTTCCTGAAATATTTCTCTCTATTCTCCCGTCTCTTTGTAAAATGCTTGTTTAAAAAGCCATGTTTTTATATTTTTCTTGAATGTCTTGAGATCACTTTGTAGCCTGATCTCTGGAGGCATTGTGTTCCAGATTATGGGGCCTGCTAGTGATAGGGCTCTTTCTCTCACTTGTGTCAGTCTTGCTGTTTTAACTGATGGAATGGTTAGGAGTGCTTTATTTGCTGATCGGAGGTTCCTGTGTGGAGTGTGTACCCGTAATGCTGTGTTCAACCAGTCTGATTTCTCATCTTAAATTAGTTTGTGAATGATACATAGGGTTTTTTATTTAATTCTGTGTTCAATTGGTAGCCAATGTAACTCTGCTAGGGTTTCAGTTATATGGTCCCTCCTTTTTCCAGTTAGTATTCTAGCTGCTGTGTTCTGAAGTATTTGCAGTGGTCTTAATGTTGTATTAGGTAGTCCTAACATAAGGGCATTGCAGTCATCTGTGCTGGATCTAGCCGGGATCTAGCTGTTGACGTTGTTGACCCCGGCTATGTGAGATGCCGCTATGCGAGACATGTGTCGCTCCGCTCAAACCATCAACCGGCTTGCCTCAGAGGCCACCAGATGACTCTTTGTGCCCCCTTGTTGGTTTATGTAAGCTACCATGGTTCGCTGTCGGAGAGAACCCAAACTGCCTGGTGCTGAACCAGCGGAAGGAAGTGGCAGGCGAACTGCCCTGGTTTCCAAGCGATTGATGGACCATTTGGACTGTGGCAGCGTCCAGAGGCCATGTGGGGACTGTGACTGACAAACTGCCCCCCAACCCGTCAGGCTGGCATCCGTCATCAGGATGATCCATTGAGGGGGCTCCAGGTCCACACCTTTGAGCAAATGATCCAGAATCAACCACCAGTCCAGGCTGGACCTGGCCGGCTCGAGTAGAGGTAATGGTATCTGGAACTCCTCCGATTTTGGATCCCAGCGAGAAAGCAGTGCCATTTGCAAAGGACGCATATGAGCAAAAGCCCACGGAATTAGCTCCAAAGTGGATGTCATATAACCAAGAACCTGCAAATAATCCCACACCACGGGTAAAGGAAGAGCTAACAGACAACGAACCTGAGACATTAGTCGCTCCATCCTCCCCTGTGGTAGAAAGACCTTGCCCAAGTTGGTGTTGAAACGTGCCCCCAGAAATTCCAAACTCTGGGAGGACACCAGCTGGCTCTTTGAGTATTTGACAACCCAACCGAGAGAATCCAGACGGTGCAATACCGACTGTACTGCTTCCTGGCAAAGTAGCCGTGATTTCGCTCGGATGAGCCAATCGTCTAGGTAGGGGTGTACCAAAATGCCTTCCCTGCGAAGGCTCACTGCTACCACCACCATGACCTTGGTGAAGACCCTCGGTACCGTCGCCAGTTCGAATGGCAGAACACAGAACTGGTAATGTTTCCCCAGTATCATGAACCTGAGAAACCGCTGATGAAAGTCTCAAATCCCTATGCGGAGATATGCTTCTGTTAAGACCAAAGAAGCCAAAAATTCGCCTTTGTGGATGGCCGCAATGACTGATCTCAATGTCTCCATCCGGAAGCATGGAATGCGCAAAGTCCTGTTTACCTGCTTCAAGTCCAATATTGGACGAAAAGTGCCCTCCTTCTTGGGCACGATGAAGTAGATGGAATAACGACCGGTTCTCTCCTCGGCCGGGGGAACCAGAACAGTGGCTCCCAGGACCTGTAACCGAGTCAGTGTTTGCAATATCACTTGTTGCTTTGTCAATGAACCACTGGGAGAAATGAGGAACAAGTTGCGGAGGGGCTGTGCAAAATCCAAAGGGTAGTCGTGATTTATAATATCGAGGACCCACTGGTCTGAGGTGATCCTGGCCCATTCCTCCCGAAAGTGGAAGAGACTTCCCCATGAAGGGACGCTGGCCCATCCCAATGAAGGGATGGGCCAGCGTCCCTTCATTGGGATGGCTTATTGGCGAAGGCATACGATGCGCCCGATCTCTGAGGCAGCCGGCCACGAAAGGAATGGGTCCACGCTTGAGATCTTGCGGGTGTCTGCCGTGCAGTAGAGGAAGAGCCCCTCCCTGAGCGGAAACAGCGTTGTCCACGGAAGCGGCCGCGGAACGATCCGGAGGAACGAAAAGACCTGGGCTTGTCCTCCGGCAACTTATAGACCTTGTTCTCCTCCAAGGAGCGAACCAGCTGTTCCAATTCGTCGCCAAATAAGAGCTTACCCCAAAAAGGAAAAACGCCCAATTGCGACTTAGAGGAAGTGTCCGTCGCCCAATTACGCAGCCAGAGAAGCAACAAAAGTGTGGCACCTGTATAGAAATAGAAACCTGTCTGAAATGACAGCCCCAAGGAATGCAGCATCTCTGGGGTAGAGTGACCGGCCCACCGATGAATCCTCCCCCTCTACTCACTGGGCAGGGGACCAAGAGTACTCCAGGTATAGGTTAAAGGGCAATGCCCTGCCTGGCCTGCCAGGGCTCCAATTCTTTTCCTGTTTTTTTGTGTTTGTTTGTTTGTTTTTTACAGAAAAATTGATCTAGCCAGAGGATTCCCCATAAATAAATCAAACCTGACACCAAAAGGATAGAGGAACCCTTCCCAATTTGGAGATGATCAGGACCACAGGTTATGCACTCTCAATCTGCTGGAGTCAGAGAAATACTGAGGGACCGCAGGTGGCACACCAGGGTATATGGGAGGTGCCTTTTCAGTTTCTCTCTGACTCCATCTGCTGGAAGGGAGGCATAACCCAGCAGTCTGGACTGATCCTGGTACGTACAGGGAATGGAAAATATGTAGTCTTGCTTTAGTTACATATGCATAACAAAAGGTAACTCCCAGAGTGATTGTTTTATTTTGAATGTATCTATCTGAAAACCTCTAAGATATCAAAACACTGTTCAAGCAGCAGACTGTAACTATGACATCAGTCACATCCGATTGGCCAAATATGGCTTTGCTTCATTGGTGAATTCCAATTTCAGAGCAATGCTTACAGTTTAGCAAATAAATTCCTAGAAGTTTATTGAGAGGGTAATTTTCAAACTGCCCTCAGAGTGGTAAGTTCTGCCTGCACACTTTACATTATACACACAGGGGTACATATTGAAAAGCCATTTAGATGGGTAACAGGAAAGTTATCCGTCTAAATGGCTTAGCCACATTTTTAAAATGCCTACCTGGCTAAATTCTAGCTGTAAAATTAGTTATCCGGCCAGAATTCAGCTGGGTAAATCGGGGGCATTCCTGGGGGGGGGGGGGGGGGGAGGGAGGTAGGTGTTTTGGTGAGGAGCTGAGTTAGCCGATTAAGTTAACTTACCCAGCTAACTCTAGACATGCCATAGGCAGATCTAAAGCCATAGGCAGATCTGAAGTTAGCAGATTAATTTTTACCCCATAGACTTACTAAAGATTTTCAAAATGAACTTACCAGCAAATATTTGCCTTGGAAATCCTTAGGTGTAACTGGCAGAGTATGCACATGAATTATCTTGTACAAAAGTTATATCTGCTTCAAGCAGGCCATAACTTGAGCGCATAATTTTTAAAATATAAAACTATGTATGTATGCGCAGATTCACTCCTACCCTTTCTGTACCCCTCTGTGCAGTCTGCATGAAAGTGCACACAAAACTGCGTTACATGCATACTCTTGGCAGTGGCAATTTTTATTTAATAAACCCATTTCCCAATAATCTAATCTGTGTACATTAAATAAATCATAAATACAATAAAATAGGATATAAAATCATACTAAGTATATAAAAATGATAAAATTAAACAAAATAAAATAAAAGCCTTAAATATTAATCCAGACTCAAAAGAAAATGAACAAATTAATCTTCAGAAACCTTATCAAATAACCAGGCCTTTACTACTTTCTTAAATTTAGATCATTTTTTGCCATGCAGAAATATAATGGAAGGGAATTCCAATGAATGGGAGCCTGATATTGAAAATCCATCTAGTGTGCTTTAGTGAAAGTTTTTGGGGAGAGGGAATCAAGCACCCTTCTGACTCTCCCTTTCACGATTCATTATTAGCAACAAGTTGTTTTTTAAAATGGATATTGGTGTGCGATAGCATTGCTTGGTTTGGGTACTGATGCATGTGCTGTGTGTACAGGGATCAATGCAGAAGGCAAAAGCTTTGTACTGAGAGGGGGAGAAGAGGAGAATGCTAAGGAGGCATGCGTGTTGACCTGTGAAGGTTGGAGTGTAGCAACTGTTTCTGATCAAATATGGATAAGTAAGAATGTAGAGGCGGGAGAGAATTAAAAAAAACAGAGCATGAAGGAGGGAAAGGAGAAAAATGGGAATATAAGCACAGGAGAAAGAAACAGTGGATAATGAAGAGAGAAGGGTGGGAAGTGTAGGAAGTGGATAATGGAGCTATTCAGGTGGGGATGAATTTGCAGACACTGTGTTTGGAGGTTTGTGAAACAAAGTGTGTATACAGGAGCACTTGGTTTTGAAGGAAAAACAAATAATATGACTGGGAACTCAATGTGAAAAGAAGTTGAATGTGGAGAGAGTAGAATGGAAAAAACCCCAAATGTATGTCAGAAGGTAGGGGAACATGCCAATAAATACAGGACGGGAGGAAGACAAGGCAGGGCAACATTATATGAAGGAAGAGAGGAAACACAGGACCACAAATAGAATTAAGGGGCGAAATGAGGTAGAGGAAGAACAAAGGAACAAGTGGAGAAGTTAAGCAAAACATGGGTACGTGAGATGTTTGCAGTGGGGTAGGTATCTGAGCAGAACATCAGTTGACTTAAGGGGAGCTGTGCCGCTCAGACAACCTTTGAAAGGATTTTTCATTCTGAAACCACTGGTGTGACTGGTTGAAAGCAGTTTGGACATACACAGCATATCTGTGGTGGCTTCTCCCACTATGCTTCCACTAGGCCCACCACTCAAGTTTTACAGTCTGAAAAATGCAGGAGGTTGCCAGCTCCAGCTATCTCATGCTTTAAGAGAGGCAGATATTTTGCTAAATCAAGGTTGAGATTTTTGTTTTCTGTGGCTGACAATTATTATATCTTCATGTTTAATATGCAACCATGAATTCTGATCCATTACACCATTTATCATTTATCTATAGGTATAGAGTTGTTTCATGTTCCCTTTTTTAATTTTATTTTATGCAGCTATGGGAGACCTCCATTTAAATTCAAGGTTTACATATGGCCTCATCTCAGTTTCAGACAGCCTTCAACTTTTGTAGAAAATGAATCACCACCTGGTCAGTACTCTTCAAAGAAAAAAAAAACACCCCCAGTTCTCACACAACGTGCAGCCACGAGACACCACCGAGAGCATGTCCTACGGTCTATGAACTGGCAAATGGCTCACTCAGATCATGAAACAATAGAAGGTACAGACAGGATCTGTGAAAGGTCACAGAACTCTGCATGATCGATGTAGAAGGCACCCTATCAAGAATAATTTAACCAAGCCAGGAAAATCCAGTTTACCATGCATTTGATGCCAAGTTCCCTTCAAAAGGACTGTATTTGAGATGTTTTAACACGGAAGCACGCAAGCACTACTAGTCGGCATTATATGCATGAACCCCCCTGGATTTTCATTTTCCTTATGTAAAGAATTTTTTTAAGGAAGAAGCATATTAGAAATTAGCATGCAGGAGTACAAAATGCGCACTTTTTCTGCAGGATCTTCAATTTTAAAAAGCTGTTATTCTACATAAAGTTTACTAAAACTACATCTCTTTTTTTACCTTTAACATTTATAACCTCCAGTATACAAATATAGGCATATATGTATGAACAACTTAAAATGTGAAAAGAGCTTTTATAAATGAGTGCATTTTATCAGCTGCCTAAGAAACACTCTGTAAAAGTGACTGATTAACATGACACTTCCAGATCTCAATTTCAGACTGCTACAACTGGTAGATGGTTTAAACTTGGTTTTGTCAAAATATTAAAAACACATGCTGTATAGTATATTAGTTTATGGGTAATTGGAGCCCTGTCTAGGCTACGAATATGAGTAAACAATTTGGCTAATTCAGATCTGGCCAAGATGCACAGGTCAAATCTGCCAATCTGACTATCCAATACTTCCAGTACATACATCTCTATATGCAAGATCAACACTGGCCAGCAACGTGCAAATTGTATCCTTACTGAATATGACTCTAAGGAAGGGTTGCTTGAAATATGCAGGTACTAGATAAATGAGGATTTATGGTAGGTGATAGGTGATTATTATTATATAATATATGGCAGATATGAACTTTAGTGAACAGTGATAAATATCCTGGTTCAAATAACCTGATTGAAACATTATCTGGTCAGTGCTCTTCAGACAACAGTTCCCCAAATATATGAAAACTATCAGCATGGACAGACCGATATCCTCATTCAGACTCGCCAATTGTCTAGTTTGTGATTTTTTAAAATATGTAGATGCCCTCTATGTGGGGAATACAAGCCGGGGAAATAACAGAACCTGGTTCAGAGTATTATTGCACAGTATTGCAGAATTCAATGAAATCATCTTTGCAGCAAATATCATTTGGTTAAGTATCTTGTGGTGATTTCCAAGTTGAATAGATATTTTAATATTAAAACACACACACACCTTCTAGGTGTTGCTCACTGAAAGATTTTTTGAGATACCACAATATATTAACTGTAGATAGTGCTAAAGATTAGCTTTATTGTAATAGGTTTATTTTGAAATATACAATTTGAAGATATAGTATGAAAGATGGGGAGAAAGCATCTTTTATCCCATGACAGCGTTTTCTCCAATCCAATTTCTAGATTCCCTAAAGCCATCCAGTAAGAGTGGCGCCTTGTGTTTCCTGCGTGAGGTAGCTCCATGCATTCCTGTTCATATCTGCACACTTTGCTGGTTAGAACTACCTTTCATTACTGCCCAGTGAAAAAGAAATATGAAACTCAGTGTTTGACTCTGCTTGTTACATTATCATTTGGTTAACAACTTTATAAACTGGAGGAATGAAAATTCTCAGCTGAACAATTCATTTTCCCCAAATTATACAGTATCTACAGGTAGAGAACCATTCTCTCATTTCCACAGTCTTTTTTTTTTTTTTTTTTAAGCAGTGAAGAGATGTTTCAACGCTGTAAATACCAGCTCTGTTACACAGGGCTAGGGTGGAAATGCTTGAGCTCACCCAGCAACTTTTTCTGTTTAAGTGATTCAAATGTTTATGATGTGCCTTTTCTGACATGTTTGAGTCATGAACCAATTACACAGGCACATTATATATAGATGCGGATGTCCGTGGTCTTGCCATAGTAATGTTTCTTCCATCTAATCCAGTTTCATTAGCATATGGCAGACAGAACTGAACATAATACATTGGAAGGATTTTGTAATGCTTGTAAGAACGGGTTTCATTGGTTTTAAATCATTCTGATTACACTGTAGCTTTTTATGATATACTAGTAGTTGTGTGCATAATAAGTAGTGACCATTATAAGCCCTTGGAAATAGTCTGTGATTGGCACATACACTGTAAACACTAAATCTAATCTAAATAAACTTTGACACTCACTTTTATTGTCCGTTTTACTCCTGGGGTATTCTGCACAACTGTGGAGTGCAGACCATGCACAGAATTTTGCATTTGTCTGGCAGCATTCAGAGCGGGGGACCAGGAGCCGGCGGCACAGGCCGGAAGGTGGCGGCAGCAGCAGCAGCATCACAAGCACCCTGAAGCAGCAGTCAATGTCAGCCCACGCAGGCTGGAAGACAAGAGGCTGAAGCTACGGGTGCTGGTCTGCGCAAGCCCTGTAGAGAAGAAGCTGCAGCTGTAGGGGGGGGGGGGGGGTCTTTCCACATGGCCAATACAGAGAAGGGAGCAGTGGGGAGCGTAGCCTATGAGACAGTGAGGAGCCTGCAGGCAGAGGAGCAAGAAAGAGTGCCAGAGAGGGAGAAGCAGGGAAAGAAAGCTGGGGAGCCTTGCTAGGACAGAAATAGCAGAGAAGCAGTGAGAAAGCAGAGTGGTGGTCCTATTGGGGAGGGTGGATTTGAGCCTAGTAGGATAAAGAGAAAGAGAAAGTTGGAGAAGGGGGGAGTCAGGGAGGCAGAAAGAAAGCTAGAGGTCTTGCTTGTGGGTAGGAGAGGTAGAGAACTGGGCGATAGGGAGCTGGAGCAAAGAGAGAAAGTGGAGGAAATGCTGGGGGTGGGGGAAAGAGAACAGGGGGAACGCAGAAGCAGTGAATGCTGGGGGAGGTCTTTCAGGGGCAGAGCATAGAGAAAGCAAGAAAGCTGGGGATGGGGATCAAGCTTGGGGGAAGGGAGAAAGCTGATGGTCTTGCTGGAGGTGGGGAGAGCAAGATAACTATGGGGAAGTGAATTCAGCCTGGGGGTGAAGAGCTGAAGTGGCATCAAGCCTGGAGCAGGGGTAGAATGAGAAACCTAAAAATCTTGGGGGGAGTAGGGAGACAGAGAAAGAGAGGAAGTCTGAGTTGGCTGGGGGACAGAGGAAAAATCAAAACCTGGGGATGGGTTCCAGAAAAGAGGGAAAGAGTTGGGGAGGGAAATGCTGCGGGTTGAGCCTCCGGGAAAGAAAGCACAATCTAGGGGAGAGAGGTCAAACCTTGTAATGGGGAAATTCTGCTTACAGAATTAAAAATTATACATTTTCGATAAATAATTTTTTGTATTGTGTAATAAATTAATTACTCAAAGACAGATCATTTGCTTAAATGACAGTTAAGTACTGTGTGCAGAATTTCCCTGCTTGACTCATTCTACCTGAAGCAGGAGCGCCTCAGAGTCACGGATCTATTATTTGTTCTTTCTGTTTTTACAGCACAGACTGTGCTGTTTGAGGGGTTGCCTAGGCCATGATGAAAAAGATAAAGTATTTTTTTGTAGGTATTTATTTATTTTTATATACAGACATTTGATCTGAGATATCACATGGGTTTACATTCAGGTACTGTAGGTATTTCCCTATCCCCAGAGGGCTCACAATCTAAGCTTGTACCTGAGGCAATGGAGGGTAAAGTGACTTGCCCAAGGTCACAAAGAGCGACAGCAGGACTCGAACCCTGGTCTCCTGGTTCGTAGCCCACTGCTCTAACCACTAGGCTAGGACACGAGGCAAAAAACACAAAACAAAAACATTTTAAGGGTGGAGGGAACAAGTCTGTCCTGATAGCGTGGACCAAGACAGAGCAGGGGCTGACAAGGAAGCCTGCACGCGGGGTGGGAGGGGAAGGGGAACTCCCACACATGCTCAGTCATAAAAGCTCTTCTGAGCTAGAGAGATGGGTCCATGCGTCACTGATCCCCGGGTGACATCCCGCACACATCATGGCTAATCCAGCTCCGCCTGTCAACGGAGAATCTCATGAGATACTGATGAAAGCATTGCAAACTTAGAAAATATATCTGGTTTTATTACGACAGCAGAATTAGCCAACAGGCCAAAGCGGGTTACTACAATTTTCTTAAGACTCGCTCACACGGTGTATTATCCACCCAACAAGGTAATGCACAGGACCCTCTCGCCAGCTCTCTTTTTCCAGATAGGGACCTTCCTTTTCAGTTTTTATTTTAGTTTTCCCAAGGAGTTTATCAGTGTTTGTTAACGGAGAAAATTCAGTGGAAAAACAACTCTCTTCCATGGATTTTCCCCTCTTTTTGTTTGTTATAACGAACAGTGAGATTCCCTCGGGGGGTGGGAGGGGGAAAACTGAAAGCAACGGTCGCCAGATATGAAGCAACCCTGACCCAACTGCTTTCAGACACCACTCCACTTACTGAATATCTTCTCCTGGCCCCTCGATATTTCCCTCACGGCAATAAGGACGTTTATTCGGCTCCTAAGGAAAGCTGTACAGGAAAGGTCCAGTGGCAGAAGTCCATTTTAAGACCAAGCTTACTGCTAAACGGCAGATGCAGTCTGTGACGCAGAAGCCCAGATCCTGAAACCTGACCACAAAGTTTCATTTTCTATCTGCTCTGAAACCGGCTCTCTCGTCTTTTCTGTGGTGTTTCTGCAGTTCGCAAGCTTTGCAGTTTCTCTTTGTGGAATTCTTCATTCTCCAAGTCTGCTTGCTCCTGCAGTGATTTTCTAATGCAATGTTTGAGCTCCTCTATTCCTTCTCCGGTGACTGCCGAGACCGGGAGGATGTATTTAAAACGTATCGTGCTCTCTGGAATCATCTCTTCCGGCAGTAAGTGGAAAAAATCTAATGGGAAGAGTAAGAAACGTTAAACTTTGCATCTTTCTTTATTCAGCGTGGTACTACATATTACAACTTATACAGTGCCTTGCAAAAAAGGTCTTCACATCTCTGTACATTTCTCCCGTTCTGCTGCCTAAAAAATGCAAAGCAAAATGCATTAAAGCAGGAGTTTGTTTTGCTAAAAACTACGTAACAGGTTCACTGGGAAAAAACAACTATAGAAATATTCCAAAAGTAATTAAGGGGGGGGATCTTTATTGCACAAGTCTTCACACCCCTTGACTCAACACTTGGTGGAGACCCCTTTTGCAACAGCAGCCAAGAGTCACTTAGAATTAGTGTTTACCAAGTTTGCACAATGGGCGGTGCAGTTTTTGCCCAATCTTCCTGGCAGGATACCCGGAACTGCAGCTTCCAATTCTTGCCACATACTTTCTGCTCAATTCAGGTTTGTGCTTTGACTGGGCTACTTGAGGACAGTCCCTTTCTTCTCGCCATTGTTGCTTGTGCTTAGTGCTCAGGATCATTATCCTGCCTGGCAGACTGAAACAGGTTTGCCTCCAAAGTTTGCCTTTATATTGCACCATCCATCTTTCCCTCAGTCTTCACAAACTTTCCTGTCCCCACTGCTGCAAAACATCCTCACAACATAGTGTTGCCACCACCGTGCTTTACTGTAGAGATGATGATGTGCTGTGTTCATTTTATTCCAGACACACCGCTTAGCACCAAGACCAGAAAGTTCCACTTTGGTCTCATCAGATCACAAAACCTTCGCCCATATCCATAAGTGTTTCTTTGCAAATGCCATGCCACATATCATATGGCTTTTCTTCAGCAGTGGCTTCCTTCTTGCTACCCTCTTCAGGCCACGTTTGTAGAATCATCTTGAAATTGTTGAACAATCAATATTTTCCCAGTCTCAGCCAGAAACCTTTGCAGGCCTTCTAAAGTAATCTTATGCCCCAGCATTTTCCTTAACCCACAGCTACAGACATGGACGACCTTATCGAGGCAGTGTGTTGACAATGTCCCAAGGGATATTCAAACACATTGACATTTTTTTATTATAGCCTTCCCCCAATATGTACCTTTTGAATAACGTTATACCGGAGCTCTTTGTTTGCCATGTTTTGATCTTTGCTTAATATTCAGTTCAAACAATAGAAACAGCTTGACTCTTCATCCAGGAGTATTCGAATCAGCTCAACTACTGTAATTTGATACAGGTGGCTTCTATTTAATTTATAATGGGCCCTAAGCAACTTTTTCGACCGAGTTTGCTATAACAAAGGTTCGGAAGATGTATGTAATCAATCATCAAGACTTTTTTTTATTAATTACTTTTGGAATATTTCTAGAATTGTTCTTTCATGATGAAAGTATAGCCTATGTTATGTCGTTCAGTGAAACAAACTCATTTTAATGCATTTTGATTTGTAATCTTTTCGAGAGCAGAAGTTGAAAAATGTACTAGGGTGTGAAGAACTTTGCAAGGCACAGTAAACGTCAAAATGATGAAAAATGTGTAAGATTTAGGGCTTGATTTACTAAACTTTTCTCCCATAGAGAAAGAATTGGGGGAAAAAAAAAGCCTTAGTGCATTAATTTGGCTTTTGCAGCAGAATCACTATTTATTAATTCAGTTACTTTCAACCATAGATTAGAACTTCCCTACCTGTATACCATGGCAAGAACCTTCCTGTGCCATGATAAGCTCTACCAACTATCCCTTCACTCCAACAAGGACTAGTACAAGGCACTACTGATGATGACAACAGCAACAGGCACCACTGCTGCCAACAAAGAAGGAAGGAAGGCCCCAGACTGTCACAGCTGCTGACGGGGAATAGAGGCCCCAGACTACTGGTATTTGAAGAATCCATCCTCTCTCTACGATAATCCCTAAAATAATTACAAGTTTCACAGCAAGCATGTTTTCACTGCAGGGCTAGGATGGGTTGAAAAGCTCAATGAGCCTGCTGGAAGGAAGGGGTCCTGCTGCAGCTAACTGCTAAACTTAGAGCAAAGGGAATGCTAGGGGAGAGGGGGAAATGGTGCTCAGCTAGGGAAGTGGGAGGGAAGTAATGCTAGGAGTTGGGGAGGAGAGAAGTGTAAGGGTGTTTTGAAACAGTTTTCCTATGAAGTTATTACTGAACTGTGAAAACTGCTCTGATCAGACTTGTAAAACTTTCCAAGGTTGTTGAAATGGCGGAATATGCTGAAATGCTAAAATGTATGCCTAGAGTCTAAAAGAATGTCAAGAGTTAGCCTTAAGTAAATTGGCTTCTGGGCTCAATTTACAAGAATTCAGATCATTAAAAGAATTCATTTGTTAACATATGAGGTAAAATTATAATGCCATCCAATAAGGAAAATGTTATGCAAACAAACAAAGTAGCTCATTAGTGTGTAAAATAGAGATGGTAAACTATTTAGTCTACTGTCTCAACAATGTTCTCAGAGACTGCTTCTGAATTGCCTTGATTGTAATGGCACTCTCCTGGGATATCCCATATGTTATCCAAAACAAAATCTTTCTTTAAACAACACAAGGGAAGGGATGTGATGATGCCACAGGGTAGGGGAGGAGGGAAGGGAAACTCCTGCCAGGGAGCGCGAGGAAAGGTGATAGTGTGCCGCAACAGAGTGAACCCAATGCTGGGTGTGCCGTAATATATAAAAGGTTGAGAACCACTGCTAAAAATTACTGAATATTGATTTTAATGTTTCTACAATGGGGTACATCCCTTTGGTGGTTAGCGTTTTAGAATCATTTTAAGTTGCAAGATCATTTGAAAATGTATTTTAATTTCGCTACAGTATACACATTTCTCATACACTGGCAAAACAAACTGTCATATATTACCCCTTGCATATTTGTAGCATCTGTGACATGAATATCATTTACCTTTCGGATTCTCCAGTTGCTTCACAAGCTCTCTCCATTTTTCTTCTGAATTTGGGAGATCCATTTTGTTAACTGCAAGCAGTGCAGGTTTTGTCAGCAGCTCCTCTTTGTATAGTTCTAGTTCCTGAAACAAAACACTGGAATTTGATTCTATAGAGGAAAGAGGGGAAGATTCCCAATCCCTTCTCCTCTCTCAAAAAAGAAAAAAAAAAAAGATAGTAATGTATTGCTTTTTTTTCCTGATATTATACCATATTCTTTGTCACGATAGCAGCTTTTATTGGACGAACAAACATTTTAAAATGTTGTCTTCATATTTACATAAAAAGGGCAGGGAGGGAGTTCTAACCCACAAAAAAATGTTCTGCCCCGATGATGCTTGGACCGTTAGATGATTGAAGGTTTAAAGGAGCACTTAGAGAAGATAAGGCCATCACGGAAAGATTAAATGAATACTTTGCTTCGGTGTTTACTGAAGAGGATGTTGGGGAGGTACCCATACCGGAGAAGGTTTTCATGGGTAATGATTCAGATGGACTGAACCAAATCACGGTGAACCTAGAAGATGTGATAGGCCTGATTGACAAACTGAAGAATGGTAAATTACCTGGACCGGATGGTATACACCCCAGAGTTCTGAAGGAACTAAAAAATGAAATTTCAGATCTATTAGTAAAAATTTGTAACCTATCATTAAAATCATCCATTGAACCTGAAGACTGGATGGTGGCTAATGTAACTCCAATATTTAAAAAGGGCTCCAGTGGTGATCCAGGAAACTACAGACCAGTTAGCCTGACTTCAGTGCCAGGAAAAATAGTGGAAAGTGTTCTAAATATCAAAATCACAGAACATATAGAAAGACATGGTTTAATGGAACAAAGTCAGCATGGCTTTACCCAGGGCAAGTCTTGCCTCACAAATCTGCTTCACTTTTTTGAAGAAATTAATAAACATGTGGATAAAGGTGAACCGGTAGATGTAGTATACTTGGATTTTCAGAAGGCATTTGACAAAGTTCCTCATGAGAGGCTTCTAGGAAAGGTAAAAAGTCATGGGATAGGTGGTGCTGTCCTTCTGTGGATTACAAACTGGCTAATAGACAGGAAACAGAGAGAGGATTCAATGGACAATTTTCTCAGTGGAAGGGAGTGGGCAGTGGAGTGCCTCAGGGATCTGTATTGGGACCCGTACTTTTCAATATATCTAATAATGATCTGGAAAGAAATACGATTAGTGAGGTAATCAAATTTGCAAATGATACAAAATTGTTCAGAGTAGTTAAATCACAAGCAGATTGTGATCAATTGCAGGAAGACCTTGTGAAACTGGAAAATTGGGCATCCAAATGGCAGATGAAATTTAATGTGGATAAGTGCAAGGTGATGCATATAGGGAAAAAACCCCATGCTATAGTTATAGTTAGGGTCCATATTAGGAGCTACCACCCAAGAAAGAGATCTAGGCGTCATAGTGGATAACACATTGAAATCATCGGTTCAGTGTGCTGCGGCAGTCAAAAAAGCAAACAGAATGTTGGGAATTATTAGAAAGGGAATGGTGAATAAAACGGAAAATGTCATAATGCCTCCATATCGCTCCATGGTGAGAACACACCTTGAATACAGTGTACAATTCTGGTCACCACATTTCAAAAAAGATATAGTTGCGATGAAGAAGGTACAGAGAAGGGCGACCAAAATGATAAAGGGAATGGAACAGGGTCCCCTATGAGGAAAGACTAAAGACGTTAGGACTCTTCAGCTTGGCTGAAGGGGGATATGATAGAGGTGTTTAAAATTATGAGAGGTCTAGAACGGGTAAATGTGAATCGGTTATTTACTCTTTCGGATAATAGAAAGACTAGGGGGCACTCCATGAAGTTAGCATGTGGCACATTTAAAACCAATCAGAGAAAGTTCTTTTTAACTCAATGCACAATTAAACTCTGGAATTTGTTGCCAGGGTATGTGGTTAGTGCAGTTAGTGTTTAAAAAAGGATTGCATAAGTTCTTGGAGGAGAAGTCCATTACCTGCTATTAATTAAGTTGGCTTAGAAAATAGCCACTGCTATTACAAGCAACAGTAAAATGGAATAGATTTAAGTTTTTGGGTACTTGCCAGGTTCTTATGGCCTGGATTGGTCATGTTGGAAATAGGATGCTGGGCTTGATGGATCCTTGGTCTGACCGAGTATGGCATGTTCTTATGATAAAATGAGGAAAAAAATTACTTTGTTATACACAGGAATTAAAAAAATCAATGGAAAAGTCATTTTTTCACTGATTTTTTTTTTAATATTTAAAGCCTCAGAAAAATAAAATAAAAAATGAAAACTAAGGTTGCTATTTATAGGTAATGATATCAAAGCTCATTGAATTTTCTTTTAATATTATCCCTGAGTGCGCTAGCAGACTAAGGTTGCTGAATGCAGATTCCCAGAAAAGCCAGCTGTCTTCAATGATTCACAGTCATCCAGTGGCAAAGTACCTGTTTTGTATACACACATGAAATAACTGTATATTTTATATCCCAGTTTTTGTCTACTTACTTTTAGTGTGCTCCTGGGCATTGTACAGCTGCATACTTGTCCCTGCTTCAAAGAACTTTCAGTCTAAGTGAATACCTGAGGCAGCAGGAAATACAGTGGCTTGCCCTATTTTTCCTGCTTTTCAGCCTGCTGCTTTAACTACGAGGCCACTCTTTCTCCATTAATGCTCTCATACATTTCACCAAAAAGAAAAAGATCCCATTAAGCTTATCATGAATGATAAGGCTATTCAATATTAATGGTAAACTATAAAACTTGTTTCTGTAATTCTGATTTTGCAACCTTTCCATTCACTCTCTTTCATTTTACTCAATTATTAATATAAATGCAATGACCTTATAATTTAAAATTAAAATAAAAAGAGAATATTCTGTGGCAGTCAGACTCTGGTTAATTCAGCCATGTCAGAATCACAGAAAACAGAGACTTGAATTTCCACCTACTATAAACTACATTTTCTTGGAATAAGATACTTAATTGCATACTTTCTTGTGGCTTTGAGAACAGCCTCAAAAGCTCTACAAGAAAAACTTCTCTTGCTGATTCTGGAACCAAGAGGAGGGGCTACTCTAGATTTAATTCTCACTGTGATGCAGAATCTAGTAGAAACTAACGGTGGTGAGGCCATTTAGCAAGCATGATCATAATGTAATAAAATAAAACAATCACTGAAGGGAAGATATTAAGGAAAACTACAGCAGTAGAATTTAACTTTAAAAAGAGAGAGACTATGATAAAATGAGGAAATTAGACAAAAAAAACCTAAAAGGAGTGGTTGCAAAGTTTAAAAGTTTGCATGTAGCGTGGATAGTTAAAAAAAACAAACACCATCTTGGAAGCCCAGGCTAGCTGTGTTCCATGCATTAAAAAAGGTAGAAAGACCATGCAATGACTGCCTGCATACTTAAATGGTGAAATGAAAAAACTATTAAAGCCACAGGACATTTTTCAAAACATGGAAGGGGGATCCAAATGAAGAAAACAGGAAAGAGTATAAGTACTGGTGAGTTAGATGTAAAGCATTAATACAACAGGCTAAAATATAAGTTGCCAGCTGGGTCAGACCAAGGCTCCATCAAGCATCCTATTTCCAACGGTGGCCAATCTAGGTTACAAGCACCTAGCAAGTATCCAAAATAGTATGTAGATCCCAAACTATTAATGCCAGTAATAGCAGTGCTATTCCCTAAGTCAACTTAATTAATAGCAGTTAATGGAGAAATTACTTACCTGAAATTTTGTTTTCCTTAGTGTAGACAGATGGACTCAGGACCAATGGGTATTGTGCTCTCCTGATAGCAGATGGAGAGACAGAGTCAGATATCAAAACTGTCGTCACTCTGCATATACCCATGCAGCAAGCTTAGTTCTTCAGTATTCTCCTCGAAAAGCCATGCCCCTAGCCAAGGAATCCATAACATGGAATGGAACATAGGAAGAATGGGATGTACAAAAGCTACTCCCGCACAGGGTGGGAGGCTGCCCGTGGCCCAGTTAGTACTGCCCTTGCGAAGGCTGTGTCCTCCCTGGCCTCAACATCCAGGCGTAGAACCTGAAGAAGGTGTGTAGGGAGGATCACATCGCCGCTCGACAGATCTCGGCTGGCGACAGCAGCTTAGTTTCAGCTCAGGAGACTGCCTGGGCCTTGAAGAATGAGCCTTGACCTGTAGAGGTAATGGCTTTCCTGCCTCTATGTAAGCTGCTTTAATTACTTCTTTGATCCAGCGGGCTATGGTCGCCCGCGATGCCGCTTCCCCTTGTTTCTTCCTGCTGTGAAGAATGGACAGGTGGTCCGTTTTGCGCAAAGGTTCCGATCTTTTCAAGCATCGGACTAGGATTCTGCCGACATTCAGATGGCGAAGGAGGCGCGAGTCTTCCGAATCCTTGTGCTCATCTGTAGATGGTAGCAATATGGTTTGGTTCATGTGGAACTGGGAAACCACTTTTGGTAGGAAGGATGGAACAGTACGTAGCTGTATGGTGCCCGGCGTGAATCTGAGGAACGGTTCCCAGCAGGATACTGCTTGACGTTCGGAGATGCGCAGAGCTGAACATATTGCTACTAAGAATGCCGTCTTTAAGATTAAGAGACTTAGTGACAGGCCGCGTGTTGGTCTGAAGGAGGTCCCCGCTAGGAAGTCTAATACTAGATTGAGATTCCATAGAGGCGCCAGCCACTTTAGGGGTGGTCGGAGTTGTTTAACCCCTATCAGGAAGCGGGACACATCTGGATGGGTTGGTAGCTTGATACCGTCCGCTTCGGCTCTGAAGCAGGCCAGAGCGGCAACTTGGACCTTGAGGGAGTTGAGTGACAACCCCTTCTTCATACCATCCTGCAGGAACTCCAGGATCATGGGAACTTTGGCTGTCTGCGGGAGAGTTCTGCAGTCCTCTCACCAGGCCTCGAATACTCTCCAGATCCGTATGTAAAACAGGGATGTGGAGAACTTGCGTGCTCGGAGCAGGGTGTCAATCACTGCCTTTGAGTAACCGCGCTTCTTCAGGATAGTCCTTTCAAGGGCCAGACCATAAGAGAGAATCGAGACGGATCTTCGTGGAGGATCGGGCTCTGCCGGAGAAGGTCCCTGTGTGGAGGTGGACACAGAGGGTTCCCTGCCAGTAGTCTTTGCATGTCTGCGTACTATGGTCATCTTGGCCAGTCTGGGGCGACTAGTAGAACTAGTCCCCTGAAATGCTCTATCTTGCGGATGACCCTGCCCAGTAGTGGTCATGGTGGGAAGGCGTACAAGTAAGTCTTCCTGTGGCCAGGTCTGGACAAGAGTGTCAATTCCCCGGTATTGTGGTTCTCGTCTGCGGCTGAAGAACCTGGGAACTTGGGCATTGAGACGGGTTGCCAGTAGATCCATGGCTGGGAGGCCCCAGCGATTTACTATCAGTTGGGAGACTGTGGTCGACAGCGTCCATTTCCCCGGATCTAGGTTCTCACTGCTAAGGTAGTCTGCTGAGATGTGGTCTTTTCAGATCCATTGTAGGTTTATCTCCGCTCATGTCCTGAGGGGGATTATCTTCAGAGACACCTGCTGGCTCTTTGTTCCTCCCTGGCAGTTGATGTAAGCAACTGTTGTCGAGTTGTCAGACATTATTCTGATTGACTCGCCCCGGAGTCTGTGGTTGAAATGCAGGCACACTAGTCTGAGTGCTCGAGCTTCCAGGCGGTTTACGTTCCATTTCGCCTCTTTCTTATTCCATTGTTCCTGGGCTGTCTGCTCCTGACAGTGAGCCCCCCTCACCCTTGCAGACTCACATCCGCGGTGAACCAGATCCAGTTCGCGGGGGATAGGCTTAATACTCTGCCTAGGTGGTCTTCTTGTAGCCCCCATTGGAGCTGAGCCCGAACCTCTGATGGTAGTTGGAGGTGAATTGAGTAGTCCTGGGACAGTGGGTTCCATCATGACAGTAGGGAGCGTTGGAGCGGTCGCATATGGGCCCTTGCCCACGGAACGACCTCCAGGGTTGATACCATGAGGCCAGACTTGAAGGTAGTCCCATACCTTGGGGCGTGCATTGATCATCAATTGTCGTAATTGTTCCATCAGTTTCCTTCTCCTCAGAGGGGGAAGGAAGACTTTGTTCTGTTTGGTGTTGAACCGGGCCCCCACCAGGAACTCTAGTGACTGAGAGGGCTGTAGACCGCTTTTGTTTGTGTTCATGACCCATCTGAGCTCCTGCAGTAGGCTCTTGACTCTGCTGGTCACCTGCCTGCTGTCCTCCAAAGACTTTGCCCTGATCAACCAATCGTCGAGGTAGGGATGTACCAGGATCCCTTCCTTCCTCAGTGTTGCCGCCACAACCACCATCATTTTGGTGAAGATCCTGGGGACAGCTGCTAAACCGGAGGGTAGCGCCCAGAACTGGTAACAGTGACCCAGTATCGCAACGCGTAGAGTTTCCATGCGGACATGTGGCATCCGTAGATGACTGTTGACATTTTTGAGATCCAAGATGGGTCGGATGACCCTTCCTTCTTGGGAATGATAAAATAGATGGAATAGTGCCCAGTAGTTTGCTGGGGCGCGGGCACCAGAGTTATTGCCTTCAGACTGAGTAGTCTTGTTAATGTGGTTTCTACTACCAGTCTCTTGGCGTGGGAGTGGCAGGGTAATCTCATAAATTTGTCTCGGAGGATGCTGTGGAATTCCAAAGAGTACCCCTCTCAAATGTTTAGGACCCATTTGTCCGACGTTATCTCGACCCATCTTTGGTAGAAGAGGGCAAGTCGACCCCCCTTTGGCTTCTTCCTGTGGATCGGGCAGTCTCTTCTCATTGTGGGGTACGGCTGGAGCCTGCCCCCGGTCCTGCTCCCCTCTTGGTGTGTCAGCTCTGAAAAGACTGGGTCCTTCCGTAGGGGCGAGGTACCTGAAACTGTGCGTTCCTGTAGGGTCTAAAGCGCTGCGAACCTCTGCCCTTGGTCCTTCTGGGGGAGGAATGCTGGGGTCTTTTACCTCTATCTTCCGAGAGTCGGGGCACTGGAGATTTGCCCCATTTGTTGGCTAACTTCTCCAATTTGCTCCTGAACAAGAGAGATCCTTTAAGGGGATTCTCGTGAGATTTGCTTTAAATATCGCATCCGCAGACCAAATACGTAACCATAGTTGTCTTCTGGCTGCTACTACCGAGGCAACGCCTCTGGCTGAGGTGTGCACTAGGTCTGAGCTTGCATCAGTGAGGAAGGATGCCGCAGATTCTATTGTCTCTCTGGAACTTTGATCTCAAAGAATCTAGAGCTTTCAAACATACCCTAAGCATGTGCAGCTGTAGTCATCACCCTGCCCCCTACGCAAAGTCCTTCAGTCCATAATATTTATTTATTTATTTATATTCTTTTTTATACCGAAGTATAGCTGAGTGCCTTCACCCCGGTTTACAGTGTAACAACTTCATACAATGAACAAGTTATAAAATTATAAAACAATACAAAAATATAGAAATAACATCTCGGCAAAAGCAGAGTATAACATGTTAGTATGAGACAATTTAAGGCTTAATTTAGAAGAAACTTATTAAAGAAGTATTAGGGTTCAAGATGAAGGTTGATATTGATCATATCAGTCTGTGAATGATTGTCTAAACAACCATGTTTTAGTTCTTTTTTGAAGGTTTTGGAATCTTTGATGGAACTTAGATATCCTGGGATGGAGTTCCATTCTATCGGTCCAGCTATAGAGAAGGCTCTATGTCTAGTAGTGGATAGTTTCGCAGATGAGAGAGGAGGAATGATTAGCTGTAATTTGTCAGAAGACCTTGAAGAGCGGGGTGATTTGTGAATTGCAATCATGTTGTCCAGAGATGAATTGTTGTCTTTGTAAATTTCGTTTTGTAGAATGGTTAACGATTTGTATTTAATTCTTTGTGAAATTGGTAGCCAATGAAGGTTTTTTAGGGTTGGGGAGATGTGATCAAACTTCCTTTTGCCGGTAAGCACTCGTGCAGCAGCATTTTGTAGTAATTGTAGTGGTTTTAGGGAGGATTTAGGTAGTCCTAAGAAAATTGCGTTGCAATAATCTAGGCTTGAGAAAATGAGGGTTTGAAGAATTGTTCTGAAGTCGTTCGGGTACAGTAATGGTTTGAGATGTTTGAGGATCTGGAGTTTATGAAAGCCTTCTCTCGTTTTTATAGCTATGCAATTCTTAAGGCTCAGATCATAATCAATCCAGATGCCAAGATCCTTTATTGGATTCTTCATTTGAATGTTGGAGTTGTCAATTTGAATGTAGGGAATTTGAGAAGAATGAGTTGAGAAGTTTCTTTTTATTAAGATCCATTCGGTTTTGTTCATATTTAAGCATAGTTTTAGTTGGTTGAGAAAAATTTTGATTGAATTGAGGTATTTTACTGTGAGGTATATTGCTTCTTCAATGGTAGATGTTATGGGGATTAGTAGTTGAATATCGTCAGCATAAAGAAAGAAGGTGATGCCAAGATTGGAGATGAAGTGACAGAGTGGTAGAAGATAAATATTAAAGAGGATGGCAGATAAGGCAGATCCTTGCGGCACTCCTGTATCTAGAGGGTAGGGATCAGATGAGAAGTTATTAAAGGTGACTTTGAAAAACCTGTCTTTTAGAAATGAAGTGAACCAATCAAGGGTATTTCTGGCAAGTCCTATGTTGGCAAGGCTTGATATTAGTAAATTGTGGTCTACTGTATCGAAGGCAGCAGATAGATCGAGCATAATTAATAAGTGGTTCAGATTGTTATCAAAGCCTCTTATTAATTTGTTAGTTAAGTTTAACAGAAGGGTTTCAGTGCTGCGGTTCTTTCTGAAGCCATGTTGAGCGGGGTGAAGTATGTTGTTGTTTTCAAGATGTTCATTTAGTTGAAGCAAAGCAGTTTTCTCAATCAATTTAGCAAGTAAAGGAAGGTTTGAGATTGGACGATAGTTATTTAGATCATTGGGATCTAGGTTCTTTTTCTTTGGGATAGGAGTAATAGTTGCAGTTTTCAGATTAGATGGGAGAAGACCCTCTTCAAGTGACTTGTTTATAATTGCGGCTAGTGTAGGAGAAATAATATGTGATATTTCCTTTAGAATTCGGGTAGGAATAGAATCGAGTTCATGTCGAGCTGGGTTTATTTTTTGAAGCATCTTTTCTAATTTAATGCTGGAAATTGGTTCAAATTTCGACCAGGAAGTTGATGGTGAAGTATTGTGAGGGATATTAAAAGGAGTGTTGTTAAAGGAGTCCAACCAACTCCCACATGGGTGAATCCCTAGCTATAAGGCTGTCTGAGCAGGACAAAGTGGGAAACAGCACAGTGCAGAAGCATTACCAGTCTCCCTTTTGCCTGTGGGGCAGCCAATCCCCAAGGGGACCAGACTGGACAAGAGTTTGGGTTCTACAAAGAAAAAACACAGAAATGACAAACATAAAACCCTCATGCGTAGCAGGGGCGCCTAAGGCAGAGGAGTGATGTGAGTATGAACAAAAGCATACTCCGCATCACGGAAAACATTACAAGCAGGGTTTTGGATCAGTAACCTCCTGGATACAGGAAAAAGCCTAGAGATATAAACAAAAGAAGGACTCTTGGACGAGGACTGCACAGTTTTCGGTGTTAGAAGACAATTGAAAACCCAACTGGGGCCCGAGAACTCCCCAGAAAGAAACTGCGGTCCACTGACATCCGAAGGACAAAATGTCTCAGCAGAAGTGTGCCCATATGTGCCTGAAAGGCATAATGGGCAGAAAAGCCCAAGCAACGCTTGGAAAATAATCAGCAACAATGGCAGGGCTTAAGACAGACTCTATGTGCTGAAGTATCAGATCTAGCAGCACCGATAGCGACCCCGGTACCTGAAGGCATCAATGGACTGGAGGTACAAGGATGCCAGGGGCACCTGTAGGCAGAGGCTCTGCAGCCTTGACATGGTCCTGACATGCCTATCAGTGCCCAGAGGAACCGATGACTGCCAGCACCATAGACTGTTCCCCTCGGCTCATCTATCCATTGAGCTCGATGGCATCCCTCGCCAGCGGCTATGGCTGACAATAGCCTCGCTAGCGGCTTATTAACACCAATGGTGCACGAATCCAGGCTGGGCCTCCAATGCTTCCTGACCACAGCGGCTCAGTGCCTCCGAGATCATTGGCATCCATGGTGCCCAATAGCCATAGGCCAGTGATGGGACAGCACAATGCCCCTCAGTGCTCCATCAGGACTTCACCAAGGTGCCTCAAGGGCAAACCTGACTCTTGAGCCATTCAAGGCCGAAGTTCCTGCTGCTCGAGGGGTTCAGTGGCACTTGAGGGCTCCCAATAACCCCGGCAGTCGACGGTCGTGGGGACGACCAGGGCCCAATGGCCTCCATGACGGCCCCGACTGCACCATGATGGCAACAAAGCCATGAACCTCGACAGCCCCAAGGGCAGCCGCAGCATCGAGGCCATGCCCCTAGCTGAGGAATCCATAGCATGGAATGGAACAGAGGCATCCATGGACTGCACTCAGTCAGTCCTACCAGCACCGGACAAAAGGTAGAAAAACAGACAGAGCAAGGAGAGGACACAGAAACTAAACTGCAGATGCAGTGTGTGTGTGTGTGTGTGTGTGTGTGTGTGTGTATATATATATATTTTTTTTTTTTATTTTTATTTTTTTTAAAGAAAGAAATAGACTCTGTCAGACTGCACAATGACTAAAGCCCACCATGTGGCTGGCAGACAGAGGAGCGAGAGAAATGAGAAAGAAAAGAAAACTACTGTAAGGTAAAGGAAATAAAACAGCTGCATCTCTAGAAAAAAAAAATCACAAAGATTGTGAGGAAGACAGCAAAGCTGAATCCCGTGAGCACACAGTTCCTGCGATGACATGGCTCCGCAGGAAAAAAAAAAAAAGATACTGAAGGACTCTGCCTAGGGGGCAGGGTAATGGCTGCAGCTGCACATGCTCAGTAGGGCATGTTTGAAAGTTCTGGATTCATTGAGATCAAAGTTCCATGCCAGGCTACATCTGATGACATCATCCATGTGTGAGGACTACCATCCTGCTTGTCCTTGGAGAACACATTACAGCTACAGATCAAACTGTTGATGCTTAGGGGCTGTTAGTCACATGTTTTTGAAAAGAAAAATCAGATTTGACAATAATTAGGTGAATGTAATTCATTTATCCTTACTTAATCATACAGTAATTACAGCAGTCTAAATTACTTTGCAAAAACACAAAGTTACAGGTGGTTTAGATCAACTAATGGTTCATAATTACTCATGCATGACCCCTGAAATCAACCACTAGCACAAGAAATAGGGCCACTGCAGTGCAGCATTGCAAATCCTATTCATGCTTGTCCATATTGCCCTGGATACAGCACTTTCAGTAGCATGACTGGTTGACTTATGTGGGATGGATGAACAATGCCAGGCTTCTAGAAGAGACATGGAGAACTTACCTTTGTTAGCAGCTGTATGGCTTCAAAAGCTGTTCTGAATGGAGTTTTAGAAGCTAATTGAAACCCAGAGATATCAACCTAAACACAATAAAGAGTGAGAGATTAGAAACTGCCAAAAAATGTAAACATTCTCTTTTAGAGGGCAATTTTCAATAGTGTGTGAAAGTCAGCATACTCCTCTTATGAAAATACTTACTTGTGCACATACATGCAATCACCAGCTCACCTAGACTTCCCACCCAAAAACTATAGACCAAAAAAAAAAAGACAGTACTCTTTCAATTCTGCAATTCAATTAGAAAGTGCACTTATGTCACCTCAGAATTATTTTGGGAAGATTGAATAGTTTTTAAGGCGAAAAGCCTTTTAAACTGAAGTTAGCTGAATGCCTGTTAATTTGGTCTTAAAGGCAAAGATTCCTGTTTTAACAACTTTACCTCTGACTTGTCTCTGCTCTGTCCACTGCATTCTGTCTTTAGAGCACTGTCAGCTGATGTAACGTCCTTGTACAATGACAACTGTATGGGAAGTTCGGTGCGTAATAAAATATGCTCTCTATGATTGATATCTCATTTTGCAAGCACCAATAAAAAAAAAGTGTACATTTTTTCTTCTTCCTAGTAAGTATACTTTTCTTCACAACACAAAATGTTCATTTGTGTAAAGACTTTAAGAACATAAGTAGTGCCACGCTGGGTCAGATCAAGGGTCTTCTGAGCCCTGGAGTCCTAGCTCTGACAGTGGCCAGTCCAGGTCACTTGGAAGTACCCAAAAGATCCTAATGGAGAGATTCATTCTCTGTTGCTCACTCCCATATCTACCTGGCTAATGACTGATGATGGTTCTCTCCTCCAGTAACTAGTCCCAACCTTTTTTTTTTAAACCCATTTATATTACTGGGCTTGACCACATCCTGAGACAACAAATTCCACAGCTTAACTTTGTGTTGAGTGAAAAAAATACTCAAATTTTCTACCCGTTAATTCCATGGAGTGTCCCCTGCTCCTAGCACTATCTGAAACAGTACATTATCAATCCCTATTAATCTCTCATTCCTACTCAGCATTTTATAAACCTCTATCATACATCACACTTCTTAGTTATCTCTTCTCGAAACTGAACAGCCCTAACCCGTTTAAGCTTTTTTTTTCATAAGGGAGACATTTCATGCCCTTTATCATTTTAGTTGCTCTTTTCTATACCTTTTTCTACTTCTACTTTATCTTTTTTGAGATGAAGCAAACATAACCACACACAATACTCAAGATGCGATCACACCACTGACCCACACAGAGGCATTATGGTATCTGCAGTTTTTTCTATTCCTTTCCGATTCTTGGGAAAAAAAAAAATTAACTGCTACACATTGAGCTGAAGATTTCAAGGTATACCACAAGGTATTGTCCACAATCCTTTTCCCTAATGTGAATGCCAACAACTATTTACTAAACTGAGTTAAAAACAGCACGTTATTACAGATTAAGACCTGTGGGATTACACCCAGCCTGTGACCTTTACAAGGGGCAATTAGTCCTGAGTTATGCGCCTCCCCTTCCCAGGCTAAGATTTCCCTCTCCCGCCCCACCAACCAAGAATTTGGTAATAGTTCCACTGCTGGCAAGACCGCCCACCCCACCTAAATTCCAAAGGGAAGAGGGCTCCCAACCAAGGCCCCTGGCACCCCCTCCATACCTGATGGCACTCTTAGGTCCATGGGGCAGAAGCAATGCCCCATTGATTCCACTCTGCTTGGGCTGAAATTCAAAACGGCTCAGATTGACCTGAGGCTCTCCCTTGCCCCACATATGCCAGTGCAGTCATGGCTTGTACATTATTACTGCAAATCGGCTTTAAGTTATACAATTCTAATGACTTCGGTATGCTGTACATACCACCGATTTTACTCATGTGGCGAACGTTTAGCTCGTTAACCTTTAATTTTATCAAAATGTGATTTAACTAGACAACATATTGTCCACAACTCCACATTTCTTTTCCTGAATTGTAGTTGTAATGTTTTATATTTTTTACATTGTTTTAAATGTTTTTCATCTCTAACATGGTTTAAGTATTGTCTTCCTCCTTGGCCATTTACAGGGAATCCTCACGGTAACATTGCACTTTCGTCACCTCAGAATTAGGGACCTGCCCCAGCCCTCCAGCACGTGATCCATCATACAATGCTGTCCTGGCGCCAGGTAATGATATCAGCACGTCCAGTGCCTGGCGTTCACCTCAACATGTCCAGAGCCCTCAGCGTGTTCACATTCAGCCTGGGCTATTTAGGTGTGCCACGGAGTACAAAGCAGCGGCATCTCCAGTGGTTCCAGTGAATTAAAGTGCCTGATTTTTGCCTTTTTTTCTCATTTGAAATATGATTAATTAGTACAAGCACTTGGTAAGCCCTTTTTTTCCTCTCTTTCTTTATATACATTCTGCAGTGAAATGCCAGCATCTGTTTAAACTCTCCTGTGAAAACCTCTCTCTTCTCAAAAGAATCTCAAGCCAGCGTGTCTCAAGTGAAATGCCAGCACCTGCAGAGTACCAAAATATTAATGCATGAAAAGCAATCTTGTTTTTAAAAGCTGATACTGTACATCGGAAGCCTTACTGCAAACTTGGCTGGTGAAAAATTTCCACATCTGTAGCTATGGTAGATCAAGGGGGTGTTACCTGTTAAGATCAGAAAGAAGGCTGTTTTAACTTTTTCAGAATTAAAGCATCTTTTCATCGAGACCGGTTAATTATGGGACATTGCTATTTTAGAAGCATTGTAAAACTGAGTTGGTGGAGTTGCTAGAGGATATTGCTCAAACTGAATAGTAAGTTATCTTAAAATGCTGATTGATAGTGTTGGTGATACAGATGAAGCAATCATTTTCTTGAAGTCTAAGGATTGTATTGTTATCTGTGTAACTTCTGTAGCAGGGGTAGGCAAACTACGACCAGTGAGAGGCTTCCATCTGGCATGCAGCAGGCTGGAAGCGACACCACTACAGTCTGAACTGTAGTCTCCCGTGTGCAGCGTGCTGAAACTCCAGGAGGGGAATCCCTCCCCTCTCTTCAGCAATGCCCATGGTCATCCCCCACTCCTTGTTGACTTGCATCTTAACATCAAAGTGGTTTTGCTGCCATCCAACACCACCCTCATTGTTGCAGAACACGGATCATGGAGTTATAGCATCCTTCAAGGCCTACTAGGTTAGGTGCATATTTTCACAGGCTATCAAGACAACTGAGAGAGACGATTGACCAACTCTGAAAGAATTCTGGAAGGGCTTCAACATTTACCATGCATTTAAGACCATTAGTGAAGAAAGGAATGAATTCAAACAATCAAATCTAAACGGTGTTTGAAAAAATTGCGTCCCGAATGTGTATCTGATTTCACATGCCATAGAAAGAGAGATGTAATCAAAACGTAGAAGAACTGAGCAAAGAACTCAGCTTAGACGCCTGTTAAGTATGATTTGAACCATTCAAGAATTGCTCCAGTGATACCAATAGACTGTAGATGGGTAATGAGAATGGAAGGTGGAAGATATATCTAAAAGAACCATAATATAATCTGAATTAGCATCAAAGCCATTTATTATGGTGCCAAAGATGGACAGTAAGAGTGTTTCTGCCATCCTGGTGTGGGTCTATTATATTATGTTCATCTAAGTAGTCGGTAAGTTGATGTAGAACTACTGATTCAATTATTTTTTTAAAGAAAAGGCAGAAAAGAAAAAGAAATCGGACGTAAATTGGAAAACTCGTGATGAGACACTGAATATTTTTTTGTTATAGAAGTTTCATTGGCTTGTTTTAAAGAGTCAGGTATTGTGCCAGAGGAGAGAGCGAAATTATCTACGGTTAATACATAGACTGATATGGGACAAACAGAAACATAGCAGATTCCAAATGACAGAAAGTATCTTCCATCCATCCACTTGGGCTGTAAGCAAAGATTCCTTTAAATTTCGTTTTTCTTTATTGGCCCTGCATATTCCATCTGCCTTTTTTTTGGACTTCCAGCTTAGTCGGAACTGGTATCGGATGGGCTGTTATACTATAAGCCTCTATTCACAACTATTCAAGTTTTTACCCCATTTTATTCCCCCTTCCAAGATGCACAGCGATTGCAGCAACAATCCTCTGGCTGAGAAGCAAAGACTGTGGCTCCTTCCTGAACCCAGCACCACAAACCTGCTCTTAGCCAATCAGTAGGGATCACTTTTTCCCACTGTGGCCGGGACTCTGTGCCTTCAAAGGTCTGAGTGGTACTGCCACAGCATCCCCAGCCGAATGGAAGAACACGAGCTAGGTCTGAAAATCAAACACAGGTCTTCTACATGGCAGCACACAACACTGCCATTAGGCGATATCCATCCCAAACCGACATGTAAATTTGGACATATTCTCATGTTTGTTTGGAAATCAAGGGAGGTAAACATCACCTCCAATGATTTATTTTTCGATTATCAATGGACGTTATCCACTGGCATGTTTTCACAAGTCCGAAGGAAATCAATAGAAGTATTCACCGATGCTTACCACAAAAAGGAGCTGTTTGGTTCTTTCAATGTGCTTGAGGAATTTGTGGCCCATCCCTTTGTTCATATGTGCACCTTCAATCAATCCAGGAAGATCAGCTACTGATATCTAACAGCACAACAAAACACAAAAACATCAATTAAAAAAATATTAAAAGCCTCACTAGGTTTTTCTTAAAGCAAAATGTATGTGAACAAACCCCCCCCCCCAAAAAAAACAAACCCTTTTAAATAAAAACTAATTCACAGGCATAAATAGCAGCTAGAAAAGGCGGCATAGAAGTAATGACTAAAACCTGTATTTAGATGTCTGCATGTAATTTTGAAAACACGAGACATGTAAATGTAATGCCATTTATATGTCTAATGAAAATGGTATTAATTTAAAAAAAAATAAAAACCAAAACATTCACCACTTAATTTAAAACTCCCAAGTTTTAGATACCTAAATTTAAGAAATTTTCAGTCACTCTTAGGACACCTTATATTTGGCTGAGAATTCATCCAAATTTAAGAACTGGCAATGCAGAAGATTAAATTTAGATATACAATGAATGGGGTGAATTTTCAAAATGTAATGTGCAGAAAAATTAGCATGTACACATGCACCTGCTATTACATAAACAGATTGAGTAGGCGAACTGGTGGATGGATTGGAAAATGGGTTCATTTCTTTTGTGTGTGCATGCTAGAATATTTATTAATCCAGCAGGTGTGTTGTGACAAGGTAGAAAAGGTACATAAATAAGTTTCAAACAATCAATTAAATAGCAGAGAAACATTAATTCCAATTGGTCAAATATTTATTGAAACATTAGTCCCCCGACACGGAACTGTGTTTCGCTATGGTTGCATCGGGAGGGACGAGTGACATAATATATCACATCACTGGCAATACACCACTGAAAGGAATCTCTGCAGAAACAAAAACAAAGAAGGTAAAAATAGCGTAGGACATAATCAGTGCAGCAAAATTAGCAGAGGAGAATTGAACGAATAAAAATATAGAAAGTATACATACCCCATTTAATCCTATAAATATCCCAAGTGGGCATGTGAATAATGAAGAACTGTGCAAAGGTAGAATTGTGTAACCACGTAAAGCAAATTGCCTAAACAATGAAAACAGAAAAAATTGCAATAGTATGGCTCGAATTTCAGGGGACGGATGTTTTAGTAAATATTTGACCACTTGGAATTAATTTCTCTCTGCTCTTTGATTGTTTGAAACTTATTTTTGGACCTTTTCTACCTTGTCGCCACACACCTGCTGGATTAATATTTAGTGTGTTTGCTCGTCGTTCCACACATTGTTGTGGCTTTTTCCCCATGTTAGAATATTTGCCAACTTACACATGTAAACAGGGATGTATGTGGGCAAATTCTACTTAATTTTCAAACGCAAATTATCCATGATATAATTTTAAAAGATAAAAAATATGCATTTTTTTGCTTCATACACATGTTCAGCGCCACTTAGCTGGATAAGTGCAGGGTGCTAAATGCCACCACACTTAGCTGGAAAAGTCTCCAAAAACAGTACTGAATAAGTCTCAAAAAAAGTTAAGTAATGCTTTTTGATACTTATCCAGCTAACTTACTTAGCCAGATAAGTAGCTCTTTTGTTTTGGAAACTTATCCAGCTAACATACTTATATATTCCTGCATATCTATACATATGTGCATATGTTGCAGGGAAGATTTATGAGTATTTCATAACCAGCATGGATATGATTCGTATTGGTTATACACCCGCACGTAGCCATACACGGACGTTTATGGGGCTACGCATAGTTCTTAAAAAGTTATCCTTAATCCGTTTAGCTTTAGACTCCTAAATTAGGTGCCTAGTGTAGCAAGTTTTTCCCTGCCCTAACTCTGCCATTTCAAATCTGTATTTCTAGTTTTATTGTGTTTATAATAATACACACTCATGTATGGATTATACAAAGAATAATAGCTACCCTGTGAAACTAATATGATAAAAGTAGTATCCAAATTCCTAGCCCTCTTACAACAATGCTGATCCAGGTTTTGGCACTTTCCTATGACAAGTTACATATTCATATTTTCCAAAATGGCTTTAAATCAGCATTTTCTTTTACCATGGGTTATTTTTCTTTGCTCTCTCTCTCTCTCTCTATGATAGAGGTGTTTAAAATCATGAGAGGTCTAGAACGGGTAAATGTGAATCAGTCATTTATTCTTTCGGATAATAGAAGGACTACACACCATGAAGTTAGCAAGTAGCACATTTAAAACTAATCAGAGGTAATTTTTTTTTACTTAACTCACAACTAAAGTCTGGAATTTGTTGCTAGAGGATGCGGTTAGTGCAGTTAGTGTAGCTGTGTTTACAAAAGGTTTGGATAAGTTCTCCTAAACACAAATAAGAAAGAGGGGGCCTAAAAACATAAAACATGCTAATTAAGGGCATAATGCTTAAATTCATTCATATGTATACTTTGCACATAAGCTTTCTAGCATTTGGAGGCCGATTCTCAAAGGGTTTAAGCTCATAACCTTTGGAGTTAATCTCCTAAACTGACCCTTTGAAAGTTTACTAAGGCTGAGGACCTAAATTTGGGCTCCTAGTTTCAAGAGGCTCCTAAATTTAGGAGCCCAAAAAGTGGGGCTATGGAGCCAGACTTAGGTTAGGGAAGAAAGTTAGATGCTTAGCACTGATTTTCAACACTATGCTCACAATTTAGGACCTAACTCTAGGCAATTAATTAAATACCTAAATTTAGGACTCTTAAGCTTTAGATAGCTAAATTTAAGTGAATTTTTGGCTGAAACTGTGATCCTGATTTAGGCTTCGGTTTATCAAAAGGCTATAAATATAGCTATTAAAATAGTGGAAATAGCGCCTGCGATAAAAACAGAGCATGGTTAGGCTAATTACCACACAAATCAACTTTTCATCCGGTGTAATGAATACAAATCTTTAGTGATGTCAATTTTACTATGAATACCTCAGAATGTTTCTGTAACACCACCTTCCAAAACCACCCCCAATTCAAAGTGCCCCTCTACAGTGGTACATATATATATTCATAGTCTCTCTCTGCTAAAAATATTTTCTCCATAAAGTAAGCCTATCACACCGAAAAATAGGTATAGTTCTTTCCGTCACTAAATCCTGTGTCGCTGTATTGCAATGGGCGCTACTGACCCTCATTTCCATAAACTCCGCCCAAACTCCTCCCCCATTGGAATACTCAATGTTGAATTTCCTTATGCATTGAGTTATTTGTCATGTGCATTACAGCACTATCGTTCACGTTAAGGCCCTAATGCAGATTGATAATTGACCCTGTTAGGTTCCTAAATTTAGGAGGCCAGCTTTTTCAAAATATTGGCCTCTGAAAATTAACTTCTATTTAAATAGCTAAAATATTATGTTCTAAATAGAGAGATTTTCAGCACGACTGGATGTCTAATGATCTTTGAAAATCTACTCCCTTATTTATACACCTGTGGGTGGGGGGTGGAATTTTCCCCACCCCTATCAAGTGGATAAAATCATGCCCACTGTTTCACCATGTGTGTAATATTACCCACATTTAAGGGAGACATCCCAGAGGGGCAGGAAAATAATGTACGTACACCAAGGGTAGGCAAACTTTTTTTTATTTTTTTGAGGACCACATTATTGGTACTAATAGGAATCGAGGGCCAGGATCCCTGTGTGTGTTGGGGGGGGGGGGGGGGGGAGGACGACATACATCCCCCTTAAAACAAGCACAGGGGTGAGGGGATGTTACAGTGGCAAGTATACCCCAACAGTGAGAGAACCAAAGCAGCAACCACACCAATAAAAAGAATAATTAAAGAGAATTAGCAAACAGAATAATATCAAATAGTTAAAAACTCATAAAAATGTTCCAAACACACACAAAATATTTCAAAACAAACTCAAATAATATCTAATCATTAAAATTAGTAAGGATTTAAAAAAATTCCCCACTCTCCACACTTAGGAACTTTTCAATTCCAGATACCTCGAGATTGTCATGGATTAGCATTAGCGGGAAGAGAGGGGGCGGAGCTGTTGGACACAACTGCTCTCTTTCACCCACACACTGACCCACCTATTCAATCTCTCTCTCACACAAACACACCCAGGCAAGCTCCCATTCATTCTTATACACACCCAGAAACCCCCCCCGGGCCGGCACCCATTCATTCTTATACACACCCAGAAACCCCCCCCGGGCCGGCATCCATTCCTTCTCTCTCACACACTCACACCAGGCAGACTCTGAGCCTTTCAGACTCTTTTACTTCTTCACTGCTGCATCATCCTTTCAGAAGCCCGCTCTGCTGCTCCTGTGGTATAAAAGATTTGCGATTGCATCAGTTTCTGCATGCTGATCTCATGTACGGCGAGATCAGCACAGAGAAAATGCTACCCTCACACGCTTTTAATACTGTGAGGCCTGCAGAGACAACAGAGTGCGGTACAGGTGAACCCTAAGAGACAGGCCTCTCTTCGCCTTCAGCACCGGTGGGATGAGGTCTACTCTCGGCCATCTTTGCAGAACACAGCTGATTCCAGCTGGGTGATGTTCCTGCTCTTCCTGCCCCGCTGCTCCTCTTAATTGATGGACGCTGGCGCCATGCTGCTTTCCCTAAGCTGCTGACGCCACCTCCGGCTACCGACATCCAGATCAAAGTCATCAACAATGGCCTGTGATGTCAGGCTATTGTTGATGATATTGTTGCAAGGTTCTGGCGGGCTGTAGATAATGGGGAAAATCTGAGGAGGCCGCGGGCCTGAAAAAAATTGATTTTCAGGCCGGGTTTGGCTGTAGTTTGCCCACCCCTGGCGTAAACTATATTTTCAATTCTACATGAGTTATTTTCCTTGCAAAAATCTATCAGTGCAGAAGGAAGGTGCAAAGGTCATGGGTACCTATGGCAATTTTGAAAAGGAAAGTATATGCATCCTACCCCTTTGAAAGCTGGATAGGTTAGGCAAGCAGTTTGAAAACAAACGTTAGCTCTCTTGGGGGGAAACCCCCCTCCCCCCCCCAAAAGGTTTGATATTAAGAGAAACTCCTGCTGTGCATATTACTTTATGAGGCCAGAAGACTCCTTTGCTTACCAATGTTTACATACAAACACTCATCTGATGAGGATAATGAATATAAGCAAAGGGATACCTGAAGAACACAATCTTGTTGTGACCAATTTCTGTAGCGAACAAAAAAAGCAAAGTACAGAAGAATTCTGTGCCCCCAATTATAAACTGCAGAACAAAGAGATCAAAACCTTCTCCTCCGTCTTTCTCTAACAAGGGAAGCCACTTCACTTGCTTTGCGCTTTACCCCCTCATCTGCAGCAAACCAAAAAAGGATCACTAATTCAAGCAATTACGAGCCACTGGCCTTGGACTGCGGAGAAACACTTTTGAAGTAACGCGCTGACGCAAACAGCTGTTCAGAAACTGGAGCTACACAAGTGCCTCGCTTGGCCTTTGCTCTTCTGTTAAGAAGCGGTAGGTCTTGCTACCTTTGTTCTATTTTCTCCTTTCGACGATAGTTAGAGAACACAGTCTCCTAGGTTTGTAATTAACCAGCAGCTTAAATCCAGCTGTCAGTGAGTAAATCTTTAGTATCAAATGTATTACGATAACAAAAGGGAGGGCTTACAAACTTTTTTTTTTTTAATAAAGGCTTTGTAAATACCTGTGAATGTATTAATAATATTTGGATTGTAGCCCGCCTTCCATATGATTCTCAAGATGAATTCTAACAATACTGTAAGTTAAGTACAAATTTACAAGTTTTGCATGTTCTGATCATACTGCATTAAACTTACAAATACTGGGCATTATTTACTCACCTGCGGCATGCATCATTTGCTATTTATAGGAATGTTTGTTTTCATTTTTATTTTTCCTGGGATTATTTTTATTTTTATTTATTTATTTTAACAAGAACAAAAAAGATTTACTTGGAAAAATGATGAATTTTTTTTTTCCACTGATTTCTCTTATTTTCGTTGTCATAAACATAGACAAATTCCCAGGAAAAATACAATGAAAACTGAAAATGAAGGTTCCTGGTTATTTACTACAGCTCCCATTATTTCTAATGGGGCTGTTCACCGATAACATGCCCAGCAGCTTAGTAAAAAAACAAAACAATAGATATTATAAAATTGCAGCAAACATTGGGTCTGATTTATTAAGGCTTTGGTTCCATTCTGGACTATTAGAAAAATATTTTGTAAATGTGGCCCATTGTTTGATGAAACACTCCAAACAAACAGGCAAAGTGGAAATTAATATGAACCCATTGACAAATCAACTGTTACCACTAATTTTTTTAAAATTTCTAACTTGCATCAATGGCTGATTTTTTTTTTTTAATCTATCTAAATGGGAGGAAAAGACCTCAGACTCTGGCCTGTATTATGTGTAATAATAAGCCTCAGACAATTCAATCATGGGTCAAAAACCTCCTACCCTCTCTAAATTTGTGTTCACTGCACAACATTTTTATGTATTTTCTTTTTTTTTTTTTTTTTATAAAAACTAAACTCTTGCTCACTCTGTTCATGCCATTTGTTCAAAGTAAACTTAAATGTCCATCTCCAATATTTATGGAAATTGTCAGATGAACAACATGCACCGCCACGCAAAAATTCAAACAGCTTTTTTTGTTGATGGAACTCTTTGTAAATCATTCCAAAAATAGTCCTGCCAAATTTGAAGAGAGCAGAGTTGCGCCGATGTTAAGTCTAGCTGAATTCAAGAATTTAATGCCACTACAAGAGAGCTGAATCGCCCTGAAGCAGCTGTAACAGTGAAATGCTGGCCAATGTGGCAGGACTATTTTTAGAATGATTTAAAATGAAATCTGACAGTTTCCAAGAGCTTATTCAAATCATTTTTAAAACCAGCTACACTAACTTCCCTAACCACATTCTCTGGCAACAAATTCCAGAGCTTAATAGTGCATTGAGGACCGGATTTTAAAAGCTTTATGCGCGTGGGAGGGGGGAGAGGGTTACACGTGCCGGGCCTTGATCAAATGAATGTGGATACATTATAGATAGTGTGATGATTTATTATCATGACACGTGTAATTGAGGGAAATGACATGTATTGATAATTGTGTATGTGATAATTTATAAGGTTTACACTTTGTATTGTTGAACAATTAGGTTAATAAGTGTATTTATTACGAAAAGAAGACATGATAATTTCAATTTAACATCTCAAACTACATGTGGTGTTTTTACTTTGGTGTATGAATGTGTGAATGTGCTAGCTTAGTTTTAAATGTCTATGTAGGGATATATGCGGGTATTTCAAATAAATAAAATATTAGTTAAAATTGGTGTCTCTCTAAAATTTGTGGTTGTGTTTCTGACAGTGAGATAGGGAGTGGTACCCTAAAGATTACCCTTTGTGTTGCAATACCCTGATAAAATAGTGGCAGCTATAATTAAGAATAAAAATGGATAAACATGGCTTACAAGGGAAGAGCTAGAATGGATTTAGCAAAGGGAAGCTGTGCCTTACTAACCTATTAGAATTCTCTCAAAGTGTAAATAAGCATGTAGATAAAGGTGAGCCCATCAATACACTGTGCTTGGGTTTTCAGAAGGCATTTGACAAAGTCCCCTTATGAGAGGCTCTTCAGAAAACTAACGAGTCATAAGATAGGAGGCATTATCTTACATGGATTGATAATGTTTAAAAAAAAAAAAAAAAGGAAACGAGTAGAACTAAATGGTCATTTTTTCCAATGGAGAAAGGTGACTGTACCACACAGATCTCTCCCTGGGCTGGTGCTGTTTAACTTATTCGTTAGCAGTCTGGTAAAGGGAGCAAAGTGATCAAATTTGTAAATGACACAAAATTTTTCAAAATTATTCAATTACAGGCAGAAGGATCTTGTGAGACTGGAGAACCTGAAATCAAAATGGCAGATGAAATTTAATGTGGACAATTGCAAAGTGATGCATATAGGGAAAAATAAACCTAACTTTAGATACACAAAGGAAAACAATTTTGTAATCATTGTGGATAGTACATTAAAATCTTCAGCTCAGTGTGCAGCAGCAGCAGTTAAAAAAAAACCAAACAGAATGCTAGGAAAGGAATGGAAAATAAAACAGACATCATAATGTCCCTCTATTTCTTTACTACGTGACCACACCTTGTGTATCATGTGCAGTTCTGGTTGTCCCATCCCAAAAAAAAGATATAGCAGAATTAGATGCAGTACAGAGAAGGGCAATAAAAATGAAAAAGGGGATAGAACAGCTCCCTTATTAAGAAAGGATAAATAGATTAGGGCTCTTCAGCTTGGAGAAGAGACGATAGAGGGGATTTGATAAGAGGTTTATAAAATCATGAGTGGGTTGGAACACATAAAATAGGGAACAGTTATTTACCTTTTCAAATAGTACTAGGACTAGGGGACATTCACTGAAATCAACAAGCAGCAGATTTAAAACAAATTGGAGAAAATATTTTTTCCACTTAATGCACAATTAATAAGCTGTGGAATTTGTTGCCAGAGGATGTGGTCAAAGCAAGCTGGGTTTAAAAAGGATTTGGACAAGTTTCAGGAGGAAAAGTCCATAATTATTTGGCTTTTATTCCTACAAGTGAGCAACAAAACAGTGGGCCTACTCTTCAGGACTGACAGGATGCTGGTCTGAAAGGAACTTTGATCTGACCCTGCATCGCACTTCTCATCTTCTTATGGGCAGACTGAAGCAGCCATATTGGTCTTTATCTGCTGACATTAACTATATTACTAAACTATTTACAAGGGTTTTATTACTTATCTTGGTTGTTTGAAAGGTATTTTTCTCCTCAGTCTCTTTTCTATCATCTTGTCTATCTTTTGGTTCCTGGTTCTCCTTTTCATTTTCTCTTTTCTTCTATGCTTGCCTCCTTTCTTCATTCATCTTTCCCTCACCTGTTGCTCAGATCTTTCTTTAATTTTGTCTCCATTTTTATTCATCAACTCTCTCTCTCTCTTCATTACCAACACTTTAGTTCTTTCATTTTTACTTTATTTCCCAATCTTCCACTTTCCTGCCTCTTCCCCCCAATTGCTCACCTCTTTTTCCCCATAACTTTCCAGCCCCCCAGCTACATCTCTGGTTCTCGCCTATCTCTCAGCCCTCTATCTCCCTTTCTCTAGCCCCGGCTTTCCCACATACACACACCCTTCCCTACCCCCAGCTTTCCATCTGGCTCCCTCCACTTCTCAAACGACCAATGCCAGACTATATTTCCTAGTGTTTCCCACCTCCCAATCATTTTTCTTAACTCTTCCCATCCCTCACCACTCCATCTCCCCAACTCTGCTTTCTCTCCCATGGTAACTGGGAAACAGCAAATCAACCATCACAAACCCAGGAGTAGTGGGATTCAAGAGAGGTAAGCAGGCACCCAAGGGGACAGTGAAGGCACTGTGGTTTCTGCAGCTGCCTCTTCCACCTACCCCTGTGCAGGCATCATTTCTAACCTGAAAGCCTTGCAACAGGAAGTGAAGCTATGGAAACAGGAAGTGCAGTGTTTTCACTAACCCCAGCAATGTCTGTTACCTCTGCTTTAGTTCTGTTACTGGCTCTCTCTCTTGCTCCTCTCATGGTAATAGTGAAGGTTTGCCTTCTCCCCAGTTGCCAAGAAACTGGGAGATGCTACAGATGATCTGGAAGGTGGGAACAAGGGCAACAAGGCTGGTTCTTCCTGCAGCAGTGGCAGGTAATAGTTTCCTGCAGCTTAGGCCCCCCTCTCTCATACAGCAATGGTGGTTTGGCTGTGTACCCCTTAGTTCAAAATCATTTTATTACAGTGACTTCAGTTTTAGTAGATGTACCAGAAGGTGGTCTTCAGTGAAGGGGATGTTACAGCAAAGTTTATATTTTTCTAACTTAAACATCTCAAGTAGTTTACAAATATTTAGTACTATTAATCCCATTGCTGTAACTAAACGTCAATGTTCCATGTCTCCTTTGTTAAGTATAGTGCTATTACTCTCAGCTGTTTTATCCCATACTATTAAGCTAGGGCAGAAGACGACCTTCAAAGCTCATGTACTGCATCATCTTTATCTCTGGTTCAATCAAAATATCAAAAGGAGTAATAACCAAACTATTCCTTTTTATCATTCAAAAAACAAACATTCTATCAAAAAGCTAAAAACCTATGGGGGTATCTCTTTCAGGATACAACTGATACTACTAATTATATATGGGTCATTGCTAGAATATATACAGCTTTGTATAGGTAAAATATATATGTTCCCATTACTTTTTCTCTTTTTTATATATGGAATGTTTTTCAAATAAATCTTTTATAAAAAAAAGATTGTTTGATTTTTAGAATTTTTGCAGGATCATACAGCCTCCCATTTCACTAATGCATCACTACAAAGTATCACAACCTACAAAGATTCCAGTTTCTCCATGGCCAATATGGCTTCTAGTATTCTACACCATGGACATCAGTAGCAAATGTATAAAATATGTTTACTGCATAGGATCACGCAGTTTTAAAATGACTGGCTAGTTCTAGTCTTTGAAGGGTAAAAATTAAGCTAGTTTTCAGAACAACCAACAGATTCAAAGTAATATTATTCTTACGAAAATTAGACCCATTCTAAGCAAATGCATCATGAATACTTATTGAGAATATCTGGAAAACAAAATGTATTTGAGACTCTCTCTACTTTAAAAGATATCAGACTAACAAAACACTCTATTCAAGTCTTTTATCTGTTAGGGCTTGCCATTATAGTACAGGACTTAGAGATCAGAGCTGCAAGACTAAATTCACTGGTTCATGTCCCCTATCTATTACTCACTGTGCTGTATTCTGAATTGTGAAATCCTTGGAGCAATGATGTGAATCATCAGCACCGTGGCACTGCTGATACTATATGAGTAATACAGCTTTTTTTTTATGCCTTCATACTTTCTGCTACTTTTTTTTTCTCCCTTACTGTTTTATTCTTACCCTCTTTCTAAAAGCTAAGGGAGAAATTACTACTTACCTGATAATTTCCTTTCCTCTAACAAAGGCAGACCAATCCCCACAAGTGGGTTATGCACCTCTACCAGCAAATGGAGATGTAAGAAAAGCTGATGTCACAGATATATGGCCCTGCCCCGACATCAGCCTGCCAGTATTCCCTGAAAAAAAGCCAAACTGTAGACAAACTGAAAATACTTGAACATGATTAACAACACTCAACCACTTATGCTTCCAAACAAAAGGGAACACTGAGCTCAGTCAAAAGAATTAACAGTCACTAAACTGAGGGGCTGGTGACGCCACTTATCAGTCTTCAAATGAAAAAATAGGAACACCCCTCTGCAACGTCTGCACCCCGAGGTTGAACCAAAGGCAAAAATCGGCACCCGAGGGTGTGTCAGGAATTGGCCTGCCTTCATTAGAGGAAAGGAAATTATCAGGTATGTAGTAATTTATCCTTCCTCTCCACTCAGGCAAGCCAATCCCCACAAGCAGGATGTACCAAAGCTACTCTCCAACAGGGCAGGAGGCTGCCCATGGTGCAGTCAACACCTCCCACACGAACATGGCATCCCCTAAGCCTGAACATCCAAGCGGTAATGCTTGGAAAAGGTATGTAATGATGATCACGTCGCCGCTTGGAAAATCTCGACAAGAGACAATTGAATTTCCACCCACGATACCACCTGAGCCCTCGTGGAATGCGGCTTAATCTGCTTCAGCAAAGGAATCTTGGCAATCACATAAAAAAAGATGAAACCCTCCTCCCATCCCTCAGAAACTATACCTACCAAACTCTTACTAGCTATTCCCAAAACCATTGCTAAACCTCTCTCTAATATCTTCAACTGTTCCCTTGAACAAGGCACAGTCTCCGACACACTCAAACAAGCTGTGGGTAAGCCCATCCTAAAAAAAACCAGCCTTGATCCCACTAACCTATCTAACTTCAGACCCATTTCCAATCTCTCTTTCCTCTCCAAAGTTCTTGAAAAACTAGTCAACTCTCGCCTTTCTGACTACATTGAACAACATAATATCCTTCCCTCTGCACAATACGGTTTCAGGAAGCACCTTAGTACCGAAACCTTACTCCTCTCCCTAACTGATACATTAATTCAAGGAATGGACGCTGGCAACTCCTACCTCATCGCCATGTTGGACATCTCTGCGGCGTTCGACACTGTCAATCACAACATACTTATCAACATCCTTACCAGTATCGGAATCTCTGGCACTGCACGCTCCTGGATCAAATCTTATCTACAAAATCGTCACTACACAGTCATCACAGACAACAAAGAATCCGACCCGGTCAGCCTCGGCTGTGGTGTCCCTCAAGGTTCTTCCCTCTCTTCCACCCTGTTTAACATTTACATGCTCCCTCTCACCAATCTCCTTACTAACCTAGGTTTCAAGCATTTCATCTATGCAGATGACGTGCAAATTCTTTTCCCTTTCACAGACTCCCTTCTTACCGCTCTCCAAAACTGGGAAGTGTGTCTCACTGCTATCAACCATCTTCTCACAAGCATGCACCTTCCTCTCAGCCCTCAAAAAACTGAGCTCCTTATCATCTCCAACAAACACCTTTCTCCCACTATTCCCCCCTCCTATTCATCCTCTTCCTTCCCTGCCCACACTCGAAGCCTGGGTGTTCTGATTGACAATCAGCTCACCTTCAAACCCTTCATCAAATCTATCCTCACTGACTGCTACTTCAAACTCCAAACAATTAAAAAACTCAGATCCCTGCTTTACTTTTCTGATTTTCGTACAGTTCTGCAGTCTATTATATTCTCCAAACTTGACTACTGCAATGCTCTCCTTCTTGGCCTCCCTGCCACCCACACCAAACCTTTGCAACTCCTACAAAATGCCTCAGCACATATCTTGACAAATTCTAAATTGAGAGACCACATTACCCCAACCCTTATTGATCTACACTGGCTACCAATACAATCACGAATCCTATATAAAACCCTATCCCTCATTCATAAAAGTATCACAAATGAGAACACCCACTGGATCAACCCGCCTTTCCTCCCTCGCACATCCACTAGACCAACCCGTTCTACCCTCCAAGGAACCCTCCGCACCCCCTCAATCAAATCCACCAGACTCGTCTCCACAACAAATAGAGCATTCTCTCTCGCTGGCCCCGCCCTTTGGAACTCCATGCCTCCTGACTTACGCTCTGAAACCTCCACCCCCAAATTAAAAAAAAAAAAAAAAAAAAAAAAACTTAAAACCTGGCTATTCCTACAAGCCTTTCCATCTATCACCATCCAACCTCATGACTAATTGCTATAGATCTGCTGTATAATTACTGAAAATTTGTCAATTTCTGCCGAAAATTGTTCTGCAATATCCCATCTTCTGAACTTTGGGTAATTATTGTTTATATTTGAACCTTGTTTTGATCCATTCCCTGGCACTGCTCTACAGTCCTGGTGCAGTTTTGAGGGACATATTCATATGACCGCCCTCCCTTTCTGTACCGAATGACCTCCCCCCCCTGCCCCCCCAAACTTCTCCCCCCATCCACCTTCCTCCTGCATCACCCCGTTTCCACCCCCCCCCCCCAAATTGCTTCTATCCAACTGTCCCTAGTTCTTATATCTGTAAATAGTTTTGTTGTACCTCTGGTTTTTATTCTTAAATGTTTCCTGTGTAACCTTTGTTCCTTGTAAAGGCCTTGCCTATTTGACAGCTATGCTGTCACTGTTTAAAGTTATCTGTAAACTGATACGATGTGCAAACGGTTGTCGGTATATAAAAATGTCTAAATAAATAAATAAATAAATAAACCCAAAGAGCAATAGTTGCCCGCTTCGCCGATTCACCCTGTTTACTGCCACCATGGAGCACAGACAGACAATCCAGACAGATTTAGTAATCTCCAAGTACTGCAGCAAATAATGCTGGACATCCAAGGTATGGAAAAGATGATACTCACTCTCATCTCTGTCCTGTCCAACGTGGGAAGGAAAATGGATTGATTCAAATTAAACTCCGAAAACACTTTTGGCAAAATAGAAGGTACAGTCTGAAGCTGTATCACTTCCAGAGTCATACGTATAAAAGGCTCACAGTAAGAAAGAGCCTGCAGCTCAGAGAACTAACATGCAGAACTATCTTCAAGGTAAGCAGCCTCAAGGAAAGACTACATAGTGGCCGAAAAGTGAGACCCGCCAAGAAATTCAAGACTAGATTAAGGTCCCACAGAGGGGCCGGCAGTCACAAGGGTGGACAAAGATGCTAAACACCCTTCAAGAACCGGCTCAGATCCGAAAGGCCCGCCATTGACTCGCCCCCTTACAACAAGTGAGGGCTGCCACTTGAATCTTCAAAGTGTTAAGGGCCAAACCTTTATGCAATCCTTCCTGTAAAAATTCTCAATAATTTGAGAGGCTGAGAACCTCGCTCCGTACTCCAAGCCTCGAAAATCTCCAAACTCTCACATAGGCCAGAGACAAAGAAAATTTCCTGGTCCGAAGTAAAGTCGAAATCACTGCAGATGAATAACCGCACTAAAATTAGCCCTCTCAAGGGTCAACCGTAAGACAAAATAGACTCAGATCTTCGTGAAGAATGGGTCCCATTTTAAAAAATGCTTTCTAATGCTGGCTTAAAATTAGCTTCATTACATTTCCTAGGACTTTACTAGCTTAATTTAAATACTCTTTAAAGAAACTGAACTTTGCAAATTTGCTTAAAATCTGTAAAAAGTAAAAATAGGAATAACATCCTCCACCCCCACGAATCCCAAAGAGACCTCCGATCTAAGAACACCGGCCTGCTGGCAATCCCGTCCACCAAACTGGCCCATCATACCGCAATCAGGGAACGCGCCATCTCAATAGCTGGCCCCTCAATATGGAACAAACTACCCACACAACTCACAATCCTTTAAGAAAACTCTAAAAACCTGGCTGTTCCAGAAAGCCTTCCAACCCATGCACTAATAACACCACACGATCGCCTTACAACACCCCCCTTCCCCCCCCCCGGCCCCCCCCAATTGCCCGAAGTCAAGCGTATTCCATCTGTTAATTAAGTTACACAGTTTCTATGTAAATCAAACTTAAGTTCCAATTTGTTTAACTAAGTTTCTATGTTAAAATGTAATAATAATGACACCGTTGTCATATTATACCATGCGTTATTACTGTAAACCGATGTGATATACCAAATCGAATGTTGGTATAAAAAAGACAAATAAATAAAAATAAAATAAATAAAATAAATGTTGACCAGATTAAGCATACACCCACTGAAAAATGCTTGTGTATATTTTTAAATTTATTTAAAATTATTTGATAATCACCTGATGAAAATCTTTAACCACTAACCTGTTTGTAATCTGCAAACATAATCTTTCCCAATTGAGGCCTCACTGTTGTGACTAAGAAAACAAACAGAAAAAATATTTTATTTGTAGTCATATTTTAATTTAAAAAGCAAGTAGAAGAATAGTTTCAATTTTACATAATACAAATAAATGTAAAAAGTAAATTCACATTGGTAAAACAGTACATACAGGACATGACAAATATAAGACACCCATAGGAAAATTTAAAATTAAATAGTTTCAAAACTAAATGGTGATTATCTTTTTTTTAAATTGCACATTCTCTAGCAAAATTACAGCTCTGTTTAAATTTATTTATTTATAGTTTTTTATATAATGCACATCACCTCGGTTTACAGCAAACAGTAATTCAGCCAAAGGCTTTACAATGAACATAAGTGGAAAAAGCAAAGTGCTTATTTAACAGAAAAACTAGGAGTATACATATCAAATACATATGTGTAACAATATTAACTAAAGTCTGTCTTGAAGGGAGTTATTTTTAAGGAAAAGGAGGGTAAGGGAAAGGGGGAATCATAGGGTTGTTACCTCATCTTAGGTGTACCGAACAGGTCAATGCAGTCCAGATTTTGCCCCATGGCATGACTTGATTTCTATTACCTTTCTGAGTTTCCCCTTAGATTTCCCCGAGAAAATCAAGAACTACAAATCCATGCATGCCATGGGAAAAAAATCAGAACTGGATCTGTATGTTTAATTGACCTGGGGTGAGGTGGCTTCTCAAAAGAACAAGCAAGGGGGGAGGGGAGTCCTAAGAACTCGACTCGAGCTTTTAACATTAAAAAAAAAAAAAAACAAAGTTCTCATGTTGTGCATATTTTATATCATACGCACAATTTGTGCACGATGATATAAAATTCACGCGCATTAGCATGTGAGCCTATATGCATGTGAATACAGAGAGTAGTGTGCATTTCTTTTAAAGTTATCCTCTAAGGCGGGGTGACCAAGTCTAATCCTCAAGAGCCACAAACAGGCCTGAAATTTTCAGGAAATCCAAGATGAATATGTACTGGATCTATCTGCATGGGCTGGCCTTACTGGATGCACATATATCTCATGCATATTCATTATGGATATCCTGAAAACCAGACCTGTCTGTGGTTCTTGAGGACCGGAGTTGGCTACCCCTGCTCTAAGGTTTTGGGCATCCAGGCACTCTCTCTCTCTGTTTCCCTTATGCTTGAGCGGATCTATGAGAGAACACCATTCATCATCCTCTGTAAACAGCCACTGGGATGCTAATAACCGTTATGTAATCTACTCTTCATGTGCCAAAACCGTGGCTCGTTTACTATGGAAAATGATGACGCAGGTAAAATAAAGGGTGCGATTATTTAGTGAATCTAATTACTGAGCACAATCCATGAATTATGTAAGATATGTTGTATTTAAAAATTGCTACTATGAGTAGTAAACTTTTGCACAATGCATACACGATTCTGCAGTGTTGTACTTACATGCATATTCAGCAACCTGAGGCTTAGCATGGGAAACAGAACCCAGCAAAGAGGATTTTCCTGCATTTGGAAATCTGAAACAAAATAAATGACAGCTTGTCAACTGACTGTCCAGCTTCAATGTAAGTGCAAGATACTAGCTACACTACTAAGCTAACACACAGATATGGTGTGGACGCACAATCATATCAAATCAAAACTTGCAGATCAAGAATAGCCATGGCACTGTTTCAAGATATTACAGAGCAAGTTCCATTTTTTTCTGCTTGTAACTCTTTGGACCAAAAATTAGCAAGGAAGCATTTACTGACCAAACTGAAATCTTCCCCTGCAGATATCTAATGGACAGAGTGCCACATAAATTTAGTCTTGGGGCAAATTGGATAAAAATAAACTTTCCAAATGTTCTGGGAATAGCATGTAAAAAAAACAAAACAAAAAAAAAAAAAATTCTAAAAGTCAAGAGACTACTCTTCATAACTTTCCATTAAAATTTCCATAGTTATAAACAATTAGAGACTCTGCAAAAGAGTTTGAAAACGTAGCTACAGCCCAAGCTGATCATTCCTCCAACCACCAAGGAACTGCTTTCTTACAACTCCTTTTCAGAGCTCCACAAGTCTTATTTATATTCTGCTTCTCGCCACTTCAAAGCAGATTACATTCAGGTACTGCAGGTATTTCCCTATCCCCACAGGGCCTACAGTTTGTTTTGTATTTGAGACAAAGGTCTTGCCCAGTGGGATTTGAGCGCTGGTTTCCCTGGTTCATAGCCTGCTGGCTCCTCCACTCCTGATAAACTCAAGGACAGGCAAGAGAAGCTGAAAGGGGGAGAGAGAAAAGAAATCTGACAAAATACTATCACTGAGATAGTAGTGTACAGTACACCTGGAACAGAAGTCCAGCAGAAGTGGAAAGAGCTAGGGGTGGGGTGTGCAGAGCAAAAACGCCTCTTTTTTTGTTTTGTGATGTTAGTTTCATTTTGTTTTAGCACATACTATTTTGAGATTTAAGGGAATAAAGCCCAGTTTTATAACAGCGTGCACAGGGAAAATACGGTACTCGCAAACCTGAGCCGGAATTTTCAAAGCAGACTGCCGTGTGTGCAAGCCTGCACTGAAAGCTGTGGCTGTGCTTGGAACCCTGCCAGACGCGGGCCCACACGCTTACACACCCCCGCCAGAGTAGGCATTAATGCGTGCGTGTGCATTTCTGCATGCACTCCAAACTCTGCCCCTGAAAACCCTCTTTTCCTTGGGCGTGTAAGTGAGTTATGGGCAAACATTTAGACGCACAACACCCCCACCCTCTGGGTAATTTTCAGAAGCCAACTGACGCGTATAAATTGGGTTTTATGCACGTAAACTGAGGTTTTAAAACCTATTCGGGAGGAGGGGGGTTCAACGTGTAGTAGAAGACGCATTTAACTCACGGCATATTTTTACTCGCACGAGAAAGCGGGATTCCGGGGCTGGAGTTGGGATGGCAACACCATTCATGCACATACTTTTGATTTGTGAAACACCATGTGCTAAAGTGAAACAAAACTGACCTAATGAAATGCACACGTCCCTACTAGGAACCAAAACAGTGACAGAATTCAAGGAAAAGACACAGAGGGGACCTTACAGCGTGGCAAAGGAGGGAGAGGAACACAGACCTACTATGATCTGTAGCAGTACAGCAGAGACAGGTACCATGGGCAGACCGAGTCATCCTTACCTACCAGAACTGTCTATGCTTCTAGATGGATGTAGCGACAGAAAATGGAATACACAAAGATTCCAGATTCCAGTGGCCCATCATTTATTTATGTTGGATTTTAGCTTTTCTAATCATATATGAAACAGACAGGAAAAATTATTCTGAATAGAACTGCTGCTTTAAAAAAAAAAAAGATTTTTAGCATTTAAGTCTTTTTATTCCTTCGGCAGTTTCTCCTTATTCCTTTGTCTTCCAGTCCAAAAGGAAATTACCAGGTAAGACTACGTTTCCTTCCTCATCATCCTGCTAGACCAGTCCAAATGCATGGGAAGCACACCAAGCCCAATCTTACAAGAGCGGGAGTAAAACTGAGCTGTCCTGAGAAAACCTGTGCCAAAAGCTGCATCCGTTTTAGCTTGCATAACCACTCTAATGCTTGGTGAAGGAATGCAAAGACAACCATGAGGCCCTCTTAAAATATATCTCCTGGCATAACCGCAATCACCGCCGCTCACGAGGAAGCCTGAACCCTTGTAGAATGAACACGAAGTGTTTCTGGAAAGTTATGCTTGCATTTTAAAGTGCTGGAATCTGCTTTCTGTGTTGTTGTTTTTTTCCCTCAGACGGGCGCTCTCTCAGAAGCTTTTCTCTCACTCTCTGCCCGATGCTGACCATGACCCCGTCCCCTTAGTGATGTCAGCGAAGGTCCTCCTTACCTAGCCTATGGTGACGCCTCAGGAGCACAATTACAGAGCATGCTCCTTTGTGTGCTCTTTCGTGCACAGATGAGCTTAGGCTAAGTGCAGGTCTGAAATTTTTATTCTAAGTGGTTTAATTTGGTGCCTTGTTCTAATTTGTTTGGGTTGTAGTCGGTGGTCTAGACTGTTATCTGCTTTTAGAGTGCTTTTTGTGTAGTTAGGGATGGCTTTGAATTTATTACCTGGAATGAAGGGTATGTCCACTGCTGGTATGTGGTTTTTATGGTTTATGGTAATTGATGTGTCAGGGATTTTTAACATTTATGGGTAAGGGTCACTATAACCCTTGTAGGAACCCTTTTCAAGATAATGTTAGGGCCAGTCCTAGGGTGTTGATTTATTCCCCAAGAGCTTTGATGCTGGGAATAGAATTGATTTATCAAGATCAGAAAGTCCTTAGCATAAGCCCATATTGTTTGTTCTGTTAAAGCTAAAAAAAGGATATATTTGAACAGTATTTAATTGAGGGTAGGCCAGGTTTTGGGTTTGTTTTTTTTTAAACAGAGATATGGCATACAGCCTTAGACATTTCTTGATAAATATAGTTTGCCCAAATGGTTAACAGTTTATACAGAAGAGTAGAGATAGTCAAAAGGGAGGAGGGGTGATATTGAGGGTTTTGGTTTTTAAATCAAAATTTCCTTTAAAAGAATTACATATAGAGTTAGGCATTAGAAGTGAATCATTGGTAGTACAATGGAAGGAGTGGGCGTTAGTTCTAGTATATACCTGCCTGGTACCCTGAGAATGGGGATCTAGCTGTTTTCGGAGAATTTTTGATGGCTCTCTCTTCTAGAATAAATATCATCTTCATTAGGGATTTTAATATGCATTTTGAGTCATAGCTTAGGGGAGTGTTTCAAGATTTTGAATTATTCTTGTCTTCCTATAATTTAAGTCCTTTGATTACTGTGCCATCTCAGGGCCAGGGCACATTTTGCATCAAGCATGTGCGTTATCTCTATATTGTAATCACTTTGTTAGAAGGAATATTGAGGTAGAGGATGTGCCATGGTCTGATCATAGTCTGATAACTATGAATTGTTGTTTTGGAAAGCTATTAGAAGATGTTCTGGAAGGACCAATACTAAAAGAATTTAGGACTTCACTGGATGAGAAGAAATTTGCCATGGAATAGGGGAAGGGGAAGAGGAAGATAGTTCAGAGCTCTGCTGAATCCTTTGCAACCTCTTTTCTAGATATTTTGGGGGAGATTTCAGGTAAGGTGGCTCCGACTCAGAAAAAAACTATAAAAAATTAGAAATGGAAGGAAGCCTTGGTATACTAGGGATTTACATTTTAAGAAAAGGATGGTTAGAAAATAGAGCATAGATGGCTTAAAGAACCATCTGGAGAGCTTTATAGCTTATTTATTTATTTTATTTATCGAGTTTTATATACCGTCGTTCGGTTTCGTCATCACAATGGTTTACAAAGTTTTGATGTTTAACAATGTGTTCAAAAATTCATACGCTTGTTGACATAGTTATCTTATATCAGGAAGCCCAAAGGTGAATTCTGCCCATGAGACCTTTTTTTCAGATAAGCTGCTTTCACCATTAAATTGGCCAACGGAATTATTCAGTATAATTAATGGATTTGTTAAACCTTTAGACAGGCGATGGAAATAACTTGGGTTTTCAGCACAAACCTTTGCAGACTATTATATGGCTAAATCAGGAGGTCTGTTGACTGGGGTATGGAGTCAACATATGGGGAAGATCGATACAGTAGATGCTTGTGACATTAGGTGGGAAACCTTTGAGCTTGTGACCGGAAAAGAAATTGAGGCTATAGTATGTGAATTTAAGAACTCATATTGTGGTTTGGACCCATGTCAATCGTGGGTTTTTTTCTCTCTTGAAGAAAGAGTTCCCTGGTTTTTTTTGGTTGATATGGTAAATATGTCTCTATCAGAAGGTGTGGTCCCAAGTAGATTTAAAAAATTTCAGATCCACCCGGTGCTCAAAAGGGGCATTAGCGGGTCTGATCAGCGTGGTGACTATAGGCCTATTTCAAATTTAATCTCAATTGGGAAGATTCTGGATAAGGTGGCTTTTAAGCAGTTGAAGGGTTTTTTGGATACTGATAGTATTCTTCATGATAACCAATGTGATTTCTACGATTAGTTTTAAATGTGCCACATGCTAACTTCATGGAGTGCCCCCTAGTCTTTCTATTATCCGAAAGAGTAAATAACCGATTCACATTTACCCGTTCTAGACCTCTCATGATTTTAAACACCTCTATCATATCCCCCCTCAGCTGTCTCGTCTCCAAGCTGAACAGTCCTAACCTCTTTAGTCTTTCCTCATAGGGGAGCTGTTCCATTCCCTTTATCATTTTGGTCGCCCTTCTCTGTACCTTCTCCATTGCAACTATATCTTTTTTGAGATGCGGCGACCAGAATTGTACACAGAATTCAAGGTGCAGTCTCACCATAGAGCGATACAGAGGCATTATGACATTTTCCGTTTTATTCACCATTCCCTTTCTAATAATTCCCAACATTCTGTTTCCTTTTTTGACTGCCACAGCACACTGAACCGATGATTTCAATGTGTTATCTACTATGACGCCTAGATCTCTTTCTTGGGTGGTAGCTCCTAATATGGAACCTAACATTGTGTAACTATAGCATAGGTTATTTTTCCCTAAATGGATCACCTTGCACTTATCCACATTAAATTTCATCTGCCATTTGGATGCCCAATTTTCCAGTCTCACAAGATCTTCCTGCAATTTATCACAATCTGCTTGTGATTTCACTACTCTGAACAATTTTGTATCTGCAAATTTGATTACCTCACTCATATTTCTTTCCAGATCATTTATAAATATATTGAAAAGTACGGGTCCCAATACAGATCCCTGAGGCACTCCACTGCCCACTCCCTTCCACTGAGAAAATTGTCCATTTAATCCTACTGTTTCCTGTCTTTTAGCCAGATTGTAATCCACGAAAGAACATCGCCACCTATCCCATGACATTTTACTTTTCCTAGAAGCCTCTCATAAGGACCTTTGTCAAACGCCTTCTGAAAATCCAAATACACTACATCTATCAGTTTACCTTTATCCACATGTTTATTAACTCCTTCAAAAAAATAAAGCAGATTTGTGAGGCAAGACTTGCCTTGGGTAAAGCCATGCTGACTTTGTTCCATTAAACCATGTCTTTCTATAGGTTCTGTGATTTTGATATTTAGAACACTTTCCACTATTTTTCCTGGCATTGAAGTCAGGCTAACTGGTCTGTAGTTTCCCCGATTGCCCCTGGAGCCCTTTTTAAATATTGGGGGTTACATTAGCCACCCTCCAGTCTTCAGGTACAATGGATGATTTTAATGATAGGTTACAAATTTTTACTAATAGGTCTGAAATTTCATTTTTGGAGTTCCTTCAGAACCCTGGGGTGTATACCATCCAGTCCAGGTGATTTACTACTCTTCAGTTTGTCAATCAGGCCTACCACATCTTCTAGGTTCACCGTGATTTGGATCAGTCCATCTGAATCATTACTCATGAAAACTTTCTCCGGTATGGGTACCTCCCCAACATCCTCTTCAGTAAACACCGAAGCAAAGAAATCATTTAATCTTTCCACGATGGCCTTATCTTCTCTAAGTGCCCCTTTAACCCCTCGATCATCTAACGGTCCAACTGACTCCCTCACAAGCTTTCTGCTTCATATATATTTTAAAAAGTTTTTACCTCTACGGCCAACGTCTTTCAAATTCTCTCTTAGTCTGTCTTATCAATGTCTTACATTTAACTTGCCAACGCTTATGCATTATCCTATTTTCTTCTGTTGGATCTTTCTTCCAATTTTTGAATGAAGATCTTTTGGCTAAAACAGGTTCTTTCAACTCCCCTTTTAACCATGCCTGTAATCGTTTTGCCTTCTTTCCACCTTTCTTAATGTGTGGAATACATCTGGACTGTGCTTCTATGATAGTATTTTTTTTTTTACAACGACCATGCCTCTTGCACACTTTTTACACTTGTAGCTGCTCCTTTCAGTTTATTTCTAAGTATTTCTCATTTTATCAAAGTTTCCCTTTTGAAAGTTTACCACGAGAGCCGTGGACTTGCTTACTGTCCCCCTTCCAGTCATTAATTCAAATTTGATCATATTATGATCACTATTGCCAGGCGGCCCCACCACTGTTACCTTTCTCACCAAATCCTGTGCTCCACTAAGAATTAGATCTGAAATTGCTCCCTCTCTTGTCAGTTTCTGAACCAATTGCTCCATAAAACAGTCATTTATTCCATCCAGGAACTTTATCTCTCTTGCATGTCCCGATGATACATTTACCCAGTTAATATTGGGGTAATTGAAATCTCCCATTATTAACGCACTACCAATTTGGTTAGCTTCCCTAATTTCTCTTAGCATATTACTGTCCGTCTCACCATCTTGACCAGGTGGACGGTAGTATACTCCTATCACTATAGTCTTCCCCAACACCCAAGGGATTTCTACCCTTAAAGATTCGATTGTGCTTTTAGTCTCATGCAAGATGTTTATCCTGTTGGACTCTTATGCCATCCCGGTCATAAAGCGCTACACTCCACGAAGTAAGAAGCACATTAAAAACAAATCAGACAAAAATCTTTTTCACTCATAAATCATGTCTGCCATGAAAGCATCCCCAGACTCCACCCTGGCTACCTCCAGAATGCACTGCAACTATAGTACCAAGGCTTGAGCCACATATCCTCCACAAATGAAGGCTTGGACTGCCAAAACCGCAGCGAAAAAGGCCATCTTCAAGATAGATCAACTTTCCTAACCTATGCATTCTTAAGAGCAGAGTCCTCTTCCACAGGAATAGCCATCTTACAAATCACTGTTGACAAGGCAACCAAATGAGAAACCTTAAGTAAACTCCCCTGTCCTCTGCCAGAAAAGGATAAAACCTGTTTAAGGTTTTGCTCCCCTTGAAGGTCCCTTTACGGGTTTTCTATTCTGACAAGTCCATCAGGCCGATACAGTAAAAATTGCGGGACAGCGGGCGAGTGCCCGCTCTCCTGGTGCGCGCACAGGCCACTCTCCTGTGCGCGTGATTCAGTAAGTTAATTTATTTAAATTAGGGCCCGAGTAAAAAGAGGCGCTAGGGACACTAGTGCATCCCTAGTGCCTTTTTTTGGACAGGAGCGGCGGCTGTCAGCGAGTTTGACAGCCGACGCTCAATTTTGCCAGCGTCGGTTCTCAAACCCGCTGACAGCCACAGGTTCGGAAACCGGATGCCGGTAAAATTGAGTGTCCAGTTTTCAACCCGCGAGCCGCGGGCCCATTTAAAATTTTTTTTTTTATTTTTAACTTTTTTTTTTTTTTTAACTTTTGGGACCTCCAACTTAATATCGCCATGATATTAAGTCGGAGGGTGCACAGAAAAGTAGTTTTTACTGCTTTTCTGTGCACTTCCCTGGCGCCGGCAGAAATTAACGCCTACCTTTGGGTAGGCGCTAATTTCTTAAAGTAAAATGTGCAGCTTGGCTTCACATTTTACTTACTGAATCGCGCGGGAATGACTAAAAGCCCATCAATGTGCATTTGCATGTTGTGGGAGCTATTAGTCTCGGGGGGATTGGACGCACATTTTCGACGTGCTATTACCTCTTACTGAATAAGGGGTAATGCTAGCGCGTCAAAAACGCGCGTCCAAATGCTGGTTAACAGTGCGCTCCACCGGAGCGCACTGTACTGTATCGGCCTGCAAGATCTTAAGTGCCTTGTGAAGCAGAAAAGATCTAAAGGGTTTTCTAACCCCTTGTACTGACTCAGTCTTGAAATCAGACATACAGAGCAAAGAGTCAACCTGGGAAATCCTAGAGAATGCTGCTGTTCTAAACAGCCTAATCAGTGAAGAGTCTCCTCCAGAGTCTCCTCCAGGAAACTGTCAGACTCTGATTCCCCCCCTCTCCCCAAATCCTTCACAGAACTCCGGAGAAAAATGCTTCCAGTGCCCAGTCCAGAAACGTTTTAGAAATTATCAGGCGCTTAGGGGCCAAACATTTGTGCTGAGGAGTGCAAGGCATGAGTGAGGCCAGAGGGCTCCAAGAGATCCCTCCCCCACCAGGCCTCTGTAAGAAGCAGAATGCCTGGTGCAAAGCTATCCGAAAATTCGGAGGCCACTGGGCCAAAGAAACACTCACCTTTCTGCAGCTCTCAGAACTGAAAAGTTGCCCTTTCGGGCCGAAAAAAAACGCCCTTGGATTTGCCTGGGAAGCTGCACAAGTGCGGCAGCCTCCCCTCTGAAGGAACCACTGAGATCAACCAACTGCAGTACTCACCCCACTTGCGGCCAACCAAGATGCTCCTTGATCCCTCCTTTTCTTTTCAACTTTATTAAGTTGCTGGCAACTTCCCCCAAAATTAGTTCTTAGGCAGAGGAGGAGAGAAAGGCTGCTTAGAGGGCCATTGATACCTTCAAGGGCCGAAGATGGATAGATTACTACCCCTAGTGCGGTATATAAAAACTTTTAAATAAATAAATCCATCCCCAAAACTCAATCAGTGCCAAGGAACATCTGAGAGCACCAGGAACAGCTCAAACAGGGACAGCAGATGATAGCAGGTGTCTGGACTGGTACAGCATCACTACTACTATTAGTATTTGCTATACAGATACTAATATTAGCGATGAAGTCACTGGAAAAATTGTGTTCTGTCTCCATCTGCTGGCAGGAGAGTATAAACCCACATATTTGGACGGATCTAGCAGTATAAGGAACACTTATAATACTGTATATGCATGTTTGAGACTTGAAAAGCTTAAGGAGCAAATGATCAAGACCACTCTCCTTCTCCAGAGCTGGACTGTCTTCGAAGTGAACTCACATGCAAACACAGATATATATCTATATCTATACATTAAAAAAAATTAAACTTTCAATCTTGCTAATTACTTTTTTCTGGAAACTTTGTTCAAGTGTATTTAATTGATAAACTGAAATAAACTCGCTATCTTTAGACAAACAGAAAAATCCTTTGCTCTTTAGAAAAGATCTCAGAATGGTTCTGAACTAAAGTATCAAAAATTTTTAATTATAAATCCTGTTTAATGGGCTTCAAATCTGGCCACCTGATGTCACTCTTCTTAATGCTGGACTCCCTCCCACAGCCTCTGGGGGAGAGGTGGGGGCGAGAGCAGCACAGGAATACTGTCTCTGCAGCGTTCCCAGCCGCAGCTGACCCAGGGTGCAGAAGACCCCATCTGGGAGTCAAACTCTGGACCCTCTGCAAGGCAGCTTGCAGTATTGCCACTGAACTACCAAGCCAGACTTGATTACGTTTTTAAATTTAAAAAAAAAAGGCATGCAAGCTATGCTAGAAGTGGTGTAAAAGTAGGAATGCTAGCATCAGTCGTCTGTGACCATGATATTTCATGTTAAGGATAATTCTCAAACTCCAGCATCTACAGAAACAATCTAACATCATTAAGTTTTCCCAACACAAAGAACATTTGCTTTGGTGGACCTAGTACATACATAGAGAAAGAATTAGACCAGCCAATAAGAAAAACAATTGGTAAAAGCATAAATACTGTGGGAAACGTAGATAAAAATTTGATATAGAAATGGCAAAGGAGAGATGAACTTAAACCTAAAGATTGATAACTGCAGCATAGGACAGTAAACTACAGAGAAGATGGTTCACAGCCTGTACAGAAAAAAAAAAACACCAAAGAGTAAAACAGACAAATGCTGATTCTGTAAAAGATCATGGGAAATAGTTACACATCTTGTCACTGGGTGTGACATGCTGATGTCTGAAGGCCCGTATACAGAAAGGCACGATAAGGTGGCATAGCTCATTCAGCATAAACTGTGAAAATACTAACATCACTGTTACCAAAAAAAGCACTAGGATCATAAGCCTGTTGGAATTGTAGGGACTGAAGGGATCGTGATTGCCTGGGACTTTCCCATTCCAACTGATAAAAAGCTTGATACAAAAAAACTGGACACTGTGGTAAAGGAGAAAACAGTAAGTATGGCATTGCTAACAGAAGTGTCAGTAATAAGTGATTACGCTACACACAACACATGGATCCTTAACCATCAAGAAATTGAATCAGAGACCAAGAAAATGTGGCAGAAAGACACAGAAATTGTACCGGCCTGATTTTAAAAACTTCTAAGCATAACTTGATTTGCCTGTACTTAGGAACTCTAGAAGGAAGCTCTCTTTGGCACGTTACATATTTTAAGAAGAGCATTAACAGTAAATATGAAATCATCCCCAGGTTTACAGGTGAAGTTCAATCCCAATATTCTGTGCAACATACATATCCATTTGGAGACACTACTCAGAGGAAAGAATGGAAGCTGCTGGCTATTACACAGAAATGTCAATACAGTTCCTTGATACATGAAAATAGCATTAAACATTTTTTTGAAAAACAAACAAAAATATGTGCTATTAAAGTGTTTCAAAAAAAAACTTTTCAGAAAAATAAATTGACATCTGTGAAACTTTCCAGTGCTGGGTCCAAAGATAAGATTAGGTATGGTGACCTCAACACTACCCTCTCTTTTTCAGCTTCAGAGCAAGAAATACTAAAAAAACAAAAAGGGGGGGGGGGGGGGGGCCAAGATGGCCGCCAATTGAGACTGACACCAAGATGCTCCGTAGAGAATTTCATTTGTTGTTGTTTTTGCCTGCAAACAGATGCCGCATACCAAACGAAAAGCCAGATTAAGGGAGATTGCATCTAGTTCTCCCCTATCTGGTTTAACACAACCTAAAATGCCGGGGTTTTTTGGCGTGACACCAGTTCGAGATCCTAAAGCAATGGCCGCAGTAGAGAGGGTCATTGGGCGGAGTCCCTCCCTACAGGCCGATGAAATCTCTCTCAGCTCAGGAGCACTGGTAACACCCTCACCTCCAAGTTGGGAACTTCGACTTCCAAAACATCTTTGGTTGATGTCCATGGGGACCAGAGGGCTTTGCGTGAGCAACAGGAAACTGAAGGAGAACAGAGGCTGCGTCTGTGTCTGAGACAACGGCCTTGGTGCAGGTCACGGAAGGGGCCCTAGGATTTGCGGGGCATGTTGAGATCACCTCCGTGGCCTGCTGACAAGGAGCAGCTGCCGGCTGCTGAGCTCGACAGGCTTCCCTTCTTGGACCGATGGTGAGGTTACAATTGCACGGGTTAGTAACTTAAAATTGTCTAGGCCAGTGGTGATTACCTTAGATGCATTATGGCACGCTTTGGTTAATTTGGAGACTTTCATATCTTCTCTTACTTCTATAGTCTTGGAAACTAATAACACTCAAGCAGAATTCACTCAAACTATCAGCTAAAGAAGTAAAGATTACAAATATAGAATCTGGAGTGGCAACTGTTGAAAAAGTTCAACAACATCTAGTACAATCTGATTTAATTTGCTCAAAAAAGGTTGAGAATATTGATAATACCTTGTGTTTTCTAAATCTGAGGATTATAAATTTCCCTATTTATTTATTTATTTTTAATTTTTATATACCGAGGTTCTTATAGAGACTACAAATCACTCCGGTTTACATATAACGATAAACTGCCCAACAGAGATAAGGGGCTTTACATAGAACAGTGGCACATATGGAACAATATTTGTTTGGTCAAATATAACAATGTTAATTATATTTTTTTGAGCCTTCCCAACTACGTGCATTGTTAAACTCCCTATTGTAATCGAACCGGTAAATATGATGTAACTGATGGTTTTCAATTTTTCTTTTCTTGTATTCTTTGATTCCGCATTTTTTCCCCCTTGCTCCCTCCCTATTACCTTTTAAAAATAGAGGGCTGGATGTGTATTTTCAATTGTAAAGTTTACTTGTTTATCTTTTTTTTCTATAGAATATCCTTTTTCAAATCAAGGTGTTCCTTGTAATAGTTATTGAAATTGCATAAAAATAAAAATAAAAAATAAAAAAAAAAAGGGTAAAAAAGGATTTAAGAAGGGCATCAAGCCTCAATTTTTGGATGTGGTGAGTATGACTGAAGAATGTGACATTTGTGGGCCCAGCAGTGTGTCAGGCAACATCTCTTTATATTAATGAGGGAAAAAGCACAGCACCAATTCACAATTTCATCAAGGTCTGTCATCACATTTGAAATAAAAGCAAACCATCTTATATTTTTAACTTAAAAAATATCAAGACTAAAGCACACATTGTACTTCTTTGGTCAAAAAAACATGTTACAAGAAGTTAACAGCAATACCCCCAGCCCCTCATGAATTGTGAAGGTCATTCATTTTCCATTTTTCAAAGATGGTATGTTTTACCACAGAGATATGTGGCAGACACTGCTGTAGGACACTTTGAAGCTAAAATTGCAACCTTCTTTGCACTTCAGAATCTGTAGCTGAACTTCCAGATCTCTCTACAATGAGAGAATTGGAGGGGGGGGGGAGGGTGTTTGGACACCTTTATCTACTGAAACAAAGCTCTGAGCTCAATACACATCAAAGTACCAGCAGCAGCAACAACCGTGCATCGGGGATATGAACATCACTTGTTGGTTCAATTGATTACAGTCTGACCATGAGAAAGGAGGAAAAAAAACAATTTACAACCCAATCAGCTGGCAATTCTGTCCTTTAATGCTCTTAGCCGAGCTTCTGTAACACCGTACATTACAAGGGCTATTTTACATGGTTTTGATCAATAAACAAAATGAAAAGAAACACTTCTGTGGTCTGAGCACCACACTGTGACCTCGATGGAAATCAATGACGAGGATAACAAGTTTAGGAGGTAGACAAACTCAGCTGCAGGAAGGAATTACAATTGTAGACCAAGGGATCTGTGATGGTAGGTCTCCATCATTAAGAAAGTACAAAATTTATCCAGCTGGGGAAAAAAAAAAAAGAAAGCCTATGAAACTAATACCTATTACAAACATTTAAATATAAAAATTAACTTATCATTGAGTCAACTACTTAGTTTTCATTACACTGTTTAAAAATACTGAAGGACTACGCCATCTCTGTATGCAAGTTCTTTTGCTCAGTATTTACAGATGGGGAAGGTGACGGACCCAAGGTGACAAATCACATGTGAAAAAATAGCAAACCTAGAGGGTCATTTATCAAATCGCTTCAGGGCATTATCGTAGGCGTAAGGGCCCTAACGACTGCGATAACACCATAACACATACATTATTTGCGTATGCAAATTTTGAATTTTTACCAAAGTGGGAGGAGTTTGGGCGGGATAAATTTAAATGAAGGGTGGTTTGCGCTGCGTGTGATAGCGTAATGCATGCTATAGCGGGTTTTAATGCCGGAAATAACTACACCTTTTTTCCTGGTGCTATGCCCACGATAGCTATGCATTAAGGCAGACAGGTCTCGGGTACGGGCGGCTGGCTGATGCGCCCTAAAATCCAGCCGAAACCCCGTCCTGGGATTTGGCTGGGGCTTGGAAGCCTGCTGCTGCCTGGGACGGCTGCGAGAGCTTACCTTCTGGGAACAGGAGCGAGGGGCTAGAGGATAGTACTTCCTCTTGTGGTAGAAAGACTTCCTCGGCCGTACCGTGCCGACCTCCTGGCTGAGGAGGGTGGGTCTGAAGTGCTAGCAAAGAGTTGTTGAAGGGTCTCATGGTGATCCCGCAAGTGGGCCACCGCGTCCTCACCTTATCTCCGAAGAGATTCTCCCCTGTACACCTCAGATCAGTGAGTCTTTCCTGTATCTCAGTTCAAAGATCCGAGGCCCACAGCCATACCATTCTGCGGGCGCTGATTCCCTCTGCTATCTCAAAATCTTAGGTTGAGGGCACCTCGTGTTTTCCACACTCCAGGCCCTGATGCACCAGCGACAGGAAGGTGTCTTGCTGCTGCTGAGGTAGGCGCTTGGCCAACTCCTGCACCTGCTTCCAGAGGTTGCGAGAGTATTGGCTCATGTAGAACTAGTAAGAGGCAATGCGGGCAATGAGCAAAGCCCCCTGAAAAATTTTCCTCCCAAGGGCGTCCAGTGCTCTGTGCTCTCTCCCCAGGAGCACAGAGGCATGGGTCCGAGAGCGCTTGGTCTTCTTGAGAGCGGATTCGACCACTACATACTGGTGCGCCAACTAGTTCTTGTCGAATCCAGGTAGCCTGTTGGACAAGGTAAACCTGGTCTGCCTTCTTGTTAACAGGAGGAACCATGAGGGGGTGCTCCCAAAGCCTCAATAGCAACTCCCTAAAGATCTCACGTACTGGGACTGTCACGATCTCTTTAGGAGCTCCACAAACTGGAGGATGTCCAGCATTTTGTGCTGGACATCCTCCTCCTTCATTAACTGAAATGGGATGGCTTCTGCCATCACCTGCACAAAGCCTGCGAAGGTCAGGTCCTCAGGGGAGATCTCCTTCGCTCCTCTGAAGGAGACCCTCAGAGTCCCCTGAGGAGGATTCTGCAGTGTCATCCCCCCAGAGGTCATAAGGCGCCTCATCCTCGCTGTAATCCACAGGGGATGGGGCCCTAGGTGCTTGGCTTTTGTCCAAAGGTCTAGGCACTGATGTCTCCAGCGGCGGTTCCAGCAGGGAGAGCCCGGACACAGATACTGTCTGTGCCATTAGCTTGATGCCCCAGAGAGCCCAGTCAACCACCAGCTGGACTTGGCGCTCCAACTCCTCCTGAAAAGTTGCCAATGCCAAAATGGACTGGGAGGTAGGAGGGGTGGCCAGACCTTCCTCAGAACCTCGAGGTGGATCGGTGATGGACACCTGGACTGGTGGAGACTGCCTGGGACCCCTGGCATTGATGGAGGATAGGCATTCCTCGCCATGGGGGTCACTTCGGGGGCATCACGGCAAGAGTCTGTACCAACCCGAGCCTGGCACCATGCATCGAGGGTGACGGGTTCCGATGATTCCTTGGCTTCTCTCGGTGCTCAGCCTGGACTTTCCCCAGTGCCAAGGTCGAAGATGACGAACCCGATGGCCTTGACCTGAAGATACCAACAAGGGCCAGTCCCCAGCACCCCTATCCACAGATGGTATTCAATGAAGCTGACAGCACTGCTGTTGTTGATGGCTTGGTGTCCACTGGTACGTCTCTATGGTCCTTCAGCGTCGATGCCATAGACGCTGAAGCCGATGGCTCGGACTTCCTCACCCCAAAGAGCTTCTCCATCTTGTCGAGGCAAGTGCAACGTCCTTTAGGAGTCATTTAGTCACACATGCAGCACCCCTGAATGTCATGCAATGTCCCCAGGTAGAGGATGAACACCTCGTGCGGATCCGTGATGGACATGACCCTTGGGCACTGAGGGCATCAACGAAAACTCAACAAGGCCATTGAGAGTCGAACTAAAGGGGCAAAAAACGACAGCGAAGGCAGCGGGCGACCGAAGCACCGCCACTACAGGGAACGGATCGAAAGAAAACTTACCAAACCGATGAAAAACCTAACTGGAAGTGAGAGGAAACCGAGAGGGACCCGCAATCGGGGGGAAAAACACGATACACACCGACAAAATCTGTGAAAGTTTTCCAAAAACGGTAGAAAATTAACATGAGCTCAGAAACCACGATTTGATAGCTCGGGCGGAAAAAGACTGAAGAGGGACCCCACATGGCCACGTGGATTAGGGCATGCTCAGGTGCTTGTCAAAGTTCCAGAAACTTTCACATATGTTTTCCATGCCGGGCTCCATCCGATGATGTCACCCATGTGAGAGGACTACCATCCTGCTTGTTCTAGGAGAAAAGCCAATTGGTCTTTATCTGCCATAATCCATTATGTTCCTATATCAATTTGGTGTTTTTATAACACTGGTGTTGTTTATAGTTCTGTGTGACAAATCCATTGTGTATAGTTTAGGCCCTTTTCAGGCCTGGCTTTGGGAGCATAGGTAAGAAGATTGAACTGTCCTAAAATTTGCCATCAAAATCCTATAATCTAGAAGAAAGAATAAACAGCAATTAATATTTTACAGGACACACTAATTTTACAGAGCCTATACCTATCTCAGGTAAATGAGCAATTGGCATTTCATGTAGAATTGTGTAGACTTAGGACAAAAGAACAAACAAATGCACTGTAACAGAATCTATGTTTCTGAACATCAACCAGGAATAAAGACTTAGACCAGTGATGGTGAACTCCAGGCCTCGAGTGCCACCAACAGGCCGGGTTTTCAGGATATCCACAATGAATATGCATGAGATAGATCTGCATATAATGGAGTCAGTGCATGCAAATCTCTTATGCATATTCATTGTGGATATCCCAAAAACCTGGCTTGTTTGTGGCACTCGTGGACTGGCTTAGACCCTACTTAATAAACTGAGAAATCATGCATAAATCCAAGCAGCAGTATCTAGGGCCTGATTCATCACGGCCACTTCCCTTAGACAAAGAAAAGGAGGGGGAGAAATGAGTCATAAATGTGAATGGAAGAAAAGATCAAAGACATCCTTCAGCTGTGTACTGCTTTCAGCAGGTCACATATAGAGTAAGAGGTTCAAGTTTGTACAGAACAGCAGCCAAATGTTAATATATATTATATAAGAAAGAGCAACTCAAATACTGGGGACACCAGTATTCCATATACTAAACTACTGTCCAAACATAAAACTATATACCTTTTGAAAAAAGACATTTGAAAGGCAATTTAATTGCACTGCACAAACTGATCAACCAAGGAGCAAGAAAAAAAAAAAGGCATTTTCTAAGAGTAATGTGAGATGTATAGAAGAACCAGCACAGGATGAGCCTCTTTATGCAAAAAACTGATGATATGATGGAGCACTTTTCCAAACACACACTCTAATGGCTGCAACGCTAAATTAGCCTTGCAGCAATTACTTCTGTTGCAGTTCCGGAGCAAATGTGTCAAATCACTTCCATTTGCCCAACAGTTAGTCCTAGATTTTAGGGTGCAGAGTTTTCCATTTGTGCTTATAATCCCCTCCATAACATTGTTTGACTGCACAGGAGAGTGCCACATGGTCCACATGAGGAACAAAATAATATGCTTCCTACTTACTGTACCAAAATACAGATGTTACCACAATCATCAATTGGAAGACATTGTTGCTAAAATGCTCATGTGAAAAATGTTAACATAATTGAATTAAATTATTTTTTATTTATATTCTGCCTTTCATGACCGGAGGCCAACCTGGATAGAGAAATATGAAGTGGCTTACTTACCCCACTAGTCCTACGTCAGCAATAAGTTTTAGATCCAGGCGAACTATTCGTGCCTGGCCCTTGGAGGGCAGGAAATGAGTCTTAAAATGACCACCAGGACCCCCGCCAGCAACCAATATCCTGTCTCCAATCTTGTTCAGGTCTCCTAAAAATAAAAAGGTACAGGATATCATTCAGATAAAACTGGGAGGGGGGAACAATGTTCAAGGGCCTTTGCCCAGGTAAACCGGCCTGGTTGAAAAATAGATTCCCCCAGATTGGACAGAATGTATACATGGGGCTTACAGCATGCAAACTTTTATCCACACTAAAATGGGGCATTCCTGGGACATGTTTATGTCGGTGGGAGCAAAACAGCATGCTTATTTAGTGTTTCCAAAAATACATACATTTTATTCTCTCTCTTGGATGCTTATACAAACAGTAGCTGCAAAGTACAGACACACTTTAACACATGCACTTTATGTTAACTTTAAGAAACTACCCAAGTAGCTTCCCTTTCAAAGATTAGCTACAAACAGGCCAATGTAAGCAAGACCACATAAAAGAATCTGTGCTTAGTGCTATTATTAAACTGATGCAGCACATTTTTACTTTGCACAGGATATAATAAAGAAATGAGATGCATAGGCCACAACAATTAAAACTGTGCCCTGTGAATCTCACTTCTCATTGCACTGGAAGTAAAGTTAAAAAGTGTGCTAAAATACATGTAATGTTAACACTGAAATTAGTTTTACTTAGATTTTAACGCACGTGGGCCGATATAATAAGATGTGCATTAAAAGTGCACTAAAATTCAGAGCTCAGTAATGCATGTACAAACAAAGTACGGCACAAGCCCCCTCTCTCCCACCCTCTACGCGAATAAAAAAAAAATCCAGAACCAAGTGGGCAAACCTGTCTCGGACCCCTTACCCAATTTTTAATTTAAAAAAAAAAAAAAAAGCCAGTATTTACAAAACCCAGAGGGAAGAGGTAAGGTCCTCTTCACCTGCTGGGGTTCCCTGCGATTTTTGGAGGTGTGGAGCGGATGATGGTAGCTGGGAATTAGATGCCCCTCTAATTTAACTTTGGGGATGTGGGGGGAGGGGGGGAGAAGGGACCGGGGGCTCAGCCACTCCTTTTATTTATGTATTTAAACTTGAGTGGGGGTGAGAGGGAAAAGGTTCGCCCTCTCACTCAGCTACATTTTTTTTTTTAATTTAGGTGGGGGGGGGGGAGGTTATCATGATCTATATTTTATATTTTCTTTTAAATAACCCATTTTGTGCACCATAACTCATTTTTAGGCGCACATAACATGTCCAGAGGCTTCCTGGTCTATGGGTCCCCAATTTGGAAATCCAGTCTCTAGGGATCATATATATATTAACTGGCTGATTTTAACTTCCCAATGAAGTCAACTGGAAGTTAAAACTTTACCTCTGGAAGTAAAAAAAAAAAAAAAAAAAAAAGTGCTATTTTACCACACTTTCCTACATTGGAAATAATTCCATATGCAAGTCATCAGTTCCAGTTTAGTGCATATTTTTGTGCACTAAAATGCTTCTTACATCCAAAGTAATTTTTAGCACAGAAAAATCAGCACTAAAAGGGAAGTAATCAGTTGGGCTATCCCTAGCGCAGCTGATTACTGCACCATCTTAAATTCAAACCATGTAAGAGAACCTACATACTTTGCTGCCTAATCTATGGCTTCTTGATAGGTCATCGCAGGAATTCTGCCCATACTTCGGGGTCAAATTTGTGGTCTGTTTGACACTTTATTATGGGGAAGCAATGCAAAGTCACACACAATGCAAAATCAAAAGGCCGATTAGCTCATTTTTGAAATAAGAACAAATGACATGTCCCAATCAATATAATAAGCTGCACTGCAAAAAGCAGATGCTCTAATTTCTTCTTTTCATAATTTTCATGCAATTTTCTGAGTTTAATAGTAAAAGAACCTTCTTTTTGTTGATCTTAAATGCTGGACATACCCACCTAATTGATAGATGCTAATTGTCTTTTATTAAAACATTAAATGATATTGTATAAAACTACAATTAGTGGATAACTTGCTTTTGGTGACAGAAGGACTGAGGATTTGCTGAATCCATGCATGGAAGCAGTAATGGGTTGGATGAATTTGAATAAGCACAGATTAAATCCTAGTAAGACAGGTACTACGGATTGGCAGAATAATAGTTCGGGATGTTGAAATTCAACTTACTTATGTGCTGGTTACTTCTCGCAGTGATTACTGTAATGCCTTGAATATGGCATTACTTCAACTAGTGCAAAACGCTGCGGTCCGTATATCAACTGGGAGCAGCTATAAGGACCATATTAAACCCATTTAAAAGGATCCGCGCCGGATGCAGATATATTTCCGGGCACAATTTAAGGAGTTGGCTTCAACTTTTGAGATATTTGGGGGATAATTTCATGACAGCCCACAAAAGAAAGCCAGCAAATATGCACATAAATTCCACCAGTTTTCAAAGCAAGCTCATGTGCGTAGGTTCGCTTTGAAAATAACTCCACCAAAATCTCCCCCTCCCCCAGAACACCTTGGCTCAATCCAGGTAAAGTTACATGCATGCAGGACATGTGCACACAAGTTCACCCGCATATCGGGCAAACAATTTTTTTTTAACAAGTCATTTTCCCTGGGTAAAGCATAGTTTGACCCGTGCAAACGCATCTGGAAAAAAAAAAAAAAAAAAAAGTTACCCTCCACATGGTTTGTTACTTGAGAGGTTGCCTCCTCCCATATGTACCTGCCTGAATTTTAAGATCAGCTCGCATCACACACTTAACAGAAATGAAATTTGTCAGGACAAAGGCACTGGCCTTCCGAGTGTTGCTCCACTCCAGCCCATTTAGTGAGGGATTAAGACCGGGCTGTATTTGTTGGATGGATTGGGTGATTTGCTGTTTGCTCTGCCATTGGCTGTAGTTTTGATGTAATGCTAGATATAAATGTTGCTTTAATGGATTTATTTTATTGTTACTGACTTTTAACTGAATGTTTTGATTGCGAGTATCTCTAGTAGAAAGGCACGCTATATCGACCAGGCTTTGAATGCCACTATCATCATCTAGGGGGGGGGTTGCACTTTTGGGGTCTTCCCCCCTGCTTTATCTCCAGCCTTTCTGTGGGATGTGGCCCAGAGATGTAAATTGTCCTGTGAACATGCTCAGAACCAGAGGGTGCGGAGTCTGCAGTGTTGTTGGTCTTTTCTCCACAAGGAAAGATTATAAAAATGGTGAACAGCTAAGAGCTATGAACAGATCACAGTGATGAACAAACATGGATATGTGTCCAGATTCTAAAATCATCTCATCTTCCTTGATATGCTGTTCTCTGTCCAATGGTTATACACTAAACTAGGTATTGTTCTGTCAGTGACACATAGCTTCTTAAACTAACAGTTCTAGGTCAAGATTTATAGCATCACAAGTCTTACATTAGCTACAAAACAGTTCCACCTGTTTTTGCAATATACCACTATAAGTTAAGGAACAGTTTACCTTTGGAGTTATACATGAATTATGTTACATTTAGAAAAAAAATTAAGGCATGACTCTTCCCTGTGCCCTTATGTTAAAATGTCTAAAGGTTGCCTCCTGGAGTGTAGAAGGTAAAGCAGGGAGGGTCTGGGACTGAGATGTGGGTGCAAGATAGGTAGATTTGAGGTTGAGTGTTGTACAGTCTGCTGCCTCTGACAGTAAACAATTTACATATCAAGAATCCTTTTGTTGTTTCCTTGGTCTGTTTTATTTGTACAATATTGTTAAGGTTGTTAAATGTATTATAATTTTTATAGCTTTTGTGAACGCTGTTTTTGGACAGTTTTTTAGGGGGTAATTTTCAAAAGGTTTTATGTGCATCAATGGCCTTTTTAAAATTGCCCAGGGAATTGTGCACGGAGAAGTATAAGCAAAATTGTGCACGTAGAAGCAAAATAAGCATACTTTTACTACAAAGAGTCATTCTGAGGAAGGTAGGGGATCAGGGCAGAGCTGGGACGGGGACAGAACTTATGTGCACGTTCAGGTTTGGAAAGTATACTCCTAAGTACAAATTAATCCTGCTCCCGAACAGGAATAAATATGCGTGAATGTTGGCACTGCTTACACACATACCTGAACATTTTCAAGGCTGATTTATGCCACTTTTAAAATTCTGACTAACATATGAAGGAGAAAGTAACCAATCACTTTAGCTTGTGAGGGCTGTATGAAAATTATCCTCTCTATAAGGACAGGGGAAGCGATTTATAAGTTTGTATGTTTGGGGGTTTGTTTTTTTTTAAAATATATTTCATGAGTTTTATTTCAGTGGAATGAACTTCAATCAAGTGAAACTGGAAAGGTGGCAACATACAGATCTTCTCTCTGAACTGTGTCTGTTGCTTCTGGAAATTTTTTTTGAAAATTTTGGCTGCTCTTGACAAAAAGCAGAGGAAAATTTGTAAAGTGAATTTACTACTTACCTGATAATTTCTTTTTCTTTAACGAAGACAGGATAATCCACAACCAGTGCGTTACGCACCTCTACCAGCAGATGGAGATGGAGCAAAGCTGACATTACAGTATATATATAGCCCTGCAATAACATCAGTCCGCCAGTATTCTCTGCAAAAACCAACTGTGGACAACTAAACTATACGTGAATATAACTATTAACAGACAACCATTCAAGCACTCACTTAACAGGAAAACACTGAGCTCAGACAGGAGTGTAATATCACTAATCTAGGGGCTGGATCTGACACTTACCCGTAATCCCCAAACATGCAGCCACATAGGACGACAATAAAACCACCACCTGTCTTCATTAAAGAAAAGGAAAATTACCAGGTAAGTAATAATTTCTCCTCTCCTAGCATTCAGACAGGTTAATTCACACCAGTGGGATGTATCAAAGCTACTCCCCGAAAAGGGCGGAAGGCTGCCCACAGTCCTATCAACACCACATGTGCGAAGGCTGCATCCTGCCGAGCCTGCACATCCACATTGCAGCTCTACGGGAGACAACAATCTAATCTCTGCCCATGACACTGCCTGAGCCTTAGTGGAATAAGCCTTAATCTAACTAGGCGATGGCTGCTCAGCATCCACATAAGCAGCCATGATAACCTCCTTAATCTAGCAGGCTATCATAGCCAGCGACACCGTTCACCCTGTATACTCCCACTGTGGAGTATAAACAGCCTGTCCGTCTTCCTGAGAGGTTAGAAATCTCCCAAAACCTCATGATATACAAGGTCCGTAACAGGTGATATTCATCCACATCTCTCTCCCTGTCCAGTGTCGGCAGGGAAATTGATTATTTCAAGTAAAAATCAGAGACCACCTTCAGCAAAATGGATAGAACAGTTCACATCTCTACTGCCCACAGACGAGGCTTGCAGCTCGGAAACTCTACTCACAGAACAATTTGCCACAAGAAACACAGTCTTCAAAGAAAGTAACTTCAAGGAGACACTACGCAGTGGTCAAAAAGTGGGACCTGTCAGAAAATCCAGAACCAGATTAAGACTCCACAAGGCACTGGCAACCACAAGGAAGGATGATAATGCTTCACCCCTTTTAAGAACCGGGTCACATCCGGATGGGCCAACAAGGGCTCACCATTCACTTGATCTTGGAAACAGGCAAGAGCTGCCACCTGTACCTTCAAAGAATTACGGGCTAAACCCTTAATCAACCCACCCTGCAAAAAATCCAAAACGATGGGGATCTTAACCAAACGAGGATGAACCCCTCGTTCCTCACATCAAGCCTCAAACATGCGCCAAACCCGAACATAGTCTAAGGAAGAGGAGAACTTTCACGCTCAAAGCAAGGTGGAAATCACAGCGGTGAAGTATCCACACTTCAGCATCCGAGCCCTCTCAAGGGCCATACTGAAAGATAAAATCAAGTCAGATCTTCGTGAAGAATAAGCCACTGCCACAGCAGATCCCTGTGGACCGGTAATCGGAGTGGAAAGTTCACCAGACACCTCAGAAGATCTGCATACCACCAGAAGCACCTTCTCCATGTATCTCTTGATCCTCCAAATCACTCTGCTCAACATAGGCCATGGGGAATAGGCATATAGAAGCTTACCTTATGGCCACTACTGCATGAGGGCATCAATGCCCAAAGACTTTAGCTCTCTTCTGAGACTGAAGAAGTGGGGATCCTTTGCATTGTGTGATGTTGCCAGCAAGTCTAGAAACGGGAGACCCCAGTGACCCACTATGAGATGAAATGTTTCATTTGACAATTCCCATTCTCCAGGATCCAGACTCTTACACTGTCTTTTCCTGCAATGTGTAAGGCTGAGATCTCTTGAAGATGTACTTCCACCCATTCAATGAGTTAGGCTATTTTCTGCAACACTTGCTGGCTCTTGGTTCCTCCCTGGCAATTGATGTAAGCCACTGTTGTCGCAACATCTGACATTATTCGCACCGCTTGACCCTGCAAGCAGTCGATGAATCGCAAGCATGCCAACCGAATGGCACGGGCTTCCAGCCGCTTGATGCTCCAGAGAGACTCTTCTATACTCCAGCACCTCTATGCTGTCAACTCCTCTGGAGGCTCATATCCATCGTGAGTACTAGCAAGTCTGGTGTTCGCAGGGGAATGCCCTTCCTTAGATGATCCACTTGCAACTACCACTGCAGTTGGATGCTGATCTCCACCGGTAAGTGAAGCCGTATCGAGTAGTCCTGACATTGTGGACTCCAACATGTAAGCAGTATGCGCTGAAGAGGATGCATATGTGGCCTTGCCCACAGAACTACCTCTAGGGTTGCTGCCATCAACTCAAGCACCTGTAGATCAGACCATACCGTCGGGTGTATTGTTTGTCAATAGTCGCAACTGCGTCATCAATTTCTGAATGCGGCTCTCCAGTAGGAACACCCTGCCTTTGCTTTGTGTTGAAACGAACACAGAGATTCTCCAGTGTCTGGGATGGCAGTAGATTGCTTTTGCCCACATTCACCATCCAACCATCCATCCTGTAGCAAGAAGATCACTTTGCGTGAGAGCTGAAGACTCTTTCATACTCTTGGCCCAAACTAGCCAATTGTCTAAGTATGGATGGGCCAGAATGCCATCTTTTCTCAACACCACCATGACATTGGAGAAGGTTCTGAGCATGGTGGCCAAACCAAAGGGTAGCGCTCAAAATTGATAATGTCACCCCAAAACAGCAAACTGCAGAAACAGTTGATACTCCAGCTGGATGGGAATATGCAGGTATGCCTCTGACAAATCCAGAGACATAAGAAACTCCACCGACTTGAACTGCCATTATCACAGAGTGGAAGGTTGCCACATGGAACCTTTAAAATCCAGGATGGGGTGAAAGGAACCCTCCTTCGTGGGTAAAACGAAATAAATGGAATATCGGCCCTTATTTTCTTGTGACATGGGCACTGGGATCATAGCCTGAAGGTTGAGGAGCCTTGACAATGTACACTCCACTGCCTGTCTCTTCTGTGGAGAGCTGCCTAGAGACACCATGAAAATGTCCCAAGGAATGCTAAGAAATTCCAGAGCACAGCCATCTCTTATCACCTCCAGAACGCACTGGTTTGGCGTGATCTTGATCCACCTCCGATAAAACAGAGAGGCGACCCCCTATCTCCTATTCCCGGAGGTGGATCGGCACACATTCATTGAGGGTTGCTCGAGTCTGTGCCCCATCTGGGCTGCCTGGGATGAAAGGACTGAGACCTACCCAAAGGTCGAGCCCTCTGAGAAGCCGCTCCTCTGTAGGGTCGAAAACGTTTGAAACCCCTATCACGACTTCTTGCACCAAACAAGCGCGGCACCTGCTTTTGATCCTCTGGTAACCAAGGAACCTGGAACTCACCCCACTTACTGGCCATTTTTCCAACTCACTCCCAAACAAGAGTGATCCTTTAAAGGGTAATTTCATAAGATAAGACTTTGAAATTGTATCAGCTGACAATTTCCTCAGCCATAGCTGATGCCTGGCCGCTATCATCAAAGCCACCCTTGTGGCTGAAGTGCAGACCAGGTCGCAGCCCGCATCTGCCAAAAAGACGGCTGCCCTGGATTTCAAACCAGATTCATCGACTTCCTGAGAGAGAAGCAAGCAAGTGCAAGCCACCATGAAGCCGTGAGAGGCTCTCTCCAAATTCATTGCCATCATCTCAAACGTCTGCTTAAGGATAGCCTCAATTCTCCTATCCTGCACATCCTCCAATGCCACTCTCCCTTCTACAGAGATAGTTGCCCGCTTGGTGACGGCACACACCAGTGCATCCACTTTTGGAAAGCGCAACTGCTCTCTCGCCGCCGGATCCAGGGGGTACAACACTTCCAAGGCTTGTCCTTTAAAATTAGCTTCTAGGGTGCCCCATTCAAGATCAATCAATTCTTGAATAGCAACCATGATGGGGAAGAAACATAATGCTTTACAGAAAGGAATTAAAATGGGATTTTTCTTTGGCTCAGACATGGTATCAGCACCCTGCACCACCAGCATCTTCAATGTCTGGGAGATCAGAGCCGGCAACTCATCTCTATGAAAGAAACACAACATTGTTCTATACAGCTCTAACCCTGGAGGAATCTCCCCATTCTCCAGGGAGTAAGAATCACCTTCATCATCCATGTCATCTGGGTCCCATATCAGCGTGAACCGCAGCAGGTCTAGACATACTCCAATGCTTAACTGCGGCACCAGGTGTGTGGAGATCCTCAGCCTGTGATCCTGAACTTTTAGCTTTGGCCAGGGCCGTCGACTGAACCGGAAGAAAGACTGCAGCTCTTGAAAGAATTCCACTCAAGAAAAGGCAGAAGGATCCATACCAAAACCAGGGGGTGTTTGTTCTGTGCCCACTGAGTTGCTTTCTCCTGACAGTGAACCAGTTAGGGGATAGAGGGCAAAGGCCTTCATTCCACGCTCGGCTTCTTGCACCCGTTAGCCTCTCAGCTGGTTGTCTCTCTACAGCTAAATCCACACCAGAAAACCAGTTACCGGACCGAGGCACTCTACTGAAGGAGGGATCTGCAGATAATCCCTCAGGAAAATGCGACTGAGGGAGGTATCGCCACAGGAGAGTGGGGCAAATTAATGTCCTTCTTTCTCCTTCTAAATGTTTTTTTAAGCAACCCCCAGTAAGGAGATACACATCCACCATGTGCTGGAGATGGAAAATACTGACGGGATTATGTCAATGCAGGGATATATATATATATATATATATATATATATATATATATATATATATACACATACATACAAACTTAGATTGTAAGCCCTCTGGGGATAGGGAAATACATACAGTACCTGAATGTTAACCGATGTGATACGTCACAGTATGTATATATATATATATATATAGCTTTGCTCCTTCTCCATCTCCTGGTAGAGGTGCATAACCCACTGGCGTGGATTTACCTATCTGCGCACGGTTTGAACTACTTTTGTACAATGACATTACTGGTGCTTTCTTTCAGGCACAAGAGATTTGTCCAGTTTTTACAGACAACTTAATTACACAAGCTTATAACCAGAAAATACTGGCACTTACCAATATATCTGCCATTGTCATTAGTGACTGAAATTCCCACTGGGACATCAATCTCACAATCCTGCCCCCTCTCTCCTTTCAGCGCACGAATACTATGAGGGAAAAACACATCCTAAAACAATTATGAGTGGTAACAACACAGACAGCTCATTAAAAAATTCAAGAATGCAAATGTACATGTGAATCAGAAATTCAATTTGCTCAGTTTTAATGGGGATGAGGAGGCGGCATACTCATTTTACAAGGGCAATGTTTAAAGTAATTTCTGCAGGTTAAAAAGTTGTTTTGGCAGGAAAAGTGTACCCGAAAAGAAAGCTGGCACAGACCTCTGCAGGTACTTTTCCCCGGGGAAATGAATGAAGGGAAATTACCCACATAGTTTTGTTTTGATTACTAGTGCAAACCCCACAAGGTTAAACACTACCCATGGAGTTTGCACCAATGTGGGCAGTTCAATTATTGACCCTTTACTGTCTATGCACTATTCTGGGGAAACCGCTTGTGCAGATGTTGGATTTGTTTCCATGTTACCAAGGGCACACTGTATGAAGCACCTCCCCGACGCCACTCTCAAAGGTCAGCGTGCAGATGGGAAACAGAAGAAAAAAAACAAGACAGAATGCAGCATTCTGGTGGCTTGTTATAATCACAATTTTTTTTCACTTACTTATTTTCATGTGAACTTAACTGTGATGAAAGAAATAAGACTACCCCGAACACCTCACTGGGCAGAGTGCACAGATCATGTAAGTCTCTATCTGCCATTATTTACCATGTCACTGTGTCAATGGAAAGTGAAGTTTTGAGTTTTATGCATGGAACAGGCAAAATTATTCCTCAAAGTGACCCAAGAAAGAATTCAGGCGCATAACAGATCAACAGAAAATTAAATTTCATATAGGGAACTTTCTAGAGAGAAATTATTATTAAAACAAAAAATAACTTTGTTCCAAACAACCCCTCCAATATTACCTCCAAAAAAGTGCTAGAAAATTTTTTTCATTAAGGCCAATATAAAAAAATACCCAGGAATTATAAGAAGGGTAAAAAAAATCTTTTTTTTTTTTTTTTCATTTAATAGGTTTGGTGTTAAGGTATCAACAGTAGAAATCTAAGACTTAATGTCTCGCTTCTGGGGGACAAAAATGGCCCAGACCTGCTTAAGGGAAGTGTTGGAGGAGTTTAGTACTCAGAACCCTGCAATTGATTACACACCAATACCGCAGTGGCAGACGTTTAAGGCTTTTCTGCAGGGGGGGGGGGGGAATCATTTCCTACACTAGCCACCTGCAGAACGATGGAGGCGAATGATGGATGCGCTCCTAAATAAAATCCGTGAGCTGGAAATTAACATAAAAAAAAAAAAAGACTGTTCTCATCGTACACTGAAGGAGCTGGAAAATTGTAGAAGGGAGCTTCAGTCGCTCGAGTTAGGAAGAGTGGGGAGGGCTATGAAATATCTTAAAGCAAAATTTTATGAGTTTGGAGATAAGCTAACTTTGGTTCTCTACAATCCTTATTATGTTCGCTATGTTCAATGTATTCCTTATGTTCGTTGTAATTCTAACTTTGGTTCTCTGTAAAGCGACGCGATATGTACTATTACATGAACATCGGTATAAAAAAGCTTTTAAATAAATAAATAACTAAGCCTGACATACTTGGCAAGAGTCGTTAGAAAACAGGCTAGTAAGGAAATGATCACAACAGTGAGGAAATCAAGGGGGGAATTGTCATCAGATCTGAAGGAAATAGAGGAGCAATTTTTCATTTACTATACGGGTCTGTATAGAGAAGGTCCCTCAGTGGAGTGGGAAGGTAGTGGGAATTTTTCGGCTTCCCTGCACTTCCCTAGGCTTAATGAGGTGCAGCAACGTCAGTTGGAGGTGCCAGTTTCTTGCTTAGAGATACCCCCCTGATAATGCCTTTACCGCTTCCTGTAAGTGTCCAGGCCTAGATGGGTTCCCCACTGACTTCTATAAGCAGTACCTACCTGACTTGGTTGCCTTTCTGGTAAATACATTTAGGGGTAGATTTTAATAGCCGCACGTGTGTCCACGTGCGCACAGTTCCCGGCGCGCGTTATAAAATACGATATCCGTGCGTTCAGACACGGCAGATTTTAACATCCACGTGCACATGCAGGCGGAAGGCCTCCTCCACGTGAAAGGGGGGAAATTTTAAAAGCCCACGTGCGGCAATGGGTGTAGGGCTTCCCCAGTTTACCTCCCAGTCCACTCCAATTAAGAAGTGGGCTGGGAGGGAACTTCCCTATAACCCCTACCTAACCTTCCTATCCTTTCCCCTTTCCTCCCCAAACCCTAACCCCTTCCTAGCTAGCTGTCCAGTCCTGTCTGTGCCTCACCCCCCCGCCCTTCCCCTTCTTTGGGCCCGGCCCTCCTGTATGCGTGGCTGGGCCCTTTCGAAAATGCGCATGGTGCGTGCAAAGCCCGGCCACGTGCACAACCCCCATTAGTTACGCATGTGGCCCTTTGAAAATTCACTTAACCACGTAGAGAGCTCGGGTGGAAATTTAGGGGACATAGAGGATGCTCATGACTCATTGATATTCAAAAAAGGAACGGATCCTTTAGACTATGAGTCATATAGGTCAATTTCCTTATTAAATTCTGATATAAAAATATTGGCCAAAGTGTTGCAGGATAGGCTTGAGCCCTTTCTGGGGGGCTTAATCATCCGGATCAGACTTTGCAAAGGGAGGTTGTCCACAACAAACACCAGACGGGTCTTTAAACATCCTATATATGGCAAATGTCAAACAATTGGGGCTGCTACTCTCGTTAGATGCTGAAAAAGCATTTGACAGTGTTTCATGGCCTTTCATGTTTACTGTTCTTCAGGAGACTGGGTTCCCTGATCAGTACTTGGCTTGGGTAAGGGCGATGTATAAAAGGTCTTGAGCTCGCCTAATGCTGAATGGGTCCTTGACATCTACTTTTTCTATGCAGAGGGGAATAAGGCAAGGTTGTCTTTTGTTGCCATTGTTGTTTAACCTTGTGATTGAACCATTTGCAGCGGCTATTACTGAAACAACAGAAGGTCTTGGGCCCAGCATTTTTGGAGATTGTTGCCAGATTTGGGGATTTGGCTGGTTATAAATTGAATTATGACAAATCCGAAATCCTCCAGTTTAGACCTGGGCGAATTCTTCCTGATTGTTTCTCTGGTATGAGAGAGTGGTGACGGAAGGTTTTGAATACCTGGGTATTTCTGTACCTGCCAATTTTTGAAAATTCTTTGACAAAAATTATATGCCTGTGTTAGCGAAAGTTAAACAGCACTTCAAGGACCGTTCTGACATACCAGTGTCTTGGGCGGGTCGCATTAACTTGATCAAAATCACCATACTTCCCAAACTACTATACCTTTTTCAACATATTCTGTGGACCCTATCGGCGCAACTGTTCAATGACTTGCACAGCCATGTGAGAACGTTTATATGGAATCATAAATCCTCGAGAATAAACTTAGTACTCTCTGGCTGCCTAAAATACAAGGGGGAATGGCGTTGCCCAATTTTAGAGTATATTATTGGGCTGCACGATTGATGGCTACAAAGCAGTGGTTAAACTATTCAGGATCCCGGTTGGTTGGCTATGGAAAAAGAGCAGGTGGGGGGAGGTTGGCTTGGAGGTGCTCCCTCCTCTCTCAGTAGAAGAGCTTAGAGAGGGAATTCCATTGTTACGCGAACATCGTTTACCCATGAATCCTCTGCACAAAAATCCCAGTATTTCCAGTTGTACTTTTTCTTCTGCTTTTAGGAGATGGAGAGATAAAGGACTGGTTTTCGTGGAGCAACTGTGGCATGAGGATGGATTTATATCTTATCAGGATTTAGAAGATGAGTTTGAATTGGAGGATGAGTCAACAGAATTAAGATGCAGATAGTAATCCAGCAGTGAGGAGGAGGCTTTCCAGCCTTTTGTATTGAGAGCCACATGTATGATTATGTCCCAGCTGCCGAGAGGTTGTATGTGTGCGCTAAGTGCAAGAGCTCCAAGCCCTCAGAGAATGAGTCCGATCTCTGGAAGCTAGAGTGGCAGATCTGGAGGAGCTAAGAGTCAAAAAGAGATATACAGAGGAGACCTTCAGGCACATAGTAGAGAAGTCCCAGCTCCAATCTGGCAGCCCCTTTGCTGCATTGGAGGAGAAAGGTTACCTGGAAGGAGAGCATCACCTTGGTGAGGCAGAAAGCAATCCTGTAGTTGGACTTGCCTTCAAGTTGATGTAGTATCCTCTCACATGAAGGATATGTTTCCAGGGGCACGTGCCCAGGAAGGAAGAGTTAGGGCGGCCATTGTAGTTGGTGATTCAATTATTAGGAAGGTAGACAGCTGGGTAGCTGGTGGACATAAGGAAATCCAGAACCTTCAGGGTAGCATTCTCAGAAATGCTCCCCGTTCCATGTGCAGGATCCCAGAGGCAGGTAGAGCTCCAGTCTCGATGCTTGGATGAGACTATGGTGCAAACAAGAAGGTCTTAGGTTTGTTAGGCACTGGGCATCATTTTGAAGATGGGACAGCCTTTTCTGAAAGGATGGGCTCCACCTTAACCAGAAAGGAACCAGGCTGCTGGCACTAACCTTTAAAAAGGGAAATAGCGCAGATTTTAAACTAGATGGGGGAAAGCACACTGTCGCTCAGAAGTGCATGGTTCGGAATGATGTATCTTTAAAGGATACTAAGAGAACAGGAAAATTACAGCATCCCAGTAAAAAAGTTGCAATAAATGCTAAAGTGGACCAGGTACCTTTAAGTAAAGAGCAGACAGAGCAGAAAAATGTCAAATTACTCCTATCAGCTGATAAACAGCTTTTTAATACAAACAAGTAACATACTTTGAAATGTCTTTATACAAATGCTAGAAGAAGTCTAAAAACTAAGGTGGGAGAGTTAAAGCGTATAGCACTGGATGAAGAGGTAGATATAATTGGCATCTCAGAGACCTGGTGGAAGGAGGATAACCAATGGGACACTGTGATACCAGGGTAAATGTTATATCGAAATGATAGATCAAATGGGTACAGGGGTGGCACTATATATTAAAGAGAGCACTGAGACAAACAGGATAAGCATTCTGCAAGAATCAAAATGCAATGCTGAATCTTTATGGATAGAAATTCCAGGTTAAAAAGGGGAATACAATATGAGTGGGAGGGTATTACTGTCCACCTGGCCATAGAATGAAGAGACAGAATGAAATGCTAAAAAATTTGGGAAGCTAACAAAATCAGCAGCACAGTAATAATGGGTGATTTCAATTACCCCAGTACTGAATATCACATCAGGACATGCTAGAGAATTTCCTAGATGAAATAAATGACTGCTTCATGGAGCAGTTGGTACAAGAAGAAACAAGAGGGAAAACTTGGAAGCAAAAATGTATAAATAAACATTTTTTCAGGTATATTTGAAGTAAAAATCCTGTGAGGGAGTCAAGTTGGGCCAAAAGGGGCACTTAAGGATGGCAAAGCCATAGCAAAGAGACTAACTGAATTCTTTGCTTCGGTCTTCACTAAGGAAGATGTAAGAGAAATACCCATGCCAGAAATAAAATTCAAAATTGATAATTCTGCACAACACACAAATCTCAGTGAACCTGGAAGATGTACTACGGAAAACTGACAAACTAAAGAGTAGCAAATCACCTGGACCAGTGGACCTATTAGTAATTTGTAAACTATCATTAAAATCGTCTATGGACCTGAAGACTGGACGGTTTCCAATATAAGGCCAATTTTTAAATAGGGCTCAAGGGGTGATCCAGGAAACTACAGACCAGTGAATCTGAAGTCTGTGCCATATCATAAAGAAGAAAATTACTAAACATATAGATAAGCATAGTTTAATGGGACAAAGCCAACATGGATTTAGCCAAGGGAAGTCTTGCCTCACTAATCTGCTACATTTTATTTTTTGAGGGTATAAATATATATATATGTGGATAAACGTAAGCCAGTTGATGTAGGGTATCTGGATTTCCAGAAAGCATTTGACAAAGTCCCTCATGAGATACTTCTTAGGAAATTACAATGTCATTAGTTATGGGAAGTGACATAGTGAACTGGGAACTAGTTAAAAGATAGAAAAGAGAAAGTAGAAGCTAAATGGTAAAATGCTCCCAATGGAGAAAAGTGAGTAGTGGAGTTCCCAGGGACCTGTTCTGAGATCACTGCTTTTTAATATATTTATAAATGACCTGGAAATGGGAACAAGTGAGGTGATCAAATTTGCAGATAACACCAAATCATTCAAAGTTGTTAAACCACAAGAGGATTATGAGAAACTGGGAGCCTAGGCATGCAAATGAAATTTAATGTGGACAAGTGGAAATTGATGCACTTAGGGAAAGGTTACTCAAATTATTACACAATCCATGTTAGGAGTAGCCATTCAGGTGTCATTGTTGATAATATGCTGAAATCTTCTGCTCAGTGTGCATCAGCAGCTAAGAAAGCAAATAGAATGCTAGGAATGGATAATAAAACAGAAAATATCCTAGTGCCTCTGTATCCCTCCATAATGTGACCTCATCTTGAATAGCGTGCGCAGTTGTCACCACATCTCAAAAAAGATATAGCAGAATTAGAAAAGGTACAGAGAAGGGCAACCAAAATGATAAAGGGGATGGAACAATTCCCCTGTGATGAAAGGCTAAAGAGGTTTGGATACTTCAGCTTAAAGAAGAGATGGCTGAGGGGAGATATGATAAGAGAGGTCTATAAAATAATGAGTGGAGTGGAACAAGTAGATTTTAAATTGGTTTACTCTTTCAAAGAGTACAAAGACTAGGGAACACAAAATTAAGTTAATAGATGATACATTTAAAATAAGAGAAATATTTTTTTACTCAACGCATAATTAAGTTCTGGAATTCATTGCAGACGTTGTGTTGAAAACTGTGTTTTAAAAAGGTTTGGACAAGTTCCTGTAGGAAAAGTCCATAAACAACTATTAAGGTGGACTTGGGGAAATCCACTGCTTATCCCTGGGATCCTGCCAGGTACTTGTGCCCTGGATTGGCCACTGCTGGAAACTGGATACTGGGATTGATGGACCTTTGGTCTGACCCAGTATGGCAAGACTTATGTTCAGCACCTGAATGTAATCCACTTAGAAGTTTGCAAGGTGGAAAATAAATAAATAAACGAACAAACAGGGAAACAAAATAAATAGTGGTAGAAATGAGAAATTAGAGGCTGACAAGGTTACAGCTAGTTACAGAGGGACATCATTAGCAGTCCCCCATATCGCTGACCTCCCAACCTCAAATCCCTCCAGTGACCCTGTAGATTGAAGAATAGTACTTTTAGGCATTCTTTCTGAAAAAAAAAACAAAACACCGTATGACTAGATCTAGTCTGTCTGTCTGCCTCTTTTTGCACGTGTGAGGTCCGTGCAGTGTATGCAATGCATCTTCCGTACACTGAACAGGGTTAGATGACGGCATATTGCTGCATTCAGACAGCAACAGTATATTACAGGGGTGGCCAACTCTGGTCTGAGAGTGTATGCAAATCTAACTCAAGCATATTCATTGCGGATATTCTGAAAACCAGGCCTATTTGTGGCTCTCAAGGACTGGAGTTGGCCATTCCTGGTATATTAGTAGCAGCCAGGAGAATGAGGTAGTGAACCCAGAACAGGTAATATATTTTAATGCAAGTCCCTAAAGTTGCAGTATATTCTGTATTTAAACATTACATCTTATATACAAATTATGATCATCAAATCACTGAAAAAAGAAAAAAATCCAAATTTGAGTGATGTTAATATAACAATGACTCACCTACTGTTCCCTCCTGGTTTTGCAGAAAATCGCTTCAAGGGATATTTGTCTTTTATTTTCTTTAAGGTCACACCATGTCTGGCTATAAACCAAACATCGCCACCTTTTCCCCCTTGTCCACCTAATCGAGGAAGTCCCATTCCACCGGCTCCCCCTTTCACACAGAATCTTAAATTGTCAATGAAGTTTCCATACTAAAATTAAAAAGCAAAACAAAAAAACAAACAAGTTGTTATTCATGATTCAGGGATGCCTTTGGTGCCATATATCTGGCTGAGTGCTAGCAGCAGCCCGACAGGCCCTGCAGTGCACTGGGCTGCTATCATAAACCTTGACTCACTTAGAAGCCAGCTAGCAAAGTTAGCCTGGAAAAACTTATCCTGCTAACTTTGTTGGGATATTCAGCGGGCTACGTCAAAGATAGCCAGATAAGTTTGCCTGGAAAACTTTAGTACCGCTTTTTGGCAGTTCTAACGTTATCCTATCAGCATTTATCCTGCTAATTTAGCCAGGTCCACCTCAGAATGCCCCAAATCCCACCTCCAAGCTAGTCAGATAAATAATTTCAAATCCCACTATATGTCCGTTATCAGTCTACGAGAAAATACCAGAAATGTCCTTTTCTTATTTTCCTCCTCATTATTTAACCTTCTTTCCTTCACCAAAAGGTATGCCCAGGCAACTCAGGAACAAACTCTCTCAGGCCCAGCACGATGGACCCAAGTCTGTTTCAAGACTAATTCAGCAGCAGCCATTGCCTTCCCTCCCCACCTCTGCAGCACACACAAGCTTTACCAGCCCCATCCAACAGTAGATTTTAACACCTGTCTCCTGCACCTCACTACAGACCACAGTCACAGGGCCAAACCAAGAAAGCGACTTTCATTCAGATCTTTGATAATTAAAAAAAACATAACTCATCCTCCAGAAAGTTCATATGCTTCATAGCTAATAGACAAAAATGGAACTTTTATAAAAGAGGCTATTTCAGGGATAGGCAGCTCTGGTCCTGGAGTGCCACAAACAGGTCTGGTTTTCAGGACATCCATGATGAATATGCCTGAGATATATTTGTATACACTGGAGGCAGCACATGCAAATATACCTCATGCGTATTCATTGTAGATATCCTAAAAACCAGAGCTGTTTGTAGTACTCCAGGTCCTGGATTGCCTACCTCTGGGCTACAGATTTCACTCTGGCTCACATAGTAGCAGTCATTCTCTCAGATACTCAGAGACCATAATTTTCAGTTTTAATTTTTTTTTTACTGGGAATTTATCACTGTTTACTACAACAAACACATCTGGGAGAAAATCAATGGAAAGAAGTTATTCATTTTTTGCACTGATTTTTTAATTTTGTTTGTTGTAAGAAACACTGAAATTCCCAGGAAAAAATAAAATGTAAACTGAAAACAAAGGCCCCTACTGATACTGGAAAGCCTACAGAGCCTAGTGTTTCCAACTTCCAAACTGTGATGTGGGGATAGGGTTACAGAAATTTTTTTTTAATATAGATTGTTTTGGGGGCACAGATTCAACATCTCAAATTGGGTAAGGTAGTCCCTGTCTTCAATTAAAACTCCACTGCCTCTCAGACTTTAGGTGTTATCTCTGCCTCTCCCTAAACACTTATTTGCCGGTCTTTACTAGATTGTAAGCTCCATAGAGCAATGGCCGTTTCTTGTGTGTACCTGTAATGCAGAGTGTACAGCTTGTAGCACTACATTCTTGGGATAAGCAGCTGGGGATTTATCTACCCCTTGGGATCCTGCCTGGATTGGCACTGTTGGAAAGAGGATACTGGGCTTGATGGACCCTTGGTCTGACCAGTGGATGACACACACCTTGGTGTTAATTACTTGGGTCATCTCTCGTCTGGTGGCTCCCAGGCTAATGAGAGGTGGAGGAAAGGAGGCACAGATCGAAACCAGGATAAAACGCAGCAAGGCTCGCGTCTGCAGCTATTCGGTTTTATCCACAACTTCGAACTATTATACAAGTAGCGCCGTACGTGGCCCAAGTCGTAAGCTTCCCCAACCCTGTGTCCTTCCCTGCCGCTGGTCTCCCGGCTCAGTTCAATGCACCGCTACAGCAGGGAGGCGGGAGGACGAAGGCACGAGGAGCATCACAAACGCTGGGACCTCATTCCGCCCCAAGGTCTGACTCTGTGCCTGCGTGATCCGATAACCTGCGGAATGACACAACGCCACTTGCTGGCGTGAGGAAGCGAAAGGGACTGACCTTCCTCAGCAGCACCCTGCTCCCGCACACCATGCTGCTGCTCTCCGAACGTTCCCGGAAGCGGCCGCCGCGCGCCCCAGCGGCTCTGCACGGAGCTCAGACCTCAGCACACAAGCACTGTCTCTGCTGCTCAGTGTTCGCCACTTCCCCGTAACCCTCGGAGAGCGTGCAGCAGGGAACTGCTCCCGGGTGCCCCAAACGGCTCCGCTAACCAGTTCCACCACTTTAAGGTTGCCAGCTCTGCTTATAATAATGTTCTGAAATAAAAGGTTAACCTTTATTTCTGTGCATGCAGGTGGAATAACACGGCAACCACACCACTGTATAATAATGTTGTAAACCAGCTTGAATACTTGTTGAGTGTTCCAGGAAGAGTTGGCTTCCCAGCGCCTACAAGAAGTCGGAGGGGAGGGGAGGGGGAGAGATCCAAAGGCTCCCAGCGGATCTTTACAACTGCTCAAACAACCATCATGAAGGAGTCTGAACGCTTCAACCTGACAAAGGACTTCATATACCAGAATTCCCTGCTTCATGACGGGTTTACTTACAGTCTGCAATACAGCTGTAATTAGGACATTGAGAAACTCTCTGTCAGCACATTGCACATTTTCATTTTTTTGGCTTCGCTGTTCTTATTCTCTGATAAGCTTTCACTGCTGTAACCTAGATTAGAACAATGGATGTATTATGTGATGGGCTGTATTACTGCAGACTCGCGAATTCCTTTCCAGAACTGCAAGTCCCAGCAGCCTCTCCTGCAGAACATGGGAGAAGTTTCACGAAAGTTCCAGGGTGTCTAGGGAGGGGGTCAGTAGCCCCTTCAGCCGGAATATGCTCGCTCAGCAGTTTGTAAAATGTTTGTTCAGCAAAACCAGAACGCATGTGTGAAAGATAAGAACTGTAAAATGTATAAAGGTTTGCTCCAAAGGGGGCGTGGCATGCAGTTGTACTGAGCCTTTGTCTTAGCTGCATCTTGCTGGCAATAAAAGTCTATCTTTACGGATCAGTTGTCTGGGCCTCCTTACTGACAAAAAAAGAGACGGTTACATTGGCGAGCTCAGCCAGGAGGTACCGGAGACGCTATTTTAGCTCTCCAGAAGGTCTGGTAGTTTGGTGGCGGAGCAGTCCCCCAGATACACCTGGTGAGTGGCCACCGCTGAGTTCAGCGATCAGGTTTCTGAGGGGATCGTTCCACAGAAATTCTGCCGAGACCTCTGGATTGATGATCCGGGAAGAAGGCTTTCATGACGATCGGAAGACCCCTGCAGGCGAGTATTATGGGAATCTGGAAATAAGTAAAGACTAGCTAGCTCAGGAAATAGCCCGGTCTTTTCTGGCTGACCGAGGGGGCCTTGATCACACCCCACGCAGTGTGTTAGTAGGAATTATGCTCCGAAGACCACGCGAATAATCTGTCTGGAAATAATAATCTGTCTGGAAATAATAATCTGTCTGGAAATAATAAGTAGCGTATACGACAGTGGGAATAGGTTTCTTGTTGTGTGAAAGAGAGTGAATGGCCTCGCAGTTCTAGACCGGGCGACCGCGTTCTAGTCGGGGCAATTGTGACCCTTTGTGTCTGACGGATACGGACCCCTTACCTATCCGTCTTCCCTTCCCTCCTTTGTCTGTGAACTCTATCCTAATGGGAGGGAGCGGGTCGACTCCGTTAAAAGTCATGACGGAACACTATAGCGAAGTGTTCGATGAACATAAATGTACAAAACCCAGAATGATTCAATGATGCACCCATAAATGGCCCGGTTTCTGTGTAAATTGGCCTCCTACAGGAACTTTTAATTTCCAAACGGCCACACGGGTCCATAAAATAGTCATACGAGAAGGGAACCCGGGTTGCCCTGAGGATATACCATACATAACCGCGTGGATCGCAGTTATTGAAAATCCTCCGTCGTGGGCAAAGAAGCTAGTAGAGGGAGCCGCCCTCATAATGGTAACTCAAGTACGCAAAATGGGGAACCGGAAGTCCCCAGTGTCTGTCTGTCTGTAAGGTACCTAAAAAAAAAAAAAAATTCTACTGTGGTAGATCGGTTAGACAAATTTCTTTTTGTGATCAAATGCACATTTATTTCTTTTGATAACTGCTATCTGTGAATTGCAAGCACATGTACCAGGGATTTTTTAAATTGTTTTAAACCCTAATAAGAAGAGATTTTGGTTTACAGATGCTGCACAAGACTACTATACAACAAATTAATGTACAGTGTTAAGTTAAAATACTGATTTGATTACTGGAGAATGCATTTACTGGTGTTGAAGTTTAGAACTTGATGGCAGTTAAGGGTTAACGGCAGAGATAATTACAGGAGAGAGGAGGGGATCGAGCCAGAGAGAGAGAGGAAAAAAAAAAAAAAGGGACATTTGGCTAGCCTGGGTGAATGAAAATTGTTTCGTTTGTTTTAACAGAACATTATTGAAAGTTAGTTCATGGTGTGCGTATGTGAATAAAGATAGAATTGTGGTATGTTAATTAAAAGAAATTGTAGCTCCGAGTTTCTGCTGATTAAATTTATTCTCCAAGGTCCTTGCTAAAACTGTCTGTAATCTGACAAAGGATTGCTATTTGCAAAGAAATACCAGAACCAAGGGTCCCTTACAAATCATTTAGTGCCTTATGATGCGGGCTATTTTTAAGACATTTTATAGCAGCAAATTCATTGCGCCTTCACTCGATACATCCACAGGTTAATCAATTATTCTCTAAAACCATGTTAATTATTGTTCTTACTTGTCTCCTATATATTATCTGTTATTTAAAAGTTACATTGGAACGCATGATAAAATATGAACTCTCTTTTTCTGACGCAGTTTATTTTGAAGCTGTCTCTGGGAAATTTAGAGAAATGATTAAGAATGGGTTCTTTGTTAAAGTTTTCCTTGTTGCTTCTTTGGCTAGCAGTAGTTAAATATGCAGAGCTACTCCCTGTTTTAAGGAACTGGCAAGATAAGACAGCCAAGCATGTGCAGCGCTGACTGTGGGAATTACAGGATGCCGTTTGTAAAAAAAAAACAAAAAAAAAAACGGAGAAAACAAAGACTTAATATTAAAAATTTTGATTCAGTGGCAGGCGCAAGATAAGGATTATTGGAAGTTGTGGGCAAGAAAAGGGCCACTATGCAAGATTAGGAACAAGAGCAAATATGAGTCGGCCCAAATGATAAAGTAGTAGCACACATATATATATATATTGCAATTATGTTCTTTTACCACTGGTGGGGGCTGGGCTCTGGCTATTACCATATGTTCTTAGTGTTTGCAATGTAATTGGTACAAGGCTTCCAAGGGTTTGATCATCACTCCTGCACACCTAAAGCGCCCCCCCTGGATCCTTGCCTGCAGATCCAGGTTGACTTTATTGAATTAACCCAATGCCAAACTTACAAGTATGAAGGAAGCAATGTTTTGCAGCTTCTCAGCCTCATCAGAATTGATTTGCCTCCAGGCGCAGGTCACCTATTCAATTCCCAGATGGACTGTGATCTTTTCATCGTATTTTGAGATGTATGGGAACAGGGATCAGGAAGAGAAGAAAAGGGGCCCGTCCCTGCAACCAGGAACTTAATAATAGACCTGACATCCGAAAGAACCTGCAGAAGGCCGAAGGCTTTGAGGGCATGAGCCTCAGCCAGTTAAAAGCTATAGCAGACCAAGTATGTGGAAATAGAGAAGTGGAAGAGAAAAGAGAGAAGCAAGTAGAGACATGAAGGAGAAAGTGACTGTTAGCCGCCGCTCTCGAGGACACGCGGACGGGAAGGAGCCAAGACAATGGCAGACCGCGAAGAGGAGGGGGAACAAGACCCCCCCCCTTTTTGGGAAAGAATCAGTGTGCGTACTACAAAAATGAAGGCCATTGGAAGAGAGACTGTGAAGAATGGCAAAAGAAATACGGGAGCCCTGCAGTGAATACTAACGACAAAAATGGACCTGCACCGACACAAAGGGGCCGAGGAGGAAGGAGATTGGACAACCCCCACTGGCAGATGGCGGGGGAGGCGACAAGGAGCATACAGCCTGAAGAGATCGGGAGGGAAGAATCCCCACTGACCCTCTGGTGGAGATCCATGAGGTAACACAACAAAAATCAGGGGCCTGTTGGACTCAGAGGCCAACGATCTGTCATGACTGCACCAATCGGCCCCCCCGACGAAAGAGACTGTTTCTATAGTGGGTGCCTCAGGTCAGGTACTCACTGCCCCTCTGCAGAAAGAATGAAGTATACAAGTAGGCGGGACCATGGTATCCCTTATCGGATGGAACCTGCTGTGTAAGCCTCAGACCACATTGAGATTTCAACCAACAGGGGAAGCTAAAGCCTCCTTCGAGGACCATCCAGTGATACTCATCTGTCCCCTCCAAGAAGAATGGAGACTACATCTTCCCATAGTCGAACGAACCATCGAACATCGATATGAAAACAACACCCCCCTCAACAAAAACGAAGACAACTGATGGATAGAAATGAAGCAGAATGCACAGGTGATCAATCAACCTCAATACCCCATTCCATACATGGCCAGAGAAGGAATTGAAATACATCTGCAAAGACTGTATGATTTGGGAATTCTCAGGCGAATCCGATCTGCTTGGAACACCCCTCTACTGCCCGTAAAGAAACCCGGTTCTTCTGACTACCGACCTGTACAAGATTTACGGAAAGTGAATGATCAAGTAGCAGATCTAGTAGCCCTTGTACCAAATCCATACTCAATCTTGGCTCAAGTTTCCCCTACCTCCAAGTGGTACAGTGTCATTGACCTCAAAGATGCTTTCTTCTCCGTTCCAGTAGCAGAAGAATGCCAGAAGATCTTTGCCTTCACATGGGAAAATGCACAAACTGGAATCAAGCAGCAGTACACATGGACTCGCTTACCGCAAGGATTTAAGCACTCACCCAAGATGTTCGGGGAGCAACTGGCAAAAGACTTGAAGATGTACCAAGTCACGTATGGGCCAGTCATACAGTATGTGGATGACCTTCTGTTGTTTCGTGAAACGTATCACGAATGTGCTATAGCCACACTCCACTTGTTAAAGACGTTGTACTCAAAAGGATACCGTGCAAGTAAAAAGAAGGTACAAATTTGTGAATTGGAAGTAGAATACCTGGGATTCCAAATTCGGGAAGGTACCCGCTGTCTTGGAATATCCCGTACCAGTTCAATACGAGGTCAACCTGTACCCACTTGCAAGAAAGAGCTCCGAGCGTTCCTTGGAGCTGCAGGATACTGTAGGCTGTGGATTGCTAACTACGCTGTTATTGCCCAGTCTCTGTACGACAAGCTGCGTGGAAAGGAGGCAGAATCTCAGCCTTTTCAGTGGGAAACCCATGAACTGACAAGCTTACAACAACTGAAAGATGCCTTGATTGAACCACCTGCCTTAGGATTGCCAGATGTGATGAAACCATTCCATCTATTCGTCGACGAGAAAAAAGGCATGGCCATAGGGGTATTGACTCAAACCTTAGGCTCATGGGAGCGACCTGTTGCATATCTCTCAAAAGGAATGGACAATGTTGCAAAAGGATGGCCTGGTTGCCTTCAAAGCATTACGGCTGCATGCTTACTAATTCCAGAAGCAGTCAAATTAACTTTTGGACAAATCTTGAATGTAACGACCCCCCACACTATTCAAGGACTACCAGAGACCCATGGACCAAAATGGATGACTAATTCACGTCTCGTCAAGTATTAAGCCTTACTGTGTGAAACACCTGAAATTCAAATACAGGACAGCAAAAACTTGAACCCGGCCACTCTTATGCCGGCACCTGAACCCGTCGCACATGACTGTGAAGAGGTCATGACTACAATACATTCCAGCAGACCAGACTTGAGAGATCAACCATGGCAGGGAGCATGGACATTATTTACTGATGGAAGCAGCCAGGTTATTGATGGGATTCGAGTTGCTGGATATGCTATAGTTTCTGAAGACGATATTATTGAAGCTGAGCCCTTACCACCTGGGACATCAGCCCAAAAAGCTGAACTAATCGCTCTCACCCGAGCTTTACAATTGGCAGAAGGACAGACTGTGAATATTTATACAGATTCCAAATATGCTTTCCTCACAATCCAGGTACATGGAGCCCTATATAAGGAGCGAGGGTTCCTAACAGCCGAAGGAAAGCAATTGGCCAATGCATCTGAAATACATCAATTACTAAATGCTGTGTGGGCACCACAAAAGGTAGCTGTCATGCATTGTAAAGCCCATACCGGAAAGTCAGATCCCGTTGCAAAAGGAAACCAATGGGCAGATAAAACAGCAAAAGAAGCAGCCCGTGCACATTTATTATCAATTCCAACTACGACATGTCCACTTCTACAATTCCCAACAGAAACTCCCACCTATTCAACAGAGGAGAATGACTGGGCACAGGCTGAACAGATCCACCATCACAATGGCTGGTGGATTCTGCAAGATAACAGAATATGGATTCCAGAAACATTAGCTTGGACTATTGTCAAGGAAGCACATAACAAAACCCATCTCGGACGAGATGCACTGGTAAAGTTACTGGGAAAGACGTATTACATCAATAAAATAATCCAACTAACAAAACACGCAATCAGCCAATGTGTCACATGTGCTAAAAATAATCCCAGAAGTGGACCTGGTCCATCACCTGGACATATTTTAAGAGGAACTACACCAATCTCAGCCACCTGACTCATGTGCAACTCAGCCTGCGTGCTCATTAAATACTACTCAAGGGTACCAATCTTTTCACCGGTGCCTACAAAATGACAAGGTCATTTGTCATACACCTACAACTCCCAAGTACTATAACATCACCTTGACCGCCGGATTACCAAAGAGCTATACCTCAACCATCGTTCCAGAAGGGAAAGGCATCCTGTACTACATCAACTCAACCAAAGTCCTTGTTGGAGGAGAATCTACTACCACCATTATCTTCAACGCCTGTGAAGCCATTGGAAAGCACCCGAACGCCCTCCACTGCGGATCCAAAGCCTGGAAACAGGCCTATGCTCACAACCATAAGTACCTTTGCCCTTACAATCGGGTGGCCAATCCATCTCAATGGCTACCATGTCAAGGAGACTTAATTTTATCAGGATGGGCTCTGGTATGTGACTATACAGGAGGAGGATATCATGGTTGCCATGGAATTGGCCGGTTAACTGCAGTAGCTGGTAATACCATGTCCATACAGTGGCCCATACGGCGTGAAGGATATCCTTGGCAAGATACTTGGGGCTTTGGAATCGATGGAACAGGAAAAGACCCCATGACCTATATAACAATTACCCAACGTCGAGACAAACCTCGACCAACTATTCATCAGACTACTGTAGTGGGCTATCAGTCCTTCTTCGATGAAATATCCCACGCATCAGAAGAATTGAAAAAACATGCATTCTCCAAGCAAGCAAAGAATATGTTTGTCAATCTGGCTGAGAATATAGCTCTCTCTCTTGAAATTAAAAATTGTTTTGTCTGCGGAGGAACGCACACTGGGGAACAATGGCCATGGGAAGCTAAAGAGGTCTTCCAAACCGATCTCAATCAATTGAACACGACAATAACTTACAAACGAAAACCTCACCCATATGAATGGGCTCTCCAAACAGATGTCATTGGCAGACATTGCATATCTCGACAACATTCCCGAGTATATACTACCTCTGTTGGTAATTCCCCATGTACTGGGGTGCTTATTGCTAACCTAACCAAACAAACCTGGTGGCAAACTGAGAATTTGACAATGCCCACCACCATGTGGACTGAAGCAGTCCTCAACAAAACGTGGACTGATGCTGGAGTGCCAACCACCCTCTTTGCTGCACCAGACGGCTATTATTTCGTTTGTGGCCGCCGGGCATATGAATTACTCCCGCTAAACTGGTATGGCACCTGTTTCCTAGCCACCATACGACCAAGTTTCTTTCTCTTACCAATCACAGCGGGTGAAACATTGGGTGTACCTGTCTATAGCCCTATGAAACCAAACAAACGTCGCAGAAGTCCTAGAGTTTCCATTGGTGATTGGAAAGATCAGGAGTGGCCCCCTGAGCGAATTGTACAATACTACGGCCCTGCCACATGGGCTGAAGATGGATCCTATGGATATAGAACTCCAATATACATGTTAAATCGCATCATTCGCTTACAAGCAGTACTAGAACTCCTGACCAATGACTCCGCTATGGCACTCAATATCTTGGCCAAACAAAAAATAATAACAGCTGTCTACCAAAACCGTTTAGCCTTGGACTACCTCCTTGCACAAGAAGGTGGTGTCTGTGGCAAATTTAATCTCTCCAATTGTTGTTTACAGATCGATGATAAGAGCAAGGTTATCCAAGATATCACTGATCGCATGGTCAAGATGGCACACGTCCCTGTCCAGCAATGGAATAGTGCTTGGGACTGGACCAATGGATTCCGTGGTTGGTTTTCCATAATCGGTGGATTTAAGAGCTTGTTTGTTATCCCAGCCAGTTTAATTCTGTTTTGTCTTTTAGGACCCTGAATTATTCCTTTCTTGCTCAAACCGCCTTCGTCGGGTGATGAAGGACATTGCTGAACGCAAAACAGCCACGCAGCTCCTGTTACTGTACATGTATTCCTCTGAGCCTATAGAACCTGTTTAACCATCCTCATGTTTTATCCTGGGCCATCTTCCCATACATGACAAGTTCGGGCTACAAAGGGGGGTGGAGCCATTAGGGCCCATCCGTCTCAAACCCGTGAAGAAACCATCGGACTGTTTGGGAAATTAGGGCCCCCTGAGAACTCAAATTGCTAATTTTTCTTGTTTCTGTTTCTTTCAGTTCCACAGTTGCGTTGTGATGGTGTGATACTTTTCATAGTGAATGATAAGTATCAAAGGGGGGAATGAAGGAGTCTGAACGCTTCAACCTGACAAAGGACTTCATATACCAGAATTCCCTGCTTCATGACGGGTTTACTTACAGTCTGCAATACAGCTGTAATTAGGACATTGAGAAACTCTCTGTCAGCACATTGCACATTTTCATTTTTTTGGCTTCGCTGTTCTTATTCTCTGATAAGCTTTCACTGCTGTAACCTAGATTAGAACAATGGATGTATTATGTGATGGGCTGTATTACTGCAGACTCGCGAATTCCTTTCCAGAACTGCAAGTCCCAGCAGCCTCTCCTGCAGAACATGGGAGAAGTTTCACGAAAGTTCCAGGGTGTCTAGGGAGGGGGTCAGTAGCCCCTTCAGCCAGAATATGCTCGCTCAGCAGTTTGTAAAATGTTTGTTCAGCAAAACCAGAACGCATGTGTGAAAGATAAGAACTGTAAAATGTATAAAGGTTTGCTCCAAAGGGGGCGTGGCATGCAGTTGTACTGAGCCTTTGTCTTAGCTGCATCTTGCTGGCAATAAAAGTCTATCTTTACGGATCAGTTGTCTGGGCCTCCTTACTGACAAAAAAAGAGACGGTTACAATCAGAGCCTTAAATTGCTTCAAATCTGTGTTTTATGCATTGAACCGCCACGCTAAGCAGGGTCCGAGCATCTTTTCGTTGGGCCTAGTACAAATTTGTAAGGTGCTCCCCCTCCCGGCTAACTATCCCACATACATAAACATTTCATGTGCATCATGAATGAACACAGTATAAACCTGAAATTACCTTTCACATTGCTGTTTTGTAAGTTTTTGGTTGTTGGCCCTAATAATGGTATCCAGTTGATGGTTTGATTTTTGTTTCGTTCTAAATCTAATGTATCAACGTAACTGCAAATATTTTATAAATAGACCAACTGACTTTAAAGCTTTATTTTTCTGCTCTTTTTAATTGCTAAATTATCAATTTTACACTCAAAGTCAATTTCTCTTGCAGGTTTACACCTGATAGACAAAATAGTAACAAGTACATTTTCATACAGGCCCATAAATGTGCATATTGAGCACACAAGCAAAAATATGCTCAATTTTATATTGAGTGTGTGCACATCCCATTTTCAAGCAAAAATTAATCAGGGATTTATATAACCTAGCTCTTATTGAAGGAGTTCGAAAAAGATAAGAACTGTAAAGTGCATAAGAGTCTGCTCCTGGAGGGGAGGGGCATGCAGTTGTACTGAGCCTTTGTCTTAGCTGCATCTTGCTGGCAATAAAAGTCTATCTTTACGGATCAGTTGTCTGGACCTCCTTACTGACTAAAAAGAGACGGTTACATTATCAATAGCATAGTTGTTGACAACTTGCAGGTCACTGTAAACTAACATGAAAGACATGAAATACATTTAAAGTACTTTTTATTAAATTAAGCATTCCTACTCCCTTAGAAACCATAATTAACCAACACCTCAACAATATTAAAATGTAGACAGCAGTCCAGCAGCAAGATGGAGGTCTTCCATTCTTTTTCATTGAGCGCCATATGTATGATTATCTGCCAGTTGATGAGAGGTTATATGTGTGTGTTTGATGCAAAGAACTCCTGGTACTTAGAAAATGAGTGTCATCTCTGGAGTAGCAGACCTGGAGGAGCTGAGGTGGACAGAAAGGTACATAGAGAAGAATTTCAGCAGCAAAGTAGCAAAGTTCCAACTTCAGTGTGGCTGCCCTTGTGCTGCCTTGGAGGACTGGGAAGAGAACACCACCTTGGTGAAGCAGGAAGTGACCCTGCAGCTAGGACCTACTCTCTAAATGATGCAGTATCTTCTTATATTGAAAATCTATCTCCAAGGGCTTGTGACTGTTATGGTTTTGATGAATTTGTGAACCCCAGGCCAGGTGAGTGGTGACTCTGCTCACAGGGAGGAGCCCCATGGGCCTCACCGTCGGTGGGCGTGATCTCAGCGAAGTAGGACACAGTTGTGACAGGGACTTTATTAAGGAGAAAAGATAGTACATAACCCGAGGAGCGGGAAATGTAATAAACACAGTCTTTGAGCAAATACAGTAGTCAGGATGATGATGTAGATATGAGGGTCCTGTAGTGGCTCGCAGTGCGGGGTACACTCATGGATTCCAGCAGGCTGATGTAAATACCTCTGAGTGCAGATCTGGTAGTGGCCCACAGCGTGGGGTCCGTCGAGGAAGCTGTACTAGGCAGGCAGAGGTCGGTGAAACAGGAACCAGGCCGTAGACTCGGTGCAGATGGTGCAGTATCCTGGCACAGCTAGAGTAGGGTAGACAGACTGAAGAACGGTAGTGGCCCGTAGAACGGGGTACACCGTGGAATCTTCAGTGAAGATCATAGAAGTTGGAGAATGTACTCACACAAGGAAGTCCCAGCAGAGATACCCAAGGAGCGGGTCAGGAAGTCCCAGGCAAGAGGGCCCTCCGAGGAGCGGATAGCCAAAGCACGGAAGAGCCCCCGAGGAGCGGGTATTCTGAGTGTCCAATGCCAGGAGGAGAGTCTGGAACAGAAGATCCAAGTAGAGCAGATTTAACAAGCGAGAGAAGTCCTTGCTAACTCGTCTTAGCAATGGACCAGTCCATATAAATACACTAGCGGTGTTGATGTCATCGGGAGGGGACGCCCCGAGGTTCCCGCCATGACGCATTCATAAGGAGGCCCTGTGAGCGCGCGCACGCGCATCTAAGTGATGCCAGAAGAAAGATGGCGGTCGGCAGCGCCTACGCTGTCCCGGGGAAGTTGGCGTTGGTTGGAGGCCGCCATTCTCCCAATGATTGACGGTGCAGGGAAAAAAGAGGTGAGCATGAGAGGTTGCAGCCGGCTGTGACCGATGGGCGCAACAGTGACCAGGAAGGAAGAATAAGGGTGGCCATTGTAGTTGGTGATTCAATCATTGAGAATGTAGATAGCTGAGTTGCTGGTGGTCCTGAGGATTTCTTGATAATTTGGATGCCTGGTGCAAAGGTGGCAGACCTCATGCATCTCCTAGATAGGATTTTAGACAGTACTGGAGAGATTTTTTTTGTCCTGGTACATGCGAGAACCAATGACATGTGAAGATTTAGAAGAAAGGTTCTGGAAATCAAATTTAGGCTTTTAGGTAGACAGTTGAAATCCAGAGCTTCCAGGGTAGGATTCTTGAAAATGCTCCTGTCCCATGTACAGGACCCTAAAGGCAAGCAGTTTCAAGGCATGTATGAAACAATGTAAATAATTTGCTGTCAGTTAATCTCTCTTTTCTTCTTCTTCCTCCGCTCCCAGTTGTGTACTTCCCTGTTTTATTGTAACTGCATTTCTGTTAACCACGCACTTGTTATAGTTGCTCGAGTTCTCTGTATATTGCACACCCTGTTAAATGTAAACCGGTTTGATGTGATACCTGTCATGAATGCTGGTATAGAAAAATAGTAAATAAATAAACAATGGTGCAGGGAAAGGGGCTTTAGATTTGTTAGGAACCGGAGAACATTTGGGGGGTGGCAGACTATTCCAGTAGGATGGGCTCTCCCTTAACCAGGGTGCAACCAGGCTGCTGGCACTAATGTCCAAAAAGATAATGCACCTTTTAAACTAGAACATGAGGGGAAAGCCACCAGTCACTCAGCAGGTCCTAGTTTTGAGAGAGGTATCTTTGAAGGATATTAACAAAACAAGGAATTTAGGGTATCCTGATAGGTTCCAATAAAAGCAAAAGTTGCCCAGATGTCTTTAAGTAAAAAGCAGACTGAATTAAAAGATTCCAAATTATCCCTATCAACTGGTAGGTAGGATATAAATATAAAGAAAAAAACATCCCTTCAAATATCTGTGTGCTAATGCCAGAAGTCTAAAAAATAAGATGGGAGAGTTAGAATGTATAGCCCCGAATGAAAAGGTAAAGATAATTGGCATCCCAAAGACCTAGTGGAATGAGGATAACCAGTGGGACAGTGCAATACCAGGGTACAAATTATATTGCAATGATAAAGACCAACTTGGTGAGGGAAGTGCGCCATTATATGTTAAGGATGGCACAGAGTCAAACAGGATAAAGATTCTGCAGGAGACTAAATGCAATGTAGAATCTGTATGAAGAAATTACAGGTGTGATGGGGAATAGTATAGCCGTACGTTGAATCTTCCGCCACATACGCAAGACAGAAGCCTCCGGCCGTCCGCCCTTGGGGTCTTCTCCAGTCCTTACCAGTTCCAGAGGAACCTTGGACGCACATCGTGACAGATTTTGTCGTTGACCTGCAGTATCCAGCGGAAACAACACCATATGTTCACAGTTGACCGCTTCTCGAAAATGGCGCACTTCGTGGCCTTACCGGGGTTACCATCTGCCCCAGAATTGGCAAAGCTGTTTATACGACATATATTCTGCCTGCACGGCATGCCGAAACATATCCTCTCAGATAGAGGTGTACAGTTCATGGCTAAACTCTGGAGAGCCCTTTGTAAGAAATTCGATATTTCTTTAGACCATGTCAGCATACCATCCACAGTCTAATGGTCAAACCGAAAGAACAAATCACACACTTAAGAAGTTCCTTCGCTCCTACATCAACTCCAGACAAAGCAACTGGGCAGAATTGCTTCCCTGGGCTGAGTTTGCCTTGAATTCACATCCATCAGCCGCTACTGGATCTAAACCTTTCCAAATTTTGTATGGCCGTCAGCCATTACCTCCATTACCAATACCACTGTCGGTTTCATCACTTGCAGCCCCAGGCTTCAGCTGAAGAATTCCATCAACTCTGGAACCAAACCAAGGGCCTCCTACAAGAGGCGGGTCAATAGGCCAAGAAATGTTATGACGCTCATCACAGAGCAGCACCCCAATTTCAACCAGGAGACAAGGTATGGCTCAGTATCAAGTACATCCGTCTCAAGCTGCCATCTGTTCGATTCGCTCCACGCTACATTGGGCTTTTCTCCATACTCTGCCGCCTGGGACCAATAACCTACAGCCTGCAGCTACCTACTTCCATGAAAGTGCACAATGCCTTCCACGTATCTCTCTTGAAGCTGCTCATCCTCTCCGATTTTTCAACTAAGACTCCAGATCCACAACTTCTTACTGCCGAAGAGGACATCACAGACCAAGTTGATGACATTCTTGATGTTCATAAATGTGGGAAGCATTGGGAGTACCTCATATCCTGGGAAGGATATGGGCCAGGAGAAAAGACCTGGGAGCCTGCTAAAAATATCCTCGACAAGGATTTAATTCATCAGTTTCAACTAACTCATCCAAGGAAGCCAAAACCCCCTGGGAGGGACCCTAAGAAGGGGGGTACTGTTGCGCCCGCCAGTCACAGACAGCTGTGACCTCTGTTGCTCACCTCCTTTTTCCCTGCACCAGCAATCCTTGGACGAATGGCGGCCTCCGCCTGTGCATGCCACTCTCCTCGGCGATCCCGTCCACAATCTTGAATTGGGAATTACCTAGGACACGTGCACGCCAGGCCCCGTCTTATACACGTCATGGCGGGAACCTCGGGGGCGTCCCCTCCGCATGATGTCACCCGTCAGTGTGTACTTAAGCCATCCGGCCTGTGCTACCTATGAGTTAGCAAGGACTTCCTTCCTGCTGAATTCCACTCCTTCGGAGACGCTTTGCTTTCGCTACGCTGTACCTGCTCCTGACCCAGAGACTTGAATTGCATAGGTACCCACTCCTCGGAGGCCTTGTCACGTTTTGGCTATCTGCTCCTCGGAGGGCCTTCCTGCCTGGAAATACTCTACATCTGCTCTGGGCAGTGTCTGGTTCAGCCTTGTGACTACGCTATCATCTGCTGACGGAACCTCTGATGTGCCCCGTGCCTCGGGCCACTACCGTGCTCGCCTCAGCAACCTTCCATCTATACTTCAGAGTGAGTACTGTCCTCTACCCAGCTCTGCTGACCTCCTGTACTTCTCTTACCTACCTTCTGCGATTCTCGGCGTACCCCGCGCTGCAGGCCACTACCGGATCTACCTGAGAGAAGTTCCATCTGGAGGAGGAATTCTCCGGCTTACCCCGCCACGCGGGCCACTACCAGGATATCATCACTGGGCTATCTTACTACTCTGGACTGTGTCTCTCCTCCCACTTGGGGGGTATTTTTGCTACGTTCCAGTATAATAAAGTCTCATTACAGTTGTGTCTGTCTCAGCTGAGGCCACGCCTATTGTAGTGAGTCCCCACAGGGCTCCTCCCTGTGGGTGGAGTCAGCTCTCACTACGATCCAGGGTCCAAAACCATACCAGATTATAACACCCCCAAGTCCTTCTATATCTGAGAGAGTAAATAACCGATTTACATTAGCCTGTTCAAGTCCTTTCATGATTTTGTAGACCTCTATCATATCCCCCCCTCAGTCGTCTCTTCTCCAAACTAAACAGCGCTAACTTCCTTAGCCTTTCCTCATAGGGCAGCTGTTCCATGCCCCTTATCATTTTGGTCGCCCTTCTCTGCACTTTCTCCAATGCAACTATATCTTTTTTGAGTTGCAGCAACCAGAATTGCAGAGAGTATTCTTTGATTTGGTGGTAGATTTTCAAAATCCATTTAGATGGCTAACTGAAAAGTTATCATCTAAATGGCTTAGCTGCAATATTCAGTGATCTATCCGGCTAAATTCTAGATGGATAACACTTTATCTGGCTAGAATTTAGCCAGATATGTCGGGGGCATTCCTGGGATGGGCGGTAGGTGTTCCGAGGAGGAGCAGAATTAGCCGGTTAGGTTAAGAACTAACTCCAATATTCAGATTTAGGCAGTGAGTCTAACTGGCTAATTCTGGCCATGCTATAGGTAGGTCTAAAGTTAGCTGGATATACCTATCCATCCAACTTTTAAGATAGCCAGGTATATTCAGCATTGCAAATATTAAACCCGACCCTAGAGCTTCAACACATCTCCTGTTAGGAAAACAGAACAGGCTGAACAGCTACAGATCACTATACAGAAACTACATGAAAGCAGAATACCTCACCTTGATCACACAGATGGAACATGGATAGTCCCTCACCAAATGCCAAATAAGTGACCACAAATTATGACTAGAAATATGTAGACAAAAACTGAACTGGTTGCCCCAAGAAACCAGACTGAGTGCAACACTGGAGAAATAGAAACAGAAATGCATTTCATTCTGTATCATGCAAAATACATAAAACAACAGAGATGCTGCACATTAACATTCCCAGAGCTGACATATTCAAATCACTAAACCAAAAGGAAAAGGCTATTTTTTTCCCTACCTTTGTTCTCTGGCCCCTCCCTCACCCCACACAACAACAATGGGGGCTCAGACTTCCTTCATTTCCCCCCCCCCCCCCCCCCGCCCACACACACACACCACCACCACTCACACAAATAGATGATGATGGGAGATCAATGGCTCAAACATAAGATCTCCTTCCCAAACATATACACTCACACAAAAGAACAAATCGGTTATTTACTCTTTCAGATAATAAAAAGACTAGGGGGCAGTCCATGAAGTTAGCATGGGGCACATTTAAAACTAATCGGAGAAAGTTCTTTTTTACTCAACGCACAATTAAACTCTGGAATTTGTTGCCAGAGGATGTGGTTAGTGCAGTTAGTGTAGCTGTGTTTAAAAAAGGATTGGATAAGTTCTTGGAGAAGTCCATTACCTGCTATCAATTAAGTTGACTTAGAAAATAGCCACTGCCATTAGCAACAGTAACATGGAATAGACTTAGTTTTTGGGTGCTTGCCAGGTTCTTATGGCCTGGATTGGCCACTGTTGGAAACAGGATGCTGGGCTTGATGGACCCTTGGTCTGACCCAGTATGGCATATTCTTATGTTCTTAACAATGATGGAGGATCCCCCAGGGTCCTCTCTGTCTCTCACCTCCCGTTTCCCAGCAGGCAGACTGAAACCCCTCTCTTTCCCCAAGGGTTCAGCATCAGTCCTCTTCTCTCCCTTACTTCCCTACCCAGGCAGCAGTCTTTCTTCCCCAACTCCCTTCACCAGAAGGGAGTTGGACACAAGGAGGAGGAGAGGAAACCACACAGGATTGCATTTTTTTTTTTTTTGAGGAACCACAGGGCAATTCAAGCAGGTGGAAGAAAAGGTGCTCTTACTCTGTCCCAGCACATATTCCCTGAAGACAAAAGTCTTCAGAAGGCCCATTTGACTTATTCCTAAAGGCAAAGTTAACTGATGGGCTACAGCTGGTAACCTCTTCTAGCCTGGTGTCCTATCGTTTTCTCCATGGTACTGTTAATAGGTCCTTGAGTTTAAACTGTGCCAGAGATGCAGTCTAGAAAGCACTGTTGATCCATTGCTGGTGGTTGTATAAGAAATTCATGTTTTTGGGCCAATCCACCAGTCCACGGGTTTCTCAAAGTCTGTTATCTGAGCTCAGGGATAAAACGTCTAATGGATCTGATTTTTACTTCTTCCTCAGATCACGCCTGCTTCTCAGTTGCTTTGTTCTTCTCTTACACCCGGGCTCTGTCACAATTCTTTATCAGCTTCCCAGGGTTATAGCTGTGGCTTTTTTTTTTTTTTGCCTTAGTCTTCCTTCTAGGGCTAGCATCTTTACTTCAGTAATGTGAAGGTGATTTTAATCTGGTATTCCAAAGTGTTTTATTCCAATGTTTCTATACCCAGGAAGGGTAATTATCAAACAGCCCGTTGAGGCTAAAGTCTGTGGGTACATTTTTCCTGCACACTTCAGCCAGAATTTTCAAAGTGGATTGGTGGTGCACATAAATCCACTTTGAAAATTTGGGGGTGGGTGCGTAACTGGTATTGACCGTGCACACACAAAGTTACTCCTGCACGTGTACTTGTATATTCATGAAACCTAAAAGTATTTGCACAAGTTCTGTCCCCACACCCAATTCCATCCCCTGCAACTCCTCTTTGTAGTGTACATAAAAGTACACGCAAAATCGCTTTTGCACGTACTTTTACATGTACAACCTCCACGCACCCCTGCCCTTGTCTGTCCTGCCCCTCAGGCAATTCATGCACATGGAAGCAGGATTTGCTTAAACCTCTTTTTAAGGAAGGCTTCCAGTATTAGTTCATTGCATTAAGATGTAATGACCATGTTGGGAAAAAGGAAACTAATTTATGGGGAATGAATTTGTAAAAGATATTGTATTACTTGAAAGAGACTTGTATTATGAGGTTGGTAGGACTTACGAAAAGAAGAAATGACCACCTGGGATTTCTTGTTGGTGGACACGGTATACGAGATGTGTCAGTCGTTTACCCCAAAAAACTATTTGTTTTACATTTTTTTTAAAGGTTTTTTGCAGGTCAGAAATATTTCAATATGTAACTCCAAAATGTTGTAGAACTGTCACTGAACGTATTATGCTCACATCAGCGACCCCCAACCAAAGAACTATTCCGTCCCGACATCAGGCCAATGTTTTGGCGTGGCCTGGCTTCAGGGGACATGAACATTTGAAATGCAGACTTATCTGGAGCATGGATTCAAGACGGCCTTCACTATCACCCCCTGCTCTGTTCAAACGATGTATAGAAAATGGAGCCCATTCTCACTGGCATGGGCGTAGAGGAGGGGGATAGTGAGGAAGAGGCGGAAAAGCAGTGGAAGAGGTATGTGGAGAGAAGGAGAAGCACTCGTACCGTTTGAAACCAAAAATCTGTAACACACCTGGTGAGCACTCTTATTACTTGTATCATTCATGTTGTCATTTCTGTGGCATTTCCTGTCTTTTCCGGGGGAGCGTGTGCGTATAAATACTGTGTTATGCTGTGTTATAGATTTACGACAGCGCTGTTCCCACTGCACTTTAGTAAGAACACTGCCTAAGGGAGAATTTTTGTTGCTGGTGTGTGATATTGTACAGGTTTTGGTATTCTGTTCTGTAACATGGAATTTACAACTGCGGTTGCAGTAATGCAATTTTGTACTCTGTCTTACTTCTGCTATTCATTCTCAAACCATCAGCAGGTAAGGAGCTCTTCATCCACCTGTTCTGCTCACTTGTAACTCCTGGCTGTGCGGCCACAGATGCCTTGAGTCTTTGATACTCTCCCACTTTTTGCTCTCCCACGAAGGTCCCTCTGGCCAGAGTGGACATAACCTGTGCATAAACTCCTCTGTCCTGAGGGGTTAAACTGCTGTTTTAACAAACCTCCCAGGAATATGTAGCAGCAGCAGCAGCAGCAGGTTGAAATTGAAGAACCAGGCTCTAGGGAGGAGCTAATTATTATTCATATTGGCTGAGTGAGTCAGCAGGCACTGTGCTCGCAACGCCCACTAAACAGCAGGTGTTCCTGATCACCTAATCCAAGAGGATAAGACGCAGAGCTAGCTGGAGTAATGTTTAGGGACGCCCCGAACAGGCTGATCCAGTCCTGGTTTTGTCCCATGGCACGCATGGAGATGTAGTCTTACCTTCCTTAGGGACATAAAAACTACATCTGCACACTGAAGAGAAGATCTCAGTTCTGAAGAACTGGCTAATGTGGGAGTCTGCTAGACAGGTAAAGCCACTGACTGCTAAAGTTGTTACCTGGTTTCCCTGAGCCCGGATAAGCATCATTACTTCTTGTGAGGAAAGGTGGCTTTGCTCCGCTTCATTTAGAAGTCTTCACTGAGACACAAAGGAAGAATATATAGCTCTTCCTGCTGGCAGTAGTAGGGGGTTCTAGGTGGGGAGATTGTATCTGGGGGGAGGTTGGGTTGTGGCACAGGGTTATGACTGGGGGCTCTGGGGGAGGGAGGGGGGAGTTATGATTAAAGGGGACTAAGGGAGGTCGATCTCTAAATGGTGGGTTTGGTGGAAGAGAGGCTTGGGTGATGGGGGGGAGCGTCACTTTTTTGCCTCTGCACTCACCTCCATTCCTCCACTGCCTCTGAAGAATGGTGTAGTTGTACCTATCACTCCAGCAGGTACTTGATCAGACCACACTGGAGGCTTCCTAACGTTTGTGCCAATGAACATCAGCGAGATGCTTATTTATGCCCTATATTACCTAAAAATTTTACTCATCAGCATCTTTCCTGGTGAGAGGAGGTAGCTGTGGAGCCAGAAGAGGTGGGCACAGGAAGAAGCTGAGGATGGAGAAAGAGCCAGTAGAGCATCCCAGAGAGCTCACATAGTATCTCAAGACATCTGGAAAGAGCTTACTGAAAGATGTATGATGTGCAAGTATTGTGACATAGATGAGATGTTTTAGATGTTATGAGTGCTTATTTCTGTCGTTGTCCTTCGAGATTCTCGCTTTCTCGGGAGCTTTCAGTAGAAGGGGTTCTGGGGTGTGCCACATAAGGACAGATAAGCCCGTTGTAAGCATATTTGAGCTGTCAGGCCACCCTAGCATTAGAAAAATAGCGTGGTGCTCCCTCTTTTATAGAAAGGTGTGTTTAACCATCTGAATAGGCTGTGATACCCTTTTATGAAAAGGACAGCTCTACATTAAATACAATGAGGATAGAGATGGGGGGTTTGTATTCATGTTTGCCCCAAAAGACTGCAATGCATGATGATAGTCTTCAAAGGGTACGGTTTTTTATCTGTCTTTCTTTGTGTGTGTGTGAGTGTGTGTGTGTGTGAGTGTTGAGGTTTTTATCACTTAATACCCTGGAGCTGGGGCATATAAATATTCTAGAGATTATGCAAATAACTGGTATGTAAATAGAAGGATGGACAGGCATTTATGGGACCTTAAATAGTATTGACATCATGGCTCAAGAATGCTCAGAGTGGTTTCCTGGCTATAACTATCGGGGGCTAACATCACCTGAGCGACTTTATATCTGGGAAAGGATAATGAAGCTTATGCATAGGTAAACGAGGCAGGTAATGCATTCCATGGCTCAGAAAAGGTCAGGCTTGAGATGTTTCACTATATGTCCACTTTTTCCCTGTTTGCACTCCCGTTTTCAGTAGGGCTTTTTAAATATTTGCCATAGTCTTCTCTCTGGCAGCCAAATCATGCTGTTTCATGAATAGGTTGGAAACTTATGCTTTTTAAATGCACTCAGTCAATGAAATAGCATGGAGTAATATTTATTAATGCTGTGTTAGCGAGTACATGAATAAAAGCTGGTAAGATTAGTTGCTGATCAATTGCTATCAGAGTAAATAAGTACCATTATGTATGCCCCCTAAACTAATAGTCTTTCATCATACCCTTTCCTGTTGAGATTATATAGACATCACACATGCATTTTGAGTTTAATATTGCTTAAGTATGCTCCTTTTGCTATAGAATTAAAGCTGCCAGGCTTACATCAGACTTAATCATCAATCTTATTATAAAATGTAGCAAAAATGTAAAGGCACTCGGAAATAATAAACATGGGGCATAAGGATCGGTCAATCAGCAGCCCTATTGAGAAAGCATGAGAGTAAAAGTCTGCTGAATCTTGCTGCCTGTGCAGCAGATTAAAATGAAAATGGAAAACGCAATATTAAAACCAGTGTATTTTGGGGTTTTAATATTTTCCGATTCCATGTTCTAGAAGTAAAAGGTATGCTTGGCAACAACCATTTTCAGATAATTGCTCAATAGAAGGGCAATGTTCAAAAGTCATTTACACAACTAAGTATCAATTTATCTGGGTAAAAAGTGTGGTCGGCAAATTATTCATCCTTAACCTGGTGAACAGTGCGTGCAGGGTTGCACGATGCAGGCTGTGTTAGCCACATTAGAAGGAGGTATTTTGTTGAGGGGAGAGGGGGACTTAATATTCTTGGATTTGCATTTGCGCATTATTTTCCTTGGAAAAAAAAAAAGCACTTGCAGAAAAAAACCAGAGACAAATGTCTGAAGGTAATTCTGTACCCGTGGCAGTTTTCAAGGTGAACATTGTCGCCTATTTTCCCTTTGAAAATTGGCACAAAGACTGTGGATAAAAAGAAGCCATGGACTTTGAAAGTTGACCCCCTAGTGGACCTCACTTTTGGCTCAGGACATTGAATAATTCCTCTAACAATCTGCATTCAGAAAGCGAAGGGATCAGCTTTCAAAGGGTTTAGGTGCCTGACTTTAGGAGACAGGCACATGATTCGGCCCCTTTGAAAATTGACTCATATTGAACAACTAAATTTAAGGATCTAGTTCCATTAGATACTTAAATTTAGGGTCCTAAAAGGTAAGAGGCTTTAGGGACGAAGTTAGGAAAGGGACAAAAAGTTAAACTCTTGGTATGGATTTTCAGCATGGGGACGGTAACTTTTAAACAGGCGCACAGGTGTGCACGTTCGTCGGTCCGCACCCAGGGACGCAGCCATTTGATAACATTACACATGTGAGATAGCCGGAATAACCTTCAGGCTGAAAAACAGAATCCAAACAAGACTCCAGCCTTTCTTCTTAGGATTCTAGTTTTATTTCAACAATCAACATGCAGACAAGCTAGACTGTTCACCTCCAGCAATGTACCTACAGCTTTAGCTTCTACCAGAGAGGATTCAGGAGCTGGCATCTCCTGGAGACTCAGGCCTCCCTTTCTCAGCTGGGCTCCGCCTCTTATCCTGCCCAGCAGGGTCACGCCCACATAGCTCTCTCCTATGTGGTTTAAGGTGGATCAGGCATTTAGCCTGGTCCCACACAGGTCAAGGAGGGGTAGTAGGGCCACTTCTTTATTTACCCTCCCACTCAGCTCAAACTTGTTGGGGTGAGCGCTACTACTCATTTAAGATCCCATCCAGGGAAATGACTCTACTCCCCAATATACATCTTATTTATTTATTTATTTAAAGATTTTTTTATATACCGGGGCACGTTAAAAACATCACCTCGGTTCACAATGTAACGTAACATAGCAACCAGCTTTACAATAATTTAATGTAATGCAAACAGTAAGAAAACTAAGTCAACTTGAGACAGGTGGTTACATAATTAACTCTTACATCTTCAGGCCTTCTGCCAGCCTGACTCTGAGTGGGGGCTAAAGGGTTATGCTCTGCTCCTCTGATTAGGGATACCCCAATACCAAAGCCACACACTGCACCCTTTACCCAGTGTCCACCCCCAGTCCTTCAGAGAAGTCTATTTGCTGCTCTGTGTTCTAATCCTCCTCAAGCGGGACTCTCTAGACTCCACTTGGGTGTTCCTGTGGTGGCTTCAACACTCTTTCAACTTCCTTCACAGTGTCTTCTGACCCCTTTCAACCATCTCCATCTGTAGCGCCACTCTGGTTATTCTGCAACGGCTGCATCTAGGTACTCTGCAGCATCTCTCTCAGGCCACTCTGCAGTGCCTCTCTCTCTGGCTCCACCACTCTGCCTTTCTCAGGGCAGTCTGCGATGCCCCCTTCAGACCAGGCTGTAAAGCTCCTCCATGAGCTCTCTTGGATAGCAGTCTCAGTCTCTGTAAATTCATTGCCCTGGCTTTCCTTTTGTCTTGTACTCTGCTGTGCCTGTCCTTGCAACTCAGGCTTTTCTTCCACGCCCTCTTCCTGCAGTGTGTTCACTGGTTCCATGCTAGCTTTTCCTGTAACACCATCCGCAGGCTCCTCTCTGGCCTCATCATCTTTGCTGCTATTATCTTCCTTTGCGCTTTTGTCCTTCTGGAGGGTCTAGCACCAATCATGTGATACATGCGGCTGCTTTGCTTCTTCTGTTTCCAGCTTTACTTCTGCCAGATTGGCAGTTATATGTGCCCGGCTTGCTTTCTGTTCTTTCCAGGCACACGTCCAAGCACTCTGGTACTTCCTAGTATACTCTTGCAGCTGTCTCTCTCCTTCCATAAGAACATCAGAAATTGCCATGCTGGGTCAGACCAAGTGTCCATCAAGCCCAGCATTCTGTTTCCAGGAGGATTTGAATCACAGCTTGCATTTCTTGCTCATTCATGCTTTCCTACAAACAAGGCTGACTTTCTTGAGCACTAGTGGAAAGCAATTCCCTTGCTGCTGAAAGGCCATTCCCTGTTCACACAGTCTGTACAAACTGTCCCTTTTTTTGTATCTCTGAGGAAAAGGTAAAAGGGGAAAAAAACCCCTAGTTGTCCAACAAATAACTCACTTTATTTTTCTTATTTACAGTCAAACTTTTACTGCTAATATTTCTTCAGCCCCCAAAATACAACTCTCTGCATTAAAGAACATTTTTTTTCCCAGTTAGCTTTTTGTGCTCCTCCCTGAGCCACAATCTTTCAACTTTTTGATGATTTGTGCCCAGCTAGGAGCACTGCTTCTTTGGTATGCAACATACAATACTTTTCTTTTTTTCTTCTCTATTCTTTTTTCCTCCCTTGGAGACTTGGGTTTCTCTCTGTGCACTTGCGGAGAGCAAAAATCCCCAAATTGACACCATATGCGGGATAGCCGAGAAAATTACAGGCTGGAGACAGAATCCAAACAAAATTCCAGGCTTTCTTCTTAAGAATTCTACCTTTATTACAACAATCAACATTCAAACAATGTAAACTGCTTATCTCCAGCAGTGTACCTACAGCTTTAGCTTCTACCAGAGAGGAGTCAGGAGCTTTCTTCTCCTGGAGATGCAGGGCCTCCTATTCCCAACTGGCCTCTGCCTCTTACCCTGCCCAGTAGGGTCTCAACCATGGAGCTCTCTCCTGCAATGTGGTTTACAGTGGACCAGGCATCTAGGTTAAGGAGGGGGAGTATGGCCACTCCTCCTTCCAACAACAATCCTGTAAAATAATTAGGAGTGTGCATTCATTTTTGAAACAAAATGAAAAATGAGATGAAATACTGGCATTGTGTTTGATTTAAAAATAAAATGCACTGCCCACTCTCTCATCCGGACCCTAAAATGTCTCCATGATGAAGAGGAGTATTGGCACTAGGAGAGGGGGTGATGGTGATGAAGGAGAATCAAAACCAAGGGGGAGGGGAGGGGGAGGAAAAATGATCAATGGCTTGGAAAGAGGGGAAGAGGAAGAGGGTTACCAAGATGGAAGAGGGAAAGTGGAAGATTTTTATCATGGAGGGTGAAATTGGAAGAGGGTTATCATTAGAGAGAGTGTTGCGATCCCCCCTGCTGCTGCGCTGCAGGAGGTCTCTTACCTTCCTCCAGAGGCCGCTCTGACGCCAGGGCCTCGCCTGCGCATCATCCAGGACTTGCTCCAGGGCCTGAGAGGCCTAGCTGTGCCTGTGGCTTGCATGCTTCAGCGTTTGGACTTCCTGTTGGGCGACGCCCTTCCCTAGGGGCTGGCCCGCAGCTCTCTACCCTAGTTATAGGACCAGCGGTGGGCGGTCCTGGCAAGCTCCTCCCAGGGAGTTGCCTTCTACCTCCAGTATTTAAGGACTGTCTGTTCACTTGCAAAAGGCCTTCGGATTGGGTTACACTGTTGTCTGTGGCCTCTCCCGATCCAGGTCCTCCGTGACTCCGACTCCTGTTTGTCTTCAGCCTGACTTGACTCCGGTCCGTGACTCCGACTCCTGCTTGTCTTCAGCCTGCCTTGACTCCGGTCCGTGACTCCGACTCCTGCTTGTCTTCAGCCTGTCTTGACTCCGGTCCGTGACTCCGACTCCTGCTTGTCTTCGGCCTTTTGGATCAGGTCCTACAGTCGTCTGTATCCTTGCTGATCCAGGTCTTCCGTGATCACTTATGCTTTGATGGATCCCTGCCCAGTGTCTCTGCCTGATGTTTGTTCCTGTGCCTGCCAGCCGTAAGGACTTCGGATGTGAGTATCCCAGCATCGGAGTTCCTGTTTGCCTGGAGTTTCCCTGCACCCTCCTTCTCAGCGTGGTCCGCGACCAGCCTTCCTGGGCTGTGTAGGGCGCGTCTGGGACAGGGTGGTCCGCGACTCAGTCCCACGGGTGGGCTGAGTAGGGTGCCCTGATGGACAGTGCAATGTTCCCGTCCAGCCTTGTCTACAGTGTCTGCTTCAGCCCTTGCCCGGATGTCTTCCTGTCTCTGCCTTGACCTGGTTCCTGAGCCTTCTGTCCTGTTGGGCCCTGGAGTGGCCAACAGGAGGGATTCGTCCCACGGGCTCTTGAGCTTCTGCCCGCCGAGGGGGCTTCGGATGTGAGTATCCCAGCATCGGAGTTCCTGCTCGCCTGGGCCTTTCCTGTGTCTCGCTTCAGCCCTTGACCTGATGTCTCCGTCCTGCTTCAGCCTGCTTCTGCCCCGTCTGATGTCTTCTGTTTAAGGACTCTGTCTGCCCTCGCCTCTGTCCGGCCTGCTGCCCATTGCCGTTCCCTGCGGCAGGTCCGAAAGGGCCGGGAACAGTCGGAGGACCGGGAACAGTCGGAGGACCGTTCATTAGTCAACTTCCCCGTGTTGGCTACCATGGGCATGCAGGTCCGGCTGAGGGTCGGACTCCCTGCTTCTGTTCCTGCCTGCCTGGCTCACCATGCCTGCTCAGCTCACCTCCCACGGTGTGGCCTTGGGCTCCTCCTGGGGTCCTGCCGTGGCCCAAGGGCTCACCACCTGCCCAAGACGACCGCGCCCGCACGCGTTCGTAACAGAGAGGGGGATGTGGGAGTAGGCTTATGATATTGGGACAGGGAAAAGTAATGAGTTTGAAATATCACCAGGCCACTCCTTTACAAGGTAGTGGAGTAGGTGTGAAGGAACCACAGGTTGGGGAGGAGACTAGGTGAGGAGGTGAAAGCTTTACTGGGAGGAGAGAGAGAAGAGTCAGCAGGAGAGGGGAATGATGTGGAGAAGTCATCAGGATAGTTAGGATATGGAGGCATCACTGTGAGGAAGGGCAGGGAGAGGAGGTGGCAGGAACATCCAGTGGAGGAAAAGACAAGAATTTGGAGGCATTATGGAGAGGTGTAGGAGTACTGAGGCAAAAGAGTCATGGGGAGGTTGCATGACTTGAACGCATCACTAGAGAAGGAAGGAAACGTGAGTCCAGAAGCTGTCTGAGGTGGCTGGAAAGACATGGAATAGGCTTAGGTGGTATTGTGGCAAGGGAAAAGGGCCTTTAAAAATCATAGAGGGGATGGATGGATGGAAAGAAAGAAGATGGAGGTAGCCTCTAGGTGCCTTGGAGAGGGTGGGAGAGATGAAGGGGAAGATGATCCTGGAGGCATCATGGAGAGGCTGGGTGATATGGGGGGGGGGGGGAGGGAGTAGGATCTGAAGGTTTCATGGATGAGTAGTGGAGTTTGAAGGAGCCACAGAGGGGTTGATTGGAAGACAGAGTGGGGTCACAGAGGAGGAGAATGGGTTGGAGGAAGACAGAATGGGGACTGGAGACAATAAATATGTGGGGGGTGGCTGGCAAGCGATGGGAGGAAGCAGCATTGTCAAGCTGGAGTGGGTGAGTGATAAGAGGGGCAGGGCAAAGCAGCTTTGTCAGACCAACCAGAGTGGGATTTCCAGATATTAGAAGGTAGCTAACAATCCACTTCAGTATTAGGACTCAAGCAGCTTTTAGGAATGGCAGTCTAATTCCATGCCATCATAAGATAGTAGTCCAAACTTACAGGGTCATTCATCAAACTGTGATGTGGCCTTATTGTGTGCAATAATGCCCTACTGCACGCAATACCGGCCGCATCGAGGCGGTACAATTCAAATGAGGGGAAGGGGAGGAGCGAAGGTGGGGTTTGGGTGGGGTTATGTCCCGGCAGTGCTGCGGGCGATAATATTTTACACATTATCGCCGGCAGCACTACGGGAAATAACTACACCTTTTCCCATGGCGTTTTGGGTGCGAAAGTGTGCGGTCCGGCTGCAACTGCAGCGGGCAAAAATGCACCACCGCAATGTGACCAGCTGCACAATTTCACTCATGTCCCTTTTTTTATTAGCAGAGTTACCTATATCAGGATGGCTGGAATGGCCCTTGTGTTCTCTTGTGTTCTGGCCAGCAAGCTATGTTAGATGCTACTGATGGTGGTTTTTTGGGTTTGTTACTACTATAGGACTATTTTGACATTTGACATTGTCACTCATATATACTTGACAAAGCTTCAACATATTTTATTTTGACAATGTTGCTGGTAAGGATTTCAAAATGCTTTATTGAAATTGGTACAAGTAATTTCTTACTTTCAATATAAATAAAATGCTACAAAACATGAATGGTTTAGTGCCTTCTAATGACCTGGGATGGATTAGAAATATTAGGAATCATGACAGCAAAGAAGGCAATCACAAATAGGTTTCAGCATACTATAGTGTTATCTAAAATAGTGTTGCATTGCTCTCCAATTACAGACCTGTAGCCACTAGTGATCAGAAAAAAAGAAAAGAAGCCAGAGGGGCCCAGGACAGAATGGACTGAACAATTTAGGAACGATGCAGAATGCAGTAGAAAGATCTCACTGGGCTTGTGCAGTCTTGTAACCTAACTAGATACAACTGTGGAAAACTGGTTTCAACTGCAAAATGAATTGTCTTCAACTATCATGCATTCAAAGTTGATTTCCATCTGATTTCCAATTCATTGTAAAAAAAAAAAAAAAAAAAGGTTAAATGAGGATTTCCTGTAATTACTTGGTGACAAAGCGCAATAGCTAATTGCAGTGACAGTAACTTTCAAACCGGTACGTGGGCGCACATGTACGCACATTTGTCGGCCCACGGTCAAATTATAACACAGAAATACTTAAGTGACAACGTCTTAAAACAATTGAAGGATGAAGCTGAAAAAGATATAGCTGGTCAAGAAGGAAACAAGGATAGGAACCCCATGGCAGAAAACACAACAATAAAGCTGCCAAAGACCAGAAAAGCACAGGCTGGGAAGAAGAGGAAAAAAATAAAAAAATGATGGACCCAAACAATTAATGATCACTGGAGCATGGGTGCCCGAGCAGCCAGAGGGAGTGGAGAAGACAAATGATGGGGTGGCCCTGGGGGGTGGAATTAAACGGCCAGGACAATTAAAGAATACCACACGAAAGATACCCAAGGCCAGTGGAAAACAAGTCAGAAAGAAGAGCAAGAAGAAGAACGAGGCACCCAAACAAGTAAGAATCACAGGAGTAGGGGTGCCCGAGTAGCCAGAGACAACTGGTGGGGTGTTCCTGGAAGGTGGGGGGTGCCATGTGGAGGGAGGTGGATGGACCAGGACAGGTCAGAAGACAGGATGAAGAAAGAAAACAGGAGATTGAAGAACTGGCCGACAAACTCTTGGCTTACATGGAGAGGGATAGGCATGCTGGTGTCTTGGGGAGGAAAAGATTGCCAAAAGTAAATTTAACACCCAAAGTTAAAAGCATGATAAGTGACATAAATATGGCCATAATCCATATTAAAGAACCATCTATTGATATTATGAATACATACTGGATTCAATATTGTGCAGCAAAAATTATTACTCAGAAAATCTTGCCAATAAGGACACAAGGTCAGAAGAACAGGAGAAAGATGACAACTCCCCCTTAGAAAAAACGTATAGAAGAGAAAATGAAATCACTATATGTAGAGGTTTTGTTGGTAAACGTATACCTCAAAGGATCGAGGTGTTGGGAAGCGCTGGGGAAGCGGTTCCGATTCCGGGGAGATTGGTGTGCCCTTAGACCACAGCACGACTGCAGAGGAGCTCTGAAGAAGCGCTGAGACAGGCAAGATGTATCTAAGCACGGGTGGACAGGCTGAAGACCAGGGGCCCTGACCTCTGCCAAACCCGAACACACCAGAAGAGTCCCAACAATGCAATGCTGGTCTCTGGAGTAGCCCTCAGGCCACTCGATAGCCCTTTTGGACCTGCCATAAGGGAACAGCAGGCGCGACAGGACGGAGAGAGGTCGAGGACAGGCGATGGTAACAGAATCGACCCATGAGAACAGTTCACAAAGGAACCTTGCACGTTCCTTCTCTAAAAATAGACACCTCTCCTCTACCAGAGATCCCGCCCTATCAATTGCAGGCCCTACACAATGGAATTCCATGCTCACGATGCTCTGCTTAGAATCTTGCCCAATTAAATTTAAAAAGAAATTAAAAACATGGCTGTTTCAACAGGCCTATCCGGATTAGTCCACCCCTCCCCCTCCCCCCTCCCTGCCTTGCTCTCCTCTGCCCATACATATGACACTTGTCACCAGGCCATCTTTGTACTCCACGACACCTCTTTCATGAGACCTACCCACACCCTCTATCGTAGTTGATGATGCTCCTTCGCCTTACTAGCGATCCCTTCTTATCACCCTTTCCTAATTACTACTATGAGTCAATTTAAGCGTTAGAATGTTATCTTGCAACCTTTTGCAGTTACGATTTGAAATGTTATTCTGCAGCTTTGACCTGTACTTCCATTGCTTTACTGTGTGTTCCCTTCCCTATCTCCCTGTATTGATGTACTTTCATTCCTATTGTTAAAATGTGAACCGGCATGATGTTTCCCACTAATGCCGGTATAAAAAAGTTTCTAAATAATAATAATAATAACAAGAACAAGACATGGATACTTGAAGACTTGGATGAGACAAGGCACTTGGAGACTTGGACGAGGATTCAGGATGCTCAGGGTATCCAGACATGAAGATGAGGACTCAGGCTAGTCAGACGTGAAAGACGAGGACTCAGGATTCTCAGAGACAAAGACGAGGACTCAGGATTCTCAGAGACTTAGGCAACGACTCAGGATACAGGTACTAGTACGGGTTGAGTACTGCACCGCAATGCGCCCTACACAGCCACCCATGGAAATGAAGAAGTGAAGACTTGGATCCGGAGACATGTCAAAGATTCAGGAGAAGCCTGCACCAAGGCATGTCCTACACAGCCGCCCATGGCTGGTTGCAGACCATGCTGAAGCGGATCAGGTTCTAGCTTGAGTCTTGTTCATAGAAAGACGCAGGCGCAAGGTGCTCTGAAGACCAGGAACAGGATTCAAGACTCGGAACTTGGCATTAAAAACAAGAGCCTTCCGGAGGCTTGCGCTGCAGATGTGAAGGTAGGCCTTGTGCCATGAAGCGCCCTACACAGCCCCCCATGGGCTGGTCACAGATCATGACAGAGGCACACCAGGAAGGATGAGCAAATAGGGAACCTGGAAGCTGGACGAAAAGCTGACGAAGAGGGCGGCAGGATCAGGACTGGAACATAGGACATCAGGAACATCTAAACACCAGGACATCTGGATATCGAAACATCCGGTACATCTGGACACTGGGAACATCTGGACATCTGGACAAAGACAAGAGATCCGACGAGAGACCAGGAAGCACAGACGAAAACGGAGACGAAGGGCCAGGAACCATAGATGAAGACAAGGGAATTCCCATGAACAGAGTGCCTTGAAGAAGCGAAGATGGACCTTGGAACCTCCTGGAATGAAGAGCTGGAACAGGCGAGGAATCCAGGAGCTGACTGGATCCTTGGAAAGGCAATGAGGGACTGACAAGGAGCTCTTTTTATAGGGCTGAAGAGGAGACACCTTGGAAACGTCATCAGGTGGGGCTGCAGGGCTTTTCCCAACGCGGGCCCTTTAAATACCAAAGAGAGGTGCGGCCACGCGCCTAGGAGAAAGAGCAGGGACAGCGGCGGCGGCGTCCATGCCGCAAGGATTGAACAGGAGTGGCCCTAGGCCACGAAGCAAGACCCTGGCATTGGTGGCTCCATGCCACGAAGAGGAAGCAAGACAGCGGCAGCTCACTGCTGCAGGAAGGTCCAGCGGCGGCGGCTCTGCTTGCCACACGAGTGACAGCATCGGCAGCGGCCTACAGACTGCGCTGGGAAGAGACATCGGCGGTGACCTCCAGGCCGCAAAGATGGCAGCATCGGCGGCAACCTCCGGGCGCAGAAGAGGAACGTCGACAGCGGCTCTGTCCACTGTAGAGAGCAGGCGGTGGTGGCGTTCGGGCCACATAGGAGGCAGCATGTCGGTGGCGGCTCACCCGCCATGGAGAGCGGACAGCAGCGGTAGTGACGGCCTCCAGGCTGCGTTGCAAGTGAGAGGCTGCTTGCGGCTAGGCCCGCAAGCAGCATCATAACACGAGGATGATGAACATATTGAGGAAAATCCAAACTATAAAGCTAAGATATGCTGCATTAACAAAGGAATTTCTTAAATTTATATTATTTAATAATAAATTGAAAATAAGCGCAGAAGCTGTGAAGATTTGAAGAAAACAAAGGAAAAGCACAAAAAAAAAACATTTTTTAAAAAATTCTTTATTTATTAATTTTCTAGTAAATCACAGTAACTGATTTACAATAGAAACACAAAAATAAATGGCTTGATAATTAGAAATTTCTCTCTCTAACTTACATTTTAAGAAATGCTTTTACAATCAATCAAAACCATTTTATCAATTCAATCTTGATAGGAATGCGGAATAACACAGAAATTAAGGGAGTATTAGAACACTAACTTACTAAAAATACCAGGGCTAATACAGAAACCTGCATTTTCATATATTTATATTTACATTGGACACTGGGGATGAGGTTGTTATCTTCCTTTGTTCTAAGAAATTCTTTAAATGTTCAGGCATGGAAAAAATAAAAACTTCATCTTGCTTTGCTATAAGACATTTACATGGAAATCTCAAATTAAATGAGAATCCCAAAGCAATTATTTCCTGTCGGAAGCCTAGGAAGGCTTTCCGTCTTACCTGCGTAGAAGCAGCTAAGTCTGGGAAAATTTTGATAGATTGGCCAAAGTGATTGATGGGGTATTTGGCAAAATACCTTTTCATAAGTAAATTTACATCATTAATTGAGGAAAAAATTGCCAACAACGTCCCCCTATCAATCACTTGTGCTTGGGAATCCTCCAAAAAATTTGTCAAATTTCCTTGAAACATTTGATTTGTTTCTTGCGGTGCTATATTTCTAGGTTTGGGTAGAAAATAACAATTAGAAACAATAGGAGACTCATCAGCTACAAAACCAAGGTTCTCAATTATAAACTTTTTCAAAATAAAACATTTAAAGAGAATCTGAAACAGTTCTTTAGGGATCATTGGTGCAGTTAAAATATCACCATCAACAAAAGAAGAAATGGAACAGTTTTGGAGAAATTTGTATGAAGATCCTGTAGAACATAATAGAAAAGTGGAATGGTTGCCCAGCATACAGGGGAATATAGAAAAAGCAAACATCAAACTATGGAATGGCCTGAAGTTACAACAACTGAACTGGCAATCAGGTTAAAATGAGCCCCAAATTGGAAGTGCTCTGGCCCTGATGGCTTGCCCAACTTTTGGCTCAAATACTTGACCTCTCTCCATCAAGATCTGGCTAACTGCAAAAAAACAATTGATCAGAAAGCCAGAGTTAAGTCCACACTTCTCCTGCCAAAGGGAGAGCCAAATAATGTCCCCCAAAACTATCGACTAATAATGTGCTTGCCTGCAATCTATAAGCTGTTCACTGGAATCGATGCAGATGGAATATATTATCACATTGATTCTAATAGAATCTTGGCAGTAACAAAAGAGCATATAAAACCAAAGACCAGCCGATGCTGAATAAAGCTATTATGAATAGTCAAAACACCAGGTTAGCATGGATTAATTATAAGAAGGCCTTAGAAGGCATCCCATACTCTTGGATAATAAATTGCCTTGAAATGTACAAAGTGAAACCCCTAAACTGATAAGAGTACATCAAGTTCACCATGAAAATGAGGCAGACTACACGCCACCTGAATTATGAGAATGGATTATATGCCATCTCCAATATTAAGGTCCAGCAAGGAATATTTCAGAGATATTCGCTGCCATCGCTTTTGTTTTGTCTGGCATTAAACCCGCTGAGTACTCTCATTAACTCCTTGGATTATGGAATTTGCCTTAATACTAGAGCAACCAGTCCCCTCCCAAAGATATCTCACTTACTGTTTGTCAATGATTTGAAACTACACAGTTCTTGTGTTGCTCGTTTTGTGTGGTGAAGAGTTTCTCAGGCGACATCAGAATGATATACAGCTTGGACAAATATGCTAAGGCAACTTTTCTTAAAAGTAAAATTAAGCACAACTGAAAACATCTCCCTGACTGAAGATTACAACATAAAGGACCTGGAGCAGGAAGGGGTATATAAATTTCTAGGAGCAGAGGAAGGTGGAAATATTCCACATAAAGTATTAAGAGAAAAGATCATTAAAGAATACTATAGGAGAGTGAAGCTGATATTGAAGAGTGCCTTAACAGCACAAAATAAGATACAAACTATTAACCAGCTTGCAATCCCTGCATTATCATATAGTTTTGGAATAGTAGACTGACCTCATAAATATCTTGAAGAACTGAATGTAAAAACGCGAAAGCTCCTCCTCACCCATCAGGTAATTTATAAGAACCAGTGTATGCCGAGATTGTACATCCCTAGAACTGAAGGTGGTATGGGTCTTACTGAAATTGATTACTCCTACAGAGCTACCGTAATAGGCCTTCAGGTGTACTTAATGGCATCCACAGACACAAATGCTAAAATAGAGCAGAAATATGAAAGTGAGCAACCATCAGCGGTCTCAGTCCTTAAGCTAGGACAATTGTTCTGGCGAATAGAGGGAATGACTGAAAATCTATCAGTGCATGAAGGTAAAAAAGCTACAGAATTAGCGAAACAAGAGAAGAAATTCTTTAAAGCATGAGATCAGAAAACAAGGAAGGAAAGCTGGCAGAAGTATCAGCAACCCCACATGGATCAAGATTTGACACAGCAGCAGTTGAGGAGAGGTGAATTCAGACCTATGGATGAAAGACTGGTAATTGCAGCACAATATACTGGACTAGTACGGACAAGAATGTTCACAGCCAGCATAGAAAAGATTGGTAAAATAGACAAATACAGATTCTGCGGGAAAGAACTGGAAACAGTTACACATTTCATTGCTGGATGTGATGTGCTGATGTCAGAAGGCCTGTATCCAGAGACACAACAGGTAGCAGGGTTTATCCATGGGAAGCTGTGTAAACATTATAACCTTGATGTACCCATCAAACATTTGGAGCACAACCTTAATAAAATAGTGGAGAAAGAAGAAGTTGTGATCAGCTGGGACATTCCTATTCCCACAGACAGGAAGATTGATGCATGAGAACCAGATATTGTGATGGAGAACACAAGAACAGCATTGCTGACAGAGATGTATTATTCATTTAAACAATTTTTATATACCTTTTTTTTACTAGGAAGTAGTCAAAATGGTTTACAAAGGTGGACATGCATATTAAAAACAAAATAAAATACTGAACACAGATAAAAGTGTTGCACGCCCCGTCTGCGCCCAGCCTGCGCTCGGGCCTGCTCACCTCACTAGCTCCTCTGCAGGTCATGGGTCGGCCTCCCCAGCGGCAGCCGCAAGCTCCTCCAGGCCTTGGCGTCCCGCGATGGTGGTCGCCGGGCCTTCCACTGCGCACCAGACCTCACGCTGGAGTTCGACGTCCCCAGTGGATTTGGCCACGCCCCTAGGCACGCGCGGACCGCCCGGCCTCTTGTAGGGCCAGGGCCGGGTCCTAGCTCCATGGCGCGCCCTGATTGAACATACTATATAAGGAAGTCCCTGCCTGCACTTCCTTGCCTTGGCAATTGGGTCGGCACTGCAAGTGAACTAGTTTGCCTCCGCATTCACAGTCTTGTTCCAGCGTCCTACTGTTCCACCCTTGTCCAGCATCCTTCTGTTCCAGCGTCTGTCTGTCCTGTCTCTCCAGGTAGTACCCTCGGACTCTCTGGTACTGATCTCGGCTTGCTCCTTGATCATTCTGTTCGCTGCCTGGATCCTGACCTCTGCCTGCCTTGTGACCTATTCTGACCTCCAGAACCTGACCCCTGCTTCGTTGACTACTCCTCGGACTGATCCTCAGATTCTGACCCCGGCTGCCATTGACCACGTCTCCTGATTCTGGCTTTGTCCCTTGCCTTGTCATCGCCTACGCTGTACTGGCCTTCCTTGCTCCTCCTGACCTACAGCCCAGAGTCCGACCGCGCTCCCTTGCTGTTCGTGGGCACGCCTCTCTACTACCTCTCCGGGACACCCTGCGAGGCCCACCTAAGTCCAAGCGGCCCAGGTCCCTATGGGCTCCACCCGGGGGGGACTGCGGGCTTCCAGTGGTGAAGCTCATCCTAGCCTCTGTCTCCTCCTGTGCTCCACCCCCTGGGGGCAGGTGCTTCCTGGTCCCTACCAGGGAGCCGTTTTCCACTGCTCCAGGACAAGGGTCCACCTCTAAGCGCAACAAAAAGTGCGTATTAAAAAAGGAAAAAAATTAAAAGGTTTAAATGAAATTAAAATTATAAGAACACTTTCTTACTGGAGGAGTTTCTAAGATTGTCTGGGATCGAGTTCCAGAGTAAAGTTCCTCCTACTGAAAATGTTCGCTTTCTGGTTATGTCTAGATGTGCAGTCTTAATGGTTGGGACTTGTAGAAGGTTTTTATGGGCGGAGTGGAGGTTTCTAGCCGGTTTATAAATACGTAGCTGCAAACTGAGCCATGAGGAGGTGTCATCATTCAATAGTTTAGAAATCAAAGTAAGTATTTTGTATTTTATTCTAGCGTCTATTGGTAGCCAGTGTAGGGACGGGAGTAGAGAATTGGGGAGATATGCTCTTTGTGGGAAGTTCCTGTGAGAACGCGAGCTGCAGCGTTCTGGATCAGTTGTAGTGGGTGGAGGGTATTTTGTTGGAGACCAATAAGTAATGCATTACAGTAATCCAGACTGATGACTATTAAAGGTTGAAGAATTGTTCTGAAATCGTTGAAATGTAGGAATGGCCGAAGTCTTTTCAACATGTGTAGTTTAAAGAGAGAATTTTTTACCAGAGCAGATGTGTGATTATTCATGGAAAGGCAGGAGTCGATTAAGACACTAAGGTTATGCACTTTTTTAATGATTGGAAGGGGAGTGCCATTTAGATCAAGAGTGGGAGGAGGACCGTAGTTAGGGATGGACAACAAATAGATTATTTCAGTTTTGGAAGTTTTGAGTTTTAGGCGGTTATGTGAAAGCCAAACTTTTATTGTATTTATGTATAGGGAGTAGAGATGTGAATCGTGTGATCGATCGTCTTAACGATCGATTTCGGCTGGGAGGGAGAGGGAATCGGATCGTCGCAGTTTGGGTTTTTTAAATATCGTGTAAATCGTGTAAATCGAAAACCGGCAACCTAAAACATCCCTAAAACCCACCCCGACCCTTTAAAATAAATCCCCCACCCTCCCGAACCCCCCCAAAATGCCTTAAATTACCTGGGGTCCAGTGGGGGGGGGGAGGGCGGGAAAACCGGCACACTAAAACAACCCTAAAACCCACCCCGACCCTTTAAAATAAATCCCCCACCCTCCCGAACCCCCCCAAAATGCCTTAAATTACCTGGGGTCCAGAGGAAGGGTCCCGGTGTGATCTTTTACTCTCGGACCTCCGTGCGTTGTAGAAATGGCGCCGGCGCTACCTTTGACCTGTCAACAGGTCAAAAGTAGCGCCGGCGCCATTTTGTTTTTTTGTCCCCCGACGGCAGGAGCATAGGAGATCGCTCCCGGACCTCCGCTGGACCCCCAGGGACTTTTGGCCAGCTTGGGGGGGGCCTCCTGACCCCCACAAGACTTGCCAAAAGTCCAGTGGGGGTCCGGAACGATCTCCTACCGCGAATCGTTTTTCCGTACGGAAAAACGATTCGATTGCAGGAGGTCGTTCCGGACCACCGCTGGACCCCCAGAGACTTTTGGCCAGCTTGGGGGGGCCTCCTGACCCCCACAAGACTTGCCAAAAGTCCAGCGGGGGTCCGGAACGACCTCCTGCAGTCGAATCGTGTTGCCATACGGCCGGCGTAAAATGGCGCCGGCCTTATGGCAACACGATTCGACTGCAGGTCGTTCCGGACCCCCGCTGGACTTTTGGCAAGTCTTGTGGGGGTCAGGAGGCCCCCCCAAGCTGGCCAAAAGTCCCTGGAGGTCCAGCGGGGGTCGTTCGGAAAATGGCGCCATTTTCCGTACGGAAAAACGATTCGCGGTAGGAGATCGTTCCAGACCCCCGCTGGACTTTTGGCAAGTCTTGTGGGGGTCAGGAGGCCCCCCGAAGCTGGCCAAAAGTCCCTGGGGGTCCAGCGGGGGTCCGGGAGCGATCTCCTACGCTCCTGCCATCGGGGGACAAAAAAAACAAAATGGCGCCGGCGCTACCTTTGCCCTGTCATATGACAGGTCAAAGGTAGTGCCGGCGCCATTTCTACAACGCACGGAGGTCCGAGAGTAAAAGATCACACCTGGACCCTTCCTTTGGACCCCAGGTAATTTAAGGCATTTTGGGGGGGTTCAGGAGGGTGGGGGATTTATTTTAAAGGGTAGGGGTGGGTTTTAGGGTTGTTTTAGTGTGCCGGTTTTCCCACCCTCACCCTTCCCCTCCCCTCCCCCTTCCCCCGATTTACAATTTTTTGACGATAAATCAGGGGAATTGTTATTGTATCGCGGCTCTAACGATTTTTGACGATTTAAAATATATCGGACGATATTTTAAATCGTCAAAAAACGATTCACATCCCTAATAGGGAGACTAGTGAGAGGGTATAGGACCATGAGGTTGAGTATGGGATATAGAATTGTATATCATCCGCATATATTTTAAATTGGATGTTTAAGCTATCCAGTCAATAGCATAACGGTAGAAGAGAGATGTTATGTTTAAGGTTGGATGTGAACCCCTGGGCTGAGATGAGCGATGTCTCCGCCCAGATGGAGGAGCCCTGTGAGCCTCACCGTCAGCAGGCACAATCTCAGTGATGCGGGACACAGCTAGGAATGAAGACTTTATTAAATAGGAAGGAAGAATTAGTCTCCACAGAAATGGAAATGTTCGTACAGTCCTGGAATTACTCAGAGTGAGACACAGCTGAGAGAGCTGGTAGTGGCCCGCAGAGCGGGGTATGCCGAGGATGTCTGTACAATTAGATGTTGAAGAACTAGTAGCGATGCCGGAACCCGGAAGTGGCTCCTGTAGATGGTATGTAGGTATTCTGTAGAACAGGAAGGTGAATGACTCCCACAGAAGCAAGGTGATAGTGGCCCAAGGATTGGGGTATGCCACGTGGAATCTTCAATGCAGTCTGTATAGTAGAAATCAGTAGAGGTACTCACAGTAGGAGGCTTCTGGAGCGAGATAGAGACCAGAGAAGCAGGTCCAGTAGCAGTCAGGCAGGAAGGCCCTCTGAGGAGCGGATAGCCGGGAACGCAGGGGAGCCCCCGAGGAGCAGGTACTCAGAGCGTCCGAATGCCAAGACTGAGTCAGGAACAGGAAGTCCTTGAAGTGGAGAATTCAGCAAGACAGAACTCCTTGCTAACTCGAGGAAGGCAAGGGTAGGTCAGAATAAATACACTGACGGGTTGACGTCATCGGGCAGGGACACCCCCGAGGTTCCCGCCATCTCATGTTCAAATGAGGCACTTGCGTGCGCGTCTATGTAACTCTGGGTCCAAGATGGCGGTCGGCAGCACCCACGCTGTCCTGGGAATGCCGGAGAGGTCAGGGTGGACTGGTAGAGACTGCATTTCTTCCCAGACTTGATGGAGCGGGAAAAAAAAGAGGTGAGCATGAGAGGTCGCAGCCACATCAGTAGATATTGAAAAGAATTGGGGAAAGTGACGAAGCTTGTGGAACACCAGAGGGGATGGAATAAAGTGAGGATGAGAAGGCTTCTAAGTGAATTTGGCATTGTTGGTTAGTGAGAAAGGAATTGAACCAATCGTGAACTATGTCTGAGATACAAGTTGATTGTAGTCTGGACAGTAGTATAATGTGATCCAGAGTGTCGAAGGCCGCTGAGATGTCCAATAATACTAGGATGTAATCTTGGTTAGAGTCGAAGCCTCTTAGAATGGTATCCAAGGAAGACAGAAGCAATGTCTCAGTACTATGATTTTTCCTAAATCCATGTTGGTTGGGGTGTAAGGTTTCGTTATCATAGAGGTATTCATTAAGTTGATACAAGACGGCGGACTCAGTGATTTTAGCCAGGGTTGTGAGTGATGCAATTAGATGTAGGTTATTAAGATTTGAGAATTCATCATTTTTCTTTTTCTGTATTGGTAAGATAGAGGTCAGTTTGAAGTGGTCTGGATAAATACCTGAGCTCAAAGATTGATTAATTAAATTAGTTAGGGATTCATATGTGGATGTAGTTAGTGCTTTGAGTAATTGTCCATGGCATAGATTGAAAGGGTGAAAAAGATTTTTGTCTTATTGAGGACTCGGTTAAAGGTATCTATGTCCATGGGAGTAAATGTGGACCAAGTACTATCACTTTGCATTTGCAGGGGATCCTTAGGGTAGGGTAGATTTACGAAATTTGTGGAAATATCAGTTATTTTCTGTTTGAAATGTATTGCAATTTGGTTGCAGAGGTCGTTATTAAGTGTTTGTAGATTGGGAGTGGACAAGCATGTATTTTTTTTTTACGATAGCAAATAACGCGGCACAGTTGCCATTAGCTGCTTGGATTTTTATAGAGTAGAAGTTTCTTTTTGCTAGAGTGACAATTTTAGCATATTTTCTGAGGCGGCTGTGATAGTGATTTTTAAGACTAAGAGTTTTTTGTTTCCTCCACATACGTTCGGCTTGTGTAGCTTGGTTTTGTGGACTTTTAACTCTGGTGTATACCAGGGAGCCATATGTTTTGTTTTATGGTGAGATATAGAGAGGGAGCGATCGTACCAAGAATTGTTGTTATGGTTTTGTTCCAGGTTTCTACTGTTGTGTTAACATCTTCTGAAATTGACTCAGGGAGACTGTCAACTAGGAGCGAGGTGAATTGATCAGGTATAATTTTTTTGCGTTTGTAAGATAGAGGAGTCAAGTTTTTTGAGGTAATGGAGAAGTGGGAGGAAGGATTAATTTGAAACTCAATGAGACTATGGTCAGACCAGAGAATGGGTGATACAGTTAATTTAGTGTCAGCTGATTTTATAAACTCCTCATTGTGGAATATTTGATCTAGGGTGTGGCCTAATTTGTGGATAGGAACGGTAATATTGCAGTGCCATCTTAGGCCTGAAAGAGCTTCAACAAAAGCAGAAGCTGTCCCATGGTGGTTTAGGTTATCAAAATGGATATTGAAGTCTCACAACCCAGTGACCATTCTGTGGATCGTATGGAGAAAGCAAAGATCCTGAAGTACCAAGAGAATATGGCAAAAAGATACATATAGTCCCAATCATATTGGGTGCCACTAGTCTGATTAAGAATAATTTTCAAATGCATCTTGATATATTACCTGTTAAGATTACACCCTATGAACTTCTAAAGGAGGCTTTCTTTGGTACAATGTAAGTACTAAGAAGGGTATTTGCAGTAAATTTGAAAGACTGAGATCAACCCCAGCATGCCTTGGCTTACATATGAGGTTCATTCCTGTCAAATATGTGCAAAATAAACCCAATTAGAGAAATTGCCTCATGAATGTAGTAACATGGGTAAATGCAAATCGGTTGTTTACTCTTTCAAAAAAATACAAAGATTTGTGGACACTCCATGAAGCTACTAAGTAGCACATTTTAAATAAATTGGAGAAAACATATTTTTTTCACTCAATTCAGAATTAAGCTCTGAAATTCATTGCTAGAGGATGGGTTAAAGCCAGTTAGTGTAGCTGGGTTTAAAAAAGGTTTGGACAAGTTCCTGTAGGAAAAGTCCATAAACAGTTACTAACTAGGTAGACTTGGGCAGCATGAACTCTACCTACTGTTCGGGATCTGCTAGAGGCTTGGACCTGGCCACTGTTGGGAGACAAGATAATGCACTTGATGGGTCACTGATCTGACCAAGTATGGCAGTTCTTATGTTTTAATGACTTTTTGGAATTAAAAACATTTTTGAATGGACTTGTTTCATTGGTTTCTATTTTTTTCCACTGTATAATATGCAGCATCTTTATTATTATTTGTAAAGCTCTTTCCAGAATAAAAATATGTTCAGGTGACAGGTCACATTTTAAGTAAGTCAAAGATAACTAAAAATAAGGGAGAGCCAACTCTGTGTATGTGTGCATTTAGATATCTTATCAACTTTTGCCCTATTACAAATGACCTCAGCTATACAGTATAAGTCTTGGTAATTCTCAACAGAGTGCGTGTCAGGCTCATGCCTGTCCTTTCCTTTAAATTTCACATCAAGCAGTTCAAGCAAATTATTGTGTCCCCAGATGGAGGTATGTCTATTCATTTATTGTATTTATTACATTTGTATAAATGCAACATAAACAGGCCAGAAAAAAAATCGCCAAGAGGGTCATTCTTTATTCTGCAATGGGTCATTATTGCATATGTTAGGGGCCTTATTGCATGTGATAAGTCTCTACCATACACAATACCAGCCACATTGTGGCAGTATTATTCTAATTAGGGGAAGAGTGTGGGCGGGGTTATCTCCCGGCAGCACTGTGGGTGATACGTTTTTCACATTATTGCCAGCAGCACCGCAGGAAATAACTACGCCTTTTCCCATGGTGCTATGGGGGCAATAGTATGCAGCATGAGACTATCTACAAGGCCCTCGTCGGTCCAGTGTGCTGCGGCAGTCAAAAAAGCAAACAGAATGTTGGGAATTATTAGAAAGGGAATGGTGAAAAAAACGGATAATGTCATAATGCCTCTGTGTCGCTCCATGGTGAGACCGCACCTTGAATACTGTGTACAATTCTGGTCGCCGCATCTCAAAAAAGATATAATTGTGATGGAGAAGGTACAGAGAAGGGCTACCAAAATGATAAGGGGAATGGAACAGCTCCCCTATGAGGAAAGACTAAAGAGGTTAGGACTTTTCAGCTTGGAGAAGAGACGGCTGAGGGGGGATATGATAGAGGTGTTTAAAATCATGAGAGGTCTAGAACGGGTAGATGTGAATCGGTTATTTACTCTTTCGGATAATAGAAAGACTAGGGGGCACTCCATGAAGTTAGCATGTGGCACATTTAAAACTAATCGGAGAAAGTTCTTTTTTACTCAATGCACAATTAAACTCTGGAATTTGTTGCCAGCGGATGTGGTTAGTGAAGTTAATATAGCTGTGTTTAAAAGAGGATTGGATAAGTTCTTGGAGGAGAAGTCCATTACCTGCTATTAATTAAGTTGACTCAGAAAATAGCCACTGTTATTACTAGCAACAGTAACATGGAATAGACCTAGTTTTTGGGTACTTGCCAGGTTCTTATGGCCTAGATTGGCCACTGTTGGAAGCAGATGCTGGGCTTGAGGGACCCTTGGTCTGACCCAGTATGGTATGTTCTTATGTTCTTACTAAGCTATTTGTATCTCTATAGGAAGCCTACCTAGTAACTCAAGGTGAGGTTTAGGCAGTAGTGTAGGGGTTAGGGGCCATTTTTACATGCAGACTGAGATGTACGAACAGAACAGTACTCTCTTGTGAAGATTTGATGTCCCTAGCTTGATGGACTCTCTGGGTAACATCAAGCTAGGTTGAGAGAACATTGTACAAATCTCATCGTTGTGTGTTTCCTCACTTCGAAGGCCATTAAATCTTCACAAGAGTGTACTGTTTTGTTCGTATGTCTCACTCTGCATTAAAAGTGACCCCTAACCCCTACACTACTACCTAAACCTCACCTCGAGTGACCAGGTGGGCCTCCTATAGTAGCATAAATAGCTGCTTACTATGCTGCCATCCCAGAGGCTCTCTCTCTCAAACGTTTGCCTTGTACCATGTGTTATGGTGCTTTTTGCATGCGTTAATGTGTTTTTCGCATGCGAAAATGTGTTAACATGATTTGAAAAATTACCCTGTAAGTTAGAAACTTTTTTGTTATGAGGGATGCTCATTCCAATAGCTAGGTGAATGAAATCTCCACTGGGAATGAAAATGAAGTTTTATTCATTGAATGAAGTCCCATACTCCTATGAGCATCATTCATTAAAAAGAAGTTTACCTTAAAAATAATTACTCTGCTCTCTGTTGGTTGAATAGAAGAATATTAAGTTGAAATATAATACATTATAGAGTGAGTGAGAGAGAGACTAGCCATAATGTCCTCTCCCTAGATAGCTATTTATATCCCTATGGGAGGCCCACCTAGTAACTCGAGGTGAGGTTTAGGTATTAGTGTAGGGGGTTAGGGGCCACTTTGACATTCAAAGTAAGACGTACGAACAGAACAGTGGTCTTTCGTGAAGATCTGATGACCTTCAGAGTGAGGAAACTCACTCAAAGATGAGATTTGTGCAATGTTCTCTCCACCTAGCTTGATGTTACCCAGGTAAAGAGTCCATAAAACTAGGTTGAGGTAACATCAAGCTAGGTGGAGAGAACATTGCACAAATCTCATCTTTGAGTGAGTTTCCTCACTCCGAAGGTCATCAAATCTTCACAAGAGAGCACTGACGTGGACCTCCTATAGGTATTTATAGCCCTATCTAGGGAGAGGACATTATGGCTAGTCTCTCTTTCTCTCACTGTCTCTCTCTCTCTCTCTCTCAAAAATTCTTCTTCTAAAGTACTTTAAAATGGTTGAAGTTCTCAGATACATATTAGAACATAATTGTGGCAGTGAATAAAAGCTCAAGAATTGCAGGTCAAAGGAAAAGTTATGGATTGCTAGAGTGAAATAAGCAATCCCTTTTATATGGAGAATTTCTATACTCCTGAGTGAACTGTTTCTTAAAAACAATTTTTGTGAGCCAACAGAACTGGAGAAAAATAAATCAAATATTCTATTTGTCATTTCTGTAATATGCATTCAGAGTATCTTCTCAAATTACCTGTGCTGCAATATCCCTCCTCTGAGTATGTAACATTGGCACATCAGGAAATTGCATGTTTTCAACAGAAAGGTAATGTGAATGCTCCCAGATATTTGCCCAAGCAGTAGGAGAAATTGTGTTATTATGTAAAATATAAACTAAATCCCCAGTCTACAATTTTAAGCTCTGTATGAAGGAAGAAAAGTCCTCATGAACTTGAAACGGAAAGGAAAAGCAGGTACAATTTCACTGTTCGCAGTAGACTTCTGCAATGACAGCGTGTGAATTTAAATATAAAATAAATTAATATTAGACTAATTGTAAGGGTCTGAGTATTATTATTATCATGATACAAATGTAGGTAGCGCTGCCTGGAGATGCATAATGGAGAGTCCCTACTCCTTGGAGCTTACAATCTAATTAAGACAGACAAGACAGTGAACAAAGCATTTTTCCCATAAGCACACAATAAAGAAAACCCAAGTGCATTTGGTCCAAGTTTTTGCAAAGTGCTGATATTTTCACTTCTCAAAGTGCCTTTGATTTCAGATGCTGAAAATTGCAGCACATATATAGGCAAAGCTGAAAAACGCAGTGCCATTCTTCTAGTGTAGTGTAGATCAATGTCTCAATTCCACCCAGCTCCTGATCCACCGAGTTTTCTCCTCCACCTCACCTGCTTGCTCACAACATATGGTTTAAGCCTCAATCGTGCACGATTAGGCAAATCAGTATTGTAATATACATGAAGATGAGACTCATAGTCTCATGTATGCCCTTTAGTGCTTTGCTGTGTTGTTTCTCTGGGTTTCCTTGGCGCGGTCCTAGCAGTCCTTCGTCCTGCCCTGCTTCCGGGGATTCTCGGGTACTGAGCGCAACACTGAACGAGGGACTCTCGAGTACTTTGTGCCCGCAGCTGTGCCGGTGCGCCGGTAGCGGGATTCTCGAGCGCTGTGCGCACACAGCGCAGTGCTGTTCCCAGCGGATTCCAGTCTAGTATCCGCAACTGTAGCGCCGCACTGACTCACTGCACGGCGCCAGCCGCGGATGACGCAGGGCTGGGGGCGGGGCTGCGGTATAAATCTTGCCCGGGCTCTTTTGCTTCGGGTCGCTGCTTCCGCTGCCGTATGCGGTGTGCCTTGTCCAGCTTCAGCAACCAGATCACGGCGAATATTTTTAAAGCTTAATCGACCTAGCTTTCTGTAGTATTGTTTTTCAAATTAATGTTGCAAATTATTTTCTGTTACAGGTGAAACTGCATACAGACTTCTCCAGTAAGTAAATTTTACCTTTATAGAGCTAAAATTCACTTGCTCTGTGTTCCAAACTATATAAAGTTATATGTATCTATATCACTCTCTGTGTATGAGCCAGATCTAGATAACTATGGTTAATCACTATTAATGTTGAATATGGTGAATAGATGTTTAGATGACTGTATCTGTGATGTGGTCTCTCTATAGCTTCCAAGTTTTATTAATGTGCCAGTACAGTTGTTTTATAAAACCGCCTTGGGTGTTCTGAGTTTTGCAGAAAAACAAAACTATAGTATGAAAGCCACAAATATGTGAGTCTATGTTCTGTTTTTTTCAGTTACTGTTCAGTTTGCTACTGATCAGAAGTTATTAAGCTATTTAAATATCTTGGCATGCATTCATAGGCTTAAAGTAGTTTTTGGTTCTAGTGCAGTGGTATTTACAGCCAGACCTGGACAGCCATAAATGGATCAGGGTTTTTGGCTATCCTAAGGAATATGCATGAGAACGATTTTCATGCACACTACCCCAACTGTTTGTAAATCTATATCATGCATATTCATGAGACAGATTTGCATGTATATTACCTCATTTCCTAAATACCCACCCATTTGTGGCCCTCGGGGGACTAAAAGTGAATACTATTGTTCTAATGTTAGTTCTCACATTTTATGCAAAAAAAAAAAAGATGAAAAGTAATGTAAAGGTTAGGGATCTGGAACTTTTTAAAGGAGACACTTTTTTTTATTTTATCTTTGATCAAAATATTTTGATAGACACATCTGAATATGAATTCATCCTCCACCCACGTACACAATAGAAGCATATATGTAAGGAGTCATTTTTCAAAACCATTTACAAGCATAAAACACATTTTATTTCCTGGGAGTTTATTTATAACTTTAACAACTATAGAAAGTCAGTGGAAACACTAAACAGCATCTGTACTGAACAGGAATCTGACAAAAATTCTCAAGGACAAGTTTTACAGATTGGATCTCTTGTATTGTGAAATAGTAATAAGAAACTCTGCAGCCATTGCAAAGTGGAGGCCACTGATTTTTCGTGCTTTTTTTTTTTGTATTGTTTCATTTGTTTCTCTGTATTTCTATAAGATGTATTAAGCCACAGGCACTGATTTGTGTAAAAAAAAAAGTCTAAAACAAAGGAAAACAATCTTAAAATGTTCAACAAGATACTAATTAGGTGTAATTTTAGTCTTTTGAATTAAGAGAACCATAATTTCCCTGTGTCTCAACCCAATGGCATTAGCTTTTCCTCTTGCCTCCATAGTTCTCGCACTGAGTTCCTCATTTTTTATTCTAATCGGTACACCAGATAATCTTTTAGCTTTTCTGTCCTCCACTGCACTTCTGAGTCAGGAAAATATACTTCTTACATACATTTCTTGACTTTTTATTTCACCAATGAATGCACACTTTGTTCTTTTCAAAGAGAAGGCTACCAAAGCAGATATGCCATGATATTTCCTCAAGAAGTATTTGCTAGTGTTTTTTATATTTATGCTTTTAAACAATTGATAGCTAAAGTCACATTTATGCAAGAGTAAGGAAGGGAAGTGATATTATTAGCATGTCATCTCCAGTTCTGGCTATGCTTTTTTTTTTATAAATAACATTTGGTGGGCTGTCAGAGGAAATGTGACCTAGCTCCTTGTGCCTCTGGAAATGATGTACCTGTCTCATTCTGACTTTCCTGATCAAATTGTTCTCATTATTATTAGTAGTAGTAGTATTTATTTATAATTTTAAAATAGAACATAACTCCAGGTATTTTTGACTGATTGTTATCACGAGTCTTCTAAAATAGAAAATAGAGAGAAACAGATCCATCAAGAAAATTTTACAGTGCAATAATTATGACAAACGATAAAGCAGAAAATGAACCCCAGCTTATAAACATTTTATGTGAGTGTTTAAAAAAAAAAAAAAAAAAAAAGTGAGTGCATCCCACCTACCAATTAATGACCTCTGCAGGAGGCAGAAGAAGACCCAAACTGACTTTACTCTTTAAGGAAACCAATAACTGATCTGTTCCCTGTACATCTGACCAGGCCCTTGCAGGAAATTTTTAAAACCAAATCAGCTCCTAGATAATTCTTAATTCTTGTATGAAAGAATGGATACCAAAAATATATCAGAGACAACCAGTTAAGTGCTCTAGCCCCTTGGTAGTTCAGTGGAAGAATGGATAACCATGAGTTTTGCAAAACAGACGTCACTTGAATTACACTGCAGTAAACAATAAGTCATGACTGTGAAAACAAAACTAATTTTAATATCTGTCCTGGGGTGATGAGGAGGGTGGAAAAGAAGGAATGAAGTGAAGTTAATGTCTACTGGTTTCATCTGTATTGCTTTATTCCACCTGAACCCAACAGCAGATAACTTCTGAAGAAAAACAATATTTTATTCTTTCAAATCCTACAGTATTATCTGTTTGTGTGGACCTAATCCTTTCCAGCTTTCCTCAACTATCAGTCTTTTTTTTTTGCCAAGCACCATTACAACACTGTTTTCATAGCAATATGAAAGTTGAAAGCCATTTCACAGAGAGCACTGCTTCAGGGGGATATGGGTTAAAGCAGCTAACAAAACAGATTAATTCTTTTGTTCCCTTTCTCTTGCCACTTGCAGGTATCTTGAATAGAGAATGGAAGCTATAGGCAGGTGGTGGTGCCTGCACTTGGTCTGTGCTTTGATCATGCATTTAGCTCATGCCCACTCAGGGTATTATAAGGAAACTCCTGGGAATCCGAACTCCGGGAGCCTGGGTGAGATCGATCACGAGTGCTGGGAGACCTCTTCTCGGAAGCTGGTGGAAATGAAGAAACTCAGAGTAGCAGATACCGTCATAGGGCTCTGGGACTTTATGATCTACCTGAGAGAATCAAATAACCCCAAACACAATGCCCTCTTTGATGATTTAGCCCAGGATTTCTGGGACATCTATGTGGACTGTGTACTCTCAAGGTCACATGGACTGGGCAGACGGCAATTAATGCCCCCCAAGAACTTTGTTTTACCTACTCAGTAAAAACAGAAGGTAATTAAAAAAAGAAAGTGTATTAAGGCAAGATTTTCTTTATTGAATTATACAATGGTAATTGTTTAATATGGCTAATCACTCTTATCAACCATCTTTTATTTTTTTTTCTATAACTTAATTTAAACTGATATCATTTTCAGCTTTCTTTGAATGTATGTCTTCCCAAACCTGTACTGGGGATCCCATAGCCAGTCATGATTTCAGGATATCCATAATGATTATACATGAGATAAATTTGCATATATTGGAGACCCACTGTGTGTAAATTTTACATCATGCATATTTAGGGGTATTATGAAAACACAACTAGCCCTGGGGTCTCCTGGATAGGTTTGGGAAATCTTGGTTTATGGCAAAACTTAGTAAATGCAACGGTTGTAAGTTATTCAACAGTGGTTTTTAAACTAATCTTCTGGATGCCCCTAACCATTCTGGTTTTCGAGTTATCCCTAATGCATGGAGCACATTTGCATATATCAGCCTGGTTCTTGGATCCAATATATGCAAGAGACTTGACAGCAGAAAAACCCCATCTGGTCCTTCTAGTCTGCCCATACAACTGCTGAGTTCTACAATCCCTTCCACTCCCTCAGAGATCCACTGTGCTTGTCCACTGCATATTCATTAGGCATAGCTTGAAAACCAGATGGGCTATGTGAGTCCCAATGACTACTTTGATAACCATAGACCTAGGGCAGATGTACAGGTAATTCATATGTGCTGTGACTCATATTCTTTTTATCAGGCACCTCTGACATTTAACCATCACATTGTTTATCTGAGCATTCCAGCTGTTCTGGGTTTGAGTAGATGTCTCTCTTGTTGAACCAAATGGGTTCTATGGTAGTGAGGTCATTCACCAAATCTAGCTGCAGGGAGATGAAAGACAAGCACTTTTGTTTTAAATGTAAAACATCCCCACACACACATCCCCCCCCACACACACATCAACAGAACAGTATAATTTGAAAGTGACTATGAAGTAATTACCTTTCACGTTATTTTCATTTGCACGCCATACTCATGTAAAAGTAGTGTGAAGCAGATATTCAGCGCTAACATTCATTCAGTTACCTCTGTTTGAAGTAATGGTCTCAAGCCTTGGAGTGATTGTGATTTATTACTGTACTTATTGCAGTTAGTTTGAGAGGAGCTATTGTTTCCTTAGCTAGACTTTCTTCAGGCCGCTCACACTAGGCACACTTTATTTGTAGTGGTGTGGTGGAATGCAAGAACATTTCTGCAGGCATGTTCCCCAGGGGAAAAGGTTCTTCCCAGCCTCAAGAAAGTGATTTTGGAATAAATCCCTGAAATCTGAATAGCCGGTAATGCGCATCTATTGTGTGTTGAACTCAGTAGTGGGACTAGGCATTTTGTCCTTAATACAGGGAGGCAACATTACATATGATTTGATATTCACCGGGCTTGCAAAGTTGTTCCTAATAAAGAAATTCCCCTAAATTTCTAGTATGTTTCTTAAAAAATTCCATTTCACAAGCCTATGTGTTAAGCAATTCTGTACATAAAAATAGAGAATATGAATGATGGGGGGGGGGGGGGGATATGAAAAATGTAAGGCCTAGCTAGGTCTGCCCCTTTCCCCCTCTTATTGCACTACTGCAGCTTCTTACTTGGACCCTGCTGTTACCCCCACCCTTCTCTGTGCTCCTCCCAAGCTTTGTTAAAGTCCACGGTCGTTTTTGTCTCCGCTGCCTGCATTGAGAGATTGCTCCGTACATCCGAACATCCACCACCCTATCTGTGAAGAAATGCTTGCTTGCATTACTTCTGCATCTGCCCTCCAGCCACATATCACAGCGCCTTGTTCTGTAACTTCTCCTTTGTTCTCAAAAAATTCTTGTCTCTTGTGATTTTATAAAAAAAAAAATATCTTTGAGGTATTTGAATTCCTCAGTCCCATCATCCATCTGCTTCCTTCTTCCTTGGTATACACATTTAGGCTGCTGTGTCTCACTCCATTGGGTTGTTCACATTTACAGTATTGATCATTTAACGGGATTAGGTTTGATAATCAGTGTACACGCTAGTACGATGCTAGTTCTCTGGTGGTTATAAGAACTCTCTTTTTTTTTTTAAAGAATCATGATGAAATAGAGACCGTATCTAAGCCTCTTGTTTCAGAGCAACAACTCCTCTTTAGAACACCAGGGATTTTTTTTATTGAAAAGTTTTGCAACCTTTCTTCCCCCAAATGGAAATAAGCAGTCATGCTGATGGTACATTATTTACTTTATGTATATTTTGGGATTGTTTATGCTCAACATGAAATATTAACTAGCCCTCCTATGATGTACAACATCCTTTTTTTTTTTTTCCCTTTAATATTAGTAATAGGGATAATATGACAACCCCTACTCAGTGGGTGGCTGTCTGCCTGTACAAATGTGATATTTCTTCATGAACAATACTTCTGGCACAGCTCTATACTCTGTAGTACCAAGCACCTCTGCATTGTGTACAATGTAATGGCAACAATCTGTCACTGTACAGCCAGAATCCCCCACCAAGAACCTGTTCTAGCACAGTAACAGAATCTCTCTCAGACCTTAGGCTTCCTTAGAATATTACAGCATTATTCAAGGTGCATTAAGTTGGCCAGCCTCAGCACAGCTGTGACAGGCACAAGGCACACAGTCCTTATCTGCTTCCTGGTTTCTAAGATAAGCTTCTTCTGCTCCTAAGCTCTCCTCCTCTGCTTTCTTAGCTCTTTCTGCTACTGGGTTGCTCATCTGCTTTCTCTCTTATTTCTGCTCATACTCTGCTTCTGCATTCCTCATCTCTTTCATTCTACTCTCCCCCTTCCTCAACTTCGCTTTGCCTTTTCCTCCTCCCTCCTTCTTACATGAAGGCAGCCTCTTTAATACTACACTAAGAAAGTTTGTATTAGTTCTTACAGGTACTGATTGGGCTAATTAATTCATAATATAAAGATAATTAGTACAGAGAATATTACAATATAAAGCTGGAACATATCTAAAGATTAGCATAGAGATCATCATCAGGATCTCTGTCAGAGACTAACAGACTTTCCCTTATTGGTGTTCATTTCTGGTTCAGTCTGTTACAACTCTGTCTGCTCCATGGCTTTACTTGTGTTAATCCTATCACTATTTAAGGGTTATAGCCCAAGATACCGCAGATTAAAGCAGAGTGCTATGACTTCTACGGACTTGTGACCATGAGATGAGGGCCAAGTGCACACATCTCATGGTCACAAGTCTGTCTTTGTTGGTGTCTTACAGAAAGAGATCCATAGTAGTGTGCTACAGGGCCTTTTGTGCTAAACCCAAAGTATGATTCAGAAAATCAGTGCCTGAGTGAAACTGATTTTCAACCACTTGTAGCTTTAACCATTGGTGTTTATATGTGTCTGAAAATGACAGCGCATTTTCATTTTAATGCACGGAATGAACATTTTACCATAAACAGTGAAAGTAAAGCTCACTAGAACTTTCAATCTAATAGAAAGCACATTTCTTAATGACTTATCTCTTTCTTTTTCAGGAGGATTTGAGTTTACAAAACATTGATTCTAAAGATTGTAAGCAAGAGGAAATGAAGACTGTGTTTTGCTGAAGGAAGACTGCCAGCCTTTAAGAGCACTCTGATCTTGGGGCAGGTTTTAACAAGCTATTCTGCAACATTTATGGTGTATGTTGTAAAGCACATCATAAACTGTGATCAATCTTTCATATTTAACTTTCTTCAGACATCAACCAAGGTTGCCTTTTCCAAGCTGCGAGCGTGAGTCAAAATATGTATGTTTGTGCTGGGTCAATATCTGTGTTCTCTCAGGTATACCTGTTCATTTAGGTTGAAACCAGGGCCTTATATTTTACAGGCAAGATTCTTTGCAACTTGTGTTTTTATTTAAAAAAAAAGAAAAAATTTAATTGAAACCCAAACTGTTTTTTTATGAATGACAAAGGAAGTGAGATTCAAGAAGTATATTTTGTACAATAACTTGTATAGCAAACTGCAATTTTATGTTAAATGTTTTGCAAAAAAAAAAAAAAAATACCCGCACATTAATATAATCCTAAGGAGGTATATATTATGCATGATAAACTGTATTGTGCAGCTTCTAAAGTTTGTATTTTATCATTGCTGACTCTTTGTTATACATATATCAATTAAAATTATTTTTTCTATTCAAAAGGGCAACTGCGATATTTCAAAGTAACTTTTCCAAATCTTCCTCGGTATAAAGCAGTGTGGATGTCGTGCTTGAATGCACAGAAGCCTGTTTTAGGAAGGAAACAAAGGCTGAGCTAGGGAAATGAGAGATGGGTATAAAGGAGGGGGCAAGGATACAGAAGGGCAGATGGTAGCAGCGGCAAGAAGCAAGGAAATTCCCCACCTACTTCACCCTGCAAAAAAAATTATTAGGAGGATGAGAGTAATGAAGGAAGAAGCTTAAAATACAACAAGGGGAGAATTTAGAGAATTGGCACAAGGGGTCTTGTCACGGCTGGATAGCAACAGCATCTCACTGGCAAAAAAGGGGAAGTAGTATGGAATGGGGGTGCTTAGGTGCCATTAGATATAAGGCACTGGATCAGTTGCAGACATTAACTTTATTGGCGCAAAAAGTAGTGTAAAGCTTCTAACAGATTTAAAAAGAAGAAAATGACATAAAACCCCTGTAATATACCACAGTGCAAGCTATGCCGGCACATATCACAGGACCCCCACTGTCACCCATTTTGGAGAAAAACATTCAGCATAAGAGGCTCCTGCTCATGTTCCTTCTAATCTAGTGCATCGTATTCAGTGCAGAAGCATGCTACGTGGGCAAGACAAGCCCAGTGTTAAATGCAAGAGTCAACTTACAGACACAAAATCAAGCATGCAGAAATGAACAAAGCGACACCTTTCTGATGAGCCTTTTTGGAAACTAGACCACTGCATCGGTGACCTTTATGATCAGGATAATTAAAAGGAAATTTAAAATAATCCAAGAAATGTAAGACTTTTTTGAAGTGAAATTCATAGGATATCATTTTCAAAGGAGTTCCGCATGTAAATGTAACATACTATCATAGCAATTATCAAAGGCCGCTTGCGTGTGTTAAACCTGTGGCCGATTCAATGGCAAATAGAGTAGCAATTTTCAAAAGCCCAGGTAAAGCACAGGTAAAGTGCATTTACACGTGTAAAACCCAGTTTTAAATGTGTAAAGGTTTTGAAAATTACCCCCTTAAACTTCAGAAATGACGAAGTTCTTTTGATTACGAACCTCACGTATGATCACTCATCGGTGCTCTTTCCTTTCAGACTAACACTGGAATGCCTTCTGGTAATATCTTCTTTTGCACATTTTATTCTGACCTAAGGAAGGGAGTAATAGTTCCCAAAAGCTAGTCAAGAAATGTATTATTAGTCCAATACAAAGGTATCACTATATACGTGTGTGTGTGTGTATACACACACACACATATATATATATATGTATGTATGTATATATATATATATATATATATATATTTAAATATTTAACCTTTACTTTCATATACTTCCTCAGTTCAGAGTAACTGTTTCATTGATTCGAGTCACTAGTGGAAAAAATATATATTTAGATGTAGATATTTAAGACAAACACCTTATTTTCAATTAAGTCTTGGAATAACTGGGAGATAAAGGAATTTTTCAGTGGTTTAGTACAGACTGCTGCAAGCTTCCATCTGGGACAGTTCTGTAAGATGCAGAAATTTGGCATTCTAGCATGACTGGAGGGATGCAGTTTCATGCCATGGATCAGGGCAAGCAGCAGCTTTCAGGAACTTCTAAGAAGAAAGGTTTAGAACCTGAGGTGGCCAAAGAAAAGGAAGCTGCAATCATCACGATCTGAAGAAATGAAAGCAAGCGCTGGGCTCTCAAGAGAAGGGGGGGAACATGAAAAACATAGTGCAGCTGATTAAAGTCAGACTTACAGATCTCAGAGAAGTAAGACATGAAAGCCTGCTCTGATTAAAGGGGGCACCAAGGTTACAGACAAGAGGAGGCAAGGGAGAGGTCTAAATTAAGAGAGGCAACAGGTTTACAAGAGATGAGGGATTTCTTTCCACAGACTGCAGTTTGGAGACATTCAGGTACAGGAAATAGAGATGAGGTAATACATTCAGTTTGCTGAAGGCAAGAAGGTAGATGCTCATAGGATGCATGAATGCCCAAAAGTCAAAGCAAGTTCTAGTTCAGCTGGGATCCTTGGCAATGCCCTACAAGTGAAATTGTTCACAATGGTCCATATCCTTTCTCATTTCATAGGGGTTTTCTCTCTCTCTTAATGATGTCCGATTGAGGACCTCAAGAAAAAGGCTCATCACCTGGGGGCTGAATGAGGCAGAGTGGCTGGAGCAGCTGAGAGCTCTCATGAAGTGGGCCTCTGGTAAGTTAATCATAATATGGTCCCGGAAAGTGGAGCTCTCTATAACAGAGAAGGTGTATGAGCCACCATGAAGAGCTGTATCTTGCTTCTTAGAGTTTCTCAACTCATTCTGATGCAGTTTAACAGTGAAATGTTGGTAACTTCAATGGTTTCTGAGTGCGGGGAAGAATACCTTTTTTTTTTTTTTTAACTTTTATCTACTTGACATTGTTTGCTCCTGTGAATTTGTACTTTGCACAATGATTTAAAGATAATTGAATTCATTATGGGGTAGATTTTAAGGCATGTGCATGTCCTTGCACTTTGCACGCGCCGAGTCATGCTGCCTTCCCTCCCCCCCCCCCCCCCCCCCACTGACTTTTATCTTACCTTTTGCACCTGCCTTCGGGCAGGCACAAGTTGCGTGCGCCAGCAGCCTGCCGGCACACGATCCTCCGACACAGCGATAATGGCCACTGTGTCAGAGGCCTCTGGCCCCGCCCCACCCCTTCCTGGGGCTTTACGCGCGTCGCTGGGCCTTTTTAAAATAGGCCCGGCACGCGTAACCCTCCTAACGCACATGAGGCTTTTAAAATCCAGCTTGCTCTCTCTCTCTCTCTCTCTCTCCAGTATATAAAGGCTTGCATCGGTAAGTTGTGTTGGTCACACTGTCTATGAAGCCCGCGAACCGTCTAATGCAACAGTACCCCCCTCTTAAGCCCCCTCCTTGAGGCTTAGGGTTTCTTGGGGTAGGCTAGAAGGAAGTTCTTAATAGAGTGTGATCCAGAATGTTGGAGGCTACTCCTACAACTTTTTCTCTGGGCCATATCCTTTCCAGAACAGGAAGTATTCGATCCTCTTGCCCCTCCGTAGGGAGTCTAGGATTTTCTCAACTTCATAAAGGGTGTCACATTTGCTGATCTTCCTGTGGTTCTGGCGGTGCCCTAGAGAGCCATGAGAGTATCACCAGCTTAATTAATGACACATGGAATACGTTATATATCTTTAAGGTTGGTAGCAACTTCTGTTGGTACGTCATGGGTCCCACTTGCTGGAGTACTACAAAGGGCCCAATGTAGTGGAGAAGCAGATGAATAGAGGGCACTCTCAGGCACAGATGGTCATGTGTTCTGCTACACTTTCTCACCTACCTTGAATCGAGGAGCTGTCCTTCTATGGGCGTCCGTAGTCCTTTTGGCCCTGTCAGCAGCTGTTTGGATGAGGAAGTTTGGTCTGGACCCATAACTCTTGTAACTCCTGGGCAGACAGTTGGGTGATGGGTGAGGATACCATCACAGGAAGTGGCAATGGTGGTTAAGGCTGCTTCCTATAAACTAGTAGTAATGAAGAAGATCCAGTATCCTGTTTCCAATAATAGCTAATCCAGGTTACAAGTACATAGCAGGATCCTATATAGTAGATGGATTTATGCTGCTTATGCCTAAGGATAAGTAGTGGCTTTTCTCATTGTTATCTGGCTCATAACAGTTTGTAGACTTTTCCTCCAGAAACTTATCCAAAGCTTTTTTTAAATCCCAGTTATGCTAACTACCTTTACCACATCCTCTTTAATTGTACATTGAGGGAAAAAATATTTTTATTTATTTTTAAAGATAAAATTGATAACCTGAGAAATAAAATCCCTAACACTACAAAACAAGAGATTAAAATGCCCACTAGAGACGTTAGTAACTGGTCAGAATTTGAAGAAGTATCACAAGATGAAGTTGAGAAATTGATAAATCAAATGAACCCTGCCACCCACGTAATTGACACCATTCCCATTACAGAACTAAAAAAAATAACCAACACAATATCCCCAACCCTAACTAAGATCATCAACCTCTCACTTGATGAAGGAGTAATGCCGGATACCCTGAAAGGAGCCATTACTAAACCAATAATTAAGAAAAAGAACCTTGACCCACTAGTTCTCAATAACTATAGACCAGTCTCAAACTTACCCCTATTAGCCAAACTAATCGAAAAAACAGTACAAAAACAATTGTCAAACCATATAGAATGTAATAACATATTTTACCCAACACAACATGGGTTTCGCAAATACTACAGTACTGAAACTCTGCTATTAGCTTTATCAGATAATATCCTAAGAGGTTTTGATACAGGAACACACTACATTCTAGTTCTATTAGATCTCTCCGCAGCATTCGACACAGTAAATCACAAAATACTACTCAATAGATTGAAAGAAATAGGTCTCGCTAATAAAACAATAAAATGGTTTGAGTCATACCTAAACAATAGATGTTTTCAGGTACAAATCAATAATATACTCTCGGACAAAGTCACACTGCTAACCGGTGTCCCACAGGGATCGGCCCTGTCAGCAACACTCTTTAACATTTATCTCCTCCCGGTATGTCACCTACTAGGGGGACTTGGAATCACACATTACTTATACGCAGATGATATACAGCTACTGCTGCCAATTGTAAACACCATTGAAAAGACAATGAAACTTGCCAATATGTATCTTGAGATAATTAAACAGCTCTTAAATCAGATGGAACTGGTAATAAGCATTGACACACCGGAATTCTTACACCTTGAACGTAAAAACATACACCACATTCAACCAACACTCACAATTAAAAATAACCAAACCATTGAGCTAGCAACAAAAGTACGAAATCTAGGAGTAATATTTGACCCTGAGCTAAACATGAAACAACACATCTCATTGAAAATAAAAGAAGGATATGCGAAACTAATGATCCTGAGAAGACTAAAACCTCTACTAACGCTAAACAATTTCCGCACAGTTCTGCAGGCAATGATATTCGCAAGTACAGACTACTGTAACTCGCTACTTTTAGGACTACCACAATCTACAATTCGGCCACTACAAATATTACAAAACTCAGCTGCTAGAATTTTGACTGGCAAAAAAAAGAATGAACACATTACAGGAACGCTCACTGATTTACACTGGCTCCCAATTGAACAAAGAATCCAATATAAGGCATTATGCATAATACACAAACTAATCCACGAGGAAAAAGCTGACTGGCTTAACACTGCACTGCGTGTATATGTCCCGCAAAGAAACCTAAGATCTGCTAATAAGGCTCTACTAACTGTCCCCTCTGTCAAAACAGCACGCCTCACGCAAGTTAGGGAGAGAGTACTATCACTGGTTGGCTCCGTGTTATGGAACACCATGCTACTCGAAATAAGGATGCAGAGTAATTTCAAAATATTCAAAACCAATCTGAAAACCTGGCTTTTTAAACAAGCTTTTTATAAGGATAAAGAGAAGGAAAAAAGCAGTTGATTGATAAGGACGCACCAAAGTAGAAGTTGTTACTTGTAAGCTACAAATGCACATTAATGTTAAATTCAATCCGCCTAATATGTTCCCAACAGACAAGCTTAATTTACACACATAGTTTATTGAAACGAATTGTTACCGCACTATGATGGCACATGATTAATTTGTAATCTATACCACTCACATTTTTATTATCGTGCCTTGCTGTAAACCGTTGTGACAGTTATCTAACTTAACGACGGTATAGAAAAGTTTTAAAATAAATAAATAATAAATGTGCTATTTAGTAACTTCATGGAGTGACTCCCTAGTAATTTTATTTTTAGAAAAGATAATCAATTGATTTACATTTACCTGTTCCAGTCCACTCATGATTTTATAGATCTAGTATATCTCCCCTAACTCATTTCTTCAAACTGAGCCCTAACCTCTTTAGCCTTTCTTCATAGGGGAGTCATTCCATCCCTTTATCATTTTGATTTTCCTTCTCTGCACCTTTTCTAGTTCTGCTATCTTTTTTTTGAGATTCAGCGACCCGACTTACACATAGTAGTCTAGGTGCAGTCACACCAGGAAGTGATACAGAAATATGATTCTCCATTCCTTTCCTAAAAATTCCTAACATTCTGTATGCTTTCTTGACTGCCGCCATACTTTGAGGTGTGGATTTCAATGTATTGTCCACACTGATACTTAGATCCCTTTCCTGGATGCTGACTCCTAAATGGAATCTAGCATTGTGTATCTGTAGTTGGGATTATTTACTCCCTATGTGCATCGTTTTGCACTTGTCCACATTAAATTTCATCTGCCATTTGGATGCAAAGTCTCCCAGTTTTGCAAGGTCTTCCAGCAATTTTTCACTATCTGCTTGTGATTTTACAACTAGGAATAGTTTTGTGTCCTCTAAATGAGATCACTATATTTGTCTCTTTTTCCAGATCATTTGTAAATATGTTAAAAAGAACCAGTCCCATGTTTGCAGTTTAGGGTCCCCAGGTCTGTACAAAGTCATACCTAATACTGGTAGGACTGTTTATGCACACACTCAGGAAGTCCTACTGCCACTATATACAGCATTTGCATGTCTTCATACCAATCTTCGGTTTGCTCCCAGGGAATAATGTACAAACATATTCACATGACACATGGTTGCAATCATGTATACTTGCAACCAGTTAAACCACGCAAAACACCGTTCCCTGTGTGGAAAACCATAAAATCTTAAGACACGGAAATACTACATTGATTGGCGTTAGTAGTTACTTAATCTGTGCATGCTATTTATGCAAAACGTGCTAGCAACATTGTTAAAGGCAATGTACACACCTGCAACCCTTTTACCACACAGGACATGCCTTCTTAAGAACATAAACAAAGTACACCACTTTGACGGTTTACAGTGTAAGTTATGTAACATATGGGGATACATACCCTTGCACTCCTGCCTGAAGTAAATAGACTGAAAAAATAACCATTACACCACACAGGCTGTACATACACAATAAATCATGTGTAGCTTTGTAAGGTACAGGCCTGGTGACAAAAAGGGCCATGTAAGTAAAAGTCATGTAACCAAAAAGTTACAAAACACAACAAAACCCAATAATGAAGTGCCACAGTAAGGGTGGTATTATTGACCTCTGCATATCTTCATAAACAGCATACATTGAGCTTTCCTTGTAATGGCAGAGACATTGGGGTCTTGCTTGCTCCATAAATGCACATTTTATATATGTCAAGGTATTGGAGTATGCAAGGTAATGATGACATCCAACGTTTACCCATACCTATCATACATAGTCAAAGCACACAATGAAACATCATCACCAAAAATTTAAGTATTTCAAACCGTGAACACTTTATTAAGAAATACATGTGCTGCACTGCTTGAAATTATACAATTTGTTTTATCACATTCTGCAAAGACAAGATAGATCATAGCACAGATCAATGTACATTTTAATTCACTGCACATTCTATGTTAACCTGAACAGTAATATATGCAAACACCATCATGACATATACATGCATTACATGTTATCCTTACAGTGGTTGCAACTGGACAGTTTGGGTTTTATCATGTTTTACAATTATTTGATGTTTGTTTTGTCCAACTTGGCTGTAACCTACTGCGATATTTGCAGCAAGCTACAAATGGGATAGAATAGATATACAAAAAATTAGTTTTGCTAGTTGTTTGATGTTCTTCATATATTTTATGATTATCATTGTGTATTAATCTTATTTGAGTTGTAACTTGTAAGCTGGCAAGTTAGATACAAAACATTGATAAAGTAGACATAGAGGCAAAAGCTCATAATAAAAACTTTTTCAAAACATCCAAAACAAGAAGTATGTGAGGGAGTCTGTTAGCTCATTAGTTGAGCGAGAAGTAAAAAAGGGCACTAGGGAAAGATAAGGCCATAATGAAAAGACTATATTACTTTTTTATTTTGGTATTTATTGGGGAGATACCCATGCAAAAAGTGGTAGTTGATTCAGATGAACTGAAACCACAGTGAACCTAGAAGATGTAACAGGACAAATTGACAAACTAGAATAGCAAATCACCTGGACCAGATGGTTTACATCCCAGAGTTCAGAAAGAATTCAAAATTGAAATTGCAGACCTAATTCTAGAAACTTTTAACTTATCATTAAAATAATCTAGTCTACTTGAAGATTGGAAAGTGGCCAATATAATGCCAGTCTTTAAACAGGGTTCAGGGGAGATCCAGGAAACTGTAAACTAGTGAGCCTCACATCAATGCCCAATGTAGAAACTATTGTAAAGAATAAAATTATGGAACATATCAATAGACATGCTTTAATGGGGCACATTCAACATAGGAAAGTCTTGCCTCACCAATCTGCTATATTGTTTTAAAGGGGTTAAAAAATATTGATAATGGTGAGCAGTGAATGTGTTTGGATTTTCAGAAGGTATTTAATAAAGACAATCATGAGAGATTCCTCAGGAAATTAAAGTCATGGGATAGGAGGCAATGTCCTGTTGTGGATTGTGAACTGGTTAAAAGATAGGAAATTGAAAGTAGGACTGAATGGTCAGTTTTCTTAATGGAGGAAGGTAAATAGTAGAGTGCCCCAGAGATGAATACAATCTATTACATTGGAAAAGTCGTTCTGTAAATAGGCCCTTGAAAGAGGAAGTGGCAACCCTAATACTATAGCATAGCTGTGAACTCACATCAACAAAAATCACACACATTTGTGTACATGTTAATACTGCAGAAAGTGCATGTTGAAAGAGTTCACTCAAAGAGGAAAGGTAAAGGGCCAGACCAGCACAGTTCAACATGTAGTCAGCAGGACAAACAGCAAATGGTTCAGCATGTAAGGAGCTGGACTCAGAGTGCAGACAGTGCCATCAGCATCACAGGAGCAGAAGACAGAGCAGCTTGGAGGCAGGAGATGAGACGAGATGACACCCCGCAGCATGGGGTGAACCAGTTTCTTCCATCTAGACAGCAAGGCAACTGTGTGAAGAGCGCATGGCTTTTCCTTGAAAACACAGGCCTTTCCCCGTCAATGCCCCTTTCCACGCCTTGACTTCCCACGTGGGGGGGGGGGGGCATATCTTTTTTTTTTTTCTTGACCGACCCCCCTCTGCCGTTGTGATTCTGCAGGGTGTCGATCCCATGGATGTGGCTGATGATTCTGACGGCTGGTCTGGTATTTGCTGCAGGATTTGTCATAACATTTGTGAGATTACTAATTGCTGCAACGATGGTGTTAGCGCTTTGGGTGCTGGCTGCCATGGTTTGCTGGAGGATGCGGTTTTGGCGCTGAGCTGTTCTGCAGAGGTTCTGTATTTCGGCCCGCAACTGCTGGACATCAGATGATGAGATGCCTTCTGGTGCTGTTGGCCCTGATGGAGCAGGTATGGGGGCTGGCGGTGGTTGGCGCAAGGAGCCAGTTATTGTTGATAGTGGTGATGACGGAGTCAGAGGCTCCAGTGTCTGCATAGCTGGCCTTGTCTCTGAATCGCGTGGGGTGCTGGTTGGGAGACACTCCTGGGAATGTTACCAGTCCATTAAAGTTTCAAGATCCAGGTCTACATTTATGGAACTTCGCTGGAGAGTGCATAATAAGCACGCCCTGTGATTCCTGTGCCTCCTGCTGCTCCTCCAGCTCAACTTGTGTCTCCACATCCATTAGTAAAGGCCTTTGTAGGAAGGGGCTTGGTTGGCTGGTCCTTGGAGCATCCCAGCTCGTCCCTGGGCATTCCTGGCTGGGACCGGCAAATTCCTGCTTGAGAGCTGTAGAAATAGAGAAGGGGAAAAAAAAAAGTACATAAATACATATGCTAGCATTATAACTATATATATATTTATTTTTTTTGCCAGCAGAGGTGCACTTTATTTACAGTGCCTGATTCAGTAAAGCATTTTTCCCATTCTGTGTGTATGGGAAAAAGGTTTCATGAATGAAGGCCAAAGTTAGCCTCTAATGGCAATGTCTGACGCTTTTTGCCATTCTTCTGTAATGGAAAAAACACCTAGTAAAAGACCCCTATGTGTACAAAGGTTGCTGTCTTCAAATAAGCCATAAATGGGCACTTACCAGTAGCAGCTGGTGCGGTGTCTAGCCACTGATCCATGCTCTCGAACACGTCCAGTCGCTGCTCCATTTCTGTGACAACGATTGGACAGCGCGCTCCTCCTCCAGTCTGACGCATGTATTTTGAGCACTCTGCTCCCTTTGTCTTCAGCTGGGCCTTGATGACTCTGTACCCATGCACAGCCTGCTCCCTGCTTCGCTGAATGCCGCTGTGCTGGGTGATGGCCTGGGCAATGTTCCTTCAAATTTTGGCCTTTAGCTGCTTTAGAGGTCTCTGCTGCTCTGTTACCAAAGAAACTAGCGTAGTTCTGCAGGACCCCGGCAATCAGAAGCTCGTTCTCTGCCCCACTGAACTGTATTGCACGCAGTCTCTGCCATACAGCTGGCTGACTGGCTGAAGGGGTTGAAATTTCCTCTCCTGGAGAGGTGTCCTTCCTGCCCTCGCTCTCCATCCCGCTGTCCTCTCCCATCCCTTCCTCCCTCCCCCCCCCCCCCAAACCTTACCCTGCAATACCAATTCCCTTCCTGTCTGCCTTCTCTGTCTAACCCAATGCTGCTGTACTCCTCCCACCACTCTTTCCTGCCTAACCCCATCCCTCCTGCCTGTCTACTCCTCCCCCTGCCATCCTGGCCCCTCTTCTCTCTTCTCTTCCCAGGCCTTTCACCCTCCATTCTTTCCTCCTCAGACACACTTCTAACATGCTCCTCATACTCCTTCTCCACACTTCCTGCACGCCTTCTCCGCTCCTCCTGCACTCCGCAGAAAATGACAGACAAGACTTATAGTTTCTTTCACTCCAACAAATATCACAAAAGACCAAGGTAAAGGGAAACAAAATGCCGACAGGTAACAGCACAACTCGGTCAGAAATCGCAAAAAAAACCTATCAACAGAAATTCCTCAAGACCGCTAACCTCCTCTCCTCTCAATCCAACACCTCAAAGAAGGAGGGATAGGGAATGAGTATTTATAGTCTGGAGAAAATACCGCGGTAGGTGATGACGCAATGACGTACCATAGCACGCAATGAGGTACCGCAATGATGTATTGCACACTGTGATGAGATACCGCGATGATGTATTGCACACTGTGATGAGGTACCGCGGCATGCGTTAATTGCTTCTGCGATGCCAGAAAGCACCAATTTGTATGGACACACCCATTTTTCTTATCGCACGCGTTAGGTCTGCGATATTACGGCATTTCGATGAATCTATGGGGGAGTTTGTTTTGAATGTTTACATAATTGTTGATCTAATGACCCCTTTCCTAGAGACATCATCTGTGTTAACAATATCTTACTTTCTAGTCCTCTGTAATATCAGGTATGAAAACACTAATTAGAACTGGTCCTAGGTCTGACCTTCGATATACTTCTCTGGTCCCACTCCTCCGAGTGAACTCCATTGACTCTTTCCTTTGGCTCACCTATCAACCAGTTTCTAATTCAGTTTACCACTACGGGATCTACTGCAAATCTGAAAAACTTATTTGAGAGTCTTCTGAATGGAACACATACTTACTGCGATTTCCAAAAGTATTTACACATGTAAAACTAGGTTTTACATGTGTAAATTAGCTTTACCCGCATTACATTAAGTGACTTTTGAAAATAGCTGCAATATATGCTATTGAATTGCCCATAGGTTTTACCCACTTTACATGCACTTAACATGAGTAAATGGCTTTTGAAAATTGCTATGATAGTATATTACGCTTATATGCATAACGTCTTTGAAAATTCACCTGCAAGTAAAGAACATCCTTTGGTCTAATGTGTTGGTCTCCTTATCACGTCACTCACATCTGTTTGATATGGACTGTCCCTGCTGGATTTATGTTGCCTCAGATCCTGGAACTTGTTGACTGAAGATATTCCACAACAGTGGTCCCATTTATTTGTTCACCAAGGTGGTCAGCCTCTTCTTTGCTTCCATTTTTTGGGGTGAGAGACTGTCATCCTGCAGTCATTTGTAAGTACCTTGTCTACTGCCTTAGAAAAAAAAATATCTTTTGTACATTTAAACATTTGATTTCAACTCTGCTAATTTAAAAAAAAAACAAAACAAAACATAATGCCTTTTGAAAATTAGCAATAATACATTTCCATGATTAAAAATACTGGCTTCCAATCAAGCATATTGTTTAACTAATGTGGTTTTTGAAACACAGTAATTGGTTTTTGAAACACAGTAATTGGAAAGATTTGTGGTTGATTTTTTTTCCCCCTATGATTACAATCTCCTGGTTTTAGTTTAATGGAGCAATTTTTAGCAAGGTGCATAGCAGCAAAATATTTATTTACTTTTATACCCGTATACAAGTTAGAAAATTTTCAAGGGGAAACTACTCAGGTTGGATAGGGGAGAAGGCCACACATGCACACACTATTGGCCTGATTTTAAATAGCTGCGCGCACGTAAAAAACAGGGGTTACGAGCATGGCCGGGCCTTGCATGGGCCAAGCGCATTTTAAAAGGGGCTGTTACACGCACAAGAGCTGGGCCTTGGCAAAGGGGCGGTCTGGGGGGCAGGGCTGGAGGCAGCCGGTACAGTGGCCATTTGCCGCTGTGCCAGGGGTACATGTGCCGACACCATGCAACTTGCCACTGCTACTTTGGAGGAGCAAAAGTTAAATTAAAAAAAAAAAAAATAGGGCTACCCAGGATAGGGATAGGGGGCAGGTAGGAGAGGGGAAGGGAGGTTAGGGTAGGGAAGTTACCTCCCAGTCCACTCCTTAATTGGACTGGGAGGGAACTGAGGGTGCCCCGATCTCGTCGCTGTGCAAATTAACTAAATTTGAACCCCCCCTTGTGCCATCGCTCGGGATTTTATAACTTGCGTGTGCCAGCGCATGCATGTTATAAAATCGGCGTCCATGTGTGCATGCCGGGTAGTGTGCGTGCATATTTTTTTAAAATCTATTCCTATATATGTAGTGTATCCCAGGAAAACGGCTACAGTTAGAGGAATGAAATGTAGCCGCTTAGTAAAAACTTCAGAGGTAAACGTTTTAAAACCCATGCGTGGGCACACATGTGCGTGCATTTGCCGGCGCACGCACATGGATGTGGTGACTTCTAACAAGCGCATGTGTTATAAAATCGGCTATATGTGTGCACGATTTTATATTGATGCGCACATAAGTGAGGGGAAGTTTTAGTAGCTACGCACGCTGACAGAATAGCCCTTTTTCCCAGTTTGCCCGCTAAAGAAGAGGACTTCCTAATCCACCTACCTTGCCTCCCTTTCAGCCGATTACCCCTGACCCTTAAAACCCTATTAACTAGCGTTTTATTTTTTGTTTGTTTCATGACTTACACGCCGTCGATAGCAGAAGTCAAATTACACGGTAGGGGGACCCTGGTGCATGCTTGTGCACGAAAATACTTATGTGCTGGATTCATGCTTCAGACCCGGCCTGCCCATGACCCACCCAGATCATGCTCAGGCCCCGCACATTTTTGGCATAAAAGATTTTTGTGCGCATAATGGGAGATACACACACACATACTCTCACACATACACACACACACACACACACACATTTCCACAGGCCTTTTACAATCTTCATGGCCCGCATGGGTCTGAGACACGTGCATATTTCCTGGTTTTGGCAGGCACGAGGCTTTTAAAATCGATCAGCAAGTGGCTAGATTTAGTCACTTTGCATGGGGCAAGTTACACCCTGGGGACCTAGCCAGCCAACTGCCTTGAAAATTGTTCTCTTTCTGTGTAAAATTTCAAAGAAAGTCAATATTGGTTAAAGTATTTTTGCAATAGTCCCTAACTCCACTCCTCATAAGTCAACATTTTCGGGATGACCAAGCTGTGCAAATTGTTTCTGGTGCACCGATGCAATATATGCAAATATATCTAGTGAATATTCATTGTGGGGTAGATTTTAAAAAGGTGCGCATGGGCGTACATGTGTGCGTGCTACCCGGCGCGCCCACATGTACACCCGATTTTATAACTTGCACGCGCAAGTTATAAAATCGGGGGTCGGCGCGCACAAGAGGGTGCGCAATTGCATGCGCCGAGCCGCGCTACCTTTCCACCCTTTTCCCTAACCTTTCCTCCCCCTAGCCCTATTCTAACCCCCCCCCCCCCAAAATTTTTATTTTACCTTTTGCACCTACTGGCAGCCTGCCAGCACATGATCCTCTGACATAGCGGCAATGGCCGCTCTGTCGGAGGCCTCTGCCCCTGCCCCGCCCCTTTTGTAAAGCCCCGGGACTTACACGCATCCCGGGGCGATATGCACGTCGCCTGGCCTTTTAAAAATAGGCCCGGTGCTCCTAACCCTTTGAAAATCTGGCCCTGTGGTTTGAAAGGAATAGATGCCCGAATAGTCCAATTGGTTTATACGTATCCACCCAATAAAGAATTTGGAAAAGACTATTCGGGCATCTATTCCTTTGTTGTTCCTCACGGCTTTTTTAGATTGCCTACCTTGTTGTTTTCTGGGCCTGTGGTTTGAAAGCCAGAACTCTTCATGACTCAAGAGAACTAGAGCTGGGGAAAACTAATATTTTGTAAGTGACGTATCTATCTTATTGCTGTTTTGTTGACTTTGGGTTTTAGGATAAATCAGTTTCACAGACCATATGTCTGGATGCAATTGGCAAATTCTTTTCTGTCATTGCCCAGCTAAGATGCTTGTACACATCTACCATAAGTGGTACCCTGCTGCTAGAAGACCTGTCATACTGCATTTTATTACTTTGCAGTCTAGCTCTGACAAAATGGTTTTAGAACAATACTTCATATTTTAACTAATAATTTTAAAGTGGTATTTCAAAACATAAAACCAAGCTGACCATATTGAGATGTTCCCCATACTGTATACTTGTACATCCTCATTCTGTTCTCTCCAATATGGGATCTGCTTGAATTTATTGTTCCTAAACGACTCGCGTCACAATTTCTTCTCTCTGATTGATGTGTTTTTTATATCACTGAATTTTGCCATCACTTACTGTCTTCATTCTGCTGCCTGTCAATCTTTCTACCATGCACTCATCTTTTCATATCTTTTCCTACTTTCCTTTTTTCTGCACTTAGCACAATTTTGTTGGCAAATAGTCTGTAGTACGCAGGCTCCTTCTGAATATACTCTTCCTAAATTTGCTGTAAAAATATTACATTTCTCAGACTGGTGATAAATTGCTCTGGGATAAACTTGTGCTAAAGATGATATATAAAAAGCTTTCCTATACTGACTGTTGTTTGGCTTTGGTGAAATACTGCTGTGCGCTGTAATTTCCCAGGTGCCCCATGGTTACCATATTTTCCTAGAACTGCTCAGAATGACTTTGTACATTAAGACTGACAGAAAACTAAATAGACTCAGAAAAGCCGTATTTCAAACAGGAAATGTAAAACCTGCCTTTCCGAACATAACACAGAACAGAAAGGAGGCTTAGGAAAAGCATTCAAAGGGACAATGTTTTTTCTTAAACTAGGGCTTTTTTAAAAATTCATTTAGCCTCATTACCTTACAGTTCTGCCTGCAGATTTATTCATATTCAGCATGTAGGGCCATGGGGTAGAAGGAAGAATCAGTTCTCTTGACATGAAGGGCTATCCTCTATGGTAGACCAACTGTGAATGCACAGGAGATGGTTCTGATTTGGCTGTCCCACATCTGCTATCTGAATAGAAACAAATTTGCCAGAAGTATCATAGCGGAGCTAAAATAAAAAACACAAACCATAAGTGCTTTTTAACTCTCTATAAGCATCCCCTCTCTTTTTTCCCTTTGGTGAAATGGGCATGTTCATTTCAGGAGGTGCATGCTTCATTATACTAAAGGGGTAATGGCACTTCATTCTTCTAGAATGGTATAGAAATTAGTAGTAGTAATTAATAGTACAGCCATTTAAGATGTTTCCATATTAATTTCAGGAGTATTCATTTAGAGGGTAATTTTATAACAGCTCATCTAAAGAAGGTGGCAGAACTGCACACAAATTTCACAAATTTTCAAAGCATAACTACACGTTTGCTTTGAAAATTATCCAACCATGCACAATTACACCTGCTTTTATGTACAGGGAAAATCATAAGAACATAAATTTCCATAGTGAGTCAGACCAAGGGTCCATCAAGTCCAACATCCTGTTTCCAACAGTGGCCAAACCAGGCTACAAGTACCTGGCAAGTACCCAAAAACTAAGTATATCTCATTTATTTTATTTATAGATTCTTTTATACTGCGGTACGTATAGTTATACATCACCTCGGTTTACAGTGAAACAATAAATTAGCAACAGGCTTTACATATAACAGTTTAAACAGTAAAACATTTAACAGCAACAGGCTTTACAGAAACATTGTGTTTCAAGGGTAATATGCTAACATCATTAACTATAATAACCATAAAATATTAATATTCAAGTATTACGAAGGAGCAAATTAACCGTCAAAGGCAAAACCAAATTCAAATTAAAGTCAATATACAGAATTGAACGACAGAAGGGGGGTATGGATTAGCAGAATGATAAATACAAATGGCTAGGATAAGAACCTGGAGAAGGTAAGTAATAATATGGGATAGCTGACTTTTAGGTTAGATATGATTCATAGAGTGAATGCTTGTTCAAACAACCATGTTTTAAGGTTTTGTTTGAATGTTTTGTGACAGGATTCACGACGCAGGTCCAACGGCATGTTGTTCCAGAAATTGATACCAGCTATGGAGAATGAGCGGTCTCTGGTGGACACGAGTTTGATGTGTTTTAGAGGATGGACAGCTAATTTCGCTTGGTGAATATTTCTAATTGGTCTGTTGGCGGTGCGAAAAATGAGCTGATCAGAAAACCATTGCATCTCTTGGTTGTGAATTGATTTGTGGATGAGTGACAGAACTTTAAAAGTAATTCTGTAGGATACCGGTAGCCAATGTAGGAACATAAGTGCTGGAGTAATATGTTCATGTCGTCGAGTATTAGTAATTAAACGAGCAGTGGCATTCTGCAACATCTGTAATGGTTGAATTGTGCTTTTTGGAAGACCCAGTAGTAGTGCATTACAATAGTCAATCTTTGGTAGAATTGTAGCTTGTAACACAGTCCGGAAGTCCTGAGAATGTAATAACGGTTTAATTCTTTTCAGGGTATGTAACTTGAAGAAGCCACTCTTAATTGTGGTCGAGATGAAATTCTTCAAAGTAAAGTGATTATCAATAATGACCCCAAGGTTGCGGACATGCTTCAGCTTGATATGGTCTGTTGTTGAGGAAGGAGAATGTGGAGTGTTGGATGTGGTGTTCTTGTGTGGCGTTATGATGAGGAGTTCGGTCTTGTTGGTGTTGATTGCAAGAAAGTTTTCCATGAGTAGATTTTTTATTTCAGCAAGTGCTGATTCCCAGGTTTTCATGGCATTAGAAAGTGAATCATTAATAGGGATAATGATCTGGACGTCGTCGGCTTATATGAAATGACGGAGATCCAATTTCTTCAGTAGTTTACAGAGTGGAGATAGATATACATTAAAAAGAGTTGAAGAGAGGGAGGATCCTTGAGGGACGCCTTGTGATAGATTTCTAGGTTTTGAAGTATGGTGTCCCATTTTGACACTGTATGTCCTATCTTTCAGGAATGATTGTATCCAGGATAAGGCAGTGCCGGTGATGCCAATTTGTGAAAGGAGAGAGAGGAGTGTAAAGTGGTTGACCGTGTCAAATGCTGAAGAGATATCAAGTAGGGCCAGGATATAAGAGTGACCAGTATCAAGAGATTTTAGAATGGAGTCTGAAAGGGACACTAGCAGTGTTTCGGTGCTATGGTTCTTCCTAAATCCGTATTGCGAAGGGAAGAGTAATTGATTTTCCTCTAGAAAGTCAGTTAGTTGTTTGTTTATGACCTTTTCTAATATTTTAGATAATAACGGGAGGTTCGATACTGGTCGATAGTTAGCCGGTTCAGATGGATCCAGGTCAGCTTTTTTAAGGGTAGGCTTTATTATAGCATGTTTGAGTTGTGTGGGAAAGACTCCCTCTGTAATAGATTTGTTAATGATGTTAGAGATCGCAGGGGAGATTCTAGTAGGAATAGCCAGGAGTGTTTTTGTTGGCATAATATCAATGGGGTGTAAGACTGGTTTGATTCTTTTTAGGATTGCTTCAATATCCGAAGCAGTAGACGTTTCAAAATTTGAGAGTGTGGGTGAATCACTTTGGGAGCTTGTAAGTGCCGGGATTGTTGGCCGATATGGAGATGAAAAACGAGCCATGATATTTGATATCTTGTCCTGGAAATAGGAGGCTAATTTCTCACATTTATTTTCAACCTCATATTCAGGGTAGATGTTAGGTGAGGGGGAGGTTAGATTAGAAACGTATTGGAAGAGGGCACGTGGATTAAACTGGTATTGATGAATTTTTGTTGAGTAAAAGTTTTTCTTAGCTTCATCGGTTGATTTACGGTACTTGTGGAGTAGTGATTTGAATTTTTGCTGCTGAATTGAGTCTTGGTTTTTGATCCATTTTTTTTCCATTTTACGAAGCTCACGTTTCATATTTCTGAGGTCAGTAGTGTACCAAGGTTTCTTGTCTTTCTTCTCAGAGTTGATCTCTTTAGTTATTAGCGGACAAAGTCGATTGGCGATGTCACTGGTGAGTTGATGCCAAGTCGTACATGCTGAGTTTGCATTCGAGAGATCTAAATTGTTGCTCTCTTCCGTTATAGCTTCTATAATGTCTTCCATTTGGCATTTCTTCCTGAAATTAATAGTTTTGTTTTTAGGGTATGTCGGGTGGAAATTACTATTGACTGTACATCTAGTGTCTACTCGGTAGTGGTCCGACCATGGTATGGGAGTGCATTGAGGGGGATCTGATAGTATTAGGGCGTTCGTGAAAATCACATCCAGTGTATGGCCTGCTTTATGAGTTGGGCCTGTGACAGCTTGTTTAAATCCCATGGCCTTCAAAGTAGATAGTGTTGCTTCACAAGCTGAGGTAAGGGGGGTGCGGTCAAAGTGAAGGTTCAGGTCACCTAGTATAATGGTGGGTATGTTGATGATATATTTCACAATATATTCCATAAGAGACGATGGGTTTTTTTCCAATATGCCAGGGGGAGCATAAATTAAACAAATTTGGAGGTTCTTTGATTTAAAAAGGCCAATTTCCATCTTGTGAGGTGGAAGGCTGGGTTGAAGGGAGAGTTTAAAAGACTTCTTTGCTGCTAGTAGAAGTCCCCCTCCTTTCTTTTTGGATCTTGGAATAGAGAATATATCGTATGATTCTGTAGGTAGTTGGTTAATAATGGAGACGTCTGTGCTTTTAAGCCATGTCTCTGTAATTGCACAAATGTCAGGTGACTCATCTGTAATGATATCCCCTAATAGAATGGCTTTTTTTAGTAGAGATTGTGTGTTCAGTAGGAGTATGGAGAATGTCATTAAACCCATGATTTGTGTCAATGGGGAAGTCATGATGGGAATGAGGGATCTGTAGCATGAATTGACTGTCTTCGATCTCGTTGTATTGGAGGTGAAGTTCGAGTATTTTAGAACTGGAATGTGGGAGGCAAACATGATGATGGTTGTGTACGTTTTAGTAATATTGATAGAAGTATGGGTCACTATATGTGAGTGTTTGGAGGAGGACAATTCCAACTGTGGGCAGGATATTTTATGGTTTGTTCAACTGATGAGTGAGAGGCGGGGATTTGACTTTTGTTGTATGGATGCAGTGGTTGCATAGAGGATTAGATGACTGCTGAGTGCTGAAAGGTAGATGTCTGGTACTTGTTGATTGCTGGATGAACGCTGCGTGTAGGGGTTTGTAGACTGTGGTTGGTTGATTGTAATGTTAAAACGCAGGTATCTTTGAAAGTTCGTTGTATGTTGAATGTTGGAACATGTTGTCTGGTGCTGGTTGAATGCTGCGAGAGTGGAAGGTATGGATTGTTACAGATAGCCTGATTTAAACGCTGGTCTTGTAATGAACTTTGTTGTTTCAGCATAGGGAGCAGTTCTGGGAAAATAATGACTGGTCCTGGGGGAGAAATACATTTTCTGGTATAGGACCAGCGAGTCAGGCAAATACTTGTTGAGGGAATTTTATGCGCCAACATAAGAGAATATGCAACAATTAGGGTCTAGAGCGCTCTAGTGCGCACGAAGGGTCGCACAAAGGGGCCAGCTACTGATGCTTGTAATAGCAGTGGTTATTTTCTAAGTCAACTTGATAATAGCAGGTAATGGGCTCTTCTTCCAAGAACTTATCCAAACCTTTTCTTAAACCCAGCTACACTAATTGCACTAACCACCACATGCCCTGGCAACAAATTCCAGAGTTTAATTGTGCGTTGAGTGAAAAACAATTTTCTTCAATTAGTTTTAAATGTGCTACATGCTAACTTCATGGAGTGCCCCCTAGTCCTTCTATTATCCGAAAGAGTAAATAACCAATTCACACCTACCCATTCTAGACCTCTCATGATTTTAAACACCTCTATCATATCCCCCTTCAGCCAGCTCTTCTCCAAGCTGAACAGTCCTAACCTCTTTAGTCTTTCCTCATAGGGGAGCTGTTCCATCCCCTTTATCATTTTGGTTGCCCTTCTCTGTACCTTCTCCATCACAACTATATCTTTTTTGAGATGCAGCGACCAGAATTGTACACAGTACTCAAGGTGCGGTCTCACCATGGAGCGATACAGAGGCATTATGACATTTTCTGCTTTATTCACCATTCCCTTCCTAATAATTCCTATCATTGTTTGCTTTTTTGACTGCTGCAGCACACTGAGCTGACTATTTCAATGTATTATCCATTATGACGCCTAGATCTTTCCTGGGTGGTAGCTCCTAATATGGAACCTAACATCATGTAACTACAGCATGGATTATTTTCCCTATATGCATCACCTTGCACTTATCCACATTAAATTTTATCTGCCATTTGGATGCTCAATTTTCCAGTCTCACAAGGTCCTCCTGCAATTTATCACAATCTGCTTGTGATTTAACTACTCTGAATAATTGTGTATAATCTGCAAACTTGATTACCTTACTCGTCATATTCCTTTCCTTTCTTATGTTCTTATATTGAAAAGCAAGGGTCCCAGTACAGATCTTTGAGGCACTCCATGGTTTACCTTTTTCCACTGAGAAAATAGTACATTTAATCCAAATCTGTTTCCTGTCTTTTAACCAGTTTGTAATCCATGAAAGGACATTGCCACCTATCCCAGGACTTTTTACTTTTCTTAGAAGCCTCTCTTTGTCAAATGCCTTCTGAAAATCCAAATCACTACATGTATTGGTTCTCCTTTATCTACATGTTTATTAATCCCTTCAAAAAAAGTGAGGCAGATTTGTGACCCAAGACTTGCCTTGGGTAAAGCCATGTTGACTTTCAGGCCAATACAGAAAGATGTGCTTGACGGAGTGTACCGTTTAACATGTGATAGAAGCTGGTGGGAAACACGTGGCCAATTACCCCTTATACTGTAAGGGGTAATAGCGCATGGAAAAAGCACGACCAACTCCCCTAAAACTAATAGTGTTCATCACTTGCAAATGCATGTTGATGAGCCTATTAGTCGTGCAGAATACTGAAAGTAGAATTTGTGGCCAAGCCGCACATTTTATACTCAGAAATTATCGCCTGCAGGCGTTAAGTTCTAAGTAACCCTGAAAAGTGTACAGAAAAGTAGAAAATTCTGCTTTTCTGTACACCCTCCAACTTAATTTAAAAAAAAAAAAAATCTGCCTGCTGGTTGGCGGGTTAGAAAACAGACAATCAATTTTGCCGGCATCCGTTTTCTGAACTAGTGGCTGTCAGCGGGTTTGAAAACAGATGCTGGTAAAATCCTCAACTTGGAGCGCTGGCTCTCCCACACCTTTTAATGAATCGGCCTGTTTGTGCCATTAAAGAATGTCTGTCTTCCTATATGTTTTGTAATCTTAATCTTTAGAACACTTTCCACTATTTTTCCTGGCACTGAAGTCAGGCTAACTGGTCTGTAGTTTCCCCGGATCACCCCTGGAGCTCTTTTTAAATATTGGGCTGACATTAGCCACCCTCCAGTCTTCAGGTACAATGGATGATTTTAATGATAGGTCTGAAATTTCATTTTTTAGTTCCTTCAGAACCCTGGGGTGTATACCATCCAGTCCAGGTGATTTACTACTCCTTCAGTTTGTCAATCAGGTCTACCACAGCTTCTAGGTTCACTGTGATTTGCTTCAGTTCATATGAATCATTACCCTTAAAAACCTTCTCCGGAATGGGTATCTCCCCAGCATCCTCTTCAGTAAACTCCAAAGCAATCATTTAATCTTTCCACAATCTTTCTCTAAGTGCCCCTTTAACCCCTCGATCATCTAACAGTCCAACTGACTCCCTCGCAGGCTTTCTACTTTGGATATATTTTTAAAAGATTTTATTGTGAGTTTTTGCCTCTACGGCCAAATTCTTTGCAAATTCTCTCTTAGCCTGTCTTATCAATGTCTTACATTTAACTTGCCAACTCTTAGGCTTTAGCCTATTTTCTTCTGTTGGATCCTTCCAATTTTTGAATTAAGATCTTTTGGCTAAAATTGCCCCTTTCTTCTCATCTTTTAATTATGCTGGTAATCGTTTTGCCTTCCTTCCACCTTTCTTAATGTGTAGAATACATCTGGACTGTGCTTCTAGGATGGTATTTTTTAACAATGTCCATGCCTCTTGCACCCTTTTTACCTTTGTAGCTGCTCCTTTCAGTTTTTTTCTATTTTTTTCATTTTATGAAAATTTCCCTTTTGAAAGTTTAGCACTAGAGCCGTGGATTTACTTACTGTCCCCTTCCAGTCACTAATTCAAATTTGATCATATTATGATCACTATTGCCAAGCAGCCCCTCCACCATTTCGTCTCTCATCAAATCCTGTGCTCCACTGAGAATTAGATCTAAAATTGCTCCCTCTCTCTTCTGTTCCTGAACCAATTGCTCCATAAAACTTATTGATTCCTGTCCCCCTTGTTGTTTGCAATTTTTCTCAAGCCCTTCGCCTCCCGAATTTGAGGAACTCCAGGTATTACCGGAGTCCTAACAGGGGAAATGCATTTTAAACTCTCCTTGTTTGCCGACGACATCCTATTTACCCTGACTAACCCTTATCAATCCCTACAAACCATTTCTTCAGAACTAAACCTATTTTGGGCAGTATCAAGGTTCAAAGTAAATTTTGACAAATCTGAGATTTTGAATGTCCATCCCAGAAGCTGAGGTCACACTCTTATGATCCACTTTTCCATTCCGGTGGGCCAAAGACTCAAAGTATCTAGGGATCCAGATCGGACCTATCATCTGAGACTTTTTTACGCTAAACTATCAACCCCTTTTGAAGAAAATTGAGGCCGATCTCCAGAAATGGGACAGAGAACATTTCTCATGGCTAGGCAGAATTGCAATTATAAAAATAAACATTCTGCCCAAATTTTTGTACCTGTTTATTACTCTTCCAGTGTTCATCTCGACCGCCATTCTTCAATCTTGGCAAAGGAGGATTTTTGGTTTTATTTGGAAAAGGCATCCCCCTCGGGTATCCCTTATTTTAATGTACCAGCCTAAGGAACGGGGAGGACTGAGGGTTCCCTCCCTCTCCTGGTACTTTGCAGCAGTGCAATTGAGGGCACTCCTCGATCTTCATAGACAAACTTTTGTAAAACAATGGGTACTCTTGGAGGAGAACTTGGTGAGCGGTGCACCTCTCAGTACTTTACCTTGGCAACTGCGTTGCACTTGTCCATCGCATGGCGATATCCCAGGTGATCTTCAAACAACACTATGGGTCTGGGAGAAATGGAAGGTAAAATTAGTGGGAAGGAGGGAATATTTTATATGTCCCATCTTTTTCACAATACTGTTTTTTTCCAGTGGGATTTCAAAATAAAACATTCCAGGAAAGGAGGGCCAAGGGTATTAGTAATTTTGAGCATGTTCTCAGGGATGGCACGGTCATGTCGCCTGCTGCACTTATGGAATGTTATCAAGTGAACCTGCTGGATTTTTTAGCATATGCCCAATTGGGACATTTCCTAAAATCCCAAGCAATTTCCACCTCATTAGCCATGGGAAAGACCCTATTTGAACATTTGTGTACAGAAGTTGACAAGAAGGTGTCAAAAATTTATTCCATGATTTTAGGTAGAGTAAAGGAACCCTTTATATACTCGAACCTGGGAGACCGATTTTGGGTTCTACCTTGACCCCTGAAATATGGGACCAAATATTTCTCTCCACTCGTAATTGTTCGCTTTCCTCCTCTCTCTCTACAGGAAAACTGTTATAAAATATTAATGAGATGGTACTTCATCCCCTCCAGACTACAGTGCATGAATCCCAGAATTGATGATAAATGATGGAGGAACTGTAATGGGAAAGGCACATTTATACATATTTGGTGGGATTGTCTCAGAGTTGCTACATTTTGGTCCCAAATATTACAATTGGTTGAATCCATCTTGGGAGTTCAGGATTTATCCAATGTGGGCCTAGTTCTATTGAATGTGCCTCACCCACATCTGGAAGTACCAACAATGCTTCTGCCAGCAAGTATTCATAGCCACAAGAAGTGAATTGGTTATTTACTCTTTCGGATAGTAGAAAGACTAGGGGGCACTCCATGAAGTTAGCATGGGGCACATTTAAAACTAATCGGAGAAAGTTCTTTTTTACTCAACGCACAATTAAACTCTGGAATTTGTTGCCAGAGGATGTGGTTAGTGCAGTTAGTATAGCTGTGTTTAAAAAAGGATTGGATAAGTTCTTGGAGGAGAAGTCCATTACCTGCTATTAAGTTCACTTAGAGAATAGCCACTGCCATTAGCAATGATAACATGGAATAGACTTAATTTTTGGGTGCTTGCCATGTTCTTATGGCCTGGATTGGCCACTGTTGGAAACAGGATGCTGGGCTTGATGGACCCTTGGTCTGACCCAGTATGGCATGTTCTTATGTTCTTATGGCACTCTACTGGAAGCATATGGAAGTACCCTGCAACCAGTTTTATATAGTTGCACTTTTACCATAGGATGGCCTCTATTGATGCTCATAGGCGCCATCAATTACCCTCTTTCAGAAGATCTGGAGACCAATTTTGCAGAAAGGGACCATCCCGCCACCAAACTAATCCTCCCCTCCTTAGTATTTATTTATTTATTTTATACTTTTTTATACCGACCTTCATGAAAAATATCATATCAAATCTGTTTACAAGGTAGTAGTGAGTGAGGCAGGAATCCCTGACCTCATTAGCATCCTGTTTGTTCACTCTCCCCTGCTCTGTATTTACAATATACATCTGAATGAGAAGGCATCTTCCTGTATAGACAATGTCTTCTAGACACTTTATTTAACTATTTTTATTTTTCCTTTTCATGTTATCCAAGACCAGACACCTTGAAGTAATATATGTACAACTTGAACTATCTGGAACATTTTGCTTTGTTCTGGGGTGAGAGAGGGTGGGAGATTAAAAACTTTTTGTTTTGTATACAGAATGCCAGTTTTTCCATATGTTGAGAAGTATGAGTGCTGTATAATCAGTTTGACCTTCAATAACAATTACTAATTATAAACAAAAACGGTCATTTATTCCATCCAGGAACTTTATCCTTCTAGCTTGTCCTGATGTTATATTTACCCAGTCAATATTGGGGTAATTGAAATCTCCAAAAATCAACCGAAGCAAACCTTGCACATAAGCAAGTACTCACGTGAACATGGTGCAGGAAAGAATGTACAGTTCCATCGAAATTTCAAATATACTTTTATTATATCTTCAGGAATTCAAAGTTCAGTTAAGTGAGGCAACTCCATTCAAAGTAAACAAACGGAAATTTTAAAGTCCCCCGACACGGTCCGTGTTTCGGGTAAGCTGCATCAGGAGGGACCACAGCAAATTTATAATCTACAATAAAATAACAGACATCAAGAATGGAACAATTAAGGCTGCAAATAAAGAAATATAAAATAGAAAGTTCATACCTTTATGGTTGACATCAGGAGCGCAACGCCCTGTATCAGTGACAGCCATTTAAAGGGCAAAAAGGCGCGAAAGAGAAAGAATCTCTCTCGCGAGATGCTGAAAGCGATAGGAACACAGTGCCACACATGTAGAATAATAACACATTAATAGAATAAGTACCATTCTATTTCCTTGTTTAGGCCATTGGGTGAAACTGTGTCCAAAGTAAAAATCCAGCGCTGTTCTCTCCTACCTAGTATCCCGGCAAAGTCTCCACCCCGACGAGGGAGTGAGACTACCTCCAGGACTAGGAAGGAGAGAGAAGCGACGGAGTGGCCAGCCTGGAGCCAGTGTGATACCAAAGGCTCATCGATTCTGGAGGATCTAATATTGCAGCAGTGCTCAATGATCCTTGTCTTGATCATACGTGAAGTCTTGCTCACATATAGCAGGGGGCAGGGGCACTTAACCACATATACTACTCCTCTAGTGGTACAGTCAGTTTTAGAGAACAATTTGAACACTCGTCCAGTTTTTGGATGTACAAATTCTGTGGACAATGCCGTATGCTGACACATAGTGCAGTGGCCACAGGGCGAATGCTCACCTCTCACATATGGTCGCACTTCACTGAGATGACTCGCCGTATGCACCAGCCGGTCCCGTAAGTTGGTCCCTCTTTTAAACGTGAACCGGAGTGGTACATGCATAAGGTCATTCAGGGAGAGAGCTGCCCAGTGTCTTTTTATCATATTGGCTATGGACCTGCCAACAACAGAGAAAGGTTTTTTCGGAGACTAAAACTCAATTTGTTTTTTGAAGATTCTCCACCGTCATCTGACTTCTCTGTGGTACACCCGAGATCAAAATGGACTCCACCGGGAGCTACTGACGTATCTTTAGGTGCATTTGAACGCCTTGTGTGTAGAGATGTTAGTTTGATTTGTTCTCAAAAACGATATATTAGGTATAACCTTTCAATAGATGAGGCTCGCGCTATAGGGGTTCTAGCCAAAGACCAGTCTATTGTGATCAAGCCAGCAGATAAGGGGGGAGGCATAGTGGTTCAAAACAGGTCTGACTATGTGGCCGAGGCACTCAGACAATTGGGAGACACTATCTTTTATACTCCACTGCCTGTAGATCCCACGGAGTCTTTACTCCTTGAGATTAAATCCCTGGTTCAAATGGCTCTTGACGCATGTATAATTACAAGTAAAGAAGCCAAATTTTTAGTGGCTGCTCATCCCATCATGCCATTGTTCTATATGCTCCCAAAGGTCCACAAATCTTTGAAAAATCCTCCGGGACGTCCAATAGTATCCGGCATCGGTTCTTTATTGGAGCCGCTATCCCAGTTTGTAGACGTATTTCTGAAGCCCCTGGTACCATGCTCGAAGTCCTTTGTAAGGGATTCCTCACATTTCATGTCTATCCTGGATCAAATAGAGATAACCCAGCCGACCATATTTCTTATTACTCTTGACGTAGTTTCCCTTTATTCGAATATCCCTCAATCTGAGGCGTTGACAGTCATTGAGAAGGCTTTGAACACTCGTCCAGCTCCCCACCGGGTCACTACCCCCTTTTTGATTCAACTCGCGGAGATCGCATTAACGAAAAACTTTTTTCAATTTCAGGGTCAAATTTACCAGCAGAATAAGGGGACTGCAATGGGGGCGACAATGGCACCAAGCCTCGCGTGCCTGTATATGGATGATTATGAAGAATCCCATATCCATTCTTCGGAATGGTCTTCATTCATCCATATATGGCTACGCTACATAGATGATGTCTTTATAATATGGACAGGCTCAGATATACAATTTTTTGTATTTTTTGACTGGGTCAACTCCCTTAATCCCCACATTCAATTCAATTTCAACATTCACTCCACACATGTGTCCTTTTTGGACGTGGCCATTTTTTGGAAGGGTGATCATTTTGAGACTTCACTGTTTCGCAAAGACACGGACCGGAACACCTTGTTGGCTTATGACAGCTGCCACCCTAGGGCACTCCGCGATAACATCCCCACAGGACAATTTCTGAGACTCCGCAGACTTTGCTCCAATCGTGCTGACTTTCTGTCACAGGCTCAGAGCTTATCTGTCCGGTTTTCAGAGAGGGGTTATCCACCAAGGGTCATAAAGAAGGCGTTCAAGCGGGCACTATATACGCACCGGGAATGGCTTTTTACACCATCTTTGACTTCGGATGACACATCTCTGAATTGCATCCTTCCTTTCTCTGTTGTTGGCAGGTCCATAGCCAATATGATAAAAAGGCACTGGGCAGCTCTCTCCCTGAATGACCTTATGCATGTACCACTCCGGTTCACGTTTAAAAGAGGGACCAACTTACGGGACCGGCTGGTGCATACGGCGAGTCATCTCAGTGAAGTGCGACCATATGTGAGAGGTGAGCATTCGCCCTGTGGCCACTGCACTATGTGTCAGCATACGGCATTGTCCACAGAATTTGTACATCCAAAAACTGGACGAGTGTTCAAATTGTTCTCTAAAACTGACTGTACCACTAGAGGAGTAGTATATGTGGTTAAGTGCCCCTGCCCCCTGCTATATGTGGGCAAGACTTCACGTATGATCAAGACAAGGATCATTGAGCACTGCTGCAATATTAGATCCTCCAGAATCGATGAGCCTTTGGTATCACACTGGCTCCAGGCTGGCCACTCCGTCGCTTCTCTCTCCTTCCTAGTCCTGGAGGTAGTCTCACTCCCTCGTCGGGGTGGAGACTTTGCCGGGATACTAGGTAGGAGAGAACAGCGCTGGATTTTTACTTTGGACACAGTTTCACCCAATGGCCTAAACAAGGAAATAGAATGGTACTTATTCTATTAATGTGTTATTATTCTACATGTGTGGCACTGTGTTCCTATCGCTTTCAGCATCTCGCGAGAGAGATTCTTTCTCTTTCGCGCCTTTTTGCCCTTTAAATGGCTGTCACTGATACAGGGCGTTGCGCTCCTGATGTCAACCATAAAGGTATGAACTTTCTATTTTATATTTCTTTATTTGCAGCCTTAATTGTTCCATTCTTGATGTATGTTATTTTATTGTAGATTATAAATTTGCTGTGGTCCCTCCTGATGCAGCTTACCCGAAACACGGACCGTGTCGGGGGACTTTAAAATTTCCGTTTGTTTACTTTGAATGGAGTTGCCTCATTTAACTGAACTTTGAATGCCTGAAGATATAATAAAAGTATATTTGAAATTTTGATGGAACTGTACATTCTTTCCTGCACCATGTTCACGTGGGTAATTGAAATCTCCCATTATTACTGCACTACCAATTAGAGATGTGCATTCGTTTATCATAAATTAGGCAATTTCAATGAAATTGCCTAATTCGTCGTGGTTTGGGGGACGTGAACCACGAAAAGGATTTTCCCTGAACTTTGGGGAAAATGTGTTTTTTGGGTTAGTGCTGGGGGGCACATTTATTTAAAAACAAAACAAAACATCCCAACCCTTCACATTTACTGTATTACAACCCCCCACCATCCCGCTCCCTCCCCAAGCCTTACTGAAAGCCCTGGTGGTCCAGCGGGGTCCCGCGAGCGATCTCTCCCTCCGGGCTGTTGGGCCTGCTATGAATCAAAATGGCACCGATTGCCCTTACGATGTCACAGGGGCTACGGTGCCATTGGTCAGCCCCTGTCACATGGTAGGAACAATGGACGGCCGGCTCCATCTTGTGCTCTTACCATGTGACCATGGGGCCGACCAATGGTAACAGTAGTTTTCAGGATACCCACAATGAACATGCATATGAGAGAATTTGCCTGCTATGGAGGAAGTGCATGCAAATTTTCTCTCATGCATATTCATTGTGGATATCCTGAAAACCCGACTGGCTGGTGGGTCCCCAGAACAGGGTTGGGGATCACTGGTCTAATCCATGGAACAGACTGCCCACTCACTGAGCCTAGGTGTCAAACCTATCACACAAGATAACCTGCTGTTCCACTTGATAACACTGTGACACACCACCGGTAATATCCACCTGGATAGGGACTGCCATGAGTGAGTCACTCAAGACAACTAACTGTAGTGTAAATCTCCAAAGGGAATTAATTTACCTTAGAAGCACAAGATATATTGCAAGGGAAGAGCTCAGTAACCCACAATCCAGTGGGAGCACTGAGAGGAGAGTATCACCTTGCTGGTGGCTGAAAGGGATCAGTAAGTTCTGCTTGGAAATTTTTTTTTAAGTATTGGGGGGAAGTAAACTATTGGGGTATATTATTTAGTGTGTTTGTGTATTTGTGTTTTAAATAGTCAGTAGGACAGCTAATAAACAGAAGTTAGTGTGTTTGTATTTCCCAGCCCTCCCACTCCTAACTCATTCTTTAATTTATAGGCAGGTGCCACTTTCACACTAAAAAAAAAAAATCAGCCTTTTAACTTCACTTCACAAATTCCCCACACCTTATTGAGAGTTTGATCATTCCCTTGTAGGCCACTACCAGACATATAGTGAATGTACTAATACATTTAAAGGACCCTAATTAGACACATTGCTACTCCCATAGCAACCTAAAACTTAACTAGGAACTGAACAAATATGATATCAAGGCAGCAGTCCAGCAGCAAGAGGGGGGCCTCCCAGCCTTTTACATCGAGTGTCACATGTTTGATTTTTTACCCGCTGGTGAAAAGTTGTATGTGTGGATCCGATGCAAAGAGCTCCTGTCTCTCAGAGAATGAGTCCGATCTTTGGAGGCCAGAGTGGCAGACCTGGAAGAGCTGAGGTAGACAGAGGTGTATATAGATGAGACCTTCAAGGACATAGTGGCCAAATCCCAACTTCAGACTGGCAGCCCTGGTGCTGCCTTGGAAGAAGGTCTCATGATTGGAGAGCATCAACCTGGTCCAGCAGGAAAGGATCCTGTAGCAAGGACCTGCTCTCCAGGTAGTGCATTGTCCTCTCACCCAGGCTGATACAGTAAAGCGTGGCCGCAGTTACCCTGCTTCTAACCCGCTTTGTACCCACAATTTGGCTGCGTAAGTCCAACCCGCGATTCACTATCCCTTTTAACCCATCCTTACTGCTTCTTTAAATCAACGGGTAACCCTTTCCGCCCGCGGCATGTATATGATATGTAAACGATCGGATTAGCTATTCCCTCCCATACAGTAACGTGTGCCCTGATTATCGCCTTTTTAACCTGCAGTTTTGCCGCGTGTTTAACCTGCTAATTTACCGCCTAGTCTACACTTACCCCTGTGTTAGTGTGGAGCATGAGGTCAGAGAGACGAACTTTCATGGGCAAATGACCCCCTCACCCCCCGGGACAAGACCTTTAGAGGAACCAGGATCGGGCAAACTTTCCCCCAGCCCCCGCTCACCTGCCCTGGTTGCATCCATGGGTGCCGGTCTCCCGTGCGGGCGCGCTGACAGCTCTGGAGCAGGAAGGAAGGACCTGTTGTTTCCAAGCATAACCTAAACTCTTGCCTGCCCAACCTAAAATCCAACGCACCGGGAAAGCCACTCTTCAGATCGCGACTAATCCCATCACTGGAAGGACGAAAATTTTTTTAAGCGTCCCAGTTCCTCTCTCCGCTATATCAATGCATTCTCCTTTCCACTGCAATGCGAACAGTATTCTGAAAAATAATTTTCAAACCCAGGGTGGTGGAGCATTGTTGTGCTTGATAAAACCTGCACTCAACAGGATCGGGCAAACTTTCCCCCAGCCCCCGCTCACCTGCCCTGGCCACGTCCATGGGTGCCAGTCTCCGGAGCAGCCCCAGTCCTCTCTCCCCTCTGCTAAATCATGACCCTTGCTGTTAATGGCCGGCTGATACTTCTCTGATCCTTTTCTTTTGCATAAAGTTGGGATCCACTTCCTGGTACCTGTCATTTCAAATGTCATTTCAAATGGCAGGTACCAGTGCACACAGGATACTGTATAGGTGCTGTATAGCGCTCTATACAGTAAAATGGATTGCGCTTCTTGGACGCTTCTTGAACGCGCTTTGGACGCGGCTTGCATTTGCGTGCCATTTAAATACTGTATTGAGCGGTATGTGATCCGAAGTGTGCGTGCGGCAAATGAGGGTGCGCCCGGCACTGCCGCATTCTTTCTACCGCATCCTTAGTGTATTAGCCTGACACTGAGAATGTTTCTCCCAGGGCTACTGCCCAGGAGGGAAGGGTTAGGTTGGCCGTCATAGTTGGTCATTCGATTATTAGGAATGTAGACAATAGGGATGTGAATCGGGCTTCGGATGATTGAAAATATCGTCAGAAATCGGGGGCTCCCCCGAAACGATAGGAAAACCCCATAATATTGATCGTGGGGGTTCTCTTATCATTTTGGGGGAGGGCGAGAAAAACAGCACACAAAAATAACCCCTAAACCCACCCTGACCCTTTAAAACTAATCCCTTTGCTTCCCCCCCCCCCCAAAAAAAAACATTTTACAGGTACCTGGTGGTCCAGTGGGGGTCCCGGGAGCGATCTCCTGCTCCCGGGCCGTCGGCTGCCACTAATCAAAATGGCGCCGATGGCCCTTTGCCCTTACCATGTGACAGGGTATCCGTGCCATTGGCCGGCCCCTGTCATATGGTAGGAGCACTGGATGGCCTGCGCCATTTTTAAAGATATATCTTTATATCTGGGATGGCACAGAGTCCAACAGGATAAAGATTCTGCATGAGACTAAATGCATAATCAAATCTTTATGGGTAGAAATCCCTTGTGTGTTGGGGAAGAGTATAGTGATAGGAGTATACTACCATCCACCTGGCCAAGATGGTGAGACAGACAGTGAAATGCTAAGAGAAATTAGGGAAGCTAACCAAATTGGTAGTGCAGTAATGGAAGATTTCAATTACCCCAATATTGACTGGGTAAGTATAATATCAGGACGTGCTAGAGAGATAAAGTTCCTGGATGGAATAAATGACATTTTTATGGAGCACCTGGTTCAGGAACCGACAAGAGAGGGAGCAATTTTAGATCTAATTCTCAGTGGAGCAAATGATTTGATGAGAGAGGTAACTGTGATGGGGCCGCATGGCAATAGTGATCATAATATGATCAAATTTGAATTAATGACTGGAAGGGGGACAGTAAACAAATCCACGGCTCGCGTGTTAAACTTTCAAAAGGGAAACTTTGATAACATGAGAAAAATAGAAAAAAAATGAAAGGAGCAGCTACAATGGTAAAAAGTGTGCAAGAGGTATGGACATTGTTAAAAAATACCATCCTAGAACCACAGCTGTTTTCCACGTATTAAGAAAGGTGGAAGGAAGGCAAAACTATTACCGGCATGGTTAAAAGATGAGTTAAAAGAGGCTATTTTAGCCAAAAGATCTTCAATCAAAAATTGGAAGAAGGATCCAACAGAAGAAAATAGGATAAAGCATAACCGTTGGCAAGTTAAATGTAAGACATTGATAAGACAAGCTAAGAGAGAATTTGAAAAGAAGTTGGCCGTAGTGACAAAAAATCACAGTAAAAACTTTTTAAAATATAGCCAAAGCAGAAAACCTGCAAAGGAATCAGTTGGATCGTTAGATGATCAAGGGGTTAAAGGGGCACTTAGAGAAGATAAGGCCATCATGGAAACATTAAACAATTTCTTTGTTTCGGTGTTTACTGAAGAGGATGTTGGGGAGATCCCTATTCTGGAGAAGGTTTTCATGGGTAATGATTCATATGAACTGAAGCAAATCATGGTGAAGCTAGAAGATGTGGTGGGCCTGATTGACAAACTGAAGAGTAGTAAATCACCTGGACTGAATATCAGATCAATTAGTAAAAATTTGTAACCTATCATTAAAATCATCCATTGTACCTGAAGACTAGAGGGTGGCTAATATAACCCCTATATTTAAAAAGAGCTCCAGCGGTGATCCGGGAAACTATAGACCAGTTAGCCTGATTTCAGTGCCAGGAAAAATAGTGGAATGTGTTCTAAACATCAAAATCACAGAATATATAGAATTACATGGTTTAATGGAACAAAGTCAACATGGCTTTACCCAAGGCAATTCTTGCCTCACAAATCTGCTTCACTTTTTTGAAGAGATTAATAAACATGCAGAAAAAGGTGAACTGGTAGATGTAATGTATTTGGATTTTCATAAGGCATTTGACAAACTTCCTCATTAGAGGCTTCTAAGAAAGGTAAAACGTCATGGGATAGGTGGCGATGTCCTTTCATGGATTAAAAACTGGTTAAAAGACAGGAAACAGAGAGTAGGATTAAATGGACAATTTTCTCAGTGCAAAAGGGTAATCAGTGGCATACCTCAAGGATATTTATTAGGACCCATGCTTTTCAATATATTTACAAATGATCTGGAAAGAAATACGACGAGTGAGGTAATCAAATTTGCAGATGATACACAATTATTCAGAGTAGTTAAATCACAAGCAGATTGTGATAAATTGCAGGACCTTTTAAGACTGGAAAATTGGGCATCCAAATGGCAGATGAAATTTAATGTGGATAAGTGCAAGGTGATGCATAATAGGGAAAAATAACCCCTGCTGTAGTTACACGATATTAGGTTCTATATTAGGAGCTACCACCAGGAAAGAGATCTAGTCATCATATTGGATAGCACATTGAAATCGTCGCCTGTTTGCTGTGGCAGTCAAAATAACAAACAGAATTTTGGAATTATTAGGAAGGGAATGGTGTATAAATCGGAAAATGTCATAATGCCTCTGTATTGCTCCATATGAGACCGCACCTTGAATACTGTGTACAATTCTGGCCACCGCAACTCAAAAAAGATATAGTTGTGAAGGAGAAGGTACAGAGAAGGGCTACCAAAATGATAAACAGGATGGAACAGCTCCCCTATGAGGGAAGACTAAAGAGGTTAGGGCTATTCAGCCAGGAGAAGAGTTGGCTGAGGGGGGATATGATAGAGGTCTCTAAAATCATGAGAGGTCCAGAACAGGTAAATGTGAATCTGTTATTTACTCTTTTGGATAATAGAAGGACTAGGGGGCACTCCATGAAGTTAGCAAGTAGCACATTTAAAACTAATTGGAGAAAATTATTTTTTACTCAAAGCACAAACTCTGGAATTTGTTGCCAGGGGATGTGATTAGTGCAGTTAGTGTAGCTGGGTTTAAAAAAGGTTTGGATAATTTCTTGGAGGAGAAGTCCATTATCTGCTATTAATCAAGTTGACTTAGAAAATAGCCACTGCTATTTCTAGTATCAGTAGTGTTGTGTTCCGCGGTCGTGGCAGGCCACGACCGCGGTCCCCTACCTTGCCCGCGGTGGTCTGCCACCGCGGGAGCCCCAGGGGAGGGCCCTGACTTCAGGCCCGTTGCTCCGGCACAGGCCTCAGTGCTACTTGCTGCAGGGGGAGCCGTCCCTGCTTCCCCCTTGCGGTGTCCAGCAGTGTTTCCCCTCCGCGGGAGAAATCAAAGATGACCGCCACCATCTTTAGGCGCGAGGCCGCGCCTCCTTCACAGATTTAAAGGGACTTGATCCCTTTAACCAGCTTCACCTGTTCCTGATCAGCCTGAGCAGGGGAAGTATAAAGGGAGGCTTCCTCTGCTCGTTCCCTGACTTGGCAACGTTCTCCAGCGCTGTCTAGTCTGCTTGCTTCGGTGAGTTCCTTGTGCTTTGGATCCTTGTTCCTGTTACGTCTTGGTGTTCCCGGTTCCTGACCGGATTGGCTTACGGTGATTCTCTGGTGTGTGACTTAGGACTGGCAAACGGTGATTCTCTGGTGTGTGACTTCGGACTGGCAAGTGGTGATCCCTTGGTGCGTGACTTCGGACTGGTAAGCAACGACCCTCTGGCACTTGACCTTGGACTTCTTCCGGACTACCGTCTCCAAGGGCCCGCCTAAGTCCCAGCGGTCCGGGTCCCTACGGGCTCCTCCTGGGGGGATTGCAGACTTCCAGTGGCGAAGACACAGGTCCTCTTCTCGACTCTTCATCTGCCTCCGCAGTCGCCTCAGTCTCCAGTGCCGAGGGTCAGCTGGTCTCGTCTTCTGCTCTGGCTCGCCACCCAATGAGAGAACCTACGGATCTTCCGCAAGGTATACCATCCTCCCGTCGACCCAAGGGTTCATAAACCTGAGCTTAACAGATTGCCAAGTCCATGGACCTGGCGGAGGTATCTGCCCGCCAGGCCATTCCTGGAATGGCCCAGCGCCTGAAGTATCAGCAACAGACCCTCTATGCCCTGGTCTGTGCGGTGCAGGGTCTGACCCAACGCCTCGAGGCATTAGGGCCCATGAACCCTGCGCTGCCGTCCCCGCCTGGGGCTCAAGGAGGTCACCCTGTTCAGTCAGGTGTCGTCCAGGCCTCCATGGGCGATCTGGGGCAAGTAACTCCCACACAACTCCTGGCACCCTCTCGATACGCCAGAGATGTGAAGTTGTGTCGGGGATTCCTCAGTCAGTGCCAGGTCCGCTTTTCCTTGCTGCCTGCGCAGTTTCCCACCGACCTGGTCAAAACCAGCTACATTATGTCCCTGCTCGACGGAAAGCCACTGATCTGGGCCTCTCATCTATGGGAGAGAAGGGACCCTGTCTTTGAAAACTTGAATCAGTTTCTGTCTGCTTTCCGGTAGGTTTTTGATGAGCTCGTCTGCAAACCCACTGTGGTCTCAGAATTGCTCCGATTGTGATAGGGTGCTCAGACAGTGGCCAAATACGCAACGGAATTCCGCACCCTGGCCGCAGAGCTGAATTGGAGAGAGGATTGCCTCCACGGGATCTTCTTGGAAGGGCTAACCTCGCATCTTCAGAATGAGCTAGCGGCGAAGGAGCTCCCAGAGTACCTCAATGGCATGATAGAATTGGCCAATCGAGTGGATCGTCGGATGAGGTTTCGTCTTCCGGAAGTAAAGGCAGTGAGAAAGCCCTCACCTCCCTCCAAGAGTGCATCAGAAGCCCTTCGAGCACCCGCCGAGGAGCCCATGGAGTTGGGGCGTGGGAGAGTCTCTCCTCAAGAGCATCGGCGGCGCACGAAGGAAGGCTTTGCTTTTATTGTGGCGCAGCAGGCCATCGAATAGCCGCCTGCCCAGCACGACCGGAAAACTCCCGGGCCTAGGACCTGAAGGAGGTCTCTTCCTGGGCCGTACTTCACCTGCACCTCTACTAACGCTGCCAGTGGCGTTAACCTCGGCAGATGGGGAGTTCCACACACTTGCGCTTGTGGACTCCGGTGCTGGCGGCAACTTTATAATGAAAGCCCTAGTGGAACACCTAAAGATTCCACAAATTCGTCTCCCGGTCCCCATGGTCATCTCCTCGATCCAAGGGAAGCCCCTTCCAGAACAGGTGACTCACACCACGATTCCCATCCAACTGAGGGCTGGAGCCCTCCATCAAGAGCAGAAGCCATTCTATGTGTTGGAGTATTCCATTCATCCGGTCGTCCTAGGCCTTCCCTGGCTCCAGGAGCATGAGCCTCAGTTCGACTAGAAGACCTTGCAGCTGTCTTGCTGGGGGCCGAATTGCCACAGCAATTGTCTCCAATCAGTGACTCCAGCTTCCTGCTCCATCGCCTCCGCCAGCCTTCCAGGCCTGCCGGCCTTCTATGCTTCGTACTCGGATGTTTTCTCTAAACAACGGGCCGGAATACTTCCACCTCATCGATCCTTCGATTGTGCTATCAATCTTCTCCCAGGTACAGAATCTCCTTGAGGACGCACCTATGCCCTCTCGCCGGCTGAGACACAGGCCATGAAAGAGTACATCGAGGAAAACCTGGAGAGATGTTTATTCGGAAATCGAAGTCTCCGGCAGGGGCAGGGTTCTTCTTTGTCACAAAGAAGGATGGGAGCCTTCGCCCCTGCATTGACTACCGGGGCCTGAATGCTATAATGGTCAAGGACCGTTACCCCTTGCCCCTCATCTCCGAGCTCTTCGACCAACTGCAGGGTGCGAAGATCTTCTCCAAACTGGATTTCCGAGGGGCTTACAACTTAATCCGGATCAAGGAGGGAGATGAATGGAAGACGGCCTTCAATACCCGAGACGGCCACTACGAGTATCTAGTGATGCCGTTCGGGCTCTGTAATGCTCCCCCGGTGTTTCAGAACACCATGAATGAGATATTCCGTGATCTCTTGTACAACTGTGTAGTCGTGTACCTGGATGACATTTTAGTGTTCTCGGACTCCTTGACCGCTCATCGTCAGCACGTCATCCAGGTATTGCAACGCCTCCGAGAACATCAGTTATACGCGAAACTAGAAAAGTGCCTCTTTGAGAAGGAGTCTCTTCCCTTTCTGGGATACATCATATCCAGTGAAGGGTTTCTTATGGACCTGCAGAAGCTGAAAGCCATTCGGGAATGGCCCCAGCCCTCCGGAGTAAAGGCACTCCAACGATTCTTGGGTTTCGCAAATTATTATCGCTCATTCATCCCACACTATGCGTCCATAGTTGCCCCGATGACAGCCCTGACCCGGAAAGGCACGGACCCCAAGAAGTGGCCTCCGGGAGCGGAGACCGCCTTTCATCGCCTCAAGGAGGCATTCCTGTGACAACCTAGCCTCCGGCTTCCGGACCCGCAGCTACCGTTCTTCATTAAAGTAGATGCCTCATCAGAAGGCGTGGGCGCCGTCATAAGCCAGGCTTCTGAAAGCCATAAACTATGTCCGTGTGCCTTCCTCTCCCACCAGTTCTCCCCGGCGGAGCAAAACTACGCCATTGGCGACAAGGAGCTCTTAGCGATAAAGGTCACCTTCGAAGAATGGCGCCCTTGGCTAGAGGGGGCACAGCACCAAATCACGGTGTACACTGATCATAAGAATCTCGAATACCTGCACCGGGCACAATGGCTCAACCCACGGCAGGCATGTTGGGCTCTGTTTTTTACCCGGTTTAATTTTGTTCTCCGTTACAGACCGGCAGGGAAGAATGTCAAGGCCGACACCTTATCATGGGTATTTGATTCAACGGAGGGTTCTGAGGAACCACAGTACATCATTGAGCCATCCCGTATCCTCCTGTCTGCTACCATGACCATCCCTCCCGGGAAAACTCTGGTCCCCCCGTGCTTGCGGAAACAAGTGCTGGCATGGGCTCACGATTCCCGCTGTTCCGGGCACCCAGGGCAATCCCGGACGCTACAGACCCTGCGCCAGTACTACTGGTGGCCAAAGGTAAATAAGGATGTCCGGGCGTATGTGGAGTCCTGCCAGACCTGTGCTTGCCACAAGAGGATCTCTGGTTCGACCCCAGGCTTACTACAGCCATTACCTGCACCTTCTGAACCATGGACCCATGTGGCAACTGACTTCGTGGTTGACCTGCCACTATCGAGTGGCAACATGGTAATATGGGTGGTCGTCGACCGCTTTAGTAAAATGGCAGACTTCGTGCTCTTGCCAGGATTGCTGTCCGCACCACAGCTGGCTCAGCTGTTCGTCCAGCACATCTTCAGGCTACATGGCCTACCTAAAGGCATCCTCTCGGATCGAGAGCCTCAATTCACTGCCAAGTTCTGGAGGGCTCTCTGCCAGAAGTTCGACATCACCCTAGACTATACGTCCGCTTACCACCCACAGATCAATGGTCTCGCAGAGAGAACAAACCAGACTTTGAAACAATTCCTCCGTCTGTATGTCAATGAGAAACAAGATGACTGGGCTAGCCTGCTACCCTGGGCCGAATATGCACTAAATTCTCATATCTCCGCGGCTATGGGATCCTCCCCGTTTCAGATAGTGTATGGGAAACAGCCACATCCGCTACTGCCTGTTCCCATCACAGTTACGTCTCCGGTAGCTCAACTCTCTGCTGATGAGTTGCACCGCCTGTGGATATCCATGCAACGTGCCCTGATCAAGGCCGGCCAGGCAGCTAAGAAGTATGCTGACCAGCGTAGAAGAACGTACCCGCCTCTCAGGCTGGGCCAAAAGGTTTGGTTGAGCACGCAGTTCATCCGCTTGAAGCTGCCATCATCGCGACTGGCCCCACGATTCATTGGGCCGTTTCCCATCATCCGGCAGGTGGGTGCTGTCTCGTATCAACTTCGTCTTCCCCCATCCCTCAAGATACACAACACTTTCCACGCCTCCCTCCTGAAGCTTCTAGTATTGTTGTGGCCTTCCAGCACACCTCCGACTCCTCAACCTGTTGCCTCCGAAGATGACCTCACCTATCAGGTCCAGGAGGTCTTAGATGAGAGGAAACATCGGAAGAAGTGGGAGTATCTGTTGACTTGGGAAGGCTTCGGTCCCGAAGAAAACTCCTGTGAGCCATTGGCTAACATCCTGGACCGGAATCTGTTGGAGCAGTTCCACAACGACCACCCGGCTAAACCCCGGCCTTCGGGGAGGCGCCCTAAAGAGGGGGGTACTGTTGTGTTCCACGGCCGTGGCAGGCCATGACCGCATTCTCCTACCTTGCCCGCGGTGGTCCGCCGCCACGGGAGCCCCGGGGGAGGGCCCTGACTTCAGGCCCGTCGCTCCGGCACGGGCCTCGATGCTACTCGCTGCAGGGGGAGCCAACCCTGCTTCCCCCTCGCAGCGTCCAGCAACGTTTCTCCTCCGTGGAGGAAATCAAAGATGGCCGCCGCCATCTTTAGGAGAGAGGCCATGCCTCCTTCACAGATTTAAAGGGACCTGATCCCTTTAACCAGCTTCACCTGTTCCTGATCAGCCTGAGCAGGGGAAGTATAAAGGGAGGCTTCCTCTGCTCGTTCCCTGACTTGGCCATATTCTCCAGCGCTGTCTAGTCTGCTTGCTTCGGTGAGTTCCTTGTGCTTTGGATCCTTGTTCCTGTTACGTCTTGGTGTTCCCGGTTCCTGACTTCGGATTGGCTTATGGTGATTCTCTGGTGTGTGACTTCGGATTGGCAAGCGGTGATTCTCTGGTGTGTGACTTCGGACTGGCAAGTGGTGATCCCTCAGTGCATGACTTCGGACTGGTAAGCGACGACCCTCTGGCACTTGATCTTGGACTTCTTCCGGACTACCGTCTCCAAGGGCCTGCCTAAGTCCCAGCAATCTGGGTCCCTACGGGCTCCTCCTGGGGGCACTGCGGGCTTCCAGGGCGAAGCTCAAGTCAGCCCTTGCACCGATACCTTGACCTCCCAAAGGTCCACCTAAGTCCCAGCGGTCTGGGTCCCTACGGGCTCCTCCTGGGGGGATCGCAGACTTCCAGTGGTGAAGACACAGGTCCTCTTCTCGTCTCTTCATCTGCCTCTGCAGTCGCCTCAGTCTCCAGTGCCGAGGGTCAGCTGGTCTCATCATCTGCTCTGCCTCGCCACCTGACGAGAGAACCTATGGATCTTCCATCCTCCCGTCGGCCCAAGGGTTCACAAGCCTGAGCTTAACAAGTAGCATGGGATATACTTAGTTTTTGGGTACTTGCCAGGTACTTGTAGTCTGAATTGGCCACCATTGGAAACAGGCTGCTGGGCTTGATGGACCCTTGGTCTGACCCAGTATGACAATTTCTTATGATCTTAATGAATGCGTCTATCAACTGGGTCACCTCTGAAAGATGAGAAAAGAACCTGTAAGTGACTGCAGTGAGGGAGTGGAGCCCCTTCGGCGTGCTCCTCTAATCCTGACCCAAGTTGCCCTAGATAGGGTGAGGTACCAGAAGGCAAACGCATCAGTGAAGAAATAGTGGGAGGAGAAACCACCTGTTAGAGGGAGAGTGCCAGTAACTAAACACCGATGCGTAGGAGCGGCACGAAATGAAACTATACACGGTGCGTTCAGCAGGTATCCAAACAGTCACTCCAGCCCTACAAGCAGAATCTTTGTCTACTACTGGGGAGCAGATTTCCAGGAGAGGGAATCCCTGACCGTAAAACAATTCCCAATCTGGGTAGCTCATAACCCACCACAAGGCACTCCTGCTGCACAATAATGCAATGGGGAAGTGAGAGCTCCCAATTAGATCCTGTGCAAAAACAGTGGACAGCTGCCACTCAGAGGATAAGCCAACCGGGAGGATAGGATGTGAAAAACAACCCATTATTTCAGCAGAAACCAAGAGGGAATCTACTGAAAGCACCTTTCAAAAGCCAAAAGTCAGACCTCTCACCCCTGAAGTGAAGGGAAAGCACATTGCTCAACTGGATCAGTTTGAGCCCAAAACCTTTCCACGTTCCAGCCAAGAGAAGGGTACAATTGTTGACCTGTGAGGTTCTCATGGTGACTGCAGCAGTCACTGGTGGCTACCTAGGCATACACTAGGCTGAACATGGCAACCAGGTGCTGGAATAACCAGCAAATATGACCCAGCTGGCCCACGTTGCTGCACTGATTCATGCAAATCAAGGGCTGTATTGTCACCCCCAGCCGGCACCACTTACCAGAGAGAGAAAGTATCTAGGAACTTTTCCCTACCTGAAATCCAGAGCATACACCAATGAGGGAGGAAGTGCATAAAGGCCTCGACCATTCTGAAAGGGGGAGGCACCCTGGTATGTACTCCTAAATGGAGTAAATAGGATCGTATCTCAGTCATGACCTCCCAGCATACTGGTGACTACAGCGCACTGCTATGGGATATCTGGCACCAGAAGAACATATGCCAGTGGGCACCTTGTAACAGTGGTGCACCTTCACTGAATCTGTGTCCTGCAACAGCAGTGCTGTGCACCCATGCTGCGGTACACCATCAAGCTGATAGTGACATCTATGCATGAAAAGACACAGCACCCATGCTAATGCCTGGACAGGCACAAAAACAGCAGTGGTGGACTGCATGTTTTGTATCACTATTGGTGTCCAAGAGCACCCCTGCATGCCATACACATGAAGGCACTAAAAAGTGTCACTGGCTGCACCTGCCGATGGCTCCTGATAGTGAGCAAGAGTCACTGCCATGATGCACCTGGCACAGGCAGTCTACCACAGAAGTATATCTTGGTACACATGGTGATGGTGCACAATCCGGGGGATGCCTTCTGTGGTACCTACCTCAAACAATGAACATCATCCACAAGAGAAATTTCGGTGACCATATCTGCAGCGATGTGATAATGCTGCCATTCATGGCGCCCTATGTTACGGGTTCACACAGTGCACACTGGTATCCTGCCCAGGGGTTCTGACATGGGGGGCTTATCCCATATAAACACACACGATTACTGGGATTATACTGGGGGATTGAACCCAGGAGCTTATCCCCTGCATCCCTTCATATCCACACCCCCCAACGCAACTTAAGGTCTTTAGGAAAAGCATTGTTATCGATACCATCACCAAAACTAGCCCATTTGAATTCAGTCAGGGAGAGAGCTTTATCTTTGGCAGGACCAGCACTTTGGAATTCGCTCCCCCTCAATATTCGGCTTGAATCAAACATACATACATTTAAAAAACTCCTGAAGACATGGCTGTTCGAACAGGCTTTTACTCAATCAAGCTACCGTAATCCCTGGTTTCAGATACTCTCCCTTTCTGTTAATAATAACCATGAAAGTAGTCCATTATAGTGCTTATTTTATTTTTATCTTCTGTTTTAGTTAATTTAATATTATTGTACATTGTAATTTGGAAGCTTGGTATTACTGTTTTGTTCTTATATATTTTATTTTGGGGCAATGTTTATTTCTGTTTTATTTTGTTTTTATCTGATTTTATTGTTTTGAAGAATTATTTTAGGATTTATTTGATGATGAAAGTTTTATTGTATTGTAAACCGACATGAAGTTAACATGAATATTCGTTATATAAAAGTGACCAAATAAATAAATAAATACATGATAAACAAATAGCCACACTCAATTACTGGGGCCTGAAATCAGGAACAAATGCCCAACACAAAGAGTCACACACAAACTATGATTCAGTACATCACGGTTCCAGGTAAGAAAGTAAGTTTATTGAGCAATAGGAGGATAGATCAAATAAAATCATATTACACAGAAGTAGTAATGGTAGATAATAACAATTGCTACACAGATATAAAAAGCTTACATTTCCAAAGTATCAGCCATACCATCACATCCAGGGCTCTCTCTCCCCTCTCTTTCTCACTGTCTCTCCTTACACACTACAAATGCTTGTAGAAAAAGCAATGTTCCCTCCCTCTGCGTTCTTATCAAATTTCAGACACAGCTGTGTGGCCTTCACTTTCTCTCTCAGGCTTTAGTATACGTTAATTGCTAGTTTTCTCATCATAGACTTAGTGGAATAACTAAATAAACAGACCCTTGCCTGTTTGTAAACATTTCAAAGTGCAAGACAGTAAATAGGAGTTAACTTAGAGGTCGGCCTGTGGCCTTCAAACTAGTCTGTGTCTGGGTGAAAATTCTGAATCCATACGGCCTATCCTCTATTTATATAGCCTCAGCAAAAGTAACAAAAAAATGACTCCAACACCACAGCATTGCATGGTGCTGACAGAGATGGTAGTGCCACTGTGGTGTGCCTGGAGATCAGAGGCATAGACAACCCCACTGTCAGTGCTCCACTGTCCCCATGATGCACTATTGGGGCAGCAGTGCTCAACGCACTGAAATAAAGGCAACGGCGCTGACTGTATCACCCTATGTTGCTTGGAGGCACCGTTTGAAGGAGGCGCCTCCATGGTGTCCCTGGTGTTTGCTGGTATCAGCATCCTGCAACGCCTAGATGCCTGATAATGAGGAAACTTGTGGCACTTAACAATAAGGTGTCCCAGGCATCCACTGACACGCCTGGCATGCCATGACCCTTGATGGTGGCTAGAGTATGTGATAGCAACCACTGTGCTCGATGGTGACCATGGCGTGTGACAGCAACCCTAGCACTATGTGGAGCCTAGGTGCTTGTGATGAACATGGTGTTCTATGTGTATGATAGGCAGTGGCACTGGCAGCCATGGTGGCCGATGGCATCCAAGCTGCCCATCCTGCTTGATAGCAACCAGGGCACTTGACGGTGGCCATGGTGTGCCATGTTGAAGCACCTGATGGCATCTCTGGTGCTGAATACCAGTGAGGGTAACCTTGCTTTCCAATGGAGGTCAAGGATCTTGACTGTGTTGAGGGCCTCCATGGTGCTCAAAGGCACCCATGTTGCTCGACGGTATCAAGGACATTGGTGGTGCCCATAGTGTCCAATAGTGCCTGTAGCACTCGCTGGCCATGAAGATGCCCATGGTGCATGATGGCCTCTATGGTGTCGATGGTGCTCCTGGTGCATGTTGGCTCCAGGATGCTTAGTTAGTGGTATAGATGGCACCATGTTTGATATAATCCAAGGCCCTCAAGCCAGGATGCCGACTGGGGTCCATGGCACCTAATAGCATCATGGTGTCCATGGCACTTGATGGCATCCACAGCACTCAACAGTGTCAAGGGCATACATGCAGTGCGCAATGGCGTCACTAACCCTCAATGCTGCCCCTGGTGTGCAATATGCTCCTGGGGCCTTTGGTGTTCTGGCACGCATGTGCATAGGCAACCAATTCTGGACATGGTATTGATGGTGCATCAGCAAAACTGATGGCCCAGGCTCTTGCTCACCCTTTTTTCAAAGGAGGTGCATTACCAGATGGATCTGACATGGAGGAGGGGAGGCCACGTCATCCAGGGCACCAGCCAAGGAGACTAGTTTCCTGGAATGTGGGGAGGATGAGCTTGTCTCCCCTGAGGAACATCTGGTCCTGACTTTCTCCACCTTCTGAACCTCTATCGATGCCCAGTGGTCGGACAGAATTTCCTGGAACTCCTGCTTGAGTAGTAACTCAAGCAAATCCTCAGGCCAGAGGCCTACTTGGACTGCACACTGCAAGCCCGAACAGGCACCTGACAAAGGCGAAAGACAGACAAGGAGATAACAGGGGAGCAGCTGCAACTGCAGCATTATTTAATTAAGGGAAAAAACCTCTGTCGGCTGCACAGTGCATGAGGCCTGCCATGTGGCCAAAAGAGAGGTGCTGCAAAGAGAAAGAAAAAAACAAATTAAACCTAAACTACCACAAGGGAAGTGAGGAGGAATAAAAAACAAACAAATCACCAAGGCTCTGCCTGAAAAAAAACTGCTTGCAGCTCCAGAACTGTCACAGCCTTACAAGGAGAGCAAAGCTGAAGCTGCAACCACATGGCTTTGCAGAAAAAGAAATATTAAGGTTTTCTGCCTGAGAGACAGGGAGGAGGCTACATCTGCACATGTTCAGATTTTGGAGGATGGGTGGGAGTCTAAACAGGCTCCTGGAGGGGATGGTTTGCATTCAATGGAGGGGGCTAATTTAGGGCCACTGAGGGCCCTTTAAGAAACATTCCAAGGAATGGGGATTTGCATTAGTTTCCCAATGCAACTTTTCATTTTTTGGGGGCAAACTGTGTTATTAGCATATGATTAGCTATGCATGAGCTGCTTTGCATGCACTTGGAAATTTTATGCATGCCAATGCATGCAAAGCTGTTAATTTCAATAGGTGTATTTTTTTTTAATCAAAATATTGCACAATGCCACTATATGTGATTAGTACGCAATAAACATCATTTTGTGAATGATGCCTTTTTTTGTGTGCGTTAATCACTTATTGCAGCTTAGTAAATGTATTTACATGATAGGACTTTTCTCTTAATCCCAGGACAACTAAGTTTAATTAAAAGTCTCTAAATACAGCAATGTGGTTGTCATATCAATTCTGTTAGTTATGTAGAAATAAAGGTAAACAAACTATTTGTAAATATATTCAGGCAACATAAAGTTTAGCAAATTTAGCACTGGCCAGAGGAAGGGAATGTAGCTCTAGAAACTTAGTCACAGATGTATTTAGTTTATTACAAAATTATCAGTTTATTTATTGACCTTTATTTTTTCACTGTAAGAATCTCTGCTGAGGAACTTTAGCAAAAACATTTTTAAAAAATCAAGAATACCGTGGGGACAATTTTCAAAACAGCCTGACCTAGTGCATAATCTGCAGGTACTTTGCAGCCTTAGACTTTGTACAGATTTTCAAAGGGAATGTCAATGTATGCATCACCTTTGAAATTTGCCCACTGATGCAACTAGCCTAACGACGTTCCATCTGCTTTTTAGGCTGGATAAATTTGACTGGGAAACTAGCATGCATATCTTTGAAAATGTAGCTTATGCTTGCTGTTTCCTAATCCCGCCCAAAACATGTCCCCGGAGTACCTCCCCTTCACAGGACTACAAGTATATGCATTATGGAGCCCTGTGCATACGTTTAGCTGAGTTGTGGGTGGGAAATTTTCAGATAGCCCTTTCTTCCAGATAGATTAACATTTACCTGGGTCACTTTTAAAAATTGTCCCCTATAGCAACTAGATCACTCTCATTCATAAGATTTCTAGTCTCAAAAAACTCCAACAGATTAGAGCTTAAATATTTATTAAGTTAGAATCTGGAGAAAAAAAAAACAACCTAGCGCACACAGTTCTATGGTATACAGTAATTATCACCTAGAAAAAATGGACCAAAGATTCAAATTCATTCCCTTCATAGCAGAGGAGACTGGAGCCGGTTAGCCTCACATATGTGATGGAAAAGCTAATGGAGATGCTGCTGAAGGACATAGTAAACTATCTACAATCTGGTGGGTTGCTGGACCCGAGACAGCATAGTTTCACCAGGGGTGGGTCAGTCAGACAAATCTAATTGATTTTTTTATTTAGGTGACTAGAGAATTGGATTGAGGAAGAACACTCAATGTGATCTACTTCGATTTCAGCAAAGCTTTTGATACGATCCCACATAGGAGGCTCGTGAATAAAAGGAGAAGCTCGGGGTCGGTATCAAGGTGGTGGAGTGGATTACAAACTGTTTGACAAGAGACACGGTCTAATGGTAAATTGAATCTACTCAGAACAGAGAATGGTGTTAAGTAGATTGCCATAAGGATTGGTTTTGGGAGTGCTTTTGTTCAATATCTTTGTGAGAAACATTGTAGAAGAGATAGAAGGTAAAGTCTGTCTATTTGCAGATGATACTAACATCTGCAACAGAGTGGACACGCCTGAAGAAGTAGAGAGAATGAAAAGTGATTTAAGAAAGCTTGAAGAGTGATCTAAGGTTTGGCAGCTGGGATTCAATGGCAAGAGTCATGCATCTGGGTGCGATCCATAAAAGCTGTATGTGATGGTTAGGGGGGGGGGGGGGGGGGGGGGGGGGGGGGGGGTGGGAGACTAATGTGCAAGGTCTGGGAGAGGAACCTTGAAGTGCTAGTGTCTGGTGATCTGAAGGTGGCAAAGTAGTGTGACAAGGCAATAGCTAATGCCAGAATGCTGGGCTGCATAGAGGAATAACCAATAAGAAAAAGGAGGTGAAAATACCTTTGTACAGGTCCTTGGGTAAGGCCTCATCTGGAGCACTGGGGTAAGTTCCGGAGACTGTCTTAAAAAAGATAGATACAGAATGGAGGCATTCCAGAGAAGGGTGACTAAAATGGTGTGGGAGCTGTATCAGAATACTTATGAGAGGCTGAATCATCTGAATATGTATACCCTGGAAGAAAGGAGGTGCAGAGGAGATATGATACAAATTCAGATACCTAAAAGGTTTTAATGATGCATAATCCTCGAACCTTTCCCATTGGAAAGCAAGTAGTAGAACTAGGGGTCACGAAATGAAACTCGGGGGGGGGACGGACTCAGAACCAATAACAGGTACTATTTCTTCACGGAGAGAGTGGTGGATTCTTGGAATGCCCTTTTGGAAGAAGTGGTGAAAATAAAAACAGTAAAAAAATTCAAAAAGGCATGGGATAAACACTATGGATCCCTAAAGGCTAGAGGTGGAAATGAAGAAAAGGATGCATGGGAGTAACCTGCATGGAGTGGCAGCTACTACCCCTAACAGAAGGCATGGGGATTACTATCCTTAACCATTTAGCTTTCATGATTTTGACACAATTGCAACATCACCCTCCGCTTCAAAGGAGGGGAAAAAAAGTCAGAGTCCTGACTTTTACTGTTCGGGGTACTGATACGCAGACATTAGTGAAAAAGTGTAGGACTGCTTCTATGGCCAAGTCCAAAAACATAGCACGTTCAAGCAGCATTGACTGAATTATCAAAAAGTAAAAATGTTGATAGCAGTAATTCTGATATAGGTTTGGCAATACTTGGTTTTGGTTGTTAGTATTAACACCCTTAACATATGACTTGGGGGTGTCTCTGTTACTATACAAACAAGATTCAAATTCATTCACTTTCCTACTCCTTTCTCAGACCACATGCCTAGTTATTACAGCAGCAAGCTCATGGAGGTGGTGGTGACAAGGACAGGATCTGAATCCAATAAAGCAAGGGATAAAAAAAGAGGATCTCTGAGGGAGTGGTAGGAATTGTAATGCTGAATAGTTGGTGTGGATGAAGAGATTAGACTGTATGGTCTTTTTCTGCTGCTGTTCCTTGTGAGCTGTGGCAAGTCACTTCACCCTCCATTACCTCACCTACAAAAACTTAGGACCTGATTTACTAAATATTTTCCCATAGACACAGAATCCGAGAAAAGCCTTTGTAAATCATGTCCTTTAAGGTGAATTTTAAAAGCCTGTTGCTCGCCAAACCCGGGAGATGCAAGCACAAAATTGGCTGGCACGCACCGAGCGGATTTTAAAAGCTGCTCGTGTATGTGCTTACTTGCCGCTAGGCATACCAATGAAAATTTTAAAAAGGGGTGGGGCTTGGGCATGGTCAGGGCAGGGCATAGCATTCCTGGATTTTAACTTGAAATTAGCATGTAGCAAATGTTGCTTACCTGTAACAGGTGTTCTCACAGGACAGCAGGATGTTAGTCCTCACATATGGGTGACATCACAGGATGGAACCCAATCACGGAACACTTTTGTCAAATTTTCCAGAACTTTGAATGGCCCCTACTGGGCATGCCCAGCATGGCACTAACCCTGCAGCCAGCAGGGGTCCCCCTTCAGTCTTGTTTAAAAGCTACAGGCAGTGCCAAAAAAGAAAATAAGAAAACAATATGAACTCAACACCACGGCGGGCGTGTTTCGTGAGGACTAACATCCTGCTGTCCTGTGAGAACACCTGTTACAGTTAAGCAACATTTGCTTTCTCACAGGACAAGCAGGATGGTAGTCCTCACATATGGGTGAGTACCGAGCTGAGGATGTCTGAACATGCACAAAAATGTACCCAAAGGCATGCAACAGGCACAATAACTGGGGAGGAATTTGGCAGAGGGCATCCTGAACTCCACTGGCAGGCGGAAGGGTGTTGGTACTTCACGTAGTAAATAGGTTACGAAGGACAGACTGGCCGAATATTAAATCTGGTCTTCCGGCTTTGTCCAACAATAGTGGGCTGCAAAGGTATGGAGAGAACTCCAGGTGGCAGCCCTGCAAATGTCAGGAACCGGCACCGATCGCAGGTGTGCTACTGAAGTCGCCACGACCCTCACAGACTGTGCTTTAACACGGTCTTGAAATGGAATGCCCGCTTGCTGATAGCAAAAAAATATGCAGCCCGCCAACCAGGAGGAGAGAGTCTGCTTACCCACAGGTTGCCCTAATTTGTTAGGGTGGAAAGAGACGAACAATTGAGTGCTCTTCCTGTGGGCAACTGTACAGTCTAGATAAAATGCTAGAGCCCGTTTACAGTCAAGGGTATGCAGAGCCTGCTTTCCTGGATTGGAATGGGGCCTGGGAAAAAAGGTAGGTAGTATGATTGATTGAGGTGAAAATCTGAAACTACCTTTGGTAAGAATTTAGGGTGAGTGCAGAGTACTGCCCAATCCTGCAGATGTTTAGTGTAAGGCAGATAGGTAACTAGGGCCTGTAATTCACTAACTCTGCGAGCTGAAGTGATTGCCAAAAGGAAAATCACTTTCATTTGAGAAATTGAAGTTCACAGGAGTGAAGAGGCTCGAATGGTGGTTTCATGAGCCGACCCAAAACCAGATTAAGGTCCCAAGAAGGGGCTGGAGGATGCAGTGGAGGCTTGAGGTGAAGCAAGCCCTTCAAAAAAACATGTTACAAGGGGTTGTACTGATATAGGAACATCCCCAAAACTTTTATGGAAGGCGGCTACTGCACTGACATGCATTCTGATGGAAGAAGTCTTTAGACCTGATTCTGATAAATGCCATAGTCCAAAAACTTTGTGATTGGACAGGAAAAGGGGTCAAGAGACTGAGAAGAGCACCATGATGTGAACCTTTTCCATTTGTAAGAGTAAGCTTTTCTCGTGGAAGGCTTCCGTGAAGCAATCAAGACACGGGAAACTGGTTCAGAAAGGTTAAGTGGCTGAAGGATTAACCTTTCAACATCCATGCCGTCAGGGACAAGGTGTGAAGATTAGGATGGCGGAGGCACCCGTCGTTTTGAGTGATCAGAAGCGGGTCCTTCCCTAAGGGACTGCGCCTGCGAATGGAGAGATCCTGCAGTATTGGAAACTACACTTGGCGTGGCCAGTGAGGTGTTATCAGGATCATGGTTCCCTTGTCTTGACATAACTTCACGAGAGTCTTCGAGAGAAGAGGAAGTGGAGGGAATGCATAGAGCAGACCGGTTGCCCACAAGAGGGAGAATGCGTCTCTGGGCTGAGAGTGTTTGCTGTGAATAAGAGAGCAGAAGTTCTCTACTTTGCAGTTTTGAAGAGACGCAAAGAGGTCCATCTGAGGATATCCCCATTGTTGGAAGATGGAGTTCCCCACCGAGGGGTTGAGAGACCACTCGTGCGGTTGAAAGATGCGACTCAGCTTGTCTGCCAACACATTGTCCACTCCCGGCAACCAGGTGGCCCTGAGGTACATCGAATAGGAGAGAGCTTCCGCCCATATCTGTGCAGCTTCCTGACACAGAAGGAAAGAACCCGTGCCTCCCTGTTTGTTGAGGAACCACATGGCCACCTGGTTGTCCGTCTGGATCAGGATAACTTGATTTGAGAGGCGATCCTGAAATGCCCTGAGAGCATATCTTATTGCTCGAAGCTCCAGGAAATTTATTTGGTGTTTGGCTTCCTCTGGAGACCAAGAGCCTTGTGTCTGCAGATTGGCCACATGGGCTCCCCAGCTGAGGTTGGAAGCATCGGTGGTGAGAATTATTTGAGGGTCTGGAGCCTGAAAGGGCAAGCCTTGGAGGAGATTGGTCTGATGCCTCCACCAGGCAAGAGACTGATGGAGTGAGATGGTTATGTGGACCATGGTCGACAAGGGCTGAACGCTTTGAGTCCATTGCGACCTTAGAGTCCACTGCATGACTCTCATGGCCAATCGTGCCATTGGTGTGACTTGCACTGAGGACGCCATGTGTCCCAGAAGGATGAGAAAGTGACGAGCAGTCACAGATTGCTGAGACTGCAGCTGGTGTGCAAGAGACATGAGAGTTTCGTAGTTTACGAGAAATCCTAATGAAATTAGAGTGTGTAAGGTTAGATTGAGGGATGACAGAGCAGCTTGCTGAGTGGGAGCCCTGATTAACCAGTCGTCTAGATAGGGGTAGACATGAACACCTTGGGTCCTGAGGAAGGTTGCAACGACTACGAGGCATTTTGTGAAGACTCGTGGCGCAGATGCTAGGCTGAATGGAGGCACTCGGTATTGATAGTGCTTGGGGCCTACTAGAAACCTCAGATATTTGCGATGAGATGGAGTTATCGCAATATGAGTGTATGCGTCCTGGAGGTCCAGAGAGCAGAGCCAGTCTCCTCTTTGTAAAAGAGGAAGAAGTGAGCCTAAGATTACCATCTTGAACTTCTCTCGCTGGAGGTACTTGTTGAGGGCCCGTAGGTCCAGGATAGGACGAACGCCTCCCGATTTTTGGGGGATTAGGAAGTACCAGGAATAGAACCCTAGGCCGTGCTGAGAGTAGGGTACAGGCTCTATTGCCTTGGACTGGAGAAGGCGGGAGACCTCTTGATCCATAAGGATGGAGTGATTGGATGTTCTCCACTTCGGTAGAGGTGGGAAATCCGGTGATACGGAGAGAAAGTTCAGATGGTAACCCTGAGCAATTATTGCCAGTACCTATTAGTCTGAGGTGATTGAGTGCCATATGTTGTGGAAGTGGCACAATCGACCTCCCACTGGTATGTGAGGCAGTGGAATCTGGCTGCTGCTCTCTAGGTGGAAGTCAAAAACCTGAAGCAGGCCCTGGTTGAGGAGCAACTTGTGGCTTTTGTTTACGTGTTTGACGAGACTGTGCTTTTTGAAAAGGTCTCGTGGCACAGGATCTGGTTGGTGGTGGGTAGGACTTCTTTGGGTGAAAGAATGACTTTTTAGAGTTCTTTCTGAAGGGCTGTTTAGAAGAATAGTCAAAAGGCATCAGAGAGAGCTGTCTTAGGGTCTCATGATGGTCCTTAAGTTCCGCCACCGTTCGCTGAATCTGTTCGTCTGTCTTGTACTTTAGGGCGAAGGTCGGAAGACTTGAGCCAGGCCCATCTTCTTGCCGAAATAGCGGCTGCAGATATCCTAGTGGCAGTGTCAAAGATATCATATGATGATCTGATCTCATGCTTGCCTGCCTCGAAACCCTTGTTTACTAGGGTTTGAAGCTGATCTTGGAATTGTTGAGGCAGGGTATCTGAGAAGTCTTGTATCTGCTTAAAAATGACCCTATTATATTGGGTCATGTAGAGCTGATAGGCAGCAATCTGGGAGATGAGCATTGAGCCTTGGAATACCCAGCGGCCAATGGCATCTAAAAACTTCTGTTCTTTGCCCGGGGGAAAAGAGGTATGAGGCTTTGATCTCTTTGCTCTTTTTTGTGCAGATTCAACAACTACAGATTGGTGATCCAACTGAGTTTTCTGAAAGTCTGAAGCACCAAATAGATAGTGTCAGCCTTTCTGTGCACTGGAGCAATGGAGCCAGTATCTTCCCAGTTCTTCTTGAGGAGATCCAGAAGAGCCTGGTGAATAGGGATGGAGGTTATTTCCTTGGGAGCATCCAGGAATTAGAGCAACTCCATCATCTGATGTCTGTCATCTTGTTCAGTCTGCAATTGGAAGGGAACCAATTCAGACATTTCCTTCACAGAATTTATAAAGGAGAGATCCTCTGGAGGAGAATGCTTCCTACTTTCAGTGGGTGAAGGTAAATCAGCGGTGTCTGGCGAGGAATCATCAGTCCAGGTATCATAAGGATCAGCACCTGTCCCTCTAGGAACTAGAGGGGGACGGGGTGGTGGGATACCTGAAGGTCCTGGTCTAGGCTCCGAAGGAATTGGAGGAATTATCGGAGGCACCGATGAAGGCATCGAAGGCACCGGCACAGGCATCGAGGGCATCGATGGATGGCTCGGTGGCGCCGATGGACGTATCAGCACCGATGGTTGGATCGGTGGTGAGGGACGAATCGGCATCGATGGCTGAGGCAGGACTCCGGATGGAGGGATGTGGAATGGTGTTTCTCCTCCCGATGACAGAGTAAGTGGAGAGGGCATCGAAGCCATCGGTGACCAGGGGTCCATCGGTGGAAAAGCAGCAATGAGCGCTTCCATCCTGGATAGAAGCGGTGCCAATGCTGCTGGAATCGGGTCAGTGCTCGGTTCCACAATTGGTACCGGTGTCGGTGCCGGAGGAACCTGGAATTGTTGCATTGCTTTGTCGATGGCCTCCTGAATCATCCGGTCCAGTTCTTCTCAGAGACCTGGAGAAGCAGCCCCGGCTCCAGATCAGAAGAAGGAGGCAGAGGCATAGCCGGAGGGACCACCATTAAAGGCGGAGTCGTGGCTCCCAATCCCCTGTCGGGTGAGGGTCGCCTCGGTGACCCAGTCGCCAAAAAGGTCAGTGTCTTTTCTGGACGGGGTTTTTTCGATGGTGGCTCGGACGATGGTCCGAGGCTTACGATGTCGATGGAGATGTTTCTCTCTGCCTTCCCCTCGGACCTGAGGGGGAGTAGAAGGCGTCGAAGGCCGAGATGTCGTCGATGCCAGGCGGTCACCAGCCGGTGGTTGATACTGGCGCAAAGTTGACGGTGCCGGTTCTGACGACGTTGATGCAACGGACGGAGTCGGGGTTTGAGCACGGAAGAGAAGTTCCATCTTCTCCATTCTGGCCTTGCGACCTTTTGGTGTCATTAAGGCACATTTGGTGCAGGTTAGGACATCGTGCTCTCGTCCAAGACACATTACACAGACTTTATGAGGGTCTGTGATAGACATGGTGCGTGTACAGTCCGGGCACCGACGGAACCCCGACGCCATGGCCATAGAAAAAATTGAGCCGAGGTACGGTCGACGGCCAGTAGGCCGCGAGGGCCAAACTCAACGGTAATCGACGGGAAAATGGGTAAAAACTTACCGGAGTACCGTGGCTTGAAAAAAGTTAAAGGAGGCACCCCTGTGGGGCAAATAAACTTTTAGTAATTCCGTGAGGAAAATTCCTGTCAGGAATCTCTGCAGAGCTCCTTTACTGCGAGGCTACTGCTGCGTGGAAAAAAGAAGACTGAAGGGGGACCCCTGCTGGCTGCAGGGTTAGTGCCATGCTGGGCATGCCCAGTAGGGGCCAGTCAAAGTTCTGGAAACTTTGACAAAAGTGTTCCGTGATTGGGATCCATCCTGTGATGTCACCCATATGTGAGGACTACCATCCTGCTTGTCCTGTGAGAAAACTTCTTACGCACACAAGTGCCAGCCAGGGTCCCCTCCAGTGTAACTTTACTTCTGCTATGGATGACGTGTAAATAATAAAATAAAAGATAAACAGACAGATCAGCAGGCTTTAAGGGTCGAGGCTAACAGGGGAGAAGGGAGGCTATTAAACTAGAGGGGTTTGAAGTCCTATTCCTTACCTGGGTGAACTGGAAACAAACTGTGAAAACTGGCAAATGCGTCAATGCACGTGTCTTTGAAAATTCCCCTACTTATGCAGTACATGCGTCTTTTGCTCATAAAGGCATGCGTCCACATTAAATTGTGCGCACATTGCCTGTTTAAAAGTTACCATCTTAGATTGTAAACCCTTTGGGAACAGGAAAATACTTTTGGTACCTGAAAGTAATCCACTTTGAAGTAACTTACAAGTCACAAAAAGTAGAATATAAATAAAAAATTAAATTATGTCCCATTTGCAAGCCTAAAAGATATTAGGACAGATAAACTAAAGAACAAGCTCATCGGCTAATAACAGAGTTTATATTCTCCCTCAACAGCATAGTTGATGTCTATGCTGGGCAAAATAATTAAAGCTATCCTTAAAAACAAAATTAGTGATCATATAAATAGAGATGGTTTAATGGGGGATAGACAACATGGTTTTTGCAAAGGGAATTCTTGCCTTAACAATTTATTAGATTTTTTTTTAGGATGTAAATAGACATGCAGGCAAAGGTGAGCCAATTGATATAGTGTATTTGGATTTTCAGAAGGCATTTGAAAAGACTTCTCAGGAAACTGAGAGGTCATGGGATCAGAGACAGTGTCCTCTTGTAACTTGATAACTGAATAAAAGACAAGAAACTGAGGATAGGATTAAATGGCCAGTTTTTCGAACAGAGAAAAGTTGTTAGTGGATGCCCCAGGGTCTGTATTGGTACCTGTGCTATTTAGCAGATTCATAAATGATCTGGAGAAAGGAATAAGTGAAGTGACCAAATTTTCAGATGATACAAACGTTTGTGAGGAACTATAGAAGGACCGTCTGAGACTAGGAGACTGGTCTTCTAAATGGCAGATGCAATTTAATGTGGACAAGTGCAAAGCAGTGTACGCAGGCAAAAATATTCCTACATTATGCTGGGTTCCTTATTAGGAGTCACCAACCAGGAAAAGGACCTCAGAGTCTTTGTGGACAATACCTTTAAATCTTTGGTTCACTGTGCAGTGGCGCTCAAAAAGAGAAACAGAATTTTAGGAAATGGAAAGGAATAATGAACAAAACTGAGAATATCATACTGCCTTTGTATAAATCTATGGTGCAACCCCACCTTGAATACTGTATGCAGTTCTGATCGCCTCATCTCAAAAAAGGCATAGCAGATATAACAAAGATAAAGAGAAGGACAACAGAGATGATAAATGGGATGGAACAACTCCCTTAAGGAGAAAGACTAAACAGATCAGGGCTCTTTACCTTGGAAAAAAAATGAGCGAGAGGGGATATGATGGAAATTTATAAAATCATGAGTGGGGTGGAATGGTTAAATAGGGAATAGTTGTTTACCCTTTCAAACAACACTAGGACACTCTATGAAACTAGCAACTGGCAGATTTAAAACAAATCATAAGAAGTATTTTTTCAATGAGGGTACAAGCAAGCTATGGAATCTATTGCCAGAGGACATGTTCAAGGCAACTAACATTGGCCTGGATTTTCTAAGGTCGCAGACCTTAGAAAATCCGGCGGTAACGGGAGGGTGAAGCGGGGGGGCGGGCCTGTGAAAGCTGGCAGCCATCGCACCACTGCAGTGCGCTGGCTGCTGGCTTTCGCACCGAATAACTACACCATAAAAGATGTAGATATTCGGTGCGAAACTGGCGGCGATAAGGGTCCTTAACCTTTCGCCGCCAGCGATGTCGCCGCAGAGTCAGCCCCGGTGCCGTCCCGACTCCTCCCCTTCCGGGGCCGACTCCGCCCCCATTTAGTGATCGCACGCGAAAAGGGTGCGATCGCTTTGGAAAATGACCCCCATAGTGGGGGTTCAAAAGAGGATTGGAAAAGTCCATAAAGAGTTATTAGCCAGTAAGACTTGTGAATGCCAGCCCTTATCTCTGAGAGTGTGATAGGAGAACAGATCAACTATTGGGGGGATCTAACAGGAACTTGAGACCCAGACTGCCACTATTGGAGACAGAATGCTAGGCTCGATGGAACTTGGTTTCATCCAGCATGGCATTTCTTATGTTCTTATCTGAGATAACCATTCAGCTGCTGACTGACTCACATACATAATACAAACAGCAGCTGAAAAACTTAAGACTATTAATGTATATGATAGGCTGAAACAATGAAATCAGTAAAAATGAGTGACTGACAAGTTCCTGATACTGCCCTCTTGAATTCTGAGTTCTTTGCAACTCTTGGTTGTAGATACTTTGCAACAATATATGATCATAATATTATTAGACTCAAGTCTACAAGGTATTTTTGGTAAAGATGAAAAAGGTAGTTTCTCTTAAAATGCCCAAATACAATTCTTTAGTGCTACTCGACATATGCAACGCTATACAAAAAATATATAAGAAACAGTTCCTGCTCAGTGGAGCTTACAATCTAATCAAGACAAATATACAGGGCAAAAGAGACTCTGGCAATTTCATTTATTAAGAAAATGATTAAAACTTAAATGAAGCTGTAAGCAGGGCAATCAGGGGTTAAGATTTAAAAGCAGCCTCAAAAAGGTAGCTTTTTAGACAGGATTTAAATATGGTTAGCGAGGGAGCATGACATACCAGCTCAGGAAGTAGCATAAAAGGAACTGCAAATGCTAAGAAAAAACAAAGGGGCAGATATGTGACCATGTATTTCTGTAATTTACAGGAAAAAGATGAATTGGTTAATTTGTTCTGAATCTATCAGTCAAGTCCCAAAATGAAAATAAGTAGATGCAAACTGCATCTCAAAGCAGAATGCCTCTAAACTACCAAGCTGGCTCGTTTATATTTTCTAATTGGCATTGTTATAGCTGGAACTTGGTTTCTAATGTTACTGCAATGGACCAATCAAATCCAGTGTATATATGAGGTAATTTGTAAAAATTTAAAAAATTCACAAAATTTACAAGTAAAACTTTTAATTGACATATAAAGGATAACTTTCTACTTACCCCATGTGGTCCAATACACATGTATATGGACACACAGAGATCTACTACAGTATTTTATAACTTGTGCGTATCAAATATGTGCAGTTTACAAAATACGTGTCTACTCCCCCACATACACTCGTATGTTTGCTTAAGCGCGAATGCCTGCAATGTATTAAATGCGTGTACTTTTCCTTCCTGTCAGAAACATATGTGTATATATTTTACATGTGAAAAAAATACAACAGGCTCGCCTAGAACCCTGATTTATACATGTAAGTTGGCTTATTTTACGATTTCTGTGCGTACTTGAAATGACCAGTTTTGCAAGTTCTCCACCAATTCAATTACTCCATCTCTAGGTCATTGAGGCCATCCTAGTTCTTCAGCCTCAACTCCCCCCAACAGTTCACCCAGACCTCTCACTCAACCAATAATTGATAACAGATCCATCTGATACCAACTGTGTGAGACAATTAGCAGGTGTGAAATTGCATGAATAAGTTAATATGTATTCACGTCTCTTATAAAATAGCAACTTATACTTGTAGTTCTTGGCTCCATCCCAGAACACCCCTAGACCGCCTTTTTTTTACGTGAGTAGATGTGCATGCAAAAGTAAAAATACATGCGTATGTTTGATGTTTTTAAAATAGCATGTATGTGAATACAAACTATTTGTATGTGTGCATATATGCACATTTTTACAAGGGTAACTCTTTGAAAATTCACCCATAGTGCGTACTACTAATTCTCCACTACCACAAAGGGAGTAGTTTTCTCTTTCTTTCTTTTTGGGGGTTTGGTTTACATCCCTATAAATCTGAGCTTCCTGCTCCAACTGTCACTAGAGGATAAGGAGTTCCCAAAGATGAGTTGCCATGGGCCTTCACTTGTGGCTGTTATATTTCGTTTTTTCCATAAACCCCATCCCCCTCTACAATCCTGCACCGGTGCTCAGTAGAGGACAAGACTGTAGCTCTGTTTAAAACATGATGTGCATACATCCTTATTCCCACATGATAACTAGGATTCTCTCCCCCAGGGGCTGTGATAGGGGCCTCCACAGTGGTCTCAATCCCCTGATGGCGTGGAGTCCAGTCTGGGACCGGAAGAAGTAGTGTTTTCTTTTAAGAGTATTTAGTTACTTATAATGCTTCCATTATTTTACATTTTTGTTTCTTATGCCTTTCTTTTTCAAAAATAATTTAATTTTATCTCTGGGCAAACCAACACAAATACTTACATATGAAATGTTTCTCTCAGCATTTGCTTAAAAGTATTTTCTTCATTTAAGTCTTACATTTGCTTAACTTTAGAACATAACCAAGGTGTTAAGATAAAGAATAAAAACTGAAGAACTTTTTAGTTCTTAACAATATTACATATGGAACAAATAAGTGAATCATTTGCTTCAGTTCTGTTTAGAAAGCAGCTTTAAAATGGAAACAGACTGCAAATTTTGTCTCAGACTTGATCGGAAAGCATTACAACGAAACCACAGAAGATTCTTTGCTTGGAAATATTATGCATTAATGTTTACAGTTACAAGGCATACAAAAATAATATATTTCTTGCTATTAACAAGAAAACATCTACATTATTGAATTCAATCTTCTTCAACTTTAAAAAAATTAAATATATCTCTATACATGCATGCATGTATACATGAATTAACTTAAAAAATATCTTTTCAAGGTGTACATATTTATTTTACAGATACTGAATCTGTCTTCAGTCCTAACAGTTTCACTGTTTTGATCTTTTGTAAAGCTCCTCCATGGCCAGTGACTTTTGTTAGACCATTGTTTATCTTAGCAAGAGGTCCTCCTGTTAGCTCAGAAGGTGTGCTTTCCACTGTAACTAAAGGACCACAGGCAACCTACAAAACAAAAGAAATTATTACTTTTTGAAAGTTTATTAAAGCTTTCAAACAATAGTATGCTTTGTCTCTATTAACAGCTCTGTTTTCTAGCCACAAGTACATTAAATAATTGTTACAAGAATTCAGATACTCTCTAAACTGCACACTTTCGGATGACTTAACAGCTTTCTCTTTCTGTAAACTGTGTGTACCTACTGGATTTGGCCACCAGATGTCACTGTCCCTGCATCAGAACACACTTTGGGGCCAATGCAATATTATTCGCGGAAAGCAGGCGCTGACTTTTCAGCGCTCGCTTTCTTAACGCAAGCATGGTGCCTGCAAGGGGGGGGTGGCGCCATGCAATATGCAAATTAGGGGGTTACGCTAGCAAGGAGGCGCTAGGGTCGCTAGCGTGACCTTAGCGCCTCCTTGCCAACGCGACCCGGCGGTTACCGGCGGTCCGCCGGTTATGAACACCAATGCCGATAAACTTGGTGTCGGTTTTCATAACTGCAGTCAGTCGGTTATGAAAAACGATGCGGAGTTTATCGGCGTGGGTTTTCATTACTGCAGCTGGCCAGTTATGAAAACTGACGCCGAGCACATCGGCGTCGGTCTTCAAAGCGGCCAGCAGAGATTTTTTTTTCACTTTAAAAAAAGTACAGAAAAGCAGTTTTTTCTGTACTTTTTTTTTAAGTGCGTTCTGAGACGCACATTTATTTTTTTTGCATTGGGAGTGAATGAGTAATAGGATCATTCACATGCATTTGCATGTGATGAGCGCTAACTCATTCACTCCATGTCGGATGCACGTTAAATAGGCGCTAATCCCACTATTGCATTAGGGGGTGGATTAGTGCCTATTTAACTCACATCCGACAGCGGGTTAAACAGTGCACTCTGCTGAGCGCACTGTATTGCATCGGCCCCTTTGTAAGAAGCCATCCATACCCCTCAGTCCCTCCCACTTGGAGGCTCTAGATTGGATGCTTCACTACTATTTAGCTCAGCCATGTGAATACACCATGGGTTCAGTTGAGGAAGCAGTCAGAAAGTAAGGATACATTTTTTTCCACACTCTGATAGGGTCTCCCAGCCTTGCCCTAAGAAGTTTTCTTTTAGACGAGATAGCTCATCGGGCATTCCCTGCTAGAGGGTCCTTCTCACTATAAGTTGCAGAGAGCTAGATTGGTTATGCTTGATACTCTTTAGGGGCAAAAGGGGACCAAAGAGCTGTGAGCCTACTCTAAATGCTAGGTAGGCAAGCACCAGTGATGGATCCTGCTGCGAGAGACAATGAAGGTTAGAGGAATCCTGTTTTAGAAGGGACTGTGGCTCACCCTGTTTCTTTGGGCAAAGTCATCCTTGCTGGCCGTACTCAGAAGACAGGGGCCGTACTCAGAAGACCAGTGAGCCCACAACCTGAACGTGCAAGCACCTGTGACAGCATGAATGCCAGTCTAGGAAGATGTATCCAGTTAAGCTTTAAAGTATTTTTTGGGCTTGAGTTAAGTGGGAAGGCTTTTGGATCCCCCCTCCCCACTGGGATTGCAGAGCTAACATTTAGCTCGATCCCAGAGATGTTTTCCCCAAAGAGAAATCCTCTCAAGTAACAACAAAAGTATGAAAGAAAATCAAGAGCAAGAGACACCAAATGGACCTCCACCACCACCTGAGGTACCAGGACAGGCTGGGTGTCCAGGATGACGATGTCTAAAGATAGGATTTTCAGTAAAGAGGAGGGACACCTCCAATAGGATTCCCACACAGCCGCTGGGAGAGTTATACACATTAAAAATCAACATGGCTCGATCCAGAGGTCTATGACAAAGACACCTGTCTACCCAGAACTATCTTGTAACACCATTCAGATGTATACTCATCAATTTTGTACAAATGGATTTTATTTAACTTTCCCAATCAGTAAATATTATTTAGAACCCAGACCTGGTCCTGTCTGAGTTATTACAGCCTCTCACCTCATGGGAAGCCCCTAAAGAACAGCATTCATACTGGCGATCTTTTTCATTGTCTGGACCATAAGCAAGAGCTTCCCCTCATAAAAAGAATCTCCACCCCCCCCCCCAGGGATTGAGAGCTAGCGTGGGAAGTAAGATGCTAGCCGGAGCAGCCCCAGAAGCTTTAAATTACTTGTGTGCACTTAGGAGCTACAATATGCCAAAAAAGGGGTTACACTTAAAAAAGTGAGAAGGGACTTTGTTAGAATAATGCAATTCTCTAATATTTTCAGTGTTGATCTATGACAAATTATGTTTTTTCTTTTTAAAACACAGATTTCTCATGGGAAACATTTTTACACATGCCTGCAGATATTTTACAAGCACATTAGACAGCACAATAGCATTGTTTAAGAAAGGTGTACATATTGAAGATAGCAGAAATAGAAAAATGAACCTATGTTTCTAAGACTAGTGATTGGCATCCTTACTATAAAGCAAAGTTGATTACATGTAACAGGTATTCTCTGAGGACAGCAGGATGTTAGTCCTCACTCATGGATGACATCATCAGATGGAGCCCTGATGCGAAAAACTTATGTCAAATTTTCTAGAACTTTGATGAGGCACACTGAGCAGGCCAAGCATGCCCTATACCACATGTCCACAAGGGTTCCTCTCTAGTCTTGTAATATAGAATTATGATTAAAAAAAAATAGGAGAAACCCAATTCCGCAGGTTGGCGGGCGGGTTTTGTCAGAACTAACATCCTGCTGCCCTCGGAGAACACCTGTTACAGGTAAGCAACTCTGCTTTCTCCAAGGACAAACAGGATGGTACTCCTCACACATGGATGAATCCCTAGATACAGGTTGCTCCCTAACAGAAAAGGGGACCAACAGATACCCAACTAGGTGCCAATGGGCACAACAACACTGGTGCTGTTGGTTACAGAGGAGGAGGAGACAGCCTGAACCCAAACAACAGGCCCTAGGCGGGAGAGTTGGGTTCTACACGTCAAACAGGTACCAAAGGACAGACTGGCCGAACCTAGTGTCACGTTGACTATCCCTATCCCTATCCAGACAATAACAAGATATGAATGTGTGGAGAGAACTCCAAATTGCAACCTTGCAGATCTCCTCCATGGGAATTGCTTGCAAATGTGCCACTGATGCTGCCCTGGCTCTGACAGAATGAGCCTTGACATGACCCCCAAGATGCAGTCCCGCCTGGGCATAACAGAAGGAGATGCAATCTGCCTGCCAATTGGATAGTGTCTGTTTGGCAAAGGCAATGCCCAACCTATTCTTGTCAAAAGAAATAAAAAGTTGGGTGGACTGTCTATGGGCTTCTGTCCACTCCAGATAGAAGGCTAAAGCTCACTTGCAGTCCAAACTGTGTAGTGCTCATTTGCCTTGGTGCAAGTGGGGCCTAGGAAAGAATATTGGCAGGACTGGTTAAGATGGAAATCCATCACCACCTTAGGCAGGAACATAGGGTGTGTACGCAAGACCACCCTGTCATGATAAAACTTAGTATAAGGTGGATAAGTCACTAAGGCATGTAGCTCACTGACCCTGCATGCTGAAGAGACCGCCACCAAAAATATGACCTTCCAGGTCAGGTTCTTCAAGTCACAGGAGTGCAGCAGCTCAAAAGTAGCTTTCATTAGTTGAGCTAACACAATGTTGAGGTCCCAAGACACAGTGGGAGGCCTTACAGGAGGCTTCAATTGAAGCAGGCCCCACATGAAATGTACAACTATAGGCTGCAGAGATGGGCGGACCATCTACACTTTGTTGGTATGCGTCAATTGCACTGAGATGAAATCTAACAGACTTGATCTTTAAGCCAGCCTTTGATCGGTGTAGGAGGTAGTCAAGCAGTTTTTGTGTGGGACAGGAGAATGGATCTAGGGCCTTCTGCTCATACCACATGGAAAACCTTCTCTACTTCAGTCCATAAGACTTTCTAGGGAAGGCTTTCTAGAAGCTACAAGGACCCGAGACACATCCTCTGAAAGATGAAGCGGCTGCAGGATTAACCTCTCATCCAGGCTGTTAGCAACAGGGCCTGAAGGTTGGGATGCTGCAGCGTGCCCTGATTTGGGTGATGAGATTTGGGGAAGTCCCCAGACTGATTGGTCTCTGGAAGGGCAATTCCCATAGGAATGGAAACCAGACCTGTCTCGGCCAATGAGGGGCTATAAGGATCATAGTCCCCCTGTCCTCATGAAGCTTCAAGAGAGTCTTCGCTATTAAGGGAATCAGAGGATATGCATACAGAAGACCCTTGTTCCAATGATGGGCGAGGGCATCCGATGCTGGTTTGCTGTCTGACCTGTACAGGGAGCTGAACCAAGGCACCTTCCTGTTGCAGGGGGACGCAAACAGATCTAAATCTGGACTCCTCCAGAGGTGGAATATATGATTCAGTACCCCCTGGTCCAGGGACCACTCGTGGGGATTAAAGGCTTGCCTCAGCCTGTCCGCTACCACGTTCTCCGTCCCAGGTACAAGGCCCTGAGCACCGTCTTATGGAACAGGGCCCACGACCAGATCTGGACCGCTTCCTGACACAGGAAATACGATCCTATACCTCTCTGTTTGTTGACATACCACATAGCTACTTGGTTGTTGGTGTGGATCAGGACAACTTTGTTGGACAGCTGATTTCTGAAAGTCCACAGTGTGTACCTCATTGCTTGAAGCTCCAGGAAGTTGATTTGACAAGAATATTCCTGGGCGGACCAGAGACCGTGATTGTTAAGCCCATCTACATGAGCTCCCTACACCAGGGTGGATGCATCTATGGTTAGGTCAAATTTGGGTAGGGGGGACTTTGAAACAAGATCCACCATTCCAGATATGAAAGTACCTGCCACCGAGTCAATGAGTCCCAGAGAGACGGGGTGACTCAGATGCAATCCTGGAGGCTCTTAGTGGCTTGCAGCCACTCCGACCTCAGGGTCCACTGGGCTCTGTGCATGTGCAAATGTACCAAGGAAATGACATGGATGGTTGTGGCCATATGGCCCAACAACCTCAACCTGTGCCAGGCTGACACCTGCTGGCTCTGTTGGTTCTCTGCCAAAATGGTCATCAAAGTTACGGCCCTTTGGCGAGGCAGGAAGGCCTTGGCCTGAGCCCTGTCTAGAAGGGCTCCTATGAAGTTTAACTGAAGTGATGGGCTGAGATGGGACTTTGGGTAGTTGAGAACGAACCCTAGAGACTCCAACACCTGGATGATCAAGTGCATGGACCTGGTGGCTTCTGCCTAAGAAGTGCTCTTGACCAGCCAATCATTCAGATATGGGAAACATGCACTCCCCAGCCTGTGGAGGTAAGCTACCACCACAGCTAGGCAGTTTGTGAAGACCTGTGGGGCAGATGCGAGCCCAAATGGCAACACCTGATACTGGTAGTGCTGTTTTCCCACAACAAATCGGAGACATTGCCTGTGACCAGGGAATATCTCGATATGAGTGTATGCATCCTTTAGGTCGAGGGAGCTCAGTGAGTCCTCTTTTTGTAAAAGAGGGATCAAAGTGCCCAGGGAAACCATCTTTAACTTTTCTTTTTTTAGAAATCTGTTCTAGGTCCTTAGGTCTAGGATAAGACAGAGTCCTCCCGTTCTCTTTTGAATCAGGAAGAACCTGAAGTAGAATTCCCGCTCTCTTTTTCCTAGTGGTACAGACTCGACCGCTCTGGCCATTAAAAGGGAGAAGAGCTTCACTAGTATTTCTTTATTTATTTATTTAAAATCTTTTCTATACCGTCATTTAGTAGAATACCGTCACAACGGTTCACATATAGGCACATATAGTACAATGTATACGCAAATGTTCCTATTATTAGAAAGAAGGTGCCTCATAATCTCGGTGACATCGTTTCATAGTAATGGCTAAGAGTTTAGTGATGATTAATCTGACCTGTGACTAAGATAAAGACTGTTAGAATATACATTTAATTTAAAAGGTGCAAAAGACAGACCATGACATACATACATATAATGTGCTAGTGCTGTATGAAGATTTTATGTGTACAGCTTTCAGCGTTTTATTCTCTCTCGCTCTCTTTGTGGAAAGGCTTCTCTAAAGAGCCATGTCTTTAAGCTCTTTTTGAAAGTCTTGAAATCTCTCTGTAGTCTTATTTCTAAGGGCATGGTGTTCCATAGTAACGGTCCAGCCAATGATAGTGCTCTTTCTCTGACTTGAGTTAGTTTTGCAGTTTTTACTGAGGGGATGGTTAGAAGGGCTTTGTTGGCGGATCTCAGGTTTCTGTTAGGGACGTGGACGCGGAGTGCTGTGTTTAGCCATTCTGCTTTTTCGTCATTGATTAGTTTATGTATAATGCAAAGGGTTTTATATTTTATCCTGTATTCAATTGGTAGCCAGTGTAGTTCAGCTAGTGTTTCAGTTATATGATCTCTTTTTCCTGTCAGTACTCTTGCGACTGAGTTTTGGAGTATTTGGAGTGGTCTTAATGTTGTGTATGGTAATCCTAATAGTAAGGCATTGCAGTAGTCAGTGCTTGCAAATATTAAAGCTGATGTGCTACCGGCCCCCAAAACAGCACGGAGGGTAATTTGGCGGGACCAATTGGTACCTTTAATGGATGATGGACAGAATCTACTGGTCCGAGGTTATACTGGGCCACTGGTTCACAAAGAACTGCAGTCTTCTCCTGACCAGAGGGTCCATCATCCTAGGTATGGGCAACTGGAATTGACTGAGGATCTGGCTGGGGCTTGGCAAGAATGGCCGCAGGAACCCTGATGGTATTGACAGGAGCAAGTAGGTGGAGGATAGTACTTCCTTTGGTGAAATAAAGACTTCCTTAGCCCCGGTCTCACCAGCCTCATGGATGAGGAGGATGGTTCTGGAGTATTGGTGGAGAATTGTTGGAGTGTCTCATGGTGGTCCTGAAATTGGGCAACAGCATCTCTCACCTTATCTCTGAAGAGATTCTCTCTGGTACATGGAACGTCAGCGAGTCGTTCCTGTAGCTCAGGTAGAAGATCAGAGGCCCACAACCATGTCATTCTGCGGGCGCCGATTCCCGGTGCAGAGACTCTCGATGCTGTTTCAAAAATATATTGTAGGTCGCTTGAACCTCAAGTTTTCTGCAATCCAGGCCCTTATACACCAGTGACATGAGGGTGTCCTGCTGCTTTTAAGGCAGCTGTTCAGCCATCTTCTGCACCTGTTTCCAGATGTCCCTCGAGTAATGGCTCACGTAGAGCTGGTAGCAATGCGGGCAATAAGCATGGCACCTTGAAATAATTTCCTCCCAAGAGTATCCATTGCTCTACGGTCCTTCCCTGGGGGTGCTGAGGTATGAATCCGCCTTGAGGGCGGATTTGACCACTACCGACTGATGGAGCAGCTTATCGAATCCAGCAGCCTTCTGGATGAGGTAAACTCTGTTTGCCTTCTTATTGACGGGAGGCATTGTGAAGGGGTGTTCCCATATCCTCAGCAGCAACTCCTTAAGAACATAAGAAATTGCCATGCTGGCTCAGACCAAGGGTCCATCAAGCCCAGCATCCTGTTTCCAACAGAGGCCAAACCAGGCCACAAGAACCTGGCAATTACCCAAACACTATGAAGATCCCATGCTACTGATGTAATTAACAGCAGTGGCTATTCCCTAAGTAAACTTGATTAATAGCCATTAATGGACTTCTCCTCCAAGAACTTATCCAAACCTTTTTTGAACCCTGCTACACTAACTGCACTAACCACATCCTCTGGCAACAAATTCCAGAGCTTTATTGAGTGTTGAGTGAAAAAGAATTTTCTCCGATTAGTCTTAAATGTGCTACTTGCTAACTTCATGGAATGCCCCCTAGTCCTTCTATTATTCGAAAGTGTAAATAACAGAGTCACATCTACTCGTTCAAGACCTCTCATGATCTTAAAGACCTCTATCATATCCCCCCTCAGTCATCTCTTCTCCAAGCTGAACAGCCTTAACCTCTTCAACCTTTCCTCATAGGGGAGCTGTTCCATCCCCTTTTATCATTTTGGTTGCCCTTCTCTGTACCTTCTCCATCGCAACTATATCTTTTTTGAGATGCGGCGACCAGAATTGTACACAGTATTCAAGGTGCGGTCTCACCATGGAGCAATATAGAGGCATTATGACATTTTCCGTTCTATTAACCATTCCCTTCCTACGGGTCGATACAGTTATGCCGCGTTAGAAAGAGTGCGGCAGTGCAGGGCGCACCCTCGTTCCCCGCACGCACAGTTCTCTTAACATATCGTTCAATACTCTATTCAAATTGCTTGCAAATGCAAGCTGCGTCTGCGAAGCGTTAGGCGAAGCGTTAGGCCCGCGCATCCCATTTTACTGTATAGGCGCTTAATACAGTGCATATACAGTATCCTGGGTGAGCTGGTACCTGTCATTTCAAATGTCATTTCAACTGACATTTGAAATGACAGGTACCAGGAAGTGGATGGTTTCCCCCCTCCCGAAGCAAGGCGGGAGGGGGGAAACCATCAAAACTAAAACAACCAAAACTAAAACAAAAGTTGTTATATATATATATATATACACCTAGATGTCACTTTCCGAATCCCCCATCTCCACGCGTGTTTATCCAGGCGGCGGCGGGAGCCGGCGGGCGGGCGCGCATTTATCCAGGCGGCGGTGGGAGGCGGGCGGGCGCCCGTTCATCCAGGCGGCAGCGGGAGGGTGCGCGTTTATCCAGGCGGCGGCGGGAGCCGGCGGGCGGGTGGGCGTGCATTTATCCAGGCGGCGGCGGGAGGCGGCGGACGGGTGGGCGCCCATTCATCCAGGCGGCGGCGGGCGGGTGGGCGCACGTTTATCCAGGCGGCGGTGGGAGGGTGGGTGCCCGTTCATCCAGGCGGCGGCGGGAGGGCGCACGTTTATCCAGGCGGCAGCGGGAGGCGGCGAACGGGTGGGCGCCCGTTCATCCAGGCAGTGGCGGGAGGCGGCGGGCGGGTGGGCGCGCGTTTATCCAGGCGGCGGCGGGAGGCGGCGGGCGGGTAGGCGTGCGTTCATCCAGGCGGAGAGAGCCGGCGGCGAAAGCGGCCTCCAGCAGCCCCCGCTGGCAGTGAATGAATGCACGCCTGTTTACGCCCGTGCAATTTCGGTGCTCAAGGCGTGACGTCACGACGCTTGACGTTACGGCATGTGACTGGCTTGAGCGCCGAAATTGCACGATCGTAAACAGGCGTGCATTCATTCACTCCCAGCGGGGGCTGCTGGAGGCCGCTTTCGCTGCCGGCTCCCTCCGCCTGGATGAACGGACGCCCATCCGCCTGCCGCCGCCTGGATAAACGCGTGCCCACCTGCCCGCCGCCTCCCGCCACCGCCTGGATGAACGGGCGCCCACCCGCCCGCCGGCTCCCGCCGCCGCCTGGATGGACGGACGCCCACCCGCCCGCCGGCTCCCGCCGCCGCCTGGATGAACGGGCGCCCACCCGCCCGTGTGGAGATGGGGGATTCGGAAAGTGACATCTAGGTATTTATATATATATATATATATATATATATATATATATATATATATAACAACTTTAGCATTTTATGAGAACTGTAATTTTTTTTGTAAGCCGCTGTCAGCTCCCATATGGAACATGCGGGATGAAATAATTTTTTTAAGCAAATAACTAATGCAATCGGAGTTCCGTGCAGCATCGTTCATGCAAAAAGAAGGGCTGAAGGCAGTTTGAAAGCGGGTTAGTATATATGGAGGTCGTCCATGGTGCAGGACTAACACCAGGTAGAGGGAAGGCGGTAAACTAACAGGTTAAGAACGCGGCAAAATAGCGGGTTTCAAAGGAGATAATCGGAGCGCGCGTCACAGTATCAGAGGGAATAGCTAATTCCTTCATTAAATAGCTAATTCGTTCATTTACATATGATATACATGCTGGGTGCGGAAAGGGTTATGCGTCGGTTTCAAGAGGCACTAAGGACACGTGAAACTGGAGACTGTATCGCAGGATCGCTTTACGCGTCCCAATTGTGCGCCCACAGCGAGTTGCAGACGGGGAATCTCCAACCGCACTTTACAGTATAGACCTGCTAATAATTCTTAACATTCTATTTGCTTTTTTGACTATTGCAGCACACTGAGCTGACGATTTTAAAGTATTATCCACTATGATGCCTAGATCTTTTTCCTGGGTGGTAGCTCCTAATATGGAACCTAACATCGTGTAACTACAGCAAGGGTTATTTTTCCCTATACGCAACACCTTGCACTTGTCCACATTAAATTTCATCTGCCATTTGGATGCCCAATCTTCCAGTCTCGCAAGGTCCTCCTGTAATGTATCACAGTCTGCTTGTGATTTAACTACTCTGAATAATTTTGTATCATCCGCAAATTTGATAACCTCACTCGTCGTATTCCTTTCCAGGTCATTTATATATATATATATATATATATATTGAAAAGCACCGGTCCAAGTACAGATCCCTGAGGCACTCCACTGTTTACCCTTTTCCACTGAGAAAATTGACCATTTAATCCTACTCTCTGTTTCCTGTCTTTTAACCAGTTTGTAATCCACGAAAGGATCCTTAAGGATCTCGAGTACTGGAACCACCATGATCTCCTTAAAAGGCTCCATGAACTGGGGGATCTCAAGCATTTTGTGCCAGGTATCCTCCTCCATCAACAACTAAAAATTGATGTCTTCCTCGATCACCCTCACAAACCCTGTGAAGGTCAAGCCCTCAGGAAGAGATTTCCTTTGCTCCTCTGGAGGAGAAGGGTCTAAAGGGAGGCCCTTTGAGCTCTCAGAGGAGGACTACAAAACAGCACTTCAGGGGTCATAGGGTTCCTCATCCTCACTGAAGGCAACAGGGGATGGGTCCCTAGGTGCTCGGTCTAAGTCCAGAGGTACAGGCACCGGTAAAACTGGATAGGGGGGGGGGGGGGGCAGCAGGTTTCGGCATCTCCGCCAGTGACTAAGGAACTTCTTTCTTGGAGAAACCGGCGACGACCACCATGTTGGTAGAGGGAGGCCTCAGTGCCAACTGAGTCAGTAATGCACCGATGAGCATGTTGAGCTTCTTCAGAAGTGGTACGAAGACAAATGGCACCGGGTCAGGTGCCGTCGGTGCCGCAGGATTGAAACCCTGCTGCCTAGTCCACCACTTGCAGGACTTGACGCACCAGCTTCTCTCCTTGAATGCTGCCAATGCCAAGACCAACTGGGAGGAAAGGAGGGGAAGCCAGATCTTCTTTGGACCCTTGAGGTTAATAGGTAAAATAAAGATTTGGGGGGGGGGGGGGGGCTAGGTTAGGGCTAGGGGGCGGATAGGTTAGGGGAAGGGAGGTTAGTGTAGGGAGTTGGGAAGGCCGCGGGCTTCGGAGCATGCAGGATGCACAAGTGTGCACCCCCTTGCGCGCGCCGACCCCCAATTTTATAACATGCGTGCACCTGCACATGCATGATATAAAATTGGGCGTCCATGTATGCGTGCCAGGTAGCGCACGCGCATTCTTTTAAAATCTACCCCTTATTTAAAATGGCATATTCCACTTAGGTACAATTTTGAAGGAAGCCACTGTTTGTGGTGACTATATGTATTTTCAAATGAAGGCTCATGGCACTGTAGCTCCATTAGATGTTCCATTTGAAATGGAAGCCCAAATAAGTAGAAGTGAAAAACTACCAGGACCAAAAAAAAAAAAAAAGGTATGGGATACTGCCTATGTAAATACATAAAACAGAGAAATGAATTCTTATTTACAGGTTTATGAAGCCTTTTGAAAATTTGACTGCTCTTTATTAGGCAGATCCACAACTGAAAACAGACAGTGTTGCTCAGCTTTAAAGGAGAGAGCAAAAGCTTTTTTTTCTTGATGTCCTCCTTTACAGAAGGCACCAGGAGAGTTACTCCAGCTGAAAACTACCCAAGGACTCTCATTCTGTAAATAAACATCAGATTCTCACAGTTTTATCTTTTGAAATATTAGATGTGTCAGGCAGCTTTTCGAAATGTAACATACAAAGGTGGATATGCTGGAAAGGGAATTCTTGAATTGCAGGTTCTCAGCTGCCTCAGGGCAGGCGCAGGTTGCGCATGCCGGCAGGCTGCCAGCGCGCGATCCCCCAGCACAGCGGCAAATGACCGCTGTGCCAGGGGCCTCTAGCCCCACCCCTCCCCGGACCACCCCGCCCCGCGCCCGCCCCTTTCCAAAGGCCCCGAGACTTATGCGCGACCCTTTGAAAATTGGCCCGGCGCGTGTAACTCTTTGAAAATCTACCCCTAAATGAATAAATGTATACCCCAAATCTTGCCACTAGGGTCACTGTTCTGCAATGACTTGGACTTGGTGAAAGTCGTGTAGCTGGGTTTAAAATAGAACAAAATAAATTCTTAGAGGAAAAGTTAATAAACCACTGTTAGCTATGTAGACTTGGAAAAGCCACTGCTTATGCCTGTTATAAGCAAGAAGGATTGGATCTATTCTTTGGGATCCTACTGGATACTTGTGACCTCGATTAGTCACTGTCAGAGACAGGATGCTGGGATTGATAGACCTTTGGTCTGACTTAGCATAGCATTTCTTCTGTTCTCTCTCCCCCAGTAGGGGTTGTGAATGCTGCCTGTGCAGCATCCTTGATGGCCTGAATAGCTCAGGAGTAGCAGTGCCACGGTGCCATCAGGCCAGTCCAAAATGAAGATACTTAACTGAAATATGTTCATTCTCAGATTACAGCAGCTCAATCAAGCAACATATGTAGATCACATGATTGTTATGTGCACTGTCAAAGAAAGATCTGGAGCTTTCTAGGAAAGATGTTTCTCTTGTGCAATAGGGGACCCACACAATCCTGAAACAATTGCCACTCAGTTCTTGTATAATAAAGAAAACAACATCATCTTTTAAATAAATCGAAGAGACATGATTGTATGGCTCTGTTTAGCTTAATGGACTAATACTTGTCCACTACCTTCTAGAAAAATGGGTAAAATGCCAACAAAATGCTATAAAAAGAAGAAATATTTTTTTGCCAGTATGTTTTTTTCCTTAATATTGAGTAACTCGTTAGACTTTCAATTAATCAGGTGAAGACAATTCTGTACTGGAATCTGAGTTATTTCTGCATATGCAAGTGAAGACTTTGTTTTTCAAATTGTGAATTCAGTGAAATCTCAAGCCATATCTCAGTTTTCAAGATTGTTGAGCAGTTTTTTGTTAGCTTGAACAGGCCTGGATTACTGCAACTCAGTTTACATTAGAGTCCTGCAAGTGGTATAAAATGTGACTGCACAAATGCTGATTGGTAGCAGACTCAGAGATAATATCACTCTGGTCCTGCAGTCTTGAAGTCAAAAGTTTTATTGTATCTTTCTGTCCAATATAGTCCGATTTAGCTTATAATATTCTTTATTGATTTTTGTTATGCTTGCTATGAACAAAATATAGAAGCTACTATTTTAGATTATAATAAGAATGAAAGATATGTAAACAAACTTGCACAAGGCTATACTACTGAATTTTTTGGCTCCATGGACAAATAAAAGATAATTATAATTGTTAGGAAATAGTTATAATGATATGTGATTCTTTCCTATCATAATAAAATGTGCTGTGCATGTAAATAATTGCAATTGGAACCTAGGTCATGCTGACCTGTTAAGTGATCATGTAAACCGGTGTGAAGGTATAAACCAACATCGGTATAGAAAATTAAGCAAGTAAGTAAATAAATAAATAAATAAATAAACAAACAAACATGTATTACTGACTTTGTTTCTAGAATGCATATAAGTCTGATTGTATGTATTGGATTTCGGGAATGCCCACTGAGAATTTACTCGAAGTGTGGTCTTCTCCACTGTAATATTTTTCCTATGTAATATTACATTTCTAATAAATTTGGTAAGATTTGTATTGCAACAGATTCATCTTTGTCTACTTTAATTTGTGGAAAAAATATCAGGGCCTAGATAAAAATATCCATTCTGGTGCCATAATCCTAAACAAAAATGCACTTAAAGAATTATGGTACCAGAAATCTCAGACCAAGAAACGGGCCGATACAGAAAGAAGGGCGGGAGAGCTGGTGAGCGCCCGCTCTCCCGACACACGCACAGGCCAGTGTCCTGGGCGCACGATTCAGTATCGGCCCGCATGCAAATGAGGGCCCGCGGTAAAAAGAGGTGCTAGGGACACTAGCGCGTCCCTAGCACCAACTTTTTGACAGAAGCCGCGGCTGTCAGCGGGTTTGACACCCGATTTTAACCGACAGCGGGTTTACCGGCATCGGTTCTCGAACCCGCTGACAGCCATGGGTTGGGAAAACGGACGCCGGCAAAATTGAGCGTCCGTCTTCCAACCCGCGGGCCGTGGGCAGATTTTTAATTTTTTAAATTTTTTAAAAATTTTTGGGACCTCCGACAGTTTGGTGGAAAAAAATCTAGATGAGAGTGCAAAAAATGTATCTTTAGTGAATTGTTGCGGCCAAGGCTTTTGTATACCTTGAGGAGATTTTCCACCAACTCCTTATAGATGTCTGCCTTGTTGTTTCTGAAAAAAGTTGTTACCACTAACTGGAAGGCTTTCCATTTCATCTTTTCCTTGCCACGCAATGCATGGTTAAATGCATCATTTTGAAGAAGTTCATGAATTTGAGGGCCAACAAAGAAACCTTCCGTTAACTTAGCTTCACTTAACCTTGGGAATTTATCACCGAGGTACTTGAAGGTGCTTTGATTTTGTCCATAGCTTTGACAAAGTTATTCATCAGACCCAGCTTTATGTGTAAGGGTGATAACAAAATCTTCCTTGATTCAACAAGTGCTGGATGTTAAATACTTCTCCTCCCAGGCTTCAGTGACTGTCAGAATGACCAATCTCTCTTGATGTAGTGGGAATCTCTTGCATTACTATTCCATTCACAGAGGAAACAACAGTTCTTTGTGTATCCAGTCTTCAGACCAAGCAAGAGAGCAACAACCTTCAAGTTGCCACAAAGCTGTCACTGATATTGGTCAAAGTTTATGCACCTCAAAACTTGCTTCATGTTATAAGTTTCCTTCATATGGACTGCATGACCAACTGGAACTGATGGCAAAATATTGCTATTTTGCAACAAGATAGCTTTAAGACTTGTCTTTGATGAATCAATGAACAGTCTCCACTCATCTGGACCATAAAAGATGTTTAGGCTGCCATCATAAAGAGGAGGCAGCAAAACACTGCACGGAGCGGCAGTAGCCACAGAGGCATTCACGGAGCGGGATGCCAGTGGCCAGTAGTTGGTGTTCCACCTTCAGGCAGCAAAACACTGCACGGAGCGGTAGTAGCCACAGAGGCATTCACGGAGCGGGATGCCAGTGGCCAGTGGTTGGTGTTCCGCCTTCACGGAGGGCTGCCATCTCCAAAAAAAAAAACAAAAACAAAAAACAAACAAACAAAGCAGGGGTGGGTAAGAGTATGGGGCAGGGGTGTGGCCTGCTTGTTGCGGCGGATGCTACCCCTGATTGAGCTGGATGTTCACTGGGATGCGGATATGGCGCTGCTCTCTGCATGGTGGAGGGGTGGAAGGGAGTTGGGGCCGGAGGGTGCTGGAAGCCAATAGTGACGGGTGGGAGGGAGAAAAAAGGGGGGGGGGGGGAAAACCAAAACAAAAAACAATGGATAAACTGCGTGGCTTGCTGGGCAGACTGGATGGGCCGTTTGGTCTTCTTCTGCCATCATTTCTATGTTTCTATGTATGTTTCTATCAGACCACTGATGTTGTGGCAGCTTTCAAGATCACCTTCCCTGAAGAAGAATGGGACAAGATCATTTTGATAGTCACGGAAATGGAAACCTTCACATCATTTGCCAGGAGATTCCACTACTGTAGTCTGAAGCCCAACATCTCTGCCTTATTCTTGGGTAGTTCCAAATTTCTGACAAGGTCATTCAGTTCATTTTGTGCCCAATTTGGCAAGAATTTTGGGTGTGTTCTCAAAACAATTTTATTTGGGAAAATTTGTGAACCTGGTGGGTAGGTTACTAGCACTTGAAGCTCACTTGTTCTTTATGCAGACATTATTATTATAAGGAATAGTAGCTTGCAAGTCAGCCATTTAACTTCTGTAGTTGCCAAAGACTTGAATGGGATTTCATTAGCTGGGAAAGAAATACGTTGAGATCCATTGAGCCGGAGTTCTTATTGAAGGCTTCACATGAAATAATTCCTTTATAAACCTCGATTCTATTGGTAGTAGAGATATAGGTACACCTTCTGAAGGGTGATAGTACTCAGAAGATGGTGATGTCATAGGTCAACATTGTGGCCAGTTCCTGCTGCGAGGCCTTTATCTGGTGAATAGGTGCGAGTGTGCACCTAGGGGAAAGCGGCAGGGCTTGGCAATGGTGGCATCAGGCCCTGATGATGTTGGTGAAGGCATGGGGGTGAGTGAGGCCGGCTGCAGTATGGAACTGTGGACAGCCATGCGTTACATCTTGCTACTAATAAAACTTGCTTCACTTCTGCACAAAACGGTAAGGTTATGATACATAAGGCCTTACACAACATCGCACCTCTCAACCTAACATTCCAAATTCAATTACACACATCTGTGAAACCAACCAGAAGCGCCTATCAGAACAGACTAATCACACAACCTGCGAAATCCGTTCTGAGGAAACGTGCATTATCCACAGCGGGCCCTTCACTTTGGAACTCGCTCCCTCCAGACCTTCGTTTGGAACCATGCCACTCTACATTTAAAGGGAAACTTAAGACTTGGCTTTTCAAACAAGCTTTCCCCTAGAGCCAAGAACACGAAGAAAAGTCTTTTCAAGCCCACAACGAGTTATTCAGATCTATTTTTTTCTTCCTTTGTTAATCAGAAATTTACACATGCTGACTTCAATGTAAAACTTATTACTTTGTTTTTGTTCAATGTAAAACTTCTTTTATTCTGTTCTATGTAAACCGCTATTTGTAGCGATAGTTACTGTTCTTTGTGAACCGGGGTGATATGTATATTATACAGGAACCTCCGGTATATAAATTAATTTAAATAAATAAATAAATAATAAATTACTAATTTACTCTCAGCATCCAAGGTGTGAAAGCCAAGGACTAAAGGTTTGGATGGATAAGAGACCTTGGAATTGAGTTAGCAGTTTTTAAAAAGATTGGTAGATGAACTGGTGAAGCTATGGCTAACCTTTGAAACCATGTTTGTCAAGGCCAGAATGGAGCTACGAGTCATTTTCTATTTGTCTTTTCTTAACTTTAATAAAACTTTTGAGATTAGTAGAATTGAAGGAAAAGCATACACAAGATCCTTGTTCCATCAAATAAAGAATGCATGTGAAGCATATGCTTCTTGGAGCAGTAAAGAGGAAGCTTGTGATTGCACAACAAAGCAAATAACTGAAGGGTCCTCTATTGTTGAAAAGGCTCTGCACCACTGTGTGAAGAGACCATATCTGTGGTTATAGATGACAGAGTGCCTGCTAGAATATTGTCCTTGCCAGGGAGGTAAATTGCTGATAATATGATGTTTACTCAGGGTGTCGCACCGATGTGTGTGGCAGGCCCGCCTCTAACAGTGAGGCTGGGCCACCTCAGCTTCCCATCCCACCGCCGTAGTGAGTCTCTCGGGGGCTGTGCGAGGGGTGGGGGTGAGACAGACGAGAGATGCACATTCGCCCCTCCTGTCCCATGCATAGTGTTGGCAACACTCACGTCGTCAGCTGGGGATGGGCGCCTGGCAGTGACGTCACCGGCCCCATTTAATCGGCCGGCCCAAGCATGCCGGCCCTTTTCCCCTCCCCGGCTGGCCGGTGTGATTGAGATGACTTGGATGCTGTCAGCAACCGACAGGGCACCGGTAGCCATGTGGAAGCGACCCCGCCCCCCCCCAGCAGCCACGAGGAATCAACTCCACAATTCAAAACAGCAAGTATAAAAAAAAACAACTTATCTTGGCGAGGGGGGGGGGGTGGGGGGGGACACAACAATGAGCAGCTGCGTTAATATAATGGCCGAGCCGGGACTATGTGGGCACCATTGTATTGCAGGAGGGGCCCCAAAAAGGCTAGCAAGCAGCCAACGGGACATCACGAGCCAGCCGAAGCACCAGAAGGACCAGGAGGTGGTGCATGCCGCAGATCCCCTCACTTCGGAGGCCACGGGTCCGATCCCACCCATGCCTCCCCCCCCCCCGAAACCACTTGCAATCAACAAGCAGGCCAGCCCAAACTGCATGAAATGCTGGCGTGGCCCCCACGTCCGCACAGGACATCCTCACCGCCCTTGCAGCATGATCCGACCTCTGATGGAGTCCCCAGCGCACAGCCTGTACCCAGATCGCCGACCTTTGTGATGGATGGACAGCCAGTCGTAGGAGCGGACCACGGCAGCGCAGGCAATCCCCGGGAAGGACCTAGTTGGTCGGCTCTACCGCCACCACCCATCCCCACAGGATGGAATGGCACATACCCGGGCACAGGGCTTAGCTCCCCACATTGCTCCTATTGGATCCCCAGGACAATTTGGGCCCATGCCCAGCAGTATCCTGCATTCACTGCCAGCTATCTGGATGCACAGCCGGTGCAAAGTCACCCGGCAGCTTGGTGCCCAAATCCATATCCCAGCAGTGAGGGCTACGTTGTGGCATCGCAAGCATGGGGGCTGTGGCCTGCCAGGCCTGGTACACTGGGCAACTTGGACATGAGAATTCAGCTCAGAACGCTGATGCAGTTAGTCCACCGGCTGATCCTTTGGGGTCGCAACCTCAGGCAATGGCGTGGGCCCCGCTCCCACAGGAAAATCAGCCTTATACCAAAGTGGTCCCAACGACGTCCACTGGCATACCACACGAAGTTAGAGTCGTCGAATGCTTGAGTAGTTGTTTCAGGTGAGTCAGAGGGAGCAATTGCAGGAGAAACAACACGAGTCGCATGCGAAAAACCAGGCACGGACAAAGGCGAGAGGACTAGGAAGGACAGTAAGTGAAAGAATAAAGCCAGGCGGAAGGCCCGCTTTGAGTCAAGTTCTGACAGTTCATCATCTGACTCCTCATCCTCGGAATCTTCATTGGACGAGAATCGGCAAAGGACCGACAACGCAGTCGAAGCATCCCACGGGCCTCTGGCGCTGACGACTTTATCACAGAAATGGGAGAGCGTGCCCAGATCCCTGCATAAGAATATCAAAAAGAGGACATACATAGATATTTTCAGGATTATGGAGGGACAAAGGTAGTGAGGAGACAGGAAGGCGAATACCAAGCGCGATCAGGAGCCCCATGTCAACGAACCGGTTCCGCGGAATATTATCAATTGGACCAGTGCATTCTCATGGATGACAAGTGTGGTCGGCCAGGAAGATCCCTCTCAGTATGGACCCAAGTTAAGTTAAGCAGACATCATCTTGGAAACTTACCGCGAATACGAGGGCTGGGCATGGCTCAATTATGATGAGTTGGGCAATTGCCAGTCTTGTGGCCTGGTTTGACCTCTGTTGGAAACAGGATGCTGGGCTTGATGGACCCTTGGTCTGACCCAGCATGGCAATTTCTTATGTTCTTATGTTTAGGGACAAAATGGAGGAGAATTGCCATGTGTCAGGGGAACACAGAATGTCGGTCTCTGGCTGCGGCAGATGAAGAGCAAAGCAGCGGATGCTGGTGCTCCTACTTGGCATTTCGGCAAGGTGAGTCAACAACCCACGCCCCAGGGACAGGTCACCCCCAGAACCTCTGGCTAGAGGTATAACAAGTTGTTGTGTGGCTTTCAAGACTGCAAGTTTAAGCCCGCCTGCTCTATCTACCTCGCCCTCACCCAGCTACGAAATGCCAGAAGAAGCACAGCAGAAGGAATAACGGCAGGCCGAAAGGATTGTAACTCTTTTTCATTAGTGCCATCTCCCATAAAGCTGGATGTCATGCGGCCTTGGATCAACCTATACCCCAAGAAGAAAGCAGCAAGAAAATTATTGGAAGGTTTTCAACATGGTTTCATCATTCCGGTTCAGGGCGATATCGAAGGTATACAGGCAACGGACACCCCTTCCACAACAAAACATGCAGATTTGGTGCAGCGGAAGTTGGATGCGAAACTGGCCATGGAACAAATCGCCGGACCTTTCAGCTCCCTGCCCTTCAGCAAAATGGTGATCTCCACGCTAGCTATTGTCCCAAAAAAGGAACTGGGCAAGTATCATCTGATTCAAAATTTGTCCTACCCGCATGTGGCATCAGTCAACGATCACTTGCCAGACGAAGAGTGGACAGTGCAATACACGTCATTCGATAGCGTCAACGCCATACTCCGCCAATGCGGCAAAGGGGACCTCATGGCAAAAATTGACATAGAGTCTGCTTTGTGCCTGCTTCTGGGCAACCCCAACAGTTTCCTGTTACTAGGTTTCTGTTTCAACGGCAAGTACTACTTTGACAAGAGCATGCCTATGGGTGCTCCGTGTCGTGTGCATATTTCGAACTTTTCAGCTCCTTCCTTCACTGGGTCACCGCGCAGAAATCCGGTCTCGAGACCATAGTACACTATCTAGACGAATTTTTGTTTGTAGGCCCATCTGGTACACAGACGTGCACGCTTGTCTGCATTTCGCAGTTTAGCTCTTGAATTCAGGGTCCCCTTAGAACAAGGAAAAACCAAGGGTCCCTCCACAGTGAACAAATTTCTGGGAATCGAGTTCGACTGCGCGAGGATAAGCTGCAGAATCTCGGACACACATTGTCAGCTAATAAATTGACATTAGTGGAGGTCCAATCCCTAATCGGCACCCTAAACTTCACATGCAGGGTTATACTGATGGGGAGGATGTTTTTAAGGAGACTAACTGCATGCACAGCGAGAGTGATCATCCAAATAGCAAATGTTGCTTACCTGTAACAGGTGTTCTCACAGGACAGCAGGATGTTAGACCTCACATACGGGTGACATCACAGGATGGAGCCCAATCACGGAACACTTTTGTCAAAGTTTCTAGAACTTTGATTGGCATCTACTGGGCATGCCCAGCATGGCACTAAACCTGCAGCCAGCAGGGGTCCCTCTTCAGTCTTGTTTAAAGGAAGTGCCGAAAAATAAAATAAGAAAATGTAACGAACCCAACACCGTGGGGCGGTGGGCGGGTTTCGTGAGGACTAACATCCTGCTGTCCTGTGAGAACACCTGTTACAGGTAAGCAACATTTGCTTTCTCAGAGGACAAGCAGGATGGTAGTCCTCACATATGGGTGAGTAACGAGCTGAGGATGTCCGAGAAATGCATCAAATGTAACCAAGGTGGGCAATAAGCACAAGGACTGGGGTGGAATTTGGTAGAGGGCATCCTCTACCAAATACCTCTACCAGGCGGAAGGGTGTTGGTACATCAAGTTGTAAAAAGGTTTTGCAAGACAGACTGGCTGAAGATGGAATCTTGTCTAAGCAATAATGGGCTGTAAAGGTATGGAGAGAACTCCAGGTAGCAGCCCTGCAAATGTCAGGAAGCAGCACAGAGTGTAGGTGTGCTACTGAAGTCGCCATGGCCCTCACAGAGTGTGCTTTAACATGGTCTTGAAGCGGAATGCCTGCTTGCTGATAGCAAAAGGATATGCAGTCCGCTAGCCAGGAGGAGAGAGTCTGCATACCCACAGGCTGCCCCAATTTGATGGAATGGAAAGAGACAAACAATTGAGTGCTTTTGCTGTGGGCAGCTGTACGGTCGAGATAGAAGGCTAGAGCCCGTTTGCAGTCAAGGGTATGCAGAGCCTGTTCTCCTGGATTGGAGTGAGGCCTGGGAAAGAAGGTAGGTAGTATAATGGATTGATTAATGTGAAACTCCGATACTACCTTAGGTAAGAACTTAGGGTGAGTGTGGAGTACTGCCCGATCCTGCAGAAGTTTAGTGGAAGGCGGATAGGTAACTAGGGCCTGTAACTCACTAACTCTGCGAGCAGATGTGATTGCCAAAAGAAAAATCACTTTCCATGTGAGATAGCGAAGATCACAGGATTGGAGAGGCTCAAATAGTGGTTTCATGAGCCGACCCAAAACCAGATTGAGGTCCCAAAAAGGGGTCGGAGGGCATAGTGGAGGCTTGAGGTGAAGCAAGTCTTTCAGAAAACGTGTTACGAGATAGGTGTGTGTGTGTGTGTGGGGGGGGGGGTGCGGTGAAGGCTATAAAACTAGGGGAGTTTGGAGGACCTAGCTCTTAACTGGATGAATTGGGGATAAACTGGTAAAACTGGGAATGCTGTCGGCGTGCACCTCACTTAAAATCACCCAATTTATGCAGTAGAAGCAGGATTTGAGTGCACAGTCAAGTGCCCACTTAAAATTTGGTGCACATGTGCGCACAGCAAGACTATTTTATACATGCACACATATGTTATAAAATGGTCTGAGTCCCTGGGTGTGGGCCGATATATGTGCGCAAATGTGTGTGCCTGCACACTGGTTTGAAAGTTACCGTCATAATATTTAGATGAGCACCCCCATCCTCGTAATATTGTGGCTGTAATTATTAAATGGTGAATGTCTGGTGAGTGGAAAAGAAGGCCACAGAAAAGATTGGAGGCTCTCTCCACCACATTATGGAATTTATGAGATTTGTTGTCACTACTATTTTTTTGGGACAATGGATGGAGATCTATTTTCAATTCATTTTGAAGTGCCATTGTGCTCCTCTCATATGCAATTTTGCTAAGACAGTACACTTACTGTGACTGCCATGTGCCCTAATATTCATATAAAAACTCTGGCTCTCACCAGTGGATGGCTTAAAACAGTTTGAACTTTGCTGATTAGATTGTGCATTCGCTTGTCAGGCAGGAAAGCCTTGGACAACATGGTGTTTCTGGGCTTCAGATGGAATTTCTTTGCTTTGATTATGAACCTAATAATCTTTGGGTGTTAATAACTAAGTGCATGTTATTTTAGAATTGTAAGTAGGATCAATTCGATATTAACCAATCAGCAAAATAAAGAGATACTACAATGTTATTTTTCTGAGATATGCTGCAATTACTTATTTATTTATTTTTTATTTATTTATAGCTTTTCTATACCGACTTTCCAATAACAGAATTACTGATCAATTCGGTTTACATTTTAAACTTTAACAGTGACAAGTAATTGTCTTACAATGAACAGGAAGAAATAACTTGGAAATAAATATATGGGGATTATAACATAGATACAATATATAGCCTAATGTAGGCAAAGGCATAAAAACATAGGCACAAGGACTGCCAAAGATTTGAATTGAATTGATGAGTTCTTTGGGGTATTATTTGTGTTGTTCATTGGGGTATTCTTTGGGGTTCGAGGAATGTTTAGAGTTGAACTTGTTTCTTTCTTATATAGATCTCTTGTCGGTTGTTTGAAAACCTGAGTTTTTAAGTAGTTCTCTTATAGATTGATTGAAAAAGACCTAAAGGGGACCTTGGCAGAGATGAATTCAGCCAGCTGAAATTATGGAAAAGCTTGGTGGAAGAGCCAAGTCTTAAGTCTTTTTTTGAAGACTTAAGAAAAAGACCTAAAGGGGACCTTGGCAGAGATGAATTCAGCCAGCTGAAATTATGGAAAAGCTTGGTGGAAGAGCCAAGTCTTAAGTCTTTTTTTGAAGACAATGGGGCATTGCACTGATTTGAGTTCAGGTGGGAGAGTATTCCAGAGTTTGGGGCCAGCTGTGGAGAATGCTCTTTTGTTTAACGCTGATTTCATTGGATGGGTTTGGAGGTTGTTTCTGTAGGCTTGTCTCACTGGTCTAGTAGAGGTGTGCAGTTGTAAAGGGATTTTGAGCTCGAGTGGGGCCAGGTTGTGTAGTGCTTTGTGTATTGATGAAAGCACTTTGAAGAGTATTCTGAAATTGACTGGTAACCAGTGCAGGTCCTTTAAAACGGGTGAGATGTGGTCTCTTTTGTTGGTCTTGGTTAGAATCCTTGCCGATGCGTTTTGCAACATCTGTAGTGGTTTTAAGGCGTTTACTTCTAGGCATTTTGTGAATACTCTGGGTGCAGTTGCCAGACCAAATGGCAGAAGTTAATACTGAAAATGTTGATCCTCCAGAACAAATCAAAGATATTTTTTTGTGAGATTTGGGAATGAGAATATGGAGATAGTCAACCTTCAAAACTACTGCTTCAGCGAAACAGGCTTGACGGCCCTGGCTACCAAAAGTAATTCCTGATGCGATGATGGATCCCAAGAGGGGCATGAGGAGAGTCCGGAGGGACACCCAGGAAGTTCAGCTGGTACCCTCAACAAACGATGGACAGAACCCACTGGTCCGAGGTGACACTTGGCTAATGGACTACAAAGAACTGTATCAGGCCTCCGACTGGAGGGCCTTGCGTCAAAAGTACGGGTGGTTGGCTTATGTTCCCTCACAGCCAGTCAGAACCCTGTAGCAGGGCTCGGCGAAGGTCTGGGGGCCCGCTGCTGTCTAGGGTGGCCCCTAGGGCTCACCCCCGAGAGCTGGTGTGAGAAGCAGGAGGATAGTATTTCCTCTGGTGGTAGAAGGACCTCCTCAGTCCCTGTTGCGAGGACTTCCTGGCCGTGGACAGCGGGTCTGAGGTACTGGCCAAGAGATGCTCTAGAGTCTCATGAAGATCCTTTAACTGAGCCACAGCATCCATCACCCTGTCGCCAAAGAGAATTTTGCTAGTACACGACAGTTCCACGAGCCTCTCCCTCACCTCTGGGCAGAGATCCGAGGCTTGAAGCCAGGCCATCCTGCGGACACCAATTCTCAAGACCACCACCCTCACTGCCATCTCAAAAGCATCAAAGGTGAAGCACACCTCATGCTTGCCACATTCCAGACTCTGCTGGACGACTGCTAGGAAAGCGTTCTGCTGCTGTTAGGGTAGGTGCTCGGTTAGGTCCTGGATCTGCTTCCAGAGGTTTTGAGAATACTGCATCACATAAGGCTGGCAGGAGGTGATATGGGAAATCAGCATGGCACCCTGAAACACCTGCTTTCCCAGCGCATCTAGAGCCCTATGTTCCCGTCCCAGTGGGGTAAAGGCATGGGTGCGAGAGTGCTTGGCCTTCTTGAGGGTGGACTCCACCACAACTGACTGGTGAGGGAGTTGATGCTTCTCAAACCCCCTAACATGCTGGACCAAGTACTCCACATCAGCCTTTCTATTCACTAGAGGCACGGAGAAGGGATGTCCCTAAATCTGAAGGATCAACTCCTTGAAAATCTAATGGACAGGAACAACCACCACTTCCTTCGGGGCATCCACAAACTGGAGAACCTCCAGCATCTTATGTCTGGCATCCTCTTCCATATGAAGTTGGAATGGAATGGTTTCTGCCAAGGCCCACACAAAACCAGCAAAGGTTAAGTCAGGCAGGGACCAGGACCGCTCATCCAGAGGAGACAGGTCAGAGGGGAGGTCATCGGAGTCATCAGAGGAAGACTCAGAGGTATTGTCCCCCTACGGGTTGTAAGGGGCATCATCATCACTAAGATCGCCCCAAGACACCAGTGGGGGAGCCCTTCCCAGGTCCCATGGCTTGGGCACCAAGGGCCCCAAAGGTCCCAGAACCGGACCAGGCAAAGCTGATCATGGAACAGAGGGTCTTGATGGTGCCTCTGGCCTCGAAGAGCCCTTCTCCCCGGAGGAACCTGCAATGGGTATGGCATCAGGAGGAAGAGGCAACAGTAGCTGTTGGGGCATCGAAGGCACCCTGGACACCGGCATCGGCTGCATGGGGAGAACGCCGAGAACATCCAGGTGCTCCAGCAGCGGCACCAACATAGAGGGTGCAGGCTCCGGCATTAGCGGGGCTGGCAGCTTGATGCCCTACAGGCTTGAACAACCGCCAATTGCACCCTGCATTCCAGCTCCTCCTGAAAGGCCTCCAACGACAGGACAGACTGAGGAGGAGGAGATGTAACCAGAAAGGTCAGTGCCTGGTACCGGAATCAGTGGGGAATGTCTCAGACCCCTGGCCTCAAAGGAGGGCTATACCTCTTTGCCGCAGGGTCACTTCAGGAACATCAGAGCAGGAGCTGGTGCCAACTCGAGCCCGGCACAGTGCAAGAACGGAGACCGGTGGCGATGTTTCCCACGGTGCTCACCCAGTCTTTCCCCAGAACTGAGGATGAAGGAGACGATCCAGAAGTCCTCAAACGAGAGGAGACTGAGGAAAGCCAATCCCCGGCACCCCTCTCCACCGGAGGCATCTATGTCCATAGGTTCTCCCCGGCCCTTCGGTGATAATGACCATGATGCCAGAGTCGAGGGTTCGAACTTCTTCGATCTGAACAATTTCTCCATCTTGTCCAGGCGGGCGGGTTGGCCCTTGGGTGTTAAATGGTTGAAAAAATGACACCCCCGAACATCGTGTGATGCCCCCAGGCAAAGGATATACACCTTGTGCGGATCCGTGAGGGACATAGTCCAAGGGCACGGGGGGCACTGACAAAAACCCGATGACGTCATGACGAAAAACAGCCAGCGAGCAGTCAATGACTGGTGGCTCCCAAAGAACACCGCTACTGGCAACCGGCTGCAAAGAGCGCAGAAACCCAGCATGGCACCAGACTAACTAAAGCAAGGAAGAAAGGCCATAAGAAAGAGAGCACGAGCTCCACAACCGTGAGATGACAGCTCCGTGGAAGAAACTGAAGAGGGATCCTGCATGGACATGTGGATAGTGGCATGCTGGGCATGCTCAGTGTGCCAGTCAAAGTAAACTTTGACATAAGTATTCAGTACTGGGCTCCATCCAATGAGATCACCCATATGTGAGGTCTACCATCCTGCTTGTCCTAGAATTGTTCCATCCCCTTTATCATTTTGGTTGCTATTTTCTGTACACTTTCTAATTCTGCTATATCTTTTCTTGAGATGTGGTGACCAGAACTGCACACTATACTCAAGATGAGATCACACCATGGAGTGACTCAGAGGCATTATGATATTCTCTGTTTTATCTACATTCCTTTCCTAATAATCCCTAACATTCCATTTGCTTTTTTGGCTGCTGCTGACCACTGAACAGAAGATTTCAATGTATTTTCTACAATGACACCTAGATCCTTTTCCTGAGTGGTGACGTCTAATGTGTAACCTTCCATTATGCAGCTATAATTTGGGTTACACTTCCCTAAGTGCATCACTTTGCAGATGTCCACATTAAATTTCATTTACAAACCCAGTTTCCCAGTTTTACAATGTCCTCATTTCTCACAATCTTCATTTCTCAGTTCTTTCAGCACTCTGGGATGTATACTACCTGGTCCAGGTGATTTGCTACTCTTTAATCATCTAATGGTCCAATTGACTCCCTTGCAGGCTTTTTACCTCGAATATACCTACAACATTTTTATTATGAAGGTCTGCTTCCACGGCAAGCTTCTTTTCAAATTCTCTCTTAGCCTTCCTTAACAATGCTTAGCATCTGACTTGCCAGTGCTTATGATGTTTCCTATTTTCATCATTTGGATTCCTTTCCCATTTCTTGAAAGATGTTCTTTTAGATATTATAGCCTCTTTCACCTCACCTTTTGACTATGCCAGTAGTCATTAGCCTTCCTTCCAACTTTTTCTAATGTGTGCAATACCTCTGGTCTGGGCTTCCAAGATGTCATTTTTAAACAACATCTATACCTGAGCTAAACTCTTACTGGTTGATTTTAAAAACCCTATGTGCACCGAAGCTGGGAGATATGTGTGTGACTTGGTGCGGTGCCCACTACGTGGATTTTAAAACCCGCAAAGGTACATGAGTATTTCCCACTATTCGCACAAATCATGCTCAAAAAACTTTTCTGAATTTTCTGATTTGTGAGAGAGCTTTTCTGTCTTGGAGCCATTGGATGATATTATTTATTTATTTATTTATTTTTATTTTTTCTATACCGACATTCCTGTAAAATGTACAAATCATATCGGTTTACAGTGTAACGTTAACAATCGCTCGGAGGCGGTACAAGGAACATAGGTTACAGATAACAAAGAAAATGGTCCAAAACTACTTAAAACATAATGTAAAATAAAGCATAATAAATAATAATATAACTCGGCGATTCGGCCCCGGCCCGAATCGCCCGGCCACCTACCCTGCGACCTCCGATCGCCGAACCGACCCGGCAGCCGCCCAGCAGACGCTCCAGGCCGCAGACCAGCCGCCGACCACGAGGCCCGGACACCCCACCCCTCCCGGAGCTCCAGCCAATTGTAAGTGGAGCTGCGCTGACGTCAGCGCCAGGGAGGGAGGCTCTTCGCAGCCCTTTAAATCCAGGGCTTTCTCCGCGGCTCTGCCTCTTCGCTCCGGCCCCGGCCCGAATCGCCCGGCCACCTACCCTGCGACCTCCGATCGCCGAACCGACCCGGCAGCCGCCCAGCAGACGCTCCAGGCCGCAGACCAGCTGCCGACCACGAGGCCCGGACACCCCACCCCCTCCCGGAGCTCCAGCCAATTGTAAGTGGAGCTGCGCTGACGTCAGCGCCAGGGAGGGAGGCTCTTCGCAGCCCTTTAAATCCAGGGCTTTCTCCGCGGCTCTGCCTCTTCGCTCCGGCCCCGGCCCGAATCGCCCGGCCACCTACCCTGCGACCTCCGATCGCCGAACCAACCCGGCAGCCGCCCAGCAGACGCTCCAGGCCGCAGACCAGCCGCCGACCACGAGGCCCGGACACCCCACCCCCTCCCGGAGCTCCAGCCAATCACCACCTCGACAGCCATTCAGAGGAGCCCCTGACTGCGTAATAAATTTTAGACCCAGCGTAGCGCCGCGCGCAGAGTGTCGCGCGCCGAAGGAGCGCGACAAAGGGGCTGGCCCCTTTGTGCGCCCCTTCGTGCGAACCTTCATCCTCCACGCCAAAGTGAGAAGAATCCCAACAGTGTGGTCCAATACAGCTGCCTGAGGCCCTCCTAACCTACTCACCCTCCTGAGGCCTAGTAATACTGCACTGGCTACAAGAAAACTGCAAAGTAGTGTCTCTTCCTTAGAGGTTTCACATACGAGTTCTGTACATCATCCTAATAGTAAGAGGTACTATACATCCTGCACTGTATAACCTTTATAGTATAACCTGACTCTCATAGCATTGCATATTCTGCTCTGACTAACTAGCATACACACACCTCCTAAATCTTACAACCTGCACCCCACCCCCCCACCTTATATCCTAAACTGTATTAACTGCATTGTCCAACCTGCATGGAGTATTACCTGCACTGTCTATCAACATTGTTTAATCTGCATTAACCCATATCGTCTAATCTGTACTTATCTGCTTTGCTGGTGTTCCAACTGTACCATCTGCGCTATCCACACTGTTTAACCTAAATTGTCTATTCTGTATCAATCTGCTTTGTCCAATCCGTACTGTTTAATCTGCATTGTGCTCTTTCCCTCAGCAACACTCACTGAAACCTCAATCCCGTCCGTGTTGGCCTACTCCCACGCTGTCTCCTCCTGCCTACCCCTCTCCCCCTCACCCCCTTCCCTCCTCAACCACAATGACCACACAACACATCCACCGCATTCACCTCCCCCACAACAGACGCCCCCATTTCCTCCCCCTCCGACCACCCCCCTCTTACAAGTCCCTCCTCCCCATCCTCTCGACCCCCCTCAACCAATTTCTAGGACTCACTACCCTCTCCATCATTTTGTTCAATGCCCAATCACTCTCTAAAAAAACCCCCATTCTAAACGACCTCCTCACTGATGCCAACCCAGACGTCTGTGCGATCACGGAAACCTGGCTCAAAGAAACTGACATAGTCCTCTTGAACCAGCTACCGACTCACTCTTATGAATTCTTATCCATTCCAAGACCTAAGGAAAAAGGAGGTGGCATCCTCCTAGCCTTCAAGAAACACCTCAACCTCAAACTTACCCATTCCACCTCACCCACCAAACTAGAAATTGGCCTCTTCAAGTCTCCGTCGTTACAGATCTGTCTTATATACGCTCCTCCGGGCTCCATTGAACGGGATCCCTCCCCCTTAATCGAATTCCTATCCGCCAACATCAACTTTGAAATACCTTCCATCATACTAGGGGATTTCAATCTCCATGTTGATGCCTCCCCCCTTACCCCCTCTTGTGAGATATTCCTCACGGCACTCCAAGCATTAGGCCTTAGACAAATCGTTGCCTCCCCCACCCATCAAGCTGGACACTCCCTAGACCTTATATTCATCAACCATTGCTTCCTTCCTTCCCACCCCCCCACCTGCTCTCCGGTACCCTGGTCGGACCACTACCTCATAGAAGCTTTACTCACTCTTAACTTCCCCACTACCCACACCTCTACAAACAACACCACCATTACCTTTAGGAAACCCTGCTCAGGAGATGAACTAGCTCTTGCTATCTCCAATGCCTCCACTAACCTTGACTGCTCCAGTCCAGAAACTGCCATCACATCCTGGTTCAGTATAACCCTTGAAATCGCTGACAGTCTATGTCCCATCTCTAGGCGCAAACTACCCCAATCCACAAAAAACCAACAACCATGGTACACGACAGAATTAAGATCCCTAAAAAATACCCTTAGGCAGCGAGAGAGAATCTGGCGTAAAGCCCCCTCACCCCAACTCGCCTCAAGCTACAAAACCGCCCTCCACCATTATAGAATAACCACCCTCAAAACTAAACGAGACTTCTATGCCTCCAAGATCCACCAGTACATGTACAACCCGAAAGCCCTCTTCAATTATGTTGCCAACCTCACCAAGTCCGCCCAGCCTGCTATCCCTGAAAACGAAGCCACCGCCAAGAGTGAAGAAATCGCCCAATATTTCCTCGCAAAAATCGCCAACATCCTCTGCAGATTTCAACACCCATCTCCTTCAACCCCTCCTTCCCCCCCGCTTCAACCTTCCCCCTCTACACCCACACCTTCCATGGTACACTCTACAACTTCCCCCCCGCTTCAACCTTCCCCCTCTACACCCACCCTCCAAACCCTCGACCTGACTTCCTCTAAAGAAGTGGAATCTATCCTTAGAAAACTCAAACCCGCATCTCACCCTTCAGATACCATTCCCACAAAATCCCTCCTCTCCATCCCTAATTCCATCTCCAAACCTATTGCAGACATTATAAACTCCTCCCTCTCTTCAGGCTCTGTCCCAGATGCCCTCAAACAAGCAATCGTTAAGCCCCTCCTAAAAAAACCTACATTAGACCCCAAAGACCCCGCCAACTTCCGCCCTATCTCTAACCTGCCCTTCCTCTCCAAAATTTTGGAAAAGATTGTGAACATCCAACTTACTGAATATCTTGAAGACAATAATATACTGCATCCTGCCCAATACGGCTTCCGTAAGTACCTCAATACCGAAACACTCCTCCTCTCTCTCACAGACCACCTGCTCATAGGCATGGACCAAGGCAATTGTTACCTCCTCGCCCTCCTCGACATCTCAGCTGCCTTTGATACTATCAATCATAACCTCCTCATCAACCGTTTAATCGAAATAGGCATCTCAGGCCTAGCCCTGCTATGGTTCAAATCCTATTTATCTAACAGAAAGTTCTCTGTCAAGATAGGAAACGCCAATTCCACACTCTACCCCCTGTCCCAAGGTGTCCCCCAAGGCTCCTCCCTCTCCTCTACCCTTTTCAATATTTATCTCACACCCCTATGCCAACTCCTCACAGACCTTGGCCTCAAATTCTACCTCTATGCTGACGATGTGCAAATCATCATTCCCATCCACAACTCTCTCTCAGATGCCCTTGCATTCTGGAACACATGTCTTGCCAACATAAACGATTTCCTCACCAACATCCACCTCGCCCTAAACTCCGCTAAAACAGAACTGCTCCTTATCTCTCCCCACTTCCCTCCCAAACCCCTGATCGCTAACGACCCAGCTTTCAACACCATCACGTCCCAACCCACTGTAAGAGACCTTGGGGTAATTCTTGATCAACAACTCAATCTAAAAAAACAGATCAACTCCATCCTCAAAGAAGGTTTCTTCAAGCTCAGTATTCTGAAGAAACTCAGACCCCTCCTCCACTATCATGATTTCCGTACTGTCGTCCAAGCTACCCTTTCCTCAAAGCTTGACTACTGTAATGCCCTCCTCCTCGGCCTACCCTCCTCCACTACCAAACCCTTACAAATGTTCCAAAATGCAATCGCCAGGGTCATCACCAACTCTCGGAAAGCTGATCACATCACCCCCCATACTCAAAGAACTCCACTGGCTCCCTATTGCATCCCGTATTCTCTTCAAAATTTTAACTATAGTACACAAATCCATCCACTCTCACAATTCTAACTGGCTTGATGAACCCTTTCGTCCTATACACTCTGTACGACCCATTCGATCAGTCAACATAGGCACCCCCTCCATCCCCCTTTGAAAAAAGCCCACCTCTCCACCACTAGAGACCGCGCCCTATCCATTGCAGGCCCCAAACAATGGAACGCCCTCCCCACCACGCTCAGGCTTGAGCCATGTTATTCCAAGTTCAGAAAAAAACTTAAAACGTGGCTCTTCCGTCAAGCCTACCCTGATTAATCCCTACCTCCCCCCCCCCACCCTCCAGTTCTTACCTTCTGATCTTACTTGTATATAGACTCCAGTTAGTAACCTGCTTAAGCCTTTATATATAAGCCTTTATTTATAGACCTGTATATATATATATACCTGTAAATAGCCTGTTACAGTTGTTTGATTGCTTTAATTTCTTTGCCCTCTGCTCTATGTATATTCCTCCCTGTTTCCCCTCCCCGTTGATTGTAATTTCAGCCTTTCAGTTACAATGTGAACCGGTATGATGTATGCTTACTAATGCCGGTATATAAATGTTTCAAATAAATAATAAATAAATAAATAAATAAGATATAAGATATAAGATATATCATAAGATATAAGAACTATAATAGAAATGCAAAGCAGACCTCAAGTATCATCTCTGAAACAGCAGAGATGGTAGTTAGAGCAAATAGAGCAAAGAGAAGAAATTGATAGGTGGGCTAAGGAGTACGAATGTGAATATTAATTGGGAGGGTGCAGATACAGGAGCGAGAAATTAGGTGTCCATAAAGGCTTGGCTAAACAGCCATGTTTTCAGTCTCTTTTTGAAAGTGGCATGACAGGGTTCTTGTCTGAGGTCAGGAAGTAGTGCATTCCAATGATGAGGTCCTGCTGTCGATATGGCACGTTTACTAAGGGAGGTTTTGGCTTGGGGGACATACAAAAAATACAAATATTACCACTTGCATGACTGATTACTGCCCTGCTTGTACATACAGAAACAGAATTAAACATCAAATGAGTACAAATACAACTATTTTCTAATTTTCAATGAGTTAATATATTTGAAACTGTACTTACTGTTGTATGTAGACCTCCAATCTGAGTTGCATGAAATGTTGCATTTGGTTTCATTCCCTTCTTCCTCGAAGTTTCTATGGAATCTTCCTGATGCCTTTTCGCTTTCTACAAGTAGTAAAAAGAAAATAATAAGTAACCAACCCAGGACTTATAGTTATGTTTGGTCAAGATTACAGTATATAGCACAAAGCAACGTTTGTCATTCTGCTATGTTGTACATTACAAAATTCAAGTATTCATGGAAATTGTTAATATTGCTTGGGTAAAAATGTTATTGCAAAATGAACAATAATTGATATATCATATAAATTCTGTTATACCAAATGAACTTAACGCTTATATCAAATGGAGTTTTTGCTTCTAAGACTGACATGTCAGATAGCATCTCTGACAGCTGTCATTATTTAATTGAACATCACCCAGGTGGTCATGAAACGAATGATACATAGTACACTTAAAAACATCTCCATTGCCGCAGTGTGGCTCATGTTTTGAAACTGCTGCTGAGTACTTCTTAACTAAAGTATTGATGCCAATAAGGGTTCACAATTTTATGTTTTATGAAGCTTCTTGGTTCCTGGACTTATGTGTTTTATTTTTATTTTTCTATCTAGCCTATACAAATTGAAAGGTAACATCAAATGCAGTGCATACTCCTGACACAGAATTTTCTTGAAACAGTGTTATGCTAACATGCAATATTAACAATTTTCATGAATGCTTGAATTTTGATTGCATACTGGGTGCATTAATATTCTTGGCTCTGGTTATTTGGTGATTCTGCTATGTTGTACAATTAATTAAAAATTTGTTAAAATGAAATAGTGGAAGTGTTGGAATTCAAAACAGAATGCTTGTTAGAAAAGATAAGTAGATACAAAAACTGAACGTAATAACAGAATTCTAGTGTAATAGTTGTACTAACTTTAATTTGTATAATTGAATTTTAATATTTAATATGTCAGAGGCAATGACATTACTTCCTTAATGATATCTTTCAGATATTTTAGGATGCAGATTTGTGTTTTTCAGTCTTCTTTTAATTTAAATATATCATGAATCCAGCCACCTGCACTTCAAGTCAGGACTGGCTATATTTAAAATCCGGTAAAGTGAAAGAGAAATTTAAAATCTACCCATATGTCTATTTAATTCACAGGAATAAATTTATAGGCTAGACTAGTCTCATTGTACATGCCTTTCAAATATATTTTATTGATATTCACTGTAGCATATTTTTATTTTTAGAGCATAAGCTGAAGCAGAAGACAGAATTAAAGGCCCAAATGTTTACAAAATGTTAACTTTGCTGTTAATCAGCTCTGATTGTTTTTGTGATTTCTTAGCTTACACTACATTACTTAAAAAATGCAAAATAGTTTCCATAAAAACAGACATGATGGAATAGTTATTACTGGTGAAATCTATTTACATAAATCTGGACTAAAACAAGATAAGCAGATGACACTAAACAGAGCAATATCACACAGTATATACATTTTTTATTAATTTAAAAAACATACAGGATGGCTAGGTGATTCAATGCAAGTGATATGTACTGCCATGCAGAGGCTCCTGTTCAATTCTCAGGCTGAGACTCTGCATCCTGGATCCACTGGGGCTGGGGAGGCTGCAGAGGCAATATTCATATCGCCTGGGAGTGGGGGGGTGAAGAAAAGAAGTTAATCACTGAGCAATGGTGACACCTACTGGTGACTGCAGGGTTCTGGAAGGAACCTTGATGCGTGACCTCCACTGAAGCCTGCCACTGAGATGACTGGGCTCAGTACAATGGGAGGGGGGAATCAAGCCCAAGTAGTTGCAAATGAAGGCTCATGGCACCAGGATTGCAGAAACGGTTCTTCCAAAGGAGGAAGAGGAGGAAACTAACGGGACCACCACCTCCCACAAATAAAACCCATACCTGTGGAAAATCCAGTGGTTTGCAGTTTCCAAGGCATCAAGTTGTTACCAGAGGTAGATTTTGTCAAATGAATCTGATTTCTTTGATTTGGTGACTACAGAATTGGATGAAGGAGGTGCAATTTTGCATTGAACATGGTTTACTTTGATTTCAGCAAAGGTTTTGATATTGTCCCATTTAGGAGGCTTATTAATAAACTGAGCAGCCTAGGAATGGGTCCCAAGTTTATGGACTGGATTAGAAATTGGTTAAACAATAGACAGCAGAGGGTAATAGCAAATGGAATTCATTCTGAGAAAACATGGTAGTGGAATGCCTCAGGGATCAGTTCATGGGACTGGTTCTGTTCAATATTTTTGTAAACAATAGTGTGGAGGGGGGTAGAAAAAAATGTGTCTTCACAGATGACAGTAAGATCCGCAACAACATGGACACCCCTGAGGGAGTAGATAGAATGAGAAGCAATTTAAGAAACCTTGAAGAGTAGTGAAATGCTTGGCAATTAAGATTCAATGCAATAAAGTACAGTCATGCATTTGGGGTTCAGAAATCCATGGATGCAGCACACAATGTGGGTTGAAAATTGATGTGCACAAAGACAGGGTCTTCAGGACAATAGTGTCTGATGATTTGACAGGGGTGAGACAGTGTGACATGGCAGTAGCTAAAGTGAGATAAAATGTTTAATCATAAAACCCACTGCTTTATAAAACTCATGACATGAATAAGCTTCTGGCAATTCAACTTTAAACTGGAGGATGGGGATGTAAATGTCATCACTATGCAAAATGGAAGTGAAAGGAGAAAATAAAATGAATCAGCTGAATATTCCAAGCTTCAGCAAAAGAGCAGAAAAGGTGACTAAGAAGAGCAGCAAACTAAGGAATGAAAGATGGAAAGTTATGACCACAAATGCTTGTAACCTGAGAAACAAAATCACAGATTTGCAGGCCTTAATGGTGGAGACCAACTTGGAAAATGTTGCTATTATATAGCTGGTTCAATGAGTCTCATGACTGATATGGCCATCCCAGGCTATATCCTGTTAACGAAAGCAGAGCTACTTATCTGTAATAGATGTTCTTTGAGGACAGAAGAATGTCAGTCCTCATACATGGGAGACATCATCGGATGGAACCCAGCATGGAAAACTTTTGTCAAAATTTCTAGAACTTTGACTGAGCCTCATTGAGCATGTTCAGCATGCATTATAACATGCATCCAAGCAGGGTCCCCTTCAGTCTTATAATACAGAATTCAAGAATAAAATAATAAAGGAGAAGAAACCCATGTAGTGGAAACCACTCCACAGGGTGGTGGCCAAGATTCATGACGTCTGACATCCTGCTGTTCTCTGACCTGTTACAGATAAGCAACTCTGCTTTCTCAGAGGACAAGCAGGATGGCAGTCCTCACACATGGGTGAATCCCTAGCTACAGGCTGCCCCCCAACATAAAAGGGGATCAACAAAACAAACAATAAGTACCAACAGGCATAACAACTAATTCTGATAGTAACAGGAGGAGGCAGCCTGAACACAAACAATGGGCCCTAGGCGGGAACAGAGTCAGGTTCTAAACCTCAAACAAGTACTGAAGGACAGGTTGGTCAAATCTGCTGTTGTGTCGGCCATCCCTAACCAATCAATAATATGATGTGTGGAGAGAACTCCACATAGCAACTCTGTAGATCTCCTCCATGGGAGCTGCTTGCAAGTGGTCTACCGACACTATTCGAACAGTGTGAGCCTTGACATGGTCCCCAAGATGCAGTCCTGCTTGGATACAACATACGGAGATGCAGTCTGCTAGCCAATTGGAAAGAATCTGCTTATTCCTAATAAAAGGAATAAAAAGTTGGGTGGACCGTCAATGGGCTTTTGTCTGCTTCAGATAGAAGGCTAAGGCTCTTTTGCAGTCCAAACTGTGCAGGGTTTGTTTGCCTTGGTGCAAACAGGGTCTCGGGAAAAATGTTGGCAGGACGATGGACTGGTTAAGATAGAAGTCTGTCACCACCTTAGGCAGGAACCTGTGGTGCATATGTAAGACCACCCTGTCATGAAAAAATTTCATGTAAGGTGGATAAGTCACTAAGGCCTGAAACTCCCTCCGTGCTGAAGTAACCGCCACCAAAAACATGACCTTCCAAGTCAGGTACTTCAGATTACAAGTGCGCAGTGGTTCAAAGGGAGCTTTCATCAGCTAACACCACATTGAAGTCCCAAGACACAGCGGGAGGCCTTAGGGGAGGCTTCAACTGAAGCAGGCCTCACATGAAACGTACAATTATAGGCTGTAAAGAGATGAGTGTACCATCTACACCATAGTGGTATGTGCCAATAGAACTTAAATGAACTCTAACAGAGTTAGTCTTCAAGCCAGCCTCCAATTGGTGTAGAAGGTAGTCAAGCAGTTTTTGTGTGGCACAGGAGAAAGGATCTAGAGCCTTTTTCTCACACCACAGAGAACACCGCCTTCACTTCAGTCCATAAGACTTTCTAGTGGAAGGCTTTCTGGAAGCCACCAGAACCCAAGACACATTATTCGAAAGATCCAGCGGTTGCAATACTAACCTCTCAACATTTAGGCTGTGAGTGACAGGGCCTGGAGGCTGGGATGTCGCAACCTTCCTCAATCCTTGTGATGAGATCTGGGGAAGGCCTCAGACTGATCAGTTTCTGGATAAACAACTCCTACAGGAGTAGAAACTAGTCCTATCTTGGCCAACGAGGGGCTATGAGGATCATAGTCCTTTTGTCCTCATGAAGTTTTAAGAAAGTCTTTGCTACCAGTGGAGCTAGAGGATATGCATACAGAAGATCCTCGTCCCAATGCTGGGTTTAAGCATCTGAGGCTGGTTTGCCATGAGTCCTGTACAGGGAGCAGAACTAAGGATTCTTCCTGTTCCAAGGTACTACAAAGAGATACACATCTGGGCTTCCCCAGAGTCCTTTTGTGGGGTCTGAAGGAACGACTCACTCTGTCCGCTATCATGTTCTCCATTTCGGTCAGGTACATAGTGTTGTGTTTGTGGCATGTGGAACCTTGGTTGCTGTGAAGATTACTCCGCCCACGGGGAGGAGCCCCGTGGGGAACACAGCGATAGGCTAAACTCAGATAGCAGACACAGAAAGAATGGAAGGCTTTATTGTACTGCTATGGTAGATGGAATGAAGTAGGAAGATAAGGCACTGAGGTCCGCGAGGTGCTAATACGTTCAACAGTCTCAGAAGTAGATTCTCACCCAGATGTTTCAGAGAGGTGGGGACCTACGGTGTGGGCAGTGCCGAGCCAGGTGGGTGGCGTTGGAGAACTGGATTGCAAAGGTACTCACAGGAGATTAGGCGTCTTCCTGGTAGAGAATGGTGGGACCGAAGGTCCGTGGAACAGGATACTAGAACGGTAGGCCCTCGAGGAGCGAGTACAGGTAGTCCAGAAGTCCTGTAGAATAAGAGAGAGAGAGAGAGACTCCGGAGGAGCGGTTGTCTCAATTAGTAAGGCCCTGAAGGGGGATGGAAGTGAGAGACCCCCGAGGAGCGGGTTCTTGAGCTTCAGAAGGAGCGAGGCCCTTGGAGTGTAGAGCGGCGTCTAAGTGAGCAGCTTAGAGTGGTCAGAGTAGCTTTATTGAAGCCTTGCTAACTCAATGGTGGTTGTGAAGCGGAGGCTTGAAATACCCGGAGGTATTGACGTCATGTGGTGGGGATGCCTCCGAGGGTCCTGCCATGACGTACATTTGAGTGTCAGAGAGGTGCGCGCGTGCGCCCTAGGAGGCCATGGGAGTGAGCATGGCGGACTGGAACGCCCATGCTAGACTGGAGGTGCCGAGGCCCTCGGCACTGGAGGCAGCCATCTTGCCCAAAGAGGAGGAAAAGGGAAGAAAAGAGGTAAGGCAGAGCAGTCGCAGCCGTCTGCAACACATAGCCTTGAGCACCATCCTGTGGGATAGGGCCCATGACAAAATCTCGACCGCTTCCTGGCACAGGAGGAATGATCTTGTACCTCCCTGCTTATTGACATACCACATTGTACTTGGTTGTTAATTTGGATCAGGACAACTTTGTTGGACAGCCGATCTCTGAAAGCCCATAGCATGTACCTGATCACCCGGAGCTCCAGGAAATTGATTTGATAAAGATGTTCCTGGGTGGAAAATAAAGAGGTAGGCAGTCTATATTGGCCGTCAGGTAAACAAAAAGGAATAGATGTCTTAATCTTTCCCAAATATTTATTAGAGTGGAGAAGTATTCTTAAAATGCTCATTCCTTTTTGTTTACCTGGGTGGAAAATAGACTGAGTGCTGAGCCCATCTACATGAGCTCCCCAACCCAGGGTGAACGCATCCATGGTAAGGACAATTTGGGTAGGAGGTCCCCCATTCCAAATTTGAAATTACTCACCACCAGGACAAAGAGTTCCGGAGAGATCCTGGAGATTCTGCATGACCTGACGCCTCTGTGACCTTAGGGTATATTGTGCCTTTTACCATATAGCCCAACATCCTGAACATGTGCCAAGCTGACACCTGCAGGTTCTCTTGAATCCCTGCTCCGACGGTCATAAGATTGATGACCTTTTGTCAAAACAGGAAGGCCATGGCCTGAACCGTGTCTAACAGGGCTCCAATAAAGTCCAATTGAGGTGACAGGCTGAGATGGGACTTGGGGTAGTTGATGACGAACCCTAGTGTCTCCAAAAACCAGATGGTTGAGCGCATGGACCAGTTGGCCCCCGCCCAAGAGGTGCTCTTGATGAGCCAATTGTCCATATACGAGAAAATGTGAACTTCGAGTCTGTAAAGATGTTCCACTATCATGGCCAGGCATTTCATAAAGACATGTGAGGCTGATGTGAGCTCAAATGGCAATCTGTGATACTGGAAGTGCTGTTTTCCCACCTCTTGAGAAGATCTCAATGTGAGTTTATGAGTCTTGTAGATCTAGGGAGCATAGCTAGTCCCATATTTGCAAAAAAGGGATCAAGGTGTCCAGGAAAACCATCTTGAACTTTTATTTCTTGAAGAATTTGTTCAAGGCCCTTAGGTCTAGGATAGGACAGAGTCCTCCTATTTTCTTTGATATCAGGAAGTACTGGGAGTAAATCTCCACTCTCTTTGCCATGGTAGAACGGGTACGACTATTCTGGCCATTAAAAGGGTGGACAGTTTCATTATTAGTACCTCCTGATGCTTGACGGGCCTCAAAACGTGCTCAGGGGCAATTTGGTGGGGCATCCAATAAGTTCTATCAGTACCCTTGGCAGATGATAGACAGAGCCCATTGGTCTGAGGTTACACAGGGCCACAAGTTCACAAAGAACCACAGCCTTCCCCCAACCAACATATCCATTGCCCTGGGCACAGGCGACTGGGCTATGCTCTCTAAGATCCAGTGAAAACCCTGTCCCTGGAGTTGAATGAAGCATCAGCTGGAGCTTCTGGGTTCTTTGCTGCCTGGGACAGCCAAGAGAGATCTAGTGTTGTTGACAGGAGTGAGAGGGCAGAGGATAGTATCTCCTCATGTGTGAAGAAGGAATTCCTCAGCCCTGACCTCACCAACCTCTTGGATGAGGAGGATGGATCTGTAGTGCTGGTGGAGAACTGCTGAAGGAGTTGGGCCACTGCATCCTTGAATTTATCTCTGAAGAGTTTCTCTCCAGTGCATAGCATGTAAGCGAGTTGGTTCTGTACCTTTGGTCTGAGATCCAAGTTCCATAGCCATGCAAGTCTCTGGGCACCAATTCCCACTGCAGAGATACTCTATGTCATTTCAAAAACATCGTAGGTCAAGTGGACCTTGTGTTTTATGCACTCCAGGCCCTTATGCACCAGCAACAGGAGTGTGTCCTGCTGCTGCTGAGGCAGTTCTCAGCAACATCCTGCAGCTGCTTCCAGATGTCCTGCATATATTGGCTCTTACAGAGCTGGTAGGCAGCTAGGCGGGCAATGAGCATAGCCACCTGGAGCACTTTTCTCTCAAAGGCATCCATTGCCCTGTGATCCTTCCCCAGAGGCGTTGAGGAATGGGCTCAAGAATGCTTGGCCTCCTTAAGAGCGGATACAACTACCAGTGATTGGGTGAGGCAGCTTATGCTTGTGAAATCTGAGAGCCTTCTGGACGAGATAAAACCCGTCCGCCTTCCTGTTCAAGGGAGGCACTGTGAGAGGGTGTTCCCACATCTTCAACACTAACTGTAGCTGTGTTTAAAAAGGATTGGATAAGTTCTTGGAGGAGAAGTCCATTACCTGCTATTAATTAAGTTGATATAGAAAATAGCCACTGCTATTACTAGCAACAGTAACATGGAACAGACTTAATTTTTGGGTACTTGCCAGGTTCTTATGGCCTGGATTGGCCACTGTTGGAAACAGGATGCTGGGCTTGATGGACCCTTGGTCTGACCCAGTATGGCATGTTCTTATGTTCTTAACTCCACAGGTATCTTGTGCACTGGGATTGCCATGATCTTCTTGCGAGGCTCCATTGATTCCACCCTGGGAACTGACACCGACTGGATTTGTAACACACCAATGAGTGCATGCAGGGATTCCAGCAGCGGCTTAAGGAGTGAGTGTGCCAGTGTCATAGATGCTGCAATGCTGAGGCCACACATCGCCTTCTCGAGGGGCAGCTGCAAATGCCTCTTCAACTCCTCCTCGAACATCACCGATGCCAAAGCAGGCTGGGATGCAGGAAGTGCAACCAGATTGTATTCAGAGGAGGATTGATGGCTTGCATCAGGATCCTTGATGCCGATGGATCGGTCTTTGCTGGCCTGAAGAGGCACTCCATCTTATCAAACTGGATCTTATGTCCCTTCGGGGTCATCTTGACGCACTTGTTTCAACCCACGATGCCGTGTGATGCCCCAAGGCAGAGGACACATTTATCACATTTGTGCACCCTTTGTGTTATTTGTTTAATATGCTCCTTGTTATACCTTTTGCTTAATTGTTAAGAACTTTGATTTTGATGATTTTATTTTTGTAATCTCTTAGCCTCAGGTACAAAAATTTTAGATTGTAAGCCCTTTTAGGGGATAGTGAATTACCTATTGTACCTTATTGTAAACCAATGTGATATCTCTTTTTGAAATGAACATCGGTATATAAAAAAAAAAAAATAAATCGTAAATAAATAAATAAATAAATAAATCATGGGGTCCGTGATAGACATGATCCTCTCGCACCTGTGACACCACATAAAACCCGATGTGGACATGTCATCATGAAATAAAAGGGATGCAAGATCGAAATCAATGGATGGCTGCCCCAGGGGTATTGACATCAAAAGTAAACTTACCAATAAATGTCAACAAACCTACCTAGGACGCTAAAAGAAGAACCGAGGAGACCCTGCATTTATCGCGTGAGGCAGCAAAAAAGAAAGAAAGAAATCGTGCAAAATTTAAGTTTTGAAAAAGTATGCCAAAAAGTTGGTAAAGTAAGGTTCTCACCTGACCCTGAAACGACAGGCTCCTCAGAAAAGAAGAGACTGAAGAAGACCCTGTGTGGACATGTGGTTTAATGTATGCTGAGCATGCTCAATGAGGCTCAGTCAAAGTTCTAGAAACTGACATAAGTTTTCTATGACGGGCTCCATCCGATGATGTCACCCATGTGTGAGGATTGCCATTCTGGTTGTCCTTGGAGAAGGACAGAGTATCTCTTTATGTGAAAAATACCCAAGCAGCTGAAATGTAAGAGACATAGTATAGGGAAGAAGCATTATGGGCTGTCTTAAAAAAGAAGATGGTGCTTATTTTTTTATTTAAATCATTTGTATCCCACCTATATTGACTCTGTCTTGCTTCCATTTACACTGGTATGGTCTACAGGTTTCCGACTGAAACTGAAGAATTGGCAGAGATCTGGTCAAAAATATCCAAAATGTGGGAAAGATGGGAGAAATGTTGCTCATTTGAGATTTCAGTCTGCCAAATGTGGATTGGATTATCTCTATTCCGGAATCTGCATGTAGTAGTGAGTAGTGGATGCCTTTCAATGGGCTCTGCTCAAACAAATGGTGATGGAACCCAAGAGGGAGGGAGTGATAGTCGGTCTAATACTTACAAAGGGTGATATAATATCTCTAATATCTGAGTAGGTAGAGACCATCAGATGAAATGGTTCAATATTGCAACCAGGATCAAGAGAAGTCATACAAAGATCCAAGCTTTGAATTTCAAGAATAAAGACTTTGGTAAAATGGAGAAGTACCTTCAGGAGGAATTAGAAACTTAGGAGACGACGGGTGAAGTGGAAAAACAGGAACTATTAGAAAGGCAACTCTCTATGTAAGAAAAGTAAACAAGAGCAAGAGGAAAAAGAAACCAATTTGCTTCTCAAAGGAATTGGCTAAAAAAATAAAAGCAAAAAGAACAGCATTCTAAGAGGTACAAAGGTTCCCAAAAAGAGGAGCACAGGGAAGAATATCTGATGAAGTTGAGGGAGATGAGGAAGGAAATCAGGAAGGCAAAAGGTTAAGTGGAAGAAAGGATTGTCAAAGAGGTAAAATGAGATGACAAAACATTTTTCAGATATATTAGTAATAGAAGAAAGATCCAAGTTGGTATAGTAAAACTGAAAGAAGATAAGGAGCAATGTGTGGATAAGGATGAAGAAATAGCAAAAATATAAAATAAATACTTCAGTTCGGTGTTCAGTATAGAAGACCCTGGAGAAGGACTGTTGCTAGTGGACAAGGGCATGGATACATGTAATCCTGTTTACAGAAGAGAATGTATGGGAAGAGCTGCGAAAACTGAAAGTGGACAAGGCCATGGGACTGGATGGGGTACATCCCAGGATACTTAGGGAGTTTTGAGATGAGCTGGCAAGGCCGCTGAAAGACCTTTTCAATTGATCACTGGAAATGGGAGTGGTGCCATAAGATTGGAGAAGAGTGGTTGTGGTCCTGCTTCATAAAGAGGGTAGCAGAGAGGAGACTGGAAACTACAGGCTGGTTAGCTTCACCGTGTTGGTGGGAAATTTAATGGAGACTCTGCTGAAGGAGAGGATAGTGAACAATCCATAATCCGGTGGGTTGCTGACCTTGAGACAACATGGATTCACCAGGGGAAGGCCCTGTCAGACAAATCTGATTGATTTTTTTGATTGGATGATTAAGGAACTGGATCAAGAAAGTGTGCTTGATGTGATTTAGTTGGATTTCAGTAAGAATCTTAATATGGTCCCACATAGGAGGCAAGTGAATAAGATGAGAAGTTTGGGTTTGACGCCAAGATGGTGGAGTGGATTACAAACTGGTTGACTGACAGGAGAAAATGTGTAATGGTAATGTAACATTCTCTGAAGGGAGAATGGTGTTAAGGGGGGTGCCTCAAGGATTGATTTTGAAGCTGGCTCTGTTCAGTACTTTTGTGAGTGACAATGCAGAGGAGATGGAAGTTAAAGTTTGTCTTTTTGCAGATGATACTAAGATTTGCAACAATTTCAAAGGGGCTAGAGACAGAATGAAAAGGGTCCAAAGAAGTGACCAAAATGGTGTTCGATCTGTTTCAGAAGACCTATGAGGAGAGGCTGAAGGATCTAAATATGTATATACCTTGGAGGAGGGGAGGAACAGGGGAGATATGATACAGACCTTTAGATAGCTGAAAGGTATTAATGATGCACAAACATCAAACATTTTCCATTGGAAAGGAAACTGTACAATTAGGGGGTCAAGATATGAAACTCTAGCGGGAACCAACATCAGGAAATATTTCTTCACAGGAAGGGTGGTGGATGCCTGAAATTTCCTCCCAAAGGAGATGGTGAGGATGAAAACAGTTGGTGAATTTAAAAAGGCTTAGGATAAATGTGGCAGGTCCTTAAAGGCTTGAGGTTGGTAATAAAGAAAAGGGGTAACCTATGTTAAAATTAGGTGTAATATTTCTGTATGGGGAGTAATCTGCATAGAACGGTAGCTACTACTCTTAACAAAACATGTGGGTATGACCTGTACGGAATGGTGGTTGCATCTCTTAACAGAACAGATGGAAGAAACCTGCACAATGAGATAGTTACTACTATAAGCCAATTGCTGGGCAGACTGGATCATTTAGTCTTTATCTGCCATCATTGCTATATTATTATATTAGATATTTCACTCCATTTTTTTTTACATTTTTTCAATTCTATTACTGTTTGAATTGTACAGTAAGATGTTACTAAATGGACACCACATTTAAATACAGCCACAGTCTTATTGGTATGATATTCAAAGTATTGTAAATATAAAGGTCTCAAACTAGAATTATACTAAAGGAGGCTCAACATAAAAAAATATTTGTCAACAATAAAAAATACAATTACACTTTGGGTCTTTGATTAGGTGGAACTGAGATGCACTGTTTGATATATCAAACAATTTTAAAAAAATACTAAAATTCTGAAGCGAACAAAATAAAGAAGTTAACTAGTCAACTAGTCTCCCTCACCAAAGACATCCTGTTCTCTCATCTAGTCAATCATTTCACTTAGATTCCTAGTTATGAACATATTTACATCAGAATTCTTTATAAATTCTCATACCTTTAAAGCTTCAAAATTTGATGTCCTCGCCAAAAAATTGTCCCAAGATTTGACCATCAGTTTAGTTTGTTTATGGTTTTCTTTTATCTGTAAGAGAGAAATGTATTAATTGTTACACATAAATTAGGCAATAACAATGGAAAAATCACAAATTATCCAACCAACCATTTTATATACCATTGTTCTAAATAAAGATCACAATGGTTTACATCATGACACATAAAATACATCACACAAATTAGGCTCTAATGTAACTTATGTATTCCGGGTACCCCAATTGTAAACAATATATCAAAAGATCGGTACACCTGGTCTTTTCTTTAAATTAATTGAAGGCTAGCTATTATATATTTGTGGGACCTCTCCTCACAGGGTCATGGTATTTTTACCAGACTCTATCTTATGGTACTTAGTGCATTTTACTTTATATTTTTTTGGATTTTTTAAAAGATTTTTTCCATTACATTTTTTCACCACGTTTTCACCAATTCCACATTTTTTATATATATATGAAAACTTTTTTTCAAAAGCTGATGAAACCTTCAAACACAGTCATGTATGGAAATCGTCACTTTTGCTTATTCCAGAAAACACTGGAATAAGCAAAAGTGACGATTTCCATACATGACTGTGTTTGAAGGTTTCATCAGCTTTTGAAAAAAAGTTTTCATATATATATAAAAAATGTGGAATTGGTGAAAACGTGGTGAAAAAATGTAATGGAAAAAATCTTTTAAAAAATCCAAAAAAATATAAAGTAAAATGCACTAAGTACCATAAGATAGAGTCTGGTAAAAATACCATGACCCTGTGAGGAGAGGTCCCACAAATATATAATAGCTAGTCTTCAATTAATTTAAAGAAAAGACCAGGTGTACCGATCTTTTGACATAAAATACATCGACAATTACATTGACTTAATGAGGTCAAACAACATTCACATTAAAAATACTTGGAATAAGGTATTTAGTTTAGAAGATAGGTTCTTAATGACTTTGTCCTTGAGGATGCAAATTCTGTATTCACGTGATTTTAAGTTAGGTTATAGGCATTTTGAAATAATCATGTTTTTAGGTCACTTTTGAATTTTTGTTTTTGGGCCAGTCTTAGATTCTCAGGTAGAGAGTTCCATAACATTGGGCCAGCTATTGAGAACATGTGGTCTCTTATTTTTGTTAGGTGAGTATTCTGTAATGATGGCACAGCTAGTAGTCCCTTGCTTTGATATCTTAATGATCTCTGTGGCCTGTATGATTATAGAGCTACATCTACCAAACCAGAGTTGTTAGAATGGATGTTGGAGTGTATTCATGTTAGGACTTTGTAGTTGATGGACTCTCAACCTGGGTAACATCAAGCTAGGTTAAGAGAACATTGTTCAAATCTCATCTTTGTGGAGTTTCCTCACTCTGAAGGTCATCAATTCTTCACAATTGTACTGTTCTGTTCGTACATCTCACTCTGAATGTCAAAGTGGCCCCTAACCCCTACACTACTACCTAAACCTACCTCTCTCTCTCGCTCACCCTCCCAGTACCTTGCGATAAATAGGCTATTACCATAAAACACGCTCCTCTTCCTATCACATGCGATAGTTTGATGAATCTAGCCCTTAGTGAGCTGGCAAGATCTATTTGAAAACTGACCCCTTAATGACTGGCATAAGGGTGCACTTCTGCTCTGGAGGTAACCTTGAGTCATACTCCTCAGTCTTGTTGCTTCTGTGATGGCTGATCTAGGAAAAAGAATGGAAACTTGGAGAAAAACATGGGCAGATGTGAATGAAGTCTAGAGGTCCCTCAGTCTTGGGCTTCTCTTGTCATTGATTGCAGAAAGTGGTGATGAAATAGGTTCTGAAAGCAAATTCAAAGGTGGAAAGCAGGATGCTCAGCTATGATATATATTATATATAGGCATTAATACATGATTTTAAAATGACTAGCTAAGGCTAAATATGTCTATTGGACCTATTAAGCCTTTTGGTGGATTCCTACCCGAAGTCCCACATTAACCCTTCGCCTCAGTTGAACTTCATTGACACCCTGTTAGACACAGCTCAGGCCCGAGCGTATCTTCCTCATGATTGGGCGCTCAACTGCGGAGGTTGACGCTTCTCAAACTTGTACACTAAGTACACTGCATCGGCCTTCCTGTTCACTGGAGGCACAGAGATGGGGTGTTCCCAGATTCTAAGGAGCAACCCCTTGAAAATCTGATGGACGGGAACAGCTACCACCTCCTTTGGGGCATCCACAAACTGGAGAACCTCTAGCATCTTGTGTCCGGCATCCTCCTCCATAAGAAGATGGAATGGGATGGCTTCGGCCATGGTCCACACGAAACCAGCAAAGGTTAAATCCTCAGATGGGGGGGGGGGGTGTCGGGGGGCGGCAGCACTCTTGAGCAGTGACCAAAATGGCTGCTTGATCCAACTGCTCCTCAGGATCCTGGTTTGTTTTTCTCAACCATATATTTTTTATCTCTTTTCCCTTTTGTTTCATCTAAAGGCACCAGGATATGTTCGGTTCTAAGCATGGTAAAACTGAGATTGCTTTTACAGTGGCAGCCAGTACAAAGAGATCAAAATAGGATCCCCCGACTCATGAAAATTTGACGCACTCTCAAGATTATGGTGTCTGCCGATATGGTTCTCGCTGAGCTCAAGTAGTTACAGGACATGCTTCAGATAAATATGAAAACCATGGCGGCCATTTACACAGATTTATCCTTGATGGCTCAGCAGTTGTCATCTTTTCAAACCCAGCTGGAGAAAGTTGAAGTTAAAACTGCGTCATTGGTAATGGCGGCGGCCCCGCTTCCCCATACGATCCAATGGGTGCTTCGCTTGCAGTGGGAGCTTGAACATCTTGCAAATCAGAATTGCTGCAGTAATTCACGAATCCTTGGTGTTCCATAGGGTATGGAGGGCTCAGACATGATAAAATTCTTTATTAAAAATGATTCCAGAATGCCTGCAATTTCACTTTGACTTACCTTTTGCAATAGAACGTGCGCATAGGATTCCTTCATGGCCTCTTACTAACTCTTGTTACCAGAGGCCCATTATTTTCAAGCTACTCCGCTATCTGCAGGTCCTTGAGGTGCTGGCAGCGGCTCATACCAAGGCACCTATCACTTTCCAGGGCAATTCGCTTCTTTTTGTGCCTGATCTGGCCAAGACCACAGCTGCGAAGTGCAAAACGTTTTTGGCCCTTCACCCTTGCCTGCAGGCCTTAGGGGCCCGTTATGTTCTCATGTACCCTGCGCAGATGTGGGTTACACGCTACAATCAAACAAAGACATTTGAGGCATCTGATGACCTGGACTCCTTTCTCTCCTCTTTGGAATCTGTGCAAGAAATGGTGACCTGAAAGACTGTCAAGTTGCATTCCATGTCATTTTTTTCTTCTTTGCCAGTCATTAAGGATTGGTTTCAGACTCCCCAGCTTGTTGTTTTTTTGGCAATGCCTGCATTCAAGACCTCTCCTTATTGTTATCGCTTTACGGGTATTGTGCTGGCGCTCATCAGATGATTGACTTTTTTGGACTTTGTAATTCTTCTATCAACTTGGGGGGCAAAGTCTCTTTTTTTTTTTTTCTAGTCTCATTGAATCTTGAGTGGCTATAGGTTATGCCCTGAGGCTCATTTTGTCTATGTTGCCACTTTTTGTAGCTGTGGTCATCATTCACTGCATCTCTATGTGATTTTTCTTTATAGTTTTTTTTTGCTGCCTTTTTTCTGGGAGGTTGCCTAGTCATTATTTCATATTACCGGACTCTGCTTTCCGTATATTGATTGTGCCAGTTATATTTCTTATTTTGGCGTGATACGTTACTATGGCTGGTCTGAATGTAATCTCTCTTAATGGTCTTTCACACCCAATCAAATGCAAGAAAATATTGTTTTATTTAAACTCCTTGCACACAGATGTAGCTATGCTTCAGGAAACATATACTTCCACCTCAGAATCTCTCAAACTGAAGCAAGCTTGGGTGGGAGAGGTTTGTTTTTGTCCTGCAGAGCACAAAGAGCATGGGTTTGCTCTTTTATTTCATAAGAGGTTGAGAGTTCAAGTTTTACAATAAGCTGTTGATCCTGCTGGCTGATCGGTGTTAGTACGGGTTGCCATTGGGTCTGAGCATTTTACTTTTTTTAAATCCTTATGCCCCAAATTCTGATGATCCCTCTTTTTTTCATGATGTCTCTAAACAACTCCTAGGGGATGGATCCTCGCCATTGGTCATAGGAGGCAATTTTAATCTACTGTTAGATCTCATTTTGGACAGGTCTAATGCAAAACTCACTTAATCCAAGGCTCATCAGGTTCTTTTTAATCTCATTGACTCTTTTGGCCTTGCTGACCCTTGGTAGCTTTTGAATCCAACTGACAAAGATTATACTTTTTTTTCAGTTCCCCACACTACCTATTTTCGCATAGATTATTTTTTTATATCAAGCTCCTTGGTCCATAACGTTCACTCTACCACTATTCACCCATATTAGCCTCATATCATGCAGTGGTCTCCTTAACCATTATCCTTTCTTCCCCCCTTCATGGAAGATTGATTGTGGAGGTTCAATCCTGCTCTTTTGGAGGACTCTGCTTTCATAGAATTTCTCCAAGACAAGATTGTTGAATATTTGCACATAATATTACTCTGTATGTCTCCTCTCCCACAGTCTGGGCAGCTTTTAAGGCTAATATTCGGGGTGAGAGACTTAGTTATAGCATTAGGTCTTGGAGGGTGAAAAAAGAGAAACTTGTTTCCTTCATGCTTCTGTGGCTCAACTGGAGCAGGAACAGGTTTCTCGCCCATCCTCAGCTACTTTGATGACCTTGCAGAAGGTGCATTATGAGTATAGCAAACCATTGAGTTTACATGCTGGGAAAGCCATTTTTATTCAGAAGGCTCAATATTATGCAGAAAATAATAAGTGAGGTCACCTTTTAGCGACTTATCTTAAAAAGAAAAGGGAAAAGAAATGCATTCATGCACTTACTACTAAGCATGGTCACCCACTGTTGTTGTAAGCAGGAATATTGCAGGAATTTAGGGATTCTCACCATGATCTGTACAAATCTGAGCCTTCCTTCTCTAACTCTGTTATTAACCAGTTTTTTTCACAGGTACGACATCCAGTTCTTACCAGTGAGCAGGCTTGGATGGTCCCATTAATTTGGTTGAGGTCTCTGCTGCCTTGTATTCCTTGAAGGGTGGGAAGACCTCTGGACCTGATGGTTTTACTATTGACTTTTATCAGTCTTTCCAAAAGTTGCTTGTCCCTCGGTTGCTTACTTATATGGTGTCTTCTCCTTCTTCTATCTCCTTTTTCTCTGAAGTGAGCATTGTAGTGCTTCCAAAGCAAGGGCGAGATCCTCAGCTGGTTTTGAATTACAGGCTGATTTCCCTTTTGAACTCTGATTATAAAATATTTACTAAGATTTTAGCAACTCGTATGGCCACTATTATGGGTCCTCTCATACATCTTGACCAAAGTAGCTTGATCAAACATCAGCCGATTTCTAATAATGCTCGTCTATTTGTTCATGTGCAGGGGCTAGCTAAATCCCTCCCCTCCCCAATGATAGCTCTCTCTTTGGATGCTGAAAAAGCGTTTGATATAGTTGAGTGGTCTTACCTTTTAGCCACTATGTGTTGGTTTGGATTTGGTCCTTCCTTTTTGACATGGATCCAACTTCTTTACCATCACCCTTCCACTTTCCTTTATATCAACAGGATTTCCCCTCATTTTGAGCTATGCAGAGGGACCAGACAGAGTTGCCCATTATCCCCTTTCCTATTCAACCTCATGTTGGAACCCATGTTGCTGACTATACGACAATCTCCTGCTATTGAAAGTGTTGTTATTGGTTCTAAAACATATAAGCTTTAGGCTTATGCTGATGATGTTTTGTTATTTATTACCAATCCTGTTTCTTCTCTTCCACATTTGTTTTCCCTCATGTCTGTTTTCTTTTCTTTTCCTAGATATCGTGTCAACTGGCATAAAACCGAGTTACTTCCCTTAAACTTCCTTGGGTTCTTGGTTGATTTCTCTGCATATCCGTTCGGTGGCCTTAAGTATCTGGATATATGTTTTTTGGAAGATCTAACTTCCACCCTTTTGCAAATACTATGTGATTCTATTTTATACTGGTCTCCTCTCCATTTAACATGATTGGGGGTGCCTTGATACTATTAAGATGGTGCTTGCTCCCCGTTTAAATTTTGTATTTTCCATGATTCCTATTTTTTTCTCAGGCGATTTTTATAAGCAGGTGGACCGATTGTTCACTTGTTTTCTCTGGCGCCATAAATCTCCTCGCATAGCACTTTCCAAATTGAAGATTGGTAAGAGTCATAGGGGGGAGTTAATTTCCTGGATTTTTATTGTTATCATCAGGCATTTATTTTACAGCAGGGGTATTATTGGCTGTCCGATTTACTTTCCACACCTGAAATCCCTTGTTGGGTATATATTGAGCAAGAGTTACTTTCTCCAGTTCCTTTTAGGACCATTTTAGGGATGTCTCCTTCTCGTTCCATTAAAACTAACACCATTTTAAACTCTATGCACAGACCATTTTTGGAATATGATTGCCTAGTGCCTTCTACTTTCCCTACTTGGCAATTTTCGAGGTTGGCTCCCTTATGGTTCCACCCGCATATTCTTATTGGTTATGTCTGTATAAACTGGAAGAGCTGGCAAGACTGCAGTATTTTGTTTCTCTCCTCTCTTTTGCAGAATGACATACTCCCCCCTTTCTCTGAAGTGCAGGCAACTCATTCTCTACCTAAATCTCAGTTTTATGACTGGTTGCAACTTCATGATTGTCTCACACCTTCTTTGCTTTTTCAGTTTCGTCTCTCTGCCTTCCCTAAATAGTATATCCTATACCATGATTTGGGTCCCTTAGGTCATTTGGTTTCTCAAATTTATAAATCCCTTAAGGACTCTGCCTTTCCTCCTCTCTCTGGGTATATGACTTTCTTAAACGGATTGTTCTTCTGATGATGTGGACTGGTCTTCCTTTTGGTGTTCTTCTCTGTATGTTTCACTGTCTTCTAGTTTGACTCAATCTTCTTTTTTTGTCTCCCATAGAGTGGTGTGGACTCCCTGGAAACTTTTCCGGGCAGGTATAACACCCCATCATTGTTGTTGATCTTGCTCTTCTCCCAAGGCCACGATGTCTTACATGTCATATATTTGTCCTATGATGTTATCCGTTTGGCAGCAGGAGTGGAGAATTATTACTCATATTTTGAATATTGACTCTCCACTCACTTATCGTGTTGTTATTTTTCGGGGGCGGATTACCTTTCAGTCTCCCTCCTCCGCCATGGAAATTGCTGGATTTTTTTCTCATGGTCACTATATATTTAATTTCATCTTTCTGGAAAAACAGTAAACTACTAAATGAGCACTTTTGGTGGAACTCTATTTGTATGTACTAAATATGAAAAAGTTGTTGCTGTTAAGTTTCATCTTTTTGCTTCAAGGTCACAGGTGTGAAACCTCTGGATGATTATTTTAATTCTTCTGTTGTACAGAGTGATTGTACTGTTTAATGTTGTTTACTGCTCCAATTGTATTTGACTAGTGCTGTCTTTTGTTATTTTTCACTTTTGTATAGCTTTTCTTGTTTTTTTGTTTTTCTTTCATAAGCCTTGGCTGTATTTTATTTTCCTTTACACTATACAGGCAATAAAAAGATTTGAACTAAAAAAAAAAAAGTCCTCAGGTGGGGGACTAGCACCAATCCTCCAGGGGAGACAGGTCCAAGGGGAGGTTACTGGAGTCATCAGAAGAGGAATCAGAGGAATCATCCCCCCATGGGTCATAAGGGGGATCACTGTCACTAAGATCGACCGGAGATGCCCGTGGGGGGGTGGGCCTTCCCATGCCCAGCAGCTTGGGCACAGAGGGCACCGATGGCACTGAGGGTGTAGCGCCCGGAACTGGACCAGACAACACTGGCAAAGAAACCGGGGGTCTCGACGGCCCTCCGGGCTCAAAGACCCTTCCTCCTCTGAGGACCCCACAATAGGGATGGCATTGGAAGGAGGAGGCACCTACGGCCGTTGAGGCATCAATAGCACCCTGGACAATGGCATCAGCTGCGTGAGGAAAATGCCGAGAAGAACACTGAGGTGCTCCAGCAGCAGTGCCAACATAGAAGGTGCAGGCTACAGCACCGGTGGGGCCGGCGGCTTGATGTCCTGTAGTGCTCGAACAACTGCTCCTCCCCGAAGGCCGCTGATGACAGGACAGCCTGAGGAGGAGGAGGCATAGCCAGATCTCCCTTGGAGCCCCTGGCACCTGAATCAGTGGAGAACACCTTGGACCCCTGGCATCAACGGAGGGCAATACCTCCTCACCATGGAGGTCACTTCGGGGGCATCATAGCAGAAGCCAGCGCCAACCTGAGCCCAGCACTGTATGAGGATGGAGGTGGCGATGTTTCCTGGATTTCCCACGGTGCTCGGCCCAGTCTTTTCCCGGTGCCAAGGAAGAAGGAGACAATCTAGAAGTCCTCGAGCGAGAGGAGAACGATGAAGGCCTATCTTCGGCACCCCTCTCCACCGGAGACTCTGGTGGAGGGGTGGACACTGAGGGATCTGCGTCCATTGGTTCTCCTCGGCCCTTCGGCGTCGATACAAACACACTAATTTCTGCTTATTAGCAGCCTTATTGACAGACAATTTAAAAATAAACACGCTAACCTGTTTATTAACTGCCTTAATGCCTATTAAAAGCACAAACACACTAAATAATATACCCCAATAGTTTACTTCTATCCAATACTTTAAAAAAAATTTTCCCGGGGCGTGGTTTCGCCGCAGATCAAGATGGCTGCACGAGCTTAGAGCTCCCGGACACCCCTCCTCTTGTTTGCGAAAGTTAAATGGCATACACATTTGCTTCACCCTCTAATTCAATATTTCCAGCACTGCACGACATCAGGATGGCGACTAAAGAAAAACTGGGTAAACTGCAGCGGTTTTCCTTCACCAAAGCGGCGCATAACTTACCGGGGCTGGAAACCTCACATGCGGACAACATGGCGGTCGGCAACGAGGAATCTGACTCGGAGGCCCCGATCCTCTCACCGCCGCACATTATTGAAAAACTGTCCCAAGAGACTGAGCTTCCCACCAAAGCTATGATTCGCGAATGGTTCATAGAACTTAGAAATGAAATGAAGCAATCGAAAGAGGAACTACTTCATTCATTCGCAGAGACTAGAGAGGAGATGAGGGCCTTGGGCCAGCGAGTAGATGAGATGGATACTGCTATAGAAGGCCACGCAATAGCGATTCAAGGCCTCTCACAATCGACTCAGGTGGTCCAACAGGACCTTAGCTATCTACATGATAAAATCGAAGACTTAGAGAACCGCACCCGGCGGTCTAATATTTGGATAAAGGGCATCCTGGAAACCCCTGATTTCGATGATTGTTTAGCTACCGCCAAGGACATTTGCGTGGTTTCTTGGCTCTCGGGGCCGCACCCACAGGAAGAAATCCAGGGGAGAGTATGCATGGATTCCGATCTCGGGGATCGTTTACTCGGTTATATATCCTTAGTTTGGGGTCTAAAGGGAACTTATCTTCTTACTCAAAAGGGCATATACGTAGGCGGAGCTCCTTTCTGGTCACGAGGTGTTCTATTTTTTTATATATATCCTGAGCGCAAAGTGGTATCCCTTTTTATTACCCCACCATGATTCGATTTTTCTCACTTAATGTGAAGGGGCTGAACACTCGAAGGAAAAGGGACATGCTACTTAGAGAATTGGTAGACCACAAGGTATCCTTTGCCCTTTTGCAAGAGACCCATGTACGCAAGAGACACGAGCATTTGTTGTGATCTAAAAAGTTTCCACAGATGTTTCTGGCTGCGGCCTGCAACGCTGCCAGATACTCAGGGACGGGAATCTTGATTTCAGCTACCATTACCTTTGAACTGTTGGAGCAACGACAGGACCCACTGGGAAGATATGTCCTTATTAAGTTTAAATTGGGATCCACCATAATCACACTGCTATCCATATATGCTCCCTCACAGGACCAAGTGGCATTTTGGAACCAGATTCAGACAATGCTCAGAGGGGTAGCGGAGGGATTTTTGATCATAGGTGGAGACTTCAATGCTACGTTACATCCCGATATAGATAATTCCCATACTCTCAGTCAACAAGCGTTGCGCTCTGGACAAAAAATCAGATCTACCCTCCACACCCTTATGAAACAATGGAAACTGACAGATATATGGAGACATCATAACCCGTCGGCACGGACTTTTACATTTTACTCTAATCCACATGGTTCGTATTCAAGAATCGATTTCTTCCTCTTGGACCAATGTCTTATGCCTAAGGTCAACGATACGGATATCCTCCCCATTACTTGGTCAGATCATGGAGCAGTCACCCTGGATTTAAAGGATGGGGAAACACTGGGGGCCCAGACCTACTGGAAGCTAAACACCTCGCTCCTGAGAACAGACACCTTTCGAACCATGCTCACCTCACAGGTGCGCGAATATTTCTTGTAAATAATGATCCCGATATCCCTTTCAGCATGATATGGGAATGCTCGAAGGCTGTCATCCGAGGAATTTGTATAGCGAGAGCGGTGGCCCTCAAGAAAGAGCGAGACACTAAAAGCTTAGCACTGCGGGGGGAGATAGCGCACTTGACCAAACTGCATATGCAGACTATGTCCGCTAAAGTATATTTTAAACTCTCCGACGCACGACAACGACTGGCACAACTACACGTGGACAGAACAGCTTTTCAGTTGGAAAAAATCAAACAAAGTTATTTTGAGGGCGGGGATAAGGCCGGCAAACTGCTTGCTAGGCAGCTGAAGAAACGCACGTTACAAAGTATGATACCGAAGATAGTAGACTCTGACGGGAAGCTCACCACTGACCCGGAGGAGATTCGGAAGAGCTTTGTAGATTTTTATGCTAAGCTATATAGTGCAGACAAAGCTATTAAGTTACCTGACATACAAGAGTATTTGGCTGATGTGACATTACCAAGCCTCACAGAAGTACAGAAGGATTTCTTAGATTCGCCAATAACAGAAGCAGAAGTAAGGGATGTTATTAAACACCTACCAAACGGAAAATCACCGGGCCTAGATGGCCTTTCTAGTGAATATTATCGAGCGCTGTCTGACGAATTAGCGGGCCACCGAGTGTCCCTCTTTAATTATATTCATGATGGAGGCTCATTTCACGCACACGCCAACATGGCAGGTATCACCGTTCTACCAAAGCCAGGAAGGGACTTCACTTTATGTGGGTCGTATAGGCCCATATCACTTATTAATCAGGACTTGAAGATCTTGGCGCGGATCCTAGCACAACGATTGAACCGCTATTTGCCTGGCCTTATATACTCTGATCAGGTGGGATTCATTCCTCAGCAAATGGCGGGGGATAATGTCCGGAAGATTTTGGACCTCATGTGGTGGGTGAAGAGAGAATATATCCCAGCAGTCTTGCTAGCTGTAGACGCGGAGAAGGCCTTTGACCTTGTACACTGGCCTTTTTTGTTTCAAGCATTGCAGGTTATGAACTTCGGGGAATCTTTTGTTCAATGGATACATCAGCTATATGACTCTCCGAAAGCTACAGTAAAGGTCAACGGGAGGTATGGTCCAAGCTTTGAAATCGAGAGAGGAACCAGGCAGGGCTGCCCTCTATCCCCCCTACTGTTCGCCATCTTCCTTGAGCCTTTTGCCACTCGCATACGGCACTCTACAACAGTTAAAGGAATTGAGCTACAGGGTAAGTAGTACACAATATCCCTATTCGCGGATGATATTATGTTTACTCTGGCTGACCCTGTGACTTCCTTGGAGGCGGTGCGGCAGGAAATGGCAGCTTTCAGCCGTGTCTCCGGATTCAAGGTGAACCTTGACAAGTCGGAGCTCCTTAACATCAACCTATGCTCCGCTGACAAAGCAACCATCAAAAGCACCTTCCCATTTAAGTGGGCGAAGAAAGCTCTCAAGTATCTGGGTATATATCTCAACGCCTCTTTAGAGGATCTCTACCAACTTAATTACGTGCCACTCCTTAAGGCCATTGATCGTGATCTTCTACAATTGCACCAAAAATCGTTCTCTTGGCTGGGCAGAATTGCTATTATAAAAATGAACATTTTGCCCCGACTATTCTATTTGTTCTCTACTCTACCAGTTTATTTAACCTCCTCTATGCTGAAAAAACTTCAAAAGAAAATTTTCGATTTTATATGGAGATGCAGACCCCCACGAGTCGCTCGCCAAACGATGTTTTTATCAAAGAGGGCTGGAGGCCTCGGAGTGCCGAATCTTGCGCAGTACTACGCTGCTGCTCAGTTGAAAACGATTGTTGATCTTCATAAGCAGGAGGCTCCCAAACAATGGACCTCAGTGGAGCAAGCTTTGCTGGGCCCTATGGCGATCAGCGCTTTGTTCTGGCAACCACACTATACGTGGAGACCAACTTTATGCATACCCTGGGCCCTTCGCACGACATTATTGGTTTGGAATTCCTGGAAGACTAAGCTGGCTGGAAGATTCTCTTATTATTGTCAATCCTCCCTATACCATACGCTGCAATTTCAAGCTAGTCATAACACGCCATCTTTTCACTACTGGGCCCAAGCCTCCTGACTATTGGTCATGTCTACCAAGGGGGCCAGATCATACCTTTCCCGCAGATAGGACTGCAGTATGGAATTCCTACAACTGATTATCTTCCTTATGCTCAGATTCATCATTTTTTGCATACACTTATTCGACGACAAGACTTGCGGCCTACACGTTCTCTTTTTGAAAATTACTGTGGAGGAACGGACAAGCTGACTAAAGTTGCGTCCAAAATTTATGGTCTATTAAACAACTCTGACACCCCGACAATGTCCCGTATACGCCAATGGGAACTTGACGGGGGAAACGTTACCGCCTAAGGAATGGGAACAAATATTCTATAGGGTGGGACGCAGTTCTGTGTCGGCACGACTTCAAGAGAATGGCTACAAACTTCTATTCAGATGGCACATGGTACCGGAACGCCTGCACGTAATCTACCATCAACACTCTCCATTTTGCTGGCGTGGATGTGGATCAGTAGGTTCATTCTTACATATCTGGTGGACATGTCCGAAAATAGAACACTTCTGGCTTGACCTACAGCGCTGGATCTCTCAGATACTACCTCAACCTATCCAGTTAAATGCCAAAATGGTGCTCCTTAACAGTTCAATCCAGGGGCTGGATAAGGGTCAACAAAGGTTTTGTCAGCAAGTGTGGATAGCATATCGACTCCTGATGGCCAAGTTTTGGAAAAGCACCCGGATACCGACAACAGACGAAATAACCACTCTGCTACGGCATCATAAGCGCCTTGACTACCTCATTGCCATACGATACAATCGCCTTAAGTCTTATGTGAATACATGGTTCCTTTTGCCATAACTTCACCATGTTACCTAATCTTCTTCAGGAAGATCACTGCCCCATCCTTTTGGACTATTAGTTTGCTAATTGCTATCAGTATATAGAGTAATATACCTGTTCTCTTGGGAACTGATTTTTCTGAGCTCAGATATACCTGTGAACCAGATTGAAACTGAAATGCTTATCACTTTGACCAATATTACTATTAGGAGTATCCCGTATTGCCTAGCAGCTCGGGTAGAGCTTACTATAATCACTAACTGTACAGATGTTTCACATTGAGCTCAGTTGTAGAAGATATCCCTTTTTTGCTTATTACTGGGAAACATAGGCACAAGGGGAGGGGGGGTTAGGAATGTTTATAGAACATGTTTGTAATGTTGAATGGCTTCACTGAATTGACAGTGTAATAAGTGTCCAAGTGTTAGGACAACCTATTGTTATGCTTTTTGTGTACAATGTGAACTTTATTTGCCGTGTTCTGAAAATCAATAAAACATTCATAATAATAAAAAAAAAAATTTCCCAAGCAAAACTTACGGATTCCTTTCAGCCACCAGCAAGGTGATCCTCTCCTATCAGTGCTCCCACTGGATTGTGGGTTACTGAGCTCTTCCCTTACAATATATCTTGTGCTTCTAAGGTAAATTAGTACAAAACAATCCCTTTGGAGATTTATACTACAGTTAGTTGTCCTGAGAGACTCACTGCTGTTCTGATTAACAAATGATGGTACTTAAATCAATCACACAACCTTAACACTTCAGTTAGTCAGCTTGAGTGACTCACTGCTGTCTTGATTAACAAATGTTGGTACTTAATCAAACTAAATCACACAACCTTAACATCTTTCCAAGGTAAGTAACTGAACTTTTCAACCTTTTTACTTAGGTATACATTGTTCCTAGCTTATTTCTAGCTTCTGGCTACCTTTTTTTTTTTTTTTTTTACAAACACACTAACTTGTGCTTATTAGATGCCTTACTGACAGACTATTTAAAAATAAACACACAAACACACTAACTATTTGGGTATATTATTTAGTGTGTTTCTGTGTGTTTTGCTATTAAAGGCAAAAACACACAAACCCACTAAATAATATACCCGAATAGTTTACTTCTCCCCAATACTTAAAAGAAAAATGTCCCAAGCAAAACTTACTGATTCCTTTCAGCCACCAGAAAGGTGATTCTCTCCTCTCAGTGCTCCCACTGGGAGATGAGATCAGTCGCAGTCCCCAGCCAGATGAGGGTCCATACCAACAGGTCCTGCAGAAGCAGGAACCAGACCTGTCAAGGCTGAAAGGGCGCCACAAGTATCATGGTCCCTCTGTCCTGTTGAAGTTTCAAGAGGAGTGGTAGAGGAATGTGGGCACAGAGCAGGTCCCTCCTCCAGTGGAGGGAGAAGGCATCGCAGGCTGGATGCCCGGTCCCCAACCACAGGCAGCAGAACTTGCTCACTTTGTGGTTGTGGGGGGAGGCGAAAAGGTCCACATCTGGTGTGCCCCACTGGTGAAACAGTTTGGCCACTACCTCCAGATTGAGTGACCACTCGTGGGGCTGGAATGAGCGGCTTAAGTGGTCTGCCAGCACATTCAGATACCCCGGCAGGTACGTGGCTCACAGAGCCATCCCCTGTGACAGGGCCCAGGTCCACACTTGTGCTGCCTCCAGACAGAGCAGGAACAAGCTTGTGCAGCCCTGTTTGTTGATATACCACATCGCTACTTGGTTATCCATACGAATGAGGACTTCCATGTGTGACAACTGGTCTCTGAATACCCACAAGGCATAACAGATCGCCCAAAGCTCCAGGAAGTTTATTTGACAGCGGGCTTCGGAGGTGGTCCAGAGACCCTGCGTGTGGATACCATTCACATGGGCTCCTCAGTCCTGAGGAGAGCCATCTGTGGTTAGGACCACATGAGGCAGAGCAACCTGGAAAGGAAGCCCCCTTTCCAAGTTGGACAGTTCTTCCCACCAGGACAGAGACACTTGCAGAGGGTCTGAGACTACAATGTGAGTCTTGAGCTCTTGGGAAGCCTGTTGCCACTGGGACTGCAAGGTCCATTGAGCCCTCCGCATGCACAGGTGGGTGAAGGGGGGTCACATGGATGGAAGCTGCCATGTGGCTAGCAGACAAGCAGAAGGCAGGTGGATACCTGCCGGCTGTTCTGAACAAAGGTGGCCAGTGAGGCAAGGGCAAGAGCCCAATCCGGGAACAGAAATGCTCTCGCATGTGCTGTATCCAGTCTGGCTCCTATGAAGTCCAGCTGAGGAGATGGACAAAGATGAGACTTGGGGTAGTTGATAACAAATCCCAAAGTCTGTAGCGTCTGCACTGTTAGGGCCAGAGCACTCACAGCCCCTGCGTAGGACTCACTCTTGACCAACCAGTCATCTAGGTACAGGAAGACATGTACCAACTGATGCCTGAGATAGGCTGCCACCACCACTAGGTATTTGGTGAAAACATGGGGGGCTGAGGCTAGCCCGAAGGGCAGAATCCTGTACTGGTAATGGGCCTTCCCCACCATAAAGCGGAGGTACTTCCGGTGGCCGTGGAAGATGGCAATGTGAGCGTAACCCTCCTTGAGATTGAGAGAGCAGAGCCAGTCTCCTTCTTGGAGGAGTGGGATCAGCGTGCCCAGAGAGAACATCTTGAACTTTTCTCTTGCGAGAAACTTGTTTAATGCCCTGAGGTTGAGTTTGGGGCACAAGCCACCATTCCTTTTCGGGATGAGGAAACACCTCGAATAGAATCCTCGGCCCTGCTGATGGCGAGGTACCGGTTCTACTGTGTCCGCTATGAGAAGGGTGGAAAGTTCCATCTGAAGTATGACCTGTAAGGCGGACGAACCCCACGATGGACATGGGGGAGAGGCCTCTGGGAGCCGACTTAAGTTTAGACGGTACCTCTGACTGATGATCGTAAGGACCCAACGATCCGATGTGACCTCTTCCCAGTGATGGGCGAAGCCAAGGAGCCTGCCTGAAAAGTGGATGGATCCGGCATCAGGGGTAAAGTCAACTGACTTCCGCTCCCTCGCTGCCAGTCAAAAGCCTGTAGTCAGGGCTTGCTGGGATGCCAGCTGGGGTCTAGGTGCTCGCTGTTGGCGAGGGTGGCCCCTGGAGCTGGTGCAAGGTGTGTCAGCCCTGGAGGTCAGAGGATAATATTTCCTCTGCCTGTAAAAGGGTTTCCGGGGCCCCGGCTGGAGGACTTCCTGGCCAAGGATGGATCATCAGAGGTGCTAGTAGAAAGCTGTTGAAGGACCACCTGAAGTGGATAAGGTCCTTCGGGGATAAGGTCCTTCAACTGTGCTACTGCATCCTGGAACTTATCCCTGAAGAGGTTTTCACCTGTGCAGGGGAGTTCGGCTAGCCGTACCTGCACCCTCGGATGGAGGTCAGAGGCTCTGAGTCAGGCCATTCTCCTGGCGCCGATGCCTACCACTGCCTCACGGGCTGCTGTCTCGAAGACATCATAGATGGAATGCACCTCATGCTTGCCCACCCCCAGACCCAGCAGGATGATGCCCAAAAGTACCTCCTGCTGTTGTTGAGGCAGGTTTCAGCAAAGTTCTGGACCTGTTTCCAGAGGTTCCGGTTGTACTGGGCCATATAGAGCTGATAGGTGGCAATGCAGGCAACCAGCATGGTGCCTTGGAAGACTTTCCTGCCCAGGGCATCAAGCTCCCTAAGCTCTCTCCCCGGGGAAGGGGGGCGGAGGCATGTGTGCAGGAGTGCCAGGCCTTTTTCAAAGCGGACTTCATGACCACCGATTGGTGGGGGAGGTGCCGCTTCTCGAGCCCCCACGGCTTGCTGCACCAAGTAAGTGGTATCCGCCTTTATGTTGATGGGGACATAGAAATGGGGTGCTCCCACATGCGGAGGAGGAGATCTTTTTTGCTTGGGACATTGTCTTTTTTAAAAGTATTGGGGCAAAGTTATATTATTTAGTGTGTTTGTGTGCTTGTGCTTTTAATTGTCAGTAAGGCAGCAAATAAACAGAAGTTAGACTGTTTGTATTTTTAAATAGTCAGTCTGTAAGGCAGCTAGTAAGCAGAAGTTAGAGTGTTTGTGTACTAAAAAAAAAAAAAAAATTGCCAGAAGCTAGATATAAGCTAGGAGTAGTGTATACCTAAGTAAAAAGGTTGAAAAGTTCAGTTCAGTTACTCACCTTGGAAAAGTGTTGAGGTAGTGTGATTTGGTTTGATTAGGTATCAACATTTGTTAATCAAGAGAGCAGTGAGTCACTCTGGCTGACTAACTGAAGTTAGACTGTTTGTATTTCCCAACCCACCCCTAGCTCATCCTTTAATTTATAAGCAGGTGCCACTTTAAAAAAAACAAAAAAAACAACACCTTATTGAGAGTTTGATCATTCCCGTGTAGGCAACTACCAGACATATTGTGAATTCACTAATACATATAAAGGACATTAGACACATTCCTACTCCCATAGCAACCTAAAACTTAAGTAGGAACTGAACAAATTTGAGATGAAGGCAGCAGCCCAGCAGCAAAAGGGGGGCTTCCCAGTCTTTTGCATCGAGTGTCACATGTATGAGACACTCGATGTATGAGAAATTATACATGTGCATGCGATGCAATGAGCTCCTGGCTCTCAGAGAACGAGTCCGATCTCTGGAGGCTAGAGTATCAGACCTGGAGGAGCTGAGGCAGACAGAGAGGTATGTAGATGAGACCTTCAGGGACATAGTAGCCAACTCCCAACTTCAGACTGGCAGCCCTGGTGCTGCCTTGGAGGAAGATGATCTCATGATTGGAGAGCATAAACCTGATGCAGCAGGAAAGGATCCTTTAGCAAGGACCTGCTCTCCAGGTGATGCATTGTCCTTTCGCACCGAGGGTATCTCCCCAAGGCCTACTGCCCAGGAGGGAAGGGTTAAGTTGGCCGTCATAGTTGGTGATTCGATTATTAGTATTGTAGACAGCTGGGTGGCTGGTGGGCATGAGGATCGCCTGGTAACATGCCTACCTGGTGTGAAGGTGGCGGACCTCACGCGTCACCTAGATAGGATTTTAGACAGTGCTAGGGAGGAGCCGGCTGTCGTGGTACATGTGGGCACCAACGACATAGGAAAATGTAGGAGGGAGGTTCTGGAAGCCAAATTTAGACTCTTAGCTAGAAAGCTTAAATCCAGAACCACCAGGGTAGCATTCTCTGAAATGCTCCCTGTTCCACGTGCAGGTCACCAGAGACAGGCAGAGCTCCGGAGTCTCAATGCGTGGATGAGACGATAGTGCAAAGAAGAGGGATTCAGTTTTGTTGGGAACTGGGGAACCTTTTGGGGAAGGGGGAGTCTCTTCCGAAGGGATGGGCTCCACCTTAACCAGGATGGAACTAGACTGCTGGCGCTAACTTTTAAAAAGGAGATAGAGCAGCTTTTAAACTAGAACAAAGGGGAAAGCCGACAGTCGCTCAGCAGCACATGGTTCGGAGAGAGGTATCTTCAAAGGATACTAATGATGCATTAGAATTAGGGCATCCCGACAGTGAGGTTTCAGTTATAAGAAAAGTAGTCCAAGTGCCTGTAACTAAAAACTCAGCTGAGCTGATAACTTATCCGTATCAATTAAAAAGCAGAATGAAAATACAGACAAAAAACAAACTTTGAAATGTTTGTATGCTAATGCCAGAAGTCTAAGAAGTAAGATGGGAGAATTAGAATGTATAGCACTGAATGATGACATAAGACTTAATTGGCATCTCAGAGACATGGTGGAAGGAGGACAACCAATGGGACAGTGCTATACCGGGGTACAAATTATATCGCAATGACAGAGAGGAACACCCGGGAGGCGGTGTGGCGCTTTATGTCTGGGATGGCATAGAGTCCAACAGGATAAACATTTATTTATTTATTTAGAAACTTTTATATACTGGTATTAGTGGGGACATCATACCGGTTTACATTTGAACAAAAGGTTTGAAAATACATATTAACAGGGAAAAGGAACTGGGAGAAAGGGATTAACCAAGATCAGTAAGGAAGGAAAGATTAACGTAACAAGAAAATCATAAGTTAACAAAATTAGCTCCTTAATGTAAGGAATATGTGGTCAGCATGAGGTGGTGAAGGGATGGTGTGGAAGGGGTATTCTATTCTGGATAGGCTTGTTTGAACAGTAGTGTTTTTAGTTTCTTTTTAAATTTAGTCACACTTGGTTCAAGGCGTATGTTCACAGGGAGGGAGTTCCAGAGGGTGGGGCCTGCGATAGAGAGGGCACGTTCGCGAGTAGAGGAGAGATGGGCTGATTTCAGTGAGGGTACATGTAGGGTGCCTTTGTTGGTGGATCTGGTGGGTCTAGAGGATTGGGGGGCATTGAAGGGGATGTCGAGCCAGTTGGAGTGGTGGGCGTGGATGGATTTGTGTACAATGGTCAATGTTTTGAAGTGGATACGGGAGAGAATGGGGAGCCAATGTAGGTCTCTGAGGATGGGGGTAATGTTTTCGTGTTTGCGGGTGTTAGTGATGAGTCTTGCTGTGGCATTTTGTAACATTTGAAGGGGTTTTATCGTGGACAGGGGGAGCCCAAGGAGGAGTGCGTTGCAGTAGTCTAATTTGGAGGTTATGGTGGCTTGAATCACTGTACGGAAATCTTGGGTGTATAGTAGGGGTCTTAGTTTTTTAAGTACGTTGAGCTTGAAGAAACCAGCTTTTAAGATGGAGTTGATGTGAGGTTTCATACTTAGTTGGGGGTCGAGGAAGACTCCGAGGTCCCTGATGGACGGTTGTGTTGTGATAAGTTTTAGCTTGGGGTCCTTAGACTGGGGCGAAGAGGGGGAGGATTGCGAGGAGATGAGTAGGAGTTCAGTTTTATTGGTGTTAAGGGCAAGGTGTAGGTTGGTGAGCAGGGAATTGATGGCTGCTAGACAGTTTTCCCAGTGATTTAGGGCATCGGAGATGGAGGTGTGGATGGGGATAATGATCTGAACATCATCAGCGTAGAGATAGAACTTGAGCTTGAGGTCAGAGAGGAGATGGCAGAGTGGGGTTAGGTAAACATTGAAGAGGGTAGAGGAAAGAGATGAACCTTGCGGCACTCCTTGCTGTATGGTGTGAGGGGATGAAAGGTTGTTTCCTATTTTGACAGAGAACTTTCTGTTAGATAGATAAGATTTGAACCAAGCAAGGGCTAGTCCAGAAATGCTGATGCTTTCTAGTCGTGTTAGGAGGTGGTGATGGCTGATGGTGTCAAAAGCGGCCGAGATATCGAGGAAGGCATGAGACTAAATGCACAATTGAATCTTTATGGGTAGAAATCCCTTGTGTGTCAGGGAAGACTATAGTGATAGGAGTATACTGCCGTCTACCTGGTCAAGATGGTGAGACTGATAGTGAAATGCTAAGAGAAATTAGGGAAGCTAACCAAATTGGTAGTGCGGTAATAATGGGAGACTTCAATTACCCCAATATTGACTGGGTAAATGTATCATCAGTACATGCTAGAGATATAAAGTTCCTGGATGAATAAATGACATTTTTATGGAGCAATTGGTTCAGGAACAGACAAGAGAGGGAGCAATTTTAGATCTAATTCTCAGTGGAGCACATGATTTGATGAGAGAGGTAACGGTAGTGGGGCCGCTTGGCAATAGTGATCATAATATGATCAAATTTGAATTAATGACTGGAAGGGGGACAGTAAGCAAATCCACGGCTCGCGTGCTAAACTTTCAAAAAGGAAACTTTGAGAAAATGAGAAAAATTGTAAGAAAAAAACTGAAAGGAGTAGCTACAAAGGTAAAAAGGTTTGCAAGAGGCGTGGTCATTGTTAAAATATACCATCAAAGAAGCACAGTCCAGATGTACTCCACACATCAAAAAAGGTGGAAAGAAGGCAAAACGATTACCGGCATGGTTAAAAGGGGAGGTGAAAGAAGCTATTTTAGCCAAAAGTTCTTCATTCAAAAATTGGAAGAAAGATCCAACAGAAGAAAATAGGATAATGCATAAGCGTTGGCAAGTTAAATGTAAGACATTGATAAGACAGGCTAAGAGAGAATTTGAAAAGAAGTTGGCCGTAGAGGCAAAAACTCACAGTAAAATCTTTTTTAAATATATCCGAAGCAGAAAGCCTGTGAGGGAGTCAATTGGACCGTTAGATGATCGAGGGGTTAAAGGGGCACTTAGAGAAGATAAGGCCATCGTGGAAAGATTAAATGATTTCTTTGCTTCGGTGTTTACTAAAGAGTATGTTGGGGAGATACCCGTTCCGGAGAAGGTTTTCATGGGTAATGATTCAGATGGACTGAACCAAATCACGGTGAACCTAGAAGATGTGGTAGGCCTGATTGATAAACTGAAGAGTAGTAAATCACCTGGACCGGATGGTATACGCTCCAGGGTTCTGAAGGAACTAAAAAATGAAATTTCAGACCTATTAGTAAAAATTTGTAACCTATCATTAAAATCATCCATTGTACCTGAAGACTGGAGGATAGCTAATGTAACCCCAATATTGAAAAAGGGCTCCAGGCGCAATCCGGGAAACTACAGACAGGTTAGCCTGACTTCAGTGCCAGGAAAAATAGTGGAAAGTGTTCTAAGCATCAAAATCACAGAACATATAGAAAGACATGGTTTAATGGAACAAAGTCAGCATGGCTTTACCCAAGGCAAGTCTTGCCTCACAAATCTGCTTCACTTTTTTGAAGGAGTTAATAAACATGTGGATAAAGCTGAACCGGTAGATGTAGTGTACTTGGATTTTTAGAAAGTGTTTGATAAAGTTCCTCACAAGAGGCTTCTAGGAAAAGTAAAAAGTCATGGTATAGGTGGCGATGTCCTTTTGTGGATTACAAACTGGCTAAAAGACAGGAAACAGAGAGTAGGATTAAATGGACAATTTTCTCAGTGTAAAAGAGTGGGCAGTGGAGTGCCTCAGGGATCTATATTAGGACCCTTACTTTTCAAACTATTTATAAATGATCTGGAAAGAAATACGACGAGTGAGGTAATCAAATTTGCAGATGATACAAAATTATTCAGAATAGTTAAATCACAGGCAGATTGTGATAAATTGAAGGAAGACCTTGTGAGACTGGAAAATTGGGCATCCAAATGGCAGATGAAATTTAATGTGGATAAGTGCAAGGTGATGCATATAGGGAAAAATAACCCATGTTATAGTTACACAATGTTAGGTTCCATATTAGGTGCTACCACCCAAGAAAGAGATCTAGGCGTCATAGTGGATAACACATTGAAATCGTCGGTTCAGTGTGCTGTGGCAGTCAAAAAAGCAAACAGAATGTTGGGAATTATTAGGAAGGGAATGGTGAATAAAACGGAAAATGTCACAATGCCTCTGTTTCTCTCCATAGTGCGACCCCACCTTGAATACTGTGTACAATTCTGGTCGCTGCATCTCAAAAAAGATATAATTGCAATGGAGAAGGTACAGAGAAGGGCAACCAAAATGATAAGGGGAATGGTACAGCTCCCCTATGAGGAAAGACTAAAGAAGTTAGGACTTTTCAGCTTGGAGAAGAGACGGTTGAGAGGGGATATGATAGAGGTGTTTAAAATCATTAGAGGTCTAGAACGGGTATTTTATTTATTTTATTTTAAAACTTTTCTATACCGTTGCTAAGTTAAATACCATCGCAACGGTTTACATGTAGGCACATATTTAATGTAGGTGAAAGTGTACTATAGTATATTCTAACAGGTGCCATCAAAGGTTCGGTTACAATAAATCATTAGACATAATCATTTAGTGAAGTAGGGTAGATGTGAATTGGTTATTTAGTCTTTGAGATAATAGAAAAACTATGGGGCACTCCATGAAGTTAGCATGTGGCACATTTAAAACTAATCAGAGAAAGTTCTTTTTCACTCAACGAACAATTAAACTCTGGAATTTGTTGCCAGAGGATGTGGTTAGTTCAGTTAGTATAGCTGTGTTTAAAAAAGGATTGGATAAGTTCTTGGAGGAGAAGTCCATTACCTGCTATTAATTAAGTTGACTTAGAAAATAGCCACTGCTATTACTAGCAATGGTAACATGAAATTGACATAGATTTTGTGTACTTGCCAGGTTCTTATGGCCTGGATTGGCCACTGTTGGAAACAGGATGCTGGGCTTGATGGACCCTTGGTCTGACCCAGTATGGTATGTTCTTATGGGAACCACCACAATCTCCTTAGGAGCGTCGACAAATTGGAGTACTTCCAGTATCTTATGTCGCGCATGCTCCTCTGTGAGTAGCTGAAAGGGAATGGCTTCAGCCATAGCCCTAACAAACCTGGCATAGGAAAGGTCCTAGGTGGGTGACCGGACCGCTCCTCCAGCAAGGAGGCCTCTGAGAGGCGGTCTTCTGAGTAATCAGAGGACGACTCTGTGGAGTCATCACCCCCAGGATCGTAGGACCCCCTCCTCCTCACTAAGACCTGCGTGGCGTTTAGTGAAGTCCGTGAGGGGGATTTGACCTGAGCTCCGATGGCTTCGGAGGCCTTGAGTGCACCGTGGGAATCAATGGTTCCCCTGGTGTTAAGAGAGCCGGAGACCACGAGAGGCTGGAAGGACCCAGAAAGGGCCCAGGGAACTGTGATCTGGGGAACACGGTACCGGCCATATCTTCCTCCTCAAAGGACCCAATAATCGGGATTGCTCCAGTGGAAGGCATCGGTGGTCGATGGGGAACCAAAGGGCCCTCGGGCACTGGCTGAGTCAGAAGGGAGCCTAAAAGGACATCAAGATGCTCAAACAGAGGTGCGAGAATCGATGGCGGATGCTCGGGCACTGGTATGGGGGCCAGTGTTACCAGCAGCTCAATGCTCTGAAGCTCTCTGAGCACTGCGAATTGCACCCTGCGGTCCAACTCCTGAAAGTCCGGGTTGACCAGGATTGAGGGAGGGGAATGAGACATTACCCCCTTCCTCGGGTCCCCAAGGTGGCATGGTGCCCGACACCGATATCAGTGGGGAACGCCTGAGACTACCTGGGACATCGGAGGATGGGACCTCTGATGGCCGGTGCCACACCTGAACCAGAGCCTTGCGCAGATGGTGACTGGTGGTAATGTTTTTGGGACCTCCCTCAGTGCTCGACCCGGTCTTTCCCCAGCACCGAGGAAGTGGAGGATCCCAATGTCTGGGAAAGCAGTGTAACCATTGAGGATCTATCAGCGTTCCCGCGATCCTTCGACGTACTAGCGAGAGGAATAGCGAGGGGGAGCATGTCGAGAGGCTCCCTACGACCCCTCGGGGTTGATGACTCTGACACAGGGGTAGAAGGAGCAGACTTTGAGGCCCTAAAAAGTTTCTTCATCTTATTGAGGTGCACCCGATGGCCTTTGGGGGTCATTTGGTCACACAGATGAAACCCACGGACATTGCGCAAGGCCTCCAGGCAGAGGATGCAAACCTCATGTGGATCTGTGATGGACATGGTCCGCGGACACTGGGGGCACTGACGAAAACCGGTCAATGCCTTGAAAAAATACCCAGTGTGCGGTCGATGACCGGCGGTCGCCGTGAGGTGAGGGTCGGGAATCGACTGCAAACAGTGAAAATTCTCAGCAAAGCCTACCAGACCAAGGAGACACTGACCATGAAGGGGGACCCAGCAAAGGAGATGGGAAAAACCCGATACTTGTCGAGAAAACAAGAACATTTTGAGAGCTCCACAAACCTCGAGGCAACTGCACCGCGGAAAAAAAGAAACTGAAGGGGGACGTTGCGTGGACATGCGGACAGCAGCAAGCTGGGCATGCTCAGTGTGCTGGTCAAAACTTCTAGAAACTTTGACAAATGTTTTCCGTGCCGATCTCCATCCGATGATGTCACCCACATGTGAGGACTACCATCCTGCTTGATCTAGGAGAATACAGTAGATCAAATCTTTCTTGGTCATAACCAGGAATAAAAAGTGGCTTTCCTATGGTTACTAGTGGTTTATGGACTTTTCCTCCAGGAACTTGTCCTAAAAACTTTGTCATGCCAGCTACACTAACTGCTTTCACCACATCTTCTGGAATTCTGCAGTTTAGGTGAAGGCTGAGTGAAAAAATACTTTCTCCGATTTGTTTTAAAAATACTACCTATTATCTTCATGATGTGTCTCCTATTCCTAGTACTACTGGAAAGGGTAAATATCCCTTTCCTATTTATCTGTTCCACCTCACACATTATTTTATAGGCCTCTTCTCAGCAGTGTCTTATTCTGGCTGAAGAACCCTAACCTATTTAGACTTTTCTGAAAGGAGAGCCATTTCATCACCTTTATCATTTTGGTTGCTCTTCCCAGTAGCTTTTATAGTTCTGCTATACCTTTTTTTAAGATTGGATGACCAGAACTGCACATAATACTCAAGGTGAGGTTGTACCATGGATCAATATAAAGGCATTATATCATCTTCTGTTTTATTTTCCTTATAATACATACTGGTATGATGTCCCATGAATATCGGTATATACAAATAAAATAAATAAATAAATAGTATTTTCTTTTTTGACCACCAGTGCACATTGAGCCAAGGATTTCAAAGTACTGTCCACAGTGACTCCAAGATCCTTTTCGTGACTGGTGATGCCTAATATTGAACCCAACATTGTATAACTATAGTTTGGATTATTCTTTCCTATATGTATCACTTGTCCACATTCTGTTGTAACTTGCTTTGAACTCTTTTTGTTGGAAAAGCATGGAAGAAACAAACAAGAATGATGATTTCACCTGCCATTTAGAAGGCAATCCCCTAGTCTTGCAAGGTCTTCTTGCCATTCCTCACAATTTGCTTGTGACTTAACTAATTTGATTATTTTATGTCATTTACAAATTTAATAACCTTACTCACCACTCCCTTTTCCAGATCATTTAGAAATATATTTAAAAGTACCAGTCCTAGTACAGATACTGGGGCACTCTACTATTTACCTTTTTACCATTGATAGAACTGACCATTCAGCCCTACTCTCTGGTTCCTATCTTTCAGCCAGTTACCAATCCACAAAAGGACACTTTCTCTTATCAAATACTTTTTTAATTTCCTGAAGAGTCTCTCATGAGGGGCTGTGTCAAACGACTTCTGAAAAACCAGATAACCTATATCAACGGACCTGCCCTGGTCAATATGTTTTGTAACCCCTTCACAAAAATCAAACAGATTTGTAAAACAAGACCTCCCTTTTCTAATTCTGAGTTAGCTCTGCCCCATCACTCTATGTCTATCAAGATGGCCAGTAATTTTGTTCTTCAGATATAGCTTCTACCATTTTGCCTGATACTGATGCCAAGCTCAACAGTCTGTAATTTTCCAAATCACCCCTGAACTTGTTTTTTAAAAATGGTCATTACATTGGCTACCCTTCAATTCTCTGGTACCATAGCTTATTTGAATAAGAAGTTAGAGATTATAGTAATAAGGGAATTTTATTCTTTAGGTTTTTTTTTAGAATTCTGGTGTGTATACCATCCTGTCCTGGTGATTTGTTACTCTTTAGTTTGTCTATTTGCTCATTCATATCTTCCTGGCTCACTGCAGTTTGCTTCAGTTCCTATGAATCATCATCCTCAAAGAATGTGACCCTGATACTCTCTTCAATAAAGTCTGAAGTAAAGAATTTATTTAGTTTCTCTGCTATGGCCTTGTCTTCCTTGAGCAACCCTTTTGCTTCTAAGTCATCTAGTGCAGGTGTTCTCAACCCAGTCCTTGGGACACACCTAGCTAGTCAGGTTTTCAGGATATCCAAAATAATATGCATGAGATAGATTTGCATATGCTGCATCCATTGTATTCAAATCTATGCATATTAATTGTGGATATTATGAAAACCTGACTGGCTAGGTGTGTCTTGAGGACTGGGTGGAGAACCCCTGATCTAGGAGTTAACAGACTCTCTCAAGTCTTCTTGCTTTGAATATAATGGAAAGTTTTTAGTTTGGGTTTTTGCCTCTCTGGCAAACTTCTTTTCAAATTCTATTTTGGCCTGCTTTCTTAATGCTTTACATCTAATTTGCCAGGGCTTATGCTCTTTCCTATTTTATTCATTTGTATGCACTTTGCAGTTTCTGAATTATGTACTTTTGCTTTATAGACTCTTTTATATCACCATTAACCATGCTGGCAGTTATTTGGTCTTCTTTCTATATAGATAAACAATTTTTGCTAGTATAATAAACAATATCATAACTTCCAAACAGGCCGATTCAAAAAAACCCGCGGGAGAGCCAGCACTCTGTGTTGAGCGCCCGCTCTCCCGACGCGCGCCCAGGCACCTCTCCTGGGTGCGTGATTCTATATTTAAATTAGGACCCGTGCAACCGACGGGTCCGACAACCGTTTAATTTTACAGCCACGGGTTCAGAAAACGGACACCGGCAAAATTGAGCGTCCGTTTTCGAACCCGCTGACTGGCGGGCAAATTTTTTTTTAAAGAACGTTTTGGGTTTTTCAAATTTTTGGGGCCTCTGACTTAATATCGCTCTGATATTAAGTCGGAGGGTTACAGAAAAGCATTTTTTTCTGCTTTTCTGCACACTTACCTGGTGCCGTCTATGGTTAACGCCTGCCTTTTGGCCACTCATTTTACTTTCTGTACTCTGGGGAAATAACTATTAGGCTCATCTACATGCATTTGCATGTGATGAGCATTATTAGTTTCGGGTTGGTTGGCTGCACATTCTCCACCCACTATTACCCCTTACAGTATAAGGGGTAATAAAACGCGCAGCCAAACAGAGGCTAAACGTTGCGCTCGGCCGAGGGCACCGTTTTGTATCGGCTTGAAACAAAGTTAACAGAAATGTCTGTCATATCAAGAACATTAGGAAAAGCAACAAATTGTTTGGAGTCTGTTTAATTCTGCAACAATTGCACACTGCAGTTGAAATGCTAAAGAGAATATGCTTCTGTTTGCATTTTAGTTTACATCTTTGGACAAAGCCAATAAGAGATGGGGTTTTGTGCATTCTGTGGCTTACCTCATCAAAGAACTCTTGTTCTTCTTGAAGGTCGAACTTTTGCTGGTCTTCTAGTAACTCCGATTGCTGAGTAGCTACTACCTTACCAATTTCTTCTGATTCCTTTAGAATAACATCCAATGCTTTCTCATCAGGAGTAATTGGTCTGAAATTTTCTGCAGTCAATTCTGCACATATCTCATGCCAAATTTCTCCAACCTTTATTCAGCAATTAAACAGAAAACCAACTTTAATTCAAGTAGCACTTATTAAAATTACAGTACTTTACAAATTAAATTCCCAAATTACATTAATGCCGGAGTAATGCCATCTAATTCATTTAGCTTAAGCCAAGGTCACTAAGTATATAAATGATTTTAAGCAAGGCAGAACATTTGTATACCAAAACAGACTATGGTTGGTAAATTGAGAGTGCAGGTATCACTAAGTCACCTAGCAGCAAAGAATACAAGTGCTTTTGTACCCACGAAACTCTAGCTAATTTTCAAAGGGAAAGTACACAGGCTAAATGCCGACTTTTGAATATCTTCAACACTTAGCTAACTAAATTTTAGCTAGGTATGTCATTATCTTCCTACAATTTCGTAAGATAAGGTAGGGATGTTTTGAGGGTGCTCTGGGGTGGAGCTGAGCTAGCCGAATTTATTTGGCTCTCTCTAAGGGGCAGATGCAATAAATATGCGCAGAAAGCGGGTGCTGAACAGTCAGCGCCGGCTTTCTTAATGCGCCCCCAGGCGCTTCCCCTTGGGGCGCCATGCAATATTTAAATTGCTAATGAGAACCCGATCAGTGTCGGCCATCCGCCGGTTGGGAAAACCGATGCCAAGTTTATCAGTGTTGGTTTTCCTAAACGCCGTACAGTCACACAGCTAGGAGGTTCAGGAAATGGATGCTTGTCAGTTGAGCGTCCGTTTCCTGCACCCGACTGGCATTTTTTTTTAACTTTATTTACTTTTGTTTTTCCTCCTACTTAATATTTCAACGATATTAAGTAGGAGGTAGTACAGAAAAGCAATTTTTTCTGCTTTTATGTACTAGTTTCAAGAGTGCTTAGCAATTAATGCCTGATCCAGGCAGGCGTTAATTTCTGATCGCTAAATGTGCGTCCTAGACACATATATTTTTTTGCATCAGGAATGAATCTCTAATAGCCTCATTCACATGCTGAGCACACTGTATTGCATCGGCCCCTAAATGTGTTGTAAGGAGGGTTAAAGTTATTCAGGAACGTGTTTCCAGATAACTGACCTAAGTGGTGATATTCAAAGAATATTTGCCATTGAAGCAGTGCAAGCTTTAAAAAAAACCCAAATAACCCAGAAGAAGCCAGGTGAGCAAGCAAGGATAGCCCTACTGCGCACGCTACCCTCCTCAAAGTCCCCTAAAATATGACTAATATTTCAGGCCTAAAGGCTCAAAAAGCCTATTCTACATCATCCTCACTGGCTCACAGTAGAAAGTATTATAAAGTTTAATACTCTCTGCTTTATCTTCAAATGCTTGAATAAACAGCTCCTTAAATAGGCAATGGCTTTGCAGCATCCACATATACAGCCGAGACTACCTTCGTAATCCAGCGAGCTATTGTAGCTCGCGAAGCCTGCTTGCCCTGTATACCTCCACCATGAAGGATAAACAGGCAATCTGTCTCTCTGAAAGGTTTGGAAACCTCCAGATACCTCAGACATGTATCTTGACATCCAAGGGTCGAAACAGGCAATATTCTTCCGCATCTTTTTCCCTATCCAGAGATGGCAGGGAAATAGATTGATTCAAGTGAAAATCTGAGACCACTTTTGGCAAAAAAGAAGGAACAGTACACAGTACACAGCTGTTTCACCCCTGGAGTCACTCGAAGGAATGGCTCCTGGCCAGACAAGCCCTGCAGCTTGGAAATTCAATGCGCCAAACATATCGCCACAGGAAACACTGTTTTCAAGGTCAGTAGTCGCAAGGAAAGGTTGTGCATCGGTCGAAACATAGGGCCTGCCAAGAAATCCAAAACCAGAATAAGATTCCACAAGGGTACCGGTAACCACAAGGGAGGACGAAGATGTTTCACTCCAGTGTTGCCAGATGGGTGATTTTCACGCCTAATTGGGCTACTTTTTCTGAGCGTGTGCGGGAATTTTTCTCTTTTGGCTGTGGAATTTTGGGTTATTTTTTGGGGGTGTGTGCGGTTTTTTGGGCTTCTTTCTGGAAGGGTGCTGCAGTAGCTGGAAGGCATATTTCAGTGGTGCTTTGTTGTCTCTTCCTGACAAACTGGTGCCAGTTTGAAGCTTGAGGGTGAAATGGAGGGAACTACTTAAGTTTGCTTTGCTCATTTTAGAGAGTCAGAGAGATGAATATTCTCTCTCTGTCTTACTTCTGCCATCAAAAGAAAATAAAGACTAAATATAGTCTATGGCTTATTCTAGGTAGACATACAGATTGCTGTTGACAAAGGATCATTGATATCAGTGAGGGTAGCTTTTTCTGTGCAGTGGCTTGTGGCTGTCTCTTGAAGTTCAGGCTTCCATTCTCGTGCGGCAGTAATGGGCTGGCTGTGAACTCCCTGACAGGCTTCCAGGTATCTCTGGGTGAGAACTACTACTATCTGCAATGCCATGTCATATGGCAAAATAGTGCTATTCATTTCACTCAAAAATACAGCAGTTTTCAGTGCTAAATGGAATAGAGCTGCATTATAATATACTGTCAGTGCTAACGGTAACACCTTATAAATGAGCCCCAGACTATTCTATCCAAGAGCAATCAACAGTGCCAGTATAGTGCTATAGCACTCAATATAACTGCATTGGGTTCTGCTATTCCTGGGATACCGAGTGAGCCGACTGCGAATTTCAGTAAGATATAATTTCAAAGGCAACTTGCATCACTGTTTTGCTGCTACTTTCATCCTGCCAGGGACTTAAAAGAAATGCTTTCTTTGCTCTGCCACATCATTTCCATCCTGTGGGGCTTGAAAAAAGAAAGCTGCTTGTTTTACCACCCCTGAGCAGGAACAGAATAGCAGTATTTAATGCCCTAGGTGGTCAGGTCTTCAATCTGGACTTGCTTCTAATACATCTTGAATGCTGCAGCTCTGCACAGCTCTCAGAAGAACCTTATGTTATGGTAACACTGAACATGACAACCTTGAGTTTTAGACTTTTCTAGCAATATTTTTTAATTTTTTTATATACATTGTTAATTTTGTAAGTTTATCTGCATGCAATGCAGGAGTTTGTGTAAAATCGTGCATAATAAAAATTGTTTTACAACTTTTGAGTTTTGGGCTACTTTTGGGTTAGATTTGGTGATTAAGAACACATGCCATACTGGGTCAGACCAAGAGTCCATCAAGCCCAGCATCCTGTTTCCAACAGTGGCCAATTCAGGCCATAAGAACCTGGCAAGTACCCAAAAACTAAGTCTATTCCATGCTACTGTTGCTAGTAATAACAGTGGCTATTTTCTAAGTCAACTTAATTAATAGCAGGTAATGGACTTCTCCTCCAAGAACTTATCCAATCCTTTTTTAAACACAGATACACTAACTGCACTAACCACATCCTCTGGCAACAAATTCCAGAGTTTAATTGTGCGTTGAGTGAAAAAGAACTTTCTCCGATTAGTTTTAAATGTGCTACCTGCTAACTTCATGGAGTGCCTCCTAGTGTTTCCATTATCTGAAAGAGTAAATAACTGATTCACATTAACTCGTTCTAGACCTCTCATGATTTTAAACACCTCTATCATATCCCCCCTCAGCCGTCTTTTCTCCAAGCTGAAAAGTCCTAACCTCTTTAGTCTTTCCTCATAGGGGAGCTGTTCCATTCCCTTTATCATTTTGGTCGCCCTTCTCTGTATCTTCTCCATCGCAACTATATCTTTTTTGAGATGCGGCGACCATGCGGTCTCACCATGGAGCGCTATAGAGGCATTATGACATTTTCCATTTTATTCACATTCCCTTTCTAATAATTCCCAACATTCTGTTTGCTTTTTTGACTGCCGCAGCACACTGAGCCGATGATTTCAATTTGTTATCCACTATGACGCCTAGATCTCTTTCTTGGGTGGTAGCACCTAATATGGAACCTAACATTGTATAACTATAGCATGGGTTATTTTTCCCTGTATGCATCACCTTGCACTTATCAACATTAAATATCATCTGCCATTTCGATGCCCAATTTTTCAGTCTCACAAGGTCTTCCTGCAATTTATCAAGATCTGCTTGTGATTCAACTACTCTGAACAATTTTGTATCATCTGCAAATTTGATTACCTCACTTGTCATATTTCTTTCCAGATCATTTATAAATATATTGAAAAGTAAGGGTCCCAATACAGATCCCTGAGGCACGCCACTGCCCACTCCCTTCCACTGAGAAAATTGTCCATTTAACCCTACTCTCTGTTTCCTGTCTTTTAGCCAGTTTGTAATCCACGAAAGGACATCGCCACCTATCCCATGACTTTTTACTTTTTCTAGAAGCCTCTCATGAAGAACTATGTCAAACGCCTTCTGAAAATCCAAATATACTACATCTACCAGTTCACCTTTATCTACATGTTTATTAACTCCTTCAAAAAAGTAAAGCAGATTTGTGAGGCAAGACTTGCCCTGGGTAAAGCCATGCTGACTTTGTTCCATTAAACCATGTCTTTCTATATGTTCTGTGATTTTGATATTTAGAACACTTCCACTATTTTCCCTGGCACTGAAGTCAGGCTAACTGGTCTGTAGTTTCCCGGATCACCCCTGGAGCCCTTTTTAAATATTGGGGTTACATTAACCACCCTCCATTCTTAAGGTACAATGGATGATTTTAATGATAGGTTACATATTTTTACTAATAGGTTTGAAATTTCATTTTTGAGTTCCTTCAGAACCCTGGGGTGTATACCATCCAGTCCAGGTGATTTACTACTCTTCATTTTGTCAATCAGATTGATTGTGCTCTAAAAGGTTTTGGCATCTGGCAACTCTATTTCACTCCTCTTAAGAAACGGGCCACATCTGGAATAGCTGATAAGAATTCACCATTCACCTGACCTGAAACGGCAAGCGCCACTACCTGCACCTTCAAGGAATTAAGGGCCAACCCTTTATTCAATCCATCCTGCAAAAATTCCAAAATGAGTGGGATCCTAATTGAACAAGAAAGCACTCCTCGATCTTCACACCAAGCCTCAAATACTCGCCAAACCCGCACATTAGCTAAAGAAGTGGAGAACTTTCTTGCTTGTAGTAAGATGGCAATCACTGCAGTACAATATCCACGCTTCAGCAAGTGAGCCCTCTCAAAGGCCATATGTAAGACAAAACGGAGTCAGATCTTCGCGAAGAAGAGGTCCTTGCCGCAACAGATTCCTGTACACCAGAAACCGGAGAGGGGAGTCTAAAAGGAGCTTTCACAGATCTACATACTATGGTCTCCTGGGCCAATCTGGGGCCACCAAAAGCACTGTCCCTCTGTAACCCTTGACCTTCCAAACTATTCTGCCCAACATGAACTACAGGGAAAAGGCATACAGCAGCTTTTCCTCCAGCTAGTCCTGCACGAGAGCATCGATATCCATGGACTTCAGATCTCTCCTGTGACTGAAGAATCAAGGAACCTTCACATTGCAAGAAATCGCTAGCAGGTCTAGAAATGGAAGGCCCCAGCGATCCACTATTAGCTGAAATGCCTTGTTCAATAATACCCATTCTCCTGAGTCCAGTGTTAGCACCGCCGGCCGCGGCAAGCCGCGACCGGGGCCGGGTGTCATGGCCACTGGCTGCGGCGGACCTCGAGTGAGGTCGGGCCGGTGGGTGCAGAAGAAGTAATTACTCGGGATGACTGATGGCGTTCGGGGCTCCTGCGGGGCAGGCTGCTCTCCTGCTTCTCCCTGCGGCCGCCGCCGCATTGCCGGGCTGGCTGGCTCCTCGGGGTTCGGCTCTGCGCCCATGGCTTCCCCTAGTGCCGCGCGCGCGCGGCTGAAGATTGTTCTTAAAGGAGCCATGACAGGAAGTCGTCATGGCTCCTCCTGAGTCTCCTCCCCTGGCTTCTGGTACTTAAGGCAAGGGCTGAGCATTCAGACCTTGCCTTGGTATTGAGGTTCCTGTTTGAGTTTCGTCCCGCTCTGCTTCCCTGCTCCGAGGATTGATTCTTGGCTCCTGACTTTTGGACTGGTGGACGTGTCTTCTCCTGGCTTGATCCTGATATGGCGTTGGACCCTTCTCCTGGCTTGACCCTGGTACGGCTTTGGACCCTTCTCCTGCTTAGACCCTGCACTGGACTCGGACCTCGTCTGTGTATCGAACCTTGGACTGGCTTTGGATTCTTCTACGACTCCGTCCTCAGACTGCTACAACCTGCTGGAGGCGCCAGCCATCTGGAACCCACGACCTGCAGGAGGCGCCTGCATCCAGACCTTTCTACAGTCTTCAGAGGAGTCGCCTAAGTCCCAGCGGCCGGACCCCTACAGGCTCCTCCTGTGGGGGTTGCGTGCTTCCAGGGTGAAGCCTTCAGTCAAGTCTCTCCTGTCCAAGCGGCCTCACCCTTCGACGGTAGCTGTCTACCTCAAAACAGGGGTCCACTTTCAAAACATCCAGACTCTCCCTGCTGAGAAAGTCTGCTCTTATATTGTCTTTTTCTGCAGTGTGTGAGACTGAGAAATTCTGAAGATGCACTTCTGCCCATTCCATAAGTTGGTCTATCTCCTGCGACATTTGATGGCTCTTGGTTCCTGTCTGCCAACTGATGTATGCCAATGTTGTTGCATTTTCTGACATTACCCTGCCACTGAACTGCAAGCATGCCAACCAGACTGCTCTGGCATCCAGCCAACTGATGTTCCCTAGAGACTCTTCTGTACTCCAGAGCTCTTGCGCTGATAGTTCCTGACAGTGAGTTCCCCAACCCTGGAGGCTTGCATCTGTTGTATTAACTAGTCCGTTGATTTCAGGGAAACTCCCTTTTTTAGTTGTTCTGTTTGCAACTACAACTGGAGGTGAGAGCAGATTTCCATCGGCAGGTTGAATCGAATAATCCTGAGACTACAGGCTCCATCGAGACAGCAGGAAGCGCTGAAGAGGACGCATATGCGCTCTTGCCCACGGCACCATTTCCAGGGATGCTGCCATCAAACCGAGTACCTGCAGATAGGACCATACTGTCGGGTGTATAGTATTCATCAAGAGACATACCTGTGTCATCAACTTCAGAATATGTGCTTCCAACAAGAAAACCTTGTTCAGGTTATGCCTCCTTTCCAGCAGGTGGAGACGGAGAAAAACGTGAAAGGCACCCATAGTTAAGCTGGTGTATCTCCTGCATCCCTTCAGTATATAGAGTATCAAAGCAGAATAAAATTAGCAATGAATCAAGCAAGAACTTTAACAGCTTTAAGAACATATACACATGTAACCGTGGCTTTCTTTCTTAGTATGCTGCAATAACATAACCTGAACATGCGTGCGTGGACTTTACAGATCCCTCTGTTACTCACTCCTAATCTTTGGGTGGGCGTCTGGACTGATCCGTGGTACTACAGGAATGAAAATGATCAGGTAAGAACCAATTTTCTTTTCCCTGTACGTACCCAGATCAGTCCAGACCATGAGATGTACCAAAGCTTCCCTAAACTAGGTGGGACCTTGCGAGTCCTGCGTGCAGTACGCCACTGCCAAAATCTCCGGGCGCCTGAACGTCCAAAGCGGTAGTGGCGAGCAAACGTGTGGAGCATCTTCCAAGCAGCAGCTCTGCAAATCTCCTGAGGCGATACCAACTGGCATTCGGCCCATGAAGCTGCTTGAGAGCGAATAGAATGGGCCTTCAGTCCCTCAGGAACAGGTCTTCCTTTACAAATGTATGCAGACGAAATGGTTTTTTTCACCCATCATGCAATCGTCATCTTAGACGCCTTGTGACTCTTCCTGGGACCGCTCCATAGGACGAACAAAAGATCTGAGAGTCTGAAAGAATTTGTGACTTCCAAGTAACGCAACAAGGAACCCCTAACCTCAAGCCGACGCAGCTAGACCAGAAGCTCAACTGACTAGGTTCCAATCAAATGGGAATATGGGAATATGGTTCCAATCAAATGGGAATATGGAGGTATGCCTTGGACAGATCCAGGGAGGTCAGAAATTCCCCGACTGCACTGCCATTATCACCAAGCGCAATGTTTTCATGCGAAAATCAGTCACCTGCAAATGACGGTTGACCTCTTTGAGATCCAGGATGGGACAAAAGAAGCCCTCCTTCTTGGGCAAAACGAAATAAATGGAATATTGACCCATATTTGTTTCAGAAGTGGGCACTGGGACCACCGCCTTCAGACTGAGGAACCTTGACAATGTACACTCCACTGCTTGCTTCTTCTGCGGGGAGTGGAAGGGAGACACCATGAATATGTCCCGAGGAACGTTGAGAAATTTCAGCGCATATCCCTCTCGTATCACTTCCAGGACCCTCTGATCCAATGTGGCTTAGAACTATCTCTGATAAAAGACAGAGAGGTGCCCCCCTATCTCCTATTCTGGGGGGGGGGGGGGTGTCAGCAAACATTCATTGGGAGGCTGGGGAGGTTCCATTACCCGAGCCCACACCCTGCCTGAGCTTTCTGGGATGAAAGGACTGAGACCTACTTGAAAGGTCAAGTCCTCTGAAAAGTCACTCCTCTAGAGCATCGAAAATGCTTGGAACCCCTGATATGACCCCCTTATTCTAAAGGGGTGCAGTTTCTGCTTCTTAACCTTGGGCAACTGAGCAACCAGGGATTCACCCCACTTACTGGCCATTTTCTTCAACTCGCTCCCAAACAAGAGTGAGTCTTTAAAGGGCAATTTCATAAGATTAGCCTTGGAGGTTGCATTGGCCAATCAATTTCTCAGCCATAACTAACACCTGGCCGCTATTACTGAAGCCACCCCTCTGGCTGAGGTGTGGAACAAATCGCAGCCCGCATCTGCTAAAAAGGCAGCGGGGCTGGCTCCACAACTGCCCTGGAATTCACTCGAGTCACCGACCACCAGGGAACAACAAGAAGCTATCTGCAAGGTCATTGCCACTGTTTCAAAAGCTTGCTTAAGGATGGCTTCAATCCTCCTATTGTGTACATCCTTCAAGGCCGCTCCTCCCTCCATGGGATAGTCATCTTCTTAAAGATGGCATAGACAAATGCATCCACTTTTGGAAAACACAGATGCTCTCTCACCACTGGATCCAGGGGATACAAGCCTTCCAAAGTCCGACCCCCTTTGAAATTTGCCTCCGGGGCATGCCACTCAAGATCAATCAATTCTTGAATGGCCTCTATAACAGGGAAAAAAACAAGAGGCTTTCCGCAAAGAAACCAAAATGGGATTTTTCTTTGGCACAGGCATGGAATTTGCCCCAGGTACTCCCAACATCTTCAATGTCTTGGAAATCAGAGCCGGTAGCTCATCTCTATGAAAGAACTGCAACATAGTCCTATACACTTCCAGTCCTGGAGGAATTTCTCCATCCTCCAGAGAGTCAGGATCAGCCTCATCATCAGTGCCATCCAGATTCCTATCAGGAGAACTTGCTCCCAATCTAGGTGTTCTTTGGTGCTTAGTAGTACCAGACAAGTGAGAGGCCATCGCCTGCGAAGATGCCCAAATATGACAGGCAACACAGAGGGAAAGGTGCTTAGGTTTCTTTCCCACAGATGCCATTAGTCCATCAGTATTCTTAACAGGCGACTGAAGGTGTGCATCCAGCTGAATTCAGGCTGCAAAATTTAGGTGCACAAAATGTAGGCGTTCCAATGCAAGGCGTCACAAAACTAGGTGAACCTTCACCGCACCAGACTTAAGCGCACAACCAATGTGTCCCAGATTGTGTACACAGGCAGCACGCCCAAAAGAAAATGGGTGCCCAACTTGGACGCACAGCGAGATGCACTTGCATGCACTAACAGTCCTGAAGAGGGCAGCCTAACACGCAGAAAAGAGCTTGCGAAAACGCTGCCACGGCCTACCACATTGCGCACAGAAAAGAAAGCCTAACAGTGGGCCCTAGCCCATCTGGGCTGCTCAACCTAGCAGGTTGCCCAAGTCCCTTAACCTCCCACGGGAGCAGCAACGAACGTTGGAATTCGTGCCGAGCACAGAGACCGGAGGAAGAAGGCCTACAAAGAAACCTTCTACTCTGTCTCAGTCTTTTCTTTTTTTTTTTTTTTAAAACCTTACCTGAGTTCAGCCTTTCCCAGCTTAGTACAGAGATGGTCTCCAGCTGCAGTGGGCTGCACTCAGCTTCCTGAACCTGCTGCCTTTTAGCTGTTTTAATCAGCCGGCTGAGAAAATCAGCTACCGGACCAAGGTACTCATCTGAGGGACCATGAAAATCACCTTAGGAACTCTTAACTGGGGGAGGATATTAAATCTTATTATTTTTCCTCTAAAATTTGAAGCAATCCCCAGTAGAGAAATGCACTTCCACCATCTGCTGGAGAAAGAGAATACTGGCAGGTTGATGTCACTGCAGGAGTATATACACTGTGACGTCATTTTGCTCCAACTTCATCTGCTGGTAGAGGTGCATAACCCACTGGTCCTGAATTCATCTGTCTGGGTGCTAGGAAAATAAATAAATAAATAAATAAATAATAATAATAATAATAAATAATGGGTGGGCGGCAGGGGACTGGCAATTTCTTCTTTGTATTTTGGGTTTCCAGCTCAATTGTAATTGGAGTTGAGACCTGGCACCAATAGACTTCATTCAAAACTACCAGAGGATTTTATTCTCCTTTTTATATCTCTTCCCAACTCACTTAGCCCAGTCATCTTTTGCTAGCAACTCCAGTCTTCAGCTCCTCCTGACATGGCTCCAGCTGCAGGCTCTCTTTTGCTAGTAGAAGCTGTGGAATCCCATTATATTTTTTTGGCTAATACAGGGAAGAGGAGCAGGATGGCAGACTTCAGGTACCACTTTCTTTTATTTATGTATTTTTTAAAAAGTGCAGCAATATAGGGAGCCAAAGCTTACCTGGGAAATTTCAGGGCAGCTTTTCTTCCAATCATAAGCCAGGTAAGTTTAGCTGGGTACAGCGATGAATAGCTAAACTTAAGGAACATACAATGGAACAACCCTCTCTCTCACACCTTTTACCTGGCTATATTTTACTCCAATAATGAGTTATACACGTAAAATTTAGCCAGTTAGAGGGGAAAAATATTCAATACAATATTTTTGTCCAAATACTTTAAAAGTTACCCTGACAAAACCCTTTGAATATCAACCTTAATATGAACAGAATGGATTTATAAAATCATATATATATAACTGGTAGTCCAAGAAATAGGATATCAAATCCTTTTCAATAATTTTTATCCCTGTTGTTTTTCTTCAAGACTCCCATGCATACAGGCAGTAAAATGATAATGAGTAAATGCATGTTAACGTAAATTGTGAACTATACTTTTAAATGCTTAGATGATAAAATATACAGCTTTCATGAGCACACAGTATTAAGAAAGTACTTACTTTCAAATCAAAATATTTACTGATGACAGAAAGTGTGATATAATCATTCGTAGTTAATTCAGGCAAATCTTCAAAACCTAAAACAGAAGCAACATATTATCAACTACTCTGCAATCTTCTAATACCTATCTGAAATTGGCTAATGAGAAGCCTTGTGCACTTGGAGAAGCTGAATGGAGCCCCCATTTCCTTATCTGTATTTTTAGGCTGAACCCCCACTCCCTGGCATGTACTACATTATCAGCTTTATTAAAGTATGCCATGGCATTCATTATCCCTTTTTCCAATATGCAAAATTGCATTCCTGATGTTAGCAACATCTGGGATAGAGAGGAGGAAGCACATGGGGTGAATGGATGGACAATATCATTTTGAACTATGGACAATAAATAAAAAATAATGACACATATTTCAGTCATCACTTGGCCTCATTTAAAATATTCTCTGAAATGCTGACATAACCCTGCTTCATAGGAAATCATGGAGAAAAAAAGCAGAATGAAAAATGCAGGGAAAATCTTTTGTCTCTCAAAGAAATTACCTATATCTTAAAAAGATACAAAGCATGATGAACTGCAATCATTAAGCTAGGGTAGTTTTTAAACTAGTACACGGGGAAGCCGATAGTTTCTCAGCAGTGCAAGGTTCGGAGAGAGACATCTTCAAAAGATATTGGAAAAAACAGGGGCCTTAGAGCATCCCAATAGAGAGATTCCAATAAAGCAAAGTAGCCCATGTGCAGATAATTATAGAACAGATTAAGTTGAAAGATTCCAAATTATCCCTGCTAATTGCTTGGAAAGTTGTTTATAAAAATAAAAAATGTATCTTGACATGTCTGTATGCTAATGCCAGAAATCTAAAAAGTAAGATGGTCATGTTAGAATGTATAGCACTGAATGAAAAGGTAGACATAATTAGCATTTCAGAGACCTAGTTGTTAGGATCGTGGACCCTTGGGCCGGCTGTGGCTGCGGGTATCGCGCTGTGGATGCCCACAGTGGGTGTAGCAGCCAGCAGGCGGCGCTGAGAAGAGGCTTCGGAGATGGCTTCACCACTGGAAGCCTGAGGTCCCCCCCAGGAGGAGCTTGTAGGGACCCGGACCTCTTGGTCTTAGGTGGATCCTATGCGACCAAGGATCAGAAGAGCAGCCTGCCAAGGTAATCCAATGAAGAGATGGCGCCCAGGAGGTCAGAAGAGACTTCACTCTTGGAAGCCCGCAGTCCCCCTGGGAGGATCCCGTGAGGACCCAAGCCGCTGGGACTTAGGAGAACCCTCCGGGTGGACGAACCTGCGGCAGTGGAAGAGATGAAGCCGAAGTCCAGGAGCAAGCCAAGGTCAGGAGCCAGAAGTCAGATGTCAGATGCCAAAACCAGGGACGGAAGCAGAAGCCGGAGTTGGAGAACGAAGCAAGGCCAGGAGCCAGGAATCAGATGTTGAGAAGCAGCAGGAACCAGGAACAGGAAGCACAACTAGTCACTCCAAAGAGTCAACCTCGTTGCAAGGTGAGGTAGGAGTGTGGCTGCAGGGTTTTAAATATCCTGCAGCGTCTGACGTCAGCTGGAGGGCGGTGCTGGAGTTTCCCGCGTTGGTCCCTTTAAATTGGGAGCTCCGGCGCGCGCACATAGGGGGCGGGGTTAGCCGCGGCAGGACGCTGGCGTCTCCCTCGAGAGGGGAGCGTCACATCAGAGGCCTGAGCAGGCCCGAAGAGGCGCCAGCAGCCCGGGCCAGGGCAGAGGTGAGTGAAGGTCCCAGCGCACGGCCCGGGATCGCAACAGTACCCCCCCTCCTACGCCCCCTTCCTGGGGGCTTGGGTTTGGCGGGATGATCCAAGTGGAACTGATGGAGGAGACTTTTGTCCAGGATATTTATTTATTTAACACTTTTCTATACCGACCTTCACGAAAAGAAATTCATATCAGATCGGTTTACATGTAACAAGGGGTATAACTTAATCAATCGATTAACAAGAGGCGAAAGTTACATATAACAAGGAGGTATTAACTTGGGGGCTAGGTTAGCCAGAGGTAAAGGACAGCCTAACTGAATGAACTAGATAAGGCAATGAGATAAAAAAACAGAGGCATAAATATAACGCCTAAACTTGGCGGGGCGCTTAGTCAGGTAAGCGGAGTCCTGTCTGGTAGACAAATGATGGTTTTGAAAGTTAAGGGAAGGCCTGGAGGAAGAGCCAGGTCTTAAGTTTTTTTCGGAAGGTTAGAGGGCAAGGTTCTAGTCTAAGGTCTGTGGGCAAATTATTCCAAATGGCTGGACCCGCTGTAGAGAATGCTCGTTCTTTGGTAGTTGATAGGCACGTGGATTTCGTTGGGGGGACTTGCAGGGTACCTTTATACGCTTCTCTGATAGGTCTTGAGGATGAGTATAATTTGAGTGGAATCTGGAGGTCTAGTTGTTGCTGATTGTGAAAGGTTTTGTGAATTGTGGTAAGGGCCTTGTGCAAAATTCTGTATTTTATTGGCAGCCAGTGAAGGTTCCGTAGTATGGGAGTGACGTGTGCTCCTCTGTTGGTGTTGGTTAGGATTCTAGCCACAGCATTTTGGAGCCAAAGAAGGAGAGCGTTGCAGTAATCTGTTTTGGAGAAGAGCATGGTTTGGAGCACAGTCCTGAAATCTTGGAAATGGAGGAGGGGTTTGAGCCTTTTCATAACTTGTAGTTTATAAAAACAGTCCTTGGTAGTGTTGTTGATGGATTTCTTTAGATTCAGATGGTTATGGAGGATTACTCCTAGGTCCCTTACTTGTGTGATCTGGGTGTTGGGAGTTGTTGGGTGGATTAGGGCCGAGTGATCGGAGGAGATGAGGAGTTCTGTCTTGTTTGTATTAAGAACTAGGTTCAAACTGGTGAGTAGGTGGTTAATAGCTTGGAGGCAGTTTTCCCAGTAGGTGAGAGTTTTAGGGAGGGATTCTGTTATGGGGATCAGAATCTGCACGTTGTCTGCATTGAGGTAGTGTATTAATTTTAGGTTTGTAAGCAACTGACAGAGGGGCAGGAGGTATATATTGAATAGGGTGGGGGACAGGGATGAGCCTTGTGGTACACCTAATGTTGATTTGACTTCTGGAGATTCTTTATTATTAATTTTTACTTTAAAGCTTTTATTGCTGAGGAAGGAATTGAACCATCTGTGGGCAGATCCTGATAATCCGATTTCTGAAAGTCGATTTAGTAGGATGGCATGGTTCACGGTGTCAAAGGCTGCCGAGATATCTAGAAGGACTAGGATGAAAGACAGCCCTTTGTCAAGGCCCATAAGGATGTGGTCAGAAAGGGAGATAAGGAGAGTTTCCGTACTTAATGATTTATGAAAGCCGTCTTGGGATGGGTAGAGGATGTTGTATTCTTCCAGATAATCTGAGAGTTGTGTATTTACCAATTTCTCCATGATTTTAGCCAGAAAAGGGAGATTAGATTTGGGGCGGAAATTGGCGGGTTCTCTCGTGTCCAGGTTGGGTTTCTTCAGAAGGGGTTTGAGGGAGGCAGTTTTTAGCCTGTCAGGGTAGATTCCTTGAGAAAGTGAGAAGTTTATGATGTTAGCCAAAGGTTTGGAGATAGCATTCGGGATGAGAAGCAGAAGTTTAGTCGGAATGTGGTCTGATGGGTGGTTAGATGGTTTCAGCTTCCTAAGTATGGATTCGATCTCTAGTGGGGTTGTAGGTTCAAAGGAATCAAGTATAGCTCCAGCGTCAGGTATGGAATTGGAGATAAGGAAGGGGGGGGGGTTGCGTTGTGGGGAGGCGTACTAGTGTGTCTGCAGTTTTTTTCTGAAAGAAGAGTGCTAGTTCATTTGCTTTGGATTGAGCTTGGTCATCTGGTATAGCGGGGGTAGAGAATTTTGTGAGTTGGGAAACATATGAGAACAGGGTCCTGGCATCAAATTGAAGATCGTGAATTCTGCTGGTAGCCAAAGTCGTGGAGTTGGGGGACTTACGCCACTGGCTTTCTTTGTGTCTGAGATCTTGTTTTATCTGCTTAAGTTCTGGGGAGAACCAGGGTTGTTTCTTTTTATGCGTCGAGTTGATTATTTTCACTGCTTTAGGGCATAATTTATTTGCTATTGACTCTGTGATATTATGCCAGGAAAGAAGGGCTGTGTTGGGGTTGGCGGTGTCCAGGCTGGGGAGTTCTTTGGATAGATGATCACTGAGCATGTCCGATGTACACGTTTTCCTGAAGTGGATGGAGGAGAGGGGCTGAGGAGGCTTAGGGTTTCCTTGAGTTGTGAGGGTGGCAGAAATTATTGAGTGGTCTGACCATGGAATCGGGGTACAGATCGGAACATTGTTGTAAGAAATGTTGGAATTGATGAAGATGAGGTCGAAAGTGTGTCCTGCTTTATGGGTGGGTTTATCGATGATTTGTTTAAAGCCCATAGCTCTGAGTGTGGTGAGGAGCACTTCGCAGTTGGGGGTGGGAGAAGAGGCGTCGACATGGAGGTTGAAGTCTCCCATAATTATGGCTGGTGAGTTCGTGTTGATGTGTTTGGCTATTGTTTCTATGAGGGGGGAGGCATCGGAGTCTAGCAGTCCTGGTGAAGCATATATTAGTAGAATTTGTAAATGCTTAGATTTAAAAAGACCTAGTTCAAGTTTGGTGGAGGTGGGGGTCCTGACTGGTTGTGGATTGAGTTTGAATTCTTTTTTGGTGGCTAGAAGAAGACCGCCTCCTCGTTTTTTTTGTCTGGGAATTGAGATTATGTCATAAAGGTGTATCAGTAATTAATTTATTAGGGCTATGTCCGAGCTTTTAAGCCAGGTTTCTGTGATGGCACAGATGACTGGCTTTGAGTCTAAGAGGTAATCGTTAAGGACGTGAGTTTTCTTTGACAGTGACTGTGCGTTGAGCAGAGTAAGAGAGAACATCGTGAGTCCTAGCAACTGCGTGAGGGGGAAGTCATGATTGGGATGCGGGATCTGGTAGTATGTCTTAAGGGTTGTTGAAATGCCTTCGAATGAAGAAGGTGGCAATGGTATAAGATAGGGATAGGGAAGGTTTGCATGCTGTCTTCTCAGTGAGTGGAGTGGGAAGGGCTTAACGTATGTAAGAGCTGGTCTTTGGAGTAGATGAAATGTGAAAGGAAGGAGCCAATTAAAGATAGTCTGTGATCAGGAGTGAGGGGGTGGTTGATGAATGGTGGTGTAATAGTGAATAGTGAATAGTAGATTCGAGCATTTGCTGAAGGTCTGGAATCTAGAGAGAGGCCATGGTGGAGACCTGGGTGAGTGCTGTGAGCTAGTCTGACTGTAAGGGAGTGTTGGGTAGGTGTCCGTCTGCTGGGGAGCTGGTTGCTTGAGAGAGCTGAGAACTATATGAGAGTGTTGTGTGCGTGCGTCCGTCTGCTGGAGAGCTGGTTGTTTGAGAGAGCTGAGAGCTGTTTGAGAGTGTTGTGTGCATCCATTTGCTGGAGAGCTGGTTGCTTGAGAGAGCTGTGAACCGTTTGAGAGTGTTCCCACGAATTCTCTTCGGGACCGTAACCCTCCCAGGAGAGGAAATACTCCCACCGACGACGATGGAATCGGACATCCAGGACATCTTTCACAGTATACGTGTCGTCCTGTTCGACGGTAGAGGTGGTCAGTTTTGGAGGCTTGGTCTAGAATGGAGAGAGGACCACCAGCTTGAGCAGGGACACGTGGAACACATTATGGATCCTCAGGGTGGACGGCAATCGTAGCCGGTAGGACACTGCCCCAATATGTTCCACCATGGTGAAGGGACCGATATAGCGGGGCGCCAAACTCATGGAGGGGATGCGTAGCTGAATATTCTTGGTACTTAACCATATCTTACTCCCCGGTTGGAAGACCAGTGCAGGCCGTCGGGTCCTGTTTGCATATTCTTTAAACTTGGCAGCTGTCCGACAAAGTTTCTCCTGGGTGGAACGCCAGAAGTGGCACAGTTGTTGGGCCTTTAGTTGTACCGCTGGAGACGAGACCATCAGAGGCTACAGTAACGGAGGTTTGGGAGCCTTCCCATAGACCAATTGAAAAGGGGACTGGTTGGTTGCAGAGTGTTTATGTCGGTTGTATGAGAACTCTGCCCAGGGTAACAAAGCGACTCAGTCATTTTGGAGATCTCTGAAGGCCTGGAGAAAGGCCTTTAAAGTTCGGTTGGTACGCTCGGCTTGGCCATTGCCCTGGGGGCCATCCAGTATTTCGCCGTAAACTGAGGACCACGGTCAGAAGTGATGTGCAAAGGAAGCCCATGCAGTCGGAAGATATGCTGAGTAAAAAGGTTGGCCAACTCTGGTGCTGTAGGTAGTTTAGCAATAGGCACGAAGTGAGCCATCTTCGAGAATTGGTCGACCGTGACCCAGATCACGGTCTTCCCGTCCGAGGGAGGCAATTCCACAATAAAGTCCGTGGACAGATGGGTCCAGGGCTCAGTGGGTACGGGTAGTGGCTGAAGGAGGCCCCAGGGGCGACCCTGCAAGGGTTTCTGCCAGGCGTAGGTAGGACATGACTGGATGTAGAGCCAAACGTCCCTCTTGACCTGCGGCCACCAGTAGAACTCAGTCAGAAGTTCTAGTGTCCGGGCAGTTCCTGGATGCCCCACGGTCAGGGAATCATGGGCCCATGTTAACACCTTCCTTCGTGAAAGAGCGGGTACCACTGTCTTACCCGCGGGGACCACCTCAGATGAAGCTAAAAGAACTTTGGCTGGGTCCAGGATATATTGAGGCGTGTCGATGGTATCGTCAGTCTCCGTCGTGTGGGAGAGAGCATCCGCTCAGACATTCTTTGCTGCCGGTCTGTAACGGAGGGAAAAATTGAACCGGCTGAAAAAGAGGGACCAGCGTGCTTGCCGTGGGTTAAGGCAATGAGCGCGGCACAGGTACTCTAGGTTTTTATGGTCGGTGTAAACGAGCACCGGGTGCTGGGCTCCCTCCAACCATTGGCGCCATTCTTGGAATGCTAACTTGATGGCCAGTAGTTCTTTGACCCCTATGCCGTAGTTTCTTTCTGCGGGAGAGAACTTGTGTGAGAAATAAGAGCATGGCAGGGATTTACCATTCTTGGACAGCTGGCTTAAAATGGCTCCGACTGCCACATCGGAAGCGTCAACCTCCACGATGAATTGGCGTTGAGGGTCCGGGTGCCGGAGACAGATGTCCTGGAGGAAGGCATTCTTGAGGTCCTGGAAGGCTTGTACGGCAGTGGTCGTCCATTTCCTAGCGTCGGCCCCCTATCTAGTGAGAGCCGTCAGCAGGGCCATCATGCTGGAATAGTGTGGGATAAATTGCCGGTAGAAGTTGGCAAAGCCGAGGAACCGCTGTAGCGCCTTGACTCCCACAGGCTGAGGCCAACTCTTGATGGCCGCGACCTTCTCTGGGTCCATATGGAACCCTGTGGAGGATACGATGTACCCCAGAAAGGGTAGTGACTCCTGTTCAAATTGGCACTTCTCCAATTTGGCATAAAGCCGATTCTCTCGCGGTTTCTGAAGTACTTGGAGGACCTCCTGGCAGTGCGTCTCCAAGTCCTTGGAATATATTAGCACATCATCAAGGTAAACAATCACTGAGGTGTGCAGCATTTCCCTGAGTACCTCGTTCATGAGGTTCTGAAACACGGCCGGGGCATTGCAGAGGCCGAAGGGCATGACGAGATATTCGTAATGACCATCTCTTGTGTTGAATGCGGTCTTCCACTTGTCTCCGGGCCAAATTCTCACCAGGTTATATGCCCCTCGGAGATCCAACTTTGTGAAGACCTTGGCTCCTTGTAGCCGATCCAATAGTTCTGGGATCAAAGGTAGCGGGTAGCGGTCATGCCGCGTAATGCTTTTCAGGCCGTGGTAATCGATACAGGGTCGAAGGGACCTGTCCTTTTTACCCACGAAGAAGAACCCGGCTCCGGCCGGGGAACTGGATGGTCTGATGAACCCTTGGTCCAAGTTTTCTTTGATATAGGCGGACATGGCCTGGGTCTCCGGGAGCGATAGCAAGTAAACCCGTCCTTGAGGTGGTGTGGTGCCTGGGATCAGGTTGATCGCACAATCGAATGGCCGATGCTCGGGAAGCAGTTCGGCCGTCTCTTTCGAGAACACATCTCGAAAGGTGTGGTACTGGGGTGGTACCGCTAGTGGTGTTGTCAAGAGTGGCACCAGTGGTCGAGGCCGGGTAGACAGACACTCATTAAAGCAGATCGGAGCCCAGGACGTAATCTGGAGGGAGTCCCAACTGATCACGGGTGAGTGCTTCCGAAGCCATGGCAGGCCTAAGATGACTGGATGTATGGATTTCTCCAGGATGAAGAATGAGATTTCCTCGACGTGCGTAGTGTTAGTGAGTGAGTCCGAGTGGAAATGGTTCCCGGAAGTGGGGTCCCCTGGATCGAAGATACTCGTATGGGGGGGTTTCTGAGGTTGGACCCAAAGCTGAGGTTGGACCCCAAGCTGGAGTTGCTGTACCAAGTCCCATAGGATAAAGTTCCCCCCGGCTCCGGAGTCTACCAGGGCTAGGGTGTCGAAGGTTACCGGAACGGTACACGGGGAGGTGGAGGTGATGTTACCTAGAGTTAACTCCCTGACTGACTCTAGGTCCGAGCGTTTCCCGGACGTTTGTGACAGCGGGCAAGGAAGTGCCCCTTGCCCCCACAATATAAACACAGGCCCTGGGCCCGGTGCCTTCTCCTCTCCTCTTGGGAAATAGGCCCCCAGCCCAACTGGGGACCTATGGGTTCTGCATCATGCGGCCCCGGGGAGGCAGGAGGAGAATGCCTGGTTCAAGGAGGTGTGGTTCCGGGGGTCCCCAAATCCACGAGTGTGTCTCTTCTCCAGGATCCGGCATTGGATGCGACGGTCCACACCGTCAGCCAGGTCAATAAGATCATTCAGGTCATCCGGGAGATCTCTGGCCGCCAACTCGTTCTGAAGTCGTGGAGAGAACCCCTCCAAGAATATGCCATGCAGGCTATCGCTTCTCCAGTTCAGCTCAGCAGCTAGGGACTGGAACTCCACGGCATACTCCGCCAAGGGGCGGTTACCCTACCGTAGCTGGAGTAATTTGGACGCGGCCATGGGTCCGCGGGAGGGCTCATCAAAGATCTGTCGGAAGGACGTGACAAACTGAACCAAGTTGGCTACGCAGAGATCCTGACGCTCCCATAGGGAAGAAGCCCAAGCCAAGGGCCTCCCATCCAACAGGGAAATAATGCAACTTGTTTTAATCTGGTCTGTGGAAAATTGTGCTGGCAGCAGGTTGAAGTGGATATAACATTGGTTCAAGAATCCGTGACACATTTTTGCGTCCCGAGTACTGCGAAGGTGGTGGCATCTGTATGGGTGCAGAGGGCCCGGCATTAGGGATGGCTACCGGTACAGAGGGACCGGAAGTGATGGCTCCTTCCACCCGGTCTGCTAACCTCTGCACAGTTGCCACCAGTGAGTCGAGGCAAGATTGCTGCTGTTGCAACCTTTGTGCGATTCCCGAGATGGCCTTCAAGGTCGAGAGGTCCGCCGGGTCTATCGCCTTGCAAACTGTTAGGATCGTGGACCCTTGGGCCAGCTGTGGCTGCGGGTATCGCACTGTGGATACCCACAGTGGGTGTAACAGCCGGCAGGCGGCGCTGAGAAGAGGCTTCGGAGACGGCTTCATCACTGGAAGCCTGAGGTCCCCCCAGGAGGAGCCCGTAGGGACCCAGACCTCTTGGTCTTAGCTGGATCCTATGTGACCAAGGATCAGAAGAGCAGCCTGCCGAGGTAATCCAATGAAGAGATGGTGCCCAGGAGATCAGAAGAGACTTCACCCTTGGAAGCCCGTGGTCCCCCCAGGAGGAGCCCGTGAGGACCCGAGCCGCTGGGACTTAGGAGAACCCTCCGGGCAGATGACGAACAAATACCTGGGGCAGTGGAAGATGTCGAGAAGCAGCAGGAACCGGGAACAGGAAGCACAACTAGTCACTCCAAAGAGTCAACCTCGTTGCAAGGCGAGGTAGGAGTGTGACTGCAGGGTTTAAATACCCTGCAGCATCTGACGTCAGCTGGAGGGCGGTGCTGGAGTTTCCCGCATTGGTCCCTTTAAATTGGAAGCTCCGGCGTGCGCACGTAGGGGGCGGGGTTAGCCGCAGCAGGACGCCGGCATCTCCCTCGAGAGGGGAGCGCCGCGTTGGAGGCCCGAGCAGGCCCGAACGAGGCACCAGCGGTCCGGGCCGGGGCAGAGGTGAGTGAAGGTCCCGGGGCACGGCCCGGAACCGCAACACCTAGTAGGCGGATAACCAGTGGGGGCAGTGCTATTCCATGGTATAAAATATTTATCAATATGATATAGGTGGATCAACTTGGTAGGGGGGGAGGGAGTGGCGCTTTATGTTAGGGATGGCATAGAGTCCAACAGGATAAAGATCCTGTAGGAAACTGCACCTTAGAATCTGTACGGATAGAAATTCCATGTGCGATGGACAATAGTATAGCAGTGGTGGATTACTACCATCTGCCTGGCCAGAATGAACAGACACTTAAATGCTAACAGAAATTAGGGAAGCTAACAAATTTGGCAGTACAGTAATTAAGAGAGATTACAATTACCCAATATTGACAGGGTAAATGACAAATCAGGACATGCTAAGGAAGTAAAGCTTCTAGATGAAATAAATGACTGCTTCATGGAGCAGATGATGCAAGACTTGACAAGAAGGGGAAAGATTTTAGTCCTAATTCTTCGCAGAACGCAGAATTTGGTGTGACAGGTAATGATAGTGGGGCTGCTCGCAAACAATAATCAACATGATCAAATTTGTTTTAATGACTGGAGAGAGGACATTAAGTAAATCTACTGCTCTAGCATTTAATTTTCAAAAGGGAGACTTTGATAAAATGAGGTAAATAGTTAGAAAAATACTAAAAGGTGCAGCTACAAAGGTTAAGAGTTTACATCAGGTGTGGACATATATTCCATACATTAAAAAAGGCAGAAGGCCAAACAAGTGCTGGTATGGGAAGCTGAAAGAAGCTATTTTAGTCAAAAGAGCTCTTTTCAAAAACTAGAAAAAGGATCCAATTGAAGAAAATAGGAAAAACCAGAAGCACTAGAAAGTTAGATGAAAAAGATTGATAAGAAGGCAAAAAGAGAATTTGAAAAGAAGCTGGCTGTAAAAGCAAAAACTCATAATAAAAACTGTTAAAAATATATCTGAAGCAGAAAGCATGTGAAGCAGTCAGTTGGATCATTAGATGATCAAGAGATTAAGGTGACATTTAGGGAAGACAAAGTCATAGCAGAAAAACTAAATTAATTCTTTGCTTTGGTGTTTACTGAAGAGGATGTTGGGGAGATACCCATGTTGAAAACGGTATTTAATTGTGATGATTCAGAAGAAGTGAAACAAATGATGGTAAATCTGTAAGGTGTAATAGGGTAGACCTGCAAACTAAAGTGTAGAAAATCACCTGGATCAGATGGTTTACAACCCAGAGTTCTGAAATAATTAAAAAAAGAAATTGCAGATATATTACTAGTAATTTGCAACCTATCATAAAAATAATCTTTTATATCTGAAGATTGGAGGATGGCCAATGTAATACCAATCTTTAGAAAGGGCTCCAGGGGTGATCCAGGAAACTACAGACTGGTGAGTCTGACTTCGGTGTTGGGAAAAATTGTAGAAACTATTCTAAATAATGAAATCATAGAACATATAGAAAGACATGATTTAATGGATTGGCATAAGGAAAGTCTTGCCTCACCAATGTGCTATATTTTTTGAAGGGGGTTAATAAAAATGTGGATCATGGTAAGCCAGGTGGATATAGTGTATTTCAATTTTCAAAAGATGTTTGACATAGTGCACCATGAGAGACTCTTGAGAAAACTAAAAAAATCACAGGATAGGAGGCAATGTCCTATTGAGGACTGCAAACTGGTTAAAAGATAGGAATCAAAGAGTAAAACTAAATGGTCAGTTTTGCCAAAGGAAGAAGAAAAAGAGTGGCGTGATTCAGGGATCCATAATGGGAGTAGTGCTTTTTAAAAAAAAAATAAAAATTTTAATTTATGCATTTTTAAACAATCTTACCCCCTCATTTATCAAAATGCGCTAAAGCGTTTTCGCATGCGTTCGTCCACCAGAGGAGAGAGAAACGTAACTGGTGAGTTATTTGAATTGGAGATGACAGTGGTTGAATGGCTTGGAGCCACTGTGATCTCAATATCCATTGCATTATTCTCATGGCTAATCTGGCCATAGGAGTGACATGTACTGTGGAAGCCATGTGTGGGGGTTGGGCGTTTGGCTTCTCTGACTGATGGCACGCCACGTCAGAAGGCCAACGTCTGTCCCATGTCTAAACCTACGCTTAGTGTAAAGAAAATGTCATACTCTGACCGCAGCATATGAACAGCCTCCAGCTAACAGGAAGTCAGCAGGAAACATCTAGTGCAAGCTTCTGCAGCCCCAGAATAGCTCATGACCTACTTGCATTTATGTGGTGTTTCACACCTAGATAGTTTAGTACAAATGACCAGCTAATGACCTCCCCCCTCCCTGCCTGCAGACTGACCGCTTGCACCTACTGCCCACTTGCGCCTACTTAGTAAAAGGTCAGCATAAACACTTGTGGTGGAAAACATTGTAGCAGGAAAATATGTGACGTATGTATCATATGAAATGCTATGAGATCATTTACAATAAAAGAGCAGCCTTCCCAAAAGCCTGGGAGAGACGCTTCACCATGAATCCTGTGTGAGGTGTCTTCATTACCGTTGCTACATCTGGTGACCCCGACGTGATTTAAGTCTTGATCCAAGGAGTGACCCGAGACGTGACAACTCCCTGCTCATCCGGCTGGACAGAAAGCCTAGATGCGCATCGTAAAACAGCAAAACTCGCTCCCACAAACGTAAGTATTTTTTTCTCAGCGAGTTTGCTCTCAACAACAGACCCGTCGTAAGTATTTATTCAGCGAGTTTGTTCCCAAACATTCGTGAGTATGGGAGGTAGCATTTCAATTCAGCATAGAAGTCATGTGGAAGAATTGAAAATATTAGTGAAGAATCATTATTTAGTCACCAAGGGAGAAAGGGTACATATCAAATTGGGGGACATGGAAAAATTGATGAAAGAAATAGCTTGTCGTTGTCCCTGGTACCCCGAATCAGGAACTCTAAATGTAGAAGATTGGATCCAGATAGGTAATAGTCTGCATACATATCCACGAGCTCCCATAAAGCAGTTATTGCTCTGGAAAAATGTACAGAGGCTCTAGAACACATCAGGACTAAAACTCTCAAGCCACCACTTTTAGTTCATGCGTCCTTAGATACAGACGGTAAAGTAGCAGATAGACTGTCCGTCAGCACAGCTAGTACACACACTCATCCCTTACCAGATTTGCAAAATCCCTCAGGAACAGCAACTTCGCTGTATCCTCAGCTTCCCATGCCAGAACCCATGACACAGTCCATTCAGACCTCTCAGTCTGATTCAGAAAAACAGGCCCTAGGCACAATTGAACCACAACCTGGCCAGTGTGGTCCAATTTGCAAAGAAAATCTTACAGGAGAAGAATTATTAGAAGGACTTCAAGTCTTTCCCATTAAAGAAAGGACTACTGAACTAGGGAGGACAGTATATGAATCCATAGAACATCTGGGAACACACACTCACAAGGCACAGTCCCCAACCACGGCTCCCGTGGTTTCCTCTGCGTTCATCTCAGAGAAAAAACCTCAGGAAGCTAAAGACACTGAAATCAGAGAAGCTAGTCTCTCTCCGCCTTACCCTAAAGCTCTTTCACCACCCATAAATTCCCTGTATCCTGAACTGTCACTGCCTCCTGACCTTCCTGAATTGTCACTGATTCCTGAACCTCCTGACCTGTCACCTAACCCTTGCCTCCAATCCATGCCTATTTTCCTTGAGAATAATGAGGAAGGCACGGAGAGTAAGGAGGAAGTTGAAATAGTCACTGTAACTTCAGCTGTCGCTGGTCTTCCAGCAGCACAAGTTGCCAAATTAGAACGTTCATTTTTTTATGTCACCATTTGGGTTGATTCATTTCATGGATGGACGCTTGCCTTAAGCCCACAAAAAAGAGTTTGTCCTCTGGAGGGACCCCTGACAGCATTTGAATTGAACACCGCCCGGAGTGCCGTACGCAGTAAAAATGCTCCCAGGTCTTCCAAGAAATTAGCATATATGACCTTGGGCCAGGCATTCCTAATATCGCAGCAACGATATATGCAAAAAAGGTTCCAACGTGAGAGAAATGATTTAATAAGACAGTACAATGCTCTATTGGAAACCAGAATAAACAAAACATACGTATTTAAAACACATTTCCCTACAGGAAATGATAGGGGCCCCTCGCACATCAAAAAAGATTCAATGTATGTTACAACTGTGTTGAAATTTGGCCAAGACACTGTAAATTTCATGTGAAATGTTTTCCTTTTCACAAAAGTTAAATTGGACCAAATTTAAAATGACCTCGTGACTCTGAACCTTATATTTTATAACTATTGATTACATTAATAGTGCACAGAATTAGTATTTGTTTAGGACAAAGTAGATTAGGATTCATTGAATGGTTTTCTTTCCTCTGTTTTTTTTTTTCTCTTGAGAAACACTGTTCCTCCCTCACTCTATCTTTCTGTTGTTAACTCGTGTGGGGGAGGGAGCACTTTTGAAAAGAAAAAACTGAACTTAGTACTGCAGTTTATCTCTCTAATTTATGTATTTGTATATCTCTGATACATTTCTTTAACTGTGCGCTGAAGCTTTCAAACGTTACGCGAGACATATCAGATTTTCTGCTGATCCAAATCTATTTTCCCTCAAGCTTCAAAACTAAAACCTTTTAATGCTTTCAAACTGTGTTAATACTGAATTGAGGTTACTGACAATCTGAAAGGACATTTTAACCACAGAGTTAAACTGTCTCTTAGGGAAGCAAAAGTTGCTTTACCGTAAAAGCACTGTTCTAGGAAACTGCTTCTGTCAGTTCAGTGCTGAGCAAAGAAAAAAAAAAAAAAGACAAAGAGGAAGTACGTTTTGTGGTGACAGGCACAGCACTGCTTATAGAAGTATTTTTGTCAGTGACTTGTGCGGCGAACGGAAAAAAGAAAAAAAAGTTACTTTTGTTTAAACGGAGCATATTTAAGCTCTACTCATTTGATAATTAACTGTTTGATGTTTAAGTTCTAATTATTCTAATTACTTAGTATTGCACATTACACTTCAGCTCAGAATCTTATTGCTTAAATTTATTCTAGGTTAACATCTATAAAGTGATGATAGTGCATCCACTAGGAGGCACTGTGTTATTCTACCAAATGTTACTACCAGATGTACCATATTGTTTTTGTTATCTTAATAATTCTTTGAATACTAGTTTTATTTCAGGAAACTTCAGTTTTATTTTCTTTTTCTAAATTTTATTCAGAATTCTGAACTTTTATTTTTTACTAGTAGAGGTTGCTACATCTAAAGCAATCCCTCCCAAGTCTTTTCTTGCAAATCCAAATTGATTTTATTAAATGGTATAATAGAATTGATTCTCCAAGGTTAAAAATGTAACAATTTCATGTTAATCATTACCTTAATAATTTTTTGCTGAGTGCCAGAATTTATTATTTCCAGATTGACAGTCTTCCTGTCATGAGAAATGTGAAGATGAACGCTTTACTTTGCAGTTTATTTTAACAATTTTTTCAAACATTTCTTACACATCCTTTTGATTTTTGATCTTTGATCTAATTTTATTTCTGTTACATCTTGCTATGACACTTAAGCTGATGCTTCATTGTTTTATTCATAAAGTGGAAAAACATTATATAAGATTAGTAATAGTAGAATTATAGCCATAATGAAATGTCATTAATTAATCTGAATTTCAGTTCTTTCCCTATATTAGGTACCCGACGCTACAAGAAACACATATCACAATTTAAGCCTTGATGAATGAAAAATTGATACACCTTGCTGTAAGATTGCCTATGACATCATTAAATTTTATTAATCTTGCTGCAGCAGTCAGCGCAAAAAGCAGAACTAGCTGCAGTCATTCTACCTTTGCAATTTTTATCAATGCTGATTTACACATTATTTCTGATAGCCAGTATGTTTGTAATGTTGCTTCTTCTCTTCCTGGAGCGTAAACACAAACAAACAAAAGAAACTCAAAACCTGGCTCTTCCGCCAAGCATACCCCCAATCAGCTTCCTCACCTTCCAATAACCTTACCCGTCCATCTTCTCTCTCTAACACCCCCCACCAGGACCTACACCCCACACCTACCCCCTCAAACTAATTAAGGAACTACAAACCTCTCACTTAACTTCCTGCTTTTAAAACATGTTACTTAGTACAAGTCACACTTATCACCTCACCCCAATGACTTTTGTTTTCACGTCTATACATCTTTGTATAAAACCATTATACATATCAATTTATTGCTTGAATCCCTTGTACATATCTTATCCCATGTGTCTGTTTTCACCCTCCCCCCGCCCCCCCCCTTTGTCATGACTACCCCTACCCCTCCCTCCCTAAGTTATTTAGTTTCTTGCTCTGTTACTGCATTAGTTTCTTGCTCTGTTACTGCATTTATGTTACATACTGTTATTTGTAAAGGCTTCTGCCTATATATCTTATGGTTGTAAGTTACTTGTAAACCGGCACGATGTGCAAACGGCTGTCGGTATATAAAATAAAATAAATAAATAAATAAAAATAAATAAACAGAAAGCGGGAAATGCCATGCCATTGGACTTTGCCATTGGACTTCCCCCTAAACAAGACTGGCTGAACAAAATATTGTAAATATATCAAATTCAAATCAGACCATAGCCATGGATAATCATTATGGGACTAAAGTTAGTCACCCACAACCGTCAGTTTTGTATTACCTAATACTGTCTGGCATGGTCCCGTTCCCGGGCATGCTACTGTGCTTTCTTTCACAGGTCCAATTTGGGTGCCAATCCATTGTATGAAGCCGTGGAAGGATGGAAAGGCGTCCGGATCCACAAAACCCGATCCCAAACTTCTCCCTGAGCCTCCACAACCCACAGATGGTCAGAGACCGGACTCCCCGCAAAAAGCAGCCCCTGATGACCTGGAAATAGATCAAAGCCCTATCCCACCAATCTGCACAACTCTTGGAACAGCAAAGCATTGAGAAAACTCCAGAGAACTTCTTATTAGCTGCCTTTTCTTGCCTGAATGCCAACTCAATAACAATTGTGTTCTGTATTCTCATATTTAGCTTCATCTCTCCTGCCATGGCGATGTCTGAACAAGAACTATTGACAATCCAATATGTACATTACCGATGCACAGACTTTATCACAACTATTGAACCAAACTGATTGCTGGGTTTGCATACACATGCCAACCCATTCCAGAGAAGGACTATTGATGCATGCAGTTTTTTAATCTATCAGGATGGACTAAGTACCCATGGACTTACACAAGGGTCTTTTATAAATTCACCAGTCAATTACATAGTAATGTATTTGGATAGTAGGGTACAAATGAATGCTGTTTTTGTTGGAATATAATAATTACAGTATCACAGGGCTCAGGGTAGGGAAATACCCATATTGCAATCAAACATTCATTCTGCACCACATCATGTCTAGAAAATATTCCTTCCTTAATGCACCCATCACTGAACACATGCACAATTTCACAATATCTCCTGGCTCCAAGTCTCAGAAAGACTATTCTCATTTCTGTATATATATATATCAGATTATAAAGCAAATCTCACACATACCATAGAGCAGATAGAGGCCATGATTGCAGAAGCGCCACCCTCAGATAGTACACCAGCATTCCCCTGGGACTGGCTATGGTCCTGGCTTCCTAATATCGGTGGTATCACACGACTCATTCCTGTTGTATTCCTGATAATCGGTTTCCTTCTTTGTTTGGCTTGCTGCCTTCAGTGCATACCCCATCTCATATCCATTCTAAAACCCCAATCTCGGCCTGGATACAGAGATGTACTTTTTGCTACTTAAAATTAAAAACAAAAAAGAAAAAGACCAGATGTGGGGGTTGGGCGTTTGGCTTCTCTGACTGATGGCAAGCCACGTCAGAAGGCCAACGTCTGTCCCATGTCTAAACCTACGCTTAGTGTAAAGAAAATGTCATACTCTGACCGCAGCATATGAACAGCCTCCAGCTAACAGGAAGTCAGCAGGAAACATCTAGTGCAAGCTTCTGCAGCCCCAGAATAGCTCATGACCTACTTGCATTTATGTGGTGTTTCACACCTAGATAGTTTAGTACAAATGACCAGCTAATGACCTCCCCCCTCCCTGCCTGCAGACTGACCGCTTGCACCTACTGCCCACTTGCGCCTACTTAGTAAAAGGTCAGCATAAACACTTGTGGTGGAAAACATTGTAGCAGGAAAATATGTGACGTATGTATCATATGAAATGCTATGAGATCATTTACAATAAAAGAGCAGCCTTCCCAAAAGCCTGGGAGAGACGCTTCACCATGAATCCTGTGTGAGGTGTCTTCATTACCGTTGCTACAGCCATGTAATTAGGAACTGATGGGCTGTCGCCGTTTTCCTTGTGTGCAGAGATTTTGCCAATTTGGAGAGCGTGTCTACGCGGTCTTTTGGGAGGAAGGCTTTTGATACGGTGGTGTTCAATTCTGCTCCGATGAATTGTAGGAGGCGAGATGGCGTCAGGTGGGATTTTTGGTAGTTGATTAGAAATCACAGTGATTGAAGCAGATTGACTGTGAGTTTGAGAGAAGTGAGAGCTCTTTGTCTTGATCGGCTTTTTATGAGCCAGTCGTCCAGATAAGGAAAGCAGAGTTGCTTACCTGTAACAGGTGTTCTCACAGGACAGCAGGATGTTACTCCTCACATATGGGTGACATCAGGATGGAGCCCAATCACGGAACACTTTTGTTAAAGTTTCTAGAACTCTGACTGGCACCTACTGGGCATGCTCAGCATGGTACTAACCCTGCATCCAGCAGGGCCCCCATTCAGTCTCGTGTATAGCAAGAAAGAAGTGCGAAAAATAAAATAACAAATCGTAAGCGAACCCAACTCCGCGGGGTGGTGGGCGGGTTTCATGAGGACTAACATCCTGCTGTCCTGCGAGAACACCTGTTACAGGTAAGAAACTCTGCTTTCTCACAGGACAAGCAGGATGGTAGTCCTTACATATGGGTGAATAGCGAGCTGAGGATGCCCGAGGTATGCACCAAATGCACCCAAAGACGTGCAACAGGCACAACAACAGGGGTGGATTTTGGTAGAAGGGCATCCTGAAAACCCTGAACAGGTTGCTGGAAGGATGTTGGGAAGTTAAGCTGAGAGTAGAACTGACTGGCCAAAAATGGAATCTTGTTTGCCAGCTTTGTCTAAGCAGTAATGGGCTGCAAAAGTATGGAGAGAACGCCATGTGGCAGCCTTACAGATGTCCGAAAGTGGAACCAAACGGAGGTGCACCACTGAGGTTGCCATGGCTCTGATAGAATGTGCTCTTACACGTTCTTGGAGTGGCAGGCCTGCTTGCTGGTAGCAAAAAGCAATGCTGTCCGCCAGCCAGGAAGAGAGGGTCTGTGTGCCCACCGGAGTACCCAGTTTGTTCTTATTGAAAGAAACAAACAGTTGAGTGGACTTCTTTTGGGCCGATGTGCGCTCTAGGTAGAAGGCTAGGGCACGTTTGCAGTCCAAGGAATGCAGAGCCTGTTCTCCTGGGTGGGAGTGGGGCCTGGGAAAGAAAGTAGGTAGTATGATTGATTGAGGAAAAACTCTGATACTACTTTCGGTAAACATTTAGGGTGGGTGCATAGCACTACTTCGTCATGCAGAATTTTAGTGTAAGGCGGGTAGGTGACTAATGCCTGCAACTTACTAACTCTGCGAGCGGACGTTATAGCGAGAAGAAATAGCACTTTCCACGTGAGATAGCGAAGGTCGCATGAGTAGAGAGGCTCAAATAGAGATTTCATGAGTAGTCCTAAAACCAAGTTCAGGTACCAAGCGGGGGCCGGAGGGCATAGTGGAGGTTTTAGGTGGAGTAAGCCCCTCATGAAGCACGATACTAAGGGCTGTGTTGAAATAGGGACATCTCCTACCCCTTTATGGAAAGCAGCCACCGCGCTGACATGCACCCGTATGGAGGAAGTTTGTAGGCCAGACTCTGACAGGTGCCAGAGGTAGTCTAGGAACTTCACAGTGGAACAAGTAAAAGGGTCAATGGACATGGACGTGCACCAGACCGTGAATCTCTTCCATTTGGAACGATAAGACTGTCTAGTGGACGGTTTTCGAGAAGCTACTAGGACTCAAGATACAGACTCCAAAAGGTTAAAGGGTCGGAGTATCAACCTTTAAACATCCAGGCTGTCAGGGACAGGGCTGTAAGGTTGGGGTGGCTTAGGCACCCGTGGTTCTGAGTGATCAGTAGTGGGTCTGCCCCCAGGTGAATGTGTTGGCGTACCGAGAGGTCTCGGAGGATTGGAAACCAGACTTGGTGTGGCCAGTGGGGGGCTATGAGAATCATTAAGCCCTTGTCCCTTCATAACTTCATGAGAGTCTTGGCAATGAGTGGAAATTGAGGGTAGGCGTAGAGGAGACCGCTGGACCACGATAGGGTGAAAGTGTCCCTTGGCGGTGAGTGAAGACTGTGAGTGAGTGAGCAGAAGTTCTCTACTTTACGGTTGTGTATGGACACAAAGAGGTCTATGTGTGGGTAACCTCAGCATTGAAAAATTGTGCACACTACAGTAGGGTTGAGACCATTCGTATGGATGAAAGGTTCGACTCAATGGTCTGCCAGAACATTGTCCATGCCTACCAAATAGGTCGCTCTGAGGTACATCGAGTGGGAAAGAGCCCACACCCAGATCTGTGCAGCTTCCTGACACAGCAGGTAGGAGCCCGTTCCCCCTTGTTTGTTGATGTACCACATCACTACTTGGTTGTCTGCCTGGATCAGGATGGCCTTGTTGGATAGGCAATCCTGAAAAATCTGAAGGGCATACCTGATTACCCGAAGCTCTAGGAAATTGATCTGATGGTGGGATTCTTCCGCATACCAGGTTCCCTTAATCAGCAGGTTGTTGACATGTGCACCCTGACCTAGGTTGGAAGAGTCCGTCGTCAAATTAACTTGAGGCTCTGGAGCCTGGAAGAGAAGACCTTGGACGAGATTGGAGTGGTGAGTCCACCAGGCCAACGAGAGGCGGAACTGTTTGGTGATGTGGACAATGTTGGACTGGGATTTCAGGGTCCACTGTGTGACTCTCATGACTAGACGGGCCATTGGAGTAACATGAACAGACGATGCCATGTGACCCAGCAAAGTGAGGAAGTGATGAGCTGTTGTGTACTTTCGTGCCTGGAGTTGTTGTGCCAAAGTCGCAAGAGTGTGGGCCTGCTCCTGATGGAGAAAGGCCTTTTGCCTGAATGGTAACCAAATCCGCTACTATGAAGGAAAGGATTTGAGAGGGAACTAGGTGAGACTTGGGATACTTGATTAGAAACCCGAGAGACAGCAGTGTGTGGAGGGTTAAATATAAGGACGTTAGTACGTTCTTTTGGGATGGAGCCCTTATCAACCAATCGTCAAGATAAGGGTAAGAATGGACCTTCTGTCCCCTGAGGTAGGCTACGACCACTGCAAGGCATTTAATAAAGACTCGAGGTGCAGACGCCAGGCTGAATGGCAGTACGCGATACTGGAAGTGTCGGGAGTCGACTACGAACTGAAGGAATTTGTGGTGAGATGGAGTTATCAAGATGTGTGTGTACGCGTCTTGAAGATCTAGAGAGCATAGCCAATCTCCTCTCTGCAGAAGAGGTAGCAGGGAGCCCAAGGTTACCATCCTGAACGTTTCCTTTTGTAGGTACTTGTTTAAGGCAAAGAGGTTCAGAATTGAATGAACGCCCCCTGAATTTTTGGAATGAGGAAATTCGGGAATAGAACTCTTGTCCCTGTTGGGAGGGGGGCACTGGTTCTATTACTCATGAGTTGAGGGGGGATAATACCTCTTCCTCTAGAAGGAAGGAGTGGTCGGAGAAGCCGCTCGTCAGCCGAGGTGGGGAGTCTGCCGGTACGGTTAGGAAGTTAAGGTGGTAACCTTGGGTCACTACAGTGAGTGCCCATTGATCTGTGGTGATCGTGTGCCAGATGTTTGGGAAGTGGCACAACCGACCGCCGACTGGTACAGATGGCAGAGGAGGATGGTCCATGCTCTCCAGCGAGGAGTCAAAATCCTGACGCTGGGCCTGGCTGAGGAGCTGGCTGGGTCTTTTGAGATCGGGATTGCCGGGACTGACCCTTCTGGTAAGGCCTGGAGGGGCGACCTCAAGTAGCAGGAGGATAATATCTCCGTGGCTTGAACGAAGGCCGCCTAGAATCTCTTCTGAACGTCCTCTTGGAGGTGGATGAGAAATCAGAAGGCACCGAACATAGCTGACGTAGTGCCTCGTGGTGGTCCTTGAGCTGCGCTACAGTTTCTTGGATCTTGTCCCCGAAGAGATTATCCCCGGCATAGGGGAGGTCAGCCAATCGGTCCTGTACTTCCGGCCGTAGATCAGAGGACTTCAACCAGGCCCATCGACGAGCACTAATCCCCACTGCGGACACCCTAGAGGCTGTGTCAAAGATATCATACGCTGTGTGGACTTCATGCTTGCCAGCATCCAGACCCTTTTGGACCATGGAATTAAGATGATCTTGAAATTGGTCAGGCAAGGAATCAGAAAAATCCTGGATTTTCTTGAAAAGGTCCCTGTTATACTGGGTCATGTATAACTGGTAGGAAGCAATGCGGGAAATAAGCATTAGGCCATGAAAAACACATTGGCCAAAGGCATCCAGGAATCTTTGTTCCTTCCCTGGAGGCATAGAAGAATGAGGCTTAGAACGACAACCCTTCTTTTGGGCTGATTCCACAACCACAGAATGATGGGAGAGCTGTGTTTTCTGGAATCCAGGTGGTATCTGTTTTATGGTTTACCGGTGATACAGAACCTGGATGCTCCCAGTTGCGCTTCAGCAGGTCAAGAAGGACTTCATGAACAGGGATGGACATGATCTCCTTGGGTGCATCCACAAATTGGAGCACTTCCAGCATCTTGTGTCTGTAATCCTCTTCTGTCTGAAGCGGGAATGGGATGGCCTCAGACATCTCCTTAACATTTATAAAGGACAGGTCTTCTGGAGGAGAACACTTTCTTTCCTCAGGGGGAGAAGGTTCTGAGGGCAGATCATCTGAATCCTGGGAAGAATCATCTGTCCAAGGCTGGTAGGGTTGGTCCCCAGCACCCAGGGGATCCTCAGATGGAAGAAACGGTGCAATTCCTGTGGGGTCAGGCCGAGACATCGATGGCACCAGAGGGGGCACCGACGGTGCTACTGAGTGAGGATGATGCAGCATCGATGGTGGAATCGGCATCAATGGAACCGGTGACATCGATGGGCAAGTCGGTGGCAGGACTCCCGATGGCTGGAAGGTGGGCTCCGTCCTCGGTGCGTCTTCTTCTTCCGATGACAATGGAATTGGAGTGGAAGGAGTGGGACATACCGGTCTCTTCGGCCCCAACGGTGCGAGGGCCCTGGGTATCGGGTTGGCGACCGAAGTTGGAATAGGTGCCAGTGTCGATGGAGGCTGGAAGCCCTGTAGCACTTTTATGATGGCCTCTTGGACCATCCGGTCCAATTCCTCGTGGGAGCCTGGGGCGTGCAACCCCAGCTCCGGAGTAGGAGGCAGCGCTGGCGTAGCCGGAGGGTCCACCAGTAAAAGTGGAATCGTGGCTCCCGGCACCAATGCAGCTGGGGAACACCTCAGTGACCAGGTCTCAGAGGAGGATGAGGGCTTCTGTGGACGAGGCTTTTTACTAGGAGGCTCTATCAACACCGATGCTGAGGGCTTGCCTGGATCGGCGGATGGCGGAGCCGGCGTTTCTCTTGATGGTCACCCCGGTCCTTCTCCGGCACCAAAGACGGAGAGGAGGACGATGCTGGAGCAGCCGGCTTCGGGTGAGAAGCTCCGGTATCCAGCTGCTGACGAGTTGTTGACGGTGCCGGCTCAGACGACGTCGAGGCCTTCGATGGAGTCAGTAGTTTCGCCTGGAAAAGAAAGCCCATATTTTCCAAACGGACTTTATGGCCCTTCGGTGTCATCTGGGCACATTTGATGCAAGAGAGGAAATCATGGTCCGCCCCTAAACATAATACACAAACCCTGTGCGGGTCTGTGATGGACATTGTCCGAGGACAATCAGGGCACCGATGAAAACCCGATGCCATGGCTTCAACAAAAATTTAGCCACAGTGCGGTCGATGGCCAGCAGGACCCGAAGGGAAAACTCGACGGGAATTGACCGCAATGGAGGATAAAGCCTTACCTTCATGACCACAGGTACAGAATCGATAGGGGGACCCCGGATGGGGTAGAATTGTTTTTTGAAATTTTAAAGAAAGTTCCGTGAGGAAAATTCCTGTCAGGAATCTCTAGAGAGCTCCTTAACCGCGTGGCTATTGCTGTGCAGAAAAAAAGAGACTGAAGGGGGACCCCTGCTGGATGCAGGGTTAGTACCATGCTGGGCATGCCCAGTAGGTGCCAGTCAAAGTTCTAGAAACTTTGACAAAAGTGTTCCATGATTGGGCTCCATCCTGATGATGTCACCCATATGTGGGGACTACCATCCTGCTTGTCCTGTGAGAAAAACGTGTATGCTTTCCTTGCGTAAATGGGCCGCTGCACTGCTAGGCACTTTGTGAATACTCGGGGTGCCGAGGCAAGTCCAAATGGCAGAACCCGGTATTGAAAGTGTTGATGACCCACCAGGAAGCGCAGGAACTTGCGATGAGGAGGGAATATTAATGTGAGCGTAAGCATCTTGAAGATCCAGAGAACAGAGCCAATCTCCTGCTTGAAGAAGTGGGAGCATGGTGCCTAAGGAAACCATCCTGAATTTTTCTTTTCTTAGAAATTTGTTGAGATTTCGGAGGTCTAAGATGGAACGTAGCCCTCCTGTTTTCTTTGGAAGGGGAAAATAGCAGGAGTAGAATCCTCTGCCCTGCTGAGGTCAGGGAACTGGTTCCACGGCCCTGTCTCTCAGGAGGGTGGATAATTCTGTTTGCAGAAGAGTGGTATGATCTTTGTGTACCCAAAAAGACTTTGGTGGGGAGTCCTTGTGCACTGTGAGAAAATCAAGAAGGTAACCTTGTATTATTATGGATAGTACCCATTGATCTGTTGTGATGTTTGACCAATTGAGTAGAAAGAAGGAGATCCGACCTCCCACTGGTAGATCCGGGATCGGGTTGATGGAGTGGCTGCTGTCCACTGGCAGGTTTTCAAAATCCCGATACTGGGCCTGTCTGAGGAGGAGGCTGAGGCCTAGATGCCCTTGGTTGTCTGGGTTGACCTCTCTGGGATGGTCTTGATGTCCTACCACGGGGTGCTGGAGGATAGTATCTCCGTGGTCTGTAATAGGGTTTCCTGGCTGTTCGACATGCAGAAGAGGGCGTCTCTGTTGGCACAGCGGATAGTTGGCGCAGAGTTTCAGAATGCTCCTTTAGCTGTGCCACAGCATCTTGTACCTTCTCCCCAAAAAGGTTTTCACCAGTACAAGGCAGATCTGCCAACTTTTCTTGAATCTCAGGCCTGATGTCAGAAGCCTTTAGCCAGGCCCATCTACGGGCACTAATCCCAGTTGCAGCCATTCTTTAAGATGTTTCAAAGCTGTCATAAGTTGCACGTAATTCGTGTATGCCTGCCTCTAGACCCTTACAAATAATGTTATGGAAGGACTCCTGGTGTTGCTGAGGTAGTGACTCAGTCAATTCCTGTATTTGTTTCCATAGATTGCGCCAGTATTGAGTCATATATAGTTGATAGGATGCAATTCTGGAGACAAGCATGGAACCTTGAAATATTTTCCAACCCAGAACATCTAGGAATTTTTGTTCCTTGCCAGGAGGCGTAGATGAGTGTGGGAGGATTCTCTTTGACTTCTTTTGGGTGGACTCCACCACTACAGACGGGTGTGGGAGTTGAGGTTTTTGAAAGCCTGGTATATGCTGAACCAGGTATGTGCTATCAGTCTGCTTGTTCACTGGTGGTATTGAACAAGGGTGCTCCCATAATCTATGCTGAAGATCAACGAGGACTTCATGCACAGGTATTGCAAGAACTTCTTTAGGAGGATCTACAAATTGTAAAACCTCTAGGGTTTTCTGCCTCATGTCCTCTTCTGCCACCAGCTGTAAAGGAACTGCATCTGCCATCTCTTTTACAAAATTTGAAAAAGAGAGGTCCTCCGGTGGTGACGTCCTTCTCTCTTCCGGTGGGGATAGGTCCGATATTATATCCTCCGATGAAGAATCGGTGTCTCCCTCATCCCAGGAATCTGATTGTTATGGTTATTGGTGTTTGGATGGATCCTTGGACACTGTGGCAGCTGACCACGCCCACAGGGGGCAGTCCCGTGAGGGACCGCAGTGTCAGGCTAGACTCCGGACAGACAAACACAGATTTGAATCTTTTATTAAACAGTATATGGAACCACCAGAGGTGGCAGTAGTGAGTAGTGGTTGTAGAGCCTGGCTGGGCGCGTCTCTCACAGAAAGCTGGAAACAGATCCTCTGTAGGCAGTGCTGTAGTGGAAAGAGACTGAGAGTTATGAGCACACAGAGAATTAGCATTCAGAGTCCCAAATAGAATAGGAGAGCTCCGAGACAGGGAGAACAGGCCCTCGAGAAGCGAGTACCTGGTCCCTTAGAGCAGAGAGACTCTATGGAGAAGGTACAGAGAAGGGCTACCAAAATGATAAGGGGAATGGAACAACTCCCCTATGAGGAAAGACTAAAGAGGTTAGGACTTTTCAGCTTGGAGAAGAGACGACTGAGGGGGGATATGATAGAGGTGTTTAAAATCATGAGAGGTCTAGAAAGGGTAGATGTGAATCGGTTATTTACTCTTTCGGATAGTAGAAAGACTAGGGGGCACTCCATGAAGTTAGCATGGGGCACATTTAAAACTAATCGGAGAAAGTTCTTTTTTACTCAACGCACAATTAAACTCTGGAATTTGTTGCCAGAGAATGTGGTTCGTGCAGTTAGTATAGCTGTGTTTAAAAAAGGATTGGATAAGTTCTTGGAGGAGAAGTCCATTACCTGCTATTAAGTTCACTTAGAGAATAGCCACTGCCATTAGCAATGGTTACATGGAATAGACTTAGTTTTTGGGTACTTGCCAGGCTCTTATGGCCTGGATTGGCCACTGTTGGAAACAGGATGCTGGGCTTGATGGACCCTTGGTCTGACCCAGTATGGCATTTTCTTATGTTCTTATGTTGTACTCACTAGCAGTAGCAGATATTCCACTAGACGAGAGGTCTGGCACCGGAGCAGAGGGCAGGCCCTCGAGGAGCGAGTACCTGATTCCGGCGAAGCAGTATTGTAGAGAGAGATGTTTCTGTACTCACAGATGGTGACTGTAGTTAGTTCTTCCAAATAGAAGGTAGAAGTTGCAGGCAGCGACACAGGGAACATGGGCCCTCAAGGAGCGAGTACTGGTCTCCTGATAGCACCTGAAAGAAGCAGAGAGGCCCCAAGGAACAGGTACCCCATTAGTGACCCTGAAGGGTAGTAAGAGTTCCAGTTAGGGCTGGAGTGGCAGAGTAGCTTAGGAACGGAGAGCGAATCCCATCCGTACGAATAATAACCACCGCTATTACTAGCAACGGTAACATGGAATAGACTTAGTTTTTGGGTACTTGCCAGGTTCTTATGGCCTGGATTGGCCACTGTTGGAAACAGGATGCTGGGCTTGATGGACCCTTGGTCTGACCCAGTATGGCATGTTCTTATGTTCTTATGAATTCCGGGTTGCTAACTCAACAAGCTAGAAAATGCAGTAGGCAGATATACCCTGGAGTCATGACGTCAGAACAGGGGGACACCCCTGAGGTTGGCGCCAATGTGGAAATAAAGATGAGGGCGGCATGTGCGCGCGCGCCCTAGAGGTTCCTTGAAGGATCATGGTGGGAGGCAGCACCAAAGCCGGTCCGTGGACACCAGAGAGGTCAGCAAAACAGACGCCGCAGTGGCTATCAGTCCAAGGTGAGCGGGAGGAGCCGCAAGTAGAGTGAGATAGGCGGGGCGAAGTCGGCGAAGATCGACGGACGCATCACTGATAAAGGACGTCATGGAGGAATGGAGTGAGGAATGAAAAGTGGCATCGAAGGCCTCGATGGTTTCAGCGGCGGCATAGATGGTGGAAGTGATGGAACCGATGGAGAAAACAGGAACCTTGGATGTGAAATCCCCGATGGCCCTGGTATTGGCTCAGGCATCGGTGAGGTCCCTGAGGCATCGTCTTCACTGGGATTGGGAATCGGAGTTTTTGTTCCCGATGGCAATGGTTGCATCGGGAGAGCACCGATGAGGGCATCGAGCTTAGTAAGTATCAGTGCGAAGAATGAGAGGTCCGGCGTCTGCATCAGTGCAGGCATCGGTGCAGGCCGGTGATGGTATCGGTATCGGTGCAGTCATTGGCATTGATGGTTGCAGGTCTCGCAGAGCGTCTTTTACTGCCTGGCGGATGAATCTGATCCAGTTCCTCCTGTATAGCTGGTGAGGTCAGAGCAGCTATAGGGGATGGCAGAGAAGGCGGAATCGGCCCTTCCACAGATCCCTGTGGTGGTGCGGTACCCGGCACCTGCACCGGTGGGGATCACCTTGGAGTGAGAGGCATCGAGGGTATCGATGGCTCTTTCACTCAAGACCTTTTTGGTGACAGCTCAATGGGAATCGAGGGCGATCCGGGAATCGATCCGACATCGGGGGTTGAAGTCCGTCGATGGCGGTGGCGATGTTTTTCACGATGTTCGGTGCTTTTTTTCTCAAGCACCGATGTTGATTTTATCGATGACCGAGATGGAATCGGAGATGGTCGGTCACCACTTCCATCAGGACGACGTTTTGTTCTGAAAACTAACTTTTTGGCCGCTCCAGCTGGAGACGACTGTGTTGATGTCGACGTCGATGGAATTAATTGAATTTGGAAGAGGTGTTCCATCTTCTCCAGACGGGCCCGTCTGCCTTTTGCCATAATTTCGGCACATTGTGGACACGTAGATACATTATGTTTCTCGCCCAAACAGAGAACACACTCGACATGCGGGTCGGTGATAGACATGGTGCGAGGGCAATTCGGGCATTTTCTAAAACCCGTTGCCATTTTGAAGGCCGGACAGCCGTCAATGGCCTTCTGATTAGAAAAAAGTGTGAGACGGTATCGACCGGAGAAAAAATGAGTACTCACTGATCAGTGGAGAAAGGGAGAGTCCTATGAAGGGGATGAAATTTGAAATTTTTAAAATATTTTTCCCTGAGGAAAAATTTGTGAAACAATCACACAGGGCTCCTTTACCGTGAGGCTAACTGCAGCACGGAAAAAAGAAGACTGAAGGGAGACCCCTGTGGCTCGAAGGATCATGGCATGCTGGGCATGCTCAGTGGGCTCAGTGTGCCAGTCAAATGTTTCTAGAAACTTTGACAGAAAGTTTTCCGTAATAGGGCTCCGTCCAGTGATGTCACCCATATGTGAGGACTATCATCCTGCTTGTCCTGGGATAATCAGTTTACTAGGAGCTATTACATAGAAGAATATCCTTTACAAAAATCAAGGGAGGGACAGCGTTAATATTATTAATCCCATAACTGGCTTAGTTAGCGCTTTGATTTAAGGGGCAATGTGAATCATGTAACAATCGCAACTGCTGCGGGTCAAAAAAAAATCTCTCAAATTATTTAATCTCAAAACGCATTTACTGGGGTTACGTAGAGTAATCTGGGCTCCAATGTCCCTAGCCTCCTGACACATAGCCAAAAATCTTTTCCTCCTTTGTTGAGTGATCTTTGTCAGATCTGATCCATATTTTGTATCCTAAAAACAATTTTTCTCTATTCCGGAGAAAAAGTCTTAGGATTTGATCTCTTTCTGCAACAGATGAAAATGTGACCAGCAACAGCCCACAATAGTCTATTTACTCTTTGGACGGTTGTTCCAAGACGTTTGTAAGATTTCCAGTGTCCAGGTTTTGAACTGGGTTTCCTTGTCCCTTTTTCTTCTCAGTTTTTATGAAGTAAATCTTAACAATAGATGGAATCAATTCTCTGGGCATTTGCAATATTTCCACTAAATACTTTTTAAAATGCTCTAAAGGTGCAATTAAACTTACATGTGGTAAATTTAATATTCTTAAATTTCTAGATCTTATTTCATTTTCTAAGTTCTCAGTTTTTCTGGAATTTATCAATTCTCCTTGTACCAACGTAGTCTGTGTAGTTTGAAGTGAAGATACTCGATTTTCCAGATATTGTAATTTAACTGAATGAATTGCCAACAGAGGATCAATCTGACAGATTTGATGCTGTGAATCCGTCATGATTTTAGACAGAGTCACTATGGAGGATTCTAAGGAGAGTAGAGCCTTCCATACAGTTTCTAAAGTTACATCTTGCAACTTAACAGCAGTTAAAGTAGAAACAGCGCTTACAGCATCCTCATGGCGGCATTCTATTCCCAAAACTGGGGACGCCATCTTGCCTTCATAACTCAAAGTTGTTCCCTCTGAAGGGACTGGTTCCAGCTCTTTATCCACATTCAGTTCCAACGAATGCTGTGGCATATGCCCTAAGGTTCCAGTTCCTCTAGCATTTTATGCGTTTGTGGTCGACTCCAGTGGGTTCATCCCGAAGGGAACCAGATCACTCGGCAACTTCGGTCGAGTAGCTGGTCCCGAATCCAATGGCTGCCCAAACCGCGGCGGTGAAGGTGTTATGGGAGCTCCGGGGCTCAAAGAAGTTAGTAAGTCCAGCGGCATTGGTGTTTGCTCCCTGCCGCCCGTCGCAGCGGATGCTCTTCCCGGGGTCGAAATCACCATCGGCGTGAAGAAGTTCTCAATATTGCTTGAGAAAGGGCAGGTAACGGTGTAGTCGGGGTTTCCACCCGTATTTTGCCCTTTCTTTTCATATGGGGCATGTCGATAGTAAGGAAAAACAAGCAATGCTGAGAGCTCCTTACTGCGTGACCTCCCTTACCGCAGCCATCTTGTGGGAGTAGTGCTTTTTAATATATTTATAAATGATCTGGAAAATGGAACAAGTGAGGTGATCAAATTTACAGACAACAAAAAATTATTTCAAGATGTTAAATCACAAGTGGATTGTAAAAAATTGCTGGATGATATTGCGAGACTGGGCATCTAAATGGCATATGAAATTTAATGTGGACAAGTGCAAAGTGATGCACATAGGGAAAAATAACCCACACTGTAGTTACACAATGTCAGGTTCCATATTAGGAGTTAGTACACAGGAAAAGAATCTGGGCGTCATCATGGATAATACTTTGAAATCCTTGACTCAGTGTGTGGTGGTGGTCAAAAAATCAAACAAAATGTTAGGAATTATTAGGAAAGGAATAGAGAATAAAACGGAGAATGTCATAATACCTCTGTATCACTCCATAGTGAGACTACACAAAGGGCCGGATTTTAATACCTATGTGCGGGCATACATTTGTGCGCGCAACCCGGCGCGCACAAATATACGCCTGATTTTATAACATGCGCGCGCCGAGCCCTTGGGGAGCCCTGTTGGCTTTCCCCTTTCTCTCCAAGGCCGCTCTGAAATCGGAGCGGCCTCGGAGGGAACTTTCCTTCCGCCCCCCCCCCCCACCTTCCCCTCCCTTCCCAAACCCCCCCCCCATACCTTTATTTTATAAGTTGCGCCTGCCTCCGGGCTGGTGTAGGTTGCGCGCGCTGGCCAATGGCCGGCCTGCGATCCCGGGTACGGCGGCAAATGGCCACCGTGCCTGGAAGCTCTGGCCCTGCCCTGCCCCGCGCCTATGCCCCACCCCTTTTTTCAAGCCCCGGGACTTACACGCATCCCGGGGCTTTACGCACACTGCCGGGCCTTTTGAAAATAGGCCCGGGGCGCATAGGGCTTTGAAAATCTGCCCTTTAGACTACAGTGTGCAATTCTGGTCACCGCATCTCAAAAAAGATATACTGTAGTTGAACTGGAAAAGATTCAGTGAAGGGTGACCAAAATGGTAGAGGGGATGGAAAAGCTCCCTATGAGGAAAGGCTAAAGAGGTTAGTGCTGATCATCTTGCAGAAGAGTTGACTGAGGGGGAATATGATAGAGGTTATAAAATCATGACTGGAATAGAACAGGTAAATGTGAATCGGTTATTTACTCTTTAAAAAAATATAAAGATCAGGGGATACTCCTTGAATTTAGTAAGTAGCACATTTAAAACAAATCAGAGAAAATTCTTGTTCACTCAAAGCACAATAAAGCTCTGGAATTCATTGTTGGAGTATGTGGTAAAGGCAGTGAGAAACTTGGGTTTAATAAAGGTTTGGACAAGTTCCTGGAGGAGATGTCCATAAACCTATTAACCCAGGCAGACTTTTGGAAAGCCACTATTTACCCCTGGGCGTTAGCAGTATGGGATTTATCTACTGCTTGGGATCTTGCCAGATACTTGTGACCTGGATTGGTCATTGTTGGAAACAGGATACTGAGCTTGATGAATCCTTGGTCTGTCCCAGGGAGGCAATTCTTAATTTCTTATGGAGGGCTGATATTTATGAAAACTAAGAGACAGAAGTATTCTTATCTTTATATATGAATTCTACTTCCTCATTTATTTCAATTTATCAGATGCACAATTTTAAAAGTACTATGAGTGGCTTACAAAATTTTCACTTGAAATTCAGTCCCAGGACAAACATCACATACAACGTATCATAAATCTATTCTTACAAAATGATTTGATCCCTATCCCATAAATAAAGAATATAAAGGACAAATGTCAGTACATAAAATCAAGTGAATCAGATAAAATCAAATTGAATAAAAGATATTCTTCAGTATATAATAGTGTCTTCCAACCCTCTCCTGGAGGCACACCTAACCAGTTGGGTTTTCAGGATATCTATAATGAATATGCAGGAGGTAGATTTGCATATATCAGAGACCCAATGTATGTAAATCTATCTAATGCATATTCATTGGGGCAATCCTGAAAACCTGATTGGCTAGATGTGCCTCCATGAGAGTACTGGAAAACAATGGTATTTAGGACCTATCAAATTCTCATGCTCTTATTCTGAATTTGAAAGGAAACAGATAAAAACTAATCATTAAATTCCATTGAAAAGAACCAGGTGTCACACTTTTTTAAATTTTAGATATTCTTCCATCAACTTTTGTTATATGGGTCCTACATGATAGGAAGTTCTATCATCTAGGACCTAGAGAAAAGAAGGCTCTTTTTTGTGTAAAAACTCAGCCTCGTTTCCGCTAGCCTGAAGTTTTCAAACATAATTCCTGAGAAGACTGTAAGGCTCTGGTGGGAAAGTATATTTCCATCCTGTCCAGCAGATACTACAGTGCTGTTCCATAAATCAATTTATGTACCAAGGTTAAAATCTTAAAACTCTAATAAAACAAATAGCTAGAACAATTTCTCTAGAGCAGATGACAATATCAGACAGCCTCAGTCCCATCACTGTATGTGCAGTGGTGTTTTGAGCAAATTGTAATCTTACCAGTGTTAAGCATGCCGTCCGCGGCAGACTAGCGGCATGGCACCCTCACTTCTCTTCAGTAACTCCAGCGCCTGGTCCCTCGTCTCTGGTGGCGGTAGACTACCAGCTGCATCCTCGGGCCACCCCTGGTGCCTCTGGCTCAGCTACAGACCCTGGTGTCTCCAGTCCAGCTACCACTTCCATTGCTCCACGTCGGGCCTCTCTGTGTGGCCCGCGGAGAGACGCTGCTACTCAGCGCCGTGCGCGCGTCACTGAACCTTAAGTAGGGCCCGCAGCGGGAACCGAGCTGCGGCCCCGGATGATGATATCAGTGGAGCACTGGTATTTAAGCCCAGGCTCCGCTCCCTAGCTTTACCTTTGCAACAGGTCTCCTCGCTGGTTGAGTACTCGTTGCCTCCTGAGAGATTTGTCTCGTTCCTGTTCCTCATTGACCCCTGTTTCTGATTTCCTCGTTCCTGTGTTCCTGCTCGACAACCCTTACTCGGATTGACTACACGGACTTTGACTCTGCTTTACCTGTCCTCGTCGTTGCCTCTCTCCAGACCCAGAACCAGACCTCGCCTGACTACTCCATTGCCTCTCTCCAGACCCAGACCTCTGCATCGCCTGACTACTCCGTTGCCTCTCTCCAGACCCAGACCTCTGCATCGCCTGACTACTCCGTTGCCTCTCTCCAGACCCAGACCTCTGCATCGCCTGACTACTCCGTTGCCTCTCTTCAAGCCCGGACCTCTGCATTGCCTGACTACTCCGTTACCTCTCTCCAGACCCAGACCTCTGCATTGCCTGACTACTCCGTTGCCTCTATCCATACCCAGACCTCTGAATCGCCTGAATACCCCGTTGCCTCTCTCCAAGCCCGAACCTCTGCATTGCCTGACTAATCAGTTGCCTCTCTCCAAGCCCAGACCTCTGCTTTGCCTGACTATGTTTGACTATCTCTGTGATCACATTTCAGCCTTGCTTGCCACTACTTCCAGATTGCCGCCAGCCCTGACTCAAGCTTGCTCTACAACGCCTCTTCAACCTACGTCCTGGACTTAGCCTATTCAGGCTTCGGCCTGCTCTTTCTCGGGCACCTCCTGTCTGACTTTGTTCCTTTGGCGCCCGGGTCTCCGGGACACTACCTCGTCCAGTACTAGGCTGTATTATCTCTCTACTGCTAACTCTGGGCTGACCTCGATCACTCCATTGACAACGACATACATAGGCCCACCAAAGTCCAGTTGGTCCAGGCACCCAAAGGCTCAACCTGCGGGGAATGAGGGCTGGTATTGGTGAAGCGCCAGCTGGCCTCTGTCCAGCAGCCCACTTCGCCTGCTGACGGTAGGGACCCATAGGTCTGTACCTACGGGTTGCGTCAACCCCACCTCGGCCCAAGGGTCCACCTCAGGCGCAACAAGTTGCAAAGGCCATGGACTCGGCAGAGCCGTGTGCCCTCCAGGCCATTCCTGGCCTGGCCTCCAAAGTACAAGAACATCAGCAGTTTCTTGAGGCATTGGCCTCCTCCATTGTGCGTCTCCACGCCTGGCTTGATGCCCTAACCAGCAACCCGGTTCCAGTACCGGCTTCTTCTCATCAACAGCCATCTCCTTCCACTCCCAGAGCCTTGTTGGCCCTACAGCTCCACCGCATTTCAATGGTGACTCCAAGCTCTGCAGAGGGTTTATTAACAAATGCTATATGCAATTCGCTCTGCAGCCCTCTGTCTTCCAAGATGAATTAACCAAGGTCACCTTTATCTTGTCCCATCTCGAAGGGAAGGCGCTGGCCTGGGCTTCTCCCTTGTGGGAGCGATCAGACTCCCTTCTAAGGGAACTGTCTCAATTTGTGGCTGTATTTTGAAGGACCTTTGATGATCCTTGGCGGCATGCCGTGGCAAGCACTAGTTTGTTACACCTTCGTCAAGGTCAAAGAAGTCTATTTGACTACACTATTGAATTTCGGACTTTAGCTTCTGAACTCGTTTGGCAGGAAGACAGCCTACAAGCTATCTACCTGGATGGACTATCCCCGCAGCTGAAGGATGAGCTGGCTGCATGGGAGCTCCCTTCCTCTCTTGAGGACCTTATAGACTTGATGGTCCGAATTGATCATTGTTTCCAAGAGCATCACCGGGAGAATCGGATGCCCAAGAAGCCCTCTCAGGTTCATTCCCGTTCGCCACCCACCACCAGCCCTGCCTCCGGTAGGATCTCTTTTGTGGCCAAGACGGAAGAGTCCATGCAGTTGGGCCATGGGCGGCTGTCCCCGGAAGAGTGCCTCCGGCAGAGACAAACAGGTCTGTGTCTGTATTGCCGAGTGCCTGGCCACCATCTACAGGTCTGTCCTGTACGTCAGGGAAACTTCCCAGCCTAAGTTCAGTTGGGGTCCTGAACTTGGACGCAACGTCACCTGCCCCTCAGTTATCTGTACCGGTCGTCCTGATCTGCGACTCCTGGTCTTTTCCAGTTCTTGCTCTGGTGGACTCTGGAGCAGGAGGCAATTTTATCCTCAAGGATCTAGTTCAACTACTAGGTATAAAAACCCGTCCTCTGGAGACCTCCTTGTGCACTGCTTCCATCTATGGAGAACCGCTACCCGGTCAAATATTCCTGACCACAGAGCCAGTTCAACTTTGTACTGGTGCCCTCCACACGGAAGAAATTGAATTACTGGTACTGGAGAAATCCATTCATCCGGTAGTCTTAGGACTACCCTGGCTCCAACGTCATTCCCGTCAATTTGATTGGGGGTCACTCCAGCTGGTGGAATGGGGTTCCACCTGCCATCAGTCTTGTCTACATAAAGTGGTGCCGCCACCTGTGGTTCCTCTGGCAGTTACCTCTTCAGGTATACCTGCTCCCTATGTGGATTTTGAAGATGTATTTTCAAAGCAAAAAGCAGACCTTCACCCACCTCTTCGGAGGTTTGATTGTCCCATAGAACTCCTATCTGGGACCACACCTCCCCGAGGGCGTACTTATCCTCTGTCTCTTCCTGAGATGAAGGCCATGACAGAGTACATTCAAGAAAACCTTGCAAAGGGGTTCATCCATCCCTCTACATCTCCTGTTGGTGCAGGGTTCTTTTTTGTGACTAAGAAGGATGGGTCTCTCAGGCCATGTATCGACTACTGCTGCATGAATTCGATTTCCCGCAAGGACAAGTACCCTCTGCCTCTGATCTCGGAACTATTTGATCGTCTGCACGGGGCATCCATATTCACCAAGTTGGACTTGGGCGGGGCATACAACTTGGTACGGATTCACCCTGATGATATCTGGAAAACAGCTTTCAACACCAGAGATGGGCATTACAAATATCTGGTGATGCCCTTCGGCATCTGTATCGTGTCCACAGTATTCCAATGAATGATGAACGAAATTTTCAGAGACCTACTGTATACCAAGGTTGTGGCATACCTTGATGACATCCTTGTCTTTTCTAAAGATCTCGCTACACATCGCACTGACGTTCGTACTTTCCTTCAACGCCTTCATGAGAATCACTTATTTGCAAAATTGGATAAGTGTTTGTTTGAGAAGTCCAGCCTGCCTTTCCTCGGGTACATCATTTCACAACAAGGATTTTCAATGGATCCCGCCAAGCTCAAAGGAATCCAAGATTGGCCTCAGTCCATGGGTCTTAAGGCACTACAACGATTCTTAGGATTCTCAAATTACTATCGTCATTTTATTCCACATTATTCAACCCTGGCAGCCCCTCTGACTGCATTGACTGGTAAAGGCCAAGATGCTCGAAATTGGATCCCGGAAGCTATTACAGCTTTTCGCCACCTCAAAGAAGCTTTCCTAGCTGGTTCCTGTCTCCATCACCCAGACCCGAACCACCCCTTCCTGGTTGAGGTGGATGGCTCCGCGATTGGGGCTGCGGCGTACCTGAGCCAACGCACCGCTTCTGGATCTGTAGTTCCGTGTTCATTCTACTCTCGCAAGTTCTCGTCTGCAGAACAAAATTATAGTATCGGAGATGGCGAGTTACTCACCATTAAACTGGCCCTTGAAGAATGGTGCCTGTGGTTAGAGGGCACTCAACACAAGTTTGTTGTATTCACTGATCACAAGAATCTGGAACATTTGAGCCATGCCCAATGTCTCAACGTCTGCCAGGCCTGATGGGCATTATTCTTTTCCAGGTTCTACTCTGAACTTTGTTACCGTCCAACTGGGAAAAACCTCCGGGCGGATGCCCTATCACGCTCTTTTGAGCCAGAAGATACTCCGGAAGAACCCGGTCACATAATAGATCCAGCCTGTATCTGCTTGTCTGCAACTCACCCAGTCCCTACTAGGAAGACCGTTGTGCCCTGACAACTCTGAGAAAGAGTCCTCCGGTGGGCACATGACTCAAAGTTTGCTGGTCACCCAGGACGAGCATGAACCTTGGCGCTGCTCCAGCGGTTCTTCTGGTGGCCCACTATGGTCTCTGACGCTAAAGCATACGTCGAATCCTGTAACACTTGTGCTCAACAAAAACCCCCAGTCGATCGACCCTGGGGTTTGCTTCAGCTATTTCCAGCTCCCGAGGAACCGTGGACCCACCTATCTACGGATTTCATCGTGGACTTGCCATACCGTGATATGGGTAACAATAGATCGATTCTCAAAGATGGCCCATTTTGTCCCTCTACTGGGCCTACCATCTGCTCCCGAGATGGCACACCTGTTCTTTTGTCACATCTTCAGATTACATGGCCTACACCCAAGGACACTGTCTCTGATAGAGGCCCACAATTTGTTGCCAGATATTGGCACACCCTTTGTTGTAAATTTGGCAATAACATCAGTCTGAAAACAGCCTACCACCCTCAAGCCAATTGACAAGCAGAGCATATGAATCGCTCTTTAAAGGCTTTTCTCCGTGCCTACATAAACAATTGCCAAGAAAATTGTCCGAACTCCTTCCTTGGGCGGAGTTTTCCCACAACTCCCAAATCGCCACTGCTACAGGTACGTCAACATTTTCCATCATTTATGGGAAGCAACCGCGACCACCATTGCCCCATACCATTATCAGTACCTTCCCCTGCTGCACAGGCCACTGCTGATGCCCTCAAGGCATTATGGGAATAGACGAACCTTCGCTTACGCCAAGCCGCTTCCCAGGCCATGAGATCTGCTGACAGTTGCCGATGCTCGGCTCCTGAATTCCATCCTGGCCAGAAAGTCTGGTTGAGCACTCGGTATATCCGGTTCAAGATACCCTCTCAAAGGTTTGCACCAAGGTACATTGGACCTTTCTCGATCACTCGACGCATTGGACCAGTTACATATCAGTTTCGGCTGCCGCCTACGCTGGGAATCCACAATATGTTCCACATATTTCTTTTAAAACCAGTGGTCCTATCCTGGCCTTCATGAAAGGCTCCTGAACCATCTCCATTGGTGGCTGAGGCTGATACCACCTATAAGGTACACAAAGTCCTCGATGTCTGCCGTAGGGGCCACCGGTGGGAATACCTCCTTTCCTGGGAGGGTTATGGCCCCAAAGAAAACTCGTGGGAACCAGCTCGAAACATCTTGGATAAAACCCTCCTCCTGCAATTTCATTGGGCCCATCCGGGCAAACCCAGACCTTGAAGGGGGGTGCAAAAAGGGGGGGGGGGGTACTGTTACGTGTGCCGTCCACGGAAGACCCGCGGCACGGCCCCCTCACTTCAGTAACTCCAGCGCCTGGTCCCTCGTCTCTGGTGGCGGTAGGCCGCCAGCTCCGTCCTCAGGTCACCCCTGGTGCCTCCGGCTCAGCTACAGAACCTGGTGTCTCCAGTCCAGCTACCACTTCCACTGTTCCACGTCAGGCCTCTCCGCGTGGCCCGCAGAGAGACGCTGCTACACAGTGCCGCATGTGCATCACTGAACCATAAGTAGGGCTCGCGATGGGAACCAAGCCGTGGCTCCGGATGACGACGTCAGCAGAAAACTGGTATTTAAGCACAGGCTCCGCTCCCTAGATTTATCTTTGCAACAGGTCTCCTCACTGGTTGAGTATTCGTTGCCTCCTGAGAGATTTGTCTCGTTCCTGTGTTCCTGTTCCTCATTGACCCCTGTTCCTGATTTCCTCATTCCTGCGTTCCTGCTCTTCAACCCTTCCTAGGATTGCCTACATGGACTTTGACTCTGCTTTGCCTGACCACGTCGTTGACTCTCTCCAAGCCTGGACCTCTGCATCGCCTGACTACTCCGTTGCCTCTCTCCAGACCCAGACCTCTGCAATGTCTGACTACATTTGACTATCTCCGTGATTAGACTACAGCCTTGCTTGCCACTACTTCCAGATTGCCGCCAGCCTGACTCAAGATTTCTGTACGACACCTCTTCAGCCAACGTCCTGGACTTGGCCTATTCAGGCTTCGGCCTGCTCTTGCTCGGGCGCCCCCTGTCTGACTTTGTTCGTTTAGTGCCCGAGTCTCCAGAACGCTACCTCGTCCAGTGCTAGACTGTATTATCTCTCTACTGCTGTCTCTGGGCTGACTTTGATCAATCCATCAACGACGACATACGGAGGCCCACCAAAGTCCAGCCGTCCCCGGCACCCAAAGGCTCAACTCGCGGGGAACGAGGGCTGGTATTGGTGAAGCGCCAGCTGGCCTCTGTCCATCAGCCCACTTCGCCTGCCGACAGTGGGGACCCATAAGTCCCTACCTACGGGTTGCGTCAACCCCACCTCGGCCCAAGGGTCCACCTCTGGCGCAACACCACTTACTTCCCTCAACCAAAAACCTTCCTGCAGTGAATATACTGAGCAAAATGCGGGTCGTCTGTCACTTTAAAGTGCCTCCAGATCAGAGATTTCATCTGTGATTCCTTCTCTACAAACTTGGAGGCTGATGCCGGGAAGGAAGTTGATTTCGTGGGTAGGGTTTGAAAAACATTGTCAGGGGCACTGCAGATGCTCTTTACCAGAGCTGCCTACTCTTCCTGGGGGTTGATCTCAACACTGTCAGTATCATCTCTCTCTCCCATCACAGAATTGGAGGCAAAGATGCTACTGAATAATCTTCCCAAATTCTTTTTGGCTACAAACTTTTTAATATCTTCTGATTCCTAGAATTCCAGACAAGACTCTTCCTCAGAATCAGTTGGTAAAAATGCTGCTTTCACTGCCTCAGAAGCATGAATCAAAGAGGAGCACACTGCTGGTTTTGGGCATTGCATTTCTGCTACCCTTACCCTGCTAATGACAGTTTTGGATGACTCTCCCACTTTTTCCCTCTGCTCGAAAGCAAGAGGGAGAGGAACAGAAGGTGGTGGCACATGCTCTCCAAATTTTAATTTCTTCTGCATTGAGCTGCCTTTCTATCCTGCATTCTGGACCTGACTTTTTTTTTTATTGCTGCTCCTGCCAAAGCTGCCAACCCTTCCACCATCCCCTTCTCTTTCTTTTTCTGACATGATAGAATTTGTTGAAATACACTGCCTACTGGGAGTTTTGATATTACAAATGAATTTGAAATTATAACTGTACCCCCACTCACAGTGCTACTCACTGTATGGAGAATTGTGTCACACATACACACAGGTACATATATAGTATATGTCTGTTGTACTGTGTGCAGTAGTGCTGACTGACTCCAAATATAAAAAGTCTGTCTCTGTGTATTCACTGCTCACCTCACTGGTGTCCAGAGACAAAAATATCACTAGCACGCCATAACTGTAATCTCCACATTGTCTCCCACCCTGACCCTCCTCTAGTGAACAGAAACATCAAAATCAGCAGCGGTGCACTGTCTCTTTTTCTGGCACAGTGAGTGTGAGACCACTGCAGCACAGAGAAGAACAGAAGCAGTCCTTTAGCAGTGCCAAATCCCAAAGTTTCTAAAGTTTTTTTTCAATCTATGAGAGCTTCTAGTAGCACTTTCTTCTCTACCTAGAGCTGGAAAGGATGTACAAAGCTTCTTGGACTTGCTCTGACTTTACAGTGGGAATGGATCAGCATCACTTGATCCAGATAATCACTACAGACTACTTAAAAAGATGCTGCACCATGATTTGTTCTCTTGCTAGTCTCCTTACTAACTTGTCCTGCCTCGCCTCTGACAAGGTAGTGAGTTTACACAGGTAAGAGCTGGTTACTATAGTTGCTAGTTTTTTTTCTCGCAGTACTTAGCCATAGACTTCTATGACCCACAGAAATGAATGGAAAACAAATGAACTGGATGAAGATTATTAGTGGGACCCCTCCATTTGTTTCAGAAGGCTAAGAATTAAACAAATATGGAAACAATTGTTATGTTTTACTCATTCATTTCAAATGACTGTACATCCCTACTGTAAGGGTACTGCATGTACTAAGACAGGTAGGCAACCAGTAGTATGCAAAAAGGATCTGACATATCTGGAGACAGAGGACTGAATGATGCCAGTCACTCTTCCTCTCTTTTATAAAGGCACTCTTTATTGTAAAAATATATCAGAGGATTTGCTTCACTTGCATAAACTTTACTATAACAGACATGGCCTCTATCCTTGTGGACAAAACACACACTTTAAAATGCAAGAGTCACAAGTTATTATTTAGACTCTGACTGAACATAGAGAGGGCTCCATTCCTGTAGTTCAAACACCTAGATGTCTACTGGGACCTTGGGGACATACCATAGAGGGTCTTCCACCCACTCCACCGAGATAAAAACTTTGCTATGTTCATAAATGGACTGCAAGGTTTGGGGTTATATACATTTTTGACATGCGAGCTTGACATTGAGCTTTAAAAGGATTCTTGTACTTTACTCTCACTTTTTCTAGGTTGCTTTCTAAAATATGTTTACTCTTTTCTATGCTTTAGACTGACCAGGGACCAGAGAGAATTCTTCTCATCCTGGATTCCAGGAGAGAGTGTTTGTTGATCCTTGGGTAATTATCTATGCCCAACCAGTGAATACTTTTCTTTGCAGGTCTCTTGGTTTTGGTGTAATGCTTTACATAGTGACTGAAGTCTTTGGAAGAAGATTTCTTAATTGACTTTTTTCCTTTTCAGCTGGATGACGACATTCTGGATCTCTGGTGAGAAGATCATTTGGAGGAGAGATGTAAGCCACAATCACCAGGAGGTTCTCTAGTCTCCAAAGGAGAGAAAAGAAAGAAAGATCCAGCAGCTCTCAGAGCAGAACACTTTCACATTGTGGAAAGAAAAAAACCCCATTTAATTTTATTTTGAAGTATTTTTCTTTGTTGGTAAAATGTTTACTTTTATATGAACATTCTGTGATGTCATTTGTCAAGATATAACTGTGAGGTGATATAAATGATGCAGAAGTATTGATTGTGGATACATGATTCAGAGACTCCTAAGTGTATTGAAGTGGATGTCTGAATCTACTAGTGGCTAGAGGATGGAAATGAAGAAATGATGTAACCTGAGTTAATTCTAAGTGAAACATTTCAGCATGGGGGTAACCTGCATGGAGTGGCAGTTGCTTCCCCTTAACAGAAGGCATGGGGCTAACTTGCATGGAGTGGCAGTTACTACCCTAAACAACCCTCCCTTGCTGGGCAGACTAGATGGACCAGTTGGGTCTTTATTTGCTATCACTTACTATGCTACTATGTCAAAAGATCAGATATTTGTATAAATAGATATGAAGAGGCTAATTTGAAACAGCCCAGAGAATGGTAAAGTCGGCTGCTGCAGAGGAAAGAAACAGGACATGAGGATCTTTCTGAACCATTTTACATCTTTCCATTTCTTTTTATAATGTTCATTATGTTTTCTTGGTTTAGTCTTTGGTGTTTTTATAACATCTTGCAGTTGATTATTTGATGTCTTATCTTTTATGATTGTAAACCACCTAGAAATTCTGATAGGTGGTATATAACATATTAAATAAATAAATAGATAAATAATGAACTTGTATGCCCACGTTTGCTTTGAAAATTTGTGGGTAAGAAGCCAGGTATGTGTAGAGATTCACGTGTACAAAGTTAGACCTCCTCTTCAAAGGGCATAACTTGTGAATGTACCCTTAAGAGCATCGGGGTAGATTTTAAGACATGTGTGTGCATCCATATACGCGCGCTACCCGGCGCGCACATATGGACATGCAATTTTATAACATGTGGTTTTGAAGTGCTGGTTTCTTCTTCAAATGATAAGTGCTAGAGTCTTAAAAATGTTTAAAAAAAAACTAAAAAATTCAATATCTTTGCTTCAGTTTCAAAAGTTATAGCTTGGAAACCAATGATTAAATCATACAGCTCCATGCCAATTAACGGGCTGAAATATAAACTTAAAAATAAAGCCAACACACACAACAAAAGGCAGTGTTAAGTAATTAATGCGGCAAAAGGCTGTTTTTAAAGTAAGACATAAAAAACGTTATGAGGTTTCCCAAGCTTTTCCAGTAAATTGAAGAGCAACAGAGTAACATCAGCTTTTAATATATGATGTTTTCATATTATTAGACATAGAAGTATACATCATATTGTTGCAGTTTATAATATTAAAGTTCCAAAATTAGTAGGTACAGGTACTCTAGAATTTGTTGCCAGAAGATGTGGTTAGTGCAGTTAGATAGCTGTGTTTAAAAAAGGATTGGATAAGTTCTTGGAGAAGTCCATTACCTGCTATTAAGTCGACTTAGAAAATAACCACCACTATTACTAGCAACGGTAGCATGGAATAGACTTAGTTTTTGGGTACCTGCCAGGTTCTTATGGCCTGGATTGGCCACTGTTGGAAACAGGATGCTGGGCTTGATGGACCCTTGGTCTGACCCAGTATGGCATGTTCTTATGTTCATCAAATGGATGAGGCCAAACTCACCTTTTTTTCAAACAGGATTCACTCCGCCCTTAATCATCCCCTTGAACTTTTCAACACTGTTAAAAATATGATCATCCGGAGGGAATCTGAATGTGTTAAACCTCCTTTAGATTTAGATAAAGTAGAACAATTCTTTGTTGATAAAGTTGACTTGTTAACCTCTGTCCTACCAGTGGTTAATGCTGGAATAATTGAAGATACTATATCTGAACCAGTGTTAGGGGAATCATTTGATAAAACTAATCCTGCTGAAATTTGCACTGTTATTGGAAAATTAAATTCCAATTATTGTCCCCAAAGTGAGCTCTCTAATGTGTCATTTAAATGTTGAAGAAAAAATTTGCCCCCTTTGTAATTGCAATTAGTGAAATTTTCCCTGATTAAAGGAAGCATTCCTACCATTCTAAAAACTGCAAATATTAAGCCAGTTCTCAAGAAGCTGAATCTCCCCCTGATAATCTTAATAACTATAGATTGATCTTAAATTTACCTTTTATAACTAAAGTACTCGAAAAAATTGTTTTAATTCAACCGTTAAGAGTTTTTAGATTTACATTCTTGTTTATATCTGAACAATTAAGCTTTAGATGTGGTTTTGATTCAGGCACTGAATTTTTTTCTAGTCCTTCTAGATTTATCAACCACATTTGATACGTTTGATCGTAAGATTATACTACAACGTTTGAGAGAAACTGGAGTAGGTGAAGTGGTTTTAAAGTGGTTTGCATCCTTTTTTGAAGATTACAGTTATAGGGTGGTATCTTCAGGAAAAATTTCAGATCCCTTTAGATTGAAAATGGGTATTCTGCAGGGATCCTCTCTTTCAGAAATTTTATTTAATGTTTATTTGGCCCCTATTGGTCATGTCTTCACTGAATTGGATGTTGGGTATCGAATTTTTACTGACAACACCCAATTCCTTGTACCTGTAAGAGGGACTAAAGATGAAGCCCTGCAAAAATGTTCTGTTTTCTTAATGTATTTGAATCAATGGTTGACGAAGAACAAACTTGCATTGAATATGTCTAAAACTGAGATTTTGTATCTTGCGAGATAATCTATGTGGGATTTTCCAGGAATTTGGAAGTAGATGGGACACTGATCACTATTAGTGAAGAAGTGAAAAATTTGGGTTTTATAATGGATACCAAGTTATCTCTCCATCCCCAGATTAAAAAGGTAGTGCAAATCTCATACTTTAAGCTATGGATACGTAGGAGAATTTGGCCCTTTTTGGATGTTTCTGACTTAAAAATGGTGATTCAGGGGGCGCTGTTCGCCACGGACCAAGATGGCCGCTTAATTCGCTCGCTCCCAACCCCTCCGGGATTATAACACTCACAACTTCGGGTTTAAGCTATCCCACCGAGACGAAAACTCACGGGCATTGTACAGGAACCCGATCTGATGACTTCTAAAAAGAAAAGCGACCTCCAAAAATTCTCCTTTACCCGGTCGGCGCCGAATCTGAAGGCGGCAGGCCCTGATCCCACGGGCTGCCTGGAGACAGGAGAGGCAGACATGGAAGGGGAAGCTCCGATACTATCGCCGCAGGCGAATTTAGACTTTTCTTCCACACTGGCCGACTTACCCACTAAATCTACCATGAGGGAGTGGTTCATAGAGCTACGCTCTGAAAACAAGGCTCACAAAAATGAACTACTTGCGTCTTTCTCTGAGCTCCGCGACGACCTCATGGCGCTGGGGCAACGTGTCGACGAGCTAGACTCGAGAATCGAGGATCATGAAACTACCTTAAAAGAACTCTCCTTACATGATTCCGATACCAGGGCTGAGCTGGTAGTGTTAGAAGATAAACTCGAGGACCTGGAGAACAGGTCCCGGCGATATAACATCCGTCTGCGAGGTATACCGGAATCCCCGGCCTTTGAGGACTGCATGGACACGGCTAAAAGGTTTTGCTCTTTTTTACTTTCGCAATCGTCCGCGGAGCCAGAGGGGTCTGCGGGGGAACCTCTCTCTACGTTAACTATAGAGAGGGCTCACAGAGCATTGGGCGCCCGGAGAGGAGATAAGGCGAGAGACATTATTCTTAATTTTAATAGTTTTACCCAAAAGGAGAGGGTGCTGGCAGCCGCGCGTAAAAGGAGACTGTGGCCCTGGGAAGAGCAGGAAGTCGCCGTGTTTCAAGATTTAGCGGCGAGTACACTTAAAAAAAGATTTGACCTCCGACCGGCCACGGAGGCCCTCCGACAAGCGGAAATTCGGTATCGGTGGAATTTTCCGTTCGCTTTGGCTTTCCAGCATGGGGGCAAATCTTATCGTGTAAAGAATATGGTGGAGGCGGCGGCCATCTTTAAAGAAGCGGGAATAAAAATCAACATCCCTAGCGATGCGACTCAGCAGGCTAAAGCTAAGGCAGATCGCAATCTCCAATGGCAGACAATTGTTAGAAGCAAACGTCGATGGAATGCCCGGTCCCATGCTCCCCAGGAATCGTTATCAGACCAGGGGTGATGACAGACTGACACCTTGGTGGAAGTTTGCCGGTATTCAGTGGGGCCTCCGGGCTTAAGCCTTTTGCCTTATTGACTATGTTTGTAGTACTGGACTACTACTGCCCTTGAATGCCTAGGGCGGGTTTATCCTGCTTATTTTCTCTTTTTCGGTGTGTAAGACAAATATGGAAGTTCTGAGTGTTTCTCATATGGCTTTTCAGTTAAATGTTGTGGGGGGGGGGGGGAGGGGGGGCTTCTTGGGTAGTGTGCGAACTTCTCCTCTAGTGATCCGGTGTAAGAGGATAAAGGGTCACATGACAGTTGGGGGTTTCATGGTCCAAGTTCGTACTACATGGGGTTCGGTCCAGGCTTTCATCATTACATGTATTGCTATGGGGAATTTTGAGGGAGTATCCCTTCCTTGCATGCAGCCCGCCACTCTAGCTCCGGATGGAGGGAGTGGTAGCCATTTGATGGAGCTGACGCTTCAGTTTATGATCACTCATGTCCATTAGAGTAGCATCTTTAAATGTCAGAGGCTTGGGCAGTTACGGGAAGCGATACAGGTTAAAAAAAGATTTAGACAGGCTGCATATATCTATTGTTTTCCTACAGGAGACGCATGTCAGGAGGAGACATGAATATTTTATGCGGCTTCAGGGGTATCCGCATATCTTTCATGCTGCAGCGGGGAAAGACTGCAGATATGCAGGCACAGGTATACTTATCTCTGCTGTCCTTGTCTTTGACTTGGTCGAGCAATTGATTGATCCCCAGGGTCGGTATGTTTTTTTAAAAATTAAGATAGGAGGGGAGTTATATTCCTTATTATCCGTGTATGCCCCTGTGTCAGATCAAGCCGCATTTTACAACAAAATGTGGAACATATTGAGTACACATGGTGAGGGGTTTTTCCTTTGGGGTGGGGACTTCAACATTACTCTAAATGCAGCTAAGGATAACTCCTATCCGGGTTCTAGATCTGCTGCATCGCAGGGCCTTAAGGCCAGGAAGTCTCTTCATTCCATTATGCAGAAGGGTTTCCTCATGGATGTCTGGCGCCATCACCATCCAGATACACGCTCTTACTCATTCTACTCTAACCCACATAAAACGTATTCACGCATTGACTTTATTTTAGCGGATGCTCGCTTGATTTTAAATGTTAGAAACTGTGAGATAGAACCTATAACGTGGTCAGACCACGGGATGGTTTGGATTGATTTTAAAAACTCTTCTGGCCAGGGGGGACAGGTGTTCTGGAGACTCAATGCTTCCTTGTTGCACAATGCTAGCTTTGTTCAAACTTTGACTCAGCAACTGCAAGAGTATTATCATACTAATCGCTCCCCGGATATCACCATTAGCTGCCTGTGGGAATGCTCCAAAGCCGTAATTAGAGGCATATGCATAGCGCGAGCTGCAACTCTTAAGAAGCAGCGGGAGTGCAAGAGGGAAGCGTTGTTAGCTGAGATAGCCCAGTTGGTTAAATGTCACTACCAGACTCAGTCGCCAAAGGTACACCAGCATCTACGGGAGGCGAGAACTCAATTGAGCATGCTGGACGACAATCGGGTGGTCCATAATTTGGAGAGATTTAAACAAAGATACTATGAAGGTAGTGACAAAGCAGGAAAGCTGCTAGCGCGGCAATTGAAGGACCAAACACTACAGAGTATTATTCCCAAAATTAAAGTTTCAACAGATAAGACAACTTTAGATCCGGCAGAAATACGTCAATGTTTCACCGAATTTTATGAATCCCTATATTGCGCTAATGGACAAATCCTTGACACGGCTATTGATGACTATTTACAAACTATAAATTTGCCCTGCTTGTCCGCCCTACACCGACAAACTCTGGACGAGCCTGTGTCTGTGGAAGAGGTAACGATGGTGATACAATCTTTAAAGAATAATAAATCCCCGGGACTAGACGGGCTGTCAGGGGAATACTACAAGACAATGGTAGATTGTGTAGCGCCCTTACTAGCGGAATTTTTTAATGCTATTCGGGATGGAGAGAACATCATGACCCAGACTAACACTGCGGGCATCACAGTTTTGCCAAAACCTGGTAGGGACCCCTCTCTTTGTAGTTCGTACCGTCCCATTTCCCTTATAAATCAGGATTTAAAAATATTAGCACGAGTCCTGGCCCTAAGACTTAATAAATTTCTGCCGGATCTCATACACTCTGATCAGGTGGGATTCGTGCCGCAGCGTATGGCGGCGGACAATGTCCGGAAAATACTGGATTTGGTATGGTGGGTGAAGAGGGAGCGTATCCCGACTGTTCTTTTGGCCATCGATGCGGAAAAAGCGTTTGATATGGTCCACTGGCCCTTCCTTTTCCGCACGTTGGCCAAAATGAATTTTGGTCCCTTTTTCCTTAATTGGTTGTCCCAGCTGTACAACCTTCCCCAGGCCCGAGTCAAGGTGAATGGTGGATATGGGGATAGTTTTACCATTGGCAGGGGAACTAGGCAGGGATGTCCCCTTTCACCGTTGCTTTTTGCGTTATTTCTGGAACCCTTTACGTGGAGGATTCGCTCATCGACGTCCATAACAGGGGTAAGGCTGGGGGATCATGACTTTAAGTTGTCATTATTTGCAGACGACATTATGCTCACTTTGACCCATCCATCTCAATCGCTACCAGGGGTAGGGGAGGAGTTGGCCAGCTTTAGCAATGTATCCGGGTTCAAGGTCAATCTGGACAAATCCGAGTTATTAAACATTAATCTGCCTGAGTCTGAAGTATTGAGCATCTCCCAATGCTTCCCCTTTCGATGGGCTAAAAAAGCTTTGAAGTATCTGGGGGTGCACATTAGCGCTAATCTTCAGGATCTTTTCACATTAAACTATATACCTTTGACTGGGAAAGTTGACCGGGATTTAGATAAGTGGTATAGAGGGCAATTCTCTTGGTTGGGCAGGATTGCCATCATAAAAATGAATGTTCTCCCCAGATTTCTTTACTTTTTCACTACTCTTCCAATCATGCTATCACGCCCCTTTCTCCGAAGGACCCAAAAGAAAATTTTTGATTTCATTTGGCGTCGGCGACCTCCTAGGGTTGCGCGGAGAGTATTGTTTCAACATAAGCGGCAGGGGGGCCTGGGGGTCCCTGACTTTACAGCGTATTATGTAGCTGCTCAGCTTAAGGCTGTCATTGACTTAGAACGAACCTCCCAGCAGAAGCAATGGGTTCTGGTGGCACAATTTGTGCTTGGAGATATGCCAGTGGCGGCGTTGCCGTGGCAACCCAAGAATACTTGGTTGCCTACAAAGTGTATTTCCTGGTCCCTCACCACCACGCTTCAGCTGTGGAAGGGGTGGAAGAAGCAGCTGGTGGGGAGTACTGCATATTTTTATCATTCCGGCCTTTATTGCAATACTGATTTTGTAGCTGGTTTCCAAACCTCTGCCTTTCAGTTGTGGAAGGACAGAGGCATCTATACCATAGGCCAGCTGCTACAGGGCAGCGCCCTGATGTCATGGAATCAGTTCCTAGTCACATATGACATGCCTCAGCACACGTACCTTTCCTTTGCCCAAGCCAGACATTTTGTTTCCTCCTTGTACAAGGCTGGGGAGATTAGGGGTTCCCGCTCCCTTTTTGAACATTTCTGCTCAAGGGCAGATTCTATGGTCAAAGTGATCTCCAAATTATACTCCTTGCTTACACATGATGGGGACAGTTTATCCTCTTTATTGCGGCAGTGGGAAGAGGATCTGGGAGAGCCTATCACGCCGCCACTGCAAATTATGCTATTTCAACGTGCCACCAGGGGGTTAATTTCTGCTAGAATACAGGAACATAACTACAAAATGCTCTATCGCTGGCATCAAACACCAACAAACTTACATAGATTCTATCCGTCCATTTCTCCTCTGTGTTGGAGACAGTGTGGCCAAGCTGGCTCTTACATCCATATTTGGTGGGACTGCACTCTTATACGACCATTTTGGTCATCCATTGAAGATTGGTTGAGCCAAGTTTTTCAAACACAAATCCACCTGTCCCCATTATCTGCATTATTGAATGCACCTTTGGAATCTCTAAATAAATTGCAACAACGCTTATGCTTATATATGCTCATAGCAGCACGGATGTCAGTAGCTTATTGTTGGAAATCGATCAATATCCCCACCATGAGCGATTTATTAATTCGGTTAAAGGCACATCGCAGAATGGACTATCTCACTGCTCTCCGCCATAACCGGCTGACCGTCCATTCTGCGACGTGGAAACCGATCCTTCCTCAGCTGATGTGAGGACCTTGTGATCCATTTAGTAGAGAAATCTCTAGCGGATCAGTCTATGTTGTGGATGGGTACCCTGTGGGATTGTTGCTTTTAAATTTTGTGTCAGACCCTTGACGTTGCTGTGTATTTCTCTGTTCTGCCTGGGTGAAGCGACCCCATATTAAGGTATACAGTTGCTTCTGTCTTTGCCTTCTCATATTTCCCTGGGATTGTCTAGGCATTAGGGCATGCATGAACTCCTCATGGCCAGTGATTGACAGACGAGAGAGCTTGGATGTGCTTATTGGACTATTTACATGTTTTGTTAGCTACGAGTGGACGAGGGGAGGGAGGGGTGGGAGGGGATGACGGCTGTCTAATTTTACTTGTCACATATATAGTTACTGCATTTGTATGATTGTTTTGGAATGTTGATTTTGCTGTATCAAAGCTTGACGGTTTGTTTACTTGAAAACTCTAATAAAGCTTAAATATTAAAAAAAAAATGGTGATTCATTCAATAGCCCTGTCCATGATTACTGCAGTGTCCTTTATTTGGGTATTTCAAAAAATGCCGAAACGAGCTCTACAATATGTAAGAATTCTGCTATGAAAATAATTGAGCGAATTCCATCTTATTATCACACTGCTCCATATCTATTGAAACACCGTTGGCTCCCTCTGGATTGGCAGATTAAGTTTAGAATTTTAATGCCAGTATACAAAGGAGTAAAAGGCATCACACCTCAAATTGTTAACTCTGCTCTAAAGCTGTATTGCCCAGTGTTACGATTCGATGAATCGGTGAACCCTTGGGCCACAATGACAGGGTAGAAAGGCTTACCGTGGTTCCTCGTCGGCGGGAGATGAACCTCAGGGCCGGCAGCTGGAGTTAGCAGCAGGGCAGTGGTATAGACAGTCCGGAGTTGAGGCAGGCAGCAAAGAGACAAAGTCCAGTATCCAAAGCAGGGTCAGAGGCAGGCGGCAGGCAAGGCAAAGTCCAGTATCCAAAGCAGGGTCAGAGGCAGGCAAAGTCCAGTATCCAAAGCAGGGTCAGAGGCAGGTGGCAGGCAAGGCAGAGTCCAATATCCAAAGCAGAAATCAACACAAGGCAAGCAAGGCAGGAGACACACCAAGCTGGACCTATTGCAAGGCACTGGCAATCGTTCAGAAGCTTCCTTATATAGTCCTGGGTGAGGAAGTGGTTCCTGGGAGCCTGGAACTACTTCCTGTTGCTGCTCCTATAAGTGGGGGGAGGAGCCAAGTGCCTGCGTCAGATTGGGGCTAAGGCTGTCCCTGTGGGAGTCATGCTGCTGGCTCCCTGCTGCCTTGCCTTAGCCGATGAGGACCACGCAGAGAGTACCGAAGAGACCCGCCTCTGCCACTGCCGGTAGGTGTGGTCGGCCGTGGGGGTCCGATCGCAACACCCAGCCAGAATCCTCTGGACATGATCTCAATTGAACTTAGATGTTCCTTCTTTTAAATATGTTCACCTGGAAGAGTCTAGGGAGCGTCATTTTTATGTTCAGGAGCTAATATTGTGGAATGCGTTATCCCAACAATTAAAAAATGAAACAGTCAACAGGTTTTAGAAAGATGTTAAAGGCCTATTTACTTACAAAAACTTATCAGCTATAAGATTCGAACAATGGTAAAATGAAGTAATTTGAACACTATTCTGAAAGAGGTTTAGGCACTTTTACTTGGCTTAAGCCTGCCAGTTATAATCTATTGGTGATGCCATTCATGATTTCATTGTACCGACTACCAGCGAATTTAATATATTTTATTAATTTAATTTTTGCTGTTTGTTCTGATATGTTTATTGGACTATGATTGTTTATTGTAAATCACTTAGGGGCAGATTTTCAAAGGGGTACGCACGTACCCCCCGAAAACCTCCCCCAAGCTCCCCCTGCATGCGGCGAGCCTATATTGAATAGACTCGGCAGTGTGCGCAAGCCTCGGGACGCTCGTAAGTCCCGGGGCTTTCCTGAAGGGGGGGGGCGTGCCGGGGGCATGTGGGGGGCGTGTCGCGGTGGCGCGTCATCCGGGGGTGGGGCCATTGGTGTAGTTCCGGCTCGGGGGCGTTTCGGGGATGTGGCTGAGGCCTCCGAAACTGCTCCTGGGTCGGGGAATCGCACGTGCGTGAGTTACACCTGTCTCAGGCAGGCGTAACTTTTCGAACAAAGGTAGTGGGGGTTAGATAGGGCTGGGGGGGGTGGGTTAGGTAGGGGAAGGGAGGGTAAGGTGCAGGGGGGGGGGGTTGGAAGGAAAGTTCCCCTCCGAGGCCGCTCCGATTTCGGAGCGACCTCAGAGGTCCCTCCGGATTTTAAAGGATACGCGTGGCTACGCGCGTATCTATTAAAATCCGGTGTACTCTTGTTTGCGCCTGGTGCGCGAACAAAAGTATGTGCGGGCGTAGTTTTTAAAAATCTACCCCTTAGAATTGTAGATAGATGCTTGACAAATTTACAAAATAAATAAATAAATAGCCCCGTGGATCACCACTAAACCTTGACAACAGCCTAAACCTCTCCAGCTTTATGGAGGGGACATCTCTGCTATGGGAGGAAGCTGGCCAGTCACCACCTGCCTCCAGCATGCCACATGACCAGCGGGATGACCCAGTCACTCAGCCAGCTCATCTCACCAGCCCAGCTATGCCAGCACTGGAGCCACCTGCAGCACCAGCAACACTGGATCATACAGTCCAGGACACACTCAACTGCATCGAGAGGAGATATGGGCTCCACCTGCACCATATACAAGCAGAGATGGTGCGATTGAGAAGGGCACATATTGCCCACACCCAGGAGGTGCAGGCACAGATAGCAGCCCTTACACAGAGTTTAACCACCAACTCCATCTTAATAAACAGTTTGACTAGAGCAATAACCCAACTCAATCAATATTTGCCAGAGGCTGCGCCCATGCCATCCCCATCCTCCCAGGAGTCCACTCCATGCCACGTCCCCGGCTTTCATGACGGCCCGGGGGTAGACCCACCCAAAGAAATGTCACCTCCAACTACCCAAAAGTCGCATGGAGGAAAAGGCACATGAGGCCCATAGTTGTAAAGCTCAAAAAATTACTTAAAGATGACTTGTCCAAACTGGTCAGGCCAGTCCTATGTACAGAGTTCCTGAGCTGGCTAGATAGAAGAAGCCTGCTGAGCCCATCCTGTTTTCAGAGTTCCTGTGCCAGCTAGATAGAAGAAGCCTAGATAGAAGAAGCCTACTGGGTCCATCCTAAGTGACCACAGATTTCCTGTGCCAACTTGCTGAAGTGGATGGTCTACTGTCTGCTTGTGTTGTCCAGCTGTTTACTTGTTATGCCCTCCTCTATGCTCTGTCCATAGTCTTGCATTCTTGATGCGGTCTCCAGTCACGATCCTGCTGGTGTTTCTTCTCATCATGTCTCATCTCCTGGTCCTGCTGCTGGTGTCTCTTTTCATCTCATCCTGATGCTGCTCCCATCCTGGTGTCTCTTCTCATCTCATCCTGCTGCTGGCTCCATGCCAGTACCTCTTATCTCATCCTGCTACTGGCTCCATGCTGCTGTCTCATCTCTTGGGGCTCCTGACTCCATGTTGCGCTCTCCAGTCCTAGTCCTGCTGCCTCATCTCCTGGGCTCTTGCCTCCATGATGCACTCTCCAGTCCTGGTCCTGCTGCCTCCAGGCTCCGATTTCTGGTCCTGTCCCTGCTGCTTTCATGCTGCAGTCTCTGGTCCTGCTGCCTCCATTAGAACATAAGATATGCCATACTGGGTCAGACCAAGGGTTCATCAAGCCCAGTATCCTGCCTCCAATGTGGCCAATCCAAGCCACAAGTGCCCGGCAAGTGCCCAAACATTAAATAGATGCCATGTTACTAATGCCGGCAACAAGTAGCAACTATTTCCTATTGATTAATAGTTGTTTATGGACATCTCCTCCAAACCTTTTTTAAACCAGCTACAATAACTTCCTTAATCACATCCTCTGGCAACAAATTCCAGAGCCTAATTGTGTGTTTTCTCTGATTTGTTTTAAATGTGCTACTTGCTAACTTCATTGACTGCCCCCTAGTCCTTGTACCTGAAAAAGTAAATAACTGTTTCACATTTACACGTTCAAATCCTTTCATGATATTGTACACCTCTATCATATCCCCTCTCAGTTGTCTTTTCTCCAAGCTGAACAGCTCTAACCTCTTTAGCTTTTCCTCATTGGGGAGCCATTCCATGCCTTTTATCATTTTGGTTGCCCTTCTCTGTACTTTCTTCACTGCAACCATATCTTTTTTGAGATGCGGTGGCCAGAACTGCACACAGTATTCAAGATGTGGTCTAACCACTGAGCAATACATCGGCATTATGATATCCTCCATTTTATTAGCCATTCCCATCCTAATAATTCCTAACATTCTGTTTGCTTTTTGACTGCCACAGTACATTGAGCCGACAATTTCAATGTAATATCAATTATGATGATAGATATTTTTCCTGGGTGATATCTCCTAAAATGGAACCTAACCGTATAGCTATAGCATGGGTTATTTTTTCCTATATGCATCACCTTGCACTTGTCCATATTATATTTCATCTGCTATATTGACTCCCAATTTTCCAGTCCTGTAAGGTCCTCCTGCAATTTATCACAATCTGTTTGTGATTTAACTACTCTGAACAATTTTGTGTCATTTGCAAATTTGATAACCTCACTTGTCATATCACTTTCCAAACCATTTATAAATATATTAAAAAGCACTGGTCCAAATACAGACCCCTGAAGCACTCCATTGTTTACCCTTTTTACCCTGTGAAAACAGCCCATTTAATCCTGCTCTCTGTTTCCTGTCTTTTATTCACTTTGCAATCCACAAAAGGACATTTCCTCCTATCCCATGACTTTTTAGTTTTCTTAGAAGCCTCTCATGAAGGACTTTGTCAAATGCCTTCTGAAAATCCAAAAACAGCACATCTACTGGTTCACCTTTATCCACATGCTTATTCATCCCTTCATAACAATGTAGCAGATTTGTGAGGCAAGACTTCTCTTGGGTAAATCCATACTGGCTTTGTCCCTTTAAATCATATCTATATGTTCTGTGATTTTATTCTTTATAATAGTTTCCACGATTTTTCCTGGCACTGAAGACAGGCTCATCGGTGTATAGTTTCATGGATCATTTACATTTTTACATTTATTAAAATTTATGGATCACCTAACACTTACACTAGGTCTAGGCGATATACAAAAGAACATACATAAAATTCAATAATAAAACATATCATATACTAAAAAAAAAAAAAGAAAAGAAAAAACTAAAACATAACAATAAATATGAAATTAAAATATACAATAAAAATATAAATGGTTAGAAAAATAATGAGAACATATTAAAACAAGTAAATTAAATCATAAAATCCTTTAAAATAGGCTAATTTGAACAGAAAAGTCTTAAGAGAATTTCTGACATTTTTTACCGATTCACACTGATGAAGCTCCAATGGGAAAGAGTTCCAAAGGGCAGGACTGGCAACTGAAAAGGAGCACTCCTAAGTAATATGTGTTCTGTTTTCTGGGAATGCTTGGGAGCGATCCCAGCTGAGGGGTTTTAGTGTGCCCTTGGGCCCCGGCCTGATCCCAGACGAATCTAGGACCGAACCGAGGGTTGGCAGTGTGTCCCAGCATGGACGGAGACAAGGTTTTACCCTCTGCCGGACCTGCATGCTTCCGGAGCCAACAAGTTGATGTTGGTAGATGAACAGTCCTCTGACCGTTCCCAGCGCTTTCGGACCTGCCGCTTAGGAACGACATGAAGCAGCAGGCCGGACTGAGGATGAGGGCAGACGGAGGCCTTGTGACACAGCGGACTCGAGACGTGAAGACACTGGAAGTAGATGAGGATCTTGGAAGACTCTCGACAAGACGAGGAGCTTGGAAGAATCTTAGACGAGACGAGAAGCTGGGAAGGTTAGACACTGGCACTGTCTCTCAGGGCGCCCTACACAGCCCACTACTCAAGGCGGACCCAATGGGCTGGTCACGGACCACCCTGTCCCACTGCGTGCCCTACACAGCCTAAGGAGACTGGTCACGGACCACGTGGGAGTGGGACGAGCGCAGGAAGAGGATCCAGCCCAGGCAAGACTCCAATGATGAAGCCGGTGTCACCCAGAGAACCGCAAGAGCTGGCAGGTCAGGAAGACTCTGGAGCGCAGGAAACGAATCCAGCTGCAGGCAACTTCAATGACGGAGAAGTGTCACCTGGAGAACCATGGAGCTGGCAGGTCAGGAGAACTTGGAAGGCACTGGAGAGGAACATCAGGAAGGCTGAAACATCAGGAAGCGAGACATCAGGAAGCGAGTCATCAGGAAGCCTGGATGAGGGGCCTCAGGAGATGAAGACACGGACCACAAGAACAGATGAGACATGGAGCTCCAACGAAGACGAGACCTGATGGAGCGCTGGAAGATAGGGACTTCCAGGAGTGAAGTAACTCCAATGCAAGACAAGGGTGAAATGCAGGAGCAGCCCTTTTATAGGGCTGACACAGGAAACAGTCCTTAGGTGGGGCCCAGGGCATATCCCGCCGTGGGCCCTTTAAATCTAGCAAGGAGGCGCAGCCACACGCCTAGGAGCAGGAACAGGAAGCTGTGCAGGACCATGGTCAATAGCCCTGCACAGACGCCGACGAGGACGAAGCTGGGCTGGGCCGAGGAGCAGGCCCCGATGACGGCAGCGGCTCCTGCCGCTGCAGGAGGAAGCAGAGGTGGCTCTGGTCGCCAGATAAGTCTGGGGATTGCGGCCTCTGGCCACGAAGATGACGCTGGGTTCAGCGGCGGCTCCAGCTGCGAAGAAGCATGGCGGCAGGCCTGCCGTGCTGGGGAGGCAGCCCAAAGTCTGCGGCTTCTGCCGCAATGAAGAAGGAGAGCTGATGGGCGGCCTCTGGGCCGCAAAGGCAACGGAGTCCGCGGCAATGGTCGTGGAGAAGGCCCGACGTCAGCGGCGTCCAGCCGCATCAGGAAGGCAGCAGCAGGGAGGTAAGGAGCCTGCTCGCGGGGAAAGCCCGCGGGCAGGATTCATGACAATATGTAGATGTGCGGCTTTAGGGGATGGAACATCTAGGAATCCATGCTGGTATGAACATAAATTTCTGGAGGGTTGGTAAAATTTTAAGACATCATTGGCCCATGGACACGTCTGATTGTTGATTAATTTAAAAATTGTCCTGCCAACTTTGTATTTAATTCTTTCGCCAACAGGTAGCCAGTGTAACTTGATCAAAACTCTGGAGTAATATGGTCAAAATGCTTCAATCCTGCAATTAAGCGAGCCGAGGAATTTAACAACAGCTGTAATGATTGAAGTGTTATAAGCAGTAGGCCAACATATAGACTGTTACAGTAATCAATGATTGGGAATATTGAGGCTTGTAAAACAGTGCGAAATTCAGAGGCATGTAAACATTTCTTAAGACCAGCGAGGACACATAGTCTAAAAAAGCCTTGTGTAATAACTTGTGTAACTTGAGGGCAAAAGGAACATGTGCTGCTAATACCACACTAAGGCTTTTAATTTGGCTCTTAAGTTGAAAATGGGCTAGAAATGGCAAGAAACTCTGTCTTAGACATGTTTAAAGAAAGCTTGTTATGTTTTAGTCAAGTTTTAATGGCAAAGAAACAGATGTTAAGTTGTTTGATGGCGTCTTTCCAAGAAGAAAGCATGCGCAAAACAAACTGTATATCATCTGAGTATATTTTGTAACAATCTGTCAAGTTAGAAAAAATTCTGCAAATGGGAGCTAAATAAATTTTCAACAAAACAGAGGAAAGTGCAGACCCCTTGGGAACACCAGTCTTGATGTGAGAAACAGATGAATTTTCATTTTTAAATTTGATGTGCTGAGAGTGATTGGAGAGATATGAACAAAATCAGACTAACACTTTACCTGATAAACCACATTCTTGCAATCGAAAGAGAAGGATGTTGTGATCAATAGTATTGAAAGCAGATGAGATGTCAAGAGAAACAAGTAAGAATTGTTGGCTATTGTCAATTCCTCTCCTTAGAGTGTCGGTAATTGAAAGTAAAATGTTCTGTGCTCATGGCATGCCTGAAGCCATATTGATGAGGGTCAAGTAGGTCAAAAGTTTTGAGGTGGTCAGTTAACTGACTAAGCACAGAGGCTTCAAGTATGTTTGAAAAAAATAGCAATGCAGAAATGGTTCTATAATTGCTAGGGTCCGTGGGATCCAGATTATTCTTTAAGAAGTGGATGGACCACAGGTTTCTTTAAACTAGTGGGAATAACACCTTCAGTTAATGACAAGTTGATAAGATGAGAAAATGTAGGGGAAGAGGTTTTTCTATAATCTTAAAAAGAGTTGTATAACAGTTGTTTGAAGGGCACATAGAGTCATTAGAGTTAATTATAAAATCGTTAACTTCACTGGAAGACACAAAGTCGAAAGCATCCCAGACAGATAAAATTTGAGAAGAGGCATTCACATGTCAATTTGGTACAGTAGAAAATGTGTTTCAATCTTTAAGTTAAAATGGATGAGAAAAGATTCCGCAGAAGGAGAATCAATCACATCAGTATTAGGGGGGTTAGAACTAGTGAGTCTTTTGACAATAGCAAATAGACTTTAGGGTTATAACCAATCTTTTGAATTTGCTGAGAATGGTATTCTTGTTTGGCATCAATAATTAACGATTAAGAACATAAGAAATTGCCATGCTGGGTCAGACCAAGGGTCCATCAAGCCCAGCATCCTGTTTCCAACAGAGGCCAAAACCAGGCCACAAAAACCTGGCAATTACCCAAACACTAAGAAGAACCCATGCTACTGATGCAATTAATAGGAGTGGCTATTCCCTAAGTATAATTGATTAATAGCCGCTGCTATTAATTGCATCAGTAGCATGGGTTCTTCTTAGTGTTTGGGTAATTGCCAGGTTTTTATGGCCTGGTTTTGGCCTCTGTTGGAAACAGGATGCTGGGCTTGATGGGCTTGTTACATAGTAACATAGTAATGATGGCAGAAAGAGACCAAAATGGTCTATCTAGTCTGCCCAGCAAGCTTCCCAAGGTAATAACTACCACTCCGTGCAGGTTACTCCCATGTTTCTGTTAAGGGTAGTAACTGCTGTTCCATGCCGGTTAAACTTTATTTATTCCCATCCTCTAGGCTTTAGGGATCCACAGTGTTTATTCCATGCCCCTTTGAAATCCTTCACAGTTTTAGTCTTCTCCACTTCCTCCGGAAGGGCATCCCAGGCATCCACCACCCTCTCAGTTAAGAAATATTTCCTAACATTGGTTCTAAGTCTTCCTCCCTGGAGTTTCAAATCGTGACCCCCTAGTTCTACCAAATTGTTTCCAATGGAAAAGGTTTGTTGATGACCATGGATCATTAAAACCTTTCAAGTATTTGAAGGTCTATATCATATCACCCCTGCTCCTCCTCCCCTCCAGGGTATACATATTCAGGTTCTTCAACCTCTCCTCATAAGTCATTCGATGGAGACTACCCATCATTTTGGTCTCTTCTCTGGACCGCCTCCATCCTGTCTCTGTCTCCTTTGAGATACGGTCTCCAGAACTGAACACAGTACTCCAGGTGAGGCCTCACCAAGGACCTGTACAAGGGGATTGGGATTATTACTTCACTTTTCTTATTAAATATTCCTCTCTCTTTGCAGCCTAGCATTCTTCTGGTTTTGGCTATCGCCATGTCACACGGCTTCGTCAACTTCAGGTCATTAGACACTATTACCCCAAGGTCTCTCTCCTGCTCCGTGCACATCAGCCCTTCACCCACCAACGCATATAGTTCTTTCGAATTACCACACCCCAGATTGATGACTCTGCATTTCTTGGCATTGAATCCCAGCTGCCATATCTTTGACCACTCTTCCAGCTTCCTTAAATCCCATCTCATTCTCTGTACTCCTTCTAGCGTGTCCACTCTGTTGCAGATCTTAGTATCATCCACAAATAGACAAACTTTACCTTCTATCCCTTCCGCAATGTCACTCACGAAGATGTTGAACAGAACTGGTCCCAACACCGATCCCTGTGGCACTCCACTTAACACCATTCTCTCTTCAGAGTAGGTTCCATTTACCATCACCTGTTTTCTATCCGTCAACCAGTTTGTAATCCATGCCAACAATTTGGAGCTGACTCCCAAGCTTCTCATTTTGTTGATGAGTTTTCTATGTGGGACCGTATCAAAAGCTTTACTAAAATCCAAGTAAATTACATCGAGCGCTCTTCCCTGATCCAGTTCTTTAGTCACCCAATCAAAGAAATCAATTAGATTCATCTGACAGGACCTTCCCCTGGTGAATCCATGCTGCTTCTGATTGAGCAACCCACCGGATTGTAGATAGTTCACTATCCTTTCCTTCAGCAGAGTCTCCACTAATTTTCCCACCTTCGAGGTGATGCTAACCGGCCTGTAGTTTCCAGCCTCTTCTCTGCTCCCACTCTTGTGAAGTGGGACCACCACCGCTCTTCCCAGTCACTAGGCACTACACCCTTTTCCAGGGATCTATTGAACTGGTCACACAGTGGACCTGCTAGCACATCTCTGAGTTCCCTCAGTATTCTGGAGTGAACCTCATCAGGCCCCATGGCTTTGTCCACTTTCAGTTTTCTTAGCTCTTCCTATACATTATCTTCCGTAAATGGAGTTTCATCTACTCCACCCCCTTCTACCGTCTTGATAACAAGTGACGATCCTTCTCCAGGGTCTTCTTTAGTGAACACTGAACTGAAGTATTTGTTTAATATTTCTGCTAATTCATTATCTCTCTCCACCCATTGATCCTTATCCCCTTTCAATTTCACTATACAACTATGTACCTTTCTCCTTTCTCTGATATATCTGAAAAATGTTTTGTCACCTCGCTTTATCTCCTTGGCAATCCTTTCCTCTACCTGACATTTTGCTTTCTTGATTACTTTTTTCATCTCCCTCAGTTTTGCCAGATAATCCTCTCTGAGTTCCACTTTTTGGGATTCTTTATATTTCTTAAAAGCTTTTTTTGCTTTTACTACATCAGCCATCTCCTTTGTGAACCAGATTGGATTCCTATTTCTTACTTTTGTTTACTTTTCTAACATATAGATGTGTTGATTTTGTAATTGCTCCTTTTAGTTTGGCTCACTATTGTTTGACCTCTCCCATTTTCTCCCAGTCTTCAAGTTTTGCCTCCAGATATTTCCCCATTTCTACAAAGTCTGTTTTTTTTAAGTTCAAAACTCAGGTCTTTGTGACACTTTTCTGGATCCTATTTGCAATATCAAACCATACTGTTTGATGATCACTGGTGCTGAGGTGGGCACCCACCCAGACATTAGAGACATTAGCCCCATTAGTGAGCACTAGGTCAAGTATAACTCCTTCCCTCATGGGTTCCATTACCATTTTCTTGAACAGAGCACCTTGCAGGGCATCCACTATCTCTCTACTTCTGTTAGATTCTGCAGAAGGGATTCTCCCGTCCATGTCCGGCAGACTAAAGTCACCAACAATCAACATTTCCCCCTTCTTTCTCACCGTTATAATGTCTTTGATCAGATCTCTGTCTAGTTATTCCGTTTGAGTCAGAGGCCTTTACACCACTCCAGTAAAAATGGATGTACTGTCATCTTTTTTTAGGACGGCCCATAATGCTTCTTCTCTATCCCACTTTCCTTGCAGTTCAGTTGCTTGGATATTATTTTTGACATAAAGTGCTACTCCTTCCCTTTTTTTGTCCTTTCAGTCATTCCTTAACAAGTTATAGCCCGGTATGGCCGTATCCCAGTCATGAGAATCCATGAACCATGTCTCCATAACAGCAACAACGTCCAAATCTGCCTCCCCCATTAAGGCCTGCTGGTCTGGGATTTCATTGCCCAAACCGCGAGCATTTGTAGTCATAGCTTTTCAATTTTTCTCCCTTTCTATGTTGCACTTCCTAGGAACCTTTTCTGTTTTTCTGAGCTGATTGATTTTGTTATTTTCACTTCGCATGTCCGTCACAGGTCTTATTCTGCCAGAATCTACTGTTATCCAATTGATTCTGAGTTTTTGAATCCTGGATGTCTGATAATTCTGTGGGAGTGGGGGTTGAGGTACAGGTTGCTGTAAACTTGGGGAAGGTGGATGCCTGATTGTCACATGTCTAGTTCTACCAGAGCCCACTGTAAAACACTTTTTCCTGTGATTCCATAACTGCTATGGGAGATGGGTGACAGATGGATGTTTCAAGGAAGGGGAGGTTAATTGAATCCTGGCCAATTGCTCCCTTAGATGCATCAGCTCCATTTTAATTTTAGACAGCTGAAGGCAAAAGAGACAGCCCTTGGTTCTCCAAATGATAGGTCTTGGGACATAAGCACCATAATTGTTGTATTGAATTAAAGCCATTCTCTCTGATTAATTAAAATCCTAAAGATAAGGTAAGGTATGGTTAGTCCCTAGCAAAGATTTTTAATAGGTATTTGAACTAAGAACTAAAAGCATGTGTTAACCAGTAAAGATTAATAGGTAGAATATGCAAACCAAATTTTACAAGCAATATGATAGTATAAGTTATATCTAGGCTGTTAGGAATTAGTAAGTAAATGGGGATGAGGTAATTGAAGCTAATTATTTAGGAGACCAGGGAAGAGTATATACAAAAGTAAAGCCAGTGGTGGGTGGTAGAGGGGCAGGGAGGGAGGGAGGGAGATAAACAATAGCTAGGGAGACAGGCTGTTCTTTTTTAATTCTTAGCCCTAGAAAGCAGACAAAATAGCTCTCTTTCAGGTATCAATTTCAAATCAGCCCCTTTCTAACAGACAAGGCACAATCTTTTGCAAATATAAAGCCCTATTACATTAAGCACAGATAAATAAAATAAAATTGCATTTAGTTTCAGCAAGGCTTTGGCTCATGAAGATCCCAGCTCCAAAAAGATTCAGTTAATAAAAATCAAAAGATACTAGCATGTTCTGAAGAAGGCCGATTCTGCTAATTGCGTTCCGATTTTCTTAATGTTTGATGGGCTACTTTGATGGACGAATTAAGCCATGGTTGTGACTTAATTTCTAACAGAGCTATTTCATTAAGAACAGCGTCTAATATAGAATCCCATTGTGAAAGGGCATTGGTAATGTTAATGTAGGATATGTTTTCAAGCAATAGTGCAACAGTAGAAAAAAAGAGTGTCATCAACAATACCGCAATGTGGTAACCTGGAGAATGTCTGTGAAGTTTGAGAGTTCGATTGAGAAATCTGGATATGAAATTCAATAAGAAAATGATCAGACCAAGGAATGTGAGAGACATTCAGGGATTGTGAGCAGTAATGCTGAAGGGATTCATTAACGAAGATGAGGTCAAGCGTATGACCCAGCTTGTGAGTAAGAACTTGAATTATTTGATGCCAGCCAAGTCATGATTGAATATCTAAAAAGAAGGCGAAATGTTGGGTTTGTGGATTATTGTGGACTCTTGTTCAAAGTGGCGATGACTCCTCTCATGGGGAGGGGCCTCGTGGGGAACCACAACGATTGGCTGGACTCAAGTAAGCAGACACTGAGGAAAGAAAGCTTTATTATACTGCTGTTGAAGAGTTGAATCTTGCCCAAGGAACGGACAGTACTGCAATCCAGCGATAACACAGTAAGCTCAGACAGTCTCTGTAGTAGACGGTCTCACCCAGATGTAGCAAAGGTGTGGTAGTGTTCCACAGTGCGGGATAGGCCGAGCACCTGAAGGGTGGAATGAAAAGAGCTGGAGCGTAGTGATACTCACAGAGTATCAGTGCTGATAACTTTCTTAGGTGGTTGAATGAAGAGAGGGACCCAAGGTCCGAGATGCAGGATACCCTGAGTAGAGTAGGCCCTCGAGAAGCAAGTAACTAGGAGTGTTGAGGGTTCCTGAAAGAAAGCAGAAAGGATCCCCGAGGAGCGGGTGTCCATAAGGTTAGGCAGATTAAGCCCGGAGGGCAAGTAGACGTGAGGGGCCCCCGAGGAGTGGGTACCCAGAGCTTCCGTAGGAGCGAGATACCCCAGAGGGTGGTGAGGAATCCAAGCGAGCAGCTTAGAAGTTGTCAGAGTAGCAAAACTGAAGTCCTTGCTAACTCGTTCAATTGGAGCGGAGCGGAGGTTTAAATACCCAGAGGTACCGACGTCATGCAGTGAGGCTGCCCCTGAGGTTCTCACCATGACGCACTCAAAAACGTAGGCAGCATGCGCGCGTGTGCCCTAGGAGGCCTCAGGAAGAAGCATGGTGGACGGGGGCACCCATGCTGGCTCGGAGACGCCGAGGGTTTCGGCAAACAGCAGCGGAGGCAGCCTTTCTTCCAATGGAGGAGGAAATGGGTAAAAGAGAGGTGAGGCAGAGCGGTCGCAGCTGTCTGCGACCGATGGACACAACAGGAAATTGGATCAACATTAACATGCAAATTCAAATCTCCAAGAACGATCATATTGCTCAAATCAAATCTAGAAAACATTAATTGCTCTAAAAAAGGCGATAAATCAGTTTGTAAAAGCTTGGAAGAATAAACTAAACAAACTGAAAAATGATTTAAAGAAATTACCAACATTTCAAGTGAAGAAATATCATTAAGGTGCTCGATTTTAATGTTCTAGGTACTTTTGTAAATAAGTAGAGCCCCACTTCTTTTTTGACGAGGTTGTGAGAGAAATGAATACCCTGGAGCACAGATTTGATTTAGAACAATATAATTAGAATTGAACAACCAAGATTCAGTGAAATAGTAAAAATATAATTGTCCTTCATGAATGAAGTCATATACTAATTGATACTTGCTCCTGATTATTTGGGCATTGATTAAACAAATCAAAACCTCTGAAGATAAAAGATCAGAGATCAGCGTGTGCAGGGGTACTTGTTTAAGACAAAATGGCCAATGAAAACATTTGTGGATTTTAAGTGAAGAAAGATTACCATACATTCCTTGACCAATAATGGAATGGATCGCAAAGGAAGAGGTATTAAGACCATTACCCACAGTCAAAGCAGACACGGCAGTACTAGCGCACACGAAGGAGCGCACAAAGGAGCTCCTTCGTGCGTGTGACAGAGTGTGTGCACCACCGGTATCACACGCCGGCTCTTTACCCCGACCTGGTGATGTCATCGGGGGCGAGGCCCAAGGCCATCATTGTAAAGGGAGCCGGCGGGAACATCTGAGGCTTAATGCAGGCTCTTCCATAGGATCCCAAAGAAGCAATACGGCTCATTGTGTCGGGCAGAGTCAGGTAGGCAGAAGCAGTCAGACCATAGCCGGCGTCACATGCCAGCTCTTTATTCCCCTGACCTGGTGATGTCATCGGGGGTGGGGCCCAAGGCCATCGTTGTGAAGGGAGCTGGCGAGAACATCTGAGGCTTAATGCAGGCTCTTCCTTAGGATCCCAAAGAAGCAAAACGGCTCGTTGTGGCGGGGAGAGTCAGGCAGGCAGAAGCAGTCAGTCCATGACCGGTGTCACATGCCGACTTTTCACATCCCCTGACCTGGTGATGTCATTGGGGGGAGGGGCCCAAGGTCATCAATGCGAAGGGAGCTGGTGGAAACATCTGAGGCTCAATGCCGGTGCTCACTGAGAAGCCCAAGGTAGCAAAACGGCTTGTTGTCCCAGGGAGAGTCAGGCAGGCAGAAGCAGTCAGTCCATGATCAGCGTCACATGCTGGCTCTTCACTCCTGTCCTGGTGACGTCATCGGGATGGTGGAGCCCAAGGCCATCGATGTGAAGGGAGCTGGCAGGAATATCTGAGGCTCAGGCAGACTCTCCTTGAGGACCCCAAGATAGCAAAATGGCTCATTGTGCTGGGGAGAATCAGGCAGGCAGAAGCAGTCAGTTACCTCCGGAGCCCTTTTTATATACTTGGGTTGCACTGGCCACCTTCCAGTCTTCAGGTACAATGGATGATTGTTTACAAATTACTTGTAATAGGTCTGAAATTTCATTTTTTAGTTCTTTCAGAACCCTGGGATGTAGACCATATGGTCCAGGTGATTTGCTATTTTTCAGTTCGTCAATCTGACCTACTATATCTTCCATGTTCACCGTGATTTGGGTCAGTTCAACTGAATCATCACCCTTGAAAACTGTCTCTGGAATGGGTATCTCCCCAACATCCTCCTTAGTAAACACCAAAGCAACGGATTCATTTAGTTTTTCCACAATGGCCTTATTTTCCCTAAGTGCCCTTTTAATCCTTCCATGCTGTGCTTTCTGCTCCTGCTGCCTGCTTTGCAGAAAAAGAGAGTCTAAAGAGGAACCCCGCATGGACGCATGGTTAATGGCATGCTGGGCATGCTCAGTGTGCCTGTCAAAATTTCTAGAAACTTTGACAAAAGTTTTCCATGCCGGGCTCCATCTGATGAGTTCACCCATGTTTGAGGACTACCATCCTGCTTGTCCTTGGAGAATCTTAATTTTGCAAAAGGATAAGATCATAATATTGAATATGTCATGTTGCCAAATAGTCACGGAGATGTGGAGGACACAGATTCCCCATTGCTCAAGAGCCATTTGTAACAAATATATGAATATGTCTCCACTAAATGTGTTAGTAATTTCAGTTACAATGTCTTGTGCTATTTGATATCTTATCCTTGCAGAATGTGATTACCAAAGACGTTGAATTGCTTTGATTTGGGTGACTACAAATGCTGTTTAATAACGTGGTCACATACTTTAAATCTTTACTTTTTGGTTCTGTCTTTTAATTTTGTGGTTTTTGTTTTAAGGGTTCACTAGTTTAAAGGTTTGGGACTCACATGACCTTGCATGCTAGAGTGCCATTGGTCATTCCAACTAGCACATTTCTCACATGCAAGACCATATGGCCTAGGCCATAAAACTGAAAGCTCATTGCATGCTCCTAAGGAAGACAGGAAGACCAAAACAGGAAACACCTTACTGTGGAGCTTCACAAGTGGCTTGTGTTGCCTTCTCCAGAGAGCATACTCTTTGCTAACTCTTGGGTACATGGGTATGTATGTGAGATGGGCATTATCTAGCTAGTGTTCACCTGCATATGCTGTCCAGGGGAAGAGCTATAGAAATGCTTGTCTAGAGGTGCTGTGGCAATGTCTTCACTCTGTTGGTGACCAATCAGTTGTATAGCTATGCTATTGTCATAGTGCAGCTATAACCAACCATTGGCCTCTTCCATTGTGAAGATCTATCACCTCTGACTAAACAATGGGCCTTCTCTTTGTGTCTTGCACAGAATGCTGTCATCACATAAGCCTTTAGTCAGAAGCCTATTTGAAAAGTACATAAAGCACTAGGTCTTGTTCATCTCTAGGGAGCAGAAACATACATCTGCAGGTTCCAGACCCAGACAGCACATAGTATACATGTAATTCTTGTGTGGTATCAGGTGAAGTGACGCTAATCACCCCACAAAAGATTACTTAAGGCCCCTTATTTGTGTCCTCATTCAACTTAAAATGCACTAAATGAAAAAGCTTTTTTAGGAATGACAATTTAAAAAATATATCATGTACTTGCAGACTGCTAAAACACTATGTTATCCCAGAAAGTGGCCTCTATGTAAAGCTGCTGTATGACAACTGAGAAATAGTCACGGAGGTGCGGAGGACAGAGATTCACCATTGCTCAAGAGCAGAAACTGATGAGGCCTGCTGTTGTATGGGAGCAGGTAGACTTCAACAGACTGGCTCCCACCCCTGTACTGCCTTGGGTTGTTGATCTGTACATACTTATTAGCTAAGGATAATTTCACACAGCAGCCTCTATGACCTATACATAGAGGCCACTTTCTGGGATGACACTGTGCTTTAGCAGGCTGCAAATAAACTGAGAAGCATATCCATTAGGCTGGGTAGTGGACAAGTAATTCGGTTACAATTAAAAGCAGAACCTGTCCCTTATAATCATCAGGATAAAAGTGCCACTTAATATATCACCCAAAAACTATGCAGCTACATAAAACAAATTATCTGGAGGCCTAACCTGCCAGCATGGACATATGGCAAAGTAAGCTTCAAGTGATATGACCTTGTGTGGCAGGCTCACTGTCTAGTTATCAGGACATCTTCTACAGATAAGTGGGTAAGTAGGCCTCTATCTACAAAAACAGAACATCAAATAGGGGTCCTAGCAGGCCTCCTGCCATCTCCCCACCCCCAGGTTTTATCAACCTGCTGGCCCAGACCCCTCCCCCAACCCATTTATCTTGTGAACATGAAAGTACCTGGCATAATGGCACCATCTGCCCTCCCCCTTCCCTCCATCCCCAAAATAAGTAGACATCAAAATCCCCCAAAGAAAGACAAGCAAAAAATAAAATAAAATGACTACAACCGCACTACACAATATTGAAAAGAATAACACCTTCCTTTAGAAATATGAGAATGAAAGCTTCTTTTTCTGTTAATAGCCTTTGTACATGTATAGATAAAGTGTCTTCAGTATCAACTTCAAAATAGCTTGTTCAGGGAGACATAAAACCAAACTTTACTTAAGGCATATAAAAAGAATAAGATTATAAGTATTCATTATACTTACCAAGTCGATACAATACAGAATAAATATTTGCCCTCATGTTCTCAGAAACATCCATAATAGCAATGCTGGGGCAATTAGCAGGCATTGAGATTATTCCTTGCTCTGCTTGCAAACGGCCAACCAATGGTTGCTTTGCATCTGAAAAGTTCAGCAACATTATTATAATCATTGAACATAATAATCACTTGGAATTACTTTATGAATTGCATAATTTCATTTTAAGAAATCACTTTGTTGTATACCTGGTTCTTCATGTTCTTTAATTAGAAATAATAATTATGCTAATTTTTTAGCTTGTCAAATCCAAGATTCAACACCTAAAAAATAGGGGACTCAGTAGACTTCAAGGGAAGGTTTCAATCAGATAAATACTCTCATGGGCAACAATTTGCTAACCACCAAGGTAGAAAAAAAATGGTGCATCTCTAGTAAGAAATGTGGTTGCATAAGTGAAAGCAGTCAGATTTTGCAAAAATAACATTATTTTAACTTTAATATGATGGATTTATTTAATAAATTTAAACATGCCAATGTGACATGAAGATCTCAAGGAGTAAATGAAGATTATGCTGCCCATTTACTAAGTTGCAATAACATGTTTGCTCACAGTACAATCCATTACCCCAGGCAAAATGGTAATGAAAGAACAACAATGATCCCATTCACATCTGCCCCACTGGCACCAACTTCAAAATGGCTCATGCTGACCCCATACACTCCTTTGCCTTGCAAGTATGGGGCCATTTTGAAAGATGGTGCCAGCAGAGGAGAAAGTGGGGATCATTCCTGGCCCTTTAGACACTCAATGGCTATGGGGTAAGTCAGAGGATGGGGAGGGGTTTAATGAAGGGGATGGCACTTATTTGGATAAGGGGGTAGGGCTTAAGAAATGAGGGAGGGATTAAAGAGTGCTTAATTTTTAAAAATCTTTTCCAGTTATGACCTAGGGAGGAGGTGGGCAGGTGGTTTACCACAGATCATTAGGAAATTGTTATCTGGTGGGATGGTGGAACTTTTACAAGTGAAAGATGGTGGCCATGGGAGGTGGGGCTACCATCATGCGTTGATGTGCTCAGAAACATGTGAATTTCTCAGCTACAGCAATGTAAGTAAAAACTTTATGGGATTTTTAAACTGCGGTACTCAGGTACAGTAGTTTAGTAAATTCCACAAATTTTTAACTTGTGGTACAACAGCACTTCCAGCACCGTTTTACTGCAGTTTAGTAAATAGCGCCCTATGCCATCTAACCAACAATCATGTTATAGGTAAGAAACAACAACTCCATTTACCATTACCCTTTATGACAAAGGGTAGTGGTAAATAGAGTTTTCTCTAAGAAGGGGGTTGTTACTAGCAGTGTGTCTCAAGGATCAGTCCTTGGACCAGTTCTTTTCAATATTTTTGTGAGCAACATAACGGAAGGGTTGTCAGGAAAGGTTTGTCTTTTTGCCGATGATTTAAAAATCTAGAACAAGGTAGCCAGTAAGGAGGTGAAAGCATGAGGAGGGATCTAATGAAGCTGGAGGAATAGTCTAAGGTCTGGCAGCTAAGATTTAATGCTAAAAAATGCAGCGTAATGCATTTAGTATGCAAAATCCCAAGGGAAAGGTACAGTATTGGACGTGAAATTCTTCTAAGCACAAAGGAAGAAAGGGATCTGGGGTAATTGTATCTGATGATCTTAAGGTGGCCAAACAGGCGGATAAACTAACGGTAAGAGCCAGAAACATTTTTGGCTGCATAGGGAAAGGAATGGTCAGCAGAAAAAGGGAGGTGATATGGCCCCTGTATAGGTCCCTGGTGAGACCTCACTTGGAATACTTTGTACAATTCTGGAGACCACACCTTCAAAAGAATATAAATAGGATGGAGTCGGTCCAGAGGGTGGCTACTAAAATGACCAGTGGTCTTCATTATAAAGCATATGGGGATAGATTTAAAGATCTAAACATGTATACCCTGAGGAAAGATGAGATGGGGAGATATGATAGAGACATTCAAATATCTCAAATGTTTCCATGCATAGGAAGTGAGCCTTTTTCAACAGAAAGGAGGCTCTAGAACAAGAGATCATGAGGTGAGATTGAAAGGGGACTCAGGAGTAATCTTAGAAAATATTTTTTTTACAGAGAGGGTGGTGGATGTGTAGAACAACCTCCCAGTGGAAGTGGTGTGGACAAAAACAGTACCTGAATTCAAGAAAGCATGGGATAAATATAAGGGATCTTTCAGGATGTGATGAGAATTATAATGCTAAATTAATTGGACAGATGGGCAGATTGGATGGGCCAAATAGGTTTTTTCTGCCATCATGTTTTTATGTTTCTAAGAAAACTTAATACAAATCTGCTTAACAAAATAAGATTTATTTATTTATTTGATGCTTTTTTTTATACCGGCAGTCATGATATAATCATGTCATGTTGGTTTACAGGGAACCGGGGTACAATAACCTTAAACATTAACATAGCAAAGAGAAGCAAAGGTTACAATGAAACAGGGGTAATGGAACTGGGGGAAAAAGAAGAAGACAAAGCATAAAGTAACTCAAAGACAAAAAACAATTATTTGCAGTGTGCTGAATGTTCAGTAATGATAGCTATGGCGAATCAGTGAATTTAGGGAAAGGCTTGTTTAAATAACCAAGTCTTAAGCCTTTTTCTAAATGTCAACAGGCAGGGTTCTTGTCTGAGTTCAGGGGGAATAGCATTCCAAATGGTTGGTCCCGCTGTAGAGAAGGCCCGTTCTCTGGAGGCTAGATGATGGGTGGATTTAGTTGGGGAGGCGTGCAGGGATCCTCTGTAGGTTTCTCTGATAGGTCTAGATGAGGTGTGTAGTCTGAGTGGGAATTGAAGGTTAAGAGGGGCTTGGTTATGGATGGTTTTGTGGATGATGGTGAGGGACTTGTGTAGAATTCTGAAACGTATTGGTAGCCAGTGTAGATTTTTGAGGATGGGAGAGATGTGGTCTCTTCTGCAAGAGTTTGTCAGGATTCTGGCCGCCGCGTTTTGAAGCATCTGAAGTGGTTTGATGGAGGAGGTGGGGAGAGCTAGCAAAATGGAATTGCAGTAGTCTATCTTGGAGAATAGGACGGCTTGGAGGACAGTTCTGAAGTCTTGAAAGTGTAGAAGTTGTTTAATTCTTTTTAGTACCTGTAGTTTATAGAAGCAGTCCTTGGTTGTGTGGTTGATGAATGTTTTTAAATTCAGACGGTTGTCGATTAATACTCCTAGGTCTCTTGCTTGGGTGACAAAGGTGTTAGTGAGTGACCTTTGAGGGGTATCACTGTTGTCTGGGGAAATGAGGAGTTCAGTCTTAGCTGAATTGAGTATCAGGTTTAGGTTAGTGAGGAGGAGGTTGATCTCTGAGGCAATTTTCCCAGTACTTGAGTGTTTTTGTAATGGATTCTGTTATGGGGATCAGGATTTGCATGTCGTCAGCGTACAGGAAGTGTTTTAGTTTTAGGTTAGTTAGCAGTTGGCACAGGGGAAGGAGGTATATATTGAAGAGAGCGGGAGACAAGGAGGAACCCTGAGGAACTCCTAGTGAGGAATTGATGTGAGGGGACACTTTATTGTTGATTCTGACTTTATAGCCTCTGTTACTGAGGAATGATTTGAACCATCTGAAGGCAGTTCCTGTTATTCCGATGTCAGATAGTCGGTTGAGGAGGATGGAATGGTTTACGGTGTCGAATGCCGCCGAGAGGTCAAGAAGAATTAGTAAGAAGGATTGTCCTTTGTCCAAACCCATGATGAGGTGGTCTGTCAGAGAGATGAGGAGGGTTTCGGTGCTTAGTGCCTTATGCCTTATGGAATCCACAGTGTCTTACATTCCCTGCTGGCCAAATCAAAAAACCCCAGGTATGCTCCACAGTGTATAGTGCTTCCACCACACTATCAGGCTGGCCCAAGGCTGATCAATTCAATGAACTGCCATACCTGATTAAAGACCAGAAAGAAATCCAATAGCCTATTGAATATAACAAAGTAAAAAGTATCAAACTCAATTTCTTTACCAGGATAATGAGTTTATAAAAGTTCAAGAAACTGAAAAAAGAACTGGAAAAGTATTATGGTCTGCCTTTTGCAGAACTAATTTTATTTCTGTGGACAATTTTTGAATCTTTGTAGACTATGATATCTTTGTAGACTATGATATCTTTTAATCATGTAAACCGTTTTGACAAAAACTCATTTTATAAAACGGTATATAAATTTTTTAAATAAATAAATAATATATTTTTTAAATGCATGGGCTTTTGAGACCACATAAGTCCATTCTGCAGTTGTGTATCTTTGTAATATATATAAGACTTTCCTTTAGACGATATCCCTTATACTAATATTCAGTATGCAACATGAAACACTCCCCAAACAAATCTAGTACTTCTGATATGCACCACTACAAGCATTAATGTATACAAACTAAATGCTGAAGACCTTTCATCCTCTCATTAAGCAATACACTTCAAATAATTATGCTTTTGTACATTTTAATAAAACCTACCAACAATCCTCTCATTTTCGTCACGTCTGACACCAATCTCCTGCTCCTCTTGACGCCATAATTGTATTAAGAAGTTGCCAATAGCTTGGTTTTGATTTCCTCGCCAGGTGACAATGTGGGAAATGCTTTTCGGGTTTTCACAAAACTCAACCACAATTCTGAGTATTAGGTTGTTCAAGTTCTTCTGATTTAACTTTTGGTGAAAAAAAAGAAAATGTGAATAGCTTGAATTCAACTTATCAGGGAATACAATATTTGTCAACAAATCACATTGCTTCATTTCTTTTGGTGAGGTAGAAATGATGGAAGCAAAATAATAAATTAATTTTTAAGCGATAGGGATCATGATGGGAGGGTTTTGTTAAACAGCATTTATTTGAGAAGGTGAACATTTTAGGAAGGGGTAAGGGGGATTTTGTGGGGTTGGGATGGATGTATGTGGTTGTATGTTGATGTTATTGTGTAGTTATTACTCATTTTGTTCCAGGTGCTTTTTGCAAGGGAATGGGTAAAAGTAAATGAATAAATGAAAGCACGAGGAAAACTCAGAAGTTCATTAGTGGTGGCAAAGAGAAGGAAAATTTAGAGACTGAGTAAGGTCTGCATTATTGCATTAGGGAAGAAAATGGGTAGACTAGTTGGTCCTTACAATTTGCTGTTACAATAAATCGCTTTAGGGCCTTATCGAGCGCACTAGGGCCTTATTGCCCACGGTAACACCATAACGCATGCAATAAATAACGCATCGATGTGTAGGCAAATTTTTAAAATTTAGGAAAAAGTGAAGAGTTTGGGCGGAGTTTATGAAAATAAGGGGTGTTCAATGTTGCATGTGATACAGTAACGCACACTATCACATGATTTAACGCCAGAAAGAATTACACCTTTTTACTGGATTTATGCTGGGCGTTATGCCCAAAACGGGATTTGCGATTTTTATCGCAAATTCCTTTTTGGGAAGAGAGTGGGAGAGGGGAGGAGAGAGAGAGCACCTCTGGGAAGGCACACATATTAGTCAACTTTTTATACTACTGTAGGAGGGCCTACTAGTAACTCGGGGTGAGGTTTTGCTGGTGGCCTAGGTTTTGGGGGCAGTTTTACATGCAAAGATAGAAGTACGAACAGCACAGTACACATCAGTGAAGGAAAAGTACACAAAGATGAGATTTGTACATTGTATTCTCAAACTAGCTTGACAGCAGCTAGGTAGAGAGTGCATCAAACTAGGTTGAGAGTACATTGTAGAAATCTGTTCTTTGTGTATCTTTCATCACTCAAAATCACATCAAATCTTCACTGATGTACACTGTGCTATTCATACATCTGACTGTGTATATAAAACTGCACCCCCAAAACTTAGGCCACCACCAAAACCTCACCCTGAGTTACTAGTAGCCCTGCCTACATTGGTATAGTTTACTTATATGAGAGCCTTATAAAGAGTCTCTCACTCTCTCTCTAGGCAGCAGCCCAAAAAGTGGTAAAAGCTTGTCTGGGCACTTCTCAGCTTGCAATGTGAAAATATCGCGGGCGCAATAAATTTAATGCATGTTGTGATAAAATACCTATGTGATATGATAATAAAAATTACTTTGCTATGCCCCCCCCCCTTTTTTTTTTTTAATCGCAGGCGCTATTATTGTGAAATTTATAGCAAAATGATGAATCTAGGACATAGTTTGTTTATATGTATGTTTACAAGATTTTAAATCAATAAGCCAACATAAATTCTTCTCCCACATTTGTATTTTGCTATTTATAGCTCTATATACTCAAAGAAAATAAAAAATAACTTGTGTTTACTTTGTATTTCTGTCTAGACCCTGTCTAACTTTACTCCTTTTTTTTTCAGGACCTAATCAGAACCCATTGCAATATAGCATTATGAAAAATAGGGGGAGATGTCTTAAGAGTAGGCTTCAGAATATCTTTGTGTTTGGTACATTGAGCTTTTTTCTCCCTTAATCCCTATCTCTGTCAACAAAATTAGACGTAATCCCCAGTTTACACAATATCCTCCCTCAGCAGCAAACTTAAAAGGGTGCCTTAAGGAGCTCTTTGTTGAAACAAAGAATCAATTATTTCATGTTGCTAGAGAGTGATACCTATTTTATATTCCCCCAGGGAATATATGAGCTATCTCTACATTACTCCCAGCCAGATCTCCCATTTGGCAGTGTACAATCTTGTCATAGAGTCTACCCAAAGAGTGAAAATAACATTAAAGTTATTTTCTTAACACTTCAGTGCTTGTCTTGCTGTGTCAGCTGCTTTCTGATCATTGCAAGATCATAGCAAAGAACACTCTCTACTAGAGCTTAGCTGGGCAGTGCTCTAGTTGTAAAAGTTAACAAGTGGAAATCAGCATGGTGTGTCAATAGGTTGCAGGAGTGTATGGCCAGCTAATAAGAAATGTCTGGAGCTGAGCAGGTAGCACTACATGGCATAACTCATGCGGCCAAAAAAAGAAATTGAGAAGCACTGAGAGCCCCACCAGTCTCTCCTTTCTGCCCACTTCTACCAGTTTCAATCCCCCCACCAAGCTCATTCCACGAATCTCGTTCTCCCATCCAGCAGATTCACACCACACTAACTCCTCACCCAGTCTGGTCCCTCTATGAAGCACTCTCCCTCCAATCCAGTTCCACCAGTCTCTCTGATCCTCTCCCCAAATCAATTCCCACCACTGTCTCTCAATTCCCCTTTCCGTACTGTTTCTCCTCATCTTATCCCCCATTCCCTTCCTCATACCCATCCTGCATCCGATCCTTTCCTTCAAACAACCCTCCTCTAAACATCCCTCTGATCAGGGTTAGCAACATTTTCCTTTGGGTCCTAGGCCAAAGGAGTATGACAAATGGTGGGAAAAAAAGGATGTCTGATATCAAGAGCAACATTTTTCTCTTGGGTAAGTTCAGTGATTAGTGAGGAAAGAGGAACAGTGGCAATCTCCACTAGCCCATGAATACATCACCCTCCCTCTCCTCATGGCTGCATCCAAGCATGACAGTGATCCGCATGCAGCAGAAGCAGCATTAGTAATGAAAGTCAGGATAGGGTTTGTCAGCCAGTGCAAGCTCACAGACCCTGCAGTAGCCCTAAACCCTCCTTATACAGGGCTTTCTATAACCACAAGCTCCTGTGAGGGGAGAGCCGCTACAGGGCCTGTGGACACATTCTGGCTACAGGTCCCACACTAATTTATACTACTAATGATGTTGCCAGCTGAGGCACTTGTGACTTCAGCTGAAGGTTTTGTTTGGGGTCCCGACCTACCGTTTTGGTTACCGACCCATAGTTTGGGAAGCCCTGCTCTAGCATGTCCCAATGAGACAATGACCAATCAATACTGGGGTAATTGAAATCTCCCATTATGACTGTGTTGCCAAATGTATTTACCTTTCTAATTTCAGCTAGTATTTTAGTTTGTGTCTTCATCTTGGCTAGGTGGACAGTAGAATGCACTTACTTCTATACTCTTACCTATCACACATGGAATTTCTATCCATAAAGATTCCACGGTGCATTTTGTTTTCTGCAGAATTTTTATTCTGCTTGCTTATGTATCATCCTTCTACCAATTTGATATGCCTTGTCACATCAATATAATTTATATCCTTGTATCACAGCATTCCACTGATTATCCTGCTTCCACAACATCTCTGAAATGCTTATAACGTCTATATCCTCGTATAATGACATACATTCTAACTCTTCAACCTTACTACATAGACATTTTAAAGCATAGTTTTTATTTCTAGTTGTATTGGCAACCTGCTTATTAGCAGATGGTACAGGCAGTGGTAGAGTCATTCACATCAATTTATCTGCATCTATTTCGGCTGTATCAGGCTTAACCACAAACTGTCTACTGGGATATTCTAAATTCCATGTTTTGCAAATATCCTTGGAAGATACCTCCCTCCAAACTATGTGCTTCTTAGTGACTACTGGCTTTTCACCATGGTCTAGTTCAAAAGCTGATCTATCTTCTTTTTAAATGTTTTCACCAGCAGCCGAGTTCCACCCTGATTAAGATGCAGCCCGTCTTGTTGGAAAAAGCTCTCACTTCACCCTCACAAATATAAAGCTCTCTTTCCTGCACCATTATCTCAGTCTCATATTTAGACTCTGGAACTCAGTCTGCCTCTGGGGTCCTGTGCATAATTCTACTTTGAAAATTTGGTTTAGAGTCTGCATGTACTTTCAATATTTGGAATTTAGCCCAAAGTGGACTGTTATAAAATTACCTTCTTAAACTGTAGAACAGAGCATATGTCAGTCATTACATAAATCATTTTAAACAGTTTAAAATTGTATAGAAAATATACAAAAGTTTACTATTGCACATATTCTAACAATTATACTGAAAATAAAATATATATTTCTACCTTTGTTTTTTGAGGCAATAATTATAAGGTATGCAAGTCATAAGGTATGCCCTGTGACACTGGGAAGATACAGCACGCTACTCGCCACGTACAAAAAAATTATTCATGACACAAAGCGCGACTACTATAGTCAAAAAATAAAAAACTCCACCAATAACTCCAAATCACTATACAACATAGTAAGCAACCTCATACCTGAAAACAACAATAACACCACATCACAAAAAAAAAATTTAAGCCAAGATCTCACCATGTTCTTCAAAAACAAAATCAGCAAAATAACGGGTAACATCAACAAATCCACGATGACAGAAGAACAAATATCTGTTACAAACACAATAACATGGTCTAATTTTGATCCAATCTGAACTATTGAAACAGAAAAAATGCTAAGAAAAATCAACCCAGCACGCCATGATTTTGACATAATCCCAACACGAGACCTAAAAGAAATAGCTCATACCGTTGCTCCAACTATAGCGGCAATTATTAATAAATCTCTCAAAGAGGGTGAACTACCAGACAAATTAAAAACTGCAACGATCAAACCAATAATAGAGAGGAAGAACCTAGACCCAGATGATCTGAACAACTCCGTCCAATTTCAAACCTACCCCTACTCGCAAAATTAACGGAGAAAGCAGCCCTGGTGCAACTCCATGAACATCTCGAAAACAACATCTTACATCCTACCCAGCACGGCTTCAGGAAAAACCACAGCACCAAAACCCTGCTACTTAACTTAACAAACAGAATATTAAGATGTTTTGACAACAACTTAAGCCATATACTCATCCTACTAGACCTCTCCGCCGCGTTCGACACAGTAGACCACAAAAGTCTAATATCAAGATTAGTAAACATCGGGCTGTCAGGCAAAACTCTAGACTGGTTTACATCATTCCTCAAAAACAGATATTTCAAAGTCAACTTCAACAATAACACCTCTGAAGCAATCCCCCTCGAAACTGGAGTACCACAAGGATCTGCCCTCTCATACTACATGTATGCCGATGATATCCAACTCCTCATACCAATAACCTCCACCATCGAAGATGCAATGATTCTAACAGCCTCTTACCTTGAATCAATAAGAAACATGCTAAACCACCTGAAGCTATGCCTAAACATGAACAAAACAGAATGCATACTGATAGAAAGAAAAAACTCAGGATTAAAAATCAACCACTCCATACAAATCGACAACATATGTATCCATCTAAAGGACAGCGTAAAAGACCTCAGAATTCAACTCAACTACAAAAAGTTGAGTTCTGAACTCAACTACAAAAAGCACTGAACTCAACTACAAAAAGCACATCTCAACGAAAACAAAAGAAGGCTTCCACAAACTGCAAATCCTCAAACATCTAAAGCCACTACTACACCACCAAGATTTCAGAACCGTCTTACAATCACTGATATTCACTAGCTTCGACTACTGCAATTCACTCCTACTAGGTCTTCCAAAAACAATATTAAAACCACTACAATTACTACAGAACGCATCAGCCAGAGTCCTCACCGGCAAAAAGAAACCTGACCACATCACCCCTGTACTAAGCAGGTTGTACTGGCTACCTGTAGATAAAAGAACTGAATTCAAAATACTAACCATCCTACACAACAGAATATACAAAGCTGAAAACTCCTCCCTAAACAACATCATACAGGAACACAGATCACAACGTACTACACGAACCTCAAGTAAATTACAACTAATGTCCCATTGCTACCTTTAGCCAAGCTATCCAACGTACGAAACAGAGCCATATCCATAGCAGGGCCTACACTCTGGAACTCACTACCAGAGTACCTAAGCTCACAATCCAACACCAAAACATTTAAAAAAGAACTCAAAACATGGCTCTTCCGACAAGTCTTCAAAGATGGAATTGGGTAACCACACGTAACATAACTAACACATAACCACCGTCAATTATATAATTACAATTTCAAGACTATTATTGAAAACTTTTAACTCTCTTACTTACTGATAAGGATAATACTCCATATTTATTCATAGGCTTATATAAAATCATTATTCGAAGGCTCAACTTGAGTCAATAATCGCTTCTGTTGTGAAGGGCCTTGAAAGGCCTTGCATTCTGTTAGCAACAGGGGTGCTACGGAGCGATCCCTGCTGGGGTTTTAGTGTGCCCTTGGGCCTCAGCCCGACCCCAGACGGATCCAGGACCGAACCGAGGGTTGACGGCGTGTTCCACCATGGCTGACGGTCTGACCCTCTGCCAGGCCGGCAAGCTCCCATGGCCAACAACATGATGATGTTGGAATGTGAATGGTCCTCCGACCATTCCGAGCCCTTTCGGACCTGCTGCATGGAACAGCATGGAGTAGCAGGCCTGGCCTGAGGTTGAGGGCAGACGGGCCTTGACACGAAAACATGACAGCAGACTCGATGCAACGGCATTGCGGACGAAGACATGATAGCAAGACCAATGCAACGGCATCACGGACGAAGACTTGACAGCAGGATCGATGCAATGGCATCGCAGACGAAGAAGACGTGACACCAAAGCTGATGCGATGACATCACGGACCATAAGAACATAAGAAAATGCCATAATGGGTCAGACCAAGGGTCCATCAAGCCCAGCATCCTGTTTCCAACAGTGGCCAATCCAGGCCATAAGAACCTGGCAAGTACCCAAAAACTAAGTCTATTCCATGTTACCATTGCTAATAGCAGTGGCTATTCTCTAAGTGAACTTAATACCGTGTTTCCCCGAAAATAAGACATCCCCCAAAAATAAGACCTAGTAGAGATTTTGCCGAATTCTTAAATATAAGACCTCCCCCGAAAGTAAGGCATCCCTTGTAAACAGGGGCGGATTGACCTATCGGGGGATCGGGCTTCCCCCGGTGGGCCGGTCAATCCTGTGACATCATTTTTTTTTAAATTTTTTTTTTTTTAAATAAAGTTTCCAAAGTATTAGGGGCAGACGCGAGCAGTGGTATCCCGAGGGGAGCCAATGTCCCCGGGCACAAGAAGGCTCATGCGGCCGCTGAGCCTCCTTGCCCGAAGAAAAAGATCGCGTTCAAATGCGCTGATGCTCTTCCTCCTTCCTGCCTATGCGGCCCCGGAAGTAAACGTTTCCGGAGCCGCGTGGGCAGGAAGAAGAAAGAGCATCAGCGCGTGCAGAAGAGGAGCCGCCGCGGGCTGCTGCGAATCCCAAGTCGCAGCGGCCCAAGAAGAGGAAGAGGCCCGGTAGCGAGGAAGAGGCCCAAGAAGTTCAGGGCCACTGCAGAGCCCATCCTGCGGCGACCCGCGAAGAGGAGGCCTGCAGTGATATCCCGAGGGGAGCCGATGCACCCGGGCACAAGGAGGCTCATGCGGCCGCTGAGCCTCCTTGCCCGAAGAAAAAGATCGCGTTCAAATGCGCTGATGCTCTTCCTCCTTCCTGCCTATGCGGCCCCGGAAGTAAACGTTGCCGGAGCCGCGTGGGCAGGAAGTAGAAAGAGCATCAGCGCGTGCAGAAGAGGAGCCGCCGCGGGCTGCTGCGAATCCCAAGTTGCAGCGGCCCAAGAAGAGGAAGAGGCCCGGTAGCAGGGCCGAGGAAGAGGCCCGAGAAGTTCAGGGCCGCTGCAGAGCCCATCCTGTGGCGACCCGCGAAGAGGAGGCCCAGAGGTGAGAGAGAGGCTGAGGGTCTGTAGAGGGTGTGTGCGTGCGTGTATGAGATGAGTTGAGAGATTGTGTGTGGGAGTGAGGATCTGAATGTTTGCAGAGGCAGCATGTGAGAGCCTCTGTGTGTGTGAGAGAGACAGCGTGTGACGGTGAGAGCAAGACAGCATGTGGGAGTGAGAGAGAGCCTGTGTGTGTGAGCGTCAGACAGCATGTGCCATTGAGAGACTGTGTATGAATGATTGTATGAGAGACAGCATGTGACAGTGAGAGCCTGTGTGTGTGTGAGAGAGAGAAATGCATGTGAGAATGAGAACCTGACTGTGTGTTTGAGGGAAGAAGACGGAGAGAAAAGAAATACGGAAGAAAAAAGGACAATATAAAAGGAATTGGCAAAAAAATAAGAAAGGGAAGGTGGAAAAAAAAAAAGCCTGTGACCAACCGATTAGAAAACTAACATCAGCCAGCAAAGGTAAAAAAAAAAAAAATTACTTTTAGTGATTGGCACATGTAATCTTTGGGAATGTGCAAGAATAGCACTTTCTCTATGCGGATCTCACAATGTACGAGATCAGCATGGAGAAAGTGGAAGCCCACGGGGCCTGCACAGAGGAGGCAGCAGAATGGGCTTCAGTGTCAGTAGCAGCAATCGGCGCCTCCCCAATAGCCATGTGGCAGCAGTGACAGTGGCATCAAGATTACTGACATCTGGGGATGGTGGCAGTACCAGTCGGGGGACCCTTTCCAAGCAGTGTGCAGAGCTTCAAAAGCAGCAGAGTCAGCCCAAGCTGACTACCATGAATGCTGCACACTCCTACCTCTCTCTGACAGCACACTGGTGAGGCATGGCTGACGCAGGGGCAGCCAGCAGCTCAACGGTATTAGACATCCCCTGAAAATAAGGCCTAGTGCAGCTTTGGTAGCAAAAATTAATATAAGACACTGTCTTATTTTCGGGGAAACAGGGTAGCAGGTAATGGACTTCTCCTCCAAGAACTTATCCAATCCTTTTTTAAACACAGCTATACTAACTGCACTAACCACATCCTCTGGCAACAAATTCCAGAGTTTAATTGTGCGTTGAGTAAAAAAGAACTTTCTCCGATTAGTTTTAAATGTGCCCCATGCTAACTTCATGGAGTGCCCCTAGTCTTTCTATTATCCGAAAGAGTAAATAACCGATTCACATCTACCTGTTCTAGACCTCTCATAATTTTAAACATCTCTAACATATCCCCCCTCAGCCGTCTCTTCTCCAAGCTGAAAAGTCCTAACCTCTTTAGTCTTTCCTCACAGGGGAGCTGTTCCATTCCCCTTATCATTTTGGTAGCCCTTCTCTGTACCTTCTCCATCGCAACTGTATCTTTTTTGAGATGCGGCGACCATGCGGTCTCACCTGGAGCGATATAGAGGCATTATGACATTTTCCATTTTATTCACCATTCCCTTTCTAATAATTCCCAGCATTCTGTTTGCTTTTTTGACTGCCGCAGCACACTGAACCGACAATTTAAATGTGTTATCCACTATGACGCCTAGATCTCTTTCTTGGGTTGTAGCACCTAATATGGAACCCAACATTGTGTAATTATAGCATGGGTTATTTTTCCCTATATGCATCACCAGTGGTTGATGCGACGGCATCCTGGACCAGGATCGATGTGATGACATCAGAAACAAGACATGATACCAAGAGTGATGCAACAGCATCCAGGACGAGACGAGGAACTGATGAAGTCCAGTCCAGACGAGACGAGAAGCTGGGCGGAAGGACATTGGCACTGTCTCTCAGGGCGCCCTACTCAGCCCACCTGCGGGACTGAGTCGCGGACCATCCTGTCCCACTGAGTGCCCTACACAGCCCAAGGAGGCTGGTCACGGACCACGCTGGGAGCAGGACAAGCGCAGGGAAGGATCCAGTTTAAGCAGAACTCCAACGACGGAGCCGATGTCGCCCAAAGCTCCACCAACGGCTGGCAGGACATGACGGCTCAAGCGCACAGGACACCAGTCCACCTGTAGGCTAGTCCACGATCGGGCACACATCATCCGAGGGACCCCTGGCCTAACAGGTACCAGAAGGCTCAAAAGCACTGAAGACAAAGACTCAGGAACAGGACATCAAGGAACCTGGAACATCAGGAAACAGAAGACCAAGACGAGATACCAGGACACCTGGACAGGGACCTCAGGCACGAACATGACTTGGCATGACGAGACGAAGCAACAAGAACTCCATGGAAAAGACAAGAAGACCTGACAGAGCTCTGGCAGGCAGGAGCCTCCAGAGTGAAGCAACTCCGATGCAAGGCGAAGACTGAATGACGGAAGCAGCCCTTTTATAGGGCTGGGCAGGAAGTCCACTCCCTAGGTGGGGTCAGCCACACTTCCTGTGGCTGGCCCTTTAAATCCTGAAAAGAGGCGTGCGCCGGCGCCTAAGGAGCAGGAAGCAGGGCTGTGCAGGACCGTGGACAGCGGCCTGCACAGTGTCTGTGCGTAGAGATGCAGGGCTGGGCCCGAGGAGCAGGCCCGATGATGGCAGCAGCTCCAGCCGCTGAAGGAAGCCCTGGGGGCAGCTCCAGCCGCCGGATGAGACCGGGACTTGTGGCCTAGCGCCGCGAAGGAGACGCTGACGTCAGCGGCAGCTCTATGCCGCGAAGATGGCCAGGAAAGTCCGCAGCTCCGGCCGCGGTGAAGAGGACGAAGCAGGGCGGCCTCCGGGCCGCAGAAGGAACTTCAATCCGCGGCTCCAGCCACACCAGGAGGCCTGACGTCGGCAGCACCAGCCGCGTCGGGTGAAGAAAGCAGCAAGGGTGAGTGAGCCTGCTCGTGGGGGGACCTGCGGGCAGGGAGTTCATAACAGCTTCTTTCCAGATTTTACATAATTCGGTGTATAAACCATAACGCATCCCACGTTATTTAAAATGTTGATATAAATTATATAAAGTTGAATTAACTATTGCTGTTCCTTAAACTGTTTGTTATCAGTTGCTTCCAAAATGTATTAAGTTGTTTTATCTGTAAACCGGAGTGAAAGCAGATTGCTAAACTTCGGTATATAAAAGCTTTTAAATAAATAAATAAATAAATAAATAAATAAATATTCCCACTTGTCTGTTTTCTGAGTTCTTTCCTAGTTTGATTCTATTTTACCTTTCCTTATTGCATCTCTTCCTCCATGTCTCCCTCCCCTTCACTTCCCTTGCCACAATTCTCTTTCATCTCATCTCATTTTGTTCTTCACCTATATCTACATTGCTTAACTTTTGTTCATGCTAGTTTTTCATCTTTATCTCAAACCTTTCCACCTCCTTTTTCAGTCTCTAACCTCACTCCCTCCATCTCTCACCCATCCCTTTCTCTTCCCCCTTCATTTTCTCTCTTCAGATTTCTTGTTTGGCTTCACTACCTTTCCCCATGTCTCATCCCTATTGTTCTAAGCAAGTCTTCCATCTCTCCCCTTCTCTGGTTATCTAAGTGCTTTACTTTACTGCCTCTTAACCTTCTATCTCCTTCTTAGTACCTCTCAGTCTCTATCTTCCTCTCAATGTTCACCAATCAGAAGTGTAATATCAGGCTTTTTGGTTAAGGGTGGTAACCACTGCATCAAGCAAGTTATCCCCATGCTTTTGTTGGTTACTGTTTGAGTTCAATTTCCTCCCCCCCCCCCCCCACCCGCAGTTGAAGCAGAGAGCAATATTGAAGTTGCATCAGAAGTGTAGTATCAGGCTTTTTAGTTAAGAGTAGTAACTGCCACATCAAGCAAGTTACCCCCATGCTTACTTGTTTTCCCAGACTGTACAGTTCAATGTCCTTGTTGGTTGTTATCTGAATCCAATTCCACTTTCCTCTTTTCCCCTGCTGTTGAAGCAGCGAGCGATGATGGAGTTGTATCACAGTATGAAGGCTTATTTGTTAAGGGTAGTATCTGGCACACCAGCAAGTTACTCCATCCCTCTTACTTCATTCCCCTCCCCCTTGCCTTTAGGGATCTACAGTGTTTATCCCATGAACCTTTGAAATCTTGCACCATTTTAGTCTTCACCACCTCCTCCGGCAGGGTATTCTAGGCGTCCATTACCATCTCCGTGAAGAAATATTTCCTGACATTGACTCTGAGTTGTCCTCCTTGGAATTTCATTTCATGAACCCTTGTTCTATTGGATTCTTTCTAGCGGAAAAGGTTTGTTGTTGATTTTGTATCATTAAAACTTTCAAGAATCTGAAGGTCTGTATCATATCTCCTCTGGTCCTCCTCTCCTCCAGGGTATACATAGTTAGGTCCTTGAACCTCTCCTCATAAGTAATTTGATGGAGACTCCCACCATTTTGGTCACCCTTCTCTGGACCGCCTCCAACCTGTCTCTGTCCCTTTTGAGATACGGTCTCCAGAACTGAATACAGTACTCCAGGTGAGGCCTCACCAAGGACCTGTACAAGGGGATTATCATTTCCTTTTTCTTACTTGATATTCCTCTCTCTGTGCAGCCCAGCATTCTTCTAACTTTAGCTGTTGCCTTGTCACGTTGCTTCACCATCTTTAGATTGCTAGAAACTATGACCCCAAGGTCTTTCTCCTGTTCCGTGCATAGCAGCGCTTCACCCCCATCGCATACAGTTCCTTCGGATTACCACATCCCGGATGCATGAGTCTACACTTCTTGGCATTAAATCCCAGTTGCCATATCTTCAACCACTCTTCAAGCTTCCTTAAATCACGTCTCATTCTCTCCACTCCTTCCAGTGTGTCTACTCTGTTGCAGATCTTAGTATCATCCACAAATAGTCAAACTTTACCTTCTATCCCTTCTGCAATGTCGCTCACGAAGATGTTGAACAGAACCAGTCGCAACACCGATCCCTGTGGCACTCCACTTAACCACACAAAACACCCACAAACACAAATTGTTTATTCCAGTAACCCTGTTTGTAACCAACAAATCAAATGTATGGTTCAACTGGTATCTACTTCATACACATATTTTTAAGCCATCAAACTTCAAACTTCAAATTTTGTGGGACCCTTACTCTTAGAGTCAGTAATTAATAACAGACTCTTATTGTGGTATCGGGTCACTTTACTTTATTTTCTTTTCAATTTATTGTCTTTTTCATCATATATGAATAAAATCCCAAGGTGTGCTGATGAACTTCAAGGTGTAACATACACTTAACAGCCCTTATTTTAAAGCTTATAATAGCCAGTCACTCCCAAATGATTCAAAAAATGATACTCATTGCAATTAGCGTCTCAATCTCAGTCTCAGTCAATCTCGCACACCACTTAACACCATTCTCTCTTCAGAGTAGGTTCCATTTACCATCACCCGTTGTATTCTATCCGTCAACCAGTTTGTAATCCATGCCAACACCTTGGAGCTGACTCCCAAGCTTCTCATTTTGTTGATGAGTCTTCTATGCGGGACTGTATCAAAGGCTTTACTAAAATCCAAGTAAATCACATCGAGCACTCTTCCCCAATCCAATTCTCTAGTCACCCAATCAAAGAAATCAATCAGATTTGTCTGACAGGACCTTGCACTGGTGAATCTGTGCTGTTGCAGACTGAGCACACCACCATATTGTAGGTAGTTCACTATCCTTTCTTTCTGCAGAGTCTCCATTAATTTTCCCACCACCAAGGTGAGGCTAACCAGCCTGTAATTTCCAGCCTCCTCTCTGCGCCCTCTCTTGTGAAGCAGGCACCGCTCTTCTCATGCTACCTGGTACCACTCCTGTTTCCAGGGATCTATTGAATAGGTCACTCAGTAGAGTCCCCAGCACATCTCTGAGCTCCCTCAGTATCCTCGGATGAATCTCATCAGGCCCCATGACTTTGTCCACTTTCAGTCTTCTTAGTGCTTCCCATACATTCTCTTCCATAAACAGGGATTTTTCAAATCCACCCCCATCCACAGCCTTGTTAACCAGTGACAGTCCTTTTCCAGAGTCTTCCTTAGTGAATACTGAACTGATGTATTTGTTTAATATTGCCACCTTTTCTTTGTCTCCTTTGACACACGGATCCTCGTCACCTTTCAGTTTCACTATACCACTTTGGACTTTTTGCCTTTCTCTGATGTATCTGAAAAAAGTTTTGTAACCTCTCTTTACCTCTTTGGCAATTCTTTCTTCTGCAGACTTTTTGCTTTCCTATTACTTTCTTCGTCTCTCTCAGTTTAACCAGATATCCTCCCCTGTGTTCCTCTTTTTGGGATCCTTTATATTTCAGGAACGCTGTTCTTTTTATTTTTATTTTATCAGCCACCTCCTTAGAGAACCAGATAAGTTTCTTATTTCTCTTGCTTTTGTTTACTTTTCTAACGTAAATATTAGTTGCTTTTCTAATTGCTCCTTTTAGTTTGGCCACAGTTGTTCCACCTCTCCCATTTTCTCCCAGTCTTCAAGTTCCATCTCCAGGAATTTTCCCATTTCAGCAAAGTCTGTATCTTTGAAGTTCAAAACTCGGGTCTTCGTGTGACTTCTCTGTATCCTATTTCCAATATCAAACCATACCGTTTGATGATCACTGGTGCTAAGGTGGACCTCCACCCAGACATCTGAGATACCCGTTTGTAAGCACTAAGTCAAGAATAGCTCTCTTCCTCATGGGTTCCATTACCATTTGTTTGAACAGAGCCCCTTGTAGAGTATCCACTATCTCTCTACTTCTGTTAGATTCTGCAGAAGGGATCCTCCAATCTACTTCCGGCAGATTAAAATCTCCAACAATCAACACATCTCCCTTCCTTCCCACCTTTTGGATATCTTCAATCAGCTGTCTCGTTCTTCTGTTTGAGTAAATCACTCCAGTAAAAATGGATGCACCATACTCTTTTTTTTTTTTTTTTTTAAGATGGCCCATAATGGTTTCTAGTTTAGTTTCTAGTTTCTTCTCTACCCCCTATTCCTTGCAGTTCAGTTGTCTGGATATTGTTATTGACATAAAGAGCTACTCCTCCCCCTTTTCTGTCCTCTCTGCCCTTTCTTAACAAGTTATAGCTTGTATCACTGAACAAAAATAAGCAGGAGGTAAGAAGCTTCTTAGTGGACATACTAACTTAAGTTTATAGAAAGCAACCTTAGTAATATGGGAGATTTGATGTTTCATTCATAATTGCGCATCCAAATAGACTCCCAGACTTTTACTTCAGATTGGATAGGAACTACTAAGTCTTTAGACAGCCAGACCTCTCCCTGCATTTTAGTCCCACAGTTTTTCCCTAACCAGAGAATCATAGTCTTCTTCATGTTTAAGTACAATTGATGGCTTATCAGCCACTCCTGCAATCTTATCATTATATCCTGCAATCTTTCCTCTGGCAGAAAGAATTGGATATTATTAGTAAACATAATTAATATAGTGCCTATGAGATATACATAGCACTATACAGAGACACAAAATGGCCAACCTCTACTTCTTGGAATTTACAATCTAGTCACCCCAGACTGACAGGACACAAAAGAAAAATAATACGTTTTGAGTCAAAACATGAGGAAGAAGTATTTTTACTTGACTATCACTAAATAAGCTGGGATCTGGAAATGTTTTATGAAGAACTCTGTGGAGGTCACGATAGGGAACAACTAAACAAGATGGGTTACAGGTGGGATTAGCTGAGGTAAGGGCAATTTTTAAATATATTTTATTTGTTTAAAATATGTATAACCTACCTTATCCTTTGTTCAAGGCAGGTAGCATAAAACACACAGAATTAACTGACATACAGCAAACATCAAGCTGCAAGGGAATATGGCCACTTAAAGGTCTGTAAAGAAAACAGCCAAGGGGTGGGAGGGACTCTAAGCCCTTCATCAAAAGTTTGAGCAATACTATGCTCTGACACTAAATTGACACTTAGGCTTATCAGCATTTATATTTAGCTCAAATCAATTCTCTCAAGTTATAAACACCCCACTAGAAACAAGAGAACAAGGGATAAGAATAAATGTTAAAAGGTGGGTTAATAGGAGAGGTTTAATTGAAGATTGGTATCACCGTTATGTAATTGGGTAACAAGACACACGCCTGTATGCACAAAACCCAAATGTTGCTTACCTGTAACAGGTGTTCTCACATATGGGTGACATCACAGGATGGAGCCCAATCACGGAAAACCTCTGTCAAAGTTTCCAGAATTTTGACTGGCCCCTACTGGGCATGTCCAGCATGGCACTAACCCTGCAGCCAGCAGGGGTCCCCCTTCAGTCTTATTTGAAAGCTATAGGCAGTGCTGAAAAATAAATAAGAAAATGTTACGAACCCAACACCGCGGGGCAGCAGGCGGATTTCGTGAGGACTAACATCCTGCTGTCCTGTGAGAACACCTGTTACAGGAAAGCAACATTTGCTTTCTCACAGGACAAGCAGCATGGTAGTCCTCACATATGGGTGAGTACCGAGCTGAGCATGTCCGAACATGCACCAAATTTACCCAAAAGGCGTGCAACAGGCACAACTGGGGTGGAATTTGGTAGAGGGCATTCTGAACCCCACCGGGCAGGCGGAAAGGTGTTGGTACGTCACGTTGTAAATAGGTTACGAAGGATAGATTGGCCGAAGATGGAATCTTGTCTTCCGGCTTTGTCCAAGCAATAATGGGCTGCAAAGGTGTGGAGAGAACTCCAGGTAGCAGCCCTGCAAATGTCAGGAAGCGGCACCGATCGTAGGTGTGCTACTGAAGTCGCCATGGCCCTCACAGAGTGTGCTTTAACACGGTCTTGGAATGGAATGCCCGCTTGCTGGTAGCAGAAGGATATGCAGTCCGCCAACCAGGAGGAAAGAGTCTGTTTACCAAAAGGCTTCCCTAACTTGTTAGGGTGGAAAGAGACGAACAATTGAGTGCTTTACCTGTGGGCAGCTGTACGGTCTAGGTAAAACGCTAGAGCCCGCTTACAGTCAAGGGTATGCAGAGCCTGTTCTCCTGGGTTGGCATGGGGCCTGGGAAAAAAGGTAGGTAGAATGATGGATTGATTGAGATGAAAATCCAAAACTACGTTAGGTAAGGATGTCGGGTGAGTGCGGAGTACTGCCCGGTCCTGCAGAAGTTTAGTGTAAGGTGGATAGGTAACTAGAGCCTGCAATTCACTAACTCTGCGAGCTGAAGTGATTGTTAAAAGGAAAATCACTTTCCATGTGAGATATCGAAGTTCACAAGAGTGAAGAGGCTCGAATGGTGGTTTCATGAGCCGACCCAGAACCAGATTAAGGTCCCAAGAAAGGGCCGGAGGACGTAGTGGAGGCTTGATATGGAGCAAGCCCTTCAAAAAGCATGTTACAAGGGGATGCACTGATATAGGGACATCCCCGTCACCTTTATGGAAGGCGGCTACCGCACTGACATGCATTCTGATGGAAGAAGTTTTTAGACCTGACTCTGATAAGTGCCAGAGATAGTCTAAAAACTTGGTAACTGGACAGGTAAAGGGGCCAAGGGACTGAGAAGAGCACCATGACTTAAACCTGTAAGAGTAAGCTTTTCTCGTGGAAGGCTTCCGTGAAGCAATCAAGACACGGGAAACTGGTTCAGAAAGGTTAAGTGGTTGAAGGATTAACCTTTCAACATCCATGGCATCAGGGATAAGGCGTGAAGATTGGGATGGCGTAGGCTCCCGTCATTCTGAGTGGTCAGAAGCAGGTCCTTTCCCAAGGGAATGTGCCTGCGGATGGAGAGATCCTGAAGTACTGGAAACCACACTTGGTGCAGCCAGTGAGGTGCTATCAGGATCATGGTTCCCTTGACCTGACGTAACTTCACGAGAGTCTTCGAGAGAAGAGGAAGTGGAGGGAATGCGTAGAGCAGACCGTTTGCCCATGAGAGGGAGAATGCGTCTCTGGGTTGAGAGAGTTTGCTGCGAATGAGAGAACAGTAGTTCTCCACTTTGCGGTTTTGTGGGGACGCAAAGAGGTCTATCCGAGGATATCCCCATTGTTGAAAGATGGAGTTCGCTACAGAGGGGTTGAGAGACCACTTGTTTGGTTGAAAGACGCGACTCAGCTTGTCTGCCAGCACATTGTCCACTCCCGGCAACCAGGTGGCCCTGAGGTACATGGAATGGGAGAGAGCTTCCTCCCAAATCTGTGCAGCTTCCTGACACAGAAGGAAGGAGCCTGTGCCTCCCTGCTTGTTGATGTACCACATTGCCACCTGGTTGTTCGTCTGAATCAGGATGACTTGATTTGAGAGGCGATCCTGAAAAGCCCTGAGAGCATATCTGATTGCTCGAAGTTCCAGAAAATTTATTTGGTGTTTGGCTTCCTCTGGAGACCAAGGTCCTTGTGTCTGCAGATCGGCTACGTGGAAGCATCGGTGGTGAGAGTGATTTGAGGATTTGGAACCTGGAAGGGCAACCCCTGGAGGAGATTGGTCTGATTTTTCCACCAGGCAAGAGACAGATGGAGTGAGTCGGTGACGTGGACAACGGTCGACAGAGGCTGAATAGCTAGAGTCCATTGAGACCTCAGCGTCCAGTGCATGAGACTCATGGCCAAGTGGGCCACTGTGTGACATGGAATGAGGACGCCATGTGTCCCAGGAGGACGAGAAATTGGCGTGCAGTCGCAGAGAGCTGAGACTGCAGCTCGTGAGCAAGAGATACAAGAGTCAGTGCTCGTTGTTGAGGTAGGAAAGCCTTTGCCTGTAAGGTGTCCAAGTATGCCCCAATGAGTGACAAGGTTTGAGATGGGACTAAGTAGGATTTGTCGTAATTGATGAGAAATCCTAATGAAATTAGCGTGTGTAAGGTTAGATTGAGGGACGACAGAGCAGTTTGCTGAGTGGGAGCCCTGATTAACCAGTCGTCCAGATAGGGGTAGACATGAACACCTTGTGTCCTGAGGAAGGCTGCGACGACTACAAGGCATTTTGTAAAGACTCATGGTGCAGACGCTAGGCTGAATGGAAGCACTCGGTATTGATAGTGCTTGGGGCCTACTAGGAACCTCAGGTACTTGTGATGAGCTGGACTTATCGCAATATGGGTGTATGCGTCCTGGAGGTCCAGAGAGCAGAGCCAGTATCCTCTTTGTAGAAGAGGTAGAAGCGATCCCAAGGTGACCATCTTGAACTTTTCTCGCTGGAGGTACTTGTTGAGGGCCCGTAGGTCCAGAATAGGACGGATGCCTCCCGAGTTTTTGGGGATTAGGAAGTACCGGGAATAGAACCCTAGGCCTCGCTGAGAGTATGGTACGGGTTCTATTGCTCTTGAATGGAGAAGGAGGGAAACCTTTTGATCCAGAAGAATGGAGTATTCGGATGTTCTCCACGTCTGTAGAGGTGGGGAGTCCGGTGGCAGGGCGAGAAAGTTGAGATGGTAACCCTGAGCAATGATTGCCAATACCCATTGGTCGGATGTGATTGAATGCCACATGTTGTGGAAGTGGCACAATCAACCTCCCAGACAGAGGACAGACAATCGACAGAGGAATCTGGCTGTTGCTCTCTAAGTGGAAGTCAAAAACCCGAAGCAGGTCCTGGTTGAGGAGCTGCCTGTGGTTTTTGTTTACGGGCTTGACGAGACTGCGGTTTTTGATAAGGTCTCATGGCACGGGATCTGGTTGGTGGCGGGTAAGACTTCTTCGGGCGGAATAAAGACTTCTTAGAGTCCTTTCTAAAGGGCTGTTTTGAGGAGAAGTCGGAAGGCATCAAAGAGAGCTGTCTTAGGGTCACATGATGATCCTTTAATTCTGCCACTGTCCACTGAATCTGTTCACCAAACAGATTATGTCCGACACAAGGCAGGTCGGATAACCGGTCTTGTACTTCTGAGCGTAGGTCAGAAGACTTGAGCCAGGCCCACCGTCTCGCTGAAATAGCAGCTGCAGACACTGTGATAGAGTGTCAAAAATGTCATAATATGTTCTAATCTCATGCTTGCCCGCCTCAAAACCCTTGTTTACTAGGGTTTGTAATGGTTCTTGAAATTGCTAAGGTAGGGAGTCTGAGAAATCCTGTATCTGCTTGAAAATGACCCTGTTATATTGGGTCATATAAAGCTGATAGGCGGCAATTCGGGAGATGAGCATGGCTCCTTGGAATACTCGGTGACCAATGTTATCTAGGAACTTTTGTTCCTTTCCAGGAGGAACAGATGAGTGAGGCTTTGACCTTTTCACCCTCTTTTGTGCAGACTCTACCACAACCAAGTGGTGATCAAGCTGTGATTTTTGAAACCTGGGGCTGACTGTACCAAATAGGTAGTGTCAGCTTTCCTGTGTACTGGAGCAATTGATCCAGTATGTTCCCAGTTCTTCTTCAGGAGATTGAGAAGGACCTGATGAATGGGAATAGAGGTGATTACCTTAGGGGCATCCAGGAATTGGAGCAACTTCATCATCTGGTGCCTATCATCCTGTTACGTCTGTAATTGGAAGGGAATCAATTCAGACATTTCCTTCACAAAATTTATGAAGGAAAGGTTCCCTGGGGGAGAACGCTTTCTAAGTAGGTGAAGGTGGTGAAAGTAAATCATCGGTGTCTGTTGAGGTATCATCAACCCAGGTATAATAAGTATCCTCACCCGTCCCTCTAGGAACTAGAGGGGGACAGGGTGGTTGGATACCTGAAGGACCCGGTCTAGGCTCCGAAGGAATCAGAGGAATTATCGGAGGCACTGATGATGGCATCGAAGGCACCAGTGCAGGCATCGAAGGCATCGATGGGTGACTCAGTGGCGCCGACGGACGTATCAGCACCGATGGATGGGTCGGTGGCGAGGGACGTATTGGCATCGATGGCTGAGGCAGAACTCCCGATGGAAGGATGCGAAACGGTGTTTCTCCTCCCGATGATGTTGTTAGTGGGGAGGGCATCGGAGCCATTGGAGACCCGGGATCCATTGGTGGAAAAGCGGCCATAAGCGCTTCCATCATGGATAGCAGCAGTGCCAGCGCTGCCGGAATTGGGTCGATGATCGGTTCCAGAGGCGGTGCTGGTGTCGGTGCCGGAGGAACCTGAAGACATTGCATCGCCTTGTCGATAGCCTCCTGAACCATCAGGTCTAGTTCTTCTCGGAGACCTGGAGCAAGCAGCCCCGGTTCCGGAACAGAAGAAGGAAGCAGAGGCATAGCTGGAGGGACCACCGTTAAAGGCAGAGTCGTGGCTCCTGATCCCCTATCGGGTGAGGGTTGCCTCGGTGACCTGGTCGCAGGAATGGTCAGTGCCTTTCCTGGACGGTGTTTTTTCGACAGCGGCTTGGACGATGGCAAGATCGATGATTTTGCTCCCTCGATGGTCTGGGTCGTACGGTGTCGATGATGGTGTTTCTCCCTGCGATCCCCTCGATCCTGAGGGGGAGTAGAGGGTGTCAATGGCCGAGAAGTCATCGATGCCGGTCGGTCACCGGTCGGTGGTCGATGCTGGCGCGAAGTTGACGGTGCCGGTTCTGACAACGTCGATGCAATGGACGGAGTCGGGGTTTGAGCCCGGAAGAGAAGTTCCATCTTCTCCATTCTGGCCTTGCGACCCTTCGGTGTCATTAGGGCACATTTGGTGCAGGTCAAGACATCGTGCTCGTGTCCTAGACACATTACACAGACTTTATGGGGGACTATGACAGACATGGTGCGGGTACAGTCCGGGCACCGACGCAACCCCGACTCCATGGAAAAAAAATCGAGCCGCGGTATGGTCGACGGCTAGTAGACCGCGAGGGCCAAACTAGACGGTAATCGACGGAAAACGGGTAAAAACCTACCGGAGTACCACGGACTGAGAAAAGTTGGAGGAGGGACCCTGTGGGCAATTTAACTTTTAGTAATTCTGTGAGGAAAATTCCTGTCAGGAATCTCTTCAGAGCTCCTTTACCGCGAGGCTACTGCTGCGCAGAAAAAAGAAGACTGAAGGGGGACCCCTGCTGGCTGCAGGGTTAGTGCCATGCTGGGCATGCCCAGTAGGGCCAGTCAAAGTTCTGGAAACTTTGACAGAAGTTTTCCGTGATTGGGCTCCATCCTGATGATGTCACCCATATGTGAGGACTACCATCCTGCTTGTCCTGTGAGAACAATCTATACAAGAAAAGCAAGAAATAGGATGGGATTCCAGGTGGATCCAATTTCTCCCATCTTTCCAAGCTAGCCCTGCACTCAAATGCTAATTCATCTAAGAGCCATAAATAACGTGCAACTAAACTAAGACACAATAGTATATATTATTCAAGAATGTACATTTTTCACAATTCCCCAATACAATCTAAATTAGGAAAGTTGCCTTATTTGCAAAACAGAGAACCAATTTGACAGGGCTAATACAATGCAAAGACCAGTTAATACTTTATGATCTTGTAGGATTAGATCTAGCTTTCTATAACAAACTGATATATATTCTGACTCTTCTGCACAGAGAAAGCAAGATGTCCTCTGTCACAGTCACTGGCCACTCTATAAATCTGCAAGAATCTAATTCCAATGATTCATATCCTACCTCCCATGAATGTTCCAACTCAAAGTCAAGGGAGGGAATATATTTCTTTTGGGGCATGCCCTTTGAGAGAAACCTGTGGAGTACTCAAAGAGAAACTTCTCTTTTTTAATCTGATCTACTTCTAACAGTGGCCTCCTGCAGTGGGAAAGACCAAGGCCCATTTGCCAGAAGTAAAACCTCAGTCTTCTTATAAAGGGTCTGTTGGTCAGGTTCTATTGGTACTGAAGCAGAGAGATCAGATCTTAACCATTTTGTCAAAGTCCTTTTGGTATACAGGAAGTCATCAAATTTAAGATACAATTGGTTCCTGAAAACCATGTCTTAAATTGAAACATTGTCGACACATTGTTTTATAAGAGCTATAATTACAAATGGGAGTTTGATTCCAGCAACAGGATCTAATACTCTATTTTCACCAAAACAATTCAGAATTTAGTAGTATATAGTACTATAAAAAACAGAGACATTTTAAAGCATAAAATGTTTTTGGTCTGAAAAGGAAAATGCCAAGGCATGTCTACAAGATATTACTCTGACAATATTTTGAAGAGAGGTATTTCCTGGTACTGCTTCTAATGACCTTACCTTGTCAGGCTTCATGGTCATCAGTACACCCATTTATGCCTGTTGGGAGATGTTCGGGCATCAAAGTTGAAACAAGTACAAGACAGTGGATGACAGATGTCATTTTAGAAATATTGTAACTCTGAATCATAATTCAAAACACCGTAGGTTGAGACTGCCTGTAATACCCCAATATCAGCACCTGTCACGGGGAATAGAATATCCTCTTGAATGAGCAAAAGACAACACTGGTCTCGAGGAAACAAAAGATGGAATAGTTTGAATCAATTAAATGTATCAGTATTAGAATGTAGGCGGTTAGGTTTCTTTAAAGTTCAGAGATTTAGATTTCAAGACAACTAACTGTTAAAATGGGAGAGTATATCAAGGAGTCATTAGATGGATGGGAAAATTTAGGGAAAGTAGAAGAGCAGTGGGTAAACTAAAAGGAGATAGTACAAGGGCAACTAACTTTTTCTTAGGAAAGGAAATAAAAAGGAAACAAGGCACTAGGGGGTGAATTTTAAAAGCGTTGCTTGCGTTAAAAGGCCCAAATACCTGATTATCTGGGCTGTGAATGATCAATGCGTATTTAAAAGCCGCAAATTATGCATGAAGGTGTATGTGGATGAGTAAAAGAAAAAGGGATGGAGCTAGGGCATGTCAGAGGCATTCCGAGATGGGCCCAAATGTTACATGTGTAAATCCATATTTTAAATCCGGCGGCTGCAGCACACAGTGACTTGTTAGCCGCGAATATATAATGCTGCTCCTGATGAGGTGTAAGTTTGCAGAAATCTTTTTTTAGGCCTAACACAACAAGGTAAGGGGTCTGGGTCAACTAGGAGCAGTGCAGGCTGAAGAACCAGAGAAGTCTGGATGACCTTGAAATGGACTGGGCACACTGATTGGACTAGTCGGCATAACTGGGAATGTCCTTCACGTGAGCATGTTTTAAAATCCGCTTACATGCACGCATTAAAGCTGAAAAAGCTCTGAAGAAGATAAGCGATTTACATTTGCTTGAGTAACAACTTAAAATTAGTAACACACTTAAATGCAGTAGGTATATTTTAAATAATTTGCGCGCAACTGTGCACATGATTTAAATTTCAGCATATGTCCGCTCGCGTGCCCATACATGCATGTATTGGCACCCTCACACTTGTTTTAAAGTTATCATGAATGGTTTTCTAAAGTAGTAGTTGAAAAGGTAAGGAAAAAAAGAAAAGCATTCATAAACTACAAGAGACTACAGAAAAAGAAAACCAGGGGACAATATCTGAAAAACCTAAGAGAAACTGGGAAATTAGTCAGGAAAGTGAAGACGCAAATGAAAGAAAAATAGTAAATACAGTTAAACAGAGGGACAAGACTTTTTCTTTTTTTTTTAAATATGTTAGCGATAGGAAGAAAACTAAGGAAGATGATTGGGTGCATAGAAAGAGGATTGGTCATCAGGAAAAAAGGACGTGATATTGCCACTGTCAAATCCCTAATGAGACCTAATTTGGAATACTGTGGTCAGTTCTGGAGTCCATACCTTCAAAAGGATATAAACCAGCTGCATTTGGTCCAGAGGGTAACTACTAAAATGGTCAATGGTCTTTGTTCCCAAGCATACGAAGTCAAGATCTAAACATATATACCCTAGAAGAAAGATGGGATAAGGGAGATATAAGATAGACATTTAAATACCCTAAGGTATCAATGTAATTGAGGTGGGCCTCATTCAATGGAAAGGAGGCTCTGGAATGAGCCTTCATGGAATGAGGGTGAAAGGTGGTAAATTAAATAATAATCTAAGGAAATATTTCTTTACAGACAGGGTGCTGGATACATGGAACAGCCTTCTATTGGAGGTTGTGAGACAAGGATGCTATCTGAATTGAAAAAACAATGGGATAAACACAGGGAATCTCAGAGTAGTAGAGATTATACAGCTAAGTACCTGGTGTGGATTGGCAGACTAGATAAGACGTACAGTCGTTTTCTGCCATCATGTTCCTATATTCCTAATCTTAATGCCATATTCTCTTAGGAAGGCCACTGTCCTTAAAGTCATCAATGGCCTCAGCCAGAGGGCTTGTTCAATGCATAAGCTTCAATGCTGGAGCCTGATAAGCATTAAGAACTCTCACACTCATACTCGACCCTGTTTCCTTTTGTAGGAGAGTAAGCACAGAACAGCTGTATTTGGGTATTGACTTGCCTGGCCTTGAACTCAGCACAAAAGAGAAGACGGCCACCTTTGATGTAGAAGGTTCAGCGGAATCGACTTAGATGTTGATAGCTTCAGTGTCAAGTGCTTCAAAGATTTTAACTTCAATATCAATACCTGTACTAGGATAGTTTGATACAGCCTGAATCTTCATAGATTTATGACCTAGAAGATACCTTGAAGAAAATTTAAGAATTTAAAATATCTTGGTCTTTTCATTGTGGTGGTTAGTGATAGATATTTTTCTGTTTCAGGTTCTTTTATCAGCCATACTGGTGAAAGATCATGTCCGCCAAGTTAAACAAAGAAATGTTGTCAAGGAAGAGAAGCATAATCAGGTGAAATGTAACATTTTTTTATGTAATTAATGCTTTTGTATATCATATTTTCTATTATTATTGTTGTAACCCACTCTGAGTCCATAGAGAAGAGCAGGATATAAATTGAAAAATGAAATGAAATACTTAACTGTTATATATTATCCCCCAAACTGAATAATTTAAAGCAGGGGACATGAAAAAGAAGTTTTGTGAGGAACAAATTTGTCTTCAAAGGGGGACACATCCGATTCTTTCTGTGGAAGAAATAAAACTGAGGATACCTTGTGGCAAATCACATCTATGGTTCTACATGTGCTTTTGCACGCGATGCAAAGAGCTCCTGGCTCTCAGAGAACGAGTCCGATCTCTGGAGGCTAGAGTGGCAGACCTGGAGGAGCTGAGGCAGACAGAGAGGTATATAGATGAGACCTTCAGGGACATAGTAGTCAAGTCCCAACTTCAGACTGGCAGCCCTGGTGCTGCCTTGGAGGAAGAAGGTCTCATGATGGGAGAGCGCCAACCAGGTGTAGCAGGAAAGGATCCTGTAGCAAGGACCTGCTCTCTAGGTGATGCATTATCCTTTCGCACTGAGGATATCTCCCCAAGGCCTACTGCCCAGGAGGGAAGGGTTAGGTCGGCCGTCATAGTTGGTGATTCGATTATTAGGAATGTAGATAGCTGGGTGGCTGGTGGGCGTGAGGATCGCCTGGTAACATGCCTACCTGGTGCGAAGGTGGCGGACCTCACGCGTCACCTAGATAGAATTTTAGACAGTGCTGGGGAGGAGCCGGCTGTCGTGGTACATGTGGGCACCAACGACATAGGAAAATGTGGGAGGGAGGTTCTGGAAGCCAAATTTAGGCTCTTAGGTAGAAAGATTAAATCCAGAACCTCCAGGGTAGCATTCTCTGAAATGCTCCCTGTTCCACGTGCAGGTCACCAGAGGCAGGCAGAGCTCCGGAGTCTCAATGCGTGGATGAGACGATGGTGCAAGGAAGAGGGATTCAGTTTTGTTAGGAACTGGGGAACCTTTTGGGGAAGGGGGAGTCTCTTCTGAAGGGATGGGCTCCACCTTAACCATGGTGGAACCAGACTGCTGGCGCTAACCTTTAAAAAGGAGATAGAGCAGCTTTTAAACTAGAACAAAGGGGAAAGCTGACAGTCGCTCAGCAGCGCATGGTTCGGAGAGAGGTATCTTTAAAGGATACTAATGATGCATTAGAATTAGGGCATCCCGACAGTGAGGTTCCAATAATTAGAAAAGTAGTCCAAGTGCCTGTAACTAAAAACTCACCTGAGCTAAAAAATTCTAACTTATCCCTATCAATTAAAAAGCAGAATGAAAATACAAACAAAAAACAAACTTTGAAATGTTTGTATGCTAATGCCAGAAGTCTAAGAAGTAAGATGGGAGAATTAGAATGTACAGCAGTAAATGATGACATAGACTTAATTGGCATCTCAGAGACATGGTGGAAAGAGGATAACCAATGGGACAGTGCTATACCGGGGTACAAATTATATCGCAATGACAGAGAGGAGCACTCGGGAGGAGGTGTGGCACTTTATGTCCGGGATGGCATAGAGTCCAACAGGATAAACATCCTGCATGAGACTAAATGCAAAATTGAATCTTTATGGGTAGAAATCCCTTGTGTGTCGGGGAAGACTATAGTGATAGGGGTATACTACCGTCCACCTGGTCAAGATGGTGAGATGGACAGTGAAATGCTAAGAGAAATTAGGGAAGCTAACCAAATTGGTAGTGCAGTAATAATGGGAGACTTCAATTACCCAGGGTCACTGGTGCAGGTAGAAGAATACAGTTCCATTCAATCAATAAACTGTATTTTTATTGTAGATATTCATAATACATTCACTGCGGCAACTCCATTAGTGTGACAGAAAGAAATTCAAAGTCCCCCGACACGGTCCCGTGTTTCGCGGGGGCTGCATCGGGAGGGACCAGATGATGTTCACAATCTGAAATATAACATGAGTAATCAGGAACGGAACAAAAGGCTGCTGTATACAAATTATAATTACAATTCACATACCTTATACAAGGACATCAGGAGCGCAAAGCGCCCCCTGATGTCCTTAACATCAGGGGGCGCTTTGCGCTCCTGATGTCCTTGTATAAGGTATGTGAATTGTAATTATAATTTGTATACAGCAGCCTTTTGTTCCGTTCCTGATTACTCATGTTATATTTCAGATTGTGAACATCATCTGGTCCCTCCCGATGCAGCCCCCGCGAAACACGGGACCATGTCGGGGGACTTTGAATTTCTTTCTGTCACACTAATGGAGTTGCCGCAGTGAATGTATTATGAATATCTACAATAAAAATACAGTTTATTGATTGAATGGAACTGTATTCTTCTACCTGCACCAGTGACCCTGTGTACTTGGTTATGTGCAAGGTTTGCTTCTGTCTAATATTAGACTTCAATTACCCCAATATAGACTGGGTAAATGTATCATCGGGTCACGCTAGAGAGATAACGTTCCTGGATGGAATAAATGATAGCTTTATGGAGCAATTGGTTCAGGAACAGACGAGAGAGGGAGCAATTTTAGATCTAATTCTCAGTGGAGCACAGGACTTGGTGAGAGAGGTAACGGTGGTGGGGCCACTTGGCAATAGTGATCATAATATGATCAAATTTGATTTAATGACAGGAAAAGGAACAGTGTGCAAATCCAAGGCTCTTGTGCTAAACTTTCAAAAGGGAAACTTGATAAAATGAGAAAAATTGTTAGAAAAAAACTGAAAGGAGCAGCTACAAAAGTAAAAAATGTCCAAGAGGCGTGGTCACTGTTAAAAAATACCATTCTAGAAGCACAGTCCAGATGTATTCCACACATTAAGAAAGGTGGAAAGAAGGCAAAACGATTACCAGCATGGTTAAAAGGGGAGGTGAAAGAAGCTATTTTAGCCAAAAGATCTTCATTCAAAAATTGGAAGAAGGATCCAACAGAAGAAAATAGGGTAAAGCATAAACATTGGCAAGTCAAATGTAAGACATTGATAAGACAGGCTAAGAGAGAATTTGAAAAGAAGTTGGCTGTAGAGGCAAAAATTCACAGTAAAAACTTTTTTAAATATATCCGAAGCAGAAAGCCTGTGAGGGATTCAGTTGGACCGTTAGATGATCGAGGGGTTAAAGGGGCACTTAGAGAAGATAAGGCCATCGCGGAAAGATTAGATGATTTCTTTGCTTCGGTGTTTACTGAAGAGGATGTTGGGGAGGTACCCGTAATGGAGAAAGTTTTCATGGGTAATGATTCAGATGGACTGAATCAAATCACGGTGAACCTAGAAGATGTGGTAGGCCTGACTGACAAACTGAAGAGTAGTAAATCACCTGGACCGGATGGTATACACCCCAGAGTTCTGAAGGAACTAAAAAATGAAATTTCAGACCTATTAGTAAAAATTTGTAACTTATCATTAAAATCATCCATTGTACCTGAAGACTGGAGGATAGCAAATGTAACCCCAATATTTAAAAAGGGCTCCAGGGGCAATCCGGGAAACTACAGACCGGTTAGCCTGACTTCAGTGCCAGGAAAAATAGTGGAAAGTGTTCTAAACATCAAAATCACAGAACATATAGAAAGACATGGTTTAATGGAACAAAGTCAGCATGGCTTTACCCAGGGCAAGTCTTGCCTCACAAATCTGCTTCACTTTTTTGAAGGAGTTAATAAACATGTGGATAAAGGTGAAACGGTAGATATAGTATACTTGGATTTTCAGAAGGCGTTTGACAAAGTTCCTCATGAGAGGCTTCTAGGAAAAGTAAAAAGTCATGGGATAGGTGGCGATGTCCTTTCGTGGATTGCAAACTGGTTAAAAGACAGGAAACAGAGAGTAGGATTAAATGGGCAATTTTCTCAGTGGAAGGGAGTGGACAGTGGAGTGCCTCAGGGATCTGTATTGGGACCCTTACTTTTCAATATATTTATAAATGATCTGGAAAGAAATACGACGAGTGAGATAATCAAATGTGCAGATGACACAAAATTGTTCAGAGTAGTTAAATCACAAGCAGATTGTGATAAATTGCAGGAAGACCTTGTGAGCCTGGAAAATTGGGCATCCAAATGGCAGATGAAAATTTAATGTGGATAAGTGAAAGGTGATGCATATAGGGAAAAATAACCCGTGCTATAATTACACAATGTTGGGTTCCATATTAGGTGCTACAACCCAAGAAAGAGATCTAGGAGTCATAGTGGATAACACATTGAAATCGTCGGTACAGTGTGCTGCGGCAGTCAAAAAAGCAAACAGAATGTTGGGAATTATTAGAAAGGGAATGGTGAATAAAACGGAAAATGTCATAATGCCTCTGTATCGCTCCATGGTGAGACCGCACCTTGAATACTGTGTACAATTCTGGTCGCCGCATCTCAAAAAAGATATAATTGCGATGGAGAAGGTACAGAGAAGGGCTACCAAAATGATAAGGGGAATGGAACAACTCTCCTATGAGGAAAGACTAAAGAGGTTAGGACTTTCAGCTTGGAGAAGAGACGACTGAGGGGGGATATGATAGAGGTGTTTAAAATCATGAGAGGTCTAGAACTGGTAGATGTGAATCGGTTATTTACTCTTTCGGATAGTAGAAAGACTAGGGGGCACTCCATGAAGTTAGCATGGGGCACATTTAAAACTAATCGGAGAAAGTTCTTTTTTACTCAACGCACAATTAGACTCTGGAATTTGTTGCCAGAGGATGTGGTTAGTGCAGTTAATATAGCTGTGTTTAAAAAAGGATTGGATAAGTTCTTGGAGGAGAAGTCCATTATCTGCTATTAAGTTCACTTAGAGAATAGCCACTGCCATTAGCAATGGTTACATGGAATAGACTTAGTTTTTGGGTACTTGCCAGGTTCTTATGGCCTGGATTGGCCACTGTTGGAAACAGGATGCTGGGCTTGATGGACCCTTGGTCTGACCCAGTATGGCATTTTCTTATGTTCTTATGTTTGCAAAAAAAGCCTTCTAGGCTTTTCTAGCTGTAGCTAGGTTACTGTACTTATCTTGGTGATGTTGATGTCACATACAGTTGAAACTGATATTCCTGCTTTCCAATGAAGATCATCAATTTTATTAATAATGGAAATTTGAATTAATAGTATGCATTTCATGTAAATGGGATCTGAAAGAATGCCGCAGCTGAATATTTCAGGGATCAAGTCCATGACTTGATAAAAATTTGTGCATTAATAGCACAAATGCTTCCAAAGAAGGGAGAGAATATTATTACCCAATTAGATTTCTAGCATGCATGTAATTTGCTTGCAGTCACATAATCCTGGTAAAAAGAGATTTAAATTTGTATCCTAGTTGCTTTAAGCATTAAAGTACACATCGTCCTTTTATCATGAGGTGCTAACATTAGGTCCTCAATACAAGCATAACCATTACCTTGTTCATGTGATGACAAGAGGGCTTTTGCCTATTCACAAGCATTCTGAATGCACCATAATGTAAATCTTGGTGTTTCTATGGGACCGTGTTCTTGGCCTGTAGTCCTTGCTCAGTTTTTCTGGGACTATGTTTAGGACCAACATCTTTCTAAGGCTTAGGTTCAAAACCATAGGTTTGCTAGTACTGAAGAGTCAGGTTCTCTGGAGTGCTGAAGTATTAAGTCAAGTTCCTTGGGGTGCAGGAGTATGGAATCAGGTTCTCAAAGTCACTGAAGCACTAAATCAGGTTCTTTGAGGTACTGAAGCTCTGACTTAATGTCTCTTGGATGCTGAAATAAAGGGCTAGGACTTCTCTGGCGCTGGATGATAGCATGACATTCCTTAGCCACTGGATGGCCTCAGGTTCTCTGGGGTGCAGAGGCGCAGACTTGGGTTCTTTGAGGCACACAATCACTGAATCAAGGTTTCTGGGGCCTTGAAGCATGGGACCAGAGGCTTTCTAGTGCTGTTATAGAGGATTACCCTTTCTGGATGGCTGAGTGACTAGACTAGAACTTCTCTGGCTCTGGGTAGTCTTGCTGGTATCCTCTGAGACTTGATAGTTAATTCAGAATTTCTTGGATGGCAGAACTGGAACCCCTCCTGGGGTGAGATACTGATTCAGAGTCTCTCTGAGATGGGATGGCCGGGTCACAGTCTCTCTAAGCCTGGACTGATGACTTGGGTTTCTCCAAGGCTGGACTGAGGACTCGGGGTCTCTCTGAGGTTGGACTGAGGACTCAGGGTCTCTCTGAGGTTGGACTGAGGATTTGGGGTCTCTCAGAGGCTGGATTGAGGACTTAGGAATTTTCAGCAGCTGGTCCTCTGGCACAGGGCATCTTGGAAGTTGGGCTTCTGGCTCGGGGCATCTCGTTGGCTGGGTCTCTGGCTCAGGGATCTGGGAGGCAAGATAGCTGGATTAATGTTTCCTGTGTACTAGGTAGCTAAGCCAGGGTCTTTCTGGCACTGACTGGCTGGAACAAAGTCCCTCTGGCCCTGGCTGACTGGAACTTGCTCCTCCTGGAGCAGATCACCTGGACTAGACACTTTCTGGCACTAGATTACTGGGTCAGACTCTCTCTGGCACTGGTCAGTTGGTGTGACATTTCTCTGGCACTGGTACACTGGGTAGATGGGTGAAACAGATTCTCCCTGGCACTGGCTCGCGGGCACCATGTTTCTCTTGCACAGGCTAGCTAAGACCACATCTCTCTGGTGCTGGCTGACTGGAAAAGAGCCTCCTAGAAACTGGGTGGCTGGGTCAGTGTCCCTGTGGCACAGACAGGCTGGAATAGGTTGCCCCTTTTAGAGCAGATCAGGAGTGCAGTCCTTCAGAAGACGGTTTACTGAACTAGATTTTTCCCAGAGTGGAATGGGAGAAGTGGACTCCTCACAAGCTGAGGCAGGACTGCAACCAGCAGAACTTCAGGTGGCATTGCAATTCCCTCTAGCTGGAAGGACAATAAAGAGTTTACAGAAGACATTAAAGGTATTTCTACCTGGCATTATGACTGAACGAAGGAACAAAACCCTAATGGCAGCACTGTTAAAACAGAAGTTATTTTTACAACTGCTGCATCCAGACTGGGCTTCCAAATGGCAGATGAAATTTAATGTGGACAAGTGCAAAGTGATGCATATAGGGAAAAATAACACTTGCTGTAGTTACACGATGTTAGGTTCTATCTTAGGAGTTACCACCAAGGAAAGGGATCTAGGCATCATAATGGATAATACATTGAAATCGTCGGCTCAGTATTCAGTTACGATCAAAAAAGCAAACAGAATATTAGGAATTATTAGGAAGGGAATGGCAAATAAAAAGATGAATGTTATAATGCGTCTGTATCGCTTCATGGTGAGATAGCATCTTGAATACTGTTTACAATTCTGGTCACTACATCTAAAAAAAGATATAGTTGCACTGGAGAAAGTGCAGAGAAGGGAGACAAAAATGATAAGGGGCATGGAACGGCTACCCTATGAGGAAAGGCTAAAGAAGTTAGGGTTGTTCGGTTTGGAGAAGAGACGACTGAGAAGAGATATGATAGAGGTTTACAAAATCATGAAATGACTTGAACAAGTTAATGTAAATCGGTTATTTACTCTCTCAAATAACAGAAGGGCCAGGGGGCACTCCATGAAGTTAACAAGTAGCTCATTTAAAACAAATCAAATAAAATTATTTTTCACTCAGTGCATAGGTAAGCTCTGGAATTCATTGCCAGAGGATGTGGTTACAGCAGTTAGTGTAATTGGGTTTAAAAAAGGTTTGGATAATTCCTAGAGGAAAAATCCATAAACTGCTATTAATTAATAAGCAATATTAGCTTGTGATTTATTTAACATTTGGGTATTTGCCAGGTACTTGTGACTTGGATTGACCACTGTTGGAAACAGGATACTGGGCTTGATGGATGCTTGGTCTGATCCAGTATGGCATATCAAAACAAACAAACAAACAAACAAACAAAAAAAGCAAAATAAAGAAAATAATTCTCTGTGCCTGGGTTTGCTTGGGTCTGGATGAGCTGTGGTTGCAAAATGACCAATGGTAATTGAATTAACTGCTTTTGTCAAGAAGACTGTGCTAGGTAAATTTTGAGAGGCAGCTCTCATGTTGTCAAAATCTACTGTTTGCATAGCAGGAACTGGTTTTGGAGCTGTGGGTTTCAGGACATCTGGGCTGGATATGGGAACAGGCTTTGAATTTTCGTGTCTGGATGCACTGTGGTTTTCAAGGGAGCTGGACTGATTACAGCACAAATGGGACAAGATCTGTCTGGAGGTGTATATACCCAAGGAAGCATTGACATTTCCACCAGGTTGGGATTAGGGAAGCCATACTCCAAACACACTGAAAATAGCAGAGAATTTTTTGCTGGATATTTACTGTACTTCCAGAAATCTGGGGTCTGAGGTGAATTGGTACCGTCAGGTAAGAGAATTCTTAGCTTGGGATCAGGCTGGGATGCAGCACAGCCGCTACAGTTAGTTGCAGATGCAAGGTTTGTAGTCCAATACTTTGAACAGTCCCACAATGTAAAGTTAGGAAAATAGCATAAAATGTACTCTAGACAGTGTGAGGGATTCAAAATTTGTCAGGCAAAACAAACATAATAACACACAGAACCAAAACTAGTTTGAGTTATTGGGCCAAAAACACCATGGTGAAAATAATTGGAATCTGCACCTGATTCTCCACATTGACAAGGAGCCCTGTACCCACTCCTGTGGGGATTCTTTGGCCTTTTCATTTTGTCATATAGATGCAGGTTGGATTCCAGGTATACGCCCACAGGACTAGTGCAAGACCATGGACTGGGCTAGGATTTTTCTTCTGCCTAGCCAGTCCCCCTCTCCCACAGGTTGAACCCTTGGGTTCTGGGGGCTAGTAAGGCTTGGCTTCTATGGCTGACCATCATGGTTATAAAGCAAGGCAGAGTGGATAAGATTGGGCAGGCTAGATGAGGCAGGGCAGTCTGGATTGGATACTGGAGCAGGCTGGCAGCAGGATATTGGGCAAGGTCTGGGCTAGATTCCATCACAGAGTGGGGCAGGATACTGAGCAAGGACTGGGCTGGATAGAGGCACAGGCTGGGCAGGGCATTACAAGGAAAACAACGAGAAGGGATGCCACAAAGAAGCCTTTTTCAATTCTTTATTGGTGGAGACGTAAAAAAAACTGCCCGACTCTGGCCGAGTTTCGCCACATAAAGTGGCTGCTTCAGGGGCTCAGTTAGCGTCAATCGTGCTTAAAAATCTATCATTTCCATTCATCAACGGTGCCATATACGTTTAGCTGCACACAGCACAAATCGTCTCCACTCTCATCGATTCAGGCCAAGGTCAGAGGGCCAAAGGTGACTTGATGAAAAGGCAGTGAGGTACTGATGAAGCAGGGTTAAACAGGGCTGGAGCTTGGGTGTAAACAGTGAGGAGGTACTTGGCAAAGCTATAGGTAAGGCTCGCTGAGGACCCCCGGTAGACTGATGACTGCACAGCAGGCTAAACCTTGGCACAGAGAGATTGTATAACAAGTGAAACACTGACAGTTGTAATGTTTGCAGGAATTGTCTTTTTACCACCAGCACAAGTAGTGTTTTTGATTTTATATTTATAGTATAAAGAATGTTTTATATATATTTTTATTTATATTTTTCATTAATTTTTTTCTATATATCTCCATTAAGAGAATAAGTTTGTGGAATGATGTCAACTTACTGAGCCATTTGCTTCAAGAAATATCTCAATGTTCATTGAAACAGCTTCATTGCATTTCATATTTTTCTAGATTTTACATTTTTTTTTTTTTACAATAAAGAATTCCTTATCCTTGAGAAAAGAAGGTTCTGCTTTAAGTCACTTTATAAAGATCTTCTGAAGCGGCACTGGCTGCCAAAACATAAAGATGGCAATGTTGGGACTTATTTTTTAATACAATTTTTAATATGGGTTTTTTCTAAACCATTTATTTTTTTATAGTTTACTTGTTTATATTATATTAGTTATAATTAGAGTTGATATATTATATTAAAGTTTTCCATTTTTTTAATTATATAAATTATCTTTTTGTTATGTGAATTAAGTTTAGCAGAAGTTTGTTTTTTTCAGCCACTTTCTCTCTCAAGCTCTTATTGATAATTTTTCTACTTTAGTAGCTATTTACATATAATATATAAACCTACCGCCAATAAATCCAGAAGTATAAACATGCCTTGCTTTTCAAGAAAATAGTCTTCTGATGTGTAACATCCTATAATACAGCACCTAAAACAGAGGAAAGAAGAGATTTTTGTTTTTAACTTGCAACATAAGATTATCTACTTCTCTTTCATTTTTTATTTATTTTATTTATTTAAGGTTTTTATATACCGGCAATCATGAAAACATATCTTGCTGGTTTACATGGAACGGGAGTGCATTAAATACATCAATTCGAACTGTGGTGACCGAAGGAGCAGTTACAAATAACAAGGGTAGCAGAACTTGGAGAAGAAGGAAGAGATAGGAAAGAATAAACGGTTAAACGGTATAAATAAATTAAATGCTATGTACATATCTTTCATATCTTCCATAATTAAAATAATAGAACTTGGTAATTTGTAATATGTTTTACACTCTAGCTATCCAGAGCTGGTAAAATTCTCTAACATGTTTAAGTTAAAAATCAATGCAACTGCAATCTAAAATCTTACCAATGACTTATACAGAGCAGTTATCACCTCATTTTTTTGACTATGCCTTTCCCTATTCACCTTAGCATTTCTCTGGCTCTGGTCAGTGCCTTGTCACACTGTTTCATTACCACGAGAACAACAAATATGATCATTCTCAGCCTGCTTTCCTGCTTGCTGCATATCTCCATCTCCTTCTTCTATGCTGTTCCTTTGGATTTCTGCATTCATAGAAACATAGATACATAAGGCAGAAAAAGACCATATGGCCCATTCAGTCTGCCCATCCATCTAATTCATTTAGTATTATAATTCTCATCACTTCCTTAGAGATCCCCTGTATTTATCCCATGCTTTCTTTAATTCAGATTCTGTTTTGTCTCCACTTCTTCCACTGGGAGGCAGTTCCAAATATCCACTACCCTCTCAGTAAAGAAATATTTCCCAAAATCACTCCTGAGTCTACCCCATTTCAACTTCATCTCATGACCCCCTTTCTAGACTCTCCTTTCCATTGAGAAAGGCTTACCTCCAGTGCATGGAAACCTTTGAGACAGCAGAGTTGCTTACCTGTAACAGGTGTTCTCCTAGGACAGCAGGATGTTAGTCCTCACACATGGGTGACATCATCAGATGGAGCTCGGCTCGAAACTTTGATCTCAAAGATTCTAGAGCTTTCAGCATGCCCTACTGAGCATGTGCAGCTATAGTCATCACCCTGCTCCCTATGCAGAGCCTCTCAGTCCATGATATACATTTATTTATTTGTTTTTATATATGGATATTCATTAAACATCATACCGGTTCACAACAGTTAAAATAGATAAATAACAATTTCATTAAAAATCTAATTCATAGCATATCATATACAATTATTTTATTTATTTATTTTAAGTTTTTCTATACCGGCATTCGCGATAAATATCGCATCATGTCGGTTTACAATTAACAAGTGGATAGGGAACAAAAGGCAAAAAATAACATTGATCTTAGTAATAATAATAATAATAATAATAGTAAAAACATTAAACAAGAGAAGGCTAAGGAATGCAGTTACAATAAAACAAGGGAGTAATATAACTTGGATCAGAGAAAAGAAGCAGGGGTTTAAATAGAGAGAACATATATGCCAGTCAATGTGCTTATAGCATTGATGAATTGCCCTTATGAGGTAGGGCTATTAATTACCATAATTAAGGTAAAGTCTGAGCGACTAGTTAATAATGGAATAGGTTCAGTTTAGTTCAGGAAAGGCTTTCATGAATAGCCACGTTTTAAGTCTTTTCCTAAATGTAGGAAGGCAGGGTTCCTGTCGTAAGTCTGGTGGGATGGAGTTCCACAATGTTGGTCCTGCAGTGGAGAAAGCCCTGTCTCTGGCGGTTATGTGCTTCATGGATTTGGAGTGTGGTACTTGTAGGGTTTCTCTATAGGACTCTCTGATTGGTCTTTTGGACGTGAATTTTTTGAGAGGAATTTGAAGGTTGAGCTGGGAGTGTTGATGTATAGCTTTGTAAATAGTGGTTATGGACTTATATATGATTCTGTAATGAATTGGCAGCCAATGCAGGTCTTTGAGGATTGGTGATATGTGGTCTCTTCTCCGTGTGTTAGTTAATATTCTCGCAGCCGTGTTTTGGACCATCTGAAGGGGTTTAGTGTGAGATGACGGAAGTCCTAGTAGCAAAGAGTTGCAGTAATCTAGTTTAGCAAATATTATTGATTGTAGAATAGTTCTGTAGTCATGAAAATGGAAGAGTGGTCTTATTCTTTTTAAGACTTGGAGTTTATAGAAGCAGTCCTTAGTAGTTTGATTTATGAATGCTTTTAGGTTTAACCTGTTATCCATGATAGCTCCCAAGTTTCTTACTTGTGGGGTTTGTAAATTGGGTGGAGGATTTGTGTCGATGTTGCTGTTTTCAGATGAAATTAAGAGGAGTTCGCTTTTTGAAGAGTTTAGTATAAGATTAAGGTTTGAGAGGAGTCCATTGATTTTTTGAAGACAAGTTTCCCAAGACAAGTTGGTGTAGGAGTCTTTGACTGGGATGACTATCTGGACGTCATCTGCATACGGAAAGTGTTTAAGGTTTAAGTTAGTTAGCAGTTGGCAAAGAGGGAGCAGGTAGATATTAAAGAGCGTTGGTGAAAGGGAGGAGCCCTGTGGCACTCCCGTAGATGAAGTGTAGTGTTGAGATTCTTTGTTGTGAATTTTGACTTTGTATTTTCTGTTCCCTAAGAACGATTTGAACCATGATAGTGCAGTTCCTGTTATTCCGATGTTTGCTAATTGAATTAGTAGGGTGGAGTGGTTAACCATATCAAAGGCAGCTGAGAGGTCCAGGAGGATCAGTAAATAAGTGTGACCTTTATCCAGGCCCATGATGAGGTAGTCGGTCAGGGAAATTAGTAGTGATTCAGTGCTTAAAGTTTTTCTGAAGCCATATTGAGATGGGAACAGAATTTTATGTTCCTCGAGGTAGTCTGAGAGTCTGGAGTTAACTAATTTTTCCATTACCTTAGCTATGAATGGGAGATTGGATATAGGACGGAAATTGGTAGGATCATTAGGATTTAAGTTGGGTTTTTTTAAGAGCGGTTTGATGGATGCAATTTTCAGGTCGTCCGGGCAGATTCCTTGTGCTAGGGAACAGTTAATAATGTCTGTCAGAGCATTGGAGATTGTGTCTGGTATTAGCAGGAGAAGTTTGGATGGGATGTGGTCTAAAGGGTGAGATGAAGGTTTCATTTTCTTCAGTGTAGAGAGTATCTCAGAAGTAGTGATGGGTTCGAAGGATTGTAGAGTAATGTCTTTGTTGTGGTGGAAGTATGTGTTGGATGGCGTTGAAGTGTTGGTTCTCAGCTGTGTTATTAGGTTGGAGATTTTGTTGCTAAAGAAGAGGGCTAACTCCTCTGCTTTTTCTTGTGCTAGGTTGGCAGGGATGTCAGGAGTCATGGTTTGCGTTAAATTAGATACATAGGCAAAGAGGGCTTTGGAATCAAAGATAATATGGTGGATCTTCTGTGCAAAGAAGTCCCTTTTTGTTTTTAATGTAGTGCTTTTGTATTGGTGGAGTGTGAGTTTGTAGGCAGAGAGGGATATCTGTGTTGGTGTTTTCCGCCATTTGCTTTCCTTCTGTCGGAGGGAGTGTTTCAGTTTTTGAAGTTCTTCTTTGAACCAAGGTTGTCTTTTGGAGGAGTTGTGTTCAAGTTTTTTTGTTGCCAGAGGACAGAGATCGTTGGCTGCTGTTTCTGTCATCATGGACCAAGAGTGGAGGGCTGAGTTGGGTGAAGAGATGTCTATGAGTGGGAGTTTTGGGCCAAGATGATTGTGTAATTCCTCGGATGTGCAAGATTTCCTGTATATGAATTCAGGTTGTGGGACAGGTTTTTTGCTTATTTGTTCTAGCAAAAAGGTGGAAGATATTAAAGTATGGTCAGACCAGGGAACAGGTTGGCATTTGGGTGGAGTTGAGTGAGAGATGCTAGAGTTTACGAATATTAGGTCCAGGGTGTGACCTGCTCTGTGGGTAGGTTTGTTTATGATCTGCTTGAACCCTATGGCCGCCATGGCGATTAAGAAGGATTCGCAATTGGTTGAGAGAATGGGGTCGTCGACGTGTAAGTTAAAATCTCCCAATATTATAGCGGGATGCTCCAGATTTAGGTATGTTGTTGTTAATTCTAGAATGGGTGATGCATCGGATTCCAGAAGGCCTGGAGGAGCATAGATTAGAAGGATTTGCAGACTGTCAGATTTGAATAGGCCTGTTTCTATTTTTGACGGAGAGTTAATAGGGAATTGGGTGATTTTTAGCTCTTTTTTGGCTGCTAGGAAGATATCTCCACCCCTTTTCTTCTTTCTAGGGATGGAGAAGATGTCGTAGATTTGAGTTGGAAGTTGGTTTAGTAGTGCGGTGTCCGTGTGTTTAAGCCATGTTTCAGTTATGGCGCAGAAGTCAGGATTTCTGTCCAAGAGAATGTCATTGAGAATTAGTGTTTTCTTAGAGAGTGATTGTGCGTTGAATAGTATCAAAGAAAAAAGAGCTAGGCCTAAAGTTTGTGTAAACGGGGAAATCATGATGGGGATAAGGGATTTGTAGGTGGGTGGGCGTGAGATCAAAGAGTGTTTTGCTGTGAGAAAGGTTCTGTGCTGGAGGATTGGAATTGGGAGGCCCGTGAGCATTGTGGTCTGCTGGATGAAGAGTGGTTGCTGGATGAAGATTGGATGAAAGGCTGCTGGATGAAGATTGGGTGAAAGGTTGCTGGATGAAGATTGGATGAAAGGCTGCTGGATGAAGATTGGGTGAAAGGTTGCTGGATGAAGATTGGGTGAGAGGCTGCTGGATGAAGATTGGATGAGAGGCTGCTGGATGAAGATTGGGTGAGAGGCTGCTGGATGAAGATTGGATGAAAGGTTGCTGGATGAAGATTGGGTGAGAGGCTGCTGGATGAAGATTGGGTGAGAGGCTGCTGGATGAAGATTGGGTGAGAGGCTGCTGGATGAAGATTGTAAGAGTGATTGCTGGATGAAGACTGGGTGAGAGGCTGTTGGATGAAGATTGGAAGAGTGGCTGCTGGATGACGATAGGATCAGAGGCTGATGGGCGAGGATAGGATGAGTGGATTGCTGGGAGAAGGTATGTGAGTGTCTGCTGGAGGTCGAATTAGATGTGTACTGGAGAATGCCGTGATGAGAGCAAAATTAGGGTAAAGGTGATTGCTTGGGCTTTGTAAGAGATATACTTGGTATTCTAATGGCAAAGGCTGTGGTGTGTTAGATTGTATCTAGGGGCGTCGTCCTGACCTAGAAGGATTTTGAAAGAGCTCTGGAGGTACTGGTGTGAATTATCACTTGGCTCTGGGACGCTCCAAGGGGCGCGCTAAGGGGCAGGCCCCTTAGTTTGCGCTCCTTCGGACGTGCGACGCCTGGTGCGCGATGCCGGAGGGCAGCACGCTAATATAAAAGGGCTGAGGGAGCCCTGTGGTCCTTAAACTGCCCTCTGATAGGCCTGGTGCCTTACAGGGGAGCGCGGTTACTCACCGCGTGGTTCGGCGTCTCTTAAATTATTTGTTTTCTGTTCCCTCCTTGTAGTTTTTCTTCTGGGTGATTTATTTTAATTAGTTTTCCCTTTTAAGCCTCCTCTGCACGGCTCACCAATCTGGCTACAGTGAGCGGGCTTTTGCCCCGACTGGGCCGCGCCGGTCGCGCAAGCCCCGGCAGAGAAGGTATCGCCGAGAGTGGGCGGTAATGAAGAGGGATGCCGCCGGGAGGTGTCGGGATTTAAAAGGTCCCTAAACTGCCCTCTGATAGGCCTGGTGCCTTACAGGGGGGCGCGGTTACTCACCGCGTGGTCCGGCGTCTCTTAAATTATTTGTTTTCTGTTCCCTCCTTGTAGTTTTTCTTCTGGGTGATTTATTTTAATTAGTTTTCCCTTTTAAGCCTCCTCTGCATGGCTCACCAATCTGGCTACAGTGAGCGGGCTTTTGCCCCGACTGGGCCGCGCAAGCCCCGGCAGAGAAGGTATCGCCGAGAGCGATACCTTCTCTGCCGGGGCTAAAATAACAGAGTTAAAATACTACAAAAAATAACATAAAATAACATCATATTTCAATTAAAAAATTGCATCAAATTAATAGCATAAAATAGGTAAAATAACCAATGTAGAGTCTTAATAACCTTAGGGACCTTACAATTTCATATCTGCACACCGAAAGCCTGCCGGAATAACCAGATCTTTAGGTTCTTCTTAAACATCTGAAAATGACTGTAAAGCCTTAATTCAGATGGTAAAATATTCCATAGTTTGGGTCAGGCCAATGACAAGGCTTTTTCTCTGAAACAATTCAAATGAGCCAGCCTGGGAGATGGTATTATTAATAAACCTTTATTGCTGGATCGCAGATTCTGTTGTGGTATGTGGAAATGAAATGCCGCAATGAACCATTCAACATGATCATTGAATAAAGATTTATGAATCAGGGATATTTATTTATTTATTTATTTATTTATTGAAGGCTTTTATATACAGACTTTCTTGATACAAATCAAATCAACTCGGTTTACATCGAACTAAGCAGTAAATATAGATAACCAATCAACAAGAGACAATTTAAGAAGCATAAAGTTACATTATAACAAGGATGCCTTAATTGGGAGTAGGAAATAAAGAGGGAGAAACGAAGATAAATACTATATACAAGTGAGGGAAGGCAAGAAGCCGCCCTCTTAATAGCTGGAAAACATGAATTGGTGAATTTTTTATTTACATGAATGAATGAGGAACAGTTCTAAATCAGGCTGTGGAGCTTGTAGTGGGGAAGGCTCGGCAGAACAGCCATGTCTTTATACTTTAAAGTATACTTTATACTTTAAATTGAATTCGGCATAAGATGGGCAGCCAATGTAAATCTTTTAGAACTGGGGTAATATGGTCATATTTATTGGACCCTGATAAAACTCTTGCTGCTGCATTCTGAAGTAATTGAAGAGGTCTAATAGTTGCTACAGGAAGGCTCAAAAAGAGGGCGTAGCAATAATCCAATATTGAAAAAAATCAGAGCCTTCAGGACAGTTCTAAAATCATTTGGATAAAAATACGGTTTAAGTTTCTTTAAAATCTGCAACTTAAAAAAACTGTCTTTGATCAAATTATTAATAAACTTTTTCAAGTTTAATTCACTGTCCAAGATGACACCTAAATCCCTTACATCGTTAACGATAGGGAAATTTGGTTCAATGTTGTCAACTTCTAATATCAATTTATTAACACACCTGTTGTGCATCACCAGAATTTTGGTATTTGTTGATTTAGGGATAGATTCATATGCGCTAATAATTGCACTATGGAAGAGAGATACAATTTTAATGTATTGGCCAGAGAACCATTATTCGGGAGCAAAATTTGGACATCATCAACGTATATTGTTGCGCTGGAGGTGGACCTTTGGCCTGGTGCAGGATTGGTATGGCCCTCTGGTCGGACCCAGAGAGCGCCTGCCACCAGGAGGCGGAGCACAGGAGGAGACAGAGGCTAGCTGGAGCTTCGCCAATAGCAAGGTTCCCGTAGGTTGAGCCCTTGGTTACCCGGGCCGCCTGGTCTTAGGTGGGCCTCGCAGGGTCTCCTAGAGAGGAAGCACAGGGGAGTACCCACCACGAACAAGGGTGCGCGGTCGATGTCCAAGCAAGAATATCCAGAGGTCGCAGGAGGCCAGAATAGAGTGCCCGAGTGGACAGCGAGGATCAAGGCCAGAGTAACAGTCCAGAATGGTCAGCCGAAGCATGGGTCAGTACCTTTAGTCAGTCTGGGAGTAGTCAGGCAGAGGTCAAGTTCCAGGCAGCAGTCAGACGTGGTCGGTGGACAGGTAGAGGTCGGTTCCAGGCAGCAGTCAGACGTGGTCAGTGGACAGGCAGAGGTCAAGTTCCAGGCAGCGGTCAGATGAGGTCAGGAGCAAGCAAAGGTAAGTACCATGAGATCAGTCTGAAGGGTACTACCAGGAATGGAGAGCCGAAGGAACAGGAGATGCTGGAGCAGGAGATGCTGAAACAGGCAAACTAGAGACACTGGAGTGTACGACCCGATTGCCAAAGCAATTAGCTAGTGGTTGAGCTCAGGTGATGTCAGAATCGGGTGCTGCCCGTGAGTTTCCCACGCTTGGCCCTTTAAAGTTGGGAGAGCTCTGCGCGCAAGCTAGGGGGCGGGGCCAAGGCCGAGGAGAACGCCGAGCCCCGGCGCGAGGAGCGCTGCGAGGTGGAAGGCCCTGATGGGCCTGGGGACGCTCATGGACGCCACAGGTGAGCAGCGCTGGGATTGAAAGAGGAGCTTGTAGACGGGCACACCAGGTGAGCAGGCCCGGTCGCGGCACCAGCGCGGCCAGGAAGCTCAACAGTACTCCCCCTTACCAGCCTGGGCTTCTCAGGATAGGTCCGGTGGAACTCAGTGAGAAGATCTTTGTTGTCGATGTGGTGGGATGGCTTCCAGGAGTTCTCCTCTGGCTTGAAGTCCTCCCACATCAGGAGGTACTCCCAATGGCCTCTATGGCGCCAGATATCCAGGACCTTTTACTTGGAGGATGTCCTCAGGTTCAGCAGCAAGTTGTAGGCTCAGGGGGCCTTCGAGAGGGTCAGGACAAGACAAGTGGCTTCAATAGGAACACATGGAATGTGTTGTGGATTCCCATGGAGGTGCAAGTTGCAGCTGGTAGGTAACCGCACCTATGTGTTGGATGATCGGGAATGGTCTGATGAATCGGGAAGCCAGTCGCTGTGAAGGAAGACATAGTCTGATGTGTTTAGTGCTCAACCAGACTTTCTGGCCGGGCTGAAACAGGGGTGTGGTGCGACGATGAACGCCCGTGAAGTGTTTGGCTCTCTCGGCAGCAAGGGCACGGAAAGCGGCACTGATAGAGGCAGGCGTGGCTGGTGACCAAATACTACTGAGAAGGGTGAGACGTCAGTGGCAGAGACGACGTGGGTATTGTGGGATAACTCGGCCCATGACAAGAGGTCGGCCCAGTTATCCTGCTGATCATTGATGTAGGATCTCAGGAATGTCTTCAGGGAGCGGTTTGTCCTCTTGGCTTGGCCATTCGCTTGAGGGTGGTAGGCCGACGTCAGGTTCAGGGCAATATCAAACGTTTTACACAAGGACTTCCAGTACTTGGCAGCGAATTGTGGCCCACGATCAGAAATGATCTCTCTGGGTAATCCATGTAAGTGGAATACATTGTTTAGGAAGAGTTTTGCCAGTTCAGGAGCTGAGGGGAGGCTCTGTAGTGGAACGAAGTGGGCCATTTTTGAAAAGAGCTCGATAATAATCCAAATGACTGTGTTGCCCTTTGATGGGGGCAGATCGACGTTGAAGTTAGTAAAGATGCTTGACCAGGGTTCAGTGGGAGCCGAAAGAGGTTGGACGAGTCCCCAAGGGTGGCCAGTCAGAGGTTTTTGCTGTGCACAGATGGGGCAGGAGTCTATATAACTGCGGGAGTCTTTAACCATGCTAGGCCACCAGTAATGTCTTAACATCTCAAGGGTCTGAGCCCGGCCAGGATGGCCGGCCAACTTCGAGTTATGGGCCCAGCGGAGGACGCGCTCCTGGAGACGGCGTGGGACCACCATCTTACCGGCTGGTACCGTGTTAGTAACTGCGAGGGTTATGCTCCTTGTAGGTGATCAAATAGTTTGCTAATGAGTGGCAGAGGGTAACGATCCTTGCGAGTCACGGCGTTTAGCACACGGTAGTCCATGCAAGGATGTAAACTACCATCTTTCTTCTTCATGAAGAAGAATCCGGCTCCTGCCGGGGAATCAGAGGGTCTTATGAATCCTTTATCCAGATTCTCTTTAATGTACTCAGACATTGCTTGGGTTTCCAGAAGCGAGAGGGGGTAGGTTCTGCCCTTGGGAGGCATGGTGCCCGGAAGGAACTCAATGGGACAACTGAATTCTTGGAGTGGAGGCAGGATGTCAGCATTTTGTTTGGAGAACACATCCCTGAAGTCAGAATATGGATCAAGTAACCTGGTAATGGTTGTATGGTTCAGAACGGTAACCGCTGGAGACACCTTTCGCAGATAGTGGTTCTGGCACTGGGGTCCCCACTGAGTTAACTGCAGGGATTGCCAGTCGAAGTGGGGTGCATGTACCTGGAGCCAAGGAAGTCCTAGGAATACCGGATGCGTGGAACGCTTCAAGACGTACAGAAAAGTTTCCTCTTCATGAAGGGTTCTCAAGGTGAGGCGGAAAGCTACGGTGCAATGAGTAATGCATCCAGGGAGGTGCTCTTCCTGGATTGATGCGATGCGGAGAGGTACTTCCAGAGGTTGAAGCGGGATCTGAAGTAGTGTGACGATATCGTCCAGAATAAAACTGCCACTCGGTGCAGTGTCCACGAGTGCGGTAGTGGCAAAGGACCGTGAATCCCTAAAGAGGGACACAGGAAGGAGTAATTGGGGGCCAGTAACAGTAGCGCCCAAGCTCGGGACCTCTGCCAGGCTCAGGCTCTGCAGTTTCCCGATGTATGGGGCAGGATTGCAGGAGATGTCCGGAACTACCACAATATAGGTAAAGGTCTTGTTTTTTACATAGGAGGTGCTCCTCAGGGGACAAGTGCCCGCAATTAATTTGAATCGGTTCCTCTGGTAATGGAGGAGGTGCCGGTAAGGCCTTCAAATGGGGGCTCGTAGCACCAGCTGGGCGTGAGGCAGAAGGCCGGAGGACCTTTATCTCCTGGTGTCACTGGAGTAGGCGATGGTCAATCTTGCTGACCAGGGAAGTCAGGTCTTCAAGAAATGTGGGAATCTCACAAGCAGCTAGCTCATCCTTGAGAGCAGGAGACAGGCCCTCTAGATAGATTGCCCATAGACAGTCCTTTTGTCACCCTAGTTCTGTGGCTAATGTTCTAAATTCCACCGTGAATTCGGTGAGTGAATGCGAGCCTTGACGAATGTGGAGAAGATGAATACTCGCAACCACCTGTCGGCTGGGATCTTCGAAGGTCTGCTTGAAAACGGAAATGAAGTGGGAGAGGTGATGGAGGATGTCATCAGAATGCTCCCAAAGAGGGGAAGCCCATGCCAGGGCTTTCCCTTCAAGGCGTGAGAGGATGAAGGTGATCTTGGTGGTCTCACTTGGAAACAGCGCAGGCTGTAGTGCGAATTGCATAAAACATTGGTTGATAAAGCCTCGGCAGAGGTGTGGATCCCCATTAAAAGGGGTGGAGCTGGGAGAGCCCATGATGCCCGCGGGGGCAGAGTTTGAGCCAAACCCCCTGAATTGGCCATGACAAAATCCTCTAGTTGAGACCATAGTCTCTCCACAGATAAAGCTAATGCTTCCATGGTTCGCTGTTGTTCTCAGATATGAGCAGCTAGGCCAGGGATGGCCTGCAAGGTGGGAGACTCCGCCAAGTCCAGGGCCTTGGCAATCTGTTGAGCTGGAGGTGGACCCTTGTCCTGGTGCAGGATTGGTATGGCCCTCTGGTTGGACCCAGAGACCGCCTGCCACCAGGAGGCGGAGCATAGGAGGAGACAGAGGCTAGCTGGAGCTTCGCCAATAGCAACCCGGGATTCCCGCAGGTTGAGCCCTTGGTTACCTGGGCTGTCTGGTCTTAGGTGGACCTTGCAGGGTCTCCTAGAGAGGAAGTGCAGGGGAGTGCCCACAATGAACAAGGGTGCGTGGTCGATGTCCAAGCAAGAATATCCAGAGGTAGCAGGAGGCCAGAATAGAGTGTCCGAGTGGATAGCGAGAATCAAGGCCAGAGTAATAGTCCAGAATGGTCAGCCGAAGCAGGGGTCAGTACCTTTAGTCAGTCTGGGAGTAGTCAGATCAGGCAGAAATCAAGTTCCAGGCAGCGGTCAGACGTGGTCGGTGGACAGGCAGAGGTCGGTTCCAGGCAGCAGTCAGACGTGTTCAGTGGACAGGCAGAGGTCAAGCTCCAGGCAGCGGTCAGAGGACAGGCAGAGGTCGGTTCCAGGCAGCAGTCAGACGAGGTCAGAGGCAAGCAAAGGTCAGTACCGTGAGATCAGTCTAAAGGGTATTACCAGGAATGGAGAAACGAAGGAACAGGAGACGCTGGAGCAGGAGATGCTGGAGCAGGAGAAGCTGGAACAGGAGACACTTGAACAGGCAAACTAGAGACACTGGAGTGTATGACCCAATTGCCAAGGCAATTAGCTAGTGGTTGAGCCCTGCGCTAGGGGGTAGGGCTGATGCCAAGGAGGATGCTGAGTCCCGGCGTGAGGAGCGCTGTGAGGCGGAAGGCCCCGATGGGCCTGGGGACGCTCGTGGATGCCGTGGGTGTGCAGCGCTGGGATTGAGAGGAGCTTGTAGACGGGCATGCCAGGTGTGCAGGCCCGGTCGCGGCACCAGTGCGGCCGGGAAACGCAACATATATATAACACGTTAATCCTAATCTAGCAAGCAGCTTGTATAATAGCAAATATAAATGTTGAAGAGTGTCGCAGATAGTGAGGAGCCTTGCGGTAACGCCAGAGGAAAGTGGCACTGGGTCGGACTCGAATGTTCCAAGCTTCACTTTATATGATCTGTTTATAAAATAAGAATCAAACCATTCTAAGACTTTACCAGATAATCCAATTTCAGATAATCTCTGAATCAGTATTCCATGATCAATTGTATCGAATGCAAATGAGATGTCCAACATGATAAGTAAATAAGGTTGCCCACTGTCCAATCCTCTAAGTACTGTATCAGTTAATGATCGAAGTAAAGTCTCGGTACTAGAAAATTTTCCAAAGCTGAATTGTGTCGGGTATAATATGTTATTATTGTCTCAGGGCCGGATTTTAAAAGGGTTATGCGTGCTGGGCCTATTTTAAAAAGGTCCGGCAACGCGTGTAAAGCTCCGGGAGTGTGTAAGTCCCGGGGCTTGCAAAAAGGGGTGGGAGGTGGGAGGGGTGTGGCCATCCGGGGCGGGGCAGGCTTCCAGCACAGCGGCCATATTTGCTGCTGTGCCGGGGATCGGAGCGGCCTGGGAGTGAACGGGGGAAGGTAGCGTGGCTCGGCGGAAAAAGGTAGTGTGGCTCGGCCAAGCAATAGACAACGATGCATGATCCAGGAATCCTCTGTCCGCAGATGGGGTGATCCTGAAAATGGGGAAAAACAGCTTGCACACTACTGCGAGCAAAGGGCAGTGCTTCTGTTGCGGGGTACTCAGCCCCCAACTCCCTCAGCCATGGACATAGAAATAGAGTGGAAGGAATAATCACCCAGCTGATGGACTGAAACTCTCCTCACAGAGGAGGGTTCCACAGGCAAGAATGATTGATGATAGCGATCCTTAAGGAGGACACTCACCGAGTCCAGCAGATTCCAAAGTGACTGCCGAACAGGGGGAAAACTGGAGGGTCATCGGGGGATAACACTGCACACGCTTCCTCATGGATAGAGCTGCTGCATCTCAGAGCGCCCAAGGGAGAATGTTATTCTTGACTATTCTCGGGGCTGGTGCCAGTCAGAGCAGTGCCATCCCTTTTCCAAGAATGGAAAACAAGGGACAACCCTCGAAGGGATGCATAGTCGGGTGTTGAGAGGGGAACCTGAAAGGATTGCCATGGAAAGCAATCGAGTCTCCCCTTCCAGAGGGGAAAGGAAAGCAGTGGGATGGGGGTCTAGCAACCCCCCAAAGGAGAGCTGAGGAACAAGGTGTTGCGTCTGTCGCTGCTCGATGCCCTCACTCCGCCCTCTTAACCTCTGTGGCGAATCCCTCCAGGTCTGATGGATGGTTAGCTGTCGCTGCGTCTTCTTGCGGTCTCCCTCCGGTGTCCCTGGACCGGCACGACGCTGCGGATCCGCCATGTTGCCTGATGACGTAGGGCGCGTGCTCCAATTGATGTACCAGCAAGGGCGCGAACCTCGGGGGCGTTCCCCTGGGATAGCGTCATCCGCTTCCAATATAAAAGGTCTCAGTATTCGCTAACGAATCGAGTTAGCAAGGCGATTGCTTCAGCTTTTATCCCAAGCTACTCTGCCTCTTCGGACTTACCAGGGGTACCCACTCCTCGGGGGCCTTGCTCTCTTTTCTTTATTTCAGATTGCAGATAGGAACTGGTACTCGTTCCTCGAGGGCCCATGTTCCTGAACACTCTGAAGATTCTCTACTGCCTGGATGCTATCGCAAATACAGACATTTGTGAGTTACCATCGCTCTCTCAGAGCTTTCCCTGGAACCAGGTACTCACTCCTCAAGGGCCTAACTCTTTCCAGCTACTGTGCTTCCTTAGACCTTATGTGAGTTTTGTCATCGAGTTCTGGCTATGAACACAGCATACCCTGTCTTCTCACTATCTATAGATTCTCTACAGCTCAGCAACCCTGGAATCGCTGTTCCAGTACCTGAGGGACTTCAGCCCTGCCGGGCATATCGCTAACGAATCGAGTTAGCAAGGGGATTGCTGGGGATTGCTTCGGCTTTTCTCCCAAGCTACTCTGCCTCCTCGGACTTACCAGGGGTACCCGCTCCTCAGGGGCCTCGCTCTCTTTCTTTATTTCAGATTGCAGATAGGAACCGGTATTTGTTCCTCGAGGGCCCATGTTCCTGAACACTCTGAAGATTCTCTACTGCCTGGATGCTATCGCAGATACAGACATTTGTGAGTTACAATTGCTCTCTCAGAGCTTTCCCTGGAACCAGGTACTCGCTCCTCGAGGGCCTAACTCTTTCCAGCTACTGTGCTTCCTTCGACCTTATGTGAGTTTTGTCATCGAGTTCTGGCTATGAACACAGCATACCCTGTCTTCTCACTATCTATAGTTTCTCTACAGCTCAGCAACCCTGGAATCGCTGTTCCAGTACCTGAGGGACTTCAGCCCTGCCGGGCATATTAGCTCACTACTGCCACCTCTGGTGGTTCTTCTAACCTGTCTAATAAAAGAACTATCTGTGTCTGTCTCCATACCCAAGCCTAGCGGTGGTCCCTCTCAGGATATCCTCCTGGGGCGCAGTCATCTGCCATCGGCCCAAGGATCCACCTATCTACTTTCCTCTACAGCTGAGTGTCCTCTCCAAGCACTCCGCTGGTAACAGATTGCTACTCCTTCCCCATCAAGGAGTCTTCAGCAACAGATTCATAACAGATTTCTATTCCACAGTCTATACCTTAACAGATTGTTTACTACTCCCTTTACAGGAGCTGAGCATATAAGATTACTAACTCCTCCTACCTCAGGAGCCAGTTCATAACAGATTGCTAACTCCTCCCCTCTTGAGGAGTAGAACATAACAGATTGCTAACTCCTCCCTCCACGGGAGACGATTCATAACACAAGGACCAATTGCTGAGGCATCAACGCGACCTACCCACCACAGGCAGCCAGCCTGATAGGGAGGTTGCAACTGCAATCCCCAGAGGGGCCCCAGCTGAAGACGGTCCAATGACCGACAATGCCAATCCCCGGCCCTGTCTTCCAAGGAGACATGCCAATTCAGAGGCTAGGGGCTCCAGATCAGAGAAAAACGTTTATCAGGACAGAGCCCCAGGGACTGTTCCACAAGAACATGGTAGAGGGTCAAGACATTTGCCTCTGCTGAGAAAGGAGAGGACATTGGAGGCCACTCCTGTAATGTCCACTCACCTCAGTATCCGACCAAGAGTGGAGTCCTAGGCCAGCCCTGCGGCTACAGAACACAACCTGTTGTGATCGCCCAGAGGGAACAATCCACACACGCACACACACCAATGCCCACGCGAAAGAGGGCAATTGGAAGCCCTCCACTGTGAAAGCGCACTGGGCGGACTCATGCTGTGGTAACCCATCCACGGATGGTGGCACACCCATGATCCTGAGCGCCGAGCTTGTGGGACAAATCCCACACCCCAGCGAGGACCTAGAACCACGTGCCTAAGTCGGTGGCTGCATGCCGCCCCACGACCAAGCACAGAGAGTGTAATGACCCCTCCCCCGCTAGTGCTCCTTAGCACTATGCGGTATGGGCTGATGCAGAGTCTGAGACCATGCCGAAAGATGGCAGAACGTTAGTGTGGCTGAGAACTGCACAGCCAGGGAGAATGCCTTCTGGCAGCAACCAAGGCCCTTGGAACAGATGCCTAATCTGTCCCAACGCCACAATAACTCCAGTGGAGTGGAGAGGACAGTGTGATGATGGCGTCCCCAGCATCACTAACACTCTGGGTAAGGCATGGTGGTGGGTGGCAGTCTATGGTGTAGACCTTTTCAGTACTGGAGAATGCACTGGGAGGTAGGCCATCGAAACTGCAGTGGAACTGGCTCACCTGTGAGACCAACAGGGAATGATTGCAGCGAAATCCCTGGCGAGTACAGGTGCTTATGGAGGATTGCAGACATGTTCTGTGATCTATAAGCAGTTTGCCCGTAAATAGTGGCCACAGGTGCCCACAGACTTCGATTGCCCAGGGGCCCCCATGTCCAAAGGTATGGACCAAAGAAGCCATGGTCATCTGCAGAGACAGGCCCTGCAGTCCCCTGACAGGTCATTGCTATCAAAAGGAACCGATGACCGCTAGTGTCGACAGCAATTTCCCTCGACTCACCAATTCATCTGGTGGTGTCGATGCTGCGAGTTCGATGGCCTTGCAAGTATTACAGCTGAAAGCCTCACTAGTGCACATTAATATTGATGGTGTGCGCATCTTGCTGGGCCCCCAATATTGGGATCGTTGGCTGAAGGGGCAGTGCTGTGCTTCCCAGTGCTCTGTAATGGACACCATGCCAGAGCCCTGAGGGCACCGGGCCACTGCGTATAGATGCATCAGTGCAGCAGGGTGCCTTGAGTAGATAGCGACCCCTGCGCTCGATCCATATGAGGCCAAAAACCCCTGCCCCCCGAGGGCTACAGGGCCATTCAGGGGCTTCAAAGAGTCTCGGCGGTCGACGGCCACAGTGGTGATAAGGGCACTCAATGACAAATCCAGTGCCTGGTTGATGGAGCTCGATGTAGTCGAGGTGGTAATGAGAGGCATCGATGGTCCGAAGGCCTCTTTGGTGGCCCCACACCTTGATGGCCTCAAGGGTGTCAATGGTATTGGGGCAGCATCACATCGCAATGGCATTGAGGTCATGATGACACTGAGGTCTCGCACCTTGACAACCTAATAGGGTCGATAGCATCAAGGGCTTGCCACTGCTTCGACCTCGCCAGCCCCTAGGGTGGCCATGCATACACCTTGATGTATCAAGGGCATTGATGGCATCAAGGGCCCCGGGGGCATCAAAAGCATCATGGGCATAGAGAGCACAGCGGCATCGATGGTACCGTGGTCACCATGGTACCGAGTGTGAGGGTACTGAGTCAACGAGAGCTGCAAGGGCACAGAGGCATTGAGTGCACTGAGGCTACCGACTGTGGCAAGTGCCCGAGGGCACCATGCTGAGCAGTCGAGTGCCCCGAAGCCACTGTGTCCTCAAGTGCATCGACAGCACAGAGGCATCGAATGCACTGAGGGCACCAAAGTATCAAATACACTGAGGGACCATGCTGAGGGGTCGAGTGTCCCGAAGGCACCGTGACCCCGAGTACATCAACGGCACTGTGACTTTGAGTGCCTGAAAGGCATCGAGTGCATCAAGGGCATTATGGCATCGAATGCACTGAGGGCACCGAGGCATCCAGTGCACCGTGGCAAGTGCAAAAAGGGCATTGTGCTGAGAGATCAAATGCACCAAAGGTACCATGCCATCGAGTGCATCAAAGGCACTGTGGCATCAAATGTATCAAGGACACCGAGGCATCGGGGGCACCGAGTCATCAAGTGCATCGAAGGCACAGTGACATCGATTGCATCAAAGGCACCATGGCATTGAGCGCAGCAAGGGCACCAAGGCATCAAGTGCGTTGAGGGCACCAAGGCATCGAATGCACCGAGGTCACCGTGGCACGTGCACAAAGGGCACCGTGCTGAGGAATCAAGTGCACCGAAGGTACCATGGCACTGATGCGCCACATCACGGCACCATGGCACTGAGGGCACCGCAGCGCTGAGGGTATCGTGGCCTTGATGCCCAAACCGGTGCAGCGAGAGTCCAGTTCCATCGATGCCGATGGCACCAAAGGCCACAATAGCATCATGAGTGGTCACGCACCTCAACGTAACGAGGGTGACCCTGGATCTCGACAATGTCAAGGGGACCATGGTACCCAAAGATGGGCCCTGTGCCTGACATGGTCCCAATATCGATGCATTGGATGAACGGTGCACTGGTCACAAATGTGCATGGGCAACCGCTCATGGGCATGTCACTGAAGTGGGGCAGCAAGTTGTTAGTCCAGGCTTGGCTCACCCTCTCTCCCAGGAAGATTGCATTGCCAAGGCTGGCAAGCAGGAGGGGAGGCAATGCCATCCAGGGCTCCTGCCCATGGAGACTAGTTCCTCGAGATGTGGGGAGGATGAGCTCTCCTCCCCACAGGAAAGGCATGGTCTTCGATCCTTCCACTGCCTGAATCCACCGATGCCAAGCAATCAGTGAACCACCTTGGAACTCCAGCCCAGGTAGAACTCAGGCGAGTCCCCAGGCTCAGTGGCCTACATGGATCACCGATGGACTGGATACTCCTGACCTGTCAGCACTGTGGAAAAAAAGAAAACACACAGAGCAAAGAGAGGACACAAATACAAAAACCTGCAGGAGCAGTTTTTTTTTAAATTTTTTAATAACAGATTCTGTCAGGCTGCACAGGGAGAACCTAACATGCGGCCAGCAGATAGCTGGAAAAGAAAGAAAGAAAAGCTGCAGCTCTAGAAAAAATCACTTACAAAACTGTAAGAAGAAAGCAAGGCTGAATACCATGAAAAATATTTTCTAATACAAATAAAAGAGCACAAACTCCACAACAGCGAGACAATAGCTCTGCAGAAAAGAAGAGATTGAGGAGTTCTGCCTAGGGGGCAGGGTGATGACTATAGCTGCACATGCTCAGTAAGGCATGCTGAAAGCTCCAGAATCTTTGAGATCAAAGTTCTGTGCCGGGCTCCATCTGATGATGTCACCCATGTGTGAGGACTACCATCCTGCTTGTCCTGGGAGAAATTTGAATATCTCTATTTTATCTCCCCGTCTCACCTTTCCTCTAGGGCAGTGGTTCTCAACTTTTTTTTGACTAGGACACACCTGACAGATGGTTCTCACATGCGTGCCACACTGAACATGTGACCATCACGGGGCTAAATGTAAACATGCATTCTGCATCCACAGGAATCCCCTCAACCCCCAGCAATGAGTATAGAGCACATCTAGGGCATTACCCTGTACAACTTGCCATACAAAAAAGATATTCTGGTTCTGATGACATCCCAGTAAAAGCAAAACAAACTCCTTTTACTACCAGGCAAAATAGCCTTCCTTATGAAAAGACAGTAATTTAACACTAATGCATATCCTATTGAGAAAACACAACAAATAAGATTGATACAAATGCCTACATGCTAGTTAAATACCTCACCTGGGTCACACACCCTTCACCAAGTACAGAAAAACCACAAACTGGGCAACAAATTTTCACAAAAGTCATGTTACGGAAATGAAATTAGTCAATTCTTATACATTTCCATGTGCTAAACACGAATGTGACTGTGAAAATGCAAAATTGGCTCTAGTTTTTTTGTAATATGCAATAATATAATTACATCTTGAATTGTATGCCAATAGTAGGAGACCTACGGTTAATACTGTTTGAAAAATGAAGTCATAGACTACGTCTTAGATTTCTTTGCTTGTCTCTTGTACATCTGTTCGGGAGCATCTCTGCGGAGTGTCCAGCAGTAGTCAGCCAGTATGAATATTTCAAATGCTCACATTTTCTGACTGGGCTTCATATAGTATACTGCTGACGCCAGCTTACTCGGCAGCAGCATGGCAGTAGAACTGCATTGCATCAGAAAATGATGTAATAAACTCTGAATGATGTGTGCATGATGGTATTATGCAATATGATGCAATATTACATCATTCTAGGCTTATTTACAGTCCTACTGGATAAATTTACATGACTAAACATAGAAAGTGAACTATATTAAATATCTTCAAAACGAGAGCCAATAAAAACTTTTCATGGTCATATTCGTGTTCAGCACATCAAGATACTACAGAGTAGGACCTTTTTAGGTCAGTAACACTTTCATTGTTGCCCAGTGTTATAAATATGTAGACAGAAACTGGAATGGAAAACCAAAAAAGCCACTCTGCATGCAGTGCGAACCTGGAGAAATGGAACGAGAAACATCACCTAAGAGACTCTCAGGATTTGCAATAATGCACACAAACTAACCCGCACAAAGTTACACCTGTATTATGGAACACACTCAATAGTAACAATCCTATCTAAGAAATAAAACTATTAAAACAGGCCCTAAACACTAATACATTTCCTATTGGGAAAACAGAGTAAGCCAAGCTGCTATAGAGCCCCACACAGAACTAATTGTAAAGCTATACTAAAAATGTTACAAAACAGCTGCTGAACAGAATAAAATCCAACAATTAAAAAAACTCATAAAAATTATTAAAACATGTCCAAATATCAATAAAATATTTCAAAACAGCAGTCATCACATAATACCCAATAATTAAAATGGCAGTAAAATAAAGAAACATAAATTTAAAAAGCCACCTTTACTTACCCTCTCCAGCAACTCTCCTACTCCTTTCCCTTCCAGGCCAATAGCACTCACCAGAAGCAGCAAGGGCTGCTGAAGCTCTGTCCTCACAGTCCTCTTCCTTAGCACGCACGCACGCACACACACACACACACACACACACACACACACACACAATTAGACCCCACGACCAGTCTTGGTCTCTCTCTCACACCAGTCATCTTCCTGACCAGTCTCTCTCTTTCACATGCACACACTAATCATCTTCCTGACCAGTCTCTCTCTCTCTCTCTCAAACAGTAAAACATCACCACCCTGACCAGTCTGTCTCTCAATCACACTCATGGTCTCTTATATTCAAGCTCTCAATCACACACAAATACTCTCGCACCCATTCACACCAGTCCTTACCCAGGCTTCCATTCACACCCACACACACAAACTCTCACCCTGGCACCCATTCACACCATTAAGCTCTCACCCAGGCACCCACACACACAAACTCTCACCTAGGCATCCATTCACACCCACAGACACAAGCTCTCACCCAAGCATCCATTCACACCAGCTCTCACCCAGGCTTCCATTCACACTAGCTCTCACTCTGGCACCCATTCACACCCACAAGCTCTCACCCAGGCAACCATTCACATCCACCCACACAAGCTCTCATCCAAGCACCCATTCACACCAGCTCTCACTCTGGCATCCATTCACACCCACAAGCTCTCACCCAGGCATCCATTCACACCCACCTACACAAGCTCTCACCCAGGCATCCATTCACACCCACCCACACAAGCTCTCATCCAGGCATCCATTCACACCCACCTACACAAGCTCTCACCCAAGCACCCATTCACATCACCCATTCTCACTCTGGCACCCATTCACACCCACAAGCTCTCACCCAGGCATCCATTCACACCCACACACACACAAGCTCTCATCCAGGCTTCCATTCACACCCACAAACACAAGCTCTCATCCAGGCTTCCATTCTCACCCACATACACAAGTGCTCACTCTGGCACCCATTCACACCCACAAGCTCTCACCCAGGCACCCACACACACCAGCTCTCACCCATGCACCGATTCACACCAGCTCTCAGCCAGGCACTCATTCACACACAGACACACCAGCTCTCATTCACCAACAGAAGCACCAGCACTCAGCCAGGCACTCATTCACACACAGACGCACCAGCTCTTAGCCAGGCACTCATTCACACACAGATGCACCAGCTCTCAGCCAGGCACTCATTCACACACAGATGCACCAGCTCTCAGCCAGGAACTCATTCACACACAGTCGCACCAGCTCTCAACCAGGTACTCATTCACACACAGATGCACCAGCTCTCAACCAGGCACTCATTCACACACAGACACACCAGCTCTCAGCCAGGCACTCATTCACACACTGACGCACCGTCACTCATTCACACACAGACGCACCAGCTCTCACCAAAAACTTCTTCCTTCACTGCAGAGAAGGGCTCCATTTCCCCCGCGGCTTTAATCCGGCGGGCCTTCTTTTTTCGCCACCATGGGAATATGCTCCCGTGGTGGCCTCGGTCAGTGTCGGGTTTCCTCTTTGCCACCACGGGCTGTGGCGGCCTTGCTTCGTCGGAGTTCAAAACTTCTATTCCTCCCACCCCACTTCTGGGCATTCTGATGCCTGCCTCACCGGCCAATCAAAGGCTTCCTCCATTCTTCCTACTCCCACTGGTAGTTAGAAGTGTGGAGCTTCCGACTGGCCTGTGCAGGGGGAGGCAGAATGAAGGAAGCTTCCTAATGGGCAATGGGGGTAGGAAGAAAGAAGGCTTCCAATTGGCCCTCGGGGGGGCTGGAAAAAGGCAAAAGGAAAGTAGAACGGGGTAGTGGGACACCGGGAGACGTGACCCACCTGCCGGTGTTTGGCGACACACTAGTGTGTCGCGACGCACCGGTTGAGAAGCGCTGCTCTAGGGTATACATGTTTAGATCTTTAAGTCTATCCCCATATGCTTTAGAACAAAGACCATGGGACATTTTAACAGACACCTTCTGGACTGACTCTATCCTGTTTATATCCTTTTGAAGGTGCGATCTCCAGAATTGTACATAGTACTTCAAGTAAGGTCTCACCAGAAACCTATACAGGAGCAATATTTCCTCCCTTTTTCTGCTGACCATTCCTCTCCTTACGCATCTTTCTGGCTTTTATTGTCACTTTATCCACCTGTTTGTCCACTGTAAGATCATCAGATACAATTATCACCAGATCCTGCTCTTCTTTTGTGCTTAGAAGAATTTCACTTCCAATACTGTACCTTTCCTGTGTGTTTTTGCATCCTAAACACAATTCTCTGCATCTGCATTTTTAGCATTAAATCTTAGCTGCCAGACCTTAGACTATTCTTTGAACTTCATTAGATCCCTCCTCATGTTTTCCACTCCTTCCTGGCTGTCCACCCTGTTACAGGTTTTGATATCATCAGCAAAAAGACAAACATTTTCCGACAACCCTTCTGCTATATTGCTCACAAAAATGTTGAAAAAACTGGTCCAAGGACTGATCCCTGAAGCACACCGCTAGTATCACTCCCTTCTCAGAGAAAATGCCATTTACCACTACCTTTTAATCGCCTCCCACTCATCCAGTTTCTAACCCATTTAGTCACTCTAGGATCCATACCAAGGGCGCACAATTTATTTATAAGTCTTCTGTGCAGAACTGTCAAAGGCCTTGCTGAAATCCAAGTATACTATGTCTAATGCTCTCTCATGATCCAACTCTCTGGTCACCCAATCAAAGAAATTGATCAGATTCATCTGACAAGATTTACCTCTGGTAAAACCATGCTGTCTCGGATCTTGCAATCCATTGGATTCCAAAAATTGCACTATCCTCTGTTTTAGCAGCGATTCCATTAGTTTGCTTGCCCCAGAGGTCAGACTAACTGGCCTGTAGTTCCCAGCTTCCTCCTTACTTCCATTTTTAAGAATAGGAACCACATCTGTCCTTTTCCAGTTCTCCAGACCTTCTCCAGACTCTAAAGAAGCATTGAAAAGATTAGCCATTGGTACTGCCAGGACATCTATAACTTCCCATCTATAACTCTTGGATGTATCCCATCCAGCCCCATCACCTTATCTTCTTTAAGTTTAGTTAGCTCCTCACAAACACACTGTTCTGAAAAACGATTGAGGTTTACCTCACTTTCAATCTTATTTGTGTTTGTTTTATGTGGTCTTGCTCCGGGCCCTTCTTCAGTGAAGACCAAACAGAAATATATGTTAAGCAATTTTGCTTTTTCCTTATCAGCCTCTACATATTCCTCCCCTTCTTTTTTGAGTCTCACAATGCCCACTTTTGCACTTCCTTCTATCACTAACACATCTAAAAGCGTCTTGTCCTCGCATTTTACTGTATTTACTATTTTTTCTTCTATTTAAATTTTGAAATTCAAAATGCATGGTTCTGCACCTTTTCTTGCATTGAAGCTTAACTGCTGAGCACTCAACTATTCCTTCAGCTTTTTAAAATTCCTCTTTATTCTGAAGTGAATTTGAAAAGCCCGGCGCAAGCCAAACCAGACCAGGAAATATGAGCAGAAGTCAAGCCGGCGTCAACCACACATATTTAAAAGGCACATGCGTACACGCACATCTCCCAGTATGCGCACAAAATATTTTTATGAAAAAGAGATGGGGTGTGGGCGTGGTCTCAGCATAGGCATTCAAGGATTTATGAAAGAAACCTGCATGTAAATACTTACACGCACAAGCGTGCACTGGGGTCACCTACTGCATAACTTTACTTCTGCTATGAATGGCGTGTAAGTCCTAAAACAAAACAAAACTAGGCCAGTCAGAATGGTTTTAAGGGAAGGGGCTAATAGGGTAAAAGGGAAGCTAATTAACTAGGAGGGTTAGGAAGTCCTATCCTTTATCTGGACGAACTGGGAACAATCTGGGGAACTGGTAATAATTGCGTCGGCGCACGTCTACTAATATCTCCCCATTTTTCGTCCAACCATATAAAATTGTGCGCAGATGTATGCGCATACAGCCTATTTTATACCAGGCACATATTATAAAATGGCCACATCCTTTGGCACGAGCCGGTATATAAGCGTACATGTGTGACCATGCGCCGGTATCAAAGTTATGTTCTCTATCTGTTTTCTCAGGGAAGTCAAATCTGTTTTAGATTTTAGCACCATCAGCAAAGACAAGTTTTTCCTAATTCTTTTAGATCATTCACAAAGATATTGAAAAGAATGGAGACAACCACAAACAGAGAACAGAAAAAGACATAGAAAAAGATTCTACATAAGGCTGCAAAAAGGGAGCAAATTTTGCAAATCATCCACATAACGATGAAAATAATGAAATAAATAATTGTGCCTAATGATTTACATGGTATATTTGCCAGTTATAGTCTCATCCTGCAAATATTTGAAAAGTGTGATTTGGAAGCAATGTGACCCTCATGCCCAAATGGTTTGGCCCCGAACAAAAATAAGAAATCATGGAACGCTAAGAGACTAAAGTTTGTAGAACTTTTATTGCCTGCTCTACAGATTACTTCAATTACATACAAACCAAAATTATGGAAGATTGACAGCTTGAGCCAAGAAGGGGAAAGTATACGATTTATTCACCCATATAGTTCTTAAATTACTCCACATCATTTAACTTACCATAGACTGTCCAAAGTTCCCAGAATTAGTCGGTTATGGCCTACTCCACTATTGAACAAAATTGGATCCATCTTCAATAACAGGAGAAGAATGTCTACTCCTTCATATCCAAACAGATCCTATTTAGGAAATATTTATGAAAAATAAATTCGATTTTTTTTTAAAGAATTCAATATGTACTGTAACATCATTTTAATATGTTTGTTACTGGTTGCACTAGATAGCAAAAGAAGATAAGAGCACAGGTTCCTTTCCATATGCATTCAAATCTTGGCTACTATACTGAAAAGGAAAGCTAGAATGCTAATTAGTTCCAGTTAAGTTGTAGTTTTAAATAATTGCAGATACAAAGAAAATGTCAACAAAATCATTATTATTAATACAGATTTCACTTTGAGGTTCAAGGCTTTGCATCTTTGTCCAAACACATTGAGCCTTGCATTCCTTATACACATAGGGGCAGATTTTAAAACATATGCGCGGGCGTACATGTGTGTGCACAACCCAGCGCGCACAAATGTACACCCGATTTTATAACATGCGTGCGCAGCCGCGCGCAGCCGCGCGCATATTATATAATCAGGGGACGGCGCGCACAAGGTGTTGTACAATTGTGCACCTTGCGAGCGCCGAGCCGCTCTGCCTTCCTCCGTTCCCTACTCCCCCACCCCACCTTCCCTTCCCCTAACTCTCCTGACCCCAAGCCCTAAGCTAAACCCCCCTAAAAATGTATCTTACCTAGTTATGCCTGCCTTGGACAGGTGCAAGTTGCACGTGCCAGCCGATGGCCGCCCTGCGATCCCAGGCACAGCGGCAAATGGCCGCTGTGCCTGGAATCTCCGGCTCCGCCCCACCCACAGACTGCCCCGCCCATGCCTTTTTACAAGCCCCGATACTTACATGTGTCCTGGGGCTTTATGTGTGCCGCCCTGCGCGTGTAACCCACCCTACGTGCGTAAATCCGCCTCGATTTACGCACGTAGGGCTTTGAAAATCTGCCCCATATTTTTCAACACTCAAGATATCAGATTTTTGCTGAATATGGGACTTTTTTCTATCTTTTCCACAATTACAAGTGTCTCTGCAATTTGACATCTGTTGTTCCTGTTTTAACATTTGTTCTCTTTTTCATCTATTCTTTTCTACTTTCTTAAATATCATTATCATTCTACTAGTCTTTACTTAAATCTGGCTCACAATAATAAACTTGCTCATTATCTAGGTACAGGGTTTTTTAATTTGCTTTTTATTTGCCAACAAACAGTACTGGGTTTCTTTTATCTTGAATTTGCAACTCCATTAAGAAAGGTGGAAGGAAGGCAAAACGATTACCATCATGGTTAAAAGGTGAGGTGAAAGAGGCTATTTTAGCCACGGCGTTGAGGTCCCTCGTACTGCCGGAGGTAGACGTTCGTCCAAGGGGCTAAAGGATACTCCTTCCGAGGTCGGGTCACAGTCTCCTTCCTGTGACCCAACAGCCGGACCTCTTAGCTCCAAATTCACCGGTTTCAAAGCGCATTGTTCGATGGTTCGCTGCCCGGAGGTGACCGCTGGAGCTGAAGGGTAATTCCTGGGTCTCCCCTTTCTCTTCGGAGGCATTTTAAAGCTGTTTAGAAATTCTTTAGAGGAAAAACGCCAGAACAGGTAGGGACATGCGACCTTTCAAGGCACCATCTTGACTCCTCCCCCACCAAGTTAGGCCTTCTTTAATGTCTCTTAGGCTATTTTAGATGGATTCGCTATATTTAGATGGATATATATAAAACAATATTTATATTGTTTTATATATATCACTGGCACCTATCATGCTATCACTGGCTCTGTGGTTTTATGTGGTTATTGTTGTGAAACTTTTATTTAAACAGTTTTGTTTGTCTGTTTTTATGTTATTTAATTTTATATTGTATAGATTTTTGACATCTTCCATTCCATTCTCGGTTTTTAATTATATGCTTGTGTTTTTTGCATTTATTTTTTTGTATTTGCTTTTATGCTTATCTTGTTTAAACTTGCTTTATGTGATTTTCTCAGTTTTAATTATGGATGTGAATCTGTGATTTGCTTAGAACCATGGATAATGCGGGCCTACAAATGTTTTAATGAATAAATAAATAAAATAAGTGCAGACCTGGGATCCCTCTACTTTCCCCCCATCTTCATGGATTGTTAGGTTACGTTATATTTCTCTTGATCAAGGGGCTCTGAGGCCCTGGTCAATCCTCCACCTGCCTACCTCATGAAGTCACTGGGTGCATTAGTGCATTTTGGTGCTGGCAGAACAGAAGGTTCTTCCTGTACTCCCTCTTGCCAACTTCAGCATTCAAGATCTCCAAAGAGATAGGTGTGGGAGGGCCTGGGATGGTGAGAGGTGAGAGAGTTGCACCAAGACCCTGACACTTTGATTAAGAATAGAGGGCTTTGGTTCATACTTGTTCCTGGATGTTAGGGGGTGGGAAGATATCACATTTGTTTCTGGATGTTGGTGAGATGTGAAAGAGGCTTCTGCAGTAAACAGGTGGTGTACTCAGGGAAGGGAGGGACATTGCCACAGGAGTGCCTTCATAATGTACAAGAGCAGGGTTAAGCCTCATGGAGGCCTTCTTGCCCACTTGGGTGGGGGGATGGGGCAGGGTGGAAAGGCAGATTGTGGCTCAGTGGGGCCAGCCTTACTGCAGCCGGTAAACAAATGTGTTAACAGTAGCAGGAATAAATAAATGTTATTGCCACTGGTAATGCACAAGTTATTACCAGACATGGTTTAATCTGCTTAACACTATTCACTAGGGATGTGAATCGTTTTAGGACGATTAAAATTATCGTCCGATAATTTTAATATCGTCTTAAACCGTTATGGAACACAATACAATACAGATTCTAACGATTTATCGTTATAAATCGTTAGAATCGTGAGCCGGCACACTAAAACCCCCTAAAACCCACCCCCGACCCTTTAAATTAAATCCCCCACCCTCCCGAACCCCCCCCAAATAACTTAAATAACCTGCGGGTCCAGCGGCGGTCCGGAACGGCAGCGGTCCGGAACGGGCTCCTGCTCCTGCATCTTGTCGTCTTCGGCCGGCGCCATTTTCCAAAATGGCGCCGAAAAATGGCGGCGGCCATAGACGAAAAAGATTGGACGGCAGGAGGTCCTTCCGGACCCCCGCTGGACTTTTGGCAAGTCTCGTGGGGGTCAGGAGGCCCCCCACAAGCTGGCCAAAAGTTCCTGGAGGTCCAGCGGGGGTCAGGGAGCGATTTCCCGCCGCGAATCGTTTTCGTACGGAAAATGGCGCCGGCAGGAGATCGACTGCAGGAGGTCGTTCAGCGAGGCGCCCCTCGCTGAACGACCTCCTGCAGTCGATCTCCTGCCGGCGCCATTTTCCGTACGAAAACGATTCGCGGCGGGAAATCGCTCCCTGACCCCCGCTGGACCTCCAGGAACTTTTGGCCAGCTTGTGGGGGGCCTCCTGACCCCCACGAGACTTGCCAAAAGTCCAGCGGGGGTCCGGAAGGACCTCCTGCCGTCCAATCTTTTTCGTCTATGGCCGCCGCCATTTTTCGGCGCCATTTTGGAAAATGGCGCCGGCCGAAGACGACAAGATGCAGGAGCAGGAGCCCGTTCCGGACCGCTGCCGTTCCGGACCGCCGCTGGACCCGCAGGTTATTTAAGTTATTTGGGGGTGGGGGATTTAATTTAAAGGGTCGGGGGTGGGTTTTAGGAGGTTTTAATGTGCCGGTTTTTCGATTTTTCGATTTTTCAACGATTTTCACGATTTTTCACGATATTTTACCCCCCCAAACGGCAACAATACGATTCCCTCCCCCTCCCAGCCGAAATCGATCGTTAAGACGATCGAGGACACGATTCACATCCCTACTATTCACTAAAGGCTTTACACCAGATTGTGAATAGCATGTTAACACTCTTCAATTATTTATTTATCTATTTATTTATTTTAAGGTTTTTCTATACCGACGTTCGCAGAGCATCACATCGGTTTACAAGTAACATGTGGGGAAACAGTATATCAAAATCATAACTGTCCATTACATCTAACAAAGAACATGAATATAGAGCAAAAAGTTAGGATATTATATAATAAAATATAACAAATAATATAGCTTATAATATAATATAACATCGAGCAATATGATGTAATTTAAAGTAACATATGGAATATAATTTAATATAATGTAACATAAAGCAATATAATATTGGGGGGTGGAGAAGGGGGGTTATTGAAGCAAATGAGGGAGTGTTGAAGCATATGAGTGCAAGGTGGGGATGGATTATGCAAATGCTTGTTCAAAGAGCCAGGTTTTTAGTTTGTTTATTTTAATTTGTGGTGGCAGGGTTCAAGTCGTAGGTCAGGTGGTATAGCATTCCAATTTGAAGGTCCTGCTATGGAGAGTGCTCTTTCTTTTGTGCTAGAAAGGCGGGTGGGTTTAGTGGGAAGTATGTGTAGTGTGCTATTGTATGCAGATCTGGTGGGTCTACTGGATGTGTGGAAGTGTAGTGAGTCGTTGAGCCAGTGTACATCAGGGTTGTGAAGTGTCTTATGTATGATAGTGAGATTCTTGTAGCGACTTCTGTAGAGGTCTCTGAGGATGGGGGTGATATGGTCTTTTCTGCGAGTGTTAGTGAGAACTCTAACATAAGAACATAAGAAATTGCCATGCTGGGTCAGACCAAGGGTCCATCAAGCCCAGCATCCTGTTTCCAACAGAGGCCAAAACCAGGCCACAAGAACCTGGAAATTACCCAAACACTAAGAAGAACCCATGCTAGATGCAGTTAATAGCAGTGGCTATTCCCTAAGTATAATTGATTAATAGCCATTAATGGTCTTCTCCTCCAAGAACTTATCCAAACCTTTTTTGAACCCAGTTACACTAACTGCACTAACCACATCCTATGGCAACAAATTCCAGAGCTTTATTGTGCGTTGAGTGAAAAAGAATTTTCTCCGATTAGTCTTAAATGTGCTACTTACTAACTTCATGGAATTCCCCCTAGTCCTTCTATTATTCGAATGTGTAAATAACCGAGTCACATCTACTCGTTCAAGACCTCTCATGATCTTAAAGACCTCTATCATATCCCCCCTCAGCCGTCTCTTCTCCAAGCTGAACAGCCCTAACATCTACAGTCTTTCCTCATAGGGGAGCTGTTCTATCCCCTTTATCATAAGAACATAAGAACATAAGAAAATGCCATACTGGGTCAGACCAAGGGTCCATCAAGCCCAGCATCCTGTTTCCAACAGTGGCCAATCCAGGCCATAAGAACCTGGCAAGTACCCAAAAACTAAGTCTATTCCATGTAACCATTGCTAATGGCAGTGGCTATTCTCTAAGTGAACTTAATAGCAGGTAATGGACTTCTCCTCCAAGAACTTATCCTATCCTTTTTTAAACACAGCTATACTAACTGCACGAACCACATTCTCTGGCAACAAATTCCAGAGTTTAATTGTGCGTTGAGTAAAAAAGAACTTTCTCCGATTAGTTTTAAATGTGCCCCATGCTAACTTCATGGAGTGCCCCCTAGTCTTTCTACTATCCGAAAGAGTAAATAACCGATTCACATCTACCTGTTCTAGACCTCTCATGATTTTAAACACCTCTATCATATCCCCCCTCAGTCGTCTCTTCTCCAAGCTGAAAAGTCCTAACCTTTTTAGTCTTTCCTCATAGGGGAGTTGTTCCATTCCCCTTATCATTTTGGTCGCCCTTCTCTGTACCTTCTCCATCGCAATTATATCTTTTTTGAGATGCGGCGACCAGAATGGAGCGATACAGAGGCATTATGACATTTTCCATTCTATTAACCATTCCCTTTCTAATAATTCCTAACATTCTATTTGCTTTTTTGACTGCTGCAGCACACTGAGCCGACGATTTTAAAGTATTATCCACTATGATGCCTAGATCTTTTTCCTAGGTGGTAGCTCCTAATATGGAACCTAACATCGTGTAACTATAGCAAGGGTTATTTTTCCCTATATGCAACACCTTGCACTTGTCCACATTAAATTTCATCTGCCATTTGGATGCCCAATCTTCCAGTCTTGCAAGGTCCTCCTGTAATGTATCACAGTCTGCTTGTGATTTAACTACTCTGAATAATTTTGTATCATCTGCAAATTTGATAACCTCACTCGTCGTTATTCCTTTCCAGATCATTTATATATATATATATATATATATATATATATATATATATATTGAAAAGCACTGGTCCAAGTACAGATCCCTGAGGCACTCCACTGTTTACCCTTTTCCACTGAGAAAATTGACCATTTAATCCTAATCTCTGTTTCCTGTCTTTTAACCAGTTTGTAATCCACGAAAGGACATTGCCTCCTATCCCATGACTTTTTACTTTTCATAAAAGAAGCAGCAGCATTTTCGTAAAAGAAGCAGCAGCATTTTGTAGCATTTGGAGAGATTTGATGGTGGAAGAAGAGAGACCTAGCAGGAGGGCGATGCAATAGTCTAATTTGGAGAATATTATAGCCTGTAGGACAGTGCGGAAGATATTTAAGTGGAGAAGGGGTTTAAGTTTTTTGAGGACATGAAGTTTATAGTTACATTCTTTCATGGTGGAGCTTACAAATTTTTTGAGGTTGAGTTGGGTATCTATTATTAGGCCAAGGTTTCTTACGTGTCGGGCGAAGGGAGTTGAAGGGGGGAGGGTGTTGATGTCAGTTGGGTTCAAAGTGTTGGAGTTGTGTGAAATAATAATACGTTCAGTTTTGGAGGAGTTGTGGGAGAGGTTTAGATTAGATAGGAGGAGGGTGATTGATGTGAGGCAGGTTTCCCAGATCTTGAGGGATTTAGAGATGGATTCGGTAATGGGGATAAGGATTTGAACATCGTCTGCGTAGATGAAATGGATGAGCCCTAGACTGGATAGAAGGTGGCAAAGAGGCAGCATGTATATGTTGAAAAGGGTGGAGTATAGTGAGGAGTCTTGGGGAATACCTTGAGTTAAATTGATAGGCTCAGATTCGCTGTTACCAATTTTGACTGTGTAGTGTCTATTATGGAGGTATGATACAAGCCAGCGAAGGGAGAACATAAGAACATAAGAAAATGCCATACTGGGTCAGACCAAGGGTCCATCAAGCCCAGCATCCTGTTTCCAACAGTGGCCAATCCAGGCCATAAGAACCTGGCAAGTACCCAAAAACTAAGTCTATTCCATGTAACCATTGCTAATGGCATTGGCTATTCTCTAAGGTGCCAGTAATGCCAATTTCAGAGAGGCGGGTTAGAAGAATCTTGTGGCTGACAGTGAATCTTGTGGCTGACAGTGTCAAAGGCAGAGGAGATGTCAAGCATTGCAAGGATGTAGGAATGCCCATTGTCCATGCCTTTTAGGAGAGTGTCAGTGAGTGAGATTAGGAGGGTTTCGGTACTGTGGAATTTGCGGAAGCCAAATTGAGAAGGGTATAGGATGCTGTGTTTTTCAAGGTGATCAGAGAGTTGGGTGTTTATTATTTTTTCCATAAGTTTGGCTAGGAAGGGTAGGATTGAAATAGGTCGATAGTTGGCTGGTTCAGAAGGGTTGAGGTTAGGTTTCTTAAGGATGGGTTTGACGATGGCTTGTTTTAAGGAGGTGGGGACGTTACCAACTGTTGTACCAGTTGGAGAGGGCAGATTTAATTCTTAGTGGAATGCAGGATTTTGTGAGAGAAGTAACGGTGGTGGGGCCATTTGGCAACAGTGATTATAACATGATCAAATTTAAACTAATAACTGGAAGGGGGACAATAAGTAAATCTGCAGCTCTAACACTAAACTTTCAAAAGGGAAACTTTGATAAAATGAGAAAAATAGTTAGAAAAAAACTGAAAGGTGCAGCTGCAAAGGTTAAAAGTGTTCAACAGGCTTGGACATTGTTTAAAAATACAATCCTAGAGGCGCAGTCCATATTTATTCCACACATTAAGAAAGGTGGAAAGAAGGCAAAATGATTACCATCATGGTTAAAAGGTGAGGCGAAAGAGGCTATTTTAGCCAAAAAAACATCCTTCAAAAATTGGAAGAAGGATCCATCTGAAGAAAATAGGATAAAACATAAGCATTGTCAAGTTAAGTGTAAAACATTGATAAGACAGGTGAAGAGACAATTTGAAATGAAGTTGGCCATAGAGGCAAAAACTCATAATAAAAACTTTTTAAAATATATCCGAAGCAAGAAACCTGTGAGGGAGTCGGTTGGACCATTAGATGACCGAGGGGTTAAAGGGGCTGTTAGGGAAGATAAGGCTATTGCAGAAAGACTAAATGAATTCTTTGCTTCTGTGTTTACTAATGAGGATGTTGGGGAGACACCAGTTCCAGAGATGGTTTTCAGGGGTGATGAGTCAGACAAACTGAACAAAATCACTGTGAACCTGGATGATGTAGTAGGCCAGATTGACAAACTAAAGAGTAGCAAATCACCTGGACCGGATGGTATGCATCCTAGGGTACTGAAGGAACTAAAAAATGAAATTTCTGATCTATTAGTTAAAATTTGTAACATATCATTAAAATCATCCATTGTACCTGAAGACTGGAGGGTGGCCAATGTAACCCCAATATTTAAAAAAGGCTCCAGGGGCGATCCGGGTAACTATAGACCAGTGAGCCTGACTTCAGTGTCGGGAAAAATAATGGAAACTAACTATTCTCAAGATCAAAATCATAGAGCATATAGAAAGACAAGGTTTAATGGAACACAATCAACATGGATTTACCCAAGGGAAGTCTTGCCTAACAAATCTGCTTCATTTTTTTTGAAGGGGTTAATAAACATGTGGATAATGGTGAACCGGTAGATGTAGTGTATTTGGATTTTCAGAAGGCGTTTGACAAAGTCCCTCATGAGAGGCTTCTACGAAAACTAAAAAGTCAGGGGATAGGAGGCGATGTCCTTTCATGGATCACAAACTGGTTAAAAGATAGGAAAAAGAGAGTAGGATTAAATAGTCAATTTTCTCAGTGGAAAAGGGTAAACAGTGCAGTGCCTCAGGAATCTGTACTTGGACCGATGCTTTTCAATATATATATAAATGATCTGGAAAGGAATACAATGAGTGAGGTTATCAAATTTGCGGATGATACAAAATTATTTAGAGTAGTTAAATCACAAGCGGGCTGTGTTACATTGCAGGAGGACCTTGCAAGACTGGAAGATTGGGCATCCAAATGGCAGATGAAATTTAATGTGGACAAGTGCAAGGTATTGCATATAGGGAAAAATAACCCTTGCTGTAGTTATGCGATGTTAGGTTCCATATTAGGAGCTACCACCCAGGAAAAAAGATCTAGGCATCATAGTGGATAATACTTTAAAATCGTCAGCTCAGTGTGCTGTAGCAGTCAAAAAGGCAAACAGAATGTTAGGAATTATTAGGAAGGGAATGGTTAATAAAATGGAAAATGTCATAATGTCTCTATATTGCTCCATGGTGAGACCGCACCTTGAATACTGTGTACAATTCTGGTTGCCACATCTCAAAAAAGATATAGTTGCGATGGAGAAGGTACAGAGAAGGGCAACCAAAATGATATAGGGGATGGAACAGCTCCCCTATGAGGAAAGGCTGAAGAGGTTAGGGCTGTTCAGCTTGGAGAATATGATAGAGGTCTTTAAGATCATGAGAGGTCTTGAACGAGTAGATGTGACTCAGTTATTTACACTTTCGAATAATAGAAGGACTAGGGGGCATTCCATGAAGTTAGCATTTAAGACTAATCGGTGAAAATTATTTTTCACTCAATGCACAATAAAGTTCTGGAATTTTTTGCCAGAGGATGTGGTTAGTGCAGTTAGTGTAGCTGGGTTCAAAAAAAGTTCTTGGCGGAGAAGTCCATTAACGGCTATTAATGAAGTTTACTTAGGGAATAGCCACTGCTATTAATTGTATCAGTAGCATGGGATCTTCTTAGTATTTGGGTAATTGCCAGGTTCTTGTGGCCTGGTTTGGCCTCTGTTGGAAACAGGATGCTGGGCTTGATGGACCCTTGGTCTGACCCAGCATGGCAATTTCTTATGTTCTTATGTTCTTAGATAGAGCAGTTGATGATATCAGCTAAAGGTTTGGCTATTAGGTTAGGGATAGTAAGGAGGTATTTTGTGGGGATGGTGTCGGAGGGATGAGCTGCGTGTTTTATTTTCATTAAGAGGGTTTCTATTTCGGATGAGGAGGTGGATTCAAATGTGTCTAAAGTCGCATGATGAATTTTAGCGGGGGTGTTTGAAAGGGTGGAAGAGGTGGGAAAGCTGAATGTAAGCTTGGATATTTTGTCATGGAAGAAGTGGGCAAGGTTGTCACATGGTTTTAGATTATTTATCGGGGATGGGGGGGGGCTGTTTCTGTGAGGTCTGAAACATAGGAAAAGAGGGCTTTGGCGTTGTAATGAATGTTGTGAATTCTGACGGCGCAGAAGTCACGTTTGGTATTAAGTATAGAGGTTCTGTAGAGGGCAAGGGTGGATTTGTATGAAGCCTGTAGGGAGGGGGATGGATTCATGCGCCACTTATTTTCAGAGTTTCTTAGGTCACGTTTGTTTTTTGTGGTTCTGGGGTGTACATTGGTTTTCTAGAGTTACGGGAGGAGTTTAGGGTTTTGGTTGTTAGGGGCAGATTTTGTTGGCAATGTCTCTGGTGATGTTGTACCAGTTGGAGAAGGCAGATTCAGGGTTGAATAGATCGAGCTCATTGAAGGTGTCTGTGAGGGAGAAAATTAGGTCATCTTTGGAGCAGGGTTTTCTGAATTGGATGGTGGTGGAGGGTGGGTGAAGGGAGATAGATGTTTTTGTCAAGAAGAGGGTTGTTTTGATGAGGAAGTGGTCCGACCAGGGGACAGGGGTGCAGAAGGGTGTCTCGGAGGAGTGGATGTGAGAGTTAATGAAGATTAGATCTAAGAAGTGGCCTGCTTTGTGTGTAGGGCCAGTTATAATCTGCTTAAAGCCCATGGCATTCATTGAGGCAAGGAAGTTTTCGCAGGAGGGGGATGTAGGAATGGTGTCTATGTGGAGGTTGAAATCTCCAAGTAGGACAGCAGGTATGTCCATATTGAGATTGTCAGCAATGAATTCAATAAGGGGAGAGGCACTGTTTTCGAGGAGGCCTCGGGTGAAGTAAACTAGGCATATTTGGAGTTGTTAGGATTTGAAAAATCCAATTTGAATTTGGGGGAGGTATGGATGGTTTGGAATTTAAGTTTTAGTTCTTTTTTGGCAGCTAGAAGGATTCCACCTCCTCTTTTTTTGAGCCTGAGTAAGGAGAAGATATCATATAAGTGAGAGGGGAATTGGTTTAGAGAGACTAAGTCGGTTTGTTTAAACCAGGTTTCTGTTATGGCACAGATGTCTGGAATGTCATCGAGGAGGATGTCATTAAGGATTGGTGTTTTCTTTGTTAGGGATTGGGAGTTGAAGAGGATAAAAGAGAGGGCTGTGAGGCCGAGAAATTGTGTCAGGAGGATAACATGATGGGTATTAGGGATCTTGAGTGAGAAGTAGGATTGTATGGGAGAGGTTTTTTAAAGTAGCATGGGAAGTGTTGGAGGATGGGAATCGGTAGTGTTGACATGATAGGGGAGGGGGTGGGATGAGAAATGGGTGAGATGGGAAAAGGGGGAAGAGATGGGAGTGTGGAGGGGTTTGGGGAGAGGAAAAGTAGAGATAGGTTAGGGGGGGAGGGGAGAGAGTGGAATTTAGGCTAAGAGGAGGTGGGTAATAGGGAGGTGTAGCTTCAGGGGTAGCGCAAAGCGGCACGCTATGGGGCAGGCCCCTTTGTTGCATTCCTTTGGCACGCAACGCACAGCATGCGGCACCTACGGTTCACCAGCGCTGATTTTAAAAGTGTCCCTCGTCGCTCCGCTGATGTCAGCAGGTAGGCGGAGTCAGTGGTGGGCCAGTCTTGGAGGGGTCGGCCGAGGCGATCCTTGTGGCGATGGCGGAGAGCAGGGCCGATCAGCGTATCAGATGTATCCATTTAGGGGGTAATTTTCAAAGCCATTTTGCATATAGAACAATAGTTTATTTGAATAAATGGCTTCTTATATAATTGCCTGGGGTTTGTACACATAAAAATATGAGTGAAACCTGATTTCACTCATACTTTTATATGTATAAAAGACAGGCATTCTGGGGTGCAAGTAGTTGGGCAGATTTGGGATTTAAATGCATACTTTTGATTTTAAAAGTTCTGTGCATAAATGAATCTGTACAAATTACAATCTGTAAACAGGAGTAAATTTATGTGCGTTATTTCAGATAACATTCCAAGCGGACTTATGCCTATAAGTTTGCTTTGAAAACTGGCACAACTTGTGCATTTTTTATATGCATGGGTTGTTATAAAATTACCATCCATGGGGGTAATTTTCAACGGACTTCTATGGGTAGAACTGTGTTTTACACATAGAATGGACTTTTATAAAACTGCCCACCCCATATGCAGATAAACTTATGTGTGTATGCCATGTTTGTGTGCAAATTTGCCCAGACTGGATGGAGGTGTTCCGGGGGTAAAATTGGGAAGGGTTTGCACATATATGTATCATTTTGGAATTTTAAAAGTATATGCATAAATATTCATGAAAAATTTGTGAGGGCAATTAACAGGTGTAATACGTGGTAGATTCGGTGTGATAATTTTTAAAGCTTACTTATGTGTGTAAGCCCGCTTTGGAAACTGGTGTAACTTAGGCAATATTTGCTAACTTTTATTTATACACAATGTTAAAAACATTACCACTTTACAGTAGTATCTTTTAAAAATTTGTACTAGACCGCTTATAAGTTAGGTACTTTTGTGATGTCATCAACCTTTGGGAAAACAGCTACCTCTGACAATGAGTACATTTAATTGGTCTGAATGGGCCTGTTGCATTTGCTGCATTCCAATTCTAGAGCAGTCCTTATAGTTCTAAAACAAATAAAGAATGTATGCAATATTTCCAGAAAATGTATTGAATGGTTCTTTATATCAAAATTGTATTCAATAGTTTAAATAAAACCAAGCAATCTAGTTTGTCAGACAGCGTCATATGACCTACATCCAATCTTTCAATGCACAATCAATTCACAATGGAGCACCAGCTCATTAGCTAGTGACATCACAGTGTGCTCTACCCTCAAAGAAATGCCAACTGAGCTAAGCAAATAGAAAGTGAAGTCTTGTTTGGTCCCAGGACAACGTATAAAGTGCAGCAACACAATTCTGGGTGCATGTTAAAGAATTAAGAAGACCTCTCAGTATTAAAAGTATTCAGATTTAAAATGGTCCTAAGACATGAATAGTCTTTAACATGTATTGCATTGTTTCTTATTGCTTCCTGATATAGCGTTGTTGAGTCTACATATGTAACACAAATATTTGTAAATATCTAATATAATACTTTTTTAAACTACAGAAAACCATACATGTGATATACCTTGATTGTTCATATTACACAGCAGAGGAATACAAACCTTTTTATGAAGATCATTTTCACAAACAGCAGACAAAATAAATAGTATATCAATCTGGATTTCCACTATAATGGCATCTTCTTTTTCATTACTTCTATTTGCAATATGTTTCAGAATCCCTGGGATGACAGAATTTAATAGACTTAAAATGTCAATTATTGCCCCACTTAAATCGCTCAGTTACTATCAATATAGCAAATTGATACACTCTAGTAAATAACTGCTATTTCCAAAACTATTATAATAGCTCCTGTGGTCAGGAGCACAATCAGTATGAATTAAAAAAACAGCAAAAAACGTGTGCATTCCTGACCATACTAAGAACATCACCATGTTGAATCAGACCATTGGTCAGATCTCAATAGGAAAACAGTGTTTTTCTTTGAGGACAGCAGGATGTCAGTCCTCTTACATGGGGTGACATCTGATGGAGCACAACACAGAAAACTTGTGTCAAAGTGCCTCACTGGGAATGCCCAAGCATGCCATTATCCCACATGTCCACATGCGATCTCTTCAGTTTTGCATTTAGCAATTAGTTTTGCATTTAGCAATTAAAACATAAAAACAGTGAAACCAACTTCACAGGGAAGGTAGGTGGGTTTTGTGAGGACTGACATCTTGCTGTCCTCAGAGAACACCTGTTACAACTAAGCAACTTTGTTTTCTGAGGAAAAACAGGATTAATCCTCATACATAAGGGAATCCCTAGCTACAGGCTGCCTCCATAAAAAAAACAAAACGGGAAAATCAAGAACAAGTGCCAATAGGCACAATGTTGAGATTACTTACCTGATAATCTCCTTTTCTTTAGTGTATGCAGATGGACTCAAAACAAATGGGTATTGTGTGCTCGTGCTAGCAGTTGGAGACGGATCTGACGTCAGCACGGGTACATATACCCCCACAGGAAGTGTAGCAATTCAGTAATCTTCCTTGCAAAAGCTTTATGGATATATGTGTGACTGACTGATCGATTAATCAACAGGATTACCCTGACCAATTGATGGTAGCTGGAGACCGCCAGTGTTCTCATCCGGAAGGCGTTGACACCCAGCAGGGTGGAAGCCCTATTATAAGCAAAACATGGCTTACCGTGAGTCGGCGAATCCCCATGTATACCGGCAGCCGGGCGGGATGCTGAGTCCATCTGCATACACTAAGGAAAAGGAGATTATCAGGTAAGTAATCTCAACATTTCCTAGCGTGCAGCAGTTGGACTCAAAACAAATGGGATGTACAAAAGCTACTCTCGGACTGGGCGGGAGGCTGCCCGAGGACCGTGTAGGATCGCCCTCACAAATGCTGTGTCCTCCCTGGCCTGGACGTCCAGACGGTAGAATCTGGAGAAGGTATGGAGGGAGGACCATGTCGCCGCTTTGCATATCTCTGCAGGCGACAGCAGCTTAGCTTCTGCCCAAGAGGCTGACTGTGCTCTCGTAGAATGAGCCTTGACCTGCAGAGGCGGTGGTTTTCCCGCCTCTATGTAGGCTGCCTTGATAACTTCTTTAATCCAGTGGGCGATGGTTGGCCGTGAGGCTGCTTTCCCTAGCTTCTTCCCGCTGTGCAGGACGAACAGGTGGTCCGTCTTTCGTACTGCTTCTGACATTTCCAGGTATCTGGACAGCAGTCTGCCGATATCGAGATGGCGTAGCATTCGACCTTCCTCCGACTTCTTCAAACCGTCCGTGGTAGGCAAGGATATGGTTTGGTTGAGGTGAAAGTGTGAGACCACTTTGGGTAAAAAGGAGGGAACTGTACGAAGATGGATGGCCTCTGGAGTGATACTGAGAAATGGATCACGATAGGATAGTGCTTGTCGCTCTGAGATGCGGCGTGCTGAACACACAGCCAGCAAGTACATCATCTTCAAGGTTAGCAAACGGAGGGACAGGCCTCGAAGGGGCCTGAAGGCGGATCCCGCTAGAAATTCCAATACTAGGTTGAGGTTCCACAAGGGCACTGTCCACTTCAGTGGCGGGCGAATGTGTTTAACTCCTTTCAGGAAGCGTGAAATGTCTGGGTGTTTGGCAATGGAGTTGCCGTCACTCCTGGGACCGTAGCAAGACAGCGCTGCTACCTGAACCTTGATGGCGCTGAGGGACAGACCCTTCCGAAGTCCATCTTGTAGGAAGTCCAAAATGATAGGAATCTTCGCGGTATGTGAATTGGTGCCATGAGAGTCGCACCAAGCTTCAAAAACTCTCCAGATCCTGATATATGTTAGTGATGTGGAGAATTTGCGTGCTCGGAGGAGTGTATCTATAACCGGCTCCAAGTATCCCCTTTTCTTCAGTCGAGCCCTCTCAATGGCCAGACCGTAAGAGAGAATTGAGCCGGATCCTCGTGGAGTATGGAACCTTGCCGCAGCAGGTCCCTGTGTGGAGGCAGGGGTAGAGGGTTCCCTGCCAGTAGTCTTCTCATGTCTGCGTACCAGGGTCTTCTTGGCCAGTCCGGGGCCACTAGAAGAACTAGACCTCTGTGTCTCTGAATCCTGTGAACAATGGTGCCCAGCAGGGGCCATGGAGGAAAGGCGTATTAGCAGGATCCCCTGAGGCCACGGTTGTACCGGGGCATCGATCCCCTGAGCCCGAGGATCCCGCCTGCGGCTGAAATATCTGGGAACTTGAGCGTTGGACCTGTCCGCTAATAGGTCCATGGCTGGCGTCCCCCATCGATCCACAATTATTTGAAAAACTGTGGGTGACAGCTGCCACTCCCCCGGGTTTAGGCTTTCTCTGCTGAGGAAGTCTGCCGTCGTGTTGTCCTTCCCGGCAATGTGGAAGGCGGAGATGTCCTGGAGATTTGCTTCCGCCCAAATCATCAGGGGAGCTATTTCTAGGGACACTCATTGGCTTCTGGTTCCACCCTGACGATTGATGTATGCCACCATGGTGGCATTGTCTGACATCACTCTGACCGCTCTGTCGCGAAGTCTGTGGGCAAATCGCAGGCACGCTAGCCTGACAGCCCGTGCCTCTAGTCGGTTGATGTTCCACCTCGACTCTTCTCTGGTCCACCGCCCTTGGGCGGTGAGTTCCTCGCAGTGTGCTCCCCATCCGTTCAGGCTGGCATCTGTGGTGAGCAGAATCCAGGTTGGGGAGGACATTCTTAACCCCTGGCTTATGTGGCCGGGCTGCAACCACCACCATAGCTGATACCACACTCTGGCCGGTAGAGGTAGGCGTACGGTGTAGTTCTGTGATCGTGGGCTCCAACGAGATAGAAGGGCGCATTGTAACGGTCTCATATGAGCCCGCGCCCATGGGACCACTTCCAGAGTGGATGCCATGAGGCCGAGGACCTGTAGGTAATCTCGAGCTGTGGGCCGGCTGGCGCTCAGCAGGGCCTGCAGATGACTCTGGAGTTTTGCTTTTCTCTTGGAGGTCAGGCTGACCTTGTCTTCTCGGGTGTCAAATCGGACCCCTAGGTATTCCAGCGACTGGGACGGCTGTAGGGAGCTCTTGTTTACGTTGACTACCCATCCGAGGCTTTCCAGAAGAGCTATAACTCTGTTGGTTGCCCGGTGGCTCTCCTCCGGTGACTTTGCCCTGATCAGCCAATCGTCCAGGTAGGGATGGACGAGGATTCCTTCCTTCCTGAGTGCCACCGCCTCTACTACTATTACCTTGGTAAAGATCTGCGGCGCGGTGGCTAACCCGAAGGGTAAAGCCCGGAACTGGAAGTGCTGATTCAGGACTTTGAAGCGTAAATAGTGCTGGTGATCCCGATGGATGGGGATATGCAGGTAGGCTTCCGACAGATCTAGGGAGATGAGAAACTCCCCTAGCTGTACTAAATTCTTGACCGACCGCAGAGTTTCCATGCGAAAGCTGGGGACCTGTAGGTGTCGATTGCCTGACTTGAGGTCCAGGACAGGCCTGAAAGTGCCCTCCTTCTTGGGTACTATGAAATAAATGGAATAATGCCCAGAAGTTACCTCTTCCGCAGGTACTGGGATTATGGCTTTTAGGGCCAGGAGCCTCTGTAAGGTCACTTCTAGTGCCACTAACTTGAGCGGCGAACAAGGAGATTCCACAAACTTGTTCGGCGGAAGCCGAAAGAAATCCAGGTAATATCCTTCCCGGATGATGGCGAGGACCCACTGGTCCGAAGTGATCTCGACCCACCTGCGGTAGAAGAGGGTTAGCCTGCCCCCTATGGCTGCTACCCTCGGATGGGTCAGCTGATTGTCATTGTGGATTACGGCCGGGGCCAGAACCCAGGCCGGTTCTCTTCTTGGTGTGCTTAGTCCGAAAGGGCTGGTTCCTGGCCTGAGAACGAGGTGCTTGATAGCGAGTCCTGTAGGGGTTGAAGCGCTGCGAGTTTCTACCTCTGGATGGTCTAGGAACAGAACGCTGGCTCCTCCTTGACCTGTCTTCTGGTAGACGGGGTAATGGAGAGGCACCCCATTTAGTAGCCCAGTTCTCGAGGTCGCTGCCGAACAGTAAGGAACCCTTAAAGGGCATTCTTGTGAGTCGTGTCTTGGAGGACGAGTCGGCCGCCCAATTGCGTAGCCAAAGCTGTCTCCTGTCTGCCACTGAGGAGGACACTCCCTTGGCTGCCGTACGGACGAGGTCGGAGGCTGCGTCAGTGAGAAATACGAGAGCTGATTCCATGTCTTCTCCCGGGGTGTTGTTTCTTGCCTGTGATAAACAGGAGCGCGTCACCATGGTGCAGCAAGTCGCGATTCGAAGGGACATGGCTGCTACCTCAAAAGCTTGTTTCAGAATGGTGTCCATGCGTCAGTCATGCGTATCCTTGAGGACCGCTCCCCCCTCCACCGGAATGGTGGTGCGCTTCACAATTGCGCAAACTATGGCGTCTACCCTGGGGCACGCCAGCAGCTCCTTGGACACCGGATCAAGAGGGTACATGCCAGACAAGGCCCGACCCCCTTTGAATGAGGCCTCCGGTGCCTTCTATTCCAGCTCGATTAGCTGCTGTGCTGCTTGTAGGAGGGGAAAGTGGTGAGCCGTTTGGCGCAGGCCCTCTAGCAGGGGGTTCTTTATAGGGTCCCCTGGGGGGTCCTGGCCCAGAATGGCCAGCTCCGATAAGCATTGTGAGACCAGGCCTGGCAGATCTTCTTTCCGAAAGAAGCGTCTCATGGTCCGATATGGTTCTATCTCCGAGGGAAGTTCACCCTCCTCGGGGGGCTCCTCACTTACCTGGGAGTAATCCGAATCCCCATAAGCGGGGCTGTCGGGTGGTGAGTGGCTGCGCCTAGGTCTCGAGGGTCCAGGGACCGGATCAGCCGGAACGGGAGGACCCATTCGAGGAGCAGACTGCATCTGGACAAAAGCGTGAATCCCCTTAAATAATTCCACCCAGGAAAGCGAAGCCGGATCTGGCCGCAGGGGTACCAAGTCTCTCGGGTTCCCTGGCTGCTCACCGCGGCCTGCCAAGTCCGGTGTGGTCCCTGAGGAACTGCTGGGCTGGGACCGGTCTTGTCCTGGAATTCCCATGGCTTCCTCACATTGGGCACATAGGGAGTCTGCTTCCTCGCTCTGTGTGGCTCTGAGGTTGCATGCTGAGGAGAGGCGTAGAGCATTCATGCCTGATTCTGGAGGTGCCGGCTCTGTGGACGCATGGGCTTTCTTATGCTCCATTCGCCTGAAATGCTGTGTCGCCCAACGATGTGCGCCTAACACGTGCGCTTAACAGCATGCTCCTAGAACGGGCGTCTTATAACGTGCACCTATAACGGGCGGCTTTATAAACGTGCACCTATAAACGTGCATCTTATAAATGTGCGCCTATAACGGGCGTCTCATAAATGTGCGCCTATAACGGGCGTCTTATAAATGTGCGCCTATAAACGGGCGTCTTGGAAAGTGCGCGTATCCTAGTAGCGTGCGCTAACAACGTGCGGCTATCGCGTGCACGAATGTGCGCCTATCGCGTGCGCGAACAACATGCGCCTATCGCGTGCGCGAACGTGTGCCTATCGCGTGCGCTTAGCAAGCAACGTGCGCTTAATGGGAGAAGATGAGTAGGCAGGCAAAATGGCGACCTCCTAGGCGGGCTGCCTCGTAGGCAGGCCCAGTTAGTCCACACTTCCTCGGAGACCAAGTAAAGATGTACGCCTTACCTTGTCTTCGGCGCTTCCCGGCTGCGACCCGGGCGGTCTCCGGCTGCGGGGGGAGAGGGGAATACCTTCACTGCCGTGCTTAAGGAAGTGCACCCGCTGCCTCTAGGCCGCGCCTGAACTCGTCTCGCTCGGGGGCCAAGTCCACGCCAGGACCGAGGCTGCCTCTAGGCCGCGCCCAAACTCGTCTCGCTCGGGGGCCAAGCCGCACCCGAGCCCTTCTCACTCGGGGGCTGGGTCCCTGCCGCAAACCGGCCACCGGACCGAGGCTCTCACCTCTGAGGGACCACGGAAGTCAGCTCGGGAAACTCAACTGGGTGAGTGACCGCCTGGTATCACCACAGGAGTGCGGGGCTCGTCTTCAGTAGGTTTCTTCTATGAATTTAGTCGTTAGAATTTGGAAACACGCTCAGCGAGCGTGGGGTAGCTCCAAACTGCTTTGGAGACGGAAATTACTGAATTGCTACACTTCCTGTGGGGGTATATGTACCCGTGCTGACGTCAGATCCGTCTCCAACTGCTAGCACGAGCACACAATACCCATTTGTTTTGAGTCCATCTGCTACACGCTAGGAAACAATATTTTTTGTTGGCAACAAGTCTTTTTTTCCAAATATTATATTTAATCTATGAAGGGAAACCTGGAACAAAAAGAAATGGGCCCTAGGAAGGAAAGGAGTTGGGTTCTATATCTCAATCTACTGTCTCATTGGCCACCCTGTCCAAACAGTGGTGAGATGTAGCGGAGAGAACTCCACATTTCAAGCTTTCAAATCTACTCCATGGGGAATGATTTCAAGTGAGCTATAGTCACTGCCCTGGCTCGTATGGAATGAGCCTTGAAATGTACCACCAGATATAGTCCTTCTTGGGCATAACAAAAATGATATGCAATCTGCTAGGCAAAAAGATATAGTCCATTTGTCAACAGCAATCTCAAGTTTGTTTGTGTCAAAATAAACAAAATGTTGGGTTGACTTTCTATGGGGTTCAGTCTGCTCCAGGTAGAAAGCCAAAGCTCTCTTGCAGTCCAAACTATGCAGTACTTGTTCACCTTGGTAGACATGTGGCCTGGGAAAATATGTTGGAAGATGGGCAGAAACTTTGGATGGGTGCATAAGACCACTCTATTATGATAAAATTTGGTATAAGATGAATATGTTTCATATACAACCTTCATACACAGTCCCCTAGAATTGGAAGATACGCATTCAGCAGCCCTCTGCCCCAATTCAGAGCAAAGGAATCTGACACTAGATTGCCGCATGCCCATTTTCTGGAACAGAAGAATGGAACCTTCCTGTACTGAGAAGATGTGTACAGATCCACCAACGGTGTACCCTAGTAATGGAAGATCTGATTCACTATCCCTTGGTCGAGGAACCACTTGTGGGGCTTCAAGGACCGACTAGGTCAGCCTGCGAGGACATTCTCTATGCACATCAAGTATGTGGCACTGAACACTATCCTGAGAGATGGCCCAGCCCTACAGCTGAATGCCTTCTTGCAATGCTCTAAGACGTTTCTTGGGTAGCCCTTTATATATACCATTCAGTAGTCTAGCTGACCATATAGCATGGATTGCAGCACTGTTCTAAACAGATCCAATTATATTGATTGCTTCAAAGGTCTTAATAATTTAAGCTTGTGAAAGGAAGAATTTACATTTTTAACTTTTATCTGAATGTCACTTTCAAATCTAATGTCTAAATTGTGAGCTTCATTAATCACAGGAATCTGAAGTCCCACATATTCCACAGCTGATAAACCCTCCAGAGGCTCTTGTTTATCTATCCCCTGCAGGCTAGTTTTAGCAATATTAAAAATCAATTTGTTCTCTGAAAGCTAAAAATTCACAGCATCCATATATCACTTGAAGGATACATCAAATGTTTCACCCTCAATACTTGATGAAATGTAAAACTGAATGTCATCTGCATAAATAAAATAACACTTTAAAGTCTCTTAAACCTGTATATAGAGGGAGCAAATAAATAACACAGATGACAAGGTATAGCCTTGTGTAATGCCAGATTTAATAGACATCCAGTCCAAGTATTTCTCACCCATTTGTACTCGCTGCTCTCTGGATGACAGAAAGGAGCGAAACCAGAGTAGGACTAATCCTCCTAAACCAATTTCTTCAACTTTGTTGGATAGTTGATCTCTGAAAGCCTTTAGAGCATACCACGTCACCTGAAGTTCTGGAAATTTATCTGATAAGATTCTTCCTGAGCTCACCATGGTCCCTGGGTGCAGAGCTCCCCAACATGAGCTTACCAGCCCAGGTTGGATACATCCATTGTAAGGACAATTTGTACCTCCCATAATGAGAACTAACCAAAACATGCAAACCCCAAAGCTGCAGGCACAACAACCACTGCACCTAGGAGGCAGAGGGTAATGGTGGTGATGGTGACTCACTTCTAAGAGGCATGGAGGCATTCATCTGCTGACCAGAAAGTGTACTGTCTGCTGGGTGCGAAAATCCCGATATTATGGAAATAATGCCAAAAAAACTTCAAGCCTCCTGACTACCTTCTGCTGCGGGCTCGCCCGTGTTGGCACAAATGATACTGCTAGATATCACACAGATTGTATCAAAAGTGACTTCATAGCTCTAAGAGACAGGGTAATGCAGATAGCTGCCCAGGCAGTATTTTTCTCTATTCTCCCATTCAACGAAAAAGGCCCAAACAGGGAAACTTGCATTCTGGAGTTAAATGAATGACTGCATAGAGAGTGTTGACAAGAGTGTTTTGGCTTTCTGGTTCATGGGATGATATTTCAAGGATTGCTGAGCAGAGATGTCCACCTGTCAAAGAAGGGGCAATCTTAATTCAACACAGAATAGCAAACATACTGAGGAAGGTTTAAACTAGAACCATAGGGAATGAGTTAAAAAAACCCAAGGTAAGTAAAACATTAAATACTTGTATAGAAATGGGAGAAATGGGAAAAAAGGGCAATATTTATAAAGTGATGTACACTAATGCTCATTGTATGGGAAATAAAGCCCCGCATCTAAAGACAGTCATGGAAGAAGATGATTTAGATATAGTGGCTGACACAGAAAACCATGACTGGAATATAATTATACCAGGCTACAATTTATTCAAGAAGGACCGGGAAGGAAGGAAGTGAGTATTTTGTGATATTTTATTGCTATTGTTTTACAGAAGTCGTTAAGTTATATCTGACACTATTTTATGCTTGTACTGTAGTAATCTGCCAAGATTTGTAGATCGGCGGAATCTAGATTTTATAAATAAATAAATACAGGAGGGGGCATGGCATTATATATAAAAAATATTAAAGCAACAACATTGCTGGGCTTATAAGGTAAGGTGAAGGCACTGCGAGTTAATTTGGAAAGAAGGAATAGAACATCTATTTATAGTGGTCTAATATTTATTTATTTATTTATTTAGGGATTTTATATACCGATTTTCTTGATACAGATCAAATCAACTCGGTTTACATAGAACGATAGTACATTAACAGTAACTAGTCAAACCTCAAAAGAGGAGACAGATTAGGAGCAGAAGGTAAAAGTTACATTATAACAAGGGTGAATAACTTGGAATTGGAAATGAAGAGACAGATAATCAAAGTAGAGAGTTGGGGGTTGAAGCCAACCTCAGGAGAATAACTCTAGCATTATAACGTGATTATATGACATTCTGCTAGTTATTGAAGTACAGCTGATTGAATAATATCATAGTAGAATATAGTCTAGGAGACAGGAAAGGCTCTACCGAAAAGCCAAGTCTTCAGTTTCTTCTTAAAATTTATGAGGCAGGTTTCCTGTCGGAGGTCTGGGGGTAGTGTATTCCAAATGGTGGGGCCTGCTGTTGAAAAAGCCCGGTCCCTGAATGTTAATCTTTGTACCAATTTGATTGAGGGAACATGAAGGGATCCCTTATAGGCATCTCTTAAAGGTCTAGCTGAAGAGTGTAATTTGAGAGGGTGTAGTAAATCTAGTGGAGTCTGGTGGTGGATATTTTTATGAATAATGGTAAGGAATTTGTGAACAATTCTAAAATTAACTGGAAGCCAATGTAGGTCTTTTAGAATGGGCGTGATGTGATCTCTGCGCTTAGTGTTGGTCAAAATCCTTGCAGCTGTGGGAGATAGTGTGCATTTGTTGTAAGTGTAGACTATTTTCAGGGGTGATAAGCAGGAGTTCAGTCTTAGCAGTATTTAACACCAGGTTGAGGCTAGTAAGGAGATGGTTAATAGTTTGAAGGTGAGATTCCCATAATTTGATTGCTGAGTCCAAAGAGCCTGTTATAGGAATCAAAATTTGGACATCGTCTGCGTATACGTAGAATTTCAAATTTAGCGACGAGAGGAAATGGCAGAGAGGGAGGAGATAAATATTAAATAGGGTGGGAGATAAAGAGGAGCCCTGGGGGACTCCATGTGGGGAATAAGTATAAGGAGATTCCATATTATTGATTTTAACTTTATAACCTCGATTACTGAGGAATGAGTCGAACCATCTGAAGACAGATCCTGAGATTCCTATGTCGGATAGCCGGTTTAATAATATAGCATGGTTGACTGTATCGAAGGCTGCGGAGATATCAAGGAGTGCAAGCAGGAAGGAGCATCCTTTGTCAATTCCCAGGTATACTTGATCAAGGAGTGATATGAGGAGTGATTCCGTACTATGTTCTTTCCGAAATCCATATTGTGAAGGATGAAGGATATTATTTTCCTCCAAGTAATTTGATAGTTGATTATTTACTACTTTCTCCATGATTTTGGCTATAAATGGCAAATTAGAAATTGGTCGATAATTTTTTAGATCATCTGGGTCCAAGTTTGGTTTTTTGAGGATAGGTTTGAGAGTTGCTAGTTTGAGAGTGTCTGGGAAGATACCTTGTGAAAATGAGCAGTTAATAATGTCTGCTAGGAATTTGGAGATGGAATCTGGTATTAGAAGCAGTAATTTAGATGGGATATAATCTTGTGGATGAGAGGAGGGTTTCATTCTTTTGAGGATAGTTTCCACCTCTGTAGAATAGGTGGGTTCGAATGATTCCAATGCTGTGAATGAGTTGGGGCGGTAGAGGGGTTCTAAAGGAGTTGTGATAGGATTGGAGGGTAATCTAGCCAAGGTATTAGCAATTTTACTCTGGAAGAAGATGGCCAGTTCATTGGCCTTTGATTGGGCTATATCATCAGAAATTGGTGCTGAAGTAATCTTAGTGAGGTCTGAAACATAAGCGAAAAGGGCCTTTGCATCGAAGAACATATCATGGATACGGTGGGCGTAAAAGTCTCTTTTGGTTCGCAGTGTCATGGTTCTGTAATGATGGAGAGCTGCTTTGTAGATGGCTAGAGATTGAGGATTGGGGGAATTTCGCCATCTCTTTTCCTTCTGTCTTAGGCTTTGTTTTAATGTACGAAGCTCCAAAGAGAACCATGGTTGTTTATGTTTCTGAGATGGATTGATATTTTTTGATGATAGAGGGCATAGATTATTTGCTATGGTTTCAGTGATATTTTGCCAAGAAAATATAGCTGCGTTAGGGTTCGAAAGATCCAAGTTGGGTAGTTCTTTGCATAAAGAATTGTCAAGGGCTTCTGAAGGACAAGATTTCCTATAGTGCAGTGTTGTTGGTAGCAGGGGTGTAAGAGATCCTGTCGTCATTTTAAAAGTGGAGGTGATCATAAAGTGGTCTGACCATGGTACTGGAAGGTAGGATGGGGATGAGAGTTGTATAAGGCTATTATTTGTAAAGATAAGATCAAGGGTGTGACCCCCTTTATGAGTGGGTTGGGTGATGATTTGGGTAAAGCCCATGGCTGAGAGTGAGGAAAGGAGAGCTTCACAATTAGATGATTGAGGCCTGACGTCAATGTGTAGATTAAAGTCCCCAAGAATGATGGAAGGAGTATCCAAGGTCAAGTATTTAGCTATGATTTCCACTAAAGGCGATACATCAAGGTTTAGCACCCCCGGAGGGGCATAAATGAGAAGGATCTGGAGAGTTTTTGATTTGAACAGGCCTGCCTCCAGTTTAGATGATGAATTGATGGGTTGTTGGGTGAGATTAAAATCTTTTTTGGCTGCTAAGAGAAGTCCTCCTCCTTTTTTCTTTTGTCGAGGTATTGAAAAGACGTCGTATAACTGGGTGGGAAGTTGATTTATTAAGACTGTGTCTGTCGGCTTCAGCCAAGTCTCTGTGATCGCACAGATGTCTGGTTTGGAATCAAGCAGGTAGTCATGTAGGATATGGGTTTTTTTGGTAATTGATTGCGCATTGAATAGAGTTAGAGAGAATAAGGCTAGCCCAAGGAATTGGGTAAGTGGGGAGATCATGACTGGAATGAGGTTTCTATATGGTTTGAATTGGTATTGCATTGGAAATTTCATCTTAGAAGGGGGACTGTGGTATAGAATGGGTATTGTGTATCTTTGCGTCATAGGTAGAATGAGATTAACGTCATCAAATGTTGGCATTTAGTGGGCGGGTCTATGTGCAGCGAATCGGGGAGGTGTGCTGGCAACACTGACTGTGCGATCGCGGTTTCAGACTCGCCGGGGGAGGGGATTAAAGGCCTTACCCCGACGGGTCTGGGCGCCGATCGCGCAGGCCTCCCTCACAAAAGCTGTAGTAGAAACGGCAGCAGCGACGGCGAAGGCTTAAGGTGGAAGGACGCGGCGCCGGAGTGCAGGTCAATTTAAAAACCTTCTTGGCTCCCTAATTGGCTGGAGCTGAACTGGAGCTCAGGAGATGCTGGCGTGATTAGCGCAGGTGTAGAGTAAGAATTGGGTGGGGCTATCTAGCAGTAGATTGAGAGGTTCTGTATCGGGTGGATAGCGATTGATGTATGATGGTGGCTGTAATTTGCTGTATGAAGTCTGAGGCTTCGTAAAGTTGCTGAAGATACTGTTGTGCTGATAGAGATTAGAATAGATAGCTGAGGAGGAACCGAAGATCCTGGGGTAGACTCGGGGCTCCCTCGGGGCTGAGCCGAAGGGGCGAGACAAAGGGGCAAGCCCCTTTGTTGCGCTCCTTTGGCGCGCGACGCAGGCGCGCGGCGCCTGAGGAGTAATTTAAATGTCCCTCTCAGCCTCTGATTGGGCGAGGGCAGCTTCTTTGTTTTTTTCAGGTAGGCGGGACTTAGAGCCGCGTTGAAAGGGCGGCACGGCTGGCGGCTGAGCGGCTAGGCAGCGAGATCATATAAGATAATATTATATATATATATATATATATATATATATATATATATATATAAGATAATATAAGATAATCTACCTTATAAATGGCCTGTGACCGACGGCCCACAAATGCGCAGTAGAGCGCAGCTCTACTGCGCATGTGCGGGCAAGGACGTCGGTCAGAAAAAAAAAATGGCGGTGGGGCCGCAGGAGCGGGAGGAGAAGCAGCGGCGCCGCGCGCGCGCGCGGTGCCGCTGCTTCTCCTCCCCAGATCTGCCGGCAGATCTCGGGGGGGGGGAGGGTGTCACTCCCGCGCCCCCCCCCCGAGATCTGCCGGCAGGAGCGGGAGGAGAAGCAGCGGCGCCGCGCGCGCGCGCGGTGCCGCTACTTCTCCTCCCCAGATCTGCCGGCAGATCTCGGGGGGGGGGGGGGGGGGGGGTGTCACTCCCGCCCCCCCCCCCCCCCCCGAGATCTGCCGGCAGGAGCGGGAGGAGAAGCAGCGGCATTGTGCGCGCGCGGTGCCGCTACTTCTCCTCCCCAGATCTGCCGGCAGATCTCGCCGGGGTCACTGCCGCGCGCGCGGGAGTGACACCCCCCCCGAGATCTGCCGGCAGGAGCGGGAGGAGTTAATGGAGCCGGGTGAGGGTTGCGGGAAGTCGCGCTTACGGCGCCGGGAGGAAATGGAGGTGGGTGAAGGGAGGGACTGAGTGGGTGGGAGGGAGGGAGAGGGGGACTGAGTGAGTGGGAGGGAGAGGGGGGACTGAGTGGGAGGGAGAGGGGGGACTGAGTGAGAGGAGAGGGAGGGTGGAGAGGAGTGGGTGGGGGAGGGGGGTGGTGAAGAGTGAGGGGAGAGAGAATGAGGGGGAGGTGAGAGACAGAGGGATGTAGCCCGTTTTAACGGGCTTTACGGCTTGTATAAGATAATATACAGACCTCCTTCGCAGACAAAAGAAATGGATAGAGATTTAATGGAGGATATTCGCAAAATTTCTATGAAAGGGGAGGTGCTATTGCTAGGGGATTTCAATCTGCCAGATGTTGATTGGGACATCCTGACTGCAATATCTTCTAAAAATAAGGCAATGATGGATTCTCTGCAAGGCAAACTGTTCTGTCAACTGGTAACGGAATCCACACAGGTGAGAGAGTACCTGATGCTGACCAACGGGGACAGTATCTCTGATGTTGTAGTGGATGATCACCAGATGGTGTGGTTCAGTTTTAGGGCACAAGAAATGAAAGTTTATTCAAAGACAAGGGTATTAAACTTCAGGAAAACCAATTTTCTTAAAATGGGGGAGTACCTTACAGAGTCGTTAGCTGAATGGGAAATTCTAGGGGAAATAGAAGAGCAGTGGGTAAAACTAAAAGGAGATATAAAGGCAACTAACCTTTTTGTTAGGAAAGCAAATAAGGGAAAGATAAAACAAGAAGCTGCTATGATTTTCTAAAGAAGTAGCTGTAAAGGTAAGGGTAAAGGAGAAAAGGTAAGCATTCATAAACTACGAGAGGTTGCAAAAGAGAAAGACAGGAGAAAATTTCTGGAAAAATAGAGAGAAACTGAGAAAGTGGTCAGAAATGCAAAAATTCAAAGAGAATACAAAATAGCAAATATCGTAAAATGGGGGATAAGACTTTTCCTTTTTTAAGATATGTTAGTGATAGAAGGAAGTGCATAAGTGGTATCAGACGTAAAAGGGAGAATAAGTAGAGGCCGAAGAGGAAAAAACAAAATTGCTTAACACATATTTCTGTTTGGTGTTCATAGAGAAAATGGTCAGCAGAAAAATGGAAGTTGTATTGCCCTTGTATAGGTCCCTGATAAGACCTCATTCAGAATACTGTTTAAAATTTTGGACACCACCCCTTCAAAAGGATATAAACAGGATGGAGTCGGTCCAGAAGATGGCTGCTAAAATGGTCAGTGAACTTTGTTCTAAATCATATGGGGATAGACTTAAAGATCTAAACAAGTACACCCTAGAGTAGGGGTGGGCAATTCCAGTCCTCGAGGGCCACAAACCTGTCGAGGTTTTAGGATATCCTAATGAATATGCATGACATAGATTTGCATACAACTGAGGCAGAGTGCATGCAAATCTCTCTCATGCATATTCATTAGGGATATCCTGAAAACCAGACTGGTTTGTGGCCCTAGAGGACCGGAACTGCCCACCCTGACCTAGAGGAAAGAAGAGATAGGGGAGATTCAATAGAGACATTTAAATATCTCAAAGGTTTCCATGCACAAGAGGCGAGCCTCTCTCAATGGAAAGGGGGCTCTAGAACGAGGGATCATGGGATGAGGATAAAAGGAGGTAGACTCAAGTAATTATAGGAATTATTTCTTTACAGAGAAGGTGACATGCATGGAACGACTTCCCAATGGGGGTGGTAGAGAGGAAAACAGTATTTGAATTCAAGAAAACATGGAATAAATACAGAGGATCTCTAAGTAAGTGACGGGAATTATAAAGCTAAATTAATTGGGGGGATGGGCCATACAGTCTTTTTCTGCCATCATGTTTCTATGTACTGGAAAAATTTGCAAGGAGATTGATTCCCTTGATCATATTGGAATTGTGTTGCCACCAGGCCAGGGATCCCTGAGCGGTCTTATGATCTGGATGCTGTCTTAGATGTCTTAAATAGCTTGCAAATCAACAACAAACTCCACCGAAGGAATGTTAAACAAATCACAACAAACAAATCAACACTCCTGTTATGCCTGTCTGTCGCAGACGGCTGCGACTGCGAGTACTCACTGCTTGTTCCACACTTCTACCCTCCCCTGGTCTGCTCGCTGCACGGGCCTGCCTGCATCGGTGTGTTCCTCGGGCCTCCTCGCGGAGGCATGGACGCCATTACTTCCTGCTCCAATGTCGGGCCTTCCTAGGTGCGCTTGTCACATGCCCCGCCTTTGAAGCTGCTTCGGTGGCAACCTCGGGGGGTTCCCGCTTGATGATGTCATCGGACTCTTGTATTTAAGCTCCTGCTTCGCCCCCAGCAAGCTGGCTTGGCAACAAGTTCCGTACAAGTCCGTGCCTGCCTCTTGTTCCTGAATCGCCGTTCCTGCTCGCTACGTGGACCTTTCTGACACCTGCTCCTCAGGGGTCAGTATGCGCTTCGGGGACTTGCTCCCTGGCCTATCCCGCTCCTCGGACTGGCCCCGTGCCTCCTGATCCCAACTGGCTACCTGCTCAATCTCTCGGCTCTCCCTGGGAACTAAAGCAGGGCCTTGTGAGTCCTCAGTTGGCCTTCCTCGCTTCTCGGGGTTGCGCCATGTTATTTCATAGAATGTCCGCGCTCCCTGCTCCTCTGGCCGCGCTCATCAATCCTGAGATCACCCTGAGCTTCCCCGCTCCTCAGGGCTTGCTCCTGGATATTCTACCGTTGACAGCAGTCCCGCTCCATGGGTCCTCCTTTCCTCGGCTCAGCCAGTCACCTCCGGTCCCAGCTACCTGTCTGCGTCAGCTACTGCTCTTGGGCTTGGGCTAAGGCTTCCTGCATTGCGGGTTTGCCTTCATTCTCTCGCCCACTACGCTGCAGCTCTGCCTCCCGGTGTTGCGGTTCTGGCCGCGAGCACCGCGGCCAGGCCCTTACCTCCAGGTTCCCGGACCTGCTCCTGCTTCCAGAGGCCTGGTTTGCCGCCTGGTTGGCGGCGTCCCCGCTGGACTACAGGAGACTTAACGCCATAACCAAAAAAGACTGGTACCCCTTGCCCTTCATCTCTGAGCTATTGGACTATCTGCAGGGAGCCCGAATCTTTACCAAATTGGAGCTCGGGGGAGGGGGGGGCGTACAACCTGGTTCGGATTAAACCTGAGGACGAGTGGAAGACTGCTTTCAATACCTGGGAAGGCCACTACGAAAATTTGGTGATGCCGATTGGGCTAGGTAACGCCCCCGCAGTATTCCAATCTATGATGAACGAAATCTTTTGGGACCTTTTGTTGGATTTGAGGAGGTTTAAGGATGGAGTTGGAAATTAGGGATATTTGGATAAGGTGATGATAGGACCAAGGTATTTCAGTAATGTTGGTTGAGATATTATGCCAGTCATTATTATTGATGAAAATGAGGTCAGTGGTATGACCTGCTTTGTGGGTTGGAGCATCGATAATTTGTTTAAGTTGTAGCGAAGTAAGTGCATCAATGATGGTTCGGCATAATTTCTCTCCGCTAGAGAGAACTTGTGAGAAAAGTAGGAGCAAGGATGGAAGGTTCCCTTGGTGGTGAGCTGGCCTAGGACTGCCCCAACGGCAATGGAGGAAGCGTCGACCTCCAAGATGAAGGGGCACGTGGGGTCCGGGTGACGGAGGCAGGGTTCTCGAAGGAAGGCTTATTTCAAGGTTGTGAAGGCGTCGTGAAGGCGTTCAGCGCTTCCGCAGGCCACTCTCTGGCATTGGCTCCTTTCCTGGTGAATGCCTAAGAGGGGCAACATACGACTCTATAAGGCTGGCACCCCACTACATTGGCCCCTTCTCCATCCTGTGATAGATTACTCCAGTCACATATCAGCTCCGCCTCCCTGCATTCATTGAGAATCCACAATGTCTTTCATGTCTCCTTACTCAAACCAGTGGTCCTGTCCTGGCCAGCCCAGAGATTGCCCGAGCCAGAGAGGATCTCCTCTGAGGGAGACAAGACATACCAGGTGAAGGAGATATTGGATGTCCGTCGCTGTAATAAGAAGTGGGAGTACCTAATAGCCTGGGAGGGGTACGGCTAGGAGGAGAACTCTTGGGAATCCATGTCCAACATCCTGGATGAAGGACTCCTCAAGAGATTCCACACCACACACCCAAGGAAGCCCAAGCCCCAGGGAGGGAGGCTTAGAGAAGGGGGTACTGTTGCGGTAGCTGGCCACGGAGCGCCACGACTGGCCACACTCACCTCATGGCTGCTGCGCCGTCGGCCCATTAGGCGCATGGCCCTCCCCTAGCCTTAAAGGGGCCGCGGCGAAAGAAACCTCCCATAGTCTCAGATGTGTGGCATCGCCCCAGGACCTACATAAGGCAGCACCTGCTGCCTTATCTTTGCTTCAGCAACAGGTCCTGCTTAGCCTTGAGCTGCTGGTTGCTTCTACTTCATGTTCCTGCCCCGTGTGCTTCTGTCGCTGTTCCAGCTCCTCATCCCCTCAGCTCGTTCTTCTGTTTCTTGACTCGGCTCATCCCTGGATTCTGCTTTTGTCTGCTGCCTGCCCTGACCGCTTGCATGCTCACTGTTTCTTATGCTAGCTGTCTGTCCCGACCTCTGGCCCGTCCCTGGATCCTCCTATCTCGCCGCCTGTCCTTACCTCTGGATCGCCTGACTCTGCCTTTGCCTTCCACCTTCAGGATCGTCTTCCTGGAGACCCGCTTCTAAGTCCTGCCGGCCCCTGTGGGGAACGTGGGCTGGTATAGGTGAAGGTCCGGTTGGGTCTCCGCTGCCTACATCCGCCTCCCGACGATGCGGGCCTATAGGAAGCCTCCTAAAGATAGCGCCAACCTCGTCTCGGCCAAGGGTCCACCTCTCCGTGTAACACTGATGCATATTCATTGTGGGTATGCTGAAAACCAGGCCAGTTTGTATTTCTTGAGGACATGAGTTGGCTACCCCTATAACAAATTCCATAGCTTAATTGTGTTAAAATAAAACCCACTTTCTTAAATCTGTTTTAAATCTGCTAACAGTTTTATAATATGTCCCTAGTCCTAGTGGAATGACTCCAAACTCGGTCTCAGGGCCAGTACTGTTCAATATTTCATACGAGTTAGTAAGAAAGGCTTATCTTTTTTGCATATGATGCTAAGATCAGTAACAAATGAACACTCCTTAGGGAACAGATGAGATAAGGAAGGATCCAAGAATACTTGAGAAGTCTTATGTATGGAAGCTAAGATTCAACACAAAGAAGTGCAAAGACTTGCATTTGGGGTATAGAAAGGCAGCATAACATTTAGATTTACACCAATCAGGAGAAAAAAACTTCAAAACTACAAGTCAGTGCAACAAGGCAGTGGCTATAGACAGAGAAATGCTAGGATAGATAGGGAGAGATATAAGTAGTAAGAAAAGGGGGGCAAGGGGAAAAGGATCAAGATAACTGCAGGCAGTTAGATATGGTTCTTCCTTCCTTGGAGAACCTCAAGTGAACTGTTTTGTTTTGGCTGGTATCCTGGAGGTCAATATTCATAGCCATTTAGATGGATAACTTACAAGTTATCGGTCTAAATGGCAAGTTTTGTATATTCAGCCAATTTATCAGCTAAATTACACTTATAAAACCCCTGCCAGAAGTGAGGTATAGTAATTACTCACTCCCGATGCTTTCATCACATAGAAATATAGAAACATAGAAATTGCGGCAGAAAAGGACCAATGGCAGTATCTGCCACACAATGTAATTTTGCTTGACATGCTCTGCTTACGGACTTGGTTGAAGAAGCAATCCTGTGGTTTTTCATTAATGTCTGAGCATCAGCACCCCAGACAACTGTATAAAAGTCACAGCTTGTGTTAGTTGTCTCTGAATCCAAATTTCCCTTTCCTTTCAGCCCCACCCCTTTCCTTCGAAGCAGAGAGTGATGTTGCAGTTGCATCATAAGTATCAAGACTTATTAGTTAAGGGTCAAGACTTATTAGCAAACGTTACCCATAGTTTGCACTTCCAGTATGAAGCACTGTGGAAATGCTGGGAGCGAATAACTCCTGTATTTCGTTCCTGGCACAGGTTTTGTAAGTGTTGAGGAGATAGAAGAGAGTACAGGCAGTTGCCAGCTCAGTACTAATGCAGAATGGGTGGAGTCAGGGTCAGGGTGGGAAAACAATTTACAAAAAAAGTGAAATGGGTGATTGAGGGTGAAAAGGGGGCCAGATCTACAGACACTGGAGCAATTTTAACATTTAGGAGGGGATGTGGGGTGGGATTGGGTGCATGGCCCGGCAGGGCCATCGATACAATCTGGTGGGGTGAGGTAGGAAATTGGGCCACATGCCCCTTTACTACTACTTTTTTTTTTTTTTTTAAATTTGAAAGCGCTATTTACCTGGATATCTTTTGAAGAAACTTTGTCCTCCACTTTTGCTCATCTCATTAATTTGTCTTTAAAAGCAGGTGTTCTTCCTACTAGTTTGAAAAAAGCTGTGGTGTGTCTTCTTCTAAAAAAGTGCAATTTGCGCTTCCAGTATGGAGCACTGCAGAAATGCTGGGAGCAAGTAACTCCTGTTTCCTGGCAGAGGTTTTGTAATGTCGGGGAGATAGAAGAGGGTATGGGCAGTTGCTAGCTCAGTACTAATGAACAATGGTTGGGGTCAGGGTCAGGGTAGGAAAGCAATTAAAAAAAAATGAAATGGCTCTAGTAGGGGAATCTAAGTTGGCTGCCGCAAGAGAAGGTTGGCGAAGTTGCTCTCTCCCTGACTTCTTTGAAATTTCTATTTTAAAAATGCCGCACTCAAACAGAAAAGCAAAGCTTAGAGAAATAACTGCATCATCATCGCCGGTATTGGAGGCTGGCCAGAAGAGGATTGAGTCTTTCTTCGCTACCGCGGTAGAAAGGGAAATGCCGGATGAGGAGGCCGCTGCAAATGCCGACGTGGGGCGGATGTCTGCGTAGCTGGCCAAGGAGATCACACTTAGTCCCGGCGCACCGGTGACCCCCCTCCCATCTCCGGTCCCACCAGATGCTGCGATTGCCAGGGTAAGTCCTCAAGGACTGTATTCTTTGTTTGAATCAGCTGCTGATTTAAAAACTTTTAAAGTGAGTGACTTACCCAGGAGCAGTGAAGAGGGGGAAATGAAGGCCATTGAGGAGGTGGTGAAAGGGAGCAAGGCAGGAAGGGAAAAGGTGGCTCAGAAATCTCTTTTGGAAATGCCTGTTCCGATGGAAAAACCCACTGTTATAACTATGGATTCCCTATGATATGCCATGAAAGGTCTTGAAAATGCTATCTTGAATTTGACTAAAATAACACTTGAATCAAATTAAAGATTTCTAAGTAGAAAGAAAGAAATGAGCCTACAAATAACTAAAACACAGCAGATCGAGTCACGAATGGAGAAATTGGAAAACACTCAACTAGAAATATTAAGAGTGGAAGATGTTAATCTGAAAAGGCTCGAAAATATAGAAAACCAAATAAAGTATTTGAATCTACGCATATTAAATTTTCCCTTTATGAAAGAAATTTCTGCGTATGAAATGTTTAAAACTTATATGATCAAAGTTTTAAAAATACCCGTGGAAGGACTACCAGTATTTTCTAGACTTTACTATTTGCCAGAGAAAGGCAGAAGGAAACCTGGATCAAGAGAAAGATAATTAATTACACTTGACTCAAATTCTAGAGCTATCGATGGAATCTGAAATTCAAAAAAGAATGACTTTATTTTTGTCATGCACTTTTGCAGCGGATAGAGAAATGATTATGAAGAGATTCATGCGAAATCATTCTGAACTATATTATGGGAAAAAAATCTGGATTTATCCAGATATCTCTCGTATAACTCAAGAAAGAAGAAAGAAGTTCTTAACTTTAAGACCAGAAGTGATGGAGAGAGGGGCCAGTTTTAGTCTTAGATATTCCTGCAAATCAGAATTAAAAATACATTTTTCTTGAATCGATTCAATTACAAAGATTTCTGGAACCAGCTAACCTATAATGTCCTATCATGCACCGGTGTTAGGTAAAGAACCTTTCTACAATCATGTGACGATACCAATTTTTTTTTTAGATTTGAGTATAAATTTCTCTCTATCTGCTTATAAAAGATTCCCCCAAGGATTTCTTGGAAAAGTAGATATGAATCTATGTCATGTAAATTTTGTGTTGAATGGTAGACCTGTTAAATTTAATTGTATTCTATCTACGAACTGTAAAATGTTTACTATTTGTAAATATTGAAAACATTGAATAAACAGTAAATTGCAAAAAAATAAAAAAAATGAAATGGGCGATTAAGGGTGAGGAGGGGGCCCAATCTGCAGACTCTGGAGCAATTTTAACATTTGGGGGGGGGGATGTGGGGTGGGGTACATGGCCTGCAGGGCCATCGATGCAATCTGGTGGGGTGAGGTAGGAAATTGGAACACAGGCACCTTTACTACTACTTTTTTTTTTTTTTTTAATTTCAAAGTGCTATTTACCTGGATATCTTTTGAGAAACTTTGTCCTCCACTTTTGCTCATCTCATTAATTTGTCTTTAAAAGAAGGTGTTCCTACTAGTTTGAAAAAAGCTGTGGTGCATCCTCTCCTAAAAAAAATGCAATTTGGACCCTTTAAATCCTAATAACTACAGACCTATTTCTTCTTTACCATTCTTCTCAAAGATATTTGAGGCCTCTGTTCTTAGTCAGTTACCTGATCACCTAGAAAAATTTGATCTGCTTGACCCACATCAATATGGTTTCAGATGTGCCATGAACACCAAACTTCTTCTACTTTCTCTCACTGACACTTAACAACGAGGAATTGACAATGGTCAACAATTTCTGCTTGTTTCTCTTGACATCTCATCCGCTTTTGACACAATTGATCATGACATTCTTCCCTTTCGCTTGCAAGAATGTGGCCTAACAGGAGGTGTGTTGACATGGTTACATTCATATCTTATTAATCGTTCTCAATATATTAATTTCAAAAATGAAATTTCTCCCATTTTCCATATTAAAACTGGTGTCCCTCAAGGATCTGCGCTTTCTTCTATTTTGTTCAACATCTATTTAGCTCCTATTTGCAAAGTTCCATCAAATTTGACTTATTGTTATAAAATCTATGCAAATGGCATACAATTCATTTTGCATATTCATTCCTCTTGGAAAGAAACTGTTGAACATCTTAACATTTGTTTCTCTACTGTTAAAACCTGGCTAAACCATAACACTTTCTGGCTTAAAAAAACTTTTACATGCTACTGAATTTCGAATTGTACTTCAAGTCTCGATTTTCTCAATCATTGATTATTGTAATAGCTTTTATGCTGGCCTTCCTTGTTCAACACTTCAACCGTTACAATTTTTACTGAACTCTTCTACTCAATTGCAGGTTTGAAGCGATTTGATCACATTACCCCAGTTTTGATTGAGTTACACTGGCTCTCTATTGGCGAAAGGATTAAATAACCATGCCTACCCACTTTCAGAAAAAGGCTCAAGACTTGGCTGTTTAAGCAAGCCTTCCCAGATTCCGTTTGAATGACAACAACATCCTCTAAGAGACTTCACAATATATTGTAAATATTTATTCCTTAACTGATCAGTATTCTTGCTCTAATTCTTTCCCAGTGTTAGACTTTACCCTGTTTTAATGTAACTTTTACGACCTTCGCACTTGTTAATATTCTGTTATTTGACTCACTCCCCCTGTTATCTGTAAACCAGCATGATGTGATTTTTAATCACGAATGCCAGTATAGAAAAACTCTAAATAATTAAAATAAAATAAATAAAATACAAAATTGGCATGACAGTTTTTTAATTAATCAATAATCAGTCCTGTCCTTGGTCCAACGCTATTTTAACGTTTTACTAACCATCCAGAAATGTACGTTCCTCTCAGAGGGCCTTACTAGATATTCCATCTCCTAAAATGGCACGCTTACACATCACTCAGAAATGTTCTTTTTCAGTTGCTGGTCAAGTTCTCTGGAATTCTTTCCCAATGGAACTTCGGCTGTGTGACTCAATTAAAACATTCGAGGACTTTTAAAGGCCTTTCCTTTTTAGATTAGCTTATTTGTAAGTCTATATAATCTTATTTAGTTGTTTTACTCACTATTATTGTATAATTTAAACCTTTTGTTATTTTATTTTTCATTATTGTATATTTTCATTTTTGTAATTTTATGTGTTTTACTGTATATCGCCTAGACCTATTTTAGTATTAGGCAATTAATACATTTTAATAAATGTAAATGCATATCCGGATAAGTAGCAAGTTATCCAGCCACACAAACCTGGATATATTCAAACACAGCTGGTTAGGTTTGGAAGTTATCCGGCTACATATAGGGCCAGATTTTCGAACCTACGCGTGGGCGTAGATTTGTGCATGCAACCCGGCATGCACAAATCTACGCCCGATTTTATAACATGCATGGAGCGGCCTCAGAGGGAATTTTCCTTTCGCCCCCCCACCTTCCCCTCCCTTCCACTATATAACCCGCCCCCAGCCCTACCTAAATCCCCCCCCCCCCACCTTTAATATTTAAGTTGTTCCTGCCTCTGGGCAGGCGTAGGTTGCGCGCGCTGGCCAAGTGCCGGCGTGCAATCCCTCGGCCTAGCGGGCCTTTGGAAGCCTCTGGCCACACCACGCCCCACCCCGGACCGCCCCGCCCCTTTTTTCAAACCCTGGGACATATGCCCATAACACGCTCAGATTAATGGAATCAAACTTCTCGCTCAATTCAGCAACTGAATTCCTAACTGCAAGCAGATCTTTCTTGAATGCCATAACAGATCTTTCTTGAATGCCATCTGTAAATTTATTGCAGATAAAACAAGTAGTATCGGGTCCCAGGAGTCTTGCTTTATAGATGCCTTTCCCTTCCACTCTGTGCAAGGTAAATCCATTCCCGTAAAGCATTTGGTTTTAGGTTTACATAGAGAGCTGGCTTTAGCTGAAGATCCTGTTTAGTCTCACATTGTGTCATGGAATCTCAGCATTGTGCTCACATAGGGCCTCATGTTCTAAAGTATTGCAGGCCTGCGATACTTTAGAAAATTGCACTAATGGGGGGACGGGGGGGTTGACACGCCACCGTGAAAGGTGGTGCTATTGGGCGTGAAATAGGACACAAAAAGGTCCTTACCTTTTCGCTGTCCGTGTCATGGTCGCAGAGTCGGCCCCGGTGACGCCCCGACTCCTGCTCTTCCAGGGCCGACTCCGCCCCGATGTAGGTAGCGCAGGCGTGCGCTACCTTCGCAAGCTATCGCAGGCTTGCGCTGTTAGCGCTAGCCTGCGATAGCCGTGGAAAATAAGGCCCATAGTTATTAAAAGTTGCTTTCGAGCATCTGAGCTCTTGTGAGAGGAAGTACCTGACCTAGAAGATCATAATTATTGGTGGCAGTCACTTGACATGTGGAATCAATGAGCCCCAGTTCCTAGTGACTTCTCCCCTCTTAAACTACATTTTTGCAATACAGTAGTTTTAGGCGCAAAGGGGAACTGACATTATAATATGGATTACAAGTGATCTGTAGCCTTCTATCTGGAATGGACTAAAGTCCTCTGATGGTCCATTCAGTTTTAGTTTCATTGACATCAATAAATCTGGAAATACCAAGAGTATTACTTCTGTTGGCTAGTGAACTGCATCCCTTTTGTTATGCCCAGAATGACCTGGAACTGATGGAGCATGTCAAAGCTCACAGTGCTGGGGCCATGATGATGATGCTGGTAGCAAAGCAGCAACATGGGGTTTTGTCCACACATTTGCATCTCATTACTTTTCCACAAGGTCTCCCCAATACAATAAGTTTTGAACAGTCTGTCCTGCAGTTTCTTTGTTTTATAGAATCTAACTAACTTCCTCCTAGGGCATGTTAATTTGTTTCAAACTGTCATACATTAAACAAAAATGAAGAAAACAGCAAATATTAGGATGGCCTCTTGGCACTATTTGTTTTTAGTTGTTCTTTTTGTCTGAGGCAGCTTGTAGCTTGGGAGTCCCCTTATGTGAGAACTGCTATTCTACTTGTCCTCAGAAAACAGCAAAAATGAATATGAAATTAACATTGTCCATTAATACATTTAAAAAGTATACCAACTTATATTACTTCTTATATAGAGATAAAACAAACATTTTGCAACTTCTAAAAATTTGGCTTAATAAAATGATATGGCATTATAGTTTACCCAACAGTTGGTTAATTGCTCCCTGATCACATAGATCCTGGTTCACAGCTTCATTGTCAAGGGACACCATAGATCTCAGCAGCCGCAGACAGTAACGCATTTGGGCTCGTTTGTTACCACGACCACCTGAACCATGGAAACAGTTACCATGGCCAAAGAAAAAATCTGTAAAAAAAAAAAAGAATGAATTTATTATTGCAAATAGCACAGAACACCATCATAATAAAGCTAATAGTTTGTTGTTAAATTAATTTACAATAACTGTGCGACTTACATTTTTTAGTTATATAATAATTCAACTTCAATGAAGAATATGTTAGATCTAATTTTTCAACAAATATTCCAATATTAAACATATTTTGTTGTACACTAGAGTCAATAGCTTGGTTGTTTATATATGAAAAATGTTAATAAAGAGAATGAAAAAAAATCTTGAAATTGAAATGTTAAGAGGGCTATGCACTATAACTCCAGCCAAAACTTATTTAAGCATGTGCCTGTAAACATTTTAGTGTACACGCTAAAACATCACTTGCATGATGCAAAAATGTTTTAGCTAGTATACTATAGTGAAGCAATACAACCCTAAACAGTAGCGGTACAACAGCATTGGGTTTCTTAGAAGTTTGAAATGACATGGATGGAGAGACCATGGTTAAAACCAAAACGTCAATGGGCATGAGGAGGCTTGAACTTTATGTTTATTATTATTATTTTTTTTTTTTAACAACCTCACTAACCTTGGTGGCTGTGGGAATTATGAACAAGTTTGGTAATAAGACATAGAAGAGAGTCTGAGTATTGGCTTAAGTATCAAAGCTGAAGATGGCAAGGTCTAAAATGGCCTACCAGCAGAGGTGCTTAAAGCCATCATTGTTACAAGATTTGGGGTACGCTTGGAGCAGATATGGAGGAAAATTATAGGAAAAAGGTTGTGAGGTCAGGTAACAGACATGGGAGAGGGGGAGTTTTTGTTGGTTGTATACGAAAATTTATAGGTATAGACGAATCTCAGTTGGCAGATTGGATGGACCATTTTTACCTTTATCTGCCCATAATTAGGGGCCGATGCAATAAGATGGGCGTTGAAAATGGGCACTCGTATTGAGCACCCATTTTCCTAACACGGGTGCAGCTACATCCTGTGGGCAGCGGATGAAGTATTTAAATGAGGGGCTGTGTAAAAAAGGATGCACTAGGGGAGAACTGGGCGTCCCTAATGCTCAACTGCATTGGTGCCCTCAATCAGAGCGTTCGTTTTTATCCTGCTTCTTCAGGCTGATTTTGCTGAGGTTGCTGAAGATGCCCATAGCTAAGCGCTCCTTGCCACAGGCATCTAAATTGTGCGTCCAAAATAATTAAAAAAAAAAATCAAGGCAATATACATTTATTTTTCAACACCAAAATTAGTAAATTGTCACATAAGAGAAATCACAGAGGACCGTATTTTAAAATTTCTCATGAGCCTTTGATGCATGGATTGACTTTATGCCACCTCCAGGGCTGGATTTAAATTTGCTACATTAAAAAGTGTGCATTGGGCGCCCAGCGATTTTCTGCATCATGGGACAATAGCTAATAGCCTCATCTAAATGGAATTTACATGTGATAAGTGCTATTGTTTACACATTTGTTTGGGTGTGCATTTTGGACATGCTAACCTCCTTATTGCATCGGGTGCTAGTCTAGTACATCCAAAAAACACATCCAACCATGCATAAACCTGTGTGCTTGGATGGGCACATTTTATTGCATCGGCCTCTGTGCACACTAACAAAAAGGTACAAGATCCACCTGCTACATCTGCCACAACATTAAACAGCATATACATGCTAACAAAATAGCACGTATCTGGTAAACTAATCATGAACAGTGATCATTTCCTCATGGCTCTGCCCCCTTGTAGTAAAACTGTATAAAAGTATGCCTGACACATAAGATCAGTGTTGAGGGCAGAAGTGGAAAAGCATCCGGAGCCTAGGAAAGAAGATGAAGTAAGAATGGAGTTTCAGTGCAGGAAAATCACAACCAAAAGAATGAACCTCTGATGTCTGGCATGGAGGTATAGGATACAGAGGAGGAATGTGAAGATGAATTGGATCAGGAAAGTAATGACATCATTCTGGATGCTGTGCCACATACTCAGGATGCTCAACCCATATACACAAATGTAATCCAGCCTGGAGAATCTGCAAGAAATTCAAGTTCTGGGGTTTTTTTTTTCTTCACCTGTGCTCTGCAGACTAGCAGTGCTGCGTGGCTTCTGTGCTCCGCAGAGCCACACCGTTTCTTCCGCTGCTTCTGGCAGGCCCCAACAAACAATCTTTTTCTTTTTCCAGCAAACTTTTCTTTTTCTGTGCTCTGGTGCTTTCTTCAACAGTGCTTGCCTTCAAACTGCTACTGTTCATGCACACCCACAATTTCCTTCAATGTCTTCCCTGGAGACTTGTTTCACTTTATTTCTCTGTGCCTGGCTTAGAGAAATTCCACGATTACATCATATGTGAGGATTGCCCTAATTCAGACAATCAGCTAGTCATGTACCTAAACAAGAGTATTATATTTGAGCCAGAAGAGCGATCTAGGCAATGAGAGCTTCATTGAGGTCAACCGATCTTTTGTTTGACTACAAAGCTCTTTCCTCAGCACTTTGAGACTTTCCTGAAGTGAATCATTCTCGCTGTTGCTGCCTTAGTCAGAGTGTAACTTCAGTTTCTTCTTTAGATTGTTTGTTCAGAGCACCAATGGGGCAAGGACTGGCCCTAGCCCCAACACTACAGGGTACTTGTAGAGGAGGGATGATTGGATACCAGTGCCATCATAAGTCAGGGCTGGCAAATTTTCCATATGGATCATATGGAAAATTTGCCAGCCCTGACTTATGATGGCACTGGTATCCAATCATCCCTCCTCTACAAGTACCCTGTAGTGTTGGGGCTAGGGCCAGTCCTTGCCCCATTGGTGCTCTGAACAAACAATCTAAAGAAGAAACTGAAGTTACACTCTGACTAAGGCAGCAACAGCGAGAATGATTCACTTCAGGAAAGTCTCAAAGTGCTGAGGAAAGAGCTTTGTAGTCAAACAAAAGATCGGTTGACCTCAATGAAGCTCTCATTGCCTAGATCGCTCTTCTGGCTCAAATATAATACTCTTGTTTAGGTACATGACTAGCTGATTGTCTGAATTAGGGCAATCCTCACATATGATGTAATCGTGGAATTTCTCTAAGCCAGGCACAGAGAAATAAAGTGAAACAAGTCTCCAGGGAAGACATTGAAGGAAATTGTGGGTGTGCATGAACAGTAGCAGTTTGAAGGCAAGCACTGTTGAAGAAAGCACCAGAGCACAGAAAAAGAAAAGTTTGCTGGAAAAAGAAAAAGATTGTTTGTTGGGGCCTGCCAGAAGCAGCGGAAGAAACGGTGTGGCTCTGCGGAGCACAGAAGCCACGCAGCACTGCTAGTCTGCAGAGCACAGGTGAAGAAAAAAAAAACCCCAGAACTGTTTTTAAACCAGAGAAAGATCTGAGGGGCCTGGGAAAAAAAGCAAGAGTTAGGGTTTTCTATGGGACTAAAGAGGTAACTCTGTCCCCAGTTAGGGCTGTGTGTTAAAGTGTAGTAAGAGCCGGTGAGTCAGGTTTTGTTTTACTCTTTTTCTTTTGAGAAAAAGAAACACAGTAGTGCACTGCGCTTCAGCAGAGCATGGCTCCAGCAGAAACTGAAACTACTGTGTATGCACAGAGCCCTAGCCTTCAGCCCTGTGCTCAGCCTCTGAAGAAAGAGAAACTACTAGCAAGCTGCAGGTGCCAGAGGCCTAAGCAGTTTCCCCAAAATCCTGGTTGAGATTTAGTGGGGAGTGCTTCAGCACAGAAGGAAAAGAAAAGAGAAGCCAGTGGGCTTACTTGATGGGCATGGCCCAGCAGAGCGACCAGCCTTCTGCAAGGAATTCAGGCATAAAGAAAAGAACAACCATAAATATCTGTGTGGTGGGAGTTCCCAGTCCTCCAGAGCCAGAGAGCTAGACCCCACAGCTCCAGACTCCACGGAAAAGGGACTGGACACAATTGGTAGCAGAATTGCAAGATATTGTGGTGGAGGTGGCCCAGTGGAAGATTGAATTGGAGCAACTCACCAAAGAAAATTCTATGGTGATAGAGAAACCTGCTGCAGGAAGCCCAGAGAGAGGTGCCATAGAGAACCCAATGAGAAGCACCATGGAAGGAGCCAGTGGGCAAGTACCAGAAAGCTCTGGTTCGAGTCACTTAGCCTTGCCTGAAAGGGGCAACACAGAGAGGCCAGGTGGAAGGGCCACAGAGAGTCCAGAGATTCCAAAAGGAGACGTGAGGAAGACTCCAGAGGGAAGCCACAAGGGAGCGGACAAACTAGAGAAGAGCCCTCTGAGAAGCATTCAGTGGGACAAGAGAGGGCTTTGGAAGCCTGGAAGTTCAAGCTGGAAAATGAACAGCTTTTAGTTGAAATAAGAAATGTTGACAGCAGACTGCAGGAAGAAGTACAAGTAAAATGCAAATAGAGAACGGAGGGGAATCAATTCCACAAACCCAAGGTGAAAGGGTTAAAGAATTGGGAAGAAAGTCCGGCGCCAAGGTTTTCCAGCAAAGGAGGTCAGGCCCAGCACGACCGAGTGTGCATACCATGCAGTTGCACACATAGGAGGAACAGTGGGCCAACAGCTTTTCTCCTTCTTCAGCTGCTATGGCGGCAGCTGAAGAAGGAGAGAAGCATCTGGCCGTCGGCACTCAACCTGCTGGCAGCCAAAGGAGAGATGCTGCGGCCACTGGTGCTCAACTTGCCAGTGGCCGAAGAAAGTGAAACACTACAGGCTGAGATGCTCGGGTCTTCTGTTGTGCATGCGCCCACGCACAGCTTCTGCTGTCCCCCTGTCCCGTCCCCCCGTCCCCCCCCCCCCCCCAGGAAGGTCAGTAGGTTGTGGTGGAGCTCATCCTGCCATAGCCTGAAGACAAGAGACCCACAGGGCCCGAAGACATCAGGAGGCCATGTGTGTATGTTTTTGAGCTTGTATGTGTGTGTGTGAATGAGTAGAGCCAGTGTGTGTCTGAGAGCTGTGTTTGTGTGTGTGTGTGTGTGTGTAATCCTGTGTGCTTCTGAATATATCTGTGGTGACAACCTGTATGCTTGTGTGCCTGTGAGAGCCTGTGATACACACACACACACACACACACACACACACATATATAATGTATTTGTTAGGGAGAGGGAGCCTGTGTATGTTAGATAGAGGGAGTATGTGAGAGAATGAATGTGTTATAGTGTGTGTCTGTGTGAGAGAGAGAAGATAAAATTTGTGTGGCCCTACCTCCTCCAATCCACGACAATCTCAGGGTGACTAGAAATGAGAAGATCACAGGTAGGGAGAGCAGAAGATTTTTAAATCCTTATTAGTTCTAATTATTGAGTGGAATTTGATGATTCTGCTTTTTCGAAATATTTATTTTTTTGTTGGGGGGGGAATAGAACATTTTCTAATTATTGGATTTTTTATTCATCAGATGTTTTGAAATATTTTATTGGTCTTTGGGAAATTTTGGATATTCTATTCATTAACTGGTTTGAAATATTTATTCTTTTTATGAATATGATTTCTGTTGCACGTCCCAGCCATGCTAAGGCCACTACTGGGCCTGCTCACCCCTCTCTCTCCTCCATGGGTCCCGCTCCTTCCTCTCCAGCTGCCCGGCGCCCACATCCCCAGCTCCTTCCAGCTCCCAGGCCTCGTGGCGTGGTTCGCGTCGGGGCTCCGCAGTCTTGGCCTCCTCAGTCCTGCCCCTAGGTGCGAGCGTGCGCTCCGCTCGGTCCTATGTAGGGGCTGTGGTGGGAAACTGGGCTGCGGCGCCGGCCAATGACATCACCTAAGCCCTGCTTAAAGGCAGGGCTCAGTCTCCAGTTCCCTGCCTTGGTAACGGGTCTACACACTTGCGTGTGTGTGAGTTGCTATCCTGCGTTCCTGAGTGTCTCCTGCGTTCTCAAGTGTCTTCTTGTTCCTGAGTCCGTTCCAGCCCTGTGTCTCCCCAGTGTTCTGTGTTCATGCTCCTTGTCTTCTACTGGATTGCTTACCTGGACTTTGACCTTTTGCTTTGGACTTTGACCACGCATTGCTTGACCACCCAGAACTGACCCATGCCTGGCTGACCTCTTCTCGGACTGATATACTGGCTCTGACCCAAGCGCTCCACTCGGACACTCTCTTTGCCTTTCCCTCCATTTACAACCGGCGCTCTGTGGCGCCATGTCAGGTACCCCGTGGTCTAGGCCCCTAGGCCGGGCCTACCCTGCTCAGGGGGTCTCCAGCTTTACCCAGGTCCCTACGGCTTCCAGAGACCCGACTCCTCGCCTAGTCCATCTCCTCGCTATCCACTGAGCACCTCAGCTGATTTGGGGCACACCACTCTGCCATCTCTCCGGGAGATCCCTCGAGGCCCACCTAAGATCAACCAGCCTCGACACCCAAGGGCTCAACCTGCGGGATACGAGGGTGGGTATTGCGAAGCTCCAGTTAGCCTCTGTCTCCTCGAGTGCTCCGCCTCCTGGCAGCAGGAGCCCTCTGGGTCCACCCCGAGGGCATCACCAATTCTGCTCCAGGCCAAGGGTCCTCCTCCAGCGCAACAGGTTGCAAAGGCCATAGACTTGGTGGAGTTTTCTGCCTTGCAGGCCATTCCCGGTCTGGACACCCAAATCCAGGAACAACAGTGTTACATCGAGGCGTTGGCCACTTCAGTAGAGAAGCTTCAGGGCTGACTTGTGAAGGCCTCCGGAATCACTAGCCCCATGGCGCTCCCTGCCAGCACCGCACCAGGGGTCCTGTCCAGGCCATTTCTGGTCCTCCCTGCTACAATGGGGATCCACGCCTTTGCAGGGGATTTGCCACCCAGTGTTATATGCAAGTCACCCTGCAGCCTTCCCTGTTCCAAAACAAACTGACCAAAGTGACTTTCATTCTCTCCCGCCTGGAGGGGAAAGTCCTGGCATGGGCCTCCCCGCTATGGGAACGTTTCGATGAGCTCCTTCAGGAGCTTACCCGCTTCATCTCCGCCTTCCGGCACACCTTCGATGACCCTGGCCGCTAGGCCATCGCCAGGCACCATCTCCTCCAGCTCCGCCAAGGGCGCAAGACCCTGGACGAATACACCATCAAGTTCCAGACAATGGCTATGGAGCTCGCCTGGCAGGAGGATTGCCTTCGGGCCCTGTACCTCGAGGGCCTTTTGCCTGCACTAAAGGATGAACTGGCGGCTCGCGAGATTCCCTCCACACTAGAGGACCTCATCGCCCTAGTGGGGCGGATCGACTACTGCTTCCACGAGCATTGCCACGAGGTAAGACCAGTCCACCGGGCTGTCACCGAACCACCGTGTTCTCCTAGCCCTAAGCCATTCCCGCGGTATCCTCGGGGCCATCATCAACTGAAGAACCCATGCAGCTCAACCGTGGATGCCTTACTCTAGAGGATCGTCTTCGAAGGAGGATGTCTGGCCTCTGCCTTTACTGTGCAGGGCCCAGGCACTGCATCCAGTCCTGTACCGTGCGTTCGGGAAAACCTCCAAGCCCAAGCCCAGCGGGGGTCCCGAGCTTAGGCGCTTCTGTCTGTGGCCCTCAACTGCTGCTTCCAGTCTCCCTAGCCTGGGGAGCTCACTCCTTCGCCACCACGGCCCTGGTTGACACTGGGGCCGGAGGAAACGTTATCCTCAAAGAATTAGTCACACGACTACAAATCCCTACGTGGCCACTTGACGTTCCCCTACAAATAGCTTCCATTCATGGGGAGCCCCTACCGGACTGCATTACCCTGATCACCGCCACCATCCGCCTATCTGTAGGCACCTTATACAAAGAGGAGATTTCCCTGCTCATGCTCAGATGATCCATCCATATGATCGTTCTCGGCCTATCTCGGCTTCAACAACACTCGTCACAATTCGACTGGGAGTTCCCCCAACTCACTGAATGGGGTCCTCACTGTCACCAGCGCTGCCTGCAGAAGGTGACTCCGCTGATCCTGGTCTTAGTGGTCTTGACTACAGCAGGCGTACCGACTCCTTACACCGACTTCCAGGATGTATTTTCCAAGCAGACTGCAGTTCTTCTGCCTCCACTGCGTAAGTTCAACTGCCCCATTGAGCTGCTGCCCGGCACAACGCCGCCAAAGGGGAGAACCTATCCACTTTCACTGCCTGAGACTCGGGCCATGTTGGAGTACATTAAGGAGAATCTGGCCAAAGGATTTATCAGGCCATCCACCTCGCCTGCCAGAGCAGGCTTCTTCTTTGTAAAGAAAAGGGATGGGTCCTTGAGACCCTGTATAGATTATCGCGGGCTGAATGCCATTACCCACAAAGACCGCTATCCCCTGCCGCTGATCAGCGAACTGTTTGATCGCCTCCAGGGAGCCGTAATCTTTACGAAGCTCGATTTACGGGGGGCTTATAACTTAGTCTGGATCCAGCCGGACGATATCTGGAAAACTGCTTTTAACACCAGGAATGGGCATTACAAGTAACTGGTAATGCCCTTTGGATTCTGTAATGCCCCAGCCATTTTTCAACAGATGATGAATGAGATCTTCTGAGACCTCCTCTACACCTTCATCATAGTCTACTTGAATGACATCCAGATCTTTTCTAAGGACCTGGAGTCTCATCGGTCCCACGTTCAAACTGTGCTCCAACGCTTGAGAGAACACCACCTCTACGCCAAACTCGAGAAGTGCCTTTTTGAGCGGTCCAGTCTCCCGTTCCTGGGCAACATCATCATTCGTCAGGGATTCATGATGGATCCACATAAGCTCCAGGGCATCCGCGACTGGCTACAGCCAGTCGGCCTATGAGCCCTCCAGAGGTTCCTGGGGTTTACGAACTATTACTGTCATTTTATTGCAGACTATTCCACGCTAGCCGCTCTACTCACCGCTATGACTAGGAAATGCTGCAACCTCTGGGAGTGGAGTCCGAAAGCCCAGTCAGCATTCCAGTCCCTCAAGGACGCCTTCTGTACTGGCCCGTGTCTCTGCCATCCGGATCCGAACCGCCCCTTCATTGTGGAAGTTGATGCGTCTGCCATTGGCACGGGGGCGGTTCTAAACCAGTACTCCACGAAAGGAGCCCTCGTACCATGCTCCTTCTATTTGCATACGTTTTTACCCGCCGAACGCAACTATACGATTGGGGACGTGAGCTCTTGGTCGTGAAGTTGGCCCTCCAATAGAGGCATCCCTGGCTCGAGGTGGCCCAACATAAATTCACTATCTACACGGAACACAAGAATTTAGAACATCTTAAGGAGGCCCAGCTATTGAATGCCAGACAGGCCCGCTGGGCCCACTTCTTCGCACGATTCCACTTTGAGTTGCGCTACCAGCTCCTTGGTCCCGCCCCTAGGCACCCACGTGCGCTCCGCTCGGTCCTATGTAGGGGCTGTGGTGGGAAGCCAGGCTGCGGCGCCTGTCAATAACGTCACCTGAGCCCTGCTTAAAGGCAAGGCTCAGTCTCCAGTTCCCTGCCTTGGCAACGGGTCTACACACTTGCGCGTGTGTGAGTTGCTATCCTGCGTTCCTGAGTGTCTCCTGCGTTCTCAAGTGACTTCCTGTTCCTGAGTCCGTTAGAGCCTTGTGTCTCCCCAGCGTTCCGTGTTCATGCTCCTTGTCTTCTACCGGATTGCTTACCTGGACTTTGACCTTTTGCTTTGGACTTTGACCACGCACTGCTTGACCACCCGGAACTGACCCCTACCTGGCTGACCTCTTCTTGGACTGATATACTGGCTCTGACCCAAGCGCTCCACTCGGACACTCTCTTTGCCTTGCCCTCCATTTATAACCCGGCGCTCTGTGGTGCCACGTCGGGTACCCCACAGACCAGGCCCCTAGGCCAGGCCTACCCTGCTCTGGTTTGCAGCATGGGAATGAATGAAAATATAGGGCCGGATTTTAAAAGCCCTATGTGTGCTGGGCCTATTTTAAAAAGGCCCGGTGACGCGAGAAAATCCCCAGGATGTGTGTAAGTCCAGGGGCGTGGCCAGAGGCCTCTGACACAGCGGCCATTGCTGCTGTGTTGGAGGATCACGTGCTGGCAGGCTGCTGGTGCGCGCAACTTGCGCCTGCCTCCCTCCTGGCAGGCGCAAAAGGTAAGACAAAGGTCAGGGGGGGTTAGAGTAGGGCTGGGGGGGAAGGTTAGAGGAAGGGGTGGGAAGGTCAGGCTAGGGGGAAGGGAACGAGGGAAGGCAGCGCGGCTTGGCGTGCACAAGGTGCACAATTGTGCACCCCCTTGCATGCGCCGACCCCCGATTTAATAACATGTGCGTGCCTGCGCGCGCATGTTATAAAATCAGGCATACATGTGTGCGCGCCGGGTAGCGCGCGCACATGTATGCCTGCGTGCACCTCTTAAAATCTACCCCATAATATGCATGTTGTAAATGTTATTATTGCCTCAGAAGACTGTACTTTTGAATGTTCTTTTTCATCAAAAATTTGTTATAAAATCATAATTTAATTGTGTCTGTCTGTAAAGGGTGAGGGGGGAGGTGGCATGTATGCAAGGCTGTAAGGTTTGCCTAAGGTACCTCATACCCTTCCCTATCCATGGATTCAGGGGTGGGGGTGGCGGTGTGTTAGTTTTCAAAAGTATAGATTGCAGGACGGAGCAGGGCTTTATTTGATGGGCCCAGGACAGACACTGAATGAATTGGGGCGGGGGCTGCTGCACAGTAATTGTTTGCACAGGTCAGCAAAAAAGCTAGCACCAGCCCTGGAGGTTGTGAGAGAGTTGGAAGAAAAATCACTGCGATGAAATTCCAGGAGAAACTTGGAACTCAGTGTCGCAGATAAGTCTGAATAAAGGACTGGGGCTGCATGTACAGTGGATGGTGGTGGTAGTTATGGTCTGGGCCCAGGCGAACCTAGTGAGTAGGAGAATGGTACTCTGGGACCCCACGCCCAAACCTAGTTGATGAGAGCCTAGGAGAGTGGCAGTATCAAGCACTTCCCTAGGTAAAGCCCAGGGTGAGTGAGAATGCTTGGCCTGACAGGCCCAAGCTGCGGGGGGAGGGGGGAATATATGAGAATGCGCCCCTAGTGGTACCCTATGAGTCTGTGTAGGACCAGGCTAAATGCCTGTTCCCCTTTAAATCCTCTAAAGGAAGAATACTCCATGGGTGGGACCCGGCTGGACAGGAGAAGCACAGAGGCTCTGACTGGCTTGAGGGGAATAAAAGTTGGGACCCAGGTGGGGATAGACTGGCCCCTGTATGCCTCCAGGAGAAGGCAGCTCCTGCAATATTTCTGACCTAACCCAAGGTATTGTAAATACACAAAGATACTGCAAGAGGTAGGCAGTCTGGTTTGTGTTGTAAATAAAGTGTCATTGTATGAAGAAGGCTGGAGTCAGCATGTTGCCTGACTCCAGAGTGTGAAATTTTGCTCTGCCATCCTCATAGGGGCATTCAGGGGCAGAGTTAAATAAGACAAATAAATTTATCCAGCTCTTATTCTGTTGCAGAACACTTGTAAAGTCAGCCAGATAACTTGATTATCTGCCTGGACGAGGATAACTTTCTTGGCCAACCAATCTCAAAGCTTTTAGAGTATACTATACTGCCCTTAAGCTCTAGTGAAGTTTCTTCTAAGAAGACCAAAGGCCCTGGATATGCTGAATGCATATGTAGTTAGGACAATTGCACTACAGGAATTTGGAAGAGCATACCATTGAGATTGTAATGGATCAGCCATCAGGACAGGGAGTCCTTCAAAGGCTGGCTCAAAGATCTTGCGTGGCCTGAATCCCTTGTGATCTGAAGGTCCATTGGGTTCTTCTCATGTGAAGATATGCCAAGGGAATAACATGGACTGTTGATATCATGAGGCCCAATAAGTTCAACATGTACCAGGCTGATGCCTGCTAACTTGTTCTTATCCTCTCCACTGCAGATATAAATATGATCACTCTCCTGGGGCAGTTTTTCCAATGGATTTGTTTTGCGCATATGGGAGGAAGAATATTTCCTGAGTCATGGCTAGCATGGAGGCAGAGCTACTGGGACAGCACAGGCCTTCCTCAAAGGTCTAATTAAGAACATGCCATACTGGGTCAGACCAAGGGTCCATCAAGCCCAGCATCCTGTCTCCAACAGTGGCCAATCCAGGCCATAAGAACCTGGCAAGTTCCCCAAAACTAAGTCTCTCCCATGTTACTGTTTGCTAGTAATAGCAGTGGCTATTTTCTAAGTCAACTTAATTAATGCGCGTGCATGTTATAAAATCGGGCATATATGTACGCACGCAGGGTAGCGCGCGCACATATAGACCGTGTGTGCTTCTTTTAAAATCTACCCCAATATGTATAAATATATAATTTAAAAAACTGTTTTCATATGAATTGCTTTACAATTTTGTTTCCAGTAACATAAATTAGCAAGTGCATGCAACTGCAAACTTTTGAAAACATGCCTTTAAGACTTACGTACCTTGACCCATACACCATTCTAAAAACAGCAAAAGACGAGTATTCCCTTGGCATGTCATATAATCTTCAAGAAGCAGAGGGGCCATACTAGCCAAAGCAGCAATTGCATGAAGCTGTAAATCTTCAAAGTGAGCAGCAGGCCAGTCATGAACTCCAGGATTTTCATTTGGCTTGACATAATGAAACAAGGCCAATACTACTTTACCTTCATTTAACAGCTGCAAATACAAGACACCATTTATTACAATGTAGGTTTGTATAACCTAATAAAATATTAAATAAGTAAATATATAAAACATTAGTAAATAGAAATTTATTTTAGGTTAAGTATTTTCATCTAAGTATGTCTCAGAATTAAATTTACAACAACACTACTTCCCTCTATTTTAAACAAGACAGGTGGATTCTTTTAATATCTCAAGGTACTTATTCCTCCCCAGGTCTCTATATATTTTCTTCATAAAATAAATCATTAAATGTATAATGGGACCATCATACTAGGCATCAATGAAAATATTTTCCACATATTTAAATCTTTGCCTTACACAGTATGTAATCATTGTTGGCTGTATACTTATTTCTTAGAAAACATTTTTTGCAGATAAAATGAAATGTCACTGGTACCTTAAACCATACAAAACTTGTACTTAACTTGTTGGTTGCTTTGTAATCACCATTATTTCATTACCAATTTTTGTGTTTATAATTCTTAATACGCCCACTAAGCCTGACATGAGTCCATGTTTTGGATAGGTAAGACCTTCATCAGGTTATGGTCACGGTAATCTTTCTGCAAAAAATGTATATAATATATTGGTAAAATTATACAATTAATTAATTTGTAAACCACAAGACCTTCTTTGGCATGATGCTACACCAGAAATGATGTAATCTATCATTCCTTCCCTTCCTGTGCCATTTAAATTCACAATGTCAATCATGTCACTTATATTTAAAGAATGCTACTCTATCTCATTACTGAGACCATAGGGATGGACTGAATTAAAATGGAAAATCCAGTACTGCTCTCTATAATTCAGAAGCGATGAATAATCACCTCTTTGGGAATTCTCTTCAATCCATTCCACTACTCTCCATTTCAAATCTGTAAAATTGTGTGAATACTGAATACAATGCTGTACCATTGTACAGCGCTTGTAGTTTTTTGTAGTGACATAGCTGCGATGCTCAATGAAATTCTTACAGATTTTACATTGGATTCTGCCTATGTATTTTTTCAAACATGGGCATGTTACCATGCATACCACATAGGATGTGTGGCAGTCTAAAAGATTCTTTGCTTCATAGGTTTTCCATGTCCACATCTCTCCAATAAGGGCCTAAAATGGATTGTCCACACATGGAGCACTGGAAAATGCTCAGTGTCCCTTTGAGTTATTATACATGGGGTGAGTTGGGTGTCAACGCTGGCAAAAAAGAATGTACAACAAAATCGCGTATGCTTCTACCCTTGGTGTAAGCAATTAAAAGAACCTGTTGAAAAATGGAATGCATCTGCGATACAGTCCAATATTTGAATATTAAAGCAGCCATCGCAGTTGCTTTGTTGGTGTAATTTAACACACACACTAATCAGCTGTCTTTATCAGTATATGAGTTATCAATAAAAAGTCATTCCTGCTCTGCATATATAGTTGTCTTTTGAGCTCGCTTAATGATCATGGAGGGGTAACCCCTTGCTAATAATCTCTTTGTTAAATCAACTGCCTGTGTGTGGAATTCTACTCTAGGGGGTAGATTTTAATAGGTGCACACATGCGTCCATGTGCTCGCGCTACCCAGCGCACACACATGGACGTGGCGATATTATAACATGCGTGTGCCGACGCATGCTTATTATAAAATTGGCGGGCTGCGTGCACATGAGCGCCAGATTTTGTAATCTGCGCGCACATGGGGGGGTAGATTTTTGCTAGTTTTGCACGGTGACGCATCGCGGCCTTCCCTAGTCTCCCTTCCCCTTCCCCTCTCCTCCCAACCCCTAAGTCCTACCTTTTTTGGTTTTTTTCTTAACTTACTTCAGGGCCTGACCTGAAGTAAGTTGCGCACGCCAGCAGCCAGGACAGCGATCAATGCTGCTGTACCGGCCTGCCCCCCGGCCCGCCCCTTGCAGAAAGGCCTGCACATATGCTTGCAGCGGCCTTTATGCGCTTGGCCGGGACTTTTTGAAAATAGGCTCGGTGCGCACAAGGCCCAGCCACGTGTGTAAAGACCGGATTTTATGCGCGGGGGGATTTAAAATCCTGCCATAGGTGAACAAGTTCTTCAAAGCCGCAGTAATTGGCCTGATGGTAAATTGCATTGCAATTTATACAGATGACAATGACTGAAATGGAGGAGAGTATGCCTATCAAAATACAGACGTCCACAATATAGTATCCTCCTTTGAGATGGTGATATCCAAACAGAAAATAGTATGAAAATGATGGGGCCGATATTCAGCCATGGAATGACTAAAGTTAGTTGGATATAGCTATCCAGATAACTTTACAGGGATATTCAGCGGCACAGAAAAAGATTTTACAGAAACATTATAGTGACCATACCCAAATGAAGGACTTACCTGTCCGTACCACAGAGCCATGTCGGATTTAGCAGGCGTATTAGGGATTATAAAGACAAACACTGGTGGTGAAAGAATTGTGATTACAATGCAACCAACGAGATAAGTACAAGTGACATCAGTTTATCTGCAAAAAACATTTTTCTAAAAAGTATGTAGCGACTGATGATTATATATAAGGCAGAGATTTAAATATGTGAAATCACTCTCAATTGCGCCTAGTATGATAGTCACATTATATATTTAATGATTCACAATTAGATATGACAAAATTCAGATAATCTGAAATAATTTTCAGCTCACATGAAACATCACAGTATACTGTCTTGTTGGGCAATCTTGGTCATATCATCAAGGACTTGATTGTAATAACTGCAGTCAGTTTTTCTTCTCTCATATGTAGAAGGGCTATGCTTCTGTCATGAATAATTTTCCCATGTGACACCTTTTCTGGGATCTTCGCATACTGGGTCCTCTTGTCATGGCCAGTCTCCCTCATATAAAATGTGGTTGGAGCATGTGCAAAGAGTCTTTCTTCTTCTCCAGTCGATTGACCAAGGATTTGGAGTAGCTGCTTGGGATCCTCAGTGAGACTCCCTTGCAGACAAGGAGATTTTTGACGCAAGAGGGTTGGGTGAGCCTCATGGTTTACCAGTTGGAGTATTTTCTGGTGATTTGAGACTTTTTGTCTTCTGACCATCTCCTGACCCAAGGGTCAGTTTTCCCCCTTGTTGGAAGGGCTAGTAGGTTCATGGTGGTTGTCTTCCCACAACTAGTCAACAGTGGGATGAAAATGCTGCAAACTGCTATTTTGGAAAGAAACTTTGGACCATCTGATGAGAGAGGGTTTGGGGATTTTTGTTACCTTCTAGCACAGTGGTTCCCAACCTCCTGGGGACCCCCCCCTCCCCCCAGGCAATCGGGTTTTCAGGCTATCCACAATGAATATGCATGAGAGAAAATTTGCATGTTATGGGGGCAGTGCATGCAAATTTTCTCTCATGCATATTCATTGTGGTAGCCTGAAAACCTGACTGGCTGTGGGGTCCCAGGACAGGGTTGGGAACCACTATTCTAGCACATGCTAGAGGAAGAAGAACATTTTCCCACCCTTCTTGCCTGGACACTACTTATTTATTTATTTATTTCATAAGAACATTAGAAATTGCCATGCTGGGTCAGACTAAGGGTCCGTCAAGCCCAGTATCCCGTTTCCAACAGAGGCCAAACCAGGCCAGAAGAACCTGGCAAGTACCCAAACACTAAGAAGATCCCATGCTACTGATGCAATTAATTATGCACCAACCATATCAGACCCCAACTGATGCAATTAAATATGCACCAACCAACCAACGGATCCGACCCCATGAGAAGAGACAGAGGTGGCGGCCTTGATAAGTATATGACCATAAGAGCATACAAGAGGGTCGGATAAACAGTCAGGGAGAAGGGATTTTATAAGCACAAATTAAAAAGAGAAAATAAAATAAAGAAAACAAACACTAAAATATGAATAAAAAAGAGTAATATACGGGGCAAATGAAAAGGATAACCACAAATTGGTTATTCTTGAACAGAGCCACCGTACAAAAGATATACCACTGAACAAGGTTTCCCTTGAATCGGCGAATGTTGGAGAACTGATGCAATTAATAGCAGTGGCTATTCCCTAAAGGGCGGATTTTAAAAGCCCTGCTCGCGTAAATCCGCCCGGATTTATGCGAGCAGGGCCTTGCGCGCCTATTTTCCATAGGCCTGCCGGCGCGCGCAGAGCCCCAGGACTCGCGTAAGTCCCGGGGTTTTTTGTCGGGGGCGTGTCGGGGCGTGTCGTGGGGCGGGGCCGATCGACGCGGCGTTTCGGGGGCGGGATGCGGCGTTTCGGGGGCGGTCCGGGGGGCGTGGTTTCGGCCCGGGGCGGTCCGGGGGCGTGGCCGCACCCTCCGGAACCGTCCCCGGGTTGTGTCTCGGCGCGCCAGCAGCTCGCTGGCGTGCGCGGATTTACTTCTCCCTCCGGGAGGCGTAAATCCACGGACAAAGGTGGGGGGGGTTTAGATAGGGCCGGGGGGGGGGGGGTGGGTTAGGTAGAGGAAGGGAGGGGAAGGTGAGGGGAGGGCGAAAGAGAGTTCCCTCCGAGGCCGCTCCGAAATCGGAGCGGGAATGGAGGGAACGGAGGCAGGCTGCACGGAGGGAACGGAGGCAGGCTGCACGGCTCGGCGCGCGCCGGCTGCCCAAAATCGGCAGCCTTGCGTGCGCCGATCCTGGATTTTAGCAGATACGCGCGGCTACACGCGTATCTACTAAAATCCAGCGTACTTTTGTTTGCGACTGGTGCGCCAACAAAAGTACGCGAACGCGCATTTTTTTAAAATCTACCCCTAAGTAAACTTGATTAATAGCAGTTAATGGATTTCTCTTCCAAGAACTTATCCAAACCTTTTTTGAACCTAGCTACACTAACTGCACTAACCACATCCTCTGGCAACAAATTCCAGAGCTTTATTGTTCATTGAGTGGAAAAGAATTTTCTCCGATTAGTCTTAAATGTGCTACTTGCTAACTTCATGGAATGCCCCCTAGTCTTTCTATTATCCGAAAGTGTAAATAACCGATTCACATCTATTCATTCAAGACCTCTCATGATCTTCAAGACCTCTATCATATCCCCCCTCAGCCATCTCTTCTCCAAGCTGAACAGCCCTAACCTCTTCAGCCTTTCCTCATAGGGGAGCTGTTCCATCCCCTCTATCATTTTGGTTGCCCTTCTCTGTACCTTCTCCATCGCTCAGAAGAAGGTAGAGGAGCTATTAGAGTATGCATCACAGATGCATACTCTAATAGCTCCTCAGATGCATACAGACATCTGTGGTACATTTTGTGATTATGATTTTCCAAATGCTATTTATATTTTTGCCATACTTGCATGGACTTTTTTAAAATTAAATAAATGTTTTTGACTCCTTGATGTATTTTGGGGGCTGGTTTCATCAAGAGGGCTTCTCTATTCATTACAAGCTGAGACAACAACAGAAAAAATACACTTGACCCATCTAGTCTGTTTAGTTATTCCGGTTATATCTTAGCTGCTAGCCATAGAAGCTTAACTGCATGTAAGAAATAACTCCCTATCCAATTAATTTTTTGATTAAGATGGAAGTCTGAAATTGGAATATATGTGCAGAACCACTCTGGTCTTAAGGTCTTGAGTGTGGAGCCCCTTTTACATGAGCTTTCCATCTGAGGTTGGATGCTTCTGTAGTTAGGTCAATTTGTATGAGAAGAGATCTGTACCCATTCTGAATGATGGAACGAATCCAGCAGTCTGAGGTTATATAAGGCCAATAGTTTATGAAAAACCTTAGCCTTCCCCTTCAAAATAAGCATTTGGAAACCGGCTATGTTTTCATGGATCCAGTGAAAACCCTGTCTAAGGTTTTGGCTGGATGGCAGTTTCTGGCTCCTTTGCTGTCTGGATCGAGTGTGAGGAGTCTGTTGTTGATGGCAGTGAGAGGGCAGAGGATAACAATTCTTTGCAGAATAGAAGTGTCTCCTGGGTTCCACATTCATTTACTTCCTGGGTGATGTGGCATGCAAGTCAGTAGTGACTGTAGAGAATGTTTAAGAATGGAGACATGGTCTTTTATTTGATATACAGCTTCCATAACTATCTCTGAAAACATTGTCTCCTTTACGAGGCATGTCGGCAAGCCTGCCTTGCACATCTATTCTATTTAAAAAAAAAGATGTTGGATACTTGAAACTTGACAGCCTTCTTTTATGTTTCAATGAATACACGAAATAAGTCCCATCTTAAGTACTGAAAAAATAAAATAAAACCAGGGATCAGTCCAAAACATATCCCCAGGTATGAGAACTGTTGATATATTTGAATTTAGCCAAAGTAAATATAGGACACTATTGATAAATATATAGGAGCAGATTTTAAAAACCCTGTGCGCGTAAATCCAGCTGGATTTACACACGCAGAGGACTTGCGCGCCGGTGCGCCTATGTTGCATACGCCGCCGGTGCGCGCAAGTCCCGGGGCTTTACTTAGGGGGCATGTCGGGGGTGGTGTGACATTCGGGGGCATTCCGGGGCGGGGCTGTGGGTGTGGTGCCGGCCCGGGGGCATTCCGAGGGAGTGGCCGAGGCCTCCGAACCAACCCCTGGGCCGGGGAATGGCACGCCGGCAGCCTGCCGGCGCGGGCAGGCATAACTTTCTTAAAGGTAGGTGGGGGGATTTAGTTAGGGATGGGGGTGGGTTAGTTAGGGGAAGGGAGGGGAAGGTGGGGGGGGGGCCGGAAAAAAGTTCCCTCCGAGGCCGCTCCGATTTTGGATGGTACGGAGGCAGGCTGCTCGGCTCGGCGCGTGCGCAGGTTGCACAATTGTGCACCCCCCCGCGTGCGCCAACCCTGGATTTTATAACATGCGCAAGGCAGCACATGCATGTTATAAAATTGGGCGTAGATTTGTTCGCGCCGGGTTGCGCGGGAATTCCCCCTGATTTTGATTAGGGGCGTATACATTCAGAAGTGTAACCAGAACATTATCTAGTTTAGCCACCACCGCAATAAATCTGCCCTTTCTATCTTTCTTACAATCCAAGATTTCAATTCGGAAGTCTTTAGCTATCAGGATTCCCACCCCACATGTCTTTTTATCCTCAGTTAGATGTCAACATAATGTGTGGGTATGTCTTATCTCGCAGCTGCCCACCCAGGCCCACCCATGGCTACGCCACTGCTCCGTTGCCTCTCTCCAGTCCCGGACCTCTGCATCGCCTGACTACTTCGTTGCCTCTCTCCAGCCCTGGACCTCTGCATTGCTTCACTCCTCCGTTGTCTCTCTACAGCCCCGGACATCTGCATCGATTGACTACGCCGTTGCTTCTCTCCAGCCCTGGACTTCTGCTTCGTCTGACAATCCCTTTGACTCTCTCCTCATCTACAAAACAAAACGGAAATCCTTATAATAGCACCGGATCAATCTGCCCCACTAACATCCAGCAACTCTCCAGACACCTCAGGATACGCCACCGCACCTCAAGTCAGAGATCTGGGAGTACTACTAGACAACAGACTCAGCCTCAATAAATTCATAAACAACACTACAAAAGAATGCTTCTTTAAATTACAAGTGCTAAAGAAACTAAAGCCCCTTCTACTCTATAGGGATTTCCGCACAGTACTCCAAGCCATCATTCTCCCTAAATTAGATTACTGCAATTCACGCCTGCAGGGCCTTCCCGCATACACCACCAAACCACTCCAGATGGTACTGAATGCCACTGCAAGGATCCTTACCAACGCCAAAAAAAGGGACCATATCACCCCGATCCTCCAGCATCTCCATTGGCTTCCCATCAAATACAGGATTCAGTTCAAAACCTGCATGCTGATTCATAAGGCCCTACATAACATCTCTCCACTCAACTTAACCTTCCAGCTTCAACTACACTCTTCTAAAAAACCAACCAGAAGGGCTTACCAAAACAGAATGATTACCCAACCTGCTAAATCTTCTCTGAGGAAACGCGCTCTATCCACAGCGGGCCCGTCTCTCTGGAACTCCCTACCACCGGACCTCTGCCTTGAACTGTGCCATACTACTTTTAAAGTGAAACTCAAAACTTGGCTATTCCGTCGAGCTTTCCCAGAGAGCTAAAAGCAAGAAGAACAACAACCATCCCCATCTTACAGCATAATGTAATGTTTACATTGCTTCAGTTATATGTTCCAAGTTGTGTTATAAGTTGATCTCAGTTATTTCATAATAGATTGTACTTTATTATAGATTATCCGTTCATTATATTCGATATGTTCCATGTAAACCATGTGATTTCCGCACAGTGCTACAATCCCTACTATTTGCTAAACTTGACTATTGTAACGCCCTCCTGTTAGGCCTTCCCAATTCCACCATTCTACCACTGCAAATGTTACAAAATGCTGCAGCCCGTATCCTCACCAATACAAAAAGGTCAGATCATATCACCCCCATACTTAAAGAATTGCATTGGCTACCAGTTGCTCAAAGAATCACCTTCAAAGTCCTATCACTAATACATAAGACCCTATACACTGAGAACATGAACTGGCTCAATAATGCCATGCAGTTCCGCAAACACTCCAGAACCCCCAGACCGCAACACGCAGCTACACTCCAATTACCCCCTCACAAAATTACCAGACTCGACACAACCAGAAAACGTGCCTTTACCTTAGCTGGCCCCTCCTGCTGGAACAGTTTGCCACCTGACCTTCGTCAGGAACTATGCCCAAAAAAATTCAAGCAGAAACTTAAAACATGGCTATTCTTAAAAGCCTTCACATAAAGCACCCACCATCACCTCCAGCTTCCCACCCCTTGTTTCTCCCTGAGACCAAACTTATGTATATTTGTAATTATGCTTTTTCCTCTCGAGTTACATAAAGTACTCCTCTCTAATATCGTTATAAAGTTGATGCCTAGTAATCTATTATACCTAATGTATTTAATGTATTTATCCTATGTATTAATTTTAATATATTCTTCTTATTTCCATCTCTCATTTTTCCTCTCCCTCCCCTTCCCTGTTTGCATTCCCTGCTCCAATTTTCTTATAATCTTCTAATGTCCATAAGTTGAATAATAATTGTAAAGCACTGCCGCTATTTTCTATCTGTTCAGCGCTGCTGCTAAGTTTTGTTAAATGTGAACCGACATGATGTTACTAAACGAATGTCGGTATATAAAGAACCTCAAATAAATAAATAAATAAATAAATAAATAAATAAATAAATAAATAAACCGCCTCCCCAGCGATAGTTACCTCTGTTAAATGTAAACTGGAGTGATATGTATTGTATACAGGAACTTCCGGTATATAAAAACCAAAAATAAATAAATAAATAAATCTAGACCTCAGCCTTGCTTGCTACTGCTTCCAGATTGCCACTAGCCCTGATCCCAGGTTGCTTAAAGACGCCGCTTCAGCTTTTGCCCTCGACGTGGTTCATTCAGGCTTTGGCCTGCTCTTGCTCGGGCGCCCTCTGTCAAACTGTGTCCCTATTGGCGCCCGGGTCTCCGCCTTGTCCAGTACAGATTGATACCTACACTAGTTGCTGCCTCTGGGCTGATCTCGATCCACCCATCGACGACCACAGACGGAAGCCACCTAAGGCCAGATGGCCCCGGCACCCAAAGGCTCAACCCGCGGAGAACGAGGGCTGGTATTGCTGAAGCGCCAGCCGGCCTCCGTCCATCAGCCCTCTCTGCCTGCCGACGGTGGGGACCCGTAGGATCCCTGCTAAGGGTAGCGTCAACCCCACCTCGGCCCAAGGGTTCACTTCCGGCGCAACAAGTAGGACTTATGCGGCTAAGAAGCAGCCATTGAATAGGCTCTTATGTTCAGCTGCATAAGTTGTGGGCATGTAGTGGGCGGATCAGGGGGAAGCGAGTTAGCCATATAACTCGGACTTAGTCTGATGGACTTTATAACAGGGTACCATCAAGCTAGGGCGAGATAACATAGTTGAAATCTCATCTTTGTGAGACTTTCCTCACTCTAAATGACATCAAATCTTCACCGACGCACAATTAAGTTCTGGAATATGTTTCCAAAGGATGTGGTTAGTGCAGTTAGTGTAGCTGGGTTCAGAAAAGGTTTGGATAAGTTCTTGGAGGAGAAGTCTATTAACTGCTACTAATCAAGTTTACTTAAGGAATAGCCACTGCTATTAATTGCATCAGTAGCATGGGATCTTCTTGGTGTTTGGGTAATTGCCAGGTTCTTGTCGCCTGGTTTGGCCTCTGCTGGAAACAGGATGCTGGGCTTGATGGACCCTTGGTCTGACCCAGCATGGCAATTTCTTATGTACTTGGATGAGATGAGGACTCTTGGAACTTAGATGAGGACAAAGGCTCAGGATACTCAGATGAGGACAAAGACTCAGGATACTCGGAGACTTAGACAGGCACTGCCCCTCAGGGCGTCCTACACAGCCGACATGGGCTGGTCACGGACCACCCTGTCCCACTGCATGCCCTACAAAACCTGAAGAGGCTGGTCTTTAGATTACTCCTGAATGTATCCCTTTTCACCCTCATCCCTTGACCTCTCAATTCCAGAGCTTCCTTTTCATTGAAAGAGGCCTGCCTCCTGTGCATTAGTACCTTACAGGTATTTAAATGTCTCTTATTGTATCTCCTCTATCTCATGTTTCTTCCAGGGTATACGTGTTCAGATCTTTAACTATGTCCGCATATGCTTTATAACAAAGACCTCTGATCATTTTAGTAGCTACCTTCTAACCAGACTCCATCCAGTTTATAGCATTTTGAAGGTGGGTTCTCCAGAATTATACATAGTATTCCAAATGAGGTCTCATCAGGGACTTATACAAGAGGAATATCTCTTCCTTAAGAACATAAGAACATGCCATACTGGGTCAGACCAAGGGTCCATCAAACCCAGCATCCTGTTTCCAACAGTGGCCAGTCCAGGCCATAAGAAACTGGCAAGTACCCATAAATTAAGTCTATTGCATGTTACTGTTGCTAGTAATAGCAGTGGCTATTTTCTAAGTCAACTTAATTAATAGCAGGTATTGGACTTCCTCTCCAATAACTTATTCAATCCTTTTTTAAACACAGCCACAATAACTGCACTAACCACATCCACTGGCAACAAATTCCAGAGTTTAATTGTGCGTTGAGTGAAAAAGAACTTTCTCCGATTAGTTTTAAATGTGCCACATGCTAACTTCATGGAGTGCCTCCTAGCCTTTCAATTATCTAGGCGTAACTTTTTCGACAAAGGTGTGGGGAGGGGGGCCGAAAAAAATGTTCCCTTCAAGGCCGCTCCGATTTCGGAGCGGCCTTGAAGGGAACGGGGAAAGCCATCGGGGTTCACCTCGGGCTCGGTGCACGCAAGGTGCACATGTGTGCACCCCCCTTTCACGTGCCGACCCCGGATTTTATAACATGCGCGCGGCAGCATGTTATAAATATGTTTTAAGATCTGCCCTCAGATCTTAAAACATATTTATAACATTCTGTGTAACTATAGCATGGGCTATTTTTCCCTATATGTATCACATTGCACTTATCCACATTAAATTTCATCTGCCATTTCGATGCCCAATTTTCCAGACTCACAAGGTCTTCCTACAATTTATCACAATCTACTTGTGATTTAACTACTCTGAACAATTTTGTATCATCTGCAAATTTGATTACCTCACTCATCGTATTCCTTTCCAGATCATTTATAAATATACAAGCCGTTAAGCCCGTTAAAACGGGCAAGATTCCATCGGTCAGACCGGCACAGTTAGAGCCGCTCTGTTCTCCACAACTTCCCTTTTCCTTCCATCCCTTCTCATCTTTCCTTTCCTTCCCCTCTCACCTCATCTACAACCCCTTCCTTCTCCCAGCCCTCCTCCACTCTTTTTTCTCTTCTCCAGAACTTCTTACCCTTCCCACTTTTCAGTCATATCCTCTTCCCTTTTCCTTCCCCTCTCACCTTCCCTTTCCTTCCCCTTCTCCCCTCTCCCTCAGCCCTCCTCCACTCCCTCTTTTTCTCTACTCCACTTTACCCTTCCCACTTATATCCTCTTCCTTCCATCCCTTCTCATTTTCCCTTTCCTTCCCCTCCCACCTCATCAACCCCGTCCCTCTCCCTCAGCCCTCCTCCACTCCCTTTTTCTGTACTCCACAACTTTACCCTCCCCACTTACATCCTCTTCCTTCCCCTCCCACCTCCTCCTCAACCCCTTCCCTCTCCCTTGGCCCTCCTCCACTCCCTTTTTCTGTACCCCACAACTTTACCCTCTCCACTTACTCACATCCTCTTCCTTCCCCTCCCACCTCCTCCACAACACCGACCCTCTCCCTCAGCCCTCCTCTTATCCAGAACACGCGCCTGACGCTTAGATACCGCCGCTGCTCCATGGGAGGTCTCCAGGGGTCTCTCTCTCGTGTGCGCCTCTCCACCGGGCTCATTGCTGGCCCGCCCGACGCTCGGTGATGAGGCGCGCACACGAGAGAGAGACCCCTGGAGACCTCCCATTTCTATGTCTGTGCCGCCACTTCTCCCCACGCAAGAGAGAGACACCCTCCCCCCCCCTCGGAGACCTTCTCCGCCGTCGCTGCTCCTCCCCGCTGCTTCATTCCTTCTGGCCGCTTCATTCCTTCCCAGCACCATGTTGCTGCCCACTGACAGACGTGCTCTTGCGCAGTAGAGCTGCTCTCTACTGCGCATTTGCGGCACGTCGGTCCAAGCCCATTTATATGGTAGATTGAAAAGTAAGGGTCCCAATACAGATCCCTGAGGCACTACACTGCCCACTCCCTTCCACTGAGAAAATTGTCCATTTAATCCTACTCTCTGTTTCCTGTCTTTTAGCCAGTTTGTAATCCACGAAAGGACATCGCCACCTATCCCATGACTTTTTATTTTTTCTAGAAGCCTCTCATAAGGAACTTTGTCAAACACCTTCTGAAAATCCAAGTACACTACATCTACCGGTTCACCTTTATCCACATGTTTATTAACTCCTTCCAAAAAGTGAAGCAGATTTGTGAGGCAAGACTTGCCTTGGGTAAAGCCATGCTGACTTTGTTCCATTAAACCATATCTTTCTATTTGTTCTGTGATTTTGATGTTTAGAACACTTTCCACTATTTTTCCTGGCACTGAAGTCAGGCTAACCGGTCTGTAGTTTTCCGGATCACCCCGGAGCCCTTTTTAAATATTGGGGTTACATTAGCTATCCTCTAGTCTTCAGGTACAATGGATGATTTTAATGATAGGTTACAAATTTTTACTAATAGGTCTGGAATTTCATTTTTTAGTTCCTTCAGACCCCTGGGGTGTACACCATCCGGTCCAGGTGATTTACTACTCTTCAGTTTGTCAATCAGGCCTACCACATCTTCTAGGTTCACCGTGATTTGGTTCAGTCCATCTGAATCATTACCCATGAAAACCTTCTACAGTACGGGTACCTCCCTAACATCCTCTTCAGTAAACACCAAAGCAAATAAATCATTTAATCTTTCCGCGATGGCCTTATCTTCTCTAAGTGCCCCTTTAACCCCTCGATCATCTAATGGTCCAACTGATTCCCTCACAGGCTTTCTGTTTTGGATATATTTTAAAAAGTTTTTACTGTGAGTTTTTGCCTCTATGGCCAACTTCTTTTCAAATTCTCTCTTAGCCTGTCTTATCAGTGTCTTACATTTAACTTGCCAGCGCTTATGCATTATCCTATTTTCTTCTGTTGGATCCTTCTTCCAATTTTTGAATGAAGATCTTTTGGCTAAAATAGCTTCGTTCACCTCCCCTTTTAACCATGCCGGTAATTGTTTTGCCTTCTTTGCACCTTTTGCATCTTTTGCATCCAAGCATCTTTCTGGATTTTGCTGTCACCTTATCGATTTAGCCACCTTAATATCATCATATACATTCAGATCCTGCTCTTGTTTCATGCTTAGAAGAATGCCACCCTCTATGTAGTGCTTCCTTAAATTGTTCAGCCATTAGGGTCAAGGTAGTCTTCTTCAGGGTGGGTCTTACAATTGCTCTTTTTTGGCCAGTTGATTGGTGGGCTTCTATTAGTAAGGTATTAGTTATGGTATGGATGTGGTGCCATAGTCCATGTTTAGCTCACTTGATTAGCCAGGAAGGGCAAGGATCACCTGAATACATGGTTGGTGGGAGGGTGGTGAATAGAAAATTGATGTTTTTATGCACCCTGTCCCAAACTTTGCAAGGCACTGGAAATAAGTACTTTTCCAAATAAATAAATGTCATCTGTCAACAGTGGGCATAAGGTAGTTAAGGAATGTGAAGTGGAGTCGGTTTTGCTGGTGGTAGGGTTTTATACAGGTGCTTTGTCTACTTCAAGCCAGATGCATGTGATCATATCCATGAAAAATATAGCTAGCTTGTTGCATTGGGTCTCAATTTTGAGGAAAGGAGTATAGGGGGCTAGAGGAACCAGGAATTTGCTTATGATCTAGAACAGTTCTCTGGGTGAGTTTAGAGCTTGGTTTATTGTTCTTGTGTAGTAGGCTCGTTTTGTGTCAGTGACTGCCTTGAAATAGACTGTCTGGTGTCTTCTGTGGCCATTCTTGTCAGATTGAGATTCTGATTTCCTCCATTTCCATTCAAGTTTTCTTCCAGTTTTTTTCATATCAATTAGATCTTGTATGAACCAGGACATTGGTTTGAAATGTTTTATGGTGATAGCTTTCCATTTTGAGATCAATGTGTTACAGATCTCTATCAGGGTGATTGGTAGATGGGGAGCTCTCATTTGTGCATTGCAAAATAAGTAGAAAATATGCTGGGTCTAGGTATTGGGTAAACAAGTTTTGTGGTCCTTTCCTGATTGGATATCAGAGTTAGAAATGGCCATATATCAAAAAGTATTAAGTGGTGGTCAGACCAGCAGAGCTGAATGGTATATATAGTATCTGACAAGCATTCACATAATAGTTGTGGTAGAGAAAGAATCAGGTTGAGGGTGTTCCCTGCTGTATGGGTCAGTTCACTGATTAACTGGGTTAGATCCAGAGATTCTAATGAGGTTAAGAATTCCTGTGGTAGGGGCTAGCTTTAAAATTTTTTATATATGTCTCTTGCCGCAATGGGATGGGTAATGAACTCCAGAGCTCTGGCACTGCAATAGAGAAGGCTCTTTCTCTGGTAACTTGAAGTCGGCCTAATTTGTGTGAGGGTACCTCCAATAAGCCTTTAACTTCAGAAATTAGTTGTAGCAAGTTAGGGCTCAGTTATTGCTCGACGGAGGGCAATATACTAGAAGTCCCCACTGGAGATGAGGGTCTGGTTAAAGAAGAATGGTTTCAGTTCCTTCCATTTTTCATGTGGGGGAAGATGCCAAGTTCAGTGTTTTTCTGGCTACCCCATCTCTTTTAGTTTAGTGTGGAGTCTGAGCAAAAGTGTAGCCTTTAGTGCATATCCAGTTAAATTGGGAGGTGTCTGTGTCTTGTGCCCAAGTTGGCACAGAATGTCAGCCTGGCCATCTGTGAGTAGGTTTTGTAGAAGGCTAATCTTGTTATGGATAGAGCAGGTGTTTAGGAGCAAAGCTCTTGTCCTAGAGGATTCACCTTACTCAGGAGGTATGCCATCCCAGTACTGGGTTTCTCTTGGTGGATGAAGGATATGTGCTGACTCGTCTTGTAATAAGGTGAATATTTATCTTGGCCGGTAACAGTGATAATTGGATAGGTTTGGGGGAGGGGGATAGGGATTAGGAGCAAAGCAGAGCACATCTTGCAGGGTGGGTGTGGTGATGAAAATGCATGAGCTGCATGTGGGCATGTGGTCCTAGGAGGTGCATGGGTGGGCAGGAATCAAGTTATATGATATGTGGCCATAACCTGTAGTCTACTGCTGATTGTGGGGAGATGGAAAGAAGTGTCTAGTTTTCTGGCTGATTGGTGGTGCGCACAAAGGGGAGCACAAAGGAGCAAGCCCTTTGAAGTCAGGCCCACTTGCAGTACGACTCCTTGAAAGAGCAGCCAGTCACCCGTTTGTGATGTCAGCTGGGAATGGGTTTGAGGCAGCTGGTCTCCTCCTCTTTCTAACCACTCTAGCATTGGATTTCAGTGGGAGTAGGGGGCAGAAAGGCCCTAGGGATGGATATAGGGCCGGTGTCACACTCACCCCCCTGCAGCAGCCCTGGAGGAATCGAGCAGAGTGGAGAAGTGGCCTTTATTGTTCTAGTTCTGTTAATTGGTGCAAGTTCTATGATTTAAACTAGTCTGTGAAAACTATAATTATGATGCAAGAAAATATAACAAAGTGAAGTAATGCCAGTTCATGAAAATATGGGAGTTTTAAGTGCTTTGTCCTGACTGGTATATAATCCATCTTTCTAGCAAGACTCACAAAGACAGCAAAATAAAGTAAGTCTCACTGTTTTCCTGCAATATTTGGCAGTAGAGTCCTGCTCCAGAATAAATTACACAGCATTTACAGGGTCATTCATCAAAATGTGATATGGCATTAACGCATGCGATAACGCATTAACTCATGCGATAATCGTATTATCGCATGGTCAGAATGCAAATGTTTTGAAGGAATAGGATTGGGGAAACGTTTGGGGGGGATTAATTAAAATGAGGGGCAATGTCGCACCATGCAAAAGCATAACGCATGCTATCGTACGGTTTTAACGCCAGAAATAACTACACCTTTTTTTCTGGAGTTAAGCTGTATGATGTGCCCGAAACGGCTATAACGCAATTTGCGATAAATTTTGTAAATTGCATTTTGGCCATTTCTGGGCTTGGGGGGAGAGAGAAGAGGGGAATGGAGGAGATAGAGAGAAGTGGAGGGGGGGAGAGAAAGAGAGCGTGCCAGCCAGCCTCTGGGGAGGCCTTCACAGTATTCAACTATTTATATCACTATAAGAGGGCCAGCTAATAGCTTGAGGTGAGGTGCTGGTGGTGGTTTAGGGGCCAGTTTTACATGCAGAGTAAGATGTACGAACAGCACAGTAGACCTAGGTGAAGATTTGAATAATTTGTTCTCTCACCCTAGCTAGATGGACTGTATAACAGGGTACCATCAAGCTAGGGCAAGAGAACACAGAAATCTCATCTTTGTGAGACTTTCCTCACTGCAAATGACGTCAAATCTTCACCTAGGTGTACTGTGCTAAATCACCTCACCTTGAGCTATTAGCTGACCCTCCTATAGAAATATAAATAGTTGACTACTATGAAAGACTTACCGTATAGTCTTTCTCTCTCTCTCAGTCTCTCTCTCTCTCTCCCCCTCCAGTAATAGCTACCTGTCTGGGCACTTCGCAAGCTGCAAACAGAAGTATTGCGGGGTGCAAAGTTTACCACGTCCCGCAATATAACCTATGCAAAGCGCTATGTTACCGTACAGTGTGGTAATTCTAAAAATTACCCTAAACACACCACTTTTTCTTACTGCGGTTGTTATCCATGCGATATTATAGCATTTTGATGAATCTAGGGGAAAGCCAGAGGATGCAGCCAGTTGTAGTCAATTAATTTAGCACTCTTCCTCAGGGCTTTATTCATTTTATGGACCAAACCCTGAAAATCCCAAACACATTTCAGTTCATAAGAACATAAGAACATAAGAAAATAGCATACTGGGTCAGACCAAGGGTCCATCAAGCCCAGCATCCTGTTTCCAACAGTGGCCAATCCAGGCCTTAAGAACCTGGCAAGCACCCAAAAACTAAATCTATTCCATGTTACCATTGCTAATGGCAGCGGCTATTCTCTATGGGGTAGATTTTATAAATTTACGCGTGCGTGTACTTTTGTTCATGCACCAGGCGCGAACAAAAGTACGCTGGATTTTATAAGATAAGCGCGTAGCCGCGAGTATCTTATAAAATCTGGGGTCGGCGCGTGCTGCCTGTTCCCTCCTAGGCCGCTCCGAAATCAGAGTGGCCTCGGAGGGAACTTTCCTTCCACCTCCCCTCACCTTCCCCTCCCTTCCCCTACCTAACCGACCCCCCCGGCCCTATCTAACCCCCCCCCCCCACCTTTGTTGGCAGATTTACGCCTGGCGAAAGCAGGCGTAAATCTGCGCGCACCAGCGGACTGCTGGCGCACCATCACCCGACCCATGGGGCTGGTCCGGAGGCCTCGACCACGCCCCCAGGCCGGCACCACGCCCCCGACACGCCTCCCGTCCCGCCCTGAAATTCGTGCCGCCCACCCGACACGCCCCCGACATGCCCCCTTTGCAAAGCCCCGGGACTTACGCGCGCCGCTGAGTCTATGCAAAATAGGCTCGGCGCACGCAGGGGGGGGTTGGGGTAGGTTTTCGGGGGGTACATGCGTATCTTACGCGCGTACCCCTTTGAAAATCTACCCCTAAGTGAACTTAATAGCAGTTAATGGACTTCTCCTCCAAGAACTTATCCAATCCTTTTTTAAACACCGCTATACTAACTGCACTAACCACATCCTCTGGCAACAAATTCCAGAGTTTAATTGTGCGTTGAGTAAAAAGAACTTTCTCTGATTAGTTTTAAATGTGCCCCATGCTAACTTCATGGAGTGCCCCCTAGTCTTTCTACTATCCGAAAGAGTAAATAACCGATTCACATCTACCCGTTCTAGACCTCTCATGATTTTAAACATTTATTTTATTTATTTTATTTTATTTTTTTTAACATCTCTATCATATCCCCCCTCAGCCGTCTCTTCTCCACGCTGAAAAGTCTTAACCTCTTTAGTCTTTCCTCATAGGGGAGCTGTTCCATTCCCCTTATCATTTTGGTAGCCCTTCTCTGTACCTTCTCCATCGCAATTATATCTTTTTTGAGATGCGGCGACTAGAATTGTACACAGTATTCAAGGTGCAGTCTCACCATGGAGTGATACAGAGGCATTATGACATTTTCCTTTTTATTCACCATTCCCTTTCTAATAATTCCCAACATTCTGTTTGCTTTTTTGACTGCCGCAGCACACTGAACCGACAATTTCAATGTGTTATCCACTATGACGCCTAGATCTCTTTCATGGGTTGTAGCACCTAATGTGGAACCCAACATTGTGTAATTATAGCATGGGTTATTTTTCCCTATTATGCAACACCTTGCACTTATCCACATTAAATTTCATCTGCCATTTGGATGCCCAATTTTCCAGTCTCACAAGCTCTTCCTGCAATTTATCACAATCTGCTTGTGATTTAACTACTCTGAACAATTTTGTGTCATCTGCAAATTTGATTATCTCACTCGTCGTATTTCTTTCCAGATCATTTATAAATATATTGAAAAGTAATGGTCCCAATACAGATCCCTGAGGCACTCCACTGTCCACTCTCTTCCACTGAGAAAATTGTCCATTTAATCCTATTCTCTGTTTCCTGTCTTTTAGCCAGTTTGCAATCCACGAAAAGACATCGCCACCTATCCCATGACTTTTTACTTTTCCTAGAAGCCTCTCATGAGGAACTTTGTGAAACGCCTTCTGAAAATCCAAGTATACTACATCTACATCTACCAGTTCACCTTTATCCACGTGTTTATTAACTCCTTCAAAAACATGAAGCAGATTTGTGAGGCAAGACTTGCCCTGGGTAAAGCCATGCTGACTTTGTTCCATTAAACCATGTCTTTCTATATGTTCTGTGATTTTGATGTTTAGAACACTTTCCACTATTTTTCCTGGCACTGATGTCAGGCTAACTGGCCTGTAGTTTCCCAGATCGCCCCTGGAGCCCTTTTTAAATATTGGGGTTACATTTGCTATCCTCCAGTCTTCAGCTACAATGGATGATTTTAATGATAGGTTACAAATTTTTACTAATAGGTCTGAAATTTCATTTTTTAGTTCCTTCAGAACTCTGGGGTGTATACCATCCGGTCCAGGTGATTTACTACTCTTCAGTTTGTCAATCAGGCCTACCACATCTTCTAGGTTCACCGTGATTTGATTCAGTCCATCTGAATCATTACCCATGAAAACCTTCTCCATTATGGGTACCTCCCCAACATCCTCTTCAGTAAACACCGAAGCAAAGAAATCATTTAATCTTTCTGTGATGGCCTTATCTTCTCTAAGTGCCCCTTTAACCCCTCGATCATCTAACGGTCCAACTGACTCCCTCACAGGCTTTCTGCTTCGGATATATTTTAAAAAGTTTTTACTGTGAGTTTTTGCCTCTACAGCCAACTTCTTTTCAAATTCTCTCTTAGCCTGTCTTATCAAGGTCTTACATTTAACTTGCCAACGTTTATGCTTTTTCCTATTTTCTTCTGTTGGATCCTTCTTCCAGTTTTTGAAAGAAGATCTTTTGGCTAAAATAGCTTCTTTCACCTCCCCTTTTAACCATGCCGGTAATTGTTTTGCCTTCTTTCCACCTTTCTTAATGTGTGGAATACATCTAGACTGTGCTTCTAGAATGGTATTTTTTAACAATGACCATGCCTCTTGGACATTTTTTACTTTTGTAGCTGCTCCTTTCAGTTTTTTTCTAACAATTTTTCTCATTTTATCAAAGTTTCCCTTTTCAAAGTTTAGCACAAGAGCCTTGGATTTGCACACTGTTCCTCTTCCAGTCATTAATTCAAATTTGATCATATTATGATCACTATTGCCAAGTGGCCCCACCACCAATACCTCTCTCACCAAGTCCTGTTCTCCACTGATAATTAGATCTAAAATTGCTCCCTCTCTCGTCGGTTCCTGAACCCATTGCTCCATAAAGCTATCATTTATTCCATCCAGGAACGTTATCTCTCTAGCGTGTCCCGATGATATATTTACCCAGTCAATATTGGGGTAATTGAAGTCTCCATTACTGCACTACCAATTTGGTTAGCTTCCCTAATTTCTCTTAGCATTTCACTGTCCGTCTCACCATCTTGACCAGGTGGACGGTAGTATACCCCTATCATTATAGTCTTCCCCGACACACAAGGGATTTCTACCCATAAAGATTCAATTTTGTATTTAGTCTCATGCAGGATGTTTATCCTGTTGGACTCTATGCCATCCCGGACATAAAGCGCCACACCTCCTCCCGGGTGCTCCTCTCTGTCATTGCGATATAATTTGTACCCCGGTATAGCACTGTCCCATTGGTTATCCTCTTTCCACCATGTCTCTGAAATGCCAATTAAGTCTATGTCATTCACTGCTATACATTCTAATTCTCCCATTTTACTTCTTAGACTTCTGGCATTAGCATACAAACATTTCAAAGTTTGTTTTTTGTTTGTATTTTCATTCTGCTTTTTAATTGATAGGGATAAGTTAGAAATTTTTAGCTCAGGTGAGTTTTTAGTTACAGGCACTTGGACTATTTTTCTAATTATTGGAACCTCACTGTCGGGATGCCCTAATTCTAATGCATCATTAGTATCCTTTGAAGATACCTCTCTCCGAACCATGCGCTGCTGAGTGACTGTCGGCTTTCCCCTTTGTTCTAGTTTAAAAGCTGCTCTATCTCCTTTTTAAAGGTTAGCGCCAGCAGTTTGGTTCCACCCTGGTTAAGGTGGAGCCCATCCCTTCGGAAGAGACTCCCCCTTCCCCAAAAGGTTCCCCAGTTCCTAACAAAACTGAATCCCTCTTCCTTGCACCATCGTCTCATCCACGCATTGAGACTCCAGAGCTCTGCCTACCTCTGGTGACCTGCGCGTGGAACAGGGAGCATTTCAGAGAATGCTACCCTGGATGTTCTGAGTTATTTGAAGAAGTTATTTTAAATGAAATAGTTAAAATATTATATCATTTTACAATTACACATATATAATTACATCTTACCTGTATAGTAGAAAGATCTTTTGATAAGATTACCATCATATTAAACAACAATTTCTTCATTTCAAAATCTTCATGGCTGAAGGATAGTTTGAGACCTTTAACCAAAGGGTTATGGCTTTTAACTGGAAAAAGAATTATAACATTTTTATGATGTAGCTGGAGTACAAATTAAAAAAAAGAATAATCAGCTGATGTGTCTGTATGTAAATACAAAAGATTCATAATTTTGCAATGTGATAGTCTCAATTTTCAACAAGTGCATCAAAATCATGTTTTATGGTAGAATAATATATTTTTCAAATCCTGGCTCTACCAAAAACATTTGTTGTCATCCTTCCTACTCCCATCTTCCACAATTCCCTTTATTTCTGGATATTCTTTTCCACCTGCCTTTAAGCAGTGGAGAGATAATGGTTTGGCATTTGTCTGTCAGCTAAGGGATGAAAGAGGGTTCCATACCTTTCAAACATTACAGCAGTATTATTGTTTAAATCAGAGTTCTCATGCTTATTTCCTACAACTTAGGCAGCCCCTTGCCCTTTAAATGGAATGGAAAACTACCTTGGTGGCATGGATTTCTCAGCTAAGAGTATTTTGGCTATATATTTGGGGATACTTAAACTTAAGAATGAAGACGTGACCTCTCAGTGGTTGGTGAATGTTTGGAATGCTGACTTGGAGCTTCTCTAGACTTGAAAGCTTGGAAAGGTATTTGGGCTGAAATGCATCACAAACTACCTGTTGATGGATTGAGCTCATGATCAGATTGCTTCATAAAACTTATCACACTCCTGTATTTATTCAAATATCTCTCCTGGGGTCGGGAATCTTTGCTGGAAAGGATATCGGAAGATAGGCACATATATACATATGCCAGGGTATTCAACAATTCTGGTCTCAGGTAACACAAGAAATTGCAAATATTCTAAATCTTACCATACATCTTACACCAAAATTAGTACTCCTTGGCAGGTGGGAGGGATCACTAGTTCCTTTAAAACATAGGCTGTTGGTTACTATTGCCACTTTTTGGAAATTAAATCTTGGAATGGAGTAGCGACAAGTGCATAATATAGAAGATACTGAAAAATTAAGTTACAACTTGAAGGGAAAGGGTTTCAAGCATAATCGAATTTGGAGGTCATATCACCAAATTCATGAATCTCCATAGCCTCATATAAGGCTGGTCTGGCCTACTTCTTAGTTTTTTCATTTCAGCCACTTTCTTTTTTCTTTTAGTCACTTTGCTTTGTTGACTTTGTATGCTGAGAATATTTAATAGAGTTATAAAAAAGAAGTTTTGTCAAATAGTCTATATACTAATAAGGGATTCAGTGTTCTTGTGTTGACAATTTTCATGTACTACCTGTTACCTAAAATGAGTGGTTCTATTGTTTTCTGCAAGAATAAATGGTATAGATTTGCTGAAAAGTTGTGTTTTTAGCAAAACTACAATATCCATACTAAAAGAATAAGAAAATAAATAATTGTAGCTTTAAAAGTCAATACCACTGTCAAACTTTCCAGGCCCAGGACTCCCCTCCACAAGCCCAAATGTAGAAAGTCAGTGTAGGAGAATTTATTTATTTATTTAGCACTTTTATATACCGATATTCAAGTAACAGAGTTACCAATCACTTTGGTTTACATTCCAACAAAAACCATGACATGAGAATGTCTTACATTAAACCAGGGTGATCAAACTTGGATACAAAGAACTGGATTTAACATAGTGTATAAGAAAGGAGACTTGACTGGCGAGCCTAATGCTAGCTGGTGTAATGTTCGGTGACTAAGAATAGGGCACAGGGATTAAGTGCTACTATGGCGGGTTTATTAGAGCGAAAGTACCATTAGAGATTTGCCAAGAACAGAGTCTACTAGTGGGAGATTTGATAAGATAGCTGAGTTAAGAGAAGACTTGATTGAACAACCAGGTCTTAAGTCTTTTTTTAAAGGTGATCGGACATTGTTCGAGCCTGAGGTCTGAAGGGAGCGAGTTCCATTGCTTTGGGCCAGCGGTGGAGAGAGCTCTTTTCCTTAATGACGTTTTGATAGGGGGGGGCCTGTAGAGTGTCTCTATATGCTAGTCTCACTGGTCTGGAGGTAGTGCGAGGCTGAAATGGGATCCTGAGATCCAGTGGGGTGATGTTGTGAATGGCTTTGTGGATGATTGATAAGACTTTGAACAAGATTCTGAATTTGATTGGGAGCCAGTGCAGATTCTTTAGGATGGGTGTTATATGGTCTCTTTTGTTGGTTTTGATTAGAATCCTTGCTGTAGCGTTTTGTAACATCTGTAACGGTTTTATAGTGTTAGCAGGGAGGCAGAGTAAAAGTGAATTGCAATAATCGATTTAAGAGAAAATGATTGCTTGTAAAACTGTTCGGAAATCTTGGAAGTGGAGGAGGGAATGTAGGGGGAGGAAGAATCCCCTTCTTGGGTCTAGAAGAAAAGAAAGTCAATGCAGGGAATCTGAGATGGCGTCAGCTGGGATTTTGGGAAATTGATGGGGAATCCCAGTGATTGAAGGAGCCCCATCATCGAGTTCAGGGACTGAAGGGCTCCCTACCTCGAAATCCTGATGAGCCAATTGTCTAGATATGGGAACACTTGCATTCTTTTGCGGCGCAAATGTGCTCCCACAACTGCCAAGCACTTTGTGAAGACTTGGGGTGCGGAGACAAACTCGAAGAAAAGAACCCTGTACTGGAAATGCTGCTGACCTACCACAAAGCAAAGATATTTATGATGAGGAGGAAAGATGGCAATGTATGCATAGGCGTCCTGTAAATCGAGAGAGCAGAGCTAGTCCCCTTGATGAAGAAGCGGGAATAAGGTACCCAAGGATACCATTTTGAACCGCTCCCTCCAGAGGAACCTGTTTAAGGCCTGGAGGTCGAGGATAGGACGGAGGTCGCCTGTTCTCTTTGGAATGAGAAAATACCTGGAGTAGAACTGTAGAACCGGTAGAACCGGGCACGGGGAACCGGTTCTACGGTTCTGAACCGTAACAGGGCCAACAGTTCTAACTCGAGGGTTGTTGCATGTTCTAGCAGGCTCCACACTGGAGAGGGAGAGGAGTCTGGCAGAGGAGTCTGGCATATTAAAGTGGTAACCCCGTTTGACGATGGATAATACCATCAGTCAGTGGTAATGAGGGTCCAGCTTTTTTCGAATAGGCAGAGTCGGCCCCTGACCAGTGGGTCAGATGGCGCGGGCACTGGGGTTAGGCAGCTGCTTTCTCTGTGCCAGTCAAAACCCAGCCACAGAGCTTGGCTGAGGTACTGGCTGAGCCCGAGGTACTCGCTGTTGGCGTGAGTGGCTCTTTGGGGCAGCCCGAACCGGTCGAGCACGTGAGGTCAGAGGATAGTATCTCCGTTGCCTGTAAAATGACTTCCTGGAGTCCCTTTGTGGCACCCTGCGTGTTGCCGAAGAAGGGTCCGAGGTGGTAGCAGATAACTGATGCAGGGTTTCATGATGATCTTTTAACTGGGCCACTGCGTCTCGGATTTTGTCCCCAAACAGGTTCTCTCCTGTACAGGGGAGGTCCTGAGTCAGATCAATCCCCACGACTCGACGTACCCGGTACTGGAGTCAATGAAGCAGATTGTCAGTGCTCCATCTTTTCCAGGCGGGCGCACCAGCCTATAGGGGTCATCTGAGCACAGCTGGGACACTGATGGACATCATGAGAAGGCCCCAAGCAGAGGATGCAAACGTCATGCGGGTCCGTAATGGACACAGTCCGTGGACACTGGAGGCACTTCCGAAAAACGGTAGCCATTGAAAAAAGACGGCACATGGTCAGTGGCTGGTGGCCACTGGGAGGTAGGTGCTTGGGAACCGACCACAACAATGCGAAAAAAGTACCTACCAAATTGCCGGAGGAACCGATTTGTGATGGGGGACCCCGAAGCGGGGTAAAACCAATGAAAAAATGATGAATTTCTTCCATGAAGGGAAAAATAATAAAGAGCTCCAGAAACTGCGAGGCAACAGCTCCGCAGAAAAAAAGAGACTGAAGGGGGACCCCGCGTGGCTGCGGGGTTAATGGCATGCTGGGTTCCATCTGATGATGTCACCCATCTGTGAGGACTACCAACCTGCTTGTCCTGGGAGAAACAAAGAGTATAAAGAAAATAAGATAAGCTAGAAAATCTCCAATAGTTTGCCGTGCTGCTTCGAGAATGGCCTATGGCTTCTATACATATTATAAAGTAAGAAAATAAACACAAATATTGCAATCCAACCTGGAAAAAAGTAGGTTAACTTTTCATCTTGAAACAAACTATATCTTTTTACATATGCAATCCTTGTCCGTATTTGTTTATGTAATTCAAGATAGTGATGTTAATAAAGAGTCCATTTTACTTAAAAAAAAAATGTTTCCATAATTTAGGGACACTTGGATTAAAATCCCAAAATTGATAGGTAACTGACTTCATTTGTATAAACTTTCTAGGGTAGTCGCAGCCACTCAGTCATAAAAAGCACCATGCTAGGTCAGACCAAAGGTCCATTGAGCTCAGCGTCCTGTCTCAGACAGTGGCCATTCCTTAAATGTAGATTCAGTGTCTTGCTTCTCACTCCAAATGACAAGTGATGGGTCTCTGAGTCACCTGGTTAATAACTATTTATGGACTTTTGTTCCATGAACTTGTCCAAACTCTTTTACGCCCAGCTATGCTAGTTGTCTTGACCACTTCTTCCAACATCAAATTCCACAGCTTGACTGTGCACCAATTGAAAAAATATGTTCTCCAATTTATTTTAAATTTGGTACCTGTTAGCTTAAGGGAGTGACTTTTAGTACTAGTATTATTTGAAAGCATATATATATGTGTTCCCATATTACCTATTTTACTCCAATTTTGATTTTGTAGACCGCAATCATACCCCCCCCCCCCCCCCCCCCAATCATCTCCTCTCGAAGCCTTTCTTCATAAGGGAGTTGTTCCAACACTTTAACCATTTTGGTTGCCCTTCTCTGCATCTTTTCTAGCTCCACTATATCCTTTTTGAATGAAGATGACCAGAATTACATACAAATTAAAGTTCTTACCTTCACAAAATGTTGCAAACAGTATGAGTTGCTTGGCAAATCCACTTTCCTAAAACATAGCAAAAGCCACATCATTGTTTACATATAAACACATCAACTGAATCAGAAAAACAATGAAAAAAAATCTACATTTTCATGTTTATTGCTTTAGCAGAATCACTTTTTTAAAATCAATTTATGAACTTGTAGTTTACATATAAGAACTGCTTTAATTAACTGCTTAGGGGTATATTTACTAAGTTGCGTTAAAGTGGAGCTGATATTGGGGCGGATTTTAAAAGGGATACGCGCGTAACCCCGAAAACCCGGTCCTGCGCGCGCCGAGCCTATTTTGCATAGGCCAGGCGACACGTGCAAGCCCCGGGACGCATGTAAGTCCCGGGGCTTGAAAAAATGGGTGGAGCGGGGCGTGGCCAGAGGCCTCTCCACTGCTGCTGGGTCCGGGGATCGCTTGCTGGCACTTGGCCAGGATTTAGGTAGGGCTGGGGGGCGGGTTAGATAGGGGAAGATGGGGGGGGGGGGGGCGGAAGGAAAGTTCCCTCCGAGGCCGCTCCGAGCCATCAGGGCTCCCCTAGGGCTCGGCACGCGCAAGGTGCACAAGTGTGCACCCCCTTGCGCGTGCTGACCCTGGATTTTATAACATGTGCGCGGCTGCACGCGCATGTTATAAAATCAGGCATAGATTTGTGCGCGCACAAATCTGCGCCCACGCGTAGGTATGAATATCTGGCCCATTGTGTGTTATTTGATGGAAAAAAATGCATGTTAAAAAAGGAGGGCATGTTTAAGCAAATGGGAAATATATCGCACCATGAGGTGTTTTATTGTATTGCGCAATATTTTATCACATCGTACAGTATGTTCATGTACTATAAAACCCTGTTTTCTACAGCTGCTCCTTTGAGGGTGTGTCAAGTGTTGGTGGAGAAAGGAGTGAGAAGTGAGAGGAGACAGAAGAGTCTATAGAATTTGATTACCTGAGTGGATTATCTTGTCTTTTTGTTCTTTTCCCTGTATGGATCTTCCCTATTGTCTAGTGTCTTTTTCCTGTGTATGCAAGAAGTGTGCAAATGTTGTGTCAGTCTTCTTTGTCTGACTGTCCTTGCATGTTTTGAGGGTGAATGGGGGAATAGTGTATGCACAGTTGGAGTAAGCAGGCTAAATGGTAGGGATGTGAGTGGGCGAGTGCGGGTAGGGAGGACAGAAGTGAGCCAGGTCAGGCAAGGAGGGAGGGCTGGGGAGCAGAGGTGACAGCAGATAGTGAGGATCAGCAGAGGAGTAGAGTGAGGAAGGCAGTAAGAGAAAGTGGTAGGAGGAAGATAGAGGGAAAAGACAGGAAAGAGAAGTAGGAAGAGAAAGGTAGGCGAGGCCTAATCAACCAAGACAGAGGAAAGGCCAGCAGACAGAGGAAGTGCTAGTGGAGGGGGAGGAAGAGCTGGGAATAGGAGTGAGTATTAGAGAGGGAGGGACCTGACCCTCTGGGAGTGGCAATCCAAGCTGGGGTCAGGCAGTGGCTTCCTGACTGAAGACATGCTGGAGAATTTCAATGTTCTCTTTGGAAGGCTGGCAGCCAAAGCTGCAAAGAACTTAATCTGGCAGAGGATAGGCAAAAAGAGAGATTATATCAGTGGTCAGGGTTGACAAGTTGCCTTCAATGACTGTTGCCCCAGCTCGGGGGCCTCCTTGAACTCTCACCACTTTCTACCATCCATTTAGTGTGATAAGGTGAGGCTGTGAAGAGTATGTGGAGAAACAGTATCTAAAGGAAAAGCAAGTTTGCTTACCGTAAACAGTGTTTTCTGTAGATAGCAGGATGAATTAGCCATGCTGTCTGGGATGTCCTCCAGGCAGCCGAGACAGAGCTTTCCCAAGCTCACAGAGCTTTGTTTTTTGTGGCTGCATGTCCTTTCCCACACAGCACAGCGCCATCTTTTTCCCCACAGATAAGCAGGCTAAATTAGGAGTCCCCAGCTGAAGGTCGTGAGTGCAGTCCAAAGATGCATAGACAAAATGTGACATAATCCTGTCACCACCGAGTATCTGTTAATCGCTCACTATCATTAATGTGTACAGCCTCCCTTCCATGCAACAGTCTGCAGGACCGCCGATCCCAATATTGCATGACTGGCAGCTTGTTGGTCAAGACAGTAGTGAGTTGTAAAAGTGTGCAGAGAGGACCAAGAGGCAGCTTTGCATATTTCTAGTAAGGGAATTTTTTGAAGATGAGCGACTGACGCAACCACCGCCCTCACTTGATGGGCTTTTGGCAAGGTAGCAAGGGTCACGGATCGTTTGGTATAACAGAACTGGATTCATGGTAAAATCCAGGTGGATAGTGCCCTCTTGGTCATCAGGAATCCTGGGACATTAGGATTAAAGGACACAAACAGCTGAGATGCTCTGCCTTCGGATTGTCCGTCATTTGTAGTGAGCCAAAGTCCGTTTACACACCAGGGAGCGTAGCAATCCCTCCCTCGCATTAGCATGAGGCTTGGGGAAGAACATTGGCAATGTGATGGTCTGACTGAGGTGAAAAGTCGAAACCACCTTCAGCATGAAGGAAGGGTGAGTTCGTAACATGACCATGTTGTGGAAAAACCGCAGATATGAGGGATAACACATCAGGGCCTGCAGCTCGCCTTCTCTCTTCGCCAAGGTAAGAGCCACTAGAAAGAGCACTTTCCATGTTAGATACTTCATGTGACAGGTATGGAGCATGAGCTGCTCCAACAATAGGTTGAGATCCCACGGGACAGGAGTTTTGGTCACTGGCAGCCTTAGCCGTAATATCCCCTTCATGAATCGAGAGATAAGAGGATGGTTGGACACTGGCAGTCCGTTATGCAATTGATGGTAAGCTGCTATGGCACTCATGTGGACCCATACTGATGCTGTTGCCAGGCCCGCTTGGTACAGGGAAAACAGGTATTCAAGCAGCACTTCGGGGGAGCAGGAGAAAGGGTCCATATCCCTGTCCCTGTACCAAGTCAAATACCCGAGCCACTTCCCTTGGTAATTTCTCCTAGTGGATGTCTTTTTAGACACCAACACACCTGCACCCCCGACGACAAATACAAATGACTCAATACGCTGCTTTCAATCTCAAAGCAGTTAGACAAAACAAAGAATGCATGGGATGAAGCAGGAAGTCCTAGTTCTGAGTCAGAAGGTCCACGCTGTTGCCTAGGAAAATGAGCGGGGCGATGGAAACTCACACCAGATAGATGTACCATGGCTGCCTGGGCCAGGCTGGTGCTATCAGAATGAGATTGGCCACATCCGTAATACACTTCTGCACTGTCTTGGAGATCAGTGGGATCGGTGGGTAAGCGTATAGGAGACCTTCCATCCACAGCATGAGGAATGCGTCCTGCGCAAACAGGGCCTTGCAGGGATAGATCAAACAGATCTGACACACCTTCCTGTTGCTGAGTGTGGTGAAGAGGTACATGCAGGGCCGGCCCCATGTTGCAAACAGCTGGTCTACCACATCCTGGCGAAGAGCCCACTCGTGGGGATGGAAAATCCTGCTCAATTGGTTGGCTGGGGTGTTTGCCACATCCAGGAGATACATCGTCTGGAGCGAAATGGCATTCTCTTCTGCTCACTTCAGGAGGTGGACCGCTTCCCTGCATAGGATCCAGGAACCGGACCCACTTTCTTTGTGATGTAGAACTTGGCGATCTGGTTGCCCGTGTGGCCCATTACGTCTTCCCCTTTAGGAAGCTCGCAAATGTGAGAAGCGCATATCTTATTGCTCGTAGCTCCAAGAGGTTTATCTACTGGCAGCGCTCCCACATAGACCAGAGAACTTGAGTCTGTACCTGTTCAAGGTGAGCCCCCCAGCCCCTGGTAGAGGCATCTGTAGTCAGGATCACCTGCTCGGCCGGAGGACTGAACGGCACCCCAACCACCAGAGCCCTTGGGCGCAACCACTACTCTAGATCCCATTGCATGACTGGGGTCAGGACCATGCTGCTGGAGAGTGGCTAGGAGAACTGTGTCCACTGCAACTTGAGGCCCCACTTCAGACGCCGCATGTGCTAACAGGTGTGCAGAACCACATAAACCACCGCCGCCATATGACCGAGCAAGGTGAGGATCATGTGCGCAGATGTAGACGCTTGACCCCTGAGTCCGATCACATGGGTCCGAAGCGTATCGGCCCTGTCTGCTGGCAGAAACACTTTTCCCAGAACAGTGTTTATCCAGGCTCTGATGAATTGTAGTACCTGCGTGGGATGGAGACTGGACTTCTCATAGTTGAGGATGAACCCCAGCCCTTCTAAGCAAGATATAGTTGTCCACAAACTCTCCTGGAGGATGGAAGGATCTGATGCCACCAGGAGCCAATCGTCTAGATATGGGAATAATTGAATCTTTTTTTGTCTGAGGTGGGCCACTGCTACTGCCAGGCATTTTGTGAAGACCCTCGGAGCTGAGGTCAGGCCAAAGGGGAGGACCTTGTACTGGTAATGTGAGTTGACCTGGAAACATAGGAACTACCAAGAAGAGCGGTGCATGGGAATGTGAGAGTATGCATCCTTTAAGTCCAGAAAGCACATACAATTGTTGGGTTGAAGGAAAGGCAGAATTGTTTTGAGAGAAGTCATCTTGAACTTTACCCTCCACAGGAACTTGTTGAGCTCCTTCAAGTCCAGGATTGGGCACAGGCCCCCTGACTTCTTAGGAATGAGGAAGTATTGGGAATAGAATCCCCAGCACTGTTGACGCAGGGCACCCGCTGGATGGCACCATGATGAAGGTGTTGCACCTCCTCCTGCAGCTGTTTCCTATTGGCACCAAATGGGCACTGCTGGACAAAGTACAGAAGTGACGGACAAATCCCGAAGTTGAGGCGATATCCATCCTTCACAATGTTGAGAACCCAACTGTCCGAGGAGATCTATGTCCAGGAGTTGTAAAAGGACGAGATCCTGCCTCCCATAGATGGCGGTGGCGATGGCCCGGTCGCCCCTAAAAACCCTGTTGAGGTTTCGGGGCAGTGGATTCTGGAGGGTGCTGCGGGCGTTGGTTACGAGGCCTGCTATGTACTTGCTGTTGCTGCAGCAACGGTCTGGAAGGTGGCGCAGAGGGTGGGCAGAAAGGCTGGTATGAGCAAAATGGACGTCGCTGGTAATAATTCCTGCAAAAGCTGGGGTACAACCTCCTTCTAGATGAGGGTTGATCCCCCGGAGCCACCAGCAACATCACCGCCACATTCTGCTCCTTCAAGAGATATACCACTTCCCACAGCTTGCTGCCGAACAGATTATCTCCTTTGCATGGTAGTGAGCTAACTTCTCATGCACATCTTATCGAACAGCGTTGGCCCGCAGCCACGCTATCCTCCTGGCTATCGCTCTGGTTGAGGTCCGGGCCGACGTGTCAAAGGCCTCATAAACTGAACGCAGCAGGTGCCTTATACCCTCTTCCCTGTCACAGTACGAATGGGGTAAGATGACGTTTGAGGAAGTCGAGGCCAGGTGAGGCTTTAGGGACTGCAAACACTCATACAGGTATCGTGTGATATAAAACTGGTGCTGCTACATTTTAGCATTTAGCATACCTGCCAGAAACGCCCGCTTACCAAAGTCATGAAGGTATTTGCAGTCTCAGTTAGGAGGGGTATTTGAATAGAGATGAGATTTCTTTGACTGCTTCATGGCGGACTCAACCACCACGGAAGTGTGTGGGAGCTGTACCATGCTGTAGTAGGGCGACTGCCGCATGCAGAACTTGAGGTCAGTCTTTCTGGATGCTGCCTGATCCAAGAAGGGAGACTCCCAAGCCTTTGCCATGACAGAGTCTAGCACTGCATGACAGGGCAAGGTGATGTTTGGCCGGAACTTCAAATATTTTGAGAATGCTCATCACTTCCTCATGGGTATCCGGGATCTTCTTCGTCTCGATGTTCAGAGGCACTCCCTCTTTTTCAACAAATTTTGAGTAGGAGAGCATCTCTGGCTGCTCCTCTGGTGGATCAGAGGGTATCCCCATTGATGAACCTGGGGAGGAGGGAGGAGAAGCCACCTGCTCCTATGGTGGCAATCCTCTTGGGCACGGGCTTCTCGATTCCAGAGACGGACTGCGGTCCCATGGCAGAGGCGAGGGTGACCTACAAGGAGATGAAACCTCTGGGGCAGGGCTGCATGGGCCAATCCCACGCTCTTCCAGCGAGGTGAGGAAAGTAGACAGAATCTGGGAGATCTGTGACATTGCTTGTGACACCAGTTAACCAAGAGCAGATGGTTGAGGTTGCTTGCCACGGGCTGAAGAAATTGCAGCGAGCAAGATGTCCAAATCAGGGCTGCAGGTACCAGGTCCCCAAATCATAAGAACATAAGAAAATGCCATACTGGGTCAGACCAAGGGTCCATCAAGCTCAGCATCCTGTTTCCAACAGTGGCCAATCCAGGCCATAAGAACCTGGCAAGTACCCAAAAACTAAGTCTATTCTATGTTACCATTGCTAATGGCAGTGGCTATTCTCTAATTGAACTTAATAGCAGGTAATGCACTTCTCCTCCAAGAACTTATCCAATCCTTTTTTAAACACCGCTATACTAACTGCACTAACCACATCCTCTGGCAACAAATTCCAGAGCTTAATTGTGCGTTGAGTAAAAAAGAACTGTAGGATTCGTGGACCCTTGGGCCGGTCGGAACCAGAGGAGCAGTTGCTGTAGGTGGTGGCAGCAATGGCCCCGACCGGGAGGCGGCAAGGACGGGTTCGGAACTGGCCGAAGGATGAACTCTGGAAGCCCTATGCGACCAAGGGCTTTGGCGAGGAGAGTGGAGACGACGGAGCTGGTCTTAATGGTGGGAAGATCTTCGCCCTGGAAGCCGATCCTCCCCCGAGAGGAGCTCGTAGGGACCCGGCCGCTGGGACTTAGGAGGGCCCGCGAGGGCCGAGGCTGTTGAAGTCCAAGTGCCGAAGAGTTGTCACTCGCCAGTCCAGAGTCAGGAACCAATGGATCACCGGAAGCCGGTCCGAGGTCAGGAGCCGAAGAGTCAACGTAAGCCGGTTCGGGGTCAAAAGCCAGAGAGTTAATGTAAGCCGGTCCGGGGTCAGAAGCCAGAGAGTCGTCGTAAGCCAGTCCAGAGTCGAGAGCCAGGGAATGTCGTAAGCCAATCCGGGATCAGGAAGCACGAAGAGCAAGAGGACACGAGAACGCAGCAACTGGAAGCAGGAATACCTGGAAACCTCGTTGCAAGGCACTGGAGAGAAACAACTGCAGGGCTTAAGTAGCCCTGCAGCGTCTGACGTCACCGGAGGCACTCTTTCGAATTTCCCGCGCTGGCCCCTTTAAATTGAGGCAGAGACGCGCGCGCGTATAGGGGGCGGGGCCAGACGTCGAAGGACGTCGGCTGCTCCGGCGAGGCAGACACGAGGCAGCAGAGGGCCCTGCAGGCCCGGGTGAAACTGCCTGATGTCGGGGCTGCGGCAGCGGGGGTCCCCGGAGGCCTGGGGGACACGGGCTAGCGCCGGGGCTGCGACCAGGTAGGCGGCGATCCCGGGGCCGACCCGGGATCGCAACAGTACCCCTCCTCCTACGCCCCCTTCCGGGGGGCCGGGGCTTCTCCGGGTACCGGGTATGGAACTGGCGACGGAGGTCCTTATCAGGATGTGGGATGAGGGCTCCCACGAATTCTCCTCAGGGCCATAGCCCTCCCAAGAGAGAAGGTACTCCCAGCGATGCCGACGGAAACGGACGTCCAAGACCTCTTTCACCGTGTACGTGGTCCCAGGGTCCGAAGCAACCTTGGAAGGCTCCGGAGGCAGAGGGTGAAAGCGCGAGAGGACCACCGGTTTGAGGAGAGAAACATGGAAGATGTCGTGGATGCGGAGCGTAGAGGGAAGGCGTAGACGGTAGGAAACTGCGCCAATACGTTCAGCCACCTGGAAGGGACCGATGTAACGAGGAGCCAGCCTCATGGACGGGAGCCGGAGCTGGATGTTCCGAGTACTGAGCCATACTCTGGAACCGGGCAAAAGCACAGGAGCGGGTCGCCGGGACTTGTCTGCGTACGCCTTGAAGTGTGCGGCGGTATGGCGGAGCTTCTCTTGAGTGGAGAGCCAAAGCTGCTGAATTTGACTGGCCGTCAATTGCGCTGCGGGCGAGGGCGTAGGAACAGGCAGCGGGAGAGGCGGCTTGGGTACTTTCCCATATACCATCTTGAAGGGAGGCTGTTGTGTGGCGGAGTGTCGATGGCGGTTGTACGAGAACTCCGCCCAGGGAAGAAGAGTAGCCCAGTTGTCCTGCTGTTCCCTTACGAAGGCTCGCAGGAACATCTTCAGGGTTCGGTTCGTGCGCTCTACTTGGCCATTGCCCTGAGGGTGAAACGCCGTGGTCAAGTCTACTTGAACCCCAAATTTCTGACAGAGCGCCCGCCAGTATTTCGCCGTAAATTGGGGTCCCCTGTCTGAAGCGATGTGTTGCGGTAAGCCATGCAGGCGAAAGATATGTCGGATGAACAGCTCCGCTAATTCCGGAGCCGTAGGCAACTTGGCTAGGGGCACGAAATGGGCCATCTTCGAAAAGCGGTCAATGGTGACCCAAACCACTGTTTTCCCCTGGGATGGCGACAGCTCTACCACAAAGTCCGTGGAGATATGCGTCCAGGGTTCCGTAGGTATCGGGAGAGGTTGGAGAAGACCCGAGGGACGTCCTGGTAATGGCTTTTGCTGAGCGCAGGTGGGGCATGACTGGACATACAGGCGGACGTCTTCTTTCACTCGTGGCCACCAATAAAACTCGGTTAAAAGTTCCAGCGTCCGGGCGATTCCAGGATGACCCGCAGTTAGAGAGTCATGTGCCCAAGCTAGCACCTTTTTCCTCGAGCGGAGAGGAACCACCGTCCTACCAACGGGTACTAGGTCGGTGGCTGCCAACAGGACTTTCGCCGGATCTACTATGTACTGGGGAGGCTCAGAAGAATCTTCTATTTCAGTGGTGCGGGAGAGAGCGTCAGCCTTAATATTTTTAGATGCTGGTCGGTACTGGAGCGAGAAATTGAACCGGCTAAAAAAGAGGGACCAGCGCGCCTGCCTGGGGTTGAGCCTTTGTGCTTGAGATAGATACGCCAGGTTCTTGTGATCGGTATAAACCACAATTGGGTGTTGAGCCCCTTCCAACCACTGGCGCCATTCCTCGAAGGCCAACTTAATGGCCAGTAGCTCCTTGTCCCCGATACCATAGTTCCTCTCGGCAGGCGAGAATTTCCGAGAGAAATAGGAACACGGCTGGAGCTTACCCATACTAGAAATCTGGGACAGTACGGCCCCTACGGCCACACTGGAGGCATCCACTTCTACCACAAACGGGCGTGCGGGATCCGGATGTCGGAGACAAGTGTCCTGAAGGAAGGCCTCCTTTAGGGTCTGGAAGGCCTGTATAGCGGTGGGAGGCCAGTTTCGGGCATCGGCACCCTTGCGTGTGAGGGCCGTAAGGGGGGCCACCAAGCTGGAATACTGCGGGATGAAGTGGCGGTAAAAGTTGGCGAAGCCCAGGAAGCGTTGGAGCGCCTTTACACCCAGGGGTTGGGGCCACTTCCGGATCGCTGCGACTTTCTCGGGGTCCATACGGAAACCGGTCGATGAGACGATGTACCCTAGGAAGGGCAAGGATTCCTTTTCAAACTGGCATTTCTCCAGCTTGGCGTACAGCCGGTTCTCTCGTAGCTTCAGCAGCACCTGGCGTACGTGTTGGCGATGTTCCTCCAAGTTCTGGGAGAAGATTAGGACGTCGTCGAGGTAGACAATTACCGACGTGTATAGTAGGTCGCGCAATACCTCATTCATTAAGTTCTGAAACACGGCCGGGGCGTTGCAGAGTCCAAATGGCATGACGAGGTACTCGTAATGGCCGTCTCTGGTGTTAAAGGCGGTCTTCCACTCGTCTCCCGGTCGAATTCGTACGAGGTTGTACGCCCCTCTAAGGTCCAACTTGGAGAAGATGCGGGACCCCTGTAACCGATCCAGGAGCTCTGGAATGAGGGGTAAGGGATAGCGGTCCCGTCGGGTGATTTGATTCAGGCCCCGGTAGTCAATACAGGGCCGCAGGGACCCATCCTTCCCGGCTACAAAGAAGAAGCCGGCCCCTGCCGGGGATTTCGACGGGCATATGAATCCTCGGTCAAGATTCTCTTTGATGTAGGCCGACATGGCCTTGGTCTCAGGCAGAGACAGGGGGTAAACTCTGCCACGAGGAGGTGTGGTATCTGGCAGCAGATCAATCGCACAGTCGAAAGGGCGATGTTCCGGGAGCAACTCAGCCTTTTCTTTCGAGAAGACATCCTTGAAGGCCTGGTACGGAGGCGGTACCGTCAGCGGGGCTGTAAGGAGTGGAAGCATCTGAAGCGGGCAGGCCGGGAGGCAAGTGTGGAGGCAGGCTGGCCCCCACGACGTAATCTGAAGCGAGTGCCAGTCTATGACTGGCGAGTGTTTTCTTAGCCAGGGCAGTCCGAGGATGAGGGGGTGAATAGATCTCTCCAGGATGAGGAAAGAGATCTCCTCTTTATGAAGGAGCCCGACCTGTAGCTGAAGAGGGCTCGTACGAGTGGTGATGGAGCCAGGAAGGGGAACCCCCTGGATGGACGATACTCGCAACGGAGGCTCCTGCGGCAAGACTTCGAGGTGCAATTGTTGTACCAGGTCCCGGAGGATAAAATTCCCCCCAGAGCCCGAGTCTATTAGTGCCTGGGTGTCAAACCCTCCTCCCGGGAGCGAGAGCTTAGCTGGAACCGTGCATGGGGAGTCTGGAGAGATACTGCCTAGGGTGAACTCCCCTCTTGACTCTAGGTTCTGGCGTTTCCCGGACGCTCGGTACAGCGTGCGAGGAAATGCCCGTTACCACCACAGTAGAGACATAGTCCCTGGGAACGTCGGCGCCTTCGTTCCTCGGCCGAGAGAGGACCCCGACCCAGCTGCATGGGTTCTTCAGACGGGGAGGCAGCTGCCGCGGTCGGAGGGGTACGAACCCGGGGTGGCGTGGTTTGACGGGCGGAAGGCCCCTGGGTGGACCTTCGCTCTCGGAACCGACGCTGGATGCGCCGATCCACACGTCCAGCCAGCTCGATGAGTTCCTGTAAATCGTTTGGAAGGTCCCGGGCTGCAAGTTCATCCTGGAGCCGAGGGGACAAGCCCTCCAGAAAAATGCCATGCAAGCTATCTTCGCCCCAGGCCAACTCGGTGGCCAGGGTCTGGAATTCCATCACAAATTCCTCTAGGGGGCGATTACCTTGCTTCAGCTGGAGCAGTTCAGAGGCGGCGGTGGAGGCCCGAGAAGGCTCATCAAAGATCCTCCGGAATGCCTTGACAAACTGCACAAGGTTATTTAGGCGAGGATCTTGACGTTCCCAAAGGGAGGAAGCCCAAGTCAGCGGTTTCCCATCGAGAAGGGAAATGATGTAGGTCGTCTTCGCTCGGTCCGTGGTGAATTGTGCGGGCAAGAGGTCGAAACGAATGTAACAATGATTGAGGAATCCCCGACATGCCTTGGGGTTTCCCGAGTACCTGGGAGGTGCTGGCATCTGTACCGGGACAGGAGAACCATGGTAGACCTGAGATGTGGAGGCTGTAGGGTGAGCCGCGGAGGTCCCATCTACGTGATCCGCCAGGCGCTGTACGGCAGTCATCAACGAATCAAGACAGGACTGCTGTTGCTGTAGTTTCTGGGCGATACCCGGAATGGCTTTTAGGCCGGCGAGGTCCGCCGGGTCCATGGCCTTGCAATCTGTAGGATTTGTGGACCCTTGGGCCGGTCGGAACCAGAGGAGCAGTTGCTGTAGGTGGTGGCAGCAATGGCCCCGACCGGGAGGCGGCAAGGACGGGTTCGGAACTGGCCGAAGGATGAACTCTGGAAGCCCTATGCGACCAAGGGCTTTGGCGAGGAGAGTGGAGACGACGGAGCTGGTCTTAATGGTGGGAAGATCTTCGCCCTGGAAGCCGATCCTCCCCCGAGAGGAGCTCGTAGGAGTTCGGCCGCTGGGACTTAGGAGATTCACCCTGGAAGCCGGAGTCCCCCCAGGAGGAGCCCGTAGGGACCCGGCCGCTGGGACTTAGGAGGGCCCGCGAGGGCCGAGGCTGTTGAAGTCCAAGTGCCGAAGAGTTGTCACTCGCCAGTCCAGAGTCAGGAACCAATGGATCACCGGAAGCCGGTCCGAGGTTAGGAGCCGAAGAGTCAACGTAAGCCGGTTCGGGGTCAAAAGCCAGAGAGTTAATGTAAGCCGGTCCGGGGTCAGAAGCCAGAGAGTCGTCGTAAGCCAGTCCAGAGTCGAGAGCCAGGGAATGTCGTAAGCCAATCCGGGATCAGGAAGCACGAAGAGCAAGAGGACACGAGAACGCAGCAACTGGAAGCAGGAATACCTGGAAACCTCGTTGCAAGGCACTGGAGAGAAACAACTGCAGGGCTTAAGTAGCCCTGCAGCGTCTGACGTCACCGGAGGCACTCTTTCGAATTTCCCGCGCTGGCCCCTTTAAATTGAGGCAGAGACGCGCGCGCGTATAGGGGGCGGGGCCAGACGTCGAAGGACGTCGGCTGCTCCGGCGAGGCAGACACGAGGCAGCAGAGGGCCCTGCAGGCCCGGGTGAAGCTGCCTGATGTCGGGGCTGCGGCAGCGGGGGTCCCCGGAGGCCTGGGGGACACGGGCTAGCGCCGGGGCTGCGACCAGGTAGGCGGCGATCCCGGGGCCGACCCGGGATCGCAACAAGAACTTTCTCCGATTAGTTTTAAATGTGCCCCATGCTAACTTCATGGAGTGCCCCCTAGTCTTTCTACTATCCGAAAGAGTAAATAACCAATTCACATCTACCCATTCTAGACCTCTCATAATTTTAAACATCTCTATCATATCCCCCCTCAGCCGTCTCTTCTCCAAGCTGAAAAGTCCTAACCTCTTTAGTCTTTCCTCATAGGGGAGCTGTTCCATTCCCCTTATCATTTTGGTAGCCCTTCTCTGTACCTTCTCCATCGCAATTATATCTTTTTTGAGGTGTGGCGACCAGAATTGTACACAGTATTCAAGGTGCAGTCTCACCATGGAGCGATACAAAGGTATTATGACATTTTCCGTTTTATTCCCCATTCCCTTTCTAATAATTCCCAACATTCTGTTTGCTTTTTTGACTGCCGCAGCACACTGAACCGATGATTTCAATGTGTTATCCACTATGACGCCTAGATCTCTTTCTTGGGTTGTAGCACCCAATATGGAACCCAACATTGTGTAATTATAGCATGGGTTATTTTTCCCTATATGCATCACCTTGCACTTATCCACATTAAATTTTTCCCTATATGCATCACCTTGCACTTATCCACATTAAATTTCATCTGCCATTTGGATGCCCAATTTTCCAGTCTCACAAGGTCTTCCTGCAATTTATCACAATCTGCTTGTGATTTAACTACTCTGAACAATTTTGTGTCATCTGCAAATTTGATTACCTCACTCGTCGTATTTCTTTCCAGATCATTTATAAATATATTGAAAAGTAAGGGTCCCAATACAGATCCCTGAGGCACTCCACTGCCCACTCCCTTCCACTGAGAAAATTGTCCATTTAATCCTATTCTTTGTTTCCTGTCTTTTAGCCAGTTTGCAATCCACGAAAGGACATCGCCATCTATCCCATGACTTTTTACTTTTCCTAGAAGACTCTCATGAGGAAGTTTGTGAAACGCCTTCTGAAAATCCAAGTATACTACATCTACCGGTTCACCTTTATCCACTTGTTTATTAACTCCTTCAAAAAAGTGAAGCAGATTTGTGAGGCAAGACTTGCCCTGGGTAAAGCCATGCTGACTTTGTTCCATTAAACCATGTCTTTCTATATGTTCTGTGATTTTGATGTTTAGAACACTTTCCACTATTTTTCCTGGTACTGAAGTCAGGCTAACCGGTCTGTAGTTTCCCGGATCGCCCCTGGAGCCCTTTTTAAATATTGGGGTTACATTTGCTATCCTCCAGTCTTCAGGTACAATGGATGATTTTAATGATAGGTTACAAATTTTTACTAATAGGTCTGAAATTTCATTTTTTAGTTCCTTCAGAACTCTGGGGTGTATACCATCCTGTCCAGGTGATTTACTACTCTTCAGTTTGTCAATCAGGTCTACCACATCTTCTAGGTTCACCGTGATTTGATTCAGTCCATCTGAATCATTATCCATGAAAACCTTCTCCATTACGGGTACCTCCCCAACATCCTCTTCAGTAAACACCGAAGCAAAGAAATCATTTAATCTTTCCGCGATGGCCTTATCTTCTCTAAGTGCCCCTTTAACCCCTCGATCATCTAACTGTCCAACGAAGCAGGCTTTCTGCTTCGGATATATTTAAAAAAGTTTTTACTGTGAGTTTTTGCCTCTACAGCCAACTTCTTTTCAAATTCTCACTTAGCCTGTCTTATCAATGTCTTACATTTAACTTGCCAACGTTTATGCTTTATCCTATTTTCTTCTGTTGGATCCTTCTTCCAATTTTTGAATGAAGATCTTTTGGCTAAAATAGCTTCTTTCACCTCCCCTTTTAACCATGCTGGTAATCATTTTGCCTTCTTTCCTCCTTTCTTAATGTGTGGAATACATCTAGACTGTGCTTCTAGAATGGTATTTTTTAACAATGACCACGCCTCTTGGACATTTTTTACTTTTGTAGCTGCTCCTTTCAGTTTTTTCTAACAATTTTTCTCATTTTATCAAAGTTTCCCTTTTCAAAGTTTAGCACGAGAGCCTTGGATTTGCACACTGTTCCTCTTCCAGTCATTAAAATCAAATTTGATCATATTATGATCACTATTGCCAAGCAGCCCCACCACCGTTACCTCTCTCACCAAGTCCTGTGCTCCACTGAGAAATAGATCTAAAATTGCTCCCTCTCTCATCGGTTCCTGAACCAATTGCTCCATAAAGCTATCATTTATTCCATCCAGGAACGTTATCTCTCTAGCGTGTCCCGATGATACATTTACCCAGTCAATATTGGGGTAATTGAAGTCTCCCATTATTACCGCACTACCAATTTGGTTAGCTTCCCTAATTTCTCTTAGCATTTCACTGTCCGTCTCACCATCTTGACCAGGTGGACGATAGTATACCCCTATCACTATAGTCTTCCCCGACATACAAGGGATTTCTACCCATAAAGATTCAATTTTGTATTTAGTCTCATGCAGGATGTTTATCCTGTTGGACTCTATGCCATCCCGGACATAAAGCGCCACACCTCCTCCCGGGTGCTCCTCTCTGTCATTGCGATATAATTTGTACCCCGGTATAGCACTGTCCCATTGGTTATCCTCTTTCCACCATGTCTCTGAGATGCCAATTAAGTCTATGTCATCATTCACTGCTATACATTCTAATTCTCCCATCTTACTTCTTAGACTTCTGGCATTAGAATACAAACATTTCAAAGTTTGTTTTTTGTTTGTATTTTCATTCTGCTTTTTAATTGATAGGGATAAGTTAGAATTTTTTAGCTCAGGTGAGTTTTTAGTTACAGGCACTTGGACTACTTTTCTTATTATTGGAACCTCACTGTCGGGATGCCCTAATTCTAATGCATCATTAGTATCCTTTGAAGATACCTCTCTCCAAACCATGCGCTGCTGAGCGACTGTCTGCTTTCCCCTTTGTTCTAGTTTAAAAGCTGCTCTATCTCCTTTTTGAAGGTTAGTGCCAGCAGTCTGGTTCCACCCTGGTTAAAGTGGAGCCCATCCCTTCGGAAGAGACTCCCCCTTCCCCAAAAGGTTCCCCAGTTCCTAACAAAACTGTATCCCTCTTCCTTGCACCATCGTCTCATCCACGCATTGAGACTCCGGAGCTCAGCCTGCCTCTGGTGACCTGCGAGTGGAACAGGGAGCATTTCAGAGAATGCTACCCTGGAGGTTCTGGATTTAAGCTTTCTACTTAAGAGTCTAAATTTGACTTCCAGAACTTCCCTCCCACATTTTCCTATGTCGTTGGTGCCCACATGTACCATGACAGACGGCTCCTCCCGAGCACTGTCTAAAATCCTATCTAGGTCGTGTGAGGTCCGCCACCTATGCACCAGGTAGGCATGTTACCAGGCGATCGTCACGCCCACCAGCCAGCCAGCTATCTCCTTCAGCAGGATGGGCCCTCTTTCGCCTCTTCAGGAGGGGCTCCTGGAACTAAGGAGAATGTCTTTTCCGCCACGACACCGAGGACAGGTCGGAGTAGGCCTTGCCAGATGAGGCCAAGGATACAGACAGTGAACCAGCCTCAATGTCAAATAAATCCGAGACATTCAGCTCCTCCACAGAAACACTGGTCTAAGGCCCAACATTGGACAGCTGTGTTGACTTTGGCTTTTGCTGCATCATGCACAGTGGCAAGAAATCCATTTGCGTCGGAAGGTACGTCAAGGATTGAGTCCGCTTTGGGTCTAGCGACGCACACTTGTGTGGCCTCGGTGCATGGGGATCAGAATCGAGCATCGGTGCATCACACCGCAACACTAACTTATGCCTGGAGGATGTGCCGGCAAGCGAAGCAGCTTCGCATTGATGTTGGTCCTTCAGCATGTGTGTCGTGCTCAGGCTCTTCGATGGATGGCTAGCAGCCCATGTGACAGTGTCGACTCAGTGGTACATCCTGGAGATGGCGCCTCCCGGGCACAATGCTGTGATGCTGACGACGCACCTCTGGCGCCAGATGGTGCAGATGTACAGGCAAGCTTAGGCTGTGCATCTCCTGACACTTTAGTGCTTCCAGGGGCCTTGATGAACTGACCTCCCTTTCCCTTGCGTCCGTCTGGCGGTCCAAGTGAAAAGGCCCATTTGGGCTTGCAAGGTTGTACTGAGCTGGGTCCCAGAGATGACTGAGCTGACATCGCTCTGATGAAGCGGTGTAAGACCCCGAGGACTCCTCCCGTAGTCAGGTGGTCTTCTGGGCCCATTGGCGCTGGGCCCAAGGGGACATCCAACCGTAGTCCCTACAGGAGGACTGGTCATGCTCTGGGCCCAGGCATAAATAACAATAATTATGCCCGTCGGTGATGGGCATGATCTTCCCGCATTGGCAGAATTTGAACCCAGGGGGTTTTGGTGCCACTTTGAAGCACTGGAAGTGCAAAGCTCGTGATTTCTTCCCAAATGAAGGATGAAAGCAAAGCAGGTAAAAATGCAGCGTGCAGCCTGCAGCGTGGAAGAAACAGACTGAAAGCAAGATGGCGCCGATGCTGCATGGGAAAGGACGCGCAGCCACATAGAGCAAAACTCTGTGAGCTTGGGAAAGCTCTGCCTCGGCTGCCCGGAGGACGTCCCAGACAGCATGGCTAATTCAGCCTGCTTATCTGCGGGAAAACAAAGCATAAGAGGTGCATATTCTATCTCCCTGGAATGTAATCCACTTGGAAGTGCCTGAAAAAGCAGAATAGAAATCAAATAAAATAAAAAGAAGATTGCAAGTGGAAAAGGGATCTTACCAAGTAGCCAGCCGGGATCATACTGCCCATCATCAAACTACACAAACAGTGCTGATTGTCATAGGATATATGAATCGTGTGTGGCTCCTGGACACCTTGGCACGACACTGAGGATGTGCATTTGTGCATCACATAACACTTGCATAGTGACAGATTAGAAGAGCTTATGATTACGATAGGACTCCTCTCTCTGACAGGGTGGAATGAGGGCTATATGGGTGCAGTCAATGGCCCCCAAGACAAGGAGGAACTGAGCCATGGCACAGAATCCTTTAATTCATTAGGGCCTGCAATTCCTGCCTCTGATGTAAGCACAAACTTGACTGTGCATGGCACGCAGTACCTGGTATAAGCTCCTGGAAAAAGCGACTTGGGATATGCCCCCTACAAAACTGACTGTAGTTTGGAAGGAACCTGAAGCCATGAAATGGAGGGAACTCAACAGTTTTTACAAGGCCTGGAATGGCATGGGATCTCTTTGTGACCAACTCAAGGTCTGCTTTCGACTCCTCATATAAAGCCATGAGTGACCACCTTATAAAGCGATATCTTGTGACCACCTCCTCCTCTGGAAGACCCAGTAGTCTAGTATGGGGATAAAGACATGCTCCTGGCGGGTCCTGCATGTCTCCTGCCAGGTGATGCAACACATAGCACATGCTGCCCCTTCAGCATTTGTTGCTGCTCTGCCTTCAGTGCTGAGTCTCTGCTATAGATGGCAGCTCTACCTCCCTTTCCTTTTTGTGCTGCTGGTTAGGAAAGAAACCATCCAATATGGCAAAGCCACAGTATACTGGTCTAACAACATTGTGGCGCTAAGAAGTCTTATTTATTGGTTCAGAGCCAAGTAGGTGTGTCTGGAGGAAAAAATATTAATGCACAAAATTGGCCATTTTTCACTCAATATTTCATCTAAATAGCAAATCAGAACTCAAAAGGTGAGGATAATCTTTTCCTTGTTTTTGCAATATCAGCTGAAAATCATACAGTACTTTAATGTGAGAAACTAAAGAGGGTCGAAATTTGCAATTTGCTTATTTGTACGTACTTTAGCAATAAATATAAAATAATGCGCAATATTACAAATACCATGTGGTATTTGCTATTAAGGCATACCACTGTCCTAACACACCATAGTAAATGACCCCTTTAGTTATCTAATTGGAACTTTAACTGGTACTCTAAAAGCTGTAAATATCAAACATTGAAATTATCAGTAATTCTATATTGTTTTGTGTGGAACTATTGTATTTTGCTGCTAGCAAAGTGCATGTTTATAGCATAGGTGTCTTGCATGACAATGATATGGCTCTCTTAGGTGACATATCCCAGGTTGCTCTCTTTTAAAGATGGTTTAATATATTTAAGTTGAATATTTATTTTATTTCATTTTATACTACTTTTTCATGTATACAGCATTCATACTGCAAAGCAATTATCAACAAATTCTATGTTTTGGTATACTCATGACTGGAAATGATTTACTCAGGAATTCTACAACATTAAGAAGCATAAACATGTATTTGCAACGTGAGAAAAACTTTCTAGATATACAATTTAGCACACAGTACAATTTTTTTAAATTCCCTTTTTATGACTTTTAAATAATTTGTGGAATTTTGAAATATTTTTATTGTATTCATTTAAAGCTCATAATTACCTATGATTACATATGAATGATTGAAATATATGAGCTCTCAAAAATGAATTTATAAAGAGGGCTGGAAGATCTTGAAACTGCATGCACTACACTATTATTATTTAAGCATTTATAAAACACTCTAAACCAGGACACTTCACAATCAATTACATACAGGTACAGTTGTGTCCAAACGTTTAGGCACATCTGGTTAAATTGTATGTTTCAATGAATCATGCTCATATTTCTCTGGTGCTAGCTGAACTTCATTGGTTACACATACACTGGCCTACATAGTTTAAAAATTCACATTGGTCTTTAAATCAATCAAGGGTCTCACACCAATATCATATATTCAAGGCCCGACTCTGCTGTTAGTAAATCGTTAGTAATCCCCACACATAAGGAGATTTGATTAACTGAATCACATTCATGTACTTTTGGTGTGGGTGGACATTCCCTTTGGAATGTTTACCTGTTTTATGTCTTTTATTATGTTATTTATGTTTTTAAATGTGTTTTTATTATGTATGTTCTAAACTGTAAATCGCTTAGGCCTCTTTTGTGTTAAGCCATTAATAAATCTTAGTAAATACAACGAAAATGAAAGGAATGAAGTCCCTGAATGGCTTAAAGTGCAACCTGGCTTGTCACATCTTAGGAAATTACTCAAAACTCTTTTTTTCCTCCGTGGCCTTCCCCACTTAGTAATATCCAAGAGTGTTTTTGACCTGATGGTGCTTTGATATTTCATCATTTTGTATTTTCAGTATGTGTGAATATGCTGGCAACAATTTAACTGTTCTTTGTATTTTGAAAGTTTTACATTGTTTGTATTTAAAACTTTTCTTTCTATCTTTATTTTAGCTTATATTATATATTTTACTTTGTTGAAATTATGACTGAAATTTTTGTTAGCCACTATCGTCTGTGGATTAGCAGGATATAAATGTGTTAAGTAAATAAATAAATCTCAGGGACAGTAACTTTGATACCGGCACACGGGCACACACGTACACATGTATGTCGTCTTGCATCAAAGGACATGGCTATTTTATAACATATGTGAGGATGGTATAAAATAGGCTGTATGTATGTACATGTGCACACAATTTTATATGGACGAGCGCATGTGCACACATGGGGGGATTTTAGAGGACATGCGTACCAATGCAATTACCAGTTTCCCCAGTTCGTTCACAGTTCGCCCAGATAAAGGACTTCCTAACCCCCTAGTTATTAGCCTCTCTTTTACCCTGTTAGGACTAACCCTTAAAACCCCACTAGCCTATTTTTTTAAATTTTATTACTTGCATGCCATCCATAGCAGTAGTAAAATTACGCAGCAGGGCATCCTAGTGCACGCTTGTGTGCGTAAATACTTATGAGCACATTTTATGATAAAGTCCTGGAACACCCATGTCCCGCCTATATCCTAACCAGACCATGCCCACACCCCGCCCCTTTTTCAACTTTTGATTTGTGCGCATATGCGAGCGCCTTTTAAAATCCACAGGGCCCAAATTCTGTGCAGATCTCTCGGCTTTGGCACACATAGGGCTTTTAAAATTCGTCCTTTAGAGAACTGGGGCGTACACAATCTCTACATAGTACAAAGTTAAATAGTAAATATTCATTAAAAATGATGTGATTATTGCAGATTTTTTTTACAGATTCAAAATAAGAAAACAGTAAATATTGCATATGCAAAAGTTTTTTCACCCTTTCAAGTCAGCACTTTATAATACAACTGTTGGCAAAAATAACAGCTTCCAAATATTTACTATAGCCAGCTAAGAGTCTTTCTAGTCTTGCTTTGGAATTTTTCTTCCCATTCTTCTAACTCAGACATATTCTTATATTTTCTTGCATGCACTGAATGTCTGAGATCTCCCCACAGATTTTCAAAGGACTGTGAAGGGGACTCTAAAGGCTATTCCAAAACCTTCATCCTTTCCTGTAAGCACTTCATAATTGATTTTGAGGAATGCTTTGGATCATTATCTTGCTGGGAGGAAGTCAGCTAGATGTCAGGGAGGCAAAAGGGGTGCTCAGGGAGGACAAGGAATTAACAGAAAAACTAAATGAATTATTTGCGTCAGTCTTTACTGAGGAGGATGTTGGGCCCTTAGCCACACCTGAAACATTCTTTAATGATGAAGATTCTGAGCAACTAAAACAAATATCCATGACAATGGAGGATGTAAAAGACCAGAAGACAAACTAAATAGATATAAAACATTGGGCCCAGATGGCATCCACCCCAGAGTTCTAAAAGAACCAGAACATGAAACTGCTAACCTGCTACTAATAATCTGTAATCTATCATTTAAAGCCGCCACAATACTTGGCCAATGTGATGTCAATTTTTAAAAAAGGTTCCAGGAGTGATCCAGAAAACTTGATGTCTGAGCAGGGAAATATGGTAGAAGTCATTCTTAAAAACAAAATCACTGGCCATACAGCAAAGTGAAGTCTTGCTTTACCAATTTTTTAGATTTATTTGAAGGTGTCAAACACATAGATACAGTGTTAATACCAGTGTTGATACCAGTTGATACAGTGTACTTCTCAAATATCTTATGAAAATCCAAAGTCCCCCATGAGAGATTTCTCAGGAAATTTAAAAGTAATGGAATAGGAGGCAAAGTCCTAGTGTAGCTTGGTAACTGGTTAAAAGACAGGAAACTGTTGTGAATCTGCCCGCACCCGCAGACATGTTCCCTATCTTTTTCCCTTCCCCGATGCGGCAGGACGCTGCCGACTCCGTTCACCGCGGCCCGAAGGCCGTGGCTGTCTCCATCCCTGCGCGGCAGGGCTGACGCCACCGCTTCCACTCCTCCTTTGTGGCAGGGAGCGGCTCTCGGCGTCCTTGCTGTGCAGGGAGGCTGCCTCTGCCTATGCCTGCTTCTCCCTGCCTTCTTCGCGGCCTAGTGCTGCTGCAGAGACCTGCGGCCTGGAGGCCACACCTACCAGCGCTCTTGCAGCAAGGAGCCGCCGCCCTGGATCCTCTTCGAGCGGCAGGGGATAGCCCGCTGCCGCTCCAATGTCATCATGCAGCCTGGAGGCCGCCCCGAAGCCTACCTGCTGTGTCCTTGCCTTGCGCAGGTGAACACCACTGTCCAGGGTCCTGCTCTCTGCTCTAAGCTTCCTCTTAGGTGCCGGCGCGTGTCTCTTCACACCATTTAAAGGGCCAGCAACAGGAAGCGTGGCTGGCTCCATCTGATGACAGTTTCCTGCTTCAGCCCTAATAAAGGGCCTTGCTTCAGTTCTTCCTGGCCTTCGGATCGGGTTCCACAGTCGTCTGTGTCTTCTGACCGGTCCAGGTCCTCCGTGGTCTTCTTCTGTTTTGATGGCTTCGTTTCCATGTTACAGATGTCTTTCGTCCAGGTCTTCAGTCGTCTCCTTGTTAAAGTTGTCTTTCGTCCAGGTCTTCAGTCATCTCCATGTTCCAGATGTTCTTCGTCCAGATGTCTTCGGGTCCCCGGTGCCTGATGTTTTGGTCTTCTGTTGTCTTGATGTTCCTGATGTCTTTGCCTTCATCTCTGCCTCCAAGCCTTGGTTCCCCGATGTCCACCTTCCTGGCGTACCGCTGTTGTGGTCCGTGACCAGTCCCACGGGTGGGCTGTCTAGGGCGCCTCAAGATACAAGGCCATCCTCATCTCCACAGCGCAACCCTCTGGAAGACCTCCTGCTTCAGTCCATTGTTTTTAATCCTTGAGAATCAAATCCTGCTTCAGAGTTGTCACGGTCTTCAGAGCTTATTGCAACCTGCGTTAGTCCATGTCAAGTCTCTGTTTAAACTTGCCCTGAGTCCGGCGTGGTCCACGACCAGTCCCGCGGGGGCTGTGTAGAGCACGCCCCAGTGCAGGCCTCTTCCGTTGCTTTGTCATGTTCCAGTATCAGCTTCCACTATTCCTCCTGGAGTACTGCCTCGAGCCCAACGTGGTCCGCGACCAGTCCCGCGGGTGGACTGTGTAGGGCGCGCTGCGTCGTAGTCTCGCAGCAGCTCTTGATCCTGCTTCAGCCCTCATCTACAGTGTCTTGCTTCAGCCCTCATCTACAATGTCTCGCTTCAGCCCTCGTCCATGATGTCTCACTTCAGCCCTCGTCCATGATGTCTCACTTCAGCCCTCGTCCATGATGTCTTCGCTCCAGTCCTCGTCCATGATGTCTTCGCTCCAGTCCTCGTCTGTGGTGTCTTGCTTCAGTCCTCATCTATGATGTCTTTCCTCCAGCCTTCGTTTACAGTGTCTTCACCTCAGTCCATGTTTACAGTGTCTTCGCTTCAGTCCTAGTCTAAAGTCTTCTGTGTTCCAAGGACTCCGTCTGCCCTCGTCCTCTGTCCGGCCTGCCGCCTATTGCCGTACCCAGCGGCAGGTCCGAAAGGGCTTGGAATGGTCGGAGGACTGTTCATCTATCAACATTGGGGCATGCAGGTCCGGTTGAGGGTCAGACCTTGTACCCTAGTCCTTGCTTCAGCCTTGTCCTGCTTTTGTTACCCATGCTCGTACCAGCTCACCTCCCGCGGTGTGGCTTGGAGCTCCTCCCTGGGTCATGCCATGGCCCAAGGGCTCACATCACCAGTTTTAGAGACGACCACACCTCCGTGCCTCGGAGTGTAACAGCTGCCGGAGGCCGCACTCGTAACAGGATCTGAAGGCCACCGTGCCCTCGGGTCATAACAGGATCCGAAGACCCCAAGCCCTCGGTCACTACAGCTGCCGGAGGTCGCACTCGTAACAGAAACAGAAGTAGGACTATATGGCCAGTTTTCTAAATGAAGGAAGATCATCAGGGGAATATTACAAAGAAAGCGTACCAGAACTTGCACTGTTTGACATATTCATAAATGATCTGGAAACAGCAACAGGTGAAGTAATCAAATTTGCAAATGACACAAAAATTATTCAAAGTTGTTGAAACAGCAGCATAAGAATCTACTTATCAATAACTTCATTTTTTTTATTTTCTAGGGTGATGACTCTGAAAATATAAATTATTCCTATCTGTGGGTTTGTGTAAAGACTACTTTGTTACCCATCTGATATTTTTGTAATAAGCATATCAAAAAATGGGACCCTTCCAAAATCATAAAGCATAATAAACCTAAGGGGGTAGATTTTCAAAGGGTTACGCGAGAAACCCCGAAAACCTACCCCTGCATGCCGAGCCTATTTTGCATAGGCTCGGCAGTGCGTGCAAGCCCCGGGATGCGCGTATGTCCCGGGGCTTTGAAAAAGGGGCGGTCCGGGGGCGGGGATGTGGTCATGTACGGGGGCGTGGCGGCAGTCCGGGGGCGGGGCCGAGTGCTCCGACACAGCGCGCCGGCAGGGTGCCGGTGCACACAAGTTACACCTGCCAGATAAGGTGTGGGGGGGGGAGATTTAGGTAGGGCTGGGAGGTGGGTTAGATAGGGGAAGGGAGGGAAAGGTGGGGGAAGTAAAAAAAGTTTCCTCCAAGGCCATCAGGGCTCCCCTTGGGCTCGACGTGCGCAAGGTGCACCCCCTTGCGCACACCGATTTTGGATTTTATAACATGTGCGCAGCAGCGCGCGCATGTTATAAAATTGGGTGTACATTTGTGCATGCCGGGTAGCGCACACAAATATACCCTGCGCACTTAGGGGGTCATTTTCAAAGGAGTTACGCATGTAAATGTGACATACTATCGTAGCAATTTTCAAAAGCTATTTACTCGAGTAAAGTGCACTTACTTGAGTAAATCCTATGGACAATTCAATGGCATATATTGTAGCAATTTTGAAAAGCCCACTTACTTGAGTAAAGTGTATTTACTCGAGCAAAAACCAGTTTTGCTCGAGTAAATGCTTTTGAAAATCTGGCCCTTAAATTTTAAAATTGGCCCCTAGGTGCTTATCCAAGGCATTTAGCCATTTAAGAAACTTAGGCCTAGATTCATCAAATTGCTAGAAATACAGCAGAAATAGCGCCAACGATAAAAAAAAAAAAAAAAGAAGGGCATGCTTAAGCTAATATCCTGTCTACTGCATCAGGCATGTTGCGTTATTGTGTTATGAATTGCATCAGCATGTAGTGAGTTGTGCCAGCGCATCGCATGTCATTTTGCATTGCGCTCATAAATTAGTGTGTGGTGCGTTATTTTTCTAGTTTAAATATAACGGCTTCCTGCAGCGGCTTCTTGAGTGTGTGTCAGGTGTTTGGAGAGAAAGAGCCTTAGCTAACAGGTATTATACAGATCCACATGCCAGGCCAATACAGGGGAGGCAGCTAGTCTGTGGAGTTTTGCTTGCTCTCAAGCTTGCTCTCAAGCAAGCTTGCTCTCAAGCAACAGCAGGCCTCCTAACTGTCTGCTCTTGGGCTGTGGGGTTGGTCTAGCTAACACAGTGTTAGAGCACCCAGCAAGTAGACTGAGATGTATAATGCCCAGGTTGTGTACTGGGAAAATTGCCTGCTAATCCTGCAAATCAACTGCATAAGTGTGTCACCACTTCTATTTATGAACACAAAACATATCGCGCTACATATGGCAGCATGTTTGTAGGCGTAAGCTGCCAGTGTATACACCTGGCAGAGTAAGGCACAAAAGATGTGGCCTGGTGTGGCAGCCTCTATATGTAGTGTCCAGGATCTGTTCTACAAAGAGAAGTGTAAATAGGTCATGGTCTGAAAAAAGGGAACCTCTAATAAGAGTGCTAGCAGGCCTCAAGCAACCCCCCCCCCCCCAAAAAAAAAAAACCAAAAACCAAAACAACCCAGCAAACCCTCTCTGGCAGCTGAAACTCTTGGAACCGTGTACACCCCCAAATAACAGGGCAATTAGGCCCACTTTAAGTACAGGGTGGAAGAGCATCAAGGTCCGGTGGGTGGAAGGGGTACACTTCAGGCACATATCTACTCATCCCTAAATGTGACACACTATATCTGAGGTCTGATGCTGTCAAGTTTCAATTCCCCCCCCCCCCCCCTCCAACACAAAGGATAAACAGTGTGAGCCATAGATGGAATGCTCTTTGAATAAGCGTGAGGCCATTTTCTCACCCAATGATACAATCGTATCTCTGAGGCCTCTATTATAAACAGTGGAAGCAGAGGATCACATGTGTTGAAAGACAGTCTGTGCAAAACAGATGCACACACACTGCCTGCTCTGGGATATGCATAGGTGTGCTAATGTAGGGAACAACGAGGCAAACATCACCCGCAGACACAGTTGTAGACCAAGGATAACACAGCACGTCACTCACCCAGATGCACACAGTCACACATATGTGTTGGCCCTTTTTTGGGGACTGACCAGCTCCAGCAGTTTATGCACCTATCCATGACTAAAGAGTATGTTTCTGGCATGTCTGTAATTCAACCGCAGTGATGTCCCTGGCTGCCTGGTCCCTCTGTGATAATGAGGGAGTCAGAGTGCAAAGTATGCACAGAAGATTAGGTACACCTGCCAGCATGACAGACATCTGTGAGAAGCATATATGATAAGCACTTTGTCACAGGTACTTATATAGACCCTCAAACCCTCAGAGGGCAGGAAATAATTGTCTTGAAAAAGACCAAACACAAAAAGTGCATAAGCCATCATGCCAAGCACATGACACCTCTCGAAGCAGTTGCCCCAGACATTCAGCACAGTGACAGATTTCCCAATGAGGCAGGTTGTAGGCTCCTAAGGTCATCATTTGGCAACAGCTTCTCTAGCCTTTATGCTATACACAGAGCTGATGAGTGAGAGTCTATCAGCACACCTGCCCTGTTCAACACTAACTATAAAAGTGACAAACAACCCATGAGGCACAGCTAATAGGACAGCAACTCTTCCAGTTTGGCCAGAAGTCCTGGAAGCCATGTGGATCAGCAAGGGCATGCAACCATAAAACCCCTGAAAGGTGGTGAATGACCTTGGAAATGGACTATGCTGCAAGCGGTTCGTCCCAGAAGTCCTCAGCCTATGCGCTTTAAGGGTGGCCACAGTTAGTATAAGGACAGTAACTCATACTAGTTATCACAACAAGCAAACTACTCAGCATAATTTCAAGGTATATACATACATACATACAGCAGTACCACATGACGAGCCCTGAGCTCGACCGGCCAAGAGCCTTGCAGCACTGTGACATCTCCATATCTGAATAAGTCTACCTATGATGGGTCAGGCGAGGCAAATAGCGTCTAACACACCTTTGCTTTTCTTAGGAGACTCATCAGTTCTTAGAGTCATTAGGAACCATTTTGTGATGTTGACATTTCTGAGGTGACTTGCAAATACAAGTGAAGGCATGACACCATCTGATTCCCAATCCTAATGTCACACAGTCTGACCATCATCCTTGTGTCGCCTCCCCGAGAAGCTTACCTCACCAACATGGCATCCCAATGTCCAAGGCCCTCACAATCTGGATATGATCGTTGACAATTTGCCTAGATAGGTGTAGCATAGAGCATCTCTGTATGGGTGCATGCAACCACAAAGAGGTATCCTAGCTTATAAGGACCTGTTAGCATTATCAGAATGCAACAATGTTGCACAGGTGCTTTACCAAAGGCTATAAGTGGAGGCCTGTTGGGTGAGCCCTCTGAATTCAGCAGTGGGTCTGAAACAGCTGAGGCAATGATGTCAGCAGTGTCTTTGCAAGCCCATGTGAAAGAAAGCATCCCAAGTACAGGTGCATAACTACATGTAGATATTTGTCAGCTATGGGATGAAGCTGTAAAATGGGAACTCTGTGATTGAACCCTTAAATGGTCTACCTGTAGCGTTAGGCTGTGCCTTTAAACTTCTGAGCTACTTGTGATTTATAGGATTTCTAGAGCTGTTGCTCTCCATGTTCAAGGCCCAGCTGGAATACCATTACACCTATGCCACTATCTCACCCACGTGTGAGGGCTAGGACAGGGTCCTAGGGGAAGGCCCACCAAGCCAAAGACCACAAGTTAGGCCAAGCTATGTGCACTGTGCTGGCAGTTGTACTCGTACTGTCTTGTGACACATGCCTCTTTTAGACTCACTATCAGTCAGAAAACATTAGGCCAGCCACATGTATTTGGTGTTATCTTTGATTACAGTCTTTCAGGTACTGTCTACTGCTTCATTGTGGAGATGAAGCCTAAGTAGGCATACATGTTTTCTATTATACAATGACCCAGAAAGAGGAGTAATGACTGAAAGAAAGAAGATAGAGAGGAGAGAGCAGCTACACTCTACTGGCCCCTTTCCATGGAAGATGAAGGAGTAGTTGAGGCCTAACAGGCAAAGTAGTGTTCTATGAGACCGTTGCCGAAGCTGGCTGCCACTCAACGTGGTGACCTCAGCTTGTGGGGGTGCACATGGGGGATCCGTCGGTAGATCTGGAAGTATCTCCATAGGTATACCATGGCATAGAGCGAGATTATGGAATATACAGCAGAGCATCACCATATCTCCTACTTTGGGTGGGGTATACATTAAAGCTCCACCCTTTTTGTCCAAACAGCAAAATCTACATTTAAGAACACTGAAGGTGCGTTCTACAACACAGCAGGTAGAATTTAATGCTTCGTTGTACCTCATCTCTGCTGGCATGCTGGGGATAGCAACAGGGATGAGAAACCAGGTCCTGCAACCGTACCCTGAATCTCCTGCGGCAAAGATAGAATGGGGGCATCAATCACACCACAGTCACTTTGATATCTTTCTGCCAAAGTACAGCATTCTGTAAAACAGAAGAAGCTAGCCTGTAGCTTAGCCTCAGCCTTAAAAGTCCATTTCCGTACCTTAGGTGCATGCCACTTTTTTTCTGGAACACTATACGATCAGTATAGCATTAGCTGAATCTAGGTCACATCTTCTAGACTAATTGTGTTTGCGGATTCCACCAAGTGTGTGCCAGCCCCTCACAACCAAGCTAAGGCTACTTGTTCGTAGCAGTTATCAAACCTAAAGCAGTACATTAGAGGTACCACACCTGTCCTAGCAGAAAACCCTTTACCTTGTGGTCTGAATGTGCACTTCCCTGGCTGCTCTGCAGTATATCCTCCACAGAAGCAAAAATATTTCTGCCCTGACACAGGGAATACGCTAGGCCCAAAAGTGCACCAGCCGCTGCTTCTGCTTTACCTGTGTGATGGGCAAGACAAACTGTGCTGAACATCCTGGCTGACCCATCACTAACAGGCCACACCTGATCTGCAAGTACCAGCAGTGTGGATACTTAAAGGTTGTGATTCACCTGTGAGATTTCTACTGGTCCAAATGGTAGGATTGGAAAAGGGCACTTTTTACAGTGAACCCATAGAAAGTGCAATGTTTGGCCTCACAATATTAGCAGGCCTCTCGAGCATGTGGAGATAAATCCAGGCCCTGGAGCAAGAGCCTGCACACCTAACTGTACATTCCCCACAGCACCCACCCCCTCCCCCCATGTCCATGCCATCTGCTGCAAATACATAGCCAGAGATGGGATAGAGAAAGAAGTATCTGTCTTACTTATGAGCCAACTGTCACTGTAGAGGCTGTCCTCAAACTTTTCAGAAATGTTTCAGAAAAAATTTCCATCAAGTCCTCCCTGTCCTGAGGAAATGCTATATAGCGATTAGGCAGTCAGATACAGCTATTATGACCTGGTCCAGACAGCGGAAAAAAGTGATTTGGGATATTCCCCGACTCCCTACTGTCGTTTGTAAGAAGCTGCTTGCCATGAAATGCAGGGTGGCCAATAGTTTGGTGAAGCCCGGCACAGTTTGGGACCTTTCCATGACCTCTGATTTCTTCATATAATTCCAGGATAGTCCGAGAGCTGAGGCGATACCTGCTAACCACATAATCCTCTGACATGCCCAACAATGATGCTCGTGGAGCCTCCGCTGTGCCTGCCTGCGTGCCAGATGCTGCCGTGACCCACGACCCTTTCCCTGTGGGGCCAGTGGCACAGGTTCCAGTGAAGGGACTTCCCTAGGAGGGGTTGGAACTACCCTTCCCTGTTCTTGTGGATATTGTTGTTCCTCTTGTTGTCTAAGAACGGGTATTTTTATTGGTCCAGGAGAGCCTGGTAGGTATGTCTGATAAAATACCTTTTATCGCCCTCAAAAATCTCCGCGATCTGCGGACATGCGATAAAAATTTTTTCCCCTGGTACTGCATAAAAAAAGGTGTCGTTATATCTGATGTTAAATCCTATATTAGTGTGCGTTTTCTATCGTGGAATGCGGTAGGACACCTTAATTTGCCTTAGCTCCTCCCACTTGCATACTAAAATTAAAATTTGCATGCTAGCTTGCATTGCACTATTTATCACGTGCACTATGTGCCTTAGATCCCATTTAACGCACATTCGGGCTCTAACGCAATTTGATGAATGACCTGGTCATTTAGCTGTAACAGAGTTTTGCCAGATGAAAAAAATTATCATCACTATATTGCTGTAACAAGGAAATGCATTAAACTATGATGATCTATACAGTTACTTTTCTTCAACCTGTGACACATACAAGTTTGCTACATCTGGAGCCATTGCTGCTCCCATAGCCATACTCTGAATTGTAAGTAAAACTCTTTCAAACATAAAATAAACATTGAACAAAGCAATACATGGTAAGTGACTAATAAAATTAGTAAGAATACAGTGTGGACTGAGCAAGTCTCCAATGTGAAAACACATAACCAAATCTTGAGGAATATGGATGTAAAGAGATTCCATGTCAAGCGTGACCAGTATCGTTTCATCAGCCATTTGTGGTACCTCTTGCAAGAGTCATAACATTTGTGTGCTATCTTATAAGTATGAATGTATAGATGTCACAAAAGGTTTCAAAAAAGTATCCAAAAAATAGAAAAGGTTCAAATATCAAACTAGTTGCTGGAATTATCAGATGCCCGTACACAAGGGAACTCAACTGTCAAATATTTTGACTTTTTGATGGTCAGAAAAACTAATCTACCTCGGGTGATCAACTCACCAATCATGGTTTGTGGGATGTTTGTGGATCTTCTTATAATAGTCACTGCCAATAAGGTGTTTTAGCACCTCTGGGATAAACTGGTGACAAATTTGAATAACGATTCCATCACCCTTATCTGCCAGTTTAACCACAAGATTAGTATCACAGGTAAGGTCTATTATGGCCTTTCTGTCCCTTCACTGAAGCATAAAGTAAACATGACCTTTATGTTGTTCTATTATCACTTACTCCCATGGAACCAATTCTCAAAAATGTGGCTATGTATGGATCAACGGGTCTGAAAGGAATTCACTTAGACTTGGGAGATTCAATAGATATATCACTAGATCAAGTTTCACTACTAGAAAAAAAAAATCTTAACATCAAATAGTCTGAAGAACTGATATAAATCTATCCGACATCTAAAAGGATCTGGCAATGTTCTGCCAGACTATTGAGAGTTCAATTTAGACACATCCATGAAAAACAGATAACGCAAAATAAGGAGTAAGACCACTTCCACTACGACATACTGCATGTCATATATTTATTTGTCCATGTGATCTAGTATATGTTGCATGCATAAAAAGAGCCATTAAGACAAGGAAAGTAGAATGTCTCAGTTGTTAGAACACCTTGAAACATCAAACTCCCATTGTATCTCACTGTACTGAAGTGGGTCGTGTATTTTCAGATCTAAAATGAACTGTTATTGTTGCATTCGTGCCTTTTCTCGCCCCTCGTTCCACCCTCTCTACCTGGGATGCGACTCCCTTCGGCTCTGACAGACAGTGCAGCCGTGGCTTCTCTCCACCTCTTGGTCCCAATTCGCCTGGGCTGGCCTGACGCTACGGATCCGCCATGTTCCTGATGACGTAAGGGCGCGCGTGCATGCACGCGCTCCAGACTTTGTACCAGCAAGGGCGCGAACCTCGGGGGCGTCCCCCCATAGTGATGTCATCCATCTGCACTTTAAAAGGTCTTTGTTTGCTAACCTCTAACGACTTAGCAAGGAACTCCAACGGGACTTGCTTCGGCAGTCCACGATACTTGCAACAACGATCCAAGTCAACCAGGGAACCCGTCCCCACTGCTCGGCCTTTTCAAACTTACCAGGAGTACCCGCTCCTCGGGGGCTCTGCTCTCTCTTCTTGATTTCAGAAGACTCCTCATTTCCTGGAAGCGATCACGGACGTGAAGACAGTGAGTTCTATTACATAGGAATCGGTACTCGCTCCACAAGGGCCTACATTCCTATTGCTCTGAAGACTCCCTTCCATCCAAGACGTTATTGCAGGTACAGAGATAAAGAGTTACATTGGCAAGATAGGAACCGGTATTCGCTTCACGAGGGCCCATGTTCCTAGAATCTTATACAGACTCTCTTATAATCTAGAAGCCATTTCATATATAGCAATTGTGAGTTCTTACTACAGACTCTTTGTGGGAACCAGTGCTCGCCTACGGCTCCTGTTCCTGAATGTGCTGAAGACTCTCTGTGGCATAGAGACCATTGCAGACATCTACTATTGTGAGTGTACCATCTTGTATCCAGTATACCCTGTCTACTCACTACTTCTAGTCTATCTCTACAGCTCAGCGACCCAGAGATTATATTCCAATATCAGAAGGACTTCAGCCTTGCCGGACACAGTGACTCACTACTGCCACCTCTGGTGGTCCAGCTTCCAGTCTAATAAAGAACTATTGTGTTTATCTCATATTGTAGCCTAGCCGGTGGTTCCTCTCAGGATCTCCTCCTGGGGGCGCTGTCATCTACCATCGGCCCAGGGATTCTCCATTTCCTCCAAGTGGTCATTCCTTTCACTATTGTCACCTTGTGGGAGCCAACCACTACAGACCACTGACTCCGCTCACGGATGTATTATATAGACAGCTATTCCTCTTTCTCTGAGACTTGCCAGCAGCTTATATATATATAGATAGATATATATATATATATATATATATATGGATTGCTACTCCGTAGCGGGGGGCATGATAGATTGCTATCTCAATAGCGAAGTACTATATACCTATTGCCAACTCCTCTTCCTTGGAGAGTTGATCCAAATTGCTACTCCTTAGCAGACTGATACAGCTTGCTACTTCCTTTCCTTATAGGCGCATCTAACAGCAGTTCGCTAATAGAATTACAGATAGCTATCTCCTCCCCTCTGGAGGAGCAGGTCATGTCATATCGCTACTCCTTCCCCTTTCAGGAGCACAGCAGAACAGCTTGCCAACTCCGCCCTCCTGGCAGAGTGAGTGAAAGCAGATTGCTAACTCCTCCCCTCTGGAGGAGGCGAGCGTAACAGATTGCTAGCTCCTCCCCTTTGGAGAAGGAGAGCGTAACAGTTATAGAGCAAATCTCATTGTCATCTCGAAGAGGCAATGCTTGAATTACTGTGAATGTTGGATTAAATGAGAAGCCTGAGCGGCACTCATTATTATAAACTGATTGATACATGATCTGTTATTACAAACAGATTCTATTGGTTTAATTTATATATTATATATTTCAACATATGAAAATCCTATTGTTCCAATTTTACATGTGCTCTTTCATCAAGTTGGTAATATGACACTCTAATTTGCGATTAGTAGACTAGCTTTAAATATTGAGAGTACATCCCTCTCTCTTTTGTAGCAGAAATTTGAAGTGTAGAGCAAGGCAGAAAATGGATACTGCAAGTTTATGAATAACTGATGGATGGTGATTTCCCGGGATGCAGATGTAGATTTATCATTGAAACTTGGACCATGTCAGGCTCATTTTTTATTATTCAAGGTTAGCATTTACAGCTTTTCTAGCAAAGCACTGTAGTTAAATGTTTTTTATGTGTATAAAGATTTTTTAAAAGTGGACTTTTCTGGACCCATGACTAAAAAATCCTTGTGACTATTCCAGTTTAATGTATGCAAGTGACATGTTTATGATGATCTCATATAACAGTAAAATATTTGATGTTATTTTCTGGGAATTTAAATAAAATTATTCAGGAAGGATTTTTGATCCAATAGTGTTTAACTTTGTACCATGTAGAGGTTGTGTCAGTTTCTGTTCACAGGGACAGTAATTTTAAATCGAGCACACATGTGCCATATACACATGTATATGCACACGAGTGCACATGTGCTTTAAAATACACCTACCGCACATGTGTGCTCTTAATTTTAAGTGGTTACTCGAGCAAACTTATTTTGAGTATGTTCCTTAGGACTTTATCGTCTTTAATGCGCATAGGTAAATGGATTTTAAACCATGCCTGTGTGAAGGACATTCACTGTTTTACCAATTAGTCTACCAGTTTGCTAGTCCATCTCAAGGTCATCCAGGTCCCTCTGGTTCTTCAGCGCACACTCCCTCCAGTTGACTCAGACCCCTCACCCAGTCATTTTAGGCCTAAACAGAGATTTATGCAGACTTATAACTCATCAAGAACAGAAGCAAACGTGCAACTAATAGCCTGCTGCTGGATTTAAATTACGGATTTACATGCATAAATTTTAGCCCCACCCTGAAAAGCCCCTGACATGCCCCAACGCCACCCTTTTTATTTTCACACACATAATTTATGGCTTTTAAAATATGCATATGCCTAAACATGTGAACATAACTATTTAGTGAGCCCTAACCATTAGGCCACCCACTTTTTTCTTGTTAGTTCTTCATAAGATATCACAAACTCAAAATATTCTAGTTCTTCACAAGACCAACAGTTACAAGTATTGCATGCTTTATAGAGAATGTAAGAGAAAAGAGAGACTAATAATTAGGGCATACCAATCCCTGAGAAAGAAATGAAAGCAAAAAATAGGCTCTGCACACTCTCATCACAATCACAAAAAAATGCAATAGTCCAGTCTAAATGTAATTATTTACAATCATAATAATCATTCTATTAATCACCAGGATTATTATTACTTACAATCATTAGTGTACCAGGATTATCAGCTATGAGCGTGGATATCACTAGAAGGTCATTTCTAAGCTGATGGTCATAATGGCGGTAACCATTTATCAGCAGGTTCACAAATGCTTCCTTCAAAGGACTTCAAAGAAAAAATAAAATTGCAGTTTTTATTCTTGTTTATACCTTGTTTGCAAAGTCTAACTGAATACAGTATACACATATACTGCAGGGAACTGTCCCATCCTAATGCATTTCACCATCCCATACATGTCAAACTCATAAAAAAAAAAATCAGAAGCCTTTGACATTACTGAAAACTACAACAGTAACATGTAAGGATAGCCAAGTAATCTAATGGGCTGCATGTAAATTGTAATCTACCCTGTATGTGTAGATTCTAATGCCATTTCTGGCAATAAAAATTTGTCAGCAGGTTTAAAACAAATGCAAGAAAATATTTTTTCAGACAACATGTAGTTAATTTGTGAAACTTACTGCCACTGGACATTGTGCAGGCAAATAGTTTAACTGGGTTCATAAAGGTTTCAACATGTTTATGGAAGATAGGTCAATCCAACACTACTAAACACAACAGGAAGGCCATCCTAAACCATGATTTCTAGAAAGTAGGAAAGTATGAGAGAGGATGGACAACTCTCTGCACATGACCTGTTTCTCAAACACTTTCTCTAAATACCTGCCAGTTAGAAAAAGAAGGAGAAATTACTACCTACCTGATCATTTCCTTTCTTCTACAGAAGGCAGGCCAATCAACACCAGTGGGTTACGCACTCCTACCAGCAGATGGAGACAGAGTAAAACTCGCTGACATCACTGGCATATAGTCTTGCCCCGACATCAGCTTGCCAGTATCTTTAGAAAAGCCAAAACTGTGGACAAACTGATTATACTTGAACATGACTATGAACTGTCAACCACTTATGTTCCCAACCAACCGGAAAACACTGAGCTCAGCATAAAAGGTAACATCTTAGGGGCTGGTTATTTCACTTACCAGTCCTTCAAATGAATAAAAAGAAATAACACTCTGCATCGTCCATATAGAAGGACAAACTAAAAGCAAGTAGGCAGCCCAGGGTGGGTTGTAGATTGGCCTGCCTTCCTTAGAGGAAAGGAAATTATTAGATAAGTAGTAATTTCTCCTTCCTCTGAATTCAGGCAGGCCAATCCACTCCAGTGGGATAGAAACAGAAACATAGAAATGACGGCAGAAGAAGACCAAACGGCCCATCCAGTCTGTGTACCAAAGCTATTCTTGAAAAGGGTGAGAGGCTGCCTGCGGTCCCATTAAAATCATGCATGTGAAAGCCGTGTCCTCCTGAGCCTTAATATCCAAGTGGTAATGCCTGGAGAAGGTATGTAAGGATGACCATGTTGCTGCCTGGAAAATCTCAAAGGTAGACAGCAACCAAATCTCCGCTCACAAAACTGCCTAGTGGAATGCATCTTGACCTGTCCGCATTTACATAGGTCGCCGTGATGACTTCTTTCACTCAAAGCGCTATCATCACCCACATCACTGGTTCCCCTTGTTTAACCCCACCATGTAGCACAGACAGACGATTAGCCTTCCTCAAGGAGTGAGTAACCTTCAAGTAGCGCACCAGATGCCGCTTGACATCCAGAGTATGCAACAGACGAGTATCCCACTCATCTCTATCTCTGTCTAGAGTGGGCAGGGAAATAAACTGATTCAAATGAAACTTCGAAACCACTTTCGATAAAAAAGGAAGGTACAGGCCTAAGCTGTACCATCCCAAAATCATTTGCAGAAATGGCTCATGGCAAGAAAGAGCTTGCAGATTTGCCATGCTGAACATATTGCCACCAGAAAAAACATTTTCAAGGTAAGCATCTGCAAAGAGAGATCATGAGGTGGCCAAAAAACACAATATGAGACTGAGATCCCAAAGAGGCACTGGTAGTCGCAAGGGAAGAAGACAAGGGTCTACCATTGACTCGCCCCCTGCAGCAAGCGAGAGCTGCTACCTGTACCTTCAAAGTGTTTAAGGCCAAGCTTTCCTGCACAATTCCAATATCAGTGGAATTTTAACTTTAAGAGGGTGAGAACCTCACACTCCTCACCAGCTCCTGAACACTCTCCAAACCCTAATATAAGCTAGAGATGTAGAAAACTTCCTGGCCTGAAGCAAAGTGGAAATCACTGCCTAAGAATAACCATGCTTCAGCAACTGAGTCTTCTCAAGGGCAAAATCGTAAGACAAAACCGACCCGGATCATCTTGTAGCATTGGCCCCTGATGCAACCGATCCTTCCTGAGTGGCAGTCAGAGAACTGTCCACCAGTAGCCACTGAAGACTGGCATTCTACCGGGGACAATCCGGAGCCACCAGAAGTATGGCCTCAATCTGACTCACACTCTTCCAAATCACCCTGCCAATATCGGCCAAGGCGAAAAGGCGTATAAAACCCACTCCACGGCCATATCTGGGCAAGAACATTGATTCTCAGCGATCTCTATTACGACTGAAGAACTGTGGTATCTTCGCGCTGTTGGCACTTGCCATCAAATCTAGATGCAGCTGACCCCAACACTCCACTATGAGTTCTCCGCCAGCTCCCACTCTCCTGGGTTCAAGACTTGACCTGCCGAGAAAACTGGCTCATAAATTGTCCTTCCCGGAAATGTGGGAGGCAGATATGTCCTGAAGATGTTGCTCTGCCCACACCATGAATGCATCTACCTCCACCAACACCTGTTGGCTTTTGGTTTCGCCCTGATGATTTATGTAGGCAACTGTTGTGGCATTGTCCGACATTATTCTTACCACTTGAGCTTCCAGCCACTCCATGAATTGTAAGCATGCTAGGCGAAAGTCACATGCTTCCAAACGATTGATAGTGCACTGCCTTCCTCGGCATTCCACCGACCTTGTGCCATCAACTCTTGACAGTGAGTCTCCCAACCCAGATGGCTCATATCTGTTGTGAGCACCAACTAGTCTGGTGTCTCTAAGGGTGCTCCCTTCCTGAGATGATCTGCTTGCAATCACCACTGCAGCCTGATGCTCACCTCCTATGACAAGTAGAGCCTCACGGTATACTCCTGTGACTGTGGATTTCACTGGGAAAGGAATGCATGCTGAAGCAGCTGCATGTGTGCCCTCGCCCAAGGAACCACCTCCAATGTACCTGATCATTTCCTTTCTTCTACAGAAGGCAGGCCAATCAACACCAGTGGGTTACGCACTCCTACCAGCAGATGGAGACAGAGTAAAACTCGCTGACATCACTGGCATATAGTCTTGCCCCGACATCAGCCTGCCAGTATCTTTAGAAAAGCCAAAACTGTGGACAAACTAATTATACTTGAACATGACTATGAACTGTCAACCACTTATGTTCCCAACCCCGGAAAACACTGAGCTCAGAATAAAAGGTAACATCTTAGGGGCTGGTTATTTCACTTACCAGTCCTTCAAATGAATAAAAAGAAATAACACTCTGCATCATCCATATATAAAGACAAATTAAAAGCAAGTAGGCAGCCCAGGGTGGGTTGTAGATTGGCCTGCCTTCCTTAGAGGAAAGGAAATTATCAGATAAGTAGTAATTTCTCCTTTCTCTGAATTCAGGCAGGCCACTCCACACCAGTGGGATAGAAACAGAAACACAGAAATGACGGCAGAAGAAGACCAAATGGCCCATCCAGTCTGTGTACCAAAGCTATTCTCGAAAAGGGTGGGAGGCTGCCTGCGGTCCCATTAAAATCATAGACACTAGAACCTGCAGATAAGACCACACTATTGGGCGAATAGGACTGAACTTGAGTTGGTGACTCAAGGACTGAACTTGAGTCACCAACTTCTGAATGGGATTCTCTGATAGGAACACTCTGCCTCGCTCCATATTGAATCGCATGTCACGGTACTCCAGGGTCTGAGCTGGGTATAAACTGCTCTTAGCTAAGTTCATCACCTAGCCTAGCTCCTGAAGCAAAGAAATCATCTAGCGAGATGCCAACTGACTCTCTTCTGGACTCTTGGTCTGAATCAGCCAGTCATCCAGATTCAGGTGGACCAGAATGCCCTCCTTGTGCAGAGATGCCACTACCACCACCATGACCTTGGAAAAGGTTCTGGACACAGTAGCCAGGCTGAAGGGTAGGGCCTGAAACTGATAATGATGTCCAAGAAAGGCAAAACATACGAAATGTTGATTTTCCTGCCAAATAGAGACCTCCATCAGATCAAGAGACATAAGAAATTTCCCGGTCTGAACTACTACAATTATGGAGCATAGAGTTTCTATCCTAAAGTGAGTTATATGCAAATGTTGTTTGATTCCCTTCAGATCTGGGATAGGTCAAAAGGAACCTTCTTCCTTCTTGTGAGCAACAAAATAAATTAAATAACGCCCTGTACTTTCTTGTGATCCAGGAACTAGAATTATGGCCTTCAGATTTATCAGTCTTCTTAACATAGCCTCCAAGACTGCTCTCTTTACTAGGGAGTTGCATGGAGAGATCATAAATGCATCCAGAGGAATTTGGAGACATTCTAGAGCATAGCCTTCCCTAACCACCTCCAAGACCCAATGGTCCATTGTAATCTGGGCCCACCTACGATAAAAATTAGATAGATGGCCTGATTCAGTAGGTGAGCCTCCACACCTTCATTGTGAATATTGAGAAGCTCTAGTCCTAGAGCCTGCATTCTTATGAGGCTTCTTAGGTCAAAAGGACAGAGATCTTCCGAAGGGATGAGACTTTTGAGAAGCTGCTCCCCTAAAAGGGTGAAAGTGATGGGAATCCCTGCAGTGGCCCCTCGCTGCAAAAGAACACAAAGCCGTTTTCCTGGCCTTCGGTATTTGCGGAATTTTGGGTTCTCCCCATCTATACATTATCTTCTCCAACTCTCTGTCGAATAAGAGAGAACCCTTAAAAGGTAACTTAGTCAAATTGGACTCGGACATAGTGTATGCTGAGTAGTTTCACAGCCACAATTTATTTATTTATTTTATTTATTTAGTATTTTTCTATACCGACCTTCATGGTTAAATACCATATCAGGTCGGTTTACATCGAACAAGGGGATAGTAACAGAAAATACATATTTAAATAAGTGGATAAACAGAAGAATCAAAGTTACATTCAACAGGGATGGTAAAAACTTGGAAGCTTAAGCAGCTGGAAAGAAAGGCCTAAGAAGGCATAAAGGCATAAAGGCACAATTGGCTCCTAGCCGCTGTGACGGAAGCTGCACTTCTAGCAGCCATCCACACTAAGTCGCAGCCCGCATCAGCTAAAAATGCGGCTCCCAGTTACATCACCAGACCACTACCAGACCCTGAGTCTTGAATCTCCTCAGAGATATGCAAACTTGACCGAGCTTTCAGGCAGCAGCAAAAAGCGATTTTCAAATTCATTGCCTTGGCTTCAAAGGCCTGCTTAAGAATGGCTTCAATCCTCCTATCCTGGGGCATCCTTTAGAGCTGCCTCTCCTTCAACCAGTATATTAGTTCACTTAGTAACAGCACACACCAAGGCATCAACCTTCAGGAATAGTAACTGCTTCCTTGCCTTTGGGTCCAAATAGTATAAAATCACCAAGGAGCGCCCACTTTAAAACCTGCTTCTAGATTGTTCCATTAAAGATCAATTAACTCTTGAATTGGCTCCAAGAGGGGAAAGAAACAGGACGCTTTGCTTAAAGTGACCAATATGGAATCTTTCTTTTGCGAGCCTATAGCAATACTCCCGTCTACTCTGAGCATCTTCAGTCAACAGATTCAGCAACTCGTCTCTGTGAAAAAAAAGTAGAGCTTGATGTGGCTCCAAATCAGGTGGAATTTCTCTCTCTTCTAGAGGTCAGAAAGTCAAGTCCCCATTGGAATCATCTGATGTGTCATGATCTGCATCCCCCTGAACATCTCCAGGGTCAGCCTCCCTGTAGTACTTGCCCGAAATGGATGGCAAGGAGGAGGACCTAGAACGCGACCCCCTTCTTAGCGGGTTGCTTCACCTCCTCTGGATACTCCTGCAGAAAAGCCTACAAGCCCTGGAAAAGCTCCACCCAGGAGAAAAAGGATGGATCCATACCTATAGGCCCAAACATGGCACTTTCCAACCCCTCCCCCAGGGATGTCTCTGCCATCGGTAACAAGGGGAAAGGGGAATTGTCTACTATGTCATCTTCTGCGCCTCTCCCCTCAGGAGAGATTCCAACATCTGTAAAATCTGTAGCAGACAAATCTCCTTGAGTGTCTAAACAGCACTGAAACAGACGCTGAATTGCCCTTATATGGCAAGCCACACAAATAGCAAGGTGCTTAGACATCTTTGTCCCCGGTGCAAATATGCTTCCTTAACTCGGCTTTAAGTGGCCTGCTGCACAAAAACCAACTGTGCCTTCATGTTATAAGGTATATAGAACAGTTCACGGAACAAAATAGTGTCACAGTTGTTGATATTTACGTGGTGGTAGTAGTTGAAATAAAATCTTCAAGAAAAAAACTAACATACCATAATTAATCAACAGCAATTTTAGATGACCATCATATCTGGGCAAAATGTGTTTGTAGATACACATCATTTGGTGTGCTACGCACATCTGATCATCACCACAGTATTTATTCATTGGTCATTTTTAAAAATTTTAAAGTGATGCAATATTTGAAGTGATGTAATATTTTAAGTGATAATAATATGTATTCACAACATTTCTCCACAGTCTTATTAATAATAGGTTTCTTAACTTAACTTGGAAAGAACTGATTTGTCAAGTTCAAGATGTAAAGACGCCCGATACTGTCCGTGTTTCAGAAAGTGGGATTCCTTCTTCACGGGGCTAGTTACTGCTCCGGTGTTATTCCGGCATTGAGAAAGTCAACTTGAAATAAATCAAAAATACAAAATATTGAAGTATCATCTGGACAGGTCTAAACGTAAAAGTTCCCAATATATTCATCATGAAGATATTCTTCAACAATTATTAACATCGTTAATGCCATACCTTACAGACATGTTCGCGTCTTGCCGCAATATTAAGAGTAAGTGACAGCAACTTGTGGTGGGCTATTTCAAGTCAGGTTGTCAATATGACATTAAAACGGAAATGACATAAATGACCATGTAAGGAGTAGAAAATGGCGCTAGAGAGGATGTGACGTATATGACCAAATCAGGACTAACAATAATGATGTGTGCAAAATGGGGAACGTCCATATTGTTTACATAACCTCAAAGGTAATCGCAGGAAGAAATTATAAAATGGAATACCATTCAATGGCCAGGTTAAGACCATGAAGATGTACAGTATTGAGTTTATGGATCCATTGTTGTTCTCTTAGGTTGTGTATTGCTTGAGGATCACCCCCACTCTCGTTAACCACAATCTGGTCGATTACCCTCCATCTTAGATCCTTGAAAGAATGTGATTGTTCTATACAGTGTGCCACTAAAGGAGGCTGTAATTTGGACGTTGATAAGCAACTACGGTGTTCAATCAACCACGTGTGAATCAAGCGTTTTGTGCGACCTACATATAGGGGCAGATTTTTAAAAAATACGCCCACGTGTACTTTTGTTTGCTCGACCAGCGCAAACACCGGATTTTAATAGATACGCGCATAGCCACATGTATCTTTTAAAATCCGGGGTCGGCGCACAAGGCTGCACAAAATCGTCAGCCTGCGCACGCCAAGCCATGCAGCCTGCCTTCGTTCCCTCCGAGGCCGATCCGAAATCGGAGCGGCCTTGGAGGGAACTTTCCTTCCACCCCCCCCCACACCTTCCCCTCCCTTCCCCTACCTAACCCACCCCCAGCCCTATCTAACCCCCACTACCTTTGTTTGAAAAGTTACACCTGCCCAAGGCATGCGTAACTCGCGCGTGCCGGTGGGCTGCTGGCCCACCATCACCCGACCCGGGGGCTGGTCCGGAGGCCTCAGCCACGCCCCCGGAACGTCCCTGGGCTGGCACCACACCTCCCGACATGCCCCCCCCGGAACGCCCACGAACGTCGCGCCACCCCCAACACATCCCGGGGCTTGCATGCGCCGCCGAGCCTATTCAACATAGGCTCGGCGCGCGCAGGGGGAGCTTGGGGCAGGTTTTCGGGGGGTACGCACGTATCTTACACGGGTACCCCTTTGAAAATCTGCCCCATAGTTTGTTACAGGGGCACATAATCATATAAATGACCAACTTAGAATTGCAATCTGTATAGGTGTGAGCGTTATGATTAGTTCTTTTGTGGTCCATCCATGTAGGTCTAGCAATGGTTAAGGGGCACATAGAGCATTTCATACATGGCCAATAGCCAATCCGAATAGTGGGGTATCAATCAAGAAGGACCATACTAGTATGTCTCGGAGGTTTCGTCCTCTGCTGTATGTGATGATGGGAGGATCTTTGAAGACAGGGTGAACTTTCAAAATGTGCCAGTATTTTCTGATGAGTCCCACAATAAATTTGTTACATGTAACATGGTCATTTACATCATTTCTGTTTTAACATCATATCAACAACCTGACTTGAAATAGCCCGCCAAAAGTTGCTGTCACTTACTCTTAATATTGCGGCAAGACGCGAACATGTCTGTAAGGTATGGCATTAACGATGTTAATAATTGTTGAAGAATATCTTCATGATGAATATATTGGGAACTTTTATGTTTAGATCTGTCCAGATGATACCTCAATATTTTGTATTTTTTATTTATTTCAAGTTGACTTTCTCAATGCCGGAACAACACCAGAGCAGTAATTAGGCCCGTGAAGAAGGAATCTCGCTTTCCGAAACACGGACCGTGTCGGGCGTCTTTACATCTTGAACTTGACAAATCAGTTCATTAGGCTGACTACGTACAACCTTCCAAGTTAAGAAACCTATTATTAATAAGACTGTGGAGAAATTTTGTGCATACATATTATTATCACTTAAAATATTACCTCACTTCAAATATTGCAAAATTCAAAAAAATGACCGATGATTAAATACTGTGACGATGATCAGATAATCGTAGCACACCAAATGATGTGTATCTACCAAACACATTTTGCCCAAATATGATGGTCATCTAAAATTGCTGTTGATTAATTATGGTATGTTAGTTTTTTTCTTGAAGATAAGGTATATAGAATACACAAGTGACCAGTGATATATTTTCTTCTGGCACTTTCAAAATTTCTTTCATGTATCTTTTATACATTTCTTTGGGAGATATAAATGGGAATTGTGGGAAATTTACAAATTGCAAATTTTTCCCCTTTAGGGTATTCTCGATATTTTCCAACTTTATGTTTAAATTCAAATTGTCTTTTACTAATGCTTCTTATAAGTTCTTATTTGAGTCCACAATGTTCTTAATTTCTAAAGTCTGATGGGTCAGACTAACCACTGTATTTTCTAGCATTTGAATACGGTCCTCATGGTCCTGAAGCTTCACAGAATAGGAACCAATTTGTCCAGATATAAATTTTTCCAATCCTTCTATAGCCTCCCACAGAGACTCCAATGTTACTTGGGTAGGTTTAGTCATTTGAAAATCAATAATAGTCTTTCTAGGAGTGGCGATGTTTTGTCTGGTTAACTCACGCTTTCCCAAGGCTGTGCTGCCAGCGTCTATTAATGGTAGTCTAAAGGTAGAATGAAGAAAGGTTGAGGGGGATAAAGAAAAAATTGTACCAGAGTTAGATGTATCTGCAATGTTAGAGATATCAGATTCTGTACAGGCCAAACCGGCTACTATGATAGTTATGTTTGCACTAGAACCCGATAAGGATTGGGTGCTAAAATTATTCTTTAAAAATAGAATGCAGACTTTTCTAAACCTGCAGATTAGAATTTTTCCTGATGTCTCGAAGATAACGCAAAGGAAAAGAAAACAAATTCTATTGCTCAGACCTTTGGCCTTACAAGTAGGGGCTTCTTTTTTGTTAAAATTTCCTTGTCGTTGTTTAGTCACATATAAAGGTACAAAATATTTGTTTTTTATACCCTCCCAACTGACTCAATTTCCAAGTAAAAAGAAGGAGGAACAGGAAAATGAGAAAGGAGATATAGAGCCTGGTTTATAAAGGTCTCCAGCGCAAGGCTGTGCTTATCCCTCAAAAAAAAAAAAAAAAAAAAGAGAGCCCAACTACTAGTAGTAGCATACGGTTTGCTATAGTATATATTGATTATAAATATTGAGAATTGGATTCCTCACATGTTTAGGACTTATATGTGAAGTTGTAATATTTATTTTTTCTTGAAAGAATTGTATTTCTTGATTATGATTATTGACTTCAAATATTCTTTGTCAAGCAAAAACTTTTTTCTTGATGTACAATTGAATAATGAATAAAAAAAAACCAAAAACAAAACAAAACAAAAAAATCCAAACCAACTGTGCCTGGGTGTATCCACGCAAATACACACTCAAATCTAGGCCATGGCCTTATGTGCACAAGTACCCGCGCACATGTGCTCCCACCTCAATGCACTGCTACGCGGTGATACCAGTTGGGAGGTTTTCCCAACCAATTGACTAGTTTTTGAGATCAGCTGCAGGAAATTTTTGTCTTTTATTGGATGCGAGTTTTTGGCATGTGTGCTTTTTGAGCATATTTTCTCTGTCACGAATGAAGGCTGGAAGGGGTGGAGTGGGCGGGGCATACGGCCTTAAAGCCACAGGCAGACATTCAGTCACAAAACATCTTATTCCTTATGGTGTTGCCTTAAAAAATTGTGGGATAGTCTCTATAGATGATTTATCCAATCTAGTAAGGTAATTTGGCTTATCCTTTGCCTGTGCTGTTTGGTAGTTTTTGTAGCTACATAGTCTGGGGTTGAATCAAGCTATTTACGCAGCCATGTATCACCCACAGAGAAGGTTTGATCCTAATCCTTATAGATATTTGCATTTTATAAATATTTTGCAGAGTCTTGTGCATTTTACTGTTCAAAAACTCATTAGTGAAATTTAAAGATGTCAGTAGTTTTGTTGGGAATATTGAAAAGTGCATTGTTATACTCCTACACTTCTTTTAGCTATGAAAAGTATTATTATTATTGTCTTGTAATATTTATTTATTTATTTAAAGTTTCTTTTATACCGATGACCGTTTACACATCGCATCGGTTTACAGTTAAAAAGGAACAATTGGGCAGAACCCTTACATATAACATTGAAAAAACAGGTTAACTTTTGGGCAGGGCCCTTACATGTAACTGAGAACAAGGAGGTTAAAACTGGGATAGGGAATAGAGCTGACTATGCCGAGCAGCGTCCGTGAAATCAATAAATAGATACAGCAAAATCAGCAAAATCACAACTATTTACAAAAGCTAAGTATATATATATATATATATATATATATATATATATATAATATATACGATGGGCTGGCATTTTTACGTTATTTCAAAAGTGTACCATAAAATAAATACTCTGTACTGTTTATTTAATTGGAAGTTATGCAATTGGGGTACTTCTGTAAAACTGCAAATCCTAAAAAAGCTTAAACCCCTCCTGCACCTACATGACTTCCGCTCAGTTCTTCAAGCCATCATATTCTCTAAAACTGATTACTGCAATTCCCTCCTATTCTGTCTTCCCACTTCCACCACAAAACCCTTACAGATGCTACAGAACGCTACCGCAAGGATCCTGACGAATACCAAAAGAAGAGAACATATATCTCCTGTTCTCAAAAATTTAGACTGGCTACCCATCAAATTCAGAATCATTCACAAAACTCTAATGCTGATCCACAAGTCCATCCACATGCAAACCTCACTTGATTTAACCTTCCCTCTTAGACATCACACAACCGCCAGACCTATAAGATCAGCATACAAAGGTTCACTTTATGCACTCCCAGCCAAGTCCTCTCTTAGAAAACGTGCCCTCTCCACAGCAGGACCCATACAATGGAATGCTCTACCACCTGATCTGTGCCAAGAAACTTGCCAAAGGACATTCAAGAAAAAGCTTAAGACATGGCTATTCAGCCAAGCGTTTCCTTGAAGAACTGAATGTACCCCACCAGACTCTTTACACCTCACAACATCATTTAATACAGTTATTGGTTTTGCTGTTACTTTATTTTGTTGCTATTCATTCCCTTCCTCTACCCCTTATTCGACTCACTCTACAGTTGTTTTTTCCTGGTTAAAATCTCCCTGTTATTTGTACTTCCAACTTTAGTTCTATGTAAACCGACGCGATATGATATTTCATGAGCAGTGGTATATAAAAAATGAATGTATGTATAAATAAATAAATAAATAAAATAAAATAAAATAAAATAAAATAAAATACAGTTTTAATAGAATCTGTACAACTGAACAAATGATAAATGAACCCCATGGTGAATTTCTGAATTAGGTTAAAGGGTAAATACCCTCAAAATGATTTATTCCTCCTGAAGCGTTTTTCCATGCCCCAACATATTTGAAACATTTTCTTGCAAATCCTTAAGACTTTCAGTATTTTAGCTAAGTGCAGAATTGCCAGTTTAAAGACTTTTTGCATGCTTCTTTTCAAAGTAGCAGCTTGCTCTATGCCATTTTATTGACATTTTGATGCAGACTTGGGACAGTTTCTCTGGGCTTTTATGAGATGTTAGCTCAAGCAACAGGAAAAAAGGAGTAGCACTTTCAGAACATGGAGCTTTAAAAACAAAATCAGAAAAATTGTTGATGCTATTACAAACAAAAGGGAGGGTGGGATGGCAGGGTAACAGAAGTCTATATGAATCCGATATGTAATAAGATGTATGTATTAAAATACATTTGTAACAAAAAGTTATTTGAAGATATATTTCCCTATATATATATATATATATATATATATATATATAAGTTTTTGGAGATAAGGTGTTTTTTATAGGTGGTGTGCGTGACTATGGTATAAATGGTATGTGTGTTATGGGATTTTAGTGTTTTTAGTTTTCGTCGGCATTTTTTGGCATTTAGATTGATCCATTTGTATCGATGCTTGTATAAGAAGGATGAATATATATATTTGAATGCAAGGTTTTGAACTTATTTATATGAGTTATAATATTGTTGTAAAATTGTAACATTTGGGTAAGTTTTGTATAATAAAAGAATATAACAATTACATGATTTATAAGATAGTATTGGGGTTCTCTCTTTGGATCTGGTAATAGGATTTGTCTCGACAATATATTCTCAGATTATTCCGTTTTGACTTGTGCATTTTCAAACATAGCCAGTTAGGATTTTTAGTTATCTGGATAGAGTTAGCTAGATAAATGTAGGCAAGAATTTTCAGCAGAATGTTTATCCCATTGAATATACAGTACAACAAGTTATCCAGATATCTTTAGCCAGATAACTTCTCCACTAAACAGTGCCACTAAACCTTAGTGATTTCATTTTATCCAACATGGGGATTAGATTTTTTGGGCTGACCTGTTGAAATTCACTTCTGAGGGATCTCTGTGATGAGTTAAATGTTCTGAGGTCAATATTCAAAAGACATTTAGGGGGTCATTTTCCAAGGAGTTACCGCAGGAGATAATTCCGCCACTTTCACATTCAACATGAGATGTACGAACAGTACAGTGGTCTCTTGTGCAGCTTTGCTGGCCTTCGGAGTGAGGAAACTCACTCCAAGATGAGATTTGGGCAATGTTCTCTCAACCTAGCTTGTTGTTGCCCAGGTAGAGTGTCCATCAAGCTAGGTTGAGAGACCATTGCCCAAATCTCATCTTGGAGTGAGTTTCCTCACTCCGAAGGCCAGCAAAGCTTCACAAGAGACCACTGTACTGTTCGTACATCTCATGTTGAATGTGAAAGTGGCCCCCAACCCCCTACACTCATACCTAATCCCCACCTCGAGTTACTAGGTGGGCCTCCCATAGGGATACAAATACCTGTCTAGGGAGTAGCTACTATAGCAAGTCTCTCTCTCTCTCTCTCTCTCTCTCTCTCTCTCTCTCTCTCTCTCTCTCTCTCTCTCTCTCTCTCTCTCTCTCTCTCTCTCTCTCTCTCTCTCTCGAAATAGGCCATCCAGACACTTTCGTGCACTGCGATGATTCCTAGGGTGTTTTATCGTGCAGCGGGAAAACATCGCGGCATGCGATGTTTTCCTGCTGCACGAAAAAAGCCTCATTTGCATGGGAAACGCCCCTTAATGCGTTACCAATGCGATATTGGTAAATGAGGCCCTTAGACAGATAACTTAGTTATGCATCTTAATGGCAAGTTTTGATATATTCAGACCCTTATCTAGCTTGATTTTAGCCAAATAAATATCATTATCTGGCTAAAATCATGCCGATGATAGATATCTCATTCCGAGCTCCCTTATGTATCTAGGCCTATACATTCTTAGGGACCCTGCTCAGTGGTACTTAGTAAATAGTCCACCTATTATAGATAATATTCGGAAGCTTACTAAATGTTGGATGCAACTCCATATCTCTTTAATGGGATACATAGCTTTATTTAAAATGTCTCTCCTCCTGAAACTAATTTAATTGTTACAAATGCTGCCTCTTGTTATAACTCCCTCTGACCTCCAGGTCTTACATAGACTGTGTACTCGATTTTTGTGGAGAGATCGGAAGGTGAAAGAAACTCTCAGGAAATTAATGATTCCTGTAACCGAAGGTGGTTGGGGCTTCTCTAATATACAGTTATATAATCTAGCATGTGCCCTTCGCTCAGTGGGAATTGGTTATTTGACAGCAATTGTTACTCAGATGTGCAGATGGACTGCTGGATGGCTAAACCTTTTGATTTATGCTTTTTACTGCATGCGAGCACAGAAGATCTTCCTTCACATCTGAGAAACAATATTCTGTTGAAATACGCTCAGTTTGGATGGCATGCCACAAGTAAGAGAATGTTGCTCCCTTGGAAAATGTCGCCAAGGATGTCTTATTTGTAGGAACCCGAGATTTGTCCGGGGCCGGGAAGCAACTTTTTATTCCCGTTTGGCACAACAAGGTTACCATGTTTTTTACAATTTCATTGATTCTCAAACTCAGAAAGTATACCCATTTATTAAATGTCAGGACCTTTTTGGATTTCAACCCAAGAATATTTTTTATTATTATCAGCTTGCTAGTTTTATCACCAAACAGTTTGGAGCGGGGAAAGCTCCCTTCTCATGAGGTCCCTTTCAGAGATTATTGTCTCTATTTCAAGAACGGAAACAATCATTGACCAATTTGTATAAAGTACTACACTCAGCTGTATCTTACAGAACTCTGGGAATATTGGCTGAGCTCTGGAATCGAGACTTGGGTTTAGAGCTAGACACAGATGACTTGATGGATAACTTGAGAGACTTATAAAGCTATCCCATTGGCTGGGCGGGGTGAGCAATTTCTGCGGGTTCTACATAGATTAATCCTCTCAGAGCATTTAGGATGAAACTTATCTCGTCCCCCCAGTGCCCTAAAATGCTCAGAAATTGTCATGGGCTTTGGGAATGCTCCCAGATATAGAGTTTTTGGGAGTCAGTCCTGAATTATCTAGAGGGAATATTGGGGTGCCCACTGCCAAGGAAAGCGTCATTAGTGCTATTTGGGATTTTGGATGATAATATGAGTTGTACCAACCAGTCTTATTTTCTGCTGCTTAGAAACTTTAGTATTGCCAGGAAATGTATTTTACTTAAATGGTCACAAAAGGATTCTCCAACTTTGGATTTCTGGTTCGCTGAAATGCTGGATCTTCTGAATCTTGGTCATCGAACTTGGCTCCTCTTGAGAAAGCGTCCTCAAGCGTTATTTTTTGGAATATGGGACCCCTTTATCAAATGCCTCCTGGCTGAAATGCTGAAAAGTTATGTAGAAGCAGTTTAATTTTTCTTTTGCTATGCATGATATGGGAGAGACCATATATTCAGGGTGAAGTTTATAATAGTTTTTAATTAGTAAGGCTAATTATGTGTCCAGTCTGTCTCTTGGAAGTGATGATTAATGTTCACAGGTATTGGATATTAAGGGGTGGGGGGAGTTTGTGGGGTGGGGGAGCCTTGGGATGGGGTACAGTTATGTACAACTTGTTGCTAGTTGTTCAAGCTGTTCAATGCTGTTTAATGTTAAAACCTCAATAAAGACATTTATCAAAAAAAAAAAAAATCAAGCCAATAAAAAAGAGGCATTCTGGGACATAACTGGGAGGAGCTACTTATACAGATATTTTCAGTGCCCAGCTAAATTAGCTGGATAAGTTATTTAAAGAAAGTATTTTGAAAAGTACCTGTTTAGTTGTTTGGTATTCCTGACAGAGAATGTGGCTACAAGGCTTTCTTTTTATAAAGCAGCAGGATTTTCTGTTTTTATTTGGTGACATAACATTTTATCTGTATTTAAGTTTTTTAGCTTATTATTTACTTTTATTGTAAGTTTCCTAGATACTATGGATGATGGGCATGTAATAAGTTGTAATAAATGAAATATGTTAATAGAAGTCTGTGGTATTTTGTATAATAGATCAATTTTAGATAGATATTCTTAAAACACAGAGAGTCAAACCTGCTACATTTCTGTGTTATTATGTTGTCTCTGGAACTCCACAGAATTTTTTGCCAGCTGCTCCCACCTTCTCTATCATTCTTTGTTTTGACTTGGAGTGTCTTTTCATTTGTGTTTTCTACATTTATTCTTAAAAGCATACCAATAACCTGACAAAATACACCATTCCATTGACATTTTTTCTACTTAAACAAGGCATAACAGAGCGAACATTATTGGTAGATATTAGCACAGTTCAGAAGTGTCAATATTCTACTACAATGTATACCTTAAAATGTTTTTCAGCGATTATAAAATGATTTATTTAAAAATTCATAACAATTAAGAAAAAGCATTTAAAATAAAACCAGAGACGTGAGCATGTCTCACATATTGTGACATTAGTGCTCTATATAAGTAAAGCCCCGAAGCAGTTTAAAAATAACAGCGCAAATTAATGCAAAAGAACATTATTTCTTATTTTTGGTCTTCCTGGTTTGATTCTGCTTGGCTCTGACCTTTGATTTTCACTCAGTTGCATGATGCAGCTCCATCACTGCTCTCTACATTAAAGGTGGGGGTGGAAGGGAAATAGAACCAAGAGCTAAGAGAAACAGATAAGTATGAGAGAAAAAATGTGTGAAGCTTGCTGGGCAGACTGGATGGGCCATTTGGTCTTCTTCTGCCGTCATTTCTATGTTTCTATGTTTCTAAGCATTAAAACACTTTTGCCAAAAGCACGCTGGAACTGATTTTCCAATTAATTTTTATGTGCATAAAAATGCTTTTAGAAAATTGCACATAAAAGTTCACACAGAAGCAATTTCGTGTGTATTTTATGCACACTTGAAAGAGACATTCCTGGAGACAGAGTGGGAGCAGGGAAATCATTACACATTTTCAAATTCCAAAAATATTTATTTAAATTTATTTAAATTCTTTTGATATACCGATGCTCAAGACTAGTGTCTTAACGTACCGGTTTACATTGAAACAAGGGGTAACCAATTAACTAGGAAGATAAAGTTACAATGAACAGGGGTTTACAGAGTGGGAGAGTTGAGATCAAAAGCATACGATTAACATATCAAAGTGAAGCATAACAAAGTTATGCTTTGTTATGTGCATGAATGTCCACATACACATGTTTACCTGCTCCCAAGAACGCATAAACGTGTGCATATATGCCACACTGGGTTCCACGAACCCCAGCTAATTTTCAAAGCAGCCTTACACTTGCAAGTCTGTTTTCAGAATTCGGGCTGAAATCTATCTGTACTTTCTAAATGCGGATTTCAGCCCTATGTAAACTGTTATAAAATGATCCTCCCTATATGCAACAATAAAAACAAAAACAAATACATAGAAATGCAGTAAATCTGGGTTTAAACTTAAAGGTGAATTTTCAGAAGGCTGCATGTGGAAAAATGAGCATATATTTGTGTAAGTAGCATGAGCCCATCTATATGCTATTTTATAAAACATTTACACATGTACATATGGCAGCTTACTCACAAATATTTATCTTACTTACCCCTAGATTCATCAAAATGCTATAATATCGCATGCATAACACCCGCGGTAAGAGAAAGGGGCGTATTTAGGGTCATTTTCAGAATTACCACACCATGCAGTAACAAAGCGCTTCGCATAGGTAGTATTGCGGGGTGCAAAAACTTTACTTCACCACACGATACATCTATTTCACAGCTCACAAACAGGGTCATTTATCAAATTGCTATAAGGCGTTTTTGCATGCGTTAAGGCATTTTTGCATGCGTTAAGCCCCTTTAACGCATGCGAAAATGCCTTTAACGCCTGCGAAAGCACCATAAGGCATGGTGCAATGCAAATAAGAAAAAAGGGAGGAGTTTGGTCAGAGAAAGAGAGAGAGAGAGAGAGAGTTACCCAGGTAGAGAGTCTATCAACTAGGTTGAGAAAACATTGCACAAATCTCATCTTTGGGTGAGTTTCCTCACTCCAAAAGTCATCAAATCTTCACAAGGGAGCACTGTTCTGTTCGTATGTCTCATTTTGAATGTCAAAGTGGCCCCTAACACCTACACTAATACCTAAACCTTACCTTGAGTTACTAGGTGGGCCTCCTATAGAGATATAAATACCTATCTAGTGTGAGGGCATTATGGCTAGTCTCTCCTCCCCCCCCCCCCCCCCTCTCTCTCTCCCTCTCCCCCCCTCTCCCAGGAGACCTACTAAACATGGTTCCCCCCAGTGGTTGTATGTAGGACTTATCGCATAGTGCAAAAAAGTTATCGCAATTTGCGGTAACTTCACATAGATATTAGTGCAAATTGCGATAAACTTCCTATTACCATAAAACACACCCCTTTTCCTATCGCATGTGATATTTAGTGCATTTTAATAAATCCAGGCCAAAGTGCCCTAACAGAGGGAGAGAGAACCTTTTTATAAGGCCCTCATAGTAGTCAACTATTTATAACTTTACTAGCCGTTAAGCCCGTAACAACGGGCTACATTTAAAAAAATGTTTTCGGTCCATTTCCTTCCCACTCCCTCCCCCTCACCTCCCACCCTCTAGTCTCCCTCCCTCTCCCCTTCCCCCCTCCATCTCCCCCCTCCCCACTCTCTCCTCCCTCCCCCCTCAGCTCACTCTCTCCCCTCCCTCCCTCTCACTTCCCCCTCTAGTCTCCCTCCCTCTCACCTCCCCCCTCCCCTCCCTCTCCCCCCTCCCCTCAGCTCACTCTCTCCTCCCTCCCCCTCCCTCTCCTCCCTCCCCTCAGCTCACTCTCTCCTCCCCTCCCCCTCTCCTCCCTCCCTTCACTCTCTCCTCCCTCCCCTCACCTCACTCTCTCCTCCCTCCCCTCAGTCGCTCCCTCTCTCTCAATCCCCTCCCCTTTCAGCTCATCCACAACCGGCAGATGGAATATCTCCGGGGGGGGGGGGTGTCCCTCTCTCCCTCGCGCTCGGCGCCGCTGCCGCTACAGCTCCTCCCACTCCTGCTCCCCGCCGCTGCTCCTGCTCCTAAGGACCCAGCGCCATTTTTTTTTCGGGCACGCTCCGCTTGACCGATGTGCTCGCCCGCGCATGCGCGGTAGAGCTGCTCTCTACTGCGCATTTGCGGGCCGTCGGTCAGAGCCCATTTATAAGGTAGATAGGAGAGCCAGCTAATATTTCAAGGTGATGTGTTGGTGGTGGTTTAGGGGCCAGTTTTACATGCAGAGTGAGACATACGAACTGCACAATACATCTGTGTGAAGATTTGATGTCATTTGACATGAGGAAAGTCTGACAAAGATCAGATTTCTACAATGTTCTCTCGCTCTAACTTGATGGACTCCATAACAGGGTGCTATCAAGCTAGGGTGAGAGGACTTTCCTCACTCCAAATGACATCAAATCTTCACCGAGGTGTATTTTGCAGTTCGTATGTCTCACTCTGCATGTAAAACTGGCCCCTAAACCATCACTACCTCACCTCGAGCTATTAGCTGGCCCTCCTATAGTCATATAAATAGTTGAATAATATGAAAGCCTCCCTAGAGGTGCTCTCTCTCTCTTTCTCTCTCTCTCCCCCTCCCTCCACTGCTCTCTCTCCCTCTCCCCTCCCAAGCCTAGAAATGGCCAATATGCAGTTTGCAATCTTTAACACAAATTGTATATATTAGAGATGTGAATCGGAACTGAAATCCGTTCCGATTCACATCTCTAGTATATATATATATATATATATATATATATATATATATATGGAACGCACTACCAGACTCTTTAAGATCCATTTCTAACTCTAAACATTTCAAAAAATCTCTAAAAACACACCTATTTCAATCTGCATTCCATATACCACATTCTAAATAACATTACCTTTTTCCCTCATGCAAATAATATGGCACGACATTATTATTTATTTGATTTGTCTTATGTAATTTAATTATTGTTTCAGAAACGTTTTATTTTTATTGAGTATTTTTGTAATTTTATGCTTTTATATTTTTTATAATCTTATGTTTTTTAAGTTCAACTTTTTATTTTTGTTTTTATTTAGTTATGTAAACCGTTTTGATTAAACATTGTTTGTAAAGACGGTATACAAACACTTTTAAATAAAATAAATAAAATATCGCACAGCTTAACGCCAGGAAAAAAGATGTAGTTATTTCTGGTGTTAAACCATGTGATAGCAAGCATTATGCTATCGCACAGTGTGATATTGCCCCTCATTTTAATTAATCCCACCCAAACCCCTCCCTAATCCCACCCCTTCCAAAAATTTGCATTCGCGCCATGTGATAATACTATTATTGCATGCGTTATGATGTTAACACATGCATTAATGCATTATCACGTGTGTTAATGCCATAACGCATTTTGATGAATGACCCTATGAGCTGGATAAATCAGACTTATCCGGCTATCTTACTTAGCTGGATAAGTAGCACTTTTAAGATTTATCCAGCTAAGCAGCTGAAAAATTGCTTAGTTGGATAAATTGGAACTCTAACTTGAATAAGTATTTGCGCGTATACTTTACATGCCTGTAAATGTTGCAGGGGAGATTTACGTGTTTTTTATAACCTGCTCATATATGATACAAGTTATAAAATAATGGGGTAGATCTGCACACAGCCATATACATATATATATATGGGCATGCACACACTTCTTTTAAAGTTATCTTCTTAGGCTCTGGGATAATACTTTCACCATTCTTACTCTCAGGGAAACCAACTTGAACACCTTATCTAAACTAGCTCACAGTTCACTAGATTTACTGTGGGCGGAGCTGATTTTGAAAGTCAGTATGGCTTGTTTCCTAAAGTCTTGTTACTAAACAGATTTAGGATTTGATTATTCTTTATTTTTAAATCCTATTTTGTATGGCTTTGAAAAAAATAATCGGAGGTAACTCAATAAGTACTATATCATAACTCATATCAATTAAATCCAATCCTTTATTTTACAATTATGGTGGACCTATTTGTTTTGCAAATGTAAAAGCATTAAAAATGAACTCATATATCCTACAGCTTAATCCTCAAACACTCACACCCATACCATATACTACCATGCTTTACCCCAACATCAACACAACCATGCCATTCCACTCTCATTCATAACATGCACTCAATACCCCATAAAACCAATAGCCTCTAAGCTCTGAAATGTTAACAGACATTAAATCACATTTTCACATTACGCTTTTTCCCATGTATATCTCTTGACAAATATAGTGGATCAATATCTTTTTAAACAAGTATTCCCTTATCTTAATCCAGTTCTTTCATTATTTTGAGCAGATCTTCTCCTTATCTGAATCCGATCCAATCCTTCTTTGAACAGATCTTTTCCTTATCTAAATGCAATCCAGTCCGACGAGAGCCTCGTTTCTCCCTGTTATACAGGGCTTCTTCAGGGACTTCACTTGTAGAGTTTTCAATGTGAGGATGCCACTAATCGCTCATTATCCATAGGTCCAGCATGTAGCTGCAAAATTATCAAAATCTATACTTACATATGACACAACATTTCACAATATTCAATAATAACCTTAATACATGATCCATTAATCATCAGTGCTGGAAATTTGATACATATTGTTGCGGTCCGGTCCGTGAAGCTCACGTCCCGGTCCTTACCTCGAGGGTTCCTGCCGGCTGGAACGAAGCAGAGTTGGGATCTGGGCGTCCCCGCGGGGGAGACACCATTGCTGGCCTGCCTCTAGGCGCACGCGTGCGGACGCCCCATGCTTATCTAGACAATTTCCTGCCTGAGGGTGGCTCCGCCCCTAGTCTGACGTCAGACGCCGCGGCCTACTTAGGGCCACCGCGGACACCCGATCAGTGCCTTGCAACAGGGTACCTTCGGTCCCCCGTTGCCTTGAGCTCCAGAGTCTGCCAGCGTCCTGGCTACTCCGTTCCTGCCTGCCGGTTCCTGTCTGCCTACAGTCCGTGCCGGATCCTGCCTGTATGCCGGTTCCCGCCTGCCTACAGTCTGTGCCGGTTCCTGCCTGTCTTCAGTTCAAGCCGGGATCCTGCCAGCCAGCCCAAGTCGGGTTCCTGCCTCTCAGCCCAAGCCAGGCCCCTGCCAGCCAGCCCCAGCCGGGTTCCTGCCTGTCTTCAGCCCAAGCCGGGCCCCAGCCTGTCTACAACCCTTGCCGGATTCCTGCCTGCCTCAGCCAAGCCTGATACTCGTCTGCTATCGCCTCGCCTAAGTCCCAGCGGTCGGGCCCTTACGGGCTCCTCCCGGGGGGACTCCGACTTCCAGGGTGAATCTCCTAAGTCCCAGCGGCTGGACTCCCAAGGGCTCCTCCCGGGGGAGTACCAGCTTCCAGGGTGAAGCAGTTTCTACCTGCCCGGCAGGAGTCTGCCTCCCGGCCTGTTCAGTCAAAACCAGTGAAGTCCTTCCCAAGTCTCCTGTAGGCTGGCCCAAGGGTCCACTAGCCCCGTATTCACAACAGATTGCAAGGCCATGGACTCGGCAGACGCCCAACTATCCCAGGATCGTCCTGGGCTACGTCAACAATTGCAGCAACAACAGCAGTATCTGGTCGCCCTTGCCAGCTTTCTGGGGCAACTAACCGCCAGAATGGATGCATTGGATGCCCCTTCCCGGCCTGTGGCGGACGCAGGTTCTGTCTTGACCGCCACCTCGGTGACCCAGCTGCCGGCACCCTCACGCTTTGCCGGAGATACCAGGACTTGTCAAGGATTTTTAAATCAATGTTTTATCCGCTTCTCATTACTGCCCCAACAGTTCCCTGCCGATTCAGTCAAGATCGCATACATCCTGCCCCTACTCGATGGGAGGGCCCTGGTTTGGGCCTCTCCCCTGTGGGAGAATAATGATCCCGCACTAAATGACCTACAGCGCTTCATTCTCATCTTTAAGCAGGCATTTGACGAACCTGCCCGCCGGGCCACCGCCACCTCTGACCTCCTGCAGCTGCGTCAAGGGACTCGTCCCTTAGCCGAGTATGCCATGGAATTTAGAACCCTCGCCCAAGAGGTGGGGTGGCAGGACGGTAGTCTCCGGGCAATCTTTCTGGAAGGTCTTTCTGGACAAATTAAGGACGAGATCGCAGCTTGAGAGATCCCCGAAGACCTCAATGCCCTGATAGAGATGGCCGCCCGGGTCGACCGACGCTTGTAACAAAAGGCACAGGAATCCCACCAGAGGAGATCTAGCCCGCCCCGCGCTTCATCTCGGCTACCTGCACCACCGAGGGTTTCTCGCCCTGAGGTCCCTGCCCCTGATCCCATGCAACTGGGCCGGGCCCCGCTCTCCAAGGAGGAGAGACAACGTTGATGCTCGCTAGGCTTATGTCTGTACTGTGGCCAAAAGGGTCACTTTTTGGCACGTTGCCAAGAGCGGGCGGAAAAACGCCAAGGCCTAGGAGGTCAGGGGGATCTCCTCCAAGGTTGTAACTACTGCTCCCCACTGTACTTTGCCAGTCGTCCTGGAATACCCAGGAGGGACTTTGGAGACTTCAGCCTTCCTGGATTCGGGCGCCGAAGGCAACATAATCTAGTTACCCAGCTGGGGATTCCAACTGTGGAACGAGAGGTTCCTTTACAGATTACTTCCATTCAAGCTACTCGTCTACCGGGACAAATCCTGACCTCCATGGTCCCGCTGACGGTCCGTACCGGGACGACCCATGTGGAGGAGATAGCCTTCTTAGTACTGGAAAAGGCTATCCACCCCCTGGGGCTCGGGCTACCCTGGCTTCGACGACACTCGCCTACCATCCAGTGGTCTACTATGCAGATCACCGACTGGAGTCCCTTCTGTATTGAACATTGCATGAAACTTCCTAGGCTGCCCGCTCGTCGGATTTCGCATGCTACACCAGCTACTCCTGCTATTTGTGAGGAAGTCACGGATGCCTCCTTCAAGACCGAAGCAGAAAGGTCATCACACTATCACCCCAGGGACCTTCGGCCAGGCGCTATCCCCGGCCAGGGACATGAGTGCCCCCTGTATTTACCTGGAAACTGCAGATGACACAAAATTGTTCAAAGTAGTTAAATCACAAGCAGATTGTGATAAATTGCAGGAAGACCTTGTGAGACTGGAAAATTGGGCATCCAAATGGCAGATGAACTTTAATGTGGATAAGTGCAAGGTGATGCATATAGGGAAAAATAACCATGCTATAATTACACAATGTTGGGTTCCATATTAGGTGCTACAACCCAAGAAAGAGATCTAGGTGTCATAGTGGATAACTCATTGAAATTGTCGGTTCAGTGTGCTGCGGCAGTCAAAAAAGCAAACAGAATGTTGGGGATTATTAGAAAGGGAATGGTAAATAAAATAGAAAATGTCATAATGCCTCTGTATTGCTCCATGGTGAGACCGCACCTTGAATACTGTGTACAATTCTGGTCGCCGCATTTCAAAAAAGATATAATTGCAATGGAGAAGGTACAGAGAAGGGCTACCAAAATGATAAGGGGAATGGAACAACTCCCCTATGAGGAAAAACTAAAGAGGTTAGGACTTTTCAGCTTGGAGAAGAGACGACTGAGGGGGGATATGTTAGAGTTGTTTAAAATCATGAGAGGTCTAGAAGGGGTAGATGTGAATTGTTATTTACTCTTTCGGATAGTAGAAAGACTAGGGGGCACTCCATGAAGTTAGCATGGGGCACATTTAAAACTAATCGGAGAAAGTTCTTTTTTACTCAACGCACAATTAAACTCTGGAATTTATTGCCAGAGGATGTGGTTAGTGCAGTTAGTATAGCTGTGTTTAAAAAAGGATTGGATAAGTTCTTGGAGGAGAAGTCCATTACCTGCTATTAAGTTCACTTAGAGAATAGCCACTGCCATTAGCAATGGTAACATGGAATAGACTTAGTTTTTGGGTACTTGCCAGGTTCTTATGGCCTGGATTGGCCACTGTTGGAAACAGGATGCTGGGCTTGATGGACCCTTGGTCTGACTCAGTATGGCATTTTCTTATGTTCTTATGGATAACAAAGAAAAATATGTGTTTTCATCTTTTGCATATAAATATGGCATTAAAGCGGAGCGTACATAATCGGCTCGTATTTTGTAGCACAATGTGAAGTTTAGTGTCAATGGCGATGGGTCATCGTGCATGCGTTTATTTTTCGTTTGATTTTATAATAGTAACTTCAGACTAGAGAATATTTGGTAGGTAGAGCCCGTATACAAAGGTTATGGGGGTTCTAACATATGTATACATCACTGAGATAACAATGTATTGTGCAATAAAGTTCATTGAGAATGCCTGGATACCCGGATGTAGGTAACCAAAAAGTGTATTGAGAATGCCCAGATGCAGCACGTCATAGATAGTTCAAGACGGACATTGGTTGAACAGGATTCAAAAGGTCGTGGTGAAGTGAATGACGCAGTGGGAGGTAACATCAAGGCTGTGGCCCTTCCCGAGTAATACCGTATGCGTCGGTAGAGAATTGATGAATATGAACGCTGTTCTGGTTTACAGGTTAATTAAGAGTTGGAGTATTTTTCTCAATTTTTGTTCTAATGATGCTTGACAATGTTTAAGGTTTCAGTTTATAACACATATTCGATGCATTTGTAGAATGTAAGAAGTCGAGTGTGGGAAGCTGTGAAAGGATACTTACAAGTAACTTGTCCTGATAATTGCGAAACAGTAAATGAAGATACAGGGATATGAAGACTGCAGTATGGTTTGATCGGTACGGGATGAAAGAATTGTGGGTAAAACGGATATGATGGTAATACATTTAATTGAAATTGTCTATGCCTGTGTTTAATGTTTATGTAATTCAGAGTGTGCAATCTATGATATAGATAATATATGTATCAAACTTTCCAGCACTGATGATTAATGGATCATGTATTAAGGTTATTATTGAATATTGTGAAATGATGTGTCATATGTAAGTATAGATTTTGATAATTTTGCAGCTACATGCTGGACCTATGGATAATGAGCGATTAGTGGCATCCTCACATTGAAAACTCTACAAGTGAAGTTCCTGAAGAAGCCCTGTATAACAGGGAGAAACGAGGCTCTCGTCGGACTGGATTGCATTTAGATAAGGAAAAGATCTGTTCAAAGAAGGATTGGATCGGATTCAGATAAGGAGAAGATCTGCTCAAAATAATGAAAGAACTGGATTAAGATAAGGGAATACTTGTTTAAAAAGATATTGATCCACTATATTTGTCAAGAGATATACATGGGAAAAAGCGTAATGTGAAAATGTGATTTAATATCTGTTAACATTTCAGAGCTTAGAGGCTATTGGTTTTATGGGGTATTGAGTGCATGTTATGAATGAGAGTGGAATGGCATGGTTGTGTTGATGTTGGGGTAAGGCATGGTAGTATATGGTATGGGTGTGAGAGTTTGAGGATTAAGCTGTAGGATGTTCATTTTTAATGCTTTCACATTTGCAAAACAAATAGGTCCACCATAATTGTAAAATAAAGGATTGGATTTAATTGATATGAGCTATGATATAGTACTTATTGAGTTACCTCCGATTATTTATGATAGTATTCACTAGGTTCTGGAGGACATGCTTGTTTTTGTTTACCTTTTGAAAAAAATAAAGCAAATGATACAAAGGGCTTGATTTTAAAAATGACTTAAGCACATAAAATTTGGTTTTATGCATTAAATGGCGTTTTGAAAATCAATCAGGGCCCAGCAAGCATAAAAGTATGTGGAAGTGTCAAATTTGCAGATACTTTTATGCATTATGAGAAGAGACATACCGAAAGGCGGAGTAGGGGTGGGCTTTCAAATTGCACACATACTTTAAGATTTCAAAAACCGGGCAAGACGTTCAGCCGTATAAGTTATGCCTGCGATAAAGCAGGTATAACTTTGTGTGAATGCATTTGTGCAAGTACTCTGCCAATTACCCAAGTATTTTCAAAGCAAACATACTCATGTAAGTTCACTTTGAAAACACTCGGTGAAGTCTGTGTGTATAATGTGCACACAGATTTTACTGCTATGCATGCTGTTTGAAAATTACCTTAGAATATGTTTGCATCAACAATTTTTTTGTGCTTTTAACCCCTTCATTTTTAAATTCCCAGCTCAGCCAGAATGCCTGGGTACTACAGGAAACACTCACCAGCCTGAGGGCTGAAGGATAGCCTTCTCCAAGGCTCATTGGCAATCAGAAGCCGCTGTAGTAGCTGCATCATTCTTTCCTCCCTCTCTGGACCTGAGTGCACCATCTCGTGATTTGCCAAGATCTGACCTGCACCACAAAACAGCCACCCATTCCATCCAAAATTGACTAATTTGTTTGTATCTCCTTCCTGACTAAAGTTATTCTACCCGTGTTGCAATAATAGGTAATCATATTGCATATTTACAAACACCTTCCATCCGAAACAATATTTCAATACCTTTTACAATTATAATGTATTCAAAAGTTTCATATATTTACCGGTGGAGTAGATGGCAGAGCTGAGTGCTTTTGACACCCAGACAAGAAGAGATTAGGAAATATAAGTATAACAGTATTACTATCCAAGTATATTTTGGTAAACTGAAGCACGGGGAAATAAAATGATTTGTCCAAGGTGGCATAGTGGCAGATATGGTATTACGACTTAAGTCCCAATGACATTAACCACATGACAAGTAGTAATAATTTATGCATCAGGGATGTTTTTAACTGAAATAAAAATGATCATTAAAGTGCTTTTAGAAAGAGAAATAATGAAAAATAACATAAAATTGAAAACGCATTATTACATTTTCTACAAAAGTGCTGTGATAGCATTATTGTATCAAAATATTATTGTGTGGTAAATTTTCAGAAGTTTAGCTGGGACTTGTGTAGTTACAATAAAGAGTTGTGTGTGCAGATTGGTTGAATACACTTAAGCAGATCTTCAGCCATGTTCATAATGCCCATAAATTTGACCAAATTAAAAAAATAGGCATTCTGGGGGTGACAAGGTCATTCTGAATCTATGCATGTAACATAAATTTTCAAAACGTATCCATATAACCAACCCTGGATTTGTCAATAGGCATCCATTATGTTTGTGCTTAGGGTGACAAACATTTAGGGGCAGAAGGCTGGCTATGATTTGCTGCCTTCCAGCTCTGCTGAATTTCATTTAGCAGAGAACAAACTTCTGCTACCTTGTAATAGCCCCTTACAGAAGATGGGAGGGTGAAAGTAACAAATGTGCCTAGAGGCAGCAAAATCCTAAATCTATCTCTGCACATAACCAGTATGCCAATCACATGCAGAACTTACACTACTGTTTTGAAACTGACAATGTTAAGCATGCACATTTAGTTACATAAAACCTGATATTCAAACGCAGTAACCTTTGTTTGAAAATTGGATTCTTTTTGGCAGGTTTACAAACACACATGTAACTCTGAAGCTAGCTACACCATTGAATATGAACCCATATATATATATATTTTTAGTACTTACAAAATACATTCTAGGGTATTAAGCTGTTTAATAATTTCTTCCCTTGAATCACCATTTTCTAATAAATTCCAGAGAATTTCTGATGAGCGGAACAGTAGCTGCCCTGAGGGATCAGGGTCATTTAAATGTGAGCAGATTATGTTGGCTGCTTGTGCTTTTATCATTAGGTTGCAGTTTATGCCTGGAAAACACAACATATTTTACTTAGAGACAACACAGAACAGTTATCCATTTAATAAAATTATTTGCTTTACTGATCATGACAGAGAATTCCCATAACTTCTGTCTCACAAAACAAGTAACTAATTATAAAATCTGTTAAAAGAAAACCAACAAAGATAGGGAAGAATGTACTTTTACCAGATTCACCAATTGTGCAACTACTTTGAGACAAACAACCTTGCTACCTGTTACGTGGAGAGGTGGACCCCTGGGCCGAGACAAAGTTGGTGCCACCTATAGAAGGGGGCTCCTATAGGTCCTTGTCGTTGGGAGGTGGACGCAGGTGGTGGAGACCCAACCGGACCTTCATCTATAACAGCCTTTGTTCCCCGCAGGTTGAGCCCTTGGGTGCTGGGCTAGCAGGACTTAGGAGCGGGTCTCCGGATGAAGACGATCCTGAAGACAGAAGGCGGAAGCAAGGTCGGGCATACCAGAGGTTGGGGCTGGCGGCAAGCAGGAGAATCCAGAGACAGGCCAGAGGTAAGGGCAGGCAGCTAGCAGAAGAAACAGTGAGCAGGCAAGCAGTCAGGGCAGGCAGCAGACAATGCAGAATCCAGGGACGAGCAGAGTCAAAAACCAGAAGAGCAAGCTGAGGGGACGAGGAGCTGGAACAGGGACATGAGCACACAGAGCAGGAGCAGGAACACACAGCAGGAAAAGGACCAGGAGCACGAACGCATGGAGCAGGAGCAACCAGTAGCTCTGAGCAGAGTCGGACATGTTGCTGAGGCAAGGAAAGGGGCAGGAGGAGCTGCCTTAAATAGGGCCCGAGGTCGATGTCAACATCCTGGGCCGCGGATGGTTTTCCTGCCGCGGACCCTTTAAATCTAATTGAGAGCTGCGTGTGCGCGCCTAGCAGCAGCCGAGGCCGGTGGTGCAGCGGTGGCAGGATCGGCTCCATGCCACACTGGAGGGAGGCGACAACAGCGGCTCGGGGGGCCATATGGGAGGTCTGGACTGGCTCAGAGGGTGAGTGTGTCCGGCCGTGAGGCTCCGTGGCTGGCCACCACAACACTACCATTATATTTGTGTTAATCAGCCTCATTGACTATTATAGCTCTATTCATTGCATCTCACAATATAATCTCAAATGCCTCCAACAGAATATGGCTACCAGAATTTTGGTTGGGGGTCAAACCACATAAGGCTAGTCCTAAGGTATGTATACTGGCTCCTGGCTGAATGCTGGATACAATTCGAAACCCTGTGCCTAGTCTCCAAAAGTGTCAAACTTGACCCTGAGTATCCCTCCAAACTCCTATACTCCCACAAGAGAATGTCAAATCTTTGAAATATCTCTCCTATCCTCCCCCTTTCCCCCACGCTTTGATATCTGTCAGGTTAACTTGTACAAGATTTTGTGCATTTAGCTGCTATGCCCCACAGCTATGGAACAAGTTATCACTAACCCTTCACCTTGAAGAAAGCCACCTTACATTCAGGAAACAAGTCAAGGCTTGGCTATTTGACCAGGTCTCCTCATCGATTCCATGACAGAGACGTCCCTTCTTTTAATGACTACCAGAGGTCTTGATTATGAGACCACATTATCAAACCCCAAAGGCTTTCTTATTTAATGACTCTTCTCCTTCTACACTTGGTGCCTGCCTTCTGCTTATGCATCTGCCCCAAACCTGTTTCTACTTTAAACTCTAATCTATCAACGAAACCAATGATTAAGCACATATTCTGCTACATCCCAGAGGACCATGTTAATCTACCTTGTATCTCTACTATATCTGATTATGCCCCTCCCTCATGGTCAAAGTTCCTATGATGATTGTAAACTGTGTTGGAACTTTGTTATCATAATTTTGTTTGTAATTTGCCTTGAGATTACAAACAAAATCCTGGGAAAAGGTAGAATATGTTTAAATAAATACATTTTTGAGGCTCATTAAAATTTTAAGATAACATTTTTTGAACTTATTAAGATCTGTTCCTCATGTAAAGTCAAATAATTTCTACTGTTGCTATTCCGGGTTATTTTGGTTAAATCAGATGTTTTTATGTCAACACTGACAACTATGAGCTCAATTCACCCAAAAGTTTTTGACTCAAGGGATATTTTACTCAATTTCTTTAATCCTGCCTCACTTTAAATCATTTCTGGGGCAATTTTCAAAATGGCCACTTTACTGTACAGTTCATGGGTACTTTTTATCCACAGTCTTTTTGCCAACATTCATAGGGAAAGTACGTGCACATACTTTCTCTTTGAAAATTGCTGCAAGTACAGACTCTATTGTGCTTATATTTTCTATGGGTACTTTTTCTATGGAAAATAATGTATGTAGATCTGAAATGCAATCTATGGGCCTGATTTAAAAAAGCATTTACATGCTTAAAATTGGGTTTTAGACATGTAAATGCACTTTACCTGTGTAAGTGAGCTTTGGAAATTTGTTACACTATATACCATTGAATTGCTCATAGGATATTCACATGGAAGTGTCCTTTTCATGCGTAAAGGGCTTTTTTATAATTGCTACGTAGTAGGTTACTTTTACATGCATAACTCCTTTTAAAATTACCGACTATGTGTATTGTTTTCTTCCACTGACCTAAGCACGTGCCCAGGAATGCCTCTCCCAGTTTGGCTAAAACTCTGTGTGTTGTGGACTCCCCTGCATACTTTCAGCTGGGTTAAGGGTGGACACTTATCAGTCATCCTTTTAATGCAGGTAAATCTGTAGTTATCCATGTAAATGGCTTTTTAAAATTGCCCTCCTCATCTTTATATATATTACAAAAATACCCTGCACTAAAATGGCACACTTCCTAGTCATTCGAAGCAGAATAAATGCATGCAGGACGTACATAGGACACACCCTTGCAAATTAGTCAAACTAATCTGAGTTACATAGTAACAAAGAAACACAGTGGATGGTAGCAAAAAATGACCAAGTGCCCTATTCAGTTTGCCCAGTTGTTCCTATCCAGACTACCCATCACATGATAAAGGTGAAGTGACCTTAGCAATGTCATTCAACAGCCAGCAGCAGTATAGGCAGGAAGGCTCTCATGTCCCTCCTGCTCGTGAAGAGCAAAACCTTCATTCCAGAGAATGGGCAGGATACTCAGGGCTTCCTGCAGTGGGAGTTTCAAAGGGCACTTGGAGGCAGATGCTGTTACTTTTGGGGGAAGGAAGGGGAGAAGTGGGGTTCTCGTATCACTTGGAAAGGCATGCTGTCATTTGAGGGAGGGGTGGCAAAGGGGGCGGATGGTCACTTAGCAGCAGAAGAAGGAAATCCTCCTGCTGTTTTTTTCATTTCCAGCAGATTAGCAGGAGGACATTCTCCTCCAGCCTCTTTGACTTTCTTACCAATCTAAGGGGCCGATGCAATAACAGTGCGCTCATAACCTGCAGTCAGATGCGGGTTAAATAGGCACTAATCCACCCCCTAATGCAATCGGGGGATTAGCGCCTATTTAACACGCGTCCAACGCAGAGTGAATGGGATAGCACTCATCACATGCAAATGCATGTGAATGAGGCTATTACGCATTCACTCCAATACAAAAAAATGAGGCTATTACTCATTCACTCTAATGCAAAAAAAATAAATGTGCGTCTCAAATGCACATTTATTGCTCAGCTATTAATGCCTGCTTGGAGCAGGCGTTAATAGCTGAGCGTATTGAAACTGCTTTTCTGTACTTCTTTTAAAAGTAAAAAAAAAAACAAAAACCTCAGCTGGCTGCATTGAAGACCGACGCCTAGTGCCTCCTTGCTAACGCGACCCCCTAATAACTTTTCAGTGCCCGCTCTCCACACTTTTTTTTGCATCGGCCTCTAAAAGAGAAATATGAATTATATACTTTTGTGGGATAGCATGCACACACCTACTGTGGATGTGCTCTGAAACTGTGCTTTTAGCATGGACCCATTAAAATGTATTGCATTTTATGTCATTCGAGCTGGGGGTGGCGTGTTACTATCACTTGGGGATAGTCAGAGAGGGCAGGAAAACACAGGTATTCACTCAGCAGCAGCACCTCTCTCTCTCTGCTAATCTGCCCTTTCATTTTGGATTCATTAACATGGGATTTCTTGTTGCAGCAACATGAGGGATACACTTTTATGGAGCCTACCATGAACATGCTGTAATTAGTTAGTATGAAAATGTTAAATGTGTTACATAGCACGTAAACTGTCATTTTTCGGTATACGTTAAAGGGGCAATTTTTAACCTGCCCACATTGAGACAAAGTGTATTTGCCTGTGGACTTTGCACTAAGTTTCAAAGCAAAAGTACATGCAGGTGTTTGCTTTGAAACTTACCACAGAACATTTTCACATGCCTATGGTGCAGATACTTATTTTTTAAATGGAAAATAATGTGCACAGATTGAAACAGCACTCTATATGCATTATTTTCCTCCCCCAAACAAAACATACCACTCAGAACGCCTCTTCTAATGGCAGCTAAAAGTATGTGTGTTTCAAATCTCACCTTCTTTAGCCTACTTCCGAGAGCCAATTACTTGTATAAATAGCTTTGAAAGTTAGCAAGCTGCAACCAAACACATCTCTAGCCTGAGTTGTATTCTATAGGCCCCCATAGAGTTTGGTGGGATGCAATATAGAGGAATCCTTGCAAAACCACAGAATAGTTCAGTTTTGGTGATTATTTCCTTTATCCACAGGCAACTACAGACATCCATTTCCAAACTTTCAATATTTTGAATATAAATTACTGCACCAGCACAATTAAGTTTCTAATGTAATCTCTTTTGATTTGACATTGAAGTTCTGATGCAATATGTACCATTACCTGCAATGTATAATAATAAACTGGAGCTATTAGAAAAGGAGATTGACATTCTCTGGCCCATTCTTCTATGCTCTTTATACACTAACCTTATTTTATTAAAGAAAAGCAATAGAAAATTATCAAAATACCTGACTCTTAAAACAGAGTATGATTGTATTGTTGCAATTTATGAGACTTCTATAAAATCTTCTGTATTTTATATCGCAGAAATATAAAAAGAAAGAAACATCATAGTTGTCAGTCATCTAAGACACTACCTGCTTTTTAAATTTGCCATGAGAAATTAACTTTAATATTCACAATGAGACTTTTTAAAGAATTAAAAAAACAGCCTCCTGATACTCGTGAGCATTAAGGAATACAAACCAGAAAAATTGGAAAGAATCTGTAGTACTTTAAGTAGCCATAACTTCTCCTCAAGCAGATTTTCAAGCGAAGACAATGACATAACGAGGTTTTCTGCCAATCCTGCTGCTTCAACCATCCGCATTTTATAGTTTAAACTAGTCGGCTGAAAACCTGTGTGTATGAAAACAAATAGTCCAAGTATGCACTGCTATATGGTTAATAAAAATATGTACTTGCTTATGGAACATTCAAACAATTAGTGCTTATTAAAAATGAACAGAAGGGACACAGCTTTGTAAGCCTGAAAAAAAGTGTAGAATTCAAAAGGCTGCACTATAGAAAATTACTTTTCTTATTTGAAAATTTAGTTAGGGTGGTTTCACTGCAAGATGCTATAGCGCAGTTCTAGCAACTATATTGATCCTGGAGAAAACTGGAGCCTTTTAAAAGAACCAACAAAAACAATGTTGCAGTACATGAGCTTTAGAGACAGGGACGGTAACTTTCAAAGCAGCATAAGGGCATTGGTGCATGCCTAGGGACACCGTGATTTTATAACGTGCGTGCATGTTATAAAATAGCCTGAGCGCGTGCGCATGTGCACCTAATTTTAAGTGGGAACACACATAGGTGCATAAATCCTGTTTCTATCGCATAAGTCAGGGCATTTTAAAACCAGCACATTTTCACCAGATTCTCCATCAGTTCATCCAATGTTGAGTTAGGTGCTCCAAACCCCCCTGGTTTAATATAGCCTGCACGCTCCGCAGTTACCCCAGACCCTTTAAACCTCTCCAAAACAACTGTTTTTTTGTTTTGTTGTTGTTTTTTTTACAACTTACACCTCCTCCATAGCAGAAGTAAACTTACACAGCAGTGGACCTAGGTGCACGCAGGGATGTCTAAGTATTTAGGCGCACATTTCTTGGTTAACTCCCCTTTTTGAAACTGAGTGAGATGTGTGCATAGCGGAAGATACACGTGCATTGGGGTGGGTTTTAAAGTTCGTGCAGGCGCACGTGGCCAATTTTAGTGCGCGTCTCCTGATTTTAGCGCACCAAGCTTTTAAAATCCACTTCTATGGGGTAATTTTCAAAGGGATTTGCATACTTAACACTGGATTTTACAGGGGTAAATGCATGTACAGGTCGATTTTAAAAGTGCTGCTCGTGCAAAAATGCTCACATATGTGCATTTGAGGGCCACGCGCGAATAATGTGGATTTTAAAAAGCCACAAAATTCGCATATATTTATCTGTGTACACATGAGGAATAAGGGGGCAGAAAAGGGGTGGACATGAGTGTTTTGGGGTGGGCTCAAGAATTGCGTGTGACTCCGAATTTTAAAAACCGAACCGGCAGCGTGCATACACTAAGGGCCAGATTTTCAAAGGGTTACACGTGCCGGGTCTATTTTAAAAAGGCCTGGCAACGTGCGTAAAGCCCCGGGACGCGTGTAAGTCCCGTGGCTTGCAAAAAGGGGGCGTGGCGTGGGCCGTCCGGGGTGGTCTGGGGGCGGGGTCAGGCTCCCAGCACAGCGGCCATATTAGCTGCTGTGCCGGGGATTGTGTGCTGGCCAACTGCCGGCAGGCGCAAAAGGTAAAACACATTTTTTGAGGGGGGTTAGAGTAGGGCTGGGGGGGAAAGGTTAGGGGAAGGAGTGGGAAGGTCAGGTTAGGGGGAAGGCAACGGGGGGGAAGCAACGTGACTCGGCGTGCGCAAGGTGCACAATTGTGCACCCCCCTTGCGCGTGCTGACCCCTGATTTTATAACTTCCGCGCGCCTGCAAGTTACAAAATCGGGTGTACATGTGTGCGCGCCGGGTAGCACACGCGCATGTTATAAAATCTACCCCTAAATATCCATGTAACTTTACTGCTGCTTCTGATGAGCAAGTCTGTAGCTCTTGTATTTTAGGGCTTACAGGACACGGTGAGGGGTCCAGATCTACTGGGCAGCATATAGAATGAAGAACAAGAGGGGTTTGAAAGACCTCGCTATTGACTAGACAAACTGGTGGACTAATCAGAAAATTGGGAATGTGCCTTGTGTGAACATGTTTTAATATTCGATGACATATGCGCATAAAAGCCGACATGGTCCTACTGAAGACACACACAAGCTAACTATGCTCAAGTAACCTCTTAAAATTAGGAGCATGCTTATGCGCAGTTGGTGCATTTTAAAACACATATGCATAAGTGCACGCACGATTACAAATTCTAACGTATTCTTGCTTGCACGCCAAAAAGTGCATGTATGGACGTACATGTGCTCGTTTTAAAATCGACTTCTTAGGGAGGATAATTTTAAAAGAATTGTGCACAGCAGTATATATGCATGTATGTGGCTATACATAGTTTTGCCATGGTATTTTATAACATGTGCAAATCACATACATGCATGTTATATAATACATGTATGTTTATCCCATAATATTTGCTTATATGTAAGCTAACATGCAAATACATGCAATGCACTGAAGTCACATATTTCAATGCACTGAACACGCATACTTTACCAACCAATTTGTAAAATAGACTAGCATATACTTTGTGTGTGAAAATAAAGTAAAACTTACTCATGCGAGTCAGGATTTACATGCGTAAATCAATGTATTTTTAAACATATGCATTAGTGAAATTATCAGCTCAACTAATTAGTCCACCAGTTTACCAAGTCCTTCTCCAGATCATCAAGATCCTCCTGGTTCTTTAGCCTGAACCCCCCACACCTCCTACCAGTCGGCACTACAACAAACACTTATTGGGGTAGATTTTATAAAGTTGTGCGCACATGCGTACTTTTCTTCGCGCACCAGGCGTGAACAAGAGTACGCGGGATTTCAATAGATACGCGCATAGCCGCATGTATCCATTAAAATCCGGGGTCGGTGGGCGCAAGGCTTCCCAAAATCGGCAGCCTGCGCACGCCGAGCTGCGCAGCCTGCATCCGTTCCCTCCGAGGCCGCTCCGAAATCGGAGCGGCCTCGGAGGGAACTTTCCTTCGCCCTCCCCCCACCTTCCCCTCCCTTTCCCTACCTAACCCACCCCCTGGCCCTATCTACACCCCCCCCTACCTTTGTCACGAAAGTTATGCCTGCTCGAGGCAGGCGTAACTTGTGCGCGCCGGGCCGGCTGCCGGCGCGCCATGTTCCGGTCTGGGAGCTGGCCCGGAGACCGCGGCCCCGCCCCCAGAATGCCCCCGGGCTGGAACCACACCCGCGGCCCCGCCCCCCGATGACGCGCCGGTCACAACACCCCCCCAACACTCCCCCCCAGGAAAGCCCCGGGACTTACGCACGTCCCGGGGCTTTGCGCACTCCGGAAGCCTATGCAAGATAGGCTCGGCGCGCGCAGGGGGGGGTTTTAAAGGGTTACGCACATAACTTATGTGCGTAACCCTTTTAAAATCTACCCCGTTATTACTTAATCCAGATAATTAATAGGTGTAAAATATGTGGATAAGTTGGAAAATGTACCCAGGCTTTTAAAATAGCAACTTTCGCGTATAATGTTGGCCCCCCTCCAAGACCACCTCTTTTTTTATACACACATCTACGTTGCAAAGTGAAAATACACACATTTTAGGATTTTATAAAATCTGGAATATGCAAGTAGAGGCTGCTCATATGTGTATATGCTCATTTTTAAGCGTGTAATGTTTTGAAAAATCTCTTTTAAGTACGCAAGTTGGTTTTTGAAAATTGCTATGATATATGCTAATTTTCCATGCGTAACTCCTTTTTAAAATTACTCCCTAAGAATATGCACATCAAATATTTTCATTTCAGTTTGTATTTTTGTTTTGCGAGGAGGGGATTATTTGTTATTCAGTTTGTATGTTTATTTTGATTCAGTTAGTTTGCCAAATCAAAATAAATAATATATTTAAAAAACAAAATAAACAACTTCCCCTCCCCCCAAAAAAGCACAATGGGGCCTCCCCACCATTTCCTCAATGTCCCAGGGTTCTCTTCTACTCATCCCCCAAACTCTGTCAATAAGCCAAGGCAATGGCAGCAAGAGTCAGGACCTCCCTGTGATGGGCTATGCTGAGCCAAGCCCAGTCAGGGCCTCCCCTCACCCTTCACTTCCCCTTCCGAGAAGTTGATGCTGAAGCCTCCCCTGGCCACTACTTACCATTCCATGAATGTCCTCATCCTCCAAAAGGGCACGAGTATCTCCAGACACTCCTATCCTATCAGCGTCATTTTAAGAAAAATGGCACCAACCAGCCACAAGACTGGCAACAAATTCTGATGATGTCAAACTTGGTGCTGGTCTTAGGTCTCTCACATAAAGGTTAGTGGGGGCCAGGGGAGGTCTTGGCATAAACTTATTGGCAGGAGGTAGATTAAGAGATCACAGCTGAGTTTATTTCAGTTCAGCTCAGAGAGACTTGGTCCCAGCTTCTGCCTCAGGTTTTTGGCAGGAATTCAAGAGTAAGTAGAGGCCCCTTGTACCTGAGGAAGCACCTGGAGGCCCAGGGAATTCAATTTTTATTTTTTTAATGTACTGAAAATGAAGAAATTACTACTTACCTGATAATTTCCTTTTCTTTAGACCAGACAGATGAATTAAGGACCAGTGAGTAATGCACCTTTACCAGCAGATGGAGACAGAGCAAACTGATGTCACAGTATATATACTCCTGCAGTGATATCAGCCTGCCAGTATTCTCTTCAAAAGCCAACTATGGACAGACCAGACAAAAACTAGATTATAATGCACCAGTCTGCACCCCTGTACCCTGGTCAGACCACTCCCTGATATCAACTACTCTCACTACCATAGTAAATCCTGCAAAAACTCAGCCTCATTCTACCATTCACTTCCGGAAATTATGCCCCTCTGACACTCTTAGCGAACAGCTAACTAAAGATCTCCCTAATCTGGACTACTCCAACCCCAACTCTGCGCTCCTCACTTGGAGCAGTATCACGGAAACAATTGCCAACAAACTATGCCCGAAAATGACAAAAATCATCAATTGGTCACAAAAATCGAAACAACCATGGTTCTCCCCAGAACTTAAACAAATGAAGCTAGACCTCAGACATAAAGAAGGCACATGGCGTAAAAACCCCAACACCACAACTCTATCAGACTACAAACGCACCCTCCATCTTTACAAGACCTCTCTGCTACAGACTAAAAAGGAATTCTACACAAACAGAATCCATGATATTCAATATGATGCCAAGGCTCTGTTTTCATTTGTTTCACAACTCACAAAACCCTCTGCCCCCACCATTCCAGATGAACAGGCTCAATCTAAAGCCATTGATCTTGCACGCTTCTTTCAGGATAAAATTGCAAACACATTGGCACTTCTCCCCACTAACACAATAACCTCAGTCTTCAACTCCAACTCCAACTATCACCCCAGAAACACCCTTGACTCCTTCGAACCCACTACCACCATGGAGATAGAATCCGTTCTCAAGAAAATGAAACCCTCCATCCATCCGACAGACCACATCCCTACAAAACGTCTGCTTCTCATCCCCAGCACCATCTCCAGATCACTCACCAATATCATAAACTGCTCCCTAGCCCAAGGAACCTACCCTGACGAACTAAAAACAGCATCTCTCAAACCCCTCCTGAAGAAACCCAATCTGGACACAAAAGAATTCGCCAATTTCAGACCCATATCGAACCTGCCGTTTCTAGCGAAGCTCACAGAGAAAATTGTTAACACACAACTCTCAGACTACCTTGAGGAAAATAAAATACTTTACCCTTCACAGTATGGTTTTCGGAAATCAGCCAGCACAGAAACCCTTCTCATCTCCCTATCAGACCACATCCTCATGGGACTAGACAAAGGGCTTACATACCTACTGGTCCTTCTAGATATCTCATCGGCATTCGATACAGTAAACCATGCCATCCTCCTAAATCGTCTTTCAGAAATTGGAATCACGGGTCTTGCCCTCAATTGGTTCAACTCATTCCTCAACAATAGAAGCTACAAGGTGAGAATCAACAACAAAGAATCACCAAGCTATAAATCAACGCTAGGCGTTCCACAAGGCTCTTCATTATCTCCAACCCTTTTCAATATCTACTTACTACCCCTTTGCCAACTACTCACTAATTACAATTAACATACTACCTCTATGCAGATGACGTTCAGATATTGATCCCCATAAAGGAAACCCTGCCAAAAACACTCGACTACTGGGAAAATTGCTTGAAATCCATAAAAAGTCTCCTCTCCAGCCTGAACTTGGTTCTCAACGCTTCCAAGACGGAAATCCTGCTCATCTCCCCTGAACACATGACCAACACCAATTTCACATCCTCGGACACACAGATTTCTCAAACAAGAGATTTAGGAATCATACTAGACAATCTTCTGAACCTAAAAAAATCAATTAATAATATCACCAAAGAAGGCTTCTACAAGCTTCAAGTTTTGAAAAGAATTAAACCACTCCTCCACTTCCAGGACTTCAGAACTGTCCTTCAATCTACACTATTTTCAAAAATGGACTACTGCAACGCATTACTTCTGGGGCTCCCCATCTCAACAACAAAACCACTACAAATGCTCCAGAACGCAGCAGCCAGAATCTTAACTAATACTAACCGAAGTGCCCACATTACCCCCATCCTCCGTAACCTACACTGGCTGCCAATAAAATACAGAATTCAACATAAAACACTCACCATAATTCACAAAACCATTCACAAACAACTCACCCTAGACCTACAGTCCCCACTCAAACTCCATGCCTCAGACAGGCCCATCAGAGAGGCATATAAAGGAATGCTGCAAGTTCCACCTACCAAATCCACCCGGCTAACAACCACCAAAGAACGTTCCTTCTCTACAGCAGGACCAATCCTCTGGAACAAACTACCGACTGATTTAAGACTGGAACCCTGCCTCCTCACCTTCCGAAGGAAACTTAAGACGTGGCTTTTCCTCCAAGCCTTCCCCTAACACAAATTAACTCATCATACTCAGATCAAGGAACTGAATGTCTACCAATTTCATACCATATTACATGATAATTATCTAGTTAATTTCTATCGCTCCTACTCCTACTTCACTTATTCCTAGCTACTCTAGCTCCCAAGTTTTAATACCCCTGTTTTATTGTAACTTTGATTGTTTCGACCTTTCTTATTTATAGTTACTTGGTTTTTCCCTTGTTTCATGTAAACCGGCCTGATATGAATCCCATTCATGAAGGCCGGTATAGAAATATTTTAAATAAATAAATAAATTAAATAAATAAATAACAGATAAACATTTCAATATTCAGCCAACAGGAAACACTGAGCTCAGACAAAGAATGCATTAACACTAGCCTACAGACTGGAGTAACCCCTAGAATAACCCCTAGAACATGTAGCCATGCAGGAGGACCATAATACAATCATTCAGCAGCCAATGACGGTAAGCTGAATTCATCTGTCTCATCTAAGGAAAAGGAAATTAACAGGTAAGTAGTAATTTCTCATTTATTAGCAACCAGACAGATGAATTCAAGACCAGTGGGATGTACCCAAGCTATCCCGAATAGGGCGGGAGGCTGCCCACGGTCCTGTCAAAATTGCACGAGCAAAGGGTGCATACTCCTGGACCTGTTCATCCAGACGATAATATCTGGAATGGCGTGTAAGGAGGACCAAGTCACAACTCAGCAAATGTCGACAGGAGACAACAATCTAACTTCCACCTATGACACTGCCTGAGTCCTGGTGGAATGAGCCCTAACCTGACTAGGTAACAGCTTTTCAGCATCCACATACGAGGCCGAGACTACCTCCTTAATCCAGTGACTATTGTAGCCGGCAAAGCCGGCTCAACTTGATTATCTCCACTGTGAAGAACAAATAGGAAATTCATCTTACGGAAAGGTTTAGAAACCTCTAGATACCTCATGACATGTCTCTTGACATCCAAGGAGCACAAGAGGGCGCTATTCCTCCACATCTCTTTCCCTGTCCAGAGGCAGCAGGGAAATGGACTGATTCAAGTGAAAATCTGAGAGCACTTTTGGCAAAAATGCGTCACTCAAAGGAATGGTTCCCAGCAAGATAAGGTCTAAAGCTCAGAAATTCGACGTGCAGAGCAAATCGCCACAAGAAACACTGTTTTCAAGGTCAGTGACTTCAAGGAAAGGCTATGCATTAAGAAAATAAGAAATTGCCATGCTGGGTCAGACCAAGGGTCCATCAAGCCCAGCATCCTATTTCCAACAGAGGCCAAACCAGGCCACAAGAACCTGGCAATTACCCAAACACTAAGAAGATCCCATGCTACTGATGCAATTAATAGCAAGTACCCAAAAACTAAGTCTATTCCATTTTACTGCTGCTAGTAATAGCAGTGGCTATTTTCTAATTCAACTTAATTAATAGCAGGTAATGGACTTCTCCAAGAACTTATCCAATCCTTTTTTAAACACAGCTACACTAACTGCACTCGTCATATTCCTTTCCAGATCATTTATATATATATATATATATATATTGAAAAGCACCGGTCCAAGTACAGATCCCTGAGGCACTCCACTGTTTACCCTTTTCCACTGAGAAAATTGATCATTTAATCCTACTCTCTGTTTCCTGTCTTTTAACCAGTTTGTAATCCATGAAAGGACATCGCATTCTATCCCCTGACTTTTTAGTTTTCTTAGAAGCCTCTCATGAGGGACTTTGTCAAACGCCTTCCGAAAATCGAAATACACTACTACATCTACCGGTTCACCTTTATCCACATGTTTAAATATTAACCCCTTCAAAAAAATGAAGCAGATTTGTTAGGCAAGACTTCCCTTGGGTAAATCCATGTTGACTGTGTTCCATTAAACCATGTCTTTCTATATGCTCTACGATTTTGATCTTGAGAATAGTTTCCACTATTTTTCCCAGTTACATTGGCCACCCTCCAGTTTTCAGGTACAATGGATGATTTTAATGATAGGATACAAATTTTAACTAATAGATCAGAAATTTCATTTTTAAGTTCCTTCAGTACCCTAGGATGCATACCATCCAGTCCAGGTGATTTGCTATTCTTTAGTTTGTCAATCTGGCCTACTACATCTTCCAGGTTCACAGTGATTTCATTCAGTTCGTCTGACTCATCACCACTGAAGACCATCTCCGGAATTGGTATCTCCCCAACATCCTCATTAGTAAATATGGAAGCAAAGAATTCATTTAGTCTTTCTGCAATGGCCTTATCTTCCCTAAGAGCCCCTTTAACCCCTTGGTCATCTAATGGTCCAACTGACTCCCTCACAGGTTTTTTGCTTCGGATATATTTTTTAAAGTTTTTATTATGAGTCTTTGCCTCTATGGCCAACTTCATTTAAAATTCTTTCTTCGCCTGTCTTATCAATGTTTTACACTTAACTTGACAATGCTTATGTTTTATCCTATTTTCTTCTAATGGATCCTTCTTCCAATTTTTGAAGGATTTTTTTTGGCTAAAATAGCCTCTTTCACCTCACCTTTTAACCATGAAGGTAATCGTTTTGCCTTCCTTCCACCTTTCTTAATATGTGGAATACATCTGGGCTGCGCCTCTAGCATTGTATTTTTAAACAATGTCCATGCCTGTTAAACACTTTTAACCTTTGCAGCTGCACCTTTCAGTTTTTTTCTAACTATTTTCCTCATTTTATCAAAGTTTTCCTTTTGAAAGTTTAGTGTTAGAGCTGCAGATTTTCTTATTGTCCCCCTTCCAGTTATTAGTTTAAATTTGATCATGTTATGATCATTATTGCCAAGTGGCCCCACACCGTTACCTCTCTCACCAAATCCTGCATTCCTTTTGGATGAAACGTAGGGTCGTCAAGAAATCCAAGACCAGATTAAGACTCCACAAAGGTACCGGTAACCGCAAGGGAGAATGAAGATGTTTTACTCCTTTTAAGAAACAGGTCACTTCTGGATGCACCGATAAGGATTCAACCATTCACCTGACCCCCGAAACAGGCAAGCGACTCTACCTGTACCTTCAAGGAATTAAAGGTCAACATTTATTCAATCCATTCTGCAAAAATTCCAAAACGAACAGGATTTTAATTGAATGAGGAAGCACTGCTCGATCTTCACACCAAGCCTCAAAAGCCCACCAAACCCGCAAATACACTGTGGGGTAGATTTTCAAATAGCGCAATTTGGCGTACTTTTGTTGGCGCATCAGGCGCCAACAAAAGTACGCTGGATTTTAGTAGATACGCGCGTATTTAGTAGATACGCTGGATTTTAGTAGATACGCTGGATTTTAGTAGATACCCTGCTCGCCTAAATCCGGGCGGATTTAGGCGAGCAGGGCTCTGAAAATCCGCCCCTAAGGAAGTGGAGAACTTCTTTGCTCATAGCAAGGTGGCAATCACCACAGTTGAATATCCACGCTTCAGCAAGCAAGCCCTCTCAAGGGCCATACCGTAAAACAAAATAGAGTCAGATCTTTGTGAAAAACAGGTCCCTGTTGCAACAAATTCCTGTGTGCCAGAAACCAGAGGGGGGGGAATCTACCAGAAGCCTTCACAGATCCGCATACCGTGGTTTCCCGAGCCAATCTGGTGTCACCAAAAGCACCACCCCTCTGTGACTCTTGACCCTCCAAACTATTCTGCCCAACATGAGCCACGGGGAAAGGCATACAGCAGCTGGTCCTCCGGCCAGTCCTGCATAAGAGCATCGATACCCAAGGACTTTGGATCTCTCCTGCGACTGAAGAATAGAGGAACATTCGCATTGCGAGAAGCCGCCAAGAGGTCTAGAAAAGGAAGGCTCCAGCAATCCACTATCAGCTGAACTACCTCGTCTGACAATATCCATTCTCTTGGTCCAGGTTCTCCAAGATGAGAAATTCTGTTCTTACACTGTCTTTTCCTGCAATGTGCGAGGCCGAGATCTCCTGAAGATGCATTTCTGCCCATTCCATAAGTTGGTCTATCTCCTGCGACACTTGCTGGCTCTTAGTTCCTCCCTGCCAGCCAACATTATCCGGACCGTTCAACCTTGCAACCTGCTGCTGAACTGCAAGCATGCCAACCGGACTGCCCATGCTTCCAGTTGATTGATGTTCCAGAGAGACTCTTCCACATTCTAGCGCACTTGCGCTGTTAGTTCCTGACAGTGAGCTCACCAACCCTGGAGGCTCGCATCTGTTGCAAGAACTAACCAGTCTGGCAATTTCAGGGAAACTCCCTTTCTTAGATGATTCGCTGTAGTTGAGAGCAGATTGCCATTCGCAGGTGGAGCTGAATCGAATAGTTCTGAGACTGTGGGCTCCAACGAGTCAGCAGGGAGTGCCGAAGAGGACACATATGCACTCTCGCTCATGCCACCACTTCCAGGGTTGCCGCCATCTAACCGAGATCCTGTAGATAGGACCACACTGTCCAGCTTATAGTGTTCATCAAGAGATGCACTCGCGCCATCAACTTCTGAATACAGGCTTCCGGCAGGAAAACCATGCCCTGCTTTGATACTCTAACAACTGAGATGACTGAAGACTGCGCTTGGCTAGGTTCACCACCCAACCAAGCTCCTGCAACAAGGGGATCACCTTGCAGGTCACCAGAAGGCCCTCTTCCAGCAACTTGGCCCAAATCAGCCAGTCATCCATAACGTTAGAAAACATTCTAAGAGCAGTAGCCAGACCAAAAGGCAGCGCATGAAATTGATAATGTCACCGCAATATTGCAAAACACAAAACGTTGGTGCTCCAATCGGATGGGAATATGGACATATGCCTCAGACAGAACCATGGAGTTAAGAAATTCCCCCGACTGCACTGCCATTATCACTGAGCGCAATGTTTCCATGCCAAAATGAGTTGCCTGCAAATGATGGTTGACCTCTTTGAAATCCAGGATGGGACAAAAGGAGCCCTCCTTCTTGGACACAACTAAATAAATGGAATATCAACCAGTATTTTCTTGAGACTTGGGCACTGGGATCACAGCGCTCAAACTGAAGAACCTTGACAATGTACACGCCACTGCCTGCTTCATCTGCGGGGAGTGGTAGGGAGACACCATGAACGCATCCTGAGGAACAATGCAACACTCCAGTACATATCCCTCTCATAACACCTCCAGGACCCACTGATCCGATGTGATTTCAACCCATCTCTGATAAGAAAGAGAGACGCCTGTTCTCAGGGGTGGTCGGCTAACCTTCATTGGGAGGCTTGGGAGGTTCCACTATCCAACCCTGCGATCCACCTGGGCTGCCTGGGACAAAAAAAACTGAGACCTATCAAAAAGTTGAGCCCTCTAAAAGGTTGCTCCTCTGTAGGGTCAACAATGCTTGGAACCCCTGGCACAACCCCTCATGCCAAAGGAGCATATCCTCTGGCAACAGAGGAACCGGGAATTTGCCCCATTTACTGGCCAGTTTCTCCAACTCATTCACAAACAAGAGGAAGCCTTTAAAGGGCAATTTCGTAAGATTAGCCTTGGAGGGTCGCATTGGTTGACCAATGTCTCAGCCATAACTGATGCCTGACCACTATTACCGAAGCCACCCCTCTGGCTGAGGTGCAGACCAAATCGCAGCCTATATCTGCTAAAAAGGCAGCTGCTGGCTCCATAACTGTCCTGGAATTCACTTTAGAGTCAACTTCCTGAGAGAGATGTAAACAAGAGTGAGCCAGCAGGGAACAAGAAACAGCTATCTGCAAGGTCATTGCCACTGCTTCAAATGCTTGCTTAAGGATGGCCTCTATTCTCCTATCGTGCACATCCTTCAGTGTTGCTCCTTCCTCCACTGGGATAGTCGTCCACTTAGAGTCGGCACAGACAAGTGCATCCATTTTCAGAAAATGCAGACGCTCTCTCACCACTGGATCCAAGTGGTACAGGCCTTCCAAAGCCCAACTGCCTTTGAAATTAGCCTCCAGGGCATCTGACTCAAGATCAACCAATTCTTGACTGGCCTCCACAAAAGGGAAACAACAAGAGGCTTTATACAAGGAAATCAAAATGGGATTTTTATTTGGCTCAGGTATTTCCAGCATCTTCAACGTCTGGGAAATCAGAGCAAGTAGCTCATCTCTATGAAAGAACTGCAACATAGTCCTATACGGTTCCAGTCCTGGAGGAATTTCCCCATCCTCCAGAGAGTCAGGATCAGCCTCATCATCAGTGCCATCTGGATTCCTATCAGGAGGACCTACATCCAATCTAGGTGTACTTTGGCACTTAACAGTAGTACTAGGCAAGTGAGAGGTCACCACCTGCGACTCTGAACTGACAGGATTGGACAGGGCTATCATCAGGCTTAGGAAAATCAGAGGAAGATAATTCTTCCTGAGCTTCTAAGCAGTGCTGGCACAAGTTAGAGGGCACTCCAGGCTGAGATGCCTGGATTTGACAGGCAACACAGAGGGAAAGGCGCTTAGGTTTCTTAGCCACAGGCACTATTAGTCTGTCAGTACACTTCAGAGGTGACTGAAGGTGTGGGAGCAGCTGAATTCACGCTGTAAAATTTAGGCACACAAAATTTAGGCGGCCCAAGGTTAGGTGTCGGAAAACTAGGTGCACTTCCGCTGCTCCAAACCTAAGCGCACAACCAATGCATCCCAGATTGTGCGCACAGGTAGTGTGCCCAAAAAAACTGGGTGCACAACTCGGACACACAGCCAGATGCACTTGCATGCACCGATGGTCCTGAAGAAAGGAGCCTAATGGGCAGAAAAAAGTGCGTGAAAACGCCGCCACGGCCTACCATGCAGCACTCAGAAAAAACTCTACAGACCTAGCCCACCCAGGCTGCTCAACCTACCGGGCTTTCCAAGTCCCTTAACCTCCCACGGAAGCGGGAATGAACGTCAGAACAGCGCACCGAGCACGGAGACCTGAAGAAGGGGAAGGCCTACAAACAACCCTTCTACTTTGTCTTTGTCTTTCTACTGTTTTTTTTTTTTTTTTAAACCTTACCTGAGCTTAGCCTTTCCCGGCAGAGTACAGAGATGGTCTCCGGCTGTGGGGGGAGAGGGCATATACCATCACTGCCATACTTGGATTCCTGCACCCACTGTCATTCAACTATTTTAAACAGCTAAACCAAGCCGGCTGAGAAAACCAGCTACTGAACCAAAGCACTCATCTTTCTTAGATATTTTAATATTTATGTTGAAATTATTTGTTTTTAACATTTATGTTGTCGATTTCACTTGTTTTAGTCTTATGTCCTAAATTACATTATGTATGTTTTTATTTGTAACCCGCCCCGAACTTTGGAGGATGTGGGAAATAAATACTTTTTAAATAAATAAAATAAATAAATAAAATAAATCTGAGGGACCATGGAAATCATAGAAACATAGAAAATGACTGCAGAAAAGGACCAAACGGTCCATCCAATCTGCCCAGCAAGCTTATGGAGTTGCATCAACAGTATGAAGGCTTATTGGTTAAGGGTGGTAACCCAATAATAAGAAAAAGAGCCCAGAATCTCCACCAAAACCAATAGTGAATACCAAAAAGGAAATCCCCAACAGCCAAACTACCACGCTCGTCCTGCAAAAACAATCGAATAATCGAATGAACGCATCAGCAAGCCTGATTTTTAAATACATAAGAAAACACTTATAAAAAAATAAAAAGACTGTCGCAAGTGATGGAGCTGTCCAGGCGGCCCGTTGAATGAGAGAGCATGCCGTCACCTCAGGAATTCTCAAGTGGGAGAGAGACCATTTGGTATCACCGCAGGAGAGTGGGGCAAATTAAATCTCCTTTTATTTCTCCTTCTAAAATCTGAAGCAATCCCCAACAGGGAGATGCATGCCCACTATCTGCTGGAGATGGAGAATACTGGCAGGCTGATGTCACTGCAGGAGTATATCTACTGTGATGTCATTTTGCTCCATCTCCATCTGCTGGTAGAGGTGCATAACCCACTGGCCCTAAATTCATCTGTCTAGGTGCTAGGAAATATCCTATAATTTTTGGATATTTTCAGGTAAGTCTATTTTTGGTTTAAAAAATACATTTGCACAAAAACATTTGTAAAAAAACATTTGCACAAAAACATTTGCACAAAAGCAAATACACATCTCTTTTGGAGACTGCTCAGACCCTTTCTTCAGATATCAGAGGTCTGGACAGTTCATGGACTAAAGCATATTTTTTGTTAGTCCTTTAAAAAGTATCATAACCTACTAAGTCCCAAAAGTTCTCCATACTACTTTACACATATCTTTAAAATCTTGCATGACACTATTTTCTAGTTTCAGAAATGTACCTTAACTCTAACTTATCTTCATATAAAGAAGTTAGGCAATTATACTAAACTTGCTGTGCTAATAGTAAAATTAGTATAATCTGCTGGGTTCCCCATTTTCTTGTCAAAAAAAAGAAAAAGTCCAAAAGAGCAATATCTCATCTCTAACAATGATTTACATTTTTTACATTACCCTCATAGGCTTAGAAGATTCAGTTGATATTAGGATGAATAACTCTATGATGCTGCATAGTGCACGCCATGATTTAAGGAAGTTTGATTCTTGTGGTTAACAGTATGGCACAAAACTACTGCAACAGAGGGCAATTTTCATAGGCATTTCCACAGTTAACAGAGGGTTTTACATGAAAAATAGCCTATTTGGAAATTTCCTACTGTCTGCTTGTAAAAGTACACATGTAGTGTCAATATATGCATATTTTCACATGCAGAGAGGAACCATTCCTGGGGAGAATTGGAGAGGGAATAGCGTCTACAATTGTCATTTTACTGGGTAAAATACTCACAAAACAGCAGGTGCAGGTCTGTATGTATACTTTTTTCTGACTCAGTTTTCAAAGGGAAAGCTTTGCCTTTGAAAATTGATAGATTTTGAGAATAAAAAGTACCTGCAAACTTTACACTTCTGCAAATAGTTGGAAAGTTGACCTGCAGGAGGATATGCTTCCAGAGTTTGAAATCCCTCAGTACCATTTCACTCAAGTCATAACCTTCCTATACATACCTTCTCTCTCCCTGCATTCCTTAATCTTTCTTTCCCAAACGTTTCCTCATTCCTATACAAACCAATTACAGTGAATCTTTACTATATTTGGTATTGATGTTTATCAAAAAACCAGAACCAAAATGGATTAATACAAAAATTGATAAAGGACCACCTTGTGAATATCATTTTATACTGATCTAACTAATCTATGTCAGTTAAATAAGTATTAAATAATAGTCACAAAGTGGTCCTTTCTTATCAATTTACTGATTATCTCTCATTAGGAAACTATTTCCTTTATTATTGTATATACTCTTTGTAGAAAATAAAAGGTTTATTAATGCTCTGTCACAGACTTTCCTATTTGTGTGTGAAGTGATCAGACAGATGCATTGGAATATCACATATATTTCCCATTTGAACCATAGAAAAAAATAGTGCATTTACCTTCACTCTTTTGCATTGGATGTTCTGTACTGTAAAAGTTTATGATAGAGGAACAGGTCTGTATCCTCACCAGAGAGTTAGGCACCCTTATCAAGTTACCTAAAAGACAAATATTATACATGTTATCAGAATCATGGGAATTGTCAGTTCAGATTTCATGGATCAGGACTATCTCTTGCAACAACCACCTCAGCAATTATACATTTTAAAGATATATATATATATATTTAGAGCACGCAGGAGGAGGAGAAGCCAGCCATTTACTGTGGCTCATTTACACACACAAGTTCAAGGTTTGGTGCTGTTTTGCGAATTGATGTTTGGTGGGCTACTTCTCTGGGTGAGTGGACATGGCAGCAGGCAAGGGGCAGAGGTGTACCTGAGACTGACTGGAGGGTTACTGAGTCATACTGGGGGGTGACAGAGAGTGTACTGGAACCTACTGGGCTATATTAGAAGATTGCAGTGAATGTTACTGGGAAAAACTGGGCTATACTGGGGTTAATTGGGATATACTGGGGGTGTAAGAGTGAGTGTACCTGGGATTGACAGGGCCATACTTGTGAGTGAGATTGTGCTGGAGAAACCATTTTCAAAATTACTCTAATAGGGTTATGGATAATCATGTCACAATGGTTGAGAAGGGAGAGAGAATAGAGGAGGAGGAGGCACCCCTTACAGAGAATATACAAGACTAGAGCACAGTTTTTGGAAGGGTCAGAAGGGCAAGTCATGAACAGGTTCAGATTGAACAAGGAAACCATACTGTACCTATGCGAGCAGTAAGATCAGAACTTATTTCTACCATAATGCACTCTTCCGCTCTGTCTTGGGGGCTATCAATTGCACTCACATCCCTATAAGGGCACCAGAGTGAGACAAGGCCACCTACCAAAATGGCTTCCACTCCCTCAATATACAGGTGGTCTGAGATGACAAGAGTATCATCTTTGATATCGTGACTGGGTTTTCTGGATCCAGTCATGAAAACTATATCTTCTCACAGTCAGGAATTCATGACCGCTTCCAGAAAGGTAAGAATGCACTTACTATTACCACCACACAGCAACTAACTTCTTCTTTTGGTCTCCCTCATATCTAGGTGGATTGATAGCTGTTGCGACTGTCGCTGCCTGACGTCTTCACTCCGCCCTCTTTACCTCTGTGGCGACTCCCTCCTGGTTGAAGGATGGCTGGCTTCCGCGGCATCTCCCTGCCGAATTCCTCCGGCGTCCCCGGACTGGCCCGACGCTGCAAATACGCCATGTTGCCTGAAGCCTAGGGTGCGCACGCGCTCCGATTGAAGTACCAGCAAGGGCACGAACCTCAGGGGCGTCCACCTGAGATGACATCATCTGCTTCCGATATTTAAAGGTCTCTGTTATCGCTAACAGACTGAGTTAGCAAGGATTCGTCCAAGCTACTCTGCCTCCTCGGACTTACCAGAGGTACCCGCTCCTCGGGGGCCTCGCTCTCTCTTTGCCTTTCAGGTACAGACAGGAACCGGTACTCGCTCCTCGAGGGCCCTCGTTACTGACTCTCTGCTGATTCTCTTCTGCCTGGAAGTTATCGCTGCCTCCATCATTGTGAGTTGCCATTGCTCTCTCAGAGCTTTCCCTGGAACCAGGTACTCGCTCCTCGAGGGCCTAGCCTTTCCAGCTGCTGAGCTTCTCCAAGACCATTATTGTGAGTGTTGTCATCTAGTTCTGTTCATGAACTCTGCATACCCTGCCTACTCACTGTCTACAGTTTCTCAACAGCTCAGCCATCCTGGGATCGCTGTTCCAGTATCTGAGGGACTTCAGCCCTGCCAGGCACTTCAGCTCACTATTGCCACCTCTGGTGGTTTCAAAAACCTGTTTAATAAAAGAACTAGTGTGTGTCTGTCTCCATACTCTGAGCCTAGCCGGTGGTCCCTCTCGGGATCTTCCCCCGGGGGCATGGTCATCTGCCACTGGCCCAAGGATCCACCCACAACTAACACCAGAATTATTACAGAAATAACTCCCCTATCTGATTGCTCCTCCCATCAGCATAGCGGATTATTACAATAGCACTGGCCCAGGAGGACCGTGACAACCTGGTCTAGGGGAACTATCCTGCTTCCCAACATTACAGGTGACAGGATATGCAACTCAAAACCTGACTCGTGATTCCACTAGGTAATCCATGGACTGCTACAGAAGCTCATTACAACAGGACCTACCAGCAGACCAAGGCAATCATTGTGGGAACATCTGGCCTATTCAAAACATGTTTCTGATGCCTGGACAGATCTGGGGGATGACTTCTCTACAACCCTGCTAAGGTCTGCAAAATCTTTCTAGCCTGCTGCATGTTTCAAAACTTGGCTAAATGCAGAGGCCTAGCTCCTGCAGACAGAGTAGAAAATCATCTGAATGAAGAGGAGGCACAGAACCTGACTCATGAGGAATTGTAGGAGATACATCGCCAGATTCAAGAGCAGATAATACAGGAAAGAAACACTCTGATACAAAGACATTTTAGACGATGAAAGTGCATTTATTTATATGGTGTACTAAGGCATTTAAAAAAAGTAAAAATACATTTATTATAGGAGTGCTCAATGTGATAAAATATAGAGACATGACATTTAGTGGCTTTTTTATCTGCCCTCTTTTACATGCCTGAAATTCAGCTGCCTTGTCTTGACCAAGTCTTGTGCTGCTTTGCAGCAGGGTTCTAAGGCAGCCGACACTGCCTTCAGAGGGCCTGGAATGTGGGGGGCAGTGGCACATTATTATAGCTGCTAGAAGGGCCTGGAGAGCTGTGAGGCTACTGAAAAGATGAACCAGAAACAACTGTGGGCCTATCCTCCTCAGCACCAGTCACCTAGGAGAGAGGGGGAGCATCTTCTCTGGTGGTGGTGATGATGCTGGCTGCATCAGTATTGGTGGTGGTTGCAGAAGAGGAAGTGGAACCACAATGGGTGGTGGTGGAGCTATATGTAGAGCTGCCCACAGGGCAGGAAGAAGTCCATCCTGGAGAGGTACCATCCAGGGTGATGGTGCTACAAATGCTGGTGGGGGCTTCATCCAGGGAAGTATCACATAGAGCTGCTGGGGGCTGAGGCTGACAGCGGGACATCCTCTGCAGCATCTCCCTCCACACTGCAGCCTGGACCTACATTTCTTCTCAAACATCCCTTAGCTCCTCCTACATGCCCTGCCTCTCCTCTTGGACAGCATCCTCAGGTCTCATATATCATTTCTGAGGCCAGTGATCTCCTCTACCACTCGGGCATTCGGTTACATTATATGCCTCTCCATGGGAGTGCCCTGCTTCTCCTCTTCTCTAGGAGAGGCGAAGCCTTCCTCTGCTGAGCTACCTTCTTCTTGTCCACCTGCATGACATCAGAGATCTGGCATGCATGACATAGTTGCAATCATCTGCATCTCTGTATGCTTCTTCCCCCATGGGCTGTTGCTCCTTGGCACTAGATGCTCCTTTGCTGGTCTCTCATCCTTCATGTTCTCTTGTAGACAAGCAAGCACGTCTCATGAGCACCGCCTTGCCTTTCAGAGGCCACTGGGTCTCAGTGCAATGGAATCCTCACTTGGCTGCTCCCTTACAAAAAGTAAGAATGTACATACTTTCAATATATAAGCTATATGTTTTTTTCTCTTTACACTCACTGGGCCTTTTTTCCTGCCTAACAAAAAAACTCCATGGGCTCTATTCTAGCACCGCCTGCTAAACCGCTAACTGGATAGAAAGCATTTTCACAGTACCAAAATCTGTCCTTGATACACCTGTAAAGCACAAGCAGTCAAGGACAGAGAAATTGCTCATTAACTGAAATGAATCTTGATTAGGGTTGCCAACTGGCTCAAGATTTTTAGGATAGGTTGATACAGTCCTTGATTTATATAATTGCAATCTTGAATTTTTAATTTGGACTTCCCTATTGCATTTCCTTAAAAAAGCTATAATAATAGTCACTGCATGTAGTGTGGAAAAACCAGGACTGGATCAACCTATCCAGAAAATACTGAACTACCCTACTCTTCAGTGCTTGCTATATCTGACCTGTGCATCATTTCATGCTGCTAAACAATATGGAGAAATTACTCTTACCTGATAATTTCTTTTTCCTTAGTACAGTCAGGTGAACCTAAAACCAGTGGGTTATGCACCTCTACCAGCAGATGGAGATGGAGCAAAGCTGACATCACAGTATATAAACCCCTGCAGTGACATCAGCCTGCCAGTATTCTCTGAAAAAGCCAACTGTGGACAAACTAGCAAAACTTGATTATTAACAGCCAACAGGAAAAACACTGAGTTCAGACAAAGAACAATAACACTAATCTAGGAACTGCACTGACATTTACCAGTACTCCCTGGAACACACAGCCATGCAGGAGGGCCATAGCACAACCAACCGGCAGCTAAGAGTGGAAACTTGGATTCACCTGTCTGAACTAAGGAAAAGGAAATTATCAGGTAAGTAATAATTTCTCTTTTCTTAGTGCACATACAAGTGAATCCAAAATCAGTAAGATGTATCAAAGCCACTCATGAATAGGGTGGGAGGCTGCTTGCGGTCCAGTCAAAACCGCATATGCGAAGAAAATCTTCTATAACATGAACAGTAACAGACTAGTATTCATCCAGGCATAGTACAGTATATATCGAGTGTACTTCATAGGGAACATGTCACTATGTCTAATCAAACTGGCGCTTCTATTGTCTTTTAATTCCTTTGTTCTAGTAAGGATTATAAGAACTATATTCTTTTGTACTATGATAGAGGATATACAATGTTTTAATCATGTATAAGCCAATAAAAATTTATAAATTAAGAAAAAAAAAACCCACATGTGAGAAGGCTATGTCCTCCCGGGACTGCACATCCAGAATATAATGCCTGGAAAAAGTGTGTAGGGAGGACCACGTCACAGCTCAGTGGCTCAGTATCCACATATACGACCTGCCTACCTCCTTAATCCAGCGGGCTATTGTATCCCACAATGCCGGCTCACTTTGTTTACTCCAGCCATGGAGAATAAACTGCTGATCTGTATTTCTGAAAGGTTCCAAAACCTTCATGCCTTTTGACATTCAAGCGCCATAACAGGCAATATTCCTCAGCATCTCTTGCCCTGTCCAGAGACGGCAGGGAAATAGACTGATTCAAGTGAAAATCCAGGACCACTTTTAGTAACAAGGAAGGAACAGTACACAGCTGTATCGCCCCTGGAGTCACTTATAGAAACAGCTACCAGCAAGACAAGGCCTGTAGTTCAGATACTCGACGCGCAGAACAAATTGCCACAAGAAACATCACTTTTAAGGTCAGTAATCTCAAGGAAAGGCCACATATCGGTCAAAACATAGGGCCTACTAAGAAACCCAAAGCTAGATTAAGACTCCACAAGGGCACTGATAACCGCAAGGCTGGATGAAGAAGCTTCACTCCTTTCAAGAAATGGGCCACACCTGGATAATCCGACAAGGGTCCACCATTCACCTGACCTCGGAAACAAGCAAAAGCCTGTACCTTTAATGAATTAAAGGTCAACCCCTTACTCAATCCATCCTGCGAAAATTCCAAAATGAGTGGGATCTTAACTGAATTAGGGAGAACCCCTCAATCTCCACACCAAGCCTCAAACACTCATCAAACCCGCACACAGACTAAGGAAGTGGAAAACTTCCTCGCTCATAGCAAGGTGACAATCACCACAGTAGAATATTCCTGAGCCCTCTCAAGGGCCAAATCATAAAACAAAATTGAGTCAGATCTTCATGAAGAACAGGACCCCGCCCTAGCAGATCCCTGTGTGCCAGAAATTGGAGGGGGGAGTCCACCAGGAGCCTTTACAAATCTACATACCACGGTATCCTGGGCCAATCTGGTGCCAGCAAAAGTACCATCCCCTTGTAATATTCGATCTTCCAAATAATTCTGCCCAACACGGGCCACGGGGGAAAAGCATACAGCAGTTTGCCCTCCGGCCACTCCTGCATGAGGGAATTGATGCCGAAGGACTTTGGATCTTGTTACATGTGTCGTTTGCGGAAGACCTGCGGCATGGCCCCCCTCATCTTTCTATAGTGACTCCAGCCTCTGGTTCCTCCTCGCTGGTGGCGGTGAGCTGTCAGCTTTGTCCTCGGGCTTCCCCCAGTGCTTCCGGCTCTGCCAAAGTTCTCAGCGTTCCCGGTCCAGCTTCCACTTCTTGTCGGGCATCTCCGTGTGGCCCGTGGAGAGACGATGCTACTCACACCGCGCCCATCCCTAGGTGCGCATGCGTGCATCACTGATTCTTAAGTAGGGACCGCGGCGGGAACCTAGCTGCGGCCCCGGATGATGACATCAACCCGACTACAGTATTTAAGCTCAGGCTCCGCTCCCTAGCTTGCCTTTGCAACAGGTCTCCTCACTGGTCGAGTACTCGTTGCTTCCTAGAGATTCGTCTCATCCCTGCGTTCCTGTTCCTCGTTGCTCCTGGTTCCTGTTTCTTCGTTCCTACTCTGCTTATGCTTCGGATTGACTACATGGTTTGACTTTGCTTTGCCTGACTTTGCCATTGATCATCTCCAGACCCAGACCTCCGCTTCACCTGACTACACTACTGCTTATCTCCAGACCCAGACCTCTGCTTCGACTGACTACGCTACTGCCTATCTCCAGACCCAGACCTCTGCTTCGCCTGACTACACTACTGCCTATCTCCAGACCCAGACCGCCGCTTCATCCGACTACACATTACCTATCTTGAGACCCAGACCTCTGCTTCGTCCGACTATGCATTGCTTATCTCCAGACCCAGACTTCGCTTTGCCTGACTACGCCTTTGACTATCTTCGTGATCAGACCTCAGCCTTGCTTGCCACTGCCTCGGATTGCCGACAGCCCTGACTCAAGCTTGCCTTTGGACGTCTGTCCTACTTACTCCCTGGATGTGGTTTCTTCAGCCTTCGGCCTGCTTTTGCTTGAGCGCCCCCTGTCTGCCTTCATTCCATTGGCACCTGAGTTTCCAGGATACTACCTAGTCCAGAGTAAGACTGTACCATCTCTCATCTGCTGTCTCTGGGCTGAATTGACTTCTTCTGCAACTACATACAGTGGCCCACCTAAGTCCTGCTGGCCCCGGCACCCAAAGGCTCAACCCGTAGGGAACGAGGGCTGGTATAGGTGAAGTTCCAGCAGCCTCTGTCTATCAGCCCATTCCACCTGCCAACGGTGGGGACCCATAGGCCCTTGCCTACGGGTTGCGTCAACCCCACCTCAGTCCAAGGGTCCACCTCCAACGCAACAGATTTCTCCTGCGATTGAAGAAACGAGGAACTTTCACATTGCAAAAAGTCACCAGTAGATCCAAGAACGAAAGGCCTTAGAGATCCACTATTAGATGAAGCGTCTCATTTAACAAGTCCCATTCTCCTGGATCTAGACTCTGTCTACTGAAGAAGTCAGCTCTTACATTGTCTTTTCCTGCAATGTGCGAAGCTGAGATCTCCTGAAGAATCAGTTCTACCCATTCCATCAGCTGGGCTATTTCCTGCGACTCTTGCTGGCACTGGTTTCTCCCTGCTGATTGAAGTAAGCCACTGTCATTGCATTGTCCTACATTATTCGGACTGCTCGACCCTGCAATCTATCACCAAAACGCAAGCATGCTAACTGGACCGTATGGGCTTCCAACAGATTGCTATTCCAGAGATACTCTTCTCCACTCCAGTGCCCCTGCGCTGTCAGCACCTCATAGTGAGCTCCTGAGTCTTGGAGGCTCGCATCTGTCATGAGTACTAGCCAATTTGGTGAACTTAGGGAAAACCCTTTCCTTAGATGATCTGCTTTTAACTACCACTGCAGTTGAGTGCAAACCTCCATCAGCAGGTGGAGCCGAATTAAATAGTATCAAGACTGTGGGCTCCAATGAAAGAGCAGAGTGCACTGAAGAGGATGCATATGTACCCTTGCCCATGGTACCTCCTCCAGGGTCACCACCATCAATCCCAGCACCTGCAGATAAGACCACACTGTCGGGTGTATTGTGTGCACCTGGGCCCTCAGCTTCTGAATATGGACCTCTGGCAGGAACACCCTGCCCTGTTCTATGTTGAACCAAACACTGAGATACTTTAGCATCTGAGATGGGCAGAGATTGCTCTTGGCAAAGTTCATGACCCAACCTAATTCCTGCAACAAGGTGATCACCTTGCACGAGACCCAGAGGCTGTCTTCCAGACTCTTGGCCTGAATCAGCCAGTCATCCAAGTTCATATGTACCAAGATCCCATCCTTTCAGAATTCCATCCCACCACTACCATAACCTTGGAAAAAGTTCTGGGCACAGTGGCCAAACCAAACGGAAGTGCCCCAAAACCACGAAATGCAGAAACCGTTGATGCTTTAGTCGGATGGGAATATGTAGGTATGCCTCAGACAAATCCAGAGGCGTCAGGAACTCCCCTGACTGTACTGCCATTATCACTGAGTGCAAGGTTTCCATGTGAAAATGAGTCACATGCAAATGACGGCTAACTCCTTTGAGATCCAGAATGGGACGAAATGGGCCCTCCTTCTTGGGCACAGCAAAATAAATGGAATATTGTCCCATATTTTCTTGAGACCTGGGAACTGGAACCACAGCAAGCAGCCTTAGGAGTCTTGACAACATACGCCCCACTGTCTGTCTCTTCTGCAGAGAGTTGCAGGGAAACAGCATGAACACGTTCCTTGGGACTGCAAAACTCCAGAGCATAGCCACCTCGTATCACCTCCAGAACCCACTGGACTGTCGTGATCTTGACCCACCTCTGATAAAAAAAAAAAAGAGAGAAGTGACCTCCTATTTCCTGTTCCCAGAGGTGGGTTGGCACACCTTCATTAGAAGACTCGGGGTGCTCTACTACCTGAGGTTGCACCCCATCTGGGCTGCCTAGGATGAAAGGACTGAGATCTACCCAAAGGTCGAGTCCTCCAAAAGGTCACTACTCTGTAGGGCTGAAAACATCTCGAGCTGAAGGACATGGCACTTGTTTCTTATCATTTGGTAATTGAGGAACCGGGGACTCATCCCACTTATTGGCCATTTTCTCCAGCTCACTCCCAAACAAGAGCGAGCCTTTAAAGGGCAACTTTGTAAGATTAGCCTTCGAGGCTGTATCGGCCAACCAATTTCTCTGCCGTAGCTGACGCCTAGCTGCTACTACCGAAGCTACCCCTCTGGCTGAAGTGCAGATCAAATCGCAGCCCGCATCTGCCAAAAAGGCAGCTGCTGGTTCCATCACTGCCCTGGAATTTTCACCAGACTCATCAAACTCCTGAGAGAGCAGCAAACAAGAGCAAATCACCAGGGAACAACAAGAAGCTATCTGCAAAGTCATTGCTATTGCTTCAAAAGCCTGCTTTAAAGATAGCCTCAATTATTCTATCCTTTGCATCCTGCAAGGCTACTCCCCCTTCAACAGGAATAGTTGTATGCTTGGTAATGGAAAAACAAGTGCATCTATCTTCGTAAAACACAATTGCTTTCTCACAACTGGATTCAGGGGGTACAGTCTGTCCAAGACTCATCCCCCTTTAAAATTAGCTTCTGGGGCACTCCATTCAAGACCAATTAATTCTTGAACAGCCTCCATAATAGGAAAGAAATATGAGGCTTTACACAAGGAAACCAGAATGGGACTTTTCTTTGGCTCAGATATTGATTCAGCCCCAGGTACTCCCAGCATCTTCAATGTCTGGAAAATGAGATCCGGTAACTCATCTCTATGAAAGAATCGCAACATAGTTTTATATGGTTTCAATCCTGGAGGAATCTCCCCATCCTCCAGGGAGTAAAGATCGGCTCATCATCCATGCTACCTGTATCCCTATCTAGAAAACTTGTTAGGAAGCACTAGGAGAGCGGTTCCGCTTACCAGGGGATGTGTGTTCTTGGACCATGGCTCGACCCCAGAGGAACTCTGAAGAGGTGCCGTGGCAGGCGAGGCATGCCCAAGCATGGGCTGGACAGGAGCGAGGCTGAACTGAAGACAGATGACTGGAGATACTGACCCTCCTCTGGACCTGCCCGCTTCGGAAGACCAGCAAAGACCAGAACATGGAGATTCAGACGAAGACTCAGGAACAAGGTACTTGGGTGCACAGATGAGACTCAGGAATGAGGTACTTGGATGCACAGACGAGACTCAGGAACAAGGTACTTGGATGCACAGACGAGACTCAGGAATGAGGTACAAGGCATTCAGAAGACTCAGGAGAGGTACAAAGCATTCAGAAGACTCAAGCAAGTACTGGGTTGAGACTGCGACGCAGCGCGCCCTACACAGTCCACTCGTGGGACTGGTCACGGACCACGCTGGATTCGAAGAGCCTCTAGAAGGATGTGGATCAATGAAAAGGAACATATCTCAGAAGCTGTAGAGGCCTGCATTGAGGCGCGTCCTACACAGCCGCCAGTGGCTGGTCGCGGACCACGCTATGACTGTACAGGTTCTGGCAGAGTCTTTGGCTTCCCTGCCGGCTGAAGACCCAGGAAGTGGCTGCAGCACGTTGGGGAGAGCAGGAGCAGCAGCGGTGGTCCGAGCCACATGGGAGAGCTCCCAGCGGCCCGACCCTGCTGCGCAGGGCCGGAGGGAGACGGAGATCTGCGAGGCGATTCAGCGGCCCAACTGACCGTTCTTTCCTGCAACAGGCTGGAAAGAACCGGGCTTAGTAAAATCAGAGAGGGGCAACTCCTCCTGAGCCTCCAAAGAGCGCTAACACAAGTTAGAATGAATGCCAAGCTGAGATGCCCTAATATGACAAGAAACGCACAGGGCAAGGTGCTTAGGTTTCTTCGCTATAGGCACCATCAGTCTGCCAATACATTTGGATAAGGCACACAGCACTGTGCCAAAATTAAGTGCACAACTTGAACTCCCTCAGGATGCTCAGAAAATGTGCACAAATGGATCCCGCCAAGCTGAAATGCATTAAAGAATGGCCTCAGCCTAATGGATTACATGCGCTTCAACACTTTCTGGGGTTTGCGAATTATTATCGCAGTTTTATCCAGAATTTTTCTAAACTAGCTGCCCCCTGTCTGCTCGGACTCGCAAAGGAGCCAACATCAAGGCGTGGCCGGTCGAGGCTGAAGAAGCTTTCCAAGCACTCAAAAACTTCTTTCTTCGACAACCATGTCTTCGGCATCCCGACCCCAAGCTCCCATTTATTGTTGAAGTGGATGCATCGGCTGAAGGGGTTGGTGCTGTTCTGAGTCAGACTAATACATCAGGAGTTTCCAACCCTTGTTCATACTTCTCCAAGAAATTCTCAGCGGCAGAACGTAATTACTCCATCGGGGATAAGGAGCTTCTTGCTATCAAGATGGCATTAGAAGAGTGGCGACAGTGGTTGGAGGGAGCTCAACACCGCATAACTATCTTTACGCACCATAAATATTTAACATATCTTCACCAGGCTCAACGTCTGAACCCTCGTCAGGCCCGTTGGGCCCTCTTTTTCACTCGCTTCAACTTTGAATTACGGTACCGTCCTGCCGACAAGAACATTAAGGCTGACGTCTTATCTCGATCATTCTCCACAGAGGATACTGAGGATCCTGTACAACATATCATTGACCCAGCTCGTATCATTCTGTCTGCTACTTTCACGGTACCACCAGGGAAGACTGTGGTGCCTAAACGGCTTCGTAATAAAGTTTTGGTGTGGGGTCATGATTCCAGGTTGGCGGGACATCCCGGACGAATGCGAACGCAGGCTCTCTTACAACAGTACTATTGGTGGCCTGAGATGCACAAAGATATACGAGCCTATGTAGATTCATGTCCAGTCTGCGCGCAACATAAAGTCCTCACCGGGAAAACGAACACAAGCTCCACACTCACTATCCAAGTATGCACAGGAAAGGGTAAGTATGCAAATACCACTAAAAAAACAAAACACAAATCCCAGCACAGTAATAACCATAAGATTATTACAACTACCAATAACCTAATTCCAGTAAAACGAACCAACAATAGCATACTAATGATCTCCTTTCTTCTAGAAAACGCAGTGACAAAAAATTTCCCATCATCACAGACCTGCTATATGACACAAAACCTAATTTTATAGCAATAACAGAATCATGGCTAAAAAAATCAGATGTAGTTATAAAGAATCAGATACCAAACAAAAACTACGAGGTCTTCTGCATCCCAAGAATAAATAAAAGGGGTGACGAACTATTACTAATTATTGAAAAAACATTTAAAACTAAATTACTACCAATCAAAACACCAACAAATCATGAAATTGCCCTTTTTGATACTAACCAATTTCAAATCTGTCTAGAATACTGCCCACCCAGTCTCCTCAAGCTAAATATCTCCCCACTAATAGAATTTTTCACAACTAATCTAAACCCCTCCAAACCCACCATAATTTTAGGAGACTTTAATTTACACATGGACGCTTTCCCCCTATCGAATACCTGCCAAACACTGATTGACATCATGACTGTATTAGGGTTTAAACTGATCACTGATAAACCTACACACAAAGCTGGACACTCACTAGACCTAACTTTCATTAACAGTACCCTCCTTGAAAACATAAAAACCGAATACACACAAATCCCATGGTCAGACCACTTCCTCATTAACTCTCAGATCAAGCACACAGGACAAATAGTAAAGCAAAACACTGAACCAGCCGAATTCTTCTATCGCCCCCCTTTCAACACAGACATTCTTAAAGACAAACTAACGGAAAAATTAACACACATCAACTACGAAAATAGTCACAACGCCACAACAGACTGGTTAATCAGCACCACTTCATTAGCTAATGAACTAAACCCTCTAAAAACGGCTCGCTTTAAAGAACAAAAGCCAAATAATCCATGGTATAGTGATCAAATCAAAGAAGTCAAACGGATACTTAGAAAAAAGGAAAAAGAATGGAAAAATAACAAAACAACTGAGAATTTAACAAAATACAGAAAACAACTAGCATACTACAAAAAAATAATTTTAGATACCAAAAAGAAATACTACAGCTCAAAAACAGAAAAATTTACAAATAACCCCAGAACCCTATTTAACATAGTAAAGAACCTAACAAATGATAACACAAGCAATCACTTGTCCCTACAAGAAAACCAATGCAATGATGTAGCACAATTCTTTAAAGACAAAATTGAGAACCTAAGAAAAAAAATCCCCAATACTATGAAATAAGAAATTAAGATGCCCACTAGAGATGTCAGTATATGGTCAGAATTTGAGGAAGCATCACATTCTGAAGTCGAGAAAATGATCAATCAACTGAACCCAGCTACCCACGCTATTGACACCATACCCATTTTAGAATTTAAAAAACTAGCCAACACTATAACCCCAACACTAACTAAAATCATCAACCTCTCACTAGATGAAGGAGTAATGCCGGACACCTTGAAAGGAGCCATAATCAAACCAATTATCAAGAAAAAGAACCTCGACCCACTAAGTCTCAGCAACTATAGACCAGTTTCCAACCTACCCCTAATAGCCAAGCTAATCGAAAAAACAGTGCAAAACAACTATCAAACCACCTCGAAAATAACAACATCCTATACCCAGCTCAACACGGATTCCGCAAACATTACAGCACAGAAACATTGTTATTAGCTCTATCAGATAATATCTTAAGAGGATTTGATACAGGAACACACTACATCCTGGTTCTATTAGATCTCTCTGCAGCATTTGACACCGTGAATCACAGAATTCTAATCAACAGACTAAAGGAAATAGGACTCACTAGTAAAACAATGAAATGGTTTCAGTCATACCTACACAATAGATGTTTCCAGGTACAAATCAAAAATGCACTCTCAGAAAAAGTCACACTGCAAACCGGTGTCCCACAGGGATCAGCCCTATCGGTAACACTCTTTAACATTTATCTCCTCCCAGTCTGCCACCTACTAGCAGGACTCGGAATCATTCACTACATATACGCTGATGATATACAACTATTATTACCCATTGTAAACACCATTGATGAAACAATGAAACTAGCCAATATGTATCTTGAAATAATCAGACAACTCCTAAACCATACGGAACTGGTAATTAACATTGACAAAACTGAGTTCTTATACCTTGAACGAAAAAACACTCACCATATACAACCAACACTCATAACCAAAACAATTCAAGACATTGAGTTTGCAATAAAAACAAGAAATCTAGGAGTAATAGTTGACCCTGAACTAAACATGAAACAACACATCTCACAGAAAATAAAGGAAGGATACGCAAAACTTATGATCCTGAGGAGACTAAAACCCCTTTTAACGACAGACAACTTTCGCACAGTTCTACAAGCAATGATATTCGCAAGCACAGATTACTGTAACTCCCTGCTATTAGGATTACCTCAATCTACAATTCGGCCACTGCAAATACTGCAAAATTCCGCTGCTAGAATTTTGACTGGCAAAAAAAAAAGAAATGACCACATTACAGGAACACTTGCTGAACTTCATTGGCTTCCAATAGAACAAAGAATACAATATAAGGCATTATGTATAATCCATAAACTAATCCACGATGAAAAAGCTGACTCGCTTAACACAGCACTATGCATCCATGTTCCACAGAGAAACCTGAGATCTGCCAATAAGGCTCTTCTAACCATCCCCTCTGTCAAATCAGCACGTCTCACGCAAGTAAGGGAAAGAGCACTGTCACTGGCTAGTCCCGTACTATGGAACACCATGCCACTTGAAATAAGACTACAGAGAAATGTGAAAATTTTCAAAACCAATCTGAAAACCTGGCTTTTTAAACACGCTTTTTATAAAGATAAAGAGAAGGAGAAAAACAGATGAGGAATAAAGACACACTAAAGTTAGAAGCTGTTATTTTTAACCTAACATGCAAGTGCGCACATGTTACAAAATCAGGGGTCGGCGCACACAAGGGGTGCACACTTGTGCATCTTGCGCAGGCCGACGCCCACAGCTTTCCTCAATTCCCTCCCAGTCTGCTCCAATTTCGAAGCGGACTGGGAAGGAACTTCCCAACCCCCTACACTAACCTCCCTTCCCCTAACCTACCTGCCCCTAGCCCTAACCTAGCCCCCCCCCCAGATCTTTATTTTACCTTTTGCGCTGAGGCAGGCGCAGGTTGCGTGCGCCGGCACCCTGCCAGCATGCGATCCCCTGACACAGCGGCAAATGGCCACTGTGCCGGGGGCCTCTAGCCCCGCCTCTTTCCAGAGGCTCCGGGACTTGGCACGTTACCGGGCTTTTGAAAATTGGCTCGGCGCACGTAAGGCCGGTCACACCCGTAAATCCCCGGGATTTATACACATACCACTTTGAAAATCTACCTCTTAGATTTCTGTACTTTTACACTGAATTTTAAAGTAGCAAACTCTCTTCTAATCCTCAAGCTTTCTTAGACCACTAATGCCTCAGAGGTGTCTACTCTGTTACAGATCTTAGTGTCAACTAGGGATGTGCATTTGTTTCATCCGTTTCATACGTTTCCTATACAAGCATGTAATATGGAACGTATGAAATATATGAAACAAATGCACATCTAATTGACATGTAATGGGAAACGTATGAAACAAATTAAATGAATGAAACGAATGCACATCCCTAGTGTCAACTGCAGAAAGGCAACCTTCATACTTTAATCCCTCTGCAATATCATTCAAAGACACTGAACAAAGCTGGCCACAGGAAAGATTTCTAAGGCACTACACCACTACCCACTGTTGTCTGTCATTCTACCAGTTTCTAATTTAGTTCATCATCTTGGTGCTTCACCCCAGGCTGCTTCTGAGCCTCCTGTGTGCAACAGTATCAAAATCTCAGGTAAGCATCCTAATACGATGTTCAGAAGGGTGCCTAACTGGAACTTTAGGTGTCTAGGGACCAAAATTCAAAAGAAAGCTGAGCGCCTACATTTAAGTCCCTAAATCAGGAGTCTATTTTCTGCTGAACTCAGAAGCCTTTCAGATGAAAATTCAAATAAATTTAAGACTGTAAGTTAGACCTCTAAATTTAGGAATGCTATTGATTTGCCAGATTTAGGCTACTAAATTGGGTGCCTATTTCTGAAAAACAGTTATAAATTCCTAGTGAAACCAGGTGCCTAAATAAAGGCACTCAGCCTTAGTAAATTTTCAAAAGGACCAAGTTATAAGCCTAACTCTTTGAAAATTGAACCCCTACTTTTTAGCCTGCACAAATCCCACAAACTTTCAAACACAAAGTATATGCATAAATTGTGTATGAAAATCAGATTATGCAGTTAAAACTACATGTATACACTTACACCATTTAAAACAATGGTGTAAAGTATGCGCATTAACTTGTCTGCCTACATTTTTTAAATTTATCTGTATATGCATAGTTTCTTAAACATCTGAACACCCTCCCAGGCTGGGAATTCCTCTTTTCTGTATGGCTAAAAATATGCTCATTGTGAAAGTACACACAGACTTTCAGCTGTCTAAAAATCCACTTAGTCAGATATGGATGAGTTAGGCAGGTTAACTTTTGTTTCACACGTGTAAGTCATTTAAAATTATTCCCATGTGTGGTACATAAAAGGATCACATCACCAACAAATCAGTAGACTCCTGCCTATCATATAGACTATCATCATAAGATCAAGTAGACACGAATCGCATACAGTGAAATGATTTTATTACAAGCGCAATAATTTACAAAAATATGCCAAATTACTAGCATCTGCTGACAGAATGCAAAATTATTGCCTACTGTAGCAGATCAAGACTGAGGAACGAAGAAATACTAGCCATATCGGCAGATTCGGCTCAGGATGGGATAGAGAGGATAAGGAGGTGGTAGCTTTAGTAGCAGTTTGGCACGTAGGTGGAAGAGAGGTGGCAATGGCAGATCGGGCCTAGGAGGGAGGAGTCAGGAATGGCAAATTGAAATCATGAGAGCGAAGAGGCAGCAATTGATCTGGGCCAAAGGGCTTTTCGTGTGTTGGTAAGCCACAAAACAGTAAAATGAAAAAAAAAAAAAAAAAGCCCTTTTCCTTTAAGAAAATCTGTAGAAAAACAATGCAATAAAATCATCCCAGATAATATACACAGAAAACGTAGTATTAGGTAATCCGCACCCCACCAACATAGCCATGATGGGAAAACAAATTTGGCCCATATATTGTGGGGCGGATTTTAAGAGCCCTGCTCGCGTAAATCCGGGCGGATTTACGCGAGCAGGGCCTTGCGCGCCGGTGCGCCTATGTTCCATAGGCCTACCGGCGCGCGCAGAGCCCCGGGACTCGCGTAAGTCCCGGGTTTTTCGAGGGGGGCGTGTCGGATCGGCGCGACGTTTTGGGGCGGGACGCGGCATTTCGGGGGGGGCCCGGGGGCGTGGTTTCGGCCCGGGGGCGTGGCCACGCCCTCCGGAACCGCCCCCAGGTCCCGTCTCGGCGCGCTAGAGGCCCGCTGGTGCGCGGGGATTTACTTCTCCCTCCGGGAGGCGTAAATCCCCCGACAAAGGTAGGGGGGGATCTATATAGGGCCGGGGGGGTGGGTTAGATAGAGGAAGGGAGGGGAAGGTGAGGGGAGGGCGAAAGCGAGTTCCCTCCGAGGCCGCTCCGATTTCGGAGCGGCCTTGGAGGGAACGGCGGCAGGCTGCGTGGCTCAGCGCGCGCCGGCTACACGAAATCGGCAGCCTTGCGCGCGCCGATCCAGGATTTGAGCGGCCACGCGCGTATCTACTAAAATCCAGCGTACTTTTGTTTGCGCCTGATGCGCAAACAAAAGTACGTGAAGGCGCGCTTTTTGAAAATCTACCCCTAACATTTCAGGCTGATACATAGATCTTAAATTCTGCATGTTCAGCATTTTTAGAGAAAGACACTATCAAACTGAGGATGCACACTGAAAGAAATTATTCTTTTTCAGGACATCCGAACAGTCATCCTAGATGAAAATGACACTGAAATGCAATTTTTATGATTTGAAAGCTTTGTCTATTAAGTGAATCCCCAAATACTACCATTAGTGAGTTAAGGATTAGTAGTCTTTTAGTACAGGATTCTATCTTGGCTTAGACTTTATGATATTCCAAATTGAAGGACAAGTCCAAAACATATGCTTGGAGTTCCCAGTGTCCCAATAGTTCCTCCACCATAATGGAAGTCTCTTAGCTTCATTTGATATAAAGACATTAGCCGATTCTGTACTGCACTATTATGAAGCCTTGCACAAAGACTTTGGAAATGCAGACCCAGAAAGAATTCATGTCTTTCACCTGGATAGGGATACCAAACTCTTCTGACTAGAGATACTATAACCAAAGTCCTTCTTTCCTGATTTGTTTCCTAGGATTAGCAATTAAAATTATCTGAAATAATTAGATAGCTTCCAGAGCCTATGGTGACCTTTTGCTTCAATATTCTAGAAAAAGCAAGTTTGCTTACCGTAAACTGTGTTTTCCGTAGATAGCAGATGAATTAGCCATGCTGTCTGGGAGTCCCCAGCTGAAGTATTGAGTGCATTCACTTGTCTGCCTACATGAGATTATTTGTAGGTCAGTTATTGCGCAATACAGAATAGGAGGCGGACAGTTCCGAAGTGATTGAACTAGTTAAGTGTTCTTTTGGAGATTTATCCGCCCCATTTTTACGTCATCTCCCGACTGTTTGTCTAAGCAGTAATGGGATGTGAAGGTGTGAAGTGAAGATCATGTGGCTGCTTTGCAGATATCCACATCATGGAAGTGAGCAACTGAAGCAGCCATTGCATGAATTTGGTGTGCTTTGGGTGTGGAAGATAAGGATTCCGAACTCTTTTGATAGCAGAAACGTATACAGTTGGTAAGCCAGGATGATAACGTTCTCTTTGAAAGTGGAAGACCTGGCGCATTTGGATTAAATGAGAGGAAGAGTTGCGAAGGTCTGGTAGTAAAGTGAGTGCGTTGTTTATAATATGCAAGAGCACTTTTACAGTCCAATGAATGAAGATGCTGCTCGTTGTCATTTGCATGCGGTTTTGGATGAAAAATTGGTAGGGTTATGGTTTGGTATAAGTGAAAGGTGGAGACTACTTTAGGAAGAAAGTTAGGGTGTGTATGTAGTGTAACGTTGTCTTGGTAGAATTCCAAGTAAGGTGGATAGTGAACCAGTGGTTGAAGTTTGCTGATTCTTCGTGCAGAAGTGAGGGCGATTAAGAATAGCTCTTTCCAGGAAAGGTATCTAGGATGGCAAGTGTGCATTGGTTCAAAGGGTGGTGACATAAGTTGCTCTAAAACTGGGTTAACATCCCATGGTACTGGTGGTTTCTTGATTGGAGGGTAGATATAGAACACCTTTCATAAATCGGGAAACTAGAGCATGACATGCTATAGATTCTCCATTAAGAGGAGTGTGATATGCTGATATCGCGCTGAGATGAACACGTAAGGAAGTGGTGGCTAAACCTTGTGCATAAAGGAGGTGGAGGTAAGTCAGAAGCCTTTCAGGTGGACATGTGAGTGGGTCTATGTCCATAGAAGAACACCATGTGGCATGAAACTTCCACTTACATTGATAATTTAATTGAGTTGATAGCTTTCTTGATGCCACCAAAATATCTTTCAGTTGTGGAGATATGTTTAGGTTTTGGAACATGAGCCGTTCAATCTCCAAGCAGTGAGATTCAAGGATGCATGGAGTGGATGGAGAAGTGATCCTCTTGTTGGGTGAGAAGGGTGGGGGCGTTCCCCAGAGGAATTAGGTTGCAGATGGAGTAGGTAAGCATACCATGGTTGACTCGCCCATGCTGGCGCGACAAGGATCAGGTTTGCTTTGTCCTCGATGCATCTCTGTATTGTGCGAGGTATCAGAGGAATTGGAGGAAATGCGTAAAGTAGATCTTGAGACCAATCCAGTAGGAATGCGTCCTGCAGTAACCGGTGAGCACTGGGATAGACTGAGCAAAAGAGGGGAACCTTTCTGTTGCGTTCCGTTGCAAAGAGATCTATGTGGGGAAGGCTCCAAATTGAAAAAATCCGGTTGGCCACGCGTTGGTCTAGTTCCCATTCGTGTGGGTGAAAGGTTCTGCTCAACTTGTCCGCTTTGGAATTGTTGATTCCCGGAAGGCATGTGGCTTGTAGAGAAATTCCCTTGCTGTGGGACCAGTCCAGAATCTCTACCGTTTCTTTGCAGAAGTTCCATGAACCGGACCCTCCTTGTTTGTTTACATAAAATATTGCTACTTGGTTGTCAGTATGGATCATGACGACGTGTTGTCGTAGCTTGTGTTCGAAAGCTCGAAGAGCATATTTGATGGCTCGTAGTTCCAAGAGATTGATGCGATAAGTGCGTTCTTGGAACGACCACAACCCTTGAGTTTGTAGGTTGGCAAGATGGGCTCCCCATCCCGTGGGGGAGGCATCTGTGGTAAGAATCAATTGATGTCGAGGAGGCCCCAGTGGTGAGCCTTCTGTCAATGCTGGTGGGCATATCCACCAGGGAATGTCTGTTTTCATACTGTTCTTACTTCGGTGGACAAAGGACTTCGGTGGACAAAGGACTTCGGAATTGAGACCATTGGTTTTTTACACCCCATTGAAGGCGACTGATGTGGAGTCTCGTGTTTGGGACCACATATATACATGCTGCCATATGACCCAGAACAGTCAAGATTTGGCAGGCTGAAGTAGTCGCAAGATTTATTAGATGTTGGGCTAGAGAAGTAAGAGCAATACTCGGGTTTTTGGCAAGAAAGCTTTGTCTTGAATGGTGTTTATGGATGCTCCAATGAAGTCCAAGGTCTGGGTAGGTTCAAGATGAGATTTTTCATAATTTATCAGCAGACCTAGGTTGTCTAGGCAATTGATTGTTTGAATTAAATTGTCTTGGAGGAAACAGGGATTTGGGGCTACCAGTAGCCAATCGTCCAGATAAGGGAATATTTGAATCCCCCAATGATGGAGGTATGCCACCACTACCACTAGGCATTTCGTGAATACTTTGGGAGCAGATGAAAGACCGAAGGGAAGGACTTTGTATTGAAAGTGTCTCTTTCCCATCTCAAAACAGAGGTAATTCCAAGATTTTGGGTGCAATGGAATATGAGCATATGCATCTTTTAAATCTATGGAGCACATCCAATCCATGGGTTGCAGGAAGGGAAGAATTGATTTGAGAGAAGTCATTTTGAATTTCTCTTTCTGAATGTTTTTGTTGAGAAAGCAGAGGTCCAGAATTGGACGTAGACCTCCGGACTTCTTGGGTATGAGGAAGTATTGTGAATGAAATCCCGTTAGATGTTGGCAGGGAGGTACTTCCTGTATACAGTGTTGTTGAAGTAAGTGATTGACTTCTCGAAGGAGAGTCTCCCGATGGACACTCTGAGATTTGGTAGTAATCAAATGCGGAAGATGAGGAGGGGATATGAAATTGAGTGAATATCTGTTTCGTATTATATTCAGGACCCATGAATCCGTTGTGATGGTGCTCCATTGTGCAAAGAAGTGAGATAGTCGACCTCTTACTGTTTGAGTGGGTAGTGGTGGCGGAATCATTCCTAAAACCTCTGTTGGTTTTTAGTGGGTTGAGGTTCTGGCGAGGTTGACGAGGAGCGTGTGGGTGCTGGCAAGGAGCTAGTTGCTGGTAAGGCTGTTGGTGGTTTGATTGATACTGTTGGGGCCTATAGGTAGTATAAGGCCGATATTACGTCTTTGGTAAGACTTTTTGTATGAACCAAATTGACATTTAGAAGATAATGTGACATGCTGAGTTAACGAAAGGACCGCCACTTTTTGCTCTTTTAATTTCGCCACAGTTTCTGTGAGTTTATCATCAAATAAGTTATTGGGGCGACAAGGAAGGTTGGTCAGCTTATCACGAACGTCTTCACGTATGGCACTTGCACGTAACCATGCCAGTCACTTGGCTGCTATAGCATTAGCTGTTGTTTTTGCAGAGGTTTCGAACCCCTCGTAAATGGAACGTACCAGATGCCATAGCCCTTCTTCCATATCGTGAAATTCAGATGGAAGTGTATTAGCAGAGAAAGTAAGAAACCTCAGAGTGATAATTGACATGGAGCTAAACGTAAAACAACATATATTTTAAAAGTAAGGGAAGGATACGCCAAACTCATGACTCTTAGAAGACTAAAACCACTACTAACAACTAATAACTTCCGATCGGTGTTACAAGCTCTGATTTTCACAAGCACTGACTACTGTAATGCCCTTCTACTGGGTTTACCATACACTACGATAAGACCTCTCCAAATACTTCAGAACACTGCCTCAAGAATACTGATGGGTGAAAGTAAAAGAGACCATATCACCGAAACCCTAGTTGAACTACACTGGTTACCCATTGAGCAAAAAATACAGTACAAAACCTTTGTACCATACATAAATTAATACATAACGAAAAAGTTGAATGGCTGAACACAGCCCTTCGCATACATGTCCCTCACAGAAACCTGAGATCAGCAAATAAAGCATTACTAACTATTCCCTCGGTCAAAACAGCAAGGCTAACCCAAGTAAGGGAAAGGGCGCTCTCCTTAGCAGGACCTATACTATGGAACACTATGCCGGTAGAAATCCGCTTACAAAGAGACATCAAAACCTTCAGAAAAAGTTTTAAAACATGGCCATTTAAACAAGCGTATCACAGAGAGAATGGAGAGTAAAATCCACAGAGTAGAGGTTGTGGTCTGCAGAACACCCACACACATTACCCTAATCTATACATGTGTGTATTGTATTTTTTTATACTTTCATTCACCACCAAAGGATAAGATATTGTGATTAATCTATTTTAAAGCAGTCACAGATAAGAATGGACATAATGTATCACACCCACCACTTAGTATTTATGATAAAACTATGTTACCGTAACCTGATGGCTCCTGTTTAGTGAATACAAATCAAGACATCTACCGACATTAATATTTGTGCCTTGTTGTAAACCATTGTGATGGTACCTAGCTTAACGACAGTATAGAAAAGATTTTTTTTTTTTTAAATCTGCAGAACTGTGTTGCAGCAAAGGTTTTAAGGCCTGAAGCTATTCAAAAAGATACTGAGCTACATAAAATTGATGGTTCTGTATCTTGATTAAGGATTCCTGATTGGAAAGCTTTCCGTGCAAAGTCATCTAGGCTTTTATTGTCTTTGCCAGGTGGATTATTTGAGTGTAATCGTGACTTGCGTGCCTTTTGCATGGCTGATTCAACCACGATGGACACGTGCGGTAACTGCACGTTGGTGTAAAATGGAGAATCTCGCATCCTGTACTTCAAATCTTTCTTCCTTGAGGTTGGAGCCATGGAATATGGAGAATCCCAAGTCTTTTCTAAAAGAGATTCCAGCATTGGATGAGAAGGAAATGCTGTAGGTTCAGCCGGTATATCAAATAATTTCAAGACACTGGTCAGGTATCTTTTTTGTCTTTACTCCCAATCGTTGACCAACTTTCTCTAAAAATTGGGAGTACGTGAGATCCTCCGGTGGTGATACTGGTTCTGGAGGCAACTCCTGTAGGTCAGACGGGTAGCCGGTTGATGACCCTGGTGACGAAGATGGAGTAGGAGAATCTACTGGCAGAAGAGATGGTCTGCTAGGATGTGTCTTTGGTGCTGGTCCCAGTGCAGGTGATGAAGGCATCTCTTCCAGTTGATCAGGGGATGGTTGATTTTGTTGCTGGACTGATGTTAAAAATGGTGGCAAGATAGTAGTAATCTGTCAGTGTATCAGTAGCTGAAAGTGATGTGGATGGTCTGATATCCGGTCTTTGGCCTGATGGTAATAAGGCTGCCTTGAAGATGTCCTTATTTGGCCCTTGAGGGCATCCAACATCTTCCCGAGGATAGGGAAGTTTGGAATATAATGGTTCCTGAAACAGGGGTCTTTTACGGTGTTGAGATGCTGTAGAAAGCCCAGAAAAAACCTCAGATGATTGTGAAGAGGCATCTGATAATCGTGGTAGAGATAAGGAATCCTCTAAGTCCACCACTAATAGTGGGGATGGGCTCCTAGGTAGGGATGTGAATCGTTTTTTGACGATTTAAAATATCGTCCGATATATTTTAAATCGTCAAAATCGTTAGGGCCACGATACAATACCAATTCCCCCGATTTATCGTCAAAAAATCGTAAATCGGGGGAAGGGTGAGGGCAGGAAAACCGGCACACTAAAACCCCCTAAAACCCACCCCCAACCCTTTAAATTAAATCCCCCACCCTCCCGAACCCCCCCCCAAATGCCTTAAATTACCTGGGGGTCCAGCGGCACACTAAAACCCCCTAAACCCACCCCCGGCACACTAAAACCCCCTAAAACCCACCCCGACCCTTTAAATTAAATCCCCCACCCCAAATACCTTAAATTACCTGGGGGTCCGTAGCGGCGGTCCGTAGCTTAAATTACTCCCGGGTCCGTAGCTAAATTGGGGGAAGGGGGAGAGCAGGAAATCCGGCACACTAAATCGTGGTGTCTTCAGCCGGCGTCATTTTGCAAAATGGCCGCCGCAAAATGGCGGCGGCCATAGACCAATACGATTCGACGCAGGAGGTCGTTCCGGACCCCAGCTGGACTTTTGGCAAGTCTTGTGGGGGTCAGGAGGCCCCCCCAAGCTGGCCAAAAGTTCCTGGGGGTCCAGCGGGGGCCCTGGAGCGATCTCCTGCCGCGGATTGTTTCCGTACGGAAAATGGCGCCAGCAGGAGATCGACTGCAGGAGGTCGTTCAGCGGGGGTTCCGGAACCCTTGCTGAACGACCTCCTGCAGTTGATCTCCTGCCGGCGCCATTTTCCATACGGAAAATGGCGCCGGCCATACGCTTATGGCTGGCGCCATTTTCCGTACGGAAACGATTCGCGGCAGGAGATCGCTCCAGGGCCCCCGCTGGACCCCCAGGAACTTTTGGCCAGCTTGGGGGGGCCTCCTGACCCCCACAAGACTTGCCAAAAGTCCAGCGGGGGTCCGGAACGACCTCCTGTGTCGAATCGTATTGGTCTATGGCCGCCGCCATTTTGCGGCGGCCATTTTGCAAAATGGCGCCGGCTGAAGACACCACGATTTAGTGTGCCGGATTTCCTGCTCTCCCCCTTCCCCCGATTTAGCTACGGACCCGGGGGTAATTTAAGCTACGGACCGCCGCTACGGACCCCCAGGTAATTTAAGGCATTTGGGGTGGGGGATTTAATTTAAAGGGTTGGGGTGGGTTTTAGTGTGCCGGGGGTGGGTTTTAGGGGGTTTTAGTGTGCCGCTGGACCCCCAGGTAATTTAAGGCATTTGGGGAGGGTGGGGGATTTAATTTAAAGGGTCGGGGGTGGGTTTTAGGGGGTTTTAGTGTGCCGGTTCACGATTTTAACAATTTTAACGATACTCTAAACACCCAAACGGCGACGATACGATTCCCTCCCCCTCCCAGCCGAAATCGATCGTTAAGACGATCGAGGACACGATTCACATCTCTACTCCTAGGTCTTTTATGACCTGTTGGATGTTTTTTGTATTGTTTCTTAGGAGTCATCGGTAAGTCAAGAGATTGCTGAAGAATCGATGCACCGATGCGTCGATCCTCCTCAGGTGCTTCAGAGTGTCGACGTTCCTCAAATGCGTTGGTGCATCAACGTTCCTCTGATGTGTCGGTGCGTCGATGTTTTTCTGAGGCGTCGGGGTGCCGCTAAGTCGGTCTGTCTATACTGCGTCAGTGCTCCGTGGAAGCTTCAATGGCATGAGCTCTCGACACATCTGACGCAGGTTGCATCCACGGAGCATCCCTAGCACCCTGCGTCGATTGTATTTTATTTTTATTTTTCTGTTTGTGACCTGGAGGGTCTGCAGAAGTGGCCTTTCGATGGGCAGGGGCCTTAGGGGTCGACTTCAGTCCCGGAGCCGACCTGGCTGAAGCGTCAGAGGGGGGCATATGAGCCCGTTGCCCCTTCTCTGAGCTGGGCAATCCACACTGCTCTCTGGCGCTGAGCCCTTGGGGACATCCATCCATAATCTGTACAATTTGCCTGATCGTTTCTTGGACCAAGCAAATGTAGCAGAATTGATGTCTGTCGGTTACAGACATTATTTTGCCACAGTCATAAAATTTAAAACCTGGACGAGGCATGATGAATTAAATATCCTGTGTTGAAAACTCTAAGAACTTTCCTAAAGAAATAAAGTGAAATATTTTCCTCACAACTTTTTCGTCACGAGAGTGTAGAGCTCCGCATGCGATCGGTCGCGCAGAAAAAAAAACGGACTGAGGAGCCTCGAGCAGGCACAGGGTCAGGCAGGAGGGATTACCTCACCTAAAGACTTTGTGTGATCTTAGAGAGCTCCGCCACCTAGTGGCAAGGAGGACGTACCCAGACAGCATGGCTAATTCAGCTGCTTATCTATGGGAAAAAAGAAGATACATAGTTTCTTTTTGAGAGATAATAAGAGCTATTCATATAACAGCCATGAAGTGTGAGGAGCACTGGAAGCCCTACTTAAATCATTAAATCATCTAAGGGGTCAGATTATCATCAGCTTTTATATATGAACTGTATATTGTACCAACCTTATATACTTTCCTATGTGACTGAATGTGAAAACTTGGGACTGGCAATTGCTGACTATCGACAGCACTTTATGCTAGGTTTGAATCGCAAAAGTAACCAGAGAACGGATTTGGTCTTTGATAAACAATGATTTGGCCGGGACAAATGAAGATGTTCAAGTTTGAAGGATAGAACAAGGAATCTCCAGCTAACAACACTCCGACTACCACACATTGCTATACCAGCTGCACAGTGAGAACTGTAAGAAGTCTGGCAGAGTTTATCCCACATGTTCTCTGGAGGCCTGATGTATCTAGAGTAAAATTAGGCCTCTTATACTTCTATACAGTATTAGTAGTCACGTTTCACTTTCTCTTCTTGTCTTGATCAAGTTAATTCTTATTTCCATTCACTCAGAACTTAGATTTACTTTTTTAGTCCACATCCTTCATATCCCATAATGCTGAAGCTTGCTTTTCCTCAATTTGCAACTAATCACTACCACAGTAATGCTGACTGTATATATCATTACCTTGAACTCACCTTTACCTTAAATGGCCTGTTCATGAAACTATATTTACCCATCTCTCAATTTTTTAGGTTGTAAAATTGTAAACATAGCAAAGAAGGTCCATTTATTCACATATAAACACATTTATGAATGAAGGATATTTTACATGAAAAAAACGATGCATTATACTGCGCAGTTCAAAAAACGTCTAACTCACCTAATTGTAAAATTGTTTCTGAAACAATTGTTGCATACTTTGTTTCATCAGATGATTTCTCCTTTAGAAATGGTAAACTGTTAGCAAAGAAATGACCAGTTAGAAAACTATAAACAAACATACAATATACTAGGGATGTGAATCGTTTTAGGACGATTAAAATTATCGTCCGATAATTTTAATATCGTCTTAAACCGTTATGGAACACAATACAATAGAGATTCTAACGATTTATCGTTATAAATCGTTAGAATCGTGAGCCGGCACACTAAAACCCCCTAAAACCCACCCCCGACCCTTTAAATTAAATCCCCCACCCTCCCGAACCCCCCCCAAATGAGTTAAATAACCTGCGGGTCCAGCGGCGGTCCGGAACGGCAGCGGTCCGGAACGGGCTCCTGCTCCTGAATCTTGTTGTCTTCAGCCGGCGCCATTTTCCAAAATGGCGCCGAAAAATGGCGGCGGCCATAGACGAACACGATTGGACGGCAGGAGGTCCTTCCGGACCCCCGCTGGACTTTTGGCAAGTCTCGTGGGGGTCAGGAGGCCCCCCACAAGCTGGCCAAAAGTTCCTGGAGGTCCAGCGGGGGTCAGGGAGCGATTTCCCGCCGCGAATCGTTTTCGTACGGAAAATGGCGCCGGCAGGAGATCGACTGCAGGAGGTCGTTCAGCGAGGCGCCGGAACCCTCGCTGAACGACCTCCTGCAGTCGATCTCCTGCCGGCGCCATTTTCCGTACGAAAATGATTCGCGGCGGGAAATCGCTCCCTGACCCCCGCTGGACCTCCAGGAACTTTTGGCCAGCTTGTGGGGGGCCTCCTGACCCCCACGAGACTTGCCAAAAGTCCAGCGGGGGTCCGGAAGGACCTCCTGCCGTCCAATCGTGTTCGTCTATGGCCGCCGCCATTTTTCGGCGCCATTTTGGAAAATGGCGCCGGCTGAAGACAACAAGATTCAGGAGCAGGAGCCCGTTCCGGACCGCTGCCGTTCCGGACCGCCGCTGGACCCGCAGGTTATTTAACTCATTTGGGGGGGGTTCGGGAGGGTGGGGGATTTAATTTAAAGGGTCGGGGGTGGGTTTTAGGGGGTTTTAATGTGCCGGTTTTGCGATTTTTAGATTTTTAGATTTTTCACGATTTTTCACGATATTTTACCCCCCCAAACGGCATCAATACGATTCCCTCCCCCTCCCAGCCGAAATCGATCGTTAAGACGATCGAGGACACGATTCACATCCCTACAATATACAGTAGTTTAAACATGTTTTATTTACTCAGATAAATGGAAATACATAAATGTTTATGATATAGGTTTTTGTAATTAAGAGTCACTAAGAACATAAGTTGCCATACTGGGTCAGAACGAGGGTCCATTAAGCCCAGCATCCTGTTTCCAACAGAGGCAAATCAGGTTACAAGTACATGGCAAGTACTCAAACATTAAATACATCCCATGCTACTAAAATCAGTAATAAGCAGTGGCTATTCCCTAATTCAACTTAACAAGCACTTATCCAAACCTTTTTTAAATCTGGCTACACTAACTTCCTTAATCACATCCTCTGGCAATGAATTCCTGAGCTTAATTATGAATTGAGTGAAAAATATTCTATTTGTTTTCAATGTGCTACTTCCTAACTTCATGGTGGGCACCCTAGTCCTTGAACTATTTGAAAGAGTAAATAACCAATTCACATTTACCCATTCAAGACCTTTCATCATTTTATAGATTTCTATCATATCTGCCCTCCACCGTCTCTTATCCAAGCTGAACAGGCCTAACCTCTTTCATCGTTCCTCATAGGGGAGCCCCTTTATCATTTTAATGGTCCTTCTCTGTACCTTCTCTAGTATAACTATATCTTTTTTGAGATGCAGTGACCAGAACTGTACACAGTATTCAAGGTGCGGTCTCATCATGGAGCGATTCAGATGCATTATGACATTCTCTGTTTTATTCACCATACCCTTCCTAATAATTTCTAACATTCTGTTTGCTTTTGACTGCCATGGCACACTGAGACAACAATTCCAATATACTATACACTATGACGCCTAGATCTTTTTCCTGAGTGGTAACTTCTAATATAGAGTCTAACACCGTGTAACTGCAGCATGAGTTAGTTTTCCCTATATGCATTACCTTGTACTTGTTCACATTAAATTTCATCTGCCATTTGGATGCCCAAGTTTCCAGTCTCACAAGATCCTCCTGCAATTTATCACAATCCGCTTGCAATTTAACTACTATGAACAATTCTGTGTCATCTGCACATTTGATCATCTCACTGTTATACTCCCAGATCATTTATAAATATATTAAAAAGCACCTGTCCAAGTACAGATCCCTGAAGCACTCCACTGAAAAAAATGAACATTTAATCCTACTTTCTGCTTCCTGTCTTTTAGCCAGTTTACAATCCATAAAAGAACATTGCTTCCAACCCATGACATTTTAGTTTACTTAGAAGCCTCTCATGAGGGACTTTGTCAAACACCTTCTGAAAATCCAAATGCACTGCATCTACTGGTTCACCTTTATTTGCATGTTTATTAACCAATTCACAAAATATCGAGCAGATTTGTGTGCAAATCTATGCTGGCTGTGTGCCATTAAACTATGTCTATCTGTTCTGAGATTTTGTTCTTTAGACCAGTTTCCACTATTTTTCCCGGCACCGAAGTCAGGCTCACCAGTCTATAGTTTCCCAGATCACCCCAGGAGCCCTTTTTAAATATCTGGGTTACATTGGCCACCCTTCAGTCTTCAGGTGCAATGTACGATTTAAATGACAGGTTAGTATGTCTGAAATTTCATATTTTGTAGTTCTTTCAGAATCCTGGAGTATATACCATCTGGTCCAGTTTATCATCTGGTCCACTAAATCTTACAGGTTCACCGTGATTTGGTTCAGTTCATCTGAATCGTCACCATTGAAAACTGTCTCCAGAATGGGTATCTCACCAACATCCCCATTAGTAAACACTGAAAAAATAATTCATTCAGTTTTTCTGCAATGGCCTTAACTTCTCTAAGTGCCCCTTTAACCCCTTGATCATCTAATGGTCCAACCGATTCCCTCGCAGGCTTTCCTGCTTTGGATATATTTTAAAAAGTTTTTTTTATGAGTTTTTGCCTCTACAGACAACTTCTTTTCAAATTCTCTCTTAGGCTATCTTATCAATGTTTTGCATTAAACTTGCCAATGCTTATGCTTTTTCCTATTTTCTTCAGATGGATCCTTATTTCAATTTTTGAACATAAGTTCTTTTGTCTAAAATAGCCTTTTTCACCTCACCTTTTGATCATTTAGCTTTCCTTCCACTTTTGTTAATGCATAGATCAAAAATAGCTTCCTCTCTTGTTATGCGTGCCCTATGCGGCAGACCCGCGGCGCGGCCCCCCTCACCTTCTTACACGGATTCCAGCTCCTGGTTCCTGCTCGCTAGCAGCGGTGAGCCGCCGGCTCCGACCTCGGGCTGCCCCAGTGCCTCTGGCTTTGCCATGATCCCCAGTGTTGCCAGTCAGGATACCATTGCTCGTCGGGCTTCTCTGCATGGTCTGCGGAGAGGCACTGCCACTCGAACCGCGCCCCTCCCTAGGCGTGTGCACGCGCATCGCTAATCCTTTTGAAGGGCCCACGACGGGAAACTGGCCACGGCCCTGGATGATGACGTCAGACTCTACAGTATTTAAGCTCAGGCCTCACTCCATAGCATTGCCTTTGCAACAGGTCTCCTCGTACTCGTTGCCGATAGACAATCCTCTCTATTCCTTGTTCCTCACCTTTGTTGTTCCCGGTTCCTGTCTTCATCTTTCCTGCCTTGTCTATGTGTTGGACTGACTCTACGGATATCGACTTTGCTTTGATTGACTACGCTTCAGTCTATCTCCAGACCCGGACCTCTGCTACGCCTGACTACTCTATTGCCTATCTCCAGACCCGGACCTCTGCTACGCCTGACTACTCTACTGCCTATCTCCAGACCCGGACCTCTGCTACGCCCGACTACTCTACTGCCTATCTCCAGACCCAGACCTCTGCTACGCCTGACTACGCCTGACTTCTCCGTGATCAGACCATCACCTTGATCAATTACGCTATAGACTTCTGTGTTCAGAATTCTACATTGCTTGACACGACCTCTGCTTGCCACTGGCCCTGATCCAAGTCTGGTCTTTGACGCCTCACCTAGCCTATTCTGTGGACGTGGATTTATCAGGCTCTGGCCTATCTTTGCTTGAGCACCTCCAGCTACTCTCCATTCCATTGGCGCCCCACTTCCTGTACCGTACCCAGTCCAGGGTAGGACTATGCCACCTATTGAATGCTGTCTCTGGGCTGAACCAACTTCTTTCGCAAACCAACCTTGAGGCCCACCTAAGTACTGCCGGCCCCGGCACCCAAAGGCTCAACCCGCGGGGAATGAGGGCTGGTATAGGTGAAGCTTCAGTGGCCTCTACCTTCAGCCCACTCCACCTGCCGATGGTGGGGACCTGTAGGTCCTCACCTATGGGTTGCATCAACCCCACTTCGGCCCAATGGTCCACCTCCAACGCAACATCTCTCATCAGTTCCTGAACCAGTTGCTCCATGAAACAATCATTTCTTCTATATAGGAACTTTTATCTCTCTAGCATGTCTTGATGTTACATTTACCCAGTCAATATTGGGGTAACTTACATCTCCTATTATTATTGCGCTGCCAAATTGGTTAGCTTCCTAATTTATGTTAGCATTTCATTATCCATCTTATCATTTTGGCCACATGGACAGTAATATACTCCTATCACTAAACTCTTCCCCAAAACTACATGGGATTTCTCCCCAAAAAGATTCTACTGTGCATTTAGTCTCGTAGAGGAATTTTATCCTGTTGGATTCTATACCATCCTGAATATAAAGCACCACTCCCCCACCAAGTAGATTTTTCTCCCATTGCGATATAATATGTACCCTGGTATAGCACTGTCCCATTGGTTATCCTCCTTCCACTAGGTCTCTGAGATGCCAATTATTTCTATCTCATCATTCACGGCTATACTTTCTAACTCTCATTTTACTTCTTAGACTTCTGGCATTGGTATTCAGACATTTCAAAGTGGGTTTCTTTGTTTGCATTAACAACCTGTTTTTCAGCTGACAGGGATAATTTGGAATCTTTTAGCTCAGGTGACTATTTGTTTTTATTGGAACCTCGCTATTGAGAAGCCCTAATTCTCTTGTTTCATTAGAATATTTCGGAGATACCTCCCTCCAAACCATGCGCTGCTGAGCAACTGTCGGCGTTCCCCCTTGTTCTAGCTTAAAAGCTACTCGATCTCCTTTTTAAAGGTTAGTGCCAGCAGCCTAGTTCCACCCTGTTAAGGTGGTGGAACTCATCCATTTGGAAAAGAGTTCCCCTTCCACAAAAAGTTGCCAGTTCCTTATAAACACTGAATCCCTCTTCCCTGCCCATCATCTCATCCATTCACTAGACTTACTTACTTACTTACTTATTTATTTAACGTGGGGGTTTTTTATATCGGTATTCGTGGGAACATCATAGCGGTTTACATATAACTTGTAACAAGAAAGAACAATGAACAGGGAGAATGCAACTTGAAGGGGGGAAGTAGAGCTTAATACCAAAACATTGCAGGTAATATTTACAGTTAGTAGAGGCAGCTAAGAGTGCTGATAACGGGGGGGGGGGGGGGGGGGGGGGGGTGTTCGAGTGAACATCATGTCTGTTTATATATATAACTTGTGTTAAGAGAGTATGTTGGGAGGGAGGAAGTGGCTTGGAGGGGGGAAGCAGAGCTTGAGGCCAAACATTGCAGGAGTTATTTACAAGTAGCAGCGGTCGCTATGTTGCGGCAACAGGAGGGGCTAGGGGGAGCGAGGGGAGGGAAGGTTAGGAGAGCTTCCGGGTGTGGGGGTGTGAAGAGGGAGAAGCTAGGTGAGGGGGAGGGGAGGAGGTGGAGCATAGGGAGTAGTGGGAGGGCTTGATGGGGGCATTGAGCTCAGGGAGTTTGAGCTTTGCGGTGGGCAAAGAAATTACTCTGGGAAGGCTTGTTTAAAAAGCCATGATTTTAGCTTTTTTTAAAATTTTTGAGTACATGTCTCAAGACGAAGGTCTGGAGGCATGGCGTTCCAGTGGGTGGGTCCTGCTACAAAGAAGGCTCGCTCTTTTGTGGATGTCAGACGATAGGTCTTGTGAGAGGGGATGCGTAGGGTGCCTTTGTAAGTTGTTCTGGAGGGGCGCTTGGAGGCGTGTAGGCGGAAGGGTATTTTCAGGCCAGTTCATATTGCTGTTGTGAATAGTTTTATGTATAATAGAGAGTTTCTTATAGAAGATGCGGGCGGAGATTGGGAGCCACTGTAGTTCGTTGAGGATCGGAATAATGTGGTCAGTTTTACGTGTGTTAGTTAGTATTCTGGCTGCTGCATTTTGGAGGATTTGTAAAGGTTTGATTTAAGAAGCGGGGAGGCCTAGGAGTAGTGAATTACAGTAGTCAATTTTTGTAAGGATCGTGGCTTGAAGGACAATGCGGAAGTCATTGAAGTGGAAAAATGGTTTGAGTTTTTTAAGGATGTGGAGTTTGAAGAAGGAATCTTTTATAGTTGCGTTGATAAAATTTTTAAAGTTCAATTGGTTATCAATGATAACTCCAAGATTTTGTGCATGTTGTTGGAAGGACATTGTAGTTGTGTAGGAATTGTTGTCTGACAGGTGTTTGGTGATGTTATGTTGAGAGATGATGATAAGTTCGGTTTTTGCTGTGTTCAGGGCCAGATGGAGGTTGGTGAGGAGGAAGTTTATCGTGCTAAGGCAATTCTCCCAGGTTTTGATAGACTTGGATAGGAATCCTTGGATTGGAATGAGAATTTGGACATCGTCTGCATAGATGAAGTGTGGGAGGCCAAGATCTGTGAGGAGCTGGCAGAGGGAAAGGAGGTAAATGTTAAATAGGGTGGATGATAGAGAGGATCCTTGGGGGACACCTTGTGTGAGTTGGGTGGGAGCAAATTTGGAGTTTCCAATTTTGACTACATATTGCCTATTCTTTAGGTATGAGGTGAACCAAAGGAGGGCTGTACCCGTGATACCGATTTCTGTGAGGCGTCTGATTAGGGTGTCATGGTTGACGACAGAGATGTCAAGTAGGGCAAGGACGTAGGAGTGACCATGGTCTATTCCTTTGAGGATAGTGTCAGTAAGGGAGAGCTGGAGGGTTTCCGTGTTCAAGAATTTTCGGAAACCGAATTGACTGGGTGAGAATATGTTGTTGGTTTCGAGATACGCTGAGATTTGGGCATTGACAACTTTTCCATGATTTTGGCGAGGAATGGAAGGTTGGGGATGGGTAGATAATTAACGAGGTCTACGGGGTCTAGGTTGGGTTTTTTTAGGATGGGTTTAACCACGGCTAGTTTTAGTGTGTCAGGAACTGTGCCAGTGGTGAGTGAGCAGTTGATTATTTCCGCTAGGGGCTTGGCGATTATGTTTGGGATGTCTAACAGGGCTTTGGCGGGTAATATGTCATAAGGGTGAGAGGAGGGTTTCAGCTTCTTTAAAGTGGATTCAATTTCTAAGGCAGAGGTAGTGTCTAGAGCAGGGGTGGGCAATTCCAGTCCTCGAGGGCCGCAAACCAGTCGGGTTTTCAGGATTTCCCTAATGAATATACATATGAGAGAACTGTATGCAAATCTATTTCATGCATTTTCATTAGGGATATCCTGAAAACCCGACTGGTTTGCGGCCCTCGAGGACCGGAATTGCCCACCCCTGGTCTAGAGTGTCCATATCAGTGTTAAGGATTCTGCGGAGTGAGAATGCTAGGGGGGAACGAGGGGAGAATCGAAGCAGGAGTTTCGCTACTTTGTTGTGGAAGAATAGCATGAATTCTTCGCATTTGATTTTGGATTCGTTGTCTGGGACGGTGGGGGGGGGGGGGGGCTATGTTGGTAAGTTCAGCAACGTAGGCGAATAGGGCCTTGGGGTTATATTGGTAGTCGTGAATTTTTGCTGCATAGTGGTAGTATTTAGTCTTGAGGATGGTTATTCTATAGGTGTGTAAGGAGGATCTGTATAGGGCGAGTTGGGTTGGAGAGGGGTTCTTGCGCCATTTTTTTTCGAGCAGCCTGAGGTCGAGTTTGAGTTTTTTTAGGACTGGGGTGTACCATGGTTTTTTTGCGTGTTGTGTGTGATTTATTTCCTTGTATGTGAGGGGGCAGAGATTATTAGCTATGTTTGTTGAGAGGTTAGTCTAGGAGGAGAGGGCTAGGTCAGGGTTGGTAAGGTCTAAGTTGTGGAGGGAGTTAACTAGGGCAGTGGTTAACTCATCCTTGTTACAGGGTTTCCTGAATTGAATGCTATTGCTGTGTTGGGGGGCGGGGGTTGTGGTGGAGGTCTTTATAGATAAGTGTGCTTTTATAAGTGAGTGGTCAGACCAGGGAACGGGTGAGCAGGATGGGGGTTGAAGTGAGTGGATAGGGGAGTTGATGAAAATCAAGTCGAGAAAGTGTCCTGCTTTGTGCATGGGAGAGTTGATGAAAGCCTATTGCATTCAAGGAGTTAAGTAGTGTTTCGCAGGATGATGAGGGGTTGGCGTCATCTATTTATTTATTTATTTATTTATTTAATTATTTTATATACCGACCTTCATGACTGGTGTCATATCAAATCGGTTTACATGGAACAAGGGGAAAAAAACATTATTATCAATCATTTAACAGTTAAATAATCAGAGGAGGTAAAAAAGTTACATATAACAATGTTAAAGGTTAAAGTCTCCTAGGATGATGGTTGGGGTGTCTGTGTTCAGGTTGACTGTAATGTATTCGATGAGTGGTGAGGGATTTTGTTCAAGTAGGTTTGGGGGGGGAGTATACTAAGCATATTTGAATTTCTCGGGACTTAAAGAGTCCAATTTCTAGTCTGGGTGGGTGGGGGGGGGGGTTCGATGTTTATATGTTTTAAATTAAGATGTTTCTTGGCAGCAAGTAGTAGCCCTCCGCCTTTTTTTTGGGGTCTTGGTATAGAATAGAGGTCACAAGAGTGGGTGGGGAGTTGGTTAAGGAGGACTGTGTCTGAGTGTTTTAACCAAGTTTCAGTGATTGCACATAGATCGGGTTTACAGTCAAGGAGGAGGTCGTTAAGGATGGGGGATTTTTTACCTAGTGATTGTGAGTTGAAGAGGATGATGGAAAGCGTGGTTAGCCTGAGAAGTTGCGTGAGGGGGAGATTGTGATAGGTATGAGGGATTTGTGGTGTGCTGTGGGAGTGCTGATGTGGAGCGGTGTGTGTTTGTGGGTTCTGTGTTTGAGAATTGGAATGGGGTATGCTGCCATGGTTGCTTGTGTGTAGGGGTAGGAGAGATGGGTTGTTCTTTTCGATGAGTAGGGAGGGCAGAGCAGTGGACGAATGGGTGCGAGGGGCTGACTGGTGTTGTGTGATGGGGAGTGGTCTCTGAGGAAGGGGTTCGAAGGGCTTGAGGAGGAGTGTGGCAGAGGGGTCGGCACGAAGGGGCGCACAAAGGGGCAGGTCTCTTTGTCGCGCTCTTTTGGCTCGTGATGCCAGGCACGGGGCACCTGCAACCAACCTTTTTAAAGGGTCCGGTCGCTTCTGGATAGGAAGTCTCGGCGATGCAGGGCGTCACTTCCAGCGACAGGGGGGTGATGCGGCCTAGCTCGTCTGGTGCGGTGGGGGACGATCGGGTCAGCCCTTGACCCTGGCGGGTCAGCGTCGGCCACGCGGGGCAATGAAGAGGTCGGAGGCAGAAGAGCTATGCCTGCCTTTGGCGGCCTGTGTGTGGAACAGAGAGCATTTCAGATAATGCTACCCTGGAGGTTCTGGATTTGAGCTTTTTTACCTAAAAGCCAAGGATAATAATTTTAAAAGGAGTGAATGTGCACCCATACATGCACATGTCGGCACATAAGTGAAGATATACTGCAAAAATCGTGCACACCTATGTTTTAAAATACACCAACCATGCATAAGTATACTCCTAATTTTAAGAGTTTACTAGAGCAAAGCTAGCACACATCTTCCATATCACTTTATCAGCTTTTATGTAAGCAGATTTTAAAACATGCTTGGGAGAGGCATATTTCCAGTTTTCCAATTAGTCCAGCAGTGTGTCCAGTTAATATCGAGGTCTTTCAGCCCCCTCTGGTTCTTCATTCTGCATGCTGCCCAGTTGACTCAGACTCCTCACCCAGTCCTTAAAACTTGAGATCTACATACTTGCTCCTCATCAGGAGAAATTAGTCTTTTTTACTTTTTAAGTTTGTGTTTGGTATGCTTCATTGTGAATGGTATGTGCTGTGGTTTTCTTAATTTCTTGATTGATATTAGTGTTTTTGAACAATGGATACACTTTGTGAAGAAAGACTGAATGTATTTCTGTATTTTTGTATGAATAAAAATATTCTAAATAAATATGTACATCATTTTTATATTTAAAACTTTGTATGATATAGTATTTTTAATTACCACAAATAACTGAAAAATAATGTGCTTTAAAAAAGGACCCTCATAATAAGCACTACTGGTAATAATCAATATACCTTCATTGCTTTATGTTTAATCATCGGTCCACAGTCTGTTTTTTTAAATATATATTTCTTTTTTTTTATTTATTGTTTATTGATTTTACAACAATGCATCCACTTTGTACAGAAATATGATATTCACAAAGGAAAAAATACATACAGAAAAAGAACAATTTAAATATAAGAAAAGCAAAATTGCTTACCTGTAATAGGTGTTATTCCAGGACAGCAGGATGTAGTCCTCACATATGGGTGATGTCACTGACGGAGCCTATCGTGGAAAACTTTCTGTCAAAGTTTCTAGAAACTTTTGACCGGCTATGTGAGCCTACTGAGCATGCCCAGCATGCTATGATTCCTCGAGCCACAAGGGTCTCCCTTCAGTCTCGTTTGTAGCAATAAGCTTTAGCTAAAAAATAAAATAATAAAACGTATCGGACCCAACTCCGCGGGGTGGCGGGTGGGTTTCGTGAGGACTACATCCTGTTGTCCTGGGATAACACCTATTACAGGTAAGCAATTTTACTTTTCCCATCGATAGCAGGCTGAATTAGCCCTGCTGTCATGGGACTGTCCGTCAGGCCCGGGACACGGAGCTTCTTAAGTGATGTCAGAGCTTTGCTCTGAGGCTGCGCGTGGGTTCCCACGCTGGATTAACGACTCTCCTCGGTCTGTTTTTCCGCACGCGCGGGATCGCACGCGGAGCTTCGGACCTCCTCAGGAAACTTCAACACATAAACAAAAATGACTGAAACACTAAAAACACAGGGACGGAGACCATCCGGATTTAAACCGTGTGAGTGCGGTAAGGTCATGTCGATCACAGACACTCACTCCTGCTGTTACCGGTGTCTAGGGCCCGCCCATGACACCACAAATTGCCCCTCGTGTGGCCGAATGTCCCCGAGGGCGCTAAGAATTAGGGCAGAGAAAATAAAAATGTTAACACAGCTCCAGGAAACGTCTAACAGGCTATCGGATACCAGATCTTCTCCTGGCCTGGGAACTACTCCTCCTCAAAAGCAGAGAGGATGTTCCACGGAGCGCGAGACCCACCGCCGAATTAAAACTAGAAGGAACGAGGAGCGCAGGCACCGAGACCGCCCGCCCTCGAGACCCAGAACTCCAATCAGTCGGATGGATTCCCCCTCGGTGGCCACGCATACGCGCCCAGATAAATATGAGGCACATACTGTTCCGAGGCACACCAAACGGCCGTATGAAGACGCGGCACAGGTCGGGGCGACGCAGGTCGGAGTGACTCGGGGCGACACAGGTCGGAGCGACACAGGGCGGCTCGGCACAAGTCGGCGCGGCGCTGACAGGCACGGCGCACGTCGAAGGGGCGCACGTAAACGTGACTCACGTCGAAACGACGCATACCAGTAGGAAACAACACGGCACGAAATCACGTGATCCGTTTCCACGGGACGCAGCGCGGCACGGCGCTTCCGAACGCACTAAGCTGCATCAAACAACGGCTTCGAAACAATTACCGTTGCCACAATTATCCAAACGCCAGGCCTCTCATCCGCGTAAACAAAGCGCAAAACGGAAGACGCCCCTACCAGCAGCTGAAGGGGGGCCTATGAGGACACCACAAACAGCGATACAAACTATGCCAACAACATTAGTGCAGGCAACTCAGCACCACAAAAATTCAATGCGCAGGATGGTACTTGATGTCCCTTCCCATTCTCCAATGACTCAACCTACCACATTAAGTGCTCTACCACAACCACAACATCCCTCTTTATTGGAAGAAGAAGAATTTTCAGACATACAATCGATTCCATCATCTTCTATATCATCAGCACAAGCGTCTTCAGACTTGTCACAGGCTTCTTTCCGTCATTCGAGACAAGAATCTCTACAAGAACCCGTAGTCAAAAGAAGGAAAAGATCTAGAGAAAGTGAAAATAACCAACCACATGGGTCAAGTGCTACAACAGGTACAAAACCACAAATGTCGGCACACACAAAAGATGCTTTTCATACACTCTCTATGGCTTTGGCTGGATTCTACGAAGCCATGCAAACCTCATACCATATGCCAACCTCAACAGAGGCCGAACTACAATCCTCGCCAACCCATACCACAAACACTCATATGCAATAGAGTGAACCTCAGCATCAACAGGATATTACTATTTTATCACCACGAGTGCAAGACCCACGGGTGCAACTCTCGGAACCATCACTACCGCCGGATCCAACAGCTAATCCGCAACCTGCGCCCAACAGTAACCATTTCTCTCCCGATACAGATCCATCGCCCGATTCTTCCACAGGATATCCTTCAGAACCGGAGGAAGTCACCCAAGAGCCTTATTCCCCACCGGAGGATTTAGCTTACCCCAAGTTCTTAGAAAAGATGGGGACGGCTCTAAACATTCCTATCCAAAAGGTGCCAGATCCACGGGCAGATACATTAGACCTACTAAAAATTTTTGATATTCCAACAGAACCAACTGCATTACCCCCACATGCAGTCTTAGATGCATTATTAGAAAAATCATGGGAAACTCCCTTTGCAATACAACCGGTATCCAAGAAAATAGATTTAAAATACAAGATGCAAAATACTATTCCACACCACAGCTGCCTCATTCGTCTCTTGTGGTAGAATCAGCAATGGGTAAAGCAAGGAAACATAAACTGCATTCTACGGCTCCACCTATCAAAGATCTCAGAACCCTGGACGACTTTGCAAAAAGAGCATTCCAAGGATCAATGCTAGGAGCACGCATAGGCCACCATCAGTTTTATTTGGCCCAATACTTATACAATTGCGTGCAACAGTTAAAAACGGAACACAATCTGGTAGGCGTCATGCCACTACAAGACATAGAGGAAGCCATACGACACCTATTGCACACGATATATGAAAGTTTTGACACGGCTTCAAGGGTATCGGCAAGTGCGTTGGCAGCACGTAGGCTGGCATGGCTAAAGGCCAGCTCCATACAGGAAGATGTTCACACCAAACTTGCAAACCTACCCTGTCGAGGAGATAACCTCTTCGGAGACAAGCTACAGGAAACAGTAGCACAACTTAAGGAACAGTCGGTGGCGGTACAGTCTCTTACTGCACCTCCAACGTATAATACAGGTAGACGATTCTACCCACAATACCGTCAACCAACGTTTCAACGTCGACCATACAGACCGTATAACTCTTACCGACCGCAGCCTTACCAACCACCAGCCAGACAACCGAATACTCAAAATCAGTCTCGCCGTGGACGACCTCGCCCACAACGACAACAACAACAACAACAGGCAACAGCGCCGAAGTCAACGCAGTCTTTTTAGTGATACCTTCGCCACTACCACTAAAAGCCATTGCAGGAGGAATATCATCTCGCCTCCAACAATGGGCAGCCATAACTACAGACCAATGGGTCCTACAGATAGTACAGTATGGATACCAAATCCCCTTTCGAATGCTCCCTCCCCTACCACATCCACCACCCAAAAGTCATCGTTCCAACACGATCCAAATGGAAAAGGAGCTGGAAACGCTACTACAACAACAAGCGATTCAACCACTCTCACCAACTTTATGGAATACAGGAATTTACTCCCGTACTTCCTCATTCCAAAGAAATCAGGAGATCTACGTCCAATCTTAGATCTTCGGGAACTCAACAAATTCATAATCAACGAGAAGTTCAAGATGTTATCTCTCAAATCTATCTTACCCTTAATACAACACAACGCCTGGATGTGCAGCATAGATCTCAAGGATGCATATACCCATATTCCAATGCACCCCTCCTCATGGCAATACCTGTCGTTTCGGGCCAACAACAATCACTTCCAATACAAAGTACTACCGTTTGGCCTCTCGACGGCTCCCAGAGTTTTCACAAAATGCATGGCAGTAGTAGTGGCACACCTCCGTCAACGGGGGATCATACTTTTTCCATACCTAGACGACTGGTTATTGGTGGCACCAGATCCCACCACACTTCGTCGAAAACTTTCAGACGCAATTCTTTGCCTGAACACCTTGGGACTCCAAGTGAATCACCAAAAGTCTCAGTTCCAGCCAACACAAGTCATACAATTTATTGGAGTAATACTGGACACTGCCAAAAACAGAGTGTTCCTTCCACAAGACAGGAGAACGAACATGCGACAGGTATTTCTCCAATTACGAACACTACACACACCATCAGCCCGCCAAGTCCTAGTCGCCCTAGGGCATATGGCGGCTTCCATCTACACAGTCAACAATACTCGTCTTCTCATGCGAATGCTCCAGTGGCATCTACGTCGTCAATGGACACAACACTCACAACCTCTTTCCTGGAAAATATCTCTTACCTCGGCCATGGTCAAGCAACTCGACTGGTGGCTCCAAAGCCACACCCTGACCAACGGAGCACCGTTTACAATACTACCACACAATGCAGTCCTCACCACGGACGCCTCCAGGAAAGGCTGGGGAGCGCATTTCAATCACCTCCAAACACAAGGCCTCTGGACAAACGTGGAAAAATCCTATCAAATCAACCTCTTGGAACTCAGAGCAATACGATATGCGCTAAGGACATTTCTCCCGTACCTACAAGGACACAGAGTAATGATTTACACCGACAATCAGGTAGCGATGTTCTACATCAACAAACAGGGAGGAACGGGATCCTGGCCCCTCTGCAACGAGGTCTTGAAAATCTGGAACTGGGCATGCCAACACTCCATTCACCTACAGGCCACATACATTCCAGGAATAGCAAACACTCAGGCAGACAAACTAAGCCGAGTGTTTCATCCCCACGAATGGTCCCTCCATCAAGAAGTAGCGAATTCGATCTTCGCAACCTGGGGTTACCCCTCCATCGATCTCTTTGCAACCGAACACAATCGCAAAGTGGACAGGTTCTGTTCCGTATGGCCCAGCCAACTTCGTCAAACACAAGATGCGTTTCTCCTTCCTTGGACAGAACCACTAATGTATGCATTTCCTCCAATTCCCTTGATCACACGTACGCTACAAAAATGCATGCTAGACGCAACGCAAATGATCCTCATTGCACCAGCCTGGCCGCGACAACATTGGTACACACATCTACTTCAAATGTCCATCGAACCGCCACTCAGGCTTCCATCCCGAATGGACCTACTATCACAAGAGCAAGGAGTGCTGCTTCACCCTCTGCACGCCTCCCTGCATCTCACGGCATGGAGACTGAACGGATCCTTCTATCAGAACAAGGAATTTCCTTATCAGTACAAGAAGTAATTCTGGCAGCCAGAAAGACATCCACACGTCGGAATTACCAGTTTAAATGGCAGAGGTATGCACTATGGTGCACATCGGAACGCCTGGACCCGCTGTCTTGCCCCCCATCAAAGCTCCTGGACTATCTTCACACTCTAAACCTATCAGGACTCGCAACCACATCGGTACGAGTTCACCTCAGTGCTATAGCGGCAAGACATAGACCATATGAAGGTCAATCTATCTCAGTACACCCAATGATATCCAAGTTCTTGAAAGGGCTTAACCACTTACGCCCACCAATCACAAAACCACCAGTGCAATGGAACTTAAACGTGGTGCTAGACCAACTCATGAAATGACCCTTTGAACCGCTATATACGGCCCACCCAAAATACCTAACATGGAAAGTCGTATTTCTGGTAGCCATCACCTCGGCACGAAGAGTGAGTGAACTACAAGCCTTGGTGCACTACTCACCATATCTTCAATTTCACCCACATAAGGTGACACTTAGACCACACCCGTCCTTTCTTCCTAAGGTGGTGACTCCGTTCCACCTCAATCAGTCGATAGACTTGCCTACCTTCTACCCAGAACCTCATGCTTCTGAACACGAAAAACTTCTACATACCCTAGACTGCAAAAGGGCGTTGGAGATCTACACGTTAAAAACACAGTCGCCAACTCGTCCCTCGCAACTACTCCTTTCCTTTAATCCAAACACACCGGATAAACCAGTTGCCAAACGAACCATTGCCAGCTGGATAGTTCAATGTATCCAGTTCTGTCACAACAAACAAAATATCAACTTAACTGCTCGACCTAAAGCTCACCAAACACGACGGGTGGCAACCTCTTTGGCATATCTCACACAGGTTCCTCTCCTGGACATTTGTAAAGCAGCAACATGGGCATTTCTTCACACATTCGCTGCTCATTACTGCCTGGATCAACAAGCCACAAATGACGCTCAATTGGGTCAATCGGTCCTGCAGTCGTCTGAGCATGTAAAGCCAAAGTCGACAGACACATAGTTACGTCACGCTCCAGGACATAGTAACATATTCAGCGTGACCGGGAGCTGGGAACTCCCATGACAGCAGGGCTAATTCAGCCTGCTATCGACGGGAAAGAGCAAGTTTGCTTACCGTAAACGTTGTTTCCGTAGATAGCAGGATGAATTAGCCATGCTGACCCACCCACCTCCCTGTCTGTCGACAACTCTACACGATCACGCTTGCTATATCACAGACTGAGGAGAGTCGTTAATCCAGCGCAGGAACCCACGCGCAGCCTCAGAGCAAAGCTCTGACATCACTTAAGAAGCTCTGCCTCCCGGGCCTGACGGACAGTCCCATGACAGCATGGCTAATTCATCCTGCTATCTACGGAAACACCGTTTACGGTAAGCAAACTTGCTCTTATCCCAGGACAAGCAGGATGCTAGTCCTCACATATGGGTGATTAGCAAGCTACAGGCTGAGTCATATTTGTAGAGGACCAACAGCATACAATTTGTGCAATGAGCACAACAACTGGTGTACTGTTGGAGAATTTGAGGCAGCCTGAAATCACAACCGGTTGGATGTAGAAGGAGTTGGAATTATACTGGAAATAAATTCTTTAAGACAGACTCTTCCCCTCTAATATATATTTCTTATGCAAATAACGTTTTGTTTTTTTAATCTGTAGTCCAAAAAGAGGTGTATTAGTAGCAAATATTTCTTCCTTTGGTCATGATTTTTTCCATTAATAGTTACCCCATTCTTCATTATCAATTACCCGACACACGTGTTTCGAATAGTCAACTTCTGCATCAGGGGTGTGCACTGTGGGGCGGATTTTAAAACCCCTGCGCGCGTAAATCCGGCAGGATTTACCTGCGTAGGGCCGCCGGCGCGCGTAAGTCCCGGGGCTTTCGAAACGGGGAGGGAGGGGGCGTGTCCGGGGGCGTTCCCGAAACGACGCGGCGTTTCGGGGGCGTGCTGCGGCGTTTCGGGGGCTGGCCCGGGGGCGTGGCGCCGGCCCGGGGGCATGGTCGAGGCCTCCGGACCACGCCCCCGGGACCGGAGGACGGAGCGGGGCTGCTGGCGACGCACGCAAAGTTAAGGGGGGGGTTTAGATAGGGCCGGGGGGGTGGGTTAGGTAGGGGAAGGGAGGGGAAGGTGGGGGGAGGGCAAAGAAAAGTTCCCTCCGAGGCTGCTCCGAAATCGGAGTGGCCTAGGAGGGAACAGGCAGGCCGTGCTGGGCTCGGCGCGCGCAGGTTGCACAAATGTGCACCCCCTTGCGCGCGCTGACCCCGGATTTTATAAGATACGCGCGGCTACGTGCGTATCTTATAAAATTTGGTGTACTTTTGTTCGCGCCAGTGGCGCGAACAAAAGTACCGGCGCGCGTATTGTTTTAAAATCCGCCCCTGAGTGTTCAATGCTCTTTTATACGCCAGCTTTATAATTTTCATGCACATAAACTTCACGCATGACAAACAAATGATCCTTTTCTGAGCATAATCTACATAGTCGAAGAAATTGACCCACTGGGAGATCAGTTCTTAACGAAACAGGAAGAAAACTGTCACATTTTAAAAGTTGATTGTGATCCATAGGGGTTTTTTTTTTTATATACAATGGTTTCCAGCCTCTAGTTTTGTTTTTTTTGTAGATTAGAATATCTAATAAAGAGATTTTTTCTATATGATATTCCACGTGGTCAACTTATATGTATGTTGGTTTGAAGAACAACATCTTTATCAAGCTAAATGGTTCCAATATATTCTGTTTTATTCTAGATACATTGACAACATCTTTTTCTCAAGGATTTCCACTGTAAATGATTTGCATTCATTCACAGAATGGTTGAACTCTTTTGATGAAAATCTGCAATTCACTAATCTCCCAGTAGATCAATTTCTTCGACTATGCAGATTATGCTCAGAAAAGGATCAATTTGTTTGTCATTCATGGTTTATGTGCAACTCTTTACAATGAGGGTATCCCATGAAAACTATAAAGCTGGAGTATAAAAGAGCAGTGAACGCACAGCACGAATGGAACTTATTGGACGATCAAAAAAACAGTCTGAAGGTCGTTTAATTTGTGTATTACAATATTCCCTTTTGCCTACCAAAATAGATGATATATTACATTGACATTGGGGCATAGTAAGCTTACATATGATTTTCAAACAATAACCCCTTTGTGACCAAATCAAAGGGCATCACCCATGTGGTAATTGCAATTATGGGTAGTCAAATATTCTCACTTTTTTCTTGGCAAGACCCTATTTCGAATATGCATTTCAACACAGATTGTATTTAAAAAAATGTTATTTATGTGATTCAACGTCCCTGTAAACTTTTATACATCGGGAGGACAAAGCGCATGATTCGATCGCCCTTAACAGAACACAAAAGTTGTTTAGCAACCGGTAAACTCAATGTCCCTTTGGTTTCACATTGTATAAAATCATTCACACATTTTGTGAACTAAAATGGAGGGTCACTGAGCAAATTCAATTATTACCATGTTCATAGGGATGTGAATAAAAACTTTCTTTTCATGAACAACAGTGGATATTTAAACTCAATACAATGGCTCTGAATGGCTTAAACGCTGAACTGGAATGGTATGCTGTCATTTAACAACATGACATTTTTACAGTAGATACTTCCTATCTCACAAAAAATTACTGTAGTGATCATTGATGTATTTTTTGTCCTTCAACATCAAATACATATTTAATTGTGGTGATGAATGTTCTTGTTGATTGTGAGATTTGAATATGGCATGCATTCTATCTATCCATATGCTTGAGCGGTATGTGGAGTATTTTTTGTGTTGAGCCAAAAATTGATTGCACAATATATTTTGACAATGTACTACTTCTACAGCATGAAAATATGAAAAATACATCGAAAAGATACCCCTGATGCAGAAGTTGACTATTCGAAACGTGTGTTTAGTAATTGATAATGAAGGCAAGGTAACCGCTAATGGAAAAAACCATGACCAAAGGAAGAAATATTTGCAACTGATACATCTCTAAAAAAAAAGATAAGTGATTTTTGACTATAGATGCACAAAAGTCTTTTTGCAAACACACAACAAGGTGGAATCGGTAAAATGGACTTTATTGAATCTTGCCCGACTCTGGCCGAGTTTCGCTATACAAGCTGCTTCAGGGGCTATTTTAAACAAATAAAAACATGTAAAGGAGACATACAAACATATATATTTGTATCAACAAATAAATTGTAGAACAAAGAAACATAAAAATATTAAATAATATAAAATGAATTAAAACAAAAGTAAATAATAAACATATTGCACTATAAAATGAAAACATAAACATGTATCTTAAATGTTTGTATGTATATATTAACCACTATGTAATAATTCTGTAAAACAAATAAACATTTAAGTGTACAAATAACATTGCAACACAGTCATAAATAAAATAAAATGAACAAAGGGAGTGTTTGTGTATATCTTATAAATCTACCTTTTGAGCGATCATAGATTGTATATATATTCAATATGAACCACAAGGTGGAAAAAAGAGAAAAAATAAAGATGAAAAAAGTAAACAAAAGGAGTAGCTAAATTGAAATATGACTAAACATAAACAATGATGTACTTAAGTAAATTGAAGGGTATATGTGGAAGGTGTGCAGTTCTTTCTCTTGCATATAATCGTGTGAAACACAAAATGAAAATATTCAATAGTACCTTTTGAGTCACTCGAATAGGCTCAAGTGAGCACGGACTTCACATGCACTGTGATCCCAAAACATCAATAAACATCAATAGTTTATTATTATTTTTATTGCCATTTGTTTTGAAAGTATCCTTTGTATCCAATATGGCTCAATCTAATGATTCGGTGTTTAGTTACACTGATGCCACTTTGAATTCTTTGTTAAATGTGACTCTCCTTTTTGGAGATGGGATTGATGTAAGTGGGGAGGTTCATTGGTCTGATTTAACATGTTTTCAGAATCGTTTAATACACTCAGATTTACATGCTTCGACTTTGACTGAATCTGAGACTAAAAAAGGATTCCTAGGGGACTTTGGATCCATAAAGAACCTCATTTATTTCTGGATAATCCTTTTGTGTCTAGATGGAATGTGATTATTAAATGTTTTATGGATCTGATGATCCTCATTGTTGAGACTACACAAACAGTGGTTATTGAAACTCAGAAAGAAATAGATGTGAAATTGGAGATTCTGAAAAATAGCATTGCAATTGAGCACTTCGAGACTAATCTTGGGGAACTAACTCAGACCATGAACTCCCTATGTGATAGTTTGAAACAAACCAAGTTGAAGAACTTTTAATGCAATGAACTAGACTACTTACAAGAGTATGTTTATCCATTGTATGGAAATAATAAAACTTGTATAAGGCCCAAAAATATGGTGACTTTTGAACCTTCATTTGAGGATTCATCTAGGGAGATTAATCAAAATGCTTTTTAGACAATGCACAAGCTTTTAGGTGTCTGTTGGGACACTTGGGTGGTTGACCTTATTGCACTCTCAGTCCAGTGCGCTTATGCAACCTGACTCGATGAATGCTGGTTTATCAAATTTGTTGGTGAATTTATCCTCTCATATCCCCACTCCAGGAGAATCTCGGATTTTAAATTTTGGCCTTTCCTTTGTTCCCACATCACACAATAACCCATTCCAATTGCGGTTATCTTTATAAAAATTCTTTAGATTTTTACATTTAAAGATTTTTTTCCTGGGTGATATGAGTGTGAATGATGATGTTTCAGTGGTCAAGAGACGGTCTATATGGTTATCTTCTGGTCCCATTCATCCTTTTATGTTAGCAATTGAACAGGTTATTGAGAGAGATTTAAATTTGTTGCAGATGCAATTGGGATCTCCTTTTTACAATTTATCAAGAACTGAAAAATGAGCCCGTGACTCTTTATCCACTTTGGAAAATTTGATTAACAAACCAGTAGCAAGGAAGGGGGCAATGTTCTGCTGGATAGAGAGGCCCTTCGGTTAGTGAAAAATTAACAAATCTTTACTAAGTAATGAGAAATCTCCTCTCCCAATGCTTTTAACAGAACTATTGGGCAATGATTCAATGAGCGTAAAGAAGAGTTCATTGATGCAATTTGCAGGATTTCCATCTTACTAACCAGGCTAAATTTATCCCATCTCATCTTGAAATTCTCTGATATAGTTGGTAATCCAGTTGCAGGAAACCTTGCACAGATATTTGATATTTTATCTTTGAAATACTATGCAAAGTCTTCACAGAGAGTGGTGACAAGTAAGGAATCTGGAGTTTCTGAAGTGGTTACAATTCAGTAAGTTAAGTATCTGACCAAATGAAATAACTTCACACAGACTTTTGCCAATTTCATGTATCCTCCCTAAACAATAAGCTTTTTTTTTTGCTGGTGGTGGACCCTTGGCCCGAGGTGGGGTTGACGCTACCTGTCCCCACCGTCAGGAGGCAGAGCAGACTAGAAGACGGAGGCCAACTGGAGCTTCGCCAATACCAGCCCTCGTTCCCCGTAGGTTGAGCCCTTGGGTGCTGGGGCCCGGTGGTCTTAGGTGGGCCTCCATGTGACTCCTCCCAGTAGATGAAAAGCAAGGGTTCGCCAGGGACCAGCAGAGGTATCAGAGGGCCGAGGTCGGTTCAGATGAGGCAGGGATCCAGAGATCCGGATGCCAACAGGAAGAGAGCAAGACAGGAGGCGCCTAGGTAGAGGTAGGCCGAAGCCTGAAAGGCCAAGTCTGAGGGATACTGTAGACAAGATCAAGGCAAGCTGGAGTCAGGACAGGCGGCTGAGCAAGCAAGGTACCAGGAAGCAGAGCAAGGGTCAAAGCCAGAGGATCAGTCCAAGCGTAGTCCAAAGAAGCAGGGGTCGAAGCCAGAGGATCAGTCCATGGGAACAAGGAGGTGACCAAGGAGCCAACAAGAACAGGAACCAGGATTGGAGTCAGGAGCAGGAACCAGGAACGATGGGCAACGAGCACACGAGCAATTGTGGAGACCTGTTGCCAAGACAGGGAACAAATGGCTGGGCCCTGCCTTAAATACTAAGGCCCAGTGATGTCATCATTCGGGGCCGCGGGCTATTTTCCCGCCGTGGCCCTTTAAAAGGACGGGAGTCATGCTCGTGCATGCCTAAGCCGAGGCTCAGAGGAGACAGGATGGCGGCGTCTCTCCGCGGCCCATGCAGGGAGGCCCGCCGGGCGCAGGGAGGAACCGTAGAGGAGTCGGAAGCGGCAGAGGAGGCTGCAGGCACTCAAGGGCGGAGGCGGCTGCCCGCCGCCGTGAGCGAAGGTGATCCAAGACTGGCAGCTGGATTCCAGGGGTGAGTAGGCCGGACACAGGTCTACTGTGGATGGGACGCGTAACACTTTTTCTGCCATGTTTGTAGCAACTCTACACCTAATTGCAGCCTATATGCATCTAACGCAAGTTAAGTGGGATTTCTGCCAATGGCACTAAATTCACCGCAACTGGCACATATTCTCCTCAAGGTGGATGTATACCATGTGGCATTACTTTTATGTCAGATAACTAATTTAGAAGAAGCCACTTCATGGACAACACATAGATATATATTATGTCAGTCATTTGCTGCAGGTGTTGTGTCCATCCAGTCCAGAACATTCAAAGATGGAATAAACTGAGACCACAATTGCTCAATCTCAACATGGCCCCTTTTCTGCACAAAACAAGTATGAGAATCATGAAGATTCTTAACAGCACTATGAGAACAACAAAAATTTAAAAAATGGTCTGACCAAAATACAATATTAATACTTAACTTTATATTAATTACTTAATATTAATACACCCTTTCATTGGTAACCCCCAGAGAGCAATATTAAAAAACTAGCCTTATGCCCAACACCCGTTCTTAACTCCAGCCTACATTAGGCCCCATAACCTTTACTTTATGTTGTTAACCCCATTTATTTTTATCCAAGTTCTATCTACCTGTTTATTGTAAGACATCCTCTTGTCATGGTTATTGTTTAGAATGTAAACCGACTTGATTAGTAATTCTGTTACTGGAAAATCGGTATATAAAAGTGCTAAATAAATAAATTAATTAATTAACTGTGTTGGCATTCAAGCTGGGAACATCATATGAAAAGATCAAGCTAATCACAAATATTAAGTCCAGAGTATGGTCAACCTTATGTGTGCTCCTTAAATCCTGCCGGCCACCAGAACCTGAAGGCTCAGCCTGAGTGTGAGGTAGCCAGTACAGGCAGAATATCCTTGGTGCCAAGCCAATCCTATTCCTGTTCGAGCCTGCTGTTCCCGAGTTCTGCCTACTCCTGTGCTGGGGATTAGCGAACACAGGCTGTTGCCATGACAACACGTTGAGCCTACTGAACCTTCAGGAGCAGCAACATGAACACTTTCAAGCCAGGCTCAATTTTTTCTCAGCCTGTAATGTCTCAAGAGAGGTATGTGCCATGTTTAAGTTTTATTCCTGATTCTTCAAAGCCTATTACCCAGGGTTTAAACTGGAACAAACATGTTGTACCTGTAACAGGTATCTGGTAAAAAAAAACTTGAAATTTGCTGCAAAGTGTTTTACTTGCTGTACATTGAAGCTAGCAGCACAGGCCCCAGCTCCAAATAATCCAAGTACATGCTTTGCATGATCTGTTAGCCCAGTGATGGCTAACCTATGACACGCGTGTTAGAGGTGACACGCTGAGACTTTTTGCTGACACGCGCAGCGTTTCATGGACTATAGGGAATTTTTTTTTTAATCGGCTGTGCCGAGCCTTTTGTTTTTTTTAATCGGCTGCGCCGACCCTTTAAAACTAGTTTTTTAGTATCCCTCCCCTCCAATGCCCCCCCCCCCCCCCCCCCCGGGCGCAGCGACAGGCAGATAGGCAGGGCCGCGGCCCGAAGAAAAAGATCACGTTTAAACGCGCTGATGCTCCTCCTCCTTCCTGCCTGTGCGGCCCCGGAAGTAAACGTTGCCGGAGCCACGTGGGCTGGAAGGAGGTGAAGCATCGGCACGTGCAGAAGAGGAGCAGCGCTTGCGTTTACAGGCAGCCGCGAATCCCAAGTCGCAGCGGCCCGAAAAGAGGAAGAGGCCTGGTAGCAGGGCTGCCACAGAGCCCATCCTGCGACGACCCGCGAAGAGGAGGCCCAGAGGTGAGAGAGAGGCTGAGGGTCTGTAGAGGGTGTGTGTGTGTGTGTGTGCGTGTATGAGATGAGTTGAGAAATCGTGAGAGTGAGGACCTGAATGTTTGCAGAGACGGCATGTGCTTGAGCAAGAGAGCATGTGGGAGTGAGAGCCTGTGCTTGAGCAAGACAGCATGTGGGAGTGAGAGAGAGCCTGGGTGTGTGAGAGTCAGACAGCGTGTGCCAGTGAGAGACTGTGTGTATGAATGATTGTATGAGACACAGCATGTGACAGTGAGAGCCTGTGTGTGTGTGAGAGAGAGAGAAATGCATGTGAGAATGAGAACCTGTGTGTTTGAGGGAAGAAGATGGAGAGAAAAGAAACAGAAAAAAAGACAATATAAAAGGAATTGGCAAAAAAATAAGAAAGGGAAGGTGGGAAAAAAAAGCCTGTGACCAACCAATTAGAAAATGAAGATCAGACAGCAAAGGTAAAAAACAAAATAAATTACTTTTTAGTAATTGGCACATGTAATCTTTGGGAATGTGCAAGAATAGCACTTTCTCTATACGGATCTCACAATGTACGAGATCAGCATGGAGAAAATGGAAGCCCACGGGGCCTGCACAGAGGAGGCAGCAGAATGGGCTTCAGTGTCAGTAGCAGCAATCGGCATCTCCCCAATAGCCATGTGGCAGCAGAGGAATTAGAGAGGTTCTGAGGTTGCTGGCAAAAGAGAGGGGGGTCTGCCTTTAGTGTGTGCATGTGAATGAATGGGACTCTGCATGGGTGTGTGTGTGTGTGTGTGTGTGTGTGTGTGTGTGAGAGAGAGAGAATGAATTGGTGCCTGCCTGGAGGATGGAGCGGGAGTGGGGTGAAAATGAATGGGAGCCTGCCTGGGGTTCAGTGTGTGTGTGTGAGCCAGTGAGTGTGAGAGCATAAGTGTGTATGAGAAAATCCAGGGGAGTAAGAGTTTGTGGGGGGTGGTGGAGGGGGAGAGAGTGTTTTAATTGAAGATTTAGCCAATGAAATTCAGCAACAAAAAAGTCACTAAGCAGGTAAGGTAAAGAATTATTTGTTTTTGCTTTATTAATAAATACAGAACATATATTAAAATTATAACTTTTTGTTATTAATATTAGAGCTACAAATATCACAAAATTATGGATTTTTCTAGAAGTGACACACCACCCGAGTTATGCTCGGTTTTTTTTATGACTTTTGACACACTGAGCGCAAAAGGTTGGCCATCACTGTGTTAGCCTGAACTGAAATATCAATGCAGGATACCTCTGATATAGCAGGGTCCATAGAAACAAATATTGTAATTTATACAAGACATGCAGATCCTTTTTAACAATATGGGTACCATTGTCCCTGGTATAGCCTGTGTTAGAGCTATGCTAGCTAAGCATGTTTGTGTTCCTGCTCTAGACTCTGGGCTAAACTCAGTTCCTGATTCAGTACCTGTCTTTGATATATGTTTAACCTTGTTTTTGATTCTGCCAAGAAGGATCCCAGGCTGGACCCAGTCTTCCTACCTGCCAAACTGAATCCAGCTTCAGAGAATCTGGTCCAGCCAGCAGCAACTGCTGTCTCCAGTCTTGCTCCAGAGGATCCGCTCCAGCCAGCAGTGCCTCTCAGTCATCTCCAGAGAATCCAGGCAACTTAGTGCCTATGAACCCATCATTTGCTTCTAGCTTTGTTAGTTAGCTGTTAGTTCAGTTAGCTGTTCCCAAACCTCCTTTAATGTCTTGAGCCCTAGCACCAGAAAAGGCAGGCTCTGCTGTTTTTTCAGCTCTTGTGCCTGTCTCTTCTCTGGTTAAGACTACTCTAGCTCTCAAGAAACCAGTATTTTAATATCATGCTAGACCTTGTTTCTAATCTTGCCAAGTTGGATTTCACTCTTGATTCCAGTTGGTACTCTGTCTATCTGCCAAACTGAATCCGCTTCCAGATTCCAAGCCAGACCCTGTGCTATTTTCTGCCATAGAGGAATCTGCTTCTGTAGGGGTCCTTAAGTTAATGTTCCAGAAATTACACCTGTCCTCATTAAGGGAGGCCAAGTATGCCTCTGGCAGCATTTCCATTCTGCAGCCTTCATTTCAGCCAGCAAAAGCCGTTTCAAGCTCTGTGCTAAAGCCTTCATTCCAGCCAGCAGCTGTTTCACAGCCTTCTCTGGATTCTGTACCAGCATCATCAGCAGCTGTTTCACATCTTGCTCCAGATCCAGCCCCAGCACTAGCAGCAGCCACTTCCTAGCCTACTCTGGGTCCAGTTCCAGCAGCAGCAATAGCTGCTTTGCAGCCCACTGCAGATACAACTCCAGCACCCACAGCAATGGGACAACTGTGTCTGAGTATAAGGACAAATATGCTCCTGGTTCCACATAAAACAAGTGACTTGGCAACATGGGAATCTTTTTATCAAAAAGGACAAAGGGATCTTTTCCAATGAGGTTAGCTCCTGCCTTAGCATCAAGGAAGTAACCCGCTTTGGCAGAGCCTTGTGGTGACGGTGCCAAATATCTCCTTGACCTTTGCAGACATAAAATCAACTACTTTGAAACAGCACTTTATATTAGTTGATTATGCTGAAATACTCAGATAAATGTATATAATTGTATTGAATGGTTACTCCTTTGAGCACTTAGGGGTCTATTTACTCCCTTGCACACAAGATTGAGATGGGGAGGACTCTCACCTCGAGTCCCTGCATTGAGAGCCTGATGATGCCTCACTTTTACATGTGCAGCAGCTCTGCTGTTCAGCCGTGCACCAAGGCTTGGGCTCCTACCTGCCTACAGCCTCCTTAGGGTCGCCATCTTCCATGCACTATGCCGCTACACCTGGGGGACATCCCTCCATAGCTGTAGCAGTTGGAGGAGTCATGGTCCAGACTCAGACATTCGGGCCAATGCAGTAAAGTGCGCTCAGACTGAGCGCACTGTTAGCTCCCGTTTCGCCGCACATTTTCGACATGCTATTTTTACCCCTTATACAGTAAGGGATAATAGCGCGTGGAAAACGCACGGCCAACCCCCCGAAATTAATAGCGCCCGCAACATGCAAATGCATGTTGATGGACCGATTAGTCATTCCCGCGTGATACAGAAAGTAAAATGTGCAGCGAAGCCACACATTATAATTTCGGCCAGCACCAGGAAAGTGTACAGAAAAGCAGAAAAAAAGTGCTTTTCTGTACAACCTCTGACTTAATATCATAGCGATATTAAGTCGAAGGTCCCAAAAAAAAAAAAAAATTAAAAATCTGCCCGCGGCCCACAGGTTGGAAGACGGACGCTCAATTTTGCCGGCATCCGTTTTCCGAACCCATGGCTGTCAGCGGGTTCGAGAACCAAAGCCGGTAAAATTGAGCGCCGGCTGTCAAACCCGCGGACAGCCGCCGCATCTGTCAAAAAGGAGGCGCTAGGGATGCGCTAGTGTCCCTAGCGCCTCCTTTTACTGCGGGCCCTCATTTGCATATGGGCTGATACTGAATCGCACACCCAGGACACTGGCCTGTGCGCGCGTTGGGAGAGCGGGCACTCACCGGCTCTCCTGCGACTTTTACTGTATCGGCCCGATTGATAGCAGGTGGTGTGTGTATCCGAAATGGACATCTGGTGCACACAGATATAAGGCTTGAAGCTGCTGAGCACAGGCTCAACTTTATTAAGTTTTTTTAGTACTAAATAGTTCTGTTTGGGGGGCTGTCGAGGGAGCGGCAAGAAAACAGAAAGCAATGAGGCAGTAACAAGACAGGTCGAAAGCTGAAAAAATTGGAGACGGAGACTGGGACAAGTCTGCACAGTAGCTCGGATGGAGAAACTCAGAAGGGTTCAAGTTGCAGCGTGCTTACGTGAATTCCCACGCATGATCAGTAAAGTTTTACTGAGCTATGAGAGTTGAGTTAATGTCAGTGCCATTGAATGACATCACCCATGCACTATGGTCAATTTATGCCTACTTGTCAAAGGAGAACCTTCTTTCAATTAAGAGAAATGGTTTTTTGGATTATCCATACAAATGTTTCCTGATATTTCTAAATTTACTCAGACCCATGGAAAGAAGATTTTGATGTTATGACAGCAGGTCCTTGACATTAGTGCAACATTTTCTTTGAAATTTCCAGGTAAACATTTTTTATCTTATCGGGTTTCAGACTACTTATTTTTTTGACTTGGAGCAACTAAATACTTTTTTTTTTGTATCTGCTCAAAGTAACATTCAGATATTTTGTCTGCTGACATCTTAAATTCAGCTTGGCACATGGATTAGGGTTAAGGTTGTTACATTTGTGTTGTGAGAACGGAGGTGCAGTCGTTTGCCCGAGAGATTGTGAGCCCTTGGGCCATGGCGCGGCTCAGGAAGGAGCCCCAAGACACACACTCTGGTGGGTGAGAGTGTTCAGGCATGGCCTGGAGCTGGAACAAGGCTGGACCAGGATCAAGACTTGGAACATCGAGGAACTGGAACTAGGCAGGCTCAGACCTACACTGGAACTGCACGCACCGGTGAGAACCAGCAATGCAATGCTGGTCTCAAGAGTACCTCTCCCGCCACTCGGTAACCCTTCCGGACCTGCTGCTAGGGAACGATGAGTGAGTGAGGCCAGATGGAGGCTGAGGGCAGGAACAAAGCGAGACATGGAACTCAGGAAACTTGGAAGACTCAGACAAGGATTCGAGGAACTTGGAAGACTTGGACAAGGTTTCAGGATATTTGGAAGACTCGGACAAGGTTTCGTGGAATTTGAAAGACTCGGACTAGGATCCAAGATACTTGGAAGACTCAGGCAGGGATTCAGGATTCAGGCACTAGTACAGGGTGAGTACTGCACTGCAGCACGCCCTACACAGCTGCCCATGGCTGGTTGCGGACCACGGCAAAAGCGAAGCAGACTCCAGGTGAGAAAGTGAAGACTTGGAACCAGAAACATGTTGAAGATTCAGGAGAGGCTTGCACCGAGGCGCGCCCTACACAGTCACCCGTGGCTGGTCGCGGACCCCGCTGAAGCAGAGCAGGTTCTGGCTTGAGTCTAAGGCATGGACGGAAGCAGGAACAAGGTACTCCAAAGACCGGGAACAGGATTCAAGACTCAGGATTCAAGACTCAGAACTCGAATTGAGGAACAGACCTCGACATTAAAAACTAGGGCCTTCCGGAGATTTATGCTGCAGACATGAATACAGGCCTTGTGCCACGAAGCGCCCTACACAGCCCCCCATGGGCTGGTCATGGACCACGACGGTAGCACGTCGGGAAAGGTGGACAAGCAGGAAACCTGGAAGCAAGACAAAGAGCCGAAGATGAGGACATCAGGACCAGGACTGGAACATCAGGAACGTCAGGACATGGAACATCAGGACACCGAAGAGACAACGAAGGAGCTCCAATGAAGAACAGGACGATGGACATCAACGAAGGAGACCAGGAACATTAGGAACATCTGGAACATCAATATTTCTCTGTCACTGTGTTCCTAATAAACTTGTAATGAAATTAAACAATAACGTGTTCCATTGTGAAAACTGTTCCAGTTTTGTCCCCATATTTTTCCACTGAACATACTAGAATATTTTCACTAGAAACAAAGTTTGATACTGTATATATATTGCCCAATGTAGGTCATTACTATATCCTGTTACGTAACCCGGCCATGCTAGGCCCATGCCCGGGCCTACTCACCCTGGGAGCTCAGCTGCCAGCTCCGGTTCACCTTCGCTTGCGGCAGTAGGCAGCCACATCCGTCCCTGAGCGCCTGCAGCCACCTCTTCCACTTCTGAGTAATGCGCGGTTCCTCCTGGCACCTGGCGGGCCTCCCGGCGTGGGCCGCGGAGTGACACCGCCGCCCTACTTCCTCTGGGCTCTGGCTTAGGCGCATGCAAGCACAACTTGAGCTCTTTTAAAGGGGCCACGGTGGGAAAGTAGCCCACGGCCCCGGATGATGACATCACAGGGCCTCTGTATAAAAGGCAGGGCCCAGTGAGAGGTCTTGGGGGAGGGGGGGCAACAGGTCTCCACGATTGCTCGTGTACTCATTGCTCATTCCTGGTTCCTGTTCCTGTCGTTGCTCCTAGTTCCTGTTCCTGTGTGTTCCCTTGTCTGCTACTTGTTCCCTTGGACTGATTCTCTAGTATTGATCCCTGCATCGCCTGGACTACACTTGGACTGATTCTCTGGTATTGACCTTCGCTTCGTCTGGACTATGTCTTATCATCTCCTGGCTCTGACCTCTGCTCTGCTTCTGGTACTGTGCCTTCCTGCCGCCTGCCCTGACTCCAGCTTGCCTTGGACTCTCCTGTCTCCTACGGACCTGGCCTCTCAGGCTTCGGCCTGTCTTTACTGGATGCCCCCTGTTCGCCTTTGTTTCTGTTGGCGTCTGGGTCTTTGGAACCCTGCCTCGTCTGCTCCATCCTCGGCCTTCCTATACCTCTGCTGATTTCTGGCGTACCCTTGTCTACATCAACTGGGAGTCGTCTCACGGAGGCCCGCCTAAGTCCATCCAGCCCTGGCACCCAAGGGCTCAATCTAAGGGAAACGTGGGCTGGTACTGGCGAAGCTCCAGTCAGCCTCCGTCTCCAAGCCTGCTCCGTCACCCGACAGCAGGGACCGTAGGGCTTGCCCTGCGGGTAGCGCCAACCCCACCTCGGGCCAAGGGTCCACCATCAGCACAACATAACCATAAGGTATAGAAACTATTGAAACAAAGTGTAATCCCATCTTTGGATGTTCTTATGTTCTTATGGATGGTCGATTATGTTTATGGCCCCACTGGAAGTTTTTAAGGGTAGATTTTAAACAGTCCGCTTGCATAAATCCCATTGTTTACACTCTTGGCCGGGCCTTGTGTGTGCCGGTCAAATTTTCGAAGAGGCCTGGCCATGTACGTAGACGCTGGTACGTGAATAAGTGGCCTCTTCGAAGGGGTGGGCTGGGGAGCATGCTGAAGTAAGTTGTGAAACAAACCAAAAGGTAAGGTTTCGGGGGTGGGGAGGAGAGGAGAGGGGAAGGGGAAGGGGAAGGGGAAGGGGAAGAGAGGCTAGGTAGGGGGGTAAGGAAGTCCCCTCCCAATCCACTCCTTAATTGGAGCGGATTGAGAGGGAACTGGGGAAGGCCGGAATGTGTCGTCATGCGGAAATTGCAGAAGTCCTCCCCCTTGCACATGCCACTCGCACATACTCACGTGGATTATAAAATCCGGCATGTATGTGTGCACGGCCCACAGATTTTCTACCGTGTGTGTTTCGGCACGCGCATATTAGAAATTCGGTGCGCAAAGTGGAAAATCTACCCGCTACTGTCTCTATGCAGCTGGAACTTCTTGGGCTCTCTCTTTTATTGTCACTTTCTCCCAGGGTCAGAGTACTTTGCTAGTGTGTGCTGTACATGTCAAAGAAATACACTGGGATCTCTGATTGAGTGTCCAAAAATAAAGTCTTTACTGATGGATAATCAAGTGAACTAATGGCATAATAAACCAAGTCCTCAGCACCATAGAATTACGCTTGCTTACAAGCTTTCACTTCTATTTGTGCATGGTCAAAATCACTACTGGAAGGGAACATCCACATTCCAGGTCTTGGCTAAGTGAAGTCCCAGTGGGCAGGGTATCCCTTAGTTAGGTGGGAAAAATCCCTTCCAAAAAGTGGTGAAAATAATCACAGTCTCTGCACAGACTGTCCCAATCCTCTCTCTCCCCAGGGGTGAAGGCTCTGGATGGGTGATCTCAATTTGGTCTTATTCAGTTGGGTGGGCTTTCTTTATTTCTTTCTCTCTCAGTCAAATACATGATGGGAGAGATCCACTCAGGAACATGCAGATATCAGTGTTCTAGCTCCTGGTAGGAAAGAGGGTGAACTCTTCCGCCTGGGCAGACAATGAAAAGTCTCACTTTACTGAAAATAGATACAACACCTGAAGACACTGTAGTGGGTCACCACCATTCCTCTGCTTCCTGGGAAGATCACAGGGGGGAAGTCTCTCCTACCCAGGGCCCCCAAAAGGTGAGATTTCCCCAAGACTTCTCCCCAAGCAAACATCCAGGGGTCTCACAGTTTTATTATAAATAAAATCTTCAAAACTCCCAAAAAACAACCCAAGAGTAACCGCCCTGCACCTAAGGAGTGGGCTGTAAGACTGGAATCCCTGCCCCAGCCCAAGTCCACAGGCAGGATGGAGCTTAAGCCTCTGGGTAGGACAAAAAAACAACAGAGGAAAACAAACTCTTCAGAATTCCTCCAAACTAAACTATACTACCCCCAGAGCTCTTGGGAGAGAGCTGCTTATAAAACCCACAGAGGGAGATGGCCATCCCAGCACCCTCAATAGAAAGGACTATACTGAATGGCACCTTCCCTCACCATTTCAATTTCCATTGTTCCTTGTTAAATGAGTGTATTAGTGATACATAATAATATATAATATGCTGTACTGGGTCAGTCCAAGGGTCCAATAAGCCCAGTATCCTCTCGTCAACAGTGGCCAATCTAAGTCACAATCTAAGTACCCAAACATTAAATAGATCCCATGCTACTAATGCCAGCAATAAGCAGTGACTATTTCCTATCGATTAATAGCAGTTTGTGGACTTCTCCTCTAGGAACTTATCCAAATCTTTTTTAAACCTAGCTACCTTAACCACATCCTCTAGTGATGAATTCCAGAGCTTAATTGTTCATTAAGTGAAAAATAATTTTCTCCGATGTTTTAAAAATGCAGCTTGCTAACTTCTTGGAGTGCCCCCTAGTCCTTGTATTATCCAAAAGAGTAAATAATTGTTTCACGTTTACCTATTCAACTCCTCTCATGATTTTGTAGACCTCTATCATATCACCCCTCAGTAAAGGACAGTTTTGTGGAAGTTATTTTGATGGAGCACAGAAAGGGTTAATTTACTGCCTTATGAGAGAGAAATACAGTTATGTTGATTCATAGTTATAGGATGCAGCATTATGCACTGAAAAACTTACTGTGTCTCAGCCCTCCCTTCCTCTTAGTCTGATAAGTAGCAGCCTGAAAACTTCAAGGTCACAGACAAAGAAATACAAAATACAAGATAAAGACATTACCTAGTCAGAAAATAAGGACACCACTTAGATGAGAAAGCAAACAAGCTGGCAATTAGGGAATTAAAATCTTGTCCTTGGTGCTCTGTGAAAAGTAGTACTAGCAGCTATGTTTGCTAAAGGGTAGCTGAGGACAGGAAAGCACCTGCCATCAGCCCATATTTAGTTTATAGACATAATATACACTGGTCATAGGATTTACTGCTTTATGGATATAGATGTGCTTTTGGGGCACTCACATTCTTATTTATCTTGATACTGATTTTACAGTAGTCTTTGCTTGCTATCCAAATTATTAAATGATTGCTTTTATTTACATGAAACTAATGATAATAATGCTGATTTTGTTATTATTCTGGGTGTCCAGCAGAATATGTTAGGTATAGAGAATGTGAAGGGCTAGTTGTCCTCCTACATGTGAGAAAAAATGATGTACATCTTACTCCCGGTCGCAGATGGCTGCGACCTCTCATGCTCTCCTTTTTTTCTGCTGCATCTTCATTCCTTAGACAAATGGCGGCCTCTGCCAGCCAACGCCGACCAGCCTGGCGTTCCCAGGACGGCATGGGCGCTGCCGATCACTATCTTGGACCAGGGATCACTTAGGCACGCACGCACATGGGCCACTCTTGTACACGTCATGACGGGCATCCCCCCTGAATGACGTCATCCACCTCCAGTACTTAAACTAATCGGCCCTTCACTGCTACGAGTTAGCAAGGACTTCCTGCTGAATTCCACTCTTCGGACTTCCATTCCAGTTTCTTCATTGGTGTGAGAATCTCTGGGTACCCGCTCCTCAAGGGCCCTATACGTCTCTGGTTATCCGCTCCTTGGACGACCCTCTGCCTTGAACTACTATCGGTTCCTCTTCTTGGAACCTTCTCTGGAACTGCCTCCTGTGAGTAACTATTTCTATGAACTTCTGCTATCTAAAGCCTCATTTGTGGATTCGCTGAGGTATACCCCGTACCTCGGGCCACTACCGCTTCTCCCCTGAAGGAACTACTCTGGTATACCCTGCTTATTGGCTATTGCTGCACTTCGGACAAGCCTTCTCATTCCATCTCTGAGACTCATTCCCGGCGTACCCCGCTTGCGGGCCACTGCTGGATCTGCACGTCCGACTGCCCTCCATTATAGCAAGACTTTCTGGGTTACACCGCTCCGCGGACCACTACCAGATCGTCATCTGTGACACCACCATCACTTGGAATACCCCCTGCTCTGAAATTTACTTTCTGCTATCAATAAAGACTCTATTCCACAGCTGTGTCTGATGTTGCTGAGACCACGGCACGCCTACCGGCGGTGAGCGGAGAGACCTCTCACCTCGGCCCAGGGGTTCACACTAGTACTAAAGTACAAAATGGTGAAACAGGAATTATGAATAAGACATAAGAAAACCACCATTTCAGAGTGTAGTGCTGAGATATGCAGTAGTTTTTCTTATCAGTTAGATTGGCAATACTTCAAGGAGAACTGGGAAACAAAGAAAACTATACAGTGCTTGTGCTGGCCATGAATATAAGATCCTAACCCACAATAGGACGGACGGTTTCCTGCCAAAAGGTGAGCTCTGACAAGATCTGCACACCCATCTCGACAACACCAGAATCACCAGTACTGTTACAATCTGCTCAATGAGGCAACACTTGCAGAGTCACCATTTGGAAAGTCACTGGCAGATACTCCAATAGGAAAGTGACTGCTTATTGATAGGCTATTTGTATAGATATATATCCTTATTAGATGGGGAAGACATTTACTCTGCTCATTGGACTTGTATAACTTGTTTTCCTTGTTTGTACTGACAGTCATTATTACAAGTGACTGATTTGCTTTAATTATTATATTTTGCAAATACACACATATACTCGTATATCGCACTAAGTAGACAGTGCTCATTATTATTATTCTGAGGAAGCCTGGGTTAGCTGTGTCTGTCCTACTCCCCCATCTCACAAAAACTACTACTCTGTTCTACCCATGACAATGAGTTAACCCAGGGTATTACTGGTAATGAGCCCGGAGAAGCCATTACAAAAGGAAAATATTTTTAGTTGCATTTGATTCCATACATACAGATGATTACAGCATTAGTAAGTGGCAGTTCTTTTAATACTTAGATTAATCATATTTAACTACAGCATTTGTCTCTAGGGTATTAAAAGCTCTTTTGTTCCATTTGAAATTTTTACCTGATTGCGCATAAGAAACTAGACTTGGAGGTTAAACAATCCCTTTCAGTACAGCAATACGTATCTTTCTACCTAATTGAACCAAGATGAATCTTTAATACCAGTTATTAAAATCATATATAAAACATTTCTCATGAGATAGGAAAGCAGTTACTTACCCACATAATTTAATAATTTCACACGTAGGTTCTACAAATTCTTCATGGTGCTTAACTTTTCCTGCACATTCATTTAGAACTTGAAATACTTGATTTAAATCTTTCAGAGGCTTATAATAATTTAGAAGTTAAGATAAATAAGAAGTCAAGAAATGATGAAAATAACATAATTGCTGTCTTTGAAGGGTTTTTCCTCATAACACTCATTTTTCTTTCAGTCTGTGCTAGTTCAATCCCTTGTATTATCTTTCAAGAACAAAACCTAGAACTTCAGGAATGATTCTCAAAACTCTATTCATCCTCACAAAGATACATACACCAATGGAAAAGTACTCCCTAGCGTCTGTTCTGTGTTTCCTTATCCCTAAGGTTCACTTTTTGGTCCAAGGGACATAATCTGTGAGTGACTGATAATATGAGTAGAAAACACATGTCAGATTCTTTCTTCAAAGAATGCAAAACAAATGCTTAGCAAATGCTTAGCAATTGGCTACGCCACTACTTAACAAGGGCTAGTGTTTCAATTTGGCAGCATAAGCAGCTACCTCGGGCCGAAAAAATCCCAGCCTCGTGGGCATCTACCACTTTCACTCCTCTTCTTTTCTCTTTCTCTCTGCAAGCAGCTGCCCCTTTCTCATCTCCCCATCTTCATGGTCAAACCCTGCTCCCTCCAAACCTTCATAGTCTTTCCCATTCTTACATGCCTCTCTCTTGTCTTTCTTCCACAGCAGTAGGGTGTCCCTAGGCCTGTATTAAGTTCTGAGAGCAGCACAATGACATTCCAACATGCTGATACTCCATCTCCTCTCACACACGCTTCCCCTTTGAAATGTAAACTGTTCAACATCTATTTTGATGAAAGTAATGCACAAAAAGGATACAATACCCTTCTGAAGATGCTTCACCACTTTCTTGAGAACTCTCAATTGCTTTTCAGTCATATACTTCTGTAGGAAAATTGTAATGGCTTTAGAGATTCAGTTACATTTTCTATGTTTGAAATGCTATTATTCACTGAGACACATTTAAATACTAGGAATTTTGAGATAAGCAAGTAATTGAAGCATGAGAAGTATGTTACAAAAATGTTTTCCACATATCAACTAGGCTCTACATCATAAAGCAGTTACTGAACCATGGAGTTTAGTTATTCCCATATATTTCCCTCAGATAAAACCTTGGGCATTTCTTCCTAAATAACAATAAACATATTATAAATAATGGGTATTTGTATTGCTTTTACTCAAAAACTATGAGACCAATTGACAAAAGTCTTTGGACAATGAATATCTGAAAATATCTAAATAGCAGCTATTGTAAAAGAAGATATTTAGGAAATTATATGAGGGGAGGGGAAAGTTGATCACAACCGGAAAGCAGATAGTCAGAAAAAATAAGAGGAGAAAAGAGAAACTACCCCAGATACTTCATTAATGCTCTCCTCTCTGGCCACAGACATGCCCACAAACACTTACCCACAGATATATGTGCATTTTATTTGCATCCAGCACCTCTTAGACCCAAATTTAGTCCTGATTGAGAGCACAGCTATCATCTCTTATGTAAGCAATTTTGATATATTTAAATTTTGATTGTGCCTGTTCATGTTGTAGAATATAAATGTAATATATAAATACAAAATCCAGTTTGAACATTGTCTTTTTACATTATTATTGGGTATCATCCCCAAAAATGTTATCAACATCTTTCCCTATTTTAAAACACTGAATAAAATTTTACCTGTTAAAATAATTTTTAAAGGACTAGTGTACTTTTGATGCCATAGATCAGAGATTCCCAATCTTTTCAGGTGTGGAGACCCCTTTTCAACAACAAAAGGTTTTTCAGACCTCTATCCTGTCCACACCAGTCTTGCTCCCTTCCAGCATGCCTCATTAGTATCTCTCTCTCTCTCTCACCCCAATCCCTCTCCATTAGTCCATCTCCCCCAGAACCTCTTTATCAACTTCCCTAAGTTTGTCTCCCCAGTCTCTCCCTCAGCCTCATTCCACAAGAATCTCCCTCACAACTCCTGCACGGCCCTACCCTACCACTATTTAAACCTCATAACCTCATGATCAACTCTCATCCTTGCTACTCTTTTTCCCAGTACACATCCCACCAGTCTCTCTCTCCAGCCTCTTTTCCTCATTATTGTTTCCTTCCCCCCTCCTGCCAGCCCCACCCCAGTCTTTCTCCCCAAGCCCTCTCCATCAGTCTCACTCTTACAAACCCCTTCTCACTAATCTCTATCTGTTAGGTTTGGCGACTCATGTGACATTCATGTGAGCCTCTACATGCAGATTTCGTTAGTTAATAATAGGGTGGTTATTTCAAATTTAACTGAATACCTAGAAAATTCCAATGTGGAGTTTATGGAGAGAGCTATATTGTTTGTCTCTTTCTTTTCTGAGCAAGACCTTAGTTATGTGATGAGATGTTATTTCAAGAATTTAAATGTTCTTTATTTTGGGGATCAGGTACAGATTTACCCAGATCTGGCGAGAGCAACTCAATTACGCTGTAAGGCTTTTCTATTAATGCATCCTGAAGTAATAACTTTAGGAGCAAGCTTCCAGCTATGATGATATCCTTGTAGATGCGCAATTAAGCTTTCTGGTAACACCTATATTTTTTTTAGTCCAGAGCAACTACGGGAATTCTTGAATGTTAGAGTACAAAATCATGAAAACAATCTATAGAATGGATCATTATAATGTGTCATGGGGTATCAAGCAGCATTGTGTATGTATTAAGTTTCATTGAAGCTCCTCTGTTCTTTGTAATTCTCTCTCTCCAAGTTTCCATTAAAAAAATAAGAGAATGATATTCTTTTTTTTTTAAGCTGCTTATAAATTAGAGATTTCTTAAGAATGTCTCTTAAGTTACATTGCAAAGTGTATCTTTGTTAATAAGTGTAAAAGATTGATAAATAAAAAATGTTTTTAAAAAATGCATTTCTCCAGTTTTGCATAGAGTTTGTGGATACACAGGCGCTGGAGGACCTGTCGGACGTCATGGCGGTGGGATTGGAGGTCTTTCGAGAAGATGAGGACATCATCAAGGTAGACCACCACAGTGGTATAGAATAGATCCCGAAAGATATCATTCATCATTGCTTAGAATACTGCGAGGGCGTTGCATAGCCCGAAGGGCATTACAAGATATTCATAGTGGCCGTCACGGGTATTAAAAGCGGTCTTCCACTCGTCCCCTGGTTTGATCCAAACCAGGTTATATGGCCCCTGGAGGTCCAACTTAGTGAAGATGCGAGCTCCCTGCAAGCGGTCCAATAGCTCAGGGATAAGAGCAAAGGGTACCGATCCTTCCTGGTTATGGCATTAAGCCTTTGGTAGTCGATACAGGGCCAAAGGAAGCCATCTTTCTTGGCCATGAAGAAAAATCCGGCCCCTGCCGGTGACATTGAGGGGCGAATAAACCCCCTCTCCAGATTCTCTTGAATATACTTGTCCAGGGACCAGGTCAATAGCGCAGTCGAACACCTGGTGTTCCGGCAGGATCTCGGTGCTCTCCTTGGAGAAGACATCAGCGAAGGTGGTACACTGTGGGGGTAGGCCCAGGGAGGTCATGGCAAGGAGCAAGGGGGAATGTGCAATGGAACAAAGACATTCCTGGTGACACCAGGGACCCCATTTGGTCAGTTGGAGCGTCTCCCAGTCTAAGACGGGGGCATGCTGCTGGAGCCAGGGTAATCCAAGGACAATAGGATGGACCACTCTTTCGATCACATGAAAGGTCAGCTCTTCGTGATGCAGCATACCAGTTTGGAGGTGAATGGGAAGAGTAGTCTCAGTGATCCTCCTGGGGAGCGGATCGCCCGAGATAGAGGAGATCACCAGAGGGGTGCTTCACGGGAAGGTTTTGATGGTGGACAGATCCTTCAAAATAAAGTTTCCCCCTGAGCCAGAGTCCAGGAGGGTCAGGGTAGGAAACTCATACTCGTCCACGAGCAGAGCCACTGGGAGCATGAGTTGGGGAGCGGGCTTAGTGAAACCTAGAACCACCTCCCCGGCTGGTTCTAGGCCTGGAAGTTTCCCGGCCTTTCCAGGCAGCGGGCCAAGAAATGCCCCTTCCCAGTGCAATATAGGCACAGGCCCAGGGTTCGATGGCGCTATCTCTCCTCGGTAGAAAGAGGTCTCTCCTAACAGCATGGGCTCCTCGTCGAGTGGGCCCAGATGCCGGCAAAGTCCCCACCAGAGGTTTTGGAGAAGGATGGCGCCAATGGGACAGGTCTGAGGGGCACCCGTACTTCCCGTGCTGAAGGCGCCGATCAATCCGGGCAGATAAGTCAATGAGTGCGTCCAGAGATTCGGGGAGATCGCAGGCTGCCAGCTCGTCCTTTATGCGGGAGGAAAGCCCCTCCGGAAAGATTCTCCTCGGGCTGTCTTCCTGCCAGTTTAGCTCGGTGGCCATAGTGCAGAATTCAATGGTGTAATCAGATAAGGGGCGCACCCCCTGGCGGAGGTGGAGTATATCCAAGCCGGTAGCAGCCCGTCGATCTGGTTCATGAAGGTCTGCTTAAAGACCTGAACAAAACGTTGCAGATCCTGAAGAAGGGGGTCCCCTCGTTCCTATAGAGGGGATGCACAAGCCAGGGCCTTGCCATCGAGGAGGGAGAGAATGAAGGTGGTCTTCATGGTGTCCGAAGGGAACTGTGCAGGCTGGAGCGTGAAATGCATAAAGCACTGATTGATGAACCCACGGCATTGCTTGGAGTCGCCCGCAAACCAAGGAGGAGCCGGTAACCGGAGAGTGGACGCCACAGGTGCCGGGGACGCAGAGGGCGTAGGTGCAGTAGATGAGGTGTCTAGGCAGGCATTCAGGCATTGTAACGAGGCTGCCAACGTCTCCAGGAATTGCTGTTGCTGTTGGATTTTCAAGGCCAGGCCTGGGATAGCCTGGATACCAGAGAGGTTCACTGAGTCCATGGCCTCAGCAACCTGTTGCGTCGAGATGTAGACGCTTGGCCGAGGCAAGGTTGGTGCTGCCTATAGGGGCGCCCTATAGGCCCTCGATATCAGTAGGCAGATGTAGGTGATGGAGATCCAACTGGACCTTCACCTTTACCAGCCCTCGTTCCCCGCAGGTTGAGCCCTTGGGTATCGGGGCCAGCAGGATGTAGGATTGGGTCTCCTGTGAGCTGGTCTGAAGATGTGAGGAGAAGGCAGGTCAGACAATCCGGAAGTCAGGGCTGGCGGCAAGAGCAGAATCCGAGGATAGGCCAGAGGTCATAGCAGGCGGCGATCAGCAGAAACGGGAAACAGGCAGACGGTCGGGGCATGCAGCAGGCGAAAGCAGAATCCAAGGATGAGCCGGGTCAAGTACCAAAGGAGCAAGCCGAAGGGATGGAGAGTCAGGGCAGGAGCGGCGACACTTGGACCAGGAACAGGAAGACATGGAGGCTGGAAGACACAGAGGTTGGAAGACATGGATCAACTAGCAGCCCTTAGCAGAGCTAGACCTGTTTCTGCCTTAAATAGGACCAGCGGGGGCCTGTGCATCCAGGTTCCACAGGAAGGTCTTCCAGCACGACTCCTTTGAGGAGGGGGAGGAGCCGTGCATGCACGCCTAGCGACAGATGTGGCTGGCCGCACGGCGGTGGCTGGGTCAGCCCTTTGCGGCGCCGAAGGAGAAGGCCCCGGGACAGCGGAGCGGTGACGGAGGCCTGGACCTGCCCGATGGGTGAATGTGGTCAGCTATGGGGTGCTGCAGCTAGCCACCATAACAAAACTGCTTCCCTTTGCAGTGTGTTTCCACTCTAACATTCCAGAGAGAGTCAGGAGACTGGGCTCATGATCCTAGCTGGACTCACCAGCTCTTCCTGCCCTCTATGGGATTTAATTTGGACCAGGCTCAATGCCTATTCCTGCACAGGTTCAAAGGGGAAAATCAGAGGCACTCTGCCACAAATGGACATATGAAATTGCAAAGACCACAAAACGAACCTGTTGGTCTTTCAAAGTGCTAAAAGTGTGACTTTAGAAAGTGAGCTCTGTCAAATCCCAAACATTGGAAGCACCAACCATCAGATGGCAAGTAAACTCTGCTGAACTGGAGTAGTTCCAATTTTTTGCATGAATAGTGCCAGTTCTGATGAAAAGACTCCTGCTGATTGAGCTGGGGAAAGATATAAGCAACTAATACAGTTGCTGAAAGAACTTACTATGTCTCTTACACACACAAACAGCTGTGCATAACTGCAATAACAGTTACTGTAATAACTGTACAATAACAATCAGCTGAAAGACAGACTCACAGTACTAGAGACAAGACTAACAGCAACGGACACACAAACTGCTGTAGCATCTGGAGTAGTAGCATCATCTTCATCGGATGCAGACAGAGATCCACATGAAAGAACTTCAGGACATCTGGGAAAAGACAGATGGCCGCTGGCAATTCTCAGTTCCAGCTTGTGGGTGAGAAGGGTGGGATTTGTATAGGTTTTCCTATTTTAAAACAGAGCTGACCACACATTTAAAAGGCAATTATCAAGGTATTTTAAGGTTACAGGCTACTAAAAACTATCTTATGGTTCAGTGATAGCATTGAGTCAGACCGGAATTGTCTTAATGCTATGTGATGATACATCTCGTCTGCTATCATGAAGTATATTTTATTTATTGTCAGGAAGCTTTGATAATAAACTTGGGTGACTTCTTATCTGTTTGTGCTTATCAGTGTGTTTTTCTTTGCTGTATTTGGTGTAGAGTGGGGCCTTGAGATAAGCAACAGAAGTTTATCAGAGTAGACTTACACCAAAAGAGGAAGAAATCTGGGGGGCTGAATTGGGACAATTCACCAGGGCTTCTTCCCTACTAGTTTACAAGATCATGGAAAATTCAACCTTGCTTATCAATGGAAAAATCAAAGTTAAAATTAAAAAACTGCAAATGACATGTATAGTATCTGTATTCACTTATTTGCAGAAAGAATGCCTTTTGAGGGACAATTTCAGGGAACTACTTGGTCATTTGGAGGGAAAAGTTATAGGTACTTTTCCTGTTTTAATTTTAAGGAAGAACTTAATGTCTCTCAAACATTAAGATCTTCCATGATGTTTAATAGTATTTGCTATCATTTAAGATATGTGAGTGGGTTAAAATAAATCATTATAAAACAAGAGAATAAAACAATCATTCCAGCTTCTCCCTCCACAAACTACAAACGCTAACCTACAAGAGGTAGTAAAAGATAGAAACCCATTTTCTATACTTTAAGATTTGTTTGCATTCCTCCCTCAGAATAAAAACAAAACTGTGTGTGAAAGAGGTATCCTTAAAAAATTAGTATTTAAATTTTATAAAAATGGGGCTCTGATCTCAAAAGTGACGTGCATTGATCATGGATATGCATATATCCTCACATCATATATGGTAGAACTGTTCTCCAGACTGTACTTACAGTTTTACCAACAAAAAGTAACAAGATGACTAGAAAGTTTTCACTAGAATCCCAATTACTTTCTGCATAAGGAAACCCTCCAATTAGTTAAGATCTTATTATAAGCCAGTGATTGCAGCACATGATTGGAAAATAATCGAATTTTTGTTGGAAGAATTGTAACAGGTGATCTCCTAGGACAGCAGGATGTTAGTCCTCACATGTGAGTGACATCATCAGATGGAGCCCGGCATGGAAAACTTTACACAAAGTTTCAAGAAACTTTGACTGGCACACTGAGCATGCCCAGCATGCCACTATCTGTATGCCCACGTGGGATCCCTCTTCAGTCTCGTAACAGAGAAGTAAAAAAATTAAAATAACAAACATAGAAGAAACCCAACTCGGCGGGATGGCAGACGGGTTACCTGAGGACTAACATCCTGTTATCTTAGGAGAACACCTGTTACAAGTAAGTAACTTTGTTTTCTCCTAGGACAAGCAGGATGGTAGTCCTCACATATGAGTGAATTCCAAGCCACAGGCTGTTCCCAGCAACAACAATGACCAACAAACACTTAACTGGGTACCAATGGGCACAAAAAACCATGGTGCTCTTGGCAACAGAGGGAGACAGCCTGAACCTGAACATAAGGCCCTAGGAAGGGAGAGCTGGGCCTTATGTTCAGGTTCAGGCTGTCTCCCTGATTTCAAAGGACGGATTTTCGGAAACTACTGTCATGTCAGCCATCCTTGTCCAACCAGTAGTGAGCAGTGAATGTGGGGAGGGAACGCCACATAACGCCACATCGCAGCTTTGCAGATTTCGGCAATGAGAACCGCTTGAAAATGAGCTATCAAAGCCGCCATGGCTCTCATAGAGTGAGCCTTGACCCAGCCTCCAAGCTGAAGCCTGCACATAGCAAAAGGAAATACAATCTGCCAGCCAGTTTGACAGAGTTTGCTTGGTCACCGCAAATCCTAACCTATTCTGGTCAAAAGATATGAAGAGCTGTGTGGACTGCCGGTGGGCCGCTGTGTGCTCAAGATAGAACACTAAGGCTCTCTTGCAATCCAAACTGTGCAGAGCCCATTTGCTCTGATGTGAATGAGGCCTCAGAAAGAAGGTGGGCAGAATAATTGACTGATTGAGGTGAAAATTAGTCACCACCTTAGGCAGGAACTTGAGGTGAGTACGCAGGACCACCCTATCTTAGAAGAATTTTGTGTAGGGTGGTTACGTCACTAACGCCTGAAGCTCACTAACCCTGCTTGTCAAAGTGACCGCAACCAGGAAAAGAATTTTCCAGGTCAAGTACCTCAGATCACAGGAGCACACAGGCTCAAAAAGATCATGCATGACAAGAGCTAATACAATGTTGAGCTCCCACAACACAATGAAAGGCCGCAAAGGAGGCTTCACCTGAAGCAAACTCTGCATTAACAGTCCCACAACAGGCTACACAGAGATGGGTGTACCGCTAACTCCTTGGTGGAAAGCACTGATGGCACTCAGATGTACCCTGATGGAGCTGGTCTTCAAGCCAGCCCCTGAAAGGTGCCACAAATAGTGAAACAACTTTGGAGTAGAGCAGGCAAATGGATCCAAGCTGTGACCCACACACCAGACGGAAAACCTCTTCCACTTCAGACTGTAAGACTTCCTGGTGGAAGGCTTCCTGTAAGCTACCAGTACCAGAGACACGTTGTCAGAGAGGCCCAGGGGCCGCAACATCCTCTCAACATCCAGGCCATCAAAACTAATACCTTGACGGCCTGGAAATAAACTCTGGAATTTGTTGCCAGGGGATGTGGTTAGTGCAGTTAGTGTAGCTGGGTTTAAAAAAGGTTTGGATAAGTTCTTGGAGGAGAACTCCATTATCTGCTATTAATCAAGTTGACCTTGAAAATAGCCACTGCTATTCCTAGCATCAGTAGCATGGGATATTCTTAGTTTCTAGGTACTTGCAAGGTACTTGTAGCCTGATTGACCACTATTGGAAACAGGATGCTGGGCTTGATGGACCCTTGGTCTGACGCAGTATGGCAATTTCTTATGTTGTTAAGCCTGCCCTGATCCTGAGTTATCAGGTTGGGGGAGATCCCCAGAATGATCGGTTCTCTGACAAACAGGTCCTTCAGGAGCGGGAACCAGACCTGCCTTGGCCAACAAGGGTGCCATGAGAATCATGGTCCCCTTGTCCTGCTGGAGCATCAGGAGAGTCTTCATCATCAATGGAACAGGAGGATACGCATACAGAAGGCCCTGGCCCCAATGGTGGGCAAAGGCATCAGAGGATGGTTTTCTGTCTGACTGAACAGGAAGTAGAAGTGGCTCACATTGTAGTTGCAAGGGGAGGCAAAGAGGTCCACGTACGGGTTCCCCCATGGGCAGAAGATACGATCTGCCACTACTAGTTTCAGGGACCACTCATGTGGCTGGAACACCCGACTTATGCAACCTGCCACCACATTTTCTTTCCTGGCCAGGTTCATCACTTGTCAAGCATGCTTTGTGACAGAGTCCAGGACCAAATCTGCACTGCCCCCTGACAGAGGAGGAATGACCCAGTCCCTCCCTGTTTGTTGATGTACCACATTGCCACCTGATTGTCTGTTTGAATGAGGACCAAACGGTTGGACAAGCGATCCCAGAATACCCAAAGAGCGTAGCAGATCACTTGCAGCTCCAGGAAGTTGATCTGTAACCAAGATTCCTGAACCATCCATCGACCTTACACACAGAGGTTGTCCACATGAGCACCCCAACCCAGAATTGATGCGTCTGTGGTAAGTACAAACTGAGATGGGAGCCTGGAAAGGAACCCCCTGCTCCAGATTGGAAAGATCTTCCCACCAAGACAGGGAGATCTGAAGAGGCTGTTATGGGACCGGGCCGTGCCCCGGTCCCTCCTCCTACCTCGGGGCTGGCCTGGCCCGGCCCGCACGACAGCCTCCTCGATCCCCGGGGCCCAGCTCGCAGCCTGCCGCGGCTCCTCTGCAGCGTGAGAGACGCCGCCAACTCCCGTCACTGGCCCCGCCCCCCAGGCGCGCACACGCGCACGCGGGGGCTTGCCTCTTAAAGGGGCCAGCACGGGAGAACCAGGAATCGCAAGAGGATGACGTCAGACGCCTCAGGGTATAAGTACCCTGCACCTAGACCTCTCCAGTGCCTTGCAACAAGGTTCCTCGGGTTTCCTGATCTTCTGTTGCTGCGTTCTCTTGGTTGCCCTCCGTCTTGACCCGGCCTGATTCCTGACTCGTCTTCCGCCTTCGTCCTTGGCTTTGGTATTGGCTTCTGACCTCTGGTTCTGACCCGGCTTCGTCCACGACTTCGTCTCCAGCTTCAGTCCCTGGCTTGGCTTCTTCTGACCTCTGGTTCCGACCCGGCTTCGTCCACAACTTCGTCTCCAGCTTCAGTCCCTGGCTTGGCTTCTTCTGACCTCTGGTTCCGACCTGGCTCCGTCCTCGACTCAGACTTCAGGTTCTTCCTTGGCACGGCTACCTCTGACCTTCGGCTCCGACCCGGCTCCGTCCACAACTTCATCTTTGGACTTCGCAGCTCCCCTGGCACTTGGTGTCCACTGGCCCAGAAGATTCACCAAAGTCCCAGCGGCCGGGCCCCTATGGGCTTCTCCTGGGGGGGCTCCGGCTTCCAGGGCGAATCTCCAAAAGTCCCAGCGGCTGGACTCCTACAGGCTCCTCCTGGGGGAGTACCAGCTTCCAGGGCGAACTCACTTCTGTCATCAGGGCCCAACGTCGTCCGTCTTCTCTGTCTCTCCCGAGTCCTTGGTCGCATAGGACTCCACCTTGCCCAGTGCCGAAGCCTTCTCAGAGTCCTCTGAGCGCCTCCCGGTTTGGACGCTTCGGTGGTCCTCCACCATCGCATCAACTGCTGTCCCAATTGACCCAAGGGTCCACAACCCTAACAGTTTGCAAGGCCATGGACCCGGCGGACCTTGCGGGCCTGAAGGCCATTCCCGGCATAGCCCAGAGGCTGCAACAACAGCAAGCGTGCCTCGATACTCTGACGGCCACTGTACAAGCCTTAGCCGACCGCGTCGGTGGAGCCCCGGCCACCAGCCCCAATGCCCCCGGAGCTGGGGTCCCTTCTGCAGCTTCCGCCCCTATCCAGATGCCGGCACCTTCGCGGTTTTCAGGAGACACGAAGCTCTGCCGAGGTTTCCTGAACCAGTGCTATATTTGGTTCGACCTTCTCCCGCTTCAGTTCCCAACCGACCGGGTCAAGACCAGTTTTATTATTTCCCTTCTGGATGGAAGACCTTTGGCCTGGGCCTCCAACCTTTTGGAGCGCCAGGACCCTCGTTTGAAGAACCTGGTACACTTCGTTTCTGCATTTAGGCAGGTCTTTGACGAGGCCGCCTGTAAACCCACCGCTGCATCTGAACTGCTCCAGCTACGGCAGGGCAACCGGCCCTTAGCAGACCATGCCATGGACTTTCAAACCCTCGCTGCCGAGTTAAACTGGGGAAGCGACAGCTTACACAGTATTTTCCTGGAGAGTCTCTCCCCGAGATTACAAGATGAGTTGGCAGCCCGAGATCTTCCCGATGATCTGGACGAGCTAATTGATTTGGCAGGTCGGGTGGACCGCTGCATACAACGTCGCTTCCGGGAGAGGAGGGCGTCCCATAGACCTGCTGCCTCTGGATCCGCTCCTTCACACCGTGGAAGTTCCCCTCCAGCCTCTTCTGGGCCCCAAGATGTTGAACCCATGCAGGTGGGCTGAGGACCTCTCTCCCAAGAGGAAAGAAGGAGACGCCGCTCGCTGGGTCTTTGCCTATACTGCGGCGGAAAAGGCCACTTCCTTGCCCGTTGCAGCGAGCGCCCGGGAAATGCCCGGACCTAGGGACTATGGGGGAGCTAACCCTAGGTCATGCCGCTGCCGACTCCCCATGCTTTGTTCCAGTAACTCTGCTTCTCTCGGACAGAGAGTTTGAAACTCAAGCCTTGATCGACTCGGGGGCCGGGGAGAGTTTCATCCTCCAGGAGCTTATGTTATGCAATGTCCCCAGGCATACGTCTCTTGACACAAGATTATGCACAAATGAAACAGCATTTTAAGCTGCTGGCCTGCTTATCCATGACCAGAGGAAAACAAAATCAAGCAATAAGACAACTGCCTGGTTATGACAGCGAAAGGAAATGTATTTATTTATTTACATTTATAAATTGCTTTCCAGTTTTTTCAATAAAAGCTTCCAAAGCGATGTACAAAACAAATAACATAAAACAAAAAATCACAATAAAATCATAAAACCAAACAAGACATCCTTCCAACAGTGGAAAGAGCTAACATTACTTACAAGACACATCTAAAATTACCATAAATCAGACGTAGCATTCCAGGAGTTGACTCATATAAAATTGCTGAAAATAATACAAAAGCAATCATACCTGGGACATGATCTCCAAGTTTTTTACTTGGTCATGGGCATAAGATCTTTCTCTTCTCTTATCAGTGGAGGAAGTTCATTCCAAATCTTGGGGATTATCATAGAGAAAAATCTATCTTCCAAACTTAACATGCCAAAAGGTTTTAACTGATGGAAGCCGAAGTTGGCCACTTAATAGTCAAATTAATTGGTAGCTATTATACTGTCATGAAAATAAACTGTTTTGTTTCTAAAATGTTATAATTCTATTCTCTACAATACTATAATTCTCTGTAGTTTTTCATCATCTTGATGTAAAGATAGTGTGACCCGTAATCACACCATCTCACTAGTAATTATGTAAACCGATGTGATACCCTTGGGTGAATATCGGTATATAAAAACAAACAAACAAATAAATAAATAAATATTGTGCACATATATTTCTGGCTGAGGTTTTACAGCGTGACCTGTGCTCCATGTGAGGGAGTCAATTTCCAAGCATAATCTTAAAAGCCAATACAAGAAGCTTAAATTTACAGTGCAATTTCACTGGCAACCAATGTAATTTCAGGAGAAGGTGTGCAGCTGATTCTTTCTACTCCTACCCATAACAATTCTTGCAGTCATATTTTGTACTATTTGGAGCCAAGACCCCAATAGATTACATTGCAATAATCAATGATTGCTATCACCAGGGCATAAACCACTAACTTTAAGGCTCAAAAGCTCAAAAAAGATTTTAATTGAGTCACCAACCATAGATGCCTTTAAGCTGTTCACAACACTACTTATTAGACTTTCCAACGTCTAGCTGGCATTCAGCATTACTCCTAAGGATCTTACTTCCTTACTAGCTGTAACTGTAAACCTTTCAATTTGGAGCTAATAATTCTCCAAAGTTGTTCCCACCTGTAGTACCTCTGATTTGTTTGAATACAAAACCAAATAATTCTCTCTCAACCAGCTAACTGGCAACATACAATCCTCCAGACAGCCAAGAACTAAATCTGGAGTAGGTCCCAGAGGGACTAAAATTTGGACATCATCTGCGCATACGAAAGGAGTAAAACAAAAGACCAGATAATACCTTCCAGAGGAGCCAGATATATATTGAATAGTAAGTGGGAGAGCGAAGATCCCTGAGGAACTCCGCGGATTTTCTACATTCCCGGGAAAAAGACCCTTGAAACTGTATCAAATGCACCCTATCTTGAAAAAAACTTCTGATCTAATTTAAAACTTGCCCCTCTAACCCTAGAGTCTGACAACATGATACAACAATTGCATGGTCCACTAGATCAAACACACTTGACAAGTTCAAAAGAACTAACACAACTCTTTGTCCTGTATCCAAGTGGAGTAGCACTGAGTCCCTCATATCTACCATAATAGTCTCTGTGCTACAACCCCTTCTGAACCCAGCTTGAGCATGGTCCAGTTTCTTTGCATCCTCCAGAAACTTAGAAACTTGCGATGTTATGGTCATTTCAAATGCTTTCGCTACAAAAGGCAAGTTAGCTATCAATCTATAAAAATGACCAAAAGCCTAAGGACCAAGAAAGGGATTGGAAAAAGACCTGGGGCCCCACAACTAACTATTCGAGCCCAAAATTAGGATGGGATATACAGAAAAAAAGCAGGAATCTGCAGATCCATGAGTGGACTTTGTGGAAGAGACCGAAGGGGCCCTCGCATGAATGTATAGCATAATGGCATGCTGCAAATCCTTAGTGAGGCACCGTCAAAATTCTAGAAACTTTGACATCATACTTCTGGGCCAGGCTACATCAGATGATGTTACCTACTTGTGAGGACAGTCATCCTGCTTATCCTTGAAGAAATTCCAGGACCATGGGTAGTCCACATATTATGTTGGAACCTCATCAGTCCACTTTAACTAAAATTATCATGCATCCGATGGACAGATAGACAGATTGAGCCACTGCACTAGTGCTTTTCATACAAGTTGAAAAGCGCTAAAAATTATTTTTTTTTTTATGAACAGTTTACTCACTGTATATGGATCTTGAAATAATGTAACCACACGATTCAGGTCCACAGTCTTCCATGTATCCTCCTACAAAAAGTTACAAAATGTAAATATTTTTATTCTAGCCTTTTGGTGTCTGGAATCAGGATTTTCTGACAGGCTACATGTATTAGATGTAGAAGGAAAAAAGTTTAAAACCTACAAGGAATAAATTATTCCTAAGTAGAAAAATTAGGAATTACATAAGAGCTAAGCATCCTAGTCCTAAACCTCACACTTAAAATAATTTGTCAAACAAAATATGTTTACATTGGAAAGAATATTTTGTCTTGTTTTCTATTACATTAAATATAGCAATAAAATAGGTAATGAAGTTGTCCTTGGGACATCTAAACATTTAAGTTTACACTGAATCCAGGAGCTTTGTGAAGATCCTCTCAGTCTTTGGAGACTGATGCATTCTGCACAGTCACTAATCAGCTCTAATAACCAATGGAAGACTCCTTGAAATCAGAGGAGACTACATCTCTTGCCTATCACATGAAATACTTGTTAGTACAGAAGTTGAGAATGATGAAAAATTAACAGTATTTTATAAGATATACAGCCACTTGAGTAGAATAAAGTACATCATCTCTTACATGGTTTCAAGACAGAAAGCAAAAATTATTTGTGCTGAACAGCTATTATGTGGATATAGAGAAAATTATTCAATGAACATTACTGCCCCTGTTTTCAAAAGGATTTTTTTTTTTTTTACACAACACAAACTTTAAAATTTCAGGACCTAAATATTTTAGCATCAAACCAACCAAACAAACATATTAGGCGAGTAGAAAATAACTAGATTTATATAATGCATAACAAATGTTTAAAATGGAGACTTAAAAGCAGAGAACAATTTTGCAGTAATAAATTAGTTTTCATGTACTGATGGCCCAAGGGAAAGTCCTTGGTGTTTGTCTGAATCACTGACATCAGTAATGAGCAAAAGATCCTTGTTGAAAATCAAAGAGACACTTCCACTGAGACCCCTGGGATTCCTTGTTTGGCTTCAAGTACTATTGCTACGCCTCCTAGTCATAAAGATGTAAACAAGATCATGTCTGTACTGACAGATTTCAGCCTTGCTGCAATTAAGCAATGAATGGTGGTAGATTGGGTTTGGATAGAAGGGAGACCAAGTATCTAGAGTAAAAATTAAGGCTAAGGAAACAATATGAAATGTTATTTCTTTCTTGAGGAACTATTATTTTGCCTCTTAAAATCTTTTTCCTTGGATGTTTCTTAACCTGTGTTTCTATGAATACTCAGAGTTTTCCAGTTTCCTGGTGTTTTTTGGGGAATTTGAAAACACTCATATGTATGACTGGAAAATGCAATGTGATTGATTTTATATTATAAAGTAGCTCCATCAGCCAAAGGTCTGAATCAAATCTTCATAAAATCAAGAAAAATACCTGCACTACAACAGAAACAAAACACTTCTCTCACCCATATCTTTACTTGAGCATTGATACACTTCCTTTGATAAAGAATTTGAGCATTCAAAGAGGCTATGACATCCTTTATTGAATCAACATCAGAATTATCCAAATTTGTTGCTGTACAAGCGCTTTTGAGCATGAACAGGACATCTGAAGAAGGGACATGCTGATATATACCTGGAAAGTTCATCTACATCATCTTTGTATATTGGTCCAATATAAACTTATAGCGCAAGAGTTTTCATGGCCACATACCGTACATCATTTCTTCAGACATTCTATTACACAATAAGAGGAACAGTAAAGACCATGAACATATTGGAAGGAGGACGTTTTAGAGGGGAAAAAGTAGGGGCAAAGGTGAAAAAAAAATTTTTTAAACTGGACATTTTAAAAGTTTCAAGACACCAGCAGGAAATGTGAAGAAAAGAGAGGGATTAATGGCAAAGGCACAGGACGAGAGTGACAAGATAGAAATTGCTGAAGAGAATTTAGTTTCTACTATTCTATTGTATTAATCACTTGAAGAATTGTCTCAATAATATTTGTCCAAGGGAAAACACTACCTAAAAGAATTTCAAGAATGTACGACAGTTAATTTAACCACTTGCTGTCCCGATCTGAAGGTTCTTACATGTTATTTCTTCAAAATAAAAATATGGGGTGCAATATTTAATGCTGCCCAGATATGCAACTTATAGCATCATTTATCAAAATAATGCATGGTGCAATCACCTTTTTCATGCCACTGGCGGGTGAACACATCCGGGCATGGTCTGAAAGGTACTGGAACACTCCTAGAACTAGGAAAGCACTTGCCTTGAATTGGAATACTAAGAACCAGGAACACTTGGACATGGATCCAGGAACTCTTGGATGTCCAACATGCACCAGGAAGGGAGACCCAGCAACACAATGCTAGTCTCTGGGGAAGCCCTCCAGCCACTCCGAAAGTGCTTTCAGACTTGCTATTTGGGAACATCTTGAGCGTCAGGACAGACAAAGGCAAGAACTGAAGAGGTCTCTGGAGATGAGGACATGACGAAGGCACTGGAGACTTGGAACTAGACGAAGGCACTGAAGACTTGGAACTAGACGAAGGCACTGAAGACTTGGAACTAGACGAAGCTGTGGGAGAGCCCTGCACTGCTGGGCGCCCTACTCAAACCATGGGCTGTTCACAGACCACAACAGCGATACAGGCACTGGACTCAGGAACAAGGCGGAAGCTGGAACAAGATCTCCGAAGACCAGAACAGAACTCAGGACCAGGGACAGGACCTGGAATTCAGGAACTTGGAATAAGACTTTAAAACCAAGGGACCTCCAGAGACTTAGACCAGCAAATGAGACTCTGGACAGGACAAAGACTTGGAACCAGGAAGAAGATGTGGAATGCAGGAACGAAGACTTGGACTCAGGAACAAGACGCTGAAGACGGAAACCAGGAACCAATGAGAGACTAGGAACATGGAACAGGCAACATGGAAGACCTTGAAAGCACTAGCAGATCTTTGCGAAGGCCCAGAGTGAAGACCAAAAAGTCCTTTTATAGCGCTGGCTGGAGATGGCATCATCAGGAGGCGCCGCGGCATATCCCACCACGGGCCCTTTAAATGCGAGGCTGTGGCATGCACGAGTTTAGGGTGAATGCTGGAAGGAGAGAGAGTGTACAGGAAGCAGGCGGCAGCATCAGAGGCGATCCAGGCCGCAGAAAGATGCAGCAGCAGCATCCAGCTAGCATCAGGAGCTGGCACAGGAAACAGAAACAGTGGCACAAGGTCACGCCGGAAGGCGAGTGAGCCACTCATGCGGCCCTCCCGCGAACAGAATCACAACACATATTAAACCCTTGTCAGGACTCTTGGGGAGATGGACTGAATCATTAATACCTCAAAAACATTGTAGGCTGGTTGCCCAATTGTTGTTAGCCACTAGATCTACTGTTGCAAACTTTTGGAAGTTTTGCCCAAATATGGATTACTGGAGAGATGTGGCTGATTTACAGAGACTCCAATATGATTTGAAGAGTCAGTCCTTTAAATAAAATAATGTTTGGGCCATTTATCATCAGCATTATGGCCACCTTCTGCCTGTGTCTGTACAAAATAGGGGCCATTTGATGTACTGTTTGTGAGCAGATACCTATTCTTTGATATGTGTACTTATGACTTTGTGGTCCATTACTTGTTATGCCTGCTATTAATGTATTAATTTTGTATGTCATAAAATTCATTGAGTTTGAAAAAAAAAATCCATTGCCTTAAGAGACGGCATTTTGAGACAACTAACACAGCATCAGCTTGAGCCATCATTACAGAACAAAAAATTAATGTCATCTGCATATAGAATGTATCTGTTGCGCTGGAGGTGGACCCTTGGCATAGTGCAGGATTGGAATGGCTCTCTGGTCGGACCCAGAGAGCGCCTGCCACCAGGAGGAGGAGCACAGAAGGAGTCAGAGGCTAGCTGGAGCTTCGACAATAGCAACCCAGGGTTTCTGCAGGTTGAGCCCTTGGGTAACCAGGCCGCCTGGTCTTCGGTGGGCCTCGCAGGGTCTCCTAGAGAGGAAGCACAGGAGAGTGCCCACCACAAACAAGGGTGTGCGGTCAATGTCCAAGCAAGCAGGTTCAGGAATCACAGGAGGCCAGAAGAAAGTGTCCGAGTGGATAGCGAGGATAAAGGCCAGAGTATCAGTCCAGAATGGTCAGCCGAAGCAGGAGTCAGTACCGGTAGTCAGTCCAGGCATAGTCAGGTCAGGTAGAGGTCAAGTTCCAGGCAGTGGTCAGACATGGTCAAGAGCAAGCAAAGGTGGGTACAGTGAGATCAGTCCGAAGGGTACTACCAGGAGAGACGAAGGAACAGGAGACGCTGGAACAGGCAAACAAACTACACCAGAGTGTATGACTCGATTGCTAAGGCGAGGAACAGGAAGCAGGGCCTTGCCTTAAGTATCCGGCCTACGTGACGTCATCGGGAGGTGCCCCTGCGGGTTTTCCCGCCGTTAGCCCTTTAAAGGGCTGCATGCAGGTTGGCCACATGCGTGCCTAGGGGTGAGGCCGAGGACACCGAGGACGCAGGGCCTCGCTGTGAGGCCTGCACGGGAGACAGTGAGCAGGGGAGCCGGGGACGCCGCGAACTGGCTGCGGCAGAGGAGACCCCTGAACTCATGGAAAGGAGAGCGAGGTAAGCAGGGCTGGCCGCGGAGCGGACACAGCCGGGACGTACAACAGTATCTCACTTCCACATCTCTGAGTAGGCTACAGAAAGAGCACAGATAGAAATGAATTAGCATTGTTGATAAGACAGTCATGTGGTACACTTTTTTTAGTGGAGTTACCAGCAAGGTGATGTTAGTCCATTCTAACTATGGCCAGCTCAATGTGATGGTATTCAATTTTCATGAACTAATATTTTTTTTATTCAGCATGAAAGTTAATGTGCTTGGTGCACAAACAAATAAATGCTTGTCTAAGGCACATTACTTTAAGCAGGGGTATATTGATGGTGAACAATTTTGTACCTGTTGAGTTCCAGAGCTCAAAAAGAAACCCGAGACTAATGTCATTATAAGAACATAAGAAATTGCCATGCTGGGTCAGACCAAGGGTCCATCAAGCCCAGTATCCTGTTTCCAAAAGAGGCCAAACCAGGCCACAAGAACCTGGCAATTACCCAAATACCAAGAAGATCCCATGCTACTGATGCAATTAATAGCAGTGGCTATTCCCTAAGTAAACTTGATTAATAGCAGTTAATGGACCTCCTCCAAGAACTTATCCAAATCTTTTTTGAACCCAGCTACACTAACTGCACTAACCAGATCCTCTGGCAATTCCAGAGCTTAATTGTGCGTTGAGTGAAAAAGATTTTTCTCCGATTAGTCTTAAATGTGCTACTTGCTAACTTCATGGAATGCCCCCTAGTCCTTCTATTATCCGAAAGTGTAAATAACCGATTCACATCTACTCGTTCAAGACCTCTCATGATCTTAAAGACCTCTATCATATCCCCCTTCAGCCATCTCTTCTCCGAGCTGAAGAGCCCTAACTCTTCAGCCTTTCTTCATAGGGGAGCTGTTCCATCCCCTATATCATTTTGGTTGCCCTTCTTTGTACCTTCTCCATAGTAACTACATCTTTTTTGAGATGCGGCAACCAGAATTGTACACAGTATTCAAGGTGCGGTCTCACCATGGAGCAATACAAAGGCATTATGACATTTTCCGTTTTATTAACCATTCCCTTCCTAATAATTCCTAACATTCTATTTGCTTTTTTGACTGCTGCAGCACATGGAGCCGATGATTTTAAAGTATTATCCACTATGATGCCTAGATCTTTTTCCTAGGTGGTAGCTCCTAATATGGAACCTAACATCATGTAACTACAGCAAGGGTTATTTTTCCCTATGTGCAACACCTTGCACTTGTCCACATTAAATTTCATCTGTCATTTGGATGCCCAATCTTCTAGTCTTGCAAGCTCCTCCTGCAATGTCTCACAATCCGCTTGTAATTTAAATACTCTGAATAATTTTGTATCGTCTGCAAATTTGATAACCTCACTCGTCATATTCCTTTCCAGATCATTTATATATATATTGAAAAGCACTGGTCCAAGAACAGATCCCTGAGGCGCTCCACTCTTTACCCTTTTCCACTGAGAAAATTGACCATTTAATCCTACTCTGTTTCCTGTCTTTTAACCAGTTTGTAATCCACGAAAGGACATCACCACCTATGCCATGACTTTTTAGTTTTCGTAGAAGCCTCTTATGAGGGACTTTGTCAAATGCCTTCTGAAAATCCAAATACACTACATCTACCAGTTCACCTTTATCCACATGATTATTAACCCCTTAAAAAAAAACGAAGCAGATTTGTTAGGCAAGACTTCCCTTGGGTAAATCCATGTTGACTGTGTTTCATTAAACCATGTCTTTCGATATGCTCTACGATTTTGATCTTTAGAATAGTTTCCATTATTTTTCCCGGCACTGAAGTCAGGCTCACTGGTCTATAGTTACCCGGATCACCCCTGGAGCCCTTTTTAAATATTGGGGTTACATTGGCCACCCTCCAGTCTTCAGGTACAATGGATGATTTTAATGATAGGTTACAAATTTTAACTAATAGATCAGAAATTCCATTTTTTAGTTCCTTTAGTACCTTAGGATGCATACCATCCGGTCCAGGTGATTTGCTACTCTTTAGTTTGTCAATCTGGCCTACTACATCTTCCTGGTTCACAGTGATTTGGTTCGGTTCGCCTGAGTCATCACCCTTGAAAACCATCTCCGGAACAGGTATCTCCCCAACATCCTCATTAGTAAACACGGAAGCAAAGAATTAATTTAGTCTTTCTGCAATGGCCTTATCTGCAATGGCCTTAGAAGTGTATATGTGGCATGACTCACTGCAGATAGCAATGGATGAACTGGCAACCTTGAAGTAGTGTGTATCACAGAGGGCTAAGAATAGGCCATGGTTTTCCAATAATCTTAGTGTGAATAAAAGTTGTCTTCATCATTTAGAATGGCAATGATGAAGATATCATTCTATACCCGATAAGAAGGCTTATATTCAACATCTGGGGAAGCATAAATTGATCACAAAGCTAAAAAGCTATATTTTTCAACAAAAATTCAATTAGCAAGTAATAGCTCTCAGGAATTGCTTTCTATCAAAAGACATCTAACACTGTTACTGATCATAGTACTGAAAACGAGTTACTCCTCTTTCACTGTGAGGAAGTTGTTGCAACCTTTAGTGATAAGGTATGAGCTATTTGTGCTAGGTTTCCTGTTGAGATTAATTTACCAGCTTTGTTTCCTCAGGATGGAGATCAATGGAAACATTCAGGCTGTTGCAAAGATGAATAGTGTAACATGTCCCCTAAATCCTTGTCCCACCATATTATAAAAGGAATTGCAAGATGATATGGGCCCAGTCATAACCAGTACTGTTAATGCCTCCCTTATGGAAGGCTGTTTACCCCTAGCTGAAATAAGCTTTTGTACGATTGATTGTTAAAAAACTCCAAGTTAGACTTGACAAATCTTGCAATTTACCATACAATCTCATCATTACTGTTTCTTGCATAATTAATTGGAAGTGCCTTAACCATTAAGCCTTATGATTCACCTTTGATGCAACTCCAACATTACTCTCTGCATCATCAGCAGGGGGGTGGCAGGAAATTCAAATCAAACAGTTACCAACAAGGACCCTGAACTTGGTGGTTGGTGAAACAGATAAGTATGGGAAAATAAGTATGGGAGTTTATTGGGCAGACTGGATGGGCCGTTTGGTCTTTTTCTGCTGTCATTTCTCTGTTTCTATGTAAAGCAACTGGAAGAATTTTTAGATGAGAAGAATGTGCTTGACCAATATTAATTTAGTTTTTGACTGACTTGCAGCACAGAGGAATTACTATTATCTAATTTGAATGTATTTGGACAAGGTTTTGATGTGGGTTTGAAGTTCATTCTGATATTTTGGTTTATGTATTTATTTATTTATTTAACAAATTTTCTATACCGTCGTTAAGTTAAATACCATCACAACGGTTTACAGAAGGGCACGATAAAGAGAACGATAAAGAGAAATATGGGTGGTATAGATTACAAATTACTCGTGTGCCATCATAGTACGGTAACAATTTAAATTAATAAACTAGGTGTGTAAGTTAAACCTGATTGTTAGGAACAAATTAGGCAGTTTGATTTTAACATTAATGTGCTTATGTAGGTTACTAAAATCTTCTAGCTTGGTGCATCCTTATCGCTCAACTATTTTTCTCCTTTTCTTTTCTTTATAAAATGCTTGTTTAAAAAGCCAGGTTTTCAGATTAGTTTTGAATAATTTCAGATTTGTCTGTAGTCTTATTTCAAGTGGCATGGTATTCCAGAGTACAGGACCAGCCAGTGACAGTGCTCTTTCCCTTACTTGCGTGAGATGTGCTGATTTGACAGAGGGGACAGTTAGTAGAGCTTTATTTGCAGATCTCAGGTTTCTTTGTGGTAGGTGCACGCGCAGTTCTGTGTTAAACCAGTCGGCTTTATCATCGTAGATTAGTTTATGGATTATACAAAGTGCTTTATATTGTATTCTTTGTTCAATTGGAAGCCAGTGGAGTTCAGCAAGTGTTCCTGTAATATGGTCACTCCTTTTTTTGTCTGTCAAAACTCTGGCAGCGGAATTTTGCAATATTTGCAGAGGTCGAATTGTAGATTGAGGTAGTCCTAAAAGCAGGGAGTTACAATAATCTGTGCTAGCGAATATCATTGCTTGTAGAACTGTGCGAAAATTGTTAATCGTTAATAGAGGTTTTAGTCTTCTTAGGATCATTAGTTTTGCATAACCTTCTTTTATTTTCTGTGAGATGTGTTGTTTCATGTTTAGCTCAGGGTCAATTATTACTCCTAGATCCCTAACTTTTGTTGCTAACTTGGCGGTTTGAATATTTTTGATTGTGAATGTTGGTTGTGTGTGGTGAGTGTTTTTATGTTCAAGGTGTAAGAATTCAGTTTTGTCAATGTTTATTACCAATTCCATCTGGTTTAGGAACTGTTTGATTATTTCTAGGTACATACTGGCTAGTTTCATTGTTTCTTCAATGGCGTTTGGAATGGGTAACAGTAATTGTATATCATCTGCGTAAATGTAATGTATGATTCCCAGTCCTGCTAGTAAGTGACATACTGGGAGGAGGTAGATGTTAAAGAGTGTTGCAGAAAGGGCTGATCCCTGTGGGACACCAGTTAGCAGTTTGACTTTGTCTGAAAGTGCATTTTTGATTTGTACCTGAAAACATCTATTGTTTAAGTATGACTCTAACCATTTTAGTGTTTTGTTAGTGAGTCCTATTTCTTTCAGTCTATTGATTAGTATTCTGTGATTTACAGTGTCAAATGCTGCAGAGAGATCTAATAGAACCAGAATGTAGTGTGTTCCTGTGTCAAATCCTCTTAAGATATTATCTGATAGAGCTAATAGCAACGTTTCTGTACTGCAGTGTTTGCGGAATCCATGTTGTGCTGGATATAGTATGTTGTTATTTTCAAGGTGGTTTGATAGTTGTTTTTGAACTGATTTTTCGATTAGTTTGGCTATTAGGCTATTAGATTTTTTTAAACTAAAGTTGTTGAAGAGATTTTGGCGGTGTTTGTCTCAGGCGGTGTTTAGTTTGGCTATTCAATCTTTTGTTTGCCCCAGATATAGTACTGTAATAGGGTGTTGAAGGGACTGCTGGTTAAGTATTCACTGACTGCAGGTCATGCAAAATATGTCTGTGAGGCTGACTTATGGTTACCCATGGAGAATCAGATCTATTCCTTTATTAAGGCAATTCATTAGCTCCCAGTCCAAAAAAGAATACAGTTTAAGATCATGAATCTAATGTATAAAGTGGTTAAACAGCGGAGGGGGGGGGGGGGGGGGGGGCAAGATATCTGCTACAACTGGTGAGATTTATAAGCCGAGGAGATATCTTCATTCAGCATTGGAGATTCAATTTAGTGTCCATCACTTAAGGCAGAAGTTCTAGTTTATTGGTTTTATATACCATTTTATATACTGTTGCATCAGTAGGGAACCTTCACAACAGTTTACAATAAAATAGCAAGGAAACAGTGAAAATACAATAAATCATTAAAAATACATAAATAATTACAAATTAATATAAAGATAAAATCATAAAAGAAATAAGACAGTAGCTATTACAAAGTAATTATTAAAATCTAAAAGAAGAACAATCATTCGATTTCTAATACAGTAAACAGAGCTAAGACTTCAATCAGGAAAGGATTTTCTCACTTATAGGCCCTAAACTTTGTAACTCAGCACCAAGGGAATTAAGGATGGAGTCAAATTACTTGATCTTTCAGAAAAAAGTGAAATCTTGGCTATTTCAATGCTAGGTTATAACCAGCAGCAATCATTTTTAGGCATCTGTTGGTTTTATTTTATTTTATATTATTGTATTTAATTTGTAAATTTATTTTATTGAAAGTGTTTATACATTTTTATGCTGTATTATGTATTGTTTTAAACTGTTGTACACTGCACCGGCCAGAGTTGTCCCTGAGTGAGTGGTTAACAAAAATGAATAAATAGATGTATGAACAGCGTTTTGATTCGAATAACCATCAAAATACTGGTGTCTTGTTTGAATAACATTGGAATATTAGCTACAGTGCTTGTATAGTTCACCCCATGTTCAATGGATCACATTCTGCAGGTACGGATATTATATTGCATAAGAAATCTAAATCAAGAGTGTGACCACCAGAATGAGTAGGCTCACTAATCATTTATTCCCATCCAAGCACTGATTTTGTGATTAAAAAGTCATCGCGCTCCCCCAAAAGTAGCCTCCTCTCATCCCATTACTATAATGTTGTTTAAATCAATTTGTGATACCTTAAGGGTCTTGATTATTGGGGGATAAATTATCTTGAGAAGGCCTGGTAGTGTTCAAATTTAGTATATATTCCAAATAGTAGCTGTTACTATTAGCTATTATTATCAGCATTCCATAAAGTAGATCGATTTCAGTCCCAACTTGAGTCAATAATAGTTATTTCTTAAATGCAACCAATAAACCATCCCACACTTGGATGCTTGCAAATTATTGTGTACAGGGGGAGAGAGGGAAATGGGAATAAAGTTGATTGATCAAGTGTTAATCTCCAGTAGCCAGATCTCAATTATACATAGAGAAGTAAACTTGAAGACACGTGCGCGCACATGGACATGCCAAATTTATAAAACCACAACGGGAGCAAAACTGCACACAATAAACAAATAATCCAAGGAAATGTGCAGAATATATTGAATGTCCATGCAAAACTCAATGGTAATAATTTATGTTTACTTAATACAGCAACTCCACAGTGGTTTCATAAGCAATCTTGTATACAAGCGGGTCCCCTGCACGCACCCATGTTTCGCCGCAAGGCTGCGTCGGGAGGATCGGAGGAAAACCTTAACAATTCTAGAGAGATAAAAAGTAAATACAAAAAGTATATACAGCGTAGATGCAAAAACAGACGGGAACGTCATATTTTAAACAACAATATAAAGTAACCTTAAAGCATACCTGTGATGTTTTCAACATAGAGAATAACTGGAAGTGCAAAAGCAACTTATACCAAACGGAATTGATAAGCTTTTCCTCCGTCCCTCCCGAAGCAACCTCGCGGCAAAACACTGGTCCGGGTCGGGGGACCCGCTTGTATACAAGATTGCTTATGAAAACACTGTGGGGTGCCATATTAAGTAAACATAAATTATTACCATTGAGTTCTCCGTGGACATTCAATATATTCTGCACATTTCATTTCATGCCAGTTTTATAACATGCGTGCATATATGTGCTTATGTTATAAAATCGGCTATCCACACATACATGTGCGCACAATTTTATATTGACGCACGCATGTGCACACAAATGCCATCTCGAGTGTGTAAAGGAAATTTTAGTAGGTAAGCGCAGCGACGCATTAGACCTTTTTGCAATTCGCTCCCAGTTCGCCCCAGTAAAGGAGGTCTTCCTAAACCCCTAGCTAACTTGCCTCCCTTTTACCCTTTTATCGCCGAGCCTTAAAACCCCACTGTCTAGCCTTGTTTTTTTTGTTACATGACTTACACGCCGTCCATAGCAGAAGTAAAGTTACGTGGTATGGGACACTGGCATGCGCCTGTGCACGTAACTACTTATCCGCTGACTTCATGGTGCAGTCCCAACCTGCCCACATCCCATCCACACCTCACCCAGATCACACCCACACCCCTTTTTCAAAAAAGATTTTTATGCGCGTACCAGGAGGAATGCGCATGGCCGCAGGCCTTTTGAAATCTGCGTAGTGAGCACAAGTTCAAGTCACACGCATATCTCCCAGTTTTGCAGCACGCAAACCTTTGAAAATCAACCATAATATATCTAGCGCTAATAAGTACTACTGACATGTCAGTAACAAAAAGATCCAACTGAGGCTGCAATAACGGAACCAAAATCAGGCAAGAATTTGAATACAACCTCTACTGTTCTTTTGCTGGAAAAGGTCACCATATTGGCTGTGGCCCCATATTCTCTTTTCTTTTCTGAATAATTTCTAACATTCTGTTTGCTTTTTGGCTGCTGCTGCACACTGAACTGAAGATTAAAACATATTGCTCATAATACATCAAACATCCTTTTTTTAACTGATAACCCCAAATATATAGTTTGGATTATTTTTCCCTATATACATCACTTTGCCTTTGTCCACATTAAATTTAATCTGTCATTTAGATGCCCAGTTCACCATTCTTGCAGGGTCCTTCTACCTTGTGTTTCATATATATTTGTGGATAACATGGAGTTAAGTGATGTAGTGAATAAGGCAATTTCATAAGGTCTGTGTCTCTCTATTTATACCTGATTCCATAATTTATACAATACCTTGTACAATTACTGATAGCGTCAAACAGACAATAATCTGTCTAAATTCCCCCCACCCCACATGAAAAGAATGTGTGTATGCACACCTTTCAGGTCTGCGTGTGTGCAATCTTTCATACAGCGAGATGTGCGTCTCATTTAGAAATTTTGTTAAGGATTCCCCCTCCCCCCATTTTTCTTTACTCATGAATTGTACCTCATAATTTGTACACCCACCACTCAAAGTGGCCTAGGCAACATTCAGGAACCTTTGCCTGCATGAGAATATATCTTTGAAACTTGCTCTAGTGTCAGCAAAGGTCATCATAACAAGCTTGCTCCTTCTGTGTCCCCAGGTCCTGCTTGCACCAACAAACAGCAAACTAAAGACTTCTCTGCCCACTGCAGCCTATGCCATGCAGCCAGCCTAAAAGAAAACCTTTATTGCACAAATATTACTTATCTTGTTTTTATATCAGCTTTATTCAATGGCAACGAAAGAAGTGATAACGAGGAAACAAGGCACTTATAAAGATAGGAAGCAGAAATAATGCAGAGCCAGCAGCCTACAATACCCCAAAACTACTGGGTCCGTACCAGCAGGTTGGTGGTAACACCCTCATCAGTTTTAATAGCGTTTTGATTATCACAAAGCTGGGGGGAGGCAAAGAGGGGAACGTGGCAAGTGTTGGATTAAGTATGGAAATTCGTATGGTCATCTACCCAGAATTATAAAGTACCAGAGGAAGAAAACAAAAACAGATTTACAGAAGGATCGAAGTGGTGAAGTTTCTACAGCTGTCAGCTGGGATACATCCTCAGTGTAGAGCAGAATAATTGGGCAAAGGGGATTGACCAACGCCAACCAGTCTTTTTTTTTTTTTTTTTTTTGCGCCCTCATTTCCTAATTTGCTCTGCCTGGACACAAGACACCGCAAACCACCGGGACACTCGTTTAAAGTTCAGTGCTGACTTTGCGACAGCTTCGCCGCGCTCCCGCACCTTACCTCAGCAGCGACCAGCGTCTTCCGGCGGACGGGGATGCCGCTCTTGCCGTTGCCCCGCGGGCTGGCAGAGGAAGCAGAGCTGCCGAGCGCCGGCGCTGCCAGCTCGGTCGCATTCATGTCTGCAGGACCGAGGCGGAGTCCAGCTCTTGCCCCACGCCGCCGCCGCTCGGAACTCCGGCTCTCCTGTTGTTTAACACAAGGCGCGCGGCGTTGCCATGGCGAAGGAGAAGCCCGACCAAAAAAAAAAAAAAAAAAAAACACCTTTCCTACGGAAGTCGCAATATCCCAAACTTTCTCTTCGTAACGCAAAACGCAAGCTGGGCCGGGAATCGGTGCAGCCACCCACTGGATCCGTGAGCGGAAGAAGTACAAATATATAAAAAAAAAAAAAAAAAAGAGACATTTGGGGACAGAGGGATGAAGTCAAAGATAGGAGAACGGCACAAAAGGTGGAGAAAGAAAATTAGACTGGATGAATGGAGAGTTGGGTGAAAACGAGATGGAAATGAAGGAAGGATAGATTTGGAGTATAGTGATTCTCTAGTAGAGCAAGCACATTCTCTGCGTATGTTTGCAGAGTCAGTCAAAGTTTATTCCCGAGATGTTGGCTGAGGATCATTATACTGATTTATTTCTTTGTGCGTTTTGCATTATTTTAGTTTTGTATCAGTTTAGTTCTATATGATTTTGTATTTATATACTGTATTTTAGTAGGTTGCACACTGCGGAAACTGAAATTGCGATATAAAATAACGTAAATAAAAAAAAAATAGATGGCTAGCAATCATAAGAACATAAGATATGACATAATGGGTCAGACCAAGGGTCCATCAAGCCCAGCATCCTGTTTCCTACAGTGGCTAATCCAAGTCACAAGTACTTGGCAAGTACCCAAACATTAAATAGATCTCAAGCTACTATTGCTTATTAATTAATAGCAGTTTATGGATTTTTCCTGTAGGATCCTATCCAAACTTTTTAAAACCCTGTTACACTATCTGCTGTAACCACATCCTCTGGCAATTAATTCCAGAGCTTAACTCACAGGCCGATTCAGTAAAAACGCGGGAGAGCGGACGAACGCCCGCTCTCCCGGCGCGTGCACCGGCCACTCGCCGGTGCTCACGATACAGTATGCAAATGAGGTGGTGCAGTAGAATCGGGCAAAAGGAGGCGCTAGGGACACTAGCACGTCCATAGCGCCTCCTTTTAGCCCGGAGCGGCGGCTATCAGCGGGTTTGACAGACAACGCTCAATTTTGCTGGCGTCGGTTCTCGAGCCCACTGACAGCCACGGATGCCGGCAAAATTGAGCATCCGGTTTTTGGCCCGACAGCCACGGGCCGAATTCAAATTTTTTTTTTTTAACTTTTTTTACTCTTCAGGACCTCCGACTTAATATCGCCATGATATTAAGTCGGAGGGTACACAGAAAAGCAGTTTTACTGCTTTTCTGTGCACTTTCCCAGTGCCGGAAGAAATTAGCGCCTACCTTTGGGTCGGCGCTAATTTCTGAAAGTAAAATGTGTGGCTTGGCTGCACATTTTACTTTCTGTATCCCGCACGCATACCTAATAGGGCCATCAACATGCATTTGAATGTTGAGGGCGCTATTAGGTGCCGCGGGTTGGACGAGCGTTTTCCTCCCCTTACTGAATAAGGGGTAAGGGAAAACGCACGTCCAAGAGCAGGCTAACAGTGCGCAGACAGGCTGATACAGTACAGTGCGCTCCGTTGGAGCGCACTGTACTGTATCAGCCTGTCTGCGCTTAGTGAAAAAGAATTTTCTTTGATGTTTTAAATGAGCTACTTGCTAAGTTCATGGAGTGCCCCCTACTGCTGCTATTATCTGAGAGAGTAAATAACCGATTTACATGAATCTGTTCAAGTCCTTTCATGATTTTGTAGACATATACATATACCCCCACAGTCATCGCTTCTCCAAACTGAAGAGCCCTAACTTCTTTAGCCTTTCCTCAAAGGGGAACCGTACCAAGCCTCTTATCATTTTGGTTGCCCTTCTCTGCACTTTCTCCAGTGCAGCTATATCCTTTTTGAGATGTGGTGACCAGAACTGCACACAGTATTCAAGGTGCAGTCTTACCATGGAGTGATACAGAGACATTATGACATCCACCATTTTATTTGCCATTTCTTTCCTAATAATTCATAACATTCTGTTTGCTTTATTGATAACCACAGCACACTGAGCTGACGATTTCAATGTATTATCCACTATGATGCATAGATCTCTTTCCTTGGTGGTAACTCCTAAGATAGAACCTAACATTGTGTAACTACAGCAAGAGTTATTTTTCCCTATATGCATCACCTTGCACTTGTCCACATTAAATTTCATCTGCCAATTGGAAGCCCGATCTTCCAGTCTTGTTCTTATGAGATTTAACTACTCTGCATAATTTTGTGTGATCCGCAAACTTGATCACCTCACTTGTACCACTAGGCACTCCACTGTTTACCTTTTTCAACTGTTTAATCGCTTACAGGCCGATACAGTAAAAGTCACAGGAGAACAGACGAGTGCCCGCTCTCCTGTGCGCACGATTCAGTAAAAAAAAATAGTTCATAACGCCTCTTTTTTGACAGCCGACGCTCAATTTTGCCGGCGTCTGTTCTCAAACCCGCTGACAGCCACAGGTTCGGAAACCGGACGCCAGAAAAATTGAGCGTCCAGTTTTCAACCCACGAGCCTTTTTAATTATTTTTAACTTTTGGGACCTCCGACTTAATATCGCCATGATATTAAGTCAGAGGGTGTACAGAAAAGCAGTTTTTACTGCTTTTCTGTGCACTTTCCCAGTGCCGGCAGAAATTAACTCCTACCTTTGGGTAGGCGCTAATTTCTGAAAGTAAAATTTGCGGCTTGGCTGCACATTTTACTTACTGAATTGCGCGGGAATAACTAATAGGGCCATCAACATGAATTTGCATGTTGTGGGCGCTATTAGTTTCGGGGGTTTGGACGCGTGTTTTCGATGCGCTATTACCCCTTACTGAATAAGGGGTAAAGCTAGCGCGTCGAAAACACATGCCCAAACGTGGGTTAACAGTGCGCTCCACTGGAGCGCACTGTACTGTATCGGCCTGTTAGTGAAATCTTCTAATGGTGAGCTATGTTACCTTACATTATTACTTACTATATTAATGCCTTTGCTCGTACAGAGTTTAAAATAGAAATGTGGGTAGTTTACTAAAACTAGCATTTCAGTTTCTTTGCAGTTTGATAGCAGCCAGATACCTGTCAAAGTGAAATAACAAGCAGGGCTGGGAATACGGTGGAGGGTGGCTGCCCTAGGTATCAAGCCTAAGGAGAAGGCATCAGCAGAGCTGCTTTTAGCTGTTGTCATAAGAACATTAGGGCAGGCTTAACCATAAGGCAAAGTAAGCAGTTGCCTTGAGCAGAACGTTGGCGCATCTGCAGTCACAGCAAAACGATTTGTATGGAAAGTTTACTATATATATTCTAACTTTCTCTTTTTACAGGTCTAACCCTTACTTGGGGTGTTTTAAGTCCCAAGGGCACACAATCTAATTTATATCTTCTGGGGCTGCTCTGGCTAACATTCACTCCTACACTGACTCTTAATCCCTGGGGGTGGGGGGACACTTTTTACATAGGGAAGTTCTCACTTATGGCCCAGATGATGAGAAAAGGTCGCCAGTGTGTGTGCTGTACCTTATGTTTTTCTGATGAAGTGAGAGGCTGTACAAATTTGACAGGACCAGGTCTGGGTGTTGAAACAAAGTTTACTGATTCTTAAAGTTAAATAAAGTCCAGTGCCCAAAATGATGAGTGTACATCTGACTGTAGTTACAGGGTTTTCTTTCTGTGTAGGTAGGTGTCCTTATTACAAGCGTCTGGGTAGAGCCCATGGTGATTTTAAATGTGTATAACTCGCCCAGCAGTTGTGTGAGAATCCTATTGGAGGGGTACCCCTTGTTTTGTAAAAACCCTATCTTTAGACATCTTCTTTCTCTCAGACATCCAGCTGTCTTGGTTCCTTGTTATGCAGAGATCTAGATGGGGTCTTCCTTTCTTTGTTGCAGCTGTTCTTTTATCCTTAGCTGTTACTTCAGGTGATTTCTCTTGGGGAAAAATCTTGGGATCACTGCAGTCCCAGTGGGGAAGGGGGGTTCCAAAAACCCTCCCCACTAGCTCAAAGTCTAAAAACACTTGAAGTTTAACTGGATACTTCTTCCTAAATTGGGATTTATGCTGTCACATATTCAGGGTGTGGATGGGCTCGCCGGTCTTCAGCCCCTGTCCTTTGAGTGTGGCCAGCGAGAATGACTTTCTTCAAAGAAGCAGGGTGAACTCAGTTCCTTCCAAATAGACCTCCTTCAATATCTCTCGCAGCAGGCTCCCTCACTGGTGCTTGTCTTACCTAGGGTTTAGAGAAGGATCACAGGTCTTTGGTCTCCCGGTGAGAGCCCTTTTGCCCCTAAAAGGGTATCAGGCTCAACCATCTATCTCTCTGTAACTTAATATGAGAAGGACCCTCTGGCAGGGAGTGCCCGATGAGGTATCTCCTCGAAAAGAAAACTCCTGAGGGGAAAGGCTGGGAGGCCCGACCAGAATGTGGGAAAAATACATCTTTACTCTGCAGTTGCTCTCTCTAACTGAACCCCCTGAGTGTTAAAATGGCCGGGCTACATAATACTGAGTCATCCAATCCAAAGCCTCCTGGTGGGAGGACCTGAAGGGATGGATGGCTTCCATTAAGTGCACTATAAAGACAGGGATAGTGGCATCTAATGGCTAGACCCAGTAGGCGTGTCATCCTCTTCCCTCTCCCCCCCCCCCAAAAAAAAAAGTGGTCTGAGGATGGACACAAACATTTTGCACAAGTGAACACATAAAGACAGTTAATAAGCAGGTGATATTATACCGTCCCACCACTAAGTGGTTGCACATCCCCTAAGGAGCTATGACCAGCACAGCAGAGTGGGCATGGGGCTTACATGAAACCCAGAATACGCACATTCAATACATCACATTGAATACACATCCTTCGGGCCCATTATTCCTGTAGAATAGGATTTAGAAGCCAGGAATGCCACTGCTGGAAACAGTATGGGTGCTGCCACCACCCAAAATGTGGTAGACGCTCTCAATTGAAATGAAAGCAGTTTACACAATAAGAGGAAGATATCACTCTATTAGCAGCATATTCTCCCACTATCCCTGTAATAAAAGCCATTTACACTTTTCTTATTCAACAATTTGCCCAGGATTGCTAGTGTACCCCAAGGAGGGAGCACTTCTCAACCTTCAATATATTTCAGTACTTTATTACCCATCATTATTATTTCCCTGAAAAGATTTTTCATGGTGTCAAATTGACATTTCCTCTTGTGACTCCTCTCCTTCCCATCACATACAGGCTGATACAGTACAGTGTGCTCCGGCGGAGCGCACTGTTAACCGGTGATTGGGTGCGCATTTTCGACGTGCTAGCTTTACCCCTTATTCAGTAAGGGGTAATAGTGTGTCAAAAACACGCATCCAACCCCCCCCCCCCCCCCCGAACCTAATAGAGCCCGCAACATGCAAATGCATGTTGATGACCCTATTAGGTATTCCCGCGCGATACAGTAAGTAAAATGTGCAGCCAAGCCACACATTTTACTTTAAAAAATTAGCGCTTACCCAAAGGTAGGCCTTAATTTCTGCCGGGGAAGTGCACAGAAAAGCAGTAAAAACTGCTTTTCTGTGCACCCTCCAACTTAATATCATGGCGATATTAAGTCGGAGGCCCCAAAAGTTAAAAAAAGTAAAAAATAAATAAATAAATAAATTTAAAATGGGCCCACGGCTTGAAAACCAGATGCTCAATTTTGCCGGCGTCCGGTTTCCGAACCCGTGGCTGTCAGCAGGTTTGAGAACCGATGCCGGCAAAATTGAGCGTCGGCTGTCAAACCCGCTGTCAGCTGCCACTCCTGTCCAAAACGTGACGCTAGGGACGTGCTAGTGTCACATTGAAACATCTTTAATGAAGGCAATCAATTGTGGTATAAGAAATTCTCCGCTGAGCATGAATTTTAAAGATATGTCCCTTCCCCAAAGGGCTTAGCATAGTCCATAGCTTTAAAATCTTCACATCTTCTTTGATTGACACAGCACATCCACCCTCTCCCCCCCGGAGGACAGGCTAACACTCTCTGATGGAAACAGGAGTCTTCACAAGTCTCTTTAACTGGAACAACCCAAGCAGACTGGATGCCCTGCAATAAAGCATAAAACAAACAACAGAAAAAGAGAAACAATGTCCCTTCTAAGCTGAACTGGAACTGGAACAGTCTGTATGGATGAAGTCACCCACTCCTCAAAGGGAAATAAAGTCCTCGCTGGGAGCATCCTCCTTCTTAGGAAGCCTTCTCCTCTCGTAATGCTCCGGGTTGGGTTTCTTGACTGTCATCTCATTGGGCAGCAGGCAGTTGATCAAGTAGGGTTTTTATTCCCCACTCTTCAAGCAGTAGATATCAGCATGCTTGAAAATGTTTCTGCCAAGCTGCAAGTCCATTATCTACAATCCAAGGTCCAGCAGCAATCCCCATGGTCTCATATGTATTTCGGAATTTTGGGAGGTCAGGCAGGCTCGCTGGTAGCCTGGGTTGACCGGGGGGGGGGGGGGAGGGGAGAGGGTGAACTCACCGCCCTTCTTGGGCTGGCTGGCTGCGATCAGCTGTTGGGGTAGTTATGGATTAAATTTAAACCACTGGGATCCTGTGGGATTCTGTGGGCTCCCCGGGGGCTGGTGTAGTCGGGAGTGGGAGGGGTTGGAGCTGGGCTCCTGATGCGCAGCTGAGCAAGCGCCACTTGCCTGCTGCTGCAATCGACTCAACATCCCACTCGCCCCTATTTGTTCATTTTCTTGTTCGGAGGTTATGTTGTCACAGCTAGACTGGGGGGTGGCAGGTAGCCCGAGCCGATTGGGGGATTAAGGCTTGGTTAACGGCTGTCTGACTTCACAGGTTTCATGTCAGGGATTCCTAGCAGAACAACTGGGTGCAGTTGTTGCAGGTATGACTCCTTGTTGGACGGCGGTGGGGGTCGACATGCTCGGCCCCTTGCTGGATGGTGGCAGGGGTCATGGGATGTGCCTTATGGATGTCACAGTTTCAGTCTAGGTAGCTTGGGAAGTCCGTCTTGCTGGACTGTGGCGGATGGGCGGTGGGGGTTTATTGTCATGGTTACCTGGCTTGGGCTCCTGGGTGTTTTGGGTAATATAGCTACGGCCTGTTTGATTCCATTCCAGTTGTTGTGTATTTATTTGACTGTTGTGAAGGGACGGGCGAGGGCAGAAGCGTCTGTCCTGGCTACCCATATTATTGAATCCTTGACAATTGTCAGGTCAGCATACTCTGCGATTCAAGCATCCCGGTTTTCCTCGACAAAGTTCATGACATACAATAGTACGTATGGATATTGTAGTGGCGTGGCCAGAACTGTTTTTTTGGGGGGCCCAAGGTTAACATGGGTGGGCAGTAGCCATACAAATCTGAATCCTACTAGTTGTACTTTTTATCAATAAATAATGCCTTACAGTGTACCCGACAGTGGATATCTAAATAGCCTGCAACATCTGTCATGCATCATGAGTGATACTTTAAAATATTTTAACTCAATTATTTCAAGCACTTACAAACACTATACACATTTATAGAAACAATTCAGTTATATTTAAAGGTGTCTCAAGAAACAATACCCCACAACTTAATTTAAAGTTGACCAGACACAAGTGTATTATAAAGATAATTATCTCAACACACATCATGATAATCCTGCAAAGTATTCTAAAACTCCACCTGGTGTTATTACAAAATAATTATTATATTTTAGCATATATTCTTCAACTCCAAGCAGAATAGAATTACTTCTTTCTTTAAATTCGAATACTAATAAAAAGAATAATAATTTCAAAACAGCTGACAAATAGAACATTCAATAATTTAAAACTCATACAAATTTTAAACATTTTCCCAAGCACCAATTTAATATTTCAAAACAGCATACACCAATAACACACAATAATTAAAACTAATAAGGATTAGAAAATTCCTCTGCTCTCCATCCCTGAGAATCCTCTCAGGCTCACATACATGCTTTCTGAATCATGATTCTCTTTCAGACTCACATATATGCTCTCTCTCACACTCGCACATGCTCACTGCTGTACAACATAATGTACCTTTGTTTTAGAAGGTACAGATTGAACAAAAAGAGCAAGTTGAATGGCTACAGATCCTGACACAGAAACTATATGCTAGCAAAACACCTCGGTCCCATATGCAAAACACAAATAGATCCTCACCAAATACAGAACTGACCACAAATTAAAAAGAGAAACATAGAGATAAACACTGAACTGGAAACCCAAAAAAACAGACTCTTCATGCAGTATAACACCAAAGAAATAAAAACAATTACATTTTCTCTGTATTGTAAAAAAAAAAAAAAAAGAAATATTGATATGCACATTTCCCAAAATGGCACACAGAAAATCTAATTATTCCCACTTCCTATCTCAAAGAAATAGAAGCAATAGTAGTCTCACTCTCCTACTGCTCCCAGTTCCCAGCAGTGTTGATCCACCAGCCCCCTATCCCCTCTGAGTCCTCGTCTTGCTTTCCAGCTGTCTCCCCTTTCAGCCAGACTCCTATTCAGGGCAATAATAAAAAACAGAATTCCTCATAAAATAAAATCAAGAAATACTAATCAATCATAATAGTAATTCATACTAATAATTGTTGCATGTCCTGGCCGCGCTGGTGCCGCAACTGGGCCTGCTCACCTCGGGCGTCCCTCCACGGGCTCCATTCCATCCTCACCAGTGGCAGCAGCCAGCTATTGGCACTCCCAGCGCCTACCCCGAACACCTTCGTCCTCGCAGGCCTCTCAGCGGAGTTCCCATAGGGACTCCGCGTCTTCGGCATCCTCGGCCCCTCCCCTAGCTGCGTGGCTGGCAAGCCCCCATTTAAAGGGCCCAGGGCGGGAACCTTGGGCCAGACACCTCCTGATGACATCACATAAGCGTCCTATATTAGGCGAGGGCCTTCCCCCAGTTCCTCGCCTTGGCAAACGGGTCGTCACACTTGTGTGAAGCTAGTTGCCGTCCTGTGTTCCTGGGTTCCTTGTTCCTGTGCTTGTTCCAGTGTTCTTGCATTCCTTGTTCCAGTACTTTTCCAGTGTTCCTGTGTTCCTTGTTCCAGTGTTCCTGTGTCTTCCAGTGCTCCTGCGTTCCTGCATTCCAGTGGTCCCTGTGTTCCAGCGTCTGTTCCTGTTTCCTGTTCCACGTTCCACTACCCAGGTTGTAACTTCTCAGACTGATATTCGGTACTGACCTCGGCTTGCCTCTGACCATGCTTGGACCGCTGGCTTGAAACTGACCTCTGCTTGCTACTGACCATGCTCGGACTGATATCTGGAACTGAACTCTGCTTGCTACTGACCACGCTTGGACTGATACCTGGAACTGACCTCTGCTTGCTACTGACCACGCTCGGACTGATATCTGGAACTGACCTCTGCTTGCTACTGACCACGCTCGGACTGATACCTGGAACTGACCTCTGCTTGCTACTGACCACGCTCGGACTGATACCTGGAACTGACCTTTGCTTTGGCTGACCACCCCGGACGGATACCCTGGCTTTGACCCTTGCGCTCCATTTGGACACTCTCCTTGCTTCTCCTGTGACCACCAGGCCTGCCTGTTCTGACGCTACCTGCGGCCTTCTTCAAGCTACACCACTAGGCGCTGCCTATCCTGACCGGAGGACCTTCAATTCCTGTTCCATTCCAGTGTTCCGTACTCTCTGTTCCAGTCTAGCCTATCTGTTCTCCACTGGCCGCACACCTTTACTCTTGGTGGGCACACCTCTCTGCCACCTCTCCGGGAGAGCCCCAGAGGCCCACCTAAGCCCAGGTGGTCCGGGAATCCAAGGGCGCAACCCACAGAGCCCCCGGAATGTTATTGGTGAAGCTCCAGCTAGCCTCTGTCTCCTCGTGTGTTCCGCCTCCTGGCAGTAGGCGCCTTCTGGGAACCCTTAGGGAGCCGTACCAATCCTGCGCCAGGCCAAGGGTCCACCTCCAGCGCAACAATAATATTTCAAAACAAATGAATAGACTACCTAATAAATGTAAAGAATAAGGATAAGAAAACTTCATACATTTCCCAAAAATCAATTAAATATTTCAAAACAGCAGACATATCAAATAACAGTCAATAATTACAACTAATAAGGATAAAACAATTTCCCTACTCCATACCTGGGAACTTTTGATTTCCAGTAACCCTGAGATTATTATAGATTAGTGGAGGGCGCATACAAATTTTCTCCGCTCTTTTCTTCACACTCACCCTTCCCTTCCCTCTCACTCATCTCCCTCCTCTTCCTTTTCCCCTGCCCTCTCAGTTTCTCAACCCCCTTACTTCACTCTCATCTCCCTTCCCTCCTACTCACTGTTTTCACTTCCCATGTCACTCAAACCCCTTTCCCTCACTCTCACCCCCCTTCCCTCTCTGCCACTTACTCCCTTCCTCCCACTTCCTCCCTCCCTCCTTTCCTCTCAGGTCCTTCAAACCCCCTTCCTTCATTTTCATCTTCCTTCCCTCTGTCACTCACCCCCTCACTCTCATTTCCACTCTCTCCTCTTCCCTTCCCTCTCAGTCACAATACCATGTGACTTAGCTCTTCCCCAAGGTGGTTCTCCTTCCTGCCGGCGAAGTGTAAGAAGCCCGCTGGCAGAATACCACTAGCCATCGAATGTTGCCACTCTAGGTCTTCTAATTACTGGCTGGAGGGTGGCATCCGCGGCAGACCCGCGGCACGGCCCCCTCACCTTTCCACAAGGACTCCAGCCTCTGGTTCCTCCTCACTAGCAGCGGTGGGCCGCGAGCTCCAACCTCGGGTCTCCTCCAGTGCTTCCGGCTCTGCCACAGTCCTCAGCGTTCCAGGTCATGATGCTACTGCCCGTCGGGCCTCTCCGCGTGGCCTGCAGAGAGATGCCACTACCCACGCTGCGCCCCTCCCTAGGCGCACGTGCATCATGATCCTTTTGTAGGGACCACGGTGGGAACCTGGCAGTGGCCCCGGATGATGACGTCAACCTCTTCATAGTATTTAAGCTCAGGCCCCACTCCATAGCGTTGCCTTTGCAACAGGTCTCCTCGCTGGTCGAGTACTCTTTGCTACTAAGAGATTTGTCTCTACGTTCCTGATCCTTGTTGTTCCTGGTTCCTGTTTCCTCGTTCCTGCCCTTCCTATGCTTCGGATTGATTACATGGACTTTGACTTCGCTTCGCCTGACTACACTACAGCCTATCTTCCAGACCCAGACCTCTGCTTTGCATGACTACGCTACAGCCTATCTCCAGACCCTGACCTTCTCTTTGTCTGACTACACTATTGACTATCTCTGTTAATAAATGATAGATATGTTGATTTAATCTCTCTTCAAGTTCCATATATTGAGTTATCTAAGATAAGGTTCCATGAACTTTCATAGTGCTATACTATCGATCTTTGTGGTTTATAGCATTTTGTATACCCCTCATCGTCTCCACTTCTCATTAGCTTCTACCAATGTAACGATACCATGAAAGGATAAATGCTTAGAAAGGAAATGGATAAAGAAACACACTGTTGCGGAGATCCAAAATGGCACACTAGAGAGTAGTCGTGCTGCGTATCGCTCCTCTCACTTACCTTGTGATTTTCAATGCCTCATTCGGGGCGAAAACGGAGGGCCCGCGAAAGGCTGAATTCAGAAGCCTTGGCGTCGGGTCAGTTACGAGGGCCGATGGATGTGCACATTACGAGGAGGAATGGAGAGCCAGGCGAGGAATCGCAAGAGGGATGCCGAGGAGACGCACTGACAGCCGGCGCCCTCCATGATTCGATAACATCTCTATCACCGGCTGAAAGGACTGCCCCTGAAAACCCCGCAGCGAGTAGAACAGCTAACCTGACCCAGATGGAATTTTCCGGACGATGCCAGGGAGGGGGGCCTCACGAAAGTCGGAGGAAGAACCGGCCAGAGCATTGCAACCAGGAGCCCTTGGGTTCGAAGGTGGAGAAATTCACGAAGAAGGTTTGCAGTCTCTGGAGGAGCTGGTTCCATGGCACAGTGGAGAAGACAGAGGAAGGTGACCTGCATGAATATGAAGTGGCAGTAACATCTTTGGTAAGACCTGAAACATTTACGCTGGAGGCAATTTGGCTAGCTATCGAAGCATTGAATAAAAATATGACTGTGCAGATTAGTCCTATAGTAAGGAAAGTGAGGAGGAACCAAGATGGCGCCCTGAGAGGGAGCAACTTCGTTTCGCTCCGGCCCTATGCTTGATTTTTAAGCTAAACAGCACTATTTTTTGTACTATAATGCCTCATAAGAGGAAAGGCAAGATCCGGGTCTTTCCACCCAACCCAGATATTGCTGCCGGTCAGCGTTTAATAACCGAATATTCCCTCCAACCGCCGCAATTGAGGGCGGCTGTCCCCGCTGGAGAGCAGGCGAGAGGAGAGCCTTACTCACCTGGGGAACTTTCTCTGAGCCCTCCCGACCTCAGGACGCTGGTCAGAGCTTTGCCCACTTCCGTCGACCGAGGAGCTGTGTCGCATGCTGATGACATCATCGGGCACACTCAGCTGGGTGGCCCAGACGCCGACCGAATGGTCGGAGAGGCAGGAGATGTCCTGGAGCCCCGAGGGTCTGAGGAGCCGAGGAGAGGAGTGGAGTCAGCAGAAGATGGACCCAAAACAACGGGAGAGACAAGTGGACTCGTCAAACTCGGGGTAAGAACTCTCTCCCAGCAATTGATCAAACCGGCAGTTATATATCTGGGAACTCATGGCGAGAATGTCTGCTAAACTAGATAACCAAACCCTGAAGCTGGACGAGATAGCAGCTAAGGTTGGGGTGCTCGAACAGGACACAAATCAAAAGTTTCTGGAGCAGGATAATTCTTTAAAGAAAATCAATGATGATATAAAAAATCTCCAAAGCACTAACGCCACAATGGTCTTATTTATTTATTTAATTCTTTTATATACCGACCTTCATGACAGGTGTCATATCAAATCGGTTTACATGGAACAAGGGGGTAAAACATTCTTATCAACCATTTAACAGTAAAATAATCAGAGGAGGTAAAAAAGTTACATATAACAAGGAGATCAAACTTGGGAATAGAAGAAAGACAAGGACAGAGGGATAACCATTGTGATAAAAGGGTATCGCTATGTAAGTTGACCGGTAGGCTTGAGATGTGGAAAGGATTTCATCATTAAGAAGACTAGAATCGATAGAAAATCATATGAGACATTTAAATCTAAGACTTTTGAACTTTCCTATAATATCTGGGGAGATACCTTTGTTATCCTTTAAAAAGTTTGCAATGGAGGTTTTAAAGATTCCTCAGAATGAGATACCAGCTACTAGAAAACTCTTTTTTCTGCCAAAAAAAAGTAGCACACCGATAGCTTTTTCCTCTCAAGTTTCAGATTTTCATAATCTGACTGATTACCTAGAAAATTCTAATGATGAAATTATGGATCGTGCAGTGCTCTTTGTGTCTTTTTTTGATGAAATAGCTGTTTCTTTAATTATGAAGAATTATTTTAAAAATATGAATGTTCCTTTTTGTGGTAGCCCTGTCCGGGTATACCCCGATCTAGCTAAGTCTACGCAGCAGCGTAGAAAAGAATTCTTACTTATGAAACCTGAGACCATAGCAGCAGGGGGTAGTTTTAAACTATGATACCCCTGTAAATGCATAATACAACTGGCCAGAAATACGTATGTTTTCTTTCTACCAGACCAACTGAGGGATTTCTTATCTGGTAGGAGACTTCTCGAAGAGGTATAAAGAGGTCTATATGAAAAATGGGTGGTGACAGGGCTTATAAAATTGTAATTGTTTCTATTATATACTCCTCGCATAGTTTCTTTTATCCCCAAGTTTCCTATGTAACAAGAGGATGTTATTTGTAATAGGAATTATTTCTGATTCTGTTTTCTGGATAAGGGCAGGATAGCCCAAATATTTTGATTATAATACCTCTGTATTTCTGATACAAATATTATGTTTGTATATTTGGTTTAAAAGCTGATAAATAAAAAATTAAAAAAAAAATATGACTGTGCAGATTAGTCCTATAGTAAGGAAAGTGGGACAGCTACAAAAGCAAGTAAATAAATTTAAAGAGAAGAAAATGGAAGTAAAACAGGAAATAGATGTCTTGAAGTTGGAAACAGGGGAAATGAAAAAATGTCAAAATTTGGTAAAAGACAATCTATATTTTCTGAGAAAACTGGAAAATATGGAAAATAATCAGCAAAATAAAAACTTAAGAGTAATTAATTTCCCTAAGAAATTAACGGTCCCACCCAATGAGATGTGGTTAAAGTTTGCCTTGGAGGTTTTAAAAATACCACAAGCTACATTGCCTCCATTATCGAAAATCTATTATCTCCCTTCTAAGAAAAAGATTCCCATAGAAGGTGGAGAAATGCAACAATTATCACCATTGAATATCTCTGAGATTTTGGAAACATCTTCTGAAGAGGTGGTTCAACCATCAACACTTATAATATCTTTCTTACTGGATTTAGATCGAGATTGGGTTCTTAGAATGTATTTCAGGAACCAGCGGCAATTATTTCTTGGTATGAATGTGCAAATATTTCCGGACTTGGCCAAAGAAACTCAATTGAGGAGGAAGAAATTTCTTGAATTAAAACCCAGAGTATTATAGATTGGAGCGTTATTCTTCCTCAAGTTTCCTTGCAAATGTGTCATTAAATTTAAAGATTTGACATATACTTTTTTCCAACCTGATCAGTTATGTAAATTTCTTAGTGATAAATTGCCTATTGAAATAGAAGCCAGTTCTAGTCTAGAGGCTGTAACCTAAATATGTGAATTTCTGTTCTTTAGAAATGTAACCATTCCATCTATACTGCTTTCATAAATGGAGTTAATCTGTTTTATGTTTATTTCATATTTAAAGACGTCTCTTGAGTAGGGTCTCCCACTCCATTTGGGGGCTATGGATAATATGACATACTGTATTACTATGTATGAATTCTAGATTATTCCTTTGTCATAATTATGTTTTCCTTTCAAATGTATATGTTTTGTATCTTTGAAAATGTTCAATAAATAGAAAATTTAAAAAAAAAAAGAAACACACTGTTGCGTCCGTCAGTCTTTGACGGCTTCGCCCCGCCTACCAATTGTCGAAATGTGAGTTTTACAAAGAATCTGTGCCTTTTCTTGGCTATATCATATCAAAACAAGGCTTCCAGATGGATCCCCAAAAATTAGAGAGTATCAAGAATTGGTCTCAACCTACCAGTCTGAAGGCCCTGACATGATTTTTGGGGTTTACGAACTACTATAGAAGCTTCATAAAGAACTATTCTTCTTTGACAGTGCCCTTAACTACTATGACACGGAAAGGGGCTAACGCTTCAAAGTGGTCTGCGGAGGCCATTTCCGTGTTCAAGAAATTAAAGACTGCCTTTTCCACTGAGCCATGTTTGCGTCACCCAGACCCCAACAGACCCTTCATCGTGGAGGTTAACGCTTCAGATGTTGGAGTAGGGGCCGTGTTGAGCCAAACTGGAGATTCTAAAGCCTTACATCCCTGCTCCTTTTTCTCGCGGTGCTTTTCTCCTGCAGAGAAGAACTATGGGATCGGAGATAAAGAGCTCCTGGCTATTAAGATGGCATTCGAGGAATGGCGGCTTTGGCTCGAAGGCGCCCAACATCAAATTACCGTATTCTCCGTCCACAAGAATCTAGAGTATCTCCGTCAAGCGCAACGTCTTAACCACAGACAAGTCAGATGGTCCTTGTTTTTCAATCGCTTTGACTTCGTGCTCAAATACCGTCCCAGAGACAAGAATACCAGAGCAGATGCCCTGTCTTGCTCTTTCCTCTCTGAGGATGTTCCTGAAGAACCTCAGCATATCATCGACCTGAAGAAAGTCATCTTGGTGGCTACCCATTCTGTGCCTGCCGGCAAAACGAAAGTCTAACTGTCAACTAAGCATATGAGACTAAAGTTACCTTCTACTTGATTTGCTCCACGCTACATTGGACCATTTCCAATTCTTCAACGTCTTGGCAACATTACATACAGTCTGAAGCTACCACCTGGATTGAAAATCCACAACGCATTCCACGTTTCACAAGTCTCCAGAACCAACTTCTAGTACCACAGAAGAAGACCCTGAATATAAGGTTGAAGCTATTCTGGATGTAAGAAGACGTGGCAAAACTTGGGAATACCTTTTGTCTTGGGAAGGATTCGGCCCCGAGGAAAATTCTTGGGAGCAGATACCATCTCTCTCCACAGTACTGCTTCACTGGAATCAGGTACTCGCTCCTCAAGAGCCTGCTCTCTGCTCCAGTGCCAGTCCTCTCGTCTAGTGGAATCTCTGTTACTGCTAAGTGAGTACAACGCTATTGAGTCTCTCTGCTCTAAGGGATCAGGTACTTGTTCCTTGATTACTGCAATGCCATCATGCTAGGCCTTCCCAAAAATACCATACAACCCCTCCAAATGCTCCAGAATGCTGCTGCCCGTATCCTCACTAACACCCACAGAAATGACCACATTACCCCTGTACTCAAGGAGTTACACTGGTCCCCCATCACATCCCGGATCCTCTACAAGACCCTTACACTCATCCATAAATCCCTACACAATCGAAGCATGCTCTGGTTCAATGACTTTCTAATATTTCGCACCTCTGCTAAACCCACCAGAAACCAATACTTGGCAACCCTACACACCCCATCACCTAAACTTACCAACCTTTCCTCCACCAAAGGCCGTGTGCTCTCCATTGCTGGTCCCACAATATGGAATACCATGCCCACCCACTTACGCCAAGAGATCTGCCTGAAGAAATTTAAGCAAAACCTAAAGACCTAGCTTTTCAAACAGGCTTATACTTGATCCGCTCCTCTCTCAGTGAGCACTTAGCGCATCTTACCCTCCCTACCCTTCCCTTGCTCTGTCTCTCAGTACCCTCCACCACTGCAATTTTAGTCAGCCCCTTCCCCTCAATCTCACCATCCCTCAACACCCCCAATCTCCCTGTTCCCCCACACCTTTTCCCAGACTGTAAATTTTGCCTTTCACAGCAATCTGATTGTAATTACTATACTGCATCATTCCATGCTACACTGTATAGACTTTTTAGGCCTTTTTAGATCTTTTTAGACTTTTTAGATCTTTCGATAGCCTCTTTATCCCTCAATAATTCTTATTACTAGATATTATTCCCTGTTTATATTCCCTGCCCTTTTGTTCATTTTCCATGATCCTCTTGCTTATCTTAGTTTCGTTCAATTGTTATAATATAAGCAGTTAATTATTACCAATGATCTTCCTGACAACCCTCTCCCTCCTCCCCTTACTTTCACCTATTTTAAGCTATCTTAATCCAGTTCAGAGTTTTATGTAAAGCCTGTTTGCTAAATTTACAGTTCTATGGAAACCGATGTGATGTTCCCCCTACTAATATCGGTATATAAAAATTTTCAAATAAATAATGAGAGGTTTAAGAAAAGTATCAACAAAATGTAAAAGGGGTACTATAAGAAAGCCAGTTACTGAGAAATCAAGTCTGCCAGGAGGATTAGCAAGAGTCTTATGTATTTTAGGAAGAATATAGAAGACTGGCATATGTGGAAATGGTTCAATCAAAAAAGCAGCTTCACATGAAGTAATATGATAGGCATCCAGTGCTGCTTGGGTCAATGAGGAAATAGAAGCACAAAGTAAATGGGTAGGGTCAGAGGTAAAAGGAACATAGTAGGAGCAGTCAGAGAGTTGGCGTTCAACCTCTGACAAATACATTTTATGGTACAAAATAACAAGGCCACTCCCTTTATCCACAGGTTTGATAATAGAATTATCCGACATCAGTGAGGACAAAGCTTGACGGTCAACCTTAGACAAATTGAAGAAATATGAGCAGTGAGGAAGGGCATCGACATACAATTTTTTCTTTTTATTGACTGGTTAAATTCTTGTAAACCCAACCTCAAATTTACTGCCCATATTGATTATCATGAAATCTCCTTTCTGGATATTCTCATTTCTTTTACAGATGGTAGCTTCCATACTACACTTTTAAAGAAACCTACAGACAAAACACATTTCTTTCATATAGAAGCTGTCATCTGCAATCTTTAAGAGATAATATCCTGGTAGGCCAGTTTTTTCGATTATGTAAGGTGTTCTCTACCCACGATGAGTTCCTTGCACAAGCAAGCTCTGTGTTTACCAATTTCCTTTGTCGTGGTTACCCATACTGAGTTGTCATAACTGCTTTTAAACAAGCCTTATATATGAATTGTGACTTGCTTTTTCTGAAGTCCCTTCCTGGCGACTCAGACACTTTCACTTGCGTATTACCTTTTTTTCCTGCTTGCCAGCATATTTGCAATATCATACAACATCATTGGTCTCTGCTACACCCCATCCCTATCTATTAGAAAAATATCTGTTTCACCTTCCACTGTGAACGTAATTTGCGTGATATGCTGGTATCCTATGAATATCATGAACCTATTCCTACAACTATTCTGCACTCTGGACACTCCCCGTGTGGGAAATGCAAAACATGTCCTTTCTCTCTTGCCATCTTTATCTTTACACATCCTTCTCTTCATAAGCCTTTACATTTAAGTTTCTCTTCATATTGCTGCTCTAAAGGTGCCATCTACGTGATCTGCTGCCCTTGCCTCCTGTTTTATGTCGGGAAAACTACCCATGTGATTTGCACCTATATTTATGAGCATCTGTCATGTCTCTGCCATTCTCTTGATAAAGCCCCTCTGGTTCAACATTGGTTCGAAGCAAGCCATGCATCAAAGGATTTGTGTTTTTTAATTATAGACATGATCTCTCATTCTAATAGAGGGGGCAATCATTCTTGCATGCTTCTTCAATGGGAACTAAGATGGATATACTCTTTGAATACTTTATCCCCAAATGGGCTTAAAGCCAATATGGGTTGATCAGTTTTCTTTTAATGATATTTTCATTTTATACATTCTTTGTTTTCTTTGTCATTCCAATCTTCTTGCTGCTCCTTAACGTCTCTTGTAACGTCTTTCTGATGTCTCTTCTGACATTTTTGCTGCCATTTGAATGATTGACAGGTTTGGTCATATGATCTTTGTTTGGCATCTTAGTACTACTATTGAAATTTCTCTGTAATCAGGTTATACAGCCTCGCTGGTCTCTATATAGACATGATGAAAAGTTTGGTAAGTTACTGTTCTTTTGATTCTAGAACTAGGCCTTTTCTGTTTACTTGCACTGGATTGTTCTCTCTAACTTTGTCCCCCCACCTCATCTCACCCCACCCCAACCCTTCCTTTCATATGTTTTGCTTTTTAAGCTTTGTATTTGCCTTAAATCATTGGTAAGAATCCATTTGTATCTGCTATTCTTTTTGCCTCATGCACATACTGATTGTTTATTTATAATTCTTTCTGTAGATCTGGTCTCTCCCGATGCAGTTTTCCAAAACCCGGTCCATGTCAGGGGACTGCTAGTCAGCTTTTTACTGTTGGAATTATTCCATTATGAAACATTAAAGCCACTAGAACAGCAATAAGTGGCCTTTGAAATGTGCTCCCTAACGTCTGTGTTTTGATCATAGATTCTGTTTTGGGCTGCTCCATCTATACTGTGTGCTTTATGATGTCTGTTACAGTAAATGTATGACAATGAAGATACCAGATATCAGGTATTGAAATATTACACATTTAGCAATTGTCTCACATAAGAAAAATACACTTTCATATGCTATATAAAACTTAATAAAGCACTAACATACTAATTAACTTAAAATTGCACTTTACCAATTGAAATCATTCTAACTATCCCAGGGTTAATGAGATTAGATAGCCCAAACCTCATAAAAGCAGTGAGTCAATCGTCTTTGCAGCAAGTAGCAAGAGTTCAGTAATCTGCCACAGCTAATGGCAATGCCACTACACTTGGTCTTTTTGAGAAAACCAGAGCTGACCAGCACAATAAGCTGAGAAACAAGAATCAGGTAGTGATGATGACAAGTGATGGCCTTTTTGTTCATTGGTCTGTTAATCTTTGATGTCTTTGTTCTCATCTTTTTAAAGGCCTCAGTTTCATTGATGCAAATTAATAGGCTACAGGATGAGTGGTGTGATTGGTGCAGTACTTTTTTTTTTCAGATTGTTGGTTTAGCTTGCAAGCGGACATTTGACACCTGGCTGCTGAAGACATCTCATTGATAAGTCCACCATTTCTATTAGCTTGGTTGGTTTGTTTGTGAAAAACTTAAAGATGCTTGGTATGCAGCACAGACAGTTCTTTTGTGTTCATAAAGATGGTCAAGTATCCCAGATTCCTTTGAGATAAGACTCCAAGTTCAGTCATAGCGCATAAAGTTCTAATAAAAGACTTCTCTGGGCATTGCTTCTACATTTTGTATGGTGTTATAGTCTACTGAGGTTAAACAGCTTATCATCCATTCAGTAGCTTAGCTACAGTCCAACTAGAAGTTTGCTGGTGGTCAGGTGTAGCATGTTGATCGGGAATATTGAGAAGAGTTTTAAGGTGATGACACAGCCTTGCTTGGCTCCTGTGCTAACCACAGAGGTCTGTGATGGATCCATTAATGAAAATCATCACTTGTATATGGTCATAAAGCAAAGAATGGTGACCAGTTTTGGTGGGCATCTATACTTTAGGAGGATCCTCAACAACATTTCTTGCTTAGGGAAGATTATACAGCTCAAGTGAAAAGGAGCATTAAAGTATCTAGAGCATGCTAGCTTTATGAAATTCAGAAATAGTCTAATGGATCTGAGATACATTCTGACACATTATCTACATTTTTAAAGAAATACATTGACAACCTGCTTATATAACATACGTGTGTCTCCCAAAAACGTAAGTGCACAGGACTCGATCTCAAGATGTGAATCTCCTGCTGGAACCATAAAGTATGATTAACTTACATACCCTGTTTCTGTAAGTAAATATTTCAAAAATAATCATCTCAATCTTTGTGAAAAAAGTTTCAGAAGAGCATCCTCCTACTGAGTGAGCCATCCTTAGGAGGCCTTGTAAAAGCTTACTGATTCAGCGAAAAGCTGGCTCATAATACATTTGCAGATTCATGGGCAATCAATGTTTTATATTTTAAAACAGTTTTGGGTGCTGTGTAAATCTCTATTGTGGGCTTGATTTTTTAACTGTTATGCGCATAAAACTGTTTTATGCGTAGAAATGGCACATGAAAATCAATTATGAGCTTGTGAGCATAAAAGTATATGTAAAATCCATTTTTTATGCACTAGGAAGAGGCTTTCCGGAGGGGGCAGGGAGGGGGCAGGGTTTGAGTCAGAATGGGGAAAGCGTTTATGTCCATACTTTGGATTTGCACTGTACTGGAACAATCCATAATTTTGAAAGTGGATTTACGTTCCAATTTGAAGATGGAGGCTAAAGTCTGCGGGTACATTTTACCCACAGTCTTTAGACCTATGTGGCCTGTTATATGGAAATACTTATTCTGTGTGGCTCATTTTGTGCCAGGAATTGTCAGAATAGAGTCAAAATTGTTAATGCATTTAATTATTGTTTACTGGAAAGTTTGTAATCCTTTTCCATATTTTATGTTTGAATGCGTCCCACAACTGTAAACTGCCCATTGGTTTCGCTAAACTCCATGAGGCAGATTTCTAATTTGTTCAATGGAACAGATGCTTTACAAAACTTTGTGTAGTGTGATCATCCCATCATTTACCTTTGCACATGAAGGCATGCTGGTAAAAATGATGATGGACCAGCCTCTGAGAGACATCTGCTACACCTTTATGAATAGGATTTCATAATTCTGTTATGTTTAGCAGTATTTGGGTGCATTCTCGGGTACTGTGGCAGATGACCATGCCCACGGGGAGGAGCCCTGTGAGGCGCCACAGTACTGGGCTAAACGCAGAACGCATAAAGACAGAATTAGATCTTTTATTAAACAGCTTGAAATGTACCACCAGAGGTGGCAGTAGTGAGATAGTCTGGAAGTAGCAGTCTCAGGACCCTCGGCAGAGGGGACCCTTCTCACCCCGTTGGTATAGGGGGATTCCGGTGTAGGTTTCCCAGCAAGGCAGTACTGTGGATGAGATAGACTGAGAGTTAGATTACTCACTAGATGGTTGCTGTTGATATGCGATTCCACCAGGTTGAAGAAGTTTGGTAGCGGCACCGAGGCAGAGAGAGCAGATCCTCGAGGAGCGAGTACTTGATCCCTGTAAGGCACCTGAAATAAAGCAGAGGGCCCCCAAGGAGCGGGTACCCAGGTTAGCAATACCCCGAAGGGCAGAGAGAGAGCTTCCAGCGGCAGCACAGAAGCGGCAGAGTAGCTTAAACTGGCCAAAACCAATCCTTTGCTAACTCAATGAGCTAGCAACAAAGTACAGGCTATACACCCGGATAGCTCGCACCATTGCTGGAATAAAGATGTGGGTGCCATGCGCGTGCGCACCCTAGTAGGCCCTTGGGAGGAGCATGGCGGGAGGCAGCACCATAGCCGTTCCGGGGATGCCGGAGAGGTCGGCTTGTAGACGCGGTGGCAGCCATTTTGCCAAGGGCAGCGGGAGGAGCCGTGAACAAGGTGAGGCAAACGGGGCGAAGCTGTCTAGCACTGACAGACGCAACACTTTCTCTTTACTGAGGCACATGTTTTGTCTCTATAAATTGTTTTAAAATCTTATGGCAGTAAAGGAAACTGAATGACCTGTGATGGCCCTAAAGCAAAATTAGAAACAAGAGAGAGAGACAGACAGAAGGTTTGATATAAGATTCAAAAAAGTACTGTAACAAAAAAAATGTTTAACATAAAACAGTTAAAATGCTTACACATCAAAGAATTTAGTTATAGATTGATTTAATTTATATTTTCCTTATGTACAGTTGTAAAAAACAGCTTACAGTTTTAAACACTATCAGCAAGGGTCCTGCTGAAGAAAAACCACCAAATAGAACAGCAGACATCAAATACACAGTCACATACAGGAGGAGCAATCAGATAAAGCAAGTATTGCACAGAATTGGCACTAAAATACATTATGGTAGGTTTATTCAAGTTATGTTCTTGTGCAAAAATATAGAAAGAAAATATTCTGGTATTTTCAATGAAAAAAAAACTTAAGACATAACTGGAGAAATTTTTGTACAGCAGCAAAATTTGGATCAGTCTTGCCCCTTTCCTTCCTTTGTCAGCAAAGCATGAATTGATATGGAGGTCATTATCATGGAAGGCATCTACAGGCATCAGACATTTAAAGGAAATTCAACATTATCACATAAATAATAAGCTTACATTAATCATAATCATTATATTCAGCTTGTAGTTTATTTATTTTTATTTTATCTGATTTTTATATTCCAATTTTCAGCACTTCAAAATGGATTACATTTAGGTACTGTAGTTATTTCTCTGTCCCAGAAGGCTCACAATCTAAGGGGTTTATTTTCCAACTCGCATTATGGCCTTTTCGCATGTGTTAAGGCGTTTTCGCATGTGAAAAGCACCATAGCGCATGGTGCGATGCTAATTTTTAAAAGGGGAGGAGTCGGGGCAGAATTTTTGTAAAAGTGGGCTGGCTTCACACTTTGCGAAGCCATATCTCAACCTAGCTTGATGTTACCCAGGTAGAGAGTCCATCAAGTTAGGCTGAGAGAACATTGTACAAATCTCTTCACAAGAGTGCACTGTTCTGTTCGTACGTCTCACTCCACATGTCAAAGTGGCCCCTAACTACTAGAAGAGTCTTATAGCTAGTCTCTCTCTCTCTCTCTCTCTCTCTCTATCCCTCATATAACTTGTGATAATAAGGTGTAACATCAGAAGACTCAATCTGGACAATTTAAAGCATAATTAAGAAAAAGCATAGGCTTGGTGTGGGGGGTGTACTCTTATTCTTTGCACAAATTCATTACACAGTGTGAGAGAGACCTGCCGTTTGATAGTATCTAAAATAGGATACCTAACACCATAACTAGTTTTACAATCACATCTTCAAGGCTTCGTCAACCTAATTAAAAAATAAACTTTTGAAGGGCTATTTTAAGACCTGAAAGGATGAAAGCAGAGTACAAAGAACATCACTTTTTATGTGAGCATGTAATTTCCCTTTAAACTCTTTATATAAACTTAGGGCTAGATTTTTAAAAAATATGCGTGCGCATCCATAAACGCATGTGCAAGGGGGGGGGGGGGGGGGATTGAATAATGCAAAATTGTGCAGTGATGAGATCGGGGCCTTCCCCAGTTCCCTCCCAGTCCACTCCAATTAAGGAGTGGACTGGGAGGGAACTTTCCTACCCCCTACCCTAACCTCCCTTCCCCTTCCCCTCTCCTCCCCACCCACTAAAACCTTTTTTTTTTACCTTTTTATTTTGCAAGTAACTTCAGGGCTGCCCTGCTCCGCCCCCTGGACAGACCCTTTTAAGGCCCCAGTACTTACTCGCGTCCCGGGGTTTATGCGCGTGGCTGGGCCCGTTTGAAAATTGGGCCGGTGAGCGTAAACCCCCGGATTTACATGCGCTGGGGTTTTAAAATCCAGCCTTTAGTGTTTGTCCTCAAAAATATTTACTTCTCAAAAAAAAAATTAGACCTGTAGTTTGAATAACCTAAGCTACTCAAAGGTAAGGCACCTAATTTTCTGTTTTATTTCAGAGTGAATTCTAAAGGATAGTCTATGGTATCCTGTAACCCAAGGTTTTAAATTCTGTATAGTTCTGTAATACAAAATATGACCCCCCATACTGCCATATAAATCATTGAGCATGGAAATAAACTGTTTCTTTTGCTAACTGGTTATTGAAAACTGTCATATTTATTTAATCAATTACAGGTAAAGGTCATCAAGCTTCACTGAACCCTCTTTAAATACTTTCATCACCTTGGATTTCCTGAAGGCTGCCAATCAATGCAAGAAAGCAGCAGAGAAAGCTAACAGTGGTATGCTCAGGTGCATAAGGAGAGATACCACCAGAAACATTCAACCTGCTAAATATTTGAACATTTCTGTCATTATACTCTTTCCCTTCTTTCCTCTACATTTTGAGATCCCTAAATCTCCAGGCAGGTTTTCTTTTAAGCCCTGTGCCATTCTGGTAGCCTTTCACTGAACTGCTTCCAGCCTCTCAATGTCCTTACAAAGTTAGAGCCTCCAGAAGTGAACACAGTACTCAAGGTGGGTTCTCACTAGTGGCCTATACAACTGCAGTGTTACTTCCTTTATCCTGCTCATGGTATCTCTCCATATGCACCTGAGCATACTGTATTACAGTACATGAGCATGTTAAAGAGGAGAGATTCTGAGGTTTTGGGAATTCAATGTGACAGTAAAAAAGTTCTGTAGAATCACAGGAAATTGTCTTTCGATTACTGCTCATAGGGTTCAGTTGGCAAACAATTGCTGAAGCTTATACACCAAACAAACATGTAACAGCTGATTTACAAATTACATTATTCTTTCATTAATAAATAAAGTTATAGCAGTACATCCTCATTTTGGCACATCTATTCAAAAAAATAGATCAATATTATGATATGGCACTGGTATCACAAACTAAATGAAAAAACTGTTTTGGGTCAAGGTGACAAAGTAATTGAAGAAAGAACAATGAAGTAAAATAGACAAGATTGATATTTAATTTCTCTGGTACTCTTCATCTTCATATTTTAACAGGTAGGATGATTAAGCAGACTTTGTACATAGTACATATGAAAGCTATAATTACAATTTTATTCACATGATGTACAGTTATGGTATAAATGGCACTTTCTTAATTTTAAATGGCATAGAAGAAACACATACAAACGTAATCATCTACCAGTAGACAAAGATGGCTTATCAAGTCTTTCCAATTTTGACGACGGAGGAAAGTAAATATTTTACTATATCCAGAACGTATTGCACTGATACATAAGCACTATATAAAACACTTAAGATAAATCTAGAATATTGCTCTTCATATAGAATAATATGTAATCCTCAAACTGAACACTCTTTATCACACAATTATTAGAACATTTTATGCAGCTTGTCAGAACCTTCTCCCTAAAGGTTTTACTTCACAGAGCAAATTGTTTCGAACTTGAAGAAAGGATTGCCCTAAATATCATCTGAGCAGCAAACCAAAGCTGCATTTTTACATTTGGACAGGTACATGAGACTACAAGACCGTTACAAGCATCATGGCAAATAAATTCCCAGTTCTGTATAGACTTCATTATAATTACAATCTGCTTGAGATGTAAAGGCAGGGTGATTTTCAGAAAGCCCATGGTGCTCACAGGATCACGGCAAGCCAATTTTGAAAGGGAAACTCCCCACAGAGTTTCACTTTGAAAATCAGGGTGGGCTGTTGCAAAGTATGTGGACTAAAGCGGCAGAGAGCAGAGGTGGAGATTTCAAAGTGAAATCCCCATGTTTCACTTTCTATGGTCCATCCTGGTTCTGTCCTCAGTACCACTCCTTTTCCCCTCAGAGAAAGGTATACACGCTATTTTTATGCTAAAAGGGCCTTCCCCACCGGTAAACTTCCAAAGAGAATCCATTTGAAAATTGCCCCAAAAACGTGATGCGCATTTTCAAAGATCTGCAGACAAGGAGTTTGGTACTGAAAATGCCCTCATTTCAATATATAAGATTTTGGATGCCTAAAAGAGACATTAACTTTCAGATCATTAGATGTTTACATTTAGAGAGCCCAACTTTCAAACCTATCCCCAGTACAGCATTTTCCCACGAAAGTAAATGTATGGAGATTAATGCTAGTATTTTGTGAACTGTGCAGCGGGAGCAAATTTCTGCTCTGAAAGTACATGTGTATATTTCCAGTGGAAGAAAACATATCATCTACCCATTTTATAAACATATATGCACAGACATATTACATTGGAAATAATCATGACTCTGTATGAATAAACACCAATAACTGAAATGCAGAGGCAAGTAACTAAGATGATCCATTCCTGTATAGGGATGGGGAGGCCACAACCGGCGGAGTTCTCTGCCTCTGGATCCCCAGAGGTTTGGCATGGAGTGGGGGTAGCAGAGTCTAGGGGAGCAGACTGGTGATCACAGATATAAATGTGGTCCAGTGCACCCATCAGCCTCTTATTTTGATGGTTTTTTTGAAGAGCCTATCTCCCATGCCCTCATCACTGTATCAATCATTGGTCGAGCATTTTGCCTGTATTGTAATATTGTACCAGAAATTCAGATGCTTGCGAAATTGTACAGTAAATTTTCCCAGGTAAAGAATGTTCTTGCTTGGGGTCATGGCTGAGGGTCCTGTTTACCTCCATTTCTCTCCTTGGTGGTCCAGTGACAGAATGGGAAGCATCCGAGCATGATAGTCTGACATTTCCCTCCTGCTTCAGCATGTGAGCCGACAAAGCTTAGGGACATGAGACTTTGGTGGTCATTGCCCCCCTCCCACTCCCCCACTTTTCTATCTGCAGTCCTAGTTTGGATGGGGGTAGGGGCTCAGTTTGGGTGGCCAGCTGAGCACCCAAGTTAGGATGTGGAAGGGATGTGTGCATGCCAGGCTCTTCCCCTTTCCGCTCAGCCATGTGCCCAGATGATGCTGGGGCTTCAGCAGGGCAGGCCTCACTGGCACTCGGGCCAGGGTAACACCAATGCTCTGGGCAGGGTAGCTTTCACCAGTGCTTGGGCCTTGGTGGCTCTGGAGCGCCACGTGGAGTGGTGCAAGGCTGTAGCTTGCATTTCTGGCTCATGTTTGCAGGAAGCACGCTGTGGTGGTAGGAGGCGGGCAGCTAGAGATTTGGACAGCCCCTTTGAGTCTCTGGACACAAGGTGGCCTTTTGCATGTGGGAAGTATGTCTTCTTGGGAGAGGGTGCTGGGCCCAATATGGGAGAACATTCATCCTGTACCCAAAGCCACCAGTGACCAGGAGGACCTTCAGTGGTGAAGTGTTTGTATAGCATGCGGTCATCTGGATTTCAGGGGCTTCACTACTGTAGGCAGCCATGTGGGCATCTGTTGGGTAATTAAAGTAAATAAACAAGTTTTCTTCTTTGTTTTTACCCTGTCATAGGTGTGTGGCCAGGCTATTGATACTCATTCTCCATCATGTCTGGGTGAGTGTAGGAACATCTGACGATCTCGGTGAGCTTGGTGGGGAGGGCGAGTGACTAGAGTGTCTGGACATGAGCCCTGATTATGTATAAACTGTAGGGTAGCCCAGCAAACAAATTTCCAGGGATCCAAAGTAGGGAAAGGTTCTCCCTTGATGCGGCTCACCAATGTTTTTCCCCTAGTTAAAATAATAATAAAAATGAGCATATGGGTTCCCGAGTGGACCCCTAGGGATCTTAGGCTGAATCCCTCAGTGGTGGAGTAGAGATCCACATGGTTGCGGCTATGTTAATGCAGTGGCCATCTTTGTGAGGCCCAGTAGTGGCAGCCATTTTGTCAGGTCCTTATGTTAATGGCAGTGGCCATCTTTGTGAGGTGCATGGTTTAATGGCAGCGACTGTCTTCTATAATAATTTTTCCAGTCCACAGCCTGGGTCCTCAGATGGACAATTTTTCTCATAACCCCAATGTGGTAGCAACCAAGTGGAAATGGAAGCCATTTCCTCTGATTCTTGTGTCTCAATGGTGGCAGCCATATTGGAGAGGGTAAGTAGTTGGAGCATCCACAGTAAGTGCAGTCATTTGCTGAGAGCCATGTGTCAGAATGGTGGTGACCATCTTGAAGAGGGCAAGCAATGTACAGATTCAAAGTGGTGGCTGCCATTTTCTAAGTACCTCTGAATAGTAGCAGCCAACTTGCAGGGAATAAAATGATCTGACAAAAATATAATGGCCATTTTAGCTATGTACGCTACAATAAGTTTGTGTAAGAGCAGATGTATAAATGTTTAAGGTCATCTCTGGAGTAAGGCAGAGGTCTTGTTATATAATGCAAAGCAGCCATCTTACTTAATGTCATAGGTATAGTGGTTAAACATAAAATCACCATCACTATGTACATAGATTTTAAAAAATATTCTGTCAAGCATGGTGATTTCATCTAACTCTTGTCTGTTTTTCTTTTGCAACCTCATGGCAAATTCTTGTGACACCGTTTCCAGTGCATCTGTATCAGCTTGCAGTGTCTACGATTGACTACACCATCCTTCTAGGGCACCGTTCACCATTCAGCAGTTTGCAGATAGTTGTGTCTCTTTTGTGTTCTTTGTCACTTCTACTTATATGCTCTGCTGTCCTGAAATCTGCTCCTCCATTGTCTCAGCTGGTTGCTCTGCTATCTTGTACATATTCCCATCTGTCGCAACATCTTGTTCTGCAGTTCTCACCTGGCTGGTACTAGAGGCAATATCTGATTGCTCCATGGCTTCATGTTGGTGGTGGTGGTGATCTCAGCTATAAGGGTGATTAATTGAAGTAATACTCTGAGGTTACTATCACCTGGTTTGTTCTGAGGAGTAGGAGTCTGTATCCCCAACCACGATCACCATAACCCTATTAGCATGCCCTCTGTGGCTCTACCAGCTACATTTAAATGCTTCTCATGCGTACATGTATGTGGGCCTGGCAGCCAAAGGCCCCAAGTGACCCATGCAAGGTTTTCTGTTTTGTTGCTCTCATTAGCAGCAGTTTCTGCATATAGTTTCAGTCATAGGCAGCTTGTCATCCAGCAGCATGCTCCTTGCCATCTCCATTCAACATGCAGCTTTTCCTCTCCTTTACATCATTATGATCAAGTGCATAGTACCTGCAATCTGATGCTCAATGCTTTGTCGCATGAGTTATGTGGGAGCTGCTGTATTCACATGCTTTCCTTCTCCGTGACTTATGCAGAAGGTCAAGGTTTACTCTAGAACCTTGTTGCTTGTCAATGCCTTGTACTGCTGGAGTTTCTCCCTTGTTCTCAATTTTTGTGTCTCAGGAGGGTAGTCCTTGTGTGAGTAATCATCAGTGGAGGTAGGAAGTATCCATTTCTAGAAGGAGTTGCTATTTTCATTGGTTCATATGGATCACTGCATGGGTAAGAGCTGAGATGGGCTGCCTGTCAAGTCTTCTGCTGCTCTCCACCCAAATTATGTTGCACATTCATAAATGACTTCTGCTTCTTTATGGACCAGAATGTTGTTGCATGGTAGAGTGTGTCATATCCAGCAATTGATAACTTTAGGGGCAAGGCTTTGATGACCTTGTGGTTTGAACAGTAAACCGTTGAAAAGAATATTGACTTGTACAGCCAGCCCTGTGGAAAAATGCAATGCTTTCTGAGTGTGAAGTGAGAATTCAGTAATAACTGGGTGTGCAGGTGTGGGCATGGGCACCCGCAGTAGGAAACTTCTGTTGGTATATTTGTTTATATTCAGTGATTGAATTGTTGTATGCATCTGACATTCTGTGATCTTCTTTCTTGAACAGCAGTGTGATACAGAGGTTTTTCACACGTCAAGAGGGATGGTGGGGAATGGAATTGGAGAAGGAGGGGATGAGCAATAAATAGGCTGAGGAGGAGGTGAGTTGCACATGCCACAGTTGTGCAACTATACCATTTTGAAAATATTTACTTGCACACATACTTGGAATCACCAGTTCACTGATATCTCCACCAGTTCACTCAGTCCTCCAATTCACCAAGACGCTCTAGCATATCAATCTGAACCCCCCACCAGTTAATTCAGACCCCCCCTCAAAAACTGGAAGTCAATTAGCAGGTGTAAAAGTGTAGGAATAAGTTTGATAATATATACCTTTATATCTCTTATGAAATGCTAACTACCATGGGCACTTCTCAACTCTATCCCTAAATGCCCCTAAACCACCTTCCCCCCCCCCCCCCCCCCAGTAAACTGAACACACAAAACAGAAATTTTGTGCGTACTCTTGATGTTTATAAAATAACATATATGCATGTACATGCTACTTATGCATGTATATACTATTTTTATGTGTGGAAGCCTTTTGAAAATTCACTCAAACATATTCATTTCAATGAAATTATATGTCAATGTCTCTTATATTTTATGCATCTATAAAGATGCATTTCCAAACATTTACACATCTAACTTTATTAAGGAGCTTCAGAAAAAAAGTTAGGCAATTCAACACAAAAACATTTGAATTAAATATGAACTTAAAACCATAATTGTGCAAAATAATAATGTCTTTCATATTAACCCAACATAGTCTCTGTCTCTTACTGTATATTTACAGTAACTGGATTATGCACAGAAAGCATAACAGGGGATCCCCATTGTCTTCAGAGCGCTGAGACTTTGAATATCATGTTTAATATATCAGCAGCATAGAAAAAATATTTTATTGAATTATTCACACAAGAATAAATTATTATTAATTTAAAAAGCCCTATTGTGACAGTTCATTTAAACCAATTATTTTCTCATTTAAACAAAAGGTTCTAACTTTGAGCAAAAAGGTTTTCCATGTGCTAGACACTTAAGTAAATGATGTGGAACTAAATATAGTGCTTCAAACTAATTGGGACTTAAATCAAGAAATATTGTTTTTATGACTAGAAAAATGTACATTATGCAAAATATTTATATATCAAATGATCATAGCAGAAATGTGTGAGAATTAATAAGACAAAAGGAGCAATTCAAATGAATCTTTAGAAACATATACAATCATAACATTTTAAGGAAATTTTGTAACTTCTGCTTTTGGTCAAGTTTTGATTTTTGCTATTGCAAAAGAGAATGGCATGGGTTCTTAGCTTTCTCTTGATATATAGGTGTGAGAGAGAGAGAGAGAGAGAGAGAGAGAGAGAGAGAGAGAGAGAGAGAGAGAGAGAGAGAGAGAGAGACTTCCTATAGTGCCTATGCCCTAGACAGGTATTTGTATCCCTATGGGAGGGCCACCTAGTAACTCGAGGTGGGGATTAGGTATGAGCGTAGGGGGTTGGGGGCCACTTTCACATTCAACATGAGACCTACGGAAAGAACAGTGGTCTCTAGTGAAGATTTGCTGGCCGTCGGAGTGAGGACACTCACTCCAAGAAGAGATTTGGGCAACATTCTCTCAACCTAGTAGGTCTCATGTTGAATGTGAAAGTGGCCCCCAACCCCCGACGCTCATACCTAATCCCCACCTCGAGTTACTAGGTGGGCCTCCCATAGGGATACAAATACCTGTCTAGGGCATAGGCACTATAGGAAGTCTCTCTCTCTCTCTCTCTCTCTCTCTCTCTCTCTCTCTCTCTCTCTCTCTCTCTCTCTCTCTCTCTCTCTCTCTCTCCTCTCTCTCTCTCTCTCTCTCTCTCTAATTGTCATGCACCGCAATAAACCTTTACTGGCCTCTAGCGCACAATGTAACACGAATGAAAGGGTTGTAGCTATTAGCCGCGCTAACACTGCGGCTGTTTCGCCGCACACGATAACTGTTTCCCGCTTTACATATACTCCACCCCCTGAATACTGCATTCGCAAATCACGTTAACTCCTTGGAAAATGAGGCCCTAAGATCTGGATGTTAGAAGAACAGGAAATGTAAAGTGTATTTATATTTGTTTTACTGCTTATGGTGATTTTTATTGCCTATTGACTGCTGGTAAACCCAGAAGAATAAAAGTTATAACTTTTCCATTTAATCCAGTGAGTGAGACTTGAGTTACTAAATCCCAGTGTTGTGGCTTCAAGGTATGAGTCTGCCTGCTGAAGAAGAGAAGATTTAAGATTTTGCTTGAGGGGTGTACTCATACCATCACTGAGGGTAAAAATCGGATTTTGGTATTTTTCTCTGTCTAACCCAAGAAAAATATTGCCCTTGCCTCTGAGCCAGGTCCAGTCCACCATCTACCTGACCAGATTTGTGAATTTTGAACCCACAGAGAATGGTTTAAGATAACAAAAACTTAGCATCAGGCACTCTTTTATTTTATGTACCCCAGGTAGGGGTCACAAGTGGATAAAACTTATTGCTAATTTTTAAAAAACAAAAAGCTATAGAAACCCTACCAGTCAAAACACTTTCCTACTTGGATGCTTACTTGATGCAAGATACGATGCAGAAATGCCATTGCATGAGACTTTCAATGCATTAAAAATTGCATTTGAATACCTAAAGCAAAACCATGCTTCCCACTGCCCACATGGATGTCTGTTTAGACATCTAAGATACTTAAGACGCACAAAGGGTATTTTAAAATTTGCTAGACATTTGACTTATGCCAGTATCTGTGTAAAAGCAGATTTTAGATGTTTCACTTCTGTTCAACCTTTAGAAAGTGTAGCCATAGATATATTGTATTTTATCCTACATGCCAATATGGTATTTCCTGTTCTGGTGATACCCATGATCACCAACAAACACCATAAAGGACTCAACATCAGTTCTATTAGTAATTTCTAACTTCTTTCACTATACTAATGACAAAGCTTCCGTATTGCCATACTGACCCAGCAGAAATCCATATGAAGGACCAAAGCTTTGCCTTAATATTATATTATCATCATGATTTGTATGACACATACCAGATGTATGCAATGCTGCACAGAATATATGGGCATCATGGCAGGTCCTGAGCTGAGCATTCCAGCTTGGATTTAATGAGGTATACAACCCATTATGAACAGAAGGGGGAGAGAAAGTGAGAGGACAAATAACAGAGAGCCCCTTCCTTTCCCCAGAGATAGAATGCAAATTCTAAAAATGCTGATGGGAATGTAATAGTCAGCTCTGGGGGTGGGAGGGGGGGGGGGGGATGGTGGAGTGAAGGTGGGCCAAGATTTCAAGTCGCTCCTTCTAGCAGGGATAGAAAGATGGAGTAGGAAAAGAGGAAGAACAGAGACTTCTGGGGATTCAAGATGCAGAACAGGAGAAAGTGGCTATATGGTGATTCACAGCTGGAGAGAAGACCAAAAGGTACCAGGATAAAGTTTGTGCAGAAAAAGACAGTTAAAACCCTATTAATATTGCAACTATGCAGATAAGTAAGTTTTATACTAGGACGGTAGTCGCTGGTGAAGCTCAACTTAATTGTTGGTGAAGCCAGTTGTACACTGAATTTTCTTACACTGCGCTTTAACTAAACTTGACGAAGAGTAAATATATTCATGACCGAGAGCCGCTGATAGTGACTAAAAAGGTATGCGTACACAGTATATATAAACACTACAGTGAATGGGTGTTTGTGGGCATATGTGTGGATAGTGTGAAGGGAATTAATGAAAAGTACATAATGAATGCAGCAGTCTCTCCATAGGGCCAGTATCCTGTAGTCCAGGCATGCCATGAATGAATGAATGAATGAATGAATGAATGCATGCATTCCCTGGGGTACACTCAGGAGATGAAGAGATCCACCCTTTTGAAGGAGTAGCTGTACATGCGCACTTCTTTCCAGCTTTTCACCGGCTTTCGGTGTTGGCTGTTAGACATCCAGACTGACTGTGTTTTTCCTCTCTTCAAGCCAGACCCTGAAATGCTGCTGCTCTGTCTCCAAAAGCAATGAAGGAAGAAGGAAGATATCCTGCCCTTCCCCCCAAAGACATGGACACTTGGACAGCACTCACAAATCCTTTTTCCCCCATGAGGACAATGCCACTATCTATCATTCCCCTTACCCTCTCCAGGGGTGTTAAAACATTTTTGTACATTTATTTTTAAGAAATGTTTTTTACTTTTTGTTTTGGATAACCTTCTGTGTCCGTGTCAATTAATAATTAGGTTTAGTGGTACGTGTGCATGAATGATGGATCCGAGTGCTGGAGTGAGAGTGCGCATGTGCAGTGTAGGTCCCAAAGGCGTAGTGAACCAGATATTTGAATGCTGGCGGTTGTTAGATGTGGCTAGTGAAGGTGTTAGAATGCTTGCCAGGCGATTCAGGAGAGTTTTGTGTGTGTCAGGGCAGTGTGCCCTGTAGAAAAAAAAAGATGCTGGCTTATGTGAACTGCTGCATTAAATAAAATCGCCATAAGCAAAATCTAGTTTTAAAATTGACTGAAAATCAAAACAGATAAACACAAGACAAATAAGAAGAGACAAAAAAAAAAAAATAGAAGGAAATTTAGGTTATCGACTGGCTCCATAGATGTTGGAATGGGCCACGACCCCACCAAAATCTGGCCCTTCCTGTAGAAACACTGCGGGAGATCCAGGGCTGGGAAGCAGCTGTTTGGTGGCAGGAGGAGGAGAGCAGCGATGCAGCACCTGTATCCTCTCCTCTGCTGCCTGGCCCAACTGCTGCTTTGAACCACATGAGATTTTGTACAGCCATGTGGTTCAAAGCAGAAGTCAGACCAGGCGTCAGGGAAGAGAGAGGATGCGGCCTGAGGCTCCATTGGTCTCCTCCTTTTGCCACTGATCAGAGTGGAAGATAGTTCCTGGGAGTGGGGGGAGAGGGTGATGGTGGTGGGGCAGGGGTGTAGAGAAAGGGAAGGAGTGAGAAAAAGAAGGGGTAGGGAACAGAGATAGATCATTGGGGAGACAAGGGGACAGAGGGGAGGAGGCCAAGCTTGGTTAGCTTGCCCCTCCAACCAAAAAGGCAGTCCGCTGCCCCTGACTTTCCATTATTTTATAGGGCAGGCTCACTCAGTCCTGGTTTTGCAGGTTTACATGTGTCATGATGTAGTCTTGCTGAAACAGTTCTGTAAATAGAAAACATTGGTTTCCTCTGATGTCAGTCTAATACCGCTTACCAGCACTTCATTTACGAAAGTAGGACAATTATTTTGCAAGCCTTAAAAAAGGGAAAAGAAAGTTTTTGCTAGAATAGGGAATATAGTTATGCTACATTTAAAATTCTCAATGTTACAATGTACTCATAATCAATACATCAATATATTTTTATCGTTTTTCAATCTTTTCATTACATTTACCTATCTACTGGTGCTTCATACCCTCCAGATGCAGAATGGTGACAGAAAAACCGCAGCAAAACAAAAAGTTCAAGGAACCTTCCATCACATCACATCACATTACTGTTACTCTTTCTGGTGAAATCTGTGCCATTGTGCCACTTGTTTCATCAGGGAAGTGACTTTTTTCCCATCCTCTTCTAATCCTCCTCAGCCTCTGGCTTGTACAAGGAAGAAGTAAAATGATCTTACCCAGAATTACAAGAGAAGGTAAAACAAGAGCAAGAACAAAACTGGGTGGTGTGTAAAACCTGTAGTACTCTTCCTGAAAGGCCCGCTTCCACCCATAAATTAAAACGTGGAAAGTGCTTATGAGCAAAGCGACATAGCCAAGTGTAGACTGTAGAGGGAAACAAAACATTAAAAGATATGAATTAGAACTTGTAACACCCCATATTAACAAGACAAATCTAATGAAATTAGGGTTTTTTCAGCATTTATTTTTTTAAACATTTATAACCTTCAGGTCTAACAAATTACTCCCTGCAAAGCACAACCAACATACATAATAAATAAAATCAACATAATATAATGAAACCACACATCTAAAATAACAAACAATAATCTACAACAGTAATCTGTCTAATGAAAGCATGTCAAAGACCATGTGTCTCAATCCACAGTCAAAATGCCTGTTGAAATAAATAAGCCTTAACTTTCTTCCTGAAAATTAAGCCATCACCTAAATGAGAATTATAAATGTTATAATCATTTTTTAACTAATAAAACATTCAAACGTAATTCTACATTTTCTAAGTACTATGTTATATTTCATGAATCAAAGAAGTAAAATACTCATATATCAGTCCGAATTGATATTATGATGCTGGATAAATTGCTTTAATACTTGATTGCCTGTGCCCATCGTTGCCTACCATTTTGGAATGGCTATCACTGTAGAATTGTCATGCAGTAATATATTCCTCCAAGTTAAGATGCCAAAAAGAAATATTCAGAGGAGATAAAAGATCCAAAAGAAAAATCTTGCAAAAATATAATAAAAATAAATGTTTGGTTAGGTGGGCTCTGAAAAGCACCATAATGTTTCAACTGCAGTCTCCTCTCTGCAGATCTTGTGATATGGCAGAAGTGCACATGGCAACTGCAGAACTAAAGCTGTTCAGTTTAATGGGGACTGTAAACGTGGTGCAGAAGGCTGTGGAATAAATAGAGAATGGGCTTAACCAGAGATGTTTGTGTAGTGAAAACCTAACAGAGATACTACTGAGAAGACACCTGCTGAGAACAGATAGGATGTTTTGTTCCACAAGGCAGACTGAGGTCAAGTGCATTGTAATAGACTCCAGAGAGGCAAAGGTAACAAGATTTTGAAATTAATATGGGACAATATAGGCCAAGATTCCAGGGGAATTTTAGAAATTTTGGACTAAAGCTACCATCTGGGGGATTATGACTGAACACCTCTAAGTCAGAATCTCCCTAAATGGAACGATACCGCAGCACCACGGAGCCTTGGCTGGCCTGGGATAGCCAGCCGCATGGCCGGCGAGCAGAGCCGCTTGCGTCGGGACCAGAGCACGGACAGAAGAGGGCCACCTCTCTCCCGTAGCACACCGCACATTCGTGGGGAACCTGGTGCTAAATCATTCGTAGATGACCTGATTTTGTAACTTGCTTTTGAGGGTTATGCTCCCTTTAACATAGCTCTCAGAAGCTAGTCACAAATGTATTAATTTAGCCCAATGAAAGCATAACATCTACAACTTGTTTTTTGACCTTTACTTCTGTGAGGTGGGGCCTTCAGAGATTCATGCCCCCAATCCTGGGTGCTTCTCTAATGATGAAACAATAGCAGAATCCTGCAAGATTTATTACACAATCTTAACATATTCATTATTCTCCCTGTGTGGCTGGTCAGATAACCCTAACAGAAATAACTAACCCCCATCTAGGATTTATATTTTTCAAGTGCTTTAGAAATCATTACCAAATTAGTTCTTATCAGTGTCTCTTAGGACCCTTTCTGCGACATCTTCTGCTCTCAGCACAGCTGAATTAAACCTATCCTACTCATTTATTTCCCCATCGCTCAGGATTTTGGCTGTGGATTCTAGCTTCTGTGCATATAAAATGTCTAAATAAATAAACAAAACAACAAAAAAAAACCCCTGATTTTTTAGTTTTAAATTCTATACCAAAATTGGCTAAAATATCCAAGATTGAGTGCTGCTAACCATTAACATTTCTATGTATCAAAATGGACTAACACAGCAACCACACTACTTTATTTGGGATATTTTTGAAAATAATGTCACTGTTGGTCACAAAATAAGACTGCTCTCAGTCAACATTAATCCCTATGACCATGGAAAGTTAGCCACTGTAGGTGATGCCAATGGTTGATGGTGTAGTTTGTGAATTAAAAACAAGGGACAGTAAATTTCAAATGGGTGTCTGGACATACTGATGCATATGCACTGGCACACACCCAGGGATGCTGTGACTTTCCAACATGCATGCACATATGTGTGCATGTTATAAAATACAATGGGTGCATACGCATGTGTACCCAATTTTAAGAGGGCGCTTGCCTACCTGTTTGAATCCCATTTTGACTACATAAGTCAAGGTATTTTATAATGGATGCATGTCCACACCATTTCCGGTTTCACCAGTTCGCCCAATGAAGAGCTGGGTCCTCCAAACCCCCCTGGCTTAATAGCCTTCAGTCTCTCCAGTTATCCCCGACCCTTTAAACACATCAGAAATGGCAATTTTTTTAATTTTCAAAGTTACACCTCCTTCATAGCAGAAGTAAACTTATGTTGCACTGGACTTGGGCGTGCAGCCAGGTGCGTAAGTATTTACACGCACATCTCTTGACCCTGCTCTGATATGCCCATGTTCCACCCAGACCAAGCCCTGCTCCTTTTTGAATCTGAGTGAGATGTGTGTGCAGCCCGAGATGCGCGTGCATCTCTAAGCTTTGAAATTACGGTGGGCTCATGTAAGCCTGACTTGCATGTGCATCTCCTAATTGATGCACACTCTGGGCTTTTAAAATTCATCCCAAAGTGCATAATGTAGGTGTTACACTGGCTTTACATTTGAGCCATATATCAAAGGTAGTACAAGAACTGCTTTTCTCAAATTCTATCTGTCATTCCAGCTGAAGCCATACCTAGAACAGGGCACTCTCAACACAACAATGCAATTACTTGTAATTACTCAGACAGATTGCTATAATATCCTGTTTGTGTGTTTGTCTAAAAAACACCTATACAGATTACAAATGATACAGAATTCAGCTGCCAAAATTATTCTGGGCAAGTCTCTTCCTTTTTATGTGAACTGCACTGCTGCCAGTAACAGCACGTAGTAAGTTTAAGATTTTTCCATAACCTTCAAAGTCTTGTATATCATCAGCCAAATATTTCTCATGTTGGCTGGAGGCATATCTCCCTGCCAGACCAGTGAGGTTGTCACAAGGTAGCTTTGTTAAGTATCTCCTCGATACAGGATATACATCTAGCACGTACAAGGAAGTCAGCATTGTTTCCTGCAGCACTGTGTTTTGGAATTTACTTCTCATTAATTATAGATTAGAGAATAATTACTTGTTATTTTGAAGAGTTATAATGATGTGGCTTTTTAACAATATTTGGGGCCTATTTATTAAAGATTTTCCCTGATTTTTATCTATGGGAAAAATGCTTAGGAGGACATTTTCAAAAAGTTTTACGTGTGTAAATAAACTTTTGAAAATTCCTACTTTTAAGCATATAACTCCTGTGAAACTTTATTCAATAGAGCTTCCTTTTCAAAGATTTTTACACATGTAAATGGACTTTTGAAAATTGCTATGATATGTGCTTCTTTTATGCCTTTGAAAATTCATTCCTTTGTAAACAAGGGCCTTTATTAGACCACTGGTATGAAATAATAATCTCAGTTTTTAAACCTGAAACTGTGAGTGTGCCAGATTTGCTCTTTGGATCCACGCATCATTTATAAGATTTTTTTTAAGATTTGATAGGTTGTATAATTTGTTGTGTATCATGATGAATGCTATTGTTTTGTTGAATATTGTTATTTTATATTCTGAATCCCAGATGGCTTAGCAATCAAAGGGTTGGTACATCGTGCTGAATCAGCAATGCTGTAAAGGCGAGGCATACATTTTAAATTAAAATTGCAATATATGGGGAAATTCTATTTCAAAACAATTTCCTGTATTTGGTAAATACACAATACAAAAAAAAAATAGCATAAACTGAAAACCAAGGGAGCTGGAATGATTTTTTTATATTGGGAATGCGGAAAACAGTTTTTCATTTGTGTATAACGAAAGCTGCGCCCCTAGTTCTAACACCTATACTGGTAATATATATTCTTTCAATATTAGATTGTTTTGTAATTTTGGAATTAGATGTATGGTAACTATATTTACTGATAGCTTATACTCATTTACATATGTAAGAATGGTTACTAGATATGTGTGGAAACCAACAATAAATATCAAGGCAATTTTCAAAGCCATTTATTGTCATAAATGGCTATTTACCCAGGTAAAATAGTCTACCATGTATATGGGCAAAAGTACATGCAGGCATCAGAAACATGTGTACCTGTACACGAGGGAAAAGAAGTGGGACCAGAGGTGGGGGATAAGTTGGACAACAGAACACCACATGTAGTTTTGAATATTCAAAACTATGCGCATTGCTTTTCGGGCAAAAGACATCCACAGAAAAAGGCAGTGCAAATCTGTACAGTTACTCTTTTCCCATGTAATTTTCAAGGGGAAACTATGCGCCTACCTTCCCTTTGAAAATTGGTGCAAAGTCCAAGGGAATATTACCTGTTGACTTTGCATCAAACCGCATAGTTTTGAAAATTGCCCCCTATTTGAATACAATAAGAAACAATGAGAACTTTTCAAACATTTTCACAAAATGTGAACAAAGGTCACAACTGCATTAAATGTCTCTACATTGCTCAAATGCTAAACCTAAAACAAGATAATAAAATAATTAGTTGCTGAAAGAGGAATCAAAAGTTCCTATATTTCTTGGTCAACTGGTCTTGAAAGAAAATATTTGTAAAGTATTTTTGTTGTGACAGGATTGCATTCAGCAAAATTTGTAGATGTTAAAAAAAAGAAATCATATATTTGGGCCTATACAACAAGGTTTAATGTGCATATTAAGAGCCTTTTGTGCTTCCTAGAAACAGTGAGTAATGCAGCAAAGCTTTAACGTGTAAATCAAGATGGTTCCATCATCACATTAATATATGAGCACTTCAATTAGCATCTGCATATTTGTCAATAATGGTGCACCATATGCAAATGAGGCTTTACTGAGCATGTGATCTACCTCATTTCCATGTCTCCTTCCCTCGTTATACCTTTCTGAATAAATGTGTCTCTCCCTAATACATCATGCACATTTGACACAGGGTGGATGAGTTCCACTGACCATGTTTTAATTGCTTATATCCCCAGTGAAGAAGGGCATGAAGCCATATTGTTGCATAAACTTGAAATTAAATTTGGTTGAAATTTAGAAAAAAATCATTCTTTAATTTCAAGTTTATGCAACAATATGGCTTGGCAACAAGATTCTTGGTCTTGTCTCTCTGATGTAGATGATGCATTTATCAAAAGGTTTAAAGTACTATTCTGTGGATGAGTAACAATGACACACAAAAAGGCTCTCCCTGTTCTGACAGATGAATGTTTTGAGAAATGTTATCATGTTAGTGCTACCAAAAACAATAAAGTTTAAATCTCTGTCCTAGCAGCTGGAAACCAACAGCCATTCAAGAGGCATTTGGTTGAGTGATAAATTTTGATCTTTCAATCACCATTTAATGATAAGGACCATAAGAAGAAAATGTTCTTCACAGCCTGGTCTCCAGGCCTTTTCTTTTAAAAAGGAGTGGCACGAGAGTTACAGCCTTCTGAGCTATTTGAAGAAAAAGAAACATGAGATGCGCAAGATCATATGGTCCATGGACGCAATTTCTTACAGCCCACAAATATGGAAGACAGCCAGACTATGTTGTTCACAATTGGCCAGTCTGAAGTTTATCTTATCAGCCTAGAAACAAAATGAATTGCCTTTGAAAAAAGCTTTAAGGAAATATCCTTTTGTTCTCTTATGATTCAGAGCTCATCTTTATCTAATTAAAATATTTCTTTCTGCCTATTTATAATCCTACAAGCACATGTTAAAACAAAAAGAAATATACCTCTCGAACAACTGAGTACAATGGTACATATAAAAAGAGGAAATACACATACAATAAATACTTTTCAGTATTTAATATATAAAAATCTCATTACACATGTACAAATGTGCTTCATATAAACGAATACAATACATTTATTCACTGGATGGATATCGATATTAAAAATATAATACATACTTAATCATACAATTCATATGCTCATACAAAAAAGCATATGAAATTTCTCAATGCCAATTGACTACATCGCCTCAAACATGTCATATGTGTTTTTTTTAATGAGATATCTATAATCCTAGGCAGGTTACAATCATAACCTACATGAACTACATAAAACAAAAAACAAAATAATGACATTTCAATACTACTAACAACTTACCTAACATACTGGTTGATTTTAAAAGGCTTGCATGCGGCAAAACCAGGAGATATGCAGATGACTTGGACCTGCTCGCCGCATGGATTTTAAAAGGCCCGCAGCCAAACGTCCATAAAAGATTTTTCTGAAAAAGTAGTGAGGAGTGGGCATGGTCTGGGTGGGACGAGGTGGGAAACTCCAGTCCTTAAGTGGCACAAACAGGTCTGGTTTTCAGGATATCCACAATGAATATGCAGCAGATATATATCTGCATACAATAGAGGCAGTGCATGCAAACATCTCATAAGAACATTTGGTGAGCTGCCATACTGGGTCAGACCAAGGATCCATCAAGCCCAGCATCCTGTTTCCAACAGTGGCCAATCCAGGCCATAAGAACCTGGCAAGTACCCAAAAACTAAGTCTATCCCATGCTACTGATGCAATTAATAGCAGTGGCTATTTTATAGATATCCTGAAAACTAGACATGATTACGACACTAGAGGAGGACCAGAGTTGCCTACCCCGGCTCTAAACAAACATGTGACAAAGCTGGCAGACTACACCAATGGTAGCTCACAACAAGCCTATAGTAAAATTGTATCCAGTGTTTTCTACAATACCATACATATGTTTATTTATTGACATTTGATATTCCGCTTTTTACTACAAATGGCTTCAAAGCAGGCTACAATAAAATTAAAGCAGATTACAATAGTATGAAAACAATAACGATTAAGCATATATACATTTAAAGACAGATTCAAAGTTAGGTTCTTCATTGTTCTTGAAACAGGAATACCACCATTGAACGAGTATGGGGTGAATTTTCCAAGGAGTTAGGCATGTAAAATTAGTATATATGTACGTAAGTAGCTTGTATTTATGTGCATGCTATTTTACAAACATCAAGACTATGCACATATTTTCAGGTTTGCGCACATTTTAAATGCCCAAAAAAGGGGCAGTCTCTGGGCATTCTGGGGTCGAGCTAAGAGTTGCGTGCATAATTTGCTATTTTATATGAGACATGCGCTGGTGCATTTGGCAACTTATAAACGCAATTTGACACCTGCTAATTATCTCACACAACTGATATCAGACTTCTCTATTATCCGCTATGGGATGGGTGAACAGGAGAAGTTCAGGTGTCTCATGTTTGGAAGAGAGGACACTGGGACCGCTGACTGATAGGGCCAAGACATAGTACAGAATCATGAGGCAGAGACATGGTTGGGCAGGCAAGATCAAGGCAGGCGGAGTTCATTCAGAAGGAGGAGAGAAAGAAGGATCAGGGGAGGCAGCAGATGGAAGCAAGGTCAGGAACCAGGCCAGGTCTCAAATTGGTAGTTGGAAGAAACAGCCAGATGCAGAGGCATGAAGAATCAGAACCTGTTGCTTAAGCACTTGCCTGGAGGAGTGAGCTTTCTTTTATGTTTGAGCAGTGCTGATGTCATCAGTCTGTGCAGCAGGAAATCCTGGGTTGTGACCTTATAAAGTTGGCGAGTTGCTACGGGCCTTTAGTGAGAACAGCAGGGTGCAGCAGAGCAGGACACCGGAAGACATGCTAGGAGGCCTCAGCTTTCAGGAATATTAGGGTTCGGCTATCAGGGGCCACCCCAAATGGAAGGTGCATACTTAGGGAGGCTAGGCTGAGGCATGATGGTGGAGCCCAGAGGTTGGACAGGAACCAGAAAAGAGGTGTGAAGCAGGACCACTGGAACAGGATAGTGAGGCAGGAACACTAGAACGGGGTCAGGATCACAGGTTAGACAAATAGCATTTCCGCAAGACAGATGCCAAGAAGTTTGTAGGATCAGCAACTGAATGCCTTATATGTTGGTGTCAATTTGGATCACACCCAGTTCTGAGCCAATTGGACTGCTGTAGAGGTATGAATAGCTCTCTTAGTATAAATGGTGAGAATGCTAGGCCTTCCTGGACAGCCGCCTCTGTAACTCTGCAGCAGGTTCACAGCCTAAAACCTTCAGAGTTATGGGTTCAAACCCTGTCAACCTCCATCAGAATGCTTCCCATCCAATGGGTGACCTCCAGTCACCCTCAAAGATCTCCAGGGTCCCAGACCCAACCCAGAGAGGTACAGTCTACAACAAACATGGGGCCAGATTTTGCCAGGCTGGAAACTCAACAACTGCCTGACCGAAGTAAAAAATTGGCTCACCATGAACAAGCTGAGCTGAATGTTAAGAAACCTGAAATTCTCTTCTTAAGCCACCGTTTCTTTTGAAGGCCATCTTATCCCTACTTCCATGCAAGTCCTTAATTTAGGGATTCATATTGATTCATCACTGTCAGCGTTCCCACAAATCAACTCTACAATTCACTTCTCTTATTACAAAATACGGATGTTAAGCTCTGTTAAGCCATACCTATGTCCAGCAGACTTTCGTTTAATTACTCAAGCCCTCGTCCTATCTCCTCCTCTATTTAGGTCTCCCACTTTCCTCTCTTAATTCATTAAAGCTAGTTCAAAATTCTTTTGCTGGCATAGTAACTGGTATTTCTTCATGGGAAGACAATACCCCTTCCCTTGTAAACTTTCATTGGCTTCCAGTGACCTGGCATATACATTTCAAGGTATTATGCTTAGGGGCGGATTTTCAAAGGGTTACGCGCATATATTACGCGCATAATCCCAAAAACCCGCTCCTGCATGCGCCGAGCCTATTCTGCATAGGCTTGGGAATGCACACAAGCCCTGGGATTTGCGATGTCCCGGGGCTTGAAAAAAGGGGTGGTCCGGGGCAGGGGCATGGCCAGAGGCCTCCGAAGGCCTGCTAGGCCGGGAGATCACGCATCAGCACTTGGCTGGTGCGCACAACCTACGCCTGCCCAGGGGCAGGCGCAACTTAAATAATAAAGGTAGGGGGGGATTTAGGTAGGGCTGGGGGGTGGGTTAGATAGGGGAAGGGAGGGGAAGGTGCGGGGGGGCGAAAGGAAAGATCCCTCCGAGGCTGCTCCGATTTCGGGAAAAAGGAGGGAACAGGAAAAGCCATCGGGGCTCCCCTAGGGCTCGGAGCGCGCAAGGTGCACAAGTGTGCACCCCCTTGCGCGCGCCGACCCTGGATTTTATAACATATCGTGTGTGTTATAAAATCGGGCGTTGATTTGTGCGCGCCAGGTTGCACGCACAAATCTTCGCCCGCGCGTATGCTAGAAAATCTGGCCCTTAGTGTTCAAAGGTTTGGATGATCTTGCCCCACCGAGTGTTTCTTCCTCCATTCAAACATATCAACCAAACCGCCCTTTAGGCTCTTCCTCAGGATATTTGCTTCAGTTACTCCTCCGCCAAGTTTTACATCTTGCTCAACACTGGAAGAGAATGTTCTGTGCTGCCGCAACTTTCTTATGGAATAAGCTACCTGACATGATAAGGGCTGAGAAGAATTTGCTTTGTTTCAGGAGGCTATTAAAAACTCACTTTTTCATTAGCATTCAATCAGTTAGGTGGTTAGTTAGCAGTCAGTTGCACAGTGTAATTCAGTAAGAACCTCAATTCTTTGTAATATTCTTTGATTAAGAAATTTTTTTAATGTATTTTTGATTTGTATAGATTGTATTGTTATTTTTGCCTGTGTGTAATATATTGGAATCTGCTGAGATTTATGGATCAACGGAATATACATTTTTTTTCAAATAAATAAATCAGGGCCTGGCCTGGAGTCTGGAGCTAGAGTGAGGTCAGAAGCAGTTGCAGCCTCTGGGGCAATTGGAGCAAAAACTCGAACTATATAGAGAGATGGTGCTGGATTCACCAGCAGAGGCAGGCACTGGAGCTATACTGACAACTGGTGCTGGATTCATCAGTGCAGAAGCAGGCACTACAGTTGTATCAACAACCGGAGCTAGATTTGTGGATTTAGAAACTGGAGCTGTAGCTGTCTCAGCCCGAACTGGACTCCTGAATGTAGGAACTGGAAATGATGTTGTAGGAACAGCAAGTGCTGACTTCACTGGTGCAGAGGCAGGCACTGGCTTTACTGGTGCAAGAACAGGCAAAGGAGCAATAAGGACAGCTGGAGCCGAATTCACGGAGACATGAACAGGGGAACTGGCTACATGGGGCTGACATGCACTGGAGCTGAAAAAGACAGCAGGTACTGATTTCAATTATGCAAGGGCTGGAGCTGCTGAGATAGCCTGGCATGGAATCTTTGAATTTGTTGGCACAGCCCCAGGGTGGCCTGGACAGTTGGCATTGGACTTGCTAGATCCAGAGTGACCTGGACAGTTAGCGCTAGGATTCTTTGGAGCCAGGGCTGCACATGCAGCTAATGCTGGATTTGCAGCATTTTCTGGCACAGCCCAAAGTAGAGCCTTTGGCACTTCATTTGCGTCCTGGAGTGGAGTTGTCAGGGCATAGACTAAGACTGCTGGGCAACCTGAAATGGAGTTTTGTTCTTGTTCAGGCAAATTGGAGCGAAGCCATAGAGCCTGTTGTTGTGGACTCAATCTATAAAGCTAAGTACCAGCATGGAGTCATGCATGACCATGGCCAAGTGTTCCTTGTCCCTCCATAAATAAGAACTTAAAATATGCCATACTGGGTCAGACCAAAGGTCCAACAAGCCCAGCATCCTGTTTCCAACAGAGGCCAATCCAAGTCACAAGTACCTGGCAAGTACCCAAACATTAAATAAATCTCATGTTACTAATGCAGGCAGCAATCAGTGGCTATTTCCTATTGCTTAATACCAGTTTAGGGACTTCTCCTCCAGGAACTTATCCAACCATTTTTTTTAAAACCAAGCTACAATAGCTGCCTTAACCACATCCTCTAGCAACAAAGCCCAGAACTTAATTGCGCACTGAGTGAAAAAGAATTTTCTCCGATTTATTTTAAATGTGCTACTTTCTAACCTCATGGAATGCCCAATTCTTTGTTGAGTTCTGCAGAGATGTTGCTCTCATATAGAGCCACAGGTACCAGAAAGAAACCCACAATAATTCTTTATTGAACAGTTCATGTACAACAGAAACAGCACACATGCCCCTAGATTTATCAAAATGCTATATAGTGGAAAAAGTGCCTGTGACAAAAAAGGGGGGCGTGGATAGGATAATTGCCTTGCTTTTGCATCGCATAGATAATTACCGCAAGGCAATACTGGGAAAAGCTTTTTATCACACATGCTATTCAGGAAAGAGAGAGACAGAGAGAGACTTTACATAGGCATTACTATGTCACTATATTTATACCACTGTAAGAGGGGGCACTTTTAACTCAGAATGGGGTTTGGGGGTAGTTTTGGGGAAGTGGTTTTACATACATAGTAGGAGGTACGAACAGGAAAGTACACATCACTGAAGATTTTCTGTCCTTTCAATTGTTGAAAAGTACAAGAGGAGTTGATTTGTATAATGCACTCTCTACCTACCTTATGTTTTTGTTTTTTTTTTAATTCTTTATTTTCATAACTTTCAAATATTCTTACAAAAAAGTATTTAAAGAAATCAGATACATAGATTCAATACCACTCCACTTTACAAGTTATATGAAAAAAAAAAGAAAGAAAAAACACATATATTTATCTATGCATCACAATATAAGTAAATGGGGCTGATCTTGAAAAGGAGCATAATAACTAGGCAAATACAAATAACTTCTCAAGGTGACTCCGATGATTAGTGTGGTTACCATTTTTATATCAACTCAGCGTTGGGAGTTCTTGGGGGTTGACCATCCAGAAACCCTCTTAGCTGTTGTATCTCCTTAACATTATTATATAATATACAACATTTGCAGGGGTATCTCAAGTCAATCTGGAAAAATCCACACTTTCTAGCCAAGAAAAATAGATTGTCTATTCCGAAAAACTGCTTGAGGACATTGTTCCGATCCATTAAAAAGGCAAAAGAGATTAACCTAAATCTTCGATGAAGTACTTCCTCTTCTTGTGAGATCTCCAGTATTCTTGAAACATCAAGTGAGGCAGATCCTCTCAATCCAGGTATATTTCCTTGATTTGTTTGGGGTAAGTAATAAATCTTAGTAACAACTGGCATTGCTGCCTCTGGTATTTTAAGCACCTGAAGAAAATACCTCTTAAACAAATCTAGCAGAGATACTAAATTCACAACAGGGAAATTCAATACTCTTGTTTAATGCTCTCATGGAGTTTTCTATATTTTCCAGCCTTCTAGTGTGGTTTCCTTCTGATTTCAACAAATTCTGTTGCATATTTTCAACTTGTAATACACGTTGTCCCAAGTCCTCCAATTTTAAGTTATATGTTGTTAACAGATTGGTATTTATCAGTCCTTGATTTTTTTGTATCATTCGTCATTTGAGTTAATGTTACCAAGGACTTTTCAATAGATCTCAAAACAGTCCACATTCCTTGAGCATTTGTTAGATCAGGAATGATTTCAGCTGACTGGGGGTTCATGCTGGCCATTTCCCCCCTCCCATTGCTGCCAGCCCTTTCCTCTGCTTCATACACCAAGATCTTTTCTGTACACACGGCAACTCTCGGTGTCTGTTGGTCTGCACGGCTTTCTCTGCTCTCCAACCCCGACGGGGTCATTGTTGCCGGAAACCGGGAATCCCCACGCTCTGCTGCGGGTTTTGAAGGTTTTGAAGTTCCCCTTTCCTCCGGGGTAACCCCTCCTTATTCACCGGGCTCCCAGTTTTCAGAAATAGAGGAGGAGCTGGTCTCGTCAGTTCGCCCGGGCTTAAAGTTGTATCATAAATCAGGGAGGAGGGAGCTTGCTCCAGCTCCCCTCCTCCAGCGGCTGCTCCGTTCGGCGAAGCCACACCCACGGCCAGGAATCCCTCAATGGGCGGTTGCAAAGGGTCTAATACGGGAGAATTTGAAGTCATCCCGCGAAGCTTGGCTTTCCTCTTTGTGTGAGGCATCGGTAAACACTTTTTAGAGGAAAAAGGGAAAGCTATTTTAGGAAATATCTATCAGAGGGATCTCCGCCGCTTCCTCAATTGGCAGCCATCTTGGATCAGCCTCTACCTACCTTATTTGAAGGTAAGTAGAGAATGCATTGTACAAATCAAGTCCTCTTGTACGCAAAATCATAAATGACACTGATGGTTCTAAAAAATATGCTTTTTGTTAAATCTCTTGAGTTCTCAAGTCTGCTCTGTCTTAACCTTGCCTCTGCTTTGCACTGATCCAAACTATCAAGGATCTCAGGGCTCAGGTATCGGAGGCCAGCCCCAATGGAAGGTACACACTTGGAAAGGCTATGCCCGAAGCAAGATGGTGGAGCCCTGGGACTGGATAGGAGCTACAGAACACTGGAACTAGGCCAGGCTCAGAGGCTGGATGAACAGCAAGGTTGTTGGACCAGCAACTATATGCCTTTTGGGAGTGCCTTATAGGTTGATGTCAAGTTGGGGCACACCCATTGCTGGCCTAGCTCTCCCAAGTATGGAGGGTGAAAATGCTAGGACTCTCTGGAGAGCCAGAAGCCTGTGGCTCTGTGGCAGGTTCCCAACTTGAAACTCCCAGGGCTGAGGATTCTGCATCAATCCTGACAGCCACAGAGATTTGCACTTGCTTTTCCAGCAACTACTTTTTCTGATCCAAACTACTGAGCACATAGTTTTCTCTTCCAAACTAACCCATCCTGGGAACACTTCCACTAGGCACATACTTCTACCTGCATACAAGGTGAGCAATTTTCAGACAACTGATTTTCATTCATAAAATGCTTTTTACCCACAGATATCACTTTGAAAATTGCCCTTCATATGGTTGAGATGTTTTCATGCTTAAATATGAGTCTTCATCATTGATTGATAAATTGTTTAAACCTGCAATAATTATATTCAATGCTTGATGAATCAGATTGTTCCAAGGAATTGTTTTTTATAAAAAAAAATGTCTGGATTATTTTAGTGCTGTTTTCTTTAACAGTGCTGTCTTCTTCTTAATAGAGAAAATAAAATGTTTTGTAATCTTTCACACTTCATTCTGTATTGTGGTGTGCCAAGCCTCTTGGAATTGGGTTTGCAAGAAAATCCACTGAAATTTCTCAAAATCCACAAATTTAAATTTTCTTGCAAACCTCATTCTCCTCACAGCAGAATTTGCCAAGGACTGGTGAAAAAAAATTCCACTGCTACAGCAAAATTTGTGATGGCGTTTGCTGCAGTTGCAGCATTTTTAAGAAAGCAGACCCTTCTGCCTCACTATAGATCTGTGCGATTCCCACTGAAGTAAACTTGAGGTAATGCATCTGCTCGGCTTCTGTGATAAATGCATTTACGTGGCAGGGTTTTTGTGAACTTGGAAGTGTTCTGGACACTTCCAAGTGACTGTTGTAAAATGTAAGCAATTTTCATGAGTTATTCACCACTGTACTTGATCGCCACCAGCCTGCTGCTGTTAGACATGCAAAGTCCAGGCCGACACTTTTCTATTCATACCTAACGCTGATAAAGGCGAATGATGCACATGGCGTTCACCAAACAGGGCCTCACTCCTCATCTCACATGCAATCCTACCACTCAGATTACTACATTATAACCAAGTGTACGCAGCAGATGATACTACATTTTAATAACCGGACTTTGATTTGCTTTATTTCTAAGAATGCATTCATTTGTCCATCTTTTGTCTTACTAAGATTCTGAGCACATCAGGAGCTCTCTGAGCAATAATCACTGTTTTACTGAAACAGAAAACTTGATGATGGAAATTAAACGTCTATCTTGTCAACTTTAAATTGTACAGTGACTAAAATCTCTGGGACACTGTATCCAGAAACAATAGGTCACTTGTTGTGCAGAACAATATAACCCAGAAATCCTAGGCAGTATAATATAGTCCTCACACAAACTGCATGAGAACAAATGTGAATGAAGTATTGTCTAACAAAGCCTCCAGATACGCATGTGCTATGATGGAAATGTAAATATGGTTTGATGCAGAAGGTGTTTTGGCAAAAACTTTGACCTTGACCTTGTATGAATGAATGAATAGTTCAACAACTGTGTACTCGTAAAGGCTGTTGAAGTCAATAGTCATGAAATCTGTCTCCCTGTCAAAATTTCAAGTCATAGTTTAATATATAATTAAGGTTTCTGATCCTAGGGATTTATAAATTCCTAAATTTTGAGTTTATTTATGAAGCAATTAGGGGTTTTAGTTGGGTAGCAAAGATTTGGGCTTATCGGTATTTGCACAGCGCAAAGTGTATTTTTCAGCACATTTTTAGGAGAGGGACCATTTTATGAGGCAGACAACTCTTTTTGTGCAAGTTGCTGATGCATTTATTATTCAAAAGTTAAAATTTCAACAATTTGCTTCAACAATGCAAATCATTTACTTGAAATAGTATAAAAGAGGTAGTAAGGCTTTGCCTACATTCAAGATTAAAACTATTTGCACTTCACACATGAAAGCTTAGTTTGATTCAAAATATATGCCCTTGAAACAGGTAACACTTTTTAAATGTTAAACTGGTTGTAATAAAGAATTGCATACATTTTCATTAATTCTCTGGTCATGGATGCATGCTTTCTCCTACTAATAACGTTCCACTTTGAAAATGCTCAATCAAAATTTCCACTTAACACCGGTAAAGTCAAAACTAGCAATACAGATTGAAGCAGTTTAGACCACAGCTTCAGCTGTCTCCTCCCAGTAAACACAAATAACTAGACTGCTGTTGTCAGGAATAAATTCTGAATGGTACTCTTCAAATGTTCTTCTATTTTTTTATTCTTTGAAAAGCGATGGAATAAAAATTTGGAGGTAGGTGTTCCAAGCAAAATGTTTAGGTAAGTTAGCTGGATAAGACTTATGTATGTATTCAGTAGCATGGTTATGCTGACGAATATCTTGTCAAAAATCACTACTTAGCCTGGTAAATAGTGCTGAATATCAGCCTCCTGATGTTTTCAAAACTTGAAGGAAATTCAACCTTTCAAAATGGATCAATTACTTGAGCAGTGTACCACAAGATTGAACCTCTGGTTTCAAAGGACATCAGTGGACTTGAAATGTTCCTGGCCATGATTGAATGCCATTCGTCACACATGTGTTTATAAAACACATGGATATTTTCTTTAAAAGGTAAGCAATTCAGCAAGGCATAAGTTGAAAGTCCAAATTCTGTAAACCCTTCAATGCTTTTGCTGTCAAACAGGCTTTAACTCCTAGACAATTAAAAATTTGATGTATGTTAGTACTTTCATCTTCAAGGAATTTCATAATAGAAATCACTGGCTTCAAGTTTTGACTGAGAAATGTTAGGAGACAAGACATCTTGGGTTTTTTTTTTATTATCAGTATCTGCACACTTTCTCAGACATTCATATTTCTTACCTTTACCATCAGTACTGTTGAGAAAGGTAACAAATGGACACCAGATGTTGATCAGAACATTTACTGCCTCAATCAAAGGGTAATTAAAAAAAAAATTACATTCTTAAAATTGGATTTTACATGTGTAAATTGTACTTTATGGGCCTGATTTTGAAAAGCATTTACACATTTAAAATATGGTTTTACACGTGCGAATGCACTTTATCCAAGTAAGTGGGCTTTTGAAAATTGCTACTATATATATGATACTCGCACCAGCCGCAGGAGATCTGTGGCTTGGCCCCCTCACCTCTTTCAAAGTGATCCAGCACCTGGTCCCTTGTCTCTGGCGGCTGTGGGCCACCGGCTCCGTCCTCAGGCCGCCCCTGGGGCCTCCGGCTCTGCTACAGCTCCTGATGTTCCACGTCGGGCCTCTCTGCATGGCCCACGGACAGATGCCATCCCGACCAGCGCTGTGCCCCTCCCTAGGCGCGCGTGCGCACGCACAGCTAATCCTTTAATAGGGCCTACGGCGGGAACCTGGCCGCGGCCCCGGATGATGATGTCGGCTGAGCCCGGGCTCCGCTCTCTCTCAAATTGCCTTTGCAACAGGTCACCTCGCTAGTCGAATATTCGTTGCTTCTTCTGTTCCTGGTTCCCGATCCTGATTGTCTTCTTTCTTGTTTCCTTGTTCCTGTGCTTCTTGTTTCCTTGTTCCTGTGTTCCTGTTCCTTCGTCTCTCCTCCAGATTGCTAACCTGGTTCGACCTCTGCACTGCCTGGACCTCTCCAGCCCTGGACCTCTGCACTAACTGACTACTCCATTGCCTCTCTCCAGCCCCGGACATCTGATTTGTCTGACTATCCTTTGACTCTCTCCTTGTCTAGACCTCAGCCTTGCTTGCCACTGCTTCCAGACTGCCAACAGCCCTGATCCCAGCTTGCTTCAAGACGCCTCTTCAGCCTTTGTCCTGGACGTGGTCCATTCAGGCTTCGGCCTGCTCTTGCTCGGGCGCCCTCTATCAAACTGTGTTCCTATTGGCGCCCAAGTCTCCGGGACTCTGCCTCGTCCAGTACAAACTGATACCTACACTAATTGCTGCCTCTGGGCTGACTTCGATCCACTCATCGACGACCACTGACAGAGGCCACCTAAGTCCAGCCGGCCCCGGCACCCAAAGGCTCAACCCGCAGGGAACGAGGGCTGGTATTGGTGAAGCACCAGCCGGCCTCCGTCCGTCAGACCTCTCTGCCTGCCGACGGTGGGGACCCTTAGGATCCCTCCTACGGGTAGCATCAACCCCACCTCAGCCCAAGGGTCCACCTCTGGTGCAACAATATACCATTGAATTATCCATAGAATATTCACATGTAAGTGCACTTTGCTTGAGTAAATGGCTTCTGAAAATTGCTACAATAGGTTGTTACATTTATGTGCATAACTCCTTTGAAAATTCACCTGTAATGCGTGTAAGTGGGCTTTCGAAAATTGCTCCAAGATATGCCATTGAATTGCCAATAGAACTTTAAACACGTAATTGGACTTTTAAAAATTGCTATGAGTTCTGGGAATTATGTATTTACACACATAATTCCTTTGATAATTACCTCCTACCTGAAAATCAACGGCTGTGATTGACACTGGGAATAATTTGTGGTTGAACTCCAACTTTGCGACAGACAGCGATGTATTTTCTTTTGAGCTCATGTGCATTATCAAAAAAGTATTCCCGAATGCATTACAAAATGTAAGGCTTCCTGAAAAGCTTTAGAACCATTCAGTCCTTCTTTTACAACACCATCCAGTAAATGGCAATGATCATGCAGAAAGAATGGGTTGAATCCTGGCTTAGTATATGACAAATCCTCTCATATCTTTGTCATGTAGCTTGTTGAATTAGTACAAAAGCATACGTCTTCCCATTGCTTCTTGAATTTGACCAACCCTTGTTGTATCAAAGCCAAACACAGAAACTGCATTACATACTTCAAGCACTTCCAGGCCTGCCATCACTTTGTATCTAATTTTTTCTGCATCGTTGTAGAAGGTAAATATGATTGCAACAGCTAGGAGGCCATCTATTTCTGGAGTTTCATCAACAGTTATTGAAACCTGGACATCTCTCACTAGATATTGAATGTGCTGAAAGTCCATTTCCAAAACACTTCTAGAAGGCATTTATTGTAAAGCTGTGCAGAATTTGATACAGTTCTAGCTGATGTTGCCCTCTTATGAAAAATGTTCCAAGTGGGCCATCTGCTTGGGATAACGAAATACCTGACTTTTAAACCTTCTCACACTTTCCATTAGTGACATTTGAGTTATTGATGGAGAGCATGTCTTTGGGTTTTTGAGATTTAGGTGGATCTTAGATTACAGGTGTTCTGCTATTCTAGTAGATGTGTATTATCACCCTGCTGTACTTACATACAAACATTTTTCCCTTGTACATCTTCAACAGCAAAATCTTATTGTTCCAGTGCATGATCAGGAGTTTTGCTAGTCCTAGGCATTAAGTATCATCAGTAACATATGCAAATATAGCTGTGAATTAAAAAGCTTCACCTTTTTAAGTGCAAATATTTTCTCTCAGGAAAAGATCACATCACAAAATGCAAATGTTTTGTCTCAGAACAAACTATCGAGTGAAGTGCAAATGTTTTCTCTCAAAAAACATCACATTTCACAAACACATTTTTTATTAATTCTTCTTTTTCTTGATGAATTTTCACTTTTGTATTTTTTTGGGAGTGGAAAATGAACATCTTTCTCTCTTAAATTTGGTTCAGCCCAGGAATTTTGCATACATAAAAACAAAACCAAAAGTAAAAGTTGTCAGTTTTTTCTCTCAACTAGTCTCTCAAAGTTTCAATAAAATAAAATTCACCTCACAGATAATTGTCATGAGGACTAGGGTCTGGAGCTACCCCCTCAGGAGCTGGGTTTATCTTTTGCCTGGCCAGCCCCCTCCCCCGCAGATTTGAGTCCTTTGGTTCTGGGGTCCAGCAGAACATCATGGTCAAAAGTTGGGCTGGTCTTCTCCCTAACCAGCCCCCTCCTCTGCAGGTTCAGCCCTTCAATTCTGGGGGCCAGCAGAGTTTATTTAACTGGACAGGCTGGACAAGGCAGGGCAGACACAGACTGGAAGCAGAGATCTGGATATAGGTATAGGGAAGAGGCTAAAGAGTGGATACTAGAACAGACAAGGCGCGGAGGATTGGATACTGGGACAGGGTGAAGACTGGATACTAGAACAGACAAGGAGCTGGGGACTGCATACTGGGACAGGAGGGTGGCAGGATACTGAACAAGGATGGAACTGGATACAGACACATGCTTGGATACTGAGCATGAACTGGGCTAAATACGGACACAGACTTGGGCAAGGCCAAGCAGGGAAAGAATGATGGGGACAGTACTGGGCAGGGCATGACAAGACCAGACAATAACAGGACTGAACAAGACAGACTAGGGCAGGACTTAGACAAGGATGACAAGGGTAGGAGTGAACAAGAACATAGAACAGAGAACACTGAGGCCTGGAGGTAGTAATACTGAAAGTCCAAAGATCGCTAAGAATAAGGCCCAGAGGCCACTAGGCAAGATAAGGCCTGAGTAGGCCACAGAGCAGGGAGCAAGATACAGGAAGGCCCAGAGGTCATAAAGGAAGGTAAGGCCTAGATAGGCTGCAAGGCAAGGCAAGGAGCAAGACAGAGGAAGGCCTGGCGACCACAAGGCATAGAACAAAGTGGCCAGGCCAGACAGCCAAAATGACTCCACAAAACAGTGTAGGCATGATCTGGGCAGGGTATGGGCATTTTGGATGTGAAGCTGAGATGTGCGCATAAATACTTGCGTGCTCTGGCACATGCTGATGCCCCCTGCCATGTAACTTTACTTCTGCTATGAATATTGTGTAAGTTATAAACTAAAGATAAATAGGCAGATCGGTGGGGTTTTAAGGGGATAACTGAGAGGACTGAAAGCTATTAAACCAGGGGGGATTGAAAGATCTCTCTCAACAGGGGATGAATTGGTAAAATTGGGTAATGCATCGGCGCACAGCCCTTTTAAAAAAAACCCCGATTTACATGGTAGAAGCACTATTTGCACGCACCCACTTAAAATGTGGTGCATATGTACGTTCAGCCAGGCTATTTTATAACATGCTTGCTTATATGCCTGCATGTTATAAAATGGTCAAATCCCTGGGTGCGGGCCAACGAATGTGCGCATATGTTTGCCCACGTGCTGGTTTGAGTTACCGTCTTAATGTTTTCCCTGTGCTGAAATTCACTCAAGCAATATTTGTTGACAAAATGTGGACGGCAGACTAAATCTTGGTCATCTGAGGCTGACATAGTGCTACTCAGTCAAGTGTGCCCTGGGGATTACTATGTTGTATCTCAGCCTTGAACTGTAAAGAAAGGTGGGTGGCTTCGAGCTGCTTTTAAAAGATTTTATTTTTATTTGAAATTATATTCTGGCTTTCAACCACTTCAAAGTAGGTAACATTCAGGTACTGTAAGTATGATCAAGACCTATGATCAGTCTTGATACTGGTGCTAAGCCATCAACAGCTTTGACTATCTGTTGGGTATATTGCCCCCCCCCTGATGTATTAACTCAGAATTACTCTCCTGTTATTGAACTGTTAGTTGCCTCTGGCGTTAACCTTGTCACCACGATTGTTCTTGGTGACTTCAATTTGTGTGCTGATGAGTTATCATTATAATCATATTGTGAGGAATTTCTCCATGCAATGGAAGCATTTAGTTAGCAGCAGATTGTTGCCCAGCCAACTAACAAAAAAGGTGATTCGCTTGCCTTTATTTTTGTAAATACATAAATAGTTATTTTAGATTCTTCTTCCATTACTGTTGAAACACTTCCACGGTTCAATCATCTGCTACTTTCTTTCACTTGTGCCTTATTAAAAGTTCTGCTACCTCTCTAAAACAATCCTCATTTACAAGAAGGTGTCAGATTGATATTGACCAGTTGCGTGACAATCTGTTGCCATCTTTAACTAATCTCAATTTATTTAATATCTCTCCTACATTGGATTCTTGGCATTCTATAGAACAAGAAATTAGCTCCCATGAAGCCTGTGATAGTGAGTCTTTGCAAAAATGCCACATGGATTTCTGCTAATTTAAATGAGCAAAAAAAGTTACTTTGGCGTATAGAGCAACAATGGTGCCGAATCCCATTTATCATATGACCTGGAATCATACAATTTACAATTAGCATCATATCGAACAGCAGTTGAAAATGCCAAGAGAAATTATTTCGTTAATAAGATACAGCTTGCCAGAAACAATCCACATCAACTTTTTAAAACCATTAAAAATTTGACTTGTGAATCCTCAGTTGATTTCCAAGAGAAAAACTCACTCTTTATCCTACAAATTGTGATTAATTTGCCAATTTTTTTCTGAGAAAATTAAGAAAATGTGATAGATTTCTTAAGAACTCAATGTTTCTGTACCATCAGCTTAAATGAAGGTATGAAATGTGACCTTTTCCCGATTTATCTCAACCGAAGATTGCACATATTTTATTTATTTATTTATTTATTTATTTTTGGTTTTTATATACCGGAAGTTCCTGTATACAATACATATCACTCCGGTTCACAATTAACAGAGATAACTATCGCCGGGAAGGCGGTTTACATGGAACATACATGGATTGTAGCCACGATGAGCTCCTCTACTTGCTCTCTTGATCCATGTACCACTAGTGTGGTTAAGGCTTTCCAAGATGATAATAGCACCCCTATAAAAAATATTTGTCAGTCTCTCACTTGAGGAAGTCACATTGCCTGCTAAACTTAAGCATGCTTCGGTTAGGCCACTTCTAAAATTTCTAATTCCGATCCTGTCTGTTTGTCAAATTATCATCCCATCTTGTCCTTGCCATTTTTAGCAAAGATCATTAAAAATGCAGTATTGAAACAACTAACCAAATTCACTGTTGAGCACTCAATTCTTTAGTAACAGCAATTTGGATTCTGGAAGACAGTACAAAGACCCTCTTAGTATTAAGTTTTGATAGAGGTCAGAGCTTTGTTCTGATAATGCTAGATATATCAGTGGCTTTTGATATTCTGAATCACAAATTGTTACTGTCTTGTTTGGAAATATTGGCATTTCTCATGCTGTTCTTAAATGGTTTCATCTTATATTGTGGAATGTTCTTTTTGAGTACAAATAGGTACCTTTATCATGGTATCCAGTTGCAGCAAGTGTTCAACAGGGCTCGGCACTGTCAGCTGTCCTATTCAACATCTATATGGCCCCTATTTGTAATTTGTTATCCAGCCTAGAGGTATGCTATTGTCTTTACACTGATGACATTCAGTTCTTTGTCTCTTATTCATCTTAGACAACTACATTTGGCATGGTATCAACCTATCAGCAATAAAGACATATCTATTTCACAGTAGACTTGCCCTCAATCTTGATAAAACAGAAGTCATGATATTAAATAGATTTCCCTCTAATAATGACCCTACTGCTTATCATTTTGAAGGACAAAATATTACAATTTTACTTCAGGTCAGATATCTAGGTGTTCTTATGGAATCTGATTTAAGACTGCTAACTCAAGTTAAAGCAGCAGTGAAATCAGCTTGCTATAAACTACAGATTTTGCACTGGTTAAAACCACTAGTAACTTTTTCATCTTTTCAGACAGTACTCCAGACTTTGGTGATCCCTTGATAGGTCTACTTTATTTGTATAGCGAGCACCCTGCAAATGTTTTGAGGGCAATGCAATCGGTGCAAAGTTCAGCAGCACTGATTCTTTCTGGAGTAAAGTGTAGAGAGCATATAACTCCCTCTCTTTTTTCTCTTTAGTGGTTGCCTATTCAATGGTGAATTAAATTTAAGTTGGAGTAGCAACCCTACCAGGCGACATGGGGAGAAACCTGCCACCAATAGTTGGAGGTATGCTGCAGCGGAAGACCCCTCCAGACTCCATGTAATAGGCACAGAAGGGGGTTGCAGGTTCTTTAGATGCTAGGGGAAGGCACCCTAGATTCAGTGCAATTAGTACCCCTGTTCCTGAGCAAGTGACCCAGGATACACCATGGCATGCGGAAACTTTCAACACGAGTTTACTCTTTTTCAAAGACAATGGCAATCAAAACAGCAGCAGAATGATGCCCCACAGTAATAGACAGAAACAGCAGTTATATATATATATATTTCTCTAACAACAACAGAAAGTCACTTTTGATAACAATGGCAACCCCAGAAACTGCAAAAGGCTTGCAAGCAACCCCAAAACCCCAGTGTAAATTGCTAGAAATAAAAATGTTTTCCCCAGTCCTGGTGGTGTACGCACAAGAGAAAAAAAAAAAAGGCATGGCAGGGGCCTGGAGTTCCTGAATAAACCACATGTACACACAAGGCTGCTGTGACAGGTTGATATGGATCCTCCTGTGAAAATGGGTTTAGTTTAAACTGCGTTTGTTTGAGCAGGCAGCCAATGTTGGTCCCAGAGTTTACAGCACAGAGGATTGCTCTGGATTGAAATTCCCCTGCAGTCTGTCCTTCCTGTAGTATTTGCAAATGTAGGGCAAAACTAGCACAGTACACTCTGTGTAACATCCATTAAAGGAATACACCTTTAGGGAATACCGCCTGGTTCTCACTATTAAGGTTAAGATTTAGATTGTTTTGTTGGTTGTTTACTTATCTCTGTTGGCTCCTTCACAACCCCCCCCCCCCCCTCCCACAGAAACTGCAGCCAGTGTCTCCTGACCTAGGGAAGGACAGCAAGGGAGGAGTTTATTCCCAGCTCAACCCTGATCCCTGTTGAGAGATTCTTTCCCTTTCACTGGTGCTCAGCAATGTTGCTCTTGGTGTTTTTTTGCATGGGATTCACATAAAAGCCAGATCCTGGTCTCCTTTCACTGACAGCTCACTGTTGCTTCTGGCCTTTCCTTTTAGCAGAAGCCCGTGACTCTCCTTTTCCTCTCTCCCCATTGGACAGAACCCTCCTTCCTGCTCTGCTCAGAAAGGCTGCAGGAGCCAGCTGGCCTGTAGTGGTAGCAGTTTTTGTGGGGAAAAAAATGCTCTTTTTCCCCTACAACTGCCATTTTTTGGGTTTCTGCTCCCCCCCCCCCTTTCCAACTACTACACTAATTTACCTCCCTTTTCCCCCTTAAAAAGTAAGCAAGCTTGCGTTTTCTTTCCCCCTCCCCCACCTATTCTTTTTGCTTGCTGCTGTTCCCCAGGCTATTCACCAGCCAGTGTCCCTCCAGGGACAGCTCACTGTCCTTTTTTTTACGTCTTTATTTATTTATTTATTTATTTATTTATTTATTTGTGTGTTTTTTATATACCGAAGTTTGGCACAAGCCTTCACTCCAGTTTACAAATATAACAACATCTTACATTAAAGGTCATAACAATTAATATTATATATTAACAGATACACTTTGTTAACATTTATCTTTACTAACAGTAGCATGGTAACATTTAACTTTAATATTACACTTGCTGGGGGCAGTGCGAGTGTTGTGTGGGGGCTTGGGCCTGAAGGGAAAACAGCACAGTCTCCCTGAGTTTTTTTCTTTTTCCTTTCTCTAACTACCATATTAGGAGCAGAGAAAAAAAAAAGTTTATTTTGGAAATGCTAAAAGGGAGCCCAAGAGGGTCAAAAAGCAAAATGCTTAAGGCCCCTCTCCCTGAAGACAATGACCCAAGCCCAATACCTGACCTTTCCCAAACAGAGCCATTAATGTTAAACCGAGGTGAAGGTATTTCTATTTCCCTCTCGTCCTGCCCTCAAGAGTCTAAACGCCAACAAAGTGAGGCAGGCCAACCCTCATCCCTTTTCCATAACTGAAAAGGGGACAGAGAAGCCAGTGTCAGACTCTGGGGGAAAGCCAGCAGGAACTACAAAGAAAGAGAGCTTCCTCCTCTCCGTCAAAGGATAACCTTTATGAAGATCCAGGAGGGAATGACACAGAAGAGAGAGAGAGGGAAGAAGCCTTTAAATGCCCCCCCCCTCCTCAAGAAATACCAAAGGAAAAGATGATATTCACAAGCAAGGGTAACAAAGCAATCATCACTGACTCTAACATAGACAACACCCAAAGTACTGTCAGCTTCCCACAGGGCTAACCCCTTCTAGAAAAAAGGAGAAAGTGAACCCTCTGTCCCAGAGACAAAAGAGGAAAACACTCTGGTTACCCCCATTTCTCAGGGAAGCTCCATTGCTGCTGCTGCAGGCGGCCTCCGAGAAGAGGCTATTGAGTCTCCCGCACCTGATTGTGAGTTTCAGAGAGAGAGCATTATGCCCATCTCCAATGACAACCTCTTCACTGCAGGACAACCCCTGGAAGAGGCGGCAAAAGGGGTTATGGATGGAATACGAGGAAAGATCTGGAACCCCTTCCCTTCCTGAGGATACAGAGCAAGTCACCCCCTCCTGCGGAAGAGGGAGAAGCTCTGGAAAGTCAGAGAGGATACTTGGGAGAAACAGCTGATAATTCTGTCGCTGACTGGTCTCTGCCATCTCCCTTGAGAGAAGCTCCTCTTGAAGAAGAGGCACTCTCCAGTGAAGGAAATAGGGAACAGGAAATGACACAGGAAGATGCTCCAGAGATTGGTGCAACACACAGTATCCCAGACGTTCAAGGAGGATTGGTTGAGGAGGAAGAAGGGGGAGTAGGAGTTATTAAGGTACCAGAAATACCCCAGGATGCTGCTAACTCTAAAGATGGAGATACAGTGGAGGTGGAGGAAGAGGAGACAGCCCCTCCTAATGAACCGAAGCTGCAGCCGGGAACTAGCATAACCTTCCCAAGCTACTGACCTCTTACCCCACCTCCGATTCCAACCCCCCAAACCATCGCTAGACTTCCCAGCCCTCCTTCCATAAGAACATTAGATAAGGTGCAAACTTCTAGCAAGGTTTTCTCCTTCACTGCAAGCCACAACAGCACGGTGAGTCCCTTACAGGCACAGATTAAAGCTCCCCTGAGAAAAGAGGTTGAAACAAAGGAAGATCAAATGATGCCATCTAAGTTAGGACACTTGACTAAGGAGACTCAGCCATGAGAAAAGGATGGGCAGGTAGTGCCTATTCAAGAAAAAAAGGACCCCCCGAGTCAAGAGAGGTGTGGGTCGGCAGCATACAATTTTGTGTAAGATGCTGTCAGGCTTTAACATCTGTGACTACACCTCCACTGCAGCTAAAATAGCGGGCCCTAAAGGATTACTTGCAGCCACAAAAGCAAACAGGGAGGCTGTCATCCTCTTCACTTCCAAGACCGCAGTATCAAAGGTACTAAGGGAGGACATTAAAATAGGGGGCAAATCCCAGCGGGTACCGCCCCTGAAAGAACCCAGAAAGGTAATTTCAATTGTGCTACCCTACCTCCCGGACGATTTGTTGCAGCCACATCTGAGTGCCCTAGGGGAGATGGTCCCTAGAATCACCAGAATTCCCCTGGGACACCAGGAAGCGGAGCTAAGGCACTTAAAATCTTATAGGTGCCGGGTGATTATTCAGCTACACAGAGGATGGCAAGGGGTAAAGGGGGTAGTTCTGGGTTTATTACCTAGACCACCCCTATAAGGTGTCCTACTCAGCTGGAGAGAAGAGATGTTTCTGCTGTCATAGCACAGGGCACACCATGAGGTGGTGCCCTGAAGCGAGAGCACCTCCCCCTGCCCCCAAGCCCAAGAGAGGCGTCGTGGCTCCACGACCCATGAAGTCACGGGCTGTGGCTGTGGGACCATCAGAGCTCGAGAGAGGCATTGATCAACCCGGTTCATCAGGGACGGGTCCGCTGATCTCAGGGACTGGAGGACAAGTGCCCCCAAAAGTCACCTTTTTTCTTCTCCCAGGAAAAGCACCTGGTAAAGGAGAGGCAAAGGGCAGAATCATTAGACGAGAGGGAACAGATAGGGGAAAGAAGATCCAAAAAGCTGCCAGTTCTCCTAGGTTTAGATCCAGCACAGCAATGAGACTTCCACCCCGTTGCTGCCCCAACAAATGATGAATGAAAAACCCAAGATGGAAAAGGTGAAGGCGAGATCCCAAAATAGGGCCCTCAACATGAGCAAGACTATGAACTCTCGACCATTAGTCTCCCCAGAAGCCTCACAACCACTATCACTGCCTTCCCCTTCTTGCTCTCTTAGTTCAGAGATCAGAAACAAATAAAGCTGAATTCAAAGGCAAAAGAAGAAGAGAGAGGGTTAAAGAAGTCACACGCTGTACAGCAGTGAATGCAGTACTTAATGCGATAGTTCCTACGCTAGACCCCATCCCTCCTTCTCTTAAACATATGAAATGGGAAAATAGGGAGACTGACTTGACCGAGAACTAAATGCTCTGATTTCCCTTTGGCAGGAAGGGAGATTCTGCACTGTACCTGCTTTAAGTGCAGAGACACTCTCCAGCTCGTGTCCAGAATGGACAAACCCTCTTCTTAGTTCCGGGAATCCGAGCACGGAAAGATCCCGAGAGATACGTAGGGAATATGACGAGGTTGTACACCCTTCCCCCCCAGAAGTACAGGGGCCAGAACATTCAAGTTCTGCTTTATAAAGTAAAAGGAAAATCCAAGACAGTAAAGGAACAGCACTCTCACTGGTGCTGCTGATTCTTGCTTGGGTTTTTGTTTTTTTTTTCATTTTAATTTATTGCTCTTGCTCTCTTGTTAGTAATAAGTTACCTGAGGAACTATGATTCCTGCAGCTATTTCCACTATAGGAATGTCACTTATTGACTTGCATTAATGAGACTCATTGTGACTCCCGAACAGGCTCTATAATCCTCTAGGGGGGGGGGGCGGCTGGCTGGTCAGCAATTAGCAGACTGCTCATGTGGCCAAGGTAAACAAGAGCAGCTGCTTTTACTGGTAGATAGCTTTCTAGGGGACACTCCATGCTATTGAATCACAAGATTGGTCTTGTTCTTCTAGTAATAGAAGAACTAAAAACATAGTTGTTTAGACAATCATTCACAGACTGATATGACAAATCCTGAGTTATCCCACTTCTTGATTTCTGTAACAAAACTTTTCTACTTACTTAAGTTATATGTTACCTACTGATAACTTGTTCTAATCTGCTTTTCGCCGATTCGTTATATTTATTATCTATAATTACCCTTAACTTAAAACTCGTACTAGTTCTCTGTACGAAGCTGTATAACTCGTTCTCTGTATGATGTTGTTGTTGTTTCACTGTAAACCGGGGTGAAGGCACTAAGCCAGACCGGTGGTGGTTATTCCTCTCTGTATGTAGTCCAGCATTCTTCTGGCTTTAGCTATCGCCTTATCACATTGCTTCCACCATCTTCAGATCACCAGACACCATCACCTCAAGATCCTGCTCTTGGTCTGGGCACATCAGCCTTCCCCCCTCCATCACATACAGCTCTATGTTCTTCCTTCCAGGTGAGGCGCCCCCCCCCCCACCTCATCAGGTTTTTTTCTTTTTGAGGGGGAGTCTCCTCTGTGCAGATCCTGCCAGAGGGACTCAGAGTTTAGTTACAGTAAGGACCTCTCGCTAGAACCCCTAAGGGATTCTCACTCCACGACTGAAGACCAGTGAGCCCATTCGGGCAAGCACCTGTGATAGGCCCGGCTGTGTGATACGTTTAAAGGCTAGAATAATCCTATTTTTTGAAGGGAGTGTTTTTAACTTTGCTTCTCTGAAGAAAGTCATCCTCGCTGGCTGGAATCAGAGGGCATGAGCTGAAGACCAGTGAGGCCATTCACCCTATGAATGTGGCAAGCACTTGTGACAGCAGAATACTAGCCTGTGAAGATTTTTGATTAGGAAAGTATTTTCTCTTTTTTGTTGTGAGGAAGTTTTGAGCTACCCTTCCCCACTGGGAGCCAGCCTGAAATAGCAGGTTCCTTAACCACAGACTTTTCAACCCAAGTAGTCACCTTTTCAGAACAACTAAGCGGAGGCAAGTAAGATCATGGAGACCCCATCTGGATCTCCACCTACATGGGACCAGGATACAAGGCTGGGTGATCAGTGAAAATCTGGAGATTGAAGTAGCTTTTTTTTCTATGCTAGAAGAGGACCCTTGCTATAGGAATCCCAGTTAAGCCACTAGGAGATCTTTTAGTGCACATTTTCTATCACTATGCAAAGCTCAACCAGTTTGCAGAAGAAAAGTCACCTACCTAGAAAGAAATACCATAACTGTACAAAGAATCATCTGTAACTGCACACATATTTAAAGATGGACCTTAATCTGTCTTTAACTAATCAGTAGATTATTATCTAATACCCAGTGCCTAGTCCTGCCTGTTTTGTTACAGTAACTCTCTCCAGAAGTTGCCACAGCTACCTCCATACATGAGGGATACATCACAAAACTTTCTGGGCCATAGACGAGAGTCTCCCCGCCCCCATAAAAAGAATACATCTCTGGCTAGAGCAGCCCCTGAAGAGAGATAAATTAGTTTGTGTACCCTGGGATTTAAACACACCCAGCTAAGGGTTACACAAGGGACAAGGCCTTCTAAATCGCAGGCCCCCTACTCTGGAAATCTGACTGTTCTCAGGCCTTGAAAAAGCAATTAAAAGCCTTTTTGTTTCAACAAGCCTTCAAATTGGCAATCAGTAAGACACTACAGTTCTTGTATGTCATCTGAGTGATTATTTATAGCTGGGTTGTATTTTTTTGTGTGTGGTTTTCATCATTTTGATATATTTCCATGCTTAACTATTTTTATCTTGTTTTGTTATTTGTTTTTATGTGTTCTCTTTGTGTATGTTTTAAAGTTGTACCCCACCTTGAACCATGGAGTTGAGTAGGTAATAAATTTTGCAAATAAATAAATAAATACAGAAGCCCCAGCTCAGAGTGCAGATATTTACACACCAGATGGAGGTCTGCCTCGTATATGTATCAGAATAAAACAGAAAACTTATGTATTTTTTAACACATGAAAATGAAATAATGACATCTAGCTAAATACTTTTCTAAAATAAGGAATAAAAGGTAGGAAGGAAGGGATGGTATTGAAAAAACATAACAGAACAAATATGAGCACTAGTTATTTTTTGACATACTGTCTCAGCCATCCAATGTGGACTCTCTCACCTGATCATAAGAAGAGAGTAAACTGAAGAGGGGTATTACATAATGATTGCTTGTTCCCTGATTCTGACCTATAATTGTGCTCTTCATCATTCCATTTTTAGTTAACCATTTCCTACTTTTTCCTCCACTTCCCATAGTAGCTGCGGCACCAGGGCTATGCATCTGAAAGGGTACTCATGAAGACTACAGTGCTTCTTTCAGGATCCTAAGAACAATTAACATAACACCTCTTCATTCTTCACTTTATCCCTTTTGTACATTTCTTTTTTAACTTAGGGCATATTATCTGTTTCTTTGTCTGCCTGGTTCCTTGATATGTGCATCAGTTCTGAAAAGCCCTCTGCTGACCCTGCTGAATTATTTCATTATTTCATTTCTTCCCTGCCTTATTTCTTCCTGTCCTTTTTCTTGCTAAAGTAATTGAAACAGTGTTCTATAATCAATTTAATGACTATCTTGAGAAGCATTTGCTTTTGGATCATCAATAATTTGGTTTTCAAAAATTTCTGAGTACTAAGACCCTTTAGTTATTAAATTTCGATACAATAAGGGCCTCATTTTCTAAAGTATCGCAGGCCTGCGATACTTTAGAAGATGAGGGGCGGGGGGCCGAAACAGGGGGCGGGCCTGCGCTAGCTGGCAGCGATCGCTGCTGGATTCGCACCCAATAGCACCACCATAGGAGGTGTAGCTATTGGGAGCGAAATAGGCAGCGAAAAGGCACTTACCTTTTCGCTGTGCGCGCCGTTGTCGCAGAGTCGGCCCTGGTGATGCCCTGACTCCTCCTCTTCCGGGGCCGACTCCGCCCCCATTTTGGTATCGCACGCGAAAAGGGACATTTTGCGTGCGAAACATCCCTTACCACGTGCGATACGTTTGGAAAATAAGGCCCTTAGATGTGGTTTTGACAGCAGCTTGCAATATGTTATGGTACTTCTAGAGATCTCTGCTGCATTTGATACTTTAAATCATTGTATTCTTTCTTGATTATCTGATATTGATCTGGTGAACCACACTCTCCTGTTGGAAAGGTATGAGGGACAAGGACTAGAAGGGAAGGTCCTAATGTGGTTAGACTCATTTCTGAAGAAGTGCTGTGGTGCAGGTGAGAGGGGAGTATTCTAAGGAATATGGGTTTGATTGTGGGGTTCCACAGGGTTCACATTTTATCTCCACCTCTGTTTAATCTTTTTATGCAGCCACTGGGGGAATTGGTCAGAGACTTGGGGTTTAAGGGGTTTCTCTATGCTGATGATGTACAGTTGATTTTTTTTCTGCAGGATGTGATTTTGAGGAAGTAATGATGAGGATCAATGTAAACTTGGGTTGACTCTCTAAGTGATTTTATAAAAACTGCTTAGTGTTAAATATCGGGAAAAAAGAGTGGCTGTATATTGGGAAAGAAGATGCATTACATAGATCGTTGAAATAAAGAATACATGGAGTGAAGTTGGGAGCCAGCTTGTAAGTAAAGAATTTGGGGGTGTTCTGTGATGATCAGTGGGATTTTGAGCCCCACATATCAATGGTAGTACAAAAGATATTTTTCAAGCTTAGGCTATTAAGGAGACTTCAAGTATTTTTTTCCTTGGCTGTTTTTCGGTTGGTTCTGCAGACATTTGTTCTGCCGCAGATGGATTATTGTAAAGGGCTGTTGGTGGGTTTATCAGCCAAAAGTATTCATAGGTTACAAGTCATGCAAAACATGTAGCATGGCTGATTTATGGATATCCTTGAAATGTTAGTGCCATTTCTTTATTAAAGCATTCAATACAGTAGATGTGTTGTATTTGGATTTTCAGAAGGTGTTTGACAAAGTCCCACATGAGAGGTTCTAAGAAAACTAAAAAGTCATGGGCTAGGAATTGATGTCCTTTTGTGGATTGCAAGCTGGTTAAAAGACAGGAAACAGAAAGTAGGATTAAATGGTCAGTTTTCACAGTGGAAAAAGGTAAACAGTGGAGTGCCTCAGGGATCTGTACTTGGACTGGTGATTTTTAATATATTTCTAAATGATCTGGAAAGGGATACAATGAGTGAGGTGATCAAATTTGCGGATGACACGAAATTATTCAGAGTAAAATCTCAAGCAGATTGTGATAAATTGCAGGAGGATCTTGTGAGACTGGAAGACTGGGCTTCCAAATGGCAGATGAAATTTAATGTGAACAAGTGCAAAGTGATGCATATAGGGAAAAATAACCCTTGCTGTAGTTACATAATGTTAGGTTCTATCTTAGGAGGTACCAACCAGGAAAGAGATCTAGGCGTCATAGTGGATAATACATTGAAATCGTCTCAATGTGCTGTGGCGATCAAAAAAGTAAACAGAATGTTAGGAATTATTAAGAAGGGAATGGTAAATAAAATGATGGATGTCATAATGCCTCTGTATTGCTCCATGGTGAGACCACACTTTGAATACTGTGTGCAGTTTTGGTCACTGCATCTCAAAAAGGATATAGCTGCACTGGAGAAAGTGCAGAGAAGGGTGACCAAAATGATAAGGGACATGGAACGGCTGCCCTATGAGGTAAGGCTAAGGAAGTTAGGGCTGTTCACTTTGGAGAAGAGACGACTGAGGGAGGGTATGATAGAGGTCTACAAAATCATGAAAAGATTTGAAAAAGTTAATGTAAATTGGTTATTTACTCTCTCAGATAATAGAAGGACTAGGGGGCATGCCAAAAAGTTAGCAAGTAGCTCATTTAAACAAACTGAAGAAAATTCTTTTTCACTCAGCGTATAGCTAACCTCTGGAATTCATTGCCAGAGGATTTGGATACAGCAGTCAGCGTAACTGGGTTTAAAAAAGGTTTGGATAAGTTCCTAGAAGAAAAAACAAAAAACTGCTATTAATTAATAAGCAATAGTAGCTTGAGATTTATTTAATGTTTGGGTGCCTGCCAGGTACTTGTGACTTGGATTGGCCACTGTTGGAAACAGGATACTGGGCTTGATGGACCCATGATCTGACCCAGTATGTCAATTCTTATGTTCATCGCAGCAAAGAACAAAATTTAAGATCATGTATTTGATGTACACAGTATCTAGAGGTCAAGGTGCAAAATACCTACAACAGCTACTCTGAGAAGGTCCCTTCGATCAGCATCTGACACTCTATTTAGAGTGCCAACAGTAAAGGAGGTGTCAAGAAGTACAGTTAGGAAGTGACTCTTTGGTTATAGGTCACAAATTGTGGAACTCAGCACTAAGAGAGTTGCGGATGGAGCTGAATTATTTGCCCTTTCGAAAGAAGGTGAAATAGTGGCTCTTCCCATGATAGAATAATCTGCAATGTGTTTTATTGATTTTCTTTATTTTTATAATATGCTATAATGTTTTTGTATTATTTATATTTAAGGAATTGTTTTAATTTATGATTTGTTTGAATTATTACCTAATGAATATGTTGTACTCTGCACCGATCAGGGTTCACCTGTGAGTGCGGTCAATAAGAAAGAATGAATAAATAAATAAATAAACATTGGTATTTCTGATTCTGTTTTGTGCTAGTTTAAATCTTATCTTCTTGATTGGAAGATAAGATTCATCTTGGCAGCAAATTATATCAGGTGATCCTCAGGGCTCTGCCCTTCATGCTGTCCTTTTTAACATTTATCTTATTCTGCTTTGCAAGTAAGAATACTTTCTGGACTGGGAGTTTGTTATAAAATATACACCAAGGATATCTAGTTTTTTGTACCTGTGACGTTTTTGTAAACCAATACCTTTGGGTTTATATCTATCTGCTTATTTGCCATAAAGCAATGGTTAGAGCAAAATAAAATTATCATTGAATATCAAGAAGACCGAAGTTATTATCCTCAGCAGATTTCCCTTAGCTGATGCTCCTACCACCATAACATTGGCTGACCAGGTCTGGAATATCAGAGTAATTTTGGACCTTGATCTTTCTATGCATTCACATATTAAATTTGTAGTAAGAAGTTCTTTTCCTAAATAACAGATGATTAGGAGCTTAAAAACCTTGCTTGAATCAGATGATTTTCAGACAGTTCTTCAATCCCTTGTCTTGACAGGAATTGATTATTTTAATCCACTTTATATTGACCTGCCCCAGAATGCACTTTGAGCCCTACAGATAATTCATAATTCTGCCACCCATATTTTAACTGGAGCACATATGAAAGATCATATCATTCCTATTTTATGGTCTTTGCATTGGCTCCCTAGAATTGTGGCATATTAAATATAAATTAATAATGCTTTCCATGGGTGACTGCTACTCTCCAGTTTTATAGTCCTGTACATTCTCTCACATATGCTAGTTACAGACTATTGAGGTCCCCTCACTGCGTCAAGACTCACGAGTGGGCTTTTTCTATTGCTGGCCCCCTTTGCTGGAACTCTATACATGAACAGTTTCAAACTTTGTCAGAAACACAAGCCTTTAAAAAGGCCTTCAAACCTTTTGTTGTTGTTGTGCCTTTGAATCTGATTTTTAGTTGTTAGGAATGTGTTACACCTCCCAGCTTATTTTTGTCTATTTTTCTTGACTGTCTTATTTTTAAAATGTTTTTATTTTTTTTAATTTTTATGTATGTATTTTGTTCCCGCCATGAATATCAGAATGTGCAGGTTCTAAATTGTTTTAAATCAATAAATAAATACTGCTTTCCTCTCTCTAGATTGGAGGCTTTGCGCAATTAGAACACAGTCTGGTAGCTCAAGATGCAATAGCTCCTTGAAGCTGTGTCTCCTACACAGTACCGTAATTAAACATGCTATGTACATGTATTTTATTTGTGTATGTATCTATTTATAATATTTATGAAGTATTTATGGTGCAGAGTGGTCTCTGTCCTGAAACTGTTGACATGGATAGCATCAACCAATGTGAGTAGAGGAGTAGCCAGGTGGCTATAGCTGGAGGCAGAGAATCAGGGAAACCGGTGTTCAAATCTTCCTGCTGCTCCTTGTGACTTTGAGCAGGTCACTTCACCCTCCATTGCCTCAGCCTCACAATTATAAGCCCTCTGGGGACAGGGAAGTTCTTACTATATTTGAATGTAAATCACCTTGAGCAATCAATGAAAAAAGGAACCAATATTATTAAATATGCGACGTATGATACACAAACTAAACACAAGAAAATTAATTTTGATTACAGTGACTTAGGGCCTCATTTTCCAATGGAGTCACGATGATCCATTGGTTGTTTTATCGCGGAGAGAGAGAGAGAGAGAGAGAGAGAGAGAGAGAGAGAGAGAGAGAGAGAGAGAGAGAGAGAGAGAGCGAGCGAGCCTTCCTATAATGCCTATGCCCTAGACAAGTATTTGTATCCCTATGGGAGGGCCACCTAGTAACTCGAGGTGGGGATTAGGTATGAGCGTCGGGGGTTGGGGGCCACTTTCGCATTCCACATGAGACGTACGGAAAGAACAGTGGTCTCTAGTGAAGATTTGCTGGCCGTCGGAGTGAGGAAACTCACTCCAAGAAGAGATTTGGGCTACATTCTCTCCACCTAGCTTGTTGTTGCCCAGGTAGAGTGTCCATCAAGCTAGGTGGAGAGAACGTTGCCAAAATCTCCTCTTGGAGTGAGTTTCCTCACTCTGACGGCCAGCAAATCTTCACTAGAGACCACTGTTCTTTCCGTACGTCTCATGTGGAATGCGAAAGTGGCCCCCAACCCCCGACGCTCATACCTAATCCCCACCTCGAGTTACTAGGGCAAATACTTGTCTAGGGCATAGGCATTATAGGAAGTCTCTCTCTCTCTCTCCCTCTCCCTCTCTCCCCCCGTAACGCAAATCAAAGGGTTGTAGTTATTAGCCGCGATAGCAGCCGCGCTAAACTGGTTCCCGCTTTACATATGCTCCGCCCCCTGAATACCAAATTACTAATTTGCATTCGCAAATCGCGTTAACGGCTGTTAGCGCGATTTGCGACTTTATCGCACGCGGTAAACTGCTTGGAAAATGAGGCCCTTAGTCAATACAATGAATTACAGGAACAAAACTGAAACAAATTATTGAAGCAAACCATTTTTCTTCAAAATGTACCTGAATAAAACTGAATTCTCTCCAATTCAGGGCACTGTTCACTGAAGGGATGGAAGTCACTGCCAGCAAAGAAAGCAGTCCAAGGCTCATGATACCAAAAGAAATGTACATCTCAATTCGCCACACTTCTTCCTCATTCCAAGAATTTTCAACATCTGCATGAATCTATTAAAACAACCAAACAGCCTTTCAATGTATGGACTTGTCAATGTCTCCTTACCCTGGAACTCTCGCCCCCTTGTAATAGGCCAGGATTGCTCTCTCCACATTCAGTTCTACTAAAAAATGTACTTTTTTGGGCAGGAATCACTTTTCTTGAAATCTTTCCTTTCCTTCTTGGGTTTTCATACTATTTCTGCAGCCAGCCCCTTCATCTATCTTATGTGCTATATATCTCACCTTATCCCACTCTCTGGAGAAGAAAACTGTATTAATCATGATCTGTACTAATCATTCATTCATTAACCAATATCTCAGAGACGTCAACAGGGTTTCCTACAATTTATCAGTGTTATTTATAGCGAGGAGCCAGATAGAAGAATCAGTTACCAAGTTACAAAATGACATACAATAGTGGTTTGAATAGAAATGCCAATAATGTATTCACATTCAGTCATAATATGTTCAGTTCCCATAATTGTGGCCCCCTTATCGGTTAGCCACTAGATGTCCCCCTAGCATCCCATCAGTCAGCGAGAAGGGACGCCACAGTTCAGTTCCTCCCCCAGAGGCTGCTTGAGTGGGTACACTTTTCTTATAAGTAGGGACTGAGATAATAGGAGGTGCGGCATTTGAGTTGGATTTTTGTAGAGAGAGGAGTTCTGGGGGAGTTTCTTTATAGTGGGGCCTAATCCCTTATTTAGTACCTTTTTCTTAGGGAATATTCCTTTCTTTGCCCCCCCCCCCGCCAGCCTGGATACCCCTCAATTTAGAAAAAGAGGCTTGGTTAAGATTGTTGCTATTTTTGAGAGTTGTTTGCTTGGTCGCAGCCTGATATTCCTGGTGACAGCATTTCCCTTGATCCAGAGGCCAGGACTCTGAAGACCTGCTAGCTCCCTTCTAGGTCAAAGAAGAACTGCAGGGACAGAAGTATTCCAAAGGATTTGCGGGCATTTTTGAGTAACAATTTCCTTTTTTTTTTTGAGAGGAGGTTTTTTTTGTCACCCCCTCCTCTCCAGTGGAGACTGGGCTGTGGAGCTTAATCTTTGTGCAGCACTAGACCTTTCCCTCTGGAAGGTCAGTAAGAACTGAGTTGGAGAACTAGGAAGGAGACCGGAACTGTGAGACCCATCACTGGATCTCTCCCCAGGTACACGGGTACAGGCTGAGTAAAGAGTATAACCGTGGACTCAGGTAGGACGCTTCTAATTTCTTTGGGGACACCTTGCAGCGTAGGTCTTCCCCCAAGTATTGGACTTCTTAAACACTCAGAACAGGAGTGGTAAGATTTCACTAAGGAACCTGAGTCAGAGACACTTACACAGCAGGAAGAAGGCAGCCAGCTGTAATCTTAGTATTTAAAACTAAACATTCATTTACCTTTTTGCCTAATCAGTAAAGTATGATTTGAAAACCCAGTCCTGGGTCCAATGAATTTGTCCCTGCAGCACTACAGCATCACAGAATACAGAGGGAAATGCACATAAGTTTTTAATGAATGCACAACACTGCCTGGGCCATAATCATCAGCCTTCCCCCTCCCCCCCCCTTCCACACACACTGAAAGGACCCACACCTTAGGAATAGAGGAGGGGAACAAAGACATCATTGCAGGCAGCCCCAGAGATATAAATTACTTTTGTGTACCCTTGAAGAAATATGCCACTTCAAAGAATAGAGTTACATAGTCGATATGAGGTAACACCTTCATTTACTTCTGTGGCTCACTTTATCTACTGCAGTTATATCCTCAGCTTCCTTCTGCGTATCATCTTATAGATAAAGATAGTTTGTCAATGTTTTCTTCAACCTCAGGTATTTTCCACTATCATCACTTCATCATTGTTACCTCAAGGACAAGTAACTAGTATTTTGTTTGAGAATTATATCATCACCTGGGGCCACTGACTCATTCTCTCTCTTTAGTGTGTCCTGTTTATCCCCCTTTTCATGATGGAATCCAGTGGCCTTCCCGCCATTTTTACTTCCATCTTAGAAAATGTGGCAGAAGCCTTGCGCCTTGTTTCTTTTCATTTTGAAGCTAATATAAATTAATTTGCAGGGCTGTAGATCTGGTAGCCTTTGTCCTCAGATTGTGCTACTTCACCTCTGGAAGCTAGATGCCTCCTGTTTTAATGTCCATAGAGAAAAGGATAATTCATCTTTCATTCATTGTTTCAAGAGAACTCGAGAAGGCTTATTGAAGACCAGATGGGAAATGAGATCACATTGGAAAAAAGCCTGCTGGATGCTGTAATTTTGAGATTTTCTGAGCCAGGAAGTCAACTGTAGACAATTAGCTAGCTGAAGCTAATTAGGGAAAGTTGCAGCTGCACTAAAAGCAAAGGATGACAATGTAGAATCGGAAAAAATGGACTTTATTGAACTTGCCCGACTCTGGCCGAGTTTCGCTCACATGAGCTGCCTCAGGGGCTATGATACATAAATAAAAACAATTAAAAGTACACACAAACATAAATAAATGTGTGTACTTTTAATTGTTTTTATTTATGTATCATAGCCCCTGAGGCAGCTCATGTGAGCGAAACTCGGCCAGAGTCGGGCAAGTTCAATAAAGTCCATTTTTTCCGATTCTACATTGTCATCCTTTGCTGCTAGCCACATTGGATCGGTTACCGGTTTGTTTTCTTGGACCAGCTGCACTAAAAGGCCACACTACCAGACTGAGCTCTTGGGCCTGGTTTCTGCAGATATCTTTTGTGAAAACACTTCACCAAGTCTTCATCGTGAAGGCTCCCAGGAATGTTCTTCCAGTCCTTAGCCTTCCATAGTCTGCTAAAAAATGGAGTCATTCTCAGATTAATCTAGAATCTAGGATCTGTTTCACAGGAATTCTGGTTGTCCCTCAATCATCACTGGTAGTGATGATGGTATTAGGTCTTCCCAAAAACACTTAACATGAAATACCAAATGAGTACTGAGGGAGTTATAATCTGTAGATAACAAGTCATAACTCTTTTCTTAAAGAAAAATGTTCCTATAGAGTATTTTCACTTCCCCTGGAGCATATGCTAATTTTTTCTGCAGTTTTTCTTCTTTTCTTTTTTTGTCACCAAACTCACTTGAAAAGGAAAAATAATCAACTATAGTTCACAACTATATCCTCAGGATTTTTTTTTCCCATGCAACACAAAAGGATCTCAAAACACTAGATGGTGAGTGACTCCAGTTGAAGTTGGTTTCCTAATCACCCCTTTCACACACTAACAGCTAAATTTTAAATCCTCTGCGCGCAGGGAAAACGGGGTTTACGTGCATGGCCAGGCCTTGTGCATGCTGCGCACTTTTTAGAAGAGGCCCGGCCAGGCGTGTAACCCGTTACACGCACAAGAGCCAGGCCTCTATCAAGGGGCGGTCCAGGGGCGGGGATGGGGTGGAGCTGGAGGCCGCCTGTATAGCAACCATTTGCTGCCGTGCAGGGGGATCGTGCGCCAGCAGGCTCTTGGCGTAAGTTCCGAAATAAAGAAAAGAACCAAAGGTGGGGACTTCATAGGGGTAGGGGAAGAGGAAGAGAGGGAGGGTAGGTAGGGGGGTAGGAAAGTTCCCTCCCAGTCTGCTTCTTAATGCGCGGCGTGCGCATGTTATAAAATCGCGTGTCCATGTGCGTGTGCCGGGTAGCGCGCGCACGTATTTTTTAAAAATCTACCCTTATGTCATAAGAGGGCAATTTTCAAATAGCCTGCACAGTGGCAAAACTATAAAGTTAATTTTCAAAGGAATTACATATGTAAAATTACATAGTAATTACATAGCAAGTAGCGTGTGGACAAATACATATTTTAATAGGATGATCCCTCTATGAAGTCTGCACAAAGTACCCACTTAGGCTAAGTCTTAAAACCTCATGGTGTACAAGGCTCAAATTAGCTTTTGAGATAATTCTATTAGAAAGCTTACTCTTACTGAGAATACATTTAATAGCATTTGTGGATAATATTCAGTGAGTGAAATTTCATGTCCAACTGCACTTCGGAAGAAATAAAAATTATCCTCTTCAGATTTGCTCACCCTAAGATTGGCAGGGGCTAAGCTGGGGGAGGAAGGAAAATGAATCATCATCACCTTTATTTTCGGGTTTTTCTTTTTTTCTTAAATTTTTCCTGGGAATTTATCAGGGTTTATTATGATAAGAACAAAAACAGGAGAAAGTCAATTGGGGAAAAAAAAAAAAGACATTGTTTTTCCTGGTAAATATCGGAGTTTAATTTGGTGGACAGAAGCCAGGACAATAAAACAATATTCATCAGATTCTCCCACACCCACTCAGAATCATCCCCATATGTACCCCCATCCCATGCCTAACATGCCCCTCTCTCCCTCTCCCCCATTTCCCCTCCACACACACTGCAACTGCATTCAGCCTTGCCGCTGGTGGTGCCAGGCTTCCTCTCTCCCCCTTGGCATCACGCTTACTGAGGCTCTCTCGCTCTGCAACACTGCACTTCTGCTTTTATACAGGGACAGGAAGCCTACTGGGAAAAGCTTCTGGTGGACGTGGCTCGCTTGAAATGCATTCATGGTACCAGACAGCAGGCACTTTGGCTGCTTGGGGGGGGTGAGGAGGCAGGACATGAAACATGGCACAGCTGGCACTGGAAGGTGAGTGCTCTCACTGGTGGAGGATGGGACTTAAAACACAGCATGCGCTTTGGCCCACCGTGGCTTCCAGCAGTGGTTGGAGGCCTTGAAACACCGTGTCTGCAGCTCTGGAGCAGCTTTTTATTTCAACCTTTTGAAAAATCTGGGAATTTACTGGGAAAAATCAGTTTAAACTGAAAACGAAGGACCCTAGATATAGGATATAGCCCTGACAGCCATGCAGGCACTGATGCACCTTTGGTGCAGCAAGGTTCTCCCAACAATGCAAGGTGAAGGGAATAATAAAGAGCCTCACCCTTGCTGGTGGCACCCACCTTACATGTAAGGCATTCTGGTGCAAAGCAGCACATTCTGGCAATGAAAAAACTGAGTAAAGTCCTACTTCCTTCTCCTAGATGTTTCTCCTTTCTACCTACCTTCCCCCACTCCTTGTTTCTTCACAGTTTCTCTTACCTCTCAGGTACACTTGTACTCCTCTTTCTCTCTCCTCTGTGTCAAGCCCAACTATTCCTCCTTCCTTCTCTGTCCTTTGCCTCTCCTTCCTTGTGCTCTGTCTCTCTCTCTCTCCTTTCCACCTTGGCTGTCTCCCTTCCCCTTCACTTTACTTGTGCATGTGCTCTCTTTCTTCCTTCTGTGCATACACTCTCTCCCACGTTTGCTCTCTCTCTCTCTCTTCCTCCCTTCCCTCTGATGCTATTTAGCAGTACCACGCTGACACTCTAGCAAGAGCACAACTCAGTAGCGGGAGAGAGGTAGGAATCACTCTTCACATGCTGCCGCCTCTCTCTCTTCCAAGCCCTACTGGTAGTAAAAAATATACCATGGAGAGAGAGGGTCTGGTGCCAGGGAGTCATTTCCGGAACTCTGAATTTCCAGACACCTGAAGTTTTCTGCCTCAATACTGTTGTTTATAAACACTGCACAATTTGAACAGAGTAATTTTCTGTTATATTTCCTTACCTGCTGATAAGCCATGTTGAGGAACAGGTACCGCTCTGACCTCCTCATGGGCAAACAGAGGCTATAGGCAACATGGACAGTAGCAAAGAAGAAGCTAAGCAGTCCAAGCTGTTTCCTGCACTGTAGCCAGCTCTCCAACCAAGGAGGAAATCGTCTGTACTTGGTGCCATAGTAAAGCTGATAAGCAGCTGCCAGGAGTCCTGCTAAGTACACAAGGGACAGGAGAGTGATGGCAACAATTGGTAAAGTCTTGTTCACAATCTCAATGGGAATCTTGTAGAAGTCGCTCTGTTGGTTTTTGAAATATGGATGTATGACATCTCTGATGAAAGAATAGATGAAGAAAAATGTGGCCAGGCTAACTGCCACCACTACTGGACCCTTCCACAGAGTGAACAGCCGCAGGGGTAAATTCTCTATGTCTCTGGCTGAAGACAGCGCTCCGAGATCAATAGGAATAAAGTTCAGCTGACGGGAAAGCTCAATGACTTGATGGCGAGCCTGAATATTATTACTGCATATATAGACCTATTGGACAAAAAAAAAAGAAACCTTATTACTGGTTTCACAGATCACAGGTTGAGTTTTAAAAGATCATATGAAAATTACAAGTGTGTGCAAGGCCCAGCACATAGTTTTATAATGGGAGAAACTTGTGTGAAGTGATTAATAGACAATCGATAGCAATAACAGTGTTCTCCTTATCACAGAATACAAACTGAGCAATGAAATGTTTGGGGGTGCCTATTCAATAAAGTTTTATGCGCATGTTAAGAGTCTTTTGTGCAAGTTAAAAATAACGTGCTATGGGCGGAGCTCTCGCTGCCGGTAGAAGAGCAGCGATGTAGAGAATTGGGTCTCACCACTCATAAGAAGGGGGATCAGCTGGGATTTTATGTGCACAGGACCCCTATGTGCGCTCATAGGGCTGAATTGATGGTGAAGCTCTTGTTGAACTGTTACAGGTATTTTCTTTCCTTTCACAAATTTTCTTCATCTGTCTCCCCTCTCTGTTGGAGGGAATGTGGAAAAGTGGGCTTGTATTTACATGTATGGTGGGAGTGCCTTTATGTACACTCTTTTTGGTGGAGGGTGGGCAGCTTGATGTGCCAAATGTTGGACAGTGTGGTGGAACTGAGCAGGCGCTGTGTTTGCTGGATTGGTGGGGGAGTCATATATTAGATAAGCATAAGAAGATGCTTACTCAACATCTAATTCATGTAGCAGGGTTCTCCATTTCTACTAGATTGAAAATGGTGCCTACCCTGGAGCACGGGCGGGGGCAGATCCACACCACTGCATTGTCTGAGAAGGTAATTTTTATGTTGAGGGATAATACCACACTGTATGATAAGATATGGGATCATTATTGGAAATTTTATAAATCTGCCTGCACTTGAAGGGTCACTGTTTGTCACCAGATGTACCTATTTGTTGTCTACATAGGATATATTCCAATTTTCATTTATCTGTTATTAACTGGCTGTGCATTTTGAGTCTTAAATAAAGAATTAAAAAAAAATGAGTGTGCTATGCAGTAAGGCCTTGAGGTGCACTTTAAAATAGTCCCACAAGACATTAGTGAGGTCATGCTGAAATTAGCACAACCTTGCACATAAATGAGGGAGAATCATATGCAAATTAGGCTTTATCAGAAAATAGTAGTGCAGTCCCAAATTATAACATCTTCTTCAGATAGGCGTTGCATTTTTACTGGGTCCACTGCTACAAAATCCCCTAGTGCCAACTAGCCCAAAATAAAAGAGCCAATCAGTAGGAGGGATTTCCTCTCCCTAATGACAGCGCAAACTGCGGAGCGCAGAATTCCCCCCCCTGTGCAGAATTGCCAAATTCTGCGCAGAAAATAGCAGAGGAGACCCTGGCATGCCATTCGCGGCAAAGATGAAGGCCCCGGTGCTCCACTCGCAGCGAAGATGGAAGGCACCGGTGAGATAGAATGTGTGTGTGTGAGAGAGGAGAGGGGGAGGAGAGGGTGAGAGAGAGCAGGAGGGTGAGAGAGAGCATGGGAGGTAAGAGAGCAGGGGGGGATGCTTGAGTGTGGGTTTCAGAGAGAGGGAGCCTATATGAGGAGATTGTGAAGGAGTGTGTATGCATGTGAGAGATTGGGAGCTCATGTGTATGAAAAAGGGATCGTGTGTATGTGAGGGTGCTAGTCTGTGTGAAGGGATTGTGTATGTATGAGACAGAACCTGTGTGAAGGGTGCGTGATAGAGAGACATAGGTAGCCTATGTGAGGTGTGAGAGAGAAAGGGAGCTTGTGTGGGTGTGTATGCAAGACAGAGAGCCCTGTATGAGGGGATGTGTGTGTGCGAGAGAGTGAGGGAGCCTGTATGAGGGTGTGTGTATGTGATATTAGAGAGAGGGAGCATATGTGTGAGAGAGGGAGGGACAGAGGGAGCCTGTGTGAGGGGCAGTACTGAGAACGGGGTCAAACTCTGGGACTGGCAATAGAATGGAAGGGGTTGAGCCTAGAGGTGGAGGGGAAAGATACTGGCAGGTGGAGGAGTTGGGGCCTGAGAGGGCAAAGTGGCTAGGGGAGTAGGGAGAGCGAGTGGAAGGGACACGCTTACAGTGAATTTCTAGGGAAATTCTGCTCAAAATATTTAAAATTCTGCATCTTTAAGTAATAACTTTTTTTCTGTATTAATTTAAAATGTAATTAAAGACTGTCATGTAAATTGTGTTATTTTGACCAATATAAAGTTTGCAGAATTTAGCAGTATTTTAAGTTTTTGTGCGCAGAATTCCCCCAGGAGTACTCTAACCTCAGCTGAGTTCCAAATCCTGGAATCACAGCTGCAGTTTCTCCTCGCATGCTGCCTGCAGTGTGTGCGCTCCAGGATTACTCCTCCCTTACCTGCGGGCTTACTGAAGGGGAGTGGCTGTAGCAATAAACAGAGAAGCCTGGAGCTTTTAAAGTGTTTTTCTTGAGTCCTAGCAATTAACTCAAATTTCTTGAGCCTCTGCAGGAAATCTGGAGAGTTTCCAGGAATGGTGGTGGAATTGTCCCCAGAGGTATCATTTTAGTGATCAGCAGCACTGCAGACAGAAGAGCTCTGACATCCCTCCTGCCTTAAACCTTCCAGAATGATAAGAGGAGTGGGAGAGAAGTTGGGAAGTTGGAGTGGGTTCGAAGAATGCCAACATTTGGGTAGCAATGGTGGGAGTGCTATCAGTTGAGGGTGCAGGTGCAGTCATTTAGATAGGGGAAAGCAGGTGCTATAGCTTTGCAAGGTGAGTGGGGGTTGTACTGGAAAACTGAGGGGGGGGGGTTGTACTGCTGATCCAGAGGGAGGTGGGAAAAAGAGGAAGGGGTTTGTGCTAACAAGCAGGCCGATGCAATATCGGGTGCTCAAGTCAGCACACTGCTTAACATGCGGTTGGACGTGCGTTTTGGATGCGCTAGACATACGCCCGATGCAATGCGGGGATTAGCGCATCCAAAATGCGCATCCAATTGAGTGCATAGCTAATAGCACTCATCAGATGTAAATTCCATGTAGATGAGGCTATCAGCTATTACTCTGCAATGCCAAAAATCGCCGCATGGCCAAGGCATCCATTTTAATACAGCAAATTTAACGCCTGCCCCAGGGCAAGCCGTTAAAGCATGCCATGCTCAAGGGCTCCCAACCCCCCCCCCCCCCCCCAAAAAAAAAAAAAGTCCTGCTTTCTGTGATTCCTCCCATGCTAAATAGAAGGAACCACAGAAAGCAGAATAATGCCATGCTCAAGGCTCAATTAAAAAAAAAGAAATCCTGCTTTCTATGATTCTGTATCATTGAGATACAGTAGGAGGAACCACAGAAAGCAGAATCCCCAAGTTCTGGCCCAACTGAAGGAGTGAATAAACTAAGTGTCGGGCACTTAAGATTAATGTATTCACTCCTTCACTTACTGCCGATTGGTCCGTCCACTGTCACACGTGGGTGAAACAAGGCTGTCCTGCAAGGGGATTGGTCTTTTCACTGACAAGTGTCAGCCACTCTGCTGAGTGCCTGATGGAGAGTGCTAGGGACGCACTAATTATCCACTGCGCATCCCTTTTACACGGCAGCTCATTTACCTGTGGCATCAAGCACCCAGTTGGGACGCACTTTTTTTATGCAATGATATTGCATCGGCCTGAAGACGGGAAGGGGAGGAAATCCCTCTTGCTAATTGGCTTTCACGATGCTCTGGTTAGCATGAGGGTTTTCTGAGGCAGGGACATGCACTTTTATGGAACATCATACAAGCTCCTACTGTGGACATGCTGCATTTGCAATGTTTGTGCGTGGACTTGTTAAAATTTCTTATACAGTACATTAGCTGCCATTTTACTACATGTTACATTTCTAATGAGTGGCATGCTAAAAAAATATACAGCACAAGTTTTATTGCATAGGCCCCTTCAGGATAGCTCAGAATATTCTAATTTGTTTTGAAACACCATAAACTGATTATGAAGGCTGATACTGTATTTTCTCAATTTTCCATCCAGAATTTCCTTGACCTCTAAAGAAGTACAACACAAGCAGTTAGTAATGAACAGCATCTTTGGACCATCACAGCTGGTGAAATAGCATTCGGTGGTATATCTTCCTGATGCTAATGGTGTGACATAAAATGGCAATAAATGCAGTTCTAGACATCTTCTTAAATTCATCCCACTTCTTGCTCTAAATAATATAGTTCTATCAAGATTATAGGAAGAAGTGGGTTTAGTTTAGTATGCAGGGGTAGCCAGCTCCAATCCACAAACAGGTCTGGTTTTTCAGGATATCCACAATGAATATGCATAAGATACATTTAAATATAATGGAGACAGAGCATGCAAATCTCTCTCATGCATATCGTTGTGGATATCTTGAAAAACAGATCTGTTTATGGCTCTTGAGGGACTGAAGCTGGCCAATCCTGCAGTATAGATTCAACTGCAGGAAGCTCAAGGGTACATTTACTATTCAGAATACAATTCATAAAAAGTAAATATGAATGCTCTTTACCTGCTCCTCACTATTGTTTTTCTTCGTATGTCACTGGCCTTTTAAATGCTGGCATACATAAAAATCATCTGATAATTAGTCAGTTACACATAACAGGATATACAGAGCTAGATTTAAGTACCTCTCAACTTCCCCTCTGTCCCTGTCCTTCTCCCCACCCAAAAAAAAATACCTGGCAAGTCAGTTTGCTTGCACAATTTTGAACAGAACATCTTTTGTCCAAAGTTTTCATTACCTAATTTCTGGAAGGGAAAAAAAACAATCCACAGAAAAATCTGTGAGAACAAAACCGTCTGTGAAAAATGCTGGGGGAACGTCTGCCTAAATGTACAAAATGTATGACTTGGGTAAAGGAGTGCTATATTGTGTTAAACATTTCTGCAAAGCAGGAAAATATCATTAAAGCATTTAAAAAGCAAACTGCATAGTGAACTAAAATGAGTATTTTTTTAAGCAGGTGAAAGTACTCACCTACCGGTAACAATACAATAAATTGTAAAAACCAAGAGATTCTCAAATTTTCCTTTTAATATCAGACTCCTACGCATCCCTCTATGCCAGCAAATGCATAGTAGCTCTTCCCCACCGTCTTCCAGCTGAAGGAGGAGGATGAGCTGGCACCACTAGAGCCATTACTGCTGGTACAAAATTGAGGCTCTCAGCAGCCATTGGAGTTTCAAATTCAAGGTCAGATCTAAAATGTATCATCCACACGAGGGCAGGCACTTTCTCCTGACTAAACAAAGCTTTTCCTTATTTTGTTATTGTCATTGACAACCCATTTGACCAACTGCTTACAAAATCCAAGCAAAAGCTAGCCTACGCCAAAGTAACATCCAAACCAGTTGCTGGCCATTTCCCCTCTCTCTCATTAAAATATTGTCTAGCTCATACCTCATTAAATTCCCCAGAGGCCTGTATTTACTGCTCTCCTCCCTAGCCTGACTCCCACATAACCCTTCCCCTCTCCCCAGCCTAACCCTTGTACACTCTGACCCACCTTACCAGTTCAATCCAAGCACTCCCTTCCCCCTCTTCAGCCCAATCCCAGGAAATTTAAGTCCAAGCTGAGGTCGGGGCAGGCAGCAGTCCAGAAGAGTGGTTAGAGTCCGAAGCCAGGGTCAGAACCAGAGGTTGGGCAGATGAGACAAGGACAAGGTACTGGGAACCAAGACATGGCAAGAACAAGCAGGGCAAGGCAGGACAAGGCACAAAGATGTTAGGCAAGGAAACAGCAAGGCAAGACAAAAACAAGGAAGGAGGAGGAGGCAAGGTAACAAGAAGGCAAGACCAGGAAAAGCACAGAGACAGCAAGCAACATGCACTGCAAGAGCAGAAGGACCTGTTGCTAAGGCCAAGTTTGTAGTGCAGCTGGGTTTTAAATACCCAACCACATGGGTGCTGGCAGATGTGATTCCTGCTGCAGGGGTGTCCAGTGCTGGTGCACTGTGCATGTGCATGCATAGGGAAGCCGAGGGAAGGGCAGAATGGTGGCATCTCAGCCACATCACAAGTGTTTGAGGGTAAGTGTGGCCAGTCACGGGACATCCCATGCTGGCCAAAACGTTACACTGTCCTCTCACCATGACAGCCTTTAAAGCATGCGATAGCATCATATGCTGTGATGTAAATCTGAAAAAAAGGAGAAGTGGTTTACTATTTTGTGAAGCCCTATTGCATGGCTTTAACACTGATTTTAGCTACAACTGAGAGAGTGAGAGAGACCTGAGAGAGACTAGCTGTAATGCCATCACCCTCTGTGGGAGGCCCACCTAGTAACTCGAGGTGAGGTTTAGGTATTAGTGTAGGGGGTTAGGGGCCACTTTGACATTCAATGTGAGACGTACGATCAGAACAGTGCTCTCTTGTGAACATTTAATTAAATTAAAATAATTAAATTAAATTAATAAAGTAATTAAATTAAATTACAATCATGTTATTTCTCTTATTTCTCTTATGTCAAACTTTATTGGTTGATTATAGTTACAATAGTTATATTTTGGTAGAGGGAAACCTGATTAATGTAAAGCTTAAAGCTGCTAATTGTTTACTTTTTCTTTTCTTTAAAACGGTTAATTGTAAAATCTGTTTCTAATTTATCTTTTTGACTGGTTAATTTTTGTATAAACTGTTTAATGTAAAGCCTGTTGCTAAATTAATGTTGTCTGTAAACCGAGGTGATGTATATCTATACGTACCACGGTATATAAGAATCTCGAAATAAATAAATTTGATGACCCTCGGAGTGAGGAAACTCACCCAAAGATGAGATTTGTGCAATGTTCTCTCAACCTAGCTTGATGGACTCTCTACCTGGGTAACATCAAGCTAGGTTGAGAGAACATTACACAAATCTCATCTTTGGGTGAGTTTCCTCACTCCAAGGGTCATTAAATGTTCACAAGTGAGCACTGTTCTGTTCGTACGTCTCACATTGAATGTCAAAGTGGCCCCTAACCCTCTACACTAATACCTAAACCTCACCTCGAGTTACTAGGTGGGCCTCCCACAGAGATATAAATACTTATCTAGGGTGATGGTATTATGGCTAGTTTCTCTCTCTCTCTCTTTCTCTTCCCCTCTCTCTCTAAAACATGGTCCCCCCAGTGGTTGTATGTAGGAAATGGCACTTATCTGAAAGTTATCACAATTTGTGGTAACTTAGCTCTTTACATAGGTATTAGTGCAAATTGCAATAAACTGCCTATTAGCATAAAACACACACCCCTTTTCCTATCATATGCAAAAATTATAGCATTTTGATAAATCCAGGCCTTAGATTGTAAGCCCTCTGGGGATACGGAAATACAGTATCTGAATGTAATCTGCTTTGAAGTGCTGAAAAAAGTGTGAAAAGCAGAATATAAAAATCTAAAATAAATAAATACCTCAAAATCTGTCTGCCTCACCTGCCTTATCATAGAACCGCCCGTCAGTAAGGAACATAGGGTTATTTTAGGTGATGTTTGAGTAAGGTGCAATATATTTCTAGGGGGCTGAAAGCAATTCTGCTATGTCAAGTAGTCATTTTGGTGATGATAGGGTAAGGTGGAAGGTAGTTTTCCAATATAGCCTTTTATATGATAAGTAAAGTGTGAGGTGGTTTGTAGGTTTCATCTGGATAAAGATCAATGAGTGTAGGGATGTGGCAGGTGTATAGCAGTAGAACTGACTGCAGTAATTCCTGTTGTATATCAATAGTTTTCTTAGGTACTGGATTAGGGGACCATGTCTTGAGAGGCAGGTCATCATCCAAGTCTTTGTCTGAAGATTGCCTTAAAAAGCTATGGTTTTAATAATTTCTTGACAGTTCAGTAGTTAGATGCAAGGGATTGGAAATGAATTTGAGAAGACTTTTTGGGTCAGATTTACTAAAGTTTTTTTTCCTATTCTGTGTCTTATCCAGCTAACTTTGAAGTATATTCAATAGTGCAGCCACACTATTGAATATAGTCGACTATCTTAAAGTTAGCCCGCTATCTATGGCAGGATAACTTTAGGACATTTCTTTGGCCCGACCAGACTTAGCTAGCTAAGTCATATAGCTAACTCTGACTATATCGGAGATAACTTGATAACTTAGGGGCCGATGCAATACAGTGCGCTGAGCCCAGCTCAGCCCGGTGCAAGCGTTAATTGCTGAGTGCTACTAAAACTAGTACAGATATTAAGTGGGAGGAACAACTCTTTAAAAAAATAATTTAAAAAATAATTAAAAAAAAAAAAGTTTTAAAAAAGCACTGGCAGGGGTTTGGAAAATGGACACTGGTTAATTCAGCGACCATTCTCCCAACCTGACTACCGGCACCAGAAGGAGTGTATGGAATCAATATTAAAGTGTCGGGCACTTAATATAAATTTATTCACTTCTTCTTCACTTATTGCCCATTGGTCCTTTTCACTGACATTTGTCAGTGAAAGGACCAATCCCCTTTCAGGACAGCCTTCTGAAAGGTGATTGGTCCTTTCACCGACATGTGAGCGTAAAGGGACCAATCAGCAATAAGTGAATAAATTAATATTAAGTGCCTCTACAAGGTATACCATTCATGGGATGAAACATCCAAAAGGCCACAACTAGCATAATGCAAAGTCTGTGAGGGCTGATCAATTTACAAAACTGAACTGATGCACAGAGGTGCATCATTATTCAGAGATTTATGAAAAATCACTGCAGCCTTAAACATTATCCACTATGAGATTGGTTGCCACTGAAGAGACTAAAGCACTGGAGTAATGTGATCTGTTAGCTTAGCACCAGTGAGAATTCATGCAGCTGTATTCTGAACAATATGAAGGGCCTAAAGAGTATTGACAATATAGATGGAATTACAGTAATCTAGCCTGGTAAGGACCAACATTTGCAAAACCGAGCAAAAGTCCAACAAACTCAGGATTGGCTTCAACTTTTGCTGAAGACATAACTTAAAAGATGCTATATTTTTTCCCACCGTATTGACATGTGCATGAAAGCATAAATCAGTTTTGAAAGTTACTTAAGTTGATATAGGAATTATCCACTCGTTATACTGCAAGGAAACCTGCTGTAGAAGGAAATCTGCTCAACACAATTGCCTCAGTCTTCCTGATATTAAGTGCAAGTCTATTCTTGAACATCCAGTACTATATGTCAGTCAAACATTTTAGTATTAATGCTGCAGCATTGGTCCAAGATTTACTGGTAGCCATACAGACCATCAACTAAGGCCTTCACTACATTTTGGTTGAAAGAATTTATTTCAAGTTGCGTTTATCATATAAAGAGTTTATCCTATTGGGCGATTTTAACTTTCTTATTGATTCTACTGTGGGAGGCCTAGTTACATATTTTATAGCATTTTTAGACAATTTGGGATTTATACAATTGGTTACTTGGCCTAGACATCTTAATGGAGATTCTTTAGATTTACTTTTTAAATTGTGTTAACACCTAGTGGTTAATGATATTGTTGTCGCAATTCCTTTTTCTGGAGGAGACCATTTTTTACTTAATTTTATTTTGGTCAATATTGTGGTATCAAAAATCATGTTTCCTGAGATGACATTCTTAAGGAATTAAAACAAATTTTAACCTCTGATAATATAAGAAGTTCTTTGAAAAATTCACAGATTGAGTTCAGTTGTCTGTCTCTTCAAACTCCTGGAATATGATTTTAGAATCATTCCATGAGACACTTGCTCCTAAACGTTTGTATGAGATTAAAACTCAGAGAATTGCACCTTAGTTTCATGAGGGCTTCATTTGCTTAATTGCCAGGTTTGCCAGTCAGAGAGAAAAAGGCAGAAATGTAAATCAGATGAATCCCTGATTAGATATGATGAGACTGTGCTTATATATAGATTAGCCATTAATTGTACTAAGAAACCGTGTTTATTATGTCTTTTGTTGTCCTGGTGTTTGTCTATGATTATTACAAATGTTTTTATGTAACTCACTTCGAACTATAGAGTATGTTGGTAATAAATCTTTTAAATAAAAAAAATATCATTAGGCCAACTTTATCTTGGGTCAGGAGCTTTACTGCTAAAAGGAGACGATCCGGGCTTGTCCGGGGTCGTCGATGGTAACGTGGGCTCGAGCGTAGGACGGCGGCCGGCAGGGGGCGGGGAGGGGGGGGGGGGGGGAGGAGAAGTGAGAGAGGTTGCACCAATGGGAGGCAGCGAAATTCAAATGCTGTCCTGCCATTGGTGCATTGACAAGTTAGAAGGGGGGAAGGTGTAGGGAGAAAGTCAGTTGGGAGAAAGTCAGCGGAGCAAGCAGAGGGTTCTTTGCTTGCTGCGTGTCTGAGTCCCAGCTTTTCCAGCGCGCGGTTCGTTTTGTGCCGTTTGCGTTTCCCCTTTTTCTTTTGGGCGGTGCACAGCGCTGCGAGCCATGCGGCGCTCGACGGGGCAGCAGAGGGCAAAGCCGCGAGGGAGATCCTCCTCGTGGCCCTCGGCAAGGGAGGCCGGAGAGGGCCGGGCGACCGTCACGGCGGCGCGGGACCTTTCACTAAACGTGAGTTTTCCATGCCAAGGCGCCCGGTCGGGCGCGCTCCACACCCCAATTTCGCCTCCTAAATCCCCACCCCCCCGTGCCGGTCCCGCATGCAGCGAACTCCGGGGAAAGCGGCCCGGAGCCGGACAGCCCGCCCCCCCCCCCCCTGCAGCCCGGGTTCCCATTTCGGGCTGGTGACGGCACGTAGCATGCGGCCGGGCCCGGATCCAGCCACGTGTCAGGATTTCGAGGCGGCTAGGCCGCCCCCGCTGCCCGGTCTTGCTGCTGCCACCGAGGATACAGCCTCGCAGGGTGCCGCTGCCCCCACGAGTGCGGTACCCCCCTCCCCCTGCGGGGGCGCGCCCTAAGCAGCGTCCCGCTACAGGGCAGTCAGCGCGAATACGCGGCGAGGCCTCCTTTGCGGCCAGCGGGTCTAGCCCCGTCCTTCCCCGTGCCCGCCCTGGTTCAGCTGGCCGGCGTAGGAGCGCGGCCCGCTGGGGGCCCCAGTGGGGGCTCTCCGGCAGCCTTCCCCAAGGGTAGGGGTGCACCCCGTGCGGCGAGCTGTCGCCCCATTCCTTCCGGTGGAGCCCCCTCCCTTCCCCCACTGCTACTCGCGAGGCACACCCCCCCCCTCCCGGAGCGAGGCCCAGTGGATACGGCGGCCTTAATTGCCGATATCCTGGGGCATATGGCCAGGTCGGGGTATAGTTTCCTCCAGGGGCCTAGTGACGGCGGCGTTCGGTGTAGCCCGGGGATAGGCGGGTGGCAGGTGGGTTCCGGGGCGAGCAATTTTTCCCGGGCGCGTCGGGCCCACCCAGCGGTGTGCAGTGCGTGGGAGGGCAGAGGGGGCTGCGCTTGGGCACGAGCGCGGGTACAGGCGCGTTGGTGGCGCGTTGGTGGCGCCGAGCGCGGAGGCCAGAGGGGGGGGTTAGCGGTGCGAGGGGTTTTTTCGCAGCGGACGAGGAGGAGGAGCTCCCAGGCCCGTCCAGCCGCGAAACGTGGAGGGAGCAGGAGGGTCTGGTGTCTGGCGGAACGGCAGAGCGGTGGACGAGGGAAGGAGAAGGCATGTTGCCGGATGCAGCGTGCACGGAGGCCACGGGACCGAAGGATGCAGGCGCTATCGGTGTGGACACGGATGCGGGTAAGGCAGGGCTGCTGCGAGCGGGCAGGGAACGGGGGGGTAGGAGACAGAGGTCCCGCGGGGAGTCCAGTTCGAGCTCTTCGACCTCAACGTCGTGCTCTAGCGAGGCGGGGCCTAGCAAGAGGGCGGTGTTAGGTGAGGGTCCCAAATGCGAGGCGAGCTGCCCAGCGTCGGCGTCCCTTTCCGAATTGTGGGAAGAGGTCCCTACGCACTTGGTTAAGCGGATTAGGAAGAGAAAATTTGTAAATATATTTAAGCTGCTGGAGGGTAGAAGGGGTGGGAAGAAGTTATCCAAAAAAGCGAAGAAGCGCCTTAGGAAGAGTGGATCGGGGCCGCGAATCGCCAAGAACATAGTAAATTGGATAAGGGGTTTCTTACGGTTGGCAAGCGTAGTTAGCCACTTTGATCCTTCCCAGTATGGAGCTTTGCTGTCCTACGCGGACAGCATTTTGGGTGCGTTCCGGGATTACGAAGGTTGGGCATGGCTCAACTATGACGAGAAATTCCGGGATAAGATGGCGGGGAATAAATTTATGTCATGGGGTTCCCAGGACATACATCTGTGGTTGACACAGATGACCAACAAAGGGGTAGGGGCGGCAAAGAAGAGTATGATGGGGGGAGGGACAAGGGTTGCGGTGGGCACGGTGCCAGCGGGTGGCGTCAAGGGGCATTCCTTTCGGGCTGGAGGGGCGCGGGCGGGAGAACCGGGCTCAAGGAGCGCGGGGGGGGGGGGGGGCAGCGGACATCTGTTGGCGATTTAACAAACTCACATGTTTGTTTCCCCGAGTGCAAATTTCGGCATGCCTGAGCGACTTGCGGGGGGGCCCACTCAGCCATTAAGTGCCCTCAAGGGGCAAGAGAGGGGGTTGGTAAGGGGGCCAAATAGTTACGATCTAACGTGCAAGGCGGACTCCCCTATCATTGTGGACGAATTGGTTGAGAGTCTACGGGATTACCCTGATAGGGTAGCAGGTGTTCTATTGCGGGATGGTTTTAGGGAGGGTTTTCGAATCCCCTATGGGGGTCCGGGGCAGGGGGGGAAGGGCTAGGAATTCCAGGTCGGTGTACCCACTGGCGCATGTGGCCAGGGCCAAACTGCTCGAGGAAATTGAATTGGGCAGGATAGCGGGGCCGTTTCCGGGCAAGCCGTACGAGCAGATGCACTTATCTCCGTTGGCAGTTATCCCGAAAAAGGTAGCGGGTAAATTTAGATTGATCCTGAATTTGTCGCATCCAGTCGGGGGGTCAGTTAACGATTTTATTCCAAAGGAAGCGTGCACGGTGAAGTATGCATCCTTCGACGAGGAAAGCAGGGCCGGGGGCGCTGCTAGCCAAGGCGGACATTGAGTCCGCCTTGGCTAGCAGCTGAAGTTGGAATAGATCTGTTTAATAATGCCTTGGAAGATGGAATTCGGCAGCAGATGAGTTAAAGGGGGCCGCAGTGGGGGCACAAAAGACTGAAATTTGGTCTTTGTTGGTGGCGGAAAACCCGAGCCATATGTTGTATTGTATATTTTGAAACTGTAATGGACCGTTCAGAGGGGGGGGGAGGAATGCCCGTGTAGCTTGGGGCCGCTACACAGGAAGGCCTAAAGAGCAAGGGGGGGGCCGATGCTCAGGCCGCAAGCTTACCCTCGCTGGTGACGTGGCGGGGTAAGTAGGGGGGGGGGGCAAAACGCTAGCTTACCACCGGGCTGCGGTGGTAAGCGAAGATTGGGATGTGGCAGAGGAGGTGGAGGAGGGGATGTTATTTGGATTTATGTTAAGATTGCGGCTCGGGTTAGGTTCAATAAACTGCGGCCTTTTGTTATCACCATACAGTTGTTACGTAGTATTATTACAAGGGGGGGAGAGAAGAATGACAGCTGCCGAAACGAATGTCTCGAGTCCCTATGTTAAAGGAGACGATCCGGGCTTGTCCGGGGTCGTCGATGGTAACGTGGGCTCGAGCGTAGGACGGCGGCCGGCAGGGGGCGGAGAAGTGAGAGAGGTTGCACCAATGGGAGGCAGCGAAATTCAAATGCTGTCCTGCCATTGGTGCATTGACAAGTTAGAAGGGGGGAAGGTGTAGGGAGAAAGTCAGTTGGGAAACAGGCAGCGGAGCAAGCAGAGGGTTCTTTGCTTCCCGCCCTCCCTCCCTTGGACGTTATGCGGAATTGTTGTGTGTATTTTGGGCATGTCGCAGAGGAGTCGGAAAACCCGAGCCATATGTTGTATATTTTGAAACTGTAATGGACCGTTCGGAGGGGGGGGAGGAATGCCCGTGTAGCTTGGGGCCGCTACACGGGAAGGCCTAAAGAGCAAGGGGGGGGCCGATGCTCAGGCCGCAAGCTTACCCTCGCTGGTGACGTGGCGGGGTAAGTAGGGGGAGGGGGGGAGGGGGGGAGGGGGGAGGGGGGGGGGGGGGGGGCAAAACGCTAGCTTACCACCGGGCTGCGGTGGTAAGCGAAGATTGGGATGTGGCAGAGGAGGTGGAGGAGGGGATGTTATTTGGATTTATGTTAAGATTGCGGCTCGGGTTAGGTTCAATAAACTGCGGCCTTTTGTTATCACCATACAGTTGTTATGTAGTATTATTACAAGGGGGGGAGAGAAGAATGACAGCTGCCGGAACGAATGTCTCGAGTCCCTAGGTTAACATTCAGTATTCCCCTACTGGGAAGATGCAATAACTTCTGTACTTATTGATTTTGGCATACATTATTGCCACTCCACCTTCGCTACCCATAGCTCTTGCCCCTAACAGAATTGCAGAGGATGAAGAAGTTGTGATCACCTGGAAAATTCCCTCTCTCAATTGATAAAAAGCTTGATGCTAAAAAAGAAGACATAATGGCAAAGGAGAAAACACAAGAACAGCATTGCTAATAGAAGGGTTAGCATCAAGTGACTATTCTGTACTATGTATGGAGAGAGAAGATCTTCGAGTACCAACGGATGCAATCAGAGACCAAGAAAATGTGGCAGAAAAATACAGAGATAGTCCCAGTTGTATTGGGCGCCACCAGCCTGATTAAAAGACATTCCAGGCACACATTAATACACTGCCTATGCATATTGTATCCTGTGAACTCCAGAAGAAGGATCTCTTTGACACAATGCAAGTATAAAGAAAAACACTAACAGTAAATTTTGAGAGACTGAGATCCTATCCAACACGCCCTGGCTTACAAGTCATGTACATTCCTGTTATGGTATGCACAAAACGAGTCCATTGCATCTCAGGCTGGAGAAAAACGTATTTTACTGAAACTACATTTTAATAAAAGGACTGGAAAACACATGTGCATGTTTTACAAAATGCTTCCTTTAGGATCCCAGATAATATTGCTGCACATGGTTTAACACAGTCTATCAAATGATCATGCAAGGAGCTTTGGCCTTTCATATAGAATACTGCAGACATGCTGTATGCTGATCTTCTTGAAGATTATCAACAAACAAAATCTAATGAGGATCTTGCACTAGGATAACACAAAAGGCTTTATGCTGGTAATTTGATGCCGAGAAGCATCAAATTACCAAGACTGTATCAATCATAACAGTGAGCACAGTAAATCTGTTGCGTTTGTGTCCTATAAACTCAGTGCAAATTGGAAAAGCTTACCTGTCTGCTGGCGTCCTTTGGTCCTAACTGTAAAGCCCAAGCTGAGACATTATTGAATCCTTTGACAATCATACAGTCTGGGAACAGGGAGGCCAAGTATTCTGCATTGGATTCTGGGTATTGGTCCACTCTCATATTATTGCTGACATCTATTAGAATTTTACCAGAAAGAAGATGTTTGAGGTCCCAGAGGGAGGCATAGTGTTCTCGATGTATAGCAACAAAGATAATGTTAGCTTTTGTTACAGCATCTTCGTGATGAGTGATGTCCACCACATGTGGAAAAAACTCAGAAGCGCGTTTTGGGTCCCTGCTTCCTACAACCACATGGTATCCACATTTAATAAGTCTTATGGTCAGGGATTTGGCAAAATCTCCACTTCCTAATATACCTATGGTGATCTTATGTGTTTCCTTTGTACCATTTATACCATTGGGCAAAAATGTTTCATTCAGGCTTTTAGGACTTCCCATCATAGAGATTGATTCCATGATTCGAAATGTTGACAAAGTCCTTTAAAAATGAAATATAAAAGAGAAAAATTATGGTTGATAAGAAAACCGTTTAAAAATTCACAACATATTTTAATATAAAGTCTTTCCCTCTGGTCTCATCTGTTGGTAAGGTAGTGCTACGATACTTATATATTCTGGAGGACACAGATATGAAAGCAAAGTAACTACTCCCTTTGCCAAGAGTGTGCACAAAAAGTGCATCTACCTGAGGCCACTTAGTGCATCCTTGGAGAAGAATATGCAACTTGAGGTTCTTAGGAAATAGGTAGAGAATACCCACTGTCCTATAACTGCTGCTCACAGTGACAGTCACCAAATTAATTTTCTTCAACCAACTGTGCTACCAATATTTCACATTTAACATTTTGCTTGTTAGAAGCAGTAACATGAATAATGAACCTTTCAATCTACTTTTAGATGAAAAAAAAAATTATGAAGCTTTAAAAAAAAAAAAATCCTCTTCAGACAGCTATTTATTTTGTTATTTATTTATTTATAAAGGCTTATATTCCACATTCTCTGATACAATTGTTTAGATGAAATAAATGGTATGAAGCTTTTAAAACCTCTTCAGACTTAGCCATTTCTATTGTTAGGAGGCTAACTAAATCAAGATCTTTGTGCCTGTACAACAGAAACCAGTGAAAACATCATTCTGCTACATCCAAAGCATGAAAAGAGCAAAAGAAGAGAGCAGAAAAGCCCCCTTTGAAGACAGGGAACTCAGTGTTTATGAATAGCTATAATATTTTAAAATTAAAAACAACATAAATCTCTATGCACTACATTGAGGTACTTACCTTGTGTGATATTTCCCCATGGGCTCATTAGGAAATGTAGGAAATTTAACAGCAGGCAGAGGCTTTTATAATGGCATCACTACGCCTATATGCTGCCTATTCAGGGAGGATGGGGAAATGGTGCAGTTTTACATTCCAATGGCAGGATACAGGAAGCAGAGAGCAGTACTCAGCAGCACTGCATATAAAGGGCTACAGAAATGATAAGTAGTATAGGACTATACTTCCTATACCCTAACAGGAATCATTTTTTTGCTATTTCCTGAGCCTTTGGATTGGTTATCATGGAGATGACGCGTAGGTAGAGCGCCAGCATTCCCACACAGCAAGTGTGGCCGTAAACGCAATAAGCATTACTGTGGATGCAGGACCTGCTACCATAGGCAAATCACTGTGGTCCTAATTTGTATAATTCCAGGATAGTATATCCCATGGTCAACCTGTGTTTACCAAGAGTGGTAAATCTGGCCCTGTGCCGGAGGTAATTCATTTTTCAGTTTGATGTATTCCATGCCCGAGAATGTAATGCATATGGCAAATGGCAGCTGTGATGATAGCTTTAGCAATATGGATGCCTGTCTCTGTTAGAAGCCAGGCTGAAATCACCAACTTCTTTCACCCTGAGATGACAGGAGGCTCTAACAAACTGTAATGAGAATTTGACATACTCTCCCAGTACAGTTTTAAATATATATAATTTGCATGTGGGTGTATTAGTACCACTATTAGTGGGATTTATTTTATGTTAATTTGGAGCTTAGCCTATTGAGAGCTAGTGGAGTTGGCCATGAATGCCACTTTGGACATCTATACCACAGAACTGCAATCCCTGGTAGGCAATGTATCATACTTCAGTTGAGAAATGGGAACCTTAAAACAATTTTAACTTTAGCATCAAATATAAGGCTATTGATATGTTCATAACAAAAAAAAACCCAGTAAGATCCTGGCACCACAGTTATGCAGGTGATCTATGACTATTTGGTGAACCCTCTTGAAAACTGAAATGTAATAGCCTTAGATTAATAAGGCCACCAAAAGAAATCAGACAGATCAAAAATTCTCAACTGGTCTGATTTAAATTTCAGACTCCATTTTTTAAAGTATCTACGGTAACATACAGAGGGGATTTATATGACTGATTTGGGAGTAAATGTAAATTCCTTCTTTTTATATCACAGCTCAGAGTTTGAGTCAAGCCTAGAATGTCTTTAATTAGCCAAGATGGAAGATTAATAGCCAGAGAAAATTATTCAACAGCAAAAAGATTTTGAATTCACATGAAATCCTTCTTCTGACTTCCTGATACTTCAAGATGGGTAGCTAACTAAATATTAACACAACACACCATTTTGAAACTTTTATGCATTCCATACCTGTAAAAAAATATTATATAGTTTCATTTTCTGCTTGGCATCAAGCATGAGAAACAGTCAAGATAGCCTTGCTCATTTATGTCTCACCTTTATGATTCCAAAAGCCTGGTGATTACCAATTCTTGTTTCTGGTCAGGTTCTAAGGACAAAAAGGACTCTGGGTTAATCCAAAATATACCATTTTATGCACATATAAGCAACAGCTATAATTGATAGCACAATAATTTGAGTGTGTTTTTTTCAAAAATTCTAAACAAGGCTATGGTGAAAAAAATATTTAACAAGCAGAAACCAAATATACATTCCCATTTTAAAGGAAAAGCAAACCCAGTCAAGACGTGTTCTTGCAGATTCCTACAAAAGAACATGCATTTAACTGAGCTTTTTTTTCCCCAAATCAGGGCCCAAAGGAAGAAGGAGCTGCGATTCCAGCTACCCTAGGCCTTCTGCATGAAGCACATTCGCAGCACCCATTTCTTGGGCTGACCGAAATCCCCACTGGCCTTCATCACAAAAGGACGGCAAACTCCCCTCTGAATGCGAGCGAGAGCCAGTACCGTGCGGCGCCGAGCAGGTGCGCCCTCGCCGGCTGTCAGCGGCGGAGGAGATAGGAGAAGGGACGAGCCGCAGATTCCTGCAGCTCCGGCTCAGCCGATTCGTGCGGCGCTCTTGCTCCCCCCCCTAAATGGGGAATCGGCGGCTCCTGCCTCCTCAGCCGTGGGCGAGCTCCCTCTCTCCTGTGATGCGGCGGAGAGCCCCTGGCCGCGCCGAGGGAGAGGTAGAGCCGGGCAGTGGCGCCCCCCACCCGGCTAACTCCCGCGCTCCGGGCATCCCCTCCGCCACCCCCGGAGCTCCTCCTGCACTCCGGGAAAGGGCAAGAGAGGGAGGGCCCACGCGCATTTAATTTCCCAGCTTGAGACTTCTTGGATTTAAAACTAGCATCAGGCGGTAGCTACGAGGCTCTTTGCAAGTCTAATTACTGCAAGCTTTTAAATAATTCAGCAGCAGTTAAAGGAAAACATTCAGAGCCCGAATTCGTTTTTATTTCTTTTTTTTTTTTTTTTTAATGAACTATAAAGTTCTGGAATGAACTATAAAGTTTTGGAATGTCTTCTTACTTCGATATTCTGTACGCAAGCAAATAGGGCTCTGCTGACTTGATCCTCATCAGAACACTATGCAGCCAGCACCCGATACATGCAAAGCACACATGATTATTATTATTATGATTGATTAATATATGTTATTGTTCTTAGTATACTACCTTTCTTTAAAAATCAAAGTGATTTACAGTCTAAAAGACATAAAATCATAAAATTCATTAGACACAAACTAAAAAATACATTCAATAACATCAAATAACTAAAATCATTTAGTATCAATCACAGATATCAATAGTAAATCATATATTAATAAAATTATATTAAAAGAATATATATGTAATCCTAAAAATAAAGTCAATGCATATATTTCATTACTAATCGCTGGTCAGTCAATGTATTTTCCTGCCATGCTCCTGATAAGATCCAGATCTGATCCCTCTTGGTTTCAAGGAAGGAGTAGTATTTCTTGACAGGAATCCATGGGTCCAGCACTGAGGATGACCTTTTCACTAAGATGCTGGGAAATTTCTTTTGACCTGTTTAATCTGGTACATACTGCAGGATCCCACAATCCCTCATTCTATTCAGGGTAAAAAATGTAAAGAAGCATGCTATATTGGTGAGAAAGGTCAGACCTTAAGTGCAAAAATTAGCTCACACAGACACAAAACCAAACACTACAGAGATGACCAAAACAACACGCTGTGGGTGAGCATTTTTTTTTTTTTAAATAAGGCCTCTGCAACAATGAACATAAGATATGCTATACTGAGTCAGACCAAAGATCCATCAAGCTTAATAACCTGTCCCTGACATTGATAATCCAGGTCCCAAGTACCCAGCAAGATCCCAAAGAATAGATCCAATCCTTGCTCATAACCGGGATAAGCAGTGGTTCCCCAAATCTACAAGGTTTATAGTGTGTTATGAACTTTTCCTCCAGGAATTTGTCCAAACCCAGCTATGGTAACTGCTTTCATCACATCCTCTGGCAACAAATTCTACAGTTTAATTGTATGCTGAATGAAAAATATTTTCTCTGATTTGTTTTAACTATGCTACCCATTAGCTTAATCAAGTGTCCCTTAGTCTTAGTGTTACTGGAAAGGGTAAATAATCATTCCCTATTTACCTATTCCACACCACTCATGATTTTTATAGACTTGTACCATATCTCCTCTCAGCCGCCTCTTCTCCAGGCTTAAGAGCACTAACCTTTTTAGCCTTTCCTCATAGGGGAGCTGTTCGATCCCCTTTATCATTTTAGTTACCCTTCTGTGCACTTTTACAAGTTCCACTATATCATTTTTTAGATGACCGGCCAGAACTGCACACAATACTCAAGGTGCTTTCACACCATGGATCAATATAGAGGCATTATGATATCTTCCATTTTGTTTTCCATTCTTTTCCTAATAATGCCTATCATTCTGGCCCTTTGGATGATTTGAAATGTCGGGAAAGGAAAAGGCATGATTCCCGCTGAAACGATGCAGCAGTCATGGGACAGCACAGGGGCATGGCCGATTCACCTCAGGATGCTGTGAAACTTGTAAACAGCAAGGATGCCTCCATTGTGCCAACAACGCATTCCTCCTGCAGGCTTCCCTAGGTGCATGTGTGCACATGACACACTGCCATTTAAAGGCTCCGAGGCAGGAAACAGGCCTGTCCGTGTGCTCTGATGATGTCACGCAGCTGGGTGTATAAGTTCCAGCCGCGCTCCTAAGTCTTACTTCAGTAACAGGTCCTCCTGCTTATCTACAGTGTGTGTTGCTCCAGCATGCTTGATCTTGCCTCGCCTCCTGACTCTTGGTCCTGCCTCATCCAGCCTTCCCTGCCTCTCCCAGCCTGCCCTGCCTCATTCAGCCTTCCCTGCTTGGTCCTGTCCGACCTGCCCTGACTTACTTTCAGACTTGCCTTGTCCAGGTCCCTCACCTGTCTGCCTGTCCTTGACCTCTGCTGTGGGCCTCGTCTACTCTTTGCTTGCTGCCTATCCTGACTGTAGGCTTGTTCCTGGTAATTGTCTGCTGCCAACCCTGACCTTAGCCCAGCTGCTGGACTCTCTTCCCTTGTACGCCCTATGGAACTTGCGCCTAAGTCTTCCAGCCCCTGGAACCCAATGGCTCAACCCATGGGGAACAAAGCTGGTATAGGTGGAGCTCCATCAAGGGTGTGTTCACAGTCAAAGGTGCATTCGCCAGCTGTCGGGGTGGGCCTAGTGGGTTCACCTACTGGGCTGTGTCAACCTCACCACAGCACAAGGGTCCACTTTTCTTACAAGTTGCTGAGCCCATGGACCCGGAGGACCTGACCACACTCTAGGCCATACCTGGTCTAGCCCAGCATATCCAGCAACAACAGGACATGTTGAATCAGGTAACGGGGACTACTTGAAGGACTGGCAGTATAGATGGACATGATGCAGGTCCAGCTACCAATGCTGGCTCTGGTGCCAGCTCCCATGGTCACCAACCAGGCCTGTTCAACTCCCAGGATCCCTGCCACAGCTTCCACCATCTCCCAGATACCTTGGAGACCCCAAGGAGTGTAGGGGCTTTATAAATCAAAGTAAAATGCATTTTGAACTCCAGTTAGGTCTCTTTCATTCATGCTGTTCTCATTGGGTGGCTCTGCTCTGGCTTGGGCCTCTCTAGAGTGAGAAATACCAGAGTGAGAAATATCAGAGAGGAGAAGAAAGGGCTATGGCCTTTGGCAAGAGCCCCAGCCTTGTGGTAAAGATAAAAGTGTGGTGACTAAATGCTATTTGCACACAGGTTCTCATGTCACAACAATCTCTGCAAGTCACCATTACAGGGATTTTGGAGAAGCTAGAATGGAAGATGCTCACTGGACTAGGATAACTACAGTCAATGGCATGGAATTGACCATAATAGGCTGTATAGAAGCTGAAATGTAATGTTCTGAGTGGAGATTGAAGTTGAGAAGCATTTTCATTGGGAGAGATAACATTCAAGCTGACCCAAAGGGCAAGAGAGAGGTTCAAGGCACTTTGAGCATGAATGTCTTCCAGGGTTTAGAGGTACTATATTAAAATTGGTCCTCTTAATTTAATTATTGTTTTCAATGGTTAATAAGCTTCTAGGACTCCTGAAATTACCTTTGTCAAATCAAGAGCTTAACTCTCAGGGATTTGCTACGTTTTGTGTAATGAAGATAAACAGTCTTTTACAGACTGTAGAACAAGGATGTGCATTTGTTTCTTCTGTTTCGGTGGGTACATGCTTACCTAGCCAACTTTATAGTACATGCGTGTATTTTTTATAATGAGTTATGTGCATTCCTACGTAGAATAACAATGGGCGAAGTTACTTCCATGGTTGCAGTTGTTTGGGACAAGTTTCAGTTTGGGTCAAACTTGATAGAGTTGAAGACATTCTTTGTCCTTCAGATCCTTGCCCTATCTGGGTTGCATATGCATTAAAAGATGTGTTTCTTGTTCCACTGAAAAAAATTGATTTGACCTGTCTTTGTCAGAAAGTCTTGTCCCTGTTGCCCTGATAAGGGCCATTGTAAAGCCCATCATCAGACCGATTCTGTAAAGTGTGCTCGGCTGATCGTACTGTTTAACATGCAGTTGGTCGTGTGTTTTCAACGCACGTCTATTACCCCTTATACTGTAAGGGATTTAGCGCATCAAAAACAAGTGGCCAAAGCCCCTGGAAACTAATAACACTCATCACATGCAAATGCATGTTGTTGAGGCTATTAGTCACTCGGGATACCGAAAGCAAAATGTGTGGCCAATCCGCACATTTTATGATCAGAAATTAACACCTGCCCTAGAGCAGGTGTTAATTTATAAGCAACCCAAAAAGTGTACAAAAAAGCAGAAACCCTCCAACTTAATATCCTAGTGATTGTAAGTCAGAGGAACTAAAAATGATTTAAAAAAAAAAATTTGTAAATGTGCCAGCCAGTCCAGTTAGGACAACGGACAAGCTCAATTTTAACAGCATCCATTTTCCTAACTGATGGCTGTCAGAAAGTTCGGAAAACTGACGCTCGTAAAATTGAGCGTCGGTTTCCTGAACCCTCTTACAGAGCCACTTCTCCTGGGCCAAGGAGGTGCTAGGGGCGTGTAATCAGCTCTAGTGCTTCCTTTTAGTGAGACCCCTCATTTAAATACAGGATCACGCGCCCAAGAGAGGTGGCTGGGTGCGCGTTGGGATAGCGGCGCTCAACACAGAGCGCCGCTTCTCCCGGGCTTCTTACTGAATCGGCCTGCATGAAAAGAGATAATTTGCCTGCTGACTCCTCCTTTGGCTATAGACCAGTCTCCAATCTTTCCTCATTAGGGAAACTATTGGACAAAGCAGTATTTGTTCAGCTCAATTAATTTCTTTTGAATCATTGTGTGTTAAATCCACATTAGACTTTGTCTTTTGGTTTCTGTTCTGTTGCATAATTTTGTTTTGAATGCTTTTTACTGTAAGTTGCTTAGGAACTTGGATAGCACAGCCTATAAATTAAAAAAATAAATATAATAAATCATTGTGGTTTCGCACTGGACATAACACTGAGATACTATTAGTCTGATCTCTGTCACTGATTTCTTCTTGAGGGAGTTAGACAAGGGAGGAGTTGTAATATCGGTTTTCCTTGATATATCTGTAACTTTTGATACGGTCACTCAATCTATATTGCTTGAAAGGCTGCAGGGGTTGGAAATGGGAGGAGATATCATTTGATGATTTACTTAACATAATATAAGAACATAAGGTATGCCATACTGGGTCAGACCAAGGATACATCAAGCCTAGTATCGTGTCTCCAACAGTGGCCAATCCAAGTCTCAAGTATCTGGCAAGAACCCAAACAAATAGATCCCATGCTACTAATGCTGGCAACAAGCAGTGGCTATTCCCTATTGATTAATTGCAGTTTATGGACTTCTCCTCCAGGAACTTATCCAAACCTTTTTAAAACCTAGCTATACTAGTTGCCTTAACCACATCCTCTAACAATGAATTCCAGAGTTTGATTGTACATTGAGTGAATCATACCTAGCTTGTTGGAAACAGCAGATTAGAATAAGAGAGCAATATTCTGCTTGGTTTACCCCTGAGTCAGGTTTGCCTCAAGGCTTGGTGCTTTTACTTTAACATTTATCTGTATCCATTATGTTCTTTTCTGGCTTCATCTGATATCTGCTTTAAAATTTATGCAGATGATATCCAGTTGTTTTTTTAAAAAGGGCTCTAGGGGTGATCCAGAAAACTATAGACCAGTGAGCCTGCCTTCAGTGCCAGGAAAAATAGAGGAAACTATTCTAAAGATCAAAATCTCAGAACATATAGAAAGACATGGTTTAATGGAACACAGACAACATGGATTTACCCAAGGGAAATCTTGCCTCACAAATCTGCTTCATATTTTGAAGGGATTATTAAACAGTTGGATAAAAGTGAACTGGTAGATGTAGTGTATGTGGATTTTCAGAAGGCATTTGACAATAGGGATGTGAATCGTTTTTCAACGATTAAAATTATCGTCCGATAATGTTTATATCGTCTTAAATCGTTATAGAATACGATACAATAGAAATTCTAACGATTTATCGTTAAAAATCGTTAAATCGTGTTAGTGCGCACTAACTCGAGTTAGTGCGCACTAACTCCCCGTTAGTGCGCACTAACTCGATTTAGTGCGCACTAACTGAAAATGATACAAATAAACACTTTCCAGGTCACTGAAGGTCAGTTAGGAATGAATATGTGTTCCTATTGGCTGGCTGCCCTCTTATCTATTGATGTTACCAAGGTTACCACTGAGGTGATGGTTGGGGGGATGGGAAATGGAACTGGAAACTAACGAACACCAACAGAAAATGTAACAAAGTGTTCACACTTCCCAGGTCAGTAAAGGTCACTTAGGAATGAATATGTATGTATGTATTCCTATTGGCTGGCTGTGCTCTTATCTATTGATGTTACCAATATGGTTGGGGGGATGTGAAATGGAAACAGTTGGAAGCTTGACAAAAAAAGTAATGTAATGATCAGCACTCACGTGACTAGAACTTGTTTGTTTATTATTTTTGTTAGCAGGCACCTGAAATGCTAGTGCATGTTGAATTTGCTAATCACTGTGCATTTTAGAAAGGTGGTCCTGGCTGGAACTGTACACAGTTCAAATATATGTAATTGATTGTTGGTAAGTGTATTTTTTAAGTAGCCACACTGGCACCAGTATGTTTACTTTTCCTCCTACTTAACTCACTAGCTCAGCTTTGTAAGAAGGGCTTCTCTGCTTGTGTGTTGTTTTTGTTTGGTGTGAGGAGAGCAGAAACATCAGATCTTTATTCAATCTACTACAGTCATCTCTTACAGTGCCCTATCCCTATTAATACCAGGAGTGTTGTGATCTTCCTGCACACAGTGCCCTAACCCTGATACCAGTCTGAGACAGCTCCCTCCCTGCATTACTAGTGAGAGCCTGGCTTCACAGACAGGGGGGAGCTGCCTGACCCTCACTCCTGACTTCCCCCATGTCCCAGCTAGTGAATGGTGTGTGGGTGAGGGGGGGGGGGGGAGGATGGTGAAGTCTGAGACAGCTCCCTCCCTGCATTACTAGTGAGAGGCTGGCTTCACAGACAGGGGGGAGCTGCCTGACCCTCACTCCTGACTTCCCCCATGTCCCAGCTAGTGAATGGTGTGTGGGTGAGGGGGGGGGGGGGGGGAGGATGGTGAAGTCTGAGACAGCTCCCTCCCTGCATTACTAGTGAGAGGCTGGCTTCACAGACAGGGGGGAGCTGCCTGACCCTCACTCCTGACTTCCCCCATGTCCCAGCTGGTGAATGGTGTGTGGGTGAGGGGGGGGGGGTGGATGGTGAAGTCTGAGACAGCTCCCTCCCTGCATTACTAGTGAGAGGCTGGCTTCACAGACAGGGGGGAGCTGTATGACCCTCACTCCTGACTTCCCCCATGTCCCAGCTAGTGAATGGTGTGTGGGTGAGGGGGGGGGGGGAGGATGGTGAAGTCTGAGACAGCTCCCTCCCTGCATTACTAGTGAGAGGCTGGCTTCACAGACAGGGGGGAGCTGCCTGACCCTCACTCCTGACTTCCCCCATGTCCCAGCTAGTGAATGGTGTGTGGGTGAGGGGGGAGGAGGATGGTGAAGTCTGAGACAGCTCCCTCCCTGCATTACTAGTGAGAGGCTGGCTTCACAGACAGGGGGGAGCTGCCTGACCCTCACTCCTGACTTCCCCCATGTCCCAGCTAGTGAATGGTGTGTGGGTGAGGGGGGGGGGGAGGATGGTGAAGTCTGAGACAGCTCCCTCCCTGCATTACTAGTGAGAGGCTGGCTTCGCAGACAGGGGGGAGCTGCCTGACCCTCACTCCTGACTTCCCCCATGTCCCAGCTAGTGAATGGTGTGTGGGTGAGGGGGGGGGGGGGGAGGATGGTGAAGTCTGAGACAGCTCCCTCCCTGCATTACTAGTGAGAGGCTGGCTTCACAGACAGGGGGGAGCTGCCTGACCCTCACTCCTGACTTCCCCCATGTCCCAGCTAGTGAATGGTGTGTGGGTGAGGGGGGGGGGGGTGGATGGTGAAGTCTGAGACAGCTCCCTCCCTGCATTACTAGTGAGAGGCTGGCTTCACAGACAGGGGGGGGGCTGCCGGACCCTCACCCCTGACTTCCCCCATGTCCCAGCTAGTGAATGGTGTGTGGGTGAGGGGGGGGGGGGGAGGATGGTGAAGTCTGAGACAGCTCCCTCCCTGCATTACTAGTGAGAGGCTGGCTTCACAGACAGGGGGGAGCTGCCTGACCCTCACTCCTGACTTCCCCCATGTCCCAGCTAGTGAATGGTGTGTGGGTGAGGGGGGGGGGGGGGGGGATGGTGAAGTCTGAGACAGCTCCCTCCCTGCATTACTAGTGAGAGGCTGGCTTCACAGACAGGGGGGAGCTGCCTGACCCTCACTCCTGATTTCCCCCATGTCCCAGCTAGTGAATGGTGTGTGGGTGAGGGGGGGGGGAGGATGGTGAAGTCTGAGACAGCTCCCTCCCTGCATTACTAGTGAGAGGCTGGCTTCGCAGACAGGGGGGAGCTGCCTGACCCTCACTCCTGACTTCCCCCATGTCCCAGCTAGTGAATGGTGTGAGGGTGAGGGGGGGGAGGAGGATGGTGAAGTCTGAGACAGCTCCCTCCCTGCATTACTAGTGAGAGGCTGGCTTCACAGACAGGGGGGAGCTGCCTGACCCTCACTCCTGACTTCCCCCATGTCCCAGCTAGTGAATGGTGTGTGGGTGAGGGGGGGGGGGGGAGGATGGTGAAGTCTGAGACAGCTCCCTCCCTGCATTACTAGTAAGAGGCTGGCTTCACAGACAGGGGGGAGCTGCCTGTCCCTCACTCCTGACTTCCCCCATGTCCCAGCTAGTGAATGGTGTGTGGGTGAGGGGGGGGTGGATGGTGAAGTCAGAGACAGCTCCCTCCCTGCATTACTAGTGAGAGGCTGGCTTCACAGACAGGGGGGAGCTGCCTGACCCTCACTCCTGACTTCCCCCATGTCCCAGCTAGTGAATGGTGTGTGGGTGAGGGGGGGGGGGGGAGGATGGTGAAGTCTGAGACAGCTCCCTCCCTGCATTACTAGTGAGAGGCTGGCTTCACAGACAGGGGGGAGCTGCCTGACCCTCACTCCTGACTTCCCCCATGTCCCAGCTAGTGAATGGTGTGTGGGTGAGGGGGGGGGGGGAGGATGGTGAAGTCTGAGACAGCTCCCTCCCTGCATTACTAGTGAGAGGCTGGCTTCACAGACAGGGGGGAGCTGCCTGACCCTCACTCCTGACTTCCCCCATGTCCCAGCTAGTGAATGGTGTGTGGGTGAGGGGGGGGGGGGTGGATGGTGAAGTCTGAGACAGCTCCCTCCCTGCATTACTAGTGAGAGGCTGGCTTCACAGACAGGGGGGAGCTGCCTGACCCTCACTCCTGACTTCCCCCATGTCCCAGCTAGTGAATGGTGTGTGGGTGAGGGGGGGGGGGAGGATGGTGAAGTCTGAGACAGCTCCCTCCCTGCATTACTAGTGAGAGGCTGGCTTCACAGACAGGGGGGAGCTGCCTGACCCTCACTCCTGACTTCCCCCATGTCCCAGCTAGTGAATGGTGTGTGGGTGAGGGGGGGGGGGAGGATGGTGAAGTCTGAGACAGCTCCCTCCCTGCATTACTAGTGAGAGGCTGGCTTCACAGACAGGGGGGAGCTGCCTGACCCTCACTCCTGACTTCCCCCATGTCCCAGCTAGTGAATGGTGTGTGGGTGAGGGGGGGGGGAGGATGGTGAAGTCTGAGACAGCTCCCTCCCTGCATTACTAGTGAGAGGCTGGCTTCACAGACAGGGGGGAGCTGCCTGACCCTCACTCCTGACTTCCCCCATGTCCCAGCTAGTGAATGGTGTGTGGGTGAGGGGGGGGGGGAGGATGGTGAAGTCTGAGACAGCTCCCTCCCTGCATTACTAGTGAGAGGCTGGCTTCACAGACAGGGGGGAGCTGCCTGTCCCTCACTCCTGACTTCCCCCATGTCCCAGCTAGTGAATGGTGTGTGGGTGAGGGGGGGGGGGGGTGGATGGTGAAGTCTGAGACAGCTCCCTCCCTGCATTACTAGTGAGAGGCTGGCTTCACAGACAGGGGGGAGCTGCCTGACCCTCACTCCTGACTTCCCCCATGTCCCAGCTAGTGAATGGTGTGTGGGTGAGGGGGGGGGGGGGTGGATGGTGAAGTCTGAGACAGCTCCCTCCCTGCATTACTAGTGAGAGGCTGGCTTCACAGACAGGGGGGAGCTGCCTGACCCTCACTCCTGACTTCCCCCATGTCCCAGCTAGTGAATGGTGTGTGGGTGAGGGGGGGGGGGTGGATGGTGAAGTCTGAGACAGCTCCCTCCCTGCATTACTAGTGAGAGGCTGGCTTCACAGACAGGGGGGAGCTGCCTGACCCTCACTCCTGACTTCCCCCATGTCCCAGCTAGTGAATGGTGTGTGGGTGAGGGGGGGGGAGGATGGTGAAGTCTGAGACAGCTCCCTCCCTGCATTACTAGTGAGAGGCTGGCTTCACAGACAGGGGGGAGCTGCCTGACCCTCACTCCTGACTTCCCCCATGTCCCAGCTAGTGAATGGTGTGTGGGTGAGGGGGGGGGGGGGGGGGATGGTGAAGTCTGAGACAGCTCCCTCCCTGCATTACTAGTGAGAGGCTGGCTTCACAGACAGGGGGGAGCTGCCTGACCCTCACTCCTGACTTCCCCCATGTCCCAGCTAGTGAATGGTGTGTGGGTGAGGGGGGTGGGGGAGGATGGTGAAGTCTGAGACAGCTCCCTCCCTGCATTACTAGTGAGAGGCTGGCTTCACAGACAGGGGGGAGCTGCCTGACCCTCACTCCTGACTTCCCCCATGTCCCAGCTAGTGAATGGTGTGTGGGTGAGGGGGGGGGAGGATGGTGAAGTCTGAGACAGCTCCCTCCCTGCATTACTAGTGAGAGGCTGGCTTCACAGACAGGGGGGAGCTGCCTGTCCCTCACTCCTGACTTCCCCCATGTCCCAGCTAGTGAATGGTGTGTGGGTGAGGGGGGGGGGGGTGGATGGTGAAGTCTGAGACAGCTCCCTCCCTGCATTACTAGTGAGAGGCTGGCTTCTCAGACAGGGGGGAGCTGCCTGACCCTCACTCCTGACTTCCCCCATGTCCCAGCTAGTGAATGGTGTGTGGGTAAGGGGGGGGGGGGGGGGATGGTGAAGTCTGAGACAGCTCCCTCCCTGCATTACTAGTGAGAGGCTGGCTTCACAGACAGGGGGGAGCTGCCTGACCCTCACTCCTCCGGGGTATTGTGATCTTCCTGCACACAGTGCCCTATCCCTGATACCATGGGTGTTGTGATCTTCCTGCATGCAGTGCCCTATCCCTATTAATACCAGGAGTGTTGTGATCTTCCTGCATGCAGTGCCCTATCCCTATTAATACCAGGAGTGTTGTGATCTTCCTGCATGCAGTGCCCTATCCCTGATATCGGGATGTGTGCAAGAAGATCACAACACCCCCGGTATCAGGAATAGGGCACTGTGTGCAGGAAGATCACAACACCCCCAGTATCAGGAATAGGGCACTGTGCAGGAAGATCACAACACCCCTGGTATTAGGGATAGGGCACTGTGTGCAGGAAGATCACAACACTCCTGGTATTAATAGGGATAGGGCACTGTGTGCAGGAAGATCACAATACCCCTGGTATCAGGGTTAGGGCACAAGTTCTAGTCACATTGACTGATCACATTACTTGTTTTGTCAAGCTACCAACTGTTTCCATTTCCCATCCCCCATATACTGTCAGTAGGAAACTTGGTAACATGAATAAATAAGAGGGCAGCCAATAGGAATACATATTCATTCCTAAACTGACCTTAACTGACCTGAAAAGTGTCAAATTGTATCATTTTCAGTTAGTGCGCACTAACTCCCGTTAGTGCGCACTAACTCGAGTTAGTGCGCACTAATCGGAAAAAACGATTTTTAACGATTTTTTAACTAAAAAATCGTGCCTAAGACGATTTTCTTGCCCTGCCACACGATTTCTATCGTTAAGACGATATGGAAAACGATTCACATCCCTATTTGACAAAGCCTCATGAGAGGCTTCTAAGAAAACTAAAAAGTCATGGGATAGGAGGCGATGTCCTTTCATGGATTACAAACTGGTTAAAAGACAGGAAACAGAGAGTAGGATTAAATGGTCAATTTTCTCAGTGGAAAAGGGTAAACAATGGAGTGCCTCAGGGATCTGTACTTGGACCGGTGCTTTTCAATATATTTATAAATGATCTGGAAAGGAATAAGATGAGTGAGGTTATCAAATTTGAGGATGATACAAAATTATTCAGAGTAGTTAAATCACCAGTGGATTGTGATAAATTGCAGGAGGACCTTGCAAGACTGGAAGACTGGGCATCCAAATGGCAGATGAAATTTAATGTGGACAAGTGTAAGGTGTTGCATATAGGGAAAAATAATCCATGCTGTAGTTACACAATGTTAGGTTCCATATTAGGAGCTACCACCCAAGAAAAAGATCTGGGCATTATAGTGGATAATACATTGAAATTGTTGGCTCCGTGTGCTGTTGCAGTCAATAAAGCAAACAGAATGTTGGAAATCATGATTTATTATTATTTATTTAACGTTTTTTATATACCAGTATTCATTTGGGACATCATATCGGTTTACAATTAACTCATTAACAAGAGAGAAATTACATTGAACAAAGGGCAGGTAACAGGGGAAGGACTGAGCAGAGATTATAATAATTATATAGATCAGTCAAACATTGACAAAGCGATTAATTGGTTAAGAATAGATACTTTATTATATACAATGTGTAATATTATTTACATATGGACAGTTTTAGGACTGTTCGTTGCAATTATTATTTACATGAGAAGAATGCCAAGGGTGGGAGATGAGCGGGGGTAAGAGGAGGGGAGGGGGTGGGAGAGGGAGGGGGGATTCTAGGGGTGAGGCGCAGGGGGGGAGGTGGGGGGGGGCAGGGATATTATTCAGGGAACGCTTGCTTGAACAGCCAGGTTTTTAGCTTTTTCTTGAATTTTTGGGTGGATGTTTCAAGACGAAGGTCTGGCGGCATGGAGTTCTATTGGGTGGGACCAGCTATGGAGAAGATGCTTTCTTTAGTAGATTGGAGGCGATGTGAGATGTGTGGTGGGATGTGGAGGGTGCCTTTGTATGCTGCTCTGGTGGGTCGCTTTGGGGAGTATAGACGGATGGCATTATCGAGCCATTCCAGGTTACTGTTGTGTAGAGTTTTGTGAATAATAGAGAGGCTCTTATATAGGGTGCGGGCGGGGATGGGGAGCCAGTGTAACTCCTTGAGTATGGGGGTGATGTGGTCTGTTTTTCGTGTGTTGGTTAGTATTCTGGCTGCAGCATTTTGGAGGATTTGTAAGGGTTTGATGTAAGAAGCGGGTAGGCCTAAGAGGAGAGAATTACAGTAGTTGATTTTGGAGAGTATCGTGGCTTGTAGGACTGTACGGAAGTCATTAAGGTGAAGTAACGGTTTCAGTTTTTTGAGGACCTGGAGTTTGTAGAAAGATTCTTTTATGGTTGCATTGATAAATTTTTTATAGTTTAGATGACTATAAATGATAACTCCTAGGCTACGCGCGTGTTGCTGATACGTGGTGGTAGGAACAGTGTGGTTATTGGCTAAGCAGAGCTTGGTCGTGTTGGATTGGGAGATGATGATGAGTTCTGTTTTTGCTGTGTTGAGGGCCAGGTGTAGGTTGTTGAGAAGGAGGTTTATGGCATTGAGGCAGTTCTCCCAGATTTGGATGGACTTGGATAGGGATTCTTGGATGGGAATGAGTATTTGGACATTGTCCACGTAAATAAAATGGAGGATGCCAAAGACAGTGAGGAGATGGCAAAGGGGAAGGAGGTAAATGTTAAAGAGGGTAGAAGAAAAGGAGGAACCTTGGGGGACGCCTTGGGTACGTTGTGTAGGAGAGGGCTCGGAGTTTCCAATTTTGACTATGTATTTCCTGTTTACCAGATATGAGGTGAACCAGAGGAGGGCTGACCCCTTGATCCCAATTTCTGCAAGGCATCTTATGAGGATGTCATGGTTTACAGTATCGAAGGCGGCAGAAATGTCTAATAGTGCAAGAATGTATGCGTGGCCCTGATCTAACCCTTTTAGGATGGGTCTGTAAGTGTGAGCTGCAGGGTTTCAGTGCCAAAGAATTTTCGGAATCCGAATTGGCTAGGAGCAAGGATTTGGCGTGTTTCGATATAGGTTGAGAGTTGGGTATTGACGACTTTTTCCATGATTTTGGCGAGGAGAGGGAGGTTGGAGATGGGTCTGTAGTTAGCAGGATCTGAGGGTTCGAGATTGTGTTTCTTTAGGATGGGTTTGATCACTGCCAATTTTAATTGTGTTTAATTGGTAGCGAAGTCGCTTAAGGAATAGGGGGGGGAACGAAGCATTAGTCTTGCAATTTTATTGTGGAAGAAGAGGGCATGTTCTTCGCATTTAACTTTAGCTTTCTCATCGGGGATGGGGGGAGGTGCTATTTTGGTGAGCTCTGTTACATAGGCGAAGAGGGCCTTGGGGTTGTAGTGGTACTAGTGGATTTTCGCTGAGAAGTAGTCACGTTTAGTCTTGAGTGTGGTGATTCTGTATGAGTGTAATGTGGATTTGTAAAGGGCAAGGAGGGTGGGAGATTTGTAGGGGTGTGCATTCGTATTGAACATAAATGTAAAACGCTACTTATTTTTTTTTTTAACTTAAAAAAGTGATAGGACATAAACGATCGGATTTCCAACTTATTCAACATAGCTATGTTGAATAAGTTGGAAATCGCGATTGTTGATCCAAAATAAAAATTTAAACCCCTCACCTTCCTTAATCCCCCCCAAAAAACTTACCACAACTCCCTGGTGATCCAGCGAGGAGTGAGGAAGCCATTTCTGAAAGCCTTTCCGAGGAGCACGTGACGTCGGCGCCACGTCGGAGTGACACGGCGTCACGTGATTCCCCGCGGGTTCGCGCCGGAACGCTCGTTCGGCCCAAAAGGAACTTTTGGCCAGCTTGGGGGGGTCAGGAGGCCCCCCCAAGCTGGAGGGTGAGGGGTTTAAATTTTTATTTGCACATATGGACATATACTCAACTCATTGAATTCTGTTTATGTCCATATTGACCGCAAATGGGACCCCCTTTGGACATATGGACATATGAACTTAAACTTTTGCTCTGCACATCCCTAGAGATTTGTTCTTGCGCCATTTTCTTTCCATTATTCTGAGGTTGCGCTTAAGTTTTCTTAGGGCTGGGATGTGCCAAGGCTTTTTTGTGTGTTGTGTGTAATTTATTTCTTTGGAAGTGAGGGGGCAGAGGTTATTGGCTATGCTTGCAGTAATGTTGTTCCAGGAAGAGAAGGCTTGGTCAGGGTTGGAGAGGTCTAATTTACAGAGAGCGTTACTGAGGGCAGCGATGAGGTCATCTTTGCTGCAGGGTTTTCTGAATTGAAAGGTGTTGTTACGACTGGGGGGTGTAGTGGGAGATTTATTTATAGATAGTTGAGCTTTTATAATTGCATGGTTTGACCAAGGGACGGGTGTGCAGGTAGAAGGCTGGTGGGTGAGAATAGGGGCGTTGATGAACATGAGGTTCAGGGTGTGTCCTGCCCTATGTGTAGGGATGTTGATGAGTTGTTGGAAGCCTATTGTGTTTAGGGCGCTGAGAAATGCTTCGCAGGATGAGGTGGGTTGTGTGTCATCGACGTGAAGGTTGAAGTCTCCTAGGATGATGGTAGGAGTGTCAGAGCAGAGGTTGACAGTTAAATATTCAATGAGGGGTGAGGGATTCTTCTCAAGTTGGTCTGGGGGGGGGGGGGGCGTATACTAGGCATATTTGCAGATTTCGTGACTTAAAGAGTCCGATTTCTAGCTTGGGTGGGGTGTTAGTAAACAAATAGAGAATAAAATGGAAAAGGCTAACTTTGGAGGTATATTTAGTAATGTAGCTGCACAATTAAATATAGCGAGATATCTTAAGTAGTTAGTCGGCTAACTTTAGGACAGTTTTTCACCTGACCAGACTTAGCTGGCTATGTTAACCGGCTAACTCAATTTTTCACAGTTATGCCCCCTAGAATGCCCCCAACTTGTCTGGCTAAAATCTAGCCTCCTAACTTATTAGCAGCTAGAATTTAGCAGGATAAAGGCTGAATATAGCCAGGTAAGACATTTAGATGGATAACCTTTCAGTTATCCATCTAAATTGCTTTGAATATTGACTTCATTATGTTTTACTGTCTTGGAACAGGTGACTCTGCCTTTATAAACTGCTTTGAATGCTCTTTTGATCAGGAAGGTGGTATTTAAATTGTTTTAAATAAATAAATAAATTGCTGAGCCACAACAGGACATTAGTCAGCACCATCCAAAACCTGCCATTCTTCAGCTCTGATGCAAAATGATGACCTCTAAGAGGCCTAGTTACTAACCCATATTAAAATAATAATTTATGCATCATCTTAATGCGAATTAGTTCCTATAAAATGTATTAAACTGCAGAATGTGTTGTGGTGGCTAGGAAGGTATGAGTATTCCTAGAAGCAGCAACACATGATCACTGCCAGCAGCAACATGAGCTTCAGGATGCAGGCAGCAACTCCACGACCAAATTCATGCTGCTCCCATAGAAACATAGAAATGATGGCAGAAGAAGACCAAACGGCCCATCCAGTCTGCCCAGCAAGCTTTCACACTTATTTTCTCATAGTTATCTGTTACTCCGACTGCTGAGTTCAGGGCCCTTATTGGTAGCTTTTTGATTCTGATTTCCTTCCACCCCCACCATTGATGCAGAGAGCAGTGTTGGAGCTGTATCAAAGTGAAGTATAAGGCTTAATGTTTGAGGGTAATAACCGTCGCATCGAGCAAGTTACCCCGATGTTTGTACACTCATAGTACTCAGATCAATGCCTTGTTAGTTGTTGGCTGGATGTAAATCCTATTTCTTCATTCCCTCTGCCGTTGAAGCAGTGAGCTGAGCTGGATATGCATTCAAAGTGAAGTATCAGGCTTAATTTGTTAGGGGTAGTAACCACCGCAATAAGCAAGCTACTTCCACTCTTATTTGTTTACCCAGTCTGTGCAATTCAGTTCTTTGTTGTTGTCTGAATATAAATCCTCTTTTCTTCATTCCCCTGTCGTTGAAGCAGTGAGCTGCACTGGATATGCATTCAAAGTGAAGTATCAGGCTTAAATTGGTTCAGGGTAGTAAACGCCGCAACAAGCAAGCTACTCCCATGCTTATTTGTTTACCCAGACTGTGCTACCTTGTTGGTTGTTGCCTGAATGAAATCCTCTTTTCCACATTTCCTCTTGCCATTGAAGCATAGCGCAATGTTGGAGTCTCATTAACTGTGTGAACCTTTTGCTGCCCTTCTTGCTCTAGTGTGACTCCCACTCCCTGAGTCTCCTCAACAAAGAGCAGGCACCCCTGCCTCCCATCATAAAATTCCACCCCCAGAAAACTTTGTGCTCCTCAGGCCTCCCAGCCTTCGTGGCACCCTTTGAATCCTCTTCATCCAGTACAAGCTGTGGTCTTCAAAGCAGAAGCAATGCCCAATCCCTTCTGACCAACCGGTGACACAATTCAAACTAGTGCCAGCTGACCCATGGCCCCCCTTTGCCATGCCCATTGCACACTTTGTCAGAAGAAAGTGGCATAAAGCATGCAAAGTGGTTCATATGGCAAAAAAATGTGCTTTCAGAAAGCTGAACATGCACACAACAACTACTCTAGTAGGCAAGGGGTACTTAGCCTTCAGATAAGTGTAGAAATGGAGTTAGAGGTCAGGGCAAGAGAGAACAACCATTATCACAAAGAAACACAGAAGGGCACAGCTCCACTTATAATATTTACTTCACATTTCCCTGACAGCACTGTATGAAAGGACTCATTTACTCCCACACCTACCCATTGGAACTCAGTTGTGAGGCTTATTCAGGGGGGATCTATGTTAATATCTGGGTTTCATGGTAGGATCCTGGTAACCATGTCCATCACATCTGTTTCATTAAAATCCCAAAACAAAAAAAAGAAAGAATGAAAACGGGCCTCCCAAGGCCTTCTAACCCCATCCTGCCCCCAAGAAAGCCAGCTGGGACCTCTACGTGTCTCTTCAACTCCCCTCCCAACATCCCTCCTGTCCCACAAAAAAAGATGTGGGACCTGAGCCTAACTGACTGGGCTTAGCTATGCCCAACTAGGGCCCCCTTGGGCCTCTCCAACCCTTCACTTCTTCCCTCCAAAAAAAAAGTGCTAGGGCAAAGAGGTCCCCAACCGCCCCTTACCCCTTATGTGGGGTTCCCTTAGTCCAAAGGGCAGGAGTGGTGCCCACTCCTCCTGCCCTGCTTTGTGCATTGAAGCCAGTGCCTCATATACAGCCAGCACCATTACTGCAGATACTCTTAGCTGCATTGAGAAGGGGCATTCCTGGGGAATCAGTGTGTTTAGATCTGGGGAGGAATGTATAGATGGAGACTGCATTTTCAAATGTTTCTATATACTTTTCCATTCTTATTTATGTATTTATTTAATTGTTTATTTCCAGATTTATAGCCCGCCTATAATGAGGTCATGCTAAGTAGGGAACAAAAAATGTAAATCAACATAACATAATCTTCACATACAAACACATTTAAAATATTGTAATACTAACATGTACGTATACTAAAACATTATTGTAAAAATATTAAAGCAAATCAAATCAAATTAAAGCAGGATAAAACAGTAGGGTATCCTCAAAAATCGCCAAAAGCTTCAGTAAACAATAACGCCTTAATTTTCTTTTGAAAAATTTTAAAATCAGTTAGTATTTTCAAATCTTCTGGCAACAAATTCCAAAAGAGAGGACCAATTACAGAGAAGTTCTGGTTATGTGTGGAGATGGACTTCCTTATTGCTCAGAATATGGAGTAGGTGGAGCTATCTGTTCCCCGCTAGGACCTGGACCCAAGGAGGAGCGCTGGTGCATTGAGGCCACCTGAGCCGATGTCACCGGAGAGCTGGGGGCCTTAAAAGGAGGTGCCCTGGGGTGTGAACTGAGCTGCCTGCTCCCCACCAGGACCCAGACATGAGGAGGAGTGCCAGAGCATCGAGGCCACCCAAAGTAGACATCACCGGAGCATCGGGAGCCTTAAAAGGAGGTGCCCTGTGGGGCACCGCCGCCGCCGTTATGCTGAAGCCATTCATCGAAAGGGCACGCCCCTTATGAAAATTTTCTTTTTCAAGATCTTTATTTGAAATGGGAAGAAAAAGAAAGGAGAAGCCTCTAGCTCAACTCCTGTAAGTGGCTCATGGATCATCACATGGTTTCTAGCTCAACGCTGCACAGCACTGTGAGTACAACTGGAAAGAGTCTCCTTAAGTCCCGATGAGAGAGCTCCCTCTCCAATTCCATCAGGTTCAACCTTTCAAGAAAAGGTTACTACAGAACAATCTTGTGGTCTTATTTCTCAGTTATTGGACACTGATGTGTCTTTAAGCTTACATTTGGGTCAGACAGACACGGGGAAGTTAATTGTTCCAATTCCGACTCCTGACCAACTTTCATGTGGAACTGGAATGGCGGAGTCAGTTCCTTGCTGTTCCAGGAGAAATAGCTCTTAAAAATATCTGGAAGGTGGTTGTGGGAATAGACTCTAAACTTTCAAACACTGTCAATAAGTTGTCGGTTTTCTAAAGATACAGTTAGTAAATTAAAGGAAGCTGATAGTAGGCTTTCAACCATAGAATCAGCAATGTCTGCCTAAGTTTCTTCTATCTCTAAATTGCAGTCAGTGTCCACAGTAGGAATTAAAGATAGAATTCTTCTTTATTCTAAATGTGAATTATTAGAAAACAAACCTAGGTCTAATAACCTTTGTTTGTTGAATTTTCCTATTTCCCGCCTGAATTCAGGTGAGGAATACTTTAAGGAATATGTGGAAGTATTTCAATTCCTCCCTGAGAAGAAATTCTTGATTAACAATTCCTATTATATACCTGATAAAAAAAGGGCTTCGAGCAGTGGGACTGAGGAAGTAGATGGTCCGCTCCCTTTAACCGGCCCGAATCTTTCTACTTTTTTGCTGATCTCTGATGACAGCGCCTCCACTAGAGCTACTTTTGTAGTTTCTTTTGCATTGACCACTGATAGAGAAATATTTTTTAAACAATTTTTGAAATATGAGGAGTCTCTATTATGTGATCATAAGATACTGCTTTCTTCCTGATGTCTCTAGGAGACGCAGATCAGAAGGAAGCAGTTTCTTCAGTTAAAACCACATGTCCTCTCTATTGGTACCCTGTTTTATTTACGATTTCCATTCACATGTATCATTACATATCCAAAGAATAAGTTTGTTTTTGTGGATAAATAATGGTTGTTGGATATTGGTAGAGAGATTGCCTACAGGCAGCTCCAATTATGTGGACTATATGTGATTAATGTGGTTCAAGATTATTTATTTTATGTTTATACCAGTAGATAGATATGTATTTGTATTTATTTTCTCATGTCTGATTATTTCAAGATTCTTATAAATATGAGTTAAATTAATAAAGGCAATTATAAAAAATAAAAAAAAGAACATGGAATAAGTGTAGTGGTGAGGATCTTAAGGATGGGTGGCAACATATTTTTTGAGCATCCTGGAAAGATATTCTGGTACACTTCCATGTAGAGCTTTAAATATCAAGGGTATTATTTTAAAACTTTATTCATTCAAAGAGTACCTGCAGAAAAAGCACTTTGTACCTGCAGCAATCTTCAAAGTGAAGACCCTCATGTATTTTCAATTTGAAAATTAGTGCAAATTTCAGGGCTAGAAAGTACTCATGGACTTTGTTCCAATGTGGACAGTTTAAAAGTTGCTCCTTTAGTTATTCACATTAAGAGGAATGCACATCAGTGTAAAGTCATTGGATGTGTAGTCTATTTATACAATGAAGGAATGCAAAATCATAGCTATGAACAATGGAGAGCCAATATATGCTTACAGATCAAAGTGCATGTTTGTCAGGAAAAGGCAAATATTCCAATTTAACCTCTTCTCTTCTCAAACTGGCTGTCCTTGAATTACAGGAAGTGCAGTTTGTTCCAGAATTGACAAAAACACAACCCATTTAAAAACATCCAGATTCATGGCAGAATGTTCACCTTCACAGATGATAAGAATTTACTTCCAGTACTGAGCTAAACCATCCAAATAGCTATTCTGAGTTACCTGAGCACAGAAAGAAAACACCATTTTCAGCAACACCCAAAGCAAAACATGATAGTGAATTAAGGGGGCAACATTTAGACTGGTCATGGAGGCTTGCAATCTAATTTTCAAAGGGAAACTCCCCAAAGAGTTTCTATGGAAAATTCAGGCTGGTAGAGGGAATGAGAGTACTTTGATGCAGGTGAAAAATACATGTGAGAATGTAGGCACAGGAATTTCAAAATGAAACCTGGGCGAGTATGTTCCCTACTCCGACCTAACCCTGCCACTTTTTGCATGTTTTCCCATGCATAGGGCCGGATTTTAAAAGTCCTATGCACGTAAATCCAGAGGATTTACATGCGTTGGGGGGTTACACATGCCGGGCCTATTTTAAAACGGCCCGGCAATGCGCTTAAAGCCCCGGGACGCGTGTAAGTCCCGGGGCTTGCAAAAAGGGGTGGTCCGGGGCGGGGTGGTCCGGGGCGGGGCAGGGCCAGAGGCCTCCGACACAGTGGCCATTACCGCTGTGTCGGAAGATCGCGTGCCGGCAGGCTGCCGGCGCACGCAACTTGCGCCTGCCCAGAGGCAGGCACAAAAAGTAAGATAAAAGTCAGGGGAGTAGAGTAGGGCTGGGGGGGGGAAAGGTTCGGGGAAGGGGTGGGAAGGTCAGGCTAGGGGGAAGGGAACGGGGGAAGGCAGCACAGCTTGTCGCGCAATTGTGCACCCCTTTGCGCGTGCCGACCCCTGATTTTATAACATGCGCGCAGATGTTATTAAATTGCGTGTCCATGTGCGCGTGCCGGGGTAGCGAGTGCACATGGACGCGCTCGTGCAGCTTTTAAAATCTACCCCATAATATTTTGAAAATTACCTTCCGAGTGGGTCTAAAGACTGACAATGATCTTACTTTACACCTGACAGAGAGCCCAAGAACTGTTTATGTATGCATGACTGAAAATCAAACATAGTTTTCTCAGCAATACCTTTTAGTTTCTGTTAGATCCCTTAATTATATGGTAAAGAGAAATATCACTGATATTCTTAGGTGTAGCTAACTTTTGTATTGTTAGGTTATATCAATCCTCTTAGGTATTAATAAGGGATAGTACATCCAGCGTTCATACCTAATGATATTATTTAAATGGGTCACTTGCATGCGAACTGCTGGGATTTCTTTAACCTCAAAGATTTCAATTCTGAACAAAATTTCTCAAATTACATTTGAAATCCAATATTTGTGAAGTGAAAGACTTCACTGAAAATTGATTCTTCTTCAAATCCAACTGACCAGCAGCCTGTCTTGAAGAGCAGATAATATTTGCTTAGTAGTTACCACAATGAGAATCATTAGTTCTAAAGAACATTTACAAGTAGATTTTAAAAGGAACGCGCGTGCGCCCATAAACTCACGTATCTTGCTGCGTGAAAAGATATGCTCTACTTTATAAACTATATGTGTAGGTTATAAAATATTCTTCATGCATGAAGCTCTGCACACATCTTATGAGTGCTGGGGGGGTGTAATGACCGTCTGTAGCAGACGGCTGCAACCGCATCTACTCACATCTTGTGTTGCTCTGCTCCCCTCTCTAGGCCTGCTCGCGGCGGGGGCTAGCCTCTACCACCGCTCATCGCAAGATTCCTCGTGGCAGCTGGGATGTCGCCACCTCCCACGCCAACTCTGGGCCTTCCTAGGTGCGCGTGCATGCCACTAGGCCCTCTTTTGAAGATGCTTTGGTGGGAACCTCAGGGGCGTCCCTGCCTGATGACATCACTTGGTCAGGGTTCTTAAGCTCTGCCTTCGCCCCTTGCTAGCTGACTTGTCAACGAGTTCCATTGCTACTCTACTAGCTCCTGTCTCCTCGGGCCTGTGGTGACTGTCTCGGACCCTCCTTGGACTCTGGACCCTTGCTCAGGTACCCGCTCCTCAGGGACCTGCGTGCGCTCTCTCCGGAGACCTGGTCCCCTGGCTTCCCCCACTCCTCGGGATAGCCCTGCGCCTTCCAGGAGCCCTACACAGCGGCTTCCCTGCTCCTCGGGGCTGTGCCTACGTTCTACACCAGAGACTGTCTGTGCTTCCCCGCTCCTCAGGGCAGTGCCTACGTTCTACACCAGAGACTGTCCGCGCTTCCCTGCTCCTCGGGGTTGTCGCTGGGAACGCTCTCACCAATTGGGAGACCTATCTCCGTGCTTCCCTGCTCCCCGGGGTTGTCTCTGGGAACGCTCTCACCAATTGGGAGACCTATCTCCGTGCTTCCCTGCTCCTCGGGGCTGTGCCTACGTTCTACACCAGAGACTGTCCACGCTTCCCTGCTCCTTGGGGCTGTGCCTTCATTTACTTCAGTGACGGTACCCACACCGTACCCGCTTCTTGGGGTTGCTTATGTCATTATCTGGAGACCTGACTCGAGCTTCCCCGCTCCGCGGGTTAGCCTACATCATCGCATCAGTACCTTCCTCTCTACGCAGCTCCGCTCCTCGGGGTTGCCTCTGCAGTATACCTGCTGCACTTCCTGCCTCGTGCTCCCGCTCCTCGGGCCTGCCTAGCGCCACCCTCTCGGAGGTCTCTGCCCAGGTACTGCTCTCCAGTCCAACCTGTATATTGTGAGGTTCCTCAGTGCTGTGTCTCTCACCTTGCTCCTTGGGACCTCCTCACAGACTCTCTCCCTGACCTCACCCCCCGACGGTGTGGACCTGTGGGGCTCCTCCCCACAGGTGGTAACAACTCTCACTTCAGGCCAAGGGTCCACGAAACCCACAAACCATAACAGGGGGAAAGAGGGAGAGAAAGAGAGAGCGAGAAATAATCTCTTTATAAGGCTCAGTCTGATATTCTACATATGAACCATTGTAAGGGGACACTTTGATTCAGGGTGAGTTTTCGGGAGGTAGGTTGGGGTTAGGGAGGTGGGTTGGGGTTAGTAGGGATGGTGTTATATACACATTCAGAGGATTCAATTGTAAATTTGGCATCATTAAAGAATTTTAGATGAAAAGGAGTTGATTTGTACCCTGCAGCTAGCAGTACGTGCGCTTTTATTGGCTATTTAAAATTCGCATAGCTCCTGTGCGGCCCACTTACGTGCATATGTGGCCATTTTTGCGCAAACAAGGCTTTTAAAATCTACTTCTTATTGAGCTTCTGATTCCAATGCGCAATAAAATCTGGATTTATCTATATGCAACTTTGGTTCTTTCACAATGCGATGTCCCTGGATGATCCATTGACAATACTCGATCAAAGTTGCAGCATAAAGTTCAGCATAGGCCATCTATGTCTTTATCTATTATTGAATTTGTGCACCCTATGTCCCAGAGGAAATGTTTTAAAGTTTACATATAATTGCTCTTCTGATGCTGTGTCCTTTGATTGTTTATATACACTAATTTGATGTTTATCATGTTCCCATTGGTCATTTGGGTGGATATCTTTTGATTGGTCAAATTTAGTCATGTGACCTTTTGGAGCCTATTTTGAAGGATTTCTGAGTTTTATAATTGTGAATGTCTTCAGTGTGGTTTAAATAGCTCTATGAAGTTTATGCTCTCTTTAAATTTATATGTTGACTTTTTTTTTTCCAGGTAAGCTTTGTTATAAGTATAACTCCTTTCATCCAGCCTGTTTTCACCCATTTCTGGATTTGTGCTTTCTTTTTTCTACTGTATATATTTTGTTTCTTAGGCTGATGTCCCTCCCGACACAGCCTTGGTAAAACATGGTCCATGTCAGGGGTTCCTAGACCGAGGGCCGGATTTTAAAAGCCCTACGCGTGTAAATCCAGAGGATTTACACGCGTAGGAAGGGGTTACTCCCGTGGCCCTATCTAAAAAAGGCCCGGCGATGTGCGTAAAGCCCCGGGACGTGTGTAAGTCCCGGGGCTTGCAAAAAGGGGCAGTCCAGGGGCAGGGCGGGGGGCGGGGCCAGAGGCTTCCGACACAGTGGCCATTACCGCTGTGTCGGAGGATCGCGTGGCGGCAGGCTGCCGGCGCACGCAACTTGCTCCTGCCTGGAGGCAGGCGCAAAAGGTAAGATAAAAGTCGAGAGGGGGGGGGGTTATAAAATCTCATGTCATGTGCGCGTGCTGGGTAGCGCACGCACATGGACGCGCATGTCTTAAAATCTACCCCCGAGTCTGTTATAAAGTCTTTTGAACTGTTGTTTGTTGGCTACAATAAATCTCTTTAGTTTATATAAAAAAAATGGACAATCCTCAGATCAAACACTTATACACATTCATTACCAGGCTCCTTTAAAATGTGGTCATTTTTTTCTTTTTCTCTTTGCAGATGAAGTTCAAAAAGCTAGAAATCTTCCAACTTTCATAAAGTGATTATAAATCTCATTGGTGTATTTTTTATTGTGCTAATTTAGTGGTCAACACATTCCACTTATTTTTACTCTGAGATAAATGAAATATTAAGACAAATGGAAATGAATTGATCACTATATGTACACGTTAAAAATTACACTGATAAGAATTACAATTATTTTATGAACTTTGAGAGATTTATTGTTTTTTGGGGGGTTTATTTTAATTTTGTTTGTACTGAATGCCAGCATCAACCATCCAGTAATTATCAAGCACATGGGTATTAATAAATGGAAGAGAAAGAAAACCTGTTGATGCATTAAAGCTTTAGCAGATTCAAGTGTTCATCTCCATATGTCATCTGCTTTCTGGGATATCGGATTTAGAAAGGGTCCCATAATTCAGATTTTAAGACTATGGTAATGATCTGATAATGGTTGATGTTTGCATTTTGCTCTCATTGGGTCAGTATTTTCAGTGCTTTAGAACACTTTATGCTCATTACAGAGACCAAAACTATATTTGAATGATTTCTGTGAACATTTACTACAGGTTGTTTTGGAATAAGTGAAATGGCAGCATTTCTCGTAACCACTGACTTATTTGCAAGTAGATTTATTGCATTGCCTCAATATGGCTAAAATAAGTCACATTTATTACTTCTAAAATTCTGAGGAAAGGAGGTTAAAAGGGTCATTTACAAGTTTATAAAAAAGTGAAAGGCATGTGGCTTAAAATCCCACCCAAGAGATTCTGCTTAAAAGACAAAAAAGATTTATGGACACTGGGCCTTTGGAAGCTTTTGATAGGCTTCCAAGTAATCAGCTCAGTAGGAATGAAGAGCTCATGTTCAAGATACTTTAGGATCCTCCAACATTGCCAAAAGTGCACAAGAAAAAAAAAAAGAAAGACATGCAAACAAAATATTAATGGAAGGTAACATTTTTTAATTTGGGGGGAGGGGGGTACATACAGTACAATTGCAAAGCAAAATTTACTAGAAGCTGAAAGTTGTCTCAGTTTGATTCATCTTGGTATCAGTTTCCCAGCCACATCTGATCTTCCGTATCCTCTTGCTCAGACACGGCAGGAGAAACAGAATTTTACAAAGTAGCACCAGCACAGGGAGAAGAACAGCGACCATAAATGTTGGGGGCATATACCAGACAAATTGATTTATGTCTACCCATTTAGTCCAGGCAAATACCAGTGCATGGAGTGTGCCCAACAGCAGTGCTAAATATCCCATTTTGCTCTGAAATGTAAAAAAAAAATAAAAAAGATAAAATTAGAATTCTACAATAATATTCCTTTTCTTTTGTTCATACTTTGTGTATTCCTCCCCTAATTTTCTAAAAGTAAAGTGAGATGCCTTTAAAAACATAAAATAAAATTCAGGGGCAATTTTTCAAAGGCACGCGTCGACGCATGCATGTTATGAAATCAGGGCGTCCATGTGCGCGTGCCAGGAACGGCATGCACATAGACGCCCATACATGAGTTTAAAAATGTACCTTTAAGTGTATAACTTGCTTATTTAGGTAAATAAAAACCAGATGGATGGAGCAGATAAAATCAGAACAAAAACTAAATGCAAAAATCGGGCAAGTCAGTTTGCTTACAGTATTGTGAACTTGCATATCTTTTGCCGAAAGCTTTAATTTCCTGCAATTTCTGGTATGGATTAAATGTTACAGAAAAAGTCTTGCAAGCAAAATGTATGCAAAAAACCCCAATTCTATCATTACGTGCAAAGTGTAAGAACAGGGCAAAAGTGCCTTTTGCTCGCATAGAAGGTAATTTTCAAAGGAGTTACACGCATAGATGTAACATACTATTGCAGCAATTTTCAAAAGCCCACTTATTCTAGTAAAGTGCATTTACATGGGTAAAAGCCAATTTTAAGCAAGCAAATGTTTTTTACAATCAAGCCCTTAATTTTTTTTTTTGTGTATGTTCTATTTTAAACCCACTTGCAGGCTTTTTTGTGTTTTGGTTTTTTTTTGCTATACTTTGTTGTTTAATCCTAAGTCTTTGGATTGTAGTTGAAATAAGGAATGTGTATTATTTGGCACATTAGCTTCTGGAATGAGCTGTTAATATCAATTTCAAACTGCCAGCACCGTGGTACCTGATCAGAAATAGCATTACTTCAAGGATGTGACATAATCATTATGATTAACCCGGGCTGTTTGAGCAAGTTTGGACACCTTTTTGAACTTTACAGACAGTTTAGTCGAAACAGACAATAATAGGACTGTTCAATAAATCAAACAGTAAACTGGGAACATGAGGAAGAAGTGCTTGTTTAATGATGAAACTGATTTGCTTGAGTGGAGTGAAAAGTTGTCGTTTTTCTTCTTTTTTTTTTTAATGGATTTGTCCAAAATGTGAAAGTAAGTTAAGGACAGAGGATGCAGCCACCTGTCCAAGTCACAGTCAAGGAGTTAGAAAGAGGGAGCAAACTCCTGGGACAGCCAGCTGCCATGCAAGAACACCAGTGAAAGGGAAGACAGACCAGGCAGCGCTGGTGCCAGCTGGGTTTGATTTGTAAAGCTGGCTTTATTGTGCTGCCAGGGAGCGGGGCTGCATGGGTGGCAGTGTTCATCATAGTCCCTGGGAAAAAGCAAAGGGAGAAGCAGGTTGTGGGCCCCTTTAATGAGGACCTGCACTGCAAAGGCAGGATTATAGGGAAGTGGCTGGGGAAAACACTCTGCTGCCATGAAGTAAGGTCCCTGATACCTCAACCTTTGACTTCCTGCCTGGCCCCCCTCCCCCTCGCAAAAACAAAGGCAGGGATAGGGCAAGTTCTTATTGGGCTGTTTGCTCAAATTTGGCAGATGGGGAGGAAGCCTTCCTGCACACATGAAATTAAAAAAACAAACAAACAAACAAAGCAGAAACAGTAGGGGCTACTTTCACTGCTAGCAGTACGAGGAGGCACATTTAAGACCAGGATGCATTTTGATCTCTAGATCACCACAGCATTTTTTGTTTGTTAGACTTCTTAGCAGCAAGGTCCTTCACTTGAAAGACAAATGAGGAAATAAAGAGTAATGTATTGTACAACTCAGGCAGCCTGCACGATCTCTCTGAATGTATAAGAGTGTGCACCATCTTTTCATCTGCTAAAGTGTGCTGGAAGATTTTAGCCTTCATCCATCAGTATATGTCTGTTGAATAATTAAATTTAGCTGCACCTGTTATCCTGGTGCACAGAAAGTTAATGCACACCCCTACAGAGATACCTATCAGACCTCAGAAATGTGCTTGTTAGTGAAAATAAGCATTAATGCGCATGTTTGCTAAGTCACTGTGTTGGCTTAAAAAAAGAAACAAAAACAAACACCGTCGAACTGCTAATAATGCCAACTTAGATATATATTTTCAGTGTGGAGCATGAGATGATAGGCTTAATGTGTTTGTCAAGGTGAACTTTGTGAGACTAAATTATGGAGTTATCACATATTTATAGTAAAAGATATGTATTTTGGACTAGCGGGCTCCTTCTGGTTCTTTTGGCTCCCTGCTTAATCGGAACTATCCTTTCTTGGAGTATTGCTGGCTGGCCTTGAACTAGTGGACTACGGGAGTGGGAGAGGTGTCTCTAGTGGAAGCTGAGCAAGCAGCAAGAGCTTCTTACAACCCAAAAGTTATATCTGCGATCCCACCCCCGAGGACTGGATTGGTCCTCAGCGCTTCTAAAGGGGTGCTAGGATGCCAGGAAGGTGTGCCCCACAATTTGAGGGTTACAAGCAGGGATGAATTTAGGAGTTTGCTGCCCCTGTGTACTTTTGGGGCTGTCACCCTCTCACCTCCCCACCTTCTGCAAGGGCCTGTATTCTTTATCATCTTGAACCTACCTCTCTCTATTGAGACTTTTTCTTCCATCATTAAAACAATTGTCATTTAAAACTCTTCTTAAACCCACGTCTGTATAACTGACTACTCTAAAGGGGCTTTCAAAACTGTACATTTGGTGCAAAGTCTCCGGGTACTTTTACCCCCCCCCCCCCCCCCGGGCTTTCCACCAACTCTCAGTGGAAGAGTACGAGCATATTTTCCCTTTGACAATTGCTCTAGGAAAAAGTATGCACAGAGATTTGTACCTTTTTTTTCCTGTGGGTACTTTTCCCCATCAAGGTAACACATGTAGTTTTGACAATGCATAAATATGTACATTATTGCCTCTCCCCTGACCTGCTCCCACCCCTGGTAACACCTTTTCTATATGCATCTAAAAGAGGACACACTGTACAGCAATGCACATATTTTTAGCTGCCTTTAGGGATGGTCATTTGCAAAGAAACCTTTTTACCTAGGCGAATCCATGCTTATGCGGGCAAATGGGTTTTGAAAATTGTCGTCCTCCCTATGAGCCTACTCAGTGAGGATGAAAGTTTCACTTTAATGAAGTAAGAACCAGCACAAAGCAACCCAATACTAAATATCTGCTTTAAAGTACTGGGCAAGAAAAAACGAAAGTGAGAACCAACAGTTACTCTCCATGAACAAGTCCTGAGAAAGAGGCTTCTTCAGGAAAGGAAAAGCAGTAAAATGGAGTGTAAATTAGCAAGTGCTCTTCTTTTACTAACTGGTTACAAAGCATTTTTTTTTAAAGGAAAGTTAGAACAGTTTTTGCTTGTAGCATGTTTGTTTATTTAAAACAGTGCTGGAGGAATCATCAAATAGACTACAAGGATGGGAATGCTGCGTGATGTCTGGTAGCATGGCCTATGCAAACCAAATACTGATTTCTCAATAGCCCATTCATACCCTCAGACGTCAGGAAACCTATGAAACCTTCTGCAAACAAACTGGCAATTCCCTTGCTTGAAAGCTGCAATTGCAGAAAGTAGGTTGTGTAAGGCCATTATGCAGAGTACATTCATTATGTACTCTGCACGGCAGGAAGTATGTGTAGCATGGATTATATTAATTGCCAACATTTCAGAAGTGAGAAAGGGCAAACATTTACTACTACTATTTCCTCTCATTTCTGTAGCATGACTAGATTCACGCATTTCATTTCCCAGGATAAAAGCATGTATGTGTACAGAGGAGCATTTATTTGTACTGAAGGTCTGGTGCTTGGGAATTCCCATAATTATTCAGATGCATTTATTTCAAATGTTTGCAGGCTAGAGTTTTCTGAATGGGGATGATTCAGCCTTGCTGTGCATGGAAGCAAATTTTTACTTTTATGGTAAATTTAGGCAATCTACCTGAAACAAACTGTACCATTCTGTGACTACTCTGTCACGTGATATGAGAAAGGTGACAAAGCCTACTCTCTAAAAGCCATTGGCCGCACCTTTTTATGGCAAAAGCTACTTTTAAAAAGACATCACCGTGTCTGTAGCAAATTGTAACACTCATTTTTAAGAACATAAGAAATTGCCGTTCTGGGTCAGACCAAAGGCCCATCCAGCCCAGCATCCTGTTTCCAACAGAGGCCAAAACCAGGCCACACGAACCTGGCAATTACCCAAACACTAAGTAGTTCCCATGCTTCTAATGCCAGTAAAGCAGTGGCTATTTCTTAAGTCAACTTGATTAATAGCAGTTAATGGACGTCTCCTCCAGGAAATTATCCAAACCTTTTTTAAACCCAGCTACATTAACTGCCCTAACCACATCCTCTGGCAACAAATTCCAGATCTTAATTGTGCATTGAGTGAAAGAATTATCTCTGATTAGTTTTAAATGTGCTACTTGCTGACTTCATGGAGTGCCCCCTAGTCCTTCTATTTTCCGAAAGTGTAAATAGCAGATTCACATCTACTCGTTCAAGACCTCTCATGATTTTAAAGACCTCTATCATATCCCCCCTCAGCCGTCTCTTCTCCAAGTTGAACAGCCCTAACCTCTTTAGCCTTTTCTCATAGAGGAGCTGTTCTATCCCCTTTATCATTTTGGTCGCCCTTCTCTGTACCTTCTCCAGCGCAAATATATTTTTTTGAGATGCGGTGACCAGAAGTGTACACAGTACTCAAGGTGCAGTCTCACCATGGAGTGATACAGAGGAATTATGACATTTTCCATTTTATTCACCATTCCCTTCCTAATAATTCCTAACATTCTGTTTGCTTTTTTGACTGCCGGAGCAAACTGATCTGACAATTTCAATGTATTATCCACTATGATATCCAACCGTATATTCCCCTCTCTTCAAATTTTACATCATCCTCACATCCTTTTACATTCCCAAATGACTCCATACTTTACATATGCAAACATGTCCTAATGCCCATACACATCATATTTATTCTTATACAACTATATCAATAGGAAATGACACTACACAAAATTTGTATTGAAAACAAATATTTAAAAGAAAATATTCAGTCTGAAAAATAAAAATTTGATTTTCTTTTCCTTTTGTTGTCCTGGGCTATGGTTCCCAGGTGGGATCTGTTAAAAATCTTTGGTGTATTCTAGCACAGAAGGAAGAGGACGTGAGCTTCCTTTTTCCTCTTCTTCCCTGACCATTGGGGTGTTTGAAAGAGGGGCTGCTTGAACATTGGGATCAGATGGAGAAGGGACTTGAGGACTGGATAAGGGATTGGCTGTGGAGGGTGAGAGAGAGGGAATGACAGAAGGTCAACTTGGGGATGTTAGAGAAGAGCTGGAGGTGAGAGGGAATCAGCTACGGGTATATGAGAGAAGGTTGGGGAAGGAGGTGAGATAGAGGGTATGGGGATGACAAAGGATAAATAGGGGTTATAAGAAAGGTTTTGGGATGAGGGAGGGTCAGCTAGGGGGAGGCAAAAAGAGACTGGAAGGCATGAGAGAGAGGGGGATGGGTTGGGGAGATGAGAGTTGTTGGAGAATGCAAGAGGGAATAAGCAAGTGGGGTGAAGGTTGAGAGAGGGGATCCTTTGGAGGGATAAGCTAAGAGAAGGTCCTCTGAAGGGGGTGAAGGTTGAGAAAAAGCATTGACTGGAGATGGTGGAGGTTGAAAGAGAGAGAGAGAACAGCTGGAGTGTGGGGTGGATGAGATTGGAGTGAATGTTAGAGAGGGACTGCATCCTGGATAATTTGTTGTGGTTGTCCTCTGGCAGTCATGTGAATTTTCAAGTGCTAAAATGGTGTCATATTGGTTAAACATATGGGAAGCTCTGACATGAATCCTTACCAGAAATGGCAAAAGGATCCTCCAAAGCTGTTCTAGTACTGGTGTAGTACAACCCAGATGGAGTAAGGTGGGAGGTATGGTAGTGTTTGCTGGTGCTGACAGTGTCTATCAGTCAGGCAGTCAGACAATGAGCAGGATCACATGATTCCTACAGTTTTATAACATGCATGACAATTGCAGGGCATTAGAGCTATTTAAAGTGGCCTTGTCTATGCTCAATCTTCTTACAAAAGATAATTGTACTACAGCCTGCATAGAGCTGAAGTTCTCATATAGAAAGTATACATGGACTTCAGCCCTAATTTTCTTTATTTTTTCCTTTATTGCATTTTAAATTACATTCAAGCTTATTTGAAGACATAATCGGTATTGCTATGCAGAAACATAAAATAATAATAATAATTACAAACTAAAAAACTATATTTAGCAAAAACCATATTGATATCATATGGGGGAGAGTTTATATAAGGAAAAATAATTTTAAAAAAATCTACAGTCATACTTCTAAATAAGGCCACTTATCTAGAACCAACATTATACTGGACGCAAAGATTTATTAACAAAAAAGCCTTCCATCATGAAAGATATAACTTGATCCTTGCCACCTCACAAAACATTTGCAGGGGAGCCTCAACTGTAACGTTGCCCCTAAGGCTATAGTCCTTTCAAAGTAGAAGCTGTTTTCTTCATACCTTGGTTTCCTTAACAGCATCAGGAAATATATAAATCTTTTGCCCATAAAAGAGAGACTCTAATACAAAAAAAAAAAAAAGGCATAAAGTCAATTGTATGTCAGTCTCATGAGCAAAGACTACCAGTAGAGTAGCCCTATTTTGAATCAATGAGTCTGAACGCGCCAAAAATCTGGTTAAATCTAATGGGTCTTGTACATTTATATTATCAGACTAATTTGCAGATAACATCTGAAGTTTTAAACTTCAGATAACATCTGAAGTTTTTGCAGATAACTTCAGATAACATCTCAAGTTTTTGCAGATAACATCTGAAGTTTTAGGGCCATGCCCAAAATTATTGAGTTGTATGTAAACCGATACGATGTGCAAACGGCTATCGGTATATAAGGGACTATAAATAAAATAAATAAATAAATAAATTAGAAACATAAAATGCTTTTAAATATCAGGCATAGTCTCCTTGGAGAGCCTGAGAAAGTCCAAAAAAGAACTTTCTCAGCATCTCCATGGGTGGCATCAAGGAACAATATGGAAAATTCAAGAAACACAGATTAAAATGTTTAAAACTGGTTCCCTGCATTGTCAATTTTCCTAGTAAGTAGTTTATTCTTTTGAATGAAGGAAACATTTATATTGGAAATAGCCGCACATTGTGATTTTAAGGTAATCTAACTGGGCCTAATGCTCTGAGATTTGAAGAGGTTGTTCGTGAACCTGAGATGAAATACTACTTAGACACCCCCCTCCCAAAACAGCATCTATTTTTTCAGACCTTGATGACTCCAGTCTAGTAATTGTGGTCCACAGCAAATCCACGGTAATAACAGCTGGTTTAGTTGACAAAGTTACTCTTGGGGTAGAGGTTGTTAACCCCCTACCGAGGGCCTGTCATCCAGAGAAGAATGTAATGAGCCAATCCAGACTCAACATCCTGGTTCCCAAGTCCGGATGCAATAACGCCTCGACTAGAAGGTGATAATGAGCCTTCAGGGCTCAGAGAGACTGAAGCCTCATCAGGAACAGAGCTAAAAGCCCCAAATTCATCCGAGCCCCCAACTTGACTTGAGAACCAAAAAACATCCAAAGTCAATTGCATAGTAGAAGATGGAGTCACCTGTGGCATGGATGGCTGTGACTTCAGGGATACCTTTCTCTTCTTACCCATTGATAGGAAGCTTATTCAAAACCGGTGCAAAGAGAGATGAAAAAAATGGACAGAGTGGTGCTGCTGCAGGCTGCTGATATACCCTCCCTGATACTGAGATCTGAGTCAGGGGGAGAAGCTTGGAAGGACAAGTCCCCAATGGCAGTGGGCCGGTGTCCAGGCTCCCGCTCTCCCATGAGGCAAATGCTGCACGCTGCTGATGTCCCCTACTTGATACTGAAATCACAGTCAGGAGGCAGAGCTTGGAAAGACGAGTCTTAGTGGCAGTAGACTGATGTCCAGGCTCTTCACAAAGGCTCTCCCATGATGCAAAGGCTGCACACCGCTGATGTACCTTTCGTGACACCGAGATCGCAGTCAAGGGGCGAAGCTTGGAAAGGCACAGTTGCCCATAACAGTATGAATGGCATACTTGCACATAATAGCATGGGCAATCTGGCATTTTCACGTTTATTTCTAGAATGAGATTCGTCCGCATTTTTTTAAACCCCGCCACCAGCTAACTTCTTGACAACATCTTCGTCGTCCACGCTGTTATATGCTGTTCACGCTGCTATGTGCAAGTAAGCTGTTTAAATCAGTGGTACTATTGAAGAATTCCCCTGAGGCAGGAAGATTCCAAAATGCGGCTCATGTTGGGGGTCATCAAGGAACGTGAATACACACTTTAATTAAGATAAATGACTTCTGATTAATTTCATCATATGCCGGTTTCAGTATCCTCACTGTGGTTTTATATTATGGATACTCTTTAGCGCACAATTGTTACATTTTCCAGGCACATACAAACTTTCAGCATTAGAGTTTTAAGCAATATGTGGAATTTATTTTTAATTGCATAGTTCAAAAATATATAAAAAAGATAAAAAATGGGACAGTTAAAGAATGTCTTATATTATGGGACTGATGATTACATTTGAGGACTAGTAATTGTTGGTTACATTCAGAGCTTGCAGCAATGCGATCAGCCCATTTCTTTGAAGGTCCTTATCAAATTTTCAATTTAGGATTATGGTGTGTGATTAATAATTTTCCAAGTTGTCACATTTATTGTGGACATTAGGGGTGTGCATTCATTTCCTATGTATTGGTAATCCGCAACATATAGGGCCATATTCGTTGTATTCGTGGGGAAGCGAAACGTATCGCGATTCCCCACGAATACAACCAATTTTCGCCGAATTATTCAGCCGTCTAAAGGAGCAAATTTAAACAAACCCCCCACCCTCCTGACCCCCCCAAGACTTACCAAAACTCCCTGGAGGTCCAGCGGGGGGTCCAGGAGCCATCTCCTGCACTCACGCCCTCGGCTGCCGGTATTCAAAATGGTGCCGATAGCCTTTGACCTAACTATGTCACAGGGGCTACCGGTGCCATTGGTCGGCCCCTGTGACATAGTGAGGGCAAAGGCTATCGGTGCCATTTTGAATACTGGCAGCTGACAGCCCGAGTGCAGGAGGTCGCTCCCGGACCATCGCTGGACCACCAGGGACTTTTGGCAAGTCTTGAGGGGGTCAGGAGGGTCCCCCAAGACTTGCCAAAATTTTGAAAGTGTGTTCAGTGTATTTAGCTGGGTAAGCAGGACTTATGCACCTAAGTAGCGGCCACTGAATATGCGTGTATGTTCAGTGGTCACCTCTTAGCCATATAAGTCCTCTTCTAACCCCCATGACCCCTTTTTAGCTCCTCAGGGCCTCGGCTTATATAGGCTAGTTGGTTGACGTCATCTAGAGGTGCCATTCTGGGTTTCCCACCACTGCACGAATATTATGCACGCACATGCATGCACCTATGGGATGGCCACAGCCTGGCAGCATCAGCAGCAGTTGGCGGCATGGTGTTCCACTGCAACAGGAGGTCCTTGGCAGTGTGGGTTAGCGATAGGGTGAGTGTGGCAGCTCACAGGATCCTCCTTTGGGCCACCAAAGGAAAGACATGTTGTCAAAGTAGTATACATAACTATTATAATAACAGAGGAAGAAAGGAAAAAAGTAACAAAATAATAGTGGATAGGCCTAATACTAAAAAAAAATAAATAAAAAAATAGAGGTGCATAAGGAAAGCTGATCATGTTTAGGAAGAGAAGAAGAAAAACTGCAGCTGTAGTCAGTGCACATTTTTAGAATGGAGAAGTGAAAGAATAACCTCCACCCACATTCCAGTAACTGGACCTTCAGAAAAAACTATGCAAAAACTTCTACTCAGAAATATGATAGGACAGAAATTCAGGATATTGTGGTTATGAGTAAGTGAACAATGAATGCATAAAAAAGCTCAGGAGTCATAGTAAAATACTAACATTGTAAATGATGGCAGAATAAGACTGAAATAGCTCATCTAGTCTGCCCAGCAAGGTTTTTAGGGTTGTAAATGTCACTCCATGCAGGTTGTCCCATGCCTTTTGGTTAAGGTTGTAACTACTGCTCTGTGCAGATTATCCTTGTGTCTTGCATTGGGTTGTAATTAGGGATGTGAATCGTTTTTTGACGATTTAAAAAAATCGTCAGATATTTTTTAAATCAAAAATCGTTAGAGTCGAGATACAATAGAAATTCCCCCGATTTATCGTGAAAAATCGTAAATCGGGGGGGGGGGGGGGGGGGAGGGGAACCGGCACACCAAAACAACCCCTAAACCCACCCCGACCCTTTAAAACAAATCCCCCACCCTCCTGAAACCCACAAAATGTTTTAAATTACCTGGTGGTCCAGTGGGGGGGTCCCGGCGCGATCTCCCGCTCTCGGGCCATCGGCGCCATTTTGGCTGCCAGTAATATAAATGGCGCCGATGGCTCGATAAAAAAACACCCACCCGACCCTTTAAAATTACCCCCTTAGCCTCCCCCACATAAGAACATAAGAACATAAGAAAATGCCATACTGGGTCAGACCAAGGGTTCATCAAGCCCAGCATCTGTTTCCAACAGTGGCCAATCCAGGCCATAAGAACCTGGCAAGTACCCAAAAACTAAGTCTATTCCATGTAACCATTACTAATGGCAGTAGCTATTCTCTAAGTGAACTTAATAGCAGGTAATGGACTTCTCCTCCAAGAACTTATCCAATCCTTTTTTAAACACAGCTATACTAACTGCACGAACCACATTCTCTGGCAACAAATTCCAGAGTTTAATTGTGCGTTGAGTAAAAAAGAACTTTCTCCGATTAGTTTTAAATGTGCCCCATGCTAACTTCATGGAGTGTCCCCTAGTCTTTCTATTATCCGAAAGAGTAAATAACCGATTCACATCTACCCGTTCTAGACCTCTCATGATTTTAAACACCTCTATCATATCCCCCCTCAGTCGTCTCTTCTCCAAGCTGAAAAGTCCTAACCTCTTAGTCTTTCCTCATAGGGGAGTTGTTCCATTCCCCTTATCATTTTGGTAGCCCTTCTCTGTACCTTCTCCATGTGACAGGGCAAAGGTAGCACCGGCACCATTTTGAATATTGGCAATACGGCCGGAGTGCAGGAGGTCGCTGCCGGACCCCCGCTGGACTTTTGGTAAGTCTTGTGGGGGTCAGGAGGCCCCCCCAAGCTGGCCAAAAGTCCCTGGGGTCCAGCGGGGGTCCGGAAGCGATCCCCTCACTCGGGCCGTATTGCCAATATTCAAAATGGCGCCGGCGCTACCTTTGCCCTGTCACATGGTAAGGGCAAAGGGCCATCGGCGCCATTTTTTTAGCGCAGCTGATAGCGAGGGAACGGGCGATCTGTCTCCGCGGCCCTCCTGAACCACCAGGTATGTGTAAAAAGTTTTTTGGGGGGGGGGGGTCAGGAGAGTCCCATGTGACAGGGACTGACCAATGAATACCGGCAGCCGACGGCCTGAGTGCAGGAGAATGCTCCAGGACCCCCGCTGGACCACCAGGGATTTTTGGCAAGTCTTGGGGGGATCAGAAGGGTGGGGGTTGTACTTAATTAAATTTAAAGGGTGGGATGTTTTTTTTTTGGTTTTTTTTTAACTTTAATGGGAAACGAATACCATACATAACTAATGGACGAATCGGGGTCCCCCGAAAACGGATGTAACGGATTTGGGTCCCGACGAATACGAATACCAAATCGAACGTATCTGTCCCTGCTGCATATCCCTACAGGTTACCCCAGTATTTTGCTTCTGTCTTCTTACCAGTGTCTATCCCACACTTTTATTGAATTCTGTTGCTGTCTTTATCTTCACCACCTCCTCTGGGAGGGCATTCCATTCATCTATCATTTTTTCCATGAAAAAATATTTCTGATGTTGACTGATTCCACCTGATTGTAGCTTTAAGCCTTAACTCCTAAGATCAATTCACCATTGGTGGTTATAGCCTCCAGGAGGCAAATAGCAACTGAATTTCAAATTTTGCAGGTCATAAAAAGGGGATATTTGGCTGCTATTTGGTGTATTTTCAAGCATTTAAAAAGATATTTGCAAGAGCCCACAAAGATATTTGGAATATGCAGGAGGCAGAACCTGCCTAAAATCTCCATTACTGGACTTCAGTCCCATCTACAAATAATAATTTATCTCCCCTGAAAATACAGGTTTAATTTGCCTTCTGGGATTATCTACCCCAGATTTCTGCTCAGAGCAAGTGTAAGTCCAACTCATCCTTTTCCCACCTACCTTTCATTATTTCTTAGAGGAAAAATGTATTTTATATTTTTTTTTATTCCCATGGAAAACTATGGGAGTGGGGCCTGAGCCACACTTTTCTCATTTCATTCTATCTGATTTTAAAGAAATGGGTTCAGAAAAATATCTCAGGAGGAATTTGCTAAGGTATCCTGTTTGAAGTCATTTTTTAGTATTACTGCTTTGAAATAGACAGTACTGCGATAGCCATGGCCCACTGCGGCACTGTACCTTGAAAAGCAACCTTGACTATCCCTACCTTCTGTTGCGAGAGTGCTAGCGAGCGGTCCCAATTCCGGCGAGATTAGTGTGCCCTTGGACCACGGCGCAACTGCAGAGGGGCTGCGAGAAAGCGCAGAGGCAGGTAAGACGTGTCCAAGCTCAGGCGGACAGGCTGAAGACAAACTCTGACCTCTGCTGAACCTAAACACATTGAAAGAGACCCAGCAACGCAATGCTTGTCTCTGGGTTAGCCCTCCGGCCACTTGATAGCCCTTTGGGACCTGCCGCCTTGAAACGGCAGATGTGGCAGGATAGACTGAGGTCAAGGGCAGACGATGGTACTGGAACAAGATGAAGACACTTGAAGACATGGTTGAGATGAAGGAACTTGGAGACATGGTCGGGCAAAAACATTAGGCAAGAAGGCGAAGCTAAGGCAAGGCTGAGGCTTTAGGATGAAGAGAGGGTCCGGGCGGCTCAAGACTGGTCCATCCAGAAGAGGCTTTAGTGACCGGGCGTGACCGGCACCCTGGTAGGTCCACTGACAGCAGGGTCCGCTGGATGAGCAGAGGTTGGCCCCCAGAACCTGGAACATCCGCACCAGGACAGGCTTAAGGGGATTAAGACTCTTAGAGAATGGATAGATGACAGCAAAGTTAAAACTCAGGATGAGGTGGAATCCAGGCCACACTCCTAACAGGTTCCAGCCGGAGTAGAGGCTTCAGTGACCCGGTGAGGCGGCGCCCTGGCAGGTCCACTGACAGCATGATCCGCTGGCAGGACGCTAGGGGGGACCCTGAACCAAGGACATCTGAGGACAAGGCTTCAAAGAGAGGAGCCAGAAGGAATGGACGCCTGGAGGTGGAACATCTGACAACGAAGACATCAGGATCATCTGAAGACAAATACATCTGGAACATCTGAAGACAAGAACATCAGGAACATCTGAAGGTAAAGACATCAGGGACATCTAAGATGAGGACATGGGCTCTGACGAGAAACCAGGAGCACAGAAGAAGACAGGACGAAGGACCAGGAACCATGGATGAAGACGACAAGGGAATTCCCATGACGAATGGCATGCCTTGAAGAAGCTGGAGACAAAGAGAAGTGCAGGAACGGACTGGCTCCTTGTGAAGGCAAAGATGGACTGGCGAAGGGTCCTTTTATAGAGATGAAGAGGAATACCCTAGATGACATCATCAGGAGGAGCCGCGGGGCTACTCCCTCCGCGGGCCCTTTAAGAGGCTGAAAGAGGCAGAAGACCACCTAGGAGACTCGATGTTCGGCTACAGACACATTGGTAGCTATTTTGCTGAGGGTATGATGATAAAATTAGATTAGCAGCTGGGACTGTTTGAAAGGCTGCAAGTAAAATAACAGGGTAAACTCTTCATATAGTTATGCATTGTTAATCTGTGTACAATTGGCCTTTGTAAATTGCTCCCCCCCCTCCCCCCCCACCTCTGGATAAAAGTATGTGCACCGTGAACAGCACACATACTTTTACTGAAGGAAAAAGGGGGTGGTGTCAGATCATAAGAACATAAGACTTGCCATGCTGGATCAGACCAAGAATCCATCAAGCCCAGTATCCTGTTTCCAACAGTGGCCAATCCAGGTCACAAGTACCTGGCAGGATCCCAAATAGTAGACAGATTCCTTACTGCTTACACCCAGGGATAAGCAGTGCTAACTTTTATGCAAGTGCAAAGTACCGCACTCCCTTGCTAGACCAAACATTTTAAAGGAAAATGAACTCTGTGACAAATATATTTCCACTAAAGAAATTCATTATTAAGTAAAGTATTTTGTTGGAATATGACTTGAAAATCCAGTGGAATTTATGTATCTAAAAAGAAAAACCCTGAGGGTCAAGAAGTTTATCTTCCCGCTGCTTGGGAATGGACCCTGGGGCAAAGAAATGCAGTGAGAAGAGGTGTGTCAGGTTGTCAGCCCCCCCCCCCCCCCCCCCAGCTAGTTCTCTTTCCCTGGTGAGGACACAGGAAGGGACTACATAGTTATTCACCTCAGTTTCCTTTCTGGCCTTCGAATGACAGAATCAACCTCTTTGTGAATTATACTCCAGAATTATATTTGGCATCTCCACAGCATATCGTGACAATATCACCACGTTATTCTTTATCAAGGAAAAAAATCAGCAATGAACAATAACACAGCTGAGGCCCCCAGAATGCGCAATGGTCGCCTGCTTCTTACAGGGCTACCATGGTTTGAAAGGGCCATGCGGCCCTGAGCCCACCCACCCCAAAATTGTCAAAATGCACCCTGGATGCCTTTTGAAACCACCACCCGCCCCCCCACCCCCTGTAGAGGCAGCCCGGACCCTAGAAGGGTTAAAAAAATAGAATTTAAAACACAAAGTGACCCCCTTACCCCCTTCCTAAACCCCTCCTCTTTATATCAGAATCCCCATGCAGTCCAAGCAAAGACCCCCCCATATGGAAATCTCAATCTCCCCTCCATCTACCAATCATCCTCAAGTCACCCACCCAGCAGACACCAATAATCCCTGGAGTCTAGGGTTCCCCTAACCCCTTCTATCCAAAATAGACACTGGTGGTATGGGAGGGCACCCAGACCCCACCCCTGTACCTTAAAAAGATCCCTGGTGGGTTACTGGTGGGCTGGAGAACCCCCTAGTTCCAGGCCCAGTTGATGCCATCTTTCAAAATGGTGGCTACCGGCCTTTTCCCCTATCCCAGGGCTTCCCAAACCTGTCCTGGGGACTCCACAGCCAGTCGGGTTTTCAGGATATCCACAATGAATATGCATTTGCATAGCATGGAGACTCAGTATATACAAATTTATCTCATGCATATTCATTGTGGATATCCTGAAAACCCGACTGGCTGTGGGGTCCCCAGGACAGGATTGGGAAGCCCTGCCCTATCCTATGGTAAAATATTTACACCTCCCTCAAGCAATAGAAAAAGAGGCTGAATTTTTTTCTAAATCACACATAGTTGTATGGAACTGATTATTGATGAGCTGCTTTGCATGCATTAGGTAATTTTAAGCATGCAAATGCTTGCAAAGCAGCTCATTTCAACAGGGGAAGAAAATCTTTGTAAATATAGCATGATATTGCTGCAATGTGGAGGTATCACACTATAAACAGTATTTAACATGTGATAAGTACTGTTTTATCGTGCATTATCACCTTATGGCTTAGTAAATCTAGGTAAAGTTTGGTGCAGCTAGTTCCAGTCGCTGTAAAGTTCTAAAGAGGGGATACACACAAAACACAACATATCGATATTAGGTGCAATCTGAATAGCTAATGCTCACAGTGAATTAAAACTAATCATTAGAAGCTTGGAGCTTCAGGTGGCTTTGTCTTGTTGTAAACAATCTGCTTGGTGTCAATAATGAATTTGTAAATCACAAAAGAAACCTTGAGTCGGTCCTCTCATTATTCCTAACGGTTATTTTTTTAATAAAACCTATTGCCTAACACAGGGGTGGGCAATTCCAGTCCTCGAGGGCCACAAACCTGTCGAGGTTTTAGGATATCCTAATGAATATGCATGACATAGATTTGCATACAACTGAGGCAGAGTGCATGCAAATCTCTCTCATGCATATTCATTAGGGATATCCTGAAAACCAGACTGGTTTGTGGCCCTTGAGGACCGGAACTGCCCACCCCTGGCCTAATAAGTAATTTTAGAAAATGAGACAAATCTAATAATTCCTACAATTAATTTGTTAGCATAAGATTCACTTCCCACAAGGCTGAAACTCTGTCTTAACAATGTATAATGTGCATGTCTTATAGTACTCTGGTTATATTTGAATATATAACAATATATAACATTGAATTCATGTAGCTAGTTTTGCTGGAAAATAAATTCTCATTTACATATCCATCTGTCTTTCTGTCATGCATAGTAACATGAGGTTTTGCCAACTTGGCTTGGATTGGCTTCCGACGAGAATCTTCCCATCATGGGAGAGATTCACAGCAGTTGTGATAATATTCAGTTCCCAGTATTTCAGGACTCCAATTTGTAAAATTTTTCGTACGGTTTTCAGATTAGATCATGAACAATCTATTTGTGATCAAAGTGTTATCAACTAACCTCAGAGTTGTGGATCAGGCTCTGGCACTCCTGTTATCACAAGGCAGCATGCGGTGAGTGGCTAAGCCCATGATCCTGCACTCCCAGACTCGGCCTCTTACACAGAAGACTGGAGAGGGAGGGGCCACTTTAGTGACTGAGCCCATTTTTACAGGACTATTTAGTACAAGCATGCTGCCTTGTGAGGGGGCAGTGTGGGGGCATAAAAACATACGAATTGGCGTACAGAGTCAGACCATGGGTCTATCAAGTCTAGTATCCTCTTTCCAACAGTGGTCAATCCAGGTTACAAGTACCTGGCAAGTACCCAAACACTAAGTAGATCCCATGCTGCTATCGTACAGTGATAAGAAGTGGCTATTCCCTAAGTCTACTTGGTTAATAACAGTTTATAGATTTCTCCAGGAATTTGTCCAAATCTTTTTTAAACTCAGCTCAGTTAGCTACACTAACTGTCTTAACCACATCCTCCAGCAATGAATTCCAGAGCTTAACTGTATGTTAATTAAAAAATAATTTTCTCCTGTTTGTTTTGAATGTGCTACTTATTAACTTTATGGAGTGTCCCCTAGTATTTGTATTTTTTGAAAGAGTAAATAACCAATTAACATTTACCCGTTCTATTCCACTCATGATTTTATAGACCTTTATTTATTTATTTATTTAACATTTTTATATACCGGCATTCGTAGGACACATCATGTCGTCTCTTTTCCAAGCTGAACAGTCCTAACCTCTTTAGTCTTTCATCATAGGGGAGCTGTTCCATTCCCTTTATCATTTTGGTTGTCCTTCTCTGTACCTTTTCCAATGCAAGTATATCTTTTTTGAGATGCGGCGACCAGAATTGTACACACTACTCAAGGTGTGGTCTCACCATGGAGCGATAGGGAGGAATTATGACATTCGCCGTTTTATTCTCCATTTCTTTTGATAATAATTCTTAAAATCCTGTTTGATTTTATGGCTGCTGTTGCACACTGAGCCAAGGATTTCAAAGTATCTTTAAACCAGTTTGCAATCCACAATAGGATATTGCTTCCTATCCCATGACCTCTTAATTTTTCTCAGAAGTCTTTCGTGGGGCAGTGCCATAGAGAGAGCAGGGGCGCAGCATATTAGGAATGAAGGCCTACAGTGTGGTGGTGCAGATGCTCTGCATCTGTCTAAGAGGAATACCTTTATCTTAAGTGAAGCACTCAAATCATATATTGATAGAAATGTAAATTAGATGGAGGAGGTGGTAGATGGCATTTGTCAGAATCCGGCTCTCGCTTTCAATAAATAAGTAGAAACGCACAGAAAGGGAGGAATCACACAAAGGCACTTGTAAGGAACAGGAAGGACAAGGAGGTGTAAGAATACACAGACAGGAGATAAGGGAGGGAACAATATTATGAAAGATATGCGTGCAAATGTTTATTGTCTGGCAAATAAAATCCTGGACTTAGAGTCCTTTAAAACAGAGGCAGATTTGGATATTGTTGATGTCACAGCGACATAATGAATCTCATGACTGGGATACAGCTATAGCAGGTTATGGTCTGGTCAGTATGGACCGAGCAGGCAGAAGAGTGAGTGAGGTGTCTAAAGCATCCCATTAAGCAACTGAATTGCAAGGATATGGGTAAATGAGGAGGCCCTGTGAGTTGTCATAGAAAGGGGAAGAGCCACTTTTATTATACCAATGTGGTCTACAGATCTCCTGCACAGAAAGAAGAGGTAGTTAAAGATTTAATCAAAGATATCCATAAGATAATATGGAAAGGGAATTGGATTTAGTCAGCAACCAATGAGGGCCTGGACTTTTACTGTCTGATGAGCATGGGGGTAACCAGCACAGAGCAGCAGTTACTACTCATAACAGAAGGCATGGGATTACTGCCCTTAACCAATAAACCTTGATGCTTTTGATGCAACTACAACATCACTCTCTGTTTCTAAGGGGGGGGGGGGGGGGGGGGAGAGGTGAAAGGAAAGAGAAATTTGGATTCAGAGACAACCAACACGAGCCATGACTTGTTTACAGTCTGGGGTACTGATCCACAGACATTAAGGAAACAACACAGGACTGCTTTTATGGCCAAGTCCATAAGCAAAGCACATCAAGCAAAACTGACTGATACATGGGGGTAACCTGCACGGCATGGCAGATACTACCATGGGAAGCTTGCTGAGCAGACTGGATGGACCGTTGGTCCTTTTCTGCCATCATTTCTATGTTTCTACGTTAGGAGATTTTTATTTGCCAGATGTTGAATGGAGTGTCCCCGCAAAAAAGACAGAAGTAGGGAGATCCCAGACTCCTTTCAAAAGACACTTCTCAAGACAACTGGAAATTGAACCTGCAAGAGAGGGGGCAATAGTGGATCTGCTGTTTTCAAATGGGAAAAATATTTTTAATGCCACAATGGGTGATGAACTAGGTTCCAGTCATCATAAGAGCACTGTCCATTGCCGGTCCACAACTCTGGAAGTCCCTACCTCAAAACTTATGAGTGGAACCAGAAATCAGAATCTTCAAAAAAGGACTTAAAACCTGGTTATTTAAAGAAGCGTTTCCAGAGCCATAAGCCCCCAGAAGAAATCCTACTATTTTTAAGTACAGTTTTAGATGCTTTTCTAAGTCTTAAATTCATTTTGATAGATGCTCTTAGATGTTTTACTCTTTTAAGAAACCTTTTATCTTCTTATTGTTTTGACATGATAGCATTTTTATTTTAAATGTTTTATTAAGTATCTTATGTAATTTATTTTTCTTAACTTTTTGGAAGTCAAACGATTTTAATTACATTTGGCGATACTTTGTAAACCGATGTGATGTCTGTTTCGAACGTCAGTATAGAAAAATGATTAAATAAATAAATAAGTAAGACAGTGTGATTTATCATAACAACAAAAGCAGGGAGGGTCACACAAAAGTCACAGCCCTAGACTTTAGGAGTATCAGGTTGTTAAGATGGCAGTGTGTGTGGTGATGTTGGAGATGGGGGAGGGGAAGGACAGGCTCAGTGGTTCTGTGGCAACTGTGGTGCACTGCCGTGTAGAATATCAGAGTTCAGTTGTCAGGACAAGTCTCTGCAGCTGAGACCAGCTGGGTCTGAGGACACCATGGAGGCCATGAGCCTCAACTATTGCTCAATAGTGACATCTAGTGCTTAGACTCAGGATCCATATCACCTGGACTCGATACATCCATAGTCTGGGATCCCTGAGTGAGGACTGTTGTTATGATGGCTGGGATGAATTGAAGGAGGATATAAAAATAGGGGAAGAACACTAGATAGTTGCAAATTAAGGTTCATAGTACAAATTAAAGTTCTTGGTGCAATAATTCAATACAGGCTAGCTCTGACTAAGCTCAAAGGAACAGGAGGAAACTTCCAACCCAAAAAATAAATAAATAAAATATGGCAGGGTGAGAAGTTCTAAGTGAAGTAGAACAGTGGGATAATTTAAAATGGAACATTGTAATGGAAGTAAACAAAGAGTAAGTGAAAAAGAGACCAGTATGGTTTTCAAAAGAGAAGGCTGAAAAAGAGTAAAATATTAGTCTTCTAAAGATCATAGAGCAAAGAATACAGGGAAGAATATCTGGAAAGGCTGAGGGAAGCATGGAAGGTAGGCAGGACCACAAAGGCATTAGCAGAGGGCAAGAAAGGTAAGGCAGTAAAGTGACAAACTGTTTTGGGTGCCCAAAATTCAAAGACATCCAGTTATCTAAGCAGGGCCGGTGCAAGGGGATTTGGCGCCCTAGGCGAGCCTTCTTCCTTGCGCCCCCCCCCCCCCCCAGTCTCGGCCCCGACTCCTACCTCATTCTCAATCACGCCCGCTGACTGGGGTTTTCTGGGTCGCGAGCAGATTGGGCACTGCTTGCGGCCCGCCAAATCTCCACTCCTCTTTGCCACCACTTGCGGCCCCATATGGCTCGCACCCAGTGGCGCACCAAGGGTCTCCGGCGCCCAGGGGCCAATGCATTTGTGTGCCACAGAAAATCAGTGGCATCTCTAGACAGAAGAATTTGTTTTGGGTGGGGGGGGGAGCCAAAATGACATTTCTTCATCACACCCACCTCTATAGCATGGATCCTGCTTTAAAATTGGTTATAAAAAAAAGTGTTGTTAAAAAAAGTCCAAAGGGTCCTCTGCATTATTTTAAAAAGCTGGCCAGTTTCACACTTCTAGTAAAACTACTATAAAATTATTTGATAGCCTCATTCAACTAATTCTATATGGCTATGAGAGTGAAGACTGGAATATATAGGAAGGGACAGAATGTCAATACAAATCCTGCACCTCCAGTTCTGTAACTCTGTGCATCCACTGAAATTCCCCCAAACAATGGAGCTTGGATGTTTCCCTTACAGTTCATCATACTAAAAGATATTTTCAAATTCTGGTGTCACCTCACAGTAACAGCAGCACAAACACCTTCCACTGCCAGACACATTGTGAACTAACATAAAGCACCGCAAAAGAGACACCCAAAATCTATACTGCAATCCCATCATAACATAACAGTAATAACACCAAGGACTCAAACAACAATAACCCTACCTGTGAATAAGCAAGGATAAATATTACACTGGGTCCTAGAATACCAATACACCACCTACTGAGGAAACAAAACAAACCCAATTGCTATAGATCCCTATGCTAGCAGAATCTCTCATCATGGTCACACACACAGAGCAGAGACAGACCCTCACCAAATACAGAATACAAAATAAAGGAGCACAAATTAGAAAAAACTGAAATGGAAACCCCAAGAAGCCAGACTCTGTGTATTAGCAATGGAAAAACAGAACAACCATTCCTCATAAAACAAATAAAATCAAGAAACAAAGCATCAGTTATAATAGTAAAACCATACTAATAAAATATTTTAAAACTACTGATAAATAGAATTTCTATTAATTAAAATCATATACATTTTTTACAATTTCCCAAACACCAATAAAATATTTCAAAACAGTACATATATCAAATAACACACAATAATTAAAACTAATAAGGATTTTAAAAAGCCCCTGCTGTCCATACATGGGAGCTCTTGATTTCCAGTCACCCTGATATTATCGAGGATTAGGAGGTTATCCTCTCTCTCTCACACATACTCACATGTCCATTCTCTCTCACACATACACTGTCACATACATACACATTCATGCTCTTATACCCAACCATAACCTCTCGCTCTCACAGACACTGACACACTCTCAGGGTGTAAGACACTCTCTTCCTCCCCCCCCCCCCCCCACTCACACACACTCTTACTCCCCTGGATTTTCTCATACACACTCATGCTCTCACTGGCTCCCTCACATACACACAAACACACACTCCCAGGCAAGCTCCCACTCGTTCTCACACAAACACACACACACAGGCAAGCTCCTAGTCATTCTCACACTGAACCCCAGGCAGGCTCCCATTCATTTTCACACCACTCCCTCTCCATCCCCCAGGCATGCACACATTCATTCTCACACACACAGACCCCCAGGCAGGCACCAATTTATTCTCACACACACACATACACCACAAACAGGCAGGCACATATTCTCACACATACAAACCCCAGGAAGACACCCATACATTCTCATACACAGACACACCCTCAGGCAGGCACCCATGCATTCACACACATACACAGCCAGGCAGACTCCCATTCATACACATGCACACACTAAAGGCAGAGACCCCCTCTCTTTCTTTTGCCAGCAACCTCAGAGCCTCTCTCATCCCTCTGCTGCCACTGTCACTGCTGCTGTATGGCTATTGCGGAGGTGCTGATTGCTGCTATTGGCACTGAAGCCCATTCTGCTGCCTCCTCTGTGCAGGCCCCATGGGCTTCCAGTTCCTCTATGCTGATCTCATACATTGTGAGATCCGCATAGAGAAAGTGCTACTCTTGCACATTCCCAAAGATTACATGTTCCAATCAGTAAAAAGTAATTTATTTCTTTTTACATTTGCTGTCTGATCTTAGTTTTCTAATTGGTTGGTCACAGGCTTTTTTTTTCCACCTTCCCTTTCTTATTTTTTTGCCAATTCCTTTTATAACATATTTCTTTTCTCTCCATCTGTCTGCTTCCCTCAAACACACAGTCAGGTTCTCATTCTCACATGCTTTCTCTCTCTCACATACACAGGCATTCTTACATGCTGTCCCTCATACAATTATTTATACACAGTCTCTCTCTTGCACATCCTGTCTAACTCTCACTCCCACATGCTGTCTTGCTCAAGCACAGGTTCTCACTGTCACATGCTCTCTCTCATACAATCATTCCTACACACAGGCTCTCACTGTCACATGCTGACTCACACACACACACAGGCTCTCTCTCACTCCCACATGCTGTCTTGCTCAAGCACAGGCTCTCACTATCACATGCTGTCTCTCACACACACAGAGGCTCTCCCATGCTGTCTCTGCAAACATTCAGGTCTTCACTCACACCCACACACACAGTCTCTCAACTCATCTCATACACGCACACATACACACTGTACAAACCCTCAGTCTCTCTCTCACCTCTGGGCCTCCTCTTCACGGGCCACTGCAGGATGGGCTCTGCAGCGGCCCCGGTCTTCTCGAGCCGCGCTGATCCTCTTCTGCACGCGGCTGATGCTCCTCCTCTTTCCTGCCCGCGCGGCTCCGGCAACATTTTTCTTCCGGGGTCGCGCGGGCAGGAAGGAGGAGAAGTTCCTGCATTGGCTGTTGCTCCTCCTCTTTCCTGCCCGCGCGGCTCCGGCAACATTTTTCTTCCGGGGCCGCGCGGGCAGGAAGGAGGAGAAGTTCCTGCATTGGCTGATGCTCCTCCTCTTTCCTGCCCGCGCGGCCCCGGCAACATTTTTCTTCCGGGGCCGCGCGGGCAGGAAGGAGGAGAAGTTCCTGCATTGGCTGATGCTCCTCCTCTTTCCTGCCCGCGCGGCCCCGGCAACATTTTTCTTCCGGGGCCGCGCGGGCAGGAAGGAGGAGGAGGAGCACCAGCATGTTTAGACGCGACTGTACCACGGTCCTGCCGATCTTCTTGCTGTGTGTATCCGGCACACAGCATAGCAGTAGTTCACCGCTCAGCCGCCATTGGGATGACGTCCACCGGCGGCCATTGGCCATCAGCGGCTCGGCGCCCCCTAATGCTCAGCGCCCTAGGCGATCGCCTAGTTCGCCTAGTGCTTCCGCCGGCCCTGTATCTAAGTTATCTGGATATAACTTAGAAGGGATATTTAGCAGCATGGCTATGCTACTGAATATAACCGGATAAGTTCTAATTAGCTGGATAAGTTATATCCAGATAACTTTAGACCTGCTATTGAGCTGAATATAGGCACTTATCTGGTTAAGGTGCCCCACTTTGGTCTGCCCGTCCCCAAGATATCTAGCTATCTAGTTACCCCGTCTGCGTCTGGCCTGCGCACGAGCCTGCTCACCTCTCTGGTTCCACGGCGGGTCCTGGGTTGGCCTCCCTAGTGGCAGCTGCGAGCTCTTCCAGGCCTCGGTGTTCTGCGGCGGCGGTCGCCAGACCTTCCACTGCGCACCAGACCTCACATCTGAGTTTGGCGCCTTCCATGGCATTGGCCACGCCCCTACGTGTGCGTGCGGACCGCCCGGCCTCTTGTAGGGCCAGGGGCGGGTCTTAGCTCTGCGGTGCGCCCTGATTGATTGCCTGATATAAGGAAGTCCCTGCCTTCACTTCCTTGCCTTGGCATTTGGGTTTGTACTGTGCTAGATTGTCACTGTGTTTGAGCCTTGCTCCAGTCTTGTTCCAGGATCCTTCTGTTCCAGCCTTGTTTCTGCATCCTTCCGTTCCAGTGTCCTCTTGTTCCTGTGTTCGTCTGTCGTCTCCCCAGGTAGTACCTCTGGACAGCCTTACTGGTACTGACCTCGGCTTGCTCCTTGACCCTCCTGCCTGCTGCTTGCCTTCTGACTTCAGCTTGCTCCTTGACTACTCTGCCTGCTACCTGCCTTCTGACCTCGGCCTGCCTGTGATCTCATCTGCCCTCCAGAACCTGACCTCTGCTTTGTTGACCACTCCTCGGCCTGACTCCCAGATTCTGACCTCTGCCTGATTGACTACGTCTCCTGGTTCTGACTCTGTCCCTAGCCTTGTCATCGCCTACATTGTTCTGGTCCTCCTTGCTCCAACTGACCTCCAGTCTCGAACCTGATCGCGCTCCTCTCCTGTCCGTGGGCACACCTGTCTATCATCTCTCCAGGAGACCCTGCGAGGCCCACCTAAGTCCAAGCTGCCCGGGTCCCTACGGGCTCCTCACGGGGGGGACCTCGGGCTTCCAGTGGTGAAGCTCATCCTAGCCTCTGTCTCCTCCAGTGCTCCGCCCCCTGGGGGCAGGTGCTTCCTGGTCCCTACCAGGGAGCCGTTCTCCACTGCTCCAGGACAAGGGTCCACCCCTGAGCGCAACAACTAAGTGGTGGCCGCTTAACATAGAAGGATAGTCAGCAGCTGCCACTTAGTTGGATAAGTCCCTATTTATCTGGCTATGTAGCGCTAAATATCGAACTTCACGTTAATAGGTTAATAAGAAAAAGGTGCAGAGGTAAGGAGGAACTGAATTACATATGCTTTTTCAAATGCTAGAAAACATGGCTTTATAAGAGGTCAGGATTTCTGATGTATATATCTTGTTTTTATGATGTTGTGCACCACTTTGACTATTTAAATAAATAAACAAACTTTTGGCACTGTCTCACATTGAAGACTCATATAAAAGGTTAACAGTGTAGGGATAGGGTATAATGTTATAAACTGTGTTAGAAACTGGGTGAGAAATAGCCCACAGTGGGTAATGGTTAATAGGATTTACTCCAAGTAAAAGAGGGTTACCAGGTAAATGCATCAGTGATCAATCTGGGGACTGAGCATGTACAGTACTTTCATAAGTGATAATTTCAGAGTTCCTAGAAATAAAGGTCTGGTCTTTTTGTAAATGATACTAAAATCTCTTCTCTCTCTCTCTCTAAGCCTGCAGCATACTGAAACAGGCCTGTCCAGAAACATCGTGAACTGCGATATATACTGGCAATGTAGCCCAAATTGGGCTAATAGTGCAACTTGCGATAAGAGCTTTTCGCATAGCTGATATCACAATTTATGATACACATGCTTATTAGCATAAGGTACACCCCTTTTTGGTATCGCATGCGATACCAATGCGATATTGGAAAATGAGGCCCATAATGATTTATTCCTATGCCTAATTTTTGCATAGCTCCAAGCTTTGTACAATGGAGGGCTGTTATAAGCCTTTGATTTAAAAAAACAAAGAAAAAATAAAGCAGCTCTCTTCAGCTAGGCTTAGAAGAGTATTTCTTTTCATAGATTTAAGACAGTTCTTTATCTTAAGTTTTCCCTTGCCACTTCTGTAAAGAAACCTCAGAATCAATACTGGGCTATTACTTTTAAAATGTATCCACTAAAACATCAAAAATATCTTTTTGAAATGCAGGTAATACAAAAGCTGAAGCAACCAAAAAAAGTACATTTTTAAATGTTTTCTCTGGAGTGTGACTCTGGATTCAATAAGCAGTATATAAGTGTGAATATATCTTTAAATAGGCCTTATTTTAACGCTTGTTAATTTTAATAAATTTAAGATCAGTACTCTTAGAGCTCCTATCAGCCAGAGATTTCTTCAAATATGTGCCTATGATGCAATAAATAAAATCCTTCCAAAGAAAGGCAGAATTTCCCTCCTGTGCGTATGGGTAATAAATATACCTGAATACAGAGGAACTCTCTCCAGGACAAGGAGCTGCTGACAGATGGAATTGATGTCACAGCCAGTATGGCCAGAACAGCAAGTCCTAAAATCCCCAGACAAATGTAAATTTCCATCCTCCAGACATCGTCTTCAATCCAGGCATTTTCTTTTCCCTGCTTCACCTATGAAAGGAACAGATGTTACCTTGATACTTTCCAGTGTATTCATAAATCAAAATATATACACAAAGAAGAGACCTTGGTTAAAAAAAATATACTTGTTTTTGTTAGCAGTACCAAATTATGTTAACTGCCAGTATATATTTGTTTTAAAAAATCTATGTTACTTCTAATCCTGAGCAATTATAAAATGTTGAAAAAAAACCAAAAAACCGGCAACTTACAAATAAACATCATTCTCTAATTGGGACTTTTGTATTGGTAAATCAGGACAAAAAGGTCTTCATTCTTCAAACTATCCTAAAAACTGATAAGCCGGTTAGAAAAGGGCTTGTTTTAAAGCAGTAATATTTATGAATGTTGTTGACTCTCTTCATATCGTTATTCATTTCATCCCTAGGCCTCAATTATTATTTTGGTCCAAATCTAATTATCGTGTCTCAGTGGAACAAAACGTGCGTCATGTTCTGTTATGCTGCTTCCTAACAGGTCTGAATGTGTGAGGCACAGACCCTACTCAGCAGGAGGGACTGATTTTAATTTGGCACGGAACCATCCATACTCCAGGCTCAGCACACGGCGGGATTAACTCATAGTAACAGACTAGGGGAAGCTGGTGGAGGCCATGATTTTCATCAGGCTGTATCCAGCCACAGAGCAGGCAGCATCCTCTGTGTGGCACTTCATATTGCCAAATTATTTATATCCTCTAGCAATCTGCAGCACAAACAGCAACTGTTCCCAACTTTGTAAACGTATTACAAACCCCTCTTCTTAGGAGTAGCAGCAGCTACATTTACTTTACCTTGTTTTAGCCGTTTGAGATTTTGACCATGAAGGCTCCAGAAACATTTTCTACTTTAATTTTCATCCGGGTTTCCAAGTTTAAAATGAGAAATATACTCCATGGAAAGGTAACAGAAAATTAAAATTGAAAGTGAAGTACCTTGGAAAGTACAATCACTAATGTTATTGTTTAAAAATTACATTTTAATGTTGTTCTAATGATCCAACTGCTAAAAGAGTCACAGCCTTTTCAAGTAAAAAGTGACAATGGCTGAAACAAATTAATTAATTAACCTGGAATACATTTCATAGAACCCAATTATGAATAAATGATAAATCTTGCAAGTAGCAGATCAATACGCGGGAACTTTAACTGGATATTGTTATGGCCTTCGGCCACGGGCGGCCGCGGCCGACCCAACTCACTTCCTGCCATGCCTGGCCTTCCTCTCCAGGGGAGCTCGCGGCTCCTGCCAGCCATTGTCGCTGCGCTGTTCCTGGCCCTCCTTGCTCCACATGGCGGCTGGGACGTCGCCAGCCCACACTCCGACTCCAGGCCTTCCTAGTTATGCGCACGTACCACCTGTTCTCTATTTAAAGGGCCAATGGTGGGAATCCCTGGCCCGTCCCTGACTGATGACATCATTACTTTGGGACATTTAAGCACCTCCTTTGGCCTATGCAAACTGACTTGGCAACGAATTCCTTCGCCTCACTGGTGCTTGTTCCTGTCTCTCCGGACCTATGGTTCCTGCCTTGGATCTCCACCTGCTGTTCTGGACTCTGGCTTGGGTACCCACTCCTCGGGGGCCTGCTTGCGCTTCCTTTGGGAGACCTGGTCTCCAGGCTTCCCCGCTCCTCGGGGTAGCTCCTGCGCTCCTCACCAGAGGTCCTGCTGACTCGCTCCTCCGCTCCTCGGGGTAGCCTCAGCACTTCCTATCAGAGATCCCATCTCTATGCTTCCCCGCTCCTTGGGGCAGTCTCTAACTTACAACACCAGAGACTTTGATTCTCCGCTTCCCCGCTCCTCGGGGCAGCCTCTAAGTCACCATATCAGAGACTTTGACTCTACATTTCCCCGCTCCTCAGGGCAGCCTCTATGTCACTTTATCAGAGACTTTGACATTACACTTCCCTGCTCCTCGGGGCAGTCTCAACATCTTTACAACAGTGACTTTACTGTACGCTTCCCCGCTCCTCAGGGCAGCCTACGTCACTCCATCAGACTCTGTGCTTCCCCGCTCCTCGGGGCAGCCCCTACGTCATCACACCAGAGACTCTGTTGCTACGCTGTCCTGCCCCTCGGGGCAGTCCCTGCATCACTCCTTCAGAGATCCTGTCTCTGTACTCCTTGCTCCTCGGGGCCTGCCTAGCGCACCTCTGCCTTGGAGGTTCCTTCTCTGGTACATCGTATCTTCAGTCCTGCCTAAGTACTGTGACCCCTCTGAACTGTGCCTCTTCGTCCCGCTCCTCAGGGCACCTCACAGTATATCTCAGTGCAGGTACCTGCGATCATGTGGCAGTGACGCAGGACGTTCTCACGCTACTGAACTACAGTCATGTCCCCTGTTGCAGCTGACCTTGCCTTCCGATGGTGAGGACCTGTGGGGCCCCACCTCTCAGGTAGCATCAACCTCCACCTCGGGCCAAGGGTCCACGAAACCCACAAATCCTAACAGATATTCAGTGGAATTTATCCGGTTAAATGTTCCGCTAAATATACCTGGATAAAGGTAATACAGATAAAGTTATCTGGATAATTGTTATTTTTGGCAACTTGTGGGATGCTCCCGCAAGCCGATGCACTCACCCCAACACTACCAGTCATCGGGGCCTCCGTCCTGTGGCAGAGGCTGCCAACATTCATCTGCACAGCAGGTCACCACCTCAGCTGCCACCATCTAGGTGCATCCTTAGGCATGTACAGCTGGCATCGCCTGATTTAAAGGGCCTGTGGCGGGAACAGGCTGTGGAACCCCATGATGACTTCACTTCCAGAGCCCTATTAAAGGGCTTTCCTGCTGCCTCCCATTTGCCTCAGCAATGGGTCACCTAAATTCTTCTGAGTGTGAGTTGTAGCATCTTCCTGTGTTCCAGTCCAGCCTGCCTCATCCAGCCTGCCACAACTATGCCAAGCTTGCCTCCACAGTATGCCGCCTATGCTGATGTATTCTCTAAGCAACGGCCGAAATCCTGCCTCCGTATCACTCCTATGACTGTGGCAGAGATCTCCTCCCTGACAAAGTGCTGCCATGAGGAAGGATCTATTCACTATCTCCTCCTAACACAGAGGCCATAAGGGAGTATATTAAGGAGAACCTGGTGTAAGTTAAGGGCCAGCATAAATTTCCTTTTAGCCTAATTTTTATATATTCCTTTTTTATATAGATACTAATAGTTAATGTTTTTAGGTAGATCATGTAATCTTGTTTTTCTCATATTTCTCTCTTTGAATTTCTGCTGACTTCTAGCAGAAGTCTTGATTTCCTCTGTCCAGCTGACCTTTCACTTTATTGTCTATTATCTCAAATTTCCTGCTACTTTTCTGTTACAGCTAAAATTTAACCATGCTCCCCAGAACGCCTCTATCACTACTTCTTTTTCTCCAGCTAAATTTTATGCATGTAGGGACTTACCCAGACACAATTTAGCTGGTCAAGGTGGGATTTTTTAGAATTTTGCATTTTATCTGGCTAACTAAAAATTAGCCAGACAAAACCTTTGAATATTGACCTATCTACATAAAACAGTATACCTAATAAACTCACCTATAAAGTACATAGATTTTCTTTTTGAGGATAATTTTTGTAAGGTATTTACCCTGATAAAATCACCTGAATGAAAATTGCCTTCCTTAAATGTGACTAAAATTACATGTGGGTTCCATCAACACATACCTAAAAGATCCCTTCCCATCCCCCAATTGTGATAATTAGAAAATCCAACGATCAAGATCAGCAGCTTCCCTTCCCCTCCACCAAGAACAATCTGTAAAAACACATAATTGGACATCACACTTTTAATTGATCTCTATTCTATGTTCCCATGCAGCTGTCATTAGGGAGCTATCCTACATGATCTGTGATTGGGGAATCGTTAGTTCAGTCCTAGAAGGGATCCAACGGCTCCTTCCACATCCACCTCTTACAAAGCTTCCTTACTACTCACCACACAAAAATAATATTCAAATTCTGGTATTACCTCAGTAACAGCAACACAAACTTTATTACCAGTAACATCGTGAAATAATACAAAACTCAGCTAAAAATATATTCAGAACATACAGAGCAAACTTTCAGTATCATGACATTCTAACTGCCAGACTCAAACAGTAATAACTCTACCCATGAAAGGGCAACATAGTGGTCATTATAACAGGCCCTAGAACACAAAACCAAGCAGGACTGCTATAGTCACCCACAAAGAGCCTTCACATTAGCAGAATACCTTGCTTGCATCATACAGACAGATCATCACCAAATACTAATTAAATGATCACAAATTACAAATGTACAGACAAAATCTGTAATAGAAACCCCAAGAAGCCAGAATCTGCTCTAGTACAAGGACTAGGGGGGCATTCCATGAAGTTAGTGAGTAGTACATTTAAAACAAATTGTAGAAAATTCTTTTTCACTCAACACACAATTAAGCTCTGGAATTCATTGGCAGAGGATATGGTTAAGGCAGCTAGTGTAGCTTGGTTTAAAAAAAGGTTGGATAAGTTCCTGGAGGAGAAGTCCATAAACTGCTATTAATCAATAGGGAATAGCCACTGATTGTTGCTGACATTAGTAGCATGGGATCTATTTAATGTTTAGGCACTTGCCAGGTACTTGTGACTTGAATTGTTCAGTTGGACCCTTGGGCATTACAGACCCTTGGTCTGACCCAGTATGGCATATCTTATGCATCAGTAAATCCCTCTAAAGCAACCCACACCGGTGCATGGTCTGAGATAGCCAAAGGACCAATATCTGCCGTCTGCACATGTGGGAAGGAAATCCCAGATATTAATATATAATTGAGTCAGAACTTCAGGTCATGTGGCCTGGAAGAGTGGGTAAAATCCATCTCGAGAAGATGGAGACATCTCCAAACATCTATAAAACATAAATGTTCACTTAGATATGGGATACCTCTCCTCTGAGAACTCTTATTGGGGGACCTAGCCGGGCAGCGATCTATTTGGGGGTCAGAAACCACATTGAAATCACCACCAAGAAAGATAGGTATATGAGAATAGGGGGCCAAAAGGTTAACAATCTGAGTGAAAAAGGCATGAGAGTCTATATTAGGTGCATAAATACTCCCTAGAATTATCCAACGACCAAATAATTGGCCTTCCACAAAAATGTAGTGATCCTCGGAATCCTGCATTACTTTTAGCGTTTGAAAAGATAGGGATTTATGTAGTAATATAGCCACGCCTGCTTTATGAGCAGTAGAGGAGGCATGAAATACTTGCCTAACCCATTGCTTCTGCAATTTAGTGTGTTCAATGGTCGTTAAGTGTGTTTCTTGGAGTAGAGCTATGTCAGTTTGGAAATGCCACATAGCCTGTAGAAGCTTGTAGCGTTTCTCCACAGTACCAATACCACTCACATTTCATGAGATACACTTAAGAGATTTGGCCATTATCCTCTTCCAAAGAAAGAAAGTGAGAAAAAAACGACTATGCATTATCACTGAGTAGAGGAGAGAGACCCCCCGGCCTAGGTCACCCCCGAAAAAAAAAATCCACATAAAACCAGACCTGTGAAAGAGACTCAGATAAGGAAAACACACAACTGTGGTCAAACCCATAAACCTCCCCCCACCCAACTCCCCAGTCTCCCATAATCTAACAAGAACACCACATGGCTGTGAAAAGAAGCAGAAAAATAAAGATAGTACATATAAAGAACCATCTGGAATCCACATCAGGGGACACATGTTACATGCCATGGGGCTCCTCCCCCCAAAAAGAAGAATCGCAGAAAAATTAGCCATGAAAATGGCTAATTTTTCTGCGATTTTTCTTTTCTTTATCTTTTCAATTCAAGTACTGCTGTTCTTTTTCACAACTAAAAACAAAAAAGAACAGCAGTAACCCAGCCAAATGTTGGTCCACTAAATATTGAAAGTATAAATGATAGCAATGGTAACAGCTAGCCCACTATTAAAAAAAAAAAAAAAAAAAAAAAAAGAGAAAAGTCAAGTATTGTCCATATTTTGAAGGAAAAATAAGCTTCCTGTGGGGTAGCAAACAGATGTGCTTTGCCCTGATGCATGACACAAAGTTTAGCAGGAAATACCAGCGTAGTGTGCACATTTTTCTTGATCAATTGGTTACAAACCGGTGCAAAGGATCGTCTCTTCTCTGTAACACTAGCAGAATAATCCTGGAAAAGTAGAATCTTTTTCCCCTCATATTGTAGATCCTTCAGTTTCCGATATGCCTGTCCACCTTATAGGTAAAGTTGAGAACATGAAAAATGACCACTCATGCCTTAAGGTTCCTTCCAACTGATTAGGAACATGATTGTTGTGGTGGGACCATCCCTAGGCAGAAGGAGAGCCAGTGCTTGCGGCAGCCATGTTTCCAAGGTTTCTACCAGATGGGAATCAGGAACAGATTCGGGGAAACCCACCAACCTGAGGTTGCTTCGTCAGGAACGATTCTCCAAATCATCCACTTTTGCCAGGAGAAGCTCCTTAGAAGTTGTGAGATCTGAAATAGTGCCTTCCAGGGCTTGCACGCAGTCCTCTAACCCAGATATTCTGTGCTCGGCTTCTATCAAGCTTTGTTTAACCACAGTGATATGAGATCCAAATCCTGCAATTTGCTCAGAGAGCTTATTTAATTGACCTTCCAGGGCAGCTATTATTGTGGCAGCCAGTTCAGAGGAGGCAGGCTCTGCCATTGGCGCCACTGCCTCCAGCGGTCTGCCTGTGGTGTCGGCCATTTTGAGCTCTCCCGGCCATGCTTTCTCCTGATCTCTTTGCGTCGCTCGTGTCGACATTTGGGGGTCAAGCTCGGAACAGGCACCGTCTCTTAAAAGCAGGAGGAAAGAGAAGTTGGTTGCTGCGAAACACACTGATCGTGCTGCTTGAAAAAGGGTTATTTTTGACCAAAAGGGGGAGGGAGTCCCCAGAGAGCTGGCAATGTGCGACCGGACTCTCTCATGGCATCACATGACCCTCAAATCATTTATGTTTAATTGATAAAAGCCCTTACTAAATTACTCTAATCTTGACAAGCAGCAGAGATTACTGATCCAAGTATGACATGGTGAATAAATTATACTCTAAGAAATAAATAATTAGAGATTGTAATAAAAAACTTGAAGTCCAGGAATCTGGTTTTTAAATATTATAAATAAATACAAATAACCAAACTACCTCATGAACTATTGCAGTATCAAAGGAAAACCCTAACCCATCTTCATGTTCTAGCATCTTGACTACTTCAACTCTCTTCTATGGCTTCTCCAAGTTCTAACATTCTCAATTCGGTAAAACTAAATGCCCTCTTCCTAGTTACTTATGTCAAAACACAGGACCATATTTCTCCTTTCATCAGAAAACTTCATTGGCTGTATGTCTTTGTTAGGATCCAGCATAAAAATGATCCTGCAGGACAGGATCTGTGAGGAGGAAGGGAGACCTGCCTGAATCTGCTGAGCCCTGGCTAGACTGGGTAACATCAAGCTAGGTTGAGAGAACATTGCACAAATCTCATCTTAGGGTGAGTTTCCTCACGCCGAAGGTCATCAAATCTTCACAAGAGAGCACTGTTCTGTTCGTACGACTCACTTTGATTGTCAAAGTGGCCCCTAACCCCTACACTAATACCTAAACCTCACCTCCAGTTACTAGGTGGGTCTGCCATAGATATATAAATACCTATCTAGCATGAGGGGATTATGGCTAGTCTCTCTCTCTGTCTCTCTCTCTCCCTCTCTCCCTCCCCCCCCCCAGTGGCCCTGATAGCTGGGCTGACCCTTCAGGAGCTTAAAAACATTGTAACATGCAATAAAGCCCTATCACATGGTTTTACGCAAATGAAAAAGGTGTAGTCAAAACTATAAGCCCAACCCACTTGGCCAAAAGTCCCACCCAATATCCTGTCATTTGCATCGCACCATGCGTTATGGTGCTTTCACATGCATTAAAGGCATTTTTTGCATGCGAAAACACCATTTAGCACTTTGATAAATGACCCCCTGGGACATGATCATGTTATCAAGAGGAATGCAGAACAAATTTTAATCTAGAAAAACAGCAAGAATCTTGGGGAAATGCAATTTGTCTTTGATTAAAGGCCAAGATTTTTTTTGCAATGTATATTATAAGCTCTTGAGAATAATTCTTGTAGGTTAAATTTACGTATACTAAATTTCCTAAAGCTATTAGCATTTTCCCAATTGAGCTGTTACGAAAATTCTATGTTGAGGTGCTAAAGAATCCTTATGATTTGGTTCCTAAGGCATACTATTTACTTTATAGATATATTGGGAATTCTTTTTTTTGAAGGTGTTAATAAACATGTGGATAAAGGTGATCCGGTAGATGTAGTGTATTTGGATTTTCAGAAGGCGTTTGACAAAGTCCCTCATGAGAGGCTTCTACGAAAACTAAAAAGTCATGGGATAGGAGGCGATGTCCTTTCGTGGATTACAAACTGGTTAAAAGACAGGAAACAGAGAGTAGGATTAAATGATCAATTTTCTCAGTGGAAAAGGGTAAACAGTGGAGTGCCTCAGGGATCTGTACTTGGACCAGTGCTTTTCAATATATATATAAATGATCTGGAAAGGAATACGACAAGTGAGGTTATCAAATTTGCGGATGATACAAAATTATTCAGAGTAGTTAAATCACAAGCGGATTGTGATACATTACAGGAGGACCTTGCAAGACTGGAAGATTGGGCATCCAAATGGCAGATGAAATTTAATGTGGACAAGTGCAAGGTGTTGCATATAGGGAAAAATAACCCTTGCTGTAGTTACACGATGTTAGGTTCCATGTTGGGAGCTACCACCCAGGAAAGGGATCTAGGCATCATAGTGGATAATACTTTAAAATCGTCGGCTCAATGTGCTGCAGCAGTCAAAAAAGCAAATAGAATGTTAGGAATTATTAGGAAGGGATTGGTTAATAGAACGGAAAATGTCATAATGCCTCTATATCGCTCCATGGTGAGACCACACCTTGAATACTGTGTACAATTCTGGTGGCCGCATCTCAAAAAAGATATGGTTGCGATGGAGAAGGTACAGAGAAGGGCAACCAAAATGATAAAGGGGATGGAACAGCTCCCCTATGAGGAAAGGCTGAAGAGGTTATGGCTGTTCAACTTGGAGAAGAGACAGCTGAAGGGGGATATGATAGAGGTCTTTAAGATCATGAGAGGTCTTGAACGAGTAGATGTGACTCGGTTATTTACACTTTCGAATAATAGAAGGACTAGGGGGCATTCCATGAAGTTAACAAGTAACACATTTAAGACTAATCGGAGAAAATTATTTTTCACTCAATGCACAATAAAGCTCTGGAATTTGTTGCCAGAGGAGGTGATTAGTGCAGTTAGTGTAGCTGGGTTCAAAAAAGGTTTGGATAAGTTCTTGGAGGAGAAGTCCATTAATGGCTATTAATCAATTATACAGGGAATAGCCACTGCTATTAATTGCATCAGTAGCATGGGTTCTTCTTAGTGTTTGGGTAATTGCCAGGTTCTTGTAGCCTGGTTTTGGCCTCTGTTGGAAACAGGATGCTTGGCTTGATGGACCCTTGGTCTGACCCAGCATGGCAATTTCTTATGTTCTTATGTCCAATGGTCAGTTCCCTTTATGGACTGATGCATTGGAAAACTTGACAGCTTTATTGCAGGAATCTTAGATAGAGATTCAAGATGATGCTTGTTGTTTTTGCTTTGGAACATGACCGTATATGGACCATGAAAATTTTTTTCATTCCTGTAATAAGTCTTTTTTGAGGCAACATTTGGCGATATTTCCTAATATTGCCAAGGCAACCCAACTTAGAGGTTATTTCTGACTAAAAAGCAATGGGGCAGATCTTCAAACCTGCACGCGGGCATAGATTTGTTTGCGCAACCCGGCGTGAACAAATCTACGCCCAATTTTATAACATGCGCGTGCTGCCTCACGCATGTTATAAAATCCAGGGTTGGCGCGCGCAAGGGGTGCACAATTGTGCAACTTGCATGCGCTGAGCTAGGCAGGCTTCCTTCATTCCCTCCCACCTTCCCCTCCCTTCTGCTATCTAACCTGCCCCCAACCCTATCTAAACCCCCCCCCCCCTACCATTATCGTTAAGTTACACCTGCCTCTTGGCAGGTGTAACTTGCGCGCGCCGGCCAGCTGCCGGCGCGCCATCCCCCAACCTGGCAGCTGTTCCGGAGGCCTCGGTCCCGCCCCCAGAACGCCCCAAGGCTGGCGTCCCACCCACGGCCCTGCCCCCGGAACGCCCCTTTTTCGGAGCCCTGGGACATATGCGTGTCCCGGGACTTGCACGCGCCGCCGAGCCTATGCAAAATAGGCTCAGTGTGCGCAGGGGCAGATTTTCAAAGGCTACGTGCATAATATACGCGGGTAATCTGAGAAAATCTGCCCCAATGTGTATTAAATATTGGTGCATCTTTTCTTCTACAATTTCCATGTAAGTGTATTGTTAAAATGCTTTGACTCATTTTGAACCGAGAAGGACCATCTCCTGTTCTTTCTTAGTGATTTTGTTTCATTATTAATGGCGAGTTATATTATAGATTTATGGTGCATTTCTTATTATAATTTATATCCTATAATTTAGGTTCCCATTATTGTGGACTTATTGGATTTTAATTCTTCTGTTTTTATTTTTCAAACTACTGGAATTTCTTTGATTTATATATCCATATTTTGATTGTCCTTGTTTGACTTGTTAATTTTTGAAAAATTCTGAAAATTAAAAAAAAAAAGATTCTGCAGGTTTTCAACATAACACTTCCTACCTCATGAATGGTTGCTCATGCTCCATCTCCTTCACCTCCATATGTGCCTGAATCCTCACTACTCTGATTCCAGTTGGAAGAAAATATTTTCCCTGCATGTGCCTCTATAATTCTTAACTCCTACATTCTTCATGTGAATGATTCATTGTATTGACATATGTTTTTAAATGAAATTTATCTCCTTTGCTTTTGATTCTTTTCCATTACTCTAATCAAAATCTGCACAGTCCTTCCATATAAGTTCTTGTTCAACTCATTGGGTCTACATGCTTACATTTACCCCTGCTTGACTCTTATTGTAATGCATTTTCCACAGTTCCTGGACAGCAACTTTCCCTAAGTTATGATACCTTTTGTTGAACCAACAGAACACTTGTCTAAAGATGTAGCACATGAGCTTTCAAGTCTACATATATGTCCCTTCTTCTCATCAAACCTTTTCATGAAAGATGCTATACAAACCAGGGGCTTATACTATAGAACATTGCCATTCTCACCTACAAAATCTTTGCTAGGTTGCAGTGGTTAGCATTACGAGGATTTATATATAAGATGCAATTAGAATTTTGAAAATGTACCACAATATGATAATAATTATGCACAATAAAACATCGAAACTACTGCTCAGAGAATACAATTTTCATATTACAAGATATTATTTATACCAAACTTTTTAACAAGAAATAGGCTCATACCTGTTGATATGCCCAGGACAGCAGCTTGTATCTGTAAGACCTTCTCATTGGATAACTCAAACTATAGAGTGCATGTAGGAGAGCCATGTAAAAGCTGAGAAGTCCAAATTGTTTTCTTGATAACATCCATCTGTGCAACCACTGTGGAAACCTCTTGTGCTTTGTACCATAGTGCAGCTGAAAACCTGCTGCTAATATTCCTGGTAAATAAACCAAAGTCAAAAGGGAGATTGAAACCACGGGCAAAACTTTGTTTATGACCAGGATTGGAATTTTATAGAACACATTCTTGTTAGCTGTAACAAAAGGGTGAAGTACTTCCCTTAGAAAAGTGTAAATAAAAGTAATCACTGACAAGGTAGTCGCTACCTTCACTGGCAAGCACCATTTTGGAAAGAGGTCAGGTTTACTGTATAAATCAGAAGGGTCTTCAGACACCTTCAAACTGAATTCTTGCTGAGAATGGAAATGCTCTGCCTCTGGAGTACTGGTGACTTGAAAATCCATGTTCTGAAAAAAAAATAAAATAAAAAAAAGGCAAAATAAATCTGAACATTTAAACATTTAAATAAAGAGAATTAAATCGAAGAGATTATTTGGCAACACTGACTTCATCCCCTGCATGAAAAACAGGAGGCAGAATATACAGATCACAAAAAATATGATATAAATCACTTCCCAGTGAAAGGCAGTTTGGTTTCTTTGTAAAATCCTCATTAGAGATTAACCAGGTGAAGGTTTCTCAAAAACACTGAAATGGTGCATTGTGGATGTAGTAAAACTTGTTTTTTTTTTAAATAAATCTTATTGGATGTGCCTCTATTATTTTTCCTTTCTGCGAGGTGACTTTCACCTAAACTGTGGACACAATGGGGTACATTTTCAAAAACAGCACACGCGCGAACAAAAGTACGCTGGATTTTATAAGATATGCGTGAAGCCGTGCGTATCTTATAAAATCCGGGGTCGGCACCAGAGGCAGGTGTAAATCTGCAGCGCCAGCGGGCTGCTGGCGTGCCATCACCCGACCTGGGGGCTGGTCCGGAGGCCTCGGCCACGCCACCGGGCCAGCGCCACGCCCCCGGACCCGCCCCTGACCCCGGACATGCCCCGGACACGCCCCAGACACGCCCCCCACCCCAGACACGCCCCCCCGCCCCTTTTACGAAGCCCTGGGTCTTGCACGCGCCGGCGGCCTATGCAAAATAGGCCGCCGGCACGCGAGTACCCTGAGCACGTAAATCCGGCCGGATTTACGCGCACAGGGCTTTTAAAACACGGCCCAATGTTTTTGAGGAGTGTAATCCTATATATTTGTTCATTATAAAGAAGTTGCCTACAAACCACTTATTGGATGCAGTATTTGTGCTTAAAATATTGATACTAAGGTCAAATATAACATATTATTAAACATTAAAAGCTGTGAATGATTTTCGATTAGTTCAATTTATATTAGAAACAGGTAAGCCCTTGCAAATTAAGGCCTGGATTTTCTAAAATCACAGGCCTTTGAGAATCGTGTGGTACTAGGGGGCAGGGGGGGGGGGGCGGGCCTGCGAAAGCCGGCAGCGATCGCACCACCGCGGTGTTATCGCTGCCGGCTTTCGCAAACCAATAGCGCCACCGTGAAAGGTGGTGCTATTGGGCGCGTTACTGGCAGCAATAAGGGTTCTTACCTTTTCGCCGCCAGCGATGTCTCTGCCGCCTCTGCCCAGGTGCCGCCCCGACTCCTCCCCTTCCGGTGCTTACGCCGCCCTGATCTAGGTATCGCACGCGAAGGCCCCCTGAATTACCAACTAAAATGTGTTTTTAAAAGATATTGTAGTACAGTACAATTAATTCTTGGAAATGTAGAATGATAGGAAAATAGGGAAATAAGCCATCTTATTTCATTCCCTGGATCCAAGCAGGATTGAAAGTACCTGTGTAATCTCAGACAAATTTCTATCTAACCTTATCTTAAAAACCCCCAATAACAAAGATTCCACAGTCTCCTAAGTGAAACTTTTTCCAATACTTGTCTACCTTTTCAACTGAAAGTGAAAGACTTTGGGGCTGATGCAATACAGTGCGCTCTGCCGAGCGCACTCTTTAACCCGCTGTTGGACACCACCCCACCCCACCTTCCCTTCCCTTACCTCCCCTGCCCTTTCCACCCCCGCCCTTCCCCCCCTCCACCTTTTTTTTCTATCTGTAAACTTACTTCAGCCCTGGGGCTGAAGTAAGTTATGTGCGCTGCCAACTGCTGGCGCGCGATCCCCAGCACAGCAGCAAATAAGGCTGCTGTGCCGGGAGCCTGCCCCTGCCCCGCCCTTTTTTGCAAGCCCCGGGACTTACACACGTAAGGCAGTCGTAAATAAGAAAACAAAGGTGTGTGTGTGTGTGGGGGGGATTTAAGTAATGCTGGTGAGCGGGTTATATAGGGGGAAGGGAGGGGAAGGTGCGGGGGGGGGGGGCGGAAGGAAAGTTCCCTGTGAGGCCGCTCCGAGTGCCGGTGCGCAGTCTCTTGGCCTAGCGGCCCCACGCCCCTGCCCTGCCCCAGACTGCCCCCACACTGCCCCTTTTTTCAAGCCCTGGGACATACGCACGTCCCGGAGCTTGCATGCGTCGCTGGGCCTATGCAAAATAGGCTCGGCGCGAGTAACCCCCTGCACGTGTAAATCCAGCTGGATTTACGTGTGTAGGGCTTTTAAAATTTGCCCCTAAGTGTATGTTGCTCCAGGCTAATATATCAAAACATAGAGAAAATGATATAACTATTCAGGTAGCACTGAATTTTTAATTCATCAGCATACCACCAAACGTATACTGTATTATCAATTCAAGCTTTATCAATATAGCAACAAATCAGGTAAATTCATGGCTAATTTGATTACAACCAACAGAGGGTCTAAATACATCTCTGCTTTGAGAACAAAAAAAGCCCATTTAACTAACTCCATTTAAGATATCCTTCAAAGTTTTAAAACTTTTTATGCTCATTTATATTCTAATTTAGGTTATATATAACCTAAATGATTGTTCTGTTTTTAAAAGCCTCTACTTGTTTTATGTTCAAATACTTATATACTTACCTTTGTTAAATGTATAACGCTTGTATAACCTTTGTTAAATGTATAACGCTCCGGCGTAAGTTCCTGTTCACTGTACACCGACGTGATATCTTTGATGAGCGGCGGTATATAAAAAATTATAAATACATAAATAAATAAATAATAAATTCTTCCGAAGGCTGGGAAACAGAAAAATGTAAACTATTTCGTGAGAAGGCAAAGATTCCTACTTTTACGGATGACCAATTGTTGTGGTTGAAAAGATCTATTTCCACTGATGAGATTCTAGCGGGTATTCACCAAGCTAAGCGTTTCAAGACCCCAGGTCCTGATGGTTACAGTTCAGAATTCTTTAAGATCCTCATAGATCAGTTTTCATGACCTTTGAGATCTGCTTTCAATGCTTTGATTAAAGGGGGATGGTTTCCTGATCATTCCAATTTAGTGCATATCATAGTGTTACCAAAGCCGGGGAAGGATCCACTCAACCAGTTCTCTTATAGGCCAATCTTCTTGTTAAACTTTGACCAAAAGCTTTTTTCAAAAATGTTGGCAGATTGCCTGTCTGTGCTTCTTCCCAAAATTATATGTCCTGGTCAAGTTGGGTTCATTTGCAGGTGTTCTGCTTTAGTGAACATGCATTCTCTACTAACAGCTATAGATCTCTGTCAAAGAGCCTAAGAACCCTTTTTGGTGGTCAGCTTTGCCGCTGAAAAGGCATTTGACTTCCACATGTAAAAATGTTATTACTAATGTAAATACCTATACCTAATGTTATTCTCTTTCTTTTCTTCTCTCCTCCCAGTTCTATTACCTTGTTATTTGTAACTGCTTCCTTCTACACAAATAGGTTATTGAATTGTTTACTGTACACCCCTGTTATATGTAAACCGGCATGATGTGTTTGCAACATGAATGCCGGTATATAAAAATTTTAAATAAATAAATAAAATAAAATTATTTATTTTTCATTCTGGACAGATGGGGGTTGAATGGTCTTTTTTTTTTTTTTAAAGCTGTCTGAGGGAGATCACGTGAAGTAGTGAGCTGGGAGGACGCGTTTCTCACCAGCTCCAGGGCCCACTTCACCCATTGCGAGCCATCACAACCTAGCAAGCACTGGGCCGAGTCCACAGAGACATAAACAGAAAGAGCCTATGTCCATAATCAACTATATGAACAGATTGACTCCGCCGATGACATCTAGGGCTGGCAGGCGAGAGAAAGAGAAGCCGAAGACGACTACCCCCAAAATGGTGGCGGTTGGAGAGGGGGAGTCCTCTGCCACACCGGCAGCTATAACGATAGCTGATATAAAAGAGGCTATACGGGAAGCGTTGGAAGACAAGCTGAATTACATAACTACCCAAATAGGAGAAGTTAAAGAGACTTTAAACGAGCTAACGACACGCTCAGAGCAAGCGGAGAATAGGATTTCCAGCGTACAGGATGATACTCTGCAGATGGAAAGAAAATTGGCAGACACAGAAAAAAGAATGCAATCCCTACAAAGCAAACTGGAGGATCTTGAAAATAGATCCCGGCGGGATAACCTACATTTCCTTGGTTTCCCGGAAAGTCTGGATGAAAAATCTTTATGCTCGATCTTGGAAACATGGCTGCCGGATACCCTAGCGCTCCCGCACTTACAAGGAAAGCTTGTCGTGGAACGAGCTCATAGGATCGGAGCCAAGAGGGATGACTGCTCTTATCCGCGGTTAATAATAGCAAAAATATTAAACTCTGCCCACAAATCTGAAATCTGGAGGGCATCGCGAGGACAGAAAGATTTAACTTACCAGGGGCAAAGCATTCGTATCTTTCAAGACTTCTCTGCGGGGGTCTCTGAAGCCAGACGAGGCTTTTCGCCTTTATGCATCACGCTACATAATCGGGGAGTGAAATTTTCTCTGCTCTTTCCTGCTCGTCTGAGAATATGGCACGCAGGCAAGGTGCATACCTTTGAGGCCTTGGCCCTGGCGAAAAATTTTGTGGACAAAATGGCCGACAAGTAAGAAAGCACGGGCGGCCGACGCTGGCGGGTTATATATAAAAAAAGAAAAAAAAGCCAACATCAAGCGGGAGTTTAGCTTATTTTCATTTGAAAAAACAAAAAAAAACCAAAACAAAAAACAAAAGAAGCACTACCACCAAATCGGAACTACCATAGGAAGTTTTCCCAGAATCCTCTAGGGTGGTGGATAGTAAATGTGCCGGCAACGCAGGTAGAAGCCATCAGACAGCTAACGGACTAAGAGACAAAAAACAAACAAACAAAGACTTGCACAACAGGAAGCTAAATTGCAAAGCGGACAGAATGTGTCCCCGGTAATAAATAAAATTCGTGAGGATCTACCTGGTGGACTCGGATGGAAAAAAACAAAAACAAAAAAACCCACACTTTGTGAGATCGCCGAGTTTCTACGATGGTTCTACAAAGGAGAGTCGAGGACGGGGAGGCGGCATCACGAGGTACCGCATAGAGAACCGGAACGACTGTATAGGAGGATGCACAAACGGCGCGGAACAGAGCAGATCTCCAGACAGCGGGAAGAATCCTCGGGGGAGCTAGGGATGATCGGCAGAGCATCATGAAGGCCACCCTCCAGACGGAGTATGAACTCTTGGAAGCCACAACGCTGTGAAGGGAGGACTCACCCTCGGGGTAGGACCACTATTGCCAGGTCTTCCCTTTAAGGACAGCAGTGGGACGGCATTTTCACCTGCTTGGGGTTCAGAACATTGCATAAGGTGCCCCGTGCATTTTCAGGTCTGAAGATTAACTGCTGGGACCAGCAGTGACTATGGGGGCAGCGGACAGTGGGACTCCTAGTTACCTCTTTCTATGCATCCTTCAAACCGTAATTTTTCCATTGAGGTTGTAAGGGTGTTATGGTTGTGTTGTGTATTATAATAAGTTAATTCCAGGTACTGGTGAAGTGGGTACCCTGGACACATTAACAGGATCTCCATGCCTCCAGTAGGTTTAGGAGGTGTTAAGGTTTTATTTAGCATTGGGAATGGGAGGGGGGGGGGGAAGGAGAGGGGGAGGGTTTATGATTTATTGCCTGGTTACACATTGTTTCAGAATATCCTGCAGAGAGGTGCTGTGGAGACCATCCTAATGTGTCAGGTTCAGATGTGGTATGGGGGGGATTGAGTTAATGTTTTTTTGTAACCTGTTATATTTAGATAAAAGTTGATGTCTTTTGTATTGCTTGGAATGCCTAAGAGTCCAGGTATACCGAGTGATATGTTATGTACTAGTTGTTTTTTTTTTTATCAATAAAAGTGTTGAACATTAAACCATGTCTTTCTATATGCTCTGTGATTTTGAATTTTAGAATAGTTTCCACTATTTTTCCTGGCACTGAAATCAGGCTCACTGGTCTATAGTTTCCCGAATCACCCCTGGAGCCCATTTTAAATATCGGAGTTACATTGGCCACCCTCCAGTCTTCAGGTACAATGGATGATTTTAATGATAGGTTACACATTTTAACTAATAGATATGAAATTTCATTTTTTAGTTCCTTCAGAACCCTGGAGTGCATACTATCTGGTCTAGGTAATTTGCCAGTCTGGTCTACTACATCTTCTAGGTTCACAGTGATTTGGTTCAGTTCATCTGACTCATCACCCTTTCCAACATCCTCATTAATAAACACAGAAGCAAAGAATTCATTTAATCTTTCTGCAATGGCCTTATCTTCCCTAAGTACCCCTTTAACCCCTAGGTCATCTAATGGTCCAACCGACTCCTTCACAGGTTTCCTGCTTCAGATATATTTTTTAAAAGTTTTTATTATGAGTTTTTGCCTCTAAGGCCAAATTCATTTCAAATTCTTTCTTAGCCTGTTTTATCAATATTATTCACTTCCCTATTTTCTTCAGATGGATCCTTCTTCCAATTTTTGAAGGAGGTTTTTTTTGGCTAAAATAGCCTCTTTCACCTCACCTTTTAACCATGCCGGTAATGGTTTTGCCTTCCTACCACCTTTCTTAATGCATGGAATACATCTGGTCTGTGCATCTAGGATTGTATTTTTAAACAATGTCCATGCCTGTTGTATACTTTTAACCTTTGCAGCTGCACCTTTCAATTTTTTTCCCAACTATTTTCTTCATTTTATCAAAGTTTCCCCTTTGAAAATTTAGTGTTAGAGCTGTAGATTTACTTATTGCCCCACTTCCAGTCATTAGTTCAAATTTGATCATGTCATGATCACTATTGCCAGGTTGCTCCACCACCGTTACCGCTCTCATCAAATCCTACATTCCACTAAGAATTAGATCTAAAATAGCTCCCTCTCTCATCGATTCCTGAACCAGTTGCTTCATGAAGCAGTTGTTTATTCCATCCAGGAACTTTATATCTCTTGCATGTCCTGATGTTACATTTATTCAGTAAATATTGGAGTAATTGAAATCTCCCATTATTGCTGCACTGCCAAATTGGTTAGCTTCCCTGATTTCACTTAGCATTTCATCATCTGACTCATCATTTTGGCCAACACATATGGATTTTATACCCACACAAGGAATTTATACCCACATAGATTCTACTGTGTATTTACGGCCCAATTTTAAAAGGTCCACGTGTGTAAAAACCAGGGTTTATGGACGAGGCCGGGCCTTGCACGCACTACACGCATTTTACAACAGGCCCGGCCACGTGTGTAACCCCCGTTATGCGCTGAAATGCCGGGCATGCTGAAAGGGGTGGGCCCCTCTCTTAATTGTGCATACATTCTAGTGAAAATGCACAAAAGAGGCATTTGACTGAAAGTAGACCTCCCTTCAGATCTGACGCGTATAGTACATCTTTCATGAGAACTTTGTGCCTGTGTCCAGCATTGGAAGTACGTCTTAGCCACCCCTCACCCTTTCTCATTGCCAGAATACATTTTTCATCTGATAGGAAAAGTTCATTATTCAAACTGCAATCAATGACTGTGAAAAAATCTTTATAACTTGTCATGTAATTTGTTGCTCCTGAATCAATATATCAGTCTACCAGCATTTTTCTTTGAGCAAGTAGGAAAATGCAGCTCCAAAGCTATTCGATGTTTCTTTGGCTGATTGCACATTTATTAGTTTCTATTGTCTCTTGGGATTACCCATCACAGCACAAGCTCAGATTGTGCCAGTTAAAGCTTCAGGTCGGCCCAAGGGGAAAGAGAAACCCTCAGAGCAAACTGGTGGAGGAGAAAGGAACCACACACTCCAGCAGGCTTTGGAGTTGGGACCTAAGGAGCTCGGAGGATGGCCTTGGAGAGATGGGCGGGCCAGAAGGGGCATTAAGAGGCCAGAAGGAAGTGTGGTTTCCTCCCTTAGAGCAATCACAAAACAGACTGGAGAGGAGTGCATTAGCAATCCAGGCCAGGAAAACTTCTGAAGGCAGGGCTACCAGGAGGCATGCCCTGAAAAGATGTTGCTAAGGGGAGATAACCAAAAGCTTGCCCAGAATGTTTGCCAAAACAGTTAAAGTGTGATAGTGTGACATTGCAAACTTGTCTAAAGAGAGAGAGACTTTGTAGTCTAGGTGTTTGGTTAAAAAGAGTTTTTTTTTTTCCATGTTGTGGCATGAGAGGTAGGGCAGCATAGCCCAGTGTGATAGAGAACTAGAAAGGGGTTTATTTTCCTTTTTCCCTATGTATGGGAAGCCCTGAGAGATATTTTGATCTGCAACAGGATGAATTAACTCTGGAAAAGAGCATTAGAGCAAAGTTACAGTGAAGCAGAGTCGATACAGCTTCAAAGATTGTAAAGTAACCCAGATACCCTGGCTGGAAGGGACAAAGACTTGAGCAGTGTGAGGTAACTAGTGGATGTTGCAGTGGGAGATTAATATAATGTCTTCAACTGCCTAAATATTATTTGGGGATTAACCAGTAAGCTGTGAAGTTTTTCCTTGAATTTCTCAGAACTTGGACCTCAGAGTCCTGCAGAGAGGAATAGCGAGTGGAAGCCTCATCTGTGTTCTGATGGAAAGGGTTCACCGGGCGGCTGAGGACTTCACACTCTACTAATGTCTAGTAGTTCAAGTTTCTAATCTAGCCAATTTCTTTTAAAATGTCCAACCTTCCTGTACTAGTAACATAGCTTGGGGTCCAAGTGCCCATTAGTTACACTCCTGCTGTGAAGGCAATTTTGCTTTTTTTGAGCTGTGCCTGCCCACAAACCTCATACCCTATGGGCTATGTTTATTCACCATCCCCCTCTCCTGGTAGTGAAGGCAGTTGGAAAGTCTTTATTTCTTTGGTCTCTCCCTTGGGTTGAGCTGCATCATGATGCCTGCCAGTAATTTTGCTTCAGCTTTGTGATGAAACTCATTCATGAGTTTGTGTCTTACATACTCCAATGTTAATTCAGACTCAGGCCTTATTTCTAATACATTTATTAGAGGGCCATATGAAACAGGTAAATCAAACAGTAATATTGCTGATACATGGTTCTTTCATATCCTCTCCCATGCCTTTTACTGGAAAGCCACTCAGGACATTAGTCCCTATTCATCTGACTGGTACATCTCCTCATCCGGTGTTCCTTAAGGTTCATCTCTTTCCGCTATTTTATTCAACATTTACCTAATATCGCTATGCCATCTCCTCAACAGTCTCAACATTCAATTTAAGATCTATGCAGATGACATCCAGTTCTTTATACCTTACTCCTCATCCTGGTCTACCACACTCTGCACCGTATGTCTGCATATTAAAACCATTAACACATGGCTATCCCGTAACTGCCTCAAATTAGACACTTCTAAAACAGAAATCCTTCACTTCTCAACCATCCCTCATTCTGCCTGGAGACCCCTATCTAGATGATTTGCCTATTCCAATAGTCTCAAAAGCACAAAACCTTGGGGTAACCTTTAACTCAAGTTTAACCATGTCTTACCACATCTCAACCACTGTTATAAATTCTTTTTTCAAACTCCACATTTTAAAACATCTCCGCCCTTATTATTTTCCAAAGAATTTTGCACTGTCCTACAATCTCTTATTCTTACAGGTATAGACTATTATAATGCCCTCTATCTTGGTTGCACAACAATGCACTTCGCCCTTTGCAACTAATCCAGAATATGGCTGCACGCATTCTAACTGGTACCTCTCGGAAAGCTCACACAACTCCAAATCTATACTTGCTACATTGGCTTCAGGTTCAATACAGAATGCAATATAAAAAGTCTTATCTATCATACTCAACCTAATTTACAATGATTTCTCTACCTGGGTCTGTTCACGTCTCCGCATCTACCAACCTAGCAGGCAGTTACGTTCCCTACATAGAAACCTTCTAGAAATACTATCAGTCCGTTTGGCCAGGCTCGATATCACCAGAAGGCTCACCTTCTCAATTGCCGGCCCCTCGCTTTGGAACTCTTCCCAGATCATGTAAGGCAAAAAAATATTGCACAAGGAATTAAAAAACACATTTCTTCTCAGTGGCCTTTAGATCGCTCTCTATTGCTTGGTAGGCATTTCACAACATCTGTTACACCTCTATAACTTTTCTTTGACTTTGCCAGGCCTCAGACCATGATTATGCTCCTTTTTATCCCCCATTTTATTTTCAGTGTTTCATGGTATTCTTTTTATGTTATTTTAATCATGTATATTAATAGAATTAAACCGTTTTGACCAACATTTGTTGTAAAAGCAGTATGTAAACCCTTTTTAAATAAATAAATAAATAAATAAATGATGCGGCTGACAATTTTTTAAATAAATAAATGCCTCACAGTCTTTCTGTGATTTCTACACAGCATTTCGTGAACCTCTGCCTTAGACTGTATAATTTGTGAAGGATAAATAGTTCACTGTTGAAATTACTTTTTTTCATGAATTTTTTTCACTGATTCCCACATTTACTCACTTGGATATGTATTAATTTACTATCTTTCACATTTAAAAAAAATCATAACCTTAGCCTGTGTATTTTTCTCATCCCAGTCCTCTGAAATTATGGTAGGTCTATCCTTCTACATCACATTCCATGGTATTTTTATTCAGCAATATCTCTTTTAAACTTCCATGTTTGATAATTGCTTGCATTGAATTTAGTCAAATCTGCTCTGAGGTCAATACTGGAAGCTGTGCTCTGAGTTAGTTAACTTTCTTTTGTTCTACTCACGTTTTTTTTGTGGTCAAACCAGTATGATGCTTGCTTCAGGTCTTTTGATTCCTGAGAGTTCTGCCCTGTAGCTTGCTTCAGACTTGTATCAGCTCTCTGAGCTTGTAGCTTTTAGCATCTCCCTGGATTCAGAATCTTTTTCTCTGGGTCTGCAACCTTCTCTAGGCCTATAACCTCTCTGGTCCAATCTTGTTGTTCCAGGTCAGAACTGGATGCATGCAGAGGGGACCCCACACCACCAGAACACTTACTGTGAGGTAGAAAATTACTTGGCACTCTTCAGTGGTTTCATGAAAGGATACTTGGAAATCTGGGATGGAAAATAATAAACATTATTTACATAGTTACATAGATTTATTCATAGGGAATATGCTGGTGTGAACAAACACAAAGGCAGGGAGGAAAGGTAGTAGACTCAAACTGATTAATACAGATTACTTGTTACCTCAGTAACCCTCCCTTCTCAAGCAGGGTCAGGTCACATAGTCAGGAAATGTTAACCCCTTGCTATTAGATTTAGAGGATGACCTCCAACACTAGTCTGCCCAACTACTTTTACCAATGCCATATAATCACAGTTATTCTCTGGAGTTTTCTTCACTCTTTCACAACAAAGAATTAATTGTGCTAATTCCATGCCTGCTTATGTTCGTGTTTTTGACTCCATGCATTTATCACCCTATCCGTGAAGAAAAATTCTCATATTACGCCTTAGTGTTCAGGCACAGACAAACAGGAATACACCCAAGTTTTATTAGCAGAGTTTTTCTGACAACATACAGAATATAAAGCATTTTAAAATCATTTTCCTGTGTAATTATTACAGCACAAGCAGATTGAGTTAGTAACTTCATGCTACTCTTCCTGTTCCTAACTGAACAAAAGGCAAACAGTATAAACATTATTCTGTGAGTTTTATATATTCTCTCTCTTACATTATAGGTATAAAACTTGCACCTTCTTCCTCAATTGTTTGTTGGAAGGGGCTTATTAGTCTCTCCAGTTGTTGCCCATTCATTTTTATTTCTTTCCTAGACAACATTTGAAAACATGCCATTCTAAGCTTAAGGTGAATAAATATAGGGAAAACAAATCAGAAGTTTAATCTCAAAATCTTAGATTCATATTTCCACAAATTAATCTCCAACCTAATTATAATGTATGAATAGGCCAACCTCCCAGGCTCTGTAACCATGTACAGACCAATTATAGACTATGTAAACCGATCTGATATGGTATTCAACCATGAAGCTCGGTATAGAAAAATGTGAAATAAATAAATAAATAAATGTGACCCCCACCCTTTCTGATAATGGTACTAGCTCTAGGCTATCATTTAAAAATAGGAATTCACCCAAAATTTATTAACAAACCTTACTACTTAAAGTTGTTACCTTGAAGTTGCTATTCCTAAGATATATATCACCTAAAGTTTAGCTGCATCAGAAGTCTGGCCAAATCAAAGTCTTTAGCAGGACATAATACTATATTGCCAGGTTCTCTGTGATGTCTTGTGTTCCCAGCACTTTCTGTTGTCTGTTGCAATCTTCTTGGTTTAGCCTTCTATGCTGATGGTTTTACATGTAGTCATCACTGGCAAAGCGTATCTTGTCATCATCAATGTCTGACTCATAAGTAGATGAAATCTGGTACTAGTCCTCTTTCAATGGTTAGCCAGTTTATAGACATCTGATTAATTGGCTTTCTAGATATCTCATTAGGTATGACAGTCTCATGACAATAAGGGAGACCCTGTGCAATGTCAGCAAGTTGTTATCAATTGGCTGGAGTTCATTTAAAATCTGATCAGATGGGCTGTCAGTGTCAGTCCTTAATTATAATCATGGCATATTTAAAAAATGCTGTGTGGCAGTAAAGAAGAAGTGGAGATCAGTGTTTATAAAAGAGACCTTTATTGAACCTTGCCTGACTCTGGCCAAGTTTTGCTCTTGTGAAGAGCTGCCTCAGGGGCTATGCATGTCAGCAGGGTGGATAATGCAAAGTTTTACTCCCACTCTGTCTATTGAGCTGTGTGATTATAGCGTTTATGCTCAATATTGCTCCTTAGTAATGCAGTTGCTTGTGTAATCTGGACCGTGTCATTGAATTATCCAGCTTGAAACATTGTGATCACAATTATTTATTTGTATCTCCTGGTTTTAAGTGAATTTGAATTCAATCAGACTGCTTAGAAAAAAGCTTCAGTGTGTGTCCAAGGAGTACTGCCGCCATTTAAAAAAAGTCCACAATACTTTCTTCAGTTTTATATCTGTAATTACTTCTTTGGACATTGTTCTGTGCTGTACTGAATTCTTATACAGCTCTCAGGTTTTCCTCTGCTCCACACTGACAAATCAGTCTGCTATAATATATATTTTGTGTGATATCTAATGCAGTTAAACTCAGATTCATTTTACTGACCCATTCCACTTCTCCCCTTCAGTTTCCTGCCTTTCTTCTAACTCCTGAGCTAGGAAATGGGGTTGTGTACTCCTTATCTCACAGGATACATCTATAATACAGAAGTTAATTTCCTGTCTCTATGAAATGGATTCAGTCTTTAAAGTTTAGAAAGGCTAATTAAAATATAAAGAAAAAAAATATATCTTGAATGGGGCCCTTAGGTATACCTTTACAAGTTTACTGCCTGTGATCCTCATATCATGAGCTCTTGTTCCAGAACTTCCTTTTTCTTTGAAAATATTATTGTCTTAGTGTACTTTTTATGACTTTAGGTATCTGAATATCTCCATTTTATAAATATATATATCTATCTATCTATATCTATATATTTACGAGCTTAAGTTTGTTTAAAACATTTCCAGAAAAGTGGCTTGGAATACACACAAACTAATCCGTAGAGAGTTAGCCTTCTTTATCAAGAGTATAGCTTGTGCAGGTTAGAACATAAGAAATTGCCATACTGGGTCAGACCAAGGGTTCATCAAGCCCAGCAGCCTGTTTCAAACAGTGGCCAAACCAGGCTATAAATTCCTGGCAAGTACCCAAACACAAAGTAGATCTCATGCTACTGATGCCAGTAATAGCAGTGGCTATTCCCTAAGTCAACTTGATTAATAGCAGTTAATGGACTTCCCATCCAAGAACTTATCCAAACCTTTTTTAAATCCAGCTACACTAACTGCACTAACCTCATCATCTGGCAACAAATTCCAGAGCTTAATTGAGCGTTGAGTGAAAAAGAATTTTCTCTGGTTTTAAATGTTCTACTTGCTAACTTCATGGAGTGCCTCCTAGCCCTTGTATTATCCGAAAGAGTAAATAACCAGTTCATATCTACCCATTCTACACCTCTCATGATTTTAAATTCCTCTATCATATGCCCCCTCAGCCTTCTCTTCTCCAAGCTGAACAGCCCTAACCTCTTTCGCCTTTCCTCATAGGGGAGCTGTTCAATTCCATTTATCATTTTGGTTGCCCTCCTCTGTACCTTCTCCAGTTCAACTATATCTTTTTTGAGATGCGGCAACCAGAACTGTACACAGTACTCAAGGTGCGGTGTCACCATGGAGTGATACAGGGGCATTATGACATTTTTCGTTTTATTCACCATTCCCTTCCTAATAATTCCTAAAATTCTATTTCCTTTTTTGACTGCCATAGCACACTGAGCTGACTATTTCAATGTATTATCCATTATGATGCCTAGATCTTTTTCCTGGGTGGTAACTCCTAATATAGAACCTAACCGTGTAACTACAGCATGGGTTATTTTTCCCTATAATCAACACCTTGCACTTGTCCACATTAAATTTCATCTGCCATTTGGATGCCCAATCTTCCAATCTCACAAGGTTCCTCCTACAATTTATCACAATCCACTTGTGATTTAACTACTCCGAAAATTTTTTTATCATCTGCAAATCTGATAACCTCACTCATCTTATTCCTTTCCAGATCATTTATAAATATACTGAAAAGCACCGGTCCAAGTACAGATCCCTGAGGCACTCCACTCTTTACCCTTTTCCACTGAGAAACTTGACCATTTAATCCTATTCTCTGTTTCCTGTCTTTTAACCAGTTTGTAATCCATGAAAAGACATCGCCTCCTATCCCATGACTTTTTAGTTTTCTTAGAAGCCTCTCATGAGGGACTTTGTCAAACGCCTTTTTTAAAATCCAAATACACTACATCTACCTGTTCACCTTTATTCACATTTATTAACCCCTTCAAAAAAAATGAAACAGATTTATGAAGTTAACTTTTGCATATACTTTGAAAAATACAATCATATGCATGTAAGTCCCAATTCTGCCCCAACTTTGCCCCTGCAATGCCTATCCCAGTTCACATAAAAGTATGTATGAAATTGAGTCATGCACATACTTCTATGTAAAATGAGCCCTGGGCTATTTTATAACAGCCATTTATATTTATTTATTTATTTATTTATAGTTTTTATATACCGGGAGTTCCTGTATACAATACATATCACTCCGGTTCACAATTAACAGAAGAACTACTGCCGGGGGGCAGTTTACATGGAACAAATCTTGGAACAAGTATATACATATACATATATATATTGTATATACATATACAATACATATATATACAATACATATATATACAATACATATATATATACATATACAATACATATATATACAATACATATATATATACATATATATATTGTATATACATATACAAACAATGTTTTATGAACATATATGGCTTTGGAAATGAGGCCCGTAGAGCACAGATGACTGGGCACAGCCCGAGTTATATGTTAAATGTTTATGAGGGGCTGAGAAAGTCTGCACAGCGGGATCAGTCCATTTCATGGGGACCAGCAATTGGAGGACTGCATGACTACTTGGATAATAAACTTAAGCTCACGTGCTGCATGCACATTTGCATAACAGAGTTGCATAATTATTCTGATCTGATTTTGTGTAGAGAAACAGAGCTCGGTTATAATTTCAATTATAAAACTTTAGAGAAATATGAGGAAGAGCATTAAACCATTCTTGCCTTGCCTGGCAATGGAAGGAGGGGGGAAATCAGAAGACCTGGAGCACAAAGTGAAAGATGTTTCAGGAAAGAAATCTTGTACCACAACCAGTCAACCCAGTTTGTATGAAAAGCAGCTGCGAGTTTTAAATATTTTTTTCTGGCAAACGTACAATACAAAGAACAGGACTTAAAGTTAGAAAGTGTAATAGAGCACCATAAAAAAATGTGGCATTTACCTCTGAAAGGGTTTAAACCTCTAAGAAAGAAATACAAGAAAGATAGCCTATAAAGCTAATGGAGACAAAACAGAACAAAAAATATGAAAGGAATATGGTGAAACATTTCCCTGAGAAGAATTATTTTTTTTTCTGCTGAACAAGGTGAATTTGTGCAAAGAGAAAGAAAGGTGAAAAGTATTAGGATATATTTCTATATCAATGCTGGATTATATATAGCAATTTGTCCTGATTTACCTGTTTCCTGAATGAGTCCATTTTCTGCATTGAACATAATTTACCATTCAGCAGAAGAGTTAAATACAATTTTTTGATTTATTGAAATTATCTGGTCTTTTAGACAGATATTAAGTCCCACCACGTAGCTTCTAAACTACCTGGAACAGCACCTTTTTTATTTTTTTGCATCTCAGCTTCTTTTCCCATCATCCAGGATCATCTTAGAGTAGACTGTCTGGGTTTAACCATCCTTTAATAGACATGAGGGAGGCTGTGGTAGGGGGTCCCCTCTTTAGGAATACCCCTATGAAAGACATAGAACATTCCACCCAGTAATATCACCAGAAACCCTATTATGCCACCATGATGATGAGGTGAAGTGGAACAGTAGACCAAATTGAATGGAACTATAAAAACACCAACAAATCTTTATGTAAGAAAAGTAAATAAAAGGAAAAGAAAACCAATAATAATATAGGGAGGCAAGACTCGCGCTTGGCTCGCCATCCTCCCCCCCCCCCCCCCCCAGAAAACACATGACACAAATCGTGGCATTACAAACAGGCCACAGTTTATTAACCTTAACCGAGCCCTTACAAACTTAAAACAATTCTAAACAGCATTAACACCCCCCCCCCTTATTCCCCTTACCCCTTTTCCTTAACCACCTCGTCCCAGTGGCCAAGCGTTAACCCTCCCCCCCCCATTCCAGCCTACTCTGCCTCGCCTCTGCGAGAGCAGGCTCCGGCCTCGAACTTTAGCCCCTTAGTTCGCAGGCCGTCCTGTGCAGCAGCCCCCCCCCCCCCCCCCAACTACATGAGATACTCACCTCTCCCAACTCCATTTAACCAGTGCATTACAACATAACTTGGGCTTGGGTTCACGCCACAAACAAGGATGACTTACGTCGTCTTGTTCCCCCACTGTGGCCCTCTATCCCTACAAATCTCAGCTTCCAACCCCTCCTGCAGGGCATTGTTAAACAGGTCTATGGCCACATCTGACAGATGCACACCATCTCCGCAAAACAGTCCGGCTTCCACTCCCCATGCCCATTGATGCCCCCCCCCCCCCAGAATCCCCCTTCCCACCCTATCCACCTGCCCATTTGATGATTTATCTTCTTCACACCCATATTCCACAGTGTTTCCTCCTTATTCTTCAAACAGACGATTATATCCGACCAACCCACCCGTACCTGAGGCCATCTGATCATGACCTGAACTAAATCTTTCTTCATACATGTGATCAACTCTTTGCATTATTTGGAACCCACGCCATTACCCCCTAAGTGGATCAAAAGAATGTTGGGCACCCCCCACATTTCTACCCGCTCCTGCAGGAAGGGTAAGAGTTCGTCCCAACCCATGCCCCGTTTACTAAACCACGCCACCCTCCAACCCCTGCCCTCAAGGTTGAGGTGCTCTCCGTAAGGGCGGCTCCGTGCTCATCTCTGCACCCTGTGAATGGACGAGTGGCCCACGATCCAAGCACACCCGGGGGGGTTGGGGTTACACACAGATGTGCCAGGCCCTGCAAAAGGGGTGGGCCTGGCAGGGGCCGGCCAGGACAGCACCATTAGCCACTATCCTGGGGAATCACACGCCAGCAGACGTGCTGAGTTTATTTCTGTTCCCGAAGAGCAGTACGTATAAAAATAAAAAAATGGGGAAGGTTAGGGTTAGTTTAGGGGTCAGGGAGGAGGTAGGAAGGATAGGGTTAGGGAAGGAAAGCTCCCTCCCAGTCTGCTCCTTAATTGGAGCAGACTGGGAGGGAACTGGGGGAGACCCTATTGCGTCATGGTGCATATTTTTCTAATATCCCCCCCCCCCCCATGCACGGTGCAGACCACCCCACCATGCGCACGCTGATGCACGCATGTTGTAAAATAGCCGTGCCCATGTGTGCACATGGATGCGTGCACATTTTTTTTTTAAATCTACCTTTTTATGGATATATCAGAGAAAGGAGAAGAGTCAGAGGTAGTACTGTAAGATTGAAAGGAGATATGAAGCAATGGGGCGGATTTTAAGAGCCCTGCTCGCCGGTGAGCCTATTTTACATAGGCTCACCGGCCTATGTAAAATAGGCTCACCGACAAAGGTAAGGATGGGGTTTAGACAGGGCCGGGCGGGTGGGTTAGGTAGGGGAAGGGAGGGGAAGGTGAGGGGAGGGAACGGAGGTAGGCTGCGCGGCTTGGCGCGCGCCGGCTATACAGAATCCATAGCCTTGCGCGCGCCGATCCCGGATTTTAGCGGATACGCGCGGCTCCGCGCGTATCTACTAAAATCCAGCGTACTTTTGCTTGCGCCTGATGCGCCAGCAAAAGTAGGCCAAATCGCGCAGTTTGAAAATCTACCCCAATGGGTGGAGAAAGGTGAAGAAAAGCAAAAATATTGAACAAATACTTCAGTTCAGTGTTCACTACAAAACACCTTGGAGAAGGACGTCGCTGGTTGGCAAGAGTACTGATGGAGATTGGGTAGATACCACCTCATTTACAGAGGAGAATATTGATATTCATCCCTAATTGTCCCTTGGGATGTGGTGACATCTGTGCCTACCATAGAATATCATACTCCATTACAAAGAAACAGCATCACCACCCTGGTGGGAAGCATCCAAAATACAGGGAGGGTAAGCTCATGGAACTACCAGCATTATGATACTGAGGCCCTGCCATCCAACCCAGAGCTTTCCACGGAATCCTGAGAGGCAGCCTACAAAGGAGAGGGCTCCACATTAGGACTGGATGAGGCGGACAAGTGCAGTGCTTCGTTTTTGAGGAGAGAGGGGGGCAGGAGGCGCAAGCCCCTCTAAAGCTTATCCTACGCTTTATTTTTCCTCTGTGCCTGTACAAGTAATTCTCTTGCGAGGAACACTGCCTGATTCGCTTATGTTCCTTTAACCTCTGTGTATAATATATAATGGCCTTTGTCTCAGGAATGTCACTAGGAGTGGGTGAGAGGAGTATCTGCCCAGGGGGGGGGGGGGGGGGGAACCCCTTGTGAAGATGGGAAAATTACTGAAATGCAAGCACGGGATGGCAGTGGATGAAAAGTCAAAGTCAGAATGAGTGCAGTTCCCTTCCATCCAGGTTGGAGTGGAAAAGGGAGAGGGAAAGAAGACTGAGGATCAAAGTAGAGGGAGAGAGGAATAGGGGGCAGGGCTGGAATGGGGGAGGGGTTAGAGAAAGAAGGAGAGGGTGCATATACACTCCTACCCCAGGCATTGAAATGTGCAATTACAGCCCTGCCTTGCTGGATATCGTTTTGTTCTGTACTTTTAAGTTGTTCTGCTATAAAAATGTGGTCTTTGACTGTACTGTTCAGTGCTGGAGTGTAAAGCTGACGACTGCCTTTTTACTTTCAATAAAAATACATTCTACTGATTGCAAACTAAGGCCTGGATTTTGCATTCTCGCAGAGAAGGGTGAATCCAGCGGTAACGGGGGGCGGGGGCAGGCCTGCGAAAGTCGGCCGCGATTGCACCACCGCGGTGTTATCGCTGCCGGCTTTCGCACCCAATAGCGCCACTGTGAAAGGTGGTGCTATTGGGCGCACTACTGGTGGCGATAACGGTCCTCACCTTATCGCCGCCAGCAAAGATAATGCTGTCCCGACTCCTCCCCCTCGTCGCCCGACTCCGCCCCCGGCAAGCTATCACACGCGAAAAGGGACTTTTCGCGTGCTATAGGCTTAGAAAATGACCTCCCAAATGTTGTTGATGCGATGCTTTATATGTTGGAAGAAACAAAATGAGAATTTTAACACATTTAACTGCCAGTTGAATTATTTAAAGCACTTTTGCTTCTGCAGCTGCTCCAAGTGCTGTTTATGATTAGAAACGAGTAGTGGCATCGGGATGAGTAAAAGCATTCGTATAGTAGCAGCTGAGCAGGAGTGCGCAAGTATTATCCTAAAGGCCAGGAAACAGGGCTGCTTTTCAGTGTGTTCAAAAGGAATATTTATGGGATATATCTGCATATATTTGCTCTAAGAAACCAATTAATTAGCATACTATAATTATCACTCCTCCATCCATCCATCCAAACACTGGTTTAGTTTGTGGTAGGGTAGGGATGTGCATTTGTTAGAAAATAAAATGAAAAAACCAAAATGCCCTTATTGTTTTGTTTCATTTTCAAACAAAACAAAAAAAAATCCTGCTGAAATTGATTTTTTTTCATTTTTATTTACTTCGACAAATAGTGCACACTACTTCTGAATAGCGTGCACTTTTTGAAATTAGCACATGAAATACAGAAACAGTACGTGTTATTGGCAAAAACTGTTGTGCACTATTTACCAAAATGATAAAAAAATAAATAAAAAACATAGCCCCTATGAAATGAAATTTTGATAAAAACCTACTCTCCCCAAGTGAAACAAAGTGAACCAAAATGATGTTACGTGCCCCACCTGCAGTCGACCCGTGCACGGGACCGCTCACCTTCGGGGTCACACAGAGGGTCTCAGTCCTGTCTCCCTCGCGGCTCTTACAAGTCCAGCTAGGCCCCAGCGTCCCACGGCAGCGGTTGCCGGGCCTTCAGTCACATGCCAAGCCTCACGCCAGGCCTCTGCATCTCAGCAGCTAGCCACGCCCCTATGCGTGCGCAAGCGGACCAGCCGCTCTGATGTAGGTTCCAGGGTGGGGCCTAGTTCCGCCGCGCACCCTGATTGAACTCATGTTAAAAGGAAGTTCCAGGCCTCACTTCCTTGCCTTGGCAATCGGGTCGGTTTGTTCCTGAGACTGCCCTTGCTTGTGTTCCTGCTTGCTTGTTCCTAGTTTCGTTCCAGGATCCTTCTGTTCCAATTCCGTTCCTGCTTGTACTTGCTTCCTTGCCCTGCTTGTTCCAGTGTTCCTTGTTCGTCTCCCTGGTCTTACCCCGGACTGACTTACTGGTAAAGACCTCAGCTTGTTCCTGACCTGCCTGCCTGCCACCTGCCAAATACCTCAGCTTGTTCCTGACCTGCCTGTCTGCCTGCTCAAGACCTCAGCATGCTCTTTGACCTTGCCTGACCTCTGGATCTTGACCCTTGATTCGTTGACCACTCCTTGGACTGATTCCTGGACTTTGACCTTGCTCGCCTAACCTTGCTTGATTCTGGCTATGTCCCTAGCCTTGTCCTCACCATCTCTATTCTGGTTCGCTCTCCTCCAACCTGTTTCCAGCCTTGAACCCGATAGCGCTCCCCTAGTGTCTGTGGGCACGCCGGACTTAGACTCTCCCAGGAGACCCTGCGAGGTCCACCAAAGTCCAAGCAGCCCGGGTCCCTACGAGCTCCTCCCGGGGGGACTTCGCACTTCCAGTGGTGAAGCTCTACACTGCCTCTGTCTCCTTCCGTGCTCCTCCCCCCTGTGGATAGTCCCTGTACTGCCACAGGACAGGGGTCCACCCCGGAGCGCAACAAATGACATTTTTAGCTTGCACACCCCTAGTTTGTGGCTATTGAGGATCAGAGTTATATACCCTTGTGAAGTAACCTCATTGGAGGAATAATTTTTTTAAAATAGGTTTAATCTTCTTTTATTCCCCACAGATTGTGAGCAAGAAAAAAGAAACCTAGAAGAGCTGAATATAGAAATCAGCCAGTTTATACTACAGAGTGGTCTGAGGAAAATAGAACTACTGCTCTAATGGAATAGAGCTCAGATTTTATTGCCCTGCTGTGTGACATGCTTAGGTCAGATCTTACTGACCTGCTGTATAAAAGTTGGCTCATACTCAGTTTACATAAACTGTAGGCAGGAGCATTAGTAAGGAAGGAGAGGAACTTGCCAAGTGGCAGGATCCTTTGCATTTTAGCTGTTTTGCAGAGCTAAACAATGTACTTTTCAAAAAGGATTTTGGAGCAAGTGTGTTCAGTTTAGTACATTTTTCTGAATTGTGAAACATAGTACACATGTGAGGATATCTGCAGCAGTAGTTTCCCAAGGAGAAAATGCCTGTCCTGAAAGTTAGATGTGTCAAGCTGATAGGAAGGATATTCAGTGGTACAGCAAGGGCAACCAAAACGACAATGGTAAGACTAGGTGACTTGGCATCTAATTGGCAGTTGAAATTAAATGTGGACAAGTCCAAAATGATGCAGAGGGGGAAAAACAATCCCATCTATATGTATACAGTGCCGGGTTCTGTACTGGAAATCACCCGCCAGGAGAAAGACCATGGACTCCTTGAGGACAATATTTTGAAATTATCAGCTCGGTGTGCGGCAGTGGTCGAAAAAGCAAATAGATTGTTATGAATTATTTGGAGGGGAATGGAGAATAAAATAGAGACTAGCATAATGTCTCTGTATTGATCTATGGTGGGACTGCTCCTTGAATATTGCAAGCAGTTGTGGTTGCCCCATCTCAAAGAAGACATAGTGGAACTAGAAAAAGTGTAGAGAAGGGTAACAAAAATGATAAAGGGGATGGAACCACTCCCTTATGAAGACAAATTAAACAGGTTAGGGCTCTGCAGTGTGGAGAAAAGATGACGTGAGGGGATATGATAGAAGTTTATAAAATCATGTGTGGAGGGGAACAGATAAATAGGAAATGGGTATTTACCCTTTCAAATAATACTAAAGCATGTAGACATGCCATGAAACTAACAGCCAGTAGATTTAGAATATATTATAGAAAATATTGTTCACTCAGAGCGCAATCAAGCTATGGAATATGTTGCCAGAGGACATTGTCGAGGTGACTAGCATAAGCCAGGTTTAAAAGAAGTTCGGATAAGTTCCTGGAGGAAAAGTCCATAAACAGTTATTAATCAGGTAGACCTGGGAAAGCCATCACTTATCCCTGGAAGTGAGCAACTAGAAATAGATCTAATTTTTGGGATCTACTAGGTATTTGTGAGCTGAACTGGCCACTGTCAGAGACAGGATACTGGGCTAGACAGATCTTGATCTGATTTGGCATAGTTAGGGACCTTCATTTTTGGTTTTTATTTTATTAATTTTTCCTGGGAATTTATCAGGGTTTTTTATGACAAGAACAAAAAACAGGAACATATTAGTGGAAAAAATGTATCTCATTTTTCCAGGGAAATATTGGAGTTTATTTTGGTGGACAGAAGCCCAGGGCAATAAAACAATATTAAACAGATTCTCCCACTCAGCAGCATCCCTCTCTCTACCCCATCCCCCATCCAGCATATCTCCTTCTCGTCCCAAACTTTCAAGAACACCTTCCCTTCCCATTCCTCCTTACTAGTGGTGGCTCTTGGCTTCTCCTTTCTCCTTCGGCTGCAGGATTACTGAGGCTCCTGTGCTCTCCAGCACTGCACTTCTGCTTTTGTGCAGGGGCCAGGGAGTTTGCTGGGAAAGGCTTCTGGGGGTGTGGCCCATTTCAAATGCCACATTAGTGGAATTAAGTCGCGGACACTTTGCCTGCCTGGGGGGAGGAGGAGGTGGGACTAGAAACAGCACATCAGCGGCACTGAAGGCGAGCGCTTTTGCTGGGGGGTCGGGACTTGAAATGCTGCAGGTGCTTTGGCCCGCACTGGCTTCCAGCAGCTACTTGGAGATCTTGAGACACTTTGAGTTGCTCTTTAGTCAGCCTAAAATTAGGGTGAAAATCTGTTTAAACCAATTGTCATTTCTGGAAAAAAATCCTGGAATCTATGGGTGAAAATCGGTTTAAACTGAAAATGAAGGACCCCAAGCATATTGAATATTGAGGCCTTTGTTTCTAAACTTTTCACGTGTCTTTAGAAATGTAAAAACATAGGAAATATATGGTTTGCAAGTATTCACATTGTTACCGATATGCTCATCTGCTTCCTTTCACAGGACCCAGCACCAGAGAACTCTCACTTCATCCCCTGCAGAACCAGCCTGAGGCAGAGAAGCAGCAGGAGGTAGTGGAGGAAGAGAATTCACCAGAGGATGAAGACATTTGGCAATGGCAATTTTCCATGCTGCTCAGTGACATCTCCTGGGAGGCTCGGAACTCAACCATGCCAACAGATACTAGCATGCCCCACCATCTGGAGGTTGCTATGCTCCTGCCTGTGCCAGGGCCACAACTTTACAGCACCACAAATCTTATCCCAGCCAGTACCATTTCTAGCAGCACAGCAAGCAAAGGTCAATGTGGCCAACTTACATGAGATGCATCATCTACAGGGCAGCACACAGCACAGACATCTGCTCAATATACCCAATAAGATGGATTAGTTGCATCATTGCTAGGGATCTGCAGGGTAAAACAAAAATTTGGTTCTGGTTTGTTTGAGAGATTTTTTTCACATGAATTTCAGTTCATGGATTGTTTGATTCATTTCATTCGTAAGAAAAAAAAGAACCAAACAATACCACCCCCCCCCCCCTCAAAATGGCCAAAAAACAAAAACAAAGCCTTCCAGGGTCTCCCGCCCTTCTGCCCGCCTGAAAAATGTGACCACAGCCTACTCAAGGCCAATGCCTCAGCTGGACCCAGGCCTGAAGCCCTGTCTTTGGCCGGAGCCCGGACCCAAGCCTGACACCATGACCTGACCAGGAAACTGGGTTCAGATGCCTGGGCCTCTGTCTAGGTTGGAGCCCAGACCTAGGCCTGCTGTCGCAAACCGACCTGGAGGCTGGGTCCCGATGCCTGGGCCTTGGCCTGGACCCAGGCTCGATGCCATGACCCAGACTGAAGGCCAGTTCCTGATGCTTGGGCCTCAGCCTAGGCTGGAGCCCAGACCCAGTCCCGATGCCTGGGCCTCAGCCTAGGCCCAGGTCCAGGCTAGGAGCCCAGGCCTTGCAGCTGCTCCTGCATTGCCCTCTGGGCCAGTTTGCGGAGTCGGGCCTTGGTCTGGGCCAAGGCCATGGTGTTGGGAGCAGGCATCTGGGTCACATTGTGGCATCGGACCTGGATCTGGGCCGAGGCCTGGCCATCGGATACACAACAGATCAGGTAAGACCTTTTCCAGGTCTCTGCTGAGGCCCTGCATTCCGCTCAGGTCTAAGCCTCAGTCCCTACTTTGGGCCTCTGCTTTAAACAAGGCCCCAGCTTCGGGTCTAGGCTTAGGTCTGAAGCATTCTTTTCAAACAAATACAATGAATAAGGTTTGTTTCATTCAGGGGAGCCCCCAGTTCATTTTGGGTCCCTTTAAATTGAAATGAATTGCACTTATTAATCATATTGTTTAAATTAATTTGAAATGAATGCACTTCCTTAATCACTGCCAGAAGATAACCAGGAGATACAGCAGAAGACACTGACCCTTTCTCAAGGCCTGAACAACCTCACTGCTGCTGTTAACACTGCTCTACTATAGGCAATACAGGCATTCTAGCAGGCGGCCCCCAGCTCAATCTCTTCATAAGCAGAGGGGAAAAAGATCCCTTCAGTCAAGAAGCCCAGAGGTGGTGGTGGCTAAGCTAAGAAAGCAAATATCATTCTATCTTGATGCCTAGGAGAAGCAATGCTAGCAGCTGGCCAGCCCTGGCTGAAGATTTCACGGGCTAGAATGTTTGGCTAACCAGACCAAAGAAAACACAATAATCTCTATGAGAATGCTCCCGTTTGTACCCTCAAACCTTTTCCAGACCACTCCTGCCACATTATCAGAGGTTTCACAGGATGAGAAGCAGGCTGTACCATGATAGAAGGCCTCAGGTGCTTGGTGTGTTCTGGATAAGAGATGGCACATTGTGACATTCTTTTGAGTATGCAGCCCTCCTTGAAACTGGCAATAGTGGAAGTGCTCTGTAAAAGGCTCCCATCCTGTATAGCTCTGGCCTCCAGTCTTCTGCCTCCATTGGGGTATGTTTCCTTCAGATGCCTTGCCATCTATGTCTGCCTCCACTGCCATTTTCCCTTGGCTGTTGCCCCTGCAAGTAAAGTATCCCAGGAATAACTGCACAGGTGTCCTCTTCTATACAAGCTTTTGTTAGTGCTCTGCATCTAGCCTCCCTCTTGTGTCAAATGAACAAGAGGTCATGGCCTGAGAAGCACCTTACAGCCAATCAACGTGTGCTGGGTCTCCCAACAAGGAGCACTTTCGTTACAGGAGAGAGTCAGAGTTAATGGGGAATGTGCCTGGCTATCCGCTAAGATAGGAGCTGTGGAGAAATGGATTCTGAAATGGAATGTAACAGCGAGTCATGCATCAGTTACCCGTATGCTCAAGGAAGCATTAGCTAGAATAGGTTAGTGGATGGGAGAAGGACCCATTCAAATTCCAGTCCCTCCCTTTGAGGGTCCTGGGAATGGCCGCCCCCCTAGGAGGCTTTATAACAGCTCTCTCCTGAGAGTCTGGAGGCAGTCCCTTATAGGTTTTGGAGAGTTAGGAGGTAGTGCTTTTCAGGCCCAGTCAGAGGGAACAGGCTAACCCATCCTGGGATTCCTGTCCAGGGTCGGGACTGTGGTCCTGCCAGTCTACTCCATAGCTGGTTATGATATTTCTCCGGGTGTTTTTCGTGATTTTGAGATTTTTCATGGCAGAAGCCTCACTGGACTTTCTTGGGTCTTTCTTGGACTCAGGGCGCGGGGAACCCTGTGTCTGGTGTGCGCAGGGATAGGGAAGACCTGCCCCGGAAGTGGTGGTGGTGACCTGTTAAAGAACTGCTAACCGTGAGTACAAAAACTGTAAAGATCCTAGAGAACATCAATCTGGAATTTTCAGCCCCCTGGGGAGAAAAGAGAGATTATTCTTTGTGCAAGGACAGGAGGTTTGGCCATCTGTGGAAGGGGCTTTACTGCCCATCTTAAAGGTTGCCCTGCCCACCAGGACTTCTATCTCACCTAAACCAGGAGGATGGTAGGATCCCTTGTACATGCAAAGATTCCTGCACAGATAGCAAGACTGTAATTGAGGAGAGGAAAGACTGTGGTGCTGGAAGCATATTTATTGTAATAATATAATATGGAGAGGGAAACTATATTCCCAAATATATTAAAAACAAATTGATCAATATATGCAAATAAAGAGACAGGTATCATAAATAGATACGGTGCCAACTAGTGTCAATCCACCGTCTCACGCCACAAACAGTATCAGCTCTTATGGCACCATTAGTTATAATCAGGTACCCACTCTCTTATACATATATCTTTTGGTTTTTATTGTTGTTTTTATTTTATTTTTTGTCTCGTCTAATTTTATTTATCCATGAAATCTCTAAAATTACTCAAATGCAAAAATTGTGACTTATGATACAGTATTGGATGATGATGATATCGATACGCCAATGATCGAGCTAAGCATCTTGACAAAATAATTTTTGCATTTGAGTAATTTTAGAGATTTCATGGATAAATAAAATTAGACAACGAGACAAAAAATAAAATAAAAACAACAATAAAAACCAAAAGATATATGTATAAGAGAGTGGGTATGTGATTATAACTAATGGTGCCATAAGAGCTGATACCGTTTGTGGCCCTATGTGGGCGTGAGACGGTGGATTGACACTAGTAGGCACCGTATCTATTTATGATACCTGTCTCTTTATTTGCATATATTGATCAATTTGTTTTTAACATATTTGGGAATATAGTTTCCCTCTCCATATTATATTATTTCTATAATGGGAGAGGAAGTTTGACTTCTGTGTTGTGATTAGCCTATTTATTGTGCCATCTGCAACTATCTTATACAGAAAATTTAAGTTTGGACACTAAACCACTGTGTCCAGCATCTTTATTTGGGCACATAGCACACAGAAAGAAAAGTGACCCCTCTCCCAGGGATAACCAAGAGGAAGTTAGCCACCCCTGCACTGGGACCCGAAAGGACACATTTCTTCTCTCAGCTAAAAGGATTCACACCCTGGGGAAGGGGGCATCAGAGAAGAGTGAGTCAGGGTTCCTTCCCCAAAGAACTTACAAATACTTATGGCCCCATCTGTGTAGGACACCACATACCGGACTGGGGTTACAGGGGTTAGCACTGACCCAAGCTCAACCACCCTGTTTGCTGTGATTTTAAAATATTTGGGCCAGCAGCCCTTTAACCTGATGGTGGTCCCATGAGGTTGGGGCTGCCATTGCGTTAAAGGACCGCTCGCTATGTTCTTTTGTCCTGCAGGGTTTGACCGTGAGACAAAAGAATGCTCCAGAGAACCATGTTGTTTTTTGTGGGAGGGGCACCACTATCACAGCGTCAGCTCCCAGATATAGTGGGATCCCTCCTGCAATAAAACATTGTGGCTTGATGCATTTAGGGGATAATTAGTGATCTCATTATATTTGATGTATCTCTTTTCTTACCACAAATCAAAGCAATTTACATTAAAAGTAAAAAGTAACTTAAATCCGACCAGCTCCAGTCAACTTGCTCTCCCTGGACCAGCCGCCGTGCTACCCACAAGGGCTAGCCCCTCCCCCTGCTGACATCATCATTCAGCACGGGAAAAGCCGTGAGCGAGACGCCGAAGGCACTGTGCACCATTTTGTACATGCCGAAGGGCATGCACCTAAGGGGCCTGCCCCTTAGTGCGCCCCTTTGTGCACCCTTTGGAGCACAAAGCTAGATCTGGGATCGATAACTTTGATGTTTCCTTTCTCTACTCTGACTGTAAGTTTTAAAGTGACTGAAAATAACATTGAGATCATTTTAAATCAGGGACGATATGGAAATTGCTGAGCGAAAAGAAAAATGAAAAGACATAGGACTTTATATAGCATACCTTCACAGACGAGTTCTCATTTTATCATATCAGCCTTTTTATCTCTGCTGTTGATTAATGCTCAATCTCTTTCCAAGAAGATTCCTATAATTAATGATTTATTGGAAGAATCTTATCCAGATGTCTGTTATACAATGGAAACTTGGTTAAAAAGCTCTGACTTAGTTTTAATTAATCAACTACCTGAAAGGTTATATGACGTTTTCTCTATTCCAAGAACTAAGCGGAAAGGGGGGTGACATTTTGCTTATAGCAAAAAAGGAACTAACATTAATAAATCACCACGTGGATATTGCCCCTCCATTTGAAGTGGATTTTTTTAAAAGTAGTTCCCTTCAGGTATGTTTAGAGTATTCCACCCCTGTTCTACTTGAACACAACAGTTCTCTATTAGTTGAATTTTTAGCCGATATCTTTAGACATCCCTGCAGTAGTATTGGGTGATTTTAATTTACATGTAGATAGTAATCCACTTTCTACTGCTTGTGAGATCTTTGACACTCTGGCAGCTCTTGGTTTATGGCAAATTATTAATAAACCAACACATAAAGCTGGCCATAGGTTAGATCTTATCTTTGTTTGTCAGCTCTTCGTTGAATTTTCACTCCAATCTGTACGTCAATCTGATTCATACTACACTTTCCTTTAAACAAATCAATCATTATCTCACAAAACAGACCACTGTGCTTGAATTTTGTAGACCTCTTAGTACTGAAGATCTAATGGATAAATTACTTGAAGCCTTACAGAATTTAGAATATGAGAATATTGATAGATCAGTTATGTCCTGGTTCACCAGGACAACTACTCTGGCTGATAAATTAAGTCCACTAATTAGAAAGCAGATAAATGCAAAAGGAAAGTTTAATTCCCTTCATTTTGGAATTCCTTACCTCAGAGTTCACCATGAAAATTAATATTTTAAATTTACGAAAATACTGAAGATCATTTTGTCAAGGCTTTTCCCGACTAAAGTTTCTTATGATAGTTTTACTCTAACTTTATTCTGCTCATCATTGTATGTTGGATTCTTTTCTTTATGTTTTCTTGTTTTTATGCTCTATTATTTCATGTTTTGCATTATGATTAGTAGTTTATTTATCTATTTATTTATTTATTTTCTTTTGTATACTGATATTCTATTACAGTCATACCAGTTTACAACAATAATATAATTAAAGTCACATAAAATCTAAAATGCAAAACATATAATTAACAAAGAATAAAAGTAAAATAAAATACAGTTAAAACTAAAACAAATAAAAGTATATAAAGTCATGCTTCATAAAAGATTCAAAGCTAAAAAGATGGCCTCATTTTCACATTCACTGCTTCTCAACTTGCAATTGTTTAAACTGCTTCCTCTCCAAATGCCTGTCTAAATAACCAAGTTTTTAAATCTTTCTTAAAAGTTTGAAAGTTAGACTGTAATCTTAATTCCATTGACAGTTAGTTCCATAATTTCGGTCCAGCCAATGATAACGTTCTTTTCCTCACTTTACTTAAATGGGCTGACCTGGGTGATGAAATAATTAGAAAACCTTTATTTGCTGACTGAAGGTTGCACTGTAGAGTATGGATACATAGAGATGCATTTAACCATTCTATATTATCATTGTATAATGATTTATATAGTAAACAAAGAACATTGTACTGTATTCTATATGTAATTGCAACCAATGTAAATCCATCAACACTGGAGTAATATGATCATACATTTTTTTTTCCAGTTAGGGCTCTAGCTACTGCATTCTGCAATAGTTGAAGAGGTCTAAGACTACTGAAAGAAAGGCCCAACAATAGGGCATTACAATAATCTTAGAAAAAGATCAGAGTCTGCAGCACTGTCCTAAAATCATTAAAATGTAAAAGAGGTTTTAATTTCTTTAAAATGTGTAACTTGTTAAAACCATCTGTAATCATATTACCAATAGCTTTCTTCATATTTAAATCACTATCTAAAACCACCCCATGATCCCGATTCTATATATCATAGTCATATTACAGTCTAATTTATTACATAGAAACACTATTTCAGTCTTTTGGTGGTTTAGTGCTAGTTTCATGTGTGCAAGCAAGTGTTGAACAGAGGACATATACCGTATATCTCTAAAAGTCTCAAAGTATTTTCTTTTGAATCCTTTACTGGTATAAGCATCTACACATCATCAGCTTAAATATAGTGTATAATGCCTAGTCCAGCTAACAATTTACAGAGAGGCAACATATAAAAATTGAAAAGGGTTGCTGACAAAGTCAAACCTTGAGGTACTCCTGAATTAAGAGATATCCTATTCGATTTCTAGGTCCCAATCTTAACCACATATGACCGATCTTTTAGAAAGGAATTAAACCAACTGAGTGTTTTACTAGATAAACCAACTTCAGAAAGCCTTCTGAATCAAAATACTATAATCTACAGTATCAAATGCCACTGAGATAGCCAACATGACCAATAGGTAAGATTGCCTAGCATCCATACCTCTAAGAATCATGTCAGTTAGATATATTAATAGTGTCTCAGTCATTTTAAAACTTACAGTCAGCATAGAGAAAGGAAACATCTTATGAAAAAAGGGGCAGTCATATATATGTGACAATATTAATGACTATCATGGTTATAATCATAGCCCCTTGTTGAGATGTCACACACATGTCAGGCTGCCATTCCATCACTGTGATGCAAAACACAAATGACTAAATCATTGCATTAGCAAGTGCGCCTTAAGGAGATCAAATCACAAAAATACTAACAGAACACCTTATTATAGATCTTTAGAAGAGAGCTTTTTTTCAGACATGGACTAAATGAGGGTGGGTTTAGGGAAACATATATGCAGAATGGGCTAACGTTCTAAGAAAAGACACACCAAATGGAGCTGCTTCCACAGATAAGAGGCAGCAAACCAGCAACATGGCCCATAGGTAGCTATCTGCTTCTACTACCAAGATATCTCTGCCACTAACCGGCTATTTCTAGATGCATTGCAGGGCTATTGTGGGTAGAGGAAAACATATGCATGGTGCCCACAATTCTCCCAGCTGTCCTCTCGGTGCCTCCTGTTAGAGCTACTTCAATTAAGAGTTAAAGTGGCAGCTGCATTGTACATGCACGCAGTGATTATTGTCTTTCCTGACAAAGTGTAATATATCCATCAGGTAAACGATTACCAGCATGAATCAGATAAATAGTCATCAGCATGCATTACGGCATGCAAAGTGCCCAAGCTCCATCTTCCCTCCCTCCTCTTTGCCTATCCTTTTGGATTACCTTGTGCAATTAGGCAATCATTCCATTGCCAAGCAGAAGCCAATGTGGTCCAAGATAACAAACAAACAAAAAGGCCAGAGAGAGGGTTGCACTGGAATACTTCCTCTGCATACATCAGAAACACTGTATTAACAGCCTTACAAGCAAAGCAGCACTCAGATTCTGCTGTGAACCTGGATCCCACTCTTTATCGTCTCCTGATGATGTGCATGGGGAACATAAGACCCTACTGTAGATCCTGGTTAATCTCAGCTGGGATCCATATGTGACTGCTATACTGGAAAGCATACAGCAAGTGAGCACAATCTTGGCTATTGTGTGTGTATTATACTCTAAGGCACACCTTGTTTTATTCAGAAACCTGAAGTGACTTTTCAACATGCCAAGGATGCTCTCGATGACAGATTCTCATTGCACCTCCATGCTGCAGGTGTCCTGGAGTGAGTTACATGGGTGAGAAGCCATAGCTAGCTGGCAGCCATATCCTGTATCACCTGTGCAACAGAGAGACTGCATGAGGCACAAGGCAGCTGACCTTATCAAGTGTTGTAATGGTCATTGCATCCTAGTTTGCCTTTAGTGCTGCTACACCTTTATTCATTTTTTACTGTTATAGTTACATTTCATTACACATCCTACCCACCAAGCTCAGAGGCTATTATAAATAACACCATTAACTATACAGCTAAGATCACAAATAATCTATGGACGTCAAACACCAGCACATGTAACGACAATTTAGCAATGTTGTAGAGCCAAATATCCAAACACACAAAGGAAACTGTTACTATACTTTTCAATCCTTTATTCATATTTTACTTATACAAAACAATATAATACTCCCCCATATCTTCTAAAACACCCACATTCCCAAAACTCACATGCACACTATTCCATTCATACTAATCTGAATGGAATAGTGTGCATGTGGGTGTATTATGTTGTTTTGTATAAACACATTTTGTATAAGTAAAATATGAATAAAGGATTGAAAAGTATAGTAACAGTTTCCTTTGTGTGTTAGGATGTAATATTGCATTAGGAAATGTGATTCCTTCAGTGTTAAAATACCGTAGAGCCAAATATACCCAACACGAAGCTATTTATCCATTACTATAGAAATGCAGCACTATTTTTATGCAGGTATCTTTCAGAAATGTTAATGGGCCATATGATTAGACAAAGAACAGATTATGCAACACATGCAAAGACTAAGGAGGACATTTTCAAAAGGATTTGCATGTGTAAATGTAACTACTATTGTAGCAATTTTCAAAAGCCATTTACCCTTGAAGAATGCACTTATGGGTAAATCCTATAAACAATTCAATGGCACATTTTATTGTTGCAATTTCAACAGCCCACTTATTCAGGTAAAGTGCAATTTACAAGTGTAAAATGTATTTGTGTGTAAATACTTTTGAAAATCACTCCCTAAGGGGTAGATTTTTTAAAAAAGCGTGATCGCGTACTAGGCACAAACAAAAGTACGCAGGATTTTATAAGATACGCGCATAGCCGCGCGTATCTTATAAAATCCTGGATCGGCGCGCGCAAAGCTGCCGATTTTGGGCAGCCTGCGCGCGCCGAGCCACGCAGCCTGCCTCCATTCCCTCCGAGGCCGCTCCGAAATCGGAGCGGCTTCGGAGGGAACTTTCTTTCGCCCTCCCCTCACCTTCCCCTACCTAACCCACCCCCCAGGCCCTATCTAACCCCCCCCTTACCTTTGTCCCTAGATTTACGCCTGCGAGAAGCAGACGTAAATCTACGCGCGCCAGCGGACTGCTGGCGTGCCGTCATCCGACCCGGGGGCTGGTCCGGAGGCCTCGACCACGCCCCCGAGCCGGCGCCACGCCCCCAGTCCCGTCCCCGAAACGCCGTGTCCCGCCCCCGAAACACCGCGTCGTTCGACCTTGCCCCCGACACGCCCCCTTCAAAAAACCCCGGGACTTACACGTGTCCCGGGGCTCTGCGCGCGCCGGTGGCCTCTGCAAAATAGGCGCGCCGGCGTGCGAGGGCCCTGCTCGCGTAAATCCAGGCGGATTTACGCGAGCAGGGCTTTTAAAATCCTCCCGTAAGTGAATATCATCTTGCACAGTTTATATTGGGAGGATAAGAAATTTGTGTGGGGGCTTGAATTATCTATATTTTGTTATATTTTTTTTTTTGGTGTAAATGTCTTTATTGGCACAAGGATCATAACAGATCAATGATACATAACATGCCCAAGTTTTTTTTTCCATTATTTACAATCATCAGACAAGCAAGTCTGTCAAGCTCCTAAACAATATTCCACAGTTTCCTGCCAACTTCGCCCCTCCCCCTCCCTATAGCACCCCAAATAACAATAACAGACTCATCCTGCTAGTATTGACCTGCTCATTGTATTAGTTAGCTTACATACATAACTGTCAGTCATGTGAGTAAAAAAAGGAGAACAATATCTATTCTTCGCATTACATAGAAGACCATGCATTAACGTACTTCCACTAAAACCTTGCTATGAATTTCACTGGGTAACTCTTGTATAAAGGGGGTTCCATTCTTGGAGAAAGGATTTAGTAGATTTCTGAGGGTTTTATTATATTTTTAATGAATTTGTTTTAGATATGTGAATTTTGTATCTTGTTTAAACTGAAATTTTTGTATATCGCTTAGGACAATAGTTTTATCTATAAAGCGATTCAGAAATGCTATTAAATATATATATATATATATATATATATATATATATATATATATATATAAATAATTCTACATAGTGTGCTTAGATTACAGACTATGGGAAATCTAGGGAATGATAAAGATTCACCATCCCTAATAGCCAGGTCTGCATTCACTGACTTTTGGAAATGAAATGCTCTATGTATTGAAGCATTTGGCCTTCGTAAGTGCTACTTCAGCTTTCCTTACCTTAAGCGTGTGTATATATCTACATATATGCAACATGTGAAAAAGCATTGCAGAACATATTTCGTGCTCAGTCTCACGCAGTACAGCTTGTATCCTAACATATATCATGTAGGTATTAATAAGGGTTGTTGAATGGTAAACGATCTTGCATGCACAATATTGCGGGACTGATCAGAGAACATGGGAAATCTGTACATGCAGACAGACACTATGCCTAAATACTACTACTAATGGCTTCTATGGCACTAATCAACATATGCTGCACTGCTGGAAAAAAACATAAATTGTGACTACCTTCACAGTGGAGCTTACTAAGTAATGAAGATGAACATACAGTGCAGAAGAGTGTCAGAAATTTTAATTACTGAAGCAAATGAGGCTTTGAGTGGGATAATCAGGGTTTTGGCTTCTCTTGGCTCCCCTACAATCCCCATCATCAAATTTTTGGGGCATGGTAAGGCAGTGAAGGGTAGGTAGAGAGAATGCTTTTAAAAGGACTAAGCATGGTAGGGGCATGGCTCCTTGGCTGGCACATATCTCCCTGGCATATGCATGAATGGCAGTGAACAGAGCTTTAAATGAAAGAAGCTTGTACTTATCCAGTAGCCTGCCATTGCCGTACATCCCGTGTTCAGAAAAATAAAAAGCCAGTTGCTACAGAATCTAGGTATCGTGGGTGGCTCCCGGATACCTCAGCATCATATCGAGGATGCACATATGTACATCGCACACCATTTGCACATCAAGGGAGTGGAAAGCTTTTGGTTGTGGTAGGAATCTTCCCTCTGATGGGGTGGGTTGAGAACTACATGGGTGCAGTCAAACACTCCGAAGGCAGTGGAGAACTGCATCATGGAAGAGAAATCCCTCTTCAGTACTTGCCATCTTGCCTCTGTGTGGGGACGCTGATATAAGAGTAAACGTGGCTATGCATGGCACGCAGCACCTGGAAAAGGTGGCTTGGGACATTCCCCTTACTAACCTGACCGTAGTTTGAAAGGACCCAGAAGCCATGAAATGGAGGGAATGTAGGAGTTCCACAAGGCCTTGTATGGTGTGGGACCTGTGTGGGACTGGATCAAGCTGTGCTTTGAGCTCTTCATATAAAGCTGTTATGGCCACAGAGCTCATGCAGTATCTCATGATCACCTTCTCCTCTAGAAGACGCAGCAATGTAGTGCGGGGACAAAATATTCCCTCCTGGTAGGGCCTGTGTTTTCTTCCTGCATGGTGACACTGCTGCCCCATCTGCACCTGTGGTTGATCTGCCCTCTGAGCATGTTCCTGCATCAGCGGCTTCATTGCAGCTCTTCCCTCTCACCGCTGCTGGTTAGCAGCCTCAGGCATCCATTGTTCTAAAACTGGACAAACATTTTGCCAAGATGAACCATGGCCAGACAGATACGGATTTTTATAGGGTTAGAGCTAGTAGGCATGTCTGGGGAATCTTGAAAAAATAATGTATGAAACTGACATTTTTCATGCAGTTTCAGCCAAATCCCAAATAACTATAACTCAGAAGTGTAGCTATTTTCTCAACTTTGCACAAAATAGTAGTCATTAAAGCACATTATTTTGTCATGGGAACCTGAAGGCAGCTTTCATTTGCACACCGATTTCCTGATTACCATAAAAATTAGTAAAAAAAAATTATCATGTGAAATATATTTATTTATAAAATCTTGTATTTGACTATTGTCTAATACAAATTCCACATACCGGGTCAGATTCATTAAGGCTATTCTCCCATTTTCAGGCGGATGTAATACAGATGCGCTAAAAATGTGCGACCAAACTGGATGCAATTTTTTTAATGCGTGCACAATCCCCTCTCTTGGGCACTTGATGCTATAGGCAAATGAGCCACTGCATTAAACACTAGGGATAAATTGTGCTTTCCTAGCGCATCCATGGTATTGGATGCCCAGGAGAAGTGGCTGGGCCCAGTTTTAAAAAAGTGTTTCCCGTAACCTGTGCACAGGTTAGGGAAATGGAAGCTTGTAAAATAGAACATCTGTTTTCCTAACCTGATCGCTGGCAAGACATTTAAAAAACATTTTTTTCACATTGCTGCTTTCTGTGGTTCCTCCAACTTAATATCACCACAATCTTAAATCAGAGAAGCCACAGAAAAGCAGTGTTTTCTGCTTTTAGGTAAACTTTTGGGGCTCAAGACTTAACGCCGGCTCCGGGGCTGGCGTTAATTTTTGAGGGTTAAAATGTGTGTGTCGGGCACACATTTATTTTTTATATGGGGGGGGGGGGGGGGGGGGGGGGGGTTGGGGGGGTGGGGGGGGGGGGGGGGGGGGGGGGGGGGGGGGGTGGGGGGGGGAATGAGGACTAGCTAATAGCCTCATCAACATAGCCTTTTCATATCATGAGGGTTGTTATGGATGCGATTCCAAAACACGTGTCCAACTGCGTTTTAATTTGTGCGCTAGCCTGAGCACGTGGTATCTCATCGGTCTGTTTGTATCTATGGGGAAAACCCTTAGTGAATCAGGTACACCGTGTAGGCACAGAAACAATAATTATGGCGGCTTTGTAAATGACCTCATCAGTGTGTGGTAAGGTAAAATAAACCTGATTTAGAATAAACTCCTTCAGTAGGATTTTTACTTTAATGGGATAGAATTCAAATAACCCCTTAACGACGTGAAAAGTAGACTTAAAAATGAAAAATACATGAGATGCAATTTGGCAGCACCAATGGGGGCTGTAAATTTCCGGTACTAGGTAGAAGAACTTCTTTGGAAACTCCAAATAAACTTGTCTACCCACAAAACAGTCCATTCAGTGGAGAGGCAGCACAAAAGCAGCTTTCCAAAGCCTGGACGTCACTTCCAGCGCTGTCGCTGAGTCACGCCCATGCTTGCTGACGTGCACACGTACGCCCACCCACACAGGCACGGCTGCCACTCTGTCAGCTCCTAGCGCCGGAGCCTTTAGTTGAAAAGTCTCCTTTTCAGCGTTCAAAAGGCAGCCCTTTGCGATCCAGGCCAGTCGGCTTTGGCGCTGACTTTTGCAGGTCCTAGGGTCGGCACACAGCACACTAGCATTATACAGATACTTGTTCGTGCTTAGGAGGAGGGAAGCGCTGAAAAGTTATGTGCTAAACTAAAACCTCTGCATTTAGCAGTCATCTAATACAGAAATAGGAAATGACAGTACTTACAAAACGTCTATGTTGAGTTTGCGCTACGGACTCGGAATAAAAGAGGTAATTGTTCCATTCAAAGAGAATGACTCAGTCAGGAATCAGCCAGTTTTAGGAGTCCGGTTTTGTAGTCGGTCTGCACGAGCCCTCCCTTTTACTACACCTCCAGCCCTCCCTTTTATAAACTCCACCCTTCGCCAGTTCGCATCTCCTTCCAGCCCTCTCAAACTTTTCCCTTCTTCAATGCATCTCCCGTTCCAATACCTCTCTTATTTCAGTCTCCAAGTCCTCTCCTTACAGCTCCTTTCTGTTACCTCTAATACCTAATCCCTTCCAATCCCTCTTCTATTAAATACTCCCAGAATAGCCAGGCTTTTAACCTTCTTTCCAAATCCCCCTTCTAGTGGCCCTGCCAGCCTCTCCTGTAATACCCTGTACCTTCCTTCACACGCTGCAAATCTCATCTCCTACCTGAAGTCCATCCATCATAGCAGCCCAGTCCCAGCGAGGTACAGTACTAGTCAATCTGGATATTAATCCTTCCTCTCTCCCTGACCATGATTCATATCCGGCTGTTTCACCATCTGTCACTCTCAAACAGAAAATATTCTTTTTCGCTAAGTAAACAATCTGCCATAAAACTAAAGCAACGCATGAGGAGAGAGGAAAAGTCCTTTTTTTTTTTTTTAAATTTCCTGAACATTTTCACCAGCATTTAGTAGAATTTGCATGTGGACATCCAATGAAAGAGTTGCTGCACAAAAGGGTGAAAGCTGCTCGCTCTGGAGCCTATCACTGTACATTTTTCCTTTAAAAGGGAGGTGTTCTTTTTTTCAATTTAAAAATATTCTGTTGTGTGAGCAAAAGGGGTGGCTTTTGCAAGCTTGGGTGCTTTTCAGTGATCCAAGCGGAAACCTTCTTTCTTCCACAGATATACTTGGACTGTAAAAGATGAAACAAAAGTTTTTCACATTCAGATCGAGGCTAAATAATGAGATTATTGACGAGTTTACAAGAAATCACTCAACAGCTGATTTTGAATCAGGTAGCCCTGGCTTAAAAAATAAAAGCTTTATCAGGTCAGCTAAAGGGGATTATGCCTTTGTTATCAATTAACAGGGACTGAGAACAGCAAGAGCAATGATAGTCTGTTTCCTGTCCTGGAAAAAAAAAAAAAAAAGACTTGAAACAGACTGCAAAATGCAGTTTGGTATCCTTTGCTGGGTGGGAAGTACAAACCCTGTAGGTCTTCAGTATTCTCTAAACATCCTATGCAGTTTATGGAGTGCAATATTTTTTTTATTCCCCTTTTATTTCAAGATATAACTTTACATTTTATCCAGGTCCAGAGCTTTCCAGCTGTGTTCTGCTCTTGAAAACTGGAAATTAAAGTTATAGAATTTAATGCTAAATTTCTTTTTGTCACTTGCTAACAGGCCTTTGGGGCTTCTGGTCACTGTCAGTACAGTGGAGATGCCCGTCCTGAAGCATCTTCCAGCATCTGATGTTAGGATACAAGCGTTACTTCCAACTTGAAGTTAGAACTAAGAATATCTATCTTGAAGGTCGGTATAAAAAAGTGTTAAATAAATAAATAAAATCTATTTATTTATTTAGAAGCTTTTATATCCCGATGAACGTTGGGAACATCTCATTAGTTCACATTAAACGAAAATGTAGCTAACCGAGCTTTACAGAGAATATTGTCAACCTCATTTCTTTATTTCATGCTTTTCCAACTAGATAGTTCAAAGCATGTTACAGCAGGTTAATGTTTACATTCTCACTAAATAAGTTGTAGTGATTGGCATTCTGTCCTTTCCCACTCTTTTATTTTTCTCTTTCATTTGCAAAACGCAACCGTTTGCTTCCCTTCCTCCTATCAGACTATTTCAGTTTCTCGTTTGATCTCTGCTCTCGATTCCTTTTCCCATCTTTTTCAGGTCTGCACATTTTGGTTTTACTTCTTATTTTCTAGCAAACATAACACTGTATTTTGAGCTCTGGATTTCTAAATAGGAAAGGATAAAATTACAGTGTTTAGAGTGATAGACAAAGTATTCCAAGGATGTGGAGGTTGGAAAATTTGATTTTTTTTTTCCTACAAGAAACATTTCTGTAGATAGGATTATCTTACACTGACATCCAGTGGCAGCATTGGGGTATGGCATTGCTGCCAGTGTTATTCCTGCATAAATAGAGACCTTTTTCGGTTTTTATCTTATTTTTTCTAGGATTTATCAGTTTATTATTTTTTTCTCATTTACATTTTTATTAACCATAGGATGCAATACACAAAAAAGAAACTTAGCAGCACAAATAGCCATATATGCATACTTCCATGTAAATTTTTCCATTTTATTCCTCCCCGACCCACTTCAGTGACCGTCCAGAATAGGCTATTACAGTAGGTAATATCTTAAGTAGAATATTCAGCTTTATTGTTTGTACCACCTCAGGAAAGGTTCCCTGACAGTTATATGAAGATGTCCTTATCTTTGCATATCACAGTTAAGTAGCTCATGTAGTGTAAGGACCACATCCTACATCTTAGTGGCCATTGGGTTAGCTCTGTCAGTCTCTTCCAGTGAGCTGCCAATTCCCACTGGGCTGCACACAGCAAATGATTTACCAATAATGTTACATACACAGACCAATTATCCAGGTATATCGATAATAGAAAAGTCTTGGAATGCCAAAGGATCTGTATATTTATTTAATTTATTTATTTAAAATTTTTATATACCGACATTCATCCAGGATATCACATCGGTTCACAATGTAATGCAAACAGACGCCAGGCATGGCGCTTTACATTGAACAAATAGAACAAGTTAACATGGGATTAAAAGAGGGTGTGAGATAACATGGGAAAAATCATCCCAGCTACCTTAATCATCCCAGCTACCTTCTTCCAATATTTGGACAGGTCCATCAGATATGATAATATGTTCCTTCTTGACCACATTGCTGCCAGCAGTCAGCAGAGTATGCTGGATAAATCTTATGTGGAGTAAAATACCATTGTATAAGAATTTTGTTATTATTTGTGATAATTGTGGGTGGATCCTTGGGCCGGTGGCAGATGACCATGCCCCCGGGGGAAGATCCTGAGAGGGGCCACCGGTCAGGCTCAGAGTTTGGAGACAGACACACACTAGATCTTTTATTAAACTGTATAGTGAACTACCAGAGGTGGCAGTAGTGAGCTGGAAGAGCCTGGCTGGGCTGTAGTCCCTCAGGCACTGGAACAGCGATCCCAGGATGGCTGAACTGTAGAGAAACTGAATATAGTGAGTAGGCAGAGTATGCAAAGTTCAGGAACAGAACCTTGATGGTAACACTCACACAATAGTCTCTTGAAGCAGCCCAGAGGCTGGAATGGAGTAGGCCCTCGAGGAGCGAGTACCTGGTTCCAGGGAAAGCTCCGAGAGAGAGATGGTAACTCACAGGTGTTGGTGTTTATTGCTGCCAGCTATCTTGGATCGGCTACCGGTTTGTTTCCTGGGACCATCACCGGTGTTGTAGGCAGCGGTGACTTCCTGGCAGAAGTAATATTCAATAGCAGGTCCATGAACGTGGGCCCTCGAGGAGCGAGTACCGGTTCCAGACTGCGACCTGAAAAGCGCGAGAGAGAGAGCGAGGCCCCCGAGGAGCGGGTACCCCTGGTAAAGTCCGAGGAGGCAGAGTAGCAAGGTATGCAGAGAGCGAATCCCATCCGCAGCGATACCTGGAGGAATCCCCTTGCTAACTCGAATAGCTAGCAAAAACAAAGACCTTACGTATCCGGTGAGGATGACATCATCTCAGGGGGATGCCCCTGAGGTTTGCGCCACAGCTGGTACTTGAGTCGGGGCCGCGCCGTGCGCCCTTAGGCTTCCGGAGATCGTGGCGGAAGGCAGCATCTAGCCGGTCTGGGGACGCCGTAGGAGGTTGGCAAGATGACGCCGCGGCAGCCAAACTTCCATCAACCAAAGAGGGAGTCGCAAAAGAGGTAAGGTGGGCGGAGTGGAGATGTCGGGCAGCGATGGTCACAACAATTTTATAGTTCATTTCTAGTATCGCTGATGATATGGAACTCTTAGCCATTGCCATGAAACATACGTCCTATATAGTATCATCAATTGTTTCTTCCCAGTCTTTTTCCCATTCTCCTCCCTAGTAGGAGACAACATCAAGTACAATTTAAACAGCAAACCTTTTTTTCTCATTTTGCTTGAAGAACATAGCTTCAAAATCAGAGAAGGCACTAGCTACTTGAGTCTTGATTAGGCACGTGATAAGCAATGATTTAATTGTAAATACCTGAAGAACTCATTCTCCAGTATGTTATACAGAACTTTCAACTCCTTAAATCTTTGGAGAATAGATGCCACAATACCGTATTCCCAATTGACTCTACCTTTTAAAATAAGCTGACAATTCTACCATAAATTCCTTTCCTAAAAATATGACCAGTGGCAATAACTGCATGCCATGTTAGAATGCTTCCATATTTGGACTTCCGGTGATGCAGTGAGCTGAGCAGACATGCTATGCTGAGGCTCTGGGTGCCACCCTCCTTATATTTCTTTTTAAATCGTTTTTTTTTTCTCTACACTACCACCGTGAAATTTCATTTTGTAACACAAAAGGAGCTGTACTACTCCATTTTGTGGCTTATTATGTCCATGAGAACGGCAAAGAAGGATAAAGAGAAAATCAAGTTGGTGGGTTCAGATCAAGATATGGCGGTGACTGTGCCCTCTGACCAGGCTGGCTGGGATGTGATGGCTATAATTCACGAGGTTTTGGCAGGGTTATCGCATCTGTGGAGGGCAAGTTGGATAAGCTGAATGCCTCCATTATTGCCATAGATTCCAAATGTCAGACTTTGCTAAGTGCTTTACTGAAATCGAAGTAGGCATGCATGATACTGCGGTTAAGGTGCAAACGTTGGATTGTCAAGTGGAAGGCTTTGAGAGGGCAGTTCATGCGGCTCAAGTTAAAATTGATGATTTAGAAAATCGTAGCTGCCGCAATAACTTGAAGATTATAGGCATTTCAGAAAATACCCCTGACTCGCAACTGATGGACTTTATGTATACTTGGCTTTTGAAAGACTTACAGCTCATGGAGAACTCCCCTGCGATTCGTTTTGAGCAGGCACACAGAATTGGTTCTCGAGTCAAGCCATCTGCTAAACCTCACTCTATAATGGTCAGAGTGCTTGATTATGCTGATAGGCAAAAAATCTTATCTTCTTACCGTGCGATTAAGGATTTGAGGCATGATGGCAGTCAAGTTATGATCTTTAATGACTATTCCACCAGAGTGGCAGTGAAACGGTGCAACATGGCACCATTTTGTGGATATCTCATCAAGAAGAAGGTGCATTTTACTTTATCTTTCCCTGCTCACTGCGCTTTTTATGGGACGGACAGCCTCAGAAGTTTGATTCAGCTGTTGGACGGTTAACAGGGGTGGTATGCTCAGGACAAGCCAGCGATGACCCGGGCTTGGGCCTTGTTTGTTGTTGGCCCTTTCAATATCTCATTGCTCTGCTACCAGATATGGGCTTAGTTTTGCAAGTTCCCATTGCCATTGGGAGGTGGCAACATTTTTTGTTCACTTTTCGAGGATATTTGTCTCTGAATCATGGAGATTGCTGTTTTTTAAGATTTTCAAAATGAGTCCAGCCTGCAAAGTTTAGCAAACTTTTGGTTTGGTCTTCTACTCATCCTTTACAGACAGGGGTGACATGCTTAGGATTCATCACCGATTACTTGGGCTTGGGCCTTGTTTGTTGTTGGCCCTTTCAATATTTTTCTGCTCTTCTAACGGACATGGATTCTATTTTCCAAGTTCCCATCACCATTGGGAGGCAGTGACATCTTTACTTTTCAAGGATATTTATTTCTGATTTCATAGTGTTTGCTGTTTTCAAGCTCTTCAGAATAAGCTCAGCCTGCAAATTTCAACAAACTTTCATTTGATCTTATATTCATCGTTTACAAACTATCGCTTTTGATATGACATGTGTCTGCGGTTGCATCTTATAATTGTTTGACTTTTGGCTATACAATGAGGAGCTGATAATTGGCATTATGATGGAGTGTATGTTATGTGTGTCTGGATGGAATGTTTCTGGGGGGTGGCACCTGAATGCATCGATATGTATGGTGTTAGTGTGGTGATTGTATGGTGACTGTGTGGGATGTGTGGTTGGTGTGAAGATGTTAGCCTCATGAATGAGGCTATGGTTTGTTATTTTACAGTTAGATTTTGCTGGGGGCTTGGGGGAGGGGAAGGAGGTTCAGGATCTTTGGGGGTTTGAGGGGGAGGTATTTGGGGGGTTTCGGCTGACTGGAGAATGCAAATTCTATTGGTTGATAGGAGGGAGTGTTTAAGCTGGGGAAAACTTTTCCTCCAATTACTCTCCATTTGTTGGTACGAGTGACTTTACCATTTTTCTTCTGGCTAATGTAATAATATCCTGAAATGTTGCAGGTATTGGGTTTCCTATTAGGTCAAACGTTCTGTCCATACTGTGTCAAATGCATGCCTCTATAGCTATGCTGCAGGAAACTCATTTATCCCCTGAAGAACATAGTAAATTGAAAAGGGATTGGGTTGGTGCTTGTTTTGCGGCATCTGCCCCCAATACCAGGAAGTACAGTAATTAAAAATTCTGCTATGAAAAAAGGAACTTGTCTCGTATAAAGTTACCGTCATATAGCGCCGCTTGCTGCTTATGGCTTTTGTAGGTGAAGCCCTGTATACGCTAGGGCTTTATAATCATGATATATAATCGCGCTATATGACGGTCACTTTATACGAGACAAGTTCCTTTTTTCACAGCAGAATTTTTAATTACTATACAGTTCATTTTTTTCATGCTATTTTTGGGTATTGATTTATTAGCCCAATACCAGGAAAGCAGGCGTCGCCATACTTATCCATAGATCCTTGGCTTTTATGACACAAAGGGTATTGGTGGTTGAGGATGGCAGGTGTGTTATTTGGGTGGGTCAAATCTTGGGAGAAAACTTAGGTCTATGTTCAGTTTATGCACCAAACATCTATAACCATAAATGTTTTTCTACATTGGCAGGCCTTTTGATGGAAATGGTGATATCCCTCTGATTGAGGGTGGGAATTTTAATTGTGTTGTTGATTCTGTGATGGATAGGGATAACAAGGCTCCGGGTATAATATTGGGTAAACAAAAAGATGTTCCCTTCTTGACTAACATGCTGGAGTTAATAGATATCTGGCGATTTTACATCCTGGGGAGCAGACCTATACCTACGTCTCCAGAGCCCATTTGTGTCAAAGTAGAATTGATTATATTTTAATAAATGAAAGATGTTTTTCTAGGGCTCAGTGGGCAGACATTAGAGGCAAACCTTTTCTGTAGGAAAAAAATCAGCAGAACCAGGGGTCACGATTTGAAGCTCCAGGGAGGAAGATTCAGAACCAATGTCAGGAAGTATTTCTTCACGGAGAGGGTGGTGGATGCCTGGAATGCCCTTCCGGAGGAAGTAGTGAAGACCAGAACTGTGAAGGACCTCAAAGGGGCGTGGGATAAACACTGTGGATCCATATAGTCAAGAGGCCGTCAATGAAGAGTGGGTGGCTCGCCAGAATGACGGCTACTGCCTGGAGATAATACCCTTATTCAATAAACATACACATGGTTACTGTGACTCCAACATCGCTCTAAGCTTCAAAAGCAAGAGGAAATGTGGAAAAAAGGATTTGCACTCACAAAGCGGGGAGTAGCTGGCTTGTTACGGCGGTTACTACCCCAAACCAAATAAGCCTGATACTTCACTTTCAATGCATATCCAGCATAGCTATCTGCTTCAACGGCAGGGGAGAAGAAAAACTGATACTTCACACATATCCAGCATAGCTCTCTGCTTCAACGGCAGGGGAGAAGAAAAACAAACAATAAGGGCTGAATAACATAGTCTGGGTAAAACAAATAAGCATGGGTGTAGCTTGCTTATTGCGGCGATTACTACCCCTAACTAATGAAGCTTGATATTTCACTTGGATGCAGCTCCATCACTGCTCTCTACATCAATGGTGGGGGTGGAAGGGAAATAGAACCAAAGAGCTAAGAGAAACAGATAAGTATGAGAAAAAAAAATGTGTGAAGCTTGCTGGGCAGACTGGATAGGCCGTTTGGTCTTCTTCTGCCATCATTTCTATGTTTACTATCTCAGACCATGCCCCAGTTATTTTGCATTATTTATTTGCTAGGAAAGACTCTACATATATGTGGCATATGCATTGCCTTCCCATCTCGAAGACTCAGAGAACATTAAATGTTATCTATGAGGTAAATGGGAGGGTTTTGCTTGTAACAATGTTCAGCATTTAGCTACCCCACAGTTATACTGGGAGACTGCTAAAGTAGTTATGAGAGGAGAAATTATCTCCTATACTATTCACAAGGAGTGTCAGTTGAACAAAGCTGATCTGCCTGAACAAGCAGTTAGAGGGGGCACGTAAAAAGCTGACTAAGGAACTGACTGAGGCTAATAGATCTGCCTTTTTGGTTTTGCAAAATCAGGTGGCTCCTTTGATCAATCAGAGGACAAAGCACTCTTTATTATATCAGAAACACCAATTTTTTCATTTTGGGAACAAGATTGGGAGGAGTATGGCTAGATTTATTAGAGCCACAGAGGGATCTCACTTTATTCCCAGTTTGAGGGATGAACAGGGGACTCTTTTTCAATCTAATTAGGAAATCTGTAAGATCCTCAGGAAATTTTATGCCAATTTATATGCCAAAAGGTATCATGGTTCAAACTCATGGGATGATTTCTGTGCTGGTGTTGTGTTTCCCCAGTTAGTGAGGATTTTAAGACGCAGTTGTCTCAGCCTATTCGGGGGGAAGAGATCCTTTGGTTTATTAAAGAGCTAAAATGCCATAAGGCTGCTGGGCTTGATGGCTTTACCTCTGAATTTTTTATAATACTTCAATTTCAGCTGATCCAGCCCTTGGGAGACCTATATAGTGATATGTTGTAGACAAAAAGCCTTCCTCACTCTATGTGTGAAGCTGTCATAGTTGTTTTTCCAAAAAAGGGGCAAGACCTTACCAAACTGGCTGCCTACTGACCAATTTCTTTTCTCAACACAGATATTAAAATCTATGCCAAGATCCTGGAAAATCGGTTGTCAGGTGTGCGCCCACAGTTGGTTTCTTCTGAACAAGTGGGCTTTGTGCAGGGGCACACGGCTGCACAGAATGTTTGGCATATGTTGGCCAGCATAGTTAGTAGTGAGCAGAAGGTGAATAAACCTATTATAATTAGCTTTGACATTGAAAAGTATACGATGCAAAGAGCTCATGACTGTCAGAGAACAAGTCTAATCTCTGGAGGCTAGAGTGGCAGACCTGGAGGAGCTGAGGCAGACAGAGAGGTATATAGATGAGACCTTCAGGGACATAGTAGCCAAGTCCCAACGTCAGACTGGCAGCCCTGGTGCTGCTTTGGAGGAAGAAGGTCTCATGATGGGAAAGGATCCTGTAGCAAGGACCTGCTCTCCAGGTGATGCATTGTCCTTTCACACTGAGGATATCTCCCCAAGGCCTACTGCCCAGGAGGGAAGGGTTAGGTCGGCCATCATAGTTGGTGATTCGATTATTAGGAATGTAGATAGCTGGGTGGCTGGTGGGCGTGAGGATCGCCTGGTAACATGCCTCCCTGGTGCGAAGGTGGCGGACCTCACGCGTCACCTAGATAGGATTTTAGACAGTGCTGGGGAGGAGCCGGCTGTCGTGGTACATGTGGGCACCAACGACATAGGAAAATGTGGGAGGGAGGCTCTGGAAGCCAAATTTAGACTCTTAGGTAGAAAGCTTAAATCCAGAACCTCCAGGGTAGCATTCTCTGAAATGCTCCCTGTTCCACGTGCAGGTCCCCAGAGGCAGGCAGAGCTCCGGAGTCTCAATGCGTGGATGAGACGATGGTGCAAGGAAGAGGGATTCAGTTTTGGTAGGAACTGGGGAACCTTTTGGGGAAGGGGGAGTCTCTTCCGAAGGGATGGGCTCCAGCTTAACCAGGATGGAACCAGACTGCTGGCACTAACCTTTAAAAAGGAGATAGAGCAGCTTTTAAACTAGAACAAAGGGGAAAGCTGACAGTCGCTCAGCAGCGCATGGTTCGGAGAGAGGTATCTTCAAAGGATACTAATGATGCATTAGAATTAGGGCATCCTGACAGTGAGGTTCCAATAATAAGAAAAGTAGTCCAAGTGCCTGTAACTAAAAACTTACCTGAGCTAAAAATTTCTAACTTATCCCTATCAGTTAAAAAGCAGAATGAAAATACAAATAAAAAACAAACTTTGAAATGTTTGTATACTAATGCCAGAAGTCTAAGAAGTAAGATGGGAGAATTAGAATGTATAGCAGTGAATGATGACATAGACTTAATTGGCATCTCAGAGACATGGTGGAAGGAGGAAAACCAATGGGACAGTGCTATACCGGGGTACAGATTATATCGCAATGACAGAGAGGAGCACTCGGGAGGAGGTGTGGCGCTTTATGTCCGGGATGGCATAGAGTCCAACAGGATAAACATCCTGCATGAGACTAAATACAAAATTGAATCTTTATGGGTAGAAATCCCTTGTGTGTCGGGGAAGACTATAGTGATAGGAGTATACTACCGTCCATCTGGTCAAGATGGTGAGACGGACAGTGAAATGCTAAGAGAAGTTAGGGAAGCTAACCAAATTGGTAGTGCAGTAATAATGGGAGACTTCAATTACCCCAATATTGACTGGGTAAATGTATCATCGGGACACGCTAGAGAGATAACATTCCTGGATGGAATAAATGATAGCTTTATGGAGCAATTGGTTCAGGAACCAACGAGAGAGGGAGCAATTTTAGATCTAATTCTCAGTGGAACACAGGACTTGGTGAGAGAGGTAACGGTGGTGGGGCCGCTTGGCAATAGTGATCATAATATAATCAAATTTGATTTAATGACTGGAAGAGGAACAGTGTGCAAATCCAAGGCTCTCGTGCTAAACTTTCAAAAGGGAAACTTTGATAAAATGAGAAAAATTGTTAGAAAAAAACTGAAAGGAGCAGCTACAAAAGTAAAAAATGTCCAAGAGGCGTGGTCATTGTTAAAAAATACCATTCTAGAAGCACAGTCTAGATGTATTCCACACATTAAGAAAGGTGGAAAGAAGGCAAAACTATTACTGGCATGGTTAAAAGGGGAGGTGAAAGAAGCTATTTTAGCCAAAAGATCTTCATTCAAAAATTGGAAGAAGGATCCAACAGAAGAAAATAGGATAAAGCACAAACGTTAGCAAGTTAAATGTAAGACATTGATAAGACAGGCTAAGAGAGAATTTGAAAAGAAGTTGGCTGTAGAGGCAAAAACTCACAGTAAAAACGTTTTTAAATATATCCGAAGCAGAAAGCCTGTGAAGGGAGTCAGTTGGACCGTTAGATGATCGAGGGGTTAAAGGGGCACTTAGAGAAGATAAGGCCATTGCGGAAAGATTAAATGATTTCTTTGCTTCGGTGTTTACTGAAGAGGATGTTGGGGAGGTACCCGTAATGGAGAAGGTTTTCATGGATAATGATTCAGATGGACTGAATCAAATCACTGTGAACCAAGAAGATGTTGTAGGGTGCATACCATCCGGTCCAGGTGATTTAGTAAATCACCTGGACCGGATGGTAAACACCCCAGAGTCCTGAAGGAACTAAAAAAATGAAATTTCAGACCTGTTAGTAAAAATTTGTAACCTATCATTAAAATCATCCATTGTACCTGAAGACTGGAGGATAGCAAATGTAACCCCAATATTTAAAAAGGGCTCCAGGGGCGATCTGGAAAACTACAGACCGGTTAGCCTGACTTCAGTGCCAGGAAAAATAGTGGAAAGTGTTCTAAACATCAAAATCACAGAACATATAGAAAGACATGGTTTAATGGAACAAAGTCAGCATGGCTTTACCCAAGGCAAGTCTTGCCTCACAAATCTGCTTCACTTTTTTGAAGGAGTTAATAAACACGTGGATAAAGGTGAACCGGTAAATGTAGTATACTTGGATTTTCAGAAGGCGTTTGACAAAGTTCCTCATGAGAAGCTTCTAGGAAAAGTAAAAAGTCATGGAATAGGTGGCGATGTCCTTTCGTGGATTGCAAACTGGCTAAAAGACAGGAAACCGAGAGTAGGATTAAATGGACAATTTTCTCAGTGGAAGAGAGTGAACAGTGGAGTGCCTAAGGGATCTGTATTGGGACCCTTACTTTTCAATATATTTATAAATGATCTGGAAAGAAATACGACGAGTGAGATAATCAAATTTGCAGATGACACAAAATTGTTCAGAGTAGTTAAATCACAAGCAGATTGTGATAAATTGCAGGAAGACCTTGTGAGACTGGAAAATTGGGCATCCAAATGGCAGATGAAATTTAATGTGGATAAGTGCAAGGTGATGCATATAGGGAAAAATAACCCATGCTATAATTACACAATGTTGGGTTCTATATTAGGTGCTACTACCCAAGAAAGAGATCTAGGCGTCATAGTGGATAACACATTGAAATCGTCGGTTCAGTGTGCTGCGGCAGTCAAAAAAGCAAACAGAATGTTGGGAATTATTAGAAAGGGAATGGTGAATAAAACGGAAAATGTCATAATGCCTCTGTATCGCTCCATGGTGAGACCGCACCTTGAATACTGTGTACAATTCTGGTCGCCGCATCTGAAAAAAGATATAATTGCGATGGAGAAGGTACAGAGAAGGGCTACCAAAATGATAAATGGAATGGAACAGCTCCCCTATGAGGAAAGACTAAAAGGTTAGGACTTTTCAGCTTGGAGAAGAGACGGCTGAGGGGGGACATGATAGAGATGTTTAAAATTATGAGAGGTCTAGAACGGGTAGATGTGAATCGGTTATTTACTCTTTCGGATAGTAGAAAGACTAGGGGGCACTCCATGAAGTTAGCATGGGACACATTTAAAACTAATCAGAGAAAGTTCTTTTTTACTCAACGCACAATTAAACTCTGGAATTTGTTGCCAGAGGATGTGGTTAGTGCAGTTAGTATAGCGGTATTTAAAAAAGGATTGGATAAGTTCTTGGAGGAGAAGTCCATTACCTGCTATTAAGATAACTTAGAGAATAGCCACTGCCATTAGCAATGGTAACATGGAATAGACTTAGTTTTTGGGTACTTGCCAGGTTCTTATGGCCTGGATTGGCCACTGTTGGAAACAGGATGCTGGGCTTGATGGACCCTTGGTCTGACCCAGTATGGCATTTTCTTATGTTCTTATGCATTTGTTACATATTACTAGTAACAGAATTGTAATTTCATATTTAAGTTCTTTCAGTACTCTGAGGTGAATGCCATCCAGTCCTGGTGATTTGTTACTTTATAGTTTCTCAGTTAGCTATGTTATATCTTCCATTTTTAGCAGTGATTTGCTTCAGTTCATGTGAATAATTACCATCAAAGAATGGTTCTGGTGTGGGTATCTCCCCAACATCCTCCTCAGTAAAGACCAAAGCAAAAAATTCATTTAGATTTTCTGCAATGACCTTGTCATTCTTGAGTCCCTCTTTTACCCCAAGGTTATCAGTGGTCCAGTTGACTCTTACAGGGTTCTTTCTTCAAATGTACTTGAAAAAGTTCTTGAGGCTGATATTCAGTGCTACCTTGCGGCAGCTGAATATCTGGTCCAGTTTAGCGGCCCTTGGACCTATGATTACATTTGACCGTTCTTGCTTAAATTTGAATGAATGAGTGCTTTTTTTGTTCCAGTTTAGCAATTGACATTTAACTGGATACCTACAAAAGCGCTAAAATAATAGGACAGATTTTTTTCAAAGTTAGCCAGATAAGTAGTGGGTGGGATATGAGCATTCTATGGATGAGCTAATTATCCTGCTAACATAGCTGGATAAGAAGCAATATTCAAACTTATCTGGCTATGGGAGAGATTTATGAAACTGTGATATTTTATTGCATACAGGACGAAATATCGTGGGGCTATCCCTGCGATTATTTAGCTCCTCTCCTATGAAGTATTGCAGTGGGATCCCGGTGATATTTTAGCTCATGGTAAAACTCCATGAGATAAAATATCGTTGAAGAGGCCCAAAAAATGCACGATGGTGGCCCACTTCACATGGGGCCACCATTGGTTTAAAGGGTCCAGAGGCATGAAAATTGACCACCCCTAAAAATGTTAAATTTCTCCTCAGGGATCTTCCAAGACTTTTGAGGCAGCATGGACCCAAAATAAAAAAAAAGATTTTAGAATTGCATGACAGTGCACTGTCCCCTTTCCCAAACCCCTCGCCTTTTGTTAAAATAGTCCCTTAATCCACATTAAACCTCTTTTCAACCCCCTTAATAGACAACTCCCTTGACCCCCTCCTTCTCAAAAAAGGCCACAATCCCTGGTACCTAGTGGGCTCCTCCCTTAAATCTAAAATGGACCTGGTGGTCTAGGGGGCCTCATGGCTCCTCCCTCACCCCAAGTACCTCATAAAAGCAACATTGGTAGTTCAGAAGCCTTCGGAGTGCACCCTAGCTTGAGACTGGTTGACATCATTTTTGAAAATGGTGTCAACTTGACTTTGCTGTTATCTCATGCTAGGGGTAAAGTCAGGTCAATGCTATTTTGGAAAATGGTGTTGACCAACCCGAAGCTGGGGGGGGGGGGGGGGGGGGAGCTTTGGGCCACTGCTGAACTAACAATGCTGCTTCTATGAGGTACATGGGGAAGGGGTAGGGGCCGGGGGCCCCCTAGACCTCCAGTTCCTTTTTGGATTGAAGGAGGGGTGGGCCCACTAGGCACCAGGGATTGTGTTCCTTTTGGGAAGAGAGGGGCTGGGGGGGTTGCCTGTTGGGGGATAAGGGAGGCTTCAATGAGGATGGATTGGTTATTTTAACAAAAGGGGAGGGGTTTGGGAAAGGGAGCGGGGCATTGTCATGTGATTCTAATATTTTTTGGGGAGGTTCGCTCCACATGGAGAAAAGGCGGGGGTGGGCAGGATCTCAGAAGACGCCTGTGGAGGAAGTAATCTCTTCATGGGGTGGGGGGGGGGGGAGGGTTGTTGCACTGGGCCTCAGGGCCCTTTATATTTTCCTGCAGGAGCTCTGGATCTTGCGTTAGCATCCTGCAGGAAAATAGCTACACCTACTTCAAAAGCGCTAAAATAATGGGACAGATTTCTTTCAAAGTCAGCTGCGTTATTTTATTTGCATTGAATTAGGTATGCATTAACTGCTTTGCATTGATTTGCTAATTTCATACATGCAAATTGCATGCAAAGCAGCTAATTGGAATATGGATATGTTTGGGGCCGCAGTATCCTGTGATATCGCATGATAAAATGTTTATTGCGTGTTAAAACACTATTTAATGCTCGTCATAGTCTTATCATGGCTTAATAAATCTAGGCTTCTGTTAGCTGGGTAAGTTAGATCTGCTCAATAGCAAATCTAAAGTTAGCCGGATAATTCTTATCCGGCTAACTTTCTTAGACATTTATGTTTAAGTATCTACCCCTTTATTATTAGTTTTTGTATCTAGAGCAAGCTTCTCTGCAAATTCTATCTTAGCCTGCCTTATTAATATTTTACATTTAACTTGCCAGGGCTTATGCTATTTGCTATTTTCCTCAATTGGATCTGCTTTATATTTTCTGAAATATGTCCTTTTAGCTTTAACTGCCTTGTTCACCTCACCATTTAACCATGTTGGCAGTCATTTGGTCTTCTTTTGACCTTTTTAATTTGTAGAATACATTTTTTCAGTGCTTTCATTATGATATTTTTAAACAATGCTCATGCCTCATGCATACTTTTAACCTTTGTAACCACTCCATTTTGTTCTTTTCTAATTTCTTCATTTTATTATAGTCTCTTTTTTTAAAGTTAAATGCTTTTGTAATAGTTTTACCATTTAGTCAGCTAACATAATAGTTATCTGTCTAAATGGCTTACCTGGGTATATTGAGTGCTTATTTGGCTACATTCTAGCCAGATAAGTTGGGGGCATTCTAGGGGCGTGCAGAAAGTGTTCCAGGGAGGAGCAGATTTAGCCAGATAAGTTAACCAGCTTCCAATATTTGGTGTTAGCCAGTTAACTTATGCGGCTAACTCTGATCAATCTGTAGGGCAGTCCTAAAGTTAGCCGGTTAACTTTAAGATAGCTGGCTATACTCAGCGTTGCAACCTGAATATAACCTGTTAGCTGGATATGGTTATCTGGCTACCTAGCTGAGCTGCTCAGTGGCTGAATATTGCCCCCACAATGTCCTCCCTCTAGTGATTATAGCAGATTTTAATGCATTGTAGTTTGTCCATCCTATCTTGCAGCATGTTATTTTCATCATCTCTAAACTCTTTTCTGTGCATAATAGTGGTGAGAGAGGGGAAGCAGGATGGCCTGTAGCCTGGTGTGGTATTTACTATTTGTGGCCTTTGAGTTAGTTGAGAGGATCCCCTTCCTCACTGCTTTCTCCTTCTACTTTTTTCTCCTCTCCCCTCTTGTCCTTTGCTAATGCTCCTCCTGCACCACTTGCTTCCTCTCCTAGTTGCCACCTCTGTGTCATTCACCTCTTCACTACTCTCCTTCTCCTCCAGCCACCCCTTTCCACTGCACTTTTCTAAGGGCATCTGCATTCCCCTCTACCCTAACCCCTTCTGCTCTCCGTGACTCATCCCCCCAGCCCTCTGAATCTTATTCTCACTACTCATTATCCTAGTGCTAACAATAGGCCTTTTTACCCTCCTCTTCCCTTACTGTTTCTGATTTGTTCACCCACTATTCTTGCCCTCTGGCAACCATTCTCACCTCTCTTGCATGCCTTGCATTTCCATTCATCTCTATATACATTCAGAACTCACATAATGCATTTCTGCCACACTCACGCACCCTCTCTTCTGCTGTTTACACTCTAGGACAATTACCAGTAAATTTTAAAAGGAGCGTGTGTGCACGAAGAAATGCATGTACGTGGGCACACATGCCAAAGTGAAAGTATTTTATATCGTTTGTGCACATTTGCGCATATGATGTAAAATACACATATATTTGTGGCACAGTGTACGCGCGTATATTGGCATAGATCTGCATTCCACACAGGCACCACGTTTATTGGTGCAGGGAACTGAGATGACACACAGGCTGGGCCACGTGGCCTTCAAAGACTAAGGTGCTGCATATGGCAGCTGTCCGAGACCTCGTCATCTTCGGAAGCACTGGTACATCATGGGCCATCCATGAGGGAGGAGCAGCCATCACCCTGTGCTGACCCACCTGAGGAGCTGCAGGATGTGATGGGGAGGAGCTCGTGGCAGAAGAGCAGCAAGCTGGCCCTGATACCTCTGAAGAGGAGGAGGAGGAGGATGCAGAATACACAGGTGGAGGCCAGGCCTGTAGAGTGCCTCCTCATCAAGCTTAATGCTTGAGTGCTCGAGGAGGTGGCTGCACTGTGGCCCCAACTCTCTCAACCTGTAGGAGGCCATTGAACATCAGGGAGATGGGCTAAGAGAGGAACTGAGGGGCTTGCACCAAGAAATAACAGAGCAGACCGCTGTTTGGAGGGAACTGCTAACACGCTTCCTGCCTTAGCAGCCCCAGCCAACACCTGCACTACCAACAGTCCCTCCACAACCAGCCATAGCCTCCTGCAGCCACCTGCCTGAGGAGTCTTTTCCTGAGCCATCTGAAGGGCCTTCACTGAGATGGAATGCCAGACACACCATGCCCAGTACCTTCCCCAAAGCCCAAGAACTGGAAAGAGGCAACACAAGACCCATTAAGTGTATATTGTACAGCACATTTATTTTTGTGCACATATCTCACCAATTAAATAATTTTCACCTACGAAAATATCTTAGTATCAGAGTGTTCCATTCCTCCATAGCCTGTCTTTGACTGTGGCGATATATCAGTTGCAATTCTTCTTGACTGAAATTTTTTTTCCTTCTCCTCTTCCTCTTCATCTGTATTCTCATCTAGTCCCTCTGGAGGAGGAATGAGTCTGGTTTTGTCCAAGTTATGTAATATACAGAAGTCTAGGAATATCTGACAAACTTTAGGTGGGTTGTAGAGAAGGCATCTCCCCTGATCTGTCTAGACAGCTGAAGCATGTTTTAAGTAAGCCAAAGATTCTCTCGATGACTGCTCTGCTCATCCATTGGGCCCAGTTGTATTGCACCTCTGCTGCACTCTGTGGGGTGACCACAGGGATCATGAACCAGGTTTTGAGGGTTTAGGCTCTTTCAACTGCCAGAGAGAAAGCACAGCAAAGCTGTTAACTAGAAATTCTGGTTGGATTGCATATTAGAGGATTAGGTTAAGTCTGAGCTCTCCTCCAGGACAGGCAGGCCACATAGAGATGTGAGAAACCCACAGAGGAGACTGATTGTGATATGGTGATATAAATAGATTGTTTCTTACCTAGTAGCCAGCCCCCCCCCCCCCCCCGTGATGTCATCTTCCTGGAAGCGCTTATTAATTTCTGACTGTGAGAGGATGTAAGCATCATGAGTAGATCCAGGAAACTTGGGGATGATGTCCAGGATGAGTCCCTTAGCATCACAGACCACCTGCATATTGAGGGAGTGGAATCCCTTGCGGTTGCAGAAGGCGGCCTCATCGCCCCCTTTTAGGGATGTGTGTGCAATCGATTGCCCTCAGGACAAGAGAAAGCATGCTACCTGATAGAAATCCTGCTTGATTTGTTCTTGATGCCTTCTGCTCTGAGGGAAGGAAATATACTGGCGTGTTCTCCTAAGGAAGGCAGCAAGCACCTGACCAATGCACATGGAGGTGAAGAACTGGCTTATGCAGCCGTGACTCCCAGAGAAGTTTGGAAGGTGCCAATAGCAAAAAAGGCTAGGGCAGTGTAATCTTGAGAGATGCTGGCAGGGCATGGGCTCTCTGGGTGGTGGGTTCTAGGTCTTCCTGTAACTGCTAGCATACGAAATGTATGGTTTCCTTATTAAATCTGAACCTACACATGACTTCCTCCTCTGACAGATCTAAAAACTGAGTCCGTGTCCTGTAAACTCTGTGTGTGGGATATCTTCTCCTCTTCCTTCTCCTCCTTTCTTCTCTCCCTTTCTTGCGCCTTAAAGCCATGAATACCTATATAGTAATGATAGTCATTGGACTAGGAAAGTATGTCTTCCTGTCTCAAACTTTTCAGAAGATGTGAATGCTACTCCACTTCTAATCTGCCCCCAGTGGGTCATATTCAACAATTGAAGTCTGATTCTCCCTCCCCACTGCCAGTTCCTGCTTCCATTTGGTGAGAGAAGTGCCTGACAAATGTCAAGAGATTAACTGAAGGTCTCTCAGGTGCTGTGTATGTAAACCCCCAGTAGCATGTTTGTGTGCTTTAAGTGCATGCATGTCAGCGCGTATGTCTGATTTAAAATATATCATTACATACGTACATATGGTCATACCCAGACCACGCCCCTTTTACACCCCCTTTGTGCACGCATTATGTTACGTGAGTGCGTGTCTATACACGTGTAGTTTGCTCTTTTGAAAATTGCACACCTCACGCACGGCACATATATACGCGTATGTAGCCATTTTTGCGTGAGTAACGCTTTTAAAATTGACCTGTTAGTGACTAGACAGGGACAAACAACATAGACCCTCAGAGGATACTCACTTACATGCATGCACCCATTCAAAAGATGCAACAGATGACACCAGGAAAGTTATGATTATGAAAAGACATAGACAAGACAAACACACTCGAACAATAGTGAAGATGCCAAACACCTACCTTTTCATTCCACTGTCTTTTTAAACAAGTCCTACACTCCTTAGTCCAGTGACTGTCCTCCTACTCTGTCCTATCAGCATTGACTGTGTGGGTGCAAGCAAAAAGCTTAGGGACAGCAGGAAGAGTTGTTTGTATGCTATGAGTGCAAAGCTGTTCACACAGGTTACGCTCCTGCAATGACAGCATTCCACAAGTGCTTGAACGCTTGCAGCATTGATCCGATAGCAACACTGGACGCACCGGGCTTAGGTCAAGATAGCAATGTGCTAAGATCTAGGCTGAAGATCTTTGACTTTTAATTTTTATTTAAATTAATACCTGGAGGGGTTGGGTGGACCTGCAGGCATCTTTTTATAAAAATGCATGGATTTGAGCCTACGCATCACCTTCTTTTTTTTATAGGTCATCTCTACTTCACCAACTGTATTCCTTTTGAATATATCTGGTTAAGGCTAAAGTTATCTGACCACATGTGGCTGGATAACTTTACAACTAAGCAGCGGTATTAAAAGATAACTGTAGGTGTAGAGTTATCTGGATAATTTTATCATTTTAAATTTAGCTGGATGAGTTATCCATTCTACATTATGGCTTCATAATTTCATAATTAATCACTCAAGATGCACAGAAACCCAAAGACTAAAAGGCACTCTTTACGTCAGTCCAAGGTATTGCTCGAAACCAACTCCTCCAATCCAGTGATTGATTCTGTAAAGCAGCACATTAAATATAATAATAAAATAAATATTTCCAAGCCTTTGAATTCCCTGCTCTTTAATTCTCCACCTTTTCTAATGACATTTTATTCATTACGCTCCATTTTGATTCATTTCTCGTAGTCATTCTTCTTCCTTCTTTTCCTTTTCTTTATGCTTTTCTTTTACATTTTGTATTTCATTCATTTTCTTAATTTTATTTCTTTTTTTATCCACAATCTGGTCTTTCATTTCTCTTATATATTTAACCTCTTCTTCTACATTTTGCAGCATTTCTTTCTTGCTCATGTCATTTCCTTGCCCCCTTCTATTTTCATATATTTTGCTCCTGTTGCACTTTTATCTTGCCTCGCCTTACTAGTTTATTTCCCATCTTCCTTTCACCATTATTATCTCTTTCCCCTTTCTCTCTCTCCCTTTCTCACTGTCTTCTTCTCTTTCTCCTATTTGCTTTTTGCCTCTTTCCCCACTCCCACTCTTACTGTTTTTCCTCCCTCTCTCCTCTTTCCTAAATATCTCTCTCTGCACCTCTCTCTAGATCTTCCAACTGATATTATAGTACTACTCTGACTCAACCATGAACTTGATCTTCTGGTGGCTCTGGCTACTATGACGGCCTTGCCTCCACTGATGGCTCCTGCTCACACTCTGGTTCTACATCTGTCGCTGCTCTCCTACTTCTCTGGTTCATGCCATGGCCCGGTTCATTGGCTGGCTGCAGCTCGTGCCACGTCCCCATTTCTCTTGCTCATATCACTCTGACAAATCTGTCATCTGTTCTACTCCTCTGGCACGTGCTGTGTGACCTCTCTCCTCTGGTGACTTCAGCTGCTGTCCTATTTTTATATGGCCCTGCAACTCTGGCGTTCCCCAGCCCCATTTCTCACCTCACGCCTGCTTCTGGAGCAGCACTCACACAAAAGACAGCCTACAAGGCGTAAGCTACTGTATCACTCAGGTTTGCAGCTTAAATTCTTCCTGCCTAGTCTTCTTCCTAGAGGAGGAGTGATATAGAAACCGGAACCCTCTGCCCATACACAGCTATTGCGAGTGCTTGTGATTTTGTCCCAGACAAGCAGCAATCACCTACTGTACCAGAGGTCCTCTGTTTGATGTAGCTTAGAATATCACACCTTTCTGAAATCTTTGTGACATTTTATTTATTTAATTCTTTTTGATAAGACACATGTCTTATCGTACTGGTTTACAGCGAAACAAAGGGATAACCAGCGATATAGGCGAAAGTTGCAAAAAACAGGGTGATGAATTCAGGACAACTAAGATAGGTAGAATTAGCTTAACATAGCGCTAAGATAGAGTAAGCAACAAGCAATTTAAAATTTTAAAAATTAAAAAAAAAATGTTAAACAACAAGCAATTTAAAATAGTAACTTGGCATGAGACCTGGATGGCACTCAAACGGTTCTTGAAGGGGTGATTAAATCTATACAGAGCGATGAAAAAACGGAATTTGTGTTGAGTCTTAGGGGAGGAGGGGTAAGGAGGGAATGGGCTAGAAGACTGATGAGGTGGGTGAAGGGGGAACAGAGGGCTGAACATCTGCAAAATCACATTTACATGCTTCCTTAGCTTCTGAACTATGGTATGCTTTGCTGGGTTGTGAAAAAAACAAACAAACCCTACTGTAACCTTTATAATCTTCTGGAAGGTACAATGTAATATTTTAAAATAATTGGAGAAAACAAAACTGCTGATCTTTAAAAATGTCAAGATCTGTGTGTATGGCCAATTAATACTAATATTTTTTGTTTAGCTTCATTGGTAGGAAGTTGTTTAGCCAAAGTTTCAGGATATATTGAATCAACTAATGACTTCAAGTACCCTCAGCTAATTGCACCGTATACTAGCAGAAAGGAAGAACTCCATGGTGACAGAACAAACAGGTAGGCAGAATTTCTTACAGAAAAAACACAAGAGGAAGAAAATGGTAGATATAATTAATAAAGATTTTACTCTAGATGGAATTAAAAGCGAAGCCAATATTCAGAAAAGCAACAAGCACACAGGTCATACGGATAATGTTAGCCAGGAAACTTGTCATGGATATTCAGCAGAACATGTCTTCCATTGAGCATACTCGCTTAAAGTTATCCAGGTATACGTATCTGGATAACTTTCAAACCTAAACTGGCTGTTTTAATATAGCTGATTGGGGGTTTAAAGTTATCCGGGTACGTATACCTGGATAACTTCAGCCACAAAAGTGAAGCAAGAAAAATTGTTGTGGGCCTGTAGGACTCATCCCCCACCTCCCTACCCTGCTGAAAACCTCAAATTTAAATCAGGCATAGTGACAGAACCTGCTCCCCCAGCCAAGGCCCCAAAAGATTTTTAAAATGTTGTGCGCCTTTTGGCCTGAGGAGCCTTATGCTCCATCCCTCCCCTGGATTCTGAAATGTTATTTGGCCTCCACGACTGCTCATGTATTTTAGTTATGGAATACAGAAAAGTGTGGAGGATCTGAATAGGAAGGAATGGAGCAGGTCCCTGAAAACTACCTTGCATCTCTAGATTGATGCAGAGCCTTCTGTGCCTAGAGTGTCTGTGGTCTGAAGGAGTAGAGGTTGCTATAGAATCCAAGATCAGGATGGAGCTACATCCTGCCTGTGCTAGTGCTGAAACCTCTATTCTTAGATCGTCTTTGTTCTTAAGGAGTGGAAGCTGCTGCAGCAGAAAGGTCATGATGGGGCCACCTCCTATCTACGCCAGTGCTGAGCCTTCTGTGCCCAGAATATTTGCCATCTGAAGGAGTGGAGGACCTGAGGAAACCATTTGTTCAAGGGGCTCCATTCACCACAATATTTTTGGCTTTCAGCAGTCCAGAATGCTATCTTAGGGCTAAATGTGGCCAGATTCCTACTATTGCAGTATCACCTTAAAAATATAAAATGTAGAGCTGGTCTGCTCAGTGGCAGTGCTGTGCAGTACAGTACCATACTGATGTTCACAGCCATCACACTGCAGTAACAGAGTGTTGATGGGCTGAGGGTATTGGGATACAGTTGAGTGGCTTTTCTAGTATTAAATGCCTGAAAAGAGTAATATAAAATCAAGTCAAACAAATAAATGGATATTTTATTAGCTAGTTTTTGACTTAGCCTCCCTAATAACAGTAGATTTGATTTAAATTTTTTCCAGTTTGATATATTGATGTATTAACTGTTTTATATTTATTTATTTAAAGGTTTTTCTATACCGATAACTGTTATTTGTTTGTTTGTTTATTTACTTATTTATTTATTTAGACATTTTATATACTGTCATTCCATGTTAAGATCACAACAGTTTACAAAAAATCAGCAAATAATGATGGGTTACATAGGAAGTATTCATAAGTAGGCATTAACATCTATCAATTGAATTGTTCAAATACATCCTTGATCTTTAATTAATATGTATTAGATTAATATGTATTGATGCATGTTTATTGTAATGTTTTTTTCTTTGTAAAATACTTTGGGTTGTAATTTAGTAAAATGCAGACCTGGATTTGTCAATAGGCACACTAGGCCTGTGCCTATTGACAAAAAGCAAAAAGTCTGTGGGTAGCAGCTGGCTGAAGATGTTTTGTTCTCCAGCTGTGCAGAATCTCATTCAACACAGAATAGCCCTCTGCTTCCTGATCCAGCCCTTCTTCTTCCTTGGCAGTATGCAGGGAGGAGGTGCTATGTCTGCAGCAGACATAGCAGAGCAAAGATGAGCTACTCTGTTTCCTAATCCAGCCCTTCAGGGACAGGAAATGGGATGGAAAGCCTGGAGTAGACAAAGCAAAACAAGATCATTTTGGGGAGAAAAAGCGGAGATGAGTTGGGATGAGGAGAGGAACTAGGGGATGTGAGAGGATTGGCTGAGTGCCATGTGTCTGTGTGTGAGAGAGAAGACAATTGGGGAGGGGGCAGTGTTTGTGTGGGCGAAAGAAAGGAGATTGGTTTAGTGTGTGCATGTATGCAGATTGGGTAGGAGGTTAGAGAGGAAATGCAAAGAGGAGCAGGACTGGGATATGGTAGGGATATCTCCCCTGATGTCTTACTTCTTTTCCCAACTGCAATTCACATCCTCTCTCCCTTGATCTCAGATTCTTCCTCCCTTCCTTCCTACTGCTCCCTTCATTCCAGATCTTGGAGCCCTTCCTAACCCCTAATCTCAGAACCCCCTCATAATACCTCCTTCCCTCTACATTTCCTCCATCCTAGAATCTCCATCTCTCTCACTCCTCTTCCTGATCCCAGATTCTTGATCCTTTTTCTCCCCTTTCATAGCAATTGTGTGAATATCCTCCATTAAATCGCTATCCATCTCCTCCGTCTGTGATGGAGGCCTGTATATTACACCAATATAGATAGATGTTCCATTCCCTCTTTCCAAATTAGCACACAGTGCCTCCTCCTTACCTTATAAGCCCTGCAATTAATTATGTTGCTTTAATATTAATTTTTAAATATATAATGCCATGCATCCTCCCTTCCTGGTCCTTCCTGAATAGATTGTAGCCCGGTATAACTATATCCCAGTCATGGTTTTCTGCGTATCAAGTCTCTGTGACATTTTACCTTCTTTTTTCTCCTGCTATACCAGTCCTTACATGTGGGAGTTATAAAAGCTACCCCTAGGCTGGGTGGGAGGAAGACAGGGCTGCCCTAAGGGCCCCTGACTTCAAAAGCTGCATCTACCCTAACTTGTATGCTCAACCTACACTATTTGGAAAATGTGTGCAGGGATGACCATCAGGCAGCCCTGCAGATTTCATCTGGGGAGATCAACTACGATTCTGTCTAGAATGATGCCTGCACCCTTGTAGAGTGTGCGCAGAAACCACTGGTGCTTGCCTACCATTGAGCATGTAGGCTGAGGTGACTCTAAAATGGCCTTGATGGCTGCCTCTCCCCTATGTGGTCCTCTGAACAGAATGAATAATCTATCTGACCTCCTGAAAGGGTTCATCAGGAGGTGCAGTATTTCACTTTTACCCCTATAATCTCTTCTTCTAAAGGTTGGCAGTGACACAGTCTGATTCAATTGGCAGGGAGACACTACCTTCAGAAGGAATGAGGGTACTGGCTGGAAGGTGACCGACTAAGGTGAAATTGCTAAGTAGGGTTCTCTGTATGAGTGAGCCTGCAACTCCGAAATGTGCTTGGTGGAGCAGATTGCTACAAAAAAAAGTCGTTTTTAATGATATGTCCTTAATGGATGCCTGCTTTAGTGGTTTAAAAGGTGCTCCTGCTAGTGATTCAATTGAGGAAAAATCAGTCTTCAAGGTGGTCATATATATATTCTTCACCCCTTTTAAAAAGTGCACTGTGTCCAAGTGTGCTGCTACCTGGACACCTTTAATGCAGCCCCTATAGCATGATATGGCTGCAACTTGCACCTTCAGCAAGTTGAGTACTAAGCCTTTGTCCAAGCCCTTCTGCAGGAAGTCTAGGATTTGTGGGATATCTGACTTCCATGTGAAAGCTTTATGCTCCCTGCAGTAAGCTTTAAAAGCCTCCAAACTTGAATATAGGCTAATGAAGTTGAACTTTTATGAGCTTTCAGCATAGTTATCACTTCTGCCTGGGAATAACCTCTGCCTCTCAGTCATGTCCTTTCAAGGGCCAGGCCATAAGACAAAATGGAAACGGATTTTCCACTGGTATTGGACCTTGCGACAGTAATTCTTGTTTTCTGGGGAGTTGCAGGGGGTCCTCCTAGGAGCCTTATCATTAGTTCTGCATACTTACACTTCCTCGGCTAATCCAGGGCTACCAGTATCATTTTGGAGGGGTGATCCTCTATCCTATTTATCATTTTGCCTATCAGGGACCAAGGCGAAAATATATACAGATGCCTGCCCTTTGGTCAGGGTCAGATTAAAGCAACTATCTCATTGGATCTTGTCTCTTTTCACTGATTGAAGAACTTTCAGGCTTTGGCATTCACTCTGGTTGCCACTGATTCCACAGCTGGCAGTCCCTATTGTTTCACTATCATCTGAAAGGTCTCTTGGCTGAGCTCCCATTCTCTTAGGTCCAGCCTGTTTCTGCTGAGAAAGTATGCTTGAACATTTTTCTTTCCAGCAATGTGAGATACAAGTTCCTCTCTGTCCAACTGAGTATTCCCTTCTCTTCTTCTGTAATCCTGGGGCTGCGAGTGCTCCCTTGCTTATTCATATATACTACTAGCAAAGCACTGTTTGAGAGGACTCTGACTGTCTTCCCTTTTATCCTCATTGGAAATTCTTGAAGTGCTAATCCGATGGCCCTTATCTCTATTTTGTTTAATCACCATAAGGCTTCTTCCTTCAACCAACTCGCTTGGGCTAAATCGTCCTGGTCCTGCTTTTCAATATATATTTAAATGATCTGGAAAGGAATACGATGAGTGAGGTTATAAAATTTTTGGATGATACAAAATTATTCAGAGTAGTTAAATCACAAGCAGATTGTGATATATTACAGGAAGACCTTGCAAGACTGGAAGATTGGGCATCCAAATGGCAGATGAAATTTAATGTGGACGTGAAGGTGTATATAGGGAAAAATAACCTTTGCTGTAGTTACACGATGTTAGGTTCCATATTAGGAGCTACCACCCAGGAAAAAGATCTAGGCATCATAGTGGATAATACTTTAAAATCGTCGGCTCAGTGTGCTGCAGCAGTCAAAAAAGCAAACAGAATGTTAGGAATTATTAGGAAGGGAATGGTTAATAAAACGGAAAATGTCATAATGCCTCTATATCGCTCCATGGTGAGACCACACCTTGAATACTGTGTACAATTCTGGTCACCGCATCTCTTAAAAGATATAGTTGTGATGGAGAAGGTACAGAGAAGGGCAATCAAAATGATAAAGGGGATGGAACAGCTCCCCTATGAGGAAAGGCTGAAGAGGTTAGGGCTGTTCAGCTTGGAGAAGAGATGGCTGAGGGGGGATATGATAGAGGTCTTTAAGATCATGAGAGGTCTTGAACGAGTAGATGTGAATCGGTTATTTACACTTTCGAATAATAGAAGGACTAGGGGGCATTCCATGAAGTTAGCAAGTAGCACATTTAAAACTAATCAGAGAAAATTCTTTTTCACCCAACGCACAATAAAGCTCTGGAATTTATTGCCAGAGGATGTGGTTAGTGCAGTTAGTGTATTTGGGTTCAAAAAAGGTTTGGATAAATTCTTGGAGGAGAAGACCATTAACGGCTATTAATCAAATTTACTTAGGGAATAGCCACTGCTATTAATTGAATCAGTGGCATGGGATCTTCTTAGTGTTTGGGTAATTGCCAGGTATTTGCAGCCTGGATTGGCCTCTGTTGGAAACAGGATGCTGGGCTTGATGGACCCTGGGTCTGACCCATCATGGCAATTTCTTATGTTCTTATGTGCTCTCTACCTGGAGCCGCTGGCATCTGCCATTAGAAGGTCCCAGTCGGGTGGCTCTAGGCCTACCCCTTTTAAAAGTTGGAGGGATTCAGCCACTAGTCCAGACTCTTCTCAGGCACCTGGGAGAACCAGAAGCAATGGTTGTAGTTTTGAGAGGCTGCAAAACAGCGAATGCCCTGGTCTACAGGACTGTCTATGGTGTCTGTCATTAGCCCTGTGAGGCAGCACCCCTAGTGTCCCTTTGTGAGCATGTGCAGGACCAGGCTGGGTACCTGGTCCCCTTTGGATGCCCTGGAGGGAGAATGTCTATGGCTGGGACCCTGCTGGGAGGGAGGTGCTTGGAGGGCATGCCTAGTACAGTGGGGGATAAGTTGCTGAGCCAGTGGGAAGAGGATGGGCCCTATAGATCTGGACCAGGAGCTTCAGGTCCTGTCTGAGAGTGGGAGCTCCAGACCTTTCTCTGGGAGAGGGTAGGCAGATTTCTGGGAAGTGCCAAAGGATCTGTGAAGATAGGCAGACTTCTGAGAAGTGCCTAAGAGTTACTGTGGGGAACAGGCAGACTTGTGAGAAGTGCCTGGTTAGTTGAGATTAGAGAGTAGTCTTTGTGTTTGCAATTATATTTGCCAATCCTGATTGTGTTGAGTGCGGCACTGTAAATAAATGCATTGAAGTTACAGTAGAGTCTGAGTGTGATTCTTCTGGCCATGTCCAAGTCCTTGACTGCTCAAGTGCCACAAGCTCGAATAGGTGGAAATAATCTAATCCCCAGGACAACTCTAGGGTGCAAAATGCCCTTATTTGATCTATTATTTTAGAGATCACCAAAATAAGAGCGTCAACCCAATAAGGGCATTCACAACATATTTATATGCTAAACATGGCAACAAAACTGGTATATGCTTCAGAGGACCATCATAACATCCATGTGTGCTTAATAATTGCCTAATTTTAGCACAACATCATTGGGTCATCTATAATCATTGGTCCTATTCAAAGTCTCTTTTTTTTCAAACTTTTTTTATGCGACTAAAATGATTACTTTCCTTTCATACGCTGAATCCTTCATCCAGAAGCAGAGGCACTGAGTTCACCCGACACAACGTTATGTTTCATGCTGGGCTTTGCATCAGAGATTAGTATACCAGCGGTGTCACCATCTCTTTATGTAAAGGAGAATGCAAAGATAATTAATAAAAATAGCAATATGTTGGTTTGACCTGCAAATGTCCATTCTTATAAATACATATTCATCTGCTTCTTATTACTTCTAGAGTAATGCGCCATAAGTCCTCTTCAGATTAAACTAATGCTGTATCATTTTGGTGGCAGTCTGACATTTTAAGTCAGGTTTAGTGTGTGATTACATCATTAATGTGGTGTACCTGACAGCTGTCAAGGGAACTGTCTTTAATTAAAACAATTGGATCCATTCATTCTCAGTGTTCATACCATCAAGATATACTGTCTTCATAAAAAAATATGCACTGTTGTTCATGTCTTACTAAAATCCATATCCTGATGGTATGAATGCTGAGATTGAATCAAGCTATTGGATATCACTGTAGAGAGTGACCACTTCCTGCTATTATAAGTAGGTCTTCCTTATTTATTTATTTATTTATTTATTTATTTATTTAATTAAGGGTTTCTTATATACCGAGGCACGTTTGCAAAACATCACCTCGGTTCACAATGTAACATAACTTAGCAACAAGCTTTACAATAATAACATTAACAGGTAGGGGTTATCCTTAGATCTCTTGGCTCCTCAAAAGGGATGTGCTTTACCCCATACATTTTGTGGGGACACTAGACTAGAAGATTTGCCCTTGTGTTGATACTTGATATGTTGACATCTAAGCCCTTGCATGCCTATTTGGCCTCTATCCTCCCAGTCTTTGGGGCTTGGATGCACCCAGATTGCTAACATTTCTAGATCCTCTCTGAACAGGGGCAGCTCTATATTGAGTTAGGGTGAGGCAATCATTTTAAGTGGCAAAATTTTGAGGTGGCAACAAATGTCCCCAAAATACTCCTGCAGCAACCACTTCATTTCCCTGCCCAACAAGAGTCCCCAGGCAGGAAGTGAGATGCGATTTATGGGTATGCCAGTGGAATTCCCATCTCCCTACAGCAGAAAGAGTGCATCCTACACCAGTGGTGCTAGGCACTGGCAGGGAGGCCAGGCCTCGCCAGCGAAAGAAGACCCAGTAAAGGAGGAAGGAAGAGTAGTGGATGAGAGAGAAAGAAAGGGAGGTGAAGGGAGTGAATGAGAGGGGTGAAAAAATATTGAAGAATGGAGTGAATGAAGGGAGGGAAAAGAAGGCAGAAGGGATAGAATATGAGGCCTAAATGAAGGAAGGGGACAGAATGAGAGGGAAAGGTAGGGAATAGGGTGAGAGGGAAGGGGTGAATATGAGGGGAGAAGGTGAGTGAGAGATAAGGGAGGGAATATGAGGGGTGAATGAAGGGAGAGAACCTAAAGAAGATCCATGGGCCAGTGGGGTTATGTGGCAGGATCCTAGTTTGCCAGTAGGAGGAGGAAGAATATTGGATGTGAAGGAGATTGAGAGTGGGAGTGACAGGGAAAGGAAAGGAAAATCAGGCCTGGCATTATCAGAGGTACAACACAGCAGTGGTGGAAGAGGGGGCGAGGCCCAGTGGGGCTATCACAGCCAAAGAAAAGAAGGAGGGGGAAAGAGAGGGCTGGCAGCCAAAGAAATAAAGCCCATCTAGCTAGCAGTGGAAGAAACGAAAGTTGGAGAGAGACACTGGTGTGAGTGTGTCTATGAGTGAGGCATCATGTGTATGTGTGTAAGAGAGAGAGAGAGGGAGTGTGTGAGAGAATGGGCATGCATTGAATAGGAGAGAGAGAGGGTGAGAGTGCATGAGAGAGAGCATGTGTGTGAGCAGGAGAGGGTGGGAGTGCTTGAAAGAGGGAGCATGTGTGTGAGTAGAGGGAGATAGAATGATGGAGAGCATGTATGCAGTAGGAGGTAGTGAATAAGAGAGAGAGTATGTGTGTGAGTAGGAGAGATAGGGAGTATATAACAGAGAGCAAGCATGTGAGTGGGAGAGTGAGGAAGCATGTGAGAAAGGGAGCCTGCATGAGCAGGAGAGAAAGGGAGGGATGCGTGAGAGAGGACATGCATGTAAGAGTGAGAGGGAAGGAGTGTATGTGAGAGAGAACATGTGAGTGTGAGAGTGAGAGAGAGCATGTCTGTGTAAGAGTGTGTGCCTATGAGAGAGAGGAGATAGGGGGAGGGGGACCCTCAGACTAAGTCCACAATAACCTCAGGGTGACTGGAAACCAAAAGTTCCCAGGTATGGAGAGTGAGGAATATTGTAATCTTTATTAGTTTTAATTATTTGGTGTTATTTGATGTGTCTGCAGTTTTGAAATATTTTATTGATGTTTGGGAAATTTAAAAAAATGTTTAAATTATTAGATGCTCTGTTTGTCACCTGTTTTAAAAATATTTATTCTTTTTATTAGCATGGTTTTACTGTTATAATTGTTTTATATTTCTTGATTTTATTGTTTGATGTTTTATTAGGAATGGTAATTTTTCAGTTTTTCCATTGTTGCACTACATACAGAGTTTGTCTTGTTGCCGTTTCTTTTTTTTTTTTTTAATTCTTTATTTATTGCTTTCATAAATTAATTACAATAAACAATTTCACAATGAAATATGATTCATGATAGAGTTATATAACTAGGTAATATTTATCATATACCACATTACAACATCACAGTAATATATATTTCTATACACTCTATCATTTCTTCTACTAAGGAAAATAGTGAAATCTTATCATTCCGAACGGAGTATTAGGAAATCTGACAAATTTAAACATAGCTGAATTTGCACATTCATTTATCTTGACCTCTTTTCCATTTACTTATGCCGGTCTTTTAGTCTCGAGTAGATCTTTTAAACCCTGGGGCTCCCAAAATACATAATTATTTCCCTCTAATTTAATGAAACATTTACATGGATATTTTAATGTAAAAGTTCCCCCTTTCTCTAGAACTATTTTCCTATATTGTAGAAAACTTTTTCTACGAATCTGAGTATCTTTAATTAAATCTGGAAAAATCCAAATTTTTTGACTGGAAAAAGTTTTATCCCTATTTCGAAAAAAGGATCTCAATATGTTGTCTCTATCTGTAGAGAAAGCAAATTGTATCAATAAAGTGTCTCTAGTTTTTTTCTCTACTTCATCATAAGACTTTTGCAAGAAATCAGATAAACCTATAGATTCTACTTCCTTTTCTATTTCCATTTCATTCCCGTCCTTTCCTATTTGTTTTATTTCAAGATTTTTCTTTTTAACTCTCAGGTAAAAAGCTTTTACTATCACCAGCATGCAATTTTTGGGAATTTTTAACACCTGAGATGCATAAATCTTAAATAATTCAATTGGATCCATTTTTTTTGTAATAGGAAAATTATTGATTCTTAAATTCAAAGATCTTATAACATTTTCTAAATTTTCTAATTTCTTATTTATTTCTTCTTCTTTCAGAATCTGATGGTTTTGAATTTTTTCAAGTTGTAATACCCGTTTATCTAACTTATTTATTTCTTCTTTCTGTTGACCCAATTCTTTTGTATTTTGTGTTAATGATTTGGAAGTTTTTAACACTACATCTGTTAATTTACATATTGAAATATCTAATTTTTCCATATAGGATCATAAACTTTCCAGTCACATTTACCGGTTTTACCCACATTTTATCTGTCTTAATTATTACCTCCACATCGTCACCTTGGCTTTTTACAGATTCGACATTTCTAGGGGTACTTGTTTCTATTAGGTCAGAGATAGAATTTTCTATAGAACCTGTTTCTTTTGGATATTCCAAATTATTAACACTTAAATTCTCATTAGTTGTCACTATTTCTTCTCGAGGAACCTTCGGGTTCAAGATTTCCTCGGACATACCACTTGGGCCACTTGGGGGTATTACCCCTTCTCTACTGGGCGGTGATGGAGGCTCCGGCTCCCCTGGGCTCAAATATATTTCAGTAGCCAGGGAGGATACATTCCGTTCCAATGTAACTCCTCCAGCGGCTAACACCAAAAGGGATTTCGTTGGGTCAAGCCATTCTAATACGGATTTTTGCCCCACTTCATTTGCCACCTCACTTGCAGGACTTAATCTGGCCTTCCTCTTAGTGTGTGGCATATTCCAGTGGTGCTAATCTTATTTCAGGCAAAAAGAAAAAGGAAATCGTATTAATGGAATGATATGTGCAATTACTTAAGATTTCACTATGGAGACCGGATTGGACTAAGATCTTGCGTACATTGAAAATTTCCTCTGTCAATCCAACTCAAATAATTACAACCACTAAGACGGCGAAATCCCGGCAAAGCCCGGCTAAGCCCTGCTTAACCGCGCGCCCCTTTAGCGCGCGCGGCTTCGACTGCGCACCGCTAGCAGGTCAATTTTATGCAGTCACTTCCGGTCTGGTACACTCACGTGCCTCCGGAGAGGAAAACAATCAGCTGCTGATGCTCCAGCAATTCCGTTGGGGCAGCGTCTCTACCCCCGGGTGCTGCAGCTGAGTTTAAGCAGGTAATGGCAGTCTTTCTCCTCTGGCCTCAGAGTTTCACCGCTAGCAGGTCAATTTTATGCAGTCACTTCCAGTCTGGTACACTCACGTGCCTCCGGAGAGGAAAACAATCAGCTGCTGATGATCCAGCAATTCTGTCGGGGCAGCGTCTCTACCCCCGGTGCTGCAGCTGAGTTTAAGCAGGGCCAGAGGAGAAAGACTGCCATTGTTGCCGTTTCTTGTTCAGTTTTGTCTACAGGTTTCTATTTATGCTTCACTGTCTCTTTTTTTATTCTGTATTTGGTGAAGATCCATCTGTGATCTACATCTGTGACAGAGGTGAATTATTCTGCTAGTGTGTAGTTTGTGTAAGGATCTATAGCAGACTAATTTGTTCTGTTTTCCTAACAGCAGGGGTATTAGTGTTTTAGGGCCTGTGTAATATTTGCAGTGTTGCCTTTTTCATAGGAAGGTTTGTTACTGTTGGAAGGCTGGCAATTAGTGCTGTTTTGGTATAGGAGGTTTACTATATTGAAATTCAATTTATATAGGGCTTTCTGAGGGTCAAGCCCACACTCAACATGTGTTACAATAGGCTTAATACCATATTAACTCCAAATGTTGATTGTGGTATTGCGGGGTAGTTAATTTAATTGTGTAGTGTATTAATTCATATAGGTGTTCCATGTCAATGTGATATATAATGTAACCTACAAATAGGTCTCGGGATTTATTATGATGCTTTGTGCTACATACATGTTATATTATTTGAAGATGTTGAAAAATTCCCCTGAAGCGAGTCATGCATTGTGGTGAAATAGGAGACCCTTGTTGAGATTTTGTTTAGGAAGTTGATATAAATGGGAAATATGGGATGTCCAGAGATTTCAATGTATATTTGGACACAACTGAATGAGTTTCATATGTAGAGAAATGCATTGAATGTCTGGTTAGTCAGATGATCTATGTTAGAATATACTATTTTTATGTACACTAGTGTGAATGTGGTTTGTATGAGTGGATTCATTGAATCAGTACACTTTTGAGCTATGTATGATGTAACTTCTTTTAAATTATATATAAATATTTGGATTAACTAAAAAGATTTCTTTTATCATTTATGCTATATATATATATATATATATATATACATATATGTCAAAAAAAACCCTTACATTAACAAATGTATGGGAAACAACTAGCACTTATGTGTGTTCAAAAGATATTTCAAAATAAATTATTACTTAAGAAGGATCATTTCTTTATTAATAAGTTACTCACCTATCACAATTACACATTAAATTGTAACATATCGCAAAAGAAATATACACATTCATTAAAATTGGCATAGAGTCCTCTATAATGTATCCCTCAGTGCTCACCTACTTCTTACCTCGATCTTACCCTAAACGGACCTTGTACATCCTAATCCCATTGATGTTGATTTGGGTCTTAGTTGATGAATACACCTCTTACATCAAGAACCTCATATATGAATCTTAAATAATAACCATATATGTTTCCAAAAAATCATAAATCCTAGGTGTATGTCATTCGACCAGTTCTATTATCCATCCCGACAAGGGCCTCGTTTCGCCACTGCTGGCTTCTTCAGGGGAGTACTCTTTTTCTAAAGACCCAACATCAACAGATACCCATGACTCCCACCACTTCGTGTCTACAATACATAAAACAATGTTACAGAAAACAAAAAAAAATTTTTATTAAACAAATGTGACTCATGCTATAATATATTTATACCCAATTTATCATTTTTAGACTTAACTTATTTAAGACATTACATATACTCAAATATTAATATATCATACCTAAATAGTAATAAATCAATTCTGTGATTTATAAAAACTTATCCTAAGGTGGGACTTAGGATAAGTTTTTATAAATCACAGAATTGATTTATTACTATTTAGGTATGATATATTAATATTTGAGTATATGTAATGTCTTAAATAAGTTAAGTCTAAAAATGATAAATTGGGTATAAATATATTATAGCATGAGTCACATTTGTTTAATAAAAAATTTTTTTTTGTTTTCTGTAACATTGTTTTATGTATTGTAGACACGAAGTGGTGGGAGTCATGGGTATCTGTTGATGTTGGGTCTTTAGAAAAAGAGTACTCCCCTGAAGAAGCCAGCAGTGGCGAAACGAGGCCCTTGTCGGGATGGATAATAGAACTGGTCGAATGACATACACCTAGGATTTATGATTTTTTGGAAACATATATGGTTATTATTTAAGATTCATATATGAGGTTCTTGATGTAAGAGGTGTATTCATCAACTAAGACCCAAATCAACATCAATGGGATTAGGATGTACAAGGTCCGTTTAGGGTAAGATCGAGGTAAGAAGTAGGTGAGCACTGAGGGATACATTATAGAGGACTCTATGCCAATTTTAATGAATGTGTATATTTCTTTTGTGATATGTTACAATTTAATGTGTAATTGTGATAGGTGAGTAACTTATTAATAAAGAAATGATCCTTCTTAAGTAATAATTTATTTTGAAATATCTTTTGAACACACATAAGTGCTAGTTGTTTCCCATACATTTGTTAATGTAAGGGGTTTTTTTGACATATTATTTATAGCACAGGTAGAGACGGTATTGCCAATAGTTTTTTGATTGCTATATATATATATATATATATATATATGTTATGATATATGTGTTGACTATAGCAGTGGTCCCTATAACATTACAGCATACTTGTAAGGATTAGGCATCCTTATAATTATGCCTTCAATTTATACTTACCTTGAATCTTCTTCTAAGCCAATAGTGGAGAAAGAGAAAGAAACATCATTTCCTGACACACTGGGCCGGATTTTAAAAGCCCTGTGCGCGTAAATCCAGCCAGATTTATGCGCGCAGGGCACTCGCGCGCCGGTGCGCCTATTTTGCATAGGCCACTGGCGCGCGCACAGCCCCGGGACGCTCGTAAGTCCCGGTGCTTTGTAAACGGGGCGGGGAGTGGGCGTGTCCGGAGGCGTGTCCGGGTCAGGGGGTGGTTTGGGGCGGGACCGGGGGCATGGCGCCGGCCCGGGGGCATGGTCGAGGCCTCCGGACCAGCCCCCGGGTCGGGTGTTGGCGCGCCAGCAGCCTGCTGGCGCGCGCACATTTACACCTGCTTTCGGCAGGCGTAAATCTGCCAACAAAGGTAGGGGGGGGGGTTTAGATAGGGCCGGGGGGTGGGTTAGGTAGGGGAAGGGAGGGAAAGGTGCGGGGGGGGGGGGGGTGGAAAGAAAGTTCCCTCCGAGGCCGCTCCAATTTCAGAGCGGCCTCGGAGGGAACAGGCAGCGCGCACCGGGCTCGGCATGCGCAAGTTCCACAAATGTGCACCCTCTTGTGCGCGCGCCGACCCAGGATTTTATAAGATACGCGCGGCTACGCACGTATCTTATAAAATCCAGCATACTTTTGTTCGCGCCTGGTGCGCGAACAAAAGTACACTCTCGCGTAAATTTATAAAATCTACCCGACTGTGAATGGCTAACATTTTGTCAAATTCCCATTGTAGTGTTTGCCATTGTGAGAAGTGTACACTAGATGCCAAGATTAACAACAGTAAAGCAATGCTGAAGCATTAATGATATTCTAGGAAAATCCCCTGAAGCTGAAGCAAAAGGTAGGCCCATGGCAGGGAAGTATTAATCTATATATTTCTTACAAGTTTGTAAAACAGTTGTTGAGATAGTTATTTGCAAATGAAAGATATACAATTTTTTTTTTAAAGAACTGTGCAAAAATTGAATGGCACCACACGATTATAAGGACGAGGTTTTGGTGACTACCGCACAGTTCACCCTAAGAGGAGGCGATCCGGGCCCGTCCGGAATCGCCGCCCATAACATGGGCACGAGCGAGGGACGGAAGCGCAGGGGGGAGCTGGGGGAGGGGGGGGGGAAGGGGGGAAGGATTGAGCTGGCGGAGCACCAATGGGAGGCAGCATCTTTTGAATGCTGCGCTCCCATTGGTGGTAAGGCGAGATAGTAAGGGGAAAGAGCAGGGAGGTGGTCAGTTGCGATCCAGGCAGCGTAGCAAGCAGAGCATTTTCTGTTTGCTGCGTGTCTGGGTCCCGGCTGACTTGTGCGCTTGCTACCAGCGACTTTCGGCGCCCCCCACCTTCACGATGAGGCGTTCCCGAGCGCAGGCGGCGCCCAAATCGCGGGCCCGGTCCTCCCGCGCGTCTTCTTCGGCGGCAGTTTCGCGGCGGCGTTCCTCCACAGCTCCAACTTGCCCTTCGCCGGCTCCGGACCTGCATCTGGCGGTGAGTCCCGCAGCCCCCCCTGCTCCTCACCCCCCTCCTTCCTCGCTCGTTCCTACTCCTGCCCCCGCCTGCCCCCCCCCCCTTCCGCCTTCGTTGCTGCGGACTCTGGAGAGAGCGGACCGGAGCCGGACACCCCCCCCCTGCGGTCAGCCCGGGCTCTCATTTCGGCCTTTTCTCGGCCCCCCCCGCTCCTCCGGCGCTGCTTTCTGCTGTTTGTGGGGCTCAGGTCTTGCCTGCCTTGCCCGCGTGGCCGGCTGGCCCCCCCCTTCAGCTGCTGCCGCCCCCTCGGCCCTCCCAGCGCCACTGCTTCCCTCCTTGGCTCCGGGGCCTTTGCCTGTTTCATCTTCCCCGGCAGAGCGGCCACCCTCTGGCCGGGCGGTAGCTCCTCCCGTTACGCCAGGTCCCGTCCTTGCCAGGGCACGCACACGCTGTTACGGCTGTGGCTGCTGTGCTACCGCCTCACCACCAGGGGTCCCTCTAGTGCTGGCTTTCCTGACAGGCCCAGTCCATCTCCTATGTCCACTCTATGCTCTGGGTGTGCCCTCTTAACCCTGCCTGACAGTTGCCTCGGTGCTTCGGCATCGAGCTCACCTGGGCTCCCTGCTCTAGCCTGCCTTGCGCGGCCTTCGGGCCTATCCTTGCCTTGCCTTGCCTTGCGCGGCCTTCGGGCCATCCTTGCCTTGCCTTGCCTTGCCTTGCGTGGCCTTCGGGCCTATCCTTGCCTTGCCTTGCCTTGCGTGGCCTTCGGGCCTATCCTTGCCTTGCCTTGCCTTGCGCGGCCTTCGGGCCATCCTTGCCTTGCCTTGCCTTGCGTAGCCTTTGGGCCTTCTTCCTTGATTTCCATACCTGGCCTACGGGCCTTCAGTGTGTGTGTGTGTGGCCTACGGGCCTTCTGACCTGCGTTGCCCCGCTATTGGTGCGTGGCCTACGGGCCTTCCGTGTATGTGTGTGTGGCCTACGGGCCTTCTGACCTGCCTTGTCCCGTCTATGGTGTGTGGCCTACGGGCCTTCCGTGTGTGTGTGTGTGGCCTACGGGCCTTCTGACCTGCCTTGCCCCGCTATTGGTGTGTGGCCTACGGGCCTTCCGTGTATGTGTGTGTGGCCTACGGGCCTTCTGACCTGCCTTGTCCTGCTTACTGTGCCCTGACCCAGCCTGTACTTGACACTGATTCTTGCTGCCTGCCCTGACCCAGCCTGAACCCAGACTCTGATTATTGCCGCCTGCCCTGACCCAGCCTGTACTAGACACTGATTCTTGCTGCCTGCCCTGACCCAGCCTGGTACCTGACTCTGTTTCGAGCTTCCTGTCTCTCTCCACCTGGAGCCACCCTGCTGGGTGGTGTGCACGACTCCTGTCCGGAGCCCAAGCGTAACAGTATGCCGAAGCCATCACATTTTCCAGGGGAAGAGATAGGTCTGTGTCCTGCCGGTGAGTCAACTTTTCACTAATTCAAGATGCCTCCTTCTTTAAAGTTTTATACCTGCCATTCCTGTCAGACTTTGAATTATCCAAGCTATCAGAACTGTCTAGCCTGTGAACTTGTTGGTCAGGAACACTGGTCATGCAATAACTGCAACAAGAAAAATGTCTCTGTCTATCAGGAGTGTTTGAACTGTCTGGCTCCTAAACCAGGGTGGTGGAAATGCTCCTGTCTCCCGTGTTTGTTACCTCCAGGCAAACCCTGCCCCTGTTGTTCTGCTCTAGGACCAGCTGTGCAATTAGAAAAAGCTATCAGCTCTCCTAACCAGTATTCTGTTTCTGGCTCAACTAAACAGACATTTTTGCTGGCAGTTTGTGGGTAGAAAAACCCAGGACTTACCTGGCCAAGAAGGCTTCTGTGAGACCAGTGCTAGAGCCTCGGGAACAGGTTTCTCTACAACGGAGAGAGCTGATTAACTCTAGCAGGGCTCAGCTTCCCACAGCTGCCAAGTGGACACTAACGAGCACCTTCCCTAGACGTCCTAGAACTGCCTGTGCCTTCTCTAAACTGCTCCTCCAGAAACAAAATCAGGAGCATCAGACTTTGGCTCGAGGTATCAAGCCCACGGCAGTACAATCTGTGTCTTCCATGCACACTACCTTTAACCATGCTACTCTGCCATCTGAACCTGCTGCACTACCCCGAGAAGAGCCTGAGTCTGCTGAACCGGCCCTGCTGCCGTCCTCGGAGGGGTCCGCACACAGCCCTGCTGACAGACTTTCTAACTCTGCCATCTGAGCCTGCCGAACCGGCCCTGCTGCCGTCTTCAGAGGGGTCCGAACCAGTCCTACTGACAGACTTCCTGAGTCAGCCATCGGAGTCTGCTGACCTGGTCCTGCTGCCACCCCGGGGAGGGGTCCATACCGGTCCTGCTGCCACCCCTGGAGGGGTCCATTACCGGTCCTGCTGACGCCCCGAAGGGGTCCGAGCCCGCATTCATCGCCCCGAGAGGGGTCCGAGCCTGCTTCATCGCCCCGAGAGGGGTCCGAGCCTGCTACAACGCCCCGAGAGGGGTTCGAGCCTGGCTTCATCGCTCCGAGAGGGGGTCCGAGCCTGCTACAATGCCCCGAGAGGGGTCCGAGCTGCTACAAACGCCCCGAGAGGGGTCTGAAGCCTGCTACAACGCCCCGAGAGGGGTTCGAGCCTGCTTCATCGCTCCGAGAGGGGTCCGAGCCATGCTACTACAACGCCCCGAGAGGGGTCCGCAGCCTGCTACAAACGCCCCGAGAGGGGTCCGAGCCTGCTTCATCGCTCCGAGAGGGGTCCGAGCCTGCTCATCGCTCCGAGAGGGGTCCGAGCCTGCTACAAACGCCCCGAGAGGGGTCCGAGCCTGCTACAACGCCCCGAGAGGGGTCCGAGCCTGCTACTATGCCCCGAGAGGGGTCCGAGCCTGCTTCATCGCCCCGAGAGGGGTCCGAGCCTGCTTCATCGCCCCGAGAGGGGTCCGAGCCTGCTACAAACGCCCCGAGAGGGGTCTGAGCCTGCTACAATGCCCCGAGAGGGGTCTGAGCCTGCTACAATGCCCGAGAGGGGTCCGAGCCTGCTACAATGCCCCGAGAGGGGTCCGAGCCTGCCTTCATCGCCCCGAGAGGGGTCCGAGCCTGCTACAATGCCCCGAGAGGGGTCCCGAGCCTGCTTCATCGCCACCGAGAGGGGTCCGAGCCTGCTACAATGCCCCGAGAGGGGTCCGAGCCTGCTTCATCGCCCCGAGAGGGGTCCGAGCCTGCTACCAACGCCCCGAGAGGGGTTCGAGCCTGCTTCAATCGCTCCGAGAGGGGTCCGAGCCTGCTACAACGCCCCGAGAGGGGTCTGAGCCTGCTACAATGCCCCGAGAGGGGTCCGAGCCTGCTACAATGCCCCGAGAGGGGTCCGAGCCTGCTTCATCGCCCCGAGAGGGGTCCGAGCCTGCTACAATGCCCCGAGAGGGGTCCGAGCCTGCTTCATCGCCCCGAGAGGGGTCCGAGCCTGCTACAATGCCCCGAGAGGGGTCCGAGCCTGCTTCATCGCCCCGAGAGGGGTCCGAGCCTGCTACTATTGCCCGGGTAGGATCCGAGCCTGCTGTACTGGCCCAGCTGCCGCCCCTGGAGGGGCCTGTACCGGTCTTAATGCCGACCTTGGAAGGGTCCGGACCGGTCCTACTATCGCCTCAAGAAGGGTTACGGACTATTTCTCTGCCCCAGGTGGGGTTTGTGTTCCCCTTGTCACCCCAGGAGGGGTTATGGAAATCTGCACCGCCTCTGCTACCCCAGGAGGGGTCTAACCCTGCCGCCTTGTCCCAGGAGGGGTTATGGACTGCCTTATTGCCTCGGAAAGGAGTTGAACCTGCCGCATCACCCCGGAGTGGTCTCCCGTTATTCTTGATTACCTCCTGCACAGATGGGATCCAGGAGGAGGGGGAGGCCTTGAGGGGGGGGTACTGTTACGGCTGTGGCTGCTGTGCTAAACCCCCGCCTCACCACCAGGGGTCCCTCTAGTGCTGGCTTTCCTGACAGGCCCAGTCCATCTCCTATGTCCACTCTATGCTCTGGGTGTGCCCTCTTAACCCTGCCTGACAGTTGCCTCGGTGCTTCGGCATCGAGCTCACCTGGGCTCCCTGCTCTAGCCTGCCTTGCGCGGCCTTCGGGCCTATCCTTGCCTTGCCTTGCCTTGCGCGGCCTTCGGGCCATCCTTGCCTTGCCTTGCCTTGCCTTGCGTGGCCTTCGGGCCTATCCTTGCCTTGCCTTGCCTTGCGTGGCCTTCGGGCCTATCCTTGCCTTGCCTTGCCTTGCGCGGCCTTCGGGCCATCCTTGCCTTGCCTTGCCTTGCGTAGCCTTTGGGCCTTCTTCCTTGATTTCCATACCTGGCCTACGGGCCTTCAGTGTGTGTGTGTGTGGCCTACGGGCCTTCTGACCTGCGTTGCCCCGCTATTGGTGCGTGGCCTACGGGCCTTCCGTGTATGTGTGTGTGGCCTACGGGCCTTCTGACCTGCCTTGTCCCGTCTATGGTGTGTGGCCTACGGGCCTTCCGTGTGTGTGTGTGTGGCCTACGGGCCTTCTGACCTGCCTTGCCCCGCTATTGGTGTGTGGCCTACGGGCCTTCCGTGTATGTGTGTGTGGCCTACGGGCCTTCTGACCTGCCTTGTCCTGCTTACTGTGCCCTGACCCAGCCTGTACTTGACACTGATTCTTGCTGCCTGCCCTGACCCAGCCTGAACCCAGACTCTGATTATTGCCGCCTGCCCTGACCCAGCCTGTACTAGACACTGATTCTTGCTGCCTGCCCTGACCCAGCCTGGTACCTGACTCTGTTTCGAGCTTCCTGTCTCTCTCCACCTGGAGCCACCCTGCTGGGTGGTGTGCACGACTCCTGTCCGGAGCCCAAGCGTAACACACGCTCCGGCCGGTCCCGAGTAGGCCGGTCCCCCGCACGAGCGGAACATGCAGTTCGCCATCGCAGCGCACCTCGGCGGCCTTTCCCGGGCCAACCCCCCGTGTCCTCTCCTCGGGGTAGGCGCCGCACCCCTTTTGTTTGCCCTACCCCCCCTGCCCCTGTTCCTCCGCTGCCTTGCCCCCCCGGCACGCCCGCTCCGGCTGTTACGGCGGAGCTTATAGCCGAAGTTTTGAATCACTTGGCTAGGTCCGGGTACCACTTTGTTTACGGCCCAGGTGATGTTAGCATGGGCGGAGGCGCGGGCGTTGGTGGGTGGCCGCCCATGTCAGGGGTCCCGATGGGCGCCCCGATTTTCCCTGTTGCCACTGGCCCCGCTGCTGACTCTTCGGGAGTGCCGCAGCACTTGGAGCAGCCTTTGCCCGCGAGCGCAGCGCGGCGCGCGGGGGTCCCGAGGGAACATGGCGGGAGGAGTTTTTTCCCAGAGGCTGCCGACGATGATCTCCCTGGCCCGTCCAGCCGGGAAGCATGGAGGAACTGGGAGGCCCAAGGTGCCACGACTCTGGCTGATGGTGCAGGCGAGCAGCGGACTGAGGCCACGGAACAGCAGACGGAGGGCGCTCTCCGTGATCACGAAGATGTGGGTAAGGATGGGTCGTTGCGCCGGGGGGGTCGCATTAAAGGGAAGAGGCGGCGTTCTCAGGCCGAGTCCAGTGTTAGCTCTTCCTCCTCGGCTTCGAGTATTAGCACGGCTCCACACAGCCGGCAGGTTTTGCTGGGGGATGGTCCTAAATGTGAGGCGGGTCATCCGGCCGTGGCGCCCTTATCTGAATTATGGGAGGAGGTCCCGACTCGGTTGGTTAAGCGTATTCGTAAGCGCAAGTTCGTTAACATTTTCAAGCTCCTAGAAGGCAGACGGGGTGGGAAGAAGTTATCTAAGAAAGCCAAAAAGCGTCTCAGGAAATCTGGTTCGGCCCCGCGCATTGCTAAAAACATCGTCAATTGGATGCGGGGGTTTTTACGGTTAGCCAGTGTAGTTAGTCACTTTGAGCCCTCTCAGTATGGTGCTTTGCTGTCCTACGCGGACAGCATCTTGGGCGCATTCCGGGACTATGATGGTTGGGCCTGGCTCAACTACGACGAGAAATTCCGGGACAAGATGGCAGGGAACACGTACACGTCCTGGGGCTCCCAGGATATTCATCTGTGGCTAACACAGATGACTAATAAGAGCGCAGGGTCTGTGCGCACCAGTCAACTGGGTACCGGAGCTTCCGTCCCGGTTGGTGCGGTGCCGGCCCCCGGGGCTGGTGGGTATTCCTTTCGTGCTGGGGGGCCGCGACCAGGCGGGGCTGGCTCCAAGGGTACGGGGGGGGCAGCGGACGTTTGTTGGCGCTACAACAAACTCATGTGCCTGTTTCCTCAGTGTAAGTTCCGACATGCTTGCGCAACCTGCGGCGGCGCGCACTCTGCCCTCAAGTGTTCGCAAGGGGCGGGAATCGGGGTCCCCAAGGGACCCAAATAGGTCCCTTTTACTTAACAAGGCGGCCTCCCCTATTTTCGTTCCCGAGTTGATCGCGGGTTTGCGTGCATATCCGGATAGCGTAGCTGCCGCTCTCTTGCGGGATGGGTTTAGGGACGGTTTTCGTATCCCATATACGGGTCCAGGGCATGGGGGCAGGATGAGAAATTCTAAGTCAGTCCTTACCCTGGCCCCGGTGGCCAAGGCCAAATTGCAGGAGGAACTTGATCTGGGGCGTATGGTCGGCCCTTTTGCGGCTCGCCCATACGAGCGGATGCACTTATCCCCATTGGCTGTCATTCCTAAAAAAGTACCTGGTAAATTTCGTCTGATTCTGAATTTATCCCATCCGGCAGGGGGGTCAGTTAATGATTTTATTCCGAAGGAGGCGTGCGCGGTGAAGTACGCATCCTTTGACGACGCGGTGCGGTTGGTGCGTAAAGCTGGGCCGGGAGCCTTGATGGCGAAGGCCGACATTGAATCGGCATTTCGGTTGCTGCCCATTCACCCGTCTTGTTTCCCGTTGTTGGGCTTCTCCTTTGAGGGTGGGTACTTCATTGATCGTTGTTTGCCAATGGGCTGCGCGGTGTCGTGTGCTTTTTTTGAGGCGTTCAGCACGTTCATTCACTGGGCTACGATCCGGCATAATGGGTGCGCTGACTCGCTGCATTACCTCGATGACTTTTTCTTTGTTGGTCCTGGCGATTCGGATGCATGTCTGCAGCAGTTACGTGGTTTTCTCCACACGGCTGCACGTTTTGGCGTCCCGATAGCGCAGGACAAGACGGAGGGTCCTGTCACCCGCCTCACGTTCCTGGGTATCGAGCTGGATACCGTGGCCATGGTTTGTCGTTTACCGTTAGATAAAGTACATCAGCTGCGGACCTTGGTCCACATGGTGAAAGGGGCGGTCAAGGTCACCTTGCGTCAGTTACAATCGTTGATTGGCTCCTTGAATTTTGCGTGTCGTGTCATCCCCATGGGGCGGGCATTCATTCGTCGATTGTCCTCCCGCACGGTCGGGGTTCGGATGGGTCATCACTTCATTCGCGTGTCCAAGCCGGTAAAGGACGAATTGGCGATCTGGGAGGAATTTTTGCACTCGTTCAATGGTGTTTGCCTGATCAGGGCGCCGGAAGTATCCACGGACGAGCTCGAGTTGTATTCTGATGCCGCGGGGGCGTCCGGTTTGGGCCTCTACTTTGGCGGTCGGTGGTGTGCTGAGCCCTGGCCTGCTTCTTGGTTTGCCGAGGGTATCGTGAGGAACATTACCTTCCTCGAACTTTTCCCGATTGTGGTGGCCTTGGCTATATGGGGGCAGCACCTGGCAAATCGGCAACTTGTCTGGTGGTGCGACAATTGTGCAGTCGTCCAGGTGGTAAACAAGCAGTCGGCTAAGTGCCCTAAGGTGTCTGCTCTTTTACGAGTTATGGTATTATTATGCTTACAGTTGAATGTTCATTTGCGAGCGCATCATGTACCAGGGTCCTTGAACCGCATAGCTGATGCTCTCTCTCGTTTTAAGTGGGACTCCTTCCGGGCTGCGGCGCCTCAGGCGGAACGGCTGGGACAGCCGGTCCCGGCACACTTGTGGACCCTTGGCCTGACGACATCCGGGACTTGATCCGGTGTTCCGTGGCTCCGACGACGTGGAGATCCTATGTGGCGGGGAACGCTGCCGTCCATCGCTTTCTCTTATCACAGGGCTGGTCTGGAGGCCGGGTGCCCGATGCGGCGATGGTCCAGTTCATCTTGTGGGCTAAGAACGCGGGTTTCTCCCTGGCGGCCGTTCGGGGTCAATTAGCGGGTTTTGCGTTTTTTCGCAAGTTGGAGGGTCACGTCCCTCCTTTGCGCAGTTTCCTTGTTACGAAGCTGTTAGCCGGTTGGGGTAGGGGGTCGGGAGTACGGGTGGATGGACGGCGGCCTATTCGGTATGGGGATTTGGTCGCCATTGCCTCCGGTCTGCAGGCGATTTGTGGCTCCCCTTACGAGCTGTTGTTGTTTCGATTGGCTTTTTCGTGGGCCTTTTTTGGTGCTCTTCGCATTGGGGAATTGGTTGCACGGTCCAAGACGGCCGGCGATCAGGCTGGATTCCTGATTGGGGACGTATCCGTTTATGGGGAACGCGTCACGCTTCGCATTCGGCGGTCCAAAACTGACCAAATGGGCAAGGGCGCCGTGATATCTTTACTCCCAGCGGCGTGCGGGGTGGTGTGTCCGGTGCGGTTGGCGCGAGCGTATGTAGCGCTGCGGCCGGAGGTTGGGGGTCATTTTTTCGTGCATGCGGACGGCTCCCCCCTCACCCGGTATCAGTTCATCGCTGTCTTGCGTACCGTGGTGGGCAGCCTTGGGTGGGAGGTTAGCCGGTATACGTCCCATTCCTTTCGCATCGGTGCAGCTACCACAGCGGCGGAACTGGGCTGGTCAGCTGCGGGGATACAGGCGTTGGGGAGGTGGAAGTCGGCAGCGTTTCGAGCGTATGTGCGGCGGTAGCGGGTGGTTCCTCCCCATCGCTACTTAGTAACCAGACTTTTTGTCTTGCAGATCGGGTCAGGGGAGCATACAGCGGGGAATGTGCTTGGATTGTGGGCCATTCCTTTATTCATCGTGCCTATCGCCGAGCTAAGAAGCGGCCGAATGGCGAGAACTTGAACCTTGATCGCCGACACGTCACCGTGCGTTGGATCGGAAAAGGAGGGATGAGATGGGGGGAGCTCTGTGACGTTTTACAAGGCAATATTGATCGCTGGGGTGTCCCTCGATGGGTCATCATTCATTTGGGTGGCAATGATATCGGTCGTATGACCTGTAGGGCATTGCTCCAACTTATGCGCAAGGATTTGGCCTCTCTTCTTAATCGATTGCCCCACACTCACTTGGGTTGGTCCGATATGATTATTCGCCTACGCCACCAAGGGGAGCCTTTGTGGCGCCATGGCGTCAAAAAGTTAAACCGTCAAGTTGGTAAATGGTTGGTTCGCGAGGGTGGTTTTTGGATTCGGCATCAGTGGTCTTGGGACCTTTTAGGGGGTTATTTCCTGGGTGACGGGGTCCATCTTTCTGACGTTGGTATTGACCTGTTCAATAATGCCTTGGAAGATGGACTGCGTCGGCAGCTGGCTTCTAGGGCCGCAGTGGGGGTACAAAGACTGTAGTCAGATCTTTGTTTGTGGCGGAAAACCCGAGCCATATGTGGATTGTATTCTTATATTGTAATAGAATGTTCAGAGGGGGGGGAGGAATGCCCGTGTAGCTTGGAGCTGCTGCATGGGAAGGCCTGAAGAGCAAGGGGGGGGCCGATGCTCAGGCCGCAAGCTTACCCTCGCTGTGACGCGGCGGGGTGAGTAGGGGAAAAAGGGGGGTCAAATGCCTGCTTATCACCGGGCCGCGGTGTAAGCGAAGAGTGGGAGGCGGCGGAGGAGGTGGAGAAAGGGACGTTATTTGTTGTGATGTTATGATGTTGGCTCGGGTTATGTTCAATAAACTGCGGCCTTTTTGTTATACCATATAGTTGTCATGTGTATTATTTACAAAGGGAGGAGGAAGCGACTGCCGGAACGATGGTCTCGGGTCCCTATGTTAGAGGAGGCGATCCGGGCCCGTCCGGAATCGCCGCCCATAACATGGGCACGAGCGAGGGACGGAAGCGCAGGGGGGAGCTGGGGGGGGGGGGGGGGGGGAAGGGGGGAAGGATTGAGCTGGCGGGGCACCAATGGGAGGCAGCATCTTTTGAATGCTGCGCTCCCATTGGTGGTAAGGCGAGATAGTAAGGGGAAAGAGCAGGGAGGTGGTCAGTTGCGATCCAGGCAGCGTAGCAAGCAGAGCATTTTCTGCCCGCCCTCCCTCCCTTTGTTTTGAGGTTTCTTGATGGTGCTCCAGTGTTCATGTCGCAGTGCTGGCGGAAAACCCGAGCCATATGTGGATTGTATTCTTATATTGTAATAGAATGTTCAGAGGGGGGGGAGGAATGCCCGTGTAGCTTGGAGCTGCTGCATGGGAAGGCCTGAAGAGCAAGGGGGGGGCCGATGCTCAGGCCGCAAGCTTACCCTCGCTGTGACGCGGCGGGGTGAGTAGGGGAAAAAGGGGGGTCAAATGCCTGCTTATCACCGGGCCGCGGTGTAAGCGAAGAGTGGGAGGCGGCGGAGGAGGTGGAGAAAGGGACGTTATTTGTTGTGATGTTATGATGTTGGCTCGGGTTATGTTCAATAAACTGCGGCCTTTTGTTATACCATATAGTTGTCATGTGTATTATTTACAAAGGGAGGAGGAAGCGACTGCCGGAACGATGGTCTCGGGTCCCTATGTTATTACAGGATTCTTCCACTTTTAAAAGTTCAGTTTGGTATAAAATTGACACATTTGCACTTTGAGGATAACTTTCAGTGTTTTACTCATGGAAACGGCTTTTTATAAAATTGCTCATCCGATATGCAATGGACTTATATGTGTATGTCTGGACTGCACGGAAGTGTTCCTGAGGCCAGACCTGGGAGGGAGTTGCACTTATAATTAAGTGTACATGGAAATATCCTTGAAAATTTCCTCTGTAAAATTAGCAGCCCAATTGCATGCAAGGAGTTTTAGAGGGATAATTTTCAAAGTGAACATATTGCACTTTAAGTTTGCCTTGAAAACCGGTGTAACGTTTGTATGTATTTGTCAACTTTCATATGCAGGATGTTACAAAATGACCCCCTTTAAGATATGCATTGAAAAAAATTTGGTGGATTAATGAATTCTTTTGAGGGTACATTGAACATTATTGGCTACATAAATCCAATGGATTTTTTTCTAAATTTAATTACATAGCATAGTTAAGCATGAAACGTTTTCAGTCTGTATTCTTGCAAAAGTGCATGCAAGGTAGGTCTGTGTGCATCTATGAAGTCTAATTTATACTTTTGTTAGTAAATTGATCATTAATAATTAATTAACTAAACCACACAATCATCTTTTTTTCTTTTTTTTTTTTTGCTATCCCAAGAATTCTTGAGTAAGTCTAAAAGGGTAGAAGGAAAGAAAGACAAAGTAACTTGTCTTTGTGACATGTTTCCATAGAAATGCAGTAACCTTTTCCCTTAAATGAAGTCTCATGAGCCAAAACTGCCATGAACTACTCGCATTATTGTCTCTCTCCTCTCTCTTTTGGAGGGGGAGGAGGGGAATGTGGGTAGGTGCAGCTTTTTCCTTCTGCTGCTTTGGGCTTCCATTTCCAGAGCTGGGATCAGGCAGCTTGAGTTGTCATTTGCAACTTCCCAGGGATTTTTTTTTTTGCCCTAGTTTACATCCCCTTCCAACTCACTAAACTCATCCATTGCAGCAGCAGCAGTCTTTGTTGTGTGCCAAGCACCAGGGTTTGTCCCAGATCCCTGCAATTATGGAACATTAAAAGTAAATTTTAAAACTGGCATGCAGGTGCACAAATGCACGCGTTCATCTGCCCACACCCAGGGACACTGCGATTTTATAACATACGCACACATATTGCATGCATGTTATAAAATTGCCTGGGTGCACACGCACATGTGCTGAATTTTATGTGGGTGCGTGCATGTGCGCGCCAGTCCCACTTCTACCACATAAGTGGGGGAATTTTAAAAGAGACACACACCAATGCCATTGTCAGTTTTCCCAGTTTGCTCCAGGTTCCGCCCAGTTAAGGATTAGGTATTCCAAACCCCCTTGGTTTAATAGCTTTCCTTCAACCTGTTAGCCCCAACCCTTAAAATCCAGCTGCCTAGATTTTTTTTGTTTTATCACTTACATGTCATCCATAGCAGAAGTAAAGTTACGTGGCAAGGGAACCTGGTGTGCGCCATTGCATGCAAGTATTTACGTGCAATTTTCAGGTTAAAATCAGAGAACACCCATTCCTCGCCCAGATCATGCCCATGTCCCGCCCCTTTGTCAGAAGTTCCGAGATGTATGCACAACAGCATTTCCGTGCGTATCCGGGCGGCTTTTAAAATCCACTAGGCGCGTGCCGGCCCAACACAATCGTGCATCCCCCGATTGATGCACGCGTTGGGCTTTTAAAATTCACCTTTTAATCTGCCCGCTAATCATAGTAAGGTAGTGAATGATGGCAGATAAAGACCAAAGTGGCCCATCTAGTTTGCTCAGCAAGTTTTTTGAGGGCAGTAGCAACTGCTGCTCTGTTTGGCTACCCCCAAGCCCTCTGTTCAGAGTAGTAGCAACTGCTGCTCCTGCAGGCTACTCCCAAGCAGAAATGTGAGCTTTAGGTATAATAGAAAAGTTACCCCGTTTCTTCATTTGTTTTCTCTAACCAGCAGGGATCCTTTGAATTTGTCCCATATCCTTTTGAATTCCATTGCCATTCTTATCTTCTTCACCTCCCCCTCTGGGAGGGCTTTTCATGCATGTACCACCCTTTCCATGAAGAAATCCTATTGTTGTGTAATGCCTGGGATGTCTTCTCTCCAGGGGCTGCGATTGCTGCCAGCGAAGCATTACCAGCCCTATACAACCTGGGAAGTAGAAGATCTAATCTGGGAATCAAATCTGGGTATTGTCCTTATATTTTTATGTGAGCTACTCCACCTAACTGTGTGCATCTATATAAGTTTTGTGTAGCTCTCTTATTTCATAATCATATTTCTATTCTGTTTTAAGCAACCCAAAATTTATTTTTAAGACATTCTGTGCCTATTGATTATTAGACCCTCTGCATTCTCAGTATAACTTTCTTAATGTAATAGTGGGCATTCTACAAATTTTTTGAGTGTGCCAGAAAAGAAATATAAAGAGCAGCAGGATAGGTAAACAAAATGAAATACATTATCACTTTATTTTTTATAGTATGGTACTCATGTGATAGTGCTGTGTGAGTTTCTCTTTAATTAAGAAAAAAACATTTAATTTATAGTGTTACAATACAAGATGTGAACAGGAGAAGCCCATCAATTTTAAAAAGTAAATATATATAAAATAACATGTTATCAATTGCTGTACCACATTACAATTTTTATAATAAACAACTAGAAGAGATGTCGTGACAGCCCACATTAACCTTCTAAAAAAGAATTCTGTTAGTCCATCATTCACACCTCATGCTGGAGCAAATAAAACTAAAGATGCATCAAAACCATTTCACAGAATATTGTAAAGCTCTAAATCTTTCACATATTTGTATTAGCATAACATTATAAAAACATTTCCAAGGTTTTTGGTAATTCTTAGCAACTTTTCTGTGTGCATAAATAGCATCCGACATTTCCAATTGCATTCAGTTAGAATATGTTGGAGCCATAGCATAATAGCTGGTAGAACTGTTTTAAGCCATAATTTGAAAATGAAAAACTTTGCTAATAAGTAAGTAAAATATAAGACCTGCATGCGTGCGTGCACGCACGTTTGCTGGCACATGCACATCGACGCACTGATTTTATAACATACGCACATATATCCGTGTATATATGCATGTGTTTTAAAATTGGCTATCCGCTTATACATGTGTGCGGGCGAATGCCGTCTCGAGTGTATAAGTGGGGTCCGTGCTTCAACGCAATATACCTTTTTCCCAGTTTGCCCCAGTAAAGAAGAGGGCTTCCTAAACCCCCTACCTAACTTGCCTCCCTTTTACCCTATTAGCCCTGAGACTTAAAACCCCGCTGACTAGCCTCATTCTTTTTTGTTACATGACTTACACGCTGTCCATTGCAGAAGTAAAGTTATGCGATAGGGGAACCTGGCACACTTGTGCACGTAAATGCTTATGCGCTGACTTCATGGTGCAGTCCCGGCCTGCCCATGTCCTCCCATGCCCTGCTCAGACCACGCCCATGCCCCGCCCCTTTTACAGAAAACCTTTTTTATGCGGGTACAAGGAAATATGCATGGGGCCGTGGGCCTTTTAAAATCCACGTGGGGTGCACGGGTCTGAGTCATGTGCGTATCTCCCAGTTTTAGCCCATGCAAGCCTTTGAAAATAGACCAGAAAATATTCATTTGTAAACATTTTATTTGGCCTTGATATAACAACTGAGACCAGGAATATACTCTTTAAAAAGATAGTTTGAAATTGGCAGACTGTTTCATATAAGACAGAAGCTCTTCCCAAAAGTGTGTGTCGTTCCTTTCTCTATATGACATTTAATACAAAGATTTGTGTTTTCAAGGCCCATTTTATGTGCCTTGACTGTATCAATGTAGCCATAATGCAGATTCTTAAAGTAAGTTTCCTGAAATTTGATATCAATGGAGAATCTATGAGCACCAACAAAAATTGCATCATATCATTACTCAATCCTCCCTTCCACTATTCCAATAAATCAATTAACAACCAACCTTAACTTATACCAATGGGAAGGCTTATTTCTTTTTTCCCCAACAAATCTCATCTCTTTTTCTAATGAATTTGTTTGAAATAAAGTAGAAAATTGCTGTTTCAGCTGCCCTAAATAGTGTCTTGCTTGACAATAAGCAGAAAACTGTTTAAGGTAAATCATATTGTATTTTCAGTTGTTTGAATGAACGCCTGTGTATTATGGGATACAATACGGAGCAGAAATGTCTGCTGTTCTTCTAATTTTCCATTCTTGAAAAATCATAATACTTATGCCAGTGGCATAGCTAGAGCTGATTGTTTGGGTGGGTGGGCAAGGTTAACATGGGTGGGTAACAAGCATGCAGGTCTGAGCCCTATTAGTTGTACTCATATCGATAAATAATGCCTTAGAATGCACCTGAGTAACACTTTAAAATATTTAACTCAATCATTTCAGACACACGCTACTGAAAATGCTTTAATTAATCTGTATTAATTTATTTTATATTTGTTTATAAATACACACGAAGAATATCATGTATAAAGTGAGGACCACATAACAAAACCATCAGATCCAATCAGTCGTGTGTAATAAAACAAATAATGTATTCTTTTATGAATCCTTTGTCCAGAAAGGCAGAGAATATTATAACTACAATAAAATAGCAATAACCATAAGAACTTAAGATGTGTAGCAGGTGCAGAACAGGACTAGAACAGTTCATAATTCATATTACAACCCAATATGTAAAAAAAATATATTCTGATTCTGGTTTCACCTCAGTTACAGCAAAACAAACTTCTTTCATTGCCACACTTTGTGAAGCAAAACAAACCCCTGCAAAAACAGAAGATACCTAGAACCTTGTCATCCCATACCATAACAGCAGTAACTCTCAGGACTCAAACAGCAGCAACCTTATCTAAGAAAAGGCAGCAGCATTGCAAATATTACAACAAGCCCTAGGACACTAACCACTAGCCAGATTGCTACAAACCCTATAGAGAAACTACACACTAGCAGAAATGCTGCTCCTCGATTACACACACAGAACACAGACTGACCCTTATCTAATATAGATAGAGTAAGGGACTACAAATTAGACACTAGAAACATGCAAAGAAAACTAAAATGGAAAGCTCGAGAAACCAGACTCTGTGAACAGTGGAAAACTGAAGAAAGAACAAAATTCAAACATTTCAGAAATGCATATCCCAAAGATGGCATATTCTAATGGCTACAAACTCGTTTATTTATTTATTTGTTTACTTTTGTTGTCTGATCTTTGGATTTTTCTAATTGGTTGAGTCCGCTCTCCCTTTTCCCTTGTCTGTGTTTTCCTAATTCCTTTTTCACGTCTCTTTTCTATTTCTATTTCTTCTCTTTCTTCTGGTCTTCTTCCTTTTCTCCCTCACACACACACACACACAAAAAACTGAAAATTTAAAAATGTCATTCTCAGCATAACCAGCTTTAAGAAGTTTAAATAAACTATCATGATTAATATTTTTCAGATGTTCCATTCATTTTGAGCCATTATTCAGTTATTGACCTTTTGTAAATGAAACTACTGAACAATGTTGACAGAATCCTATCATATACACAGTCCCAAACTCCTATAATGATTATGTATTTAGCTAATGAAATCTGGGTATTGCATTGTAATACATTCTGTAGGGCAAGGATTCTCAACCAGAGGTCCAGAGCACACTAGACTGGGGCATTGGTACTGTTAGCAAGATTTTAAGTCCTCTTGCAGCCAACAATAATTGGGGTCACTTTAGTCTTTGTTTACAAATTATTTGCATTTTATTTGGGACTGCATCTTGCTCACAAGTCCCAAATTATCTCTCCAACTAAATATTGCTGCATAATCCAAAATTTCCAAAGTGGACTCTGGATTTATGCGCATAAGTCCTCTTTGAAAATTAGGGTTAAAGTCTGAGGATACTTTCCCTTTGAAGATCTGTGTAAAGACAAACTCATTGTTTTACAAACCAGATTCTGGCAACCTAAATCCCAGCCCTCATCACTGTATTCACAGGGTCCTTTCTCAGGTTATCCCACTTCAAAACAGTGTTTAATGCCTTGAAAAATAGATCCATATTTAGTAAGCTAGTGAGTGGACAAGTTATCCGGCTAAAGTTAGCTGGATGAATAAAATTCAGTAGGACAAGAAGTTTCCTGCTGAATATACTCAGTTACATTTTTCCAGGTAATGTTATTTAAATGTAACCGATTAGGCTTAAAGTTACCCAGATAAGTTTACCCAGTTATAGCTATATTCAAAATATAGCTAATTAAGGCCTGGATTCATCATTCTTCGCAGAAAACGGGGGACGGGGGGTTTAAAGGGGGGGGGGGGGGGGCAGGCCTGCGAAAGCCCGCAGCCTTCGCACCTCGGTGGTGCGCCGGATGCCAGCTTTCACACCGAATAGCTCCAGTATGAAAATTGCTGTATTCAACATAATTAAAACTGGAATCTCTTATTCTTCCTAATGTGACTGTAACATTGTCAGTATGCAAAAGAATATTTTTAAAGAGAGGGGTCATATTTTGTTGCAACTGAAACTAAGAAACTAAAAGATATTGTGAAATAAGGAAATACATTAGATTTTGGTAATTTCTGAAAACTAAGAGGGTTTGTAAAGATCTGTCAGTTGCTGGATTTGCTAGGTTATTTAAATTACTGTCTGCAGTAGTTGTACATCATGTATGTCTAGGACTGCGTTCAGTGATTGCATAGTAATTATGTGGGCCAACATTATGAAATGAGCTTTAGTAGGTTTGTTATCATAAATTCAATGGTAAATTCCGAATTGAAAAATATGGTAAAATGGACAAGACAAGAACTTGGTACAATTTGTCAGTATTCAGAGTTATAAAACAATGCTGATTTGGCATACATTTGAATAGTTTTGCTAATCATGGTAAGAATCCTTGCTTAATACAATATGAACTTAATTTGCTACATTTACTATGGCTCTTTTACCATTCCATGTATAGGGGAAAAATTAGCTTAATCAATGCTCCTACAGTTTTCAATTCTTGTCAGCATTTTTTGACCAGAAGAGGGAGCTGTGGTTCTTTTAGTCCTTGTATGATCACTTGATAATGTTTCATCTATCTTAACATCTCATCACGATTTACTGAATTAGTATCTTTATTACTTTACTGTATTGAATACTTATTATCTATGTTTTCTTTCATACCTGAAAAAGAATTAAGTGGCATAATATAGACACTGCCTAATACAGACACTGTACACTAGAACTCACTAAGGGGCTTATTCACTAAAGTTGTCTTAGGTCTGAAAAGTACCACAGGAAACTTTAAAAAACTAACATGCACAGTAAGCATTTACATACTGCAGTATTTTATTAAGGCTTTGGTATGCAAATGATCACCACATGAATATTTCAGCAGTAATAGGGAATGCACCCCTGTTATTTGGGTTGTGCAGAGGCAAAATTTTCATTTCAGTTTATTTGTTTTGTAGGTCACCACCAGTTTGAAAAAAACAACATTCTTTCATTTGTTTCATTTGATTTATTTGTTTTCCATTAAAGTCAGTAGGGGAAGCAATGCAACCTATTTTTAGTTTCAAAATTGGGGTTTTCTAATCAATTCTAATGAAACTTGTGGGTAGAAAACATCAGAAAAGGAACAAGAACTCTAACACATCAAGACTATGTCAACGTAGCCCTAAATGTGGCATGAAGGAGGTCACATGATGTGGTGAGCTTGGGTGGTTGTATGCTCCTGAGCTCCCGGTGCCATTCCTCCTAATTTTAGAAAAACAAACTCTCTTCAAAATGGTAATATAGCTGAAATGTTAGTATAAGTCATCTGAATATCTTCTACTTTTGCTGTGGAGGTCACAGAAGCACAGATGGGCCGATACAGCACAGTGCGCTCCGACGGAGTGCACTGTTAACCCGCCATTGGATGCGCGTTTTCGACGCGCTAGCATTACCCCTTATTCAGTAAGGGGTCGAAAATGCGCGTCCAACCCCCCAAACCTAATAGCGCCCGCATCATGCAAATGCATGTTGATGGCCCTATTAGGTATTCCCGCGCGATTCAGAAAACAAAATGTGCTGCCAAGCCGCACATTTTGCTTTCAGAAATTAGCGGCGCTAATTTCTTCGGGCACCGGGAAAGTGCACAGAAAAGCAGTAAAAACTGCTTTTCTGTGCACCCTCCGACTTCATATCATTGCGATATGAAGTCGGAGGTCCCGAAAGTTTCCAAAAGTAAAACAAAAAAAAAATTGAAGTCAGCCCAAGGCTGTTGGATCGAAAACCGGACGCTCAATTTTGCCGGCGTCTGGTTTCCGAGCCCGTGGCTGTCAGCGGGCTCGAGAACCGACGCCAGCAAAATTGAGCGTCGGCTGTCAAACCTGCTGACAGCCGCCGCTCTGGTCCAAAAGGAGATACTAGGGATGCGCTAGTGTCCCTAGCGCCTCCTTTTGCCTGTTTTTACCACCGGGCCTCATTTGAATAGAGAATTGCGCGCACAGGAGAGTGGCCTGTGCGCGCACCGGGAGAGCGGCCGTTCACCTGCTCTCCTGCGGACTTTACTGTATCGGCCCAAGAATGATCACAAGGCTAGGGAAAAAGAAGAAAGAAACTGCAGCTCTCTGATGCTAAAATGTGTTAACTACAGCGATTGTAACAGTCTGAATGGCAAGTTGGACTCTATATTGCTGCAAATTGCTGATATTAAAGCACGATTGGTGATTTTGGAATGTGCTTGGAGGCACTGGAAGACTAAGTGATAGTAGTGGATGAAGACACTACAGGGCTATTGTCTAAAGACCATACACTTGAGAATATGATCACTGAGCAGGAAGAAATTACTTTAGAATTGTAAGCCTCATTGAAGACATCATAGATCTTCAATTGCTTGCTACTCTGGAAACTTGGCTCCTGGCAGAACTGGGCCTATCCGACCTCCAAGGTGCATTAAAAATTCAGTGTGCCCATAGTCTTGGGACAGGATACTGGGATGAGAGTAGCACATTTAAGACTAATCGGAGAAAATTATTTTTCACTCAACGCACAATAAAGCTCTGGAATATTTTGCCAGAGGATGTGGTTAGTGCAGTTAGTGTAGCTGGTTTCAAAAAAGGTTTGGATAAGTTCTTGGAGGAGAAGTCCATTAATGGCTATTAATCAATTTTACTTAGGGACTAGCCACTGCTATTAATTGCATCAGTAGCATGGGATCTTCTTAGTGTTTGGGTACTTGCCAGGTTCTTGTGGCCTGGTTTTGGCCTCTGTTGGAAACAGGATGCTGGGCTTGATGGACCCTTGGTCTGACCCAGCATGGCAATTTCTTATGTTCTTATGTAAGTGAGTGCGGTTGTCGCCAGGACCCTCGATTATGCTCGCAGAATGGCGCTGCTGCAAGGAGACCACGAAAAAAAGGGAAATAAGCAACCATATTCAGCGTGCCCTGCTATTCCAGGATTTCTCCAACAAAGTTTCCCCAAAGTGAAAGAAGTTCTCACCGATATGCTCCACGCTTGTTAGAAAGCAAATCCACTTTGCACTTTTAAACCCAGCAAAGCTTTGTATTTGGCATGATAACTCTGCCCAATTGTTTGAGTCAACCACGGAGGCACTGTCATATGTGCAGGGCATACAAAATGGTGGCAAATGAGAAGTGGGTGAGTGAGCGAGCTGCGGGTATATTTCATGACTATGTGAGTGGGTACTGGATGTCAGTTTCCCTGGAGTGCTGCAAAGAAAATGAGAGACTTTGTTTTGGTTATTTTTCTTGAGGAATCCTGTGTGATCTCTAACAGTTGGGAGAAGAAGCGGGAGGCTACAGCTTCTCAACTTTCTGGTAGTTTGTTGTCTGAACATTAATATTGCAGGAGGTTACTTCTTGCAGTTTCGTTTATGCCTATCATTTGGAGTTGAATGTTTCACTTTTATTTAATATTTTTCAGTAAAATAACCTATAGAATACTTAATATAAGTTTTTGGTGATAAAATGAGAATATATTGTATTTTGGTTGAGATATTTTCGCAGTGGGGGATGGACCTGAACACATTAGTTAGGCCTCATGCTCTTGTATTTTTTTAAAGCGATGCTATTTATCTGGGGAATGAAAATGGATAATTGGGGTGGAGATGGGTATGATGATTCAGCATATAGGGATGGGGGAGGGGGATAAAATATTATGGAAATAAGATGGCATTTGGAATGAGGGAGGGATTGTGGGAGAGGGGAGCATTTCTTTTGCAGTTCAGATTTTGTTGTGTTAAGTGAGTGTTTCCTCACACAGTAATGCAGGGGCTGAGGCTTGGAGTAGGCCATAGTAGACCTCTGAAGAGATTGGTACCAATTCAGGTATTATCATTCACTAAAGATGTCTGGGATGGGGACCTCGATTAAATGCTCGACATGGAATGTAGCAGGTTAAATACCCCAATTAAGTGGGAGAAGGTGTTAGTGCATTTAAATAGATTGATATGTAATGTTATTTTCCTACAGGGGGATTGGATAATGGAAAAAAGTAACTTTTCAGCACTTTCTTTGGAACAACAGTTTGTCTCTTCAATTACTTTAAAAGTGATTTTACATATTAAAAGGGAAAGCCTATCTCCCCAATTTAGCTCATTCTCCAATCATACAGTCCGCTAGAAATTTGTCAGTAGAATTTCGAATTTACCACATCTTTTTTCAAAAGCCCATCTAAGATTTAAAGATGTCAGGCATCCTTTCTATGCTCAGTTACCTGTAGAAATACGACTAAAAATGCAGTGAGGAGAATATATAGATTCTTTGTAACCTATTATGGATTTGACAGTTTGAATCTATTTCTGTATATTGTTAACTGTGGATGATCCTGAGAGATTATGAATAATATTTTGTCTGTGATAAGGGATCTAAGGATGGGGTAAGAGAAGGGGAAGTACATAGAAAATTGTTATTATAATTTTTACTGTATTGAGGATGAAGAAGACTTGATATTGAAAGATTCTGTTTTTTTCTTGTATCTGATTTAGTGTTTCTAATATGTAAGAAAGTTTGAAAGTGAATAAAGAGATTAAAAAAAAAAAAAAAAAAAAAAAAGGTATCAATAATATCAATGACCCACAATGGGTGAACTTGCTACCAGTGGTGGCAGGAGTTCTCCAAAGCACTGTCAGAGGAGCAAAGCAGCAGCAAGAGTGTCAAGAACATTCCAAGGCTTCAAAAGAAGGCACTGATAACAGTGGCATGAACCAACAAAGGCATTCCAAGAAGGGAAAAGTGGCACCAAGAGTGGCTGAACATCCTATGGCACCATGAAGGGGGAAAAAAAGCAGCAAAGCTGGCAGAAAAAAACCCAGGCACTTATAGAGGGACAAAGCAGTACAAAGAGGGGCATAAAGACTTCAAGTTACCATGAGAGATGCAAAGCAGCCACCCACAGTGGCAAGAACGTCCCAAGGTGTAGAGTCTGGCATACTGCAGCATGGCAGAGTAGAAGCAAAACCCCCTTGGTATAAAGTCTGGGTATAGCAGCAGGGCTGAGTGGCCTGAAACCCCCAATGTGTGGGAGACTGGAGTATGGTGGCCAGGTTGAGTGGCAGCAAGACCCCAAGGTGATACATCAGGATGGCAGCAAGGCAAAGTAGCAATGAGATACCCAAGGTGTAGCACAAGGGATATAGCAGCAAGGAAAAGTAGCAGCAGGATCCCCAAGGTTCAGAGGTTGGAATATGGCAGGTAAGGCTGAGTGGCAGCAAGATCTCCAAGGACCTCTCACTTGTCTTGCCACTTGCAGGGAAATTCTGGGAAGTCTAGCAAAGGCAGATTGATTTTCAAAAAGACCAACTTTACCATCAACTCTGGTGCTAGCATTGAATGATGAGGGGTCAGGATGTCCCCTGCTATTGAGAGAGTGCAAGCCATACTTATCTCTGTTTCTAGAGACAGATCTTGAGGGGTGTTTGCTGCTCCATTAGCCTCTACAACATCAGACATGGTGTAATTCCAGCGGGTGCCATCATCTTGAATCAGAGGCTTATGAGGTAGTCCTGAATTCTTCCCGCTTCTCACAGAGTAGCTGCCCACCCTTCATGCATCTCTGAGATCCTTCAGGGTGGAATCTCATATTTCTTGGGCTTCGGCCCAGGGCATCCCTCACTACCAGCTGCAGCAAGTAAGCAAAACAACAGATTCCCTGATAGCCCCCATCTTCTAGTGTTGTTATCACTGAATGTCAGAAAAGAATTTGCATGAAGGCTCCTGCCTTTCTGGCCTAGCTGCTAACCCTACAGCATCTTTCTTATGGCTAATAGGATATTGCGTGAGATATGGCTGCTATCCATCACCTGGGTGTGAAGCTATAATGATTTGGTGGTAGTTCCTGAGTCAAAAAGGGATGCAATTTAAAAGCAGGATTTTGTTTTCCTTTCTCTGAGAATAACAGGGGGAGAAACCAAGATGGCTTCTGTGTAGGACTATATCCCCCAGAATTCCTTGCTGACTGATTTTGGCAGAGATCCAGCAGACATGAATCAGCATTGGGTACTAGGGCCAGGAGCACCTCCATTTGGTGACTTGGTCAGGTTAAGACAGAACAGGAGCTGAGCTTAAGGGAGGAGAGAGGCAGGAGGCAGCCAGAGAGACCTTTACAGCTCCTACAAATCCCCAGTAATGGAAGAAGACTCGGCAGAGGAAGACTCTGAGGCTGACTGGGCAAAGCCACGTTGAAAGTCAAGTTGAATGCCATATTTACACAGCAAGAGACTTTTAGATTAATTGTTGGGAAATGATTGCTGGGGAAAACTAAAGTAACCTGTGCTCAAGTTTGTGACAAGCAGTGTTTAAAAGCAAGGAACTGCAAGATTAAGACCAGCTTTGGGGAAAGCTTGTATATGAGGGAGTTTTGGGTTACTTAATAAGAGTGGAAGTAATACTCTGCAGTAAACTGAACTGTAAGGGAACAGGGAAAGTATGAGCAGACTTGAGAAGGGAATATTATAGTTGCAAAACCCTCTTCTGAATTAACAGGAAAGGGTAACAGGGATTTAAATCACTAGATAGGAGGTTTTTTAAAATTTTTATTTTTTGACTTCCCCAGGATAAAAGGATAAAAAAGGATAACAGGATAAAAGGGGGAAAGAACTGATACAGTTCAAGCTCCTTGGCTCTTAAGTAACTGTCTGCTAAGAGACCGGTTGTTGGATTTATGATGGGAAAAAAATGTAGAGATTACTTACTTGATAATCTCCTTTTCCTTAGTGTATGCAGATGGACTCAAAACAAGTGGGTATAGTGTGCTCGTGCTAGCAGTTGGAGACGGGTACATATACCCCCACAGGAAGTATAGCAATTCAGTAATCTTCCTTGCAAAAGCTGTAGCTGACCGATCATTTAAATGAACAGGATTACCCTGACCAATTGATGGTAGCTGGAGACCGCCAGTGTTCTCAACCGGAAGGCGTCGACACCCGGCAGGGTGGAAGCCCTATATAAGCAAAACATGGCTTACCGTGAGTCGGCGAATCCCCATGTATACCGGCAGCCGGGCGGGATGCAGAGTCCATCTGCATACACTAAGGAAAAGGAGATTATCAGGTAAGTAATCTCTACATTTCCTAGCGTGTAGCAGATGGACTCAAAACAAGTGGGATGTACAAAAGCTACTCCCGGACTGGGCGGGAGGCTGCCCGAGGACCGTGTAGGATTGCCCTCGCAAATGCTGTGTCCTCCCTGGCCTGGACGTCCAGACGGTAGAATCTGGAGAAGGTATGGAGGAGGACCATGTCGCCGCTTTACATATCTCTGCAGGCGACAGCATCCTAGTTTCTGCCCGCTTGCACTCTGGTAGAGTGAGCCTTGACCTGTAGAGGCGGTGGTTTTCTCGCCTCAATGTAGGCTGCCTTGATAACTTCTTTGATCTAGCGGGCGATGGTTGGCCGTGAGGCCGCTTCCCCTTGCTTCTTCCCGCTATGAAGGATGAACAGATGGTCCGTCTTTCGTACTGCTTCTGACATTTCCAAGTATCTGGCCAGTATTCTGCCGATGTCGAGATGACGCAGTATTCGACCTTCTTCTGACTTCTTCAAACCTGCCGTAGATGGCAAGGATATGGTTTGGTTGAGGTTAAAGTGTGAGACCACTTTGGGTAAGAAGGAAGGAACCGTGCGAAGATGGATAGCTTCTGGAGTGATTCTTAGAAACGGATCACGGCAGGACAGTGCTTGTAGCTCTGAGATGCGGCGTGCTGAACACACAGCCAGCAAGAACACCATCTTCAGGGTTAACAAACGGAGAGACAGGCCTCGAAGGGGCCTGAAGGCGGATCCCGCTAGAAATTCCAACACTAGGTTGAGGTTCCACAAGGGCACTGGCCACTTCAGTGGCGGGCGAATGTGTTTGACTCCTTTCAGGAAACGTGAGACGTCTGGGTGTTTGGCAATGGTGTTGCTGTCACTCCTGGGACCGTAGCAAGACAGCGCTGCTACCTGAACCTTGATGGAGCTGAGGGACAGACCCTTCTGAAGTCCATCTTGTAGGAAGTCCAAAATGATAGAAATCTTAGCGGCATGTGAATTGGTGCTGTGAGAGTTGCACCAGTCTTCAAAAACTCTCCAGATCCTGATATATGTCAGTGATGTGGAGAACTTGCGTGCTCGGAGGAGTGTATCTATTACCGGCTCCGAGTATCCCCTTTTCTTCAATCTAGCCCTCTCAATGGCCAGACCGTAAGAGAGAATTGAGCTGGGTCCTCGTGGAGGATGGGACCTTGCCACAGCAGGTCCCTGTGTGGAGGCAGGCGAGGAGGATTCCTTGCCAGTAGTCTTCTCACTATGGCTGCTACCCCCGGATGGGTCGGCTGATTGTCATTGTGGGTTGCGGCCGGGACAAGAACCCGAGCCGGGTCTCCTCTTGTTGTGCTTAGCCCGAAAGGGCTGGTTCCTGGCCTGAGAACGAGGTGCTTGATAGCGAGCCCTGTAAGGGTTGAAGCGCTGAGAGTTTCTACCTCTGGATGGTCTAGAAAACGAACGCTGGTTCCTCCTCGACCTGTCTTCTGGCAGACGGGGTAATGGAGAGGCACCCCATTTGTTAGCCCAGTTCTCGAGATCGCTGCCGAACAGTAGGGATCCCTTAAAGGGCATTCTTGTGAGGCGTGTCTTGGAGGAAGAGTCGGCAGTCCAATTGCGTAGCCAGAGCTGTCTCCTGGCTGCCACTGAGGATGACACTCCCTTGGCTGCCGTACGGACAAGGTCGGAGGCTGCGTCAGTGAGGAACGCGAGAGCTGATTCCATGTCTTCTCCCGGGGTGTTGTTTCTCGCTTGTGATAAACAGGAACGTGTCACCATGGTGCAGCAGGTCGCGATTCTTAGGGACATGGCTGCCACCTCGAAAGCTTGTTTCAGAATGGTGTCCATGCACCGGTCATCTGCATCCTTGAGGGCCGCTCCCCCCTCCACCGGAATTGTGGTGCGCTTCACAATTGCGTTAACTATGGTGTCTACCTTAGGGCATGCCAGCAGCTCCTTGGATGCCGGGTCCAGAGGGTACATGCCTGACAAGGCCTGGCCCCCTTTGAATGCGGCCTCCGGCGCAGTCCATTCCAGGTCTACTAGCTGCTGTGCTGCTTGTAGGAGGGGAAAATGGTGAGCCGTTTGGCGCAGGCCCTCTAACACGGGGTTCATGTTAGGGTCCCCTGGGGTGACCCGGCCCAGAATGGCCAGTTCTGATAGGCATTGTGAGACCAGGCCTGGAAGATCCTCTTTCCGAAAAAAAGCGTCTCATGGTCCGATATGGTTCTATCTCCGAGGGAAGTTCTCCCTCCTCGGGGGGCCCCTCATCTTCCTCGGAGCAATCCAAATCCCCATACGTGGGGCTTCTGGGTGGCGAGTGGCCGCGCCTAGGTCTCGAGGGTCCAGGGGCCGGATCATCCGGAACAGAAAAGCCCATTCGAGGAGCAGACTGCATCTGGACAATGGCGTGGATCCCCTTGAATAATTCCACCCAGGAGAGTGAAGCCGGATCTGGCCTTAGGGGCACGAGGTCTCTCGGGTTCCTTGGCTGCTCACTGCGGCCTGCTAAGTCCGGAGTGTTTCCTGAGGAACCGCTGGGCTGGGACCGGTCCTGTCCTGGGACTCCCATGGCCTCGTCACATTGGGCACATAGTGAGTCTGCTTCCTCGCTCTGTGTGGCTCTGATGTTGCATGCTGAGCAGAGGCTTAGAGCTCTTATGCCTGATTCTGGAGGTGCCGGCTCTGCGGAGGTATGGGCTCTCTGATGCTCCATTCGCTTTGCAATATGTATCGCCAACTAATATGCGCTTATCTTATGAGTGTGCGCTTATCAACCTGCGCTTAGCTGCATGCGCCTATGAACGGGCGTCTCAGGAACGTGCACCTACCCACAGGGGTCTTATGATTGTGCGCCTATAACGTGCGCCTATCAACAGCGTCTTATGAACGTGCACCTATCAACGGCGTCTTAGGAGCGTGCGCCTATCAACGGCGTCTTATGAACGTGCACCTATAACGTGCGCCTATCAATGGCGTCTTAGGAGCGTGCGCCTATGAATGTGCGCCTATGAACGGCGTCTTATGAATATGCGCCTATGAATGTGCGCCTATGAACGTGCGCCTATGCTATCGGCGTGCGCCTAGCCCGCTTGCGCCTATTCGCGTGCGCTGAGCGACGTGCGCCTATCTCAGTGTGCGCACAGCAACGTGCGGCTAGGTAGCGAAGGCGAGTAGGCAGATAAAATGGCGACCTCCTCGGCGGGCTGCCCCTGAGGCAGGCTCTGCGAATCCTCACTTCCTCAGAGACCAAAGTAAAGATGTACGCCTTACCTTGTCTTTGGTGCTTCCCGGCTGCGACCCGGGCGGTCTCCAGCTGCGGGGGGAGAGGGTGAGTACCTTCACCGCCACGCTCGAGGAAGTGCACCCGCTGCCTCTAGGCCGCTCCCGAACTTGTCTCGCTCGGGGGCAAGTCCTCGCCGGGACCGAGGCTGCCTCTGCGCCGTACCCGAGCCCTTCTCACTCAGGGGCTAGGTCCCTGCCGCGAATTGGCCACTGGACCGAGGCTCCAGTGGCTTCTGGCAAAAGCCAGAAGAATGCTGGGATGCATAGAGAGAGGAATATCGAGTAAGAAAAGGGAAGTGATAATCCCCTTGTACAGGTCCTTGGTGAGGCCTCACCTGGAGTACTGTGTTCAGTTCTGGAGACCGTATCTACAAAGAGACAAGGACAAGTTGGAGGCGGTACAGAGAAGGGCGACCAGGAAGGTGGAGGGTCTTCATCGGTTGACATACGAGGAGAGATTGAAGAATCTAAATATGTACACCCTGGAGGAAAGGAGGAGCAGGGGTGATATGATTCAAACTTTCAGATACTTGAAAAACTTTAACGATCCAAAGACAATGACAAACCTTTTCCAACAGAAAAAAATCAGCAGAACCAGAGGTCACGAGCTGAGGCTCCAAGGAGGAAGACTAAGAACCAATGTCAGGAAGAATTTCTTCACGGAGAGAGTGGTGGATGCCTGGAATGCCCTTCCGGAGGAAGTGGTGAAGTCCAAAACTGTGAAGCACTTCAAAGGGGCATGGGATAAATATTGTGGATCCATCAGGTCCAGAGGACGCATATAAAGAGCAGGTAGTAAAATACTGCACGGAGCGGCAGTAGCCACAGAGGCATTCACGGAGCGGGATGCCAGTGGCCAGTGGTAGGTGTCCACCTTCATGGAGCGGAAGGATGTAGGGCTGTCATCTCCCAATTAAATAAAAAACAAAACAAAAAACAAAACAGGGATGGGATCCATCAGGTCTAGAGGACACATATAAAGAGCAGGTAGTAAAATACTGCACGGAGCGGCAGTAGCCACAGAGGCATTCACGGAGCGGGATGCCAGTGGCCAGTGGTAGGTGTCCATATAAAGAGCAGGTAGTAAAATACTGCACAGAGCGGCAGTAGCCACAGAGGCATTCACGGAGCAGGATGCCAGTGGCCAGTGGTAGGTGTCCACCTTCACGGAGCGGAAGGATGGAGGGCTGTCATCTCCCAATTAAATAAATAATAAAAAAACCCAGGGATGGGATCCATCAGTTCTAGAGGACGCATATAAAGAGCAGGTAGTAAAACACTGCATGGAGCGGCAGTAGCCACAGAGGCATTAACGGAGCGGGATGCCAGTGGCCGGTGGTAGGTGTCCACCTTCACAGAGTAGAAGGATGAAGGGCATCCATCTCCCAATTAAAAAAAGAAAAGAAAAAAAGAAAAAAAAACAGGGATGGGTTCATGGGCTTATAGGTATTACCAATTATTAGGCTTTTCAATATTTGATGATAGTTAATGTGACTTTCAAGGCATTCTTCACTTTCGGTGCATGTCCGGCATGACTCCTTGCTTCAATGACAGGGGAAAAGAAAAACTGATACTTCACACATTTCCAGCATTGCCCTCTGCTTCATGGCAGAGAGCTATGCTGCCGCTTACCCAACTAATCAAACTTAATATTTCACTTGGAAGCAGCTCCAGCACTGCTCTCTACATTAATGGTGGGGGTGAAAAGGGAATTAGAACATAAGGTTACTAAGAGCCAAGAGAAACAGTTAAGTATGAGAACAAATGTGTGAAGCTTGCTGGGCAGACTGGATGGACCGGTTGGTCTTCTTCTGCCGTCATTTCTATGTTTCTATGTTTCTATGTTTCCTACCTCTGAGGGACCACGGACGTCAGCTCGGGAAACTCAACTGGGTGAGTGACCGACTGGTATCACCACAGGAGTGCGGGGCTCGTCTTCAGTAGGTTTTCTTCTAGGAATTTAGTCGTTAGAATTTGGAAACACGCTCAGCGAGCGTGAGGAAGCTCCAAACTGCTTTGGAGACGGAAACTACTGAATTGCTACACTTCCTGTGGGGGTATATGTACCCGTGCTGACGTCAGATCCGTCTCCAACTGCTAGCACGAGCACACTATACCCACTTGTTTTGAGTCCATCTGCTACACGCTAGGAAATTTTGTTTTCGTCTATCAATTTGCTTTTGGGAGGCTATTTCCCCTTGAATTTTGGTTCATGAAATGTTTGATTCATTTCATTTGTGTGAAAAAATGAATCAAACATTTAACCCCCCTCCCAAAAAAAGGTCAAAAAACAAAAAACTGGGCCTCCCAAGGCCTACCACCCACCCGGAAAAATTCCGGGACCAGGATTTCCCTTGGCCCCCACTTACCTGGTCTGGTGGGATTTGCTGATGAGGCCTAAGCCAAGGCCAAGGCTATGGTAGGTCGCCATGACCTCTGCCTCGGCCTGTGCAAGGCTGATACCTCTGCCTAGGCTGGAGCACATGCCCAACATTGCAGCCCAGCCCAAAGACCAGGTGCTGATGCTGGTCTTCCATCCAGACTAAAGCCTGATGCTGAAACCCGGTCCGATGCTGGGCCAAGGCCACGGTAGGTTGCCACAATCCTGGCCTTGACCTAGGCCAGAGCCTGGGCCCAGGCTCAATGCCACAGCCTGGCCCAGAGACTGTGTCCTGACACTGGGGCCTCAACCTGGACCCAGGTCCAATGCACGAACCTGGTCTGGAGACCACATCCTGATGCTTGGGCCTGCCCAGGCTCAGCCCAGATGCCACGGCCTTGTCTGGAGGCCAGGTTCTGATGCGAGGGCCTTGACCTGGACCTAGGCCTGATGCTGGGGCTTGGCACAGAAGCCAGGTTCTGACTCTGGGCTCAACCTGGACTCAGGCCTGATGCTGGGCCTAGTCTGGAGACCACATCTTGATGCCTGGATCTTGGCCCAAGCCCTGGCCTGATACTGGGATGTGCCCTGGAGGCCAGATCCCGACATCTGGGCCTGAGCCTAAGGTCAGGCCCAGACCGGGAGCCCTGGCCTCGGAGCAGTTCCAACGCATCCGACGTCCTCTTCTTTTCTTCTTCAACTATTGTTATCCACAGTAGAAAAAGACTGTTTGGCCTATCTAGTCTGCCCATCAACCCAACTAATTTAAAGGTGAATTTTAAAAATGTGTGTGTGTAAAAATGAGTAGATGCACATGTAAAACAACATATACACATGTTTATGCAATTTAAGAAACCTCAACATACATGCATAATTAAGGGTGCATGAGTAAATTTGCATATGTAAAAAAGGAGTGGGTCATGTGTATTCCAGGGCAGGGGCAAAATTTACACAAATAAGTTACTATTTTATTAGCAATTTATCCTTGTTAATTTGGAAGTTTACTCCTGTATATTTAATCCTGCTCAATATATGGAGGATGTTGCCAGGTCTTAATTTAGCAGAGACATTGCTATTCATTTCTCATCCAAAGTTGCTGCCATTCCAGCTACATATCATACTATATTGCATGCATGCTCCCATTGAAAATTTGTTTTTAGATGCAATGAGTTGAATCTGTGTCAAAGTCTGAAACTAATCAAACTATCAATGGATTACACTCTACCACTAGCGCATTAATTCCATTTTCACTGCCCTAATAAAAATGTGAAAGAAAACACTGCATGAAATCTTCTACTGACTTGACACTACTAACAAACTTTCAACCAATCTTATTACTGACATTTATCGCTAAAATTATACATTCATGGATTGATACTCTATACTCGATCAATACCAATTCGGATTCCACACGTTCCATAATACAGAAATGGTGTTACTTTCATGTTTTAATACCATTCGCCTTTGATTTGATACTGCTAGAGTTTACATTCTCATCCTTTTTGACATATCTTCTGCCATCGTCACTATTGATTACTCTATTCTCCTCATTTGACTTGCTTCCTATATTTATCTGGTGTTCTCGCATGCTTCTCAAATTATCTCACTAACCACTTTTAACAGGTCACTTTTGGCACTAGTGTTTCTTTTTGGTCTCTTTCCTCAGGTGTACCCCAAGGCTCAGCATTATCTTCAGCCCTTTTCAACATCTACTTGACTCCTCTTTGTCATCTATTGGCGGGCTTTGGGTACACTACAACTGTATGTGGATGACATACAGTTTTTCTTTTCTGTAAAATCATCCTGGGCATTTACTGAGCAATTCATCTCTCTCTGTCTTTCCACTATTTAGGACTAGTTACAACATAATAAACTTGCCCTGAATGTCAATAAAACTGAAATCATGATTCTCTCTCGTTGTAATTCCACAAGCTTTTCTGATAAAATTTATTTTAAAGGTCAGTCCATTCCTACCGCTAAAACTGTTCACAATCTTGGGGTCTTGGTTATTTCTTCTCTGTCAATCTTCTGTCTGTTGTGTCTTTTGAATCTTCTATTGGAACAAAGCGACTTCAGGACTGTTGTTCAATCTCTTCTTTTTTCAAGCTTAGATTATTGTAATTCGTTTTTCACTAGTTTGCCTGCTTGTGTTACTTGTCCCCTACAAATAATACAGAATTCTGCAGTGTGGCTTCTAACTGGAACCTACGGCATATACATGTAGGGGCATCATTAAGCTAATCATCCATGCATCCTATCCATCAACAACTTATACATATATCTTTTAAATATCACTTTTTATTATTTTATACATAACCATACTAAGGGGCAGATTTTCAAAGGGGTACACGCGTAAGATGCGCGCGTACCCCCCGAAAACCTGCCCCAAGTTCCCCCCTGCGCGTGCCAAGCCTATGTTGAATAGGCTCGGCGGCGCTCGCAAGTCCCGGGGCTTTCCTGGGGGGCGTGCCGGGGGCGTGTCAGGAGGCATGTTGCGGCGGCGCATCATTCGGGGGCCGGGCTGTGGGTGTGGTTCCGGCCCGGGGGCATTTCGGGGGCATGGCCGAGGCCTCCGAAACAGCTCCCGGGCCGGGGAATCGCGCGCAAGTTACGCCTGCCTCTAGCAGGCGTAACTTTTAAAATAAAGGTAGGGGGGTTTTAGATAGGGCTGGGGGGGGTGGGTTAGGTAGGGAAAGGGAGGGGAAGGTGCGGGGAGGGGGGGGTGGGGGGTGGAAGGAAAGTTCCTTCCGAGACCGCTCCGATTTTGGAGCGGCCTCAGAGGGACCGGAGGCAGACTGCGCGCCAACCCCGGATTTTAAAGGATATGCGCTGCTACACGCGTATCTATTAAAATCAGGCGTACTTTTGTTTGCGCCTGGTGCGCGAACAAAAGTACGCCGGGCATACTTTTATAAAATCTACCCCTAAATGTATGCAAATACAACATTTACATATTTTTCCAAAATACCATATACATTATCAGTAACACCTATGGACACATTTGAAGGTATTAAAACCTTTACATTATGAATCATTCAAATTCCCCATTTAAACATATCAAAAGGACATATGAGCAAACATTATCATTATCATCCACCCATAATCCACTCACATTCACCTCTCCTCACCTCACCATTCATACATCATACCATACATACATCATACATATCTAAAAATCTTCATCTAAAATCACAATACACAACCAAGGACCCTTGTTTTGCCCTACCCGGGCTTCCTGAGGGAATGTATTTCTGCACCATTCCTTTAGAATCACTGGATCAGTATCTTCCAGGCACAAGTACCTTGCAGATCCCATAAAGTAGATCTATTTCTTGTTACTCCTGGGGAAGCAAAAACTTTCATTAGTCTACCTGGCTAATAATATTATGGACTTTTCCTTCAGGAATTTGTTCAAACCTCTTTTAAAACCGGCTGTATCAGTCACCTTGACCACATCCTTTGGCAACAGATTCCCCAGCTTGATTGTGTGCTGAGTGAAAAAGTACGTTCTATGATTTGTTTTAGTCTAACTGGAACCCCCATTCATGAACATATCACTTCAGTGTTACAGTCTTTACACTGGCTTCCCATAGCATTTTGATCACAATACAAACTGGCTGTCACTATTCACTCTGTTATCCTCACTATTCACAGTGTTATCCTCACTCTGGATAACAGCCACATTAAATCTGTACACACTCTCTCTCAAACTCTGAGATCATCAAACTAGGGATTATTAGATGTCATCACCAAGAACTGTTCACCTGGATGAGATTAGAGAGCACACTTTTTTTCTTCAGCTGGCCCAGTCCTCTGGAACTCTCTACCAGTAGAGATAAGGATTTTGGAAGATTCAGAATTGTTCAGGAAAGCGCTGAAGACATTCCTTTTTCAAAAGGCATATGGCTTACCTGACTAGTTATGATGCTTGCAGACCTTTAGTTCTGTTATTTTTATGCATTTTAATTTATTGTAAATTATTAGTTTGATTGATCATTGTGGATATATACTGTAACTTGCCCAGAATAATGGACTTTTTGACATCTAATGGAAATGCATACATATAATAGAAATATATCTCATGTTTTGAAAATGGACTTGTGGACATTGTCTGTTTGCCAACCAATGTACTATACAATTATTGTAAATAGAATAGCATTCTTGTATCTGGTAACTCCCAGTTTTAAATATTGACATATGTAGGATAAGAAATGCAATTTTTGGTTGGATACTGTGTCCTAAAGAGGAGGAGCCAGAATGAGTGATTGCTTTAGCTGAATTGCCTAACTCCCCAACTGTGATTGGAGAGCTTATTGCAATATGGTAGTTGATTGGTCCATGTATTATTCAAATACTATAAAGTTTGAGAATCAATGCTATCGCCATTTTCATTGTGAAAACATCTGAGCTGTGGAGCACTTTGAAGCCTTGAACCCTATGTAACACATATTAATATAAATATTGTTGATATGTTTGAAATTTGGTAAATCACAAATGGACAAATTAGGGAACAACTAGTTTCCAATTCAAATAAAAAAAATGACTAGCTGATGGAATTAAAGGTTTTGTTGCCAACCTGTCATCTTATTTATTCTGCTAAAAAAAATTTATTTTTTTATCTTGCAAATTTATAAAAACGTTTTTCAATTTGTAATTTTAAATATCTTATAAGATTTTAGCAGAATAAATAAGATGACAGGTTGGCAACAAAACCTTTAATTCTATCAGCTAGTCATTTTTTGTATTTGAATTGGAAAATAGGTGTTCTCTAATTTGTCCATTTGTGATTTACCAAATTTCAAACATATCAACAATATCTTATAAGATATCTTATAAGATATTTAAAATTACAAATTGAAACACATTTTTATAAATTTGCAAGATAATAAAAATAATTTTTTTAGCAGAATAAATAAGATGACAAGTTGGCAACAAAACCTTTAATTCCATCAGCTAGTCATTTTTTGAAATTTGGTAAATGACATTTTCTTGGTATTTTATAGAAGCATGGATTTTCCCTGTTGTCTCTATAACTAATTCCCCTGAAGAAGTAAAACAAAAGACATTACGTGTTGGGCTTTCTTCTGCAGTGGTTGCTAATTGAAAGAAAAGACATTGCACACATTTTTAGAAAGATCCAAGGGATGATTCAAATTGACTTCAGTGCCATGCTCGCTTTTCATTTTTAATGGTTTTTAAATGTATTTATCAAAAATATGCTTAAAAAATTGAGACCAATGATTAAAATTCAGAGCAGCTCCAAACACTTACAGTTCCAGCTTGCAATTTACATGCTTATTGGAACACATTATAGCAAATATATGCAGCTCAAATATAAGAAGGTCTCTGAATATGATTGATTTACCTATTGTTAGCTGCTATCACCTTAATTTTTCTATTTATTTCAAGTTCAACTTTTAGATATGGTATCATTTTCTGAGGTGAGATTAACCAGAACATGAGCAAGGGTCGTTTCTTCTGTTGCCCTTTGTCTTCGGAATATGTCAAAAGAAGCATGTCTATCTGATAAGTATTTGCTTTTTAGAAAATGTTAAAACATGACTTTTAGTTTCTGTTTATTTGAGCTTTAAATTGTATGAATTTCTGTATTTTAAATTCACTGCATAAGAACATAAGAACAAAAGATATGCCGTACTGGGTCAGACCAAGGGTCCATCAAGCCCAGTATCCTGTCCCCAACAGTGGCCAATCCAAGTCACAAGTACCTGGCAAGTTCCCAAACATTAAATAGATCTCAAGCTACTATTGCTCATTAATTAATAGCAGTTTATGGATTTTTCCTCTAGGAACTTATCCAAACCTTCTTTATACTAACTGCTGTAACCACATCCTCTGGTAATGAATTCCAGAGCTTAACTATGTGCTGAGTGAAAAAGAATTTTCTTCAATTTATTTATTTATTTATTTATAGATTTTTCTATACCGGGGTACGTAAATAACATCACCTCGGTTTACATTCAAACAGTAATTCAGCATTGCGCTTTACAATATAACAAGGTAACTAAACAAAAACAATACAGTATATAACTTTGTATTAATAGAAAATAAGCAATATATGAGAGATTGTGGCAGTTAGGAAGAGTAGTTGAGGATTCAGATCATTGATAGTAGGCTTTTTTAAATAGCCAGGTTTTAAGGTTTTGTTTAAATTTTTTGTGACAGAGTTCCTGGCGTAATTCAGAGGGCATGGTGTTCCATATTGTTGATCCAGCAATGATGAAAGATCGTTCTTTTGTACTAGAGAGTTTAGTCAGATTGGGTGCTGGGATATTTAGTTTGGCTAAATTCTGGAATCTCGTTGGGCGGGAAGACGTTCTGAATTGTAGTTGATCTGTAAACCAGAGCATTTCTCTGTTTTGAATGGCTTTGTGTATCAGCGACATAGATTTATAAATTATCCTGTAAGCCACAGGTAGCCAGTGCAAAGACTGAAGAGCTGGAGTGATGTGATCATTTATTTTAAATGAGTTACTTGCTAACTTCATGGAGTGCCCCCCTAGTCCAGAGAGTAAATAACTGATTTACATTAACTTGTTCAAGTCCTTTTATGATTTTGTAGACATCCATCATATCCCTCCTCAGTCATCTCTTCTCCAAACTGAACAGCTCTAACGTCCTTAGCCGTTCCTCTTAAGGCAGCTATTCCATGCCCCTTGTTGTTAGGATTCTGTTAGAATAGTTGGTAAGTGGCCCTGGGCCAAAGTGAGAGGTGGTACCACCCACAGGGAGGAGCCTTGTGAGCCTCACTGTTAGGAGGCAAGGTCCCAGCTGACGACAGACACAGAGACAGTCTTAGAGTTTTTATTAAAGAGATAGAAGCACTACCCGCAGAGCGGGGAATGCCAGAGAGGAGGTCTCACAGACTCAGAGGCACAGGGTCGGTGAAATGGGGAATGCCCAAAGGAATACCTCCGTAGAGTTGGTAATGGTCCACAGAGCGGGGTAAACCAGCAAGGTCCTCAGTAGAGATGCTAGTGGCCCGTGGAGCGGGGTACACCACAGAGTGTCCTCTGTAGAGACGGTAGTGGCCCGCAGAGTGGGGTACACCTGTGAGATTCACAGTAGAAATGATAATGGTCGGCAGAGCGGAGAGTGCAGATGAGGTCCAAGAAGAGATGGTAATGGCCCGCGGAGCGGGGTATACCGGTGAGGGTCCCTGGTAGAGATGGTGATGGTCTGCAGAGTGGGGTGCGCCAGTGAGGTTCTTCGTAGAGTTGGTGAAGGTCTGCAGAGCGAGTGCATCCGAAGGGTACCTCCATAGAGTTGGTAATGCTCCATAGCACGGGGTACACGGGGAGGTCCTTGGTAGAATAGGAAGTGGTCCGCAGAGCGGAGTACTCACGAAAGAGCAGTGTTGGTTCCAGGGAAGCCCCAGGGAACGGTGCAGGCAAAGCCCCAGGTGATAGGCCCTCCGAGGAGCGGATATCCAGGACGAGGAGAGAGCCCCCGAGGAGCGGGTACCGAGACGTCCATACCGGGAGATAGGAACTGGAACACAGGGTCCTCAGGAAGCGAGGCAGATATGGCAAGGACGGAACTCTTTGCCAAGTCATCCATAGGCAGAGCCAGCTGGTTTAAATACCCAAGAGTGATGACGTCATCCGGATGGGATGCCCCCGAGGTTCCCGCCTTGAGAGGTCCTGATGGCAAAATGGTGGTCTGCGGCTTCTATGCCATCCCGGGAGACCTGGGAATGGGAGGCAGGTCATCAGCAGCTGGTGGAGGCTGCCAATCTTCCCCATGGAGACAGGGAAGCAAAGAAGGAGGTGAGCAAGAGCGGTTGCAGCCATCTGCAACCGACGGGCGTAACAGTACCCCCCATCTTAGGGCCCCCTCCCCGGGGATTTTGGCTTTCTTGGGTGGGAAGCGTGGAACTGTTTGATCAACCCCTTGTTGAGGATGTTAACCGCAGGTTCCCAGCTGTTCTCTTTGGGGCCAAATCCTTCTCACAAGATCAGATACTCCCAACGCTTCCCACACTTCTTTACATCCAAGATGTCCTCCACTTGATAAGAGATATCTTCTTCTGAAGTTAGAGGCTGAGGCTTGGGAGGTTTCTTTGAGAATTCTGATAGGATGAGCGGTTTTAATAGTGAGATGTGAAAGGCGTTATGGATTCTGAGTGAAGTGGGTAGGCGAAGGCTGTAAGTGACTGGGCCCAGCTGGCAAAGTACGGGAAAGGGCCCAATGTATCTGGGAGCAAAGCAGGCTGAAGGCAACTTTAGATGAATGAAGTGGGTGCTGAGCAACACCTTGTCTCCGGGGTTCAATTGAGGGGCTGCCTGATGATGGGCATTGTAGAACTTCTTTGACTTTAGGGTGGCTTGTTGCAAAAGTTGTTTAGTATGCTCCCACAGCTGATGCAGTTCTTGAGCAGAGGCTTGTGCAGCTGGAGAAGGTACAGACAGAGGTATCAGAAGAGGAGGCAGAGGTTGACATCCGTACACCACTTGGAAGGGGGAAGATCCAGTAGATGCAGACTGATGGGAGTTCAAGGCGAACTCGGCCCACACAATAGTTCGGACCAGTTGTTCTGCTGGGAATTCACATACGCTCAAAGAAACTGCTTCAGGGTGCAGTTTGTCCTTTCTGTCTGTACATTGGCCTGTGGATGATAGACTGATGTGAGGTCCAGAGTGATGTCAAATTTTTTACACAGTGATCTCCAGAACTTGGCCATGCATTAGACGCCCCTATCCAAGAGGATGAGCCTTGAGAGTCCATGAAGACGGAAGATGTGCCGAATGAATAGTTTGGTTAGTTCTGGGGCTGAAGGTAGACCGGGCAGCGCCATGAAGTGAGCCATCTTCAAAAAGTGGTCCACGGTGACCCAAATGGTATTATTGTCACTGGAAGCAGGTAGATCCACAATAAAGTCCGTGGATATGTGGGTCCATGGCTCACTAGGTGCAGGAAGAGGTTTTAGGAGACCCCAGGGCGCAAGTGGGACATGATTCCACGTATGCTTGAGCATCCTGCTTCATGGTTGGCCACCAATAGAACCTCTGAAGTGTCGCGAGTGTTCTTGCTTGCCCGGGATGACCAGAGAGCAAGGAATTGTGCGCCCAGCGGAGAATCTTCCTACGAAGAGGTTGGGGAACCACCGTCTTCCCGGATGGCACTGTATGTGTAGCGTAGAGGAGTACTTTAATCGGGACAATGATGTGCCGGGGAACATCTGGGACATCATCAGTGGTAAATGAATGAGAGAGGGCATCTGCTCGAATGTTCTTATTAGCGGGTCGGTACCTGGGTAGGAAATTAAATCGGGTGAAAAAAAGAGACCAACGGGCCTGTCTGTGGTTAAGGTGTTGGGCAAGGTGCAGGTACTCGAGGTTCTTGTGATCAGTGTACACTATTATTTGATGTTGTGCTCCCTCGAGCCAGACGCCACTCCTCAAAGGCTAGTTTGATCACTATCAATTCTTTGTCCCCGATCCCATAATTACACTCAGCTGGAGAGAAGTGTCGGGAAAAGAACGAGCACGGGTGCAAGGTGTGGTTATTGGAATGCTGACTGAGTACTGCACCAACACCGACATCTGAAGCGTCTACCTCGACGATGAAGGGTCATCGGGGGTCAGGATGATGCAGACATAGCTCCTGCAGGAATGCCGTCTTAAGTCTCTGGAAGGCGGATACGGCTTTGGGCGACCATTGGGATAGATTTGCTTCCTTTTGTGTCATAGAAACATAGAAACATAGAAATGATGGCAGAAGAAGACCAAATGGTCTATCCAGTCTGTCCAGCAAGCTTTCACACTTTTTTTTCATACTTTTCTGTTACTCTTGTCCCTTTAAATAACTTTTTTGTTTCTATTTCCCTTCCACCCCCACCATCGTAGATAGCAGTGCTGAACCTGCATCTGAGTTAAGTATCCAGCTAATTGGTTTTTGGGTAGTAACCACTGTAATAAGCCAGCTTCTCCCACGCTTGTTTATCCAGCCTGAGAATTCAGTCTTTGTTGGTTGTTTAATATAAATCCTCCTTTCATTCCACCTGCCATTGAAGCAGTGGGCTGTACTGGATATGTATTCTAAGTGAAGTATCAGGCTTGATTTGGGGTAGTAACCGTCGTACAAGCAAGCTACACCCATGCTTATTTGTTTTACCCAGACTATGTAATTCAGTCCTTGTTGGTATATGTCTGAATATAAAACATCTTTTCTTCATTCCCCCTGCCATTGAAGCAGAGAGCTATGCTGGATATGCATTGAAAGTGAACTATCAGGCATTTTTGGTTTGGGGTAGTAACCGCCGTAATAAGCAAGCTACTCCCCTGCTTTTATGTGGATGCAAATACTTTTTTCCACGTTTCCTCTTGCCGTTGAAGCATAGAGCAATGTTGGAGTCGCATTAACCGTGTGTATGTTTATTGAATAAGGATATTCATCTCCAGGTAGTAGCTGTCATTCCCGCAAGCCACCCCCATGCCTCTTCTCTTCATTCACATCCTCTAGACTTTATTGATCCACAGTATTTATCCCACGCCCCTTTGAAATCCTTCACAGTTTTGGTCTTCACCACTTCCTCTGGAAGGGTGTTCCAGGCATCCACCACCCTCTTCATGAAGGAATACTTCCTGACATTGGTTCTGAGTCTTCCTCCCTGGAGTTTTAAATCGTGATCCCTGGTTCTGCTGATTTTTTTGCAACGGAAAAGGTTTGTCATTGTCTTTGGATCATTAAAACCTTTCAAGTATCTGAAAGTCTGTATCATATCACCCCTGCTCCTCCTTTCCTCCAGGGTGTACATATTTAGATTCTTCAATCTCTCCTCATAAGTCATTCGATGAAGACCCTCCACCTTTTTGGTCACCCTTCTCTGGACCGCCTCCATCCTGTCTCTGTCCCTTCGGAGATACGGTCTCCAGAACTGAACACAGTACTCCAGGTGAGGCCTCACCAAGGACCTGTACAAGGGGATAATCACTTCTCTTTTCTTACTCGATATTCATCTCTCTATGCAGCCCATTGTTTCAACGACTTCAGATCATTAGGCACTATCACCCCAAGGTATCAGCCCTTCTCCCCCCATCGAATACAGTTCATTCGGATTTCCACACCCCATATGCATGACTCTGCACTTCTTGGCATTGAATCTCAGCTGCCATATCTTCGACTACTCTTCCAGTTTCCTTAAATCCCGTCTCATTCTCTCCACTCTTTCCGGCGTGTCCACTCTGTTGCAGATCTTAGTGTCATCCACAAAAAGACAAACCTTACCTTCTATCCCGTCCGCAATGTCGCTCACAAAGATATTGAACAGGATCGGTCCCAACACCGACCCTTGCGGCACTCCGCTCAACACCGTTCTCTCTTCAGAGTAAGTTCCATTTACCATCACACATTGTCTTCTGCCGGTCAACCAGTTTGCAATCCAGGCCACCACCTTAGCACTCACTCCTAAGCTTCTTATTTTATTCACCAGTCTCCTGTGTGGAACCGTATCAAAAGCTTTGCTGAAGTCCAAGTAGAAGATATTGAGTGCTCTTCCTTGATCCAATTCCTTGGTTACCCAGTCAAAAAAGTCTATCAGATTTGTCTGACAGGATCTTCCCCTTTTGAATCCACGCTGCCTCTGGTCCAGCAATTCTTCCAACTGTAGATAGTTTACTATTCCTTCTTTTAACAGCGACTCCATTACTTTTCCCACCACCGAGGTGAGGCTAACTGGTCTGTAATTACCAGCCTCTTCTCTGTTTCCACTCTTGTGAAGCGGGATCACCACCGCTCTTCTCCAATCACTCGGCACCACTCCTGTTTCTAGGGATCTATTGAATAGGTCACACAGTGGACCCGCCAGCACATCTCTGAGCTCCCTCAGTATCCTGGGATGAACCTCATCAGGCCCCATGGCTTTGTCCACTTTCAGTTTCCCCAACTCTTCCCATACATTCTCTACTGTAAATGGAGTTACATCTACTCCATTACCCTCTATTTTCTTGTTAACTAGCGACGGTCCTTCTCTAGGGTCTTCTTTAGTGAACACAGAACTGAAGTATTTGTTTCATATTTCTGCCATTTCTTTGTCTCTCTCCACACATTGATCCTTTTCACCATTCAATGTCACTATACCACTTTGAACTTTTCTCCTTTCACTGATGTATCTGAAAAATGTTTTGTCACCTCTCTTTACCTCTTTGGCAATCCTTTCTTCCGCTTGACTTTTTGCCGTCTTGATTACTTTCTTTGTCTCCCTCAGTTCTACCAGATATTCTTCTTTGTGCTCCTCTCTTTGGGATCCTTTATATTTCTTGAACGCTGTTCTTTTAGCCTTTATTTTGTCATTCACCTCCTTGGAGAACCAGATAGGTTTCATTTTTCTTTTGCTTTTCTTTACTTTTCTAAAATAAAGATTAGTTGCCTTGGTAATTGCTCCTTTTAATTTGGTCCACTGTTGTTCTACATCTCTCTCGTTCTCCCAGCCTACTAGTTCTTCCTCCAGGTACTTCCCCATTTCATCAAAGTCTGTGTTTTTGAACTGCAAAACTCGGGTCCATGTGCTTCTTTTCCATATCCTTTTTGTGATATTAAACCATACCGTTTGATGATCACTGGTGCTGAGGTGGGCGTCTGGACAGAGACATTATCTCCATTAGTGAGCACTAAATCAAGTATAGCTCCTTCTCTTGTGGGTTCCATTACCATTTGTTTGAACAAAGCTCCTTGCAGAGCATCCACTATTTCTCTACTATTGTTAGATTCTGCAGATGGGATTCTCCAGTCTACATCCGGCAAATTAAAGTCTCCAACAATCACCACTTCTCCCTTCTTTCCCATCTTTTGGATGTCTTCAACCAGATCTCTGTCAAGCTCTTCCTTTTGGTTTGGAGGCCTGCAAACCACTCCAATAAAAATGGATATCCCATCTTTTTTTAGGTTGACCCATAGTCCTTCTTCATTGCCCCATCTTCCTTGCAGTTCAGATGCTTGGATATTGTTTCTGATATAAAGAGCCACTCCTCCCCCTTTCCTATCCTCTTTGTCCTTCCTTAACAAGCTATACCCCGGTATTGCTGTATCCCAATCATGAGATTCCGTGAACCATGTCTCCGTGACAGCAACAATGTCCAAGTCCTTCTCAGAGTGGTGAGTGTCAAACGGTGGTTGATGAATGACCTGTACTAATTAGTGAAGCCTAAAAATCTTCAGAGCGCCTTGAGACCATTTGGCTGGGGCCAGTCTCGGATACTTTTAGTCTTCTGTAGGTCCATTTGAAATCCTTGGCTCAAAACCACATAGCCCAGAAAAGGGACAGACTTCTTGTGGAAAGAGCATTTTTCCAGCATGGCATACAGCTGGTTATCCCTTAAGCATTGTAGGATGTTGATGACGTCCCGGCGATGGCTCTGGAGGTCTCGTGAAAACACCAGGATGTTGTCCAAATAGACCATGACCTAACTGTTGAGCATGTCTCTGAAGATTTTGTTCATCATATTCTGGGACACCGCAGGTGTGTTGCAGAGGCCGAATGGCATGACCAGATATTCAAAGTGGCTATCGCGGGTGTTAAATGCGGTTTTCCACTCATCACCCTGGTGTATCCTGATCAAATTGTAAGCTCCCCTGAGGTCCAATTTGGTGAATATCTTGGCTCCCTGGAGCCTGTCAAACAGTTCAGAGATTAATGGCAGGGGGTAGCGATCCTTTTGCGTGATTTCATTTAATCCGCGGTAATCTATGCATGGCTGGAGGGAGCCATCCTTTTTCCCCACAAAAAAGAATCCGGCTCTAGCGGGGGACTTAGAAGGCCGAATGAAGCCTTTGCCAAGTTCTGTATATACTCGGACATGGCTTTAGTTTCAGACAGAGAAAGTGGGTAGACTCTTCCTCGAGGAGACTCAGTGTTGGGCTTTAGATTAATAGCACAATCAAAGTAGCGATGTGGAGGAAAGATGTCTGCAGCTTTCTTGGAGAATATGACCTGGAAAGAGGAATATTGCGGCGGAAGTCCCGGGACAGATGGCTGCGTGGCCAGGCAAGGCATCAGGGACACGGTCTCCAAACATTTCTTATGGCAGTAGTCACCCCAATGAGACAGTTGGAGGGTACTCCAATCAAATTGTGGAGTGTGTATTTTCAGCCATGGCAGTCCTAGGACCACTGGATGTATAGCCTTGTCCAAAATCAGGAAGGAAATAGTCTCGGTATGCAGGGATCCTGTGCGAAGCTGAATAGGAATCATGGAGAAGGTAACTTTGTTGGGTAGTGGCTCACCATGGATAACAATAACAATGGCGTCGGTATACGGACAGTGGGAATCCATAAATGTTCTACGAGTTGCCGGAGAATAAAGTTTTCACCGGCTCCGGAGTCTACTAATGCTAGGGTGTGAAGCTCCTGGGTGTCCAAATGAATGGTGACAGGCAGAGTTAATGGAGGAGAAGGTGCGGTCAGGCCTAGGAGGAGTCCTCCGGCAGGTCCTAGGCCTGGGAGTTTCCCGGATGGAGAGGGCAGGAGGGTACCGCATGACCTGATTGGCCACAATACATGCAGAGGCTGGCCTTCCGTCAATGCTGCTTCTCTTTTGCGGTTAGGTGACTACGACCCTGTTGCATAGGATCCTCATCCTCGGGGTGTAGTGATGGCCTGAGTAGAGGATGTTGGGCGAACATGTGGGACACTAGAAGCCACTCTCATGGTTCCTCTGATCTCCTGGGAGCGTTCACGCAGATGATGCTTTTTGCGACCAGCGAGGTCTATAAAGGAGTCCAAGGCCTCAGGGAGTTCTTGTGCTGCCAACTCGTCCTTGATGCATGGGCTCAGACCCTCAAGGAATATGGCATGCAGACAACCCAGGTCCCAGTGTAATTCAGATGAGAGAGTCCAAAACCCAATGACGTAATCAGTCAGTGATCTGGAACCTTGCTGCAAACGTAAGAGAGTAGATCCGGAGATGGTCTTTCATCCTGAGTCGTCAAACACAGTTCAGAAGAGGGCAAGGAAGCCCGGTAGGTCGTTAAGGATTGGGTCCATACGTTCCCAAAGAGGTGATGCCCAGGCCAATGCTTTTCCATCCAGAAGGGATAAAATATATGTAGTTTTGGAGACTACATCAGGAAAATATGCAGGTTGTAAGGAAACGTGTATGCTGCACTGGTTCAAGAAGCCCCTACATAACAAGGGGTCACCTGTAAAATGAGGAGGTGCTGTCAAGGGCACTGGATGCTGGAAAGGTGGTTAATGCGTAGCTGGGTTAGGCTTGGTATGCATTGGAATAGAATCCAGCTGATTATTCAATTGGTTGATGGCATTAGCCAAAGTCTCTAAGATCTTCTGTTGTTCCTTGACTCGCTGGGCCAGGCCAGGGATGGCCTGAATTGCTGAGACCTGTGCCAGGTCCATGGACTTGGCAATCTGTCAGGATTCTGTTAGAATAGTGAGAGGTGGTACCGTCCACAGGGAGGAGCCCAGTTAGCCTCACTGTCGGGAGGCAAGGTCCCAGCTGACGTCAGACACAGAGAGTCTTAGTGTCTTTATTTAAAGAGATAGAAGCACTATGCCCAGAGTGGGGAATGCCAGAAAAGAGGTCTCACAGTCCCAGAGGCACAGGGTCAGTGAAATGGGGGATGCCCAAAGGAATACCTCCATAGAGTAGGTAATGGTCCGCAGAGCGGGGTACACCAGCGAGGTCCTTGGTAGAGTTGGTGAAGTTCCGCAGAGTGGGGTATGCCGGTGAGGTCCCCAGTAGAGATGATAGTGGTCCGCAGAGCAGAGAGCGCAGATGAGGTCCAAGTAGAGATGGTAATGGCCCGCAGAGTGGGGTACACCGGTAAGGGTCTCTGGTAGAGATGGTAGTGGTCCGCAGAGCGGGGTGTGCCAGTGAGGTCCTCGGTAGAGTTGGTGAAGGTCAGCAGAGTGAGTGTGTCCGAAGGGTACCTCTGTAGAGATGGTAATGGTCACAGCGTGGGGTACACTGGGGAGGTCCTTGGAAGAGTAGGAAGTGGTCCGCAGAGCAGAGTACTCACGGAAGAGCAGTGTTGGTTCCAGGAAAGCCCCGGGGAATGGGGCAGGCAAAGTCCCAGGTGTTAGGCCCTCCGAGGAGCGGATAGCCAGGACGAGGAGAGGGCCCCCGAGGAGCGGGTAACCGAGACGTCCACACCGGGAGATAGGAACTGGAACACAGGGTCCTCAGGAAGTGAGGCAGATATGGCAAAGATGAAGTCTTTGCCAAGTCATCCATAGGCAGAGCCAGCTAGTTTAAATACCCCGAGAGTGATGACATCATCTGGATGGGACGCCCCCGAGGTTTCCACCTTGACGTGGATAAGACTGGCCTGTGGGTGCGCGCGCATGCCTAGGAAGTCCTGATGGCAAGATGGCAGTCGGCGGTTTCTGTGCTATCCCGGGAGGCCTGGGAGCGGCAGGCAGGTCGTCAGCAGATGGCAGAGGCTGCCAATCTTCCCCCATGGAGACAGGGAAGCAAAGAAGGAGGTCAACAAGAGAGGTTGCAGCCGTCTGTGACCGACGGGCGTAACACTTGTCATTTTGCTCGCCCTTCTCTGCACTTTCTCCAGTGCAGCTATATCTTTTTTGAAATGCAGCAACCAGAATTGCACACAGTATTCAAGATGAGGTCAGACCATGGAGCAATACAGAGGTATTATGACATACATTGTTCTATTTGCCATTCCCTTCCTAATAATTCCTAACATTCGGTTTGATTTTTTGATGCCACAGCACACTGAGCTGATGATGTCAATATATTATCCACTATGACGCTTAGATCTCTTTCCTGGTTGGTAACTCCTAAGATAGAGCCTAACATTGTGTAAATACAGCAAGGGTTACATTAAATTTCATCTGCCATTTGGAAGTCCAAACTTCCAGTCTTGCAATGTCCTCCTACAATTTAACACAATCTGCTTGAGATTTAACTACTCTGCATAATTTTGTGTCATCCGCAAATTTGATCACCTCACTCATTGTACCCCTTTCCAGATCATTTATAAATATATTAAAAAGCACCGGTCCAAGTACAGACCCCTGAGGCACTCCACTGTTTACCATTTTCCACTGTGAAAACAGACCATTTAATCCTACTCTTTGTGTCCTGTCTTTTAACCAGCTTGCAAGGACATAACCTCCTATCCCATGACTTTTTAGTTTTCTTAGAAGCCTCTCATGCAGGACTTCATGAATTTGATTGGTTTTAATGTTATAATTAATCTTATTTGTGTGCCTTATATTGTTCTTTATTGTTTATTGTGTTCCTTATATTTTATGAGTTTATGCTCATGATTGATTTGTATTTTTGTGTTTGTTTTAATGTTTTACTTTGTTGTAATCTCACCTTGAGTTTTTATTTGGAAAGGCAGATAATAAAGTGATGGTGCCACATTTGCTACAGCACATATTGATCGATATGTTCTGCAGCAATTAAGAAAATAAAAACATAAGAAATGTCATCTTTACTCAAGCTGTTAGTAAAAGGACAGAAACAGTTGTTAGCTGGCAACAGTGCCTGTAGGCATAGAATATTTAATGTTATTAGATCGCTGCTAGGGCACTGAACAATATGCCATCGAATGATAGGCTAAGAATTACCAGTGTGTAATTGACGTGCTGGTCACTATCATTACATATTGTGGTTATTGTTTGCTTGTTTTTATCTGTGATTTTATGTATATATTAATATTACCTGCATAGATCAATGGATGGAGTGGGATATATATATATATATTTATATATGCCAGACACCTTGACCACATCCTTTGGCAACAGATTCCCCAGCTTGATTATGTGCTGAGTGAAAAAGTGCTTTCTATGATTTGTTTTAATAGAATAGCTTTTCAGTTTATAGGACATTACTGTATAGGTAAGTTTTGAGAGCTGATACACCCATGTTGTCTTTTTTTTCCTAAATTCCAAGATGCCATATCTTTTATAGACAGTTGAAAAGTATAATGTTCTAAACATAGAGGCAAAAATATATCCAGTCTATTGTACAAACTATTGATATTCATTAAAATATTTGCCAATTCTTGAGAGGAAGAGAGTGAACTATACAGTAGCTGTCAAAGGTACAGACACTTCAGAATATAACATATCTGGGGGATGCACGCTGAGCATTAATAAACCAGCTGTTTGTGTATGCACACTATGGTTTGTTATCACCTTTTTTGGCACATTTTAAAGAGTGTTCCACAGCAGACTGTGAATTGTGCTGTGATGAAGTTTTGATTGCATTTTATCGGACATCAAGAAAGCTCAAGAGATCTAAACAAAGTAAGTCCACAAGACAGAGAAACCTCTTTAAAACACATAATACAGATGTTTAATAATAAAAACAAACAACAAGTAAAATGCAGCTAACATGCTATGAATTACAATGGCAAGATTTGCATTACAAAATGGGAGCATACAGATACAGCCAGGTAGCATCAATGTGACATCTTTTATAGGTAACCCCTGTTTCAGGGAAGTCCATATAGAAAAGATCTTAGGATTCTTAACAAGCATGGTTTAATGGATCAGTGAGGAGATGTCATGTGCTGGAGTTCTGGTAAGGTTGACCAGAGCCCCCTGTGGACCCAGAGCTGACATTAGTACAGAGACTCAGGGCAGAAACTAAGGAGTGGGCCCTACTATTGCTAGGAATCCTGACGCTCTGCCTTAGTGACATCACTTAACATTACCATGGGGGCCCTTGGTGGTGCTAAGAGCCCAGGCAATTGCCCTGCCTGTTCCTCTCCTAAAACTGGCCCTGTGGATGAGGAAACTCTTCTTTGAATGATTTATAGGAAGCTATAGCTTTAGAATACCATTTTATTCACACGGGAGCTGAGAAGTGCCATAATGAACTCAGAGCATGCCAGGACTTGCGATTATTTACCAGAGCATGTTCAGATGCCCCATCCCCAGATAAGCAGAAAACATATTTCCACACTTGGAGTATAACTTATATACAAATCGCAATTGAGGGAATCTCTGGGTGAGTAGGGAAACATCCCCCCAAAACTTTCCCTTCCGCTTGAACATTATCTGTTAAGAACTCCACATGACTCCATATATGTGCAGATATGGTGACCCAGAGATCTATTAAGAACATATTAAAATCCTAAACAAACAAATAAATAAAGAAGTTACCAGACAGCTATGCACAGATTATAAAATATGTGAATGTCTACCCCCAACATACATGAATATGTTTGGTTACACAGGAAAATCAGCAATGTATTCAAAACGCATATTTTCACTACCTATTATATAAACACAGGCATATAAAAACATAAGACACCAAACAATTTAGGGAGTAAGCTAGTATAATATATTAACCACCAAAAATTAACTAGCTAATGTTGTGGCTTCTAAATAGAATTATAATCTCAAAATTATTATCTTTTGTCATCAAAATTAAAAATAACAATTTTTATTTGACCTTAAAAATTTTTTTGTTTTTAATTTTTAATAAACTTATTTTTAATATATATTTTATTTAAGGATAGATTAGACCTCAGCACCGGCAAGAAAATTCTGTCAATGAGCAGAAAAGTTTTTTAGCCGTGTTGGTACAATCACTGGTCAAGATCTAATCCTGTGTTTTCTATTTTTTATAAAATGAAATTTCATGCAAAATGCAGTCTTATTATAATTCAATATTTATAAATTGCAGGACCGGTCCAAAACCTTAATTCCAAACTGATGGCCAAATTTTTATTACTGATGTAGCCCTAAATCCTTTCAACTGGATTGCACCAATTTAATTATTTAACTGGAACCCCCATGATAATTTGAATTCGATAGCATAATCGCTTAATATTCTATAGGTTACTGTAAGATCCTTTAGTTTACCAAATATTTGATGTAATTTATTTATTTATTTATTTATTTATTTATTTAAAAGTATTTATATACCGCTTTTTAAAATAAAATTTTATCAAAACGGTTTACAACATGTTAAAATAAAGTAAAAATAAAATATAACTAAAATAAACTTAAAATACATAAATTTAACTAAATAGCTAGATAAATGTTAGCTAAAACAAATTATTAAATAACAAAATAATAATAATGGTAACATGCCATGGGTAAAGAGTAGGGAGGGTAAAAGGGATGGAGGGGGGGAGGGGGGGGTAGCAACTTATCGAATTGTAATGTCCTAGAAAGAACACGGATGGGATGATAGAGGAGAGACGTTAAGGTAATATGTATCTGATGAGAGAAATTTAGGGGATGGAGTTTCATTTTTGATCGGGGAGATGCTTAGTGGGAGTGTTAAATGCTTGTTGAAAAAAGAATGTTTTTAAAGCCTTTTTGAAATGATGAGGATTTGATATTAAACGGAGTGGGTTGGGTAAGGAGTTCCGTTTAATGTAATTGAAATTGCTGCAATGAAATCCTTTCGGTACTAGTGATCATAAGACTTTAATCCCAAGTATTTTAATTGGACAGCACCAGTAAAGTTTTTATGTGTGGCCACCAGGACCTCTGTGATTAATTTGGTGACTTGAACGCGCCAACACAACCTTTAAAGGCAAGTGACCATGATTTTTTTGTATATTTGTAATCCACAAATTATGTTTGACTGGACAAAGCCACTTAAGTTTTTAACTGTGGCTACCGGAACCACTGCAACTTCTGGCGAAACCGCCTATTGTTGATAAAGTTGAAAATGCTGCAATCGCATAAAATTTAGTCTCTATTGCGATTATTGAGACGTTCTCGTCCGACTTCAAGCCCGCCCTGATGCAGGTTCTGAAACGTTGTCAATGTCGGCGGCTTTGCTGAGAAATCACAGCGGTCTTGGCGACTTCAGTCAAATAACTGAAGTTGTTGTGTTTAGCCAAAGAAATCTGGGGCTACAAACATTAAGATAAGTTTTGTCGGGACACAATGGTTTTACCATGAATATAAACTGTTTTCTTTGTCGGGTGGCATCAACTCAATTTGCTTCAGATAAAAATTATCTTTCAAGTCAAAATTTCTGCAATTGCTAGTTAATTTTTGGTGGTTAATATAAAAACATAAGAACATAAGAAATTGCCATGCTGGGTCAGACCAAGGGTCCATCAAGCCCAGCATTCTGTTTCTAACAGATGCCAAACCAGGCCACAAGAACCTCACAACTACCCAAACACTAAGAAGATCCCATGCTACTGATGCAATTAATAGCAGTGGCTATTCCCTAAGTAAACTTGATTAATATCAGATAATGGACTTCTCCAAGAACTTGTCCAAACCTTTTTTGAACCCAGCTACACTAACTGCACTAACCACATCCTCTGGCAACAAATTCCAGAGCTTAATTGTGCGTTCAGTGAAAAAGAATTTTCTCCGATTAGTCTTAAATGTGCTACTTGCTAACTTCATGGAATGCCCCCTAGTCCTTCTATTATCCGAAAGTGTAAATAACCAATTCACATCTACTCATTCAAGACCTCTCATGATCTTAAAGACCTCTATCATATCCCCCCTCAGCCGTCTCTTCTCCAAGCTGAACAGCCGTAACCTCTTCAGCCTTTCCTCATAGGGGAGCTGTTCCATCCCCTTTATCATTTTGGTTGCCCTTCTTTGTACCTTCTCCATCGCAACTATATCTTTTTTGAGATGCGGCGACCAGAATTGTACACAGTATTCAAGGTGTGGTCTCACCATGGAGCGATACAGAGGCATTATGACATTTTCCGTTTTATTAACCATTCCCTTCCTAATAATTCCTAACATTCTGTTTGCTGTTTTGACTGCTGCAGCACACTGAGCTGACAATTTTAAAGTATTATCCACTATGATCTCTAGATCTTTTTCCTGGTTGGTAGTTCCTAATATGGAACCTAACATCGTGTAACTACAGCAAGAGTTATTTTGCCCTATGTGCAACACCTTGCATTTGTCCACATTAAATTTCATCTGCCATTTGAATGCCTAATCTTCCAGTCTTACAAGGTCCTCCTGTAATGTATCACAATCCGCTTGTGATTTAACTACTCTGAATAATTTGTATCGTCCGCAAATTTGATAACCTCACTCGTTGTATTCCTTTCCAGATCATATGTATATATATTGAAAAGCACTGGTCCAAGTACGGATCCCTGAGGCACTCCACTGTTTACCATTTTCCAGTGAGAAAATTGACCATTAAATTCTACTCTCTGTTTCCTGTCTTTTAACCAGTTTGTAATCCACGAAAGACATCACCTCCTAACCCATGACCTTTTAGTTTTCTTAGAAGCCTCTCATGAGAAATCAAACGAATATCAAGAAATTCAAGAAGGATCCAAAATCTTTCCTCTTTCATAAAATCTACATTAATGATCAACTAAATCAACATTCCAACTACAATCAACACATGCAACAATTTCCATACAAGAAAGATACAGTAACCACAACCAACAACAGCGACAATTACTGTAATTTGCAAAGTATAAGTATTAATGATGGTAGCCCTCTTTTAAAATGACTTCACACTAATACTGTTTACATTCCCTTTCTTCCACTTTCTCCCTCCCCTCTATTATTTACCCCACCAGCTCCCGTTCTCTCCATTTCCCTCTCCTTCCCATTGTTATTGTACTGAATTTATGTTTAAGTTACCTGATATTGTTTAATTTTCTGTAAACCATTGTGATGGCTGAACCGAATGACGGTATATAAAAATGAACAAATAAATAAATAAATAAAATAAATGAGGGACTTTGTCAAACGCCTTCTGAAAATCCAAATACACTACATCTACTGGTTCATCTTTATCCACATGTTTATTAACCCCTTCAAAAAATGAAGCAGATTTGTTAGGCAAGACTTCCCTTGGGTAAATCCATGTTGACTGCGTTCCATTAAATAAAAGGACTAGGGGGCATTCCATGAAGTTAGCAAGTAGCACATTTAAGACTAATCAGAGAAAATTCTTTTTCACTCAACGCACAATAAAGCTCTGGAATTTGTTGCCGGAGGATGTGGTTAATGCAGTTAGTGTAGCTGGGTTCAAAAAAGGTTTGGATAAGTTCTAGGAGGAGAAGTCCATTAACGGCTATTAATCAAATTTACTTAGGGAATAGCCACTGCTATTAATTGCATCAGTAGCATGGGATCTTCTTAGTGTTTGGGTAATTGCCAGGTTCTTGTGGCCTGGTTTGGCCTCTGTTGGAAACAGGATGCTGGGCTTGATGGACCCTTGGTCTGACCCAGCATGGCAATTTCTTATGTTCTTATGTTCATGTCTTTCTATATGCTCTACGATTTTTATCTTTAGAATATTTTTCCCGGCACTGAAGTCAGGCTTACTGGTCTATAGTTACCTGGACCACCCCTGAGCCCTTTTTAAATATTGGGGTTACATTGGCCACCCTCCAGTCTTCAGGTACAATGGATGATTTTAATGATAGGTTACAAATTTTAACTAATAGATCAGAATATATATTTTATGTGAAGAAAAATATGTAACTTGCTCATGTAAAACCCTGATTTATATGCATACGTCAGAATATTTTAAAACATTCACGCATAATTGAAAAAACCAGTATGCCAATACTTCTACCAGTTCATCCAGTCCTTCTCTAGGTCATTGAGACCATCCTAGTTCTTGAATCTGAACTCCCTTCAGTTCACCCAGACCTCCAACCCAACAATAGCAGATAACAGATGAGTCTCATATAAATTGTGTTAGATAATAACAAAGTAACAGAACATAATAATGATGGCAGAAAAAGACTAAATGTTACATCTAGTCTGCCCACTAAGCTTCCCATGGTAGCAACTACCACCCAATGCAGGCCACCCCATGCATCTACCAAGGGCAGCAACTGCCGGTCCAAGCAGGCTGCCTCCAAGCACAATGATAAGAGTAAAAATATTTACAATGAAAACCAAGCAACTGTCAAACCCATAAGAAAATTACTGCTAGCAAGATTTTTATAAGATGAGCAGCCTTCTTGATAATTCACACAAAGCTGATTGAACATGCTTTGCTTTTGACTTGGCCATAGAAGTAGTCCTGTGCTTTTTCCCTAATATCTGAATATCAGAAATCCAGACCATAAAAGTCGGGGCCTAGCATTGGATGTCATCTGAATTAAATTCCTCTTCTTCCCCCCCACCAAGTGAAGAGCAATGTTTCAGTTGCATCAAAAGCATGAATACTAATTGAACCTGACCTTGATTCAGCTGCCTTCCCTGACTTCAGCTTAGACCTGACCTTGTCTCCAGCCGCCTGCCCTGATTCTAGCTTGAACCTGATCTCATCTCCAGCCGACTGTCCTAGGACTTGGCCTTTCTTAGGCACCTGCCTACTTACAAGCCCAGACTTAACTTGTTCCTAATTGCTCGCCTTCTTCTGTCTGTCTGGGCTTCTGGAACCTGGCCTTGTCTTTGACTTTGCTCCTTCGGACCCTGCATCTCCACTGTTTCCTGACACCCTGCCTTAGACACTCTCTCCAGGATCAACCACGTGAAGTCCTGCCTAAGACCAGCTGGCCCCGGTACACAAGGGCTCAATCTGTGGGGAATGAGGGCTGGTACTGGCGAAGCTCCAGTTGGCCTCCACTTCCCGCTTGGTCCCGCCTCCTGACAGTGGGGACCCATTAGGGTTTCCCCACGGGTAGCGTCAACTCCACCTCTGGCCAAGAGACCACCTACGCGACAGAGTCATCCTCCTTGGAGTTTCATTTCATGATCCCTAGTTTTTCTGTTTGCTTTCCAACAGAAATGGTTCGAATTTTGTGTACCATTAAAACCTTTCAAATATCTGAAAATCTGTATCATCTCCCCTGCACGTCATCTCTTCTAGGGTATACATATTTAGATCCTTCTACTTCTCCTCATAAGTCTTCCGATACAGATCTCACACCATTTTGGTTGCTCTTCTCTGGACTGCCTCCGTCCTGTCTCTTATCTTTTTTGAGACATGGTCGCCAGAACTGAACACAGTACTTTAGGTAAGGCCTCACCAAGTACCTGTACTAAGGTATTGTCACCTCCTTTTTCTTACTGGTTATTCCTCTCGCTGTGAAGTCTAGCATTTTTTTTTGTACTTTACTTATCATCTTGTTACATTGTTTCACTGTCTTCAGATCATCAGAAACTATTACCCCTCTCCCTGTTCGCCTTTCACCCCCCATCACATACAGCTCTTTTGGATTACTGAACCCCAGATATATGACTCTGCACTTCTTGGCATTGAATCCCAGTTGTGAAATGTTCGCTCACTCTTCAAGCTTTCTTAAATCAATTTTATTCTCTAGTCCAGCTGGGTCCACTCTATTGCAGATCTTAGTATCATTCACAAATAGACAAACTTTACATAATAGACATAATAGACATGCCTTCTACAATGTCACTCACAAAGATATTGAACAGAACCAGTCCCCAAACTGATCCTTGTGGTACTCCAATTAGCACTATTCTCTCTTCAGAGAAGGCTCTATTTACCATTTGTTAGATTCGTGGACCCTTGGACTGATGTAGAGTTGATGCAATCTTCACGGAAGAGTCCTATGTTATGATGCTGCTTGCGGCTAGGCCACAAGCAGCTTCTTACCTTGCAGCGGAGCCTGGAGGCCACCGCTGCCACTGCCGACACCGCCATTGTTCCTCCTTGTGGCCAGGAGGTCGCCAACGCTGTTTCATTGCGGTCCAGAGGCCGCTGTGGGTTCTTCAAGCGGCTGGAGCCGCTCTCTTCAGGACCTCCTCGCGGTACAAGCCGCCGCCAGTGCTGTCCCTTCCACAGCCCGGAGGTCGCTGTCAACAGCACAGTTTCCACATGGTACAAGCCGCCGACGACCAGGCCTCCCATGCGGCCTGGGAGCCATTGCCGTCTCTTCAGCGGCCTGGAGGCCGTCTCAAAGTTCCCCTCTTCCAGCCTGGAGGCCGCCATCACCTGGGCCTTCTTCCACGGCCTAGAGGCCACTCCCGACGTCCTCTTCCATGGCCAGGAGGCTGCTCCGGAGCTCCTCTTCTTGTGGCAGGGAGCCGCCATTGATCTTCTCTCTTCGCAGCAGGGAGTCGCTCACAACAGGGCCAGCTTCCTTCTTCATGGCAGGGAGTCACTCTCCAAGGTCCTGCCCCTTCCTTAGGCATGGGGCTGCGCCTCTCCACAGGATTTAAAGGGCCAGTTCTTCTGGCTCCTACTTGTGATGTCATCAAGGCGTTTCTTCTTCAGCCCTACAAAAGGGCTCAGCCTTCAGTCAGTCGTCGCCTTTACAAGGAGTCAGTCATGGAGTCGAACTGCTCCTGGATCTTTAGTTCCAGCTCTTCATTCCAGGAGTCCTTCGTGATCCCTCTTCACTTCTTCAAGGCACTCAGTTCCTCGTTGATCCTCCTTGTCTTCGGCCATGTTTCCTGAACCTCCGTTGTCTTCTTCGTTTCATGTCCTGGTCTCTTGATGGATCCTGTCCTCTTGTCTTCAGATGGCCTGATGTCTTTGTGTCTCCAGATGTCCCGATGTCTTCGTGTCTCCAGATGTCCAGATATCCTGTTGTCACCGTGTCTCCAGTTGTCTTCTTGTCTTCAGGTGTCCTGACATCTCCCTATCTCGGGATGTCCTGACATCCCCTTGTCTTCGGATGTCCAGACATTCCAGTCTCCTGATGTCTTCGTCCGTTATGTTCCAGTCGTCCCTGTGGTCCTCCTCTCTAGATGTCCCCTGATGTCCAGATGCCATAGATGTCCTGATGTCCCGAGGTACTGGTGTCCATTCATATCCGATGTCCCACATTCCAACCCTGATGTTCCAAGTCTCGCTTCTGATGCCCTCTGTCAGATTATGATCCTGAAGTTCCGTCAATCTTTGTTATGGGTTCAGCTCACTCGCTCCGGACCTCACCTCCAGCTGACCATTTCCTGGGAGTAAATCAGCTCCTATCCAGTGTCCATTTCCTGGTGGCTGGAGTCCTCTTCCGGCAGGATTTGTCTTCGAGCATTGCCCGGATTCCTCCCAGTTCCTGAGCCTCTGTCTTCATCTGAGTATCCTGAGTCCTTATCCTCATCTGAGTCTTCAAGGGTCCTCATCTCATCTGAATCTTCAAGTGTTCTAGACTCATCTGAGTCCCAAGTTCCACGTGTCTTTATTTCATCTGAGCCTCCGAGCTTCCTCGCCTTCTCTAAGCCATCAGCCTAATCCAAGGCCAAGGTCCCATCTTGTTCCAAGCTCCAGTACCATTGCCTGTCCTCGACCTCTGTCTGTCCTGCCGCATCTGCTGCTACCCAGTGGCAGGTCCGAAAGGGCTATTGAGTGGCCGCCGGGCTACCCCAGAGACAAGCATTGCGTTGTTGGGTCTCTACGGGTGCATGCAGGTTCGGCAGAGGTTACAGCGGTGGTCAGCCTGCTCCTCCCATGCTGGGGCACGTCTTGCCTGCCACAGCGCTTCCACGGAGCTCCTCTCTGCAGTCGCATCGTGGTCCATGGGCACACATCCCCCCCGGAATCGGGAGCGCTCCCTAACGCTCCCTCCTACAGATCCCAACATCCTGCAGGTCCCCACCATCAGCAGGTGGATCTGGATGAGGCAGGGGCCCAACTGGAGCTTTGCCTATACCAGCCCATGTTCTCCTCAGGTTGAGCTTTTGAGTGCCAGGGTCTTTGCTGATGAGATGGAGATCCATCTAGGTTAGAGCAGATATGACACAGGTGAAAACGGAAGCATGTCAAATCAGTGGTGGGTGGCATTCAAGGAGGTCCTGTAAGCAGGCTATGGTCAGTGGAGGTGGAGATCACGGAGATCCAGTAAGCAGGCTGTGGTCAGTGGCAGGTAGAGTTCAAGGATGTCCAGTGAGCAGGCTATGGTCAGTGGCAGGCAGAGTTCAAGGAGGTTCAAGAGGCAAGCTGAGGTCAATACTGGGTATCTGACCAAAGGGAAAGTGGGACGGATAGGCAGGGCAGGAAGGTGAGGAGCAGAACATGCAGGCAGATGAGGATACATGGAACACTGAAGAACTGAAGGACTGACCACGAGAAATTAAGATAAAGACACAGAAATTGGAACTGAATATGAAGACGAGGAACTGGAACTGAAATCACAGGAACTGGAAAATGCAGAGACAGGAACACTGAGGCAACTCATGCTACAAAGGCAGTAGGGAGATCTGTTGCCAAGGTACTGGAAGGATATCTGCAGTGGCCTTATATAGGCTAGAGAGGGTGAAGTCATCAAATGTCATCTGTCGGGTTTTCTCACTGCTGGCCCTTTAAGACTGGGGATGCCAGTGAGCACACGCACCTTAGGAAGAGCAAGGCAACTATGTGGGCTATTTGAAAATTGCCCCCATAAGGTGCTAAAATTACAACTCATTGCCTTACAAACCAGATTCTGGCAACCTAAATCATATATACTCTAACCATGTAAAAAAAAACAAACCCAAAAACACTTGTTATACTCATAGCACTGCACAACTTCCAAAACAAAATCTTTGAAATTTTAAAGGAGCATTACTCTCAACAATGATTTTATACAAAAAATGCTCAGGCATGCGTGGAAGTTTTAAACCATGCATGAGCATGTGCATTGATTCAAAATCAGAGCTGTCAATCTTAATTACTGAATCTTAATGTTCAAGATCAATCTTGTTTAGCCAAAGAAGTCCATTCGGTGGCACAATTTGGACCAAAAGGTTCTATAGTATTGAGACAGAAAATCCATCGCTGTTTGTGAGTCAGCAACCTGTTCCTCTCACCTCCCCTGGTGTCTCTTGTTACGCGATCAATTACAAAGCATTTTAATGATGAAAAAGCATGCTGTTTGTCTAACCAATGAGACACTGAAGGTGCTTCAATTTTTTTTTTTTGTTTTCAAACAGCTCTTACATTCCAGGATTTGTCTCCTGAGAATTCTCTTTGTTTTGTTGAAATAAAACAGTGGACAAGGGCAAAATATGATGTATACCACAAAATCAGATGTGCAAGTGGTGAACTGGTGTAAATCATATTTTCAGTGATCTGAAGTATTTATACAGGTTTTAGCCTGATAAGTATAATTTGAACTGGCCCTGAACCAAATCCCCTTAGTCAAAGTTTGCAAACCTTATGTTGTAGAGGGTAATAATAGTGGTGACATGAGTTCCTTTAAATTCCTGTATATTGAATATGCAAAGCAGATCTATTTGTTCTTAAAACAAGGATGTAGTTGCAACACAGACTGGTGTCTTCTAACTTTCTTGGTATTATCAGCCATTAGCAGCAAATACCATGCAACAAAAATAAGAACTTCTTGTGTGGAAGGATCTTGCAGTTGACCAGATAATAAATCCCAGTTAGAAAAAAAGAGCACATTTGAAAGCTTTCTTCAGCAATCATATGGATAACCTTGTTGTTGTAATTTGGCTGAAAGTATGTGTGATTGAGCCTTGAACTCCTGAATATCCATACAATTCCTCCTGATTCTCAAAAATTGTGAAAATACTAAACTTAGCTTCAGATGTAAAGGATGAGAGCTAGAAAAATGCAAAAAATATTGCAGTCTGTGGGTTTTGAAAATAAAGTAGTTTCAATTTGTCCATCTGTAGTCTTCTATACCAACAGATCCATAAAGGAAATAGAGTTTCTAGTTAAAGCTAATATAGCCAAACACATTAGGAAGCTTGTGGTTACAGTGTGGGTCATGCTTGACTACTCAGAAACTTTTTAAGAACTAAAAGAGCTTCATCATGGGGAATGCTGATATACAGTGACTTGACATCTAAAGTGACAAAATGGAAACTCAAACAATTCTCCTCAAAGTCATTTAAGTGGAATCCTTGATATAAGAACAAATTTCAAGAACAAAAAGCCATCTTAAACATTGACATTTGACAAAGGGGGAGATGTCAAGGAACAACAATGGTAGCCAGTAAAACCCAATAACAGGAAGAAAAAAATAAACATCTATGATATCCAGCAAATCTATACAATCACAGCAGAAACAAAATTGCCTATCTTGGCAGTAAATGTAGTAGGTCCATCAGCTAATTAAAGGCTCCAAGGTGTAGTGCTAGTTGTTCCAGTGGGAAACAATAACCTGGATAAGAAGAGAGATGAAAAATTATACCAGAACCATGAAAAAATAACTCAGTCTGACACTAAAAATGTCCAACCAGATTAGGAAATAAAGATGGTGCAGTGAAATTGAATGCAGTCAAATGCCCAAGGAATAACAGGCAATTACCACTTCAATGCACATCCATTTTGGGAGATGCTCTGGCAGCCAAAAACATGCAAAGCTCAGCAGGGTCAGTAAAATTACACATAGCATTATTTAAGGTTACTCGCATTCTGGCAGGATAGAATATATAAAAATGGGCTCCCAAGGCCTATAAATGAGACTTGTGCACTACAAACTGTTTCCTGCATGTGACTGTTGTTTTAGACAAGTCAGCAGTCACCAATACTTTGTTCCCATGAGTCATAATCAGGAATTCTACCTTAGCTCCAGTAAATACTACTAAAGTTTAGGGATATTTTAAAACTTTAAAGATGAAAGGTCTAGGGTGATTCTAGAAACTCGATGATGGACCTGCGAAGCCGCTGAAACTCTAAGTCCAGCAACTGACAGAGGAAGCCTTCAGTGAATTTAAATGGGTCCATACCTTCAGCACTTTCTGGATGCCCCGGAAAGAAAATTTTATTCCTTCTATTCTGATTGTTCACACCTTCAAAATCAGGCTTCAAGTCTGTATGGAGCTTTTAGTCCTATTCAATCAGCATCTTCAATGTGCAATACCCTTCCTTCTGCCACATTGATGCATTGGTGTCAAGATATAATCCAATAATTCATGCTTAAATTTCCAAACAGATTCACTGTTCTTTATCAAAATTTCCTTCAGGATAAGAATCTCTGCCTTTATAAGAGCAAGGAGGTCCGAGGAATCTGTAGGGGGTGCAATCTTAGACGATGATGGGGGATCCTGTTTGGATCATTTCACATTACTGGTGATTGCAAAAGCAACATGGATCTTGTGCTGCTTAGTGCCTGACATAGTAGAGGCTCAGGATTGAAGGTAAGAGCTCACAAAAAACAAAAAGCCAGATATTCATAAAAGAAGGTACTAATCTGCACAGTAGAGCTGGAACAATGGAATTACATAGTTATCTTGTTCAGCTGCAACCATGTCTCCTTCAGAGCCATCAACATTTAACTGAGAGAATTTTATTCCTATTTCTCCTCAGTATAGATTGAGGACCTCAAGAAGAAGGTTTAGGAGCTGTATCACCTGGAGAGATCTGATTGCAGTAACTGTGTTTCAGACAGGAGGAAGCTGGAGGTAACTTCCCTAAATGTCCATATAGGTAGGAGATGTCAACATAGTCTATTTTCTGGTTCCATTACAGGCCCCACTATTATCCTACCACTCAATAATATCCTGTCATTGCCCATAGCTGGAAGAATCATTCATGCACATAAATGCTAGAGATGTGAATCGTGTGATCGATCGTCTTAACGATCGATTTCGGCTGGGGGGGGGGAGGGAATCGGATCGTCGTGGTTTTGTTTTTTAAAATATCGTGTAAATCGTAAATCGGGGGAGGGCTGGAAAACCGGCACACTAAAACATCCCTAAAACCCACCCCGACCCTTTAAAATAAATCCCCCACCCTCCCGAACCCCCCCAAAATGCCTTAAATTACCTGGGGTCCAGAGGGGGGGTCCCGGTGTGATCTTTTACTCTCGGGCCTCCGGTGCGTTGTAGAAATGGCGCCGGCGCTACCTTTGCCCTGTCATATGACAGGATATCCAATCCTGGCAATTTTTTATATATCACAAACCAATTAACTACTAATACATATATTGTGACATCAATCCAATTCAATAATCTTTATTAGTGAAAATTCCATATAAAACATCCAACATTAATCCATAATACCCCACACAATAGATATTATATTTTTATAAAACATTACATAGTTTTCATACATCACCCATACAACACATATCACACATACATTCTACATTCAACCTCATAAAAACCATTTCCAAATTTCTAAGCATTCAAATTAAACATTAAATACAAATCTTCTTGATCAACACATCATCAAGTGTAGATACATTTCATTTTTCAAGCAGAAAGAGTTATATTGCACATTAATTCTTGCGTTACAAGAACGTCAATCCTCTTGATCTCTTTTTATTCTCTCTACATGTTTCGCCTTCCCTCAGGCTTCTTCAGGAGAGTTTTTTTCAAACAATCTCCCACTGCTCATGTATCCAACATCTATCCACAGGGTTTTCTAAAGACATTCACACAAAAATTCATAGATATTAAGTTTACACAATTTTCATAAACCTAATTCTTTATAAAGTTTTCCAAATTACTACTATACCTGCACGTCCCAAAAAACTTGCTCAGACGTACAGATCAGCACAGCCCCGACTCTTGTTTCAAAACGTATCAATTGTTCAAAGCAAGCAACACATCTCTCAAATGTATTTAAACTGAAATTAGAACAAATCAGAACAAATTCAAATGAAAAACATTTTTTCCCCCAGGAGTTTACCAACATGCAGGACAACCAAGGATCCTTACCTTCCAAACCGCCATCACCTCATCTCAGAAAAACGCCGCCATGGAATGAATCAACGGAAGTAATCAAACTCTTCTCCTACAGCCTTTTAAACCGCGCTACACCAATCAGAGCTCAGCTTAAAGCTATCTCCGCCCCTTTAAGTTTATTAAATCTAAACCAATCAATTATGCTACTCTTCCAAAACAATTGTCGTCCCTAAGCCTGCCAGATTCAAATCAGTCACTGAAAGTCAATTGACTAAAACTTTGCAGCCCGGGTAAAAAATCTAAAAACATGTTACCCAATCGATCTTATAATTCAATCCTTTTGGCCACAAAGTCTGCAAATTGAAGATCCATCGCTGTTCCTTCTGTAACAATATTTTATTTATATTACCACCCCGTCTGGCAGTGACCTTCTGGAGTACAAAAAAACGGAGTTCTTCTACCGTATGATTGTATTCTCGCCAATGTTTCACTAGGGGAGCTGTCTCCACCACATTTCTAATCCTGCTACAATGCTCTAGGATTCGAAGTCTCACCATTGTTTGGTGAGACTTCGAATCCTGCACTCGAATCGTTTTGCCGTACAAAATGGCGCCGGCCATACAGCGTATGGCCGGCACCATTTTGTACAGCAAAACGACGTCAGGAGCGTAGGAGATCGCTCCCGGACCCCCGCTGGACCCCCAGGGACTTTTGGCCAGTACTTTTGGCCGTACAAAATGGCGCCGGCCATACACCATATGGCCAGCACCATTTTGTACGGCAAAACGATTCGAGTGCAGGAGGCCGCTCCCGGACCCCCGCTGGACTTTTGGCAAGTCTTGTGGGGGTCAGGAGGCCCCCCCAAGCTGGCCAAAAGTCCCTGGGGGTCCAGCGGGGGTCCGGGAGCGATCTCCTATGCTCCTGATGTCGGGGGACAAAAAACAAAATGGCGCCGGCGCTACCTTTGCCCTGTCATATGACAGGGCAAAGGTAGCGCCGGCGCCATTTCTACAACGCACCGGAGGCCCGAGAGTAAAAGATCACACCGGGACCCCCCCACTGGACCCCAGGTAATTTAAGGCATTTTGGGGGGGGTTCAGGGAGGGTGGGGGATTTATTTTAAAGGGTCAGGGTGGGTTTTAGGGTTGTTTTAGTGTGCTGGTTTTCCCGCCCTCCCCCTTCCCCTCCCCCTTCCCCCGATTTACGATTTTTGACGATAAATCGGGGGAATTCCTATTAAATATCGCCTCTAACGATTTTTGACGATTTAAAATATATCGGACGATATTTTAAATCGTCAAAAAACGATTCACATCCCTAATAAATGCTTCTTTCTTCTAGATGCCATAGGTGTCCATCTAGTAGTATGGTAGATACAGCAGAAACCCTGGGTCATCGCCTGCATTATCATGAAGCACTATTTTTAATACATGCACAGGCAAACTATAAAAGTAAGAAGGTTGTTAGAATCTACTTCAAATACCATTGCCTGGGAATTTCTATGACTCTTAGGGATGTACAATCATTTGAAACAAATGGGAAAATGCAATGAATGAGTCCATTTTTGTTTCATTTATGGACCCCAAACAAATTGAGTTTGTCTGTTGTTGCGGTCTCCACCGCTTCCCCTTCTTTAGCTCTGAACAGTGCTCACCTCCGCTGCTGGAAACGCCACGTTCCGCATGCCCGGACTCCTGCGGCTCTGCCGGTTCCACGTGGCGTCCGCCATTGCTTGCCCGTCTCTCCGCTGCCTCGCGCGAGGACGCACACTATGTGTGCACAGCTCCCGGAAGTCTGGCCCCGCCTGTGCTAATGACACCACGCCCTAAGCCTGATATAACCGGCGTCCGGACGCCTTCTCTTTGCCTTGCAACGAGGTTCACTACTGCCTAGTAGTTTTGAGTTGCGCTTCATCTGTTCCTCGTTCCTGACTTGACCTTTGGATTGCCTTTGACTTTGCTTCAGCCTGCCGCCTGCCTCCGACCTTGGTCCGTTCCTGACTTCGCTTCAGCCTGCCGCCTGCCTCCGACCTTGGTCCGTTCCTGACTTCGCTTCAGCCTGCCGCCTGCCTCCGACCTTGGTCCGTTCCTGACTTCGCTTCAGCCTGCCGCCTGCCTCTGACCTTGGTCCGTTCCCGACTCCGCTACAGCCTGCTTCAGTTCACAGCCAGCTACAGACTCCGTTCCAGTCTACAGCCTGCTCCAGTTCAACAGCCAGCTACAGACTCCATTCCAGTCTACAGCCTGCTCCAGTTCACAGCCAGCTACACACTCCCTTCCAGTCTACAGCCTGTTCCAGTCCACAGTCTGCTATCGATTCTACCTCAGCCTTCAGCCTGTTCCCGGTCCAGTATTCTACAAACCCTGCCTCACGGTCCGGCTTACTACAGGTATTGCTGCCGCCCGCTGTCCTGTCATCAGCTGGCCCTCGACCTGCACTGCCGGCCTACAGACTATCTTTCAATCTTTGGACTTTTCTTACTACACTCCCTGCCCAGGCTTTATCTGCTATTTGACTCTGAGCTGATATCCCAAGTCCCAAGGTTCCAGGACCCTACGGGCTCCTCCTGGGGGGCTCCTGGTTCCCGGGTGAACACCGCCAGCCTGTGGCCTACCCTGTCACCCTGGGTAGAGCGGCCCAAGGGTCCACTATCCTGCCTGCAGCGCCCAACTGCAAGGCCATGGACTCGGCGGAGACTCCAAGCCTACAGGCCATTCCGGGGATGGCTCAACGTCTCTAGCAACAACAACACTGCATTGACTCTCTCGCTGCCACGGTGGAACAGTTGGTCTCTCGCCTTGAGGTTTCCACTCGGCAGTTGCCTCCTGCACCTGCGTCTACTTCAAGTACTCAGCTGCCCACACCTACCCGGTATGCCGGGGACAGCAAGACATGTCGTGGTTTCCTGAACCAGTGTCAAGTGCGCTTCACCTTGCTGCCATCCCAATTTCCCTCAGATGCAGCCAAGGTAGCATTTATCTTCTCCTTGCTGGATGGCAAGGCCCTCGACTGGGCTTCACCCTTGTGGGAACGTTCCGACCCTCTGCTACAGAACCTACAAGACTTCCTCCTTAACTTCCGCCTGGCCTTTGATGACCCAGCACGCCGATCCACCGCGGCCTCGGAGCGCCTACACCTTCGACAAGGGACACGCCCGGTGTCTGACTATATTATAGACTAGAGATGTGAATCGTGTCCTCGATCGTCTTAACGATCGATTTCGGCTGGGAGGGGGAGGGAATCGTATCGTCGCCGTTTGGGTGTTTAGAGTATCGTGAAAATCGTTAAAATCAAGAACCGGCACACTAAAACCCCCTAAAACCCACCCCCGACCCTTTAAATTAAATCCCCCACCCTCCCGAACCCCCCCCCAAATGCCTTAAATTATCTGGGGGTCCAGCGGCGGTCCGTAGCTAAATCGGGGGAAGGGGGAGAGCAGGAAAACCGGCACACTAAAACACCCTAAAACCCACCCCGACCCTTTAAATTAAATCCCCCACCCTCCCGAACCCCCCCCAAATGCCTTAAATTACCTGGGGGTCCAGTGGCGGTCCGTAGCTAAATCGGGGGAAGGGGAGGGCAGGAAAACCGGCACACTAAAACACCCTAAAACCCACCCCCGACCCTTTAAATTAAATCCCCCACCCTCCCGAACCCCCCCCCAAATGCCTTAAATTACCTGGGGGTCCAGCGGCGGTCCGGAACGGTCTCCTGCAATTGAATCGTGTTGTCTTCAGCTGGCGCCATTCTGCGCCGCCATTTTGCAAAATGGCGGCGCAAAATGGCGGCGGCCATAGACCAACACGATTCGACTGCAGGAGGTTGTTCCGGACCCCCGCTGGACTTTTGGCAAGTCTTGTGGGGGTCAGGAGGCCCCCACAAGACTCGCCGCCATTTTGCAAAATGGCGGCGCAGAATGGCGCAGGCCGAAGACAACACGATTCAATTGCAGGAGACCGTTCCGGACTGCCGCTGGACCCCCAGGTAATTTAAGGCATTTGGGGGGGGGGTTCAGGAGGGTGGGGGATTTAATTTAAAGGGTCGGGGGTGGGTTTTAGGGTGTTTTAGTGTGCCGGTTTTCCTGCCCTCCCCCTTCCCCCGATTTAGCTACGGACCACCGCTGGACCCCCAGGTAATTTAAGGCATTTGGGGGGGGGGGTTCGGGAGGGTGGGGGATTTAATTTAAAGGGTCGGGGTGGGTTTTAGGGTGTTTTAGTGTGCCGGTTTTCCTGCCCTCCCCCTTCCCCCGATTTACGATTTTTTGACGATAAATCGGGGGAATTGGTATTGTATCCTGGCCCTAATGATTTTTGACGATTTAAAATATATCGGACGATATTTTAAATCGTCAAAAAACGATTCACATCCCTATTATAGACTTCTGAACCCTGGCCATGAAACTCGCTTGGTAGGATGATTGCCTTAAGGGGATTTTCCTCGAGGGCTTGGCAGGCCGAATCAAAGATGAACTGGCAGGTCGGGAGCTTCCTGAGGATTTAAATGATCTAATGGACATTGCTGGTAGAGTGGATCGCCGTCTCCAGCAGCGGGATCGAGAGACTCGCTCGAGTTGCAGATCCTCACCACACCTGTCTGCCTCCGCCAGAACACCGGCTCCCAAGGTTCTTCCTTCTGCTATGCCTACTGGGGAACCTATGCAACTGGGCAGGTCTCCACTCACCCCGGAAGAAAGGAGGAGACGGCGCTCTCTAGGCCTCTGCCTCTATTGTGGGGGCAAAGGACATTTTCTTTCTTCATGCCCAGAGCGTCCGGGAAACGCTCGTGCCTAGGTTACACTGAGGAGCTACACCTAGGCGCTACTGGATCAGCTCCTCTCTGCACGCTACCAGTAACCCTGAAATACCCTGGTGGGGAGATCCAGATTCATGCCTTCATTGATTCAGGAGCTGAAGGGAACTTTATTGTGGCTGATCTGGTGACTCAGCTTGCCCTGCCTACACTACAGAAGGTTCCTCCTCTGCGGATCTCCTCGATCCGAGGGACCTTGCTCCCGGGGGTTATCACTTGCTCCATGGCCCCAGTGACTCTGCAAACAGGTCTGTTTCACTCAGAGGAGATCTCCCTGCTCGTCCTAGAACAAGCGGTGCACCCGCTAGTGTTGGGACTTCCTTGGTTACGTCAGCGTTCTCCCGTGATCCAATGGGATGACTTCCAGCTGGTCCGTTGGGGTCCTGCCTGTTTTGAACGCTGTCTACACTTCCCACGTCCACCTAGGCCTCTGCACCTCTGCTCCTCGCACCTCCTCCCTGAACCGTACCAAGGTTTTCAAGATGTCTTCTCCAAGGAGATGGCGGAGATCCTTCCCCAGCACCGGCCGTTCGATTGTCCCATCGATCTTCTGCCGGGCACCACGCCTCCTCGTGGCCGAGTGTATCCTTTGTCACTACCTGAAACAAAGGCGATGTCCCAGTATATCACGGAGAACCTAGCCAAGGGGTTCATCCACCCGTCTCGCTCACCGGCTGGCGCCGGATTCTTCTTTGTGGCCAAGAAGGATGGCTCCCTCCAGCCGTGTATAGATTACTGTGGCCTGAACGCCATCACCAAGCGGGATCGGTATCCTCTCCCACTCATCCCAGAGCTTCTGGATCGCCTCCAGGGTGCCCGTATCTTCACGAAGCTGGATCTCAGAGGGGCCTATAACCTCGTCCGCATACGCCCAGGGGACGAATGGAAGACGGCGTTCAACACCAGGGACGGGCATTACGAGTACCTAGTGATGCCCTTTGGGATCTGCAATGCCCCCGCCGTCTTTCAACACCTCATGAATGAGGTTCTCCGGGACATGCTCCATTCACATGTCATAGTCTACCTGGATGACGTGCTCATCTTTTCTAAAGATGTGGACTCCCATCGCCATCACGTCACGCAGGTTCTTCAGGTCCTCCGAGACAACCACTTGTATGCCAAGCTGGAGAAGTGTATATTCGAGGCTGAGTCTCTGCCCTTCTTGGGCTACATCATCTTTTCTACCGGCTTCCGCATGGACCCAGAGAAAGTAGCGGCCATTACCAAGTGGCCCCAGCCCACGGGACTCAAGGCCCTCAAGCGGTTTCTGGGCTTTGCTAATTTTTATAGACACTTTATCCCGCGTTACTCGCACCGAGTGGCTCTGCTCACGGCCCTGACCCGCAAGGGAGCTGATGCCAAGAACTGGCCTGACGCTGCGGTGGCAGCCTTCTCCGACCTCAAAGAGGCATTTCTCTCTGATGTTTGCCTCCGGCATCCGGATCCCTCCAGACCATTCATCGTGGAGGTCGACGCCTCCAGTATCGCGGTTGGGGCGGTTCTCAGCCAACACTCCGACTCTGGCCAACTCCTTCCCTGCTCTTACTTCTCCAGGACGTTTTCTCCAGCCGAGAGCAATTACTCCATCGGGGACAAAGAGCTCTTGGCGATAAAGCTCGCCTTCGAAGAGTGGAGGCAATGGCTCGAGGGATCTCGGCATACCACTACCGTATACACAGATCACAAGAACCTGGAGTTCCTGTCACAGGCTCAACGACTGAACCCCTGTCAAGCCCGCTGGGCTTTGTTTTTCAGTCGTTTTGACTTTGTTCTACAATATCGCCCAGCGGCCAAGAACCTCCGAGCGGATGCTCTTTCTCGCACTACATGCGCCGAGGAGGATCAAGAACCTCCTCAATTTATCCTGTACCCGACTAAAGTCCGCCTGTCTGCGTTAACAGTCCTCTCCCAGTATAGGACTGTACTTCCCCGCCGGGACCGGCTAACTGCCTTACGCTGGGCTTATGACTCCCTCATCGGAGGACACGCTGGACGCGAAAGGACTTTAGAGCTTGTCAATCGTTTCTATTGGTTGGTGGCCCAACATCCGGCGGGATGTCTTTTCCTATGTAAGTTCCTGCCCCACCTGCGCACGCCAGAAGCCCAGTCCTGGGTCTCCTTGTGGCCTTCTACAGCCATTACCGGTCCCCACCGAACCATGGACCCACATAGCTACAGACTTCGTGGTGGACTTACCCCCGTCTTGTGGGCATACGGTCATCTGGGTCACCGTTGACCACTTCTCAAAGATGGTGCACCTAGTCCCTCTGCCGAAACTTCCTTCAGCACCCGAACTGGCCAGTCTCTTTACCCAGCATGTCTTCAGGCTACATGGTCTTCCTCAAGACATAGTCTCAGACAGGGGTCCCCAGTTCGTTGCCCGCTATTGGAGAGCCCTCTGCAGATGCTTTAAGGTAAAGCTCAGTTTCTCCTCAGCCTTCCACCCGCAGAGCAACGGACAGACCGAGAGAATGAATCGGACACTGAAGGCTTATGTTTGGGCCTTCATCAATGAGAGACAGGACAATTGGTCAGAACTATTGCTGTGGGTCGAGTTCACTTACAACAATCAAGTTCACGCTGCTACCGGCAAATCCCCATTCCAACTGGTTTACAGGAAACTGCTGAGACCTCCACTGCCGCTGGAGGCCCCCAGCGCCTCACCGGCTGTTCAGATAACGGCTCGGCAACTACAGACATTGTGGCACACGACTCAGAAACAGCTACACCGCTTGGCCATGTCCACCAAGCAAGCGGCCGACTGCCACCGACGAACAGCTCCCACCTACCAGCCCGGGGATCGAGTCTGGCTCAGCACCAAGAACATCCACCTCCGGCTCCCATCACGGAGATTCGCACCCAAGTTCTGTGGGCCATTTCGGGTTGCTGAGCGAGTGGGTCTGGTGTCATATTGGCTGAGACTACCTTCTTCTCTCCGAATCCACAATGTCTTTCATGTGTCCCTGCTTAAGCCTGTGGTCCTCTCTCGTTATCATCGTACGCCTCCGGATCCTACGGCTACTGCCATCGATGATGACCCCACGTATCAAGTGCGAGAGGTTCTTGATGTCCGCTTCCACAACCGTAGATGGGAATACCTACTGGCGTGGGAGGGCTGCGGTGATGAAGATAACACCTGGGAACCCAGCCGCAATATCCTTGACAAGAGCCTTTTGCAACAGTTCCATCAGGACCATCCAGGAAAACCAGGTCCTCTCAAGAGGGGCCGTAAAGGCGGGGGGGGGTACTGTTGCGGTCTCCACCGCTTCCCCTTCTTTAGCTCTGAACAGTGCTCACCTCCGCTGCTGGAAACGCCGCGTTCCGCATGCCCGGGACTCCTGCGGCTCTGCCGGTTCCACGTGGCGTCCGCCATTGCTTGCCCGTCTCCCCGCTGTCTCGCGCGTGCGTGAGGACGCACACTATGTGCGCACAGCTCCCGGATGTCTGGCCCTGCCTGTGCTAATGACGCCACGCCCTAAGCCTGATATAACCGGCGTCCGAACGCCTTCTCTTTGCCTTGCAACGAGGTTCACTACTACCTAGTAGTTCTGAGTTGCGCTTCGTCTGTTCCTCGTTCCTGACTTGACCTTTGGATTGCCTTTGACTTCACTTCAGCCTGCCGCCTGCCTCCGACCTTGGTCCGTTCCTGACTTCGCTTCAGCCTGCCGCCTGCCTCCGACCTTGGTCCGTTCCTGACTTCGCTTCAGCCTGCCGCCTGCCTCTGACCTTGGTCCGTTCCCGACTCCGCTACAGCCTGCTTCAGTTCACAGCCAGCTACAGACTCCATTCCAGTCTACAGCCTGCTCCAGTTCAACAGCCAGCTACAGACTCCATTCCAGTCTACAGCCTGCTCCAGTTCACAGCCAGCTACAGACTCCGTTCCAGTCTACAGCCTGCTCCAATCCACAGCCAGCTGCAGACTCCCTTCCAGTCTATAGCCTGTTCCAGTCCACAGTCTGCTATCGATTCTACTTCAGCCTTCAGCCTGTTCCCGGTCCAGTATTCTACAAACCCTGCCTCACGGTCCGGCTTTCTACAGGTATCGCTGCCGCCCGCTGTCCTGTCATCAGCTGGCCCTCGACCTGCACTGCCGGCCTACAGACTATCTTTCAATCTTTGGACTTTTCTTACTACACTCCCTGCCCAGGCTTTATCTGCTATTTGACTCTGAGCTGATATCCCAAGTCCCAAGGTTCCAGGACCCTACGGGCTCCTCCTGGGGGGCTCCTGGTTCCTGGGTGAACACCGCCAGCCTGTGGCTCCGCCTCTCAGCCTACCCTGTCACCCTGGGTAGACCGGCCCAAGGGTCCACTATCCTGCCTGCAGCGCCCAACTGCAACAGTTATGGATTTAAGCAAAAGTTTTTATCATGTTTGTTTATGTTTCCCATTGAATTATATGTCTAAGTAAACAAACAACAGCTGTAGAATCTAACTGGTAAATATAGCAACCAACTCTTGCCTGCATGACATCACAACTTCCTGGGAGCCAAGGCGGGACAAGTTGGCAAGGGGACCAGTCGGGGGACAAATCATGATCTGAGCATGGTACAAGAAATTCTCTGTTTGATTTCAGGTAGTTTGTGTTAGGATTTGTAGGTATGTGGGCCCTGGGCCAAGGTGAGAGATGGTACCGCCCACAGGGAGGAGCCCTATGAGCCTCACCATCGGGAGGTGAGGTCTCAGCTGACGTCAGACACAGATAGATTACTAGAGTCTTTATTAAAGAAGTAGTGTGGCACTGCCCATTGAGCGGGAAGTGCAGGAGAAAGTCACACAGGCACAGGGGTGCCACAGAGTCTGTGAGGTGGGGGATACCCAAGGAGGATACCTCAGTAGAGTGGATACGGCAATGATCCACAGAGCGGGGTACACCGATGAGGCTCATCAGTAGAGATGATATGGTAGTGGTCCGCAGAGTGGGGTACACTGATGAGGGTTCCTCACTAGAGATGATACGCTAGTGGTCCGCAGAGCGGGGTACACCGATGAGGATTCCTCACTAGAGATGATACTGAAGTGGTCCGCAGATGGAGTACTTACAGTAGTGATGGTTCCAGGAGAAGCCCCGGGGAACGGGGCAGGCAGCAGTACAAGCATAAGGCCCTCCGAGGAGCAGATAGCCAGAGACGAGGAAGGGCCCCCGAGGAGTGGGTACCCAGGAAATCTCATGCCGAAGAAGCAGGAGCTGGAACGGAAGTCCATAGTGAGCGAAGTGGATTCAGCAATGAGGGAACGCATTGCCAAGTTGTAGGCAGACAGGGCTAGCTGGCTTAAGAGTCGGTGAAGATTGATGTCATCTGGGGGGGATGCCCCCGAGGTTCCCGCCATGATGTGCTTAAGACTGGCCCGAGAGCGCGCGGCACGCCTAAGGAACTCCGAGGGTAAGATGGCGGTTGGTAGCGTCCACGCCGACCAGGGAGGCCTGGGAACAGGAGCAAGTAGGCTGGCGGTAGCTGGCGGAGATGGCGAGTCCACCCAACGAAGTCAAAGCACGGGAGCAAGAGGTGAGAAACAGTGGTTGCAGCCGTCTGCAACCAATGGGCGTAACAATTTGCAGAAGCTCTCTCAGAGTTTAAAAAAAGGTTTAAAAAGTAGTCTATGGTATTGATAAAGGGCTTTTTCTGATTTTCTGTGCTACTGTCAGTGTTCTCTCTGTCTCATTTACTGGTCACAAAGAATGACAGAGGTGATGGCACTGCTTTCTATGTTCATTGGGGGAAGGTTAGGAGTGGAATGGAGTTTGAAGCAGTGACAGTGATTTTTCTGTCTCTATTTGTGATGTAGCAGCATAGTGAGACAAAGCCATAGTGGACAAAGCCATGGGGCCTGATGGGATTCATCCAAGGATTCTGAGGGAGCTCAGAGATGTGCTGGCGGGTCCGCTGTGTGACCTGTTCAATAGATCCCTAGAAACGGGAGTGGTGCCGAGTGATTGGAGAAGAGCGGTGGTGGTCCCGCTTCACAAGAGTGGGAACAGAGAAGAGGCTGGTAACTACAGACCGGTTAGCCTCACTTCGGTGGTGGGAAAAGTAATGGAGTCACTGTTGAAAGAGAGAATAGTGAAATATCTACAGTCTGGAGAATTGATGGACCAGAGGCAGCATGGATTCACCAGGGGAAGATCCTGTCAGACAAATCTGATTGACTTTTTCGACTGGGTAACCAAGGAATTGGATCAAGGAAGAGCGCTAGATGTCATCTACTTGGATTTCAGCAAAGCTTTTGATACGGTTCCGCACAGGAGACTGGTGAATAAAACAAAAAGCTTGGGAGTGAGTGCCGAAGTGGTGACCTGGATTGCAAACTGGTTGACGGACAGAAGACAATGCGTGATGGTAAATGGAACTTTCTCTGAAGAGAGAGCGGTTTTAAGTGGTGTACCGCAAGGATCGGTGTTGGGACCGGTCCTGTTCAATATCTTTGTGAGCGACATTGCGGACGGGATAGAAGGTAAGGTTTGTCTTTTTGCGGACGACACTAAGATCTGCAACAGAGTGGACACGCCGGAAGGAGTGGAGAGAATGAGACGGGATTTAAGGAAGCTGGAAGAGTGGTCGAAGATATGGCAGCTGAAATTCAATGCCAAGAAGTGCAAAGTCATGCATTTGGGGAGTGGAAATCCGAATGAACTGTATTCGATGGGGGGGGAAAGGCTGATGTGCACGGAGCAGGAGAGAGACCTTGGGGTGATAGTGTCTAATGATATGAAGTCGGCGAAACAATGCGACAAGGCGATTGCAAAAGCCAGAAGAATGCTGGGATGCATAGAGAGAGGAATATCGAGTAAGAAAAGGGAAGTGATAATCCCCTTGTACAGGTCCTTGGTGAGGCCTCACCTGGAGTACTGTGTTCAGTTCTGGAGACCGTATCTACAAAGAGACAAGGACAAGTTGGAGGCGGTACAGAGAAGGGCGACCAGGAAGGTGGAGGGTCTTCATCGGTTGACATACGAGGAGAGATTGAAGAATCTAAATATGTACACCCTGGAGGAAAGGAGGAGCAGGGGTGATATGATTCAAACTTTCAGATACTTGAAAAACTTTAACGATCCAAAGACAATGACAAACCTTTTCCAACAGAAAAAAATCAGCAGAACCAGAGGTCACGAGCTGAGGCTCCAAGGAGGAAGACTAAGAACCAATGTCAGGAAGAATTTCTTCACGGAGAGAGTGGTGGATGCCTGGAATGCCCTTCCGGAGGAAGTGGTGAAGTCCAAAACTGTGAAGCACTTCAAAGGGGCATGGGATAAATATTGTGGATCCATCAGGTCCAGAGGACGCATATAAAGAGCAGGTAGTAAAATACTGCACGGAGCGGCAGTAGCCACAGAGGCATTCACGGAGCGGGATGCCAGTGGCCAGTGGTAGGTGTCCACCTTCATGGAGCGGAAGGATGTAGGGCTGTCATCTCCCAATTAAATAAAAAACAAAAACAAAAAACAAAACAGGGATGGGATCCATCAGGTCTAGAGGACACATATAAAGAGCAGGTAGTAAAATACTGCACGGAGCGGCAGTAGCCACAGAGGCATTCACGGAGCGGGATGCCAGTGGCCAGTGGTAGGTGTCCATATAAAGAGCAGGTAGTAAAATACTGCACAGAGCGGCAGTAGCCACAGAGGCATTCACGGAGCGGGATGCCAGTGGCCAGTGGTAGGTGTCCACCTTCACGGAGCGGAAGGATGGAGGGCTGTCATCTCCCAATTAAATAAATAATAAAAAAACCCAGGGATGGGATCCATCAGTTCTAGAGGACGCATATAAAGAGCAGGTAGTAAAACACTGCATGGAGCGGCAGTAGCCACAGAGGCATTAACGGAGCGGGATGCCAGTGGCCGGTGGTAGGTGTCCACCTTCACAGAGTAGAAGGATGAAGGGCATCCATCTCCCAATTAAAAAAAGAAAAGAAAAAAAAGAAAAAAAAACAGGGATGGGTTCATGGGCTTATAGGTATTACCAATTATTAGGCTTTTCAATATTTGATGATAGTTAATGTGACTTTCAAGGCATTCTTCACTTTCGGTGCATGTCCGGCATGACTCCTTGCTTCAATGACAGGGGAAAAGAAAAACTGATACTTCACACATTTCCAGCATTGCCCTCTGCTTCATGGCAGAGAGCTATGCTGCCGCTTACCCAACTAATCAAACTTAATATTTCACTTGGAAGCAGCTCCAGCACTGCTCTCTACATTAATGGTGGGGGTGAAAAGGGAATTAGAACATAAGGTTACTAAGAGCCAAGAGAAACAGTTAAGTATGAGAACAAATGTGTGAAGCTTGCTGGGCAGACTGGATGGACCGGTTGGTCTTCTTCTGCCGTCATTTCTATGTTTCTATGTATGTTTCTATCTGCAGGAAGACCGAAGAGAAGAAGAGCCTTGCCAGGTTGCCAGCCTTCTTGGTTTTGTTTGTAAGTTTTTTTGTATGTGCCAAAGGAGTCAGTCAGCAGTGCATATGTATGCACTGTATATGTATGTGTGTGACAGATATTTTACATACACTAGAGTGATATTATGACTTGTGATACAGTATCAATAAATGATTTTGTGATACAAAAACAACCCAGTAGATACTTCAGATTCCATCATGCTACTGTGAGGAGAGGACAGAGGAAGGAATGGAAGGGGCAGAGGATTTGTTGCAGAGTCAATTTAGCCATTAGTAGCAACAAGAAAAATGGCAGTCCTGACCCTAGACTTAAAATAGACTTTTGTTTAGTCGCAGAATACCAGCAGTGGAAGCCAGCTCAAGCCAGAAGAAATTTAAATTTGGAGAGTATATGCCATCACTGCCTACATCTCTCTCTCTCTCTCTTGTTTTGGAGCAGGGGAAAAAGACAGGAACGCTATCCAAGGCAGGTCAGAGGAAGTAGAAATGCAACAAATAAAATATGTAGCATGCTCCTCTATGGTTACTGCTTCTGAGGAAATGGAGGCAGTATTTTTAACAACTGATTCTGAGTAAGAATCTTATCTGGGATTCCCTAAATCAGAAATTGAAGAACTAAGAGCTAAAGAAAATTTGGCAGGTTTAGTCAGTAGCATCTTAGCCTTCAGTGTGGAGATGTGGTAATAGATAATACTGATGGTTTTGAGAGCAACCACGAGGAAGAGCAAGAAGTATAGGTAGAGAGAATGAGCAATACACCTGGCCTTTTCCTCATGGTACACCCTCAGCTGCAATGCCAGTACCAGAATCAGCCCCCAAGGATGCAAAGAATAGATTGTGCAAGACAACCCTGATCTGGAATCATTTTAAAATAATAGAGGTCCTGTGTTAGTGGAGCAGCAGACACCCTTTCATGAATTGTCTCTGAAAACAGAGATAGGTGTGGATTACCCCCTGGAGCAACATGATTGGGTATGATGAGGAAGCTGATTTATTTATTTATTTATCATTTTTATATTCCACAAAATCCAATATCATGATCAATATGGACCACAAGTTTATACCCATAATTATTAAAAACATCACAATAGGAAACAAAGCCTGCTTCCCTTCAGAAAAAGATCTGATGACAGAAAAAAACTTCTCTGGGCATCCCTTCAAAGATGCCATCTGAATTCTAAAAGTAGTAATGTGGCCAAGGTCATCCTTATAGTAAATATTCTGTAGGAAAAGTTAGAAAGTTTCTACGCGCATTAGGAAATGTAATCATTAGGAATGCAATTGATTCCTTGCAGCAACAGGTGCAAATGAGATGAAACCATTGATACAAAAGAATACATACATGCTTGCTACACTTTGTGATCCAGAGGTGAAAGTCTCTCCCTCATTCCCAGTATCTCACATACATGAAGGAAATACTAGCAGATAGGGTGGATGAACAGGAGTGGCAGAGGCAGAGGTACAAGGAGATGTGGCTCAGGAAAGAGTGGCCACCCCAGAGAATATTGCAGGCATGAGCAACTAGGGATGTGAATCGTGTCCTCGATCGTCTTAACGATCAATTTCGGCTGGGAGGGGGAGGGAATCGTATTGTTGCCGTTTGGGGGGGTAAAATATCGTGAAAAATCGTGAAAAATCGTGAAAAATCTAAAAATCTAAAAATCGCAAAACTGGCACATTAAAACCCCCTAAAACCCACCCCCGACCCTTTAAATTAAATCCCCCACCCTCCCGAACCCCTCCCAAATGACTTAAATAACCTGCGGGTCCAGCGGCGGTCCGGAACGGGCTCCTGCTCCTGAATCTTGTTGTCTTCAGCCGGCGCCATTTTCCAAAATGGCGCCGAAAAATGGCGGCGGCCATAGACGAACACGATTGGACGGCAGGAGGTCCTTCCGGACCCCCGCTGGACTTTTGGCAAGTCTCGTGGGGGTCAGGAGGCCCCCCACAAGCTGGCCAAAAGTTCCTGGAGGTCCAGCGGGGGTCAGGGAGCGATTTCCCGCCGCGAATCGTTTTCGTACTGAAAATGGCGCCGGCAGGAGATCGACTGCAGGAGGTTGTTCAGCGAGGCGCCGGAACCCTCGCTGAACGACCTCCTGCAGTCGATCTCCTGCCGGCGCCATTTTCCGTACGAAAACGATTCGCGGCGGGAAATCGCTCCCTGACCCCCGCTGGACCTCCAGGAACTTTTGGCCAGCTTGTGGGGGGCCTCCTGACCCCCACGAGACTTGCCAAAAGTCCAGCGAGGGTCCGGAAGGACCTCCTGCCGTCCAATCGTGTTCGTCTATGGCCGCCGCCATTTTTCGGCGCCATTTTGGAAAATGGCGCCGGCTGAAGACAACAAGATTCAGGAGCAGGAGCCCGTTCCGGACCGCTGCCGTTCCGGACCGCCGCTGGACCCGCAGGTTATTTAAGTCATTTGGGGGGGGTTCGGGAGGGTGGGGGATTTAATTTAAAGGGTCGGGGGTGGGTTTTAGGGGGTTTTAGTGTGCCGGCTCACGATTCTAACGATTTATAACGATAAATCGTTAGAATCTCTATTGTATTGTGTTCCATAACGGTTTAAGACGATATTAAAATTATCGGACGATAATTTTAATCATCCTAAAACGATTCACATCCCTATGAGCAACTCCCCTGTCAGCTACCACTTCTTTTCCCACCTCAATACACTAAAGCCAAGTTGCCTCCACAGAACCATAGATCTTGACAGAAGCCAAATCTAAAGCAGCTGGCAAGAGAGACCATTTCTCTACCACAGCAAAGACCCCAGCAGAAATTTTTGTGACATGCTATCTAACAGAGTCAGTTGAGGACTTGGACTCATATAAGCTGGCATATTGAGCACACAAGTCTATGGTTTGGTGTGACTGGGCCAAGGTGGTTCAGCATTATCTTTACTGCCCATCAACAAGTGTGCCTAGTGAACATGTTTTCTCAATGGCAGAGGCCATCGTGAGCTCTCCTCATTCAAGGCTAGCACTAGAGCTGTTAGAAAATCAGATCTTTCTGAAAATAAATCTGCCTTTGCTGGGCTTTCCAGAATTTCCATGTAAGTGTCAAGATGACAGAAAGCATCTTGGAGGTTTTGCTACCATTCTGCCTAGCTGCCATGCCCCTTATATAGCATGCCCCTTATGAAGCATGCCCCTTATGTAGCAAGACCTAAGTGCCATCTCCATGATGTACCACAATGCAGGTCTTGCTGTACTATGCCTAACCTCCATGTCCTGGATTTACCAACTTGGGGGTCTTTCTGACACTTTGTCTACCTGCCATGATCCAGAAATACCACCTTAAGGGTCATACTGCCAAAATATCTAGATGGTATGCCACAAATGTACCTGCTTGGTGATCTTTCTAACAGTCTGACTACTGGCTATGCACTAGAAATTAGTGGTCTTTCTGATATTGTGCCTCAGACGCACCACCTCGGGCCTTTATGATATTCTTCCCATCTGCTATGCCCCCACATATACCTCTTCAGGGGTCTTGCTGCCATGCCCCAGATATCCCACCTTGAAGATCTTGCTGCTACTGTGTTTACCTGCCACACCCCAAATGTACCACCTTGTGGGTTTTCATGCCTCTGTTGTTTACTGCTTGGATCCTAGACTAGTTTTCCTATCTACTTCTTTCTTTGTTATACTGTGGTGTTTTTCTCCAATAAAATAAGAATGTGAAAAAAGAAAAAAATACAAGTTTCTCCCCACCTCTTTTTTGTTTCTCCTTCCTACTGTTTTGTTGTACCCTTCTATAATCCTAGCCTCATAATTCAACCCTGCTTCTTTCTTAGTTATACTGGAATGTTTTGTCACCAAAATAAAAATGTGAAAAAATAACAAAATCCCACCCCATCTCTTTTCTGGTTTTCTGTCTTGCTGTCTAGGCCTGTCTAAGCCTTTGTGCTATTTGCTATTTTTTTTCATTCTATGACTTGGGAACTTTGATGCCTTTGTGCTGTTTCTGATTCCTCCTACTCTATACCTTGGAGTTTTGATGCCTTTATACTGTTTATATGCATTGTACACCTTGGGTTTTTGATGCCTTTGTGTATACTTAACCACTAGAATGAATCTGATGTGGGAGCCACTGGGGTACCACATCTTTACTAACCTCATGGTTTCATTCCTCTTTTACTATTATGTCTCTGCTTGCGTTCCTATGCGTAACTTAATCAAATAGTGCATCTCAGCCTTTTCTTCACAGACAAAGGAGGCTGATTCTTCAACTCCAATCTTTATTAACAGATAAAACAAGTAAACAGAGTCTTTTTTTTTTTCAATTTTTTTTTTTGAATATTTCCATTTTAAATATGGCAACTCACGGAAAAGAAAAACAATTTTATACATAATATAAACAGATAAACATTCCAATTCCATATGTGAATTCCATCTTTACCCTAAGCAATAAAGGTAACTAACCAAGAATATGAAAAGGTCTTAGAAACCATCAAAGAGCAGTATCACTTAAAGGAAAAAAAAATCAAAGTATATTATTGTCATGACTCTCCAATTCTTTTATCCTCCAGCACAATAGAGGTTTTTTTGGATAGAGAATCCAGATAGGATTTCAACTGGGCTGGTTGATTAAAAACATATTTCCTCTCTTGATGTGAAATAACGCAGCAACAGGGAAATCTTAAAATAAATGTAACCCCTTTTTGTTGGGCCTCCCCTCTCATTGTTAAGAATTCCTTCCTTCTGAGCTGTGTCTCCCGTGAGATATCTGGAAATATTCTTATGTTCTGTCCGTAGAATTTACTATTCTGATTTCTAAAGTAAAATCTCATTAGAAAATCCTTTTCAGACAAGAAGGAAAGTTGAACAATGAGGGTGGCTCTAAGATTTATATTTGTCTCAAAAGATTTCTCCAAGTCAGATAGATTTAAATTTTCTTGAGCTCCAGGCTTTTGATTTTGATTATCTATTTCCTGGTTCTGAGGTAAATAATAAATCTTATCTATTACAGGTAAAGTATCATTGCTATAACCTAGCACATTTACCAGATAGCTTTTAAATAAATCTTGTGAAGATATTAAATGAGTTCTTGGGAAATTAAGTATCCTTAGATTATTCTGTCTAATTTGATTTTCTATAATTTCCAATTTATTACTATGTATTTTTTCAGACTTAATTAAATTAACTTGAACACTATCTAATTCCTTCATTTTTACCTCTAACGAATTCACAGAAGCTTCTACTTTATCAAACTTATTCTGAAATACCATGTTCTTATTCAATACTTCTTGCAAAGTGCTAGCAATATTATTTATAGATTTCTGTAAAGTAACAAGCATTGTCCCAATTTCTTCAAGTGAGAAACTCCTTCGGGTAATAACCGTTAGTCCAGTTAAATCTCCTCCTTGGGTACCTCCAAGTCCTCCCTCTACTGGGGCCTGCCCGGTATCAGACTGAGAAGTGGGAGTATCATTCCGCTCCCTCTGATCCATTTCTGGAACATCCAAGGAGGAAATTCTACTTCCAACTAAGTTTTGCTCTTGTAGAGCTGAAAAATCCAATTTTGATTTGGGATCTTCTAAAAAGGAGATCCCTTCTCTGTTGCCTGATGGTGGCTCAGGTGTTTCTGGTGCTCCAGGGGTTAATGATAGTTCTTGAGTCAGATGGGTCGTTCCCTGCTCCCGGTCCGAACCATCAGCGACTCCTCCACCTGGTAATTCTGTGAGAGCCTTTGCAAAGCAATCCTCAATTTTGGGTTGATTATCTAACAAAGGTGCTGAAGATAGATCCCACAGCTTTGCTTTTCTCTTTGTGTGTGGCATTACAAAGAGAAAGTTCAGCTGCGAACAATGAATAAGCCCCCCCCCCCAAAAAAAAGCTTATTAATTATGTCTTAGGAAAATCTTACCTAGGATCCTCTGTAATAGACATTATAAATTCTTGTTTCGCCTCTTCATATACTCGTGGCTGCGGTAAGCGGATTGAACAAAATTCTTGGCAAGGCCAAGTACGCCAAGCTAAGCCGAGCAAAGCCGCGCGCCGGCGGCTGCGGTGCGCCGCTGAGATGCCGATCTTATGGACGTCAGTCCGGCTCCACCCCCGACGTCCTGACCTCACAGGCAGCTCAGTGGAAGAAGGTAATTCGCCTCCGGGCGAGCAGGAAACCAGGAAACAGTGCAGCAGCTTGGGGCTCCGGGATGCCGGTCTTATGGGCGTCAGCCTGGCTCCACCCCCGACATCCTGACCTCACAGGCAGCTCAGTGGAAGAAGGTAATTCGCCTCTGGGCGAGCAGGAAACCAGGAAACAGTGCCAAGTAAACAGAGTCTTACTGGTATAAACTGGAGAAAACAATGACTACAGTAGTCTGGGCCACATCAATACAGACAAAAAGAGGATTATGCTGCAGGGCTGGGCCAAATTAGCTGTTGAAAAACACAGGACAGACAGAGCTGACTTAGGACACAAGGAAAAACACACATTATCCCATGTTTCCAAGCTAAAGGTTACCCATTCAGAGCAGCTACACTGAAAACAACATAAACAGTGAATGTGCAGGTTGACCACCAGTAGGCAGTATAATATTAAACAAAAAAACTTTATGCAAAGTAAAAGCATAAAAAATAGCAGTAGCAAACAGAAACATAAAAAAATGCTGTGGAAGGGGGAGAGAGAAGGAGAAGGAGAGGGCTGTCGGCCCCTATCCTCAAGGTTTCCCGCTGAAAGAAAGGCCTTGAATTCATTTGCCAACTGCAGAGAGAATCTTGAGACTCACCACCGAAAGAGAGGCCTTGTAATCGCTTAACATCTGTGGTGAGAAGGATGCGTTTGCCGACGTCAGAGGGGGCGTGGCCACGGGTTTTGAATTCTTCCGTGGAGCGGCGTTTTGACGCCGCCGGCGTGACACCTAAGCCGCGCACTCTGAAGAGGTGCGCGGCTTAGTCCGGATGAGTTTGGGTGTTTAGCCAGGGTCTTTGTCCTTGTTTCCCTTTTTCGTGGATAGGGAAGAAGAGAAAAGCAAAGACATTGACTTCATCACCAGTGCCAAATCAGCGCACCGGTCCAATGGATCAACATGTCGTCAGGCAGAGGATTGATTCAACAGAGGAAGTATTGGGAAGCTCGTTGTTAGCATCCCTTAGTCCTGGAGAAGGACCTGCTTTACCACCACAGCCAAGTAAGAGTCAATCTGCTGAAATGGCGAGAGAACTGGTAGGAATAACTCCCTTGGAAGTAAGCTTGATGACTCGAGCAGAAAACCAAGGGACTGAGAAATCTTTGCTTAAAGTTTTAAATGTTGAGAGTCTCCCAGCTCTTTCTAGTAGCATTGTCTTGGATGTCTCTCCAGATAATGTTACTCTATCTGATTTATGGAAAGTAATTTCAAAGTTAGATAATAATATTACAGTAATGAACAGATCTTTGTCTGCTGTGATCAAAGCAAATACAGAAACAATTAATGAATATGGGATAAAAATGTTAAAATGTGAAAAAGATATATCTGCTTTGAATGATAGAATGCAACTGGTGCAATCATTAGAGAGTACTTTTATGCGTGATAGTTTAAATATGCATAAAGAGTTAGAACGTATGGAAAACTTATTGAGATCAAAGAACTTGAGATTAGTAAATTTCCCAATAACTCGTCTTTTATCCCCTCTAGAAATGTTTAAAAAGTTTCTTAGAGAGATATTAATGTATAAAGAGGAGGAATTTCCCTGTCTGTCTAAAATATACTATTTTAAAAAGAGAATAGAGAGGAATATTCAAAATGTTGGTCCAGAGGACCCTCCAATTTTGGGAATTTCAACCTTCTTGGAGGAGTCCCTGTACATAATTGAGAATAGGGCAACTCTCTTTATCTCTTTTCTTTCAGAGCAAGATAAAGACAATCTATTCAGAAAGTTTTTTAGGAACAAAGACATCTCTTTTTGCGGGTATAAGATCCAAAATTTTCCTGAGGTCTCCAGAGCCACTCAAGCAAGGAGGAAACATTTCCTTGCATTAAAACATCGAGTTGTGGCTCTGGAGGCAACTTTCTTTTTAAGGTTTCTTGTGTTTGTTATATACATTATCAGGGGAAAAAATTTGGGTTTACAGATCCGGTTCATTTAGAGTCTTTTTTGTTAGATAAATCAGAAGTTGAAATTTTAGAGGTAAAGGGTCCTTAAGAAAGATAGTAACTCCTTTCTCCAATTATTGTTATTCTATGTCTAATTAAATCCCAAGATAGATAATTTGGATTGTAGTAGATACTGAATTTCCTATTTATTTAGATTATTGTGATATTCTTCCTCAGTTGTGTTATATGTATAACAATGATATTTCTAAGTTACATTAATAATGATTGTCTTAAATTTGGGATACATATTTTACAATTGTTTTCATGATGTAATCATTGAAGAAAATTTAATAAAGTATAAATAAAAAAAATGCTGTGGAAGCAGGACATTGTGAACAAATAAAATACAATTGTGGAGACAGGACTATAGGCTCAAGGGCTCCTTGTATTGTAATGGGACAAATTGCAGCAGAAATGCTCATGAATTGCTATGTGACAGTTTATTTATATTGCTTACAGTTGGATGCAGAACTCAAAGAGAAGGATCTATTACTGAGGAAAGTCATCCAAATAATTGGGAATGATTGATTATGATGGCCCAGATTCTGCATGAAATTACAGCTATGAACAAAACTGGGTATCAATTACTACATCAAAGGAATTAAGCCTAGCTCATATATTTGAATGCTACCAAATGTACTGATCTGTTACCATCACAATCATCACTGCACCTATGAGCCAAAGATACCATCAGAATGATATATGGTTTCCATCTTTGCACAGATTTCTTAACTGAGTCAATTAATGCACCATCACCTCTCTTAGAACTGTCTGAACCTGCAGAATTCTCTTTAGATGGTTCACTCTTGGACACACCTGTTGAGAGACATGTACTCAAACCTGCAATTTGTCACTGGTAATATTGGTCATTGCACATTTTTCTGAACACATTTCAAAACCATAGTATATTCAAGATAAACCCTAGTTTCTGAATACCCATACCACTTAGAGGTGAAGGATTGTGGACCTTTGTGTTGGGGTGAGATTGTTGCAATCTACAGGGAAGGTCCTGTAGGTCCTCACTGCCAACTGACAGAGCAGATGGTGCAGAGACTGACCTGGAGCTTCACCTGTACCAGCCCCTTTCCCTTTAGGTTATGCGTTTAGGTTCTGGGGCTGGCAGATTTTAGGTGGCAGTCTCTGGCTTGCAGGCAGAAGGGTAGATCCAGTGCCAGGCTGAGGTTGCAGGACGGTGGCAAGTTGAAGTGGTGAAAGTCCAGGCTATAGTCAATGGCAGGTGGCAGGTAAGAGTGGTCATGATCCACCCTAAGGTCTGAAGTAGGGAGCAAGTGAGAGTAATCGAGACACAGGCTATGATCAGTTCCAGGAATCAGTCTGAGGGCAGGCTGGCTGGGAGAGGAGAAGAGAGGAGAAGAAGAGACTGAAAGACAAAGGCAAGGTAGGACAAGGCTGAAGACAATGACGAGGCTGGGCAAGGCTGAAGATGAAGATCTGAAGCTGAAGCAGCAACTCATGCAACCAGGAGGGTAGTCAACTCATTGCTGAGGTGAGGAATGAGTATCAGCACCTCCTTTATAAAAGTCCTGACTTCTGAGGTCATCATTGTGCACTGCTAGCCTTTCCCACCACAGGCCCTTTAAATCTGTGTGAGTCTCGCACATGTGTGCCTAAACACAACATAAGAAAGAAGAGGGAGTGGCAGCATCAGCCGCAAGCAGAAGAGCGCCAATATCATGTTGAGAGGCCATTTGGGGGCCTGTGTGCATGCGCCGGCTCAGCGAGTCATCACATGAGCTGGCAAACATAACAATAACCCCCCTCTTAAGCTCCCTCTTCAAGGTCCAAGACTTAGGTTTGGAAATGAACTGTCTGTGAAACTGTTTTACCAGACGTGGTGCCTTGAGGTTGGTGGCTAGCTGCCAGGAGTTATCTTCTGGACTAAAATGCTTCCTTGCAATGAGGTATACCAGCTTGTTCTGTCACCTACGTGAATCCAAGATTTATTCTACTTCAAATTGTGTGTCCTCCTCTACCATCACATCCATAGGTGTGGGAGGCTTCCTGGAGGGGCAAGAAAGGATTAGTGGCTTGAAATACATTATTGATCCATAGAATTTTGGGTAGCTTCAACTGCAAATCATACCCTATCCTGCCGCAGGATAGGGTATGGTTCAATGAAAAGCGGTGCCAGGCGAAGTGATGGCACTTGAAGGCATAGATACTGAGTGCTGAGCCTTACCAGGGTGTCTTCTTTAAAACTGTGGAGTTGGTCAGCTTTTGGTGTCGGCACATTTCTTGGCTCGACTGGCTGCTTGTGAGATTAGTTTGGGTCCAGAGCTCATGGAATTCCTTGGCCATGAGACAGGCTGCCAGGCAGTCCACGGTAAGAGGCATCAGGAAGGGCAACTGAGGATGTTTCCTATACATGATATGGAATGGAGAGGAACCCATGGCTATTATGTGAAAATTCTGCCCACAGCAGTAGAATGGCCCAATTGTCTTGCCTCCTATTGACATACAACCTGAGGAAGGTCTTGAGCATCTGATTGACCCTTTCGTTCTGCCCATTGCCTTGGGGATAGTAGGCCATAGTGAATTCCAGAGAGCTGCCAAAATTATGGCAGAGAGTCTTCCAGTAGTAAATTGGATGCCCCTATTAGATAGGATATGGTATGGCAGGCCGTGTAGTCAGAAGACGTGTTGAACAAAGAGACAACCCAGTTCAGAAGCTGATTGTAGTCTAGAGAGAGATGCAAAGTGAGCCATCTTTGAAAATCTAACCATTATGACCCATAACACGGTGAAGCTGTATGAGAGGGGAGATCTATAATGAAATATGTGGATATGCGGGTCCAGGGTTCCCTGGGATTGGCAATGGCTGTAACAACCCCCATGGTCAGACACAATCTGTTTTGTTCTGTGTACAGGTAGGGCAGGAATTTATGTAGACCTTCACATCATTTGTGACATGCGACCCCTAATAGTGGTATTGAAGGAGATCGAGTGTTCAGGCCACTCTAGGATATCCTGCCACATGAGAGACATTTGTCCACTTTAACACTTTTTTCTGGAGCCTTTTGGGGACAACTGTCTTCCCTGCAGGGATAGAAGTAGTGGAGGCAAGGATGATCCTTGCAGAATCAATGACATCTTCAGTTAGGAAGGATCGAGACAGTGCATTGGCCAGCAGATTCTTTTCAGCTGGACAGTAGCGGAGTTCAAAATCAAACTGTGAAAAGAAAGAGACCTGCGAGCCTGACTAGGATTAAGTTGCTGGGCCTGCAGAAGGTATTCTAAGTTTTTATGATCTGTGTAAATGGTGATATTATGTTAGGCATCTTCTAGGAAGCGTCATCATTCTTCAAGGGTCGGCTTGACTGCTAGGAGTTCTCTGTCTCCAATTTTATAATTATTCTTTGCTGGGGAGAATTTTTTAGAGAAGAAAAAACATGGAAGAAGTGTTCCTTCTGTTCTATGTTGACTGAGGACAGCCCCAATTCCGAGGGAAAAGGCATCTACCTTGAGCATGAAAGGGCAAGTTGGATTTGGATGTTATAAACATGGTTTTTGATGAAAGCTTGTTTAAACATTTCAGATGTGTTGACGGCTTCTGGTGAACACCCTCTTGCGTGTGAAGGCAGTGAGTGGTGCTGCAAGGGTTGAGTACCTGGGAATGAATTGATGATAATAATTGGCAAAGCCCAGGAATCGTTGCAGGGCTCAGAGACCAATGGGCTGGGACCATTCTAGGATGACCTTTTGTTTTGATCAATCCATAAGTAGACCTGTGCTGGAGATGATATATCCCAGAAAGGATAGTTGTTTTGCTCAAAGAGACATTTTATTAGCTTGGTATATAGGTGGTGCTCGCACAAGCGCTGGAGCACTTGTTTCATATGTAATCTATGGGCGGCCATTGACTTGGAGAAGATAAGAATATCATCTAAATAGACTACCATGGAGGTGTATAACTGCTGGGGCATTGCACAGTCTGAAGGGCATTACTAGGTACTCAAGGTGCCTATCTCTAGCATTAAGGGAGTCTTCCACTCTTCTCCTTGCTTAATTCAGATAAGGTTGTATGCTCCTCTTTGTGAAGACATGGGCTCCTTGGAGTCAGTCAAACAGTTCAGATATCAGTGGTAGGGGATAGTGATCCTTTTTTGTAATGGCATGAAAGCCATGGAAGTCTATACAGGGTGAGAGTGTTCCATCCTTCTTTTCCACAAAGAAGAAATCCTCTCCTGAGGGAGAAGCAGATTGGCAGATGAAATCTCTTGTTAGATTATCCTGGATGTAGTCACTCATTGCTTTGGTCTCAGACCCTGAGAAGGGATGCACTCTCTCTTGAGGAGGTTTCTTGCCAGGAGAAGCTCAATCCCACAATCATAATGTAAGGGTTATACCAGATGTTCTACCACTGTATGCAACAATATATGAATTCTACCTCCCATGAATACTGACCTCAGAGGGCCACAGACTTTAAAGATGTATGTTCCAGCAAAGAAACACTGTCTCAGTAAAGAAAAAAACAAAAAATCTTTTATCAGCACAACAACACTACCCAGCTTATCAGATTGGCTTGTTCATTTAAGGTCTATAAGCTTCTTTCTAAATAAAAAATAAGAAGCCCTAGGACAGCCAGGGCAGAAACTCAACAACAACTTAATTCCCCAGAGCATAAAAACCTTTCCAAAGATAGCATGAGACAGGAGCAGCGACCCCTGATAGGAAGTGGGTAGGGCAGCAATCAAATGAAGAAAATTGCTGATAAACAAAAACCACGATCGGGCCCAATGAAAAAAAAACCACATGTGAATTGGAACCAGAATCCGAACCGATTCCGGTTCCGATTCACATCTCTAGTATTCTGCATCATTAGTGGATTGAAATATGTCAGACCTCATGGTACTCAAAGTGCAGTGTGAAAGGATAAATCTGATGTCCTTTCTCATTCTGCGCAAACTCTAGAAGTTTGGGGACCATTTCCTTAAAGAATGCACTCTGCACTCCTGCTCCCTCAAAGCAAGCACTTATTAAGGCATTTATATTAATTGTAGTCCTAACAGAATACAGTATTTTAAACTGGAGACTTCATAAAAGAATACAGATTTTACGAAATGAGTATGCATGAAGTTATTTTTTACAGGGTTATAAATAAATTGACAGTAAACTCCTTCAGAAAAGACCACAGTGCTTTATCAATTCTAAGCAAGGCAGCCTTGGCAAGCAGCCCACAAAAACAAGTGAAAGCAGACACCGTGATTTATCCCTTTCTCTAATCTAAGAGATAAAATGGGGCTTTAGATTGTCTATGACCTCACAGAACATTTCTAGGAGCAGTGCAGTGGATATTTTTTTTATGCTCATGCTTTTGAAAAGCATATGTAAAAGAAAGGTAAAATACATAGTTTCCTTTTCCTTCTAAGTGTCACAACTACTGTGCAAAATAGGGCCTTAGTACCTTAAAACACCCTCAAACAAATTATAGTTCCCTTGCTCCAGGAAAATTCCATTCAGCTTCTGGGCTTGTTCCATTTTGATGAAATCTGTCATTGATAAAAGAGAGTTCATTCTTTTCTAAACCAATTAAAATGTTTTTGCCTCAGGAGGTAAATAAAGGCACATGATAGAACCAAGGCAGAGAGGAGAGTGGTAATCAGTACAGTGGTTCAGTATTGAACAATATTGAACATAGTAACAATAAAATATAATAAATCATTCTGAAAGGTACATTGGATATACTTTTTTTTCAAGGACAAATAAAGTATACTCATGAGGACCTAAAGGCGGGCTGTGTTATTTTTATTGTCCATTTTAGAAAATATTGAAAAATGCTTTTAAAGTAAACTTTATCCTCCCTCGCTGCAGAAAATAGTCCCCAAAGTAATTCTGAAAATCCAGTTGCTGCATCTAGATGCAAGGTTGAAATAACAAAGGAATAGTTGGAATGGGCTTTCTTAAATGTTAACAATCTATATAATATTCTTTGCTTAGAAAAATAGCTTTAACTAATGCAGTGTTAATAAGGAAGAAAAAGATCAACTATTGGGGATCTGCTGGGAACTTATGACATGGAATAGCTACTTTTTGAGGCAGGATGCTGGGTTCAATTGACCTTGGCCTGACCCAGCAGGGCATTTCTTATGCTCTTATGTTATATTCTTATGTTCTTTTGCAGAGCATTTTTCACAAACACAATTTGAGGCCAATGTACTAATGTGCGTTAACGTGGTCCATTATCACGTTAATTATTTCGTCATGATGGCCTATTGTAATGACATGCAAATCACTTTGAAGTTAATTTTCTTGCATTAAAATTATTACTCTGACACTAATGCTATGCGAAAAAAAACTTAACCCCACCTCCCAGTGATGAGGTTAAGTTTTTCATGTTACACTGGGCAACAATGAAAGTGTTACTGACCTAAAAAGGTCCTACTCTGAAGTTTCTTGATGTGCTGAACACGAATATGGCTATGAAAAGTTTTTATTGGCTCTCATTTTGAAGATATTTAATATAGTTCACTTTCTATGTTTAGTCATGTAAATTTATCCAGTAGGACTGTAAATAAGCCTAGAATGATGTAATATTGCATCATATTGCATAATACCATCATGCACACATCATCCAGAGTTTATTACATCATTTTCTGATGCAATGCAGTTCTACTGCCATGCTGCTGCTGAGTAAGCTGACGTCAGCAGGGTACTATATGAAGCCCAGTCAGAAAGGGTAACCATTTGAAATATTCATGCTGGCTGACTACTGCTGGACACTCCGCAGAGATGCTCCCGAACAGGTGTACAAGAGACAAGCAAAGAAATCTAAGACGTAGTCTATGACTTCATTTTTCAAACGGTATTAACCGTAGGTCTCCTACTATTGGCATACAATTCAAGATGTAATTATATTATTGCATATTACAAAAAATCTAGAGCCAATTTTGCATTTTCACAGTCACATTCATGTTTAGCACATGGAAATGTATAAGAATTGACTAATTTCATTTCCGTAACATGACTTTTGTGAAAATTTGTTGCCCAGTGAGCTATTGGCATACAGTTCAAGATGTAATTATATTATTACATATTACAAAAAATCTAGAGCCAATTTTGCATTTTCACAGTCACATTCATGTTTAGCACATGGAAATGTATAAGAATTGACTAATTTCATTTCCGTAACATGACTTTTGTGAAAATTTGTTGCCGAGTGTATTGGACCTGTATTACTATTTACAGGTTTTAATGCATATTATTTAATATGTGTTTAAAGATAATGAGCAGATTTTCATAACTGTGGAGCTTATTACCTATTTGCATTGATGTTCACAAAATCTAATTAATGCACATTAAACATGCTGTTAATTAATATTATTTATTTATTTATTTAAGACATTTCTATCCCATCTTTAACAATATATAATTGAACAAAACAGTTTACAATAGTATTAAAATCAAATCAAATCATAAAATAAGACTAAAAAGCACAACTAAAATAAGATATACTATATTAAGATAACATTAAAATAAATGAAATAAAATAAATAAATAACAGTTGGAGAAAAATACAATTTGTGTAGTAGGACCCTATACTTTGTGGCATTGATAGGCATTAAGTTGATTATGCCCATCAATAGCATTTTTAACATGCAAAAATGCTTGTGCGAACATCGACATGCTTTGATACATCAGTCCCTGTTTAAACTATGATGCAGCAGTGCAGGAAGTACTAGAATGGTGGTGGGATGAAGAGCAAGTCAGATTAAGAAAAATGCAGATAAAGAGAATGGTTAATGTTAGGAAGGTTAAATTACTTTCTTGAGTACTATGGGCAATGAAGTATGGAGAATGAAGGAGTTGAATGGGTGGATGTGATTTAAGGTTGTTTACCTGGGTCTCCAGTTTTGTGCTGAGGGTCATGGGACCACAACTGCCATGATCTTTTTGTTTTCTCTTTTGATATGTACCAGAACGTAATCAATTACATATCCTTGCTTAGCTAGCATACCACACTGCAAACAGAAATGGCTTAAGTGATGTATCTAAGAACATAAGAGCATAAGAAATTGCCATGCTAGGTCAGACCAAGGGTCCATCAAGCCCAGCATTCTGTTTCCAACAGAGGCCAAACCAGGCCACAAGAACCTGGCAATTACCCAAACACTAAGAAGATCCCATGCTACTGATGCAATTAATAGTAGTGGCAATTCCCTAAGTAAACGTGATTAATAGCCGTTAATGGACTTCTCCTCCAAGAACTTATCCAAACCTTTTTTAACCCAGCTACACTAACTGCACTAACAACATCCTCTGGCAACAAATTCCAGAGCTTTATTGTGCATTGAGTGAAAAAGAATTTTCTCCGATTAGTCTTAAATGTGCTATTTGCTAACTTCATGGAATGCCCCCTAGTCCTTCTATTATTCGAAAGTGTAAATAACCGAGTCACATCTAGTCGTTCAAGACCTCTCATGATCTTAAAGACCTCTATCATATCCCCCCTCAGCCGTCTCTTCTCCAAGCTGATCAGCCCTAACCTCTTCAGCCTTTCCTCATAGGGGAGCTGTTCCATCCCCTTTATCATTTTGGTTGCCCTTCTCTGTACCTTCTCCATCGCAACTATATCTTTTTTGAGATGCGGCGACCAGAATTGTACACAGTATTCAAGGTGCGGTCTCACCATGGAGCGATATAGAGGCATTATGACACTTTCCGTTTTATTAACCATTTCCTTCCTAATAATTCCTAACATTCTGTTTGCTTTTTTTGACTGCTGCAGCACACTGAGCCGACGGTTTTAAAGTATTATCCACTATGATGCCTAGATCTTTTTCCTGGGTGGTAGCTCCTAATATGGAACCTAACATCTTGTAACTACGCAAGGGTTATTTTTCCCTATATGCAACACCTTGCACTTGTCCACATTAAATTTCATCTGCCATTTGGATGCCCAATCTTCCAGTCTTGCAAGGTCCTCCTGTAATGTATCATAGTCTGCTTGTGATTTAACTACTCTGAATAATTTTGTATCATCCGCAAATTTGATAACCTCACTCGTGTTATTCTTTTCCAGATCATTTATAAATATATTGAAAAGCATCGGTCCAAGTACAGATCCCTGAGGTACTCCACTGTTTACCCTTTTCCACTGAGAAAATTGACCATTTAATCCTACTCTCTGTTTCCTGTCTTTTAGCCAGTTTGTAATCCACGAAAGGACATCGCCTCCTATCCCATGACTTTTTAAAAGCGAGCGCTCTACCACTTGAGCTAATTCCTGAGAGGATTTTTATCCTAGAATTTGGGTGCCTGCATTTTTCTATAGCATTTAGAGATGGTCATTTCAAGCACAAGTTTAACCATATCACTTCAAAGACACCACATCAATCTTTCTGCCAAAGCAACACAGTGACAGAACTAACTAGAAAAAAAAAATCTCCAATGTGCTCTAAGTGCTTTTAGTTTACCAATTAGAAGACCATAATTCATGAAAATGAAAACTGGAATCTGACTGGAGCTGAGGAAATAATTCTTTTTTGTAGGAGGATGAGCAGAGGGTTCAATCAGTAAGAACATTTTGCCATTGCTCATCCTGGGCATCATTTTATTCAACGTGTACAACATGTACAATATGTAGGAAGTCCACTGCAATGGTTCAGTGTGGTTTTCATTGACCCAAAGTGCGGTACATCCTTGACTGGGATCTGGCTGATTTAATTGTTTCTAGCATACTTAGATCTTTATCTATTACCCAATAAACCAGGAGTTCTTACAATACTTCTTTGGTAGCCTCTGTTCTGACAATTTTCTTAAAATACCCAGTTACTTTGGCCATTCCCTTCATTCTTAGATGGAACATTTATTGTGTGTGTTTGTGTGTTCTGGGGAGAGGGTCATTTTTAATTTGCTACATTTGCTTTTTCTGTTCCAACCCCCTGGAGGGAGGGTCAGATTGTAGGGATTTTATTTTAATGTATTTTGTATATTTGTATGATACTGTATTTGATGATTTATATTGCCAATTTTCTCAACTATATTATAAGACCTATTGGAACATATACTGAGTGTGGAATTTTCCTGCAGAAAGGAATGAATACATTACATTACATCCATGGTGCTGACCCTAACCTACCTCAGCAGCTGTCTTGCCCCTATAAACCACTCCATGCTCTAAAAACTTAGGGCCAGATTTTCAAAGCTCTATGTGTGTAAATCAGGTTACGCGTGCCAGGCCTATTTTAAAAAGGCCCGGCGATGCGCGTAAAGCCCTAGGACATGTATAAGTCCCGGGGCTTTATTAAAGGGGCGGTCCAGGGGCGGGGCATGGGCAGGGTGGTCTGGGGGTGGGGAAAGAGGCTTCTGCCATAGCGGCCATTGCTGCTGTGTCGGAGGATCGCGTGCTGGCAGGCTGCTGGCTCGCGCAAAAGGACCGGCAAAAGTCGGGGGGGGGGGGGGGGGGGTTAGAGTAGGGCTGGGGGGAAGGTTAGGGGAAGGGGGGGAAAGTCAGACTAGGGGGAAGGGAAGTTCCCTCACAGGCTGCTCCGATTTTGGAGTGGCTTGGGAGGGAACGGAGGAAGGCTGCACATGCATTTTCTAAAATTGAGTGTATATGTGTGTGCGACGGGTATTGCACACATATGTACGCCATGCACTTTCCTTTTAAAATCTACCCCTTACTGTCCCAAGCCAGCCTTGTAATACCATCCCCAAGAACTAGGTGGCTTGCAAATTGTTGCAACCGTCGCTGCCCGACGTTTCCACTCCGCCCACCTTACCTCTTTGGCGACTCCCTCTTTGGTCGATGGAAGTTTGGCTGCCACGGCGTCATCTTGCTGATCTCCTCCGGTGTTCATAGACCGGCTAGACGCTGCCTTCCGCCATGTTTCTCCTAAGGGCGTGCTCGGTGCGGCCCCGACTCAAGTACCAGCTGTGGCGCGAACCTCAGGGGCGTCCCCCTGAGATGACGTCATCATCACCAGATATTTAAGGTCTCTTGTTTTGCTAGCTAATCGAGTTAGCAAAGGGTTTCCTACCTAGCTGCCTCTAGGTATTACTGCAGATGGGATTCACTCTCCGCTTACCTTGCTACCCTGCCTCCTCGGACTTTACCAGGGGTACCCGCTCCTCGGAGGCCTCACTTTGTCTCTTGCTTTTAAGGTCGTAGTCTGGAACCGGTACTTGCTCCTCGAGGGCCCACGTTCCCAGACCTTTTTTTGTAGAGAACCAGAGAAACCTCATACATGAGACTACATGGTATCAGCGTTTGATATTTCTACAATTATGATGTTGCTTTGAATTTAATAATGCCTCAAGGCACAGCACAGATCAAATCACTGAGGAGGCCAATGTTGAGGGGTCCTACTTGGAGCCTAGCCCTTTCGATGATTTGAATTAATGGGAAGTGGGACGTAGAGGTCTGGGTTCCCAGAAAATGCTAGATAGAGCATCAGTGATAAAAATTGCTAGGAAGATGACAACCCTGCCAGATTCTTGGGAAGACTAGCATCTGCCACCCACTCTTCTCTAGCATCTGCCTCCTTGGTATTGAGAAATGGGTGAATGATGGGGGCCTGTGTATGGTGCAGTCTTTCAGGCCAGTGCAAGGGTATTAGGTGTCCTAAGCCTTGAACCAATCCATCCTCCCATCCCTCCCCATACACAATTAAAAATTATGTATTTATTTTAAAATGTCTTATTAATTCCTTCCCTGACCCAGAAAAAGAGATTTTACATTTAAAAGGACATTCAAAGTATAATCTTCTGAGATAAAAACATCACTTACTACAGCATTTATATTATGTTTGCATGCACTGCTGTGGTGGCAATCAGAAAACGCTGCAAAAAAGACACCTTGACCTTTATGGTATTAGGTCTATTGTAAAGTGCATTGGTTGTGGGCTTAGCCCTCAAAGTCATGAGTAAACTGAATTTTAGTATCATAAACCTCCCATGATAAAGCAGCACTAAGTGCCAGCACTCAAACAGAAACAACCCTATGTATGAAAAGGCAACACTACAAATATTACACCAGACCCTAAAATACCAATATACCTCCTATTAGGAAAACATAACAAGTCAGGCTGCTGTAGATCCCTATACAGAAACTACATGCCAGCAGAATGCCTCACCTTAGTAACACATGCAGAACATAGACAGATCCTCATCAAATTCAGAATAAAGAGACCATAAAGTATAAACATAACATGTAGACAAAAACAGATCTGGAAACTACAACATGCCAAATTGTATGCAGTGCAACAATAGAAAATGAGAAATAGCATTCCTCAAAATAATAAAATCAAGGAATATAAAGCTTCAATGATAATAGTAAAGACATACCAATAAAAAATAAATATTTAAAAACAGCTGATGAATAGAATAACGGCCAATAATTAAAAACTCATATAAAATTATAAAAAATTCCCCAGACATCAATAAAATATTTCAAAATAGCAGACACATTAAACAACACCCAATAATTAAAACTAATAAGGATTAAAAATCCAGGTTTTCCACATCTGGGAACTTTTGATTTCCAGTTACTCAGAAATTGCTGTGAATTAGTGTGTTGGAAGGGAGAGGGAACTTTCTTCTCTTATATACACACACACATTCATTCTCTCTCTCACACACAGATGCTCGCACATACACAATCACACATACAAACACACACACACACAGATACTCTCATACATGCTCTTTCACACACACACACACATGCTCTCACACATATTTTTTTATGCACACACACACATACACACACACAGATACTCTCACACACATACAGATACTCTCTCACACACAGATACTCTTACACATGCTCTTTCACACACACATAGATGCTCCCACACAAATCTCTCACACACACAGATGGTCTCACATGCTTTTTCACATAGGCATGCACTCATATGCTTTAAAAAACACAGATGTTCTCACATGATCTTTCACTCAAACAGTTGCTCTCACACATGCTCTTTTACACACACACACACACACACACACATATACACACCCCACATGTTTTCTTATACATACACATGCTCTCTCACCCACACATACTCTCATTAACACACCCATTGCCATGCTTTCTCACAAACACACACATTCTCCCTCTACCTCCTTCGCACATACTGTCAATCAGGCTGTCTCTCCATTTCTATTTTGGCTGTGGGTGGGATGAGCTCAGCAGGCAGCTGAGGCTTCTCATTTTCTCATGCAACCGGCAGCCGCTGGGCCTCTCTTTTCTTTGGCCACCAGTAGGTTGGGATCTGCTGGCTCCCACAGGGCTTCCTCTTTTCTTTGTCTGCCAGTGGATTGGACAGCTGGGCCTCTTTTGTTCTTTGGCCCTGTGGGTTTGTCATTTAACTGTGCAGTTGCATGGTTCTTTTTCTGGCTTGCAGGGGTTGAAACCCTGTAGGCGCGTCATTATGCTACGTTGCCATGTGGATCTTCTTCCGAACCATGGGGGGGGGGGGGGGGGGGATTGCGGTAATGTCGTTAAATATGTGTTTGGTGGCAAAGTGAGGCGGCCGCTAGAGGAACATTTTTGGAGGACACTTTTTTATCATTCCAAAATTTTGCCACTTGAAGTGTCCTCCTCACCCTGCCTCATTATGGAACCTCCCCTGCCTCCTACTCCCAGTTCCCTACAGTTACAGCAAGAACATTCATAGAATACATGAGCCTTTCCCCATAGCTGTTTTGCACAAGGTGCACACTTCCAGTTTATTATTTATAGGCATTTGGTATTCTGTCTTTATCCATAAATGACCTAAAGGTGGATTACAAAACAAGTTTTAATTAACAGTAATATTGCATTGGTTGAAAGTTGTTTACAATCACTGTTGAATCAAAATTACAATGGATAGCATTAAGGGTCTATAAGAAAGGAATGAATGCCTTGCAGAAAGAAAAATGAGTAGGGCAGGGACATTGGGCATACATTCTGTTATTCACTTCACTACCTGCTGTTATCAAAAGGGCTTCAGTCATGGCTCTGTTGATGTGCAGTGCACATAAAGGCAGGCAGCGCTACTCCTGCCTCAATGACAACACCTAGCAGCTTCCCTAGCTCCTGTAGCAGTGTCGCAGCCTCTTCCTCTTATATTGATTTCCTGTTTGGAAAGGAAGCTCTCCTCCCCACAGATGAAAAGGAATCAGAAAAATAAGGCAGGAAAAATGTAGAAAAGAGGCTGAGAATAGTACAATGAGAAAAATACAACGGTTAGAAAAGATATCATTTCAAATAGCATATTTTGTGACTTTCAACAGTCTAAAATTATTACAGAGGGGAAATTTTCAAACTATGCACTTCAGGATAAAGTCCGTGGATACATTTTGCCCATTGACTTTGCCCCAATTTTCAAAGCAAGTGTGTACATTCTTTCACTTGGGAACTTGCTGTCGATACAAAGTCCCCACAAACCTTTGTACATTTTCCCTTGTTGCATCGTTTTGGAGGGTTTTGCATTTGGGAATACTTCCCCTAGCTTTTCACCTTCCTCTTTATGGGATAGGAGCAGTGGGTATAGAAGTAGATAATGAGCATACTCAGCAAGATTTCCCTCTGGATCTTCTGAGTTGGATTTGCAGAGGAAGGAGTTTTGAGGTAACGCTTTTGGTGGGTCTAACGGTTTACCAGTGGAAGATATAGTGGGGTACAGGGGAGACTTTGAAGAGTTTTGGGAACTTTTTGGAAGTATTTTGCACTTCAGACTAGAGAGAGAGCTGAGAGAACTGATTTTCACAGTGGTTCTAACCTGCAATCAGTAATAGTGGGGCAGAGATTACTGGAAAGAAGAGATTTGCAACCAGTGATTTTTGGCCAGTTGCCTACAGTAGGGACCCTTGCTAGAGGGACTGGATTTTGTCAGTCACTTTGCCCCTGCAACCCGTGGGGACTGAAAATGGCTGGGGTTTTGAGGAGGTGAGTATACAGTTGAAAGAAGGATTTTTACCCTTTCTTGCAAGTTTTGCCTTTCTATCTGGTTTATGGTAATGGATGAAGAAAACTTTGCATATTTTTTATGGAGAAGGAGTACTGGACACTGATTCAGTGGGAGAACAAAGAGTCAGGAGATAAAGAGACAGTGGCTTTTCCAATCCTGATTTTCATTTTGCTGTTTATGGTTTTGTTTTCGATATTGGCATGGATTTTGCTTTTTAAGTTAAAGCTTTCTTTTTCTGTTGAATGAACACCATTACTGGCTTTCTGCTGCGTTATTTGGTGTCTTCCCCACAAGCTGAACTCTTCCACAGTGAGTATCATTTGCACAGTCTGAGAAGTGGGTGAGACTGAATGACTGTGTTGTTGATTCCCACCACCTCACTGAGGACCCTGGAGGTTTAAGCCTCCTTCCTGCCGGTGAACCCTGACATTCCAGGAGCTACAGGCAAGTTAAAATGGCAGAGTGAATTAGAGTGGATGGCATCCCGGGAACTGTGTGGCCCCTGAATTCAGTTCTTAAGATGAACCAGGAGTTACACCTGCTTTTACTGTGTGAGCTTTTTTTGAAGGAAAAAGATTTGAAAATAGAATCCACCTGTCAGTTTCCTCCCAGGCTCAAAACATACCCTCCGGTGACACCTTCTTTTAACGTGGCTCTGGTGCACAACACATGGACTTTTAGCTACATTGGAGAAGGTCATTTTATGCATGTCACTAGCTTTGGAATTTGTCCTTATAATATTCATTTTTTGCAAACTACTTTTACAATAATATGTGTACTAAATAAGGGACAAGGAGTTCTATTCTACTTCTGTTCGTTCTTTCGCCTACACTATTTTGCAAATGCTGTTTTTGGTATATTTTGTAAGAGAAGAAGGGGGTGTCAGGGACGGGAACATTTTCTCTCTTTTATCTACTCCCCCATCCTCTCACCCAGGTGTCTCTCTGAAGTCAACATGGCCAATGTGTATAAACTGACAACTCGGTGAGCTTGCGGTGTTTGCTTGGAGACATAGCAGTAAGAGCTGCATATGGAGTTCTTTCTGTGGGAGTGAAACTGCCGGAGGCAGACTAAAACCTCTGATTTTACCAGCCTTTGCAATGTGATATGTAAGCCCTTCACATGAGAAATAAAATGATAAAAGAAAGAATAGAGATTGCTACAGACAGGCATTTGCAAAAAGCCTGAAACAAGGACTTTGGCTATCCATGTACAGTTGTCCAAGGGCAGATGAATGGGATATGGTTTCTGTTTAACTTTATGGAATTTATCAGGCTAACGGACTGATTTAAAAGTCCAGGAGAGGAGAGCTAGCTAATCAGAATGTAGGAATTTCATTTCTCCATTCATGGTGAAAGAAGAGAAAAAAAAAATTAAGGGCAAGAATCAATATTCATAGACATAAAATATTACAGAGAAAACAGAATGATGGCTCAATGGGTGAACACTTCTGAAAGGAAGATCGCTCCTTTATTGAACTCACAGTTAAGGTACTTAAAGAGAACTTTAGGAGTGCAGAAGAATGGAAAACATTTGAAATTAGGACGACCAAACCCTTTGAAACAAACAGAAAAAGACTCGCTAAGGACAATAGCTTTCCTACCCATTATCAGATAGGACCTTTTTACTGTCTTGTGATCACCTCGGTCATCTGCCCCCTTCCCTTTACAGAGTTGTAATGGCACATGAAGGCAGCCAAAGATCTAACTGACTCAGTACTATTTAAATCCAGGGAAACTATGCTGTTTCTTCACTGACCTGATGAAGGATAATGCTCAAAAGCTACAGAAATAAAGATTAGGTGCACTACACAGGAGGATCCAAAATGGCATCTGGTAAGAAGGCAGCGTGAGGAAGCGCTCCCAGAGCTGAAAAGTTTCTCCAAAGAAAATGCCTCACACAAAAAGAAAAGGGAGAGTTTGGGTGGAGACTCCGTTGGCCCCGATCTCAGCCCTATCTCAACCTGTGATTGAGGGCTTTTTCACGCCGGTCAATCGATCTCCGGGAGAGGTGTCTGCGATAGCCGCTGGATTGGAGCGGGTTCTAGCGGCTTTGGACTTGAATACAACTTTAAGCCCCGGAGCACCCGTGGCTCCCCTGCCTCCGATCCACATTCAATCCCCGCTTCCGGGTCAGTATACCCAGCCCAAAGAGACGATGGCAGAAGGCTTAAACGGAGTGGAAAAGGGGGACAAGAATGTGGAGATAGGCTTGGGTTCAGCGTTACCAGCAGATCCTCGGCAGTTGGAGCCGAGTGAGACTGGAGGAAAAGATCTGAGAGCTGAACCGAAAACATCAACGCCGGAGAGGCAGGAGGAAATGGCGGCGGCCTTGGAAGCTAGGCATGAACGCCACCGAAAAGCTCTGGTAAGAATTATTATACCGACTCTTTTGGATCAAACACATAATATAACATTAGAGAACGTTTGGACCGTGTTACTAGAATTGAAAACCTTAATAGTAAATTTGTCAAGTATGATTGCTTCAACACAGACTCAAATACAAGGGTTAGACCCCGTTGTAAATCAACATACAGAAAAAATAGAAAGTGTACAAGAACAAATAGCCCAAATAAAGGAAGTCCAGATTGGATTAATAAAAGCTGAGAAAAATAATACAAGGAAAATTGAAAATATGGAGAACCAAGCTAGATATAGAAATCTAAGAATATTGAATTTCCCCTGTGTACAGCTGATTTCGCCCCTGGAACAATTTAAGAAGTATTTACAGGAAAATCTGCAAATATCCACTGAAGGTATACCACCTATAGAGAAGATCTTCTACATAAACACTGGGAAGAAATCAGGAAAAGTTCAACAGAATTTGGAGATACAATCACAGGATTTAGAAAACCTAACTGGCTTCCTGGAACAATCTATGGAAGAACAAATTGAATTCCGGGGGACCCTTTGTATAAGATTCGTTTTTTCTTCAGATAGAGACACCATCTTGAGAATATTTCTGAGAAATAGAGAAAAACTTTACCTAAATGAAAAAGTTTGGATTTACCCTGATATATCAAGGGATACACAAATCCGCAGACAACAATTTCTTCAGATGGCCCAGGAAGTTAAAAACCTAGGCGCTTATATGGTTATTTGATATCCTAGTAAATGCGTATTAAAAATTGAATCTCAAAGATATGTGTATTTTGATCCTCAAGAATTACGTAATTTTCTTGATTCTCGTATTGCCTTAAATAATGCTACTTGATCTTCCCACGGGATATAAGGATATATATTGATCTGCCTTCTTTTTTCTTTACTATATTATATTTCTTGCTTGCCTAATTATGGAAATTTTGGATCTCCTATTTCCTTATAATATAGATGTATAATCACGAATCATCTTTATTTCTTCATGTAATATGGTTTCTCAAAGAATGTTAATTACCTATGATTATGATTATATGAAGTATTGCATTGGAATGTATATCTTTTTTCTCTTTTTTTTGTACTTTTATTATGTTAATGCAAATTGAAAATCAATAAAAAATATAAATATAAAAAAAAAAAGAAATAAAGATTAACAAAAAATAAAAATAAAAACAAGGTGATACTTTTTAGTGGACTATCTTAATAAGTTTTAATTCAATAATAGGTATCACCTTATTTTTTTTGTTAACCTTTGTTTCCATACATTCAGTGGACTAACACTACTTTATGATCTCAAAAGCTCATTGCAGGCATATTTAGTCCAATACAAAGGTTTCACCTATAACAGTGGTGAACACATTTCTGGGAACATTTTGTTTCCTCCATAACCTTCAGTGAAACAAGTAGATTTTAACAAGCTGAACACAAATATGCATTTATTATGCCAGAAAAGTGCGATATACATTAAGCATTGTTACATGTCTGTAGCGGCATAAGCTCTAATGGCAATGTTGGCACCAGAAACCAAAACAAAAAATGTTTTGCCACAGGTTTTCATTTGCAATCACTGTCCGACGCTTCGCGGATGAGGGTCCAACAATAGTCACCCAGCATGGAGGTGTTCCACTTGCCTTGATACCATTTCTCCATTTTGACAATGTCTTGATGAAATCTTTCACCATGTTCATCACTTACAGCGCCAAGGTTGTCTGGGAAGAAGTCCAAGTGGGAATGAAGAAAATGTATCTTCGATGACATGTTGCACTTCATCAATTTGTATGCCTGAAGCAGATTTTCAACCTGTTCGACATAGTCTGCTGCCTTATAGTTGCCGAGAAAGTTACAAACGACATTCTTGAAGGCTGCCCATGCAACACGTTCTGTACCTTGCAGAAGACCTGGGCTTGTACCCCGCATTTACATGAATGACCAGTGCACATGTAAGATTTATCCTGAGAAGTGCATTACACTTCAGTAAGAAATACCCTCCAGACAGGCCAATGATAATTGTTAGCACAAGCAACAGCTGTTAGAAGAGGAAAAGGAGAGATATCATCGAGTAGGTCTCTGCCTTTAATGTGGGATCATCAGACTTCATCAAATCAAGTAGTCCAATAGGCCAGGAACTCATCAGAGCACCCAAGGGGGGGAAGACAGCCCTGTGTTCAGCAAAGGGGAAGGTGTTTAAAATCATGAGAGGTCTAGAACGGGTAGATGTGAATCGGTTATTTACTCTTTCGGATAGTAGAAAGACTAGGGGGCACTCCATGAAGTTAGCATGGGGCACATTTAGAACTAATCGGAGAAAGTTCTTTTTTACTCAACGCACAATTAAACTCTGGAATTTGTTGCCAGAGAATGTGGTTCGTGCAGTTAGTATAGCTGTGTTTAAAAAAGGATTGGATAAGTTCTTGGAGGAGAAGTCCATTACCTGCTATTAAGTTCACTTAGAGAATAGCCACTGCCATTAGCAATGGTTACATGGAATAGACTTAGTTTTTGGGTACTTGCCAGGTTCTTATGGCCTGGATTGGCCACTGTTGGAAACAGGATGCTGGGCTTGATGGACCCTTGGTCTGACCCAGTATGGCATTTTCTTATGTTCTTATGTTCTTATGGGGGGAATGCACTGATAAGCTCTCACAGATCGTATACATTTTATTTATTTATTTATTTTATTTATTTATTTAAAAATACTCTGCTCACGATGTGGGTCAGGGCAGATTACATCTCAAAACTGAAAGTAAAATCCACAAAAAAGAGGTGTTATGGGTTTCTAAATCTTCATTAGCCCAGGCGTTGGACCCAGTCTCCAGGTCAGGTCAAAGCCTCGGCCTTGAGGAGGCCGAGGTTGCGGCGACCTACTGTGTTCTCAGTCTACACAAATCTGAGCTTCGACCTGGGCCTAGGCCAAAACCGGTAGATCCCTACCAGACCGTGTAATTGGGGGCTGGGGGTATCCTGGCTCTGGAATTTTTTCAGGAAGGCGGGAGGTTCCATGAGGCCTCGTTTTAGTTTTTTGGCCATTTTTTTTTTTTTTATTGTTTGATTCATTATTTTCTCATTAATGAAAATGAATCAAACAATCCATGCACTGTAATTCATGGAAAAAACCCTCCTGAAAACGAACTGAAAACACAAATTTTTTTTCTCCTACACATCCCTAGGTGAATTTTATAAACACAATGGGGTAGATTTTTGGCGCAGCAGGCGCAAACAAAAGTACGCTGGATTTTATAAGATACGCGCATAGCCATGCGTATCCTCTAAAATCCTGGATCGGCGCGCGCAAGGCTGCCGATTTTGGGCAGCCGGCGCGCGCTGAGCCGCGCAGCCTGCCTCCGTTCCCTCCGAGGCCGCTCCGAAATTGGCCACCTGCCACCGCCCCCGAAATGCCGCGTCCCACCCCCAAAAAGCTGCATCGTTCGGCCCCCGCCCCCCGCCACGCCCCCTTCCAAAAACCCCGGGACCTACGCGCGTCCCGGGGTTCAGCGCGCGCCAGTGGCCTATGGAAAATAGGCGCGCCGGCGAGCATGGCTTTTAAAATCCGCCCGAATGTGTGCAAAAACCAGGATATAGGAGAATATGTTGGGACAGGGTGTACTGAGCAGATTTTAAAAGCTGCCCGAGTACGTGCGTATCTCCCGCTGCATGCACAAATGAAAAGTTCCCAAAAAAGGGGCAGGGCGTGAGTGTGGTCTGAACGGGGCATGGGTGTTCCTGGATTTCATAAATACTTATGCGCACAGGTGTGTACAAAGGTCCCTGCTGTGTAACTTTACTTCTGTTAGGGAGGACGTGTAAGTAATAAAATAAAGATAAATAGATTGGCAAGGTTTTAAGGGTCGGGGCTAATGGGGGAGAAGGGAGGCTTTTAAACTAGAGGGGTTTGGAAGTTTTATCCCTTACCTGGGCAAACTGGGAACGGATTTGGAAAACTGGTAATGGCGTCGGTTTACATGTCTATTAAAATCCCCCCACTTATATGGTAGAAGAGGCATTTGTACACATAGGCACGTGTGCACTTAAAATTGCTTGCACAGGTGCACGCGTTCAGGCTATTTTTATAACATGCATCAACTTCCAATCTCTCTCTGCAGTGGCTTAATTGTGCCCATTTCCTACTTTCTGTCTTTCCCCTAGTCTGACCTTTCTTCCTGTGCTCTTTCAATGATCTAAAAATATCTATTTAGTGATGGTGCCTAATGCAATGTGCAGTGGCTTAGGCACAGCCTCCCAATGTTCGTGGCCCGCCCCAGTCGACCTGACAGACCCCACTGCAGCTGCCACTGAGGACCATGAATCACTGGAGGAGGAGGATGAAGAGAGTGATGAAATGCTGGAAGTGGAGGGAGAAGATGACCTTCAGCTTGCACAATTGCACTTATCTCTCTGGATATGACCTGGCTGCGTAGAATCTTCCGTCACAAGAGACAGAGACTCACCCAAACCTGTTGATTCTTTTGCTAATGCTGTTGATGACGATGGAGCGCTGTGACTTGGGGACAGGCATTGTATCAGGATGCCATCACCAGACCTGGCAGCCATGATAACAGACGAGTCTGTAGGCAGCGCAGTAGCCACTGGGCACTGCACATCTGCAACATGGAACTGTGGCTACGACGATGATAACTATGCAGGCACTGTGAACAGTGAGGGGAATATCCTTCATATTCCATGGAACTACTATGATTTTCATATGGGAAGTAATCCCTGTAACAGTATCGGATCGCGAGCTGACTGCATGGTGAGTAATAGCAATCCCCCTGATGAGGTGAGCAGGCACAGGGGCTATAGTTTGGGGATTTGCCTTTGAACTGGTGGCCATAGTATGCCACCGGTGAATATCCTCTGTAGCTGTACTCCGAGGGGTGTCTATTCCAAAGGCCAGGGTTCCACCAAAACTTTTCTGATGGGGACCTCGGAGGGGCCCAAATGGTGATCTAATCTGCAGTGCCCCATTAGCATTTACAGAGTGGCCAGCACCTGGCTTCCAGGGATGTCAGGATCTGCGTCGGGCCAATCTTGTGGTGCAGGTATGCCATTTTATGGCATGGCTATATCAATGTAGGTTAATGGCAACCCCCCCCCCCCAGTTTCATTCCTCTCTGTGCTGCACGGGTTTATCGACCACCACAAGGGCCTTCACCCGGGCCCTGCTCCTTCCACGTTTTTTCCTCTTTGGCTCTTGGACGTCGCCTCTGAGACCAATTGAACTTGTCTGGTAGAAGACAGCTCTCTTGCATTCCCTCTCCTCCCAGATCTTTTCTTCGTAGACTTGGGTTCATGTGATGGCATGGATGCCCTACCTCATATCTGTTGCCTTCCGATTCCTTGCTAGTCAGAAACACCAATTGGCAAGAGGACCATTGGTTTGGGACTTGCATGGTCTGACCAATGGGTACCGTGGTATTAGGAACGCCTAACTTTCCTAATGCGCTCTGTGTTGGGGCCTGCCAAGCCGCGGGTGAGCGGGTTTACCGAAGAGGCAATCATAACAAATGGTGGCCTACCATTTCAGAGGCAGCTGCACAGCACGAAGCCTCTTAACCCAGTAACAGCCAAGCGCAGCTTAAGAAATGTATTTATTTATTTATTTAAAATCTTTTCTATACCATTGTTAAGTTAATTTTCCAACACAACGCTTTACAAAAAGGCACATAAAGTAAGAAATTGTTTAGGATAGCTAACACATTATAGATATGTGTCTTTTTTTGCCGTTTGGGCTAGGATAGTAAATGAGTATCACTTACCCACTACCTCCAGTTCTGAGAGGAGTTGGCACCGCTGAACTCTGCTGGGTAGCACTGGTTGCAGCAATCAAACTGCCTTTTTTTTTTTTTTCCCCCCGTATTATTAGTCAGCGATCATAACTGCCGGCTGGCCTTCTTATCCCCTCTTATCATTTTTCTTTTTTTTTTTTTAAATATATCCGCAGGGTCTGTTCAGACAAAGAGTGACCTTGTCAGTAGCTGGACCTATGTGAGCCTGCCATTAATTTATCTATCAGATGTTTCATTTGCTGGCTCAGTTTGGGGAAGAATACTGCCGGCCACGGAGGAAGAGGGTCAGCAGTGGGAGCCAGCAGAATTTAAATCTCCCGCCGGTCCCACCTCCCAATCCACATCATTACCTGGCCCTTCTCGTCCAATCCTATGGTCCAGTTCTGGGTTATGTTTAGATAACTTCATTGTGACCACCACTGGACCAACCGGGTGAGGCAGTGTCATCTGTTGGCAGTGCCAGAAGAGGATCCACATCCCCCTCCCCCCGCCTGCACTGCCACCAGGCCGGTGCCCTGAAGGGGGCGCCTGCCATCCACCTAGTGTCCCCACTGCCAGGAGGAGGTAAGTATAGAGCCACAAGAGTGGGGGCTGCCCAGCCGGGTGCCTTGGGTGCCTGTTAATTGCGGTACTTGCGCATCCATGCTGGAGTTTTGCCCCTTTCTCTCTGTCTCTCTTTGTTCTATCCCTTGCTCATTCTCCCGTTATTTCATCTCATCATTTCCTTTGCGGATGTAATTTTTAAAGAAGTTATGAGTGCGTAAAAGAAGCATATAGTAATTTTCAAAAGCCCAGTTATGCGCACAAAACCTTTTGGCAATTCAGCTCTATGCAGTGAATTTTCAAAGAAAATACTCGCGTAAAAGTAGCAATTTTCAAAAGTGCATTTATGCATGTAAAATGTTTTGAAAACTTCCTTCTCTTTCTCTTTCTTTTTGCTCTGTTTCCTGCATCCTTCTTTCTCTTTGCTCTGTGTCTCATTTTCTCTCACTTTCCCCTCTCCTTCCTTTCCCCCTTTTACTCTCTCTTGGCTGTTTTTTTTACCATCGCCACCCATTTTCGCTCTGTCTCTCTCTTCTACATACACCTCTCGTTTTCAAATAATACCTTGGAGGCACTCCAGCACGGAACCATGGGAAGATGTCAGGAAGCATTTCTCTTAAGCACTGCTACTCCCATTTCTTCCCACAACTGGGTGAAGTACCTGCTAGTCTCTATCCAGCAACAAGTCACTCTCCAGCCCAGATTTTCTGGCCACCAGTTGCAAGCTGATGATTGGAAATTTTGCTCCCTGAATATAAAGTAACATGCAGTCAAAAAGTACAGATTATGAGAATATTTTTCCAAGTCATTTATTCAGGCAAACAGCAAGTTACCTAGGTCAAATATCTTGTCTAAAATTTGCCTTTCTCAGGCTAACCAAAAGTGCATGCGTCATCCATAGTGTACATGTAGCTGCCGCTGGGCTGCTAGAAGTTGTTTCCAATGGTGTGTTTAGGTCAGGGGAGGAAAATAGCACATATTTGACATTTTCACAAGTATGCATACTATTTTACTCCTTTTCACCGCCCACATAAAACAGCAGGTGCAAAGCATATGGCTGCTTTTAACACATTAATTTTCAAAGATAAACTACAAAAAGATGACTATGAGAAATTACAGGAGGACCTTGTGAAACTGGGGTACTGGACATCTAAATGAAATTCAATGCAGACAACTGTAAAATGATGAATATATGACAAGCAAGAATCCTAATTATAGGTACACAGTGCTGGATTCCATACTAGGAGTTATCATGCAGCAAATGGATCTTGAAGACTGTTGCGCCTGTCGGTCGCAGACAGCTGCGACCTTTGCTGCTCACCTCTCTTTTCCCTGCTACAGCGATTCCCAAGGCCATGGCGGCCTCAGCCTGCAAACGCCGCTTTCTTCGGCGTCCCCAGGATGGTATGGGCAATCCCGTCCTCCATCTTGAGTCTGGAATTACTTAGGGCACGCGCGCGCCAGGCCCTCTCTTATCCACGTCATGGCGGGAAACCTCGGGGGCGTCCCCTCCGCATGACGTCACCCGCCAGAAGTATTTAACCCATCCAGCCTATGCTTCCTACGAGTTAGCAAGGGCTTCCTTCCTGCTTATTCCACTCCATTCGGAGACACTTCGCTTCAGGGGCCTTGTTACGTTCTGGCTATCTGCTCCTCGGAGGGCTACCTGCCTAGAGATTCCTGTCATCCTTATTCAGGACACCGCTAGTTCATCCTTGTGAGTACTACGATCACCTCGACCATCTAGCTGACGGAACCATCGGCATACCCCGGGCCACTACCGTGCTCACCCCAGCTACCCTTCTACATTCCGGAGTAGGTACCATCATCTACTTTGCTCTGCTGACTTTCTGCACCTCTCTGAACTACTACTCGCTGATCCTCGGCATACCCCGTGCTGCGGCCTCGGAGGGAACGGAGGCAGGCTGCATGGCTCGGGGCGCGCAGGCTGCCGATTTTGGGCAGCCTTGCGCGCGCCCTGGATTTTAATGGATACACGCGGCTACGCGCGTATCTATTGAAATCCCGCGTACTCTTGTTCGCGCCTGGTGCGCGAACAAAAGTACGCGTGTGCACAGATTTATAAAATCTGCCCCTATGTGTAACAAAATATAACTTGCTCATATAAAACCCTGATCTATATGTGGAAGTCAATATATTTAAAAATATGCGCATGTAATTGAAAATCACCAGTTTGCCATAACTCCACCAGTTCACCCAGTTTACACTTGCAGTGAAGCTTGTGTCAGAAGCAGCAATGGAACAGGAGCAGGTAGTTCATACCCCACTCCCTACAGGGATTTCTTTTCGTTTCGGTGGATGGGGGAGTGTGCGGAAGGGAGGGGGTGCCATACCTCATCTTTGGAATGGGGAGGGGGAGGTGTGAGGGTCTGATGGCAGCAGAAGGTTTTAATATATATGGAAACAGGCAAAGGGGTGCAGGGGGGAGAACCAGTAGTGGATATTTTTAATAATTAGGAGGGGATATGGAATGAAGGGTGCATAACCCGATAATGCATCTTTAAATTTGGAGGGAGGAAGCAGGAAATCAGTGCAGGCCACTTTACTTGCACAGATTTACACCTTTTTGAATTGTGTTAGGCTGTGTGATGTCTCCTGCAAGGCCTAGTTTAGGTGAAATGAAGCTCTGAGAGAGAGAGAGAGAGAGAGAGAGAGAGAGAGAGACTGGCCATAATGTCATCTCCCTAGATAGGTATTTCTATCCCTATGGTAGGCCTACCTAGTAACGCGAGGTGAGGTTTAGGTATTAGTGTAGGGGGAAACTACAGAGAGCAGCATGAAAAAAAAAAATTGCCGGTGGTCAGGTTAGGGAAACGGACGCCCATTAATTGTCTGTTTTCCTAACTGGCACACAGCCACTTCTCCTGGGCACCCGATGCCATAGATGTGCTAGGGATGCACAATTTATCCCTAGCGTTTCCTTTTTAGTGCGATCCCCTCCTTTAAATAATGCATCGCGCGTCCAGGAGAGGTGGCTGGATGCGCGTTAGGAGAGTGGACATCCAGCTGATATTGCATCAGCCTCCCAGAGACTTATGAGGTCAATTTTAAAAGCAGGATCCACACCAAAATTGGGAGATGTGCATGCATGTGTTATGAGGAGGTTTAAGTTAACAAAAGAAATACAGGCATCCCTGTGGGTTTTCAAGGGGTTCCTGAGGGGAGTGCAGGATAAAGAACCGGGAGGGGGTGATGGGTTTGGCTGACCCAGCTCTAGATTGGGTGAACTGGTGGATGAACTGATGAAACTGGTCATGGTATGGATGTGTGCCAACCATGTTCTACCAGGCTTCTCAATGCACTCAAAGACTTGAGCTCTGCTTTCCTCACAAATGTCATTACTGTATCCTTGCTTGAGGGATACATGCCTTCCTCATTAAAACAAGCATTCATTCGACCACTTCTAAAGAAACATTCTATATGGTTGATTTTAAAAGCACTGTGTGCACCAAAGCGAGAGATATGCACATGACCCGGCCTGTGAAGTGTTGGATATTGGGGGGGGGGGGGTGTCAGAATTAGCCATCAAAACTCCCATAAAAAAGTTGGAAAGACCTTTGGTAATCACCTTGGACAATATATGGAATGCAATTATAACTCTGGAAAGATCCATATCCAAATTAACTAATGTGACAATGGATATGAACAAACAGGTATTAAAATCAGAACAACAACTTGAAACACAGAAAGTACAACTGGAGGAATTGGAACAGAAAGTATCTCAGGTCCAGAAACTACAAGGGGGGAATAATACAAGGGGAACTGATCCAGGCAAAAAACCTTGAGAGATTAGAAAACGAGTTGAGATATTTAAATCTCAGAGTCATACATTTTCCTCAAACTCCTCCACTTCCGAAGCCCTTACGCCTGCGTCTCTTTGAATGTTCTTTCCCCCAGCTTCCATGGGTGATACAGTTCCTCTTCTATTAATTCAGATAACAATATTCTTTCTTCAAGCAAAATTCTTCCTTCAGGGCAATCCAAAAAGGGGAGTGAGGGGGTTGCTGACGCTCAGGAGTATTCTCAGGGGCTAAGCTGAACAAACTCTCTATTTTTGCCTGGGATGGGTTTGCTGGGGAAGATGTAGCGACAGCTTCCTCAGCTTGCCCTTCCTTTTAGTGTGTGGCATACTGATACACCGACCAAAAAGGGAAAAAAGTCCTTTTAAAAAAGGCTTTAGAGAGGGGAGATAAAGAGCTTAACAGTTTCATTACTTACTTTTAGGTGAAGGAGAGTTTATTTCCAGACAAAGCCGCGTGCCCCTTAGGTGTGTGCAGCTTGCGCAACACACGCCAACGGCAGCTGCGTGCCGTATGAGGGCCGATTAAGTAGGTCCTCGATGACGTCAGGCACCGGCAGTGCTAGGCAATACCTTCGGGGCTGGATTGCCTTCCACACCCCTGGAGTCAGCTGTTTCCAAATGCGGTAATTTTTCAAATTGGCTCCCTTCATCTCCTAAACTGGATAATTAAAAAAATCTAATCAGCTATATTCAAACATAGCCAGTTAAGTTTTTTAGTTATCCAGCCTACATATGACTCTGGCCATATCTATTCAGCAAGATGTTTATCCCACTGAATATATAGTACAAGTTATCCAACTAGCTTTAGCTGGATAACTTTTCCACTAAATGGTTTACTGAATTTGAACCTCCAAGTGTGCTAATTTATTTATTTATTTATTTTAAAAATTTGGATACTACCTAGTCTATGTCTAAAGTGGTGAACATAACATTTAGAAACATACATAAATAAAACCAAGACTAAAAATAAATAAAAACTGAAAATAATACAATATTATCCAGATGGAACTGTTAAACATAAAAGCATTTAGACACTTAAAAATGGGTCTTACACATGTAAATGCAATTTATCCATTTAACTGGGCTTTTGAAAATTGCTACAATAATATGTTACATTTAAGCACATAACTCCTTTGAAAATTTACCTGAATAGAAGAAAAAAAGTCTGTAAAAAGCTATATAAGTCAGTGGACATAAAGGGTCCAGGTCATCAAGTGTTTTTATACCTTTTATTGTAGTTCAAGATCAAAGGCCAGCAGAAACAAATAGGTTTTCAGTATTTCCTGAACGTCTTTGTGCAGGATGTCAACCAAAGATAGTCTGGTAAGGTGCGTGCATTTGCCATTGTGCGCACATGGATGCATCAGTTTTATATCATATGCATGTATATGCATGTATATGCATGCGTGTTATAAAATCGGCTATCTGCACATACATGCACGAATGTATTTTGCGCGCGAATGCCTTTTCAAGTGCGTAAGTGGGGGGAATTATATTAGATGCATGGTGATGCATTAGGCCTTTTCCCAGTTCAATCCCAGTTCGCCCCAGTAAATGAGAGGACTTCCTAAACCCCCTAGCTAACTTGCCTCCCTTTTACCCTATTAGCCCTGAGGCTTAAAACCCCACTGACTAGCCTTGTTTGTTTTGTTACACGACTTACACGCGATCCATAGCAGAAGAAAAGTTAAGTGGTAGAAGATCCCACCGTGCACTTGTGTGGTTAACTACTTTCACGCTGACTTCTTGGTGCAATCCTGGCCCGCCCATGTCCTGCCCACACCCCGTCCAGACCATGCTCACACCCCGCCCCTTTTTCAGAAACCGTTTTTTATGTGCATACCGGGAGATACAAGTGTACCCACGCATTTTTTAAAAACCACAAGTCCCACCTTCCCCTCCCTTCCCCTATCTAACCCACCCCCCTGGCCCTATCTAAACCTCCCCCCTACCTCTATCACGAAAGTTACGCCTGCTCGAAGCAGGCGTAACTTTGTGTGCGCCGGGCCGGCTGCCGCGCTCCATGTTCCGGTCCGGGGGCTGGTCCAGGGGCCGCTGCCACGCCCCGTAACGCCCCTGGGACGGAACCACGCCCCCGGACACACCCCGAAACGCCGCGTCACTCCCGGCATGCCCCCCGACATGCCCCCCAACACTCCCCTCCATACAAGTCCCGGGACTTACGCACATCCCGGGGCTTGCGCGCGCCACCGAGTCTATGCAAAATAGGCTCGGTGCGTGCAGGGGGGGTTTGGGGTAGGTTTTCGGGGGGTACACGCGTATCTTACGCGTGTACCCCTTTGAAAATCTACCCCATACTGTTGCGGTCCTGCCCGCGAGGAGCGCTGGCAGGCTCCTTATCTTCACGTGGCCAGTCGGGCCGCGGACGCTGCAGTCTTTGTGGCGGCACACCACCGTTGCCGGGCTCCTTTCCAGCCTCTGCCGGTCCTGTGCGGCAGGGTCGGGCCGCCGGGAACTCTCCCGTGCAGCTGGGACCTCCGCTGCTGCGCTGGCTCTTCCCCGATGCTCTGCAAGCCTTCCCGGGGTCTTCAGCTGGCAGGGAAGCTGTCCCTGCCGGTGCCTGCTTCAGCCCAGGTTCTTGGCCGGCAGGGAAGCTGTCCCTGCCGATGCCTGCAGCCTCCTACAGCCCTCTCTGTTTCCTGCAGTCTTCCTGCTTCTGTCTTCGCGGCATGGAGCCGCTCCTGCAGCCAGCCTGGAGTTCTCTCGTCCTGTGGCTGGAGGCCACCTCTGCTCCGCTGCCTGCCTGGCTTTCTCAGGCCTTTCACATGGCTGAGGTCGCCACCAACGTTCCTGCCTCTCTTCATCCAGCTTCCTAAGGTGCGGGGGCGCACGCCTCTCTCCTCCTCTTCAAGGGCCAGCCAGGTGTGGCCCCCTGCTGACCCCTCCTTGGGCGTTGTTCTCTTCAGCTCTACAAAAGGACTCAGCGTTCATTCCAGCTTTGCCTTCGCAAGGAGTTGGTCACTCCTGGGATCCTGCTGTCCTTCGCTCCAGGAGTCGTCTTTGTTCCAGCATTTCTTCAAGGTCCTGTGTTTCCTGTTCTTCGTTGGAGCTCCTCGTCTTGTCTTCTTGTCTACGTTCCAGTCCTGATGTTCATTTGCTGTTCCAGATGTCCGTGTTCCAGCCCTAAGTTCTGTCTCCTGATCCAGTATCTGTGTTCCAGTCCAGATGTTTGTTCCTGATGTCCGTGATCTAGCTCTGATGTTGCTTCTCCTGATCGTGACGTCCGTGATCCCGTCTTGCCCTCCTGAACCCCTGGTTCCTCGTTCCTGCGTATTCTGCACGCTTGGTAGCTCGCGGCAAGCCATGTCGTGGTCCGCGACCAGCCCCACGGGCGGGCTGAGTAGGGCACTTCATGATGCAAGCCTTGTACCTTGTTCCTGAGTCTTCTGAAAGCCTAGTACCTCGTTCCTGAGTCTTTGTCTGTGCCTGAGTCTTTGTCTGTGCATCCCAGAACCTTTTTCCTGAGTCTATGTCTATGTCTGTGCCTGAGTCTATGTCTGTACATCCAAGTACCTCGTCCCTGAGTCTCATCTGAATCTCCATGTTCCGGTCTCCGCTGCCCTGGCCTCCATCCGGCCTGCCGCTTCTTGACGTACCCTGCGGCAGGTCCAAAAGGGCTTGGAACGGTTGGAGGACTGTTCATAAGACCATCATTGTGTTGTTGGTCTTCCGAAGCGTGCAGGTCCGGAGGAGGGTCAGTATCAGGGTCAGTATCTCCAGTCTTCAGTCCAGCCTCGTTCCCATCCAGCCCATGCTCAGGCGTGCCTCGCCTACCGCGGCACCTCTTCGGAGTTCCTCTGGGGTCGAGCCGTGGCCCAAGAACACACATCTCTTGATAAGTGGGACCGCTCTCCTAGCGCTCCACAACACATAAATTATAGGCAAATATTATTAGCCAACACATGAATTGTAGTTTGACTCCCTCTAATGTTATTGATTGCCTATTTGTAATTAGATATTTGTAATCAGTTGTTACTTGTATTTTATTTGAACTTTTATGTATGTTTTATTGTATCTCATCCTGAATCATGGAGGGCAGGCTATAGATATTGTAAAAAAAAAAGTTTATAAAATACCATATTTTGGGGGGTGTAGGTCGCAATGTTTTACATCCAGCTAGGAGGATGTGATCTAGAGAAAGGGGCGACCTATTTATGAAATTAAAAAAAAAAAAAATTGCCACATTTGTTTTAAGAATTTTTTGCGAATGGCAGATGACAAAGTTTTGTCCCCATATTCTAAAAGCGTTGACTGGTGAGCACTGCCTGGGTTGTATTAGGCATTCTAGGCATGACTCCGTTTGAGGCTGCATGGGCGCCATGTTAAATGTTCAGATGGTGAGTGCTTTTAAGAGGATTCCTGACTAAAGCAGAGGCATTGGATTGTAAGATTTTTTGCGCCGTCGGGGGATTGAGGCTGATAAATATTTAATGGTATCGGGTGTGTGTGCTCATGGTTGGAGTGTGACTTGTATTAAGCGGCGACTTATTTATTAATTTTACAAGATTTTTTCCAATTTTCACTAATGTGACCTATACTCAGCAGTGACTTATAATGTGAAAAATACAGTAGGTAGGAATAGTACATGCTTTCAGTGCATTGCAGGCATTTTTGCATAACCAAACATATATGTATGCGTTTGGAGATAAACATACGCATATTTTACAATCTGTGCGTTCCTGATATGCACAGGTAGTAAAAAATTGTAAAAGATCTCTGCACGACCATATACATATGTATATGAAGTTGCATGATGTTCTTTGAAAGTTATCTTCCAAATATGTTAATGTAACTAATAGGAGGTGGATGTATAGTTTTTAAAGTGCTTGCTATAGTGAATGTATAGTTTTTAAAGTGCTTGCTATAACCATGTGGTGCAGAATTGAAGATTCAACGCATATGTAAATTAATTTGAATTTGTTGATGCTGCATAAACACAAGCCATTTCGTTTACTGCATTTTTAAACTTCATGATAAGCAGTGTACCCTGGGATGTGCATGGCAACCACAGAAAAATATTGTTTTCCCTTTTCTCTGAAATCAGACTTGATTTCAATTTTATTTCTTGAACTAGACCTTTTTTAGTATAACATTTTCCAGAACCACTGGCCAAGTCAGCATAATGAGAGTATGTCCACTTTTCTGTTGTAATGTATTACTGGGGTCCCCCCAGCCTCTGCCCCCCAGTTTCACAAAAAATCCATGCGAAGCAAAAGAAGCATACATGCCTATGTGACTTAATTGAAAAGTACAGCCTGAGATCTCCATATGGTATTTGATTTATTCTGTATAAGTGCTAAAGGACTTTTATAGCAACACACAATGTTAATTAAACTGAGGATCATTTTCCTATTAATCTTTTTCAGTGTGGGTGTAAGTATTTACATATGTGGATATTTAGAGCCTGGAAAAGTGAATCTTCCAAAAAGCATCACTGTGTGTTGGCAGCTGATTTACTGAAGTCATGATCCCCTAAATGGAAAACATTAGGGAAAACAGTTGGAGTTACCCCTGAAAAGGATTGGTCAGGATGCTCAAACGATGCCACAATGTTGTATTTGTTACTTTGGAGGGTAATTTTCATAAGCATTTCCATTGGTAAAACAGTGCACTACTTGCAAAAATGGACCTTTTTAAAACTGCCTCCTGATATGTGGGTAAACATATGTGTGTATGCACTGTTCACAAGTAAGCTTACCTGGCCTGAGCAGAGATATTCCTGGGAGCGGTGGTGGGGAGGGGTTTGGATTTACACACATACGTTTGAAAATTCCAAAGGCACACGTGTAAATTTCCCTAAAAAATTGCCATACACTAGCAGGAGTAAGTATGTGTGGGTCAATTTGGTGGGCTAATTTTCAAAGGGAATATCTTCATGTAGGACTGCTTTGAAAATTGGTGAAACTTGAGGTAATCTTCAAAAGAATTCCATGGGTAAAAGTAGCATATTTTGTAGCAATTTTCAAAAGTGCATTTATGCTTGTAAAATCTTTTTGAACATTCTGCCCTTGGAGTGAATTTTTCTTTCTTTAATTCATTTATTAATTTACTTATTTATTTAAAAACTTATATTACACACATTTCCAATTGTTCAAGGCAGATTACAAATAAAATGCTTATAAAATATAAAAGCATAATAACATCATACATCACATAAATTAAACAATCATAAAATATTAACACATATTAAACCCATCTATAAAGTTAAAATATTAAATTATATCTATAAACAAAGCATGATCCATGAGCCACCAAAGACTGCTGTCTACTCTAATAATAAACAGAGGGGGTAGATTTTTAAAGGTACGTGCGTGTCCATGTGCGCGTGCTTCCCGGCACGTACACATGGATGCACTGATTTTATAACTGCTGGCGTGTGCTCCCCCAGCACAGCAGCAAATGGCCGATGTGCTTACCGCCTCCAGCCCCCTACCTCCCCGCTCCCGGACCGCCCCTTTCTTGGTCCTGGCATTTTTGCGCGTAACAGGGGTTATGTACATGGCCGGGCCCCTTTGAAAATGTACGTGGCACACGCAGGGCCCGGCCACACACGTAACCCCAGTTTTTTACTCACATTGCCCATTTAAAACTTACCCTAGAATATCTTGACTAGACAATAGTGTCTGCACAAATCTTAAAGTTTAAAATCTCTTGAATATACAATATGGGGTAGATTTTAAGACAGGCGCGTGCTCAAACGCCGAAAACCTTTGTTAAATTATGAGGAATTTAGAACTGTGTACAAGCATTGATTTTCACAAACCTAGATTATTGCAATTCTTTGCTGTTGGGTCTTCCAAAAACATCGATTAGACCACTTCAGATTCTACAGAATTCTGCTGCCTGACTCATTTCCGGCACCAATAAAAAATATCACATTACCCCTGTTCTTGCTGAGTTGCATTGGTTGCCAATTGAATTTAGAATTCAATATAAAACGTTATGTCTAATACATAAAGCGGTATCTGCTGAACAAGTGGACTGGATGAATGCAGTCATTCGCATTCACACTCCCCAATGAAATTTACGGTCAGCTGGTAAAGGCCTTCTGGTGATCCCTTCGCTTTCCACAGCCAGACTTACATCCGTCAGAGAAAGAGCTGTATCATTAGCGGGACCGGGTCTCTGGAATTCTCTTCCCATTGAACTAAGGTTGCAAAGTAACTTGAAAGAGTTCAAGAAATCGCTAAAAACCTGGTTATATATACAAACTTTCCAAGTGGGATCTAGTTAGATTCATTTTTATTTTATTTATTTGTTTTTATATTCTTCGGTTTTATAGGTGAGCATTTTATGATGTATTTTTATATTTGGATTAGTTTTCTTTTTATGATTGATTTTGTCATTTTATGAAGTGTATTGTACCTTATCCTCTTTTTATGTTATTTTATGTTATTATTAATTTATGAAGTTTTGTTAACCGGTGCGAAGGTATGTACCAACACCGGTATAGAAAAAACTAATAAATAAATTAAATAAATAAATAAAAGTCTGGCTGAGGAAATTCTGAATTAACTGTAGTGCCCTAAGTGAATTAGCAGGTAACCTAATAAGTAAAGACTTACAATAATCTAGCTTGTTAAGAAATGGGGCTTGGAGCACAGATCTGAAATCATGAGCAGGCAGAAGAGGTTTTAAATGTATGAATATTTTTAGTTTGACAAAAGAGGATTTTACAAAGGAGCTGATATAGGGCTTCATAGTCAAAAAGTACCCCAAGGATCCGAACAATTGTAGACACTTTGATGGAGAGATTTTCAAAAGTGAAAGCAGAGGGGTAGATTTTAAAACCCCTGCGAGCGTAAATCCTCCCAGATTTACGCGCGCAGGGCACTCGCGCGCCAGCGCATAAAGCCCCGGGACATGCGTAAGTCCCGGGGCTTCGTAAAAGGGGCGGGAGGGGGGTGCCCGAGGGGCGTGGCAGGGGGTGGTCCGGGGCGGGTCCGGGAGCGTGCCAACGGTTCGGGGGCGGGCCGGGAGGGCGGTCCCAAGTCCCCCGGCACTGCGGCCTGTGCCGAGGGATGCCAGGGCAGCATGCGCAAGTTACGCCTGCTTCAAGCAGGCGTAACTTGCCCAACAAAGGTGGGGGGGGGGGGATTTAGGTAGGGCTGGGGGGTGGGGTAGATAGGGGAAGGGAGGGGAAGGTGGGGGGACGCGGAAGGAAAGCTCCCTCCGAGGCCGCTCCGATTTCGGAGCGGCCTTGGAGAGAACAGAGGCAGGCTGCGCGGCTCGGCACGCGCAGGCTGCCGATTTTGCGCAGCCTTTGCGTGCGCCGACCCCGGATTTTATAAGATACGCGCGGCTACGCGCGTATCTTATAAAATCTGGTGTACTTTTGTTCGTGCCGGTGGCGCGAACAAAAGTACGCACGCGCGTATGTTTTGAAGATCTATCTCAGAAGAGGCATCTTGGAAAGATAATCTCAAAATTAAAATTTCAGTTTTCTCTAAGTTTAATAAAAATGAGGGTGGGAAAGCTATGATCTTATAGTGGAGAAACATAAATTCAATAAATAATTAGTTGTGGACCAGGTGGCTTATTTGGGTACAAAAAAAACTGAATATCCTCAGCGTACAATTTATAATTTACTCCTAATTAAGGGGGTCATTTATCAAAGGCTTATCGCTTGCGATACGGGCATATCGCATGCGATAAGCCTCTATCGCATGCGAAAAGGGCCTTTTCGCATGCGATAGAATGCAAATTAGGGGAGGGGAGAGGTTGGGGAGGGGAGGAGTTGGGGCGGGGAGGGGGCAGAGTCAGCGGTGTCTTCTTTGCTGGTGATAATGTTACTAACGTTATCGTCGGCAGTAGCATGCCGAATAGCACCACCTTTCATGGTGGTGCTATTCGGTGCGAAAGCCGGCAGCCGGCGCACTGCCGTGGTGCGAAGGCTGTGGGCTTTCGGAGGCCCACCCCTCCCCTCTTCGTCCCCTCGCCTCCTATTTTTGCAGGATTCATTATTCTGCGAGGAATGATGATTCCAGGCCTAAGATAGCAATTTATATAACAGGGAAAGATAAATAGTAGATAACAGTGCTGTGCGTGTGGAGCCTTGTGGTACCCCTGAAGAAACATCCTGCTAAGTAAAGGAGGAATCACTAACCGAAACTTTCTGTGTGATCTGTTCGTTAATTACGAGGTGAAAGCACTACTCCAGAAATTCCTGTTTCTTACGTTCATTTAGGTAAAATGGAATGATTAATGGTTTCGAACACAGCCGAAACCGTATAAAACCATTATAAAACAGAACCCATGATCAAATCCGCATCTTATAATGCCAATATGGAAAGAAGCAAAGTTTCTGTTACTATATATTTTCCAGAAGCTGAATTGAAATTGATCAAAAACATCATGCAGAGTTAAAAGAAGAACTATAGATTCAATAATCATTGATAAAAAGGGAAGCGATGATATAGGATCATAATTCTTCTGAAGTAAAGGATCCAAAGAGGAGTTTTTTTTAAAAAGTGGTCCAACTGAAGCTTTTTTAATTCTGCAGGCAAATGGCCTTCAGCTAAGGAAAGATTAGTAATCTTACTAATATGCAATGATAAGTCCTTACACAAACCCTGCACTGGCCCAGCTGAATATCTATTTATGGTACAATAAAGCAGTATTAAGTTTTGCCACAATACTCTCAACCTCTAACGAGGTAACCTCCACAGAACTTTCCCAGAGAGCAAGAATGTTAGATGAAATATGAGGAGAATCAAGACTGAAAATTACTTCTAATATCACTATCTTTCTTATAAAAAAACTAGTTAAACTTTTGCATTCTGATCGAATGAAAAGAGTTTCACTGATGTTCATAATACAATGATTAGTAGTTATCTTCTTGACAATATGAAACAATTCTCTACTTTTGTTACCTATAGAATTCATATTTTTTGAAAACTAACTTTTTTTTTTTGCTAAATCACAGGCAGATCTATAAGAATTCAGATAGTTACGATAAGATTCTAAGTCATGGTCAGATTTGGATCTACCCCATTGGTGTTCTGCCCTCCAGACTGATTGCTTGTGCTTCCTGAAAAGCAAATTTTAAAAGCCCAGTTCACATGAAAAAGGTTATAAACATGCCCCCGTGTGACGGGCCCACTGGAACTCTATTTTATAAAGCCGGAATTTGTGCACGGATATAGGCAGGCACGCACATATGGGTGCGTGGCAAAAAGGGGTGTGGTGGGAGTGTATTGGGGCGTGGCTTAACACATACACGCATATGACGTATTTTATAACAGACGCGTGCCTATGATGTGGCGCGATTAGACGCATATACACGCACAGATTTACTACTGCCTATTTATGCAAGATGGTGCAAACTTTCTCTTTAAGTCATGTGTTTTCCTTTGCTGGTTGGTCTCTCAAGTGGACACAGAAGCAGGTTAGAGGGTGGGAGGGAATGTTTCAGGGACAGACTGGAACATACTGGGGGGGGAGTCTAGGAGAGTTATAGTGACATACCACAGGGCTTGAAGTGAGTGAAACAGGGATAAAGACACTTGGAGCTCCTATGGAATTAGACTTTTTTTTAAATGCATGTTGGGTCTGAGCTTTGCCCTCAGAAAGCCATGAATAAACAGAATTACCATTACAATATAGTAAACCTGCCATACCAAAACAACCCTAACAACCTTATCTATGAAAAGACAACATTGCACATATTACACAGGCCCTAGAACACCAATACAAAATTCTTATTAGGAAACCAGGCTGCTATAGATCCTAACACAGAAATTACATGCTAGCAAAATACCTCACCTTGGTCACATATGCAGAACACAGAGAGACCCTGACCAAATACAGACTAAAGACATCAGAAAGTATAAACAGAAACGTGCTGAGAAGAACTGAACTGGAACCCACAACAAGCCAGTCTCTACATGCAGAGCAACAAAGGAAAAACAGAAACATTACCATTCTTCATAAAATATTAAATAATAAAATAAAAAATATAAATAATTAATCATAATAGTAAAGTCATATTCATAAAAAGAATATTTCAAACCAGTTAATAAACAGAATATAAAAAATTTCCCAAACACCAAAAAAAACTTTTAAAAAATCTGATGAATAAAAAATCCAATTAAAAATGTTCAATTCCCCCTCAAAAAATAAATATTTCAAAAGAGCAAAATCATCAAATCACACCCAATAATTAAAACTAATATGGATTTAAAAATCTGCTGTCCATACCTGGAATCTGATTTCCTCTGAACTAGTACCCGAGGGTCAAGACTCTTCGGTGACTCAGCTGCCAGCACCCTCTCGTTACGCTGGTGATTCAAGGACCTGCCGCGGCTTTCTGAACCAATGTTTTATACGGTTCTCCCTGTTGCCTCGGCAGTTCCCCTCGGATGCGGTGAAAGTGGCATATATCCTGTCCCTGCTTGATGGGAAAGCCTTAATATGGGCTTCTCCCCTTTGGGAAAACAATGATCCCTCGCTAATGAACTTACAACAGTTCATCTCAAACTTCCAACAGGCCTTTGATGAGCCCGCCCAAGTAGCTACGGCTACATCGGATCTGCTGCAAACAGGAACCAAGCAGGTACTGTAGCAGGCAAGCAGGAATGGAGTGAGTACCAAGGCAACTCACTCCGGGGCACGAAGCAACAGGGAACCAGGAGGTAAACCCGTTGCAAGGCAAAGACTGAGTGTCCGCGGCCGGCTTATCAAGGCTGCGGCGTCTGACGTCAGGAACTGGGCACCACTGCTGGGAAACGGCCTAGAAAAGCGCCCAAGTGGCACGCGCGCGCACCTAGAAGCAGCGCGTCCATGGGAGGCTTCCCGGCGGCGCAACCCCCACGGAGACGCCACCAAACAGGCCGCAAACTAGGCCTCCAGAAGCGGGAACAGGTCCAGAAGCACGGAGGTAAGGGTCTGGTCGCGGCGCTCGCGGCCAGAACTGTAACAGTACCTCCCCTCTTACGCCCCCTCTTAGCCGGTCTGGGTTTACTTGGGTGGTCCAGATGGAACTGCCATAATAAGTCCTTGTCAAGGATGTTACGGGCCGGTTCCCAAGAATTATCCTCGGGTCCGCAACCCTCCCAGGCGAACAAGTACTCCCAGCGTCGTTGATGAAACCGGACATCCAAGATTTCACGTACTTGATACATAACATCGTCCGGTACTGAAGGATCCGATGGTTCAGGAGCCCGGGAGTGGTATCTGGATAAGACAAGAGGCTTCAGCAATGACACATGGAACACGTCATGTATGCGCATGGAGGAGGGTAGGCGTAGTTGGTATGAGACTGCTCCCATTCGTTCTGCGACTCGAAAAGGCCCACAGAATCTCGGAGCTAGTCTTTGAGATGGGATTCGTAACTGTAGATTTTTAGTACTAAGCCAGACGCGGTCTCCAGGAAGGAAGATAGGCGCTGGCTGACGATGCCTATCCGCCCATTTCTTGGTGGACTGGGCGGCTTTACGGAGCTTTCCCTGGATGGAAGTCCATAAGGAAAGAAGTTGGCAGGCTGAAAGTTGCACTGCCGGGAGTGCACTAGGTTCAGGCGAAGGCAAAGGCGGTCGAAGTTGCTTCCCATAGACAATGAGGAAAGGTGAACTTCCAGTAGCAGCATGCGTGTGATTATTATATGAGAACTCCGCCCACGGGAGTAACTTGGCCCAATTATCTTGTCGTTCATTCATGAATGAACGGAGAAAAATCTTTAAGGTTCGGTTAGTCCGTTCCGTTTGCCCATTAGTCTGGGGATGAAACGCAGACGAAAGACTAAGTTGCACACTAAAGCATTTGCACAGTGCTTTCCAATATCGAGCAGTAAACTGTGGTCCTCGATCAGAGACTATATCCTGCGGAAGACCGTGAAGTCTAAAGACATGCTGAGCGAAGAGATTGGCTAGATCAGGTGCAGAAGGCAGCTTTGGCAAGGGAACAAAGTGCGTCATCTTGGAGAATCGGTCTACGGTCACCCAAATGACTGAATTACCTCCTGAGATGGGAAGGTCCACGACAAAGTCGGTGGAGATGTGTGTCCAAGGCTCCACCGGGATGGGTAATGGTTGTAACAGGCCCCTGGGCCTCCTGATGAATGGCTTCTGAACGGCGCAGGTAGGGCAAGAGCCCACAAAGGCTTGGTCATCCTGTCTCACCGTCGGCCACCAGTAGAACCAGTTCAACAAGTCCAAGGTCCCTTTACAGCCAGCATGGCCCCCAGTGAGGGAGTCATGGGCCCAAGTGAGGACTGCTCTCCAGGAGCGACGTGGAACGATGATCTTTCCTTGGGAGGACACCGAGGTTGCTGCGAGGCTCACTTTCACGGGATCCAAGATGTACTGGGGAGTGTCAGGAGTCTCTTTGACCTTAGAAGAGCGCAAGAGCACGTCGGCTCGAACATTCTTAGAGCCGGATCGGTAGCGTAGAGTAAAGTTAAACCGATCAAAAAACAGCGAACACAGAGCTTGCCTTGGATTCAGGCGTTGGGCTTGCTTCAAGAATGCTAAGTTTTTGTGGTCGGTGTAAATCGTAACTGGATGGTTGGCTCCCTCCAAGCACTGTCTCCATTCCTCCAGGGCAAGTTTCACAGCTAGCAACTCTTTATCACCAACACTGTAGTTGCTCTCTGCCGGCGAGAATTTCTTTGAGAAATATGAACAAGGTAACAATTGTCCAGAATCAGAGTACTGGCTCAGCATGGTCCCCACAGCCACATTGGAGGCATCGACTTCCACCACAAAGGGCCGGCTGGGATCCGGATGACGAAGGCAGGTGTCTAACAAGAACGCTTCCTTGAGGGCCTCGAAGGCTTGGCAGGCGGGAACAGGCCAATCCACCGCGTTGGCCCCCTTGCGGGTAAGGGCAGTCAACGGGGCCACAATACGGGAATAGTTGGGAATAATGTGATAGTAGAAATTGGAAAAGCCGAGGAAGCGTTGCAACTCTTTGAGGCCCCTCGGCCGGGGCCAATTCTTAATGGCCGCCACTTTCTCAGGATCCATTTGAAAGCCTGTTGCAGAGGTTATGTAGCCCAGGAACGGCAGGGACGTCTTCTCGAAACTACATTTTTCAAGTTTCGCGTTCAGACTACGCTCCCTAAATATTTGGAGCACTTGACGGACATGCTGACGGTGGGAAGGCAGGTCCTGGGAGTAGACTAGCACATCGTCGAGGTAGACGATTACGCAGGTGTTCAGAAGGTCCTGTAATACCTCATTCATAAGGTGCTGGAACACCGCCGGAGCATTACATAAGCCGAAAGGCATCACATGATATTCATAATGCCGTCTCTGGTATTAAAAGCGGTTTTCCACTCGTCTCCAGGACGAATTCTGACTAAGTTGTAAGCACCTCGTAAGTCCAACTTTGTGAAAATCTTCGCTCCCTGGAGCCTATCAAGGAGCTCCGGGATTAGCGGGAGCGGGTAACGATCCCGCTTGGTAATGGAATTTAGGCCTCGATAGTCTATACATGGTCTCAGTGAGCCGTCCTTCTTGCTGACAAAGAAGAAGCCTGCCCCTGCAGGCAACTTGGACGGGCGAATAAATCCCTTGGCCAGATTCTCTGAAATATACTCAGACATAGCCCGGGTTTCAGGTAACGATAAGGGATATACCCTTCCTCGGTGGGGCATAGTTCCTGGTAACAGGTCTATAGCACAGTCATATGGACGATGCTGCGGAAGGATCTCCGCCTTGGTTTTAGAAGAAACATCTGTGAAGTCCTCATAAGGTGCAGGAGGACCTAGGGCAGACTGCATCAACGGGAGTGCGGGAGCCCTAGGCACTTTCATACAGTTAGCTAGGCAGAAAGGGCTCCATTTGACAATCTGTATCCCACTGAATCGTGGGCGAGTGCTTTTGTAACCACGGCAACCCTAGCACCACAGGATGGACAGCCTAATCCAACACTAGGAAGGCTATCTCCTCTGAATGGATTGCCCTGGTGTGGACAGTATTGGGTGCCGTGGACATCAGGACAGGTCCTGGAAGGAGCGTCCCCTGGATGGAGGTAATTCGCAACGGCGTCTATGCGTAGGAATTCGCAACTGGGAGACTAAGTCCTGCATGATGAAATTACCTCTGGCTCCAGTATCCAGGAATGCAATCGTCTCCATGGACCCTCCAGGGTATTCCAGGGTAACAGGCACGGTACATTGAGGAGCTATAGCACAGCCTAGGAGGAGCTCCTCCCGACCTCCTAGACGTTGGCGGTTTCCTCACGCTCCTGGCAGCGTGCCAAGAAGTGGCCCTTCTGGCCACAATACAAGCACAATTTCAACGAACGGCGACGTTGCCTCTCTTCAGCAGAGAGCGGGGCCCGTCCCAGCTGCGTGGGTTCGCAGGTGGGAGCGTCTGGACGAGAAGTCTTAGGAGAAGACGCAGATCTTGCTGACACAGAAGCAGAACTGTGGCGAGAGGAGTGCTACTCCTTGGCCCGTTGTTGTAGGTGGCGGTCAATGCGGGCAGCCATCTCTATCAAGTCGTTGAGTTCCTCCGGCAGATCTTGGGCAGCAATCTCATCCTTTATGCATCCAGAGAGGTCCTGCAAGAAGATGGCCTTACGACTACCATCCTGCCAACCTACTTCTTGGGCTAAAGTCCGGAATTCCATAGCATAATCTGGCAAGGAGCGAGCCCCCTGACGGAGTTGCCCTTTCCCCCCTACCTTTTTTTGGATTCTGTTTCAAAACTAACATGGCTGAAGTAAGTTGCGCGCCGGCAGTTGGCCAGCGCGCAATCCCAAGCACAACAGCAAATGGCTGCTGTGCCTGGAGCCTCTGGCTCTGCCCCCACCTCATCCCAGGACCGCCCCGTCCTCCCCCCGGACCACCCCTTTTTGCAAGCCCCTGGACTTACACGCGTCCTGGAGCTTTATGTGCGTCGCCGGGCCTTTCTAAAATAGGCCCCGCGCGCATAAGACTGGCTATGCGCGTAAATCCAGAGGATTTACGCATGTAACCTTTTTAAAATCCAGCCCCATGTGAATATGGCCTTGATGGTTAGAAAAAGAACGTACCTCCAACTCCATCCCACCAAGCCCACAGCCGGTCCATCCACATCCTTTTATGCAGGCACAACCACCGGGCCTTCTTATTTAGGTTTTCAATTTATAGGAAAGAATAGGATGACAAAGTTTAGTTGCCGCGCGCATATTATAAAATCGGCGCATCCATGTGCCCGTGCCAGGAACTGCGCACACACGGATGCCCTCATGCGGGTCTAAAAATTCATCTTTAAGTGTACTTAACATGAGTAAAACCTATTGACAATCCCTCAGCATATAGGGGTACATTAAAAAAAAAAGCCCGAGCGCCTCGGAGGGAACTTTCCGAAATCGGAGCGGCCTCAGAGGGAACTTTCCTTCCGCCTCCCCATACCATCCCATCCCTATCTAACCCCCCCTACCTTTATCACAAAAGTTATGCCTGCTCGAGGCAGGCGTAACTGAAGCGCATGGGTGGCCCGCTGGCACGCCATCACCCGACCCAGGGGCTGGTCCAGAGGCCTCAGCCACGCCCCTCAGAACACCCCCGGGCCGGCACCATGCCCTCCGGAACGCCCCCTGGAATGCCCCGAACGTCGCGCCGCCCCCTACACGCCCCCGACACGCTTCCCTAGCAAAGCCCCGGGACTTACGCGTGTCCTGGGGCTTGCGCGCGCTGCCGAGCCTATGCAAAATAGGCTCGGTGCGCGCAGGGTTTTTTTTTTAAGGGTTACGCGCGTAACTTATGCGTGTAACCCTTTAAAAATCCGCCCCATATCGTGGCAATTTTCAAAGGCTTAACATGGGTAAACTGGCTTTTGAAAATTGCTGTTACATTTACATTTTCCTTTTAAAATTACTCTGTAAGGGAGCAATAATCAAAGGTTTTGCTTTACACAGGTAAACTTATTTACCTGTATAAAAACACATTTTGAAAATTGCCATCTCCGCATATGTGGTTAAAAGTATGCATGCTGTTTCATAGCCTGTATGTTTGCCTGAATGAAAGAAGGCAGGGGGTTCGATCAGGAAAGTAAAAGTACATGTGGAGATGTTATTTTCAAATATTTCAGAGAGTCAAGAAAATTGGGTGTAATAGGTTTTTCTTGTGTCTTTGACCCTTTGAATTTGTGATCTCCTACTCCCCCAACTTGGTTTTGCCTGTGCTATTTTCAAATATTACCAGATACTTTCACACATGCACGTTTCACCTGTCTCCAGGCAGATGCACAGTACACAGGCACAAACGAACATGTGTTGTTATCTTAAAAGCACTACTTATCCAGTTAGATAGCTGGATAAATCTGAAGAATGCTACTTATCTGTTTAAGTAAGATGGTCGTTTATGTCTGCTACTTATCCGGATAAGTAGTTATATTTGAGACTTATCTATTTTACTTATCCGGATAAGTAGCTCTATTTGAAAATTATCCATCTCTCTTATTTATCTGGATAAGTAGCACTTTTAGGACTTATCTGGCTATCTGATGTAAGGGGATAAGTAGCGTTATTTTTAAAAGGCTTATCTGGCTAAGTAGTAGCTGTACTGCTACTTAGCAGGATAAATCAGAATTTATCCAGATAAGTAGCATGCAATTGCTAGACTCGCATATTTTTATGTCTAACTTTTAAAATGCAGAGTACAAAGTCCTTCCTTCTAAAATAGACGGAGTAAAAGGATATCAGAAACATACAAATAGTACTTCTAATTCTCCAATGTTTTCCAAACCTGATCTCGTGTTGCCATCATCATCAATAAAATGTTTGCACAGATGTTCAGTCTCTGCCTTATATATAATCATGGGTACTCATGAAGTATTTAACATGGTAGAAGCTTGAATTTATCATTTAAAATACGGACTGTTTTCACTGCAATGACTTTTTAAATATACATGTGGAGATTTTTATCTGTGTAATTTACACATTTACACCCCCCCCCCCCCGGTAAGTTGGCTGTTACGTGTGTAAATCAGGAGATTTTCTAACATGCGTGGCAATGAATCGATCAGTTCAGCCAATCAGTCTGTCAGTTCATTCAGTCCATATGTAGGTCGTTGAGACCCTTCTCGCTCTTCAGCTTCAGCTCTCACCATTTCATCCAGAATCCTACCCAGTCAATATTTCACTTTTAAGACATTTACGATTACTTACTCAAGAAATATAGCAGGTGTAAATATACGTGAGTGCCGAATCTACATGTGTAAATTGCTTATAAAATAGCAACTTACATGCGTGAATATTGACCTCCGTCCGGAACATCCCTGTCTCGCCCCTTTCTTACACGCACAAAACTTGAAGACCCTTTCTTATGCATGTATTTTGAGGTTTAAAATATAGCATCTATGCAAGTTTATACTATTTACATGCGCAAATGCTGATTTTTACGTGTGCAAGTTTTGAAAGTTCATCTTTTTATGATTTTTCAGTTTACTGAGTATAGTCATTCTGGGCAGCAGATGTCATAGAAAATGTAACATTTGCTCTCTTTCCATTTGAAGCTGACAGGGAATATCATTCAGTTTCTGGAACTGGAAGTAAAACCTTCCTTGAAGTAGAAGAAAACCCAGTGACAAACACTAAAACAAGAAATGTTTTCCTCACCTTCCCAACCCTCCACCTCTTCTCGTTAAATCATTTTACAGATAACAAAGAGTGGGACTCTGGGTAGGAAGGTCCTCTTTGTTAGAAAACCAGAGTTGGATGACAGTTGCTAAGATAATGCCTTTGAAAATTCATCCCTTAGGTCAGTGATTCCCAACCCTGTCCTGGGGTCCCACCAGCCAGTCGGGTTTTCAGGATATGAACAATGAATATGCATGAGAGAAAATTTGCATGCATGAAAACCCGACTGGCTGGTAGACCCCAGGACAGGGTTGGGGACCACTGCCTTAGGGAACCCCACATACGAGTTGCAGTAATCTGGTTTGCTGATTACTAGTACCTGCAAAAGAGTTTTAAAATCTTCAGGAGACAAATAAAACTTTAGTGGCCATATCATTCATAACTTAGAAAAATGCTGATCTAACTACCTCTTCAATCTGCAACTTCAAAGGTAACTGAATTTAATCAGACTCTGAGACCTCAGACTTCTGTCAGGATAGGTATATTTACCTTCAGGGCTGGATTTAAGATTTTGGTGTGATAGGCAGTGTTGTGGTGGTGGTACCCTTTTGAAGCTGTGCAAGCACACGGCTCTTTATAAAGCAGAATTAGGTATCTCTTTGGCCTGGATATATAGTGACTTCAAAATTTGGCACCCTAGGCAATTGTCTATGTCTGAATCGGGGCCTATTTATTTTACCAACTATCAACTCTGGTTCTTCACCAAAGTGGACTGTCCTACCTAGAGTGCCACTATTTTCTGTAAAATTATGTAAGAGAAGATGTGTGTGCGAGGAGAGGTGAGTGAGGTAAACATTCCTTGTTTTAATGTTTGTCACTGAGCTTTTCTTCTACATCAAGGAGAGTTTTAGATCCAGTTCCAGAAACTGAATGATATGCCATTTCGGCTTGAAATGTAAAGGGAGCAAATTCTACATTTTTTTTTATGACATCTGTTGCCCAGATTGACTATACTCAGTAAATTGAAAAATCATTTGATATTTGTACTAACATATACAACTCTTCAAACATTAGAGGCTAGGATTGATTCTACCTGGCAGCAATCTGAAAAGATGCCAGTTTGGCACAATTCCGTCTTTTAAAATTCAGAAAAAATTAATAAATGTTTATGTTGTCAGGAAAAATGAATTTGGCCTTTGAGTCACATTATGACAGATGGTAAACTGATGATATTTCGGGAGTTACAAGAGAAATATGGTTTGTCTAACTTGCAGAATTATTGGTGGCTTCATCTCCAACATTGAGTTAACCTCATTATTTGAAGCTTCAGAGTATTTGCAAATTTGTTCTAAAGTAATGTCATCTTATAATATATCATAAAATTGTTTTATAAAGGAATAGAAAATGGAGTAAAAGAGTGATGTACTGGCATGGAAAAGTATGAGGAAAAGATTTTAATGGGTATGCACAGAAAAAGTATTTGGGGGGTTTTTTTTATCTTGTTTTCCTGTTTTGTTTTGTTTTTTTAATTTTATTTGCTTTATAGAAAAAGAAATTAAAACAAATCAGTTTTTAAAAAATGTCCAATCTGTGCCCCAACAACAACAACAAAAAACCCTTCTGGGCTCTGTCCACATCCCGCCATCTGTGGGGGTTTTCACCGCCTGTCCCCCAGTCGTTCATGACCTACTTGTATACATTTCTGCTGTACAGCCTCTTGATGGGCTGGTGCCATTTTGTTGCAGGGCAGAATTCTCAATGATGCTGGCCTTAGCTCATCTGGTGCCATTTTGTATTATTGCATTGGTGGAGATGGAACGACTGGGGATTGCCCCTCCCTGTGAAGAGTTTTCACAGGGCTCCCAGAAGAGGTAAGAAATTGGGGGGAGAATAGGTGAGTCTGGGGTGAATGGGGAGAAGGCCAGGAAGTTATTTTGCTTTTCCATGGTTGGGGGTGGAGCCAATATTTTTAAAACAAAAGCAATGCAAATGTAATTAACATTAAACAAGATTAAACAAAATAGGAAATGTTGGTTGAAATGTACTGTTTCATTTCAAATTAAAACACATCCCTGGATGTTAGTATTGCTTTAGAACCTAATGTGTGGTCACATTTTAGGGAAAGTGGGTCTCACTTTCCTCAGCTGTACCACAAACATTATTTTTTGTGGTGCATGGGGTAATTTGGACTTCTTAGGTTGTCGACGTGACAGCACAAACAGCAAATGTCAGTTTGTTTGAATGCATTATTGTTCAAATCTGAAAATATATTAGCAATCAGTCTGAAAATATATTAGCAATCAGTAAGGGAATGAATCTGTACTGTTCTGAATATTTAGGAAGAGCTATCATATACAATTATATAGAAATCAGTTGCTCTGGTGCATGATTTACCTGTACATGAGTGAGTATAAGCTGATGAAAATTTCGATATATCTGGCTGTAAAATTGATAACACCTGGAAAGAGAGCTCATGCATAGAGATGAATGCATGGTACAGGATCAGTTTTGCCATTAGGTATAATAGGCAGTTGTCTAGAGCAGTGGTAATCAACCTTCTGTTTGAACTCTGTTCTGTAAGAACTCGCAATGTAACTTTTGAAAATGATTTGGATCAATTGCATGGTTGATCTACAAGACTGAGATTGGTGCGTGGGTAAAGAGGGGGTGGGCGGGCAAAATGCTGCCATGGGCCAGTTGCTGAGAAACAATAGCCTAGAGTGCCAAAATCTGAGAGGGAAGGGACAACAAAATTGTTGCATCAGGAAAGGTGGCGTCCTTGGGAATAGCTAAAAGCATGCATATTGGGAAACAGCATGCATATCTTTAACTGTATTTGTGGTGGAGGAGGGTAATTTTCAAAACTGTCGTGGTATCTGAGCAACACAGTAATCATCAAGGTGAAAGACGTGTCAAAGAGGAAAAGTAATATTTAGGAGAAATGTAAGGGCTACAATACAGGGAGAATAACTTTCAAATGACTGTGTGTGGTGGCATAAGGGCAAAAGGGCTCTTTCCAGGGGACCAATGACCTGTGAGCCCACTCTACTCACTAGGTAGGCAAGCACCAGTGATGGATCCTGCTGCGAGAGACAGTGACGGCAGAGAAGCTCTCCAGATTAAAGGTTAAAGTATTATTTGGAACTAAAGAGTAGTGGGGAGGTTTTTTGGATCCCCCATCCCCACTGGGGAATAGCCTGGTCCCCTGATTTTTCCCCAAGAGAAATCCCGAAAGTAACAGCTAAGGAGCATGAACATCTGAATCAAAGGAAGAAAGGTCAAGAGAATGAGGTTTCGTTCGGATTACCCAAGGAATCAGGACAGGCTGGGTGTCCATGGGAAAGAAGATCTCTAAAGGTAGGATTTTTGCAAAGCACAAGGGACCCCTCCTATAGGATTCTCACAGCACAGCCGCTGGGAGAGTAAGTGCATTTAAAATCACCATGGGCTCTACCCAGAGGTAGGTAATAAGGACACCTACTTACTGAGAAAGGACCCTGTAACTACAGTCAGATGTACACTCATCAAGTTGACCAAATGGACTTTAATTTAACTTTAAGAATCAGTAAACTTTATTTTAACACACAGACCTGGTCCTGTCTGAGTCATTAAAGCTTCTCACTGCATGGGAAGCACCTAAAGTACAACTCACACACCGGCGACCTTCTTTCATCGTCTGGGCCATAACGAGAGCTTCTCCCCATAAAAAGGGGCTGATGCAATATAAAGCACAGAAAGCGGGTGCTGAAAAGTCAGCGTCCGCTTTCTTAATGCGTGCATGGCGCCCGCAAGGGGAGGGCGCCAATCAATACTCAAATTAGGGGGTTGCGCTAGCAAGGAGGTGCTAGGGTCGCTTGTGCACCTTAGCGCCTTCTTGCTAATGCGACCCCGCCATGGCTGCCGGTTATGAAGACCGATGCCAGTAAACTCAGTGTCGGTTTTCATAACCGGCCATCTGCCAGTAATGAAAATGGATGCCAACTTGGCGCACGTTTTCATTACTGGCAGACGGCTGGTTATGAAAACCGACGCCAAGTTTACCGGTGTTGCTCTTCATAACTCGGTGGCCTGCGGACTTATTATTATTTTTTTTATTTTTTACTTAAAAAAAGTACAGAAAAGCAGTTTTTTCTGCTTTTCTGTACTTCTTTTACCTGCACTCAGCTATTAATGCCTGCTCCAGGCAGGCGTTAATAGCTGAGCGATAAATGTGCGTCTGAGACGCACATTTATTTTATTTTTTTTTATTTTTCTCTTTATTAGTTTTAATCAAAATTACAAAGGATACTCACTTTGTACAGAAACCAAAGAAATTACATTTATTTTTTTGCATGCGGCGTGAATGAGTAATAGGCTCATTCACATGCATTTGCATGTGATGAGCGCTATTACATTCACCCCATGTCCGGCGGGTTAAATAGGCGCTAATTCCCCTATTGCATTAGGGGGTGGATTAGCGCCTATTTAACTGCGCTGGAGTGTGGGTTATACAGTGCGCTCACCTGAGCGCACTGTATTGCATTGGCCCCTAAGAGTGCCCCCTAGGGATTAAGAGTCAGTGTGGGAAAAAATGGTTAGGCGGAGCAGCCCCAGAAGAAATAAATTAGATTGTGTGCCCTTGGGACTTAAAACATCCCACTAAGGGTTTCACCCATAAATCAGGATTTACATGAGCAAGTCAGTATATTTTAAAATGTGTGTGTATTAAGTGAAGTTACCAGCTTTACCGATTACTCCTCCAGGTCACCCAGCCCTTTTCCAGGTCATCGAGAACTTCCTGGTTCATCAGCCTGACCTCTTCCAGTTCTCCCAGACCTCTCACCCGGCCAATAGTATACAATAAGGGGTAGATTTTCAAACCGCGCGATTTGGCCTACTTTTGCTGGCGCATCAGGCGCAAGCAAAAGTACGCTGGATTTTAGTAGATACGCGCGGAGCTGCGCATATCCGCTAAAATCCGGGATCGGCGCGCGCAAGGCTATGGATTCTGTATAGCCGGCGCAGCCTACCTCCGTTCCCTCCGAGGCCGCTCCGAAATTGGAGCGGCCTCGGAGGGAACTTTCTTTTGCCCTCCCCTCACCTTCCCCTCCCTTCCCCTACCTAACCCACCCGCCCGGCCCTGTCTAAACCCCATCCTTACCTTTGTTGGGGGATTTACGCCTCCCATAAGTCTGCTGTTGAATATGCCTGGATAAGGTTATGTGCATATCTTTACATGGATAATTTTAGGGTAGCTATTTTTCTGACAAAACTTATGCATGCATCTTTAGCTGGATAGTACTCAATATGTGCACTCACTGGATAAAAGTTAGTGCCACCACCAGAATGTCATCAGCGCCGTCTCCTTTTATCTGGATAAACAGAGATGGTAAATTTGATACCGGAGCAGACGCACGTGTGCCGGCTCATGCTAAAGGATGTAGCTATTTTATAACATACATGTGTATATGCATACATGGTATAAAATAGGCTGTACGTGCATACATGTGCACACAATTTTATATGGATGCACACATGTGTGCGCAAATGCAGCCTCTAATGCATAAGTGGAGGAATTTTAGTAGACGTGCACCGATGCAATTACCAGTTTTTCCACTTCATTCCCAGTTCATCCAAGTATAAGCCTTCCTAACCCCTGTAATTAATTAGCTTCCCTTTTACCCTCTTAGCCCCTGCCCTTAAAACTCTGCTGACTAGCCTTGTTTTTTTGTTTTAGTACTTATATGACATCCATAGCAGAAGTAAAGTTACATGGTAGGGAACCCAGAGTGCGCTTGTGCACGTGAATATTTACACGCTAGTTTTATTCATAAATCCTGGAATGCCCATGCCCCACCCAGACCACACCCATGTCCCGCCTCTTCATTCTAAACAAATGTCCTATGACACCAGGAGATATGTACATATACTGGCGTCTTTTAAAATCTGCATGGTGTGCACCAACTCGACATCTGCATGTATCTCCCGGCTATGGTGCATGCCGGGCTTTTAAAATTTGCCCCTTAGTGTGCACAAAATGTATCCACTTGGCAGTAGAAATATTCAAATATTGACTTTACTGGTTAACTTCAAAAGTTTGCCAAATTTCTTGCTGTTAAAAGTACCATTGTTTTTCATATTATAGAGGTAATTTTTAAAGGAGTTGCATGTGTAGATGCAACATACTATCAAAACAATTTTCAAAAACCATTTACCTGCATAAAGTGCACTTACACCTGTATAACCTATAGACAATTCAATGGCACCTATTGTAGCAATTTTCAAAAGCCCACTTACAATCACAAAGTCCATTTACACATGTAAAACCCAGTTTTAAGGGCTTGCATCCTTTGAAAATTAGCCCACAGTATGCATTTTCTTCTTCAAAGTAAAGACTGAGAATGGGGGTATGTGCTGTACATGGTAACAGAAAAAAAATGTTCCTGTAACTGTAGAAGAAATATTACATTTCTATGCAATATTTTTTTATTTTTCCTGTTTCTGAGACATAACTGAGAATTAACATTTATTACATGTAGATATGTACACTCTGAAATATTAGAAAATAAAAACTTAGACGGTAACTTTTAAACAGGTGTGTGGGCGCACATAGGCACTCATTCATCAGCCCACGCCCAGGGATGCGGACATTTTATAACTTATGTGCGTTTGTGTGTGCATGTTATAAAATAGTTTGGACGCATGCCTATGCATGCAAATACTGCTTCTACTGCATAAGTGGGGGGGGGGGGGGGATTTAAATAGACACACATGCCAACGCCATTATAAGTTTTCCCAGTTCATTTCCAGTCCTCCCAGGTAAGGGATATGATTTCCAAACCCCCTGGTTTAATAGCCTCCCTTCTGCTCTGTTAGCCCCAACCCTTAAAACCCTGCTGATCTATCTATTTATCTTTATTTTATTACTTACACGTCCTCCATAGCAGAAGTAAAGTTACATGGCAGGGGACCCCGGTATGCAACTGTGCACGTAAGTATTTATGCGTGAATTTGAAGTTGAAATCCAGGAACGCCCATGCCACACCCAGACAACGTCCACTCCCTGCCCCTTTATTGAACGTTTCATTTGTGCACGTAGTGGGAAATTTGCGCGTACATGGGCAGTTAAAAAAAAAATACCTCAACTTTTGAGCTGGTAGCACAACTTTTGAAAAGTTGGATGAAAGATGAAATTACTGAATTTTAAGCATCCCTCTTCTGGAAAATAAAATTTAACTTAAAGTGGGTAGAGACAAATACTAAAGCAAAAAAAAATAAAAATTAAAGTATTTAAAATGTTCATCTCAGCAAAATCACAAATTTAAGATACTGATGCCAGGTGGGGTTTGGGTTTTTTTTTGAAGATTAATTTAAGCATGAAGACTAGAATAGTTCCAATCTGAAACAGTTTTGGTTTTGTTTTTTTTAAGCCTTTAGAAAATGTATATTTTTAAATGACTAAGACTGGAATCTTCCCATTCAAAAGGGAAGCTGACTAAGGATGTCTTTCTGTTTCATATCTCCAACATGAATAATCATACGTTTGATAGTTTGAAGAAAAGCACTTGCTTTATTGCCTGAAAGCGTAAAACAAGAGAAGCTGTACGGTGTGGGTGGCTGTCCCTTGGGAGGACAGAACCTGAAGAAAGGGTGTCATTTCGCCGTCTGATAGGAATGTGGTTTTCTTATTTAACAGTTGGGAGCATCACTTTCACTTTTAGTAAAAGTGAAAAATCATGCAAGTCTTAAAGCAAGGTGCTTCTGTGAGAGTGTAATGTGTATATGAGACAGGGAGGGTGCTTCTGTACATGCGTGGTGTATATGTGAGACAGAGAGGGTGCTTCTGTATGTGTGTGGTGTATATGTGAGTCAGGGAGGGTGCTTGTGTGTGTCAATGTGTGTGTGTGAGAGAGACAGAACATGTTTTTGGCTGGCTTGTGGCTGGGATAGAGGGCATGTGTGTGATTGAGCCTGTTTGTAAGTGAGATAGAACATGTGTGTGATTGAGAGCTTGTGCGTAAGTGTAATAGAGAGAGCATGTGTGTGATTGAAAGCCTGTGTGTAAGTAAGAGAGAGCGAGAGCATTGTGTGATTGAGAGAGACTGGCCAGAGAGGTGACGTGTATATGTGTGAGAAAGACTGATCAGGGAGATGACTGGTATGTGTGTGCTTGTGTGTGTGAGAGAGAGAGACTGGTTGAGGAGATGATTGGTGTATGACAGACAGAAACTGGTCCTGAGAGTGTGACTGGTGTGTATGTGTGAGAGAGAGAAGAGACTGGTTGTGGTCCCTAAGGAAGAGGACTGTGAGGACAGCTTCAGCAGCTACTGCTGCTTCTGGTGTGGCCTGCAAGGGAAAGAAGTAGGAGAACTGCTGGAGAGGGTAAGTAAAGGTGGCTTTTTAAGTTCATTTTTCTTGATTGACTACCATTTTAATTATTGGGTAGTAGTATGTGATGTGTCTGCTGTTTGAAATATTTTATTGGTGTTTGGTAAAGCTTTCAAAATTTGCATGAGCCTTTAATTATTGGATAGTCTATTCATCAGCTGTTTTGAAATCATTTTATTTGTATGATTTTATAATTATGATTAATGATTTATATATCTTGATTTTATTGATTTGTTTCACGAGGAATGGTGAAATTTTTGTTTTTCCATTGTTACACTATATAGAGTCTGGCATGATGCATTTTACAGTTCAGTTTTTGTCTGCACATTTCTATTTATACTTTATGTGGCTTTATTCTGTATTTGGTGAGGGTTTGTGTTCTGCATGCAAAGACTGAGATGAAGCATTCTTTTAGCATGTGGTTTCTCTGTCGGGATTTGTAGTAACTTGGCCTGTTCTGTTTTCCTAATAGGAGGTGTATTGATATTTTAGATTCTGGTGAAATATTTGTGGTATTCTTTTTCATAGGTGGGGTTGTTATTCTTTGAGTATTGGCAAATAGTACTGTGTTGATATGGGAGGACCATGCTGAAATATATCACAATAGGTATGATGCCATATGAATTCTAAGATGCAAAGTTTTCTTGTTGGCATCACAACAGTGCATGAAATTATCACAACAACTTATATATTAATTTTACCTCAGAATGTCATTTTCATGTAAAATATGTTATAAATGCATAATTTAAAATTGTTTATGGGGAGGTGGCGCCAGACTGTAAGGTTTGCCTAGGGTGCCTAATACCCTTGCACCAGCCCTGCAGAAGACTCAGAGTGTTTTTCTCTGTCTCAGGCTGCCCCTCCTTCTAAGGTTGAAGGTCTTTCTGACTTTTGCTTGCCTGGCCTTCTCTGGCACTTTCTTTGGATCTTAAGTAGTTGCCTCTTTGTCTGCTTTATATTTGCACAGGACTGACAAACAGGCAAATCTGATAAGGTATCCTTCAGTGAATTAGGACAAGCTTCTTCATTTTCCACAGCTGTATGTGAGTGCCTGGGGCCTGTCAGAATTTGGCCTGTACATGGCTATTATAATTCATAATTGGTGCATCATTGGTAAACAGGAGAGATCTCTTTGCAGCCCCAATGGAGAGCTAAAATCACCAGTGCCACACCATCTATTTCATGATCCACCTCTGCTTTTGTAGCTGTCAATCAGGAAGCACAATTCATGCAGAATGTTCTTTTCCAGTCTAAAATTTATGCTGAGTTTTACTGTAGTTTAACAATGCAGAGCGAGGCCATGTGCTACCCTCAAAGTTAGGATCTGCAAAATAGTAAAATTCACAGATATAAGATTCTATCTCATAAAATACAAGAAAAGATATAGATGGTTAAGTATATAGGAATGTCAAAACCCTTGTAAATCAGTTTTCAGTTAAAAAAAATTGTGATTTTATTCTAAATAATGTTTTTTTTTTTAAATCATATATTGTTTTTATTTTATTGATAATATAAACCTCCATAATTGATCCTAGAAAGTCCCCCCTCACCTCTCACTCCTCACCCCTTGATCCTAGAAAGTCCCCCATCACCCCCTGCTATTCCTCCCCCCAGTACTGTCACAGCCCTGCATTGTTAGCCAGTTTCATGATTGTATATAAGTTCTATATGTTTATTTATTATTTATTTATATTCTTTTTTATACCGAAATATAGCAGAGTGCCTTCATTCCAGTTTACAGTGTAACAAATTCATACAATGAACAGTTATAAATTATAAATATATAACACAAAACAGAGAATATATATATATATATAACATCTCGGCAAAAGCAGATTATAACATGTTAGAAAGAGACAATATAAGTTTAATTTTGTATAAAACTTATTAACTTATTAACGAAGTATTTGGGTTTTAGATGATGGTTGGGAATGGTATGTATAGATCATATCATTCTGTGTATGATTGTCTAAACAACCATGTTTTTAGTTCTTTTTTTTTTTTTTTATATATTTATATATATATATTTTTATATATATTTAGAGTGTCTTATTTCCGACCCAATGCACTTCCAGTATAGCCTTGTTAAGTTTACAACGTTATTCCTCTGTCTCCGGCACATTTCTGTTTCCAAGTTCACATAACCTTGTTTTATTGTAACTTTTCTTCCTCTTCAATATTATTGTTACAACCCCCCTGTTCCTTGTGAACCGATATGATATGATTTGTATCATGAATGTCGGTATAGAAAAGAGTTAAATAAATAAATAAAATAAATTTGCTGTATATTATTTTGATGCAAAAAGATGGCTTGATACATTAGTTTGGCTTTAGAATGGTTGTAGTATCCAGTATATTATTTCCAATTAATATGGAAGGAATACTGAAATGTTTTTCCATTAGTGGGTATGATAAAGGTGCTCCTCAGGTAATGATAATAAACTGCAGTATTCAACAGAGAAAAGGTACAACTCTTTAGGTTGTTTTTTTTTCTTTCTGTAGGAGATGAGCATAACCAAAAAGAAGTAATATTTTTTTTCACATGGTGTAATTTAGCTAGTCCATCCAGTGTCAGAGCAATAATAATATTAATGCAAGCACAGACCATCCATAGAGATGAATAAGGGCCCTGTGTTTCTGGGTCTCCTTGCCAAGTCATATTAAAATGACAAATAATTGCAATTGTTACCCAGAGAAATTGTAGAAGCATGGTCATCAAAAAGCACATTAGGGGCAGCAGTGTCCATTTGTTATCCTTTGTCAGGAAAACATGGTTCTTTATGAAAGTGAATGAAAGGATACTGATTGAGAACAGTGACACTCACCCTTTTCTCCAGCATATCCCTGACATGGGTATTAATAAACAGGTTGAAAACTTAAAACTGGTGTGATCAGAGAAGAATCTGAAACCTAATAAGATTTGTTATATCAAAACTGGGAAAATATAAGTTGCATTAATTCTCAATCCACATAGATTCACAGCAGAAGCAGAAAACTCAAGGTAATACTACTTAAAAACTGAACTTCAATATTGTAATAAAATAGTTTTAAAAATAATTTATCTTTTGTTGTAAGTGTTATGATCTGCTTTTGTTATTGTTTGTAAGGTTTTGGGTGGACCCTTGGACACTGTGGCTGCTGACCACACCCCAGGGGGTGTGGTCAGCAGCCACAGGTCAGGGGCCACAGGTCAGGCCACAGGTCAGGCTCAGCTTTAGGAGGGGCCACAGGTCAGGCTCAACTTTAGGACACACAACACAGATAGATCTTTTATTAACAGTATTGAGGAGTAATGAGCAGAGATGAAGCCCAGCTGGGCTTGTAGTCCCTCAGGGCTCTTGAATAGCGATCCCACAATGGCTGTGTTGTAGTGAAGAGAAACTGAGATAGTGAGCACAATGAAGTATATGCAGGGTTCTGGAATAGAGCCTCGTTGGTTGAGTACTCACAGAGCAGTTTCTCTCGCTAGGGAACACAGGAGCTGGAGTAGAGGCAGGTCCTCGAGGAGCGAGTACCTGGTTCCAGGGAACAGCTCTGAGAAAAGTAGATGGTAACTCACTGATGGTGTAGGCAGCAGTATCTTCCAGGCAGAAGTGGAGTTCAGGCAGCGAGTCCGGGAACATGGGCCCTCGAGGAGCGAGTACCGGTTCCAGACAGCGACCTGAAAGAGAAGAGAGAGGCCCCTGAGGAGCGGGTACCCCAAATAGAGCAAGTCCAATAATGGAGAGGCAGAGTAGCTAGGTACGGAGAGCGAAACCCATCCATAATGAGTTCCTGAACGAATACCTTGCTAACTCGATTAGCTAGCAATAGTGTAGGCTTTTTGTATCCGGGACACGTGACATCATCACAGGGGGACACCCCTGAGGTTCGCGCCAAAGAAAGTATTTGAAGCAGGGCCACGCGGCGCACGCGCCCTAAGGCAGCTGGACAGCATGGCAGGAGGCAGCGCCCAAGCCGGACCGGGGACGCCGGAGAGGACGGCAGGCAGATGCCGCGGCAGCCAAACGTCCGTCAATCGCGGGAGGAGTCACCAGAGAGGTAAGGAGGGCGGAATGGAGACATCGGGTAGTGACAGTCGTAACAGCTTTTCAGTTTGGTAGTTATCAGCCATTCAAAATATCCTGACTGTCTATTCATAATCTGACTAACTGATATACCTGGGCAGGTAGTAGAAATATGTCCACACTGATATATCTTTTTTCCTGTCTGCACCTACAACAATTCTATCTGAAACAATATAAACTGAAATTTCTGTAGTGTAATATCTTTGTAAGTATGCTGTTGTAAGGTACTGTGTAAGCCTTTCCTGAAGCTGGGTCAGTTTGACACTAGGGAGGGCTCCAGAGGGCTTACTGAAGCCAAGATATAAAAGGCTCTGTTTGGAAAGAGCTTGATGGGATTTGTAGTTTATGATAATTCTGAACTGTGGTGCCAGCTGAAGGCAGTCAGAGGTGACTTCAACTGCATTAAAGAGGGCAAAATTATCAGAAACAGTTAGAGGAGGAGGGCTGGAGCCACACTGAGTCAGAGCCCTGAACATGGCTGTGAAGTCTGAAAGTAAACACTGGCAGGATCTCTGAAGGCAGGAACAACAGGTAGAAGATTAAAACAAATTTAAAAAGTAATTTTTCAGTCACTGGAATTTAAGCTGTGGAATTGTTGCCAGCGGATATTGTTAAGGCTAGGTTTAAAAAAAAAAAAAAGCTTTAGGCAAGTTTCTAGAGGACAGTCCCATTTGCAACAAGTATCCAGGTAGACTTAGGGATCACCACTTCTGAAAATGAGGAACAGGGAATGGATCTCCCATTCACCCTACTATAATCTGCTGGGTATTTCCAAGTGATTCAGATTGGACGCTATTGGTGGCAGGATGCTGGGCTCATTAGTCTGATCCAGCTTGGTACTTCTTTTATATTCTTATGATGTTCTTATGGCTGACCAGGAGATGTGAACCAGAAGTCAGACTGAGCATGTGGTGCTCTCCAGAGGGACAGATACACCTAGTCCTAGAGGGCTCAAAGGGGTTAAGGGCTTCCCTTCACATTTGTATTATACCATTTCTAAAATGATTTGAAAAACTACTACTAGTAAGCACTAGGGATGAGAATCATTTTTCAACGATTAAAATTATCGTCCGATAATGTTAATATCGTCTTAAATCGTTATAGAACACGATACAATAGAAATTCTAACGATTTATCGTTAAAAATCGTTAAATCGTGTTAGTGCGCACTAAATCGAGTTAGTGCACACTAACTCCCCGTTAGTGCGCACTAACTCGATTTAGTGCGCACTAACTGAAAATGATACAAATAAACACTTTCCAGGTCACTGAAGGTCAGTTAGGAATGAATATGTGTTCCTATTGGCTGGCTGCCCTCTTATCTATTGATGTTACCAAGGTTACCACTGAGGTGATGGTTGGGGGGATGGGAAATGGAACTGGAAACTAACGAACACCAACAGAAAATGAAACAAAGTGTTCACACTTCCCAGGTCAGTAAAGGTCACTTAGGAATGAATATGTATGTATGTATTCCTATTGGCTGGCTGTGCTCTTATCTATTGATGTTACCAAGGCTAACACTGAGGTAATGGTTGGGGGGATGTGAAATGGAAACAGTTGGAAGCTTGACAAAAAAAGTAATGTAATGATCAGCACTCACGTGACTAGAACTTGTTTGTTTATTATTTTTGTTAGCAGGCACCAGAAATGCTAGTGCATGTTGAATTTGCCAATCACTGTGCATTTTAGAAAGGTGGTCCTGGCTGGAACTGTACACAGTTCAAATATATGTAATTGATTGTTGGTAAGTGTATTTTTTAAGTAGCCACACTGGCACAAGTATGTTTACTTTTCCTCCTACTTAACTCACTAGCTCAGCTTTGTAAGAAGGGCTTCTCTGCTTGTGTGTTGTTTTTGTTTGGTGTGAGGAGAGCAGAAACATCAGATCTTTATTCAATCTACTACAGTCATCTCTTACAGTGCCCTATCCCTATTAATACCAGGAGTGTTGTGATCTTCCTGCACACAGTGCCCTAACCCTGATACCAGTCTGAGACAGCTCCCTCCCTGCATTACTAGTGAGAGGCTGGCTTCACAGACAGGGGGAGCTGCCTGACCCTCACTCCTGACTTCCCCCATGTCCCAGCTAGTGAATGGTGTGTGGGTGAGGGGGGGGGGGAGGATGGTGAAGTCTGAGACAGCCCCCTCCCTGCATTACTAGTGAGAGGCTGGCTTCACAGACAGGGGGGAGCTGCCTGACCCTCACTCCTGACTTCCCCCATGTCCCAGCTAGTGAATGGTGTGTGGGTGAGGGGGGGGGGGGGAGGAGGATGGTGAAGTCTGAGACAGCTCCCTCCCTGCATTACTAGTGAGAGGCTGGCTTCACAGACAGGGGGGAGCTGCCTGACCCTCACTCCTGACTTCCCCCATGTCCCAGCTAGTGAATGGTGTGTGGGTGAGGGGGGGGGGGGGGGGGTGGTGAAGTCTGAGACAGCTCCCTCCCTGCATTACTAGTGAGAGGCTGGCTTCACAGAGAGGGGGGAGCTGCCTGACCCTCACTCCTGACTTCCCCCATGTCCCAGCTAGTGAATGGTGTGTGGGTGAGGGGGGGGGGGGGGAGAGGATGGTGAAGTCTGAGACAGCTCCCTCCCTGCATTACTAGTGAGAGGCTGGCTTCACAGACGGGGGGGAGCTGCCTGACCCTCACTCCTGACTTCCCCCATGTCCCAGCTAGTGAATGGTGTGTGGGTGAGGGGGGGGGGGGAGGATGGTGAAGTCTGAGACAGCTCCCTCCCTGCATTACTAGTGAGAGGCTGGCTTCACAGACAGGGGGGAGCTGCCTGACCCTCACTCCTGACTTCCCCCATGTCCCAGCTAGTGAATGGTGTGTGGGTGAGGGGGGGGGGGAGGAGGATGGTGAAGTCTGAGACAGCTCCCTCCCTGCATTACTAGTGAGAGGCTGGCTTCACAGACAGGGGGGAGCTGCCTGACCCTCACTCCTGACTTCCCCCATGTCCCAGCTAGTGAATGGTGTGTGGGGTGAGGGGGGGGGGGGAGGATGGTGAAAGTCTGAGACAGCTCCCTCCCTGCATTACTAGTGAGAGGCTGGCTTCACAGACAGGGGGGAGCTGCCTGACCCCTCACTCCTGACTTCCCCCATGTCCCAGCTAGTGAATGGTGTGTGGGTGAGGGGGGGGGGGAGGATGGGGAAGTCTGAGACAGCTCCCTCCCTGCATTACTAGTGAGAGGCTGGCTTCACAGACAGGGGGGAGCTGCCTGACCCTCACTCCTGACTTCCCCCATGTCCCAGCTAGTGAATGGTGTGTGGGTGAGGGGGGGGGGGGAGGATGGTGAAGTCTGAGACAGCTCCCTCCCTGCATTACTAGTGAGAGGCTGGCTTCACAGACAGGGGGGAGCTGCCTGACCCACACTCCTGACTTCCCCCATGTCCCAGCTAGTGAATGGTGTGTGGGTGAGGGGGGGGGGAGGAGGATGGTGAAGTCTGAGACAGCTCCCTCCCTGCATTACTAGTGAGAGGCTGGCTTCACAGACAGGGGGGAGCTGCCTGACCCTCACTCCTGACTTCCCCCATGTCCCAGCTAGTGAATGGTGTGTGGGTGAGGGGGGGGGGGGGGAGGATGGTGAAGTCTGAGACAGCTCCCTCCCTGCATTACTAGTGAGAGGCTGGCTTCACAGACAGGGGGGAGCTGCCTGACCCTCACTCAAGCAGAGAAGCCCTTCTTACAAAGCTGAGCTAGTGAGTTAAGTAGGAGGAAAAGTAAACATACTTGTGCCAGTGTGGCTACTTAAAAAATACACTTACCAACAATCAATTACATATATTTGAACTGTGTACAGTTCCAGCCAGGACCACCTTTCTAAAATGCACAGTGATTGGCAAATTCAACATGCAGGTGTCTGCTAACAAAAATAATAAACAAAGAAGTTCTAGTCACGTGAGTGCTGATCATCACATGTCAAGCTTCCAAATGTTTCCATTTCACATCCCCCCAACCATTACCTCAGTGGTAACCTTGGTAACATCAATAGATAAGAGCACAGCCAGCCAATAGGAATACATATTCATTCCTAAGTGACCTTTACTGACCTGGGAAGTGTGAACACTTTGTTTCATTTTCTGTTGGTGTTCATGAGTTTCCAGTTCCATTTCCCATCCCCCCAACCATCACCTCAGTGGTAACCTTGGTAACATCAATAGATAAGAGGGCTGCCAGCCAATAGGAACACATATTCATTCCTAACTGACCTTCAGTGACCTGGAAAGTGTCTATTTGTATCATTTTGAGTTAGTGCGCACTAACTCGAGTTAGTGCGCACTAACGGGGAGTTAGTGCGCACTAATCGGAAAAAACGATTTTTCAACGAAATAATCGTGCCAAACACGATTTTCTTCTCCTGCCACACGATTTCTATCGTTAAGACGATATGGAAAACGATTCACATCTCTAGTAAGCACACTTCCCAAAATGATATACAACCGAGGTTGCCAGTCTGTCCCAGCAAATTTTATTGTTCTGAGCTAAAGAATAATTTTCTCTATTCTAATATGCCTTAATCTTGATATTGAAGTATTTAGATTTTGTACCTGCTCTAAAGCAGGTGCAACATTTCACAGCTATTTTTGACTCAGTTTCTGCTTTTTCTGCACATCTTCACAGGAAAACTCTCCAGGAATTTCCCTTTCAAAATTAGCTTACAGCTCTATGGGTACAAAGTATGTATGGACTTGATAGCTCCCAGACCATTTCAAAACTGCCCCTTAATCCATTTTTAGATACATTCAAATATATTTGATTCTGATTCTCTAACTTTTTCCTACACATCCATTTTTTTAAATTCTCTTCATTATCATCAGTAACTGAAAATTGTGTTCTAGCATATTCCTTCGTGAGAAAAAAACCCCCCCATAATAGAATTAAGCTCATGGTCTCAGAAAATTGCTTTCATATTCCAGCAATGCTACACACATACAGACATCTTTTTGATGATTTTCCTCCCTAGAAGAAAATGTATTGCTGCTGCCACAAACCTGTCTTTTGGCACTTTGTCACTTATTCGTGATGATAAAATTGCAAGAAACAGACTTATTTTTAATCTTACAGGTCATCGTTTGTATTCTGGACAATCCCCACCTTTGTCCTTTTTTGTTTTTGTTTAGTCTGGATAAGGTGAAATATTCCTTGCAGATGTCTCCAACGAGATATTCAGCACTAACAAGCAACAAGTCAAACAAGTGGTAAGTAACGGCATGATTGGTGGTGTTTACATGCAGAGGAGACGTATGTGGAATGGAAGGGAGGGAGGATAGAGAAGAGGAGGCATAATGGGTGGGGTAGAAGGAGAGGAAAGAAGTCAAATGATGGGTAGAGCAGGCAATACTGGCAGGCACAAGAAAAGTACACGCGACAGAGTCAGGTGAGATACTTTAGTGAGAAGGTAGGGTAAGAGAAGACCAAAAGAAGAAAAAAATGAAAAGTAAAAGAAAACGGAAAACGAGCGGGAAATGTTAAATGTCTATATATTCTCAAAGAAACAAAGTAAGAGCTACTGACCTAATGCCATCCTAGGTTGGAGCCTAAGAATGCCAGACTTGGGCACCAGAGGGGCAGTGAGGCTGCAGTCTTCGGTATGACACATTTCCTCCCCACCAGATGGCAGAGGAATTGAGGCTGGGATGTCTTGGTGCATTGGGGTACTTTTACCTGAGTACAGGCACAGAAAAGGGGAAGCCAATCTCTAAATTTGACACCTCCCAGACCTTTTCCCCATTAATGCCATGTACTTTCCGGAATTCTTCAGAGAGTCTCCTATTTATCACTCAATAGAATAATCAGTGCCAGTAGGAGCTGCTAATCAGCTGCAAGCTGTGGCATTGGAAGAAAGGCTATCATATTTGTTGACTCTGGAGTGGTGGTGGGTAGTGGAGGCATTGCGATAATAGGTGGATTGGAGGGGACATTTAGGTGTTCTTAGAGAGAAGGTGACCTTCAGACTTGAGTTGTGTACTGAGAAGCAAAGAGGTTGAGGGGAATTGTGTTTTGGGATTTATTAAGGATGTGCATTTGCTCGAAACAAATGGGTAACATGCAGTGAATGAGACCATTTTCATTTCATTTGTGGATACCCAAAATGAATGAGAATGCTCACAAATTTAACAAAAATTGTTGTTTCATTCATTTACGTTTCCCATTCTAGTTTATAACCCATTCAAGACTATGGCTGTACTGAGCAAACAGCAGGTGCAAGCAGGAATTAACAGGTAACTATAGAAACTAATTCTTGCCTGTGTAACATAGCAACTTCGTCAGAGCCAAGTTGGGACAAGTTGTCAAGGAGGCCAGATGGAGCACAAATCATGGTGAAATATCTTTTAACATTTGGTTGCAATCTAGATCAAGTAACACTGATATCCTCCCACTGAAAGCTCTGAGCATGTACATTGCTCTGTTAGATTTTTCAGAGAAGGATCAATTTTCAGAAGCTCTCTGAGAGTTAAAAGCTTAAAAAATGTAGGCATTGGCATTGGGAAATAGAATTTTCTGATCTTATCTATCAACAAGCATTCCCTTAACTCAGCCACTCCCCTTCTAACCTCCCCCTCCCTCCTCCCTCCTCCCTTCCCCCTTCCCCATCCCTGCCCTTCCCTCCCTTTCCTACCCCCATCCCCTGCCATCAGGCTGTCCCATTTATTTATTATTTATTTATTTATTTGTAGAGTTTTATATACCGTTATTTGGTAGAGCCATCATAACGGTTTACAAAATAACCAATTATCATTCAATAAAATGCAATTATCATAGTAGTTGGGAACAGTAGAGATTTTGTGAACAATAAACATGTTTTCTTAGTAGAAGAAAAACAGTAGAGTGAGGAGAACATTTTCATAAAACTTAATGTATCAAGTCAGAGATCCGGGAGGGGAGAAAAGGGAAGGGTAAGGGGTACATCAGGAGAGCAGGAAGAAAGAGGATTATGTCTGCAAGTTTGGTTGAGAACTGGGATGATCAGGTGTCTGATAGTTACAATAGAATTTGTGGAATAAAAATGTTTTTAGGTCTTTCTTAAGTGTTTTCAGGTTGTGCTGGGTCCTCAGGTCTTTGGGTAGGGTGTTCCAAATTTTGGGGGAAGCAATGGAAAATGCTCTTTCTCGTGTAGTTGAAAGATGAGCATCTCTTATGGTGGGGATGTTTATGTATCCTGCGTTGTTAGAGCGTAGGTTTCTTTGTGGGTTTTGGGGGGTTATGTTTAAGCCTTTTAGTCCATGAAGATCATCGTTTAGGATTTTGTGAATGATGGTCATTGATTTGTAGATAATACGTGCAGAAATAGGTAGCCAGTGAAGAGAGGTCAAAATGGGTGTTATGTGCTCATTTCTTTTTTTTCCTGTAAGGACTCTGGCAGCTGAGTTCTGCAGAATTTGGAGTGGTTTGAGGGATGATGAAGGGATTCCAATGAGTAATGAGTTGCAATAGTCGAAGGTGGAGAAAATAAGTAGTTGCAGGACGGTTCTGAAGTCAGAAGGGTTGAGACATGGCTTTATATGTCTTAGGGTTAGTAGCTTGTGGTATCCTTCTTTCGTTTTATTTGCTATGTGGGACTTGAAAGAGAGTTCAGCATCGATGGTAACTCCAAGGTTCCTGATATGGGTGGTGGGGATTATAGTTATCATTTGTTAATCTAGTATTGTCAGGGGTGGCGTAGTTGGATTAGGTTTTTTATCCATGAGTATGATTTCAGTTTTGTCGAAGTTGATTATGAGTTTCAGGAAATTTAGTAGTTGCTTGATTGAGATAAGTAGATCTGATGTTTTTTTGTATGTGTCTTCAATTGAGTTTTGTATGGAAATTAGAAGCTGAATGTCATCAGCGTAGAGGAAGTGTGGGATTCCATGATCTTTTAGTAGTTGGCAGATGGGTAGGAGGTATATGTTGAAGAGGGTAGCAGATAAGGCTGAACCTTGGGGAACTCTAGTTTTGAGGTCATTCATTTTTGATGGGGTGTTGTTGATCATTACTTGGTATGTTCGTTCAGAAAGGTAGGAGGAGAACCATTGTAATGTCGTACCAGTTAGGCCAATATGTGATAGTTGTTCTAACAGTATATTGTGGTTTACTGTGTCGAAGGCGGCTGAGAGGTCAAGGAATATGAGTAGGTATTTTTCACCTTTGTCAAAGCCTCTGATGATAATGTCATTTAGGGAGATGAGGAGAGATTCTGTGTTTAGGTTTTTTCTAAATCCATATTGGGATGTAGATAGGATGTTGTTTGTCTCCAGATAATCATCTAGTTGGGTGTGTATGACTTTTTCAATGGTTTTGGCTAAGAATGAAAGGTTTGATATGGGGCGGTAGTTGGTGAGGATATCTGGATCTAGGTTGTTCTTTTTGAGGATTGGTTTGATGACAGCAGATTTGAGGCATTTGGGGTAGTAGCCTTCAGTCAATGATAAACTGACAATTTTGGTGATGGTTTTAGTTATGGTTGGTTCAGTTGTTTTGAGGGTGGTTATTAGGATGGTGTCTAATGGATGGTTGGCTGGGTTCATTTTATTTATTATAGTTTTAATTTCAAGTGTGGAGGAGATGTCAAAGTTTGACCAGGAAGAAGTTATCTTGCTGTTGAGTTTGTTGTTCTGGTTGTTGTTGGTTATGTTGGATTGGATGAGAAGAGATATTTTGTTGTTGAAGAAGTTCACAAAGTCATCACTTCCATGGCAGGCTTTCCAATTACCAGAGTGTAACTAAGCTCCTCCTCCTGACTCTCAGATCCTTCAGATCCTTTCATTATATTCTGGTATAATATTATATTCTGGTATAATGTTTTGTAGCCCGGTTGTTGCTACTAAAGTTCTTTGTAAAAAGTTGAACACACGCTCTGTTTAATATCAATTGTTAACTATTATGGTTCTATGTTTCTTGTAATAAGCCCAGGATGGAACATCCCATCCAGGGTATCTTATTGTTTAATGTAAACCTGACTGATTTGTATTGTATACAGGAATTCCGGTATATAAAAATTAAAAATAAATAAATAAATGTTTGGTGCATGTAGAATCTTGGGTGGTTTTGGTAAGTTTTTGAACTATTGTGAATAGCATTCTGGGGTTATGATGAAATTTGGAGAGTTTATTGGAGAAGAAATCCTTTTTTGCATTGTTGATATTTTTGTATTGAGCTAGGTTGCTCCAATAGTCATTTAGGGGTAGATTTTCAAATAGCGCGCATAGGCGTACTTTTGTTGGCGCTCCAGGCGCCAACAAAAGTACACTGAATTTTAGTAGGTACGCGCGGAGCCGCGCGTATCCGCTAAAATCCGGGATCGGCGCGCGCAAGGCTATCAATTTTGTATAGCTGGCCTCCGAGGCCTCCGAGGCCGCTCGGAGGATTCCCTCCGAGCGGCCTCGGAGGGAATCCTCTAACGCCCTCCCCTCACCTTCCCCTCCCTTCCTCTACCTAACCCACCCGCCCGGCCCTGTCTAAACCCCATCCTTACCGTTGTCGGGGGATTTACGCCTCCCGGAGGGAGAAGTAAATCCCCGCGCGCCAGCGGGCCTCCTGCGCGCCGGGACGCGACCTGGGGGCGGGTACAGAGGGCACGGCCACACCCCCGGACCGCCCCGGGCCGTAGCCACGCCCCCGTACCCGCCCCCAAAACACTGCCGATATGCCCCCTAAACGCCGCGATGACCGGGCCCGCCCCCCCGACACGCCCCCGACATGCCCCCCTCGGAGAACCCCGGGACTTACGCGAGTCCCGGGGCTCTGCGCGCGCCGGTAGGCCTATGTAAAATAGGCTCACCGGCGCGCAGGGCCCTGCTCGCCTAAATCTGCCCGGTTTTGGGCGGATTTAGGCGAGCAGGGCTCTGAAAATCCGCCCCTTAGTGTGGTAGGGTTTTTGTTTTTTCGCCATTCTCTTTCTTTTTTTCTGAGTAGACATTTGGTAGTTCTGATATTTTCATTATACCATTGGTTGTTGCGTTTGGGCTGTTGTATATATTTTGTAATGATGGGATTAATGTTGTCTGCTACTTTTTTTGTGATATTCAGCCATGATGAGATAGCGTTATCGGAGTTAGATAGGTTGATGTTGTTTAGTTCTGATTGTAGAGTTTTTTGTAGGAGATCTGTTAAATGGTGGGCGATAGGATATTAATTTTGGGGTGGTTTTAAGCGTTTTAAGGTTGAGGTTGGTATGTAGTTTAGCTTGGATTAGATGATGGTCAGACCATGGTATTTCTGTAGTGTGAGTAGCGATTGAATTCCAAATTTCAGTGTTGATAAAGTTGAGGTCAATTGTGTGGCCTGCTTTGTGAGTTGGAGCTTGGATTATTTGTTCAAGATTTAGAGCTGATAGTGCATCATAGATCGTTTGGCAGGTTTTTGATTGGAAGGTAGAGATGCGAATTGTGTCCTCGATCGTCTTAACGATCAATTTCGTCTGGGAGGGGGAGGGAATCGTATTGTTGCCGTTTGGGTGGGTAAAGTATCATGAAAATCGTTAAAATCGTGAGCCGGCACACTAAAGCCCCCTAAAACCCACCCCGACCCTTTAAATTAAATCCCCCACCCTCCCGAACCCCCCCCCCCCAAATGCTTTAAATTACCTGGGGATCCAGCGGCGGTCCGGAACGGCGGCGGTCCGAAATGGCCTCCTGCTATTGAATCGTGTTGTCTTCAGCCGGCGCCATTTTGCAAAATGGCCGCCGCAAAATGGCGGCGGTCATAGACCAACACGATTCGACTGCAGGAGGTCGTTCCAGACCCCCACTGGACTTTTGGCAAGTCTTGTGGGGGTCAGGAGGCCCCCCCAAGCTGGCCAAAAGTTCCTGGGGGTCCAGCGGGGGTCTGGGAGCGATTTCCTGCCGCGAATCGTTTTCCGTACGGAAAATGGCGCCGGCAGGAGATCGACTGCAGGAGGTCGTTCAGCGGGGGTCCCGAACCCTCGCTGAACGACCTCCTGCAGTCGATCTCCTGCCGGCGCCATTTTCCGTACGGAAAACGATTCGCGGCAGGAAATCGCTCCCAGACCCCCGCTGGACCCCCAGGAACTTTTGACCAGCTTGGGGGGCCTCCTGACCCCCACAAGACTTGCCAAAAGTCCAGCGGGGGTCTGGAACGACCTCCTACAGTTGAATCGTGTTGGTCTATGGCCACCGCCATTTTGCGGCGGCCATTTTGCAAAATGGCGCCGGCTGAAGACAACACGATTCAATAGCAGGAGGCCGTTTCGGACCGCCGCTCTACCCAGGGTAATTTAAGGCATTGGGGGGGGGGGTTTGGGAGGGTGGGGGATTTAATTTAAAGGGTCGGGGGTGGGTTTTAGGGGGTTTTAGTGTGCCGGTTTTCCTGCCCTCCCCCTTCCCCCGATTTAGCTACGGACCGCCGCTGGACCCCAGGGTAATTTAAGGCATTTGGGGGGGGTTCGGGAGGGTGGGGGATTTAATTTAAAGGGTCGGGGGTGGGTTTTAGGGGGTTTTAGTGTGCCGGTTTTCCTGCCCTCCCCCTTCCCCCGATTTACGATTTTTTGACGATAAATCGGGGGAATTGGTATTGTATCGTGGCCCTAACGGTTTTTGATGATTTAAAAATATATCGGACGATATTTTAAATCGTCAAAAAACGATTCACATCCCTATTGGAAGGGTGAGTTGAAGTGTATGTTGAAGTCGCCAAGTAAGATGATGAGTTTGTTGACGGAGATGTTATTTATGATAAATTCAATTAGGGGTGAGCAGTTTTTCTCAAGTGCTCCTGGTGGAGAGTAAACGATGCAAATTTGAAGTTTTGGTGAGTCATATAAGGCAATTTCAAAAGGTGGAGAAATGGTAGATGGACGAAGTGTTAGTTGAAGGTTTTTTTTTAGATATAAGCATTAAGCCGGCATGGTTAAAAGGGGAGGTGAAAGAAGCTATTTTAGCCAAAAGATCTTCATTCAAAAATTGGAAGAAGGATCCAACAGAAGAAAATAGGATAAAGCATAAACGTTGGCAAGTTAAATGTAAGACATTGATAAGACAGGCTAAGAGAGACTTTGAAAAGAAGTTGGCTGTAGAGGCAAAAACTCACAGTAAAATCTTTTAAAAATATATCCGAAGCAGAAAGCCTGTGAGGGAGTCAGTAGGACCATTAGATGATCGAGGGGTTAAAGGGGCACTTAGAGAAGATAAGGCCATCGCGGAAAGATTAAATGAGTTCTTTGCTTCGGTGTTTACTGAAGAGGATGTTGGGGAGGTACCCATAATGGAGAAGGTTTTCATGAGTAATGATTCAGATGGACTGAATCAAATCACGGTGAACCTAGAAGATGTGGTAGGCCTGATTGACAAACTGAAGAGTAGTAAATCACCCGGACCGGATGGTATACACCCCAGAGTTCTGAAGGAACTAAAAAATGAAATTTCAGACCTATTAGTAAAAATTTGTAACTTATCATTAAAATCATCCATTGTACCTGAAGACTGGAGGATAGCAAATGTAACCCCAATATTTAAAAAGGGCTCCAGGGGCGATCTGGGAAACTACAGACCGGTTAGCCTGATTTCAGTGCCAGGAAAAATAGTGGAAAGTGTTCTAAACATCAAAATCACAGAACATATAGAAAGACATGGTTTAATGGAACAAAGTCAGCATGGCTTTACCCAGGGCAAGTCTTGCCTCACAAATCTGCTTCACTTTTTTGAAGGAGTTAATAAACATGTGGATAAAGGTGAACCGGTAGATATAGTATACTTGGATGTTCAGAAGGCATTTGACAAAGTTCCTCATGAGAGGCTTCTAGGAAAAGTAAAAAGTCATGGGATAGGTGGTGATGTCCTTTCATGGATTGCAAACTGGCTAAAAGACAGGAAACAGAGAGTAGGATTAAATGGACAATTTTCTCAGTGGAAGGGAGTGGACAGTGGAGTGCCTCAGGGATCTGTATTGGGACCCTTACTTTTCAATATATTTATAAATGATCTGGAAAGAAATACGACGAGTGAGATAATCAAATTTGCAGATGACACAAAATTGTTCAGAGTAGTTAAATCACAAGCAGATTGTGATAAATTGCAGTAAGACCTTGTGAGACTGGAAAATTGGGCATCCAAATGGCAGATGAAATTTAATGTGGATAAGTGCAAGGTGATGCACATAGGGAAAAATAACCCATGCTATAATTACACAATGTTGGGTTCCATATTAGGTGCTACAACCCAAGAAAGAGATCTAGGTGTGATAGTGGATAACACATTGAAATCGTCAGTTCAGTGTGCTGCGGCAGTCAAAAAAGCAAACAGAATGTTGGGAATTATTAGAAAGGGAATGGTGAATAAAACGGAAAATGTCATAATGCCTCTGTATCGCTCCATGGTGAGACCGCACCTTCAATACTGTGTACAATTCTGGTCGCCGCATCTCAAAAAAGATATAATTGCGATGGAGAAGGTACAGAGAAGGGTGATCAAAATGATAAGGGGAATGGAACAACTCCCCTATGAGGAAAGGCTAAAGAGGTTAGGACTTTTCAGCTTGGAGAAGAGACGACTGAGGGGGGATATGATAGAGGTGTTTAAAATCATGAGAGGTCTAGAACAGGTAGATGTGAATCGGTTATTTACTCTTTTGGATAGTAGAAAGACTAGGGGGCACTCCATGAAGTTAGCATGGGGCACATTTAAAACTAATCGGAGAAAGTTCTTTTTTACTCAACGCACAATTAAACTCTGGAATTTGTTGCCAGAGGATGTGGTTAGTGCAGTTAGTATAGCTGTGTTTAAAAAAGGATTGGATAAGTTCTTGGAGGAGAAGTCCATTACCTGCTATTAATTTCACCTAGAGAACAGTCACTGCCATTAGCAATGGTAACATGGAATATACTTAGTTTTTGGGTACTTGCCAGGTTCTTGTGGCCTGGATTGGCCACTGTTGGAAGCAGGATGCTGGGCTTGATGGACCCTTGGTCTGACCCAGTATGGCATTTTCTTATGTTCTTATGTCCTTTTTATTTTTTCTGGGAATTGAAGAGATGTTGTAGTTCTAGTTGGATAGTTGGTTTATTAGGACGGAATCTGTGTTTTTTAGCCAGGTTTCCGTAATTGCAATGAAGTCTGGTTTGCAGTCGCAGAGTAGGTCATTGAATAGGGGGATTTTTTTTTATAATTGAGCGAGTATTGATAAGTATGAATGAGAGAATCATATAGCTTGAGAGTTGGATGTGTGTGTTGTTTTTGTTGAAGGTTGGATTTTTTACATTGCGTAGAGGTTTTGAAGAAGAATGTTTTTTCTGTGTTGAGAATTCCTTAGAAGAGGAGGGAGGGTTGATTGGAGGTGAGATCTTGTTCATCGTCAAGTTTTTTTTGTTTTTTTTTAGAGTTTGTGAGGCGCGGGAGGAGGAAGGTAGTAGTTAAGAGTGAGTAAGTATTATGAGCTGCTTTGAATGGGCTGCGTGAAGGGCTGCGCAAAGGGGCCTGCTCCTTTGGACGCGCTCCTTCGGCGCGCGGCACACTGCGCGCGGTGCCTGGGGTGAGTGTAAATTTAAAAGGCACTCACCCAGCCCCTCTGTTGACGTCAGGGGGCTGGCTTTTCTGCGGTCAGGTGGTGGTGCTGCTTAGAAGCCTTTCGGAAAGGCCTGGCTGAGTTCCGTGCTGATTAGCTGCAGTCGCAATCGGGTGGGGGGGCGTCTCGCAGGATTCCTTCGTTGAAGGCAGCGGTGGCTGTGAGAAAGAGCCGCCTTCTGGGAAGCCCCTGCGGAGCTAGGCGACAGCGAGCTGATTAAGGCAACCGGCAGCGACAGGAGCCCCGCGGTGATGGTAGGTGGGACTTGTCAGGCTAACGGTCCTCTGATGATTCAGATGATTCTGATGATGATTTCAGCTATTCTATAGATAAACGCCAATAAGACAAGACAGAACTCGCCATACATGGCTCAAGGCGTCTTCTATACACCTTTGTTAAATTTTTGACAATTTCTCTTTCTCTTCCTCTAGCCGTAGCTTCTAGCTACATCAGCCTCCAAGTTCACATGACCCTGTTTATTGTAACTTTGGTTTTTCTTTTATTGTTTACGTTAATGTTCTTACCCTGTGTTCTTTGTAAGCCGATTTGATATGATCGAGATCATGAAAGTCGGTATAGAAAAGAGTTAAATAAATAAATCTACTGCAGTCAGTGGTCTCTCACTCACTGTGACAGAAAGAAGGAAGCAGTGACACTTTTATTTGTGTTCACTGGAGGCAGGGTAGGAGTAGAGTGGAGATTGAAGCAGGGCCAGTGAAGACTGATACTTGTGTTTCTCTGTCTGACAAAATATACTCAGTTTATCTGTGAACAGACTGAAGCGAAGAGAAACACAGCCTTGCCAACCTTTGTTGGTTCTGTTTCTTTTTTTTTTGAAAATAATGTTTATTGCAATTTTTAAAACAGAGGTTTGCAGCAAAAAACAAGACATAACAAAAAATGTTTGTCCGCACAGGCCTCATAGCTATCAGCAACAAGGTATATGCAGTGTAACAGGACACAAAAACTTTAATGATAGCAAAACGGAGATATAGTGGTATCTAGACCTGAGGGCCACACAACCTCAAAGCTGCAACCCCTGCTTTTAAAGAAGCAACCAGACCCATTCGCACTACATCTATCGGAATCCGAACAAATCAGCAAACAGCAGCACAAATTAAATCCCCAAATCTTTCATACAACCACCCACAACATCCTCACCCCAAAAATGTCTCCCCCCTCAAGAGACCAAGTGAAAGTTGACCAATACAGTCACATCTATAGAGCACAATTTTTTGTAGGCAGCCCCTCCTTGCAGATACAGGATGTAATACTATAGGAAAACAACTCCAAATTCCCACCACAAGGAGATAGGTGTTTCAAAGTCTGTTTGCACAAGAGCCTCAATACTAGGGATGTGAATCGTATTTCTGACGATTGAAAATATTGTACGATATTTTCAAAGTCGTCAGAAATTGGGGGCTCCCCAAAACCGATAGGAAAACCCCACGGAATTGGTAGGAGCACTGGATGGCGCGGGCCATCCAGTGCTCCTACCATGTGACAGGGGCCGCCAATGGCATGGATACCCTGTCACATGGTAAGGGCAAAGGGCCATCGGTGCCAGTTTTATTAGTGGCAGCCGACTGCCCGAGAGTGGGAGATTGCTCCTGGGACCCCCACTGGACTTTTGGCAAGTCTTGTGGGGGTCAGGAGGCCCCCCCCAAGCTGGCCAAAAGTCCCTGGGGGTCCAGCGGGGGTCCAGGGCGATCTCCTGCATGCGTGACGTCGGGAACCAGGAACCATAATGGCGCCGGCGCTACCTTTGCCCTGTCACATGATAAGGGCAAAGGGCCACCGGTGCCATTTCTCAATGCAGCCGTGGCCAGAGAGCTAGAGATCGCATCAGGAAACCCCACTGGACCCCAGGTAATTTAAAACATTTTGGGGGGGTTCGGGAGGGTGTGGGTTTTAGGGTTTTTTTGGTGTGCCGGTTTTCCCGCACCCTATTTAACGATACAATACAAATGCCCCTGACGATAAATCGGGGGCATTTGTATTGTATCGTGCACTCTAACGATTTTGGACAATTTTAAAATTATCTGACGATAATTTTAATCGTTGAAAAACGATTCACATCCCTAAGAGTTTGTGCATTGTAATGGACATGAAGATTATTGAGCATCCTATTGATGCACACTGGGATCCATATTGGTTTACTCCTAGGATACTGAAATCCTGAAGAAGAACCATGTTGGCAGTTATGGATTCAGCGACCCGTATAGTTTGATTGAATTGATGGTAACCAACCAAGAACATTGCCACACTGACTGACTGCTACTCTAAGATAAGTGCCAGCTTTTTCAGCTTTAATTTTTGTTTTGTGGCACTGTCATATATATGTTTACACAAGTTATATTTTTGCACAAAAGGACACTGTTTAATGTTTATTGCCTATGATTTATTTATGAGAACTACAGAAAAGTGGCGTGATAAGTCAGTGGCCATGTTCTGCCTCCAGTTAAAATTTTTAAAAATATATATATGTCTATTTAAAAAATTGACAAAATTTGTGTAGGGTGTGCTTTTCAAGACTGAGGGGAATGGCCTTTATTTGTATTATTGTATACCTGACTTTCTAGTATTGGGACTCTGTGTTAGCCAGTTATCTTAGGCTCAGTTTCAGCTGTATCCCTGCTGGCTGTTGTGACTGGTTTTAAGCTTAAAGCTAGCCATCTAAAATGTAGGAGCCTTGACTTGGGGTTTTAATTTGGGCTCTCAGAATTAGCCAGCTAAGTCCTCTTCTGACCCTGGCAGCTCCTCTGAGGCCACTCACTTTTTGTGTATCTAAAGATTGCCACCTAGTGGAGTTAGTAGATCAGCACATTTTCATCCCATTTGATCTAGATCACTAAGGGGTAGATTGTATAAAATGCGCATGCGCATCCCCATTTTCTATGCAACTCGCTCTTAATTGGGGAGCACATCTGTCAACATAAGAACCTTGAAGTGCAAATAAGGTGGTTTTGTCTTTTTGTTTTCTGAGCCCTGACATCCTCAGGGCTCTGGATTTTGTTTCCAAGCTGAGTGCTGCATTCAGCTGGATTGCAGAATTTCCAGGTGCTGTGCTGTTTTCCTAACCAAAGGTTGTCAAAGAATTACCTCGGTGTATAAGGGCGTGTGTCCAGAAGGGCTTCCAGATACATTTTACAATATTGATAAGCAGTCAAAACATTTTAAAGTTGCCATTTCCCTCTGCCATTGTTTACCATATATTAGCCAGATGTTTTTCTTGAGAGAGTGCACGAGGAGGCTGACAGCCAGGTTTCTGGTAGATTTTGTGCAAAGGCTTAGGTACTTGTCATCAACAAGCAAAAAACGGAATACCTCATCATCTCCCAGGATGACAACTTCATTCCTAGAGAGACATCTACCATTATAATTGATCAAACACTAAAAGACATTTCCTCTAATCTTAATCCTTTTGCAACTATCCTGGACAACCTCAAAAACACTTCCCACGTAAGAAATCTAGGCGTACTTTTGGACAATCATCTGAACCTCAAAAGATTTGTAAATAACACAACTAAAGAATGTTTTTTTAAATTACAAGTTCTAAAAAGGCTGAAACCCCTTTTGCACACACACGATTTCCGCCTTGTCCTTCAATCAATCATCCTCTCCAAAGTTGACTATTGTAACGCTTTGCTACTTGGTCTTCCAGCCAACTCCATCAAGCCTCTACAAATGTTACTGAATTCAGCAGCCAGGATCCTGACCAACTCGAATAAGAGAGACCACATTACACCCATTCTCTACAAGCTTCACTGGCTTCCGATTAAATACAGAGTCCTCTACAAAGCCATGACCATCATACACAAATCCTTAAACAACTTAGCTCCAATTGATCTTACCTTTCAATTTCGCACCAACAAATCAAAGAGACCAATAAGAAAAGCTTATCAAGTCTCCCTTTTTGTCCCTCAAGCCAAAACTCCACTAAGAAATAGGGCTTTTTCCACGGCAGGTCCTTCTCATTGGAACTCACTTCCACCAGACCTTAGACAGGATCCCTGCCATCAATCCTTCAAGAAAAAACTGTAAACTTGGCTATTTAATCTAGCATTTCCCTGATTATTTTCAGTAGACTTACCATGGCAAATTTGATTTGTTTGTTCTCTGTGTAAAATTCCTCCCTCTAATCCCTCCTTTTTTATCCACCTTTCTGGTCCCTATGTTTTTTTCCTTTTTTCCCCTTCCCTCTCATCCCCTCATCCTCCCTTATAATTATCTTCTCATTGCTCCCAAGTCCTATTTCTCTCGATACATCCATCTTTTATTTAATTTTGAATTCCTCATTGGTTTTTTGCAAGGCATCTGTTTAAGATGAATACTTTAAACTCCATGTTTTATTATTGTTCCTACAGGTTTTTATGTTAGAATGTTCTCTGTTACTTGTAATGCTTTCAAGCAAGTTTAATTGTTCAATGTAAACCGATTTGATTTGCATCTAATGCAGGAAGACCGGTATATAAAAAACCAAAAATAAATAAATAAATAAATAATAATACAGCCTTTCTGTAAATATAATTAATAGTCTCTTTTTCTAGGGATGTGAATCGGGCTTCGGACGAATGAAATTATCGTACGATATTTTCAAAATCGTCAGAAATCGGGGACTCCCCCAAAACGATAGGAAAACCCCACAAAATTGTTCGTGGGGGTTCTCTTATCATTTTGGGGGAGGGCGGGAAAAACGGCACACAAAAATAACCCCTAAACCCACTCCGACCCTTTAAAACTAATCCCTTAGCTTCCCCCACCCTCCCGATCCCCCCAAAAACATTTTACAGGTACCTGGTGGTCCAGTGGGGGTCCCGGGAGCGATCTCCCACTCTCGGGCCGTCAGCTGCTAAATAGGAATGCTAAATAGGAATGCCTTCACCTTTTCCCTAAAGGTTGTTATTGCTATTCACTCTTTTTTTTATAGTGGAAGAGTGTTGTAGAGGGTTGCCCTGTATGTAAAATAGATGTTCTCTTGACTCATCGAAGCGGACTTGCTTAAATGAAGAATTGTCTAGAGGCATTTGAGAAGCTGAGCGCAGGTTTGCACCAGATAATATAATTTCAAAGCTGCATTTATGTTATGAGGGGCAAGACCTTTGATTCCTTTAAACACTAGTGTCAGTATCTTGAATTTTATTCTCAAGGAAATAGGTAACCAGTGATGTTTATCCAGATAGGTGGTGATGTAGTAGAAGATTGGAATTCGCTCAATTATTTTCATTGCTGAGTTCTGAATATATTGCAGAGCTCTCATGGTGTTTTGCGGTAGGCCTAATTGCAGTGAATTACAATAGCCCACTGCTGACATCACAAGAGAATGAATGACTGTTTTCAAGTCTGAATTATTAAGATAAGGTCATATTCTTCTTAACATCTGTAACTTGAAATATGAATTTCAGACTACTTTTTAAATTTGTGGGTGAAGGGTTAATTTTGTATCCATAATTAAACCTAAGTTTCTTACTTCTTCAGAAATATTAATTGGTATTCCTTCCACATCCAAAGTCCTTGGGATATTATTCAAAGGGTATCTAGCTAGATAAAGAATTTCCATTTCTGAGAAGTTTAAACTAAGTTATTATTTAGCCATTGGTAAAGCCATTTGAGACAATATGCAACCTTCGACAAGGTATCTTGTGCTGACCCTTTAATAGGGATAAAAAAATTGGATGTCATTAGCAAAAATTCTATATTCTACATCAATTTCAGAGCGGAGTCCTGTGGCACACCAGTTTTTAATTCAAAAGGGGGAGATAATGCTCCGGATAATGTAATTTTAAAGTTAGATCCCTTAAGGAAAGAAGAAAATCACTGTAAAACTAAGTTGCCAACTCCCACTTTTCTAAGGCGGCGCAGCATGATTGCATGATCAATAGTGTCAAAGGCTGTGGATAAATCCATCAACACTAGGAAGTATTCTGTACCAGAATCAAATCCCCGTCTAAAAATATCAAAAAGTGTTAAAAGGAGAATCTCGGTATTATAGCCTGCCCCAAAACCATATTGCTGAGATTCAAAATAGAGTATTCATTTAAGAAGTCTTGTAATTGTTTAAGAATGATCTTCTCAAGAACTTTAGAAATGAAAGGAAGATTTGAAATGGGCCTATGGTTACTAAGATTATCACATGGTAGATCTGATTTCTGGGGCACAGGTAAGAATTAGGCCATTTTTAGTGAATCAGAAATGAGTCCCTCTTTAAAAGATAGATTCATCAGTTGACAGATAAATATGCTAATGCTATCTTTGAGACATTTAAGAGAAACATTGGAATATTCGTTGAGTGGAAAGAAATTTGGTTTTAAATTCTTTATGACCTCACGTATCTCTGAAGGATCAACCTCATTAAAAGAGTCCCATAAGATAGTCTCAGAGTTAACTTTGTTCATTTCTTGAACAGCAGAAGAGCATAAAGTAGAAATTAATCCTTTAATCTTATCTACAAAATACTGTCCTATTTTGTTAGCATCTGCTGTAATTTTTGAGCTAGTCTGATCCTTATTTGTTGTTAAACTTTTAACAATATGAAAAATCTTTTATGGATGATTTTGGGCAGTAGATATTCTATCTGAAAAGAATTTTCATTTGGCATCATTCATTTTTACTTTATACTTTTCAGCTTTGGATAGGTGGATCTGTCTATCGGTATCTAGCAAGGATTTCCTCCAACAGCATTCAGTCTATCTCATGTCTTGTTTGAGTAGGATTAAATTAAAATTGTACCAAGGGGCTTTATGTATTCTTTTTAATATGGTAATTTTAGAAGGGGCAATGATATCTAGTACTGAATAAAGAGAATGTTTCCAATGGTCTAAGGCATCTGAAACAGGAGTTGGAGTGAACTCCAGTAAGTGGAAGCAGCGCGAGCTAGTCTCGCGCTGCGACTTTAACTGGAGGCAAGCGAGTGGAACGTTGGTTAGGGGGGGTGGGGGGGGTAAGGGAAGAGGCAAGAAAGTTGAAGTATAGGTTACCCAATAGGAGAGGGAAATTCAAAGGAGGCAGGGTGATGGGGTTATTATGGGATGTTATGACCGTTAGGGGAGCAGTGGGTGAGGAGCGGCACAGGCAGCAAGTGGAGCTTTTGGTTATGTGGGATTGGAGGTCAGTTACATAGCTTTAAATAATTTTGGTATTCCCCGGGGCTAATTCTTAACTTTAATCAGTAGGGTGGGTGTCCGATACAAAAAAAAAAAATATACTAAATAAATATAATCCAAATAATAATAGATAATTTCCTAGTTTGTCATACCTTATCCGTTGCCTTCCCACAGGCTATGCCTAAGAAGGGGAGCGGGCGTTCCCGTGCCCCCATGGGACGTTCCTTCGGGCTCCCGGGCTCCCCCCGGGGCTCGTCTGCTCCTGCCGAGCCTGCTGTTTCTCCTCGCCGACGCGCGCGCGCTGCTCCTCGGGCCCCCCCCCTCCCTTGTGTCCATTTCGCGACTTCCCCGCCCTCCATGCGTTCCGCCCCGGCCTGCCCCCAGGTCCAGCCTTCCTCCGTCGATGTGCGGGAAGAGTCTGGTGAGAGCGGCCCCGAACCTGAGGACTGTGCTGCCCTGCAGGTCACCTCCCCTTCCGGCAGCGCCTCGGCGAGTGTAGCGGATGCGGCCGAGATTTCCCTCAATGCGTCCGCCCTCTCCTTCAGCTTCTTGGATGATAGCGGCTCCTCCCCCCCCCCCCGCGATCTCGCCCTTCCCAGCGCTCCTTGCCGTGCCAACCCGGCCCCCCCCCCCGGGGCCCGCCGCTCGTTCTCCAGCGGCAAGCCTGCCGCCTTAGGTTCCTTCCCTGTTGTTGGAAGGGGATCCCGGACCCCATCCCTAGCCGGCTCAGCAAGGAGCCGCGGATCCCGGGTCGTGTCGGGGGGGAGGGTTCCTCCCCCTGCCCCCGCCCTCCCCCCTGCGCCCCCTGCTCAATTAAAAACTTTTGGCAGAGCAGCTAGGGTGGATGGTGCAGGGTGTGGGGTAGGACAGCATAGGTCTGCTTTATCTAGGGGAGGTAGGACCCAGCGAGTACAGTCCTTATCAGCTATGCCCAGAAAGCCTCCTGCATTGCCGAATAGCGGCGGGGTCAGCTTAAAGGGGGCAGGGCAGTTCAGCAGCGTGGGTCCTAGGCAGCTGGTAGGGATGGCCGGTGAGGGGAAGTACCCATGGGCAGAGCGTGAGGGGCTGAGTGGGCGTTCGCTGGGGCGGAACAGGGCTTCTAGCATGGGGGTAGGTTTTGGTGCGGAGCAGGATAGGGCTGTATTCACACTCCGGGATCAGCCTACATGGGAAGATTTAGAGGTGGCGTCGCGACCTACTGGTAAGTATCTGGATAACTGGGGACAACTTAAGTTGTACAGCGGAGGTAGGGAGGTTTCTTGCTTTGCAGATGACGATGAAGACGATGGTCCCGGTACGTCGACACAAGAAGCGTGGAGAGAGAGGGAGGTCACGGAGGAGATGGATAGTCAGGAACGCGTGGGAAGGAATGACGGTGGTCGGAAGGTGGCTGTGGATCAGGGGCTTAAAGTTTCGATTGGTCCAGGTGAGAAAGTTCTAACGAAAGGGGGTAGTGCACATAAGGCAAAGAAGAGGAAGCGGGGTACATCTTCTAGTTCTTCATCTAGTGGGTCAGATTCATCGTCGGATTCATCGACGTCCAGCCCTAGGTACAAGTCCGGGTTGGGGGTCGGTCCATTGCATGGGGCGGGACATTCCGCCAGTGCTATATTAGCCGAGCTATGGGAAGGGGTGCCACGAAAGCTGCGAAGAAAAATTCGTAAGCGACGGTACGTTAACATTTTTAGCTTGTTGGAAGGGAGGAGACGTGTCAAGAAGGGCAAAAAGAAGGATAGGAAGAAACACATGACATCAGGGAGTCCTAAGGTTGCTAAGAATATTGTTAACTGGGTACGGGGATTTTTAAGATTAGCTAGTGTCGTGGGGCATTATGATTCATCCCAGTACGGGGCGTTGTTGTCCTATGCGGACAGCATCTTGGGGGCGTTTCGGGATTACGAGGGTTGGGCTTGGCTCAACTACGACGAGAAATTCCGAGACAAGATGGCTGGGAATAAAGGGATGTCATGGGGGGGTCAGGATATTAATTTGTGGTTAACACAAATGACGTATAAAGGGCTGAGTGGGACAAAAGCGACCGGGGTTGGTAGCGGGGCTTCAGGGATGGGAGGGGGGCTAGGTACTAGTGGTGGTGGGGGTCATTCCTTTCGGACAGGAGGTCAGTTGGGTAAGCCCATGCAGGGTGGGAAGACTCGGGTGGGAGGAACCGACACCTGCTGGCGATTTAATAAGGCAGTATGTTTGTTCCCGGATTGCAAGTTCAGACACGCCTGTACCATATGCAGAGGAGCGCATGCAGCCCTTAAATGTGGGCAAGGAGCCAGTGGACAACAAGGTAGAGGGGGGAAATCACAGTGAGATGTTGGGGTTAGCGGAGACCCCAGTGTTGCTTGAAGCAATGATCACTTGGTTAGAACGGTACCCTAGGAGAAGGGACGCCCAATTTTTATTTGAGGGGTTCAGGGATGGTTTTGTTATCCCTTATAAGGGACCGGGAGGTGGGGAGAAGGGGAGAAATGCAAGTTCGGTAAGGGACTATGAGGTTATTGCTCGGGAAAAAATCGGGGCCGAAGTCAGATTAGGGAGGGTGGCGGGACCCTTCGCGTCTCAGCCGTACGGATGTATGCACTTGTCCCCAATTGCAATAATTCCCAAGAAAGAACCGGGTAAGTTTCGCTTCATTCTTAATTTATCACATCCCAGGGGTAGGTCGGTGAACGACTACATACCGCGAGAATTTTGTTCTGTTCGCTATGCTTCTTTTGACGACGCAGTACGCTTAGTGCAGTTGGCGGGCCGGGGGGCTTTATTAGCAAAAGCAGATATTGAATCAGCTTTTCGGTTATTGCCCATTCATCCGAAGTGTTTTCCGTTATTGGGTTTCTCGTTCGATGGAGGGTTTTATATTGACAAGTGTTTACCGATGGGGTGTGCAGTATCGTGCGCCTTTTTTGAGACATTCAGCACCTTTTTACATTGGGTAGTGGAGCAAGGTACAGGGGGTTCAGGGATTTTACATTACTTGGACGACTTTTTGTTTGTAGGGCCGGCGGCATCCGATTTATGTCAAAGGCAATTAGATGGATTTTTGAGGGTGGCAGATATGTTTGGGGTCCCAGTTGCGGCGCAAAAAACGGAAGGACCAGTATCCAGGCTGGTATTTCTAGGGATAGAACTAGATTCAGTAACCCTGGAAGCGCGTTTACCTGCGGAGAAGGTGGGACGGTTGCGGGTGTTGGTGCGGACCGTTCGGCAGGCGGTTAAAGTGACGTTGCGCCAGATGCAGTCCCTCATAGGAGCCCTGAACTTCGCGTGTAGGGTAATTCCAATGGGGCGTGCTTTCATCAGGAGGTTGTCCAGCACGACGGTGAGGGTGCGGGCCAGGCATCATTTCATTCGCGTGACTCATAGAGTAAAGGAAGAGTTGGGAGTTTGGGAGGCATTCTTGGAGTCATTTAATGGGGTATGTATCATGCAATCGGTGGAGGTGTCCAATCGGGAGTTGGAATTATATACGGATGCGGCTGGGGGTCTGGGTTTCGGAGTGTACTTTCAGGGGAAGTGGTGCGCAGAACGGTGGCCGGAGGATTGGGAATCGGAAGGGTTAACTAAGAACATTAATTTCTTGGAATTATTCCCAATAGTTGTGGCGTTGTACTTATGGGGGAGACAGTTAGAGAATAAGAAAGTATTGTTTTGGTGTGATAACTTAGGAGTGGTGCAAGTCATTAACAGACAATCTGCTAAATGTCCACGGGTGTCGGAGTTGTTGAGGGACCTGGTTTTTAGGTGTTTGGGGCTGAATGTGACCATTAGAGCACGGCACGTGCCGGGGGAACTGAATATAATCGCGGACGCTCTTTCTCGTTTCAAGTGGCGGGAATTCCGAGAAGTGGCGCCGGAAGCGAATTTGGAAGGAGAGCAGTTTCCGAAGTACCTGTGGCAGCTGGGTCGGGGGAAGCGTGGTCGTTGATCAGAAAATCGGTGGCTCCATCCACTTGGAACGCTTATGTTCGAGGTCATAGAGTCGTTGTCACGTATTTGGAGGGGGAGGGTTGGAGGGGTGGTGAAGTTAACGCCGACGGAATTGTAAGTTTCATCCTGTGGGCAAGGAGTACGGGGTATTCGCTTACAGCAGTGCGGGCGCATCTTGCCGGATTTTCCTTCTTTCAAAAACTAGAGGGTTGGGGTTCTGCGGTTTCCAGTTTTCTAGTTAAACGAATCCTTGGGGGATGGCGGAGAGATAACGGTTTATCACCTGATAGAAGGCTGCCGATCCGTTACGAAGACCTGCGGATGCTCGTTATAGGTTTACCTCGGGTATGCTGGTCTGATTATGAAGCACTTTTGTTTCGGACGGCGTTCGTACTAGCTTTTTTCGGTGCAATGAGGGTCAGGAAGCTGATAGCTTCTTCTAAGGTAAATGCGGCAGGTTCGGGATTAAAGGCGGAGAATGTATGGATCGGCAGTGGGGCTGTGACAATCTGCATACATCGCTCCAAGGTGGATCAGATGGGCAAAGGACACTACGTGCAGCTGGTGCGGGCACGCGACCCAGAGGTATGCCCGGTACGAACTGTACAGCGCTTTGTTGAATGGAGGCCTCGGTTAGGAGGTTTATTCTTGTTACACAGCGACGGGTCGCCTTTGACCGTGTACCAGTTCGTTCAGGTTTTGAAAAAAGTGGTGTGGTTATTGGGTTGGGATGTTCAACGTTTTACTTCCCATTCCTTCAGAATCGGGGCGGCGACGTCGGCGGCAGAGAGGGGTATGTCGAGCAGCGAGATTCAACATATAGGGAGGTGGAAGTCAAAGGCATTCTTAGGTTATGTGAGAAGATAAAAAAAAAAAAAAAAAAAAAATCTTAACCCTAATACAAAAAAAAAAAAAAAAAATTAAACATAGAAGGGGGTGCTGTTGTTAATTGTTGTTTATTTTGCAGAACCGGGAGTGTTGCAAAGGGAGCAGGAATGTGTCTGGGTAACGGGCCATTCTTTTATACATTGGGCGGCGATCAGAGCGGAACACAGGCCTTATGGGCTGAATCTCGGACTGGATGTACATAATTGGACCATCAGATGGTTGAGTCATCGCGGGATGAAATGGGACAATCTGATGCCTTTTCTGCAGACATGTGTTTTGGAGAATGGACTACCTAAAGTTCTATTGATTCATTTGGGGGGGAATGATGTCGGGGAAGGTTCTTGTAAAGAGTTGCTATTGAAAATAAAAAAGGATTTCAGCAGGCTGCTGAATGTACTGCCGGGGACCCGGTTAGGATGGTCGGATATCATACTGCGTTTGAAATTTGTGGAATGGACACTATGGCGAACAGGGGTGAAGAAGTTAAACAAACAAATAGGGAAGTGGTTGGAAGGACAGGGAGGTTTCTGGGTTACGCACGAGTGGGCTTGGGAAGTCATTCCAGGATATTTTAGATCAGATGGGATACATCTATCCGATGTTGGTATTGACTTGTTCAACAACACAATTCAGGAAAGCTTGGAGAGAATCATTGTTCCTGTCAAGGACCGCAGTGGGGGGGAACAATGACAACGGAGTTGTTATTGTTCTATGGCGGGAAAACCCGAGCCCAGAAAAAGGTTTTGTATTGGATTGTTTGGTGAAAATCAGAAAAAGGGGAATCTAGTGTAACGCGGGGGGGCTGTTACATGAGATGGACAATGAGCAAGAGGGGGGCTGATGCTCATAGGTTACGACACCTGGAGCTTTACCACTGGAAGCGGTGGAAGGCCCTATAGGTGCCGAGATGATGGGGGGGGGGGGGGGGGGAAATTGTTGTACTGTGTTAATTTTGGAGGGCTCGGGTCTTATAATAAACTGCGGCCTTTATTACCCAAGCAAAGATGTCCGAGTATTTTTGGGAAAATTAAAATACGAAGGAAGAGGGAGGAATCCAGAGGAGAGAAAAGATGAAGGAGGAGAGCGAGTCTTGCATCTCTCAGTTAGTGGAAGCAGCGCGAGCTAGTCTCGCGCTGCGACTTTAACTGGAGGCAAGCGAGTGGAACGTTGGTTAGGGGGGGTGGGGGGGGTAAGGGAAGAGGCAAGAAAGTTGAAGTATAGGTTACCCAATAGGAGAGGGAAATTCAAAGGAGGCAGGGTGATGGGGTTATTATGGGATGTTATGACCGTTAGGGGAGCAGTGGGTGAGGAGCGGCACAGGCAGCAAGTGGAGCTTTCCCGCCCACCCTCCCATTTGATGTTGATAATGTTCTGTTGAATCTGTTGTCGCAGTGAGCGGGAAAACCCGAGCCCAGAAAAAGGTTTTGTATTGGATTGTTTGGTGAAAATCAGAAAAAGGGGAATCTAGTGTAACGCGGGGGGGCTGTTACATGAGATGGACAATGAGCAAGAGGGGGGCTGATGCTCATAGGTTACGACACCTGGAGCTTTACCACTGGAAGCGGTGGAAGGCCCTATAGGTGCCGAGATGATGGGGGGGGGGGGGGGGGGGGTAAAATTGTTGTACTGTGTTAATTTTGGAGGGCTCGGGTCTTATAATAAACTGCAGCCTTTATTACCCAAGCAAAGATGTCCGAGTATTTTTGGGAAAATTAAAATACGAAGGAAGAGGGAGGAATCCAGAGGAGAGAAAAGATGAAGGAGGAGAGCGAGTCTTGCATCTCTCAGTTACTTAGGTAAGAAAGGTTCGCCTAAGGACTTGGTTTCAAACCTACTCTGATTCTAACAAAAGGAAATGTCTTGTTTAATCCATAATTTAGGTATAATAAAATGAGTTTGCAAAGAAATCAGAAAATGATCTGACCATGGTTCAGTAATGTAGTCAATATCACAATTCAAAAAAACCCACTTGACCTTATATTTGTTTAACAAATATAAGGTCAAGTGAGTGACCTAATTTGTGAGTGGACTAGTCAATGGGTTGCTTCCATCCCATGGCCTCCATGATAGTCAAGAAGATTTGACAACTTTCAGAGATTGGTTGGACATCAATATGCATATTAAAATCTCCTAAAACATAATTTTTTTTTAAATCAGCATTAAAAGATGGCAGTTTTATCCTTAGAGAGATTAGTAGGAGGGGAATAAATAAGACAAGTTCCCCATTGATCACTGGAGATTGCTGAGACTGCTAAATTCAAGTAACTATTAGAAAAAATAGTTGTCATCTTAAAGGCTTTTTTGATCAAAATAAGTAGCCCCTCCTCCATGGTTCTGGCTTTGATTGTGAAAAAAAACCTGATATTCATCAAGTGCTAATTGATTTAACAAAACTGTATCGTTATCTAATAACCATGTTTCAGTAAGACAAAACACATCAGGATCATACTTAATAAAATCTAAGATAATTAGTAACTTCTTTCTTTTTGCTTGTATGTTAATCAAATAAATAGAAGGGTGGATGAGGGAATATTGGAATGCGAGTGAATTTCGACTGTAGATAGCCGTCTTCCGGCCGTTTATAAGAAAAATGTGGAAGACTAGCGATTCGTCCTCTTCCATGGATTACCGGGATAGAATCTCCTTGGATCATAATGAATGTAAAAGGTTACTTTATGCTATATCAAGGTGATGATCTCCTACCAGGCAAACTTGCTTCTTCAAAGCAGCACAATGGCTGCCAGACTGGAGTTGGGACTGCTCTACTATGTCCCTGAAGGTCCCCTGTATATTCCTCTCTTCCTCAACCTTTCCACATCTGACTGCCAACGATGAGAGAGCCAGGAGCTCTTTGCACCAATGCAAAAGACTGTATAACCCCCAACCTGCTGCTGGACTACTGTTTGCATCTTAATTTTATTGATTTGCTAAAGTTGTTTAAAGCTGTTTAGGAGAGGGAATGATTAATCAAATGTAATAACCCTTTCATTTATTAGATATGTTTTATGCTAGGTTGTCAGTGGTCTGTAATACTAAATTACTAAAATTAAGGTTAACTGCAAGTTACTGTAAATCCCTAATTGACTCTTACTTAGAAAATGTTCATCCTACTAAGGGTAACAATCTATACATATAAAAAAATGTGACTAGGTTGGGTGAACAAATTGAGTGCCCTGTCCTTTTAAAGATGCTGCTTTGCTTTGCAACTGGTAAAATCTGCTTGTGCATTTCTTGTGGAAAGTGTGAATTTTTTTTTCTGCTACAACTATCCCTTTACCTTATGTTTATCTGCTACAACTTGACTTGCAGACAAAGGTCATGGCCAAATGTGAAAGCTGTTTTTTGTTTTATTGCCAACATTGTCTCTTTTGTCTCCGAGCTGCATTCTTTTTATTCTGCCTTGATAGATATGGCAGAAAGGAATGACTACTTTATGTGTTATGTTTGAAATGCCTTTTTGAAGCTGACATTGTTCTCGAGATATAATTTTATTGGAATTTCTTTTCTTTTCTTTTCTATCCACTTATATATCAGCAGTTAGCTCTGCTGACAGCCTGACTGAAGTTGATATGGTTAATAGTATGCTGAATGGTAGGTTCTCGAGTAAAGTTAAACCTTCCAGTGCTACCACCCTGTTTCCTCCTGGCTCTAGCCTTTGGTCTTCCATGATTCTGTGGGGATTGTGCAATTCCATGACAAGTCATAATGCCATACCAGTGGTTTGTTCCTGCCTTCCGACCTGCCCATATCCTAGAATTTTGATTGTCAAGGTTCTAAATAAGGTCATAGCTAATTCAGAAATTAGCCAACTAAATGAATATTTGGGAAAATATCCAATTACACTCTAGGGGGTAGATTTTAAAACAATGCGTGTTTGCGTACTTTTGTTGGTGCACCAGTCGCAAACAAAAGTATGCTGGATTTTAGTAGATATGCGCTTAGCCGCTAAAATCCAGGATCGGCGCGCGCAAGGCTGCCGATTTTGGGCAGCCGGCGCGCGCCGAGCCGCGCAGTCTGCCTCCGTTCCCTCCGAGGCCGCTCCGAAATTGGAGCGGCCTCGGAGGGAACTCGCTTTCGCCCTCCCCTCACCTTCCCCTCCCTTCCTCTACCTAACCCACCCCCCCGGCCCTATCTAAACCCCCCCCCTACCTTTCTCCACGGATTTACGCCTCCCTCTGGGAGGCGTAAATCCGCAACCCAGGGGCGGTTCTGTAGGGCGCGGCCACACCCCCGAACCGCCCCTGGCCGAAACCATGCCCCCGGGCCCGCCCCCGAAATGCCACATCCCGCCCCCAAAACGCTGCGTCGATCGGCCCCGCCCCAGACACGCCCCCGACACGCCCCCATCAAAAAACCCCGGGACTTACGCGAGTCCCGGGGCTCTGCGCGCGCCAGCAGGCCTATGGAAAATAGGTGCGCCGGCGCGCAAGGCCCTGCTCGCGTAAATCCGCCTGGATTTACGCGAGCAGGGCTTTTAAAATCTGCCCCTAGCTGCCTAATAAGTTAAGTGGATAGAATTTAGCTGACTAACAGGAGCATTCCGAGACTGTAACTGGGGGGAGTTGAATTAGCCAGCTAAGTTAATAGGCTAACTCTGATATTCAGAATTAGCCGGATGAGGAATCTCTGGTCAGGCCAACTTTAAGATAGCTGGCTATATTCAATACTACGGTTTCACTATTAAATATATCCCCAAAGTTAGCTGGATAAGTTTATCTGGTTAATTTTGCTAGCCGAACTGTGTCTGAATATGGACCTCATTAAAGCAAGGTTTTGATTGTTCTGTCCAGCAACTTTGAAAATCACTGTGAGTAATAAGACCAAACCTTTGTGGATCCTGAAGAACTATGAGGTTGCATTTATTCTCTTTCAGAAAATATAATGGAGACTCAGTGATTCATAGGAGCAGAAGAAGGAGATGAATGGAGCATACCAGAGTGGGACAGTGAGTTTTATGGTGTAGTTATTTGGCGCGATGCTGGCAGCGATCGCACTGCGGAGGAGCGATTGCTGCCGGCTATCGCAAGAAACCCCCCCCCCCGTTTCGCCCCCCTGCCCCCCCGTTACCACGGGATTCACTATGCCTTATGGCATTAGTAAATCCAGCCCTTAGTTGGATATCTACTTCTCTGGCTAAGTAGTTAGCTGGGTAAGTAGTGGGCAGCATATGGACGTTTTGGGAAGGATCTACTTATCCAGTTAACATAGTCGGATAAGTAGTGATATTCAAACTTATCTGATTATGTTAGCTGGATAAGGTAGATCTTCTTATATTTATTTATTTAAAAATATATAGACCACACAAATCAGCCAAAGCCACAAGGGCAGTTTACAGTAAATACATAGATAATATTAAAAAAGATAAAATAAACAACAAAACCACAAAATACACACCCAAATTAAATAATTAATAGTCATCCCACACTGCAGTTTGAAAATCCCTTAAAGGCAATTCTCTCTTAATGAGCACTTCCAATATTAGGTCTAAAGTTAGCCGGAAAAGGCCTATCCAGCTAACTAGAGATTTATTCATTAAATGTTAATTTTTCAATATCTACGCCACATGTGCTATGGAAGTGCCCGCATACTTTTAATCATTCTGAGGAGGGCAATTTTCAGTCAAGTTATTTTACTTGGGTATATTATAATATTACTTAACTGTGTGGTGGTTATAAATATGTCCCATTTTGAAGCTTTTTTCCAGATCTAGGTAAACATGATTTAGTGAAGCCAATTTTGAAGAAACTGTTTTAGGATGACAACTTGGTTGAAAACTAAAGGCTGGCATCTAATATACTATTTTATTAAGCAGATTGAAAGGGTGGCATTGGCTAAGCTTTCAGAGCATCTAACTGAGAGGAATGTTTTGGATCCATCTCAATCTGGTTTCCACACTGGTTTAAGTACAAACATAGCTTTGCTTGCTCTCACAGATGATTGGATTTTGAATATTGATAAGGGTCAATCTTCTATCTTAGTACTTTCAGATCTTATGGCTGCATGTGACATCGTTGATCAGAAGATATTATTATCAATGCTGAGTTACGTCAGTGTCAAGGCATGGTGGCTTAGTGATTTTACACTGTTTCAGTTGAATGGAAGGGTGAAGACTTCTTCTCCAAATAGGTGGAATGTAATATCTCACAGGGGGGCGGTATTTCTGGAACATCAATTTACGCTTTCTGTTGGACATCATTAGATCTCTTGGGTTTAGTTTTCAATGTTAAACAGATGATCTGCAAATATATTGTACTTGTTATCAATTATGGCTGATTGGATGAAGGCTAATAAATTAGATCTCAATCCTAAAAAGGAGGAGATTTTTTGGATTGAAATGGCAGATCCTTAATCTGGGAATTTTCAAATTTGTTTGGAAGGGGTTGTTCGTCCATATATGCCCCATGTGAAAAGCTTGGAAGCAACTCTTGATTCTATGCTTAATACTGAGCTTCATATCTCTTCTATTATTAAAATCCAGAATATTGTCAAACCTGGGAATTCAATGGGTTTGACCTGGAAACTCCAGAATTCTAAAGGAATTGCCAGGTCTCTGGGCCAAAATCAGAAACTCCAGGTGCAGCTGTGAAGAGGCCCATGGTGTTGCATGCCTGAAGCAAGACATCATTTGGGCCCACACCGGCGAGAATAAAGGCAAGCATTGGCATATGACCAGAAGAAAGAACTGGGGGCAACATGAGCTTGCATAGACCCCAGAAGAGGAAGTTGATTAGGCCTATGTGTGCAGGAAAAGGGAGGAGCATCAGCACAGCCAGAAGCAGGAACGGAGAAGCCTTTGCCAGCGTGGGCTGGAAGAAGGAGCTGACTAGCATCTGCCTGCACAGCTCGAAGAAAGTGGAAGAGTCTTGTGGTCTGCATGGGTACCACGGAGGAAGGTTCTACTGCTGGACTCTCAGTGGGAAGAGAGGGTGTGAATGAACATAGGTATGAGAGGGAGAGAAGAGCAGTGAGAGTGTGAGTGAGCAAGGTTGTGTGAATGGGCATGTGTATGTGAAAGTGAGAGTGAACACGTGAGTGTGTTAGAGTGTATATGAGAAAGGAATTGTGCCCACCCCGCTTTGCTAGCTGATCCATGATAATCTCAGGTGATTAGAAATGAAAAATTCCCAGGCATGAATATTGTTGAAGGCTAGTTTCTGGTTGTTCACTTCAAGAACATATTTCTTCTGTGTTGTTTGGTATTCATAGGCTTCCTGTTAAACTTTACACCCAGATTTAAGGTTCTTTTACTAATATTTGAAGTGGTTTATGGTCTTGGTCTAGATATTTAATTGACAGGCTCTGTAAATATGTGCCAAATCTCCCCTAGAGGTCTTAGTAGTGATTTTTTTTTTGTTATTTTTCCTTCAGTTAAGAAATGCAAGCTTCTTAACACTCAGAAACAGACATTTACATGTGCAGCTCTATCCTTGTGGAATTCACTCTATAAATACTTGGGCTATTCAATGAGTTTGAAGGTTAGTTATCCTGTTAATTTGTTAGTTAGAGTGTTGGGAGGGTGGTTTTAGTTTTCTGCTGTTTAGATTTATTGTTGCAGATTTTGTTTGATTGGGACAAGATATTAATTTAGGACTATTTTTTTTTTTTTATATACGTGTGTATATTTAATTTTTATGCTGTTAATTTTGTCAGTACATCACCTTGGGCTTTGGGATAGGCATTTAATAAATTTAAATCAAAGAGCAATGAATTAATAAATAAATTTGAAAAATTTCCTGTTACGCGCCCCACCCGAGGTCGTCCTGCGTACGGGACCGCTCACCTTCGGGGGTCACAAGGCGGGTCCCGGTCCTGGTCCCGGTCCCGGTCCTGTCTCCCTCACGGCTCTTGCAAGTCTGGCTAGGCCCCGGTGTCCCTAGCCTGTTTCTGGCCGCTGTGGTGTGGAGGACGGCAGAGGCTAACAGAGACGGCAGACGGGGATGTAGGCCTCCCTTTGCCAGCAATAGATGGCTGTCTGAGTTGCTGAATCCCTCATTCCCTGAGCAACCTGCTTCTTCCCAGTCCTGGACGCTGCTGCTTCTGCAGGAGCTGGGCTTGTGGCCTCGCCGTCACCTGCTCCATCTTCATCCTCATCTTAGGAGGAGGAGGAGGACAATGATGAGGAAGAGCTGTTACCTGTGAAGACAAAAGCAAATGTGTGTCATATTGTGTGCGCCCATGCTGCAGAGTATGATGCGCAGGATGACATAGGCACTTAGAGGAAGTACCTTTTGAGGAAGAGGTGAAGGCAAAGGGAAGTGTTTTTAGGTATGGGACAACCCTGTCATCAAAGTACTGGTTTCCATATAGATAGGTTAATGGATATCCAGATGATTGATGTGAGCAGGATGTGCATTGATGGAGGCTACTATGTGCCAGGTAGTGAGGGTAAGAAAAGCGTGACAGGGTTGATAGTGACCATTAGAGGTGTATGGAGCAAGACATGTAAAGTGATGATGCTACACATTATTCTATTGTACCAGACCCTTGTTGTTTACTCCCACTCCTACATGGATTTCCATAAAAGTCCCTGAAAGTGTGCCAGCTAAGGTAGAGGTTGTTTTTCCTAAAATCTCTAAGGATAGTGGAGCCTGTGACAGAAAGACTTGTGAAGGATGGTACTGTAAGGTGAAGGCTGAGATCACATGTGGCAGAGCTGGGGGCAATTAGTGTGGTACTTGATGCAGAGAGTACAAAGATGGAGCTAGTTGACTGTTCCCAGTTGGCTTGAGGAATATCTTACCTTCAGCCCCATTCCAGCGAGCATGCAGTTGGTCCACTCAGCACCACCGCTTCAGATGTAGCTCCTGGGCCTTCTTCTTCAGGTCTTCAATCTATAGGGAAAAAAGGATGATCCCCCATTAATACTGCACTTTGCTTTCAATGTAAGTACCATATTGATACGTTATTATGGATTGTTAATCTTTACCTGAGTAGCTGTAGGATTCTGAACCTCCCCCCAGTAGCCCCGCATGCATATCCTGACTCACTCCACCCCTCCCTCACCACCACTCCCACTAGCCCCCTAGTTTCCCCCCCTCATGCATGGCCTGACCCTCTCCAACCCCTTACCCCCATTCTACTTGCACCATATGGGTAGGAGGAATCACTATTGAATGTGGTGTGCAGCTCACGCCAAGTGTTTTTATTCTGGAATAGGTTCCACCATTCCCCAAGCACAAAACAGAGGTTGGCCTCATTAGCCACCTCCAAGAACGCCAGCCATTGGATGTCCCTGGTGGTGAAATTGGGCTGCTGGGTAGGAGGAGGCACAGACAATATCCAATGCCCCTACGGATCTGGAAGTCGTGTGTGGATGAAGCGGGCATGTAACATGAGTGCACAAGATTTTTTATGCACGCACCTATGCGTGGCTGATATGCTTACATTTGTGCATGGTCATGTGTGCATTTTCTAAAGTATGTGCATAATTTGGCGTACCACTGAAAATTCCTTTGTTTTGCCGCATGCACCCTCATAAATTAAGCAATTAAGTATGCATATTCATGCTCCTTTTAAAAATCTGTGTGAAAGGTTTTGTTAGGGGAAGAGGTGCTTGTGCATTCCCAGGGACATCACTCACCTTTCCCTCCAGGAGAAAAGAATATGCTGCATTTAATCTTTAAAGTAGATACAGCACAGGCATTGACGATGCAAGGTTCCCCACACTTCCCTTTCTATTTGCCTAACCTCCAAGCGTGAGCAGGTTATGAAATCCAATACCAATAGACCTTTATTATGTCTAATTTAGCTGTGTTTGTCCATTTTAACCTTCATATGTAAATTTGCTGTGCTTTACTTTTAACTTATGTATGTATATTTGTAAACCGCCTAGACGGACATGCAAATGTCTTATTGTTTGCGGTATATAAACATTTTTAAATAAATTAAATAAATAAATGAAATCTTTAAGGTAGAATTTAAAACTCGTGTGTGAGCGTCCATGTGTGCTCAGTTCCCGGCGTGTGCACATATGGATGCAACAATTTTACAACATGCGCGCATCCAATAAAGGAGCGGACTGAGAGGGAACTTCCTAAACCCCTTACCTAACCTGCCTTCCTTTTCCCCTATCCATCCCGACCCCTAAAACCCCGTTAACTACCCTTCTTTTTTTTGTTTTACAACTTATGTGGGCCGGTCGGCTCCCGGCGAGCTTCAGTGGGACAGTGCCTAATGGTGCTGTCTCACCCCACCCACGCCCCACCCAGATCCCACCCCCAGCCTACCCCTTTTTCCTAAACCTGTTCTTCGGCGAGTACCAGGAGATACATGCATGGCCGCAGGGGTCTGAAAATCCCTGCGGCACGCGCACAGCCCAGCCACACACATACCCGGGAACTTTTGATTTCCAGTCGCCTTGAGATTACCATGGGAATTTGCTCTCATAAACACTCTTACATTTTCACACTTACTTTCACTGCTCATTCTCTCACATTCTCACATGTCCATTTACACTTTTAATTCTGCCAATCTCCCACCAACACACACACACACACACTCACGACTCTCCCTCTTCCATACACACATGCCCACTCACTTTCACACCCATGCTCACTTGCACTCAGCTCTCTCACCTACAAACACTCTCAGATCTCTTCTTCCTACACAAATACACACTCACTCACTGTCACAGACATGCTCATTCTTTCTCTCTCCCCCCCCTTTCAAAACACACTAGCAACAGGAGACTCTGACTTGGGCTCCTGGAGCAGTAGCAGCCTCTTCTTCTCCTCCTGTGCTGCGGGACGCTGCCTGTTTTTTACTCCTCGTTTGATGCACGGGCAGGAAATCGCAATGTCGATTGGCCAAGGCAAATAGGATGGGGCGGGCAAGTGGCTGGATACAGGAAACAGGCTGTGCAGGAGCAGGTAGTGTCACGAGGAAGCAAAGTTAAGAGTTAGAAAGGTCTGGAGATGGTAGAAATCACTGTCGAGTTCCTCCTTTTTCAGCTGCGCAAGACCAATGACGTTTCTTTCTTCTTTCCGGGTCCAAGCAGATTGGTTTTGCTGCAGCACCCGGTGATATCCGGTATTGGCCCGGAGACTCAATAATTCTTTTAGAATTCCAGAGTCTCCGGGCCAAATCCGGAGAGTTCCCATGTATGGCCACGCGCATATCTCCCAGTTTTCACACACACACTGGGCTTTTAAAATCCAGCCTTTTATGTACTATATATTTAGCCTTTGACTCTTTTACTGAAAGTTGCAACAAATGTAGAAACATACGGGACAATTTTCAATAAAAGGCCGTGTGCCTGACTTAGCAGGTCAGAGATTTAAGGAATTCTGATGATATACTGTATTTATAGTTCGCAACCATTTTTACAATTTTAGCAACAAGGCAGTTTAAAACATTTTTCTGGTATAATAAGTGCTTATAATCTTACAGGTTGATTTTAAAAGCATTATTCATGCAAAAATGCCCACTTATGTGCATATATATGCCGCATGTGAGCAACACAGATTTTAAAAAGCCACAAAATATGTGCGTATTTACCCGTGCATGTGTGAGGAATCTGGGGATGAGAAAGGGGCAGGGCATGGGTAAGGCTTGGGCATTCCAGGGAGGGTCCAACACTTGCATGTGCAACTTGGAATTTAAAAAATGAAACCCACAGCGCACGTATGCTAGCTAGCTGCGTAATTTTACTGCTGCTCCTGAGGAGGATTAAGTCTGTAGATCTCAAGTTTTAGGGCTTATAGGACAGAATGAGGGATTTGGGTCAACTGGGCAGTGTGCAGGATGAAGAACCAGAGGGGTCTAAAAGACCTCACTATTAACTGGATAGACTGGTAGACTAATTGTAAAACTGGGAATGTGCCTCACACAAGCATGTTTTAAAATTCACTGACATATGTGCGTAAAAGCCATCAGAGTCCTACTGAAGATACTTATACCTTAACTGTGCTAGAGTGACCTCTTAAAATTAGTATACTTATGCATGATTGGTGCATTTTAAAAGACACACACACAATTGAAAATTCTAATGTATTCTCCAACATGCGCTTGTTTTAATATTGACCTCCAAATGAGTTCCTCAGGTAACTGGAGATAAAGAGACTTGCCCAAGATCACAAGGAATGTCAGTTGTAGCAGTGGGATTTGAACCCTTGTTTTCTGGTTTGAAACCCTTTGACTCTAACCACCAGGTCACACCATCACCCAGATAAATATCTAATAGGTGTGCTGTAGCTTATATGTGTGGGTGTTCTGTTTGTTACTGTTTTTGCTATGTAGATTATTTAACAGTTAGATTAGTGGCTTGGCCTTGCCTTGAAAGACTAGTGTTTTGTTTGAGTCAAGCATCTTGACCACCATTTTATTGATGTATTTTAGATTGATGTTTTTTTCATTTTGATGTATTTTAAATTGTGTGTTTTTGATAGACATTGTATTTTTGTGTCTACAGTATAAACTGTCGGGTTAAATTCATATAAGGAATGTGGTATAAAATGTGACATAGCATATTATCTTGATCTAGAAATGTTCTTAATAAGTTGCTGGAAATCTCTATCAAATTCAAGAAGCTTCTTAGGTTCTAACAGTTCTTGGAGGCACATGTAAATAGGGGGGGAAAAGTTGTATTCTTGTACCTGCTTTGGTGGCCAGCAGCAATTCCTGTAAGAGTGATTGTAGGCCTTGGCAGCTCCCCTGGCTGCAGTTCCGAGCCTACAGCTGACAGATGCTATTGTACAAAGAGAGTAGCGCTCCTCCTAAAGGAATCTGGTAGGAAATGGCCACAAGCACAGTTGGGTTCCCTCTGGGTTTTGCAGAGGGGACAGTTTAAGCTGTAATACAATCTCATGCACAGGGGAGGCCTACACAGATAAGGGAAAGCCCTTGGAAAAAGATCTCTTGGGAGTGGAGGAAGATAAAAAGAATAGAGTATCTCAGAAATGGGGGTGGGCAGTTAGCAGGATGGCTGTTTGGGGCTTGATCTGTAGAAGAAAGACTATTCTGAAAGAGTGAAAGAAACAACTCTGAGGGAAATGAGAATGAGGGTGACTAAGCAAATCACCTAGACTGAAGCAGAAAACCACACTGACTCCAGCCTTTTCAAGTGCAGTTTTCCAGTTTTATTCTCAAACACAGTAATTTCACAAAATAGTGGATTGCCTTACCTCAGGACACTGTACTTACAAGCTTTAGAGAGAGTTAGGAGTTCCTGCACCTGGAAATGTGGGGCCTCCTGAACCCAGCTGGGCTTATACTCGTATCCTGCCCAGCTGGTCCCGCCCTCAGGACTCACCTTACCTAGCAGGGTTCCGCCCACAGAGCTCTCTCCATCTGTGGGATTTAAGGTGGACCAGGTATCAAGTCTGGTCCTGCACACACAAAAAGGGGGGAAAAACAGGGTCACTTCATCACAGAGAGAAAGAGTAGCAGAGAGAGTGTAGAGAGCCATTGCCTTGATCCAAAGAGTGTGAGTCTGGTTAACAAAACAGGTTATATGCTCTTTAGATTTGAACGAGGAGGAGAGCTAAAAAGGAAAATATACAAGGAAAAATCCACATTGATTACCGGAAGGTTTTGTGGCTGAAATACAGAGAGTTAAGAGAAAATGTGTTTGAAACGTATGTTTTAAGTAAACAGATAAGAGGAAATCTCTGTTTACAGTGAGGAGTCTATGGACATACTGAATTCTTCTGTTTCTTTGGTATTAGTCAGAGACATGTGTTTGTTTTGTTTTGTTTCGTTTTTTTTCTATAATCTGATTATTGCAGTTCCCTTAAGTTGGGGTAATGGTACACTTGCACTCTTAGAGGTGAATTTTCAAAGAGTTCAGTGCATAAAAATTAGCACATACATTCGGAAAAAGTCAGTACTTGTGTATTCTGTATTTTTTATAGAAAGTTGAATGCACATGCGTTCTTTACATTTCACATCCAAATATATGCATGTAAAAAATAGGGTGGAGCCTACATATGTAAGTTGCTATTTTAAAAGTTGAGTGTACATTTGGCAATTTACATAATTTCATTTTATATAATCTGTAGATTCAGCTGTACCAATGTTGTTATTTACTTTCATGTGTACCATTTATGATAGATGTACCAGTAGCTTATAACAGGAAGGGGGACTATGCCTAGCTCTCCCCCCCCCCCCCCCAATGCTTAATAGAAATATTACAAAGTGTGAAATCTACCCCCCTATAGATAGTTTGCCATTTACAATGATGCATAATGTTGGCTTAAGCTTGTCTGTGTGCCCTCATTTTGACAGAGGTCTATCCAGACCCTGCTTATTAGTGATGTCAGGTTAGTGTCAGTGTGGTAAGGAGTAGGGGTAAAGCAGTGGTATAAAAACCCCTACTCCCATGAGAGTAGGGGGAGATGTGAGGATTGGGATTCAGCAGATGAGTGACGAGGATTCCAAGCTCTGGAATCCTGGTAGTCTCAGATCCCTCTCCCATTGAGGGGGCTCCATAGGAAGTGTCTCCCGCTGAGAGGCTCCTGAGAGGAGGAGAGAATTCCAGGAGGGGAGTTCCTGGGAATTCCTTGAGAAAGAGAGAGAATTGCTTGCAGAGGTTGGCCAACTAGTATATTCGGAGGTGCCAAGGGAAAGGGTATCTTGCCTGGAGAAGCTACCAGATTCAAAGACTGATTCATCCATCATCAGTCAGAGACTCTAGAGCTAAGTGAGATAGGAAAAGATTATAGAGGAAGAGTTTACAGCTGCCAAACAGGTACTGGGAAGGCCCAGGGTGGAAGAGGTACCTCCCCCAAAGAACTGACCTGTTTGAAGGAGTGTTAGAAGGAGACTGATTTTTTATTTTGTTTGTTGTGAATTTTGTTGCACTACAGGTGTAATATCCTATGTGCACTATTTTGAACTTTGCATTTTGCTGCCAGTTTGTCAGTAAAGATTTTATTTCGAATAACAGCTTGGTGTGTGAAGAGTGATTTTTGTTACTCGACTGGTGTTCAGAAGAATCCCCCCATAAGTAGAACAAACCTTAAGGGCCTCGAAACCCCCCCCCCCCCCCCCCCCCCCCCCCCCGTGTAGGAAACTCATGTCAATCATGGGGGCCTTGCATGATCTGTGGCCCTCCCTGGCAGGGGCTACAAAAGGTTTTACTCACAGAAAGTTACAAATCATGATAAATAAATAAATAAGCAGTGACGAGACATTTGACAGTTCAGATGATCTGCATACTGAGGGACTGGAAGGCCTTTCTGTTCCTGTAGCTCCTGTCGGTAGCAGCTGGTGGCCTGATTGCAACGTGAATGTAATCTATTGCCCTCAAAGCTGGTGAGAAGCTAGCAATTTCCTAAAAATCTCATGATTCACCGTTGCAGCTGTGTTCCTGAGGAAAAGAAATGTATTGATTGTTTCTCCTGAGAATAGCTTCAATAAACTGGGACATACAGTGAGAACTGGATGGCTGGGCATGTAGTGGGGTCACCCCAAGGTGGTCTGGAAGGCAGTGCTGCATTGACATCCACAAACAAGGCATGTCTTCTCTGCATTGGATTCGCTAAATTCCCCTTAACTTGTGGCTGAGAGGTAAATAGTTTCTTTGTCAAATCTGTATCTGATGAATACTTGCTCATCGGACAACAGTCAAAACCTGATTCTGGAGCATATCTCCTCCTTTCTCTGCCCTCCTCTACATGACATTTATTTGATGTATTCATTTATTTCCAGCATTTACAGTTCTATGTTTCTATGTTTCTATCCAGTCAATCAGAAGATCAAGGTGACTTACAAAAAATACGTTCGCAAAAACAATAAAATATACTCACATAACATCTTATAGTATAATAAATTACTTACGCAAATTATAAAACAATAAAATCATCGGTACAATCTAACCCAATGAAATATTCAGATTTAACAGAGAACCAACTGATATTACAGATTCTTAAAAGAAATAGTGAAAAAAAAAAAGATTTTACAATCTTTCCTTAAAGATAGATAATCATCACATAAATAGACAAATTTAGGGAGAGAATTCCATATCACAAGTGCTTTGCCTCTTTCAGCCTCTGGGGAAAAATACTCTTACTTAAGAAAATTAATAATACATCTAAACATACTCATTAACCAAAATTAAATTTCTAGAACGTCGAGACTCAGACAAAGCAAATTGAAACTGTTGATGGCGAGAGCTCCTGAAAGATTTTATACTTTCTTCCATTTGTATATTTTTTGCTCTGTCAGCTAGACCCTTCCTTAACTTGTTGATTGTAATAATATAATCAGAAAATCCTATTGCACTCAAGGAAGGGTCTCCCACTACCATCGAACCTGAAGCATGTCCAGACTGTAGACTCCTCACTACATCAAATATTTCCCTACCAAAATAATTCATCTTCTCCTCCTTAATTTTCAAATTATAATCTCTTAAATGCCTCTTACAAACTATCTTATCATTAATTTGTTGAGAATGGAGCCATCAGCATTCAAGTTTGCAACTTTTTTTAAACAATCTGAGCTCAACTAAAAACCAATGAGAAATTTTTGTTACAATTTTATCCCACTCTACATATTCAAATATATCCTGAAATTATCCAGAAAGGGACCACTAGCATTTATATTGAGGTAACTTCTCAAATCTATAACCTTCTGCATATTTACCCTTTCTGAAAATCCATTTTAACTGGGAGCCCTCAACCTGAACCAACCCCATTCCAACTTAATAAAATATTAAGGCCAACAAATACTTATTTCTTGTAGACAACTCCAGTGGGACACCACAAATAATGTCCTCTTTAACAAGCCCTATACCCCAAGCTCTCTATAGCCCACCCTTGCTCAACCCTAAATACAAATCAAATGCAAAAAACTAAAGTGATACAAAGATAAGCAAACAATAGAAACTTACAATTTCCTGAATCTATGGGAATAATCTGGGTTAGAGCATAACTGTTTTGCACCCCCAGGGTAAACAAAAGAGCAAATCATGAGATGAACCTCTTTTGGTTTCACCCCCTTCGGAAGAAAACCCACTGCCAACAGAACCGCCTCTGGACCAGGACTGGCTTTTGCAACAGCTGGCCTAGAAATGATATCAGCAGGTGAAGGATAGGTTTAGGCATTCACACAAAAGAAAAATTCAGGAACTGATAATACACCAAAGCAACAAAAAATAGAATTAAACAAACCCCCAAAACACCAAGGACATACTGCTTACTCTTTCATGTATGGTTCATGTATGGTTCCTGCTTGGCCACTAGATGGTAGTACCGTTTAATCTATTGTGAAGTACAAGGAATCTTTCATCCTGACGGGTTCAATAAAAGTGTAATGGTGTGTTGGAGTAGAGCCTACCCTTTACAATGGAAGTCACTAAGAGGACAGAAGGTGTCCTGAAGTGTGGTCTATCTGGTAGAAAAGGGAACTTTCTGGTAAGGGAGGTTCAAAAGTAGTTCAGTGGGTAAAAACTATTTAGTTGAGTGTCTTGGAGGTTCATCCTCCAAAGAGATGGGATTTTGGGGAGTATAAAATATGCTTTCCATGAAGTATAAGCAGGAGTTCTGAAGAGTTTTAAGGTAATTACCAGAAGAGATTTGAGAAGTTTTGGGAGTTATGGGAGTCTGAAGAAGTAAAGGAGCTACAAGAAAAAAGGCTTGCTGGCTTGCCTTTTCAGTCCTTTGGAGTGTATTTGAAAAGGAAGGGAACACTTTCTGTGGGATAGGCAATCCTGGATTTGTCAATAGGCTCATTAAGCCTGAGCCTAGGACAGCACATATCTGAGGGTGCTTGAGTGCTTAGCCACAGGTTAGGAAAATGGATGCTAGTTAACTTCCTAACCTGACTGCCGGCACTTTTTTTTTTTAATTCCTCCTTTTTCTGTTCCTCCGACTTAATATCGTCATGATAGTAAGTCAGAGGAAGTACAGAAAAGCAGTATTTTTGCTTTTCTGTCAACTTTTTGGGCTCCTCAAAATGTAAAGCCTGCTCGGGGCAGGCATTTATTTTTGAGGGTAAAAATGTACGTGTCAGGTGCACTTTTTTTTTTTGCATCGGGGGAAATAGCTAAGAGCCTCATCAACATGAATTTACATGTGATAAGCGCTATTACCAACACGCTGTATTGGACGTGAGCTTTGGATGCACTAACCCCCGTTTTGCATTGGGGTTATGGAGGCATGTCCAAAACGCACGTCCAATCGCATGTTAAGCCGAGCGCTGCAGCCAGCACATGGTATTGCATCGGCCTGTTAGTGCAGAGAACAGGAGGGGAAGGGTGAAGCTAGAAGGGACAGAGCAAAGAAAAACAGCCTCCCCCCTACCCATCCTGTGCAGGGAACAGGAGAGGGTTGAGACCAGAGTACATAGCAGCTTACTGTCTGCCTGGTACCAGGGAAGGTTTCTTCTGGGTCAGCAGAATATAAGAACATGCCATACTGGGTCAGACTGTGTTACTTTCTAGGAACTACAGAGAACTTAGGGAAGATTCTTGCTGTCTGTAAGATTTGATTGGTGGAGAATAATTCTAGAGGAAGTGAAAAGTGTGTTCGTGCACATAAATCATGGAAACTTAGAAGCATGATGGTAGAAAAAGATCATAAGGCCTATCTAGTCTGCCCAAACTTCCAACTAATTCAGTTTTACAATCCTCACCACTCTTTTGGAAATCCTCTTTGTTTATCCCATTTTTTCTTAAATTCAGATACTGTACTTTCTCCAATACCTCCACTCAGAGGCTGTTCTGTGCATCCACTACTCCATAAAAAAAATATTTCCTTAGATTACATCCGAGTCTACCACCTTTCACCCTCATCCCATGACCCTTTGTTCTAGAGCCTTCTTTCCATTGAAGGAGGCTCATCTCCTGTGCATGGAAACCTTGGAGATATTTAAATGTCTCTATTTTATCTCCATTATCTCGCCTTTCCTCTAGGGTATACACGGGGCGGATTCCGGGTAAAGATCGGCCTGGGAATTTTCCACCCAGGCCGGCCCAGGAGATACCCTGTGGTCTGCCGAGCACTGCTCTGTTGCGACCGCGCTCGGCAGACCAAGTGACCAGAGCAACCGGCTCACCGGGGGATGCCCGATCCTCCGATAGGCCAATCCGCCCCTGGGTATACATGTTTAGATCTTTAAGTCTGTTTCCATATGCTTTAGAACTAAGATCATTGACCATTTTAGTAGCTACTTTATGAACTCCAGCCAGTTTATTTCCTTTTGAAGGTCCTTCTCCAGAATATTCCAAATAGAACAGTTCCTTCACAACGGTTTACAGAAGGCATACAATATAACACAATATAAAAACAATAAAATTAATAAATCAAATGCCAAACATGCCATTTAAAATACAATTGTACATAAAATCATCATAAATATTAAACTAAAACTTCTACTCTGCATATCCCTCAATCTATAAATTAGGACATAAAATATCAAAATAAAATTATAAAAATTATCCCTTACAAAGTAAAACCAATAAATCAAACCCCTCTATATTTCACTGGTTTCTGAAGCAAATGCCTGTGTGAACAGCCAGGTTTTAAGCTCTGACTTAAAATAGAGATGTTATAAGAGGAAATAACCTTTTTGTTAGGAAAGTAAATAAAGGAAAGAAAAAAAGAGGCAACTATGGTTTTCTAAAGAAGAAGCTGAAAATGTAAGGGAACATAAGAACATAAGAACATAAGAAAATGCCATACTGGGTCAGACCAAGGGTCCATCAAGCCCAGCATCCTGTTTCCAACAGTGGCCAATCCAGGCCATAAGAACCTGGCAAGTACCCAAAAACTAAGTCTATTCCATGTAACCATTGCTAATGGCAGTGGCTATTCTCTAAGTGAACTTAATAGCAGGTAATGGACTTCTCCTCCAAGAACTTATCCAATCCTTTTTTAAACACAGCTATACTAACTGCACGAACCACATTCTCTGGCAACAAATTCCAGAGTTTAATTGTGCGTTGAGTAAAAAAGAACTTTCTCCGATTAGTTTTAAATGTGCCCCATGCTAACTTCATGGAGTGTCCCCTAGTCTTTCTACTATCCAAAAGAGTAAATAACCGATTCACATCTACCCGTTCTAGACCTCTCATGATTTTAAACACCTCTATCATATCCCCCCTCAGTCGTCTCTTCTCCAAGCTGAAAAGTCCTAACCTCTTTAGTCTTTCCTCATAGGGGAGTTGTTCCATTCCCCTTATCATTTTGGTAGCCCTTCTCTGTACCTTCTCCATCGCAATTATATCTTTTTTGAGATGCGGCGACCAGAATTGTACACAGTATTCAAGGTGCGGTCTCACCATGGAGCGATACAGAGGCAATATGACATTTTCCGTTTTATTCATCATTCCTTTTCTAATAATTCCCAACATTCTGTTTGCTTTTTTGACTGCCGCAGCACACTGAACCGACGATTTCAATGTGTTATCCACTATGACACCTAGATCTCTTTCTTGGGTTGTAGCACCTAATATGGAACCCAACATCGTGTAATTATAGCATGGGTTATTTTTCCCTATATGCATCACCTTGCACTTATCCACATTAAATTTCATCTGCCATTTGGATGCCCAATTTTCCAGTCTCACAAGGTCTTCCTGCAATTTATCACAATCTGCTTGTGATTTAACTACTCTGAACAATTTTGTGTCATCTGCAAATTTGATTATCTCACTCGTCGTATTTCTTTCCAGATCATTTATAAATATATTGAACAGTAAGGGTCCCAATACAGATCCCTGAGGCACTCCACTGTCCACTCCCTTCCACTGAGAAAATTGCCCATTTAATCCTACTCTCTGTTTCCTGTCTTTTAGACAGTTTGCAATCCACGAAAGGACATCGCCACCTATCCCATGACTTTTTACATTTCCTAGAAGCCTCTCATGAGGAACTTTGTCAAACGCCTTCTGAAAATCCAAGTATACTATATCTACCGGTTCACCTTTATCCACATGTTTATTAACTCCTTCAAAAAAGTGAAGCAGATTTGTGAGGCAAGACTTGCCCTGGGTAAAGCCATGCTGACTTTGTTCCATTAAACCATGTCTTTCTATATGTTCTGTGATTTTGATGTTTAGAACACTTTCCACTATTTTTCCTGGCACTGAAGTCAGGCTAACCGGTCTGTAGTTTCCCGGATCGCCCCTGGAGCCCTTTTTAAATATTGGGGTTACATTTGCTATCCTCCAGTCTTCAGGTACAATGGATGATTTTAATGATAAGTTACAAATTTTTACTAATAGGTCTGAAATTTCATTTTTTAGTTCCTTCAGAACCCTGGGGTGTATACCATCCGGTCCAGGTGATTTACTACTCTTCAGTTTGTCAATCAGGCCTACCACATCTTCTAGGTTCACCGTGATTTGATTCAGTCCATCTGAATCATTACCCATGAAAACCTTCTCCATTACGGGTACCTCCCCAACATCCTCTTCAGTAAACACCGAAGCAAAGAAATCATTTAATCTTTCCACGATGGCCTTATCTTCTCTAAGTGCCCCTTTAACCCCTCGATCATCTAACGGTCCAACTGACTCCCTCACAGGCTTTCTGCTTCGGATATATTTTAAAAAGTTTTTACTGTGAGTTTTTGCCTCTACAGCCAACTTCTTTTCAAATTCTCTCTTAGCCTGTCTTATCAATGTCTTACATTTAACTTGCCAATGTTTATGCTTTATCCTATTTTCTTCTGTTGGATCCTTCTTCCAATTTTTTAATGAAGATCTTTTGGCTAAAATAGCTTCTTTCACAAAGAGGATAGGTGACATTATCTGGAAAAGCTAAGAGAAGCCGGGAAAGTAGTCAGGAATGCAAAGTTTCAAATGGAAGAAAAAATAGAAAATATTATAAAATGGGGTGGGGAAAATTCATTATTTATTTATTTAAAATATTTATTGACCACCTACCTATAATTCTAAGCAGTGTACAAATTTAACATCCATAATTATAATACATAAAATATAAGGTGTTATTCATCTAAATTAAACAGTCATAAAAGATAGCATATAATTTCCTACTTCTTCAAGAATTATCAGCAACATCATTATGTCAAGTCAGTGCATTCTGTACTATTTCACATATTGAAGGCTGCCTGGATAAAGAAGGCTTTTACCCTTTTCCAAAATTTCAGTAAACTAGTTTCTTCTTTTGGACACACTGGCAACAAGTTCCAAATAAGAGGACCTTACACATAGAAAAGCCTATCATGTGACTCTTCTAATCTAACCAATTTAATGGAAGGCACATCCAGTAGGGAGTTGGATCTTAAAGCCCTAGAAAGCTGGTATAGCTTTAACATGGAATTAAAGCCACTTGAAGCCAGCCCTTTTATACTCTTGAATACCAAGAGAGCCATCTTAAACTTTTTTTCTCCAAACAATGGGCAACCAATGGTATTTTATTAAGTTTGGTTTTATATGATATGAGGTAGGGATCCCAGCAACTGCCTAATTTTGGATACATTGAAGCACTTTGGTCATATTCAAAGGTAGTCAAATATATAGTACATTGCAATAATCGACAGTTGACATTACCATAGAATATATGACTGTCTTTAGTCACCTTCTTTTAAGAAAGGATGTAGCCTTTGAAGTATCTGTAACTTGAAATAGGATGAGCACACCACTTGTTTAGTTTGTGGGCAAAAATACAGTTTTGTATCAAAGATTGCACCCAAATTGCGGACTTCATGAGAAATCATGATATTGAAACTATCAAAAGAAAAATGTGATGATATTTTGTCGGAGAGGAATTAATAGAGATATAAAATCTCATTTTTTTCCATATTGATCAGCAGCTTAATTTTAGTCAGCCAAGCTTGTAAACTCAAACATGAAGCAACCTTCTGCATCACATCAAGATAAGATCCCCTAATCAGAATGTAGAATTGGAGATCATCTGCATATATTCTATATCTGACGTACAAGTCAGCAAACATGTGACAAATCGGCTTTAGATAGTTATTGAATAAAATGGCTGAAAGAGCTTATCCCTGAGGCATTCCAGATAGAATCTTAAATAGCCCAGATTTATTACTGTTTACTTGAACTTGATAGCTTCTATTCTTCAGAAAGAAGGAAAACCATTTAAGAACCAAATCACCAAACCCAATTTCTTGTAAACATTTAAACAAAATATTATGATCTATTGTGTCAAATGCTGCTGAAAGGTCAAGTAACACCAACAAAACTTTGGTGCCAGAATCAAATCCTCTTCTGAATGCATCACATAGTGATAGTAATAAAATCTCAGTACTGTGGCCTGGCCTAAAGCCGTACTGCTGTAAATCTAGAATGTCATATTTGTCCATAAAATCTTGCGATTGTTTTAGGACAACTTTCTCTGGTATCTTAGCCAAGAAATGTAAGTTGGAAACTGGATGATAGTTCTTAAAGTTGTCCTGTGCCAAGTGTGGCTTTTATAAAACCATTTCCGTTTTGATGAATAAAAAACTTTTGGACCAAAAATCTCCTTGCACTCCTGTTGGATTTGATTTTTTATAAAACCAGCCATACCAAAGCTTCCTTCATAGGATCCGGAATATGTCCTTCATTACAGAATAAATTCACAACATTTGTAACAAAGGGGGCAAGATCATCTAAGCAATTTGAAAGACACATTTGAGCAATCGCTCAATATGCAGTAGTTAACTTTGAGATCAGCCATGATATTGGTTATTTATTCTACGGTAGTTTCCTTGAAAACTTCACATCTAATTGGGGTATCAAGATAATCAATTTCTTGAATCACTCTTGAAGGAATGAGCAACTCAATATTTTTAACAAAAAACTGACCTATCAGATTGAGATCAATATGATTACCTGTGACAATATTAGGTGATTTAATCATAGATTTCACAATAAAAAACAAGTCTTTAAGTTAATTGGTGGGTTCACGAATCTTATTAGAAATGCATTGGCGCTTAGATTGGTCGGTCTTAATCTTATCTTCATCCATTAACAATAAAATTATTTTTATCTTGCTCTAAATGGGACTTTTTTTTCAAGATATGTTAGTGATAGGAGGAAGTACAAAAGTGTCATTGTGAGTCTCAGAGGTGAAAGGAAGGAATATGTACGGGCTGATGAGGAAAAAGCAAAATTGCTTTTTCCTCATCAGCCCGTACATATTCCGGCACTGGATGGCCGGCGCCATCTTTAAAAATGGCATGGGCCATCCAGTGCTCCTACCATGTGACAGGGGCCAATGGCACGGATACCCTGTCACATGGTAAGGGCAAAGGGCCATCGGTGCCATTTTGATTAGTGGCAGCCAACGGCCCGGGAGCGGGAGATCGCTCCCGTGTCCCCCACTGGACCACCAGGTACCTGTAAAATGTTTCTGGGGGGGTCGGGAGGGTGGGGGAAGCAAAGGGATTCATTTTAAAGGGTCGGGGTGGGTTTAGGAGTTATTTTTGTGTGCCGTTTTTCCCGCCCTCCCCCAAAACGATAAGAGAACCCCCACGATCAATATTGTGGGGTTTTCCTATTGTTTCAGGGGAGCCCCGATTTCTGACGATTTTGAAAATATCGACGATATTTTCAATCGTCTGAAGCCCGATTCACATCCCTAATATTTAATGCTAAAAAATGCAGTTATGCACTTAGGGGAGAGGAATAGGATAGGGAGTGAAATTCTTCTAAACATGAAAAAAGGGCAGGATCTGGGGGTGATCATATCTGATTATCTTAATGTGGCCAAATAACTAGATTACATGACAGCAAAAGCCAGAAAGATGCCTGGCTGCATTGGGAGAGAAATGGTCAGCAGAAAAAGAGAGGTGAAATTGCCCCAATATAAGTCCCTGGTGAGACTTCATTTGGAATATTCTGGAGAAGGACCTTCAAAAGGAAATAAACTGGTTGGAGTTCATAAAGTAGCTACTAAAATGGTCAATGATCTTAGTTCTAAAGCATATGGAAACAGACTTAAAGATCTAAAGATGTATACCCAGAGGCGGATTGGCCTATCGGGGGATCGGGCATCCCCCGGTGAGCCAGTCGCTCTGGTCATGTGGTCTGCCAAGCACGGCCGCAACAGAGCTGTGCTCGGCAGACCACAGGGTATCTCCTGGGCCGGCCTGGGTGGAAAATTCCCGGGCCGATCTTTACCCGGAATCCGCCCCGTGTATACCCTAGAGGCTGTGTGTAGGTCCAAACTGCTGAAATGACCTCCTGAAGGATGACAGGACTTTTACTGACCTACTGTCATTTTGTTAGGCATTAAAGACATTTTAATTCACCACCACCTATTTGTAGAATGTTCAGGCTGAGCAGGTCCTCTGTCACTAACTCATTGTCACAACTAAGGTAACAGCTAGAGCTGGGGAAACCCCACAGGGCAGCACAGGACTTCAAGGCAGGACAGAGAGGATCCTCCACCTGTAGCAGCCACCTCCCCTGCATGTTGAGCCTTTGGGTTCTGGCACCTGCCAGGATTTAGACTGTGACTGGAATCAAGGTGTAGGCTGGAACTTGGAGACACAGGCTGGAGACAAGAACTAGATACAAAGGCAGTGCAGGGCTGGAGACTGAGGCAAGGACTGACTGGCAGTGCAGGGAACAGATACAAGGGACAGGACTAGGCCAGACAGCCAAGGACAGGACAGGGCAAGCACAAAACACAGACAAGACAAGGACTAGATAGGACAGATAACACAGAAGGCCTGAAGACCACAAGCTTGAGACCCAAAGGCCACTAAGCAGAAGGCCTGAGAAGCCTACATGACTAAGCAGTAGGCCTCAGAAGGTCACAGGACTAGGCAAAACAGAGCTGGAAGGCCCTGAGACCACAGGGAAAGCAAGGCAGAGAAGGGCCAGGCAAGGAACCGAGAAGACTTGATTGATGACAAAGCTTCAGTTATTGCAAGAAGCGGGACTAAATAGACCAACCCCTGCTGACTCATGAGCCAATGATGACTGGCTGGAGCAAAAGCAGATGTAGCTCTGTGGGGACCTCTGGTAGCAGGAAGGCTGCATAGCAGGCTGAATCGTATCACTAATAAGTTAGATGTAATGTATTTATGAATTTATTCAGAATGGTGTGTATGATGATATTGTTAATATGTTCTTACTTTTACTATATATTTTCTATTTTCTATTGCTTATTTTATTTATTTTATCCTTATTTTGATTCTGTTACTGATATGTGTTTATTGATTATTGTAATATTTATCTGATGTAACCTGCTTTGAGAACTTTCTTGTGATGGATATAAATCTATGTATATAAATATACATATTTCATGAAATAGAGATTTGTAAGCCATAATATCTGCATGCCTGAATAAATATACTTCTTATTCCTAATAGCTACCACAGAAAATCAAACTATTTATGAATCCATATTAAAACTGGAAGCTACATTTTAGTTGCCCAGGTACATTTTCTGAGTATTTCTATAAACAGGTACATCTTAAAATTCATGGTGTCCGAAGTTAGGGTGTTCCTCAAGGCTCCCCACTATCCACCATCCTCTTCAATGTTTACCTCCAGCTCTCAGTCATCATCATTAGAAGCTTTGGTCTCAAAGTGTACATCTATGCTGATGACATACAGATTCTTCTCCCTCAACTGGACTCACAGGATAGCATACCGGTGCTCATCAATCAGTTCCTTAATCCAGTAACAAACTGGATGGCTACCTATCGACTTCAATTAAACAAGGATAAGGCAGAAATCCCATGGGTGAGTAACATGGCCAGAAAACACCCCTCCACTTTCTTTGGATTACATCACCCTACACAATCAATGAGAGGTTAAAAGTCCAGGTGTCATTCTTGAGCGTGCCCTGCTCATAAAGAGTCAAGTAACAACAGTAACTCATAAAACCTTTTGGTTTCCATGCATGGTAAAACAATTGCACTTCCTCCTAAAACCAGCTGACTTCAAAACAACCCATGCAATCATAGTACTATTGTAATGCCATCTATAAGGATCTGTATCAAAAGATGATTGCCAAACTTCAGGCAATACACAACGCTGCCACTGGAACTGTCCGCTGCAAGAGACAATGGAAATGGGCCACTCCTCTATTGTTCTCACACGACTGGATACCCATTTCTCTACACATTAAATCCTGTCTCTCACTTTCAAAGCAAAGAAAGGCATTGGTCCTTCTGACAGTATCTGACAGAAAGTGAGGGGATATCACGCCATCCGAAGCATGCATCCAACTCACAAATACATTACCACCTAATCATGTTCACTGCTCTCTAGCTGAAAAAAAACCAAGATCCAGATCCTTTAAGGTGCAGCACCAGACTTGTGGAACACATTCTTCCCTCACCCCTAACCTTGTGAGCCACTAATAAGGGCTTGGCTTTCTGTCACCTGCTGAAAACCTGACTCAGCTGCCAGTATTGCCACAGACTAAACATAGCATCTTTTGATTTCTCACAATAGGCTGCAGGTCTACAGACATTATATATTAGTTCCTCATATAGCCTCAGCTTTTCTATGTACTGTTTTTGTTACGATCTAGAATGTGTTCTTCAGTACCTACTATAACTGTAATGTACTCACCTTACCCTTTCATCTTTTGTAATGCTTTCTAAAGTAGTGCTCCAGTGGAATAGGAAACAACAATTACATTCAATTAATGGAACTGAAAGGAAAAACATGTGAATGCATAGGAAATGAATGATTTAAACATTCCTGCTGGTATAATGTAATCATAGGCTATAAATATGGCCCTACCTAAACTTTGGGATAAACGCAGATGGTTGCAGTAGAATAGTGGACAAGACAGAAAATTGCGGGAAAAAGCTGCTTGACAGCCCACAGGTAGAAAAGAGCTGATCAGAAAGGCTCTAGTTAAATTGAGATTTTATGGAAATTGTGGATACCACAATATTAAGGCCTTAGCTATGAAATTATTATCATCAGGAGACTGCGAGGAATATTTCAGGGAACCAAGGTGAATTAAGGTTTGACCTTCTTTTTTAATATCTTCTTTCTTGACACTTTCTCTCATATGCACTTGTTTTCAGGTTCCAGAAATGAGCTGCATTGATCCTGTTTTGAGAGATCAGTCATAACTGTAAACAGCAGGTCCGGTGATTTATGACTAAGCCTGCTGATGCTCCTTGGAGATGTTTGAACCACCTGTGGATTGAGAACTGGCTTAAGGAACTGGGGATTTAGAGGCTTCAGGAGTAACTGTGCCCTCCACAGTCATACATGGAATGAAAGCTACAGTAATTTGAAAGTGATTACAGCAAAATAAAAAATGAGCAACTAGCCAGTCTGTGATAAACAGATTTTTTTTTTCAAGCCTTACAATCAATCTTTGTGTTTTAATGAAATCAGCATGAGCATGACAAATATATAAGATTTCTAAAGCCAGAAGTAATGCTTTTAGAATGATTCACTGCATCCCATCTGTATAACCAATAGATTCGACATGCCATGCATCTCTCGGGGTGGGGTTCATAATGAACTTTAAAATGATTCTCAAGATTATCGACTCTCAATAGCATTTTATACCAGTTGATCAACATTGGTGGGTAAGGCACAAAATAAAGCTAAAATATACAAATGATATGTCCTGTAACTTTGGGAGTCACCCGGACAAATCTTTGGTGTAAAAAATATTGCCCTCTCCCCCAAGTCTCCATTTAAATTTTGTTTGAGTAATTAAATTATTACCTGCACAATATTTATCCAGGTAAAAAAAAAAGAGGTGGTGTTGGGGCATTCCTAGGGCCGATTAGCGCTACTTATTCAGCGCTATCCAGATAAACGTATTCCGGTAAGCCTGGTCATGCTGGAGGACTGTCCTAAAATTATCTGGAAAACATTTTAACAGTAAATTTTTTCTGTATCCGGATATATTCAGTGATATCCAGTTATGTTCCACTGAATATTCAGAGAACTTTCCTGGATTACCCAATATTGAACCTCACAGGCACTGAGATATGTCATACTGAGTCAGACCAAAGGTCCAGGGAGCCCAGCATCCTGTCTCCAGTAGTGGTCAGACTAGGTCACAAGTACTCAGCACATCCCAAGAGATAAGGGGTGGCTCCCCCAAGTCTAGCAGGTAAAAAATTGGTTTATGGACTTTTCCTCCAGGAACTTGTCCAAACTCCTTTTAAACCAGTGTTGTACAGTAGATTCCTTAAAAATATATCCTCTGCCATCAGGGACATAGGGTGATTGACTGCTGAAGTTGGTGGTGCACCAGAAAATTTGCTGCTGTCAAGTGCCCTAGAACACAGTCCACCCTCCTACATTACAACTGTATGCTCACAGCAACCCAATCCTTAGAGGGAAAAGTAGCTAAGTCTATCCCTTAAAATAATCGCCTAATCTGCTAACATCAGTTACAATAAAATATGTGAATGAAAAAAAAAAATTTCTGCAAGAACATTCAAACCATTTTTATGCAATCAAATGAAGTTAAGAAAGAGTAAACTGTTTAAAATAGAAATGAGAAAAAGAGGACCATAATGAGGTAAAAGCCAGTGATGATAAGTACCATAATTTTTACAGCAAAAATTCAAGTTACACAAGAACTGGACCTTTAAAATACATTCAAACCCTTACCAAATACAAAATAGAAATGTGCTACCAAAAACTGTACTGAAAACCAGAAGCTCAAATGCAATAAAATCAAGAGATATAAAACATTCATAATATTAAAATAATGCTAATAAAAAGAATAAATGTCAACGCAGCAGATGAAAATCCAATAGTTTTAAAAAGCTTGTTTAAATTTATTCTAATATTTCTGAAACTTTAATAAAATATTTCAAAACACCTGATAAATAAAACATCAAATAATTTAAAAAATGTTCTATTACTTCCCCCAAAAAATGCGGATGACAAACAAATTTTAATTCCAATTCAAAATTCACTGGATGATACTTACAAGAAAAGTGTCACATATCTATCTACAATCAAACATCTGCTAACTCGCTTGAAACTCATAATTAACATTGAAAAAAATGAATTAATTATCATGGATCGGAAACCCAGCCCATCACCTCCACCTCCCCTCTTGCTCGAGAACCATAATGAACCCATCTTCCCAGTATCACATACACGCAACTTAGGAGTGATCATTGAACATAAGAACATAAGAACATAAGAAAATGCCATACTGGGTCAGACCAAGGGTCCATCAAGCCCAGCATCCTGTTTCCAACAGTGGCCAATCCAGGCCATAAGAACCTGGCAAGTACACAAAAACTAAGTCTATTCCATGTTACCATTGCTAATGGCAGTGGCTATTCTCTAAGTGAACTTAATAGCAGGTAATGGACTTCTCCTCCAAGAACTTATCCAATCCTTTTTTAAACACAGCTATACTAACTGCACTAACCACATCCTCTGGCAACAAATTCCAGAGTTTAAATGTGCATTGAGTAAAAAAGAACTTTCTCCAATTAGTTTTAAATGTGTCCCATGCTAACTTCATGAAGTGCCCCCTAGTCTTTCTACTATCTGAAAGAGTAAATAACCGATTCACATCTACCCGTTCTAGACCTCTCATGATTTTAAACACCTCTATCATATCCCCCCTCAATCATCTCTTCTCCAAGCTGAAAAGTCCTAACCTCTTTAGTCTTTCCTCATAGGGGAGTTGTTCCATTCCCCTTATCATTTTGGTAGCCCTTCTCTGTACCTTCTCCATCGCAATTATATCTTTTTTGAGATGCGGCGACCAGAATTGTACACAGTTGTAAGGAATCAGGTAGGCGAGGATAAGGTAAAAGTAAAATAATATGTTTATTGGTATACAATCTTAAGTCCAAGTATTAAAAGTATACAGTTCTAAGTATATACAGTTCTAAGCATTTACAGTTCTAAGCATTAAAGATATTGCTTAAGCATATACATCTGTATCCGTGCGCAATATTTCGGCCAATACTCACAACACCCTTTTCGTCATCAGCCTGGCAAGGAGAGAGCGCATCACAGGCGAGAAAAGGGGTCTCTTTTCTCTTTGTACGTCTACAAAGACTAAACATCACTTTGCATTTTCCGCAAAGGAACTCTCTCAGTTTGTCGGCCAAAGCTACCTTTCTTTTATAGCCTAATGTAAACAAGTGTGCGTGCCGAATCTTGTGTTTATGCCAGGACAGGATTACTCACAATCTGTTTACGTTCTCAGAATCAGACCTCAGCTAGCAGTACCAACCTAAACAATCTAGACTCAAGGATAGATAGTCAGGTCATCTTACTCCAGGCTGAATGTCAGTGCTGCAGCTGATTCTGCAGTGTCCCTCACAACAGTATTCAAGGTGTGGTCTCACCATGGAGCAATACAGAGGCATTATGACATTTTCCGTTTTATTCACCATTCCCTTTCTAATAATTCCCAACATTCTGTTTGCTTTTTTGACTGCCCAGCACACTGAACCGACGATTTCAATGTGTTATCCACTATGACACCTAGATCTCTTTCTTGGGTTGTAGCACCTAATATGGAACCCAACATTGTGTAATTATAGCACGGGTTATTTTTCCCTATATGCATCACCTTGCACTTATCCACATTAAATTTCATCTGCCATTTGGATGCCCAATTTTCCAGTCTCACAAGGTCTTCCTGCAATTTATCACAATCTACTTGTGATTTAACTACTCTGAACAATTTTGTGTCATCTGCAAATTTGATTATCTCACTCGTCGTATTTCTTTCCAGATCATTTATAAATATATTGAAAAGTAAGGGTCCCAATACAGATCCCTGAGGCACTCCACTGTCCACTCCCTTCCACTGAGAAAATTGTCTATTTAATCCTACTCTCTGTTTCCTGTCTTTTAGCCAGTTTGCAATCCACGAAAGGACATCGCCACCTATCCCATGACTTTTTACTTTTCCTAGAAGCCTCTCATGAGGAACTTTGTCAAACGCCTTCTGAAAATCCAAGTATACTATATCTACCGGTTCACCTTTATCCACATGTTTATTAACTCCTTCAAAAAAGTGAAGCAGATTTGTGAGGCAAATGAACTATCTTTAAAAAAGCACATCACAACCAAAATTAAAGATGGATATTATAAAATATTAACCCTCAAGACGCCTAAAACCTTTTCTAACCACTGAAGATTTCAGATCTGTACTTCAACTACTTATTTTCTCCAATATCGACTATTGCAACTCCCTATTACTTGGACTTCCATCTTCGAGCATCAGACCACTCCAATTCCTACAAAACGCAGCAGCAAGAATTCTAACACATGTTAAAAAACATGAACACATTACACCCATCCTTATTTCCCTACACTGGTTACCAATCAAATACCGTATTGAATACAAAACCCTGAACATTACACACAAATTAATATATAAAGATGAATTTAACTGGTCAATCATTAACCTTATTCCTCACATGACTCAACAAAACCTTCGTTCAAACAACAAAGGCCTTCTGAAAATTCCCCCTGTTCGAACAGCTCAACTATCAACAACCCTTCAAAGAGCCTTCTCCATCGCTTGCCAAAAATTATGGAACTCACTCCCCATGGACCTTAGAATGCAACCCAATTTGAAAACATTCAAAAGAGATCTGAAAACTTGGCTGTTTTTCAAAGCTTATAATGAAACCCTAACTCTCACAACATCATCTCATCAACTGAACTCTCAAATGATCTGAAAACATGCTCAGTTACCAAGATCAATTTAACTCTGAACCATCTCCAGCTGAGAACATAACCTTTCCCATACTTTTTTATTAGCTCACTCCTCTTTACCTTACTTGCTATACCTTAATCTGACTGTATATTTACCTTATTTTTACCCTGATGATAATCTCTGTACTACTTATCTATTTCTCCCTTTTTGTTATTTGTAAACCTTCATATCCCTTGTTTGCAGGCTTATCAGACGAGACAGAAGGTGGAAATTATAGTCCTTTGCCTGGCAGTGGAAACAGCACTGGAGAACAGATGAAATGGACAAATCAGGATCTCCCTATCCTGATTCTACCAGCTCAGAAAAGCTGCAAGAAGGACACTGGAGGATGATGGCTGTGAGCTATGGATTCAGGACAACTCTCTGCATCAGTATTTTGGAGAAGAGTTAATGAGATGACATCTCAGGAAACCTGGAATGGGATAAGGCTGGAATTCCCACTTGTGCACAGCAGAGACAGGATTGTAGTTGTAGATAGTCCCAAGGCAAGAACCAGAGTTGTGTAAAGCAGGGACTGGATTGAAACTGGTGAGACAGAGGCAGGCCTAGGATGCAGGCGCCTCCTGCAGGTTATTCAAACCCAAGGACCTGGAGTTGCTGTGGAATGCATAGCTTATGAGGGTATACGTCTCCTGAAGATCGAGGGTGCTCAGCGGAGGAACAAGGAGACTTGCGATGGCTACAAGTATGGAAACCTGGGTGCAGGTGCCTCCTGCAGGTTATATGGAACCCAGGAAGAAATGCAAGACCTCTATGGATTGAACAGAGATGGTCTCTGGAACAACTGCAGGCACCTCCTGCAGGTCGAGAGGAGTTCCAGAGCCGGACTGAACTGAAATAGATTTGGATGCAGGCACCTCCTGCTGGTTGTGAAAAAATCCAGACACCCACATGAAAAAGAAAAAAAATTCTTGGCTAGGAAGAGGAATCAAAGGTTCAGGAAACTTGGGCAAAAATTCTTGACAAGGAGCAAGGTATCAAAGGAGTCCAGGAAAAACTTGGCCCAACACAAGAACACACCAACCGAGCTCAAGGCCTTTGAATCCTGTTGCGAGCATGGAGGTGCAGTCATTTGCTCTAGAGGGATTGTGAGCCCTTGAGCCATGGCGCGGTTCAAGGAGGAGCCCCAAGACACACACCATGGGAGGTGAGAGTGTTCAGGCATGGGCTGGAGCAGGAACAAGGCTGGACCGGGATCAAGACATGGAACATCAGGAACTGGAACAAGGCAGGCTCAGACCTCCACTGGACCTACACACACAGGTGAGACCCAGCAACACAATGCTGGTCTCAAGAGTAGCCCTCCGGCCACTCGGTAGCCCTTCCGGACCCGCCGCTTGGGAACGATGAGTACGTGAGGACAGTTGGAGGCTGAGGGCAGGAACAAGATGAGACATGGGACTCAGGAACTAGGAAGACTCAGACGAGAACTCAGGATTCTTGGAAGACTCAAACAAGGTTTTATGGAACTTGGAAGACTCAGATGAGGATTCAAGGAACTTGGAAGACTTGGACAAGGATTCAGGATTCAGGCGCTAGTACAGGGTGAGAACTGCACTGCAGCACACCCTACCCCCAAATTTTTTGGTATTTTGTATTTGTGCTAATAAAGAAAAAAATGGAGCTCCAACAGCTCTGGAATCATGCAATTGGTGTGCTAAAATTGAACTTAGGGCCAGGGCCTGCTTGGCCTGGCCTCCCCAGACCCCTCTGAACCCCCACTTTTTCCACTATAATAAAACTGAGCCTAGAGCCCAGACCTATTTGGCTCCATATCCCTATGCCTAGCTGTGGGTCTTCCTGGGCTCTGTCCACCCCTATTAAGATCAGGCTGGGCCTGAGAGCTCCCTCCCCGGCCCCCACTTAACCCCTTTCCTGTGGTCTTCTGTAAAATCTTTAAGGTCAGGAGCAAATCCCACATGCTTCTGCCCCGGCTACAGGTACTTTAAAAATGGCACCATCTGCCGGAGAGATAGCATCAAAATGATATCACTTCGGTGCCGGCCCTTATATGTCCGGCACCATTTTGATATATTTATTTATTTATTTTTATTTTAGATTTTTATATTACGCTTTTCAGCACTTCAAAGCAGATTACATTCAGGTACTGCAGTTATTTCCCTATCCTATGACCTTATTGCAACAAATTCCATGCTTGATTGCGTGTTGCGTGAAAAGATACTTTCTCTAATTTCTTTTAAATCTGCTATCTGCTAGGTTCATGGAACGTCCCCTAGTCTTAATATTATTTGAAAAGGTAAATAACCTTTATCTGTTCCATCCACTCCTGATTTTATGTCAAGAGACAGTGATATACAGTAAGAACATAAGAAATTGCCATGCTGGGTCAGACCAAGGGTCCATCAAGCCCAGCATCCTGTTTCCAACAGAGGCCAAACCAGGCCACAAGAACCTGGCAATTACCCAAACACTAGACGATCCCATGCTACTGATGCAATTAATAGCAGTGGCTATTCCCTAAGTAAACATGATTAATAGCCATTAATGGACTTTTCCTCCAAGAACTTATCCAAACCTTTTTTTAACCCAGCTACACTAACTGCACTAACCACATCCTCTGGCAACAAATGAGGTGTTACCAGTAATCCTTTTTATAATGACTAAATTCCATTTGATCTCTGTTGCTATGATCCAATCTCTTTTCTTCTATATTCCTCCTAATCAGAATTCCCTCCTTCCTTCCCCTGTTCATCCTTTACCTGTACCTCATCCCTTTTACTATTCCATTGCAGCTTTCCTTGTGAAAAGGTTTAATCATATTTTGCTTTGGTATTGCTATCATTTTTAATGTTGCATAAACACATTTGTTTGTGACATAGTTGGTTCATTAGCACAAAAAAAAGCCCACAGTATGTGATTTGTAGATGAAAACGTGTGAAAAGTAGACTTTTTCTTCTTCCCATCCTGTTTTTAGAGGCAGTATTTTGGTACAGTCAAGGATGAGCTAGGGGAAAATTTGGGAACATAAACCAAAAAGATTGATAGAAGAGCAAGATAGAAAAGGTCCTTTGCATTTCTTTAATGCAATGCAAAACAGAGCATAACTCTGTGCCTTAGCAATAAAGTGTTTGCAAAGGTTTTGGGGAATGGTTAATGCACTGTTTTTATTCCAAGACCTATTATGTTTAGCCTAGTTTTAGTTCCATTGGCATGCTCATAAATCCTATCTTTCTCTGGCTGTTGTTTCTGACTGGTAAATTATTTCTTTATGCACAAGACAATAAAAGGTCACTGGGTAGAGGGATATAATATTTACTCATAAAATACAGTTAAACAGTATTTAGCATTTATATCTTTGCAGGGCGGTAAACAAACTTTAGTTTATTTGATTCAATGAGGAACTATGGTACTGAAGACTATAAATCTAGTGACTTTTTCCTAGTGCCATAAGATAAATCTTTCAAAACAAATGTCTATAAAGCAATCTATGTCCTTTTAGTAAAATAATAATAATAATAATAATAATAATAATAAAAATATATATATATATATATAGAGAGAGAGAGAGAGAGAGTGAGAGCAGGAGGGCCTGGCAACCTAAAACTAAGAAACGACCAACTAGCCCCAAAAATTTGCTGACTCACAAGACACACCTTTCCTTCCAAGTTAAAAAGATAAAACCAGTCTGAAGAAACAGGAAAGGGGAGGAAGGGATGCTAAGACAGAGCAGATCCTGCAGGCTAAAGAAAATAAAAAAGCAGTAGAGAAGAGCTACTGCTACAAACTCTAAACTCTAGAGCAAGGTAAAAACTAGATCAGAAATGTAAATGGAATCATTGAAATTGAGAAGGGTGGGAGATGTTAGTTGGTCTAACACTAAAGAACAGCAGTAAGGTATATGTTTGCTGATTAGTCAAGGCCAGCTTTTGGGGTGTATGACCTGTGCAGCCCGTGAAGGGGAGTGTCTCTGCCAATGCCGGTCTTTGGGTGCGATGAGATGGGCACCGCCAACATCGCCTATCTTGCTGTGGCTGAAGTGAGGCCCAGTGAAGCCATGATGTTCCTCATCCTGCTGCAGCCAAAGAGAGACCTGGCAGGCCCATGGCAGATTCCATCCCAGTATGGCCGAAGAAAGAGGGAAGTCCTGAGATTGTGTGCATCTGTGTCTGTGTGCACACAAAAGAGTGAGAGCCTGTGTGTAAGTGAGGCTTATGTAAGAGAGAGCGAGTGTGTGTGTGTGTGTGTGTGTGTGTGTATGTGTGTTGTGTGTGAGAGATAGGATGTGTGAGATACCCACATACATGTATTTATGAGAACCTTTGTGCATGTGTGTGTGTGTGTGAGAGAGAGAGAGAGTTTGTGAATTGCAGCCCTTGTACATGTTTGTATGTGTCTATCTATGTATGTGTGTGAGAGAGAGAGAGGGTATGTGTTAAAGCATGTGTGTGTGTGAGAGATATTCTGTGTGCGATTATGTGTGTGAGTGAGAAAGAAGATATTGGTGAGAGCCTATTTGTATATGTGTGAGAGTTCCTGTATGCATGTGTGTATGTGTGTGTTTGTATGTGTGTGTGTGAGAAAATGAGAAGGAATATGTATATGCATGTATGTGAGAGCCTGTGTGCATGTCTGTATTTGTATGTGTGAGCAACTGCATATATGTATGAGTGTGTGTTTGTGTGATACTGACAGGGAGACAGAGGGAGGATAACTTTAAAATAAGTACGTGCACCCATATATAGAGCTATATAGACATGTGTGAACATGCACACATATTTTCTATCATACGCACAAATGCAAGCACACTATATAAAATACACGTAAATCTACCCATGTTTGAGTTTCAAAAAATACGAGGCATGTATTTTAAACATAGCCACATAAGTTTTGACTTATCTGGCTGTATAATGACAAATATCCAGATTCATAATGCTCTGATGACTTATCCAGCTAAGTAGCACTTTTTAAGACTCAAGGCCGAATTTTTAATGGCCCGCGCACATAAAACACAGGGGTTATGTGCGTGGCCGGGCCATGCGTGCGCTGTGCGCATTTTAAAAGGGGCCCGGCCGTGCGCATAACCCCTGTTACACACACAAGGGCCAGGCCTCGGCAGAGGGGCGGTCTGGGTTGGGGAGAGGTGGTCCAGGCGGCATGGTGGGGTGCGGCTAGAGGTGCCCGGTACAGCGGCCATTTGCTGCGGTGCCAGAGGATCATGCAAATGTTGGCCCTATCCTGGAGCCCCAGCCTGCTCCTGGCCCACCTCTTTTTTATACAAACAAATTTATTTGTGCACCATGACTTGCATGTGTATGTTTAAGATTTATAAAATAGCACTTACTCAAATATGTACTATTTGCCTGTGCATGTGCTAATTTGTACATGCATAACACTTTAAAAATTCACCTTAAAGATTGTGTGAGTGTGTGTGTGTGTGTTGCACGTCCCGTCCGCGCTAGGCCCACAACCGGGCCTGCTCACCTTGCTCCTGCACTAGCGGGTCCCAGGCAGTCCTCTCCCGCTGCCGCTGCCAGCACCACCCATCTGCGGCCTCCAGCGATGGCGTTTCCTAGGGCCTCCACATCGGGCCTAGCTCCACGCCGGGGCGCGGCATCCTCTCTGGCGCCAGCCCCGCCCCTAAGCACGTGCGCGCGTGGACCTCCTGGCTCTGAGCGGGAACCAGCTCCGCAACACAGCCCAATGACATCACCTGACTCCAGTGTAAAAGCGAGGCCCTGTTCCCCAGGACCTCGCCAAGGTAATCGGGTTGACACCATGGTGTACTAAGCTTGCCTAATCCTTGTTCCAGTGACTCCTTGTTCCAGCTTCTCTGTGTGTTCCTGTACCCTTACTCAGGTAGTACCTGTTTGGACTGTTATCTGGTACTGACCTCTGCCTGCCTGACCATTCTCTTCATCTGCTGCCTGGAACTGACCACTGCCTGTCTGACCACTCTCCTTGTCTGCTGCCTGGAACTGACCACTGCCTGCCTGACCATTCTCTTCATCTGATACCTGGAACTGACCCTCACTTGCCTTGTCTACGCTCGGACTGACCTTGGTATTTGACCCCTGCTTTGGCTGACCACTTTTGGACTGATATTCTGGCTCTGACTCTGGTGCTTCACTTGGACACTCTCTTCTGGCCTACTGTGGCTACCAGACCAACCTGCTTGGAATCCACCCACGGCCTTCACCTGACTAGACCCGCAGGCACTGCCTGCTTCAACTGAAGAACCTTCCTGAACTGCTACCTCCCTGAGGTCTCTGGAGCTTCCAGTGTGGGTCTAGACCATCCTCTCTGCATCAGCCGCGCACCCTTGCTCATGGTGGGCACACCCCTCTCTGGGAGACCATCTGAGGACCACCTAAGTCCAGGCAGTCCGGGTACCCAAGGGCTCAACCTGCAGAAACCCTGGACTGTTATTGGCGAAGCTCCAGCTAGCTTCTGTCTCCTCGTGTGCTCCACCTCCTGGTGGTAGGCGCTCTCTGGGTCTGACCAGAGGCCGTACCAATCCTGTACCAGGCCAAGGGTCCACCTGCAGCACAACAGGTTGCCAAGGCCATAGACTTGGCAGAGTCTCCTGCCTTGCAGGCCATCCCTGGTCTGGTCACTCGTGTCCGAGAACAACAACGGATCATGGAAGCATTGGCCTCCTCCGTGGAAAAAATGTGTTCTCAATTGGAGGAATCTGCCATGTTCAACCCAGGGGTTCTTGCCCATACCTCGCCCTCACGGGCATCGCTGGCCCTCCCACCCCATTTCAATGGGGACCCTCGCCTCTGTTGAGGCTTCATAAACCAATGTTATATGCAGTTCTCACTGTAACCCTCGCTTTTTCCCGATGAAGCAACTAAGATTACATTTATTCTTTCGCGTCTTGAGGGGAAAGCCCTGGCTTCCCTGCTCTGGGAGCATTCCGACGCTATTGTTCACCAGCTCCCCCAGTTCATCTCCATCTTCCGACGCACCTTCGAGGACCCAGACCAACAGGCGGTCGCTGACCACCACCTTCTCCTCCTCCGTCAAGGCTCATACTTGCTCGCTGAATATACAGTGGAGTTTATAACTCTAGCAACAGAGTTGGGTTGGTAAAAAGGCTATCTGTGGGCACTCTACCTAAAGGGACTGTCTCCATCCCTTAAGGATGAACTAGCTGCCGCGAGATCCCTGTATCTCTGGAAGACCTGATCTCCCTGGTCGGTAGAATCGACTACCGCCTTTGACATCGGCATTACAATGTAAGGGCTCTTTGACCTCCTGCCCTACAACCATCCTGTTCGGTGAGTCCTTGGTTGAGGGCCTTACCAGCGGCTCCTCAACCTCCCGAGGAGCCTATGCAGATCAACCGTAGCCACCTGACTCCATAGGAACGTCTCAGATGCAGAAAATCTGGCCTCTGCTTATATTGTGGCAGTTCCGGACACCTTCTTCAGACTTGTCCTGTGCATCCGGAAAACTCCAAAGCCTGAGCCCAGCGGGGGTTCCGAGCTTGGGTGCTACAGTTTCTGGCCCTCAACTGTTGCTGCCAATCTCCCTCCTTAAGGAGTCACGTCCTTTCGCCACCAGCGCCCTCATGGACACTGGGGCAAGTGGAAATTTCATTATGGAAGAAATCGTCAAGCTCCTTCAGATACCAAGCCAAAACTGGAGTTACCACTACGTATCTCTTCAATTCAAGGAAAACCTCTCCCTGATCGGATCACTTACCATACCAAGGCCATTTGCTACACTGTTGGGACCCTCCATGATGAGGAGATCTCCCTCCAGATCTTGAAACGATCAATACACCCCGTGGTCCTTGGACTTCCTTGGTTTCAGTTATATGAGCCCCACTTCACTGGCAATCCCTGCAACTCACCCAGTGGGGTCCTCGATGTCAAACTCGCTGTTTACAGAAAGTGTCTCCAACTGTGACAGTTCTAAGTTCTACAACCCTTCCTAGGTTACCTGCTCCATACTCAGAATTTAAAGACATGTTCTCCATACAAAATGCCGATATTCTGCCTCCACTCTGGAAGTTTAACTGCTCCATAGAGCTCCAACCTGGAACCATGCCCCCCAAGGACAGAACCTACCCTCTGTCACTCCCAGAAACCCAAGTGATGTCAACATATATAAAGGAAAAATTGGCCAAAAGCTTCATAAGACCCTTTACTTGCCCGGCAGGCACCAGGTTCTTCTTTGCAAAGAAGAAGTATGGCAGTCTGAGACCCTGTATAGACTACAGAGGTTTGAACGCAGTAACCCGTAAGGACCGGTTCCCGCTACCACTTATCAGTGAACTGTTCGATTGCCTCCAGGGTGCAAAAATCTTTACTAAACTATATCTACGGGGGGCATATAACCTAGTATGGATTCAACCGGAAGACATCTGGAAAACCGCCTTCAACACAAGAGACAGTCACTACGAATACATAGTAATGCCCTTTGGGCTTTGTAATGCTCCTGCAGTCTTCCAGCAGCTAATGAATGAGATTTTCTGGGAACTTTTGTACTCATTTGTCGTAGTGTATCTGGACGATATATTAATCTTCTCCAAAGACCTGAAGTCTCATCGTTCCCACATTCAAACATTTCTCTAATGCCTGAGAGACCATCATCTCTATGCTAAATTGAAGAAGTGCATTTTTGAGCAATCCAGTCTCCCATTCTTAGGCTACATCATCTCCAGTCGTGGGTTCACCATGGATCCTGACAAACTCCAGGGTATTTGAGATTGGCCTCAACCAGTGGGTCTCCAAGCCCTACAAAGATTCCTTGGATTCACAAATTACTATCGAAACTTCATCGCCAATTACTCCACGTTGGCCGCCCCACTCACTGCTATGACAAGGAAAGGATGTGACCTTCGAGTCGGGAGCACCAAGGCCCAATCAGCCTTTTATGCCTTGAAAGATACCTTCTATACCTGCCCGTGTCTACGTCACCCGGATCCTAACTGTCCCTTCATAGTTGAAGTAGACACATCCGCCATTGGAGCAGGAGCGGTCTTGAGTCAATACTCCACCAACTAGGGAGCCCTAGTTCCATGATCTTTCTATTCATATAAATTTTCCTCCACAGAACAGAATTATACCATAGGGGACCACGAACTCCTAGCAGTGAAACTTGCCCTTCAGGAATGGCATCCCTGGCTTGAAGGGGCACAGCACAAATTCACAAAATCTGGAACACCTAAAGGAGGCCCAGTTACTTAACCCAAGACAAGCCCACTGGGCTCTATTCTTTGAGCGCTTCAACTTTGAGCTCCACTATCACCCAGCAGCAAAAATCCTCCATGTAGATGCGCTCTCTCGCTCCGTCGATCCAGAAGACACACTCGAGATTCCCAGGCACATTGATGATCCAGCTTGCATATCAATTGCAGTCACCACCATGGTACCAGCTGGGAAGACAGTGGTTCCCTACCCCTGCCAGTTCCCCTAAGTGTACCGTCACTGGCAGCCCAATCTACAGCACAAATCATACACTGGCTCTGGAACAAGTCAGGGAGCGGCTCTGCCAAGCGGCTGATCAGGCCAAATGCTTCTCTGGCACCCATCATCAGACCGCACTTCTGTTCCTGCCTGGACAAAAAGTCTGACTTAGTACTAAGCACATCCAATTACGATTACCTTCCCAGCGACTAGCTCCCAAATTTATTGGTCCATTTCCTGTCCTTCGACGCATAGGAGCAGTCTCCTACCAGCTAAAGCTTCCTCCTTCCATGGGAATTCACAACATGTTCCACGTGTCGCTATTTAAACCATTGGTCTTATCCTGGCCTTCCCGAAGGCCTCTTCCACCTACGCAACATGCAGCAGAAACCGAAAACGCCTTACAAGTCAAAGAAGTTCTGGATGTCCGATGCCGTTGAAGCCACTGGGAGTACCTCCTGTCATGGGAGAGCTACGGCCCAGAAGAAAACTCCTGGGAGCCCTCTTACCATATTTTTGACAAAAACCTGCTCTTGGACTTCTACTGAGATCATCCAGAAAAACCCAGACTGGTAAAGGGAAGGCCTAGAAGGGGGGTATTGTTGCGCATCCCGTCCGCGCTAGGCCCGTGCCCGGGCCTGCTACCTTGCTCCTGCACTAGCGGGTCCCGGGCCGTCCTCTCCCATTTCCACTGCCAGCACTGCCCGTCCGCGGCGTCCCGCAGCGGTGTCTCCTAGGCCCTCCACATCGGGCCTAACTCCAAGCTGGGGCGCGGCATCCTTTCCGGCACCGGCCCCGCCCCCTAGGCATGCGCGCGTGGACTGCCCGGCCCTTTAAAGGGCCATGGGCGGGAAGCAGCTCTGCGGCACAGTCCGATGATGTCACCTGACTCCAGTATAAAAGCGAGGCCATGTTCCCCAGGACCTCACCTTGGCAATCGGGTTGACACCATGGTGTAGTAAGCTTGCCTAATCCTTGTTCCAGTGTCTCCTTGTTCCAGCATCTCCTTATTCCAGCGTCTCCGTTTTCCAGCATCTCCGTGTGTTCCTGTACTCTTACTCAGGTAGTACCTCTTTGGACTGTTATCTGGTACTGACCTCTGCCTGCCTGACCATTCTCTTTGTCTGCTGTTTGGAACTGACCTCTGCCTGCCTGACCACTCTACCTGGAACTGACCCTCACTTGCCTTGACTACGCTCGGACTGACCTTTGTATTTGGGGAATAGAGGCCGGAAAAATATTCCTGAAGTTTCCCCTGATAAAGGAAGGATGACCTATTGTGGATATTGCTTGTTTTTAACTATTATGTGTGGTCATTATGTACTAGGGATGTGAATCGTTTTTTGACGATTTACAATATCATCCGATATATTTTAAATCGTCAAAAATCGTTAGAGGCGATATACAATAGGAATTCCCCTGATTTATCGTCAAAAATCGTAAATCGGGGGAGGGGAAGGGGAAGGGCGGGAAACCGGCACACTAAAACAACCCTAAAACCCTCCCCGACCCTTTAAAATAAATCTCCCACCCTCCCGAACCCCCCCAAAATGTCTTAAATTACCTGGGGTCCAGTGGGGGGGGGGGGGTGTCCCGGTGTGATCTTCCACTCTCGGGCCATGGGTGCGTTAATAGAAATGTCATATTTGTATTGCAAAATGGCGCTGACCGAATGGCCATATTGCCGTATTGCAAAATGGCGCCGGCCGTATGGCCGTATGGCCGGCGCCATTTTGCAATACGGCAATACGATTCGAGTGCAGGAGGTCGCTCCCGGACCCCCGCTGGACTTTTGGCAAGTCTTGTGGGGGTCAGAAGGCCCCCCCAAGCTGGCCAAAAGTCCCTGGGGGTCCAGCGGGGGTCTGGGAGCGATCTCCTGCGCTCGTGACGTCGGGGGACAGGAACCAAAATGGCACCGGTGCTACCTTTGCCCTGTCATATGACAGGGCAAAGGTAGCGCAGGCGCCATTTCTATTAACTCACCTGTGGCCCGAGAGTGGAAGATCACACCGGGACCCCCCCACTGGACCCCAGGTAATTTAAGACATTTTGGGGGGGGTTCGGGAGGGTGGGGGATTTATTTTAAAGGGTCGGGGTGGGTTTTAGGGTTGTTTTAGTCTGCCGGTTTTCCCGCCCTCCCCCGATTTACGATTTACACGATTTAAAAAAAAAAAAAAAAAACAAAACTGCGACGATCTGATTCCCTCCCCCCCCCCAGCCAAAATTGATCGTTAAGACGATCGATCACACGATTCACATCTCTATGTACCCACCTAGGAATAAAGATAGGTGGGCTATAAACATTTTTTAATAAATTAAAAACAAATTGTACAGTATTTGAATGGAATTCCTGTTCAAAGAATTGTGAAAGTACAAAGCCCTGTTTAAATTATGTTTCATGAATTTTGCTAATAATAAAGCAACCAAACTGGGAACAAAACTATGTGGTTTTCATTTTTAGAAAAGAATAACAGGATGGAATACAGTTTTTCTCCAAGTGTTGATATAATTCATTCTTTCTTGCCACCTTCTGTCCACTATAGCAGCTGCTTCGCCAAATGTACTGTGAACTCACATAGCTGTTTCAGGAATGCTGGAAGACAAAGGCTACACACAGAAACAGAGAACAAAACAACAGATAAGGACCACAGAGCCCATCTAGTCTTCCCAATTCATTTCTTAGTACTATGACATAGAGTCCAGTTGTTCATCTCTGGCTTTTCCTTCACTTTTTCTGAAACTAAGTATCCTTTGTGCTTATTCTGGTGTTTTTTTTCTTCAATTCAGTTACTGTTTTTGTATTCAGCATCTCTTCTAGAAAGCTATTCAAAACATCCACCAATCTTGCCGGTAAGAATATTTTTCTGATGTTACTCTTAAATCTATACTAACAAACTATATTAATACCGACAATCCCTTGTCCAATAATAATTACTTTTTAATACAACAAGGGAACAGTGCTGTTCTGCTCACCATTTCACCATTCCTTACACATCATCATGTTAATTGAATAATTTTATTTCCAAATTTCTTCTTTCACAATGATTTCACATATTTAAATACACCATTCATATCTCATTCACACAACCACATACCACTAAAAATATATGCTAGCATTTTTTATATACATAAAAACCCCACTCTTTTTTCATACCCACAAATGTGCAAACAACCCCCCAACATTTCAAAATCCCTTTTCTTTTTTTCTTTCACAAAAATTCAAGACTCAGTGCATCAAAATAATTTGTTTCAACAGTCCTTATTTCAACAGACCAGTGATAGAAGGTATAAAATTGAGATTTCAAAGACCCAGTCCTTATTTCAAAAAGGGCAACTCAATTCCTAATGGTGGAAGATGCAAAATTGTTGTTTCAAAAGCCCGATGCCATGGCATTTCGGCGGCATCCCGCCTGCATCAGGAGCACTTCATAAACTTGTTAACACATTCAAATCCACCACAATGATTTATATATCAAGTCACTTATGTTGAAATCACTTTATCTGGACTGCCATTCAGGAATTCAAACCTTACATCCAGTGTTTAGACACAGTCACCATTTTCATTCTCAGTCCAAGCTGTTTGTCCGATGTTCTACTTCCTCTATCGCACTGTTATGTGCGATAGAGGAACAGTAGATAGATAACAACTATCGTATCTACTGTTGTTATCACAGTTACCCTCAGGATTCCACTGAAAATAGTTAAACAACTTTTTCTTACGGGATTAGAAGCCCTTTCAAATCCCGTCCGGATCATCTGTGAAATATACTATATGTATAATACATTCTCACCCTTAATCTATTATATACATTCATTCCTACTCCCATTCAATGTTCATATCAAACATAACCATGTACCCCCTCAAATTCAATACCACACATACCAGTCCACAACCCCAAAATACTCCAGTACCCTGCACTTACCCGCTCTGATCCGACCACACCTTTCTACTGCTCTTATCCAGCATCTGTGAATCTAACCGAATTCCCTCTCAAGTTTAAATGTCCCAAACTCCTCCCCCCCATGTCGTCATCAGCGTCATCATCTCCCGTAATTATATGCCTAAACCCCTGGCGATTCTTACAATCATTTCCCCACTCAATATATTCATAATACATACTAAAACTAAAAATCCCCCTCATCCATACCAACCCCCATTCATACATACAACTCTTTCAGCGGTAGTGAGCTATACCGCTTAATTTCTATATCCCTCCCCCCTCCCTCCCAAACGTCATGTCATCACCGCTGAAAGAACATCCAATAAGTTAAAAATGTTATATATTTCCCAAAACAACAAAATATTTCAAAACAGCAAAAAGTCAAATAGTACTCAATAATTAAAACTAACAAGGATTTAAAAATCTCATACCTGGGATATTTTGATTTCTTATCACCCTAAGGCTTTTGTAGATTGGGGGAGCAGGGCCACACAAACTTTATCCTCTCTCTCACATGTACACACACACACACACACACACACACACACACACACACACTGTTGCGCTGGTGGTGCACCCTTGGCCTGGTACAGGATTGGTACGGCCCTCTGGTTGGACCCAGAGAGTGCCTGCCAGTCCGGGGTTTCCGCAGGTTGAGCCCTTGGGTACCTGGACTGCCTGGACTTAGGTGGGCCTCAGATGGTCTCCCGGAGAGGTAGCGGAGGGGTGTGCCCACCATGAGCAAGAGTGCGCAGCTGATGCAGAGAGGATGCTCTAGACCCACACTGGAAGCTCCAGAGTCCTCAGGGAGGTAGCAGTTCAGGAAGGATCTCCGGTTGAGGCAGGCGGCGCCTGCAGGTCTAGTCAGGTGAAGGCCATGGGTGGATTCCAAGCAGGTTGGTCTGATAGCCACAGTAGGCCAGAAGAGAGTGTCCGAGTGAAGCACCAGGGTCAGAGCCAGAATATCAGTCCGGATTTACGCGAGCAGGGCTTTTAAAATCCGCTCGTTAAGGAACTACGTAAGACCTATTTGTTCCAGCAGGCCTTTGCCTAGGTTTTATTTTTCCCATTTTGTAATAATGTGAGTCTGAACTAGCCTAGACAGTATGTTCAGCAGTCAGAGTAGGTATCCATTGTCATGGCAGATTGTTTTCTGCTTTTTTGTTTTAGTTGTTTATTTTGTTAATATGTTTTTATGAATGCCTTTTTACAAGTATGTCACTTCTTGTTGTGAATGTCTATATTAATTCTTTAAATAAATAAATAAATAAATAAATAAATAAATGAATGAATAGGAGGAGATTGGAGAATGAGAGAAAAGAGCTGATTGAGAGAGTGTTGGTGACAGGTGAGGCTGGGGGAAGAGACTGTGGTGCAAATGGGCTATTGCAGGAGGGAATGGAATAGGAGGGAAGAGACTGGTAGAAGAAAGACAGGTGGGGCTGAGTGCTTGCCTAGCTTTTGTTTTGGTCTTCCCCATATCCTCACTACCTGCTCCTCTCTGGACATTTACATACAGACTGTTCAGTGACACTCTCAACCCACTGTGTTCTGTTTTTTTTTTTGCTAGGGCACTGTAATTTGCATTCAGCATCCCAAATCATTTTCAAATGTTGGCTCCTATGCCAGTACTGATACCCTCTTTCAAACATACACACCATCCTGCCCACTACCATATGCTATCAGAGAGCGAGAGAGAGATTTTCAGTGCATGGCATATAGTGCAGTGTGGAACACCCCACCTACGCATCCCCCCTCCTCCTGATTCTTCCAGAAAAATACCTTATTTCTACAGGTGACTACAGGGATGAATGAGAAGGATGGATAACAGCTGTTTCCTCTACCTCTGGGAGTACCTTATCTTAGACTAGCTACCTAGCACAGAAAAACTAAAGGCAGGAAGTCCTGCCAAGATTAAAGTAAACAATTTTCAAACCTGTATGTCTGCAGTTTGCTTTCTATCCTCTTATCTTTGCTTGTTCTCAACTTCTCTTAGTTTCGTTTCTGCCTCCTCATTCTTTCTGGCATCCTTCTCCCTTTTTCTTTTCATTTTCAGATTTTTCCCTTCCTTCTTTATCTCCTTCTCAGAGTGGATATTTTAATACTTTCTCTTCTTTATCTCTTTCTGCTTTCTTCTCCTGCCTCACTTTGTTTCTCTTCCTGCTTGCTCTCCTCTTGTTTCTCCTATGATCTCTTCTCCAATTTTCATTCCCTTGCTCCTCACCAAATTCAGGGTCATCCCTTTCTTACCACTCATCCCAAATCCTCTCCATCTGCCCTTTCTCCTTCTCACCTATATTAATTCCCTCTGGCGTTCCCCATCATCCTATCCCTGCCTTGATTCCATCTTCCTTAGTACTTGCCTCTTCCCCCTTTCATCTGCCCCCCTATTTTCCCTTTCCATATTATCTGCCTCTCACCCTTTTTTTTCTGCTCTCTGCCTCTGGCCTCACCTCCTTCTTCTCTATGATCCGTCTACTGCTTCTCTCTCCTTCTTTTCTATTACCACCCTCTTGCTTCTCTGCATTCTTCTTTTCTCCCTTCTGGCCCCTGTCTGTTCCTCCCATTCCCCAGCATCTATCTCCTGCCTCTTGTATTACTTTCCCCCAGCATCTCCTCACCCCTGTCATTGCACTGCCTGCCACTTGCAGCCCTGCTTCCCTGGTATCTGCTCCCATATGCTGCTTGTCCCTCCCTCCCAAACATCCACTCTCCCCTGCCATTTGTGCCCCTGTTCCCCAGCATTCATTCCCCCTGTTGCCTGCCCTCCCTTCTCCAGCACTCTCCCCCCTGACATTTGCTCCCATTCCCCAGTATCTGCTACCCTGTGGCTTGCTTGCTGTCCTGCATTAGCTAAACTGAGTAGTGGGACCCTGTCATGTGGAACTCCACTCCCCTTTTTCTTCTGTGCTAGCACCGTGAGCAATTTTAAACCTTGCAGGCTGGCACCTCTGCTGCTGTGCCGGCACAGTACAAATCGAGTGATGGGCTTTCAGTGACAAGACTCCACCGCTCCGGGTCCTCGTGGTGTGAGGTATGGCATGCATGGCTGCTAGCAGAGTGGTGTTTGTGTGCATCTGGGAGAGGACAGTGGCTGCCATTTCCCTCCAAGTGTGTCGCTTGCATTGGATGGGAGCTTTCCGCTCCTGTTTAGAACAGTGAAAGATGGACTCACAAACTGGGAAACTCCTGCCCAGTGTGGGAGACTTGGCATTTCTGCTCTCTCAGCCACCACTCTTTTATCAATCCTCTCCCATACCCAGGGCTTAATTTGTGGGGGAATAGCCTGGAACATAGTTCCATCCCTTCTTTTTAAACTTAAGAGGAAGAGTAGGAGTGTTCTGATCTGACACCCCCCCCCCCCCTCTCCTCTAGGCAGCCTGCAGAAAAGAGGGGGACAAGCTTCAAGCAGACAGAGCAGAGAATAGCCACTCTGCCCCGGCTGTTCTGTCCCTTTTTCTCCTGTTCTTTGAAGAACAAGAGGGGACAGAGTGAGCCTGAAGCAATCACTGCAGCACATAGAACAGACACAAAAAGGAATGAACTTCTCCTCCACAGAGTTTAGGCTTGAGGTTTCCAGTTGATAATATTTGAAATGAAGGCGTATTCCCCTGATGTTCATACCCAGTTGAATTTACAGTGAATGAAATTTTAATAAATAAGGACACTGAGATAATGAATTAAATTTTGTTTTTCAGAAGCTAAGCTGGTAATAAAAATGGTAAAATTGTATTATAGCACTGTTTCAATTGTTTCAAACAAACAATGTTCAATTGGTTTTCATAGTTAAATATTACTCAAACATAACTTTACTTTTCTAGGTACAATTTAATATATAAAAATTGGTTTTCTTTAACAACCGTCAGATAACTATTAATGTTAATATTTCTTTTGTTACTACAGTTATAATTATGCTACTTTGTCTAATATAAGAACTGATTCTTTGTGTGATCTTATATCTTTCAGGAAACTACTTCTCAGAATAAGAAAATGGACTTCACTTAAGCTAAGTATTACTGTATGTTATATGTTCATCCTAAATTCACTTCTATTTCTTCTCTCTCTTATTCCTTATGGGGCAGATTTTAAAAAGGAGCGCACTTGCGTAGATGTGCGCACGCTACCTGGCACGCACACATGTACGCCCGATTTTATAACATGCCTGCGCAGGTGCACGCATGTTATAAAATCCGGGGTCGGCGCATACAAAGGGGTGCACAATTGTGCACCTTGCGCGCGCCGAGCCTGCTCCGAGCCGCGCTGCCTTCCCCCATTCCCTCCCAGGCCGTTCTGAAATCGGAGTGGCCTCAGAGGGAACTTTCCTACCCCCCACCCCACCTTCCCTTCCCCTTCCCCTTCCTCCCCTGCCCTTTGCCCCCTATCTTTGATGACATCTTTTTTTTTGTTTTAAAACTTACTTCAGCCCTGGGGCTGAAGTAAGTTGTGCACGCCGGCCAACTGCTGGCACATGATCCCCGGGCCAGCAGCCATGCGGAGGCCTCTGGCCCCACCCCGCCCCTGGACCGCCTCTTTTGTAAAGCCCCGGGACTTACACGCATCCCGTGGCTTTACGCGCATTGCCGGGCCTTTTTAAAATAGGCCCGGCAACGCGTAACCTTTTGAAAATCTGGCCCTATATGTGTATTCTTCTCACTTCACTATCTTATTCCATGTTTCTTGTTCCTGTGCATGTCTGTATTGCTCAGTCTCTGTAGGTGTGCACACACTTAGCTTTAACTTCAGGTGCCGGCATTCGAAGTTCATTAACTGAGCTAGCTACTGTAGATTCTAGAACCCTGAGGTAGAGAAGCTTTGGTGGCTAGGGTTGGGTTAGCTGCTGGCTAGCGAGCCTTGATAACACTAGCAGGATCTACTCTTGACCATGGCATTCAAGGAATAGGCATACCTACTAATTTGACTTTAATAACCAAATAACAAAGACTACCTCCCTAACATCGAGGTATCTTCCACTTCTTAAAATGTGAATCCCTCAGTATTGCAACCATAGTATACTGAGAAATTTTAATTAAAATTGTAATGATATTGATCACTCTGTCTAGGTAGTAGTAGTAGAACACAAGTTTGAAATGTGTGAGGCATCATATATGTCTCAAGACAGAGGAAAATAATTTGCCATCATGAGATCACCAGAGAAACACAGTGTAGCAGACTTGTCAGAATTATTTTAGCATTTGCACACCTGTCACTCTGTCTTTTCTCTTGAGATTAATGTGACTCAGTAGAGATAGTTAACATTCAGCTGTTAGATATGGCTCTATCCTACTTCAAAGATTTAGGGATTTCTTTTAATAAGCAGTCAAGATTTTTTTTCCATACAGACTCCACACTTAACATCTGGGATGATTACAAGAATGTTTTCTTAGTTCCATCCAACTATAAGAACTAGAGTGCCTTTTTATCAGTATTGTTAACAGCATTCAACACTCCTTTTGTACAATCTGGCCTTTTTCACCAAAACTCTGTTTTAAACTTCCAAATACATTTTGGAAGTTTTACAATACATTCCAAACATATAAGCCACCTTTCAATAAGAATAAGAATCTTACCTGGATAATAGACACTACAAGGTCTGAATAGGTAATAGCGAAGCCAAACCCATCAACTTAACTCGAGGCGTTCCCCGAGGCTCCTCTCTATCCTCTACTTTTTTCAATATTTACTTGCTGCCCCTATGCCAACTCCTCTCTGATCACTTCATCTACGCAGACGACGACCAAATCCTTAGTCCCATTACAGAACCTTTATTCAAATCCCTCAAAACCTGGGAAAATTGTCTCTCTTATTAACCATCTCCTCACAAATCTTAATCTCGCCCTTAATACATCCAAAACTGAACTCCTTATCATTTCTCCTCACCATAATAACATGACCCCCTCTGACATCAACTCCTTTCCCCCTTCAATATCTATCTCTCAACATGTACAAGATCTAGGCGTCATCTTAGATAACCAACTGAACCTAAAAAAATTCATTAACTCTACCATGAAAGAATGCTACTACAAACTCCATGTTCTAAAAAAACTAAGACCCCTCCTCCATTTCAATGACTTCCATACTGTCCTTCAGGCCACTATATTCTCCAAAATCAATTACTGTAACTCCCTACTTCTAGGCCTTCCCACAACCACCATCAAACCACTCCAAATGTTACAAAATGTTGCTGCTAGAGTCCTCACTAAAACTCGCAAAAAAGATCATATCACGCCTATCCTTAGAGACCTCCACTGGCTCCCAATCTCTTTCAGAATTCTCTATAAGAGTCTAGCAATCATACACAAGACTCTACACAACCAAAACGTTCACTGGCTAAATGACTCCCTACATTTCAATACCTCAAATAGACCCACCAGATCTGCTACAAAGGAACCTTACACACACCCTCACCTAAACTTACCCATCTTATCTCTACAAAAGAATGTGCACTATCTTTTGCAGGACCTTCAATCTGGAACTCTATGCCCCCTGACCTCCGTCAGGAACACTGCACTCAGAAATTAAAAAAAAAAACTAAAAACCTGGCTTTTCAAACAGGCCTTTGCATAATCCCCTCCCCCTTCAATTGTCCTTTCCACAGTACCTTATACAGTACCTTATAACTTATGCAATCCCTTCCACAGTACCTTATACAATACCTTATACCTTATACAATCCTCCTGCTTAAATTTTTTTCGTCGCTCATTTCCTTTATGTTACTTATCTTTTTCCTCTTCCCATTGGGGCGGATTTTAAAATGAGCGCGAATAGCCTACTTTTGTTTGCGCTCCAGGCGCAAACAAAAGTACGCTGGATTTTAGTAGATACGTGCGGAGCCGCGCGTATCCGCTAAAATCCTGGATCGGCGCGCGCAAGGCTATCGATTTCGTATAGCCGGCGCGCGCCGAGCCGCGCAGCCTACCCCCGTTCCCTCCAAGGCCGCTCCGAAATCGGAGCGGCCTCGGAGGGAACTTTCCTTTGCCCTCCCCTCACCTTCCCCTCCCTTCCCCTACCTAACCCACCCGCCCGGCCCTGTCTAAACCCCCCCCTTACCTTTGTCGGGGGATTTACGCCTCCCAGAGGGAGGCGTAAATCCCCGCGCGTCAGCGGGCCTCCTGCTCGCCGGGACGCGACCTGGGGGCGGGTCCGGAGGGCGCGGCCACGCCCCCGGGCCGCCCCGGGCCGTAGCCACGCCCCCGGGCCCGCCCCCGGAACGCTCCCGACACGCCCCGAAAACGCCGCGCGGTTCAGGCCCGCCCCCCGACACGCCCCCCGACACGCCCCCCGACACGCCCCCTCCGAAAACCCCGGGACTTACGCGAGTCCCGGGGCTCTGCGCGCGCCGGTAGGCCTATGTAAAATAGGCTTCCCGGCGCGCAGGGCCCTGCTCGCGTAAATCCGCCCGGTTTTGGGCGGATTTACGCGAGCAGGGCTCGGAAAATCCGCCCCATTGCATTTACACACTGGGGCGGATTTTCAGAGCCCTGCTCGCGTAAATCCGCCCAAAACCGGGCGGATTTACGCGAGCAGGGCCCTGCGCGCCGGGAAGCCTATTTTACATAGGCCTCCCGGCGCGCGCAGAGCCCCAGGACTCGCGTAAGTCCCGGGGTTCTCGGAGGGGGGCGTGTCGGGGGCGTGTCGGGGGGCGGGCCCGGTCGTCGCGGCGTTTCGGGGGCGTGTCGGCAGCGTTTTGGGGGCGGGTACGGGGGCGTGGCTACGGCCCGGGGGCGTGGCCACACCCTCCGTACCCGCCCCCAGGTCGCGGCCCGGCGCGCAGGAGGCCCGCTGGCGCGCGGGGATTTACGCCTCCCTCCGGGAGGCGTAAATCCCCCGACAAAGGTAAGGAGGGGGTTTAGACAGGGCCGGGCGGGTGGGTTAGGTAGGGGAAGGGAGGGGAAGGTGAGGGGAGGGCAAAGGAAAGTTCCCTCCGAGGCCGCTCCGATTTCGGAGCGGCCTTGGAGGGAACGGGGTAGGCTGCGCGGCTCGGCGCGCGCCGGCTATACAAAATTCATAGCCTTGCGCGCGCCGATCCAGGATTTTAGTGGATACGCGCGGCTCCGCGCGTATCTACTAAAATCCAGCGTACTTTTGTTTGCGCCTGGAGCGCAAACAAAAGTAGGCTGTTCGCGCTCGTTTTAAAATCCGCCCCACTATGTTTAATTATCAACCTTGTTTTTAATTTTTGTAATCCACTGGTATGGACTTGAGATGTTATTCTCTCCTTGTTTACATGCATTATTTATGTTATTTTACTTCCTGTTCCATGTAAATCTTTAACGTTATTTTTATACCTGTTCCATGTAAACCAATGTGATGTGCAAACAAATGGTATAAAAAAGCTTCAAATAAATAAATAAATTCAGAGATTTATGACGTCTTTTGGGAATTTCGGATTCTTTTTGTAACACCTAACATTTGGAATCACTCATTTATTTTTTATTTTTCTCACTTCAGCTTTCTTTCATACCACTAACTGATAAAGCTGGTGAAATAACACAGATCAGCTATAATTTAAAGTTACCTCACTATTGCCTCTGCTTACCTTTTCCATATTACCTACGCATTCAAATAATGTAACACTCACACACACTCGTGTCAAAAAACTGTGTTCCCTCACTATTATTGTTTTTACATTTTAATGTAGGCCTGAGAGGGAGTAAAAACATCATAGCTCTTCTCTCCTAAAAATCAGTGCAGTTTCTACGGTAACTGTCATTTTCAACTGATGGTCAGTGAATCTCTTCTTTCTGTGATGTCGTCAGGGCAAATAGTACTACCCTCACTTGTAGAACCGGTAAGGTACAACTTAAGCCATCCTTAAACCCTCTGGCCCTTGCAAGAGAATATGAAATACATTTTTGAAGTTACTAAAATTTCCTTTTAATCAAATCAAATAATAAAAAATGATGGTGTTCTGGCTTAATAAAAATATAATTACTCAAACCCTGTCAGAGCGGGGCTTAGGGTAAACATTTTGTTGCTATAGTATTGTCTTGGCAATGCCTTTCCTAGTTACCAGTGGCCCTGTCCTTCCAGGTTGGACCTCCTTTGTTACTGGACCCAGCATTAACATTGAAAGTAAATATGGATAAAACCCATAAAATGAAATATAAAATCTTACTGAAACACTTTTTCAGTCCCCCAAAATGATTTTGTCCAGATCCTCTCCTATCCTTTACCTGTGCATCACCAGCATAGCTTGAAATGTTATTATATTTATGGTGTTTTTACCCCGTGGCAGCGAGAATGCTGAGGTGCTATCCGGTGTTTGAAACTCAGGTAAGAGCCTCTCCTCAAGCTATCCACCTGAATGACTAGGTTAGGTTAATTTAAATTTGCTCAATTTTCTTTATTTTTAACTCTAAAAACTGCCTCTGGCAGGTTCTAGGGGCACCTGCTGACATCACTGATAATATTAATGGGACCCAGCCTGCTCTTCATCTGCCATGCTGGGGGCTTGCCTTAGGCCCCTGATGCTGTGATTACACCTCAAATTTAGCAACAGCATACTCAAGACTGCCACTACCTTGACTGGCCATTTGCGTGATAACACAGCTTTAAAAAAACAAACAAACAAAAAAAATAACAAAACCCTGGCTGGCCCAAGCAGCAGTGGGAGTCCTGGAGCAGCAGTCTCACTGGCCACCTGCTCCAGCTCCCGAGTTTGGGAGAGAATTCTTGGCTCCTCCCCCTCTGACAAGTCACTCCTGGTCATGGCCCCACTCTTCACCTCTCCCCCTCTACAATTCAACTTCCTTTTTTGTCTACAAATTAAATCCTGCTCATGTTTACTCCCACAGCTATCCCCTTCTCATTGGTTTCCATTCAATCTCCTCCCTATCTGAGTCTTGCCCCGCAGCTGATTTTCTCCTGTGTTGAACTGGCAGTAAGAGGAAAGCAGTTGTGCTTTTGGCCACATCCTGTTCTTCTGCTACCCATGACTAGGCTGTTTGACCTTCTGGTTATATATATACTGCTATGCAGTTCAAACCATGACTCCTGCTCTGGGTAGCAGACAATGAGGATGTAATCCAAGGAACCGCCAATTTCCTCTTACCACTTTTGGCAAACTATTGGCAGGGTCTAGAGCAGACAGTTACAATCTAACTGGGTCATTTATCAATTTGCATTAGGGCCTTAATACACGCTATAAATAATGCAAAGCAAATGCATATGCAAATTCAACATTAGTATTCCAGTGGGAGGAGTTTGGGGCAGAGTTGATGGTAATGGGGGTCAGTAACGCCCAATGTGATACGGGAACTCTCTATATATGTACCACTGTAGAGGGGCACTTTGAATCTGGGTGGGTTTTGTAAGGTGCAGGGGGGGTTAGGGGGTGAATACCTCAGAAACATTCTGAGGTATTCATAATAAAATTGACATCACTAAAGATTTGTAGTCATTATATAATGGACGAACATAAGAAATTGCCATACTGGTCAGATCAAGGGTCCATCAAGCCCAGCATCCTGTTTCCAACAGAGGCCAAACCAGGATTTAAGTACCTGGCAAGTACTCAAACAAATCAACTCCTATAGTTATACTTTTCATCCATTATAATGACTACAAATATTTAGTGATGTCAATTTAACTATGAATATCGCCAAATGTTTCTATAACATCACTATATATATATATAAATATATATATAGCATTTTGATAAATATAGGTCTAGGTTTGGACCTGAGGCAACAGAGAGTAAAGTGACATGCCTAAGGTCACAAGGAGCAGATTTGACCACTGGATTCCCTAGTTTGTAGCCTGCTTCTCTAAACACTAGGGGGTAGATTTTAAAAGGGTTACGCACGTAATATACGTGCGTGTAACCCTTTAAAACCCCTCCTGCATGTGCCGAGCCTATTTTGCATAGGCCCGGTGATGCACGCAAGCCCCAGGACGCGCGTATGACCCAGGGCTTGAAAAAGGGGGTGGGGCGTGGGCAGTTCGGGGCAGGGCGGGGCCGGAGCCTCCAGGCACAGCGGCCATTTGCCGCTGTGCCCGGGATCTCGGGCCAGCCATCAGCCGGTGCGCGCAACCTACGCCTGCCCAGAGGCAGGCGCAACTTCTAAGTTAAAGGTAATGGGGGGGGTTTAGTTAGGTCTGGGGGGCAAGTTAGGTGGGGGGGGGGGACAGAAGGAAAGTTCCCTCCGAGGCCGCTCCGATTTCGGAGTGGTCTCGGATGGAACGGAGGAAGGCTGCGCGGCTCGGCGCGCACAAGATGCACACGTGTGCACCCCCTTGCGCGCGCTGACCCTGGATTTTATAACATGCGTGCGGCTGTGCACGCATGTTATAAAATCGGGTGTAGATTTGTGCGCGCCAGGTTGCGCGCACAAATCTACGCCCGCACCTAAATCTTAAAATCCGGCCCTAGGCTACTCTGCCTTCAGTAGGAGCAATACTGAAACAAAACTCTTGTTCACTAATGTCTATTAGTAGCACATCTTTTAAAGGACTTCACAATCAGCATCAAGCAGTTCTATAAATTATGCTGATTGCACATCCCTTTTAAAAGAAATAACTTAAAAGAATTAAGTAACGAAACAAAAGAAGTGCTATCATGGTAAATAGTGATAAATAGAAGCACTTTGCTGTTGCTTACATTCACACTTCCTAGAGACGGTCAGTACAATTTGTAATTAACTAGGTAAGTGTTTGCCTCTTCAGCTTTTATACATTGGTCATTTGTATGTTAGTGTGATAAATTAGAAAGCAAAGTTGTATAATCAGCACACAGGGAACCATACATCAAAAATCCCAAACAAATTTAAACTGTCACCATTATTCTTCCCTGGGATGATATTCATTAAATGAAAAAAAAAAAAAAAAAGAAACACTGATATTTGTATAGATTGAATCACAATTATAGTTAAATGCCTAATATGCATTATAAAAACTTATAAAGCATATTCGGTGATATCCCAGCATCTGATTATCCTAGTTGCTTTCTTTCATGTTTCTCTCTCTATCAAAAGATGTTTATTTTATTTTTCCAGTCCTTGAAGCCCATATCAGTATTTGGAGACATCAAGAGATTCCCTTCAAAATTATCATTTCAGGTTAAATTATCCCCTCCCTAAACAAATGTACCTCGCAAACAAAGCAGGAAATGACAGAGAATGTATGCAATGGCAATAACAAAGCATTTGAGTATAAAAGATACAGATTAAAGAAGACAAAAATCTTGACAAATAAAAAATGTTTCAAGTTTCTTTAAAAATACGTCAGGGTATTCAGTGCCTCAAATGACTGAATTGGTTAAACAAAGGAAGTCCTGTTATTCTGTGCACAGAGTCATAAATACCAACTACGCTTGCCAACTAAGGAAACATCTGAGTCTGACCCAGTTCAAAACCTGCCCCACATCCTTAATTTAAGAACATAAGAACATGCCATACTGGGTCTTCCAATTTTTGAATGAAGATCTTTTGGCTAAAATAGCTTCTTTCACCTCCCCTTTTAACCATGCCGATAATGATTTTGCCTTCTTTCCACCTTTCTTAATGTGTGGAATACATCTGGACTGTGCTTCTAGGATGGTATTTTTTAACAATGACCATGCCTCTTGCACACTTTTTACCTTTGTAGCTGCTCCTTTCAGTTTTTTCTAACTATTTTTCTCATTTTATCAAAGTTTCCCTTTTGAAAGTTGAGCATGAGAGCCGTGAATTTGCTACTGTCCCCTTTCCAGTCATTAATTCAAATGTGATCATATTATGATCACTGTTGCCAAGCAGCCCCAGCACTGTTACCTCTCTCACCAAATCCTGTACTCCACTGAGAATTAGATCTGAAATTGCTCTGTCTCTTGTCGGTTCCTGAACCAGTTGCTCCATAAAAATGTCATTTATTCCATTCAGAAACTTTATATCTCTAGCATGTACCGATGACATATTTACCCAGTCAATATTGGGGTAATTGAAATCTCCCATTATTACCGCACTACCAATTTGGTTAGCTTCCCTAATTTCTCTTAGCATTTCACTGTCCGTCTCACCATCTTGACCAGGTGGAAGGTAGTATACTATCACTATAGTCTTCCCCGACACACAAGGGATTTCTACCCATAAAGATTAGGGATGTGAATCGTTTTTTGACGATTTAAAAAAATCGTCCGATATTTTTTAAATCATCAAAAATCGGTACAGTGCGCGATACAATAGAAATTTTCACGATTTATCGTGAAAAATCGTTACTCCCACACTGGATGGCGGCAGCCTCCTTTAAAGATGGCCGCCACCATCATAAAGATGGCCGCCGCCATCCATCCAGTGCTCCTACCATGTGACAGGGGCTGACCAATGGCACGGATACCCTGTCACATGGTAAGGGCAAAGGGCCATCAGCGCCATCTTTATGAGTGGCAGCCGATGGCCCGAGAATGGGAGATCGCTCCCGGGACCACCACTAGAGCAGCAGGTAATTTAAAAATGTTTTGGGGGGATCGGGAGGGTGGGAGAAGTTAAGGGGTCATCTTTAAAGGGTCGGGCGGGTTTTTTTTTAATCGGGCCATCGGCGCCATTTTTGAGTGGCAGTCAAAATGGCGCCGATGGCCCGAGAGCGGGAGATCGGTCCCCGCGCCCCCACTGGACCACCAGGTACTCGTAAAAGGTTTGAGGGGGGGGGGAATTCGGGGGTTGGGGAAGGTAAGAAGTCAATTTTAAAGGGTCAGGCCTCACTAAAAAAAAATTAACAATGTGAATCGGAACCGATTCCGATTCACATCTCCAGCGATCAGATTTTTTTTCTCCCTCCAGCCGAACCCGATCGTTAAGACGATCGGGCACACGATTCTCATCTCTAAAAAAGATTCAATTGTGCATTCAGTCTTATGCAGGATGTTTATCCTGTTGGACTCTATGTCATCCTGGACATAAAGCGCTACACCGCCTCCCAAGTGCTCCTCTCTGTCATTGTGATATAATTTGTACCCCGGTAAAGTACTGTCCCATTGGTTGTCCTCCTTCCACCATGTCTCTGAGATGTCAATTAAGCCTATGTCATCATTCACTGCTATATATTGTAACTTTGCTTTATTCACATCTATTGTTTAATTTACTTTAGTTGTCGCTTCAGTTATACCCTTGTTAAATGTAAACCGATCCGATATGGTTATTACTATGAAGGTCGGTATAAAAAAAGTGTTAAATAAATAAATAAATAAATATATTCTAATTCTCCCATCTTACTTCTTAGACTTCTGGCATTAGCATACAAACATTTCAAAGTTTGTTTTTTAATTGAATTTTCATTCTGCTTTTTAATTGATAGGGATAAGTTAGAATTTTTTAGTTCAGGTGAGTTTTTAGTTACAGGCACTTGGACTACTTTTCTTCTTATTGGAACCTCACTGTCGAGATGCCCTAATTCTAATGCATCATTAGTATCCTTTGAAGATACCTCTCTCCGAACCATGCTCTGCTGAACGACTGTTATGATTTTGAGGTGTTTGAGTGGATTCTTGGATACTGTGGAAGATGACCACACCCACGGGGAGGAGCCCCGTGGGGAGCCACAGTACTGGGCTAGACTCAGGATGCACAAATACTGAATTGTCTTTTATTATACAACAGATGTAATCCACCAGAGGTGGCAGTAGTGAGGAGGTTCTGAAGTAGCTGTCCCCTCAGCAGAAGGACCCGTCTCACCAAGTTGATATAGGGAGGTTCCAGTGTAGGATTCCCAGCATGGCAAAGCTGTAGATGATATTGACTGAGAATTAGATTACTCACTAGATGGTAGCTGTAATGTAGAAGGTTTCCACCAGGCAGAAGTAGATGGTTCCAGGCACCGAGGCAGGGAGAGCATGCCCTCGAGGAGTGAGTACCTGATCCCAGTAAGGCACCTGAAAGAAGAGGAATTCACCATTAGCGGTGGGACCGCAGAGCAGAAAACATGAGTGCAGTTCACTGAACTTTGAAAGATGTTATTGCCTTGAGACAGTTCAATAGCGAAACGCTAGCTAACGTCTGCTTAACTCAAAGGGTCATATAGAGTGACCATTGTTATTAAAGGTTCCACACCATGGATTCACATACTGAAGTTTCATGATTTTACGACTTGGAAATCACTGTGAAATAAGTCTCAGAAGATAAGTGAAATCTTTCTTCCATTAGGCAGTATATAAAACGACTGTGGTTATTTACAACTATAAGTACGTTATCTTCAGATGTGAGATAAAAAAGAAAAACATTTTTATTGATTACCAGTTAAAAGAATATTGGATTTTTAAATAAAAAATGTTTTGAAAATAAACAAAAAGATTAAGAATAAGGAATAAAAAATAAAGGCACTTTGGGAGGCTTTTTTAAAGTCCCATGACTGGCCTGCCCGTAAATGTGTTAAATTCTTTGAGTACATATACACTTGGGCTCTGAGGTCTTGTTCCTCCATTAAGGTGGCTATTTTTAATTTCACATTCTGGCGGTATAATATTGTATGGTGTAAAGATTTTTCTTTTTGGATTGAGTTCTTTGTTGAACATACTATGGCCTAGATTCATCATTTTGTGATGTATAGCAAAAATGGCGCCTACGATAAAAAAGAGGTGCGATTAGGGTCATTTTCCTGGTACCACTTCCCATACGTATTGCACCAGTGTTGTTTTCACATTGCAAGCTGAGAAGTCCCCAGACAGACTTTTATTGCATTTTAGGCTGCTGGTGAGAGAGAAAGCCTCACGAAAAAGTTCACTATTTATACCACTGAAAGATGGGGCACTAGTAACTCAGGGTGAGGTTTGTGGGGGTGGTTTGTGTTCTGGGGGGCAATTTTACATGCACAGTCATTCGTACAAACTGCACAGTTACCATCAGTGAAGATTTAATGTGATTTGGAAGGATGAAAGGTGAAAGAAGAGTAGATTTGTACCATGTTCTCTCTACCTTCAAGCTAGGTATATATTGTTAGACAGGGAACCACCTGGGATCCAGAATCCTTTGCGCCTCTGCACGTTAAGATGGAAAGGGGCAGATGGTTCTAGCCGGGGTTTTAAAGTGGTGTGAGGGAGTCTTTTGTATACTCCTTCACAACCCTAAATTGCTTTTACCAAATATGAACAAAGTAGAATACAGAAAAGTCAGTCGTGTGTTGCGAAATAATGTAATGCGGTCTCCTGTCTTCAGATTAATTTACACAGTTCCAACCAGACCAAAAGGTTGATGTTTAGCCAACAAATGTTTATTTTGTTTAAAAAAATGAAGGTTATGAAGTTAAATCACAGCTCAGCAACAATTCCACAAATAGAACTTTGTCCCCTGACATGGGTCCATGTTTTGCAAGGCTGCATTGGGAGGGATGATTTTAAGCAAAGTGGGGTTTTCTAAAAATAAAATGAAAAGGTAAGCATTTAGAAATCTAGACAAACAAACATGGCATTAAGCAACCTGGGCTGTCCCCAGTCCCCCAGCTTCTTGATTGCTGCTTTTGAGAAACTGGTTTTGCATAATGTAGTGTCACAATCCCCTTTATCTCACTGCAAGTTCAACCACCTAACTACAGCAGAATGGGCTGCATTAGGATCCTTATCCACTGAGTCAACAGTTGTTATCAAACCAGCGGACACAGGGGACAGCATGGCTATTCTTAGTCGTACCAATTATGCTACAGAAGTACTCCACCAACTAGCTGACCCCCACGGACAACTTACGGGATCTCATTTCATCTTGTGTCTATGAAGGCGCTGAAGGTCATGTTCTAACATCCCGAGAAGCTTGTTTTCTTGTGGGACACCATTCCATTACACCCATGTTTCACATCCTTGCAAAGACTCATAAGAGCCTTACTAATCCCCCTGGCTGTCCGATTATATCAGGTATAGGGTCTATTTTAGAACCTTTATTTTTATTGATACATTTATTTGGCCTTTTGTGACTTGTTCTGTTTCATATGTTATGGACTCCTTGCATTTCATCACAAGGTTACAACAGGTTATATCCACACACGCTGATTTTTATTTAGTTGCCCTTGATATTGAGGCTTTATATATAAATGTTCCTCAGGTCCAAGCCCTGCATACCATCGAATCTCATCTCAATTCACGTCCCCTTCCTATCTGTATCCCCACTGATTTCATTCTTTGTTTAGCAAGTATAACACTCACAAGAAATGTTTTCATTTTTCAGGATATTTTCTATCAACAAATCAAAGGTACTGCAATGGGTGGCACAATGGCACCTGACATAGCTTGCTTATATGTGTCTCACTTTGAATCTCAGTATATCTAATATTGTTCTCTTTTTCAGCAATTTATTCTCATCTGGCTTCATTTTATAGATGACATATTTCTTATTTGGACCGGCTTTATTATCCAATTTTATGTTTTTCTGGATTGGTTGAATCACTCCAACTCTAATCTACATTTTACTCATTCCATATCTCATCACTGCATTCTATTTTTAAATATTATGGTATCTGTTCAAGAGGGTCAGCTAATAACTTCCATCTATCGTCAGCTTATCAATCACAATACTTTGCTAAAATTTACCAGTGACCATCCATGACCCCTTAGAAATAGCATACCAATGGGTCAGTTTTTATGTCTGTGACATTTATGCTCATCCACCCAATTTCATCACACAGGCACAGATGATGTCTTCTCGTTTCTTGTCTAGAGTGTATCCTAAGCGTTTTTTGAAAAAAGCTTATAAAAGTGCCCTCTGTGCACACCATGACTGGTTCTTTTTACCATCTACACCCAGCCCAGATACAAGACTCACTTGTGAAATACATGACATTTTCCAGTTATGTAGGAGAGATATGCGCTATTATTAACAAACATTGACAGGTGCTATCTCCGATCCCTATCTTTTCAGATTGTCCAAGATTTGCTTTAAAACAAGGTAAGAAACTCTGGGACATCTTGGTGTCCTCTTTTTTGAAACCCCCTAATACTAGTTTGGAATCTCCTAAAGGCCACTCTCCCTGTGGCCATTATCTAGCCTTTGCCATGTCATGCTCATTATCCGTGATTTATAAATTCCCATACTGGCAGACAATACGAGCTAAAACACACATCTTATGACACCATAGGGGTTATTTATGTTATTTCTTGCCCCTGTGGTCTCTTATATATTTTTAAAAGATCCTGGAAGCTAAAAACTAGAATATTCAAACATTGTTTCTGCATTTGCAATAATAAACCTGAAGCCCCATCGGTGCATCATTGGCAAATGAAAGGTTACACTGTAAATGATTTACATTTCTTTGCCTGGGAAGTTCCACTTCCTTCCTCTCCGTGGAGGTGATTTCTCAACTCTTCTCACCTGCTGTGAACAATGGTGAATTTACGAATTGCACACTTTGTCTCCTTCTGGTTTAAATAAAGAAATTGGGCCTCTTTTTTTGTAGGACCTGCGATGTCATGTTTCTGGATTTGCTTTTCTATTGGTTGCCCATTTTGGTGTGCAACTATGTTTGTTCCTATATATTGCTTTGTCATTTTCTTCCCTTGCTTTTAATGCCGCTATTGAATGTCTCCCGACCTGTATCAAAAGAAAAAAATGGGCATGTACTGCTTACAATATCCTCTGTTTATGCCATGTTTGTCGATCTAGATTTCTAAATGCTTACCTTTTCATTTTATGTTTAGAAAACCCTGTTATGCTTAAAATTGTCCCTCCCGATGCAGCCTTGCAAAACATGGTCCCGTTTTGGGGGACAGAGTTATATTTGTGGAATTGTTCCTGAGCTGCGATTAAGCTTGATAACCTTCATTTTACACAAAATAAGCATTTCTTGGTTAAACATCAACCTTTTGCTTGGAACTGTGTAAATTAATCTGAAGACAGCAGACCGCATTACTGTATTTTGCAACACACTGCTGCCTTTTCTATTGCTAACTGAATGTGTTTTGAGCATCAATCACTCTTTTTGCAGTATTTACAAAGTAGAATACATACATAGCACTACTACTTTAAAATGAAGGACAATAAAATGAGTTCATTTCTTTCACTGGTTTTAGACATCTTCTGAAAATTAAGGATGTGCATGAAGAAAATTTTTGGTTTGGTTAGGACTTTCAGTTCAATTTCCTGTTTCATTCAGTTTGTTTGGTTCAGATAAGAAGTTCATTCATTCATTTAATTCCAGTCAGGATAAGACCCATGCAGCAGCAACACAGTTCATGAGGTGCTGGTGGGGTTCCCACTCCCCGCCCACAAGAATATGGCCCCACGTGACACTGGAGAATAAAAATGATGTGCTGGCAGGGATTTGCACTCCCTGCCAGCAGGAAGAAGGCACTATACGATGCTGGTGAATAAAAATGATGTACTGGTGAGGTTCCCAGACCCCACCAGCAAGAAGACCAGCATAGCCACTCCTGACTGCCAGTAGGAGGAAGAAAAAAAGAGGTGAAAGGAGGAAAGGAAGAATATGTGGGTGAGAAGGCAAGAGAAGGAGATGATTGATGGAGAGGAGAAGAAAGGAGATGGGAGGAGAATGGTGTGAATGAGAGGGAAGGCAAGGAGTGAGGGGGTGGTGAGTCAAAAAGGAGGGATAGTAAAGGGAATGATTGACTGAGAGAGGGAACAGAAGTGGTATGAGTGAGTGGAGGGAAGAAAAAAGGAGGGGTGAGTCAAAAAGGGGGAGAGAGAGAGAGAGAGCCTAGCCATAATGTCCTTGTCATTAAAGCTCTGTGGTGAAAGCTGGGAGTTAGCAATCTGTCAGAAAGCTCTATTGTTAAAGCTGGTATTTAGCAATCTGTAGTTATTTAGGAGTCCCTCAGGTACTGGAACAGTGATCCCAAGGTGGCTGAGCTCTAGAGAAACTAAGAAAGTGAGTAGGCAAAGCATGCGGCGTTTAGGAACAAGTCCTTGATAGTAACACTCACACAATAGTCTCTTAAGGCAGCCCAGGAGATGGTATGCATTAGGCCCTCAAGGAGTGAGTACCTGGACCCAGGGAAGGCTCTGAGAGATAGATAGAAACTCACTAATGTTGTAAGCAGCGATGACTTCTTAGCAGAAGTGGTATTCAGGAGCAAGTCCGGGACGTGGGCCCTCGAGGAGCGAGTACCGGTTCCGGACTGTGACCTGAAAAGGAAAAAAGAGAGCGAGGCCCCCGAGGAGCGGGTACCTCTAGTGAAGTCCGAGGAGGCAGAGTAGCTGGGTTTGCGGAGAGCGAATCCCATCCGCAGTGACCAGGAGGAAGCGAACCCTTGCTAACTCATCTTGTTAGCGAAAACTGAGACCTTAAATATCTGGAGCTGGTGATGTCATCTCAGGGGGACGCCCCTGAAGTTCGTGCCAATGCTGTACATCAGTCGAGCTGCGCGCCCTTAGGCATCTGGTCAACATGGCGGCTTACAGCGTCGAGCTGGTCTGGGAACGCTGGAGGAGGACGGCTTGGAGATGCCACAGCAGCTAGCCTTCCATCAACCCCAAATGGAGTTGCCAACGAGGTAAGTTGGGCAGAGCAGAGACGTCGGACAGCGACGGACACAACAGTCATCTCCCTAGCTAGGTATTTGTATCCCTATGGGACCCTAAATCAGTTCCTGATCTCTATAAATTTGTCCTTTAGGCAATCTAAGGGGTATCACTTAATCTCTTCTGGGTTTATTGGTGATGTATAATATGGAAGAGGTTTGCTAAGAGAAGTTGAATATCTCTTTAAGGGAATATTTGAAGAATAACCACTAGGAGGAATGTTCTCAGGTTTCATATAAGCTGTTACTCACTGGGATGTGAGTGTGTTCTGCTGAGTTCCTGAGGCTTGAAGCTGGAGTGAAGTCGGGATGAGGGAATTTCTCTTTCCTTCCCTGCAGCCTCCAGGCCAGGTCCAATAAGCCCATTGCTCTAGAATAGCAAGACTAAGACTCCTGGACAATGCCACTAAGTCACCTAGCATTAATCATAGACTACCAAGTTATTTGTGATCTACCAAGTTATTTGTGACCTATTCCCTCATCAGGAACAAAGCTTATGAGGATTGTAAGTACTGTATACCATTTCCTTTTGAAGAGGAAGGACAACATTTTAGTTTCTTTGCTAGAGGGGAAGAAATAAAAAGAGATGATGCTATTCAGTAAGGAGTTAGAGAAGAATTGTGTTTTGTTGTTGCTGTTGTTACTGCTGAATTACTTCTGTATAGACCTTGTGAACTGTGAGTAATCAGTAATATGTAATACTTTTTACTTTTACTGTGTTGCGTGTGCTGGCCGCGGAAGGCCCGTTGCCTGTCCCAGCATCTGGCTCCACTTCTCTCGCGGCTGTGGGCCGCCGCCTTCGACCTCGGGCCATCCACAGTGCTCCTGTCTCCTCGGCAGATGCCTGTGCTCTGCAGTGGGCCTCCACTTGTGGTCCGCAGAGAGACACCGCCATCCCGTGCCACGCTCATCCCTAGGTGCACGCGCATCTTCTTCCCTTTTAAAGGGGCTGTGGTGGGAATCCAACCAGCGACCCCGGATGATGACGTCACTGGGCTCGGTATATAAGGCCAGTCCCAGCCTCAGTTAGTTGCCTTTGCAACAGGTCTCCATGCTGGTTATATACTTCGTTGCTTCCCCTGGTGATTCCTCCGTGTTCCTGGTTCCTGTTTCTTCCATGTTCCTGATCCTGGTTCGGTTACTTCTCCTTGTTCTTGTGCTTTGTATCTACATTACTTGTTCTATGGACTGACTCCTGGACTCAACCTCTGCTTTGCCTGACCACGTTACTGATTATCTCCTGGACCCAAACTCTGCTTTGTCCGACCACGCTACTGATTATCTCCTGGACTGGACCTCTGCTTTGCCTGACCACGCTACTGATCATCTGCTGAACCTGACCTCTGCTTTGTCCGACCATGCTACTGATCATCTCCTGGACCTGATCTTTGCCTTGCCCGACCATGCTACTGATCTTCTCCTGGAACTGATCTTTGCCTTGCTCGACCACGTTCCTGATCATCTCTTGGACCTGACCTCTGCCTTGCCATATTTCCTTGCCTGCTGCATGCCCTGACTTCAGCCTGTTCAACAACACCTCTACAGTCTCTACTCTGGACTTGGCCTTTCAGGTTTCGGCCTGTTCTTACCCGGGTGCCCCCTGTCTGACTTTCAATCCTCCTGGCGCCTGGGTCTCCGGGACTCAGCCTTGTCCAGTTCAGACTCTCCATTACTTCTGTTGCTGGCCCCTGGCTGACCACCTCCTCATCTACCATAAGACCTCAGACGGAGACCCACCTAACTCCAGCCGGCTCCGGCACCCAAGGGCTCAACCTGCGGGGAACAAGGGCTGGTATTGGTGAAGCTCCAGCCAGCCTCCATCAGTCAGCCAGTTCCGCCTACCGACGGTGGGGACCCGTAGGGCCTGCCCTAAGGGTAGCATCAACCCCACCTAGACTCAAGGGTCCACCTCCTGCACAACATACTGCTGAAACTCCAGAAGAGAAATAAAGTTTTCTTGTTTGAAGATATCTTGGAATGAGACCCTGCTTAACCCCAAGAAGTGGATTAATAGGAGGCAAAAGTCAGTCAATACAAGTTGGTGGGAAAGCAGATGTGCCACAGAGGTGAAGGGAGAGTTGTAGTTACTGTCGTTTTCCATTTTTAGCATGAAAAATACTGCCCTTGCCTCTTGGCCAGGTACAGTACACCATCTACTTGACAACAGTTAGATTTTTAACCCACAGAAGTCGATGCTTAGCTCCTAAACAGGCACTAGAGATTCTCTCATTTTATCTACCCCAAAAGCGGGTTACACAAAGAGGCCTAGCGACAACCCCACCTCGGTTCAAGGGTCCACCTTCTGCGCAACAGGTTGCAAAGGCCATGGACTCGGCAGAGCCGCGTGCCCTCCAGGCCATCCCTGGCCTGGCTTCTAAAGTACAAGAACAGCCACAGTTCCTCGAGGCATTGGCTTCCTCCATTGAGCATCTACATGCCCGGCTTGACACCTAACCCAATCAGTCGGTTCCAGTACCAGCTTCAGCCAACCAAAGCCGTCTCCCTCCTCCTCCAGGGCCTTGCTGGCTCTACCAGCTCCGCCTCGCTTCAATGGCGATTCTAAGCTCTGCAGAAGGTTTATCAACAACCATGCTATATACAGTTTGCTCTGCAGCGGTCCATCTTCGTAGATGAACTCACAAAGGTCACCTTCATCCTGTCTCTTGGAGGTTAAGGAGTTGGCCTGGGCCACGCCCCTGTGAGAGCGGTCGGATTCGCTCCTACAAGAATTAACTCATTTTGTGACCGTCTTTCATCGGACTTTTGACGACGCAGGGCGGCATGCTGTGGCAAGTGCTAATCTTCTTCTTTTGTGGCTAGGTCAACAAAGCTTGTTTGATTATACTATAGAATTTTGGACATTAGCTACAGAGCTTTCCTGGCAGGAAGATTGCCTTCAAGCCATCTTTCTGGACGGACTATCTCCCTAGCTTAAAGATGAACTGGCAACCTGTGAGCTCCCATCCTCTCTTGAGGACCTTATTGACCTGACTGGCCAAATCGATCCTCGCCCCCAAGAGTGCCATCGGGAGAATCGGATGCCCAGGAGGTCCACCTTGGAGCGCTCCTGCTCACCACCTACCACGAGACTCCCCTCTGGCAGGACTCCCTCTCTGGCTAACGCAGAAGAGCCGATGCAGTTGGGCCATGGGCGGCTGTCCCCGGAAGAGCGCCTCCGGCGGAGGTAATCGGGCCTATGACTATATTGTGGAATGACAGGCCATCGTCTTCAGACCTGTCCAGTCCATCCAGAAAATGTCCGGGCCTAAGTTCAGTAGGGGTCGAACTTGAGCGCTACTCCTCAGGCCCCTCAGCTATCCTTACCAGTTATATTAATCTGGGACTCCCGGTCCTTCCCTGTCCTTGCTCTGATAGATTCTGGAGCAGGGGGAAATTTTATTCTCAAGAACCTAGTTCAGCTTTTGGGTATTGTTACCCGTCCTTTGGAAACTTCCTTGTGTATTGCATCCATTTACGGCGAGTCGTTACCCGGCCAGATCTGCTTTATAACTGAGCCAGTTTGCCTCCTTACTGGTGCACTTCATTTTGAAGAAGTTGAATTTCTCGTGCTAGAAAAATTGATTCACCTGGTGGTCCTGGGACTACCCTGGCTCCAGCTTTATTCTCCCCAGTTTGACTGGGGATCCCTCCAGCTGATTGAATGGAGCCCAGCTTGTCATCAGACTTGTTTGAAAAAAGTGGTTTTACCTCCTACAGTTGGTCTAACGACCACTTCCTCCGGCATTCAAGCTCCATATGCAGACTTTGAAGATGTCTTCTCAAAACAGAAGGCTGATATTCTTCTGCCTCTTCGGAGGTTCGATTGTCCAATTGAGCTTTTGCCTGGCACTACACCCCGTCAAGTGCCAAAAAGACTTATCCTCTTTCACAACCGGAGACCCGAGCCATGATGGAGTATATCCTAGAGAACCTGGTTAAAGGGTTCATTTGACCATCAACTTCTCCCGACGGAGCAGGATTTTTCTTCATCATGAAGAAAGATGGATCCTTAAGGCTGTGTATCGACTATCACGATTTAAATGCCATAACTCGTAAGGACAAGTATCCTCTGCCTCTGATCTCCGAATTGTTTGATCGCCTCCAAGGGGCCTCCATCTTTTCTAAATTAGATCTACGTGGAGCCTACAACCTGGTATGCATATGCCCTGAAGACATCTGGGAAATGGCCTTTAATACAAGGGATGGGCATTATTAATACCTGGTAATGCCCTTCGGCCTTTGTAATGCCCGGCGGTATCAAGATCTTCTGAGACCTCCTGTATGTCAAGGTAGTAGCATACTTTGACGATATTCTTGTCTTTTCTAAGGACCTCGCTACGCACCGTGCAGATGTTCGCATGGTCCTCCAACTTCTCTGTGAGAACCATCTTTTCGCCAAGTTGGACAAGTGTCTCTTTGAACAATCCAGTCTTCCTTTTCTAGGATATATTATCTCGCAACAAGGGTTTTCCATGGACCCAGAGAAACTCAAGGGAATCCAAGACTGGCCTCGGCCTGTGGGCCTCCAAGCCTTGCAACAGTTTCTCGGGTTCACAAATTACTACCACCATTTCATTGCCAACTATTTTACTCTGGCAGCCCCTCTTACAGCTATGACCCGTAAGAGCCGTGACACTCGGAACTGGACTCCGGAAGCCCTTACAGTTTTTAGTGCCTTAAAGAGTCCTTCCTCGCTGGACCATGTCTTCATCACCTGGACCCAAATCATCCCTTCCTGGTCAAAGTGGATACCTCTGCTATCGGGGCTGAGGTGGTTTTGAGCCAGCACTCAACATCTGGATCCCTGATCCCATGTTCCTTTTTCTCTCGCAAGTTCTCTCCTGCAGAACAGAATTACAGTATTGGTGACCAAGAATTACTTGCAATTAAGCTGGCCTTAGAGGAATGGCGCTTCTGGTTAGAGGGTGCCCAGCACAAATTTACAATTTTCACTGATCACAAAAATCTCGAACACCTGAGTCATGCCCAGCGTCTCAACGCTCGTCAGGCCTGATGGCCCTGTTCTTTTCCAGATTTAATTTTGAACTCCGGTATCGCCCAGCAGAGAAAAATCTCTGAGCGGATGCTTTATCTCGCTCCTTTGAACCCGAAGATACTCCTGAAGAACCAAGTCACATCATCGACCCCATATGTATGTGCTTGTCTGCAACTCTTCCAGTCCCCACTGGGAAAACTGTTGTGCCTCGTCGCCTCCACGAAAGAGTTCTCCGATGGGCACATGATTCTAAGTTCGCCGGCCACACAGGATGGGCACGAACCTTTGCTTTACTCCAGCGATATTTCTGGTGGTCCACTATGGCATCCGATGCCAGAGCATATGTCGATTCCTGCAATACTTGTGCCCAACAGAAGCCCCTGGTCGGTCGACCCTGGGGTTTTCTCCAGCCACTTCCTGCTCCAGAGGAGCCGTGGACACATCTTTCCATTGATTTCATTGTGGATTTTCCGCCATCTAAAGGTCATACTGTCATATGAGTCATCATCGACAGGTTTTCAAAAATGGCACATTTTGTTCCACTGCCTGGCCTACCTTCTGCTCCAGAATTGGCACGCCTGTTTTTCCTCCATATATTCTGTTTGTACGGCTTACCCTGCCTACATAAATGATCAGCAGAGCAACTGGGCAGAACTTCTCCTTTGGGCAGAGTTCTCCTACAACTCCCATATCGCCGCTGCCATAGGAACGTCGCCATTTTCTATTGATTATGGCATGCAGTCACGGCCTCCACTACCTATTCCACTGTCTGTACCCTCTCCAGCCATGCAAGCCACTGTTGATGCCCTCAAAGCTCTGTGGAATCATATGAATCTTCGTCTGCGCCAAGCAACGATCCGAGCCAAGAAGTCCACAGACAACCATTGACGCTCTGCTCCTGAGTTTCTTCCTGGTCAAAAAGTCTGGTTAAGTACCCTGATATATCCGGCTCAAGATACCATCTCAAAGATTTGCACCTAGATACATTGGACCCTTTTCAGTCACCCATCATATTGGATCTGTTACCTACCAGCTCCGGCTGCCACTGACTCTGGGAATTCACAACACAGTCCATGTGTTGCTTTTGACGCCGGTGATTCTCTCTTGGCCTTCTCATAAAGTTCCTGAACTACCGCAGCTGGTTGCTGAATCTGACACCACTTACAAGGTCCATGAAGTCTTTGATGTCCGCCATAGGGGCCATTGCTGGGAATACCTCCTTTCTTGGGAGGGCTATAGCCCAGAAGAAAATTTGTGGGAGCCAGCTCGTAACATCCTGGTTAAAAACCTACTCCTGCAGTTTCATCGTGCCCATCTGGGCAAACCCAGACCTCCAAGTGGGTGCAAAAGGGGGGGGGGGTACTGTTGCACGTACTGGCCGCAGCAGGCCCGCAGCAGGTCCGCGGCCAGTCCCTCTTTCTCTCTTCTGCCTGTTCCAGCATCTAGCTCCACTTCCCTCGCGGCTGTGGGCCGCCGCCTTCGACCTCGGGCCATCCCCGGTGCTCCTGACTCCTCGGCTGACGCCTGTGCTCCACAGTGGGCCTCCCCACGTGGTCCACAGAGAGACACCGCCATCCCGCACCGCACTTCTCCCTAGGCGCGCACACATCTTCTTCCCTTTTAAAGGGGCCGCCGTGGGAATCCAACCCGCAGCCCCGGATGATGATGTCACTTGGCTCCAGTATATAAAGCCTGGCCCAGCCTCAGTTAGTTGCCTTTGCAACAGGTCTCCATGCTGGTCATGTACTTCGTTACTTCCCCTGGTGATTCCTCCATGTTCCTGGTTCCTGTTCCTTCCATGTTCCTGATCCTGGTTCCATTACATCTCCTTGTTCCTGTGCCTTGTGTCTTCCTTACTTGTTAAATGGACTGACTCCTGGATTCGACCTCTCCTTTGTCTGACCATGCTACTGATTATCTCCTGGACACGACCTCTGCTTTGCCCGACCACACTACTGATCATCTCCTGGACCTGATCTCTGCTTTACCCAACCACGCTACTGATCTTCTACTGGAGCTCATCTTTGCCTTGCCATATTTCTTTGCCTGCCCCATGCCCTTACTTCAGACTGTTCAACGATGCCTCTACAGTCTCTACTATGGACTTGGCCTTTCAGGTTTTGACCTGTTCTTACCCCGGGCGCCCCCTGTCTGACTTTCGTTCCTCTTGGTGCCCGAGTCTCCGGGACTAAGCATCATCCAGTTCAAACTCTCCATTTCTTCTGTTGCTGGCCCCTGGCTGACCACCTCCTCATCTACCACAAGACCTCAGATGGAGGCCCACCTAACTCCAGCCGGCTCCGGCACCCAAGGGCTCAACCTGCGGGGAACAAGGACTGGTATTGGTGAAGCTCCAGCCAGCCTCCATCAGTCAGCCAGCTCCGCCTACCGACGGTGGGGACCCGTAGGGCCTGCCCTAAGGGTAGCGTCAACCCCACCTAGACTCAAGGGTCCACCTCCTGCGCAACATACTACTGAAACTCCAGAAGAGAAATAAAGTTTTCTTGTTTGAAGATATCTTGGAATGAGACCCTTCTTAACCCCAAGAAGTGGATTAGTAGGAGGCAAAAGTCAGTCAATACAAGTTGGTGGGAAAGCAGATGTGCAACAGAGGTGAAAGGAGAGTTGTAGTTAGTGTCGTTTTCCCTTTCTAGCATGAGAAATACTGCCCTTGCCTCTGGGGCAGGTACAGTACACCATCTGCTTGACAACAGTTAGATTTTTAACCCTCAGAAGTCGATGCTTAGCTCCTAAACAGGCACTAGAGATTCTCTCATTTTATCTACCCCAAAAGCGGGTTACACAAAGAAGCCTAAAATTTCCAGAATTTTCAACTTTATTGCATTTGTATTCCATACCTCTCAAGTGATCCAGGTAATGTCCAAATTAGGAAACAAATCATAAACCATGCATAGAGTTGTTGATTCAGTCGACAATGCTAAATGAAAAAAGGGCAATAGTTAGATGTATTTTCAGTGTTATGTTGCAAATATGTTTTGACTGATCATTCCTTTGGAGTAAGGTGTCCAAGTGGATTTGTTGTGTGCATACCATGACAGGCATTTGCCTCACTCATATGTTGGGCAATATCTCAGTCTCTCATATTTATGGCTAGTGCTCTTCTTAATACTTGCATTGTGCCAAAGACAGCTTTCTTCTGGAGTCCATAGGTTATAGTATGTACAGGCAAAATATCCAGGTGCACTTGGACATTTTTTTAATCAATTCCAAGGTGCCCTATACATTTGGGTCTATTTCTGTAACTATTTCCTATAGAAGTCCATCCATTATTGTACATTTATCCCATAGAGATGTGAATTGTGTGCCAGATCGTCTTAACGATCAGATTCGGCTGGGGGTGGGGGGTGGGGGGGAAGAATCTGATCGTTAAGATATGTGAATTGGAATTGTTTCCGATTCCAATTCACATCGCTAATTGTTTTTTAAGTGAGGCCCGCGCCACTAAAATAAAAACCCCCACCCGACCCTTTAAATTGACCCCCCCTCCCGACCCCCCAAAACATTTTTAAATTACCTGGTGGTCCAGGGGGGGCCTCGGGGAGAGATCCAGGGGGGCCTCGGGAAGAGATTTCCCGTTCCCAGGCATCAGCTGTTCTAAAAATAAAATGGCGCCGATGCACCTTTGCCCTTACCATGTGACAGGGTATCCGTGCCATTGGCCGGCCCCTGTCACATGGTAGGAGCACTGCCTGGCCGGCGCCATCTTTAAAGATGGCGCCGGCCACCTTTACTCATCAGCCCCTATTATACTAGGGCTGATGAGTAAAGGTAGCCTTTACTCATCAGCCCCTATTATATATTATATCTCAGGGGGACGCCCCTGAAGTTCGTGCCAATGCTGTACATCAGTCGAGCTGCGCGCCCTTAGGCATCTGGTCAACATGGCGGCTTACAGCGTCGAGCTGGTCTGGGAACGCTGGAGGAGGACGGCTTGGAGATGCCACAGCAGCTAGCCTTCCATCAACCCCAAATGGAGTTGCCAACGAGGTAAGTTGGGCAGAGCAGAGACGTCGGACAGCGACGGACACAACAGTCATCTCCCTAGCTAGGTATTTGTATCCCTATGGGACCCTAAATCAGTTCCTGATCTCTATAAATTTGTCCTTTAGGCAATCTAAGGGGTATCACTTAATCTCTTCTGGGTTTATTGGTGATGTATAATATGGAAGAGGTTTGCTAAGAGAAGTTGAATATCTCTTTAAGGGAATATTTGAAGAATAACCACTAGGAGGAATGTTCTCAGGTTTCATATAAGCTGTTACTCACTGGGATGTGAGTGTGTTCTGCTGAGTTCCTGAGGCTTGAAGCTGGAGTGAAGTCGGGATGAGGGAATTTCTCTTTCCTTCCCTGCAGCCTCCAGGCCAGGTCCAATAAGCCCATTGCTCTAGAATAGCAAGACTAAGACTCCTGGACAATGCCACTAAGTCACCTAGCATTAATCATAGACTACCAAGTTATTTGTGATCTACCAAGTTATTTGTGACCTATTCCCTCATCAGGAACAAAGCTTATGAGGATTGTAAGTACTGTATACCATTTCCTTTTGAAGAGGAAGGACAACATTTTAGTTTCTTTGCTAGAGGGGAAGAAATAAAAAGAGATGATGCTATTCAGTAAGGAGTTAGAGAAGAATTGTGTTTTGTTGTTGCTGTTGTTACTGCTGAATTACTGCTGTATAGACCTTGTGAACTGTGAGTAATCAGTAATATGTAATACTTTTTACTTTTACTGTGTTGCGTGTGCTGGCCGCGGAAGGCCCGTTGCCTGTCCCAGCATCTGGCTCCACTTCTCTCGCGGCTGTGGGCCGCCGCCTTCGACCTCGGGCCATCCACAGTGCTCCTGTCTCCTCGGCAGATGCCTGTGCTCTGCAGTGGGCCTCCACTTGTGGTCCGCAGAGAGACACCGCCATCCCGTGCCACGCTCATCCCTAGGTGCACGCGCATCTTCTTCCCTTTTAAAGGGGCTGTGGTGGGAATCCAACCAGCGACCCCGGATGATGACGTCACTGGGCTCGGTATATAAGGCCAGTCCCAGCCTCAGTTAGTTGCCTTTGCAACAGGTCTCCATGCTGGTTATATACTTCGTTGCTTCCCCTGGTGATTCCTCCGTGTTCCTGGTTCCTGTTTCTTCCATGTTCCTGATCCTGGTTCGGTTACTTCTCCTTGTTCTTGTGCTTTGTATCTACATTACTTGTTCTATGGACTGACTCCTGGACTCAACCTCTGCTTTGCCTGACCACGTTACTGATTATCTCCTGGACCCAAACTCTGCTTTGTCCGACCACGCTACTGATTATCTCCTGGACCGGACCTCTGCTTTGCCTGACCACGCTACTGATCATCTGCTGAACCTGACCTCTGCTTTGTCCGACCATGCTACTGATCATCTCCTGGACCTGATCTTTGCCTTGCCCGACCATGCTACTGATCTTCTCCTGGAACTGATCTTTGCCTTGCTCGACCACGTTCCTGATCATCTCTTGGACCTGACCTCTGCCTTGCCATATTTCCTTGCCTGCTGCATGCCCTGACTTCAGCCTGTTCAACAACACCTCTACAGTCTCTACTCTGGACTTGGCCTTTCAGGTTTCGGCCTGTTCTTACCCGGGTGCCCCCTGTCTGACTTTCAATCCTCCTGGCGCCTGGGTCTCCGGGACTCAGCCTTGTCCAGTTCAGACTCTCCATTACTTCTGTTGCTGGCCCCTGGCTGACCACCTCCTCATCTACCATAAGACCTCAGACGGAGACCCACCTAACTCCAGCCGGCTCCGGCACCCAAGGGCTCAACCTGCGGGGAACAAGGGCTGGTATTGGTGAAGCTCCAGCCAGCCTCCATCAGTCAGCCAGTTCCGCCTACCGACGGTGGGGACCCGTAGGGCCTGCCCTAAGGGTAGCATCAACCCCACCTAGACTCAAGGGTCCACCTCCTGCACAACATACTGCTGAAACTCCAGAAGAGAAATAAAGTTTTCTTGTTTGAAGATATCTTGGAATGAGACCCTGCTTAACCCCAAGAAGTGGATTAATAGGAGGCAAAAGTCAGTCAATACAAGTTGGTGGGAAAGCAGATGTGCCACAGAGGTGAAGGGAGAGTTGTAGTTACTGTCGTTTTCCATTTTTAGCATGAAAAATACTGCCCTTGCCTCTTGGCCAGGTACAGTACACCATCTACTTGACAACAGTTAGATTTTTAACCCACAGAAGTCGATGCTTAGCTCCTAAACAGGCACTAGAGATTCTCTCATTTTATCTACCCCAAAAGCGGGTTACACAAAGAGGCCTAGCGACAACCCCACCTCGGTTCAAGGGTCCACCTTCTGCGCAACAGGTTGCAAAGGCCATGGACTCGGCAGAGCCGCGTGCCCTCCAGGCCATCCCTGGCCTGGCTTCTAAAGTACAAGAACAGCCACAGTTCCTCGAGGCATTGGCTTCCTCCATTGAGCATCTACATGCCCGGCTTGACACCTAACCCAATCAGTCGGTTCCAGTACCAGCTTCAGCCAACCAAAGCCGTCTCCCTCCTCCTCCAGGGCCTTGCTGGCTCTACCAGCTCCGCCTCGCTTCAATGGCGATTCTAAGCTCTGCAGAAGGTTTATCAACAACCATGCTATATACAGTTTGCTCTGCAGCGGTCCATCTTCGTAGATGAACTCACAAAGGTCACCTTCATCCTGTCTCTTGGAGGTTAAGGAGTTGGCCTGGGCCACGCCCCTGTGAGAGCGGTCGGATTCGCTCCTACAAGAATTAACTCATTTTGTGACCGTCTTTCATCGGACTTTTGACGACGCAGGGCGGCATGCTGTGGCAAGTGCTAATCTTCTTCTTTTGTGGCTAGGTCAACAAAGCTTGTTTGATTATACTATAGAATTTTGGACATTAGCTACAGAGCTTTCCTGGCAGGAAGATTGCCTTCAAGCCATCTTTCTGGACGGACTATCTCCCTAGCTTAAAGATGAACTGGCAACCTGTGAGCTCCCATCCTCTCTTGAGGACCTTATTGACCTGACTGGCCAAATCGATCCTCGCCCCCAAGAGTGCCATCGGGAGAATCGGATGCCCAGGAGGTCCACCTTGGAGCGCTCCTGCTCACCACCTACCACGAGACTCCCCTCTGGCAGGACTCCCTCTCTGGCTAACGCAGAAGAGCCGATGCAGTTGGGCCATGGGCGGCTGTCCCCGGAAGAGCGCCTCCGGCGGAGGTAATCGGGCCTATGACTATATTGTGGAATGACAGGCCATCGTCTTCAGACCTGTCCAGTCCATCCAGAAAATGTCCGGGCCTAAGTTCAGTAGGGGTCGAACTTGAGCGCTACTCCTCAGGCCCCTCAGCTATCCTTACCAGTTATGTTAATCTGGGACTCCCGGTCCTTCCCTGTCCTTGCTCTGATAGATTCTGGAGCAGGGGGAAATTTTATTCTCAAGAACCTAGTTCAGCTTTTGGGTATTGTTACCCATCCTTTGGAAACTTCCTTGTGTATTGCATCCATTTACGGCGAGTCGTTACCCGGCCAGATCTGCTTTATAACTGAGCCAGTTTGCCTCCTTACTGGTGCACTTCATTTTGAAGAAGTTGAATTTCTCGTGCTAGAAAAATTGATTCACCTGGTGGTCCTGGGACTACCCTGGCTCCAGCTTTATTCTCCCCAGTTTGACTGGGGATCCCTCCAGCTGATTGAATGGAGCCCAGCTTGTCATCAGACTTGTTTGAAAAAAGTGGTTTTACCTCCTACAGTTGGTCTAACGACCACTTCCTCCGGCATTCAAGCTCCATATGCAGACTTTGAAGATGTCTTCTCAAAACAGAAGGCTGATATTCTTCTGCCTCTTCGGAGGTTCGATTGTCCAATTGAGCTTTTGCCTGGCACTACACCCCGTCAAGTGCCAAAAAGACTTATCCTCTTTCACAACCGAAGACCCGAGCCATGATGGAGTATATCCTAGAGAACCTGGTTAAAGGGTTCATTTGACCATCAACTTCTCCCGACGGAGCAGGATTTTTCTTCATCATGAAGAAAGATGGATCCTTAAGGCTGTGTATCGACTATCACGATTTAAATGCCATAACTCGTAAGGACAAGTATCCTCTGCCTCTGATCTCCGAATTGTTTGATCGCCTCCAAGGGGCCTCCATCTTTTCTAAATTAGATCTACGTGGAGCCTACAACCTGGTATGCATATGCCCTGAAGACATCTGGGAAATGGCCTTTAATACAAGGGATGGGCATTATTAATACCTGGTAATGCCCTTCGGCCTTTGTAATGCCCGGCGGTATCAAGATCTTCTGAGACCTCCTGTATGTCAAGGTAGTAGCATACTTTGACGATATTCTTGTCTTTTCTAAGGACCTCGCTACGCACCGTGCAGATGTTCGCATGGTCCTCCAACTTCTCTGTGAGAACCATCTTTTCGCCAAGTTGGACAAGTGTCTCTTTGAACAATCCAGTCTTCCTTTTCTAGGATATATTATCTCGCAACAAGGGTTTTCCATGGACCCAGAGAAACTCAAGGGAATCCAAGACTGGCCTCGGCCTGTGGGCCTCCAAGCCTTGCAACAGTTTCTCGGGTTCACAAATTACTACCACCATTTCATTGCCAACTATTTTACTCTGGCAGCCCCTCTTACAGCTATGACCCGTAAGAGCCGTGACACTCGGAACTGGACTCCGGAAGCCCTTACAGTTTTTAGTGCCTTAAAGAGTCCTTCCTCGCTGGACCATGTCTTCATCACCTGGACCCAAATCATCCCTTCCTGGTCAAAGTGGATACCTCTGCTATCGGGGCTGAGGTGGTTTTGAGCCAGCACTCAACATCTGGATCCCTGATCCCATGTTCCTTTTTCTCTCGCAAGTTCTCTCCTGCAGAACAGAATTACAGTATTGGTGACCAAGAATTACTTGCAATTAAGCTGGCCTTAGAGGAATGGCGCTTCTGGTTAGAGGGTGCCCAGCACAAATTTACAATTTTCACTGATCACAAAAATCTCGAACACCTGAGTCATGCCCAGCGTCTCAACGCTCGTCAGGCCTGATGGCCCTGTTCTTTTCCAGATTTAATTTTGAACTCCGGTATCGCCCAGCAGAGAAAAATCTCTGAGCGGATGCTTTATCTCGCTCCTTTGAACCCGAAGATACTCCTGAAGAACCAAGTCACATCATCGACCCCATATGTATGTGCTTGTCTGCAACTCTTCCAGTCCCCACTGGGAAAACTGTTGTGCCTCGTCGCCTCCACGAAAGAGTTCTCCGATGGGCACATGATTCTAAGTTCGCCGGCCACACAGGATGGGCACGAACCTTTGCTTTACTCCAGCGATATTTCTGGTGGTCCACTATGGCATCCGATGCCAGAGCATATGTCGATTCCTGCAATACTTGTGCCCAACAGAAGCCCCTGGTCGGTCGACCCTGGGGTTTTCTCCAGCCACTTCCTGCTCCAGAGGAGCCGTGGACACATCTTTCCATTGATTTCATTGTGGATTTTCCGCCATCTAAAGGTCATACTGTCATATGAGTCATCATCGACAGGTTTTCAAAAATGGCACATTTTGTTCCACTGCCTGGCCTACCTTCTGCTCCAGAATTGGCACGCCTGTTTTTCCTTCCATATATTCTGTTTGTACGGCTTACCCTGCCTACATAAATGATCAGCAGAGCAACTGGGCAGAACTTCTCCTTTGGGCAGAGTTCTCCTACAACTCCCATATCGCCGCTGCCATAGGAACGTCGCCATTTTCTATTGATTATGGCATGCAGTCACGGCCTCCACTACCTATTCCACTGTCTGTACCCTCTCCAGCCATGCAAGCCACTGTTGATGCCCTCAAAGCTCTGTGGAATCATATGAATCTTCGTCTGCGCCAAGCAACGATCCGAGCCAAGAAGTCCACAGACAACCATTGACGCTCTGCTCCTGAGTTTCTTCCTGGTCAAAAAGTCTGGTTAAGTACCCGATATATCCGGCTCAAGATACCATCTCAAAGATTTGCACCTAGATACATTGGACCCTTTTCAGTCACCCATCATATTGGATCTGTTACCTACCAGCTCCGGCTGCCACTGACTCTGGGAATTCACAACACAGTCCATGTGTTGCTTTTGACGCCGGTGATTCTCTCTTGGCCTTCTCATAAAGTTCCTGAACTACCGCAGCTGGTTGCTGAATCTGACACCACTTACAAGGTCCATGAAGTCTTTGATGTCCGCCATAGGGGCCATTGCTGGGAATACCTCCTTTCTTGGGAGGGCTATAGCCCAGAAGAAAATTTGTGGGAGCCAGCTCGTAACATCCTGGTTAAAAACCTACTCCTGCAGTTTCATCGTGCCCATCTGGGCAAACCCAGACCTCCAAGTGGGTGCAAAAGGGGGGGGGGGGTACTGTTGCACGTACTGGCCGCAGCAGGCCCGCAGCAGGTCCGCGGCCAGTCCCTCTTTCTCTCTTCTGCCTGTTCCAGCATCTAGCTCCACTTCCCTCGCGGCTGTGGGCCGCCGCCTTCGACCTCGGGCCATCCCCGGTGCTCCTGACTCCTCGGCTGACGCCTGTGCTCCACAGTGGGCCTCCCCACGTGGTCCACAGAGAGACACCGCCATCCCGCACCGCACTTCTCCCTAGGCGCGCACACATCTTCTTCCCTTTTAAAGGGGCCGCCGTGGGAATCCAACCCGCAGCCCCGGATGATGATGTCACTTGGCTCCAGTATATAAAGCCTGGCCCAGCCTCAGTTAGTTGCCTTTGCAACAGGTCTCCATGCTGGTCATGTACTTCGTTACTTCCCCTGGTGATTCCTCCATGTTCCTGGTTCCTGTTCCTTCCATGTTCCTGATCCTGGTTCCATTACATCTCCTTGTTCCTGTGCCTTGTGTCTTCCTTACTTGTTAAATGGACTGACTCCTGGATTCGACCTCTCCTTTGTCTGACCATGCTACTGATTATCTCCTGGACACGACCTCTGCTTTGCCCGACCACACTACTGATCATCTCCTGGACCTGATCTCTGCTTTACCCAACCACGCTACTGATCTTCTACTGGAGCTCATCTTTGCCTTGCCATATTTCTTTGCCTGCCCCATGCCCTTACTTCAGACTGTTCAACGATGCCTCTACAGTCTCTACTATGGACTTGGCCTTTCAGGTTTTGACCTGTTCTTACCCGGGCGCCCCCTGTCTGACTTTCGTTCCTCTTGGTGCCCGAGTCTCCGGGACTAAGCATCATCCAGTTCAAACTCTCCATTTCTTCTGTTGCTGGCCCCTGGCTGACCACCTCCTCATCTACCACAAGACCTCAGATGGAGGCCCACCTAACTCCAGCCGGCTCCGGCACCCAAGGGCTCAACCTGCGGGGAACAAGGACTGGTATTGGTGAAGCTCCAGCCAGCCTCCATCAGTCAGCCAGCTCCGCCTACCGACGGTGGGGACCCGTAGGGCCTGCCCTAAGGGTAGCGTCAACCCCACCTAGACTCAAGGGTCCACCTCCTGCGCAACATACTACTGAAACTCCAGAAGAGAAATAAAGTTTTCTTGTTTGAAGATATCTTGGAATGAGACCCTTCTTAACCCCAAGAAGTGGATTAGTAGGAGGCAAAAGTCAGTCAATACAAGTTGGTGGGAAAGCAGATGTGCAACAGAGGTGAAAGGAGAGTTGTAGTTAGTGTCGTTTTCCCTTTCTAGCATGAGAAATACTGCCCTTGCCTCTGGGGCAGGTACAGTACACCATCTGCTTGACAACAGTTAGATTTTTAACCCTCAGAAGTCGATGCTTAGCTCCTAAACAGGCACTAGAGATTCTCTCATTTTATCTACCCCAAAAGCGGGTTACACAAAGAAGCCTAAAATTTCCAGAATTTTCAACTTTATTGCATTTGTATTCCATACCTCTCAAGTGATCCAGGTAATGTCCAAATTAGGAAACAAATCATAAACCATGCATAGAGTTGTTGATTCAGTCGACAATGCTAAATGAAAAAAGGGCAATAGTTAGATGTATTTTCAGTGTTATGTTGCAAATATGTTTTGACTGATCATTCCTTTGGAGTAAGGTGTCCAAGTGGATTTGTTGTGTGCATACCATGACAGGCATTTGCCTCACTCATATGTTGGGCAATATCTCAGTCTCTCATATTTATGGCTAGTGCTCTTCTTAATACTTGCATTGTGCCAAAGACAGCTTTCTTCTGGAGTCCATAGGTTATAGTATGTACAGGCAAAATATCCAGGTGCACTTGGACATTTTTTTAATCAATTCCAAGGTGCCCTATACATTTGGGTCTATTTCTGTAACTATTTCCTATAGAAGTCCATCCATTATTGTACATTTATCCCATAGAGATGTGAATTGTGTGCCAGATCGTCTTAACGATCAGATTCGGCTGGGGGTGGGGGGTGGGGGGGAAGAATCTGATCGTTAAGATATGTGAATTGGAATTGTTTCCGATTCCAATTCACATCGCTAATTGTTTTTTAAGTGAGGCCCGCGCCACTAAAATAAAAACCCCCACCCGACCCTTTAAATTGACCCCCCCTCCCGACCCCCCAAAACATTTTTAAATTACCTGGTGGTCCAGGGGGGGCCTCGGGGAGAGATCCAGGGGGGCCTCGGGAAGAGATTTCCCGTTCCCAGGCATCAGCTGTTCTAAAATAAAATGGCGCCGATGCACCTTTGCCCTTACCATGTGACAGGGTATCCGTGCCATTGGCCGGCCCCTGTCACATGGTAGGAGCACTGCCTGGCCGGCGCCATCTTTAAAGATGGCGCCGGCCACCTTTACTCATCAGCCCCTATTATACTAGGGCTGATGAGTAAAGGTAGCCTTTACTCATCAGCCCCTATTATACTAGGGCTGATGAGTAAAGGTAGCCAGCGCCATCTTTAAAGATGGCGCCAGCCAGGCAGTGCTCCTACCATGTGACAGGGGCCGGCCAATGGCACGGATACCCTGTCACATGGTAAGGGCAAAGGTGCATCGGCGCCATTTTATTTTTAGAACAGCTGATGCCTGGAATCGGGAAATCTCTTCCCGAGGCCCCCCTGGATCTCTCCTCTCCCCGAGGCCCCCCTGGATCTCTCCTCTCCCCGAGGCCCCCTGAGGCCCCCCTGGACCACCAGGTAATTTTAAAAGGTTTTGGGGGGGTTGATTTAAAGGGTCGGGTGGGTTGTTTTTTTTTAGCAGTGCGGGCCTCACTTTAAAAAAAAGGGTCGGGAGGGTGGGGGGTCGATTTAAAGGGTCGGGTGGGTTTTTTATTTTAGCGGCATGGGCCTCACTTAAAAAAAAAGGGTCGGGAGGGTGGGGGGTCGATTTAAAGGGTCGGTGGTTTGGCGCCATTTTAATTAGTGGCAGCCAAAATGGCACCGATGGCCCGAGAGCAGGAGATCACGCCGGGACCCCCCCCCCCCACTGGACCACCAGGTAACTTAACATTTTGGGGGTGTTCGGGAGGGTGGGGGAGGGTAAGGAATTGGTTTTAAAGGGTCGGGGTGGGTTTAGGGGTTGTTTTGGTGTGCCAGTTTTCCAGCCCTCCCCCAAATAATTCCCGTGCCCTATTTAACGATACAATACAAATGCCCCTGACGATAAATCGGGGGCATTTGTATTGTGTCGTGCACTCTAACGATTTTGGACGATTTTAAAATTATCTGACGATAATTTTAATTGTTCAAAAACAATTCATATCCCTATTATCCCATTCTTTACAGTCATGCATGATGTATAATGTGGACATAGATTTTTGTACGGTTGTTTCCCCTATGATTATGGTACTGCTTCTTTATAAGTCCCTTACTAGGGTTTAATTTCTCAAAGACAATGACACATGAAGATATTTTTTAGGCTTAGCCAAACAGGGTTAAAAGTTTATAGTCAAATAGTTCTTCAGTATTTGCTTTAAAAACCAAGAATGCTCTGATGTTGAGTTTGGGGCCGCTCTAGTTAAAATGCAACATCTATCTTGGTCACGATCTCTATTCAATGTCTTCCGAATCTGCTGTATATTTTGAAAGGATAAAATCTAATTGTAGGAGGGAGAATACACAGGGCAATTTCATTCTGAAATCACTGCAATATTTTCTAACCCATACTTTACACCTGCTGAAAAGTAGGTGTAATATCCACATGTACTTGCCAGAGGATTTGAAAATGAAATGCAGTGGGGAGTTTCCCTCTGAAAATGAACTGACAGGTCTCTGGGAAAAAAGTACATATATGGCTCTACATGCAGCTCAAGGAATGTGAGACTTGCCCCCTAAAAGAATATCAGCTTCTCCTGAACCCATCCCCTATGAGTTTGAGACAATTAACTAAAAAATGCTGTGGCTCATTCTGTAGCACAGATATTTTTAACCTAAATTCTGATGAGGTGTTATATCTATTATCTGCAAGAATGTTCAGTGAATCTTCCCAAGGGACCAGAAAGGAAATCTTCCTGCTTATTTGATTAAAGAATCTGTATATGAAATTAACCTGAAAACTTTTAAAGGTGTAAACTCCAGAAGCTCCGGTATCTCAATTTGTTTAGAGCTTGATAATTGCACAACAGTATTTGCAGTGAGTCATATCCATATTTTGAGTTCATATCTCACCTGACTCACAGTTGTGTGAGGAAAGGGACTTGCCTAGTGGTTAGAGCAATATATCAGGAATCAAGAGACCCACGCTTTATTCCTGCTTTTAGTAATTCATTTATTATGACTCTGGGAAAATCTCATTGGAATAAAGTTTCAAGAGCTTAGTTGGTTTCTACACATATGATGAACATAGGATTTAGGTGCAGCTTTTCCAAAAGTGCCCCCACCCTCCATACACACATAAAAACATTCAGCAGCTAAGTTACTGCACACTAGAGATGTGAATCATGTGATCGATCGTCTTAACGATCGATTTTGGCTGGGGGGGGGGGAGGAAATCGGATTGTCGCGGTTTTGTTTTGTTTTTTAAATCGCGTAAATCGGGGGAGGACGGGAAAGCCGGCACACTAAAACAACCCTAAAACCCACCCCGACCCTTTAACATAAATCCCCCACCCTCCCGAACCCCCCCAAAATGTCTTAAATTACCTGGGGTCCAGTGGGGGGTCCCAGTGTGATCTTCCACTCTCGGGCCATGGGTACGTTAATAGAAATGGCGCCGGTGCTACCTTTGCCCTGTCATATGACAGGGCAAAGGTAGCGCTGGTGCCATTTTGGTTCCTGTCCCCCGACGTCACGAGCGCAGGAGATCACTCCTGGACCCCCTCTGGACCCCCAGGGACTTTTGGCCAGCTTGGGGGGGCCTCCTGACCCCCACAAGACTTGCCAAAAGTCCAGCGGGGGTCCGGGAGCGACCTCCTGCACTCGAATCGTATTGCCATATTGCAAAATGGCGCCGGCCATACGGCCATACAGCCAGCGCCATTTTGCAATACGGCAATATGGCCATACGGCCGGCACCATTTTGTATTGCATCACCCAACTCGGGGGCTGGTCCGGAGGCCTCGACCATGCCCCTGGGCCGGTGCCACACCCCCGGGCCCGCCCCCGCAACGGCGCGTCACGCCCCCGAAATGCTGCGTCATTTTAGACATGCCCCTGACATGCCCCGGCACGCCCCTTTTAGAAAGCCCCAGGACTTACGCACGTCCCAGGGCTCTGCACGTGCCGGCCGCCTATGCAAAATAGGCGCGCCGGCGCGCGCAGGGCATTTAAAATCCACCCCATAATCCCTAAATTTTACGCGCACAGGGCTTTGAAAATTCGGGCTTAAGGATCTCTTGAGGCTAAAGGATGGAAATGAAGAAAAGGAGTGACCTATGTTAAATGTATTGAGCGGCAGTTACTATCTTTAAAAAAGAAAAATCTGGACAAACTGGATTGATCACTTGGGTCTTTTTCTGCTGACATTTATTATTTTATTATGATGTTACTATAAGTTTAAAGAAGGGATGACTATAAGTAATGTCCACATCTCATAATTCCAGTTTTCAAGTCCAGAAAGACAAAAAAATAAAACAACAATAAGTGCCAGAGAGATCACGAAAACCAGAAAGGACTGGATTTCATTTTTTGCATGGGTGTCACTTTCTAAGATATTAGGTCTGAAAGTAAAGGCAGAGAATCAGCATAACAGAAGATGAATAAAGAACAGATATGGCCTTCCACAATTCAAGCAGTTAATTGTGCAGAAGTAGTAACTTGACAAATTGATGTGCTAGTCAGAAATGTATCTGTCACTCTCATTTTCTTTTATGAAAAGCTTGAAAAGGACACTCATTTGTATATGTACAAATGTGGCAATTTTCTTAATAGTCAGGGACTACAATTATTTTTTTTTTCCTGTTTCAAGTATCATTTTTTAGTGAAACCCTGTGGAGAGAAACCTTGACCAGCAGGCTTGCAAAATGACTGTGCTGTTGTGTTCTGTAATTAAAGTGCAGCACTGACTGTTTTCCTCAAAGTAGTTACATAGTAAAGAGCTGATTAGGCTGAAAAGTGACCAGAGGTCTATAGATTTCAATCTTTTAATTGCTTAAAAAGCTGTCTCTACCTGGTGTTCAAAAGGAAGGCAAACCTCATCCCCTAAAAAACATCTTTACTTCCTTTGAAATCTTATTCTGTTTTGTTTTGAAGTTATTCACTTTGGTTGCCACAGTTTTGTTGACAAAATTTTACATAATTTCATTACTCTTCCAGTAAAGAATCCCTAGCCCCGAAGGTGGTAAAATTCATTTTCCCTCAACCTTTCAGGATGCTCGTTTATTACTGAATTTTTAGCCAGCACTATGATTTATAGGACGATAATGTAACAAAAGTAGATAATAATGACTTTGAGTAACCACCCTGCTGGTGTAACTGTTGAAGAAAAAAATCTTTTGTCAACAGCAATCTGAGGCGGTAAAGTGTACACCACTGTCAAATCCAAATCCTCAGTTTACCAAGGTTTTTCACTCAGCCTGGTATTATTAAACAATGAGAAAAACTCTGAAGATTAAAGATTGATTTAAGAGAGGAAAAAGATTTCTGATTGCCTCAGATGGAAAGTGTCCATCCGTAATGGTTTCCAACAATCATTAGTCAAAAAAACCTCTCTTTGTTTCCTTATTTCTTATTTTTTTAATACTATTTATTTATAATTTGCAAATAAATTTACACACATTAACTTGCAAGAGAAATAGCAATTGACAAATACTAAATATTTGAAACTATATCAAGGAATTAATAAAGACATTTGAAACCACAACAAGATGCAGAAGACCCCCAACAACCTAAGGAGTGTGTAATCAGCACGGTATGCATGAGCCTTTGGTGTTATGGTGTGGTTGGAACAGCCTAGTAGGCAAACTTATTAGGTCCATACTGACAGGTGGCGAGCGCGCCCTACGATGGGACAGACTGGAGCTTCACCTATACCATCTGCCTCCCGCGCAGGTTGAGCTCTTGGGCTCTGGCGGTTGGCAGGACTTAGGTAGGTCCCAAGGGCAAACAGGGCAATGAGAATCCAAGGCTAGGTGGCAGTCAGGGCAGGAAGCAGATAATGAAAACTAGGAGACAGGCCAGATGTTGGGGCAGGCAGCAGACAAGGCAAGGTCAGGTTCAAAGCAGAAGATAAGGTCCAGGTTGCAATTAAGGAATGGCCGAGGTCCAAGCAGAGGTCAGGATCTAAAAATCAAGCCAGGAAAAGACAAGACAAATGACAAAGACCAAAACAACAACTAGGGCAAGGCAGGGCTAAGCGGGCAAGGAAAAAGAAAGACAGAGAGGGACTCAGGAACACAGCAGGAAGGCACAAACAAGGCAGGGACACAGGAACAGGCCAAGAGCAGTAGAACAAGACAGGAACAATGGCAACACGCACTGAAGACCAGAAGCACTTCAGGAGACCTGTTGCTGAGGCGACGTCTGCTCCTCAGGAGGAGTCTTAAATAAGGAAAGCCAGTGATGTCATCAAAGGGCGCCATGGCTGAGCTCCCACCATGGGCCCTTTGAACTTTGGGCTGTTGGGTGCATGTGCACCTAAGGAGAGCAGGCTGGTGGCATTCCTGCTGTGGGAGACCAATTGTGACATCCTGTACTTCACTCGAGTGCTAGCGTCCTCAGGGGTGAGTGAGGCGGCTTGTGGGGCCATCCTGCAAGCTGCCGAATGTAACAGAAAGGAAGAAAAAGAAAAAAGACCATATAGGAAATCTTTCCTGAGATGACAATTCTCCCTCTCAAATACATATCATAGAATCGCAGCCATAGCACACCTGTCTAAATCCCCTTTGCAAACTGAATCCTCACCTGGCATTAGAAACTCTTGAATCATTGAACAGATGAAGCTGTGAAGGCTTAAGAAATACAAATTTTTCGCTTGAGAAAACAATCATACATTTACAGGGAAAACAGAAAAAGAAATGAGCCCCAAAATCCACAACCTCTTGATGCATTTATAAAAATTCTTCCTTTGCTCTTAAGTGGCTGTAAAGGAGTGGCCTTACTACCCCATCCTTAAGCTATGTGAGACCAGGCTAGATGCCTGATCCAGATTAAAATCCAGAGTGAGAGAGAGCTCTGTGGGCAGGATCCTGTTGGAGCAGGATAAGAGGATGAGAGCTGCTGGGAGAGGGAGCCCCCTGTCTTCAGGAGAAGGCAGCTCCTGAATGTGTAAGCTAATGGTGAAGGTACTCTGTTGGAGGGGAGCACTCTACATTGTGTCTATGCTGATTGATGTAAATAAAGTAGAATCTTTAAGAAATGAGGCTGGAGCCCTATGTGAATTCTGTCTCCAGCCTGAAATCTGTTCCGCTATCTCACAGTGACCCTACCAAAATCAGGAAAAATTTGCACTTTATAATCCATAAAAAGAATATGCATTGAACGAAAATATTGTGGAAGGACCAAATCAAGATCTTGAAGTAAGACAACATCCTTATTTTTTAAGTGATGCTTATGACACATAAGCATCACTGTTGAAAAGTGCAACCCTGGATTAGCCATTAAACAAAATAAGCACGTGCTTAGGGCAGCAAGGGAAGGGGGGCACCACAGAGTGTTGAAAATTTGCATTTTTTTCTGTTGCACCCTAGTTATAAGTAAATAATTTGCTTATATTGCTTACTGCTATTTTGTGTTAAATAAAGTTGTAAATAAAGTTGTGGGGCCTGGTCTGGAAGAAAACTGAATTTTTAATCTCTTGCTTCACCTTCAGCACTTATTGAGTCTTAATGTCTTGTCAGTTAAGCAATGGAAGGGCTGTACTTAGGGCATCAGTTGGCCTTAATCCAGCCCTGCCAAAGAATCAATAAATTATTCTTAAAATTCTATATGTTCTCAATGTTCTATTTGCATACAGCACAATCTCTCTCTCTCTCTGTGGTTCTGCTGTTATAAGATTATTTCAAAATACTGTCAAAATGAATGAACTTACCTTAAAATGAATGAGCTTATCTTAAAAACTGTTGTCTCAGTTCTTTCCGTAGGCAGCATGAAATCCATCTTCACTATAATATTATGATGGTCAGTTATAAAGACTCTGCTGTTATTAAACTGTTCCAGCAGGGCCCACGACTCTCCTGCTGGCTGCATTAGGGAACAAAACAGACTCTTTGCTTCAAAATCAATCACTTTTGATGACCAACATCTACCTTACACCATCACTGAAACATTAATGAAGAAATATTTTTTTGGGATCTGGACCAATCTCATTTAGATCCTGTTGTTTGCTCGCTTAGTGATGACTAGAGTATTAGGGAGGTACTACTTATAGAGATGTGTGTAAACCTTAATTTTTAAAGAGGAAAATGGAAATATTCACAATAAAGGGACTAGAAAAACAAATATTGTCATTAGATAAGACCCAGTCTGTGTGGGATGTAATATAGAGTATGTTGTTGATGTTGATTGAAAGATTTCTCAAGAATGGTTTATCGAGTTCGCATGAAAGGGTAAATTTAGACATATTAAAATAAAAGTTGTGAATTGAGGCAATATTTTGAACATTGAGAAAGGATTTACATGTGCAAATGTAACTACTATTGTAGCAATTTTCAAAAGCCATTTTACCTATGGAAACTGCACTTGCAAGGGTAAATCCCATGGACAATTCAATGGCATATGTTGTAGCAATTTTCAATAGCCTACTTACATGGATAAAATGCATTTACATGGTTAAAACTCATTTTTAAGTGTGTAAATGCTTTTGAAAATCAGGCCCTTAGAGTAGAAGTATTTGGTGGGGAGAGAGATGAGGTGATGTTAGAAACAGAGCAGTAAGTTGAGGTAGTGTTCTCTCACCCATTGGAACATCATTGTACATATGTCGTGGCTTAGCCAGGTGTCTTTTTTGATGAACTGAAGAGAGGAGCTGCTTCTGCTGTGGCAAGCTTGGGTGGGGAGCTGCTTACTCTGTGGCAGAACTGGACATGGGCAGACATACTGTGGTATTCCGCAACCCATGAAGAACTGCCACCCTCCAGCCCTCAGGCTGGGAGGAGTTCATGCTGCTAGGAAGGTAACCCATCTTGCATGACACGAATGGGGACAATGGCTCAAAATGTTTGCTCAACCCAGGATTAGGAAACACTAATTTTGAAGTGCAAAATAGGTTGCATTGTTTTCCCCATTGATTTTGATCGTAAATGAATGAAATGAATAAACAATTATTTTTCCATTTGAAACTAATAAAATTAATGGAGGCAACCTATGAAATGAATAAATGAACCAAAACAATAAATTTGCCTCTGCACATACTTACCTACCTCTGTATACATGGTCTTGGAACCATGGCATGTTCTGCATGTTGTTTGTGTTTACCACATGCTCTTTAGTGGTATGGTAAGTTAATTAAGGGAATGCATTTGTTTCAAATGAATCCATATTTCAAAATGAATATGTCAGTTACTTTTGACACACCAACTCTTGGTTTCACAATAGCTCCAGCTGCCCTTGAGGCTGGTGCCTTTTTGTTGTGTGGCTGTACAAACATACATAAAGCAAAAGGGGTGTATTGACAAAGCTCTCTAGATCTGTCCTTACAAAATACAAGGCCATACATAAAGATGGTAACCAGAGATGTAGCCAGGCAATTCGGCACCTATGGCCAAATAAAAATGTGTGTCCTTGCCCTATACAAGAGTTCAGAGATGCTGTCAATTGTTTTGACTATTTTACCCAATTGATTAGTTATTTATTTATGTATTCAATTTGATATACTGTTTGCTATTTTAAAAAATCTCTAAGTGGTGTAAAAAGGTGATCTAGAGCCTGCAGTAATATAACCAACATATAGGCTTAACTTAAACACATAGGGGTAGATTTTAAAACCCCTGCGCACGTAAATCCTCCCGCACTCGCGCGCCGGCGCGCCTATTTTGCATAGGTAGCCAGCGCACGCAAAGCCCTGGGACGAGCGTAAGTCCCGGGGCTTCGTAAAAGGGGCGGGAGGGGGCATGCCCAAGGGGCATGTCCGGGGGCAGGGGGGCAGTCCGGGGGCATGGCAACGGTTCGGGGGCGGGCCGGGAGGGCGGTGCCGGGGGATGCCAGAGTGGCGCGCACAAGTTACGCCTGCTTCAAGCAGGCGTAGCTTGCCCAACAAAGGTAGGGGGGGGATTTAGGTAGGGCTGGGGGGTGGGGTAGATAGGGGAAGGGAGGGGAAGGTGGGGGGGACGCGGAGGGAACGGAGGAAGGCTGGGCGGCTCAGCGCACGCAGGCTGCCGATTTTGCGCGCGCAACTTTGCGCGCGCCGGATTTTATAAGATACGCGCTGCTACGCACGTATCTTATAAAATCTGGTGTACTTTTGTTCGCGCGCGCGTATGTTTTAAAGATCTACCTCATAGTTTATTGTACTAAAATATGTTACCGTACTATGATGGCACATGTTCAATTTGTAATCTATACCACTTATAATTTTCTTTATCGTGCCTTTCTGTAAACCACCAGGTAGTGCATGCGTATTTTTAAAAAATCTACCCCATATTGAGCCGGTGTGCTTAAAAGGCGCCCATGTACGCACATATCTCCCCCTATGCGCAAAAAGTTCCAAAAAAGGGGCAGGGAATAGGCATTCCTGGATTTCAACTTCAAATTTGTGCGTAAATACTTATGTGCACAGATGCGTGCCAGGGTCCCTTACTGTGCAACTTTATTTCTGCTCTGGAGGACGTGTAAATAATACAATAAAGGAAAATAAATAGCTCAGCGAGATTTTAAAGGTAAGGGCTAATCAGGGGAAATGGGAGGCTATTAAACTATGGGGGTTTGGAAGTCCTATCTCTTACCTGGGCAAATTTGGAATGAATTCTGTAAACTGGAAATGGCGTTGGCATGCGTGTCTACTGAAATCCCCCCTGCTTACATGGTAGAAGCGGCCTTTGCATGCATAGGTGCGAGCCCACTTAAAATGGTGTGCATGGTTAGTCTATTTTATAACATGCATGCATATATGCGCGAAAGTTATAAAATGTCCATGTCTCTGGATGTGGGCCGACGAATGCACACTCATGTTCACCCATGCGCCTGTTTGTTACTTTCTAAGCATGTGTAGCAAGCTCTGTATTTTCTCTATAGCAGCTGGTAGAGAAGGATGTGTGTTTAGAAGCTGTCTCAGAGTTAAAAAAAAACAACCCAACTAGAGACCTTTGAATTTTGCACTGGCAAAGGGCTACTTCTGCTCTTCTCTGTGCTGCAGTGGTCTCACACATTCACTGTGCCAGAGAGATAGGCAGTGCACTGCTGCTGTTTTTTATTTATTTTTCACTGGGGGGAGGATCAGAATGGGAGACTGTGTGGAGTTTGCAATTGCAGCAGTGTTAGTGATTTTTTAAAATCTCAGTCTGGACACCAGTGATGTGAGCAGTGCACATTCAGAGACTGAAGAGAAGAGTCTTACCAGGCTGCTGGTCTTTATGATTCTGTTAGTTTTTAACAGTTTTTTTGTGTGTGTGGCATCACTCAGAATTAGTACGCACAGCAAGCACACATTTGACCGACAGTGAGTAGTACTGTGAGTGAGCTTTAGTTACAGGCCTTTTCTTATTTAGCTCCTTTATTTTGGAACACTCTGCCTCAAAAGTTGAGATTGAAAGTTAATTATTTACATGTTGTTCCATAGTGTTCTGCTGGATCCTCAATGTCTGCCATTCCTGTTGACTCAAAGGCTTCACTGCAAAATCCTTTCCTAGGATGGGACTTCTGTAGCATCTACTAGTTCATTATCTAGGAAGTAACAATTGCTGTTGATTGTATGGAACCTCTTCTCAATAAGAGGTGATTTGGTAACACCTTTGAATGAGGCAGATTTCAGCTGCATTCAAGTTTGGATTCAGAAGACTCTTGAAGGCCTTTTTTTCAAGAAGTGTTGAGTGATTTTGCCAAATAATGAGTTTATATATTTTAATGTAGATCTGACTGGTTAGTCTGTCAGTTTAGTTTTGAAGATTTTCATGTACTTCTTGTGTATTTGGTTATTATTTTAATTTTGTTTCATTTGCATTTTGTTTTATTTTGTAATCTTCTTTTATTACATATAATTGTATATTTGTACTTTGCTATATTTTATACATTTTAGTTTATTTTAACTCTGTACATCACCAACAGCCCTAAGATGGATAGTTCATCAATTTAAATAAATAAATATTTAGCAGCAGTCATGTAAATGCCAATACTGATTACGCTGTTAGTGTTGCTCTGGGATACTCTTGCTGAGGAGGAAGTAGCATCCTCCTCTTCAGATTTTAAATCTACTTCTCTTCTGTTATAATGCATTGCTTGCAATGCTGACATGGACTATCCATGGTTCTTTTTTATACTAATTCTGTTTCATGGCATTCTTTAGGCCAGATCCAGTGAAATGTTAACAGTAAACATATCAACTGGATGGAAGAAAGTCTATCATAAGTCCTGGCCATTGTGTCCCCATGTTCCATTGTCAAAAGTATTAACTTGGTTACTGGCAGTGTTCCTGCTAAATTGTATGGGGGCCTCCAATCACTCTCCAGCCATCTTGTTGTTTGAACTATGTGGGCTAAGTAGGTCCCATGAGATGTCCTCGTGAATTTCAAACTGCAAGATTGCTGGAGCAGAACCAAGTGGTTAGAAGGCAGTTGAAAACCCACGCTAACTGGCACATCTGTTACCTAAAGATGTAGAAAAGCTTGCTAGGAGGTTTTAATTTATATATAAATATTCAACTGTAGTAACTTTAGGTAGTACCTAGGGCAATTTAATTTGGAAAGCTTACTCTGATTCTTTCTGCGGTGATGTGAGCTTGCACTTTATGATGAGAAGAGATATGGGAACTTCTTCAAAACAGATTTGTCAAATAATTTGATGAACCTGGAAAAATTCCAAAGGTGTGCTGAACTGTCTTCTCAAATCATTTGAAGAAATTTGAAGGAATTAAAAAAATTGGTCCTTTTTTTTTTTAAAAGGAATTTCATTAGATTATATAGCCACTTTAGATAACTTTTAAATTTCTTCTAGGTTTTCTCCAAATCAGCAGCAAAAATTTGAAGGATTTCCCCAACAGATGACTGTAAAAGCCAAACATTGTCAAACTTAGGAAAGTATTTTTCAGTGCAACCGCTGAGGTAGATCTTCAAAAAATATGCGCATGTGTACTTTTGTTCGTGCCATCGGCGCGAACAAAAGTACACCAGATTTTATAAGATACGCGCGTATCTTATAAAATCCGGGGTTGGCGCGTGCAAGGCTGCGCAAAATCGGCAGCCTGCATGCTCAGAGCCGCACAGCCTGCCTCCGTTCCCTTCCCCTATCTACCCCACCCCCCAGCCCTACCTAAATCCCCCCCCCCCCTACCTTTGTTGGGCAAGTTACACCTGCTTGAAGCAGGCGTAACTTGCGCGTGCTGCCCCGGCATCGGGGCAACCTCAGCGCCTCTACTCCAGAGATCCTGTCTCTATGCTTCCCTGCTCCTCGGGGTAGCTTCAGCGTTACTACACCAGAGATCCTGTCTCCACGCTTCCCCACTCCTTGGGTCTGCTCTGTGCATCTCTGCCTTGGAGATCCTTCCTCTGGTTTATCCTATCTCCTAACCTGCCCAGCACTGCAATACCTTGGAACTGTTTCTCTCATACCCTGCTCCTCTGGGCACCCCACAGTATTGCTTCAGTGCAGGTGTCTGCGATCACGTGGCTATGATGCAGACAACTTGTCTGCGCCTCCTTTCTTCTGGGCCACTGCCGTGGTTCAGTTGCCTGTGTTCCACTCCACCTCACCTCCCAATGGTGGGGCCCTATGGGGCTCAACCCCTCAGTGAGAGTCAACTCCCACCTCAGGCCAAGAGTCCACGAAACCTACAAAACCTAACAGCTGTCATGGAGGATCCAGCAGCACACCATGGACTCTTTCTTATGACTGGAGATGGTAGGCATATTTGACGGGGTTAAACTTGGAGATCTTTGCACTTCATTCCAGGGGGCAAAGTCAGATAAGCTGCCTAGTCACATTGGTAAAGAATAAAAAGAGCCTTAAAATCCCTCTTTTCATCTGTTTAGGCTTCCTCTCCATTAGTTTAGTTTAGTTTAGTTTATTAGTATTTCTATACCGTTACATCAGACATGCCTTCACGACGGTTTACAAGATAAAAACACAAGAAATTCATTATTTAAGATAGTAACAGCTAAAAACTATATAAAAGAGGAAAATTAAATAAATTAGCTGTTAGAGTAAAAGATAAAATCAAATAAAAATAAATCTAAAACAAAATATCAAATTGCATAAATATGAATAGCAGTAATGGGGCAATAAACTTAATTACTAGAGATGTGAATCGGAACCGGTATTGGTTCGGATTCCGGTTCGGATTCACATCGTGAAATTTTTATCTTGCAGTCCGATCGGGTTTCTTTTATCGGCTGCGCCCGAGCCGATAACCAAAAAATACAGCCGACTCTTTAAAATGAGTTTGTTAGTATCCCCCCACCCTCTGGACCCCCCCCCAATTTTTTAAATACCTGGTGGTCCAGCAGGGGTCCCGGGAGCATTCTCCCGTGCTCGGGTCGTCGGCTGCCAGTAAACAAAATGGCACCGATGGCCCTTTGCCCTTAGCATGTGACAGGGTATCCATGCCATTGGCTGGTCCCTGTCACATGGTAGGAGCAATGGACGGCCAGCGCCATCTTTAAAAATGGCATGGGCCATCCTGTGCACCTACCATGTAACAGGGGCCGACCAATGGCACCAATAGCTCCTGTCACATGGTAAGAGCAAAGGGCCATCGGCGCCATTTTGATTAGTGGCAGCCGACAGCCCGAGCACGGGAGAATGCTCCTGGGACCCCCGCTGGACCACCAGGTATTTAACATTTTTTGGGGGGGGTCCGGAGGGTGGGGAGAATACTAACAAACTCATTTTAAAGGGTCAGGTTGTGTTTTTAGGTTGTGTCCTTTCTTCCCGCCCCCCCCCCCCATAATGATAAGAAAACCCACTAAATTAATCGTGGGGTTTCCTATCGCTATCGGGGACCCCCCGATATCTGACGATATTGAAAATATCGGACGATATTTTCAATCATCAGATAAACGATTCACATCCCTATTAATTACTATAAACATAAAATAAGAATAAAAACAGAATTCATAGAGGTTAAGCACATAATATATTCTGGTGTTTTGCAGCTTATATCTAAAGATTCGTACTCTGTAAAGATGTTTCATGCTCTGCAAAAGCAAACTTGACTAACCAAGTTTTCAATTCAGATTTAAATTGCTTTTTTTCTGCTGACAGTCTCAAGTGCGTTGGTAGTGAGTTCCAGACTTTTGTTCCCGCAATAGATATGACACGATCTCTTACATGGCTGAGTCTTGCTGATTTAATTGTAGGCACTGATAAAAGCCCCTTATTGGCAGATCTCAGGTCTCTCTGCGGTACATGGAGGCGCATAGATATGTTAAGCCATTCAGTTTGTTCTCCATATATAACATTTTGAACTATACAGGCAATTTTATATTGAATACGATAATGAATTGGAAGCCAATGTAATTTGATCAGGGCAGGGGTAATGTGATCACATTTTCGTTGGCCTGTCAGAACTCGCGCAGCCGCATTCTGCAAGACCTGAAGAGGCCGAATACTGGAAGCAGGTAAACCAAGGAGCAAAGAGTTGCAATAATCTATATTACTTACTAGTCCACCTTCTTCTCTAATCACTTTCGGCTATCCTGATTGCACTGCTACCAGAATACTCTTTTTCAGCTTTGTCTTCCTTGGACTTAACCAAGCAGAACTGCCAATATCAAATTAACAGCACCTCCTTCTGGTAGTAAAATTATTAATGGAATTCAAGAAAACCTAGGACAAGTAAGGGCCCCCTTACTTGTGAGAATAAAACAGGAGATCAATAAGGCAACATATTGCAGTTGGAAGCAGGAATGGGCAGACATGATATTTTTAATATTTTTTTACTTCTCCACTCTCAAATTGCCAGTAACAAAACAAAGCACTCAACTCTGAAGAAAGGATGTTTGTGGTCTCTTACAATCATGTTTTATATATCTTTTATTGGTTCTTTTAAATGTATCATAACCTTTAAAGACTGAAGACATAACAAATACATAGAATAATAGAACCAAAATCTTAAGGTCATTACAAAAAAGTTGATGAAAATTACACCTAATAAAATAGCCTCCCAACCTTCCAAAAAATTTAATAAAATTAGGGATGTGAATCGTTTTTTGACGATTTAAAACAGTCGTCAGATATATTTTAAATCGTCAAAAATCGTTAGAGCCGTGATACAATAACAATTCCCCCGATTTATCATCAAAAAATCGTAAATCAGGGGAGGGGGGGAGGGCGGGAAAACCGGCACACCAAAACAACCCTAAAACCCACCCCGACCCTTTAAAACAAATCCCCCACCCTCCCGAAGCCCCCCAAAATGTTTTAAATTACCTGGGGTCCAGTGGGGGGGTCCCGGCGCGATCTCCCGCTCTCGGGCCACGGCTGCGTTAATAGAAATGGCGCCAGTGGCCCTTTGCCCTTACCATATGACAGGGCAAAGGTAGCGCCGGCGCCATTTTGGTTCCTGTCACCCGACGTCATGAGTGCAGGAGATCGCTCCCTGACCCCCGCTGGACCCCCAGGGACTTTTGGCCAGCTTGGGGGGGGGGGCTCCTGAACCCACAAGACTTGCCAAAAGTCCAGCGGGGGTCTGGGAGCGACCTCCTGCACGCGGGCCGTATTGCCAATATTCAAAATGGCGCCGGCGCTACTTTTGCCCTCACTATGTCGACATGAAGTACAAATCCTCATACCTGTTACAGATACCCTTCCCAAAGCCATTAGTTCATGGGAATCGGCCCTGACAGCAATCAACAACCTCCACACTAACCTTAACCTTGCCCTCAATGAAACCAAAACCAAACTCATGTTAATATCACCGCAACACATTTCTAACAACCCCTCCACATGCCTCAATCAAGCATTGATTTATTTCTCAGTTCTCTGTATAGCCCTATAATGCTACTGTTATGTTCCATGTAAACCGATATGATGTTCACAATGAATGTCGGTCTAGAAAAATGTTAAATAAATAAAATAAAATAAATACTGTATAATAGCTCACTATCTTTTTCGTATTCACCCAACAGGAGATTGATCTGAATTTACTTGAAATATATTTAGTTGATAGTACAAATGTGGGAATACAAATCAACAAATGCCCTCATGCAAGATTTAAATAAATCTGTAACAATTGAGCTTGGGTCAGATTTTTACCTGCACAGAAGCAAATTCTGTTTAACCAATTTAATGTGAGGTGAAAATGTAAAAATTTGAACCTGAATTCCGACCAAATTATAAGTTGCTAATTTCATCCCTATTCAATGAGGAAGAATTCCTATTGGCAAAAGCTCACTAATTTCTACATTTGTTTTTTATGACTTTCTTATCTGTAAGACACAGTGCCAAAAGCACCTGCAATGCCTTTGGGGAGTTTTATGTAACTTAAAAAAAATTGTGATGGGTTCAGAGCTATTAGAATATTGCTTCTTATCAAATGCCAAAGATTTTCATATTTATACATATCAGTTTGCATTACATCTTCTTTAAGTATTTCCTTTCTCTAATCTCTATAAGAATGATCAAGATACTAATAACTACTTAGCACTATCAAAAGAGTGTAGCATACTAACCTAGCCTAGAAATAATTTCTTCCCATTCAAGCTGATAATTGTTATTAATATTACAAACCCACACTCCTATGTCTTTCACATAATGATTAATGTCAGACAAATCGTTTGGCTGTGGAAAAGAGATATTGCTTATATGAGACTTTCAAACATTTATAGAAAGAGAAAGAAGAATAGGATTAGGATCTAAAAGAGATGTGATTGCAGTCATCCCTTGAAGAGGACGATGACAGCTAGAATAAATGACTCCTCAGGAGCAACTTAGAAAACTGGGTTACGAGAGGATCTGTGATGGTTTGGCCTGCTCTAATATCTCTTGCCAATCAGATTAGAGTTTATTACTCATCTGAACTGTATACCCATAACTCAGTTTCTGGATTACTGAAGAGGTCACCAGATGCAAAAGCATATATTCCCTACTTTGGCAGGCAATATTGATACAGAAAGAGCAAGCTGGTGTCAGGAAAGAGGCGAAGAACTTCTCCCCACCACTGCAAGGAACTGGCTGCGTCATGCTGTAACTTCAACATTTTGAGCTCATTTTTTTTTTTTGTGGTTATCTCAGTGTGATTGATCATGATGTTGACTGTTGAGACTTTCTGTTTAATCTCACGAACCGCCGAGAAAGTTGCTGCATTTGGAAACACTGGAAACACGTCATCTATTTATCCGCCACCACTATATGAGCAGTGGCGGTGTGAGCTTCCTCACCCGGCTCTGCCATTGGACCTCAATTTGAGAAGAAGTAGCACCCTAGAGGGAATCGCTTTTAAAAAATAAGCGGCCCACCCTGGAAGTGTTGTGCTCCAGAAAAACAGAATAATTTACTAAAATAGAATCCAAAATTCTTGAAGGATGTCCCTGGGTATGAACAGCAATTCCCATGCTCCCACAGCCATGCAAGGTGCTTTACTTAATCTTCTTTTTTTGCTGCCAACAAAGGATGTGGTTTTTGCACTGCTGCAGCTTTTCACTGCAATATTGGCTTTCCAGAGCTAATTTTTCCTCCCATTTAGTTTGCACTGGTTACATTTTTTAAATGTTCTTGTTTTTGTCATTATTTCTGTCAGCAGGCCCGCATAGGCTGTGTCCTCTGACAGATCTCTGGTCATGATTTCCCCTTTTTTCTTTTCCGGTCCATCTTTAACTAGGAACATTTCTTCCTTTGATTTTGCATTGTCAGTTTTTTTTGTTTGTTTTTTTTTAACATGACCAGCAGCAGCTTCAAGATTTGCCCAGACTACAGGCAGAACATATCTATCACCAACTATCACAAGACCCTTTAGAAATGTCTAGGCGAGGATCATGGTGTGTCCCAGGATGTTACCAAAGGTCATCATGATTCAGAAGGCTGTCTCATTTTGAAGATTTAAAAAAAGTTTGGGTCCTTAAAACTAGCTCTGAAGGCAGCACTGAAGCCCAAGGACCATAGAATCCAAGTTACTACTAAAGCTCAGAAGTGCCATGTAGTTGTAATCCAGTGATGTGGGGCAAGCTGGAGCACAGCACTGCCTACCTTGCCAGCTGATCCTCTCCTTCATCCTCTGCTGTCAAGGTCTTGGCTGCTTGTCTGTTAAAACAACAAGCTGTAATTGGTCAGCACGCTCTCAATGAGCATCTCCTTGGCCTCATGCATGAATTTTTGGGTGTACAGCTACTGAGAGCCCTCTGGTATGCTGCCTCTAGGCTGGGTTGCCACTTCTGCAGTGGCAACCCAGTGCCACTCACTCCCACTCCCTGTTCCCATTCCTTCCTTCCCTCCCCCTGCACTTCCTCTGCCTGCTGGTCCTCCCTTTGCTCTCTCTACTGTCTGGGTTTCTCTGCCTTTTTTCGTACCTCCTCACTCGCCTGCTTTCTCCCCATCACCTTTCTCCTCCCACTTACACTCCCCTGCTGTATCATTCTACTCCTTTCCTGCCTGTCCCTGCCACCACAATCCCTACTACTGCTCCAGCCAACCTCATCCCTCCACTGCTCCCGGCCCTCTCTCCTCACCATACCCTCTTCCCCTCTCTCCTCCGTACCTGCGCTCACCTATTCACATGCCTATTGCATCCACTCACTCCCCTGGCCCTCACCATTCACACCTTTAGCACATTCACACAATCTACCCTTTTACACTCTAAACAGAAAAGAATAACCCAAGCAAGACAAACCCAACAAACCCTCTCACACTCCTTTTACACATACAGAAAAACAGCAGACACTGCATAAGGTAAACAGATGAAGGTTAACAGCAAAACACAAGGCACAGCACTTGCGATTTTCAAAACACCTCTAAATCATCTCTCTCTCAAAACCTATCCTCAATGCCTGGGTCCAGCACTTGCCCAACTCCTCAGAACAAAGGATCACAAGCTGACAGCCGGCATTTATATTCATAGAAAATACCACATGGTATTTTATCACTTTATGCAATAGTTCCTTATTTACTGCATGAAACAGTATTTCAAAAATTCCCTAAACATGCCACTTATCCTTTGATGAATACCATGGTAAATCCTACAAATACTGCATGGTATTTTTATGCAATACCATGTGATTAATGCTGAAATTTACCACAGCTTAGTAAATAGACCTGTTAGACTGTAAACCCTCTGGGGACAGGAAAATGTCTACTGTTCCTGAATGTAACTTGCCTTGGCCAATGAGCTAATTCAGAATAAAATAAAGCAATCGATGTCAATACTTCATATCCAAAGTAAATCATAACAATGGCCACTTATCGCAGATAGTAGCATGACCTGCCAAATAAAACTGAGTGCATGTACATGTCGATCTGTAGTATGTATGTCATGTTGTAAAGCGTTGTGATCTTGTTTTGGAACGACGGTATATAAAATGGCTAAATAAATACATACATACATAGTCCAACACTGCCTATATTTCAGCACCATAGGTGCCTGCCTTGGAGAGCAAGGAGGTTTTTAAAGTATCTATCTGGAGAAACAAAACTGCATTAAAAAGAAAATAAGATTCTTCAATTTTGTTATATCAGTATCAAATAACAGATGTTGGACTAACTTAAACTTCTTTGTCTGGACTTGTGTCTTCATTTTGAAATGGGACCAGGATTCAGTCTAACATTTTAAGGGTTTTGCTGATTTGCGCAAAAACCATATGTTAGGCACTCAGCATTTTCCAACTCCTTCCCCAATAGCCAGTGTCCAATCAGTAGTACATGTGGGAAATGGGCAGTGTTTCTAATCCATGTCTGGCCATTTATAAACTTTGTTGACCAATCAAGATGCCTCCCAAAAGTTGTTTATTCAAAAAAAGATGCCTCCATGTAAAAAGAAAAACATCATAGCTCTGTGGACCACATGGTGTGGATGATCCACAACATATGTACTTACTCAATGCATTAACTTGAAGCCACAAGAGGGCCTGCATTGCAAGTTAAAGCCCTGTGGATGGCTACAGTGAAAAGTGGGCATTGAATAACCCTGTGACCCAAACAAATACCCTGTGAGCCAAACATGTTTGTGGAACTCAAGAACCAGAGCTGGCTAACCCTGCCCCTGGCTGTCTGCCCACTCCAACCCTCCCCCAGCCTGAAGCTGATAAACAGATGAGAAGACTGAGATTACACTTGTTTGCCACAAGTGGCCTTTGTCAGATTGCAATCCAAGATTATGAGTTTCTGGAAATCCTGGAAAGTCCCTAATAATCCCTGCTTGATACAGAAATTCTGAGATGAAAGGCAGAATTTAGGATCATGATGACAGATCATCATTTTTCATTTTATTTCTAGCCGTTGCAGAGAACAGGAAATCCACCTAACAGGAATAGGGAGAGTTATAGAGGAGTCAAAATTATATACAGACAGGTCTGATTTCTTCCCTTGTAAGCCAAACATTTCAGTGAATGTGTGTACTGTGAAAGTGTGGCTTCTAGCTTTTATTTCCTACATTTTGTTTCTACCCAAGGTTTTTTTTTTTTCCTGAATGCATTTTTTTTCCCACAATAACTGTTGACAGGTCTAACCCTGTAACCATCTGGCTTGTGAAGTAATGAGACCAGCTGAAATGATGCTTGGAGGAATTAACATTCTTTCCTTGATCTATTAATAACTGAAAAGTGTTGATTTCACTGGCAGCTGGAGATTTCATTGGGAAGTATACTGGTTAATTAAAGTCATTCTAAAGAAGGTTATAAGAATGTGTATCCCTCCATAAATCTCCCCAAAATATTGATACATATAATATAATTCCTTCCACAGTTTTAAAATGTTCTGTTAAAATGCAATGTGTCTCAACACATAACATACAGATAGTTTCTTCTTGCTGCTGTTATTCCTAATTTACCCAACATCACCAACTCGTATAGTTCCTTTTTCAAATGGTAGTCAATTTCATCTGTTTCCTATAATGACTATCATTCTAGCATCATACTAACAATAGTAAACAGCTGGGAAAAAAAAAAAACCCATCCAGACTATTCAGCCTGCCCATGTCCACATTGCTAAAGATACATCCCAGTTGCCAGTCATAGAGTGTGGTTACCTGAAAAAGTTCTCCTTATCCAGGCCAGTCAAGACGGTCTTTTTTTGTCTTTCTCCTTTCTCCTCCACCATCTTGGATAGAAACGCATTCAAGATGCCCATTTAGCTCCCCCTCCAGCACCCACTTTCCCACGCCTAAACACAGGGCTCTATAACAATCTAAACAGTCAGCAATGCCTGCATGGCCATTGCCTAAGAATCTGGCCTCCTAGGACCCGTGCATAGCCTGCCATACACACCCAGCTGCATGAGTGCCTGTGTTTCTGCTAGGACTTCTAGTTAATTATTACAACTTGCAGCCTACCAGACATACCCAGCAGCTAGTTCGATTCTATCATCACACTATGATCTAATTAGCTACCATTACTGGTAATTTTCCAATATCCCTTGTGCAATCAGCCAGACAGACCTGAGTACATGTGTTTCCAATGGAATTTTTAATTATTACAGAACTTGCAGCCTGCCAGACAGACCCAGGAGCTAGTCAAATCTATCAGAACAGCGAATCAGAGAACCCAACCATATTGATTCCTGTGTAACTACTCTGACTTATAAAATTCCATATTAACATCTGTTCTTTATATTCTGACATCCCCAGCACCCACAGTTGAGCACGGCACTATGAATGCTAATATATGTTTTGCTAGGCAGTTTTCTCTGCACTCTCCATTTTTAACAGCTAAAAATCCTCTTGCTTATCCTGTTCCCTCTTAAACTCCATTATTGTTTTAGCTGCTGCTATCTCCCCTGCCCCCCCCCCTTTTTTCGTTGAAAAAATATTTCCATTTCTTCTCTGTTTGCCTGCTCAGACTTTGAGGAGAAACGTGCAACTTCTAATGCAATCAAGGAATTAATCCATTTTAAATGTCACTGTGGTAAGCTGAGGTTTCCCTTAAAGTTTACCTTCCTTAGAATTGCATTTACATTTGAGAATCTGAGTTCTTGCTATAGATATAGATTGTAAACTAAAAATTGTAAAACCTCATTTGGAATAGTCCTCTTCCCTCTTTCCCCCACCTATTTTCATGAGAAGGCAAGAGCTGCAAAGTGGTCCAATTATTGAAGGGTGACTAACTATGTCTGGTTTTTGAAATTCCATTCTAGTGCATGGTGGCATTTGTATACCTCTGCTTGCATTTTGAATTCAAGTATACCAAAATGCAATCAAAGGGAATTTATAAAGCCAAAAACTGCCTTAAATTTCCCTCAAGAAATTAGGCTACGTTGCAGGAACCATCTCCCATCAATGCAGAAGTTGTCCTAGAATACAAGGTCGAAGCCATCCTTGATGTCCAAATATGAGGCAAGACTTGGGAATACCTTCTTTCAAGGGAAGGCTTTGGCCCCAAAGAAAATTCTTGGGAGCCTCTGGCTAATATCCTTGACAAAGAGATGCTCCATCAGTTTAATCTCTCGCATCCTTGGAAACCAAAACCTGGTACCCGCAGAGGAGACCGCCCTTTGAAGGGGGGTACTGTTGCGACCGTCACTTCCCGACGGCTTCACTCCTCCTACCTTTCCTTTTTTTCAATTCCTCCTGCTCTTCACGGATGCCTGGCTGCCGCGGCGTCCGCCTGCCATCCTCTCCGGCACCCCCTGACCGGCTTCAGCGCTGCCTCCCGCCATGTTCTTCAGGTACCTTAGGGCACGCGCGCCCCTTGGCCCTCATTCTTATTTCCTCATTGGCGCGTTCCTCAGCGGCGTTCCCCTGTGATGACGTCATGCTGCCCGGATATTTAAGCCTACAGTTTATTGCTAGCCGTTGAGTTAGCAAGGGTGATCTTACGGATGGGATTCGCTTTCCGTACCCAGCTACTCTGCCTTCCAAATTCCATTGAACTCTTTCTGCTAACGGGGTACCCGCTCCTTGGGGCTCTTTTGCTTCTTTCAGGTCACTATCATGTAACTGGTACTAGCTCCTCGAGGGCCCATGTTCCCTGACCCACTACCTGCATCTATCTCCTCTTCTACTTGGAAGAATTTGCTACAGACACCATCAGTGAGTACTACTATCATCCACTCCTCAGAGCTGTCTCCCAGGAACCAGGTACTCGCTCCTCGAGGGCCTGACTCCATTTCAGCATCAGTGCCATCTCCTACGTGGAACCACTGTGTGAGTACTTTGCCAACAAGTCTCTCTGCTTCCAGGGATCTGGTACTCACTCCTTGAGGGCCAGCTCTCCCTGTCTCGGGGCTTCTCCATAATTGGGACTCTGTGAATGTTCTATTGTACTCACTTTTTCAGTTCTCTCCACTACAGCACTGCTACCGAAGGAACCGCTGTTCCAGCACCCTGGGGAATACTAGCCCAGCTGGGCTACATCTTCTACTCACTACTACCACCTCTGGTGGCTTCTCAAACTGTCTAAATAAAGAACTATCTGTGTTTGTGTGTCCAGATCTAATCCTGACCTGTGGCCCCTCACGGACTTCCCCCCGTGGGCATGGTCAGCTGCCCCAGTGTCCAAGGGTCCACCCAAATCTCACTAACTATAACACAGGATAGCTGCCATCAAACCAAGCACCTGCAGATAGCTCCACACCGTTGGGCTTATAGCATTCACCAACTGATGCACCTGGGCCATCAACTTTTGGATCTGTATGTTCAGTAGAAAAACTTTGCCCAGCCTCGTGTCAAAGTGAACTCCAAGATAGTCCAACAATTGAGAAGGCCGGAGACTGTTCTTAGCCAGGTTCATCATCCAGCCGAGCTCCTGCAGCAAGGAGATCACCTTATTGGTCACCAGGTTGCTCGCTTCCAAATTCTTGGTCTGAATCAGCCAATTGTCCAAGTACGGGTACACCAGGATCCCATATCTTCTCAATGCCGCTGCTACGACCAACATAACCTTGGAAAACATTGTGGGGGCTGTGGCCAGACCAAAGGGCAGCACCCAGAATTGATAATGGCGACCCAGCACCACAAAGCACAGAAAACCTTGCTGCTCCAAATGGATGGTAATATGAAAGTAACCCTTGGACAAATCCAGGGAGGTCAGAAATACTCCTACCTGTACGGCCATTATCAAAGAGCACAAGGTTTCCATGCAAAAATGAGTCACCCGCAGATGACGGATGACACTCTTGAGGTCCAGAATGGGATGAAAGGAACCTTTCTTCTTGGGCACAGCAAAATAGATAGAATAAAACCCTGTTATTTTCCTGAGACGTAGGCATGGAAACCACAGCCCTCAGATGGAGAAGCCGTAGAAGCGTAGACTTCACTACCTGCTCTTCTGCGGAGGGTGGCAAGGAGACACCATGAACACATTCCGAGGAATGCTGCAAAATTCCAATGCATAGCCTTCCCGTATCACTTCCAGGACCCATTGATCTGATGTGATCTTGACTCACCATTGATAAAAGACAGGTAGCATCCCCCTATGTCCTCCTCCTGAAGGTGGGTCAGCAAACCTTCATTGGGAACCTCTGACGGTCCTCCACCTGAGTCCGCTCCTCTCCTAGACTGTTGGGAACGAAAGTACTGAGATCTACCAGAAGGCCAAGTCCTTTGAAAGGCTGGGATCCTGTAGGGATGAAAACACTTGGAGCCTCTGAGACGACCCCTCACAGAAAAGGGGCACTGCAACTGCTTCTTATCCTCCGGTAACTGGGGAGTTGGCGATTCACTTCCACTAACTGGCCAGCTTTTCCAACTCGCTCTCAAGCAAGAGTGTGCCTTTAAAGGGCATATTAGTGAGATAAGCTTTGGAGGCTGTGTCAGCTGACCAATTCCACAACCATAGCTGGCGTCTTGCTGCCACCACCAAAGCCACTTCTCTGGCCAAGATACAGACCAAATCACAGTCCATGTCTGCCAAAAAGGTAGCCACGGGTGCCAAAACTGTTCTGGAATTCACCCCCCGAATCATCCACCTCCTGAGAGAGAGGCAGGCAAGAATGTGCCACAAGGGCACAACAGGAAGCAATTTGCAAGGTCATTGCCACTATGTCAAAGGCCTGCTTAAGGATAGATTCAATCCACCTATCATGCACATCTTTCAAGGCTGCTCCTCTCTCCATGGGAATAGTCATCTGTTTAGAGACGGTGCAGACAAGTGCATCCACCTTGGGAAAACGCAAATGCTCTCTCATTGCTGGATCCAGAGGGCCTTCCAATGCCCGACCCCCTTTGAAACTTGCCTCTGGGGTATCCCGTTCAAGATCAATCAATTCTTGAATGGTGTGCATAAAAGGGAAAAAAAAACAAGAGGCTTTATGCTTCTTCAAGGTCTGGGAAATTAGGACCAGAAGTTCATCCCTATGAAAAAAACGTAACATGGTCCGATACCAGGAGGAATTTCCCCATCGTCCAAGTAAACAGGATCTGCCTCATCATCCATGTCATCTGGGTCCTCACCTGGGATACCCATGGCAAACCGAGATGTGCCATGGCGCTTAAACATAAGATTGGAAGAGTGCAAGGCCACCGCTGAGAAAAAACTCCCCCCAAGAAAAAGCAGCTGAGTCCTGACCAAACCCCGAAAGTACTGAAGCAGGCCTAACTTGCACAAAATGAATGCACCCCAGAATGAAGCGAGGCAAGGTGTGTGCACAACTAGTGTGCCTAGCTGGCACATATTACCACGTCCAAAAAAGTTGTGTGTGCAAAAGTCACGTACAATGCATGCGCAGAGCCAATGCACTGCACACACTGATGTCCTGTAGAGGGCAGTAGGGCACGCACAGGAGTGCGCTAAAAGGCCACCGCAGCCTACCATGCGGTGTGCGAGAAAAAGCCTACTGCAGGGCCTAGCCTACTGAGGCTGTTCAACCCGCCAGGCTGCCAAGGTCCCCCAACCCCAATGGGAGTGGGACAACGTCAGAATGGCGCACTGACCACGGAAGACCTAAAAATCCCCTATCTGTAGCTGTAAGTAATTTTCTCCCTTTTTTTTTTAAAACTTACCTGAGCTCAGCACTTACCAGCTGAGTACAGAGATGATCTGTGGCTGTGGGGGGATAGGGCATGTGCCGTCACCACCGCTTTCAGCCTCTTGCACCCGCTGCCTTTCAGCTGCACAAGCAGCAAAGTCCATGCCGGGAACTGGCTACCGGACCAAGGCACACCTCTGAGGCACCACGGAAATCACTTCAGGAATTTCTCATACTGGGGGAGGGAACTTTAGGTAACACTGCAGGAGCGCAGGGCTTTCAATTCCAATTTAAAGTTTTCCTTCCAAAATTCACAGCAATCCCCATAGGGAGATGCATGTCCAGCATCTGCTGGAGACAGAGAATACTGGCAGGCTGGGGTCACTGCAGGAGTATATATATATATTGTGATGTCAGCTTGCTCTGTCTCCTTCTGCTGACAGGAGAGCATAACCCACTGGTCCCAAGTCCATCTGTCTGCATGCTAGAAAAGTGCTTATATGTGCATGCACGAGCAAAAAAATAAGGGGACAGAAAAGGGGCAGGGCATGGGTGTTCCAGGGCGGAGCCAACAGTTACATACAGAAGTCCATATTTTAAAACCAAAAACCGCAGCACACAGCAACTTGTTAGCCACATACATTTATTGCTGCTCCTGATGAGGAGTAAGTCTAAAATTGCATTTTAGCACTTACGTGACAGAGTGAGGGGTCTGGGTCAACTGGGGAGTGTGCAGGATGAAGAACCAGAGGGGTCTGCATGACTTCAAGATTGACTGGGAAAACTGGTGGACTAATTAGAAAAATTGGAAATGTCCCTAACACAAGCATGTTTTAAAATACGCTTACATACACGCGTTAAAAGTCGGCAAAGTCCTAATGCAGGTACATGAAGTACGTTTGAAGAGCACACATGATTTAAAATTCGAGCGCCCATACAGACATGTATGGGCGCTCGAAAGGTTTGACTGGCTAAGTTCAGACTTAGCCGGACAAACCTTGACTTTTGAATTTCACACCCCTTCAGACAGGAATGTTTTAACCGGGTAAGTCATTGCCCAGCTAAACTTTCCTGGATATATAAGGAGGACGTCCTAGAGTCAAGGCTTAAATTTAGCCAAGTGGTGCTGATCTTCAGTGTTACCTCACTAAGTTGAGCCAGGTAGGTCTGGACATGGTGGAGAGCAAGTCTAAAGTTATCAGAGTACGTTTACCAAGATTACTTTAAACCTAAAAGGCTTTACAAAGTATATAGCTGGGTAAGGAAAAAAAAATAAGCTTGCAGTCTAGCAGTGGCCTTATCCTCCCCAAACCTAAAAAAAAAACAAGTGAGGCCATAATGTCCAAGCTCCCGCACTGCCCACATTTTTAAATTACAGGTGCCTGCTGCAACCCAAGCCCCTGTTCAAGCTTCTTAAAAGTGTGACACTGTCAGTGAGTGGACTAATCCCTTTACAGAACTCAGTTCTGAATGGGGATTGGTCAGTTGTCAGTGACCTGACCAATCATGAAGAGAGTGTAGTGAAAAAATAAATATCTTAAGTGCTGCTACCTGTCAGCTGTACCTATTCTCCCTATGAGAGAAGGTAAGAGCTTCTCCTCCTCCTGCTGCTGGGATACTAGGATAATTCTGGGGACTGGCGGTTGTACCACAGTATTTTAAGACGTTGAAGGGGGACTAGGGCTATGGTGGCCACCTTTATTTTTGAAACTCAGGTGCTCTGACCCTGCCTTTTATTTACAACTAGGAGGGAGGTGAGGGGAATTGAGCTGCCAGGGCTCGCAACGTTTTTTTTTTTAATTCAAATATTCAGCAAATGGGTGAGCAGCTTAACTTACCCAGATAATTTTGTCCAGGTGACTTTAGCCGAATGTATTCAGTGGCAGATATGTTCCACTGAGTATTCGGCTAAAGTTATCCAGCTATCTTCACCCAGGTAGCTTTGCTGCTCACCGGCCTATTGAATGTGGACCTTGGTATTATTTCCTCAGCAAGGCGGCTTTGTCAGCTTCTTGTAGTTTAATAAATAAATGTTGCATGTCACATTTCAGGATTTCTATACATTAGCATCCCATTTATAATTTGAGTAATCTTCTGGTTATTTAATATGCAGATTTTACAGATTATAATTTTCAGTTTGCATGCTTATTTCAATATCACTATTTTATAGAATGATAAATTTATCTTTGTAGTCTTCACCACATTTAGTGCATGATATTCTTGTAGAATACCAGAATAAGTTTATTGTGTGAGAATTTTATTTGTTTGCATGATAATTTATCACCATTTATTGACTCCGCTCTTAACTCCCTTATTGTTTTGTGAGGATTACAAACCATAATTCAGAGATCATTCCTGGAAGTATCTGTATTGGGTCTTGCTAACAGATTGTTTTAGTCTAAAAATTAGTTTGTCTAAATGACTTCTTTAGTTCTCAGCAATTGTATTTTCAGAAAATTACTGTTTTTATAAAGTTTGTTATCACAGCCAGCAGATCACATAAAGAAAATGCTTAATGAAAATATGAATAAATAATTCTTCACACTCATTGGGGTTGAATTTTTAAAGTTCATGCTTAAATTCTTCATTGCACACATACTAAAAATGTATTTACCTTCCTAGTCACTAACAATGATATGTACAACAAGAAAACGTTAAAAGGCCCATGCTAAAAGAACAGGCCTTTTAGCATGTACATGTTGTGCAAATTGAAATTCTTTATGATAATTTCCCCAAAGTTCAAGGATTTGGTTATCAGGGATGATCCTTCCCACTACCCACAACACTATAGAAACCCTGTCCAGAGCTGCCCATTCCTCCCCCAACCCCCTGAACTCAAGCAGAAATCCTCTTGGGGCATCCAACTCCTTCCTATACCCCAATCAAAGGAGAAAGCCCCTTCTGGGGCACCATATCTGCCCCTCTCCATATCTCAATGCAAGCTAAAAGCCTCTTTGGAGTACCACCCTATCTCCATCATCTCCAGAAAAGGATCCTCACTTGGCCCAGGCTAATATGCCACAGCCTCTTACCACACCTCCAGACTAGCTACATACCATTCCAGAGGACTCCCAGGATTTTTTTAAACCCTTACATGTAATAAAGGGGTGCCATGACAACCCTTCACCAGGAGAACCTTAATAATGTTTTTGTTACTGGTACTAAAATTTTGTCTATGTATGTAATTGTTACAAACTGCTCATTGTACAAAACCTCCAAAGTGCAGGTCATTACAATAAATGGTTTGGTCTCTGTAGATGAAAAACTGACAGGGTTCAAATTTGTTCTAGGGAATCTGATCTCATTACTTTTTATAGGGGATGTATCATTTCAGGATCTAATAACTTGAGTCTCCAGAACCTGGTTTAGAAGGTCTTATTTGTAGGGCATGTGTCCCAGGGTGCATAAAAAGTTCACCAGGATCTCATCGGCACACTTTGATTAAGGACTCCAATAGCTGTCAATACAGCAATGATTAAATGGATATGTTGCCGAGGTAATGTTTAGTTCAGAGTGCACAGATTCACTACTTGCACATATTTGGATACTGCATCACCGGTACATACTTCTGATTTAATTGCTAGCCTTGTTTATTCTATTGCAAAGCTGTCATTCTTGGGAATTCAAATGTACCCTGTAACAACACTGAGTGCTGTAAAATCACAATAGTGGGATAGGATTAAAGGTGCCTAAATCACTCCTGTAGGAAGTTATGGGAGCTGTGTGAATATAGCAGGGCTGCAGGCTGGACGTTCATTAGCTTCAAGCAGGATTAAATATAATCAGATCAAATAAAGGTCTTTGTTGGTACATTTCTGGGCGTTAATGAAGGCTTTATTGTGACTCTTCCTCCTGTATGCTCTGAATACCTTTTTTTCAGGATGTGAGGGCTTTCCTTTTTTATGTGAACATCTCCCAAATACTTGCTTTTATAACAATGTCTACTCAGATTTATTCCACTGTTTTATCCTCCAGTGGCCACGAAGATTTTGTGAGAAACCCTGTAAGAATTTTAAAAAGACAATGTTAGTCTTTTCCTAATCGAACATAAGCTTCAAAGCTTATCACGCCATGCCAGAGCTCATGTTACAGGTTCATAAATTGGCAATTTTAATAGGAATGATATCAATCTTTCAGTCCTCATGTAGTATTTAATTCAGTATCTCCAGCTATTCATTACTTGTTCCTATTACATAAAATTATCTTGGACCACTTTCCAGCTATTCATTTTTTCTAACAGCTGCTGTGTTGTTTTATGGAATACTCTATTCCTGAAATGAAGTATTTTGCCAAACAGCTATATGAAAAAGAAATCAATGTGAAGTGGTTTATATTAAAAGCATAAACCTTTGCACTCACTTTAGCAAGGCGGAAAGAGTAACCCTTTGAAAAATTCTCCATCATAGAAAATCTGTTTCTATCTGCCCTTCTGCTGCCTTCAACCTTGGTAGAAAGCTATCTTTGAACTGCTGTTACTTTTACAACTGTCCAGTCACATGGTGGGTGATGTGTATACTGCATTAATAGTTACCCAATCCTTCATCCAGATACTAAACAGAAATAGCGTGGTGTACTGTACAGTTTTTAATGCCTACATTTAATGTGCATAATGTGCATTTAATGTGCATAATGTGCATAATAATTGACAATATCTGTCTCTGATCGCCCGGTTAATACTTAACTTGCTATTAACTATCGAAATGTGTTTATCTTTGGTTTATTGTATTTGTTCTTATTCTTGTTATTAATTGATTTATATTATGTCCACTGTAGTTCATATTGACTGTAAAGCTTGTTGCTGATTTATTGTTTATTGTAAACCGAGGTGATGTTTTTAACGTGCCACGGTATATAAAAAATCACTACATAAATAAATAAATAATTAATTAAGCAATAAATCCGAACAGGCTGCAGGCAGTTCTAATGCCCCCAAACCCACACTACAGTCCCCATCAGAGCAACAAAGTCCCTCTGGGCCCCTGTACCCCACCCCCAAAGCAAGAAAGTCCCTCTAGGATCATCAGATCCAGATGGGTACAGAGGCCTGGAAAGTCTTTGTTGTTTTATGGGCGGAGGGTGGGGGATGAGTATGGGAGCCTGGAGGGCTTTGTTATTTCATGGGTGATAGTAGAAATAGGTATAGAGGACTGGAGGGATTTTGTTATTTTGTTGGGGGAGAGGAAGGTTTGGAGGTTCCGTAGATTCTTGGGTTTGGAGGCCCAGCCCTGTTACAAAGTGGAAGAGTCTGAAGGGTAAGTTTGTACAGGGAAATTTGGCAAGCAGATCATTGCAGCATTACCATGGCAGTGCTACCTTTGACAAGATGATGGTAATATTGCTGTGTTCTGCATTTTTTTAAGGATATGAGGTCTGGTCTCAGGCCCTTCTAGTGCATGCAATGCTCTACTGCATTTCTGTGCCACTGAATATATGTCCTAAGTTATCCAGATAGTTTTATCCAGCTAACTAGCCAAGCTGCGCGGCAGCTAAATATGTACCTCATAGAGACTGCATTTGTGCCACCACTAGCAAGCTATTGCTAGCTCTGCTTGGCAAGTAGTGTACGCAGGTTTAGGGATGTAGGGGTCTGTCTGCTACAAGGCATTGCCAGCTGCCCTCCCACCTTACTTGCGATCCTAAGTCAGGGAAAAGACAATGTGCATTCTCCTCAGAAATAGACTTTTATTTATCAGATTTGGCAAGACATAGTATTTAGAAAAAAACAATTCCTATCTCTGACATCCTGGCCACTAAGCACCAGTTTTTCCTAAAGAAAGTTTCTGTATCATGGGTGATAACAAAACATGCCAGAAACTTTAGCCTGATTAAGATATTAATACTTGTGGCTAACTTACTTACCCCTGATTCCAACTTCAGGTGCTACCTCTGTTCACCTCTGATGCAGCTGGAGAATATGGGCAGTGGAGAGGCTTGCTTCCTGGGCTTGGTGCTTGCCATCTGACTGAGATGGTTCTCAGCCTTCCTCGTCTATGACTCCATGTCACTCTCTGCACTTGACACTAGAATAATAACTGCAGATATATGATGAATTCTTATGCAATTCATTTCTAATCATCATCATATTTATGCAACAGAAATAGCAAAATGTATAATTTGTATTTTTTTCGGAGTTAACCTCATATAAAATGGCGGGCTTTGTTCAATTCAAATAGCCCTGTCAGCCATTCAGTACTTGTGTGGTCACTTCGATACCCTTTTGATACCAAACCGTCACTATTATAATCATAGGTTACTCCAGTTTACGTTTTTTTATATAGTTTTAGCTTATTTTCACCTATTGTAAGGCACTATATTAAGGTAGCACTTATCATATATACTTGTCTCGTAAACCACGTAGGCAGGTATATAACATAAAGCTTTCCAAAATGGCGGATCCAGCTGTCACCGTGTAACATTGCAGCCGGGTAGCAGAATTGTTCCTGGGCAGACTGGGGAAATAGTACGTATATTGCAACCAAGCAGCGTTTGGTATCTAAATTTATATTAAGCTGATATTCTTTAATCTTTCTACCATAGAACTGGCACGTTTCGGGCCCCTGAAGAAGCTGTCAGAAACACGAGCCGTGTCGGGCCATCGCCAGCCAGCCAGATATTCCCGCTGCACCGACTATATATGATAAGTGCTACCTTAATATTACTGCCTTACAATAGGTGAAAATAAGCTAAAACTATATAAAAAAACGTAAACTGGAGTAACCTATGATTATAATAGTGACGGTTTGGTATCAAAAGGGTATCGAAGTGACCGCACAAGTACTGAATGGCTGACAGGGCTATTTGAATTGAACAAAGCCCGCCATTTTATATGAGGTTAACTCCGAAAAAATACAAATTATACATTTTGCTATTTCTGTTGCATAAATATGATGATGATTAGAAATGAATTACTCTCTGCACTTGAGCAGGGGTCTCCTCGCTCCGATCACCTGGCCACACCTAGTCTTCTCCCTTCTCAATAGCAGGGAGGATTGCTTTGCTTCTGGCCCCTCTTTTGCTTCCAGCACAGCACAGGTTCCCACTCTCTGGCTTTTCTCTCTGGGTTTGCTTTCAGGGTTTGTGCCTCCTCTTCCTCCGCTGGTCCATTGCTTGCCTCCCTGCTCCATTTTGGTTTCGGTGTCGCTTTCCCAGGGGGTCCGTTCTTTTTTTTTTTTTTTCTTGCCCCCTCTCTTATATTATCCAGCTGATAAATATACATAAGCTCATGTAAAACCTTGCGGTGGGTGGAGGGTCTTTTGCCACACTGCAGGTCTTTTTTCCCCCTCCCCATTACTTTGGGAAAGCAGGTCCTTTTCCACCTCCCATTCCTTCAGGAGGAGAACTGCCATGTCTGTATGCCAAGCTGTGAATCAGTGTTAGCATTATCTCAGGCTACCCCCCTTCTTCCTTACAAGGGTGGGGGTCTTCATAACCTTCTGCACTCTGCTTTGGTCGAACCATGACTCCTACTTAGTGCTTAAGGCATATTGTCTCTTCTGTCTGGTTTCTTTATTTTCACAGGAACTGACAAACAGGCACATCTGATAAGGTATCCTTTAGTGTATCAAGACAAGACCTTCTGTTTCCACTGATGCAATGCAGTTTAAAGTTCACATGGGTAAAGTTCCTTCTTTTGCTGTGCATGACAGTGCCTGGAGCCTATCAGAATTTAGCCTGTACATGGCTATTAGGGATGTGCAGAAGGAAAAAAAAATCATTTCGATTCCTTTTTTGTTTCGCCGGGACCCAAATTCATTGCATTAGTTTCATAGGGGGAAAAACCAATTTGTTGATTAGTTTTATTCATTTTTCGTTTCCCATTAAAGTCAATGGGGGAAGTATTTGCAGCCTATTTTTGGATGCAGAATTGGGGTTTTCTTATCAATTCTGATGAAACTTCTGGGGAGCAATCATCAGAAAGAGAAAAGAGCTCCAAGGTACTTAGACTGTGGCAAAGTGGTACCAAAGTGGCATGAATATAAAAAAATATATAAATAAATATATATTATATATAAAAATATTATATATAATATATTATAAATAATAGTATATAAATATATAATATATTATATAAATAAATATATGAATATATATAAAAATATATATAAAAAAATAGCTGACATCATCAATTGCTCCCTCTCCTCTGGGTCAGTCCTAGACACACTCAAACATGCAGTTGTCAAACCCCTGCTCAAAAAAACCCTCACTAGACCCCAATGACCCAACCAATTTTCATGCTATCTCAAACTTCCCTTTTATTGCCAAAATCATGTAAAAGGTAGTCAACTCCCAACTCATGGATTATCTCGAAAGCAACAATATCCTACACCCTTCTCAATTTGGCTTTCACAAACACTTTAACACTAAAACTATCCTACTCACCCTCTCTGACCACCTCATCAGAGGCATAGACCAAGGTCACTGCTTGTTGTGTCTGTTGGTACCCGACGCCCTCTCTCTGCCCTCCTTACCTCTTTGGTGCCTCCCTCTTTGCCCGCGGGAAGATTGGCTGCTGCGGTGTCCTTCTGCCGAAGTCCTCCGGTGTCCCCGGACTGGCTAGGCGCTGCAACCCACCATGTTTCCTGGAGGTCTAGGGGTGCGCGCACGGCATGTCCCCGACTGAAGTACCGGCGATGGCGCGAATCTCAGGGGCGTCCCCCTGAGATGACGTCACCTGTGACGGATATATAAGGTCCTAGAATTTGCTAACAGATTGAGTTAGCAAGGGTTACTCTACCTAAGCTACTCTGCCTCCTTGAACTTACCAGGGGTACCCGCTCCTTGGGGGCCTCACTCTCTCCTTTGTTTTTCAGGTGACAGTCTGGAACCGGTACTTGCTCCTCGAGGGCCCTCATTCCCAGACTTGCTAGGTATTCTCTTCTGCCTGGAAGTCATCACTGCCAACTACATCAGTGAGTTACCATCACTCTCTCAAAGCTTTTACTGGAACCAGGTACTCGCTCCTCGAGGACCTATACATTAGGGATGTGAATCGTTTTTTGACGATTTAAAAAAATCGTCAGATATTTTTTAAATCGTCAAAAATTGTTAAGAGTCGCGATACAATAGAAATTCCCCCGATTTATCGTGAAAAATCGTAAATCGGGTGAGGGGGAGGGCGGGAAAACCGACCCTATAAAACTAATCCCTTACCTTCCCCCACCCTCCCGAATCCCCCCCAAAACTTTTTACAAGTACCTGGTGGTCCTTGTTTTGGGGGGCGCGGGGACCGTATGGCCATATTGCCGTATTGCAAAATGGCGCCGGCCGTATGGCTGTAAGGCCGGCGCCATTTTGCAATATGGCAACACGATTCGAGTGCAGGAGGTTGTTCCTGGACCCCCGCTGGACTTTTGGCAAGCCTTGTGGGGGTCAGGAGGCCCCCCAAGCTGGCCAAAAGTCCCTGGGGGTCCAGCGGGGGTCCGGGAGCGATCTCCTACGCTCGTGACGTTGGGGGACAGGAACCTTTGCCCTGTCATATGACAGGGCAAAGGTAGCGCCGGCGCCATTTCTATCAACGCACCTGTGGCCCGAGAGTGGAAGACCCCCCCACTGGATCCCAGGTAATTTAAGACATTTTGGGGGGTTCGGGAGGGTGGGGGATTTATTTTAAAGGGTCGGGGTGGGTTTTAGGGTTGTTTTAGTGTGCCGGTTTTCCCACCCTCCCCCTTCCCCTCCCCCTTCCCCCGATTTACGATTTTTGACGATAAATTGAGGGAATTCCTATTATATATCGCCTCTAACAATTTTTGACGATTTAAAATTTATCGGACGATATTTTAAATCGTCAAAAAATGATTCACATCCCTATGGTTTAATGGAACACAGTCAACATGGATTTACCCAAGGGAAATCTTGCCTAACAAATCTGCTTCATTTTTTTGAAGGGGTTAATAAACATGTGGATAAAGGTGAACCGGTAGATGTAATGTATTTGGATTTTCAGAAGGCGTTTGACAAAGTCCCTCATGAGAGGCTTCTAAGAAAACTAAAAATTCATGGGATAGGAAGCGATGTTCTTTCTTGGATTACAGACTGGTTAAAAGACAGGAACCAGAGAGTAGGGTTAAATGGTCAATTTTCTCAGTGGATAAGGGTAAACAATGGATTGCCTCAGGGATCTGTACTTGCACCAGTGCTTTTCAATATATATATATAAATGATCTGGAAAGGAATACGATGAGTGAGGTTTTCAAATTTGTGGACGATACAAAATTACTCAGAGTAGTTAAATCATAAACGGATTGTGATACATTACAGGAGGACCTTGCAAGACTGGACGATTGGGCATTCAAATGGCAGGTGAAATTTAATGTGGACAGGTGCAAGGTGTTGCATATAGGGAAAAATAACCCTTGCTGTAGTTACACGATATTAGGTTCCATGTTAGGAGCTACCACCCAGGATAAAGATCTAGGCATCATAGTGGATAATACTTTAAAATCATCGACTCAGTGTGCTGCAAAAGTCAAAAAAGCGAACAGAGTGTTAGGAAATATTAGGAAGGGAATGGTTAACAAACCAGAAAATGTCATAATGCCTCTGGTATTGACCCCCACTTTGGCGGACCTCTCTTGGACTGATATTCTGGCATTGACCCTTGCGCTTCCCTCGGACACTCTCTTCCGGCCCCCGGTGACCTTTGGGCCTACGCACTTGGATAACAACTGTGGCTTCCACGTAGCTGGACCTGCATGCCTCTTCCGGAGGACCTCTCTGAACTGTTGCCTTCCCGAGGTCTCCGGAGCTTCTGGTTCTGGTCTAGTCCACTCACTCTGCATCAGCCACGCACCCTTGCTCGTGGTGGGCACACCCCTCCGATACCTCTCCGGGAGACCACCGGAGGCCCACCTAAGTCCAGGCGGTCTGGGTACCCAAGGGCTTAACCTGCGGAAACTCCAAACTGTTATTGGTAAAGCTCCAGCTAGCCTCTGTCTCCTTGTGTGCTCCGCCTCCTGGTGGCAGGTACTCTCTGGGTCCGATCAGAGGGCCGTACCAATCCTGCAGCAGGCAACACTTCTGAATCTTCAAAAGGGTTTCAGAGTTTATTGTAATTGTACTCAGCTCTTGTATAGTACATCCCTATGCTCATAAATGATACAAAATTATTCAGAGTACTTAAATCACAAGTGGATTGTGGTATATTACAGGAGGACCTTGCGAGACTGGAAGATTGGGCAACCAACTGGCAGATGAAATTTAATGTGGACAAGTGCAAGGTGTTGCATATAGGGAAAAATAACCCATGCTGTAGTTACATAATGATAGGTTCCATATTAGGAGCTACCACCCAGGAAACGGAAAATGTCATAATGCCTCTGTATCGCTCCATGGTGAGACCACACCTTGAATACTGTGTACAATTCTGGTTGTCGCATCTCAAAATATTTATAGTTGCAATGGAGAAGGTACAGAGAAGGGCAACCAAAATGATAAAGGGGATGGAACAGCTCCCTATAAGGAAAGACTAAAGAGGTTAGGACTTTTCAACTTGGAGAAGAGATGGCTGAGGGGGGATATGATAGAGGTGTTTAAAATCATGAGAGGTCTAGAATGGTTAAATGTGAATTGGTTATTTACTCTTTCTGATAATAATAGGACTAGAGGACACTCCATGAAGTTAGCATGTGGCACATTTAACACTAATCAGAGAAAGTTCTTTTTCACTCAATACACAATTAAACTCTGGAATTTTTTGCCAGAGGATGTGGTTAGCTGTGTTTAAAAAAGGATTGGATAAGTTCTTGGAGGAGAAGTCCATTACCAGCTATTAATTAAGTTGACTTCGAATATAGCCACTGCTATTACTAGCAATATTAACATGGGATAGATTTAGTTTTTGGGTACTTGCCAGGTTCTTATGGCCTGGATTGGGCACTGTTGGAAACAGGATGCTGGGCTTGATGGACCCTTGGCCTGACCCAGTATGGCACGTTCTTATGTTCTTATGGAGGCAATGGCCCCAGGAGATGAGACATTAGTATAGAGGCAGCAGCACAATGAGATGAGACAGCAGCATTTAGATAGCAGCATGATGAGATGAGATGAGACACCAGCATGGAGGCAGCATCTTGATGAGATGCGATGAGACACCAGAATGGAAGTAGCAGCATGATGAGATGAGATGAGACACCAGTTTGGATGAGACACCAGCACGATGAGATGAGATGAGATTGAGATGAGATGAGATAAGACAGCAGCATGAAGTGATGAGATGAGACACCAGCAGCAGGAGCAGGAGATGAGCCATGATGAGAAGAGACAACAGCAGGACTATGACTGGAGACCACATCAAGGAGGCTGGAGTATGGGCAGAGAATTCAAAGAGAACATTAGAAGTAGGCAGCAGGACAATACGGGCAGACAATATACCATCCTCATCAGCAAGCCAGCGCATGAACTCTGAGGTCAGGACAGGCCGAGCAGGCTTCTTTTATCCAGCCAGTACAGGAACTCTGTAGTCAGGACAGGCCATCAGGCTTCTTCCATCTAGCTGGACAGGAACTCTGTAGTCAGGGCAGGCCTCCTGCTCTGCACTCTCTTTCATGCTACTGTGCTTGGATACAGCCTGGGCGATAGTGTGCCAAATCTGGCCCTTGGTTTCCCTCGATGTCTTGGCTACATAGTTGCCAAAGAGCATTGCATAGTGCTCGAGAACCCCTGCGATGATCATTTCATTGTCTTCCATGCTACATTTAGAGCCCTCAGATGAGCACGCCCTGCTGCCTGGCTGTTAGACAAGGTGCTATTTCCGCTTCTGGAGATTTGTCCTCACTTTCCTCACTTTCATTTCCATTCCCCTCTCCCTTCACCTTCCCTACCATTCCCCTCTCCTGCACCTTCCCTACCAACTCCCCTCCCTCCCCTCTGTCTTCTCTGTCTATCCCTAGTCTTCCATCCTCCTCTCTCCATAATCACCTGCCAATCCCCTTCCCCTTCCCCCTCCACCATCCTCCTATCTCTTCCCTCCTGCCAATCTCTACCCCTGTCCCAATCCCGGTCCCCACACTGGGACTGGTATCCCTTACCTTTAATTTCAGAATTATTTGATCAGCTCCATGTGGCAAATATTTTCACAAAATTGGAACTAAAAGGCGCCTACAATCTCATTCGTACCCATCATGGTGATGAGTGGAAAACGACCTTTAATACTCGCGATGGCCACTTTGAATATTTGGTCATTCCTTTTGGCCTCTGTAATGCCCTGGCCATATTTCAAAATATGATGAACGACATTTTGCGTGACCTACTGTACCAATGTGTGGTCGTTTACCTAGATGACATCCTCATTTTTTCCCGTGATGTGCAAACCCACCAAACTGATGTCATTACTGTTTTACAGCGGCTTTGGGATATCCGCTTGCATGCCAAATTCGAAAGGTGTGCCTTTCATCAAGAGTCTGTTCCATTCCTTGGGTATATCGTGTCCAGTAAGGGATTTCAGATGGATCCCCAGAAGACAAGAAGCATACAAGACTGGCCTCAACCCACCGGTATCAAGGCTCTACGCTGCTTTCTTGGCTTTACAAATTATTATCGCTCCTTTATCAAGGACTACTCTACCTTGACTGCTCCCCTCACCGCTATGACAAAACAAGAGGCTAACACTTCAAACTGGTCTCCAGAGGCCATCTCTACATTCCAACTGCTCAAAAAGGCCTTCCTCCAGAAACCCTGTTTACGCCACCCTGATCCTCACAAGCTGTTCATCGTCGAGATGGATGCCTCAGACATGTTGGAGCCTACACTTGTTCTACATCCCTGCTCATTCTTCGAGACGCTTCATACCAGCAAAGAGGAATTACGGCATCAGCGATAAGGAACTGCTTGCCATCAAGCGAGCATTTGAAGAGTGGCATCCCTGGTTAGAAAGTGCCCAACATCAGATAACTGTGTTCACTGACCACAAGAACTTAGAATATCTTAGACATGCTCAGAGGCTCAATCATTGCCAAGCTAGATGGTCACTGTTTTTTAACAGGTTCAACTTCCTACTCAAATATCATCCTGCTGAGAAGAACGTTCGGACAGACACTCTCTCCCGGTCCTTCACTCCTGATGATGTCCCAGATGAACCACATCACATCATTGATCCTGAGAAGTTAATGCTGGCTATTACCCATTTGGTTCCCGCAGGTAAAACGGTAGTTCCACTGTCTCTAAGAAAGAAGCTGTTGAATTGGGCTCTCGACTCTAAGTAAGCAGGCCACCCAGGACAAGCTTGTACCCTTGCTACCCTACAGCGATTCTATTGGTGGCCATCTATGAGAAAAGATGTACAAGCATATGTAGAATCCTGCACCTCCTGCGCCAGGCAAAAGCTTCCTGCCGGTCGCCCTTGGGGTCTTCTCCAACCTTTGCCCATTCTTGATTTATTTATTTATTTTTTATTTTTATTTAACTTTTTTATATACCAACATTCAAGACGGTGGTCCCATCATGCTGGTTCACAAGAAACAGGGGTGCAATTATAATAAACTTTACCATTTAAACAATAGTGCAGAAAAGCAGTTACATATAACAAGGAAAACAATAACTTGGAAAGAGAAGGGAAATGAAGATCAGATAGTTATATATATGTATAAATAACATTGTGAGAGGTGGCTATTAACGCTAATACTAGTGGAGCGTGTTGAATGAAGGGAGTTAGATGGAGTTGGAGTTAGGAAAGGCCTGCGTGAACAGCCACGTTTTGAGTCTTTTCTTGAATGTTGAGATGTTGGGTTCCATTCTAAGATCCGGGGGAATGGAGTTCCATAATGTTGGACCGGCTGTGGAGAATGCACGATCTCTAAGCGTGATGTGTCTGGTAGTCTTGGCTGGAGGTACTTGAAGTGATCCTTTGTAAGCATCTCTTGTCGGTCTTGTGGAATGGTGTAATCGGAGGGGGATATGGAGATCGATTGGGGCTAATTGATGGATGTTTTTGAAAATGGTGAGAATGGCCTTGTAGATTATTCTGAAGTGGATGGGCAGCCAATGGAGGTCCATCAAGATAGGTGTTATGTGTTCTCTTCTCCTAGTGTTGGTGAGTATACGGGCGGAGGCGTTTTGGACCATTTGTAATGGTTTGGTGTGTGATGAAGGGAGACCAAGCATGATGGTGTTACAATAGTCCAGCTTTGCGAAAATGATTGATTGTAGAATCGTTCTGAAGTCATGTGTGTGGAAGAGAGGTCGTATTCTTTTCAGCACTTGGAGCTTATAAAAGCAGTCTCTGGTGGTTTTGTTGATGTTAGCTTTCAGGTTTAGGTGATTGTCAATTTGAACTCCTAGATCTCTCACTTGTGAAGTGTTTGGTACGGTAGGATGGGTGTATGTGATGGAGCTGTTTTCTGGTGTGATGAGTAGAAGTTCCGTTTTTGATGAATTCAGTATCAGGTTGAGACTTGTAAGAAGTTGTTTGATATTTTGGAGGCAGGATTCCCAGTGCAACAGTGTTTTTGCGAGCGACTCTTCGATGGGGATCAGGACCTGTATATCGTCAGCGTAGAGAAAATGTTTGAGATTGAGGTCAGTGAGAAGTTTGCATAAGGGTAACAGATAAATGTTAAACAAGGTAGGAGACAGGGATGAGCCCTGAGGGACTCCTACTGATGCGGGGTGTAGAGAGGATTCTTTATTATGAATCTTAACCTTATAACCTCTGTTGCTGAGGAAGGTTCTGAACCATGATAGGGCAGTGCCTGAGATACCTATGGCTGATAATTGGTTGATGAGAAGGGAGTGATTGACCGTATCAAATGCAGACGAGAGGTCGAGTAGTATCAGAAGGAAGGCTTGTCCTTTGTCTAAGCCTAGGATGATGTGGTCAGTCATAGAGATGAGGAGGGCTTCCGTGCTTAGGGTTTTACGGAATCCGTATTGTGATGGAAATAGAAGGTTGTTGTCTTCAATGTGGTTTGAGAGTCGTGAGTTTACCAATTTTTCCATTATCTTGGCTATGAATGGGAGGTTAGCTATCGGTCTAAAATTGTTAGGATCGTTAGGGTTGAGATTTGGTTTTTTGAGAAGGGGTTTGAGTGAGGCAAGTTTGAGGTTGTCCGGGTAGAATCCTTGTGTGAGGGAGCAATTTATGATGTCTGCCAGGGTTTTGGAGATGGATTCTGGAATTGCTAGTAGTAGTTTGGCTGGGATGTGATCCGAAGGATGAGAAGATGGTTTCATTTTCCTTAGAATTCCTTGGATCTCAGCGGATGAAGTTGTGTCAAGTTCTTCTAACCGAGTGTAGTTGATTGAGGGTTGAGGAGTGGTTAGTGGAACAGTGGGGTTCGTGGGGAGCTGCGATAGGAGAGTATTGATTTTGTTGTTGAAGAATAGAGCTAATTCTTCTGCTTTTGATTGAGCTTGGTCATGTGTAATCTCTGGTTGGTTTACTTGTGTGAGGTTGGCTACATAGCTGAAGAGGGCTTTGGCATCGAAAACAAGGTCGTGTATCTTCGAGGCGTAGTAGTCCCTCTTGGATCTTAGGGTGCTTGATTTGTATTGGTGCAGAGATGATTTGTAGATTGAAAGGGTGTTGGTTCCTGGGTTTTTGCGCCATTTAGCCTCATTTTGTCTTAGTTGGATTTTGAGCTTTCTTAATTCTGCTGAGAACCATGGCTGTCTTTTGGAGGAATTCTGGTGAGGTTTTTTTGTAATAAGAGGGCATAGCTTGTTGGCTATAGTTTTGGTGATTGTGTTCCATGATCGAAGTGCTGCGTTCGGATCTGTAAGGTCCAGTTGGTGGAGTAGTGGAGATAGGTGATTATTAAGGTCTTCTGGGGAGCAAGTTTTCCTATATTTGAAGGAGGGCAAAGGAATGCAGGCTGGGTTGGTTTCTTTTATAGAGAATGAAGTAGTTATGAGGTAGTGATCTGACCACGGGACCTTTGTGCAATTAGGTATAGATGCGGGCTTGATTGCAGTGTTAACGAAGATCAGGTCTAACGTGTGGCCGGCTTTGTGGGTAGGTTTATTAACTAATTGAGTGAAGCCTAGTGCTGTGAGAGCTGTGAGTAGAGTTTCACAGTTAGGTGAGGGGGTAGGGTTATCAACGTGCATGTTGAAATCCCCTAGAATGATGGCTGGCGAGTCAAAGTTGATGAGGGCAGAGGTTAATTCAACCAGTGGTGAGGCATCTGATTCCAAGAGTCCTGGGGGGGCATATACGAGAAGGATTTGTAGCTTGTCTGAGGTGAAGAAGCCGAATTCAAGTTTTGAGTTGGAATTGGATTGCTGTAGCGAGAATCTGAGGTCCTTTTTAGTTGCTAAGAGAATGCCTCCTCCTTTTTTTTATGACGAGGTAGCGAGAAGAAGTCGTACGTCTCTGTAGGTAGTTGATTAATTATTGCTGTGTCTGATGGTTTTAACCATGTTTCGGTGATTGCACATATCTCCGGTTTCACATCGATGAGGTAATCATTCAATATTACAGACTTTTTCGTAAGGGATTGAGCATTGAAGAGACTTAAAGAGAAAAGGGTGAGGCCTAGAAGTTGTGTGGAAGGAGTGATTAAAATTGAAGAGAGGGATTTAAGGTTGTGTTGTTGGGCCTGTCGGAAAGAAATTCTTTTAGGTGGGGTATTATGTTGGAGAATTGGAATTGTGAAAAATGGGGCCATTTGTGGGCCATTTGTGATGAACCCTGGATGCATATTGCAACCGACTTCGTGGTCAACCTACCTCCTTCCAGTGGCAACAATACGATATGGGTTACCATGGACCCGTTCATGAAATGGCGCACTTTGTTGCTCTACCAGGACTGCCATCTGCCCCAGAGTTAGCCAAGCTCTTTGTGTGGTAAGTTCTGGAGGGCACTGTGTCTAAAGTTCGATATTTCTCTGGATTTGATGTCTGCATACCACCCCCAATCTAATGGACAAATGGAGAGAATGAACAGGACTCTTAAGCAATTCATCCATGCCTATGTCAACTCTAGGCAAAATGATTGGGCAGAGTTAGTACCCTGAGCTGAGTTCACCTTGAATTCGCACCTGGCATGCACCACGGATTCCTCATTGTGTATGGCAATCAGCCACTTCCACCACTTCCCATACCATTGACTGGTACGTCTCCGGCTGCCCAAGCGACTGCTGACAAGATTCACCAACCCTGGACTCAGACCAAGGACCTTCTACATAAGGCTGGACAAAGATCAAAAAGATTCTATGATACTCATCGTCAAGCAGCTCCTCAGTTTAAGCTAGGAGATAAGGTATGGCTCAGTACCAAATATATCCAGCTCGCTACTTTCGTTTTGATTCGCTCCGCGATACATTGGATCCTTCACTGTCCTCCGATGTTTGGGACCTTTAACTTACAGTTTGAGGTTGCCACCCTCAATGAAAATACACAACACTTTCCACATTTCACTCCTGAAACCGCTTATTCTCTCTAAGTTTTCTCAGAAGACTCTTGATCCACAAGCCCTCAATGCTGAAGATGACATCACGTACAAGGTGGATGATATATTGGATGTTAGTAAAAAAGGAAAGCACTGGGAGTACTTCATCTCCTGGGAGGGGTATGGACCAGAAGAAAACAGCTGGGAACCTGCTGCCAAAATACTGGACAAAGAGATGCTACATCACTTCCACCTTGCTCATCTTAGGAAGCCGAAACACCCTAGGAGGGGCCCTAAGAAGGGGGGTACTGTTGGGCTCATTGGCTGCAGGCAGCTGTGACCTTTGCTGCTCACCTCCTTTCTCTATGCAGCTCCGAGTCCAGGCAGAATGGCGGCCTCTGCTTCCACACGCCGACCCTCATGGAGTGCCCGGGATGGCGTGGGCACACCCAGCAGCTGTCTTACATCCGGGGTTACCTAAGGCACGCGCGTGTGCGCCTTCCCCCTTCTTAAACACTTCATGGCAGGAACCTTGGGGGCGTCCCCACCACATGACGTCTCCCACTTACCATACTTTCCATGCATCGAGTTAGCAAGGATTCCTGTCCTGATATTTCCACCACACTGGGACTCCGTCTCGCTATCCTACTGGGTGACTTAGGTACCCACTCCTCAGGGGCCTTATCGCAGTCAGGGCTATCCGCTCCTCGGAGAGCCATTACCTTCTATTTCTCTGTTCTAGAGAGTTCCTGTATTGTCCCTGGATGACTCTTGCTGTTCTTGTTCGGACCTCCTTGGTGCCTGATCCTCCATCTACTTCTACAGTACTGGCATTAGTACAGAACCTGCTCTTCTACCTTTGTGGCACGGATCCTCAGGTTACCCCGCTTGCGGGCCACTACTGGATCCCTTCTGTCTTGTGCAACTTCTCATCGGCTTCCGGCCTACCCCGTGCTGCAGACCACTACCAGAGTTGCCAGCACAAGCTATGCCTAGAGAAGGTATTCTCCGAACTACTCCATGCTGAGTATTACTACTCGGACTGACCAGCTGCAGGTCACTCTCTCAGGACTGACTCTATTGATCCGCTCCTCGGATCACTATTGGCTGTATAATGAAGTTGTTCCTCTTTTGTCCATCACTGCTGAGACCTTGCCTGTTGTGGTAAGGGCCCACAGGGCTCCTCTCTGTGGGCGGAGTCTTCACTCGCCAAGACCCAAGGGCCCACTACTAGTTCAAGACACACTGAACGTAACACTAAAGTACTTTGTAGCCTGCACAAATCCTGTTTTAAGGTTAATATGCTTCCTTAGGCTATTTAAAACATTAATCTCAAATATCATTCAAAACACAAAATGAAACAAAAGATTTTACAAGACCCCCCCCCTCCCGCCCGCTCAAAAAAAAACCAAACCATAAAAACCTAGCAACACCAAAGAAAAATAAATTCAATACTGCAGCAAATATTTGGGCTGGAAAGCGGGCAAGCCTAGCAAAACAAACACCAAAAGCTTACCTAGTTTGAGTACTTCTAGTAGTTATATAAAAAGTCCATTGATATGGAAATTTAGCCTTGAAACATACCCACAATGTAATGAGACAATCTTAAGAGTTAACAGATATCGGATTAGCAAGTGGAAAACAGATGTCCTAGTCCTTGCATTTTAAAAAAATTGAATTATTTTTTTTTTTTGCGCCCACACAATAAAATCTGTTTTCTTTTTCTAAGATATTATACAACAAATCATGCATTTGACAGTAATGAATTTGAGTAGACATTTATTTATTCCATTATTTTTCAGTCCGGTGAATAATTTCATGTTTGACAAAGCTGTGGCATTTAATAAAGAAAAGTAAGACATATCCAAGTGGTGTTACTGCAAATTAAATGTAATTACTGCTATGAATAGTTTTAAGGTGTTTTTGGCCTCCAGCTGTATTAATGCAGTGATGACTCCATTGAGATTTGTGGTCCATGCTTTAGCAGATTAAAACAAGCTGTTAACAGTAGGGCCAGCCAGTTGTCAACTTGTAGGCAATGAGCTCTACAGTAATTACATATATAAGGGTGAGCTGGCAGAGCATTGGGAGTATATGATGACCTCATTTCACTCTCTTACTCAATGAGCTTGTGAACCAGTTGCATACTCTTTTCAAACAGTGACATGAGATGTCTTTGTCATAGAAATCTTTTCAAATTGGCTTGAAACGGTTTTGAAATGCATTGCAGCATTGTATTACTATTATTTACAACTAAATGCAGTTACGAGGATAACTGTGCATTTCATCTTTCTATACGAGAGAACTCACAAAATAGGTCTCATTAGAGCTCATTAGTGAATCATCTCTGTTATCTTTCGATCCTCCTTTCCATTGCCAAGAAGTTTAATATGCAAATCCTAATGAACTGGCAAATGCATTCATATCCGCCGCTGGCAGGGTTATTTCCAGTGTGCAAGCAATAATGTTTCATGAAGTCTATTTTGTATTTAGAGTAGGATTTCTTGTTTTTTAGTATTTTAAATACTATCACTTCTGAAGTTAAAAAAAAATAACATGAAAATAGGTGCCCAGTTTGTAATCTTCTTTAAACATTGCTTATGAATGGCACTCTTCCAGGATATGCTCTACTTAAACTTTTCAAAGAGAGGAAGACACTGTTACAACAGGCTCTCCAGAGAAAACATGGTACAGAGGTCAATAACAAAAGTATTTAAACAAAAACCGAGTACTCAAGTATAAAATGTACAAAAGTATAATTTATTGCAGCTTACCACATAGACATTTTGAACTCAGAAGCATCATTTTCAGGACACACCCTGGTTGGAAGGTTTCTTTATGAGACAAAAAAAACTGGGATACATAATAAGATATTAAAATTTACATTTTGAAGTTGGGCTTTCTTGTTTATTTTGATGCTTTTGATTTAGTTTGACACCTCATAGTATCAACTTTGTGAGCTTAGGATTCGTGTTGCATTTGTTTGACTCAACATTAGCTATTTAAAGAAATGACTACAACAAAACGTAATCTTAAACTCAATTGACAGCCAAGGGCAGCTAACGCTACATGAAACTTAAGCTAGCTGAGATGGTGTCGAGGATTTAAGAAAATAATTAGCAAAACCTTTTAAGTGGATAAATCATGCAGTAAGCTCCACTGAGAATTGCAAAGCCCCCCTCCCCCCCTCACCACTTTGAGCTCCATATTCAAAGTCATTTAAACACCGGATAACTCACAAGTATTTGATCATTGAGCCACTTCTCCAGCTAGATTTAGCCAGATGAAAATTAGGCATTCAGGGGGCCTTCCAGGACAGGGTAAAGGTGTCTGGCTAACGTAGCCAATTTTCAATGGTGTGGCTGGATATCCTATCTTCAAAAGATATCCAGTTAACTGGTACTATAAAAGGGGGGGGGGGGAGGGGGGTAGAAGTGCCTGCTGGACTGAACAACCCCAAACTCCCACCAAAGACTTTAGTTTTGGTTTTTTTTCACATGGTCCCTCTCCCGCTTCTTCGCTGTTATTTTTTTTGTCTCCCTCCTTTCCCCCTCCCCATCCTCAAATTCCGCCTGCAACCTGAATCGCATGTGACTCCCCCCTTGGACCTGGAAAACCCCTGCCACTCCCAGCGCTTCTAGCACTCTTCTGATAAGAGAAGCACTGTGGGAAGGTGCAGCTCACCCGCAGCTTACGCTTCCCTTTGCTTCTCTCATCTGAACTTTGCTGGAAGTGCCCTTAGCGGGTAAGAGATGCTGTGCTCCTGGTGGGGGGGGGGGCGGGGGTTCCAGGGTGTGGGGTACATGCTCTTCAAGTTGCAAATGGGTAGATGATGGGGATGGGGAGCAGGAGGGAGACAAAAAAAAGGGAAGGAGAGAGGTGTGGAGTCCCATAAGATTTTTTTTTTAAGTCGTCGGTGGGGGTTTGGGGGAGTGGGAGTTGCTTGGTCCGGCAGGGCCAGTTAAGAAATATTGGGAGAGGGGTTGAAAAAGTGCCTGCCAGGCACTTTGTTGTTTTTTTTTTTTTTTTGCATTACAATGCTACTTATTATTAATATATCTTTTGAAGATAGGTTAAGAAGCAAGTTATATCTGGCCACATGAGACCAGATAACTTAAAAACCTAACCAGTTGTATCCAAACTTAGCAGGTTGGATTTTGCAGTTATCTGTCTACATGCAGTTGGATTACTTTAGGAGAATATATATTCAGGGGGACGTTTATCCCACTGAATATCCAGGAAAAGTTATCCAGCTAACTTTAGCTGGATAACCTCTCCGCTCACCGGCTTACTGAATATGGACCTCTGTGGGTAAAAGTACCGTCACTGTTAACAGCACATGCACTTTTATCCATGTCAATAAAAGGATGGGATTAGGTCTAGGGAGTGAAACTATGCATGGGGCTTTCATTTTGAAAGCTCCAAATGTATTTTCTACTTGCACTAAGAACCTACTCTGTGCCTACAACACAATTTTGAAAGACATGGCAGACTGCAAACCCCACATTTTATTTAAAAATTGCCCCCTATCAGGCCGATTCAGTAAAGTCCGCGGGAGAGCGGACGAACGCCCGCTCTCCTGGCGCGCGCACCGGCCCTTCACCGGTGCGCGCGATTCTGTATTTAAATTAGGTGACACGGTAAAAACAGGGAAAAGGAGGCGCTAGGGACACTAGCGCGTCCCTAGCGCCTCCTTTTTGACAGGCGCGGCGGCTGTCAGTGGGTTTGACAGCCGACGCTCAATTTTGCGGGCATCGGTTCTCGAGCCCGCTGACAGCCACGGGCTCGGAAACCGGATGCCGGCAAAATTGAGCGTCCGGTTTTCGGCCCGACAGCCACGGGCCGAATTCAAATTTATTTATTTTTTTTTAAAATTTTTTTTACTTTTTGGGACCTCCGACTTAATATCGCTATGATATTAAGTCGGAGGGTGCACAGAAAAGCAGTTTTTACTGCTTTTCTGTGCACTTTCCCGGCGCCGGAAGAAATTAGCGCCGACCTTTGGGTCGGCGCTAATTTCTGAAAGTAAAATGTGCGGCTTTGCTACACATTTTACTTTCTGTATCCCGCGCGCATACCTAATAGGGCCGTCAACATGCATTTGCATTTTGAGGGCGCTATTAGGTGCCGCAGGTTGGACGCTTGTTTTCCTCCCCTTACTGAATAAGGGGTAAGGGAAAACGCGCGTCCAATAGCAGGCTAACAGTGCGCTCCGTCGGAGCGCACTGTACTGTATCGACCTGTATGTGTTTTGACACTCAAAAATAATGAGGAAGATTATGTATTGTATTTAGTTTTTATTCTATAAAGCCAACAAGAAAATGTAGCATTAATGGTGGCAATTCAATAGGAAATATAATATTGTAAAATTATTAAATCCCATGTATTTTTAACAATATCCTCTCTAAAAATAGCCATGCACAGTATAACCTGCATTCCTCTATCTTCACTGCAGTTTGCAGGTTCTCCTAATGGATAGGCCCAGGATGTTCTCCCTCTCTGGGATTTTATTTCACACGGTCATGCACATCAAATAACACAGGGACACCTTTTTTGAGTCCAGTCCAACTTGTTTATTTTCACACGAACACACTACCATAGATGCTTGCCAGCAAGGGGTAGTTTCACTTCAAGAAATCCAGTCAGTGCACCACAGGGTGATAACATTGCATCTGTATTTAATTGATTTTTATATTCCATCTTTCAGTCACTTCAAAGCAGATTACATTCAGGTACTGTACCCAGAGGAATCTACAGTCTAAAAGCCTGATTTACTAAGGGTTTTCTTCCATTCTGTATCTATGGGAAAAATGCTTAGTAAATGAGGCCCTCACTTTTTGTTCCTGAACCAATAGAGATGAGATGACTTGCCCAAGGACTTAAAGAGTGTCAGCAGGATTCAAATACTGGCTTCCTTGGTTCTCACCTCCTGCTCTAGCTACTAGGCTACTTCTCCACTTCCAGTGCCATTCATCATTAGATTCAAGCATTCAGTCGCCATTACTGAAATAGTGCAAATGGGGGTGCCAGAATGAACCATTTCAATTAGTAACCAAGGGTTACAAAAGCACATTGAAAATGTCTTTTCAGAGCTCTGAGCAAATGAATATTAACTAAAGTAAATACTGGAGAAATTGTAATGCAATTATACCTTAAGGCTCTATGTTCTATAATTGTTCTAAAATAATTCTCTTTTGCCAAAGTATTTGTAAGAGAATGAGCGACATCTTAAACAAGTCAGTCCATAAAGAAGTATAGATGCAATTATTTGGATAGTGAAAGCTACTCCTCTAACATGCAATTCTGTATCAGAGAATGTTTCCTTTCAACTTCTTCTGGGGAGGGCTGGGGTCCTTGCAGAAGAATATGCAAATTTTTTTTTGTTTTCACTTTTTCATGGATTTTCAAAGTTGTATTTAATTTTCTGTTTCTCTCCACCCTCTCATCTGTTTCTGCATTTTGTGTCCCCTCTGAAAACTGGTTCTATTTAAAGAATGCATAAATGCTGACTAACATGCAGCTGAAGGAACTGCAGCAAGTCCCCTTCTAAAACAAGAGTTAGCATTCTATTACAGGGAGACTCCGTGCTGGTTTCTAGCTGAGATGCCGCACTATGTAGGGTATGAATTTATTACATTTGCCTTTTTTTTGCCTACTGCCACTTCTTTTATGTGGCGGTGGTGTCCAGAAGTAACAAATTTGAACCTATGGTTCTGAATATCAATTGGAAAAAAAACCTTTATTGAGTAAATAGAAAGAAATTAGCAATAACATTCAACTGAAAGTGGCTATTGTGCTTTATTTCTTTATCTGGGCAACAGAGACATTTTATCTAATAGTCTCTGCAAATACTGGTATTGCTGGTGCCATATTTTGACTCTGCCCTGAGGTTTAAGCTTTAGTAGGCATGCCAGTTCTATCCTCTTTCCTTTACCAGTTCCTCCTGCTGTTTGTACTAATAACCGTCGGTAGGCATACTGCAAATTGTATTATAGGCTGATGTGAGGTCTTACTGTTTCACACGTGACACGCTGATTATCCTTTAAAAGATCTAATTGGAGTAACCTCAGCGGGACAAGCTGGCAGACAGTTTCATTCTATCTTCTCTGCAAAATAATCTGGAATACTAACCAAAAACTCCCTGGACTCATTGATGTTCTACTATCTTTTTATTCAAGAGAGTGATGACCAGAATCAGAGCAAATTTCCCAGTACAGTTTTTTAAGGAGATGCAAAACTGGAGAAAAAGCAGCTGTCCCTATGGGACCAATGTACTACAGGTGGTAATGCTTTTTATTATGTAGTAAAGATGTTTATATTATCCTATGTATTAACCATTTATCACCTCTTCTCAGCCAGGATACATCTTTGTAATCACAGATTCCTTTGTAAAAATTATAATAGGAATGCTAATGATGAATAATGAGCTGATTACAAATTCTTTGCTGGTATGTTAAGTTATGTGGTATTTATCACATGATAAATAAGTCCCAAAAATCTTGGCACCTGCACAGGGCTGTTAAGTGCAGAATATATCAAATATAAAAGCCTACCTGACAAAACAATTTTCTGGCACTAACATGAAACCTGTCGTATTTTCACTGTAGGGCAGCAAGAGATAGAGAGTAGAAAGAGCCATGAAGAAGGGAAGGACAGAGAGAAAGAAGGAAAAAAAATAGGGTGAGTCTGTATGAATAGAGTGGAAGATGCTCCAGTACAGCAAAGATGATAGGAGGAGAGCTCTCAGTACAGATGTCATGGAGTCTGTACAGGCAGTGCAGGGCCTTGATTTTAAAGGTCAATAGCCATTCTGTTGGGCCTTTCTGAGAAAGAAATAATCCTCGGGTACTGATGATCTCAAATGCCATGAGGGCTTTATAAGAGAAAATTAAAGATGTTATTGAACCCAGTGAAGTCTCGTCAGCAGTATTTCTATCATGAAGTTAAGGATGCTTCCTGTGTTGAGCTGGGAACTTCTCCTTTATTTCTTTTGGTTGTGGACTTTTAGTAGACTATTGGGTCACTTACTTTTCTTTTTCCTTCTTTGTATATGCGTAAGTGCCTTTTTTTCAAATGTGATGTAATATTTTTTCATTGCCAAGACTTATTATATTGTGAAATTATAAAAAGGAAAAACCTTGAGATACAGTGCTGAAAATGTTTATACATAATAAAATGCCAAATCAGATCACACATCTATTTAGGACATCAGGAATGATTACATAGAAACCCTTTCTGAGAAAAATATTTATGCACGTTTTATGCAAATGAGAAAAAAATCAGCATAGAAAAAGTTTCCAGTTTGGAAATTTTCCAGAACACTCACATCTGGAGTCTGACTCCGAACCCCTCTTTTACTTGGGGCTGGGGAGCTCTTTGGGGCAAGGAGCACCTGTCACAATAAGAGTGGCAGAGAGGGACATTGGGCCACTGAATGCCCATCATAGCACTGGGGGGAAGGGGGAGGTCTTTGCCTGGAAGGCACATTGGCCTGCAGATATTCTTCTCCAACGTTAACTACACAGTATTACAAATGACTTTATTTATTTGAACATTTATAACCTGCTAGTCCAAATTACTTGCTCCCAGTTATATAAAATATAATTATAAAATATACATACACATGACCATAACAGAGCATAAAACCTATACTGTAAAATACAAAGAAATATTATAATTTTATCATCAGCCTATCATCTAATAAAAATAACTTTATTATCCAAATGAAACAAGAAAGCTGTAACCTTCTTCTGAAAGATCAAATAATCCCCTTCCAAAAACAAATCAAAAGATTGGGCCAGCCACTGAAAATGCCCGATTTCTAGACTCAAACTGCCGCACTAGACAAATTGACAGAACACACAATCTCATTTGATTCTGAGAACATGAACTCCTAGATCAGGGGTTGCCAAACTTATTGGGAGCGTGGACATCTTTTCAACCTCCAAAATTTTTGTGGATCCTCACATGCTTCTCTTTAATTTTTACCTGCAGGTATATGCCATATACGGACAAGTTAGTAATGTTATAACAAATGAATAATCATAATACATAAAATAATGCTTACTGATATAAACTGAATACATATAATTGTAGGGCATAGCAGTAAATGTGCAAGAATGTACTCATATTGAGTGTCTTACCTAATGTAAATACAGGCAACCACATAGCTGGATCTGCCTGGTAAGCTGCAATACTAGTGGAAATTCAGTTGGGTTTGTCTGGAAGACTATTCACTTCTCACGTTGACTGGGTTGGTGTGGCAGATTGGTAGTTGCAGAGTACTTTCAGAAAGGCCACAGGGAGCTAGGAGGCCAGATGCCCAGGTAATTGTCACACTGGTTTTGATGGCGGGTATGGACTGGGTCCCCTTCCCTTTTTCTGACCTTCCTCTCCTGCCCTCCCCCCTTAGCCACTTTATCTGTTGTCTTCTCCTTCCTGACCTCCACCCATCGGCCTTTCTCTCTTGCCCCATTTCCCCTCACCTATGGCCCCTTTCTGCTTCTCCCATGTAACCTTCTATGTGCCCTCTCTCCTGTCCTTTTGCACCGTAATCTCTCTCCTGTCCTCTTCCCATAGCTCCTTTCTTCCTGTTCTGCTTTCCCTCACACGTCCCCTTCCTGATTTCCTTCTTTCCTACCTTTTGCCCCTGTCCTTTTCTTCCTACCTTCCCTCCATGACCTCTTCCCTCCTGCCCTGCTTCATCTCACCCTTTACCCCTTCCTGAGCACTGCTTACTTGACCCCTTCCCAAGTGTCTTCTTCCCCCCTGCTGTCTGTCCCCTCTGTCTCCTGTCCCCTCTCCTGTCCCCTTTTCTACCCATGGCCTCTTCCCTCATCTCTTCTTCCTATACCCATGGTCTCTTCCTATTTATTTATTTATTTAGCATTTTTATATACCGAGGTTCTGGTAACAAAGTTACCAATCACTTCGGTTTACATATAACATTGAAACGACTTAACAAGTGAGTCTTACAGAGAACAAGGAAAAGAGTAACTTGGAGAAAATTGAAAATAAATGACACATTATAAGAACATCAGTTCAAATAATAGCACTCTTATATACTAGCGATTAGGATGAATCACTCATGTAACAAGTGGTTGAAAATTGGCAAAAGGGTTTGCAGTTAATTTTAGTATTATTAATCGAAGTGGGATAAAAATGAAATTGTCCAGGAAGGGATGGTGTAATAAAGATCTACTCAGGCGTAGTAAAGTCCAAATCAGGCGTAGGCTTGTGTGAAAAGCCAGGTTTTAAGTCTTTTCTTGAATGTGATGGGGCATTGTTCGAGCCTGAGATCAGCTGTCCTAAGTGCTGTCCCCTCTCCACCTTCCACAGTATATATCCTTTCTTCTCCTCCCTATTCTCTCTCTTCTGATCTCCCCCCATGGCCCCTTCCCAAGCATCTACCCTTCTCTTCCCATTCTCTCTATCCCATGTGGTCCTTCCCCTTCATCCTTCCCCTCCTTGCTTCCCTTCATGGCCTCTTCCACTGTTGGCCCCCTCCCTGTATTTCCATCTGAAGAAAAAAGAAAAAAGCCCGTATGACATAGTGAGGGCAAAGGTACCGCCGGCGCCATTTTGAAGATTGGCAATACGGCCCGCGTGCAGGAGGTCGCTCCCGGACCCCCGCTGGATTTTGGCAAGTCTTGGGGGGGTCAGGAGGCCCCCCCAATCTGGCCAAAAGTCCCTGGGGGTCCAGCGGGGATCTGGGGGCGATCTCCTCCACGCGTGACGTCGGGAGCCAGGAACCAAAATGGCGCCGGCGCTACCTTTGCCCTGTCACATGATAAGGGCAAAGGGCCACCGGTGCCATTTCTCAACGCAGCCGTGGCCAGAGAGCTGGAGATCGCGTCGGGACCCCCCCACTGGACCCCAGTTTGCCATGCAACAAATTGTTACAATATATTTTCTCTATCATTATTATACATTCTATGTAAACTAATATGATGTGAATACGGTTATCGGTATATAAAAACACTTAAATAAAAAAATAAAAAAATATGTGCATACAAGTGCTCTCGCACAGCTGTTTAAAAGTTACCTTCACATTGTTTTATTATTGAGATATTGTGGCTTAGTTTTCAGATATTATTTTAATAGAAAAATTGAGACCTTCATTTTCAGCTTTTATTTTTTTTTTATTGGGAATTTCCGTTATAATATAAAAGAAATCAGAGGAAAAATTATTTTTCTTCTATTTGTAATAAAGAAGTCATTCTTCCATTGACTTTTTTTGTTGACATTCACAGAAAAAAATAAAATAAAAATTGAAACGGAAACTCCCTACAGATAAAAGAAAGGATAGGTCTAAGTTTGTTTCACATATGGTTTTATGACTTTATGATCTGGATACTAAAAGTTAAATTCAAACCAGTCCAGGAATATAAGAAATTTGAAGTTTAAATAATCCGAACTGAGAAGAAAGAACTCAGAGATTTGGGGCCTCATTTTCTAAAGTATCGCAGGCCTGCGATACTTTAGAAAATTGCACTACTCTGGTGCGGGGGATCAGGCGGGGGCGGTCCTGCGCTAGCCGGCAGCGATGGCTCCGCCGCGGTGCCATCGCTGCTGGCATCGTGCCCAATAACTACACCATAGAAGGTGTAGTTATTGGGCGCGAAATAGCGAGCGAAAAGGGCCTTACCTTTCCGCTCGGCGCGCCGTCCTCACAGAGTCAGCCCCGGTGACGCCCCTGACTCCTCCTCTTCTGGGGCCGACTCCGCCCCGATTTCAGTAGCGCAGGCCTGCACTACTTTCGCTAGCTATTGCAGGCTTGCGCTAACAGCGCAAGCCTGCAATAGCTTTGGAAAATGAGACCCTTGGTCTTATGTCGCTAGTACCAGCCATAAAATTCTGCTTCCTGTCAAATTCTGATCACTCTAACACATCAAACTCCCCACCCAGCCCTTTCCATTTCTTACAAAAACTGGAATGTATTTTATAATTCAGTTGTATTTTCTGGCAAATGTCAAGTTTTGCTCATTCTGTTTTCAGTTCTGAGGAAGTAAGTGCAGGCTCCCATCAGTTAGTCTCGAAATGTATTGTTAGTTCAGTAAGAAGGCATCACCTTATTTTATTATTTGCTTGTTATTCTTTATTTCCATATATATATAGTCTGGAAATCATTGCTGACTGTCCCCATAACATTCAGAACTGAGCAGACAATGGTACTAGACAATGGGGTAGATTTTTAAAGTTATGCGTGGGCGTAGATTTGTTCGCACAACCCAGCGTGAACAAATCTATGCCTGATTTTATAACATGCGCGCGCTGCTGCGTGCATGTTAGAAAATCCAGGGTCTTCATGTGCAGGGGGGTGCACAATTGTGCAACCTGCGCATGCTGAGCCGAGCAGCCTGCCTCCATTCCCTCCAAGGCCGCTCTGAAATCGGAGCGGCCTCAGAGGGAACCTTTTTTCCGGCCCCCTCTACTTTCCCCTCCCTTCCCCTCCCTAACCCATCCCCCAGCCCTAACTAATTCCCCCCCTTACCTTTATTCAGAAAGTTACGCCTGCCTGGGGCAGGCGTAACTTGCTGCCGGCAAACCATTCCCTGGCCCAGGGGTTGCTTCGGAGGCCTCATCCATGCGCCCGGAATGCCCCCGGGCCAGCACCAGGCCCACAGCCCCACCCCAGAATGCCCCCGAATGCCGCGCCGCCCCCGGCACGCCCCGACACGCCCCCAAGCAACACCCTGGGACTTACGCGCATCCCAGGGCTTTGCGTGCGCTGGCGGCCTATGCGACACAGGTGCGCCGGCACGCAAGTCCCCTGCGCACGTAAATCCGGCTGGATTTACGCGTGCAGGGCTTTTAAAATCTGCCCAATGTGTAAGATTTCATGTCAAAAGGGGATGCATATATCTTTTCTTTCCCTATGTTTTCTTGCCCAAAAAATGTTTTGGACTAGAGCAAAGGCCTAGAAAGTCAGCACTTTTCAGTAATAATTTCCCAGTTCAACGGGGATTATGGTTAACCAAACTTAAAATGGGGAAAAAGTGTCATCACTAGTTCCTAAAATCCTTCTGAAAAATATAACATGATTGTGCATCACTTTTCACAGATAAAAGGCGTATGAATTTTACTAGACAGTCTTTAAACCAATGCTGGCTTTTTGGGACCCACTTTCTTTTTTCCTATGAAAGTCATACATGCTTATTTAAAAGCAGCTTGCTGCACATTATAATTTCTGATTCAAGTGGATCTGAAAACATCAAAACATTTTCAAAGTAAATGCAACGATCTGATGAAATTTGTTTTGGATTTTGCTGAAAATCTGAAGCAAATAACTCTAGATTAGAGTGAAAAAGTCTATATTTTGCACTATTTGGCCTGCTAAGTCCGAACTTTGCAGGACAAATGGTGGCATTTGAACAATCCCACTGCCTCCAACTTATCCAGTTAAATAGTTAGTGAAATAAAACTCCTAGAATCATCAATTTGCAATACATTTCACATGCCTAACACAACCAGAAAAAGGGGCCTATATACTACTTTTCTTTCAACTCTCAGCACTTCAAATGACACCCAGTTTTCAGAGGTGTCTACTGTGCTGTTTATACACATGATAATGTATCTTAAGCTGCCCGCAAGCCTTACCCACCCCTGACACCTCACCCCGAAATTAAATGTCCCCCCGTAACAGTGATATAATAGTAAACTAACTGACCCATTTGCCTCTCTCTCTCTCTCCCCTACAAATGAACAATCCAAATCATTCTGGTCACCTATTTTTATGTTACTTTTGTAATAAAGTTATGCATTTTTGGCCCAGTGTGCCACATGATTTCTTGCAGAATATGGCTGGTTTGTGTTTTGGGATATTATAAAATGGCCTATTATACACTACTGAGTACATTTTCAGATGGGTTACACATGTAAATCACTTGTATTCACAAATGTGCTATTTCATAGAAATCCAAATTATGCACATATTTTTAGTTTTGTACACACATTTACCTGCACAAAAAGGGGCAGTCTAAGGGCGTTCCAGGGCAAGGCCAAGAGGAATACATGTAAGTGGCTAATTTATATTAGATTTAAACAAATGCATTATGCAACTTTTGTGTGCAGTTTAACTTCTGCTAATTAACTAGCACTATTGATACCAGCTTATCTGTTGTCAGCTCTTGTTGGTTTCCAGGTCTGAATGAACTGGGGGGAACTCAGAGTGAAGTACTAGGAGGGTCTTGGTAATCTGTAGATAGATTGGGTGAACTGAGTGAGGTATCAACAAAATGTATAAATCAGGCTTTGCATGTAAAAAATACAATGGTATGTCTATAGTATAGTATATTATATATATGTGATTACACCATCAAAACCACACAGTGGGCAAATTATAGTTATTAAATATAATAACTTGGAAAAGAAGTTATTTTCTCAGAAATGTACTGTATTATCTAGTAATAGAAAATTGGATGAATGTTACATGTAGTAAATAAGTGACTTGTATTGTATGTACTTTTTGTATGTATTATTTAATGGTAATGAGCTATACATATAATAGCATTATAATAACATTTAAAATGAATGGTGTTGATATATAGGGGGTGGTCAAATCGGTAACTGTGAGATTAGTTATAGCTTAGGGTCGAGGAGGGGTTATGAAGTAAATGAGGAATTTTTATATTAAAATCATGTATGAATAATGGGATAGATTTTACAAATTTGCACACACGCGTACTTTTGTTCGCGCACCAGGCACAAACAAGAGTATGTGGGATTTCAATAGATACGCACATATCTGTTAAAATTCGTGATTGGTACGCACAAGGCTGTGCAAAATCAGCAGCCTGCGCGTACCGAGCCACGCAGTCTGCCTCCGTTCCCTCCACCCCCCCCCCCACACCTTCCCCTCCCTTCCCCTACCTAACCCACCCACCCAGCCCTACCTAAACGCCCCTACCTTTGTTTTACAAGTTACGCCTGCCCGAGGCAGGCATAACTTGCAAGCGCCGGGCCGACTGCCGGCGCACGATTCCCAGGACCGGGAGCCATTTCGGAGGCCTCGGCCATGCCCCCGAAATGCTCCCGGGCCGGAACCACACCCGTGGCCCCGACCCCAAATGACGCGCTGCCACGACACGCCCCCTGACACGCCCCCCCAGGAAAGCCCCGGGACCTACGCGCATCCCGGGGCTTGCGCGTGCCGCCGAGCCTACTCAATATAGTCTCGGCGTGCGCAGGGGGAACTTTGGGCAGGTTTTTTGGGGGTACTCATGTATCTTACACATGTACCCCTTTGAAAATCTGGCCCACTATGTATTATACGTAAACCATATTTTTTATAATATTTCTAATAAATATGAATTTTTAATTTAGTAAAGAAAAATTTGTGGTATTTAACATTATAACATAACATAGGTGCTTTTTTCCTTCCTCCTTTTTAGAGTTTTTTTGTAGTTTATACTAGGGATGTGAATCGTTTTCCATATCGTCTTAACGATAGAAATCGTGTGGCAGGGCAAGAAAATCGTCTTAGGCACGATTTTTTAGTTAAAAAATCGTTAAAAATCGTTTTTTCCGATTAGTGCGCACTAACTGGGAGTTAGTGCGCACTAACTGAAAATGATACAATTTGACACTTTTCAGGTCAGTTTAGGAATGAATATGTATTCCTATTGGCTGCCCTCTTATTTATTCATGTTACCAAGTTTCCTACTGACAGTATATGGGGGATGGGAAATGGAAACAGTTGGTAGCTTGACAAAACAAGTAATGTGATCAGTCAATGTGACTAGAACTTGTGCCCTAACCCTGATACCAGGGGTATTGTGATCTTCCTGCACACAGTGCCCTATCCCTATTAATACCAGGAGTGTTGTGATCTTCCTGCACACAGTGCCCTATCCCTAATACCAGGGGTGTTGTGATCTTCCTGCACACAGTGCCCTATTCCTGATACTGGGGGTGTTGTGATCTTCCTGCACACAGTGCCCTATTCCTGATACCGGGGGTGTTGTGATCTTCTTGCACACATCCCGATATCAGGGATAGGGCACTGCATGCAGGAAGATCACAACACTCCTGGTATTAATAGGGATAGGGCACTGCATGCAGGAAGATCACAACACTCCTGGTATTAATAGGGATAGGGCACTGCATGCAGGAAGATCACAACACCCCTGGTATCAGGGATAGGGCACTGTGTGCAGGAAGATCACAATACCCCGGAGGAGTGAGGGTCAGGCAGCTCCCCCCTGTCTGTGAAGCCAGCCTCTCACTAGTAATGCAGGGAGGGAGCTGTCTCAGACTTCACCATCCTCCCCCCCCCCCCCTTACCCACACACCATTCACTAGCTGGGACATGGGGGAAGTCAGGAGTGAGGGTCAGGCAGCTCCCCCCTGTCTGTGAAGCCAGCCTCTCACTAGTAATGCAGGGAGGGAGCTGTCTCAGACTTCACCATCCTCCCCCCCCCCTCACCCACACACCATTCACTAGCTGGGACATGGGGGAAGTCAGGAGTGAGGGTCAGGCAGCTCCCCCCTGTCTGTGAAGCCAGCCTCTCACTAGTAATGCAGGGAGGGAGCTGTCTCAGACTTCACCATCCTCCCCCCCCCCTCACCCACACACCATTCACTAGCTGGGACATGGGGGAAGTCAGGAGTGAGGGTCAGGCAGCTCCCCCCTGTCTGTGAAGCCAGCCTCTCACTAGTAATGCAGGGAGGGAGCTGTCTCAGACTTCACCATCCTCCCCCCCCCCCTCACCCACACACCATTCACTAGCTGGGACATGGGGGCAGTCAGGAGCGAGGGTCAGGCAGCCCCCCCCTGTCTGTGAAGCCAGCCTCTCACTAGTAATGCAGGGAGGGAGCTGTCTCAGACTTCACCATCCTCCCCCCCCCCCCCCCCTCACCCACACACCATTCACTAGCTGGGACATGGGGGAAGTCAGGAGTGAGGGTCAGGCAGCTCCCCCCTGTCTGCGAAGCCAGCCTCTCACTAGTAATGCAGGGAGGGAGCTGTCTCAGACTTCACCATCCTCCCCCCCCCCTCACCCACACACCATTCACTAGCTGGGACATGGGGGAAGTCAGGAGTGAGGGTCAGGCAGCTCCCCCCTGTCTGTGAAGCCAGCCTCTCACTAGTAATGCAGGGAGGGAGCTGTCTCAGACTTCACCATCCTCCCCCCCCCCCTCACCCACACACCATTCACTAGCTGGGACATGGGGGAAGTCAGGAGTGAGGGTCAGGCAGCTCCCCTCTGTCTGTGAAGCCAGCCTCTCACTAGTAATGCAGGGAGGGAGCTGTCTCAGACTTCACCATCCTCCCCCCCCCCCTCACCCACACACCATTCACTAGCTGGGACATGGGGGAAGTCAGGAGGGAGGGTCAGGCAGCTCCCCCCTGTCTGTGAAGCCAGCCTCTCACTAGTAATGCAGGGAGGGAGCTGTCTCAGACTTCACCATCCTCCCCCCCCCCCCCCCCCCTCACCCACACACCATTCACTAGCTGGGACATGGGGGAAGTCAGGAGTGAGGGTCAGGCAGCTCCCCCCTGTCTGTGAAGCCAGCCTCTCACTAGTAATGCAGGGAGGGAGCTGTCTCAGACTGGTATCAGGGTTAGGGCACTGTGTGCAGGAAGATCACAACACTCCTGGTATTAATAGGGATAGGGCACTGTAAGAGATGACTGTAGTAGATTGAATAAAGATCTGATGTTTCTGCTCTCCTCACACCAAACAAAAACAACACACAAGCAGAGAAGCCCTTCTTACAAAGCTGAGCTAGTGAGTTAAGTAGGAGGAAAAGTAAACATACTGGTGCCAGTGTGGCTACTTAAAAAATACACTTACCAACAATCAATTACATATATTTGAACTGTGTACAGTTCCAGCCAGGACCACCTTTCTAAAATGCACAGTGATTGGCAAATTCAACATGCACTAGCATTTCAGGTGCCTGCTAACAAAAATAATAAACAAACAAGTTCTAGTCACGTGAGTGCTGATCATTACATTACTTTTTTTGTCAAGCTTCCAACTGTTTCCATTTCACATCCCCCCAACCATATTGGTAACATCAATAGATAAGAGCACAGCCAGCCAATAGGAATACATACATACATATTCATTCCTAAGTGACCTTTACTGACCTGGGAAGTGTGAACACTTTGTTTCATTTTCTGTTGGTGTTCGTTAGTTTCCAGTTCCATTTCCCATCCCCCCAACCATCAGCTCAGTGGTAACCTTGGTAATATCAATAGATAAGAGGGCAGCCAGCCAATAGGAACACATATTCATTCCTAACTGACCTTCAGTGACCTGGAAAGTGTTTATTTGTATCATTTTCAGTTAGTGTGCACTAAATCGAGTTAGTGCGCACTAACGGGGAGTTAGTGCGCACTAACTCGAGTTAGTGCGCACTAACACGATTTAACGATTTTTAACGATAAATCGTTAGAATTTCTATTGTATCGTGTTTTATAACGATTTAAGACGATATAAACATTATCGGACGATAATTTTAATCGTTGAAAAACGATTCACATCCCTACTAAGCACTAGCTAGGTATACAATGCCAAACTTTTGGTCTATAGTATAGTAGCCAAAGTATGTGCTTTTATAGCATTGAAAAAATATTTGCATATACTGAAACATACACACATGTTTTGAGGGATAAATATACATATACATTATTTTATAATCTGCATGGACCAGATACGCACAGATTTTAAAATAGTATAATAGATCTCTGTGCACCCATATACTCACATATATGGGGCCATGTAGAGATCTTTGAAACTTATGTCTGGCCTAAAAACCCAAATGTAGAGGGCTTAATAGATGTTTTACAAAATACAAGAGACCTCTGAGCCATGTTTTTTAAACATATACTGTGAATATTTTTATTTTCCAAAATCACTGAATATCATTTGGCTATAAATATCCTATGTTCTGATTGAATGGGAATCAAGTCCTTTATGTTCAACCAAGATTCCATACCTTCCATTAATGTCTTCTTTTGTCTAGTAATATTGAAAATCTTGAACATGGAACTTTAATGTTACTCTGACAATGATTATTGTAACAGCCTATGTGAAAAATAACCATACTGCTTGTCATTTCTAAACAAAGGCCTTAAATTAGAAAAAATATCTGATGCAAATGATCACGGCCTCAATTGCTTACCATAAATTCAGTCAAAGGTCTTATTTTACAAGTTATAATTTTATTTACATAATTTATTGCATTCATTGCCTACTGTCTTACCACTTTACAAAGAGTTATGAGTTATGAAGAGTGCTTAGCAATTAGAATATCTCTGGAAAACACTAATTAACAGGGCAGGAAAAAAGGTTGGAAGAGGCTGAGAGCTTTCAGCGTGGTTGTACATCATGACTCCAGACATTTCTGCAGGCATTTACAGGTAAGCATAGTTTTAAAATGTTGTTTCGGTTCTTCTCATCTTGAAAAATTGCACATATATAGCATATTTTTTAAGTGATACTTAATTTAGGTCATAGCTCCTGTGAACAGCATCCTTGATCCTGGAAAATGAGGGCCTAATGGACTACAGGGTTTTTCCCTATTTTATATCTGTGATAAAAATGGTTATTACTTTGGCCTCAAAATGGGAGAAAACATTTAGAAAATGTGGTTCTTTGTATCAGTGTAACAATTTTTGTACTACTTAAGTATGATGTCACTTTTTCTGACTTACGGGAAACAAATATTCATCCAAGAAATACTGTAGATAAATCTGTATTTAGCTCTTGCTTTTTATTGGTCTTTAAGCAAGTTAATGAAACAAAGTACTATTATTTAACCTAGCTCAAACCATGAGCACTATCTAATGTGAATTTAGCTGAGCAGAGGAGGACAATCTTCACCCAGGCAGTTTACCCAGATTTATTGTTGTTTGCCCAGTCTTATGGCTTTGAAAACTTTCCTTTCCATAGAGCAAACTATGTTGGGGTCAATTCACCCAATTTGAGACCAGAAATGAGACTGTGGCTAATAGCAATTAGGTAAGGCAGAGCAAATGATTATTTTAAAAATACAGGAGGCCAAACAATGACAATTTGGTTGCTAATGAACGCTTAATAAGGATTTAAGACCAGGCTGGCGCCAAAATACCAACTGTATTATCAGGTTGATGGCAGTATGCATGACTCTTACTATACCTTTTCAGACATGCAACGCTACTCTGGTGAAGTTGTTTTCCTATAAAATAAGGAGCAGGGAAATTGCACTGAGCTTGAGTGGGCCACAGTGTTGTCTTCATTCTGAAGTATTTAAAGGGGAGAGAAAGGAGTATTAGGTATGGCAGCCAGTGGGACCAAATGTGCTACAGGTCATGCTTACCTTCATGGCACATCCAAAATCTCTTGCTACCCCCTCTCTGGCATATGACATTACAGAGGCAGTAATCAAACTGCTTGCATTCTGGCAAAACCCGCACGTAGTTTTGAGGGTTTGACTACATGAAGCAAAAATACAAGGGTAGTTTTGCTTTGATTATTGCCTTATGAAAAGTAGCAATACAAACTTGTGCTTGCTTTTTTGTGTGGGTACTTTTTTAAGACAGACTTAGGTTCATAGTTTTGATTATTCCAATCTGCCTGTGTACGTGCCACTCCTGACAAAACCCCACCCTGGGAATGCCACTGAAGATACCCGGGTAAAAGTATCTATGTTCCTGACATATGTGGGTTCTTTTATTTCTTTATTTGTGTATTTATGCATTTCAAGGTTCTTCTAACTCTATTATCTAGATAAATAGCCACTGTAAGTGAGGAAAAATCATTACTCAATCATTAGAATATAAATAATACAATAAAAGCTAAAATGTTAAAAATAGTAAAAGTTAACCAAAAGCTTGCAAAACATGATGATATTTCAGTTTCTAACAAAATAATTTGAGGTCTAGAATCTCTTGTAGATCAGTTGGAAATGCATTACAGAGAGTAGGCCTCAATAATATGTTGTTTGCAGGTGGTCTACCCTCAAGAAAGGAACCCCAAGCAGATTTTATATCTTCAAATCTCAACCACCATCCAGGAATGCAACATTGTAAAACGTCTCATAAGTATTGTGGTTTTCCATTCATCAAAACTTTAAAAGCTAACATCAACACTTTAAAAGTAACCCTAAACACTACTGGCAACCAATGTAACTGTTGCAAAATAAGGGGGTTATGATCTGAAAAGGCACAAAGAATAATGGGCCAAGTGGCTGCATTTTGTAAAAGCTGTAAGACTTTGAATTTATTCTTAGGGAGGAGGCCCTCATAAAGGAGCCTCCATATCTCCCTCCTATCAAAGTTCAAACACAGCAGTAAACTGTTTTCTGCTCCTCCTTGCAGGTTGTGGACAACTTGGTTCAAGGGTTCATCCCAATTAGGGTGAAGGTTCATTTTCAGTAGTGGTTGATGAGGGTGAATTCCCACTCAAAGGTGACCAAATCTCTTTGTAAAGCAGATTATCCAGGAAAAAATCCATTCAAGTCCCAAAGCTGTGGTACAAAACAGGTCTCTTTTATTTACACAGGAATATATTTGCAAGTTGATTTTCATTGGAAACACAGAAATATGACACCAGATAAAGACCATTTGGCCTATCTAGTCTGCTCAGCTCTTCAATCCCTACCACTCCCTCAGAAATCCCCCATGCTTGTCCCATGCTTCCTCAAATTTAGATACTTTTTCATCTCCACCACCTCCCCTGGGAAGTTATTCCATGCATCCATCACCTTTTCTGTAAATAAATATTTTCTTAGATTATTCTTGAATCTACCCTCTTTCACCATCTTTCAGCCTCATCTCATCACCCTTCTTAGAGTTTCCTTTCCATTGAAAATGGCCTGCCTCCAAGGCATAGATACCTTTGGAGTATTTAAATATCTCTATTATATCCCCCTATCCTGCCTTCCCTCTAGGGTATTCATGTTTAAATTTTCAAATTTCCCCCTAGATGCTTTACAATGAAGACTGCTGACCATTTTAATTGCCACCCTATAAACTGACTGCATCTGATTTATATGCTTTTGAAGGTTCAATCTGCAGAATTATATGTCAGCTGCTTCTTCAGAGAAACATAGCAGACTCTATTTCTTCTTACCTTTATCTATTTTCCTAACAAAAAGGGTAGATGCCCTTATAATATCTTATTTTAGATTGTCTACTGCTCTTCTACTGTTAGTATATAACTGAAGTAAAGATTGATTAGTGCAGATAATAGAATTTTTAAGAAAGTCAGTTTAACCTTATGTCACTGAAACAGAACTTTAATTAATACAGCAAGTATAAGGTCTGTTTTTCTATCACAAGATTTTCTGAGTAAATGAAAAAGAACATAATGGACTGGGTTTGTTTTTGTAGACAATATCTATTCTTTGCATAAGGCAGCACATGGAAATAAGGTGTTTTCTGCTTGTCAATGAATGGAAATCTACTCTATCAGATGAATATTTTTGAAGAATGATCATTATCCTAAACCAACTACAGGTACATAAAAACATAAGAACATAAGATATACCACACTGGGTCAGACCAAGGGTCCATCAAGCCAGGTATCCTGTTTCCAACAGTGGTCAGTCCAAGTCATAAGTACCTGTCAAGTACCCAAACATTAAATAAACTTATCCAAACTTTTTTTAAACCAAGTTATACTAACTGCCATAATTACATCTCTGGCAATGAATCCCAGAACTCAACTATGTGCTGAGGGAAAAATAATTTTCTTTGATTTGTTTTAAATGAGCTACTTGCTAACTTCATGGAGTGCCCCCTAGTCCTTCTACTACCTGAGAGAATAAATAAATGATTTACATTAACCTGTTCAAGTCCTTTCATAATTTTGTAGACCTCTATTATATCCCCAATGAGACATCTCTTCTCCTAACTTCCTTAGCCTTTCCATGCCCCTTATCATTTTGGGCACTCTTCTCGGCACTTTCTCCAGTGCAACTATATCTTTTTTGAGATGCAGCGACCAGAATTTCACACAGTATTCAAGATACAGTTTCACCATGGAGCGATACAGAGGCTTATGACATCCATCGTTTTATTTGCCATTCCCATCCTAATAATTCCTAACATTCTGTTTGCTTTTTTGATCACCACAGCACACTGATCCATCAATTTCAGTGTATTATCCAATAGGACACCTAGAACTCTTTCCTGGGTTGTAACTCCTAAGATAGAACCTAACATTGTATAACTACAGCAAGGGTTATTTTTCCCTATCTGCATCACATTAAATTTCAACTACAATTTGGAAGCCCAATCTTCCATTTTCGCTATCCTAACCATGGGTATCCTAACCATGGGTACCCTAACCATGGGTATCCTAACCATGATGGATGTCTGGTTCCGCATGGTTCCTGTGCTCCAGATGGTACTCCCGAAATTCAATCTATCCATGTACTGTATTCCCGGGGTAGAAATTCCACTGGGGTCTCCAGATGCACTACTCCTCTTCTCTCCCTCAAAATCCTCTTCAATTCAGATAGATTAAGCCTTCCAGGAGGAAAGGCCTATAGCTGAAAACAGTTCTTAAAGCTTCCAGCTATGGGGAAAAAATAGGGGGCAGAAAATCTTCCTTCCCAATTCCAGCAAACAAAAATAGGCTTGGGAAACAACACAATCTTTTCTCTTCCATCTGAAAGTTATGGCAACCTCTTTTTGGCCTGGGTGAAAAGATAAAATGTTCCATCCCGCCCTCCTGGAGAGGGGATTTCAACTTCCCAGAAGGGACAGGTTTCAAAACACAAAATCTTACAGATACTTAGCCAAAAGGACAACAAAATCTCTGTCTCTCTTCCATCCATTCTTTAACCTGGCAGGGAGAGCATACCAAAAGCATTCACTTCCAAAATCAAACCACAGTGCTACTCTATCCTAACTCCTAGCCGGCCCCTTCTAGATTAGGATTCCACCACTTCTGCCATCCTTAGGGGGAGGTCCTGTAGGGATGGTATATCTCTCCTAGCTTACTAACTCAAAGGCAGGGATCTAGGCCCATCCAGTGGAGACCCAATGGGACTCTCACTCTCTATTTTTCACTTAACACATATTTAAGCTCTGGAATTCATTCCCAGAGGATGTAGTTACAGCTGTTAGTATAGCTGGCATTAAAAATGTTTTAGATATGTTTTTAGATCAGAAGTCCATAAACTGCTATTAATCAATAAGGATAAGTAGCTTGGGATCTATTCATTTAATGTTTGGGTACTTGTAACTTGGTTGGCCACTGTTGAATAGAGATGTGAATCGGAACCGGAATCAGTTCTGATTCCAGTTCCGATTCACATGTGGGTTTTTTTGCATCGGGCCCGATCGCGGTTTTGTTTATCGGCTGCCCCCGAGCCGATAAACAAAAAACCCACCTTGACCCTTTAAAACTAACCCCTTAGCTTCCCCCACCCTCCCGACCCCCCCAAAAAACTTTTTACAGGTACCTGGTGGTCCAGTGGGGGTCCCAGGAGCGATCTCCCGCTCTGGGCCTTCCTCCCGCTCCCGGGCCGTCAGCTGCCACTAATCAAAATGGCGCCGATGGCCCTTTGCCCTTACCATGTGACAGGGTATCCTTGCCATTGGCCGGACCCTGTCACATGATAGGAGCACTGGACTCAAGCAATGCGAGTCCTTATTTCAATTACGCGAGTCCTAATGGAGACCGCAGAATTAGTAATGGATTTAAGAAGAGCTGTTGGTCACTAACTAATGGAATATTGATGGACTTGGTTGGACGTCACAGTTCTGAAGGAGTGATTCCCCTGAGGCAGGACCCTTTGGTGGTCCAAAACGCAATCGTGTGGGACTGAGTTTGAGACGCCATTTGCGATGAGTATTATCATATAATTTAGTTGAGACTGTGACTATTATCAAAGCTTAAAATTAGAGCTACTGAAGAGATATTATATTTAGAAGTTCATCAGCAAATTTTACTTAAAAGATAAAATACAAAAAAATGATATAAATAAATTAAAGTGACCCGATACCATAAGAAGAGTCTGTTACATTGTACTGACTCTAGGAGTAAGGGTCCTACAAAATTTGTAGTTTGAAGGTGGATGTCTTTATTATACATGTATAAATTTAGATACCAGTTTAACCATATATTGGATATCATTAGATACGTGTATCTCCAGGAGAGAGTTGGGAAACAATGAGTTATAAAGCTCTGGGATTCTAAAGCCTGCTGCCTTTCCCCAGCTTTCCCAAGGAAATGATCTTCTAAGCCATTTTCTACCAAATGCTACCTCCTTCCATAGGGTACAACCTGCAGGATCCTTTGTGCCCCAAGATTACACTAAGGAAGGGTTTTTCATTTATACTCTCAGTTTCACTAAGCATTCAGGTCTCCTGTAAGATTGAAGATTCTCTTCAGCTGAACTTTATAATCTACTTAGCTGCTAATTATTATTTTTTTTTAGATGTATATTCCGCTTTTCACACTTTTTTTTTCAGCGCTTCAAAGTGGATTACATTCAGGTATTGCTCAGGGAGTTCAGCAACCACTCATTCTGCCATGAGTTCAGGAATTTCCACCCCTAGCTCACTACTGCATTTTACTCAATCAACCTCACTAGGCACCACTGCAAAACACATTGAGCATCTCCCCCTCAGCAAGCTAATAAACATCCTTGGGGCATCTCCCCCTCAGCACGCTAATAAACATCCATGGGGCCTACTACTAAGCTCCAAAACACAGAGGGTTCCCACTGTATGCTCTAAACCAGTTATTACAGGATTCACAGCTGGATTAGGTCACTTGCTTTCTTTTACCTCCCTTTCCATCTTCTCTTCTGCTCTACCTGCTCATTTCTTGTTAACTCTCTATTCTCCCTTTCCCTCTCCTCCTTCCTGTTTCCCACCATTTTCTTTTGACCTCCCCCCCCTTTTACGTTCCTCGTCTTCTCTTCCCACTCCTACTCTAAAATCCTGTTTGCTGTTCTCCCTCTATTCTTCTTTCTTTCTCCCTTCTGTTGCCCCCTCCTTAGTCCTCTCTCCTGCTCTCATCTTTCCCTACTCCTTCTTCTTTATTTCCCTCCCCTTTACTGTGTTCTCCTCCTGTCTCCTGTTCCTGTCTCCTTCCCTCCCTTTTGCTGTCCTGCCCTCTTGTCTCCTTTTCCTCTCACCTTTCTTTCTCTCAACTGCTCTCTATCTCTTATCCTGTTCCCTTTCCCTTTCTTTCCCTCTGCTGCTCTTCCCTTTTGTCTCGTATTCCCTTTCCCTTTACTCCTGTCTGTTACTTTCCCCTTCTCTATTCCTTTCTTCCTCTTCCTTGCTTCATATCTCCTGTTCCCTCTTCCCTTCTTTCTTTTTTTGTGCTTTCCCCTCACTTTTCCCTCCATTCTCCTTCCATCTATTGCTTCATCCTCGGTTCTCCTCCACTCTCCTCCTCCCTGCTGTTTTCCTCCTTTCTCTTCTCTCCCCGCCCCTCCATTATTGCCCGTGGTGTGTTTAAGTAGAGCAGGAACTATGTCTGCAGCAGGAAGAGAGGCACAAAAGGAGCCAATAGAAAGCACTTCTTAGTGTGTTGCTGCTTTTCCTTACTCCTCCGTTTATCGGATCCCTACGGAGGAGGAGCAATGAGCTTGAGGAGGTGAGAGAGGCAGCACTGCCTTCAGAGTTCTTTTTTTCCATTTCCATGGCTGCTCCAGTTGTGTTGCCCACCCAAGATCATACCATTTCTTCTTAAAGTTACTGTAGGTAATGAATAGGGAGAGACAGGTGGATGAGCAAAAAGTGGGGGGGAATGATTTTCAGGGGTAATTTTCTATCTCCCTTGCTCACCTCCAAATAATTATGATGGGCCATAACATCAGGATAAAATAAGGACAAGAAGCCAAAAATCACTGCCCACAATTTAGTTGCAATCCTGTCTCATTTGCAGGTTCATTCCAATACTTATTCAGCCCTGCTTTATAAGATGCACTAGGGAAAACCCCAGCACTCACAAACACATAAAAACATGTATTACAGTGAAGAAAAATAAACTGTGATTGTCTTAGCAAGCTACAATGCATGAGGAACTACCAACATGCAATGCCATCATGAGTAAAAATGTTAAAAATACTTTTAATTAATTACTATGTTTTAAAAACATTTATAACACACCTTATTGCAATAGCAATCTCTCAAAGTGTGGTACAATAATCATATTCACAACTCATACATAATTAGCAAAACATAACAAAAATGCATACAGTAAAAATTACTAACAAAATCTAACAATCAGTAATCAGTGGTTCATTACACAAATTAATCAACCCATAATTATAGTGAACAAAACAATAAACTTTACAAAATAATTCAAAATTTCCAACCTATGTTTTATTTAATCTCTATCCTTCACAGACAGCATTCACAGGACCTTCGCACACATCTTTACCGCATACAGAGTAGACCATGATATATTCAATTCCTACATTATTGCCACTGTAGTGTTGCATAACATAACAGCCCTCTTTCCACCAATCACAGGATGGCAAAGCCAGGAGTACTGGACATTGGACCCTCATCTGTCCATCACTGCAATTTCAGAGATATTCTCACTCTGGCAGTACACTTTGGTTTCATCAACTATATATGCAAACTCTATCCTTTTCACACATTAAAGTAAAAAAGAAGACATGCAAAATTTATTGGAGTTTGGAGGAGGATCCACCAGGGATAGCCATCTAAGTAGTGGTTTTAGAGCAATGTTTTCCAACTCTCTCCTGGAGGCACACCTAATCAGACTGGTTTGAAGGATAGCCATAATGAATAAGTATGAGATAGATGTGAATACATTGGAGACTCAGTGTATACAAATCTATGTCATGCATATTCATTGTAGTAATCTTGAAAACCCGACTGAAAAGGTGTGCCTCCAGGACAGAGCTGGGAAAAACTATCTTAGAGAACCAGCTGCAGTAATGTGGGTAGGTAGCAGATGGGTTGGATTTTCAAGGATAACTCTAATGAATATGTATGCAGTACATTTGCATACAACTGAGTCAGTGTGCATGTCAATTTATCTTGTGCATATTCATTAAGGATATTCTGAAAACCTGATTAGTTAGGAGCTCTTGAGGACTGGAATTGACTAATCCTGCTCTAGATAAAAATCCAGGGGAAGATAAAAATGCCCATTGTGCATTACTGGGTTTCTATCCTTAGATGTAGGGATGTGCATTTCATTTGAAATAAATGGGTAAACATAATGAATGTACTCATAATTTTTTTTTGTCCTCTGAAACAAATGGATGGGTCCCATGAATGAAACAAATAATATTTGTCCAATTTTCTAATGTTTCCAATTCATTTCTATGGCTCATTGAAGTATATGGCTGTGTACTGCTGTGAAAAAAACCAACTTAACTATAGAAACCAGCTCTTGCCTGTGTGACCTCATAACCTTGTCAGAGCCAAGGCAGGACAAGTTGACAAGGAGATTAGGCAGAGGATAAATCATGGTGCAGCATCTTTTTAACTAGCCTATAGCTGTTATCTGGATCAACAAACACTGATATCTTCCCCCTGTAAAGTCTGATCATGTCCAAGAAGCTCTATATTTCTTCTATTGCTCTTGGCAATGAAGGACATGCTGCCAGAAGCTCTCACAGAGGTTTTAAAAAGCTGACAAACTGAGAGTTGGCATTGATAAAAGGCTGCTTCTGCTCTTCTCTAGCTGCAGTAGTCTCACACACTCACTGTGCTAGAAAGAGAGGCAGTGCACTGCTGCTGATTATGATTTTTCTGTTTACTAGGGGAGGTTCAGAATATGGAGACTGCTGTTGCACCAGTGTTAGTAATCTTTTTGTTTCTATCTCTCTGGATACTAGAGGTGATCAGTATAGATTCAGAGACTAAAGAGAAAAGTCTTTCCAGAATGCTAATCTTTTTTTGTCTGTTAGTGTTTAACATTTCTTTGTGAGTGAAGTCAGTCAGCACTAGTGCACTTAGCAAGCACACATAACCAGCTTATGTGTCTGTGTGATCATGACAGACAGGCTTTCGTACAGTGAGTGGTACTATGATAGGGTATAATTGTGTTATCATGTGTAATATCCAAACCATCAGTAGGCATTACACTTCAACAAATTCCATCATGTCAGGAAAAGGAAAAGGAGGGAAAGTGGGCAGGGTTGGCAGTTTAGAGGTCTTTTTGCTACATGCCTACCTGCATTGCCCCTTGTATACCTTTTTAGGGGACTTGCTGTCACATGGCTTCCTGCATTGCCCCAGATATACCACCTAATGGGTCTTGCTGCTACATGGCTACCTTCATTGCCCAATATGTACAACCTTAGGGGTCTTGGTGTTACCATTCTGTTTTTCTGCTTTGCCCCAGATCTACCACCTTAGGAATCTTGCTGCCTGCTATGCCCCTTATATAACACCTTTGGAATCTTGTTGCTACCACTTTACCTACCTACCATGCCCCAGTTGTACCAACTTAGAAGATTTTGTGAACTTCTGCCTACCTGCTCTGCCTCAGATGTACCACCCTAGGAGTTTTGCTGCTATTGTTCTGCCTACCTACATTATCCCAGATATACCACCTTGGGGGTCATGCTGTTATTATGTCTACCTGACTTGCCTATTATGTACCAGCATGAGAGTTTTAGTGCCTCTGTTTTCTTTTCTGTTTGTATCACATCATCTTAGGAGTCTTGCTGACATATGCCTACCTGCCATGCATATAATATATCACCTTAGGGGTCTTATCAGTTCACTACTCTGTCTACCTGCTATGCTCCAGGTGTACCACCTTAGGGTTCTTACTGATATCGCGCTGCCTACCTGCATAGAACAAGATACACCACCTTGGAGGTCATGCTGTTAATATGTCTACCTGACTTGCCTATTATATACCAGCATGGGATTTTTAGTGCCTCTGTTTTCTTTGCTGTTTGTATCATAGCCTATTTCTTCTACCCAGTTGTTTTGTTTGTTGTTAAACTGGAGTGTTTTGTCCATCTCCACAAAAAAAAAATGAAAACAAAGTTGTTCCTCTCGCCCCATCTCTTTTGTGGTTCGCTTCTGTTTTATTGTACATCTCTAGGATCCCAGCCTAGTTCTCCTACCTTTCTTTCTTTCTTGGTTATATTGGAATATGTTGTACCCAAAATCACTCAATCAGAAGGAAGAAATGCAGGCACAAAAAAAAATATGCACAGAAGAGACTTATACATGTTCTGAATGTGGTAAAGGTTTCAGTAGGAAGAGAGAACTAATGCAACACCAGAAAATCATCAAAAGGAAGAAACAGTGTTCAGCTACAGAATATGGGAAAAACTTTCTTAAGAAAGCAAACCTCACAAATTACCTGAAAAATCACACTGTTGAGAGACCATTGTCATGTTCTGTTTGTAACAAAAGTTTCTATCAGCAAGCAAATTTCACAAGAAACCCAAAATTTCACCCAGCAGCAAGATCAATTTCAAGTAGGGAATGAAATAGAAGCTTATGCCACAAAAATGATACTGAAGATAGATCATTCTCTTGTTCTAAATCTGACAAGTGGGAACTGCTTCAACAGGAAAATAGACATCTTCCATGCCACTCTGCCTTGCTGCTTAAACCTTCATGTTATACCTTGGGTGTCTTTCTGCCATTCAGCATTGCTGCTATACCCACACTTCAAGCCTCAGAGTTCTTTCTGCCACTCTGTCTTGCTGCCATACCACAGAGTCTATACCTTGGTGTGTTCTTGCCACTGTCAGGGTGTCTTGGTATGTTGATGCCATTTTTTTTGTGTTGCTTTGTCCTTTTAATAGTGCATTGGGGTCCTTTTCTCCATTTTTACCCCTTCATGGTGTCTTAGGTTGTTGATGCCACTATTGGTGCAACTTTAGTTCTCATGCTGCCATTGAATGTTCATGCCACTGTTGTTGTTGCCCTCTTTTGAATCTTTGGGATGTCTTCCCATTCTTGCTGCTTTTTTAGAACATAAGATTTGCCATACTGAGTCAGATCAAATGTCCATCAAGTCCAATATCCTGTTTCGAATAGTGGCAGAATCCCAAAGGTTACTTAGATTCCATATTGCTTAACCCAGGGCTAAGCAGTGGATTTCTGCAACTCTATCTTAATAATGATTTATGGACTTTTCCTCCAGGAACTTTTTAAACCCAGCTAAAATAATAGCTTTTACCACTTCATCTGGCAACAAATTTCAGAGTTTAATTATACATTGAGAAAAAATGTTTTCTCTTATTAATTTTAAATATATAACTTGGTAACTTTATTGTGTGCCCCCTAGTCTTTGTACTCTTTGAAAGAGTAAACAATCAATTCACATTTACTCATTCCATTCCACTCATTATTTTATAGACCTCTATCATATCTCCCTTCTGCCATCTCTTCTCCAAGCTGAAGAGTTCTAATCTCTTTAGCCTTTCCTCATAGGGGAATCTTTTAATCCTCTTTATCATTTTGGTTGTCCTTCTCTATACCTTTTCTAATTCTGCTATATCTTTTCTGAGATGTGGTAACCAGAACTGAACACAGCACTAAAGATGAGATCGTACCATAGAGCAATACAGAGGAAGTATGATGTTCTCTGTTTTTATTCTGCATTCCATTCCTAATAATTCCTAGCATTCTATTTGTTTTCTTGACTGCTGCTGCACACTGAGCAGAATATTTCATTGTATTATCAATGCTGACGCCTAGATCCTTTTCCTCAATGGTGACTCTTAATGTGGAACCTTGCATTGTGTAGCTATGATTTGGGTTACTCTTCCCTAAGTGCATCACTTTTCACTTGACCACTGCTGGTACACCTTTGCTCCTTTAAGGTGCCATAGCCTGTTCATGCCATCTTTGGTGTCATTTTGCTACAGGGTAGGTATCTTGGAGTTCTTTCTCCCTTCTGATGATGTTTTCCAACTAGTTTAATTTGAGTTGATGAGAAGCCCCTAGCCCATAACAGGCTGTAGTGCATCTTCTATTGACTTTAACGGTAAACAAATGAACAAGCAAAGTAAAGAAACCCATTTTGTTTTCATTTGAAACTAATGAACCAAATGGAGGCACCCTAATAAATGAATGAATGAATGAACCAAAACAACATTGTTTCCTTTGGCACATCATTACTTGGAGGTTCTTTTATATATTTCAAACATTGGAGATATGTTGAGGAAGATTTTCTAAACTGTTTCTCTTCTTTGTTCCTATAGCAGACTTCCTGACTAAAGATCCAATCCATGGCTTTTATAATGAACTTTCCTCTCTCCTCAACCCTATTCCCCCCACCCACCCCCCCCCCTCCAGCCCTATGCTTTCCTCAATACAGCTTCTTACTTTAATGTATCTAGCACTCTGAGTGAATTAAAAGTTGTTAATCTTCAGCACTTTTCTCTTGAGTAACTTTTGTGCTTTCAGAATTTTTGTCAATTATTAACAATATGCAGTATCATTCAAGAAGTTACAATTCAGTTGAAAGTCCACAGTACAAAATGTAATGAAGACATGCTTCTCTGCCAATAGCACTGTTATGTGCTTGCGCACCCAGAAATTCAACCTGTTCACTTCTTAAAATAGTAAAAATATTCACAAACAGCTGTCAGCTTAAACAAAACTGCTCTCTGTATCACATAAAAACATGTTTGTAAAGCACAAAACATTAACATTTTGGATGGATTTTTTAACACTATACATTAAACTTTTGTACTGAGGTAACAAGACATATTGCTTTAATTTGACTACATTAAGAAAGTCATGAGCTCCTGAAAAGTAGTACATTTTGGGATGATATACAAAAAAATGTAAATCCTACCTCATGTTCCATAGATCTGTGTAACACGGAGTATAATTCACAGCATCGATGCTGAATATGTTTAACCATCTTCTTATTATCAAAACAATGTTGCATCTAAATATGTAAAAGTATGCCCATTCCATCATGTTCATAAAAGTGAACTATTTAAAAATGGTTTTTGATTTCCTAATCAAGAAGCAGAGGTGTTAGGTCTCCTAGTAGGCTAATCCTGGCCTTATTCTCCCATTAAGAAAACCCTTAAAATATGGCTTTCTGCAGGATTGCTTCCCCCTCCAGTAACTATAAACACTCTGATTAGCTTGGGTGCAATGAAAATGATGATTTTATTAATGAGATTTATAGCAGTACATTACTTGATATTTAATTTATTGTAATTGGTATATAGATTTCATGCATTCATTTCATTTATAAAATTTATTAATCGCCTAACACTGTTAGGCCTAGGCGATATACAACATATACATACATATAATTGGTTTGTGTTAAATGATTACACGATTATTATAAGACCATTATTAGGGATGTGCACCAGAGATGTTTACACTAAAAACTTTCAGTTTGGTTTGTTCATTTGTTTCCTTTTCTTGTATTTTTGCATAATCTTGTCAGTTCTTTCCAGTAGTTTATGTGTACAGATACCATTTTGCATGCACAAAATTGAATTTAGAAAATCAATAAACCCAAAGGTACAGCTGAAAAACAGAATACTTCAAATTTTCAATATTCAGCTAGAAAAAGAGCTCCTAAGTGAATCTATCTAGCAACCGTCATAAATAGCCTCAAAGAATGTGTGGCTTATGAAAGAAGCCTGTAATGCTTAAGGCTTGGTATAATCATAGGTTGCAGCTAGATTTGTTTATGCACCTAACGGTGCGATAAAGCTAGAGCACAATCACTGTATGCTTAAAGTCACTAGTGAGTGCACTTATCTTAAAAATGCCACGTAGAGAGAGTTGGCTTGCACGGTCCTGAAGTTGCCTCCGACACTAAAGTGTTTCGGAGTGTTGTACTCCTTCCTCAGGGATCTCCAGGTGAGAACGAGCCATCTACATGGATTCCATGGTGCCTGGTCAGTACTTAGCTTTAGAGCGACGAATGCTTATGCGGTGCACTAGAATGAAGTGACCTGCCAGCGTGCCGTCAGTAATTGAGACGGCACGCTGGCAGGTCACTTCATTCTAGTGCACCGCATAAGCATTCGTCGCTCTAAAGCTAAGTACTGACCAGGCACCATGGAATCCATGTAGATGGCTCGTTCTCACCTGGAGATCCCTGAGGAAGGAGTACAACACTCCGAAACACTTTAGTGTCGGAGGCAACTTCAGGACCGTGCAAGCCAACTCTCTCTACGTGGCATTTTTAAGATAAGTGCACTCACTAGTGACTTTAAGCATACAGTGATTGTGCTCTAGCTTTATCGCACCGTTAGGTGCATAAACAAATCTAGCTGCAACCTATGATTATACCAAGCCTTAAGCATTACAGGCTTCTTTCATAAGCCACACATTCTTTGAGGCTATTTATGACGGTTGCTAGATAGATTCACTTAGGAGCTCTTTTTCTAGCTGAATATTGAAAATTTGCAAAATTGAATTTAGGCAGGATAACTATAAAACGATTGTGCACAAGCCCAAATAAATAGGGTCGCTTAAAAACAAATGGGCTCGTGTGCTAATGCACCTGCGTTTTATATTGTTCATGCAAATCCACATGCATGATCTAAAATCTATGTAATGTCAATGTTAATATATGCAAATTGCATATATTGTCCATGTCCATGTTTCCTCAATGCACAAGTTCAGGTTCTGCAAGGGACTTGTTTTTTCAGTAATGCTGGCACCCACATGACAGCCAAACTTCATCACCAGGGACATCGCCCACCTAGAGACCTTGGTTTTAGAGTATGAGCAGCACCTCTTCCCCCATCCCTAAGGTGCACCGCAACCTGGCGCTTGGTTTGCTGTATATTTAACCATGGAGCGTCCTACCTAAGTGGAGTAAGTAGGATGTGGGCAGCAGGGGTGGGAGCAGGTAAGGCTGTGCACTCAGAGGGGGTCACTGGGGGAGAGCTAGATCTTCCTATGGGCCCTGTCACAGATTTCATGGAAGTCCATATACAGAAGCATTTATCCAGATAACTCAGAAGTTATCTGGCTAAATGAATATTTGTGCACTTATCCAGCTAAATTCTAGCCAGAGATCTTTTAATCTGGCTAAAATTTGGCCAGCTATCTCAGGGACAAATCCATGGGCCATACACACACACCCGCTGGATTTTATTATCTGTGCGCATTTGTGCAGGCATTGCATGCAAGGGGTGGGGTTTGCAATTTCCACGCGGCAATTCTCCCCACCCCCTAAATCCTAACTTTTTTCTTTTTTTTTTTTTTTGCAACTTACTTCAACTCCCGAGCAATGGCACTGTCCCACCCCACCCGGCCCCGTCCCTCCCCACCCAGAACACCCCCTCCCAGCCCGCTCCTTGCAGGAAGCCTGGCACTTGTGCACGTACCAGCCTTTATGTGCGTGGCTGGGCCTTGTGGAAAATTGGCTTGGTGCGCGCAAGGCCACACCACGCATGTAAAGGCCAGAATTTATGCCTGCAGCCGGTGGAAAATCTACCCATAAGGGAGTGCAAACAGCCATGCTACTCACTGTAGACATCAATAGAATACATTGATGTATAACAGTATGGAGATCATATTAATAGCTACAGTGTACACTCATCTTCATATTCTTATTTCTCTCTATAGATAAAGGACCTGAAGAAGAAGACCCATGAGCTGGTCCAGAAGCAACTGAGATGACTGGGCCAGCTAAGAGCAGGTGGTATGGGGCTAGAGGTAAGTTCCTGATAAAGTAATCAGGGAGATTTTCACATAGTCTGTCAATGTCCTGTTTCCATCAACAGCAACACAAATGGCCTACTGCTGAGCTAGACCCTGTCTGTCTCTTGAGCTTAATGTAATAATAATCCAAAAATACTTACATCTTGGCAATTATCTTGGTCAAGGCCAGCACTGTCATGAATCATTACTTGAAGCGACCTAGCTGGAAATCCTTTAGAGTATTCACACACAATCATAAATGTATTCATACTGAAAGTCTATAACCGCTATCTTATATAACTATGTATTGCCTCATGGCCCTAGACACCTTGCTTAATATAGACCACAACTTAACAGTTAAAACCCTGACACTGAGTCTATCTCTGAGCCTATATCACAAGTGAGGCACCATGTAAATACTGCTGAAAGCAAGATTCTATATGTCAAAGAATCATTCTATGGCCTTGCCACCACCTATATGACATGGGTGTCCTGTAGCTAGGAGTACTTTCCTTTGTCTACAACTCGCCTAAAAAAGGAATGCCCTCTAACTGCCCATATGATTGTGTATGTCACACCCTCTAGTATATGAGAACATCAACTGCCTCACAGGGGGGTCATTTTCGTAGCGTATCACATGCGAAAAGGGACGTTTTGCATGCGAAAAGTTCCTTTTCCTGGCGATAGCTAGCTCGGGGCAGAGTCGGGGCGGAGTCGGCCTCGGAAGAGGAGGAGTCGGGTCATCATCTTGGCGGATGCAGCAGAAAGATTGCTGGCTGCGAAAAGGTAAGAACCCTTTTTGTTGCCAGTAGTGCGCCCAATATCACCACCTTTCATGATGGCGCTATTGGGTGCGAAAGCTGGCAGCGATAGCACCACAGAGGTGCGATCACTGCCGACTTTCGCAGCCCCGCCCCCCGCTTTGCCACCCCGCCTCCCTGTTAGCACTGGGATTCACAATTCTCTGCGAGAACAGTGAATCCAGGCCACAATTTGCTGTTTTCTTCAAAGGTGAGAATTCTCCGTCACCATTTGAGCAGGAAGAGTTGGAAGAGGAGGAGAAGGAAAAGGAATATGATGGTGGCAAGGTCTCAGCCCTTCCTGCCCAGCTTGCCAATTCCATAACTGGGGAGGAGCTGGCATCCCTTTTTCCCCTTCCCTACTTGCTTCATCACTGAGGAACACTGTGGTGGTTCTCCAGCCCCTCCACCCCGAACCGGTGAGCCCCGAGCCTGAAGATGCCATTATCCTTCTACCCATCCTGATAGAGCCTTCTCCCAGTTCTGCCAGGGATGCTGGGCCACAGACTGTTCAGCCCTTGCTGATGGATCCTTCTTCCAGTTTTTGAATGAAGATCTTTTGGATAAAATAGCCTCTTTCACCTCACTTATTAGCCAGTTCCTTAGGCCTTTTATTGTTTCTGTAAATAGTTTGTTCCCTAGTTTGCCCCCACTCTTGTCCCTTTTTTTCATATTGTTAATGTTTATTACATTTTGTAATAAAGTTTAATATTTATATAAAGGTTTTATACTTTTATTTATACTTGAGTGTGTGTCTCCATTATTTCTACATAATATGATTTATTATTTCTACATAATATGATTTATTTTGTACGACAGAATGAGAGTTATGAATACCTTATATCCATAACTCTCAGTACCTCATCTAGCCCTGCATGTCGCTTGCCATGCTAGCTTATCTAATACTTGTTAGACTCCTCTTATCTACCCTTATATCAGCAAATATAGTTGGTTTAATTTTGTAACCTTGTACCCCCTAAAACTGCTACCAGTAAAGGAGACCATTAATCAAAATTTATGAACCCATAGGGGCCACTCACCTCCCCTAAGGGTACCAGATGTGAGTGTAGCCAAGTCACAGGCAGGGGTCATATGTATAACATTTCTAGTACTTTTGGTATCCTCTTAAATAAAATCACAGCATAGGGAGATTAGGAGCACACATGAGGTAGCCCTTTTAGAATCCTTACAACTCAAAACAGAAAAGAGGTAATATATAGATGTTCTGGATAAGTTGGCAGTGATTGTTGCGGTCCCGGTCGCTAAGCTAGCGACCGGGTCCTTACCTTTCTGCTGCCTCTCCCGGTCTCGCCACGTTCCGTTGCTCCTGGGGCCTGCAGGGCCGCATGGCAGCGTCTCTCTCCACGTGGAGACGCTGCCGAGGGACGACTCAGACTCCTCCCACTGCCAGGCAACGCGCGCGCGCGAGCAGGGGGCTCTTAAAGGTCCAGCACCCGGAAGTGCTGAACTGCCCCGTTCCTGACGTCAGACGCTGGCCGGCTATTTAAACCAGCGTCTGACTTCCTTGCTTTGCCTTTGCAACGAGGTCACTCTACTGTGTGCTTAGTTGCTTCCCAGCGTTGCTTTCAGCCTTGGTTCCTGCTTGTTCCAGCCGTGCCTTGCTTCCAGCCCTGGTTCCTGCTTGTTCCAGCCGTGCCTTGCTTCCAGCTCCGGTTCCAGCTTGTTCCAGCCGTGCCTTGCTTCCAGCCCTGGTTCCTGCTTGTTCCAGCCGTGCCTTGCTTCCAGCTCCGGTTCCAGCTTGTCCCAGCCGTGCCTTGCTTCCAGGTCAGGTTCTGTTTGGTCCTGCTGTGCCTTGGCTCCAGCTCTGGGCTCTACTTGCTGTCTACATATCCTGACTCCAGCTCCGGTTCCTGATTCTCCTTGTCTTCAGCCAGCCACGAACCTTGGTCTTCTTCACGATTCTCCTTTGTCTTCAGCCAGCCACGAACCTTGGTCTTCTTCACGATTCTCCTTTGTCTTCTGCCAGCCTCGAACCTTGGACTCATTCACGATTCTCCTAAGTCCCAGCGACTCGGACCCCTACGGGCTCCTCCTGGGGGGGTCTTGGGTTTCCAGGGTGAAGACGCCATCAGTCCGCTCCAGCTGAGTGCCGCCTCCCGGCTTATTAACTCCTGTGGACGCTGTCCACCTCAGCCGGCCCAAGGGTCCACTATTGACTTTACTCATAACATAACAGTTTGCAAAGGCCATGGACTCGGCGGACTCCGCTCCTATGCAGGCCATCCCTGGCATGGCCCAAAGAATCCAGCAGCAACAGCAATGTCTGGAAGTCTTGGCTGCTACGGTGGATCGCCTAGCCAGTCGCTTAGACGCCAATCCTCCTCCGGTGGCACAACCCCCGCCTCCACCGGCGGTTCTAGCTCCCGCGCAGACTCAGCTTCCAGCGCCTACTCGATACTCCGGGGATGCCAGATCGTGCATGGCGTTTTTGAATCAGTGTTTCATCCGCTTCACTTTGCTACCAGGGCAGTTCCCGTCTGATGCCGTCAAGGTAGCATATATTTTGTCTCTGCTCGATGGGAGAGCTATGCTATGGGCCTCTCCCATGTGGGAGAAACAGGACGCCATGCTGCACAATTTACAGGTTTTCGTGACTCACTTCAAACAGACTTTTGACGAGCCAGCTCGTGCTACCACCGCTACCACTGAAATTCTACAGCTACGACAAGGATCCCGTTCTCTGGCGGAGTACGCTATTGAATTTCGTACTCTGGCGATGGAACTCGGCTGGCAGGATGACTGTTTGCGGGGTATTTTCTTGGAAGGCCTTGCAGGCCGTATCAAGGACGAGCTGATGGCTCGCGACCTGCCCTTCACTCTGAACGGGGTGATAGACTTGGCCAGGAGGATTGACCGGCGATTGCAGCAACGAGCTAAGGAGGGTCGAGTTCCTCGTCGGCCTGTCTCTTTGGCACCCTCCTTCTCCAGGTCTCTGACTTTATCTCACAAGACATCATCAGCCTCCCACAGCCCCTCTGAGGAACCTATGCAGCTTGGTCGGGCGCCCCTAACCGAGGAGGAGAAGACACGTCGCCGCACTCAAGGCCTGTGCTTATACTGCGGCACTAAGGGTCATTTCCTGGGTCAGTGTCCTGCGAGACCGGGAAAAGCTCAAGTCTAGGGAGAGATGAGGAGGTTCCCCTAGGCTATGTTAATGCTACTCCTCAATGTACAGTTCCTATAACGTTGGAGTATCCAGGTGGCTCCTTTCAGACTCTAGCTTTCATTGATTCCGGAGCCGGAGGGAACTTTATCTGGAGAGAACTGGTACACCAATTAGGACTACCTACTAAGCGCCGGATACCTCCATTACGGGTTACCTCTATCCAGGGAACCCCTCTACCTGGATCCATTTCTGAAACTACGATGCCTCTCACTTTACGGACGGGAGTGCTTCACACTGAGACAATCTCCTTTTTGCTACTTGATAAATCGGTGCACCCTGTGGTCCTGGGACTCCCTTGGTTGCAACAACATGCTCCGGTGATCCATTGGGACTCTCTCCAAATTGCGCAATGGAGTCCTTCCTGTTTCCAGAATTGCCTGGATCCCGTTCCTAGACCGGAGATATTACTCTCTCACTCTGCCCTGGACCTTCCTTTGCCGTACCAGAATTACGCTGACGTGTTCTCCAAACAAAAGGCTGAACTGCTTCCATGTCATCGGCCCTTCGACTGTGCCATTGATTTACTACCTGGTTCCACTCCTCCGCGGGGTAGGGTATACCCTCTTTCTCTGCCAGAAACCCATGCAATGTCAGACTACATTACGGAGAATCTTGCCAAAGGGTTCATTCGTCCTTCGCACTCCCCTGCAGGAGCAGGATTCTTTTTTGTGTCCAAAAAAGATGGCTCCCTCCGGCCGTGCATAGACTATCGAGGTCTGAACTCCATCACTAAGAAAGATCGCTATCCCTTGCCTCTGATCCCAGAACTGCTCGATAGACTTCAGGGGGCCAAGATCTTTACAAAATTGGATTTACGTGGAGCATACAATTTGGTTCGTATTCGTCCCGGTGACGAGTGGAAGACAGCGTTCAACACGCGAGATGGACATTACGAATACTTAGTAATGCCTTTCGGCTTATGTAATGCCCCTGCTGTCTTCCAGAATCTGATGAATGAGGTACTCCGGGAGATGCTTCATTCCTTCGTCATAGTGTACCTTGATGACGTCCTGATCTATTCCCAAGATCTTTCTTCCATCGCCAACACGTCAAACAAGTCTTACAGGCTCTAAGGGACAATCATCTATACGCTAAATTTGAAAAATGTCAGTTTGAGCGCGAGTCGCTTCCGTTCTTGGGATATATTGTTTCCTCGTCCGGTTTCCAGATGGACCCAGAGAAGGTGGCGGCCATTGTCAATTGGCCTCGCCCGTCTGGCCTGAAGGCGCTACAGCGATTCCTTGGATTCGCCAATTTTTACAGGCATTTTATACCACATTACTCCCAGAAGGAAGCTCCTCTCACGGCGCTTACTCGCAAAGGGGTTAACGCTCACGATTGGTCCACTACCGCCTCGGCTGCCTTTGAAGACTTAAAACAAGCATTCCTAGCCGCTTCCTGCCTACGACACCCAGATCCACAACGACCCTTCATCTTGGAGGTCGATGCCTCGAATCTGGCTGTTGGAGCGGTGCTCAGTCAACACGATACTTCGGGCAAATTGATGCCATGTTCTTACTTCTCTAAAAAGTTTTCGCCTGCTGAATGTAACTATGGCATCGGAGACAAGGAACTCCTAGCCATTAAGTTAGCCTTCGAGGAGTGGAGGCAATGGCTGGAGGGGGCTAATCATCCGGTGACAGTGTACACTGACCACAAAAATTTATTGTACTTGGCCCGAGCTCAACGACTAAACTCGCGGCAAGCAAGATGGTCACTCTTCTTCAGTCGTTTCAATTTCATCCTCAAGTTTCGACCAGCGGAGAAGAACGTTCGAGCCGATGCTCTATCTCGTACCTGTCAGCCGGAGGAAGAGGACGACTCTCCACGAACCATCCTGGATCCTGCCTGTGTTCAACTAACTACTACTTCCATTTGTTCCTCAAGTAAGACTACGGTTCCTAAAAGGCTTCGGAGGGAAGTCCTGTCTTGGGGCCACGACTCCTTAACCGGGGGGCACGCTGGTAGACTAAGAACTTTGGATCTTATAAATCGTTTCTATTGGTGGCCAGGTCTTCGACGTGATGTTTCCCTTTACGTGAGTTCTTGCCCCACTTGCGCTCTGCAGAAACCGCTTAATGGCCCCCCGAGAGGGTTACTACAACCGTTACCTATACCCACGGAACCCTGGACACATATTGCCACTGACTTTATGGTGGAACTCCCGCCTTCGCAAGGCAAGACTGTGGTATGGGTCACGGTGGACCGCTTCTCTAAAATGGCTCACTTTGTGCCTTTACCCAAATTACCTTCCGCCACTGAACTGGCTTCTCTGTTCACACACCATGTATTCCGTATTCATGGTCTGCCTCAGGACATTGTTTCAGACAGAGGTCCTCAATTCACAGCCAGGTATTGGAAAGCCTTATGCAAAAAATTTAAGATCCAGTTGAGTTTCTCTTCCGCTTTTCACCCGCAATGTAATGGGCAAACTGAACGCATGAATCGTTCTTTAAAGTTGTTCCTACGAGCGTTCATTAACCACAAACAAGATAATTGGGTGGAGCTTTTGCCTTGGGCTGAATTCGCCTATAATAATCAGATACATACGGCGACGGGGAAATCCCCTTTTCAAATTGTGTACGGTAAACAGCTCAAACCACCGTTACCTCTACCTGTACCAACCTCCTCACCCGCTGCTCAATTGTCCGCGGACCAATTGAGTAAATTGTGGTCCTCAACGCAACACCGTCTTCAGAAGGTCGCACGCACTGCTAAACGCTACTATGATCGACACCGAAAACCTGCATTCACCTTCCTCCCAGGCGATCGAGTGTGGCTTAGTACAAAGAACATTCATTTGAGGCAACCTTCCAAGAAACTCTCTCCCAAGTTCTGTGGTCCCTTCCGCGTAGCAGAAAGAGTAGGGTTGGTCTCTTACCGTCTACGACTCCCAACCACTTTACGCATTCATGATGTCTTTCACGTCTCTCTCTTAAAACCAGTAATTCTTTCCAGATTCCACCCCAGGCCTCTTGACGACGCTTCCACCACCACGGATGGGGATCCTACGTTTCAGGTACGAGAGGTCCTGGATGCTCGTTTCGCCAACAGACGTTGGGAGTATTTGCTGGCCTGGGAAGGTTGTGGAGACGAAGACAATACGTGGGAGCCTGCCCGCAACATCTTGGACAAGACTCTCCTACAGCAATATCATCTGGACCATCCTGACAGGCCTAGTCCTCTGAAGAGGGGGCGTAAGAGGGGGGGTACTGTTGCGGTCCCGGTCGCTAGGCTAGCGACCGGGTCCTTACCTTTCTGCTGCCTCTCCCGGTCTCGCCGCGTTCCGTTGCTCCTGGGGCCTGCAGGGCCGCATGGCAGCGTCTCTCTCCACGTGGAGACGCTGCCGAGGGACGACTCAGACTCCTCCCACTGCCAGGCAACGCGCGCGCGCGAGCAGGGGGCTCTTAAAGGTCCAGCACCCGGAAGTGCTGAACCGCCCCGTTCCTGACGTCAGACGCTGGCCGGCTATTTAAACCAGCGTCTGACTTCCTTGCTTTGCCTTTGCAACGAGGTCACTCTACTGTGTGCTTAGTTGCTTCCCAGCGTTGCTTTCAGCCTTGTTTCCTGCTTGTTCCAGCCGTGCCTTGCTTCCAGCCCTGGTTTCCTGCTTGTTCCAGCCGTGCCTTGCTTCCAGCTCCGGTTCCAGCTTGTTCCAGCCGTGCCTTGCTTCCAGCCCTGGTTCCTGCTTGTTCCAGCCGTGCCTTGCTTCCAGCTCCGGTTCCAGCTTGTCCCAGCCGTGCCTTGCTTCCAGGTCAGGTTCTGTTTGGTCCTGCTGTGCCTTGGCTCCAGCTCTGGGCTCTACTTGCTGTCTACATATCCTGACTCCAGCTCCGGTTCCTGATTCTCCTTGTCTTCAGCCAGCCACGAACCTTGGTCTTCTTCACGATTCTCCTTTGTCTTCAGCCAGCCACGAACCTTGGTCTTCTTCATGATTCTCCTTTGTCTTCAGCCAGCCACGAACCTTGGTCTTCTTCACGATTCTCCTTTGTCTTCTGCCAGCCTCGAACCTTGGACTCATTCACGATTCTCCTAAGTCCCAGCGACTCGGACCCCTACGGGCTCCTCCTGGGGGGGTCTTGGGTTTCCAGGGTGAAGACGCCATCAGTCCGCTCCAGCTGAGTGCCGCCTCCCGGCTTATTAACTCCTGTGGACGCTGTCCACCTCAGCCGGCCCAAGGGTCCACTATTGACTTTACTCATAACATAACAGTGATGACTTCCAGGCAGAAGAGAATACCGAGCAAGTCTGGGAATGAGGGCCCTCGAGGAGCGAGTACCGGTTCCAGACTGTCACCTAAAAAACAAAGGAGAGAGTGAGGCCCCCGAGGAGCGGGTACCCTTGGTAAGTTTGAGGAGGCAGAGTAGCTTAGGTAGAGTAACCCTTGCTAACTCAATCTGTTAGCAAATTCTAAGACCTTATATATCCGTCACAGGTGACGTCATCTCAGGGGGACGCCCCTGAGATTCGCGCCATCACCGGTACTTCAGTCGGGGACACGCCGCACGCGCGCCCCTAGGCCTCCAGGAAACATGGTGGGTTGCAGCGCCTAGCCAGTCCGGGGACGCCAGAGGACTTCGGCAGAAGGACGCCGCGGCAGCCAATCTTCTCGCGGGCAAAGAGGGAGGCGCCAAAGAGGTAAGGAGGACGGAGAGAGGGCGTCGGGTACCAACGAAAACCCGCAAACCAACCCGGTATCAACGGAAACCCGAAAACCAACGCAAACCTGGAGATAAAGCCAGAGAGTGGGAACCTCTGCTGAGGTATCCCTGGAAGCAAAAGAGGGGCCAGAGGCAAAGCAATCCTCCCTGCTATTGAGAAGGGAGAAGACTAGGTATGGCCAGGTGATCGGAGAGAGGAGACCTGCTCAAGTGCAGAGTGACATGGAGTCATAGACGAGGAAAGCATGAGAACCATCTCAGTCAGATGGCAAGCACCAAGCCCAGGAAGCAAGCCTTTCCACTGCCCATATTCTCCAGCTCTCCAGGTGGAACCTGCATCAGAGGTGAACAGAGGTATCACCTTGGTCTATGCCTCTGATGAGGTGGTCAGAGAGGGTGAGTAGGATGGTTTCAGTGTTAAAGTGTTTGTGAAAGCCAAATTGTGAAGGGTGTAGGATATTGTTGCTTTCAAGGTAATCCATGAGTTGGGAGTTGACTACCTTTTACATGATTTTGGCAATAAAAGGGAAGTTTGAGATAGCATAAAATTGGTTGGGTCATTGGGGTCTAGTAAGGGTTTTTTGAGCAGGGGTTTGACAACTGCATGTTTGAGTGTGTCTAGGACTGAGCCAGAGGAGAGGGAGCAATTGATGATGTCAGTTATTTTTTTTATATATATTTTTATATTTATATATATTTTTATATATATTCATATATTTCTTTATATAATATATTTTTATATATTATATATACTATATTTTATATAGATATACTATTATATATAATATATTATATATAATGGGGTAGATTTTCAAATAGCGCGAATTGGCCTACTTTTGCTGGCGCATCAGGCGCAAGCAAAAGTAAGCTGGATTTTTAGTAAAAATTTTAGTAAAAATCTGCTAAAAACCTGGATCGGCGCGCGCAAGGCTATTGATTTGTATAGCCGGCGCGCGCCGAGCCGCGCAGCCTACCCCCGTTCCCTCCGAGGCCGCTCCGAAATCGGAGCGGCCTCGGAGGGAACTTCCTTTTGCCCTCCCCTCACCTTCCCCCTCCCTTCCCATACCTAACCCACCCACCCAGCCCCTGTCTAAGGCCCCCCCTTACCTTGTCGGGGGATTTACGCCTCCCGGAGGGAGGCGTAAATCCCCGCGCGCCAGCGGGCCTCTTGCGCGCCGGGACGCGACCTGGGGGCGGGTACGGAGGGCGCAGCCATGCCCCCGTACCGCCCCGGGCCGTAGCCACACCCCCGTACCTGCACCCCCAAAACGCTGCCGACACGCCCCGAAAATGCCGCTGTGCTCGGTCCCGCCCCCGACACGCCCCCAACACGCCCCCCTCCAAAAACCCCGGGATTTACGCGAGTCCTGGGGCTCTGTTGCGCGCCGGTAGGCCTATGTTAAAATAGGCTCACCGGCGCGCCGGGCCCCTGCTCACCTAAACTCTGCCCGGATTTGGGCGGATTTAGGCGAGCAGGGCTCTGAAAATCCGCCCAAATATTTTATATATAATATATATATATAATATTTTATATATAATATATATTATAATATATTTATATATTTTTATATTCATGCCACTTGGTACCACTTTGGTACCACTTTGTCACAGTCTAAGTACCTTGGAGCTCTTTTCTCGTTCTGATGATTGCTCCCCAGAAGTTTCATCAGAATTGATAAGAAAACTCCAATTCTGCAGCCAAAAATAGGCCTGCAAATACTTCCCCCATTGACTTTAATGGGAAATCGGAAAAGAATAAAACGTATCAACGAATAGGGTTTTCCCCCTATGCAATGAATGCAATGGATACGGGTCCCGGCAAAACGAATACCCAAATAGCAACGGAATTTTTTCCTTCTGCACATCCCTATTCATTTGTCAATCTGCCTTATTACATCTTCCAGCTTCCCAGTGATTTGGATCAGTTCTTCTGAATCATCACTATTGAAAATAGATTCTGGCCACAAATATCTCCCCAGCATCCCTCTTCAGTAAACATCAAGCAAAGAATTCATTCAGACTTTCCACGATGGCCTTATATTCCCTAAGTGCCCCTTTAACCACTCAAACATCTAATGGTCCAATTGACTTCCTTATAGACTTCCTGTTTTGGATATATTTCAAAATGTTTTTATTATGAGTTTTTGCCTCTAAAGCCATCATCTTTTCAATTTTTCTTTTAGCCCTCCTTTTCTATTATGCTTTTTCCTATTTATCTCAGATGGATCCTTTTTCTAATTTTTTTTTTTTTTACTTATATTTTATTAATTTCAATGAATACATCAAATACAAGTTTCATATAAAAGTGCAAAATAATAAGAAATAGATGCATGCAAGATGAAAAACAAACAAAACAAATAAATACATGCACTTATGCAGACCACTATAATGGGGGGGGGGGGGGGCAGAGAATGATATAAGGCTTGAGGCAAGGCTCTAAAATACAATATTGATAATATACATAACATGCTCCCCAAGGGGTATTTAGGGGACCTGGTAAATAACATTACCCCTGGCTATCCAAACAACCCCCGCATCTGGATAGGATAAAAAAAAAGATATTTAATACCATCATAAGGATGAAACATTTACAAGGAAATCTTATATCCAGGAAGATCACTTTTAGGTAGGAATGCACATTTCACTAGCAGCTAGGGGTGGGAGCTTTGAAAAATGTTGTGGCTGTTTCATTTTCATTCGAGGGGTAGGCTATTTCGGGTCCATCGCCAGATCTTTGTTTTTAATTTGATTGTGCCATTTCGTTTCTTTTAAAGAAAAACATTGTAAAAAATCAGACACCCCTCCCCCCCCCCACCAGCAGACCCTCCATCCCCTCTGAACCCCCAGTACTCACCACAAACACCTGGCTGTACGGCCGGCGCCATTTTGCGCAAAATGGCGCCGGCCATACGGCAACACGATTCGACTGCAGGAAGTCATTCCGGACCCCCGCTGGACTTTTGGCAAGTCTTGTGGGGGTCAGGAGGCCCCCCCAAGCTGGCCAAAAGTCCCTGGGGGTCCGGGAGCGATCTCCTACGCTCCTGACGTCGGGGGACAAAAAACAAAATGGCGCGGCGCTACCTTTGTACCTGTCAATGACAGGTCAAAGGTAGCACCGGCGCCATTTCTACAACGCACGGAGGACCGAGAGTAGTAAAAGATCACACCGGGACCCTTCCTCTGGACCCCCAGGTAATTTTTAAGGCATTTTGGGGGGGTTCGGGAGGGTGGGGGGATTTATTTTAAAGGGTCGGGGTGGGTTTTTAGGGTGTTTTAGTGTGCGGGTTTTCCCGCCCTCCCCCCTTCCCCTCCCCCCCCCCACTGGACCCCAGGTAATTAAGGCATTTTTGGGGGGGTTCGGGAGGGTGGGGGATTTATTTTAAAGGGTCGGGGTGGGTTTTAGGGATATTTTTAGTGTGCCGGTTTTCGATTTACATACCGATTTACACGATATTTAAAAAACCCAAACTGCGACGATTCGATTCCCTCCCCCTCCCAGCTGAAATCAATCGTTAAGACGATCGATCACACGATTCACATCTCTATTGGCTAGGCACTGTTATATAGGAAGTCCAGGTCATGGAGCAGATAGGTAAACCAGAGTGGGCCAGCCAAGAGAGCGTACTCGTGAGGGACCTCTGGTGGTGAGGCGGCTGCACAGCAGCCATAGTCGTAACAATGGCTTCTCAACTCTACTACTAACACACTGCTAGTAACCTCCTATGATTGTCTCCCTCATATTTAGGAGGACTGACAGCATTGGGCAGGAGGACCGTTCTAACCTTGCCCTGTCAATTGCCCTGCTGTTCAACCCTAAGAAATATTTAATTCTGCTCTTCTCTGCCTTTTTCTCTTCAGGTGCATATTGAAGCAGTGGAAGCCCTTGTGGTTGCGGAAGATGGCCTTGTATGCCCCTGGTGCCCTTATAATGAAATCAATAGCCCCCAAGACCAAGGAAAATGTGCTATTTGATAGAAATCAGTCATTATTTGATGTTGTTGCTGTCTTCTCCGAGGAAAGAATATAAAGTGTTGTATTTTCCTAAGCAATGCACTCAAGGCTTGATCTATACACATAGAAGTGGCAGACTAGCTGATTCCAGCTGTGACCCCTAGAAGTGTCTGGAAAGTGCTGGTGGTGTAAAATGCCAGGGTGTAGTGACCTTAACATGCACTGGCAAGACATGGCCCCTGATGGTGGTTGATCGCAGATTCTACTCTAACTGCTGACATAGATACAGTATAGTTTCCTTGTTGAGCATGAATACTTGCCTCTGTTCCTATGTACGTCTTGTTAGGGGTACCGCCTCCTCTTTTCTGTGTCCCTTTCAGCTATTGAAACCTGAGTATCCATAGGACCATTAAAGTCATCTTGAAAAGAGACTCTTTACCATTGACTCCCTCCCCCCAGTATGTCCCAGTAACTCACATGCCCTTCCCCTTTTATAGCTCTATATGTCCCAGTTCCCCCCAATCTGTTCCAGCAACCCCCTGTATAAACCAGTATGTTCAGTATGTTCAGTTACCACCCAGTATGGCCCAGACTAACCCAGGTACACTCACTCTCACTTCCCTTTTTGACCCTATCTAGCAAAAGTTCATTCCCACCCACCCACCCTTCCTGTATTATTCAGTCTATCCCTGAGACCTCTGTGTATGACCCAGGTGTATTCCTGTTCAGCCTCAGTAGGCCCCAATCTGTCCCAGGTACACTGCCTCCCACTCCCTAGCCTGCTCCTGTGTCCACTCACCCAGAGAGGTCAACCTGCCAAATGTCAAGTCCAAAACCAAATAAAAGTTTACACTTATATGTATAAATGAGTAGAGTACATGAACTCGCAGAAGTTGGATGATAACGTGCATGTGTAAATTGCGTTTAAAATATATCATTATGTGTGTATGGGGTAATTCTGCTCCAACATGCCACCCATAATATTGCATGTGCACTTTTGCTCTCACACATGAATATAGATTCATATGTGACCCCTTTTTAAAATACACATTATGAGCTTTTGGGCCACATACATGAGCATATAGCCTATTTACATGAGGAAGCCTTTAAACATTCACCTTTATGTGTGTAAGTTATACAAAAAATGTACACACATAAACTCCCAAAAAAATGAAAACAAGTGCACATCCATAATATACACACACAAAATTTCTTGCTTGGTTCATTCATTCATTTCGTTCTTTGTTTTTATTGTGTTCTTTTTTCTCTCATTTCAGTAGTACTAGTTTATGCATGTAAATGACATTTTGGTGCATAAAATAAAATATTATGCACATTAAAATATTTATGAAAACAAATGCACATCCCTAACTATTTCTATAGCCACAACCCCCAGTTTTCTGTCACAGCTCAAAAGTAGGTTCTATGGAGTTATAAAATTTTACAGCAAAGTTTCTGAAATTCTGCAACACATTTGCATAAATGTTGATATATTTGTATGTTAAACAATGTAAATATGTATTTATAAAAATAAACCACAAACCACAAAAGAGTAATTCTGCACGAAATATATAGCATCTAAGAGAAAATGAGTAGAAAAATCCAAAGTCCACACATTGGTTAAATAAATGTATTACTTATTTATTTGGTACGGCGACTACACATTTTAAATTAAACGCAAGTTCTTATATTCAACACATCACCCGACACGGTAAGAACATAAGAACATAAGAAAATGCCATACTGGGTCAGACCAAGGGTCCATCAAGCCCAGCATCCTGTTTCCAACAGTGGCCAATCTAGGCCATAAGAACCTGGCAAGTACCCAAAAACTAAGTCTATTCCATGTAACCATTGCTAATGGCAGTGGCTATTCTCTAAGTGAACTTAATAGCAGGTAATGGACTTCTCCTCCAAGAACTTATCCAATCCTTTTTTAAACACAGCTATACTAACTGCACTAACCACATTCGCTGGCAACAAATTCCAGAGTTTAATTGTGCGTTGAGTAAAAAAGAACTTTCTCCGATTAGTTTTAAATGTGCCCCATGCTAACTTCATGGAGTGCCCCCTAGTCTTTCTACTATCCGAAAGAGTAAATAACCGATTCACATCTACCCGTTCTAGACCTCTCATGATTTTAAACACCTCTATCATATCCCCCCTCAGTCGTCTCTTCTCCAAGCTGAAAAATCCTAACCTCTTTAGTCTTTCCTCATAGGGGAGTTGTTCCATTCCCCTTATCATTTTGGTAGCCCTTCTCTGTACCTTCTCCATCGCAATTATATCTTTTTTGAGATGCGGCGACCAGAATTGTACACAATATTCAAGGTGCGGTCTCACCATGGAGTGATACAGAGGCATTATGACATTTTCCGTTTTATTCACCATTCCTTTTCTAATAATTCCCAACATTCTGTTTGCTTTTTTGACTGCCGCAGCACACTGCACCGACGATTTTAGTGTGCTATCCACTATGACACCTAGATCTCTTTCTTGGGTTATAGCACCTAATATGGAACCCAACATTGTGTAATTATAGCACGGGTTATTTTTCCCTATATGCATCACCTTGCACTTATCCACATTAAATTTCATCTGCCATTTGGATGCCCAATTTTCCAGTCTCACAAGGTCTTCCTGCAATTTATCACAATCTGCTTGTGATTTAACTACTCTGAACAATTTTGTGTCATCTGCAAATTTGATTATCTCACTCGTCGTATTTCTTTCCAAATCATTTATAAATATATTGAACAGTAAGGGTCCCAATACAGATCCCTGAGGCACTCCACTGTCCACTCCCTTCCACTGAGAAAATTGCCCATTTAATCCTACTCTCTGTTTCCTGTCTTTTAGCCAGTTTGCAATCCACGAAAGGACATCGCCACCTATCCCATGACTTTTTACTTTTCCTAGAAGCCTCTCATGAGGAACTTTGTCAAACGCCTTCTGAAAATCCAAGTATACTATATCTACCGGTTCACCCTTATCCACATGTTTATTAACTCCTTCAAAAAAGTGAAGCAGATTTGTGAGGCAAGACTTGCCCTGGGTAAAGCCATGCTGACTTTGTTCCATTAAACCATGTCTTTCTATATGTTCTGTGATTTTGATGTTTAGAACACTTTCCACTATTTTTCCTGGCACTGAAGTCAGGCTAACCGGTCTGTAGTTTCCCGGATCACCCCTTGAGCCCTTTTTAAATATTGGGGGTTACATTTGCTATCCTCCAGTCTTCAGGTACAATGGATGATTTTAATGATAAGTTGCAAATTTTTACTAATAGGTCTGAAATTTCATTTTTTAGTTCCTTCAGAACTCTGGGGTGTATACCATCCGGTCCAGGTGATTTACTACTCTTCAGTTTGTCAATCAGGCCTACCACATCTTCTAGGTTCACCGTGATTTGATTCAGTCCATCTGAATCATTACCCATGGAAAACCTTCTCCATTACGGGTACCTCCCCAACATCCTCTTCAGTAAACACCGAAGCAAAGAAATCATTTAATCTTTCCGCGATGGCCTTATCTTCTCTAAGTGCCCCTTTAACCCCTCGATCATCTAACGGTCCAACTGACTCCCTCACAGGCTTTCTGCTTCGGTTATATTTAAAAAAGTTTTTACTGTGAGTTTTTCGCCCTCTACAGCCAACTTCTTTTCAAATTCTCTCTTAGCCTGTCTTATCAATGTCTTACATTTAACTTGTCAAATACTATGAAGCAACTACCTCTCCTGAATTAATCACAAACCAAGGAGAGAGGAGATTTAACACACTCACCAAATCTAAGAAACAAATCTCAATAAACTTGTTGTCCAACAATTGATTACCCGGCAAACGTTCCGGTTGCTAGAACGTACGGGATGTGTTTAAATTCAGGGTGAGTACGACTGTAGAGACCAACTAGGATGCTGAGGCGCCATTTTTTAATCCTTAGAGAGACCTGCAAATTCGGTCCGGGTAAGTGGAGCATATTTCCATATGTTGTAACAATGAATTATGGTTTACGCTAGATATTGGTTTATATTAGATTTCTGGCTGTGTGGTCTACTTTGAGTGTTTTTAATTCATGGTTTTTTAATTTTTAGGATACAATGAATATGTTGGCCTGATTCGAGATATTATAATTCCCCTGAAGAAGACTGACATTTCAGTCGAAACATGTTGGGACGTTTAAACTGAACAGCAAAGCATTGTAGCTGCTCGATGAAAAATTTATGGCTAAGTATTCAATTTTGTTGAACTTGACATTTAAAGAACGTTTTTGTTCAGTTAAAGTTTACATTTTGAGAAAATAGTAATAGGTCTACAGGATGGGTTGTTGAATAAAGGTATTTGGTGGGTGGACAAATGACAGTAAATGATTATATTAAATCAAGCTCTGTAAGCTGATAACAGCCTGCGACCCATTGCGTGGTGAGAGGCTGCAGATTACAACACTAGAGCAACAAGCCTTATGATATTGTCATTTGCCGGGTAATCAATTGTTGGACAACAAGTTTATTGAGATTTGTTTCTTAGATTTGGTGAGTGTGTTAAATCTCCCCTTACATTTAACTTGCCAATGTTTATGCTTTATCCTATTTTCTTCTGTTGGATCCTTCTTCCAATTTTTAAATGAAGATCTTTTGGCTAAAATAGCTTCTTTCACCTCCCCTTTTAACCATGCCGGTAATCGTTTTGCCTTCTTTCCACCTTTCTTAATGTGTGGAATACATCTGGACTGTGCTTCTAGAATGGTATTTTTTAACAATGACCACGCCTCTTGGATATTTTTTACTTTTGTAGCTGCTCCTTTCAGTTTTTTTTCTAACAATTTTTCTCATTTTATCAAAGTTTCCCTTTTTGAAAGTTTAGCACGAGAGCCTTGGATTTGCACACTGTTTCCTTTTCCCAGTCATTAAATCAAATTTGATCATATTATGATCACTATTGCCAAGCGGCCCCACCACCGTTACCTCTCTCACCAAGTCCTGTGCTCCACTGAGAATTAGATCTAAAATTGCTCCCTCTCTCGTCGGTTCCTGAACCAATTGCTCCCTCTCTCGTCGGTTCCTGAACCAATTGCTCCATAAAGCTATCATTTATTCCATCCAGGAACGTTATCTCTCTAGCGTGACCCGATGATACATTTACCCAGTCTATATTGGGATAATTGAAGTCTCCCATTATTACTGCACTACCAATTTGGTTAGCTTCCCTAATTTCTCTTAGCATTTCACTGTCCGTCTCACCATCTTGACCAGGTGGACGGTAGTATACCCCTATCACTGTAGTGTTCCCTGACACACAAGGGATTTCTACCCATAAAGATTCAATTTTGTATTTAGTCTCATGCAGGATGTTTATCCTGTTGGACTCTATGCCATCCCGGACATAAAGCGCCACACCTCCTCCCGAGTGCTCCTCTCTGTCATTGTGATATAATTTGTACCCCGGTATAGCACTGTCCCATTGGTTATCCTCTTTCCACCATGTCTCTGAGATGCCAATTAAGTCTATGTCATCATTTACTGCTATACATTCTAATTCTCCCATCTTACTTCTTAGACTTCTGGCATTAGCATACAAACATTTCAAAGTTTGTTTTTTGTTTGTATTTTTATTCTGCTTTTTAATTGATAGGGATAAGTTAGAATTTTTTAGCTCAGGTGAGTTTTTAGTTACAGGCACTTGGACTACTTTTCTAATTATTGGAACCTCACTGTCGGGATGCCCTAATTCTAATGCATCATTAGTATCCTTTAAAGATACCTCTCTCCGAGCCATGCGCTGCTGAGTGACTTTCGGCTTTCCCCTTTGTTCTAGTTTAAAAGCTGCATCGGGCTGCATCGGGCTGGGACAACAAAAGGTTGCATCGGGAGGGACAACAAAAGGTTTATAGTAATTCTAGAAAACAAAATAAAGTAAACACAGGTGTGGAACCATAACAGTTGATGGGGAACATCTTAAATATCAAAGATATCAAACGTTTAACATACATGAAGGATTTCTGCATACAAATTGACTGGGAATGCACAGAGATCCCTTTAAAGCTAGAAAAATGGCACAAAAAACCGATAGCCAATCAGAGAAGAGACAGACCTGAAAGAAGACTACAAGTGCATGTTACGTGAAGAAACCCCATTCTATTTCATTGTTTAAGCCGTATGGTGAAAGACAATTGAAGGTATACATCCATTTGTGTTCCCTGCGGATTAGCATTTCTGAAAAATTACCACCCCCTCCCTGCCATGGAGGGGATAACACGTCAATAATGAAAAACTTTAAATCTGAAATCTGATGAGCTTGTGCGACCCAATGGGTGACCGAAGGAGCATTCTCACGTAGATTAGTCAGACAAGATCAGTGTTCGATGATCCTAGTTTGAATCATCTGTGTAGTTTTGCCAACATAAAGCATTTGGCATGGACATATTATGACATAAATTACACCAGATGTAGTACAATTTGAATTGAAATGCAGGGGAAACATTCTTTTGAGAGTGGGGTGTTGAAAAGAAGTTAAAGAAAATGATAATGGGCAGATGGAACAGGTCCCACCGGGAGCATTTCCCCCAAAACTTGACACTGGTAAATTGCCAGGAGGCAGTTCGGAATGAACCAGCAAATCTCTCAAGTTTTTTCCACGGCGAAATGTGAACCGGATAAGGCAATCAAAAATCTTATGAACCAAAAGGAGAGGCCAATAATGGCGAATAATAGATGTAAGAGCCTTACACTGTACAGAAAAGGGTAGAATACAGTTAATGATTCCTGCAGAAGAGCGGGACTGGGGTAAAAAGAGAAGGTCCCTATTAGTGTACAAAGCACGCTTAAAAGCTTTTTTTAGAATGGAATACCCTCTTTGTTGGAACCTAGCTAACATCTGCTTAGCTTGTATAATGAATTCACTCTTGGATGAACATAGTCGTCAAAGTCTGAGAAATTTACCAAAAGGAATATTGGTTTTTAAAGACTGAGGGTGGTGACTGTCAAAAGATAATAATGTGTTGCAATCTGTGGGGTTCCTAAAAATGGTTGTAGTGAAATTGTCCGATTCAGATGAAATAAAAATATCAAGAAATGAAATCTGAGACCGGTGAATATTATAATTAAACTGCAAATGACCATTGCAATTATTGAGCCAATCCAGGAATACAAAGAATTGAAAATCTCTGCCTGTCCAGATTAAAACTGTTATGGTTCCACACCTGTGTTTACTTTGTTTTGTTTTCTAGAATTACTAAAACCTTTTGTTGTCCCTCCTGATGCAGCCGCATGGCGAAACACGGGTACCGTGTCGGGGGATGTGTTGAAATATAAGAACTGCGTTTAATTTAAACTGTGGAGTCCCATACCAAATAAATAAGTAATGCATTTATTTAACCAACTTTTCTGCTCATTTTCCCTTGGATGCTATATTTATAAAAATAAAGTCATTTTCTTGCATTTGTGTGTCTCCAGTTAATTTATTTGGTTCATTTTGGAAGAAAAGGCATCTTAATGATTGGTTCTGAGAAAGGGAGAGAGCGACAGAGAACAGAAAAAAAGGAGGGGATATGGAGGGAAAGTGGTTGTCAGAGGAACGAGAGACAGAAGGGATCTCAGGGAGGAGGGGCAGAGGGATAGGACTGGAGGAGCAGCAACCTTATCCGTTGTGGGAGAGCGTTAAGCTACTTTGGAGGTAAGAATTGGTGGCGTCCCTTGAAAGGTTGCTGTGAAATTTTATTTCTTTTTTGTCTCGGTATAGTTAGATCTTTTGACTTTTGATATATTTGTTTTTTAGATGCTGTAATTATAACCGATATAAAGATATGGTTTGATATATACCGTTTGAGGTTACATACTAAAACAGGTAAGGGTAGTAGGTCGGGTGAAAAATTTAGTGTTAAAAATTTAGTGTTCAATATTTTTTGAATGGACGATATAATGATACATTGTATTTTATCGGTTGGATGTAGGTGATCCTGCATTGATTATAAAGTTGTCCCTGATGAAGCCCAGCTGAGGGTGAAACAAGGATCCGTTGTTGGACTGGATTACATGTGGATGGAGGAGTAGAGAGCTAATTTCCCCGGTAGAAATTGAGAAGTAGTGGATTGTTGTGAACAGCGTTGTGTGAGTGCATGAAATTAGCACCATACGGATTGTAACCCGTTGAAGAATATAAAATATACAACAAACAATTATAATTAATTATAACTGGAAACTTTATGAAGAAGAGTGTTCCCCTAGTAAAAACTGTGAAACATTGAATTTGCACTTTATTGTAAGAAATATACTGTGTCATTGGTGCTTGGTTCTTAAGGAGTGTGAATGGTTGAATGAGTGTTTTAATATTTTAATGGTGTATATGTTTACAGTTGTTGGTTCAATAATAAATGTTATTGCACAATACTGTATAGTTTTTATTATATGGTGTTTTACACTTCTCTTTGTATATGTACATGTGAACATTAGAGAAAGTATGTTTTGATATATTCCCTATGTATTGTTTGCCATAAGAAATCCTGAAGCAGATAATGTTTAAATTAAGGAGAACATTCACCTACAATGAAGAATTAACTGAAAAGCTGACCTAAGCAGAAATTGCAGTTTGTAGCATTTTATAAAACTACAAAATACTGTATTTATACAGTAAATATATAATAGCTAAGTTTGGGAAAACAAAACAAACAAAACGATATATAACACCATAGAAAATAAATACATCCATATGGCATGTTTGTGCTGCCTAGTTTATTTAAAGAATTATAAGAGAAAGCATGCCATAGGAATGATTTATTTAGAAAAAGAAAGTGTGAATTAATATTACTTCTGGAATATTTCTCTCCAGATCTGAGTATCCCAAAATAATGTCATCTTAATTAGTTTGGCTAATGCTATAGTTTCATTAATATAGTATAAATTCACAAATTTGTTCACAGATATTCTCCACATTGTAACCAGTACCAACAGGCAAATTTCCAAATCTTAGTGCATCTATTTTTGTGAATAAACATGTTCTGGCAAACAGAAATAAAAAGTGAGGGCAGAGAAAAACTTCCAAGCCTATCTAGTTTGCCTGTTTTCCCTTTTTCCAGTCATACAATAGAACTCAGTTGAACTATGATTTTGTTCTCACTTTCTCAATTATACTGCAATTTTATTCCTGTCCCATCATGGGACTTCCATGTGTTTTTGACATCTGCTTCTAGAGGATTTCTATATATACATGGATGCCACTCTCATACTTGTTGAATTCTGGTACCATAATTTGCACTGCCCACCTCCTCTAAAAGGCTGTTGCATGCATCCACCTCCTTTTCCACCCTTCCCATTTACCACTCTATCTTATACATGGGTCTAATCTGCTCTAATCACAAGAACATAAGAAATTGCCAAGCTGGGTCAGGCCAAGGGTCCATCAAGCCCAGCATCCTGTTTCCAAAAGAGGCCAAACCAGGCCACAAGAACCTGGCAATTACCCAAACACCAAGAAGATCCCATGTTACTGATGCCAGTAATAGCAGAGACCAATCAAATTTTAAAATGTTTGTTCCTGAATTGCCCTTTTTCCAGAAATATGATTATCTCTTTTGAATTATTCTTTCCCATCAAATATTTTGAATATTTCTCTTATATAACCCAGTTTCCTCATATCTTTTAACGATCACCTCAAAAAGTTTAAGGTACAGACACTAGGAGGTCATTATTCAGTGCCACTTAGCCAGAAAAGTAAAGACTTATCCGGCTAAGTGGTGGTGGCTGAATATAGGCCGTGTTTAGCAGCTGCTGCTTATCCGGTTAAGTAGTTGGCAGGAAACAAGCATTTCGGGTGGAAGTTATTTATCCGGTTAATTTAGCCAGATAAATGCAGATATTTGGACTTATTTGGTTAAATTAACCAGATAAGTTAGACCTGCTCAATAGCAGGTCTAAAGTTAGCTTGATAAAACGTATTTGGCTAACTAGTGATTTTTATAGGGATGTCTTATAAGGGCTAACTTACTTAGCCCTTTAATTATGATTATCTACCTTTTATTATTTTGGAAAATCCCCTTTGTATTGCTTCTACTCTGTTAATATCCCTCAAAGAAAGCAGACATGATGAACCAGCTAATGATTTATTTAGAGGTATTACCACCTCCCTTTTAACTTTTTATGCTAGTCCCCATAAATATTAGCATTTTACTGATTCTCTACATTGCATATTACACTATTTGGAATTAAAGTCAGCAGATAGGATAATCCAAAGATCCTTCTCCTGTTTGGTGGCTATCAGCAGCTCACTCCCAACATATACTATTAATATGGGATTCTATATTAGAGATGTGAATCGAAACCGGAATCGGTTGGGATTCCGGTTCCGATTCACATGTGGTTTTTTTTCCATCGGGCCCGATCGCGGTTTTGTTTATCGGCTGCGCCCGAGCCGATAAACAAAAAACCCACCCCGACCCTTCAAAACTAATACCTTAGCTTCCCCCACCCTCCCGTCCCCCCAAAAACTTTTTAGGTACCTGGTGGTCCAGTGGGGGTCCCTGGAGCGATCTCCCACTCCCGGGCCGTCGACTGCCACTAATCAAAATGGCGCCGATGGCCCTTTGCCCTAACCATGTGACAGGGTATCCGTGCCATTGGCCAGACCCTATCACATGGTAGGAGCACTTGATGGCCCACGCCATCTTGTGCTCCTACCATGTGACAGGGGCTGACCAATGGCACCGGTAGCCCCTGTGACATAGTAAGGGCAAAGGCTATCGGCGCCATTTTGATTACTGGCAGCTGATGGCCCGAGTGCAGGAGATCGCTCCTGGACCCCCGCTGGACTACCAGGGGCTTTTGGCAAGTCTTGGGGGACCCTCCTGACCCCCACAAGACTTGCCAAAAGTCCAGCGGGAGTCCGGGAGCGACCTCCTGCACTCGGACCATCGGCTGCCAGTATTATGTCATATGTGCGCACCGGGAACTGCACTCACGTGGATGTCTGCATGCGGGTATTAAAATTTCCTTTAATGATGGCAACTTTTAAATTGGCACATAGGCACACATTTGTGCGCATGCATCTCCCATGCCCAGGAACATGGCTATTTTATAACTTGCAAACGTAGAACCTGGCCGTGTGCACATAGGCACCACATTTTAAGTGGGTGCACTCATGAATGCACAAATCCCACTTCTACCACATAAGTCGGGGGATTTTAAAAGGGTACGTGCCGGTGCTATTATCAGTTTTCCAGTTTGTTCACCAGTTTGCCCAGTTAACAGCTAGGTCCTCCAGGCCTCCCTGGTTTGATAGCCTGTACCCCCTCCAGTTACCTCAGATGCTTTAAAACCCTCTGAAATGGTTCGTTCTTTTTTTTTTTTACTTACTTGCCATCCATAGCAGAAATAAAGTTATGCGGCAGGGGAGCTCGGTGTGCGCTGAGGCAGGTAAGTATTTATTTGTGAATCTCTTGGCTGGGCCTCGACATGCCAATGGCCCAGCCAGACCACTCCCACCCCTTTCAGAAAAGTTGTGACATGTGCACACGGCAGCATTTCGCGTGTATCTGGGCACGTGTTACAATATGGTTGGTGTGCGTGAGCCCAACCTATTCCTGCCTCCCCTAATTAGTGCACGCGCCAGGCTTTTAAAATTCACCTTTAAGACAGTAACTTTAAAACAGGTGTGTGGGCACCCATATGGATGCAACGTTTATGTTAAAAATTCCCTGCCAATGTCTTGTTAGATGTTTAGGGGACAGATTATTTTTTTCATCTCTTGCAATTGTGTATATGGGCGAGCAGCCAGAGGCACTGAAATGCTATATTGTGCGTGCATGTACGCACTCATGGGATAAAGTGGATCAGGCGCATGTATGTATGCTCCTAATTTTAAGACTGTACATGCACAGCAGAGCAATGTCGACTTTCAGACATGCAAGGGAGGGAATTTTATAATAGCCACCCGTCCAGGTCATGACCACCAGTTTCACCAGTTCATCCACCAGTTTGCCCAGTGTATAGCTAGGTCTTCAAGACCCCCTAGGTTCTTTAGCCTGCACTCCTCCCAGTTAACCCAGACCCCTCAAGCACTTCATATATAGCTAGAAATTGTTTTATTCTGACTTACATCTCATATACAGCAGAAGTAAAGTTGCGCTGAAATGGAGCTGGATGTGCGCCCGGGTGCATAGATATAAGCGCATACCGCATATATATCTTAGCCCTGTCCTGGATTGCCCATGCCCTGCCCACATTCCACCCCTTTATTCTACGATGTGAGATTAATAAAATACATTGTTTATGATGTTTCTCAGTCATATGTAATATGATCTCAGTCTTGCTAGACCAAGTCAACTTTCTGCTGTCTCCATTATTACATATTAATTGACTCCTGATGAAGAAATACTGCATCGAAATGCAACAGCATTGGGTGATCAGGATGATATAGGAGACAATTTATTTATACCAAGTGATTCCTGTGGACCTGAAGTTCTTTTCAAGCAATCTACGGCTACACTTATCCTTCTGGAATTTATAAACTAAGTACTCAGTCTTTATCCCTGCTTTGCCACGTTTTTAATTTTCATATAAAACATTTTTTCTCAAAAAATATTATTGGGATCCTCAGTAATAGGTGTTATCCTAGACCAATGATTATAAATAACTTGGCATATTCTCAGTTTAAGACATGAGACATCTAACTATGGGGGTCATTTTCCAAAGCGATCACGTGTGATCACTAAATGGGGGTGGAGTCTGGGTGGTGTCCAGTCCGGAACAGGAGGAGTCAGGGCAGCACTGGGGCAGATGCCGCAAAGACTTCGCGGAGAGGAAAAAGGTAAGAACCCTTTTCGCTGCCAATTTCACGCTCAATAGCACCACCTTTTATGATGGCATTATTGGGTGTAAAAGCTGGCAGCGATTGCACCGCAGAGGAGCGATCGCTGCCAGCTTTCGCAGGCCCGCCCCACACCGCCCTCCTGCTCCCCCCCCCCCCCCGTACCGCGCGATTCAAAGAGCTCGGCGATATTAGTGAATCCAGACCTAAGGGGCCGATGCAATATTTGTATGCTGAAAGCGGGCACTGAACAGTCAGCGCCTGCTTTCCTAATGTGCCCCCAGGCGCCCCTCTTCGGGCGCCATGCAATATTTAAATTAGGGGTCGCATTATCAAGGAGGCGTCAGTTTTTCTAAACGGTGCACAGCCAGGGGTTCAGGAAAAGGACGTTTGTCAACTGAGTGTCCGTTTCCCTGCACCCGACTACCAGTGCTTTTTGTTTTTAATTTAATTTTTTTATTATTTTTTTAAAGATTTGTTCTTCCTAGTTAATATCGCAATGATATTAAGTAGGAGGCTGTACAGAAAAGCAGTTTTTTTCTGCTTTTCTGTACTACCTTTAGGAGTGCTCAGCAATTAACGCTTGCTCCGGGCAGGCGTTAATTTCTGAGCACAAAACTGTGCCCCTAAATGGTGCAGTCAAAGTGCCTGTTTGTATGAGATCACTTTAAGCAGAGCATTTAATATTATTTAACAAGTGATTTGCATTGTTCATTCAAGTGAAATCTTTGTGTATACTATTGATATTTTTCACTTCACGGGTTTTTTATAGTATCTTGTGTTGGCATTTAGATAATCAGCTTTTGCATAGGAAACTGGAAAATATAGGTAATTACTTAAATATATTAAATCTGAAATTTTTGAATTTTACTAGGTGTTCTCTGATTTCCCTTTTGGAAATGCGTAATAGGATTCATTTGGATTTTCTGAACCTGCCTAAGGAATATGTTCCATCTATCTCTAAAGTTTATTATTTGCCAGATAATGTAAAATAATTTTCTTCCAGAAAAGTAGAGACTCCATTTCAAAATCTCAATTTAACTGGTTTCCTAGGGCTATCGCAGTCACTTATAACTGATAGAGCTACTGTATTGGTTGCGTTTATGCAAGAATCTGATAAATAACCAACACTGAAATTATTTTATTGTGCTAAAAGTGTTTCCTTTTTGGGACAAAAAAAATCTATTTTGCCAGATGTGGTAAAAGAGAGCCAACAGAGAAGAAAATTGTTTCTTTCAAAAGAAAACAAAACAGAGTAATGAATATGGATGCAACATTTATGCTAAAATTTCCCTGCAAATGTCTTGTTAGATATTTAGGGGACAGATATTTTTTTTCATCTCTTGCAATTGAAAGCCCTTCTTCCTAATCATACTGTTCCAAGTGGATCTGTTTCATAACATTGATAAGCTAAGGCCCTAGAAATAGAAATGTGTACAAATTAGATAATATTATTGATAGAACTCTCCCCCATTTGTGGTCTTCGAAATGGCAATTATATTTAGGTTTATTTTTCCTTTTTTCATTGTTGCATAATTGCTGTATGTTACTTGTATCAATATTTCTTAATTTGTATTATTTGAAGTAATAAAAAGACATTTAACAGAGAGAAATTTGAGCTTATATTTGATACTATGCTATCTCTGCACCCACAAGTTAAGAATCTTATTCAGAGTGCATTTTGCAAAGTATAGCTAGAATCAGCAAAAGACTATGAATATAGCAGAAATAGCACCCGCGTTAAAAAAACGGGTGTGCTTATGCAAATGTTAGACATAACGCATTGCGGAGGAAAAATCGTGACCTGCGATAATGTGCTGCATCGCGGTGTGTGACGCATTAGTGCGTCGCGCTCCCAAAGCGGGAGATACACACACAAATCGAGCCGATATGGCATAAATTATTTTTTTTATGCTGCCCAAGTAGTCACATATCTCCCATTGTGCACACATGTGAAAACAAGTGGAAAAGAAGCAGGGCGTAGGGGGAGACCAATAGTTGTGCTCATATTTATTTATTTATTTATTTATTTATAACTTTTATATACCAAGGTTCAATTAACAGAATTAATTATCACTTCGGTTTACATTACAACCAGCAAACGACAACAATGACATAGTCTTGTCTTACATTGAACAAGGTGGAGAAACCTGGATAAACATATATATTTAATCGCACAGGCTTGTGCCAGCATCCCCTAACTTGTTACTTTACTAATGCTATGGATGGCGTGTAGGTTCTAAAAGCAAAATAAACAGACTACTCAGCAGGCTATAACGAGTTGGGGATAACAAGGGGAAAGGAACAAATATAAACTAGGGGGATTAGTAGGTCCTGTCCCTTGCCTGTGTGATATGGGATCAAACTTGTTAAACTGTCGATGGCGGCGATGCCCCTCTCTTTTAAAATCCCCCCACTTATGTGGTGAAAATGGAATTAGCATGTACATGTGCTTGTCCATTAGAAATAGCCGGTAATGGGCGCGCATGCACACAACAGAGCATTTTGCAACGAGTGTGCTGGATTCGAGGACCCTTGAGCCGGCTAGAACTGATGATGGCGCACCGTGGGAAGGCCCACCGTGGAGGTTATAGCCGGGAGGCAGTCCAAGCCAGGAGTCCAGTCGAATCTTCACCACTGGAAGCCCGAGATCCCCCCGGGAGAAGGACCCAGGCCACATAGGCTTATGTACGGTCTCCTGAGGGCGAGTATCCGAAGAGAAGTCCAGGAGTGCTGAGAAGAGGAGAGGCTGGAACCAGGAGGCCAACCGGAACTTCACCACTGGAAGCCCGACGTCCCCCCCCAGGAGGAGCCCATGAGGACCCGAGCTGCTTGGACTTAGGCGAGGCCTCCTGGACGGAGCAGTCTGGATGAAGAAGAGCAGAAGGAAGGAACCAATCAGGATTCCGGGCAGGCGGCTGACAGCAGAATTGAAGACGAACCAAAGTCGAGGCAGGCAGCGAGCGGGGAACCAGGAGACTAGCCGAAGTCAGAAGCCAGAGGACGAGCCGAAGTCAAAAGCCAGTGGACGAGCCGAAGTCAGAAGTACGAGCAAGGCAGGAACAGCAACCAGCACACTCCAAGGAGTCAACCTCATTGCAAGGCCAGGAGTGTAGCTAGTTGCAGGGTTTTAAAACCTGAGGGCATCTGACGTCATCCTCGGGGCTGTCCTACATTTCCCGGGCTGGCCCCTTTAAATATTGAGCCCCTGCACACGCGTGCGCTATGGGGGGCGGGGCCAGCTGCAGCACATCGGCGGCGTCTCCCTTGAGGAGGGACGCCGCGGGCAGGAGCCAGGCAGACCGGACCAGGCCCCAGCGACGCAGCAGTGTCCCGGACCGGCCCCGAGGTAAGAGGAGGGACCAGGTTACAGCCCGGGACCGCAACAGTGTGTGCGCACATGCGCGTGCATGCTCATGCACGCATACTTCCTCGAGGGCGGAACTTCCTGTTCTTCCTGGGCCTTCTGTTAATGTTACCTCCACCAGCATGCCAGCCCAATTTTACCACCAGGGATGTCACCCGCTTGGCATCCCTGGTAGTAGCCAATGTGAATCACCTCTTTCTGCGTGCTGGTGTGATCACAATCTACACCAAGGCATGCAGGCCTGGGAGGACCTGTGGATAACTTTTAATAGAGGAGCCTCTCATTCACGTGAGTCAGGTGGTGCATGGAGGGGCACTAGAGTGCCAGAATTATCCAAAATATAGTGCATGAGTAAATATGTTTGCCTGTATAATTTTATAAATATAAAATAGCATACTTTTAATATACATACATATCTAACATTATACAGGCAAACATATTTACTCATGCACTATATTTTGGATAATTCTGTCTGTAATGGTTATATAAAGCCAATCATACACTGTTAAGGCCTGTTACATAGTTCTTCATACTCCATAAAGCTGTCCCGCTGCCTGCACAGCATAGTTACCTTAATAGTGACCTAGAGTATTACAATCCTTCATGCAGGCTGCGTGTGCAGGAATACTTTTCATGCAGGTGCCATGTATCACTTCTATTTACTGTAATGGAGTGCAAAGAGCCATGCTACCACTTCAGACATCAGTAGGATACTCTATGACATTCCATTATGCAAGTCTCTGGTACAGTTATAGTATGCACATCTTTTTCATCCTATCCCTTCCTATAGATTGTGGATCTAAAGAATAAGGCCCAGTGGTTGCACCTACAGGAGAGGAGGTGGATGGACCAGATGGATGCTTTGTGAGCTGGAGGCTGGAGGTAAGTTCTTCTCTAGCCATGGTCTGTATAGGTCCTATTGTATCAGTACACACAGATAGGCCTACTGTTCTGCATGACCCTGCCTCTGCTTTCAACTAACAAGGATCCTCATTCATACATACTTACATCCAGAGTGCTCTCAGGGAGCACTGTCATGAGGTGTTAATTGAAAGGTGCTAACCTTTAAAAAGGAAATAGAGAAGCTTTTAAACTAGAACAAAGGGGAAAACCCACAGTCATTCAACAACACATGGTTCCCGAGGGAGGTATTTTCAAAGGATACTAATGAAGCATTAGAGTTGGGGCATCCCAACAGAGAGGTTCCAATAATAAGAAAAGCAGTCCAAGTGACTATAATTAAAAAGATTCCAATTTATCAACTGAATAGCAGAATGTAAATACACACAAAAAGTACACTTCAAAATGTTTGTATGCTAATGCCAGAAGTCTAAGAAGTAAGATGGGAGAATTAGAGTTTATAGCAGTGAATGATGACATAGACTTAATTGGCATCTCAGAGACATGGTGGAAAGAGGATAACCAATGGGATAGTGCTATACCGGGGTACAAATTATATCACAATGACAGAGAGGAGCATCTTGGTGGCGGGGTGGCGCTTTATGTCCGGGATTGCATAGAGTCCAACAGGATAAAGATCCTGCATGAGATTAAATGCACAATCAAATCTTTATGGGTAGAAATCCCTTGTGTGTTGGGGAAGAGTATAGTGATAGGATACCATCCACCTGGCAGTGAAATGCTAAGAGAAATTAGGGAAGCTAACCAAACTGGTAGTGGAGTAATAATGGGAGATTTCAATTACCCAAATTTTCAATGGGTAAGTGAAACATCAGGGCAAGCTAGAGAGATAAAGTTCCTGGATGGAACAAGTGACAGTTTTATGGAGTATTTGTTCAGGAACCAACGAGAGAAGGAGCAATTTTAGATCTAATTCTCAATGGAGCACAGGATTTGGTGAGAGAGGAAATGGTGGTGGGGTCACTTGGCAATAGTGATCATAATATGATCAAATTTGAATTAATGACTGGAAGGGGGACAGTAAGTAAATCCATGGCTCTAGCCTAAACCTTCAAAAGGGAAACCTTGATAAATGAGAAAAATAGAGAAAAACTGAAAGGTTCAGCTACAAAGGTAAAAAGTATGTAAAAGGTGTAGACATTGTTAAAAAAAATACCATCCCAGAAGCACAATTGAGATGTATTACATGCATTAAGAAAGGTGGAAGTAAGGCAAAACGATTACCAGCATGGTAAAAAGGTGAGGTGAAAGATGCTATTTTAGCCAAAAGATTTTCATTCAAAAATTGGAAGAAGGATTCATCAGAAGAAAATAGGAATGAGAATAAGCATTGGCAAGTTCAATGTAAGACACTGGTAAGATAGGCTAAGAGACAATCTGAAAAGAAATTGTCCATAGAAGCAAAAACTCACAATAATTTTTTTTTAAAATATATCTGAAGCAGAAAGGCTGTGAGGGAGTTGGTTGGACCACTGGATGATCAAGGGATTAAAGGGGAACTTAGAGAAGATAATACCATTGGGGAAAGATTAAATTATTTCTTTGCTTCAGTGTTTACTGAAGAAGATGCTGGAAAGATACCCATTCTGGAGAACGTTTTCATGGGTGATGATTCAGATCAATTGAACCAAATCAAGGTGAACGTGGAAGATGTGGTAGGCCTGATTGACAAACTGAAGTGTAGTAAATCATCTGGACCAGATGGTATACACCCAACGATTCTGAAAGAACTAAAAAATGAAATTTCAGACCTATTTCAATTAATTTGTAACATATCATTAAAATCATCTGATATACCTGAAGATTGGAATATGGCCAATATAACCCCTATATCTACAATGGGATCCTGGGTGATCTGGGAAACTATAAACCAGAGAGCCTGACTTCAGTGCCAGGAAAAATCATGGAAACTGTTATAAAGTATAAAATCACAAAACATTTAGATAAACATGGTTTGATGGGACAGAGTCAACATGGATTTACACAAGGGAAGTCTTGCCTCACAAATCTCTTACATTTCTTTGAAGGGGTGAATAAACATGTGGACAAAGGTGAACTGGTAGATGTGGTGTATTTGGATTTTCAGAAGGCATTTGACAAAGACCCGCATGAGAGGCATCTAAGAAAACTAAAATGTCATGGGATAGGAGGCGATGTACTTTTGTGGATTGGAGGCTTCTTAAAAGACAGGAAACAGAGAGTAGGATTAAATGTTCTGTTTTCACATTGGAAAAAGATGCTTCAGGGATCTGTACTTGGACTGGTGCTTTTTAATATATTTATAAATGATCTTGAAAGGGGTACATCGAGTGAGGTTATCAAATTTGCGGATCACACAAAATTATGTAGAGTAGTTAAATCTCAAGTGGATTATGATGAATTGCAGGAGGACCTTGCGAGGCTGGAAGATTGAGCTAACAAATGACATATGAAATTGAATGAGGATAAGTGCAAAGTGATGCATAGAGGGAAAAATAACCCTTGCTGTAGTTACACAATGTTAGGTTCTATCTTAGGATTTACCACCCAGGAAAAAGATCTAGGCGTCATAGTGGATAATACATTGAAATCATCAGCTCAGTGTGCTGTGGTGATCAAAAAAGCAAACAGAATGTTAGGAATTATTAGGAAGAGAATGGCAAATAAAACGGAGGATGTCATTATGCCCCTGTATCACTCCGTGGTGATACTGCAGCCTGAATACTGATCACTGCATCTCAAAAAGGATTATGGCTGCCCTGGAGAAAATGCAGAGTAGGACGACTAAAATGATAAGGGGCATGGAATGGCTGCCCTATGAGGAAAGGCTAATGAAGTTAGGGCTGTTCAGTTTGGAGAAGAGACGACTGAGGGGGGATGTGATAGAAGTCTGCAAAATCATGAATGGACTTGAACAAGTTAATGTAAATTGGTTATATGCTCTCTCAGATAATAGAAGGAAAGGGGCACTCCATAAAGTTAGCAAGTAGCTCACAATCATGCACATATACACATGCTTATTTGCTTTCTCACAAGTGTAATCATATACACACACGATCCTTTTCTCTCTTACATGCACAATCATATATACATACGTATGCTCATTTGCTCTCTCTTTCTTACATGAACGCTTATACACACTCATGGTCGCTCACTCTTGCACATGCTCAACCATACATACAAATGCACATGCTACTGTGCTCTCTCTCTCTCACAAACACATGTTCATCCATACACACATGTTCGTTTGCTCTATCTCACACATAATCATATACACACACATGCTCGTTTGCTTTCTCACATGTGAATCATACTCACAAATGTTTCTTTGCTCTCACATGCTCAATCTTACACACATACATGCTCTTGTTCTCTCTCTCACACACACATGCTCAATCATACACACGCACATGCTCCATGCTCTCTCACACATGCTCAGTCATATACACACATGTTCTTTAGTTCTCACATGCTCAATCAATCATGCAGACAAACACATGCTCGTTCGCTCTCTCACAAGCTCACACTCAACATACTCCTGTGCTGACTCTCACACACACATGATTAACCATACACACACATATGCTCCTTCTTTCTCTCTCTTTCACTCTGCAGGCAGTGCTTTTTTTGAGTGCTGGGTTAGGGTGAAAGGCCCTTTTTTCGGTCCATGGGACACTCACTTCATAAATGCGGAGGAGATGGAGGAGGCTGATGCTTCTTCTCAGGCTGTACTCCTCCTGACTTCTGGGGCTGGAAGGTGGATGCTGCTTCTTGTGGCTCCGCAAGTCGTGCTCATTCTGACTGCTGAAGTGAGGTGGGAAGCTTCTTGAAGCTCTACAGGCTGTACCTCTGTCTTCTTCTGACTTTCGGGGCAGGGTCACGCTATTTCTGCCGTGGAGGAGGATGATGTAGCACTGTGTGTATGCTTCTTCTGACTTCTGGCGTAGGAGGCAGATGCTGCTTGTTGCAGCTCCGTGGTCCGGTCTGCTCCTGATAGCACACGGGAGGTAGCAGCGTTGGTGAATTTTTTTGTCTCGATTTGAAGGAGCTGCAGCTGCTGCTCCTCCACCCCCAGACTCCAGAAGCTGGCACAGCACCTCTTCTCCCTTCCTGCAGCTGAGCTAATAAGGCGCCAAAACTCTGTTGGTGAAGGGGAGGCCTACAGATCACCTACCATATTTTGAGAGTGATGGCCCTCCTGATGGATGGTGCCTATGGCCGAGGCCATATCAGCCATAGGCTAGCTACAGCTCTGGCTTCATTATTAGTGTTTCACAGGTTGCCAGAGTTCATCTTGTTTGATTAGAAAATCCCCTCCAATGTTAACAGTGCCTCAGCTCTAAGAGTATGAATTCCTATGTCTTTCTCAAGGGTCAAGACTCCAACAGGCTGATGCAATAATCTTGGTGCTAATAAAATGGGCGCTGGTTTTCTCTGTACATTTTACAATGCCAATATTATTATTTTGGGTATACTCCCGATGCAGTAAGCTAATGACATGCTAATGCATCCAAAGTTTATATATGGTAACAAACTGTAAAATTTGCATTTGGTAAAGGTGTTATACCCATTTTTACTAAGGAAGAGTGTGGAGCCATCCTTGCAGGATATATGCGTAAATAGTGGCTGTTGTCACTTATTCTGAGAAGTCTGCTATTATCCATGTAATTGGGGACAGCTACCTGCACTGTATTAGACTAATTTTCATTCTACCTATGTCCCCCAATTAGTTGAATGTGGCCCTGCCTCCCCTGACCATCCCCTCATTTATTCTCTGACACTTCCCTCTACCATAGTATGGTCAATAGAGATGGTGGGAGGAGTGTGGGAAGTCAGTATGCTAAGCAACAACTAAGCCAGGTGTTGCGTCCATCAGGCTCAGACGACTTCGCCCGACATGCCTCACCTTTCTCTCAGCTTTCTCCACCAGCCTCGGGAGAATGGCGTCCATGACGTCTCCTTGCCGCACCCTCTGGCTTCCCTGGAGCAGCTCTGGTGTGGCGTTCGGCCATCTTGACCCGAGGCCTCCTAGGGCGCGCGCGTGTGCACGTCCCTACCTTTGGAACAGAACCACCTTCAAGTCTTCCAAATGGGTATAAATATGGTCCTGCCTTGTGCTTGGAGTGGGAAAAAGTGCCTTATTGATGTTTAGCATAAAACACAGATCCCATGGTGCTACTAATTCTCCGTCTATTTCCAGAGGGGTGTAAAAAGTGGAATCCATCAACCAGTCTCCAAGATGACGTAAATTACAAGCTAGATTATATAATCACAAATTGGAGAAGCCCAAACCTCCTCAATCCCATCATTTGAAAAAGAGAAATTCTACCAGATATAGATAGAGAGTATTCCATCCAGGCTTGCAGCTTCTGTCTATTATGGTCCAAGAATAAATGATAATTAATCTGTTTTAATTTAGCTGGATCTCTATGTAAGCGAATTCCTAAGTACTTAAAGAAGTCAACAGACCAGTGCATAGGAAAGTCAGAACCTCACATGTCTACAACTTTATCCTGCATAGGTATAGCCTCTGACTTATCTAAATTAATTTCAAGCCTGCCAAGGCACTATGATCAGAAAATTCCTTAAGAAGCAGTGGAAGAGAAGATTTTGGTTAACTGACATGTAGCAGTATACTATCTGCAAAAGCTGCCAATTCTTGCATTCTCTCTTATTTGTTGAAGTAAGGTTCTAAAGAAAGAATGAAGAGGCGACAAGGGGCAACCTTGTCTGGGGCCTCTAGTTAAGGGAAACATCTCTGACCTAGTTCCATTTACCAAAACTGAAGCTATAGGAATACAGTACAGGATCTCAATGACCTGTAAAAAACAGCCCCCAATCCTCATTTTTAGTACTTCAAACATAAAATTCCAGTTAACACTTTCAAATGAATTTTCTGCCTTAAACACTGATGGAATTTGTCTCCACTTACTAATCTCCATGGATGCCACCACTCTATGTACATTATAGACTGAATACCTTCCTTTGACAACCCAATTTGTTCCTGCCCTATCAACCCCAGGAGAACCCTCACCAGCCTATCTGCAAAAATCTTTGCAAAGAATTTTACATCAAAATTTAAAAAGGAAATAGGCCTATATGCAAAACTTATATAAGAGCTTCATTAGGAAAGAAAGGGAAGCCTCCTCTATAAATCAATTATTTATAAGCTGCTCTCATAGGATGTAAGAACTTATCACTCAGCATTTTATAAAATTCAGGTATATAGCCATCTGGGCCCGGGGATTTCATCAATTTAGATTTGTGTATACCCTTTTGTATTTTCCTGGATATATATAGTAGTGTTTAACTTCTCTATTTGATTCTCAATTAAACGGGGTAAACCTACTCTCTCCAGGTATTGCTGAATGTTGTTTCTGACTACTGTCTCTGCTTTATATAAGGAATGGTAAAAAGTTCAAAATATAGAGTTAACTTCTTTCCCTGTAGAATCCTTCGTAGTTGGTATATTGTTTTTCCCCTTCCATGATTTCACAATCTGTGCTAGAAATTTACTGGATTTGTTACTGAAATGAAATAGTTTACTTTTATAATGTCAGTTTTTTCTTTGTTCTTTGATGCAGCAGTTCATTCAGTGATACCTGGACCATAATAAAATTGGCCTTAGTCTCTCAAGATGGATTTGCAGCTTATGCTTGTTGAGAAGTTTTTAGTCTACCCTCTAATCTTAAAATTGTATTTGTCATGTGCTTCTGTTGTACACTCACATAAAAGATTATCTCACCTCTCAAAATGACGTTAGCCAATTCCCAGGAAAGAGCCGGTTACTCTGATGGTCTTTATTGTTTTCCACATAATCAGCCCATTTCCTCTGCAAAAAATCCCTAAATCGCTGACTCGTATAGAGATACTTGGGAAACCAAAATATTCACACCAAATCTACTGGCCGGAGCCCTTCCATGTCAACTCACACTAAGACATAGTCCAACACTGCAAGGGGACATATTTATGCCTTTCTAACTGTGCCAAAGTCTTCCTTTCTCATTAATAGATAATCTATCCTGGAGCAGGTCCCATGGGCTCGTGACACATGTGTGTATTCTCTCATTATAGGGTGTAACACTCTCCACATATCAACCAAATCTATTCCCTGACACAGATATTTTATACCCTTAACTGATTTGGTCTCTCCCACCAGAGTTGTAGATGAGCAATCCAGTGTGGGATCATGCACATAGTTGAAATCCCCCCTCCCCCCCCCCCCCCCCCAACAATTAAGGGACTATGTATAAAATAAGCTAGCAGATAGAGCAGTTTCATGAAAAAAGAATGTTTGTGCACATCTGGGGTATAAGCATTGCAAATCATAATGGTTTTGCCATACAAAGAGCCAGAAACTAGTAGACATCTTCCCTCTGGATCATCAATCATTTTAGAAAGTTGAAAATGAGCACTACATCCTATTAAAATAGCTACACTTGCTTTCTTTGTTCCCGACTGGGAGGAAAATATCTGCTCCACCCATTGTTTACATAACTTCTGAAGTTCCATTTGGAGAGCTATGTGTATATTTTGCCTCTGTAGTACCTGTAAAATTTTATGTCTCTTAATTACAGAACCAGTCCCTGCGACATTCCAGGTTGCCCATCTAATTGCTGAAAAAATCATTGGTATATAGCATTATTAAAGTTACAAAAGACAGAAATTTCCTTCATAGTGGACCAGGCCCCCCAGCCTAGACCTGAATCCATCACTACCAATAGAAATAGATTTCCAACTTCCAGGCAAAGCGAGATCACCAAACTTAGAACAAATGTAATATATCCACCAACCTTACATAACCCCTGCCCCCTAACCCCCCAGCTATTCCCACCTCCAATCTAAGCCCGTCCTCCTCTCCCACTAAACCTTCCTCTTCCCTCAGAACCAATAACAGCAACAGTAATGTTAACCCATTTAATTGTCCAGCCATGGGCAAACCAGAGCCATGAACATGTGTTGGGACCCCATTCCCCTCTTCAACAGGTCTACAATGGGTTGGCTAAAGAGCCCATATAAAGTAAATGAGATAGAAAAAGAAAAAGAGAAAAGAGAAAAGGAAAAAAATCACAATAGAGTGCCTCCTAAAAGCACTCTTACAAATTGCTCATTTCTCGTAACTGACCACTCTTGAAATTTTCATGTCAAGTCATACATTCTGGACATCCCTGTTAGTATAAAGAAATATATCTATGTGTCCATCAAGATGCATATTAATAAAAAGAAACTTAGGCCTAGATTATCAATCTGCTGTAAATATTTTTTTTTTCATTTTTTATTTTCAAACTTTTAACATATTATAACATGCATATATCTTGCTAGGGTAATACAGTACAATCTTAAGCAATGCATAGGAAATACAATTCACTTATTCAATCCTTGTACCTAAATAAATGAAATATTGGAGAAGATTAGAAAAACTGAGCAATATCAATCAAAGGAAAAACATAATCATATTGACAAGGTCGCCGAGTTTAAACATGACTTTTTCTCTATTGCGAACCACAAGATTGTTATTTCTGGGTTTGAGCTTCCAAAAAAGTTCTTAAATGTTCTATCTCATAGAAGACATAGTAGCATTATTATAATTTATAGAACCTTGGGGTAACGTAATACAAATTCCGCTCCTAATTTCAGTATTTCTGATCTCAGCATTAGAAATTTTTTCTTTTTATTTGTGTAGGTCTAGTCAGGTCTGGATAAATCCAGATTTTATGACCATGGAACAGAGATTGCCTATTATGAAAAAAACAATTTCAGAATGTTATTACATTCAGATATAAATGCAATTGACACCAAAATTGGTCTCCTCTGAGTAACTTCGGTCTCATTTAAAAGTTCCAGTATTTCAGAAATATCCAACGACGCAGGTTGATTTCTCTCTTCTTGATCTCTAGAGGCAACTTGTGGAAGATAGTAAATCTTTGTAATTACCGGTAATGCCAATTCTGGAATTCTTAATATCTTTTGCATGTATGTTTTAAAGAGTTCCATGGGGGAGATCATATTAATCAATGGAAAATTTAACACCCTTAAGTTATGAACTCTCAAAGCATTCTCCAGACTTTCTAATCTTCTATTAACCATCATTTCTGATTTTACCAAATTCTGAGAGATCTTTTCTGTTGCAATAATTCTTTTATCCATATCTTCCATTTTTTGATTATATGTTGATAATAAACTGGTGTTTACCAAAACTTGATTTTTTGTGTCCATTATTATTTGTGACAGCAAAACCAGGGAAGATTCAAAAGATTTTAATGCTCCACATATGTCTTCCATAGTCGTAGATGATGAATTAAATCTTATACCCTCTAATTCAAGAACCTTTGGATTCTCTTTTCCCTAGCTCACACTTGTGCCCATTCCCCTACCTTGTTCTGATGTTCGGGGGGTAGCTGTCTCCCTCTCTTTGCAGGGGCTTTGCTCTTCTCTTTTTCTTTTCCAGTTCTTATGTCATCAAAGTTTTGGGACTCCTAAAAAGAGCTCAAAATTCCGTCATAGTAAATGCTAGTAGTGAAAAAAGAGGGAAGTATTGCTTCACTTAAAAATAATCGCTCCCGTAACTATGTATAGAGTTTCTTAAGTGTTTTTATTTTATTTTTATTTTTATTTTTTAATTTTTTAATTTTGGAATTTTGGAATTTTTAATTTTTATGACTTTGAAGATGACAACTTTTATGATAAGATAGTGAACCGCATCAGCAAGCCAGTCGGCGTCCCACCAGGAATTTATGGTGAGCGCCCGGTCTTCTCGATCATTTGCAGTCACTTATATATATTCATTCCATCATTTGTATTTCATTGTTGAACAAAAGAATTTCTCAGCTGGTGCGGGCACCTCTAATATTAAAGACGGTAAATGTCACTAGAAACGGCTCAACTGCGGCCGAAGTTTTGCTGAAACCAGCTTCATCAGGAGCCAAATTTAATAAGATTTGTCCGAAGGTTCCGTCTCTAAAGAGAACAACAAGCTGATGTTATTTGATACTTCGTCTTCACTGGAAATATTTAAACAGGAGGACCGCTAGGTCTCTTACTTCAATTCAATATCCATTTGTCATCTGGACACACTGGTCTCACACATGAATTCAAAATGGACAGAAAGTTTTGGGGCCATGTCTTCTCTCCCGGGGTCTCCCGATACTGCAGCACCTCCAAATTCCCCTGTAAAACTACAGGAGAAGATGCTGCCGACTCCACGAGCCACTGCATTGACTGTCCTGGGGGAATGGGTCTGCTCGGCGCGCCAGGGCTTAAGGTTGTATCAAGGGTCAGAGGGGAGAGGTTTTGCTCCTCAACTCTCCCTTCAGCAACCGAGTCTCCCAGCATCTGTGTCATGCTGCCTGTGAAAAAGCCTTCGATGCATGGCTAGAGATGGTCACTTGAGGGTGAGCTTGTCGTTACCCCTCTTAATTTCGCCTTTTGTTTTGTATGCGGCATGTTAAGATTTGTAAAATTCCAAAATCAGGAATATTGCCGTGAGAGGTTTTCACAGTGTCTTTACCTGGTGGCCATCTTGGGTCTTCACCCAACTAATCTGCTGTAAATATTGCATGCAATAGGAAAAAGGGGTGTATTTTATGGTAATAGCCTAAATATCACTATGCTAGTGCTTTACAAATTGCTTATTTCATATGTGAGTGAGAGAGAGAGTGAAAGAGAGAGAGAACCTATCTACAATGTGCTCTCTATAGGAGACCCAACTAATAACTCGAGGTGAGGTTTAGGTAGTAGTATAGGAGTAAGGAGCCACTTTGACATGCAGAGTGAGACGTACGAACAGAACAGTACACTCTTGTGAAGATTTGGTGTCCTTCGGAGTGAGGAAACTCACACAACGATGAGATTTGTACAATGTTCTCTCAACCTAGCTTGATGGACTCTCTACCTGGGTAACACCAAGCTAGGTTGAGAGAACATTGTACAAATCTCATCGTTGCGTGAGTTTCCTCACTCCAAAGGACACCAAATCTTCACAAGAGTGTACTGTTTTGTACGTATGTCTCACTCTGCATGTAAAAGTGGCCCCTAACCCCTAAACTACTTCCTAAACCTCACCTCGAGTTACTAGGTGGGCCTCCTATAGTAACATAAATAGCTGCTTACTATGGTGCTACCCCCCAGAGGCTCTCTCTCTCTCATATCACTGGCCCTGCCCAAAATGGAATTTGCAAGTTGCATTATGGGCATAATGCATGATATCACACAGCTTAACACCTCGGTGTTAAAACTGTGCAATATCATGCGTTATGGCTTCGCACTTTGCGAAGACAGCCGACTTTTGTGGAAATCCTGGCCCCAATCCCTCCTCTTTAAAAAATTTGCATTGCACCTTGCGTTATGGTGCTTATCACATGCGTTAAGGCATTTTACGCATGCGAAAATGCCTTACTTAACATTTGCATTAAGGCATAACACATTTTGAAGAATGATGCGGTAAAATAGGTGCAAAAAAATAAAACAAAACATACAAATCTATTTTGTGTTATCATGTAAATTTCCAGCATGAGACACTGACCAGCAAGGACCTGAAACCTATACAAGAACTCAACTTAGCATAGGAAGATGTCTGAACAACTAACTATAGACATAAAACTCAGGAAAGTACTGTGAACTATTGATAAAAAGGGCATGATGATAAAATAATATCTGACATTGACAGCCTTGACAACCAATCATCTTTGAAATGATCTCTAGCCAATTGAAAATGAATTACGACATGGTAGAGTATCCCTTTGGTTGTCATAAGACTCATTCATACCCAATGAGATATCTGGAAATGATGACTATCAATCAGATGTCTATGAACTGGCTAAGCTGCCCAGCAACCAAATTTCAGCCATTCATGAGCCAGATACCTATGATCAGAAGATAAGCTACGCTTCCAATGACTGCATATAAAAACACCAGCACAGAAGTTTAAACCAGGATGATCATATTCACAATGGACAACAGGAATTGTTAAGAACCAAAGACAATACAGAGGGTGCTGGCAGTACAGAGACACGCCCTGCTAAAGATTGCTTCAATATGACCAATAAACTCTATAGCAGCTGAAATTCAAGTGAAAGAACTGGGGGGAGGGGAGGGATTAGAAATTTCTGTTTAGGGTTACCTGATAAGCTATACAGGGTAAGCAATGAATGCGGCAAGCTTGTATAATAAAACCTTACATGAATCCATTATTGTTTCCTCTTCATTTTGGATCCAGTTGAGTGGGGCCCAGGATTTAGGGGGTGATTACCTAGGTGCCCTAATTTATGCTATCAGCTACCCAGTAATCTATATTCCTAAAGACTGAGAGGTCAATATTCCAAAGCCATTTAGATGGATAACTCACAACTTATCCATCTAAATGGCAGTTTTTGCCATATTCAGCCCTTTGTTCAGCTATTATACCGGATAATGACTTATCTGGCTGTAATTTATCCATATAGAATAGAGGTGCTCCAGGGGCATACTAGGGAATGCCAAAGTTAACCAGCTAACTTAGCTGAATTTCAGTTATATCCAGTTAAGTTTTCTGGATAAATTTAGACCTGCTTCAGAACAAGCCTAAAGTTATCAGGCCTTGTGTGATTGGATAACTAAATAGTTAAGTGGATATCTTTAAAGATATCCAGTTAAGTAGCACTTACTAAAAAAACAAAACAAAGTACAAAGGCCATGCGAGCATTTCTCACTAGGGGTGTGAATCATGTGATCGATCGTCTTAATGATCGATTTTGGCTGGGGGGGAAGGGAAATCTGATCGTTGTGGGGTTTTGTTTTTTTTTAAATCGTTAAAAATCGTAAATCGGGGGAGGGCGGGAAAACCGGCACACCAAAAACACCCTAAAACCCACCCCGAACCTTTAAAACAAATCCCCCACCCTCCCGAACCCCCCCCAAAATGTTTTAAATTACCTGGGGTCCAGTCCTGGCTCCCGACGTCATGTGTGCAGGAGATCACCCCCAGACCCCCGCTGGACCCCCAGGGACTTTTGGCCAGCTTGGGGGGGCCTCCTGACCCCCACAAGACTTGCCAAAAGTCCAGCGGGGGTCCGGGAGCGACCTCCTGCACGCGGGCCGTATTGCCAATCTTCAAAATGGCGCCAGCGCTACCTTTGCCCTGTCACATGATAAGGGCAAAGGGCCACCGGCGCCATTTCTCTTAACGCAGCCGTGGCCAGAGAGAGAGGGAGATCGTGCCGGGACCCCCCCCCCACTGGACCCCAGGTAATTTAAAACATTTTGGGGGGGTTCAGGAGGGTGGGGGATTTGTTTTAAAGGTTCGGGTGGGTTTTAGGGTTTTTTTGGTGTGCTGGTTTTCCCGCGCCCTATTTAACGATACAATACAAATGCCCCTGACGATAAATCGGGGGCATTTGTATTGTATCTGCACTCTAATGATTTTGGACGATTTTAAAATTATCTGACGATAATTTTAATTGTTCAAAAATGATTCACATCTCTATTTCTCACCCTTCTGTCCTACAAATTTAATATTTGGTTTATCAGGCCTTGCCACCTCACCCCCAAAACCTCCCAAAATAAGATAAAAACATGACAGATCACAGTCAGGCCCAATCCTCTCAACCCTTCCTGGTTTCTCTATTTATTTAATTGAGCTGTACCCTGACCCCCATATCCACCAGTCTATATTTTTCCATATATTGGACCACATGCCCCCAACCTCCAGACCCCCTATCCAACTTAATTCCTTCAAAAAAAAACTTGCTTGGAGTGAGGTAGAACTTACCCACTCCTGGTGCTCCAGCACTGCTTCTGTCAACCCTTCAGTGTTGGGCCTGGCCTGGGCCTAGTCTTTAGCTCTCTGCCCAAGCAATATTTTAGCCTGGGAAAGCCCAGAGCCATCGGAGATCCTTATTGTTTCTTTTTTTAATTTCAGTGGTTATTTTTTCTTTTTTTGATTTGGCAAATTAACTGAACTAAAACAAAACAAAACATACTATTGTAGCAATTTTCACAACCCATTTACACATTAAACGTGCACTTCTGCATGTAAAACCTATTGACAATTCAAAGGCATATATTGTAGCAATTTTCAAAAGCCCACTTTCAAGCATAAAGTGTATTTACATGCGTAAAACCCAGTTTTACATGTGTAAATCCTTTTGAAAATTACCCCCTAAATGAACTGAATAGAAATGAAAAAAAAACTTCCAAAATGAAAAAATGAACTGAAGCAAACATTTTGGGACTGCACATCCCTACATGGCCTGGAATCCATGAGCACTGGGGAAAGTAATATAGATGATGGAGAGACAGGAACAGTCTTACAGACCGATACAGTACAGTGCACGCCAATGGAGCGCACTGTTAGCCTGCTCTGGGACGCGCGTTTTCCCTTACCCCTTATTCAGTAAGAGGAGGAAAATGCGCGTCCAACCCGCAGCACCTAATAGCGCCCTCAACATGCAAATGCATGTTGATGGCCCTATTAGGTATGCGCGCGGGATACAGAAAGTAAAATGTGCAGCCAAGCCGCACATTTTACTTTCAGAAATTAGCGCCGACCCAAAGGTCAGCGCTAATTTCTTCCGGCGCTGGGAAAGTGCACAGAAAAGCAGTAAAAACTGCTTTTCTGTGCACCCTCCAACTTAATATCATAGCGATATTAAGTTGGAGGTCCCGAAAAGTAAAAAAAGTAAAAAAAAAAAATAAATTTGAATTCGGCCCGCGGCTGTCAGGCCGAAAACCGGACGTTCAATTTTGCCGGCGTCCGGTTTCCGAGCCCATGGCTGTCAGTGGGCTCGAGAACCGACACGGGCAAAATTGAGCGTCGGCTGTCAAACCCGCTGACAGCCGCCGCTCCTTTTACCCGGATGTACCGCGTCACCTAATTTAAATAGAGAATTGCGCGCACCGGTGAAGGGTCGGTGCGTGCCCCGGGAGAGCGGGCGTTCGTCCACTCTCCTGCGGACTTTACTTTATCAGCCCGTTAGAGAAGGCCTGTATGTGTGTGTATGTGTATGTGTGTTGGGGGGATAGGGGCTAATCACAAATTAAGAGGTGACCAGAACCTATTTAGGAGGCATGAGGAGTAGGGAGCAATAAAGGGGAGACAAACTGGAAGGACAGTGGAGCAGACCAAGTCAAGAGGAAGTGGGGAGCAGAGCAAGTTAGGATAGGGGAGTAGAGTAACTAGGAAAGGTGTTAAGCCTCTTGCACCCAAATATAAGACAAATTATGACTATGCAAGGGTCTAAGGAAGAAGTTGACAAAAGGATAAATGGGAAGATTAGGAAGAAAAGATTAGGAGAAAGTGAATGAAAAGTGGAGTTGAGAGAGAGGAGAGGATGGGCTGAGGGAGAGAATGTGTTCTGAAGGGAGATGAGAGTTGTTGAGGACTGGATGAAGAAAGGAAAAGCTAAGAGGTATAGATGAGTCAGACTGGGCTTGAAGGGAGAGAGACAGCGTGGTGAGAATGGTGTGACTGGTGGGGATGAGCTGGTGTAGGGGAGAGAAGAGAAACTAATGAGACTTCCATTGCTTTCCTAGCTTTTCTTTTGACCACATGCATCCTCCCATGTTTGCACAACCTACTCTGCTCTGTATATTTAAATATGTCCTAGCCAGTTGTGTCCATAACCTGCAATACTATGGGTTTTTTCCCTCTATTTTGGCTTAGGCAGATTAATTTTTGTTGAGTTGAGAAGCTCAAATCCAGTTGCTCTGAATGATGAGAGACAATAGTCCACTTTACTTGTTTGAGAAATTGAGATGGCCTTGCCCACAACATAGTTTAAGATCTAGTCAGGAGGCCTTATTGCAGATAACGTTTGTTAGGGTTGTATAGAAAAGCAAGATCAGCAGTAAGATCTTTTGTATGTTAGCTCCCACTCCTTGGAATAAGTATCCAATAGAGGCCAGGCAAAAGCTGAATTACTTGAATTTTGAAAGAAGGCAAAAACCTGGCTTTTCTCTGAAACATAGTAGGTGATTTTTTTTTCTGTTGTTTTGCTTTCTGAAGACTGAAGGATAATTAGGGGCTATATATTTGGGGGCTGGTGCTGTTCAGGCAATTTATTTATTTATTATTTTATTTTTATTTCAACATTAAACAAAACAAGCAAGATAATTCTACGTAGGAAAACAAAAATGATGTATCAGAAAAGAAACAAGAAAGCAGCCAGCTTACACAAATGAGATAATGATAAATCATTTTTCAATAAGGTAATTTTGGTTGAGGAGTAAGGCAGAAAACAAAGGAGAGTAAAAGAAAAAGTATTCAAAAAGAAACTAGGCTTAACGTATAGTCAGCAACTAATACATTTTGGATCTTAAGCCCTAATTATTACCAGGAGAAATAGAAATAGCTGACATACTCCTGGAGTTGATAAATGATTTAAGTTGTTCAGGATAGAAAAAACATAGCATTCCTTCTGCAATCGGATAACACATTTACTTGGGTTTCTTCATACAAAAGAAAAAACCCAAGGCTGTAATCTGTGGTCTCAAAAGGAGAAAGTTTCATCTCCTCTCTTGTGTCACATGGGCAAAATCTGGAAAAATTCGAACAGACTGTCCATAAAAAGAGACAGAAATGTTAATGAAATATATTTTCATCACTTCGCCCAAATCCTGTTCAGAAATAAAGGAGACGAGGAGTGTTGATCATTCATAAATCTCCATTGTAGAATCTTCCAAAAATTGTGTTAAGTTTGCAAGGGCATCAGAGCGTTGTTCCTGAGGGAACCTTTCTTTACTCAGGAGAAAAAACATTTTATTAATATAAGGGGTTTTCCCATCTTTAAATTTCAAAACATCCAAGAAACATTTTTTCAGGGTGCAGTAGGATTCTTCTCTCACAACCCTGGGAAAATTCAAAAAGCGAAGATTCAAATGTCTTGTGTAATTTTCAAGAAATTCCAGCCTATGGGAACAATTAGCCAAATCCTTAATGATTTTAATGTTACAAGACTGGATCTTGGTTACAGACGCTTCTGATGTAGCCATTTGTGATTTAATATCATTAATTTGACCATCAAGTTTACCTTCCATTAAGTTTACTCTGTTGGTAAAATTTCCTATTTGCACATGATGGTCTTTCATGGAACAACCGAGTCCAGCTATTAGGTCCCACAAAGCATCAAATGTGACAACTGCCGGCTTGGGTGGAAGACAAAAAAACTCACCCATATGTCCTGGAGATTCAGCTCCAGAAATACCTTCTCTTGGCACTGCCACTTGCCTTTCTCGCTCTCCCAAAGGCTTAATTGGAGAAGAGAAGACAGCTCAAACCTTGGGATCCAAAAACCCCGCAGTCTCCGTTGAGCCCGATGAAAGCATGGGAGATTCAAGCATGTCTCCATTTTGACCCTCCTCTACAGACACATGAGCAGCGTCATCGCTCAGTGCCAAGATCGGGTACGGAGAGCCAGTTGTTGCCGGAGCCGACAGGAGCCAAAGATCTGGAGGACTAAGAGTGACTTCCCCAAGCGACTCCAACATTCCCTTGCTGGATATCACAGCGGGGACAGGTACCCCCTCCAATGTTGCTGACCCAGCAGCGAACATCGTTACTTATCACTGTCCAGTGGGAAGGGAGGTGCCAGGAGGGTGTACACGGACCCTTCTTTTCCTTTTAGACGGCATTCTTCCAAGAAATCAAAAAGAGAGCGATTGTTTGCATGTGCTTCATGCCGCTATCTTGCCTCCCTCCGTTGCCAGGTCCTGTTTTGGTAATTTAGTACCCAGATATTTAAGATGCTTGAGTTTTGTTGACTGGGAGGGAGTGTAATTTTATTGTAGTATTAGATTTTTGTTTAGCTAGGCATTTTAAGGATGGAGAAGATAGAGTGTGATTTTTTTATCTATTTGATTTTATTGTACATCACTTTGGATAGCCTTTCTGGCCAATAAAGCGGTACAGCAAAAAAAATTATAATGCATAAATAAATAAATAAATAAATAAACAAACAAACAATACACATGTGGTGGTCATGCCTCTCCATGCAGACATTTTGGCAGGAAATAGAAGATGACATTATGAGAATATTGGGTTGCACAGTTCTTATGTCACTTAAACTATGTTTGTTGTGGGTTTGGCATGATATTGTAGTCACAGGTCCAGCTAAAAAGCTTATGGGACAATTGATCCATGTAGCATGGTATACACTTGCATTGCAATTGAAGCAAAAGTCAAGACTAGGTACATGGAAGATGCAATCTTATGCAATTGCATTGACAGAAAAAATTACATACTAGACACAGCAACACTGATGAACACAGAAAAATCTGGGACCTTTATGAAAAATATTATGACTTGTTTGATGATGCAATGTGACACTATGGGGTAGATTTTTAAAGTTATGTGCGGGCGTAGATTTGTTCGCGCAACCCGGCGTGAAAAAATCTATGCCCAATTTTATAACATGTGCGCGCTGCCGCACGCATGTTATAAAATCCAGGGTCTGCGCGTGCAGGGGGATGCACAATTGTGCAACGTGCGCGCGCCGAGCTGAGCAGCCTGCCTCCGTTCCCTCCGAGGCCGCTTCAAAATTGGCGTGGCCTCGGAGAGAACTTTTTTTTCCGGCCCCCCCACCTTCCCCTCCCTTCCCCTACCTAATCCACCCCCCAGCCCTAACTAAATCCCCCCTACCTTTGTTCAGAAAGTTACGCCTGCCCAAGGCAGGCATCACTTGTGCTTACCAGCCAGCTGCTGACGCGCCATTCCCCGGCCCGGGGGAATGGTTTGGAGGCCCTGGCCAAGCCCCCGGAATGCCTCCGGGCCGGCACCACGCCCACAGCCCCGCCCCCGGAATGCCTCCGAATGCCACGCCACCCCTGACACGCCCCCAGCATGCCCCCGACATGCCCCCCAAGCAAAGTCCCAGGACTTACACATGCCCAACTGGATTTACCCATGCAGGGCTTTCAAAATCTGCCCCATTGTGTTGTTTTGTGGTTGTACAGCTATATATTTGGTATTTATTTGGATTCCTGGAGGCTTAAACGAAACATGGGGGTAATCTGCAGGGAGTGGCAGTTATTAACTTATTACCATAAGAAACTTGTTGGGCACACTGGATGGACCATTTGGTCTTTTTCTGTCATCTTTACTATGTTACTTTGTATATTTGTTGTACATAAATCATACAGCTTGCATGTAGCTGGATTATTTAATAAATATAAAGGGGTAGATTTTCAGAAAGCGCGATTTGGCGTACTTTTGTTGGCGCATCAGGCGCCAACAAAAGTAAGCTGGATTTTAGTAGATACGCGCGTAGCCGCGCGTATCCGCTAAAATCCTGGATCGGCGCGCGCAAGGCTACCGATTCTGTATAGCCGGCACGCGCCGAGCCACGCAGCCTACCTCCGTTCCCTCCGAGGCCGCTCCGAAATCGGAGCGGCCTCGGAGGGAATTCTCTAACGCCCTCCGCTCACCTTCCCCTCCCTTCCTCTACCGAACCCACCCGCCCGGCCCTGTCTAAACCCCCCCTTACCTTTGTCGGGGGATTTACGCCTCCTGGAGGGAGACGTAAATCCCCGCACGCCAGCGGGCCGCTAGCACGCCGGGACGCGACCTGGGTACGGGTCCGGAGGGCGCGGCCACGCCCCCAGACTGCCCTGGGCCGTAACCACGCCCCCGGGCCCGCCCCCGAAACGCTCCCGACACGCCCCGAAAACGCAGCGCGGATCGAGCCCGCCCCCGACACGCCCCCCTCTGAAAACCCTGGGACTTACGCGAGTCCCGGGGCTCTGCGCGCGCCGGTAGGCCTATGTAAAATAGGCGCACCGGCGCGCAGGGCCCTGCTCGCCTAAATCTGCCCAGATTTAGGCGGATTTAGGCGAGCAGGGCTCTTAAAATCCGCCCCTAAGTATACAAAAAAGATGTAAGACTGATATTTGCTGCCACTTGAAACTTTCAAAATGATATTTAGAGAATAGCAAAAAAGATATATGCTCCATCAAGGAAGAGGAGACAACCTATACATTCCATTATAGGGCTTCTCTCTCTTGCTCATTACTTTTCCTTCCAGGGAAAACTATGGCAGAAAGCTATTCACTCAGGGGCGGATTTTAAAAAGGTTACGCGCGCCGGGCCTATTTTCTAAAGGCCCGGTGACACGCGTAAAGGCCCGGGACACGTGTAAGTCCCGGGGCTTTATTAAAGGGGCAGGGCAGTCTGGGGCGGTCCGGGGTGGGATAGGGTCAGGCTCCCGGCACAGCGGCCATATTTGCTGCTGTGCCAGGGATCGTGCGCCAGCAGTCGGCTGGCACGCGCAAAAGGTAAAACAAAGGTCAGTGGGGTTAGAGTAGGGCTGGGGGGAAAGGTTAGGGGAAGGGATGGGAAGGTCAGGCTAGGGAGAAGAGAATGGGGAAGGCAGCGCGGCTCGGCGTGTGCAAGGTGCACAATTGTGCACCCCCTTGCACGTGCCGATCCGGGATTTTATAACATGTCCGTGCATGTTATAAAATTGGGCATACATGTGCGCATGCCGGTAGCGCACACACATGTTCGCCCGTGCGGAACCTTTTAAAATCTACCCCTCACCTTTTTCTTTTGCTCTCAGAATCAAAGTCAAACCATAGCTCTAGAAAAGGTAGGAAAATAGTCCCAGCTTGATACAATTTCTTACTGAATGTTTCTACAGACAGTTCTGTCATTGCTACTTTACCTGGGCCAAAATTAGGCCAGGAAGATCAGCTGGAGGAAGATGGGTAGTCACTTGGTATAACTCAAACACATCCAGCACCTAGTTCTCACAATTATCTGTAGCCTGCATTCTTTGTCACTTGGTCTGGCTAAGAAACATATGTTCCTGAGGTCTGCTTCAATGGTTCTGAGAATGCATCTACTCTTTTATACCTATTGGAAATGACAAGCATTCCACAGAAGAATATTTCTTCCCAGGGAAGATTTAGAGGAGCTGACTGAGACAATGCTCAATTAGATACAGGCTGACCTAAACTCATATTTCACAGTTATATGACTAGCTGCATGTCCATACAGCCTCCCAGATAGTCCACCCTTACAGCTTGTGAGTTGAGGTGAAAATCATAACCCATATGTACTAGGGATGTGAATCGTTTTAGGACGATTAAAATTATCGTCCGATAATTTTAATATCGTCTTAAACCGTTATGGAACACAATACAATAGAGATTCTAACGATTTATCGTTATAAATCGTTAGAATCGTGAGCCGGCACACTAAAACCCCCTAAAACCCACCCCCGACCCTTTAAATTAAATCCCCCACCCAAATGACTTAAATAACCTGGGGGTCCAGCGGCGGTCCGGAACGGCAGCGGTCCGGAACGGGCTCCTGCTACTGAATCTTGTTGTCTTCAGCCGGCGCCATTTTGGCAAAATGGCGCCGAAAAATGGCGGTGGCCATAGACGAACACGATTGGACGGCAGGAGGTCCTTCCGGACCCCCGCTGGACTTTTGGCAAGTCTTGTGGGGGTCAGGAGGCCCCCCCCCAAGCTGGCCAAAAGTTCCTGGAGATGCAGCGGGGGTCAGGGAGCGATTTCCCGCCGCGAATCGTTTTCCGTACGGAAAATGGCGCCGGCAGGAGATCGACTGCAGGAGGTCGTTCAGCGAGGGTTCCGGTGCCTCGCTGAACGACCTCCTGCAGTCGATCTCCTGCCGGCGCCATTTTCCGTACGGAAAACGATTCGCGGCGGGAAATCGCTCCCTGACCCCCGCTGGACCTCCAGGAACTTTTGGCCAGCTTGGGGGGGGCCTCCTGACCCCCACAAGACTTGCCAAAAGTCCAGCGGGGGTCCGGAAGGACCTCCTGCCGTCCAATCGTGTTCGTCTATGGCCGCCGCCATTTTTCGGCGCCATTTTGGAAAATGGCGCCGGCTGAAGACAACAAGATTCAGTAGCAGGAGCCCGTTCCGGACCGCTGCCGTTCTGGACCGCCGCTGGACCCCCAGGTTATTTAAGTCATTGGGGGTGGGGGATTTAATTTAAAGGGTCGGGGGTGGGTTTTAGGGGGTTTTAATGTGCCGGTTTTGCGATTTTATGATTTTTCACGATTTTTCACGATTTTTCACGATATTTTACCCCCCCAAACGGCAACAATACGATTCCCTCCCCCTCCCAGCCGAAATCGATCGTTAAGACGATCGAGGACACGATTCACATCTCTAATATGTACTAGCTGGCTTGAATAGCTGTTCACCTCAGCCTCCAACCCAACCTTAAAATGGGTAAATAAACCCTGAACCTGAACCTGAACTAGACATGTTTTTAAAAAGTACTTGCATTTTGTCCTAGCTGTGACACTCATTATGTGCATTACTTTTAGATTATCATCTGTTGTTCATGGACTTGAAAATATATTACCTATCATCTATTTTAGGAAGTATGATGTCATCACAAAGAGCTTAGCACTCCTAATGACACTTCCCATTTATTCTATTAAAATGAATAATCATATTTGTATTCATTTTTGGTTCATTGCCCATTTGTACAACATATTGTAAACATAAAACCTGGCTCCCCAATAATCTTTTTGCTTTTTGACTAAAAGGTTCTGCTTCTCATTGTTTCTTTCCTCCCTACCATTAACTATGGATCAGAGTGCCTGCCCTTTATTACCTTTCATGAGTAATAGTATCCTGATGATGCATTGCACTAATACATCATTAAGATGAGGGCTCCCTGCTAATATATTCATGTAATATGCCATCAAAGAGCTGTCCCATGAGATGATGCATTGCAGATTGAATATCAGATGGAGACTCAGGTACCAAAAGTAAAATAGTATCTATTTATCCCTTAAAGTTCTTACTTTAAAGTCAGAATAAGTCAGAGAATTTGAAGGTTTCAATTGAATGCATCTCTATCCCCCACCAAAAGCTGCAGGCTTAGGATTCCTCTTGGTTCATTGATTTTCTGAAACTAAAAAGCTCTGTAATACTAGGATTAACATATTATAGTTTTGTTTAACAATAATAGATATACAAATATTAGCTATATAGAGTAGAGAAGTAACTGAGGATATGGGAAGCCAGGGTTCAAAAGCAGCTTGTCCCACAGATATTCCTTGTGACCTTGGATAAGTGACTTCATCATCCATTGCCTCAGATACATCATAGACAATAAGCCCTCTAGGGCAGGTAAATAACTATAGTACCTGAATTGTAACCTGCCTAGAGCTCAGATTTATAAAAAGTGAACAATTAGTTTATTTTCATCATGTATTGACTTTATGAGCCACTTTTACTTTTTTTTTTTTCAACCTAATGCAGGGCTTCCCAAACCTGTCCTCCACAATGAATATCCATAAGGCAAATTTGTATATAATGAGTTTCCATTACATGCAAATTTATCTCATGCATATAAATTGTGGATATCTTGGAAGCCCAACAGGCTGCAAGATCTCCAGTATAGGTTTGGGAAACACCTTTTTCATGAATTCTGTTTTCTGTTATGGTAGTTACCAGGTGACTCCATGTCATCTAGGACAAGCTGAGCCTGGTTTACTACATAGCACACATGCAGATATAGTTCTGTTTTCTTAAGGAAATCAGAACTGCATTTCCAAGCATGCTAAGCAGTAAAACCAGGACTGGCTCAGCCTGCTCTAGATGACATGCTACCTATTAACCCAAAGTAAGGGTTAATATCTCTAGTCTTCTATTCTTTAGAAACTAGAAAATCCAGAATGCATTACTACATGTCACTTTATATCAATTTTTTTGCCAGTTGATTCCATTACTATGGTATGTGATGTTTGTAGTTTCTTGGTTTGTCTATGGATACATTACTAACTGGATTGCTCTTAACTTCTTATCTAACTTGTAGGTCATACGTAGAGGTTGATTCTATATCTGATATGCTTCTAATATGCTTTGAGTTCCATTTTGGATAAATACTTTTTATCCTTTCTTTCTTTCTCTTCTAATTCCTGAGATTAGAGTTTCTCTTTTTCCCTGTCATATTTATTTATTTTAAAATATTTGTTAATCGCCCTTCCTACATTAAGGGCGGGTTACAACAAACATAAATAATCAATATAAAAACAAATAAACGAACAAGGTAACATAAAATAATATTACTTTGGCATCGATTATGTATTAGGCAAAAGGAGAACATAACAACAGGCATCTAAGAGATAGCCTGGCTAGTTAGCTCACACATGGAAGAGAATATAATGATATGTTAACATTTCATGTCATTCTTTCTTATCTTTACTTACTTACTTACTTCTCAAAAGTCTGCTAACATCATGTTCTCTTTCAAAGGAGAAACTCAAGAAAGGGAAGCTCAGGGAGAGCTGGAAGGCCGAATCTATGTCAGCTTTTGTCATGAAGCCCCTTCTCACAGTCCCTGAGGAGATCCACAGCACTGTCAAATGAAGCATACTGCACCATGAGGCCTCCTGAGGGGAGGTTGACTGCTGGACCAGCCAGATAAGAAAGGTTGTGTAACTACTTAAACTTACCTGGCTCTATTTGAGTACCACAGCCAGGGGTGAAAGATCATCTCAGAAAAGGGGGGGACTGTGGAAAAGACCTGCCAACCTGCCCAAACACAGCTCAGCAGTTGACTTTTCCCGCACCATGGAGGAAAACCAGAGTTTTTGCAAAGGGCTACACTCACTGGGCCTTTATAAGGGCTTCTTTTTTTAATTTTATATTTATTGAATTTTTTACAACATAATACAAAGAATTACTTTGCATAGCAATACAACAAAAGGTTAAACACATAAGAAATATATTCCTTTCCATGGTATTTCACTAATAACAGGTAAATTTCCTTTTATATTTTCTCAAGGAATATTCAGGAGAGAGATGAAATAATAAAGGAGAAAAATAGAAGGAAATCACAAATTAAGTAAGGCTCCCTAACACTACCCTCTATTTATCTTTACGCAAGTAATTTATGATGGAGGGGGTGACTTCTTGGCGTCAATGAACTCCCTTAAATGATCAGGATTATAAAACACATACACATTTCCTAAGTATCTAATTATGCATCTAGCAGGGTATCTCAACAGAAATTCTCCACCCAGTGTACGAACTTCTAGGCGCATTTTCAAGAAATCTTTCCTTCGTAACTGGGTTACTCTGGATAAATCAGGAAATATACGGACGAGCCCTCCCAAATAGGTAACATTTAACACTTTGAAATAATATTTCATAATCAAAGCTTTATCTTGTTCAGAATATAGTGAGACAAACAAAACCAGCCTTTCCATAACTTCAAAACCTGAGCTTTCTAGATGTTCAGATACATTCTCAAAATCAGCCATAGCCCCTATAGGGGAAATCTGAATTTGAGTCTGTCTTTGTTTCAAAAAGAGAATTTTCTTTGGTGTTGGTATCTTCTCTTCCGGGATTTTCAGAATTTCCTTTAGATATCTTCTAAACATTATTAAAGGTAGTTCACCGACTACCTTAGGGAAATTTAGTACCCTTAAATTCAGTTGTCTTAAATAGTTCTCCATAGATTCAAGCCTACCATAGAGGCTGCTTGTTCTTTCAAAGACATCACACTCAGTTCTGATATCTGTTTTAAATCATTTTTCACTTGTGTTAAATTGTTTGTTTGTTCATCACTATTTCTTTTTAGCTGAGTTTCCAAAGAGGATATTTTTAAAGAGTTCTCATCCGTTTCCCGGGTATATTCATTTACTACCCTATTCATCCCGACTATCAGGTCCCATAGGGATTCCATAGTGATTACAGCCGGTCTTATTACCTGAAAAGGGCTTCTCATACCACCTGTATCTCCATTTTCTCCTCCTCCCCTTGATAGACTTAGGGGTATTCTCTCGGCTCCTACCTCGTTCCTTGCCGAGTCCTCTGGAGCCATGGAGGAAAGTGGTATAGTCCCTTGCTCGATAACCTCGTCAGAGCTTCCACCCGGGTAAGAGAGATCTGCAACTTCATCTGCAGACGACTCCACACGTTCGACGGGGTCTGGAGCGGTTGTCCTCGGCTGTTCTCGCGGTGTTGGTGGGGTCAATGATACTTTCCCAGGCGGCGACGGCTCTCCTCTGCCTGTCCCGCCAGAGGGGCTCGAGACCCGATTTGGGTTTAGTGGCGTCGCAAATTGCGGGATGGCACGCTGCCCACTTAGAAGTGTTGGCTCGGATGGATAAACCCTCACTTTGCCCTTTCTCTTGTGAGGCATTTCAGAAAAGAAGAAAATTAATCGCGGTAAGAGGAAAGTTTGGAGAGCGTCCGTATATGCGACTGTTCAGGGAGCCATCTTGGATCTCTCTCCTAGCAGCCTATAAGGGCTTCTAAAGTCATCCCTAAAGGCCCCCTGCAAAATGGAGGTAGCCTGCAGATTTGGGTAAAACCTCAGGCTCCTCTCCAGCTGGGGCCACTAGTTTGGAGTTGGGGCTCTCTTGAAAGCATTATTTTCTCTTTCCAGCTGGGGCCCTTCTTGGGGCACTTGGTGGAAGGGTGACTATCAGCGCAAGTGGTGCAAATAAGGTTATACTTGCAGTCCTGCACTGAGCAACCCCCTTTGTTAAAATACCAACAAGCCTTGGCTTGTGCTGGGTACCCTGACTCTGGGAATTACCTTGGCCTTGAAAGAATCGGCTGCCTGCCAGTGCATCTGAATTCCTAGCTGTCATATGGGTGAGTTATAACTCAATGTTTCGAGAGTCCCAGGACATACCTGGGGTGTCGGCCATCCTTTCTTTGAGCCACTTGTCATAGTTGAGCCAGGCAAATCCCTTAAACACTGAATGGGTGCTGACGATTGTGTCCAAGTAAGACAACACAGCCATGTGCTGAGATGGATCAGTCCTGTCCTCTATTGACTCCAGGGGAGGAAAAGCATGCACCCAGTTGTTTATATTCCTCGCTATCCTTTTTGGTGCTGACTGGTGGCTCATGCTGCCTGAGCCATTTCCACAAGTTGTCCCCTTTCCCATGCCCTTCCAATAAACTAAATATATCTACATACTGCCGGCATCTAATGGAGCACCAAAGGGATCATGGAACACCCTGTCACAATTGTTTTGCAGTGTCCTGAGCAGGCAGCCCTTCATTTTAATGGCAGTTTTCCCTGTGTTCTCTACCACCAAGGATCCCCGGGAACCTGAGGAAGATGCCGAGGAGGAACTCTGGTTGCCAGAAGATTCGGAGCAGTGGAAATGCCTCCTGTCCATTCGCTTATGTAAGCGCCCTATTCCCTTCACACCATTATCAAACGTGATCATGACCTGAGACTCACCCTCTGTAATTGGTATCAATGCTGGTGGGTCACCCACAGGATCTGGAGCCACATCTGGAGTCAAGGACGTCCCTAGGCCTGCAGCCACTGGGTCGGAAAGTGTCTCCCTGCTTGGCACAGGGTTGGCTGGGAATGGAGACATCTGCAGGCCACATGATATGGGGCCCCAAAAACTGGGGTCCTGATGCTGACATAACTTCAAATTGCCAGCCCTGTAATGAAAGGTTAGAGTAGAAACAAGGGGGCGTTGAGCAAGTCCAAGCTGGTCAGCCAGGTGGCAGGGCCTCCATTGACCTCCAGACTGTAGCATGGATGGGTGGCATTGGGTAAGCTGGGGCTGGGTAGCTAAATGGTTGGGCTCCCCCAGTCAGGTATCAACCGCTCCCAAATGGAGTGAAACTACCAGGGTGGGTCGAGGGATGCTTATCCAGCGGCAGCATCCACATGGCTAACTGGAGAGCTGGCCATTGGGGCCAAGGGTTGTAGCTGCCATTTATGGGATTCAACTCCCTTCTTGGTCAGGTCCCACTCTCTCCCCCATCTTGCTGCACTGCCCGCATCTTGTCACATACACAGCGTAAGTATGCCATCAACAGGGGTACAGGATCTATCCCTACCTCTTCCCTGGTGGTTCCGAGACCTGCCCAGCCTAGCCCCTTCGTGAGAGGGAGCATTGGACAGTGCATCCCCCTGATTCCTTAGCAGGTGGTGCTGTGTAAGGGGTCCCTGCTTCTGGGACGAGCGACGAGATAGAACCACTATGGCAGGTTTGCCTTGTCTCTCGAACCTGTGTTAGCAGTCTCAAGGCACCTGTAGTCCCAGCTACACAGAATTCTGTAGTCCTTTTTGCAAATTGGAATGTTTTTCTTTTTTGACGAGGGGAAGGGCTTGAGCACCTTTCTTCTCTTTTGTTTTTTGGTGTTTTATCGGATTAACAGGCCAGACTGCAGTCCAATTGCAATCCAATCCAAATCTCTCTCTTTTTCTTTTTGTTTTGTTTGTTTTGTGCTAGGGAGGCCCAGAAATGAAGAGGAGCACTCACCATGCAGCAACGGAAGCAGTGCAAGGGAGCAGGAGCAAAAGGAATGGATCACAAGCAGCATCCCATGATTAGTCTCCCCACATATAGTCCCTACCCCGTCTCTACCCCATCCCACCCCCCCCCCCCCTCGACTTCAAAATGCCCAGTGGGCCACTTGTTTGCACTCCATCCTGCCCCTGGCCTGGCATGGCCGCTCCCTTTGCATTGCCTCTCTTCCTGGCCCATCTCCCTCTCTCATCGTGCATTGTGGCCTCCCTCGCCCCAGCCCCGTGATTGGGAATGGTCCTGGCGTTGCAGCAGTGATGTCACCGAGAGGCACTGCCACACTGTTATTGGCACAGCATCCTAGGACATCCTCCCAGGAGCCCTTATGAGTGCTCCGACTGTACCCCCCCTCCCCTCCGCTTCGGGAGTGGTGCCACCGGAGCAGTCCACGCACCGGCCCAGTGCCGCTCCTTAAGAATTGATCATGGTGACTTTGGATGTAAATTCCTTAGACACTTTATACGTTTTTGACTATTCCTAATATTGAACGATTTATGATCTGTTTTCCAGTCTCTATTCACACATAAAATAAGCAGCGCATAGATGAAATGGTGGCAGTAAGAATAAAGCACCACAAGGCAAATCTTGCTTTGTAATATGATGCCATGTTGGGATTCTGTGGAATTTCTAAGCAAAGTGCTTTTGCCCCCCTCAAATTTATTGAAAGAAATTCTGGTTTGAAGTTTGATTTTATGTGCAAAAAGATTTTAAATCATTATTTTAAAAACCCTCTTTTGTGGACCTATGATTAGAATAGAGAGCAAATAGAGGGTGATTTAATAAAGCCACTCTGCTCTTGGTATGACAGTCCTATAACAATAATATGTATGCTTACACTGCCTAAAATGAAAGTAAAGTTTTCACTGAATGCTTTATGATTGTTTAGATTGCGCATTCTGTTTTGATTTTTGTCAGTATGATATTGCGCTGGAGGTGGGTTCTTGGGCTGAGGTGGGGTTGACGTAACCAGCAGGCAAGGGCCTACGGGTCCCCACCGTCAGCAGGTGGAGTGGGCTGAAGCTAGAGGCCACTGGAGCTTCACCTATACCAGCCCACGTTCCCCTTGGGTTGAGCCTTTGGGTGCCGGGGCCTGCAGGACTCAGGCGGGCCTCAAGATAGAACGTCAAAGGCAGGTAGTTCAGCCCAGAGACAGCAGCCAGCAGGTGGCATAGTATTATTTTGGACTGGTCCCAGTACAGGAACCCAAGCACCAAGGAATGAGGATTGGCTGAAGGTGCTTGAGCAGAGAAAGGCCGGAGCCTAAGGAGTCCAAGTCTAGAGGATAGGGACAAAGGTGGCCGCATCACTGTTGAACTAGAAGGAGAGCTGATGGCAATTGGAAGGTGTAGCAAGCAACGTAGAACTCTGGACACAAAGGAGTCTATGGTGTTGTCATCTGTAGCAATGATCAGGGCACGGAGAAGGCAGGCGTGGTCAGACGTAGCTATGGTCAGGACACGGAGAAGGCAGGCGTGGTCAGGCATAGCAATGGTCAAGGCACGGAGAAGGCAGGCATGGTCAGGCGTAGCAATGGTCAAGGCACGGAGAAGGCAGACATGGTCAGGCATAGCAATGGTCAAGGCACGGAGAAGGCAGGCAAGGTCGGACATAGCAGGCTTGGAGAAGGCAGGCAAGGTCAGACATAGCAGAAGTCGGCTTGGAGAAGTCAGCAAGGTCGGACGTAGCAGAAGTCAGCACCAGGAGGTCAGTCAAAGTACAGATGAGATGAATGAGGACAAAGGAACTTGAAGATACTCAGGAACATGGAAAAGGAAGCATGGAGACAACGAGTACTCAAAACCAAACAGGGAACTGAGGAGACCTGTTGCAAAGGCAACGCTTCAGTGCGAGACCTGAGCATTTATACACCGAAGGATCTGATGTCAGCATCCAGGTCCATGGGCCCTTTAAAAGGTTTACTGATGCGCTCACACGTAGCTAGGGAGGGGCACGGCGCTCCTGGTGGCGTCTCTCCACGAACCCCGCGGAGAATCCCGGGAGGTAGAGCAGGGCCGGAGGTGCTGGCAGGAGCCCGAGGTTGGAGCTGGCGGCCCACTGCCACAAGCGATGGGGAGCTGGAGCCTGGAGGTTGCTTAGAAAGGTGAGAGGGCCGCACCTTGGGGCTGCTGCGGGCAGCGAGCATAACACATGAATGACCAATAAGAACATAAGAACATAAGATATGCCATACTGGATCATACCAAGGGTCCATCAAGCCCAGTATCCTATTTCCAACAGTGGTCAATCCAAGTCACAAGTACCTGGCAAGTACCCAAACATTAGATTGATTAGAAGCTACTATTGCTTATTATTTACCATCATAGCAGTTTATGGATTTATCCTCCAGGAACTTATCCAAACCTTTTTAAAACCCAGTTACACTAACTGATGTAACCATATCCTCTGGCAATGAATTCCAGAGCTTAACTATGTGCTGAGTGAAAAATAATTTTCTTCAGTTTGTTTTAAATGTGCTACTTGCTAACTTCATGGAGTGCCCCGTTCCTTCTATTATTTGAGAGAGTCAATAACTGAATTACATTAACTTGTTCAAGTCCTTTCATGATTTTATAGACTTCTATCATATCCCCCCCTCAGTCATCTCTTCTCCAAACGGAACAGCCCTAACTTCTTTAGCCTTTCCTCATAGGGCAGCCGTTCCATGCCCCTTAACATTTTGGTCGCCATTCTCTCCATTTTCTCCATTGCAGCTATATCCTTTTTGAAATGCGGTGACCAGAACTGCACACAGTATTCAAGGTGCAGTCTCACCATGGAGTGATATAGAGGCATTATGACATCCTCGGTTTTATATTCCATTCCCTTTTTAATAATTCTTAACATTCTGTTCGCTTTTTTGATCGTCACAGCACACTGGGCCGACAATTTAATGTATTATCCACAATGATGCCTAGATCCTTATCAGCTTTGTCTTCTATGGAAGAACCAGAGTCTGGGAAAACCAATGTAAGGTAAACAGGTGAGGAAAACCAAGATAAAAAAAATTGTATAGTAAGTGAAATCAGTATGGGTACTGAACTTTTAACGATGAATAAATGTGGACAAAAACAAAAAGACGGTCTAATCTTATTGAGGATTTTCATTTAAACAGTACTTTAAACAACCTTCATCAACCTTCACAGCCTTCATCAAATACTCATAGCGTTAAACAACAGCAGCTGCTGCTTAAACTGTGAATATTTGATGAATATGATGCTGTCTTGAAATTCAAAATTACACTGCTTTCATGGGATTTTTGCTGGCAGCTGAGGAGGTCTGACAGAAAATTGCTATTGCTTAAAACAGAGCATTTGATCAACATAGTGCAGCTTTGAAGTCTACATAGTTTTTAATGTACTGCTGTGAGAATTTATGATGATAGTCCATTGCTACCTGCTGCTTGATGCACTTTTTCAGGCAGAAGTAAAGTGAGTTTTATTTATTTTATTTATTTATTTATTTTTTTAAATAAAACCGAGCTGCTCTTTTCTTACGCTGACTCCAACCAGGTAACTTGGGGATGTGGAGCTAATTAGCTCCATGACTCTGGTCAAAGGCCACTTTTCACAAGGATTTACCTGGGTAGATTGCCCTGGCAAATTGTCCCCCTCAAAGACGCTAAAAGTATTTGTAGACCTTCACAGCATGAACACTCTCGTCCAGTATAAAAAGAAGTGTTGCCGAAGGAGGTTGGGGGTGGGGAGAGGAAAACACTGCACACAGATTTGTTTTTCAAAATTATGCACACTGCTCTGCCCTGCTCCGTCTCTGGCATTTTACATGCGGGCACTTTCTAGACAATCTTCCTTTGCAAATGAACTAATAAGGTTGAGAGGTAAATCAGTACCCACATACTTTTGCAGCAATGTAGACTATTGAAAACTGTCACTTTAACATATGTTGTAGGAATAATAAATTAACCACGGACGTACTTTAGTGCGCTTTTGTCAGTAGAATATTGTTGATATGTGTTACTTATTATCCAAGGTTTTATATGAGGTATTTGATTCTGGAACAAGTAGAATGCATGCACTTGGGCAAAGGCACCTCTGAAAAACAAATCATCTACAGAAAAGAAACGGATAATGAGACCTTCAGATCACAGCTCTGCATATACTAGCAACTGCAAGATGCTTAAAAGATTTTCTAAATGTTCATAGAAGAATGTGACCTCATTTGTGGTTACTGTTTCACAAAATCAGAGACTGGCACATCTCAAAAAAGATATTTGAAGCATAAAGAAGAGGAGGATGAGCCACTGTAAATATTCATTTAGCCATCCACTCTGCCCAATGACCCTCCCCACAGATATATAAATACCTTTAAATAACCTTCTCAGGCATTTTAGAATCAAATATATTTTGTTCTGTTTGAAACTAGCATAAATCCAGGCCCCAGCATTGCTATAGCTGTGCAGCTTCAGTTCATGTCTATGCGTTATTTTTAAACCAAATCTCAATGAGCCAAATCTAAAAAAGTATGCTTAATAGGAATGACTCTATTTAATCATACATTAAATTGGTGTAATGTATACAAAAAGAAATGGATATTTAGTAGGTACATAGTTATGTCAGAGAGTATGTCACTATCAGGCAGGCTGGGGTCAGGGATTTCCCCTTCAGAAGCAGCATGGGACTGCAGGACAGGACTGGAGCTGGTCTTCTGCCTGGACCAGGCACCTCCCCCATGTTTGAGCCCTTGGGTTCTGGTGACCGGCAAGACTTAATTAAACCAAAGGCAAGGCTTGAACTGGAGACACAGCTAGTGCTCATGGCAAGCAGGAGCTGGATACAAACAGGGTTGGAGACATGGGCCCAGAACCAAGGGCAAGGCCAGGACAGGAGACAAGGCGGGTACTGGAGGCAGGCAAGAGCTAGATACAGGCAGGGCTGGAGACACGGGCTGGAACCAAGGACAAAGTTAGGGCTGGAGACTGGACAGGACAAGAATTGGACGGTCTGGACTAGACAGGACAGGACAAGGACTGGACTAGGACTGGTTAAAGACAGGACTAGAACAAGCAAACAATAAACAAGAAGGCCTAAACAGGACACAAGGTTGGGCTAAGCGAACCTAAAATGCCCGAAAGCCACAAGGCAGGACAGGAAGGCTTGGAAGGCCACAGAGCAAGGCAGGAGGCCAAAGTAGACCACAAATTGGTTCACTTACCATTTTAAAAATCGTTCTCAACAGATCAAAATAAAGAAGAATTCTTAACAGGTGTCCTGCAAGGGTCTTCTCTTTCTGCAGTTTTGTTTAACTTCTATCTTGCCCCAGTTTGTAAAATCCTTGGCAGTCTAAGTGACTGCTATAAAATATAACACACTACTTGGCAAGATACTCTTGAGCATTTAAAAATCTGTATGTCTATAATCAAGACATGGTTGCAATATAATAAATTCTCCCTTAATATGGCCAAAATTGAGCTTCTTTCTATCCATAGCCCTCATTCTGTATTCTCAAACTCATCAGTTAGTTTTGAGAAATATGTACTACCCATCCAAAAATATGTGAAAAGCTTAGGAGTCACTTTAGATGATAATTTGACTTTTCGTCCACACATCAAAATGGTCATTAAATATGTTTTTTTTCAAACTATGTGTTCCATCACGCGTTAAGAAAATGCTCAATGAATCAGATGTTTGCACCATTGTCCAGGCATCCATATTCCCATCAATTGACTTCTGTAACAGTCTCTATCTAGATCTACCAGATACCACGCTACAGCCTTTGTGATTATTACTTAACCCTATTGCATATCTCATCACTGGCTCTAAATATCATGACCATATTACTCCTATGTTGATGAATCTCCGTTGGCTTCCCATACACCAGTAAATTAAATATAAGATTCAGATGATCACATTACTCAATGCCCTCCTCAAACTATATCAACCTACTAGACAGCTAAGATCTTCATAGAGAGGCTTGTGAGGCATCCCTTGGATGAAATTAGCTCATTTCTAAATAACTCGATTGTGTTTTTTTTTCTGTCATGTCTCCAGCTTTGTGGAACTCCCTTCCACTAGACCTTCAACTGTGCAATTGTTTGAAGACTTTTAGAGGGTTGTTAAAAACTTTTCTATTTAGGCAGGCCTGCAAGTAACCCTACACCTCTTTATTATTAAATGCCTGTTCTGGTTTACTGTAAAATTAGCATTCATAACATCTAAGTGTTGTAGGGTCTTTTACATGTGTGTTAAAGAGCAATGAAGCTTTTGGGACTCCATTGTTTAAAATTTGTGTATTTTATTTGATGTGTCTGTTTTGTTCACTATGAATTTGTATGTTTTGCTGTACATCGCTTAGACCTTTTAGAGTTAAGTGATCAATACATTTTAATAAATATAAATGTAAAATGTAAGGCAAGACAGGAGGCCAAGTAAGGGACAAGGCAAAGAAAGGCAAGAAAGCAAGGATGGCCAGGTCAAAGAGCCGAGGTGACTCAATGAAGAGGCAAGGAATGCATGGAGAGGCTGGGCTAAATTGGTCTGGAACTGCCATGTCCTATGATCAGCAAGAAGGTGGCTAAAGTGACTGTGAGTGACGCTCCCTGATGGGGAGGCTGCATAGTAGGCGGAATCATGACAGTATGTATGTTGGGGTTCACAGCACTGAAAATAGCACAATAATAGTGTAGTTCACATGCATATGATACCAACATTATCCTTTTCAATATCAAGATTTTAGAACAACTTAATTGAAAAAAAAGATAACATCAATGTAATATAAATATAAACAATCATTCTTATTAGATATTTTAAATTACCGTAGTAATTTTTGACAAGTTACAAATGAAAAACTGTCAGAAAAATATAAATGTCACTTCCTTTATTCATTCACATGAGTTCAAATGAATAAAGGCACATTGCGTGCCTTTATTCATTCACATGAGTTCAAAAACAATTTTAGCAAACATTCCCATTTCTAAAGTAAAGCTTAATTTTCCAAAGCAAAAGCTACTTTTAAAGGGCCAGTGCCATCTGTTCCACCAAAGATGTCACTCAGACAAATGTAGTTAAGTAGCAGGCTCGTTCTTATTATAACACCAGGGGTTAAAATATGTAAAATAAGGGGGTAAAGATTTTTTTTTTTTACTGACCTGGGTCCTGGGGTGGTAAGAAAGCATTGCTGGGATGTGGCATGCTTTTCCATTTCTCTCACTGAGTATGTTACTGAATGGGGGAAGGGGAGGTTTTGTGGCCAAATTGGAGTAGACCCTGGAGCTGTGTGACAAGTTTCTTTAAACATAGGCAGTGACAAGCTGCTTAAAAAAAATAAAAACAACAGCATGGTGTTATCAGTGCTGGCAGAAAAAGAAAAACTCTGAGGGATATAAACACCTGGGGGAGGTATGCAGGCAGCTGCGAGAGCTATTTCCTCCCTCCCTGCAGACTGAAGAGAGTGAGCAGAATGGGTCATTATGCACTGTGAATGTGGCACTGTTGAAGAATAATCTTTGGTTGAGAACTGAGGAGGAAATCCGAAAATACTGAGAATGCTTTAAAGAGGATAATTTTGTAACACCATGGGCAACTTATATGGCAAATACATGCATTCACCAAAATTCAGAAGGAATACATACATGCTTGCTTTAAGATTATCCCACTAAAAATACTCATATAAGTTGCACCTGCTACACGGCGCATGCACATTTCCCATATAAATGTTCATGTAACCCCCCTCTGGGGAAGGGGAGTCACTCAGAACAGGGTAGGGGGTCATGGGTTCTCTGAGTTGGGAGCAGGAATAAACCTGCAGGGCCACTGAGAGATTCACACAAGCCACAAAACAATAAAACAGTCCACTCCAGAGGTTTCTCCAAAATGGAAAGGAAAGTTGATTTGGAAGAAATATTCAAAGTTTTAAAAGAAAAGAAAAATGCAAAGATAAAATCCCACAATGCAGAAATCAGAAACAACTTTCAGCTCTTTCCAAAGTCATTTGTTCAGGCACAGATCTTATGATGCTTAAATCGTCCCAAATCGTTGGACACCCTATAATTTCTCTCAGAAGCTTTTTTCTGCTTTTCCCTAGGGAAAAGTCCTTCTTAAAATTTCTCAGTGTACTCACAAACTGGCTGACTGCCCCAAGGCAAATCTTTTCCACTGGCTTCTGGAGGTCTGACGTCCTTGAGCTGACCCTTGACACTTGTAGAAGAGATCCTTTCGCTTCTATGGGCCAAAAACTGGAACTGCAGGAGAGGCCACAGCTCCTTGCTGACCTTCTTGGCTTCCAGCAAAACGCCAAGCTCCTCACTCCTCAAAAACTCCCTGCTATCCCCTAAAACTCCAAGCAAAACAGCTCCCAGTGCCTCGTTCAAGCCCCCTTTATACTCTGCTCATCCCCTTTGATCGAAGAGCTCTCCTCTCAATGTTCACCATAACCTCCCACTGAGCCTGCCATTAGTGAGAGCTGAAAACCTTTACATATGCGCAAAACTCTTTAAAATTGAAAAGTGTGCACATAAGTGAAAACTCCACCTCAGCCCCACTGCCTGGAAATGCCTCTGCACAATCAAGGTATGCATAAGTTTACCTGCACATTTTATAAAACCCATTTCATCATATCGAACCGTGTTTTACACCTGAAAAATCATTTGAATATTGCCCTATAAATATAAAAAATTCAATGCTGGTGAACACTCTCAAACTTAAGAATTTATCTGGAGTTCGGTTTTTGAAATGATTTACCTGAATGTTTGCAGGTTCCAAAAAGGAGCTTCCCCCACTGGCAAGAGTATATGTCTTACTAATGAAACTTTCACCATGGGGACAAATGTTTATTCTACTTGCCAGATATCTGAAGATTCTGAATCCTCTATATATCTCCATGAAAAATCTATTCCTTCTAGTATCTTTCATTTTGGAGCCAAACAGAGGGGCCGTTGCAAAAACCTTGTGTAGTACCTCTCCTGGGGGAGCAATACAATATTTAAATTAGGGCTCACGCTGTCCAGGAGGCGCTAGGGGCAATTGCGTGCCTCTAGCGCCTCCTTGACAAAGCAAGCCAGAGAGAGGTCCGCTGTTGGTGGCTGTCTGCCGGTTAAGAAAATGGATGCTGAATTTATCAGCGTCCCGTTTTCCTAACCAGTGCACATGCAGGGGTTAGGAAAATGGACGCTGATAAATTCAGCGTCCATTCTCCCAACCTGACTATGGGCACCAGAAGGAGTATATAAAATCAATATTAAAGTGTCGGGCACTTAATATTAATTTATTCACTCCACTTATTGCAGATTGGTCCCTTTACTATCACATGTCAGTGAAAGGACCAAACTCCTTTCAGAAGGCTGTCCTGAAAGGGGATTGGTCCTTTCACTGACATGTGACAGTGTAGGGGCCAATTGCTGATATTAAGGATATTAAGTAGTAGCGCTCAGCAATTAACGCCTGCTCCGGGCAGGCATTAATTTCTAGGGGTGTGCATTTGTTCCCTATGAATTGGGAATCTGCAACGTATAGGGCCTTATTCATTGTATTCGTGGGGAAGTGGAACGTATCACGATTCCCCACGAATACAACAAATCTTCGCCAAATTATTCGGCCACCTAGGAGCCAATTTAAATAACCCCCCCACCATCCTGACCCCCCCAAGACTTACCAAAACTCCCTGGTGGTCCAGCGGGGGGTCTGGGAGCCATCCCCTGCACTTATACCCTCGGCTGCTGGTTTCAAAATGGCGCCGATAGCCTTTGACCTACTATGTCACAGGGGCTATCGGTGCCATTGTCAGCCCCTGTCACATGGCCATCGGCGCCATCTTGTGCTCCTACCATGTGACAGGGGCTGACCAATGGCACCGGTAGCTCCTATGACATAGTAAGGGCAAAGGCTATCGGCACCATTTTGATTACTGGCAGCCAACGGCCCGAGTGCAGGAGATCACTTCCAGTCCCCTGTTGGACCACCAGGGACTTTTGGCAAGTCTTGGGGGACCCTCCTGACCAACACAAGACTTGCCAAAAGTCCAGCGGGGGTCCAGGAGCGATTTCCTGCACTCCGGCCGTCGGTTGCCAGTATTCAAAATGGCGCCGATAGCCTTTGCCCTTACTATGTCACAGGGGCTACCGGTGCCAATGGTCAGCCCCTGTCACATAGTAGGAGCACAAGTTGGCGCCAATGGCCATGTGACAGGGGCTGACCAATGGCACCGGTAGCCCCTGGGACATAGGTCAAAGGCTATCGGCGCCATTTTGAAACCGGCAGCCGAGGGTGTGAGTGCAGAGGATGGCTCCGGGACCCCTCGCTGGACCACCAGGGAGTTTTGGTAAGTCTTGGGGGGGTCAGGAGGGTGGGGGTTGTAGTTAATTTAATTTTAGCGGGGGAACGAATAGGAACTGACGTATAGAATGTATCGGGGGGGGGGGGGACCTTGCCAAATGCAAAGTATCTGCCCCCCGACGAATACAAATCCCAAATGCAACATATGGCGTCCCTCTGCACATCCCTATTAATTTCTGATCGCTAAAATGTGCATCCTAGATGCACTTTTTTTTTTTGCATAGGGAGTGAATAGCTAATAGCCTCATTCACATGCATGTGCATGTGATGAGCATTATTAGTTTCACTCCGCGTTGGACGTGCGTTGTAGAGGTATATAGTGCGCTGAGCCCAGCGCACTGTATTGCATCGGCCCCAGAAATTGGATATTAGAAATAATACTTGCCAAAAATGGATTAAAATATCTTGCCTCCAAAGAAAAATTCTGTGTTGGTGTTGTTGTACATTAAAACATTATCAATAGACAAAGAGGTTGTAAAGTCACAAAACTCACTAATCTCTCCTTATAGATATTTACAACGAACATGAAGTCAAAACTACCAAAGTGCTAAGATTTATCTGATGTGTCTTATGACGCAATAGGCTTCAAGCATTTTCAAATAAAGCACTCAATGATTTATCATTTGTCAGTTCACTGAAATATATTATTCATAATCTAAATTTTATAAATATTCTTCAAAACAATCCCCATGTAGTAGAACGAATATGTAGCTTTTTCAAAAATTTACTGCTCAACACCAACATTTATGTGGTGCCACCAGCTTGTGAATGGGTTGTTTACATTAGATGGAAAGATAATTTGACCCCTGAAGAAGATGGGTTTTCCTGTCGAAACATGGGCCTATGTCGGGCATGTTAAGAATCCATATAAATGTTGTCATGGCAAGAGACATCAGATAAATCCTAGCACTTTGGTATTGATTGAAAGGATAGAAATTCTTCAGTGATTGCAAATTTGCAGTTAATTCCTCTGACTTTGTATGTAATTACACCCCCCAAACCTACCCTGAGTTGAATGTGCCCATCTACAGTGCTAGACATATATAGAGTCCTATTCTCCCTATTAAAGTGCTCTCTCTCTCTCTCTCCAGCTGATATATACATAATCAACATGTGCTATGTAAAATGATGTGCACTGTGATACTGTAGGTGCTAATTTTATAACATTGTGATGAATCTGGCTGTTTATAATTTTTCTTAAAATTGTGATTCTTGTTCCTGAATTTTTATTATATGTGGATTTACACTAGGTGGTAATAAGTATCATTTTTGGTTTTCTTTTGATATTGCTTAGTTTATGTACAGCACAGCCTGTATTAAGGAAATTCAGTCATTTAAAATTAACTCTAAATATTAAAACAAAATTCAAGATCATTAGCATATTGTACATAAACAGGAGACAAAATGCACCTTTTTGTTTATTTTTTTTGTTTACATTCAGCTTAATATCATGGGGTGCATTTTCAAAAAAAGGCTGAGTGCCTCCTTTAGAAGATCAAATTCTGTCCAGCTTTCAGCTGATTTTGAGCCACACCTTGCCAGCTAGATTTTAGGATGAAAGTCAGCCTATAAACAGCCACCTAAAACTTAGCAGGCAAGACATGTAGAGGTCCATATTTGGTGGCACAGTGAATAGCAATTTAAACTTAGTCACATAACATTAGCCAAGATATTCAGTGGGAAACAAGTCCTGCTGAATATGCCTGGTTAAGTTTAATGTTATCCAGGTACGTTTACCCTTATAGCTTTACACCTGCTCTCCCCCGGCACTACCTGGCTAAGTTTAAGCCCTGCGCCTTCTAATTGATTTACATAAAAACATAAGAAATGCCATACTGGGTCAGATCAAAGGACTGACAAGCCTAGCATCCCATCTCCGACAACTGTTACCTCCATTGCCATTCTGCTGATGGATCCATCGCCTGCAGCCCAAGTGACAGCCCCTGAGCTCCAAGATCTCTGGGTACATACCACGGAGATGCCGAATAAAGCGGCCAAGAGAGCCAGGAAAACTATCAATGTGCACCAGAGGCCTGCACCACAATTCAAGTCAGGGGACAAAGTCTCGCTGGGCACCCGTCACTTTCAGTTCTGGATGCCCTCCATAATAGCCAACTCATCTACTCTGGATTCTCTGCCCATCCCTATGAACCAAGGCATCTGGAAGGTAAATGACTTCCTCTTCATCATGATTATTCCCCCAGCTCTATATCCCTCACTGTGGAATAATAGGAGCTGTGCAGCTGCAGCTGTACTCCAGCTTGCAGATATTCAAGCCCCAGATAGGAGTGTTAATTGACTTAACTTGGGCGATTTGGAAGTTGACATGTCCTTCCAAAAGTTAAACAGGAAATATAACCAAAGGTTAGGTACCAAAACATAGGTAGAAAAATTAGGCTAGAGGCAAGTAGGATTGGATTTGTTAAAGACGGGTAAATACAGCTGGGTTTTTGGCTCAGTGGAAGTACTGACTTGGGTTCAATTCCTGGCTCAGGTCTTCTGCTCCCCTGGCTGGCCATCCTGGTTGAATGGTCCCTTGCCAAGGACTGTTGCTATAATGACTAATCTTAAATGATATGTCCAAGGATGTAAAACAGGGAGAAACATGACTGGATAGTTGTGAATTGAGGAGCATGACACTGTAGCCCTAGAAGATGTCAGTTCTATTCGAATTAGAAACCCAGAGGAGGAAGAAGAACCTACCAGTCAAAGAACAAAAAATGGTGACTCGAACATGGTCCCAGTAAAACATAAATATAGTACAGAGTCCACAAACGCAAACTGCCACCCTTCATTTTCCTGGTATAAGAAAAATATACATCACTTTGCAGATGCAAAATCAAGCATTGAGGGTATAATTTGATACCAGGTGGCATACATTTTCAAGCCGATATCCATCCAAATTACACCAGTTTTCAAAGTGAACGCATGCATGTAAAATTGCATTGAAAATGATCTTGGCAAAACTATGCACACTGAATTACCCCTGCTATGGGGTACATGAGGTTTTGCCAAATGATAGAGCGTGCATAAGTCCCAGCCATGCCCAGACTCCTCCACCTGGAGTGCTCTCCTTTATGCATGCAAAAGTGTGCACATACAGTGTGCATGCGTGTAATTTTACATATGCATCAGTTACATAATTATCTAAAGAGACATTTCTGCAGGTAAAGTGCTACTTTGTCTGCAGAAGTTCCTTTGAAAATTGCCCTCTAAAAGCCCTTAAAATGTGGGAGAATGAGATATGTGGGAGAATGAGAATTTGCCAGAATTCTGACAAATTCCAGAAGAAGAGACCACATCTCGCCAATTCTATCTAATCTTCACTGGCTGCCAATACACTACAGAATCCTACACAAGTCCATCACCATCATCCACAAATCCATCCACTCACAGGCCCCTCTCAACCTCCAAATCCCCCTCAGAATGCACTCATCATCCAGACCTATCAGAGACGCCTACAAAGGCTCCCTGACCGTTCCTCCAACTAAATCTACACTCCATAAGGCACTCAGAGACCGGGCCTTTTCTACAGCGGGCCCCTCTCTTTGGAATACCTTACCACCGGACCTTAGACTTGAACCCTGCTTACCAACATTCAAAAAAAAAACTTAAGACTTGGCTATTCAGGCAAGCCTTTCCGGAGTCAAATATCCATTGAGAGACCTCACTGCACAATGTTAATATCCATAAAGAGACATCACTGCACAATGTAAATAAGTTACCTCTGTAAATTTTACGCTACTATCCTTATTTCCTTCCTCTCCCAGTTCTACAACCTTGTTTTATTGTAACTTTTGCTTCCGTTGCACTTGTTAAAAGAACAGTTTTTGCACCCCCTGTTATATGTAAACCGGCATGATATGATCTTATCATGAATGCCGGTATAGAAAAACCTTAAATAAATAAATAAAATAAAATATTTTGCAATGCTATGCAAAATATGTCTAATATTACAGATAAATTAGGAAAGTCCTCTTCATCCCACAGGAAACATGGAAGGAAAATACATTGCACTGAGAACAGCAGGTGAATAAGAAGAAAAGAAGAAAAACTGAGGAAACATCATTGGATGGGGAGAAAAAGAAAAGACTAAGAAATGCAGGTGAAAGATCACTGAACGACAAATATCTAATCCCTGTTGGAAAGAATGTGAACGATAGCAAAGTACAAATGGAGATTAATGACAAGTGGCTCAGGATGCTTATTAATTCAGGGGCCCATTACAGCATGATAGATGCTGCAACTTGGGCATACTTAAACTTGGTGGCCTAGCATAGTAATGATCAAAGGAGGAAAACAGTTCTCATGAACTTATAGGTTATGAAAATGAAATGTAAGTATTCCTCCAGTACCACAGATATTGTTCTGTTAGAGTTTTGCAATTATTTATGGGGCTGAGAGGATACTGTTCTTAAGCAGTGTTTTTGTATTGGAATAGTACAGCACCAATGTACTGCGTGGACTGTAACGATCTTAAGAGCACACTAGGCTCCTAGTGAAAAATAATTCTGTTCAATTGCTAGATTTAATCAATGGCACTTTTAAAGTAACATAGTAAATGACAACAAAAATAATGCCAAATTTGCCCATCCAGTCTGCCCAGTTGCAATTTTTCTACTTTGGGAAGATGAGCATATTTATTTATTTATTTTGATCTGATTTCTTTATCACCTTTCCAAAGGTAATCCAAGGTCATTTACAAAATAAATAATTAAAATTAGTATATGATAAACAAGTACATAAACACACACTCCATCAAAAAAGACAAACAAGACTAAATATAACAATCACATAAATTCAAAGAACACCAAAGAGTCTATAAAACTACAGCGTAAAATAACCCAGGCTTTAAGAAAGTGAAACTAATAATAAAAAAACAATACTAGCCAACATATCCCAGAACAAAATAAACATTTCATAGCAAAAGGATAAAACTTAGATATAAAACTACAACAGCAGGGGATAATAAACAACATTACAATATATGATTCCCATTTAAAATTCACAGCTAAAAATACAGAATTTTAAAACATACCTGGAACTAATTAGATCCAGGATACTATGAATCTCCTTAGGACCTTATTCCAGTTCATAGGGTGCTGCACAGGAATGTAGTAAGCAGGGTTTGTCTTCTGTGATCCTGAGAGCTGGGGTTTCCCTCAGTTGATTGCTATGAAGCAGGATCTAATTTCTGTGTTCCAATGAGTAAGCAGGTGTGGCAGTGTGGGGATGGAAATGGGAGCAGGTGCTTTTTTGCCTTCCTGCCTTTACATTGTGCTGACATCGTCGCCTAGACATGCTCAGTGTAGTCTCCCTATGCCTTACCAGAGACCATTATCAACAGAGTGACTTTGCACGTCTGAAAAAGGATAATTAGGGTCACAAATAGGGAAATAAGACAATTAAAATGAATTCCATGACTCACACATGGGAGGACCCAAAGGTTTTCTTAAAACTTCTCTTTTTTCCCTATTCACATCTATTCAACCTCCTTACTCAGTCCCTGCTCCAGCTTTAAATAAAAAACAAATGTATTTTTTATTCACCTATTTACTGCTAGCTACTTTCCAGTGGCAAAATGGGTCAATGAACCCTACAATTATTTAACAAATAATGGCCAGGATTCATTATTCCTTGCGGAATGATGAAGCCTGCGCTACAGGGGGACGGGGGGACGAAGCAGGGAGCGGTCGGACGATAGCCTGCAGCCGGCCGCACCTCCCCTCCCCTCCCCCTAATTTAAATCTTACCGCTGCGATAAGGCCCTTATCGCGTGCGATATGGCCCCAATGCATGCGATAAGGGCCTATCACAGCTTGGAAAATAACCCCCAATAATAGAAACAGTAAATGTGGAAAAAGAACATGTATGCATAGAAAGGCAAAAAAGCACATAGTCTTTATAAAGCATGCACAGGTTGTATGAAATGCAAAGACAGAACATTTTTTCCTAAAGGTAGGCATAAGGAGATTACATAAAGAAACAAAACATTGAGTACATAAGTAATTGATACATACAGATAGGAAATAGATGCAAATAAATAGATAAGAAGCGGGATATATTAGTATATAAGGAGTAAGAAAGTAGGTGCACTGGGTATAAATTGTATTTATTTAGTTAAAAAGTAAGTTAAACACCAGTTAGCCAGATATAGCTCAGAAGTAGGCAAATCTTGTGAAATTCTCGGTCAGGGCGGCTTCCGATATAGAGGATGTCTTTGCTGTGAATTCTAAGGGAAGGCCTGGCTAAACATCCATGCTATTTTCCCTGACATTTTGTACTGATTCAAAATTGTCCATTTTAGACTAGCTAAAAGTATGCACTGGCTTTCACAGACAGCATACATTTAACTGGATTTAAAAGAAACATCCCCCGGGATGTCTTTAGAATGGGGAACCAAAAAGTGTGCATAGATCTAATTTTCAAAACACCATGCACTTTTTGGTCCCTATTCTGCTGCTCACAGAAATAGCAGGTGCAAAGCACACAACCTTTTTGTTCCCATGGACCATGTAGGCACTTTTCAAATGGAAATTACTTAGACAAAGAGGGTCTCTTTAGGGTACATTTCCAGAGGCTTAAAGGCAAATTTCAAAAGCATTCTATGTGCAAAAATGAGCACTATGCATGTATTTTGTATTTTATAAAATCCGCAAACAGGCACATATATTTATTTTTGCACACAAATATACATGTGTAAACAAGGGGCGGTCTATGGGGCTTTGACGGCCAGGCCAACACATGTGTGCATAAGTTTCTATTTTAAAAGACAGCTATGCTCATACCTTTCCAACTTACACCTGCTAACTATCTGGCTTAAGTGATAATAAGTCAGTGAGCACCGCCTAGACGGATAGACCTCTACCCATTGTGCGGTATATAAACATTTTAAATAAATAAATAAATAAAACAAAAGGTTCCACCTATAGAAATTTAACTTGGCTCTGTCAAAACAAATCCGAAGGATATAACCACTCTCTACCTGGGTAACATCAAGCTAGGTTGAGAGAACCTTGCCCAAATCTCATCTTGGAGTGAGTTTCCTCACTCCGAAGGCCAGCAAATCTTCACAAGAGACCACTGTTCTGTTCGTACGTATCACGTAGAATGTCAAAGTGGCCCCTAACCCCCTACACTCTTACCTAATCCCCACCTCGAGTTACTAGGCTACACAGCCGTTAAGAGCCGCATTTCACTAAAATGCCCTTGTATTTTGCAGGTATGCAGGTTATGGAAAATTGCCCCAAAGGTCCTGATTTTCAAAAGCATTTACATGCATAAAACCTATTTTAATATGTGTAACTAGCTCTTTGAAAATAGCCTGACGGCTAGTGCACACAATCCAGTTTCATGCTTACCTTTTGTTATGAAAATCCTTGGTAAAGTCTGTGTGTACATTGTACATGTTGACTTGATTGCTATGCGAGAAGTTATAAAATTACCCTAATAATACTTTTGAAATTCATTAAAAAAATTAGTATTAGAGATAATAAAGCAAAAATACCCATGTTAAATCTGTAAAACTCTACAGAAGCCCAACACATTCAGCCTAATTTTAAAAGGCCGGCGCACCAATACCGGGTGATATGTGCTTGGCCGGGCTACCCGCATGCTGCACGCATTTTCAAAGTGCCGTGGCCACACACATGTCTCCTCTAGGCACAGAAGAACCCGATGCAAAAAAAGGGGTGGGCTGGGGAGGGCCGGGGCGGGGTCTGGGTGGGGCGTGGGTGGGCCAGGACAGCTGGACAGCCCATGCAACTTACTACTTCAAGTCTTTGAAAATTCCCCATTAAATGTTTAAATAAAATGGTGTGAGCTAATTTTGAATAAAACTGTGAACAAAAGCTGGCTATAGAGAAGGGTTAAAAACTGTCAGGTAAATTTTAAAAGGAGTTATGTGCATAAATGTAATATACTCTGGTGGCAATTTTCAAAATCCATTTACGCACTTAAAGTGCACTTAAGAGTATGGACAATTCAATGGCATATATTGTAGCAATTTTCAAAAGAACACTTACATGGGTTAGATGCATTTACACATGTAAAACCCAGTTTTATGCATGTAAATGCTTTTGGAAATTACCCTTTGTATATGGAGATGTAGGTGCCAATGTACTAAAGTGTAATAAGGTTAATACAACATTAACTAGTAACATAGTATTGACAGCAGAAAAAAATGAAGTAGTCCATCATTCAGTCTGCCCAGCATGTTTCTTAACACAAGCAAAGCACACATTAAAACATATACTGGTCGATTTTAAAAGCCTCACATGTGCCAAAACAGGGAGATATGTGTGTGACTCGAACCCGCACACACTGCGCGGATTATAAAAGGCCTACAGCCATACGCTTAGCTCCCGTTACGTGCACAGAAACCTTTTTTCAAAAAAGGGGCAGAGATTGGGTGTGGTCTGGGCAGGATATGCCTTGCGAACTGGTCCCCTCTCCAATCCCCCACATTCCATCTGCCCCCCCCCCCCCCCCCGGCCTCCTATATATGAAATAGGGCCATAGTCAGCGGAGTTAGGAGGGAGGATAACTCCCTACTGACTTGCTGGCACTAAAATCCAAAATGACCCAGGATGACCCAGGGACCGGCTGTGGAGAAAGCCCAGTCTCTAAAAGTTAGATGTTGTGTGGATTTGGTTTGGGGGATGATTAATGATCCTCTGTAAGCTTCTCTGATGGGTCTGGTGGAGGTATGTCGTCTGAGAGAGATTTGTAGATCGAGTTGAGCCTGGTGATGGATTGCTTTATAGATGATGGTGATGGACTTGTGAATGACTGTAAAGTGTATTGGCAGCCAATGTAAGGTTTTGAGAATGCACTTGTTCAATGTTCTGTTTTTTTTACACCCCCTGTTATCTGTAAACCGGCATGATGTGATTGTATCACGAATGCCGGTATAGAAAAAGCTTTAAATAAATAAATAAATAAATAAATGATGTTACATGGTCTTTTTGCCTTCCTCTTGCCCCATATTTGAAGCCATAGCTATAATAAGCAGTCATTGAAAGAATTCTCTGCTGAATCTTAGTCTGTTCAGTAAGATAGTTAGGGAATATGCTGCTAGCTACAGCCTTTCATCAGAGTTGATACAAATATGAATTACAAAATAATATCACAAAAGTTGGTGACAGAAATTCCACAACAAATGTGTTTATTTGCAACTTATTTATTTTTCTTTCTTTTCTTTTTAACCATTATCAGTACCCCCAAGTCTCTTGTCCTGTATGTTTGTCTTATTAGATTGTAAGCTCTACTGAGCATGAACTATCTTTTTGTGTATTTGTATCGTAGTGCTATAGAAATGTTAAGTAGTAATAGTATGTTTCAGAATTTGTACCCTGGGGTCTGTGTGTTTCTTATCTTATAGATTTTGGCAATAAGCAAGTGCAGTTATGAAGTTTGGGAGAAGCATCTTCGATTTTTCCATGCACCTATTAGGTGAAACTGGGATTACTCTTAATAAGATTTAGGAATGAATTTTCAAAGGAGTTATACATGTAAAAATAGCATATAACATGGAAAATTTCAAAAGCAAATTTAAGCATGTAAAACCTGATTTTATGCACATAAATTCTTTTTAAAATGACCTCCATAGTGTAAAATCATTGTAAATGTAGGGGAGCCCAAAATGGAGGGGTACAGAATACTGAACAGCCTGAAAAGAAATATAATCCATGATAGATCAAGAGGGCAGCAGACAGCAAAGGGCGGCCGGAAGTCTGCCACACAGTTATATGCTGCTATTGGAAGAATCTGCAGTAACACGGCATTCAGCGCCTGAAATGTTCAACTTATGCCCCGTGTATGTTCTTGTTATTGCTTTTTCTGTCACAAGAGCTAGATAAGGTGAAAAGAAGCATTCAAGCAGTCCTTTTAATTACCTAGTGTGATAAATTATTAGATTTCTTAGCTGAAAAGAAAACATAAAGGAATCCCTTCAACATATGCATGAGAATTTTGCTTGTAAAATTTAAAATGTAAAAAAAAAATACTCTTCCAGTTGATGATACTGAATAGTCTGGGGTTGCTTTACCCCTAGTCTATTTTAATTCTGGAGGGCAAATATCTAAGGAGATTCTGGATTGGTTTTCTTTCCAAATACTGTGTCGTAGATTTAATGTATTACAACGAATATAATAAAACAGAGACTTGGCAATCTTCATAATCCCAGCAGTGATTGTTACTTTGATCCCATGAGTCTGCAAGCATAGTTTCAAAGGGAAACTTGTCACAAGAGTTTCCTTTTGAAAATACTGTGCAAGCTGGTACACAGGGGATTGTTTACTCCACCTATTTTGCAAATTCAAAGTACAGTAGGTAAAGCAGGTGAAGGTATTTCTCTATAGGGAAAGGTACATATGTACTCTGGACAGAATGCAGACTTTTTCCTTTTTTGGGGGGGAGCAGACAAATTTCAAAGTTTTGGTAATCAATTGTTTTCCTGTTGAAATCCCTTTAAAAATTATTATTATTATTATTATTTAAGGATTTTATATACTGATATTAGTGGGGAACATCATGCTGGTTTACATAATAACTGAGAGTAGGGGGAAGTTACAAAGAACCGGAGAGGGGGAGGGGAAAGAATAGACAAAGCGGCCGAAGGGGTCGAGAAATGTGCAAACAATGCATATAGAATATATAATACTTGAAAAATAAATTAAGTAACAAGTGGAAAAAGGTAAACAAAGTAAAAAACAGTAAACTTTTTATACAGAAATAGTACAAAATTACCCCTAAATTAACTCTAAAAGAAACTCATTGAAGAAAAATATACTACTTCAAGGTTCTACTATGGGCCTCATTTTCCAGACGGATCGCACACGATACCAAGATGGGGGCAGAGTCGGCCCCGGAAGAGGAGGAGTCGGGGCATCACCGGGGCTGACTCTGCGAAGACGCCACGGACTACAAAAAGGTAAGGCCCTTTTCGCATCCTATTTCGCGCCCAATAGCTACACCTTCTATGGTGGCGCTATTGGGTACGAAACCGGCAGCGATCGCACCGCGACGGTGCGATCGCTGCCGGCTAGCACAGGCCCAGTCAGTCTGTTCTTCAGGATATCTACAATGAATATGCATGAGATAGATGGATTTGCATGGGAAAGATTTGCATGCAAATTTAACTCATGCACATTCATTGCAGATTTCTTGAAAACCCAACTGGTTGTATGTGCCTGAGCACTGGGTTGAAAACCCCTACACTAGAGATTATTTAATTCTTTATCCCTTTCTCCTTTTCTTCTTTTAATTTTACCTTTGGTATTTTTCATATGCTTTTTTCTTCATTTTCTTTCCTGAGTTAATTTTCAAAGGAATTATGTGTATAAAGTTAGCATATTTATGTGCTTACATAAATGCTATTTTAGAAACATAAAAAGATAAACACGCATTTTCAGTTTCACATACACAATTCCTTGTGAAAAAAGGGGCAGTCTAAGGGTGTTCTGGGACAGGGCCAAGAAGAATGTACATAAATTGTTATTTTATAACAGATTTATGTCAATACATTAGGCAACTTATTCGTGCAGTTCTATACCTGCTAATTATCTAGCCCAATTTATATCAGACTTGTCTGTTATCTGTGTTGGTGGGTGGGAAGTCTGGATGAACCGAGGGGAGTTCAGGGTGAAGTATTAGGAGGGTCTCAATGTACTGGAGACGGATTGGTGAACTGGTGGAGGTACAGGCAAACTGGTGATTTCAATTATGCATACATTTTTAAAAATATTCCAACTTCCATGTATAAATCTGGGTTTTACATGAACAAGTTCTGTTTTTCATTCGTGCATAAAATATACATGTGTAGGTTTATAAAATAGGTAGAGAAAGTATGCACTTTCAATGTATTGCTGATATGAATGCTTGGTGGATATATTATATATGTATTTCATAATCTGTGCAGACCAGTTATGTGCAGGTTATAAAAAAGTATAGCAGAAATCCGCATGTCCATATACACACGTATGTGTAGAGCCACGTGAAGTTGCTGTTTGGTTTTGCTGTTTGTTTATGTTCATTTATCTGGTTGTTTTATTGCTTATTTTGTCACTTCACTATTCATCTTTAGTTGTTGCCTTTAGAGTGTATTTTACTAGCTACTTTGTATTTGCTTTTACTGGCAGGAACCAGCACCAGGGATAATCTTTTGGATCACAGTACTTATCCATTTTGAGCAGCTGAAGGAAAGCTGTAAATCAGCAAGTGGCTGCAGAGGTGCCTGCCATGTCTGGTCTGAGCCAGCAATGAGCAGCAGCATATGAACTTTTTATCAATTTATGTACTTACTTATTTGTCTTTACTGTGCAGTGCCACCTCTAGGGCAACACAGTAGAAGCTTTATAAAAGGACCCCTTGGCATGGCAGAAAGGTGCCATGTGCATTCTTTTCACAATGAACAGCATCATCTTTTATAAAAGGGAGAGGAAAATTGATATCACTCACTTTTCAGGCTTCACATGGGTGATAACAGTGTCGTGCAAGGTTCCTAACCCCTGCCACAAGTAGCAAATATGAAGCTAGAGCCTCCTGTGTCCATAAAGGTGTGATGACGGGATGTTCTCTGTGGAGAGTTGCAGGTTAAGTGCTGCAGAGATGGACACCTTAAGTGGTGGGGATAAGGTTCATCACAACACAGTCCCTATCTTCGCTGTCCTGTGTTGATATGCTCAGTGATGTTATGAACCGATTGGCCATGAAAGCATTACGGGCATTGACTTGCAAATGGTCCAAATAAGTGAAGGTACTGCTATGCATTTTCGATTTCTCTTAATGAATGGAGAAGATAGAGTATAGACATGAAAACTGTATGTATGTGTGTGTGTGTGTGTGTGTGTGCGTGCGCGTATATACATGTGGACAGATACAAACTTGCCTTACAAGAAAGCATGCCTTGTACTGTACTAAGTTATCAGCATGGTGATTTTATTTAACATGTGTCTTGCTTCTGGTTTTTCTCCCATTTCTTCCTACAGATCCAATACTTTAAGTGTTTGAGAGGATATTTAAGTGAGGCAGTGAACAGACTGAAGTGTAACAGGCAAATTTTAAAACGAGTGCGTGGGTACCTATACATGCTGCATATCAGTGCACGAGTGAACATATGCATGGAATTTTAAACTGTGCACACATTTACACACATGAGGGGCGGATTTTAAGAGCCCTGCTCGCGTAAATCCGCCTGGATTTACGCGAGCAGGGCTTGCGCGCCGGTGCGCCTATTTTACATAGGCTCACCGGCGCGCGCAGAACCCCGGGACTCGCGTAAGTCCCGGGGTTTTCTGAGGGGGGCGTGTCGGGGGCGGGGCAGAGCGGCGCGCCGTTTTCGGGGCGGGACACGGCGTTTCGGGGGCGGGCCCGGGGGCGTGGTGTCGGACCGGGGTGGTCCAGGGGCGTGGCCGCGCCCTCCGGAACTGCTCCCGGGTTGCGTCTAGGCGCGCCAGCGCGCGGGGATTTACTTCTCCCTCTGGGAGGTGTAAATCCCCCAACAAAGGTAGGGGGGGGTTTAGACAGGGCCGGGGGGGGTGGGTTAGGTAGAGGAAGGGAGGGGAAGGTGAGGGGAGGGCGTTAGCGAATTTCGGAGCGGCCTCGGAGGGAACGGAGGTAGGCTGCGCGGCTCGGCGCGCGCCGGCTACACGAAATCGGTAGCCTTGCGCGTGCCGATCCAGGATTTTAGCAGATACGCGTGGCTACGCGCGTATCTACTAAAATCCAGCGTACTTTTGTTTGTGCCTACAAAAGTACGCGAGGGCGCCCTTTTTGAAAATCTACCCCATGAGATTTAAAATACACCTAGCACGCATGAGAATGCTCCTAATTTTAAGAGGTTATGCAAGCAAACCTACTTTGCATACCTTCCTTAAGAAATTGACAGCTTTAACGCACGCAAGTAAGCAGATTTTAAAACGTACTCGCGCAAGGGACATTTCCAGTTTTTCCAATTAGTCCATCAGTTTGCCCAGTCAATCTCAAGGTCATGCATACCTCTCTGGTTCTTCATTCTGCCTGACTTCCAGTTGACTCGGACCCCTTATCCTGTCGTATAAGCCCAAAAATGTGAAATCTGCAGACTTGTTTCTCATCAGGAGCCTCAGTAAATTTACATGGATAACAAGCCTCTGCATGCTGCACAGCAGATTTTAAAATACAGAGTTACACGAGTTACTGTTGGCCCTGTCCTATAATGCCCATGCTCCGCCCCTTATCCGCCCATATGGGTATATATGTGCATAATTTGCAGCTTTTTAAATTCAGCTTTGCTTGCATGCGGGCCATATACTTACGTATAGGGGCATTTTTGTGCAAGCAACACTTTTAAAATCAACCCCTGTTTTCGGCTACTTCTTCATACCATATTATGATGTCTTGCTATGATCATACAATGTGCATTTCTTGTGCTCAATTACAGATGCTGCTGATATTAGCAAAATGATTTGGAGTGACTAAAAAGGAATAATGAGCCTCATGCATATCACAATGAAGCTAATAATATAAAATATGCTGAAAATTGGAAGCAGGCCAAAACCCCACATAAATCAGGTTTATATATTTGGATTTATTTATTTTTTTTAGCTGCAAGGGGTTTCTCATCAGCCTTTTCAAAACATAGTATAAGACAGTGGTCCCATCTTGTGGTCAGTAGTCCCCCAGGGATCTACAAGACTATCTCAAGGGATCCTATAGAAGGGATGCCAGAAAGTTTAGCTGGGGAAAAAGTGAGTGGGCTGCTACTATCAGTGATTGAGCTGATGCCACAGGCCAGGAGCATGAGAATGAGGTCTGTTATGGCCCCAAAATCTTCATCAACGCTCAACTCCAAATCAAGGGTTTGATTTAGATTGTATATGAAAATGCATCAGCAAGCCTGACAACGTGCCCTGCACAATGCAGAGCCATCTGGTCTTTTAATCATTTGCGGCTGTAAAAGCCATCAAAAGAGCACTAGCAAGTGCTTCCAACAATTTTAAGAGAGAAATTTTTTGAAAAAATTTTTGTAACAAGAATTGTTTGAATTCATCAGTTGCTTCATCAGGAGTCAGTGTGACAAAGAATATATCGCAAAGATGTATCTGTGAACAAATGGTGCAGAATGGTCAGACATATTATAACAAGAAAAGTTTTTGTACTTAGCTTCATTAAAATGGTGCAGCGAACCTCTTCATTAGGATGCCAGGTCTCAAAAAAAGTTTCCGAGATTTGGTTTTTTTGAAACGTGCCCTCAAAACTCGGTTAATCGAGCATTGTTCATGTATTAGCACAGGTCGGTTAACTGCTCCACTGGCCTCACATTGCCTTGAATACTCTCACTCTTTTGATGATCTGAGGGCATGTGTATTGGAACAACTTCACCCTATGTGGCGCGGAGGAGATTTCAATACTTTGTTATTAAAGACTGAACAATGCTGGATTCATTATCTAGGCACAGTCCACCCTGCCGGTCTAAATGCCATATTGGAACTCAATGTTTTCTTATGAGAACTCCTTCATACCAGTATTATGCACATAACTGTCCCCATTTCTAAGGTAACATGATGCCCTGATGCCATGATGTCATCACGTTGGTAAAGCACTGGCTATTTAACTTTTCAGACCGGTCTAATGTGGTCTCTGTCCCGAATCTCAGAAACCTTTTTTGAGACCTGGTGTCCTAATGAAGAGGTTCACTGCACCATTTTAATGAAGCTAAGTACAAAAACTTTTCTTGTTATAATATGTCTGACCATTCTGCACTACTGCAAGTAAGGCTAAATGACCACTGGTATGGTTAAAAGGTGAGGTGAGAGAGGCTGTAATATCTAAAATAAAATCTTTCAAGAAATGGAAAAGGAATCCAAATGAAGAAAACAGGAAACAGCACAAAGCATTGATAAGGAAAGCAAAGAGAAAATTTGAAAAGAAGCTAACCATGGAAGCAAAAACTCATAATAAATGCTTTTTCAGGTACATTTGAGATAAAAAGCCTGTGAGGGAGTCAATTGGACCATTAGATGATCAAAGAATAAAAGGCGTACTTAGGGATGACAAAGCCATAGCAGAGAGACTAAATGAATTCTTTGCTTTGGTATTCACTGAGGAAGATATAAGAGATATACCCATGCCAGAAATTATATTCAAAGGTGATGGTTCAGAAAAATTGAAACAAATCTCATTTAACGTTGAAGATGTACTAGGGCAAAATGACAAACTAAAGACTAGCAAATCACCTGGATCAGATGGTATACATCCCAGAGTGCTGAAGGAATGGAGAAATAAAATTGCAGACCTGTTACTGGAAATTTGTAAGCTATCAGTAACATCATCTATTGTGCTTGAAGACTGGAGGGTTGCTAATGTAATACCAATTTTTAAAAAGGGATTAAGGGGTTATCCAGAAAACTACAGACTAGTAAGTTTGACATTTGTGCCATGCAAAATGATATAAATTATTATAAAGAACAAAATTGCTGAACATATAGATAAGCATAGTTTAATGAGACAAAGCCAACATGGATTTATCATATCATCTTTCCTTTCTTCTGCTCTATGGGAGGGATCTTGCAGGGCAGGTGCAGCTGAGAGGGCATGACCAGAGACTGGTGAATAAAGGTCTGAGCCTAGCTAAGATCAGCAGACTAGGCCCAGGTCTCAAGGAGGAAGGCAGCTTCCGAAGAATTTTGCTGTCCAAACATTGAGCTGAGATGAAGCTGAACCATGAGTAATTAAGTACACTGTTCTGAAGGGAAGACAGTCTACTGTCTGTGTGATTGTGAAGTTTTAATAAAGATACATTTTTTTAAAAAAAGGCTGGAGTCAGACTAGTTTATGCCTCCAGGCCTGTGGGAATCACCACTCGTTCCCACAGCATGTAATTTACACATGTAGCGGTCATGCAATTTTCTAAAGAATAATTTCTACATGTAAAGTATTAATTTACATGCAGAAGCCCCTTTGAAAATGACTCTTTTAGAGGCTGATGATGAGCTCATTTGCAGCTGGGGCAAAACCGCTCACAAAATGGTCCGCACATTGCCATGGCCAGGAGCTTCACAGATTATCAACCACAGCAATGCACAGAACATTTTGCAAGCAGCAGTCTTGTCCAGGATCACTCTGGCTTAACAGGGCCAAATGGCCCACATGAGTGCCCCTACAAATAAAAAATGTTCCAGCTTGATTCTCAACCCCAGCTCCTAGCCCCTTAGGAAGGTAAAAATATTGGTGGATCTTTTAGAAGCTTCACTTCTTTGTGGTATATGGCAAGGGAGTAAATGGGGTGAGCAGATCGGTCAGTACCATTTTAAAATAGCAGCCAGAGGGGCAGGAGTGAGTGAGCATTAATCCTGACCCCAGGAAGAATGCCCCTAGATATTGGCTAAGCTTGGGGGAATGGGGCAGAATTTTCTTGCAAACATTTTTTAAAGGGTCATAAGAGGGTAGGGCTTGGAGCAAAAACTTCTAAAATGCCCACTGCTATGGCAGCTTTTGGCCCCCTTAAGGGACGAGGGGCCAGGGATCAGTGTGAGGGGAGACCAGATCTCCAGGGAGAGGCTTTTTCTTTGAAGGGAGCCATATGCAGGATGTGTGACCCCTTTAAGGCTGTGTACCACTTCACGGCAAATCCTGCTCCCCCCAGAAAAATAACCTCACTGCTTTGAGATGTAGTGTTATTTTTATTTTTGTCCATAAATGGGCCCACAAAGCCTTTTTTTGAATGCCCATTTTTGCAAATTCCCCCCTAACAAGCGGTTTTGCATGCTTTTGCATCACAGCAACTATTTAAAGGGGGATTAAAATAAAATTTTGCATGTTGTAGACTACATGTAAAAGTTTGCTATAGCAAAGTGGACTTTTGAAAATTTTTCGCAAAATGGTTTCTTGCAAAATATTTCATGCAAAATACCAATTTTTTTTTTACAGTTTTTGTGCATTGTTTGGCAATTTGTAAATTTTTCAAGCAAAAAAATTATTTTTGCAAAAAACTTCACAGTTTAGCACATTGGCCTCTATAAGGCCAGTTTTCAAAAGTTTTTATATGAATAAACAATTTTACTTGCATATAAACTCCTTTTGAAAATTCCCCTTGTATATGTCGCTAAAAGTATGCACATATACATGCATGCAGCTAAAGGTAAGCACTGCTGTAAGTGCTGAATAGAGGAGGGACTGTTGGCAGGGTTGGGGCTGGGAGACTATTTTATTGGTGTAAATATACCTGCATTCTCTGCCAGCCTCTAAATTTTCAAAGGGAAACTCCTTGAGGAGCTTCCCTTTGAAAATGAGCTTGTAGACCTAGATATACAGAGTACCCATGGAGCTGCTACAGTCTGCAAAGGGCACTGAAACATTGTCCCCTGTGTGTTTCCTCTTGTGTACCTGGCTTTGTGATAATTTTGCAATCATTTATGCCCATGTAAGCTGCCTTTAGCGTATCATCTTTCCTTTCTTCTGCAAATACTGAAGAAAAGAATTGGCAAAAGAAATTGTTTAAGATTTTGTGCCTTCCGCTGATTCCCTTTTCTTTTTTTTTTTTTTGCTAACCCCACTTCCTCCTTTTATCTTTACTACTTCCCCTTTGTTTTTTCAGATCTCCCTGATCTATTTCAACAGTGTTATAACAGCCCCATATTTTTGTTGCCAGGGTTGTACTATATTTTAATTAATATTATGGCACTGTCACAGTATAATTTATTAAAACCTGAAAAAATACATGAATCACCAAACTAGTTTACATAAGCTCTAATTGGTTAATTACTGTAGAAGCATCATGGATTTACCAGAATATAATAGGGAAAAGTCATATTTTTTGGGACATGTTTAATTATCTGGATCCAGTAGCACTGTTTTTATTCAATCTGTTTTATATGAATTACTATTCTACAGTTTTCTTCATTAGAGTGCAAATTAGATTTGCTTCGCTTGTTTCTGATTGGCTTAATTGCCCAGTTACAGCTGAAGTAAGAATAAAATTGTAATAAATTGAGCAGATGTTTGACCTAGTCTGCTAAGATCTTTAATAGTCAATTCCAATAGGAATTTACATTTAGCAGTTTAATAAGAGGCCTGGGAAGTGCATTTGATCAATTAAACAAACTGTTTTTGTGCAGTAGAGGAAAAGCTTTGTGTCTAAGCTTTCAGATGCTGCCATTATTTTTCAGCATTTTAGATAGCTTTTGCCCCTTATCGGGCAGAGAGCAAAAATACATTGTCAGAAGGGCAGTGGTCCCAACCTGGTGCTAGAGGGGCCTCAGCCACTCTGGTTTTCAGGATATCCACAATGAATATATGCATAAGACAGATTTGCATATGAGGGAGGCAGTGGATGCAAATCCACCCTATGCATATTCTGTTGCGTGCCCCATCCGTGCTGGGCCCATGCACGGGCCAGCTCACCTCTCCAACTCCTCTGCAGGTCCCAGGTCGGCCTCTCCAGCAGCAGCCTCAAGCTCCTGCAGGCCTCGGTGTCCCGTGGCGGTGGTCGCCGGGCCTTCCTCAGCGCACCAGGTTTCACGGTGGGGCTCGGCGTCCTCCATGGCATCGGCCCCGCCCCTAGGCACGCGTGCGCGGACCGCCCGGTCCCTTATAGGGCTAAGGGCTTATCCAAGCTCCACGGTGCATTCTGACTGAACGCAGTACAAGAGGAAGTGCCTGCCTGCTCTTCCTTGCCTTGGCAATCGGGTCGACACCGTGTGTGTGTACTAGTTTGCCTCAGTGTCTCATCGCCTGTTCCAGACTTGTTCCAGTCTTGTTCCAGCATCCTCCTGTTCCAGCATCTGTCTGTTCCTGCGTTCTCCCAGGTAGTACTTCTTGGACTGACTCTGTGGTACTGACCTTTACCTGTTCTTGACCACGTTGATCACTGCCCAGATTCTGACCTCTGACTGCCTCCTTGACCATGTCTGATCTCTGGAACCTGACCCCTGCTTTGGCTGACTACTCTCGGACTGATCCCTGGAATTTGACCTCTGCTTTGGCTGACTACTCTCAGACTGATCCTTGGAACTTGACCTCTGCTATTACTGACCATGCCTCCTTGATTCTGGCCCTGCTCCTAGCCTTGTCATCGCAGACACTGTACTGGCCTTCCTTGATCCCTCAGGCCTCCAGTTTAGACATCAACCGCACACCCTTCATCTTGGTGGGCACACCATTGAACTTCCTTTCTGGGAGACCCTGCGAGGCCCACCTAAGTCCAAGCGGCCCGGGTCCCCAAGGGCTCCACCCAGGGGGACCGCGGGCTTCCAGTGGTGAAGCTCCAGCTAGCCTCTGTCTCCTCCTGTGCTTCGCCTCTTGGTGGCAGGTGCTTCCTGGGTCTGACCAGGGAGCTGCCCTACACTGCTCCAGAGCAAGAGTCCACCTCCAAGCGCAACATATTCATTCTGGATATCCTGAAAACCAGACCAACTAGGGGCTCCTTTTGGAACAGGATGGGGATCAGCAGAAAATAGTCAATAGCAGAAATATTTCTTATATTATTTTTATATCCACTGCATTCATATTCTCTAAAAGTCTGCTGAAATTTTTTTATTTAAACAGGAAAAGCATTGGACATATTTGCTAATCTCTAAGGATAGTGTAATATAGTTCTGAAAATCTGATCCAACCGTTTATTGTTTTCATAGAAGGGAAGTAGAGCTTTAGGTCTGGCCAAAACGTCAAACTTCTTGGTGGATATTAGTATGTCTTATACACATCACTTTCAGCCACTTGGTCCAATAGTGATTGACCACTGTTGTGATATAAGGTAGTAATATTGATTGACCACTATTGATCCTTGCTTAAATTGCTAGGCAGCCAGTTAACCCTTTGATCCAGCTTCACATAATCAGATGGACTTAGTTCTAACTTCCAAAATGTTAATCAGAACAATGATTACATAACACTCACTGTGAATGAATTAAAATCAAGAGTAACTGCACAAATTCTGGAATTTCACAGTTGATGAGTTTCTCTTAATATTTTAATTGAGTTGAAATGAAGCAAACTGTAACTGTGACAGAAGCTGGAGTTCAAACTGCAAATCTAAATGAATGCATGAGTGGCAAGTAACAATGCCCTTCTCAGGAGTTTGTGCCTAAAGGATACAGGAAGAGCATCCAAGCAATAAACTATCCCAGGCTGCTCTGGATCAAAGGGACCAATGAAAAAGGGAGAAATACTGAGAGAGAAAAGGCAGTGATACGCTGCTGCTTTGCTCCTGCCTGTCCCCAGACTCCTCTAGAAGCGCACGCGTGCCTCAGCCCTTTATTTAAAGAACCTGCAGCGGGAAAATCCTCGTGGCCCCAACGAATGATGTCATCAGTCCTTGTCATCTACAGCTCTATAAAAGGGCTCTCTTCCACTTCCTTGGGGCGTTCGCATGGATCCTCATAGTCGTCTGTGCTTCCTTCACCATGCAAGTCTCTCTGCGGTCTTCACCTGTCTTGATGGTCTTTATGTTAGATGTTCCTGGTTTCCTGTGAATGTTCTTGGGCTTGTCTTTATTGGAGTTCCTTCGTTGTCTGTCCGGTGTCCCTGATGTTCCATGTTCCTGATATTCCGTGTTCCTGATCTTCCAGTCTGGGTCCTGATGTTCCAGCCTCCAGCTCTTCATCCTGCTTCCAGGTTTCCTTCTTGCCCACCCTTCCTAGTATGCCTTTGTCATGGTCCGTGACCAGCTGTATAGGGCGCTTTGTGGCACAAGGCCTGACTTCATGTCTGCAGCGCAAGTCTCCGGAAGGCCCTTGCTTTTAATGCCGAGGTCTGCTCCTGAATCCTGAGTCTTGAATCCTTGAATCATGTTCTTGGTCTTCAGAGTTCCTTGTTCCTGCTTCCGTCCATGCCCTAGACTCAAGCCAGAGGCCTGCTCCGCTTTAGCGTGGTCCGCAACAAGCCACGGGCGGCTGTGTAGGGCACACCTTGGTGCAGGCCTCTCCTGAATCTTCATCATGTTTCCAGTTTTCATCTTCTCATCTGGAGTCTGCTTTGCTTCTGAGGTGGTCTGCAACCAGCCACGGGCAGATGTGTAGGGCGTGCTACAGTGCAGTACTCACCCTGTACTAGTGCCTGAATCCTGAATTTGAATCTGAGTCTTCCAAGTTTCTCAGTTCCTTGTCCTGTCCTGTTCCTGCCCTCAGCCTCCATCTGGCCTCACACACTCGTCGTTCCCAAGCGGTGGGTCCGAAGGGTTACCGAGTGGCTGGAGTGCTACTCCTGAGACCAGCATTGTGCTGCTGGGTCTCACCTGTACGTGTAGGTCTTGATCCTGGTCCCCTCCTTGTTCCAGCTCCAGCCTGTGCTTGGACACTCTCACCTCCTACGGTGTGTGCTTGGGGCTCCTTCCTGAACCACACCATGGTCCAAGGGCTCACATCCCTCCAGAGCAAGTGACTGCACCCCCGCGCTCGCAACAGGCAGAACAGGCAATGTCCAATCTGAAAGTTCAAAACAATCAATCAGCATCTCCAGTGACCTACCAGAGCAGAAGTCATGCACACTGCAGAAAATCTAAGCTTAACAATATTACAACAGGACACAGGATGAAGTTCAATGAGGTAGTATGGAAAACAACCTACCTGGAAATATATTAATTAAATTTAGAATCATCTTTGACTAATATGAAGGATCATCATACAAAACTTGATGGTAACAAACTTTAAAACAACAACTGTAGGTTATAATCATCAGTCCAGTGATAAAAATTCTTGAATTTGCTAAACACTTTTCAAGTGTATAAATTGGTAGCGTTTTTTCTCTAGTTGTATGCAATTGAAAAACTCTCTCTAGTCTGCATGCAATCTTGACATGGGTCTGTATTTCGAATCTTTCTGCATCAGGAGGAACACCTTCTCTTTTCTTCAAGGAATGAGATCCTCATGCAGCCATCTTACACAAATAATGAAGCCTTCATCCTATTGGAAGGAAACAAAACAACAATTTTATAGGTATTCCACAAGCACATAACAAAGATCCTCATATGCAATAGAGCAGTACTACTTTTAATCAAGTTTAAATGACCGAATGCCATTCTATTTCTTCATTCAAACCCTCGGGCTTATTCAAACTGAGCTTAATAATCCAATATTGCTCCCCTAAATTTAGATGTGCTTGAGGTTCACCACCATGAGTATATGATGGAACATGCTCCAATATAGTCCAATGCAGATCACTAAAATTATGTCCCAACAAAGCACAAATGTTCCACAATCAGTGCTTGTATGTTTTTGATATTTAAACAACTCAGATGTTCAGTGAGACAAATTCCAATCATTTGCTTGGTGTGCCCAGTATAGACTTTTTGTCATGGACACATAAAGATGAATTTTAAAAGCCTGGCGAGCACCAAAACTGGGAGATATGCACACAAGTTGGGTGACACATGCCGAGCGGATTTTAAAAGCCGCCTGTGTATGCGCCTATCTCCCACTACACGCACAAATGTAAAGTTCCAAAAAGGGGAGAGGTGTGGGCATGGCCTGGGCGTCACGCGCACCCGTCTATGCGCTTTCATTGGCCGGAGCGCCCAAATAGATGGGCGCTCTGGCCAATGAAAACACATAGACGGGCGTGCTTTCATTGGCCAGAGCGCCCGTCTATTTGGGCGCTCCGGCCAATGAAAGCACATAGATGGGTGCGCGTGACGCACGCCGTGATGTCACGCGCCCGTCTATGTGCTTTCATTGGCTGGTGCACCCAAATTGACGGGCGCTCTGGCCAATGAAAGCACGCCCGTCTATGTGCGTTTGGAGGGTATGTGTAGGGGAGGAAATGAACTGCGGGTCTGAAGTACGTTTGGATGATGGAGGTTGAATCGCAGGTGATGGTAGTGTTCGGCGTACTTTGGATAATGGGGACAGTGAGAATTGTTAGATTGGGGTACACTGGGCAGATTTCTAGGTGCTGTGTAGGGGGGGAGGGCTAGTAAGGTGGGTTTCCAGACTCGTGCTAGATAAATTTTATGGACGCTGTAAGGGGAGGGGAGGCAAGTTGGGTGCCATCTTTTGGCAAAGTCTGGGAGCTGTGCAGAGGTTAGGCTGGAGCGCCCAAATCGACGGGCCGATGGAGCCCTAGCTGTTGCCGAGCCAGGAGAACTGGGACCTGCGCGGGGGGGACCGCTGCGAGCCGCTTTCACCGCCGTCTGCCCCCTCCAGAGGGCAGCAGAGAAGGGAAGGGGCTGAAAAGCAACAAAAGGTAAGTTGGCACATGTCGAGCCGCTTCGGGAGGAGGGGATTTTCGGTTTCTTTTGGGGGAAAGTTTGCCGTCTACCATTACCCCTGCCTCTAACGCAGGGGTAAGGGTAGGCGGTAAGTTAGCAGGTTAAACGCGCGGCAAAACGGCAGGGTAAAATAGCGATAGTTGGGGTGCGCATTACTGTATGGGAGGGAATAGCTAATTTGATCGTTTACATCTGATATACATGCCGCGTGCGGAAGACTTTACCCAGGGATTTAAATAGGCGGTAAGAATGGGTTAAAGGGGATAGTGTATCGCAGGTTGGACTAACGCGGCCGGAAAGTGAGTAGAAAGCGGGTTAGGAGCAGGGTAACTGCGGCCCCACTTTACTGTATTGAGCTGTTTGTTAGTGTCTAAAATTAAAGTCTTTACTGTTCAAATCATGATGGTAAATGGCACAGTATATTAAACTGCAGCACCACAGAATGTTCTTGTTTTCTTCTCTTTTAGTCTCTTTCTCTCTATCTATGCAATATTCTCATACCAGGGCAAGGAAACATCCACTATCCAGATGGAATTCCCAGGTTGGCAGGGTTTCCTTAAGTTGGCTGAAAACTCCTTCAAATCTGACAAAAATAGTAAATAGTCTATGGTACAGAAAGTAAATCTTCTCCCTCTCTCCCAGGGGGATGAAAACATTGGCTGGGAGTCCTCAATGATTGATGGTTTCCCTTACTCATGGTTAGCAGATCTTCCAGATCTCTTTGGTTCTTATATTGTCTCTTTAACTCTTCTTCCTGGATGTTTGAAAGGAGGGAAACCCTTGAAGCAAGCAGCTCTCATTGCTTCAAACAGGAAAGAAGAGGGCAGCCAAAACTTTCTCCTGGATCTTAAACTCAAAGTCTTTTTCCCTTAACTGAATTTAACAATGGAGTTCCTCCTTGCATCAGGTCACTGGCATCATAGAAGGTATGGAGGGCAGGTCTTCTCTAACCTGTACAGCCCCAGACACAGGGTTCCCCATGCTCTGGGCCCAGGTGGTGTACAGGCTCTCACAAGGCTCCTATGACTTAAAATCTTAAACTCAAAAAAATATACCCAGAGGGAAAATCCTAGCCAGCCAGGGAGTGGACTGGATAAGGAAAACCTCCCAACCATGGTCAGTATCTCCAGGCAGGGTTTGCCTGGCTCCTCTGACTAGGCCTGAAAAAAACAACTCAAGCAAAACTCCTCACCATCTTCTAACTCTCAGCAAACCATAAGGAACTGCCTCCTGAGCTCCCTGTAGAGAGCTGCTTTATAGACTCTCAGGGGAAAAGCTATTCCAGACTCCTCAAAGGGAGGGGCTGCATTTGAATGGATCCTCTCCCACCTCACTTACTTATACTCTTACTAGCTCAAGTAAGGGTTTGCCCAGGCCTTAATGGTTACAGACTGGCTATCAATTACACTTATATCAGATTGGGCAGTATGAGAAATAACACATTAATTAATTTTGCACTTACATACAGAGCCTGTGAGGGGGCTACAGTGGGCTAGAGTTTGTGGCTTGCTTGACGGTTCTGTTTGAGCTATTGGTACCGGTAAGGCATGGTCCTCAGTGGAAAGCCAAAAGGCAGGTATGTGACAATAACCATAGTAGGCAGGGGGACTCATACGGGTGAAGACATTGCTGAGGAAGGACAGAGTCAGGCCTTTGAAGGATTTATAGGTTAGAAGCAGGATCTTGAATTTAGTACTGTAGTGTGTCGATGGCCAGTGAAGGATTTCAGTACTGGGGTGATGTGCTCAAATGTATGTACCTTCTTTATCAGGCAGGCAGCAGCATTCTGGATATACTGTGCTGGTGATGGCTCTGGGTGCTCAGAATCCTACCTACAATATGTTACAGTAGTCCAGGTGAGAGATGACTGTGGCATGAATGGCAATAATGAATGTGGTATCGTGCAGAAGAGATGGTAGAGTTGGTGGAGGTAGAAGAAAGCTGATTTAGTTATTTCTTGGACCTGGGCTTTGGTGGATAGTTGAGAATCTAGCATGAAGCCAAGACTCCTAACTTTTGAGCTGAGTAGAAGATTTACTCCTCCCAGGATTGCTTTCAGAGAGGATGAGTAGTGTCTTTTTTTCCCAATCCAGAGCAGCAGGTAGCTGGGACCCACTCCACTTCCTCTATGGTGGCTCCTGCACCTACCCCATCCTGCTACATGCTGGAGGGGAGTAGGGGGCAGCGCACTCCCTGACTCCTCAGTGCATGGAACTGCATTATCGGTCTCCCAAGGGGTGAGGCGACAATACATACTGGGGCCACTGACTTGCAGCTAGGAGGCATGGCTGCTTGTAGTAGGCTGCCTGTGGTACTGCTTGCAGCTGCAAAAAGTCCCCTTTCTTCTTTTTATTTTTTATGGGAAGAAGTGCTGCTTCCCCTTCTGATGTCCTATATATATATATATATATTTATTTATTTATTTATTTATTTATTTATTATTTTTTTTTTTTTAAACCAATTGATCTGAATTCTGGCCAAATCGGCAGCCAGTGGGGGAGAAATGGACTCCCCTAGCAGATGCGGAAAAGTCAGCAGCATGAGAAGCAGGAGCAAAAGGGACGGCTGCGAGTTGCGCTCCAGATGTTAGCTTCCCCACGCTGCTGGCTCCGCTCCCCGGCCCACCTTTCCAAGCTTTAAATCACCCAATGGGATCCCTGGGAGCCAGCCAGCCCGCCCGGGATCATTCCCTCCCCCAGAAGGCATGGCTCCTCTTTGGCCCACCTCTTTCCTGAGCAGCCTTACGCCTGCTTGTACCTTTCCGGGCCTCCGCGTGCAGGCTTGCAGCTTTAGTGCCGCAGGGCAATATCACCACGGCGCTAACGTCATTAAAATGCAACGCCAACCCCTCCGCATGCCATACCAGCGATGTGTAAAGGCCCAGGACCAGAGCCAGTGAGTGCCTGAACGCATCCCACTCCCTGCTCCTGGCACAGTGCCAGGTTACCGACTGTGTCCAAGCATTGGCTTGGTGCCGTGTCATAATTAGGGCAAGCTAGATGGACTCTACCGACCTTATCTGCTATCATATTTTGTGTTTCTTTTATTCTGTATTTGCTTGGCTATGTTTATCTGGCACACAATCTACCAAAACAGAAACTAAAACTGGGCTCCTGAACTATTCTAGTTATGAACTGCATCCAAAGAATAAAATTACACCTTTCAAGAGCCACCTTAAAAGTGAAAAACTCAATCAAAACCTATATCTGATCTTTACAAATAGTTTTCAAAGACAGTAAGCTTTGCCTCTGCATGATCGCTGCATTTTTATATTCATGAGCAACTGCTATGCTGAATAAATAACTTCACTCTGAATTTTTAGGGAATGTCATGGAAAGGGTGATTACAGCATTCTGTTTCTCCAGCGTGTTCTCTCTGTTTTCTTTTTTTGTTATTCAATGTGGTAACACATTTGCGGGTGCGGTTTCTCACAGATGGCACAGATATTTTGTGACCGAATAACAAGGATAAACCAACTGCCATTTGCCATCACAGTTTTGCAGATCGTCCCTCTCTGTGTCGGAATCACTTTTAAATAATATTGTTTTAGCATGATAACAATACAGAGCTTCACATTTAAGAGGCGCAGTGCTTCTTCACACATCTAGCCTGGGATGGCTGTTGCTCCTAATTTTAAGAAATGAAGATAACTTAGTAAGCTTATAAAGAATCCAGCATGTCACCACCTATTTAGCTGTTTCTCTGAAATGTAAAATGATAAGGGATTGTCACACAGGAATATAGTGGTGTTGAATCCCATTGTTAAAGATAGAATTGGGATCATTAAAAACTGCACATTCTTTTTTAGTCCTAACTTTTTATTGTCACTCTGGTAGAAAAGCTTGTTGAAAATAACAGGGTAAAACGCACCCCTAGTGCCTTCCTCCTGACAGCCAATAAGGCCCACAAACTGAGGCTCCCACTCACTAAAGTCCTCACCTGCAAAACACGAATCAACTCAGCAACACCATACACTAATTTCCCATTTACTGCACATCCCTAAAACATTAGGGATGTGCAGGGAAAAAAAAATTGTTTTTGTTATTCAATTTGTTTCGGGAGGTTTATTTCCCATGAATTTCAGTTCATGGATTGCTTGATTCGTTGGATTTGTGTGAAAAAAATTCCTGGCCCCCACTTAACTGGTCCAGTGGGGATCCGCTGGCGGAGAAGAGGCTGAAGCCTCAGACTTGCATAGGCTGAAGCCATGGGAGGTTCACCACAGCCTCAGCATCTCAAGGCTGACGCTTTGGCATAGACCAAAGCCAGAACCCAGGCCCGATGCTGCAGCCTGGTCAGGAAGCCGGGTTCCGCTGCAGGGGATTCGGTCCAGACCCAGGCCCGATGCCATGACCTGACCCGGAGGATGGGTCCCAATGCCTGGGCCTGGGCCTGGGCCTAGGCCAGGTACCAAGCCCAGGCCCAAAGCCACAATTTGATCCAGAGACCAAGACCTGATGATGTGGCCTCGGCCGGGACATAGGCCTGACACCGTGACCCAGCCCAGAGGCTGGGTTATGATGCCTCAGCCTAGGTTGGGAACCAAAACCAGGCCCAATGTCGTGCCACGATCCAGACGCCAGGTCCCAATGCCAGGCCCTCAGCCTGAATCCAGGCCTGATGCTGTAACCCCACCTGGAGGTTGGGTCCTGATGCCAGGGTCTAGGCCTGGACCCAGGCATGATGCCAGGGCCTCGGCCATAGAATGCCATACATCAAAATGGCACTTTCTGCTGGGGTGAATACGCAGGAGTTAATTAACTCCAGAGTAACCCCAGCGGACACCCTTCATTTGGCATTGAAGAGCATAAGAAGGAAGACAGACTGCAAAGCTTCCAGGCCTGGACACCGAGGCCTGGGCCTGACCCTGACCCTGGACCAAGGCCCAGAGGTCCAAACCCAACCTCCAAGTCGGTTCATGACATTGGGCGTGGCTCCAGCTCGAGGCCACAGCATCGGGACCCAGCCTCCTGGCCGGGTCACAGCATCGGGCCTGGGTCCGGGCTGAGGTCCAAGCGTTGGGCATGGAATTGGGCCTAGCCAAGATATTGGGATCTGGCCTTCGGGTCAGGTTGTGGTGACAGGCATGGGTCCGGGCTTGGGCTTGGGTCCCAGCCTAGACCGAGACCCTGGCATCAGAACCCAGCCTCCGGGTCAGGCTTCGGCATGGGCCTGGGTTTGAGCCGATGCCCCAGTCTCGGGACTTGGCTTCAGGGTCAGATCAAAGTGTTGGTCTGGCATCAGCACCCAGCCTTCAACGAATACCTGACAGATCAGGTAAGGTTTTTTTTTGTTTTAGTTTTTCAAGGGGGGGGGGGGGTCGTACTTGGGCCTAGGCCATTTTCCCTACTTTGGGCCTTGGCCTATGCCCGAGCATGATGCTGGCACGTCAGCCTAGGCCCAAAGCCGGGACCTCATCTAGGGCATAGGCCACGGCCCCTGCTTTGTGCCTTGGCCTATACCCTAGGTGAGGTCCCGGCTTCCGGCCTTGACCTAGGCCTGATGCATTTATTTTAAAAAAAATGAATGGATAAGGTTTGTTTCATTCAGGGGGCCCCCAACTTGTTTTGGGGTCCCCAAATGAAACGAATTAGCCTTATTTAAAGCATTTTCATTTTAAATGAATGCAGATCCCAATTGTCCATGTCTATTGGCAAACTTGAATATTACCCCTTGTAATTTAGCTGGATAAGTTTGCGTTTCAGGTATTAGGGATGTGTAAGGGAAAAAAAATTTCATTTTTGTTTTTCGGTTCATTTCAGGAGGTTTTTTTTTCCCACGAATTTCAGTTTGTGGATTGCTTGATTTGTTTCATTCGTATGAAAAAATACAGCTGTACAATTCCCGTGCATCAAAATGCTGCCGTCTGCTGGGTGTATGCGCTGGAGTTAATTAACTTCAGCATGACCGCACCGGACATGTCAATGTGCTTGCGAGCAAAGAAGATGTGTGAAAAGAAGCTCCCAGGCCTGGGCTATAAGGGCTGGGCCTGACTCTGGGCCAAGGCCCAGGTGTTGGGACCTGGCCTCCTGCTGAGGCCTCGGTATTGGGCCTGGATCTGGGCCTAATTCCTGGCATCAGGACCTGGCCTCCGGGCCGAGTCATGGCATCAGACCTGGACCCGAGCCAAGATTTAGGCCGAGGACCTGTCATTGGTACCTGCCCTCCAGATCAGGTCATGGCATCGGGCATGGTTCCGGGCCCTGTCCTAGGCTGAGGCCCTGGCATCAGGACCCAGCCTTCGACGGATATCCGATGGTTCAGGTAAGATTTTGTTTTTGTTTATTTTTTAATTTTAGGGGGTGTCGCTCGGACCTAGGCCATGGTCCTTGCTTTGGGCCTTGACCTATGCCCAAGGGCTTAAGCCACGGCCCCTGCTTTGGGCCTCGGCCCATGCTTTAAGTGAGGCCCCAGCTTCTGGCCTAGACTTACGCCCAATGCATTTGGTTAAAACAAAACAAATGAATAAGGCTCGGGGCCCCCTGAATGAAATGAATTAGCCTTTTTCGACACGTTTTTAAAGTGATATGCAAGGAAATTTAACATATATATTTCAGATTCTTTTACCTCCATTATAATGTATAATTCAAGAGATTTTCTAACATAGTGTGGCAATGAAAATACCAGTTTTACCAAATATCCTACTCTTTGACCAGTCCATCCGCAGGTTATCAAGACTCTCCTGACTTTTCAGCCTGAAGTCTATCAGCCAGTCAGTATTTCATTTTTAAGACGTTTATGATCACATACTCCAGATATTGAGCAGGAGTAAGTATACACTACTTAGCTGACAAATTTACATGCATAAATGGCATATAAAATAGAAATTTGCTTATGTAAATGTTGGCCCCTCCCCATAATGCCCCTTTTTTACATGTGCATATTTACTAATACACCCTGATGTACGTGAGTATGTTGAGGTTTCTAAAATCACAAAAAAAGAGCAAAAAGAATCCCAAACAAATCAAACTGTCAAAAAAAGGGGGGGGGGGGGGATCAATCAGCAAACTCAATCACAAATAATGATTACCCATAAGCTAATCATATGTTGAAAAATATTGTGTTAATGATAGTATAACTATTTGTTAGAACCGCATCAGCAAGCCAGACAGCGTATCTATTGCATTGAATGAGATCGCTCGGTCTTCTCAATCACTTGTGGTTTTAGACAGTGTCTTGCTGGAAAAGGGTTTTTACACAAAGCATTTTAAGTCCTCTTCTATGAACCCATAGTGGAACTTGTTGTCAAATTTTCAACACATAATCTGGACATGCTGAGTAGATATGTCAAATTATTGTAACAATTTAAGCGTTTTAAGCCTGGTCAAACTGCAAACCGGAACTTCAAAGAGGCTCAACCACGGCCGAAGTTTTGCTTGAAAAGCTTCATCAGGAGCCTGTCTTGTGAATATTCTAGCCAGACAAAAATGTCTCCAGTGCAACCAACCTTTTAGAAGGAAAAAATATATATATAAGTAAATGTATATGTAACCACTTAGCTTTCTTGGTAGTCACGAATGCTGAATCCTTACTCGGGACAACGATGTCTCCTGTTTACTTCCAACACCGAGCAGAGACCGAGAGAAAACACAACCTCTGTTTAAATCAGGCGGGATATTGTGTCACATGAACCAATAGAAACAGGTCAATACAGGAATGACGTCATCTTGTGATGATTTCAAGAACTTCAAAGGAACACCTGTAAATCTAAACTCACATTTAGTCCAAGAGGGTGTACTGTGCGAGTGTGCACAAATGATGTATCCAATGTTGTTCAGATCGAAGTAATAGGAGATTGAAATCTCCTCCGTGCCATTGTGGCAAGGTACTAAACAGGAATTTAATGTCCATGGTGAGACCGCACCTTGAATACTGTGTACAATTCTGGTCGCCGCATCTCAAAAAAGATATAATTGCGATGGAGAAGGTACATAGAAGGGCTACCAAAATGATAAGGGGAATGGAACAACTCCCCTATGAGGAAAGACTAAAGAGGTTAGGACTTTTCAGCTTGAAGAAGAGACGACTGAGGGGGGGATATGATAGAGGTGTTTAAAATCATGAGAGGTCTAGAACGGGTAGATGTGAATCGGTTATTTACTCTTTCAGATAGTAGAAAGACTAGGGGGCACTCCATGAAGTTAGCATGGGGCACATTTAAAACTATTCGGAGAAAGTTCTTTTTTACTCAACGCACAATTAAACTCTGGAATTTGTTGCCAGAGAATGTGGTTAGTGCAGTTAGTATAGCTGTGTTTAAAAAAGGATTGGATAAGTTCTTGGAGGAGAAGTCCATTACCTGCTATTAAGTTCACTTAGGGGTAGATTTTTTAAAACTGCGCGATCGCGTACTTTTGTTTGCGCAGCAGGCGCAAACAAAAGTACGCTGGATTTTATAAGATATGCGCGTAGCCGCACGTATCTTCTAAAATCCTGGATCGGCGTGCGCAAGGCTGCCGATTTTGGGCAGCCGGCGCGAGCCGAGCCGCGCAGCCTGCCTCCGTTCCCTCCGAGGCCGCTCCGAAATCGGAGCGGCCTCGGAGGGAACTCTCTTTTGCCCTCCCCTCACCTTCCCCTCCCTTCCTCTACCTAACCCACCCCCCCGGCCCTATCTAAACCCCCCCTACCTTTATCCATGGATTTACGCCTCCCGGAGGGAGACGAAAATCCACGCGCGCCAGCAGGCTGCTGGTGCGCCCCGACCCGGGGGCGCTTCCGGAGAGCACGGCCACGCCCCGGAATGCCCCCGGGCCGGCGCCACACCCCGGGCCCACCCCCCAAATGCCATGCCACGCTCCCCAAACGCGGCATCACTCGGCGACGCCCCCGAACGCCCCCGACACGCCCCTTTCCAGAAACCCATGGACTTACGCGAGTCCCGGGTTCTGCGCGCGCCGGCGGCCTATGGAAAATAGGCTCGCCGGCGCGCAAGGCCCTGCTCGCGTAAATCCGGGCGGATTTACGCGAGCAGGGCTTTTAAAATCCGCCCGTTAGAGAATAGCCACTGCCATTAGCAATGGTTACATGGAATAGACTTAGTTTTTGGGTACTTGCCAGGTTCTTATGGCCTGGATTGGCCACTGTTGGAAACAGGATGCTGGGCTTGATGGACCCTTGGTCTGACCCAGTATGGCATTTTCTTATGTTCTTATGTTCTTATGGGTAAATTCTCGTAACAATTACTTGAAATTTACAGCCAATTTTCAAACCTGCCAGATTACATTTCTTGATATTCTTGTTGTCAAAGTGACTGATGGATTCACAACTATTTTACATGGAAAACCTGTAAGCAGCACCACTTTGCTGCATTTTACGAGTGCTCATCTGCTGCACCTTAAAGAAAATCTCCCTACGAGTCAGTTTTTTAGAATTCTCAGATTGTGTTCATCTATGTATGAATACAAACATCAGTCCAAATTTCTTAGTGACAGATTTCTGGATCGTGGTTACCCAGCTCAGTGTATTAAACGAGCATACATGCGAGCGAAAAATGCACATCGTGATTGGTTATTTTTGCCTCACTCAGACAACACAGATGAAACAGACATTACAACATTTGTTTGCCCGTTTTTTCCTATGGCTTCTACAATGCGGAATCTTATTTTTCAGAATTGGCATATTGTACAATCTTATGAAGAGTTTGCTCAGTTGCCTTGTTGTACCTACACCTGTGGATCAAATTTAAGGGACCAATTGGTATTTACAGACTCTACTCCGCGTATTGCATCTACTGAAGTTGGTGCACATAAAGCATGTGGTAACTGTTCTGTTTGCCCAGTCATGATGAATGTGTCTTCTCTTTTCTTCCCAACATTAAATGAGACAGTTTCCTTGCAGGCTTCAACATCATGTATGACAACAGGGGTGGTTTACATCATTAAATGCCCCTGTGACAAATTCTATGTGGGGAAAATTGGACGCTCCCTTCGAATTAGACTAATAGAACATCGTTCTTGTCTTACTAACAACCACATTACTGCTTCATTGGTTAATCACTGCAATGATTTTTCACACACGTTTACTGATTTATGTGTCTGTATCCTAGAGCATATTCGCCCTGACTGGTGCGGAGGAGATCTCAGTCTCCTATTACTTCGATCTGAACAGCGTTGGATAAATCGTTTGTGTACAGTACACCCTCTTGGACTAAATGTGAGTTTAGATTTACAGGTGTTCATTTGAAGTTGTTGAAATCATCGCGAGATGACATCATTCCTGTATTGACCTATTTCTATTGGTTCATGTGACCCAATAGCCCGCCTGATTTAAACAGAGGTTGTGTTTTCTCTCGGTCTCTGCTTGACGTTGGAAGTAAACAGGAGACATCATTGTCCCGAGTAAGGATTCAGCATTCGTGACTACCAAGAAAGATAAGTGGTTACATATACATTTACTTATATATATATTTTTTTCCTTCTAAAAGGTTGGTTGCACTGGAGACATTTTTGTCTGGCTAGAATATTCATAAGACAGGCTCCTGATGAAGCTTTTCAAGCGAAACTTCGGCCGTGGTTGAGCCTCTTTGAAGTTCTGATTTGCAGTTTGACCAGGCTTAAAATGCTTAAATTGTTACAATAATTTGACATATCCACTCAGCATGTCCAGACTATGTGTTCAAAATTTGACATCAAGTTCCACTATGGGTTCATAGAAGAGGTCTTAAAACGCTTTGTGTAAAAACCCTTTTCCAGCAAGACACTCTAAAACTGCAAGTGATTGAGAAGACCGAGCGATCTCATTCAATGCAAGAGATACGCTATCTGGCTTGCTGATGCGGTTCTAACAAATAGTTATACTATTATTAACACAATATTTTTCAACATATGATTAGCTTATGGGTAAGCATTATTTGTGATTGAGTCTGCTGATCGATCCCCCCCTTTTTTTTTTTGAGGTTTCTAAAATAACATAGACTCATGAATATGCTATTTTACATGTGTAACTTTTGAAAATATACCTTATACTGTCTATTTATTTATTTATTTATTTTATTTAAAGCTTTCCTATACCAGCATTCATGATACAATCATATCATGCCGGTTTACAGGTAACAGGAGGTGTAATAACCTTAAGTAAATAACAAGTGGAAAGGAACAAAAAAGTTACAATAAAACAGGGTTGCTGGAACTGGGGGAGGAATGAAACAAGAGTAGGAGTAACTTACAATAATTTTATAGTAAAAATCTATTTACATAGTGCTGAAAGGTCTCTTAATAGTTTTCTTAGTAGTTGTTGTTGTTGTGGAGAGTCAGTTAGAATCGGGAAAGGCTTGTTTAAATAGCCAAGTCTTAAGCCTTTTTCTAAAAGTTAGTAGACATGGTTCTAGTCTGAGATCAGGGGGTAAGGTATTCCATAGATATGGTCCCGCTGTGGAAAAGGCCCGATCTCTGAAAGCAAGATGGTGAGTGGATTTAGATGGGGGAACCAGCAAGGAACCTCTGTAGGCTTCTCTGATAGGTCTGGATGTCTAATGATGGTTATTAAAGACTTATGTTGTGAATATTATATGTGTAAAATATGTGCACATTCTTTAGGTGGGGAAAGCATGCCAAACTGAAACATATATGCGTTCCTTCTGATTTTAGTGGATTTACCTTCAATTTATGGCTTCCTAACCAACAAGCTATTTTGTCCAAACAATTAATTAAAACTGCTCATTTCCAGAACTAAATCTTGTCTTAAAGAATGCTAAGATCAAGATGTCATCAGCAAATAAATAGCAGCTGAATCCCTGACTCTGGATCAATGTTGCTAAGGGAGGAAGAAACAAATTAAAAAGAACTGGAGAAAGCACAGGTTCTTGTGGAACACCACATATCAATGTGCTGGGCTCTGAAACTTCTTGACCCAAATTTATTTGAAATATCATTCTGGAACAAAACTATTTTCATATTATGCCAGTTATACGAGACCCTCAGAGTCATAATAACAAAAGATCATGGTCCAATCATTGGTGTGTGGTTAGGGCCTTCAAGGGATTCCGTGTATCTCCAGCCCATAGGTGTCACTGTGGGATGGCAATTGCCACCCCGATTTTATACATTGGATCAGGCAAGGATAAACTAATCTCCTACCCGATCCAATCATTGACGATACACCTCCATACCCCCCACCCCAACTGATAGCAGATGTCGCGTTTAACCGAACATCAACTCCTGCTGCCATGGGGCCAGTCTTGCAGTTCTTACTGCGGGTCTGGGAGGAAAAAGAGGACTGAGGGAGCGGGAATACTGGTGACTCAGAGGGGGCGGGATGGAGTTGAGGGGTGCTGAGGGAGCGAAGCTGAATCCTCCCCTATAAATGGCATCACATGCCACTGGATCCACCATATCGTTGGTTGAGCTTTTATGAATTGTAACTAACAACATCTGTATATCAATATTCGTCTTTACTTCATTTATTAATGCAGTCAGTGCAGTTTCAGTGCTATGCCCACTCCTGGCACCAGATTGCCTTGGGTGCAGAGTATTAACCTTTACTGAAAACTTATTCAGTTGTGCGGCAACCACAATTTCAATCATTTTCATGACAAAAGGTAAATTGGATACTGGATGATAATGTTGAGGTAATGATGAATCTAAATGTTCCTTCTTCAGAACCGGAGGAATGTGGGCTTTCTTTAATGTAGCAGGAACCATGCCATTTTTAAAGCTTGAATTTACTATACCTATTAAAACTCCATAAACTGCAATATCTGATTTTATTACTAACTTTGTTGACATGTGATCTATTATAGATTTAAAATTCATTGAGGTCAATTTTTTTTTTCATTCCTAATTTTACTATCGGCTTAAAAGAAATCCAATGGCTTTTCCCAATGAGGCAATCTTCCAAACATAAATACTAAAATCCTCTTCTATTATCTGGGAGAGACTATCACTTCCTAATCTCACAACATGCCCTCCTAAATTAGTGCTAATTGAAAAGGATAATATTTCTAGTTGAATGTTATCAATTTTCTTTTTTCTAAACAATCTGCAAAAGACTGTAGAAAGAGACAATTATTTCACAGTTTTGAGAAACCATCATCAACTTATCTTTTTTCAAGCCAAAGAATTGAGAAATAATTTTAATTAATAATTTTGGTTTATTTTCTGCCTGCTTTCCTTTGTTTTATATACTCCTGTTGGGCTTTTTTTTTATTTCTTTCTTATCATGATTAATTGTAGTTTACAAACCAATCTAGTCTGTTCAGATTTGTTTCTCTGTCATTTCCTCTCTAAATGGCATACTTGTCTTTTTAACAATATCAGGCCTAGATGTAACTAATTTTTACTATTTCAGCAGTTTTGAGAGATGCAACTGCCTAGTGTTGTTGTCAATATTGCATCCCAATATGTAATCTGAGCTAAAGGTGGCAGTTCAGTAAAATTGAATGGAAAGTGCTGAAACTCTTAAAAACAGAGAAACATGACAGAAAAAAAGACCATAAGACTTATCTAGACTGCCTATCCACACCAACTAATTCAGCTGTATAATCCTTACCACTCCCTTAGAGATCCCCTGTATTTATCCCATGCTTTCCTGGATTCAGATACTGTTCATGTCTCCACCACTTCCATGGGGAGGTTGTTCTATGCATCCACTACCATCTGTGTAAAGAAATATTTCCATAGATTTTTCCTGAGTCTACTTCCTTTCACACTTATCACATGACCCCTCATTCTAGAGCCTCCTTTCCATTTAAAGAGACCAGACTCCTGTGCATAGAAACCTTGGAGACATTTAAACATCTCTATCATATCTCATCTATCATGCCTTTTCTTTAGGGTATACATGTTCACATATTCAAGTCAGTTCATATATGCTTTAGAACAAAGATCACACTGATCATTTTTGTAGACACCATTAGGACTGACTCTAACCAGTTTATATCCTATCTCTAGAACTGTACATAGAGGGGTGGATTTTAAAACCCCTGCGCGCCGGCGCACCTAGAGCCCCGGGACTCGCGTAAGTCCCGGGGATTTCGAAAAGGGGCGTGTCGGGGCATGTCGGGGGCGTGTCTAGAATGACGCGCCGTTTCGTGGGCGTGATGCGGCTTTGGGGGGTGGGCCCAGGGCGTGGCGCCAGCTCGGGGGCATGGTCGAGGCCTCTGGACCAGCCCCCGGGTCGGATGATGGCGTGCCAGCAGTCCGCTGGCGCGCGTAGATTTACGTCTGCTTCTAGCAGGCGTAAATCGAAGGACAAAGGTAAGGGGGGGTTTAGATAGGGCCGGGGGGGTGGGTTAGGTAGGGGAAGGGAGGGGAAGGTGAGGGGAGGGCGAAAGAAAGTTCCCTCCGAGGCCGCTCCGATTTCGGAGCTCGGCAGGCTGCTCGGCAGGCTGCGCAGCTCGGCACGCGCAGGCTGCCCAAAATTGGCAGCCTTGCACACGCCGATCCAGGATTTTATAAGATACGTGCGCCTGCTGCGCGAACAAAAGTACGCGATCGCGCTTTTTTTTTAAATCTACCCCAGTATTACACAAATGAGGACTCACTGGGGACCTATACACATCCTACTCTTCTTTCGTTCTTATAAGAATTTCATCCCCTATATTATGCCTCTCCCTTGGGATTTTGCAGTCTAAATGCATGACTCTGCATTTTTTTTAGCATTAAATCTTAGCTGCCAGGTCCTAGACTATTCCTCAAGCTTCACTAGATTCTTCTTCATGTTTTCCACATCTTATTAGCTGTCTATACTTTTGCAGAGTTTGGTATCATTGGCAAAAAAACAAAAGTTTTCTGACAATTCTTCTGCAATATCGCTCACAAAAATGATGAAAAGATCCGAACCCTGCAGCACACTCCTAGTAACAATTCCCTCCACAGATTGAACTCCATGTATCACTACCCTTTGTCGGCTCCAGTCAACCAATTTCTAACCCAGTCAGTCACTTTAGGGATCATATCAGAGAAGTTCAATTTATTTATGTGTCACCTATGCAGAACCATGCCAAAGGCCTTACAGATATCCATCTATACTGTATGGGGTGACTGGTGAGAGAGAGAATGGAGTGATGAGAGAAAGGCATCCTGGTGTGTGTGGGGGGACTAGTGAGGAGAATGACTGGGGTGTAGATAGTAGGATTAAATGGACAATTTTCTCAGTGGCAGGGAGTGGACAGTGGAGTGCCTCAGGGATCTGTATTGGGACCCTTACTTTTCAATATATTTATAAATGATCTGGAAAGAAATACGACGAGTGAGATAATCAAATTTGCAGATGACACAAAATTGTTCAGAGTAGTTAAATCACAAGCAGATTGTGATAAATTGCAGGAAGACCTTGTGAAACTGGAAAATTGGGCATCCAAATGGCAGATGAAATTTAATGTGGATAAGTGCAAGGTGATGCATATAGGGAAAAATAACCCATGCTATAATTACACAATGTTGGGTTCCATATTAGGTGCTACAACCCAAGAAAGAGATCTAGGTGTCATAGTGGATAACACATTGAAATCGTCGGTTCAGTGTGCTGCGGCAGTCAAAAAAGCAAACAGAATGTTGGGAATTATTAGAAAGGGAATGGTGAATAAAACGGAAAATGTCATAATGCCTCTGTATCACTCCATGGTGAGACCGCACCTTGAATACTGTGTACAATTCTGGTCGCCGCATCTCAAAAAAGATATAATTGTGATGGAGAAGGTACAAAGAAGGGCTACCAAAATGATAAGGGGAATGGAACAACTCCCCTATGAGGAAAGACTAAAGAGGTTAGGACTTTTCAGCTTGGAGAAGAGACGACTGAGGGGGGATATGATAGAGGTGTTTAAAATCATGAGAGGTCTAGAACGGGTAGATGTGAATCGGTTATTTACTCTTTCAGATAGTAGAAAGACTACGGGGCACTCCATGAAGTTAGCATGGGGCACATTTAAAACTAATCAGAGAAAGTTCTTTTTTACTCAACGCACAATTAAACTCTGGAATTTGTTGCCAGAAGATGTAGTTAGTGCAGTTAGTATAGCTGTGTTTAAAAAAGGATTGGATAAGTTCTTGGAGGAGAAGTCCATTACCTGCTATTAAGTTCACCTAGAGAATAGCCACTGCCATTAGCAATGGTAACATGGAATAGTTTTTGGGTACTTGCCAGGTTCTTGTGGCCTGGATTGGCCACTGTTGGAAGCAGGATGCTGGGCTTGATGGACCCTTGGTCTGACCCAGTATGGCATTTTCTTATGTTCTTATGTTCTCCTCATATCCAACTCTTTGGACTCCCAATCATAGAAATTGATCAGATTTGTCTGTGAAGACCTCCGTTTAGTAAAACCATACTGCCTCAGATCTTTCAATCCATTGGATTCGAGAAACTACACTGTCCTCCATTTTAGAAGTGATTCTATTAATTTACTCATCTTAGAGTTCAGACTAACTGGCTTGTAGTTCCCAGACTCCTCTTTACTTCCATTTTTGTGAATAGGAACCACATTCACCCATCTCCAGTCCTCCGGAACTACTCCCAGCTCTAAAGATGCATTGAAAAGGTCAGCCAGTGATATGCCAGAGTTTCTCTAAGTTTACTTAATACCCTTGGCTCTATTGCTTTATTCACTTTGTTTAGTCAGTGTCTCATGAACACATGTTTCTGAAAATTTATTGAGGTTTACCTTGTTTCTAGGGATGTGCACTGATTTTTTTTTATGTCATTTTCATTTTGAGTCGTTATCTGTTTGATTTAGTTTTTAGTTTTTTAAAGGGTTTGGGAGGTGTTTATTTTGGGTTTCCCTAATTTCAGAGTTAGCACGCACCAACGGGTCTTAGTGCGTGCTGACTGAATGTTAGTGCGCACTAACTAGAGTTAGTGCACACTAATTAAAAATGTTACCAATGTTAAAAAGTGTCAACTGGGGAGCAGTTCATTAGCTAGAGGTATGGTTTACATTCCCATTGGCTATCTCTTTAGTTACTTGTTTGTGTGGCCAAGGTTGCAAGGTGGTGTTTATGAGGGGATAGCTAGTGCCTGGTAACAAGTCTAAACAAGAGATGTAATAATAGCATCAAGTTCTAGTCAGCAAAAGCATATAATGCAAATGCATATTTACAGTTTTCCAGTCCCTTTATATTTTAGGAATGCGGACATAGCATTATGGGATATGCATACTTTGAATTCCCGTGGTGTGAATCTGTGTGCTTGGGTGGGGGAAGTGACTTGGTGGAATGTATAGGGTGACTAGACACCCCATACAGTTAACCGAGTCACCCCGCCCACACACATACACACCAGGCTGCCTCTCTCTCTCTCACATGTCACCCCATACATTTACCCCAGTCACTTCCTCTCTCACCAGTCCCACTCCATACACAACAGGCTACCTCTCTCACCAATCACCACCTCAAGCAGTCTGTCTCCCCATCATCCCATACAGTCACCCCAGTCATTCCCCCTCACTAGTCTCCCCACACACACCAGGATGCCTTTCTCTCACCACTCCATTCTCCCACCAGTCACCCCATACAGTCACCTGTCACTTCCCCTCTCACTAGTCACCCTCCCCCCCCCCCCCAACACACACACCAGGCTACCTCTCTCCCAACCAGTCATCACCCCAACCAGTCTCTCTCCCACCTGTCACCCCATACATTTACCCCAGTCACTTCCCCTCTCACCAGATACTGCCCCCTCACCCAAACATACAGACAGACACCATGGGAATTAAAATTATACATATCCTAAAATGCCAGGACCCTTTTCCTAAAATACAAATGGATTGGCAAATTTTTAAATATGCATTGGCATTACATGCTTTTGCTTATTCTGACTAGAACTTGATGGTATTTTTATATCACTTGTTTGTTTACATTTGTTACCAGGCACTATTTAGGGGTCTATAGCCATCTTGTTCTGTTTTCAATAGTAGGTACATTGGTCTTCTAGGATCTGATGTAATATTTGCAGTGCTGCACGTTCCTAGATAGGGTTGTTGCTGTTTGAGTCCTAGGAGTTAGTGCTGTTTGATATGGCAGATTTTTCTTTTGGGGTAAACTGTATTCTTGGCAGGCTGTAAGTAGTTTTTATTGGATCTATGTAAGTATTACCTAAAAATATTGTACATGACCTATTGAGACATTATAGACAAATGTGAATGTCTCTGATCTGACATCTGAAGAAGGAACCTATATAGTTTTAAAAGCTTTTGTACAATATTTTTAGGTACATGTGTTTTTTTATTTTATCAGTATTTTAGGCAACCTGGCTTGTTCTGTTTTCCAAACAGGAGAATTATTGGTGTTTTAGAACCTGTTGTAATATTTGCAGTGTTGCTTTTTCATAGGTAGGGTTGTTACTTTTGAGTGCTAGCAGTTACTACTGTTTTTGATATGGAAGATTTAATATATTATAATTGTTTATTCAAGGCTTTCAGTGAATCTCTTTCTTCTGCATGCTAGAAATATTCCAGTCCCTGAGTCTTGGCCCTTTCAACACAGCCTACTTCTCTCACTTTCATACCAACACACTGCCATGCATATATTTTGGCATGTAGTTCTTTCCTTTAACCTCTCTCCTGCATTCATAAGAATATAAGAAATGCCATGCTTTCAGACCAAAGTCCATTAAGCCCAACGTTCTGTCACATTCCCAATAGTTGATCTCTTTCTTGCATCACATTCCCAGGGATAAGCTCTGGTTTTCCCAAACCTACCTGGCTAATGACTGTTTATGGACTTTTCCTTCAATTACTTGTCCATTCATCTTTTGAACTCCACTATGTTAGTTGCCTTGACCATATCCTCCAGCAACAGATTCCATCAAACCTTACATCAGCCTTTGTTTTACAGCAGGTAATTAGGGGCTAGATTCTTTGCTTAGCTCCCCAGAATGTCCTTCCTTCATTAGGCACAATACTTCTAAGCTGATAGTCAGCAGTTTGGGATCAGATGCACACAAACTTACTCTCGTACACACATGCCAGCACAATCACATGTTCACACTCACTTTCACTCACATACATGCTCATTCTCACACACTCACTCTCACTCCTCATTCTCTTACACATTCTCACGTGTTCACTTGCACCTTTACTCCTCTCATTCTCCCACATACACACACTCTCAGATACATGCTCGCTCACTGACTGACTTCACTCTCTCTTCCACATTCACATGCCCTTCCTCTTTCACACACTTGCTCATTCACATTTGCATTTCTCTTCCTCCTAAACACACACACACAAACAAACACACTCTTACAAACATGCTCACTTATTCTCTTCTCTTCCCCTGGAACCCACCAGAGACAGTAGCCTCTTTCTTTAGGCTGACACCACCAACTACTTTCCTCCTCCTCCTTCTCTGCTACAAGAGCCAACACTGCCCATTCTTCTTCTTCTTCCTCCCAGGCCACAAGGCTCAATGCACCTCCTTCAGCCATGGGCCTGACCCGGTATGACTGATGCTCTTTTTCCCTACAGGCTAACTAGCTCAAAGCCCCTCCTTCTTTAGCTGTGCCCGAGACTGCCCCTTCCAGCCCATGCGGCTTGATGCTCCTCCTCTTTCAGTCATGCAGGACCAAAACTTCTTCTTCCTGGGCCCCATGCTTCTGCCACAGCATTCAAAGTGCTCTGGTGTTGGCCCAGAGACTCAGCAATTATATTAGAATTCCAGAGTCTCTGAGCCAAATCAAGAGAGTTCCCAGGTATGTACATCTTCACTTTCTCCCACCTTGAACTGGCTATCCACCCTGGTAGGGGTCAGGATTACCTCCACAAATGTCTCAGTTTTCAGTTGCAAATCTCTTCATTGCCACGTCCACATTATTATCTCAGAAAGACCCATCTTCCTATGGGGTTATTCCTGCCAGAGGCTCAGTTTCCACAGGGCTCCTGCCTTATGCTTGAAATGTAGGCAAATGGAGTATTTGAGGGCTCTCACATTAAAGCTTCCAGTTGTGAACTATCAAGGACTCCTTGCTGTTTCCATTGCTTCATCCCCTCATACACCTGCACCACATAAGTGAGAAGGACCCAAACAAAGCAAGCCTGCAAAGCTTGGGCCCAATTACCTGAAGCTGGGTCTGAGCTGTTGGTTCAGTCAGTTGCTTCCCGTCATGAAATCAATTACACTACATGAAGTTTGTAGACTGGATCTAGCCAATTAGACCCAGTAAAAACTAACACCCAGTTATCCTCTAATACACAGGGCCCATACTTTTACCTAAAAGATAGTCATTTGCTGAATAAAAAGTATCTTCCTCTTGGTTTAAATACCAGATAGTGAGAATAAAAACAAAGGCTGTTAAAAAATTGACATTATAATTGCTATTGCCAAAGAGCTGCCACCAAGTTGACCCCTTGCTCCAGGGCCTGCATTCCACTGAGAACTAGATCTAAAGTAGTTCCCCATTTCAACTCTAACCCCTTCTACATATCTGTAGGAATTGGCTATATCATGTATTGACTAACTTTCTAGTTTCCTGAAGGGGAACCTATAAAGAATTTCCTACAATATAAGAACATGAGAGGGAGAAAGCTGGAGGCTGGGTGCAGAAGGATTTGTTGGTGGCATCCTGTGTCTACAGAGGTGCAGGGGTAAGTGAAGCTCGTCGAAGCAGGCATAACATTGTCCATTTAATTGTCACTTTTCCGATTTCTCCGGGTATGTAAGTTAGCTGGATAAGTCTAAAACAAAAGTGCTGTTTATCTGGTTAAGTTCACATTTGTCCATCTAAGTAGCAGCAAAAGTGCTGCTTAGCCAGATAAGTTGGAATTTAGCCAGATAAGTGTGCTTAAATGATATACCCATGAATTTGTATTTTGAACTTTAAAGGGATATGTCTATAGATTTCACTCACATTACATAGTACACCCCCCCCCCCCCCCCCCATTAAGGTGACTTTTACACATGTAAGTCAGGGGATTTTATAACATGCACATGGCATTGAAATGATCAGTTTTAGCAATTAGTCTACCAGTTCACCCAGTCCACCTGCAGCTCATGAAATCTCTACTGGTCTTCAGCCTGAGGGCCCCCCATCTCACCCAGACTCCCCAGCCAGTCATTTTTTCACTTTTAAGATATTTATGATCACTTATTTATTTATTTGTTTATTTATTTATTTATTTAGTTATTTGAAATCTTTTCTATACCGTCGATAAGCTAGATACCATCACAACGGTTTACAATAAGGCACATAAATTAATGTTGCTAAATGTATTAGATTATATCAACTAAACAGGTGCCATCAAGTTATGGTAACATAGTTTCATAATAAATACTAATTGGTGGGTGTGATAAATCATGTCCATTCCTAGATATTGAGCAGGAATCAATATACACAAATAAAAGACTTACACGCATCACTTTGGCAGTTTGTAAAATAGCAACTTATGGATATAATTTTGAAAGCAGTTACATATGTAAACATATTATATTATCATAGCATATTTCAAAAGCCATTTATGCTCTTAAATTGCTCTTACACACATAAAGTGCATTTACACATGCAAAACCTAGTTTTAAGCATGCTAATCCTTGTGAAAATTACCCCATAGGGAGTAATTACCCCCTAATAGGTTAATATTCAAATGAGTTATGCACATAAGTATAACAATATTGTAGCAATTTTCAAATGCCATTTACACTCATAAAGTACACTTATGTGGGTAAATCCTATGGACAATTCAATGGGTTATAGTGATTTTCAAAAGGCCACTTATTTATTTAAAATTTTTATATACCCACATATCAAATTTTTACTGTTTACAATAAAATGGTTAAAGTACATATACATATGCAAAATCCATTTTTAAGCATGTAAATGCTTTTTAAAATCAGGCCTTAAGCACATAAATATGCTTTTAATATTGCTATGAAAGTATGTTACATTTACATGTGTAACTCCTTTGAAAATGACCTCCCTGTGCATGAATGTTGGCCCCTTCTCGGAACACTCCTTGGCCTGCCCCTGTTTTACATGTGCAAGTCGCAGTCCTCGATATACACACATGTGTTGCAGTGATTAAAATTGTGTATACTTGTGTATATGCTACTAAATGCGCAAAGCTGCTATTTTTTATGTGCACATCTCTTAAAAATTCATTTCTAAGGATTTAGCCAGCTAGATCAAAGCCTTTGAAAATGACCTAACCGGTTAAATTTAGCCTTCTAATTTTCCTTAGATGTTTTATTAGACTTCCCCAGGGTAGGGAACAGCCGCTTAAAAACACGGCTCTGACAATATTTACTTATTTATTTATTAAAGGCTTTTATATACCGAATTTCTTGATACAAATCAAATCAGCTCGGTTTACATCGAACAAGTAGAAAATTATAACCAACCAAACAGAAGAGACGATTTGAAGGAGTATAAAGTTACATTATAACAAGGATGTGTAAACTTGGAGTAGGAAATAAGAAGGGGGACGAAAGATTATAATATACATTGGAGAATGCGAGGGAGGCAGGGAGCAGTACAAATACAAAAAAATAAAATAAATAAACGGACAGCCTAGCTATAGTCCAAATATTGTTAATTTCTTCTGGTTAGGCCAGTCCAAGAATCTCTATCCTACACTACTTTATCCAGGGCTTGACTAAAATGAAAACACAAAGCTCAGAGGTAAAATAAGCTCTGCTTTCTGGCAACAGCGAGAATCGCAGTAGTCAGGGCTTTCAAACTTTGAGAGGTCTTTTTAGGTGCTTAAAACATACTGTAGCACATGACAAAGCAGTCTTTTTTTCCTCAAACATTTTTAGCACCAAAATAACTGTAGCAGAATATGCACAAATGCCACAGGTGGGATCCCCGTTGTGGAGCTTGTCTCTGGAGTGACAGGGCAGCATGAGGGTTAGAGCATCCGACTGCTACTCCCCCTCTGACCTCAGGCCAGTCACTTCATCCTCCATTGCCTCAGATTCATACTTAGGCCCTGGTTTACTGAGACTTTTTTTCCCCCCCCATTCTGTGTCTATGGAAAAAGAAAATCAGGGCCTTAGGCTGTAAGCCCTCTAGGGAAAGGGAAAAACCTACTGTGTGTGAATGTAATCCGCTCTGAAGAGGCTGACCAGTCACAAAAGCCAGACTGTTAATCAAACATTAAATAAATTTCCCTCTTCTGTTCTAGGGCAAAAGCTTCTCAAACCTGTCCTGGCAACTCACAGACCTCCAGAACAGGCACAAGATTAAATAATTTGCAGAGGGTATTCACATTTATCTCATGCAGATTCATTGTGGACATCTGGAACATCTGACCGGCTATGGGATCACCGGGACATGCTTGGGGAGCCCTGGTCTAGGGGAATCTCTGTTCTGCTTCTAAAGCATTTTTTGTTTTTTTTTCTTTTTAACTGGTAATCTCGCCCAGCAGTCAATTAATTAACTTCCAGCTGTTCCAGCTCAGGATATTAGCCTAGAGCTCACTGCCTCTGCCACACAATTAACTTATTAGCTTCAATAAAATAATGTGACTTGTCAAATTTCTTCCTCCTTTCATTTATCATTTTTTACAGCAAAACAAATGTAGACGACCTGAGAATTTTTTTTGCTGGCAGTCAAAGAGCAATAAAGATAAGCACTAGCACAGCAATTAAATCAAACCCTTTGTTTTGCCTATGCTAAAATAATGTTTATGAACCCTAGAGAAATGTAAGGATTCTGCATTACTTATTGAATGCTTATTTTAACTTAATGAAGGATCAAATATGTCTTATATATAAATTTAAAATAGAATACCTTAACTTTAATAGGCTTTAACCGTTTTCTTTCTTACAAATACCAGTAATTGTACTTTAGGAATAAAGTGGCTAGGTGCTTGTAAATTTTCTCCTGTAAAGTGATTTAGACCTAATGGTCAGGATCATTCTTTCTTAACAGATTAACATTTTGGATAAAGTTCTCTTTTTCAGGGGCCTTTGGATATGGGGTGTTCCAACTTGGTTGTGCAGTCTTGATCCTTTCACATCTGAATCTGGATGGGCTGCTAAGTGGCATTGATCCCTGTGGGTACATCCTCCCAGTCAGTCCTTCCCAGTTGTGCTAGCTCTGTCCATATCAGTTGGTTTGGTTATTGTTCATCTAGTCCTATAAAATCGTTTGTTCCAATTTAAATTGGCATTAACAGTCTCCCAGTACAGACTTCTTCTGCCCTCCTCATAACAATTTCTTAGGAGTTCACTTTTTTTTTCTGTACATCAGATCCTGGTAGATTCAATAAATACTGGGTATAGCTCTTATAAAATTACCACTTGCCATGAAGGTGTTGGGGGGGGGGGGGGGGGGAGGGAAAAGGGAACGGCAGAGTGCATGGAATGTCACCATTTTCAGCAGCCACAGCTCTGGCCTTGCAGTGCTCCCTATGCAGTAGGGATGTGCTGTCATTTGAAAGAATAAAGAGAATGTCAATGACAATGTGTTTTGAAACTAAACAATAATAAAAAAAAAATTGTATGGTTTTTTTCCCTATCATTTTTGTGTGTGCGCTATTTGCAAATAGTGTGCAAAGGTACCCTCAATAAACAGTGCAACCTGGGAGTCATCAAAGGACCCCTGTACTATCATCTCAACACCCTTAAAAGTGACCATTTCCACAGAAAAATTAATCTTTTTCAAAATAAAACCAATTCACAAGTCCTGCCCCTGCCCTTCCACTTTGTTAAAATTATACCCCCTACTGCAAAGCAACCTCCCTATGGCACACTCTAATATAACCCCCTCAATTCATCAAATTCTGCCTGGTGGACTAGTGAGAGCTCAGGAGCAACCCCTGCACTTTCAGACCTGGCAGCCACCATTTTGAAAAATGGTGCTGGCTGCCCTTTGCTCCCATCATGTGACAGGGGCTACCAGTGCCATTGGTTAGTCCTGTCACATGATAGGGGCAAAAGGCCAACTGGTGCCATTTTGAAAAATGGTTTGAATGGTGGCGTGTTTGAGTTGGGGGCTATAATTATCAAGCAGAGGGATTTGGGAAGGGGTGGGGCATCACCCTGCATCTTTTAAATCTATCTTTTACAAAATTATATTTATTTATTTACAGTTTATAAACTGCTTATCATAATCCATAAGCGGTTTCCATAATCAAATTCATAAAACCCATAATACATGAAATATACAACTGAAAAACATAAAACGTAAGAAATAATCATAACACATAATAAAACACTTAAGACATAAAATACATTTTTGCTAATCATTTATAATTGCGATTCAATGGAACATAGTAAAACAGAAATATCATTCTTGGATATTGTCATTAAGGGTCAAGAAGAATCTATTATCACATCCATTCATTGCGAACCCTCGGAGTGAAACAATTAATTGAAATATTTATTTATTTATTTATTTATTTATTTATTTAAAACCTTTTTTTATGCCGACATTCATTTGCATATCACATCGGTTTACATATAATGGGGATATAACCAAAGATTAGAGAAATGAAAAATAAGTTACATGAAACAGGGCAGCGAAGGAACAAGATGGGAGTGAAGTGGAAGGATAAAGGGTCAAGCAGGCAGCTGGAAAAGGTTAACAAAAAATCCTATAACTAATTTACAAGGTTTCTGAAATTGAGGTTCTAGTTCAGGGGGTTAACTGAAATTGCGGTTCTAGTTCAGGGGGTTAACTGAGGGAAAAGGTAAGAGTCCATGGAATTTCATTGGAGGGGGAAGGGAGATATATTTTTGAGTTAGGGAGGAAAGGGGGTAAATTACTAAGAATAGGCCTTTTTAAATAACCAGGTTTTTAGGGGTTTTTTTAAAGATTTTGTGCAGTGTTCTTGGCGTAGTTCTGCTGGCATTGAGTTCCATAGTGTAGGTCCCCCTATGGAAAAGGCACGAACTTTAGTGGAGATATGACGAGTGAGTTTGTGAGAGGGTAGTGATATGAAAGTTATGAAAGATATGAAATGAATGATATGAAAGATATGAAAGTTTTCATCCCCGGAAACTCCATTAGAGTTTATCAACCAGTCAATTTCTACATCTCAGAAGATTATGCACTGATATTAAAGATTTTAAGATCCAAGCTCGCAACATGGAGGTACAGATTTTACAAAGGGGCTATCTCTCATTTGTGATTAGAAGGGCATATGAACTGGCACTATTTGTCAATAGAGATCTCTTGTTGACATACCAATCCAGTCATAAAGATGATCATCTAAAATATGTCATGAGATACGTGAATAAGTCTATTGCTATTGTGTCAATCATTAGAAAACATTGGCACATAGTGCAGTGGCAGGATATTGCAGGACTCCCCTTGTTTTTCTTTTGCAGGAGGCAGAAACATTAAGGAGAATGTCACTAAAGCCATCAATTATTTATTTATTTATTTATCTATTTAGACATTTTATATACCATCATTCCAAATGAAGATCAGAACAAAAGTTACATTCTTACTATAGATCAACACAATAGGTTTATATCTAAATCTACATTGATGTTCTGGAATATGTTGGCTAAGGTCTGGGGCATTAAGCTGGTGGTGTAGAGGTTCTATTTAATCTCTCATTATTTATTATTATCTTTGTCCCTGTTATTGCAGTCTCTGCATGCAATTGTTTTTTAGGTTAGGTCATATGTATTCTTGAATAACCAAGTTTTCAGCTTGCGTTTGAATCTCTTTCTTTCTGGTATCAAGCGAAGTGTCTCAGGTAGTGAATGCCACAGTTTTGGGCCTGCTATGGAAAACATTCGATCTCTTATTTGCTTCCAATGTATACTCCTTATTGTTACAAACCAAAAATCTATGCACCTCCGAAATGTACTTCCAAGACACTTGTGCAATGACAATAATAAACCAAAATCAAATATAAAGTGTCCGTGTGTTTTTTTACACCATAAGATCACTGTGTAAAAAAACACATGGACACTTTATATTTGATTTTGGTTTATTACTCCTTATTGTTGGCACACTCAATAGTCCTTTATTTTGGGATCTCAGTGTTTGCTGTGGTGTGTATTGTTGTAATGTCGCACCTATCAGACCAGGGTTATTGGTGTGACAGATATTAAATATTAACATTAACACCTTATAATAGATTCTGGATTGAACTGGCAGCCAATGCAGTGATATCAGTGAGGGTGTAATGTGATCAAATTTCCTTGTACCTAAAAGAAGTCTTGCTGCAGCATTTTGTAATAACTGTAGTAGTTTTAATAGATTTGTAGGAAGGCCTAGTAATAGGGAGTTACAGTAGTCTATGTTTGAGAAAATTAGAGTTGGTAGAATAGTGAGGAAGTCTTCAATGGTTAATAATGGCTTCAGTCATCATATTGACTCCATCTCAAGCTGCTCCCTCTAGGGGTCATTATGCATATGGGAATTGTTCTCATTGTAACCAAACAATCATGGGTGATGAATAGATCTCCCCCAATAGACAGTTTAACATAAAACTGCATTATTTTACCAATTGTACATCTCAATGGGTGGAATACATTTTAATATGCCCATGTGATCTGTTGTACATTGAATGAACAAAGAGACTGGTGAAGATACGTCTGGATGAACATCATAGTTGCTTGGCAACATCAAAAAACACAGGCTCACAGTTTCAATCAATTGCATTGGTTAATTATTGAGCACGTGCCTGACCCAATTCGGTGGGGAGAAAGCGAAGCTTTACCGAATGTGCATGAACAGAGTTAAGAAATCTTTGATGCCTTTGGATGATTATAATTTTTTGTTACTGCATTAAAAGTATCCCTGAAGCAGGAGGTTTAGACTTCTGAAATGTGGACCGCATTGGATGAGCAGTCATTTTCTAGGACAGGACATTTGAACAGTTAGGGCACAGCATATTTTTTCAATGTGACAGACTCTCCTTTCCATAAGTGTTTAAGATAAATATTCAATTTTATGTGCATATTTAAAAGAAAAAAGAACATAAAAAATGTTATGCGAACATTGGGACAGACCTATGATTATACATTTGAGCAAGTAACGATGGTTATAGTTAAGCTTGCAGCATTGCACATTGCCTTCTAATATTATAGTCTAGCTTACAAAAATGTAATTTTGTGTCAACCAGTGTCACACAATATTAAGCATTTAGGAGAATTATTTCTAGTTTTCTTTTCTTTTCCTTTATGGACTTTATATTTTGAGCATTACAAATAAACTAACCATAACCATAACCATAGTGAGTGTACTATAGTCTTTAATTTATTTTCATTGAGAAATGGATGAAATCTGCACAACATATATAACTTATAAAAGGCACCTTGAAATAGCTTGTTAACATGTAGTTTGAGTGAGAACTTGGAATCCTAGATTGCAAGTCTGAATGACAATTGGGATCTGGGCCCCATCCACTGTTATTGAACTACTCAGCATCTAGTCTTCGCCTCGTTACTCCACCCTGTACTACACCTTCAGCCTTAAGAAGTATTAAGGACTTCCGTTCAAAGTCAAGTCTTGGATGGAGTCTTGCCTCAGCCACTTTGATCCTTGAACCAAGATGCCATCTTGCAGTTCTGTACCCAGCACCCTGCCTGAACTGTTCCTTCAACATTCCATGTTCTGTGTCCATCTTGCCTGGACCTTGACCTCTTCTGTCTTGTCTTCTGCTCAAGTATTCTTCTCGCTACAGTTCCTCACCAAGAAGTACCAGCTTTGTCCTTGGATCCTTGATTGCCCCTGACGGTATAGGGAATACCGCCTTCTCCCCAAGCTGTCCCTAGAAGAAAATCTGGAAAGGTATAGTATCTCAGTTTTCTTCATATTTATCATGTCTGTTCTCACCTAGCCAAATGTTTAGGGATTTCAAACACTTTGAGATCCTATCTAATGAATCTTTATAGGACTCCCAAATGGGTATATACTGTAGAATTGGATGTCATCTTCAAAAACAGGGTACCCAATATCTAACCCAGCAAGAATATGACAGATTGGGGAAATGTAAATATTAAAAAGGGGGGTCTGGGGACACCTGTTTTTAAATGTAAAACATCTGATTTTGCTACAGGGAGAGCAAAGCTTTGAGTTCTTCCTTCTAGGAATAATGTGAACCATTTAAGGGCAGTACTGGTGATCCCAATGTCACTCAGTTACTTTAAAAGTAGTCTATGTTCCACAGTGTCAAATAACACAGCTCCAGTAACACTAGGAAAAACTTAATTCCACTGTCAAGACCATGACAAAAGATGTCAAATAAAGAAAGATGGGTCTCACAGTTATGATTGGCTCAAAAACCATATTGGTGAATACCTGGAACAGAATCTATGACATTGTGCTTCTGCCTTAATACAACTTTCTCTATTAGTTTAGCTAGGAAACGCAGGTTTGAGATAGGCTGATAGTTATTTATATCATTGCAATCAACATTAGCTTTTTTTTAGAACAAGTCTCACTTTTGCTGCCTTTAGATCAGGAACATGACCTTCTTTCAGTGAAATGTTTAAAGTCGCACATAAATAGTAGGCTAGATCAGCTCTCAGGCATTTTAAAGGGGCATTAATGCAATTATTGAGTAGACAATAATTAGTCTTGAGATTGTCAATGATTTCCAGTACCTCAGAAATACTAACCTGTTCAAAGGATTCCCAAAGAACAGCCACCTCACATTTATCCTCCTCAGCGTTAATCAGAAAGAAGGAAGACATTTTTTCTTTCAAAAATTGGCCTGTTTTTGACAGGATTCAAATTCGTCTGTGAGTTCTTAATATCAATATTTATGTTCTTTATTATATGAAACAGTTCCGCGGAAGGTTTGGGGCAGCCTGTATTTGGATGACAATATGCTGCATTCTAGTAATTCAGCTTTGGTACGATATTCATTTAATTTTGAGGGTTATATTTCCATTTCATCATTCTTTTTAGATTTCAGCCAATGATGCGCCAGGCATCTGAGTTATTTTTATAAGTAGTTCATTTCAAGGCCAAATCAAGGGGTCTTGTGGAATCTACTAACTAGCCTATCTTTTAAAGGAATAATGGAATCTATAACCTCTTGAAGAGATGTTCCACCTCAACAGGTGGTGGGGGTGGGTGGGAGTCTTCCAAGACTCCTGGGCACTGTTCCCTCTAAGCTGTGTGTGTATGCATGTGCACTCAGGTCATTAACCCTATGCTTATGGCAAAAAAATAAAGCGCAGAAGAAATCTCTATATTACTTGCATTATACTGTCCCATAGAGCACAAATTGGGCCTCAGCTTATAAAAAGTTGCTCAAAAGAAAAATGTTTGTGCATAAAGGGGTAGATTTTCAGACGAGCGCGAACAGCCTACTTTTGTTTGCGCTCCAGGCGCAAACAAAAGTACGCTGGATTTTAGTAGATACGCGCGTAGTCGTGCATATCGGCTAAAATCCTGGATCGGCGCGCGCAAGGCTATCGATTTCGTATAGCCTGCGCGCGCCGAGCCGCGCAGCCTACCCCTGTTCCCTCCTAGGCCGCTCCGAAATCGGAGCGGCCTAGAAGGGAACTTTCCTTTGCCCTCCCCTCACCTTCCCCTCCCTTCCCCTACCTAACCCACCCGCCCGGCCCTGTCTAAACCCCCATCCTACCTTTGTCGGGGGATTTACGCCTCCCGGAGGGAGGCGTAAATCCCCGCGCGCCAGCGGGCCTCCTGCGCGCCGGGCCGCGACCTGGGGGCGGGTACGGAGGGCGCGGCCACGCCCCCGGGCCGTAACCACGCCCCCATACCCGCCCCCAAAACGCTGCCGACACGCCCCCGCAACGCCGCGCGCTCCGGCCCCGCCCCCGACACGCCTCCCGACACGCCCACTCCGAAAACCCCGGGACTTACGCGAGTCCCGGGGTTCTGCGCGCGCCGGTGAGCCTATGTAAAATAGGCTCACCGGCGCGCAGGGCCCTGCTCGCGTAAATCCGCCCGGTTTTGGGCGGATTTACGCGAGCAGGGCTCTGAAAATCCGCCCCAAAGCCTTTCAAAAATTAGAGGGAACATTGCTCCTGGGGGCAGTTTCATAATTGCTGAGGGGTGGTTTTGGGGGCCACATGGCCCTTTAACATGATGGACTGCCATTGCATTTTTTTTCCCATTTCGCTGTGATATTTTTTATCTCGGGTTTTTTCTGTTATAAAAAGTATTGCTGTGAAACCAGTACACCCAGGGAACGCACTCCCCTCCAAGATATTGCTGCAGGATAAATGACCCCCCTTAATTTGAAAGTGTATATTCCCTAAAGCTCCTGCAGTTGGACCTCACTATAATAAACATACTCCTGCTGCATCCTAGGCCTGAGAAGCCATTCCGAGGGCCATAGCAAGCTTGAGTCCTGCTGTGTCCCTAAACCCTCCAGTTGGGCCACATACATCCTGCTTCCTCCTGTAATGCCTCCAAAATACCACTGGGGCCAAAATGCACTGACACCGTCTGCCTGCTTTGCCTTACATACCACCAAAGGCACCAATATGCACTGAGACCCACTGCCTGCCTTGCCCTATTTACCACCACTGGGGCCAACATGCAGTGACACTTTCTGCCTGCCTTGCCTTATATACCCTCAATGTAGTCTAACCAGTCCTGATGCTTCCTGACTCATCCCCCATCAACAACACTGGAGTCTTTCACATCCAGCTGCCTCCTGACATGTCCCATCAATAACACTGGGTCTTTCACATCCTGCTGCTTCTTGGCATGTTCCCAACAACAAAACTGAGGCCTGTCACATCCTTCTGACTCCTGATATGTTCCCATCAGCAACAATGGGGTTGGACTCAGCTTACTTTTTTCTGATACTTTCCAATCAACAACACTGGGGAATGACAGCCTGCCGCCTACTGATATAACCCCATTAACAACATTGCGGTCTTTCACACACTGCTGCCTCCTGACATGTCCCCATCAACAATACTGAGATTGGACTCAGCTTCCTTCCTTCGGATACTTTCCCATCAACAACACTTGGAGAATGACTCAGCCTGCTGCCTAGTGACTTAGCCCCATCAACAACATTGGGGTCTTTCACATCCTGCTGCCTCCTGACATGTTCCTGTCAATAAATCTGGAGTTTGACTCAACCTGATGCCTCCTGACATTCCTTATCAAGAAGAATGGGGCCTGTAACATCATGTTGCCTCCTGACACATCACCATCAACAGCACTGGGTTTTGTCACATCCTGCTACTTCCTGATATGTTCCCATCAACAACATTGGGGACTTTCATATCCTGCTGCCTTCTGATACATCCCCACCAACACTGTTGCTTTACTTCTCCTATCTCCTGACATGTCCCCATCAACAACACTGGGTTGGACTCAGCTTAATTCCCTCTAATGCTCCCCTATCAACAACACTGGGGAATGACTCAGCCTGATGCCTATTGATACATCTCCATCAACAACACTGGGGTCTTTCACATCCTGCTGCCTCCTGGCACATCCTCATCAACAACACCATGGTCTGTCTCTAGCTGCTGCCTCCTGACACATCCCCATGAACAACACTGGGGTCTGTCACATCCTGCTGCCTCCTAACACATCCCCATCAACAACAGCTGGGTCTTTCACATCCTGCTGCCTTCTTACATGTCCACATTATCAATATTAGGGTATTTTACATCCTACTGAGTCCTGATACATCTCTATCAACACTGGAGTCTTTCAAATTTGGCTGCCTCCTGACATGTTCCCATCAACAACATTGAGGTCTGTCATATCCTGCTGCCCCCTGACATGTCTCCATGAACAACCCTGGGATCTGATTCAGTCTGCTGCCTCCTGACACATCCCCATCAACAGCACTGGGGTCTTTCACATCCTGCCTCTTGACACATCCCCATCAACAGCACTGGGGTCTTTCACATCCTGCCTCTTGACACATCCTTGACAACAAGACTAGGGACTGTCATATTCTGCTGCCTTCTGACATGTCCCATAAACAACACTGTAATCTTTCACATCCTGCTGCTTCCTGATATGGCCCCATCAACAACACTGGGATCTGACTCTGCCTGCTACTTTCTGATACATCCCCATCAAGAACACTGGGGTCTTTTGCATCCTAGGGGTGTGCATTTGTTTTCGACTGTATTGGCAATCCGCAATGTATATGTCCCTATTCGTTGTATTCGTGGGGGGTCACGAAACGTATGGCGAACCCCCACGAATACAACGTATCTAATGAATAAACTCCCCACCCTCCTGACCCCCCCAAGACTTACCAAAAATCCCTGATAGTCCAGCGGGGGTTCTGGCGCAATCTCCTGCACTCAGGCTGTCGGCTGCCGGTATTCAAAATGGCGCCGATAGCCTTTGCCCTCACTATGTCACAGGGGCTACCGGTGCCATTGGTCGGTCCCTGTCACATAGTAGGAGCACAAGATGGTGCCTGCCATCCATTGCTCGTACCATATGACAGGAGCAGACCAATGGCAGCGGTAGCCCCTGTGACATAGTGAGGGCAAAGGCTATCGGCGCCATTTTGAATACCAGCAGCCGACAGCCCGAGTGCAGAAGATCGCGCCAGGACACTGCTGGACCACCAGGGACATTTTGTAAGTCTTGGGGGAGTCAGGAGGGTGGGGTTTTGTAGTTAATTAAATTTAAAGGGTTGGGATGGGGTTTTTTGGGGGAAACGAATACATATGTAACTAATGAATGGATCGAGGTCCCCCGAGAATGGATGAAACGGATTTGGCTCCCCACGAATACGAATTCCGAATGGGATGAATCCATCCCTACTGAACATCCCTATTGCATCCTGTTGCCTCCTGACACATCCCCAACAACACTGGGGTCTGACTCAGCCTGTTGACTCCTAACACATCAACAACAACACTGTTGCTTTATTCCTCCTCCTACCTCCTGACATGTCCATATACAGAACACTGAGGTTAGACTCAGCTTACTTCCTTAAGACACTTCCCCATCAACAACACAGGGGCTTCACTCCTCCTACCTCTTGACATGTTCCCATGAACAACACTGGGGTCTGATGTATCCTGCTGCCTCCTGACACATCCCTATCAGTAACACTGGAGTCTTTCACATCCTGCTGCCTCCTGACATTTCCCAATCACCAACACTGGGGTATGACTAAGTCTGCTGGCTCCTCTCATATCCCCACCAAGAACACTGGGATCTGACTCAGCCTGCTGCCTCCTGACATGTCTCCATCAACAACACTGGGATCCTTCACATCCTGCTGCCTCTTGACACATCCTCAGCAACAAATCTGCAGCTTGTCACATCCTACTGCCTCCTTATAAGTCCCCATCAAGAAAACTGGGGTCTGTCACATCCTGCTGCATTCTGACACATCCCCATCAACAATATTGGGGTCTTTCACATCCTGCTGCCTCCTGGCACATCCCCATAAACAACACATGAGGTCTGACCCAGCCTGTTGCCTCCTGACACCTCCCCATTGACAACACTGGGGTTTTTCACATCCTCGTACCTCCTGCCATGTCCCCATCAACAACATTGAGGCTTCACTCCTCCTGCTACCTTTTGACACAATCCCAATAACAACACTTGGTCCTGACACTACAAGAGTCCTACAGTACATCCTGCAGCAGTCTTACACCACCATTACCCCAACACCAACAGCACGGGGGTCTGGAGGCACATCCAGCAGCAGCAGCCTTACACTTCCATACCCCAACATCAATGGCACAGGGTTCTGGTAAGACATCCAGCATCAGTATTACATTGCCATACATCTCACACAACCACAGGGGTATGATACATCCTTGTTCTGCCTGCCATTTTTCAAGCAACACCAAAGGGTCATGACCCTACTGAGTTCCTCTTCCTGTTTATCCCCAAGCACCACCACAGGGTTATGACTCCACTGAGCTCTTCTGCCTGCTTATCCCCAAGCACCACCACAGGGTTATGACTCCACTGAGTTCTTCTTCCTGTTTATCCCCAAGCACCACCACAGGGTTATGACTCCACTGAGCTCTTCTGCCTGCTTATCCCCAAGCACCACCACAGGGTTATGACTCCACTGAGTTCTTCTTCCTGTTTATCCCCAAGCACCACCACAGGGTTATGACTCCACTGAGCTCTTCTGCCTGTTTATCCCCAAGCACCACCACAGGGTTATGACTCCACTGAGTTCTTCTGCCTGTTTATCCCCAAGCACCACCACAGGATCATGACTCCACTGAGCTCCTCTGCCTGCCATGCTCCAAGCACCACTGCAAGGTTATGACTCCACTGAGTTCTTCTACCTACTTAGGACCAAACACCTCTACAAGGCCATGAATCCACTGTTCCTCTGCTTGCTTAGCCTCAAATACCTTCTGCTGTGGCATGCCATGCTCCACCATATCCACCGAGGCCTAATGTATCCTGCATGCATAAGCCTGTCTTACTCCAAATATAACCACTATGGCCTGACTTCCAACTTCAGAATGCCATGCTACAACCATAAACATGGTGGCTTGACACCTCCAGCTGCAGGATCCCATGTTCCAACCACCATATTCAAACCATCTTAGAGAAGCTCAGGATCCTTAATATTTTCCAATAAGCTTTACAGTCCCTAAAAATGCTACATTTTCTACCTGCATAAGTATTTTACAAATGCTCCATGGACCTGACACTGACCACACCACAGCTTTGGAGGTGTTACAGTTAAACTTCTTCCTGTGTTGCTCTGCTCATACCATTCCAGTTTTTAAAAATTATTAACCAACACTACTTCTGCAGTCACTGATTCTAGCCATTCTTGCCACATTATGGTGCCTGCTCGCTCCACTCTTTTGTGCAAGTGGAAGAACTGGCAAATGCCTTTCGGGGTCTTTCGGCTGCCCTTCTTGCTGTGTTGCTCTGCTCCTACCATTCCAGTTCTTAAGAGATACCAGCACCACTGCTGCCGCTGCCATTCCAAGCCAGTCTTGGCTCCTTAGGGTGCTTCTTCCACTGCTCCAGTTGTGTTCAAGGCTCATGTCAAATCCCCTCCCCCCTTCAGTACTTGCCCACTTTTTATCTTGCCCTAGCCATCCATTGTTTTGTAAACTTAAAATATACTCCTCAAACTTTTCATACCATTCTTCCTCTATTGTTTCATCTCTTGCTCTTGCCATGGCTACCGTTGTTCTGCACACTTGGTGCACCACTCCCTGAATTGGAATTGATTTCATGGCTCATTCTCAGTTCCACGGGTACTGCGCACGAGGATACCCATGACATGAGTGGCTTGGCTTACTCCATGACACAAACATATGCTACTGGACTGCTGGATCTGCCTTTGACAGGGAGCGGCATCCCCCTCTCCAGTTATCTGTATACTTGGAGAGAATGCCTGGCATCTCCCAGGCCACGCTGCCTTAATGCTGTGCCCCTCATCCTACACCTTTGGATCCTAGTGCCGCTCAGCCTTGCTGCCATGCGCAAATTTTACAACTTGGGGTTCTAAACTTTTTTCTGCCACTGTACCTTCCTGGCACACTCTAGCTCTTACACTTTGAGGTCTTCTTGCCAATCTGGGGTCCTGCTGTGCACCTCTCTATTCTTCTTTATCCTTTTATCTGTATCTTGCAATTTTTCGTGCCACTTTTCTGCTTTTTTTTTTTTTTTTTTTTTTCCGCCCTTAGGATGATTTAGGGTGCTGATGCCACTTTTGGTTCTGCTTTGTCTCTCCTGATGCCATCAAGTGTTCAAGTTATTATTGCTGGCGTCTTCTTGTTGCTTCTTTGCTCATCTCATGATATTTTGGAGAACTCCTGCCAATGCTGGAAGGTGTCTGGTGCCCCTTTGCCCCATTGCGGAGCCTTAGGCTGCTTTGTGCCACATTTTTTATGCCACTTTACCACATTCTAAGTACCTTGCAGCTCTTTCCCCCTTCTGATGATTTCCTCTCACAAGTTTCATTAGAATTAATAAGAAAATCACTAGTCTGGAGCCCAGAAAAGACTGCAATTCTTCTTTCTATAGCTTTTAATGTTGCGATCCCCCCTGTTGCTGCGCTACAGGTGGTCTCTCACCTTCCTCCGGAGGCCGCTCCGAAGCCAGGGCCTCGCCTGTGTTCCATCCGAGACTTGCTCCAGGGCCTGAGAGGCCTAGCAGACACAGCTCCAGGGCCTGAGAGGCCTAGCTGTGCCTGTGGCTTGCTTGCCAGCGTTTGGACTTCCTGTCTGGCGACGCCCTTCTCCTAGGGGCCGGCCCGCAGCTCTCCTCCTTATTTATAGGGCCAGCGGTGGGCGGTCCTGGCAAGCTCCTCCCAGGGAGTTGCCTTCTACCTCCAGTATATAAGGACTTCCTTTTCTTTTGCAACTGGCCTGCGGATCGGGTTCTACAGTTGTCTGTAACCTTGCCGATCCAGGTCCACCGTGGTCTGCCTTGTGTTGATGGCTCCTTGTCCTGTCTCTGTCTGGATGTTTGCTTCCTGATGTTTGCCTTGATGTGTTCCTGATGTCCTGATCCAGTTCTGATCGCTTCTGCCCTATGTCCTGTCTGGTTCCTGAGCCTTCTGTCCTGTTGGGCCCTGGAGTGGCCAACAGGAGGGATTCATCCCACGGGCTCTTGAGCTTCCCTGCCTGCCAGCCGAAAGGGCTTCGGATGTCGGTATCCCAGCATTGGAGTTCCTGCTCGCCTGGATCTTCCGCTTTGTCTTCCCTGCACCCTCCTTTCCTCAGTGTGGTCCGCGACCAGCCTTCCTGGGCTGTGTAGGGCGTGTCTGGGACGGGGTGGTCCGTGACTCAGTCCCGTGGGTGGGCTGAGTAGGGCGCCCTGATGGACAGTGCCATGTTTCCTTCCAGCCCTCCTCTTCAAAGTCTTGCTTCAGCCTGTCTTAGATGTCTGCTTCAGCCCCCGTCTGACGTCTTCTGTGTAAAGGACTCTGTCTGCCCTCGCCTCTGTCCGGCCTGCTGCCCATTGCCGTTCCCTGCGGCAGGTCCGAAAGGGCCGGGAACAGTCGGAGGACCGTTCATCAGTCAACTTCCCAGTGTTGGCTACCATGGGCATGCAGGTCCGGCTGAGGGTCAGACTCCGTGCCTGCTTCCCTGCTTCTGTACCGCCTGGCTCACCATGCCTGCCCAGCTCACCTACCATGGTGTGGCTTGGGGCTCCTCCTTAAGTCCTGCCGTGGCCCAAGGGCTCACCACCAGCTCGAGACGACCGCGCCCGCGCGCGCTCGTAACATTTAATGGCAAACGAATACACATTTTTTTATGTTGAAAATAATGAAATGAATTTGGGATCCAACAAAACAAATGAATGAACTGAAAAGGATTTTTTTTTCTTCTGTACATGCCTAAAAATTTCCTGAAATCCCTCAGAATATGCAGCATTGCACATCAGAGAGAATATGTCAATATGCTTCTATGGCTTGATCAACTTGCTCTACATGATGTGAACCTTAGGGCTGGATTTACTAATACCGCCAGGCTCTTTGAATCCCACGGTAATGGGGAGCGGGGGGGGGGGGGGGTGAAACGGGGGGGTGGTCCTGCGATAGCCAGCAGCGATCGCACCTCTGTGGTGCGATCGCTGCCGGCGTAGCACTAAATAACTACACCATAAAAGGTGTAATTATTTTGCCCAAAACTGGCAGCGAAAACACAGCGTACCTTTCGCTGTCGGTGAAGTCTTCGCGGCGTCAGCCCCGGTGCCGCCCTGACTCCTCCTCTTCCGGGGCTGACTCCGCCCCGATCTTGGTATCACCCACGATAAGGGACTTTTCACGTGCGATCCGCTTGGAAAATGACCCCCTTAGGTTGCTCTTGGTTTGCTTTGCAGATGGTTGCTGTATCCTGAATCTTCCTACCTCCACACCTATTGGGAAGTGCTTCTGTATTTTGTATAGTGTATAAATGTTTTTTTTATATGACATCACAACTGGGGTAGAGTGATTAATCATATATTACTTAAATTCATGAATGTTCTGTCATTATTCCTCTAAGAGGTGTTGAGCTTATGATGAGGCATGAAGATTTGACATAAATTGAAATACATGTGAGCATTCAAAACATCCTGATTGTCATTCTGTTTAAACACCTTTCTACAGAGGAGTTTAGATTTTAAAGCAGAAATATTGCTATTAACTTTTAATCTATTTTTGCTTTTTGCCCATTTTGGAGTAGGCATTGTGTAAGTGTTTCTGAGGATATTTAATTGAGGCAGTGTGTTGACTAAACTATAAGCAAACCTTTTTACTTCCTCCTCCTACTTCAAACTGAAATCACGTTGAAGCATGCGCAGATGACTTCTTTAACTGTATTCCAGATGTTGATGATGTCAGGAGTAAGACTCTGCATATCAAAAAATAAGCTAATAATGCATTATACAACTCACAGTATGGGTCAATCTAAAACCACACAACAAGCACAGAGCCTCAAAGCTATAGCTTTTCAAATAGGATATGAATTATGGGATCAATGTTATGACCCACGCGCGCACGTCCATGTGCATACTGTTCCCGACACACACGCATGCGCGCCGGATTTTAAAATCCATATGTGCATGTACGGGCAGCCTATGACTCACATGTGCAGGGGGGGGATTTTACAAAGTAATGTGTGGTGATGCAAGTAGGGCTTCCACAGTTCCCTATACCTCTACCTAACCTTCCTACCTTTTCCCCTCTCCTCGCCGACCCCTACTCCCTACCTATTAGCTTTTTTTATTTTAGTACTTACTTCAATTTCCGAGTTGAAGTAACTTCTGCACGCCGGCCGCTTGCTGGCATACGCTTCCCCAGGAGAGTGGCTAATAGCGCTGACCCAGCCCACCCCCACCCCTCCCCACCCATACCATGCCCCCCGGCCTGCCCCTTTGGAGATGCCCAGCACTTTGGCACATAACAGGGTTTACACGCATGGCTAGACCCTTCTGAAAATGCACGCATCACACGCAAGGCCCAGACACACATATAACCCCACGTTTTTATGAGCATGGCCCTTTTAAAATCAAAGTGTAAAACCAACAAAAAGACACTGATCAATAAATAGCCTTATATATTAAATGGCTGATGCCGTCATAGAACCAATTTTAGAAATACAATTTTGAGAGTAGAAACCGCATCAGTAAGCCTGACAATGGCAGTGCATACAGCAAAGCCGACCGGACTGATCCTCATATGCGGTATTTTTTAAGTAGCAAAATGGTTGCTTAGAAACATAATAGAAATACATTTTGAACACTGTAAGTCCGTCTGTACCCGTCACATATAGTAATTAATTAGACCCTACAGCGGCCGGTGTTTCACAACCTCACAGTTGCTTCTTCAGGAGTCTGACTGACAATGCAAAAATCTGAAAACCAAGGGAAAACCGGACTTAGTAACTTGCCAAAAAATTAAAAGCAATACTTAACTTGACGGTAACAGCGTAGCAAACCTTATTCTTTTGGACAGCAGGTCTCGATGAAGTTTCAATATTGGCAGGACAGAGACCGCCCTGAGCTAGTTGTGTCTTTAAATAGCCCGCGCTTAAGGTAGCGTAACACTGTAATGACTTCTCAGCATCAAGTTTCTATGGTAACAGACAATCAGAAATCTGTACAGAAAAACTTGAAGTTCTAATGATGAATTTAAACCTTCCGGATTGACTGTGCCCAGGCGATGGATCCAACGTTGTTCAGCCTGAAGCAGCTGATTATTAAAATCCCCACCTCGCCAATTTGGAATACCAGCGTCAAGCAGTTGCATTAAGTGAATGTTTTACAGCTAGGGGTTCCCCCCCCCCCCGCTGCATCAGACGTGCTTTTACTCGGGCAAAATTCACCAATTGAGACTGGCTATTTTTACCACGTCCTTTGGAGTCTTCTGACATATTGACTTGCGTTCTTCCATTTTCATCAAAGACCTACAAAATGAAACAGATTATTTCTCAAAATTGGCGTATTCTTCAAGTTCACAAAGAATTCCATGAAACACCCAGATTTGCATTTTCCCGTGGAGCTAATTTACAAGACCAATTGGTTCACTCAGATTCGTCTAGGATTACTCACTCTGTTTCCACAGGATCACATGCACCTTGTGGCACTTGTACTGTATGCCACATAATGATAAGTACATCGGCTCTGCATTTTGACAAGTTAAATTATACCTTCATCCTAAGAAGCGTCACTGACTGTTGTTCTACAGAAGTGATCTACCTTATCCAGTGCCCGTGTAATCTCTGGTATGTGGGAAAAACTAAATGGGCTCTTAAGACCCGCATCATTGAACACCGTTCATGTATCACCACGGGCCGACTTATTGCTCCCCTTCCTTCTCATTGTATTCAACATTCACATTCGTTTGATGATCTCAAAGTTTGTGTGTTGGAACAACTAGTCTCAAATTGGCGAGGTGGGGATTTTAATAATCAGCTGCTTCAGGCTGAACAACGTTGGATCCATCGCCTGGGCACAGTCAATCCGGAAGGTTTAAATTCATCATTAGAACTTCAAGTTTTTCTGTACAGATTTCTGATTGTCTGTTACCATAGAAACTTGATGCTGAGAAGTCATTACAGTGTTACGCTACCTTAAGCGCGGGCTATTTAAAGACACAACTAGCTCAGGGCGGTCTCTGTCCTGCCAATATTGAAACTTCATCGAGACCTGCTGTCCAAAAGAATAAGGTTTGCTACGCTGTTACCGTCAAATTAAGTTTTGCTTTTAATTTTTTGGCAAGTTACTAAGTCCGGTTTTCCCTTGGTTTTCAGATTTTTGCATTGTCAGTCAGACTCCTGAAGAAGCAACTGTGAGGTTGCGAAACACCGGCCACTGTCGGGTCTAATTAATTACTATATGTGACGGGTACAGATGGACTTACAGTGTTCAAAATTTATTTCAAAATTTATTTCTATTATGTTTCTAAGCAACCATTTTGTTACTTAAAAAATACCGCATATGAGGATCAGTCTGGATGGCTTTGCTGTATGCACTGCCGTTGTGAGGCTTACTGATGCGGTTTCTACTCTCAAAATTGTATTTCTAAAATTGGTTCTATGACGGCGTCAGCCATTTAATATATAAGGCTATTGATCAGTGTCCTTTTGTTCGTTTTGCATTTACTTTATATACGACCGTACTTTTTGGCTCTTTTTTGGTGTTGCCTTTTAAAATCAGGCCATTTATTTTTTTTTGTCAGTCTGAAAATATCTTTCTGATAGACATTTTTTTGTCTTGAATTTGGGTGAATTGAGCCCTAAATAGGAAACCCATTCTTCTAGCATATATGCCTGTACAGAGTTACTGGAAACAGACATATATTGCTCTCTATTACCATCCATTGCTTACAAGATTGATAGCTCTTGCTTGCTGAAGTCCTGGATTGTCTTCAAGCAAGTTATTTTTATATTTTCACCTTAGGTCTGTCTGAAATAAACTATAGAAAGACTATTCAAAAAAGCTAATTCAAGTTATCAACGTGCAGCTTCAGAAAATGAATGTTCTGCATTGCTGTGCATATATGCAATCAACATAATGAATATCATAGTATTGCTTTACACACTTGGATTTTGAAATGCAGGCTCATTTATGACTATACATACTCAAATATTTTTATATCGTTCTGAACATTGCAAGGCATATACATATTCATACCTCGCAGGACAACAGATATTAGAAATATAAGCAGGTTCAAGATTCAATGAAAATAATCCCAAACACAGATCATTATTCAGACTTGAATTCTGCTACTAGATCCTAATTGTATTTACTTTAAAAATAATTAAAAACTGTAAAAATTTCTGTTCCTAATTGTTAAGAGTTGGGGAGGGGCAATTTTCATTCAGCCTGCATAGGCTAAAAATCTGTGGCAGACTTTAGCCAGAATTTTTAAAGTGGATTTATGCACAAAATCTGCTTTGAAAATTGTTTCTGGTGGAACACCCCCCCCCCCCCCCTACAATATAGACATACAAAGTTGTGCCTGCTGGAGAGCAGGTCTCGTTTTATGCATGTGAATTTATATGCATACTTTCAAAACTTAAAAGTATGCATATTAAGTCCCAATCCCACCCTAACTCTATCCCCCCTCCCCCACCAAGTGCCTATTTAGTATGCACATAAAAATACATGAGAGCACGTGTTCTATGCATACTTTTATCTGCACACCCACTGGGACTGTCTTGAAAGAGTGACTTACAAACCACAGAGCATCATTTTATAATAGTTATTATTTTCAAAACCCACATAGGCATGTTAAGTCCGCAATGAAAATAAGCTGCGCTGTGCACCTTGGCACAGCACAGGAGTGCATATTTACACCTGCTAGAGAGCAGGTATAAATATGTTCACAAACATACTCGCACATGCTTTAGAATTCAAAAATATGCATAAAAATGTGTTTGCAACCCCAGCTCTGCCCCTGGGAACGCTTCTTTGCAGTTTTCATCCCCTGGAATAATTTTCAAAAAGCCCATTCACACGTGTAAAACTGCTTCTTTATTAGACAGCAACTTTCAAAAAGGCATGCGGGGGGCACGTGTACATGTGCGTGCTGGCACTCTCCCAGAGAAGCGGCAATTTTAGAACATACGCACACAAACTCGTGTTTGCTATAAAATAGCCTAGATGTGCTTAGGTGCGCGCCCAGCTTTGAAAGTGAGCGCACTCAGCCGTATAAAGTCGGGTTTGAGCCATGCGAGTGGGGGAGCTTTATAACAGGCACACGTCCATGCCATGACCAGTCTCATCAGTTTGCCCACCAGTTCACTCAGACTAGAGCTAGGTCAGCCAAACCCCTCTTGGTTCTTTAACCTGCACTCCCCCCAGTTACCCTTGACCCCTTAAACCCCTCAGAGATGCCTGTATTTTTTTTTTTTTACTTACACCTCCTCCATAGCAGAATTAAATTAATCTTATGCGGTACCAGACCTGGGTGCACGCCAATGTGCGTAGGTACTTGTGCACACATCTCAGAATGCCCTTGCCCGCCCATGCCATGCTCTCTCTGCTCTGACGTGAGATGTACACACATTGGCAGATGTGCCCACATGCCTCCACTTTATAAAATTGGGTGGATACGCACATGACCCACATCCACGCACATCTCCTGATTTTTGGCGCATGCCCAGCTTTTAAAATTCACCTATTTTTTTTATATCTCTTTATTAAGTTTCAAGAAATCAAATTAAGAGAGCATTGCTATATGAAAAACATAGCAGAACATAATTATATAAGAAAAATGAAGTAAAAGAAAAACCAATTGCCATTATTTAGTCCACAACTGGGAGAAAAAGTGGCGGAACTCACACATCATCTAGATAGGATTTTACACAGTGCTGGGGAGAAGTCAGCTATCATGGTATAGTACATGTAGGCACCAACAATATAGGAAAATGTAGGAGGGAGGTTCTGGAAGCCAAATTTAGGCTCTTAGGTAGAAAGCTGAAATCCAGAACCTCCAGGGTGGCATTCTCTGAAATGCTTCCTGTTCCACGCGCAGGTCCCCAGAGGTAGGCAGAGCTCCGGAGTCTCACTGCGTGGATGAGAAAATGGTGCAGGCGTAAACAGTATCCCTGTGTGGTGAAGACTTGGCATGGCCAAGGTATTAAATAAAATAAGTAGTCATGTAGCAGCAAGTTACAAGATGTTATATGCACCGGGTAAACAGTTTAATAAACAATACTTTTTTAAATAAGTCACCTTATGGTTACCCAACAGATATAATAAAAATAGACCTTTAAGTTTCTTGTATGAATAATCAAATATTTTTTTATTTAAAGCAGTAACTTTTCTAAGTTCTATTTCCAAATATGTCTCTACATAAATGTCATAAATGCATGCATTATATACCATAAATATATACTATTTATCTTTTGCTTCTTTAGTGTATCATTATGCTAAGTGAGAACCAAATAAGATCAGCTAGCAATAGTCCTGGAACACTCACTTTTACAAAGCTATCAGATAAGTACTTTGGGCCGGATTTTCAAAGGGTTACGCACGTAAATATGGAGGATTTACGTGTGTAACCGGTCATACGCGCGCCGGGCCTATTTTCAAAAGGCCCGGCGATGCATGTAAAACCCCTGGACGCGCATAAGTCCTGGGGCTTTCAAAAAGGGGTGGTCCGGGGGCGGGACAGTCCGGGGGTGGGGCGGGGGTGTAGCCAGAGGCCTCCGCACAGCCGCTCTGCCAGGGATCGCACACCGGCAGTCGGACAGTGCACGCAACTTACTTCAGCCCCAGGGCTGAATTAAGTTTGGAAATAAAAGAAAAACAAAGTAAAAGGTAGGGGGAAAAAGGCAGGGGAGGCAGGGGAAGGGAAGGGAAGGTGGGGTGGGGGGTAGGGAACGGGGGAAGGCAGTGGGGCTCGGCACGGGCTCAGCACGTGCAAGGTGCACAATTGTGCACCCCCTTGCGTGGCACCGACCCCCGATTTTATAGCATGCATGCACCTGCTTGCGCATGTTATAAAATCGGGCGTACATGTGTGCGTGCCGGGTAGTGCGCACACATATACGCCCGCGCACAGGTTTGAAAATCTACCCCTGTTTGCTTAAAACACTATAACCCTTTGTTACTTAATATCAGTCTCCGTTACTATGAATTGATACTTTGTCTCACTTTTTCCTTTTTGTTTTGGCTGTGAAACACAGTGAAGCGCATTGAAGATCATCAATGAGGTAAGTAAACACCACTGATATATGTCTTTGTGTCACTTTCTTTACGTCTTTAACCTTTCCTTTCTTTATTAACCTTTTCCTTTTCTTTTTTTGTATGATTTTTCTGTTTTTCTGTTTCTTTGTACGATTTTTCTGTTTCTGTTTTCCATATCACTAAGTTCAGGCCTGGCTCTATGTTGTGGTGTTATATGTATATATACTTATTTGTGTCTATCAAATTCTCTCTCCTTAGCGACTGCAGCTCTGGGTCATGTAGCTTTTATTTTATCTTCTCCTTCTTCTTTTCTTCCTCTGTGGTCTTCTAAACCTACTAATTTTCAGGTAAATTTTAAAAGGAACGTACGTGCCCATAAATGCACATTTTGGAGCATGAGCAAACATCTACCTTATAAATGGGCCATGACCGACGGCCCGCAAATGCGCAGTAGAGCACAGCTCTACTGCGCATGTGCGGGCAAGGACGTCGGTCTTAGCCAGCGTAAAAAAAAAAAAAAAAACATGGCGGCGGCGGTGTCGGGGGGGCAGCGGCAGCGGTGGCGGCGGCGGCGGTGTCTGGGGCAGCGGTGGCGGCGTCCGGTGGCGGCGGCGGTGTCGGGGGGCAGCGGTGGCGGCGGCGGCGGTGTCGGGGGGCGGCGGCGTCCGGTGGCAGCGGCGGCGGGTGGCAGCGGCGGTGGCGGCGAATGACGATGAGGAGCGGCGGCAGCGGCGGCCAGTAGCGAGGGAGGGAGGAGAGAGAGGGAGGGAGGGACGAACTGAGGGAGGGAGGGACTGAGTGAGTGAGAGGGAGGGATGGGACTGAGTGAGAGGGAGGGAGGGACTGAGTGGGAGGGAGGTAGGGGGAGGGACTGAGTGAGAGGGAGGGAGGGACTGAGTGGGAGGGACTGAATGGGAGGGAGGTAGGGGGTGGGGAAGAGTGAGAATGAGGGAGAGGTGAGAGACAGGGATGTGAGTAAGTGGAAGGGTTAGAAGTTGTGGAGCAGAGAAAAAGGGAGTGGAGGAGGGCTGAGGGAGATGGGATTGAGACAGGGTGGGGAGTGACTGAGGGAAGGGGAGAGAGGTGGGAGTGACTGAGGGAAGGGGAGGGAGGTGAGAGTGAGGGGAAGGAGGCAGTGGGAGACAGAGAGTGAGTAAGACTGAGGGGTGGGAAGGGGGTGAGTGACTGAGGGGGAAGGGGGAATGAGGGAGAAAAAGTGTAGGAGGGTGCTGTTTTCGAAAATGGACCGAAAACAAAAATGTAATGTAGCCCGTTGTGACGGGCTTAACGGCTTGTATGTATATATACTTATTTGTGTCTATCAAATTATCTCTCCTTAGCGACTGCAGCTCTGGGTCATGTAGCTTTTATTTTATCTTCTCCTTCTTCTTTTCTTCCTCTGTGGTCTTCTAAACCTACTAATTTTCAGGTAAATTTTAAAAGGAACGTACGTGCCCATAAATGCACATTTTGGAGCATGAGCAAACATACACCTCATTTTATAAAGTACATGTGTAGCATTTAAAATACTATTGCTGTGTGTACTTCTATGAGAGAGAGAGAGAACCTCTGTGTAGAGTTAGTCTGATACTCTCTATATATGTACCACTCTAGAGGGGCACCTTGAATCGTTTCGAGTTTTCTGGAGGCGGGTTGGGGTTAGAGGTTGTGTTGTTATAGACACATTCAGAGGTATTCGTAATAAAACTGACATCAGTAAAGATTTATAGTTCTTATAAGTGATGAAAAGTCTAACAAGAAGAGTTGATTTGTATACTGCAGTGCTAGCTGCATTGTACAAATCTACTCCTTTTTATCACTTATAAGGGCTATAAATCTTTACTGATGTCAATTTTACTATGAATACCTCTGAATGTGTCTGTAACAACACTCTCGTTAATCCCAATCCAGCTCCCAAAAACCTACCCCCATTCAAAGTGTCCCTCTAGAGTGGTACCTATATATAGAGTATCAGACTAACTCTATACAAAGGTGCGTGCCCGCTCTCTCTCTCTCTTCATGAGGAGCAGTAGCAAAGTTACACAGGCAATATGCATTGCCTTTACAAAATTTGTGTTTCCATGCATCAGTCTTGGAACTACCCTTATTCTGAATGCATGCACACCCTTCCCAGCTTCTTAAAGGTCAAGTGTGGCCATTTTTGCACAAGCAACTCTTTTAAAATCTACCTTTTACTTTTCAAGTAAAGAAATGGATTCCCTTTCACCATCCTTGGGATATCTTCTGCAACTTAAATCAGTAGTGAACCCTCATTGCTTGTGTTCATGAAAGAGAATGATAAAATCCCTAAATTATGAGAGAGAACAGTTCTCTTGGCTTTTTCATTCACTCTTTCTCTCACTTTATTTGGAACTTTCTCCTATTCAGTAATATCTTTTGTGTGTCATGTTCTCTTTTCAACAGTGAGCGTGATACTATCTGGCAATCATTTGTTTTTTGGTTTTTTTTTTACAACATATCTGGTTCTATGCACTGTATAGGTGAGAGTAGGGCTATAGCTGCGTTCTAGTTTATGAGTTACTTTTTCTTCATGTGCTCAATCTCAGCCTTGATCCCATATATAAGAACTTTTATACTCCTTTAATTTAAAACTGAATGAAACTATACCTCCCTCGCTCTCTTTTCTCTCTCTCTTTCTCACAGGACAAGCAGGATGGTAGTCCTCACATATGGGTGACATCACAGGATGGAGCCCAATCACGGAACACTTTTGTCAAAGTTTCCAGAACTTTGACTGGCCCCTACTGGGCATGCCCAGCATGGCACTAACCCTGCAGCCAGCAGGGGTCCCCCTTCAGTCTTCTTTTTTCCGCGCAGCAGTAGCCACGCGGTTAAGGAGCTCTGCAGAGATTCCTGACAGGAATTTTCCTCATGGAATTACTAATATTTAATTTACCCCACAGGGGTCCCTCCTTCAACTTTTTCAAGCCGCGGTACTCTGGTAAGTTTTTTTACCCACTTTCCGTCGATTACCGTTGAGTTTGGCCCTCACGGCCTACTGGCCATCGACCGTACCGTGGCTGAATTTTTTCATGGCCATGATGTCGGGGTTCTGCCAGTGCCCGGACTGTTATCACATCATGTCCATCACAGACCCTCACAAAGTCTGTGTAATGTGTCTCGGATGTGAGCACGATGTCCTAACCTGCACCAAATGTGCCCTCATGACACCAAAATTTGCAAGGCTAGAATGGAGAAGATGGAACTTCTCTTCCGCACTCAAACCCCGATGCCGTCTATTGCATCGATGACATCAGGACCGGCACTGTCAACTTCACGCCAGCATCGACCTCTGGCCGGTGACCGTCCGCCATTGATGACTTCTCGGCCTTTAACTCCCTCTACTCCCCCTCAGGACCTAGGGGATCGTAGAGATAAACATCGCCACTGGCATCGAAAGTCTTGGACTATCGAGGGAGCAAAATCATCGACCTCACCATCGTCCGAGCCGCCGTCGAAGAAACCCCATCCAGAAAAGGCACTGACCTTTTCGGTGACCGGGTCACCGAGGCAACCCTCACCCGACAGGGTATCGGGAGCTGCGACTCTGCCTTTAACGGTGGTCTCTCCGGCTATGCCTCTGCCTCCTTCTGTTTTGGAGCCGGAGCTGCTTGCTCCAGGTCTCCGAGAAGAACTGGACCTTATGTTTCAGGAGGCCATCAACAAGGCAATGCATCGACTCCAGGTTCCTCCGGCACCGACACTGGTACCGATTGCGGAACCGACCACTGACCTGATTCCAGCAGCATTGGCACCGCTGCTCTCGAGGATGGAAGTGCTCATGGCTGCTTTTCCACCGATGAACCCCGGGTCACCGAAGGCTCCGGAGCCCTCCCCGCTTGCTTTGTCATTGGGAGGAAAAACACCGTTCTGCATCCTTCCATCGGGAGTTTTGCTGATGCCTCGGTCATCGATGCCGATACATCCATCAGGGCCACTGATCTACCCATTGGTGCCAACGCGTCCATTGGCACCACCGAGCCATTCATCGATGCCCTCGATGCCTGCACCGGTGCCTTCGATGCCCTCATCGGTGCCTCCAGTTATTCCTTCTAGTCCTTCAGAGCCTCGACCAGGACCTTCAGGGATCCCACTGCCCAGTCCTCCTCTAGTCCCTAGAGGAGCAGGTGCTGATCCCTATGATACCTGGACTAATGATTCTTCAGCAGACACCAATGATTTGCCTTCACCACCTTCACCTACTGAAAGCAGAAAGCGTTCTCCTCCATAGGATCTTTCCTTTATAAATTTTGAGAAGGAGATATATGAATTGCTTCACTTCCAATTACAGACTGAACACGATGACAGGCATCAAATGATGGAGCTGTTACAATTCCTGGATGTTCCCAAGGAAATAACCTCCATCCCTATCCACCAGGTTCTTCTGGATCTCCTCAAGAAGAACTGGGAACATCCTGGCTCTGTTGCTCCAGTCCACAGGAAAGCTGACACCACCTATCTCGTGCAGTCAGCTCCAGGCTTTCACAAACCTCAATTGGATCACCAATCTGTGGTAGTAGAATCTGCCCTAAAAAGAGCAAGGAGATCAAAACCTCACACTTCCTTTCCCCCAGGCAGGGAACAGAAATTTCTAGATTCCATTGGTTGCTGTGTCTTCCAAGGATCAATGCTCATCTCTAGAATTGCCGCTTATCAGCTCTATATGACCCAATATAATAGGGTCTTATTTAAGCAAATACAAGACTTGACAGACTCCTTGCCTCAGCAAATTCAAGATCAACTCCAAACCCTAATAAACAAGGGGTTTGAGACAGGCAAGCATGAGATCAGATCATCCTACGATATCTTTGACACTGCTACCAGGGTATCTGCAGCTGTTATCTCAGCAAGACGATGGGCCTGGCTCAAGTCTTCCGACCTTCGTCCTGAAGTACAAGACAGATTATCTGACCTGTCTCGCATAGGAGATAATCTGTTTGGCGAGCAGATTCAACGAACAGTGGCGGAACTCAAGAACCATCATGAGAACCTAAGACAGCTTTCTCTGATGCTTTCTGAGTACTCTTCAAAAAAGCCCTTCCAGAAGGACTCTAAGAAGTCATTCTTCCACCCGAAGAAATCCTACCCGCCACCAACTAGAACCCGTTCTACGAGACCATTTCAAAAAGCCCAGTCTCGTCAGACACAGAAGCAAAAACCGCAAACAGCTCCTCAGCCGGGCCCTGCTTCTGGTTTTTCACTCCTGCATAGAGAGCAGCAGCCAGCTTCCATTGCCCCACATACCAGTGGGAGGTCAATTATGCCATTTCAACAACAGGTGGCACTCAATCACCTCAGACCAGTGGGTCCTGGTGATAATTTCTCAGGGTTATCATCTGAACTTTCTCTCCATTCCATCGGACTCCCCACCTCTACCGACGTGGAGAACATCCGATCATTCCATCCTTCTGGAACAGGAGGTCTCCCTCCTCCTACAGTCCAAGGCAATAGAACCAGTACCCTACTTTCAGCATGGCCTAGGGTTCTATTCCCGGTACTTTCTAATCCCCCCAAAATTGGGAGGCGTTCATCCAATTCTGGACCTATGTGCCCTCAACAAGTACCTCCAGTGCGAGAAGTTCAAAATGGTAACCTTGGGCTCTCTTCTTCCTCTTCTACAAAGAGGAGACTGGCTCTGCTCTCTAGACCTCCAGGATGCATACACTCATATCGCGATAATTCCATCTCATCGCAAATACCTGAGGTTTCTAGTAGGCCCCAAACACTATCAATACTGAGTGCTTCCATTCTGCCTCGCATCTGCACCACGAGTCTTCACAAAATACCTCGTCATAGTTGCAGCCTTCCTCAGGACTCAAGGTGTTCACGTCTACCCCTATCTAAACGATTGGTTGATCAGGGCTCCCACTCAGCAAGCTGCTCTGTCGTCCCTCCATCTTACCTTACGCACTCTAATTTCACTCGGATTTCTCGTCAACTATGACAAATCCTACTTAGTCCCATCTCAAACCTTATCATTCATTGGGGCAGACTTGGACACCTTGCAGGCAAAGGCTTTTCTGCCTCGACAGCGAGCTCTTACTCTCATGTCTCTTGCACACCAGCTGCAATCTCAGCACTCCACGACTGCACACCACTTTCTCATCCTCCTGGGACACATGGCATCCTCAGTACAAGTTACCCCAATGGCCTGTTTGGCCATGAGAGTCATGCAGTGGACTCTAAGGTCACAATGGACTCAATCCATTCAGCCCCTGTCGACCATTGTCCACATAACTGACTCACTCCATCAGTCTCTCGCCTGGTGGAGAAATCAGGACAATCTCCTCCAAGGTTTGCCCTTCCAGGCTCCAGACCCTCAAATAACTCTCACCACCGATGCTTCCAACCTTGGCTGGGGAGCCCATGTGGCCGATCTGCAGACACAAGGATCTTGGTTTCCAGAGGAAGCAAAACACCAAATCAATTTCCTGGAGCTTCGAGCAATCAGATATGCTCTCAGGGTGTTTCAAGATCACCTCTCGAATCAAGTCATCCTGAGCCAGATGGACAACCAGGTGGCTATGTGGTACATCAACAAACAGGGAGGGACGGGCTCCTTCCATCTGTCAGGAAACTGCGTAGATATGAGCGGAGGCCTTCTCCCACTTGATGTACCTCAGGGCCACCTACTTGCCGGTAGTGGACAATGTGTTGGCAGACAAGCTGAGTCGCACCTTTCAACCTCACGAGTGGTCTCTCAACCCCTCAGTAGTGAACTCAATTTTCCAACAATGGGGTTATCCTCAAATAGACCTCTTTGCGTCACCTCTAAATCGCAAAGTAGACAACTTCTGCTCGCTCACTCGCAGCCAACACTATCAGCCAAGAGATGCGTTCTCCCTATCATGGGCAACCGGTCTCCTATATGCATTCCCTCCACTTCCACTTCTCTCAAAGACTCTCGTGAAGTTACGTCAGGACAAGGTAACCATGATCCTGATAGCAACTCACTGGCCACACCAAGTGTGGTTTCCAATACTTCAGGATCTCTCCATTTGCAGGCACATTCCCTTGGGAAAGGGCCCGCTTCTAATCACTCAAAATGACGGGTGCCTATGCCACCCCAATCTTTAAGCCTTGTCACTGACGGCATGGATGTTGAAAGGTTAATTCTTCAGCCACTTAACCTTTCTGAACCAGTTTCCTGTGTCCTGATTGCTTCAGGGAAGCCTTCCACTTCATGGTGCTCTTCCCAGTCCCTTGACCCCTTTACCTGTCCATTCACAAAAGTTTCTGGACTATCTCTGGCACTTGTCAGAGACTGGTCTAAAAACTTCCTCCATCAGGATGCATGTCAGTGCGGTAGCCGCCTTCCATAAAGGTGTCGGGGATGTTTCCATATAGGTACAACCCCTTGTAACACATTTTTTGAAGGGCTTGCTTCACCTCAAGCCTCCTTTGCATCCTCCGGCCCCTTCTTGGGACCTCAACCTAGTTTTGGGTCAGTTCATGAAACCACCATTTGAGCCTCTTCATTTCTGTGACCTTCGATATCTCACATGGAAAGTGATTTTCCTTTTGGCAATCACTTCAGGCTCACAGAGTTAGTGAGTTACAGGCTCTAGTTACCTATCATCCTTACACTAAACTTCTGCAGGACCGGGCAGTACTCCGCACTCACCCTAAATTCTTACCTAAGGTAGTTTTGGAGTTTCAGGTCAATCAATCCATTGATTGACATGAATTGATTTTCCCAGGCCCCATTCCAATCCAGGAGAGCAGGCTCTGCATACCCTTGACTGCAAACGGGCTCTAGCGTTCTACCTAGACCATATAGCTGCCCACAGGAAAAGCACTCAATTGTTTGTCTCTTTCCAATTGGGGCAGCCTGTGGGTAAACAGACACTCTCCTCCTGGTTGGTGGACTGCATATCCTTTTGCTATCAGCAAGCGGGCATTCCACTTCAAGCCCGTGTTAAAGCACACTCTGTGAGGGCCATGGCGACTTCAGTAGCACACCTATGCTAGGTGCCGCTTCCTGACATTTGCAGAGCTGCCACCTGGAGTTCTCTCCATACCTTTATAGCCCATTATTGCTTAGACAAAGCCGAAGACAAGATTCCATCTTCGGCCAGTCTGTCTTGTGCAACCTATTTACAACGTGATGTACCAACACCCTTCCGCCTGCCCGGTGGGGTTCAGGATGCCCTCGGCCAAATTTCATCCCAGGCCTAGTGCCTTGCACGCCTGAGTACATTTGGTGCATACTCGGACATCCTCAGCTCGGTACTCACCCATATGTGAGTACTACCATCCTGCTTGTCCTATGAGAAAGCAAATGTTGCTTACCTGTAACAGGTGTTCTAACAGGACAGCAGGATGTTAGTCCTCACGAAACCCGCCCACTACCCCGTGATGTTGGGTTCATAACGTTTTCTTATTTTATTTTCGGTACTACCTGTAGCTTTTTAAACAAGACTGAAGGGAGACCCCTGCTGGCTGCAGGGTTAGTGCTATGCTGGGCATGCCCAGTAGGGGCCAGTCAAAGTTCTGGAAACTTTGACAAAAGTGTTCCGTGATTGGGCTCCATCCTGTGATGTAACCCATATGTGAGGACTAACATCCTGCTGTCCTGTGAGAACACCTGTTACAGGTAAACAACATTTGCTTTCTCCCTCCCTCTCTCTCTCTTTCTTTAGAACCAGTTCAAAATTGTGACATAAGATTGTACAGTCATACTCTATGTTCTCACTCACTAGTTATCTTTTGCTGTAATAAACTCAGGGTGCAGCAACGGTTTTAAATATGATCCTTTCCTGACTTTTCCTTACCTTGTCCAGGATTCTTAAGTGCAAATATTCTCATTCACTCAACATACTCATACAGCCCCTGGGTTTGAACTGCTCTTTCCCTAATTTTGGTGGTTTTGCACTTTTATTAGGCCTGAGCACAGAGCACTGTAGCAGCACCCCTGCTCTGTGTAACTTCAGGCTTCACTCTCTCCAGATTCTATAACCGACCCTAGCCTTCTGTGATATCTCTGCTTGCAATGATGTCACTGCAAGAAATAGGTCCCGTGGTTACCTAGCGGACACCCTACACATTCCCTTATGGGTCTTCTTTCTGTCTGCTCCTGTTAGAGAATGTTTCATACCTTTTAAATCTCCTGCCAATGTTACCCTCATCTGCTGGGACCCTACGCTGTGACCAGCTTTGGTGTTTCTGCACCAGCCTCATCACGGAGTTGCCAGGGAAGCCACTACTATAGTGCCGTGGTAATGGCTCCCCCCTCTCCTTTCACTTCCACAGAAGTTCTGTATACCAATTGAATTAGGGGTGGACTGGTAAGAACATAAGAACATAAGAAAATGCCATACTGGGTCAGACCAAGGGTCCATCAAGCCCAGCATCCTGTTTCCAACAGTGGCCAATCCAGGCCATAAGAACCTGGCAAGTACCCAAAAACTAAGTCTATTCCACTTTGCCCTGAAAATTCTTTTACATGCTCCCAAAATATTTTCCACATTTGTTCATGTTCATTCCTGTCTCCATCAATCTTTAAATGACCTTTTAGCCCTCTCCATCAACCCTAACATTTATTATTCCCTTAAACCTATTACTTTTCCCAGTCAAGCAATGTCTGGGCAGGTGTCCTTAGATCCTTTAATGGTGGCTACTACTAGCATTTACCTGGTTTTGGGGGGGGGGGGGGTTATCCTTATCCCATTGGGACAAATTTCAGTTTAAAAATGTGCTTTGGGGCTGGGAGGTGTTGTTAGTCACCTGACCACTACCTTCATTTTATTTTCATTTCACTTATTTTTCCCCTGTTTTTCATGTTTGTAATAGCCCCCCCCACCAGGCTCAGTGGGTCTCACTGACGTTAGTGAACCGTGGCCTACTTTGGTCAGCCATGGCTTACTCTAGGCCTTCTTGTGCTGTTTGCTTCATTTTTAAAATACATTTGGGGACCTTATATTGTTTAATTGCCAGCGGATCTTCAAAACACGATGAAGCCTTCTTATGTTTTAGGATGAAAGGATTTGGGGTGTGTTATTAGCTATTTGAAAATGATCCGATTTTGCTTGTGTATTTTGTGAGGAGCCACACTCTCTACAGATCCTGCTTATGACTTTGGGGATATGGGGAATGTTTGATTATTGGGGGTTAAAAAAAAAACTGGCAATGTTATTATTGACTTAAATAGTTTGGTTGTTACCATTAAAAATGTTTATACACAAATAACTGTGGCGACACTTTGTCAGAGCACTTACCATCAGCCCCTTCACTCCGTCTCACCACTGGCTCCGTGCATCTGAAGGAGGAAGGAGAAAACTGGCAGCAACTGTGGCCCAACGGTGCACTTCCCGCTCCAGATTCCTTCTCCGTTGCTCACAATATCGTGGCCCTTTCTTCTATCATGGTCCTTGCGCCAGCGCCGACCCCCCAATAACAGCTCTTCCCACTCCTGCTACTGGGTTTGCAGTAGGAGGGATGGCAGTCAGAGCAGCCTGACGCTGCTTCACACTGGCCTTTCCTCTCGGCGACCTCATGGATTGTGGCGCTCCCTGAGGCTCTTCCATCACGTCTGCCCACCAAGGCCTAGGTTCTTGCAGCTCCCCTGGCCAGCCCCCTTTCCTATTATCCCACCATCACTGCAGTTGTTCTCAGTGCTGCTTGCCGAGGCCTCTTTTCTTATGCAGCCTAGTGCTGCTGTTGTTGCTGCTCTACTCCACTGGGCCTTTTTAATTTGTCCTCCGGCGGTACCTTGTAGCTACGTGGAGACGTCACGTGTCACTGCCTCTGGCCTCAGCTATTCTAGGCTTCTTCACATCAGGACTCCTCTGGATCCTCTGCAGTTCGCCCCTACCTCTGAGGCTCCCTGTCTTTGGACTCAGGTATTCAGGTAATTTTTTTTTTTTTAATTTAACTATGGGAACCCATTTACATTGGGAAGAGAGATTCAGTTTTTTTTAAGGAATTGGGCACTCTTTTGGGGAAAGAGAAGTTTTTTTCCCAAAAGGACAGGCTCTTCCTTAACCAGGATGGAACCAGGCTCCTGGTGCTAACTTTTGAAAAGGAGATAAAGCAGCTTTTAAACTAGAACAAAGAGGAGGGCCTATAGCTGCGGTTTAAAAAAGATTCAGGCAACTCATAGGAATATATGTATATTTTATTTATTCTTTTTAATACCCTGCCTTTCATGACATTAAAGAGGCTTGCACAAAACATAAATTACATTATTTGTTAAAGTATGTTATTGTAATTTAATAAGGGCCACTTTTAAACACTGCAGGGGCCCTAGACAAACCTTTTGTGGATGGGCCTCCCTTTTCATTTTTTGCATATTGTCCACCATCCTCCCACACTTCCCTGATCCTAGCATTCTCCTCTTCCCTGTCCCCTATTAATTTGATGCTGCCAACCTCCTGCTGCAGATTTCCTCCTGTGCACCAGCTGATGGGAGGGCAGCAGCATGCTGCCTCCTCCTTCTGTCCTTTGCGGGCTAATGCGGGAGCACCTCTACTGTCTTTCAGTCCACATGGACCCAAACACGTCTGGCATGAGCTGTCTTCAACCTTCCATGCTGTGTGGGCTAGCACAAGCACGGTGATAAGCGGCTTGTGCTGTGGGCAAGACAAGTACTAAATATTAGGCAACCTAGGTCAGCAGTTCCCAAATCTGTCTTGGGGGATTCCCAGTTCATCAGGTTTTCAGGATATATATATATATATATATATATATATATATATCAACCTAATAAACGAAGGTTGACCGACGTGCCGCAAATGCGCAGTAGAGAGCAGCTCTACCGCGCATGTGAGCACGTCGGTCACAGTGTGCCTCTTAAAAATAAAAATGGTGCTGTAGGAGCGGCAGCAGCGGCGGCCCGAAGACCCGGAGCGGCAGGAGCGGCGGTCCGAAGACCCGGAGCGGGGGGAGCGGCGGCGGCGGCACCGGCCCGAAGACCCGGAGCGGCGGCAGCACCGGCCCAAGCACCGGCCCGAAGACCCGGAGCGGCAGGAGCGGCGGCCCGAAGACCCGGAGCGGCGGCGGCCCGAAGACTCGGAGCGGGCGGGAGCGGCAGCGGCGGCACGAAGAGCGGCGGCGGCACCGGCCCGAAGACCCGGGCAGGAGCGGCGGCAGCGGCGGCCCGGAGCGGCAGGAGCGGCGGCCCGAAGACCCGGAGCGCGGCGGCATGCGCGTGAGGGAGGGACAGACGGATGGAAGGAAGTCTGTCCCTCCCTCGCGCGCATGCCGCCGCCGCTCCGCGTCTTCGGGCCGCCGCTCTGGGTCTTCGGCGGAGATCGACTGAGGGGAGGAGGGAGGAGGGAGAGAGGAGTGACGGAGGGGAGGGAGGGAGGGAGGAGTGACGGAGGGGAGGAGGGAGGGGGGAGAGAGGAGTGACTCAGGGGAGGGGGGAGAGAGGAGTGACTCAGGGGAGGAGGGGGGAGTGACTGAGGGGAGGGGGGAGAGAGGAGTGACTGACTGAGGGGAGGGGGGGGGAGGAGAGTGACTGAGGGGAGGGAGGAGTGACTGAGGGGAGGGAGGAGGGAGGAGTAGTAACTGGGGGAGGGGGGAGTGACTGAGGGGAGGAGGGGGGAGTGACTGAGGGGAGTGACTGGGGGGAGGGGAGATAGGAGTGACTGAGGGAAGGGAGGAGGGGGAGTGACTGAGGGAGGAGGGAGGGGGGGAGAGAGAGGAGTGACTGAGGGGAGTGACTGAGGGGAGGGGGGAGAGAAGGAGTAACTGGGGGAGGGGGGGAGTGACTGAGGGGAGGGGGGGGATGGACTGAGGGGAGTGATGGGGGAGGGGGAGATAGGAGTGACTGAGGGAGGGAGGAGGGGGGAGGCGGGAGTGACTGAGGGGAGGAGGGAGGGGGGGAGAGAGAGGAGTGACTGAGGGGAGAGAGTGGGGGAGGTGGGAGGGAGAATGAGGGGAAGGAAATGATCCAAAAAAAATGTTAATGTAGCCCGTTTTAACGGGCTTAACGGCTTGTATATATATAAAAGAATCTGGATGAGATAAATTTCATGCAATGGAGGCAGTGCATGAAAATCTATCTGATGTGTATTCATTACAGATATTCCAAAAACATTACTGTCTGGAAGTCCCCAGGACAGGTTTGGGAACCACTGCCTTAGGTGAACCTTCAGCCTTGCCCCCCTCATCCCCCTTTCCCCCCCCAAACCAATTAACTTTTGGACACTTAGGACTCTCCTTGAGATTTTGATAATTAAACTCAGTCATTATGACCTCCATTCCTATCCCTCCTGGAACAATTCTATAAAAATATAATAACTGGACATCATAGTTTTAAACAGTTAACATTTTTCACTTATTAAATTATATGCATTAACCATAAATTTTATGGGACCCCGATATGAGTAATATCCCTTCATGTTATTTATTTATTTTTTCACAGTCATGTGACAAGTGATTTATTACTATGTGATTATAGTTGTTCACTTGTAGTGGAGTTGTTTTGTTAATCAGTTATAATACAAATATGTTTCAGAAATCATGTCACAGTATGATTAATATGTCATTTGTGATTTGGGGGAGGCGTAGATGGCAATAAAAATCTCAAGAAATACATTAATTTCTAAATTAAATGAAAACTGCATTGGTTGAAGGTAATTACTGACATGGCTGGCTGGGCTGAACTAGGATGTTCCCCTTACTATTCACCATAAGAAACAAAAAACCTAATTCTGTTGCTACCTCAAGGGCCGATGCAATACGGTGCGCTGAGCTAAGCGCACTGTTAACCTGCAGTCGGACGCTGGTAGAATAGGCGCTAATCAATCCCCTAATGCAATAAGGGGATTAGCGCATATTCAACGCACGTCCAACGCGGAGTGAATCTAATAGCTCTCTTCACATGCAAATGCATGTGAATGAGGCTATTAGGCATTCACTCCCGATGCAAAAAAAAAAAAAATGCGCGTCTTGGACGCACATTTAACTGTCATCTATTAATTAATAGATGACATCAAAAAAAGATGAAAAATAAAAGAAATAAAAGTTAAAATACTAAACTGACAGTCGTACCCATCACGAAAAACGACGCCGAGTTTATCGGCGTCGGTATACCTTATCGGCGGACAGTGAGGAAAACCTATGCTGATAAACTCGGCGTTGGTTTTCTTGACCAGCGTACGGCAGTCACAAAAACCGATTGGGTTCTGTTGCGAGCGTAGAGGTGCGGTCGCTTCTGATGGGAGATGCGAGCCCTTGGATCGCCACGCCACTCAGGGAGGAGCCCCAAGAGCGCAGCAAGAGGTGAGCTGATGCAAGCACAGGCAAACAAGACACAGAGGAAGGCTGGAGCAGAGACAAGGAGACTGAAGGTCTGACCCTCTACCGGACCTGCACGCCCCAAGAAGACCAGCAACGCAATGTTGGTCAATGAACAGTCCTCCGACCGTTCCAAGCCCTTTCGGACCTGCCGCTGGGTAACGGCAATAGGCGGCAGGCCAGACAGAGGACAAGGGCAGATGGAGGCTTTGGAACATGGAAGACTCTTGGATGAAGGTTCATTGGACATCAGGAACATGAAAACAGAGCCGTGGGGATTGCTGCAACCGCTTCCAGCTCCGGAACAGCCCTGGACACATATCGCTACTGACTTTGTAGTCGATCTTCCCCTCTCTGGAGGTATGAATACCATTTGGGTCACAGTCGACTGCTTCAGCAAGATGGCCCATTTCGTGGCACTGCCTGGATTACCTTCAGCCTTGGAGCTTGCGAAGCTCTTCATAACTGTTGCAACCGTTGCTGCTCGATGCCCACATTCCGCCCTCTTTACCTCTGTGGCGACTCCCTCCAGGTCTGATGGATGGCTGGCTGCTGCGGCGTCTCCATGCCACCTCCCTCCGGCGACCCCGGACCGGCTTGATGCTGCAACTCCGCCATCTTGTCTTGATGCCTAGGGCGCGCACGCGTCCCGACTCTTGTACCAGCAAGGGTGCGAACCTCAGGAGCGTCCCCCTGAGATGACGTCATCTGCTTCCAATATTTAAAGGTCTTTGAAAATGCTAACAAACTGAGTTAGCTCCTTGAGGGCCTAATCCTTTCCAGCTCCTGAGCTTTCTTGAGACCTTACGTGAGTTTTGTCAATCTAGTTCTGTTCATGAACTCTGCCTACTCTGCCTACTCACTTTCTACAGTTTCTCAACAGCTCAGCCATCCTGGGATCATTGTTCCAGTACCTGAGGGACTACAGCCCTGCCGGGCTTATCAGCTCACTACTGCCACCTCTGTTGGTTTCTAATAACTTGTTTAATAAAAGAACTAATGCGTGTCTGTCTCCATACTCTAACCTAGCCGGTGGTCCCTCTCGGGGTATCCTCCTGAGGGTGTAGTCATCTGCCAATCGCCCAGGGATCCACCCACAACTATATCAGATTCATATCAGATTGCTAACTCCCTAGCAAATCCAGAACAGATTGCTAACTCCGCAGTCTAACTAACATCAGAGATATAACAGATTGCTAACTAGCAAGACAATATCTGAGATACTACATGATTGCTGACTCCTCCCTCTCCAGGAGCCCGCTATACAGAGCTTTCTCTACAGATTGCTCCTCCTATCTGACTGCTCCTCCCATCATGCATCAGATTTCCAACAGATTGCTAACTCCACAGTCAAACCCATAACAATAACCCACATCTTTCGCCTTCATGGCCTACTGAAGCACATAGTCTCAGATTGAGGATCACAGTTCACGGCAAAATTCTGGAAGGCTCTGTACAAGCTTCTCGACATCTCTCAAGGGCTCAACCTGCAAGGGAGGCAACTGATATAGATGAAGCTCCAGTCTGTTCCACATTAGGGCGTATTTTCCAGTTGTCAGCATAGGCTCCTAGGTTCGCCTACGAGGTTGCATCAACTACACCACAGCAACAAGGGCTCACTTTCACGCCGTTCATCTCAATATGTCTAGTAACGCTTTAGAAATGATAAAATGTAGTAACAGTAGTATTAACTAGCCAGAATCCAGCAAGCTGCAGGACCCAAGCAGCATAGTTTACCAAAAGAGATCATATTAAACAATTCTGATCTTTTTTTTTTATTGGGTGACTAGATAATTAGTTTGAGTACCTGCATGGAAGTTAACTTGGATTTTAGCAAAACCTTTGAGACTACCACATATAAAAGATTCATAAATAAACTCAGCAGCCTGGGGTTGGCCTCAGAGTAGTGGACTGAATTAGAAATCGATTGAGGGATAGACAATAGAGAGCAGTGAATAACCTGCAAAAGTTCTTGGTCCCTCACTGATTCAGGAAGACCAATGATGCGAAGATTATTTCATCTGCCAGGATTTTCTTGCTCCTCTATTTTCTCCATGAGTGTAGCATTATACTTTTTTAACATTGCAAGTTGCAAGTGAACTGATCCAACACCCTCTTGTAAGATGTGACTCGATCATCTAAATCAGTAAGCTTAACAGTATGCCACTGAAATGTTTCCCTAATTTCATTCATCAATGATTGAAGTTTACTCAATCTGTCCTCTAAAACTGCTGAAACATTTTTTTAAACTTCCTTTATTAGGTTCTATCTAATGTTCATAAGTGGATTTTCATCTTCAGATGCCATCTTAGTTTCTAGATTCTTATTCTTATCTCATGTTGCCCACAATGATTTTGTTGACATACCTCTTGACATTATTTTTGTTCATAATAATTCAGCTTACAAAATGCATAGCATTGAGATGAGCAAGACATGTTAATTCCCATTTCAGAAAGAAAATAGCAGAAATTGTGCACACGATAACAAGGCTCCATTAGCCCATGATTTCTCAGCAGATCTGCATCACTAGAAGTGTTCCAGATGTCTCTGATTAAATGGATTCTCCTTCTCCCCCTCCAGCTTGGCCAGCTGAGCCTGCAAATGCATGTGTAGTATGGAGATCTAATGTCTACTGAATGTTGTCCTGGAAGGAATTTTGTAATTTGAGCTAGATGTGTAGCAGCTGCATAAATGTCATGCTCTCTAGTAACTGCAGGAGCTAGTCATCCATGGCAATGAATTCCTCGACACATCATGTCACCATTTTTTATACTGCCTGCCTGTCTCTTACCCCAGAACAGTGATGCAGAACACCACCCATCTGCTCCATGGTGGCTTGCCACTGAAGTGTGTTTGGGGATCTGATTGCCTACCATCTCAATGGGGTAAGATGCTGGGGGAGTCAGCTTAGGAGACAGATTTCCCCTTTTCTGTGACTTTGCTGCTGCTTTTAGTGGAAGACTGAATCCCCTAGTACCTCCATTGAAAACAATTCTAACAGATGTTGTTGTTGTTGTTAGCTATTTGAAAGAAGGTGCGGTTCCTTCCCTCTACTGATAACCTTCCAACAGCGAATGCATTCTACTAAATGGCGTAAATGCTGGATCTCCGCAATTCTAAAATGCCTCTTGACCTCTGATGTCTTCTGGAATTTCCTCTCTTTTTCTGGATCACTGAGTGCTAAAGCTGAGGCTGGGGTTGAGGGTAGACAAGGAGGGGAACTGCCAGGGGTATCTCTCGTGCTCTCCCTCCCTGCTCTTTCTTTGGGATGTTCTTGGCCCTGGCAGTATCATATTATGCTTCCTGTGGCTGATCTCGTCATAGCATGCTAGTAACCAGAGTCCCCAAACCCTCCTGAGCTACTAAAGTTCAATATCCTCTGTTTGAAAATCCCTCTCATGATTCATCTGAATCAGTAAATTCTCTAAAACAAAATCTGCTGCAGACAGTGCTCAGGAAGAAATAAGGGATAGTGCAGTGTTAGTTTTGGGTGCTCCACTCCTAATGACCCCTCATGGCTGATGCTTATGCTATCCTCCACTGACTCTGCCTTCTTCTGCTTCTCTACCCTATCAACACTGCAGATGGGAGCAGTCAGCTGCTCTTCTAGCTTCTTACCCAACCTTGCCGGTGCCTCTATAGCAGATTTGTTATTTCCCCCGCATAAAATAATTACTTTTTTTTATCTTGGGCGGGGGATTTCTAGCCTTATCACTATTATCATCAGTAGTGTGCTTGTGCTGGCCGTAGTGGAGAAAAAAACCTTTTCTCTTTCTTTGCCACTGTTTTTGCAGTGCCAGGGGATTTTAGTGTTACAGTGTAGTGTACTATACACCCAATACTAGTGTGGACTTAGATAGCAGATCAAACACCTTAATTTTTGTTACATACAAAGCATGCCCCACACACTGTTGTCTGCTTGCTGATTATGCAGACTTACACTAGTAACTATTATGGAATATAGTATACTGACTCCATTGTCTAATCACAAAGAAAAAGCTAGTGTACCTGGATACCAGTCTGAATCACTGCAGCTATATACCACTGCTGTAAAGCAAAATCTCTGTTTATGTTGCAGACAGACATGTTCTTACCTCTGATGAAAGATACAGAAACCTGGTAACAGCCAACAGGGAGATTATACTCTCTTGTCTAACACAGTAGCACTTTGACAATAAGCAAAAAATAAATAAATAAACAGCTCACCTTGCTTTCTCCTTCCTTAGTAAATCTTTTTCTAAACTTTTCCTTTCATTCTGAGAAAGTTTCTGAATCAGAACCTCTCAGTCTGAAATCCAATAGAGAAATGACTTAAAATGGCAAGGAGATACATTAGTTTGAAACAAATGGGTAATCCAAAAGAGTTAATTTTCATTTTGTTTTGTTTAAATAAAAACAAATGCCCAGTATCCCCCCCAAAACAATAGAAAATATCAAACTTTCAGCTTCTGTGTTACTACTGAAGCTAGATAGAATGGAGCTGGATTGGGAAGAGACAAGGAAGAACTAATCAAGATCAAGCATATCTTCAACCAACCTATACCAGATGGCACCTGCATGGACTGACAAATGAGTTCATCTTTTTGTTTTTAACTTGAAACTGAAACTGAAACCAACTTGTAATTTTGAGCAATCCCCATGTTGTGTTCAGTCATTTATCTGATGCATTTAGATAGAGAGGTTATGCTTCCGAAGATCTGACACAGGATGTATCCCTAGGGTCTCCAACAGTGTCCAGAAGTCCCTTATCTCTGGTAAAGCATAGGGCAATGCAAACAGTAACCTCTGACCTGGGCTATAATTTAAATCCTAAATACACACATGTGTCTCATCAAGAGAGACAAAAGTTCCTTACAGACAATATGCTGCTTGACACAATTGTATATTTCCCAAGAGATTATCTCAACTCAGGGAGAAGGGTTGGCAAGCAGCCCAGAATTGGCAGACATCCCAGAGTTCAAAAAGCCCATCTATGATACACTGTCCACGAGCAAGAGTTAAAGAAAAAAAAAATAGTGAAACTGCAAATTTGTTTTTTAAAACTGAATTAGCTTATAGTTTAAAAGCCAAGCCAATACTTATAACTTTAGCTATAAAAAGCTTTTATTCTAAATTAAATAAAATATAAGTATTATACTTACAATGTAGAAATAAGCTTGTCTTTTCAGTACATCATAATATAATTGTAGTTAAATATCTGAATAGTAAGGCTAAGCTAGGCATTCAGAACTAGATTTATCATTTTGCTATAAATTTCACATGAATAGTGCCTGTGATAAAAAAAGGGGAGTGGTTAGGGTAACTTGCAAGTTACAACAACACACACTAAGAAGCGCCCAAACAGGCTTTTTCATATTTTGGGGAGAGAGGGAAAGAGAGAGAGAAAGAGGGAGAAAAACTCATTATAAGGTTTTCATATAAGTAAAATATTTATACCAATGTGGGAGGGGCAACTAGGAACTTGGGGTGAGGTTTTAGTGATGGCCTGAGTTTTGGGGAGCAGTTTTACGTGCACAGTCAGAGGTACGAACAGCACAGTACACATCAGTGAAGAGCTGATATGATTTGGAGTGAGGAAAGGATGCAGTCAAACTAGGTTGAGAGTACAATGTACAAATCTCATCTTTGGTACCTTTCCTTACTGCAAATCACATCAAGTCTTCACTGATGTGTACTGTGCTATTTGTACCTCTGACTGTGCATGTAAAACTGCCCCTCAAAACCTAGACCACCACTAAAACCTCACCTACTTGCCCCTCCTACAGTGATATAAAAAGTTGACTAATCTTCCTAGAGGCTCTCTCTCTCTCTCCCCCAACCCAAAATGGGATTTGGGATTTTTAGCACATATCCCATTGCATGCATATCGCACAGCATAAATCATGAAAAAAGGTGTAGTTATTTCTAGGGATGTGAATCGTTTTTCAACGATTAAAATTATCGTCCGATAATGTTAATATCGTCTTAAATCGTTATAGAACACGATACAATAGAAATTCTAATGATTTATCGTTAAAAATCGTTAAATCGTGTTAGTGCGCACTAAATCGAGTTAGTGCGCACTAACTCCCCGTTAGTGCGCACTAACTCGATTTAGTGCGCACTAACTGAAAATGATACAAATAAACACTTTCCAGGTCACTGAAGGTCAGTTAGGAATGAATATGTGTTCCTATTGGCTGCCTGCCCTCTTATCTATTGATGTTACCAAGGTTACCACTGAGGTGATGGTTGGGGGGATGGGAAATGGAACTGGAAACTAACGAACACCAACAGAAAATGAAACAAAGTGTTCACACTTCCCAGGTCAGTAAAGGTCACTTAGGAATGAATATGTATGTATGTATTCCTATTGGCTGGCTGTGCTCTTATCTATTGATGTTACCAAGGCTAACACTGAGGTAATGGTTGGGGGGATGTGAAATGGAAACAGTTGGAAGCTTGACAAAAAAAGTAATGTAATGATCAGCACTCATGTGACTAGAACTTGTTTGTTTATTATTTTTGTTAGCAGGCACCTGAAATGCTAGTGCATGTTGAATTTGCCAATCACTGTGCATTTTAGAAAGGTGGTCCTGGCTGGAACTGTACACAGTTCAAATATATGTAATTGATTGTTGGTAAGTGTATTTTTTAAGTAGCCACACTGGCACAAGTATGTTTACTTTTCCTCCTACTTAACTCACTAGCTCAGCTTTGTAAGAAGGGCTTCTCTGCTTGTGTGTTGTTTTTGTTTGGTGTGAGGAGAGCAGAAACATCAGATCTTTATTCAATCTACTACAGTCATCTCTTACAGTGCCCTATCCCTATTAATACCAGGAGTGTTGTGATCTTCCTGCACACAGTGCCCTAACCCTGATACCAGTCTGAGACAGCTCCCTCCCTGCATTACTAGTGAGAGGCTGGCTTCACAGACAGGGGGGAGCTGCCTGACCCTCACTCCTGACTTCCTCCATGTCCCAGCTAGTGAATGGTGTGTGGGTGAGGGGGGGGGGGGGAGGATGGTGAAGTCTGAGACAGCTCCCTCCCTGCATTACTAGTGAGAGGCTGGCTTCACAGACAGGGGGGAGCTGCCTGACCCTCACTCCTGACTTCCCCCATGTCCCAGCTAGTGAATGGTGTGTGGGTGAGGGGGGGGGAGGATGGTGAAGTCTGAGACAGCTCCCTCCCTGCATTACTAGTGAGAGGCTGGCTTCACAGACAGGGGGGAGCTGCCTGACCCTCACTCCTGACTTCCCCCATGTCCCAGCTAGTGAATGGTGTGTGGGTGAGGGGGGGGGGGGAGGATGGTGAAGTCTGAGACAGCTCCCTCCCTGCATTACTAGTGAGAGGCTGGCTTCACAGACAGGGGGGAGCTGCCTGACCCTCACTCCTGACTTCCCCCATTTCCCAGCTAGTGAATGGTGTGTGGGTGAGGGGGGGGGGGGAGGATGGTGAAGTCTGAGACAGCTCCCTCCCTGCATTACTAGTGAGAGGCTGGCTTCACAGACAGGGGGGAGCTGCCTGACCCTCACTCAAGCAGAGAAGCCCTTCTTACAAAGCTGAGCTAGTGTGTTAAGTAGGAGGAAAAGTAAACATACTTGTGCCAGTGTGGCTACTTAAAAAATACACTTACCAACAATCAATTACATATATTTGAACTGTGTACAGTTCCAGCCAGGACCACCTTTCTAAAATGCACAGTGATTGGCAAATTCAACATGCACGTGTCTGCTAACAAAAATAATAAACAAAGAAGTTCTAGTCACGTGAGTGCTGATCATCACATGTCAAGCTTCTAACTGTTTCCATTTCACATCCCCCCAACCATTACCTCAGTGGTAACCTTGGTAACATCAATAGATAAGAGCACAGCCAGCCAATAGGAATACATATTCATTCCTAAGTGACCTTTACTGACCTGGGAAGTGTGAACACTTTGTTTCATTTTCTGTTGGTGTTCATGAGTTTCCAGTTCCATTTCCCATCCCCCCAACCATCACCTCAGTTGTAACCTTGGTAACATCAATAGATAAGAGGGAGTTAGTGCGCACTAATCGGAAAAAACGATTTTTAACGATTTTTCAACGAAATAATCGTGCCAAACACGATTTTCTTCTCCTGCCACACGATTTCTATCTTTAAGACGATATGGAAAACGATTCACATCTCTAGTTATTTCTGGCATTAAAACCCATGATGTTATGCTATTGCATGCAATGCTAAGCACTTCTCATTTTAATTTACTCCTCCCATTCAGAAAAAAATTTAAAATGTGCTTATGCATCATTTATCACAAGTGTTATGGCATTAGGGACCTAACGCCTGCACATAATTTGATGAATGACCCCCTTAACTAGCTAACTATTGGTGTCATGCATCAAAGGGCATTATAGCATGCACATTTTTGGGTGGGAATTATTTATTTATTTGTTTGTTTTTTTATTTACTTTTATATACCAATATTCGTGGGACATCATACTAGTTCACATAATTTAAGTAGTATGTCCGTAGGATGTACTGCCGTCACTGTTTCAGGTTTAATCTCCGAGTAAGAATTTAATAAAGTGTAAAGTCACAATGTTAAATAAAAGTTAATTACAATGTTAAATAAGACTATATTGATGTTATAATGTAAAACAGGAAGTTCCTACTTCTTGAACACAGTTACAATGTAAACCGATGTGATATTCCAAATTGAACATCGGTATATAAAAACTAATAAATAAATAAGTATATAAATAACAAAATTTGTTAAAATATATCAATTTAGTTAGTTAAAGTAGGGGCCATATCATGATAAATTTTTGACAAGAGAGAGAGAGAGAGAAGAGAGAGAGACTCTGGGGAAGGGTTCACTGTGTGCACCTATTTATATCTCTATAGGAGGGCCACCTGGTAGGTTGAGGTGAGGATTTAGTGGTGGTTTAGGGTTTAGGGGCCAGTTTGACATGTTGAGTTAGATGTACGAACAGTACAATATACCTTGGTGAAGATTTGATGTCATTTGGAGTGAGGAAAGTCTCAAAAAGATGACAATTTTTACTATGTTCTCTCACCCTACCTTGATGGACTCTATAAAAGGGTACCACCAAGCTAGGGTGAGAGAACATAGTAGAAATTTCATCTTTGTGAGACTTTCTTCACTCCAAATGACATCAAATCTTCACCAAGGTATACTGTACTGTTCGTACATCTAACTCAACATGTCAAACTGGCCCCTAAACCCTAAACCACCACTAACACCTCACCTCAACCTATCAGGTGACCCTCCTATAGACTAATGTAAATATTTAACTACTATGCAGGCTTTGTAGATAGTCTCTCTCTCTCTCTCTGTCTCTCTCTCTCGTAGCACAGCATGTAGTAAGTTTACCATGAATCTGTAAGTAACTGTAACACACCCTTTTTTTAATAACACATGCATTATTGATGAATCTAGGCCTATGAATGGATGATGTAGGACTAGTTAGTAAATTTTTAGATAACAATTATCATGAATTACATGGGTATTGGGGTTATGTATTTCTTGGAAAAAGACTTTCTCAGCTACTGGAAATTAAGGTCCTAAATTTCTGAGAAATGACTTTCTCAGTTACAGAGTATTGGGTTACTAAATTTCCAGATTAATAATACCATAAACTGTCAATATTTATTTATTTATTTATTTATTTTTTAGTTTTTATATACCGACATTCCTGTATAGCATACACATCACACTGGTTTACATAGAACTGAACAGTCACCTGGGGGCGATATAAGGAACACGAGAAGGTATAAATAAGAATCAATAAACAAATAATATAAATATAGTGTGAATTCAGTGGGTTGAGAACTACTATTTCATCTTTACCACTCCAAGTGGATAGCAGTCTGGGACCAGACTGACATTTAACTCCTATTGGTAAGAATAACCATTTTTTAATCTTTCTGTATCTAAGATAAGACTTGATCTTAAAGATTTTTTCCTAATACAATAACTTATAATACTCTTTTTTTTTTCAAATATGTTTATTGAGTGAATTAATTATGACATCACAGGCAAAATATATAAATTAAACATTTTAAAACCATCAATATTTTAACATAGCTTAGTAGCCGAATTAGATACCCAATCATCTTTTTGATGGTTACTTCAGCATTGAACATTCTTATATCTCATCCATACCAATCACTCATACCTTTCCATCACCCATCCACAAGGAATGACTTTGCTAATCCTTTTTTTAGCTATAATTACAACAAATTATATACTATTTTCCATAACAGAAAATAATTTTTTTGCTTTAATAGCACTTTCTTTCCTATAACTCCTTTTTGTCTCATTTGTTCCATGATTGAAAATGTTTGCATTTCTGACATTCATGTGTGGATAAGTACATTTTTCTTTGCCAATGTTAGTGCAATAGAAGCCATTCTCACACTACTCACTGGTAATGTCATTGATCTATCAAAAAGATACAAGTAAGACATTTTGCCATTCCAGGCAATGTATCTTCCCATGAGGCAATTGAAAAAACCATGGACGTGCCTCCAGAACATTTGTAATGTATGGCATTCTGTAAGCATGTGACATAAAGTCCCGCTATGATTGTTACATTTTAGGGATAAATCTGAGTCCAATCGCTGCATTTTAACCCTCAAATCCCACATAAGGTATATTCTATGAAGTATCTTAAATTGGGTTTCTCTCAAATTTGTGAGTTTAAGGTATCTATGTAAGGCATCAAAGATAGCTTTCATATCTGCATCTTCCAACTGAAAGCTAAAGTATTCTCTCCCCCCCCCCCCCCCCCCCCCCCACAGTTAGGCTAATTGACCAAAATGCTTATTTAAAAAACCCTTTTAATGTGTTGCACCCAGATCCCTATTTTGTTAAACCTGGGGACAGTTTCTTTGAAAGATTCTTCTGTAAATTTGATTTTATCCGGTGTTTATTCTTACAAATGGACTCTGACTCTTCCAGATTAAAGCACCATTAAGCTTTAACCCGCACGCACTATGTTATCACTTTGTTTTTATTTATTTCCTGCCTTGTCTTCCTTCCAGCTTCCTGCAAGCTTCCAAGTTCCCTTACCCTGTTGATTGTAACTTTGACTCATTCCTACCTATTGTTTACCTTTCGTTCTCTTGAATTGTGACCCCAGTTATATTCTTGTTTATTGTAAACCGATCTGATATGGTTATTTACTATGAAGGTTGGTATATAAAACTGTTAAATAAATAAAAATAAATAAATCTCTATCTGCAATAATGCCTAACTTGTAAGTAAGCAAAGAAACTTGTTTAAGAAATATTCCATTCTTCTTGTAATTGCTGAAATGTGTATAAATATGACTGTTTAGGGTATACTAGTTAACCTAAAAAGTATAAACCTTTCTGTTTCCAATTCTGGAATGCAGCATGCTGCATTCCCACAGAAAAATCTGGATTGCCCATCATACACAGAAAGGGGGGAAATCCGACTCGACCTATGAAATAAGTCCCTCCACCACCTCCAAGCTTTCTTTAGAGCAATAAACCAGTAACCCCAAGTTTTTCCCACCAATTTTCTCTACACCACACCATGTAATAAGTTTATAGGGTGAAAAGGTTTGACCAAATCTAACAATAATTTTTCAGTGTCACTCATACAATAACTAAGCATATCCTTTTTACTGAACAACTTTTGTCTGATTTCTGAGTTGCTCTGTTTTTATTAAATAATTATTGCCCTCACACTAATACATTATCTCTAAGGATCGATGATGTGTTACATTTATATGACATTGGGTTCTAGGGAGAGAAAGTACCCTATAGGGGAACACCTTACTAAAGTTTCTGTCACCTAGTTCTACCTAACAGAGTATAAACCCGAGATAGAGCTTTCTCAGTGCCAAAGAAAATCTTAAAAAAAAAAAAAGATTTGGAAAGGAAAGGAAGGAAAAAAAAAATTGGTCTGGGTTTCTGCTTGTTGTTACCATATCACTGTGTGAGAGGAGACACTGCTAGTTAATCTGTCTGTTCACTGTTACAGCATGAATGCATCATTAAAAGGTAGGCAGAGGAAAAGGGAAGGCTTTTATTCCAAAGAGACCTAGGGTGAATACAAGAAGCACTATCAATGACAGCAAGTGAGTAGACTAGGATGCCCCCACCCAAGAAAAAGAGAGTCTGGCCACTAGATTTAATTTAATTTAATTAATTTCAATTATAATTATAATTGCTCCTTCAGTTGTTTATTTTTTGTTCTCAAGTTGCCCATTGCGATTGTTATTGCTCCTTTCTCTGCTTTTCTCTGGTTCTATGTATCCCTTCCCCTTTACCTGTTTATTGTAATTTCCACTCTATAAGTTCGCTGTAAACTGATATGATGTCTCTACTAATATTGGTATTGAAGATTTTTTAAATAAATAAATAGATGCCACTATCCCTATCCTTAGAACATACTTAGATAGGAACCATCCGTTTCTTCAGTCCCTCCCACCTAGAGGTTCTGATTAGATGACAGTGCTATTTAGCTCCAGATTTTTCCACATGAGAAATCACCTGAAGTAACAGTTGAGGAATAAAGTAGCAGTATAACCAAAGGAAGAAAGTACAAGAGGAGATCCCATCCAGATTTCTACCTAAAGAATCAGGTCAGGCTGGGTGTCCACGGGAAAAAAAGATGTCTAAAGGTAGGATTTTTACAGTTAAAAGGGAACACTCTCACTGGGACTCCATGGGACAACTGCTGGGAGAGTAAACACATTTAAAAATCACCATGGGATCTTCCTAGAGGTCTGCAATAAGGACACCTACCTACTTAGCAAAACCCTGTAACTACAGGCAGATGTACACTCATCATTTTGGACAATGGACTTTAATTTGACTTTAAGAATCAGTAAACTTTATTATAACACCCAGTCCTGGCCCTGTCTGAGTTTGTACAGCTTCTTACCTCATGAGAAGCACTTAAAGTACAGCACACACACATTGGTGACCTTCTTTCATCTTCTGGGTCATAAATGAGAGCTTTCCCCCCTAAAAAGAGTCCCACCCAGGGATTACGTGTCAGCATGGAAGTGAATTCTTAGCCGGAGAACCCCAGAAGGTATAAATAAGATTGTGTGCCTTTGGGACTTAAAATACCCCACTAAGGGTTACAAGAAATTATTTTTTTAACTATTAATATTTTAAGAGATAGTCATACAAGCAAGCATACACTTGCATAAGAAACAATAAACAACAAACAGAAGAAATACACACAAGGGAAAATCAGCCTGTCTGTTGCTTAGAGAAACCACAAAATAATGAAAGGGTTCAGAAAACCAGGGACAGAAAAAAGGTAGAAAATAAAAAATAAAACACAAAACAGATGGTCATCCCCAAAAGGACAGTATTCCCCCACATTATAAAGCCATCAAGATCCGCTGCACACCCAATCACTACCCAAAAACCACATCAAAAACAAGAAACTTAACCATTACTGACAACTCTGGAGTTAATAGAAATACAAAGCTGAGTGGGTAAAAAAACAACAACACATTTCTCTGTAGGAAATACAACCATACATTTATGGAAAAATATATAAAAAAGTGAGCTCCCAGAGGCACAATCTCTGGACATAAACTGAGAAATTTCCTCCTACATTCCTCTGTTGCCCTATAAAAATCAGAAACATTTCTAACCTTGAACCCCATGATCAAAAAAATGAAAACAATTGAAGAACCAATCTCTTTCTTGTAAAGAAACAAACATCAAGCATGTGGCTCTATGTGCCTTGTCCATCACAGGTGATTCCAATTGCAGAAATGTCCTTAGTACACACACACCCCATCTTGATTAGGAAAAATGTGACCAGGCTCTCTGGCCTCTGACCCCCTTCCACCAGGAAAGTAAAAGACCTTATGAATAGAAGGCAAAGCACTCTGAGAAATTCCAAGAACCTCCCAAAAATAGGTGACAAACAATTCAACCAGAGATAGCATTGAAACAATGGGAAAGTTTAATACTTGCAAATTTAAAGTTCTTACATCATTCTCCATATTTTCCAATCAGCAGGGACAAAAAAGCTGCTATTGCACCAATGTAGTGTACAGTAGACAGCTTATCAGTAGCAGAGTTTAGACTCTCGATCTGTGCTGTTCATGATAGCAGTCATAGAGATTAGAGACTGTTCCACTAATAAAAGAATGTTCCAAACACTATCTAAAGTAATGGGGGAAGGCTTAGGCATGCAGGATCTAGCCCTCAAGACCACAGCAAGCTCAGCTTATTCTATACCAGGCAGGGCGGGCACAGTGGGATCCAATGCTCAAATATGCAATTGCAACATTGGACCATAGCCTTGCATACCAACCCTGTGCATTCCCTGCAGAGTGCTGGGGCCTAGCAACACTCCTATCAGTATCTTTGTTAGATCTTCCCATGGATATCACCATCCCTCCCTGCATCTCCATCTAAACTGCAACTAGCAGGCTCTGAAGTGCAAATTGGCACCGCTGATGCTAAGCATGCCAAGGAGATGCCCCTGACCTTTTTCTTCCCATTCCACTATCAACTCTAATCCCAGCAACAGCACCATAGGATTCAGAAAGAAAGAGAAAGAGGCAATCCCACCAAATATCAGAAATCTAGAGGCACTTTATAATGAGGGAGGCTAGCACTTTGCAGAATGCATTCACTGTTGTAAGGCCATCAGTAGAGGAAAGATACTAGGTCATCTTACAGACAGGGGCATGTAGCATCATGTTTAGAGAGAACATCAGTTGTCTTGGTTTCAGAGAGGCCAAAAGTACTAGCTTGAGGACCCCGTCTGCCACTCAAAGCAGCAGCAGAAAATGGGAAGACTATCTTCCAAACCAACACCTTGTCCCTTTCCTTTAGTGAGTAGACAGGCAAGCCTCTCACAAACCCACATCAGGGGCAAGTCACCATGGAGCAAATGGGGTGTTTTACCACATCACTGTCCTGTAGTAAGAGGCAGGCAGCAATAAAGATGGTGACAAGATGCCTCAGGGAAATGATTCGCGGGTGCGTCCCCTACCTGACCGCAACGACCCGCCGTGGCAAACACCGGGTGAGAAGCCCCAGTCCAGTGCTGCGGTTCCCGCGCGTCGGCTCGGGCCCTCGGGGTTCCCATACAGCTGGGAGCCGTCCCTGCTTCCCTGGTGAGGCAGCTACAGCTTCTCCCCCGTGGCTGGAATCCAAGATGGCCGCAGCCATCTTAGGCGCGAGGCCGCACCTCCTCACCAGAATTAAAGGGACCTAAGCCCTTTAATTACACTCAGCTGCCTTCAATGATACAGAGCAGAGGAAGTATATAAGGAGGCTTCCTCTGCTCATTCCTTGACTTGGCAGCTTCCGTGGTTAGTCAGGTCTGCTTGCTTCGGTGAGTTCTTGTGCTTTGGATCCTTGTTCCTGTTTTCTCTTGGTGTTTCTGGTTCCTGACTTCGGATCGGCTAGCGGTGATTCCTGGTATTGACTTCGGATCGACTAGTGGTGATTCCTGGTATTGACCGGATTGGCAAGCGGTGATTCTCTGGTGTGTGACTTCAGACTGGCAAGTGGTGATCCCTCGGTGTGTGACCTCGGACTGGTAAGCGACGACCCTCTGGCACTTGACCTCGGACTTCTTCTTGACTGTCGTCTCCAAGGGCCCGCCTAAGTCCCAGTGGCCCGGGTCCCTACAGGCTCCTCCTGGGGAGAACCGCGGGCTTCCAGGGGTGAAGCTCCAGTCAGCCCTTGCACCGAACCTCTTGACCTCTCAAAGGTCCACCTAAGTCCCAGCGGTCCGGGTCCCTACGGGCTCCTCCTGGGGGGACCACGGACTTCCAGTGGTGAAGACATACTCGCTTCCTTCGACGTCACAACTCTTCATCTGCCTCCACAGTCGCCTCTGTCTCCAGTGCCAAGGGTCTGCTGGTCACGTCTTCTGTTCCTGCCTCGCCACCCGATGGGAGAAACTACGGATCTTCCACCTAAGGTATTCCATCCTCCCGTCGGCCCAAGGGTTCACAAGCCTGAGCATAACAACAATTAGTACAGATTGATAGTAACAAACTCACAAAAAGTCACGTGAAACTCACAAAAAGTCACTTGTTCCTAGACAAACTAATACACAAAAGAATGGGTATTGCAAACAGATGAAACAAGGACAAAACACACACAAAATAGTCAAAACTCATTAGATTTTAACTAATTAAGCATCCCTTCTAACTTTTGGGTTCATATGCTTTCTTTTTCTCTTCAATGCACTGACAGATGTTTTCCATAAAATAGCTAATATATAGGATTTGCTGTCTGATATTTCCAAAATCTCTTTCATCTTACATAAGATATGAAAAATCTCAAGACATTAAAAATCACTTTAGACACAATGACTCCATTTAGGTACAAAGATGTATGCAAATTTTTCCTGACTTAATTTTGCACATATGATTTTTAGTGACTAACATGGAAAAGCATAGTTAAGATGTTTCAGATTTCACTAATAGGAGGCAATGTTAATGAAACATGTCACTCTTTATTGAAAAGACGCTATGATGACTGTGATGTCCTAGCCAGATGCTCACTTTATTCCTCATTCCCCTTCTGCTCTCAACTCCCCATGAATAGTGTGCTCTGTATGGTACAGTTTAGAGCTGTCATATTATGCTATCCTACAGTGCATGAATTGAGAGTGATGCTTTGCAGTTGTGGATTGGAAAAATATTATGTTCCACCTTGGAGAATAGTGCTTGTCATAAGAGAACAAGGGCATGAAAAATTTATAAAAGGCATAAGGCATTGTTACTTTTTATTGTTTCTATCAGCCTTCCCAGGCTTCCATAAAACAGCACGTGTAACAATATAGACATACCTGAGATTGGTGGATCACTGGGCAGGAATGTTAGAAGTCAATAAGAGGTCTTATGTAATTTTAGATGAAAAATATGCATAGTTAGGTATTACTGACTTAATAAATTCACATCTGTTATCACAATTCAAAAAATAAAGATTAAAATCTTTAGCTATTTTAAAATAGAATCCCTATAGCTTGTTGTCATCAGTTTTAATGTCATGTCACCCTACCCACGCACGATGTGTTTAGATAATCTGCAGTCTCTACTTTTTTTGTAATTTTGCTAATTTTTTGTCTTAGTATAATGTCTTTGCTTTTCAGTTACTACTTCTATTATGAAATTATTTCTTTGAACAGCAATGAGTCAGATGTACCAGCTGGGATTAACATGGGCAGGAGATGTACTTTGTCAATCATTTTATCAGCTAAGTAAGAAATTTAAGTTGTGTAAACTTGCAAAAGGTAAAAATGAAGGGAGAAAAATAAGGAGATTGAGAAAGATGGTGAATAAAATATCAGAGGAATCTCTTAAGGGACTGTACTGATATCTGGTTTATTGTCTGCTTATTCCTCCTGTGACCTCAGCATTGTTTAAAGAAATATTCAAATGCCAGATAGCCAGATAAGTAGGACTTATCTGGCTATCTAGCAGACTCTGAATATCTGGTTATTTTTGGCAGCCATTAGATTGCAGGATAAGTCACTTATCTGGTTATCTGGCTAGCTGGCTAACTTGGGGGTGAGCAGTGGGTAGATCAGTGGGGTGCTACTTAACTGGCTAACATATCCAGCTAAGTAGTGATTTTGAGACTTAGTTGGATAAGCTAATCAACTAAGGCTATTTTGGGCTTTTAATCGGGATTTTATAATTATTTCTAATGAAACTGACAGGTAGACATTATCAGAAGGGTGCTGACATGCTAATGCATCAAGACTATGTCAATGTGGCATCAAAAGTGACATGAAGGGCCTGCAATGGGGCAAAATGATACTAGCAGTGCCAGGAGTTCTGAAGGCACTGTCATAGGAGCAAAACAGTAGAAGAGTATCCAGATCACTGAAAGGCTGCAACAGTAGAGCAAAGGGCCCAATAAAAGTGGCCTGAAATCCCTCCTGACCCTCAAGGTTTAGAGTGCAATCTATCTCAAACTGCACAAAGAAGTCTAAACCCCCAAGACATGGACTGTGGTCCAATGCAAACAACAAAAAGATGTCCAGACCCCAAAGTCATGGAGTATGATCCATCACAAACAACACAAAGATGTCCAAACCCCAAAGTCATGGAGTATGATCCATTGCAAACAGCACAAAGCTGCCTAAACCCCCAAGGCTTAGAGTGCAGTCCATTATAAATATCACAAAGGCATTATAACCCCAAAAGCATAGTGTGTGGTTAATTGCAAACAATGCAAAGGCCTGTAGAGACCTTGACTGCAAAACAGAAAAGCAGAATAGAGGTAGGGTGGAAGGAGCAATGTGTATATTTGTTATTTTTTGAGAATTTTTTCTGGGGACAAAACACCTCAGTATAATCAACAAAGAAACACGATGGGAGAACTAGGCATGGGTTGTATTTATTTATTTAAAACATTTTTTACAGCCTGCTTAGCACAGTAAATAATCATCAAGGGTGGGTACCATTATAACATCAACATTATTAATGCACACAAATAATATCAAAACATTGTACAAAAGTTAAGCAAATGCCAATTCAAACAGATGACAGTTCAGTTTCTTATAGTACTCTTTTAGGTATGTAATAGCATAAATGTCTGCAGGAAAATCATTCCATAGGATAGGTTCAACAACAAAAGAAGCTTGTCATAGGATGGATCAAACTCTTGCTTCCTTCACTGATGGAACTGAAAGCAGTTCATGATCCTGGGAATGCAGAAAATGCTTAGGGGTATAAAAGTAAAAAATATACTTTAAATATTAATTTACCCATGTTTACAGCCATAAACACTAGAAATAAAACTTGAAAAAATTATCCTAATAATTGATGGGTAGCCAATGAAATTGTCTCAAAATTGGAGTAATTTGAACAAATCAAGAAGTAAAAGTAATCATCTGGACTGCAGCATTTTGAATCAACTGCAAAACTTGTAAGTGAATTTTAGATAACCACATACAAAGAACTGCAGTAATCTACACAGATGATAACAACGCTAGAACAACAGATCAACAATCTTGTACAGGTAATATATATTTCAAATATCTCATTAAGATAAGTTTATAAAAAGCAGCGTTCAAATTAGATTGAATGTATGATTTCAAGACAGGGTGAGAGTCAAATAAAAACCCCAGGTCATGAACCCATGATGAGAACTTAATGGACCCCTATCAATAGATAGTTCAGGATACTTAAAACTGTTGTGGACTGGAAAACTAATAAAGCTTCTGACTTATTGATGTTTAAAACAAACAATTCCTCCCAAGCCAAGCATGCACATCTTACATAATACCAGCATTCAATGAGCACCAGGAGGAGGAGTAATCACCAATGGTTATCTGCTGCTCACAATGAGATCAAAACAAAATTGCAAAACCAGTTCAGAATTAACCCATTAAACCCTGTGGCAGAAAGCATAAAATAGTGCAAGATTGACCATTTCAAGTGCTGTAGATATCTAAAAAAACACAATACAAGAATATCCCTTATCTAGAAAATGAAGAGACTCATGAACAGTGACTTAAGTTGTCTAAGTGCTATGGTTATTATGAAAACCTGCCTGGTGTGAATTTAGAATGTATTTATGTCTCAATTCTTTTATACTGCTAATTCAGATTCCAGATCTGGCCAGATCGGTGTGCAACAATAAACTCCAGCAATAAAAATCATAAAATAATACCCAAAATTGCAGTAGATAAAATCCAATGTAACCTTATAATTACACACACATCCTACTAATGTAAATTAACACTATGTGTGACTATTATTTGCTTCCAAAAAATTAGGGAGCTGAACTAAAACAGCTTTCTCAATTAGTTTGCTCAAACTGGGCAAACAAGAGGTCGGCCAGTAGGAAATAGGATTTCCAGCCTAAAATTTCCCCTTTCAGGGATAGGCCAAACCCCTGGACATTTCAGCTGATCAGAAACTCTATCTTCATTAAGTGATAAATTAATGTAGTTAAAAGCTCCAAAAAATAAATGTGCCAAAAAACCCAGGATGGACAAGAGTCAAGCAAACAATGTGAATTCTTAAGGCAAGATAACATCTACTCAACCTCAGAGGAAACCACATAGGAAAACTAATCCCATAACACACGTAGGTCTGAATGTTCAGAATCTCTAACCACTTGATTAGATTAATTAAAACCTAGAGCATTCTGCAGGTCCTTAACTTTAGTCTCGCAATAATCAGCAAATTTATCGCAGTCTAATACTTCCATTTCCTTAAATCCTTGAGCAGGAGTAATTAATTTCATAGCTTTTGCAAATAATTCAAGTGGGCGATTTAAGGATCCCTGTAGCTATGCAATGTAATAAGATTTATGTGCAGCTTTAAAATTTTTCCTATAGATATCTCTTATTTCATTAATCCTTGCTTTGGCTATATCAGTTTCTAGCATCCGCCATCATCTTTCAGCACGCTGTAACCTTTTCTTATCTTCAAGCAAGTCTACAGAAAACCAAGGGGCACATTTAAAATAAGTGTGCTGAGCCCTTGAATAGAAAGGTGCCTTGATACTATCTAATGCAGACAAGTTGTCATTCAATGAGGAAACAAGAGAAGCTGCAGATGTAACATCCACAGTTAAAGGGGATTCTGATCATGCATTTTTTAATTTTCTCAATAATAATACAAGGATTAACTAATTTACTTTCTCTTATACTTGCTGTGGAATAAACTGCTTTGTAATCTTAAAAGTGATCAGGTAGTGATCAGACCATTTCATACTTTCCACGTGCAGGTCCTTAAAATAGTCAACAACCATCCACATATTAGGGCCAATGAGTGAGTCAAGAATATGACTCATGTGATATATGGGTACAATGATAATCTGAATCATCATAAACTTCTAATGTAAATAAGAAGCCTTGCATATAGCAATTTGAAACCTAATCTAGATGAATATTACAATCCCCTAAAATCAAAACATTGGGATAACTTAAACACAGAGCAGTAATAAAATCTAATTGTTGTAGGGTAGAACAAAATGAGGTGGGATGGGAGAAGAAACAGCAAGTACAAGAGAAGAAACTTGCATTTTTTTTAAAATGTTCTTAAGTTGTTTTTTTTCTGAGAACAAAACACCCTAGTATAATCAACAAAGAAGGAGGTTGGGAGAACTAGGCTGAGATCACAACAGCAAACAACATGGAGACACCAAAACTCCCATGCTGGTACATCATGGAAATGGCAGGTAAGCCTATTAACAGTATGACTGACAAGGAATTATATGAGGGGCATGGCAGGTAGTTAGATCGGCAGTAAGACCCCCTAATGTAGTATACCTGGGGTCTGGCAGGAAGGCAGAGCGGTAACAGAACATCCCTAAGATGATATATCAGGGGCATATCAGAAAGGCAGAGTGGTAGCAGAAAGACCCCTAGATCATATATTTCAGGTATGGCAGGTAGGCATGTGGCAGCAAGACCCCTAATGTGGTATATCAGGAACAGGGCAAGTAGGCAGAGTAACAGCTAGACCTTCAAGATGCTTTCAATAGTTTTGCCATTCTCATGGAAATTCTGGAAACCCAAGCAGACAGATTAATTTTCAAAAAGACCAGCTTCCACATCAACTCTGGCACCAGCCTTGCATGAAGAGAATCACAATGTCTCCTGTCATTGAGAAGACACATTCACTGGGCATGCTGGTTGGTGAGCAGGAAAGATAGCACTGAGCCACCTTGGCTAGGTCTGGCCAGACCGCGAATGTGTGTGTCCAACATGCCAATGCATCTGTGACAATGTCCTTGATTGGTTCTGAGAGAAAGCATGTCACAGAAATTTGTGCTCGTGTCTCCTTTGCAAGGGTGGGTCAAGACTCTCTTTTGTTAATTGCTTTATCTATGGCTAAGGACTTTCATTTTCAGATTTTATTTTATTTTGCTTGGGAATTACAATGCTAGAACAATATCAAAGTCATTTTCCACTGACTTTTTTTGTTATAACATTGAAATTTCCAAGCAAAATACAACAAAAACTGAAAACAAAGTTTCCTATCTATGACCTATATCAGGAGAGATGGTCCTTTGCTGGCAATGTGGATTTGGCATATTGAGGTGGGGAGGAAGGTAGCTGACACCTGCTTGTATTACTCTTTGAGGTGGCCACTCTTTCCTGCGCTGTATCTTCCCTATGCCTCTGCCTCTGGCACTTCTGTTCACACAGTTAATTACCAGCATCTCCTTCATGAATGTGAGATTCTGGGTCTGAAGGGTGATATTCTATTTCACCCTTAGATTATGAAATGTGGCAAACAAGTAGGCAGACATTGTGTTCTTTTAGAGGTTTCAGTCTCTCTTGCACCTGCTGCTGCCAAGAGTCCACAAATTGCAACAACTCTGCTTTCATTTCCTCTTTCTCATGGAAGCCCTCTAACCTTTCCTCCAGAGTATTTACTATAGGGATGACCCTACCTAGGATAGTGCTTCTGGAACATTGTGGCATCCTTGAAGGGCTTCAGGATTTCCATCAGCTGCCTCATCACTATCCATTTAAGATGCCCTGGGTGATATATACCTATCTCTGTTTTCAGAAAAATAACACAAAGGGGTGTCTGGTGCACAACTCCAGCATCATACAGGTGGAATTCCAGTGCTTGCCAATATCTTGAATCAGATGCTTGTGAGGCATCCAGGGCTGGTGGTTCCAATAGGCAAACTAGGCAGTCACCTAGAGCACCAACCCTTAGGAGGCACCAAAATTGCCAATGCAAGCCCGACCCCCAGCCAAAAATAGAGAGGGATACCTGTAGAGCCCTATCCAGTGGCAGAAGACAAGGACAGCAGTCCAATGCTCAAGGCTAAAGATAAGGAAGAAGACCCATTTAGACTCTGCCCGTGACTGAAGACACAAAGGTCCAGGAGGGCTATGGATGAAGCCAAAACCACCCGTGGCCGAAGATGCAAAAAAGTGAAGCCCAGGAGAGCTGCAGGCAGAGCACATCCTGCCTACTGCTGAAGAAGCAAAAGAGAGAAGCCCAAGAGGGTCACAGTTGGAGCCCATCCTGCCCACGGCCAGAAATGCAAAAAACTGAGGCCCGGGAGTGCTGTGGGTGGAGCCCCTCCCATCCATAGCCTAAGAAATGAAAGACAGAAGTCTAGGAGGGCTGTGGGCAGAGCTCATCATGCCTGCAGTCGAAGAAATGAAAGAGAGAGGCCTGAGTGGGCCATGAGCAGAACCCAACCTACCTGTGACAGAAGACACATGAGGCTGAAAACATGGAAGAGGCCTTGGAAAGGTTTCCGCTGGAAAAGCCCATTGTGCCCGATGTGAAGAGAAGAGGCCATGGAAGAGCCATGGTTGGAGCACATCCTGCCTATGGTGTAGACAGGAAAGAGAGAGAATCAGAAGATCAGCAGGTAGAACACATTTGCTTGATGGACTCTTGGTCTGACCCAGTATGTCATATCTTATGTTCTTATATATGGCTGAGTATGTGAAAGGAAGCCTATGTGTGTGTGTGTGTGTGTGTGTGTGTGTAAGAGAGAGAGAGCAAGAGAGTAAGAGAGAAAGTGTGTCTGTGGGTGTTTGTGAAAGAGAAAGGAGGTTTGGATATGTATGTGAGTGAGAGAGAGAAAAAATGTGTTTGTGTGTGTGTATGAAAGAGAGAGAAAACCTAGGGTGTGTGTGTGTGTGTGTGTGAGGGAGAGAGGAAGCCTGGGTGTGTGACTGTGTTTGAGTGTATGTGTGTGAAAGAGAGAGAGGACGCCTGAATATGTGTATGAGGGAATGAGAGTGTGAGTGTGAGTGAGAGAAAGCCTTGGTATGTGTGTGTGAGAGTGAGGCTGTGTTTGTGTATGTGAGAGAAAGTGATAGTGTGTGTAAGAGAGTGAAAGAGAAAGGGAGCCAATGTGAGTGAGGATGTATGTATGAGTGATAAAGGAATTGTTTGATTGAGTAGGAGAGAGAACCTGTAGCTGTGTATGTGACAGAAGAAATATTTTGATGTTTTATTTTTCTTTATTTTATTGTTTGATATCTTATATGGAATAGCAATGTTTCTGTTTTTCCATTGTTGCACTGCATACAGAGTCTGGCTTGTTGCAGTTTCCAATCCAGTTTATATTTTCACATTTCTCTTTATACTTTATAGTCCTTTTTATTCTGAATTTGGTGAGGTCTGTCTATGTATTGCATGTGTGATGTAGAAGAGGTATTCTGGTAGCATGTAGTTTCTGTATAGGGATCTATAGCAGCTTGGCTAGTTCTGTTTTCCTAATAGGAAGGAAGTGTATTGGTGTTTTAGTTCCTGGTGTAATATTTACAGTATTGCCTTTTCTTTCATAGGTAAGGTTGTTACTGTTTAAGTACTGGCACTTAGTGCTGCTTTGATATAGGAGGTATACTATATTGTAAATATAATTTAGCTTACTCATGGCTTTCTGAGCGCAAAGCCCACACCTAACAATAGGCCTCATACCATATGAGCTCTAAGTGTATTTTTGCTTTTTTGCAGGGTTTTTTTTATTGGTACTATAGCAGTGCCTGTAAATATATTATATATGGTATAAATGATATTTTTATCTCGGAAAACTGATCATTGAATGTAATTTTCATGTAAAACCTGTTATAAAATGCATAATTTTTAATTGTGTGTGGGCTGGACTGGGATTGTAGACAGGGTTGAGTTTGGTGGGTGGGGGGATGCAAGGCTGTAAGGTTCACCTAGGGCACCTTCTACCCTTGCACTGGCCTTGGAAGCATCCCAGATTCTTCCTGCTTCTCACAGAGAAGCTGTCCTCCCTTCACATTTTGATGGAAATTCCTTGCTATTTTTGTGCAACCCTTGATCAGGTCCTTCAGGAATAGGTTCATGTGGTCCTTCAGCCCCAGTCCCAGGGTATACCTCTCTGTCAGGTGCAGAAAGTGTGTGAAGCAGCAGATACCCTGAAAGCCACCATCATCAATTGCCTTTACTATAATTGCACCACTGTCTGCCACAAAGAAACTTGCCTGAAGACTCCTGACTGATCTAGATTCTAACCCTCCAGAATTCTATTTATGAGTGATATAATATTGCATAAGGTATGACACCTATCTATTGGCTGGGTGTGTAGCAAAGCCCACCTTATCCTGATGCTCCATCCCTGCTACAGCTGCTGCTTGCCCCTGCCTCAGTCAGGTTCCACTAATGTGCCATTAGGGAGAGTTATGCATGTGTAGCATTCGTGCTGGTCCAGATATCGCTGGTGAAATGCATGTTGCTCCCTTCTGCCTTAGCAGGCTGAGCTTGTATGCGATAATAGCACTGGTTGTACAGGGTAGAGATGATCTTCCTATTAAATGTAGTTTGGAGGGAACTTTGTAATTGGGGACTAACATATGCAGCAGATGTTTAAAGCCCATGATTTCCACTACCTGTAGAGACTGGCCATCCAGTGCAATTATTCCCTCTTGCTCCTTATTATTTTAAATTGTCACTGTAGGTGTTTGGTAGGGAGCAGTTGGCCTACCACCTGACTGCTGGAAGGGGCCATGGGATCAGCTCGGGGTAAAGTCTTCTTTTTGCTGCCTTTCCTCTGGCTTTTACTTTAGCAAAAAGAGTCCCCATGCTACTACTACCATGCTCTCTGAAAGCCACTACTGTTTCTGCAGGTGATGCTGCATACTAGTGTTTTTCAGATGCCACTGCCAAAGAGACAGGATCACCAAGTTCTATTTTTTCAAAGGGTACCAATTTGCCTAGTTCCAGCCCTGTAGGAGAATGAGCTACAGCGGTTTAGTGAAACATGCTCCCAAACAGAGTAAAGAGTGATGTATCTGACCAAAAAGGCTTGATCCTATATTTGCAACTGCATGCACAGTACCCAGAGTCAACTGTAAATTGAGAAGATCCAGACATTATACACCAACAGTAAAATATGCCAGTTAGAAGGGAAGCAAGGTGAGCAACAGAAGCAATAGCATGAACATGAGATGATGAGAAATGGCTTGCAACAAGAGCTGAATGACCTGAGGGAGAAAATGACCCAACAGTTACAGTCTGTTATGAGCCTTCAAGAGAATCAAAAGGAGTTCATTTAGTTCTTGGTTCAGGCAGTAAAAATTAAGAGATAGGAGATGCAGAACAAACAATGGCAAGTAGAAAGAGAAGTGCTAAAAAAAACTCTAAATATGAAGTAGGCAGGAATGTTGTCACTAGAGGTTTCTTACCAGGCCCTGGGGCAGAAAAAAAGAAAACTTAAAAGTTCAAAGTGAAAAGCGAGAAAATGAACTCCAAGTCACTAGAGATAATAGCTCACAGATGGAAATAGATCTGAAGGAGCTAGGGAAACAAATTCCCCAGATCAAGCAAACCAGGAAGAAACTATTCATACAACTTGCCTGTTTATAAGGAGGTAGACTGTACAGAAGGGTAGCAGGAAAAGACAAAAGATGACCAGATATAGAGGAACAGGTGTAATGAAGGAAAGAAAGCCTACCAGATACTAAAGAAGTCTGAGATTCCCCATTATTTTGGAAAAGTGGGAAGCAACAGGAATCATCAGCAACTATTTGTATCCAGCTAAGGAGATAATCCAGAACTTTTAGACCCAGATGGGACTGACCCTATTCACTGTAAGGCAAACCAAGCCCGGATTATTATGTTGTAAACTCTACCAAGCATGGACTGTCTCTTATAAATGTAGCATGTCTCCTGTTTCGATGGTTTATCCTACATTAGGGGTGCTATGAGTTCAAGTCAGGATGGGAAGGAAGATGTCTCTTTAGGGGGCCCTGGTACTATCAAGTACAATCTATGTGACCACTTCACACTCTAAATCAAATACTTCCAGAAAATGCCAGATAGTGAAAAATAAGAGCAAGGAAGCCAAAATTAACACAATAAAAAGCAAATGGTTTCTCTGTCCATCTTTCTTCTGCTCACTTCCCTTTTTACTCTTTCACCTTCATCCTGATTGAAAATATCCTTACCAGTAAGGTGGGATAACTAGAGTGTAGTTCCAGTTCTGACATGAACTCGACTGAAAAAAGAAAAATATCCCCAAGCAAAAATACTAAACTGGGTTCCAAAAAGTCAAATACTTCAATTGTAATCCAACTCTCAAAAATACAAGTCTCTTGAGTTATTGGCTCAAAAGGCTACATCGTTTTCTTTACCCAATCTGCTAACTGGTCAAATAGGCCAAAAGATCCTTTTCCCAGTCTTTTGGGATATTAGGGGATGGCCTTCCCCCAGGCACTGGTCAATCAAAATCCAAAAAGTCTTCTCAAAAGATTTCTTCCTTAAAACCTCCTTGCCAAATGCTTGAATTGCCTTCTGTGCGATCCAGAGGGAATCTCCAGCTTTCCTACCACTTTCCTCTGAGATCTTGGGGAAATATCCAGCTCTCCAATCCTCTTGCTTGAGATCCAGGGACAATCCCTAGCTGCTATCCTAACCTTCTGCTCCTGGCCCACTAAAAGCACTGAGCATGCTCCAAGGGATTATAAACCTCTCAGAAGCCATCCCCCAAAAAAGGTGGGGTTATAGCAGTGGGAGGAATCCAAAATATCAAAGCCCCTCCTACTGCCCCTAAATAGCAAAAATCACATAGGGATAATGTTAGTGACTAGCGCAGCCCCATTACATATGTTTTTTTACAGTGCTGTATACATTAGAGATGTGAATCGTGTCCTCGATCGTCTTAACGATCGATTTCGGCTGGGAGGGGGAGGGAATCGTATTGTTGCCGTTTGGGTGTGTAAACTATCGTGAAAAATCGTTAAAATCGTGAGCCGGCACACTAAACCCCCCTAAAACCCACCCCGACCCTTTAAATTAAATCCCCCACCCTCCCGAACCCCCCCCCCCCAAATGCTTTAAATTACCTGGGGATCCGGCGGTGGTCCAGAACGGCGGCGGTCCGGAACGGTCCCCTCAATAGAATCGTGTTGTCTTCAGCCGGCGCCATTTTTCAAAATGGCCGCCGCAAAATGGCGGCGGCCATAGACAAAAACGATTCGACGGAGGAGGTCGTTCCGGACCCCCGCTGGACTTTTGGCAAGTCTTGTGGGGGTCAGGAGGCCCCCCCAAGCTGGCCAAAAGTTTCCTGGGAGTCCAGCGGGGTTCCGGGAGCGATTTCTTGCCGCGAATCGTTTTCGTACGGAAAATGGCGCCGGCAGGAGATCGACTGCAGGAGGTCGTTCAGCGGGGGTTCCGGACCGCCGCTGAACAACCTCCTGCACTCGATCTCCTGCCGGCGCCATTTTCCGTACGAAAACGATTCGCGGCAAGAAATCGCTCCCGGAACCCCGCTGGACTCCCAGGAAACTTTTGGCCAGCTTGGAGGGGCCTCCTGACCCCCACAAGACTTGCCAAAAGTCCAGCGGGAGTCCGGAACGACCTCCTCCGTCGAATCGTTTTTGTCTATGGCCGCCGCCATTTTGCGGCAGCCATTTTGAAAAATGGCGCCGGCTGAAGACAACACGATTCTATTGAGGGGGCCGTTCCGGACCGCCGCCGTTCTGGACCACCGCCAGATCCCCAGGTAATTTAAAGCATTGGGGGGGGGTTCGGGAGGGTGGGGGATTTAATTTAAAGGGTCGGGGGTGGGTTTTAGGGGGTTTTAGTGTGCCGGTTTTCCTGCCCTCCCCCTTCCCCCGATTTACGATTTTTTAACGATAAATCGGGGGAATTGGTATTGTATCGTGGCCCTAACGATTTTTTGACGATTTAAAATATATCGGACGATATTTTAAATCGTCAAAAAACGATTCACATCCCTAGTATACATAGGCATCTCAGGATCAGCCCTGGGATGGTTCAGATCTTTCCTTCATAATAGGACATTCAAGGTCAGAATCAGCAACAAGGATTCCCTCCCGGTCAAGTCCACTTTCGGAGTTCCTCAAGGATCCTCCCTCTCCCCTACCTTTTTTAACATCTATCTTCTCCCCTTATGTCACCTACTCTCAAGTCTTAAGGTCACACACTTCATATACGCAGACGATGTCCAGATTCTGCTGCCAATCACTGACTCCATCTCCAGCACCATCAACTTCTGGAACAATTGTCTACAGTCCATAAACTCACTCCTCTCTAGCCTTAACCTAGTACTTAATACGTCAAAAACGGAACTTTTGCTAATCACTCCAGATGAGAACCTTCAGCCTACCAACAACCTAACCACACCTCCAATGATCAATTCCACTCAAGTAAGAGACCTTGGGGTTACCTTAGACAATAGGCTGAACCTCAAAGAATTTGTCAAGAACACAACGAAAGAATGCTATTACAAACTACACATTCTGAAAAAGTTGAAACCTCTCCTACATTTTCCAGACATTTTACAGTCCTCCAAACAATTCTATTTTCTAAAATCGATTACTGCAACTCTCTGCTTATAGGCCTTCCAGCCATCACCATCAAACCTCTACAAATGTTGCAGAACTCCGCTGCCAGGATTCTTACTAACACCAGCAGAGGTGAACACATAACACCCATACTAAAAAACCTACACTGGCTCCCTATCAGATCCAGAATCATTTTCAAAGTGCTAACTATAACACACAAGACCATCCATTCCCAAACATCGCTTGATCTAAGCTGTCCACTTCGTCCACATGCATCATCAAGACCAATCAGAACCAGTTACTTAGGCACCTTACACGTACCTTCAGCCAAGTCCTCACTCAAGAAACGTGCATTCTCGACTGCCAGCCCCCTCCATTGGAATGCCCTCCCCACGGACATTCGTCTTGAAACCTGTACTCGAACATTCAAAAACAAACTCAAAACCTGGCTCTTTACAAAAGCCTTCACTTAAAGTTTTCGCTCAGAGCCACGTCCCAGAACTAGACTCATTCACACATTTCATAATCACGTTAACCAGATGTCTGATGCCGCAACTCTTAATTGTATTTCTTGGTCTCATATTCCCAATCGTTAAATTTACAGCATGCTACACCAATACCTTTTAAGTCAGATGTAACCTCAGCTTTGAAGTCTACAAACCTTGAAGATGTAACCGTTAGTTCTTGAAGATTTAAACATTATTCTGAAGATGTAAACTTAGATTTTGAAGACTGTAATCTGTAAGCATTTGTATTTATTGTAAGAATTTGTATTTATTATTTAGCTATTTACTAGGGATGTGAATCGTGTCCTCGATCGTCTTAACGATCGATTTCGGCTGGGAGGGGGAGGGAATCGTATTGTTGCCGTTTGGGGGGGTAAAATATCGTGAAAAATCGTGAAAAATCGTTAAAAAATCGAAAAATCGAAAAACCGGCACATTAAAACCCCCTAAAACCCACCCCCAACCCTTTAAATTAAATCCCCCACCCCCAAATAACTTAAATAACCTGCGGGTCCAGCGGCGGTCCGGAACGGCAGCGGTCCGGAACGGGCTCCTGCTCCTGCATCTTGTCGTCTTCGGCCGGCGCCATTTTCCAAAATGGCGCCGAAAAATGGCGGCGGCCATAGACGAAAAAGATTGGACGGCAGGAGGTCCTTCCGGACCCCCGCTGGACTTTTGGCAAGTCTCGTGGGGGTCAGGAGGCCCCCCACAAGCTGGCCAAAGTTCCTGGAGGTCCAGCGGGGGTCAGGGAGCGATTTCCCGCCGCGAATCGTTTTCGTACGGAAAATGGCGCCGGCCATACGCGTATGGCCGGCGCCATTTTCCGTACGGAAAATGGCGCCGGCAGGAGATCGACTGCAGGAGGTCGTTCAGCGAGGGTTCCGGCGCCTCGCTGAACGACCTCCTGCAGTCGATCTCCTGCCGGCGCCATTTTCCGTACGGAAAATGGCGCCGGCCATACGCGTATGGCCGGCGCCATTTTCCGTACGAAAACGATTCGCGGCGGGAAATCGCTCCCTGACCCCCGCTGGACCTCCAGGAACTTTTGGCCAGCTTGTGGGGGGCCTCCTGACCCCCACGAGACTTGCCAAAAGTCCAGCGGGGGTCCGGAAGGACCTCCTGCCGTCCAATCTTTTTCGTCTATGGCCGCCGCCATTTTTCGGCGCCATTTTGGAAAATGGCGCCGGCCGAAGACGACAAGATGCAGGAGCAGGAGCCCGTTCCGGACCGCTGCCGTTCCGGACCGCCGCTGGACCCGCAGGTTATTTAAGTTATTTGGGGGGGGTTCGGGAGGGTGGGGGATTTAATTTAAAGGGTCGGGGGTGGGTTTTAGGGGGTTTTAGTGTGCCGGCTCACGATTCTAACGATTTATAACGATAAATCGTTAGAATCTGTATTGTATTGTGTTCCATAACGGTTTAAGACGATATTAAAATTATCGGACGATAATTTTAATCGTCCTAAAACGATTCACATCCCTACTATTTACATTGATCTGTTACCACTTGGTCCTGTTCTCTCCTTTACCTCAAGTTCTAAGTTCCTACAAAGTTAGCCTTGTTATTTTATACCCTCTTGTTTGATGTAATTTTCCAATATTGGTTCTGTGTAAACCGAAGTGGTATGTACTAGTACATGAACTCCGGTATATAAAAGCCTTTAAATAAATAAATAAATAAATGCATTGTCTAGTGCTACAGATGCACTAAGTAGTAGTAGTAATAGTGAAGCAAAGAGAGCAAGGGGAAGAGATGAGGACCCAACTGACACAGTTGGAAGAAGACCTTTAAAGCCATAGAGGATACTAGGCTTCACCTGGAGGCAATCCTACCAGCCATGAAGGCTCACTTCGATAAATGCCTGCAGGTGTGGGGTAAGTAGGTTGAAGAAACAAGGAGGATGCTAGTCAACTAGGAGAGAGACCTTAAAGCAGAGCCCGAATATGAGTGGAAATATAGGGATCTAGTTGTTGCTTCTAAAAAGATGGCAAAGCACTTCAAACACCCTGAAGGTCTGGCTAAGGCTTCCAGCACAGCTCAAGATATGATTGAGTAGTTGTACAAACTTTAGGCCCTTTTTGAGGCTAAGAAGCGAATAGGAAGAGCCAAGAAAACTTTAAGGATGCAGCATCCAAGTCCAATATTAGATAATAAAAGTTTGAAATGGAGTTTGGAAAATATAAAGACACAGGTCAATACAGCTTTGAATAAGTGGAAGAAAGACCAGGCCTTTTATCATTAGGGACCACCCCTAGCAAGAGAGAAACACCACTCTGTAGTTTCAGGAACAGAAAAGATCCAAGTAGAGGAACAAGTGCATTGGAGGACACCAAGGTTATCACCTTAAAATTTATTAGGAGAAGTTCATCAGTCAGAGGAACTCTGAGAGGAATTCAGTCCAGAAAGCAGGACAATGGCACTGACCAAACCAAAGAAAAATAAAAATCAAGATAAAATATAATTCCCTGGTTAAATAGAGATATCTAGGGGTCTGATAATGTTAAAGGAAGAGTAGGGGTGCTGATACAGTGGTACCCAGGGTTTAAGAAACCTAATATTTATGGAACTTTTCAATATACATTAAGATGGAAGGATATGCTTGTTATGCGCCCAACCTGCAGAGGTCCACGGGCCTGTCCCCCACCTACCCTGGGACGTCTCGCAGCAGCAGCGTCATCATTGAGGCCTGGTCAGGCTGGCTGGCTTCTTCGTGGCATTCCCTCGGCGAGGGAGACGCCGCTGACGTCTGGGCTGGTCCCGCCCCCTAGGCACGCGCGTGCGCAGGGGCTCTGCCATTTAAAGGGACCAGCGTGGGAAAACCCTGCTCCGCCTCTGGACGTGACGTCAGACTCCGCCAGTACTTAAACTGGCTCGACAAGCATCTCCTTGCCTTGCAACGAGGTTATCTCTGTTTCAGAGTTGTCTAGTTGCTGTTCTTGGTTCTGACTTCGGATTCTGACTTCGGCTTCTGACCTCAGCTCGTCCATTGGCTCTGACCCTGTCTTGACCTCAGGTATCCTGCTCTGCACCATCCAGGAGGCCTTGCCTAAGTCCAAGAGGCTTGGGTTCTCACAAGCTCCTCCCGGGGGAACCGCGGGCTTCCAGTGGTGAAGTTCCTGTCAGCCTCCTGGTTTGGCTTCTTCTCTCATAGAAACATAGAAACATAGAAACATAGAAATGACGGCAGAAGAAGACCAAACGGCCCATCCAGTCTGCCCAGCAAGCTTCACACATTTTTTCTCTCATACTTATCTGTTTCTTTTAGCTCTTGGTTCTATTTCCCTTCCTCCCCCACCATTAATGTAGAGAGCAGTGATGGAGCTGCATCCAAGTGAAATATCTAGCTTGATTAGTTAGGGGGTAGTAGGGGTAGTAACCGCCGCAATAAGCAAGCTACACCCATGCTTATTTGTTTTAACCCAGACTATGTTATACAGCCCTTATTGGTTGTTTTTCTTCTCCCCTGCCGTTGAAGCAGAGAGCTATGCTGGATATGCATCTAAAGTGAAGTATCAGGCACATTTGGTTTGGGGTAGTAACCGCCGTAACAAGCCAGCTACTCCCCGCTTTGTGAGTGTGAATCCTTTTTTCTTCTCCCCTGCCGTTGAAGCTATGCTGGGTATGCGTGAAGTATCAGTTTTTCTTCTCCCCTGCCGTTGGAGCAGAGAGCTATGCTGGATGTGCATCGAAAGTGAAGTATCAGGCACATTTGGTTTGGGGTAGTAACCGCCGTAACAAGCCAGCTACTCCCGGCTTTGTGAGTGCAAATCCTTTTTCCACATTTCCTCTTGCTGTTGAAGCTTAGAGTGATGTTGGAGTCACAGTAACCATGTGTATGTTTATTGAATAAGGGTATTGTGTCCAGGCAGTAGCCATCATTCTGGCGAGTCACCCACTCTTCATTGGCGGCCTCTTGACTTTATGGATCCACAGTGTTTATCCCACGCCCCTTTGAAGTCCTTCACAGTTCTGGTCTTCACCACTTCCTCCGGAAGGGCATTCCAGGCATCCACCACCCTCTCCGTGAAGAAATACTTCCTGACATTGGTTCTGAATCTTCCTCCCTGGAGCTTCAAATCGTGACCCCTGGTTCTGCTGATTTTTTTCTTATGGTAAAGGTTTGTCGTTGCCTTTGGATCATTAAAACCTTTCAAGTATCTGAAAGTCTGTATCATATCAAACAAATATCATATCAAACAAATATCATATCAAACAAATATCATATCAAACAACTACTTCGGCAGAAAGAAAAAAAATGGCGTAAAGCCCCTTCACCAGCCTCACTCTCAGACTACAAACGCACGCTCCACCAATACAAAAGCAGTACACAGAAAACAAAAAGAGACTACTATGCCCGTCAGGTTCATCACCTCATCTTTGACTCAAAAGCCCTATTCGCCTTCGTTTCCAATCTCACTAAACCGATCACTCCTGATATACCACCCGAATTCTCTCAGACCAAAGCAGACGAACTGGCTCTTCATTTCAGCAAAAAAATCTCTGACCTCCTCAATCAACTATCACTAACCACTAGCTCCCAAGACAACACATACCTTCTCCCTAACAAAGATATACAGCTTAAAGCATTCGAACCCATCACTCTCACAGAGATACAATCAGTGCTGAAGAAAATGAAACCTTCATCACACCCTTTTGATCAAATTCCTTCCAAAATGCTACTTCTCATTCCTGATACTATATCAAAATCCCTTGCCGAAATTATAAACTGTTCCCTCTCCCAGGGTATCTACCCAGATGATCTAAAAACAGCTTCAATCAAACCCCTCCTAAAAAAATCGAATCTAAATCCAAGTGATCCCAACAACTTCCGCCCTATTTCCAACCTTCCATTCATAGCCAAAATAATGGAAAAATTGGTGAACACCCAACTTTCCAACTACTTGGAAGACCATGGCATTCTGTCTCCAAACCAATATGGTTTTCGAAAAGCTGCAAGCACAGAAACACTACTTCTTGCACTTTCAGACTTCCTCCTCGCCGGCATCGATAAAGGCAAAGCATTTTTACTAATCCTCCTCGACTTCTCGGCGGCCTTTGACACCGTCAACCATTACCTCCTCTTAAAACAACTAGCAAATATTGGAGTGACAGCTACTTCACTAACATGGTTCAAAACCTTCCTGGAAAACAGAGGATATAGGGTCAAAATTCACAATACAGAATCCCAATATCACCACTCCACCAGAGGGGTGCCACAAGGTTCATCCCTCTCACCCACCCTATTTAATGTATACCTCCTACCACTCTGTCAACTACTCACAAAACTATGCCTTAAACACTTCCTCTTCGCGGACGACGTACAGATTGTGATCCCTATAAAAGATTCAATCTCGTCAACAATGGAATATTGGGATAGTTGTTTACTAGAAATCAAACACCTCCTTACCAGCTTAAACCTAGTCCTTAATGCGTCGAAAACGGAATATCTCCTTATAGCACCTGAAAACAACATCACGCTCTCAAAGCCACCTACCCTCCTACAAACCACCCATGTAAGAGATCTAGGAGCCATCCTAGATAACCGTCTTAACCTCAAACCATTCATAAACCGAACTACAAAAGACTGCTTCCACAAATTACATATTCTGAAAAGAATAAAGCCACTTTTCCACGCGCAAGATTTTAGATCAATCCTGCAAGCAATAATCTTCTCCAAACTAGATTATTGCAATTCTCTACTACTAGGCCTCCCAGCTTCTTACACCAAGCCTTTACAAATGGTACAGAACACAGCAGCTAGAATACTTAAAAACTCCAGGAAAATCGACCATATCTCCCCCATCCTCAAAGACCTTCATTGGTTACCGATCCACTTCAGAATTATGTACAAAACCATCATGATTATCTACAAGAACATCCATCAACACACTCAACTTGACTTACAAATCCCTTTTAAAAAATACACAGCCGCCAGACCCATCAGGGAACATTACAAAGAATCACTTCAGGTACCTCATGCCAAAACTTACCAACATAAATCCTACAGTTCAAGAGCTCTTTCATCAGCAGGTCCAATCCTCTGGAACTCCATCCCACCGGACTTAAGACAAGAACCATGCGCCCCAACTTTTAGGAAGAGACTAAAAACGTGGCTTTTTAAAAAAGCGTTCCCAGAACTGGATTAAATTCCCCACCCATCAGCACAAACACAAAGTTAGTGAACTGTAATAAACCCACTAACTTCATACGCAGTCACAGCATCTTATTATTATAATTCACAACAGCATCATATTTGATCATTTTTGCTACTCATCTATATTTTTATACTATACATATTTATTAATTGATACAGTTGGATAAAATGTTAATATTCTTCCTTCAATTTCCTCCCCTTTCAGATCCTAGTTATTTTTCCCTGTTTTTTGTAACTTTCTCACATCCTAAATATTGTTATTATACCTGTTAAGTTTCATTCTATATGTGACGTTGAATTGGGAAATGTTTTACTATGTTACTCTCTGCCTTTACTCACATTGTTAATTGTAAACCGGGTTGATGTGATTCCATCATGAAACTCGGTATAATAAAAATAATAAATAAATAAATAAATAAATATCTCCTCTGCTCCTCCTTTCCTCCAGGGTGTACATATTTAGATTCTTCAATCTCTCCTCGTACGTCATCCGATGAAGATCCTCCACCTTCCTGGTCGCCCTTCTCTGTACCGCTTCCATCTTGTCTTTGTCTTTTTGTAGATACGGTCTCCAGAACTGAACACAGTACTCCAGGTGAGGCCTCACCAAGGACCTGTACAAGGGAATAATCACTTCCCTTTTCTTACTCGATATTCCTCTCTCTATGCAGCCCAGCATTCTTCTGGCTTTTGCTATCGCCTTGTCGCATTGTTTCGCAGACTTCATATCATTAGACACTATCACCCCAAGGTCCCTCTCCTGCTCCGTGCACATCAGCCTTTCCCCCCCCATTGAATACAGTTCATTCGGATTTCCACTCCCCATATGCATGACTTTGCACTTCTTGGCATTGAATCTCAGCTGCCATATCTTCGACCACTCTTTCAGTTTCCTTAGATCCCGTCTCATTCTCTCCACTCCTTCCGGCGTGTCCACTCTGTTGCAGATCTTAGTGTCATCCGCAAAAAGACAAACCTTACCTTCTATCCCGTCCGCAATGTCGCTCACAAAGATATTGAACAGGACCGGTCCCAACACCGATCCTTGCGGTACACCACTTAAAACCGCTCTCTCTTCAGAGAAGGTTCCATTTACCATCACACATTGTCTTCTGTCCGTCAACCAATTTGCAATCCAGGTCACCACCTCGGCACTCACTCCCAAGCTTCTCGTTTTATTGACCAGTCTCCTGTGCGGAACCGTATCAAAAGCTTTGCTGAAATCTAAGTATATGATATCGAGTGCTCTTCCTCGATCCAATTCCTTGGTTACCCAGTCAAAAAAGTCAATCAGATTTGTTTGACAGGATCTTCCCCTGGTGAATCCATGTTGCCTCTGGTCCATCAATTCTCCAGACTGTAGATAGTTCACTATTCTCTCTTTCAGCAGTGACTCCATTACTTTTCCCACCACCGAAGTGAGGCTAACCGGTCTGTAGTTGCCAGCCTCCTCCCTGTTCCCACTCTTGTGAAGCGGGACCACCACCGCTCTTCTCCAATCACTCGGCACCACTCCCGTTTCAAGGGATCTATTGAACAGGTCACACAGCGGACCCGCCAGAACATCTCTGAGCTCCCTCAATATCCTTGGATGAATCCCATCAGGCCCCATGGCTTTGTCCACTTTCAGGTTCTTTAGCTCTTCCCACACATTTTCTACTGTAAAAGGATTTTCATCTATTCCATTTCCTTCCAGTTTCTTGTTGTGTAGAGATGGTCCTTCTCCAGGGTCTTCTTTAGTGAACACAGAGCTGAAGTATTCATTTAATATTTCTGCCATTTCTTCGTTTCTCTCCACACATTGATCATTATCACCTTTCAATTTCACTATACCACTTTGGACCTTTCTCTTTTCGCTGATGTATCTGAAAAATGTTTTGTCACCATTTTTTATCTCCTTGGCAATCCTCTCTTCCGCTTGACTTTTTGCCAACTTGATTAATTTCTTTGTCTCCCTCAGTTGAATCAAATATTCTTCTTTGTGTTCCTCCCTTTGGGATCTTTTATATTTCTTGAATGCTGTTCTTTTAGCTTTAATTTTGTCAGCCACCTCCTTTGAGAACCAGATAGGTTTCAATTTTCTTTTGCTTTTCTTTACATTTCTAACATATAGAGTAGTTGCCTTGGTGATTGCTCGTTTTAGATTGGTCCACTGCTGCTCCACATCTCTCTCGTTCTCCCATCCTTTTAGTTCTTCCTCCAGGTACTTACCCATTTCCTCAAAGTCCGTGTTTTTGAACTGTAAAACTCGGGTCTTTGTGGTTCTTTTCCCTATTCTTTTAGTGATATTAAACCATACCGTTTGATGATCACTGGTGCTGAGGTGGGTGCCCACCTGGACATCGGAGACATTATCTCCATTAGTGAGCACTAAGTCGAGTATAGTTCCTTCTCTCGTGGGTTCCAACACCATTTGTTTGAACAAAGATACTTGCATGGCATCCACTATTGCTCTACTATTTTTAGTTTCTGCAGATGGGATTTTCCAGTCTACATCTGGCATATTAAAGTCACCCACGATCACCACTTCTCCCTTCTTACCTATCTTATGGATGTCTTCAACCAGATCTCTGTCCAGCTCTTCCTTTTGGTTTGGAGGCCTGTAAACCACTCCAATATAAATGGATGCTCCGTCATCTTTTTTTAGGTCGACCCATATTGCTTCTTCCTTGCCCCAACTTCCTTGCAGCTCAGATGCTTGGATGTTGTTTCTGATATAAAGAGCCACACCTCCCCCTTTTCTATCCTCTCTGTCCTTCCTTAACAAGTTATAGCCTGGTATTGTTGTATCCCAATCATGAGATTCTGTGAACCATGTCTCTGTGATAGCAACAATGTCCAATTCTGCCTCAGCCATTAGGGCCTGCAGATCTGGGATTTTATTTCCCAAACTATGAGCATTTGTGGTCATAGCCTTCCAGGTACTCTCTTTAAGGTTATTGCTTTTCCTGGACTCCTTATGAGATTTTATTTGAGATTTGTTATTCACTTCACTCTTTCCTTTTGCAGTTGTGCCACTGTTGACAGAGTTATCCATCTCAATTAGATTTTTCTTTTGGTTATGGATCTTGAAATTCTGCATGCATTGTGTTTGTTTTCTCTTTTCTGGTAACACTTCAATGTTTTTCTCAAGAACTTCTTCAGTTTCTAATATAGAGAAGGCTTTTTGTTCTTTTTGCATTTGGTACATTGTGTGTCTCCTCATCACAGGTCTAATTCTACCAGAGCCCACTGTATTCCTGGATTTTAAATAATTTCTTAATGACCTGTTTGAGTGGGAGGGTGTACCTGTTGGCTGTCCATCTGTCAAGAATGGTTGACTGTGGGTCCTACCTGAGCCTAATGAATCTCTTTTTCTTGACTTCTGGTTTCTCTGTGATGTTGGGGAATTATTTTTTGAGTAATGCAATGTGGGTGTAATTCTTGTAATTGAAGCTAATTGAGCTTTAACCTCATTCAGCTCCTTTTTCAAGGAAGATAGTTGTGCACAAATTGGGCAAGCTCTAAGTTTCCAGATGCTTTCCCTCAGAATAAAGGCTCCACAGCAGTTACATTGGATAATCCTCATTTTGGTAAGTTTTGACATTTGATGAATAGCAATTATGGAAATACTAATTTACCTTGTTGCCATTTATGAATCTAGGCAGGTTATATACACAAACCTAGGGGTGGGTGGGTAGAGGGGTAGGGTGGGAGGGTGTTAAACAGGTAAAGCAGACTAACAGCCCTCCCAAATATCTATTTCAGTTGTGCTTTTTTTTTTTTTTTTTTTTTAAAAGACAGTGCACAAGTTTTGGCAGATATAATGCCCTACTTCTAAGCACAGATAACAACAGATAACAACCAAAATGGACTTAACTTTAGCAGGAAAGGTTCTGGTTCGTTTGAGATCCCAGCTCCCCACCTACCCTGGAGACTCCGGGACTCTGCTGCTGATACTCGCCCGCAGGAGATCACACTTAAGTCCAAGCGATTCGGGTCCTCACAGGCTCCTCCTGGGGGAACCTCGGGCTTCCAGTGGTGAAGATTCATCTGGACTCCTGTGCTATATCTGGCCCAGCCGGCTCAAGGGTCCACGAATCCAACAGTTTGCAAGGCCATGGACCCGGCGGACATGGCGGGCTTAAAGGCCATCCCCAGAATTGCCCAGCATCTACAGTAACAGCAAATCTGCCTTGATAGCGACAGTAGAGAGACTGGCCAATCGTATGGACGGAGCACCTGCACTCGTACCTCCTGCGCTAGTTGCCTCGGCCAATTCTGGACCGGAAACGCCCGCACAACTGCCGGCACCTTCATGGTACTCAGGGCAAGTGAAGCAGTGCTGCAAATTCCTCAATCAGTGCTACATCCGTTTCACTCTGCTACCTTCCCAGTTTCCGATGGATCTGGTAAAAACCAGCTATATCATCTCTTTGCTAGACAGGAAGCCCCTGGCCTGGGACTCTCTGCTATGGGAGCGTAAAGATCCCATTCTTGGGAACCTGGAACAGTATCTCTTGGCCTTTCGACATATCTTAGACGAGCCTGCTTGCAGACCCACTGCCACTGCCAAGTTACTCCAGCTACACCAAGGCATTCGGTCCCTTGCTGAGAATGCAGTGGAATTCCAAACCTTGGCCGCCGAGCTAGACTGGAGGGATGACAGCCTTCACGGCATATTCTTAGAAGGTATGTCTTCATGTCTCCAAGATGAGTTAGCTGAATAGCCTGGCAGGGCAGGTCGACTGCCGAATCCAATGCTGCTTTCATGAGGGGAAATCCGGCCATAGACCCAGTAACTTGGGGTCTATATTTCCTCGACCAGTGCCCTCCTCCTCTGCTTCTGCTGGAGCTCAAGGGGTTGAGCCCATGAAATTGGGACAAGGTCCGATCTCGCAGGAGGAGAGAAGACGTCATCGTACTCAAGGCCTGTGCTTATATTGTGGCAGTAAGGGGCACTTCCTAGCTCAATGTGATGAGCAGCCGGGAAATGCCAGAACGTAGGGATCATTGGGGAGCTGACCCTAGGTAATACAACTTCTGCCTCTTCATGCACCGTACCGGTTATCCTCGTCTACCCCGGGGGTACTTTTGATATGCTGGCTTTGGTCGACTCCGGAGCAAAAGGGAATTTCATCCTCGCAGACCTCATCCGGCAGTTGCAGATTGGGGTCCAACCCCAAGTTCCTCCCATCCGGGTAACTTCTATTCATGGTACTCTCCTACTGGGGAGCATTTCTACCTGCTCCAAGCCCTTGATTCTACGCACTGGCCTCCTACATGTGGAAGAAATCTCATTCCTCATTCTGGAGAGGTCCATTCACCCAATCATCATCTTGGGCTTGCCCTGGCTTCAGAAACATTCTCCAGTTATACACTAGGATACTCTCCAGATTGCATCCTGAAGCCCGTCTTGTTTTGACTCCTCCCTGGCAACTATTCCTCATCCCAGTGTGCCTCTTCTGACCATGCCCATGGCACTCCCGCCACAGTATCAAGATTATGTAGATGTCTTCTCTAAGAAGAAAGCTGATCTCCTCCCTGAACACCAACCCTTTGACTATGTCATAAACCTGATCCCTAGCACTACACCTCCCAGGGGGCGGGTTTACCCCTTATTGTTCCTGGAAACCTGAGCCATGTCTTCATACATCCAGGAGAATTTGGAGAGATGCTTCATTCAGCCCTCTAATTACCCCTCTGGGGCAGGGTTCTTCTTTGCTGCCCAGAAGGACAGGTCACTCTGACCCTGCATTGACTACTGCAACCTTAATGCTATCACATGGTGGGACAGGTACCCTTTGCCTCTGATTCCTGAATTACTAGACCGGCTCAAAGGAGCTAAGGTCTTTACCAAGCTGGACATCTGGGGTGCGTATAATTTGGTATGGATACGACCCGGCGACAAATGGAAGACCGCGTTCAATACTAGAGACGGGCACTACGAATATTTGGTCATGCCCTTTGGCTTATGCAACGCCCCTGCGGTCTTTCAAAACCTTATGAATGAGGTCTTGAGGGATATGTTGCATACCTCTGTCATAGTGTACCTTGACGATGTATTGGTTTATTCTAAAGACTTGTCCTTGCACCGAATATAAGTGCGGCAAGTGCTACAGAAACTTCAGGACAATCGTCTCTTTGCCAAATTAGAGAAGTGCCAGTTCGAGCAGGAATCCTTGTCCTTCCTTGGATATATAGTCTCACCCACGGGCTTCCACATGGACCCTGATAAGGTGGCAGCCATTCTGGATTGGCCACAGCCGGTAGGGGTCAAGGCGCTACAACGCTTCCTTGGCTTCACTAATTTCTATTGCCAGTTCATACCCCATTACTCCCGGATGGTGGCACCGCTTACGGCCCTTACCAGGAAGGGTGCCAATGCTAAGAACTGGTCCCCGACTGCGATAAGTGCCTTCCAGAGACTGAAGGAAGCCTTTCTTCTTGATGTCTGTCTCCACCATCCAAATCCGCAGCGTCAGTTATCGTAGAGGTAGACGCATCTGATCTTGCAGTAGGGGCTGTCCTGAGCCAGTTATCCACTAAGGGCAAACCCCTACCATGTTCCTATTTTTCTCGAAAATTCTCTCCTTTGGAGAGAAATTACAGTATTGGTGATAAGGTGCTCCTGGCCAGCAAGCTCGCGCTGGAGGAGTGGCGCCAGCGGCTGGAGGGGGCCCAACACCCTGTGATCGTCTATATGGACCACAAGAACCTGGAATTCTTGTGCCGAGCCCAACGCCTCAATTCTCGATAAGCCCGATATTTGCTTTTCTTTAGCCAGTTCAATTTCCTCCTCCGGTACAGGCCAGCCTCCAAGAATGTTAAAACTGGTGCCCTCTCTCGCACGGCAGAGACGGAGGATAACCCTAATTCGCCTCGATATATCCTTGATCCAGCCAAGCTCCTTCTTACAGCAGCGGAGGTGGTCCCTATGGGTAAGACGGTCGTACCAGCTTGCCTGCACAAGAAGGTGTTGTCATGGGCTCATGACTCAGAGACCGCAGGTCATTTGAGGGTCGCTCGGACCCTGGATCTGATGACCAAATATTTCTGGTGGCCTCAGTTCAGGAGAGATGTTTGTCTCTACATCAGTTCCTGCTCGACCTGCGCTCGACAAAAGACTCTGACTGGTCGCCCTTGGGGGCTTCTTCAACCATTACCTATTACCACCGAATCATGACCCATTTGTCCACTGACTTCATCATGGACTTACCACCCTCGGAAGAGAAAACAGTGATATGGGTCACGATCAATAGGTTCTTGAAGATGGCCCACTTCGTCCCCCGCACTAAATTACCAACGGCACCCGAGCTCGCTAGTCTTTTCACTCAGCATATTTTTCACCTACACGGACTTCCTCTCCATATTGCCTCTGACCGGGGCTCGCAGTTCACGGCTAAATATTGGCGAGCACTCTGCAAGAAATTTGGGATCCAATTGGACTTCACGACTGCCTTTCACCCCCAAGGCAATGGGCAAGCGCAGCACACAAACCGGACCTTGAAAACCTTCCTCTGAGCATTCATGGGAGACCTAACATAGAAACATAGAAACATAGAAACATAGAAATGGCGGCAGAAGAAGACCAAATGGCCCATCCAGTCTGCCCAGCAAACTTCCCTCATTTTTTCTCTCATACTTATCTGTTTCTCTTAGCTCTTGGATCTATTTCCCTTCCACCCCCACCATTAATGTAGAGAGTGGTGGCTTTACTCCCTTGGGCAGAATTCTCCTACAACCACCATAGGCATTCGGCCACTGGCAGGTCTCCCTTCCAGATAGTCTATGGGAGACATCTCCGACCTCCTTTGCCTTTGCCATTGGCAGTACCATCACCAGCCATGCAACTCACAGCCCAACAGTTACACAATCTCTGGGGCTCTACTCAGGAGAAGCTTCAACGCATGGCAGTCACTGCAAAGAGGTACGCGGACCGTCTGCGATGTTCAACTCCAACATTCCTTACCGGGGACAAGGTATGGCTAAGTACCAAACAAGATCCCTGAACTTGCCACCCCCGCGGCTCAGGAAGACACCGTCTACCAAGTAAAAGAGGTATGAGATGTGCGATTCCACCTCAGTCGATGGGAATATCTCCTCTCCTGGGAGGGCTATGGCCCTGAGGAGAATTCTTGGGAGCCTGCCTCCAACATTTCATGATAAACAAATGCACATCTCTACTGTCCAGCAAGAAAATATATGTACGCGAGATTATGTTTTAAAATTTCACAATTATTATAACACAAAAATACGACCCGTATGACATAGTGAGGGCAAAAGTAGCGCCGGCACCATTTTGAATATTGGCAATACGGCCCGAGTGCAGGAGGTCACTCCCGGACCCCCGCTGGACTTTTGGCAAGCCTTGTGGGGGTCAGGAGGCCCCCCAAGCTGGCCAGAAGTCCCTGGGGGTCCAGCAGGGGTCCGGGAGCGATCTCCTGCACTCGTGACGTCGGGTGACAGGAACCAAAATGGCGCCGGCGCTATCTTTGCCCTGTCATATGGTAAGGGCAAAGGGCCACCGGCGCCATTTCTATTAACGCAGCCGTGGCCCGGGAGCGGGATATCGTGCCGGGACCCCCCCACTGGACCCCAGGTAATTTAAAACATTTTGGGGGGGTTCGGGAGGGTGGGGGATTTGTTTTAAAGGGTCGGGGTGGGTTTTAGGGTTGCTTTGGTGTGCCGGTTTTCCCACCCTCCCCCCCTCCCCCGATTTACAAGACGATTGGGTGGCTTTACTCCCTTGGGCAGAATTCTCCTACAACCACCATAGGCATTCGGCCACCGGCAGGTCTCCCTTCCAGATAGTCTATGGGAGACATCTCCGACCTCCTTTGCCTTTGCCATTGGCAGTACCTTCACCAGCCATGCAACTCACAGCCCAACAGTTACACAATCTCTGGGGCTCTACTCAGGAGAAGCTTCAACGCATGGCAGTCACTGCAAAGAGGTACGCGGACCGGCTGCGATGTTCAACTCCAACATTCCTTACCGGGGACAAGGTATGGCTAAGTACCAAACACCTTCGCCTGCGGGGTTCGTTCTAAGCTCATGGCTCTGAGGCACATTGGCCCGTTCCCAGTCACACAACGGGTGGATGCTGTCTCCTACTGTCTCCGCCTTCTGTCCACACTCAGGGGTCATAACGTTTTCCATGTATTATTGTTCAAACCGTTGGCCTTGTCTGTCTTCACAACAAGATCCCTGAACTTGCCGCCCCCGCGGCTCAGGAAGACACCGTCTACCAAGTAAAAGAGGTATGAGATGTGCGATTCCACCTCAGTCGATGGGAATATCTCCTCTCCTGGGAGGGCTATGGCCCTGAGGAGAATTCTTGGGAGCCTGCCTCCAACATTTCATGATAAACAAATGCACATCTCTACTGTCCAGCAAGAAAATATATGTACGCGAGATTATGTTTTAAAATTTCACAATTATTATAACACAAAAATACGACCCGTATGACATAGTGAGGGCAAAAGTAGCGCCGGCACCATTTTGAATATTGGCAATACGGCCCGAGTGCAGGAGGTCACTCCCGGACCCCCGCTGGACTTTTGGCAAGTCTTGTGGGGGTCAGGAGGCCCCCCAAGCTGGCCAGAAGTCCCTGGGGGTCCAGCAGGGGTCCGGGAGCGATCTCCTGCACTCGTGACGTCGGGTGACAGGAACCAAAATGGCACAGGCGCTATCTTTGCCCTGTCATATGGTAAGGGCAAAGGGCCACCGGCGCCATTTCTATTAACGCAGCCGTGGCCCGGGAGCGGGATATCGTGCCAGGACCCCCCCACTGGACCCCAGGTAATTTAAAACATTTTGGGGGGGTTCGGGAGGGTGGGGGTTTTAGGGTTGTTTTGGTGTGCCGGTTTTCCCGCCCTCCCCCCCTCCCCCGATTTACGATTTTTTGACGATAAATCGGGGGAATTGCTATTGTATCGCTGCTCTAACGATTTTTGATGATTTAAAATATATCTGACGATTGTTTTAAATCGTCAAAAAACGATTCACATCCCTAGTATGCAGAAATCTGCATGTTATACACATTTATGCCTGCATGGGAGCAGGTATAAATATGTACCCATGCATTTACGTGCATATTTTTGAAAATCTTAAGTATGTGAGCAAATGGTTTTCTCACCCCTACTTCTCCCCTGGGAATGTCTCTTTCAAGTTTACCTAAAAATATGCATGAAAGTGCTTTTCATGTAAAATTCCAGGTAATTGTCAAAAAGCCCTTTTATGCATTTTATTCTTATAAATGTTTTTAAAAATTAACCACTAAACCTTTAGTAAATACTGCATTAAAGTGGTTTTATTGGCCAATAATGCATGAACATTGTGGATGGCAGTAATGGATCTGCCTTCCTACTGCTCGTAATGCATGAGCACTCCCCATAACTGTGTGTGAGGAAAGGGACATCTATGGCTCCATTTCTGCTCCCCACAACCTTGGTGAACCAAATGGCCTCTGTGGTCTAAGTGATATAATTCCTACCCTGTTCCACCTCCTGCTGGAAATGCCTCACCCCCTCCCCCCAACCTAAGATCTGACAAAGGGCTTTGAGCCCTTATCTCCCCTACCTTATGGTGGGTCCTCTCTAACCTTCGGCAAAACCTTCCACCCTAACAACCCTAACCTTCCACCCTTGCCTACCCCATCCAATGATATCCAAAGAATATTTGGAGCAAGAGCGACCTATACTCGCTCCCATTTTGCTTGATCCAAAGATCAAAATGGCCCTGGATGGCCTGATGCTTTCCATTTCCTGCACATGTTGGGAAATGGGGATCATTGGTTCAGCTGGAGACCTTTTCATCACTGGAGAGAGCAGGGCAAGAGTAAGTGGACATCACTCCTACCCAGGCCAGTACTGATTTTAGTCATCATCAGATGAAGTGGGAAGACCCAGGGAGGTGGTGGCAGGATCAGCTAGAAGCAGGACATTGGGTATCTGAGCTGTCACTTGGTGGGGGAACCAGGTAATGGAAGGCCCTTTTTTGCCAATCAGAGGAGATGAGGTCTGATCATCAGCCAAAGTTGGCTTAAAAAATGTAACTGCATCACTTATATAAATGCAAATTGTTTGGCTTAATATGATTTGCATTAATCCATTCACATACTAATGAGCTGAGCTGATTTGCATGCATTTATATGCATCATAGCTCATTTACATATTCTCTTATTAGGGGAATTTTTTTTCACCCATTAGTGCCATTGAAATGCATGTTAGACACCAACATAGGCCCCTAAAGTACATTCATTACTGCACTTTGTCTTTAACTTTTGTGCTTCAGAGGCACCCTCATGATAATAAAACATGTAAATATAATTTACAGATGCAGAGAAACACATAAATCACATAATAATTGATAGTTAAAGGCTGGAGACAATTACCAAGTTATACTGACTCAATACAATAAATCCTGTAGTTGTAAATTATATAGGATTGAAGGTGGAGCAAATGGCCAGCTTAGAAACTATGATGTATAAATGCATAATCCATGAAAGGGGATAGCTTGCATAGAACTAAACATTTTTGGGTTTTTTATTTGAAATGGCAACCTCCCCACTACGAGCATTTGCCAAATTGTTCCATACCATCCTTAGAGGTTAGGGGTCACCAGGGATTACTATTAAATGGAAATTAGTCCTGGTTTTCTAACTCTTAATGTAGTTTGGTGCTTATTGTTTTATAGAATTATTGAAATGGGTGTCAGAAGATTTTGGCTTTGATGGTCACTGAGATGTGATCTGCATGAATATCACGTAATGTTTTACTTATCATCCCTTGAAACCTCACATATCTGATGACTGAATGAGGAGTTTTTAATTACTGCTGTCTACTTACTTTCAGTGTGTCATCATGTGATTTTAGTTTAGTCTTGGTTTTCTTGAAAACTTATATTTTATTGAATTGGCATAAATATAAATATGATAGCTTGCTTAGAGGGCCCTTGGTAGGAAAGATAAACTTCCAATATTCATATTTTCAGACTGAATAAGAAATAACAGAGGCAACAGAAGGAGAAAGAAAGAAAGAAAAAAATGTCAACTGGGGACAAAGAAGAAAATGCACCTGGTTTAGAAGTAAAATTTATTATTTTTAGCATATTCTATAATTGGAGAACAAGTTGAAAAATATTTGTTAGATCATTATTCAGCACTGTTAATTTTTCTATATCTAGTGTCACAAACTTTATTCATTCATAAAGATCTATGGAGCAGAGATATTTTTTTTCCAATGTGACACCAATACCATTTGTACAACTAGTAAAAAGATATTAGCCACAAAATCCCCAGAGAGGAAAGGAAAATCCAGGGACGAGTCAAATCCTTTGAGTGCAAATTGACCTATTTTCCAGATGGGTTGTTTTATAAAATAGTTTAATCAAATGTTTAAGTGCCCTTGTCCAATCATGTTGTCCTTGTCCAGTAACAATCAGGAGGCTCAGGCCAAACCTTGTGTAACATAGTAAGTCATGGCAGAAGAACACCAAATTGTCCATCCAGTCTGCCCAGCTGCAATTCTTCCACTTTGGAGAGATGAGTATATAAATTCCCATATTCAACCCAGGACCAACTCCTTCCCTACCACTCCCATGTCTTTTACCTGCATTTTCAATGCTTTTCCTGCCACTGCCCTCCACTTGCCTGGAATCTGTAAAACTATTGGGCTCTGCCACCTCCACTGTTAGGCCATTTCAAGTCTTGTCATCTGCCTCTGATTCTTAGAAGATCAGCACTAAATCCAACACCCAAGTACCCTTTCATGTCTTACTACCAAATTTTCTAATAATCCTCACAGCCACCAAAACTAGCAAAACCATTGCCCAAAACATATGGCCTCCCCATGCTCACTGAAGTTTATGTTTTAACCAAGGTCACTCCATGCATATTATCACAATGCCTTCTTGGATACCATAGGCAGCCATACCACTGTTATTTGGGTCATAACTTCTGGTTATGACCCAAATAACAGGTCACCCCAATGCCTTCTTGGAAGCATAGCCTGGTAGGTTTGTAACTGCCACACTGCGCAGGTTACCCCAGTGCTTCCTGGGAAATCTGTTGCAGTCACACCACTGCTGTAAGGATCATAATCACTGCTCCATGCAGGATAACCCTTGGCTAACTCCATGGTCTGTGGTACCAATTGGTCAAGTATCTGCTAAGCTATCCCTTCACTTTTTTTGTTTATGTTTATCCCATAATTTTCCCATGTATAGTTTAGCTATTACAAAGTTAACACCAGTGAAAGATTTCCTTATATGTTGATGTCATTATAGAAACTAATTAAATTGAAATATCAGACAAAGAAACAATTAAGAGATTAACCCATGTCTCTCCCCCCCCCCCCCCCCAAGCATTATTAAAAATAGCGCATAATGAGTTGGGAGCTCAGAAATCATGTTTCCAATAGGATAATATAAAACGGCAGGTTTTGAAGTAATGATGAAAGGGAAGTGTGTCTGGGTAGGAGGGGAGGATTTAACATTTTTAATGTAACACTTCCAGCAAAAGATTACTTTTTCTTCCATTAACATATTTCACAATTATTATGTTTTGCTTTGCCTAGTACTTCAAACTTCTATCATCATTAAAAGCTGAGGTAAAAGAGGAATTATCACATAAGGAGAAAGTGAAGTAAAGATGTTAAGACGCAGCTGTTTAATCACTTGAGACAAACTTTTCAGCATAAGTAAGATAAATGCAAATTACAGGCAAGGAGAAAAGTTGGCATATAATATGTAAGACTTCATCATTTCTTTCTTAGTACCAACCTAGTGTAACCAGATGAAACATTCCCTCCACACTCCCGCAAAGTTTCAGAAGCATCTGTCTAAATGTGGCACTGTTTCTAAGGGTAGAGCATCAAAAGATTGCAGCAACGGGCAACCAAATGAAGTTCTCACTGCCAAAGCACAGGAAGCCTGTACAGTGCAAGCTTTAAGATAGCCATGGATCAAAGGAGGACAGTGCCTTAAATGCAAGCAAGCAAGTCTGGTAGACAGGTCCAAGATCAGAGTCAGATGGAGGTCAGAAGCAAGTTCAGTAACAAGCAGGGGTGGAAACAAGTATACTATTGTATTTGTTCATTTTATTTTTATAGTTTCTTTTTAATGTAGTGTATTGATGTTGACTGTACACCGCCTCGGGCTAGTACCGTGAGACTGGGGAAGCAGTTTATAAAATTGATCAATAGAAAATAAATAAAATTAATAAATAAGAAATTGGAGCAGGCAAGTGTCCAGGCAAACAGAATTTCAGCAGTAGTTCCAAACAAAACAGAGGCTAGGAACAGGGGATCAAGACCAGTTGACAAAAACAGAATAAGATGGCAGATAAAGGCCATATGAGCCATCCAGTATAGCCATCCACACCTCCTGCTCAACTTTAAAATCCCTTCCTCTTCCTCAGAGGTCATCTGATAGAAACATAGATCATGCCAGCAGATAAAGATCACACAGTCTATCCAGTTAGATGCAAGTAGATATGAGGCTAGAAGCAGGAGCACGTGCAAAGCTGTTGTGCTAGACAGTAGCAAGGATGAACCAGGATGCTATATATAATCCAATAAATATCCAACTCCTGCTGGTCCAATCAGAATATAAAGGGCAGACCCAGAACCAAACTTCAAGGAAAAGTAGAGAGGTAACTGAGTGTAAGACAAGAAGTGGGGGAAATAGATTTCTTGTTCAAGGTTCTGGCTCGGAAGATTCTAGGTGCTAGTTCAAGAGAAAAAAAGTAGAGGTCAACCCATTAACTTTGACTGGTATATTTGGATTGTGATATAGGGCAGCGTTAAAAAACTGAATTATTTGAGTATAATAAATTAGAAGAGGCATTCTAATCTGTCCAATGGCATTCCTGCATCTAAGCAGTGCATAGTTAATGGCAGAGATAGAGTGCATCATCATGAAGCTGTATGAATCACAGGAAGATTTCTCCCAAAACTATCTGAGTCCTTTCTAACTTTTATAAATCCTGTCTTATCTACATACATTAAAATTAGGACAGCAGTTTTTAATCTGCAAGAGTGAATTTTAGAACAGAGGTTCCCAAACTTGTCCTGGAGGACCCCCAGCCAGTCAGGTTTTCAGGATAGCCATGAGATGCATATTCATTAGAGATGTGAATCGTGCGATCAATCGTCTTAACGATCGATTTTGGCTGGGGGGGGAGGGAATCTGATCATCGCGGTTTGTTTTTTTTAAATCGTTTAAATCGTAAATCGGAGGAGGGCGGGAAAACCGGCACACTAAAACAACCCTAAAACCCACCCCGACCCTTTAAAATAAATCTCCCACCCTCCCGAACCCCCCCAAAATGTTTTAAATTACCTGGGGTCCCGGTGTGATCTTCCACTCTCGGGCCATGGCTGCGTTAATAGAAATGGCCATTTTGGTTCCTGTCCCCCGACGTCACGAGCGCAGGAGATCGCTCCTGGACCCCCGCTGGACCCCCAGGGACTTTTGGCCAGCTTGGGGGGGCCTCCTGACCCCCACAAGACTTGCCAAAAGTCCAGCGGGGGTCCAGGAGTGACCTCCTGCACTCGGGCCGTATTGCCGTATTGCCTTATGGCAGAGATAGAGTGCATCATCATGAAGCTGTATGAATCACAGGAAGATTTCTCCCAAAACTATCTGAGTCCTTTCTAACTTTTATAAATCCTGTCTTATCTACATACATTAAAATTAGGACAGCAAAATGCATTAAAATTAGGACAGCAAAATGCAAAATGGCGCCTTATGGCCGGCGCCATTTTGCAATACGGCAATACGGCCATACGGCCGGCACCATTTTGCAATATGGCACGAGTGCAGGAGGTCACTCCTGGACCCCCGCTGGACTTTTGGCATGTCTTGTGGGGGTCAGAAGGCCCCCCCAAGCTGGCCAAAAGTCCCTGGGGGTCCAGGGGGGTCCGGGAGCGATCTCCTGCGCTCGTGACGTCGGGGGACAGGAACCAAAATGGCGCCGGCGCTACCTTTGCCCTGTCATATGACAGGGCAAAGGTAGCGCCGGCACCTTTTCTCTTAACGCAGCCGTGGCCCGAGAGTGGGAGATCGCGCCGGGACCCCCCCACTGGATCCCAGGTAATTTAAAACATTTTGGGGGGGTTCGGGAGGGTGGGGGATTTATTTTAAAGGGTCGGGGTGGGTTTTAGGGTTGTTTTAGTGTGCCGGTTTACCCGCCCTCCCCCTTCCCCTCCCCCCTCCCCGATTTACGATTTTTGACGATAAATTGGGGGAATTCCTATTGTATCGCGCCTCTAACGATTTTTGATGATTTAAAATATATCGGACGATATTTTAAATCATCAAAAAACGATTCACATCCCTAATATTCATTGTGGCTATCCTGAAAACCTGACTGGCTGGGGGTCCTTCAAGACAGGTTTGGATTACCTCTTTTCTAAAATTCACTCTTGCATATTCACAGAGGTGTGGGAGCACTACAGCAGGTGCCAGACACTGATGACAAGCTAGCACCTGCTATTGTTGCATGATCAAAGCCCAGACACTTGTGGGAGAGTAATCCAAGGGGTTTCCAAGGGACATACAGACATTACATTCCTTAGCTGGCTTGGGCGTTGAAAGATCCAGAAAACCTTACAAGGGCAGTAAAGTGGCTAATCAAGGGAGGGGGATTGTGTAAGGTGGAAGACAAGGAAAAGTTTGGGATATGTGACCATTATGCAGCTTCACTCCTCTAATTATACTGCTCCCTATCCCATTGCATCTACAGAGAGAGGACCTAAGGAAGAAGGCCCGGGAGCTGTGCTGTCAGGAGCACACATGCTGAAGTGACTGCATTCTCGGCTGGATGTGCCAAGAGGTAAGCACGTCCAGCTTTCCTATGCCAGGTGCAAAAGTAAAACTAGCAGCACAGAGCCAATAGTGTCCATCTAGAAGTGGTTTCAGTGGCTACTGCAGTATTTTCAGTATCCTCTGCATCACAAGCTTGCCACTGTAGAATCATCTATGTCCTCTCTTAGGGGCTAGGGCAGTGACTCCCCATATGAGTGGTCCTTCCTTGCAATTCCTAGAGAACGCCCTTTAAGGCAAGCCTATGGGCATATCATAGCCCTTGGGTTCAATTGACAGGGACTTCCACCATTATTGGTCAGATTACAGTCATTCCGCACTGCTACAGATGCTCATTCCCACCCAGCCAGATCTTCAACACATAAATATAGGGTTTGTTTTCAACCTTCTGCTAATTGGCTGCCACAAACCTTGTTCCTACATAATGCTGGCAGCATGCTGTGACAGCCAGCCATAGACCTGCAGCTATGTGTTGTGTCCGTCGGTCTCAGAAGGCTTTGACCTCTTTGCCTCACCTTTCTTCCTTCTCTCTCCTCAAGCCTTGGGAAGATGGCTGCTGCCACGTCTTCATGCCGCTCTCTCCGGGGTCCCTGGATCGGCAATGGCGACGGTGTTCGCAATGATTTCCTGAGGGCCTCCTAGGGTGTGCGCGTGCATGTCACCCACGTCTTTATCCACATCATGGTGGGAACCTCTGGGGCGTCCCCTCCAAGTGACATCATCACATCCTGGTATTTAGCCTGCCCTTCATTTGCTAACAAACTGAGTTAGCAAGGATTGGAATTCCTCCAGTCTAAGCTGCTCTGCAGCTTCCAGCTGCCGCAGGAAGCTCTCTCTGCCCATCAGGGTACTCTCTCTAACCTGGATACCCACTCCTTGGGGGCCCTTCTGTTCTATTTCAGGTACCTATCCTGGGAAACCGGGTACTCGCTCCTCGAGGGCCTGCTCTCCCTAATCTGGTGCCTGCCACTGATCAACTTCTGCCTGACTGGACCTTCATCTACAGCTTCAGCTTCAGTGAGTACTAACCTTCAGTCTGTCTTCAGCTTCAGCGCTCCGCTCTACATCCGGGACCTGTTCCTGCTTCGCCGCGCTGCCTACCATCCTCTGCTGAGGATCCCTGGACTACTTCACTGGGCTATCTCCACTGCTGCCCGCTTCCCGGGCAATGCCATCAAGCTGTATAATAAATTCAACTTCTCTGTGTCTGCGTGTATAGAGTCTAGCCTAGTACTGCAGTTCCTCACGGGGCTCCTCCCCGTGGGAGTGGCCATCTCTACAGTACCCAAGAATCCACTCCAACACCTCAAAACCATAACTCTATGTAGCTAACTAGTAAGGTTGGCTAGTCCAACCTCAGCTCAAAGCTAATTCTCCTTCCCTAGTTCATACTCTTCACCGATAGCAATACATAAATACCCCTCCTGTACAGTATATTTACACCTCCATCTCTATAAGCTTTGCAATACAATGAAGTTTACTTACCCACACAATTGCCTTTGTTTGCTGAGGAACCAGAAGTGGAGGATGAGGAGGAGAAAGAGACAGAGAATAAGGTAGAGGAAGTGAAAGTACCCTGCTTTGGCGCACTGGACCCTGAACAGTAGACCTAGGAATACCGCCAGTTCCAGTGGCCAGATAAAGCCCTAGGCCTAGCAAAACACAGAGCTCCTCCACCCATAGCCCTGACAGGCCTGAGGATCTTCCATTTCTGTTGTCCCCAACCCTGTAGGGCTCCATCCCTTTGTTCCCCATGCCCTTGAGGATGATGTTCTTGCTCATGCCTTCCCTTTATAGGAGAGGGAAGCTAGCAGGTAGGCCAGAAATCCCAGCCATTCTTATGGCTACCTCTGGAGTTGCTTTCTAATGCTGGAAGTAGCCCAGGATGCTGAGAGAGTGACCCTGGCTAGCCTGCATTAGCTCTTGACAAGCCTGGGAGCAGACATGTCAGGAATGATATAACTAATTCAGGAGTTGGTAGACAGCCACCATCAGCTTGTGGGAGCACTGGAACTGGTTGCCACACCTAAGACCAGTTCCATCAGACCCCTAATGCCAACTGGAAGCAGACACCGCAAAAAGCATTGTGGGGAGAAACTAGAAAGGGGCTGAAACACACACAAAACTCAGTCTGCAGCGGTGATTCTAGGACTTAGGGACTTACTCAGCTAAGGGTAGAGTGAAGCTGTATATAAGGCATGGAGCTGTGGCTTAAATGGGGTAGGGGCAAAGAGGAGGTCAGGGAGAGAGGAAGTGAAAGTATACTGGGTTCATCTCTGGAGGGTGGGTCACAGGTGATAGTGTTGGGTGGGAGAAAGAAAAAGTGTCCATTGATTGGGGGTGGGGTGGAAGAGAGAAAACTGATACATATTATTCCATTCCTTCCTCATCCCCCACCCTCTGCTTATCAACAACAATTTCAGGGGGACTGCAGCTGAAAAGTTCCCAGGTGTGAATATGGTTGAGCTGGTTGGTGCTCTTGTCACCACAGGCCATCTACTAAAAGTTCTAATCATCTACCTCTTGCTCCAGAATCCAGGTGCTACAATGATTTATTTATTTTATTTATTTAACAGCTTTTCTATACCGACATTAGAATGCACATCATATCGGTTTACATCTCAACAGTAGGTGGAAAATACAATGAACAGGGGTGGGAAAGGGACAACAGTAGAAACTCGAGGGCAGGAGGCTCTAGGGGGAGCCTGAAAATTGAACTAGAGAAGTAACAATAACTCGAGAGGTAACAAATGATAACAATGATAAACAATCAGCCCCAAGTGAGGCAAAATTATTGCCTTGTGGACCTCCTTGGGGCATGTAGCAGAAAATGCATGGCCTTCACAAGGTGGTGTGCCAAGAAATGCAAGAGGTACTACAGGAGGAGCTGCAGGGAACTAGACAGGTACTGCAGGAAGAAATGCAGGGCATTAGTAGCATTTTGATGGAGATACTTGGTCACATGCTTTAACGGCAGCCACAACCATCATGTCCATATCCCTGTATGCCACCTTCCTCTGCAGGTATTCTGCTAGCATGGATGCCACCTCCTCCTGTGGCACCACTGCCTACCAGGATGCCACCTTCCCTGTGGAAACACAGGATTCTACCACTCTGCTGGTATCTGACGCACATGATGTGTCCTCAGCATCCATGCCCTCTGCTGTGGATTCCCACACTAAAACTGGCAGTCTGTCTCTCTCCAGACCCCATACAAGGAAGTCTCTGGAGCTTGCCTCACCTTCAGAAACATCCAATTGCCCTCTCCCCTTGCCACATGCTTCAGGGAGCGCAGTCTCTGAGCAGCTGACCAGCTGTAACTATATACTCCTTAGAAGACGCACAATACTTGGTCAGATCAAGTTGACATTTAATCAACTCCTTCCCGCATCCCTCCCCCCAAGAAGAGGGATTGCCCTTAAAAAGGTCTAATTTTGTACATTGAACAGATCTGCCCCTTCATGTGTAAATAAACATGCACTGACCTTGGAAACGTCTTTGCATCAGAGTACTCATTTCATAGCCAGCCTGGAGTTGAGTCTATTAGCCAATTTCCTCGCTTTCCCCTTCTCTCATGGCATCTGCCTCCTTAATGAGATCATTGGGTATGTGTATTCACACCCTCAGGAGGAGGCAGGCCACAAGATTTGGCAAGGATATGGAGGTTGCAGCAGGCCAGAAATATGTCACAGACCTTCGTAGGGCTAAAGATCCCTTTGATCTGTCAAGGCAGTGAGAGTGTGTTTTGAATGAGCCAAAGGTTATCTCAATGACTTGTTTGCCAGTGGGCCTGGTTGTAGTGTTCATTGGATGCAGTCTCAGGGTGTACAAGGGGAATCATGAGCAAGATTGTGGGTGGATATCCTCTATCACCTGTGTGAAAGAAGATAGAGAAGAGGGGAGTAGAATATTCCAAAGTGTTATGCTATGGGGCTGGCTCATGGCTGAGACTGCTGCAGCACTTCCTGTCCCAAAGCTGCAACACCATCTAGAAACAGAGGGAGAATAAATGCAGAGGCTAGTTGCAGAGTAGTTGATGTGAAAGCTGAAAACATACTAGAAGACATTACCCAATGATGTGGCCTGCCTAAAAGGGGTCATGAATTCCTGACTGTGAGAGGATGTAGGCACCAGGAAAACTGGGAATTACATCCAGAATGATACCCTTGGTATTGCAGACCATCTGCATATTGAAGGAGTGGAAACCCTAATGGTTTTGGAATGTGACCTCATTCCCAGTAGGTGCTCCTGTCACCTGATACTTCTGATATGTAATGAAATACCTTCTCAGTCTGTAGTTCTTTATATTGTATAACTTTGTGTATTCTATAATAGAAAAGAATTTGGTATAAGCTTTCATTTGAAACAAAATTTCCTGTACTGTTTCATGTTGTTTAAAAAATGAAACAAAAGAGAAACAAATGAAATTTTTTTTGTTTTCATTTTGTTTCATTTTCAGACAAGCTGCTAGGGGTGTGCATTCATTTGCAACGTATTGGCAATCCGCAACGTATAGGGCCATATTCGTTGTATTCGTGGGGAAGCGAAACGTATAGCGATTCCCACGAATACAACGAATCTTCACCAAATTATTTGGCCATCTAAAGGAGCAAATTTAAACAAAACCCCCACCCTCCTGAACCCCCCAAGACTTGCCAATACTCCCTGATTGTCCAGCGGGGGTCCAGGAGCCATCTCCTGCACTCGGGCCGTCGGCTGCCAGAAATCAAAATGGCGCCGATAGCCCCTGTGACATAGTAAGGGCAAAGGCTATCGGCGCCATTTTGAATACCGGCATTCGACAGCCCGAGTGCAGGAGATCGCTCCCAGACCCCTGCTGGACCACCAGGGACTTTTGGCAAGTCTTGTGGGGGTCAGGAGGGTTCCCCAAGACTTGCCTATGTATTTTGCATTGCATTATTTATCACGCACGTTACGGCGTTATCATGTTCGATAAGGCCTTAATGCAATTTGATAATTAACCCAATAATGTACTTAATTAAAAACAAAGTTGCAAGGCACAGAGCTTATGATTGCTTGGTAGAAGGTACAAGTACAAGCAGGTGTTAGCTCAAAGCAATTTGTTGCCTGAGGCGAGGAAAAATATGTTCTTCACGGCAGAGAGCTGCTGACTTCGGGGCCTGCTCCTTCTCTCATGGCATGGACGCCGCTCTCCAAGGTCCTGCCTCCTTCCTCCTTAGACATGCAGCTGTGCCTCCTTCAGCCTCTTAAGAGGCCAGCTGTGGGAAAGGCCCCGTGGCCACATCTGATGACCTCATTTGGGTGTTTCCACTTCAGTCCTATAAAAGGGCTCTGTCTTCAGTTCATCGTTGCTTTCGCAAGGAGCCAGTCATGGAGGTGGACTGCTTCTGGATCCTCCATTCCAGCTCTTCTTCCAGGAGACTCTGATGTCCACCATCGCTTCTTCAAGGCATTCTGTTCTTTATGGGAATTCCCTTGTCTTCCTTTGTGGTTCCTGATCCTTCATCTGCATCTTTGTTCCATGTCCTAGTCTCTCATTGGATCCCATGTCCTTGTCTTCAGACGTCTTCGTCATCCGATGTTCCTGATGTCCTCGCCTTCAGACCTTCCTGATGTCCTGTCTCTACAGAGGTCCTGTCATTCAGTTGTTCTGCCTCTCGGTGCTTCCTCGATGCTCTTGATTGAGTGACCTGGGGGTCCAAAGGCCAAATGTCCTGATGTTTCAGATGTCTTGTTCTCCAGTTCTCTCGGCACCTCCTTGATGCTCTTGACTGAATGTTCTGGGGGTTAAAGTATTGATGTCTAGACATTCCAGACGTCTTCATGTCCAGTTGTCCTCATCTTCAGATTCTTCTGACGTCCTCAGCTTCAGATGCTTCACTTTCAAGCATTCATTCCTTTTGGCTCCTTTTCTGAGAAGCCTTCCTCTCGGATGTCCTGGTTCCAGATTTACCTTCTAGTGGGCTCCCGTCCTCTGTTCAGCTTCGAGACGACCTTCTGGCGCATCTTCCATGCTGGGTCTGAATTGTTGTCTTCTTCAGGTTGGCCTGTCAGGTGCGTCGATCATGCTGGGTCACTGAAGCTCTGTCCAGGTCGGTTGCTGCTTTGAGTCTTGGCCAGATTCCTCTTCAAGCTGAGTTTTACTCTGCTGTTGTCTTTCCACTCATCAAGTGTCTTCATCAATGTTCCTGATGTTCTTCTCTTCAGCCTTACCTCAGCCTTGCCAAGTACTTTTGTCTGACTATATCTTCAAGTACCTTCGTTGTCTATGCCTTCAAGTATCGTCATCTGATCTTGTCTTCAAATATTATCGTCTAATCATGTCTTCAAGAACCTTCATCTTGTTCTAGTGCCATCGCCCGTCCTCAACCTCTGTCCATCCTGACGCATTTGCTGTTCCCATACAGCAGGTCCGAAAGGGCTATTGAGTGGCCAGAGGGCTACCCCAGAGACCAGTATTGTGTTGTTTGGTCTCCTCTGATGCATTCAGGTTCGGCAGAGGTCAGAGTCCCTGATCTTCAGCCTGTCCACCTGTGCTTGGACACGTCTTGCCTGCCTCAGCACTTCCATATAGCTCCTCTCTGCAGTCACACTGTGGTCCAAGGGCACACATTTCCCCGGAATCAGGACCGCTCCCTAGCACTCCCACAACAGCCTTCCCTTGGTTACACCCGTCTCTCAGAATTGGTGGTCAATGTCTTAATTGGAGGAATCGGCAAACTTGTGGCATTTGGTACTTATCAGCCCTTATATGAGAAAATACTCTTTTTCCTTTCTCAGAGTTGCAAGCGATCAACTCGTTACCAAAATCTCAGTTTTTCACTTGGCTACAGCTTAGAGGAGCTTTATCTCCTAATTTTTGTTTACATTTGTGTCTGTCAGAATATCCTGTTATATATAATCTGTACCATGAATATGGTCCATTAGAGCACTTAGCTTCCCAGATATATAAAATGATTAGAAATGTTTTATATAAACCACCTGTGGGATTACAAAAATCATGGAGTACTGATATCAGCACAGAATCTAGTGATATTAATTGGAAAGTTTTCTGGAGTACCTCAATAAGCATCTCATTATCATCGAGCATTACTCAGACTTCTTTTTTTGTAGCTCACAGAGCGGTCTGGACCCCATGGAAACTATTTAGAGCCAACATGATGCCTTCCTCCATTTGTTGGTCCTGTTCTGCTACCAAAGCTTCACTATCACATATGTTGTTTTACTGCCCTTTAATTTCAGCATTCTGGCAGCACGTGTGGTCCAGCATTTCACAAATTTTGCATATTTCAGCTCCGCTGTCCTACCAGATACTAGTTCTAAGGAGTGCTGCTCTACCCTTTCAGCTCACTCCTTCACAATATAAGCTTTTGGATTTTCTGCTTGCTATAGCTATCCATTTAATACTATCCTTTTGGAAACATAGGCCTGGATTTATCAAAATGCGGTAAGTATCGCATATTGATAACAAAGGGGATGTGGTTTATGCAAATATTCATTTTATTGCAATTTGCACTAATTACCTATGGGGTAGATTTACAAACAGCGCGAATTGGCGTACTTTTGCTGGCGCATCAGGCGCCAGCAAAAGTACGCGGGATTTTAGTAGATACGCGCGTAGCCGCGCGTATCCGCTAAAATCCTGGATCGGCGCGTGCAAGGCTATCGATTCTGTATAGCCGGCGCGCGCCGAGCCGCGCAGCCTACCCCCGTTCCCTCCCCTCACCTTCCCCTCCCTTCCCCTACCTAACCCACCCGCCCAGCCCTGTCTAAACCCCCCCTTACCTTTGTCGGGGGATTTACGCCTCCCGGAGGGAGACGTAAATCCCCGCGCGCCAGCGGGCCGCTAGCGCGCCGGGACGTGACGGGTCGCCTGTGACATAGTAAGGTCAAAGGCTATCAGTGCCATTTTGAATACCAGCAGCCAACAGCGTGAGTGCAGGAGATGGCTCCTGGACCCCCCTCTGGACCACCAGGGAGTTTTGGTAATTCTTGGGGGGTCAGGAGGGTGGGGGGTTATAGTTAATTCAATTTTAGCCAGGAAATGAATAAGAATGAATGCATGAACGTATCGGGGGCCCCCCTTGCCGAATGCAACGTATCTGCCCCCCCCGACGAAAACGAATACCGAATGCAACTTATGCCATCCCTCTGCACATCCCTAGTAGCAAATAATGTTCCTCTTGTCAGGATATCTGTATCTTGAGAAAGTTCCAAAATATCAGATGTATTCAAAGAAGCATCTTGTTGTTGAGCTTGTGATTGATTTCCTGAATTTCCATCTTTGGGTGGAAGAAGATAGTATATCTTCGTTATAACAGGAATTGCTTCATTAGGGAGTTTGAGAATATGCATAAGGTAATTCCTAAATAAATCCTTAGGGGAAATCAATTTTAAATAAGGAAAATTCAGCACCCGTAAATTCAGCTTTCTTAGCGAGTTTTCCATATTCTCTAATTTCCTTGAATAAATGCTTTCTGATCGAACCAAGTTACTCTGAACCGCTTCGGAATGAGATAATCTTGTATCAAAGTCCCTCAGTTGAGAGTCAATAGATGCAATTTGAGATTCCATGGTTAAAGACTTAGAACTAGTTTCTTTCAAAACTTCAGTTAATCAATGGATAGCTTTTTCCATCGACATCAGAGCATTCCAAATAGAATCTAGGGTAATAATTGGAGGTCTAGCTAATGGAAGTTGTAAAGTCAATCATACCTTAGGCTCACACTCTCCTTCTGCTATGGTTAAGCGGTGTTTGGGTGGATTCTTTGGTACTGAGGCAGATGACCACGCCCACGGGGAGGAGCCCCGTGAGGCGCCACAGTACTGGGCTAAACGCAGACGCGCAAACACAGAATTAGTTCTTTTATTAAACAGCTTGAAGCGTACCACCAGAGGTGGCAGTAGTGAGGTAGTCTGGATGTAGCAGTCTCAGGTTCCTCAGCAGAGGGAACCCTTCTCACCCCATTGGTACGGGGGAATTCCGGAACAGGTTTCCTAGCAAGGCAGCGCTGTGGATGAGATAGACTGAGCATTAGATTACTCACTAAATGGTTGCTGTTAGTATGTGATTCCAGCAGGATAGAAGAAGGAAAGTTCCCTGTGAGTTTCTCTTTGACAATATGGACAGCATGCACAAAGGTGGTACGCTGGTGCCTCTGTACCTTGCATCTGCATGGAAGCAGCTGCAAAGTATGCACATAAAGAATGCATGGAGATTTCAAAATGAAATTGCCATGGATACTTTAATTCTCCCAACCTAATTCTATCCTCTGTGTGTGGGGGGGTGTCTATGTGTTGTCTGTGTGTGTGTGTGTGTATGAATATGTGTGTGTGTGTCTGTGTGTGTGGATAAAAGTATGCATGCTGTTTCATGGCATGGGTACTTTTGCCTGCAAATGGGGAATAATCAAACCACTTTTTTATGTGGGTAAAAGTGTTTACTCAGATTAAAAACATGTGATTACTGGCCCCCTAAGTTTTGTAAAAATTGATTGAACTCATATCTTAGGATAGCATTGAATTAGGTTGACAGCATTGGAATTAAAAAAAATATACAGTATATATACTATTGTCACAGTGCACTTACACTGTTTTTAAAGCCTAGGAAACTCAAGAGGCTAATAGGATTTAAAGTTAATGCTACATTACAAAACTGTAAATATTGAGTTGCCACATGTCAGTGTTAACTAACATGGAAATGAAACTGAGCAATTAACTGCTTTCCTTAAGTGCAAATATAAATTAGCAAGTAACTCATCAGTCTCTAAACAGGTTTTAGTCTATTTCAACTTTTAAGCGTAATTCTACATGCGAATTGGGTTCTTATTCCTCACTTTAATAGTGCTGCACTATTATTCATTAAGAACAAAAAAACCCAAAACAGACAATAAAATGAAACTGTAATTCACTGTGTATTGTTTAATTAAGTGTGGCGAGCACATACTGATAAATAACACATACCATAAGTGACTGGATCCCAGATACTAATTGTCCTCCATTATGCTGACAGCTAATGTCAGAGATTTGAAATAAATAGCTTCTTGCTGGCTGCATTTTGGAAGAAGAGGTAGACTTTGGCTTCCAATCGTTCACTGCCTGTTCATGATTTGAATCAATAAGTGTCCTTTGTAGCTTTGAGTCATGGCTCTAATTAGGCAGTCTCATGGGCCTTGTTTACAAAGTAAAGTATAAATCATATGGCATTTGTAAATTCCTGCACTCTAGGCCCACTTTATCTCAAGAAAACCGGCTAAATACCATCAGCTAGTTAAAAACTGTTTTCACATCCAGATCCATGACTGTTGACTTAAATTTGAAACAAGTAAAAGCTGTTTCTTGAATTATGTTATTCCAATATGTTTTATATTTACTACAAAATATTTCACTGAAATAAGAGATCCAGGCATCAAAAGACACCAATCACATACAAGTTTAAAACTATCAAGGTGGCATGGGGCTCAGGCTGGTGAGATGCTAAGTTTGAGCATTTTTGATATGGGCATTTTTTGAGCTGCAGAAAGTCTCTATTTTGATTGCTTCTATTGGTATTCAGTGTATTTATGCTTTGGGATCTTTTTATTATGGTTAAAAAGAAAACAAAGAGGTAGATTTTCAAAGTGATCTAGCTGCCTAACGCCATAGATCCTAACTTTCAAACCTACCCGTGCTACTGCATTTATGTGCGTTAGCATATGCTTGGAGATTTATGCTAGTCTATATATATGTTGTGTCGGAGGTGGACCCTTGGGCCGAGGTAAGGTTGACGCAACCCGTAGGCAAGGACCTACGGGTCCCCACCGTCAGCAGGTGGAGTGGACTGATAGGCAGAGGCCGCTGGAGCTTCACCTTTACCAGCCCTCATTCCCCCGTGGGTTGAGCCTTTGGGTGCCGGGGCTGGCAGGACTTAGGTGGGCCTCGAGATTGGATATCTGAGAAGGTTGGTTCAGCCAGAGACAGCAGACAATACGTAGTCCTACTCTGGACTGGGTAAGGTACTGGAACTCGGGCGCCAGTGGAACAGAGGCTGACTGAGGGCGCTTGAGCAAAGGTAGGCTGAAGCCTAATAAGTCCATGTCCAGGGAGTAGGCTAGGAGAGGCGTCAATGGCAGGCTTGGATCAGGGCCGGCGGCAAAGAGGAAGTAATGGCAAGCAATGCTGAGATCTGATCACGGAGAAGTCGATAACGTTAGTCAATCGAAGCAATGGTCTGATCACGGAGAAGTCGATAACGTTAGTCAATCGAAGCAATGGTCTGATCACAGAGAAGTCAATAGCATTGGTCAATCGAAGTAACGGCCTGATCATGGAGAAGTCAATAGCATTGGTAAATCGAAGCAATGGTTGAGGTCTGGAGATAGGCAGTAGCGTAGTCGGGTGTAGCGGAGGTCTGGATCTGGAGATAGGCAGTAGCGTAGGGCGTAGCGGAGGTCTGGGTCTGGAGATAGGCAGTAGCGTAATCAGGCGTAGAGGAGGTCTGGGTCTGGAGAGAGGCTGAAGCATATTCGGGCAAAGCAAAGTCGAAATCCGTGCAGTCAATCCAAAGCATAGGCAGGGCAGGAACGTAGAGAACAGGAACCAGGAGTGAAGAATGGAGATGAATCTCTAGCAGCAACGAATACTTGAGAAGCAAGGAGACCTGTTGCAAAGGTAACGCTATGGAGCGAGGCCTGAGCTTAAATACACCAAAGAGTTTGATGTCATCATCTGGGGCTGCGGCCAAGTTCCCGTCGCGGGCCCTTCATAAGGATCAGTGATGCGCACACGCCTAGGGAGGGCGCGGCGAGGGTAGTGGCGTCTCTCCGCGGGCTACACAGAGAGGCCCGACAAGCAATGGCATCTTACCCTGAAATACTGGGGACTATGGCGGAGCCGGAGGTAACGGGGCGGCCCGAGGTCGAAGCTGGTGGCCCACCGCCGCTAGCGAAGAGGAACCAGAAGCTGGAATCTGTGTAAGAAGGTGAGGGGGCTGCAGACGGCATGTGTAACAATATATCAGCTTATGTCGGTCACATTTTTGTGTGTGTCTGTAGCTACTAGGTGGTGCCCTGAAAAGTGGAATCTACATTATATAAAGACAATATGTTCTGTCTGCAAAGGCTCTCAGGCTCCTACACATATGCATAGGCAGACACAGGCATAGGCAGACACACACACACACATAGGCACACATACACATTGGCACAGGCAGACACACACACACACACACACACACAGACACACACATACACACACACACACACACAGAGGCAGTCACGGACACACGCACACGCATAGACACCCATACTGATTAATTCTGAAAATTTACATCAGCTGTGCACTAGAGAACCTGAACAATGCTGAGATATTTTGCTAATATGTTCTGGCTTCAAAGCTCTGTCTCAGAGGCTCTCACACACACACACACACACACACAGATGGGCATAGGCACAAGCAAGCACAAGCAGCACATGCATACACAGACAGACCCAGGAACACAGGGATAGGGACTGTCACACACACATGAAGAAACACCCACACACAGGCCCAGGCCCATGCCCCCCTACAGACAGACAGAGGCACATACACACACACACACACACGCACATGCAGGCATAGGTCTCCCCCAACACACACACAGGCTCCCCCAAACACATATACACACATAGGACATTTTCTTCAGACAACACCAGGCCATTTCTTTGGCCGCTATAGAATGGGGTCTGCAGCGGCCCTCTCCTTCTTTGGCTGCCATGGGACGGGAACCGTGATAGCCATCCTTCAGGCCTCTTCTTCTCGTGTTGTGCAGCCCTGATTGTGTAAACTTGAGTCCTAAGTTGGTGGGACATGGCCCATCCAGACCCACCTATGGCTACAACATTGTTGTGGATTGCTTACTCATTACAAGACAGGAAGCAAGAGAGTAAGACCTACTAGTCAGTTCTCTGAAAGGAGGATGTTAAATACTTCAGTGCCCCATGGATCTGTACTGGATCTGGTGCTTTTTAATTTTCTTCTATAACAATCACTATTTACTGCTCTCTATAGTTGGGCAATGAGAGAAGTCTAATGTTGTGCCAATGTAGTTTATAGAGAGGTTCCCTAAGTTTCTATATGCTTTCTGTAAATTACATAACAGAATAAACCATTATTTATTTTCTTACGTTTGATTTTAAAATTTATAGCACTTATGGACCAGACAACCCAAGCAATGCCTAACACTTTTGACTAGTATTTTATAAACTGTGTGATGGGAGCTGAACAGTAGGGGTGTGCATTCGTTTTGAACGCATATGTAAAACGCAACTTTTTTTTTTTTTAACTTAAAAAAGTGATGAGGCGCAACGATCGCGATTTCCAACTTATTCAACATAGCTATGTTGGGGTCAGGAGGCCCCCCCAAGCTGGCCAAAAGTTCCGGTTGGGTCCAACGAGGGGTCCGGGAGCGGAACCGCGGTGGACCACGTGACGTCCGCGTCACGTCGGAGTGACGCGGACGTCACGTGCTCCTCGCAAAGGAATACAGGAATGGCTTCCTGACTCCCCGCTGGACCACCAGGGAGTTTTGGTAAGTCTTGGGGGGGATTAAGGAGGGTGAGGGGTTTAAATTTTTATTTAGGGAACCGGTGCACGTATGGACATAGCCTCAACTTATGGAATTCTACATATGTCCATATTGACCGAAATTGACCCTCACCTTCGACTTATGGACTTATGAACATAAACGTTTTGTCTGCATATCCCTACTGAACAGTTTATAAAATACCATGTAGTTATTCTCTAAAAGTATGCACTGTACACAAATTGGCACTGGCTGCACTGGAGGAAGGCAACAAAGTGAAGTGCCATCGCCAGGCAGTCGGCACCATTTTGAGAGAACCAGGATCTGGGAGGGAGTGACTGGGCATCACTCCTATCTGTTTCAATACTCTATCTGGGAAGAGGGTAAGAGGGAGCCAGTGTAGGAGCTTCCTAACCCCAGTACTTCTGAAAGAGTCAGACTGCTTCAAGCAGGTCTCATGGCTAGGCCTAGGTGCCTGGCCTGATCTGGGCTAGGTCTAAGCACCAGGGCTTTGCTTTGATGCTGGGCTCTGTCATAGGGACTTGGCATCCAGGTCTGGCCCACTGAAGGCTCTAGGTTTTAGTGCCAGGTCCCACCGCAGGGGCTAGGCATTTGCACCAGGGCTGGACTGAGTTAAACCTCATTGTCAAGGCTAAGCCTTATCACAGTGCCAGGCCCATGGCTAGTTCTCAGTGCCAGGGCTAGACCTTGGTGCTGGTCCCACCACAGGGGCTTGGACTTAGTACTCAGCCCTACTACCAGAATTTAGCCTCAGAACCAGGCCACACCACAAGGGCCTGACCTCTGAACTGAGCCACACCCAGGGCTAGACCTCATACCAGGCCCAGTACAAGACTAGGCTCCAAAGTCCAGCTCGAGCAGATTTTTAGCCTGGGAAGGCCATCCAGGGCCACAAGAGGCCCTTTAATTTTCTTAGTAGTTTAGGTTATTTTTGTTTGGGGATGGTCATTTTGTTTAATTTTTTTTTTTTTTTTTTGCCTAGCAAACAAACTAAACTGAAAAAAACATTAAAGGAACCTTGCACACGAAGATTTCAGAACGGTCCTACAACTACTCATGAGCACATCATTCCAACCCTCATCTCTTTACACTGGCTCTCAATAAAATACTGTATAGAATATAAAATACTTACAATCCTGCATAAAATAATCCAAGGACATCAAAACAACTGGCTGAGCAAATTCATCGTAATCCATGCTCCTAAACGGAACCTATGTTCAACAAACAAAGGCCTCCTCAAAATTCCTCACACCAGAACCACACAACTGAACTCAACACGTGAGAGAGCTATATCCATCGCCAGCCCCACTATATGGAACACAATACCAATCGAAATAAGAAATCAACCAGATATCAAAACTTTCAAAAAAGACCTGAAAACCTGGCTCTTCACCAGAGCCTACTCAAACTCACTCAATCAACCAGACCACCAATCAACCACGCAACCCAACACCAAGAAAAACGCTCCATCCCTCTAACAATTAAATAACACCCACCAAGTGAACACTTAAGATAATGTGCAACTGATCTCACTTAATACCCCTAGCCTCCCTAGTCTATATGTAACAACAGTTTTTATTATATGTATATATTAACTTTAACGTATGTAGTAACTCTGCTGCTACATAAGATTGATAATATGTAATAATAATTTTATATGTATTTACCTAACCTTTAAACCCCAAACGTTATTTCAATATGACAGTTTGCTGCAATGATATTTGTAAACCCTACTATATACTACTGTAAACCGTTCTGATGGCGAAACCAAATGACCGTATACAAAACACATTAAATAAATAAAATAAATAAATAAATAGCTATAAAAATGAACAGAAGACGGTACATGGTGCGATGTGAAGGTTATGATGTGTTTTTGGTTGCTCCATAGGCCTCCTTTCCCTAGTTACCAATATTACCTAATGGACCTAATATTACCTAAAGTTCAGTTATATCCCCAATCAACCATGCCCGCAACCTCGGAGTAATAATTGACAAAGAACTTTCTTTTGAAAACCATATCACTTTAGCTAATTACCTGAAAAAAAGAACTTCAGAGCCAGCTCGAAGGACTCTGTTTCCTCATTGGGTGAGTTTGTTCTCACTGGATCCTGACGTCAGTGGGAGGGACTGGAGAGTGCCTTTAAGATCGGTACTGAGCAGTTTCACTACAGGACAGCTAATTTTAATTTCCTGAAAAAAAAAAAAAGAACTTCAGAGCCAGCTCGAAGGACTCTGTTTCCTCATTGGGTGAGTTTGTTCTCACTGAATTACCATCTGGATCCTGACGTCAGTGTGAGGGACTGGAGAGTGCCTTTGAGATTGGCACTGAGCGGCGTGCCACTGCCTGCCGGCTTAGCCTGGATTAGTTTGGATTAGTTTGAGTATTTAAGATTTTATTAATTTTCTTAAATTGTTATTTCCTTGGATAGCTGTCTCACCAAGAGGTGAATCAGGATTGGTAACATGGAAGGGTATCTCTGGAAATATTCTTTGTATAATTTAAATTCTTGTTGTAATTATGCCTCACAAATGTAAAGCTAAGGTGAGAGTATTCCCAGCAGAACAACCACCTCTGTCACAACAAAGACTTATTCCCGAGTATGCTATTTCAACATTGAATCAGGGCTTGGCAAATCCCATAGGTGGGAATGTGGGAGGAACACAAGTTTCACCAGGGGAAATATCACTATGCCCACCCTTACCTCACCAGCTATTTATAGCTTCTCCACAAACTCCCTTGAATGTTGCTGGAGTAGGGGGAAATATATTCGTCCCGTTACCCCAGCATGTTGGGAACATTGAGGGTAGTTTGGAGAAAGCTAGGTCTTCGACTCCAGATTTTAATTTAAACCTGGATGAAGGGAACAGCATCCTAGCGGGGATTGGAGAAAAATCAGCTGTAACATTAGATTCTCTTGCAGATCTAATGAAAAGATTGGCATACAACATTCAAGAACAATCAAAGCTACTACAACAAGTTTCTAATAAACTGGACTCTGTTACTCAAGATCATCAATGGATCCTTTCGGATCAGTGTATACAGATTATTTCTTTAGAAGGGGAAGTTAGAGGTTTAAAAGATCTAACCACTACTTTTACCCGTGAAAGATCCGCCACCTTGAGGAAAATAGAATACTTAGAAAATACAGTAAAACATTTGAATATTAGATTATTAAATTTCCCTAAATTAAGAGAGGAAAATTTATTGTTAACTTTTAAAAAATACTTGGAAAAAAATTTAAAAATGTCTTCTGAAAAAATACCAGTAATAAAGAAAATAATTCAATTACCATATAAGCAAAATGTTGTAAAGAATACTGAACCTAAGCAATTTATAGATTTCCAAAATTGAACCCAATATTTGGAAGAAACGCAGGATGAGATTTTAGATCGGATCACTTTATTAGTAACTTTTCAGACCCAACAGGAAATGAATCTGGTTATGCAGGCATATTTTAAAAACATAAGTATTGAATTTTTGGGTGGTAAGGTCAGGATCTATCCTGACCTAGCCAGACGTACTCAGATTAGATGCAAGGTTTTTCTTTCCTTAAAGCCTAGCGTCATAGCACTTGGAGCAACTATGGTTGTAAAATACCCATGTAAATGTGTAATAAAACAACAGGGAAATGTTTTTATTTTCTTTGAGGTAAATCAATTGCAAGATTTTTTGAATGCTAGGATGCAGATATCTACGGCGTCCGGAGGTGAGGGTGAGTGACTCGGGGAGCAAGAGTACATTGGCCAGTCGGGGAGCGAGGAAGCGGGGAATCCACCAGACGCTGTAAATTTGGATTACCGGCGCATAGGACGCACTCCTTATTTTTCACCTATTTTCAGGGGAAAAAAGTGCGTCCTATATGCCGGCAAATATACACCCTATAAGACGACACCCGGCATATAAGATGACCCCCGACTTTTGAGAAGATTTTCAGGGGTTAAAAACTCGTCTTATACGCCAGAAAATACGGTATAATTTCAATATAGTAAACCTCCCACACTAAAAAAGAACTAACTGTTAGCATTCAAATGGTAAAAATCTTAACTATGGTAAGGCAATGCTGCAAATATTACTCCAAGCCCTAAATACCAATACACCTATTAGGGAAATAAAGCAAGCCAGCCAGCTATAGATCCCTACTAAGGATGTGCGGAGTTAGTGCGCACTAATGGGGAGTTAGTGCGCACTAACCCTGTTAGTGTGCACTAAACTCGAAACTGAATTTTTCTCGAAATTTCGAGAAAAATTACTTTGGGTTTCAGGCTCCCCAAACCAGGACGAATGCACATCCCTAATCCCTACACAGAAACTGCACACTAGCAGAATACCTCACCTCAGTCACAGCTGCAGAACACAGACAGATCCTTACCAAATGCAGAATAAAGAGACCATAAATTATAAACAGAAACATGTAGACAAAAACTTAACTGGAAACCACAAAAAGCCAGACTGTATACAGTGCAAAAATGGAAAAACAGAAATACCATTCCTCAAAACAATAAAACATCAATCAAGCCTAACATCGCAACGGTTTCCTTAATATAGCCCAATAGACTAAATGTCCTACACAGCCATTATTCAGTCATCCGAGTTCATTCTCCAGTTTTTTCTGTCCTTTATTTCCTGGCTACTCTAGCCCCCAAGTTTATTATCCTTGTTTTTTGTACCTGCGCCTCGGCCTTCTTGTTATATGGTTTTGTTAAGTTATCCCCTAAGTTTGATGTAAACCGGCCTGATATGAAGCTTGTCATGAAGTTCGGTAAAGAAAAATGTTAAATAAATAAATAAATAAATCATAATAGAAAGACATACTTATAAAAATAATAAATATTTCAAAAGAGCTTATAAATAGAATAGCAGTCAATAATTAAAAACCCATAATTAAATACCCATATAAAAATTATAAAAAAAATTTCACAAACATCAAAAAAATATTTCAAAATAACAAACACATCAAATAACACCCAATAATTAAAACTAAAGATTTTTAAAAACCCGCTTTCCTGACCTGGGAATTTTTTATTTTCAGTCACTCTGAGATGATCTCACACATACTCTTTCACACTCATACATACAGATGCTCTCACATATGCTCTCACACAAGCTCTCACACACATACAGATGCACACACACAGATCTTCACATGTTCTTTCAAACACACACATGTTCTCACATGTGCTTTTACACACATTCACAGATGCTTTCAATCTCATATATGTTCTTACACACAAAAGGCTACTCTCACACATGCTGTTTCCCTCGTACATGCTCTCGCACATGCTTTTCCCAACACACACACCCAAACATGCTCTCTCACCCACAAATACTCACTTTCATACACATGCTTTCTCTCACACACACCAAAGCAGTTGCTCTCTCATACATATACACACATATACTCTCTTTCCCTTTAGGCAGAATGAGCTCAGAAGGCAGCCGATGGCCTCATTTTCTTCTGTTGCTGTCAATCACTGGGCATCCTCTTTACTTCTGCTGTCAGTGGATTGGGCTGCGACAGCGGCCCACTGGGCCTTCTTCCTTTTTTTGGCCACTAGCAGGTTGGACTCCACCAATGGTCCACTGGGCCTTTTTTTCTTTTTTGGCCATTGGCAGGTTGGGATCTACCGAAGGCCTATCGGGCCTTCTTCCTTTTTTTTTGGCAGCTAGCAAGTTGGGTTCCACTGGCAGCCCTCTGGACCTCCTTTCTTCTTCTACCACCGGACCTCCTTTCTTCTTTTGCCGATGGGTCACAAACTTCCTCTTCTTACCCACAGGGGAGAGGGGGTGGGAACCCTGCAGGCGTGTAGGTAATTCTGTGAGTGGTGCAAGGTGAGGTGGCCATTGGTGGATAATTTTGGGGTCACTTTTTGCAGCTCCAAAATTTTGCCACCTGTAGTCGCTGCCTCACCCTGCCTCATTATAGAACCACCCCGGATTGCAGAAGTAAAACTTTGGGAATACTTGGAAAATTTTCTTTCCAAATCACTGGCTCTGTCAAGCAAACATGGTTCCTTGAGGCTTGAGAGCGCACATAGACTTGGACTGCATGTCCTGCTTCCAATTAACCTCATGTAGTGATAGCTAAACTGCTTAACTGTGCTCATAAGGTTGAGATTCTTAAGGCATTTACAGAAATGACATGAGGGTCAAAAAACATAAATTTTTAAGATTATTCAATGGCAGTTTCAGAAAAAGGAGGGCATTTGGCACTGTTGGATGCAATTGGTGAAGAAGAAACTCCAAATCATGTTACAATACCCTGAAAAACTCTAAGAGGCCGATAATCTAAGCACGTTTAGTGCTAGATAGCCAGATAAGTAAGATTTATCCAGCTATCTAGTGGCTAGATAGCTGGATAAGTCACTTATCCAGTTATCTGCATAGCCAGATAAGTTGTGAGCAGGCAGTGGACAAATTGGGGTGGCGCTACTTAGCTAGATAAGTTATCTGGCTAAGCGTTAGGTGGATAACTTATCCAGATGTTAGACCTGCTCAATAACAGGTCTCAACTTAGATGGATAAGACTTACCATCCCCTAAGTAGTGCTTACTATGCAGATATTCGGCAACATAGCTGTGCTGCTGAATATCCCATCTAAGTTAGCCAGCTATGTCTATCTGGCTAACTTACGGACCGATACAGTAAAGTCCGCGGGAGAGCTCTCCTGTGCGCGCGATTCTATATTTAAATAAGGCCCGGCAGTAAAAACAGGCAAAAGGAGGTGCTAGGGACACTAGCGCGTCCCTAGCGCCTCCTTTTGGACCGGAGCGGCAGCTGTCAGCAGGTTTGACAGCCGACGCTCAATTTTGCCAGCGTCGGTTTTCAAACCCGCTGACAGCCATGGGCTCGGAAACCGGATGCCGGCAAAATTGAGCATCCAGTTTTTGACCCGACAGCCGTGGGCCAACTTCAAATTTATTTTTTTTACTTTTTTTACCCTTCGGGACCTCCAACTTAATATCACCATGATATTAAGTCGGAGGGTGCACAGAAAAGCAGTTATTACTGCTTTTCTGTGCACTTTCCCGGTGCCCGAAGAAATTAGCGTCTACCTTTGTACTGTATCGGCCCATTAGAAATCCAGCTAAATTTTGAATATCTCCCTCTAAGTAGTTCATCAAGGGAAATCGTTCACGTTTGATACATGTTAAGCTTCCACATACTTTTTGCAAACCTTGGATACATTGTGAAGGGTTGATGGCAGATCAGTCATAACAAATTTTGAGAAAGTGAACAGTTGTACATTCTTTCTTGCGCAGTCGATGCTGGCTCAAAATTTATTGAAGGGAAATATGTTAAAGGTTGGTTGCTTGGTAAGTTTGAAATAAGTAAAACCAAAGGGCCGGATATTCAGAATTATGCGATTGCATAGATTTGTGCACGCAACCCGGCGCACACAAATCTAAGCCTGATTTTATAACATGCAAGGGGGTGCACCTTGCACGCGCCGAGCCCTAGGGGAGCCCCAATGGCTTTCTCCGTTCCCTCCGAGGCCGCTCCAAAATCGGAGCGGCCTCGGAGGGAATTTTCCTTTCGCTCCCCCCACCTTCCCCTATCTAACCCGCACCCCAGCCCTACCTAAATCCCGCCCACCTTTGTTCTCTTCTTTATGCCTAAGGCAGGCGTAACTTGCGCGTGCCAGCCAGCATGGCCGCCGTGCCGGAGGCCTCGGTCCCGCCCCTGGACCGGCACCCTGCCCCCTTCCCGCCCCTTATGTCCCGGGGCTTGTGCGTGTCACCGATCCTATGCAAAATGGGCTCGGCACGCGCAGGAGGGGTTTTAAAGGGTTATGCGCATAACCCTTTTAAAATCCGCCCCAAAGTGTAAGCTAAAATATCAAAATGTAAGCTCTCTGGGGTGGATACCAAAAGGGAAATAGTGCACACTTTCTAATGCATGGTGTCAAAAGTGCATACAACACTTCCACTACAAATCCTACAGAATACAGCAGCCAGGCAGGATACTCACAAACACAAAGAAACAGGATCATATTACTCCAGTACTTATATCTATCTCTTCATTGGTTACTGATAAAATACAGAGTAGACTTCAAATTCTAACTACAGTGCACAAAGTTCTTTATGGAGAAAATACAGACTGGTTTAACACAGCTATAAAACTACATACACCCCAGCAAAATCTCAGGTCTTCAAATCAAGGACTTCTACCCATCCATTCATTAAAATCAGCTAGATTAACACAGGTAAGAGAGAAAGCAATATCTTTTGCAAGTGCTACCTTATGGAATTCCCTACCACTAGAAACAAGAACACAACAAAAAAATATTCAAAAAAGAAATAAAAACTTGGCTCTTCAGGCAGGCCTTTGATGATACACAGCTTCCTACTTTAGTTATGTGTACAATTCTAGGATCTTAAGTACACGTATGATACTTTCTCAAATCATTTACTGTTCTGTCAATAGATATATGCTCAAATACTAGCAGTGTAAGTTTTATTGTTATTTTAGACACTTCTATGTCTTTAGGAAGTATGATGTTGTAGTATATACAATTTTAGGAAGTTTAATGTATTTAGATTTTTTAGCAACATAATATGTTTTAGTATATACTTTTAGGAAGTGCAAGGTATTTACATTTTATTGTCAATGTGTATTGAATGCTTTTGATATAATTTTAATTAATATAATTATTTTAGAGATGAGATGTTAAGTGTTAGGAACAAACATTGTATTAGCTACTTATGTTTTATTGTAAACCTTTATGATGGTACCTCTCTCCGAATGACGGTATACAAAACTTGTAAAATAAATAAATAAATAAATAAATAAATCAATCATTGCTGATATAATTTTATGCTGACCAATTGTCCTAATTTATTATAGGCTCTTAGAGAATAGAGCTTCATTTTTCTGTGGAAAGCTTAGCTGCCGTGGTGACCTCTTAGCTCTACAGTTATGTTATACAGTACCTGCTTGGCATCAGTTGAAGCTTGTTTAAATAATTGTGTTTCTTCCCAGCATTTTTTGACTCTTATTTTTTTGAGAAACATGCTAATTTGTTGTGGAACTGTTTTCCTTTTTCAGTTGAACTGAGGAAATAATGAGTCTTTATAGCAGACTTTTTTTTTATGCTTGGACTGATTAATATGTATGATGGTTCATTTTTCTTTCTTTTCTCTCTTTCTTTGATAGGTTAACCTTTATTTCTTGTCTTTTAAATATCTTGTGAATTGGGTCTTGACAAGTTTCTTGGACCTAGATTTTTTACAATATTTGCATATTAATATTTGTATTTTATTATAGAACGATAAATTTAAGTTTATTGTGATAATTACGAGAGTTCTTTGCTCTGATTTCATATGGAAGCGAGCCCCAATAGTGCATGGTTAGGTGATGCTGTTGCTGTTATGGCAGATCTTTGGATAGTATAATTTTAAACTACTAGGGAAAAAGCCCTGGTGTATTTTCTTAAATTCACTCCCAATATCTCTTCACCTCAGCTAATTTGGTGTAAGACTACCTAATAAACTTCTCCTTCTTTATCTCAATGCCCCACCCTACACCAAATACAACAAAATTAACCACACTATTAGGCAAAAAAAAATAAGTTCACCCAGATTTATTAATAAAGCTTCCTAACAATAAACAAAATATATTTCATAATAGCAGACAATATATATTATCAATATCTTTATAACATTTTCAGCAACCCCAGTCTGACTTAAAACCTTGTTGCTGGCCAGAAACAATTCACTGTACAATATTCTCGGTGATTCCCAGTTTAAAATGAAACCTATCTTTGAAACCAATTAGGTAATTTTTGGAATTCTGTTACTCTAAACATGTGACAGTCTTTTAAATGTGTGATCAGCTCTGTTTTAAAATAGGAAAACAATGTTTACAAATCCCACCCTTCCTGGAAATGTGGCACCTACAAGCTAGATATTGTGAATTGCCAGTGGCTGTCTATATCTTTCCAGATGTCCTGAAGTTCTCTCTCTCTCTCTCTCTCTCTCTCTCTCTTTCTCTCTCTCTCTCTCTCTCTCTGTGTCTGATGATGATGATAATGATGATGCTACAGTATTGTATGTAAGTTGCTGTTAGACATATCACCAGTGCTGTGAATCACACTTACTTGTTACTGCAGTTATGTACAGATGGTTGTGTGTAAGTGAATTGGTTAGTAAGTAAGATGTTCTTTCAAGAATGGGTAAGTGTACTCTCAGCAACTTTCTCCTGGTTGTTTATATTTTTCTAAGTCAATCAGCAGAAATCTTGCTATGACATCATACCAGCATTATTCATGTAAGAAACTGAAAACTTTTCCCAATTCAGCATAGGTTTCTTGCCATCTGATAGCTGGTATTTCCGATGTCCAGGATTTGATACAGTTCACTTACAAAAGCCATATATTGAGCACTTTATAAGACCAACAGGCTTTTTATAGGTTTTGCAGTTTCAAATGTCCATCTTTGATGAGTTGATGACCACTGACATATACTTCTGACAGTTTCACAGCCTTTGGCTAATTAATAGTTCAGCTTGTGATTGCTATCTAACTCACCATCTGCCTTAAGAAAACTGGTTTTTCCCTTCTTCCTTATCTCACAGAATAGAAAAGTAGCAAGAAACGTAAGATAATAAACAATAAAGGTAAAAGGTCAGCTGGACAGAGGGAACAAGGAGATCTGCTAAAAGTCAGCAGAAATCAAAGGAAGAATTGTGAGAAAACAAGATTACATGATCTATCTTATAAAAAATTATTAAATATTAATGTCTATACAAAAAAGTAATAAATACAAATTAGGCCAAAAGTAATATATGCTGGCTTTTAACTTACATAGTTATGGGTTGTGTATGAGTTTATAGGCTTTTGAGGAAATTCATTTTCTGGGGGAGTGAATGGGCTCCACTTCAGTGGAAATTGTTACTCTTTATCGTTATATCTAATTTTTGTGTTTTCTCATTTTTAGGAAACGGTTTGGAGGCCTAGGCTGAGAGGCCACGATGGTTATTTTGCATTATACCTTGTTGTATTCAACTAAATCAATTATTTATATTTGTAACCATACCTCGGCAGGTATGTCACACACGGATAGGGCCATAAATTTATATATAGTTCTTTGGGGCAGGGGCACCTGACCAGCACTTCTTGCAGACTCCTTTCCCAGGGTGTGGATCCTTTATATGCAGGAAAACAGTTATCATTCAGGGCCCAAGTGCTAGGGGTGACTTTTTTTCTTTGTGTTTTCCCTGGGAGAGGGGTCTCACTCCCTCTGTTTCTCAGTCTGAGTCCCATGGGAGAGGGTTAAGTGTACTCACTATGTGCTCAAATAACCACTCTGGAACCACTTGGTTAGTGTCCAAAATTAAAGTCTTTACTGTTCAAATGCTGATGATAAATGGCACAATACAAACTGCAGCATCACAGAATTCTCTTGTTTTCTTCTCTTGCAGTCTCTTTCCCTCTATCTGTGCAGTACTCACATACCAGGGCCAGGGAAACATCCACCCTCCAGGGCTTAGTTAAGTGAAGTTCCCAAGTGGGCAGGGTCTCCTTAAGCTAGTCAAAAAAACCTTCTAATCTGGCAAAAATAGTAAACAGTCTATGGCACAGAGAGTAAATCTTCTCTCTCTCTCTCTCTCCCCAAGGGGTGAAAACACCAGAAGGACGTCCTCAGTGATTTACAGTTTCTCTTAATCACAGTTAGCAGATCTTCTGGATCTCTTTGGTTCTTACCCAGTCTCTTTATCTCTTCTGTCTGGATCCCTGATGAGATCTCCTTGCTTCAAACAGGAAGGAAGGGCAGCTAAAAGTCTTCTTGAATTTATCACCGGAGTTCCTCTTTGAATCAGGTCGCTGACGCCTCTGTCCTGATAGAAGAAGGTATGGAGGGCAGGTCTTTCCTAACCTGCACAGCCCCAGACACAAAGTTCCCTGTGCCCTGAGCCCAGGTAGTATAAAGGCTTTCACAAGGCTCCTACCACTTAAAATCTTAAACCCTAAAAATATACCCAGAGGGAAAATCCTAACCAGCCAGGGAATGGAGTAGGTAAGGAAAATCCTCACGACACTGGTCAGTGTATCCCCAGGTAGGGTTTGTCTGTCTCCTCTGACTGGGCCTGAAAAAAAACCCAACAACTTAAGCAAAACTCCTCTCTACCTCCTACCTCTCAGCAAACCATAAGGGACTGCCTCCCAAGCTCTCTGTAGAGAGCTACGATATAGACTCTCAGGGGGACAGCCATTCCTTACCCCTCAAAGGGAGGGGCTGCATTTAAATGGTAAACGTGCCCATATACTAATCTGCACTCTTACTAACTGAACTAAGGGTTCACCCAGGCCTTAATGGTCACAGACATAGGGGTCTTTTACACATTTATATGTGCACTGAAGTGAAATGTGCCACATGGAATGTTTCAGAATTGGCTCTGTAGTCAAAATTCACCAGTATTTTAAGTAGGCATAGGGTCAATATAGCAATGCTCCAGGAGACCAAGCTGAGTAATGAGCAACATTTACAGTTGAGATGCCAGTGGATAGGCAATATATTTTTTGATTCTTCCAGATTGAGCAGAGCTGGGCTGGCTATTTTGAAAGAGAAATAGATACCTTTTATAGAAATTAAGAACATAAAAGACCCTGACCCATGCTATTCAGCTATAGAAGGCATTTTTATGGTTCTCCTCTGATACTATGCAACCATTATGCTCCAAATAATTATTCACATGTTTTTTTTCAATCAAGCTCTAAGTCGTTACAGTCTTATCATATCTGCTGGTTGCTGGTGATTTTAATTGTGTTTATTAGGGATGTGAATCGTTTTTGAACGATTAAAATTATCGTCAGATAATTTTAAAATCATCCTAAATCATTAGAGTGCACGATACAATACAAATGCCCCCGATTTATCGTCAGGGGCATTTGTATTGTATCGTTAAATAGGGCACGGGAATTATTTGGGGGAGGGTGGGAAAACCGGCACACCAAAACAACCCCTAAACCCACCCCGACCCTTTAAAACCAATTCCTTACCCTCCCCCACCCTCCCGAACCCCTCCAAAATGTTAAGTTACCTGGTGGTCCAGTGGGGGGGGGGGGGGTCCCGGCGCGATCTCCCGTTCTCGGGCCATCGGCGCCATTTTGGCTGCCACTAATTAAAATGGTGCCGATGGCCCGATAAAAAAAAAAACCCACCCGACCCTTTAAATCGACCCCCCTTAGCCTCCCCCACCCTCCCGACCCTTTTTTTTTTAGGGAGGCCTGCGCCTCTAAAAAAAAAAAACCCCCACCCGACCCTTTAAATCGACCCCCCCTGACCCCCCCAAAACCTTTTAAAATTACCTGGTGGTCCAGGGGGGCCTCGGGGAGAGATCCAGGGGGACCTCGGGGAGAGGAGAGATCCAGGGGGGCCTTGGGGAGAGATTTCCCGTTCCCAGGCATCAGCTGTTCTAAAAACAAAAATGGCGCCAATGCCCCTTTGCCCTTACCATGTGACAGGGTATCCGTGCCATTGGCCGGCCCCTGTCACATGATAGGAGCACTGGATGGCCTGATGAGTAAAGATGGCCGGCGCCATCTTTAAAGATGGCGCCGGCCATCCAGTGCTCCTACCATGTGACAGAGGCCGGCCAATGGCACGGATACCCTGTCACATGGTAAGGGCAAAGGGGCATTGGTGCCATTTTTTTTTTTAGAACAGCTGATGCCTGGGAATGGGAAATCTCTCCCCGAGGCCCCCCTGGATCTCTCCTCTCCCCGAGGCCCCCCTGGATCTCTCCCCGAGGCCCCCCTGGACCACCAGGTAATTTTAAAAGGTTTTGGGGGGGTCAGGAGGGGGGGTCGATTTAAAGGGTAGAGTGGGTTGTTTTTTTTTAGTGGCACGAGCCTCCCTAAAAAACAAATTAGCGATGTGAATTGGAATCGGATACGATTCCAATTCACATATCTTAACGATCAGATTTCCCCCCCCCCCCCCCCCCCCACCCAGCCGAATCTGATCGTTAAGACGATCTGGCATACGATTCACATCTCTAGTGTTTATGTCTCTATGGATAGAAGGCCACTCACTGGTGAATCTAAGTGTAGAAGTCTTAAGGGTATTTATTATCTTTGTAACTCTCTTGACTTGACTGACATCAGGCACACCTTACATCCTTTAAAAAAAAAAAGAGAGAGACTCTACTCATGTCTCCAGAGAACATGGAAGTCAATCAAGACTGGATTACTTGTTGCTTTCCCAAAATCTTTTTGCTAAAGTTTCAGCATGAAATTGGTCCCATTACAATTTCAGACCACTCTTTGGTGTGGTTGAACCTGGAGGAAATTCATGAGAATGTATGGGCTTTTGTTTCTTTCCTACTTATCATTATAGAGATCGTGTCTTTAAAGCGTATCTGTTACATAGATGGCAGAACTTTGTGTATAATAATGCATGACATCAGCACAATGCTTCTTTATTTTGGGAACCTGCTAAAGTAGTTCTTCGTTGTTACATTATTGTCTATGTTGTGGATAAATGGAAACATATAGATTAAGCAATTTTGTGCCTGGAAAAACAATTCCAGGTTAGTAAAAAGAGATTTTCTTTGAATCTTTCTCCTGCCAACAAATCTCAATTTTTTGCTACAGAGGTATTTCTTAACTCTTTAATACATGAATGTGCATCTAAATGTCTGTTATATTATAAATTTAGATTCTTTCAATTTGGCAATAAAGTGGGTTGAATGTTAGCCAGAATAACTAAACTAAATCCTGTATGGATTCCAAGTTCCAGATACATTTCTTCCATGCGGAATAATTCTGGTAGCATATTTAATTCTAATCTAATCCTTTGTTGGATAGTTTGCTGTTCCCCATAAGGCAATAAAAATATTTGTTAATTGGGGCTGCTCTCACTATCCTTCCACTTCTTTCTGCATTCCCAGAGAGTGAACTCTTTCTGTGGGGGGGAAAGGAAATCCTTTGTGACCCAGGTGATGGAGTGTTGCTTCCAAGGTGTGTGTACCTCTCTGGTGATGTATTATCTTCAGGGACAAACAGGCCGGACTCAGACTGGGTGTTCAAATAAAGTTTACTGATTATTTCCAAAAGGTCAATCACTATCCCAAAAATATTTTACAAATGAAACTCTGCAGTTGAACTATTTACATAGACTCTCTGCTGGGGTGCTTGTGTCCATCTCTCCAGCTCCTTGGAGGGAGCTTGCCACTGTCTCCTCATCTGTGCATACAGCCCAGTAGATTGGGGAATCCTAGGCAGGAGCCCCATGCTATGAAATGATCCTGTCTGAGTCTAGAGTTCAGTCTGAAGCCCACAGCCTGTGTCCTGATCCCTTTGGGATGGAGATCTGGTTGGAAATCTCCCAAGATTGGATGTTACAACTTCAGTTGACCTCTTTGGGAGAGAAGCCTGATGTTCCAGTTCTGCTTACAGCCCTTTATCTCCTTCCACAAATGTGTAGAGGGGTGGGAAAAACTTTCATACTAACAAAAAGGGGAAAAAATCCAAATGTCTCTATCCAAAACATCTCATGCTGGAGTAGAAGAGTTGCTCACATGTCTCTAACCCCTGCTCTCAGGATGTGTGTGTGTGTGGGGGGGGGGGGGGGGGGGGGGAGGGGTGTGCCCTTCTCCAAAGCACAGGGTGTTCCCCAGAATAAAAAAAACAAATTCGAAGCTGAACAAAATCTACAAAATTCTCTCTTTCTTAACAAGGGGAGGCAGATCCTCTCAAACAGGGAGTGTACTGATGAGGAATCTCCTCTAAATGCAAGAAAAATGCCAAGCTGGGCTAGTGGGCCCAACTCAGCAGGAAGAAAATTAAAATATCTCCTCACTCCTCAAAACCTAACTCAAAATGACCACACACTCTCTACCTCTAACTCCATCTTATTGCCCTGGGATAACCAATCAGAGTCAGTTCAGTGGAAGACTGAAAGAGAATGGAAAATTCCAATGCTGTTACTAGTCCTGATGGTATGAGCCCTAGGGCTGTCTTGTGGTGAACCGAAGGGTTGGCCACACTAACAAGGATAAAACTGCTCTATTTCGTGCATATAATATGAACTTGTACAAGAAGGATCCTTGTAATGTTGAAGTAATGAGAGGTTAATCACACTTCATTAGATCTCTCTAAAGTATCTGAAAACCAGCTTCATGTTTTAAAAGCATCAATTATATTAGAAGTGATTCAGAAGGTAGCTTCTCAGAATGAACTTTTCAAAGCCTTCTGGCCTGATGGTTTTTCTGGTGAATTTTATAAACTATTACTTAATCAGATTACTGTTCCTTTAGGCTGCCTATTTGAAGAATTAATAAGTAAGGAAGAGTTTATTCATGATACTCTCATAGCCATAATTATGGTCATTCCCTGAACAGGATAAAGATCCATTAAGGCTGGATTCCTAAAGAGCTATTTCTCTAAACAATTTTGATGGAAAAGTTTTATAGCGGATAGGTTATCTCTAATCCTACCTAAATTAATAATCTGGTTGACTTTGTTAAAGGAAAGATATTCTGTGATCAATATGCACAAAATTATTGCATCCATTGAGCAATCTAAAACATGCGATGGTAGGAATCCATAGAAACATAGAAGTGACAGCAGAAGAAGACCAAACGGTCCATCCAGTCTGCCCAGTAAGTTTTGCACTTTTTTTTTTTCTCATACTTATGTTACTCCTGGCTCTTAGTAACCTTTTGGTTCTATTTCCCTTCCACCCCCACCATTAATGAGAGAGCAGTGTTGGAACTGCGTCTAAGTGAAATATCTAGCCCAATTAGTTAGGGGTAGCAACTGCCGCAATAAGCAAGCCACACCCACGCCCACCTGCCCACCCAGACTAAATAATTCAGTCCTTGTTGGTTGAGGTCTGTATATAGATTCACCTTTCTTCATTCCCCCTGCCATTGAAGCAGAGAGTTATGCTGGATATGCATTGAAAGTGAAGTATCAGACTTTCACCCCTGCCGTTGAAGCAGAGAACTATGCTGGATATGTGTGAAGTATCAGTCTTTCTCCCCTGCCATTGAAGCAGAGAGCTATGCTGGATAGGCATTGAAAGTGAGGTATCAGACTTTCTCCCCTGCCATTGAAGCAGAGAGCTATGCTGGATAGGCATTGAAAGTGAGGTATCAGACTTTCTCCCCTGCCATTGAAGCAGAGCGCTATGCTGAATATGCTTGAAGTATCAGTCTTTCTCCCCTGCCGTTGAAGCAGAACCCCTTCTAGTAAGTTTTGACGCTGAAAAGGCATTTGATAGGTTTAGCTGGGCTTTTTTTTTTAATTTATTTTATTTTTATTGAAGTTTCATCAATATACATTGAATACAGTGTTGAAGAAAAAAGAAAAGAAAATGATTATATCATCATCATCATCAATCTTTAACAGTGGAACAATTATTATCTATTTATTATAGGAACATTGGGAGAACCAAATATTCAAGCGGATTTCAAAGAAAATACATTATCATCATGCATTATTCGCTGAAAATCTGTGTTGTGAACCTGCTTACTAATTTGTCCAACCCTCTTAGCACATTAAGAGTGAGAGTCCAAGTATAGACGTAATTGTGCTGGCTCAGCAAAAATGTATCTGTTATTCTGGTATACCACTATACATCTACACGGGAACCTCAGGTAGAACTTAGCACCCAGTGTAGTCACTTCCCCTTTCATCATTAAGAAATTTTTTCTTTTCTCTTGCATTTTCTTGGTGATATCCGGGAATATTCTTATTTGATATCCATAGAAAAGCTGACTTTGATTTTGGAAGGATTTTCATAGAATATTATCTCTGTCACTTGTTTGAATAAACTTCACTAATAACGTTGCTCTGGTCTCAATTTTGCTTACAAATGACTTTTCCAGGATTTCTGTTAAATTATCTGGTTCTTCTTCATTTCTCTTTTCTTCATTTTTTTTCAGGTAAATAAAGCATTTTAGAAAACATAGGACTAGAAGCCTCAGAGTAACCCAGAATATTAATAAGGTAACTTTTAAAGAGATCCTTAGACATCATCCATCTGGATTTAGGAAAATTCAAGAGTCTTAGATTATTTCTCCGTATTTCATTTTATATGAAATCCATCCATCTCATCATCATGCTTTCAGATTTTATCAAGTTACACTGAATTTCTTTCACACTTATAATTTCAGTTTCAACTTTTGGACAGACATTTCTACCAGTTGTATCCTATTCTCTAATCCTTGGGACTTATCCATATTTTGTTTTACAACATTAGTCAAATCATAAATAGCTTTATTCATATTTATAAGTGCCTTCCTTATTTCTTCCAATGTAATTTTTTCTGAAATTTCCAGCGGCGCTTTCACAATCACATTAATCTTAGTCTCTTTACCTCTCCCCTCTAAGAGGCCAGCTTCGCCATTTTCCCTCTGCCGTGCTTCCTCTTCTTCTCCCTTGGAGCCCTCAATCGGGCTCACCGAAGCCGATGGCTGTTCACCGTCTCTTCTCGGGGTATCAGAAGTCCTTGGAGCTAGATAGTTGGGCTTTTATGATGGAGGCATTACAGGATCAATTCCTTAAAGTTTTGAGAGCTCTCTATTCAGGTCCTAAAGCTTCTGTCCTAATTAATGGTATACTTTCAGAAGAGATTTTATTACAATGTGGTACTAAATAGGCCTGCCCCCTTTCTCCACTGTTATTTATTTTGTCTTTAGGCCCCCTTCATCTGGTCACATGCAATAATGATGAGATTCAAGGTAATTCCTTTAGGCAAAATCTTTTTTTAACTAGCTACTTATGCAGCTGATATTCTCATTCATATTTCAAATCCTCTTTTACCACTTCCTAGATTTCTTAGGGAACCTCAGATATATGGGGGATTATCAGGACTTAAAATAAATTTGGACACAACTGAAGCTATGCCAGATAGATTATTTGTTTGTTTTTTTATGGGTGGGATCTTTTCCTCTTAAATGGGCAGGAGAGTCTTTCAAATATTTAGGGGTGATTATTAATAGGGAAACTAAACGTATTGCAAGTAACGTGAATCATTTATTGGGTGTTACAGAAAAGGCTTTGACCAGTCAGCTTTCTTTTCCTCCATCTTTAATTGAGAAAATTCAATTATTTAAAATTATCTTGCTCTCTAAATGAATATATATGTTAAGTATACTGCCTATTTAGCAAGACCAGTTGAATTATCAGTTAACAAACTCCTGAGGAAGTATCTATGGTCTAGTAAGAAGATTTATATTCCATTTCAAATGATGATGAAATCTTGGACTCAGGGGGGCCTAGGGCTGCCTAATTTAAAATTTTATAATTTGGCAGTTAATTTGAGACCTGTGGGCGACTGGCTTATGTATATTAAGTATTTCATTCTCATTGGTATAGAGGCATCCTTGATGCATTCTTGAATTTACGTTTTGCCCTTTATATTGTTTCTCAGCTGAGTTGAAGGCTAATATTTTACTCCAACCCTTGTTCACGATCTGAAGATGGTTCATCTTCCTTGTGTACAATCTTCCTTTTTACTTTTGTTGGGTAATCTGGACTTTCATCCTAGATTGTTTCAAGAAATATTTCGTGAATGTCTCCATAAAGGTTGCTCAACAGTATCTCAATTTATTGACTCTCAAGGTAAAATTCTCTCTTTTCATCTAATAGAAAGATTTTTCGAATTGGACCGAAGATATTTTTATAGTTATTTGCAAACTAGACACTACATCGAAGGCTTGGATGCTTCTTCTCTCACTATATAAAAGTGGACATCATTTTTAAACATTTTTGATATAATGAAGCCCATATGTCCTTTGCTTTCTGCTCTTCGCAAATTATTAAAGGAGAGTGATTCTTTGGTAGATTTTCAACCTCTGCTAAATAAATGGAGGCAGGATTTACTTTTGCCCATAATGGTTAAACTGTTATCTCACTATTTTATTTAAATTAATGCTATCTCCAGTAATATAATTCTATGTGAGATTCGCAATTAATTTTTGGTTCATTTTTATGTTTCTCAACATAGCCAAAAAAACCCCAAAAACCCTAAGTTGACAAATGTAAAACTGACGTAGGGACTCTAGGGCATGTTTTTTGGTCTTGTACAATAATTCAGTTGTTTTGACAGTAAGTACTTTCCTATGTGCAAAGGATCGTGGGCTTTGATATATCTTGCAACTGTTGTTATTTGTTATGATAACATGTGTTTTGTGGATCCTTGGGTGCTGTGGAGATGACCATGCCCACTGGGAGGTGCCCCGTGAGGTACCACAGCACTGGGCTAGACTCGTACACACAAAACACAGAATAATTATTTATTGTACAGCTTGAAGATCTCCACCAGAGGTAGCAGTAGTGAGGCAGTCCGTGGTTGATTTCTCAGGGACCTCGGCAGAGGGAGCCCTTCTCTCCTTGATGATGTCAGGAGGTTCCGCAGCAGGTCTCCCAGCAAGGAGATATTGTGGATGAGATAGACTGAGAGAATACTAACTAGATGTAGCTGTTGGTATGCAATTCCACCAGGTAAGTTGTAAAATGTACAGACACCGAGGCAGGGAGAGCGGGCCTTCGAGGAGCGAGTACCTGTTCCCTGTAAGGCACCTGAAATAAAGCAGAGGGCCCCCGAGGAGCGGTTACTCAGGTTAGCGATTACCCCGAAGGGCAGAGAGAGAGCTTCCTGTGGCAGCATGGAAGAGGCAGAGTAGCATAGACAGGAATGGATTTGAATCCTTGCTAACTCGGGGAGCTAGCAAATTGATGAAGGTAATATACCCGGATGACGTGACGTCAGCATGAGGGAACGTCCTCGAGGTTTGAGCCAAGAGTGGTACAAAGATGTGGGTTGCGCGCGCGCACCCCAGTAGGTACCTGGGAGGAGCAATGGCGGGAGGCTGCACCATAGCCGTTCTGGGGACACCAGACAGGTTGGCTTGATGACGCTGCAGTAGCCATCTTTCCCAGGTAAGCGGGAGGAGCCATGAATAAGGTGAGGCAAACGGGGCAAAGCCGTCGAGGACCGATGGATGCAACATTATTGTTTTGTTTGGTGACCTTTCCTCTCTTTCTCTTGGTTATAAGTATATTAAACTGTGGCTGCAAAAAATATTTTTGCTTGGGAAAAAGACCATTCTACATTTTTGGAGAGATGCTCACCCTTTAAGTTTTACTTATTAGAGCATAGAATTTACCATACTGGGTCAGACCAAAGGTCCATCAAGCCCAGTATCATGTATTTTTTTATTTGGATCCCTTTCCATTTTTTAAAAGGTGTTCTTTTGGTTAGAATAGCCTCTCACCTCACATTTTAACCATGCCAGCAGTTGTTATGTTCACCTTCCACCTTTTTTAATGTCTGTAATACAACTAATCTGGGCTTCCAAGATGGTATTTTTAAACAATGATCATGCCTGACGTAAACTCTTAACCTTTGCAGTTGCTTCTTTCAGATTTTGTCTAACCATTTTTCTCATTTTATTATAGTTTCCCTTTCATCTGTCTTCGATCCACTTGATAAGTCAAATTTGATCATGTGGTCTCTCACACCAAATCATGTGTTCCACTAAGGATTAGATCTAGAATAGTTTCCTCTCCTGTCTGTTCTTCTACCAGCTGCTCCATAAAGTAGACATTTATTTTATCTAGAAACTCTACCTCCTTAGCATATCCTGATATGACATTTACTCAATCAATAATGGGGTATTGAAATCACCCATTATTATTGTGTTGCTATTATTGTTAGCTTCCCTAATTTTAATTAGCATGTCATCATTTATCTGTTTATTCTGGCGAGGTAGATAATCGTACATCCCCATTGTTTTCCTATTACCCTTCTCACATGGAATCTCTATCCATAAAGATTCTAGGGGTGTGCATTCGTTTGCAACGTATTGGCAATCCGCAACATATAGGGCCATATTCGCTGTATTCGTGGGGAAGCGAAATGTATCACGATTCCCATGAATACAACGAATCTTCACTGAATTATTCGGCCGTCTAAAGGAGCGAATTTAAACAAAACCCCCACCCTCCTGACCCCCCCCCCCCCCAAGACTTGCCAAAACTCCCTGGTGGTCCAGTGGGGGTCTGGGAGCCATCTACTGCACTCACGCCATTTTGTCGGTATTCAAAATGGCGCTGATAGTCCCTGTGACATAGTAAGGGCAAAGGCTATCGTGCCATTTTGATTACTGGCAGCCGATGGCTCGAGTGCAGGAGATCACTCCCGGACCCATGCTGGACCACCAGGGACTTTTGGTAAGTCTTGGGGGACGCTCCTGATCCCAAGACTTTCCAAAAGTCCCTGGTGGTCCAGTGGGGGTCCTGGAGTGATCTCCTGCACTCAGGTCATCGGCTGCACTCAGGCAGTCTCCTGCACTCGGGCCTTTGCCCTTACTATGTCACAGGGGCCAACCAATGGCACCGGTAGCCTCTGTGACATAGTAAGGGCAAAGGCTATCGGTGCCATTTTGAATACTGGCAGCTGACGGCCCAAGTGCAGGAGATGGCTCCAGGACCCCTGCTGGACCACCAGGGACTTTTGGCAAGTCTTGGTGGGGGACTCCTGACCTCCCCAAGACTTAGTGGGGACTCCTGACCTCCCCACAACTTGGGGGGGGGGGGGACTCCTGACCGCCCCAGGAATCAAAATGCACTGTAGAATCTTTTAGGAATCTGCAGAGGGACCGCATACATAACATTCTGTATTTGTATTTGTGGGGGGGGGGGGCAGATATGTTGCATTTGGCAAGGGGGGTCCCCGATCCATTCATGCATTCCATTCTTATTCGTTTCCCGGCTAAAATTTAATTAACTACAACTCCCCACCCTCCTGACCTCCCCTAGACTTGCCAAAAGTCCCTGATGGTCCAGCGGGGGTCCTGGAGCCATCTCCTGCACTCGGGCCGTCAGCTACCGGTATTCAAAATGGTGCCAATAGCCTTTGCCCTTACTATGTCACAGGGGCTACCGGTGCCATTGATCGGCCCCTGTCACATGGTAGGAGCAATGGATGGCTGGCACCATCTTGTGCTTCTACCATGTGACAGGGGCCGATCAATGGCACCGGTAGCCCCTGTGACATAGTAAGGTCAAAGGCTATTGGCGCCATTTTGAATACCGGCAGCCGACGGCATGAGTGCAGTAGATGGCTCCAGGACCCCTGCTGGACCACCAGGGAGTTTTGGCAAGTCTTGGGGGGGTCAGGAGGGTGGGGGGTTGTAATTAATTAAATTTTAGCTGGGAAACGAATAAGAATGGAACACATGAATGGATCGGGCCCCTCCCCTTGAAAATTCAAGTATCTGCCCCCCTACGAATACGAATACCGAATGTAACATATGCGGTCCCTCTGCACATTCCTAAAAGATTCTACAGTGCATTTTGATTCCTGCAGAACATTCATCCTGTTTGACTCTATGCACTGTTTAACATATAGTACCACCCCACCACCAATTTGATCCATCATATCTTTGCGATATAATTTGTTCCCTGGTATTGCATGTCCCATTGGTTATCCTCCTTCTTCCAGGTCTCTGATGCCAAATATATCTACAGTCAGTGCTATATATTCTGACTATCCCATCCTGGCCTCAGTATTGAAAGCAAACCGTTTAAGTAAATTAGCAGGATAAGACTTATCTGGCTAACTTAGATGTGATATTCAGCTGCACAGTTATGCTGCTACCTAGCTCTATAGCAGTTCTAACTTATCAACTTAACCAGATAAGTACAAATATATTTCCTTATCCAGCTAAGATAGCCAGATAAGTAGTGTCACTCGAATCTTCCCACTGCCCAGCTAAGTACCATTTTAGTATTGGGCTCCTTACTGTTCAGATTTCTAGAGTTTGTATTCAAGAAGTAAAAAGTAGACGTGGGGGAAATCTAAATAAAATTTTGATGAAAGCAGAACAGAGATGGATTTTTTTTTTAGGTACTTTATGGCCAAATGGTCTAAATGATAAAATCGATTGGGCTGTGTGTTTTTAAATGTTTCTCCGGTGTGGGTGAATGGATAGTTCCCTTTAAACTGTTTGGAGGTGGTCCAGTGAGTAAGTAGGAGGGGTTTAATTTTGAACAGTTTAAAAAGAGGTTGAAGGGGAGGAGTTAGTTTATCCCCCAGTTTCGGTTTGATGTCGGCATTTAGAAGTGGTAGTGGGAGCTGGTATTAGAGTTCAACGTGGTAAGTCTCCTTCAATTTTTCCGCGGTTCTTTCTGTAACTTCTTGGTATCAAGAAATCTTTTATCATGGGGAAACTATAAGGTGGGATCTTTATGAAAATATTTAAAAGATGTCATTCTGATTTGATTCCCTACAGGTAATATATAAGAAATGACAATGCCATTTGGGGAAAATGGCGTTTTTGTGAGAGCTCGTTTGAGATGTGCTGAGGATTAAGAGTCGGGGGATGGATCTGTTTCTGTACATCTATGGGATGTATAGGTAAATATGTAAAAGTGTGGTGTCAAAGGAAGATTTTGTATATAAAGTTGTGGTGGGATATTTAATTATTTAAATGTTCAAAATTGATGGAGAATGTTTATTGTTGTAGATGTTATTTGCACAGGAGTATTGAACCAATAAAAGATGAAAATATAAGCAGCAAGAAATTCTTTAAAAATTCTCCTGAGGAAGCCTGAGGAAGGCGAAACATGTTGAGAAGATCAAAAGAGGAAGAAAATAAAATAAAAATAAATCTGTCATGAGAATGTACAAGATTTATGAAATTGAATTTTTTCTGCTTGTAATTTAATTGGAAATTTGTATTGTAAAAAAAGATTTTGGGTTCTATGCAAGAATTTAAAAATGAAGATGTTTTAGAAGAATGGGAAATGTATGAGGTAGTGAGTGTGGTATGAATGAATGATGAAGTGGTATGTTTGGGTCTGAGGTGGATATTCCTTGTGGGAGTTTTTTTAAAAACAAGTTGATTTTCTGGAATTTTTCCAATTTTTGATATTAATAAAGTTTGGAATAATTTACATATATATATGTCACTATCAGTCTACTGGTCAAGATGGTGAGATGGACAGTGAAATGCTAAGAGAAATTAGGGAAGCTAACCAAATTGGTAGTGCAGTAATAATGGGAGACTTCAATTACCCCAATATAGACTGGGTAAATGTATCATCGGGTCACGCTAGAGAGATAACGTTCCTGGATGGAATAAATGATAGCTTTATGGAGCAATTGGTTCAGGAATCGACGAGAGAGGGAACAATTTTAGATCTAATTCTCAGTGGAGCACAGGACTTGGTGAGAGAGGTAACGGTGGTGGGGCCGCTTGGCAATAGTGATCATAATATGATCAAATTTGATTTAATGACTGGAAAAGGAACAGTGTGCAAATCCAAGGCTCTCGTGCTAAACTTTCAAAAGGGAAACTTTGATAAAATGAGAAAAATTGTTAGAAAAAAACTGAAAGGAGCAGCTACAAAAGTAAAAAATGTCCAAGAGGCGTGGTCATTGTTAAAAAATACCATTCTAGAAGCACAGTCCAGATGTATTCCACACATTAAGAAAGGTGGAAAAGAAGGCAAACGATTACCGGCATGGTTAAAAGGGGAGGTGAAAGAAGCTATTTTAGCCAAAAGATCTTCATTCAAAAATTGGAAGAAGGATCCAACAGAAGAAAATAGGATAAAGCATAAACATTGGCAAGTTAAATGTAAGACATTGATAAGACAGGCTAAGAGAGAATTTGAAAAGAAGTTGGCTGTAGAGGCAAAAACTCACAGTAAAAACTTTTTAAATATATCCGAAGCAGAAAGCCTGTGAGGGAGTCAGTTGGACCGTTAGATGATCGAGGGGTTAAAGGGGCACTTAGAGAAGATAAGGCCATCGCGGAAAGATTAAATGATTTCTTTGCTTCGGTGTTTACTGAAGAGGATGTTGGGGAGGTACCCGTAATGGAGAAGGTTTTCATGGGTAATGATTCAGATAGACTGAATCAAATCACGGTGAACCTAGAAGATGTGGAAGGCCTGATTGACAAACTGAAGAGTAGTAAATCACCTGGACCGGATGGTATACACCCCAGAGTTCTGAAGGAACTAAAAAATGAAATTTCAGACCTATTAGTAAAAATTTGTAACTTATCATTAAAATCATCCATTGTACCTGAAGACTGGAGGATAGCAAATGTAACCCCAATATTTAAAAAGGGCTCCAGGGGCGATCCGGGAAACTACAGACCGGTTAGCCTGACTTCAGTGCCAGGAAAAATAGTGGAAAGTGATCTAAACATCAAAATCACAGAACATATAGAAAGACATGGTTTAATGGAACAAAGTCAGCATGGCTTTACCCAGGGCAAGTCTTGCCTCACAAATCTGCTTCACTTTTTTGAAGGAGTTAATAAACATGTGGATAAAGGTGAACCGGTAGATATAGTATACTTGGATTTTCAGAAGGCGTTTGACAAAGTTCCTCATGAGAGGCTTCTAGGAAAAGTAAAAAGTCATGGGATAGGTGGCGATGTCCTTTCGTGGATTGCAAACTGGCTAAAAGACAGGAAACAGAGAGTAGGATTAAATGGGCAATTTTCTCAGTGGAAGGGAGTGGACAGTGGAGTGCCTCAGGGATCTGTATTGGGACCCTTACTGTTCAATATATTTATAAATGATCTGGAAAGAAATACGACGAGTGAGGTAATCAAATTTGCAGATGACACAAAATTGTTCAGAGTAGTTAAATTACAAGCAGATTGTGATAAATTGCAGGAAGACCTTGTGAGACTGGAAAATTGGGCATCCAAATGGCAGATGAAATTTAATGTGGATAAGTGCAAGGTGATGCATATAGGGAAAAATAACCCATGCTATAATTACACAATGTTGGGTTCCATATTAGGTGCTACAACCCAAGAAAGAGATCTAGGTGTCATAGTGGACAACACATTGAAATCGTCGGTGCAGTGTGCTGCGGCAGTCAAAAAAGCAAACAGAATGTTGGGAATTATTAGAAAAGGAATGATGCTTAAAACGGAAAATGTCATAATGCCTCTGTATCGCTCCATGGTGAGACCGCACCTTGAATACTGTGTACAATTCTGGTCGCCGCATCTCAAAAAAGATATAATTGAGATGGAGAAGGTACAGAGAAGGGCTACCAAAATGATAAAGGGTAGAGATGTGAATCGTGTCCTCGATCGTCTTAACGATCGATTTCGGCTGGGAGGGGGAGGGAATCGTATTGTTGCCGTTTGGGTGTGTAAAGTATCGTGAAAATCGTTAAAATCGTGAGCCGGCACACTAAAACCCCCTAAAAACCCACCCCCGACCCTTTAAATTAAATCCCCCACCCTCACGAACCCCCCCCCCAAATGCCTTAAATTACCTGGGTGTCCAGCGGCACACTAAAACACGGCACACTAAACACGGCACACTAAAACCCCCTAAAACCCACCCCGACCCTTTAAATTAAATCCCCCCCCCAAATGCCTTAAATTACCTGGGGGTCCGTAGCGGGGGTCTGTAGCGGGGGTCCGGAACCCTCGCTGAACGACCTCCAGCAGTCGATCTCCTGCCGGCGCCATTTTCCGTACGGAAAACGATTCGCGGCAGGAAATCGCTCCCGGATCCCCGCTGGACCCCCAGGAACTTTTGGCCAGCTTGGGGGGGCCTCCTGACCCCCACAAGACTTGCCAAAAGTCCAGCGGGGGTCCGGAACGACCTTCTGCGTCGAATCGTTTTGGTCTATGGCCGCCGCCATTTTGCGAGGGCCATTTTGCAAAATGGCACCGGCTGAAGACTACATGATTTAGTGTGCCGCTTTTCCTGCTCTCCCCCTTCCCCCGATTTAGCTACGGACCGCCGCTACGGAGGTAATTTAAGGCTACGGACCCCCAGGTAATTTAAGGCATTTGGGGGGGGGGGTTCGGGAGGGTGGGGGATTTAATTTAAAGGGTCGGGGTGGGTTTTAGGGGGTTTTAGTGTGCCGTGTTTTAGTGTGCCGCTGGACCCCCAGGTAATTTAAGGCATTTGGGGGGGTTCGGGAGGGTGGGGGAATTAATTTAAAGGGTCGGGGGTGGGTTTTAGGGGGTTTTAGTGTGCCGGTTTTCCTGCCCTCCCCCTTCCCCCGATTTACGATTTTTTGACGATAAATCGGGGGAATTGGCATTGTATCGTGGCCCTAACGATTTTTGACGATTTAAAATATATCGGACGATATTTTAAATCGTCAAAAAATGATTCACATCCCTAATAAAGGGAATGGAACAACTCCTCTATGAGGAAAGACTAAAGAGGTTAAGACTTTTCAGCTTGGAGAAGAGACGACTGAGGGGGGATATGATAGAGGTGTTTAAAATCATGAGAGGTCTAGAACGGGTAGATGTGAATCGGTTATTTACTCTTTCGGATAGTAGAAAGACTAGGGGGCACTCCATAAAGTTAGCATGGGGCACATTTAAAACTAATCGGAGAAAGTTCTTTTTTACTCAACGCACAATTAAACTCTGGAATTTGTTGCCAGAGAATGTGGTTCGTGCAGTTAGTATAGCTGTGTTTAAAAAAGGATTGGATAAGTTCTTGGAGGAGAAGTCCATTACCTGCTATTAAGTTCACTTAGAGAATAGCCACTGCCATTAGCAATGGTTACATGGAATAGACTTAGTTTTTGGGTACTTGCCAGGTTCTTGTGGCCTGGATTGGCCACTGTTGGAAACAGGATGCTGGGCTTGATGGACCCTTGGTCTGACCCAGTATGGCATTTTCTTATGTTCTTATGAACGGGTAGATGTGAATCGGTTATTTACTCTTTCGGATAGTAGAAAGACTAGGGGGCACTCCATGAAGTTAGCATGGGGCACATTTAAAACTTATCGGAGAAAGTTCTTTTTTACTCAACGCACAATTAAACTCTGGAATTTGTTGCCAGAGAATGTGGTTAGGGCAGTTAGTATAGCTGTGTTTAAAAAAGGATTGGATATGTTTTTGGAGGAGAAGTCCATTACCTGCTATTAAGTTCACTTAGAGAATAGCCACTGCCATTAGCAATGGTTACATGGAATAGACTTAGTTTTTGGGTACTTGCCAGGTTCTTATGGCCTGGATTGGCCACTGTTGGAAACAGGATGCTGGGCTTGATGGACCCTTGGTCTGACCCAGTATGGCATTTTCTTATGTTCTTATGTTCTGTGAGGCAATTGCTTCCCATCCAATGTTGAACAGCCCTCTTCAGCCTTTCTAATCTTTGTCCATGTATTTTCAAACAGATGATAACTGTTTTTCAAATATCATGAACACCGCAGAGTATACAAGGCACCTTATTGTAACTATTGCAGATAAAGGTCCATCCTATAAGTCCCAATTGAATAACATGATTTTGCTGAAATGTTGTATAACATGTGTTCTGTTTTCCGTGGTCTTAGATAATTCAAACAGCTAGCAAGATAGGAGTTGCAGTGGATACAAGCAGTGACAGATTTAAGATTTTGATTCCCTTAGGTACTGTTGGTGCTGACGTTCCTTCCCCCAACAAGGGACAATAGAGCAGAAGCTGTAAGGCACAGGTTTTTTTTTGCTCTCCTCTATCTGCTTCAGGCTTACCTCCTCCCCTCAGTAGATTTGGGGAGGGGGCAGGATTAGAGAGCAGAGTGGCTTTTGTTGCTCCCTGCTGTCTACTGTGACCTCGCCTTTCTATTCCTGTTTCCTGCAGAGACCAGGTGGGGATGGGATGGGATCACAGATTTATTTGAAGAGGATTATGTAATGGACCATATTGAACAGGGCTTGTAAATTGTTGTTCACTCCAATTTAAAATCAATTATCAATAAAGTTATGTTGGAACCACATTCATTGTCCAGTGAGCTTTTTACTATTAATATTAAAGATTGTAATAACAATACTCAGGGCCTTAGAGATTAGTCTTCTTCCTCTCCCTCCCAACAGGGATTCCTGGAAAGTAGTGGGTTTATGCAGGTTATAGGAAATGTGAACATAGTAAGCCTCTGAAATTGAAGCGTGCCCTTGGACTCCTTTGTAAGGGCCTCAGCCCAGGGGTTATATTTGCATCTCTACATTGAAAGTTAAATTAGATTTGGACTCTGATAGAGACTTTTGAGTAAATTTTAAAGGGGTTCTACATGTAAATCTAGCACATACATACTAAGTCATCTGTATTCATGCACATGCTATTTTAAAAACATTGAAAGTATGCACATAGTTTTGGTATCATGCACACACATTGGTGCCAAATGGGAGTGGTTTTGAGCATTCCTGGCAGGGTCAAGAAAAATGCATGGTAGTTGCTATAGTGTTTTATAAGAGATTTATGCATATTCATGAGCCAACTTAATAATTCAATTGTATACCTGCTAATTGACTGGTGCAAGTGAAATTGGACTTATTTGCTGTCTGCAATTTTTGGGTAGGAGGTCTAGGTGAATTAAGTGGGAGTTCAGGGTGAAAAGCTAGAGAGTCTAAGTGAACTGGAAATGGACTGGATGAAAGTGTAGGCAAACTGGTGATTCCAAGTACAAACACAAGTATTTTCAAAATGGTATATGCGCATACTTGATAAAATACCCAGCTCCATGAATAAATCAGGGGGTTTTACATATACATGATTTATTTGTTTGTAAAATATACTCACATATGTTTCTAAAATAGATAGATAAAATAAGCACTTTCTCACGCTGGAATTATTTGTTCATACTAAAACATACACATACTTTCAGAGCAGAACTATGCTGTACTTTATAAACCGCAGCCGCACAGTTTATAAAATACTAGCTGAAACAACCTCAGTGTTAGACGGTTTATCTGGTGCATAACTCAATTTAAATGTTAAAATCAAACAAAAGGGAAAAAGATAAATATTGCTTCATTTTATTAACCAATTAACAGAAAGCATGTTAGCATTTAGAGAATCTATCCATAAATTACATTGAGAGGCTTGTTGTTTGATAGCAACAGTATATTCCCAGTGGCCAACTCTAGTGAGTGCTATAAAGAAACAGCCACTTCACTTACTGGAGTAAAACATGGTTGGAAATAATGGAAAAACACAGCTGTCCATGGGAAAAACAGCCACTCTGCTTACTGGAGTCAAAAGCAGTAGGAAAATAATTTTCCTACTTCTTCAGACCAATATCAACACTGTCCCCCATCTCTACACATTCCCTTTTTTCCCCTCCTGCTGCATCTAACTTCTCCCTTGCTGCCTTTTCATCCTTATTACCTACCTCTGACCCATGGCTTTTCTTCCCCTATGGGACAACTTCCTTTTTGCTAATTGGTCCCATGCGGCTTGTCTTCCAAGCCCTCAGGGCTTTGCAGACAAAGCATATTGTCTTTGCACAGTGCATCGTTCATTGCTCAGAGTGCCCCCAGTGGTCACAGACAGTCACAACAGACCAACCAACCAACAAGAGCCTTAGAGCCTTTTATATTTAGATAGATAGATTAGGATAAATCTCTACACATCCTCTTATGCATGTAAAATGCAGTATCGCAAATACATTTGAAAGTTCAACTCCCTATGAGGTGAATTTTAAAAGCATGATGCACACATTAATTAAGGGATGCACGTAGAAACTGGGCTGGAGCACACCAAGAGGTTTTTAAAAGCTGCCAAGATATGCGTGTATTTCCTGCAGTGCGCACATCTTGAAAGTTTTGAAAAAGGAGTTCAGCGTGTGTGTGGTCTGGGCACGACATAAACATTTTGGGGCTTGAACCAAAGATGTACGTGTAAATATTGACATAACCGTCACTCGCCGAGGCCCCCTTCTGTACAACTTTACTTCTGCTATGGGTGCCATGTAAATTAAAATTTAAAGAAAACTAGGCAGATCTGCAGGGTTTTAAGCTTTGGGGCTAAATAAGGGGAATGAAGGCTATCAAACCGGGGACGGTTGGAGGACCTCTCTCTTAACTGAGTGAACTGGGGACAAATTGGTAAAAATGGGAATGGCCTTGATGCGCATCCCTTTTAAAATCCCCCGATTTTCGTGGAAAAGCAGGATTTGCACACACATGCACATTTCCATTTAAAATTTGGTGTACATGTGTGTGCAGCCAGGCTATTTTATCACATGTACATATGTGCATGTATGTTATAAAATAGTTGTGTACCTAGGCGTGGGCTGACATATATGTGCAAATATGTGCACGCGTGCCAGTTTGAAATTTACTATCCCTGTTAAGCTATTTCTTAATGTGAAAATAAGAGCATTTCTAGCTATTGCAAAGGACACTCAGAAGAAGAAGTAATTACAGCCTATTATTTTGCAGTTAGGAGTCTTATTTTTGTTGAATTCCCCCTACAAATGTGTTACAGACTATAGTGAAGTTAAATATACTGTTAGGATTCGTGGGTTAGTGGGCCCTTGGCTCGAGGTGAGAGATGGTACCGCCCACGGGGAGGAGCCCCACTGAGCCTCACCGTCGGGAGGCGAGGTCTGAGCAATAGGTGTAACAGCCCAGCGAGTACAGGAAGAGCAGGAGACTGGGGCGTAGGATGTTCAGCACGCCACCACTAGGTCCCCCTAGTGGTGGCGTGCTGAACAGGCCCCGAGGAGCGGGGAATGCAGACAGGGTATGGAGGAGTGCTTGCGAGGGTGACCCCCAGGGGGTGGAGCCACAGAGAGAGTCAGCACAGGAAGAATGACGTAGGCTTACCTGAGACACGGGGAAGCCTAGGGGTCTCTGGCAGAGCAAGAGAACACTACTCCGAGGAGCGGGGGAGTGCGGTACAGTGTCAGAGATAGTCAGGGCGCCAGCCTAAGGGCCATGGAGCGCATGCCCGCATCTAGGAAGGCCCGGGAGAAATATGGCGGTCGGCGGCGTCCTCGCCGCCCTGGGGAATCCTGGAACGGAGCCATGAGGGTCGGAGGCGGCTAGCCACAACCGCGAGTCTTCTCAGAGGAGAGAGGGCAGCGACACACGAAGTGAGTAATAGCGGTTGCAGCTATCTGTGACCGACGGTCATAACATATACCTTCTATGAGCCTTCGCAACTTGCTAAATTTCTAAGTGATAAAAGATCTCAAGTTCTTCTTCTTCTGTCCTACTCAAACATAGTACCATATGCATTGAATTTGGGATTGTAAACTACTTCTTTCTTCTTGATGCTCTATTTAGTTGTTTTATGTGACAATATTGCTGTTTGAATTGTGAATTGTATCTCTTCAAAGTTTGTGGACTGGCAGAGTACAGGATTATAAAAATTTTTATATTTCCTTTTTATATCATTTTGGGGACTGAGTAGTGTTCTTAACAAGAGTTTCTTGGATGTAATAACAAATATCAATAAATATAAAACCAAAAAAAGGATTTGGAAAAGTTTGTGGAAATTGAAAAGAAAGGGACATTATTAATCTCATTGTAGATGACCTTGGTCAAGACTGGATATTTAAACCATGTCACAACAATTCAAGAGGGACATAAGAAACTTCTTAATTTCTGGCAAGATCGTCTAGATTTTGGAGAAGAGTTTTCATTTAGATAGACAGCTAAATATAGAATTAAGTTTAAAGGCTGCTCAACAGACAAATGATTGTTATTTTAAAACTAGCTAATTTTAAGCAAATTTTCAATCACAAACTTGTTGGCTAAACTGAAGTTGAAAATTAACCTAAAGTTAGCCAGTTAAAGTTAGCTGGTTATCTGTAGTTTAGATAGCATCCTATGTTTAGATGGGTCCCCTAAGGGAGTCATTTTCTAAAGGGATCGCGTGCGATAGCTAAATCGGGGCGGAGTCCACACTGGAAGGGGAGGAGCCGGGGCTGCGCCGGGGCGGACTCCACGACTTCACTGACGGTGAAAAGGTAGGACACCTTATCGCTGCCAGTAGCGCGCCCAATAGCGCCACCTTTCACGGTGGCGCTATTGGGTGCGAAAGCCGGCAGCGATCGCACCGTGGAGGTGTGATCGCTGCCGGCTTTTGCAGGCCCGCTCCCCCGCTTCGCCCTGCTTGCCCCCCGTTACCGCTGGATTCTCTAAGGTCTGTGACCTTAGAAAATCCAGGCCTAAGTTAGCTTTCTATCTATAGTTAGGCTTCCAAAGTTAGCCTCCTATCCAGTTAGACTCCTAAAGGTAGCTGGTTAGATTTACAGAAAGCCACCTATTCCTGTTCACAAGGATAGTGAGCTAAATTAGGAACCAATTTACTTAAGTGCATTAGTGGTAATGCAGGCTTTTAATGTGTATTAATGCCTGTATTATCATTTAAAATATGTTAAAGAGGCATTTAAATTTAGAATTTCTATTTAAACATATATTACCTTCCTCTCCAGAAAAGGACCCAAAATGGTTTATGAGCGTTAATAGGTTTGTAGTAATAATAATGTGAACATTTTCTCATTAGCACTGAGAGGAGAGGATCACCTTGCTGGTGGCTGAAAGAAATTAGTAAGTTTAGCTTGGAATTATTTTTTTTTTAAGTATTGGGGAGAAGTAAACTATTGGGGTATATTGTTTAGTGTGTTTATGTGTTTGTGCTTTTAAAAGTCAGTAAGGCAGCTAATAAACAGAATTTAGTGTGCTTGTATTTCCTAATCCTCCCACCCCCTTCCACCCACCCCTAGCTCATCCTTTAATTTATAGGCAGGTGCCACTTTCACACTAAAAAAAACAACAACAAAAAAACCCCCAATTCCCCACACCTTATTGAGAGTTTGATCATTCCCCTGTAGGCCACCTCCAGACATATAGTGAATACACTAATATATTTAAAGGACCCTAATTAGACACATTCCTAATCCCATACCAAGCTAAAACTTAATGAGGAACTTAACAAATTTGAGATGAAGGTAGCAGTCCAGCAGCAAGAGAGGGGCCTCCCAGTCTTTTGCGTCAAGTGTCATATATGATTTTTACTGCTGGTGAGAAGTTGTACATGTGCATCCGATGCAAAGAGCTCCTGTCTCTCAGAGAATGAGTCCGATTTCTCGAGACTAGAGTGGCAGACCTGGAGGAGTTGAGCCAAGTTCCAACTTCAGTCTGGCAGCCCTGGTGCTGCCTTGGAGGAAGAAAGTCTCATGATCAGAAAGCATCAACCTGGTGCAGCAGGAAAGGATCCTGTAGCAAAGACCTGCTCTTCAGGTGGTGCACTGTCCTCTTGCACTGAGGATGTGTCTCCGAGGGCTACTGTCCAGGAGGGAAGGGTTAGGTCAGCCATCATAGTTGGTGATTCAGTTATTAGGAATGTAGACAGCTGGGTGGCTGGTGGGCATGAGGACCGCCTGTAACATGCCTACCTGGTGCGAAGTTGGCAGACCTCGTGCGTCACCTAGATAGGATTTTTAGACTGTGCTGGGGAGGAGCCAGCTGTCATGATACATGTGGGCACCAACAACATAGGAAAATGTGGGAGGGAGGTTCTAGAAGACAAATTTAGGCTTTTAGGTAGAAAGCTGAAGTCCAGAACCTACAGGGTAGCATTCTCTGAAATGCTCCCTGTTCCACGCGCAAGTCAACGAAGGCAGGCAGAGCTCTGGAGTCTCAATGCATGGATGAGACGATGGTGCAAGGAAGAGGGATTCAGTTTTGTAAGGAACTGGGGAACCTTTTGGGAAAGGGGAAATCTTTTCTGAAGGGATGGGCTCCACCTTAACCAGGTTGGAAACAGGCTGCTGGCTCTAACCTTAAAAAAGGAGATAGAGCAGCTTTTAATCTAAAACAAAGGGGAAAGTCGACAGTCGTTCAATAGCACATGGTTTGGAGGGAGGTATCTTCAAAGGATACTGATGACGCATTAGGGCATCCCAACAGTGAGGTTCCATTAATAAGAAAAGTAATTCAAATGCTGTAATTAAAAATTCACCTGAGCTAAATGATTAGAAAGCAGAATGAAAGCAGAATGAAAATAAAAACAAAAAACACACTTTGAAATATTTGTATGCTAATGCCAGAAGTCTAAGAAGTAAGATGAGAGAATTAGAATGTATAGCAGTAAATGATGACATAGACTTAATTGACATCTCAGAGACATGGTGGAAGGAGGATAACCAATGGGACAGTGCTATACCAAGGTATAAATTATATCACAATGACAGAGAGGAGCATCTGGGTGGTGTCCGGGGAGCATCTGGGAGGTGTTCGGGATGGCATAGAGTCCAACAGGATAAAGATCCTGTACGAGACTAAATGCACAACTGAATCTTTATGGGTAGAAATCCCTTGTGTGTTGGGGAAGAGTATAGTGATAGGGGTATACTACCGTCCACCTGTCCAAGATGGTGAGGCAGACAGTGAAATGCTAAGAGAAATTAGGGAAGCTAACCAAATTGGTAGTGCAGTAATAATGGGAGATTTCAATTAACCCAATATTAACTAGATAAATGTAACCTCAGGACATGCGAGAGATAAAGTTCATGGGTGGAATAAATGACAGCTTTATGGAGCAATTGGTTCAGGAACCGATAAGAGAGGGAGCAATTTTAGATCTAATTCTTACTGGAGCACAGGATTTGGTGAGAGAGGTAATGGTGGTGGCGCTGCTTTGCAAAAGTGATCATAACATGATTACATTTGAATTAATGACTGAAAGGGGGATAATAAGTAAATCCACGACTCTAACACTAAACTTTCAAAAGGGAAACTTTGATAAAATGAGAAAAATAGTTAGAAAAAATTCTGAAAGGTGCAGCTACAAAGGTTGAGTATACATTGTTAAAAAATACCATCTTAGAAGCGCAGTCCAAATATATTCCATGCATTAAAAAAGGTGGAAGGAAAGCGAAACAATTGCTGGTATGGTTAAAAAATGAAGTGAAAGAGGCTATTTTAATTAAAAGATCTTCCTTCTAAAATATGAAGAATGATTCATCTGAAGAAAATAGGAAACAGCATAAGCATTGGCAAGTTAAATGTAAACATTGCTAAGAAAGGCTAAACGAGAATTTGAAAAGAAGTTGGCCATATTGGCAAAAGCTCATAATAAATTTTTTTTAAATATATCCATAGCGGGAGTCGGTTGGACCATTAAATGAACGAGGGGTTAAAGGGGCACTTAGGGAAGATAAGACCATCACAGAAAGACTAAATTAATTCTTTGCTTCGGTGTTTATGGAGGAGGATTATTGGTGTGATAACTATTCTGGAGAGGGTTTTCAAGGATGATGATTCAGATGAACTGACCCAAATCATGGTGAGCCTAGAAGATGTGGTAGACCAGATTGACAAACTGAAGAGTAACAAATCATTTGGACCAGATGGTATAAATCCCAGGATTCTTAAAGATCTAAAAAATAAAATTTCAGACCTATAACAAGTAATTTGTAACCTATCATTAAAATCATCCATTGTACCCAAAGACTGGAAGATGGCAACTGTATCCCCTGATATATAAAAACAGCTCCAGAGGTTATTCAGGAAACTATAAACCAGTGAGCCTGGGAAAAATTGTAGAAACTATTATAAAGAATAAAAGCACAGAACATATAGATAGTCATGATTTAATAGGACACAGCTAGCATAGATTTACCCAAGGGAATTATTTCATCACAAATCTGCTATCTTTTTTTGAAGGGGTGAATAAGAATATGGATAAAGGTGAACCGGTAGATGTGGTGAATTTGGATTTTCAGAAGGCGTTTGACAAAGTCCCTCTTGAGAGGATTCTACAAAAACTAAAAAATCATGGAATGGGGGAGATGTCATTGTAGATTGCAAACTGGTTAACAGAGAATAGAATTAAATGGTCTGTTTTCTCAGTGGAAAAGGAATATATCAGAGTGCCTCAGGGATCTGTATTTGGACCGGTGCTTTTTAATATATTTATAAATGATCTGGAAAGAGCTATGATGAGTGAGGTGAACAAATCTGCAGATGACACAAAATTATTCTGAACAGTTAAATCACAAGCAGATTGCAATAAATTGCAGGAGGATGTTGCGAGACTGGAAGATTGGGCATCCATATAGCAGGTGAAATATAATGTGGACAAGTGCAAGGTGTTGCATATAGGGAAAAATAACCCATGCTGTAGTTACACGATGTTAGGTTCCACTTTAGGAGTTATCACCCTGGGAAAAGATCTTGGTGTCATAATTGATATTACATGAAATCTTCGGCTTAGTATGCTGTGGCTGTCAAAATAGCAAACAGAATGCTAGTAATCATTAGGAAGAGAAAGGCAAATAAAACGGAGGATGTCATGATGCTTCTGTATCGCTCAAGGGTTAGACTGCATCTTGAATATGGTGTGGAATTCTGGTCGCCGCATCTCAAAAGATATATAGCTGCACTAGAAAAAGTACAGAGAAGCACAACCAAAATGATAAAGGGCATGGAACGACTCCCCTAGAAAGAAAGGCTAAAGAGGTTAGCGCTGTTCAGCTTGGAGAAGAGACAGCTGAGGCGGGATATGATAGAGGTCTACAAAATCATGAAAGGACTTGGATGAGTTAATATGAAATGGTTATTTACTCTTTCAGATAATACAAGGACTGGGGGCACTGCATGAAGTTAGCGATTAGCACATTTAAAACAATTTGGAGAGGCCCACACCACGCCTTCCTGCAGTCGGCCCCTAGGCGCGTATGTGCACAATGCCGACCTTTAAAGGTGCTGCGGCGTGAAACCGCTCCGCGATGCCCAGCGATGACATCACCTGAACCCTGCACAAAAGGCAGGGCTCAGCCCTTCATTCCTTGCCTTGGCTAAGGGGTCGTCACACTTGTGTGAGCTAGTTGCCCACCTCGTTCCTGCGTTCTTGTGCTTGTTCCAGTGTTCCTGCGTCTGTTCCGGTTTTTGTCTAGCGCAATCGCCCATGCTGAACTGGAGTCGCCGGCAGGGTCGGCGTAGAGAAGCTGAGGCAGCCATCTTCCCAAGACGAATGGAGTTAGGCAAAAGAAAGGTAAGCAACAGAGGGTGCAGCCATCTGCGACCGATGGGCGCAACACCTACCATGCTGTGTGGATACCAATAAAAGGCACTGGCCAAATCCCCATCAATCCCCCAAAGTGGTTCGCTGGGCTGATTACAACATGCAACAAAGCAGAGAGCTTCTGGTAGATTAATATTTATTTATTTACTTCACTGCAGATGAAAAGACCAATGATTGCTGTCCCTTCATTGACAGCTGTCAGTGGACCAATCCTCATTCAGAACTGAGTAACTTTAACTGGCTAAACTTATCTGGCTAACATTTTCTGGAAAAAAGCTTTGAATATTGACCTCTGGGTGTTCTGATATGCTACTAATTACATTTCTATTATCTTGGAATTTTTTAAACTGCATAAAGCAGTTTCAGTCTCAAAATTTTTAAAAATTATTTTCATAAATTAATTTACATTATTATATGAGAAACATATAAAAAAAATAGCTCAATGATATAGTACATTTTCAAAATTGATAAACCATTTACTGTAATTATAAATAAATACCTTGGATTGGTAGAAGTCTACAGTTAGAACTCAAAGGGAATGAAGGGAAAACAAAATTTGCACAGAGCAGATTGAAAAAGAAAAGATAATTATAGCATCACTTTGGAAACCAAATCATCAATATTACAAAGAAGAAGAGAGGCATAATAGAGCAATTTAAACAGTATGATCCATGATTTCAATATTTTACATAAGCCAAGATACTCATTAGATAAATTAATGACCCATGTAGAGCTCAAAAAGACTTAAGAACATAAGATATGCCATACTAGGTCTGAACATGTGTGTTTGGTATTGGATTCCTTTAATACTAGGACAGAGGTCAAACCCTTGGAGGGACATTAGGCCTGGACGGACAGGCACAGCATTCGAGGACAGAGGGTCAAGCCCGTGTAGGGACATAAGGCCTGGACGGACAGGCACAGCATTCGAGGACAGAGGTCAAACCCTTGTAGGGACATTAGGCCTGGACAAACAGGCACAGCATTTGAGGACAGAGCTCAAACGGAAACCCACATAGGGACATAAGGCCTGGACGGACAGGCACAGCATTCGAGGACAGAGGTCAAGCCCGTGTAGGGACATAAGGCCTGGACGGACAGGCACAGCATTTGAGGACAGAGGTCAAACCCTTGTAGGGACATTAGGCCTGGACGGACAGGCACAGCATTTGAGGACAGAGGTCAAGCCCAAGTAGGAACATAACGCCTGGACGGACAGGCACAGCATTCAAGGACAGAGGACAAGTCCACATAGGGACATAAGGCCTGGACGGACAGGCACAGCATTCGAGGACAGAGGTCAAATGGAAATCCATGTAGGGACATAAGGCCTGGACGGACAGGCCAGCAATCAAGGACAGAGGACAAGTCCACGTAGGGACATAAGGTCTGGACGGACAGGCACAGCATTCGAGGACAGAGGTCAGGCCCACATAGGGACAAAAGGCCTGCACGGACAAGCAAAGCATTCGAGGACATTAAGAGCTCTCAGAAATAAGAAAACCGCTACTCAAGTCCAAATCTACAATATCAACCTATGTTGACTTTGTGGTTTACATAGTGACTCTGTAAACAATGGGAACAAAGAGGATTAACTAGAGTGCAAGTACCACCAGTTTTCGATAGTACTAGAAACATTACTGTTGGCAAGGTCATGAAGAATATTGAGCATATGAAATATGCAAGCTCCAAACATCTTAAGTCAGCTTTTTATGTTCTTACATTCCAAATGTGGACGACAGGCACAGTGTTTCAGGTCAGGCCCTTGTAGGGACGTATGGCCTGGACAGTAGATGGACAGGCACAGTATTTCAGGTCAGGCACTTGTAGGGATGTAGGGCCTGGACAGTGGAAGGACAGGCACAGCATTTCAGGTCATGCACTTGTAGGGACGTATGGCCTGGACAGTGGAAGGACAGGCACAGCGTTTCAGGTCAGGCACTTGTAGGGACGTATGGCCTGGACAGTGGAAGGACAGGCACAGCATTTCAGGTCAGGCCCTTGTAGGGACATGGCCTGGACAGTGGACTGACAGGCACAGCGTTTCAGGTCAGGCCCTTGTAGGGAGGTACGGCCTGGACAGTGGACAGACAGGCACAGCGTTTCAGGTCCGGTATATGTGCTGCAGTGCTTATATTATCTGGAGCATAGGAGGCAGTTGAAGCTGCTGCAAGGCTTTCAATTGCTTTTATTCATCTTGCCATTCACAGGGAAAATTTGGAAAACCCAAGCAAAGGCAGGTTTACTTTCAAAAACACTAGCATTTTCATCAACTCTGGTGCCAGCCTTGAGCAGTGAGGGCTCATGATATCCCCTGTCATTGAAAAGACACGTTCACTGGGCACACTGGTTGGTGGACATGACAGATATTGCTGAGCCACTTTGGCTAGGTGTGGCCAGACAGTGGACTTGTGTGCCCAATATGCCAGCAGATCTGTCTGCATGTTCTCTGTGGGCTCTGAGAGATACCGTGTCACTGACAGCTGTGCTGGTGTCTCCTTTGCTTGGGTGGAGTGAGAGTCACTCATGCCAGGTGCTTTCTCTCTAGTCCATAGCACAAAAGATGAATCTTTATGGGCAACATGCCTTTGGCATTCTGAAGTGGAGGAGGAGGAGGTACTAGCTGTCGCTGACAGAGTGCTGCTCCTGCTTGGGCTAGCACAACTCTCGGATGTGCTCGCTGTTTCCTCCTTTGCTTCACGCCCAATCTCTCTCTGCCTATGGCGCTCCTGTTAACGGACTTTCTAACAGCAGGTCCTTCACCAATAGGAGACAATCGTACTATAGGGCGATTTTCCCTTTCACATGGGGATCACAGACTGTGGTGAGCATGTATGTGTTCAATTCTGTTAAAGGCCTTAATATGTCTTCCACTTGCTGCTGCAAAATGTCCAAACAATGCAGCACCTCAACTGTCATTCACTCTTCCTGTTTAAAGGCCTCCAAATTTTCATCCAGGAAATTAACAATAGGGATGATGTCAGCCAAGGTGGCACTTCTGGAACTCAGCTCCTCTGTGACATCCTTCAAGGGCTGCAGGATTTTTACCAGCTAACTCATGACTAACCAATCATGATGCCCTAGGGGATTCTGCACACCTATGTCTATTGAACCAGAAAGTTCATGAAGGGGTGTCTGCAGCTCCACTAACCTCTGCAGCATCATAAAGGTGGAATTCCACCGAGTGGCAATGTCTTGAATGAGACGCTTGTGAGGCATATCCAAATCAGTCTGCTTTTGTCGGAGAACCTGCCCCGCCTTCACACTTCTGTGGAAGTGCGCTGCTATGTTCCTGCACTTCTGAATTAAGCTATGCAGGTATTCATTCTCTTGGTCGTTGGACTCCAACCCCAGAGCTGACTTCACTACCAGGTGCAGAGTGTGTGCAAAACATCGGATGTTCTTAAAGCGCCTGTCGGTTATTGCCTTAACCATGTTTGCACCATTGTCTGTGACAAAGAACCCTGCCTGAGGATTCCTGTCTTGCTGATGTAGTTGCCAGCCCTCCAGCATCTTTCTGATGCATGCTAGAATATTGGCTGTGGTATGGGCCTGGTCTGTCAGGTGGGTGTGCAGTAAAGCCCACCTCTACCCTGATACTTGTTCAGTAATAGAGCTGCTGCCTGCCCCTGCCTCAGCCAGATCCCACCAGTGTGCTGTCAGGGAGAGGTAAGAGTGTGCAGCATTCATGGTGGTCCAGATATCGCAGGTGAAATGCACACTCCCCTGTGCCTTAGCTAGCAGTGCTTGGATGCGACTGCGACACTGCTTGTACAGGCTGGGGATGACCTTTCTGCTAAATGTGGTTCTGGAGGTCACTTTGTAATTTGGAACTATGACCTTCAGAAAATGCTTGAAATCCACATTCTCTACTAACTGTAAGGACTGGTCATCAAGGGCAATCATTTCCCCAGTGCTCCTGGTTACAACTTTTGAGGCTGCCTGCCTCCTACCCCAGGATAGATTTACCGCACTCCACCCCATTTCCTCCATGGTGGGTTGTCGCTTCTGCCACATGTCAGGGGGTTGCTGGCCTGCCACCTGACTGCTAGAAGGGGATGAGGGCGTGGGCTGACTCTGCTCCTTTTCAACCACTTTACGCTGCTTGGAAGGGGTCCCTGACTGGTACTGCCACCATCCCCAGATGGCAGTACTGTTGTTGGATGTTGCCGCTTCATATGATGCGTCAAGCCAAAATTAGATAGATGTCCCATTTGCTTGCCTCTGCTAATAGCCCTGCCACAGTAATTACACCGAGCAAAATGCGGGTCCTCCGTCACTTTAAAGTGGCTCCAGATCGCAGATGTCTTTCGTGATCCTCCCTTCTGTATAGCCTTGGGGGTGGATGCTGGCACTGGAACTGAAGTAGTGGGTGCACCTTGAGAAGCAATGCCAGGGGCCTCAGTCATACTCTGTGCCTGCGCTGACTGCTCTTCCTCCTCCTCATCATCATCAATTTCATCTCTCCCCTTCTGCACTGACGTGGAGGCTAAGACAGGACTAACTGATCCTCCTAAAACTTTGTCAGCTATTACGTCTTCCGTTTATGATGAGAATCCCAAACAAGATGATTCTTCATCCGAATCAGAAGCAAACAGTGCCTGCGCTACATTGTCAATGCTAAGTTGAGACTGCTGTCCCACTGCTGCTTTTGGGTATTGACATTTTGTCTTGCATGACTCAGCCTCTCCTTCCCTCACCTCCAAAACTACAGGATCAGAAACAGGTGGTGGCGATGCATCATGTTTAGATTTCATTTTTTTCTGGATGGAACTGCCAGTGCCTGCCCCTCCAAAGAGTTTAGATTGCAACAGGTCCCTTTTTAACTTTAATGGGGGACTGGCACTAGTGCCTTTTAAAGTGCCTCCTCTGCCAGTCCCAATCACTCGACCACATCTAGCTTTCCCTGACATTATGAATTTAATGTCACTGCCTAGTGCTTACTGGCTGCCCTCGGGCACAGTGCCTTGATATGCACTAATGTAATGTGTGTGCACACACTGAGCTTGTAACTTCAAAAGAGGCCCACTGGAGATTTGGCTGCACAGACTGTCCCAATAATATACTTGAGTCTGCTAAACTACCCAGTGCCCACTGGCACAGTGCCTTGATATGCACTAATGTGTAATGTGTGTGCACACACCGAACTTGTAACTACAAAAGAGGCATACTGGGGATTTGGCTGCACACACAGACCACTGCAGTCCCAATATACTTGAGTCTGAAAAACTGCCTGCCCACTGGCACTGATGCCCAGTGCACTAAGAGACTGAGTGAGTTCAATTAAACAGAACTTAAAGAACACAGTACTCTAGATGAGTTCTCATCAATGATCTGTAAAGAGATATTACCTCTTTTCCTACTGGTTATGCTTCTCTCTCTACATCTAAGCATTTTCCTGGATCTGGCCACCACCTTATCACATAATTTTACTACCTTGAGATCATCTGACACTATCACAGCAAGGTCCCTCTCCTGGTTGGAAAAGCTGGAATTGCTGGCATAGCAGGAAAATCGATGAAATATATTTTTCAATGGCAATTCTAGCAAACAAGCTAGAAATTGAATATATCTCTCCAACCCACAACACCCAAATGGTGCTTGCAACCTACCCCAGAGGGTGAATTAAACAAAATGTCACTGCTAGCAGCTTCTCTCCCTGGCACAGAGAGACCATCTCAGAACAACTAAAAAAAAGTGCTTAAAAAAAAAACAGGGCTAGCTGGCATTGCAGCCAAATGAAACACAAATATCTTTTTCTATCTAAGTAACTAGCCTAGCTAGCAATTAAATACAGATTTGAGAACTCAGGCTAGCTCTGAGTGCATCCACGTTCCGCAGAGACAGACCACCTCCCAGCCTCCCCACATCACCCCTGCAAAGAAAGTGTGTGGCACGACGCGTGCTTAAGTATATATAGTGCTGAGTCATCAGGAAAAGCGTCACTGACCACTGAGTGAGAGTGCGATTGGCTGCATTACAAAACTTCTTACCGCTGATACATTGCATTCTGATCTCCTTGCCAGCCTGTCTGACCCACTCTGACAGGGCTGTGAGGTCACTGAATACTCACAGGAAAGGGCTGGTTTTTGGCTATGGATATACCAAATGGCGTTCTCTGATTTGAAATGGCGGTGAAGAAAAGCGTGCGGCACCAAACGTATGGAACGGATGATATGTTATATTTGTGGGGAATCGCAATACGTTTCGTAACCCCACAAATACAACAAATAGGGACATATACGCTGCGGATTGCCAATACGTTGCAAACGAATGCACCCCCCTAGTTACCAGTACCTAGAGTCTGCAAAATGGAATCATTTAAAGAGACCAGTAAGGTTCCTCAGGCCCAGCTGGGGCATGCCCAAACTCTTCCCACCCCCACCCCCAATAAATGTATGCCAGAGCTGGGTACTCCCTTCCTGACCCCACTTACCCCCTTAGTGCTGGCCCATCTAAAAGAAGAGTAAAGACCAGTGTGAAGCCCTCTTGCTCTGGCTTTCATCCCTGGAGTTTCAAAAATGGTGCCAGCCTGGAGGATGTATCTGAAGTGACATCACTTCAGTGCTCGTCTCCAGTGTGGCTTCGTTCAGCCCTTACTCTTCTTTTAGCCAGACTAGCCCTATGGGGGTAAGTAGGGACTGGGGAGGGAGATCCCTGGCCCCAATATATGTTTTGTGTAGGGTAGGATAGGCCCAGGGAGAACTCATGGCTTAATTTTTACAACAGGAGTGGGGGTCTGAGGGCCTGGCTTAGTCCCAATTAGGCTGGCAGGCCCAAGCCCCAGATTGACTTTTTCAAGGCAGGAAGGTGATTGGAGGGCCATGGGGAGTCCCCTTTTTTTTTTTTTTTTTTTTAAATATAATAAGTTTGCTAATATGAAAACTCCTGAAAAAGTTCAGATATTCTCATGGAAGGCCATTTTTTATATGTTCCATTTGGAATGAACTGAAAATGGGCTCATTGGTTTTTAGTATTTGTTTTTAACGAATTCACATCCCTATTAAATTCCCACTCACTGCACCACTGAATATTGACTTTGTTTCTTAAATAGACTGCCCTTTTCCTGTTGAGGGACTAAAACAGACAAATATAAGTTTGTGAATAAACTGCCTCCCTAAAGAAATAAAAAAATGGTCACATTGGTCAAATTATTCAACTAATTATTGGTGTTTTTAATATGATTACAATTTAAAAGAAAAAGTTTAAAAGAAAAATGTATTGGTCAGTTTATGAGGAGACGGTAAATGATTACAATCATAGCGCCGGCAAGGCTGATACTGTCTGGGGCCCATTGCGGGTGAGAGACAGTGGATTAAAAACGAGGCACTTTTGCTCTGATACCGCCTGTCCTCAGTATAGTGATTGGTTTGGTTTAACGAATATAATTATTCAAGAAATTAAAATGAGTTTTTTCCCTCTCTAAAATGAAATGATACAGAAACAATCAAATTCCTGCCCCCCTCCCAAATTTATACCCTCATCATCCAGGTTTCCTCTCATCCTCCCCACCCATTCTAAATTGGTCCCAAACCTTTTAGAAAACAAAAGTGAGGGTCAGAAGGGGTGGAGCTGGGAGGCAGCTCCGGGGTAGGAGGGCTTTGTTGGTTCAATTGGGAGGAGGGGGGGGGGGTTTAGGAGTTCATTGCTTCTTTTTAGGGTGCTCTGTTTGAAAATAGCATACATTACAATGAACACACAAAACTAAATAATGTACAATGACACAAAAAGAAATGAAAACCTTCACAGGCTTGCACCTGCATAACCCTAATGAAAATTTGATTCTGAAAAGCAATTCACAATTGTATTGCCAATTTTTTTCAAAAATTATCACCTACAACTTTTTGTTAACCTTTATTTCTAATGTAAAGCAACATTCAAATCCCCAGAGGATTTTTACCATTTGTTTAGAGGGATACTGTAAAGGGCTGGACAGCACTGCTCTTCCATAGATATGCATGAATTCAGTACAGGGGTTGGCAAATCTCAATATCAGTGTTATTTCCCCTCCTATTTAGATATGACTTGTTAGCCATTTACCTGAATTTTACCATTTTTTCTTTTATTGAGCATTTTAAAGCTTTAGACCCAATTGCAGCAATAAAGTTATGCAAATTTTCTGTAAAGATTCTTCTCCTGTCTCCTTCCTCCTCCGGTTCAACTACCCTGTTATATTGTAACTTTTGTTTCCGTTGCATGTGTTAAATGCACAAAGTTATTGCACCCCCTGTTATCTGTAAACCGGCATGATATGATTGTATCATGAATGCTGGTATAGAAAAGCTTTAAATAAATAAATAAATTAAATAAAAAAGAAATCAGAACATCTGCTGGGCTAGTTCATGTTTGATGGCTGCTATGTCTTCTTCCTTGAATTTGCAAGGTCTTGTTACTGTACCATCATTATATATGAAGGGCCCTTATGGTCTCCTATTAAATTTACCGTAGATCCATGCTCTGACTCAGAGGTACTGTGACCCTATATTACACATCCCCAGGGATGTGTGCACTTGTTGGTATGGACCTGCCAGGAGTATGAAGACCCCTAGACTGAAGAAGAGTTTTCTTCTAGGATCTGGAGAACTAAGGATTCCCTTCCAGGAGTTCACTACAAAGAGGGAGAGAAGGGAGGAGAGTATCCAGAAGGGGTCCCCGGAAACAATAGGGACAGTGAAAACTACAGAAGCTTGCCCGAGTAGAGAGATCAACTCAATTCAGCTTTCTTTTCCTGCAGTTTTTATAACTGCTGTGTCTCACTTGCAATCTCAGAGATGTGCTTCGTTTAAAGATATCGGTTCGGGCACGTCACGGAAAATTTAGTTTTCCCACAGTTCAGGGGGGGGGGGGGGGGTTTCGGCAATTTTCAATGAAGTGCGTTACTGCGCACTAATGGGCCTTACTGTGCACTAACAACCAGTTAGTGCACACTATCTCAGCACAAGTGTGCAGTACACCGATCGAGTGTGCACTAGCTAGATGTTAATGCGCATTAAGGCCCGTTAGTGCACCCTAATAGAACTTACAGTGCACTAAGTATGTAGTAGTGCGCAGTAACTAATGTTAGTGCACACTAAAAAATGCAACTTAAAAATGAAAAAGTATCAATTCAGAGGAGTTCGTTAGCTTATAAAACAGGGTGCACTAATTGGTATTACTGCGCACTAAGAGATATACAGTGCACAGTAACTCTGTTAGTGCGCACTAACACGAAATATGAATTTTGCCAAAATTTCGGCAAAAATCGCTTCATTTCTCGGTGCTACCGAACCATGACAAATTAAACAATATCATTGACATTGTCTAATTTTTGAAAAACAAATGCACATCCCTAGCAGTCTACAGACTGAGCCCAATTAGCAACCATGTATTCCTAGATACTGAATCTGTGGGATGTTTCCTGCTGCATATAGAAATCCTGATAGTCCTGTAGTGGATCTCATCTTGGCATCAAGGAGCTGACTCATGAATGTGGCAAGAATATCTAGGATATTAGCTTGACAGTTTATTGAAGCAACTCCTCAGATTTTAAAGAGGTGAAACATATTTGTGCCAGTAGAAGACCTCTGCACTTTGAATGTGATCATGTTTAAAACATCTGTAAGAAGTGACTAGTGATGATGACTTTCTCTATTGTTGTAAATGAAATATAAGATATTGTGTCTGAATCTTGTTTTTCTCTGCTATATGTTTTAAAAAATAAAGATATACCATAGAAATATCAACTCTTGCATGTGGATTGGTTTTTGCAGAAGCAGAAAACTATTTCTGCTACCCGCTAGTATGGTCTTGAAACGTATTTCCCCCTTATGAACACACATCCTGGAGAGCCTACCTCCAACCACCTGAGAGCAAAAGGGGTATATAAGCAAATACCAGGGCATGTCTCATTTTGACAGTGTCCCTTTAACTGAGCGCTATTTGTAAGGCTACACCATAAACTTTCCTGTGTTTGGGATGGTTTCTCATTCTCCTTTCTACAACATTCCCATTGTTCCAAATATTTTATATATATGATATGGTAACAGTTACAAGAAGCATGCAGCAGTACTGGTCCTTCTGTAAATGCAAATCGCTGGGTCCAATGGTTTCTTGAAATAATTAAGAATGCACCACATGCAAATGTCAGAATAGAAGAAATTTAACAGAGCACAGGGAGAAATGACAATAAAAATGGTCAGATCTCCCTATTATCGCTTGCTGTACATCTCTCAAGAAAGCTGATTCCCAGCTCTGTATGGGTTCCAGCACTATGTGATTTATTGGGTAATTCAGCATTTGCCAGTATGTCTTGTGCTAATTAAATGCATCGCACTCTATTCAGAAATGTCACAATTGATTTGTCTTCTGCAAGCACGGACTTTATTTCAATCTTCTAAAAAAGATTTTATGAGCCCCAGATAACTTATCCTGGCACATTCATCTCCCAGGGCAGCTCCTGCGAGCGAGGGCAGTATAAGAAGAGACCAGCAGTGAATGTTCGATACGAATGTCTTTTGGACAGCTTATTTATCTGTTCTAGGCCGCATGTCTGGGAAGGCAAACTATACAGTATATGGCGACATTACAAGCTGTTCTGTCAACTTGTAAAAACACTTCAGCATGACAGAAGTTAACTGAAAATGATATTGGCAGATTTTATTAGGGTCCAGGCCAAGCCAAGAATGGTCACATCTAAAGTCTTATAGTTTATGATTCATATTCATATTCTAATGAATTGTTTTTTGACTAAATTTTGCAAATTATTAAACTATATTATAAGATGATAAGAAATCTGCTGTTTACTTTAAAGTTACACTGGAGCACTGTGGAAACATTCAAGGTCATGGAATGAATGCCAATCTGTGATTTCACTTAGCATTTCTTGTTGTCTGTTAGTAGCACAGATATACTGGGGAATATTGAAAAAAGAAAACTTTGGGGAGGGTATAGGGTTGAGACTGCCTGAAACATTCCTGTTACACAGTAATGGTTGAAATGGTTTTGCTCGTATCACAGGATGAGCAAGATTGCTGAAAGTCTCAAGCGAGAAAAGCAGGGGAAGAAAGAATACTTCGAGAGCAAGGAAGTAAGGATGATTGGGAGACCACAGAAAAAATATGATACACATTAGATAGTACTGGAAAATAATTATTTTCCATTAGCAGGTAAGCAAATCATACCAATGTTCAGTTGAAGCTCTGTCTAACATGACTCCTTAAAGTTATCAAATAACACCGGCACACAGCACTATTCTCATAAATGTGCATTACAATATTTTAACAAATTGAGTACACAAGGAATGTAATAATATAACACAGTAAATGTGATTTTTTTGACCTGTAAAAGTACCTTCTAGGTACACCTGGCCAGAATCTACATCACTAAACATTTGTACGTATTTTTATGATTTAATGTAACCGAAACGTAATGGCACCTGTTAGAATGTACTATAGTACGCTTACTCCAAACTTACTTATGTGCCTACAAGTAAACTGTTGAGATGGTATATAACTTAGCGACGGTATAGAAAACTTTAAATAAATAAATAAATAAATAAATAAATAAATAAACATTTGGAAGCTAAGGCTTTTATGTATCTAGAGGCAGTTATAGTTCAAGCTTTCACCCATGGCACTCCAAGTTTTACTGCCCCTGCTTTTGAGGAACTGCTGTGTTTCTTTAACAAATTTTCCAAGGATGCTATATTTAGTAACAAATGGGGCTGTAGTTTTAGCAACATGAAGTTGTGCATGTGCCACTGGATTTGACTGAAAGCAACAAATTTGTCATACACCCTCCAGCAATTTGCAAGATTTTTCATCTTTTATTCTCTAATTAGATTTAAAACAGTAGCAGACAGGTGAAAGGCCTTGTATTTTGCTACGGTCCACTGAGCCATACAATCCAATTCACACATCCATCTAGTTCATAGAATATAACCCCAAATAGGCAATAACAGTTTATGAGGGGACCAGCACATGTGTCAATGTAATATCTAAACTCCACTATTTAATAGAAGTGGAAGGTAAAAAAAAGAGGTTCCACAGAATGAGGCAGATATTCAAAAGCCATTTAGACGGATAACTAAAAACATATCCGTCTAAATGGCTTAGTCGAAATATTCGGTGACTTATCCAGCTAAATTCTAGCAGGATATGTTGGGGCATTCCTGGGGCGGGTGGTAGCTGTTCTGGGGAGGAACGGAGTTAACTGGTGAACTTAATCGGCTAACTCTGGCCACGCTGCAAGCAGATCTAAAGTTAGCCAGATAAACTTATCTGGCTTACTTTTAAGATAGGAGGGTATATTCAGTGGCAAGGCTAGGTGTACCCAGCTAACTTACAGGCCGATACAGTAAAGTGCGGCCGCGGTTACCCTGCTTCTAACCCGCTTCTAACTCACAATTTGTCTGCGTAAGTCCAACCCGCGATTCACTACCCCTTTAAACTCATCCTTACCACTTCTTTAAATCAACCGGTAACCCTTTACGCCTACAGCATGTATATGAGATGTAAATGCTCCGATTAGCTATTCCCTCCCATACAGCAATGTGCGCCCCGATTATCTCCTTTTTAACCTGTAGTTTTGCCACGCGTTTAACCTGCTAACTTACCGCCTACCCTTACCCCTGTGTTAGTGTGGAGCGTTGGGTCCGAGAGACAAAATTTCATGGGCAAACGACCCCCTCACCCCCCGGGACCCTTACCCTAGCGTTAGTGTGGTGTGACAGCAATAGGCAGGTTCCGGTCAAAATCCCCCCCTCCCGAAGCAGGGCGCAGGGCGAAAATCGACATGTCATTAAAACAAAAGTAAATAAAGTATAATAAAAGAAAATTCACATGCAGTAAGTTTACTTTTAACAGTCCTCTCTCTCTCTCCTCCTCCCGAGGCGTGTACTGCGGCTCCCCTGCCTCCCGGGGGCAGCCGGCGGCGAAAGCATGCGGGCGAAAGTGAATGAATGCACGCCCGTACACAGCGGGAGCCGGCGGGCGTGCATTCATTCACTCACCTTCGCCGGCGGGCGTGCATGCATCCATCCAACGGAGGGAGCCGGCGGGCGTGCATTCATTCACTCACCTTCGCCGGCGGGCGTGCATGCATCCATCCAACGGAGGGAGCCGGCGGGCGTGCATTCATTCACTCACCTTCGCCGGCGGGCGTGCATGCATCCATCCAGCGGAGGGAGCCGGTGGCGAAAGCGGCTTCCAGCAGCCCCTGTCGGTGAAAGTGAATGAATGCACGCCCGTACGCGGTGGGAGCCGGCGGGCGTGCACTCATTCACTCACCTTCGCCGGCGGGCGTGCATGCATCCATCCAACGGAGGGAGCCGGCGGGCGTGCATTCATTCACTCACCTTCGCCGGCGGGCGTGCATGCATCCATCCAGCGGAGGGAGCCGGTGGCGAAAGCGGCTTCCAGCAGCCCCTGTCGGTGAAAGTGAATGAATGCACGCCCGTACGCGGCGGGAGCCGGCGGGCGTGCACTCATTCACTCACCTTCGTCGGCGGGCGTGCATGCATCCATCCAACGGAGGGAGCCGGCGGGCGTGCATTCATTCACTCACCTTCGCCGGCGGGCGTGCATGCATGCATCCATCCAGCGGAGGGAGCCGGTGGTGAAAGCGGCTTCCAGCAGCCCCCGTCGGCGAAAGTGAATGAATGCACGCCCGTACGCGGCGGGAGCCGGCGGGGGTGCATTCATTCACTCACCTTCGCCGGCGGGCGTGCATGCAACCATCCAGCGGAGGGAGCCGGCGGCGAAAGCGGCTTCCAGCAGCCCCCGCTGGCGAAGGTGAATGAATGTGCGCCTGTGTGTGCAATCTGGTCGCTCAAGGCGTGACGTCACAACGTTTGGCGTCACGGCGTGTGACGTCGGCATTCGCTAATGCACTGCCTTGAGCGCCCAAATTGCATTCATTCACCTTCGCCGGCGGGGGCTGCTGGAAGCTGCTTTGGCTCCCCTGCCCCCGCCGGCGAAGGTGAATGAATGCAATTTGGGCGCTCAAGGCAGTGCATTAGCGAACGCCGATGTCAAATGTCGTGACGTCACGCCTTGAGCTCCCAAATTGCACGCACAGGCGAGCATTCATTCACCGCTGGCGGGGGCTGCTGGAAGCCACTTTCGCCGCCGGCTCCCTCCGCTGGATGAATGCACGCCCGCCGGCAAAGGTGAGTGAATGAATGCACGCCGTACGTTTTCGCCCGCCCGGGAGGAGGAGAGAGAGAGAGGACTGTTCAAAGGAAATTCACATGCAGTAAGTTTACTTTTATTACTATTATTACACTTTATTCACTTTTGTTTTAATTTTCGTGCTGCGCCTTGCTTCGGGAGGGGGGGGGAGAGGACTCACAATCCCCCCTGGTACCTGTCATTTCAAACGTCATTTGAAATGACGTTTGAAATGACAGGTACCAACGCACCCAGGATACTGTATAGGCGCTGTATAGCGCTCTATACAGTAAAATGGATTGCGCGGGCCTAACGCTTCACGGACGCTTCTTGGACGCGGCTTGCATTTGCAAGCTATTTAAATACAGTATCAAGCGGTAGGTGATCCGATCTGTGCGTGCAGCAAACGCGGGTGCGCCCGGCCGTAACGCACCTCTTCCTACCGCTCCTTACGGTATCGGCCTGTTATCTAGCTACTCAGCGGCTGAATATGGACCCCTTTATGTTTAAGCCATGAATGTGCCTTTCAATTTCCTTTTAATCCTGTTGATGAAACGTAAAAGGCTTCAGAATACCATGGAAACTACAGCAACACATGGTACATATTCTGTGCTAAGATAGGAGCCATCCTCTCTCTGAAACAGCAGGACAAGGTGAATCATACCATGTTTGCAGAGCAAATATTTCAAAGGTTAATTACCTGGGTTAGCTTTTTGTTTATTTGTTTAGTTGCTTGTTTGTGCCTATGCCAGCTGAGGCTTTCATCTTGAGAAACCTCAGAAAGTAAGCAGGGTTGGACCTAATCGATGCTGGCGTCCAGAGAAGTGCAAGGAACACCGAGTACTGCATGAAGAGGTAGGGGTGACTCAATAGGGGACACACTGTCCTCGATGCACCAGAAAGGTATATATATAAGGGCTCCAGGTAGCTGGGAGTGCTGCATGTGAGATGACACGCTGCATCACTACAACCAACAAAAAGGACAGACGCACCCAATTTTGAATATTTGTTTTACGGGCCATTCAAAAATGAATTCAACACACAATGAAGTGTCTTTTTGGTGATAAAGCAGACATCCAAAGAGTACGTTGCAGGTGTCCGTACATATGAAACAAGTAAAAGAAAAAAAATCCTACATGCAAAGCTACCTAATCTATTTAAAGGACCGTCTCGCACGCGCAAGTGGGGGCGATTTTAGTAGATGCGTTCAGCGACGCATTAGGGCTTATTTCTCTGTTCCCTCCCAGTTCACCTCAGTAAAGGACTGTACTTCCTAAACCCCCTACCTTTTAGAGTTAATTCCCTGAGTTCCGTGTTCATTGTAAAGCCTGTTGCTGCATTATTTTTTTTTCTGTAAACCGATGTTCCCAACGATTGTCGGTATTTAAAAATGTAAAATAAATAAATACAGCTTAATTACCTTTTCATTGATGCCCTATATCAGTGGTCCCCAAACCTGTCCTGGAGGGCCACCAGCCAGTCGGGTTTTTGGGATATCCTCAATGAATATGCATGAGAGAAAATGTGCATGTTATGGAGGCAGTGCATGCAAATTTTCTCTTATGCATATTCATTGAGGATATCCCAAAAACCCGACTGGCTGGTGGCCCTCCAGGACAGGTTTGGGGACCACTGCCCTATATCCTTTCACACCTGCAAAAGGGGCAGTGGAAGGAGACACGATGTTGAATTTTCAGTAGGGCGCCTATGAGACCATATGGACCTGTACTTTTCAGTCTGCACAAACCCAATCAATGTTCAAATGCAGGATACCCGCATGCATTGAATATTGCTCTGCCACTAAAAAGTATTCATATGTACTTCCCCGGTGTTAAGGAGAGGTGTAAAGGATGTATCTAAGTGGCATGATTATTACATATGCACATTTTAAATAGTGAAATATACATGCAGATTTTTCAGACGCTACAGAAATGCCCCTCCCTCCATGCAGCTATGAGTCCCATTTAGTAAGCAGCCCAGACTTTCATGGAAAGTCACAATTTGATGCATATATCTTTTCTACCAGCACTTGCATGCAAATAAGCCTGGTGAAAATGTTATACGGTAGATTTTAAGAGCCGTCCACACGTTTGCAGGCACAAGCACATGGACACGCCAATTTTATATCATGCATGTTATAAAATCTGCTGCCCAAGTGCGCATGAGCTTATATCATCACAAATGCCGTCTCACGCACGTAAGGGGGGGAATTTTAGTAGATGCGCTCAGCGATGCATTAGGGCCTAGAACATAAGAACATGCCATACTGGGTCAGGCCAAGGGTCCCTCAAGCCCAGCATCCTGTTTCCAACAGTGGCCAATCCAGGCCACAAGAACCTGGCAAGTACCCAAAAACTAAGTCTATTCCATGTAACCACTGCTAGTAATAGCAGTGGCTATTTTCTAAGTCAGCAGCCTATTTCTCTGTTCCCTCCCAGTTCACCCCAGTAAAGGAGCAGACTTCCTAAACCCCCTACGTAACCTGCCTCCCCTTTACCCTACTAGCCCTGACCCCTGAAACCCCGCTGACTACCCTAAATTTTGTTTTCTTCTTACCTGCAATCCATAGCAGCAGCAGCAAGTTCCCCGGCTGTGGGATCCCGGCGCGTGCTTATGCGCGACACTGACTTAATGGCGCTGCCCCAGCCTGCCCATGTCCCACCCATGCCCTGCCCAGAACCCACCCCCGGCCCACCCCTTTTTGCAAAAAACCTCTCCAATGTGTGTACCGGGAGAAACGTGCATGGATGCGGGCCTCTTAAAATCATGCGCGCCCCAGTCACACATTTATCTCCCGGATTTGCCAAGGGTAGGGCTTTTAAACTTCACCCTTAAGCGCACACTATCCCTGTAAAGCGCATATTTTCACAAAGCTCATTATTAACCGGCTGCTTTGAATGATTTTGAATCGCAGGAGCTCATTCTTGAATGTGCATTATGTTTATTACTTGTGAAGAGAAAAATGTGCAATTTTTTTTTTCTTCAAAAAGAAGCACTACACATGTAAAAATTCATAAAAGTGAGAAACTCCAAAGCTTCTGCATTTGGGCCATTTTTGTGTGGTTTTGCATGCATGGTCATCTGTCTGTGAAAATGTTTATAGCTCAGTACATTGGCCTCGAAAGGTATGTACACCTAAGCCTTTGAAAATATCCCCCATGATGTACGTTTTACACTAAATTTTCAAAGTCATTTACATGCCTCAAACTTGCTTTTGTGTGTGTAAATGGCTGTTCTAAAACCAGAGTTCAGTGCCCAGTTATGTGCCTACTTTTACATAAGCTGCAAAGAGGCATTTCTAGGGACAGAACTGAAATGTACACGCCTACATTTTTATTTTCAGAAGATTTGCATGTAAGCTAACCCACGCAAATTTCACCCTCTGCAGTGGAGGTATAACTTTATGCGAGTTAATTTGCGCACGTACCTTGTCAATTACCTGATCATTTGACAGCAAATTTATGCAGAGACGTCTGCTTTTGAGAAGGTTGGGTGAAGGCCGTGCGCACAATCTATTTGCAGAAATTAGCCCCATCCACACAGTTATTTGGGGTGCCAAACACTGAAAAGAAGCCAAAGGGGGAAGAATGTTCCCAAATTATTGTTGGCACAAGCTCAGTCGTCTACGTCGCGGAGAAGCCGTAACGGGGGAAGGTCACCCAAAAGGGGAACAAATTCCTTTCTCTTTTCAAGCCATCTTGTTCCTCCTCTGCCGGACTGTCCTTGAAGTTTATCCCTTTCACTATTGTCTCTGACTTGCTCATTAACAACAAAAAAAAAAAGTCATCGTTTTTTTTTTTAGCAAACGTTAACTGACGCCTAAAACATCTCCAGCACTCTTCTAGATGAATAAAAGCATATTTTACTGCTGTGTTCTCTGATGCTGTGCGGTACCATTCATCATTACTATTAGATATTCTGGAAGAGATGCACAATATATATCACTTACTGTGTAGAAAAGGATTGCTTTTTTTTTTTTTTCCCCTGTAGCACCAAGAAAGGTCCTAGCAACATTTTCCAAAGCCAGTCAAGGAAAAGAATCTCTCTCTCTCCTATCACTGCAGGTCTCTCCCTCCCTCCCTTCTCTCTGTAAGGTCAGAGGATGACTGATAGACCTGCATGACAGTAAGGACATGGGCTAGCAGATTGTATCTCCTGGGGACCTCATGCAATCAGCTCTGTGGAGAGAGATACTTCCTCACCAAGGCTCTAACGAGCTTACAGAAAATCTCGCTGAACCCAAACATGGAGTGATCTAACAATTAGAAGTTGAAAACCTCTATTCTCTTACTTTTTGTCATATTTCACTTGTGATGTTAATAGGTCTCTTTAATTCTCTTTAAATATGCCTTTAAATAGTTCTGGTTAGAAAATTAGGCTGCCGGGTGAGCAAATATTTGACAGGATGGCTGTGGTGAATCATTTTAGCATTAAGCATTCTTCTCTATTCCAGCACATTTTTTTTCAACATAAAGGCAGCTTCTATGCTATTAACTGGTTGAATCTTACATCTGCAATGCCCTTTGCTCCCTAGGTATACCTGGGGATTAATAATTCTTTGCAAATGATTTACTGTGCATAAACTAAACAGGTCTTATCTTACACAGCTGTGCACACTTCTCTCAAAAAAAAAAAGTAATTCTCCCATTGTAGATAGATCTGTGCAGGTGTGTAAAAGGGAAGGGTATGTTGGCTCTAATTCAGTCCTAACTAGGGTACAAGCCACATCTGACTTAATGTGACTTCGATTAAATACCAGCCAGTTTGTTTTGACTGATCAAAACCTAGTCTAACCTCAGCTTCGTATTGGGTTTTATTGTTGATCTTGTTTTCAAGTACAAGTGTCATTTTGCAGACCAGATACTCTTTTGCCATCCACCTACTGTAACATCGTTGCCAAAACTTCCTGTTAATGTGGAAGAAATGCTTAGAGCATGAAAAATCTTTCTGCTTCCCTCTCAAATGATAAGCTCTGCAGATCTGTTTTGATCCAAATCATATTAAGAAATTCACAACAACTTGATTTTCTGAACTAGTTTGAACTAACATTTCAGGATAGTTTTATTAAAATAAAATAAAATAAAATCTAAGCCAAAAAAAAATCTAAGCCAAAAGCAAGTAAGACAGATACAGAGAACTGGATTTTGATATGAGCCAGGTTGCAGCTTGCTTAAGAAAGTCTGGTAAGTAGTCAAGATGGTTCACAGTGGAGTCAATCATCAGTGCATCATTCTGTGGTATAAAAAGTATTTTTTCTTATTTTTTATTTCCTTCTTCAGGATTTAACTGTTTATAATTTCTGAAATTTCCTTCCATTAACCCATTCACACCATGATGAATCCAAGTAAATTGACATGATGCTGAGCTGACTCTCTTCAGACCCCTGTGCAGGCATCACACGGAAACACATAAAACATGAAGGCATTACAAGCAGTGGGATATGACCAGAATAAAACATTACATGCCTTTTACTCCACAAAAAGGTCAAAATATACTAAATGCAAAAATATCAATGCAAAAAAGAAAGGAGACCTAGGAAGGGGAAACTGACTCTGTTTCAATCCTACTGCATCATTCTTCAAAATGTATTACACCTCTGGGTTTGAGGGGAGAGAGAGAGAGAGAGAGAGAGAGATTTGACATCATTTGGAGTGAGGAAAGTCTATCAAAGATGAAATTTTGTTGTATTGTGTTCTCTCACCCCACTGGTACAAAATTTCATCTTTGTTAGACTTTCCTCACTCCAAATGATGTCAAATCTTCACCAAGGTGTACTGTGCTGTTCGTACGTCTCATGCTACATGCAAAACTGTCCCCTAAACCCTAAACCACCTCTAACATCTTAACTCAACCTATTAGGTGACCCTCCTAAAGAGATTTAAATACTTACTACTATGAGGGCCTTGTAGATGGTCTCTCTCACTCCCTTCCTCCAGTGTGATAATGCAAAGCAGTAACTCCTAAGCATGCCCCTTTTTGTTATCACTGCATTATTAAGACTTTTTGATGAATCTAGGGGCTAGTTAGCTGTCTCTGTCCTAATATGGCTTGGATTAAAATGCCAACTAGTTTGACATGACTACCAAAAATCCAATCCAGCCTCAACTTGGTGGTATTGATTTCTTTTTGAGCCTGCTTTCAAGTAAGTAGAAGTGTCGCTTGCAGACCAGATACTCTTTTGATATCCACTTGCTGTAACATCACTGCCAAAACTTCCTGATGAGCAGGAAGAAATACTTGGAGCACAAGAAATCTCCCTGCTTCTCTTTCAGCTCATAAATTAGGAAAATCACATTTGATCCAGCTCAGTAACAGGAATCCAAGACAGCTTGATTTTCTGTTAGTTTGCACTAAAATTTTAAAATGGTTTAGTTAAAAGCTCCAAGTCAAAGCAAATCAGGCAGATCCAAGCAAGCTCTGAAAATCTGATATTGATGTGAGCCGGGTTACAACTAACTCAGAAAATTTGTTAAAGCATCCAAGCTGTGCTAAAAGCATTTAAACAGGCTCACAGTCGAGTAAACTGTGAGGTATTATTCTTAGGTATAAAAATAGAATTATCCATTTACTGTTCATATTATTGTAAACAGACTGTTCTACCCAAATGTAATTCCATAGCAAACCAGACTCGTAATCAATAATTATTCTACTGAAATATAGAAAACAAATCAGAAATATTTACTATAAGCAAGCAAGATCATTAAGATTCACCATTGCATTTATGATTACCTTCCTCAGGAGTTATCTGGTGGGGTGCGGGTGGGGGGTTGCTTCTAAAATCTCCTTCTGTTTTGAAGCTCCCACCACTACGCAGTCTAAGTAAATTGGATTGCTGCTGGGCCGACCCTTATTGGAGCCCCCCTGCAGTTATCACACTGATACAGGTAAAATATGAAGCAGCACAAACAGCTGGAGAGTGAACACAGGGAAAAGAAAATTTAAAACAGATGTGCATGATCAGAATACAAAATAGGCATCTTATAGTAAATACAAGTATTTACAAATTGAGAAGGCTTAGACAAAAGACTTAATTAGGATCCAACTGAACTGAGAAACAGGCAAGTTGATGTTTGAAGAATCAAGCTACTACGGTTATTTGAAAATAGATGAATCTCAGTGCTGTAGGATATTACAAATTGTAAGATTTTTTTTTTTTTATGAGTAGCCCTATATTATTTTCTCCCTGCTTGCTCCTCTGCTATAAATCTGTTTACCGAATTGACCTTACTGGCACTGGAACTCTTTCACTGGGCTCAACACGAAGGGTTGTGAAATCTGGATCCTTGAGTTTTCTTTTATCCCTTCAAGCTACAGCAGATGCACAGAGGTCCATATTCAGAGATAACTCAAAAGTTGTCCGGCTAAATGCCAAATTTTACCATTTACCTGGCTAAATTTTAGCTGGATTACTTAGGATCATTCCGGGGGCATTTCTGAGAGGAGCTAGGTTAGCTGCCTAAATTTTCTGGCCAATTCTGGTAATGCCATAGAGCTGTCCTAAAGTTAGCCTAATAAACTTCTCCGTCAATATGCAGCAGTGCAGCTGCAAATTTGAATCTCTCTCCAAACTTAGCCAGCCAGTGACTGAATATGGACCTCACTAATTACCGCCTATTTTCCCCAAACCCTCAATGTTCCAGAAACATATAGAGCTGTCATATATCCAATAAAATAGATGAGCTTTCCATCAGCGCAAAACCACAATTAGTCAAGAAAATGCAGAGAGGAGAGAAGGAAAGATGAAAGTGTGAAACTGAAACTTCACTGGACTCAGGATTTGGAAGTGACCTTGAAACTGTTCCTGAACTTGGCTCAAAAGCATATTACCTGCTATATTTAGGGACCAGTTTTCAAACCGGCCACAGTGGCAAACTTCATTAGTAGTTTTAACATGCAGACTTTATATGAATTTTCAAAAAGCATGCTCAAAAGACAGTCTGCCCCACATTCTCCAGCCTGCCCCAGTGTAGGGGCTCATAGCTGAAGCAGAAGACCTTTTCAGAGAGAGAGAGAGAAGGTGGGAAGCATTGCCTTCACAACAAGGCTCTGAGCGTGTCCTGGGATCAGCCAAAAGATACCTAGTAGATGAAAGTTGTTCAGGAGAGTCTGAGGAGAAGATGGAGAAAGGATTCCAGCAGGAGGATGCTGAAAGCTCTATTGAGGCTGCAGTAAAATCATGCTTTACACATAATTCTCCCCTATAATGTTCACACATATGTAAAAAATATGTATGAATAGTGAGATAAGTCTTAAAAAGCCTTACTTATCCATGGCACATTTTAAGCCTTATCCAATTATCTTAGCTTAAGACACACAAGCAATGAGCAAATCTCAGTCCGTTCATGCTTGTAACAAATTCTTCTTATAATCACAACATACCCTTAAAAAACAATCACAAAAACAATTCCACATCTCCATTTAACTGTGCTGCATTATTTGTTTTCTTTTTGTGGTGTTTTAAAATTCCTCTCTTTCACCATTAAACCAAAGCACACCAAATATTCTCACTTTCTCTCCACTTCTTGGTCTTCTACGTATCTCTCTGCTTCTCGCTCCCTCTTTCCTTCTATATCTTGTATGGTCAGCAGCCAACACTCTTCCATCTTCAAACCCACAATGTATGTTGGCAGTTGAGCTCTTTATACAGAGCTGAGCAACATTAGAAACACCTGGTAGCAGGTACGAGGGAAACTAATGCCAGTAGCGAGCATGCACTCATTAGCATGAGTGCACTAAACTGAGCATGCTAAGATCTGCAGTCCACAATGATTCCCTTCCCATACTCTGAAGGGTATAAAAAGAAGACCAGATACCAGGAAGCTTCTCTAGGCTGATGGGAGAATTGAGAGAGTAAGAAAACACCAGAAGAGCTGGTTGATTATGATCCGAGAATGAGAATATAACCTCTGTCAGTTTCATCATTAGCAATCTAGCATAACTAGTAGATCAGAGGACTGGAGACCATGACTTCTATCTAACTGCCTTCACATCTACAATCCACCCCTCCCTCAGTCAAGCATCAGCCGCCAGCAGAGCCCATTGCACAGTGGCCAAAGATGAGGTCCAGCTGGGCCACTGCAGAGCCCAACCCATGATGATCAAAGAAGAAACCCATAGGCCACCACAGAGCCCATCCGATGGCAGCCAAAGACAAGATCTGGCTGTTCTGCAACAGAGCTCATCCTGCAGCAGCCAAAGAAGAAACCCAGATCATCACCATGGAGCCAATCCCATGATGGCCAAAGACAAGGTCCGGCTAGACTGCTACAGAGCCCATCCCACAGTGGCTGTAGAAAAAGGCCAGGCCACTACAGAGCTCATACCACAGTGGCCAAAGAAAAAAAACGGGTAGACCACCATGGAAGAGGAATGGTAGGCCACTGACAACAGGGCATCTTGAATCTAGTTTACAGCTAGATGGATAAATCAGATAGGAAGTGGGCAGACCATGGAATAGGTTTCACAGACAGATCGAACAATTTCCCAATTATGACTTTAATAAACACCAGGACAAGGGTATACTATTTCCACAGTTGAACCACTTACTACTTGTTCCCAACCCAGGGTAATCATAATATCAAGAAAAGTCTCACAGCTTATGGATAAGGTTAACTTATTAACTGGTAAATAATTACTTAAAATGATTCATTGTTTAAATTAGATTTGGAATTTAACAGCTGTTCAAAAAAGGGAGAACAATTATTGTCCATCAGGCTAGGATGAACATCAATAAGTCATATACTCAAATCATTAGATGATAAAAGCATCATTTCATAAGCTGAATTATTGCAGAGATTCTCAAAAGAAAGGTTCAAGTGAGGGATTGAAAACATGTCTGGTTTTTTTTAAATTTAACATTGAATTTTTTCTGCAATATGTACATTACATTAAGCATCATTTGACAACAATAAACCAATTACAGATTCGTTAACCCTCCCCACCCTCCCCCCTGAGTAGGAAGCGCAGATGGTCATCACGTATAATGTGTCCAGTGGCATCAGTAGGTATCAAGAGAGTACCAACCACACCCAGAACAGCAACAGTTCAGGAGTCAGCAACAAAAGCCTTACTACTAGCTGCACACACGATCTCAATGGGATCTCCCTGGTTATCATCATTAAAATCGATACAAGTGAAAGAAGAATAAAAAGGTATAAGAATATAACAACAGGTTCCCACACTTCAATTCTCAGCTAAGCTACGCAATCTGACCTGCCATGTCACCTTCATTAAGAGTAGTATAATATGAAAAGATGTGGTTGGGCCCCAGCTCTGTTTGCTTACTACCTCCATCTGGGAATACCTTCCACACTTTATAAAATGAAGCTAGCTGTTTATTTTTTGCAGCTGTCAGGTAAGCGAGTTTACGGTGTCTACTTAGCCCGGCCAGGACTTCTGACAGAGTAGGTACTGTCATGGATTTCCAATATCTAGTAATAGCCACTAGGGCCGATAACAGGACATTAATACGATCTACTATCAACTGTTTTTGCAATATTGTTCTTAGCCAATCTATAATAGTCTGCCAATATGGCAAAATTTTGGGGCAATCTCACCATATTTGCAAATAAGAGCCAATGTTGCCGCATTCCCTCCAGTACTGAGGAGATATAGTGGGATAAAGTTTATTTAGTTTCTCCGGAGTAAGGTGCCATCTATACAACATTTTATATCCATTTTCTTGCAAATTAGCAGAAATCGAACTTTTGCCTACCCTCCTATATATATTCTCTCTCTCTCTCTCTCTCTCTCTCTCTCTCTCTCTCTCTCTCTCTCTCTCTCTATATATATATATATATATATATATACACTCTCCCATTCTTGCCTGGACAGCTTTTGACCCAAATCAGTTTCCCATTTAGCTTTATATGCAGGAGAGTGCTCCCCAGCATTATTTAATAGTCCATACATTTTTTAAATCACCTTGCATTGAATATCAGCCGTAAGGTATAAGTTCTCAAACAGGGACCTGGTATTTCTAAAGTTGTGGAGTAGTGCAAAGTGCAGTAATAAAGTGTTTGATTTGAGCATATACTAAGAAGCTGATTGCTCCTAACTCATATTTTTGAGACAGCTGATGTAGACTAAACATTGAGCCCTCCTTAAACAATTGCCCGAAATGAGAGATGCCTGCTTGTTGCCATTTTCGAAATGTTTCTGATTGAAAGCCAATCACAAAATCCTTATTATGAAAAAGGTGAGTTTGATAATAGTAATTATGTTCTCCCACTAAATTCTTTTTCCATTTAGTCCATTTCTTAAGAGTGGTTTGAAGCGCCCACAGAAGGGATAAAATAGGGCGCCAGGTATGCCGCAGCTGCCACGGTATAGCCTCCAAAGGCATAGTCCCAACCATTATTTGTTCTGCCGTGACCCACTGCTTCGGTGCGTGTCTACGGTGGATATCTAGCAAGGCCCTTAACTGGGAGGCCACATAATAGTGATGTAAATTTGGAACCCCCAGTGTCCCTTGGCATTTGGGAAGAAAGAGGGTACATCTAGCCACCCTGGGAAGGCGTCTTCGCCAAATAAAATCGAAAATTTTCTTTTGCAATCAATGCAAAAGCGCTGAGGAAAGCTGTATTGGGAGTGTTGAGAACAAGAAAACATGGCTGTTTTAAGCAAAATAGGTAGTAAATCCATTAGGTTATTCAGCTGGATGAGAAGATTATATGCAAAAATTCATTCAAAGTTCAAGAAATGGCATTGATATATATGTATTTGTATACATGGTCATCATCACAGCAGAGGGCTGATTTTATTTTATGTTTCATATTGTTTTTATTATGTATATTTTATTCCGTAAACTGCCACAATTGTAGGAGTGTGTAGTATAGAAATGAGACAAATAAATAAATGGGCAAACTGCATTTGGTTAGGAAATATCAATTTAGGCACAATAAATGTGAGTCTATTTGCAAGAAGCTTTGCAAATACTTTGATATTTTGACTCCATAGGGATACAGATTTACAAAATTCTGGCTTAGTCAAATCTTGTCCCTGTGAGTATGACTGTGATAATGGTATTCTTTAGGGTATTCAGCATATGTCCCACTTTAATCATGTCTTAAGAAATGCTTTTCAAACTATCCAGAATCTGAACACTCAGAATCTTATTTAAAAAAACAAAAACTAGCATCTAGGCCATCTGGACCAGGTGACAAAATTAGGCAGCTCTTTAATAACCCTAGAAATTTAAATATGTAGTTATTGGTATATTGAGATGCTCTAACTCTCATTGCGACAACACAAGAGTCAGCAATCCTGCCATAAATAAACTATAAACTTCAATATTTTCTGGATTTACTGTGCATAAGTTTTTATTAAACTGTCTAAATGTATCACAAATCTTAATAGATGAATTGTGAACAACTCCCTTAATATCCTTTAGAGCATGTATAAATTTAGTTCAATGTTGAGTTCTCATCAAATTAGCAAGCATTTTGTTTGATTTATTATCATAGAGAAATAAACCTATGTTTCAGAGAATGCAAAAATCTAGATGATCTTTGGTGCATAGATTGTATAACAATTTTTTAGTATAAATGAAGCACATGTCTTATCAGGGCCAAATATCTATTGTTTATAGATATCAAGAACTTTCCCTAAACCAACAATATTCTTTGCAACTGCTCATTCCTTGGCTATGACTAAACTAACAATGTAATCCCTAAGGACTGCTTTTTCAATTTCCCAGAACAACATTGGATTATATTTATGCTGTGCATTCAGGTCATATTGATTCCATTTTTCTTCTAGGAACAACCAAAATTTTCTCATCATGCATTAACCAAGGTGGCATCTTTTGGTTACCAATTGAGATATCAGGCATCTTAATGCTAAACACACAAAAGATCACAATAGTCTCTATATTTGTCTCAGAAAATGTATTAACTATTCTTTTTTTCCCATTTGTGCCTTAGGTCTCCTGACAGCTTTCCCAGCTTCTCTTAGCTTTTCTAGATATTGTTCCTTTTTTCCCTTACTTTTTCAGTCACTTCTTTAGAAAACCACAGTGACCTCTTTTTCCTTTTACCTTCATTTACTTTTCTAACAAAAAGGTCTGCTGCTCTTGTAATATTTCCTTTTAGTTTTGCCAAGTGCCAACTACTCTTCTATTTTCTCGAGCTTATCCCATACATTTAGTGAATCCTTGAGCTATTCCCCTGTCATAACAAAGTTAGTTTTCCTAAAGGCCAGGACACTCACCTTCGAGTGAACCATCACTGTCTGTGCCCTAATACTGAACCACACCATCCAGTGATCCCTGGATCCCAGGTGATACCCCATTATAACAACATCAGAAATACTCTTCCTATTCTTATGCACCAGGTCCAGGATCACCCCCCTCTCAAGTTGGTTTGGTTACCAATTGCCAGAACAATTCTTCCTGCAGACAATCCAGCATCTCCCAATCAACATCTCGCAGATTGATACCACCTACCAATAGATCTCCCTTTTCATAGCAATTTTGTGAGTATCTTCAATTAGATCTCTATCCATTTCTTCTGCCTGAGATGGAGGTCTGTATAAACGGATATTCCATTTCCTCTTTCCAGGTTAAGCCACAGTGCCTTCCTCTTTCTTTATAAACTCTGCAGTTCTGTTACTTTAATATTACTTTTTATATTAAATAGCACCACTGTTCCTCACTTTCTTCCTATTTTGTCCTTCCTAAATAAGATTATAGCCTGGTATAACTATATCCCAGTCATGTTCTCTGTATACCACGTCTCTGTGATCACTTCTATATCCAAGCTTCCCTCTTCCATGACTGCTTTTAGATCTGGGACTTTATTTCCCATATTATGAGCATTAGTGTCCAGAGCTTCTCCAATATTGCCTTTTTTTTTGTTCCCATTGCTTTATAAATGTTTCATGTTTTACTTACGTGAGGACTTTTACTTATCTTATGGCTTTCTCCAACAATGATCCTTGTTTGTTGCCCTCCTTAGAGGTCTTGCCAGTCTGATTTGATATTCACGGTGCACAGTTATTGATTGCTTGCTAAATAGCGTGGAGGGTGGGCATAGCATGATATTATTTAGCATTAGCTCCGTAACTCCTAATTTGCTCATGATGTTCCTTCATTTACATGCGTGGACAGGCACATTTTTGCATGCTTATGCTAATGGAGAAGTCCAGAAGAGGTTCAGAGCCTACTAAGGGGGAGCCCAGAGGAAGAATTCAGAGGATGTATATGGCATCTAGATATTTAAATATAGCATGATTAAAAGACTGGGTCAGGGACTGGCCAGAGGGGAGAAACTGTCCCGACAGCCCTGCATGCCCTGTGAAAGCTTATTATATTTATATTTATCAGTTACTTGTTTGAAAACCTGGGGTTCCACGCTTTATTTAGAAATAAACCTTGTTTAACACCCCCTTCATCATTTAGTCTCACAAAAGCTTATTAGGAGACAACCATCCCCAATCAAGTACTTTAAGTTCACTATACCAAATATTTCTCTGGCTAACTTTGGGAGTTACCTGGACAAATCTGTGGGGTTCAAATACCCCTCACTGAATGGGTACATTCTGTCCAGGCATACCGTGGCCCACGCACAGTTTACCTAGACAAACTGAAGTAGAACAGACGGCATTCCTGGTGTGAGGATGTACTTTGGCTGCTAGGCCCTGATATTCAGAGCTCTTCAGCTAAAGCTAGTCAAGTAAATGTGGGCAGCAGCCCACACCCTTGACTGAAGTTAGCCAGATAAAATAGTAATCCATTCACAGACTTGAAAGAATAAATATGCTTCACCTCTTAAAAAGAGCAGAAATCCATTACAATAATCTGATACAGCACATCTGATGTAAACGTATCTGGCTAACTTTAGGACTGTTCTCCACATGACTGAAGTGACTCAGATAATTCTGACTATCGGGGTTATCTGGCTAACTTAACCAGTCAATTTATCTCTGCCCCCAGTCACCCCCAGAATGCCTCTGACTTATCTGGATAGGTTTTATCCGGCTAAGTCCTTGACTGAATATGTGCAGATAAGTTGGAGGCGACGAGAGCGGCAGGAAATTAAAAACTCAGGGTTTGTCTGGTTAATTCCAGCATTTAAGCCAGACAAAGCCTTTTCACATATGGTCCTCTAAATCTTTTCATTTAGACCTGATGGAACCAATCACCATATTTAAATAAAAAAAAAAGTTATTCTAGTTCATTGAGGCACTTCTAAGGAATGCTTGATATTAAGTTGTTATTTTACTAACAGTGCATCTATTTTATTTGTATGGATATAGCTGCAAAGTTCCACCATACAAATTCTCACAGTTCTCTTGGTTTTCCTAGCATTTAACAAGTTGTGTGGACGTAGCAGTACCTTTATCACATACTGTATGTTAACTTTGTGAGCAGTGGCCAAAAATGAGAAAACAAAAATGTAAAGGTAAAATTGAATGGAATTTAAATAACAAATGTATCTGCCAGATTGCTTAACAGTCACTTAAATCTGAGATGATTTTAATGTAGATAATAAAATAATGATAAAAAAAATAATAAAAAAAATGAAGACAAATGAAGGATACTATCAAACACTCAACATAGCAACCTTTTGGCAAATTACCTGCATCTGAGTAAAACCTAAATAATCTTATTATACACAACAAACAAAAAACAGATGGGGTGAATTTTCAGTTACTTGTATAAAAATTGGCATATTCATGTGTGTAAGTACTTGTACTTGTGGACATGCTGTTTTATAAACTTCAAACATGTATACATATTCTCACTTTTGCGCACACATCTATTTGTCTGAAAAAGGGGCAATATAGGGGTGTTCCAGGATGGGGCCAAGAGTTATGCACAAAGAGGCAAATTTTAAAAGCCTGATGTGCGGATCAATTAAGGGATGTGGGGAGAAGTCGGGCTCGCGCGCGCCGAGCAGATTTTGAAAGCTGCCAAGGTATGCGCGTATCTCCAGCAGCACGTACATCTTGAAACTTTTCAAAAAGGGGTGGGGGCATGGTGTGGGTGGGGCATTTCAGGGTGTGAGCCTAAGATATATACACGTAAATACCGATGTGACCCGGTGTGCGCTGAGGCCTCCCGCTGCATAACTTTACGTCTGCTATGGATGTTATGTAAATTAAAATGTAAAGAAAACGAGGAAGATCTGTGGGGATTTAAGGGTTGGGGATAACTGGGGGTGGGGGGGGGGGGGCGTGAAGGCTATCAAACCAGGGGGGTTGGAGGACTTATCTTTTAACTGGGCGAACTGGGGATGAACTGGTAAAACTGGGAATGCCGTCAGCTTGCGCCCATTTTAAAATCCCCCAATTTACATCGTAGAATGGGATTTGCATGCAGATCCGCACACCCACTTAAAATTTGATGCACATGTGCATGCAGCCAGGCTATTTTATAAAATGCGCATATGCAGTCACTTGTTATAAAATGGCCGTGTACCTGGACGCGGGCCGATTTATGCACGCAAATGTGTGCACGTATGCCAGTTTGAAAGTTACCATCAAAAGTTGCTGTCAAAGGGTGAATTTACCAAATTACACTCCCTCCACTGCTTTAGCTTCTTGAGGCAAGTTAGTCTGGCAGGAACTGTAAGAGTTTGACTGCTTCCTTTTAGTTTAAATGCTTTTCTTGCAGCCACTGTCCTCCCTTGCTGCAGCAGTTCTAAGAACTCCTTGACAAGTCTTAGATAGCTGCACAGCGTCCTGCTTATGATCTTCCCCCACTGTTAACCATTACAGAAAGTTTTAAAGCACAGTTCTGTATCTCTGCAGTCTTTCCCATATCCTCCCTTCTCCCTCTCTGTAGCAGTTCCCAGAATCATCCAGCAATGTCTTGGATAGCTGCACAGCGTCCCTCTTAAATATTCCCTTCCCCCACTGTAACAGTTCCAGCCAGTTCTGTATCACTGCATAATCTTTCTTGTAATACCAATAATTACCTTCAGCTCTGTCAGTCCAACTTCCAGGATGCTTGTGTGGGTAATCCCTTATCCGCTACCAGGAGAGACTCCACTCCTTCTCCCTCTTCACCTCTACAAGATGTCTCCTGAGGTTTCCTGCTCACCCTACTCTTGGAAACCCCTTTCCCAGAGTCCCATAATTCCACCAACCCCCTTTGCATTTTGGGATATGTAGTCTTTTGTTTATATTTTGCTCTGGGAGCTTCTTGTCTTTTACCACTCTGGCCTTTCCTACTCCAGGGGTCACTCTCCCCCTCCTTCAGCAGACATGATGGGACATATAATCCCATCACAGTTGCTATTTTATACAAGGCTTACATGAGTGTATATGGTAACTTATTCACGCAGTTTTACACCTGCTAATTATCTCACACAACTGATATCCAATTGGCTTGTTGTTAATTATTGGTTGGGTGGAAGGTTTGGGTGAACTGGGGGGAGTGAAAGATGAAGAAATAAATGAGTCTCAATGACCTGGAGAAGGAATGGATGAACTGGTAGAGGAATCGGAAAACAGGTCATTTAAATTCCATTAGCAAGTTTTAAGATATACCAATTTGTGTGCATAAACCAGGTTTTATGTGAGCATGTCATATTTTTTTACACATAAATTATACATCTCTATGTTGCTAAAATAGGTAGGAAAAGTATCTGTGTTCAATGCATTGAAATACGCTTTTTTCAATGCATTGCAGGTGTTCAAGTGTAAGCATACATACACGTGTATGTTGCGGGACATGGTGCGTGTGCCCTTGCGGTGAGAAGTAACCTCGTCTGGGAATGGAGCGAAGACCGAGCCCCTGCCGACCTGTACAGCCTCAGTGAGACCAACCTCACAAGGTTGGCCTTTAAGTAGTCCTCCGACCACTGCAAGCTCTTTCGGACCTGCCGCTGAGAAACGGCAAAGGCGGCAGGCCGGGCAGGAGGCAAGGGTGGACTGGAACCAAAGTTGAAGACTCTGATGCTGATGGAGACGGGCTCAGTTGAAGATCAGACTCAGATGAAGATCAGACTCAGACGAGGTGAGGATGAGGCAAGTTAAAATCAGGATAAAACTCAGGATGGAGAAGACTCCAGATAAGACTCTAACACCCACAGCCAGGAAGGAGGCTGCAGTGGCCAGAACGGCCCTCAGGCTATCCACTGGAGCACTGCCCACCGGAGGCTAGGCGTAGCCGGAGTCCAGATCATCGGAGGAACGAAGAAGAGATGAGTCTCCAAGGCGAGGATCCAGGACATCCGGACACTCAGTGAAGGGCAGCCGGAACGGACGAAGCGGACATCCAGAAGACTCCAGACCCAGGAGGTGACAGAAAGGAACATGGAGATCCTCGGCTCCGAAGATGGAGAAGACCCACCAGCGCCCTACACACCTCAGCGGGGGTGATCACGGATCACACTAGGATGAATCAAGGAAATCCTTGGACATCTGGACAGGACGGACATCAGGACATCAAGACTGGACCGAGGTACATCAGGACTGGGACAAAGGAGTCATCAGGACAGACAAGACATCAGCAGAGACAGGACAGATGACGACAACAAGAGATCCCACGAAGAAACAGGAAGCCAAGTAGGAGCAGGAATGCAGAGAAGTCCAAGGATGAACTAGCTCCTTGCGAAGGCAAAGCAAGAATGACTGCAGGGCCCTTTTATAGGGTTGAAGAAGGAAGACGCCCAGGGAGGAGTTCCAGATGGAGCCAGAGGGACCACTCCCTGCTGGCCCTTTAAAACATGAAGAGAGGCATGGCCCCGCGCCTAAGGAAGCAGGCACAGGAAGTACAGGACCACAGACAGCGGCCCTGCTTCAGACACTGGATGTGCAGGAAGAATGGGCCGCAGGCAGGCCCTGACGAGGGAGGCGGCTTCCTGCCGTGAAGAGTAGGTCTGAGGGCGGCTCCATGCCACAAAGAAGAGGCCGAAGTCCGTGGCTCCCTGCCGTGGTGAAGAAGATGTCGGTAGTGGCCTCCTGCTGCATTGGAAAACCCCAGTACGGCTCCTGCCGCACTGGCAAGATGGCGGCCTCCGGGCCGCGGAGATAAGAGGCTGCCCATAGCTCTGGCTGCGGGCAGCATCGCAACATTTATCCAACTAACTTTAGTTCTGGCCTGTCCAGAGTTAACCAAATAAGTTATCCGGCTAACTCTGAATATCAAAGTTAGCCAGATAACTTATCCAGATAACTCGACTCCTTCCCATTCTGCTCATTCCTCGCCCCTGAATTATGGCTAAAATCTTAGCTAGATAAGTAACTTATCCAACTACGTGGTGCCTGCTGACTGTAGCTGGATATTCAGCGGTGCCACTTAGCTAGATAAGTCCGATTTATCCAGCTATGTTTTGTTTTTTTATATGAGGCCCATAGTAAGTAATGAAAATAAAGACCCAAATATCCATGTAGTCTGCCCAGCAAGATGTTTAGGTTATAACTGCCACTCCATGCAGGTTATCCCCATGCAGAAATGTTACACCTAAAGTTATCAGATGTCACACCTAAAGTTATGTCCACCAAACCCCTCGAGTCACAAGTAATTCATATTATAAATTAGATATATAGGACCATTAGTTTTGTAGCCCAAGGAAAATCACCCTTAAGGCTAAAAATGAAATTAAGGTCCAATTAATGTTAATTTATGTATTTTTATCATTTTTTATTTGGTTTCATGCACATAAAATGTGAGCCTGATAATCCCACAAAGATCTTGTTTTATAATTCAGTATAAAGATGTTCAATGAAGCATTGCTGGTGAAATATTATAAAGTATTTAGCTTCTTTGTCAGACATCTATACTCTGTTCAATAAGTAGAACCCCAACACGGAGTTGTGTTTTGTGGGAAACTGCATTAGGGGGTTTAATCACTCATTCTTTATACTATGACAGATTTTTAACACCGCATTCTTCTGTTTTACTAAGTTAACAAAATGTTCAATGTAGAATGGCGCATATTACCTGGGATGTGCATATACACGGATCTAAAAAAAAAAACCTACCTCTGTAAGGATCCTCTTAGTATGAATTGAAAATCTGGTGCTGATAGGGCACTATATCTAAAGATTATCATATCCATACATACATTCAGAAAGTAAGATTTAAAAAAATCTTATGTCCTCTCCAGCACATCAATATCTTGAAGGATCGATTGACAAAATGTTTGAATATTTGGGTCGATGGGACTTGGAGGAATCCAAGGAAATTTCCCAGAATGACAAACATATCTTTCAAATTAAGAGGCTGTTTTGAAAAAAATCATTTTGCCTGTAAGTGTAATCTTGTCTTCACAGGAGGTCATAGTTTAGAGACTGTTGAGTACTAGCAACCTTGATGCAGTGCCTGGAATCACACGGATTTGTGCTATGGGGGACAAACTAACCTGGAAGGCCCAGGGGCTCACACTCAGTTACTCCAAAAGAAGGTTCACACCGAGTGATGTGTCCCAAAATGTAACATAACAAAAGGCAGAGAAGCACAAGAAACATTCTGCCCACATGAAGCAGATGTAAAAATAGAAATGACACAATCACAAAGACAAAATCTCTTGGGTATTGGGGGCAGGGTTTTAAGCCTTGAATATATGAAAACCCTCTTCTTCTACTGCTCTACCTGGTTAGTGACCCAGTCCCTTGGACAAACTCCTTATTCCTGTGATCCCGACTCTTGATACAAATGCTGCTTTACTGGATCCACTCCAACCTTCAATGAGGAGAAGAGAGGAAGCTATCCTCTCACTTTCAGGAGAGTCACAGCCTATTGCTGCCTTCTACCTTGCGAGACCACCTCCCGCTAATGACTACTTGAGTCACTTTTTTTAACCTTGGACCATGGACCCACTCTTTAAAGGATGGACTTCCTAGCACACAATCTACAAACATCCCCGAATCTCCATCTCGGAAATGTTAATCTGTTGTAAAGCATAGCAGTGTCTAGTCAACTCTATATAAGTTTCTTGCAGTTAAAATGATTTTTTTTCAAAATAAATTCTTGGTTTGAAAGATATGCCTGTCATATCTGGGAAATCAAATGTACATTCAAACTTTTTCTCAACTGGTCCTTCAGATTTATAGAAAATTTGCATGAAATTGTTAGATACAGTTGACAATTCAGTTATAGATAACTATGAAAACCTACCCAGTGATCTTACTCGATAAATGGGTTCCTGAAAATCCACCATGAACAAAATAATGTGACAATAACAGAGTAATTTTCAAATCTATTTCTACAAGTAAACAGTACTTTATCCACTTGTAGCCCCTCTTCTAGTTATATCTATGAAGGGAGGGGCACACTCAGTACTAGGGCTTAGTCCACCCTCAGTCCCACTAAATCTGGTGTGCATTCTCCAAATAGGGTAAAGAATAAACTTCCAATAACCAAGATTTAGTGTCAAACTCTTTTACTATGGGTATAAACTCAGTCTGTGTCTAAGAAATTTCCCAGTGCCAAGAAATGGACTGGGCACATGTATGTGATACTCCAAATATAAACGTTTACTGTTCAGCTTATTCAATGGAAATGAATTGGCACCAAGAACATTTTCTTCTTCTCACATCTATAATCACACCAAGAAGCCAAGTACAAAATAATCTGTGTGTGCGGTCCTTTAGCAATTTCCCAGGCATTCCCTTTCTTCCTGTGGGTGGAATATAGCAGTGGCGTAGCCAGAATTGATTTTTTGGGTGGGCACAAGGTTAACATGGGTGGGCTGTAGGCATGCAGGTCTGAGACCTACTAGTTGTTTTCTTATTGATAAATAATGCCATATACTGCATCCTAGAATGGCTTTCTAAGTAATTTGCAACAGCCATTATGCATCATGCATGAAACTTTAAAACATTTTACCTCAATTATTTAAAACACTTACGAGCATTAAAAACTTCCTGCAGGGGTACTTTGGAGGGGGGGGGGGGGGGGAGCGTTGCTGTTGTGCACAGGGCTGGTGCAAGGGTATTAGGCACCCTAGGCAAACCTTACAGCCTGGCGCCCTCCCCCCACCTCCCCATAAATTATGCATTTATAACATATTTTACATGAAAAGTGGCATTCTGAAGTAAAATTAATATACACGTTGTGATAATTCCATGCACTGTTGTGATGCCAACAAGAAAACTTTGCATCTTGGAATTCATATGGCATCATACCTATTGTGATATATTACGGCATGGTCCTCCCGTATTAACACAGTACTATCTGCCAACACTCAAAGAATAACAACCATACCTATGAAAAAGAATACCACAACTATTACACCAGAATCTAAAAGATCAATACACCTCCTATCAGGAAAACAGAACAGACCAAGCTATAACAGATCCCTACAAAGAAATCACATGTTAAAAGAATGCTTCATTTCAGTCTTTGCATGCATGCTTCATTTCAGTCTTTGCATGCAGAACACAAACCCTCACCAAATACAGAATAAAGCCACATAAGAAATAGAAATGTGCAGACAAAAACTGAACTGTAAAATGCATCATGCCAGACTCTATACATTGCAACAATGGAAAAACAAAAATGTCACCTTTCCTCATGAAACAATCAATAAAATCAAGATATATAAATCATTAATCATAATTATAAAATCATACTATTAAAATAATTTCAAAACATCTGATGAATAGAATATCCAATAATTAAAGACTGATGCAAATTTTGAAAGCTTTACCAAACACCAATAACATATTTCAAACAGCAGACACAGCACATACTACCCAATAATTAAAATGATAGTCAATCAAGAAAATTGAACTTAAAAAGCCACCTTTACTTACCCTCTCCAGCAGTTCTCCTACTCCTTTCCCTTGCAGGCCACACCAGAAGCAGAAGTAGCTGCTGAAGCTGTCCTCACGGTCCTCTTCCTTAGGGACCATAACCAGTCTCTTCTCTCTCTCTCTCTCTCTCACACACACACCAGTCACACCCTCAGGACCAGTTTCTGGTCTGTGAGAGACAGAAACTGGTCCTGAGGGTGTGACTGGTGTGTGTGTGTGTGTGTGTGTGAGAGAGAGAGAGAGAAGAGACTGGTTATGGTCCCTAAGGAAGAGGACCGTGAGGACAGCTTCAGCAGCTACTTCTGCTTCTGGTGTGGCCTGCAAGGGAAAGGAGTAGGAGAACTGCTGGAGAGGGTAAGTAAAGGTGGCTTTTTAAGTTCAATTTTCTTGATTGACTATCATTTTAATGATTGGGTAGTATGTGCTGTGTCTGCTGTTTGAAATATGTTATTGGTGTTTGGTAAAGCTTTCAAAATTTGCATCAGTCTTTAATTATTGGATATTATATTCATCAGATGTTTTGAAATTATTTTAATAGTATGATTTTATAATTATGATTAATGATTTATATATCTTGATTTTATTGATTGTTTCATGAGGAAAGGTGACATTTTTGTTTTTCCATTGTTGCATCTCCCCAACCAGTCTCTCCCTCTCTCTTACACACAATAGCACACACATACCAGTCATCTCCCTGATCAGTCTCTCTCACACATACACACATCATCTCTCTGGCCAGTCTCTCTCAATCATACAATGCTCTCGCTCTCTCTTACTTATGCACATGTTCTATCTCACTTGCAAACAGGCTGAATCACAAACATGCCCTCTATCTCACAGCCACAAGCCAGCCAAAAACATGTTCCATCTCTCTCTCGCACACACTCTGACACACACAAGCACCTACCCTGGCTCACACATGAAGCACCCTCCCTTTCTCACACAGGCACCACACACACACACTATTCCTTTTTCACATACACACCACATACACACACACACACACACACACTATTCCTTTCTCACATACACACACACACACACACTAGAGGTGTGAATCGTGTAATCAATCGTCTTAACGATCGATTTTGGCTGGGGAGGAGGGAAATCTGATCAAGTTTTTTTTTCTAAAAATAGTTAAAAATCGTAAATCGGGGGAGGGAAAACCGGCACACCAAAAAAACCCTAAAACCCACCCGAACCTTTAAAACAAATCCCCAACCCTCCCGAACCCCCCCCCCCCCCAAATGTTTTAAATTACCTGGGGTCCAGTGGGGGGTCCCGACGTGATCTCCTCCCGCTCTCTGGCCACCGCTGCATTGAGAAATGGCGCCGGTGGCCCTTTGCCCTTATCATGTGACAGGGCAAAGGTAGCGCCGGTGCCATTTTGTTTCCTGGCTCCCGACGTCACGCGTGCGGGAGATCGCCCCTGGACCCCCGCTGGACCCCCAGGGACTTTTGGCCAGCTTGGGGGGGCCTCCTGACCCCCACAAGACTTGCCAAAAGTCCAGCGGGGGTCCGGGAGCGACCCTCCTGCACGCGGGCCGTATTGCCAATCTTCAAAATGGCGCCGGCGCTACCTTTGCCCTTACTATGTCATACGGGTGACCCTGGACTTTTGGCAAAGGTTCTCTCAACCTAGCTTGATGGATTCTCAACCTGGGTAACATCAAGCTAGGTTGAGAGAACATTGCACAAATCTCATCTTGGAGTGAGTTTCCTCACTCCGAAGGCCATCAAATCTTCACAAGAGACCACTGTTCTGTTCATAGGTGTCACATAGAATGTCAAAGAGGCCCCTAACCCCCTACACTCTTACCTAAACCCCACCTCGAGTTACTAGGTGGGCCTACCATAGGGATACAAATACCTACCTATGGGCCATGATATTATGGCCAGTCTCTCTCTCTCTCTCTCTCTCTCCTGTTTTGAGAGTGATAGCTCTTCACAGACAGGCTAACCCAGCTCCTAATTTGCATCACACCATACGATATGGTGCGATCGCATGCGAAAACGCCTTATCACATTTTGATAAATGACCCCCTTAATCATAAAGAGATCCATATTCAAAAGCCATTCAGATGGACAACATAATAGTTATCTGGCAGTATGCATAGAAGCGATTTCATGTGTACTTTTACATACACAGCAAAAAGGCAATCCAGGATATAGAGTTATGGGTAGGCAGTATTGATACGAATGCTTTTGATTTTCAAAAGAATGTGCATAAATTTACTCACACACATGTACAGTTGCTGATGAGTAAGTGGAATTGTATGTGTTTTTATGTGTCTCACGCTGGGTTACATATGTGCCAGCTAATTTTCAAAGTGGACTTATGCATATGTTTGCTTTGAAAATTTAGAATAAACTCTGCGTGTACTTTGTACATGCAAATTTTAGACCTCCATGGATCACTGAAAATTACACTCCTTATGGTTATCCTGAAAGTTAGACCTGTTTGTAGCTCAAGGATCAGAATTGTGCACCCCTACATTAAAGGATTCTAATGTACTTCCTGACCCTGAAGGCAGTCAGTCTTTGATCTTGGAAGTCACAACAGACTTAAAGGAAACAAAATCCTATAGATGCTACTAATCATTATTGCCTACTTAACAGAGTCTGCATGCATGCTAGCAGATTGTGCTATTAACAACCATTGCAATAATTAGTCTGCTACTGTTGATTTGTACACAGTTAGATAGGATGACTTCTTCATCATACACATATATGCAGTGAAATATTTTTCTCATGTCATATGATAGCAGATTTCTAAATATCAGAAATACTTTCAGCATAATTTGAACCAGAAGTTGCGTGTATATGTATTATCTGCCCTACTCTGTGTCTTTGACCTATGAAAAACCTTTTATAATTTTTTCTCAAAATGTTTTCTACAGGCACAGTTAAGCTCTGGAAGCACATCAGTGTCCATAAATCCTGTTAAATCTATAATATAAAGGGTGACATTTTAAAATAAGTGGCTAATCATCATTAATTCCTTTGATAACCATGGCAAACAACATTAATCATGATGAAGTTGTTGGATTTTAATGTAAATGTGATATGTAACATCATACAAATTCTAAAGTTCTTGAGACAGCAGTGTTCTAAGACCTCAGTTTGGGAACAATCATCTTGTAAGCCCAGGGCAGAGTTTTACCCCTTGTATCTTATATATATGCAATGCATGGACAATGCTTGGATACCTGCTGCCTTTTCTTTCACTGGTCTAAAGTACTGCATGGATGTCAGAGACATCCAAATATTACTGTTGATGAACTTTTATGGTGCCAAAAGGGATGGCTGGCTACTAGAGAATAGAGGAATAAATATCTGCCTCCTACATACATACCTGTAAATACTAAAACAATCTATAAATTGCTTACATATCTGTCCAAACAAATTAATGGCCTATTATATATTTTGGTTTTAAATCACAGAAGGATAGGGGTAGGTGTGGAACTTATAAGGTAAAATAAAATGTTTATTGTGGCTGATATTAAAGAAAAGTAAAACATATTCTGATTGCTAATTGATCAAATACACAACCATAAAAGAGATCCAGAACAACAGAAAATCCATATATCGATATCAGAAAAATGAGAGACAACACATTGTGGCCACTATTCCTGTAAAACTAGCTTTAAACTTTCCTCATCAATTTCTGCTGAGTTCAGTAGCATTAAGCTGTTTGTGGCATTATTTAATATTTTCATGTATTCCACTGAGACCAATCAATTTGGAATCCTTTTATTTTTTAACTTTATTTTTATCACATTTAAATAAAATGACAAGAATATTCTTGTTATGAAAAGTGAACAATAAATGGAAAATACAACAATTATTGCATTTATAAACATAGGAAAATACACAAAAGTCCACAATTTATTTGGGGAGGGGGGGCACAATTTAAGGAAATTCAAAAGAAAAAGCAAGGAAGAGATGGAGTAGCAAACTGAAATTACTAGTCCATAATCATTTAGAGGCTTGTTATTTTTACCCACTTCTCACTGATAACTTTATATAGAATATGAATTGCAAGAGAGACTTACATGTAAATTAACTCTGATACATGTATTAAAAGGACAAGATAAACAAAATTCAGCAAATAGTTTTATATTAAAATACACTTTGTAACCAGATCATTGTTGGCACTTCTTTAATGCTTTAACTATTTTTAATAATTTAATATTACTATATGTGCCTTTTTGTAAACCGTTGTGATGGTAAATATCTTAACGACGGTATAGAAAAGATTTTAAATAAATAAATACATAAATTACCCAAACTTAGCCCAAGAACTAGGAAAGGAAAAAAGAAAAGAAAAAATAAAATAAAATTCAAAAAATCTCAGAAGGAGCCCTATTAGAAAGAAAAGCAGTCAGCTGATCAGGTTCAAAAAAAGACATACTTAACATTGCGATACTTGACTAGGCATTTAGTAGGATATTTCAAGTCCAATATGGCACCTATATGTATTACTTGAGTTTCAACATAAGAAATTGCCTGCATCTCAACTCAGTGGCATGAGCTACCTCCAGAAACATATGAAGTTTATAATGATAAAACTGTTCATCTCTATGGCCTAGATTTATCAAATTGCTGTAAATATCGCATGCTATAGAAAAAAGTGTGTGTTTTATGGTAATTGCCTAATTATCACTTTGCATAGGTATTACTGCAAACTGCATTAACTTTTCACACTTTGCAGTAATACCTACACAATTGCATTTTCCTACCTGCAAAGTGCTGAGAGACAGACAGATAGATTGACTATAAGAACATAAGAAAATGCCATACTGGGTCAGACCAAGGGTCCATCAAGTCCAGCATCCTGTTTCCAACAGTAGCCAATCCAGGCTACAAGTACCTGGCAAGCAAGTACCCAAAAGCTAAGTCCATTCCATGTTACCATTGCTAATGGCAGAGGCTATTCTCTAAGTGAACCTAATAGCAGGTAATGGACTTCTCCAAGAACTTATCCAATCCTTTTTTAAACACAGCTATACTAACTGCACTAACCACATACTCTGGCAACAAATTCCAGAGTTTAATTGTGCGTTGAGTAAAAAAGAACTTTCTCTGATTAGTTTTAAATGTGCCCCATGCTAACTTCATGGAGTGCCCCCTAGTCTTTCTATTATCTGAAAGAGTAAATAACCGATTCACATCTACCCGTTCTAGACCTCTCATAATTTTAAACATCTCTATGATATCCCCCCTCAGCTGTCTCTTCTCCAAGCTGAAAAGTCCTAACCTCTTTAGTCTTTCCTCATAGGGGAGCTGTTCCATTCCCCTTATCATTTTGGTAGCCCTTCTCTGTACCTTCTCCATTGCAATTATATCTTTTTTTTAGATGCGGCGACCAGAATTGTACACAGTATTCAAGGTGCAGTCTCACCATGGAGCGATACAGAGGCATTATGACATTTTCCGTTTTATTCACCATTCCCTTTCTAATAATTCCCAACATTCTGTTTGCTTTTTTGACTGCCGCAGCACACTGAACCGACGATTTCCATGTGTTATCCACTATGATCCACTAGATCTCTTTCTTGGGTTGTAGCGCCTAATATGCAACCCAACATTGTGTAATTATAGCATGGGTTATTTTTCCCTATATGCATCACCTTGCACTTATCCACATTAAATTTCATCTTCCATTTGGATGCCCAATTTTCCAGTCTCGCAAGGTCTTCCTGCAATTTATCACAATCTGCTTGTGATTTAACTACTCTGAACAATTTTGTGTCATCTGCAAATTTGATTATCTCACTCGTCATATTTCTTTCTAGATCATTTATAAAAATATTGAAAAGTAAGGGTCCCAATACAGATCCCTGAGGTACTCCACTGCCCACTCCCTTCCACTGAGAAAATTGTCCATTTAATCCTACTCTCTGTTTCCTGTCTTTTAGCCAGTTTGCAATCCACGAAAGGCATCGCCACCTAACCCATGACTTTTTACTTTTCCTAGAAGCCTCTCATGAGGAACTTTGTCAAATGCCTTCTGAAAATCCAAGTATACTACATCACCTTTATCCACATGTTTATTAACTCCTTCAAAAAAGTGAAGCAGATTTGTGAGGCAAGACTTGCCTTGGGTAAAGTCATGCTGACTTTGTTCCATTAAACCATGTCTTTCTATATGTTCTGTGATTTTGATGACTATCTACAATGCCCTTTTGGTAGTTAGCTATTTATATCTCTATAGAAGGCCCACCTAGTAACTCGAGGTGAGGTTTAGGTAACAGTTTAGGTAACAGTGACCCACAGTTTAGGTAACAGTGACCCACTAACCCCTATGCTACCACCTAAACCTCACCTCGAGTTACTAGGTGGGCCTTCTATAGCAGCATAAATAGCTGCTTACTATGGTGCCACCCCCTGAGGTGCTCGCTCTCTCTCTCACACTCTCTCTCTCTCCCTCCTCCTCCCCCCCCCAAAAAAAAAATGCCCAAAACAGAATTTGAGAGCAAATTGCATTATGGGCATATCGCATAGTTTAACACAATTGAAAAAGGTGTAGTTATTTTTGGCGTTAAAACTGTGCGATATCGTGCATTATGGCTAAGCCAGCCCACGTTTTTGGAAATCCTGCCCCTGATTCTTCCCCCAATTCCTCCCCTTTTAAAAATTTGCATCGCACCATGCATTGTGGTACTTATCGCATGCGTTAAGGCATTTTCGCATACATTAATGCATTTTTTTGCATGCAAAAATGCCATAATGCGATTTGATAAATGACCCTGTATGTTTCTAAAACAATCCAATCTTTATCTGGTTCCAAAACCAATCTAACAACCAAAGTAGCAACATTAACCTACCCTTCTCCTGTGTCTTCTAAAATGGCAGAAAGATTGCCAGTGTCCAAGGGGGTAAACGATACTACATCCCCCACTAAGCCTGTAATTTTCTCCTTTCAGGTTACAGGCAAATAGTAAGCATGGGCAATCGAAGGAACAGATTCAACTGGGAATCTCTATCAAATACTTCCAGAACAATTCTTTAGGAGAAATCAAGTTAATCTTGGAAAAATGAATTAAATGAAGATTCTTAACTTTAGATACATTTTCAAGATTCCTATGAATGGAAGAGTTATCTTTTATTAAATCTGAAACGTGTTTGGAATTGTTCCACTTTATGCTCTACTTCTTCCATTCTTTTGGAATATTTAACCAGAGATTTCTCCTGATCATTAAGATGCAGATTGATATCTTTAACATAGGTAGCAACCTGGGAGATCTGAGAGGACAAAGTTCTCCCAAGGCCATCAATCACTAGCTAAATCATCTCCAAGGAAAACACTTGAGGTTTGGAAAAAAAAAAAAGCTGTCTCTAAAGTCTCACCCAAAACAGATTGTAAACAAACTTCCTGAAGAGCAGCCATTTCTTGGGCTTTTGAGTGGGTAAGCTCCAGTGGCCTGACTGTCATTTCTAGGCAACACAGGACACCGCCACTTCGATGGATTCCATCTGGTCTTTCAACTCATCAGCCTGCTTGATATCATCGACTGGAGACAAAGAACTTCCTTCCCTCGGAAATATTGGAGCACTTCTCTCCTCCAGATTCAAAGAAATATCTAGAGCCTCAGGGGATGGTAGCAAAGTCTTCCCTACTGTCTCACTGTAAGGCAGAGTCATAGAGGCATCGGGCTGGGTGCTCTCCCAGATGACAAAGTGCTCAATCAGTCCCAAAATGGAAGTATTTGAGGGCTCTGTTGAGTAAGTTCTCACCTTCCCTTTTTGTTTGACCATGGTATAAGAAAAGAAAAACAAACTAAGAAGAAAAGGGAACCAGCACGAGAGAGATCAGTGTGCTGTTGCCATCATTTTCTGCCTCAGAATTTCTAGATCAGTTTGGAATCCTTTAACTCTCTTTGCCAGACATCTCTATTATCTCCTTACCTTTTGTGTCACATGATTTCATTGCTCTTGTGACAGGCTTGTTAGCCAACACCACATGCCAATATGATTTTCTCATGTGAATGTGGATACTCTATTGCAGGGGTTGCCAACTCTGGTCCTCAAGAGCCACAACTAGCCTGTTTGTGACTCTTGAGGACTGGAGTTGGCTGCCCATACTCTATTGATTTGGCCATGTTTAGTTATTGTGTATTTATATGTACCTGACACTATGTTTTCGTTACCAATAAGTCCGGGAAATTTCCATTGAGAATAGTTAATTTTTGTCAAGAATAATTAGGGGAGGATCCATTTAGTGCAGCCCCCTCCTTTAGAGGGTGCTGGAATGGCTATCCCCTTTGAGAGGTTATATACCATCTCTCCACTGAGAGCTCTGCAGGCAGTGTAGCATGTTTTATGGAGGTTTAGAAGGGGTCTAGAGATTTTGCCTAAACTTGGATTTTTGGGCCTGCTCTAGGGCTCCAGCAAACCCTGCTGGCAGTCTTTGAGTTGGGTTGGGGATCTGCTTTTTTCCTATCCACTCTCTGGCATCCTTGGAATATTTTGGGCTTAAAGATATTTTACTTGTTAGGAAGGCTAGAGAGACCCTGCACACCTTGTATTGGGGGCTGTATAGGTTAGGAAAGACCTGCCCCTCTACACCCTGAATGAGGATGGAGGAGGTGGTGATGCAAGGCCAGGACCTTGCGGTGTTTAAATCAGTTTTGAGGACAAGACTTTGTTTTTTTTAAGATTTGGGAGGAAGGTTTGGCGGCCCCCTTCCCATCTAAGGATGTGTTAAGCTGCTGTTCCAGCTTGGATCCCTAGAGAAATACAGAAACCTAGAGGACCAACAAATTGTGAATAATGAGAACTTTAAGATCATTGAGGACACCCATCTGGAGTCTTCACCCTAGGGAGAGAGAGAGAGGTTTGGGCTCTCTGTGCAGAGACAGCGACTTTCTATTTTTGCCAGTTCGGAAGGGGTGTCACCCTGCCTACCTGGGGACTCTCAATTTTTTCCAAGCCTGGAGGGTAGAAGTTCACTTGTCCTAGTGTAAGAGAATCCTGCACAGATAGAGGAAAGAAACTATAACAGACAAAGAAATCCCGTGGTGCTGTGGATTAAGTTTAATTGTGCCTTTCTGATTTGACTTTTTGTAACAATAAAAAAAAGCTTAAGTCTGGACACTTACCAAGTGAATCCCATGTGGTTATTGGCACATGCAGCAAACACATTGAGAAAACAGGGTCCCTTCCCCCAGGGACAAAGACGAAGGTACAAATGGTCCCCCCTAACACTCTGGTCCTTGGAAGTAATCTCCCCCTACCCCCCTCCGAACTCTGGACAAAGAATCCAGGTCCTGGAAATAAGAGACCATGTAAGAGCTAAGCCTGGAAAGGTCCTAGCCCTTAAAAGGCTTCAATTCTTTCATGGTCCCAGCAGATTGTAGTCCACACCCGGGGCTGGGGTAAATATATATATGAAGAAGAGGCTGTGAGGTCTAAAAAGTTCATGCATTACAATTTTTTTTTTTTGCTGCTCTTTCAAAAAGGTTGCACAGACTACTAAATCTCCAGCTTTCTCCAGTACAATGCATCTACTAGAATGCTACACTATAACTATCAAGCAATGTGTATTTTTGCACTTAATGAAAGCCACAATAAACATTTTGTTTTCGAAACACAGCCATATTTGAATTACAGCAGGTTCCCAGAAGCTCCCTGGATTATTTTGTGAAAACAAAGGGAGTGGTTCACTGAGAGGGGAACAGCAGGCAAGCAAGAAACAGGCATCAAGTCTCTTTCCAGAGCTATCTGCTTGCCTTGTGCCAAAACAAAATAAGAATTAAAAAAAACAAAAACAAAAACAGTGCTTGTTTTGTTGTTTGGCATGATTAAAACTATCATCAAATACTTAAACAGCATCTTTCAAATCTAATTTGAAGGTTTCATTAAAAAAATATCTATATTTAATTTAGACAACGGCAGTGAATAGGAAAATATGATACTAGGGTGGAATTTCAAGTCCTGGTGCCTAGAATAGACCAATATTGTAGAAACTGGCTTTTGAATTTTTGAGAAAGACATATATAGCACCGGTTATTGTTAGCCTTTATCTCTTTCGCTTAACTTGTTTGAGCAAAAATTACCATTGCTTCTATGAAGATGTAATAAAATGGTAAACCATGGAAAGCTATTTGTTTTCAGAGTTGTTTATAGGGTATTGTCTCAGTGGAGTACTAAGCATAACTAATTTATTCCAGCAGCGTTTCTGGCCAAATGCCTTTTCAGAGCAAATCCTGTTCAATCCCAGCATCTAGAGGAAAAGTTCAAAACTGTTGACTAATTAGCAAACAAAAGGCAGCAGTGCTCCAGTAACAGTGGAGAGAAAGACATTGGTATAACACCACAGCAGTGAAGCTGTGTGTGACAATTGCATTTTCCGAGCAGAGTCCTCCTTAATAAGTCAATACAACCACTATAGCTCCAAGCTGCAGCTAGATGTATCAATAAAATTAAAACAGACAGGGACCACTTTGAGGCACTTGGTACAATTTACCTTGACTTAATAGCGTCTCTCCGGGAGTCTGGATAAGAGTATAAACAGTCTTATAGATAGCTTCACATCTTATCAGAAATAATGTATCTTGCTATGGAAACGTTGTTTTAGCTTTCACTGTTGTCTCTCTTTTTCTTATATGGCAAATCAGAAAAAATTGAAAAGGTGCTGGCAAATATGATTATTAGTAGTGCGAAAAGGCCAAGCCTGTTACCAACCCAATAAATAGCAATAAAACAAATTACACCAGTAACCAGATCTCTAAAGGAGAATCTTTAGCGTTTAAGAAATTCACCGATGAACATCCTTTGGGTGCATAAGAGATATTAAAATCAGCAACAGTGATGCACTGCCAATTTCTTATTACTCCTTGAGAAATTCTTTGTTCTCACAATTTAACAAAAAAGTCTCTGGAGGCTCCAGGAACCCCCGTCTAGTTTATCCCTGTTCAGCATTAGGAATAGTATAAGACTTTGTCATAAGAATGAAGAGCTTGCAATGCAGAGTATATGGTGACATAATTGTAGGATTGCCAATTCCGACAAAAAGAAAATACACTCATTCACCTGCTAGTCTTCCAATGTAATATATGCCACCACCTGCTAGCAATGTCCCTCTGCTGTCTACATAAGGCAAACAGGTCAGTCCTTAAGGAAAAGAATAAATGGACATAAATCTGACATTAGAAATGGCAACATTCAGAAAGCAGTAGGTGAACATTTCAACCTATTTGACCTTAACGTTTTCATACTCCTAAAAAGGAACTTCAAAGGAATACTCCAGCATGAAACTGCTGAATGGGAACTCATAAAAAAACACCATCACCCTAAGTCTGAACAGAGACAATGGCTTCATGGCACACTACAGCTATCTATGAACTTAACTGTTCTAAGATCATTCTGTATTTTCACACTTACCTCAGTTGCCAGTAGTCTGGACTATAATGCTATTATTACCTTGTTTCCGCACCCTGCCTGCCTATTCAATGCCTTCTCTTTGTTCTGTATTCCCCCCTCCCCCATAAATATTTTACCCACCTCTGTACTTCACTTCATGCATCTGAAGAAGTGGACTCTGTACTCAAAGCTCATGCCTCAATAAATTGGTTAGTCTATAAGGTGCCACCTGTCCCATGTCATTTTTAATCTACCACCACTTTCCCTGTCTTCTCATCTCATCTCTATCAGGAAGATGCAAAAATGGAGAGCAACTGCAGGCAACTGTATGGGTTGGCTTTGGCCATCTCCTCTTCCAGATCAGCGACAGCAGTTTGAGGCTGACCTTAGGCACTGTGTGCCCCTTCTCATCCTTCTGTGTGAGCTTCCTGTTTAGAAAGAAAATGTGCACGCTCTCTCCCTACGGTTTTGTGAAGACTCTGAATGGGTGTCTTTTTTAAAGATGATTTCTTACTCACAATTATGTCCTGACTCTTGCTGGGATCCCTGGTGGAAGGGATCCTTGATGAACTGCAGGTTTCACAGGTCTACTGAATGGTAGGAAGAGGGGAAGAAAAACACTTCCTTCCAGATCTTGGAAATAAACTTTCTTCTATCCCCCAAAAAGTAAGTAATACCTGGTACACCTGCAAAGAGTCACCACCTCGGATAGGCAGGTCTTCCCTATTCCTGGACATCTTCAACAAAGGGTTCTCCAATCCCGTGTCTCAGAAAGGCCCAGGAGTTCAGCAGGGCCCATACCACAAAAAAAGTCCAAAATCCAACTTACTCCCTGGACGCCCTCTGTACCTGTGAAGGAGAGCAAAGCAGGAATGCCCAGACCCTCTTTAGAGGATCTCCGGGAGATGGTCTCCAAGGCTCCAAGTAGGCCAAAAATGTAACTCAAGAAAACTCCAATCTTCCTCTCAAATGTTCAACCAAGACTGCCCCCAGAGCCCTTTGTGGAGCTCTGCTATAAAACCTCCTGCATGGGATATCCATTACAACCTGGCAATAGGAGGGCAGTCAATGAATGGATCCTCCCCTAATTATCTAACTGCACTGGTATGTATACTTCCAGGGCTTACTGGTACAGTAACATAGTAACATAGCAATGATGGTAGATATAGACCAAACGGTTCATCCAGTCTGCCCAGCAAGTGGCTTATGGTAGTAACTGCCCCACCGTGCATTCTGTTAAATGATGATAGCTTTGTGTTATGGACAAATGGCAGGGGCGAACAAAGTTGAGGTAATTCATTTCATTTAGTTTTAACACAAAAGATTTCATCTCAGTTCTGCAGTTGACATCGGACATTCATTTTTCTTTTCCTTCTCTTCTTTCAATAAAACAAGATATCCTGCATAAGACAGATGAAGAAAGCGAGAAAAGAGAATTACTATAGGCTTGATTCAAAACTGTTTTTGTCTTCAGAGGACGAATGTCCAAAAGAACCTTAAATAGCAAATGTGATGCAAGCAAATATTTGGGAAATATTCTGCAAAAACAAAAAACAAAGGAAACATTCATCATGGCCTGATATTCGTAGCATGTTGAAGGAGAAATCACCATAGATGCTCACTTAACACTCTTCACTCTGCCCACAAATCTGCCTTCAAGCACTCATTCATCCAAATGCATACAGTATGCATCTAGTATTGTTAATAGGTGGTCTATAAATTTTGAATAAATAAAATTAAATAAAAACATTTGCCTCCAGCAGCCTTCAGATCCAAATATATTTTACTCTTGTTTGGAACTGGCAGAAGGAAATTGAAATGTCATCCCTAACATCTTCAAGAAATGGATGGAGAAGATAACAAAAATCAGCTGAATAAGGCACAAAAGAAGTCCACAAAGAGCAGTAACCTGAAGGAGAAAAGCTCTAAAGCTACGAGTATAAATGCTTGTAGTCTGGGCAATAAAATCTCAGACCTGTAGGCTCTAATGGTGGAAGCAGATCTGGACATCGTTGCTGTTACAGAAACATGGTTCACAGAGTCACATGACTGGGATAACTTATTCTGGAAGGGCAGAGAGGACAGGAAACGGGGAGGAGTAGTGTTTCATGTCATTAGCAATTAGGGATGTGAATCGTTTTTGAACGATTAAAATTATCGTCAGATAATTTTAAAATCGTCCAAAATCGTTAGAGTGCACGATACAATATAAATGCCCCCGATTTATCGTCAGGGGCATTTGTATTGTATCGTTAAATAGGGCACGGGAATTATTTGGGGGAGGGCGGGAAAACCGGCACACCAAAACAACCCCTAAACCCACCCCGACCCTTTAAAACCAATTCCTTACCCTCCCGAACCCCCCCCAAAATGTTAAGTTACCTGGTGGTCCAGTGGGGGGGGGGGGGGGGGGGGGTCCCGGCACGATCTCCCGCTCTCGGGCCATCGGCGCCATTTTGGCTGCCACTAATTAAAATGGCGCCGATGGCCTGATAAAAAAAAAACCCACCCGACCCTTTAAATCGACCCCCCACCCTCCCGTCCCTCCCGATCCAATTCATATCGCTAGGGAGGCCTGACCCTTTAAATCGACCCCCCACCCTCCCCACCCTCCTGATCCAATTCACATCGCTAGGGAGGCCCGCGCCGCTAAAAAAAAACCAAAAAAAAACACCGACCCTTTAAATCGACCCCCCCTCCCGACCCCCCCAAAACCTTTTAAAAATTACCTGGTGGTCCAGGGGGGCCTCGGGGGGCCTTGGGGAGAGATCCAGGGGGGGCCTCGGGGAGAGGAGAGATCCAGGGGGGCCTCGGGGAGAGATTTCGCTGCATCAGCTGTTCTAAAAAAAAAAAAAAAAAAAATGGCGCCGATGCCCCTTTGCCCTTACCATGTGACAGGGTATCCGTGCCATTGGCCGGCCCCTGTCACATGGTAGGAGCACTGGATGGCCGGGCTGATGAGTAAAGATGGCCGCCGCCATCTTTAAAGATGGCGCCGGCCATCCAGTGCTCCTACCATGTGACAGGGGCCGTCCAATGGCACGGATACCCTGTCACATGGTAAGGGCAAAGGGGCATCGGCGCCATTTTTTTTTTTTTTTAGAACAGCTGATGCTGTGAAATCTCTCCCCGAGGCCCCCTGGATCTCTCCTCTCCCCGAGGCCCCCCTGGACCACCAGGTAATCTTAAAAGGTTTGGGGGGGTTGATTTAAAGGGTCGGGTGGGTTTTTTTTTTTAGCGGTACGGGCCTCCCTAGCGATGTGAATTGGAATCGGAAACGATTCCAATTCACATATCTTAACGATCAGATGCCCCCCCTCCCCCAGCCGAATCTGATCGTTAAGACGATCTGGCACACGATTCACATCTCTATTAGCAATATCCAAACAATTGAAATACAAGGAATCTTGGGTAGGGAAGAAGCATTATGGGCTAGACTAAAAAAAGATGATGGTGCTTTCATTTACATCGGTGTGGTCTATAGGCCTCCAATTCAGATAGAAGAGCTGGACAGAGATCTGATCAAAAACATTGAAAAAATGGGAAAGAAGGGAGAAGTGTTGCTCATTGGAGATTTTAATCTGCCATATGTAGAATGGAATATCCCTTCTGTGGAATTTACAAGGAGTAGAGAGATAGTGGATGCCCTCCAAGGGATTATGCTCAAACAAATGGTAATGAGGGAGGGTGTAATTCTTGCCCTTGTGCTCACAAATGGGGATAATGTCCTGAGTACAAGTGATCATCAGACAGTATGGTCTGATATTGCGAATAAGATACACAGAAGTCACATGTTTTGAATTTCAAATATATGGACTTTGACAAAATGGTGATGTACCTGGAGTAAGAACTAGAAGACTGGGAGAAAATGGGTGAGATGGAACAACAATGAGCTAAATTAAAAGGAGCTATTACAAAGGCAACAAATCAATATGTTAGAAAGGTAAGCAAAAGCTCAAGGAAAAAGAAACCAATTTGATTCTCAAAGGAGGTGGCTGCAAAAATAAAGACTAAAAGATCAGCGTTCAGGAAGTATAAAGGATCCCAAAAAGAGGAACACAGGGAACAATACCTGGTGAAAATGAGGAAGACAAAGAAAGAAATCAGAAAAACAAAAGGTCAAGAGGAAGAAAGGATTGCCCAAGAGATAAAGACAGATGACAAAACATTTTTCAGATATAAGAGAAAGAAGGAAAACAGACATGGTATAGTGAAATTGAAAAGTGACAAGGAGCAATGTGTTGAGACAGACAAGGAAATAGCAAAAATATTAAACAAATACTTCAGTTCAGTGTTCACTAAGGAAGTCCCTGGAGAAGGACCATTGTTGGTTGACAAGACCGTAGAAGGGAATGGGCCAGACACAACTTATTTTACAAAAGAGTAGGCATAGGAAGAGCTAGGATAACTGAATGTGGACAGTCCATGGGGCCAGATGAGGTACATCCCAGAATTCTATGAGAACTCAGAGATGTCCTGGTGGGTCTGCTAAATGACCTGTTCAATAGATCCCTGGAAACAGGAGTGGTGCCGCAGGATTGGAGAAGAGCGGTTGTGGTCCCGCTTCGTAAGAGTGGTAGCAGAGCAGGGGCTGGAAACTACCGGCAGGTTAGCCTCACCTTGGTGGTGGGAAAATTAATGGAGACACTGCTGAAAGAAAGGATACTGAACTATCTACAATCCAGTAAATTGATGGACCCAAGGCAGCATGGATTCACCAGAGGAAGGACCTGTCAGACAAATCTGATTTATTTTTTTTGATTGGGTAACTAGAGAATTGGATCGAGGAAGAGAACTTGACGTCATCTACTTGGATTTCAGCATAGCTTTTGATACTGTCCCATATAGGAGACTTGTGAACAAAATGAGAAGCTTCGAAGTGAGTGCCAAGGAGGTGGTGTGGATTATAAACTGGTTGATTGATAGGAGACAATGTGTAATGGTAAATGGAACCTACTCTGAAGAGAGAGCTGTGTTAAGTGGAGTTCCACAGGGATCGCTATTGGGACATGTTAAGTTCAATATTTTTATGACTGACATTATGGAAGGGATAGAAGGTAAAGTTTGTCTATTTGCGGATGATACTAAGATCTGCAACAGAGTGGACACACCTGAAAGAGTAGAGAGAATGAAAAGTGATTTACGAAAGCTTGAAGAATGGTTGAAGATTTGGCAGCTGGGATTCAATGCCAAGAAGACAGAGTCATGCATCTGGGATGTGGTAATCCAAAAAGCTATATATGATGGGGGGGGGGGGGGGGAGGCTGATGTGCATGGACCAAGATAGTCTCTGGTGATCTGAAGATAGCAAAGCAATGTGACAAGGCAATTGCTAAAGCCAGAAGAATTCTGAGCTGCATAGAGAAAGGAATAACCAATAAGAAAATGAAGGTGGTGATGCCCTTGAACAGATCCTTGGTGAGGCCTCACCTGGAGTTCTGTGTTCAGTTTGGAGACCTTATCTCAAAAGGGATAGAGACAGGATGGAGGCAGTCCAGAGAAGGGCTACCAAAATGGTGTGGGTTCAGTATCAGAAAACCTATGAGGAGAGACTGAAGGATATGAATATGTATACCCTGGAAGAGAGGAGGCACAGTGGTGATATGATACAGACCTTCAGATAATTGAAAGGTTTCAATGATGTACAAATGTCAAGCCTTTTCCGTTGGAAAGAAATCAGCAGAACTAGGGGTCACAAAATGAAACTCCAGGGAGGACGTCTCAGAACCAACGTCAGAAAATATTTCTTGATGGAGAGGGTGGTGGATACCTGGAATGCCCTTCCAGAGGAGGTGGTGAAAAACAAACAGTGAAAGAATTAAAAAAGGCATGGGATAAACACTGTGGATCTCTAAAGACTAAAGGATGGAAATGAAGAAAAGTGCATGGAGTAACTTGCTGGTAAGGTGGTTACTACCCTTAATCAATAAGCCTCGATACTGTTGATGTAACACCATCATTGCTCTCTACTTCAATGGCAGGTGGAAAAGGAGAATTGGATTCATACAGCGACCGAGGGCCCCAACCTTTATGGTCTGGGAAAACAAGTATGGGGGTAACTTGCTGATGCGGCAGATACTGCCCTTAACAAATAAGGCTGATACTTTGATGCAACTCAAACATTGCTCTCTGCTTCAATGGCAAGGCATAATGGGGAATTGGATTCAAACAGCAACCGAGTGCCCTATTACGTTGAGGGGAAACTGCTAAGAATGGGGTAACCTACACGGCACAGTAGATACTACCATAAGCTTGCTGGGCAGACTGGATGTTTGGTCCTTTTCTGACATCATTTCTATGTGTCTATATTAATATGTAATATCCTGTTTGACTATTGCTTCCTCTGCGGTTAGATTGTGTAATTGTTTCTAAACATATTTAACTGAGGCAGTGTTGTGATCAAAGTGTAAGTCAGCATTTTCAGCTTCTTGCCTTTAGCACAAGGCAAAGTAACAGCGGAATCATTGCTCATTGTGCTTATTCATACCAGATCCAGATAATGGCGATGTCAAAAGAGTGACCGCATAATCAGGCAAAGGATAATATGATTCATGCACATTGTAATGAAGCTGATAATGTGTTACACGAGGCAAACTGAGGTTGGCCTAATAACTCACACAGACACCCAAGGGGTAGATTTTCCAACATGTGTGCCCACATCCATGTGCGTGCCTTTCCCGGTGCGCATACATGAACACGCCGATTTTCTAACATGCGTGCACTGGTGCACGCATGTTAGAAAATCCATGGGCCGTGCGCATATGTGCGAGCAGCATGCACAAGGGTAGGGACTTTTATAATTTCCATGCAGCTGACTGGGAGGGAACTTTCCTACCCACTTACCTAACCTCTCTTCCCCTTCCCACCCCCTAAACCCTACTTAGCTTTTTTTTTTTTATTTTTTTTGTTTCAGGACTTACTTCAGCTCTCTCCTGAGCTGAAGTAAGTTGCACATGCCAGCAGCTGGGTCTTCAGGGCAGCAATCAGTGGTGCTTACCTGGCCCACCCCTTCCAAGAGGCCCGGCACTTATGCACGTACCAGTGTTTACTCGCCTGGCCGGGCCCCTTTGAAGATTCGCCTGGCACGCACAAGGCCCAGCCATGCACGTAAACGCAAGTTTTTTAAATCTGCCCTTAATGTAATAAGGTACACTGGGCTGCATATATAGTTTAATTTATTACTTATTTATAAACTTTTTATATTCTGCCTTTTCCCAGAATTGGTCTCAAGGCGAATTATCATATATTTAAATGACCAGAGGCATTAGAACAGCTTACAGTCAAATCAGACTTTGCAGTTAACATAGCATTAGGAAACCCATTTGTGAATAGTTTCAAGACCCAGTTGCATTCCTGTTGTGATTAAGACACTCTCCTTGCAGAGGGTTCAGGAAGTTGGGTTGAAGATGTAGATCTTAGAGGAAAGCTTAGCTGAAGAGCCATGCCTTAGCTTTTTTCCTTAAGGTAGCATGGCTCCAGGTGCAGGGTTAGTGATACTTTGTTCCAAATTTTTGGGGCAAAACCACTGAAGGCATGGAGTCTCATGAAGGAACCATCTGGCAGCGGTCGGTCAGTCAATGGCAGAGAAGAAAGAAGAGCTATTTTGGCAGACCAGCGTTCCCTCGAGGGCATGAAAGGATGGAGAAGTTGAGAGAGGTATTCAGGGGCCTGTTTATCCAAGCATTTGAAAACAAAGCAGAGAATTTTAAATCTTAACTTGCTTTCTACTGAAGTTGACGTAGAATAAGCTTGATATGATCAATTGCTTTGGCTCCTACCATAATTTTCATGGCAGCATTTTGTAGGAACTGAAGGTGCTTCAAACTGTATTCTGAGATGCAGTTGTGTAGGGAATTGAAATGCATGGATCCCTCGAATATGAGCATATTTTTTTTGTGCATACTTTACTTTCGAAGCAGCAAGGAGTTTAACATGCAAAAAATGTGTTACTCCTGGGGGAATTCTATGCAAAAAAAAATTAAAATTCTATGCACAAAAATTTAAAATTCTGCAAAATTCTGCACACTTTATATTGGTCAAAATACCACAATATACTTGACAGTCTTTAAGTAATTAATTTAAAATGTAATACAGAAAAAACATATTACTTAAAGATACAGAGTTTTAAATATTTTGAGGAGAATTTCCATAGAATTTAATTGTAAGAGTATCTCTTCCACCCTCTCTCCCTATTCCCTTGACCAGTCTCCTTTCACTTTGCCCTCTCAGAACCCAACTCCTCCACCTGCAACTATATCTCCCCTCTGCCTCTAAACTCAATCTCTTCCAGTCTATCTCCACGCCCAGAGTTTGATCCTTCTCTCAGTACTGCACCTCACACAGGCTCTCTCTGACCCTCTCTCTCTCTTACACACACATACACACTCTCATACAGGCTCTCTCTTTCTCACACATACACACACATACCTCCTCATATATTCTGTCTCCCCCTCTCTCTCTCAAGCACCACACTCCCTCTCATACAGGCTCCTTCTCTCTCTTACACCCACACCAGCTCCCTTTCACACATACACCCTCACACAGGCTACCTATGTCTCTCTCTTACACACCCCTGAACATTGGCTCCCTTTCTCGCTCACCCCCCTACACATAGGCTTCCTCTCTCTCACACACATACATTCACATCCCTTCACACAGGATCTCTTTCTTACACATACACACACTCTCACACATAGTCCCTCTCTCACATACAAGCACCCTCACATACACACAATCCCATTTTCACACACCAGCACCCAATCTTTCACACATATACAAACTCCTTCACAATCAAGTCACATAAGCTCCCTCTCTCTGGCACCCACACTCACATATCTTCACATGGGCTTGTGGTAGGGAAAAAGGCAATTGGCATATATGGATATTGAAACTGGTTTACATTACATTCATGGCATGACCTATGTACATGTGTTGCCAAAGTACTATACTGAAAGAGTTAAATACAAGGGAGGGACTACTTTATATAAAGGTCATAAGTATAGTAAAGATCCAAGTAAGAGAAAGTAAATCCTCCGGGACATTTTCTGGTTTTGTTGCTGGCCCCTATTGCAGAGCTGATGACCAGTGTCCCTGTTCCAGAAGGGAGAAAATTGGGAGAATCTTACTTGTAAATGTATTCTCCTAAGCTGTGTGCTATCTGAAGGCCTTGAATCTCTCCTTTGAAATCATAATGCATAAGAATGAGGTTGTCCGACATCTGGACAGGCCTGCTGTCTCCCTCCTGAAAGTGGGAACCTTGGTTGTTCTGAGACTATCCCTGCTCTGGTCTAATTTCTGACCAGGTGGTAGGACACCACATGTGAACCGATGTGAGGTTACTAAACAAATGTCGGTATATAAAAACTGCAAATAAATAAATAAATAAATAAATAAATAAATAAATAAATAAATAAAGCTGCTTGAAGAGCCATACAACAGACTCAAGGCTACAGTTGAAAAAATGGAATCATTATTCTGGAGATCACAGAACCAACAACATTGGAATCAAAACTTTGTATTCCTATTCTCTGAATATTTATTTATTTTAAAATATTTCTATACCACCTGCTCCAAGTATATCGCAGTAGTTTACATAATAGCATACATAATAAAAGTTGGGTTTCTAAATCGAACAAATTTGCTTCAGGAAGGCGGCCTGGGAGATGAGACAAAAAGAAGGGGAGTGGCTTCTCCAGCTGTAAGCCTGGTAGGAGGATGCAGGAGGTAAGTTCATTCAGTGCCCATCAGGGAGATATCAAAGTCTATTTCCTGCTTCCATTACAGGCCATACAAAATGGCGCCGGCCGTATGGCCATATTGCCGTATTGCAAAATGGCGCTGGCCGTATGGCCGGCGCCATTTTGCAATACAGCAAATACGATTTGAGTGCAGGAGGTCGCTTCCGGACCCCTGCTGGACTTTTGGCAAGTCTTGTGGGGGTCAGGAGGCCCCCCCAAGCTGGCCAAAAGTCCCTGGGGGTCCAGCGGGGGTCCGGGAGCGATCTCCTGCGCTCGTGACGTCGGGGGACAGGAACCAAAATGGCGCCGGTGCTACCTTTGGACAGGGCAAAGGTAGCGCCGGCGCCATTTCTATTAACGCACCCATGGCCGAGAGTGGAAGATCACACCGGGACCCCCCCACTGGACCCCAGGTAATTTAAGACATTTTGGGGGAGTTCGGGAGGGTGGGGGATTTATTTTAAAGGGTCAGGGTGGGTTTTAGGGTTGTTTTAGTGTGCCGGTTTTCCCGCCCTCCCCCGATTTACGATTTACACGATTTAAAAAAAAACAAAACCGCGACAATCCGATTCCCTCCCCCCCCAGCCAAAATCGATCATTAAGACGATCGATAACACGATTCACATCTCTACTATCTAGACCACACCCCAACACAAACCTACCTCTGAGCCCCTATCATTAGCTAGGCACCATGTTGTAAGACTGCTCTACAAAAGCCTCTGTATCTTGGAGAACCTATCTTGCCACACTCTATAGAACATGGGTACCCCTTGGCTAAAAGCACTTTCCATCACTTCCATCTCTCCCCAAAATGCAATGCCCTCTAATAGTTTGTATGATGCTGCACATCACACCCTGGAGCATACTAGCTGATGGCTTGACACACATTATTTTCTCTGTTCACAGATAACACCAGCTCTTTGTCAGAAGAGGAGGAAGAGAAGGAGCTCATGACCCCTCCTGCTGCTGAGCAGCAGCTGTGCCTGCAGCGGAACAGCAGTCACCACCACTACCATATTTTACCAGCAGTGGAGGACCCTGCAACGGTCACTCTCCACCCCACCCCCACCCTGCGCTCCAACCAGAAGTTCCAGCATAATACAGCCTGACATCCCTCTCACTTTCCTAATTGAACCTCTTCCCCTTTCTGCCCCGGTAACTCGGAGGGCTGGTCCTGAGGCTGCCCAGCCATTTCTTGTAAAGGGAGGCAACCAGCTCACTAATGACCTCCCTCCTGAATTGGCACTGTACCCCTTGGCTGCAGAGGCCACCTCAGCGACTGGAGCACCTACTCTAGGCAAGGAGGCAGGGTATCTTGCAGCTATGAGCCATGCAGGGCAGAGGAAAGTGGAGGAAATAAGTGGAATCAGAGCTGATCTCAGGAGGTTTGGGGAGGTGTTAAAGAGTCCAGCCCAAGCTCAAGAGAGCTTCACATCCGCTCTTGAGCTGATGGGCATGAAGCAACTGCCCCATCTCCCAACCCCTTAGGCCATTCAGTATCTGGCCTCCCAAGGTTCCTGGGTCTATTTTTATTTTATATAAATAGTTTATAGCCTAGATGTTCCCAGCTTTTCCCAATTTTTGTATTATAAATAGTTTTAAATGTTTTACTATGTTAAAGTTAATTATGATTTGCATGTCTGTGTCTGTCCCTTTAATTTCATGCATGCTATGGTTCATGTGCACCCCAAGTTAAGTCCTTTTCAAGACAGCCAACTGCATACTGTCATGCAAGTAGCTTCTCATGCTCTCTCTCCTATAATCTCTGTCCTCCACTCATCTACCCTTATGTAACTTAAAGGTATCGGAGTGTGTACACAGTCTATAGATAGCTCCCCTGAATGACTTTCCTGTAATGAACATTAAACTTCATTGATTAAAGTCTACATGTACCCCTTTCCTCCCCAAAGGCCAAGAGATGTAAGTGCAGCTAAGGTGCAAGCATGAGTATAGATTATAGAGGGAAACTAATTATATGCTTCCCGGGTGACCAACTGCCCAGTTTTGGACCGAACAGCCCGATTTTACAGTCTTTTGTAAAGTGTCTGATTATAAAGATAACCAGAAACTGTAAAACCCGGTCAGGCAAGGGCAAGGGCCAATCAATAAGAACATAAGAAAATGCCATACTGGGTCAGACCAAGGGTCCATCAAGCCCAGCATCCTGTTTCCAACAGTGCCCAATCCAGGCCATAAGAACCTGGCAAGTACCCAAAACCTAAGTCTATTCCATGTTACCATTGCTAATGGCAGTGGCTATTCTCTAAGTGAACTTAATAGCAGGTAATGGACTTCTCCTCCAAGCAGGCTAGGAGGAGCAATGGTGGCAACCTGATGTCATTCCAATCACCTGCCTGCTATTTTCTGGCACAGCCACAGGAACAAAAGGGGAAAGACGCATGCTTACATAACCTGGGCTGCAAGCATTAGCCCATTCTTCGCTCTCCACTGACTTGAAGTTTGAGTGTCGTGCACCCCCCCGGCTTCTTGTTCTCTACCCTTTCTTCCCTTTCAAATTGGGCCTTGCTTTTTCCCAGGCAGATGCTGCCTGCCTGTGTTTGGGGCTCTTGTTCGACTCTCCTCCTTCTCTGCGATTCCCACAGCTGTTGAAATGGCGTGCCGCTTCACTTTGACCTCATCTAAGTTCCACGCGGTGCGGTCTTATCTCTCCAAAATAAAGATAGTTATGCCACACCTGCTGCTGCTTTGTGCTGTCCTTCTGCCCTATCTGTTTAAGCAAGTCCCACACAGGCCGCAACACAGTCTAATAGAAACGTTATTGGGCTTCTAACTTTACAGCTTGGTCACGCCGGCTGTTTTACGGCCTGCGCAGGTCTCACTTAAATGGCTGGGGCAGGAGGACAGAGCGAAACAAAATTGTCTTTAAAACATACACTGTTCTGGGCAAGGATTTACCAGTTAGTTCCCCCACCTTCTGCCTCTCCTGCTAGCCTGCTACTGTATCTACTCACTCAGAGAAGCCAGCCTGCTAAACACCTGGTCGAAAAAGACCAAGCAAGTTTGAACTTGGCGTACAAAATAGCTGTAGGAAAATTATTTCCATTTTTTATGATGTTTGCACACATGTGGTTTATAAAATAGCAATTTAGGCACATACATTCCAACCATACTTTGACATGACTCTAAACATGTCCACTTTTTTCATGCGTACACTTGCCTGTGAAGGTGGATATACACTCATATGTGACTCAGAAGGAAGATACAACTTACTTGCAAATGCTTCACATACGCATGAATATGCTGTTTTCATGTTTGTCTTTTGAAAATTTACACCAAAATGTTTTCTGTGTGTAGAGACCCTGATAGGGTTTCTACTAAGAAGAACATACCATGATGGTAACTTTTAAACAGCCGCACAGGCGTACACATACGGGTGTATGATGGCTCGCGCAAATGGATGTGGCCATTTTATAATATATGTGCCTACGATATAAAGCCAGCTATACATGCGTACATATGCACAATTTTGTATGGACGCACACTTGTGCACACAAATGCCGGCTCTATTGCCTGGATGAGGGGATTTTATTGGCTTTGCACTCCAACGCAATTTTCCCCAATCCGGTCCCAGTTAAAGGCTCCCGACTTCCTAACCCCCTAATTAACCTTCCTCCCTTTTATCCTGTTATCCCCAACCCTTCAAATCCTGCTGACTAGCCCTGATATTTTATTTGAAAACTTACACGACATCCATAGCAGAAGTAAAGTTACGTGGTAGAAACCCCAGCATGTGCTTGTGTGAGTACATACTCATGTGCATACTTCGGGTTACAGACCCGGACCACTCGTGCCCCGCCCAGACTCCGCCCATACCCCACCCCACCCCTTTTTTGTAAACCGGGAGATACGCGTGTATTCACGAGCTTTTTAAAATCCGAACAGCACGTGCTGGCTGGACTTGTGCCCGTATCTCCCGGCCTCGGCGCGCAAGGGCCTTTTAAAATTCACTTCATATATGTATAGATAGAGATAAAGAAGTCCAAGTGGATTACAGCTCCCCGTATGTGCTGCTGAGTTGGTTGCTTTTTATTACTATTAAAAAAGGGAAACATCTAAAGACAGTGCGGATGTTTTTGTTGACCTGTGAAGAGACAGCATGGAATTTTTTCTTCTCTTCTTTTTGCTTTCTTTTGTATAGAAAGGTGTACCCTTGGGCCTTAAGGAATGATGGCAGAGTTAGAAAGAAGAAAGGGTAACTTCTCTCTTTTTTAGATAACTTATTTTTGGACTTTATGTTGGAGGAAGTTTGATCCAACCTTCCTTCACCTTGTGTTGTTTACTGATACCTGGGTTTTTAATTTTGTCCACCAACTAAAGCTGGTCTATCCTGTATATAAAGGATATGGAATTGTTGAATATAATCCAGCTATCAGTTAATTTAATTGCAACAATATAATAAGTTGTTTACAAAAGAGATTCATAGGTATATAAATGCTTGAACATATTAGAGCCTGGAAATTAATGTTACTCCTCTCTAGAGATATCTCCACAAATAGTATTTCTGTGAATTATATACAAGATTTCTCAATCGGTTTTATATAGACTGAAAGTGGTAATTTTGACCAAAGAGTTGTAAGAGTATGAGATTTAAAACTATTGATTGTGGCATGTGTGAGTGTTTGAACGCTCAAATATTACACACATTATTTGAGAAACTTTAACACTTCTAGAACAACAAACCCATATAGATTAATTAAATTAAGCATCTCAGCTCCCTCCCAATGCTTTAGATAAGGAATTGAATTACTCTTTATTTTATTGAGTTAGAAGTATTAGTTCATTGTTTTACCTGGACTTTAAATGAACAATTAGTAAGTAGAAGAACATTTCAGAATAGGGAGTTAGTTTTTGTAGTTTTAAAGCTAATGTAGTAGGTCCAGAGAGGTCTATGGGGTCAAGAAGTGAGAGATGTCTATTAGGCATCACCGTAAGACAACGGACTGTATTGAGACGGATCCCGATGTCCATCACGCTTGCCAGATGCAAAAAGGACCAAATCCAAATGTGCACGTTGTGTGATACTTTTTTCTGTGATCCTGGGAAGCACTCAACTCTCCCTCGCTTCTTCTCCATTCTCTTGCCATGCTGACCTTCCAAAAGCTGAAATATATCAATGAACTTATGGTGACGAATCTTCTTGAGAAGAGATCTCGGTACCTCCTCCCAGAGTTCCGAAAAGGTGACCAATGCAGGGGTATCCCTATTGGGATTCCTGACCTTGGACCCGGCCACCGACGACACCTCAGAGTCAGATAAGGAAGAAGACGAAGATGATGAAGAAGATGAGGATTCCAAAGAACTTGATCTAGCCCGCCTCTTCCTCTGCCTGAACTTTTCCTTTTTCTTGACCTCGACGGGTGCCACATCCCAATCACCTGCCTCATCCGCCCCGCAGTCAAGCAGCCCACCCCCAGCTGTACCGTCCCCCTCAACGAGAACACCCTGGGAATTAGGCTCCCCACGGGAACTGCCACCAGGAATGAAAACGAACTCACCCAGATGGGACAGATCCACCAGTGATGGGCCTGCGGTGCCAGCTCAGGTATCCTGCATCTGCTGTTCCGCAGAATCTGATACATTATGCCAGTCTTCATGCCTTGATGTGCTAAGCTCATCTGCAGGTCCCGCAACCGGAACTTCCTGAGAAGGAACAAAGTCAACCACAGAAGGAGGTACCAAACCCTCAGCAAAGCACCAATCCCCTTCAGACCCAGAGGTCATGGCCACAGGTGCACTGCAGACCAGGACCCCGCTATGTGCCGATCGCCATCCCCCAGCACCAAGGACGCCGATGGAAAGACCATAGCCCTTCATTCCCCATGGTCACTCACCTGAAGGGCCCCCCACTATGCCCCTACCTACGGAAGGAGACCTCCCTGTCAGATTAGGAACCCTTCCGTCCCCTACTGGATGCCTCGGAGGCCTAGAGAACTCATAAAACCCACGCCAACTGCCTGTGGGCTGCCCGCAAGCTACCCCCCCCCATTCGGAAGTAAAGTCACCAAATGAGACCAGATGCCCCCCACCCCACCACATAGCAGAGGCAGGCTGGGCTGACCCCATCCAATCAGGCCACAGCCCTCTGAAGCCAGTCAGCCCCGACTCCCCCAGTCTGCTCTGGGTTTCTGTGCTGAACCGTCCCGAAGCAGGACCCTGACCACCTTGCCCCATAGAAGTCACCGGCACTGTAGGCACAGCTGCACTAACCTGTGTGCTGGAACCACCACCCAAGCTGCTGGACTGCTCTATAGAGAGTGAGAATACCCCACCAGCCGCTGCACTCTCCAGCATAGCTCCCCTGGCTACCCCTCCCCCACGAGAATGCGATCTGGATTGAGCCCCGCGTACTGCCTCAGCTCTACCCGCCAAGCGTGCTACCAGGGTCAGTCCTGACGTCGCAGCCTCTGATTAAGGACCTCCCCTACTACCCGCTGAACCAGCCCCTACTGCCGACAGCAACACAGGACAAGAGGAGGGTGGAACAGAAAGGACTGCAGCAGGACTCACCGCTACAACCGACTGCTCAGCTGCACCACTCCCAGCAATCAACACAGCTACCCTCGTCTCCAACTCCACTGGCCCACAGGCCACCTCCTCTGACTCCATCCCGAGCCCTCTGAAGCAGCACAACACCGGCACCACTCAAACGGCTCCTCTCCACCCCGCAGAGAGGCCATGTATCCACCCTCCCTCATTCTCTCTAACACACGAATGACCAAACGACAGGACCGCTGCTGCGATGCACTGCCGAGATCTGGCAGCGCGCAGCGAAGATAACCCCCCACCAAACTCAGCCGTGACGTCATCGAGGGAGCAAATGTGGGAAGGAGAACACAGATTTGAATTGCTGGCAAATTGCGGGCTTTACAACCAGTGCCTCACCAGCCCCAGCTCCTTCCTGTTCTGTTTGGAGTTAACAGTCTGCTTGGGAGTTAGCAATCTGTTGTTATTTAGGAGAGTAGTGGGTGGATCCTTGGACCGGTGGCAGATGACCACGCCCCCGGGGGAGACCCTGAGAGGGACCATTGGTCAGGCTCAGAGTATGGAGACAGACACACACTAGTTCTTTTATTAGACAGTATACTGAACCACCAGAGGTGGCAGCAGTGAGCTGGAATGCCCGGCTGGGCTGTAGTCCCTCAGATACTGGAACAGCGATCCCTGGAGGCTGAGCTGTAGAGAAACTGAAATACAGTGAGTAGGCAGGGTAAGCAGAATTCATGTACCGAACCTGATGGTAACACTCACACAATGTCTCATAGAAGCCCAGGAGCAGGAATGTATAGGCCCTCGAGGAGCGAGTACCTGGTTCCAGGGAAAGCTCTGAGAGAGCGATGGTAACTCACTGATGTAGTTGGCAGTGATGACTTCCAGGCAGAAGAGAGTACCGAGTAAGTCTGGGAACGAGGGCCCTCGAGGAGCGAGTACCGGTTCCAGACTGTCACCTGAAAAACAAAGGAGAGAGCACGGCCCCCGAGGAGCGGGTACCCCTAGTAAGTCCGAGGAGGCAGAGTAGCTTGGAAAGTCAAAGCGAGTCCGTAGTCATTCCTTGCTATCTGTTAGCAAATTCTAAGACCTTATATATCCGTCGCGGGTGACATCATCTTCGGGGACGCCCCCGAGGTTCGTGCCATTGCCAGTACTTCAGTTGGTGGCTGTGCCGCGTCCCTAGGCCTCCAGGAAACATGGCGGGTTGCAGCATCTAGCCGGTCCGGGGATGCCGGAGGACCTTGGCAGAAGGGCGCCGCGGCAGCCAATCTTCCCGCGGACGAAGAGGGAGGCGCAAAAGAGGTAAGGAGGGCGGAGAGAGGGCGTCGGGAACCGATGGACACAACACTTCCTCCCCCACCCAGACTTACTTATCCTTAACCCCTAAGGGAACGGGTTGCCCGCCTTCTGACCTCCCCGCGGCTCCCCCGCCCCCCCCACGGCACAGACCCCGGGGCTGCTGCTCCCTGAGTGCAACTGGCGCCACATTACTTAGGCCAACTGGACACGAGGTCCAGTCGACCTCCCAAAAGACCTAAACATATATTTTCAATTAATTGACTGCCACCATAATCTGTGAGCTTAGAAGAAGGAAGAGCAAAATGCAAGCATTAAAATCATATGAGCACAGACAAGCAAGTTCTCCGGAATAGTGAGCTTTCTATTTATGCGATTGTGTTTATATATGAGATTGCTGTTTATGAGCGTACAAAGATAAGTCTATGGGAAGCCTCCCTTGTTTATACATTAGTCAGCTCCAAGTGCACCTGCTCCACTTTTTGCAATATTACATGGACTATTATTACTGTGCCCATTTTAAAAAAAAGCTTTTGTCTGCACAGTCTGTTGTAGATGTGGATTTTTTTTTTTTTAATAGTACAAAACAGCAGGTGATCCTCTCCTTAAAAAGCCCACTCAGACTGTCTGCCTTGAGAAAAGAAGAATGCAGATAATGTTTCCACAATAATTAACAAATATATATACAATTTATAGCTATACATTTTAAGGGCAATTTTCAAACTGTCTGCATTGCTCTAAAGTCCAAAGCTCATTTTTACCCACGGTATTTGCCCCAATTTTCAAATTAAAAATATGCATGTACTTTTACTTTGAAAAACTGCCCAAGGGAAAAAGGGAAAAACAGGCACCTGCTTTATCTGAAGGCAGAGAAAATGAGAAGCAAATCTAAGAAGGCTCAAGGACTGGTTGAAGATTTGGCAGCTGGAATTCAATTCAGGCATTTGGGGGATGGCAATCCACAGGAACTATACATGATTGGGGGGGTGAAAGACTGATGTGCACGGACCAGACAAGAGACCTCAGGAAGGTACTCTTGAATAAAATTAGTTCTCCATGGAGCAGGTCAACGTTACGAGTTTATGCTCCTCCTAGGACTCTTTGGCCCTCTGGCACAACAGAGGGGAGTTTGGTTGCTCTCCTCTTTTCCGCAGAGAGTTTAGCTCCTGCTTCCGACTGGATGATACATTTCCCACAGTAAAAGGAGTCACTCTAGGCAGCCTCCTTGACTTGCAGGGTAATAGTTAATAAGGCTTATTAACCTATAATTAGTACAAGATATGCTAACCTTGCCATGGGTTTTATAGCGTGTTATTTTCCAGTGCCAAAACCCCTATTACAAACAGGAGTTAGGTTAGTATCAAAAATGGAAATTAAAACTCACAGTGAGATCAGCGCAGCTCATTCCGTCAGACCCAATCTGCATCGCATTTTACTCTACACTCACAAGAATGACGTAACATAAATGAAAGCCCTAGCGCACTAACTTCTTTTATGTTCAATCTTTTTATTAGCATTCAATCAGAAATAATAAGCCATGAACAAATCCACATTAGATGATTTAAGAAACACATGATAAAATAGAACAAGGCAAAATGTATAATATAAATCACAAATCCCCATCTATATAAGGACGAACAAAAGAATTAAAAAAGAAACTAGAAGAGAAAAGAAAACAAAGTTTACTCCCATTCAGGCTAAAGTACAAAACTAATTTTATTATTAAACCCCAACACCTCAGTGAGCTTTCACACTATTTTCATCTTTAAGAAATGTTTCCAGATGGGAGGGATCCAAAAAGATAAAAACTTATCACTCTGATAACAATACATTTGCAGGGAAATTTTAGGTAAAAATTTGCATCCAGTGAGAGGACTTTCCACTTAAGTTCTATAAAGGTTCTCCTTCTCAACTGGGTTTCCTTAACAACGTCTAGGAAAATTTGTACAAGGGGCAGATTGCAGGGAAATATCAGCCCCGGGGATTTTTTTCAAAACCAGCCCACAAGTATCTGACTCACTTGGGCATTTTCCTTGCAGCTTGTGTTTCAGCAGTTCCCAAAAGCATGCCAAACTGACCCGTCATAGGTACTTGTGACCTGGAGCCTGGCAGTCAAAACCTGGAGTCAAAAAAATCTCCAACATAAATTTCATATTTTTCCTAAATAACTAAGTAGTAAAACATATCCTAGACCAGGGGTCAGCAAACAGAGCTGCGAGTCCTCTTCCACCCATGCAATCGGTTGCCATCCACCTCCAAGTCTGGTTACATCTCTTATAATTATATCTTGGATTCCTGGTGTGGTATTGAAGTCTCTTGCCAACCAATCAGCTCTTGAACCAGTTACTAAATAATATGACAACCATAATGTGTTACGCCCGTCGGTCGCAAACGGCTGCGACCTCTGTTGATCACCTCCTTTTTTTGCAGCTCTGACTCCGTGGGGAAGACTTGCGGCCTCCGCCAGCAATCGCCGACCTGTCCACCATTCCCGGGCCTCCCTAGACGCCGCGGACGCTGCTGACCACCATCTTGCCCTTGGAATCCCATAGGCACGTGCGCACAGGTCAGTTTTAAGCACGTCATGGCGGGGCATCCCCTCCGAATGATGTCAGTTCTCCAGGACATTTAAGCCGACTGGCCCTGCCTACTGATGACTTGGCAACGAGTTCCCTCATTGCTGAATCTGCCTCACTTGCTACAAACCTCCCATTCCAGTTCCTGCTCCTTTGGCATGAGACGCTCTGGGTACCCGCTCCTCGGGAGCCTTCCCCGTCTCTGGCTATCCGTTCCTCGGAGGGCCTATTGCCTTGGACTATCTTTTACTTCGTTTCCCAGGACTCCTCTGGAACCTCTACCACTGTGAGCACCTCTGCTCTGCGGACCACTACCGTGACATCTCCAGTGAGGAGCCTCACCGGTGTACCCCGCTCTGCGGACCACTACCGTGACATCTCCAGTGAGGAGCCTCACCGGTGTACCCCGCTCTGCGGACCACTACCGTGACATCTCCAGTGAGGAGCCTCACCGGTGTACCCCGCTCTGCGGACCACTACCGTGACATCTCCAGTGAGGAGCCTCACCAGTGTACCCCGCTCTGCTGACCACTACCGTTACATCTCTAGTGAGGAACCTTCACCGGTGTACCCTGCGCTGCGGACCACTACCGTGACATCTCCAGTGAGGAGCCTCTCCAGTGTACCCCGCTCTGCGGACCATTGCCGTATCTCCTACAGAGGTATTCCCCTTGGGTATACCCCACCGCACAGACTCTGACTTTCTCCTACACTCCCCGCTTCACGGGCACTGCCTCTCTATCTCTTAATAAAGACTCTATTCCACAGCTGTGTCTGACGTCTGCTGAGACCTCGCCTCCCGACGGTGAGGCTCCCAGGGCTCCTCCCTGTGGGCGGTGCCATCTCTCACCTCGGCCCAGGGCCCACACACCTACTAATCCTAACATAATGCCAGCCAGCGTCAGACACACACAGTCTCTCAGACACTCACGCACACTCTTTCAGATACATTCGGGCAAATTTTAAAAGGCCCATGCGAGTAAAATTTGGGTGTGACGTGTGTGGCCAAGCCCTGCGCATGCCGCCGCATTTTCGAAAGGGCCCAGCCACACGCATAACCTCCCTGATACGCATAGAAGTGCTGGGCTAGGAGTAGACTGGGAGAGAACTGGGAAAAAGGCAGATCACATTGCTGCGCATAATTGAAAAAAAAATCACCTGTCTGCGCACGCGAGTGGGGCACTCGCATGTGCATGTGGGTATCGTATTTTATAACATGCATATGGCGACGTGTGTATGTTATAAAATCAGCACGTCTATGTGCACACACCGGGTACCGCGCGCACATGAACACACACACACACGCCTTTTAAAATCAACCCCTTTGTGTCTGAGAGAGGGTGTGCGTGGGGGTGTCTCTGACACAAAGACACTCAGACACACACTCTTGCTCTCAATGTATGGGTGTGCCAGAGAGAAACTGTGTGTATGGGGGTCTTTTTGTGTCAGGAGAAAGACACGCTCTCTCTCTCTGATACACACATTCTTTCATTGTGCTCACACATTGAGTGCCCCCGCTCTAGTACTGCCACTTCATTATCTAAAAGGTTTTTGCTTGGTGTCAGCCCTTCCCCCTCTCCCATTCCCACCCCAGTCCTTCTTGGCACACCCACTCCAGGAGAATCACCGGTTCCACAGCCAGCTGACCCTTTCAGGAGGAAAGCCCAGCCTATAGAAGCCTTCCCAACACTGCACAGGCAGTTCCTCTTGGCTCACCCCATCCCTTTTTGTGACTGTAGTTTGCCTTTACTTCTATGTACCCCTCCCCCTCACCACCATTTCAGTGCATTCCCATTGGCTGAGTGCTACAGAGTCTGCTGCTTTTATGGTTTCCCCAGGCACTGCACTGCCTACCTACTCTAAAGAAGGGGCAGGAAGGGGAGCCCAGACTAATCCATGCTGTTCTTTCAGGGCTTAAAAAGAAAAATGAAGTCCTGGCTGAGGCTGGCGAGCCACAGGATCCAAAGCAGCAGAGCTCCAGAATCCTGCTTTCCCACATGGACCCAGTGCAGCCAGGGCTGGTGCATGGATATTACAGTAGGCATTACAGGTAAACCTTAAAGCTTTGTAACCCCTAGCCCCTCCCTCCCCCTACACAATTAAAATTATGCATTTATAACAGTTATTACATTACAAAGGCCATTCAAAGTACATCTTATGAGGTAAGAATATCACTTAACAGCATTTATATGCACTGCTTTGGTGCCAACCAGAAAACCTTGCAAAATAAAAAATAAAGAGACACTTGGATCCCATATTGCATTAAACCTATTGTAAGACATGTTGGGTGTGGGTTCGGCTCTCAAAACGCTTCGGGTAAACTGAATTACAAATAAAATATAGTGAGACTCCAAAACCAAAACAGCAATAACAGCCAGCATTCAAACAGTGACAACTCTACCTATGAAAAGGCAACACTGCAAATATTACCCCCAGGCCCTAAAACACCAGTTTTGAAGCCACAACAAGCTAAGCTGCTATAGATCCCTACACAGAAACTACATGTTAGCGGAATACTTCACTTCAATCACACATGCAGAACACAGATAGACCCTCACCAAATACAGAATAAAGACAGCAGAAAGTATAAATAGAAATATGCAGACCAGAGCAACTGAAAACCATAAAGTAGGCCTGGTATGTAGTGCAGTAATGGAAAAACAGAAACATTTCTCATAAAACAAAATCAAGAAATATAAAACATAAATCATAGTAATGAACCATACTAGTAAAAAGAGCATTTCAAAAATAGCTGACAAAATGAACAACATCTATTAATTAAAACTAAAAGATAAAAATATCCTTTAAACTCCAAAAATTTCCCAAAAGCAAAAAAATGTTCAGAATAGCAGAATTATCCAATTACCTGCAATAATTAAAATTAATAAGCATAAAGAAAAATTCCAAGATCCTTACCTGCTAACTTTTGATTTCCAGGCAACCTGAGATTGTGGGACTTTAGTGAGGAAGGGAGGAGGTGGCGCACAGACTTTCTCCTCTCCCTCATATATAAACAAATATGTTTATACAAACAATATATATTATGGGCTTTGCTCAAAACTCAGCCGATGGGGCAGTGTGCAAACGGTGTAGGGATGGTCTGTATGTGGTGGGGAAGGAGGGGGTGAGGTAGGACGTGTGTATGTATGGCCAGGAGCACTTTTCCCCCTTACACTCTCAGCTTTGTGCCTATTTCCTTCACCCCATGTGGAGATAGGAACAAAACGTTGTAGTGGTGTTGTGCGTGTGTGTATATGTGGGGGGTTTGGCAGCAGTGATGGCAGGGCATGTGTGCGAGTGTGGTGGGGTTGGCAGTGGTGGTGTCTGTGGAGAGAGAGAGGGGTTGGTGAAGGTGGCAGTGTGTGCATGTAGGAAAGGGATTGGCAGCAGTGGTGGGGTTTGTCTGGGGAGGGGCACTTGGTGGCACTGGTGTGTGTGTGTGAGATGAGTGCAGGGGTTGGGGTGGTGCAGTGTGTGTATATGGAGTGTATGCATGTCTGGAGGGGCTTGTGGTGTGTGTATGAGGGGAGGGGATGGTGGCAGTGGATTTTATGAGATGCAGAAATGTGTAGTAGTAGTAGCAGTAGTAGTAGTAGGAGGAGGAGGAGGAGTAGTAGATGTGTCTGTGGGGGGAAATGGTGGTGTGTCTGTTGATATGGGTATGTATGGAGGGTAGGGAGGGTGGTGCTGTGGAGGGAAGGTTTGTGTCTCACTTGCTCCCCCTTTCCCTTAGCATTCCTGTCTTCCTCTGTCCTTCCCAATCTGGCTTTCATTACTAACCTTCCTCCCTCCCAATCCAACTGCTCTCTTCTTTCTCGCTCCCCGACTTGGATGCTTTCTCTGGCCAGCGAGGCCCAGGAAACACCCATCAGCCTTTCCAAGGGAAGCCCCACAGCCCATCGTGTGCTGCTCTTCTCTCTCCTACTCCTCCCCCCCCCCCCACCCGATCCTTTGCCTGCTTTCTGCCGCTAGTGTGACCAGATAAATCCCACCAGCCCCGCCACCACCACTGCTGCTCATTTTAACACTTCTGCTGCTAAGACATGGAGAACTCACCAGCCTTGGCATTGTCACCACTCTTTTTTAGTCTTCTCTGTCTGACATCGTGGTGTGGCCTCTCTTCTTGATTTCTACAACAGCTCTGGGCAAACGTCTGCATTGATTACCCAGAGCTCCCCAATTTTTTATATTTCATATATATAAGGAATGGGGTGAATGGGCTGAGGGGTATGAGAGGGAAGGGTGGAGGTGAGAGAAGGGAAGGAGTGACAAAGGGAAGGAAAGGAGGTGTGAATGAGGGGAGAGGGAAAGTGGAGGCAAGATAAGATGGGAGCTGAAAAGGAGGTCTGAAAGAGCCCCTTTCACATCCCCTTTTGAATCTCCACTCATTTACCCCCTTCTTTTCCCTCTTTCACATCCTCTTTTGAACTTCCATCTCCACTCCCCATTTTCCTCTCACTCAGTCTCCTTCTATCCAGTCATTCACACCCCCTTTCCTTCCCTTTCTCACTCATCCCCTTCTCACCTCCATTCTCTTCCCTCTCATACCCCTTGGCCTACTCACCCCATTCCCTTCACTCTCACTCCTTTTCTTTCCCTCCCATTTGACTCAACCTCACCCCCTCCCTCTCAGTCACGATTCTTTCCCTTCCCCACCTTCATCTCCCATTTGATTACTTAATCTCGCTAGCACACCACTCGGTAATGAACCTGCCCCATGGCCGCGGGTTCTTCTATTGCTTGCTGCAAGTGAATCCACTTCTTGCTGTGCTGCACCGGGGCCACATTTTGAAATAGAGGGATAGGTCACCACACAGGGGTGGGGGGGGGGGGGGGGGCGCGGGATTTGTGCATGAGAGGTTACACTTTCTGCAGGTGTTGGCTTACAATTTTGCCCCATGCTCGGCCCTTGCCTAATTGTAGAGCCGCTGTGATTCTACAATTAGGCAGGGGCCGAACACTGTGCGAAATAAAATGTAACCACTCCTGTGCAATTCCCCCCATGTGGTGGTTTCCCTCTGGTGAGTGAGACATGCTGCAGGATTGGGAACAGACACTGCGAGACCCACGGTGGCACGACTCTAGTGCAGGATCGGCCCACCATCTTCCCACATTTTTTATTGCGGTCCACACCTTGATTAATTAACAGATATGGCAGGGTTGATGATATTAGAACAGAGGGGGGGGGGGGAGATGGTGGGCCGGTCCTGCACTAGAGTCATGCCACTGTGGAGGTCTTCGACTACAGCAGCAATACTTTATTTTTGTTCCCTTTTTTTTTTTTTACGAATAGGCCAGGCGAACCTACAGCAATTTTACTCAGTTGCACTTGCAGCTGAAAATCTTGAATAGTTTTGCTGTAGCATGAAACCAATAACATTATGTGAATTGTGGAGACAGCTTACCTGGTTGCCAGGCCAGTCACCAGTGTTTGAGGATAAGCAGTGCAGGATTAAAAAAAAAAAAAACAAACTGAAGCAATCTAGTCACTGTTTACCTTGCCATGGACCTGCAAATGCACTGTGCAGACAGTGCACTTGCTCACCAATCATCCCCATAGTGCACAGTGCAATCATCCCCGCAATGCAAGAAGGAATTGGGAAAGTCCACATGACCAGCTAGACTGGCCTACAAGGGCATGTCCAATCCCCCGATAGGCCAATCCGCCCCATTACCCTTTGGTCACAAAACATCTGGTTCTTATTCGTAAAATACTGCCCCAAGATTAAATCCTTGTCTGACTCTAGGGCAAAGGTAATTATTAGGGTAGCTCTAGAAGTAAATATATGCTGTGAGTCTTGTAACGTCAGTACTCTCAATGGGGGCTTCCTCAGTTACAAGATTTCTCTTTATCTCAGGCACATACAGACACTGTAAGAATTGTCTCTCTCAAATTCAAACTGCAAAATCTCATGAAAATTCTTAAGTAACCCCATAGCTGATCTCATACAGTTTTCCATTGTTTTTATTTTATAATGGATAGATAAATTATCTTTTGCCACTGCAGAGTGCAGATTATTGACCTTATTAGATAAAAGAGAAACAGAAGATTCAACCTGCCTGTGCTCTAAGTCAGACAACTCCGCTATTGTACCAGAAGAAAATTCACACAGTTGTGTGATTATTAGGGCTAAGGAGGTCTCAGTATTTGTGATAACCATCCAACTGTCTCTTAAAGTGATGTCAGTTGGTTCAAAATTCTTATCCCCATGTCTCAACTCATCTCGGTCACATAGAGGAGGCACTATGACTGGGACCAATGCTCTGGCTTCTACTAAGCTTTCTCTATTAGCAGTTGAAACCTGTCTCAATAGTTGTTCTCTCAATGGGAAGTTAGGAGAGGAGCTCAAAATTGGTTGCACTCCACCAAGATCTTCTAATATGTCCAAATTAGATACATCTACCACCAACAAAGGGTTACGTTCCATACTCCCATTGGGGAGAGGTAGTAACGGGGGTTTGCGATCCACCGGGCTAAGAGAAACCTCAACACGTCCCCAGTTTGGTTACTCACCATTGGGTAATTCAGCAGTTGAAGATGCTAGTCTTCTGGCTGGTAACAAAGTAACTGAAGAAGGAAGAAACTTCCCTTTCCTCTCTCTTACCATTCATTCTTAGTTCAATAATCCGGCACAAAGGGACATGCTCCTTTGATGGGTGGTTTTGGTGCGCCAGGGGCGGTGCACTGCTGGACTCTCTTTAATCAACAGGCACTAGGAGGATGTCAGCACTCTTCCCCACAGCGGTCTCCTCTGGAAAGGTAAATGGTGCAAGATGTCAATACCATGGAAGACGCAGGATGGAGGTAACTGCAAGTTTCCCCATGCTCTAACTTCTTGATGTAAGGCAGAAACCTTTTCCATCTGAGTAATCTTAGCTAAATCAGGATAAATCTGGACATTTTGACCTAAAAAAAATTAGCATTTATATTTTTTAAATGTGATTTCATAAGAGCAGTTAAATCTTGCTCAGTAATACAAGAGCCTAACAAAGTGGCCCTCTAATATATCTCTGGACTAGAACTTTCCATAAAAGATGTTAGATGTAACATGTCCATAGATGATTGGCCAAATTGATTTTGTTGGGCCTTTAAGCATACACCAGATGGCAAAAAATATACCCTATTAAAAGGGGGAATTGTTTCCTCAGACATATGAAAACCTGCAACAAATAATTGTTGCAGGTGTAGTTCACCCACTAATTTAGGAAAGTTCAAAAACCACAGGTTTTTGAACTTTCTCCAAGAAGGGTGGATTCTCCAATCCACCCTTCTTGAAAGAACCATATACTCCTGAATTAGTGTAGCATTAACAGACTGAATATTTTCCACAGCACCCTACAAAGCAAGAATTTTCTCAGAATGTACTTGAAGCTATCCCTTGAGCCTTGGAACCATGGAATCAATCTTCCCAAACAAATCCCAAACAGAAAAATGGATCTTATTAGAGCAATCTGATAAAAGATGCCAAATTTTATTAATAGCTCCCAAATAGAGTCTGTCACCACCACCTGTTTAATCAATGCAGGGAATAACTTACCAATTTTGGAGGACCGTAGAGGTTGAGCCTTCTTAAAGGAGGACTTGCCTCCAACTGCAACAGTCGAAAGAAAAACATCATCTTCCATTTGCTGCTCATTTATCTGCCACTGAGACAAAGGCTTTCCTCTGAGTCCCAAACCAGCTGACACCATCTCGACTTCAGTTCCTCCGATGTGTTGGCTCTGATGACCTCATCAAAATGCAGCAAGCCAGCAGAGGGTTCCGTATGGATGGCAGCAGCCAAAGGTCTAAAGGGCTCGGTGAAAACTCATCTTCTAGTGAACCTGATGCTCCTCCATCAACCATCACAACTGAGGTAATCCAGCCCCCTCCATCAGGCACATGAGACAAAAAGCTGACAATGGATTGCTGACCTGAAAGGGAAGGAACCTCAGAAGGAAAGACTCAAACATTCCTTTCCTTTTAGGAGACATTTCCACAGGTAACAAAAAATAGACACATATGGCTAAACAAAGCTCCTTATCACCTCATGCTGTCATCTTAACTCCTTCCCCATAATACAGACTTTCAAGTACCTGAAAGGAATTAATGATGCACAAAAATCAAGCCTTTTCTGATGGAAGAGAAGTTATGAAACTAGGGGTCGTGATATGAAACTCTAAAGGAGAAGAATCAGGCACAATGCCTACAAATATTTCTTCATGGAAAGGGTGATAGATGCATGGAATGCCCTCTTGGAAGAGGTGGTGATAACCAGAATGGTAATGGAATTCAAAAGGGCATGGGATAAACACAAAGGATCCCTAGTGGCTAGAGAATGGAAATGAAGAAATGGATGAATCTCTGTTAAGCCCAAAGTTTACATTGTTGCATGGTAGTATCTGCACAGAATAGAAGTTATTATCCTTAATAGAAGGCAGGGGGTAACTTGCATGGAGCGACAGTTATTATCTTAAGCAAATTGCTGGGCAGACTGGATTGACTGTTTTGGTCTTTATGTGCCATCTTTAACTATGTTACTTTACTTTTACACACACACGTTTTGAAGCATTGTTTTCTACCCCATCCTAACGCCACCCAATTTACTCCTCCATTCAAATGTGGGTAAAAAAAACCACACATTGTGGCACAGCCCGTGTCCTTTTACCTGCTCACAAGGAGGGCAATTTTCAAAGAGCTCATTTCAATGGGTATAACCAGGGGCAGATTGCAGGAAAATATCAGCCAAGGGAATTTTTTCAAAACTGGCTCATGGGGTATCTGACTCCCTTGTGCACTTTCTCTGTAGCACATGCATCAACATGCCAAGTCGACTCTGAAACCTGGCAGAATTAAGTCCAAATATCTCCAAAATAAAATGTCTCATTTTTCCTAAATAATTAAGAAATAGAGCATACTCTAGACCAGCAGTGAGTATATAAAGCTGTAGACCCCCATTCCATCCATGCAAATCGGATGGGGCCACCCCACAAGTCTGCTTAGCAGAATATCCCACCTTAGTCATACATGTAGAACACAGACAGACCCTCACCAAATACAAAATGAGATAATAAACTATAAATAGAAACATGCAGACAAAAACTGAATTTGGAACTGCAACAAGCCAGACTGTTTGGAATGGGAAAACAAATATCATTCCTCACTAAACATTAAACAATAACATCAAGAATATAAAGCATGAATCATAAAAGTAAAATCAAACTCATAAGAATAAATATTTCAAAACAGCTGATGAAAAGAACAGGCAATGATTACAAACATATAACATTATTTTTTAAAATTTCCCAAACATCGATAAAATATTTCAAAATAGACACAGTAAACAATAGCCAACAATTAAAATTAATGCTAAAATAAATCCCCTGCTCTCCATACCTGGGAACTTTAGATTCCAGTCACCCTGAGTTTGTCATGGATTAATTAGTATGGGGTGGGAGATATGCACAACTTTCTTCTCTCTCTAACACATGTTCATTCTCACACAAACTCCCTTATATTCTCTCTCTCACACACATGCTTACTAGATTACACACTCTCTCTCAAACATGCTCACTGGCTCACATGCTGTCTTTCACAGACATGCTCACTGTATCATACACTCATACTCTTTTCACATAAATGCTCACTGGCTCAATCGCTCTCTTTTATATTCATACACAGGCCCAGTGGCTTAAATAGTCCTCTTGCTCAAACATATGCTTATTGGCTCACTCATTCTCTCTCGCTCACAAACATGCTCTGGTAATCACAACAAGCCCAACTGTATTAAGCAATGCAACAATGGAAAAACAGAAACATAATCACTCCTCACAAAACATCAAGCAATAAAATCAAGAGATTTATGACATCATTCATAATATTAAAACCATGAAAAGAATAAAAACAGCCAACAAACATAAAGCACGTTCAGCACTACTTAGCTGGATAAGTAGGATTTATTTGGTTAAGTAGCAGCCACAGAATATTGCCTTACATTTAGTGGTTGCTGCATAGCTACATAAGTCCCTTAAATGGCTAAAAATGTTAGCTGCATAATTTGTGAGTGAGCAGTGAGTGGAGTGATTTAGCCATATAACTTTTGCAATGAAGAAGTAATATTCGGTCTTAGCTGCATAAGTTTACCAGTTATGTTAGATGGTTATAACTGATACGACTAAGTACAAATATATATGAGTATATTCAGTGACATAGCCATGCTACTGAATATACCATGTAATTTAGCCGGATAAGTTATATCTGGCCAAGTTTCTTAAAATGGCCATCTTTCAATATTGTCCCCTAATGATATAAAAAGTTACATAAATTTGTTCTAATAATTCCCAAACACCAATCAAATATTTCAAAATAGCAGATACATGAAATACCCTAAAATTTAAAATTGTAAAAATGTAAATAATTAAAAAATCTCCAGCTCTCCATACTATTAAATAAATACTTGGCAACTTTTGATTTCCCAGAGATTGTTGAGGATTTGGGTGAAGAAGGCCACACCATCTTTATCCTCTCTCTCTTTCTCCTTCACACACATAGGCACTCTCTCTCTCATACATATGCAGGCTTTCACACACACATGCAGAATCTCTCTCTCTCTCTCTCATTCACACATGCAGGCTCTCTCTTTCTCTCATGGACACGTGCAGACTCTCACTCTCTCATGCACACATGTAGGTGCTCTCATACAGACATGCAGGTTCTAACTCTCTCATGCACACATGCAAGTACTCTCATATAGACATGTAGACACACTCTCTCATACACATGCAGGTGCTCATTCTCATGAACATATTCAGTCTCTCTCTCATACACACTTGCAGGCTCTCTCTTTCATACACACATGAGGGTTCTCTTTTTATCTTTATAAACCGCCTAAAGCAAAAAGACTAGGCAATGTACAGGTAGTACAATCATAAAATAATATGGACCAACATATCACATAAAAACATATACATGAGACCAGCTCACTTACCGTTAACATAAACCAATAGTTCAGTTAGACAGTTCTCAGATCATGTCGTATGCTTGCTTAAATAACCATGTTTTCAGCAAGGATTTGAAAGTTTTTAGACTGTCAACTAAAAGTAGGGCCTCAGGCAGTGCGTTCCACAAAATAGGAGCTGCCACAGAAAAGGCACTGTCCCTGGTGCAGTATAATCTTGCTTGGTGCACTGAAGGCAAATCCAGGAGGCCCCTTTCAGAGGAGCGTAGCTGGCATGTGGGGCAGTACAACTATAAAAGTGCATTGCCCCGTGGTGACATGTCTGAAGAGATCAATTTAAAGGTCGTAATAGCAATTTTATATTTGATCCGTTCCGTGAGGGGGAGCCAATGTGGTCATGTCTTTTTTGCCTGGAAATAAGATGGGCAGCTGCAATAATTGTAGAAGCTTGATTGTCACGGCAGGTAAGCCGAGAAGAACGGAGTTACAATAATTGATGCTTGCACAACCATCCTAAAGTCTGGCTTCTCCAAGAGATATTTAAGACCATACATAACCTGAAGCTTGTAGAAACTATATTTTAGCAGGCTTTTACATGGGGATGGAAAGACAGAGTGCAGTCTAAAACTACTCCTAAATTCCAGATACAGGATTCAAATGAAAAAAACAATATTATCAATCACATTTGTTGGAGCTTAGTTGGAGAGCGCTGAATCAGAATGCACTGTGTTTTTGCAAGGTTCAGAAATAGTTTATTATAGAAGAGCCACTTCCTGATAGTTGCAACACTTAGGTTTATGAGGTCTACTGTCTCTGACCATGATGGATGTATGCGGATGAAAAACTGGATGTCATCGGTGAATATATCCTTCACAGAGGCCCTCTAGGACCTTACACAATGGAGCTAAGTATAAATTAAATAACATAGCAGAAAAAGCTGAACCTTGTGGTAACCCAATCGTGATGTGACCATTGCAAGATCATGTTGTTGCGCTTTATTTATAGAGACCGCTGTGACAAAAATGATCTAAGCCATTGAAAGACAAGGCCAAAGATTTCACATTCCTGTAACCGGTATAACAGGTTGGAATAATCAACCATGTCAAATGTTGCTGTTATATCCAGGGAAATTAACACATAACTGTTTCCAGTACCTAGGCCCCTTCTAAGTGTATCTAGAAGTGACAATATTAGAAGTTCAGCACTCAGAGATATTCTGAAACCATACTGGTGTGAATCAAGTATCTGCTTATCCTCCAAATAATCAGTAAACTGTTTCAAGACAATGCTTTCTATCAATTTAGATAAAAAAGGTAGGGAGGATTGAGATTTGATTTTTTCAAAAGAGGTCTGACAGGTTTTTTCAGTGGCTCGGGGAGTTCATCTTCACTTAATGAAAGATTGACAATAACCTTCAGAGCTGGTGCTATTGCGTCTTTAATTCCTTTCAGAATTTCTGGGTCAAATGGATTTAGAGCGCGCAGAGAAGTGTTCATGTGAGAGATAGCCTGATTAATTTCAACAGTTGATGTCTCTTCAAACTCAGTCCAAGAACAAGTATGTGTATCTTCTAAAAGGTAAAAGCCAATTTGGGACAGAGGAAAAAGAAGTTGGAAATTTTTCGATCTTGCCATTGAAATGATCTAAAAAATCATTACAGTGCAGGGAGATTGTGGCTTGTGCAAAAAATCTGCCAATCAAAGGAGGGTTTGTCAACTGCTTGGCTATCTTAAAAAGTTCCTTAAGATTATAGCCAATCTCATAAAAGCGCCTGGAAAAGTAAGCACACTCAGCCTTGTGAATCAAAGAGCGGTAATCTCTTAAAAGGGAACAAAATAGCATTAAAGACTCAGTGCACAGCTTCCGCCAAATCTGCTCACTTGTAATTGTCGTTTATGATGTCTAATAGCGAAGGACAACCAAGGGAGATGTCTTATTCTGGTTCTAAGCTTAGGCCGAAGAGGGGCAACGCTATCAATAGATTTAGCTATGATAGAATTCCAGATATTGACTCCTTCTTTGATATCATTAAGATGGAAAGAGTTGAGATTTGAAGTCACTACATCAGATAGTTTCCGGAGATCAATATGCCCTCTCCGAAGGATTATTTTATTGCGACAACTCTCAGAACTCATCAATGCCAGGGAAATCAGAACTTTAAAACTGATCCAAAAATGATTAGACCAGGGAACTGCAAAAATTGATATTGAATTGATGCAATGATCTTTTACAGAGTTGTTCACAAAGACAAGATCTAAGGTGTTACCATGTTTATGAGTGAGGGATGAAAATCTATTCCCAGCCAAGAGAGGAGAGAACATCAAGGAAGAACCTTGGCAGGTTCTGGGCCTCTCTCTCTTTCATACATGCATGCAGGTTCACTCATGTACAAATTCAGGCTCTCTCTCTTTCATACATACATGCAAGTGCTCTTTCTTATGCCCATATTCAGGCTCTCTCTTTATCATACACACATGCACACTCACTCTCATGCACACATTCAGGCTCGCTCTCTCTTTCATTCACATATGCAGGCTCACTCTCATGCACATATTCAGGCTTGCTCTCTTTCATACACACTGGCGCTTTCTCTCATACACAAATACACACACCTCTCAGGCGTCCTCCTTTCTTCTGGGCCTTGGCCATGCTTGCCTGATCATTTACTGCCAGAGGAAAAGTGGGAGGAAGCAGCCCTGCAACCGCCAGATGCATCCTTCTGCCGAGCCTATAGGCCTTTCTTCAGGCCCCGCTGAGACCTCCCTCAGGCCGTGAATTGATGGGCTCCATTACAGCCCCGCCAACATCTCCCTCGGGCCATGATGGGTTGGGCTCTGTTGCAGCCCCATCAAGTCCTCGCTCGGACCGCATCGGGTGTTGTGGACCCGTAAAAACACTTATTCCACGGTAATCCCTCAGCAGGAGCTGAGATGAAGACCATGTGACCAGTGCGACTGGCACACCGATAGGCCAATCCACCCCTGGGTATAAAACACTGTTTAATGCTGAAAATGGCTTAAAAGTTTCCCTCAAAGGGATGAATTTTAAAAGCTATTTACTCTCATGAGGTAAATTTTCAAAGATTTACACAGGAGTTGTGCATGCAAAATTGACATAGAGACGTGAGACCTCTTTGCTCAGTAAACAACTTTTAAGAAGGGCAGGAGCATGCTACTACTCCCACTCGCAAAAGTATATGCATACGGTATAAAGAGTGTGTTTCGAGGGCATTCTACAATGTGGTTTTGAAGTACGTGTACATTTATGTATTTTATAAATGGAGTATGCACATACATCAAACATGCATGCATGCTTTCATACCTGCAGTCATGGAAATTAACTCTGACCTCTCCTTTTTCTGCAGTTTTTGGATAGAGAATCTGCAGCAAGTGGTGAAGGATATGGGTGAACTGGTGAAGGTCTGGGTCAATTGGTGCTTGGAAGTATGTGTACAAGTATTTTCATAAGTGATATACATGCACACATCAGCCAAATTATATAAGAACATAAGACTCGCCATACTGGGTCAGACCAAGGGTCCATTAAGTCCAGTATCCTGTTTCCAACAGTGGCCAATCCAGGTCACAAGTACCTGGCAGGATCCCAAGGGGTAGACAGATTCCAAGCTGCTTATCCCAAAAATAAGTGATGGATTTCTGCAACTTTACCTTAATAATGGTTAATGGACTTTTCCTCAAGGAACTTGTGTAAACCCTTTATAAAGGTAGCCTCACTAATAGCTTTCACCACATCCTCTGGCAATGAATTCCAAAGCTTAATTATGCTTTGAGTAAAAAATATATTTTCTCTTATTAGTTTAAAATGTATTACCCAGTAACTTCATTGTGAGTCCCCTGGTCTTTATAAAATACTTGCCTCTGCACATAAACTGAGGGTTATTTGCCTTTGTTACAATTATTTATTTAAGGTGCACAACATAAAGGTGGATTTTAAAAGCCCTGTGCACACATTAAGTAGGGGATGCATAACAAGATGGGTTTGCGCAAACAGAGTGGTTTTGAAAAGCCACCTGGATATGCGTGTATCTCCCATAGCGCACATGACTCAAATGTTTTTAAAAAGGAGCAGGGCATGGGTGTGGTCTGGGTGGGGCATGGGCATGTCATGACCTAGCCAAGAGATAGGTGTGTAAATACTTATGTGTCCCGGAGCCTGAGGTCTCCTGCCATGTAACCTTACTTCTGCTATAGATAAGCACAAGTTATAAAATAAAGAAAAATAGGCAGATATGCAGGGTTTTAAGGGTCAGGGCTAACTGGGGAGAGTGAAGGCTTTTAAACTAAGAGATTTGGCGGACTTACCCCTTAACTGGGTAAACTGGGGACGAACTGGTTTAACTGGCAATGGTGTCAGCGTGCACCACTTCCCCGACATATGTGGTAGAAGTGGGATTCGTGCACACATGCATTCACCCACACGTGCGCGCAGCCAGGCTATTTTATAACAAGCACACATATGTGCGCATATGTTTTATAAAATGGCTGAGTCCCTGGACCAGGGCCCAATGTGTGCAGGAGTGTTGGTTCAGAAACACGGTCCTATGCATTAGGATTATTATGGACTTTAAATGTATTTGTGATATTGCTGCAGCAAGAATAATCCACCATCTACTAAAAGTCTTTTGAAAAATAGACTGCCATAAGTATTATAGTATTTGGTACAGAGTGGGTTTTTGTTTTTTGTTTTTTTTTTTAGTGTTTTTCATATTCTACTTTGTTTGCGGTCTCTTAGTTACAATATTGTTATAAAATTTCCCAGGGGTTGTGTACTTAAAGGTATGCATGTAACCTAAATTTGTGCTATATGCACACAAAGGGGTGTTCTGAGGATGGAATTTGGATTTGAACTTGTACTTTTGATTTTAAAAAGTATACAAATAAATTCACAAAAATAAATTACATATTGCAAAGACCAGCTGTTTCAGACAATTTTATCACTTTATAATTTATATTTTCTTAACTTTCAAAGATATGATACATTGTTTACTTTGCAATTATCTCAAGTTGTATGAAAGATTAATCTGGACTCCCAAATAATTAAGCCAGTTTCCATCAACAAATCTTTCATGTGTTTGTCCCTTCAATTTTTGAACAAGAACATGTTTACATTTTTCATTTGACTGGCTGAAAGGAGGATACAGTATGTTTATGGACTATATTAGACAAAACAAAAAAGGTATCCCAGTGCACATCCTGATTTATACCTGCTTAATAGAAAAATAAACAGGTAACTCCAGCAGAGAGTCTTAGAAAACACTCTTTATATGGCAGGCAGAGCCAGTGGAAACACTAAGCAGACTAGGCAGCTACCTAGAGCATCACAGGTCTGGGGGTGGTGGCATGACCTCTCCTTCTTCCTGCCTGTGTGGCCCAGAAGTGGTGTGGTGTGAGCTCATACAGGCAGAAAGGAGAGGCCATTGCCGCTACCATCTAAGGCAGAAAGAGGAGCAGCACAGCCCCAGCCGCACGAAGAAATCACATCGGCCAGGCCTGTTGCACTCAGGAGAAAGAAGAGCAACGGTGCAGCACAGGGCCAGAAGATGCAAGAGAAGCAGCATCAGCCCTGGTCCAGGGACCTGCGCAGTGCTCAGAAGCAGGAGGAGGAGCAAGCATGGCCCAGGGTTGGAAGAAAGAGAAGTAGTATCGGCCCGAGTCCATACGGTGTTCAAGATTTGGAAGAGGAGCAGCAGGGCTGTGCGCAGAGGAAAAGAAAAGGAGAAGCAATATCAGCTGTGGGCTGTCAGGAGCAGGAGGTGGCGCACGCAGTAAGAGTCCAGTCTGCTGTGGGGGCTGTAGGAGGAGGCTGCTACTACCACTTGTGCTTGAGGGGGGGAAGGAGGGGAGAGACGGGGCTATATGTGGTCAAGATGGACAGATGCTGAGCACAAGTCTGGATGAAGAGAAGCTAGAAACAAACTACATTCCAGCTTGCAGCAGCGTTCACATCAAAAGCTTTGTGACTAGAAAAAACAATGCAGTAATTTCAAAACACTGGGTCAGTGTCCAATGGTGCTGAACATTTATAGAAAAGAAAAAACATCTGTTGAAGATACTAATACCAAAGAAGTTGTTCATGTTTTTTTATTTGCATATTTTTTAAAAAAATCTCTAAAATTTGTAATTTTGCAATTGAGCATTGTGGACCGATGATGAGACTGATCGATGGTAAAATGACTTCACGAACATTCTGTATATGTGCAGTCAGCATCTTTTTGCTGGTCTCAGACACAATGCAATCACTTTCTTGATATCAGCTCCATTAGATTAGACTGGGATTTTTCTTGGAGTTGTAAGGGGAAACATCCAAGCTCCATTGTTAGGGGAATTTCTGTGGATGCGCAGTGTGTTACAGAACTGGAGGTGCAGGATTTATATTGACATTCTGTCCCGTCCTGTATAGATTGCAGACTTCACTCTCATATTCATATAGAATTGGTGGAATGAGGCTATCAAATAAATTTAATAATTGTTTTATTATATGGTTGAAACTGTCCAGCTTTTTAAAAATTTCACAGAAGGTCCTTTGGACTTTTTCTTATTGTGGGTTTTTTTTATAGCCAATTTAAAGACAGGGGGCCATATAGTGGAGGTGGGGGTGATGTGTGGAAATGTCACTTTGGCTTGCCCCCTCCATAGTTAGCTTGCACTCCTGTTGTACCTCCTAAAATATTTCTTGTAAACAAAGGTTAAAATTAAAAAAAATGAGACATTTAATTACCTGAGTTGTTCTGGGTGCCTGGGGTGGTGGGTGAAAGTGATCCCTTGGTGAGGAGGTCTAGGCATGGAGAAAGGCAGCCCTGGAGCTGTGCTGTGAAACAGGGCAATGCTGAGTTGCAGCCAGGCTGGAAGCCGTGTTTCTGCAGCATCAGGCTGCGAGAGAAGAAAGGGCCTGGTATGGACCGGAGAGCAGGAGCAGAAGTGAGGCAGCTTGGTGCTGCTTCCAGTGGCATTGAGCCACAGTGTTGGAGGCACCCACTGGAGCAAGGGAGGAAACCTGCTGTTTTGGCATGGGAGGAGGCACAGCAAGCAGCGAGGCATAAGACTGCTGCCGCTGCCATTGCTCTCATTTGTAATCCTGGCTGCGGCGGTGAGGTGGATAGGTCTGCACTGTTGCGGTTTAGTGTAGGAAGGAAGGCTTGAGGAGGCAACTGTGGCACGGGAAAGGCCTGGAATCTCGAAGGAGTACAGGCTGCAATTTCAATGACATCATGATGATATCAGTGGCAAGTCGTGGTCCCAGCCTGACGAACAATAAAGTATATATAAATAAGTTAAAAACAGAAAGGACAGGTGTACGGTGATCAGGAGCACTGAGAGCAGGCCCCTGCCAAATTTGGATATGGGGTGAAAAAGCTAAAAAGAAATCTGTTCCACTGTGACATTTTTCAGTTAAAAAAATATAAAATTAAGTTAAAATAAATTGAACGAGGATGGGTCTAGGATAGATGGATTCTCCAGGCAGGAAGGCCCTCCGAGGAGCGGATTGCCTGAACGCGACAAGGCCCCCTAAAAGCGTCCACGGACCAGAGTTCAGGAACAAAGGTCAGAGTAGCAAGTAGCGATGCGTCTCCAAGAGGAGTGGAATTCAGCAGGAAGGAAGTCCTTGCTAACTCGTAGGAAACATAGGCTGGTTAGTTTAAATACACTGGCGGGTGACGTCATGCAGAGGGGACGCCCCCGAGGTTCCCGCCATGACCTGTATTAGAGAGGGACTGGCGCGAGGGCGCGTGCCCTAGGTAATCCCCAATTCAAGATGGCAGCTGGGATCGCCCATGCCGTCCCGGGGACGCAGGGAAGGCGGCGTTTGAAAGCGGAGGCTGCCATTCTTCGGAGAATCGCTGGAGCAGGGGAAAAGGAGGTGAGCAACAGAGGTTGCAGCCATCTGTGACCGATGGGCGCAAAGTAGCAAAGCCTGCTAATTAGCCAGATAAGTTTTCAAAAAAAATGTTGTTACTTAGTTGGCAAACAAACACTTTTCAAGACTTATCTGGATAAGTGGCAATAAAGCTGTGATTTATCCAGGTAAATCAAAATGTATCCGGTAAGTGGCACAAATCTGTATACACATACCTACACATGTATACACATATATTTGTGTTCCTAATTTTAAAAATTTAAGAAAGCACATTTCAAACTATTTTCCTTAGCACTTGTAGGCTTTGACGTGTTTAAGTCCTCAAATTTTGTAACATGCGCGTGTTAAGGAAATTACCAGTTTTACCAATTAGTCCATCAGTTTGCCCAGTCTATCTCCAGATCATCAAGACCTCTCCTGGTTCATCAGCCTGAACTCCCCCCAGTTTATCCAGACCCCGCACTGAGTCAGTATTTAGCAATAAAGGCTTTTATTCCAATTCACGCCAGATAATTAGCAGGTGTAAATATACGCAGGTAACAGATGTCCGTGCATTGCTATGGCAGGTTCTAAAATAGCAACTTATATGCATAAATGTTGGCCCCAGCCTAGAATGTCTCTGGCTGGCCTCTTTTTTTTTTTTTTTTTTTACACACGTAAATTTACTCGCCTATCATTACTCATCCATGTATTTTGAGGCTTATAAAATAGTATATACACGTCTTAATGCTATTTACATGCATATGTGCTGATTTTTACAAGCACAAATGCTTTGAAAATTCACCTATTAGTTTGTTGCAGAATTGACTCCACTCTGAATAGTTTTTGATAGTGCAGTCCAGGTTTATCCTATTCAAGTAGCTTCATTCAGCTCAGCACTGGGGGGCATTCTGAAGGTATTTCCTAGGCAACCTGTAAACAGCTTGGAAAACAATGTAGTGATAGGGCTGAGGGGGGAGGGGGAAGACTCCTCAAGTTGCACTATGTCCTGTTTATCCTGATTTTTTTGAGAATATTTTGAGAAATATTGAGGTTACCAAAATTTTCCTAGAATTGTATACACCTGTAGCAGGGACTAGAAGAAGCTGGGCTATGGCCTCTCAGACAACACAAGAAGTATTTTTGTTATTGAGATCACCAAAGCAAGGATATCATTTAGAACAAAATCTGTTTTACAGTTTTGAATCAAGGAGAAGGTCACTGGATTTCTACCGGAGAGAGAGAGTGCTGTGCCCAGGCTCCTCTCTGAAGCAGCCCAAAAAGCACCTTAATAGCTGAAGGACAACGTAGAATCGTATGTATTAGAGTGAAGGGCGTGCTTGGAGAGAGGTTTTGCGCAAAGGAAATCTAATCAAGGTAGGAACTAGAGCAGTTAGGGTTAATTTGTAATACCAGTTGATACATGGAATTAAATATCAGCTTCAATAGCTTTAATAAGTGTGCAAGAAATAGAATTAAAAGAATGAAATTTAACAAAAGAAAAAAAAATGAGTCCTGACACATTAGCAACACTTGAGAAAAATGTGTTACTTTATAAGATCTAGGCAATAACAAAGTCCACATAGAGAAGCAGCCTTTCTGTTGGAAAATAAAATTCCAGAGTGAATACAAGCTGATTAAAAAAAAAAGAAGAAGTATATTAAAGGGTGTACAAAAGAAAACCCAGCTATCAAGTGCTAAGAATGGACAGCCAGTGTGTGACCCCAAAATGACTGTTAATAAACCTTATACTCTGGCTGTACAGTTCATTTTTTTCAGAGGCAAAAGTAGTTTCAAACGATAAAGACAAACAAAGAACTGGGAGAATTTGTTGGCTTCATTAAAATTCTAAGGAGAGGATCACAAAGAAGTCCAAAACTACTATGTACAGACCTCTAAAAAAAATATATCTGAACTCTTTCTTGGTTAAGAACCAGTTAAAGATCATCTTTGCCTGTAGTCTGTGAGAAATTGAGTTGCTGAATAAGGTTTCCTTACAAGAAGTACTGTAGGACAGGAGGGTGATAGAGGGAAAAACAAGATAGAAAATCAAACACATATCACTGTCCTTCACTTAGAGTAGAAATATTTTGCTTATTCTTTTTATTTTATCTAGATAGATTTCTCAGTTCACCAATCCAGTGTAGACTCATTGTAGAAGCACAAAGAATTATGGTGCAAGTGATGTAATATCTCTTTTTAAGTTCTTAAAAACAGAAGAGTAGGGAGAACAACCCAGGAAGATCTTTGTAGTCAAATACTCCCAACACAGATCACGAGCTGCACTCCTGACCTTCACATGCTAGCTTCTGAGATAATCAGCTGCAACAGAACAAAGTACCAATGATCCCTAGCCATGGTCTCAAGCCATGCTCACAAGCTACTGCAACCATCACAAGCTAAGTGTGTGCACACCAACATTAACATAAAGTAGGCCTAAACAAATTGAGACAGTAACTTACAAATACAGGAAAAGGAGAGAGAGGAACAGAGAAAGATAGACAAAGAAAAGAAAAAAAGAAAAGAGAGCGTACTTATAAAGAAACACAATGGGAAAATACAAAACTAGAGAGGAAGCTTGAATAATAGAAAATATTTACCTGTGGAGAAATATCTTGAGTTTCTCTTATTCCTAAAAAAGAAGAAAACACAAAAAAAAATCAACCACTTGTGACAGCTGTAGTCTGTGGGTTACCTCAGAAGTGAGTGTCTTAGTCCCAGGGGAGTCAAATCTAGGCCAGCAACAATAAAAGGACTTCTGCCTAGGCCAGCCACCTTCCTTTCAGGTTGAGCCCTCCACTGCTGGTCGTCATCAAGGCATGAGAACAAGGGTAGCCTCTGATATGGACCAGGAGCAAGAGGCTTGACACAGGGTAACAGGAACTAACCAGAATTCCAGGAAGCCAGGAAGGAGAACAATAGGAATGCCTGATAAAGAAGCTGAATGTAAAAGCTGACAAAATTGAAGTCTTCTAGAAACAGAAGCAGAGCCAGAGTACAAGGACTGGAAGGTAGGACCAAAATCTAACAACTGCCTTACTACCTCAGTATAAGTACAGGCCTATGCTGGAAACAAGATGGCCACTGGGGGAGTAGTGAGGAGTACAGAGCTGGGAGGACTGGACAGTTCAAGCAGCTCACAGTGTCACCTGCAGGCCAGAGGAGCAACCGGCAATGGATTCTCACACCACTAAGTTACAATATGAAAAGCAGAGTAAAGTCTGTAAGACTTATTTTACCCTGTGAGACTTTTCAGACTTATACTTATCTGACAGTAATTTTTTAATTCTTTGAAGAAACTGGTTCCATAGAATCCTGAAGAAAGCAAAAGAAAAGTAAATTGTTTATGGTACTTGTATATGTCTTATTTGGAATTTGTGTTGATTTAATAGGAAATAATGGCTGACTAAAATTATCTTAAATAAAACTATTTAAATTATTTAGACTTAAAGAGAAAGCTTCATCCTTTGTTTTATTCCTGCTTCCCCTTCAGACCTGTGGGGGATGGGCATTGGACTGTACACCATGGGCAGGATTTTAATACCTACGCGCAGGTGTAGATTTGTGCACGCAATCCGGCGTGCACAAATCTACGCCCGATTTTATAACATGCACGCACAGCCACGCGCATGTTATAAAATCCGGGGTCGGCGCGCTCAAGGGGGTGCACACTTGTGCACCTTGCACGCGCCAAGCCCTAGGGGAGCCCCGATGGCTTTCCCTGTTCCCTCCGAGGCCGCTCCAAAATCGAGCGGCCTCGGAGGGAACTTTCCTTCCACCCCCCCACCTTCCCCTCCCTTCCCCTCCCTAACCCACCCCCTAGCCTTTATTCCAAAAGTTGTGCCTGCCTCCGGGCAGGCATAGGTTGCGCGCACCGGATCCTCTGGCATGGCCGCTGTGCCAGAGGCCTCGGTCATGCCCCCGTCCCGCCCCTTTCACAAAGCCCCGGGACATACAGGGGGTATGCGCGTAAATCCAGCTGAATTTATGCACGTAGGGCTTTTAAAATCTGCCCCCATGTGAAAAGACACCAGAAGACCTTAGAATTTCGAAGCCATAACTAAATTTCATCACCCTTGGCTACAATAGCGGGAGAGCTCATCACCACAAGGGAGCGTGGTTTAGATTCTGTCTAGAGATGTCATTGGCTTTCTGAAACCTTAAGCATTACTACAAGAAGGATTGGGAGAGGGTACGTGGGAGGCACACAAATGCATTGGCCTCCAGGCACCAGAGACCCTTTTATGCCTCTGACTGAACAGGATAAACAGAGATGGGGAAATCACAGGACACTTCTGTAAGACAAGAATCATACAAGATATAGATAATAATCATAGTGCAATGCACCAAAAGACAGCATTAAGCCTGTGGTTAATCTTTTATGGTGTATGCTAATTTGACTTATTGCAATATATTCTGTAGGCTTATGTTTGCAGATCTAATCCAAAACTTATATTATTTAAGTCTAAGAAATACAGGAATTATTTTAGGCTACACTCCTGTTAATTTTCAGTTCTATGCAAAATAACCTTTGCAACTTCACTGTATTTTTCATCTAGTTATTCCAATTTATAAATTGAAGAAATCTCCTGTGTATTTGTCTGGTGAAACTTTAAGCTTTTACTGGGTGTCTCTCAGGTTAAAAACAGTAAAACACATAATTTGCTTTGTTCCTGTGGCACATCATACAGGGAGTTAATGAATCATTCTTTGATTTGAGTTTATTAATGCTCAAATAATGCAATAGCAATAATGTAGTCAATATGACAATGACATCTACAATGTCAAGAGTACAAGTTAACCCCAAACCTCTGAACCCAAGCCTAGACAAAGTCGAAATTATTTTCCTCAAAGATAATGAAAAAAGAAGATAAGAGAAAGAAAAAAAAATAAAATAGAGAAGGAGTTTGTCATTCATTATTCTTCTCTCTAGCCTCCAGAGGTGCTCAACTAATGCCCTTCTTCTGTTCACAAACTGGTCCATCAGGAATTATTCATCCATTTTTATTCATCTCATAAAGCAGTGCTTTTTCTAAAGAATTTTCACTGCAGAAGAATTAATTCCATGGGGCACTTTTAAATGATGCACAGGGGCACTTTTAAATGATCAAAGGGGCACATTTAACCTTTATTTAAAAACATAAATTCAAATAAATAATTGTAAATGTTTGTGATTTATCTAAAAATGTCCAGATTTCCAAATAATTGTTTTAACAAAACCCCACTGGGTATAAATCTCTGTTATCAAGCTGATGTCCACTGTATCTGGCTAAAAGAAAGTGGGCAACAGCAGGTCGTGGATTATAATAGGCTGTGCTAACAACTAGGGATGTGAATCGTTTTCCATATCGTCTTAACGATAGAAATCGTGTGGCAGGGCAAGAAAATCGTCTTAGGCACGATTTTTTAGTTAAAAAATCGTTAAAAATCGTTTTTTTCCGATTAGTGCGCACTAACTCGAGTTAGTGCGCACTAACGGGAGTTAGTGCGCACTAACTGGGAGTTAGTGCGCACTAACTGAAAATGATACAATTTGACACTTTTCAGGTCAGTTAAGGTCAGTTTAGGAATGAATATGTATTCCTATTGGCTGCCCTCTTATTTATTCATGTTACCAAGTTTCCTACTGACAGTATATGGGGGATGGGAAATGGAAACAGTTGGTAGCTTGACAAAACAAGTAATGTGATCAGTCAATGTGACTAGAACTTGTGCCCTAACCCTGATACCAGGGGTATTGTGATCTTCCTGCACACAGTGCCCTATCCCTATTAATACCAGGAGTGTTGTGATCTTCCTGCACACAGTGCCCTATCCCTAATACCAGGGGTGTTGTGATCTTCCTGCACAGTGCCCTATTCCTGATACTGGGGGTGTTGTGATCTTCCTGCACACAGTGCCCTATTCCTGATACCGGGGGTGTTGTGATCTTCTTGCACACATCCCGATATCAGGGATAGGGCACTGCATGCAGGAAGATCACAACACTCCTGGTATTAATAGGGATAGGGCACTGCATGCAGGAAGATCACAACACTCCTGGTATTAATAGGGATAGGGCACTGCATGCAGGAAGATCACAACACCCATGGTATCAGGGATAGGGCACTGTGTGCAGGAAGATCACAATACCCCGGAGGAGTGAGGGTCAGGCAGCTCCCCCCTGTCTGTGAAGCCAGCCTCTCACTAGTAATGCAGGGAGGGAGCTGTCTCAGACTTCACCATCCTCCCCCCCCCCCTTACCCACACACCATTCACTAGCTGGGACATGGAGGAAGTCAGGAGTGAGGGTCAGGCAGCTCCCCCCTGTCTGAGAAGCCAGCCTCTCACTAGTAATGCAGGGAGGGAGCTGTCTCAGACTTCACCATCCACCCCCCCCCCTCACCCACACACCATTCACTAGCTGGGACATGGGGGAAGTCAGGAGTGAGGGACAGGCAGCTCCCCCCTGTCTGTGAAGCCAGCCTCTCACTAGTAATGCAGGGAGGGAGCTGTCTCAGACTTCACCATCCTCCCCCCCCCCCTCACCCACACACCATTCACTAGCTGGGACATGGGGGAAGTCAGGAGTGAGGGTCAGGCAGCTCCCCCCTGTCTGTGAAGCCAGCCTCTCACTAGTAATGCAGGGAGGGAGCTGTCTCAGACTTCACCATCCTCCCCCACCCCCCTCACCCACACACCATTCACTAGCTGGGACATGGGGGAAGTCAGGAGTGAGGGTCAGGCAGCTCCCCCCTGTCTGTGAAGCCAGCCTCTCACTAGTAATGCAGGGAGGGAGCTGTCTAAGACTTCACCATCCTCCCCCCCCCCCCCCCTCACCCACACACCATTCACTAGCTGGGACATGGGGGAAGTCAGGAGTGAGGGTCAGGCAGCTCCCCCCTGTCTGTGAAGCCAGCCTCTCACTAGTAATGCAGGGAGGGAGCTGTCTCAGACTTCACCATCCTCCCCCCCCCCCCCCCCTCACCCACACACCATTCACTAGCTGGGACATGGGGGAAGTCAGGAGTGAGGGTCAGGCAGCTCCCCCCTGTCTGTGAAGCCAGCCTCTCACTAGTAATGCAGGGAGGGAGCTGTCTCAGACTTCACCATCCACCCCCCCCCCCCTCACCCACACACCATTCACTAGCTGGGACATGGGGGAAGTCAGGAGTGAGGGTCAGGCAGCTCCCCCCTGTCTGTGAAGCCAGCCTCTCACTAGTAATGCAGGGAGGGAGCTGTCTCAGACTTCACCATCCACCCCCCCCCCTCACCCACACACCATTCACTAGCTGGGACATGGGGGAAGTCAGGAGTGAGGGTCAGGCAGCTCCCCCCTGTCTGTGAAGCCAGCCTCTCACTAGTAATGCAGGGAGGGAGCTGTCTCAGACTTCACCATCCACCCCCCCCCCCCTCACCCACACACCATTCACTAGCTGGGACATGGGGGAAGTCAGGAGTGAGGGACAGGCAGCTCCCCCCTGTCTGTGAAGCCAGCCTCTCACTAGTAATGCAGGGAGGGAGCTGTCTCAGACTTCACCATCCTCCCCCCCCCCCCCTCACCCACACACCATTCACTAGCTGGGACATGGGGGAAGTCAGGAGTGAGGGTCAGGCAGCTCCCCCCTGTCTGTGAAGCCAGCCTCTCACTAGTAATGCAGGGAGGGAGCTGTCTCAGACTTCACCATCCTCCCCCCCCCCCTCACCCACACACCATTCACTAGCTGGGACATGGGGGAAGTCAGGAGTGAGGGTCAGGCAGCTCCCCCCTGTCTGTGAAGCCAGCCTCTCACTAGTAATGCAGGGAGGGAGCTGTCTCAGACTTCACCATCCTCCCCCCCCCCCCTCACCCACACACCATTCACTAGCTGGGACATGGGGGAAGTCAGGAGTGAGGGTCAGGCAGCTCCCCCCTGTCTGTGAAGCCAGCCTCTCACTAGTAATGCAGGGAGGGAGCTGTCTCAGACTTCACCATCCTCCCCCCCCCCCTCACCCACACACCATTCACTAGCTGGGACATGGGGGAAGTCAGGAGTGAGGGTCAGGCAGCTCCCCCCTGTCTGTGAAGCCAGCCTCTCACTAGTAATGCAGGGAGGGAGCTGTCTCAGACTTCACCATCCACCCCCCCCCCTCACCCACACACCATTCACTAGCTGGGACATGGGGGAAGTCAGGAGTGAGGGTCAGGCAGCTCCCCCCTGTCTGTGAAGCCAGCCTCTCACTAGTAATGCAGGGAGGGAGCTGTCTCAGACTTCACCATCCTCCCCCCCCCCCCCCCCCACCCACACACCATTCACTAGCTGGGACATGGGGGAAGTCAGGAGTGAGGGTCAGGCAGCTCCCCCCTGTCTGTGAAGCCAGCCTCTCACTAGTAATGCAGGGAGGGAGCTGTCTCAGACTTCACCATCCTCCCCCCCCCCTCACCCACACACCATTCACTAGCTGGGACATGGGGGAAGTCAGGAGTGAGGGTCAGGCAGCTCCCCCCTGTCTGTGAAGCCAGCCTCTCACTAGTAATGCAGGGAGGGAGCTGTCTCTGACTTCACCATCCACCCCCCCCCCTCACCCACACACCATTCACTAGCTGGGACATGGGGGGAAGTCAGGAGTGAGGGACAGGCAGCTCCCCCCTGTCTGTGAAGCCAGCCTCTTACTAGTAATGCAGGGAGGGAGCTGTCTCAGACTTCACCATCCTCCCCCCCCCCCCTCACCCACACACCATTCACTAGCTGGGACATGGGGGAAGTCAGGAGTGAGGGTCAGGCAGCTCCCCCCTGTCTGTGAAGCCAGCCTCTCACTAGTAATGCAGGGAGGGAGCTGTCTCTGACTTCACCATCCACCCCCCCCCCCCCCCTCACCCACACACCATTCACTAGCTGGGACATGGGGGAAGTCAGGAGTGAGGAACAGGCAGCTCCCCCCTGTCTGTGAAGCCAGCCTCTTACTAGTAATGCAGGGAGGGAGCTGTCTCAGACTTCACCATCCTCCCCCCCCCCCCCCTCACCCACACACCATTCACTAGCTGGGACATGGGGGAAGTCAGGAGTGAGGGTCAGGGCAGCTCCCCCCTGTCTGTGAAGCCAGCCTCTCACTAGTAATGCAGGGAGGGAGCTGTCTCAGACTTCACCATCCTCCCCCCCCCCCCTCACCCTCACACCATTCACTACCTGGGACATGGGGGAAGTCAGGAGTGAGGGTCAGGCAGCTCCCCCCTGTCTGCGAAGCCAGCCTCTCACTAGTAATGCAGGGAGGGAGCTGTCTCAGACTTCACCATCCTCCCCCCCCCCCCTCACCCACACACCATTCACTAGCTGGGACATGGGGGAAATCAGGAGTGAGGGTCAGGCAGCTCCCCCCCTGTCTGTGAAGCCAGCCTCTCACTAGTAATGCAGGGAGGGAGCTGTCTCAGACTTCACCATCCTCCCCCCCCCCCTCACCCACACACCATTCACTAGCTGGGACATGGGGGAAGTCAGGAGTGAGGGTCAGGCAGCTCCCCCCTGTCTGTGAAGCCAGCCTCTCACTAGTAATGCAGGGAGGGAGCTGTCTCAGACTTCACCATCCTCCCCCCCCCCCTCACCCACACACCATTCACTAGCTGGGACATGGGGGAAGTCAGGAGTGAGGGTCAGGCAGCTCCCCCCTGTCTGTGAAGCCAGCCTCTCACTAGTAATGCAGGAGGGAGCTGTCTCAGACTTCACCATCCACCCCCCCCCCCCCTCACCCACACACCATTCACTAGCTGGGACATGGGGGAAGTCAGGAGTGAGGGTCAGGCAGCTCCCCCCTGTCTGTGAAGCCAGCCTCTCACTAGTAATGCAGGGAGGGAGCTGTCTCAGACTTCACCATCCTTCCCCCCCCCCCCTCACCCACACACCATTCACTAGCTGGGACATGGGGGAAGTCAGGAGTGAGGGTCAGGCAGCTCCCCCCTGTCTGCGAAGCCAGCCTCTCACTAGTAATGCAGGGAGGGAGCTGTCTCAGACTTCACCATCCTCCCCCCCCCCTCACCCACACACCATTCACTAGCTGGGACATGGGGGAAGTCAGGAGTGAGGGTCAGGCAGCTCCCCCCTGTCTGTGAAGCCAGCCTCTCACTAGTAATGCAGGGAGGGAGCTGTCTCAGACTTCACCATCCTCCTCCCCCCTCACCCACACACCATTCACTAGCTGGGACATGGGGGAAGTCAGGAGTGAGGGTCAGGCAGCTCCCCCCTGTCTGTGAAGCCAGCCTCTCACTAGTAATGCAGGGAGGGAGCTGTCTCAGACTTCACCATCCTCCCCCCCCCCCCCCCTCACCCACACACCATTCACTAGCTGGGACATGGGGGAAGTCAGGAGTGAGGGTCAGGCAGCTCCCCCCTGTCTGTGAAGCCAGCCTCTCACTAGTAATGCAGGGAGGGAGCTGTCTCAGACTTCACCATCCACCCCCCCCCCCCTCACCCACACACCATTCACTAGCTGGGACATGGGGGAAGTCAGGAGTGAGGGTCAGGCAGCTCCCCCCTGTCTGTGAAGCCAGCCTCTCACTAGTAATGCAGGGAGGGAGCTGTCTCAGACTTCACCATCCACCCCCCCCCCCCCTCACCCACACACCATTCACTAGCTGGGACATGGGGGAAGTCAGGAGTGAGGGTCAGGCAGCTCCCCCCCTGTCTGTGAAGCCAGCCTCTCACTAGTAATGCAGGGAGGGAGCTGTCTCAGACTTCACCATCCACCCCCCCCCCCCTCACCCACACACCATTCACTAGCTGGGACATGGGGGAAGTCAGGAGTGAGGGACAGGCAGCTCCCCCCCTGTCTGTGAAGCCAGCCTCTCACTAGTAATGCAGGGAGGGAGCTGTCTCAGACTTCACCATCCTCCCCCCCCCCTCACCCACACACCATTCACTAGCTGGGACATGGGGGAAGTCAGGAGTGAGGGTCAGGCAGCTCCCCCCTGTCTGTGAAGCCAGCCTCTCACTAGTAATGCAGGGAGGGAGCTGTCTCAGACTTCACCATCCTCCCCCCCCCCCTCACCCACACACCATTCACTAGCTGGGACATGGGGGAAGTCAGGAGTGAGGGTCAGGCAGCTCCCCCCTGTCTGTGAAGCCAGCCTCTCACTAGTAATGCAGGGAGGGAGCTGTCTCAGACTTCACCATCCTCCCCCCCCCCTCACCCACACACCATTCACTAGCTGGGACATGGGGGAAGTCAGGAGGGAGGGTCAGGCAGCTCCCCCCTGTCTGTGAAGCCAGCCTCTCACTAGTAATGCAGGGAGGGAGCTGTCTCAGACTTCACCATCCTCCCCCCCCCCCCTCACCCACACACCATTCACTAGCTGGGACATGGGGGAAGTCAGGAGTGAGGGTCAGGCAGCTCCCCCCTGTCTGTGAAGCCAGCCTCTCACTAGTAATGCAGGGAGGGAGCTGTCTCAGACTTCACCATCCACCCCCCCCCCCCCTCACCCACACACCATTCACTAGCTGGGACATGGGGGAAGTCAGGAGTGAGGGTCAGGCAGCTCCCCCCTGTCTGTGAAGCCAGCCTCTCACTAGTAATGCAGGGAGGGAGCTGTCTCAGACTTCACCATCCTCCCCCCCCCCCCCTCACCCACACACCATTCACTAGCTGGGACATGGGGGAAGTCAGGAGTGAGGGTCAGGCAGCTCCCCCCTGTCTGTGAAGCCAGCCTCTCACTAGTAATGCAGGGAGGGAGCTGTCTCAGACTTCACCATCCTCCCCCCCCCCTCACCCACACACCATTCACTAGCTGGGACATGGGGGAAGTCAGGAGTGAGGGTCAGGCAGCTCCCCCCTGTCTGTGAAGCCAGCCTCTCACTAGTAATGCAGGGAGGGAGCTGTCTCTGACTTCACCATCCACCCCCCCCCCCCCTCACCCACACACCATTCACTAGCTGGGACATGGGGGAAGTCAGGAGTGAGGGACAGGCAGCTCCCCCCTGTCTGTGAAGCCAGCCTCTTACTAGTAATGCAGGGAGGGAGCTGTCTCAGACTTCACCATCCTCCCCCCCCCCCCCCCCTCACCCACACACCATTCACTAGCTGGGACATGGGGGAAGTCAGGAGTGAGGGTCAGGCAGCTCCCCCCTGTCTGTGAAGCCAGCCTCTCACTAGTAATGCAGGGAGGGAGCTGTCTCAGACTTCACCATCCTCCCCCCCCCCCTCACCCTCACACCATTCACTAGCTGGGACATGGGGGAAGTCAGGAGTGAGGGTCAGGCAGCTCCCCCCTGTCTGCGAAGCCAGCCTCTCACTAGTAATGCAGGGAGGGAGCTGTCTCAGACTTCACCATCCTCCCCCCCCCCCTCACCCACACACCATTCACTAGCTGGGACATGGGGGAAATCAGGAGTGAGGGTCAGGCAGCTCCCCCCTGTCTGTGAAGCCAGCCTCTCACTAGTAATGCAGGGAGGGAGCTGTCTCAGACTTCACCATCCTCCCCCCCCCCCCCCTCACCCACACACCATTCACTAGCTGGGACATGGGGGAAGTCAGGAGTGAGGGTCAGGCAGCTCCCCCCTGTCTGTGAAGCCAGCCTCTCACTAGTAATGCAGGGAGGGAGCTGTCTCAGACTTCACCATCCTCCCCCCCCCCCCTCACCCACACACCATTCACTAGCTGGGACATGGGGGAAGTCAGGAGTGAGGGTCAGGCAGCTCCCCCCTGTCTGTGAAGCCAGCCTCTCACTAGTAATGCAGGGAGGGAGCTGTCTCAGACTTCACCATCCACCCCCCCCCCCCCCTCACCCACACACCATTCACTAGCTGGGACATGGGGGAAGTCAGGAGTGAGGGTCAGGCAGCTCCCCCCTGTCTGTGAAGCCAGCCTCTCACTAGTAATGCAGGGAGGGAGCTGTCTCAGACTTCACCATCCTTCCCCCCCCCCTCACCCACACACCATTCACTAGCTGGGACATGGGGGAAGTCAGGAGTGAGGGTCAGGCAGCTCCCCCCCTGTCTGCGAAGCCAGCCTCTCACTAGTAATGCAGGGAGGGAGCTGTCTCTGACTTCACCATCCTCCCCCCCCCCCTCACCCACACACCATTCACTAGCTGGGACATGGGGGAAGTCAGGAGTGAGGGTCAGGCAGCTCCCCCCTGTCTGTGAAGCCAGCCTCTCACTAGTAATGCAGGGAGGGAGCTGTCTCAGACTTCACCATCCTCCTCCCCCCTCACCCACACACCATTCACTAGCTGGGACATGGGGGAAGTCAGGAGTGAGGGTCAGGCAGCTCCCCCCTGTCTGTGAAGCCAGCCTCTCACTAGTAATGCAGGGAGGGAGCTGTCTCAGACTTCACCATCCTCCCCCCCCCCCTCACCCACACACCATTCACTAGCTGGGACATGGGGGAAGTCAGGAGTGAGGGTCATACAGCTCCCCCCTGTCTGTGAAGCCAGCCTCTCACTAGTAATGCAGGGAGGGAGCTGTCTCAGACTTCACCATCCACCCCCCCCCCCCCCTCACCCACACACCATTCACTAGCTGGGACATGGGGGAAGTCAGGAGTGAGGGTCAGGCAGCTCCCCCCTGTCTGTGAAGCCAGCCTCTCACTAGTAATGCAGGGAGGGAGCTGTCTCAGACTTCACCATCCTCCCCCCCCCCCCTCACCCACACACCATTCACTAGCTGGGACATGGGGGAAGTCAGGAGTGAGGGTCAGGCAGCTCCCCCCTGTCTGTGAAGCCAGCCTCTCACTAGTAATGCAGGGAGGGAGCTGTCTCAGACTTCACCATCCTCCCCCCCCCCCTCACCCACACACCATTCACTAGCTGGGACATGGGGGAAGTCAGGAGTGAGGGTCAGGCAGCTCCCCCCTGTCTGTGAAGCCAGCCTCTCACTAGTAATGCAGGGAGGGAGCTGTCTCAGACTGGTATCAGGGTTAGGGCACTGTGTGCAGGAAGATCACAACACTCCTGGTATTAATAGGGATAGGGCACTGTAAGAGATGACTGTAGTAGATTGAATAAAGATCTGATGTTTCTGCTCTCCTCACACCAAACAAAAACAACACACAAGCAGAGAAGCCCTTCTTACAAAGCTGAGCTAGTGAGTTAAGTAGGAGGAAAAGTAAACATACTGGTGCCAGTGTGGCTACTTAAAAAATACACTTACCAACAATCAATTACATATATTTGAACTGTGTACAGTTCCAGCCAGGACCACCTTTCTAAAATGCACAGTGATTGGCAAATTCAACATGCACTAGCATTTCAGGTGCCTGCTAACAAAAATAATAAACAGACAAGTTCTAGTCACGTGAGTGCTGATCATTACATTACTTTTTTTGTCAAGCTTCCAACTGTTTCCATTTCACATCCCCCCAACCATATTGGTAACATCAATAGATAAGAGCACAGCCAGCCAATAGGAATACATACATACATATTCATTCCTAAGTGACCTTTACTGACCTGGGAAGTGTGAACACTTTGTTACATTTTCTGTTGGTGTTCGTTAGTTTCCAGTTCCATTTCCCATCCCCCCAACCATCACCTCAGTGGTAACCTTGGTAACATCAATAGATAAGAGGGCAGCCAGCCAATAGGAACACATATTCATTCCTAACTGACCTTCAGTGACCTGGAAAGTGTTTATTTGTATCATTTTCAGTTAGTGCGCACTAAATCGAGTTAGTGCGCACTAACGGGGAGTTAGTGCGCACCTTAGCCTCGCCTGGGGGGAGGAGCTTGGAAGATCGTACTGCCGTATGCAGTGAGTTCTGTGGACTGCCCGTGTCGTCACACACGGACGTGATAGACGACTGGATGTTTCCGTTTCAATTGACTTCCGGTTTTAGGGTATTTAACTTCCGCTGGAGGCGGTCGCCATTTCAAAAAAAGAGACGCAGTCCAACGGGGCTGCCATGGATCATTAAGAAAAGATGTTACCAAGGATCGACAAGGCTTCCCTATGACGCTCTCAAAGAAACAGACTTCGAAGGACACCCCCTGAAGCAGGACGGGTTCCGTCCGAAACACAGCTGTGTCGGGTGCACTACTACCAAGGAGTAGATGAGTATCTGTGTCCTCTCGTTCAGAATGTGTGACATTCAGGTTTTATTATAATGAAAAATTTTCAAAAAAATGGACTATCGTTGATTTAAATTAAAGTAAGGTGACCCTATACGAAAATAGGATCTGTTACACAATACAGACTCTGTTAGTAAGGGGCCTACATATATTTGGTTTTTTGCATGATTAATGAGACAGTATATACTGGTGATACCTCTTTTGGTTTGGAGTTGTTGAGAAACGATTCGGTACACTGGAGTACAGTAAGTGTGGGTTTGTTGGTTGAGACTTATTTGATAGCCATTCACTATGAGATTATGCAGTGGTACAATTCTTGCAGTTTGCATTGAATGTGCTGATAGAGTTGCAGCTAAAAGATTTTCCAACATGCCAGAAATTACCAGGACTAGCCAGCAAAGATATATATAGACAATTAACATCCTAGATCACTCCCCGATAGGAGATGAGGGACTTCAGAAATCACTTTCCATCCACCATTCACTTGCTTCATCTGCAAATACACACACCAAAAGAAGAACTATACTTTATAATATATAGTTTCAACACTTTTATTATACATACAATCACATATGCTATGACTAACTAGACATTTAAAATCTGTCTAACTCACACATACCCATACATTCATCACTCATCTCACATAAAATCCAATAAACGTTTTGAATATGTTTCTCATAAAAAACATTTTTGTTGCTCCATTAAATTCATCAACAAAATTATATGACGAATCCTTCTGCTTTTAATTAAATCAGATCCTTCTACATTGAATCAAGTCCAACAAAGAACTTTGTTTAACCCTATTGAGAAAGGGCTTCTTCAGGGACAAATTAAAGAACTTCAGCGTCTTCAACGATCTAATTCTTCAAGGAGCAAATTTCATCACCAAAACGCAAATATCCATGAGGATGTCTTCAACACATGACTAGTACCGAAACTTCAATATCTTCAAATTTCTTCAAATGTCAAAATGCTTCACACAACTTCAAGTGCACATGAAAATTTCTACACCATACGAGGTCCTCCACGAATTGAGAGTGCGGGGCTCCGATATAATTCTTAATACATTCACAGCCTACTGGCTTTTTCATTGATTCAGAACTTCAAACCATTAATCCAACTTGTTCACCCGGAACTGACGTTCTCCTCGGGCTTCACGCATACTAGAACGTCTCCTCGGGCTTCTCCATACGAGAACGTCAGTTCCGGGTGAACATGTTGGATTAATGGTTTGAAGTTCTGAATCAATGAAAAAGCCAGTAGGCTGTGAATGTATTAAGAATTATATCGGAGCCCCACACTCTCAATTCGTGGAAGACCTCGTATGGTGTAGACTCCTCTCTCTCTCACACATCACATTCACACCCCCACTCTCTCTCTCACACATGCATATATGCCCTCTGTCTCTCTCACACAGACACATGCCCCCTTTCACTCGCCCATATCCTTATACAAATTCTTCAGACTTATGAGCTCCTGATCCTGGGCATCTCGTCTTCTTCTGTGGCTGTTGTCCTAGGCCCACCAGGCCTCTTTCTTCTTTGGCAGTGAGTGGGATGGACTCCGCTCACAGCCCACCTTGGCATCTCTTCTTTGTCTGCGAGTGAGATGGGTTCCTCTTGCGGCCTCTCCACGCCTTTTTCTTCTTCATCAGCCACGATTGGGTGCGCTCTGCTAGTGAGCTAGCTGGGTCTCTTTCTTCTTTGGCCAGGAGCAGGATGGGCTCCATTCGCATCTTCTCTGGGCTTTTTTCTTTCTCTTTGACCACAAGTGGAGTGGTTCTGCTTGCAGCCTCTCCAGGCCTGTTTCTTCTTCTTTGGCCGTGAGTGGGATGCACTCCACTAGCAGGCCCACCAAGCCTCTTTATTCTTTGGTCACGTGGATCTGCTTGCGGCCTTTCCAGACCTTTTTCTTTTTCTTCAGCCTCGAGCAGGTGGGTTTTACTTGAGCTGGCACCAGGCCTTTTTCTACTTCTTCGGTCATGAGCAGGATGGGATCCACTCATGGCCCTGCCGGTTAATGGATTGGGTGACAGCAAGAATTGCGTTTATCAAAATGTTATTTCCTACTGCTGCCAGACTGGTCTCATGATAAGAGCTGCAAGACTGGCCTCATGGCAGCAGATGATGTTTGGTTAAATGTGACTCTTGCTGCCGGCAGGAGGGCGTTAGGGTAAGGATGAGGTAATGCTTATTTGAGAAATGAGAGATTCAGGAAGAAGATTAGGATAATGATAAGGGGAGGTGCATTCCCTCTACGGGGAATGGGGCTAGTAAAGTCTATAAAAGATACCCCCTGGCATCTGTGAAGTGTTGTTTCTAGCGTCCTGAGGATAGACAGGGCATTTGAGGCATCCAAAGATTTCTACAACAAGGAACAATTATGATTCCAAGTTGGAGAAAAGTGCTAAGATGTGCTAGTGGCCTCATAGAGGAATGACACCTTACACCTTACTAAGAGAAAAGGTATAATCCTAGTCTGGGAAAGCTTTAATAAAATGACTCTCTAATTAATTTTTTTTTTTGTTAACCCTCCTCTGTTTGATGTAAACCTTCGTTGGATGTAAACCAATGCGATATGACTTGTGCCATGAACGTCGGTATAGAAAAGAATTTAAATAAATAAATAAATAAATAATGAGGCTATCCCAGAGACCTTGAGGCTAAACTGGAATATGAGTAGGATTCCTCCTGCTCAAAGAAGAGTGTGAAAATACTGAATCTGTTTTGCATATTGGATTGTATTCAGCTATTCAACTTAAGATTCTACTATTGTTTCTTATTGTCCTGTTACTTGGATTTACAAATAAAATTCATTGGAGCCGCTGCAATATAAAGCGCGGAAATCGGGCACTGAAAAGTCAGCGCCCGCTCTCCTAATGCGCGCATGGTGTCCGCAAAGGGGGCGCCATGCAATACCCAAATTAGGGGGTCGCGCTAGCAAGGAGGCACAAGGGTCACTTGCGCGACCTTAGTGCCTCCTTGCTAACGTGACCCCACCGCAGCTGCCGGTTATGAAGACCGATGCCGGTAAACTCAGCGTCGGTTTTCATAACCGGCCATCTGCCAGTAATGAAAATGGCCGCCGATAAACTCGATGATAATTGATGATGATCCCTGGTGAACTTTACCTGTTCCACCGTGAGTGGTGCTGTTAGGGTGGAATAGTGCTTGATGAAGGTACGGTAATAGTTTGTGAAGCCGAGGAAACGGTGCAATGCCTTTAAGCCAGTGGGTTGAGGCCACTCTTGAATGCTTTTCAGCTTTTGAGGGTCCATCTGGAAGCCGTTCTTGGAAACGATGTACCCCAGAAAGGGCACTGATTCCTGGTGAAAAGCGCACTTCTCGAGCTTCGCATATAGGCAATTGTCACGTAGCCTTTGTAGTACCTTTAGCACGTCTGCCTGGTGTGTCTGGATGTCCTGAGAGAAAATCAGGATATCATCTAAATGTACCTCCACGCACTGGTACAGTAAATCTTGCAGAATATCATTCATCATATTCTGGACACGCATTTTGGATGGGCTAAGCCCATTATTGCATTGGGAGGAGTTATTCTAGTGTGTCCAAAATACTTGTCCAACCTTGCATCAGGCTGTGCACTAGGCTGACTGCACTATATTGCATCGGCCCCAACATGTTTAATTACAGGGCTCTCGGTCTTCTTTGATTCTGTCATGGTAAGGGCTGCAAGGTTTGACCCTTGCTGCAGAATTGTCTGGTCCCAACCAAATATCTGCAGGAGATAGAGGATCAGGCCCAGCCAGGAGAAGTAGCACTGGAAGCTGTGGCAGTGACAATGGTGTCTTCTCCCCCCCCCCCCCCCCCCCCGATCTCACGCACCCTCCTCCTCGGGGATAGGAGAAGGACAGCAGCAATGACCTGCCTTGGGACAAGTCCTACTTCTCTGCTGCCAGGACCTGAGTGTTATGCTTTGAACTATGCTGTTCAAAGGGTGATGCTTGGCCCCTAACAGCAGAGGAGGAACCATTGGATAGTGCCTGTCACATGATAGGGGCAATGGGCAGCCTGCAACATTTTGAATAATGGCAGCTGCGGGGCCTGGGAGCAGGATTTCGTTCTCGGACCCCCCACTCGACCTCCAGGGACATTTTGGTGAGTCCTGGAAGGTTTGGGAGGGTGGCCTAGGGTGAGCAAGGGGTGTCAGCTGGTGGGGTGGGGGGGGGGGGGGGGGGCTGAATATTTTAATAAACAGGAAGGGCTGGGGTGGGTTCTGCATGTGTTTTTTTTTTCCAATTAAAAAAAAGAAAAAAAAAGAAACACAAAATGTCATGATTTTTCTTTTGGTTTTTTTATACCCACATAATGCAACCAAATAGGAAATATCATCAGTAATTTATGTTTCGTTGCAAAAGAATGCCCAACCCTAGTTGCATCCAGTGTTCAGTGCATACTCTCCCCATTTTGGTGGAGGCTCAAGAGGGGAAAGATGATGTGTGTGCTCCAAAAGTGGGTCCCAGCTATCTGTGACCAAACTCCAGAAGGTCATGCTGTAGCTAGTATAATAAGAAGCATGCATGATTGATTACACATTCTCAGAAAGGAGTTCCTACAAGTTCAAGAGCCATGCTTGTGACTCATGTTGTGAGATGTTGAAGGCAGAGCCCAGGTGCTGGCCTGGATTGGAGCAGGCAGTGGTGACTTTTCCGTGGCACATCTGATCAGGTTTGAAGGCACGCTGCTTGGGAAATACAATTAGGCCCAGTTAATGTAACAGGAAAAGTGATAGGTGGAATTGGAAGAATCGTTCACTCTTACAGTTATCAACCACATCATACCAAACTGATTTATTATTATGTGTATGTAGAACAATTCTAGGCTTCATTTATGAAAGATTTTCTGCAGCTCTGTGCTAAAGGGGAAAAACCTTTAATAAATAAGAATAAGGAAAATATAGCCTTTACTTACTAAGGCTTTTCTTTCCTATTCCACGTCCATATGAAAAAAAAAAATCTTGGTAAATCAAGCCCATAAAGCGTTAGAACGCAAGGCAAGGAGCAAATGGAATGCCTACCAACAAATATTAGAGTAGGTAACCGTGCCCTGCTAGAGGTGGCAGTACACTCTGGCAAGGACGTCATGGGTAAATGGCGATCCCTGACAGTTGCCAGCATTATGACCTCCGGACTCTGGAGCCCGCTCCTGGCTTGGGAATGCGGGAGGAGCCTCAGTGCACTTCCAATCCCAGCCTAGTCTGCCGCCTGTGCCACGGGCAATAATGGGCGGGGCTTGCAGCGGCCCGCCCCCTGCCACATTTGGCTCCACCCTGTCCCGGGCAGGCCGAATGTCCTGCGGTGAGGTCCCACGCTTTTTGCGAGAGAGAGCCTGGACGGCGACGGTGCGTCGGCCATCTTTGGACCGCTTTCCCCCTCAGGACGCATCTTCTGTTTCTGTTGCGAAGAGGCAAGTGCTAAAGTCTTGACGTTTGTTATAAGAGATCGGCAGAGAGGTGCACGCGGATCTGTCGGGTTGCGGGAGGCTCTGCTCCCAGCTGCTGAGCACGCCAGAGACTTGGCGAAAGCTAAAGGCTGAAGTGTTGGCGATTCGGAGGATCCCTTCTGCCTTATTTAACTGGTCGGCATCTATTTGAAATTCTTTTTTACTCTTGGTCCTTGGGGTATATTGCAGGCCCAGAGTTAATAAAACTTCAGTGTCCTGGGACTTTGCCGATTGTTCCCTTGACAAGTGTTACATGTTTTCAGAAAACTGTCAATAATATGCATATGCGGTCGATAATAGGCTGTGCTTTTATTTACACCTCCTCAAAAACAATTTGACTTTTCTTTTTAATACACTAGAAGGATTCGATCGTAAACTGTACTGAGAAAGCACTGTCTCTTATATTAATTTTTACAGTGCTGTGCACGTCAAGTAGTTCTGTAGAAGTGATTAGCATTAGATAAGAGGTGTGGCTTTAAAAAAAAAAGGAGTTCACAATCTAGAAACGTTAGTTCAGACATACTCGAATTTTCTTTGAAAAGTTTCTTAAGACAAGTTTGGTAGGTCTCCTGAATCGCTAGCAGACCGATGCAATATCATCATCATTGAACACCTCCTCTCTTATTGCGTGCCTATCCACCTCTCCCAGGCGCTTGATTTAATTTTTAAATGGGCTGTCGCGGTAGAAAAGAGGCGCTGGGGAAAATTGTGCGCATCTAGCGCCTCCTCGGCATCGGGTGTCCAGGAGAGGTGGCTGTAAGCGCGTTAGGAAAACGGACACTCAGCTTTACGAGCCTCACTTTTCCTAACCTGTACACAGCCATGGGTTAGGAAAATGGATACTGGTTAGTTGAGCATTTGTTTTCCTAACCTGACTTACTGTGACACATTTTATTTTTTTCAGTTCTGCTTTTTTAGTTTCCTCCGACTTAATATTGTGGTGATATTAAGTCAGAGGAACTACAGAAAGCAGTATTTTCTGCTTTTCTGTAAACTTTTGGGGCTTCTCTAGAATTAATGCCTTCTCCAGGGCAGGCATTAATTTTTGAGAGTAAAAATGTGCAGGTCGGGTGCACTTTTTATTTATTTTTATTTTTTTTTGCATTGGTGGGTAATAGCCTCATCAACTTGAATTTACATGTGATGAGCAGTATTAGCTTCATGGTTGTTTGGACACATGCATTTTGGATACGCTAATCCCCTTATTGCATGAGGGGTTTTGGACGCACGTCCGAGCACCAATAAAGTCGTGTGCTCAGCTGAGCACACTGTATTGCATCGGCCTGTAGGAAAATAATTGCCAACATACGGGCCAATACAGTAAAGTGCACTCTGGTGGAGCGCACTGTTAGCCTGGGTTTGGACGCGCGTTTTCGACGCGCTAGCTTTACCCCTTATACAGTAAGGGGTAATAGAGCATCGAAAATGCGCGGCCAACCCCCCCCCCCCCTGAAACTAATAGCGCCTACAATATGCAAATGCATGTTGATGGGCCTATTCGACATTCCCGTGCGATACAGAAAGCAAAATAAGCAGCGAAGCCACACATTTTACTTTCAAAAATTAACGCCTGCCCAAAGGCTGGCACCGAGGAAGTGTACAGAAAAGCAGAAAAAACTGCTTTTCTGTACACCCTCCGACTTAATATCATAGCGATATTAAGTTGGAGGCCCCAAAAATAAAAAAAAATTAAAATGTGCCCACGGCCGGCAGGTCGGAAGATGGACACTCAATTATGCCAGCGTCCATTTTCCGAACCCGTGGCTGTCAGCAGGCGCAAGAACCGACGCCGGAAAAATTGAGCGGCAGCTGTCAAACCGGCTGACAGCAGCCGCTTCTATGAAAAAGGGGGCGCTAGGGACGCGCTAGTGTCCCTAGCGCCTCCTTTTACCGCGGGCCCTCATTTAAATACTTGATCGCGCGCCCAGGAGAGTGGCCTGGGTGCGCGTTGGGAGAGTGGGCACTCTCCTCGGAGCGCCGGCTCACCCACGGATTTTACTGTATCGGCCCGATATTGAGCAGGGGTTTTTCAATGAACAACCAGTTGATGGCTGAATAAATAAGGCTAGAGGAAAAGACAGCTGAAACACAATGTTACACTTCTTCAAAGGAAGAAAACTGAACATGAAAGCAGAGTCTGAAAGAGGGAAAAACCCTGCTGCTGGATGTTTCAGAATTGCCAAATTTCCCATTTTCTTCAGGGAAATCTTGGCCCAGTCATAGATTTTGAATCCAGTTGATAGTGGCATTTTTGACTCTCCGTCTTCCGCTTCAGATTGCTGCTAGGGAGGTATCGAAATGTCAAGACCTGCGCAGTGTCTCTTTTTTTCATAAAGGAGTCACTGGTGACTCAATCATGAGTACATTTTGTGAGTGCACTAAATCCCAAGATGAACACTAAAGAACAGGGATGTGAATTGAGCTTTGGACGATTGAAAATATCGTCGATATTTTCAAAATTGTCAGAAATTGGGGGCTCTCCCAAAACAATAGGAAAACCCCACGATATTGATCGTGGGGCTTCCCTTATCGTTTTGGGAGAGGGCGGGAAAAACGGCACACAAAAATATCCCCTAAACCCACCCCGACTCTAAAAGTAACCCCTTAGCTTCCCCCACCCTCCCGACCCCCCCCCAAAACCTTTTTACAGGTACCTGGTGGTCCAGTGGGGGTCCCGGGAGCGATCTCCCGCTCCGGGCCATCCTCCGGCTACCGGGCCGTCCTTTGCCCTTACCTTGTGACAGGGTATCCGTGCCATTGGCCGGATCCTGTCACATGGTAGGATCACTAGATGGCCGGCGCCATCTTGTGCTCCTACCATGTGACAGGGGCTGACCAATGGCACCGGTAGCCCCTGTGACATAGTAAGGGCAAGGCTATCTGCGCCATTTTGGTTCCTGGCACCCGACGGGAGCCGTATGCAGCCCGAGTGCAGGAGGTCACTCCCGGACCCCCGCTGGACTTTTGGCAAGTCTTGTGGGGGTCAGGAGGCCCCCCCAAGCTAGTCAAAAGTCCCTGGGGGTCCAGCGGGGGTCCGGGAGCGATCTCCTGCACTTGTGCCGTCGGGTGCAAGGAACCAAAATGGCGCCGATAGCCTTGCCCTTACTATGTCACAGGGGCTACCGGTGCCATTGGTCAGCCCCTGTCACATGGTAGGAGCACAAGATGGCGCCGGCCATCCAGTGATCCTACCATGTGACAGGATCCGGCCAATGGCACTGATACCCTGTCACAAGGTAAGGGCAAAGGACGGCCTGGTAGCCGGAGGACGGCCCGGAGCGGGAGATCGCTCCCGGGACCCCCACTGGACCACCAGTGGGGGTCCTGTGTCAGCGGCTTGGCAGCCGATAAACAAAACGCAATCGGGCCCGATGGGGAAAAAACCCGCATGTGAATCTGAACCGGAATCCGAACCGATTCCGGTTCCGATTCACATCTCTACTAAAGAATATCCATAGATTGCTGCCTTCAGGCCTCTTTTGGTAACAGTCTTACTTCTGCCAGTTGATAGGTTTGGGGTTTGCAGTTGGATGGGATTTAAAACATGGCTGTTTTGCATAGTCCATTTAACAGTGGCAGTGCAAGGCAGACCCTCAGTATGAGAACCCGGTATATAAAATGCCTGCAGGTTAAGACATTGAGAGGATTTGCTACATGCTGACAGAATTCATCAGTGTCTTAACAATAACCGCCACCCCCCCCCCCCAAAAAAAAAAAAAAACCCAAAACAGTTTAATTATACCAGCAGTCAAACACTTTTGTTTCTCTTCCACCTCTTCTGCTTTGTGGATGTTTGCACAGTGTGGTAAAACAGTTTGCAGAGGAACTATAAGGGGCTTATGTACTAAAGGTTTTCTACCTGTTTGTTTCTATAGGAAAACAATTTAGTATATAGGTCCCTAACTATGCTAATATGTTAATTATTAGTTTGTACTATGACCAAATCATGGAGTTGTAACTAATTTGTTTTCTCTTAAAACAATGGCTCTTACCTTTTTTTTTTTGGGGGGGGGGTCATGGGCTCCTTTGAGAATCTGAGGAAAGCTATGAACCCCCTCCCCAGAAGAAATGCACATGAATACATACACACAAAATAGTACCTGGTTCATGGACCCTGTGAAGCCCATCCTGGACCCCAGGTTAAGAGCCTCTGTTTTAAAACATGCCGTTGGGTACTTTTAATTCTCTCTCTGTGGAAATAAAATTTGCATTACTTTTCTTTCCAAGCAAGCTTTATAAATAGGATGACTTTTCTTTAAAGTAGCTTTATTTAATGCTGTGAAACCTGCAAATATACTGCTAATGGATTAGGGTCATTAGTTTCAATATGCACCTCTGAGTGCAGAGCACCAAGAAGCAATAGTGTGCAGCTCTGCTATTTTCGTTTGGGCTGATGTACTAACCATAACCATACCAGTGCATACATTTCAGCATGGGTGGTGTTAGGTTACTACCAAGGCAGAATTGGACACACATAGGCTGGTGGGGATGTAGGTCCATCTCCTCATTAGGAAATTTAGGGGGAATGGAGGCTAGCAGTATACTTCTATTCCTGTCAGAAGCTATGTTTTAAGTACCAAGGTACTTAAATCTGCTCTGGGGCCATGTACATAGCCTACTAATGAGGCTGTTAGCATACTATTTATTTATTTATTTATTTAGTAACTTTTATATACCGACGAACGTTGGGAACATCTCGTCAGTTTACATATAACAGAACTGAGCAACAGGCTTTACAATTTTTGCGTAATTAGATAATTAAATAAGGAACATTCAGAGCATACAAATAACAGATTAGATTATATAAGTAAAATTATAAAAGTGTGATACATGAAAGAGGTTATCTAAACGGGGGTGGGTGGGGAGGGGGAGGGGGAGCTCATACTACTTAGTATGAGCTGGTGCATTAACATTTAGCATGCCGACATATTAGCTAAACAGCACATTCTTTTTCAGCTTTGGGAGCCTTTGTAAATAGCGCGTTAGTGAACATGTTTTACCCATGCTGTTATAGTGCGCTTTAAGTACATCAGCCCCATTATGACTGCCCGGAGCCTCCTATACCTTGTTAAAGTACCCAACCCCGGTGTGTCTGTCCTGCATGGGTGAAACCATAAAAGTATTTATTTGGGACAGGAACCCTGACCAGCTCTTTTCTCTGCCCCTTTCCCCAGGTTCTGGATCCTCTGGCTTGGGGAGAAATGGTTCCTTTCAGGTCCAGTGCAGGGGTGGCTGGCATCCTTGAAGTCTTCCCTGGGAGAGGGGTCTCTTTCTGTGAGTGCTGTGTGCCAAATTAATACACTGGACTCAACTGAATTAGTGCCCAAACAAGTTTACTGAAGGAAATAGTTGCAGATGGCACAATAAATATGATTCCAGCACCACAGTCTCTCTTCTCGATTACAGTTTTCACCACTTTCTGTGCAGGAATCTTTCAACAGGCAAGGGATCCTGCCACCCTCCTGGATTAGGTGAGATGGATGTCCCGATGGGGAGGGTAACCTTTCAGCTGGTTAGGGAAACCCATTCCACGAATGGCCAAAAATTCTGTCCTTACTCGGAGAGTAAACTGTCTCTCTCTCCCCAGGGGCTGATGGGCATCCTCTAGAATCCTTACAGTTCTGTCACTCACAGTTAGTAGGTTATTCCACTTCTTTAAATTTATCTCAGCATCTGACTCTCCTTGGGATCCAGGGGGGGAGGGATGATCCCTGGATGTAGGCAGGTTTTCTTACCCTGCTTCTCTGCAGGTAGGAAGGGGCAACCAAACAATCTTTCTCCTTGGATGTCTAACTTAATAGTCCTTTCCCTTAACTGAAGATAACATCAGAGTTATCCCTTGCAGCGGGTCACCACCTCAGATGGGCAGGTCTTCCCTATGCCTGGGTGTCCCGAACACAGGGTTCCCCATTCCCTGAATCCAGGAAAGGCCCAGGTGTCCAGCAAGGCTCCTACCAAGAAAAGGTCAAAATCCTGAAAACAGCCCGGAGGGGTATCCAAACCAACTAGGGAGTAGACTGGTAGGACCACTCTTCCGACCCTGGTCAGGATTCCCAGGCTGAGTTAGCCTGTTCCCTCCGACTGGGACTGAAAATACAAGACCCTTATCATACTGTTTCATACCTTGAGATCATGAAATATGATCACCCTGAGGTTTCCCTCATGACTGATGCCTGTCCGTATCTCACCCCCCCCCCCCCCTGTGCGTACTGTTCCCTTGAATTTCTGAATCCCCCCCAATGCAGGAGGAGTGGCCTATTGGTTTCAGTAATGGGCAGAGAAACAGGAAAGTTAGGATTCAAAACCTGCTTCTTCCACTGATGCTACTTGTGACTTTGGGCATGTCACTTTGTCTGCCATTGCCCCAGGTATACCAATTTAGATTATAAACCCTCTCTGGGATAGGTACCTACCTGAAGTGTATCTTTCAAAAACACAGGTTTTGAAAGGCAAGAAATAAATTCCTACTGCAAAAAAAAAACATGATTCTGTGCTTTTTTACATTTAGTCGTAACTGTCAATAATACTTGAACATCCATCAATCTCTTTTTAGATTGCTTCTCATTCTGTCTACTGCCTCAGGGGTTTCCACTCTGTCACAAATTTAGTGTTATCTGCAAAAAGACAAACTTTTCCTTCTAACCCCTTTGCAATATCTGTCACAAATATGTAGAACAGAACCAGCCCTAGAACAGATCCCTGAGGTACTAATCTCCCTTTTTTGATCTCAGAACGAATTCTAGACACCATCATCAATCCCTCAACCAGTGTCCAATCCATTCTGCCACCACAGGACCCACTCTCAGGCTACTCAGTTGATTAATCAGCCACCTATATAAGAGAGTATCGAAAAGTTTGCTGAAATCCACTACACGACATCCATTACCTGTCCGCCATTCTAATTCTACAATCATCCAGTCAACGAACTTGATCGGTTTTGTCTATCATGATCTCCCTTTGGTAAAACCATTTGGCCTCAACGCCTGCATTCCATTGAATTCAAGATACATCATTATCCTTTCCTGTAATTTCCAGCTCCCTCCCTTCTACCACTTTTATGAAAAGGTACAACATTTGCCCTTTTCCTGTCCGATGGAACCATTCTCTTCTCCAAAGATCAGTTGTACAGATCCATCAGATCTGCCAGAACTTCTCTGAGCTGCCTTAATATTCTAGGATGCATTCCACCCAGCCCCCGTAGCTTTGCCATTCGTTGTTTTATTCTAGTTCTGTATGAACCCTGTTCTGTAAATAGTGTGACATCCACCCTATCTCCATAGGTAAATATCCTTTCAAACTAGCTGAGTTCCTTCTCCAACCCTGTCTTCAGCAAACATTGAATGAAAGTATTTGTTTAGTGCTTTTGCTTTTTCCTTGTTGCCAGGTAGTGGAATTTTGAACTAAAGGGCTGTAAGGTCTTCCTGAGTTTATTTCACTTAGAAAAATATCTTGAATCTGTAAGTTTAGATAGACAGTGCTGTTCTTTCTGAATAGAATAACCCCTTGGATTGGCTTTTCTAAATATAACTTGACATTTTATTAGGAGCCACATGACAACATTTGGACATCTTTGGGTTGCAACTAGCAGCATTCTAGAAAATCTGTGACATAATACTGGATTATCCAAAGTGTGTCATTGCTATATAGAGAACAGATTTGACTTAATTTTAGGTTTTTTTTAAGATAGATGGACTCCTTTTGGGTATTCCTGTCGGATGAAAGAACATATCTCTTAATTTTTTTTATAAGAACATATAAAAATTTAAAAAAGGACCATCTTACATAGAAACATAGAAATGACAGCAGAAAAGGAGCAAATGATCCACCCAGGCTGCCCAGCAAGCTTATGCTAGTATCTGCTGCACTGTGCTGGTTAACCCCCATGCTATCAGTTTCCCAGACCATAAAAGTCAGGGCCCTCTGATTCTGTTTGAATCCAATTTCCCTTTACCCTTGCCATGGAAGCAGAGAGCAGTGTTGGAGTTGCATCAAAAATATCAAGGCTTATTTGTTGAGGGTAGCAACCACCACACCAGCAAGTTACCTCCATGCACTCTTTTCTTCATTTCCATCCTCTAGCCTTTAGGGATCCACAGTGTTTATCACATGCCTCTTTGAATTTCTTCACTATTTTCGTCTTCACCACCTCCTCTAAAAGGACATTCCAGGCATTCACCACCCTCTCTGGGAAGAAATATTTCCTGACATTAGTTCTGAGTGGTCCTCCCTGGAGTTTCGTTTCATGACCCCATTGCTTCCCAGTGGAAAAGGTGTGACAATTGTACATCATTAAAACATTTCAGAAATCTGAAAATCTGTATCATATCTCCCTTGCACCTCCTCTCTTCCAGGGTATACAAATTCCAGTCCTTCTGCATTTCCTCATAAGTCTTCTGTTGCTGGTCCCACACCATTTTGGTTGCTCTTCTTTGGACCGCCTCTAGCCTGTCTTTATACTTTTTGATGTACAGGCACCAATACTGGTGAGGCCTCGCCAAGAACCGGTAGAAGGGCATTATCGCCTATCTTTTTTTTTCTTACTGGTTAATCCTCTTTCAATGCAGCCCAGCCTTCTTCTGGCTTTAGCTATCACCTTGCCACATTGTTTCGCTGCCTTCAGATCACCAGACACTATCACACCAAAGTTCCTCTCCCAGTCTGTGGCATTTGTCTTTCACCCCCATCACATACAGCTCTTTTGGATTCCGCACCCCAGATGCATGATTCTTGGCATTGAATCCCAGCTGTCAAACACTCTATCAGTCTTCAAGCTTTCTTAAATCAATTTTTATTTTCTCTACTCCTTCAGGCATGTCCACTCTGTTGCAGATATTAGTATCGTTTTCAAATAAACTTTTTTCTTTCTATCCCTTCTGCAATTTCGCACACACAGATATTGAACAGAATTGGTCCCAAAACTGATCCCTTTGGTACTCCACTTAACACATTTCTTTCTTCGGACTAGATTCCATTTACCATTATATGCTGTCTCCTCTCAGTCAACCTGCTTGCAATACATTCTACTACCTTGGCACCTACTCCCAAGCTTCTCATTTTGTTCACGAATCTCTTATGTGGGACCGTATCAAAAGCTTTATTAAAATCCAAGCAAATCACATCGAATGCTCTTCCCTGATCCAATTCTCTAGACTCCCAATCAAAAAAATCAGTCAGGCTTGTCTGACAATACCTTCCCCTGGTGAATCCATGCTGCCTTGGGTCAAGCAACCAACTGGATAGTTCACTATCCATTCCTTCAGCAGAGACTCCATTAATTTTTCCATCACCGAGGTGAGGCTAACCAGTCTGTAATTTCAAGCCTCCTCTCTGCTCCCACTCTGTGAAGTGGGACCACCACTCTCCTTCAATCTCACAGCACAATTCCTGTTTCCTGGGATCTACTGAACAGGTCTTTCAGCGCACCTGCCAGCAGGGATGTACTTCATCCGGCCCCATGACCTTGTCCACTTTCAGTTTTCCTAGCTCTTCCCATACATTCTCTTCTGTAAATGGAGTTTTGTCTACTCCACCCCCATCCACAGTCTTGTCAACTAGCAATGGTCCTTCTCCAGGGTCTTCTTTAGTGAACACTGAACTGAAGTATTTGTTTCATATTTCCACTATTTCTTTGTCTCTCTTCACCCATTGATCTTTGTCACCTTTCAGTTTCACTTCCGACCTTTCTCCTTTCACTGATATATCTGAAAAATGTTTTTTCACCTCGCTTTACCCTTTTGCCAATCCTTTCTTCTGCCTGAGTTTTTGCTTTCTTGATTTTCTTTCTTTGTCTCCCTCAGTTTCACCAGATATTTTTCCCTGTGTTCCTCTTTTTGGGATCCTTTATATTTCCTGACTGTTCTTTTTGCCTTTATTTTTTCAGCCACCTCTTTTGAGAACCAGATTGATATTTCTCTTACCTTTGTTTACTTTTCTAACATATAGATTTGTTACCTTTTGTAATTGCTTCTTTTAGTTTAGCCTACTGTTCCACTTCTCTCATTTTCTCCCAGTCTTCTCATTCTACCTCCATGTACATCCCCATTTCAACGAAGTCTGTATTTTTGAAATCCAAAACTTGGGTCTTCGTGTGACATCTGTGTATCCTATTTTTGATGTCAAACCATACAATTTGATGATCGCTGATGCTCAGGTGGGCCCCCACTCGGAAATTTGACACTATCTCCGTTAGTGAGCACTAGGTTGAGTATAGCTCCCTCCCTCATGTGTTCCATTACCTTTTGTTTGAACAGAGCCCCAGGCAGGGCATCCACTATCTCTCTATTTCTGGTAGATTTTACAGAATGGATTCTCCAAATCTGTCTTTCAGATTAAAATCTCCAACAATCAGCACTTCTCCTTTCTTTTCCACCTTCTGGATGTCTTTGACCAGATTTCTGTCTAGTTCCTCCTTTTGAATCAGAGGTCTGTAAACCCCTCCAGTAAAAATGGATGCACAATCTATTTTTTTTTTTTTTTAGGATGCCCCATAATGCTTGTTCTCTACCCCACATTCCTTGCAGTGTAGTTGCATGGAATTTTTTTTTTCACTTAAAGAGCTATTCCTCCCCCTTTTATGTCCTCCCTATCTTTCCTTAACAAGTTATAGCTCTGTATGGCCATATCCCAATTATAAGAATCCATGAACCATGTCTCCGTAACAGCAACAACGTCCAAGTCCATTTCCATTATTAGGGCCTGCAGATCTGGGATTTTATTGCCCAAACTACAAGCATTTGTGGTAATAGTTTTCCCGTTTTTCTCCCTTGATTTTGTTGTACTTTCTAGTCATCTTTGCTGCTTTTGTGAGCTAATTTATTTTATTTTCTCCTCCCACTTCCTGTATTGCTTGGGGGTGACTTGCCAATTTCATTAGTTTTAAATGTCTGATAACATGTAATCTGAATTTCTCACTTAGCATCTTCGTTCCTGCTACAGACAAATGTAACAAAATGTGGATGGAATTACATTTAACTCTCATAGATTACTAAATACCACAAAAAGTGAATGAGTCAATATTTATTTTCCAAAACTTTACATAAGTAATATACAATAACGACCAACATGACACACATACACACTCATACCCATTCATCCATTAAAAACATACCTCTTCACTAAAAAAATGAGACACAGCTCATATAACATCGAAAACACCACTGTGGTTAAACATTGATTATATAAAACATGACTAAAAATCAGCATTCAATAATTGTTACACTGCCATAGGCTGATCAATTTACTGATACATTTGCCTTTATATATGACATGCTGATCAATTAATTATCTATGCGTATCTAAAACAACTGTCACATTTCCATTACATGAACATTTATCTCTCATGACTGTCAATTCCGTCTTTGATGATCCTCATAAGAGTACCACTTGAATGTTTCATATATTTTCCATCATTTCGAAACTGTGATGTCGTTTAAACACTTCAATATCATGTCACGTCATTGAAACGCCTCGGTATCCCATCACTTGGCATGCCCACCTCAATGATGTGTCTGTTAGTAAATCAATCACTTGAATCTATCATACGGCATCTGCCTTTTCAACACTGTAATATCCCTTCAATTTCAGGAGGATAACACTCAAGAAAATAACACCCTACAAGGGGCCCTTGTTTCACCTTCACGGTTTCATCAGGGGAATAACCGTCACACCAACATCACCTTTAAATTTTATGGAGACCCAGGTTACCGCTCGTATATACCAAGCCGCTCCATTTTAAACCGCTCTAACAAATATAGTGATCAACATGGGCTTCATACTCAATGGTGTTCCACAAAATTGATCAGCTTCCTTCCCATCATTTTAGTTAACAAAATGGTGCCATTGGGTGACTTCTTTCAGACATCACTTCAAATTCTATTGCTGAAGTTTCTTCATTCTCCAATGCAGAAAAGGCATTATGTAGGAGTAAGTGGGGAGAGTGGGTATCTCTTCATCGCAGGCCTTATTCTGCCAGAGACTACTGTTACTCAATTGTTCCTGGGTTTTTGAATCCTGAATGTCTGACATCTGTGGGAGTGGAGGTTGATGCTGCAAAGTTGGGGAAAATGGGTGTCTGTCACATGTCTTACTCTAACAGAGCCCACTATAAACCATTTTTTTTTTGGATTTCTGAAACCTCTGTGGGAAATGGGCGAGAGATACTGGATGGTTCAAGGAAGGGGAGGTTAATTGAAACGGGACAATTCCTTCCTCTGATAAATCGCCTCCATTTTAATTGCAGACAGCTGAAGGCAAACCTTTCATTCTCCAAATGATAGTACTTGGGACATTAGCACCACAGTTGTTGCACTGAATGAAAGACATTTTGTTAAATTATTACTAATCCCTTAAAATCCTATGGATAAGGTATGGTAAAATGTAGGTTCTACTAAAAGATTTTAATAGGTATTTGAAATAAAAACTAAAAGTATGTGTTAACCAGTAGAGCGTAATAGGTAGAGTATGAAAACCAAATTGTATAAGTAATCATTTGCCTAGAGACCAAATGCTGGTCTCTAGGCAAATGATTTCTACAAAGAGCCCCTCCCCATTGACACACTGATATTATAACTTAAGGGAATTTCTTTTTCTCTTTCTGCGTTTTCCTTTTCAGCGGCAATACACAATGGGGTAGATTTTAAAAGTCCTGCGCGTGCCTATTTTGCATAGGCCGTCGGCGCGTGCAAAGTCCCGGGGCTAGATAAAATGGGCGGTCCGGGGGGCATGTCTGTGATCCGGGGGCATGGTCGAGTACCCCGACACAGCGGCCTGTGTCAGGGCCTGGGCGGTCCTGGGGGGCGTCTGCAGTCTGGGGTGGTCCAGGGGCATGGTCGAGTACCCCGACACAGCGGCCTGTGTCGGGGCTTGGGCGGTCCTGGGGGGCGTCTGCAGTCTGGGGCGGTCCAGGGGCATGGCCGACTACCCCGACACAGCGGCCTGTGTCGGGGCCTGGGCGGTCCTGGGGGGCGTCTGCAGTCTGGGGTGGTCCAGGGGCATGGTCGAGTACCCCGACACAGCGGCCTGTGTCAGGGCCTGGCCAGCCTGCGCGAGTTACGCCTGCCAATGGCAGGCGTAACTCCATCGAACAAGGTAGGGGGGATTTAGGTAGGGCCGGGGGGTGGGTTAGATAGGGGAAAGGTGCGGGGGGGGGGGACAAAAACAAAAGTTCCCTCCCAGGCCGCTCCTATTTCGGAGCGGCCTGGGAGGGAAGGGAGGCAGGCTGTGCGGCTCTGCTACCGCGCGTATCTTTTAAAATCCGGCGTACTTTTGTTCACGCCGGTTGAGTGAACAAAAGTACGCCTGCACGTATTTTTTTAAAATCTGTCCCAATACATCTTATCTTGAGAATAATGTGCTTTGTAAATACTTGCACCCATAGAAAGGGGATACTCACGGGTCATGTTTAGGTACAATTATTTGTGCCTGGCTGAAACTGCATGAAAATTTGTGATAGTATCTTCACATTTTCATACAAGTCACTCCACATGAGCAAAATTGCTTCCTGAAAAATTTCTAAAGTGGCAGTTTACCAGCATGGCCTGAATGAATGCCCAGAATTACTCTGTATTTTTTTTTTTTTTGTATGGATTTAAATGAACTGTTGGTACATAGCACTTTTTTGTATATTGGTGAAGACTAAGGAGACAGTGAGCATGTATTTAGAAACATTTTTATCCAAATAGCCTGAAATACTTGCTGCTAGCTGCGTATAAGATAAGTATCAATGCAATCACATCAAATGAATGATAAAACCCCACACCATCCAAGAGAACATAAATACCTAGACATGCATGGCCAGCTCAAAAAGCCTAAACCAACAAACTAAATAAATGCTTGTTGAAAAGAAAGTTTCTACTTTTTCCCCTAAAACATATTTAAGGGGCATAGGATCCACTGCACCACCAAAGTTTTTTTTGGGGGGTTATGGGAAGAGGGATGTTATAGCCCAGAGGCCCAATTTGTGTTCAGGGTCCTGGAAGGGTTAGCAGTGCCACCTATGGTGTGGTAAACTTTGCACCTTAGTTTGGCCACATTAACCCTCACAGGTGTTGAATGCTGGATAATACATCTGTCTGTGAAGATAATTCACATGCAGAATCAGTTTAGAAAGGTTGCTAGGTGTTAATGCAAATTAAACCTGAGCACTAAGGCTTACACCCAACTGCATGTAGATATCTCAGGGTTGCAAAAGCTCAGCACTGTTTAATTTTAACATTGTCATAATTGGTACATTTGCAGGATTTTTTTTACTTAAATTTGTTACAACTATAAAAATAAATCATTGCTCTAACAATTACTTAGTTTTATTGTGCTTTCGGGAGAATGTTGTGCAGTCTTTAAATGTAACTCCTAAAACCACAGCAGAAGAGCGCTTCAGGAGCCAAGGAGGGATATTTTCGCATTAACTGCTAGCATGAAAGTTGACTAACTTGCAGAGGCAGACATCTAAATCTTGTAAAATTACAATTGAAAAAAAAATAGCTGGAAAACTTTGAGAAATAAGTGGGGGGAAAGAAGGGTTTTTGTGCCCTAATTGAATGTTCATGATTGTATAACAATGATTTTGATGATGCTGAAATTTATAAAATACATAATGACCATGTTTCTTCACAAAGAGCCTACATGTTTGTTTTTTTAATTATTATTACCGGTATTAACATTTCAAATAGGAGTACACAATGGTTGTGACTGACTTGCTCAGCGTCATACACTGAGTGATAGAGGTAGTGTTCAAGCAGCTATGCTTCTGTTTTCTGCTTTCTCTGAAATATGATAAAACACTTCTCTGAACACAGCATGTGGCATGTTTAATATATGCTAAGTAGCTCTAATTTTAGAAGGTAAAGTCTTTGTTTTAGAGAGATGAGATTATATTCTTATTAAATGTTGGAGCCAGTTCATAACTGCTTTTTGAAAAATAGGCTTTAACAATATAGGATGAAAAAAATAAATTACAGTTTTGAAGATGGAGCAGTGAATGGAAGCACCTGCATAGCACAAATCTGTAGTTTTGACTGATAAAACAGAATTTAGCTTCAATTGCTAGTGCACAAGACACCAGGCATTGATTATATGGCATTTCTGGCTATAGCTGCTAATAATTATTACCCAGAAGTTGGCCTCAATACAGTGTCAAAATGTTTTTTGTTTTTTTTTAAAGCCCTGGTTAACAAGTGCCTATAACTATTGACTCCTGTGCAGCGTAGTAGCAACCATTGAGCTGATGCATTCCAACAAGAGCTGCATTTTGCAAGCTTCAAGGGCATGTGCATCACCAAAGTACTATAAGAAAATATTTAGCTAGATGTTAATGGAGCTCTTGCAACCTATTTTTAATGTTTAGCTTACTAGGTTATGTTTTGCATGATTGTTTCCTTTAGTTTTGTCTTTGGTTAAAGTGTTCTGCATGTTCTTATAATAAATAGTAAATCATTTTGGTTTTCTTTTCTTTCTAAGACAAAAACCACAAATCATAAAAGTAAGCAGTAAGTATTTTGTATGCAGAGTACAGGATAGGAAGCTATCTTTTACATGTCTAACACTTCCAGTAATGGTTAATATTGGGGTTTCTGCCTTGGCACATTGCAAACAAGTATTGGTCCTCCTTTCTTAAAGTTATATTGTTTCCAAATTCATTTTACTGTAAGTGATCATCTTAAAATGAAATTTTTATTTGAATTATAGCCTATGTTAAATTACACAAAAAATGTTAAATTTTATTAAATTATATTAAATTTATTATATATATATATTTATATATTTATAAATTATATTAATTTATTAAATTATAGCCTATGTTAAATTACACAAAAACATAACATTTTGTTTAAAAGCTAGACCTGAATGTGTAATACCCATGTGGGATGCTGTTCAAGTTTTACTGCTTGTGAAGCAAGAACCCTGAAAATCTACAGAAAAATTTCCTTACAACTTGAGATTGTTTAGACACACTTATTTTTGATGGAATTTAGACAGACTAATTCAGATACGTGTGGTTACCCCTGCTCACTTGCAGGTGGAGGCAGAGAATACTTTTTCTGACATCGCATCCTATAGCAGGACAGGATGCCAGTAGTTCTGTGCCTCCAGGAGATGGTGGGGAAGGATCTGAGGGAATCTTAAGTTCCAGAGCTTAGCAAAAGATAGCTCCAGAGGAAGTGGAAGAAACTTTCACACTTGGCCAAGAGAGTTGAGGCAGTATAGACCAGCCTGAAAATTCCACACCAAGAAGACTAAGATGCCCTTTCAAGGAAGCCAGAGGGGCAGATGAGAAGGGAGCATATCTGCATATCCCAATCAGGGAAAGCCATCAGAAGATTTTAAGAGTCTGTGTTGGAGAACCACTATCAATTCAAATCATGCCCTTTACCAAGGTGATGATTGTGGTGATGGCCTATTTGTACATGCCCAGCCTTTGCATCATTTTATTACTATTTGAGTTGTTTTCTAAGTCATATTATTTTTTGCTTATCCCTATTCTATTAATTTGATTTATATTCCACTTTTTGGTACTTCAAAGTGGATACATTCAAGTATTTCTCCTAATGTTTCCTATCAAATAGGGGTGTGTGTTTCAGAGCATATTTTAAATATGGCATCATAGTGATTGTACTATGGGCAAATATTTTACCTTCTTGCTCTTACTTTGTGTTGGAGCATGCTCAAGCTGTGATATTGCATGCTTCCTCTTCTGCATTATAGATGTTGGTGATGTCAGCAGAGGAACTTTACATATCTGACAAGGGATGATGAAGCTCATGCACAATGTAATGAAGCAGATAATGCACTGCCTGCTAGATAGTTGGGGGCTGGTCTAAAAACCATTGTAAAGAGATTTGTCTTTTCTGTGATATGTGGAGCCGCTTTACTACTTTTTCAAAACATGGAACCCAGACTACTAAAATGTGGCAAATAGAAGCAAGGCCGGCGCATCCTATTAGGTGAGCTAGGCGGTTGCCTAGGGTGCTGAAGAGCAGCCATGTGGGGCTGTGAGCGGAGCCTATCCTGCTCGCAGCAGAGGAGTAGAGATTCAGCGGGCCGCGAGCAGTGCCCATCCTGCTCACAGCCCAGAGAAGCATACACTCGGTGGGCGCGAATGCGGTAGGAGCCGGTGTTGAGAGTGGGGGGTGGGGAAAATGTAAGCTATTGGCTTATTTAGCATATGAAGTTGATTTTTTTCCCCCCCCACAAATATCTATTAGCTAGTTTTATCACAATCTTAATCCTAATTTATTTATTTAATCTATTTCTATTCCACCTATCTGGAAATCTCGGCAGATTACAACTTCACATTTAAATGTTGCTTGGTTTCATTTGCCGTAGGGTGATTTTGCAGGAGCTAGACAAAGGCTTCCTTTCTATGAGGAGGAGAACATAGTCATGTCCATGGGTATAGTCATGTGCAGAGAGCTGATATCCTGAAACTGAATGTCTTGATTTTTTTTTTCTATAATTTCAGCAGTGCAAAGGCTACACTACAAAATTATACAAAGTAGCTCATTAACTATGTCCACTAAACACTTCACAAATGTCATTTCACAGATAATTTAGCTACATCTGAAAATGATGTATTTTTTTGCAATAGTCCATAGGAAAACTATGCATACTGTTGTGCTATTGGATTTCTTTGCATATAATTCCTGATAACAAGATAGCCCATAATAAAAACTAAATGGTGCACACATTTCACACTTTAGAGCATTGGTCTCAAAAGATGCAAATATTTTGTAAGAAGTATTTTTAAAGTACTAAAAAGTGAATTTTAAAAGGGATATGCACACATGTAAAACATGCACACGTCGACCCATTTTTAAATGGCGCCTACATGCATGCACATCTCTCACTTGGAACGAAAAAGGGGCTTGGTGTGGACAGGGCATGGGCGTTGCAGGGCAGGGCCAGGAGATGTGCATGCAAGTACCTAAGTGGCTGGGCATGTGCCCAGCTTCTCTGCTACATAACTTTATTTCTGTTATGGAGGAGGTATACGTTTAAATAAACAAAAAACAAGCATCCCTGGGTGGTTTAAGGGGTCTGGGGTAACTGGGAGGAATATAGGCTAAAGAACCAGGGGGGTTTGGAGGACCTAGCTCTACACTGGACGAACTGGTAGATGAACTGATGGACGCGTGCCTGTTATACAATTCCCCCACTTGCGCAGCACATACCCGGATATGAGTGGCTGTGCGCACCCATCTGCAAAACTGGTGCACACATATAGTGCCTAAGCTATTTTACATGTGTATGTTACAAAATTGCCACGACCCTGAGCTCATGCTGAACGATGCATATGCATATATATGCACCCACACGCTTGTTTGAAAGTTACTGTCTCTGGGGGTTGAGTTGAAACCTATATAAAAAGTTCAGATCCAATGTTAAATTTTGTCATATTTTGACACATCCTCTCATGAATATTCAATGAATTTAGCAGAAGTTAAGAAATGGAATACTATTTTTATCTGTGTGTAAAAGTTGGTGTCCCTACTCCCTGATTTTGGCAAATTTTCAAGTAATTTATAACATTTGTTGACTTGAAATGCGTGGTTCTCACATTTGTGTTAACAGCTTTCTAGTGTGGTTTTTCCCCTATTAATGGAGAAGTTTAAGCTCTTGGTTTTCTCTTGACTATATGCTTTGCCTCTATATGTAATGTAAGGCTGTTATTAGACTGAACTTATCTCTGGATTTTTAGTAAAATTCTATTGGATTTGGCAGTTTTTAATTTTATACCATTTTTACTTTATTGATTTTTGATAAGCGTAACTATATTTTATGTGTTAAGATGATTTTCAATTTGCCTTGAGGTGACTGGAAAAGTGGGTTATAAATACATAACGATAGAGATCAGGTTCCAGCAAAAGACTTTGTATAAATGTATTCTCTGTAATTTTTCTGCTATGTGTATTTAGATTCTGCTGGTTGGAGTGTTCTAGTGGAGAGATTTATTCCCATGGGGCAATTCTCCACAGTTCTCTTCTATTCATCCTTACATTTTTGCCAACAGACCCCGCCAGTGAGAGTGTGAAGATAAAAACTATTTTCCTAAATTGTTCTCTGAAGATACTCCCCTTTTTCACAGTGACAATCACTTATGAAGGGAAACATAGGATCAGTTTTATTATGTAAGTAAATACATTGCTGAAGTTACTGTGGCCACAATTTATATGACACTGCGTCCTGTTTTGTACCTGTGGGGAAAACCAAGGCCCTGGTATCGAGAGGAAGAATTAAAAGAAAATATGCTTGAACCTAATGCTTTTTTATGATAATGCATTGTGCTAATAAAATATTAAATATTAATCTGGCATGTATAATTCCCTGTGAGAAAGTAAACATCCACAGCAGACAGTTCATTTGAAACTGGATAGAGTTGGGAGGGGGGGGGGGGGGTACAGGGGAAAAAATTTGTTTTAGTTTTTTTGGTCCATTTTCTGGAGATTTTTTCCCATGAATTTCGGTTTGTGGAATGTTTTGATTCATTTCATTTGTGTGAAAAATGAATGATACATTAAATAAAAAAAAAAAAGAATAACATTGACCAAAAAACTAAAACGGGGCCTCCGAAGGCATCCCGAGTCTCCATCCCAATCAGACAGAAAAATGCCAGGGCAAGGATCCTCCCAGCCCCCACTTACCCAGTCCGGTAGAGATCATCTGCTGGCCATGCCCAGGCCGAAGCCTCGGCCTTGTGTAGGCTGAAGGCTCGATAGGTCTCTGTGACCTTGGCCCAATGCCTGGGCCTAGGCTGAAGCCCGGGTCCTGATGCCTGGGCCTCAGTGTAGGCCAGGATCTGGGCCCAGGCCTCCCTTCTTCACCACCTCCTCATTGCCCCAGCTCCTATATCCTTCCTCTTGCTCTTCTCCTTCCTGCCCCTACCTCCTCTCTACCCCTACCCCATACAAGAAAAATAGCAAAGGCATGGTAGTGTATTATATTATGGCTGCAAATTCTTTGTGGTTTTTCTTGGAGGTAGCCTTTCTTCCTTGTCCCCAGACCTCTCCTCTTTCTCTTCTGACTCCCCTTCAGTCTCCTTCCTCTTTCTCTTTAGCACCCCACTTATATCTTCATCTCCCTTCTACTAAACCATCCCACCTCTCTTCTTATCCCCAGTCCTTGCTCTTTTCCCTTCTCCCTACATTATCTGTCTCCCATCTCCACTCTCCCTTGCTCTCACCCTTGTCTCATCCCTTCTCTTCTGTCCTTTTGGCCTCTTCCTCTCTTCTCCCTGTCTTGACTCCTACTTCTCTTGCTGTCTTCTCTGTTCCCACTTCTCCTATTGCTCTCTCTACCTCCTGCCCCCACTCCTACCCACTTCCATAAAAATAACAAAGGCTCGGTGGCTCCAACATAATACCCTATTATGTGGGCATTGCTGAGCCTTTGTCGTTTGACTTGTGGGGGGATGTTGTTTAACATAATAGCACTTACTCTTATACTTGATAACTGACATTTCTGTTGGTAATGCTGTTTTTGTCATTTTCACCTTTACCGCTATGTCAGTTTATTTAGCATCAAGCACTTATTTTGCCTGGGATTGAGTAATTATAGCCTATTTTATGTGAAAAACTTATGTAAGATAGAATGACAAAGTATAAACGTAATGTAAAAACATTGGCAGTGGAAATGTGGGCGGAGCTTGGGGTGGAGCTGGAGACAGAGCTTAGTTGCCCCCCCAAGCAGAAAGGCATTCTGCTGACCCTGCAGCAGGCCAACATCAGGGATCTGGCCTCACCCTGCTTTCCTCCGCATTGCTACAATTAAGGTATAAATAGTATCATGTGACTGATGAAATCCTTTCAACAATTCACACAGCAGCAGAAAGCACTGACCAGTGGCAGTGCAGCTTAAGAGTTGCTGATGATATGCTCTGCTCTTATTGATACGTCACCCAATGTTATCTAATAGTTAAAAATAAAGATTACACGTGAATGGCACACATTGAAAATCTTTGCCCTACAAAATATTTGACACTGGAATGCTAGCTAGCCAGCTACCCAAGCAACCTATAAGCACCACAGTGTACATTATTAAGCTGGCCAGAGTTCAAATCAGTAAATTATAGAACCAGAAAAGTCTTTAGCCTGCTCCTAAATGTTCTAAAAGATGCATAGTATCTTAATTCATGCAGCAGTATATTCCAGAGGCAAGATGCAGTTATGGAGAAGGACCTTCCAGCTGTCACCATCAATTTGACATGTGTTGGCTGGCCAGAAGGTTATCTGAGGCAGAATGTAAAGGGCTATTTGTGTGTACAGTGTCATGTAGTCTGTCAGGCTCATGCAAGCTGCAGTTTTATATGTCAACCATAAAAACAGTGGATTTGTGCCAAGCTGATGGGTAAGGAGTGCACATTGTGGAATGGTTTCTACTGGCTCTCCGAATGTGGTGCTGCTGAGAGTAGTTGGTTAGCGGCTATCAGTCCCACTAATTGAGGAAGCCTTTGCTATTGGTTCCATTTATGTACTGAAATAATATTTACACCACATAAATGTAATTGGACTAAAAGTCCAAGTATAAAAAGGCATTTTGAGAAATAAAACTCAGAGTAATGTTGGACACTGTTAGTGCAGTTTTCTAATGGCCTGCATAGTTATACAATATGTGGCTGTGTTCTTTCATTTGCTCTTTTATGTGGGTAGCCGAGAGAGTAAAGTAATGCACAGTCATTTGAAAATGTCATGAACGTGCACTGTGTTCAGTCTACAACCTAAATGTGCTTTTGGGAACACCGCTTTACAGCCCAGCTAACGATACACTCACAATGGACGACCACACATTTTTAGTTAGCCAGAGGAGGGCAATTTGTGGACAAGCCATTATACCCAGGTAAATTGCACAGTAGGGCAGGTGCAAAGTATTCTGACATTTTTAATGTGCCTAATTTACAGTAGTTTTCTAAGATAAGCTACCCACCTTGTTTGGTTTTTGAAAATTAGTGTACAGTGCACATGCTTAAAGTGCATGCTTACTTTACAACTGCATGGGCCTTTTCAGAATTGCCTATTTTTGTTTACCCTGTATCGTTACTTTACTGCATCACTGAATAGTGTTTTCAGTACAAAAAAATAGCACTTTACGTTTTTGGGTTTTTTTTGGGTTTTTTTTGTTTTTACTGTAAGCTTCTATAGATTTGGATCTTTCCAGATCTATAGATGGGTATAAAGTACCTACCCTGCAGTACTTTGACAGAACATTTTCAGATCGTGAGTAGAAAAAACACAAGGAGGTCCATATTCAAAAGCCATTTAGACAAGTAACTCAAATTATCCATCTAAAAAGCAAGTTTGGTATATTCAACCACTTATCTGGCTAAATGTGTAGCTGGATAAGTAGTTATCTGGTTAGAATTAGCTGTATAAGATATGAGCGTACTAGGGGTGTAATTGGGAAGAGTTGAGTTAGCCAGAATAGTTATCAAAATCCTGACACTAGTCTTTGTCGGTAACTTTCAAATCGGTGCACGTGTACATATTTGGGCGCATACGTCAGCTTGTGCCCAGGTAAGAGGCTATCTATATGCATGCATATGATGTATTCTCCTAGAAAAAGCAGGATGGTAGTCCTCGCGTGGGTGACCTCATCAGATGGAGCCCAGCACGGAAAACCCGCTATCCATGGATCTGCGCGAGGTCCCCCTTCAGTCTCTCTTTTTTTTTTCTGTGGTGCAGTAGCCTTGCAGTTGTGGAGCTCCAAACCCTTGAAAGCATTTTTGCTGTTTTTTTCTGGGCTTTTTCTGCGTTGGGTCCCCCTTCGCATTCGGTTCCTCCGGTAGGTACCTGTGGCTTTTGCCGTTGTTGTTCGCGGTCGATTCCCGACTCTCGCCTTGGTTCTCCTTCTGTCATTGACCGCACAACAGCCTTTTTTTTTTTTTTTTTTTATGGCGTCATGGGTTTTTGACGGTGCCCGTGGATCATGTCTATCATGGACCCACACGAGGTGTGTATCCTCTGCCTGGGGGCCTCGCACAACATCTGAGGGTGTCGTTTGTGCGATCAAATGACCCCCAAGGGGCGTCGTGCGCATCTGGTTAAAATGGAGACTTTTTTGGCTCTCCAAAACCCTCCACTTCGGCGTCAGTGTCCTCCTTGCCTAAGGACCGCGGAGATACATCCCTATCTCTTCCCCTGGCAGTCCTGCTCTCCAGTACCCCTAAGGATCGAAGAGAGGGAGATTGATTCTTGGTGGCCTCTCCCTTCCCCCTAACCTCAGGGTAGTCATCATCCTCTGCACCAGAAACCCAAGTAGAATCGACACTGGTCACCGTCCCAACACTGTTCCGGCTGCTAAGCCACCATCTAAGCAGCACCGGCCACCTGAGGCCCCATCCTCCGGTGCCCCCGGTAGCCCGAGGCGTTTCCCACCGAGGGTAGGCCAGTGACACCTCGTCCCCCTCCATCAGTCCTTACTTCTCAGGACTTTCAGGAGGAGTTGGACCGCAGGTGCAATCGGCGGAGCTCAAAGCACTTCAGAGCATCGAGCTGCTGGCACCACCGGCTCCCATACCGGGGCCTGAGCCTCTGCCTTCGCTGCTCGCACCCCTACTGGAGTGTCTGGATGTCCTTCTTGGCACCCTACTGATGCAACCGGTGCCCGAGAGGTCTCCGATGCCTCCTTGGCCACAGATGCCCTCCACTGGAGCGATCCCGATTCCCGGGTCCTCCAAGGAGGATGAGGCCTCGGGGACCAGGACCCCATGCCCGCAGTTCCCTGGGTCGCTACTAGTTGTCGGCGGTGCCCCCACGGCCCTCGGTGCCTGTGGGTCCCAGGCCTACCGCCCCTCCCAGTCCCTGCCCTCTGCATCTGTACCCTAGCGAGGAAGAGGGTCCCTATGACCTGTGGGGCGATGACTCCTCTGACGCATCCTCAGAGTTGTTCAACGACCCCCTCTTGGAGCCTTCCCCTCCGGAGGAACGGCGTTGATATCTGCCCAAGGACCTGTCATTCGCCAGCTTTGTATGGGCCATAGCAGAGGCCATCCCCTTCCAGCTCCTGTCGGAGGAGTATAGCCGTCACAAGATGAAGGAGGGCCATGACATCTTTAAAGAGCTCCTCCACCGATTGTAAGAACACCCAGTATCAGTTGCGCCAGTAAACAGGAAAACTGATGCGACTTATCTTGTTCAACAGGCAGCACTTCCCCTACTAGTCTGCAGTGCTGGAGACAATGTTTAAAAAATCCAGATGCTCCTGGACACATGCTTCTGCCCCTCTGGGGTGCAAACACAGGGAGCTCGACGGCATAGGGAGGAAAATGTTCCAGGGGGCTATGCTGGTGGCCCACATTGCAGCCTTCCAGCTGTACATGACCCAATACAACCACAACCTATGTGTTATGTTCGAACTTGGTTTGTGGGCCCTCGGCTCGTGGAGAGAGTTGACTCCACCCACAGGGAGGAGCCCTGTGGGGACTCTCCACGATAGGCGGGGTCTCAGCAGTGATGGACACAGGAGTCGGAGAATATTTATTATACAGCAAAGAGAAACCCGAGGAGCGGATTTGGAAACTCAGTCCTGGAGTAGGAAGACCTGAGATGGATTCTCCGGTAGTGGTCAGCAGAGCGTGGTAACCCATAGAATACTTGCTTCTTGGTAGGCTTTGTGCGAGGTAGCTCCAGTAGTGGTCCACAACGCGGGGTAACCCGAGAATCCACACAGCAAGATAGAAGCAGTAATGTGGAGCAGGTCTTGTACTCACTTCGTGATGTTGAAGTAGAGAATTCGTTATAGCAGCAGCGGAGACCAGAGCCAGAACAGAGAAGGGTCGTCCGCGGAAGCAGCGAGAGAACTCACTTAGCTGGAGAAGGTGAGACAGGCAGATAAGGCTCTCTGAGGAGCAGATAGCCCTGAGTGCAGCAAGGCCCCTGAGGAGCGGGTATCTGAGTCACTCAGTCTGGAACGCAGGAACAGCGAGGCGAAGCGTCTCAGAGGAAGGAGTTGAGCAAGATGGAATCCTTGCTAACTCGTAGGTAGGAAAGTCCAGTAGGCTGAAATACACGTAGGCAGTGAAGTCATGCGGAGGGGATGCCCCCGAGGTTCCCGCCATGACGTGCATAAGAAGGAGGCAGGTGCGCGTGAGCCCTAGGTCACACCAGATTCAAGATGGTGACCGGGATCGCCCATGCCGTCCCGGGAACGCCTGGGAGGTCGGCGTGAAGAGGCGGCCATCTTAGCCAGAATCGGAGCTACTGGGCAAATTGAGGTGAGCAGCAAAGGTCGCAGCCCTATAGAAGCAGGTCCAGGAGTTTGCAGAGGGCCTTCCCCAGCAACAGCAGGAGTCCCTTGCAGCCATTGCTTCGCTGGGCCTTGAGGTGGGTAGACATGAGGTCAGGTCTACCTATGACTTCTTCGAAACCACAGCCTGCCTAGCTGCCAGAGACGTTGGCCCCAGACGGTTGGCTTGGCTCTGGGTCTCCGATCTCCGACCGGAGGTTCAGGTCAGACTTGTGGACCTCCCCTGTACAGGAGAGAATTTGTTTAGGGATAAGGTGAAAAGTCATGGTGCAGCTGAAAGATCAGCATGATACTCTTCAGCAATTCTCCACCAGCCCCTCTGAAGGCCCTTCCACCACCAGGAAGTCCTCCAGGCTGGGCTTTCGCAGGCCCTTCTAACAGCCAGGGAAGTACTTCCCCTCTAACTGCCCATACTCGCCTGCCTCGGTCCAGCCCCTGTAGCCGTAGCTGGCAGCAGCGAGTTCCAAGGACCCAACCAGCACCACCACCCCCACCCCCAACAGGCCCCATCTGCCGGTTTTTTGACTGGCGGTGAGGGGGCATGAGCCAAACACCAGTTCTCCTGGCGGTCTATCCCTCAGTCGGTGGCAGGTTTCTTTGCTTCGCCCGCCGCTGGGAGACGATCCCTTGTCCTCCAGGGCTACTGCCTGAACTTCAGTAGACTCCCAGAGACTGCTCCCCATGTCCATTGTGGGGTACACCCGGCCATCAAGTCATCCTTCAATCGGAGCTTTCCGCCCTTCTAGCAGCAGATGCGGTAGACCAGTTCCCTGAGTACAGTGGGGCCACGGTTTCTACTCGAGGTACTTCCTCATTCCAAAGAGGAATGGCGGCTTATGCCCTATCCTCTACCTCAGGGCATTAAAACCATTTTCTAATTAGAGAAAAGTTCAAGATAGTCTCTCTGGGCATGCTGATCCCGCCCCTCTGAAGAGGAGATGGTTCTGCTCTCTCGACATATTGTAATTGTCCCCAACCACAGGAAGTACCTCCGCTTTCTGGTGGGGACGGCATATTTTCAGTACAAAATGCTGCCCTTTGGGCTGGCTTCAGCCCCACACGTCTTCATGAAATGCTTGGCAGTGGTGGCTGCCTACCTCAGCCTTCGCTCTGTCCTCGTCTTTCTGTACGATTGGCTTATCTGGAGCGAATCACACTCTGGGGCCATGAATGCTCTAGGCTTGCCGGTTCAGACCTTGGGATTCGTTAGTAACTTCCCCAAGTCACTTTTCAATCCATCTCCACAGTTGGACTTTATCAATGCCAGGTTGGATTCTGCACAAACAAAAGCTTTTCTGCCCAGGGATTGAGCAGTCGCCCTCTCCTAGCTGGTTACCCTCGTTCACAACAGAAAGAAGTTATCAGCCCACCTGCTGCTCCGCCTGCTGGGTCACATGACGGCCTCTGTCCATGTGACACCCTTGGCTTGCCTCCACATGAGGGACCTGCAGTGGGCCTTGCGGTTCCAGTGGCGGCAGGCATCCCAGAATCTGGAGGCGCCGGTGACAGTCACGGACCCTCTTCGCCTCTCCCTGACCTGGTGGGAGGCCCTTGTCCAATCTAGAAAGCAGACTCCCATTCCAGCCTGCACCACCCTAGATGACCCTTACCACCGATGCTTCATCTCAGGGGTGGGGGGCCCACACGGACGGTCTGCATACCCAGGGCCTTTGGACTGCGGCTGAGTCCCGCTGCCAGATAAACTTTCTGGAATTGTGGGCAATCCAGTACATCTTGTGGGCCTTCCAGGACAGGCTGTCCTTCAAGGTCGTCCTCATCAGAACGGACAACCAAGTGGCAATGTGGTACATCAACAAGCAGGATGGCACGGGCTCCTTCCTCCTCTGCCAGGAAGCGATACAGATCTGGAATTGGGCCCTCTCCAAGGGGATGCATCTGCGGCGACCTACTTGCCGGGCCACCTGAACACACTGGCAGACCGCCTCAGCCGATCCTTCCAGCCACACAAGTGGTCCCTGAACCTGGCAGTGGCAGCCAACCTGTTCCATCGCTGGGGTATGCCAGACATGGATCTTTTCGCCTCCCCCCCTCAATCACAAGGTGAGCATGTTCTGCTCTCTGATTCCGGGGAAGGGCCATCTGGCCTGCGACACGTTCTCCCTTCACTGGGGACAAGGTCTCATGTATGCATACCCCCCCCCCCCCCCCCACCATTCCACTTCTCTCGAGAACTCTGATGAAGCTGCAAGAGTACAGGGGTACCATGATCCTGGTGGCACCCTCCTGGCCAAGGCAAGTGTGGTTTCCTCTGCTCCAGGCTCTGTCCATGAGCGCACCAGTTCCGCTGGGGATGGCTCCTGACCTCCTATCACAGAACCAGGGCACCCTGTACCACCCAAACCTCCGGGCCCTGGATGTGGATGATGAGTGCATGATCCTCCAGCCCTTACAGCTTTCTAATGGTGTTTCTAGGGTCTTCATTGAATCCCAGAAAAGTTATACTTGGAGATCTTACAGCTCAAAGTGTAAGCGTTTCTCCACCTGGTGCGAGGCCATGGACTGGACCCTTTCTCCTGCCTTCTTCCCCGCCTGCTGGATTATCTGTGGCACCTGCCTGAATCTGACCTCCAAACCAGCTCGGTCCAAATACACCTCAGCACCTACCACCAGGGCGTCACTGGGGTGCCCATTTCAGTCCAGCCACTGGTCAGGCATTTCATGTGGGGCCTGGTTCAACTGAAGCCCCTGCTTCGCCCGCTGGCAACTCCGTGGGATCTCAATGTTGTCCGGGCGAGGCTCATGCAGCATCTGAGCCTCTCAAATCCTGTGACCTGAAGTTCCTCACCTGGAAAATTATGTTCCTGGTGGCGATCACTTCTGCTCACAGGGTCAGTGGGATCCAGGTCCTGGTTACATACGCTCCCTACACAAAATTCTTCCACGATTGTGTGGTTCTGCGCACGCATCCAAAATTTCTGCTGAAGGTGGTGACTGCTTTCCTCATCAACCAGTCAATCATCCTTCCCATGGCCTCATTGTCACCTCAGAGGAACATGCTTTTCACACTCTGGACTGCAAGCGGGTGCTCGCTTTCTACTTGGACCGTACAGCGAGTCATAGACAGTCTACCCAGCTCTGTGTCTTTTGACACCAATAGGCTGGGAGCAGCAGTTGGGAAGCAAACCTTGTCCAACTGGCTTAGAGGATTGTATTGCCTTCTGCTATGAGCAGGCAGGCCTCCAGCTAGCTGGCAGGGTGAAGGCTTACTCTGTGCGGGATATGGCAGCGTCAGTGGCCCATCTGAGTGCGGTCCCTGTCGCCAAAATCTGCAGGGCCGCGACCTGGAGTTCTCTCCTCGTATCCACGGCTCACTACTGCCTTGACAGGGATAGTCGTCAGGGCAACGCTTTTGGCCAGTCTGTCCTCCGCAGTCTGTTCCAGTCCTGAACCCAACTGTTCTCATCGTGCTCTTTGGGGCCAGACTGGCCCTGTTTCCCACAGCGCCGCAGTTGTGTTGTGCCTGTTGGCACTTTGTTTGGCTACTATGGGTCCCTTTGATCACAGGGGGGGGGGGCAGTCTGGAGCTCTGTAATCATCCACATGTGAGGACTACCATCCTGCTTGTCCTAGGAGAAAGCACAGTTGCTTACCTGTAACAGATGTTCTCCTAGGACAGCAGGGCTGTCCTAAAGTTAGCCGGACAAACTAGCAGCCACGTAATAGAGGCAAAGTTCAGTCCCTGGACTTTGTCCCTGTCACGTGATGGGGCAAAGTCTGGTTGATGCCATTTTCCAAATCAGCATTGACCAGCCCTAAGCTAGGAGGTGCTTCAAGCTGCCAGTAGCCCACCAGGGATCTTTTATTAGGTATGGCAAGGCCAGGAGTGTTGGGCCAGGAGGGAGGGATTTGGACTGAGAGGGAGGGTTTTGTGAAGGGGCAGGGTATTGCCATGTGACTTTGACACAGGCAGTGGGGGATGGGGGAGGTCTCAGTAGAAACACACACACACACACACACCCCCCGGGGGAAGTTGCCATTTGTAGGGTACGATTTTTAGTGCTTCAAGCCACATTTAATGCGATGGCTACCCTGGCCAAGTTGGGCCACCATCGGGCGAATAGGCACTGTTTTGCCACACGAATTTTTTTTTTTTTTTTTTTGTTCCATGTTTATCCCGCAATATTTCCTCCTTAAATTGTGAGCCGTCTGGAGTCAGAGAAATGCAAGCAGTAGCCAAATGTGATCTGCTTTGAAGTGGCTGAAAAGCAAAAAAAGAAATAAAATAATTGCAATTTCTAAATCTTCTTGCATAAAAAGGCCAGTCAGCTGCAGCCTGCCTGATTTACCCACCTCCAGGTCCTCTGTGTTAGAGTAGTTTAATTTCAGCCCATTTACACGCATCCAGTCCTTGATCTTGAAAATAATTTGCTAAAGTTATTCCCCTTGTCGATGCCCTCTCCACCTTAACCGTACAAAATAAGAAATATGATTGTATGTCATTGGAATACATCAGGTAATTTGCATTTTCCTGTTGAATCAAATCTCCCCAAGGGCAGAGAGAAATGTTAAATAAGATGGGTGAGATCACTAAGCCCTGGGGCACTTCTTCCAAAGAAACAAATCTGTCATTAAGAAAATAAATAAACCAGTTGAATGCAGTATTTTTGACATGAAATTGCCTCAACATTTAATATGAATGACATGATTCATAGTGTCAGACTCTGTGGAAAGATCAAATATGATCACTGTATTTTTTCCTTTTTTTTTAAAGATCATCTGTTAGAATGGTTAAATTGGTTTATGTCCCATGCCCTTCTCTGAAACTTGACTGGTAACTATCACAAAGTTTCCTTCTCTGACAGAGAAATCTTGAAGCTGTAGAAATACAGAACATAAGAACTTGCCATACTGGGTCAGACCGAGGGTACATCCAAGCTGAGTATCCTGTTTCCAGCAGTGGCTAATCCAGGTCACAAGTACCTAGCAAGATCCCAAACAGTACTAAATATATCACATGCTGCTATTTTTAAGTCTACTTGGTTAATAAGAATTTATTGACTTCTCCAGGAATTTGTCCAAAACATTTTTTAACCCCAACTATGCTAACTGCTTTAATCATATCCACCAGTAATGAATTCCAGAACTTAATTGTGCATCCAGTGAAAAAGATGTTTCTCCATTTTTGTTTTGAATGTGCTACTTACTAACTTCATGGGGGTGCCCCCTAGTCTTTTTTTTCTTTTGTGAAAGAGTAAATAACTGATTTACCTGTTTTTATCCACTCATGATTTTATAGAATTCTTTTCATATCCCCCTTCAGATATCTTTTCTCCAAACTGAACAGACCCAACCTCTTAGCCTTTCCTCGTAGGGGAGCTGTTCCATCCCCTTTATCATTTGGTCGCCTTTCTCTGTATCTTTTCCAATGCAACTATACCTTTTCAGATGTGACGACCAGAACTGCTTACAGTACTCCAGGGGCAGCCTCACCATGGAGCAATGCAGAGGCATTATGGCATTCTCTGTTTTATTCTCCATTCCTTTCCTAATAATTCCCAACATTGTTTACTTTTTTGATCTCCACCACACAATGACCAAGGATTTCAAAGTATTGTTCACTAAAGCCTGAATTTTCAGTGACCCACGTGTGTAAAATCGGGGGTTACACGCGTGGCTGGGCCCTGTGCACATTTCAAAAGGGCCTGGCTACGCAATTAACCCCCAGTACGCGCATATGTGCCGGGACTTTGAAAAGGGACCGGCTGGGGGGCAGGGGCAGGGAGGGGGCTGGCCGGGACAATGGCCATTAGGCTCTGTCCGGGAACGTGTGTAACTTCTGCTCTGAAGGAGCAGGAAAGTTTAAAAAAAAAACAAACAGTGTAGATAGGGGTTAGGGGTCGGGGAGGAGAGGAGAGGGGAAAAGGTAGGAAGGTTAGGTAGGGGTATAGGGAAGTTCCTTCCCAATCCACTCCTTAACTGGAGCAAACTGAGAGGGAACTGGGGAAGGCCTACCCACGTCACTGCGTGTTGGTTTTTAAAATCCCCCTCTTCATATGCAAGTCCCGACCCATTTGAACATGTGCACGTGTATTTTAAATTCTGGCGCGCATGTGCGCGAGGGAACTATTTTATAACATGCATGCACTGATGCGCGCATATTATAAAATAGCCACATCCGTGTGCACGCGTTGGGAACTGCTCGCACAGGGACACCCATGTGCGCATTTTAAAATCGACCCCCATGATATTTTCTCTATTACCTTGCTTAAAAAATGGAAATTTGATACTAGCTGGTTTTTATAATTATCAGAATCCAAGTATGTCTTTTTGTGCAGGGATCTAACTGAGGCTGTCTTTAACACCTCTATATGTTGTCTAAATCCAGTAATACATGTTAAAATTCATGGCTTGCTTTTATATAGCTTTTACAGGGCTGGGATCCAGGTGGCTACCCAAAACCCTTAGCTGGGATAGAATGGCTTTCAATTCCCTTTCCCCTGTTTCATGGCATATAAGATTTCCTCATGAAGAAAGAACTCCTCCAAATCATCCCTCACTGCCTCTGATCCAGTTCCAGTATGGAGTTCACAAGTCACATCTAAAAGTCCTAAATCATCTAAAACGTCTTCCCTTATTGTACACATGTTTTTCCTTAAAACAATGAACAAAATTTACATTGTTTCCTTGAGGAAACCTCGCCAGTGCTCCCTGTATCACAATTAAGAAGCTACCTGTTTGCAACAAAGCTTTCGGTGTATTATGAATTGCCCCAGTTGATCATGAAGGAGATGAAAACAATTCTTCATCTTTTCATAATATTCAAACCTGTGCTTTAAATTCAGTTTGATCTTCTTCTTTAAGATTCCTACACCCGTGTCTTTCTGCCCATCTTTTCCTACTCTTAGCTTTATGCAGTGTTTCACTATACCATGGGCACGTTTATAAGCTAGGTCTAAAATCTGTTTGAGTGAAGCCACAATATCTAATGCCCTACCAATCCCTTATCCACTGCCTCTTTTCTCCGATGAAGGAGGAAGTATCTCCCAAGTGCTCCAAAAGGCCTTCAGAAGACGCATTCTCCTTTACACAAATTCACAAAGGCGCCTGATTTTCCAGCCTAGCTAACCCAGTACTTTTAACTGAAAATATGGCTTGAGTAAAGATCACTCCAAGGAACTGGTTGAATGAAACTATCCTGCATAGAAATCATTTGAGCTGCTGCTGAAGGAGGAAATAAGTGTAGAGCCTCTAATCCATTTGCCAAACTCGAGGAGGACATCGTGTCCCATAGATGATATCACCTCATTTCTGGCCAATCATCTAGGTGTGCATTGAAAGAACTCAACACCATCAGGTTAGGAAATGTCAATATTAGATCTGTAATAAGCTATAATAATCCAACCAGAGTGCCATCACAATGTCATGATCCTCTATATATTATCAGTAAGAAAATTGCACCCCCCCCTACTCTTCCAACTAAAAGACACACACTCCTCCTACCACCTCACAAACCGACATATCTTTATATACACAGAACCCACATCCCCTTCTCCTTTTTTTCTATAGGAATGTTTAATATAGCATATTCTGAGGGGCCCCATCTGAGAGACATTTATTCCCACTTCTCATTCAACCATGTCTCAGTCATAAACATTGAACTTGTTGCAAAATTACCAGATCATGCAATATGTCATGCATCCTGTGCAGATCTAACATTAACCAACAATTCTTTTAACAATGTGAATAAAGGAGACCATATTCACATTTATATAGTGGGCATTTTTGAATACCTATAAGCAGCATATCATCCTTGGCCTGGAATAACTGAAAGAGAAGAAGCCTCCCAGGATCCACATGGGAACCCATACACATCTTCACCAGAGCAAAAAAGTTAAAAAAAACAAAACAGTACACAAAATCAATATCTACAATAAGGGGCGGATTTTCAGAGCCCTGCCCGCCTAAATCCGCCCAAAACCGGGCGGATTTAGGCGAGCAGGGCCCTGCGCGCCGGTATGCCTACATTCAAAGAGGCCTACCGGCGCGCGCAGACCCCGGGACTCGCGTAAGTCCCGGGGTTTTCGGAGGGGGCGTGTTGGGGGCGGGCCCGGTCGTCGCGGCGTTTCGGGGGCGTGTTGGCAGCGTTTTGGGGGCGGGTACGGGGGCGTGGCTACGGCCCGGGGCGGTCCGGGGGCGTGGCCGCGCCCTCCGTACCCGCCCCGGGCCGGGGCGGGTACGGAGGGAGGCGTAAATCCCCGGAGAAAGGTAAGGGGGGGGTGTAGACAGGGCCGGGCGGGTGGGTTAGGTAGAGGAAGGGAGGGGAAGGTGAGGGGAGGGTGTTAGAGGATTCCCTCCAAGGCCGCTCCGATTTCGGAGCGGCCTTGGAGGGAACGGGGGTAGGCTGCGCGGCTCGGCGCGCGCCGGCTATACAAAACCGATAGCCTTGCGCGCGCCGATCCAGGTTTTTAGCAGATACGCGCGGCTCCGCGCGTATCTACTAAAATCCAGCGTACTTTTGTTTGCGCCTGGAGCGCAAACAAAAGTAGGCCTATTCGCGCTGTTTAAAAATCTACCCCTAAGTATATGTGGCCTTCTGTAAGGGGCAAACTCATTAAGCTTTCCCCTGCAGAGGCAAACACACCGCTGCCCCAGGCCAACTTAATATAAAATCAAATGGAATGTATTGGTTTGCTGTTTTCCTAGGAAGGGGCAAGCCCCTAACAGCAGACCTGTTGGATTTTAGGTCCTGCTGGCCCTGCTGATGATGTCAGCAAGTGGGTGTGGTTTAAACTCTGTAGTTTCTAGCTGGTGTTGCAAGCAGCCTACAAAAGGCTGAAGAGGTAATGCCTGAGTGCAGAGAAAGTGGTCTCAGCATGGGCGTAAGCTGAGATGCAGGTCAAATACAGTCTCAGCACAGGTCTGATATATGGAGGTCAATCAAAGTGACAGTGATCATGGTAGATCCCTTTTTAAAAAGGTATTTTCCCACTGCACCATTTCTAAAGGATAATTCTATTACTCTCATCATAGACATTTTATACTAGCATAGAGAAAGAGAGAGAGAGAGAGAAATGTGAATCCACTACAAAAAAACTTGAGAAAAGTGTTCAGTAGCAAATTTAAACAAGCTGGCTATAATGATTGAAGGTACAATTTTCACAAGTTTTGAACTTTTGATAGGCTTTCTGCCTAAAAACCTAATTTTGGTGGGCACAGTCATGAAGAAGCCAGAAATTCCTTCCTTGATGCTTTTCAGCTACCAATAAAGACCACCTGACTCTGACCATTCCAGGCTGCTCTCCAACGGGCCAGCAGGACTTGGGTGCATTCAGTGCATAATGCAATCAAGCCTAGAGCTTGAAGATGGCTGTCATTGGTATGGCAGCACCTACTGACTATAAAGCATTGCTGAGGGATAGTCCCAGAAGAGATTTTCCTTCAGCCTTTGGGGATACCTCTGCAACCTAGGCATGTCACCTGTAGTGGTGGCGGAATGCTAAATTATGTGGTATTTGAGTGGGGGGAAGGAATATTCACATAGGTTAGCTATGTCCCCAAAAAGGGAATGTCTATAATGTTAATAACATTGATATGAGATCCAAGATGGCCACCAGATAAAAGGTTGGGTGAAGAGTGAGCTCTCGAGTCTGATTTGTATTATTTTAAAATTATGCCCCACACCAAGAGACAGGGCAGAATAAGGACAGAGACCCCAACTACCCCGATTTCTATCCTATCCCAACCTGTAATCGAGGGTTTCTTCTCACCACGGAGCGTTGTTAACCCGGGAGATGTGTCCGCTATCATCGTCGGAGAGGAGCAAAGACCGGCGATGGATTTACAAACATTTTTAAGCCCCGGGGTGCCCGTGACGCCTGTGCCGCCTCATCTCGCTCTGCCCAGGATTTGGGTGAGGCTCTTCGACGCGAGAAGTTTGAAGTTCCAGAGCCCTTTGGGGGGTTAACTGGGGAAGGAGGAGCAAGAATGAAAGTCGTCGGGGAAGAAAGCTCCATTGTAACCCAGCTGGAAAGAGGAAGGAGTAGCAGCGGAGAAAAGAACATGATACTAAATCCGCTGACTTCAACACCTGAGGGGCACAAAGGAGCGACTGCGGCTTCAATTTTGAAGCAGGAACGCCGTCCACAAGATGGGGTAAGCACCATTGCTAGCTCAAGTGGTGACAGAGCACCAAAAATAACTTTGGAAAATGTCTGGTTAGTACTATTGAAATTAAAATCTTAAATAGCGAGTTTAAATGCAACGTTATCTGAAACACAATCGTAGAGTCCAAATAGACCCGCTATTACTTGATCTTTCACAGAAGCTGGAAGGCCTAGAAAATCGGGTCACTCAGGTGCAAACAGCTCAAGCTGCACAAGATTTTTGGAACAAACAATGGAAGACCAAGTGGAATATCGTGGGTCATTATGTATAAGATTTGTCTATGCTTGGACAGAGAAAATATTAAGGCTATTTCTCCAGAATAGAGAGAAACCTTATCTTGGACAAAAAATCTGGATATTCCCAGACATTACCAGAATTACACAGCTACGCAGAAAGAATTTCCTTCAGATGAGCCAAGAGGTTAAAGACCTGGGTGCCCCAGCAAACGTGCAGTTAAACATAATAACAAAAGATACGTGTTTTTTGATCCACCACAGCTAGGTACATTTCTTGATGCACATTCCCTTACTTAATGCCAGCTCAATCTGGCCATGGGTTAAAAAAAAAAAAAAAATTCTTCATACAGTTTTCTTTCTTGTTAGCTCCATTATGTATCTGGATCTCCCTTATTACCTTATAACGGGTGTATTACTTGAGATGGAATGTATTGGTTTGCTGTTTTTCCTTCTTAAAGTTTTACTTTGTGTATAATGTATAAAACCAAATGCTCCATGTAAATGAATGCTAATTTATGATCCACTCATTGATAAGATGAAATTGCTGTCTATTTTTGTTTAAATTGCATAAATAAAAAAAAAAAAAAATAACATTGATACATTTAAATGTTTGCTCAAGTGGTACTGATGTCAAATCAAAAACAATAGATTTCTATAATAAACCCAAAGGTGACACAGGTAGCTGTGAACAAAGTGTCGTCTTGTGCTAGCAAACAGATGAGAAAATGATTACCAGTAGTTGTGTGGGCCCGATTTATTCAAAGCACATCCTGCGCTATTTAGCCGGATAAGCAGGACTTACGCAGCTCAGTAGCAGCTGCTGAATATGCGCCTACGTTTTGCAGCCACCACTTAGGAATAGGGATGTGAATCGTTTTTTGACGATTTAAAAAAATCGATATTTTTTAAATCGTCAAAAATCGTTAGAGTGCGTGATACAATAGAAATTCCCCCGATTTATCGTGAAAAATCGTTAATGGGTTAGTGTCCACTAATGGGAGTTATTTGGGGGGAGGGCGGGAAAACCGGCACACCAAAACAACCCCTAAACCCACCCCGACCCTTTAAAACTGAACCCCCCCCCAAAACTTTTTACGAGTACCTGGTGGTCCAGTGGAAGCCCCGGGACCGATCTCCTGCTCTCGGGCCATCGGCACCATTTTGGCTGCCACTAATAAAAATGGCGCCGATGGCCCGATAAAAAAAAAAACCCACCGACCCTTTAAAAATGACCCGTTTGCTTCCCCCACCCTCCTGGTGCCGACCATCTTTAAAATGGCCGGCGCCATTTTTAAAGATGGCGCCGGCCATCCAGTGCTCCTACCATGTGACAGGGGCCGGCAAATGGCACGGATACCCTGTCACATGGTAAGGGCCATCGGTGCCATTTTTATTAGCGCAGCCGATGGCCTGAGAGCGGGAGATCGCTCCCCGCGCCCCCACTGGACCACCAGGTAATTTTAAAATGGTTTTGGGGGGGTTCGGGAAGCAAAGGGGTCATTTTTAAAGTGTCGGGTGGGTTTTTTGTTTATCGGCTCGGGCGCAGCCGATAAACAAAAAACCAATCGTGCCGGACTATAAAAATTGTAAGATTTGAATCTGAACTGAACCGATTCCGGTTCCGATTCACATCTCTACTTAGGAATATAAGTCCCTTACATGGCTAAAAGTTACCCATGCATTGAGTGGATCAGAATGGTGCGAATTAGCTGGATAGCTTACACGGCTATCTATTGATTTTTGGAATTAGCAGCATAAGTTTATATCTAAGTTTAGATGCCCCATAGAGCAGGTCTAAAGTGTGCACATATACGCATATGCTCGGTGGCTTTGCCGTGCCGCTGAATATACATTGTAGCATAGCCAGATTAGTCGTATCCAGCTAAATTACTTAAACGGCCAGCTTTCAATTTTGAGCCCTTTATGTCTAAATGCCCTTTATTATTTATGGTTTGATTTAGAAAAACAAAAAACACACACATTGTATAAAAAATGTTTGGATGAGGAGTAGGCCCCTTCTTACTTAGAGATCTTGGCATTCCAATGGACAAACCTGCAGCATAGATCACATCTGGCAGCCTTGCTTTCAGGCTGCTGGGGAAGCAGCTGTGATTGGTCTGCACTGAGCCTAAATCAAAGACGGGGAAAGGTATTGTATGTATCCCAGAGGATGGAACTGAAAAATTAAAAAAAAAAAAAATTGTATTATTAAAATAAATAAATGAAGTGGTGTGTATTCCACACTTCTCAGCAGTCCATAACATGTGCTGTGATAACCTAGCTGTTTTCCTCATCATTCATTGAAATATTACTGAGCTTATTTTCCTTTAAGTATACATGGGGCTCCTGAAAACCCAAAATGTGTATAGTATGCTGCCTGTATGAAATGAGGGTTGAGACTGGGCAATTTAGGTGTATAGGTTAATGCTAAAACAATTTCACAAATCTGGAGTTCAAGTCAAACAAAGTTCACTGTGAAAATATCCATGTATTCTTTTTTTGTTAATCAAGATCACTTGGACCCTATTGCATAAATAGGGTGGGGAGATGGGATTTAAGCAGTAAATGCCAGCAGTAGTAATGGTGGTGCAAAACTCTCTGATCCAGTGACTAAAATGGTCAAAAACATGTTTGCAAGGAGCACTGTACTGGTAGTGTTTCCTTGCTTAATGTTTGGCAGTTGGGTGCTGAATCATATATTGGCAATATATAAACCACAAATCATTTTGTTTTCATGAACTTTCTGCTTCTACACAGCTGTGTTAACACTGTAATGGATAAATTTGAATTTACCAGTAAAGTAGTGTGGTTGCTCTTTTAGAACTCGTAGGTACAAAAACGATATAGCTGAACTAAGCAACTGTAAGTGATTACATTTTTATTGGACCAACTTTATATGTTTTTTAATATCTTTGAAAAGCTAAGCTTCCTTAATTGGGCCACTGCAAAAAAAAAAAAAAAAGAGCAAATTATGATTTTGCCCAAATATACAAGCAAAGTGTAGGCTGGTTTTACAACAGTGTTTGTTTTTAAATGTTGTCAAGAACTGTAAATAAAAGGATAAGGGATGGGTGATCTATTTATGGAGAAAGTGAGAAAGTTGAGGAAGAGAAGCAAACAGCAGATGTTACAGCTACAGAAAGACTAAGGGGACCTGTGTACTAATAGGTGCGAGCGTTAAAGCCAATGTTAAATGCACTCTACTGTGCACATACTGACCATCTTAACACGTGCTATTTGCACAGGCAATAGTATTTCTATCAGGGAACCAGCAGTATCGCTAATGTGCATGCAGATCAAGAAAAAAGATATTAATGGTCTCATTAGATATTAATGCTGGATATTATGGGGATTATTTTGTAAGCCTATCGCACGCGAAAAGTCCCTGGCGATAGGTTGCCAGGGCCGGAAGGGGAGGAGTCGGAGCGGCGAGGAGGCGGACGCGGCGATAACTTTGCTGGTGGCGATAAGGTAAGACCCGTTATTGCCACCAGTAGCGCACCCAATAGCACCACCTTTCACGGTGGTGCTATTGGGTGCGAAAGCCGGCAGCTATAAGACGGCAGTGGTGCGATCGCTGCCGGCTTTCTCAGGCCCGCCCCCCCCCCGTTACTGCGGAATTCACTAAGCTTGCAACATAGGAAAATCCAGGCCTATATCTAGCATTAACATCTACGAAGGGGATTTACATGGGTCTGTGACGTCAGGTTAACTACACTTAGGAGGTGCAATTCAAACTCTTCTTCTTCCTACCCCATCTCCATTTCACATCAGCTTTTGGTGAATATAAGTGGTAAAATATGATAATCAGGAGATATTCATGGCATTCAAAAAAGATAATTGAGGCAAGAATGAGGTGTAGTGATCATAGAGGATAAGAAATACAAGACTAGGTCAGACTCAAAGAACTAAAAATGTAAAATACATAATTGGCTATGCTTATTAAATCCATATTTGTAATCACATATCACAGAATAATTAATAGAAGTTTAACCAAACCAATAAAAAGGCCAAAAAAACACCCTTGAACTCTTCAAAAAACAAAACTGAAGGGGGAACATTTTTTTCAAATACCAGGGGGCGGATTTTAAATGCCCTGCTCGTGTAAATCCGCCTGGATTTACGCAAGCAGGGCCCTCACGCGCCAGCGCGCCTATTTTGCATAGGCCGCCGGCACTCGCGTAAGTCCCGGGGTTTTTTAAAGGGGCGGGAGGGGGCGTGTTGGGGGCGTGGCCGAATGACGTGGCGTTTCAGGGAGTGACGCGGCGGCGACGTGGGCGTGGTTTCGGCCCGGAGGCGTGTCCGCGGCCTCCGGACCAGCCCCCGGGACCGGAACACGGACGGGGCAGCCGGCCGATGCGTGCAGATTTACGTCTGCTTTTCGCAGGCGTAAATCGTGCGATAAAGGTAAGGGGGGGTTTAGATAGGGCCGAGGGGGTGGGTTAGGGAGGGGAAGGTGGGGGGAGGGCGAAGGTAAGTTCCCTCCGAGGCCGCTCCGAAATCGGACTGGCCTCGGAGGGAACAGGCAGCGCGCGCTGGGCTCGGCGCGCGCAGGTTGCACAAATGTGCACCCCCTTGCGCGCGCCGACCCCGGATTTTATAAGTTACGCGTGTATCTTATAAAATCCAGCGTACTTTTGTTTGCGCCTGGTGCGCAAACAAATGTACGCGAGCGAGCAATTTTTTAAAATCTACCCGTAGGGTTATAACTACTCATTTATGGGCTATGACTCAATGGAAACACCAAGTTAATCAAAGATGAACACTCAAACAATTTTTGATTTTACTATTTTTTTTGTTTTTTGAATGTAATTTAAAGTCTCTTATATGTAATATTACAACATTTTTATGTCCCTTTAAGTGCCCTCTTGTGATTATTCCAGTAAAAAGAGTGAATCACAACTTGTGTTCAAGCGGCACCACTGTGCTCACAGACTAGTTGATGGTATTGTACTGATGTTTTAGGATTAGCCCGACACTGACAGCGGTTCGTCGTTCCGTCTGCTTTAGAGGGTACTTGAAGATAAAACATAGGGGGCTGGATTTTAAAAGCCCTGCGCGCCAGTGCGCCTATTTTGCATAGGCCGCAGGTGCGCGCACAGCCCCGGGACACGTGTAAGTCCCGGGGCTTCGTAAAAGGGGCGGGGTGGGGCGTGTCCGGGGTCAGGGGGCGGTTCAGGGTGGGACCGGGAGATTTACGCCTGCTGAAAGCAGGCGTAAATCTGCCAACAAAGGTAGGGGGGGGGGGTTTAGATAGGGCCAGGGTGTGGGTTAGGTAGGGGAAGGTGCGGGGGGGGGGGGGGGGTGGAAAGAAAGTTCCCTTCGAGTCGGAGCGGCCTTGGAGGGAACAGGCAGCGCGCGCCGTTGCACAAATGTGCACCCCCTTGCGCGCGCCGACCCCAGATTTTATAAGATACGCACGTATCTTATAAAATCCAGCGTTTTTGTTCGCGCCTGGTGCACGAACAAAAGTACGCGCTTGCGTAAATTTATAAAATCTACCCCACAGTGAATGGTCACATTTCTTTTGAGTTTCCTTTAGTATTATTTCCTTTAATAGATTAACTTAATGTTTTAAATGAACCATTGAGTATTTGGATAGTATAAAATCACGTTCATGTGAGATGGGCATTAAACTCCTGGTTGGTTATACTTTTTGAAAAACGTCTGTATATATAAATATTTTTTGGAACCTTTCTTTTCTATATACAACACGATACAGTTTTTGAGAGCATGTTGCAGGTTCAACAATCAACATTCACTAGAGATTTTGAAAAATATCCCGTTGTAGTGCAGTAAAGTCAAGGTAAGCCTTGATTGGTCCCTACTTCTTATTTGATTGAAGGAAGATACAGAGGAGCTTCCGGAGACGGCGGCCATGATAAACAACGCATTCAGTGACAAGCAAGTTTTTCTGCCCTAGACAGTTTTAAGCAAGATAGTGATTGACTCTTTGTTCACTGCATGCTTTATGTTCTTCAAGTATCCTCTAGCCCCTGAAGTAGACGGAACGTCGAAACGTTGTCAGTGTCGGGCTAATCCTAAAACATTAGTACAATACCGCCAACCAGTTTCTGTGAGCTCAGCGGTGCTGCTTGAACACATAAGGTGTGATTCGCTCTTTTTACTGGAATAATCATGAGGGCACTTAAAGGGATATAAAAATATTTTAATATTACATATATGAGACTTTTTAATTGCATTCAAAAAACTGTAAAATCAAAAACTATTTTGGAGTGTTCATCTTTGATTAACTTGGTATATCCATTGGTTCAGAGCCCATAAATGAGTGGTTATAACCCTAGTATTTACAGCACCACACTATCTTAGCAATTTAAAAAAAATGTCCCCTTCTATTTTTGTTTTTGGATCATTAATAGAAGTACCAATAACTTAGAGTATTTACGAGTATTTTTCAAATCTGGCAAAAGCATAAGCCAGTGTGTTAAACCTTAAGTGTTGACAATCTCAGTATTCACATCAAACATATAGAATCTAAAAATTAAAATTTAAAAATGAATTATTCACTGGTTCCAGTTAGATTCGAAACGGATATAAATGAATTAAAAAATAACAAATCATTAGCTTTTACAAATAGAGCTAACCAAACAGAGCTTACCTCAGCGTTCCTTGTCTCATCTTTATCCAACAATCAACCTAGAATGAGGCAGGGCACCACAATTATTCAATGGGTCTTTAAGCCTATTAGCACATGCTCCAACTTTAACTATCTTTCAAAGTAAATGGAATAGTCAGTACTGAGACTATTAGATGTATGATGTTATCAGATAAAAAATATATAGCTCAGGACTGTTGAATGCATCCTACTAATATACAGGCAGCTGTAGAAAATCAGGAGTTAAAGAAAGGCTTCTCAGTTAATTTTAGAGTTCAAACTGGCAGACCGATGGTCTGCCAGTTGTATATAAACTGTTGCTCATGATGTAAAAACTGGAGGGAGACATTCCCCCCCCTTCCCCCAGAGTAGATGTAGTCTTGAAATATCAAAAAATTGCAATTCTTCCTGTTTTTTGGTGCAGATACACCTTTTGTGCTGTATTATCCACTTCTTAATTGATAGCGTGGTATGTCCAATATAAGCTTCTGACATGAACATACTATTACATATATAAATTGTGAAGTATTATAGTCAAAATGTTCTTTTAGTCTATGATGAATAGGTAAAAATGGGTGATGGAAAGCCTGAATTGGGTAAACATTCTCAGGGACCACCCAATGATTATAGGCATGTTTTCCTTTGGGTCTGTGTTAACATCACAAAATACATTGGGACCTATGGAGATCAGCTTGTCTCTTAGGTTTTGCCCACATTTCCGAGCAAATAGCAGTTTATTCTGAAAATCACTATTGAAGCTGAAGAACATGCCAGTATTTAAGTATGATTTGTTGAATCTGATCAGAATTGTGCGAAAAGGATAGTATAGAGACCAGATGGTCCGTAGAAGAGCAAGGTTGAGATTCTATACTCTGATAGCATAATGCCCTCGTTTAAATGTCTCATCGACTACTTTAGAAGGATAATAATCTCTTATGAGGAGCTTGGTATACATATGCTGTGATTGTATTCTGTACTCTTCTGTAGTTTCACATAGACATCGCAATCTAAAGAACTGTCCTACCGGTATGTTGGTATGAAGATTTTTTGGATGGAAGCTGTCATAATGTAAACATGTCTCTATCTGAATTTTTTGTAAATATGGTAGTGATGAGTGTATGCTGTTGCCTGATGACTAACAGATCGAAAATGAGATTTGTCGACTGATACTGTATTGTAAACTGTAGGTTCAGATTTTATGTGTCCAGTGATGGAATGCTTCTGTACCTTTCCAAATGAAGAAGATCTCGCCTATGAAGTGCACCCACAGAGAGATTGAAGATCAGAATCTCGAAGTGTAGATAACATTTTCCTCAAAACCTGCAATGCATATAGACAGGCTACTTAGGGGGGCCATAGTGGCACCCATGGCAGTTCCTTTGATTTGTTTGAAAAATTGTTTATGGAATATAAAAAAAAAAAAATGTTCTGGAGCGCAATAGCCACCAGTCGAGAAATGAAATCACTGAAGCCTGGTGAATAATCATTGGCTCGTAAGGTGTCATGAATAATTTGGAGTGCTTCTTCCTATTTCCTTCCAGCTTTTATGTCATGAGCTACAGTTTATATACAACTGCGGGACCATCGTTCCTATTGGTTTGAAGTCCAAAATTAAATGAGAAACCTTTATATGACTCCAATTTTTCTGCAGCTGCCTGCATATTAGTAGCATGCATTCAACAGACACGACATATATTTTTTATTGTACATCTGTCTCAGTACTGACTATCCCATTTACTTTGAGAGAGAGTGCATGCTCCACTCTGAGCTACCCTGTTGGGGGCTGTGACCTTAAAGGCTGTAGCCTTCGGGGGGGTGACTGCTGTGCTGACCACCCTGTACCTGGGTGAAGGGGGGCAGCCACCCACTTACCACAGCATGGGTCCCTTCCCATCTGAGCCACCCCTTTAGCTAGCTCTAGGGGCCATGTCCCTGACCTACCTCGCCAAGGGCATCAGGCTCCCTGAAGATCTATAGCTCCCATTTGCTCTGCAAGGGCAGATTGGGGCATTCCTGCCCCACCATCACCTTCCCTGTTGGGGAACCCCTATCTTAACAGGGGGGCCGAACCAGGTATGGGGGGCAGGACGGGCCTGTGTCACAGCTGATGGCAGACTGTGAATTTGCTTGGGGGGTCACGCTGGTGGGTAGAAGTATTCATGTGCTTGTTGGTCAGCTGGGTCTGTTCCTTTGCAAGCTGCTCGCCAGAGATAGATGGCTCCATAGGGCCTGAGCAGCTGAGTCCACTCTGCCTGCCCTCCTAACGAGGCTCCCAAAATGGGTCTTTTTTTTTTTTTTTTAAAGGACCTGCCCTCCGAAGCCAAGCATGGAGGCAGGAGCCAGCCTTATGCCCCAATCGAGAGCAGGAGGCCCCCCCCCCCCCCCCTATATGTTCCCTCCTGTGTATGTTTGGTTTTTTTTTTTGTTAATGGTACAGCACACTGCCATCCGAATGCAGCAGAGACCGGAGGGGGAAGGGTAGCATGAGTGAGCAAAATGCTTTTGCCTGCTGGGGGGAGGGAATGACACTGATCCAAAAGGGGGGAATAATGAACTCCTCTTCCTTTTAAAACTGAGATTTCCCCCCCCCCCCCCCGGCTACGTCTCAGGCAGCCGGCCGATGAGGCACTGTGCTGGGCCAGCCACTCAAGCGATGTCATCGCGGCCTGGATAGCTTCTCCTCCCCACCAGACAGCCAGCTAATGCAAAGGGCATGCTGGGACGGCCACCCTGATGTCACTTTGTGCCGCACGGCCCACCAGGATCCACCCAACGGAGCCATATGGCATGGGCTACACCAGAGGGCAGATGGGGCATCCCCCCCCCCCCCCCCACTGAACTGACAGACCCACCAGTGAGTCTCCCCGGGGGGGAAGAGTGGCGGCAGACCCGACCGACCTAGGGTGGAGGGAGGGGGGCTGCAGCAGCACCAAAGGCACCCACCCTCTAATATGGAAAGAAAGAAAGAAGAGGCAATAGTTTTGACTATAATATCTGGTTAACATTTGGAGTCTTAGAGATCTCAACTGGCCTTCAGATAAAGGTCTTTACTATTTCTTATCATATTTTCTGTAGTGGGGTCTAACTGACCCTGACGTGCAGTATACTGAATTTATTATTTTTTTTTTTCTATTCAAAAATCACACAAAGTTTGAAGAGGCATGGAGTAGTCTCCTAACATTTTACAGCAGTGGTTGTGAGGCTTCAGGGCCAGAAAAACCTGAAAATAGGTGGAGGGTTAAATTCATCCTAAAACCAAAGGTAAAAATAAATTAACTCCAACATCTCAGAGTTGCATGTGACTTTTCCCTGAATTTACTGAATATTGGTTGGCAAGTGTTATTGCTTCCTCTTAAATTGGAGAAAATAGTACCTTTTTAGGGTTTTATTCCAAAGGGACTCTTTTCCAATCTGGTGCCAATGCGAAGGTATTGTTATTTAATTAGGCCCATATTCTGCTAATTGTGCTATATCTAGTCATCTAAATCTTTCAGCATGCATTGATTGCTTATATTTTACGTTTTGAATTGCATTTAGATTCTAAGCAGTATCACTGACATGAGGTGATAGATGTTCAACAAGCAGGTAGGTTTCAATGTGAAATAAGAGCAAATAAAACACATTCGTTCTGGAGGTGCACCAGAGAGCAATCGAGTATCAAAACAGACAGTTCAATGTACCTTTGGAATATTGCCTTCGACTTAGGACACAACACTCTGAAAGTGTTAGAATAATGTTGAGCGCTCTCGGCAAATTCATTTGGGGCTGTGAAAACTAGGGTTCATCTGATGTAATTTGGGGTTTTTGTGATTGAGAAGGAATTGAATTTCCCCAGTCTTCTGTGCCAATATGTTTGGATGTGACAATTATTCTTTCAGTCACAAAAGTAGGACACATTTATCTGAGAACTGGATTCAGCCTTAATTGTTTTATTGTTCTTTATTGCTTTATAGTATACAGTGACTATATATATATATATATATATATATATATATATATATGTTATAGTGATCGGATTGTTGTGGAGGCCTAGGCAGGGGTGGCCAACTCCAGTCCTTGATAGCCACAAACAGGCCAGATTCTCAGGATATCCACAATGAATATACATGAGTTAATGTACATGAACTGCCTCCATTGTATGTAAATGTTTCTCGTGCATATTCAGTGTGAATATCCTGAAAACCTGGCCTGTTTGTGGCTCTCAAGGACGAGTTGGCCACCCCCTGCACTAAGGGGTTAAATGCTCAACCAATACACCTACATTTTAGATTCTTAAATTGTTGTGAAAATTTCTAGCAGCACTTAAGTGCCTATGTTTTGGGTTGGATATTCACTTAAATTTAGGTGCTTAGATTTATTCTCTATTTCATTCACCTAGGTTTAGGCACCTCCGTTAGGTGCCTAGCACTAAAAATCCATGCTTAGTACTTAACTCTGGTGCAACCCCAGCGGACAACATCAGTTCAAGAACAAAGAAGAATAAAGAAGACATGTTGTGAGAAGCTCTGAGGCCTGTGCTCTATGCCTGAGTCTGATCCGAGGCCCAAGGGTTGAAACTCTGTCAGGTCAGTCCTGGGGCTGGGCCTCGCTATCGGGAGCCAGTATCTGGAACAGGATCTGGTGTTGGGCCTGGACATCCAGCTTAGGCCCTGGAGTCGGGTCTGGGCCAAGGCATCAGGACCAGGCCTCCCAGCCTTGGCCTTGCATAGAGCCTAGACCGAGGTCGGGCAACCTACCTCAGCCTGGGCCTAGGCATCATCAGTAGATCCCCACTGGGCTGGGGGGGGGGGGATCATGGACCTGGCATTTTTCCGAGTAGTAAGGATGGTGGTTAGGGTCAGAAGTCCCAGTTTCTTTTTTATTTTATTTTTTTTTTTTAAACTAAAGAAACAAATCAAACATTAAACTCCTGAAAACAAAACTGAAAAATGAAACATTTTTTACCCCTGCACCTGTTTTCTCCTCCATCTGCTATTTAATACACATGCTGCTCAGTAAGTCCTATAATTTAAGTAGGTGTTATCTTTTTAGCTCACATGCTATTTCAAGGGCTTAGTTAACAGAATTCATTGGGGGCTACTGAAAAGAAGATGGGGCTGTTCAGGCAGATGATGGTGTGGCATGGATGAGAGGAAGAGAGAGGAAGAGTTCAGAGAGAAGAGTAGAGTGGAAGAGTAGTCTAGTGGTTAGAGTAGCAGACTTTGAAACAGGGATACCTTGGGCAAGTCACTTTATCCTCTGTTGCCTCAGGTACACACTTACAGGGTCATTTAATAAAATGCATTAAGGGCTTAACATGGGCATTATTATTTGCAGCACAAGATGCATATGAAAATTTTGAAAATGTAGTCTCTTCTTTTTCTCTCTCATTCTCTGTTGCATCCATCGGTCTCAGACTGCTTCGACCTCTGTGCCTCACCTTTCTTCCTTCTCTCTCCTCAAGCCTTGGGAGGATGGCTGCTGCCGCGTCTTCATGCCGCTCTGTCCAGTGTCCCCAGATCGGCAACGGTGACGATGTTCGCCATGATTTTCCTGAGGACCTCCTAGGGTGCGCGTGTGCACGCCACCCACATCTTTATCCACGTCATGGCGGGAACCTTGGGGGCGTCCCCTCCGAGTAACGTCATCACATCCTGGTAGTTAGCCTGCCCTTCGTTTGCTAACAAACTGAGTTAGTAAGGATTGGATTGCCTCCGGTCTAAGCTGCTCTGCTGCTTCCCAGCTGCCGCAGGAAGCTCTCTCTGCCTTTCAGGGTATTTCTTCACTAACCTGGGTACCCGCTTCTCGGGGGCCCTTCTGCTCTATTTCAGGTACCTATCTTGGGATACCGGGTACTCGCTCCTAGAGGGCCTGCTCTCCCTAATCTGGTGCCTGCCACTGAATAACTTCTGCCTGCTAGGACCTTCAACAATACAGCTTTCTGCTTCAGTGAGTACTAACCCTTTCAGTCTGTCTCAGGTTCAGCGCTCTGTTCTACATCCGGGACCTGTCCCTGCTATGCCGCGCTGCCTATCACCTACTCAAGTGTGAGACTGGTCTCCCCTGCTGAGGACCCCTGGACTACTTCACTGGGTTACCTTCACTGCTGCCCGCTCCCCGGGCAGTACCATCGAGCTGTACAATAAATATAACTTCTCTGTGTCTGCGTGTATAGAGTCTAGCCTAGTACTGCGGTTCCTCAGGGGGCTCCTCCCCGTGGGAGTGGCCATCACCGCAGTACCCAAGAATCCAATCCAACACCTCATAACCATAACATTCTCCAGTCAAAAATGTAGAAATGCCTGTCTGGGCACTTCTCAGCTTGCGAAGTGAAAATATCTAACATGCGTTGCAGTAAAATACCTTTGCGAAGCAGTAAAATAGTGCGCGTTACAGTAACTAAAACATTACCATAACCTCATCCCTTTTCTTTTATCACGGGCGCTATTCATTCAAAATTTATAGCAAAATGATTGTTTAGCCCTCTGGGGACAGGGAAATAACTATAGTACCTGAATGTAATCCGCTTTGAAATGCTGAAAAGTGGAATATAAAATAAATAAGAGAGAGACCAACACACATGAGCATTTCCAAAGACATTCCACATTTTATTTAGGAAATAAAATATTTTCAAATCAAAGCTTTACTGCTGGTAGCCTTTTTTCAAAGTTTGTACACCGCGCACAGTGAATAAATCAAATTGTGGTAACTATTGCAATTAAAGGCCTATCCCTTAAGTTCCAGTTGAGCCCCCATGGTTGCCCTGAAATATTGCACCGCATGTATTCTGTGTCCTTCGTTGTCTTAGATGGTAAGAACAGTCTGCAAGACCAGCTCTGCAGCAATTGTTCCTTAAGTCCATCTCATAAGACATTGAGTAGGAACTATGAGGGATGCTCAAGTGGCAGCCTCTTCCCACCCAAGTTTTGAATGCTCTTCCCCCAACCTTTCCATCTGTCTGTTGCCTTTTAAAATAGCCATATCTGTGTGAGGTGAATGAAGTAGAGGCAGTAGAAGGGGTGAAGGCAGCTGTAAGAGATGGAGCACATGGTGCTGTTGGTCACGTGAGCTTGATTTTTTTGTCATATGATTGCATCCATTACTGTGGTTAATCTATCCTATGACATCTGCAGATATTCTGAGGCTTCAGCATGAACAGATGCCGTCATTCTGTTGCTGCCCCAACATTATAGGGTGATCAGATGCCAATATCCTTCTGACTTGGGGCTGGCAGATTTTTCCCTTCCTGGAATCAATGAGATAGATGTCTTAGGGCTAGGCAAGGCTCCTTCTGTTGTGAGTCATCCTCCTTGGCAGACATCTGAAATGTTTGCTTTTGATCTGATTATTCCTTTCCAGTTTTGTCTCTTCCATCACCTCTTCTGGGGTACAGCTGCTGTCTTGTTTCTGCCTCTGCACCAGGTTTACTTTTATACAAATTTGCCGCAAGGGGGCTGAGCCATGACGTGAAGAGGACTTCACTTTCTTAGTTTATGTATATGCTATTTTCGTGTCACCCTCATTATCTTAGCAAATAGAAGTTACAGCTTAATGGGATAGCATGTATGCTAATATGTTCAGGATTAGCATTTCTGAAGCTGTGTTGCATTTGTGCAAAAAAGTTTAGTGTCTCACCTGCTATGTGACGTTTTAGAAAATTGATAGAGGTGTCTGAGTTGTATTGCCACTGGCTGGGTTATGTAGTGGAGCCTTTCTTCTTTGACTTGATACATTCTTCAGTGTGTATCTAATCTTCAGGACCTATTGTCATTCTCACACCTTTGAAAGAAATTTCTTGTGCCTTACAGGCACTTTTTTCTCCTATTTGCAGGCAGCATATTATGTGCTTTCAGTTTTTGGGTCTCATGGGTTGAAGAGGAATAATGCTTCTGTGATGAATGCAGTCCCGGGAAGTTTCCCGAGGAGATCAGAGTCTTGCATTTCTATTTAGTGTTTATACCCAATGGAGCTGCCAAACTCAATAATCTCGCCCTCTGTTGGGGAAGTGATCTGAATGCTGTTGATTAAAAGAAATCTGGATACAGTGTTTGACCAATGTTGCATATGTTTTCATTACCCACGTTATATTGATTATTGCTTGATTTAAACAATTTGATTCTTAGTTCTGTTCAGCCTTACTGGCTGTGTGCCTGCCTTTCTGGCATATTTTAGCATTATAAAACATATGTTTGAGGATATTGGAGACTGCCTTGAGAAATGTTGAGATTATATATTGTCTCCACTGACTTTTTTTTTTTCTTTTTTTTACATTCTTTGATAACCTTCATTGACATTTTCAGTGACTTCTAAAGCTTTTATATATGTTAGGAAGGGGAAAATCCATTAGGGTGCATGCAGCTGTCACTAAATAGCCAGTTACCCCCCCTAGGTTGCCAGTTCAAATCCAGTTTAGATCAGCATGGGCTGAAAATCATTACCATCTGATAGCTGTTTGGTGTCCTATGAGAAATGAGGTGGTGATCTCATTCTGTTCCCAGCAGACTGGAATCTGTAACCAGAGCTTGCACCTTCCCATGCCAGAACTGCCGCTATAGCACAAGTTGCTGTGGGTGGGAGGAAGGTAGGAAGTGTGTTTCACACGGGCCTATAGGTTGTCAGTATGAGTGTCTTTAAATAGCACGAGAGTGAAGAGGGAGGGGGATAATAAGGGTTTGGTGAAAGTGAGAGAGCAAAAAAATCCAAAGAAAATTCTAGAAGCGAGAGAAAGTAAAGGGTGGAAGTGGAGAAGGGAGATACAAAGAGCAATGGCACCTTGCCTTCTCTTATCTCCTCCTATGGCCTTCTTGTAACCTCTGTTATTCGAGCAAAGTGCTCACATCTGTACCCCCTCTCCTTCATTGCTAATTCCCGATTCTGTACTTTCCTGAGTTGCCCCCGCCTTGCTCCTTCGCTGGCCATGTTCAAGTCCCACTTAAAAACCCACCTTTTTGCGATTGCTTTTAAATCTAAAAACTCTGACTCTTCCTGATCTGAGTCCTCTCTCATTTAAACTTTTTTTTTTTAATTGAAATAGGCCCAATATTGAAAGCTGGCTATTTAAGTAACTTGGCCATAACTTATCTGGTTAAGTTACACGGCATGACTGTATCGCTGAATATACGCGTATATATTCGTGCTTAGCTATATAAATTATAACCGGCTAAGTTTAGATCTGCTCTATGACAGGTCTAACGTAGCAGTTAACTTATGCGGCTAAGACCAAATATCGTTAGTTAGCCGCATAACTTTATGTGGCTAAGTCGTTCCGCCCACTGCCTGCTCACAACTTGTGTGGCTAACATTTCAGCCATATAAGGGACTTTTCTAGCTAAGCGGCGGCCACTGAATGTAAGCGCATATTCAGCAGCCTCTACTTAACCGCATAAGTCCTACTTATATGGCTAAGGAGCACTAAACGTGCTTTGAATATCGGGCCCTATGTGATTACTAGAAACGTATTTGCCTTGTAACACCCTAAAACTGCCCCAACAATGTTAAAGCAATTTCAGCTATGCTGAAGGCTATCGGGGTTCACAAGGATGCCATCCCTTCAAAAAGGGACTCTGGAGGCTAATTTACATAGAAACATAGAAATGACGGCAGAAGAAGACCAAATGGCCCATCTAGTCTGCCCAGCAAGCTTCACACATATTTTCTCTCATACTTATCTGTTTCTCTTAGCTCTTGGTTCTATTTCCCTTCCACCCCCACCTTTAATGTAGAGAGCAGTGATGGAGCTGCATCCAAGTGAAATATCTAGCTTGATTTGTTAGGGGTAGTAGCCGCCGCAATAAGCAAGCTGCACCCATGCTTATTTGTTTTACTCAGACTATGTTATTAGCCCTTATTGGTTGTTTTTCTTCTCCCCTGCCGTTGAAGCAGGGAGCTATGCTGGATATGCGTGACGTATAAGTCTTCTCCCATGCCGTTGAAGCAGAGAGCCATGCTGGATGTGCATCGAAAGTGAAGTATCAGGCACATTTGGTTTGGGGTAGTAACCGCCTTAACAAGCCAGCTACTCCCCGCTTTGTGAGTGCGAACCCTCTTTTCTTCTCCCCTGCCGTTGAAGCAGAGAGCTCTGCTGGATGTGTGAAGTATCAGTTTTTCTTCTCCCCTGCCGTTGAATCAGAGAACTTTGCTGTATATGCATTGAAAGTGAAGTATCAGGCTTATTTGATTTGGGGTAGTAACCGCCGTAACAAGCCAGCTACTCCCCCCTTTGTGAGTGCAGATCCTTTATTCCACATTTCCTCTTGCTGTTGAAGCTAGAACGATGTTGGAGTCACAGTAAGCATGTGTACGTTTATTGAATAAGGGTATTGACTCCAGGCAGTAGCCATCATTCTGGCGAGTCACCCACTCTTCATTGGCGGTTTCTTGACTTTATGGATCCACAGTGTTTATCCCACGCCCCTTTGAAGTCCTTCACAGTTCTGGTCTTCACCACATCCTCCGGAAGGGCATTCCAGGCATCCACCACCCTCTCCGTGAAGAAATACTTCCTGACATTGGTTCTGAATCTTCCTCCCTGGAGCTTCAAATCGTGACCCCTGGTTCTGCTGATTTTTTTCCTTCGGAAAAGGTTTGTCGTTTGTTACTATATTGGTGGTGTTCTTAATAAAAGCCAGTGTCCACACCAGTTACATTGTTGCTGAATTTATTTGTCAATAAGGCAAGAAATTGTAATGCTGACAAAAGTAATTGATGTTAATTCTTTGACACTAAAACGGATGTTAATTTGCTGTCAGGATCTCAATTTCCAAATCAATTTGCACAGCATGCCAGGTATAACAGAAATGTCCAAGAGTCACTTCATAGTAATAACTCCTTTCAAACTTTCTACTGACTTGAAATGCACTCTGTAGCAGAGATCCCTCCACCTGGAAGTTGTGCATGATCCCCCTCTGGGGAAATTCTACCAGAGAGCTAAGTTGGTAAAATCAGCTGCAGCTTCCTTACTATCCAGCTCACATCCTCTGCAAAACATGCCCAGTTCCCTCTGTCTTGACCACATTTTTCTTCCACCTAGGAATAACTGAATTATACCAAAGGAGTTAGTAACAGTGGGTTATATTTTTTGTTTGTGTCTCAACTAGATAGTACCTGCTCCTTGGAGCTTACAATCTCTTAGATGTAGATATAGATAGATAGATACCTATGGCTGCATATGCTTAGTATCATTTTTGAAATGTTAAGTAGTAATAGTGGAGTGAAGGAGAGACAGTGGAACATCTTTTTTTGTTGGGGGAGGCAACTAAGCTCTGCCCCCAGTTCCGCCCCCAACTCCAACACCAAGCTCTACTCACGTTCCCACTGCCAATATTTAATTTTACATTTACATTTAATGTCATTCTGTCTTACATACATTCTTTGCATAAATCAGAGTATAATTATTCATTCCCAGACCAATTAAATGCTTAATGCTAGAAACCAGACTCGGTGGTAAAGGAGAAAATAACAAATAAACAGAATATGCCAACATGCTATAGATCCCTACACAGAAACTACCTCCTAGCAGAATACTTTGCTTCGGTCGAACATGCAGAACACAGACACCCCCTAACCAAAAATAGAATGAAGAGACCATAAAGTACAAATAAAAAGGTGGAGACAAAAACTGAAATGTAAACTGCAACAAGCCAAGCTCTGTGTGTTGTGCAATAATAGAAAAACATAAACATCACTATGCCTCACAAAACATCAAACAAAATTAAGTAACGTAAAACAATCATAATAGTAAAAACATACAAGTAAAAGAATATTTCAAAACAACTGACAAATAGAACATTCAGAAATTAAATTTGTATAAAAATGTTTAAATAGGTCCCAAAATTCAATGAAATAGTTCAAATACCACCCAGTAATTAAAACTAATAAGGATAAAAGAAATTCACCACTCGCTAGATCTGGAAGCTTTTGATTTTTAGTCACCCTGAAATTTTTATTGTCACAAAATGGGGAATCAGCTGGATAGGGGATTTCACCGACAGGAGCAGGGCCATACCCTTGGGCAGAACCAGACAGGTTTTCTGCTTGACCAGCCACTTCCCCCCTTGGGTTGAGCCCTCAAGTCCATGGCTGGTAGGGATCTGGGCAGGCAGCATTCAGATGAAGTCTGTATCCAAGCAGGTGGTCAGATGAGGCAGCGAGCAGATGAAGTCATGGCCAGAGACAGTCTGAGTCAGCAACAAGATCAGTCCAAGGGATGCTGATAGGGAAGGCATAGCGAGGCAGCACAGAAGAACCAGGCGGGAGCAGCGTACTGGCACAAGAGATAAGGGCTGGAACAGGAGGTAAGGCATGGGACTGGACGCAAAGCAGAAAAGGGAGACAATGGCTGGAACCACAGGCAGGACTGGGCAGGAAAAGAGAAGACAACGACAGGCCAGGACAAGACTAGGATTGGGCAGGGCCACAAGAACAGAACATGGAATATACAAACACAGGCTAACAGGAACCTAAAGGACAGTAAAAGTACATACAAGGGAAAAATAGACAAGGAGAACCAAGCAGGCCACAAGGCAAGACAGAGTAAGACTAAGGGGCCTGAAGGCCACAAAGCAGGACTAGAAAGCCAAGGAGGCAGCAGGAGAAGGCCAGGAAGGTGAAGAGGTCCCAGGACAAGGTGAAACAAGAAAGCCACAGGGGCCACACAGTAGCAAGGCAAGATGGGCCAGTGAAAGGAGCTAAAGTGACTTATTGAAGAGACACCGAATTGTGAGAGAGGCAGGGCTAAATAGTGCTGGCCATGCGTGTCAAAGGACCAATAAAGAGGTGGCTAGAGCGGGAGAAAGAGTGACTCCGTGAGGACCTCTGCTGGAGGGGGGTTGCCTAGCAATCAGAGTCATCAATTTAGTTGAGTAGGGAGGTGCACAAATTTTACCCTCTCTCTGTCTCTCTTGCTCTCATATATGACACATGTTCATTCTCTCATACATACATGCTCACACACACTGTCTCACATGCTCACGCACATACAAATATACACACACTCACACAGAAGCACTCTCTCACATGTACTCACACCACACACAGAGGCACACTCATTCTCACAGGAAGTATCTCAATCACACATACCCTCCAGATCTCCCCCTCTTCTTTGGCTGCCAGCTGCAGGGGAAACACTAGCAGTCTAGCAGGGCCTCTTCTTCAGCCATCAGCTGCAGAGGAATCACCAGGCCTCTTTTTCTTCTGGTGCTACTGTGCGACCTTCCTATTGGTGGCAGGAAGCGAAAACCCCACCAGCACGTCATTCATCTGTGCCACCACAGGGCCTTCCCGTTGCTGAGGAGAAATTGGAACCCTGCCAGCTCATCTAGTGATGCCACAAGATTCCTGATGGCAGGGCTGTGGGACCCTCGCTCCTGCAGGGGTTTTAGGGGACAGGGACAGTTTCTGCCGCTCTTAAAATATTGCCGCTTCACAATAAAACTGCACCTGGCATGGAGACTGAGTAAGGGGATTAGTGCAAGGGCAACAGTAGTAGTAGAGGCAGCGGTTGCTGGGGAGGTCAGAAACCTTTTTTTTAGGGGGGGCATAGCACCCAGGGCCAACCCCTCCCCCCATGATTTTGACACCTATGGGGTGAAGGGGTAACACAGAGCAAAGTGGAGGGAGGAGGAAGACATGCTTATGAACTTTTGATTTTGTTCCCTTAGATTAACCTGGGAGGAGGGATTGATAGTAAGTTCACTAGGTGTTCTCTGGAACACGTTGATGCCAGAAGTTGTGATGTGGATGCTAGATTTTAGCAAAGCTTTTGATACTGCCCTACACAGGAGGCTCATGAACCAAATGAAAAGCCTGACAGTGAGTTCCAAGGTGACGGAATGGAACAGAAATTGATTGACAGACAACAGTGGGTAGTTATAAATAGAACCTATTCTGAGAAGAAAGGAGTAATAAGTGGTGTGCCTCAGGGATCAGTTCTGGGGTCAGTTCTGTTCAGTATCTTTTATGAATAATATTGTGGAAGGATTAGAAGGAAAAGTTTCTTTTTGTGGATGACACTAGGATCTAAAACATATTGGACACATCTGAAGGACTAGAGAAAATGAGAAATGATCTAAGAATGGTTGAGGAGTGGTTTAAGGTTTGGCAACTGGGATGCAGAGTCATGTATTCTGGACACAGAAATTGAAAGGAGTTGTACATGATGGGAGGGGCTAAACACTGATGTGCCCGGACCAGGAAAGAAACCTTAAGGTGACAGCGTCTGATGATTTGAAGGCAACATAGCAAAGTGACAAAGGGGTCGCTAAGGCGAGAGGGACGCTGGGCTGCATAGAGAGGCAATACCAGCAGAAAATAGGAGGTAATAATAATAATACCCCTGTATAGATCTTTGGTGAGACCTCATCTGGAGTACTATGTTCACTGGAGAATGTATCTCAAAAAGGATAGAGACAGGATGGAAGTGGTTCAGAGAAAGATAACCAAATTGGTCTGGGGTGTGCCCCAGAAAACTTATCAGATGAGGCTGAAGGACCTAAATATGTATATCCTGGAGGAGAGGAGGGATGGGTGATATGATACAGACTTTTAAATACCTGATGGGTTTTAATAATGCACAGATAAATCTCTTCCAGTGGAAAGAAAGCTGTAGAACTAGGGGGTCATGAAATAAAATTTCAAAAGAATTATGACAAACATAGAGATGTGAATCGTGCCCTCGATCGTCTTAACGATCGATTTCGGCTGGGAGGGGGAGAGAATCGTATTGTTGCCGTTTGGGTGTTTAAAGTATCGTAAAAATCGTGAGCCGGCACACTAAAACCCCCTAAAACCCACCCCCGACCCTTTAAATTAAATCCCCCACCCTCCCGAACCCCCCCCCCCAAATGCCTTAAATTACCTGGGGGTCCAGCGGCGGTCCGGAACGGCCTCCTGCAATTGAATCGTGTTGTCTTCAGCCGGCGCCATTTTCCATCGTTCAGCGGGGATTCCGGACCGCCGCTGAACGACCTCCTGCAGTCGATCTGCCGGCGCCATTTTCCGTACGGAAAATGATTTGCGGCAGGAGATCGTTTTCCGGACCCCCGCTGGACCCCCAGGGACTTTTGGCCAGCTTGGGGGGCCTCCTGACCCCCACAAGACTTGCCAAAAGTCCAGCGGGGGTCCGGAAAGACCTCCTGCAGTCGAATCGTGTTGGTCTATGGCCGCCGCCATTTTGCGCCGCCATTTTGAAAAATGGCGCTGGCTGAAGACAACACGATTCAATTGCAGGAGGCCGTTCCGGACCGCCGCTGGACCCCCAGGTAATTTAAGGCATTTGGGGGGGGGGGGGTTCGGGAGGGTGGGGGATTTAATTTAAAGGGTCAGGGGTGGGTTTTAGGGGGTTCTAGTGTGCCGGTTTTCCTGCCCTCCCCCTTCCCCCGATTTACGATTTTTTGACGATAAATCGGGGGAATTGGTATTGTATCGTGGCCGTAACGATTTTTGACGATTTAAAATATATCGGACGATATTTTAAATCGTCAAAAAACGATTCACATCCCTAGACAAACATCTGGAAATATTTCTTCACGGAAAGGGTGCTAGATGCATGGAATGCCCTCCCAGAAGAGGTAGTGAAGATAAGAATGGTAATGGAATTCAAGAGTGGGGGAGAAACAGAGGATCCCTAATGGCTAAAGGATGTAGATGAAGAAAAAGAGTAACCCATGTTAACTGGAGTAACTTGCTCAAAGTAGCAAAGAAAAATAATTTAAATAAATAAATTTACTGGGTAGACTGGATGGACCCCTTGGGTCTTTTTTTTTTTTTTTTGCTGCCATTTATTATGTTACTAAGAGAGGACCCACCTTCTTAGTGAAACCAACCTCCAGGAAAAGTGTGTTCTCCAATTCCAGCTTTTACAAGACGAGAGAGCAGTATAGTATTTATTTATTTATTAAATTTTATATTGTGATGAGGTTCACGATGGGCCCAGGGAGGAAAACCTGGCCCGGATCACCACAGGGAGGGCCCGGGACAGACCCAGACAGCAGAGACGGTCAAAAGATCTTGGGAGGACTACATTCCCCAGGTTCTTTGAGGTGGGGGTAGGCCAATGGGAAGACAGAGAAGCTTGATTGGCACCCTGGAGGAGGGAATACACACACTTGAGCCCATGATTACAGAGGAGGAAGTCATAGGCAACACAGGGGAGTTTAAAGGAGAGCTCAGTTGCCCAGGGGAAGAAGAAGAAGACGACATGGAGGTGGATGTTCTTGCAGTGGAAACTACATCTGCAGACATGGACATAGAGTGAGTGTGATCTCTCTGGGTTTTGGCTGTTTCTTTCTTTTGACTGGCTTGTTTTTGTAAAAGGACTGGGAAGACCGTTGCCTGCAGCACAACTGTGAGGAGAAGGGGAGAGTTGTGTTACTGCCTAGCAGGGCGGTGGGTGTGCCGGAAGGCTAAACTGGTTTGTTTTCCCCAACGAACTGAGTGAATTCATAACTTGTATTGTTTGTATTTTTGAACTGTGAAGTATAGAGCCTAAACTGACATTGTGTGACCTGGCCAGTGCCAGAGTGGGGGCTCCCCACTCCTGGGGTTGTATTATTGTATTTTGGATACAGTCTTCTTTTGTTATTTCTTGCTTCGGGGCTGAGCTAGCGTTGGCTTGTGGAGCTGGACGGAGTGTGAGCCTACCCAGAGGCCACTTCAGAAGCAACAACCTCATTATGTTTGAGGAGTCCTGCAGTGAGGAATGACCCTAGGAAGCACAATCTGCCAACAGAGAGAACCTGGGATCCTCCCTGGCCAGTACCTCGGGACAACATACTTCCTATCAACATTCCTGAGCCATTTACAAGCAGTTTTATTATGATTAATGGTTTTGAATGCAGCGGATATATCTGAGAATAGTGCATATTTTGTACCAGAACCAAATCCACACTGGATAGTGTCGAAACATGAAAGAAGGAGAATCTCAGTGCTGTGATGTTTCTGAAATTCAGATTGGTACTGGTCAAGGACAGAGTGCTTACTGAGAAAATTGGACATTTATTTTAAGTGTCAGGGATACCATGAGCCCATGAAAAGTGTGAGCTGTGGGTCATTGGGCACTCCCATCTGTGGCACAAATTAGAATAAAATTGGATTCATGTTTCAAAAGTTATTAGCGGGGGTGGGACAGACAGACCCAGTGATCTTTATAAGGTCAACTTTCCTATAGACATCTAGGCTGAAAAGAAAGCAATCTTTAGCCGAAATTTATTGAATAGCTTCTCTGTTTTCGCAGTCTTTAATTGGTGACTTGAGTTGTCAAGCTCAATAGATTTTTTTTTTTTTTAGTTTTTTTATGATTTGCAACCAAAGAATGTTGGAAAGAATTATGTAAGAGGGATCAATGCCTGTCTGTAGACACAAGCCTCCAAAAAAGGGATGAAAATACACCAAATTTTTCACCTGGCCAGCAAATTGTTACCTTCACATTATATGAGCTGACTTTTGGGCAATAGGCAATTCATAGAGGGCCGGATTTTAAAAGGGTTACGCGCTTAAGCGCGTAACACTTAAAAACCTCCCCTGCACGCGTTGAGCCTATTTTGCATAGGCTCGGCGGCGTGCAAGCCCCAGGATGAGCGTAATTCCTGGGGCTTTGCTTGGGGGGCGTGTCGGGAGGGGTGACCGAGGCCTCCGGACCAGCCCCCGGGTCGGGTGATGGCGCGGCAGCGGGTCATCGGCGTGCGCGAGTTACGCCTGCTTCGAGCAGGCGTAACTTGTGCGATAAAGGTAGGGGGGTTTAGATAGGGCCAGGGGGTGGGTTAGGTAGGGGAAGGGAGGGGAAGGTGCGGGGGTGGAAGGAAAGTTCCCTCCGAGGCCGCTCCGATTTCGGAGCGGCCTCGGAAGGAATGGGCAGCGCGCGCAGGGCTCGGCGCATGCAAGTTGCACAAATGTGCACCCCCTTGCACGCGCCGACCCCAGATTTTATAAGATACATGCGGCTACGCGCGTATCTTATAAAATCCGGCGTACTTTTGTTCGCGCCTGGTGCGCGAACAAAAGTACGTGCGCGCGCTGTTTTTTAAAATGTTCCCCAGATTATTCAGCTGTTAAGTGTTTGCAGGCCATAATTTTTTTTTTCTTGCTTTACATGTGCCTACTGTGTTGGATTGTTTTATGCTTTATAATATTGTGTATGCCTTATTGTACTCCACCTGGAGCATCCAATGAATGTATACAGGTTATACACTTTTAAAATGAAATGAATGAATTAAATGGAAAATATGTATGTATTCTTGAAGCTTGTAAAATAGCATTTCCTCCAAGTAGATGCTACTTAATGCGTATGTGTTAGTTTTACATGCAGAATCTCTTTGAAAGCATTTACTCTCTAGTTTTGTATTTTCAAAAACTATGAACATTGTTTTGGTCAGAAAAACTATCCACAGGAAAAGAGTTGCAAATCTCTGTGAGAACATTTTACTTGGGCAATTTTCAAAGACATACCTTATTTTTGAAAATTGATGCCACCTAACCAGAGAATCCAGGGTTCAGATCCCACTGCTGCTCCTTGTGATCTTGGGCAAGTCACTTTACCCTCCATTGCCTCAGGCACGAGCTTAGATTGTGAGCCCACTGGGGACAGGGAAATACCTGCAGTACCTGAATGTGATTCACTTTGATGTGCCAAAAGGCAAAATACAAATAAAATAAAAAATCTGCAGGCTTTTCATCTGCCTTTAATAGTTTTGAAAATTATCTCCATAACCATATCAGAAAATGTATAAAAATTTTGTGAGTTTCCATCTTGGTCCCCCAACTATAACAGTGTCTGCTTTTTGTGCACAGAAGGCTTGTGCTTCTGTGGAAGAGAGATAGAATAACATAGTGAGTGAATGATGGCAGAGAACCATTCTTCTCAGTTGTCTTCCCTGATTTTGTACCACGTTGTGTAGCAAAATGTATAATTTCCCACACTTAAAATAACACCAGTCGAGGTGGGGATGAGAGGAGAGAGGTACCTGCCTCAGTGGTCATCTCGGGGGGGTTTCAGCGTTGGTCCTGGCCCTGAAGTTGCAGCTGAACTCTGTATTTCCTGTTTCTTGGCGATTCTGGTGGTGATTCTTGCCTCGACGTTGCAGCTGTTTCCGGTGATGTCATCAGGGAGGGACTGGTGAGTCTTTAAAACCGTCCCTCCTGCGGCGCGCAGTCAAAGCCATACGCGCGGCTTTGTTCAGTCTTTCCTGCATTATTTGCAATTTGAATTTTGTTAAATTGAATATTTATCCTCTCTCATTGAAACCCCCACCTAAGTAGGAGATTCAAGAAATTTGAAAGCTATTGTATATGAGTAGTCCCTGTGTGTGCTGCTAAATTCCTCTTGGGAAATGCCTCATTCTGTGAGGAAACGGAGGGCTAAAGAAAAAGAAGCCCTACCGAGACCTCATGTTTGTGTTTCAGGCCCGATGGACGCACATATACTTTGAGGTACATTGGAACCAGGTGAAGTCTCGTTGAGTGAGGGGCGGGAGAAAGAGTTACCCGACACCTCTCTTGAGTTATATACCACCTTATGCCCGGTAGAGCGGATGCCCCCCAAGCAACCCAGCGGAGATTGGGCCCCAGACCCAATCCTCTGTCCCCCCCTGGAGCTGGGCATTGGCCGGATTTCAGGGGAAAGGAGAAACATCAGAGGCCATTTCTGATTTCCCCATTATTTCATCGGGTGCTGAGGGGGTATCAGAAGCACTGTATTAGAGAAGGAAACTGGTGAGAAATATGTTTTACCTAATATTTTAAAAGCCGATTTGATAAAACCAACTGTTATTTCCTTAGGGTTACATTTTAAAAAAAAACAACCGAGCGCGTGCTTTTGTTCGCGCACTGGGCGCAAACAAAAGTACACCGGATTTCAATAGATACACACGCCAAGCCCTGCGCGCGCTGCCCGTTCCCTCTGACGGAAATTGGAGCGGCCTCAGAGGGATCTTTCCTTCCTCCTCCCTCCACCTTCCCCTCCCTTCCCCTACCTAACCTACCCCCGAGCCCTATCTAAACCCCCCAACCTTTATCGCAAAAGTTACGCCTGCCCGAAGAGGGTGTAACTCGCGCGTGCCATCACTCGACTCAGGGGCTGGTCCGGAGGCCTCGGCCAACCCACCCGGAACGCCCCAGGCTGGCACCACGCCCCCCCCCCCGGAACACCCCGAACGTCGCGCCACCCCTGACACGCCCCCCTAGCAAAGCCCCGGGACTTACACGCGTCCTGGGGCTTGCGTGCGCCGCTGAGCCTATGCAAAATAGGCTCGGCGCGCGCAGGGTTTTTTTTTTTAAGGGTTACGCGTGTAATTTATGCGCGTAACCCTTTTAAAATCCGCCCCTTAGATTCTATCTGGGATGCTATTCAGGCACTAAATTCAAATATTTATAATCAAATGGTCCCAGTTTATACTTATTTGGGAAATATGGATTTACGAATTGGGAATATAGAGAAAGAAGTAGCGGTTGATAAAGTATTGTTTTGATAAAACAAGATTTGTATAGTAAATATTCTCTTCAAAATGCATTAGTGAAGGACAATCAGATATTGTCCAGCAGATTGGAAAACATGGAAAATGTTTAAAAAAAAAAAAGGAAAAATTTCGCTTTATAAACGACCCTAAAGATCATTTTACATCCCCTTGGAGATGTGGAAGAAATATATGATAGAAATCCTAAAAACTCCTGAACAAGCTTTAAGGTTGTAATCAAATACACAAAGCAGCAGCATGGGATAATGGGATATCGTACAAACCTCCATACAACTCTACAGAGTAGAGAAATGGAAATCAGTTGTTGAAGTATTTGGGAGAAAAGTGCTCAGAACTTATATAAAACTGCTGTGCCATATCCCACTAGTCATGACTGCCGAGGAGGGTAATAGAGTGGGAAGTTTCCATGTCATCAGTTACTCTTCTGTTAATGCCAACAGAACTGAAGATCAACTCATGATTTTTTTTGTTTTTTTTGTTAATTCTCTATGCATGAACAGAAAATATGATGCAACTTCTGGTTTGAAGCTTTTGGTCTCAGTTACAGTCCCTTAGCAGAAACACCCACAGATTTTGACTGCTGTAGGAGTTAACAGAAAAATGACAATAAGGAAAATTCCCAGTACTAATCTCAACTTTATACTCAAAATGAGCATATGCATAAGGTCCAATAGACTTATTTAAGATTATCTGGATCCCTTTTATCTTTTAAATTAATTCATCTCCAAGAGCTGTTCCTAAATAAGAACGGTTACCAATCTGTGGGGACATAACATTAAAAATCAGGATATAGTATTGGACTTGATAATCTTCACCAGTGCTGATCTAAAGTGCAGTAAGGGAAAAATACACAGCTTCATGTTGTTTTCATATTTACTGCAATTAAGTCGCCTGCTGTTTTATGCTTATTAAATTAAAGTAACTGTAATCTAGAAGTACTGCCGAGGCAGCATTCATGGTCCTTGGAAGGAGGGCTGAGTCAGGTAGTGTTCCTTTGCAGTATTCTGCTGGCCAGGTTACAGTGATATTACATTTGATTCTAGGGGGAAACATAGAAATGACAGTAGAAAAAGACCAATCGGCTCATCCAGTCTGCCCAGCAAGCTCCCACACTTATTTTCCCATACTTATCTGTTTCACCGACCACCAAGTTCAAGGCCCTTGTTGGTAACTGTTTGATTCAAATTTCCTGCCATCCCCTGCCATTGATGCAGAGAGTAATGTTGAAGTTGCATCAAATGTGAGCAAAAGGCTTAATGGTTACGGGCACATTTATCCCTGCCGTTGCAGCAGAGAGCAACGCTGTATAAGCATTCAAAGTGATGTATCAGACTTAATTGGTTTAGGGTACTAACCGCTGCAATAAGCAAGCTATTTATTTTGTCCTGTTGCCACTGAGTTTGGTGTAGTTTCTGCCCACTGAAGAAAAAGTATAAAGAGGGAAATAAAACATTAAGCTGTGTCTGTGCAACATGGATCTATAAAGGATATGGCTTTGGCTTTCCCTCAGTAAGGAGAGAGGTTGCATATCTGCAGCTACTGTGTGTGCCTGCAAGCCCATTTCAAAGGGAAACTTCCTGCAGAGTTTCCTTTTGAAAATATGGACTTGTGTGCATACTGTGGGAACAAGAATCCACAGACTTTGCACCTGTATAAAAAAAAAAAAAAGGTATAATGTACTACTCACCCAAAAATCTGTGCTGTGATTTCAAAATGACAGCCGCCTCTTACTGCCAGATGTTTGAATTAAACAGGGAGCGGGAGTCATGCGATGTGGTGATCTTGGGCAGATGTATGCTCCTGAGGTCTGGGTGCCATCCCCTGTTACAGCTTAGCCAGTCATGAGAGAAGAAATGATTAGTTATGTTATTGCAAAACAAAAAGAGCATTTGAAATGAGATATACTTGATCAAACCAAAGCTTCAAAAGGATACAAAAGAATGAAGATTCATGTAGATACCAAAAGATGGTATGAAATATATATCTCCTGTGATTTCAAGAGTTTCAGAATAGAGTCCAGTGTAGGATGCACTACCCCCTCTCCCCGACTGGTAGAATAGCATTTCTTAAAATGGTTTTGGTACCTAAGAAACTTTATAAATTCTTGATGTTCCCCTTACAGCTGAAACCCAAAGCCTGACCTCTATTTTTACTAATTTTATAGGGTGAAGGAAAAGGGCCAGATTATCTTGTGTAAATTTATTGGCTTCTTAGGAAGAGGGAGGTTTTGGTTTTCCTAATCTTCAACTTTACGAAATGACACACTTGATGAGATCATTGGGAAATTGGACATTTTATTCTGAGTTATAGACAGAAAAGAAAATGGAACTCCCCCTAAATTTAAAATATATTTTACATATGAAGCCAAAGCAATTATCTGATCATTTGACCGAATCCCTCTTAGTGACTAATATGCAATATGTCCGGAGGGTGGTTAGACAGATAACTAGACTTTGATGGCTTTGCTCTCTATTTTCCCTGATCAGGAAACCCTTTATTTACATCAGTTATTTTATATTTGACTTACCCCAGACTGAGCAGGTGTGGCTATAGGACAGTGGGCGACTTTTTAAATCCTCAGCACATCAAGATGTATCCCTTTCAACATTCCATCCAAAATGGTAGCTTCCAAGAACATGAATATGTTTTCTACAATGCAGGTTAGAAGTTGTTTCTACATTTTTGAAAGGGGAGATTCCAAACTCACTGTGGAGATTTTTCTAAGGCTGCTATGTATCTTTATTATTCATATTTTGTTATATGATTATATAGATATTCAGTGTCCTGCCTATATAAATGTCTTCCATCCACAATGTCTTATAACATTTTGCAAACTCGGAATTTGGAAATTATGGAAATTGATATGCATGGATGTTTCCTGTCTCTATATAAGATTACAGAGTGGTTATACTTCATGAGCTCCAGCTTAAGTTTTACACAGAGTGATTTTTTTCTTCTAGAGCATATAAAACTGGGGTGGCAAAATCATAAGTGTAAAGCAGAACAAGCTTCTCTTTTACATGGCCTCTGGGAGTGTCTGGGGTTACAGAGATTTTGGCAGCAGATTTTGGTTTATTTTAACTCCTGCTTTGGGTATATTGCTTCAGAGCTACAGGGCTTTAAATCTCCAGAAGTCATAGTGGTGTCCCGTCGGCGTGGGAATCGTCATCCCTTTCAAGGGCAGTTGCTGCAATACGTTAACATTTTGTACAGTAACCCTATTGCGCAAATATGGGCAAACAGTGTATTGGCGGCCTCCTTTTCATGTTATACAGGCACCAGGCAGGGATGCCCACTATCACCTTTATTACTTGTATTGTTCTTGGAGCCATTAGTACACAACTTGCTCTTCTAAAAGACTTTGGGGTTATGGACAAAGAGCTTATTTTGAAGGTCTTGCTGTTCACCAGTGATATCCTTTTGCTAGCATCACATGCAAATCTGTAGCTGCCAGAAATACTACAGGTGTTTCAAGAATATAGTCATCTTTCAGGCTTTAAGCTTAATTTGGATAAATCAGGGGCAGTGGATATTTTGGGTTCTTTGAGAGGGCAGTGGGATGAGTTCCCATTGAGATGGGGGGGGAGGTGGGAACTATTTCCTGTTCTCTTTCAACTAACATTTTTTTTTTTGTTTTCCTGTTTTAGAGTCTGAACCTTCATTTTGAATTTAGGAAAGAAATGCCCTCATTAAGTGGTAAAGTGCAGACTGTGCTAGGCCCCGTGCAGCCTAGTCAGCTTGGCCGGACCTTGACACATGAACATTTGACAATGACCTTCACCTGCTGTTACTGCCCACCTCCTCTGGGTCAAGAAGCTTTGTCTGATGAGCCCATTAGCATGAAGAACTTGTTTTGGCTAAAACAGAACCCTTATAGTCATAAAGAAAATCTTCAACTGAATGAAGAGATTGAAGCTATAAAAGAAGAGCTCTTGCACTATAAAGCCGTGGGTGGTGGAGCAATAGTAGAGAACACAACCACAGGCATCGGTAGAGATGTGAAGAAATTGAAATGGCTTGCTGAAGAGACCGGTGTCCACATCATCGCTGGGGCTGGGTTCTATGTGGATAACACTCACTCTTCTGAAACTCGAGATATGTCAGTAGAACAGGTAAAAACATTTTGTCTTTTGAAGATATGTCAACTCCAGTTATACCATGGAAAAGAAACATAATCATGACTGATGTCTGAAAGAGAATATTTTATATGCAGCCCATGCAGTGAATAGTTTTTCTTTCAGTATCCATCATTTTCTTTATATTTGTATAATATAACCAACGGTAATATACAAGTAAAGGTAACATTATAAGTCATCCTTTCATATTCACTAAAATACAAAACAAAAGACCACTAAGTATTAATTTCAAAAAATTATTACATAACCGAGTTAAAGATGTAAGTAAAAAATAATAGATGCGTTCATCTGGAACAAATGAACAGAATCAAAGTCCAGTTATTTTATCGATGGTGTAATCATCACATACCCTTAATTCTTCCTTTTATGTAATACACTGTGTTCAATCCCCAAAACATCCACTCCCTAATAATGGGGTGAACTTTAAAAGTGTTTGTGTTAAAAGGCTCATATATGCGCGTATCTGGGCCATGCCCGAGTGACGCTTATTTTAAAAGCACATATATATACGGGTATGAGTAAAATAAAATGTGAGAAGTGAAGCTAGGACATGTCAAAGTTGGCCTAAGAGTTGCACGCATAAATTCGTATTTTAAATCCGGTGGCCGCAGCAAGCAGCAGCTTGTTAGCCACATATATTTACTGGTGCTCGCTTTTTAGGCCTAACACTATAGGGTGAGGGGTCTGGTTCAGCTGGAGGGAGTGCAGACTGAAGAACCGGATGGATCTGGATGATCTTGAGATAAACTGGGCAAACTCCTAAGGAAGATATGCAAAGTACATTTCCTCAAGTAACGGCTTAAAATTAGGAGCACATTTATGCACAGTAGACATATCTTAAATCATACATGTCTAACTGTGCGCATGATTTAAAATTCTAGCATATGTCCACTTGCATACTCATGTGTATGGGCACCTGCGTGCTTGTTTTAAAGTTACCGTAACTGCTCCATTGCACACTTGTTATAAAATAGCCTGGGCATGCACACATATGCGTCTGATTGTAAGTGGATATGTTCTTATGCAGATAAATCCCGTTTCTACCACATAAGTCAGGATATTTTAAAAGTGGCGCATATCCCCGAATGACCAGTTTCACCAGTTAGTCTACCAGTTCACCCATTTTGAGCTAGGCTCTTCAAATCCCCTTGGTTTAATAGCCTACACTCCCCCCAGTTACCACTCAAAAAAAAAAAAAAAAAAAAAGCTGTTTTGAACAACTTACACTTCCTCCATTGCAGAAGTAAACTTATGTAACAGTGGACCTAGGTGCGCGCCAGGGCGCATAAGTATTTACGTGCATGTCTCTTGGCTATGCCCCGCAATACTCCCACCATCCCTTTTTGAAATTGAGTGAGATATGCACCCAGTGGGAAATATGCACACTATGTATGTGTGTATATGTATGTATATGTGTACATATGTATGTATATGATCAAAACCTCTTCCTCTTCAAAATATGTTTCTCAAACAAGGGCCCCTCATTTCACCCAGTAAGGGCTTATTTATCTATCTATCTTTCTTTATTTATTTGAAATATTTGTATTACGCCAATCCACAAATCTTGCTGGATAACAATGGTACATACATAGTTAGAAAAACAGACATTATCGTTACAAAACAAAATATACATAAAATATCCATAGATGCTTAACATATCTTGACTAACCAAAAAAAAGATAGGAACTGTTTTGTCTATGAGACTATCAATCATCACCTTAGACCATGGCCAGGCCCACAGTTCACTGAAGGAGGATTAAGCAGGGAAAGCCAGAGAAAAGAAATAAACTTTGAGGATTCTTCTAAATTTTACGTGTAGAAGATCCCTCTCAGCCTTATTGTCCCCGGTAGGTTTTTGCACAGATTTGGACCAGTGACCTTGAACATACAATTTCGAGATTGTTAGCTGAGTCTCCTTTAATGAGGGAATTTAAGAGGCATTGGGATAACGAGCAAAGTACCTGCCTGGCTGATGTATGAACTGCATTCACGGTACATGGTGGGACCAAATTATGTTGAGCTTTAAATTTGATCTGCCATGAAACTGGAAGGTGGCAAGCACAGGGGAGATATGCTCCCGCAATGCTGAACCATGGATTAAGCGAGCAGCAGAGTTCTGTATTAATTGGAGAGATTTCAAGTATGAGTTAGGGAGACCCAAGTAAAGAACATTATAATAATCAAGAGAAGACAACTGGTCAAGAAGGGGTTTTAGCGAATAAAGAAGTCACAATTTGTAATAAATCTGAATTAATTTGTTGAAATGTGGAAGCAGAAATAGTCTCACCAAAGTTTCATCACCAACTTTATTGTACAGATGTCTGAATTATAAACTGTAATGGAAAAATTTCAAATAACAGCACCTATAGAAAAAAAATGTATTATTTTAATGTTATCCTGTTCCCAGTATCTTAAAAACAATGCCACATTAATTTAAGCCAGTTTCCAAATAGTAGAAATGTGCGAAGCCCGAAACTATCGGTTCAGGCTTCGGTTTCGGCCCTCCACGGGAAATTTCGTTTTTCCTGCGTTTCAGGTTTTTTTTTTCGGGGAACCCGAAATTCAGGTTAGCACGCACTCTCCCCGTTAGTGCGTGTTAACATTTAAACATTAGTGTGCGCTAACCCGAAAAATGAATTTTTCCAAAATTTCGGAAAAATTTTCATTTTTCGGGTGTCCCAAAACAGGACGAATTAGGCAATTTCATTGAAATTGCCTAATTCATCCAAAACGAACGCACATCCCTACCAAATAGAGCAAAACAGCAGCTTACCTTGTTTTCAATGGTAGAGGAAAGCTCAGTTCATTCAATATTTCAAATGCTGTTCTTCCATGAATATAGGCATCTAAATGCTGTTAAAGGAAGTGAGCAGCACATACAAGACCCCCAATGTATTTATTCACCCAATATCACAGTTTCCATAGATATAACGAAATTAAAAATTCAGGCCAGCTTACTGCATCACTTAAAACTCTCCTCTTCATACTGTTTTTGAAAACGCCATTCTTCTGAGTGTCCACGCACCAGCAATCCAATTTTAGTAACACATTTGGCCATCCCCTCGCGTTTAATATGTATGGCCCTCCCCTTACATTTGATCCATCAAATAAGTAAACTACTACCTTACAGACAAATCTAACCCCATAGCGTCATTGAAAGGCTGACCATTCAATGTCACTATTCAGGCCATTAGGAGATGGTGGTTTCCAATTAAATATTAAACACTGTTCCTTCTGAATTAGCAACTGTGATATATTCTCTGTAGGAGAATTTCATATTTATACAAAGGTTCTTGCACCTGCATATGTGGCCAGTCATATACCATTTACAAAGAGCTGACTGCGTTTTGGAAGTCTGCAGCTGCTGGTGTCCCACAGCTGGCAGGGAGGGCATCCATTTCAGTTCACAGAAGCCTTAATGGCTGACACTACTGCTGACAAGTTTCCGCTTGTGCTAATTTAACCTCTTTTTGTATGTAACCATGTGTCCAGTATATGTGTTCATCTCTTTCTATGTAATTAACAACACCACCTAGGCCATTTTCAGCATGCATAAGCTCATATTCTCAGAAAGACATGGACTTAAGAAAATATAAAAAGGATAGTTGTACTCTTTCAGTTCTAAACAAGTGACATTTCACAGTTAAAGGTTTGTAACATGTCTTAACTTGATAAATTGTTGATTTTTGTATTTGTTACATTATTTATTCATTTATGTAAAAAATCACTTTATAGCCTGCACCACTCTCCAAACTTCAGTGGGGTACAACTATGTATATAGTCTAAATATAGTTTAACAATAAATAATATGAAGATAGATATTCAGATCTGAACATTTATGTAAGTTAGCTAGATACTTTTGTACCTGGATAACTGTTAGCAAATTTATAAAGAAACAGTGCAGGTTGTTTCTCTTGAAAATTAACTAAAAGTTGCACAGATACGGAAATAACTGCGTTTCTTGCCATTCGACGGCTTACTGAAAATTATGTCATATCTACAGAGATAGTACTGAGATATTTGGGCTCATATTTTTGAAATAAGCATTTATAGAGCACTGCAATAAGTTCTGAAAAAGCAAAGGAGTGGCCTAACAGCCCAGCAGCAGAGCTGACAGCTGTCATGTGGGTAGCATCTCCTGCTCCTCATGTTGGCTGTGTCTAGGATTACCATGAAGGCCACAATGGCAGCCCCTGCTGGAAGGGATTTCCCATCATTGCACAATGGTGACATTGACCACCCAGCTCTAAGGTACCTCTGCCCTTGGTGTGGAAGGAAACCGTGGTCCATAATGTCTCAGACTGTGATTGCCAGGATAATGACCGGGTTAAGGAAAGTGAAGACTATTTGGGCCAGATGGCCATGCGTGAAAACTTATTGTGCCTTAATCTCAGAATCTACCCTCCCACCATAAATGGCTGTTCATAGGGTTAGTGACAGCTAGGCATGTCACAAAAATAAAGAAATACAAATAATAAAGAAATGCTTGCATTGCATACTAGAGGTTATTGGCTGCCTCCTGAAAGTTTAGTCAACAGCTGTTCAAATAGATTTTTCTTTATTAAGGAGCAGCATAATGTTCTTTACGTATGTAAAGAGGGAGTCCCCAAAACTCACCTTTTGAGTACAGTAGGAGTGGTAGAAGAAATCTAATGCTCCCCAATGGAAAGTGTCATTAATTGTAAAAATTCCTGTGCCCTCTGGTTCAGGAGTCTTCAGTAGGGATGTGAATCGGGTGCCCGATCATTCCCGCTTTCGGGTTCGTCTGGCCGTGGGAAAATCTCGTTTTCCCGCGGATCTCCGTTTTGTTTTTTTTTTAGTGAAAAATCGTTTTTCGGGTTAGCGCGCCCTAACAAAAATAGCAAAAAGTAACAAAAAATAACAAAAATAAACATTTTTTTGTTAGGGCGCGCTAACCCGAAAAACGATTTTTATGAAAATTTTGGGGGAAAAGTGATCATTTGTTTTTACCCGATATATTAACAAATTTAGAAATATCATACGATATTTCAATTCGTTAGAAAAACGATTCACATCCCTAGTTTTCAGGTCTCTCCCTCCAAGAAGAGATTCCTCAGGGATACTTTTCCCAAAAGGAAGGTACTGGAGGGTGCTTCCTGGCCTAGGAAGGTGGCCGAAGCCTAAGGTCAGGGTGACCAGACCTTCAGGATTAGGGAGGTCTTGTCTTGGAGTTGAAGAGCAGATTCTTGAGATATTCAGAAGGACAAAGGAAAAGGTCTCTAAGAAGAGGGGAGTTAAACTCCATACTCCTTATTCTAAAAGGAATTTCTTCAGATTGATTGGAAAAGAGGGTTTTACCTTTTGTGGGAGTCAGATTTGCTTTCTGAAGAAAGGAATCAGCCAGCAGTTCATGTATGTTTGTTTATTGAAAGATAGAGAGGGATGCATCCAGATGAGCAGCTACCAGGAGAAGTGCTCAGGGAGGATGTCTGACCCAGGGGGGAGCGGCCTTGCTATTGCTTGAGACTGTGACCTCTTTTTAGACATTTTTCTTTTTCTGTACTGACAGTGCACGTAGCTTTAGTGGACCTGCTGCGTATTTTTGGTTTCCCGCCACCAACTTTTAATGTAAAGGACGTTGTTATGAATAACAGCTTCAGTGTGGGGTGTGTTTTTCCATTACTGGACTCTGTTGCAGAGGAGCTCCAAGAATGAGAAAAAAAACAAAAACCCCAACCCTTAAGGGCTTTGAAAGTCTGTTTCCTTTCCCTCTGTGCAGGAAGAAGCTGAAAGCATTGCTGCAGCAAGCGATCCTTGACCTTGACCACTTGCGCCCCTGTATACCAGGAGAAGTTGGCGCAGGGGCCACACTTCGTTAATTTAGTTAGTTAATATTATTTGAATGAGCGCCTTTCTTTGTTTCAAGTGACAGTGATGATTAGGTGATGAGGTATGCACTTACACTTCCTTTCTGCAGCTTACAGAAATTCTAGTTAATGAGGTGCAGCAGGGAGCCGATGGAACCAGTACAAAGTGTGGAGTGATTGGTGAAATTGGCTGCTCCTGGCCACTGACTGAGAGTGAAAGAAGAGTACTTCAGGCGACCGCTCACGCCCAGGCGCAGCTTGGCTGCCCCGTTATCATCCACCCTGGCAGGAACGGTGATGCGCCTTTTCAGATCATTCGAATTCTGCAGGAATCTGGGGCGGACATCTCGAAAACGGTCATGTCTCATCTCGATCGGTAAGCAAGCGGGATGTAAAGTATGGCAACCTTGGGTTGATATTTTTATTTATTACTCTGATTAGTCGTCGCATCAGTAGTGCACATAGTGATGTACGAGACATAGCTATAATAAAATCATTAAATATAAAAAAAAAGAACCAAATAAACATAGCGGGGAGGATACGCTTCAATGCCATTGATCCAGGTAAATTGCCTGCCTGTGCCTAGCCCCACTTTTAGATGGAATGAAAGGAGGCATTGCCAGAGGGTGTTGGGGTCAGAGAAGAAAAAGCAGTGCGTGGAAATGACATTGGGAAAAACAGGGCAAATTCTTTTGACATTCTCCACCACCCATGAAGCGCCTGCCTGCTTTGCGACCATCCAGACTATTGAAAATGGCCCCCAGAATCTCTTATTTTCTCAGCCTTCCAGTGAAGTTTCCCTGTAGTATTTACATGGGTTTTGTGTAGTGTTTGGATGGCTTCCTGTTGCTTACTTGCACTGGTACTAATGAGGTGCTGGAAAGCTCTCTTGGGAGCTCTTAGGAGCAAATTCATCAAAAAAGCAAAAGGGAACTCGACATGTATAAATAAAGTAGCCTACAAGAAGATGTCAGCAAGCCAGACATGGTGCAAAAATAAACCAACCGGTCTTCTCAGTCATTCACCTTCTGTTACTTTATTACAAAATATAATGAATATGCCCATATAGTAGAGATGTGAATCGTGTCCTCGATCGTCTTAACGATCGATTTCAGCTGGGAGGGGGAGGGAATCGTATCGTCGCCTTTTGGGTGTTTAGAGTATCGAGAAAATCGTTAAAATCGTGAACTGGCACACTAAAACCCCCTAAAACCCACCCCCGACCCTTTAAATTAAATCCCCCACCCTCCCAATGCCTTAAATTACCTGGCGGTCCGTAGCTAAATCGGGGGAAGGGGGAGGGCAGGAAAACCGGCACACTAAAACACCCTAAAACCCACCCCCGACCCTTTAAATTAAATCCCCCACCCTCTCGAACCCCCCCAAATGCCTTAAATTACCTGGGGGTCCAGCGGCGGTCCGTAGCTAAATCGGGGGAAGGGGGAGGGCAGGAAAACCGACACACTAAAACCCACCCCCGACCCTTTAAATTAAATCCCCCACCCTCCCGAACCCCCCCCAAATGCCTTAAATTACCTGGGGGTCCAGCGGCGGTCCGCAACGGTCTCCTGCAATTGAATTGTGTTGTCTTCAGCCGGCGCCATTCTGCGCCGCCATTTTGCAAAATGGCGGCGCAAAATGGCGGCGGCCATAGACCACGTCAAAAAATCGTCAAAAAACGATTCACATCCCTACCATATAGTGAGTATCCTAGACCTGCTTGCACCTTAAGCTGAAGATTGCATTACATATGCCTGAACTGTGTTAATTATTGCAGGACTATATTTGATGAGAACAAACTGTTGGAATTTGCTGAGCTTGGATGTATCCTGGAGTACGATCTCTTTGGGACAGAACTGCTGAATTACTACTTCAACCCTGCTGTTGATATGCCAAGTGACAATGAAAGAATTAAAAAGTAAGTAGGTTAGTGTAATATCTTAAAATGTACATGAAGTGGATGGGCGCCATGACACGTAAAGTACTCTTTAGTGAACATCTTCAGTTTTCCAAAATGACTTTTTCTAGGCGTTAGTGTTGCTACATGGTGGTGCACACTCCAGTAAGCCAGAGAGCAGACAAGTTATCCAGATGAAGTTACCAAATAACTTGTCCCAGACATTCATTGGGATAAATGTCCCACTGAATATACTCACTTAAAGTTGTCCAGATACATGTAGCCAGATAACTTTAAAAACCTAACCAGTTTTATGTTTAATCTTTGAAAATATCTGGTTAAACGGCACTGTAGAGATTATTGAAAAAAAAAAAGTAAAGGGGCCCTGCCGATCCATGCAACCTTCTCCCCTAAACCCCTATTAAATTTGAAAATAATGTTCCAGGTTGAGTACAGGTTGAGTGCCCCCACCCCCCTGCCAACACTAAAAACCCCTGCTGGGTGCAAGGTAAGTAATTACTAGCTCCCTGCACTTTCAGCACTGCTGCTGCTGTCAGAAGCACAACTGGATGCATGAACTGTAGGCCAGCTTACACTTTCAATGCTGCTTATCGCAGAAGCAGTGCTGGAAACACTGGGAGCAGGTAAATGCATTCATCGCTCCCGGCAATAGCTTTTAGTGTTGGGGGGAGGGGGCAATGTGATGGCGGAATGGCCCGGGACACAGGGACTTGCAAGTGAGTGGACGGAGGCGCCGAGGAACGGCCTGATTTATAACATTTAAACTGAACCAAGGAAGAGGTGGGGGAGGCCTGATCTGAGGACCTCAGAAATTATTTTCAGATTTAGGAGAAGTTTGCAGATGAGGGGGATTGCATGACCCGGCAGGGCCAAACATGAAATTTGGAGGGGACTGAGAGGGAGTCGGCCACAAGCCCTTTATATTTGTTTATTTATTTTTAACTCTACAATGCCATTTAACCAGATATCTTTGAAGATATCCTGCTCAGTAGCAAGTTATTTGACCGCAGCAGTTCAGATAACTTTTGACCTACTTCAGAGCGGGTTTAAAGCTAACTGGCTTAACTTAGCCAGATAGAACCAAAAGTCAGCAAAGTTAGCTAGTATTCAAAAACTTTCCATTTAGATGGATAATTTCTGAGTTATCCTTCTAAATGCCTTTCAATATTGACCTCATTGTTTAAAGCTACTTTATGAAAATGAGAGTCTTGGTTTCTATGTCTATAACTATTCAGTGAATTCCAAGTCATTTGCAATCAGTTTCTCACTTTCTTAGTTCCTGCCCAGCAAAAATATTTATTTTGTTTATGAAAATTTAATATTCTGACTTTTCCCAAAGTTGGTTTCAAGGTGGATTATAATAAATATAAATGAACAAAAGCAATACAATGGCTTACCATCAAATGAGAATTTGCAATTAATGAAGCTTTGGGATCCAGTATAGGAAATCCATTTTGTGAAGTTTCAAGATCCAGTTGTGTTCCTGATGTGTATAACGCAGTTCTTTATAGAGTGCTCAGGAACCTGGATTAAAGATGTGGATCTTAGGGAAGGCCTGGCTGAAAAGCCACACCTTAGCTTTTTTCGTAAACTTAAGGTGCCATGGCTGCAGATATAAGGGGAGAGAAGTTTGAGAAAGGTATTCTGGGGCCTGTTTATTCAAGCCTTTGTAAACAAAACAGAGTTTTGTCTGTTATCCCTTTTTCTTCTGGGAGCCAGTGAAGATGATGTAGAATAGACTTGATATGATCAATTTACTTTTGACCTGCCAAAATTGTCATGGCAGTACTTTGTAGGAGCTGGAGGAACTTTAATTTGTATTGTGAGATGCTTTTATGTAAGGCATTCCAATAATCGATTTTATGCATGGATTATAGCAAGATTGGTTGTAATGTAAACCGTAGTGATAATTAATCCTGTTAATTGAACCTCGGTATATAAAAGCTATAAATAAATAAATAAGATTGTATTTATCAAGGAAATTACACAGTTGGCGGATCTGACACAGATACATGAAGAAGGGCCTTACTACTTTCAAAATTTGGGGTTCTGTTGTGAGATTTTAGTCGAATTGAACCCCTAGGCTTCATGCATACTTCTTAGGATATGAGGCGATTTTAGTGGGTGACCTTGGTGGCTGAGCCAGACTAGTTCTGATTTAGATTAGTATAGTCCACGTTTGTGTTTACTAAGCCATTAGGCTATGTGGTAACTTGGGCAGTAGCAGCTTGAAAAGAGCCAGGAGGAATAAGGAGGCAGACTGTGGCTGTTTCTTTTATGTGCAATTTATTTACAGTGAAAAGCAATATCAAAGAAAGAATGCAGCTCACCTTAACTTCATATTGCACACAGACATCAAACATAGCAGGTCTTTGCATACTCTGGGTTCCTGCCACCTCCCCAGGGCCAGTCTAACCCTTCTAGGCCCTGAGTTCTTATACTCTGGTGAAGGGTTCCTCCCTTTACCCAGCATTCCTTGTGGGTCTGGATCTTAAGGAGGACTGGGCCACACAGCTGTGCCCAGTCCTTTAAGGTAGTCTGAGGGAGTTAGACTCCCTCACATACCCTCCCCCTCAGCACAATCTTGTTAGGATGAGCATCTGCCTGTACTAGGGACACCTCCCTAGACAGGAAATCTGCATTGGTGTTTTCCCTGTGTGTCCTGTGTCATATTTTATAGTTGAAGGACCAGAAACCATCTCATCATCCTTTCACTGGACTCTTTATTTCTCTTTATCCATAGGATCAGTTGGTGGTCCATTACAAGCATGAACTGCCATCCCAGCAGATAGCAGCACAAGGCCTATAAGGCCTCCATCTTGACCACTGATTAACGCCTCTCTCTCATGGTATCAGCTTCCAACTAATGTATTCCACAGGAGGTTATTGGCCATCCTTCTCTTGGAATAATATGGCTCCCAAGCCTACTTCTGAGGCTTTAGTCTGCACTGAGGAGGGTTTGGTGAAGTCCGGACTTATCAGGAACAGTTCAGAATATAACTCCTCTTTCAGAGCCCAGAAGGCCTATTCTGCTTCAGCAGACCACTGGACCTTCTCTGGTGCTTTCTTCAATAACAAACTTATGAGAGGCTCTGCCTTCTCTGAGTAATTGGGACTAAACTTTCTATAATACTCTGGCACCCTCGATCTTTCGGGTCTGTGAATGGACTTGCCCTTCCTGGGATATAGCCAAGATACTGGATGTCTTGCACGCTTAGGGTTGGCAATCTGTCCTGCTTTCCTCAGACTGGTAAGCATGGTCTGGAGTTGGCTGAGGTATGTCTTCCAATCTGGGCTGTACACCATGATGTCATCCAAGTAGGTGGCTGCGAACTCTTGATGTGGGTGAAGCAGGTTATCAACTAAGTACTGAAATCTTGCAGGGGCACCATGAAGTCCAAAACAGAGGAGATTGAACTGGAAAAGTCCCCCTGGCATCGAGAATTCAGTCTTCTCCATTGCCACTGGTGTGAGAGGTACCTGTCAACATCCTTTTGTAAGGTCCAGGGTAGAGAAGAACTGGGCTGATCCCAGATGCTCAATCAGCTCATCCACTTGAGGCATCGGATACGTGTCAAGTTTTGAGATCTCACTGACCTTTTTTAAATCATTGCAGAACCTTATGCTCCTATCTAGCTTGGGCACCAGCACTATGGATGAGGACCAATCATTGTTTGACTCCTCTATAACTCTGAGCCAGAGCATGTCCTTCACTTTGGTCTCAATGATACAGCACCTGGCCTTGAGAATCCGATAAGGTCATTGCCACACAACTACTCCAGGAGGCGTAATGATGTCATGTTGCATCAGGTGGATATGACCTGGAAAATTTGAGAAGATCTCCTTGTTTTGCTTCGCTAGCTGCTTTAAGTCAGCTGTCTGTGTGGTGGACATCTGCTCTCTGAAAGGAATCTGGGTTTGGTCCATTTCAGGTCCAAACTTTGGACCAAACTCCTCCTCTCATACTGTTTCAAACACCTGTGGAACCCATTTCTTCAGAAGGTTTACGTGGTAGACCTGAATTTTCTTTTGTTTATCTGGCTGGACTATTTTGTAATTTCCAGGTCCTGTTTTCTCCAAAACTGGGCTAACAGCTTGCTTTCTGAAAAGGGGACGAGGACAAGGACACAGTCCCCGGCTGGAATACACTTTGACTCGTGTGGTGATTGTAAGCTCGAGCTTAGGTAGTCTGAGCCTTCCCTAGGTCATCTCTCAACATTTTTTAGGTGAACCTGCATTTGGATAACATAGTCCATGAGGTTCTGCCTAGGTTCCCTTCATCTTCCCAAGTTTTCTGAGCTATGTCCAAAGTTCCTCTCAACCTCCTCCCATACAGTAATTCAAAAGGGGAAAACCCCATCAAGCTTTGGGGCACTTTGTGAATTGTGAACAGTACATAGGGCAGCGAGGAGTCCCAGTTCTTGCTGTCTTCATCCACAAATTTCCTCAACATTTGCTTGAGTGTCTGGTTGAAGCGTTCAAGGAGGCCATCGGTCTGCGGGTGATACACCAAGGTGCACAGAGTTTTTACCTTAAGCAAGGTACAGACTTGTTTTATTACCTTTAACATGAATGGGGTCCCCTGATCCATCAGGATCTCCTTGAGCAGCCCAAGTCATGAAAATACTTCCATTAGGATGGACGCCACCATTAGGGTCTTCATGTTCCATAGCAATACTGTCTCTGGATATGTTGTGGCGTAGTCCAGCATGATGAGGTTGTATTTATTTCCTTGAGTAGATCTTTCTAGTGACCCCACAAGGTCCATGTCCACCCCTTTCAAGGGGCTCACCTGGGGAAAGAAAAGACACGAGAGAAAATATTGGCATAGTTCTATTGGCTGGGTGTACATAAACAGGACCAGGTGACCCCCCCCCCCCCCTTGAAAGGTGACTGTGCACTATTTGCATGACTTTCTGGCAATATGGTTCGGGAGCCAGGAGTTATTTTATCAATTCCCCTTCCACACTTCTCTTTGTGACTCAGTAAAGTAGGTCCCATTTCATTATAAAATAAGGAAAACTAAGTCTGTAACCTGCTGTCCAGGGATTTGCTTTTATCTACCCTCTTATATTCTCCCAGGTCCACTTAAAGGACTCATCCTCCCTTTGAACCTACCTCAAGCTCCCCAAGTTACTCCCATTTTCCCACTCCAAAGGCCAAGGTATGACATTCTGGGTGGGTTGCTGCTCTTCCTCTGACCTTACTTCCCTGGTTGCCTCTAAATTCGCAGCATAACTATATTTTTCCTGTCTGTGTTGCCTATGGGACATAGAAGACTTAGAATATTTATGATAGAGGTCTGGGTCTTCTAAGGGAAAGAGTTCTGGAAACGCCAGTTCTTCATTGTTGTGGCTGGATAAACCCATTGTGAGCTGATTCTACAGCCTCTCAAAGTTTGTACAGTAGCGCCGTATCACCATGGAGGTAAGGTTGCCAAGGAAGAACTTCCACCTCTGTTTTGTCTTGGCTCACCGAGGTCTTCAGTAGTACCTGTCTTGTTGGATACTGCCATTGGTCCCCACGGATGCATGCCAGGGTCATTACTCTGTTGTAATCAATCTGGACCCACTTCCATAACTCTTTGTATAAGCGTTTTCATACTTAGAGTTCACCAATGCCTGGGTTGGAATGCCATCTAGCTCAATTACAATCACAAAACTAGAGACTCCCTGGCTAGGGATGTCCAAGAAATTACAAAAGTGTGGGGCCACAGCAATAATGTCCATAGGTTCATCTTCCTTGTGGGGACAGTCTTGTGCAAAATGGCCCTTTCACTGCAGCTAATTCATGGTGATCCTGTGGGTCTTTTTGGTTGAGGTGAAAAGTCCAACCTGTCTGGCCCCACCTGTTGTTGGGGTTGCCTTCCTTAAGACTCCAGCATCCTCAACCTGGGTCAGGATGGCGATTCAGGGATGGACTGAGCTTAGTAATTGGCCTCTTCCATCTCCGACACAGTATCTAGCTTAAGGTTAGGTTGTTGGCACACCCACTGCCACATAGGGTATCCAGGAACTTTTCCACCAAAACTGTGTTGGCTACCTCCAAATCGGTCTTCTTTTCTGGGCACAGGTACTTCCAAGCCACATCCTTAAATTAGTGCAAAAGGTTCCATGGGTTTTCCTCTGGCTGAAGAATTCCTATTGAAAACACTGTCTGTAGGCTTCTGGGGTAAGTCCCGTCCACTTTAGGATGGCTGACTTGACTTTGACATATGTAGCCTTTCCCTCCAGGTTAGCGGTTTGGAAGGCAGCTTGACTGCTTCCTGTAAGGAGGTTCCCCAGATATGTAATCCATCTGTTTTCTGGCTATCCTGCTAAATGAGTAGTCCATTCAAAGTTCTTCAAGAAACACTCTGGGTCTTCTCCCGAGGCCATCTTAAATATGACTGGTGAGAAGGGAAGTGGCCAGAACATAGCGGTCTGTACAGCCTCTGCTACTTGAGTTAGCACTGTATTTTACTGCATGACTTGTTCTCGCAGTGTCTTCTGCTGGTCAGCTTGAGTTTGTGTGGCATTCCGCAATTACTGCTGCTGCACTTTCTCCATTTCCCCTGCTTTCCAAGCTGCCACCAAACTTTCTCTCTAGGGAAAGGAGAGAGGAAGAAACAAAAAAAAAAAGCTTGCTGGCCTGTTCGGTCCTTACTCACTATTTGAACCCTGACTGTACAGGCGGGGCTAGGCCCCCCCCCCCCCCCCCCCTTGGTCTGCTTTAATTTCATCTGGGAGAGTGGAAATGGGAGGCTCGAGGGGAAAAAAAAAGTCTCTATGGTTTTTCCCCCCTCCCCCTGCTGCAGCTATGGGCCTCTGCCTGTTCTTCCTGCTTAGATAAGAGGATCCCACTGCTAACACCATATGTGGTAATGGGCAATAGCAGCTTGGGAAACAGCCAGGAGGAATAAGGAGCAAATGAAAAGTAAAATAGAAAGCAGCTTACCTTAACTTCAGCACACAGACATCAAACATAGCAGGTCTTTGCCTAGGCTGAATTCCTGCCTGCTCCCCGGGGCCCGTCTAACCCTTTTAGGCCCTGAGTTCTTATATTCTAGTTAGAGGCTCCTTTCTTACCCAGGATTCCTTGTGGGTCTGAATCTTAAGGAAGACTAGGCAAGACAGCTATTCCTGGTCTCTTGAGGTAGTCTGAGGGAGTTTCCTATAGGCTGGCTCCCTCATGGGCTACCTCTGTAAAACAGTTATTGAGATTGGTAATGGATGAAGTTTGGTCAGATCCCATTTTGATACAGAGTTGGATGTCATCTGCAAATAGATGGAACTCTATATTGTAGGACTGGATGAAGTCACAGATGGGATGCATGTAGATGTTGAAAAGTATCAGGGAGAGTACTGAGCCCTGAGGCACTCCACAGGTGAGTTCTCTAGAGTAGGACAGTTTGACCACATAAATTTTAGCATTCTGTTGGCAAGGAATGATTCAAACCACTTTAGGGCAGTGCCATAGATGCCAGTGTCCTTGAGTCACTGGACCTGGAGAAGGTGATCAACTGTATCAAATGCAGCCAAGAGATCAAGTAGGTCAATGAGGGAGTTACCACCTTGATCGACAAAGAAGTGAATGCTGTTTGTGATGGCCATCAGAACAGATTCTTTTTCATGACCTTTCCTAAACCCACATTGATGCAAATGTAGGATATTTTATTTCTCTAGGAAATCTAAGAGTTAGAGATAAACTACTTTTTCCACTACCTTGAATAAGAAGGAGAGGCTGGAGACTGGGCAGTAGTTGTCAATTATTTTAGGGTCAGCACCAGGTTTTTTTTAGGGTGGGTTTGATAACAGCCGTTTTGAGTGAGTGAGTAGTGAGCCTTGGGTTGGAATGGTATTTATTACGTTGGTTAGCCAGGGAGCTAGGTTATGTTTCCGCTTACAGATGAATCTTTGAGGAATTGGATCTAAAGGAGTCACAGATTGATTCTCTGAAGGATTGTTATCACTTCTCATGGAGTGGTTGTCCTGACGTTGGACAATGGGGATCAAGTTTGGAGGGAGTTTAGCAGAATTTGCCTGTGTAATTGTTGCATTAATAGGTTGGTTGGTGCCAGGGATGTGTGATTTATTTTTCTCAGTCCTGCCTGTGACATCACTGAAAAGTGAACAGGTGTTTGCCTAGTGACGTCATTAGCTGAAGAAGCACAGCCTAAAGGTTGGCCAAGCCAAGCGTTACATTTTTAATGAGATCTAACAGAAAGTAAAAAATATGTCCTATCCAGGAAACTGAATGGATCTGACCTGGATGATGGAGTGCAGCTGAGCAAGTCAATATCAAGTGATTTCTAGTATGCAGAGGTGTTTCAGTTCAAGATCTCAGCATTACCTTTTCCTCTGCCTGTGTACAATACCTGCTCATTAGCCATCTAAATTAAATTTCTTAGCTCAAAGTTATGGGATTCCTTTAAATGACATGTAGGTACATTGCATACAGACAAATTATGACATGAAGCTGCACAAAGCTGTCTATTTTTTTTATTATTTATTTATTACAATTTCTATACTGGTATATCGTCAAGACTGTCATCGGTTTACATGGTTTCATAAAACACTTAGAATCTTAATTACATATAATATACTAACAATACTAAAATTAAGAGTTTCCTTACAATTTGTAAAAAAAAAATGGCTTATTAGACAAAGACAAATAAACAATAAAATTTAACACTATGTCTGACTCATCTTCTCTTTGCATTTATCAGCATCTAGTTAATTTTTTATTTCACCATTACTGTTACCATCATTGAATACCTGTTGGAAAAGCCATGTTTTGACTTTTTTTCTGAATGTTATTCTATTTGTTTCTAGTCTAATTTCGACTGGTAAATTATTCCAGATTTTGGGGGCAGCAAGTGATAGAGCTCTTTCTCTCACTGAAGTTAACTTTGCTGAAACCATCGAGGGAATAGATAGTAAGCCTTTGTTGGCAGATCTTACATTTCTTTGGGGTATGTGTACCCGTATTGCGGCGTTCAGCCATTCCACTTTTTCCCCGTGCATTGCTTTATGAAGAATGCATAAGGTTTTAAATTGTATTCGCTGTTCAACTGGTAGCCAATGGAGTTCCTTCATTTTAGCCTGGCAGGTTTCCTCCTGCTCTTATTTGGGCTTCCATCTCAGTCAGAACCATGGTTATTGGGCTATGGTGGCATGAACCTTGATTCAACACAACTAAGGATTCCCCCCTCCCTCCCCCATTTTATACCCGCTTACTTAGCCCATTTATTTCTATGACAGTCCTTGACCAGGTACCTTCTGAAACCTGGTTCACACATATCCTAAGGGCAGCCAGTAAATGTTACCAGTGAGAGGTGGTGACTCCTTCTGCCAGAGGCTGTGAACACTGCATCTGCACCATCCCCATCCCCAGCTGGCCCAGGGAGCAGAGGCTGGGCCCAAGAACTGAGCCTGGATCTTTTTATTTCTGCACTGTTTTTTTAAATATCCAGTTTTATTCCTTTTTTAAATCTAGAATAAATCGGTTAGTGTAAATGCAGAATTTATATTCACTTTAATACACAATATCCATTTTTGAAAATTCGTGTTAGCCAAACTTCTTGTGTTTTATCCGGGAAGACAGATCTTTCCTGTGGCTAAATCCTTGCACAATGAGGGGGATGGGGGATGTGGATAGATCTCTAGAGACAAGGCGAAGGGGTTAAGTCTTTTGATGGGAACAATCTCAATAGGTAGTCTGATGGCTTTGCACAGTACTGCTACTGAGCCTCCGGACCAGCTGGAAAACTGCCTTTAAAAGTGGTGCAATCAAGTGCTAACTTTCAGGCCGATACGGTACAGTGCGGTGGAGCGCACTGTTAACCTGCGTTTGGACGCGCGTTTTCGACGCGCTAGCTTTACCCCTTATTCAGTAAGGGGTAATAGCGTGTCGAAAACGCGCGTCCAACCTCCCCCAAAACTAATAGCACCCGCCACATGCAAATGCATGTTGATGGCCCTATTAGGTATTCCCGCGTGATACAGTAAGTAAAATGTGCAGCCAAGCCGCACATTTTACTTTCAGAAATTAGCGCCTACCCAAAGGTAGGCGTTAATTTCTGCCGGCACCAGGAAAGTGCACAGAAAAGCAGTAAAAACTGCTTTTCTGTACACCCTCTGACTTAATATCATGGCGATATTAAGTCAAAGGTCCCAAAAGTTAAAAATAATAATAATAAAAACAAAAATGTAAAATCGGCTCGCGGGTTGAAAACCAAATGCTCAATTTTGCCGGCATCCGGTTTCCGAACCCGTGGCTGTCAGCAAGTTTGAGAACAGACGCCGGCAAAATTGAGCATCGGCTGTCAAACTCGCTGGCAGCCACTGCTCCTGTCAAAAAAGAGGCGCCAGGGATGCGCTAGTGTCCCTAGCGCCTCTCTTTACCACGGGCCCTAATTTGAATATTTTTTCTTACTGAATCGCACGCATAGGAGAGTAACCTGTGTGCGCGCCAGGAGAACGGGCGCTCACCTGTTCTCCCGCAAATTTTACTGTATCCGCCTGTTTTCCCCTTATGTTTTGCATTTTGATATTTGTATTTTTCTGCTTTATATTTTATTGCTAGCAAGTATGTGTATAGTATACATGTCAGTGTACATATGTGTGTGTAAGTACAATATTTGCCTACATGGAAATAAATGAGCATACCCATATGTATGAAAGTATTTCTTTTTTCAGTTATGTAACAAGAAATCATCTTATAGTCCAGAATAAGGAGCTCCATCGTGAGAACTCTCAGATCCTAATTGCAATATTGTCTCTCAGATTTTTGAGGCAGCTACTTTAATTCCTGATGTCATTGAATTTCACAGGGTGGCACCAAGAAAAAAGTTTTGCATTTTTAAATAATTGTCCTTTTCAGCCAGGTGCTTCAGTGGCAGGCTGCGTGCTGTCAGGCAGATGATCTGGGTTCGTTTTCCAAACCCTCGTATCTGCTCCTAGGCCAGCCAGGCAGGGGGGTCACACTTAGTACCAGGGCTTAGTCCGTGCAAAGTCCCATTAAACCCCAGCATGGATTCTCCAGGCTGGGGGTAGGGAAGAAGATAGACCGGGAGGCAGTATTCACAGCCTCTGGGGGGTGGGTCCCCAGCCTTCGCAAGCTGGTGATACTGAGTGTTGAAACTCGGTGTGGCTTCTGGGCAAGGATTTTTGATATGGTGGCTGGATTACATGGGAAAGGGTTAAAAATTAGGAAAAAAACCCCAAAAAACTCATAGGTAGTTGAAAAGGAAGGCTTATGGTGACCCAGCTGCAGAAAAAGCTGGTTGCAATTGAGCTAGAAACTCAGAAAAGAAGGGGGAACCTGCCACCTTTTTTTTTTTTTAAGGCGGGAAGATTCTTACCATAAAATAATTTGACAAGCCATAAATACATAGGTCTCTGCTTTCCAAAAGATGTTGTATGCTTTTGTCAGATAATAAATTGTTACATTTGTATTGGTTAGTACGAGCACATGTTTGTCAATTGGTGCAAAGATAGTGTTGCAGATTGGAATAAAAATAAGTTGTTTCTTAATTTAAACTTGTATGTTGGGGCTTCATTGCTGGTGATCTACCGGTGCCTCTTTGCTTGCCCATGCCACCGAGAAGCTGAAATGAAGAGCTGTTATGGCTCTAGTGGGGAAGACTGGAGTCATCAGTTGTAGCCTTCATGATTGAGGCAGGCAGAGGTGGCACTATGGGGACAAATGTGGCCAAATCCTAAAGGGCATCATGCTGCTATCCAGCTGCTCTCCCACCCTTTCTCCAAATTTAACCTGTGAGGGGCTGAAAAAAGAAGAGCCATTCCCCACCCCATAGACATGCTGGCCTAGCTACTGCAGCTGCTATTTCCTGATTCCCTCCCCCCTCGTAGGACCCATGCCAGCTGAAGAGAAAAGGCCTGCCTGATTGACCTCTGCTGCCTCACGCATCCTTTTCCCCTTATGGCCTGCACTGGCCAAAGAAAAAGACTTGCTGGCCTGGACAGTGAGCGATGTCCTACACTTCACCATTCGTGGCCAGCAGAAGAAGAGGTCATGCATTTTTCCGCTTTTCTCCCAGATAGCTGGCAGGCCGTGAGACTGCCCCACTATAGGATGGGGGTGAAATCTTACTGGCAGCCATTTTGGGAGCCCACTGAACTCTGAGGGAAGACATCAGCAGAGGAAGAGCAGGCAGAGCAGCCTAGCCATGATCAACAAATTCCTGGAACCTTGATACTTGTAGATGATCAAGAACTGAATTATTTCTGCCACCAGTGCCTCTGCTCTCTCTTCCATGCTGATATGAACCACATGGGAGGAAGAGGAGAAGCACAAGTAGCAGAAGGAGCAACTGGGTTAGAAACAACAGGTGGCTGAATGAGAAGGGGAATAGGAGATGAGAAAGAGGCCTGGGAAGCAGGAGCTGGCAGAAGTTAGGTAGGTGAGGATCTGAGATTGCGGGGAGAGAGCCAGTGACATAGGGATTGGGACTGAGTCAGGTGGAAGTGGGGTAGTGAACACTCTGGGATTGGGTTAGGGGGAGAGTGTGAGGACTCGGAGATTAAGAGACTGGGAAAGCAGGAGAGCAGAGATTGGATTGGTTTGAGGGTCTAAGAAGAGACTTGGGACAGCAAAAACTCAGGAGCGGAGAGAGAGAATGGAGACTTGTGCTTCTTATGATTGTTTGTTTATTATTATTTGATATACTGCCTTTCAACTGAAATCCATTCAATAAATGCCCTCTGTAAAAATATATTACATGAAACATAATAAAATAGAATTAAAACAATATAGGGACAATGACAATAAAATCAGGGATCCCCCCCCCCCCCCAAATTACTTTGTACGCTGAGACTTCTGAAGTGTTCATGGTTTGGGTTTTTTGGAAGGAGGAGAAGGGTCAGTTTTCCTTGATGTACTTTTCTTTCAGGCCGATACAGTAAAGCGCGGCCGCGGTTACCCTGTTTCTAACCCGCATTGTACCCACAATTTGACCGCGCAAGTCTAACCCGCGATTCACTATCCATTTTAACCCATCTTTACCGCTTCTTTAAATCGACGCGTATCCCTTTCCGCCCGCGGCATGTATATGAGATGTAAACGCTCCGATTAGCTATTCCCTCCCATACAGTAACGTGCGGCCCAATTATCGCCTTTTTAACCAACTGCTTTGCCGCGTCTTTAACCTGCTAAATTACCGCCTACCCTGACCCTGGCGTTAGAGGGACGTGACAGCAATAGGCAGGCTCCGGTCAAATAAGTGGGTGGGTTGGAGCAAGCGAGTAACATGGTGTGGCCTGGTTCTCCTGCGCTCGGGCCTGGTTCTCCTACGCTCTGGCATTGGGGATTGCCAGTCCTCTCTCCCCCCCTCCCGAAGCAAGGCGCAGGGCGAAAATCGACTCGACATGTTATTAAAGCAAATAGAAATTGTAACAAAAGTAAACTTACTGCATGCTTCCAGCAGCTCCAGTCCTCTCCTCCCTCCTCCCAAGGCGCCCACCGCGGCTCCCCTGCCTCCCGGGGGCAGCCGGCGGCGAAAGCGGCTTCCAGCAGCCCCGCTGGCGAAGGTGCATGAACGCACGTCCAATTTGGGCGCTCAAGCAGCGAAGGCGCATGAGTGCACGCCGTGACCTGAGCGCCCGGATGGACATCCGAGGTCAAGGCGTGCGTTCATGCACCTTTGCCGGCGGGGCTGCTGGAAGCCGCTTTCGCCGCCGGCTGCCCCCAGGAGGCAGGGGAGCCGCGGTGGGCGCCTTGGGAGGAGGGGAGAGAGGACTGGGGCTGCTGGAAGCATGCAGTAAGTTTACTTTTGTTACAATTTCTATTTGCTTTAATAACATGTCGAGTCGATTTTCGCCCTGCGCCTTGCTTCGGGAGGGGGGAGAGAGGACTGGCAATCCCTGATGCCCGAGCATAGGAGAACCATCCACTTCCTGGTACCTGTCATTTCAAATGTCATTTGAAATGTCATTTGAAATGACAGGTACCAGCGCACCCAGTATACTGTATAGGCGCTGTATAACGCTCTATACAGTAAAATGGATTGCGCTTCATGGACGCGGCTTGCATTTGCGTCTAATTTAAATACTGTATCGAGCGGTGTGTGATCCGGACTGTGCGTGCGGCAAACGAAGGTGCGCCCGGCACTGCCGCACTCTTTCTAACGCGTCCTTACTGTATCGGCCTGTTTGTTAGGCAAGTTTATTTGACCAGGACTCTTATTTGCATCCCTGGAACGCAGTAGACAACTGAGAAGCTTTAGACCACCATCAGTAGAAAGCAGTTTGAAAGATCCCAGTGATGATTTCTTAGAGGAGATTCAGAGTGTGAAAAAATGCCCTGCTCGAGTGTCCAGCCTGGGTATTGAGCATCTTCAGTACAGAGCCTGAGTTGGGCTTTCACTCGCAGAAAGAGATATTTACACTAGAGCTGGAGGTCTATCCTCTTCCCTACCCCCAGCCTGGAGAATCCATGCTGGGGTTTAATGGGACTTTGCACGGACTAAGCCCTGGTACTAAGTGTGACCCCCTGCCTTCATGGCAACTACTAAAAAGGGGCTACAAGAAGGTAAATGAAAATGGAGGTGTAAAATATTTCATCGGGGACAATAAGGCAGACAAGAAGTTTTAAACTGTGCAATAGTTAAAGGTGATTTGATATGAATGGCAAGAAAATATTGTGCATGCTCCTTACTTCCTTTGGGGAGGGTAATGCTTGATGAACCTGAATGAATAGAAGGAGAGAACCAGCATACTAAAAGCATTAAAAAAAAATACTCCCTAAAAATTCTATAAAAAGCAAAGAGCATTTTGCACAGCTTTCTGGAAGAGTCCCCCTAGATATTCATTGTTTGTATTTATGGCCATATCTGCATGGCAATCCAGAGAGAGGTGAAAAAACCACCATGCATATTCATCCACTTCAGCTGAACAGTGAGAAAAAAAAACCTTCCTGTCTTGAAATGTCACACCAATACATGTGAATTAACAATTCAGAGCATGCTGTCACAGGGAAAATTGCAAAAGTTTGCATTGAATTTTCTTATTCTGATGTCATTGTAAATAAAGACCATATGCAAGTGAAAATGATCAAGGAATATGCTTGACCATGTAGCAAGAAATAAGAGTAGACAGCATGCCAGAGTTTTCCCTGTCATCCACATTCATCCACCTGAAGTGCAACATTGCCCTGCTGACGGAAATCACAGTAGTGATGTCTCGTGTCTGTCCTAAAACCTTACAGAAAATGGGAGTCCAAAGAGTGAAAAAGAGCTAATGCCCAAAAAACAAAATTTCACTCAAATCAGCACTGCAACACAATAGTGAGTTAAATATATATTGAGGCACTTTATGTTAATGGACCTTATACAAAAGCACCTAGACTGCACCATTGAATGTGGTGTCTCAAGTCTTTTGAACTGTGCTGGTACCTACATTGCATTTATAATCATTGGTCCATGATACCTATCACCATAGCTCACAAATATATATATATATATATATATATATTTTAGAAATATGTTTTATGCTCTTAAAATAATCCTTTAGTGACTGGTAAAAATGAAGTGACTCAAAACTTATCTTGAAGCTCCAGGTACTTGCTGTTAAATCATTGAAATGCACAGGAACCGGACAGATACTATAGCACTGTCACTTAGGGGCATGTTTTCAAAGACCTACGCGTGTAAATCCAGGGGGAGGGGGGTTACGCGCCCATTTTCAAAAGGCCCGGTGGCGCGCGAAAAGCCCCGGGACGCGTGTATGTCCCGGGGCTTTTCTGAATGGGCGGGACAGGTGGTCAGGGGCCATGGCTGGGCAGTCCAGGAGGCGTGGCCGAGGACTCCGGCACAGGGGCAGGGGCATGTTATAAAATCGGGCGTATATTTGTGCGTGCCGGGTTGCGTGCACAAATGTACGCCCGCGCGTATGTTTTAAAAACTGCCCCTTAATTTCCAGGCTAAACCCAACACTACTGTGTTCGAATATTTGTATCTTCATCAGGGGTAAAAGTTACTGTGCAGTGCTGGACAGATATTAATGCTCAAATTATTTCTGAAAATGTTCTCTTAAATAAATTTGAAAAACAAGCAATCAGCATTGGACCCCGCGGTCTTCTTCTGACAATGCATCCAAATCTATGTTATGTATATTCATTGCCTATATCCTGAAAGCCTGAATGGCTACGTGTGACCTGAGGACTGGGTTGAGAACCCCCTGCTCTGAGGTATAGAAATAATCACAGGCACCTGGAGCAGAGCTTCCCAAATTTGCATATCATGGTGACTCTGTGTATGCAAATTTATCTCAGGCATATTCATTGTGAATATCCAGGAAACCCAATTGGCTGTGGGGTCCCCAGGACTGGTTTGGGAAGCCCTGACTTAGATCAAAAACCTTCTTTACATTCTATCTGTATCATTATGGCCACCAATACCTTTAATTCAAACATTTGTCCTGGAATTTACTTTCACAGTCAAGGCCATTTCTGTCAGCAAAATGTTCCATATTTGCAGCACTTTTCTGAATAAAGAAGCCCTGCTTTTAAAGGTGTTGAAAGTCACTTCCCCTTCAACTCAAAAGCGATGGCCTGAAATTTTGTTGCTCGTGAAATTAAAAATATAAGGTGCTTCATCCCCTTTTTTTAATTGGTGGTCATTCTTTTTTTTTTTTGCACTTTGAAATTTATGTGTGGCAATATCCTTTTAAAGACAAGTGCCTAATCCTGCACCCTTTAATCCAAATGAGGTTTCATAAGGGCTTTCTACAGTGAGAGGATGACATTTTTGACTCTTACTTCCACTTGGCTTTTGATACATGGCTATAACTGTAGCTGCTGCAACTTGTTTTCACACACTGATTCCTAGCTTATAGTCACCTCTGTATTTTTCTTGGTTAGTGTTGGAACTGTTACCACAGTGTATCTACTCCTGTACATTCCCCAAATGCATTACAATGTAATTGTTCCCATTGATCTCCATCTGGATGGCAGTGATATCCAACACTTTCCATAAGATGGAGACCTTTATACTGTGTCACAGAGTGGAGTTACACACTGTAAGAATAAGGATTGCTTATATGGTTCTTTAGGTTATTGATTTAAAAAATACTTACTAGCAGGACACCTTCATCACTTCATTCCTTTTGCAATGCGCTCTATTACTTAGGACTCTGCGCCTGCCCCAGCTCTATACCCATTCACAAATGGTATTTACCATTCTCAAGTCAACATGCTCTGATACTCTCAGTTGTTTCAGGAATTGCACAGTATCTTTTTGTTTCAAATGAGCAGTTGTTAAAGTAGGTTAGGAATGGCAAAATGCCCAATAGTATAAAATGTGTAATTTGAGGAATGCAAATATTGGTGGGTCTTTCAGTTTTAGTAAGGAACTAGGCCTTTGGAGTGCCAGTAGAGTTGATCGTGATACTATTTATTTAGTAGTTTTTATAAACTGCTTTCCCAGGTTTAACAAAGCTGCTCAAGGCAGTGAACAAATCAGCACAAAATTACAATAAAAACATATTAAGATTCTTATAACATGAAACACGACATAAAATATATACATAGTACAGCTTCTCTATAGATAAGAGGTCCTGATTTGATAAATCAGTCTTACAGTGCACAAGCTACAATTTGAACAGTTGTTTTCCGTTAAAACTGTGTGAATGTTTTACTACATCCTATACTATTTTTGTATTTTGCAGGCTGCAGATTCTGGTTGATCAAGGCTGTGACGATCGAATTGTAATTGCTCATGACATACACACAAAGAATAGACTAGTAAAATACGGAGGCCATGGCTATTCACATATCCTCACAAACATAATTCCCAAGATGCTGATTCGAGGCATATCCCAGGAAGCAGTTGACAAGATCTTGGTGGAGAACCCAAAACGGTGGTTGACTTTCAAGTAGTAGACGTAATCATGCATCTCACTTCATGGAGACGATGCTGATTTTTGCTTGTTACTGTGCTGCAGCCATTTTGAACACAGTTAATCTGCATCAGTGCTGTGAGATGTTTATAGATTCTCCTCCCCGGAGGCTTGTGATGTTTTGTTTTAGATCTTCATTAGAATATAAGAGGTCATATCATATTTCCATGTCTGATCCTGAGGGAGATTTGTATTTTAATTGAACGTCTCAGCATCATATCCACGTTTAGAGGAGGGGGAAAAAAACCTGCCGTCATAATTGTTTCCAAACACTGAATGAAATTGTTTAGCTATAGAAGAGAGAATATTTTTATTTATAGATTTATTTTTTTTTTTTTTAGCTCTTCTTATTTTGAAGGCACATCAACTGCATGCATGAAAAACTCTGCACTACTTGAGGAAGTTTAAAGCGTTTCCAATTAAATGACCCCCCTCCGGAGCAATTTAATGTTCCTTGTAATACTGATGATGCTTGTAATTATACTGCTGTTCTTTAATTAATGTTTGATAAAGAAGACGATGATTGTTTTTTTTTTTTAGCAGTTTCTGCAGAAAAACTACTCAAATCAGAGAGATAAGGCTTGGACATGTTTTTTAAGGAAGAAGAATGGAGTTCTCCATTAAGGGCCGTGCACAAAATTCAGTTTTGCTTTGTTTGTTTTGTGGGAGGGGGATGGGGAGGGTGAATGCCGTAATAAATAACAAAAATCTAATTTAGCAAAGTGATTTTATATATCCCTTAAACAGCCAGTGCTCTTTGTTTAAAAAAAAAAAAAAAAAAAAAAGTTTCTCATTTTTGTTGAATTTGCTTTTATACACAAAATGGATTTAATATGTGAAACAATATCCATATCATGTTTGTATTATAAATAGGCAGTAATAATAGTCAAAAGATATTATGTAATTGCCATTTAATGAATTGTTACATTTATAACAAAAGCCATAATTTAACAACTTTACAAATCAGTTTTCCAGATGAAAAAGAAAAACTTTGCTTCATCTATGTAGTTTTGCTGCTTTAGCATGTCTTTATTTTCTGAAAATGACAAGAATAATTTATTTGCACATATCAGTTAAAAATAAACTTTAAGCAGTTTGTCCACTTCCTTTACAAACATTGGTACAATTATAATGTTAACTAAGAAATGTCTCTAAATATGTCTTCTTCAAAAATAACATGTTGGTGAACGCAGGATTTCATTCTAGAGCAGATAGTAATCAGTCAGCGTTGAAATCGGTTGTAAGCCATCAGAAAAATCTGGGTGTATTACTTTCCTGACCTGTTTCTGAAAACATATTTCACATGATTGGTCACCATCACCTTATTTCCTCAGAGAGGAAATGTGACCCTTTGGGCATTGTTCAAACCTGTCTGTGCATTAGAGCTAGGTTCATCTTTTCTAGTGTACATATGTCCCTTCTGTGCAGGCTCTCGCTGCAAAGGATTGGTCCTGAAGCGTAGAGTTTTCCTTCAGGATGCAGAGCTGGCTGACTTGGCTGCTGTGGAATGCAGTTCTGGGCAGAGAAACACTGTACAATGGAACAATTGTTTTTTGGGGGTTTTTTTTTACAGATTTGTTTTTGAAAATGCTTTTTCGTGTTATAGAGGGGTTGTCAATAGAGGGAAGTAACTTTTCAGCAGGTTTTATATGATTTCAAAAGCAGAGGTTTGTGCTACTCTACTAGATTTAATTCCTGCTCATAAGCAATGAGCCAGGAATCAACAGCTGTACTGGGAATATTTGTGAGAAAGAGAATTTGTGATAGCAGAATCTTCCAGAAGAGAAAATATTATAGAAAAAAAATGTGGAAGGAGAGCAGTTTACTGGACTTCTTAAAGAAGATTAAAAACTATAGATAAACTTTCTGTTTTAAGTAAGGCATCTTTTTATAAGGGTAATGCAGCTGGTACTGCAGTTGCACTGGATGTTTGTGTTGTATTGTGAAAAAGCTTTTGAAAATCAAGCCCTTTAATGAGTAGAGCCATGGAGACTAGAAGGCAGACAGTTCAGTGTCCCTCAAATTCATCTGGTAACAGGAACGCAATGATATCAAAAGGAGGCCGTCATGAAGGTCAGACACACAAGAAGAATGCATGGGATAGGTTATGACAGGTGCCGGCTGAGAAGGGAAGTAGAAAGAAAATACTTTGCAACAGAAGAATATTCATCTCTGTACTTCTGTCAGTGGTCCTGAATGTCATAAAACAATAGTTTTGCTCTATTGCATCAGAGGGGGGGATCAAATTATCATTAAGCAGGAAGCACACGCAGCCAACTGCTGCAGAGTGAAAGAAAAAGATTACCCTACAAAGAAGTTCAGAATCGGCATAAAATGACTTTAAAAACCACCCCTCTTCCTACTGTAACCTAATGTAAGTATTGCTACAATAAGAATATAGGGTGAGACCTATCCTTTACCTGCTGTGCAGTAGACCCACTGCTTACTCTAACAAATGAAACTATAAAATAACTGCATCTGAAATCAATTATTTCTCCATCATTGAATTCATAAATAATGAGATACCTGATAGGAATGCATGAAATTTTATGGATAGCCAAGGGTACCCCAAGAGGCAATAACAATTCTGAACAGCCCTTATCCATTTCTAGGGGTTCTTTCTGCAAGAAAATGTCTTTATGTCTTGGGCAGGTCCGTCCATCCATGACCCCCTTGTTTGCAGTACTCTGGGCCATGGGGTCACTATGCTAGCAAAGATAGGGAAGGCACCTGGGGCTGTGGAGCTATCACTCAGACAGAGATGTCCACACCACCTGGGGGAGCAGGCGCTGTGCGGAAGAGAAGCCTGTGTTGGCTACCCAATCCCTGGAAACAACCGTGGGCTGCATGCATTGAGCATGCCTGGCATAATTACCCCTTGAGGGCACTGTGGCAGAGGGAGCTGTAAAGCCTGCGGTCGGCCACGCAGCCTGGCAGAGAAAGAATGCAGATTTACATCTGTATTGCTGTTGGGTGTATAGCACTTCCAGTTAGTTAAAGTAAACCACGTAGAGTCCAGCCTGAATCTGAAAGTATTGACTCCTTTTAAAAGGGGAGAATGCTATCTCTAACAAACCCTCTCTTATCTGAGCACAGATTAGAGGGCGAGTCAAAGGAGAGAGTTAGAGCTGGACAATAACCTTACTGTTTAGCAGGCATAATGTTATATTCCTGTATCCTTTACACATTCTATTCTTTCTCTCACAGCCACTTCAGAACAACATTTTAAGAAATCTTTCCTGTGGGGCAGCAGCTTTTTTTTTTTTTTTTAACATACAGTTTGTTATACACTTTGAGATTGATTCACCCATTTTGATGCCAGAAAGGAGGCTGAGGCAACTAGCTGTTCGGGCAGGCTGACAAATAAAAATGCCAAGCTGGAACAGAGACTGCATAAGGTGAAAATAGTTGATAATGAGGTATTTCATGCTCACCTTCCATCAAGCCAGGGAATACATTAACTGTCTCATTTCCTTATGCATAAGCCTCATTATCACTTATCAGAGTTGCTCTGATGATGTCAGTCCCCTATAGGAAAAGGCAGGGAAACTGCATTGAACATGATCAGGCTCTGATTGCAGTCTGCACTAAGGGCAAGACATTAAAAATGCCTGCTTACTGAAACACTTATCCACTTCAACGCCATAGGAATCAATTGGGAAAACACTAGATTCTCACACTTGGCAAAAAAACAAAGAAAAAAATGTTTATTACAATGAGAAAGAAAACTGTCAATGTCTTAGCCAGAAGCAGGCAATGGGAAACTACAGATATGCAAGGATAGCATGTACACAAATTAAAAAAAAAGAACATTTCTGCTTATCTACACATTTATTTGCATTGCTGTCATGGCCTAATGGTCTTACACAGGCCTAAAAGGCTAGCAGCACTAACTGGCAGAGCTTCATCTGCCATGCCCATCATCGCTGCATCATTTTCCCTGCATCCTCAGCCATATAGGAGAGGGGCCTGCCTTCAAACACCCATCCCTCCCTTCCTTGTACAAAATCCCTGTCACCTTCTAAACACTGCCATTATACAGATTGGCTGACATAGTGCCTTCTAGGCTAGGATGCCAACAGCACTTCCTGCTATCAGTACTCATGGCGGTAACTATGCAATGTATAAATAAATGGACACATCTGGAGGCCAAAGGTGACTATTGTCACTCATTCTTCTTGCTATTTTTCTAATGCCTGCTATTAGCAAAGAGAATGGGATACTCATCAGCTGATCCTAGGTAGCACAAGCAAATGGTCTCTTTAAATGCTAGTAATGCATATAAAGCCTGGGGACAATTTTCAAAATGGGCCGGCAAGTGAATTTTCAAAGGAAATGCCCCCTTTTTGTCCTATTTATGTGTGTCCATTTTTCCAACTTTTCCAGAATGGGTGCTCTTGCTTTCAGTCTCTGTATGTGTACTGTGCCATTTTCATCATGTGCTTTGGTCTTGATCCTCTATTGCATGCCGTAGAACAGCACATTTTGGAGCGGTGAAATTGGCGCTGTTTTTCAGTGCATGTCTTTTTTATAGTGCATGTGGCCTCTGCAGGATGTAACAAGGGGTGGCATGGAAATGAGATACGCGCAGAAAATCCAAGCAAAACAAATATCCATGCAGAATTGCGCTCTGAAGCCCCTAAGCAATAAACCCAGATATTTTTTTTCATAATCTATAGACTGCCATCACAAGGAGAAGTAGTAGATGTGGATAGCATGCAAGGAGAAATTGCTGTTAATAAGGAACTTAAATTTATCAGACATAGATTAGAGCATGCTAGCTCATGTTCATTTAGAAGTAGGGAGATACTGGAATCCTTGCCGAAAGCTGTGGAGTCTAACAGTGCTCAGGCACCAGTGGGCTTGGCATCAACAAGTCGAGATGGTGTCACTGAGGTCACAATGGGGGACAGCCTTGGGTGCACTGATCATCGGAACCATATAGCTTACTAGATCAAGGGTCCTAAGTTTCAGAAGGACCAACTTTAGGGAAATTAACAATTTGTGTTAAGGAAGTCATGTCAGTGATAGGGGATGGTACAGAGAAACTATGGACAGCAGTAACAAGAAGTATTAAAATGGCAACAAATCTTTGCTCAGGCATGATAACAAGAGGAAGAGAATAAAAAGACTACTATACTTAACCAAAGAAGAAGTAAAACAAAATATAACACTCAGAAAATGCAGACAGACACAGAATGAGGAAGATGGGGAAAATTCTATGCATACATTGTAGAATAAATATTTTCTAATGTTATTCCTGGTCTACCTTCTTTTCGTCTCATATAATGACTTCTGTTTTAGAACTTCCTTTTCACTCAAAAGGATTGCTTCTTTTATGATCTTATTGTACTGTTTTATGTTTGAATTTGTAAATATTAATTTATGAATATTTTTCCTTTAAACCACCTCAATCTCTCTTGCCTGGAGGGGTGGGATATAAATAATTATAAATAAAATAAATAAAAACAGTGGTGACCCATGATTGATTCTTGGTTGAAAGCCTTCCTCTGTCATAAGACAGTAGTGAGTTAGTGGTCTGGGAGTGGGACTGAAGATGGGAAGAGAAATGTCTAACCCCTTCATGATCTGTCACCAACCATGTGGGAGCTATAGTGGCAGATGCCGGTGAGAGGGGGACATGCAGCAGAGATTTGGAAGGGACTACAAAAGCATTCAGCATTTCTGACATGTGCCTGTTCCCTCTCCGACCTCTCTTCTGACTTCTGCCACTTAATTTTTCAACCTCCCGACAGGTGCTTACACTTAACTCCTGCCCAGGCCCAGGTGCTAAAAAAAAAACCCCTGCAGTAACGCCAGCGCAGCTCTCTGCATTGCCCATGAATAGTTAATTGCTCCTTTGCATGGCATTAGCATGGACTCATGCTAAACCAGCCGCGGCTTTTTGAGCGGTTTGCGCGTGCGGTTTTTCCCGCACCGACCGTGTTATTTCATGCATAAGATTAGCGTAGGAACACGTGTGTGATATCACATGCAAAAAAAGCTTATTACATTAGCCCCATTATCTCTGTTTCCTGCATATTGTCTTCCATTGTGCTACTCTTTTGTCTATTTGTCTTCTGTGCATCCCGCCTTTTAACTCTTTGTTCATTCTATTACCCCCTTGCATCGGAGTTTCTCCTCTCTTCTCATTTCCCCATCCTTCCCAGCCCATGCCGCAGACTCCCTGAAGGGCTAACGTCCAACAGGAGGAAGAAGAGGTCTCCTGGAGGCAGTGAGAGGATCTCTGCTCTACCTAGAAACTGCAAATGCTCTCCGCCTTCTTTCCCACTCACCTTTTCTGCTTTTTTTCTTTTTGCAGGCATAATGGTACCGTCTGCCTAAAGGGAACCAGAGATAGAATTGGAATAGAGTAAAAGAAAATAGTGTGGCACAAGCCAGCTCCCATGATTTTCCTCAGGAAGAAATGTTTAAAAATTCATTTTTCCTAGCAAATGGGGATAATGGCTACCTCGTGGGCGAAAGAAAGGTCAAGTCAGACGTGTTCCTTCTGTGAGCAGGAGTACTCTATTTAGGGCAGAGGCCTCGGGAAGTGAAGAAAAGTCACATAGCCACATGGCTGGTTAGCCATTTGTGTGCAGGAGAGGAAGATGCAGACGATCCTGCTAATAAAAGTATAAGTGGATTCTGCCTACTGCTTGATCCAAATATTTGTATTTGGGCCCTTGCGAATGAATTTTTGAGAGTTTAGAAATGCACCAAATAATGACCACATATCCCTTTTCCCAACAGTAGATATATGGGGAAAACCAGATATTTGGTTGCAGTTCATTTCCTGTAGGCCAAAACCATCAAGAGGTGAATCAATTCTGTGTTCTTTTCTCATTGTAAATTAGAAGTAAGCGGTTACTAAGCATAATGCTTAAGCCTCTCTCCTTATCTCACATCTTCAAAATGGCATCTCTGGTCCACCCACAGCTACGAAATAGTGCCTGTTAAGTTACCACGTACAGGCTTTCTGGTGAGATGATGCTGTAGAGTGCCATCACTACCATTAGCAATGCATGCAAAGATACATGAATAGTGTTAATGCCTTTTCTTTTTTAAGTTATTATAGTACAAAAAAGTTATATAATGGTCTGCAATCATCTTTTTATATATATTTGAAAAGCCTAGGATTTGAAAACAAGGTACTCAAAGACCAGAAGTAAATACTGTATGAAACGCCTTGTTTCTGTAGAAGATAGTACTTATGTGACAGGAAGAGCTTTCTCTAAAGAAAAATGGATCTTGAAGGCTTGTTAACTCAACATTTTAAAAAGTTTCATGTTCTCTGCTGATTGGGATTAAAACATGTCATTTGATAGTTTGTGGATATTCTAAAACTTACTGTATGCTTTTTTTATTTGAACCATTGCATCTATTTTGAGATTCTTAGCATCTGTTTCTTTCCAACTAAACTTGTTTCTGAGTAATAAACATGTATATTTAAAAAAAAAAATTATTTTACTTCTAGCTTGCCATTAACTCTAAAAATGTTTTTGGATGGAGGCAGCATGTGTTGATTACTTTACATATTCTTTTCCTTGTACAATTGTTCTTCACCATACAATGAGTGCACTGAAAGTTTCGTAATAAACAGGCAGCTCACAAGAACCAAAGCCAAAGCATGGGGAAAGCAGCAAGATTAGAATACATCAAATGAGAGCAGACTGAAAGAATAAATTTTCTGTAAAAATTGTGATCTATACAGGACTTAATTCACATAGACACTTAACAATAAAGAATATTTGTTTTGGCGGTGGAAGCTCAAACATCTGTTTTAACTTGCTTTATATATATATATATATATATATATATATATATATATATATACTTTACTTTCCAAAATCTATATAGGGCTCGATTCACCCAAAATCATTTTGGCCTCTTGAGGACAAATGGAGCATGAAAGCAGCTGTTGGACCAAAAAGATATTCATTGTCTAAAAAGAGATTCTAAGTGTATTGAAGGAGTTACCCTAGACATTCCTTCAACAGCTTCCACACTATCCACGGGTCTTCCCACAAACACTTATTCACCCAAATATATATATATGCATATTTTATTCACCTCTGGGAGCCCTCAGCCATGAATATATTAACTTTAGCATGAAGCTAGCATAAGTTTGGGCTGGAGTCCTACCACAGTCACACATATACCAATATTTCCTATGAGTGATTTTACCCTGTATAAAATAAGAAAAAATAAATAGGAAAACTAATTATAACAAATTCCCTTCTTTTACTTTGCTGCATAGCTTCCCCTACAATTTTTTGAATAATGATTCCCTATTTTTAAGCACTAACATTTCATTTCTCATGCAAAAGTTGCATTTAAAGGGTCAATGGCAGCCACTTTTCCTGCCAGAGATACTTTCAAAAACTATTCTGCTCTAACCTACTGTCTATATTAGCCTATGTATTGTGCGTACTATGATTTTAATTATGCATGTTCAGTTGTTATCCACCAAGACCTGTGGATTGGTGGAACAGAAAAATTTTAAAGTAAATAAATAAATGTGGTCACATCTTGCACATTCAAGCTTGCACGTCACATACTTTCTACTTGAATGATATATTATATATATATATATATATATATGTACCTTTTGTGTATATTAAATAAGCATATGCAATACTGCTAAGAAGAACTCCAGCATACCAGCTATTTATAATCACAAGCATTACTACAGAGACATTTTTCAAGTTGCTCATGATGCTGTACACATATACAACTCAAACCTCTCTTTCACCCCACACACACAAACAGCAGGTGATGAATTTGTTGATCAGGTTCCCTAGGTCTTATGTTAGTGCTCACACATTAAGGCAGAGCCCACTGTAGGAGTACAAGTGTGATCGTGGTAAATATCCCCATGACTGAGTTCTGGTTGGTAGGTACAGAAGAGAATGAACCCTTGTGTGCAGTGTTGAGAAACAAGTGTAACATGAATATAGTATGTGATGAGTCCTCCTTTTTGTATGTTAGTAGGTGATAATGGTATCACCTTTCACCCTGGGTATTTGTAAAAATTTATATCCCCATCTACCGGTTCAGAAGAGCATTGACATATTGTTCACTGTTCCACAATTGCACACAAGTTTAGCCTCTTGAAAATCCAATTTTACTATGTGAACCATGCTGCAGATTTCCTGTTGCTGATTTCTGAAAAAAAATGAGACCCTTTGTTGTTTTTTTTTTTCCTGAGGTCTGTGTACATGGGACATTTCCCTAATTCCTATATAGCAATTTTGCTATTTTATATTGAAATAAAAATGTTTTTGCTCAATAAATGAAACACTGCTTTTCCTTGTTTCCCCATTGATTCCAGTGGAGCTGGGTGGTATAAGTGCTTGTGTGTTTCTTTGAATGAGACCGCATGATTGTTGAAGTGTGGGCAAGAGTGCTCAGTTTATTGTCCTTAGTTTAAGCTAACATCTGAGTAGGCACATTATTCAGAAGGCTTCCTCTGCCCAGTTTCAAATCATGGTGAGAGAGTGCGTGCAAAACTGAAAAGGGATAATGAGGAATAATGTATATTGCATGAAGTTTATAACATATATTATATAATTCAAAGTGGGGCATCAGCCTAAAATGTATAAAGGGGTTATTTGGTTTTCTCAAGGAACACAGGGCCTCTAAGTTACACTTTTTTAACATAGAATGTGATTTTTTATTTGTGAAGCTCTGCAACTTTCTAACATACATATTTCTATGTCCCTAATTTGGGTGAATCGAGCCCTTAAAATTTTCTGAGTTTTACAGATGCGAGTCAGGTAGCACTGTATTTTTTTTTTCCACTGCTAAGATGTCCCAAGGTGGATATCCTCTGCCATCCACAGTTCACTGAGTTAGGGCTTACAAATCCATCCCGAAGACTGGGAAAAAGTATTAATTCTGGAATCTTCATTAGTCAGCATAGATGATAAATCCAGAAAAAGTGCTGTATTTATTGTTATTCCCTCCATGTGCTTTGCCTCCATCTAACTTAATGTAGACCTCATCCCCAGGCTCTAAATGAAGAACCACACTGTTACTGGCATAATCGTAATTCTGGTCAGCATCCTGAGCGATGGCACTTGCGCGGACCTGCACAAAATACACATGTGTTAATACTATGTTCCTGAATAATAGATATAAAACAGACCTTTGAAGAATTCATACTCAGTGTTTTTTCATTATTTTTATATCTGCCATACCTCTAGACAATGGTTTTCCTGTAAAAATGATGCTAATGGCAAGATTTTTCCAACAGCAAAAGCAATGGTATTGTAAACAGTAGCCAGTGATTTGTGAGATCCATCAACACTGCAAAATTGGACAAATGTACATCTGTCATATTTAATTCTCCCTAAAGGAAAATATTACAAAGAGCAATTCACTTGTGGGTCAAGACAGCTATTACCCACACATAGGGATTGCAGTATCCTAACTGGCATAGCATAGTCTGGACAACATTCTCTCATAAGCAGCTAAATTCTACAAGTTATTGTAACATTAAGTTTTTCCGGAAACAATTGCTAATATAGTAGATGATATGGAAATGAAGAATAACAATTATACATATATATGTGTAGAATATAGTAATACCCTTTTATTTTATTGTATAGTAGATGATGGTAGATAAGGACCATTTGGCCTACCAGTCTGCCCAGTTTCCTCTGTATCGCTCCATGGTGAGACCGCACTTTGAATACTGTGTGCAGTTCTGGTCACATCTCAAAAAGGATATAGTTGCACTGGAGAAAGTGCAGAAAAGGGTGACCAAAATGATAAGGGGCATGGAACGGCTGTCCTGTGAGGAAAGGCTAAAAAAGTTAGGGCTGTTCAGTTTGGAGAAGAGACGACTGAGGGGGGGATATGATAAGAGGTCTACAAAATCATGAAAGGACTTGAACAAGTTAATGTAAATCAGTTATTTACTCTTTCAGATAATAGAAGGACCAGGGGGCACTCCATGAAGTTAGCAAGTAGCTCATTTAAAACAAATCGAAGAACATTAATTTTCACTCAGCTCATAGTTAAGCTCTGGAATTCATTGCCAGCGTATGTGGTTACAGCAGTTACTATAACTGGGTTTAAAAAATATGTTTGGATAAGTTCCTAGAGGAAAAATCTATAAACTGCTATTATGGTAATTAATAAGCAAAAGTAGCTTGTGATTAATCTAATGTTTGGGTACTTGCCAGCTACTTGTAACTTGGATTGGCCACTGATGGAAACAGGATACTGGGCTTGATGGACCCTTGTTCTGGTGCTCTACTACTTTGGGAGATGAACATATAAAGTCCCATACTTAACACCAGCTCTTCCCTCCCCACCCCCACATCCTTCATGTTATTTACTCCACCACGCAACCTTTTTCCTGTCACTGCTCTCTGTATCTATCACAAGCATGTTGTAGATAGATGACATTATGTTTTCTATAACAAACTAAAGTGAAAGAATCCCTTGCTTATGATCTTTAAGTTCTGGACCTCTGTTCACCATTTGCAGAACAGGTCCTGATATCTTATAGATTACAGTCATGGTCAATTCTATTTTTATCGTAGAAAGACATTCTCACCAAATTGTTCATTTATACAACTCTCCCAATGTCACCAAAATGTCTGTTCCCACCACCACTACAGTGCTATACTTTTGGAGAAAAAAAAACCCCCAGGGTGCCTGTAAAGTTTCTCATCTACTTTTCAGCTTTATTCGCTACATCTTGCATCATCTATTAGTATTTTCGTTGTTTAGAATACAAGCCCAAATCCTCTGATAAAGCAACAGCTTCCACTAATTTCAGAATCTCATGCAAGCAACATTTCGATTTGTGCATAGCACTGAGAGCTAAAGAGCAGACATACGGCAGAAGACTTTTTAATATGGGGACTGGCTGCAAGAAGCAGTGCCCAGCTTTTATTTGGAAAAAAAAAAAAAAGTATGAAAATATAAGCTGTCAGGACCGAAAAAAAAAGGACACTTTAAAATAAGACCAAAGAAGAAAGACCACGGGAGCAAGGAATGGGCAAATGCCTATTTTAAAAACCCTTCTAGCTAGCACGGCTGCTTTAAATTTAATCTATAACTTGTACTATTTTGGTTTTGCAGGGTGAGGTATTTCATCTTTAGAAATGATCCTTTCAGCTAATTCAGAACGTCTGCTTTGCTGCTTGGTCCTTAGATAGGATAGCTATACCTAGCGGCATAAAGACGCAAGTGATTTACTGGCTTTGTAAATCTGAACTAAGTAATAATGCATGACTTGGCAATGTGCAATATGCTGAATTTTTTTTTGTCCTTTCTGAAATTCAGAAGAGATGAGCTGTAATTCATAAAGGTTCATGCATCCTTATCCTTTTTAAAAGTTTAAATGAGAGCTTTTGAAATTAATTTTTTTTTTATGTGAGCCAATCTCACAGTTTTGAAATGCTAGTAAAAAAAAAAAAGTTTTAATGATTTCAAATCTAATAGGCTGTTCAGAAGTTTATAAGGTCACAATGCAAAATAGCATGTCATGCTAACACAGGCAGTATAATAAGAATCCAGATAGTAACCACTCATTCAAATGAAGTTCTTTTCTCCCTCTGAGATTGTTAAGATTGTATGTTCCAATCTTTTTTGTAATTTCTTTTTTTGTAATGCTAATCTCATATACAGCACAATCGACCTATTGCCACTAGCCTGCATTAGACCTAACATAAAAGATGTTTGTGATATTGACTTTGAAATTAAGTGTGCAATCTGGAAATTGCCCACACAGTTCTAAAATTCACAGGTGCTTTCAGTGCATGTACTTTTTACCAGTTTTTTTTAAAAGAGAAAAAAAATGGGTGATTAGTGTAAATGGGTACATTAAATTACCCCGTGCTTTGCGCCTGCTGTTTTGTGCAGCACTGGGGGAGGGTACAATAGTGCATATGCTTTTGAAAATGTGGGCTGTTTTTCCTTCAATAACCTAAATACTCCTTCAGGCAGGTGGAAGCTTGTACCTACTTTTAGCTGGACTGAGTGAGGGCAATTTTCAGACAAGCAAATGTACCCAAGTAAAAGGCTTTGAAAAGTGCCTTCTAAATGGTTTATAAAAGTAATTAAAGATGATGGCGACTGGACAAAGGGACTGCAAAACCCTTCCTAGCCTGTATTTCTAAAAAAAAACTCAAGAACCTGCAATCTTAGAAACCCTGTGTAGTATGTGTACAGCTAGAAAGTCCTAGGAATAATCATTGATCTAATGTGCATTACCCTTTAAACTTTTAACCACCTTTCCATTAAAAGCTAGTCTACCGGGTGTTGCATAACCTTTGCCTCCCCCCCTAGCGCCCCACTGGATTATCCCACTAATATATATTTTTTTACCATTTTGTAGAACATTCAAGTTGGAATTTAACAGTACCTTACGCATTACTTAAATGTATTATTTATGGCCGGAACATACGTTAGCAACACACAGCATCAGATTGACCGTATTAAGTGTATTGCATTTTGTGAGGCGCGTGATGCTGGAGCAACCTTTATAATGAAAAAGTGGATTGCCGAAAAATTAGGTTGAAGTGAAAGCTGGGTTCACAGGACATGGGGTAAGACTATCGATGAGTGTCTTAATGAATCTGATGATAGTCGATCGCTAACAACAAGCAGAGAAAAAGCTATTCCCCCACTCATTTTAAAGCCATTTTGCAAGCTAACGGTGGGCACGCCAACTCTTAATTATATGTTGTTTAATTCCATTTTGAATGCTGATTAAAATGGTATATTGCATTTTTTAAATCTGATTTCTGGTTGCTGCTGCAGTGGGGGATGCAAAGGTTATGCAACACCTGGAATATTTGCGACATGAAAATTTTATCTAGCAATTGAAAGTTTCTAGGCTGTATCAATGTTTATGTGGTTAAATACACTCCTGATCTTTCCATGTCTTATTCGCTTTCAAAGCTGTCTCAGCCAAAGAAGGCATCTATGTAGTCTCAATAACCTGATATATTATACCAAACGTAAGCAACTTCAGTCCTTGGATGTCACAAGCTAGTCAGGTTTTAAGTGTGGAGATCACGAAAACCTGACTAGCTTGCGGCACTCGAAGATCCGAGTTTCCCAAGTCTGTATTACACTGGTTTTTTTTGTTGTTCCAATGAAAAGTATACCCTCCAGGATTAATATAGCTACTAGAATTCTGTTTTTAGAGCTGCATGTTGTTAATGCAGTTACATCGTGGATCCCTCTTATATGCACATTCTTGTGACCTAGGAAATGAACACGCAATGATCTGAAATCATGTGCAGCTTGAGAACGTTGTTTAGTTGCTAACGCATGATCTCCCTTAGTCAAGTTTTGCTATCTAGCATAAGCAGACAGTTCTGGAGGTGGATTTGGATTTATGACCAATAAAGTAAGTCTAATCAACGCAGTCTGCAGATATTTTTAGTAGGCAGACATTTGTAGTAGTTTTCCTAACTACTAAAAATATCTGCAGACTGCATTGATTATGTATCACTCTCCTCCTGCTGCCGCTACTGCCATATGAAGCCATGTGAGTTACTCTGAACATGGTTGCAGGCCTCTTCTAAGTTCAGTTGTAGGGCAGAATACCATATATTTAACATGGTAATACTAAGGGAGAAGTGGAAAAAGTTAGTAAACCTGTATAGATGCATCTGAAAGACAATGTATTTGTTACAAAGGAAAAGATAGTGGTATCAAATGGTTGTATATTAAATAAAAATGTGCATGCACCAAAAAATTGGTCCAAGTGAAATTAATTCTCTGGCACAGATTTTCCCATTCATACTTCTAATATTATTGCATGTCTTTTTCTCCTTATCAATAGGCACACCATACTCCCTAGGCATTCTGTCATTACTACAGGTAATAGTACTCTTTCAAAAGGGCCTATGATCTAAACAATTTTCCCATAGTCAGGAGAAGGGCAATTTTCAAAGGGATTTGCCTGGGTAACAAAGCTGAAAATTGCCCTCTTCTCAATAGCTGAAAATGTACACACTGTTTCCCTTTGAAAATTAGCTTACAGACCCAAGCTACCCAAGCAATTTAAAATGTACTCCCAAAATGGAAGAACCTTCTGTGCAGGGGTCTCCAAATGCAGACCTCAAGGACCACAAACCAGTTGAGGTTTCAGAATTTCCACAAAGAGTATGTATGAGATCTAATTGCATGCGCTGACTCCACCGCATACGAGTTTACCTCATGCATATTCATTTTGGATATTCCAAAAACTTGACTGGCTGGGTGTCCATCAGGACAGTTTTGGGAACCACTGTACTAAATTTTAGTTTTTAAAGTTTATGCATCTCTGGTCCTGGACTTCCACAAACAGGTTGAGTTTTCATGATAGCCACAATCAATATGCTTGTGATCTATTTGAATAAACTGGAGCCAGGGAATATAAATCTCTCTCATTCATATTCATAGTGGATATCCTGAAAAGACTTGTTTGAGGCTCTTGAGGACCAGAGTTGGCCACCTCTGTAATATGGTTTGGCAGGATCTTTTGCTCTTATAAATTCTCCCCATTAAGAGGAAGGAGTGCAGAACTCTATTTTGTATATTGATAGGTATGCATCTTTCTTTTATTTCTTTAACACACTTGATTTTGGTTTAAAATAGTAATGAACAGACCAATCACATTTCACCTTTAAAGCACACTGTTCAAGGGTAAGTCTTGTTCTGGATTGAGTGCTCGGCCTCCATCATATTTTATCTGCAGTTACTGATGTCCCCATTTGTACAAGGTCCATTAATAATTTACATTTCACTTTATTTTCTGCACTGAATTATAAATGGATAAAACATTATTGTTAATCACCATAATGAAAATTACATTTCATGCATCATTTGGTGTTCAACATTTTCGTGAGTGGGAATACCCTAGACTGCTTCCAGTAGGCTGCCAAAATAGAAATAGCTCATCTCTTTCACAGAAACAAGTACAAACTCCTGACTATTCTGCTGATAAGGGTTGTTGGGTTTTTTTCCTATTTCTCTTTTATGAATTACAGCAAGAGCATTGTCCAATCCTCCATCCTCTTAAGATAAGGTATTTCCAAAGCAGTGGACAGAGACAGAACAGGAAAGGAGTATTTTTTGTCTCAAAAATTAGGAAAAATGTTTCAGCCGTTATTGATTTGTGATCCCTAAAATATTTGTAGGCAGTCAGGCCAAAGCTTTGAGTTTAAAAATAATCACTCTGATTGCACCTTTTTAGTTAACCAGAGCTCTGTTATAGAACTGAACTGAGAAGTCCTACAGTCATGTTCAGAGTAACTCTCATGACTTCCTATGGGTTTGATGTAATAAGGTGCACTTGGCAGAGCACACATTTTAATCCGCAGTTGTGCACACATGTTTTGTGCACAAACTTTACTGTCAATGCAGCAAGGAGGTTTGTGCACAAAAAAAAAAACCGGGCACACAACAATATGCATTGCATACTGATTAGAGCTCTCTCATGTAAACCCCATATTAATGATGGCATTAGCTATTACTCACCGCCCCCTCCCCCCCCCCAATACAGAACAGTGCACTGGAAACTTAATTCTTAATCAAAGATGAAGTAAAGTTTATATTGTGTTTATTTGTATTATTAAACTGAGTTTTTGTTGTTTTTATTGTACGGTGCAACATTGTTGTACACCGATCTGACCAGATCCGGTATCTGATGAACAGTATAGAACTAATAATAAATACATAATCTATGGGCAAAAGTTGGAATTTCAGTGCCAGTTGGGATTTTATACACAAAAAAAATCATACTTTGTACACACAAAATATGTTATGTTCTCTGTGAATAAAATATGATGTATGTGCCAAAAAACAAGTTTTCTGTGCTGAAAATATTTTTGTGTGCATAAGATATTTTATACAAGGAAAATATTTTCAAATTTCTGTGTATTTTTTAACTCCCATTAGCATACCATAAACTAACACAATTTTAGTTGTGTGTGTTAAGAAACTGTGCACTGAATTTCAGTGCAACACTTTAACATTCAGCTTATTATATTGGCCCCTATGTCAATAGCAGTAGGGAGGATGGAGAGTGATAGACACTGAAAGAACAAGGGTGAATTATCATGTTTGTTTAGGACTTTTGCAAAATGTGTTACTCAAATCTTATAATATTTAATACTTATGTTTATAATACAACAGAACTACATTTCCGTATTGAAGCATACATTGGAACATTACAACATCAGAAACATAGAAAAATGATAGCAGAAAAAAAACTGTATGGCCCATCCGTCCAATTAATTTAGCATTATAACTCTCATCACTTCCTTAGAGATCCCCTGTATTTATTCCATGAATTCAGATATTGTCGCTGCACTTCCTGTGTTTCCAGCTTTAAAAAAACCCCAAACATTGCAAAGTACATTTATAGCTAGTGAGATCAACACATTCAGCAGCACAACTATGCCACTGAATATATTTATTTATATTCTGCTTTTTGGCATTCAGGTATTTCCCTAACCCTAGAGGGGATATAATCTAATTTTGTACCTAAGGTGAGGGTGGGTAAAGTGACTTATGCAGGGTCATAAGGCATGATAATGGGATCTGAATGTTGGTTTCCCTGGTTTATAGCCCACTGCTCTAACCACTAGGCTACTCCTCCTCGCTGGCATTGCTAAAGTTATTCAACTCCTTTAGTCAGATAATGCTCAAAATCAGTGCTGCAGCTAACTTTGGATAAATGTGCTCCCCCCAGGAATGTCCCGGCCTACCTGTGACATTGCTGGATTCGTTTTTAGTCAAACAAAAACTTATCCGGCTATGGCAGGGATGGTCAGATCTGTATGATTTTGAAATCCTGGAAAATGGATAAATCCAGCACTTAGCCAGACAAAGAGGCTGAAAATTGACACCCCCCCCCCCCCCCCCAAAATAAGATATTTTAACTATCCCTGTTCTCCTTTTGTGCTAAAGTTTTCTACCCGAAAATTTGTGGAATTTAGTGATGTGGAAAAAAATAAAATGCCTTTCATGGAACAGCTGAATATCCACAAGGTCAACTCAAACTCCATTTTTTTTTTTGTTGTTGCATGAGAAGAAATATGGTGGACTAAATATCTCCAGATATTCAACTGTATACATAATCAGAAATCCTGCAGAACTATGACCACATGGAGTCAAGTTCAGAATCTGTCTTCTCTTTAACTCCTAAGGTTGACTTGCCTCAGCTTGGGTCTATGATTCTCCTCTGGGCCTGACCAGAAGGGAGACGGAGGGTAGGGTGGGTTTTTTTCAGCAGTGTTTGAATGGGAACTATATTGGATTTTCCCTTTGCCCTTGTGAGAAAAGGGGAAAGGAAGGGAAAGTTATTGTCTTTTTTTTTTAATTAGTTATTGTGTATGGTACTGCATTTGACATATAATTGCATTTAATGTCCTGGTGTACATGCCGCTATATATGATATATATGTTTGGAAATATAAGCCAGTCCGGGTCCTTTGCTGGGGTGGGTGGCATATAAATTGAAAGCATTATATAATAAATGAAAATCAAAAAAGTGTAACGATGTTCTAAAAATTCACAGAGGTGAAAGAGAGCCACATGTGGCTCCTAATCTGTAGGTTAAGTATCGGGGAGGTGCCATGTATGCAGCTGTCCTTCCTGAGATCATAAAAAGTCTCCCTGATACCCTGCTCCTAATCTAATTTGGTTAATTTGTGGCTAAACATTTATAAGAAATGCCTCCATTTTCAAAGGCCTTATAAAGCCTGAGGAGAAATCCCTTGGAAATGTGACCCAAACCAGGCCTTAATTTGTGGGGGAATGGCCTGGAATACAGTTCTGCCGCTCCTATTCAAATGTAAGAGGCAAAGCATCAGAGATATTCTCCTAAAGGGAGGAAGAGATGAACCTGGAGTAGCCACTCTGCTCCCTAAACCAGCCCCTCCTCTCCTATGCTGCAGGGAAGAGGAGGGGTGTGTGATCCTGAAGCAGACACTGCAGAGCAAATAAGTGATTTACCACAAATCCGAAACTTTTAGGCAGCAGTGCCAATCATTAAGGCTTGAACCCTGGTCTGATGATTGGCACTATTGCTCACAAGTTTCAAACTTGTGTTAATTAAACCCCTTTTTTTGTGTGTTACCCAAGGCTTAATTTCTGGCAGAATGACCCAATAAAATGGAGCAGAACTGGTGGTGTAAATCAATTGTGGCTCCCCCCCCCCCCCCCAGTATATTTCTCTCCCTCCCTACCCACTCTGGTTCCACTGTTTTATTTCCTTTTTGTCTACAAATTAAGCCCTGACCCAAGATCTTTATAGTTAGCTATACAATTCAGTTGAAGGATTAGCTAAAGGTTATTTGGGTTCCCTGTAATGTTACAGGTTTGATGCTGTAAGCCTGCATTCAGTTTTACAATAGCTCTGGTTACTATACAACACGCCTCAATGAAAACAGCAAAATATCCACTTCTCTCAGCCATGTAATTTTATGCTTATAATTAAGAGCTTACATGGCCTCAAGTGGGCATTCAACTGCCAAAGAGAACTAGCAAAAAGAAAAAGAAAAGTTGAGTCATTCGGGTAACATTTAAATCAAAAAATCACAAAGTTCACTTTTTCTACTTGTATTTTATTCCTGAGGATATATTTATCTTTAACATTTTTGAAAGCCACTTGGATTTTAGAAACCTCTCCCAAGCTTGTGAGGCTGCTCAACTACACATCATTAGAAACCCTACATGCATCCTACATGCAAAAGGGGAAGGTAGCACAACCAGTGATCTCAGAGACAGACTTTTAAAAAAAAAGTGCTGTGTCCATAATAGAAGGTGCACAGTTGTTTATTCCAAAAAAAAAGAAAAGAAAGAAAGTAATAAAGAGATAAATTTGACAACAGAAAAGTAAAGAGGAAGCAACAAAGCCAAGATACAATGAAAGTTAATCATTTGAGCAAACTGGACAAGACTGCTGTTTGACACTTAAATCTGTTCTTGGGATTCATCCTCAAAGGCCTTGTTTTACAGCGTTCTCAGTTTTGCAGTGTTTCCGAGGCCATGAACATGACCAAATGTAATCACTGTCTGCACCCTTCCTAATTTTACAGAGTGAGGAACGCCACTTTGGAAAATGCCCAGCCTCATCTTAACAAAGCTTTTCTGCTGTGCGGTCTATAGGAAAAAAGACATCTCTGAGAAACGAAAATAGTGCCCTTTGTAAATCCATGGCCAAGCTAATGCTGTACCCCACAAGTCAACAACCAAATTTTGAGAGTAATCTGTACAAAAAATGATAGTATTATTGGAGCCAGAGTTATGAAATCCATAAAAAGGAAAGGTAACAAATAATAACCTGTACTCTTTTGTGTGATCCTGGATTAGTTCAAATGAAATGGGTTTTATTTTATTTCTAGTAAACTTATTACAAAAAAAAGGGCTGTTTGCTGCTTTGGGCATGTTCTGTATCCTCTGAAATCTATGAACTAAAGCTATTCTAAGGATAGGCCTCTACTCTCTGCAAACGCTGGCGGTATGCAAAAAATAATGCACAATAATATTCGCTGGACAGAGCCGAGTATCCTTTCATGAAACGGATGGGGGAGGGGGGAACGCTGGGGCTGCAGATTTCCAGGTATGGACTATTTATACGATTCAGGAATGTGAGGAATATAAACCCGATGGCCTCCCCTGGTTCAGCTTCGTTAAAACAATGCCAGGCATCGCGAGGAAAACGAAAGAGAACGTGCCTGCTAATTAATGCCGGGATATGCAGAGATAGCAGAAGGCAGCCGACATGTGAGATCTGTAATGCGCTCTCTGCCGCTGATGAACCTTGCATCACTCCGCATTTGCAGTGAAGAAATGTCTTCCATCCAGCCCCCCCCCTCCCCCCTCCCCCAAAACCCCCTCCAGTCTAGTACAAACGGTACAAGAAATATTAACTGGCTCGATGGTTTATAGATTTGATTACCTAATTAGAAAGTGGCTTGACTTGAACCTATGACCTTTTTACAACCCAACCTAATCAGTGACCAGGTAGGTTATAAATTTAGCATGCTACTAGGCAATGCTTTTGGTATCATCCCCCCCTTTTTAAAAATAACGTTTCATGCGTACTGCAGACAAGAGACATAAAAACAAAACAAAATAAAACAAAAAAACAAGATCGGTATTTACAACAGGCCCTTCAAGCGCTGATTCTGCTCTGCATATCCTTAACCTACCTAAAAACAACAACTAGTATACAGAATGACTGGCAGGGGGTCCGTCCGCCCCTGTACTTAGTGACTAAGGTTCATTTTATTTTTCATCGGGGCTTTCGATATTTTTGTTTAAAGGTGTCCCAGAATGAGCATAGCAGGCATTCCTGGCTTCTCACCATCTCCGGGTTGCTGGATGTAAGAGGCATTCGTGTATTTGCTCAGAAAGTGCAACCACCGGATGATGAAAAGACTTCACCAGCCGCAAGCCACCGGGTGCAAATGGGGACAGCTAGACCTGCCGGAGAGCCTGCATGTGGTTTATGACTGCAGTCTCAAATTAAATTAAGTGATCGAAGTGGAAGCACTGGAGCTGTTAGCAGGGTTTCCTCCCAAGCCCCTTTACGAGATATTTATGGCGCCTCTTCCTCCACGCTTCGCGCCATCTGCCTGACGTCAGGAGTCGAAGAGGTGGCGGCTGCAGTTTGCTTGGCGCGATCTTTTTCCGCCTTCTCGTGGGAATCCCTCATCTTGGCCGTGAATTGCTCGTTTGGCGTTGAAACGCTTCCGCCCTCCTCTGAACTTCTTGCAGCCATCCCAGCCCGTTTCAATACTCTTTGCTCTCAAAGCTCCAACTTGATTCCTTCTCAGGAGAGGGTAGATGTGAATCCTAAAGAGAAGAAAGCAATCTCCCGCCTTATTTAATAAGTGGATTATAACACTAAAGATACTGAGTCTGCGTTATTAGCCAATAACTTAGACCTGGATCTGAATTATGGAAATTGGACCGGATTCCGGTTTTTTTTGGAAACCCATTTCAGAATTGTAGTCCCGTTACAGAAGTTGCCTTTCTCTGTAAAGTACAGTTCTTCCTGTATTTCATTCGTAAGCCGCCTACGGAAATTGGGTAGATTTACTCTGAAGCTTTCTCCCAGTCCAGGGCTCGGGAAAAGCTCTTTGGGGAAATCTGCCATCCAGATTTGTTTAAATCCTGGCCTTATGGGGGTTTCTCATAGAAGGAATCCATTGTAAATCTCGATACTTGTACACTTCCTGCAGCCAGCACGATACCTTCCACCTGGCAGCTCTTATTCTGGCAGCTACGAACCATTCCCGAGATCTGACTTGTAGAGGGAGATTGTTTGCGAAGTTTTGGGTTAGACAATGAAGCCTGATCAGCCTAACAATCTAAATGAAATTTATACTAATACAGAAATACGTGAATTTACATCGGATTAGAACAGTTTTTGAAGTGCAGCAATTTAGATGGAAGCCTGCAGCTTCAGGCTATTTTTATAATTGCACGGCGTGCAAGATTTAAATCGTATGATTATTTCCAGGCATGTGATGAACAGGGCGAATAATAATAAAGTTGTGTAATGAACGGATATCCATAGTACTAATAGTTTTAAAAGGATGCTCCGTATGTGATGCATTCCGTAAACGATGAGAAATCGGGATCCAGCCCTCCAAGGCTTTAGGCTAATTAGGCAAGAAGGAATCCCTTAATGAAGAGTGTCATCTCTATCCACAGCTGTAGCTTAGTTTTATGAGAATACACGCTGATAGTGTTCGTTTTGGAAATATCTTTGTGTTAGATAAGAATGTCTTATTTTATCAAGAAACGGAATCGGAACAGTAGCGCAAATGTCTTAGGCAGTCAAACGAATTTCAGTGAACTCCTCATGTGAGATGCTCTTTTTAAACAGAGAATGCTTTAAAAATGCAGATATGTTTTCCTTTCGTTTATCCTAATTTTAATACGCAAAATAAGTATGGGGGTGGGGGGTGGGGGGAAGGGTTGTCAGATCATATTTAACGTTTTTCGGAAAATGGTTCTTAAGGTTTTGGGTTTCACTGATTCCCACTTCCAGTTTTGGAGGATGTAACAAACGAGCATGTAACAGCTCTTCTCAAACCGAGTTCTGTTTTTAGAGAGGCAGATGTTCAACAATATGTTACCAACTTATTTTCCTGACTTCACAACGTTGCCCTCTTTCTGGGACTCTCCGGTCTTACTGTGCCTATTTTTAATCTACACTATTATCAGATCCCGAACCAGTGCAGTTCCAGCATCCGTATCAGTGTAATTTCTTACACAAGTCTCTTCTTGTACTCTGTACAAGTTGCATCACTTTGTTGTGTAAAAAAAAAACCAAAAAACAACAACCCCTAAAGGAATTTATCTGTTTTTTCTAATTCGTGCACTTTTAAGTTGCGACAGTAAAACTTTTGACTATTGGTTTACTCTCTTCTTTTAAAGAGTGGTGGTGGGGTTTGTTTGATTCATTTTCAGTTACACCCCTCCCCCCAAGTCCCCCTTGCCTGTAGTCCCCTCTTTTTGGCCACCCTCCTCTCTCCCCCGACCCATCCCGGCTCTCTCAAGCTTTATGCCAGGGAAATCACAGTGACCCTCAGCCTGGAGAAGGTTTCCTTCCTTCCTTCCTCCCGCCCCCTCCAAGAACGGGAAGGGTGAGCGCTCTGAGACAAGTGCACTTTGAAAAGAAAGAAAAAACCCAAAACTTCCAGTGCCCGCTTTCGGGATCGGGGTGCGGGGCGGTCTGGCATGCAGTGTGTGTGTGTGTGGGGCAGAGCCCTCCCCCCCCCCCCTCACCTGGTTGTTCTTGCAGAGATCCGCCCACATGCTGGTGCCGTCGCCTCCCCGCATCAGGACGTGGTAGGTGAAGAAGTAGATGCCCGGGATGGAGCAGGTGAACTTGCCCGTGGTGGGGTCGTAGTGGTTGCCCAGGTTGGTGACCACGTCGTCGAAGCGGAGCAGCTCGTAGCCCTCGTGCTGGCGCTTCAGGCCGGCGTAGAAGGCGATCTTGGGCACCGTGCTGTAGGTGGCGGCGCTGATGGCCCCGGCCGCGTTCAGCCCCGGCGGCCCGGGGGGGCCGGGCAGGCCCGGCCGGCCCGCCTCCCCCTTCTCGCCGGGGGGGCCGGGCTCGCCGGGCGGCCCGCGGGGGCCCGCCTTGCCCGGCCGGCCCGCCTCGCCCTTGGGGCCCTGGATGAAGGTGGGCAGGGACTGGAGCAGGCTGTGCTCCCGCAGCGAGGTCTCCGCCGTGGCCGCCGTGCTGGGGGCTTTGGTGCCGTAGGGGTCGCAGACCATGCGGCAGGTGCCCAGCATCTCGTAGTGGGCCGAGGTGCCGGCCGAGCTGACCAGCACCGGGATGAGGATGACCAGGAGCAGCACCATCACCACCCCCAGCGCCCCGGCGGCCATCAGCCGCTTCCTGCCCACCACCAGCCGGCTCAGGGCGGGCCGATCCTCCTGCCTGCCTTTGGACGAAATCTTGAAGGCTGGTCGGGGTCCTCCTTAAAGCCGAAAACAAAACAAAAAAAAAAAAAACCCTAGAAAGAGTTGGAGCGCTTTTGTTTTTGGGGGGGCTGGGGGAGGGGTGGGGTGAGGGGTCAGGGTCCGGTCCCTGGCCGTAGCTGGATCCGATCTCAGCCTCTCTCTCTCACACACACACACACGCAGAGTCCCCCCCACGCCCTTCACTGCTCCCTCAGGTGCCAGGTTGCGCACATGGTCGTCGGTGGCGGCTTCTTGCCTTCCTGCGATTGAGGCGGCGCGAAGTGGTCTCGGCTTCCTCCAAAGGAAACGTTGCCCTTTTGCATTACACGAGAGAGAGAGAGAGAGAGAGAGAGAAAAAAAAAAAAAAAGAATCGCAAATCTTCACTCAGCGTGACTGCCACCTCCGAAGCACCTCGAAGCTGCACATCCACGTGGGGCAGAGCAAAGCAAACCGCCTCCCAGCACTAAGGCATCTCACACTTTTATGCTCCTCGTGGTCATCGACTTTTTTTTTTTTTTTTTTGCATACTGTGCCAGTTCGGTTCAACTTTCCATCTTAAGCTGACTTGATCTTCTCCTTTCTAGGTCCTCCTTCCTTTTTTTTTTTTTTCTTCTCCAAACAACCAGTGGCGAGAAGCGCTGAGGTCCTCCCGAGCAGCTCAGCGGGGGAAGCGGGAGAGCGCAAGGCAGGCGCGCTCTCTGTGCCCAGATTTGTCACTGTTGCTTCATTAGCTGTCGCCGCCCTGGCAGCGAGTCCCCGGGGCACCCTTTCGTGCCCACGCGGTGCAGGGTCTCCTCTCTACGCTTCACGCCCTCTGATGGCAGGCGCCAGTCTGAACTTACCCTGCGCCTCCCCGCACTTGTCAGATCCCTCTTTCATGGGCAGCTCAAGTAAGCGCCTTTTTCAGCTAAAACAATAATTCTACTCATTTCCTTCCAATAGGTTTTAGCATTAACTCTATTTTTTTTTTTTTTTTTTTTTTACAGCTGCCTTCCCTTTATTTCTGCAGCCCTCCTGGTTTTGGCTTCAGGCTGCTCCGAAAGGCGGAAGGCGCAGGGAGAAAGCAGCTCTGGCGTTGGCATCTTTAAGAGACAATCGGGTCTTGGAGGAAGAGTTGAAAGGTCACCAGGCAGCAGCGCGATGCCTCGGGGAGGAGGAATATCTCTCTCGCCGTATGAACGTAACCGTTCCTTATGAGCTTCCAGTCACAGAGCAGGAGAGGGTATAATCTAGTCGCCAACCTCTCCTTGCACGCCTTTCCTGGATGATTTTTTTTTTTTTTTTTACAGTTTCAGTCCGTAATGACAGCTGCATGTTTGCCTCCCCTCCCCCAGGGCTTTAAACACTAGCATTGGTCGGAATTGTGATCCACGCAACTTTTCTGCCTTGGTTGCGAGTGACTGGACCCCTCCAATAATTCTTTCCTCCCCGCTTAAAGTTTCGCATTGGAAACGCTGGGGGTTTCTCTGCAAGCTTCTCCCTCCCCCAGAAATGACCTAGGATGTCATCACCGAGCGCTGCAAGGTTTGACTTTGCTCCTGGGAAAGTGTGTACCCTCTGAGCTCCCTAGCGCTCCGGTCGCCTTCCTTTTTTATACTTCTTTCTTTATTAAGGACTCGTTTGCCCCTTTTTACTTCTCTGTTTCCCGCTGCCATTTCAGCTTCTTCCCGTTCCCTTATTTCTCTCCCTCACAGTTATATCGCCCCAGGCTTTTCCTCCTCGTTTTCTTTACATATGAACTCTTTTCAGCATTCCTCCTTGTCAAACCTTTTTTTTTTTTTTTTTTTTTTAATTTTGGAATGTCGCTTCTTTTTTCTTCGTCCTTTTCCTCTCTTTCTATTTCTCTCCCTCTCCCCTCTTCTTTTTTCACTTTTTCCTTTTTTTTCCCTCCAATCCCCCCCCCCTCCCCCGCCCCGTCAGCGGAAGGCAGGGGAGGAATAAGAAGAGGCAGCTGTGCCCCGTACGGGGCCTGCATCTGCAGTACTGGTGTGCGGTCCCCTAAATGAATATGAAATGAGTTAGCTGCCACTCAAATATACACGGTAAACAGGGGAATGCTTTGAACAAATACAACAAATTGATCTCTAAATCACGCCGCTGCATTTAGGGACAATGGCCGTCAGTCAAGCATAGGTGACATTTGCTTGTCAATATAAGACTGATGATGGCTGAGAGCGGGGGACTTCACTACACCAGGGCAGAATCAGAAATGAGCAACGTCACCCCCCACACACGAGCACACACGAACGTGTTCTCCTCTGATATATATATATATATATATATATATATATATATATATATATATATATATATAATTTTTTTATTATTATTATTTATCATGACCACGAACTGCTTTTCCTTTCTTTTCTGCTCCTCAACACAATAAGGTCAAGGAACCTGACACGGGGAAACAAAGATTCATCGATTCTTCCTTTAGAGAAGAAATGTCAGATTCTATTTTGCTCTTTCCTAAGAGACTTCCTAGCCAACCCTTCCGCAAGGAGGGAGAGAAGGGATTGGAGGAAAATCCTGCAGACGAAATACTTATCTGATCTGCCAGGCAGGCAAATAAGGTCTACTCCTTTTCCTGTATTCCTCTCATTTGTAATTTTGTAATTTTATTTTTCTCTTTTCCATCGTTGCTCTGGCTTTATCTAGAGCCCACTCCCAAGCCAGAGCCCTTGGACATCTGAACTCTTAAGGACAAAAAGAATAAGTGTTATGTTCCCAGTCATACACTGCCCTTAATATTTACTTTATTTATTTATTTAATTCTTTATTTAATATTTATTTAATATTTACATGTCTTTCCGGAAGAATCAGGGCTCTGGCAGAGCAGGACCAGGGTTGGGGAAGAAGGCAAGGTAGTTTCATTATTTAAACATACAAGGCGCTGCAGATTTTCTTGTCTAAAATCTTGCCTTTTACCTTCCTTCCACTAAATAATTTCTACTAGGGTCCTGACATGATTTAAAAAAAAAAAAAAAGAAAAGAAAGCTTTTATCCAGTTCTACACAAGCACATTTTGGGCAGATAGATTAGCTCAGCTGCCAAGCTCAGGAATATATTAAGCTAGTGGTAAGAGTCTTTTGCATTTCAAAAATTAAAACAAGCACCTAATGTATGAAAAAAGGTCCTTATAATAACTGGAAACAGATTATCTAGTGGAAAGCAGGGAACATTTCTAATAGATTTTGAGTAGTTTTATGGCAGTTCATGATGGTTACAGCAGCAGTAGCAAACATAAGATTTTGATGTGTGGATAATATGAAAGTTATGACTTTGTGGGGTTTTTTTTTTTATTGAATGAAACGGATGATGTTATTGCTTGTCTTATTTTGTTTTGCTTCTTGCACTTATTGCTTTGTTGTCAGTCACTTTGAGCCCTTGTTTGTACAGGCGAGCGAGAAATGTAAATAAATAAGTCAATTAGTGAAACCCATTCCAGTGAACATTGTAAATAACATTTTTTTTCCTATGCACAGAAAGATGGAGTTGATTTCTGGAATTATTCTCCTAAAATTACAAGTGTGGAAATGCGGTGTCCATGCATATTGTGCTCTGCCAAAAGGACCATGTGTTGGGATTTTTGAGCTGTACTCTTGTTAAACACCCTGGGGATACTAGTTTACATAAACTATTCATTTACAAAAAGTGTCATGGAGGGACCTTATGGCTGTAGCGTAAATGAACAAAATTCAGCTGATTCTGAATTATGCCCTAGCATCCTTTTGAACTGCGATTATGGCTGATAAAAAAACAAAAGTTAAACGTTATTTTCTTTTAGAAATATAACACATCAGAAGATTGCATTGCACCTTTCTCTGCCTCCCCCTATGTGTATCATAGTTTTTAGGAGTGTGCACTTTCATCTTTTTCATTTAAATGTTTTTTTTCTTTTTAAAATTTCATTTGTGTTTATTTCATTTATTTGAAATGAAATAAACAACAATGCGAATGAAAAAAAAAATGAAACTGGATCAACCTGTCTGCTGAAAAAGAAAAAACAAGCACCTCAAATATAACAAAAAATATCAGCCCTCCCCACCCAAGGCCTGCTCCCTCACTCTCTGGATGCCTCTTGCTCCATCGCTTATCTTTACAATCCAAATGGGGAAAGGAGCAATCCCCAGTTGATCCCATCCCCTGGGTTGGTAATTCAAAATGGTGATGGTCGGCCCTGAAATCAGCACCTTTTTGTTGTATGGAATATTTTGGACATCTCTACACCAAAATGGTGCCAGACTCAGGGCTGGGGCAGGAGCACATGGGGATTGCTCCTCCTTCATATGGATTTTAATGACCAATGCGAGTGTAAGAGGCATCCACAGAGTGGGGGACCCGAGCTAGTTCTAGTGGCTGCTCAATAAGAAAATTGAAAGAAACAAAAAAAAATAAAATCAGTTTTTCTTTCATTTCATTTGTGTTTAGTTTGCTTTCCAAACAAAATGGGAAAAAAATATTATTAAAATTTCCTGTTTTGTTTCAAACGAAAACACTCAGTAGTAGTAAACTTTTCAGCAGATAGGACCACATGGCCCACTGTATCTACTCAGTTGACTTTACTGAGTGACCACAGACCTTCCTTAATCTAGTGGCATCTCACTTCCTTACCCTTGCCCTCTGTGCTTGCCCCAAGCATGCTTGAACTCACTATTTTTCTAACTGCTCCCTCAGACAGGGGAACATCCATCACTCTCTCAGTAAAAAAATTACTATTACAATGTTTTACTCTACTGTGTACTGTATTTATGATTATGTATTAATATGTACCGTATTTTATGATAATGCTTTGTAACACTGTTTGAGTGTGATACCTTAGAAAGGACATGATACAAAAGAAAACTAGATTAGATTACATTTTCTCCAATCTTCTCTCCTTTCACCTTCATATCTGATCCCTTGTCCTAAAGTTGATTGCAGTCTTTCCTCTTGTTTCACACTCCTTTGTGTGTCTTCCATTTTGCTTCCATGGCCCCTATGTGGCATAGAGGGTGTAGGTTAATAGTCAAAGGTTGAGTTATGTTAAAGTGGAGATTTCCCCCTTATGGGAAGTCTGCAAAGGATGCAAACATTTACAAATGTTGTAAGAGTTACAAGAAGTGCAAAGGTTGCATTGAAGGGAAGTGAGAAGGTGCCAGTACTTAAATGTCATGTTTTGATTGGAGGGGGTTTACAGATACAGTTGCTCCCTGACCAGTAGTTCAGTGTATCCCCTAAGGGTGTGATTTAAGGAGAAGGTTATAAAAACCCTGACTATATGGCCTGGGATTTTCCTCCAATGGTGCAAATCTAAACTGAGGATGCAGCTGTGACTCTCTCCCAGGGTTACAGCAGGGGAGAAGCAGGAATTAACGCAAAGATTCTCACACAGAGTCTCAGTAAGCCTGCAGGAAAGGAAACGTAAGATTTTTGCAATGCAGTTTTGCAGATTTAAAGAAACCTGTACTTAGCTGTGGTGGGAGCTTGCTTGGACCAGGAGGCAAGCTGTGCCAGCAAAGACTCTCTGCAGGGCTCGGTGGATTCCTGCCTGCAGAACCAGAGGGAGGTCTTCCTTGAGCTGATCAGGACAGTGTGAGTAACTAACTGTGAGTATGAAAAGGAAAAAAGGGCCAGCATAGGCTGAAGAAGATACTGTGTAACGAGAAAGAAGACATTTTTGCTTAGAGAAGAGAAGGTTTTGATTAAGAACTGTGATTTTTGGTTTTGTTATTACTACTTCCTGTGCATTTTAACTATCTTTTATTCTGAAATTACAGAAGTAAACTGTTTTATGTTGGAGCACAATTACTGAGTGGACATTGGTTTATTTCTTGGGAGTATCCTTGGTCCAGTACTGACCCTGCACATTATCCTGCCCCAGCTCACGGCCCCAGAGATTTTTCTCCCCACCTTGGGAGAGCAACTTCAGGATTTCTGAATGCTGGGAATGTGACTCCTAGTGGAACCTGAGTTACAAAATGCCACCCTACATGGGTTTGAAAGTGGCTGGGTGAAGACACGTGTGCTCCAACAGTTTTGGTGCCTTTTGCAAATACCATGTTGATTTTGGTGCAGAAACATCTGAAAATGACTTTTTACCTTTTTGTCATGAAAATAAAAGATGGCCGCATTTCCCACTGGCGTGCAGGGAAAGGCACAAAGGAAGAGAGTGATCATATCAGCACGGAGATGTGGTGATGCAAGATATATCAGACATCACCATCCAAGCGACTCGGGAGAGCCAATCTCAGTGGGGTTGGCAGCAAGGTACATGAGCGTGAAGTGAATCCATGCATACCGTATAAGCCATCTTTGCCAGAGAGCATGAGGTGGAGGACCTAAGCAACATAGCACAGCAGTTGTCCCTCTGACCTTACAGGCAGTCCAACCATCAACCCATGACATAGCTTAACAACTTCGTGGACAGATATGGTTTAATATTGAGTGGGATGATACTGTCAGGTGAGCTGAACATCAAGAATGCGATCAACTCCAAGAATCACTTTCGATTCAGGTGAGATCCATGTTTTGGAGAGATGCAGTCTATGAACAGCAATCCAGAATGGCCAGAAAGGCTGGCAGAGTGGTCATATGAGCCACAGGTGAGGAAGAAACCTGTATAATGCTGGACAGCAAAGGAACTGCTGGACCCTCATGATTGCCGTATTTATCTGAGAGGAGCAGCAGGACCCAGAGAGTATGGATGCACTTGGCCAAGACCATTAGCAGCAGCGAACTTACCCACCACACCACTGTAAATACAGAGACATTATCCACCTTGTCCCTAGAGCTCTGAGAGTAGGTCCCAGAGGAAGTGAGTGGGGAGGTAGAAAGGGGGCCTGAACAAACTCTACCCAAGACTGTCCTGGAGGAGCCCTTGGTTATAGAGGAGCAAGATGTTTGTGGAAGAGAGGCAGTCCCAGAGCCCATGATACCATTCCTGATTCCCATCTGAAGCAGAGGCTGCAGTCACCTGCATCAATTGCACAAGGATGCACTAGGACCACTCCCTGGCTCCCAATCCCCCACTGCACTCAATTGGCAGAGGAACTCAGAGCGACAACAGCCGGAGATATGCCCCATCTCCCCCATTATCCCGGGCCAGTGAGGCCACAGCTAGTTCATGGACCATGAGGGTGGATCGTTTGGAGGCCCAGAGTTCCACCACTATGGAGCAAGTTTCCATCACCAGTACACGGGGGTGTCTCCTGAAGACTGAAACAGTACCTGACTTTGTAGGGTTGGCTATAGGGTCCATCGCTGAAGAGTTCTCATCTTCCAGGATTTCCCCAGGACGGACCATCTCTAGCCCTGAAGTAGAAACCCACACTGGCAGAGAATGCTGGGGCTGCCCCGTGAGATCCCTAGGTTGGATACTGAAGTAGATATAGTGGATCTGTCACAAGTCCCTGCTCCTGCAGAGTTAAGCACCAAGCCCTGGGTAGAGCCTGGTTGTCCCAGGAGGAAGAAACCGCCGCAGTGGTCCCACAATGAGCGGTTTGTGAGAACTGTCTATGAGGTGTGGGATTATTCTTACCCATATGTCTCACTCCCCATGATGGCAGCGATTAAGTGGAGAAGGGAAGACTGGGTACTGTAAAAAAATCTACAACCACATCAAGCAGATAAAGATCTGGCAGTGCCCCATGATCCAAGCCACCATAAAGAAGCAATTCCATCTGTGGCAAGAAGGACACAGCATCTAGTAAAATGCTGTGATCGTCGGCAAGGAAGGGAGACCTTGACCCTATTCAAGACCCGCATCCTGCTGGGAGGCAACTGCATTGCCAGCCTGGTATTCACCTTGAGTAATTCAAGAGAATTACCTAAACAAGGATGACTACCTAAAAGGACATTTCTCTGAGTGTTGTCCTCTATTTTTGAGTGTCTGTGTTTTCTTTCAGGTGAAGCTGATGCAGCAGCACCTTGGCAGAGTCATTTGATTAACTTAAAAAGGACTTGAACTGTTACAGGTGTCTACTATTCCCTGAAGTAGATGACCAGCTCAGAGAAGTGAGCTGGAAGAACAGAAGATCTGTCTTCAGTCAATGGATTGTAGCTTTAATTGCCTTAGTGTGCTTAAGTACACAAGTAAGAAAATAAATCTTATTTGATTCTTTGTTATAAATTAGTGATTTTCTGTTCTTATACTGTTTTTGGAGAAAAAAAATGCAAGAAAACTTTGGGGTAAAAATAACAAAAGGTTTGATAACATAAAACAAAATATTTTGAAAAAATATATAAAAAGTGAAAAATGCTCGAATTTCTGCATCTGTCTCTTTCCTTATTTCTCTGTGTTTTGTATTATGTCTGGAGGAGTTCAGGGAGTCCTAAAGGGAAAGTTGTTTAATTTGATTTTTCTGTACAGGAAGAAGAAGTAGGATGTGTCAGTAATAATCTCTTTCCCCTCCCAGGGAAAACCATTAATTGAGGATGAGAGAGACTGCATTTCCCCCTCCCGAAGAAAGATTGTAGTGGGTGGCGTGTGAGAGAATTTTGGGATCCCAGTCTGGACCGAAGGATTAGGGAAAGGTATTGATGATGTACTGCAAAACTGAGAGACCACTCGGATCTCTTCCCGAGATCTTATGGCACATTAAACTTGGAAATGTGGAAAATGGATTACAGAGAGACCACGCTTATCTCCACTTGGGATCTAAATGGCGAATGTCTGGTGAAATATAACAAAGTGTGCTCCCTCCCAGGGTACAGGAAGAATGATATACTAGAGAGTGCTAGGAAATGTGTTGTCAGAGCATCCTTTCTTCCAAAGGAAATAATGTATGATACGGGACATTGTGCTGTATTAACCTGTTGTGTTACAGGTTGCATCCTTTCTGATTTAGGTGCATTTCCTGCGCTGGATGTAGGCTATCCAGACTCAAGATGATCTCCACCTGGAGGGAAACTTTACTGCATTCATATCGTTCCTGCCCTGATAATGTCATATCTATTTCTGCTATATATATAAGAAAAAACGTTATGGTTTAACATCACAATTTTTCTTTTTGCAGGAGGGGGAGAGATGTGGCCCCCATGTGCCAAAGAGGGTGTACATTGATAGTCAAAGGATTAGTTATGTTTATGGGACGTCTGTAAAGGCTGCGAGGGTTGCTAGAGGTGTAAAGGTTGCATTGAAGGGAGGTGAGAAAGTGCTTAAAGATCATCTTTGGGTCAGAAGGTGTTACAGATAATACAGATAGGTCCCTGACTGACAAGTAAGTGCAGAACCTAAGGGTTTGGTTTTAAGGAGAAGGTTATAAAAACCTTGACTCTACTTGGCCTGGGGTTTTTCTCCAGGGGTGCAGATCTAAACTGAGGATGTAGCTGTGACCCTTTCCCAGGGTTACAACAGGGGGAGAAACAGGAGTTAAGGCAAAGATTTTCACTCTGAGTCTCAGGAAGCCTGCAGGAAAGAAGATTTGAAGATTCATAGAAGATACTTGACTATGGTGGGAACTTACTTGGACCAGGAGGCAAGCTGTGCCAGCAAAGATTCTCTGCAGGGCTCGGTGGATTCCTGCCTGCAGAACCAGAGGGAGGTCTTCCTTGAGCTGATCAGAACAGTGTGAGTAACTAATTGTGAGTATGGAAAGGAAAAGAGGGCCAGGGTAGGCGGAATAATATACTGTGTAACGAGAAAGAAGGAACTTTTGCTAAGAGAAGAGAAGGTTTTGATTAAGAACTGTAATTTTTGTTTTTGTTATTGCTACTTCCTGTGCTGTTTCATTGTGTTTTATTCTAAAATTACAGCAGTAAACTATTTTTATGTTGAAGCACAATTACTGAGTGGACATTGGTTTATTTCTTGGGAGTATCCCTGGACCAATATTGCCCCTGCACATTATCCTGCCCCAGCTCACGGCCCCAGAGATTTTTTCCAAACCCTGGGAGAGTGACTACAGTGCTCCCCAAGGCTGGGAAGGTGACCTCAAGTGGACCTGGCATTACATTTCTTTACCCCTATGCTTCTTCCACCATGATTGCTTCCTCTTTGTATCTCTTCCTTATGGCTCTTCACCCCATGCCCTTTTCTCCTTTTCCCATTCTTGAACCTGGCATTCTAGAATCCTCTGAATTCCAAGAAAAAACAATACTAATCTATATTTTATATATACTGTATAGGGGCTGCATTAAAGAATACCATTTGCAAAAGTGACTGCGCCAAAAGGTGCAAATTTACAGTTGTTGCGCATCCATGGTGCTAACTGCCATTTATTTTTCATTTGAAACAGATATGCAGTCTGAATCAACAAAGCCTATTTTTGGTTCAGTTTGTTTAAAAAAAAAAAAAACTGAATCCCTAGTGCCTCCAAAATCCCCAGACATTTTCAGGATTTTTATTTTGCCGAATAGTGAATGCTATTAACAAATAGCATGCATTATTTGTCAAGAAATGTAAAAACTCTGTGCCCCTCTTTTGGTAACTGGATGTTCTTTCCATTATTTGTGCCATTTTGCTGCTGTTTTGCTGCTTTAAGGTGCTCATACCACTACTTGTGCTGCTTTGCCCCCTCTCATAGAGACTCAAGCTGTTTATGCCACTGTTGGTGCATTTTACCGTTCTTAAGTGTTGTGATGCCTCTCATGGTGTCTTGGGGTACGGTTGCCTCTGCTGCCAATGCCTGCCAGCAAGTTTCATAAAACCTGGATGGAAAACCCCAAAAAGAGTAAAAACAAGTTTGCTTACCATAAACGGTGTTTCCGTAGATAGCAGGATGAATTAGCCATGCTGTCTGGGAAGCGTCGCGATCCCGAGTAGGTGGAGTTTCCCCTAGCTGATCACAGAGTTTTTGACTCTGTGCGTCTGCGTGTTCCCACGCGGTTCCCTCACCTCTTCAGTTTCTTTGTAGCCAAGCGAGAGGTAAGTCAAGAAGGTATGTCTGTCTCTTTGTGACTGTCTAGGGAGGAGGGAGGGAACGCATGGCTAATTCATCCTGCTATCTACGGAAACACCGTTTACGGTAAGCAAACTTGCTTTTTTCCGTTGATAGCAGGGCTGAATTAGCCATGTTTTCTGGGAGTCCCAAGCTCCCGGGTTGTGTCCTTGTATATTCATTGTTTGGAGGTTTGGACATCAACCCCTGAAGTGGTAGACAGTCTCATGTTCTTGTTAGTGATGATAAGACTGCTGTGTCTAGTGCCGCATCAGAGGTCGTTTGCTGTTGGAGGCAATAATGCGATGTGAAGGTATGAATGGACGACATGTTGCTGCTTTGCAGATATCAATTAAGGGATCTTTGTTCAAGTGGGCAACTGATGCTGCGGTGGCGCGGATTTGGTGCGCCTGAGGCTTTGTGAGTAGTTTAATGGAACGTTTATTGTAGCAAAAAAGTATGCATTGCGATAATCAACTGGCTACGGTCCTTTTTGAGACTGGTTGTCCAGGATCATTTGGATTAAAGGAAAGGAACAGGTGAGAAGGCCTCGAAGTTGATTGAGTCCGTTTCTTATAGTAAGCTAACGCTCTTTTACAGTCCAAAGTGTGTAAAAGTTTTTCATGTTCGTTAGTATGTGGTTTTGGCATAAAAATAGGTAGAGTTATGGTTTGATTAAGGTGAAAAATGTTACCATCTTAGGTAGAAAGGAAGGGTGAGGACGAAGGGTCACTTTGTCATGGTAGAATTCTAGATAAGGGGAGTAGTGAACCAAGGCTTGTAGTTCGCTGACTCTCCGTGCGGAAGTTATGGCAATGAGGAAAATTGTCTTCCATGTCATATATTTGATTTGGCTAGAGTCTAATGGTTCAAAGGGTGGAAGCATTAATTGTTCCAGTACTACGTTTAAATCCCATGGAATTGGGGGTTTAGTCACCGGTGGGTGAAGTCGGATCATTCCCTTCATGAATCTAGAAATCAACGGATGGTTAGAAATTGGAAGGTTATTAAAAGGTTCATGAAAAGCTGCTATAGCAGTGATATGAATTTGTACCAAAGTGGTGGCTAATCCTGCTTTGTAAAGTGTGTGCAGATATTGTAGTAATTGAGTGGCAGTGGATGAGAAAGGGTTTATGCTCTTTGGAGTACACCAGTCCAAGTACCGCTGCCACTTTCCTTTGTAGTTACGTCTGGTTGAAGGTTTCCGTGACGCAATAAGAATATCCTCTAGTTGAGAAGATAAACCTAAGGGAGTTAGTATTTGCCTTTCAATCTCCATGCTGTGAGATGAAGGGATTGATTCATGGGATGAAGTAATGAGCTCCCTTCCTGTGTCAGAAGATGTGGCCGATTTTGTAGCGTTATTGGTGGATGAATGGAAAGTTTCACGAGGTACGCATACCAGGGCTGTCTCGGCCACGCCGGGGCTATTAAAATCATGTCTGATACGTCTTGGATGCAGTTCTGAATCGTTCGCGATATGAGTGGAATGGGTGGATAGGCGTAAATCAAGCCTGGCGTCCATGGAATGAGAAAAGCTTCGGGAGCAATCCTTTGATTGCTGGGATAAATTGAGCAAAAGGTCTGGACTTGTCTGTTTGCTTCCGTGGCAAACAGGTCTATTATGGGAAACCCCCACTGAAGATGTTGTGTGCCACTTCTGGATTTAAGGTCCATTCGTGTGGATGAAAAATCCGACTGAGACGGTCTGCTGTTACATTGTCCAGACCTGGAAATTTATGTTGCTTGAATTGATACTTGGGCTTTTATTGTCCAATGTAGAATTCGTGTTGCTTCCTGACATAGAGTCCAGGAACCGGATCCTCCTTCCTTGTTTATGTAAAACGGCTACCTGGTTGTCTGTATATACCATGAGACTTGATCCCCGTATTTGATCCGAGAACGTTTGAAGTGCCATCCAAATGGCAGATTGATCTTGTATGTAGATTGATCTTGTATGCAGATTCTTGAGGGGACCATAGACCCTGAGTTTTTGGTTTGTCCAGATGTGCCCCCAACCCTTGTTGGAGGCATCTGTGGTCAGAGTTATCTGATGAGGAGGTAAACGGAATGGAGTTCCCTAGGAAAGGTTTTTGGGAAGGAGCCACCATCGAATGTCCTCTTTCATTGCGTATGTAATTTGAATTCTGGTGCTGAGTGGCTGTATGAATTGAAACCACTGAGTCTTTAAACCCCATTGTAAGCGGCGCATGTGAAGTCTGGTGTGAGGAACCACATAGATCGCTGCTGCCATATGACCCAGAAGTTGGAGAACCTGGCGTGCAGATGTCTGGTTTCTGTGAAGCAGGCTGTGTGCCAAAGATTGTATGTTCTGCATCCTGTCTAAAGGAAGGTATGCTCTCTGTTCCACCGTATTTATGAGAGCGCCTATGAACTGAAGTAGTTGAATAGGTTGTAGGTGAGACTTCTCGAAATTGATAAGAAATCCCAAACTCTGAAGCATTTGATCGTGTGTAATGTATGATCTCTCAGTGTAAACTGATCCGATGCTACTATTAACCAGTCGTCCAGATAAGGAAAAATTTGGATCGAAAGTTTCCTTAGGTGAGCCACCACCACTGCTAGAAATTTGGTGAATACTCCTGGGGCTGAAGATAGGCCAAGCAGGAGAACTTTGTATTGGTAATGTATATTCTGAACTTGGAAACATAGGTAACGCCAAGAAGACGGGTGAATTGGTATATGGGAATATGCATCTTTATGGTCAATGGAACATAGCCAATCATCAGCGGTAGGATATTTTTGAGAGAAGTCATTTTGAATTTCTCTTTCTGTATGTGTTTGTTGAGTAGTCGGAGATCTAGAATGAGTAGTAAACCCCCTGACTTCTTTGGAATAAGGAAATATTGGGAATAAAACCCTTGGTGATGTTGATGAAGAGGTATGATCTGATTAGATTGTTGAACTTGTAGGTTGTTCAATTCTGCTGTGAGGGATGCGTAGTGGGAATGTATTATCCTCTTCGGAGGAATATGAGGAAGAGAAGGAGTGGATTGAAAGTTTAGAGAGTAACCGTTTTTTATAATGTTGAGTACCCACTGATGTGATGTAATGGATTCCCAATTGTGGAGAAAAAATTGAAGGTGTCCTCCTATGAATACTGGTAGTGGTGGTGGCTGTATTAATTTCAAAAAGAGGAAGCTTGTTTTTGGTGAGGGGCCAGCATTTGCTTTACTTGTCTTTGTTGTCTGGCATGACCCCTAGAAACTGGTGGAGCTGTGTTTCTTGGTGGGACATACGGTTGAGGCCTGTACTGTGAATATGGCCTATTGTATGGTCTCGAGTAATACCGGCAACGGTAAGGATAAAATCGATGTTGAGATTTGTGAGACTCTGCAGGTGGGGTAAGGGAAATTACAGCTGCACTTTGTTCCTTCAAATGGGAGACTATGTCTCCAAATTTATCTCCAAAGAGATTGTCTCCTTTGCATGGGATATCGGTGAGTTTCTCATGTACATCAGGGCGAACTGCGCTGGCTCTGAGCCAAGCAATACGTCTGGCCGCTATAGCCGAAGCGGACACTCTTGCTGAAGATTCGAAAGACTCGTAAATAGAGTGTAGTAAATGTCTGAGACCTTCTTCAATATCTAAGAAAGATTGGGGAAGTGTATTGTCCTCCGATAGACATAGTAGACACAGCTTTTGGAGTGATTGAAGAGGTACTGCATAGTGTAGAAATGATGATGTTGTATTCTATTTGTGAGCATGGAGGAGTGATACATCTTCTTTTCAAAGTCATCCAGACATTTATTCTCTCAGACCGGTGATGTGTTCGAATGCAACTTATTACGCTTAGCTTTGGATAAGGCGGATTCTACCACAATAGATTGGTGGGGAAGTTGGGCGGACTCATAAATTGATGAGTTACGCATCTTGTACCTAATATCAATTTTTCTTGAAGTAGCAGATGTTGAGAAAGGAGTTTTCCAGATTTTGAATAGAAGATTTTCCAAGACAGAGTGTGGAGGTAGAGCAGTGGGCTTGGGAGGAGATTCAAATATTTTTAAGATCCCAAGCATTTCAGCCCTGGGATCAGGTACTCTTCCGGTTTCTACCTGAAGAAGACTGCGTACTTTCTCAATGAATTTTGCATAAGTCAAGTCCTCCGGAGGAGAATAAGGTTCAGGTAGGCCTTCCTGAGGATCAGATGGCATTCCTGTTGAAGAATTCAAAGAGTGAACTGATTCCAGAGAACCTGGACTAAGTGGTTGAGTTGGTGTATGTTCTTTGACAGGCTTCAAAGGTTCAACACATGGAGGCGAGGCAGGAGAACCATCTAGAAAATCTTGTGGTGGTAATTGCTTAGTTTTTTCCAGTTCTTGGAAAAAAGAGCTGAGAATATCTGAGATTTTCGTCATAGTAGATGCCGCCAAAGTGCCTTGTGGAGGAATATGTCATATTTGTTTTGGGGCTTTTGTCGGAATTACCGCAAACAAAATGTCCTCAGGCGATTTTCCTTTTTGCTGGCCCTGAGGAGGTATAATAAGCGAAGGGCGAATACATCTTGTTAATGGAATTTGCAAGGTAGGAGAGCGTCTCTTTTCTCTAGACACAGATAAGAGACTGGCCAAAGAACTTTCACTAGGAGGAGTGTGACCTGATGATAAAGAATCAGATGCAGATAGACCTTCAACATCTACGTCAGAAGTTATGGAGATTCTTGATGAACTTCTAGAATGCCCTCTCCTTGCTGAACTTTCTTTTGTCATCTGCTTTGAAGAACCTGTATGGTGCAACTTATGGTGATGTTTGCCCGATCTATTATGATCTGGTGATTGCACCTGCATCTTTTTTGCACCATGTGCCTTAGGAGCGTCGTGTAATATCTTGTGCGCCGCAGATGCGCCGTGTGGTTGGTCGTGCGCCATAGATGCTCCGTGCGCCGTATGACGCATGTAGGATGTGTTGTCATGGCGATGCGCCGTAGAAGTGCTGTCTAACTTAAATGCGACGTGGGTCACTCGTGTGTCGTCTATTTTTGAAGTGTCATACTTTCTTTTTAACGACGCTGACGGCGCAGGTTCTGACGACGCATTCCCTGGTTCTTTGTGCCGAAGTTCCTCTGCTGGTTCCCCAGCTTTTGAATGAGGCCTTGATGGTGTGTAAGACCCTGGCCTGGAACCTGTAACGGCTCTTCCGAGTCCTGCTGGTCCCAGTGAGGACGCCCGTTTTGGATGGGCCTTACTAGACTTCGCCGGTCCCGGCAAAGAATGTATGGAGGATGGTAGGGCCGAAGTGCCCGTCCGTAGTCTTTCCATCCTTGCGGCCCGGTGCCGCTGGGCTCGTGGAGACATCCTCCCGCATTCCCGACATGACTTTTGGTCATGGTCCAGGCCTAAACAGATGTAGCAATAATTATGTCCATCTGTGATGGACATAATTTTGCCACACTGACAATACTTTAAACCCAAAGGGCTTCAGAGCCATCTGGGAAGAGAAATCTTGAAAAAAAACATGAAAAATTCGACGAAAAAAATGATTACATATAAGAGATACCACCTGGTTGGGGATAAAAAGCGAGGATGAAACTTTCCACTCCAGCTAAAAATATTTTGTTTCACAAAAATGTTTGTCTCTAAAATAATGTTATAAAAATATTTCTTTACAAGATACTCATTTGGGATATTGAATTCTACATTTTTAAAGTTTGAACAGAAGAAAAAATATTATCTTATGAGGTGATTTTGTGGTGGAAAATGCATCGAGACATTTGAGCATTAGAATTCTGAATTTTCCCAGAATTATTGGAGAAACCCCTTTTGTTACCCTTAAAAGATTTTTCCAAGAGATCTTAGGTTTTGAAGATGGAAATTCTCCAGCTATAAATAAATGTTATTTCCTTCCTAATGTAAGGACAAAGACAATAGCAAATAGACTAAACCCACAAGAAAATTTTACAGAAATTATTGAGAACTCTTCTATCGAAATACTGGACAGAAACACTCTATTGGTTTCATTAATTGCAACCTTAGATGTGCAAAATGTAATGAAAAATTACTTCAGAAAATTTCCAATCTCCTTTTTCAATGAAAATATAAAACTTTTCCAGACCTATTCTCAACTACACAAATAGGGGCAGATTTTAAAAGCCCTGCGCATGTAAATCAAGCCGGATTTACGAGCGCAGGGGACTTGCGTGCCGGCGCACCTGTGTCGCATAGGCCGCTGGTGCGCGCAAAGCCCCGGGACGCACGTAAGTCCCGGGGCTTTGCTTGGGGGGGGGAGCGTGTCGGGGGCGGCACGGCATTCGGGGGCGTTCCGGGGGCGGGGGCCGTGGGCATGGTGCCAGCCCAGGGTCGTAACTTTCTGAACAAAGGTAGGGGGGATTTAGTTAGGGCTGGGGGGTGGGTTAGGTAGGGGAAGGGAGGGCAAGTTGGGGGGGGGGGCTGGAAAAAAGTTCCCTCCTAGGCCACTCCAATTTCGGAGCTGCCTCGGAGGGGACGGAGGCAGGCTGCTCGGCTCGGCAAGCGCAGGTTGCACAAGTGTGCACCCCCCTGCGCGCGCCGACCCTGGATTTTATAACATGCGCGAGGCAGCACAGGGCTTTTAAAATCTGCCCCAAAGAATTAAAAAAAAAAAGTTATGGTGTAAACACATACGAAAAACACTGTAGCGCACATGCAAATGGTTTGGGGGGGAAGGGGGGGGGGGGGAGAATTGTATTTTGACCATGAGATAGAAATTAGAGATTGAGAGAGAGCGCCTCTAGGGAGGGCCTCACTGTGTGCACCTATTTATATCTCTGTAGGAGGGCAACCTAATAGGTCGAGGTGAGGTATTAGTTAGTGCACCTATTTATATCTCTGTAGGAGGGCAACCTATTAGGTTGCCCTCCTACAGAGATAAATATATTAGTATATTAGTGATGGTTTAGGTATTAGTGGTGGTTTAGTGGTACAGTTTCGCATGTAGAGTGAGATGTACGAACTGCACAGTACACCTTGGTGAAGATTTGACATCATTTGGAGTGAGGAAATTCTGAAAAAGATGAAATTTTATACTATGTTCTCTCACCCTTGTTTGATGGACTCTAAAGGGATCAGCCCATTTTAAGGCACCTAAATTTAAGTGAGCAGGGGAGAATTTGTATATAGGAAGATTCAGGCACCAGTATTTTATATAAGGCATCTAGATCTTTTGAATATAGGGCTCTCAGGGGGTCATTCTCTAAAGGGATCGTACATGAAAAGTCCCTTTTCGCATGCGATACCTAAGTCGGGGCAGAGTTGGCCCCAGAAGAGGATTCAGGGTGGCACCGGGTCCGACACTGCGGAAACATCGCTGGTGGCGAAAGGTAAGGACCCTTATCGTCACCAATTTCGCAGTGGTGCGATGGCTGCCAGCTCGCAGGCCTGCCCCCCGATTTGCTCCCCGGCCCCCCGGTATCGCCGGATTCTCTAAGGTCACAGACCTTAGAGAATCCAGGCCTTAGTTTTCAAGATATCCAGAAGAAGAACACTTTAAGGGGCGGATTTTAAAAGGAGTACGCACGTAACCCTTTTAAACCCCTCCTGTGCGCGCCGAGCTTATTTTGCATAGGCTTGGCGACGCGCGCAAGCCCGGGGCGCATGTATGTCCCAGGGCTTGAAAAAAGGGGTGGGATGGGGCAGTCCGGGGTGGGGCGGGGGTGGGGCCAGAGGCCTCCAAAGGCAACCTACGACCGGAGGCAGGTGCAACTTAAATAATAAAGGTAGGGGGGGACTTAGGTAGGGCTGGGGGTGGGTTAAGTAGGGGAAGGGAGGGGAAGTTGAAGGGGTGAAAGGAAAGTTCCCTCCGAGGCCGCTCCAATTTCGGAGCGGCCTCGGAGGGAACGGGGAAAGCCATCGGGGTTCCCCTAGGGTTCGGTGTGCGCAAAGTGCACAAGGGTGCACCCCCTTGCATGTGCCAACCCCGGATTTTATAACATGCGCGCAGCTGCGCGCATGTTATAAAATCGGGCGTAGATTTGTGTGCACCAGGTTGCACGCACAAATCTACGCCCGTGCGTTGGTTCGAAAATCTGGCCCTAAGATATCAGTAGAATAACCCCAACACAAGCTGCATTTTGCCCAGTTGAGCTGCTTCAGGGGACATTAAGTGGACATCATGAATACATATTAACAATATAGGGACTTTCATTTTCAGTTTTTATTTTTCACCAGGAATTTATGTTCATTACAGGGTGTAAAAATGTGAAAAACAAGTAAAACAAAATAACTCCCATAACTGATAAATTACCAAGAAAATAAATTAAAAACTGAAAACAAATGTCCCTAAAGATAGGCAAAACAAATTACAAAAAAAAAATAATATATATATATTTTTTTCATTAATCTAGGAAACATCTAACAAATAATTCCAGTATTTATAAATCTCAATGAAACATTTTAAAACAGAAATACAATGAATTTTAAATTAAATACAGGCAAACATTTATTACATTTTCTGTATCTTCAATATGATAATTGATAAATTAATAAATGTGTTAATAAGGCTGGGTAGAATTAAGTTCCATTTAAATGTAATCCTTTAGACATATAAATATAAACATGAAAAATATATAAAGCTAAACATCTACATTTCAATGAAACTCCTCAAATAAAGATAACTTGTGTAAAGTATCAACTAAGCACTACCACCCCATCACCCCATTCACATTTTCAAAAAGTATTTTGTAAAATAAATAGTCCAAAGGGCAATTCATAGAGATAAAAATCTGAGTTCTTGCTGACAGCAGATATGCTTCTGCTGAAGCTAGAAACATCTTTGAGCCAAGCACTAGGAAGCATGGGACCTATCGGCAGTGCATTCACTGCAACACCACAATAGTGTGAGTGGTCTGGATGGGCTGCTGGAGAGGACATGCAAGAAACATCAGAGATCACTAGGGATGTACAGCCCCCTATATTCTGTTCCTTTGAAAATGACATTGTCCGTCTGGAGGATGGCACTGAAGTGACTCTCCTGCCCTTTTTCCCTCAGGACCTGGGAACGGGGGTGAGTGAGGGCTGGGGTGAGAGCTCCCCGGCCCTGACACATTTAAATGTAGGGGTCCGGACAGGCACCAGCCAGGCCCTGGCCAGGTTGCATGCAAAAATTATTTCTTTCACAGAGCCAAGCATCACCCTCTGAGGGAGTATAGTTTTTCTTCATACTCTTGGTTAGAGCCTAATTAAATATAATGGAATTGGATACATTTTCCTTTAACCTAATCATGTAGAATTATTTCTACAAGACAAATTCTTGGTAATGTGCATGTATAGTCAGTTCTGCACCTTGATATGTCCTACTTGTAGTTTTATGGGTTTTGAAATTAGTTATAGCTGCATAAATAGATATTTGCGCTCTGTTAGATTAATATATAGAGAACATGACAGTGTAATTGTTGTCTTCTTCTCTTTTTTCCCTTAATTGTTTTTTTAACATCTTGATCCCATTCAGATGTGAGCTATAAGACTTTGGTGTCAGCTTGGGGGAAGGGGGGGGGGTCTTTTCTCCTATTTTCTGTCTGTGTTGATAACGTAGATATTTTTCTTTTTGTTATATTTTGGGTGGATGATTGTATTTTCTGCAAACATACATTTAATAAATATAGAGTTTTTAAAACATGAAAATAAATCTTTCATTCACTGACTTCATAGTTCGATTAACAACGGCTGGGCATACGGGCTTTGAGCTTCTTTAGGACTCCCATTAAGAAATTTCAATATTAATAAGGAAAGGAGATTTATCTTGCTGATCGGTGCTACTGCTCACGGGTTTCAAACTTGTCCTAATTTAATCCTTTTGTGTCTGTACTACCGTATGTCCAAAATATGTGCACATATTTTTTCTGTGTCATTACAGTTAGTCCTATTTTGCATGTTTATCAACGATGCTGTCTTTCCAGATGCAAGGAAATGGGTTCCCTTAGGCTGAGACCATCACTTGATTGAAGCAGTGCCTGGAAATTTACTTTTACCTAAATCAGACAGTCTAAAAGCTTATACAGAACTAGCCAAGTCTGCAAATGTAAATAGAAAGAGGATAAGAAATGAGGTAGGGTTTGTGGCAATGTAAGATTCTTCTTATGATTTGGGGAATTTTGCTTCTGTTTCCAGGCCAGCTTACTGTCTACTTTAAAAAAAAAATGTGCTTCTCCTTAGCTACCATTTTCCACCCCTAGACAATCTCATTCCCCTGTAAACCTCCTTTCCCTACTGACACTTGCATTTCCTAATATGAGCCTTTAAGGAGCTCAGCGTTAGTAAGCCCAACTCTACTTATCGATCCAAGAACGAGGAGAATGAATGAATGAAAAATTTACTTTTTGATAAATTAAATTATGAATGCTTATGAGAGAGGCACAAATTGACAGAAGCTAGGGCTGAAGCCTTGACTAATGGTGCTGCTGCTGACACGTTTCAGACATGTACTAATTCACCTCCTTTTGGTGAAACTATAGATAATACAGTAAAGCCTTTCTCGTTAGCTGCTCATGCTACATCTATGCTGAATGGCCTTAATTTTCAAAAGCTTGGGCACTAGTTATATATGTAAAATAGGAAAACAGACATCCAAATGTCTATCCAAATGGGGAATTTCCAAACAGAAATTAATCTTCTAAGCAGAGTTGACAGCTAAAAGTGAGAATCAAAAAAATTTGAGAGGTTTGGAGAAATGGCCTTGCAAATGGATGCAGTGAGCTACATTTCAGTTTGTTATCCTTCTGTATTAGCCGTATGTTACTACAGCTGCCATTTAACAATCCAACTAGGCACCAGATTTAGGACTTCTTTCCAATAGTCAGATGGAGTTTTATTTGGGCCTTTTTTCTGTGTACGCAAACACGTGTACCTTAAGTCCTATTTTGCTGCACAACTGCTTGTCTTTGAATATGTGTCCCTATAGATTTCAGTATAATTCCTACTTGAGATTCTGAATGAGAGCAAGCACAGCAGTGCCTTGATTTACCTTCAGCATCACTGGTCCTTTTTATAATAACAGCAAACATTTCTGGGTAGGTATGCATATCATACATTTTTACTTCTCCAGATGAAGGCATTCAGCCTCATTCTTCGAGGCCAATGTACTAAAGTGCATTTGCCTGTGCAAACATGATATCATACATGAACATGGCAAATAATACATGCAATCATATTTCCAAAGCTATTTGCATGCTGTTTGCAGTTTTTGCATGCATAATTTTTTATTTTCATAGGCATTCAGAAAAATTATGCAAAATCGCTAATAAACTAAGAATTATGAACATCAACACACTAGTGATGTTTTCATTGTAAAATTGCACACAGAAAATCATGCCATTCGGCAATTTTCTGAAAAATGTAACTATACCTTGAGGAAGATTAGTTAACTTTTCTTGTGATAAACTCTGTGATATTATGTGAACTTTACCACAGAAAAATCACCATGAACCAGGTGAGCCTGACATCAGTGCCGGGGAAAAATGGTTGAAATTATTATAACGAACAAAATGATTGAACATAAGAACATGCCATACTGGGTCAGACCAAGGGTCAATCAAGCCCAGCATCCTGTTTCCACAAAACAGTTACATTTTTTAAGGCGTGAATTAACATGGAAAAAGGTGAGCCAGTTGATATAGTGTATCTGGATTTTCAGAAAGCATTTGACAAAGTACCTCATGAGAGATTCTTGAGGAAATAATGATCTATTGAGGACTGAGAACTGATTAAAAGATAGAAAACAGAGAGTAGGACTAAATGATCAACTTTCTAAATGGAGAAAGGTGAATAGTGGAGTACCCTAGGAATATGCACTGGGACCACTGCTTTTTGACATATTTATAAATGACCTAGAGATTGGAACAACAAGTGAGGTGCTCATACTTGCTGATACAATTACATCACAAGAGGACTGTGAGAAATTGCAAGAGGACCTTGCGAGAATAAGCGACTGGGCATTTAAAAGGCAGATGACATATAATGTGGAAAAGTTCAAAGTAATGCATATAGGGAAGAACTACCCAAATTATAACTACACAATACAAGGTTCCACATTGGGAGTAACCACCCAAGAAGAGGATCTAGGCAACATAGTGGATAATATGTTGAAACCCTTTGCTCAGTATATATGGCAGTGTCCAAGAAATCAAATACAATGCTAGGAATTATTAGGAAAGGAATGGAGAAACAAACAAAGAATATAATAATGCTTCTGTATCACTCCATGGTGCAACTCCATGGTGTGTGCAATTCTAGTCACATTTAAAAAAAAATATATATATATAGAATAGAATTTGAAAAGGTGCAGAGAAAGGTGACCAAAATGATAAAGGGATGGAACCATTCCCCTATGAGAAAAGAAAGAAGTTAGGGCTCTTCAATTTGAAGAAGAGAGAGCCGAGGGGAGATATGATAGAGGTGAATGCAAATTGGTTATTTATCAGCCCGCCGTGGGAAATTTCATTTCCCGTGGTTCGGGCCGATTTTTTTTTTGGCTGTCCTGAGCCGCGAGAAACGAACATGTACTTCCAGCTCAGTGAAGGCACGATTGGGAATCAGATATGTCATGGCTTCACATGTATTTTCCTATGACCTCAGACGTGACCATGACTGTATAGTTTATAAGCAATCTTACAGCAGCTACATCAATCCTCATCAAATGCTCACATCATACAGGCCAACAGATCACATGTGTGTGAACCTCCTACCTTAAATTGTGCTGTCACACATAGCCTCAGTCTGATCTGCAGAAGTCAGGTTGGGGCAAGGTCATTGTGTATTAGGCATCACTGATAATCATGTGGTGTAGCTGTATGCACATATGTGTGTACCCTGACAAGCTTTAACCTATATCTACTACTTGTTATGCTGCAATTGTGATCTATGAGCAACTTTAAAGCACATAGGCTGAGCACTCCTGTCCAAAAAAACTTTGCACATAGTTGAACTACCAACATCATTGCACACATTCCCATGCTTTCATGGTTGCATGCCATTGCTGATGCGCATACATGTGATGACATCTGTGGACAGCTGAACAGCTGATTTTCTCTAGGCTCTGCAGTAAGTGGTGTAACAGACTTCTACTGATAGTTGTGAGCAGGCCAGGTCAGGTCCTACACAGTCCATGTAGTCCTCTGTGTATTGCATTCTGGGTTGACCAAGTCTGGTCAGCTGAACTGGTTATGAGCCTAGAAGCTGCCTCCATAGTAAACACCACACAGTGGAGAATGTATTGGCCTACTGCTCCTACAGATGTCATGTGCTTGTCATGATAGGTGATGGCCTTTATGTGTTGCTATCTTGACAGACACACATTTTGTACCTCTGACAGGGCAGCATTTGGAGAGTGCTAGAAATAGTCTGACCCCTTGAATTGCTCATTTTACCCAAGTACACTCACAGTATATATAAAGTGTTCGCAGAGGGGCAGAGATGTGCAGGTGGGCTGGAGACACATCTGGTATGCTGTTCAACTTTAATGCTATACTTAGCATTTGGCTGTTGTACTGACCGTGGCCTCCCACCCACACTGATGTTTTACCACCAAGTAATTGGAGTAGGCCGGATAGTGCTGTTATTATGGGGTGTGCTGCCTACCCACACCTAGGCCTCGCCCAGAGGCTTGGAAATTAACGGAGGGAGAAAGTGCTGGTTAAGAAACTGCCCAGTGAATGTGGGAATGCTGTGATGCATGGAACAGGCAGTGCAAAGGACTGGTTAATGCTATGCCTTCAGATGAGTGCTTAGCATCATGCTGCTTTACACGCTGCATGTACTGAGAAACCTGGTTAAGGAAGGTCCCAAAAAACAAAACGGAAGTTGGTCTAGGGTAGCCATGGATGTGAAAAAAACAAAAACAAGACCGATGTATATATATATATATATACACATTAATTAATGAGGAATTTTAGTTTATTTTTAATGTTATGAGTCCCAATAAATAATATTGTGATTGTAGAATCATGAAGAATTTTCCATTATATATTTAATTAGCAGAGTAGGTAATATTTTATTTATTTATTTTTATTTTTTCTATACCGACATTCTTGTAGAGATACAAATATATATGAACGTGAGTCTTATAATTTATTTAAATTTGTAAAATGGAGGGATCAATTGTGTATGTAGTTTGAATGGTATTGTTTTCTTTTTTAAATATGATTATCAAATTAAGAAACATATTCTATTAAGTAAATGTATATTGTACGCGGTACAATTTTTGGAGCTAGTTTGGTTTTACAAGGTGAAAATATCCTTTACAATATTACAAGACGCAATCGATTTAGGATCAATTTAGTGTGTTTAAGTCTACCTATATGATTTGATATAAATTACTGGATCAATATCAAAGTTTAACCAGCTATGTTCAATGAAAGTAAACGGCATGGTAGCATATTTATTTTTTAATTAACCAAATAAATGAATGGCCTGGCTTATTTGATCCTCTCTTTATCTTAGAATCTGAGTATTCTGCAAGATACAAATAAAAAGTGGTTGTCGAATTAAAATTGTAACCATTTCTAAGCAGGTAATTATTCAATGCCTTTTAGATATTAACACGATATTAAAATTTAGTAAAAAATAACAGCTAGAAATTGTAACTAATTGCGTAACAATAGTGAGTTTAGTAATTTGGATTTTTTGAATTATACAAGCATTTACTTGAAATAATTATTTTTGAAAGAAGTATTTGTCTTGTTATGTAAACATATTGGGGTAGATTTTCAAACCGCATGATTTGGCGTACTTTTGCTGGCGCATCAGGCGCAAGCCCGCGGGATTTTAGTAGATATGCGCGTAGCCGCTAATATCCTGGATCGGCGCGCGCAAGGCTATCAATTCCGTATAGCTGGCATGCGCCGAGCCGAGCAGCCTACCCCCGTTCCCTCCGAGGCCGCTCCTAAATTGGAGCGGCCTCGGAGGGAACTTTCTTTTGCCCTCCCCTCACCTTCCCCTCCCTTCCCCTACCTAACCCACCCGCTCGGCCCCTGTCTAAACCCCCCCCTTACCTTTGTCGGGGGATTTACGCCTCCCGGAGGGAGACGTAAATCCCCGCGCGCCAGCGGGCCGCTAGCGCGCCGGGACGCGACCTGGAGGCGGGTCCGGAGGGCGCGGCCACGCCTCCGGACCGCCCCGGGCCGTAGCCATGCCCCCGGGCTCGCCCCCGGAACGCTCCCGACACGCCCCGAAAACGCCGCGCGGTTCGGGCCCGCCCCCGACACGCCCCCCTCAGAAAACCCCGGGACTTACGCGAGTCCCGGGGCTCTGCGCGCGCCGGTAGGCCTATGTAAAATAGGCTCACCGGCGCGCAGGGCCCTGCTCGCCTAAATCTGCCCGGATTTGGGCGGATTTAGGCGAGCAGGGCTCTTAAAATCCGCCCCATTGAGAATATCTTGATTCTATGGATCAAATATCTTGTAGATTAGCTCTAAAAAATGAGAATTAATATAATTGTTTAAAATTAAATACCTAATCTGCATGTTTATTTCATTTTTTAGCTGAGATTGACACTCTTATACAAATATGTATATGAATACATTTGTAGAGTGTGGATTAGTAAGGTAATTGTTGTCCTAATATTTGATGAGTTTTTTGGATTTGTCACCAATCCTTTCTTTGTTTTTAATTTATATGTGTTGTATAATTTTTCCTCTGTTCCTATCAAATACATGTGATATGTTGGTCCTCTTCTTCATATTGTGGTAATTTATGTGTGTAAGAACATAACATAAGAACATAAGAAATTGCCATGCTGGGTCAGACCAAGGGTCCATCAAGCCCAGCATCCTGTTTCCAACAGAGGCCAAACCAGGCCACAAGAACTTGGCAATTACCCAAACTCTAAGAAGATCCCATGCTACTGATGCAATTAATAGCAGTGGCTATTCCCTAAGTAAACTTGATTAATAGCCGTTAATGTTTACCGAATGGACGTTATACAATAAGGCCTGGATTTTCTAAGGTCACAGACCTTAGAAAATCCGGCGGTAACGGGGGGGGGGGGGGGCGGGGTGGCGAAGCGGGGGGCAGGCTTGCGAAAGCCGGCAGCGATCACACCTCCGCGGTGCGATTGCTGCTGGCTTTCGCACCCAATAGCGCCATCGTAAAAGGTGGTGCTATTGGGTGTGAAACTGGCAGCGAAAAGGGCCCTTACCTTTTCACCGTCAGCCCCGGTGCCGCCCCAACTCCTCCCCTTCCGGTGCGGACGCCACCCAGAACCCACCCCGATCTAGGTATCGCACATGAAAAGGGACGTTTCACATGCGATCCATTTTGAAAATGACCCCCTTAGTTTGATCTTAATGTAAGTTTGTATTTTATATAATTGGGTTGAATTTTTTTATATGTTCAATAAATATTAAATTGTTACTTTTGCAGCCCCTGATGCAGCTGAAAATGCGAAACTCGACCGGAGTTGGGCATTACGGTTTCTAAACTGAATTCAATACATTTACTTTCCAAGGCATCAGTCTTGTTTTTGTTTTTTTCACATCTGAGAAACCTGATACCTGGATTTGGGTGGGGTGGGGTGTGGTTGGTGTTGCTTTGCGTGCCATGTGCCACAGGCATTGCGGAACTCCTATTACCTAGTCCCCTTTTTCTCTCACAGTTCTTGTTTGGCACCTCTCATATCAGGCACTGTTCACATAGAGGTTGCCACACCAGCCACCATTTTTTAACACTCAGTCTGTCCTGACACTGGAAAGGTAGGCCTACCATCTTTTGCACATATGAAGGTCAATACCTTTTCTGTGCAACCTAGATGTGGTGCACCTATATCTGCCTACAAAGGAGGGGCCACCATTTCTTAAACACTGAACGAGCTTCACTTCTATATTAACTTCCACAGCGCTGTGTACTTGGTGAGTCTTGGAACACAGTGTCAGCTGCTGTGTGACAAGTAGGGAGGAGGAGTGAATGAGTAGTGTGTGGTACACAATCTGCACAAGTGCAGAGCATAGGACATAGAGGGACGCAGACATCCACAGACTGACATTCCTGTAGTGGGTTTCCTTTAGGATCCTTACCTTACATGTATTATACAGACCCCCAAGCCATCCCAGTACAGGGATGGGAGCCAGAGTGTGAAAGTAGGCCTGGTCCCTAGCACCTGCAGCACCCTTTAAGGCCCTGTTGGGGCTGCCCGTGGACATTGAAGAGTAGATGGTACTCCTTCACTCCTTATCTCTACGTGTGACTCAGCAGCTGACAGTGTGTAGCAACACTCAGCAAGTACACACTGGTTTACTGTGTAAGCTACTAATATATCTGGTCAGACACCCATGCACTACTGACAGAAAAAAGGGGACAGAAAATAAACTGTTGTGTCTAGATGAGTCCAAGTTTGCCTTTACACCACCCAAGCTGTACATGCACAGTATATAATGTGTTGCCCATTAAGTTACTGAGCAGGTCACATATAGGTGCATGTAAGCAGGAGTTACCAAACGGTATGATGTATGAAAAAGGCAACAAGAGCCAATAGTGGAGGTCCCCAATAACAAACTTCTTCTTTACCTCTGGCTGTCTTCCTTACCAGCAGAGACATGCAGCTTTCATTGTTATGCCATAACCCATATGGTCTTCTATTCATGCTCAATAATTGCACAATTGTAATGAGGCAGGCCATTCTAGCATGCAAGGTCATTTGTAGAGCAAACCTTTAACCTTCGGTACCATAAACACTAAAACCACACAATGAAAGGACACAACCAGATAATATGGGCAGCCAGGACTAATGGCCCCAGTCACCAAAATAATACTCTGACACAGCAATTGGAAGTCAAATAATACTGCAACTTTATTGGTCATTCAATCACCAGAGCCAACCAATCAACACAAATACCCACCCCAAGGAATCATCCGCCTCGCCCCAGCAAGATGATCCCTTCACAGGCCACCAAACCTGTAATAACCAGCAGCACTGGGACCCCCACCACAGCCCAGCAAGGGGTCCCAACCATGTGGCTGAACCCAGTTACATGCAACTAAAACAACCAGAGTCAAGAATGCCCGCCACCTAGCGGATTCTTTGCTCTCAACCCCGCCCTGAAAGAATCATGACTCTGGTAACTCTGCCAAGCCCCCAAGCTGCGACAAACCATAACAATGCCCCAGAAAAAAGTAAAGCACAGAGCAAAAGGGGGCAGCACAACCAGGTACCACCCCCTTTTATATACTCCCACACCGTTAATTAATCCATCCCCTGATGCACTGGAGTTGACCAACTGGGATCCTATAGGGTCCAGAGGGAGGATCCAAAGCATCAATTTAAAATTAAACACAGGGATTTCTCTGCCCCTCTTATCCCCCCTAACTACCCGACCCCCCCCCCCCCCCAAGCCTAACCCAAACAGTCGCCTGCCTGGAGGAGCCAGTCAGGTGCCCATATTATCATGGACTTCTGAGACTGGGTTCCTCCAGCCCTTCCAAAGTTGCTTTTTCAAAACAGTGAGCACTTTATTAGCAAACATATGTAGTGCAATGTTTGAAATAAAGTCAATGTCTTAGGTTATCATTTTCTGCAAGGACAAGTAGAAGGGGACCAGAAGGCTCATCTGCATACTGCTCCCAGCATCCTCCGGGAGAGGAGTCCAGAGGTCACTGCAAGCGATCCAGGGATTGGATTCCACAGCCCCAGCTTCCAGAGGTCCTGCACCCTTTGCAGTAGAAGATCAATTTAATGGTGGTTAAAGAGGATTGTTAAGTATAGCTTTGGGAAAACTTTGGACATAATAGTTTGGAGAAAGGTGAAATAGTGAGATATATTCTTTAGAGTTTGTGTGTGTCTGAGGTAATAAGCAAGCCAGAGGTGGTTAATTCTAGTGTCTGTCTTTCCCTCCCACTCAACCCTTGATTTTTAGGCGAGAGACACTTTCTCATTAAAAATCAATCAGGCTCTTATCTAAATCATACTATTATACCAGCCCTTAATGAAAGTTTAATCATCCCCTTGTAGGACACTAGCAGATTAATTAGTAAATACTCCTGTAAATTTAAAGTACTCTAATTCCAACTCCCTTAGTATCCTAAACTTAACTAGGAACTCAATAAAATTAAGATGAAGGCAGCAGTCCAGCAGCAAGAGGAGAGTTTTCCAGTCTTTTGCATTGAGTGTCACATGTATGATTTTTTACCTGCCAGTGAGAGATTGTATGTGTACACTCGGTGCAAAGAGCTCCTGGTTCTCAGGGAACAAGTCCAATCTCTGGAGGCTGGAGTAGCAGACTTGGAGGAGCTAAGGCAGATAGAGACTAGAGAGGTACATTGATAAGACCTTCAGGGGCATAGTAGCAAAGTCCCAAATCCAGTCTGCCAGCCCCAGTGCTGCCTTGAATCAGAAAGGTCTCCCAATAGGAGAACATCACCCTGGTGTAGCAGGAAGTGATCCTGTAGCAAGGACCTGCACTCAAGGTGATGTAATGTCCTCTCGCACTGAGGACAAGTCTCCCAGGACTACTGCCCAGGAGGGAAGGGTTAGGCTGGCCATTATAGTTGGTGATTCAATTATTAGAAATGTAGATAGCAGGGTGACTGGTGGATGTGAAGGCCGCCTGGTAACTTGCCTGCCTGGTGCAAAGGTGGCAGCCCTCAAGCGTCACCTAGATAGGATTATAGACAGTGCTGGGGAGGAGGCGGCTGTCATGATACGTGTGGGCCACAACGACATAGGAAAATGTGGGAGAGAGGTTCTGGAAGCCAAATTTAGGATTTTAGGTAGGAAGCTGAAATCCAGAACCTCCAGGGTGGCATTCTCTGAAATGCTTCCTGTTCCACGTGCAGGTCCCCAGAGGCAGACAGAGCTCCAGAGTTTCATTAAGTGGATGAGACCACGGTGCAAGGAAGAGGGATTCAGTTTTGTAAGGAACTGGGGAAACTTTTGGGGAAGGGGAATACTTTTCTGAAAGGATGGGCTCCATCTTAACCAGAATGGAACCAAGCTGCTGGCACTAACATTTAAAAAGTAGATAGAGCAGCTTTTAAACTAGAACAAGGGGGAAAGACAACAGTCACTCAGCAGAGCATGGTTTGGAGGAATGTATCCTTGAAGGATTCTATTGAAACAGGAGAGTTAGGGCATCCCAACAGAGAGGTTCCAATAAAAGCAAATGTAGTCCATCTGACTACATGTAAAAAAAATCACCTGAGCTAAAGATTTCCAAATTATCCCTAACAACTGAAAAGCAGGTTGTTAATACAAACAAAAAACACACGTTGAAATGTCTGTATGTCAATGCTAGAAGTCTAAGAAGTAAGATGGAAGAGTTAGTGTATAGCAGTACATGATGAGATTGACATAATTGGCATCACAGAGACCTGGTGGAAGGAGAATAACCAATGGGACAGTGCTATATCAGGGTACAAATTATATCACAATGATAGGGAGGATCAGCTTGGTGGGGGTGTGGCACTTTACGACCAGGAGGGTATAGAGTCCAACAGGATAAAGATCATACAAGAGACTAAATGCTCAGTAGAAACTATATGGGTAGAAAATAGAAAACCCATGTGTGTTGGGTAAGAGTATAGTGATAGGAGAATCAATACCATCCACCTGGACAAAATGGTCAGACAGATGATGAAATGCTAATAAAATCAGGGAAGCAAACCAATTTGGCAATGCAATAATAATGGGAGAATTCAATTACCCCAATACTGACTGGGTAAATGTAACATCAGGACTTGCTAGAAACATAAACTTCCTGGATGTAATAAACGACTGCTTCATGGAGTAATTGGTTTAGGAACCAGCGAGAGAGGGAGCTATTTTAGATTTAATTCTTAGTGGAACGCAGGATATGGTGAGAGAGGTAACGGTGGTGGCACAATTCAAATTAATTCCTTTAGTTTCCACGAATGGTTGTTACAGTTCTTTCTATTTTCTCTATCTGTGCAAGGTTCTCTTTATCTTGGTCCAGGAGCAAGGGAAACACTCACTATGCAGGGCGTGAATTAATGAGGTTCCCAAGTGGCAGGAATATCCTTGTTGGGATGGAAAACCTCTGTCCAGCTGGCCAAAAATCTACTACACAGTCTCTGCACAGTATTTCCAGTTATCTCTCTTCCCAGGAGTGAAGACTCCAAGTGGAGGTCCTCAGATGTATCTCAAATTTGGAGCGCCAATGAAGAACACAAAGGACCTGACGGAGCGCTGGAAGGCAGGAGCTTCCAGAGGCAAAGTAACTTCGATGCAAGGCAAAGATGGAATGCAGGAGCAGCCCTTTTTATAGGGCTGATACAGGAAACAGTCCATAGGTGGGGCCCAGGGCATATCCGGCTGTGGGCCCTTTAAATCTTATTTATTTATTTATTTTATTTATTTAAGTTTTTTATATACCAACATTCAAGACAATAGTCCCATCATGCTGGTTCACATGAAACAGGAGTGCAAAATAAACTTAAACTTGAACAATAGTGCGGAAATAGCAGTTACATGTAACAAGGAAAATTGAACTTGGAATGAGAAGGAAAAAGGAAAACCAGCTAATTACATATAATTACATTGTAATTACATATAATTACATTGTAAATCTTGAAGAGAGGTGCGGCCGCGCACCTAGAGGCAGGAAGCAGGAAGCTGTGCAGGACCGTGGACAGCGGTCCTGCACCGACGTCAGTGTGGAAGAAGCAGGGGTGGGCCTAGAAGCAGGCCCCGATGACGGCAGCAGCTCCTGCTGCTGCAGGAGGCCCCAAGGGCAGCTCCAGCTGCCAAGCCAGCTCAGGGATCACGGCCGCCAGCCGCAGATGGCAACGATGTCGGCTGCGGCTCCAGCCACATCGGGGACAGACAGCAGAGAAGTCCGTGGCTCAGCCGTGGTGAAGAGAGCAAGAGGGGCGGCCTCCGGGCCACGTGAGGAAACAAAGTCTGCAGCTCCGGCCACGGTGAAGGCCAGACTTCGGTGACGTCTGGCCGCATCAGGTAGCAGCAAGCAGCAAGAGGTAAGGTGCCTGCTCGCAGGGGACCGCGGGCAGGATTCATAACAGAACTACAGGTGATTTACAGAGTTACACACATAATCCATAAGATACTTACATAAATTCAGTAAAAATAAAAATACTAAAATAATCAAACATTTAACATGTTAAATGCATAAACATAAAAACACAACTTAAATAAAATGCTAAAAATAATAGAAAAACAAGTAAAACTCAGGTAATCCCAAAAATTAACAAATAAAAATACATATCTTTTTACAAAGCAAACATTTCAAAAATCCCAAAAATATACCAAGAAAAACCCAGCCAACCAGTTAGGGGACTAGAAGGGATGCTCCCTTCACATTGCCCAGGAACTGCAGGCAGATGGTACTGAGTCCAAGGAAAGGCCCAAAAACTACCAAAGACAAAAGCTCCAATAGCTCCTCCCAACTCAACAATTGAGCTTCACTGACTCCAGAGTTCACTGTTACAAGCTGCTTTTGTTAACTCACAGGAGGCCGGCCATTCCAGCACCCCAAAGGGAGGGGCTGAAATAAATGATTCCTTCCCTTTTTCTATAACTTACAGTACTCTATCCTTAAATAATGGAATTCACCAAGGGCTTACTGGTAACATGACAGTAAGGTCCATTACATAGCATTTCAACCATGATCAAGCTGAAAACCTACAGCTGCAAAGATATCTATCATCTAGGCAGCAACAATCCAGCCAATTATTTCTCTAGGCACTAAGCCACCAACCAGCAACAACTATTTGCTACATGACCACTGAAAATACTGAAGGAGAAGCCCAGGTCAACTTCCATCTCTGCCACACTTTTCCAAAGGACATGACTCTCCTACGAATAAAAGCAGCTTCAGTGAAAGAGCTGCACTTCTACAATTCTCAAGATAATTAGAGAGGGGCATTGGAAATATCTTCATGCTTAGTCACGTTTTGTGCTAATTTATGTATTTATATTAATTTTTTTCTTATATTGTTTTTTATCTGACTGATTATATTCATTTATATTTATTTTGACAAACTAAAGAGTAGCAAATCACCTGGACCAGATGGTATGCATCCTAGGGTACTGAAGGAACTCAAAAATGAAATTTCTGATCTATTACTTAAAATTTGTAACCTATCATTAAAATCATCCATTGTACCTGAAGACTGGAGTGTGGCCAATGTAACCCCAATATTTAAAAAAGGCTCCAGGGGTGATCCGGGTAACTATAGACCAGTGAGTCTGACTTCAGTGATGGGAAAAATAGTGGAAACTATTCTCAAGATCAAAATCGTAGAGCACATAGAAAGACATGGTATAATGGAACACAGTCAACATGGATTTACCCAAGGGAAGTCATGCCTAACAAATCTGCTTCATGTTTTTGAAGGCGTTAATAAACATGTGGATAAAGGTGAACCGGTAGATGTAGTGTATTTAGATTTTCAGAAGGCGTTTGACAAAGTCCCTCATGAGAGGCTTCAAATAAAACTAAAAAGTTATGGGATAGGAGGCAATGTTCTTTCGTGGATTACAAACTGGTTAAAAGACAGGAAACAGAGAGTAGGATTAAATGGTTAATTTTCTCAGTGGAAAAGGGTAAACAGTGGAGTGCCTCAGGGATCTGTACTTGGACCGGTGCTTTTCAATATATATATAAATGATCTGAAAAGGAATACGACGAGTGAAGTTAACAAATTTGCGGACAATACAAAATTATCAGAGTAGTTAAATCACAAGTGGATTGTGATACATTACAGGAGGACCTTGCAAAACTGGAAGATTGGGCATCCAAATGGCAGATAAAATTTAATTTGGACAAGTGCAAGGTGTTGCATATAGGGAAAAATAACCCTTGCTGTAGTTACATGATGTTAGGTTCAATATTAGGAGCTACCACCCAGGAAAAAGATCTAGGCATCATAGTGGATAATACTTTAAAATCGTCGGCTCAGTGTGCTGCGGCAGTCAAAAAAGCAAACAGAATGTTAGGAATTATTAGGAAGGGAATGGTTAATAAAATGGAAAATGTCATAATTCCTCTATATCGGTCCATGGTGAGACCACACCTTGAATTCTGTGTACAATTCTGGTCGCCGCATCTCAAAAAGGATATAGTTGCATTGGAGAAGGTACAGAGAAGGGCAACCAAAATGATAAAGGGGATGGAACACCTCCCCTATGAGGAAAGGCTGAAGAGGTTAGGACTGTTCAGCTTGGAGAAGAGACGGGTGAGGGGGGATATGATAGAGGTCTTTAAGATCATGAGAGGTCTTGAACGAGTAATCGGTTATTACACTTTCGAATAATAGAAGGACTAGGGGGCATTCCATGAAGTTAGCAAGTAGCACATTTAAGACTAATCAGAGAAAATTCTTTTTCATTCAACGCACAATAAAGCTCTGGAATTTGTTGCCAGAGGATGTGGTTAGTGCAGTTATTGTTGTCTCTTTGTACCACTGCTTATTTATCCACCAGGTAGCAATTTAGCCAGACAAAAAAAGGAGGTGATAGAGCTTTCTGGGTACATTGCAAAATTTTAGCCATTGAGCATTTCTTTTCAGCACTAGCCTGCTATGGTTAGCTGAGTAGGTCTGGTCTGAAAAATAGCTGCCCTACAAGTACCCGGGCAAATTTAGTCAGTTATATTAAGCTGAATACTTACCTGGGTTTCTTCTGCTGAATATCTGGGTAAAGTTACCAGGATACAGTTACCCGGGTAAGGTTACAAGGATACAGTTACCCAGGTAACGTTCCTGCTCAATGGCCTGCTGAATGTTGACCTCTTAGTAAATTATGCCCTAAGAATGTATTGTGTAGGGCTGTGCTGCATATCTAAGCTAAGTGGGGTTATCTGTAATAAACTATTATCATTATTCAGACTTTGACCACCTTGTCACTTGGAGTAAGGATTCTAAGAGACTGGAAATAGTTTGGAATGCCAGGTTACAGAATGAGCATCAATATTAGTGTGGGCTTGATGCATTGAAGGTATTGATTCTTTGAACCTAGTTTGCTGAACACTGCTTGCAGACTAGTAACTTTCCTGGCTGCAACGTCTAATATACCGTCCATATTTCACCAGTCTAAATGTTATCCTAAGCACTGATAATGTGTGCATGTGTGAATTCTTGTTTAACCCTACTCCCTCTGGAAGTGATAAATAATATGCAAAATCAAACACTTATTTCCAGTAGAGGTTTTTTTTATTGTTACAAGGCACAGACACTGCAAATAGCACTGGAGCTGATGGCATAAGTCTTAAACACATTTTTTACTGCATTACTCTTCTCACAAGTTCCAGGAATGCTTTTTAACCTTTACCTGATAGCTGGCAGTTTCACCTTTCTAACAAATAAATGTTATAATTATTTCTCTAAACAAGAAGCTGAGAATCCAGGTTCATCACTAGCAGCTGACAGTTTTAGGTCAATTTTGATATTACAGACATTCAGCTTGGAACTCCTACATCCATTTCTTTATCACCAAAACAAAATTCTCTGTGCTGAATAGTCTGAACCAAAACACATTCCAGCCATTATATACTATACTATTCAAGGTGACAAACTACATTTTCTTTTCTTAAAATTCAGGTCTTTCTCTAGGATCCATTTCCATTCATTTCCGTTCTCAAGCAGCTTTTAACTTGCAAACCCCATAAAACATAATTGAGTAGATAGAGAGTGTGTGAGAGAGAACGTGAGAATTATTGATATTGATTTATGGAGATCTAGCTATTGATAGAGGAGGCTGCAAAATCCATCCCAAGTCCATATGGAATTGCTGCAGGACACTGAGAACTGGGTCAAACCAAAAGAAGTGGCAGCAGTGGATTGCACATCACCCCATCCTGCTTGGATTGGGTTTAGTGATAGAAAGAGAACATCAGTGGTGTGGCACCTCAGACCTCAGCAGCACAAGAGGAAGTGGCTTAAATCACTTTCACTGTCCCCTTTTGATCTATAAGCTTGACTTGGCAGGGGAGGTAAGGTCAAAGGGAGGAGGGCATGGTTATAGGTTAGAGAGTGGTGAAAGAAGTAGTGTTGAGAGAGAACAGCTTTGAGGAGAGGTTTAAAGTGTATGAGAATGAGTGAGAGCATCAGAAGAGTGTAAAATCTTTATTCTCCAAAAAAAAGAACATATATTATCTAGACACACAAGCAATATAGGCAAACAGCTTTCAGCCCCCTTTGAGTCATCAGTAGTTTTGCTTTCTTAATCCCCTGTCCCCTTCCATATCTGCCCCCAGGTTACCAACAGTTTTTCTCCCTTATCCCCTCTTCCCTAGACACAAAAGACACTTGGAACCCATATGGTATTAGGCCTATTGTAACATATACTGGGTGTGAGCTTGGCTCTCAGAAAGCCATGAATAAACAATTACAATACAGTAAATCTCCCATACCAAAACAGCACTCAAACAATAGTAACCCTACCTACGAAAAGGCAACACTGCAAATATTACATCAGTCTCTAAAATACCAATACATCTCCTATTTGGAAAACAGAACAAACAGGCTGCCTAAAAATACCTGTGAAATATAAAATACATACCGTGTTTCCCCGAATATAAGACAGCGTCTTACTTTCTTTTTACCCCCAAAAGTCCCACTATGTCTTACTTTCAGGGTATGTCTTATATTGGAAAAAAAACCTGAGTGTTCAAAAAAAAATTATTTTTAAATACCTGTCGGAGGGCCGTGTGGGTCCAGGCGGCTGGCGGCGGGAGCCGGGTGGTCGCGTGTTAAATCTAGGCCGCGGGCGGGTGGGTGCTTGTTCCAGGCGGCGGCGGCGGGTGGACGCGCGTTAGTTCGAGACGGCCGGCGGGCGGCGGGTGGTCGCGTGTTAAATCTAGGCCGGGTCGCACAGGCGCATTCATTCACTGCCGGTGGGGGCTGCCTCGGCAGCCCCCACCGGCAGTGAATGAATGCGCGCACAGGCCCACAGTGCCTATGCGACCCCTGCGATTCGGCGCTGGGGGCTGCCGGTGGGGGCTGCCGGTGGGGGCTGCGGCAGTGAATGAATTCATTCATCCATGCGGAGGAGCCGGCTGCTTTCGCCACTGCCGGCTGCTTTCGGCTGCCGCCGAAAGCAGCCGGCAGCAGCAGCCGAAAGCAGCCGGCAGCGGCGAAAGCAGCCGGCTCCTCCGCCTGGATGAATGAATTCATTCACTGCCGCAGCCCCCACCGGCAGCCCCCACCGGCAGCCCCCAGCGCCGAATCGCAGTGGTCGCACAGGCGCGCATTCATTCACTGCGCGCCTGTGCAACCCGGCCTAGATTTAACACGCGACCACCCGCTGCCCGCCGGCCGTCTTGAACTAACGCGCGTCCACCCGCCCCCCCCCCCCCCGCCGCCACCTGGAACAAGCGCCCACCCGCCCGCGGCCTAGATTTAACACGCGACCACCCGGCTCCCGCCGCCAGCCGCCTGGACCCACGCGGCCCTCCGACAGGTATTTAAAAATAATTTTTTTTTTAAATGACAGGTACGTCTTACTTTCGGGGGATGTGTTACATTAGCCGACCCCCCTAAAATTCCCACTACGTCTTACTATCAGGGGTGTCTTACTATCGGGGAAACACGGTATACCTAAAAATACTGTATAAAAGCTTTTAAAACTACATGGGTCAATTGTTCAGATGTCAGATCAGAGACATCCACATCTAAAGACGGGCCCTTTATTGTTTCAAGAGCTCATGCACAGTATTTTTGTTGTTTTTTTCTCAGCTGTCTGGATTCTACGACCCGCAGGAGGTGCCTACATCCAGACCTTCTCCAAGTCCAGTTCATCTGGATCTCACGACCTACAGGAAGTTCCTGCATCTAGATCTTCAAGTCCAATCCATTCCTGGAACGTTTTCTCGACCTGAGTGAGGCACCTGCTACTGTTCCAGGAACTATCTCCATTCTTTCCACTGTGATGTTGGCTCTACTTCCTGGGTTCCAAATGACCTGCAGGAGGCGCCTGAGCCCAGGTTTCCAAATCTAGTACCACTTCATTGTCAAGTATCTTCAAGCTTCTAGGAGTATATCATCAATCCAAGTGTACTCTACTGCAACTCCAGGTATTTGGGTTCATACAACCTGCAGGAGTTGTCTGCACCCTAGACCTGGCTTCATCTCTGCATTTCCGACTCAATTCCTGCTTGCCTTGTTCCGACTCCTGCCTGGGACCATCTTTAGTCAAGACCTTGTCATTGTAGTGCAAGTAGTGATTCCAGTCCTGGATTCCACTCCAGGTCTTCTGAGACATCATCTAGCTGTCCTTCCTGTTCTGTGACTTCAACATGGTGAGTCACTGTGTAATCTACAGCTACGATCCAGATCTTGCTGTGCATACAAATTTCAGCCTTTCCATCATATCAAGTTCCTAAGATGTCATCTTGCTGATCTTTCACCTTAGCAAGTTGTCTTACATCATGAACTTGCCGCCGTCAGTCCTCAATGTCCTTCACTTAACATTCCGAGCTGCCAAGCTAAGGACTGCAGTTATCACTCTCCACCTAATTTGGTGAGCCTGTATAGTCTCGCAGTTTATCTACCTGGAAGGTCCTTGCCTTCCTTGAAGGCCACCAGTGAGATTCCACTTCACTGTCCTTGAGTTCCTGAGAACACTTCCAATCATTTTCTCCAGAGTTTTTCGATCCTTTGCACTGCTGGGAACTATCTCCGGTCCATCATTCCCGAGATCCCTCTGGACGGTTCTATAAGGCAATTAAAAGTAATCACCAGCTTCTCTGTGTCTTCCATCAATGAAGATCCTCTATTAGGAGGTACGCCTTGGTTATATCCTTAATCATCCATCTTGTTGTGTCCGTCGCTGGCCGATGTCTCTGCTCCGCCCATCTTACCTTGTTGGCAACTCCCTCCAGAGTTGATGGAAGGCTAGCTGCTGCGGCATCTCCAGGCCGTCCTTCTCCGGCATTCCCGGGCTGGCTCAATGCTGCAAGCTGCCATGTTGACCAGATGCCTAAGGGCGCGCACGCGTGGCCCGACTGATGTACCGGCGTTGGCGCGAACCTCAGGGGCATCCCCCTGAGATGACGTCATCAGCTCCAGATATTTAAGATCTCAGTTTTCACTAACAAGACGAGTTAGCAAGTTTACCTAGCTTCCTCCAGGTCGCTGCGGATGGGATTCGCTCTCCGCAACCCTAGCTACTCTGCCTCCTTGGACTTCACTAGAGGTACCCGCTCCTCAGGGGCCCTGCTCTCTCTTTTTCTTTTCAGGTCACAGTCCGAACCGGTACTCGCTCCTCGAGGGCCCACGTCCTGGACCAGCTCCTGAATACCACTTCTGCTAAGAAGTCATCGCTGCTTAGTGAGTTTACATCTATCTCTCAGAGCTTTCCTTGGGACCAGGTACTCGCTCCTCGAGGGCCTACTGCATTCCAACTCCTGGGCTGCCTCAAGAGACTGTGGCATGAGTGTTATCATCAAGGACTTGTTCCAGAACTCTGCATATCCTATCTACTCACTTTCTTAGTTTCTCTACAGCTCAGCCACCTTGGGATTGCTGTTCCAATACCTGAAGGACTACAGCCCAGCCGGGCGCTTCCAGCTCACTACTGCCACCTCTGGTGGTTTAATATATTGTCTAATAAAAGAACTAGTGTGTATCTGTCTCCTACACTAAGCCTGACCAGTGGTTCCTCTCAGGATCTCTCCTGAGGGCGTGGTCACCTGCCACTGGTCCAAGGATCCACCCACAACTATTCTAAATAATAACAAATTGCTATCTCCAGCAACTCCGTTAATAACAGATTGCTATCTCTCAGCTTTAACAACAGAGCTCTAATAACAGATTGCTAATTCCCAGCTTTAACAACAGAGCTTTAATAACACCTCTCCATGGAGGAGTGCACTTGATTATCTACCAGAACCCTCTGCTATTCTTGAGCCCTGTCTCTCTGCCCCCTAAAGTATGCCCTTACTTTACAGTATGCACAGTATTACTCATGTACTGAGGAACTTTAGTACACATGTACTTTTTCAGGCATGCTTGTACTTCTGGTTTTGCTGGGCACACTCATTCCAAAATGGACCCCCAGCAAGACAGTCAAAGATGTGGCCCAGATTCATAACCAAACAAACCTTCCAAGGCCTCCTGAAAAGAATTCAGAAACAAATCCAATCCCATAAAAGATAAATGAACCCCATCGGCTCGAAACAGACCACTACTCAGATCCCAAGACCTGATGTATCGCCCTCACAATAAACCCAACCAAGAACCAATCTGCTGATTGGCCTTTGCCCGGCTGAGCCTCCAAATTACCCTTTCCATCTCAGAAGGCCTTGCAATGAGGTATGACCAAGAGATTACTACATAGGGAAGCAAAACAGAAATAGGCAGTGATGCCTGCAAGATTCAAGCCCTGGTGGCAGATGTCCTCCCTCTCTCAAGAAGTTGAACATTGCCATAAGAGATTTAACAACTACCTGCTTACATGACTTATAAAATCTAGCCATCTAGTCCCAGGGCTTTTCCCAGTTTAAGCTCTGCTATCACTCCCCAAAATTTCCTCTTCCTTAATCTTAGCATTCAAGTGTTCTCTCGCTTCCTCCGAGAGGCAGGGTAGAGACACAACTTTAAGATAGTTCTCTATATCTCCCTCCTTAATGGTAGAATCCGAAGCATAAAGCTCCGCATACAATTGGGCAAAACTATTAGAAATATGTGTACTATCATAAATTATTTTCCCATCCCTATTCTTAATTTTAAGAATCTGGTTTTGCAAGTGTTGCTCCTTTAGACTCCTAGCTAACAGTCTACTTGCTTTATTACCAAATTCAAAATATTTCAATTTTGCCCATTCTAGCTGAAACACTAATTTAGCGATATCCAGTGCTCTCAATTCCTGACGCGCCGCTTCAAGGAGTGACAAGGTGCGACCATCACTACACCTCTTATGTTTAACTTCCAATTTCCCAATCTGATGCATCAATTGGACCTTAGTCCTTTCCTTCTCTTTCTTTAAATAGGAGGCCCTAGATATCAACTTACCCCATATAACCACTTTTAACCCTTCCCACACTACCGCAGGGCTCACATCATCTGTCTCATTGAGAGTTAAATATTCCTCAATATCTTTTATGAGACTGGTAATAAAAGTCTTACATGAAACCACATCTTTATTAAGCCTCCAGAATTTCTGTCCCAGTTTCTCTTTACCCATTTCAAGTCCACCCATACTGGAGCATAGTCAGACCATGTTATATAACCAATACCTGCATCCAGAATTTTGCCGCTAGTCCTTTATCTATCAAAAAATAATTGATTATAGAATAAGAGTTATATGGCTTTGAGTAAACGTTACAGAGTTCCTTAGTCACCACACATCAACCAAATCCCAGGTATCTATCAACTCCTTCAACTTCCGCCTCTTCAGTCATGAAGTATACTGCCCCCCCCCCCTGAATTGTCTAAAAAGGGATAGTGTGTCATATTGAAATCACCCCTCCCCCTTATAATGTGCCCTTCTGCCCAACCTAATATTGTGTTAGATAGCAAGTCCAAGTAAATTCCCTGATTAGTGTATGGAGCATATACATTGACTAGTGTAAATAGTTCCCCATGAATCAATACCTTCAGAATCAGGAATCTACCCATCAGATCCCTAAATCACTGCTTTCACGTCAACAAATAGGTTTTGCACAAACAAGATCCCTGCCCCACCATATTTACTCTCCTTGGAAGCCACAGAAAAATATTGTGTAGGTAATTTTTTGGAAAACATCAAGTTACAGTGACTCACTGTGAGATGTGTTTCCTGACCAGAAAATTATATTTGCTCTCGCATTCTCTGCCTCCTTAATCAATAAGTTCATTTTCCTTGGGGTGTTCAGGCCCTTCACATTCATGGACAATATTTTTATCACCCCCATCCTGGGTTCGTAGTTCCAAGACCTTGCCATCTCATGGCCACACATACACCTGTGACAGTCATCCCCCACATATCCCCTAATACACTTACCCTCCACCCATTCACTCTAAGAGTACCTCCCACCCCACTGCCACCTCCCCTACTCTCCCTTACCTCCTACCTCTCCTCCTTATCCCTATACCCCCAGTTACACCAGAACTCCACTCGGCTTATCTTCTCCCATTGGAAGAATGATCCCCATCCAGTCACGGTAACTATCACCCAGGCTCCCCCCCTAACTCAGACCAACACATCAGTTTAATCATGGAAACACCAACCCCCACTACATCCAGGGACCCAAACAGCCATTAAAATAATAACTGCCTTCTGGGGTCTGCAATGAAGGCAGTGTCCCAAAATCCCAACAAGTTCCTACAGTCTTCTCCTCACATACTTGCCAATCCAGGTGACAAGGGACCTCCCAAATGCCTCCGTAGTCTTCTTCCTGAACCTGGCACTCTCTGCCATCTGGTCTGATCCTCTTTCCTTTTGGGCATGGAAGCAATGCGTACAGCCTGTGACTCCTCCATCAAGGTTATACCCATGTCATGAAGAAAGTCCATAGCTGCTGCCACAGTGTTAACTTTGGTGGACTTGCCATTTGAGTTGAGTAGGAAAAACCCCATCTTTTATGGATTTGTTGATGATGTTAGATATCACCGGGGCAATCCTAGTAGGAATGGCCAGAAGTGTTTTTGTTGGCATAATATCAATAGGGTGTAAGGCAGGTTTGATTTTTTTTAGTATTGCTTCAATTTCTGATGCATTTGATGTTTCAAAATTAGTGAGTCTGGGAGAAGAGCTTGTGGTGCTTGTGGGCGATATGTTAACTGGTAGTGAAGGTGAGTTAAATCGCGCCATGATTTTGGAAATTTTGTCCTGGAAATAGGAGGCTAATTTTTCACTTTTATTTTTATCTTCTTTTTCAGGGTAGATGTTATTCGATGGAGAGATAATGTTAGAGACATATTGGAAGAGGGCACGTGGATTGAATTGGTATTGATGAATTTTTGTAGAGTAGAAGTTTTTCTTGGCTTCAGTGTAGACAGGCCTCAGCTTTTGGCCAAGTTATGAAACATGCAGCAGGCTAGAAAGATCTCACAAACAACTGTGATATTGTTCAGAAGGCATCCTCCTGATCTGTCCAGGCAGTGGACATATGTTTTGAGTAGGTTAAAGGTTCTCTCGATGATTGCACTGGTCTGCTGCACTGTTGTAGTGGATATCTGTTGCAGTCTATAGGTATGCCAGCGAGATCACGAGCCAGGTTTTGAATGGATATCTTCTATCACTTAGAGAAGATAAGGCAGAGAAAAGCAGAGTGAGATATCCCAAGCTGGTAGGCATTGAGGCTGTCTCCTGCTAGATGCTGCAATGGTTCTTCTGTGCCAAATCAGTAAGACCACCCAGACTCAGAGACAATGAGAAAAGGTTGCTGTGTCATTGCAGTAAGAGCAGCATACTCACCTAGAAGACAATTCAATTCCCATTGATGAGACCATCCTAGAAGCAATCATGAATTGCTGACTGTGAGAGGGTGGAGGGTCTTCATCGAATGACTTATGAGGAGACTTATGAGATATCCCTCCTGCAACTATCACCCTTTGTACACCCTGGAGGAAAGGAGGAGCAGAGGTGATATGATACAAACTTTCAGATACTTGAAAGGTTTTAATGATCCAAAGACAATGACAAACCTTTTCCGTCAGATAAAAATCAACAGAACCAGGGGTCACGATTTGAAGCTCCAGGGAGGAAGACTCAGAACCAATGTCAGGAAGTATTTCTTCACGGAGAGGGTGGTGGATGCCTGGAATTTCTTTCCGGAGGAAGTGGTGAAGACCAGAACTGTTAAGGACTTCAAAGGGGCGTGGGATAAACACTGTGAATCCATAAAGTCTAGAGGATGAGAATGAAGAGTGGGTGGCTTGTGGGAAAATGATGGCTACTACCTGGAGATAATACCCTTATTGAATAAACATACACACAGTTAATGCGACTCCAACATTGCTCTAAGCTTCAATGGCAAGAGGAAATGTGGAAAAAAAGATTTGCATTCACAAAAAAGCGGGGAGTAGCTTGCTTGTTACGGCGGTTACTACCCTAAACCAAATAAGCCTGATACTTCACTTTCAATGCATATCCAGCATAGCTCTCTGCTTCAACGGCAGGGGAGAAAGACTGATACTTCACGCATATCCAGCATAGCTCTCTGCTTCAACAGCAGGGGAGAAAGTCTGATACTTCACACATATCCAGCATAGCTCTCTGCTTCGACGGCAGGGGAGAAAGTCTGATACTTCACTTTCAATGCATATCCAGCATAACTCTCTGCTTCAATGGCAGGGGGAATGAAGAAAAGTGGATCTATATACAGACAACAACCAACAAGGACTGAATTACATAGTCTGGGTAAACAAATAAGCATGGGTGTAGCTTGCTTATTGCGGCGGTTACTACCCCTAACTAATTAAGCTAGATATTTCACTTAGATGCAGTTTCAACACTGCTCTCTACATTAATGGTGGGGGTGGAAGGGAAATAGGACCAAAAGGTTACTTAGAGTCAAGAGTAACAGATAAGTGTGAGAAAAAAAAAGTGTGAAGCTTGCTGGGCAGACTGGATGGGCCGTTTGGTCTTCTTCTGCCATCATTTCTATGTTTCTATGACAGAAACCTGGGCTCTATGTATATGATAATCCCCTTAGCATTGCAGACTATCTGCATATTGAGGGAATGGAAGCCCTTACAGTTGCGGAAAGTGGCCTTGTGTCTGCAGGTGCACTTGTAGGAATGTAAGTGCAATTGATAGCCCCCCAAAAAAGGGAAAAAATGCTAATTGGTAGAAATTAGTCATAATTTGTTGTTGTTGCTGTCTGCTCTGAGAGAAAGATATGTACGTGTTTTCTTGAGAAATGCAGCCAGAAGCTGGTTAACACATATGAGTTGGCAGACTGACATTCAAGCTGTGACTCCTACAGGTGTCTGAAAGATGCCAGTTGCCACAAAGACCAGGGCTATAGTGACCTTAAGGTGCACTGGCAAGGTATTAGCCTCTGAGTGGAAGAGTACAGGTCCTACTCTGACATAGGTATAGTATGATTTCATTGTTGAACCTGAACAAGACTTGCTCCTCAGACAGATCCAGAAACTGTGAGTTAGTCTTTCATAGTCTCTTCTCCTCTTCCTTTTCCTCCTCTGTTCTCCCTTCTCAAATATATCACCTTGAGTATCCATAAATTTGTACTACTCATGTTGAACATCACTTTACTATATCACTCACACACAGCCCCAATCCACCCTTGGGACAATCACACATACCCTAGTTAACTCCAGTCAACCCCAATAATACTCACACACTCCCCCAGTCAGCCCCAGTGACATTTACTAACACCTCAGTCAGCCCCAGTAACACATACACACACCTAAAAATCCAGTGCCATCCACTGAAAGGTTCCCCCAAAGAATGCAAGCAAACCTTGGAGGAGACTGAAGGACAGACCCACAACAAAAAAAGATTGTAAGATATGCCCTGCAAATTTATGCAAGGATAATGATTTCCCTGTAAGCCTCCCAAACCCTATGCCTTAACTTGTAGCAAGCTGCCCTTTCCTAGGCATGTGCAGTCATTTAAAATGAAATAGAAAAGCAAAATGAATAGGGGCCCATTCATTTCTTTTGAGGGGCCTCAAAATGAATTGAGGAGGCCTCATGAATTAAATGAATACTATTCGTTTCATTCGTTTGAAATTCAATGATTTCTATAAGCCATTATCGTCAATGGACTCATAGAAATCATAGGGAGAGCAACAGGTGTACAGTCAGAAATTGATATAAAGTTTAGAGCAGGCAGTCAGGGGTCCATGGTAGGATGGATGTGTTGCCATGGAGACAACAGGGATGACGTATCACAGCAAAGCAATTTGCTAATCAGACCTATCGCAGTGTACTAGTTACAGAGATGCTGATCCTGAATACTGAACATGTCAGAGTTTTGCTGTGCATGCATTCTGAAGACATTGCCTGGAAGTGTCTGCTATTTGAGCTCTCTCTGTGTGCAAGGTTTACTTTTCCCAATCCACTTTTTTGCTGCTGCCCACTTTATAGTCTGTCACTGTGCCAGTCAGTCACACAAATGTGGACAGCAGTGAAGCAGTGCTGCATCTCAAGCTCTGTGTTTCAGATCAGACTTGTATTGCTTGCTGCTCCTTTTCTTTGGTTTTGTGGTTCTGGAGGCAGACTGTTCAGTTGCTTGCAGAGCTGGTACTAATTTTGTCTCTGCCTGGGCAGTGGGCAGTGGGCATTAGGGAAGCACTGAGGGCAGGGTAGAGACTGAATCTTACCACGCTATGTTGAGAAGTCTGTTAGAGAGCAAGTGTTAGAGAGCAAGTGCCAGCAGTGTGATGCTCAGTGCAGCGGTGTTTCTGTGTTGTCTATACACATAAGTGTGGTACTGGCACAGTCAGTGGGCATTACAATGCTACTGAAAAATATTAAATCATTTCAGTCCTCACATCCCAGTGACAGAATCAATCCTGTCAGGAATAGGGAAAGGCAAAGCAGCAAGAACCCAAAAAGTAGTGCTAACTTAGGGTTAGATTTTAAAAGGTGTGCATTCGCGTCCATGTGCGCGCGCTACCCGGTGCACGCACATGGACGTAACAATTTTATAACATGCGTGTGCCGGTGCTGGGAGCCAGATTTTCGGGACAGTGAACAATGGCGCTGACCCAGCCTCCCCCTTGCCCGCCCCTCCCTGCCCAGAACATGCCCCCGGCCTGCCCCTTTCAGGAAGGTCCGCACTTATGTGTGTACTGGCCTTTTCATGCGTGACCGGGCCTTTTTGAAAATAGGCTCAGTGTGCCCAAGGTCCGGCCACTCGCATAAAGGCTGGATTTTACGTGCGTGGCCTTTTAAAAATCTACCCTTTAGTATGCTATTGCTACTTTAGGTACCAGTTTGCACTTGAGATGCCATCAAGAGTTCATGTCACCATTGCTAGGGCCCTCTTTAGGAGCCTTGAGGTGTTCTTCCCACTCTTGCTTTCTTCTTGGTTTGTTATACTGGGGTGTTGTTTTGTCCCCAGAACAAAAATGTGAAAAAAGTCAATAAAAGACACTGGTTTCACTACCAGGGCACCTTTAACTTCCATAGTTCTTCCTTACCTCCTAAAATCTCAGCCTGGTTATCCTACCCCATTGAGAATGATTGATTATATAGAGGTGTTTTTTTGTCCAAAAAGCCCTCATTATGAAGGAAAAAATAGAAGCACAAGTCAAAAAATGCTTGACAAACCATTTTGATGTCCTGAATGTCATAACAGAGCAGAGTAGTGAACGAAATTTCATTCAAAGCCAGAACTTCTGGAGATGGAACAGCCTGAGATCATCTAAATAATATGAGAAATGGTTTCTAACTAAAGTAGCCCTCACCACTTTCCAGGAAAATCACACCATAATAATAAGAGAAACCATTACCATGTACTGCATGTGATAATTCTCATTTGGCAAGCCCATTCTACAAAAAAATTTAAACTCTACCCTGCACCTTGGGGGTCTTTATGCCATTCAGCCTTGCTTCTATGCACAGAGATTACTCCTTGGAGTTCCCTTTGCCACTGTGCCTTGCTGTCGTACCTCAGAGCTAACACATTGTCAGTCTGGGGGAGGGGGGGGGGGGGTTCTTTGCACTTCTCATGCTGTTTTTGAGCCTTGAAGCCACTCTTTGTGCTGTTGGCTCCTTAATCAGTGCCTTAGATATTTTACTGCCACCTTTTCTGCTTTCTTCTTCCTTCATGATGCCTTAGGATGCAAATGCCACCTTTGCTGCCAGGGGTTCATGACACAGTTGATGAAAACCTCTTTTAGAGCCTTGTGGTGTTCTTACCACACTTGAGCTCCTCTTGGTTTGTTATATTGGGGAGTTTTGTCTCCAGCATAAACATTTGAAACAAAGTCAATAAAAGGCAAACACAGGTTTCACTACAGGGCATGGCAGTACCTGTTTGATAGGTCTTCCTTTCCTCCAATACGCTCTGCTGGTTCTCCCATTCTTTTGAGAATACTTGATTACCCTGGGGTAGGGGTTTTTTTTTGCCCAAAATGTCCCTCATTCTGAAGGAGAAAATACTGGCACAAGAGAAAAGATGCTCAAGCATAAATATTTCAATGTTCTGAATGTGATAACACTTAGAATAGTGCCAGAGATTTCATGTAAAACCAGAAAATCAGGAAATGGAACAGGCTGAGGGCAGCTCAATGATGTAGTAAATGGTCTTTAAATAAAGCAGCCCTCACTCTTTTCCTGGCAAACCACCCCATAATCATTAGAGAAACCATTGTGATGTGCTAAGAGTGATAATAAACTATTTGGCAAACACAAGCCAGCAGAAAATCTAAACTCCATCCTGAACCTTGGGGATATTTATGCAACTCAGCTTTGCTTACATGCCCAGATTTTATACTTTTGAGTTCTCTTTGCCGCTGAGCCTTGCTGTCACACCCCAGAGCTAACATCTGGTCAGTCTTTGGGGGCTTCTTTGCATCTCTCATGAGGCTTTGGAGTCTTCAAGACACTCTTTGTGCCACTTGGCCCCTTTATCAATGCCTGCCTTGGAGGTTTTACTGCCACTTTTTCTGCTTTGTTCTCCCTTCATGCTGCCTTAAGATGCTAATGCCACTTTTGGTGCTAGTTTGTCACTTGAAATGCTATTCATGTTTCATGGCACTGTTGCTGGTGCCATCTTTTGGGGCCTTGGGGTCTTCTTCCCCCCCCCCCCCTTTTTTTTTTTTTTTTTTGCTTCTTTGCTAGGGATGTGCAGAGCAAAATTTTATGTTCTTATTTTTTATGTCCGAAAGGGGGTCCCACTTGCGGCCAATATGGACATAAAAAAAATCCAATGAGTTGGGTATATGTACATATGTGCAAAAAAAAAATTTAAACCCCCTCACCCTCCTTAATCCCCCCCCAGACTTACCACAACTCCCTGGTGATCGAGCGAGGAGTGAGGACGTCATTTCTGCAATCCTTGGCGAGAAGCATGTGACGTCGGTGGCACGTCGAGTGACGCGGCGTCACGTGATTCCCGGCAAGTTCGCGCCGGACGGCTCGTTCGGCCCAAAAAGAACTTTTGGCCAGCTTGGGGGGGCCTCCTGACCCCCCCAAGCTGGCCAAAAGTTCTTTTTGGGCCGAACGAGCCGTCCGGCGCGAACGAGCCGGGAATCACGTGACGCCGACGTCACGTGATTCCCGGCAAGTTCACGCCGGACGGCTCGTTCGGCCCAAAAAGAACTTTTGGCCAGCTTGGGGGGGCCTCCTGACCCCCTCAAGCTGGCCAAAAGTTATTTTTGGGCCGAACGAGCCGTCCGGCGCGAACTTGCCGGGAATCACGTGACGTCGCGTCTGAGTGACGCATTCTTTTTTCCCTTTATTTTTAAATTTCACATTGAAATTACATGTACAAGAGTTTCTTACTAAAGAAAACAGAATGAGTCACATAATAGAAAACCTAAAAAAACCCAAAGAAATAAACTTGAAGAAATACAGCTAGAAAATCATTGTCATCTTATACCACATCATGGGAAGAGAAATGATAGGAAAAGTTATTATAAAGGAATCCACAAATCTAAGTCAATAAGGGCCTACCCAACTTGGTGATATAGCAGTTACCACATTAACTGAAGGAAAGCTTCTAACTGTATAAGGTCAGTGAACACATATTTGACTCCCATAAAGTTGATTATACATTTACAAGGAAAGCATTTGTGTATTTTTTATGATGTTCATTTGTACATTTTTTAAATAAAATACAAAGTATGTGTTTGACATGCCCCCAAACATGTCCATATTGTTGGTGCATACTTTCTCGTATGAACATGCAAGTACGCATGTACTCCACCTGTTTCGAAAATTGTTTATGAGCATATGTCAAACATATGCACATATAAGACATTTTTACGTGCAGAGCCCCTTTGAAAAAGTACTCATTAGTGAGTATTATTGACTAGTAACTATTGGTTACTTTACCTTTATACTTGTTTATCTGGTAAATTGAATTTCTGCTTTATTGTAGAAATGATCTATCTTAGCTGCATTTAAAAGAGAAATACATTTCAAAGTCTTCTGAGGTCAATTTAAATGAGGATTTGTACTATATACTCTTTGATTATACAGTACGGTGGACAGACTATCATATGCAAGGCAATTAAATACAATATAAATAGCAGTGTATGGAAACTTGTTGACATAATTTGTGGTTCTTTGCTTTGTAATCATGTAATTATGGTGGCTGATATGTTTTTGTTGAATTTTTAATTTATTTATAATGAATTTTGCATACCTAGTTTACAGTCATGCAAGCAGTGAAGGAATTATAATAATTGTGGAGGAACATAATAGCTCACTGTTATCAATTTCCTTACCTGCAAATAATCCCCATTTATGGGCTATACATAAGTTTAAAATTATCCAGTCTCAGAATTTTTAATCTGTTAATTGGAAGCTGTTTAATCGTTTTGCTCACTTTGTTCAAGGAATAGTTCTGTTTATGCTGAGAAATGAGGTATATTATGCAAAAGACTTTACTTGTGGGAGGCTTCGAACTCCAAATGTAGTACTTCATAGCATACATCATGCAGTCCACATTTATTCTGTATGTCAGAGGCTTTCCTATCTTTGCTCCTAACTGTGATGATGACATAGGTTGCTCTAGATCAGTAGATCTAGGGGGGGGGGGGGGGGGGGCCTCCAGCCAGTCAGCTTTTTAGGATATCTGTAATGAATATGCATGAGATAAAATATGCATGAAATAAAAGCAGTGCATGTAAATCTCTCTCATGCATATTCACTGCAGATATCCTGAAAACCTGACTAGCTAGGGTTCCCCTAGGACAGGTTGGGAAACACTGTTCTATTGCCATCAGCTGCAGTGGCCAGAATATGAAACCTTCCCCAAAACTAAACTCTTTGATGCACCATCTATAACAACAAAGGATGTGCATATTGTGTCTGACTATTAATCCTTCCATTTGGGGTTCAAGCGTATTTATTTATTTATTTATTTATTTATTTAATTGTATTATCTCCAATATTCTTTTCAGCAGGGAGAAATACAGAAATAAATAATGGTAAATATGTGCAACCCCTTGGCTGATGTTCTCCATAGGATTCCAAGGGCAATCCTCCATTTCAAGAGTTTATACTGTTGTAACCTCTCATACTGTCCTTACGCCCCCTCCATTTCCAGGATTCCTTGTGTGGGATGGGGGTAGTGGAGTGGATGTCTCTCCAAGGCCCTGAGAATTGTTTTAAAAGTCTTTAAGATTTACAATAATAATCACGCTGGATGATGAATGTGGTTCCAACATAACTTTACTGTTAATTGATTTTAAATAGAAGTGAATGACAATATACCAAGTCTTTGTTCAATGAAATCCATTACATACTTCAGTTCCAATAAATCTGTGACTCCTTACTGATGGCAGTACCTGTTCTTTTAGGTTCCATATCCCTTTCCAATTGTAGGGGCAAGTTTTGGAGCTCCCTCCAGAATTGGTAGAATAGGATATTTTACTAAATATAAATGGCAAAAATTGAAGTCCTATGTGTTATATCCAGGGCTTAATTTGTATGTGTGTGTGTGTGTGTGGGGGGGGGGAGACACACCCTGGAATGTCATTCCAGCACTTCTTTTCAGGCTCAATAGGCAGAACAGTAGGGGTGTTCGACTCCAGCCCTCCCTTCAAGGCACCATACAGGGAAGGAGAGAGGAGGTGTAAACCTGGAGCACATAGAGATGAGAACAGCCACTCTATTCTCTAATCCAGCCCCTCCCCTCTTGTTTTCCTCCCCCTCTACCTTTCCTCCTGTACTGCAGAAAACAGATGAGAAAGGGATGATATTGAAGCAGACAATGTGCACGCAAATCCTGATTCCATCACATAACTGGACCAGTGAAGCAGCCAGTATCCCACTATTATTAGATTTCCCCCTATCAAAATATTTTGGAAGATGGGGCAGGTAGGAAAAGGTATTTTATTTAGCCCAGCAAGGCTGTGTAGGTGTGTGTGAGAAATGCTCTTGTTTTTGTGATCACGATATTTGCAGCCATTATAGATGTGACTCGCAATAATGGCAGCTATCCTGCTATCCTTCTACGGCACCAAAAAAATATGTTATTTCTGACATTAAATCCCACGTTAGTGTGCATTAAATGTTCGCAATATGCGGTAGGAGTCCCTCATTTGCATAAAAAGTTAGCTTTTGCATACTCATTATCAAATTTGCATAGAAATGTGTGACTGGATCAAGTTTGCACATTTATTGCACATTAGACCCCTTTTATCACATGATGAGGCGCTAACACTATTTGATGAATGACCCTGTTAGTATGCACTTTAGAAGTTTTTGTATTCTGCTGTTAAATCCTTTTCTCCAATCTTTTTCTCCTGCATAGTTTTAATATATTTCCTTCTCTTAGGCCTAGATTCACCATTTTGTTATCAATATAGTGAAAATAGCGCCCGTGGTAAAAAAAAAGGGGGTGTGTTTAGGGTAATGTGCAGCCGGAGGCAGCGCATCACTGAATATCGCAGACGGTGTTTTTTCATCGCATATGGCGTTGTTGCATCGCATGCAGCGATGCGTCAGGTTATATTTACAGCCTCCTGCGGCTGCCTCTTTGAGGGTGTGTCAAGGCATGGTTTAGAGGAGAAGAGGTTAGTTGTGGTGGTAGTATTAGGAGAGAGTTGATATAGTGATTTCTGAGTGTGTTGTCTTGTTATTTACTGTTTTTCCTTTTGTTTACTACCTTAACCTCTGTCTTTTGTCTATCTGTGTGTTTGAAAGTTTGTGTTGGTTTGTTAAGTATGTCCATTTGTCATTTTCTGATAAGAAGTGAGGAGGTGTGTGAAGGAGGTGATGGGTGGAGGAGGTGATGGGTGGAGGAGGAGGTGATGGGTGGAGGAGGAGGTGGTGTGTGGAAGAGGTGGTGTGTGGAGGAGGTGGTGTGTGGAGGTCGTGGAGAGGATGAGAGGTGTGGGGAGAGAAGACAGGAGAGGCGTGGGGAGAGGAGGGGGAGGAGGGAGGAGAGGATGGGGAATGATGAGCGTAGGAGTGCTGGGGAAGGAGGAGTAGGAGTAGGGCAGGAACAGGAGTAGAGAGAGGCAGGGATGGAAGAGATAGGAGGAGGTGAGTGGAGGAAGGGGATAGCCATTAGAGATGTGTATCGTGTGATCGATCGTCTTAACGATCGATTTCGGCTGGGGGGGGAGGGAATCGGATCATCGCGGTTTTGTTTTTATAAATATCGTGTAAATCGGGGGAGGGCGGGAAAACCGGCACACTAAAACATCCCTAAAACCCACCCCGACCCTTTAAAATAAATCCCCCACCCTCCCGAACCCCCCCAAAATGTCTTAAATTTCCTGGGGTCCAGTGGGGGGGTCCCATTGTGATCTTCCACTCTCAGGCGTCGGGCGCGTTGATAGAAAATGGCGCCGGCGCTACCTTTGCCCTGTCATATGACAGGGCAAAGGTAGCGCCAGCGCCATTTTGGTTCCTGTTCCCCGACGTCACGAGCGTAGGAGATCGCTCCCGGACCCCCTCTGGACCCCCAGGGACTTTTGGCCAGCTTGGGGGGGCCTCCTGACCCCCACAAGACTTGCCAAAAGTCCAGCGGGGGTCCGGGAACGACCTCCTGCACTCGAATCGTGTTGCCGTACGGCCGGCGCCATTTTGCTGTACGGCAATATGGCCATATGGCCGTATGCTGTACGGCGCTACCTTTGCCCTTTCATATGACAGGGCAAAGGTAGCACCAGCGCCATTTTCTATCAACGCGCCCGACGCCCGAGAGTGGAAGATCACAACAGGACCCCCCCACTGGACCCCAGGTAATTTAAGACATTTTGGGGGGGTTCGGGAGGGTGGGGGATTTATTTTAAAGGGTCAGGGTGGGTTTTAGGGATGTTTTAGTTTGCCAGTTTTCCCGCCCTCCCCCTTCCCCTCCCCCTTCCCCCGATTTACGATTTTTGACGATAAATCGGGGGAATTCCTATTAAATATCGCCTCTAACGATTTTTGACGATTTAAAATATATCGGACGATATTTTAAATCGTCAAAAAATGATTCACATCCCTAATAGCCATGCAAGCATGGAGGGAAGAGGAGGAAGCCAGGCTAGGAATATAGAGAGAGGGCAAAGGGGAAGGGAGTTGGCAGGGCAGGGGCAGGGGGTGGGGAAGAAGGGAGGAGAGAGGGGAGTGGGAAGGAGAATGAGGAAAGGGAGGACACTTTTCTGGAAAAGGAAGTGGCACCCCCTTCTGGCAGCCAGGCATCAGGATGCCCTCATCTCAGGGTTATAAAGTTCAGAGTCATGGAGAATGAAATGGTGATTGGAGGGGTTCTGCAAAATTATGTCATGCTGTTTGGCAACTGGGAGCACCAAGACATCCAAGGCAGCCAAGGATCAGATCTGGCAAAACCTAGCCCAGGCCATCATCAGGTGCAGTGGAGGACCAAGAAGCGGGGAGCAGGTTGCCCACCAGTACAGGGATATGAAGGCCCGGGTGAAAGCCAAGGTGGTGGCCCGAAACAAGTAACAACAGCAGACTAGAGAAGGAGCCCCTTGTCCCATTGTCGTCACCCACATAAAGAATCAACTTATCCAAAGGCTGGGACTAAACATATTCAAAGGTATGGAGGAGTAGCTGGACAGCATGCGAGCTGCAGCCGTTAAACTCACCTCACCTGTAAATGGGCAGGCAGCAACGGATATAAACATCATTTGGCATAAGATGCTCACAATGCAAAGAAGCAAAGTGGACCTCTGATGCCAAAAAAAAGGATACTTGCTGTCATGCTTTGTTTCCACAGCTCTCACCCATGAAGTCCCAGGGACCAACCACAATGCTCCAAGTACATAAGAACATAAGAAATTGCCATACTGGGTCAAACCAAGGGTCCATCAAGCCCAGCATCCTGTTTCCAACAGTGGCCAATCCAGGCTACAAGTACCTGGCAAGTACACAAACATTAAGTAGATCCCATGCTACTGATGATGAACAGTAATAGCAGTGGCTATTCTCTAAGTCAACTTGATTAATAGCAGTTAATGGACTTCTCCAAGAAGTTCTCCAAACCTTTTTTAAACCCAACTACTGTAACTGCACTAACCTTATCCACTGTCGTCAAATTCCAAAGCTTAATTGTACGTGGAGTGAAAAAGAATTTTCTCTGATTAGTTTTAAATGTGCTACTTGCTAACTTCATGGAGTGTCCCCTAGTCCTTCTATTATCCGAAAGAGTAAATAACCGAGTAACATATACCCGTTCTAGACCTCTCATTATTTTAAACACCTCTATCATATCCCCCCTTAACCGTCTCTTCTCCAAGCTGAACAGCCCTGATCTCTTTAGCCTTTCCTCATGTGGGAGCTGTTCCATCCCCATTATCATTTTGGTCCCCCTTCTCTGTACCATCTCCATCACAACTATATCTTTTTTGAGATGTGGCAACCAGCCACGATTCCCCTGAGACCAGCCAGCAAGCCCCAAGGACCAGCTGACCACCACCAACTTTAGATAGGCCTTTCCTCATGGATGCCCAAATGTAGGTCAGTGAGGAGAAGGAAGAGAAGCAGCAGTAGCCACCCATTTGCAATGCTGCAAACCCTGTGTTCTCCCAGTCAATTAAATGTCTCCCTCAACCTGTCAGGGTTCATGGATGAGCACAGCCTTGAATGGGAGTCTCCAGCATCTGCAGAACATCGAGCCAGCACACCACAGTACCAGCCGTAATCTCCACAACTTTGCCAGGAGGAGGCCACAAGCCCGCTCATACCTATTTTGCAGTCATAAATCCCAGCACCAGCACCGACACTGGCACCGATACCAGCACTGGCACCAGCACCAGCACCAGCACCATCAACATCCCTGCAACCATAAGAGTACATGCATGAGCAGCTGTACCTACTACAAAGGAGCCATGGGGAACAGCAGAGACACATACGGGTAGAGTTAGTGCCTCAGGTGGGCTGTAAACAGAGAAAACAGTAGGGGTGTGATTCATTTTCGACATATTGGCAATCCGCAATGTATATGTCCCTATTCATTGTATTCGTGGGGTCATGAAACGAATGGCGAACCCCCACGAATACAACGTATCTAACAAATAAACCCCCCACCCTCCTGACCCTCCCAAGACTTACCAAAAGTCCCTGGTGGTCTAGCGGGGGTCCTGGAGCGATATCCTGCACTCGTGCTGTCGGCTGCTGGTATTCAAAATGGTGCCGATTGCCTTTGCCCTCACTATGTCACAGGGGCTACCAGTGCCATTGGTCGGCCCCTGTCACATGGTAGGAGCAATGGATGGCCGGTGCCATCTTGTGCTCCTACCATGTCTTTTGGCAAGTCTTGAGGAGTCCCAAGACGTCAAAAGTCCCTGGTGGTCCAGCGGGGGTCCTGGAGTGAGTCTTGGGGGGGGGGTCAGGAAGGTGGGGGGTTTAGTTAATTAAATTTAAAGGGTTTGGATGGGGTTTTTTTTGGGAAACGAATATATACGTAACTAATGAACGGATCGGGGTCACCTGAGAACGGATGCAATGGATTTGGCTTCCCACGAATATGAATACCGAATGGGACGAATCCATCCCTGCTGCACATCCCTAGAAAACAGGATCTTGCAACAGGAGCTGTCAGCCCAAACATGCAATGTGATGACGCTGATGGTAGCAATGAACAGCATCACCAATGTGCTCACTCAGATCCTACAAAGAATGCTGGAGCCACCATTTGAGTCATCCCCAGCATCACTGGACTCCACACCACATAGCAGTCCAGTGATGTGAGATGACCGAGGGGTAGGCCCCCCTAATCCATGCCCCCCCCCCCCCAACTGGAAAGCTATGAGGTGGCAAGGGGCCATGAACAGCATAACCACCTGGCCTATAAGCGCGAAGACCCACACTTATAGGACAAGCCAGACTAGGCCTCTGCACAGAGTTCCTGTGTTGGCTAGATGGAAGAAGCCTGCTGGGCCCATCCTCACTACAAAGTTCCTGTGCAGGCTAGATGGAAGAAGTCTGCTGGGCCTGTCCTCACTACAAAGTTCCTGTGCAGGCTAGATGGAAGAAGTCTGCTGGGCCTGTCTTCACTACAGGGTTCCTCTGCTGGCATGTAGAAGGGATGTTAAACTGTGAAGCTTTGTCGTCCAACTGTACAGCCCTCCTCCATGTTCTGCCCGTATTCTATCCTCCTTCAAGCAGCCTCCAGTAACCGTGCAGTTGCTGCTTCTTCTCATCATGTCTCATTTCCTGCTCTGGATGCTGGTGTCTCATCTCATCTCAACTCCTACTACTGCTGCTGCCTCCATGCTGCTGGGTCTTCTCCTGGGCCTCTGCCTCCATGCTGCTGGGTTTTCACCTGGGGCTCCTGCCTCTATGCAGCGCTCTCCAGTCCTGGTCCTGCTGCCTCCATGCTGAACTCTGTTGCCTTGGCTCTTTGGCTATCCCCTTGAGTGCACACTTTCAACATGGACTGTCTGGGGCCTTCACTTCAATTCTGCTGCCATGGCCTTTAGGCTGTCCCTTTGAGTGCACTCTTTCAACATAAACTGTCTGGGGCTTTTTCCTAGCCATCCCATAGCAAGGTTGCTATCAGCGCTAACATTAGAGCCATTCTATAGCTATTGGGGGTATCACTTCCACTTTCTATGTTCTTTGTTGTAATCATAATTTTGCCAAAAGGATAAGATTCTAAGCCTCTATATGTAATGATGCAATTTTAAACAATGTATGTTCATATGCACAGAATGTGCTGTTCATGTAATTTACAATGTTTGGTGCAAGAGCACACCTTATAGCCTTGCACACCACATTCCCCTCCCCCGCCCCATTCCACATACACAGTTAAGAGTTATGTGTTATATTTTATATGAAAAATATGAAAGTACAGTATTCTGAGGTCAAAATATCACATTAGATGTACATTCACTGTTGTGATGCCAACCAGAAATCCCTGCAAAAAAGACATTTGGAATCCATATGGCAGAGCTTCCCAAACCTGTCCTGGGAACCCCACAGCCAGTTAGGTTTTCAGGATATCCACAATGAATATGCACGAGATAAATGTGCAAATACTGAGCCTCCATGGTATGCAAATGTATCTCGTGCATATTCATTATGGATATCCTATAAACCCGACAGGCTATGGGGTCCCCAAGACAGGTTTGGGAAGCCCTGCCATATGGTATTAGGCCTAATATGATGTGTGATCAGTGTGGGCTTGAGTCTCTGAAAGGCCGAATACACTAACACACTTCCTATTAGAAAAATGCCTCATCTCAGTCATACATGCAGAACATAAACAGACCCTCACCAAATATAGAATAGAGAAACCATAAAGTAGAAATACAAATGTACAGACAAAAACAGAACTGAAACTGCAAGAAACCACACAATCTATGCAGTGCAACAATGAAAAAACAGAACATCACTATTCCTCAAACATCAAATAATAAAATCATGAAATAAAATAAATACATAATCATAATACTAAAAACATACTAATAATATTATTTAAAACAACTCTGATAAATAAAAGATCAAATAATTAAAAACTCATGTACAAGTTATTTTAAATGTCTTAAACACAAAAAAAAAAATGTCCAAACAGCTGACACAGCAAATAACACCTGAAAAATAAAACTAAAAAGGATTTTAAAAAATCACAATCTCCATACTTGGGAACTTTTGATTTCCACTTACCCTGGGATTGCTGTGGAGTAGTAGGAGTGGATGCACAAACTTTCTCCTCTCTTTCTTATATATATACACACACACACAAGCTCATACACACATATGCTCCCTCTCAGACAAACCCACAGCCATCTCCAGCTATTTTTTACTTGGGATCTACCAACAGCCTCAGGCCCTCATCTTAATTTCAGCTGCCGGCAGGTTAAGATCCACCTGCAGCCCATTCTCTCTGTCTCTCACAGACACATATACACACACACAAACATTCATCACAGACAGCCTCCCATTCACTCACACACACATGCAGACCCAGAAGTCAAGGTCCGTGTGTTATTCCTCCTCTGCTGCTGCTGCTGCCAGCCTGTTCCTTCTGTGTGGAGAGCAGCCTTTCTGCAGCTCTTCTTCCTGTACAGACCCCAAGATAATTTGACATTGGCGGTGCTAGCACTTCCTGTATGCTCATCTCACGAGAAAACAGGAAGTTGTAGCACCATGAGTATTGAATACTGCAAAGCCAGTACTGGAGGAGGAACTGCCAAACAGGCTTCCTCTGCTGTGGCCTCCTGCTTCTGCCACTGGTGGGATTGGGTCCACCAGTGGCAGCACGGGCTTCTCCCTGCTCCCAACGCCATCCCACCGGGTGTGCCGCCCTGTGCAATTGCACAGTTTGCACACCTGGTGACACCTGCCCTGACACCACATGAGGCACAGTGTAGAGAACAGTAGCTCTTCCTGATTCCCCACAAGTCAGGACAGGCATGAGGGTCAACAATGGCCTGCAACCATTAAACTGAAGAAGCATGTGGAGTGATGTTGCAAACAGAACTATCTGCAAGCTATTTGGCGTTGGAGTGTTCAGCCTATGTGCTTTAAGGGTGGTCACAGATCACACCAAAACTGTAAGAGATACTAGCTATTGCTCAAAGCAAAATACTCTGCATAGTTTCTGGGTACATATGTACATACCTACAGCTGCACCACATGACTATCAGTGAGCCATAACAGCCAAGGACCTTACATACACTGACATCTCAATATCTCTATATGGCTAGCTGTGATGGCTCAGTTGAAGGCAGGAGGTTTAAATTTATCTAACCATTGACTTCTATGACATCGACCTTTGCTCATTTATTATTTTTAGATTTTTATATTCTGCTTTTCAGCACTTCAAAGCTCATGAAAGATGTGAGTCATTAGAAACTATAAGGTGACAGTGACATCTCAGAGATCATTGGAAAATACAAGTGAAGGCAGGATACCATCTGATTCCCAATCCTGCCTTCACAGAGCCAGCCGTGTTTCCTGGTATAGGCTCGCTGAGCAGCTAACCGAACCTACATCACAATTACATCACACTGGCCAAGGCCTTCATCTTTTGCACATTATTATTTACAAATTGCATAGGTAGTACGGTGTATGTGTTTCGGGGTGCATGTAACCTTGCAAGGAACTGTGCGCATTGTGGGAATGGCACTTTACCCAAGGCTGTAAGGGAAGGTGTGTTACTAGAGCACTCTGATGTCAGCAGTAGGGTTGCCAACTGCCTCCAGTTTTCAGGACAGGTAAATCCTGTCCTGGTTAGGAACACATTACATGCAGGGATTTCATCAGATTTCCCTATAGGTTTTCCGAGCAAAACCAAGACTATCAAAACCTGCATGCATGGGAGTAAGACCAGGACTGGATCAACATATCCTGGAAATCTGGATCCAGTTGGAAAACCTAGTCAGCAGTGGCTCTGAAACTGGTGATGCAGTGGTGTCAGCTGTGTCATGGCACAACCATATGACAGTAAAAGCCGATCCAGTACAGGTGTACAACTTTACATGCACACGTTTCTCAGCTACGGAATAAGGCAGTAAAATGGGAAATCTGTCATTGAAACCTTTAACTGTCTACCTGTATCTTAAGGCAGTGCCTTTATGCTTCAGAGTTATTTGACATTTACTGCATTTCTTGAGCTGAAGCTCTCCATGCTCATTGAGCAGCTGGGGTGCCATCACACTTGTGCCACTACCTCATCCACATGTGAGCATTAGGATAAAGTGCAGTGGGGAGGACCAGCAAGCCACACGGCACTAGCTAGGCCAGGAACTCTCATGCCACACATGCCTCTTTTACTGTCACAACCAGGTAGAACAAATAATGGCAGCCACATGTATGTGATTTAATTTTAGTTTCACAGAGTAGGAATACATGTTTTCTGTTAAACAGTGACTTACTCAGAGAAGCAGTGAGAGAAAGAAAGATGATAGCGAGGAGAGCAGCACCTAATAGTTTTCTGGACTCTCTTCCCTGGAAGGGGATGTGGAAGGTGAGGGTTGTCAGGAAAAGTAGCATTGTATAAGGTTTTGGCGAAGGTGGCTGCCACTTAGCGTGGAGTCCCGGACTCCAGCGGGGACACATAGGGGATCCGGAGAAGATCTGGAGGGAGATCTGGATGTATCTATATTCGTAGTCCATGCTGTAGAGTGAGATTATGGAAGACGCAGCAAATTAGCACTATATCTGCAACTTTGGGTGGGGCATACATTAAAGCTCCACCCGTCTTGTCCAAACAGCGAATGTGACTTTTGAGAACTCCAAAGGTGCGTTCGATTACACAGCGGGTAGCACATAAGGCCTCATTGTACCTTGTCTCTGCCAGCGTGTTTGGAATGGCAATGGGGTGATAAGCCAGGTCCTGCAACCGTACCCAAAGGGCCAGATTTTCAAAGGGGTACACGCGTAAGATACGCGTGTACCCTCTGAAAACCTGCCCAAAGTTCCCCCTACGCACGCCGAGCCTATGTTAAGTAGATTCGGCAGCTAATTACCTGAAAAAAAAGAACTTCAGAGCCTGCTTGAAGTACTGTGTTTCCTCATTGGGTGAGTATATTCTCACTGAATTACCATCTGGACCCTGACATCAGTGGGAGGGGCTGGAGAGTGTCCCTAAGACCGGCACAGAGCAGCTTCACTACAGGACAGCTAATTACCTGAAAAAAAATAACTTCAGAGCCTGCTTGAAATACTGTGTTTCCTCATTGGGTGAGTTTATTCTCACTGAATTACCATCTGGACCCTGACGTCAGTGGGAGGGGCTGGAGAGTGCCTCTAAGACCGGCACTGAGTGGCGCGCCACCACCGCTGGCGTACCACCAAAGCCGCGTGCGCCTAAGGGGCACGTGTGGCTTTGCCCGGCTTAGCCCGGATTAGTTTGTGAAGGCTAATAGATTTTAATATTTCTGTTTAAATTGTTATTTCTCGTGATAGCTGTCCCACCAAGAGGTGAATCCTAGGTTTGGTAATGTGGAAGGGTATCTCTGGATATATTCTTTGTATATTTAATCTTTTTAGTACAATATGCCTCATAAACGTAAAGCCAAGGTGAGAGAATACCCAGCAGAACAATCACCTTCTCTACAACAAAGATTTATTCCTGAGTATGCTTTTTCAACATCAACTCAGGGCTTGGCAAATCCCATAGGTGGGAATGTGGGAGGAACACAAGTTTTACCAGGGGAACTATCACTAAGCCCACCCCTACCTCGCCAGCTGATTATAGCTTCCCCACAAACTCCTTCGAATGTTGCTGGAGTAGGAGGAGAAATTCTTGCTCCATTACCCCAACATGCTGGGAACATTGAGGGTAGTTTGGAGAAAGCTAGGTCTTCGACTCCAGATTTTAAATTAAATCTGGATGAAGGAAATAGCATCCTAGTGGGGATTGGAGAAAAATCAGCTGTAACATTAGATTCTTTGGCAGATCTAATGAAAAGTTTGGCATATAACATTCAAGATCAATCAAAGTTATTACAGCATGTGTCTAATAAACTGGACTCTGTTACTCAAGATCATCAACAGATCCTTTCAGATCAGTGCATACAGATTATTTCTTTGGAAGGGAAAGTTAGAGGTTTAAAAGATCTAACCACTACTATTACTCGTGAAAGATCTGCCACTTTGAGGAAAATAGAGTACTTAGAAAATACAGTAAAACATTTGAATATTAGGTTATTACATTTCCCTAAATTAAGAGAGAAAAATTTATTGACAACTTTTAAAAAATATTTGAAAAACAATTTAAAAATTTCCTCTGAAAAAATTCCTGTTATAAAGAAAATAATTCAATTACCTTATAAGCAAAATGAAGTAAAAAATACTGAATCTAAGCAACCTATAGATTTTCAGAATTTAACCCAATATTTGGAAGAAACACGGGATGAGATTTTGGATCGGATTGCTTTATTAGTAACATTTCAGACCCAACAGGAAATGAATCTGGTTATGCAGGCATATTTTAAAAAACATGAGTATTGAATTCTTAGGTGGTAAGGTCAGGGTATACCCCGACCTTGCCAGAAGTACTCAGATTAGACGCAAAGCTTTTCTTTCTTTAAAGCCTAGCGTCATGGCATTGGGGGCAACTATGGTTGTAAAATACCCATGTAAATGGGTAATAAAACAACAGGGAAATGTTTTTATTTTCTTTGAGGTATCTCAATTGCAAGATTTTCTGAATGCTAGGATGCAGATATCTATTAAAGATGGAGGTGTAAGTAATTAGTATATTGTTGAAACTTTCATGAATATCCAAATTATTCTACTATAATGTTTTTCAAAAAAAAATTTTTTTCCTCACTTACAAATTCCGTCCTCTTGGAATTGCCTCTATGATGTTTAGTTTTTGAACAAATATGTTTACTTCTTATCTGTAAGTTGTGTAATTAGAATGTATGGTCAAAACATTAATATTTCATTTTGCAAAGTTGATTCTTACTTTGTAATAGTTTTGAAAAACTAATAAATAAATTAAAAAAAAGTAGACTCGGCGGCGCGCGCAAGCTCCGGGACACACATAAGCCCCGGGGCTTTCCTGGGGGGGCGTGCCAGGGGCATGTCGTGGCAGCGCATCATTCGGGGGCGGGGCTGTGGGCGTGGTTTTGGCCCGGGGGTGTTTCGGGGGCATGGCTGAAGCCTCCGAAACAGCTCCTGGGCCAGGGAATCGCGCAGCCAACAGGCATAACTTTTAAAACAAAGGTAGGGGGGGTTTAGATAGGGCTGGGAGGGGGGTTAGATGGGGGAAGGGAGGGGAAGGTGTGTGTGTGTGTGGGGGGGGGGGGGGGGGATGGAAGGAAAGTTCCCTCCAAGGCCGCTCCGATTTCGTGCAGTTAGTATAGCTGTGATTAAAAAAGGATTGGATAAGTTCTTGGAGGAGAAGTCCATTACCTGCTATTAATTAAGTTGACTTAGAATATAGCCACTGCTATTACTAGCAACGGTAACATGGAATAGACTTAGTTTTTGGGTACTTGCCAGGTTCTTATGGCCTGGATTGACCACTGTTGGAAACAGGATGCTGGGCTTGATGGACCTTGGTCTGACCCAGTATGGCATGTTCTTATGTTCTTATCATGCATCTGCAGCAGTTTGGACACTTCAAGCTTGTAATTAGCCAGAGAGATTGAAATAGCTCTGAAAGGGAGGACAGGAGTGGGGACATGTTGAAATTAAACACCTTGAAAGTGTTTAGTGCCTGTTCATGCCCCAAGCTTTAGGGCTGGAGTATTGTTTGACATCACAAGATTTGCAGGCCTCTGCAGCATGGGGCAAAAAAGGCAGGACCTGTGCCAATGGCCTTCAGATGTGGCTGTTCAAGGAACTTGTCATGGAAGCAATGCTTTTCGTTCCCCCTCCCAGCCACCCCCTATTTGCATGCACTATGCCACAAACATAACCAGAGATGGAATCTGGAAAGAAGCGTGTGTCTTACCTATGAGCCAACCGTCACTATACTGCCCGTCCTCAAAATTTTCAAAGAGTCCCGATTGCCTAAATATAAAGGAATCATGCATGGCTCCCAGGAATGTGGCCACCACATCTAGAATGTGCATTTGAGCATCACAGACCACTTGCACGTTGATGGAGTAGAAGAGCTTTCTGTTGCGGTACGTCTCCTCCTTGTCACAGGGTGGGACGATGGCCATGAGAGTGCATTCGATAGCTCCCAGAACATTGGGAAAGTTTGCGAAGGCATAAAAGCCCCTCTTCAAGTCCATCAAGTCCTGCCTGTCATGAGGAAATGCTATGTAGTGATTAATGCCGTCATAGACTGCTTCGATGACCTGGTTCAGACAGCGGGGAAAAAGTGGTTTGAAACATTCCCCCCATGACCCCCTACTGTCATTTGGAAGGAGCCAGTTGTCATGAAATGCAGGATGGCCAACAGTTTGAGGCCGGGCACAGTGTGGAACCTTTCAGTGATGGAATCCAGATCCCCTCGGATTTCTTCATATAATTCCAGGATAGCCTGAGAGCTGAGGCAATACCTGCAAATCATATAGTCCTCTGGCATTCCCAGCAAGGATGTTCATGAAGGAAAGATACGCTTGAATACTGTGTACAATTCTGGTCGCCGCATCTCAAAAAAGATATAATTGCGATGGAGAAGGTACAGAGAAGGGCTACCAAAATGATAAGGGGAATGGAACAACTCCCCTATGAGGAAAGACTAAAGAGGTTAGGACTTTTCAGCTTGGAGAAGAGACAACTGAGGGGGGATATGATAGAGGTGTTTAAAATCATGAGAGGTCTAGAACGGGTAGATGTGAATCGGTTATTTTCTCTTTCGGATAGTAGAAAGACTAGGGGACACTCCATGAAGTTAGCATGGGGCACATTTAAAACTAATCGGAGAAAGTTCTTTTTTTACTCAACGCACAATTAAACTCTGGAATTTGTTGCCAGAGAATGTGGTTCGTGCAGTTAGTATAGCTGTGTTTAAAAAAGGATTGGATAAGTTCTTGGAGGAGAAGTCCATTACCTGCTATTAAGTTCACTTAGAGAATAGCCACTGCCATTAGCAATGGTTACATGGAATAGACTTAGTTTTTGGGTACTTGCCAGGTTCTTATGGCCTGGATTGGCCACTGTTGGAAACAGGATGCTGGGCTTGATGGACCCTTGGTCTGACCCAGTATGGCATTTTCTTATGTTCTTATGTTCTCCCTATATCTCCTGCACTGTGACCGGCTGCGTGCCCGGTGCTGGGCCCATGGCTCTGGCTGCGGTGCAGGGACTTCCTTAGGAGGGCTTGAAACTGGCCTTGCTGGTTCTTCAGCAAGTGGTTGTTGTTCCACTTGTTGTCTGTGGCAAGCCTGCTGACGAATCCGGTATGCCGCAACCATTACACTTGCCACAAACATTATGGCTTTAGGAAGATCTACCTTCCCGCAATAGCGTGCAATACTGTATCGCACGCCGTGCTAGCAGACCCTCATTTCCAATAACCCCGTCCAAACTCTTCCCACTCGACTATTAATTTTGAATTTGCATATGCATTTTGTGATGTGGTATTTATTGCGAGCTTTAGGCCTTATCACACGCAATAATGTCCTAACGCGATTTAATAAATGACCCTCTTAGTGTGTACTTTTAGAAGGTGCTTTTTTTCTGCTGCTTTAATCCTTTTCTCCTGTATCTTAGTTTATTAACCTGGGCTATCCCATCTGTATATTTTCACAGTGAACTTGCTTGTAGACCAAAACTCTCCAGCTGATATTTATTAATAGCTCTCTGATCTACATTGTTTGTAATAGACCTTGCCAACTGAAAAAATTATTTTACATGGCTGTAGAGTATTTTTTGGCTAGTCTTTATATCACATTTCCTTTTTCAAAAGGGAAATAGTAAAAACTTCTTCCTATAAGCTGGTAGAAATGCAAACCAGGTAATTGGTGCAATTATAGAAGAAAATAAAAACTCTAATATCAGTGTTATCATCCATCTGGGGACCAATGACCTTGCTAAAAACAATATCCAAGCAGTACAGAAAGATTTCCAGTGTCTGGGAAGGAGATTAAACCTATAGTAAAGAATATTGCCTTTTTTGACATATTACCTGTTCACAGAAAGAGAAAGGAAAGGATAAGCCAGATAGAAAATTTCAATGCATGGCTCAAAACATTGTGTAAAGAAAGTGGATTTGGATACATTGGTGGCTGAGATCATGTATGGAGCAGTAAAAGAAAATACAATAAGGATGGCCTACATTTGACAGTGGCAGGAAAGAAGTTCCTAAGTGAGAAATTCCAGTCATACATCATCAGACATTTAAACTACAGGATGGGGATGGCAGAAGTATCTGATGGCAGAAGGTGGCCACTGGCCAATGAAATTGGCATGCCCCCCCTAAGCAGTACAGGAAGCAAGAGTAGATAATAACAAAATCAATCAGTTCTACATTTCATACTTAAGCAAAGGAGCAGAAAAGGTGACTATGAAGTGCAGCAAACTAAGGGGTGGATTTATCAAAATGCGGTAAGTACCGAATGCGATAGCAAAAGGGGTGTGTTTTATGCTAATTTAGCATTTATTGCAATTTGCACTAATTACCTGTGCAAAGAGCTAAGTTAGTGCAAATTGTGATACCATTTCAGATTCTGTGAGAAGTGCCAGACCTGTTGTATTTCTGTCATTCAACCACCAGGGGACCATTGTTAATGGTCCTAGGCACATGGGGGTGGGGGTGGGGGTGGGGGTGGGGGAGGGAGAGAGAGACTGGCTGCAATATCATGGCCCATAGGCAGGTATTTGTATCCCTATGGTAGACCCACCTAGTAACTCGAGGTGGGGTTTAGGTAAGAGTGTAGGGGGTTAGGGGCCACTTTGACATTCTATGTGACACCTACGAACAGAACAGTGGTCTCTTGTGAAGATTTGCTGGCCTTCGGCGTGAGGAAACTCACTCCAAGATGAGATTTGGGCAATGTTCTCTCCACCTAGCTTGATGTTACCCAGGTAGAGAAACAGGTAGAGAAACAGGTAATTAGTGCAAAATGCTATTTTAGCATAAAACACACCCCTTTTGCTATCGCATGCGGTACTTACCGCATTTTGATAAATCCACCCCTTGGTTCTCAAAGGAGGTGGCTGAAAAATAAAAGCAAAAAGAACAGCGTTCAGGAAGTTATAAAGGATCCCAAAAAGAGGAGCACAGGGAAGAATACCTGGTGAAACTGAAGGAGATGAAGAAAGAAATCAGGAAAGCAAAAGGTTAAGCGGAAGAAAGAATTGCCAAACAGGTAAAGGGCGGTGACAAAACATTTTTCAGATATATCAGAGAAAGAAGGAAGGCCAGAAGTGGTATAGTGAAGTTGACTGGTGACAAGGCGCAAGGTGTAGAGAGAGAAGAAGAAATGGAAAAATATTAAGCATATACTTCAGTTCTGTGTTCAATAAAGAAGACCCTGGAGAAGGACTGTTGCTGCTTGACAAAACCGAAGATGGGAATGGGGTAGACACAACTCTTTTTACAGAAGAGAATGTATGGGAAGAGCTAGGAAAACTGAAAGTGGACAAGGTCATGGGCCGGATAAGGTACATCCCAGGATACTACAGGAGCTCAGAGATGTCCTGGTGGGTCCGCTGAAAGACATATTCAATAAATCATTGGAAATGGGAGTGGTGCCGTGGGATTAGAGAAGAGCGGTTGTGGTCCCACTTCACAAGAGTGGAAGCAGAGAGGAGACTGGAAACTACAGGCTGGTTAGCCTCACCTCAGTGGTGGGAAAATTAATGGAGACTCTGCAGAAAGAAATCACAAGGCAGCATGGAGTCCTGTCAGACAAATCTGAGTGATTTTTTGATTGGGTGACTAGAGAATTGGATTGAGGAAGAGCACTCGATGTGATTTACTTGGATTTCAACATAGGAGGCTTGTGAATAAAATGATAAGCTTGGAAGTTGGCGCCCAGGTGGTGAAGTGTATTACAAACTGGTTAACTAACAATAGTGTCTGACAATCTGAAGGAGGCAGGCCAGAAGAATGATGGACTGCATAGAGAGAGAAATAACCAGTAAGAAAAAGGAGGTGATAATGCCCTTGTAAAGGTCCTTGGTAGAGACCTCACCTGGAGTACTGTGCTCTGTTCTGGAGCCCGTATCTCAAAAAGGATAGAGACAGGATGGAGGAAGACCAGAGAAGGGCGACCAAAATAGTGTGGGGTCAGTATCAGAAAATTTATGAGGAGAGGCTAAATATGTATACCCTGAAAGAAAGGAGATAGAGGAGATATGATACAGACCTTCAGATATCTGAAAGGTTTTAATGATACATGAACGTCAAACCTTTTCCATTGGAAAAAAATCAGTAGAACTAGGGTTCACAAAATGAAACTCCAGGGAGGATGATTCAGATCCAGCATCAGAAAATATTTCTGATGTTGGATGCCTGGAATGCCCTTCTGGAGGAGATGGTGAAGACAAAAACAGTCAAAAAATTCAAAGGGGCATGGGATAAACACTGTGGATCCCTAAAGGAGGCCCAGCCGTTCGAGGCAGGGGGGCCTCATAACTGGGCAGGCGTGCTGCAGCCAGTTCAAAGGGTGGGGGAGACTGGTGGCCAATGGGGCGCCCCGGCCGGGTGGGGGACTGGTGGCCAATGGGATGCCTTGGCCGATTCAAATTCAAGCCAGGAGCCTATGAGATAGGAAGGGGTTGCAGGGCTCAGGAACATTAGGGGGTGGGATAGGGAGTGGGGCCACATTAGCCGATGGGGGACTAGAGAGCACCCCTCCCACCTCCCCACAGCGCTAAAGGGCATGGGTTTGGGGGTGGGGATTTGTCACAGCCTTAAACTAGCGGCAGCAGGGCCCTCACTGGTACATAGGAGGATGTTTTGGTGTCGGGGAAGGGGAGGAGCCGGGCACCAATGAATATGCATAGGGGGAAGCCTGTGGATGGCTCTATGCAAAGCGTGTCGCGGACCGAGAAGATGGCCGGTCTGGGGTTGGCCAAATGAAGGCCTTGTATAAATAAATAAATAAATAAGCGTGGCCTGCAAGGATGGCCAGGAGCGGAATGAGGTGGCAGCACACTGCACGGAGCAGCAGTGGCCACAGTGGCGTTCACGGAGTGGGATGCCAGTGGTGTACCACCTTTACAGAGCGGAAGGCTGGAGGGCTGCCGCCTCAAGCAAGTGGAGGGTGGGTAACAGCGTGTAGTCCTGCCGGTGGGGGCTCAGGACAACTTTATTGGAAGGTGAATGTTAAGCTTGCTCAAAGTATTTCTGATTGTTGATGTTTAAGTTAATGTTTGTATGGCTGTGGCCGTTTCTTCCACTCAATGAAAAAGCATTATTTACCTTGTATTGCATCTTTGTGGTCAGGGGTCAGGGGCGGGGATGGGGATGGGAAGCCCGGAAGCTACGGATTGTAAAAGTTAAGGTGTTAGAGGATGGAAATGAAGCAAAGGATGCATGGGGGTAACTTGCTGGTGTAGTGATTACTTCTTAACCAATACGCCTTGATGCTTTTGATGCAACTGCAACATTGCTCTCCACTTCAACTGCAGGGGGGAAAGGGGAGTTGTATTCAGGCAACAACCTAGTGCCCTGACTTTTACGGTCTGGGGAACTGATAAGCATGGGTGCATCCTGCACAGAGCAGCAATTAAGAACATAAGAACATAAGAAAGTGCCATACTGGGTCAGACCAAGGGTCCATCAAGCCCAGCATCCTGTTTCCAACAGTGGCCAATCCAGGCCATAAGAACCTGGCAAGTACCCAAAAGCTAAGTCTATTCCATGTTACCATTGCTAATGGCAGTGGCTATTCTCTAAGTGAACTTAATAGCAGGTAATGGACTTCTCCTCCAAGAACTTATCCAATCCTTTTTTAAACACCGCTATACTAACTGCACTAACCACATCCTCTGGCAACAAATTCCAGACTTTAATTGTGCGTTGAGTGAAAAAGAACTTTCTATGATTAGTTTTAAATGTGCCCCATGCTAACTTCATGGAGTGCCCTCTAGTCTTTCTATTATCCGAAAGAGTAAATAACCGATTCACATCTACTCATTCAAGACCTCTCATGATTTTAAAGACCTCTATCATATCCCCCCTCAGCCGTCTCTTCTCCAAGCTGAAAAGTCCTAACCTCTTTAGTCTTTCCTCATAGGGGAGTTGTTCCATTCCCCTTATCATTTTGGTCGCCCTTCTCTGTACCTTCTCCATCGCAATTATATCTTTTTTGAGATGTGGCGACCAGAATTACTACCCTTAAAAGAAGGCATGGGATTACGACCCTTAACCAATAAGCCTTGATGCTTTTGATGCAACTACAACATCATCACTTTCTGTTTTGACAGCGGGAGGGAAGAGGAATTTGATTCAGATGACAACCAACAGGGGCCCTGACTTGTACAGTCTGGGATCCTGATATGCAGACATAAATGAAAAAGCACAGGACTGCTTCTAAGGTGTCAGTACTATCTGAATTTTCAAGAAGGCTCATTACATAGTAAAAATGTTGCTAGCGGTAAATTTTTATGGTTTATCATAAGGCTCGGGAATAACTGCACGGAGCGGCAGTTGCTACCCTTAAGAGAAACATGGGGGTAACCTGCATGGTGCAGCAACTCCTACCATAAGAAGCTTGCTGGGCAGACTGGATGGACCATTTGGTCTTTTTCTGCTGTCATTACCATGTTACTTTGTTTTATATGTTAAATACCCTTTTTTCTGTCTAAAATCTAAAGGGTCCACTTTCTAGCAGGATCTAAGTAGGGAGTTATGTGGCTAGATCCCATGGAGAAAAATGGACAACCCTGGAGGCATTTCTGGGGGTAGAGGGAAAAGTTAGCCACTTAATTCCAGGGGACCAAACGGCAGGACTAAATCTAGACTTAAGTTTCTTTTTCACCAATAACTCTGTGCAAATGTAAATGAATTTTAGATGGCAAGCTTAAGTGCTTGGAGTCATCCGAAAATTGTCCCCTTAATTTCTAATACTAAATCATGTAGATGCACATTCAATACATTTTGAGACAAAACTCCTTGCCACTAAAATTAAACTTACAAAGTGCTGAAAAATGATATACTTTTTTCCTGTGGCATTGGTAATGCCAACATAATGGTTAAGGGAAGGTACAAAAGAAGAATTTTTCAGGTAGCAGTGGTGATTAAATATTTATTTTAGTGAAAAAAAAACCCCTACATACATTTTGGATTCAAACAAAATGAATCATTTGTTAAGAATAAGTCACGATGCCACTCTCCTTGCCACATTGCTCTCTCTGCCGCTGTTAGTGTTGCTTTGTTCCTCCTTCAGGGCCTTGGACTGTTCATGCCCCCCTCTCACAGAGCCTTGGGGTGTAGATGCCACTCCTTTTTACGACTTTTATGGCTTTTATGGCTTTTATGGCTTCTGGATATAAACACCAGTGCTCTGAGTCTCTCTTAGTGCATTCGGGTGTTGCTGCCTCTGCCCTGGATGTCTTCAAAAGTTCTTTTCAAATTCCCTTATGGTATTTACTGTTTGTCTTGCCTTGCCAATTCGATGCTTTATTCACTTGCGTCGCCTCTCATGGCCCCTCTGTTGGTACTGCTTTGCCCCTCTTTTGGTACCCTGGAGTTTCGATGCCACTTTTCTTCCTGCCTTACCCCTCTTTCAGTGTCTGAGGTGTTGATACCACTGTTTTGTTTGTTTTTTTCTAATGAACATGACAGTCTGCTGTGTGTGGCTGTCCATATTACTGAGTGTATTCTAACATTAAAGCCCCTCACGCTCAGCCTTGGTGTGTAGATGCCACTATTCTTGCATTGCTTTGCACTTATGTTGTGGGGTTTTAACACCAGTGCTCCGCTTTATACCTCTCTTGGTGCCCTGGGGTGATTTTTACCTCTGCTTCTGCTGTCTTCAAAATTCTTTTCAAATTCTCCTATGGTACTTACTGACTATTGATCTTGCCACGCTGATCCAATGCTTCAGACACTTCCTGCACCTCTCAGGGTAACTTGGGGTGTTTTGCAACTCTTGGTAGCACTTTACCCTCTTTTGGTGCCTTAGAGTTGTTGATACCATTCTTCTTTCTCTGCACCTATGGTTTGGGGTTTTTAACACGAGTGGTCTTTCTGCTTTGCCCCTCTTTTGGTGCCATGCAGTCTTTTTTTGCCTCCAGTTATTCACTGCCTTGTGTATCAGGATTGCTAACACATGACACAGCCATGGATGATTTGCCATCCCCATCCGACTTAACCATAGCGAGCGTACTGCACTGATCTTACCCATTTACCTCTAATGGTTTCACGCCATCTGGGACTTTCTCTTCAAACTTCTTTTCAAATTCCCTTACGGTACTTAATGACTATTGGGCTCATCCAGTATTTAGTCTTTGATGGATTGTACCACCTATTTTAGGCTGCATTCTGCAGCAAACTAAGAGAAGGCCTGATCCCTGTGAGCCATGGACCACTACAAGTCTAACACCATCCAGTCCGAAGGGCATGGGCAGCTCAGTGGAATCAAGAAAGGCAGCCTTTTCTACGTCACATTCCCCTGCAAGGGGAATTGGCACAGGATGTCTTCCTGCACTAGGGTGTTTCTTCACCAGCACAGGCAAAGTAAAGGGGAAGTCAATCTCCAAGCCTGACCCCCTCAGACTTTTCTCCATTGATGTCATAGGGAAAATATATTAGGACTGCTACAGACCTCCTAAAGAGATTTCCTCTGGCTTTGTCCTGCCTAAGGATAAGAAATTCATTATCTTCCAGCTACTAGATGAACATAAGACTTGCCATACTGAGTCAGACCAATGGTATAATGTTTCTAACAGTGACCAATTCAGGTCACAAGTACCTGGCAGGATCCCAATGGGTAGTTATATTCCAAGCTGCTTATCCCAAGAATAAGCGGTGGATTTCTGCAACTCTACCTTCAGGTTAATGGACTTTTCCTCCGGGAATTTGTCCAAAGACCTTTTTAAAATGCAATTACACTAATAGCTTTCACCACATCCTCTGGCAGCAAATTCCCTAGCTTAATTATGTGTTAAGAGAAAATATTTTTTTTACTTATTAGTTTTAAATGTATTATCTAGTAACTTCATTGTGTGTCCCTTGGTCTTTGTACTTTTCAAAAGGGTAAACAGCTGATTAATGTTCACTTGTCTCATTCTAAAATTAAACCATGTCTTTCTATATGTTCTGTGATTTTGATGTTTAGAACACTTTCCACTATTTTTCCTGGCACTGAAGTCAGGCTAACCGGTCTGTAGTTTCCAGGATCGCCCCTGGAGCCCTTTTTAAATATTGGGGTTACATTTGCTATCCTCCAGTCTTCAGGTACAATGGATGATTTTAATGATAAGTTATAAATTTTTACTAATAGGTCTGAAATTTCATTTTTTAGTTCCTTCAGAACTCTGGGGTGTATACCATCCAGTCCGGATGATTTACTACTCTTCAGTTTGTCAATCAGGCCTACCAAATCTTCCTCATAGGGGAGCTGTTCCATCCCCTTTATCATTTTGGTTGCCCTTCTCTGTACCTTCTCCATCGCAACTATATCTTTTTTGAGATGCGGCAACCAGAATTGTTCATAGTATTCAAGATGCGGTCTCACCATGGAGCGATACAGAGGCATTATGACATTTTCCATTTTATTCACCATTTTCCGTTTTATTCACCATTCTGTTTGCTTTTTTGACTGCCGCAGCACACTGAGCCGACGATTTCAATGTGTTATCCACTATGAGGCTTAGATCTCTTTCTTGGGTGATAGCTCCTAATATGGAACCTAACATTGTGTAACTATAGCATTGGTTATTTTTCCCTATATGCGTCACCTTGCACTTATCCACATTAAATTTTATCTGCCATTTCGATGACCAATTTTCCTGTCTCACAAGGTCTTCCTGCAATTTATCACAATCTGCTTGTGATTTAACTACTTTGAATAATTTTGCATCATCTGCAAATTTATTACCTCATTCGTCATATTCCTTTCCAGATCATTAATAAATATAGGGGCAGATTTTCAAGGATATACGCATGTAGGGGGGGGGGGGGGGTTACGCGTGACGAGCATAAAGCCCCGGGATGCACATATGTCCCGGGGCTTTTCTGAATGGGCGGGCAGGGGGCAGGTCAGGGGCAGGACAGGGTGCGGCAGGTGGTCCAGGGGCGTGGCGTGGCAGTCCGGGGGCATGGCTGGTAGTCCGGGGGCAGTCCGGGAGGCGTGTCCGACAACTCCGGCACAGGGGGATCACGCGCCGGCAGGTGGCCGGCACGCACAAGTTACACCTGCCTCTGGGAGGTGTAACTTTCAAAACAAAGGTATGGAGGGGGGGTTCTTTAGGGCTGGGGGGCGGGACAGGGAGGGGAAGGGAGAGGAAGGTGGGGGTGGAAGGAAAGTTCTCTCCGAGGCTGCTCCAGTTTCGGAGCGGCCTCGGAGGGAATGGGGAAAGCCAGCGGGGCTCGCCGATGGCTCAGAGCGTGCAATTTACACTAGTGTGCACCCCCTTGAGCGCGCTGACCCCTGATTTTATAACATGTGTGTGGCTGCGCACACATGTTATAAAATCGGACGTACATTTGTATGTGTGGGGTTGCGCGCACAAATGTACGCCCGCGCATATGTTTTAAAATCTGCCCCATATTGAAAAGCACGGGTTGCAGTACAGATCCCTGAGGAACTCCACTGTCCACTCCCCTCCACTGAGAAAATTCTCCATTTAAGCCTACTCTCTGTTTCCTGACTTTTAGCCAGTTTGTAATCCATGAAAGGACATCACCACCTATCCCATGACTTTTTACATTAGTTGAAGAATCTGCTGCAATCTCCATTTAATGCCTCCCCCCTAAGAGGTGAGTCTGTTTCTGATTTAAATAACTTGCATTAAATACCACACTACTTATAACACTTTAGTACATATGGGCATAATGCCTAAACAGTTCATTATCCTTCAATAGCATGCCCATTACCATATTAATAACGCATTAGGGGGCGTTACCAATGCAAATGAGGCTTCTTTCGTGCAGTGGGGAAACATCGTGTGCGGCGATGTTTTCGCCATTCGCGAAAACATTAGCGCCGCACGCGATGTTTTCCCACTGCACGATGATTCGTTCAGTGTTTTATCGCGGTGCACGATATTTGCCGGTTTCATGTATCGCGGTGCACGATATTTGGCACTTTTTGGAGAGAGAGAGAGAGAGAGAGAGAGAGAGAGAGAGAGAAGAGAGAGGAGAGAGAGAGAGAGAGAGAGAGAGAGAGAGAGAGGAGAGAGAGAGAGAGAGAGAGAGAGAGAGAGAGAGAGAGAGAGAGAGAGCGCCTTACTATAGTGCCTATGCCCTACATAGGTATTTTAACCCCTATAGGAGGGCCACCTACTAACTCGGGGTGGGGATTAGGTATGAGCGTCGGGGGTTGGGGGCCACTTTCGCATTTCCACATGAGACCTACGGACAAAACAGTGGTCTCTAGTGCAGATTTCTGGCTGTCGGAGTGAGGACACTCACTCCAAGAAGTGGTTTGGGCAATGTTCTCTCTACCTAGCTTGATGGACACTCTACCTGTGCAACAACATGCTAGGTGGAGAGAATGTTGGCCAAATCTCCGCTTGGAGTGAGCGTCCTCACTCCGACGGCCAGCAAATCTGCACTAGAGACCACTGTTCAGTCCGTAGGTCTCATGTGGAATGCGAAAGTGGCCCCCAACCCCCGACGCTCATACCTAATCCCCACCCCGAGTTAGTAGGTGGCCCTCCTATAGGGGTTAAAATACCTATGTAGGGCATAGGCACTATAGTAAGGCGCTCGCTCTCTCTCTCTCTCTCTCTCTCTCTCTCTCTCTCTCTCTCTCTCTCTCTCTCTCTCTCAAAACAGGCTGTCCGGACCTACTGTGGATGGCGATAATCCTTTTCTGGCCCGTAGCGCAGTCCATAACGCGAGGGTTGGAGTTGTAGTTAAAATCCGCGATAGCAGCCGCGCTACCACTGCGGTTGTTTCGCCGCACACGATACACAGGTTCCCGCTTTACATATGCTCCGCCCCAACTCCGCCCCCTGAATACCAAATGACTAATTTGCATTCGCGAATCGCGTTAACAGCTGTTAACGCGATTCGCGAATTTATCGCACGCGGTAAAGTGCTTTGAAAATGAGGCCCATAGCCATGATAACAGTGGCTGCGGTAATGCTATTTGCCATGAGGTAATAGGCATGGTAAAGGCTAAGGGGCCGCTTTTAAATATTACGCTCGTGGGGTACATTTGTGTGCGCTACCCGGCACGCACAAATGTACACCTGATTTTATAACATGCATGCGCTGCCGCGCGCATGTTATAAAATCTGGGGTCGGCACGCGCAAGGGGGTGCACACATGTACCTTGCGCGCACAAGCCCGAGGGGAGCCCCGATGGCTTTCCCCGTTCCCTCCAAGGCCGCTTTGAAATCGGAGCGGCCTTGGAGGGAACTTTTTTTCAGCCCCCCCCCCACCTTCCCCTATCTAACCCATCCCCCAGACCTAACTAAATCCCCCCTACCTTTGTTTCAAAAGTTACGCCTGCCCAAGGCAGGCGTAACTTGCGCGTGCCGGTCAGCTGATGTGCCGGAGGACTCGGGAACACCCCCGGCCCTGCCCCCGGACTGCCGCCACGCCCCCACCCCCGCCCTGGCCCGCCCATTTCTGAAATCACCGGGTCATACCCACGTCCCGGGGATTGCGCGCTCCGCCGAGCCTATGCAAAATAGGCTCAGCATGTGCAGGGGTAGGTTTTCGGGGGGGGGTAACGTGTGTAACCCTTTGAAAATCTACCCCTAAGTATATAAGGAGGAGTAGCCTAGTGGTTAGAGTAGTGGGCTATGACCCATGGAAGCCAAAGTTCAAATCCCACAGTTGCTCCTTGTGACTTTGGACAAGTCACTTTACTCTCTGTTGCCTCAGGTACAAAATTAGATTGTAAACCCTATGGGGATTAGATAGTACCTGAATGTAATCAGTTTTGATGTACACTGTGAAATGCCAAAAAGCAGACCATAAAGAAATAAGTTAGCACATTTTAGAATATGGGTCCCTTCATGTTTGCTCAGAACTCTACTCCCTACTTCTACCATGAACATAAAGACCAGCAAAAAGAGCCTTGCGCCTTCAATCAGCCTTGCAGGTGCCTTCAGAGCAAACAGATTTATGTCCTCAGTAGCTAAATACTCTTGGCTGCAGTTGCATGGATCAATGGAAAACACCTTCTTGTTCCTCACTTCTGTATACTCCCATTATGGTAAAAATACTCCCAAAAGGACCACTTAATCCACTCAGTTATAATTGATTTCCTGTCTACCCTGCTTCCTAAATGCTAAGGATCCTTACTTCCTTGAATTCCAATATTTTTTAGGGATGTGCAAGGGGACATTTTTCATTTTGGTTCCTTTTTTGTGCTTTTTTTTTTTTTAATTTGGGTTTCAGCTTGTTTAATGCTTATTTCAGTTCAGTTTTTCTTAATGAACAGAAAATATCCCCAAATTTTCAGACATTTTTGAATGTCTGTTTTCATTTTGTTCCATTCGGAATGAATGAAAATAAACTTTTGTGTTAAAAAAAAATGCATTTGTTGTAAATGAATGCACATCCTTTTCACTGTTGCCCTACCATCTCACTTGGAAGGCTGAGCTATTCATTTATACTACCCCTTTCTGTCCAGAAATATTTCCTTAAATTACACCTGACTCTACCCCTCTCCAACCTTATACCATGCCCGACTCTTGCAGTGCATGATTAACTGTGCCTCTTCTTCTGACCGAGCCATGTGTCACAATGCACCTGCAGGCCTGCAAGTACCATGGGGAGGCTGAAAATTGGCTTCCCCATAACATAAATCAGGTTATTACTGAGCTAACAGCGAAACAAGAGTCTTGTAATTTCCATAACCCCATGCTCTACATCTAACTTATTCTATTATTTTATTTGTCTTTATTGAAGCAGGTTCTACCAAGCTTTGTCATTTATTACCTTGATCAGAAACATCAGCATTTTCAGGTTTTAGGATTTGATTGCATATCAAAGCTTTGTGTGTGGCCTCAATTTTAGGGGGAAATTTTCAAACAGCCTGAGGAGTTGCAAGCTATGTGGGTGATTGCAGCATACATTTTCAAAGTGAAACTGCCTTTTTTCCCATGGCTAAATGTGTGTGCGCTATGGAAGCCATGCACGTGTTAAGTCATGTTTGAAGAAGGCAATTTTCATTTTGTCTATTTTTTCCTGGTAAATGCCATTGAACATTGTTCACTCCAGGTCACCTTTTTTTGTTTGTGTTATTTTCAAGATTTTTTTTTTTTTTTAAATCTTAGAGATTTTTCATTTTTTTTCTCCTCTTGCTGGATGTTTTCATATTGCTGCAAATGAACACTGATGGCCCATCTGCGCCTTGGGCATTCCAAAAAAAGAAGGAACCGCCAATGAATAAAAGAGGAAAGGACAAGTGGACCTACTTTAGACAATGACTGGAAGAGGTGCACAACATTCCACAGCTGGGGGACTGAGACATTCAGCTGGATCTCAGAAGGTAGACGAGGTCATGGTTGTGTCTTTTATGAGAAACTACAGTGTGATTTGACTGTTAACCATGGTGGATGCTGCACTGTGATAAAAGACAGGAGCAGTCTAAGGCATACAGATAGAATACAAAAAAACTGCTCCAGGGAAAACCTCACAAAGCATGTCCAGGAAGTTGCGCTACAAACATTTACCACTTTAAAATAAGGAACGTCAAGATCCATTTGTACTTCAGGACTGAACACTATTCTTCCCAATGGGTTCTAGATATTTATCTCAATTAGATTTTGTGAAACAAGAATATTCATTTTATTTTACAAATTGTACTCATATAACAAGATTATAAATCTGGACATAAGATAGTGGCAATGTTAAAATAAGATATTGTATTCTTAAAACTATACAATTCATTATGCAAAATATCACAAATTCAAGAATGGATTTTATTGACAATATTATAATTCTGATAACTGATGCATATCATAATACATTAGTGCAATGGTTCACAAACCTGACCTGGAGGACCCCCAGCCAGTCAGGTTTTCAGGATATCCACAGTGAATATAAATGAGATAAATTTGCATGCACTGCCTCCATAGAATGCTAATTTAATCTCATGCATATTCATTGTGGATATCCTGAAAATCTGACTGGCTGGGAGTACCTAGGACAGATTTGGGAACCTCTACATTAGTGCTTACATAAATACAACATTCCAATTTTTTAATGTTTTATAACTTAACATTTACCATTGAAAAATTTACCATTTCACATACCAAAATTATTTCAGATTTTTATTTTTCTAGAATTGCAAAACTTTTAAATTGATGACATCTTAATTTTAATACCTGTTTGAAATTTTAAAAGTGTTTCTGCTAAATGCATAATTTTTATTATATAGTCCTGGGGGAATTCTGTGCTACTAAGGAGCGCATAATTTGCGCAGAATCCCCCCCCCCCCCACCATGCAGAATTGCCATTTTCTGTACAGAATTGCAAATTCTACGCAGAAAATAGCAGAGGAGACCCTGGCATGCAGCGAATGGAATGCGTCCCACGTGTGCCGAGGGACGCGCTCTGTTCACGGCGAATATGAAGGCCTAGGCGCGCTGTTTACAGCGAAAATGGAAGGCCCACGTGTGCCGAGAACGGCACGCCTGGACCTTCATCTTTGCCATGAATGAAGAGCTTCCCACGGCACATGCGGGATGTGCTCCGTTCGCGGCATGACGGTGAGAGAGAATGTGTGTGTGAGAGAGGGGAGGGGGTGTGGGGGAGGGGAGGGTGAGAGAGAGCATGGGAGGTAAGAGAGTGGGGGGATGCTTGAGTGTGGGTTTCAGAGAGAGGGAGCCTATATGAGGAGACTGTGAAGGAGTGTGTATGTGTGTGAGAGATTGGGAGCTCGTGTGTATGAAAAAGGGATTGTGTGTTTGTGAGGGTGCTAGTCTGTGTGAAGGGATTGTGTATGAGTGAGACAGAGCCTGTGTGAAGGGGTGCATGACAGAGAGACATAGGTAGTCTGTGTGAGTGTTATAATTAGTGAGCTTTGGGTGGACCCTTGGACTCCCCCCCGTGGGCAGCTGACCACGCCCACAGGGGGAAGTCCCATGAGGGGCCACAGGTCAGGCTCAGCTTAGGACACACAAACACAGAGATTGATCTTTTATTAGACAATGTGGTGAAGCCACCAGAGGTGGCAGTTGTGAGCAGCAGAAGTAGCCCGGCTGGGCTAGTATCCCTCAGGAGCTGGAACAGCGACTCCTCCGGTAGCAGTGCTGTAGTGGAAAGAACTGAGAATAATGAGTACAGTGGAATATGCACAAAGCCCCAGTATGGAGATCCCCAGGATAGGGAGAGCAGGCCCTCGAGGAGCGAGTACCTGATCCCTGAGAGCTGAGAGGCTTGAAGGTAATGTACTCACATAGCGGTTCCATGTAGGAGATGGCACTAGGGCTGGAACGGAACCAGGCCCTCGAGGAGCGAGTACCTGGTACCAGGGAACAGCTCTGAGGTGAAGATGGTAGTACTCACTGGTGTTGAAGATAGCGAATCCTTCCAGGCAGAAGAGAAGGTAGGAGCAGGCAGCGAGTCAGGGAGCGTGGGCCCTCGAGGAGCGAGTACCGGTTTCCTGATAGTGACCTGAAAAGCAAGTGAGGCCCCCGAGGAGCGGGTACCCCATTAGCGTTAAGAGTCCAATGGAAAATTGGAAAGGCAGAGTAGCTGGGTACAGAGAGCGAATCCCATCCGTAAGATTCCCCCTTGCTAACTCAAAGGCTAGCAAACATCGTAGGATTTAAATATCCGGGCAGCATGATGTCATCACAGGGGGACACCCCTGAGGTTCGCGCCAAGTAAGAAAAGAGTGAGTGCCATCTGGCCCCTGTGACATAGTGAGGGCAAAGGCAATCGGCACCATTTTGAATACTGGCATCCGACGGCTGGATTGCAGGAGGGTCGCTCCCGGACTCCCGCTGGACTTTTGGCAAGTCTTGTGCGGGTCAGGAGTGTCCCCCGAGACTTGCCAAAAGTCCCTGGTGGTCCTGCGGGGGTCCAGGAGCGATCTCCTGCACTCGGGCCGTCAGCTGCCAGTAATCAAAATGGCGCCGATAGCCTTTGCCCTTACTATGTCACAGGGGCTACCGGTGCCATTGGTCAGCCCCTGTCACATGGTCAGCCCCTGTCACATGGTATCCATGTGACAGGGGCTGACCAATGGCACCGGTAGCCCCTGTGACATAGTAGGTCAAAGGCTATCGGCGCCATTTTGAAACAGGCAACGAGGGTGTGAGTGCAGGGGATGGCTCCCAGACCCCTCGATGGACCACCAGGGAGTTTGATAAGTCTTGGGGGGTTCAGGAGGGTGGGGGGGGTTTTGTTTAAATTGGGTCCTTTAGGCGGTCGAATAATTCAGCGGATTCGGTATATTCGTGGGGAATCGCGATACGTTTCGCTTCCCCACAAATACAACGAATAGGGCCCTATACATTGCGGATGAGAAGTACGTTAGAAACAAATGCACACCCCTAGCAGAGATATGGCGGAAACACATTTTTAGCATAGCTACCATTACCGATGCCCCACCATCTTTATTCCAGCGTTCTTCCAACATGTTAAAAAGATTATCAGTATGTCTCCCCATTAACATTTTATAGTAGTGAGCAAGGGTAGGACTATGCTGTTTCTCCAAGGCAAACAAATCTTCCAATTTTAGAAAGTTAATCGATTGTTTCGAGGCCGATGGGAGAGATTGTATATAATGCTGAATTTGCAAATACGGAAATACCTGAGTTGACGATAAACCATATTGCAAGGAAAGATTCTGAAAGGGTAACAATTGACCCGTGCCATCTAAAACATGCCCTAAACATGTTATACCTTGGGAGTCCAGCTCCGAAAACTAGCCATTTGGGAGCCAGGAGAGAAGTCTGGTGTTATGATTCCTGCCCGCGGAGCTACTCTCCGCGAGCAGGCCTCTCACCTTAGCCACTGCCTTCCAGCCCTGCGGCAGGGAGCGCCACTAGCAGTAGCCTTGCAGGCAGCAGGACACTGCTGACGCCTTCCTCTGCGGCCTGGGTGCCACCCCCATCTTCGGCCCTGAGCTCCAGGGCTGAGTCTGCCGGGAGCCATCCTTCACAGCTGCCGTCATCGCCTCCACGGCCCGGAGGCCGCAGCCGACGCTGCTGCTCCTCCTTCGCGGCAGGGAGCTGCTCCTGGGGTCCTCGCTGGGCAGAGAGGCTGCCTTTGCGTCTGCCTGCCTCCCCTGCCTTCTTCACAGCCTAGTGCTGCCACCAAGACCTGCGGCCTGGAGGCCGCACCTGCCAGCGTTCTGCGGCAAGGAGCCGCCGCCAGGGATCCTCTTCGAGCGGCAGGGGAAAGCCCGCTGCCGCCCCAACGTCATTGTGCAGCCTGGAGGCCATTCCAAAGCCTACCTGCTGCGTCCTAGCCTTATGCAGGTGAACGCCGCTGTCCAGGGTCCTGTCCTCTGCTCCAGGCTTCCCTTAGGCGCCAGCGCACGCCTCTTCTCTTCATTTAAAGGGCCAGCCCCAGGAAGTGCTGCTGGCTCCACCTAATAACAACTTCCTGCTTCAGCCCTATAAAAAGGATTCTTCTTCAGTCTCTCATCGCCTTCGGATTGGGTTCCACAGTCGTCTGTGTCTTCTGACCAGTCCAGGTTCTCCATGGTCTTCCTTGCTTTGATGGCTTCGTGTTCAGTGTCTTCGTGTTCCTTGTTCCCACTCCTGATGTCCGCCTTTGGATCGAGATGTCTTCATGTTCCTGGTGCCTAATGTTTTGGCTTCATGTTGTCTTGTTCCTGATCTTGATGTCGGTGTCTTCAGATGTCTCCGTGTTCCAGAGGTCCCTCGTCCAGGCTTCCAGATGCCTCGCTTCCTGATGTTCCAGCTGTTCCTGATGTTTGCTCCTGTGTCTTCAAGTGCTTCTGACTTGCCAGCTCCGTGGTTCCCCAGATGACACTTTTCCGTCATTGGAGTTGCCAGCAGCTGGATTTGTTTCCTGTGCTCTTGAGCCTTCTGTTCTGCCGGCTCCTTCATTTTCCAGGTGACACGTCTCCCTCATTGGAGTTGCCTGCAGTGGATTCATGTCCTGCGCTCCTGAGCCTTCCTGACCTGCCAGCCCCTGTGGTTCACCGGATGACACCGGCTCCATCATTGGAGTCTCACCTCGGCTGGATTCCTTTCCTGCGCTCGTCCTGTTCTCTGTGTGGTCCATGACCAGTCTCCTCAGGCTGTGTAGGGTGTGCAGTGGGACAGGGTGGTCCGCGACCAGCCCATTGGGTCCACCCGTGAAGGTGGGCTGTGTAGAGCACCCTGAGAGACAGTGCCAATGTCTACCTTCCCAGCTCCTCGCCTCGTCTGTGATGTCTTCGCCTCAGCCCTCGTCTGTGATGTCTTCTGTGTTCCAAGGACTCCGTCTGCCCTCGTCCGGCCTGCCACCCATTTCCGTACCCAGTGGCAGGTCTGAAAGGGCTTGGAATGGTCAGAGGACTGTTCATCAATCAACATTGCGTTGTTGGTTGTCCGGGGCATGCAGATCCGGTTGAGCGTCATACCTTGTTCCCTAGTCCTTGTTTCAGCCTTGTCCTGCTCTCGTTATCCATGCTCGCACCAGCTCACCTCCCGTGGTGTGGCTTGGGGCTCCTCCCTGGGTCATGCCGTGGCCCATGGGCTCACTTCACCTGCTATAGAGACAACCATGCCCCTATGCCTATAACCGTAGCCGAAGGCCTCCCAGCCCTCGGTCTTTAATATCCGCCGGAGGGCTCGCTCGTAACATCTGGATTACCACTAATGGGGAGAAAGTAAGCACAGGAACCAGGAATGTTTAGCAGTGTAGTGGTCAGCTTGCAAGTAGTACAAAGCAGGAAAATCAAAGAAGCTATTAATGGAGACATTGAATGTTTTGCTGCCTCTGCCTGTAGGATGAAACGGAGATCTAAGGGAGCAACCAATGTTCTATCTGCTAAAATATCAATATAGGAGGATTCTCCCATGAGCCAATCTCAGATAATTCTAAGGTTACTCACTATATTGTAAAGTTTCAGGTCCGGTACACTTAACCCCCCGTTACCCTATCGAGCTTGCAGGTGATGGAGAGGGATGCGTGCTTTCTTGCCTTGCCACAGGAACCCTCGCAGCGCTTTCTCCAGTTTCCTCCGATCAGTGTATTTAAGCATGAGAGGCAGATTTTGAAACAAATAAAGCCATTTTGGGAGGATAATCATCTTAAACAAATTAAGCCATCCCATCAAGGAAAGGGGGAGAGAATGTCAAGACTCCAGATGCTCCACCATAGTATTCATTAATGGAACTACGTTGCAAGTATACAATGTCGGGAGCCGGGTGGGAAGGTAAATCCCCAAATACTTGATCTTGGAGGTCACCCAAACCAACAGGAAGGGTGCCCCCGAGGTTTCCCACAGGGAGTTAGGAAATGCTAAAGCCTCCAACTTCCCTTGATTTAGCTTAAATCCAAAAAAGGATCCATATTCCTGGAAGAGGTGCAAAATTGCAGGGAGCGACTGCAAAGGGTTTGTCAGAAAAGAACATAAGAACATAAGAAAATGCCATACTGGGTCAGACCAAGGATCCATCAAGCCCAGCATCCTGTTTCCAACAGTGGCCAATCCAGGCCATAAGAACCTGGCAAGTACCCAAAAACTAAGTCTATTCCATGTAACCATTGCTAATGGCAGTGGCTATTCTCTAAGTGAACTTAATAGCAGGTAATGGATTTCTCCTCCAAGAACTTATCCAATCCTTTTTTAAACACAGCTATACTAACTGCACTAACCACATCCTCTGGCAACAAATTCCAGAGTTTAATTGTGATTTGAGTAAAAAAGAACTTTCTCTGATTAGTTTTAAAAGTGCCCCATGCTAACTTCATGGAGTGCCCCCTAGTCTTTCTACTATCCGAAAGAGTAAATAACCGATTCACATCTACCCATTCTAGACCTCTCATGATTTTAAACACCTCTATCATATCCCCCCTCAGTCGTCTCTTCTCCAAGCTGAAATGTCCTAACCTCTTTAGTCTTTCCTCATAGGGGAGTTGTTCCATTCCCCTTATCATTTTGGTAGCCCTTCTCTGTACCTTCTCCATCGCAATTATATCTTTTTTGAGATGCGGCGACCAGAATTGTACACAGTATTCAAGGTGCGGTCTCACCATGGAGCGATACAGAGGCATTATGACATTTTCCGTTTTATTCACCATTCCTTTTCTAATAATTCCCAACATTCTGTTTGCTTTTTTGACTGCCGCAGCACACTGTACCGACGATTTCAATGTGTTATCCACTATGACACCTAGATCTCTTTCTTGGGTTGTAGCACCTAATATGGAACCCAACATTGTGTAATTATAGCATGGATTATTTTTCCCTATATGCATCACCTTGCACTTATCCACATTAAATTTCATCTGCCATTTGGATGCCCAATTTTCCAGTCTCACAAGGTCTTCCTGCAATTTATCACAATCTGCTTGTGATTTAACTACTCTGAACAATTTTGTGTCATCTGCAAATTTGATTATCTCACTATCTAGATGCCCCCCCCCACCACCACCCATCCAGCCCCATCCATACCGCCAACAACTACCCAACTTACTGAATACTGTTCTGAGTAAACAGTTAAGAAAAAAACAAGTAACCATTGAGAACAGCCACCATAATGGCAGAAGTAACCTGTGTGAGTGAACATTAAGGAGGATAGTATCCGGAGGCTAAATAAAATGAAAAGGAAACACAAAAAGTAAAATAATAGCCCCATCCAAGTAGCCAACTTGTGACTACTTTAGGCCTCCCAACAGGAGTCTCCTCCTCTAAACATATCGCTAGAGTCCGTCGAGACATGACTTCGTTTTAAGAAGGAAGTTGTTCAGAGTTCCTCGGTATCGGTGCACTGTAGTATTTTTTGCCGTTTAGAAGTGTAACACTGACTTGGGAACCAAAGAAAACATCCAGCTGCCAGCTAAGTTAAGCAAATGCTGTTTTACATAAATTTGCGGCACCCAACTATCAGGGCCGAATGTCCTGTGCCCTCTCAGGAGACTCCAGGGGTAAAGGAGAAGTGGTTTCTCGTATTTGAACATATTTGTTAGCCATGACAGGGTCAGTGAACCATTGAATTCCCGTGGCTGTCACCACCCTGAGACGGGCCGGATATACAAGTGCTGTTTTCTCCCCCATTGCATGTAATTTAGAACAAATTGGCGCCATTACCTGGCGCTGCTGTGCCACAGCAGCTGAGAAATCTTGAAATACAAGTACCTTTTGATTTTCATGCTGTAGTGTCTTACCTGCCCATAGGGCTGCCAGAATTTCTGCCTTGTGTGCATAGTTGAGCACTTTCACAATAACTACCTTTGGATGGGCCTCCATCGAACGCTTTGGGCCTAACTGATGTACGCGATCAATGCAAAAGGGACCATTAGTGGAAGTCAGATTGAGTGCGGCTGGAATCCACGATTCCAAAAATTTTGGCAACTCACGGTCTAGGATGGATTCTGACAGTCCAACAAATGGAGGTTCGATTTCCGAGAATGATTCTCAATATCTTCCAAGCATTCCGTCTGCCGGCTCACTGTACTCTTGAGTGCTGCGAGTTCCTGCTGCATGGTCTGGTGGCCATCTTGGAGATCTGAAATGCGCTGTTCTGCTTCTGCAAAGCAGAAGCAGAACAGCGCATTTCAGCTCAAATGTATGAATGGAGGCTGAGAGTTCTGTAAGTTTCGAGGAGATCAGGAGCAGTTCCAGGCGAATCGTCTCCTGTATCACGGCTTTGATGTCAGCAATCCCCACCAGTTGTACAGATTCTAGGAGTTGTTCCTCCTCTTCCGCAGGGTGTCTGGGGGCCGCAACCTGTCCTTCTCTTTTTCTTTGTCCTTTTTCATCTGGTGCGATGTCATTGTGCTACAGTCAAGTCCCAACACTCTGCTCCGGCTAGTTTGTGCATTTTAAAAGATGAATCAGCATTTTAGAAGCAGTGGATGAGGCTAGATGCTGAGTGGGGGCTCCGAGAAGGGAATGCGTCCTTTCCCCTCACAGCATAACGTGATTTCCCCTCCTTTTTTTTTTATATGTGTGAATCTTATTATTTTAAGTTTGGGATTTTGCCATTATATATGTTTATATATGTTTTTAAGTTAATATGATTTGAATTATATATTATGTGTGTCATTTTTTATATATTTTTAATGTATTTATAGGTTTTTTTTCACTTGTTTTTATTAAAAATCATTGTAGCCCCTGAGGCAGCTCATCTCAATGAGCGAAACTTGGCCAGATTCAGGATCCTACTGCTACTAGATCAATAAAGGGATCTTTGCTTCTACCAATCTTTGTTTCCTGGTTGCTACTGTGCCACTTTGGATCGACTTCCGTGTTGTTTCCTGGGACCATCCCTTCTATGGAACATGTATTTTTCACCTTGGAAGGATATCTTAAGTTACAATGATGGGCATTTAAATGAACTGCTCCCATCAAAACCTTTTTTCAAAGATAATGAAGTCCTGGATGACTTCCTCAAAAAATGAGAAGGAGTTATTAATTTGAGTAAAAGCCTGGTAAGAAGTAGTCTACATGCTTCTACACTACTTGATTACTGTCAACATAAACGTATACCTAGAAGACTTAAAATTAATAAACCGCCAAGTGTATATAAGGATGATAGTGCATTTATGAATAGTTGGGAAGCTTTTTTAAATAAATGCTCCCTTGATCTTATGATACTTGTTATTATGACCTCAAAGAAAAGAGAAGAAGAGTTGAAAAAAGAGTTAGATGCAGAATTGGAATTTTAAAAGAAAAATGATTTATGTTTCGACATCATTCACGAAGATTATAAGAGGAACTTAGATAAGTTTACAAGAGAATTGAAAAATGTTAAATCTGAAAAATTTAAGAGATGAGAATGATTATAAAAACAACAATGTTTATCCTTGGCATCACCAGAATAGAGTGTTTTTTAATAACAAGAAAACAACAAATAACTATCAAAAAAACATATTATAATAAACATGATCATAGAGTAAATAGTATAGATGAAAGACTATATGACAGCCTGACAAAAGATAGAAGTTCGACATGTATTCGAAGTGATACTGAGGAAATCATAGATCCCTCAGTATCACTCTTTATGACTACAGCCAGTAAAACATCAAAAAATAAGTCAGAAGACCAGGTTTTTCAATTAAGGAAAATTTGGCAAAAGGCTCTCATAATAAAAAATGACAATCAAAAAAGATGGGAAGCTCCAACCTACAAAGAGAGAGGCAGAGGAAGAGGGAGAGGGAGGGGCAGAGGATTTTACAACCCGCATTATTAAGTGATAAAGATAATGTAGGTAACCGAGTAATCAACATCTCTACACGTGTATTAAGTGAAGATGAATTGTCCATAGTTAATAAAGGGTTATCCTTTGTGCCTACTCCTACATATAATGCATTTCACACAAGAGTCAAACTTTTTAAATTTACAAGAAAGCTTAAAATTATGAATATATTTTCAAACACAGGGTATAAGAATAATGATATATCCAAAGTTAAATTCAACAGTACATGGATTCCATCAGAACCGACTAATCCAATAATTCATACCTATGATGCATTAGTTCTTGAAGATTTAGCTAAGAAGGAAAAGAAGTTAAGATATAAAAACAATTTAATGAATCCTGAGAAGTTAGCTATCAAAAGCCTAAGTAATGATAAGGACATAGTCATAAAACCAGCAGATAAAGGCGGTGCTGTTGTAGTCCTAGATAGAGATCAATATATAAATGAAATCAAGAGACAGTTATCCAAACAGATTTTTATGCAAGAATTAAAGAAAATCCAATTGCTAGTATAAAAAAAAGAAATAGACTTATTGATTTCTATTGCACATTCAGCAGGTTTTTTAACAAAAAAAGAATTATCATTTCTCACGGTAGAACAACCTATTATGCCTACCATTTATGTGTTACCAAAAATTCATAAATCATTGACTAAGCCACCAGGCAGACTAATAGTTTCTGCTATAGGGTCCCTGTTAGAACCCCCATCTGTTTTCATTGACCTCTTTCTCAAACCTAATGTCTCAAAAATTCCATCATTTGTTCGAGATTCGTCACATATCATTACTATATTAGAAAAACTTCCGGTGATAAAAGATGATATCTTATTAGTCACATTTGACGTAGAATCGCTCTATATGAACATTCCACAAGAAGGAGCTTTAGAAACTATGGGCCTAATTTTCCAAGCCGCTCGCACGCGATAAGGGACCTTTCGCACGCGAAAAGTCCCTTATCGCATGCGATACCAGGATGGGGGCGGAGTCGGGGTGGAGTCGGCCCCGGAAGAGGAGGAGTCGGGGCGTCACCGGGCCCGACTCTGCGCCGACGCCGTGGACAGTGAAAAGGTAAGTGCCTTTTCGCTGCCTATTTCGCTGCCAATAGCTACACCTCCTATGGTGGCGCTATTGGGTGCAAAATCGGCAGCGATCGCACCGTGATGGTGCGATCGCTGCCGGCTAGCGCAGGCCCGCCCCCTGTTTCGGCCCCCCGCCCCTCATCTTCTAAAGTATCACAGGCCTGCGATACTTTAGAAAATGAGGCCCTATAAGAGAACAATTGCTTGAACATGACACACATACACGTATACCTACACAATTCATTTTAGACTTAGTAGCAATAGCTTTGAAAAAAAAAATGTTCTCATTCAATAGAGAGTTTTACATCCAAACAAAAGGCGTAGCCATGGGATCTGCTATGGCACCTTCTATTTCAAGCCTTTATGTAGCTAAATTTGAGCAATGCTATTTAAATAACCATGATTACACAAAGCATATTTTATTATGGAAAAGGTATATTGATGATGTATTTATGCTATGGAAAGGAAAAGAAGATTTGGTCTTATTCCAGAAATGGCTCAATAGCCTGGATCATAATCTCAAATTCAGTATGTCCTTTGACAATACTAAAATCCCATTCCTAGACATTTTGATAATGCAAATTGATGGAAGGTTCTGCACCAATATATACAGAAAAGCTATGGATGTAAATAAACTACTTAAATATAATAGTTGCCATAGTAGATCCATAAAGAACAATTTACCTTACTCCCAGTTCCTTAGACTTAAACGACTCTGCACTGACACTAATACATTCAAGAGAAGATCAGCTGAAATGAAGGCACGATTCATAAATAGAGGGTATCCTGAGACCTGTTTAGACAATGGTTTTGAACGCGCTCTCAGACAAGACAGAAATCATTATTAACACCAATGGCAAGAACTCAAAATACAAAGATCATTTGCCCTATCACATTCACATACATGTCTAGTGATATCCAGAAAATAATGAGGAAACATTGGCATACAAGTTTTACCAATTTTTAAAGATAAGGATATTATGATAGCTAATAAGCGAGACAAGAATCTTAAAGATTTACTGTCTTCATCAGCATTGCCTATAAAGACTCCAATCGATATTAGACCAGCAGGACATAGGCCATGTGGCCATTGCAGCATTTGCAATGTGAATATGAAACAAGCACTAAACTAACTGGTACAACTAATAAAACATTTTTTTTGAGAAGCTTTACAAACTGTAATAGTGAGGAGTCATTTATGCAGCTATTTGCCCATGTAACAAAATGTACATAGGAAAAACTAAGAGATCACTAAACAGAAGAATCATTGAACATAAGAGCTCAGTTAATAGGCAAATTGAAGGCAAACCCTTGTGGAACACTTGATCATAGCAGGACATAAATTCAGTACCTGAATGTAATCCACTTTGAAGCTCTGTGAAAAGTGGAATATAAATCTAAATAAAATAAAAATAAAATCAATTTGAGGAATACAAATTTTGCGTCATTAATAAACCAAAGAGTAATTGGAGAGGTGGTGATTTTGTGAAAACTCTGGTGAAACTTGAACAGAATACCATGGTCTTAATCTGGAAAAAGACTATTCAGTATAATTATGATGATAAATACATATATGTATTGTGCATTAGGGATGTGAGTCAAAACCGGAATCGGTTCCGATTCTGGTTCCGATTCACATCGTGAAATTTTTTTCGTGCGGTCCGATTGTTTTTTTTTTTTATCGGCTGCGCCCGAGCCGATAAACAAAAAACCCACCCGACCCTTTAAAACAGATCCCTTAGCTTACCCCACTCTCCCGACCCCCGCCCCAAAAATTTTTTACAAGTACCTGGTGGTCCAGTGGGGGTCCCGGGAGCTATCTCCTGCTCTCAGGCCATCGGCTGCTACTAATAAAAATGGTGCTGATGGCACTTTGCCCTTACCATGTGACAGGGTATCCATGCCATTGGCCGGCCCCTGTCACATGATAGGAGCACTGGATGGCCCGTGCCATTTTTTTTTTTTATTTAATATTTATTCAGATTTTAACATTTATTAATACAAGATCATTCTTGATTAAGAAAAGCATTTTGGAGACAATTATAATTACTGCTTAAGTTAACAATACTAAAACAAATACATCCACTATGCAATTTAGTCCTCAATATTTAAGGTAACCAATTTAAATAGCTCTGAAAGACATTTTTAATTTATCATATTTATGTCCCATACTTCGTACTCTATATTCTTTTAGGGCTCACTGATCTTATAGGCACTACTAGGGTTCCAACTCAAGATTCCCCACTTGTGTTTTTGTCACTCAGAAAAATTGATAATTGAGGGGGAGTGTAGAAAACAAAGGATTTACCCTTATATCCTATACTACAATTACAAGGATATTTAAGGCTAAAGGTTGCCCCTATTTGGAGGACCTTTGCCCTAAATAAAAGAAATTGTTTCCTCCTCCTTTGTGTTATTTTAGAGAAATCTGGATATACTCTTATAGAAAGGGTCAAAAACAATTCCGTCCTATGTTTAAAAAATAAACGGAACACCCAATCACGGTCAGTTTCAAATACAAAAGTGGTCAATAATGTAGCACTCTGTACCATTTCACTATCAGATGTCTCCAAAATTTTGGAGACATCTAAACTAGTTTCCAACTTATCCATAACTTGTGATCCCTCCTGTTCTTCCTGCTGTACTCCTTTTCTATACATTGGAATGTAATAACTCTTTACTAATGGTGGTATTGAATTTTCTGGAACTTTAAGAATTTCTAATAAGTATTTCTTAAACATTTCTTTCGGTGTTATATAAGGGAGCATTGGGAAATTCACAAAACGAAGATTTTTCTTTCTATTAACATTTTCTAAGTTCTCCAATTTCATTTGCAATATTTGATTTTCCTTAATCATTGCCTCTTGTACCTTTTTTGTACTATCCAAATCTCCTTTAATTTCCTCTAGTTCTTTACTTTCTTTATCTTTTTTTAACTCCATGTTAATTATTTTTCCTTGTATATTATTTACTTTCTCTATAATAGGGTTTACTTGAACTACCATCGAATTCTGTAAACTCACTATAGCTTCCATTATTACATCCAATGTAACTAGTACTACCTCAGGTTTAGTTATCTGTGGGACACATATTTTAGGTAAATAAACAGAGTTGTCCATCTTTGTTGGATCTTGAGGGGAATCTCCTTGTACCTTACTCAGTGAGGTGGTCTGTCCAATCTGGACCGCCGCCGGACTTTCCATACCAGACAAATCCAAGGAGCTCGGGCCTACTATTGGAGAGCCCAATACAGCGACTTCCGCTGTTGGGTTCTCCATCCAAGGTCCATGGGCTCTGGTTGTAGCCGGGTTAGCAGGTGGTTCCCTATGGATCGGGGAAAAAGATGTTGAAAGGTCCAAAGGTAAGGCCTCAGAGATAAATTCAAGAGGCCCTTCCATCTGCACCACTTCCGATCGAGATGTACGTTGTACATGGGAGTCCATAGGCCCTTTTACATGGGTACCAGGAGCAGTCGTAGGCTCAACTCGTTCCTTGGCCCTCCTTTTCCTTGCAGAATGTGGCATTTAAAAAAAAAAAAACACAACTTAGGACCTAATTAGGCTCCCATTTAGGTACTCATTTCTTGGCTCCTTATAGGAAGGAGAGGTTGCAATGAGAGGATTACTTACAGTTCTGGAGGAGACCTGTTCAAGTCACTTCCACCACAAGTCCGCCACAAAGCCGCACTAAGCCGTGCGCCCCTTAGGAAGCGCGGCTTAAGAAGTGCGGCTTAGGGCAAGCGCCGGCGACGACAAGCGCCGCTACAGGGCCGATTTTATGGGCCGAGTCGTCCCGCCTCGATGATGTCACCAGTGGGCGGGGTTAGCAGCGTCGTCGGGGCCGGCTAGCCTCACCACGAAGGTCTCCAGGCCGGGCTGTCCTCACCACCGCAGGTACTTTAATTTAGAAAGAAACCTCTCTCCTGTTTCTCCTCCCGGCCCGTGCCATTTTTAAAGATGGCGCTGTCTCTCCAGGGACCCCCACTGGACCACCAGGTACTTGTAAAACGTTTTGGGGGGGGGGGTCGGGAGGGTGGGGGAATCTAAGGGATCTGTTTTAAAGGGTCGGTGTGGGTTTAGGGGTTGTTTCTGTGTGCCGTTTTTCCCGCCCTCCCCCAAAACGATAAGAGAACCCCACGAACAATTTTGTGGGGTTTTCCTATCGGTTTCAGGGAGCCCCTGATTTCTGACGACTTTGAAAATATCATATGATATTTTCAATCGTCAGAAAAACGATTCACATTCCTATTGTGCATACGTGAGGTGAATTTGTCATAAACTATAAAAAAAAAACAGCCCGTCCTTAGCTTTTAGTCTTATGGTGCCTATTTTGTCTGACCAATGGTTTTTAAGCTTAGAAGAAAAATTACTGAGCAGCTTTATAGGGCGCAAGAATTGAAAGTAAAACAATAAATTATTTAGGCATGCAAGAATATCTATGGAAATGATTTTTTTTTAAGTTTCATATTTAATAATTAAAAAAAAAAAAAATGGAATTCATAAAAACCACTGAAATGATGGTGACAATGTTGCTTCAATTATACATGTTAGTAATTTTGGGCTGGATTTTAAAAGCCCTATGCGCGCCGGGCCTATTTTATAAAGGCCCGGTGATGTGTGTAAAGCCCCTTGACGCGTCTAAGTCCCAGGGCTTTACAAAAGGGAAGGTCCGGGATGGGGCGGGGAAGTCCGGGTGGGGGCGGGGCCAGAGGCAGACACAGCGGCCATTTGCTGCTCTGCTGCGGGATCACATGCCAGCAGGCTGCCAGCGCGAACAACCTACGCCTTTACCGAGGCAGACACAGAAGGTAAATTAAAATTTTGGGGGGGGTTTAGGATAGGGCTGGGGGGGATAGGTTAGGGGAAGGGGTGTGAAGGTTAGTTTAGGGGGAGGGAATGGGGGAAGGCTGCGGGAGTCGGTACGCTCAAGATGCACTAGTGTGCACCCCCTTGCACGCACCGACCCCCGATTTTATAACATGTGCGCACCGGCGCAAGCATGTTATAAAATTGGGCGTCCATGTGTGCGCGTCGGGTAGCATGCACATGTGGACGCCCGCGCGTACATTTGAAAATCTACTCCTATGGTAGAAAGCTACGATATATGTACCGATATTTGACTCTTCCTGTCTTACCATGTAAGTGTTTTCAATTGAGGAATAAAGTTATTTCAAATTTAAGGTATATAGGGTTTACAAGTGGAAACAGGAAGAGTTCAAAGGTTTACTTCCACTTTAGGCGTGCAGAAGTCGTATATGTCATTAGGGATGTGAATCGGTACCGGACTCGTTTCCGGTATCGAGTTCGGGTAAAAACCGCGGGAAATCGTTGTTCCCGCGATTCTTATCCGTTTTAATTGGCTGTGTCATGCCGAAAAAAACAAACAAACCCCGACCCTTTAAATTTAATTCTTTTGCATCCCCCACCCTCCCGACCACCCCCTCCCCCAAAACTTTTAAAGTATCTGGTGGTCCAGCGGGGGTCCCGGGAGTGATCTCCCGCTCTCAGGCCGTTGGCTGCCACTAATCAAAATGGCGCCGATGGCCCTTTGCCCTTAGCATGTGACAGGGTATCCGTGCCATTGGCCGGCCCCTGTCACATGGTAGGAGCAATGGATGGCGCGGGCCATCCAGTGCTCCTACCATGTGCAAGAGCCGGGCACCTGCTGCCGTCTGCCACCCAGGATCTTCGAACACCGTCCGGAACAGCTTCAAGAAGCGGGGAAGATCCTGTAATACCGTATCAGCGAGCTCCCACAGGGGAGATGCCCAGGCCAGGGCTTTGGCCTCCAGCAGGAATAAGATGTATGTAGTCTTGGTCACATTGTCCGAAAATAGTGAGGACTGGAGGGAAGTGCATACTACACTGGTCAAGGAACCCCCTACACTGGCGGGGATTGCCTGCAACTGGGGGAGTAGGAAGTGAGTTGGCCTGATGAGCGGGTGATAGTACTCTGAGAGAACTCACTGCTATGGAAGAGGCAGTGCCCATTGCAGCCACCGAGTCCAGGTGGATGTCAAGACTTTCGATGGAGGACGCCAACTCCTCCAAGGTGTGATGTTGTTCCAGTACTCTCTGGGCTAGACCTGGTATGGCTAGTCGGGCGGAAGCCTCCGCCAGATCCATGGCCTTGGCTTACTGTTATGGCAAGTCTGGTGGACCCCTTGCCCGAGATGGAATTGGCACTACCTGCGAGGGCAAACCCCCGTAGGCCCCCACCGTCGGAAGGCAAGGCCGGGCAGGTGCAGTGGGCCAGCTGGAGCTTCGCCAATACCAACACCAACCTTGGGTTCAGGAGCCGGCTGGTCTTAGGTGTGCCCCTGTGAAGAGAGTGGAAGCATCAGCGGAATCGTCCAAGATCAGTCCAAGATCAGAAGCCCAAGGATCGCCGATAGCCAGTCCGAAGTCCGAAGCCAGAGAGTCGCCGATAGCCAGTCCAAAGCCAGAAAGTCACCGATAGCCTGTCTGAAGTCAGAAACCAGGAAATCCATCCAAAAGAGACCAAGGATGGGACTGGAACAGGAAGATGGCACGGAGGACAGGAACAGGACTCTAGAGGAACAGGAATTCAGGATACCAGAAGCCACCAAATAGGAAGCAGAAATGATTCCCCGAAGAGGAACCAGGAACAGGAGCCAGAGCAGAAGCCAAGGCAAGGTCTGAGAGCCAGACCTTGCCTTAAGTAGGAAACAGCTGGGCAGAGTCAAGAGGAGGGGCAGCGGCAATATCCTGCCATGGTCCCTTTAAATTCAGCATAGAGATGCACGTGTGGGCTTAGACAGCTGCAGAGGAGGCGGGGCCCGCGATGGGAACTGCAACGCGGAGAGGCCTGGGAGAATGGGCTTGCTGGCGCACTGGGAGAGAATTGCCGAAGGAAGCATCCCAAGAATGGCTAGCCGCCGCAGTGGGTAAGCCGGAGCTAGGCGAGGCCACGCCGCGCCGGTAGGAGGAATCGACCGGCCGCGGGAGACCATGGCTGGCAGCTCTAACACTTTGTATCTGCTAAAAATAGAAGATTGATTGTGGCTAAACCACTAAGAAAATGAGAGTAATGCTTTACAGGTAGATATAAAAGATATCCTCACGTTGCACAAAGCTTCATTCAGTTGAAAGCTGTTATTCTCTGTGTGCAGTTGTTTGTGCCTTTGTTTTTGATATATGTGCATTGTTGTGCTGGAGGAGGACCCTTTGCCTAGTGCAGGATTGGTATGGCCCTTTGGTCAGACCGAGAGAGCGCCTGCCACCAGGAGGCGGAGCACACAAGGAGACAGAGGCTAGCTGGAGCTTCACCAATAACAGTCTGGGGATTCAGCAGGTTGAGTCCTTGGGTACCTGGACCACCTGGACTTAGGTGGGCCTCAGTTGGTCTTACGGAGAGGTAGCTGAGGGGTGTGCCCACCGCGAGCAAGGGTGCACGGCTGATGCAGAGAGGATGGACCAGACCCAAACTGGAAGCTCCGGAGACCTCAGGGAGGTAACAGTTCAGGAAGGTTCTCCAGGCGATGCAGGCAGTGCCTGTGGGTCTAGTTGGGTGAAGGCCATGGGTAGAATCCAAGCAGGTTGGTCTGGTAGTCACGGTAAGCCAGAAGAGAGTGTCCGAGTAAAGCGCAAGGTTCAAAGCCAGAGTATCCATCCAGAAGTGGTCAGCCAAAGCAGGGGTCAATACCTAAGGTCAGTCTGAGCATAGTCAAGGCAAGTGAAGGTCTGTTCCAGGCAGCAGACAAAGAGAGTAGTCAGACAGGCAGTGGTCAGTTCCAGGCAGCAGATGAAGAGAGTGGTCAGGCAGGCAGTGGTCAGTTCCAGGCAGCAGACAAAGAGAGTAGTCAGGCAGGTAGTGGTCAGTTCCAGGCAGCAGACAAAGAGAGTAGTCATGCAGGCCGGGGTCAGTACCAGAGATCAGTCCGAGAAGGTACTACCTGAGTAAGGACACAGGAAGGAACACACGGTGCAGGAAGACTGGAACATGGAGACACTGGAACAAGGAAATGCTGGAATACAGGATTAGGCAAACTAGAACATCACAGTGTCGACCCGATTGGCAAGGCGAGATCCGGGGGACAGGGCCTCGCTATTTAAAGGGCTACTACGTGATGTCATCATACTGCGTCCGAATCGGTTTTCCCAGGACGTCGGTCGCGCGCACGTGCGCCTAGGGGCGGAGCCAAGGTGGCTGAAGACGCGGAACCATGACGGGAGCTCCGCTGTGAGGCCTGCGGCGTGATGGAAGCCGAAGAGGGCAGCGGTGAGATTCGGGGACGCCGGGAGCTGGCAGCAGCGGCAAGATCGGAGCTAGTGGAGGACAGCGCATGGTGAGCGGAACCCACACGGCCGGGACGTGCAACATGCATCTTATTATTTTATGTTTGGGATTTTGCCATTACATATGTTTATAAATGTTTTTAAGTTACTATGATTTGAATTATGTATTTATATGTGTGTCATTTTTTTATGTATTTTTAATGTATTTATACATTTTATTTTACTTGTTTTTAATTAAAAATCATTGTAGCCCCTGAGGCAGCTCATCTCAAAGAGCGAAACTCGGCCAGAGTCGGGCTCCTACTGCTACTAGATCAATAAATGAATCTTTGCTTCCACCGATCTTTGTTTCCTGGTTGCAACTGTGCCACTTTGGATCAGCTTCCGTGTTGTTTGCTGGGACCACGCACGTAAGTGCCAATATGTGCACAAGTGCCAGGCCCTGAAAAAGGAGTGGGCCGGAGGGGCATGGTTTGGGTGGAGAGGGGCAGGGTTGGGTGAGGGCCAGCCAGGGCAGCGGCCGGGGAAGTACACGTCGGCAGCCAGCAGGCATGCACAGATTACTTCTGTTCCAGAGGAGCAGTAAGAAAACAAAACAAAAGTAAGCTTAAATGAAGAGTTTAGGGGGTGGGGAGGAGAGGGGAAGAGGGAAGGAGTTTAGGTAGGGGATAGGGAGCTGGGGAAGGCCCGATTGCATTGCAGTGCGTAATTTACTAAATCCCCCCCCCCCCCCCCCCTCATGTGCATGCAGCCCATGGATTTTATAACATGGGCGTGCCTATGCACGCATGTTATAAAATCCGTACGTTCATGTGCACATGCCGGGAACCGCACACACATGGACACATGCACGTATCTTTTAAAATCTACCCCTTAGTGTGTAGTTTCTATGTAGGGATCTATAGCAGTTTGGCTTGTTCTGTTTTCCAAATAGAGGGTCAATTACTATTTTAGGCCTGGTGTAATATTTATAGTATTAACTTTCATAGGTAGGGTCATTGCTGTTTGAATGCTGGGAGTTAGTGCTGTTTTGATATAGAAATTCTTTTTTCTCATGGCTTTCTGAAGTTCATGCCCATGCCCAAGATGCATTACAGTAGGCCTAATACCCTTTAGGTTCCAAGTGTCTCTTGCTATTTTTGCAAGGCTTTCTGGTTGACACCTCAGCAGTGCATGTAAATATAATATACATACTGTAAGTGATATTTTTACCTCTGAAGACTGTGCTTTGAATGTTCTTTTTCATGTAAAATCTGTTATTATAAATGCATAATTTTTAATTGTATGTGTGAAGAGGGTGTGATGGGGTGGGGAGTACAAGGCTGTAAAGGTTTCCTAGGGCATCAAATATCCTTGTACTGGCCATGAGCATAACTGTAGAAACATTTAACAGAGTCTCCCAATTCGTGGTATCAAGTGTTGTGTGATGGGTGAGGGTGAAGTTTTTCACTGGGCCATAGGCGCCAAATTGCCTGGCTATGGCTATGATATGAATAATACAAACCGAAAATTTGCCTCAGATAAGAGCTGGTGATAGCTTTTTTGCTGCCCTGTGTGAAAAATTACTATGCTGCCCTCCCCCCCTCCCCCACAATCCTTCAGTTATTCTCTGTCCTGGCACACCCAAAAAACGTCCAGCTCCCTTCAGTGACACAAACTTTAAAAACTGACACCATCCCCCCCCCAAACTCATGGCCGCTTGGACTTAGGTGGGCCTCGCAGGGTCTCCTGGGAGAGTGGAAGTCCGACGTGCCCTCAGACACGGAGGTCAGACGAAGTCACAGGCAGGCTGAGGTAAAGAGGCAGGCAGCAGGTAGGCGAGTCAAGGAACATTTCAGAACTCGTTCACGTAATCTCCTAGGAACGACAGTATTTCCAGTAGGAACTGTAGTGGTTACAGCAAGGGAAATTCAGGCAGGATTAATAATTAATAATTGGAGTTCATGAGCCTGGAACTAGGGCAGAACCAGGATAATCGGGTGAGTTGATCGCTTCAGTACGTAGAAAGACATCTCTTCCTCATGGAGAGTACCACGGTAAGACAGACAGCCACTGTCCGGTGAGTAATGAGTCCTGGAAGATGATCCCCCTGAATGGAGGCAATGCGAAGAGGGATGTCCAAAAGCTTGATGATATCATCCATAATGAAGCTGCCATTGGCTCCGGTATCAACAAGAGCGGTGGTAGCAAAGGTGTGGGCCTTGATGCCCAGGGAGACAGGAAGCAAAAGTTGAGGAACTGTAACAGTTGCACCCAAGCTCGGGACCCCTGCTGGGCTCAGGCGTTGCAGTTTCCCGGTCACACTGGGCAGGACTGTAGACGATGTTCAGAAGTGCCACAGTAAAGGCAAAGACCCTCCTTTTCGCCGATGTAACTGTTCGGTCGGAGACAAGTGCCCATGATTCACCTCCATGGGTTTCACCATGGAGGAAGGTGGTGATGCAGAATTCTTCACTGGAGGATTGGAGGTACTTGTGGGACGTGCTATAGGAGAGCATGGAGCCTTTACTTCTAGGTGTCTTTGCCGGAGGTGATGATCAATCTTCCCGGCAAGGGAGATCAGGTCCTCTAGAGACGTGGGAGTCTCATGGATGGAGAGCTCATCTTTGAGAGCACAGGAGAGTCCATCTAGGAAGATGGCTTGCAAACATTCTTCTTGCCACCCAAGCTCTGGCCAGAGTCCTAAACACGTATACTCGGAGAGGGTCTTTGCCCCTTGACGGAGGTGGAGTAAGGCATGGCTAGCAACAGCTTGGTGGCCTGGGTCTCCGAAAGTCTGCTTGAAGAGAGCGATAAATTCAGATAACTTGGAGAGCATGGGATCAGAACGTTCCCATAAGTGAGAGGCCCACGCAAGAGCCTTCCCTTTCAAACAAGACAGAATGAAGGTCACCTTAGTGATTTCCTTCAAAAGCAACGAGGGTTGCAGTGCAAACTGCATAAAGCACTGATTAAGGAAGCCACGAAAGGAGCGTGGGTCCCCATTATGTTGAGGAGGTGCAGGAAGTGCCAAAGATGCTTTAGGAAGCATAGTGGCCGAGAGGTCCACAGGATTGGCCAACGCTATATCCTGTAATTGGGAACGAAGTTCTTCCACCGAAGAGGCCAACGTTTCCAACGCTTGATGATGCTGTTTCACTGTAGCAACCAAACCCGGTAGGGCCCTGGAGGCGGGAGACTCTGCCGAGTCCATGGCCTTGGCAGCCTGTTGTGCTCAGGGATGGACCCTTGTCCTGTGGCAGTGGAGATCCGCCTCCTGGTAGGAACCAGGAGGCAACTGCCCCCAGGGGGCGGAGCACAGAAGGAGACAGAGGCTAGGAAGAGCTTCACCACTGGAAGCCCAAGATCCTCCCGGGAGGAGCCCGTAGGGACCTGGGCCGCTTGGACTTAGATGGGCCTTGCAGGGTCTCCTGGGAGAGTGGAAGTCCGGCATACCCACAGACAGAAGGGGAGCGCGGTCAGGTTCGAGACTGGAGATCAGGTGGAACAAGGAGGACCAGAATAGCGTAGGTGATAACATGTCTAGGAACAGAGCCAGAATCTAGAGACGAGGTCAAGCAGGCAGAGGTCAAAGTCCAGGAGACTCAGTCTAAAGGATGGTCAGTCTAAAGGATGGTCAGTCTAAAGGACCGGTTAGCCTGACTTCAGTGCCAGGAAAAATAGTGGAAAGTGTTCTAAACATCAAAATCCCAGAACATATAGAAAGACATGGTTTAATGGAACAAAGTCAGCATGGCTTTACCCAGGGCAAGTCTTGCCTCACAAATCTGCTTCACTTTTTTGAAGGAGTTAATAAACATGTGGATAAAGGTGAACCGGTAGATATAGTATACTTGGATTTTCAGAAGGCGTTTGACAAAGTTCCTCATGAGAGGCTTCTAGGAAAAGTAAAAAGTCATGGGATAGGTGGCGATGTCCTTTCGTGGATTGCAAACTGGCTAAAAGACAGAAAACAGAGAGTAGGATTAAATGGGCAATTTTCTCAGTGGAAGGGAGTGGACAGTGGAGTGCCTCAGGGATCTGTATTGGGACCCTTACTGTTCAATATATTTATAAATGATCTGGAAAGAAATACGACGAGTGAGATAATCAAATTTGCAGATGACACAAAATTGTGCAGAGTAGTTAAATCACAAGCAGATTGTGATAAATTGCAGGAAGACCTTGTGAGACTGGAAAATTGGGCATCCAAATGGCAGATGAAATTTAATGTGGATAAGTGCAAGGTGATGCATATAGAGAAAAATAACCCATGCTATAATTACACGATGTTGGGTTCCATATTAGGTGCTACAACCCAAGAAAGAGATCTAGGTGTCATAGTGGATAACACATTGAAATTGTCGGTTCAGTGTGCTGCGGCAGTCAAAAAAGCAAACAGAATGTTGGGAATTATTAGAAAAGGAATGATGAATAAAACGGAAAATGTCATAATGCCTCTGTATCGCTCCATGGTGAGACCGCACCTTGAATACTGTGTACAATTCTGGTCGCCGCATCTCAAAAAAGATATAATTGCGATGGAGAAGGTACAGAGAAGGGCTACCAAAATGATAAGGGGAATGGAACAACTCCCCTATGAGGAAAGACTAAAGAGGTTAGGACTTTTCAGCTTGGAGAAGAGACGACTGAGGGGGGGGGGGATATGATAGAGGTGTTTAAAATCATGAGAGGTCTAGAACGGGTAGATGTGAATCGGTTATTTACTCTTTCGGATAGTAGAAGGACTAGGGGACACTCCATGAAGTTAGCATGGGGCACATTTAAAACTAATCGGAGAAAGTTCTTTTTTACTCAACGCACAATTAAACTCTGGAATTTGTTGCCAGAGAATGTGGTTCGTGCAGTTAGTATAGCTGTGTTTAAAAAAGGATTGGATAAGTTCTTGGAGGAGAAGTCCATTACCTGCTATTAAGTTCACTTAGAGAATAGCCACTGCCATTAGCAATGGTTACATGGAACAGACTTAGTTTTTGGGTACTTGCCAGGTTCTTATGGCCTGGATTGGCCACTGTTGGAAACAGGATGCTGGGCTTGATGGACCCTTGGTCTGACCCAGTATGGCATTTTCTTATGTTCTTATGTCAACAAAGCAGAGGTCAGGTACCGGAGGTCAGACGAAGTCACAGGCAGGCTGAGGTCAAGAGGCAGGCAGCAGGCAGGCGAGTCAAGTAGCAGGCGGACGTCAGAAGGCAGGCAGCAGGCAGGCGAGTCAAGGAACAGACTGGAGTCAGAAGGCAGGCAGCAGGCAGGCAAGTTGAGGAACAGACTGGAGTCAGGAGGCAGGCGGCAGGCAGGCAGGTCGAGGAACAGACTGGAGTCAGAAGACAGGCAGGCAGGTCAAGAGGCAAGCCGAGGTCAGTACCATAGAATCAGTCCGGAGGTACTACCTGGGAGACGAACAGGAACAAAAGGATGCTGGAACTAGGAAACAGGAACAAGGCAGGAACAGGAGCAAGTACAAGCGCAGAGGCAATCTAGCATAAGCCGACCCAATTGCCAAGGCAAGGAAGTTCAGGCAGGGACTTCCTTAAAACAGAGAATCAATCAGGGCGCGCCACGGAGCTAAGACCCGCCCTTGGCCCTACAAGAGGCCGAGCGGTTCATGTGCGCGCGCGTGTAGGGGCATGGCCAACAGCGCCAAAGATGCCGAGCTCCGGCGTGAGGCCTGGTGCGCAGTGGAAGGCCCGCCGACCGCCGCCGTGGGACGCCGGGGCCTGGAAGTGCTAGCAGCTGCCGCTAGGGAGGCTGAGCCGGGACCTGCCGAGGAACCATGAAGGTGAGCAGGCCCATACGTGGAACGGGCATGGATGGGGCGCGTAACATATTTCATATGGATGGATTAATGGCAGGGTTTTTTTGAGAGGTTGCAAAGAGGATTGACTAAAGCTATAAGCCCTCCGCCTCTGCAGCAAGGTCTAGGTTCAGAGAAGATATGTACTCTCAGGGACATAGGGAATTAAGAGTGAAAGTATAGGTATCAGACCGGTTAGGCAAGTTTCAGAGATTAGAAAACAGTCAGGATTATATTCAGTTACGAGATCATGAATGATAACTGTTTTTTTTCTGAGTGATTGTACATTACAGGTTAGAAGAGAAAGAGATGACACAGTACAGCCATAGAGTTAACAAAAGGTGCAATAGAAATCAGAGAGCTATAGTAAGTAATTTTTGGTTTATAACATAGATTACAAAGGCATCCATATCTATCTTGACCAAAAATTATAGGAAATCTTCATATCTTCTGGAGGCAGCTTGTTAAAGAAAATGCTTTATGGAGCAGCAGCAATAGGAAATGCAAACAAAAGAGATCTAAAAACCTTAAAACACTAAAATACTTCCTATTAGGAGAATGCTTTACCTCAGTCACACATGTAGAACATAAACAGACCCTCACCAAATACAGAATAAAGCAACCATATAGTAGAAATTCAAACATGCAGACAAAAATTACACTGGAAACTGCAAGAAGCCAGCCACTCTATCAAGTGCAACAATGAAAAACCAAAACCATCACCATTCTTCAAATATCAAACAATAAAATCAAGAAATAAAATAAATACATAATCATAATACTAAAAACATACTAATAATATTTCAAAAAAAGCTGATGAATAAAGTTGCAAACTCCAATAAAATATTTCAAAACAGCAAATAACACCTGAAAAATAAAATCCTTTTAAAAATTCATGCTCTCTATACCTGGGAACTTTGATTTCCAGTCACCCCGAGATTGTCATGGATTAGTGGAAGAAGGATGCACAAACTTTCTCCTCTCTTTCTTATGTACACACACACATAGAAGCTCATACACACCTACGCTCCCTCTCAGACAAACCCGCAGGCATCTCCAGCTTTTCTTTGGTTGGGATCTACCAGCACCTTCAGGCCCTCTTATTCATTTCAGGTGCTGGCAGGTTGGAATCCATCTGCAGCATCCATTCTCACACACACACACACACACACACACACACACACACACACACACACACACACACACACACTCAGCTCCCATTCATACACATGCACACAATAAAGGCAGACCGCCTCTCTCATTCTCTGCTGCCTCTGTCACTGCTGCCGCATGGCTATTGAGGAGGCGCCCATCGCTGCTACTGGCACTGAAGGCCATTCTGCTGCCTCCTCTGTGCAGACCCAGGCCAGCAGTATTATAAATTTGTGGGGCTTCCAATTCATCCATGATCTTATATATCGCTGGATCAGCATATATATAACATATACCAATTGCTAAAAATTCAAAAATATATATATATATTTTTTACCTTTGCTGTCTGATCTTAGTTATCTAATTGGTTGGTCAGAGATTTTTCTTTCACAACCCTTTCTTGGTCTTTTGCCAATTCCTTTTATAGGGTCTTTTTTTTCTGTTTCTTCTTTATCTACCTGTTTTCTTCTTTTCTTCCCTCAAACCCACACTCAGGCTCTCATTCTCACACACTGTCTCTTTATCTCACACATACACACAGGCACAAGCTCTCACACTCACATGCTGTCTCACACACACAGCTCTCACTCTAATGTTCTCTCTCATGCATAAATACACACTGTCTCTTTCACATGCTCTCTTTCGCACACACAGAGGCTCTCTCACTCTCACATTCTGTCTCACACAAACAGTCTCTCTCTCACATGCTGTATAACACAAACACACAGGTTCTAACTCTCACACAAATACACAGGCTCACACTCTCACAAGCTGTCTCTCTCTCACACACATACACACACACACACACACACACACAGAGGCTCTCACATGCTGTCTCTCCAATCATACAGGCTCTCACTACCACACACAGTCTCTTAACTCACTTCGTGGGTTGCCGTGAGATGCGCTCCACGGTGGCCTTGATCTTCTTGGGCTACTGCAAGGTGGGATCCACAGTGGCCCTGCTACCAGGCCTCCCCTTCTCGGGCCGCTGCAAGGTGAGATCCGTGGTGTTCCTGCTATAAATGCTACTGCTCCTCTGCCGCACGGTTGATGCTCCTCCTCCTTCCTGCCCGCACAGCTCTGGCAACATTTTTCTTCCAGGGCCACACAGGCAGGAAGGAGGAGGGGCACCTGGACATGAACTTTTCTTCAGGCCATGGTGTGATGAGCTGCACCACGGCCCCGCCGATCTTCTTGCTATGCGAGGCTGGCACACAGCATCAAAGTAACATGCCCCCTGCACCCCTCCTCAGTATGAAACTGCTTCCTGCTTCTGCTGCCGGTGGACACAATTCAACGGTGGCAGAAAAAGAGAAATTCTTCCGCTGCTAGTGGGATTGGGTCCACTGGCGGTAACACAGGCCTCTCTCTGCTCCCGACGCCACCCCATGCAATTGCACAGTTTGCACACCCATTTTCAGCTGAAGCCAGGCCTGCTTCAGCTGAAAATATCCTAGCCAAGGCCAGGTCCCATTGTCAAGACCTAAGCCTAGGCCTCATACTGTGTCCTGGTCACTGATGCCAAGGCCTAGGCTCAGGTCCAATGAATCACCAAGACTTGAGCCTGGATTAAGGCATAGAATTGACCCTGAGGAAGGGTACAGATCATCGAGGTCCAGGTCTAGGCCTGAGGTCAAGGTTTGAGTCCGATGCAGAGGCCCAGCAAACTCTGTGTCCCATCACTGAGGCCTAGACCTGAGCCTAGTTCAGGGTCTGACTTTGCGGCCTGGATAAAGATAGACCCCAGTCACCAAGGCCCAGGCCTAAGCTCAGGTCCGAAGCTGGGTCCCATTATTGAGAACTGGGCCTGGGCCTAGGCCTAGGCTTGATATTGGGACCCAGACCAAGGATGAGTCCCAGTCACTGAGGCATGATGCCAGGGTCCAGCCAAAATTGGGTCCCATTGCTGGATCACAGATTTAGTCTATGCTGAGGGCTAATGCCTAGGCTTCGATGCCTGGTAGCAGATATTTCTCTTCTTTCATCAATCCAAAATGACATCATACATCAAAATTATGTACAAGCAAGAAACCTGTGAGGGCATCAGTTGGACAGTTAGATGACTGATGGGTTAAAGGGGCTCTTGGGGAAGATAAGGCCATTGCAGAAAGACTAAATGAATTATTTGCTTCTGTGTTTAATAATGAGAATGTTAGGGAGATACCAGTTCCGGAGATGGTTTTCAAGGTGATGAGTCAGATGAACTGAACTAAATCACTGTGAACCTGGAAGATGTAGTAGTCCAAACTGACAAACTAAAGAGTAGCAAATCACCTAAACTGGATGGTATGCATCCTAGAGTACTGAAGGAACTCAAAAATGAAATTTCAGATCTATTAGTTAAAATTTGTAACCTATCATTAAAATCATCCATTTACCTGAAGACTAGAGGGTGGCCAATGTAACCCCAATATTTATAAAGGGCTCCAGGGGCGATCAAGGAAACTATAGACCAGTGAGCCTGACTTCAGTGCTGGGAAAAATAGTGGAAATAAAAATCACAGAGCATATAGAAGACATGGCTTAATGGAACTCAGTCAACATGGATTTACCCAAGGGAAGTCTTGCCTAACCAATCTGCTTCATTTTTTTGAAGGGGTTAATACACATGTGGATAAAGGTAAACCAGTAGATGTAATGTATTTGGATTTTCAGAAGGGGTTTGACAAAGTCCCTTATGAGAGGCTTCTAAGAAAACTAAAAAGTCATGGGATAGGAGGTTATGTCCTTTCGTGTATAACAAACTGGTTAAAAGACAGGAAACAGAGAGTAGGATTAAATGGTCAATTTTCTCAGTGGAAAAGGGTAAACAGTGGAGTGCCTCAGGGATCTGTATTAGGACCCGTACTTTTCAATATATTTATAAATGATCTGGAAAGAAATACGACGAGTGAGATAATCAAATTTGCAGATGATACAAAATTGTTCAGAGTAGTTAAATCACAAACAGATTGTGATAAATTGCAGGAAGACCTTGTGAGACTGGAAAATTGGGCATCAAAATGGCAGATGAAATTTAATGTGGATAAGTGCAAGGTGATACATATAGGGAAAAATAACCCATGCTATAGTTACACAATGTTAGGTTCCATATTAGGTGCTACAATCCAAGAAAGAGATCTAGGCATCATAGTGGATAACACATTGAAATCGTCGGTTCAGTGTGCTGCGGCAGTCAAAAAAGCAAACAGAATGTGGGGAATTATTAGAAAGGGAATGGTGAATAAAACGGAAAATGTCATAATGCCTCTGTATCGCTCCATGGTGAGACCGCACCTTGAATACTGTGTACAATTCTGGTCACCGCATCTCTAAAAAGATATAATTGCGATGGAGAAGGTACAGAGAAGGGCTACCAAAATGATAAGGGGAATGGAACAGCTCCCCTAAGAGGAAAGATTAAAGAGGTTAGGACTTTTCAGCTTGGAGAAGAGACGACTGAGGGGGGATATGATAGAGGTATTTAAAATCATGAGAGGTCTAGAACAGGTAGATGTGAATCAGTTATTTACGCTTTTGGATAATAGAAAGACTAGGGGCACTCCATGAAGTTAGCATGTGGCACATTTAAAACTAATCGGAGAAAGTTCTTTTTTACTCAATGCACAATTAAACTCTGGAATTTGTTGCCAGAGGATGTGGTTAGTGCAGTTAGTATAGCTGTGTTTAAAAAAGGATTGGATAAGTTCTTGGAGGAGAAGTCCATTACCTGCTATTAATTGAGTTCACTTAGAAAATAGCCACTGCTATTACTAGCAACAGTAACATGGAATAGACTTAGTTTTTGGGTACTTGCCAGGTTCTTATGGCCTGGATTGGCCACTGTTGGAAACAGGATGCTGGGCTTGATGGACCCTTGGTCTGACCCAGTATGGCATGTTCTTATGTTCTTATTGTGTAAACTGAAGGATTGATTTTTTTTTTTGTCTTATTTTTAGCTTCCCAAATGCATAGATGTTCCTACTTTGAGTTTTCAAGTTCAGGCAAGTATATAGATCTCTCTGCTTTTAATTTTGTTTGCTCTCGTTATGTTAACTTTTCATTCTTCGTTTGTCTTTTGTTCTCAGCCTTCTTTCCTTTCTAAATGGTTTCTCCATATTTGTGTTTTACTGTCTGTCTATTCATACCTGTTACAGTCCGTGGTGTGTATATACTTATCTCAGTTTTCCTTTTTGATGCTGGCAGACACAGCTTGCATTCATTAATAGTGCTGTTTGGGATTATTCCATGCTGTGTGTCAAACAAGAAGCAGCACACTGTTTGCAGGAATATTCACTGATGTCAGGATAATACAAGGAGTTATCTACCTTTCCTGGCAATAAAAGTCAATTTCTAAGAAAAATGCTTTAAATTGTCAATACTCACTTTAGGATCTGAAAACTCCTTTTGCAGACCAGATACCTTTCCAGGCTTTCCAGCTATGTTATCAAAGCTGTGTAAATATCCCGCAGCTATGCAAAATTAGCTTTACTCTATTCTATCCTTTTCCTACCTTGACTGGAAACTTTATCAATAAACTTTACCTATTGTTGCAGTTCTGGCCGCGAGCGCCACGACCAGACCCTTACCTCCGTGTTCCTGGACTTGTTCCCGCTTCTGTTGGCCTAGTTCACGGCTTGTTCGGCAGCGTCCCTGTGAGGGCCGCGCCACTGGGAAGCCTCCCATGGACGCCCTGCCTCTAGGCGCGCGCACCACTTGGGCGCTTTTCTAGGCTGTTTCCCGCCAGTGGTGACTCCGCCCAGTTCCTGACATCAGACGCTGCGGCCTTGATAAGCTGGCCGCAGACACTCAGTCTTTGCCTTGCAACGGGTTTACCTTCCGGTTCCTGTTGCTCCGTGCCCCGGAGTGAGCTGCCTTGGTACTTGCTCCGTTCCTGCTTGTCTGCTCCAGTACCTGCTTGGTTCCTGTTTGCCTGCTACAGTTCCTACCTGGTTCCAGTACCCGAGTCCTGCTACAGTTCCTGCCTGGTTCCAGTACCCGAGTCTTGCTACAGTTCCTGTCTACTGTTCTAGTCTGGTTCCAGTTCTCTGTCCTGATCATCAACCCGCCTAAGTCCCAGCGGCCGGGCTCCTACGGGCGCCTCCCAGGGGAGCACCAGCTTCCAGGGTGAAGAGCACCTCTACGTCCTGCCTGAACATCTGCCTCCCGGCCTGCTGTCTACCAGAGACATTGAATACCTTTCCCAGTCTCTTGCAGGTCGGCCCAAGGGTCCACTAAATTGAGACTCCATAACACCTATTTACACATCATTTTTATACTCTACTGTGTCTTTTTCTTTGTCCTTCCTTTTTAAATGTTTTTTTTTTTTTAACTTTGACTAGGCCTCAGACCAGGGCATAGGTGTAGCATTTACTCTATGAAAAGGTTCCAGAGACGTTCTCTCTTGCATTCTAAAACTGTCACTAGTTTTTTCTGTATGAGCAAATCCCTACTCTGATGACTTCATTGGTAAAAAATAGTACCAGAATGGAGTAAAATCTCATCAACACTCACTCATTTAAAGTCTTTTCCTCAGTTGTTACAATGTATTTATTTAGAAATTATTTTGGTTACTTTTAAATCTCCCCTAATAACTCTTGAAGACTAAAGAAACTAGGTGTGCTACTATCTATGTGTCCTTCCCTTCACAGCCAGGGCCGGCGGAAGCACTAGGCGAACTAGGCGGTCGCCTAGGGCGCCAGCTTCCCAGGGGCGGCACTACCCCGGTAAAATTAAGAAAGCCGCGCTCAGCCGCTGCCCCGGTAAAATTAAAAGAGCTGCATTAAGCCGCCGCCCCCCGATAAAAATAAAAGAGCCGCTGCTGGCAGCCCGCCCCAAAAGACCCATCTGACCTCCCCCAGCGGTTCTCAACCAGTGTGTCGCGTGCTCCCGGTCTCTCCCGCTGCTCTTTCTTCCCTGCTGCCGTTGCCGCCGGGCTATCAGCACGTTCAAGCCCAGTGGGAACGGCAGCAGTGCTAAAAGAAGCTGTGGCACTTGTGGCTGTCCTTTTCTTCTTCCCGCGTGCTTGACCCCCACCCGTGACCCGGAACAGGAAGTGATATGCCGTGCACGGGAAGAAGAAAGAGCAGTGCCGCGCGATAAAGTAGCAGTGGCCGCTGCAGCATCGGCCCCCGAGCAATTGAAGCAGCCAGTTATCGGGAAAGGAGTCAGCAGCATGAGCCTCCCGCGGCCGATGGGATTCTTCCTTCTTGGCCTGCGGGGGCTGGAGAAGGAGGAGGCTGCTGCAGCTACCATTTGTGCTGGGGGGGGAGAGAGGAAGTGAGTGAGAGAGAGAGAAGCAGCCAGCCAGCCAGTGTGTAAGTGAGAGCCTCAGCCTGTGTGTATGTGAGAGAATGTATTTGATCGAGAGCATGTGTGTGTGTGATTGAGAGAAACTGGTCAGAGAGCTGATGTATGTGTATATGTGAGAGACAATGAAAGTGACTGCTCAAGGAGATGACTGATGTGTGAGAGTGTGAGACAGTCAGGGATGTGACTGATGTGTGTGTGTGTGTGTGTGTGTGTGTGTGTGTGTGTGAAAGAGAGAAAAAGCATGGAAGTGAGAAATCTGGGTATGTGAGAAAGCATGGGAGTAAGAAGCCTGGTGTTGTGGGGGGTGTATGTGAAAGAAAGCATGGGAGTGAGAAGCCTGATTATGTGAGAGAGAGCATGGGAGTGGGAAGCCTGTGTGTGTGTGCATGTATGAGAGAGAGACTGGTTAGTAAGGTGACGGTGTGTATGAGAGAAAGAGACTGGTGTGTGTGAATATGAGAGAAAGAATGTGATTCAGGGAATGAGAAGCCTGTGCAGTGGAGAGCGAGCATGGAAATGAGAGACTGATGTGTGTGTGTGTGTGTGTGTAACAGAGAGAAAGTGATTATGGGAATGAGAAGCCTGTGCATGTGAAGAGTGAGCATGGGAGTGAGAACCTGGGTGTGTGTGAGACACAGCATGGGATGGAGAAGCCTGTATATGTAAGACAGAACAGGTGATTGGTGTGTGTTTGTGTGTATGTGAGAGAGAGAAAGAAAGTGATTATGGGAATGAGAAGCCTGTGCATGTGAAGAGTGAGCATGGGAGTGAGAAAGCTGGGAGTGTGTGAGATACAGCATGGGAGTGAGAAGCCTGTATATCTGAAAGAGAACTTGGGAGTGGGAAGCCTGTGTGTGTGTATGCATGAGAGAGATCAGGTGACTGGTGTGTGTGTTTGTGTATGTGTATGAGAGAAAGAAAGTGATTATGGGAATGAGAAGCCTGTGCATGTGGAGAGAACAAGCATGGGAGTGAGAGACTGGTGAGTGTGTGTGAGAAAGAGAAAGTGATTATGAGAGTGAGAAGCCCATATATGTAAGTGGAACACGGGAGTGGGAAGCCTGTGTGTGTGTATGGCATGAGAGAAACTGTTCAGGAAGGTGACTGGTGTGTGTGTCAAAGACTGTTTGGGAGATGATTGGTGTGTGAGAGACAGAAACTGGTCATGGGGGCATGACTGATATGGTGTGTATGTGAGAGACATGGGCCTTAAGGAAGAGGACCATGAGTATAGAGCTTAGCCACTACTGCTGCTTCTGGTGTGTACTACAGCCTGCATGGAAGAGGAGTAGGAGAGCTGCTGGAGGGGGTAAGTAAAGATGGCTTTTTAAGTTTATTTTTCTTGATTGACTGCCATTTTAATTATTTAATATTATGTGATGTGTCTGCTTTTTTTGTTTGAGCAACAAGTATAGCTTTGGTTTATGTTTATTTTATTTATTTTTATTTATTTATTTATAAAAGAGTTTCTATACCGTCGATAAGACAAATCATCTCAATGGTTTACATGGCATAAAAATGTCAAATAAGTGTTCTGTTATAAATACAGACTTCGTTATTTTCATTAATGCACAATGTAAGTTAATTGTGTGTGGAGGCGGTGGGGGGGGGGGGGGGCGGCATAGCTGACGTTTCGCCTAGGGCGCCTAATACCCTTGCACCGGCCCTGTTCACAGCATCGCTAAGTTTACTAGCTAGCCTTCTTGTTTCCTAGAAGATGGCTTCAGAAGCATACCTGTACTGAGTAGAGAACAATGGTTTTGACCAAGGAGGACCTGGACTGAACTCTTCAAACTCAATTGGTCTGACTTCAGTTTTATAAAAAAAAAATTGAACGTAAACTTTCAAAGAATGCTTACAATATATTCCTCGTGTGTTAACCTTCTGTACCATGATGTTTGGCATTATTCCTGGTCTATTTAGGGTTGCCATAATACAAAAACTGTCCAATAGCACTGGTAGCCAATTTTTAAAACCTACAATATATATATTTAAAATAATAACTTTATAAGGGTCCCCAGGCTCTTCGCAGTTGGCCACATGCTTTGCTTAATTTATTTAGTACATTTTGTATATATTTGTAACCCAAAAAATGTCCAGGTTCAATCAAGGTTATTTTCATTTTAAGATGGACTTTTTGACCACACCAGGGGCATCCTTTGTGTTCCTAAGGGCTGCCCATCTGCACCCTGTACTTTGTTTTATTAATTTTAATGTATTTTGATAATATTTTTTAAATCATAGCAGCAGGATCACCAGGGGGTTTCTTTAACCAATTCAAAAGAACCCTGCCCTGGCTTCTTCTACCTAGAATCAAGCTTTTGCTAATGTGTTTTTCTGTATTTTGTCTTTTTGAACTTTTAAAATTGATTGTGGTTGTGCTGCGAAACTGGAAGTGACGTCACTCATGGTCACTTCCAGTTTAGCCTGCTCTCTCTTGCCATAGATTCACTCAGGCTCCCTGGATGTCTCATTTCATTTCTAAAGTAAAACTGTGGCGGCACATCTTTATTTCAAACATCACTGCAGTCAGGAACATATTGGAAGTGGCGGCAGTGGCAATAGCCAACACTGCTCTGCTTGCCCTGTCCCTTGGCCTGCAGTCAAAATAATACATGGGGAGCTTCTCTCACTGCTTTCTCAGACCTCCACAATTGCAGTTAACAGCTGCCTCAGCAGCAGCTCCACAAACCCCCCTCCAGCTTGGGCTCCAGACTTATTTATTTATTATTATTTGTATTATTATTTCAAACCCATGTTTACAAGAGGCCTAGGTTCAGGCACAGAGGCCTAGGACAAAGCATTATGCCATCTTCTTTTTTTCTTCTGTTGACTAAAAATGATGGCGAAAGGATGCACAACAGTGACACCACTGTGGTGTCTTATTCCCAAGTTAACGGCTCAGTTTTGATGTATGGCCATTGAAATGTTTAGCTGTTCATCTAAATGGTGCCATCTGCTTGGGAGGAAGGAGCTGCAGTGGCATCCCTGTGGCATGTCCTCCAGGTTGATGCTGTTATTTTGAGTCAATGGAAGAAGAAAGATGACAGCACAGGGCCTGGTCCTTGGCCTTAAAACTTGGGCCTAGGCCTAGGACCCATGCCCAGGCTTTGGTGACAGGATCTAGCCTCAGACCAGTACACAACACTGAGCCTGGGCCTGGATCCGGGCCTCAGAGACAGAACCAGATCTTGGGCTTGGCCCTTCCTTTGGGCCTGGGTCTCAGCAACAGAACCTGGCAACAAGAAGGGCTCTGGCATTGGGCCTAGGCATAGGCCTAGACCTTGGAAATGGGTCCCTCGGTGATGGGACCTGGCCACGTACCTGGCTCAGACATCATGCCAGGGCCTAGAGCAGTTTTTCTTCTTTCACAGTGGGGCTTACAGATTGCTTTCCCATTGACTTCAATATAAAACAAAAAAAAAAACCAAATGACATGAACAAACAAATTTGTTTTCATTTAAAATGAACCTAATGAATGACTGTGAGCTATGAAATAAAAGAACAAACCAAAACAAAATTTTTGACTCTGCATTGCTCTAATAACTGCTGTACCTCGAGCAATATCTGTCAGCCATAAGAAAGATGCTGGAGAGTTGGCAGCTAAAATAGAGAAGCAGGAGTTTTCAGGCAGGTTTTATTGTGACAGACAGTCATGCAAATATTGTAATGGCAAAAGAAGAAGGAGGATTTGCACATCTGTTGCACCAGGCAGTGAAGGTTGCCCTGGGGTTGGTACCCAAGAACCAAGGGACTCTATTTTTGAAGGACCCGATATCAAGGTAGAGGAAAATAGCAGTCCATTTGCATCAAAGCGTGAAGGAAGTCTCCATGAGAAGCAGGAAGAATTCATGTTGTCTCATACGGATCTGATTCAAGATGGTGGCACCAGTTGGCATTCTGCCTATATGATACTGCAGAAGTTAGTGGAGCAGCAGACACCCCTTCATGATGTGTCTCTGTGGATTGCCTCCTAGGGCATCATGATTGGGTAGTGATGAAGCAGCTGATGGAAATCCTTAAGCTTTTCAAGGATGCCACAGAGGATCTGAGTTCTAGAAGTTTCACTGTGGGTGGAGTCATCCCTATAGGTAATATTATGGAGGAAAAGTTAAGACTGAACAAGAGGGAATGGAAGCAGAGTTGTTGCAGATTATAGGTTCCTTGTAGAAACAAGTGCATGAGAAACTGAAACCTCTGTCAGAAAACAATGCATACATGTTTCCTACACTTTGTGATACACAGATAAAAGGGACTCTTACTGTCTAGACCCAGTGTCTCATATTCATGAAGGAAATGCTGCTAGATAGGGGGTGTGAACAGGAGCACCAAAGGCAGAAGCACAGTGGGGATGTAGCACAAGAAAAAATGGCCACCTCACAAAGTAGTACAGGCTAGCTACCACTAACTCCCGTACTTCAATCTATCTATCTAATTATTTATTTACTTATTTAAGAGAATTTATATGCAGCTTACAAATAAAATATACAAAAAATATATTTAAAACATACAGTAATAATAGCATAAAATATAGGTCATGCCCTAAGAAGCATCTCTCCTGATACAAATCACACTGCAATGATAGGGAAGATCAACTTGGTGGGGATGTAGCACTTTATGTCTGGGAGGGTATAGAGCCCAACAGGATAAAGATCATACAAGAGACTAAATGCTCAGTAGAATCTATATAGAAATATAGAAATGACGGCAGAAGAAGACCAAACGGCCCATCCAGTCTGCCCAGCAAGCTTTCGCACTTATTTTTTTCATACTTAGCTGTTACTCTTGGCCCTTATAAGTAACTTTTTGGTTCTATTTCCCTTCCACCCCCGCCATCAATATAGATAGCAGTGCTGGTGCTGCATCTAAGTGAAGTATCTTGCTAATTGTGTAGGACTAGTAACTGCCGTAATAAGCAAGCTACTCCCACGCTTGTTTACCCAGCCTGTGCAATTCAGTCCTTATTGGTTGTTGTCTGAATATAAATCATCTTTTCTTCATTCACCCCTGCCGTTGAAGCAGTGAGCTGCACTGGATATGTATTCCAAGTGAAGTATCAGGCTTAATTGATTCTAGGTAGTAAACGCCGTAACAAGCAAGCTACTCCCCTGCTTTTTTGTGGATGTAAATCCTTTTTTCCACATTTCCTCTTGCCGTTGAAGCATAGAGCAATGTTGGTGTCACATTAACCGTGTGTATGTTTATTGATTAAGGATATTAATCTCCAGGTAGTAGCCGTCGTTCACGCAAGCCACACCCATGCCTCTTCATTCACATCCTCTAGACTTTATGGTTCCACAGTGTTTATCCCACGCCCCTTTGAAATCCTTCTCAGTTTTGGTCTTCACCACTTCCACCGGAAGGGCATTCCAGGCATCCACCACCCTCTCCGTTAAGAAATACTTCCTGACATTGGTTCTAAGTCTTCCTCCCTGGAGTTTCAAATTGTGACCCCTGGTTCTGCAGATTTTTTTCCGACTGAAAAGTTTGTCGTTGTCTTTGGATCATTAAAACCTTTCAAGTATCTGAAAGTCTGTATCATATCACCTCTGCTCCTCCTTTCCTCCAGGGTGTACATATTTAGATTCTTCAATTTCTCCTCATAAATTATTTGATGAAGACCCTCCACCTTTTTGGTCACCCTTCTCTGGACTGCTTCCATCTTGTCTCTGTCTCTTTGGAGATATATGGGTAGAAATTCCATATGTGTTGGGAAAGAATATAGTGATAGGAGTATACTGTTGTCCATCTGGTCAAAATGATCAGACAGAGGATGAAATGTTAAGACAGCAGGTAAGCTAACCAATTTGGCAGTGCAATAATAATGGGAGATTTCAATTACCCAACTAATGATAGAAAGAGTCAATAATGTCCACCATAATCAAATTCTAGCAAAATCAAGGTGAGACCAAATCAATTTTCAAATAATAGCTACAGAAGGTGTCAGCAAGCCTGACGTTGTGTGACTTAAAATAGGCACCAACCGGTCCTCTCAATCATTCACCTTCTTATATTTTTATTTTGAACGATATTTTTATGAAATTGTTTCTTCTTTTACTTAAAAATAGTCCTCCATTATTCAAATATAGACTCTTAATTTGTAGCTTTGACATATAATAGCCCAACACGGCCAGTGTTTCACCCTTAAGCTTCTTCAGGGGCAATTGAAAGGCAACTGTCAAAGAGTCTTTATCCTATCAAAACAATTAATATAACATATATAAAATATTATCACGTAGAAGGTAGAAAGAGCAGTACTTATCTTAGTTTAAATGTGCTACCCGTTCATCAGGACATCACGTCTCAGCGTTTGTAAATGGAAGCGGGAGGAGGGATCGAAACCGAGTCTAGCGTCTCTTCAAATAACCTACAATGGCATGACGTCAATAATTACGCCAAAATATTCATGACGTATGTTCGTACGTGGTCCTATCATGGTAGACAGTGGTAGCAAGTTACTGTGATCAATAAATTACTAATTTATCCTAAAAACGAATGTAAATCCAATTCAGCATTAAGTCCCATCGGGGTAACCGTATTTAAACGAAATATCCAGCGCTGTTCCGATTGTAGGAGTAAACGTTCATGGTCGTCCCCGCGCCAATGTGAAGAAACAAAGTCTATCGCACAAAAGAGTAAATCTGAAAAAGAATGTCCAAATTCAGCACAATGTGTCACGCGTGGTTCATCTTCTCTTTTATTTTTGATGTTCGATCGATGTTCAATCATTCTGGTTTTAAGCATTCTTTTTGTCTTCCCTATATAAAGAAGCTGACATGGGCATTTTATTAAGTAGACCACCATGGATGAATTACAAGTAGTTGTATGTCTCAAGAAAATTTTATATCCAGAGTTGACAATCAGAATCTGCTGTATATTCATTGACGAACTACAAACAGAACAATTTTGACAAGGTTGATGTGAACCAGTAAAAGATTCAGAACATATCACGTCTAATGAGCTATCGGATCTCACTAAGACATTTCTTAAATTTGTAGCTCGTGAAAATGTTATTCATGGGGGAGTTTCAAAACTTTTTTGCAGTTGTAAAACGTGCCAGTTCCTCAAGATGGATTGGCGTATATCTAAAGCAAATGTAGAAAAAGGAAGTATACAAGTGTGACAAGAATCTGTGTCTGTGGACCGTGGTAGAAATAACCATTCGCGATGACAAAACTTAGCTCGCTGGTAAGCCTTACGAATGCATTTTTGCGGATAACCACGGGCCAGAAAACGATCTTGTAGAATTCGAGACTGAGCTTCAAAATCTGCTATGGTTGTATAGAGACGTCTGGCTCTTATGAACTGACTCATCGGTAAATTTGTCTTCAAATTCATCGGGTGGGCACTCGTATAATGTAAATAAGTATTAGAACTCACAGGTTTACGGTAAAGTGAGGTAACAAATCTTCCTTCAATTAGAGTAACTTGTATATCTAGGAAGGTAATAGAAGTTGATTCAATGTTAGAAGTAAACTTCAAATGGGAGTTGCATGTATTCAACCAATTAACGAAAGCATTAAAAGAATCTTCATCTCCTCTCCAGAGGATAAAAACGTCATCGATATAACGTTTCCATGTCACAAGATATTGTTGAAAAGGATGATGACTTAACCAATTGGTTTCAAAAGAATCCATATATAAATTTGCCAGGTCAGGGACCATGGTGGCCCCCATGGCAGTGCCACAAATCTGCTGAAAAAATTGGTGGTCATAAGCAAAAACATTTTTCTTCAGAGCCACAGTCAAAAGTTGAAATAAAAAAGTACTTGGAATACGGTGTGCTCTGGGACGTTTCTCAAAAAATGTCCCAGCAATCTCTATCGCCTCATCCTGAGGAATTGATGTATATAAGGCCTCTACATCCAACGTGGCCAACTTCAAATTAGTAGTGTCAATGTCACGATGTTCTAAAAAAACAATCATGTCAGAAGAATCTTTAACATATGAGGAGATCAAAGGGACAAACGGTGCCAAAAAATGATCTATAAAACGTGAGAGAGGCTCCAAAAGTGATCCACAACTAGATACTATTGGACGTCCAGGGGGATTATGAGCATTTTTATGGATTTTGGTAGGGTATAAAAAACAGGTACACGAGGATATTTTTTCGTTAAAAAATTTGCCTCTTTGGAGGTCAAGAAACCATATTTTATTCCTTCTTTAACAATCATAGAAATTTCATTTTGCAACTCTTTAGTTGGATCAGAGTCTAAATTTTTATAAAAACGTGAATCGCTTAATTGGCGATAGGTCTCTCTATCATAATCCAAGCGATTTTGCAAAACAATTTTTCCCCCTTTTATCAGCGGATTTAATAATTAAATCTTTAGCTGATCGGAGCTCCTGAAGGGCTGTTCTTTCATTTCTAGATAAATTAGAATAAGGTTGATTGTTGACATCTAAATGTAAAGAGGCAATGTCATGTGACACTAGTTGATAGAATACTTTCAAAGCAGGGTGTTCGGGTCCTGGTGGTATCCAAGTAGATGGATTGGATAAAATTGAGAAATCAGCAGCTGACTCATGTGAATAAAAAAAAATTTTTATTTTCAAATTGCGGACAAAACGATACAATGCAACTTATAATGAAAATTTATCCCCCAGAGTACTGGGGACAAAGGATAATCCACGTTCTAATACTTGACATTGGACAGGAGTCACTTCCCATGAAGAAAGATTCCATACTAGGGATACTTGTGTTGAGATCGTGTGACTCTGGGTTCGTAATTCTCTTGCCAACCTGGAGGATGGTAACGTGTATATCGACTGTGATATGGATGACGAGATCCCCGTGGATGTTGTCCTAAAAAAGACGATGAGGATTTCACATAAGATGATTCAGTTCTTTGTGGACGCGATCGTAAGTTATCATCTCCTGAAGAGTCATCTCCACTTGAATCAAATGTCACATGTCTAGACGCTTTAGGTGTCTGATCCTTATTCATCCAGGGATATACATATCCGGTGTTATAGTCTCGTTCGTCTCGACATAATTTTTCATATTTAAATTTTTTTAATTCGGAACGAAATTTATCAATGATTTCTTCTGTAGTTTTCATTTGTGTTGCAAATTGATCCTCATGTACAGTAGAGGCTAACGTTGCATTCATTGTTTCTATTTCATCATTAATAATTGTCGCAGAGAGTTGAGCTTTTTTGATGATTAAGATCATAAGATCTAAGCTGCATTTATTGAGCACTGCATTCCAATCAGATATAAAATCTGGATCTTCCCTATATAAATGCGGCTCTTTTATCATCCGTAGACCTCGTGGGATCCTTTGAACACGACAGTATTCTAGCAGCGTTTCAGCATGTGAATTGGTGCGGATGGACCGACGCAATAATGTTTGAAGATTTAACCACTGTGTATCCGGTGATAGGGATTCAGTAGATGTGGGAAAAGAAGATGGCTGTGCAAGTAAAGCTTGTAGGTCAGCATCAGAGAAACTCAAAGTTTTCAACGGAACGACGGCTTCAGCCTCCATGACTCAGATATAGTGATACACAACTAATGATAGAAAGAGTCAATAATGTCCACCATAATCAAATTCTAGCAAAATCAAGGTGAGACCAAATCAATTTTCAAATAATAGCTACAGAAGGTGTCAGCAAGCCTGACGTCATCATCCTTTTCAACAACATCTTGTGACATGGAAACGTTATATCGATGACGTTTTTATCCTCTGGAGAGGAGATGAAGATTCTTTTAATGCTTTCGTTAATTGGTTGAATACATACATCTCCCATTTGAAGTTTACTTCTAACATTGAATCAACTTCTATTACCTTCCTAGATATACAATTTACTCTAATTGAAGGAAGATTTGTTACCTCACTTTACCGTAAACCTGTGAGTTCTAATACTTATTTATATTATACGAGTGCCCACCCAATGAATTTGAAGACAAATTTACCGATGAGTAAGTTCATAAGAGCCAGACGTCTCTGTACAACCATAGCAGATTTTGAAGCTCAGTCTCGAATTCTACAAGATCGTTTTCTGGCCCGTGGTTATCCGCAAAAATGCATTCGTAAGGCTTACCAGCGAGCTAAGTTTTGTCATCGCAAATGGTTATTTCTACCACGGTCCACAGACACAGATTCTCGTCACACTTGTATACTTCCTTTTTCTACATTTGCTTTAGATATACGCCAATCCATCTTGAGGAACTGGCACGTTTTACAACTGCAAAAAATTTTTGAAACTCCCCCACGAATAACATTTTCACGAGCTACAAATTTAAGAAATGTCTTAGTGAGATCCGATAGCTCATTAGACTTGACATGTTCTGAATCTTTTACCGGTTCACATCAACCTTGTCAAAACTGTTCTGTTTGTAGTTCGTCAATGAATATACAGCAGATTCTGATTGTCAACTCTGGATATAAAATTTTCTTGAGACATACAACTACTTGTAATTCATCCATGGTGGTCTACTTAATAAAATGCCCATGTCAGCTTCTTTATATAGGGAAGACAAAAAGAATGCTTAAAACCAGAATGATTGAACATCGATCGAACATCAAAAATAAAAGAGAAGATGAACCACTCGTGACACATTGTGCTGAATTTGGACATTCTTTTTCAGATTTACTCTTTTGTGCGATAGACTTTGTTTCTTCACATTGGCGCGGGGGCGACCGTGAACGTTTACTCCTACAATCTGAACAGCGCTGGATATTTCGTTTAAATACGGTTACCCCGATGGGACTTAATGCTGAATTGGATTTACATTCGTTTTTAGGATAAATTAGTAATTTATTGATCACAGTAACTTGCTACCACTGTCTACCATGATAGGACCACGTACGAACATACGTCATGAATATTTTGGCGTAATTATTGACGTCATGCCATTGTAGGTTATTTGAAGAGACGCTAGACTCGGTTTCGATCCCTCCTCCCGCTTCCATTTACAAACGCTGAGACGTGATGTCCTGATGAACGGGTAGCACATTTAAACTAAGATAAGTACTGCTCTTTCTACCTTCTACGTGATAATATTTTATATATGTTATATTAATTGTTTTGATAGGATAAAGACTCTTTGACAGTTGCCTTTCAATTGCCCCTGAAGAAGCTTAAGGGTGAAACACTGGCCGTGTTGGGCTATTATATGTCAAAGCTACAAATTAAGGGGGTAATTTTCAAAGGAGTTACGTGCGTAAATGTAACTACTATTGTAGCAATTTTCAAAAGCCATTTACTCACGTAAAGTGCACTTATGCGAATAAATCCTATGGACGATTCAATGGCATATATTGTAGCAATTTTCAAAAGCCCACTTACTTGAGTAAAGTGCATTTACATGCATAAAACCCAGTTTTACGCATGTAAATGCTTTTTAAAATCAGACCCTAAGAGTCTATATTTGAATAATGGAGGACTATTTTTAAGTAAAAGAAGAAAAAATTTCATAAAAATATCGTTCAAAATAAAAATATAAGAAGGTGAATGATTGAGAGGACCGGTTGGTGCCTATTTTAAGTCACACAACGTCAGGCTTGCTGACACCTTCTGTAGCTATTATTTGAAAATTGATTTGGTCTCACCTTGATTTTGCTAGATTTCAATTACCCCAATATTGACTGGGTAAATGTAACATCAGGACATGCTAAAGACATAAAATACCTGGATGGAATAAACAACTGCTTTATGGAGCAATTGGTTCAGGAACCAACAAGAGAGGGAGCTATTTTAGATTTAATACTTAGTGGAATGCAGGATTTGGTGAGAGAGTTAACGGTGGTGGGGCCACTTGGCTATAGTGATCATAACATGATCACATTTGAGCTAATGAATGGAAGGGGGATAATATGTAAATCTACAGCTCTAACACTAAATTTCCAGAAGGGAAACTCTTATAAAATGAGGAAAATAAGTTAGAAAGAAACTGAAAGGTGCAGCTGCAAAGGTTAAAAGTGTACAACAGACATGGACATTGCTTAAAAATACAATCTTAGAAGTGCAGTCCAGATGTATTCCATGCATTAAGAAAGGTAGGAGGAAGGCAAAATGATTACCAGCATGGTTAAAAGATGAGGTGAAAAAGGCTGTTTTAGCCAAAAAAAAACATCCTTCAAAAATTGGAAGAAGGATCCATATGAAGAAAATAGGAAAATGCATAAGTATTATCAAGTTAGGTGTAAAACATTGATATGGCAGGCTAAGAGAGAATTTAAAATGAAGTTGGCCATACAGGCAAAAACTCATAATAAAAACTTTTTAAAATATATCCAAAGCAAGAAACCTGTGAGGGAATCAGTTAGATGACCAGGGGGTTAAAGGGGCTCTTAGGAAAGATAAGGCCATTGCAGAATGACAAAGTTCATTATTTGCTTTTGTGTTTACTTATGAGGATGTTGAGGAGATACCGGATACCAGTTCTGGAGATGGTTTTCAAGGGTGATGATTCAGATGAACTGAACCATATCACTGTGAACCTGGAAGATGTAGTAGGCCAGATTGACAAACTAAGGAGTAGCAAATCACCTGGACCAGATGGTATGCACCCCAGAGTTCAGAAGGAACTCAAAATGAAATTTCAGTTAAAATGTATAACCTATCATTAAAATAATCCATTGTACCTGAAGACTGGATGGTGGCCAATGTAATCCCAGTATTTAAAAAGGGCTCCAGAGGCAATCCATGAAAATATAGACCAGTGAGCCTGACTTCAGTGCCGGGAAAAATAGTGGAAATTCTTCTAAAGATAAAAATCACAGAGCATATAGAAAGACTTGGTTTAATGGAACACAGTAGCATGGATTTACCCAAGGCAAGTCTTGCCTCACAAATCTGCTTCATTTTTTTGAAGGGGTTAATAAACATGTGGATAAAGGTGAGCCAGTGGATGTAGGAAATTTGGATTTTCAGAAGGCGTTTAATCAAGTCCTTCATGAGAGGCTTCTAAGGAAACTAAAAAGTCATGGGATATGAGGCAATGACCTTTCCTGAAGTACAAACTGGTTAAAAGACATGAAACAGAGAATAGGATTAAAAAGTCAATTTTCTCATTGGAAAAGGGTAAACAGTGGAGTGCCTCAGGGATCTGTACTTGGACTGGTGGTTTTCAATATATTTATATTGATCTGGATAGGAATACGACGAGTGAGGTATTCAAATTTGCAGATGATACAAAATTATTCAGAGTAGTTAAATCACAAGTGGATTGTGATAAATTGTAGGTGGACCTTGCGAGACTGGAAGATTGGGCATCTAAATGGCCGATGAAATTTAATATGGATAAGTGCATAAGAACATAAGAAATTGCCATGCTGGGTCAGACCAAGGGTCCATCAAACCCAGCATCCTGTTTCCAACAGAGGCCAAACCAGGCCACAAGAACCTAACAATTACCCAAACACTAAGAAGATCCCATGCTTCTGATGCATATAGGGCAGATCCCATGCTACTGATGCATATAGGGAAAAATAATCCATGCTGTAGTTCCATGATGTTAGGTTCCATATTAGGAGCTACCACCCAGGAAAAAGAAATATTTAGGCATCATAGAGGATGATACATTGAAATTGTCGACTCAGTGTGCTGCGGCAATCTAAAAAAATAAAAGATTACAGGTAGCTCCCCCCCCCCCCCCCCCCGAGAATCCCCACAACCTCAAATGGCCAAAAAAGTCATGGTAAATTTGTAGAAACCCACCCCATACCTCCCTGAAACTCCCAAGCCCCAATACCTTGAAAATGCCTTGTGGACAAAGACAAGGGCAAGGTCAGGTCAGTGACATTTTGGATTATGGTGTTGAACAGGCCTGGGGCTAGGGGGTGCCCCAGACCTTCAGCTTTGTAGAGGAACTGGAGAACCCATTCCCAGAAGTCCAAGTCATGCAAAGAGGCGAATGGCTACAACTGGTGGCTAGCTAAAAGAGATTATGGCAGAGATGGCACACGTGGAGAGTTAGATGATGCAACTCTCCAGAGAAGTTACCATAGTAAAGAAGAAATTGCAAGAATCAATAGTGCATGCACTAAATGGGAGAGACAAGGAATGCACTGATGATGACATAGCTTCCTTATACCGAGGTACCCAGCAGGCTGAGAAGGAGCCCGAGTCAGGGGAAGTGATGGAAATCCAGAAAGCAAAAGCATTACTGCAAGTCAGAGAGCAGCAGTGGTACCTTAGTGGGCAGCATCAGTGCCTTATCATAGCTAACCCACTCCCTATGGATTATACCAACCAGGATACTGAATAGTTGAAGGCATAGAAAGAAGGCAAGGAATGGGCCGAGGTAGAGCTAGCCTCATGAGCCAGGATTTCCAGCTGGCTAAAGAGGAGTCAGATCGTATTCAAAAGAATTAGGTCACTAACTATCAGAAAGTAGAGGAAGAAGAGAAGGAAAAAGATGAGAGCGAGAAAAGGATAGGAATCCTTGGAGCCTGAGCCATGAAGGATGAGGAGAAAATGGATATCATGGCAATTCAGCTTGGAGAGAACAAGTTGCAAGATGGAGCTAACAAACTGGACATAATAAAGAGTGGGACTGTGGTACTAACTCAACTCATTCTAATAAACGATACCAATTATTTGAACACACACACTTCACCTGGCACATTAAATTCCTTTACCATATATCACCACACACAAAACCATTAATGTTGCCACTCACCTCTTATGCTACAGCTATTTTTCCTTTTATCCCAGGTTTACCAACTCCATTCTTTAATCACACAATCATGATATGCTCTGTCTACCGCCGTCTTTCCCACCTCTGTTCTTTAATCACCAAGTCATGGTACACTTTGCCTGCTGTCGCCTTTACTCAAAATCACCGTCACTAATCAAATACGTTTTAACAGCTACTGGTGGGAAAGACGGCGGTAGACAGAGCATATCATGATTGTGTGATTAAAGAATGGAGTTGGTAAACCCGGGATAAAAGGAAAAATAGCTATAGCATAAGAGGTGAGTGGCAACATTAATTGTTTGTGTGTGGTGATATATGGTAAAGGAATTTAATGTGCCAGGTGAAGTGTGTGTTTGTTTCACAACTCACAAAACCCTCTTCCCCCACCATCCCTGATGAACAGGCTCAATCTAAAGCCAATGATCTTTCACGCTTCTTTCAGGATAAAATTGCAAACACATTGGCACTTCTCCCCACTAATACAATAACCCCAGTTTTCAACTCCAACACCATCTATCACCCCAGAAACACCCTTGACTCCTTCGAACCTACTACCACCATGGAGATACAATCCGTTCTCAAAAAAATGAAACCCTCCAGCCATCCGACAGACCACATCCCTACAAAACTTCTGCTTCTCATCCCCAGCACCATCTCCAGTTCACTTACCAATATCATAAACTGCTCCCTGGCCCAAGGAATCTACCCCGACGAGCTAAAAACAGCATCTCTCAAACCCCTCCTAAAGAAACCCAATCTAGACACAAAAGAACTCGCCAACTTCAGACCCATATCGAACCTGCCGTTTCTAGCGAAGCTCACAGAGAAAGTTGTTAACACACAACTCTCTGACTTCCTTGAGGAAAATAATATTCTTTACCCTGCACAGTATGGCTTCCGAAAATCAGCCAGCACAGAAACCCTCCTCATCTCACTATCAGACCACATCCTCATGGGACTAGACAAAGGGCTTGCATACCTACTGGTCCTTCTAGATATCTCGTCGGCATTCGATACGGTAAACCATGCCATCCTCCTAAATCGTCTTTCAGAAATTGGAATCACGGGTCTTGCCCTCAATTGGTTCAACTCATTCCTCAACAATAGAAGCTACAAGGTGAGAGTCAACAACATAGAATCACCAAGTTATATATCAACGCTAGGCGTTCCACAAGGCTCATCATTATCTCCAACCCTTTTCAATATCTACTTACTGCCCCTCTGCCAACTACTTACTAACCTACAATTAACATACTACTGATCCCCATAAAAGAAACCCTGACAAAAACACTCGATTACTGGGAAAATTGTTTGAAATCCATAAAAAGTCTCCTTTCCAGCCTGAACCTGGTGCTCAACGCATCCAAGACAGAAATCCTGCTCATCTCCCCTGAACACTTGACTAACACCGATTTTACTTCCCCGGACACACATATTTCTCACACAAGAGATTTAGGAGTCATACTAGACAATCATCTAAACCTAAAAAAATCAATCAATAATATCACCAAAGAATGCTTCTACAAGCTTCAAGTGTTGAAAAGAATTAAACCTCTCCTCCACTTCCAGGACTTCAGAACTGTCCTCCAATCTACACTATTTTCAAAGACGGACTACTGCAATGCATTGCTCCTGGGGCTCCCCATCTCGGCAACAAAATCGCTACAAATGCTCCAGAACGTAGCAGCCAGAATCTTAACTAACACTAACCGAAGCGCCCACATTACCCCTATCCTCCGTAACCTACACTGGCTGCCAATAAAATACAGAATTCAACATAAAGCACTCACCATAATTCATAAAACCATTCACAAACAACTCACCCTAGACCTACAGGCTCCACTCAAACTCCATGCTTCAGACAGGCCCATCAGAGAGGCATATAAAGGAATGCTGCAAGTCCCACCTACCAAATCCACCCGGCTAACAACCACCAAAGAACGTTCCTTCTCTACAGCAGGACCAGTCCTCTGGAACAAACTACCGACTGATCTAAGACTGGAACCATGCCTCCACACCTTCCGAAGGAAACTTAAGACGTGGCTTTTCCTCCAAGCCTTCCCCTAACACAAATTAACTCGTCATACCCAGATCAAGGAACTTAATATCTATTAATTTCATAACATATTAGTTGATAATTACCTAGTTAATCTCTATCGCTCTTACTCCTACTTCACTTATTCCTAGCTACACTAGCTCCCAAGTTCAATACCCCTGTTTATTGTAACTTTGATTTTTCGACCTTTCTTATTTATGTTTACTTGGTTTTATTTTTACTTCTGGTTTCCCCTGTTCCATGTAAACCGGCCTGATATGAATCCCATTCATGAAGGCCGGTATAGAAATGTTTTAAATAAATAAATAAATAAATATATGTGGACAATACCTGTAATTTACCCTTGTGTATAAGTTTATACTTGACCATTAAAGTTTGCATGTACAAGTTACACACAGAGTTTAGATTTACCTACTCAAATATAAAATTGCCCTCCTTATGAACAATTGTTCCTTCCTTTAATATACTTTTTCATAACATACATACACAAGTTAATATTCATGGGTATGTCATTGTGATGACAATTTTCGGTGGGTTGTCCCAGGACTGAGCAACTGAACATCTGGAGAAGCGAATCCAGGCAGTTAACAGTGAGAACAGAGAAGCTAGGCATCTTTGACCTGTACCAACCATTTTCCCCTTGTGTTAAGACCTCAGGTGCTGGTGGCTGGCCTGATATGGGTAACAGGGGTAGCCCCCGAACCAAATCAGGGAGCCAGAAGCAAGGAACAGAGCAAGAGCCCGGAGCACACCAGGAAACAAGGGTTCAAGCAGGAATGCTGAAGCCAAGGTTAGGAAGCAATGAAGTCTTCTGAGAGCAGGTAACCAGAGCAAAGCCAGAGTAAGAAGACCATGAAGTAGGACCAAGATTTGGACCAAGTTCTGGCAAAGTGCAGACTGCGAGGCTTCAGTATAATTGAGTCCAAACAGAAGCAAGATGACCACCAGCAGAAGTCAAAGGCTATAGAGCTGAGAGGACTAACTAGGGTCTAGAAAGCAGACCATAGAGCTGGGAGGACTAGCCAGACAGTTAAAGAGGCCCACACCAAGGACCTATGCTAGTGAGAGGCAAGAACTGCTCAATAAGTCCTCACAGTCATGATTTTATTTCAGTATACAATAAACTTGAGAAACTGATTAGCTGGGAATCTTCTACCCTCTCCTGCTTTTACAAATAAGAAAATGGAACTACTAAAACACTACTGTGATTGAAAGCAGTGACACAATTTGTAAAATTTGAGTCAAAAGATACATTGGAGATAGTTCACTCATTGCACTATGCCTCAGAGTGCATCTGCTCTTGTTAGTGAGCTTCCACTTCAGGTTTTACACAAATCTTATTTGCTGAAGAAATGATTCTTTGTGATACATTTCTTCCCTGTAGAATATTTCATGCATTCTACTACAACTGTATCTTGACACTATATTAATTTAATTGTAGCCTCTGGCTTTAACAGCCTGCTAACAAATAGAAGTAGAATTTTGTGCTGCGAAGTGTTATCACAGGGGCCCTGCTAACAGGCACATTTTGATTGAAATTGGCAGAAGGATTTCTAATTCATAAGTACTAGAAAATTATTATGATCTGATGAGTTTTTAATTACTTGGAAATATGTTCTGCTTTGGTAATCATACATTCACAAGATATGAAATATGACTGAAAAATATTCCAATTATATGTCAATCTCTTTATCAATATGTATGAGCAGTGCATTTTTTCCGGAAAAAAGGTGTCGGTAGTAGTTACTCACAGGTAGGTCCCTTTTTGGGCAGAGATATGAAGGGGCAACCACCCAGAGTCCTGCCCTCTGCAACTAGCCACAGAGCCTATGAACTAACAGCTTTGCAAATATTACACTTGACTCTAGAATACCAATATACCTCCTATTGGGAAACCAGAACAAGCACTACACAGAAATTACACACTAGCAGAATACCTCAGCTTGATCACACAGCAAGAACATGGATAAACCCTCACCAAATACAAAATAAGTGACCACAAATTATAAATAGAAACATGCAGGCAAGAACTGATCTGGAAACCTCAAGAAGCCACACTGCATGCAACAGTGGAGAAATAGAAAGGCCTTTCCTTCTGTACCATGAAAAATCCAATGATGCTGCACAGCGGCACATTTCCATTTCCAAAGATGGCATATTTGAATCACTAAACCAAAAGGAAATGGCTTATTTTTCCTACATTTGTGGTCTGGACATTCTGAACCATAACATATTACGCCCTACTCACAACGATGAAGGGGGCTCAGCAGCTCCAACATAAGACCTCCCCCTCCACACACAAATGGAAGCTGATAGGAGCTCATTGGCCCTAACTTAAGACCTCCCTGCCATACATACACATAAAAGAATGATATCACTTTCCACCGTTCTCATACTACTTTGCCTTCTCCCTTTCCCCTGCACCTCTGGTATCCTCTTGCTCTTTCTCACCTCCTGTTCCAAGTGTGAACAGCGTTTGAGAGCTTGAGCCCCTGTGCCAACAACTCAACTTGCGCAACCAGGGGCTGGCCGTGGTCCACACTGCTGGCAGGCGAACATATCTGGACACACGCTAGCTGAAGCAGGAAGCTAGCTGAAGCAGGAACCCTGTGCATTTAAATTCAAAAAGAAATTAAAAACTCTCCTGTTCAACCATGCTTACACAGAATAACTCCTTCCACTCCCCCTCGCAGTCCCCTTTCAGGTAACCTCCTTATTAAGGAGACTTTCATTGTAAATTGTTTTGGTTATTACCTTCTTGTTCTCCTATCCTTCCTACTGCCTTTCTGTTCTTCCCCCGCCCAGTTACATTCCCCTGTTGCAATGTATTTTCCAATCTTTCAGTTACTATGTGAACCGGTATGATGTCCCCACAAATACCGGTATATAAAAGTTTCTAAATAAATAAATAAATAAATACTGTCTTGACTTGGAACAGGAAGACTCTTGCCTTGGAACCAGAACACTTGGACATCCAAAATGCACCAGAAACTATGACCCAGCAATGCAATGCTTGTCTCTGGCCCTTTTGGACTGCTGTTTTTGGCCCTTTTGGACTGCTGTTGCAGAGCAGTTTGAGTGTGAGGACAGACGAAGGCTGAGGACTCAAGACAAGACGTGATTAAGGCTTGGACATGACTCTGAAAACTTGGAACGAGACAAAGTCTCAGGATTTGGAACAAGATGAAGACTCAGAACTTGGAAACAAAATGAAGGATCTGAGAAAGTCTAGCACCACAGTGCACCCTATACAACCCTGGGACTGGTCATGGACCATGCCAATAGTGGCACAAGCACAGGACTCAAAGACTTGGAACAAGATGGAAGCTGGAGCAAGAACACCAAAGACCAGGAACAGGACTCAGAAACTCAGATTCAGGAACTCAGACTCAGGAACTAGGAAGGACTTCCAAAGGCTTGAACCAGCAACAAAGACACTGAAGACTGTAGACAGGACAAAGAAATAGAACCAGGAACAAGATAAAGACTTGAATTCAGGAACAAGGCAAAGATTTGGATTTAGGAACAAGACAAAGAGACCACAGAAACCAGGAGTCTAGAAATATCACAGGAACGCAGGCATGGAGGACCTCCATAGAAACATAGAAAGCATGGCAGAAAAGGACCAAATGATCTACCCAGTCTGCCCAGCAAGCTTATGCCAGTATCTTCTGCACTGTGCAGGTTACCCCATGCTTATCAGTTTACCAGACCATAAAAGTCAGGGCCCTCAGATGCTGTTTGAATCCAATTTCCATTAACCGTTGCCTTGAAAGTAGAGAGCAATGTTGGAATTGCATCAAAGTATCAGGCTTAGTGATTAAAGGGAGTAAGTGCTGCATCAGCTAGTTACCCCCATATTTATTTGTGCCCCAAACCATAAAAGTCAGGACCCTTGTTGGCTGCTGTCTAAATCCAATTCCCCTTTTCTTACTGCCATTGAAGCAGAGAACAATGATGGAGTTGCTTTAACAATATCAAGGCTTATTTGTTAAAGGTAGCAACTGCCACACCAGCAAGTTACCCCCAATTACCCCAATGCACTCTTATCTTTATTTCCACCCTATAGCCTTTGGGGTAGATTTTAAAAGAAGCGCGATCAGCCTACTTTTGCTTGCGCATCAGACTCAAGCAAAAGTACACTGGATTTTAGTAGATACGCGCGGAGCCGCGCGTATCCACTAAAATCCTGGATCGGCGCGCGCAAGGCTATCGATTTTGTATAGCCTGCGCGCGCCGAGCCGCGCTGCCTCCCCCCGTTCCCTCCAAGGCCGCTCCGAAATCGGAGCGGCCTCGGAGGGAACTTTCCTTTGCCCTCCCCTCACCTTACCCTCCCTTCCCCTACCTAACCCCCCCCCCCGGCCCTGTCTACACCCCCCCCTTACCTTTGTCGGGGGATTTACGCCTCCCGGAGGGAGACGTAAATCCCCGCGCGCCAGCGGGCCTGCTGCGCGCCGGGCCGCGACCTGGGGGCGGGTACGGAGGGCGCGGCCATGCCCCCGGGCCGTAGCCACGCCCCGTACCCGCCCCCAAAACGCTGCCGACACGCCCCCGCAACGCCGCGCGCTCCGGCCCCGCCCCCCGACACGCCCCCCTCCGAGAACCCCGGGACGTACGCGAGTCCCGGGGCTCTGCGCGCGCCGGGAGGCCTATGTAAAATAGGCTTCCCGGCGCGCAGGGCCCTGCTCGCGTAAATCCGCCTGGTTTTGGGCGGATTTACGCGAGCAGGGCTCTGAAAATCCACCCCTTTAAGCGTTTATCCCATGCCCCTTTGAATTCTTTGACTGTTTTCATCTTTACCACCTCTTCTGGAAGAGCATTCCAGGTATTCACCATCCTCTCTGTAAAGAAATATTTCATGACATTGGTTCTGAGTTGTCCACCCTGGAGTTTCATTTTGTGACCCCTAGTGCTATTGATTACTTTCCAACAGAAAAGGTTTTACAATTGTGCATCATTAAAACCTTTCATATATCTGAATGTATGTATCATATCTCCCCTGCACCTTCTTTCTTCCAGGATGTACATATTCAGATCCTTCAGCCTCTCCTCATAAGTCTTCCAATGCTGACCCCTCACCATTTTGGTCGCTCTTCTTTGGACTGACTCTACCCTGACTTTATCATTTTTGATATACGAGCACCAGTATTGAACACAGTACTCCAAGTGAGGCCTCAATCAAGGACCTGTACAAGGGCATTATCACTTTTTTTTCTTACTGGTTATTCATCTCTCTATGCAGCCCAGCATTCTTCTGGTTTTAGCTATCACCTTGTCACATCTTCAGATCATCAGACACTATCACATCAAGGTCCCTCTCCCATTCTGTGCACATTAGTCTTTCACCGCCCATCACATAAAGCTCTTTTGGATTGCCGCACCCCAGATGCATGACTCTGCACTTCTTGGCATAGAATCCCAGCTGCCAAATCTTTGACCACTCTTCAAGTTTTCTTAAATCACTATTCATTCTCTCTGATCATTCAGGCATGTGCACTCTGTTGCAGACGTAGTATCATCCACAAATAGGCAAACTTTACCTTCTATCCCTTCTGCCAGGTCACTCACAAAGATATTGAACAGAATTGGTCCCAAAACCAATCCCTGTGGCACTCCATTTATCACCGTTCTTTCTTCAGAGTAGGTTCCATTTACCATAACATGCTGTATCCTGTCAGTCAACCAGTTTGTAATCCATGCTACTACCTTGGCACCCACTTCCAAGCTTCACATTTTGTTCATGAGTCTTCTATATGGGACCGTATCAAAAGCTTTACTAAAATCCAAGTAAATCACATCGAGCGCTCTTCCCTGATCCAACTCTGTAGTCGCTCAATCAAAAAATTCAAATTCATCTGACAGGACCTTCCCCTGGTGAATCCATGCTGCCTTGGGTCCAGCAACCCAGCAGATTGTAGATAGTTCACTATCCTTTCCTTCAGCAGAGTCTCCATTAAGTTTCCTACCACCAAGGTAAGGCTAACCAGCCTGTAGTTTCCAGCTTCCACTCACTCCCACTCTTGTGAAATTGGACCACCACCGCTCTTCTCCAATCCTACAACACCAATCCCTTTTCCAGGGATCTATTGAACAGGTCCTTCAGCGGACCTGCCAGCACATCTCTGAGCTCCTTCAATATCCTGGGATGTACCTCATCCGGCCGCATGACCTTGTCCACTTTCAGTTTTCCTAGCTCTTCCCATACATTCTCTTCTGTAAACGGAGTTTCGTTTACTTCACCCTCATCCACAGTCTTGTTAACTAACAATGGTCCTTCTCTAGTGAACACCGAACTGAAGTATTTTTTTAATATTTCAGTCATTTCTTCATCTCTCTCCACACATTGATCTTTATCGCCTTTCAATTTCACTGTACCACTTTAGACCTTTCTCTGATGTATCTGAAAAATGTTTTGTCACCTCGCTTTACCTCTTTGGCAATCCTTTCTTCTGCCTGATTTTTTATTTTCATGATTTCTTTCTTCCTCTCCCTCAGTTTCACCAGATATTCTTCCCTGTGTTCCTCTTTTTGGGATCCTTTATATTTCTTGAACGCTGTTCTTTTTGCTTTCATTTTATCAGCCACCTCTTTGAAAACCAGATCGGTTTCTTATTTCTTTTATTTTTGTTTACTTTTCTAACATATAGATTTGTTGCCTTTGTAACTGCTCCTTTTTGTTTGGCCCACTGTAGTTCCACCTCTCTCAGTTTCTACCAGTCTTCTAGTTCTACCTCCAGGTACGTCCCCATTTTGACAAAGTTTGTATTTTTAAAATTCAAAACTCGGGTCTTCATGTGACTTCTCTGTATCCTATTTGCGATTTCAAACCATACCTTTTGATAATCACTGGTGCTGAGGTGGGCACTCACCCAGACATTAGAGACATTATCCCCATTAGTAAACACTTGGTCAAGTATAACTTCCTCTCTGGTGGGTTCCATTACCATTTATTTGAACAGAGCCCTTTGCAGGGCATCCACTATCTCTCTACTTCTGGAAGATTCCACAGAAGGAATTCTCCAATCTACTTCCAGCAGACTAAAATCTCCAACAATCAGCACTTTTCCCTTCTTTCCCACCTTTTGGATGTCTTCAACCAGATCTCTGTCTAGTTCTTCTGTATGAGTCAGAGGCCTATAAACCACTCCAGTACAAATGAATGCACCATCATCTTTTTTTTAGGATGGCCCATAATGCTTCTTCTCTAACCCACATTTCCTTGCAGTTCAGTTGCTTGGATATTATTTTTGACACTAAGAGCTACTCCTCCCCCTTTTCTGTCTTCTCTTTCCTTTCTTAACAAGTTATAGCCCGGTATGGCCATATCCCAATCATGAGAATCCGTGAACCATGTCTCTGTAATACCAACAATGTACAAGTCCACCTCCACCATTAGGATATAAAAGTCTGGTATTTTATTGCCCAAACTGTGAGCATTTGTAGTCATAGCTTTCCAATTTTTCTCCCTTGATTTGTTGCACTACCTAGACAACTTTTCTGCTTTTTTGAGCTGATTGATTTTATTTTCTCCTCCCACTTCCTGTATTGTTCCTATATTGCTTGGGGGTGACATGTTGATTTCATTGGCCATTCCCTGCCACCCCTATTCTTTAGTTTAAATGTCTGATAATATATTATCTGAATTTCTCACTTAGCATCCTCCTTTCTGCTACAGACAAATGTAGGCCATGCTTACCATATAGCAGTTTACTGCTTCATACACGATGAAGGCAGGAAACAGAAGATCTTGAAGATCACAGGAAGACTGAAGACCCGTGAAGGCCAGGAGCAAAGACTGAAGAGCCCCCTTTATAGAGCTGGCATGAAATGACATAATTGAGAGGCGCCACGGCATTTCCTGCCATGTGCCCTTTAAATCTAGTGCCATGGAGTGTGGCTGAAGTGGCAGCGTGGCCACAGTCGGTGCATTCCATACTGTAAGGATGGCAGAAGCGGTATCAGGTGAAGCAGCACTCCAGCCACACAGAGAGGCAAGATGGCAATGCCAGGAAACAAAAGAAGTACCTGCCGGCATTGGGAGTCAGCAGTGTCCAGGAAATGGAAAGGTGAGTGAGCCACTCGTGGGCCTGTCCCGTGAGCAGAATCACTACACCTCCCTCTTCCCAGCATGCAGGCTAAATCTCCTCGTTTTCCCCATGGACTCAGCATAAATCACGTTCTCTCCCCCACTTCCCTGCCCAGGTAGCAGTCTTTCTTATCCAAATCCTTTCCACACAGAAGAGCGGACAAGGTAGGGGCAGGAAGGCATAGACTGCACTAGATGCATGTTTTTTGGGGGAGGACCACAGGAATATTATAGCAGATGGCTGGGGGAAAAGGTGCTGGTACTCAGTATGGGCTCCTATCCCTGAAAATAATCTCTGTGTATGAGACAAAGTCCTTTCATTATGCTTTATTGTTTTTCTCAGGCTGGCAATGAGGCACAAAGTGGTAAACCTGTTTGATTCTCCTATCCACCGTTGGTCATTTGTCCTTGGACAGGACACTTACCTTTCTGATGTTCAAAATTTAAATTGCAAGTTATTAGGAAGAGAAGCTTTATAATCATGTGAATTATGCTGTATTCTACTGTGTACACTGATGGCACTAAATAAACATTGCTGCTTTTTCTACGTCCTCATCAACAAGCATGACAAATACTTAAGCTAGTTGATGTCTCAGAAGCAAACTGACAGTAAATGTCTGAAAGGAATTCTTTAACTGCCGCACTGGAAGAGATTTGGTAATGGACATGCCTTAATTAACAGATGAAATAGCAAAGAAATCCCAAATTAGCAAAGCTGGGATTTTACAGTTCAGGCAACATCAAATTCCTTCACTGTCACTGCAATGATAGATATAAAGCCAACAACGCTCTTCTCTCAGGGCATTTCAAATGTTCATGAATCCCAAAGAGCACTGCATTTTCATTCCCTAAAGAAGCATTCTGCAATAAGAATTTAATGCATAGAAATGGTCTTTTCCTATATCAGAACTCTTACTGAAAACTCACATTCTATAGAATCTGAAAAAGTCAATTTTAAAACAAGCACATGTGCACTAACATGCATGCTTATTTAAGCGCACGCAGGCAAGGAACTACAATTTTTATTGGCATGACTTTCAGTGTGCAGTGAAAAAGAATCAAACCAGGTTGCAAGCTGAGGGAGCAGACAGCCAATTACATTCACAGCAGTGGAGTGGCTGGTGTTGTCCACCATAGCAGAGTCCACTGTGAATGAGGTGGTGGAGCTGGACATCTCCCAGCAAGAGCAGGAGCAGGGTAAACACTGTCTCTAAAATATGTTGTCTTACTGTATGCCAAGAGATTGCTTTCTACATGGTATATAGATTTTGTGCCTGAAGCAAGTCCTTCTAGAATCATGATGGATGGCACATGTGCTCACAATAAAGAGGCAGATTCAACCCTTGGCTACAGAGCACCAGGTCTGTAGTGTAGGCCACTACACTAAAAGATAGGTGGGTATGTATGCTGTGTACCATGATACTATATTTGGACCTATGTTGCTTCTATATTTGTAGTGGCACATGTCCTACTTGGACAGTTCCTAACTCAAGTTTTTATTCCACCCTATGACTTAAATGTCAAAGATAAACTTGCAGGGCTAAGAAGCCACCATTGTAAAGAGTGTATGCAGATAGTTGTTGCCCTCAGCAGCTAGGCAGGATCAGTAACTGCGTGTATTTGGAGGGAAGATATGTTTGGAAGCGATACATGTTAGATATTTTCACTCTAGTATCTGAGGTGCAGAAAGAGGGTTTAGGGACCTGTACTGATTGTTTACATGGAAACTCCTGAGATACATACACACCTATGATGTGCAACTGAAATTGGTACCATTTTCTCTGTTGCAATGGGCCGCCAGGAAGAACAGCCAGGGCCAAGCTGGCTGTATTGGCCTTGGTGTCACATATGCCAGCTCCCTGCTACTTCTTCTTCATCTGAGGAGGAGGTGGGTCAGGAAGGCACAACCATGAGGGAACAGGTTCATGATCCATGTGGTGAACTGGAGGAGGAGCCAGAAGAGGAAGAGCAGAAAGCTGCTCTGCATTCCTCTACAGAGGATAAAGGTGATGACCAGCCACAGGTGCGGGCCAGGCCAGCCAAGCGCTTCCTAATTGCCATTAATGCCAGTATCCTGGAAGAGGTGATGGCCCTGTGGCCAGAGCTCCACGGCTTACAGGTGCCAATGTAGGAGGAGGGAGAAGCTCTCAGGCAGGAAATACGTGGCATTAAAGAGGAGCTTCATAAGCAGACAGCTGGCGGGAAGGAAATGCTCCAAAGATTGACCCCTTGCCAGCCACAGTCACCACCTTCCCAACCTAGCAGACCCTCCTGATGACAGCTTCCTCAGGAGCCTGGTCCAGCGCCCTCTGAGGGACCCGCACTGAGGAAGAGGTCGAGAGAAGGGCAGCCCAAAGCCCTTGCAGGCCCAGCAAAAACAAAATGAGGAAGAAAGAGGCATTAGGTTTATTTTGTTATGCACTAAGGTAAACACCTGTAAACAAAAGCATTGTCATCACCAATGAAAATATCTTTGTATCAGAGTGGTCCTTTCCTCTATAGCCTGTCTTTGACTATGGCGATGTATCACTTGCAGTTCCTTCTGACTGAATTCTTCTTCCTCCTCCTCTTCCTCTTCATCTGTATTCTCATCTAGTCCCTCTGGAGGAGGCATGCATCTGATTTTGGCCAGCATGCAGCAGGCTGGGAAGATCTGACAGACTTTAGGTGGGTTGTAGAGGATGCATAACCTAGATCTGTCCAGACAGGGGAAATATGTTTTCAGTAGGCCGAAGGTTCTCTCGATGACTGCTCTGATCATCCATTGGGCCCTGTTGTATCGCACTTCCGCTGCACTCTGTGGAGTAACCACAAGGATCCTGAGCCGTGTTTTGAGGGGATAACCTCTGTAACCTGCAAGAGACAAACTAGAGCAAAGATGTTATCTAGGATTTCTGGATGGACTGGACATTGGGGAAATAGGCTGGGTTGGAGTTCTCCTCTGGGGTAGGCAGGCCACCTAGAAATGTGGGACCCACCCACAGAGGAGAAAGGTTGTGATACGGTATTATGAATAGATTATTTCCTACCTAGTAGCCAGCCCCCTGTGATATGTCCTTCTTGGAAGCAGTCATACATTCTTGACTGCAAGAAGATGTAGGCATCATGAGTGAATCCAGGAAACTTGGGGATGATGTCCAGAATCAACCCCTTAGCATCACACACCCACCTGCATTTTGAGGGAGTGGACGCCCTTGCAGTTGCAGTAGGTGGCCTCATCTCCCTCTGGTGCCCTTATAGGGATGTATGTGCAATCGATCACCCCCAGGACAGAGGGAAAGCATGCTACCTGATAGAAATCCTGCTTGATTTGTTCTTGATGCCTTCTGCTCTTAGGGAAGGAAATATACTGGCGTGTTCTCCTTAGCAAGGCGCCCAACACCTGATCAATGCACATGGAGGTGGCAAACTGGCTTATGCAGGCTGTGACCAGAAGAGGAGTTTATAAGGTGCCAGTAGCAAAAAATGCCAGGGCAGTGTTGAGTTGTGCTTGCCTGCTTGAGTTGTGCAGGCAAGGCAAGACCTCTCTGGCTGGTGTATTGTAGGTCTGCTGACATAGATACTGTATGATTTTCTTATAAAACCTGAACCTCACATGACTTCCTCCTCTGACAGATCTAAAAACTGAGTTGTTGTCCTATAGACTCTGTGTGCGGGATACCTTCTCCTCCTCCTCTTCCTCCCTGTCCTCTCCTCTCTCTCTCTCTCTCTCCCCTTCTCCTGCGTCTTAAAGCCATGAGTATCCATACAGTGATTATAGTCATTTTGCAATGAAAGTGTGCCCCCGTGTTTCAAAGCCCTCAATACGTGACTTTTATCCCCCCTCAAACCCACCCTTTATGGGTCCCAGTAGGCACTGGAGGTCCTACCTCCCCTCCCCCCCCCCCACACACACATACACTGGTAGTTCCTGCTTCCACTTGTCCACAGAAGATGGCCTGGCAAATGGCAAGATGCTAATCGAAAGTCTTTCTGACAGCCATGAATGTGTAAATGCGCATATGTCAGCGCGGAGGTCGGATTTAAAATATATCACTGCGCGCCTACATATGGCCATACCTAGGCCATGCCTCTTAGATGCCCCTAACATGCCTCTTTTCTAAGCACATACTGTAATGCAAGCACGCGTATAAAAGCATGTACATTGTGCCTTTAAGAAGGCACGCTTATCCCACATGGCCCACATATACATATGTGGCCATTTTTGCACAAGCAACACTTTTAAAATTCACCTGTCAGAAAAAGGAGTCACTTAGGCCATCCTCCTAAAATTGGGGACGGTAACTTTCAAAGAGCCGCACGGGCGTACATTTATGCACTTATGCTGGATCACACCCAGAGACATAGCCATTTTATAACATACACGCATATATGTGTGCATGATATAAAATTGGCTATATGTGCATACATGTCATGCAATTTTAAATGGACGCACCCATGTTTGTGCAAATGCTGGCTCTGCTGCACAAGTGGAGGGATTTTATTAGAGATGCGCACTAACACAATTACCAATTTCCCCAGTTCATTCCCACTTCAGCCAGGTAAAGGCTAGGATTTCCTAACTCCCCTAGTTAATATGCCTCCTTTTTACCCTTTTAGCCCCAACCCTTAAAATCCCGCTAACTAGCCTAATTTTTTTTGTTTCATTACTTACATGCCATCCATAGCAGAAGTAAAGTTACATGGTAGGGGGCCCTGGCGCGTGCTTGTGTGCATAACTACTTATCTGCACATTTCATGTTACATACCTGGACCACCCATGTCCTGCTCAGACCCCGCCCATGCCCGACCCCTTTTTTGTCTTTCCCAGGAGATATGTGCGTACTCGGGTGCTTCTTAAAGTCCACACGGTGCGTGCCGGCCCGAGATATTTGCTTATCTCCCAGCACTGGCACGTGTAGGGCTTTTAAAATTCACCTTAAAGGTTCTACAGAAGGATGCCACAGCATGTGACTGGTGGATTAAATCTACCTAGCTCTGTAAAATAACTAAATATTACTTTCCTTTCAAGCAGATCCCATGGGTTTCAACGCATGATTCAAAACAAGACTCACAATGTAGAACTTAGATATTTTTATCATGCTGCTCTAATTTGCATGTAACTCCCCTTTCGCAGGGCCGTGCTTCAGAGATTGCTGAGCACTGTTCAACTCAGTACAATGTCTGGGATCTCAAAGATTCATGCTAATGGAGGACAGGTAAACCTGTAAGGCACAGGGAATCACACTCGGTCAGAGAGAGAAAGAGCCTCTAGGGTGGCACACATAGGACTCAACTAATTATACTGCTTTAGGAGGGCCAGCTAGTAACTCGAGGTGAGATTTTGGTGGTTTTCTAGGGTTTTGGGGCCAGTTTTACATGCAGAGCGAGTCGTACGAACAGCACAGTAAACCTTGGTGAAGATTTGATGTGATTTGAAGTGAGGAAAGTCACACAAAGCTGAGATTTCTACAATGTTCTCTCGCCCTAGCTTGATGGACTCTCTACCAGGGTGCTATCAAGCTAGGGCGAGAGAACATTGAAATAATCTCATCTTAGTCTGACTTTCCTCACTCCAAATCACGTCAATTCTTACCAAGGTCTACTATGCTGTTAGTACGATTCAATTGGCATGTAAAACTTGCCCCAAAACCCTAGACCACCACCAAAACCTCACTTCAAGTTACTAGCTGGCCCTCCTATAGTGGTATATATAGTTGACTACTATGGAAACTTTATAAATATATCTCTCTCTCTCAGAAATGCCTGTCTGGGGCCTTTGCACCTGATTTATTTATTTCTAGTTTGCCTTTTTCAATAATAATGTAGAAGGTGGATTATATACAACATATACAAACAAAGGCAGAATTCAATAAGCCATGATGTTTTTTTTTAAATTTATATCTTTATTGATTTTCCATTGCTTAAAACAGAACATGAATACAGAATTTCAGTTTGATAAGGAAAAAAACCTACCAAACTAATTATTCCACAAAATAGTCTTTAAGAAATTAGCTTGTTTCTTACAGTATAACCAAATGTAACAATACTTATATCAACAAAACAGAGGTATTAAAATAGTTGGGAGCTTCAAAATTAGTATCAACTTGTAATTTCAGTAAATCACAGACTGTGCTAATCTATTTCTCTCATTACTCACTAGGGAGAGGGGACGAGGTGGCAATTCTCTTCTGTTCAACAAAAAACTTTAACTGTTCTGGTAAAAAAAAATATGAAAACATCTTGTTCTTTCTTAATTATACATTTGCATGGAAATCTTAAAGTAAAGGAATAACCCAAAGTGATCACATCTTGGCTAAATACCAGAAATTGTTTTCTTCTCTGCTGTGTAGCGAATGACAAATCAGTAAAATTTTTTCCTACGTTACCATGATAAGAGATGGGGTATTTGGAAAAATATTTTTTCATCACCTTGTTAAGGTCCGAGAAATTTATAAAGGAAACTAACAATATTCCCCGATCTATTATCAAGTTATTAGAAGTTTCTAAGAAATTTGTTAAATCACCTTGGAAAGGCAGTTCTGAAACATTCAAGTTTGCATTTTTCTTAGGTAAAAAAATAGCAATAACTAATACTGGGCAATTCTTGTTCAGAAAAAGACAAACCTTCCTGAAGTCAAGCCATGATGTTTTATCACAGGAGGCACCCAATATCGCAGAAGAGCGTCCCCACGATATTGTGCCCTGCCCCAAGAAAACATCATAACTGCATCGCTGCTATTGTTTTGACTCGTGGTAAAACAACGCAGCAGAGGCCTGTCCCAAGGGCGATGACAACCACCAACACACGGGGCCTTCATCACCTTAAAGGCAGATAACTTATCCAGCTATCATAACTTCTCTCCAAAACGCCCCTGGAATATCCCTGGCTAAATTTTAGCCAGATAATACCACATTCAGCTAAACTTTAGCTGGAGAAGTGCCCGAATATTCATTTAGCTGGGTAGCTAAATGCCTCTGAATATGGACCTCAGAGGCAGATAGTTACTACCCTTAACACAGGGGTCAGGAACCTTTTTGGCTGAGAGAGCCATAAACGCCACATATTTTAAAATGTAATTCCATGAGAGCCATACAATATGTTTAAAACTAAATACAAGTAAATGTGTGCATTTTATGTAAGATCACACTTTTAAAGTACAATAAGTCTCTGAAAATATTACACCAGGCCTTAAGACACCAATACATCTCCTATTAGGAAAACGGACCAAGTCAGGCTGCTATAGAGTCCTACACAGAAACTACACGCCAGCAGAAAACCTCACCTGAATCACGTGCTGTCCCTCACCTAACATAGAATAAAGAGACCAAAACGCATAACAAGAAGCATGCAGACAAAAACTGAATTGGAAACTGCAACAAGCCAGAGTCTCTGTATGCAGTGTAACAAAGGAAAAAAGAAACATCACACATCCTTATAAAACAAATCAAGAAATATAAAATCATCAGCAGTAAAACTGTACTAACAAAAAGAACATATTTCGAAACAGCTGATGAGTGGAATATCCAATAATTAAAAACTCATATAAAACATTTCCAGATACCAACAAAATATTTCAAAATAGCAGACACAAAGATCCAGTAATGAAAAATAATAAGGATACAAAATTTTTTTTGCTCTGCATACCTGGGAACGTTTGATATCCAGGTGTCCTGAGATTGTTCTGAATTAGCAGGAGGTGGGGTGGTTTGCTTGGAACTTTCTCCTCTCTCAGTCACATACCAGCGCTCTCTCTCACACTGGCTCTCAATGACACACCTATACACACATGCTCTCAGTCACTCACATATACAAATGTTTTTTCTCTCTCACTTATATAGGCTCTTAATTACACATTTACACACATGCTGTCTATCTTTTCACGCTTACACACACACAGGCTTTCAATCACATAAATACATGCTGTCTTTTTCTCTCACACACAGACTCTCATTCACATGCTTACAAACATGTCCTCTCTTTCTCTCATTTACACACAGGCTCTCAATCACATACTCACATGCTCCCTCACCTAAATCAGCTCTCAATCACACAGACACACATGGTCTCTCTCTCTCATTTAAACACAGGCTCTCAATCACATACTCACATGCTCCATCACCTAAACCAGCTGTCAATCAGACACAGACACACATGATCTCTCTCTTACTTATACACACAGGCTCTTAATCATACATACACATGATCTCTCTCACACACAAAGGATCTCAATCATACACACATACTCTTTCAAACAAACAGGTTTTCAATTACAAACTTACACATACAGGTTCCCAATGGTAAACTTACATTCATGCTCTCTCTCTCACAGGCAGGATCTCAATCACAGACATACTCTCTTTCACATATACAGGCTCTCAATCATTCACATACATGCAATCTCTCACTCACACACACAGGATCTCAAACACACATGCTTGCTCGCTCATTCATTCACTCTCTCTCTCCCCCTTCCCCCCCCCGGGAACTCGCCGCAGCAGCAGCCACCTCCCAACGCTAACCTCCTTCATTTTCAGCCCTCGCGGAGGCGAAGGCGGAGTCCCATCGGCCGCGGTTGAAGATTTTCATTTTCCTCCGAGCCACGCTGCAGTCTTCTTCCCATCGGACACTAGCGTGCCTGCGCGGGTCTTCCCGCGCAGGCACCCGATGCTCTCCACTTCCTCTTCCGGGCCGCGGGAAGAAGAGAGCACCGGCGTGCTCTCTTCTTCCCGCGGCCCGGAAGAGGAAGTGGAGAGCATCGGGTGCCTGCGCGGGAAGACCCGCGCAGGCACCCGATGACTCCAGCGCTGGCACCCGGCTGACACCCGATGACTCCCGCGCAGGCACCCGGATGACTCCAGTCGGCGTGCTCTCTTCTCCTCCCCCCCGCGGCCCGGAAGAGGAAGTGGTGAGCATCGGGTGCCTGCGCGGAAGAAGAGACCACGCTAGTGTGGTCTCTTCTTCCCGCGCAGGCACCCGATGCTCTCCACTTCCTCTTCCGGGCCGTGGGGGGGAGGAGAGAAGAGAGCACGCCGGTGCCGCTGACTCCAGCTGTCCTGCCGCGTTCCGCCCGGGCTGACAGCATTTTAAGCCCGGGCGGCGGAGGACCGGGGAGCAGCTGGGTCAGCGGGGAACCGCGAAGTATGGCGACACTTGTCTGCGAGCCAGATGCAGCCCTCAAAAGAGCCATATCTGGCTCGCGAGCCATGGGTTCCCGACCCCTGCTTAACAGAAGGCTTGTGAGGGAACATGCATGGAGCAGCAGTTAGTACCCTTAACAGACGGCATGGGGATAACCTGCACAGAGTAGCAATTACTACCCTAAACAACTTTCTGAGCAGAATGCAAGGAATATTAGGGTGTTTTCATGCCCTCATTTGCTATGTTACTATGTAAAATTGTTTCACGTTATGCTCATTATTGCCTAATTCACCAACTTTAGACCTCTCATGCAGCCTCTGCTCCATCTTTGAATAGTGATATTTATTTTTTATTGTCAATCTTCCCATATAGCTCTTGATTATGACTCCTTTTTGGCAGCAAATTAAGTAAATGGAGCCGTATCTTTTTTTCTTTCTCAACTGATTCAAGATAATACAACACATTTGCCACGTCTGTCAATCATCAGGCGCAAGCAGGCTAAAAGCAGCTGTGTCGTGGTTTTTGATAACTTTTACTGTACCTCAGCCCACCATTACCTGTTTATTTTTTTGTTCTTTGCAGGCAGTTTCCAGGCATATATATATAGATCTAAATTTAATTCAAGTAATACTATTGATGCTGCATGTCTCTATAATTTGGTCCTATTAAGAAAAATATATTTTAAAGATGACAAAATGAACTTCTTTCATTGGGAGACTAGTTCCAAAATCATTTATGAGCTGAACAAAATAGTGCAATTTAATCCTATTTCTTCTTTTATATTTTAACTTGTTTTATTAAAGGATTTACTCCTCCCTTCCCTTACATCTTCTAACACTTTTTTGGAAGGGGAGAGAAAGGGAGAATTCTGAATTTAAAAAAAAATTCTCTGGAAGCTAGTGAGCATAAGATGTGACCTTAAGACTTCCTGAAAGCTTGAAAGCTTGTTATTTCAAAAATAAGAGAACCGGCAATCTAGAATGGATGACCTTATTCACCTTCTTTCCTGACCTTGACATATTCTCTTAGCGTATGCATGAGCAAAACATGCCAGATGGGAATTTGTTGAATCTTGTTTGACACACAATAACATAATAACCACATTCAGAAAATGTATTTATTTCTGCTGGAAGTAGCAAATCCTATTTTGTGCAAAATGTGCTAAATAAGCAGCTATTCAAAGCTATTGTCCTCTAACACGTATTCTTATGCCACAAAAAAACATTTGGGCAAATGTTGATGCTTTAAATTTGCACAACTGTGACTGTGTAATATAACACTGTGTATGCATACTAACCCATCTCTTCATTATTTAGGTTAGGGTGCTTAACCAGAATGGCCCTATCTTGGAGTATAAGGGTTTGCTGAATTGTGTCTTTTTATAACTTGATTTATTCAGTTAGTTTATTGATGGCCAATAAATTGTTTTATTTTTCAATTTACCTCTCTGACTTGATTTCTCTATTAGACTCATTATTTTGCTTGTTTTCTGCCTACTGTGCTGTCACAACGCTTATCTGATCTATGGTGTTTTAGTTATTTATTTTAATTACATTTTTTTATATACTGCTAATTTCCATGAGTGGTTCACCACAGTTTACAAAAAAATGTAATAAACACAAATTTACCATGCACATGACATACAAAATAAAGCCAGGATAATAAAACATTTTCTTTTGCCTTTTGTGTTTGCTTTGTGCATGTTTGAATTCTGCCACAGTTTTGGCTCCTACCGTATCACTGTTCCAGAAGTCTTCTACCTACTCTTACTCTTACATTCCTTTTGATCTTTTCTCTCTCCATCTTCATTCTGTAGAAAATGCTTCCTTTTGGTACTCTATTGAAGCCTGCTAGATAGTTGAATGGCCGTATCATACATTCTTTTTCCCCTTCTTTCTTCTAAAGAATATATCCTTATTTCCTTCAGGCTTTCTATTTATGACTTCGTACAGGCCAAATACTATTTTGATGGTCCATCTTTGAACTGAATCTATCTTATCAATGTATTTTTGTGATGCAGATTTTCATATCATTAAACGATCAGGTGCATTTTCTTTTCTAACCCTTCCCCTATGTTACTTATCAAAACATTAAAATGTTGAAAAGGACTGGACCTAGTATTGATCCCTATTGCACCCCCACTGGTCATGTTACCTTCACCAGACTGGACCCTACTGACAGTGACTATCATACACAAAGTCCTGTTTCTCAACCAAATTGTCACCTACCTAAGGTTATAATATTTCTTCTAATTTCAAGACTAGCTAGCTTGTTCACTGGTCTTTGTGGAACAGTATCAAAGGATTTACCAAAATTTAAAAAGATTACACCTACTGTATCTCCTTGTTTTACCACTCAAATTTCCTTAAAGAAATCAACCAACTTTTTGAGCCTCATTTTCTCCTTGTGAAGCCATATTGCCTTGGATCCTGTAACCCATTGGATTCAAGGTAATAGGAGTGAATTGTCAAAGGAATTACCTACATAAAATTAGCATATACACATGTAAGTAGCTTGTATTCATGTACATGCTATTTTATACATATAAAAAAACACATATTTTCAGTTTCATGTGCGTATTTACACATGCTAAAAAGGGGCAGTCTAGGAGCATTCCAGAGCAGGGCTCAGAGTTACATGTATAAGTTGCTATTTTATAAGAAACTTGCTTGAGTAATTTGGCAACTTATTTGTACAATTTTACACCTGTCAATTATCTCACACAATTGATATCAGATTCATCTATTGCCTGCTATTCATTGCGTGGAAGGTCTGGATGAACTGGGTGGAGTTTAGGATGAAGATAACCTGGTGAAGGTCTAGGTGAATTGGTGGAGGTATCGGTAAACTAGTGATTTCAATTAGGCGTGCACATTTTAAAATATACTGACTTCCATATATAAATCAGAGTTTTATTTGAGCAAGTTATATTTTTATTCGCTCATAAAATACATGCATGTGTTTATAAAATATATAGGAAATGCATTGCAGGTATTTGTGAGTAAGCAAACATATGCACATATGTTAGGGAGTAGACGTACATGATACACACAATTTATAAAATACTGTAATAGATCTCCTTGTGGCCATAGAGGTGTATATATGGGGATGTGGCCATAGAGGTGTATATATGGGGATGTGCGAGTTGTTTGAAAATTATCTACATAATATATAATGATGCTAGTAGCAGGGATGCAAATAAATTTAAAACAGTCATATTACCTGAAGACTGGAGGGTGGTCTGTTTTTAAAACAAGCTCCATTGATGATCAGGAAAACTATAGATGAATCTAATGTCATTACTGGGCAAAATGACAGAAGCTATTCTTAAAAACAAAAATTACTATCAATATAAATAGATATATAGCTTAATGGGGAAGAGTCAACATGGTATTAGCAAAGTGAAGTCTTGGCTTATAAACCTATTAGAAATTTTTGAAGGTGTAAATAAATAATGTAGATAAAAATGAGCAAGATGATATAGTGTATTTGGAATTTTAGAAGGCATTTGAAAAAGAGACTCTTCAGGAAATGAAAAAGTCATAGCATAGGATGCAGTGTCCTATTGTGGACTGGTAGCTGATTAAAAGACAGGAAACAGAAGCTCGGAATAAATGGTCAGTTAGCAAATGAAGAAAGGTCATTAGTGGAGTATCAAAGGGATCTGTGCTGTTTAGGATATTCATAAATGATCTGAAAAATAAAACAAGTGATGTGATCAAATTTGCAGTTCACATGAAATTGTTCAAGCAGCAGCAGAGTGTGAGGAACTGCAAAAGAACCTAGAGAGACTTAGGCATCTGAATGGCAGATGAAATTTAGTGTAGAAAAGTGCAAAATAATGCACATAGGGAAAAATAACCCAACTACAGTTTCACAATGCTGGGCTCCGTATTAGGAGTCAACCAGGAAAAGGATTTTCTTGTCCTAGTGGACAATAAAATAATTTCTCAGCTCAGTGTGTGGCAGCAGTCAAAACAGTAAAGAGAATGTAAGGAATAATCTAAAAAGGAATGGAGAATAAAACAGAGAATATTATATTGCCTTTGTATAGAGGATTATGCCAGACGGGGGTGAAACTAGACGTTTTCCAGGGCCGTAAGATTGGTGCACGATTGGTGCACGAATTAAGTCAAATTCCATAAGCGACTGCATCAGAGCCTTCTGCCCCTTCAGGGAACCCAAGGATTCTCAAGTTATTCCAGCAGTTGCAGTTAGAGAGGTCCTCTACCTCTTGCTCTAGCTGTTCCATTTCCCTGTTGATCTGCGGTAATGACAGAGTAGACAACAGGAGACACGGTCTGTAACTCTACATCGTCGAGTCGACTTTGAAAACTCGCTATCTGCTGAGACAGAGATTGTAAATCTCCCCGAATCGCCATCGTAGCTTCTATGTTATGTTGTATCATATCTTTTAATTGTTTTAGCTCAAGGAGAACTAAGTCCGCCGACGCCATATTTTTTGATGTTGAAAACTTCTCTGGCATGGGCGGGTCTTGCTTTGCCCGTTTTGAGCCAGATACAGTGCAGAAATGGCTTCTATCTTCCCTCCTTTTGGGGTCAACATCTTCCCAAAGAGGTCTTGCATTTCCAAAGTGGATATCAGCAAAGTTTAAGGTGGGTTTTCAGATGTTGTAAGCTGAGTCTGGCGGAGCTTCAGGATTAGGCAGCCATCTTTGTCTCAGCACAAGAGCACCCCCCCCCCCCCCCCCCCCCAGAATTTTTGTTTTAAACAATCACTCTCAGCTTCCCCCTACCCATACCCTTCTCCTTGCCCCTCTTAATGTATTCATTGCTTGAAATTTTTCTCATAGAATAGGAGCGATTCCTGGTTGTTCTTTCCCTCCTGGCGAATTAATTATAAATGATGGAAAACTGAGGCCAGCACCATTGTTCATTTCTTCCTTGCAATAAAGTGGTGCTAGGAGCCATTGCTGACAATTTGAGCACAAAATGGGTATCACTACCCTTGCAATGTGTTAATAATAGCAATAATTCTGGTGGCACACCAATATGATATGAACATTCAAATGCAGATGTACTGTCCAGATTGTAGAATGCTAAAAAGACGGAACTTATTATCAGGTAATATACTTGCTATACCAAGCTTTATACTGTATCTTTACCAACTAATCTCATTTTCTGAAAATGAAAAATGGATTTCTTAAAATAGTAGCAGTAAATGAGTGCATACAAGGTCAACTAACTAATCTAGTCTGCCCAGTTAATCATGTCAACATTGCCAAGGACATATTCCAGCTGCTAGCCACAGAAGCTTGACTGCTTGTAGAATATTGCTCCTTATCTGTTAGCTTTTCCTTTCTTCCTCTTTTGTTCTCCACCATTTCATACAGTTGGCTATACAAGTTTCCACACCTGATCCAGTACCTATCAGTGCCCAAATATCTGGCAGCCTGAGTCTCTTTGGCCTTGCTATTTATTTTATTTATTGATTGATTTTTATATACCGATGTTTCATGAGAATATATCACACCAGTTTACATAAGTTAAATATTCATTTAAAAATATTTGCATTTCCAAAATTAAAATGAAAAGAAGTAAATATAAAATTTCATAATAAACTAATAAAAACAAAAAAATAGTAGAATAATTACTAAAAAATGTAAATAGTAAAGATGCAGAACAGAAAGAGCAGAGATAATATACATAACTAACTATATATATCATATCAGCTTGGTGGCACTGACCCAATAGGTTTCTGGGAAGACATGGCCTGTTGATGCCAACCTGGCTTCCCCATTATCTGCTGTGCCACCAGGTTTACTTAACCTCTCAACCCAGTTTCTACCACTGTTTTCCATATCAGACCCCAGCATGTTCAGAGTCCATTAAAAGTAGTGGCCTTCCCCACCACCATTGATATACTATTCCAGGCTTCCTCTTTGATTCTTACGGTCATATACTTAATTAAACATTTAGGACTTCTTTCATTTCTTTCAACCACGATTTGTAACATCCATACAGCCACCCAGAACTAGTGAAGCATTTGTCCAAAAATGCCTGGTCTCCCCCTGCTCATTCTTTAAAATTTTCTGCAGAACAAGGATGTCTATTACAGCTTTTCAAAAGAAAGAACACATTTTGAAAGAACTAGAGAATGATACTCTGGCATAAACAGTTGTCTCTAGTGGCCAGAGTAAGATAGAGGCATTTAAATAATAGTTTAGGGTTTCCAATTCTCTATCTTCATCTGGAACCAACCACCCAAACTTCCTTTTCAATTCTTGAAATGGTAAGAGCAAGAGCATATTGATTTTGTTGCAAACTGTGGCCAAGAAGTCTTTAGAATCTTTGATGCTTCATTAAAAGTGGGTTTAAGATTTTCTGCTGTTTACAACTAACACAACAAAAACTAATCAGATGCTGCATAATGCATTTGCATTTTCATGTTACCAGAAGTAGTGATTTTTGAAAGGGATAGATGCACACAGACATTTCTGTAGTTTTGTTTTGTTTATCATTTTGTTTTATTTTTCTTTTTTCCTTTGATTCTTTTCATTTTTTTAAATTAACTTTAAATAAATAAAGGAAAAAAACAAAGAAAAAGCAAAACAAAAAATAGGGAGCCTTGTCAGAGAAGGAAGTTAAAAAAAACAAACCAAAAACAAAAACACTGCAGGTCCTCTCCTCCAATTCCCTGTATCCCCTTAAACCATATTACCATATTTTTCTATCTTTACAGGGCAAGAGCAATCCCCAGCCAGAAGACCGAGGTTGGTGCCATTGTTGTTCTTCCTTGCACAATGGCGCTGGCCTGGGTCTAGGCCTGACTGATGCCATTTTCTACGAAATCAATTAATAGTGGTGCCAACCTCAGAATTTCTTAGCAACACCACCGGCAAAATCAATTAATAGTGGTGCCAACCTCAGAATTTCTTAGCAAAACCACCAGCAAAGCAGGAGTGATCAGGGACAGATCCTGCCCAATAAAGAAAGGAAAATACGATAAGATGGTACAAAGGTGGGGGGAATTGGAAGAGAGCCTGAGAGGTTTGTTTTTATTGCTTTGAAACAGAACAACTAAGCAAATTAAGGGCCTTATTTACCAAGGCTGTTAGCGCAAGCTTGCGATAGCCTGCGCTACCTAAATCGGGGCGGAGTCGGCCCTGGAAGAGCGCTTGATGTGATCTACTTGGATTTTAGCAATGCTTTTGATACAGTCCCACATAGGAGGCTCATGAATAAATGAGAAGCCTGGGAGTGGATGACTAATTGGTGGAATGGATTACAAATTGATTGACTGACCAGATACAGTGTGTAATAGTAAATTGAACTTACTCTGAAGAAAGAACAATGTTAAGTGGAATGCCTCAAGGATTAGTTATATGACTGATTCTGTTCTATATCTTTGTGAGTGACATTGCAGAGGGGATAGAAGGAAAAGTTTGTCTTTTTGCAGAAGACACTAAGATCTGCAACAGACTGGAGATGCCTGAAGGAACAGAAAGAATGAAAGGTGATTTAAGAAAGCTTGAAAAGTGAATGGAGATTTGGAAGCTGGAATTCAATGCTAGGAAGTGGAGAGTGCAGTAATCCAAAACAACTGTATGATATGAAAAGTGAAAGACTAATATGCATGGGCTGGAAGAGGGACCTTGGGGTGATAGTGTCTGGGTGATCTGAAAGCAATGAAACAATGTGACACTGTGGTAGCAAAAGCTAGAGGGATGCTGGCTGCATAGAAAGAGGAATAACCAGCAGCAAAAAGGAGGAGATAAAATGCCCTTGTACAGGTCTTTAGTGAGGCTTCATCTGGAGTACTGTATTTACTTCTGGTGGAGGCTTTATCTCAAAAAGGATAAGGATAGAATGGAAGTGGTCAAGAGAAAGGTAACCAAAATGGTGTGGGGGTCTGCATAAAAAAAACATATGAGATGAGACTGAAAGACCTGGAGGAGAGGAGGTACAGGAGAGATATGATACAGACCTTGAAATACCTGAAAAGTATTAATGATGCACAAACATCAAATCTTTTCTGCTGGAAAAGAAACTGCAGAACTAGAGGTTATGATATTAAACTCTTTGGGGGATGACTCAGAGCCAACATCAGGAAATATTTCTTCACAGAGACGGTGGTGGATCCATGGAATGCTCTCCTGGATAGGGATGTGCATTCGTTTGTAAAGAAATAGGAAATAAAGATGATATTTCCAATTTCATTGCATTTCAGGGGGCTGACAAAATGAAAGAACAACCCATGAAATGTAGTGTGGTTTTCCCATCTTTTTTTTTTTTTGGGGGGGGGGGGGGGGAGAAAGGGCACATTAAAAAAAAACCCAAATCCACCTCAACCCTTTAAATTTAATTAATTACAACCCCCCCCCACCATCCCAACCCTCCAAGACTTGCCTGCCCCCCCCCCCAAGACTTGCTGAAAGTCCTTGATGGTCCAATGGAGATCCCGGGAGCGATTTCCCCCTCTTGGGCCGTTGGCTGCCAGTAGTCATAATGGTGTGGGCCATCCATTGCTCCTACCATGTGACAGGGGCCAACCAATGGCACTGGTAGCCCCTGCAACATGGTAAAGGCAAAGAGCCACGGCGCCATTTTGATAACTGGCAGCCGACAGCCCGAGACCACCAGGGACTTTCGGCAAGTCTTCGGGGGGGGGGTCGGGCAAGTCTTGGGGGGTCGGGACGGTGGGGGCTTGTGATTAATTAAATTTGAAGGGTAGGGATGGGTTTGGGGACTTTGTTTCGGGGCAGCCGAAAAAAATCGGCCCGAACCACGGGAAAACAAAATTTCCTGTGGCGGGCTGATAACAAAGGCCAAACCAAAAGGTTCGGCCGAATCACATCTCTACTCCTGGAAGGGGTGTTGAACATAACATAAGAACATTATTATGACTTGTAGGTGTGTGGGCCCTGGGCCGAGGTGAGAGATGGTACCGCCCACAGGGAGAAGCCCTGTGAGCCTCACCTTCAGGAGGCACGGTGTCAGTGGACATCAGAGACAGCTGTGGAATAGAGTCTTTATCGTAAAAGTAGAAAAGGCACAGCCTGCAGAATGGGGGGGTGCAGGAGGAGGAGATAAGGTCTGAGAAGGGGTACACCCAAAGGGCAGAGTGAGGTACACCGAAGAAGTATCTCCGAAGTGGTGATGCGGTAGTGGCCTGCAGTGCAGGGTACACCAAGGGATTCCTCACTCAGAGTATTACTGCAGAGACTCTGTCCTCACGCTTCCCCTCTCCTTGGGGTAGCCTCAGCATTACTTATCCAGAGACTGTCGCCATGCTTCCCGCTCCTCGGGGCAGCCTCAAGCGTTTCTACACCAGAGCTCCTGTCTCCGTGCTCCCTGTCCCTTGAGGCCTGCCCAGCGCGCTTCTACCTCTGGTATTTCATCTCTCCAAACCTGCCAAGGACTGCGACGTTACCAAACTGTGTCTTTCCCCGCTCCTCGGGGCTTCTCGCAGTGTTACTACAGTGCAGGTGCCTGTGATCACATGGCAGTGATGCAGGTCACCCTTCTCCACCTCCTCTCTTCGGGACCACAGCCGTGGCCCTGCTGCCTGCTGTAAGGTTTGTCTTTTTGCAGATGACACTAAGATTGGCAACAGAGTGGACACGCCGGAAGGAGTGGAGAGAATGAGACGGGATTTAAGGAAGCTGGAAGAGTAGTAGAAGATATGGCAGCTGAGATTCAATGCCAAGAAGTGCAGAGTCATGCATATGGGGTGTGGAAATCCAAAAGAACTGTATTCGATGAGGGGTGAAGGGCTGAAGTGCACGGAGCAGGAGAGAGACCTTGGGGTGATAGTGTCTAACGATCTGAAGTCAGTGAAACAATGTGACAAGGTGATAGCTAAAGCCAGAAGAATACTGGGCTACATTGAGAGAGGAATATCGAGTAAGAAAAGGGAAGTGAGTATCCCCTTGTACAGGTCCTTAGTGAGGCCTCACCTGGAGTACTGTGCTCAGTTCTGGAGACCATATCTCCGAATGGACAGAGACAGGATGGAGGCGGTCCAGAGAAGGGCGACCAAAAAGGTGGAGGGTCTTCATCGAATGACTTATGAGGAGAGATTGAAGAATCTAAATATGTACACCCTGAAGGAAAGGAGGAGCAGAGGTGATATGATACAGACTTTCAGATACTTGAAAGGTTTTAATGATTCAATGACAATGACAAACCTTTTCCATTGGAAAAAAATCAGCAGAACCAGGGGTCACGATTTGAAGCTGCAGGGAGGAAGACTCAGAACCAATGTCAGGAAGTATTTCTTCATGGAGAGGGTGGTGGATGCCTGGAATGCCCTTCCAGAGGAAGTGGTGAAGTCCAAAACTGTGAAGGATTTCAAAGGGGCGTGGGATAAATACTGTGGATCCATAAAGTCTAAAGGATGTGAATGAAGAGAAGAAGCATGGGGGTGGCTTGTGGGAATGACAGCTACTACCTGGAGATTAATACCCTTATTCAATAAACATACTCACTGTGACACCAACATTGCTCTATGCTTCAAAGGCAAGAGGAAATGTGGAAAAAAGGATTTGCATTCACAAAAAAGCGGGGGAGTAGCTTGCTTGTTGCGGCTGTTACTACCCCGAATCAATTAAGCCTGATACTTCACTTGGAATACATATCCAGCACAGCTCACTGCTTCAGTGGCAGGGGAGAATAAAGAAAAGAGGATGTATATTCAGACAACATCCAACAAGGACTGAATTGCATAGGCTGGGTAAACAAATAAGCATGGGGAGTAGCTTGCTAATTGCGGCAGTTACTACCCCTAACCAAGTAAGCTAAATACTTCACTTAGATGCAGCTCCAGCACTGCTCTCTACATCAATGGCGGGGGTGGAAGGTAGCTAGGACCAAAACGTTTCTAATAAGGGCCAAGAGTAACAGATAAGTATGAGAAACAAAAAGTGTGAAAGCTTGCTGGGCAGACTGGATGGGCCGTTTGGTCTTCTCCTGCCATCATTTCTATGTTTCTATATGTCTCCAGTTAGCCTCATCTCCCAACGTGGGGCCCTGTGGGACCCAACTCCTCAGGTAGCATCAACCTCCATCTCGGGCCAAGGGTCCACGAAACCTAACAGTTGTGATCACTATTGCCAAATGGCTCCAACACTACTACCTCTCACACCAAATCCTGTGTTCCACTAAGTACTAGATCTAAAATGGATTCCCCTCTTGTTGGTTCTTGTACTAGTTGCTCCATGAAGCAGTCATTTATTTCATTTAGGAACTTTACTTCTCTAGCATGCCCTGATGTAACATTTACCCAGTCAAAACTTGGTAATTGAAATCACCCATTATTACTGTGTAGCTGATTTTGATAACTTCCCTAATTTCTTTTAGCATTTCATTGACTGTTAGTTCATTCTGGCCAGGTGGATGGTAATATACCCCATTACTATTTTATTCCCTTTTTCACCTAGAATTTCTATCCATAAAGTTCCAACATTGTATTTTGTTTCCTGCAGAACTTTTATCCTGTTTGACTCAATGGTCTCTTTAACATATAGTACCACCCCCTCCACCAATTTGATCCATCCTATCACTTCGATATAATTTGTACCCTGGTATCACAGTATCCCTTTGGTTATCCTCCTTCCACCAGGTCTCTGAGATGCCAAGTATAACTACTGTACCTTTTCATCCAGTGCTATACACGCTAACTCTCCCATCTCATTTTTTAGACTTCTAGCATTTGTATATAGACATTTCAAAGTATGTTTTTTGTTTGTATTTGATTATCAGTTGATAGGGGTAATTTGGAATCTTTCTGTACTTTACTTAAGGACACCTGGTCCACTTTGGCATTTATTGCAACCTTTCTACTGGGATACCCTATTTTTCTGTTCTCTTAGTATCCTTCAAAAATACATCATTCCAAACCATGCGCTTCTAAGTGACTGTGGCTTTCCCCCATCATCTAGTTTAAAAGCTGTGCCATCTCCATTTTAAATGTTAGAGCCAGAAGCTAGGTTCCACTCTGGTTAAGGTGGAGCCCATCCTTTTGGAAAAGCCCTCCTCCCCTTCCCCAGAATGAAACCCTAATCCTAATACTTAAAACCCTCTTCGCTGCACCATTGTCTCATCCATGCATTGCGACTCTGGAGTTCTGCCTGCCTCCGAGGTCCAGCACATGGGGGAGCATTTCCAAGAATTCTACCCTGGAAAGTCTGGATTTCAGCTTTCTACCTAAAACCCTAAATTTTGTTTCCAGAACCTCCATCCTGCACTTTTCTATCTCATTGGTACCCACATGTACTAAGACAGCCGGCTCCTCCCTAGCACAATCTAAAATCCTATCTATGTTATGCATGAGGTCTGCCATCTTTGCACCAGGCAGGCAAACTACCACGTGATCCTCATGTCCACCAGCCACCCAGCTATCAACCTTCCTAATAATTGAATCACCAACGACAATGGCTATTCTAACCCTTCCTTCCTGTGTACGTGGCCCTGGAGACCTATCTTCAGTTCAAGAGGATGCTACATCATCTTGAGGGCAGGTCCTAGCTAGAGAATTGCTTCCTGCCTCATCAGGGTGATGCCTTCCTTCCAGGTGACATTTCTCCTTGAAGGCAGCACAGAGGCTACCAGATTGGAGGTGGGACTTCTCTACTATGTCCCTGAAGGTCTCCTCTGTATACCTCTATATAGAGTGGCAGACCCTTAGCTCCTTCAGATCTGCCACTCTAGTCTCCAGAGATTGGACTCATTCTCTGAAGGCTAGAAGCTCTTTGCTCCTAGTGCACACATACATCCTCTCACCAGCTGGGAGATAATAATACATGTGGGACTCAGTGCAGAAGGCTAGAAAGCCTCCATCTCACTGCGGGACTACTTTCTGCATCATAATTTTGTTGATTTGCTATCGAATTAAAATTTTTAAGGGAGCAGGGATGTAAAACTAACCAAAAGTACTTTTAGTTTATAGATTTATTTTATATTTGTCTGACAATGATCCTCAAAACACAACAATTAATCAACCTATATCTCTCTAGTTACCCACCTTATTAACTCTTGTTTTGAATTAAATTCCTTCTGTATAAAATCTGCAGCAAATTACTCTTACCAAACACAATTACCATGTAAAATCAAAACATATAAAACCAAATAAAAACAGATAAGATCAAGTAAACAAATAAAGTATAGCAAGGTAAACACTTCCAGTCTTCTTCTACTGCAAGGGGTGCAGGGCCTCTGGAAGCTGGGGCTGTGGAGTTAGAAGCCTGGATCGCTCACTGTGACCTCTGGAGTCCTCTCCTGGGGGATGCTGGGAGCAGGATGCAGATGAGCCTTCCAGTCCTCTTCTGTTACAATCAGCACAGGGCCTCTGGAAGCTGGGGCTGTGGAGTTAGAAGCACGGATCGCTCGCTGTGACCTCTGGAGTCCTCTCCTGGGGGATGCTGGGAGCAGGATGCAGATGAGCCTTCCAGTCCTCTTCTGTTGCAATCAGCACAGGGCCTCTGGAAGCTGGGGCTGTGGAGTTAGAAGCACGGATCGCTCGCTGTGACCTCTGGAGTCCTCTCCTGGGGGATGCTGGGAGCAGGATGCAGATGAGCCTTCCAGTCCTCTTCTGTTGCAATCAGCACAAGGCCTCTGGAAGCTGGGGCTGTGGAGTTAGAAGCACGGATCGCTCGCTGTGACCTCTGGAGTCCTCTCCTGGGGGATGCTGGGAGCAGGATGCAGATGAGCCTTCCAGTCCTCTTCTGTTACAATCAGCACAGGGCCTCTGGAAGCTGGGGCTGTGGAGTTAGAAGCACGGATCGCTCGCTGTGACCTCTGGAGTCCTCTCCTGGGGGATACTGGGAGCAGGATGCAGATGAGCCTTCCAGTCCTCTTCTGTTGCAATCAGCACAGGGCCTCTGGAAGCTGGGGCTGTGGAGTTAGAAGCACGGATCGCTCGCTGTGACCTCTGGAGTCCTCTCCTGGGGGATGCTGGGAGCAGGATGCAGATGAGCCTTCCAGTCCTCTTCTGTTGCAATCAGCACAGGGCCTCTGGAAGCTGGGGCTGTGGAGTTAGAAGCACGGATTTCTCGCTCTGACCTCCAGCATCCTCTCCCAGGGGCTGCTAGGGAGCCCTAGGGAGCATTTTGGAAATGCTCACTTGTGTGTGAAGATTCCTGCTTCTGCAAGTTTAAAAAAATGTCTTTCTATTTTTGTAAGATATATTGCTTTCTGTTCTAAATCTGTTATTCTGTTGTGTCACTGCATAATTGAGTTCTGAATAGAGATTTTCTGCTTTTACTATCTGGCTAGAGAGTGGTTTAAAGCTAAAAGGGGAAAAAAGGTGGAACAACAATTGCTAGTTTGTACTCTAATTTCTGTTTTTCTGCTCTGTAGTGGGAATTTCTTTGCTAGTAATTCTAATTTCCAAGTCTGTTATTGAATTGAGGAGCTCAGAATACTGGTCCTACTAGAAATTTGGGGGTGCTTTGAAACTAATTGGAAACTATAGCACAGCTGGATGTAGCAGATTCTAGTTTGTGCCGGTAGCTCCCAGCACATGTTCTAACTGGCTGGCTTGAGCTTTTTAACTCAGTCCTACTGGGCATGAGCATCATACCTGATTCCTGCTTCTGCATGTTTAAAAAGATTTCTTTCTATTTTTGCAAGATATATTGCTCTCTGTTCTATCTGTCCTAAATCTGTTTTTCTGTTGTGTGACTGCACAATTGAGTTCTGAATAGAGATTTTCTGCTCTTACTGTCTGGCTAGGGTATGATTTTAAGCTAAAAGGGGGAAAAAAGGTGGAATAATAATTGCTAGTTTGTTACTCTAATTTCTGTTTTTCTGCTCTGTAGTGGGAATTTGCTAGTAATTCTAATTTCCAAGTCTGTTATTGAATTGAGGAGCTCAGAATACTGGTCCTACTAGAAATTTGGGGGTGCTTTGAAAGTCATTTCAAACTAAAGTGCCCACTGTTTAATTCCTTCCCACCCTACCCCACTACCCATCCACCCCTAGGCTTGTTCTTCTAATATAGTTCACCTGGAAAAAGAATTGGAAACAAGATAATTTAGAAATTTAGCAATTCCTTAGGTGTTCTCCATCAAATTATTTGAGCAAAATGAAGACTATCGAATGTAACAATTTTTTTTTTTTTGAGGCAAATCATCTGGAAAGTTAGGGCTTGCCCCATTTGTTCAGAACTCTCTTCCATGAAAGTGGAATTGGCTTACCTTAAGGCTGAATTAGCTGCAATAAAGGAAATATCAGCAACTAACAAGGAATCCACACCCACTCTACAGTATAATTCAGGAATCGTTTCACCATTACCAATGAGAACTCAAAAGTCCATGAAAAAGTGGTTTACAGTGGTCACAGGTAGGACAAGACATGTGACCCAAAGACATCCATCCTTCAGAAGTGTACAGTCCACATGTCCCCCTCCCCCACTTACAAGTAGCAAACAGCAACCCAGGAATAAATGGATTACTGTGGGCTCTGGTAGAGTAAGACCTGCAATGAGGAGACACTTGCCATCTCAAGTGACACAGATACAAAATGTCTTAAAGTGATGGCGATTGAAGAGGCGTCTGAAAAGAAGGAAGAAACCCAATGCATGCAAAAATTCCAGAATACAAACAATAACCATCAGACCAAGCTCATTGTGCTGGGTAACTCAGTCATCAGAGGCACTAATTTGGGAACTCTTTTCAAGGGGAACACTACAGTTAAAAGCTTTCCGGGAGCTTTGGCCGGTAGAAACACTATTCAAAAGTATTCATATAGTACATGCGATCAAAGAAGAAAGCAAGGACTCTGAAGTTGATATTATCATCCATCTGGGAACCAAAGACCTTGCTAGAAACAGCATCCAATTGGTACAGAGAGACTTCCAGTCTCTGGCGAAACAGATCGATCACATGGCAAAAACTATTGCCTTTTCAGAAGTCTTACCTGTTCACGGAAAGGGGAACGAGAGACTAAGCCATATACATAAATTCAATACATGGCTCAAAACTTGGTGCAAGGAACAAAGTTTTGGATATATTAGAGGATGGGGAAATTTATGGAACAGAAAAGGACTCTATATCAAAGATGGCTTACATCTGTCTGTTTCATTCAAAATATGAAGGAATCATACAATACATTCAGTATATTATAATTTTCTTTAACTAACATTTACAAAAAAAATCTAAAAAGATACAAGGTCGACAGACACCCCCCCCCCCCCCAATAAGACAGTGCGATACAATAAAATACTAACAAGTTCTGTATACTTTATAACAATGCATTGGATAATTATAAATTCAATACCAAACAAATCCCACGGGACATTTCCAGATGTTGTATTGAGCAGATGTACTTAGCCAAATTTGTCCCAACAATGAAAATTTTTTCTTTGTTTCACTTTGCACAGGCTTCCTCAGGGGATGTGTGTTAATCAAAGACAACAGTGATGTAATGCAAGCCCAATGTTAGTTCCAAACTATTGGGATAACTTCGCTTTGAAAAAAGTAGCACAAAAGTTTGAAAAAGCACATTGCTTGGAAACAGTATATTACCTAATCTCCATAAGAGAAACAATCAAAATAGCCTTGCCACAGTGGATACAAATTGCTTGAGTATATCTAAAAATAATTTTTTTCAAAAGTTAATATAAACCATTTCCAATGGGTGAATAAATTTAAGGATTCAATAAGTTCTTATATTACCTGAGATATATAGTTGTATTTGACCAATCTATCCAAAGGATAATAATACCGGAGCAGTGCCGTTCTGATCTACTATTGATAACTATTTCTTAATTAGGAAGCAAAAGCTTCTCAGAAGAAATTTTTAGTCTGATTTTATCTGGGGGTATAGAAATATTAAAAATAAGTTAGTAAACAACCTTTAAGGTGTTAAATTCAAAGAAAATAATGAACACGTTTTAATTCCAGCAAAAGAATAAGGAGACTATGCTTACCACAATTAATGTTGTGGTAAGCATAGTCTCCTTTGAGATGCAGTCTCCTAAACTGAACACAATACTGAGTATTGTGTTCAGTTTAGGACACTGCATCTCAAAAGGGACAGAGACAAGTTGGAGGCAGTCCAGAGAAGGGTGACCAAAATGGTGGGAGGTCTCCATCAAATGACTTGTGAGGAGAAGTTGAAGGACCTAAATATGTATACCCTGGAGGAGAAGAGGAGCAGAGAAGATATGATACAGACCTTTAGATACATGAAATGTTTTAATGATGCACAATCAACAACAAACCTTTTCTGCTGGAAAGAATCCAATAGAACTAGGGGTCACAAAATGAAATTCCAGGGAGGATGACTCAGAATCAATGTCAGGAAATATTTCTTCATGGAGAGAGTAGTGGATGCCTGGAATGCCCTGCCAGAGGAAGTGGTGAAGACAAAAACAGTGCAAGATTTCAAAAGGGCATGGGATGAACATTGTGGATGCCTAAAGGCAAGGGGGAGGGGAATGAAGTAAGAGGCATGGGGGTAACTTGCAGTTATGGCAGATACTACCCTTAACAAATAAGACTTCATACTGTTGATGCTACTCCATCATTGCTCACTGCTTCAACTGCAGGGGGAAAAGAGGAAAAGAGGAATTGGATTCAGACAACAATCAACAAGGACATTGAACTGTACAGTCTTGGAAAACAAATAAGCATGGGGGTAACTTGCTTGATGTGGCAGTAACTACCCTAAAGCAAAAAGCCTGATATTACACTTCTGATGCAACTCCAACATTGCTCTCTGCATCAACGGAAGGGGGGGAGGGAAATTGGACTCTGCTCAAACAGTAACCAACAAGAGCATGGAGGTCTGATTAATTGATAAGTATGGGAAACTGCTGGGCAGACTGGATGGGCCATTAATGGGTCCTCTTCTACCTAGAGATGTGCATTCGTTTTTGCCGAATTGGAAAATTTCAACAAAATTGTCCAATTCGGCATGTTTCGGGGAGCCCGAAAAATGATCGGGATTTTTCCGTTTTTTGGCGAAAATGCGTTTTTCGGATTAGTGTGCACTAACTCCCCATTAGTGCGCGCTAACTCCCGTTAGCGTGCGCTAACAAAAACTAACAAAAAGTAACAAAATCTAATGGTTTTTGTTAGCGCACGCTAACGGGGAGTTAGCGTGCACTAACTCAAAAAACAATTTTTCACGAAAAAAAAGACCCGAACCGCAAAAAAACGACATTTCTTGTGGTGGCCGAAAAACAAAGAATGACACGAACACACAAAATGATTCACATCTCTACTTCTGCCATCACTTCTATGTTTCTAAGTTTCTCTGTTTCTATGGTATAGGTGCATATATTACCAAACTTAAAGGCACACTTTCACACCTGCTAATTGAGTATTTTATAAACTGTGTGGCTCCTGCCTCCCATTTCTGTGCCTATCAGCTTATTTACATATACTATTACAAATTACCCTTGTGATTCATAGTGGCTAACTTAGCCTTATAAATAGAAACCAAGTATTCTATTTCTTTATAGAAATTGCACTATGACTTGTGCTGGCTGTTGGTTGGGTTATGTTCACATTTACTATAGCACTCACTTTCTTCTGAAATGGTGCTTTTTGGATCGGTGCTGACTGAAAAAAAACCAAGTGAAAATCACAGAGCAGGATTTTTTTAAAATTTCATTTTGCCTTCAGCACGGAGCTAAAATTAGGCACTCCCATTCATCGCCGTTCACAGAAAGTAGTCTCTGCCATTTCCATTTCCATTGCCAGTGCTCTTTCCATAGCTTTAATAAATGTCAGATCTGCCACTTAAAAATGCTATACAACAAAACTCTGAAAGCTTTTCAACACTTTACTCTTTCCAACTATTTATTATCATTCTAGCAAAATAGCATGCCAATCTCTTGCATCTCCAATTCTTCACAGCTAAGGATCTTCTGTGCTTACCCTATGTGCGCTTCAGTGAAGACCATACCTACCCTCTTTGAATATCACATCATCATGTCTTATTCCAAAAATTGTTTTCCACTAAAGAAAAGTTCAACTCGTGTGCATTATTATACCTTTGAGGTGTAAATTCCCTGTACTTATGCAGCACAACCCGCAAATCTTAAAAGCAGACTTATGCATATAAGTCCACTTTGAAAATTTGGGTTAAAGTCTTCAGGTTCTTTTTATCCTCAAATTTTAGCCATATACAGGCTGCTGAAAATGACCCTCTTAAATCTTACATCATAGTGATTATGGATCAGACTCTGCCCTATTTTGGTTGCATTCCTTTGAACTATCTCTGTTTTCTCTATATCCTTTTGATCTCCAGAACTGGATACAGTACAACACAGGAGGTATCACCAATCATGGTACAGAGGCGTTATCTACTCCTTTTCTTCTAGTGAAAGTACACTCTTTAGTATTCCTCTGGCTCTTGCCATTACATTGTGGTGCTTTTATGCAACTGTGAGATATGATTATCATAGAAACATTCAAAAATGCTGGCAGTCTGTCCATCCACACCAACTGCTCAGCTCTATAATCCCTACCAATCTCTCAGAGATCCCCTGTGCTTGTCCCATGCTTTCTTGAATTCAGATACTGCCCCTGTTTCCACCACCTCTTCTGGGAGGCAGTTCCAGACAGCTACCACTCTTTCAGTAAAGAAATACATTCTTAGATTACACCTTGTGCCTGCTTTCCCCCTCATTCCATGACACCTCATTCTAGATTCTCCTTACTGCTGAAAAAGTCTCACCTCCCTATATTATATCGCTCCTATCTTGCCTTTCCTCTAGGGTATGCATTGTTTAGATTTTTAATTCTGTCCTCATGTTCTTTGCAACAAAGACCACTGGCCATTTTAGTAACCACCTGTTGGATTGATTCCATCCTGTTTCTACCCAAAGATCTCTGTCCTATTTGCAGTACCTCTCATGGACAGTTGTTTTGGATTTCAGCACCCCAAGTGTGCATATCTAGAAATATAAACTGAAAAGAAATGCAATTAAATTGTTTTTAAGTATATGGCTCGTTTTTTCCATTAATAGCATTACCCCCCACCCCCCTCCAAACAAAAATGGAGTATGAGAATCTTCCCAGTGGTTTCCTCTATCTAGCGTAGCTCATAGAATCCTGGGATGAGCTGTGTGTGAGTTCTGTCAGGGAAGCAACAATAGAGAGGCAGGCGCTTCTAATTGGATTGCAAATGTATTATTTTTCCCTCATAGATCTACTAGATATGTGGCAGTTTCTTAAATTGGAGGACGTCTCCTAAATAATGTTCAGGGGCCTAGGTTTCAGATTTTAAAAAGTTTCCCAAGAAACTGTTCAGTGTAGTTTCTTCTCTGACAGGAGCTTGTTTGTCTTCACGAAGCAGGTAATTAATTACCCTTTTTTTAGACTGTAAAAATAAGGTAATTTCTAGAGTTAATAGAAATTATTCAAAGGAAGCATACAACATCTGCAGCAGGTATAACGTGTTCAGCTGTACTTAAATATGTCTAATCTCCCCTTAAGCTATGTTAAATGATTAATTCAGGTGTAAGTACAATTAACAGTGTTAATAAGAGAATCCTAATGCAGGATGCCTCACTAGAATATTAATCACTTACATCGGACCCAACGTTGATTACTGTTAAAGAAGATTCCTAACTCAGGATGATTTTACTTCTTTAAAGAAAGTTTAAAGTAACTAAAGTTTTGTCTGCAGTTGCTCATTAAAAGGGACTTAGAGCTGCAATTCCCTCTGGATGCTGTAGCGCTGTATGATTCTTTATCATAACTTTCATATGTATAACCTAATAAACTGTTTAAAGAACACAGAAACTGAAAGCTTGTTGGACTTTATTTTAAAAGTTAAAATCCAGTGTTGTCTCACACATTAACTCCTGGTTGTCTCTAAAAGTAAGATAACCATCAGATATTTGAAGTTGATTATCTTATCAATGTCCTCCCTCAAGTAGGCATGTTAGAGTATAAAAAATCAAGTTATGGCAGAACGCTGGCCACAGTCTTCCAGCAAGAGAGAATATCCCTATTGGGACCCCAATTACAAATGCTTCATCATTCCTCATTTTTCTATACCATCCGGTGTGTCCACCCTGCCAGAAATCTTCATATTAAGTGAAAAAAAATGCCCCTTCCCTGTTGTTATATAATCTTTTATCCCTCCAGGTGGAATCCCATTCCTCAAAAGATCCAAATCCCTCATTTTTGCACCATTTTTTTCAGCCATGAAATGAAGATCCTGGTATACCATACCCTGTCTTTACTTTACTATCTGCAGTTAACATCTCAGAAAAGCTGTTTAATACTAATCCCTAACTCCCTGAACTCCCCTTGTATTACTCTGACCTGTTACATAGACAGGTCATTTGTTCTCCAAGCAGGTAATGACATCAAGCTCTCTTCCCTCTCTTCTGCTCCACAATGTTGCTGAAACAGGAGTGGGGGTGAGGGCACACTTTGAAACAAATAGCATGTACTCCAGTGCTGAGAGTACTCCACCCTCTCATTCCAGCATTCCTTCCCTCCCCCTCAGATTGCCACTGCCCCCTCCTCCTTTGACATATTCTGCAATAGATGAAGACAGTTAGTGGGCGGTGGGAGGACTCACTCAGCCTATTCATGCTTACAGGCTCTGCCCTCTTATAGATTCCAAGTGGGAGGTAAGGCCTACAAGGGAACATGGGCTTAGTAAGACCCTAAACTAGGAGTCTGTTGCCACTATCATAGAGCTTTGGGAACCATGAAGGAAGGAGGAAAAGTGGAATTCATGAAGTATGAAAGAAGAACAGTGGAAAGGGGAACCTTGAGGTCCAAGAGGAGAAGGAGACTGAGACTCTGGATGCATGAGGTAAGAGAGATATGGATAGCAGGAACATGAGATCCTAAGGAGTAGGGGAGGTGACTTCATGAGGTACAGAAGGGGAGGAGAAGGACAGCCATGAGGTGAGGTCTGGGGAATGTTGGTGAGCAAAAGCTATGAGGTGAATCTGGGGTTAGAAGGAGAAAGAGAAAACCATGAGATCTGGGAGGTGGACAAAACAGTGAGTCATGAAGTTCAGACTTGGGGGAGATGATGAGCCAGGAGGATGAGGGATCTATTAGGCACTTTGGTTGATAGGCCAAAGAAGTGCCTACATACTGAATAAGCCAGTGCAGAGGCACCCCACTACATCCAGCTTCTCATGAATGTTACGGTTGTGGACCTTTGGGCCAGTTGGGACAGGGGATGGAGCGCTGTGGAGGACCACAGCAAGCATCCCAACCGGGAGGCAGCTCGGAGGACTCAGAGAAGGCTTTGGCACTGGAATAAGGCGGAGTCCTATGCGACCAAGGACTCGGCAGCCGGAGGGAGGATGGAAGACATTGGGCCCTGGTGACTGAAGAGTCTTCACCCTGGAGACCGGTACTCCCCCGGGAGGAGCCCGTAGGAGTCCAGCCACTGGGACTTTTGGAGATTCACCCTGGAAGCCGGAGCCCCCCCAGGAGGAGCCCGTAGGGGCCCGGCCGCTGGGACTTAGGTGAATCTTCTGGTCCGGTGAACACCAGGAACCCGAGGAGCAATGAAGGCCAAAGACGGAGTCCAGGAACGAAGCCGAGTCGGAAGCCAGGAGTTGGAGGAGAAACCAAGCCAGGGATGAGACAGGAGATGGTGTCGTGAACGGAGCCGGGTCAGAACCAGAGGTCAGAGGAAGACAAGCCAGGGACAGAAGCCAAAGACAAAGTCGTGGACTAAGCCGGGTCGGAACCAGAGGTCAGAAGTAGATACCAGAACCAAAGGACAAGACGGAGGACAAGTCAGGAGTGAAGCCGGGTCGAAGACGAAGAGCAATCCAAGGAATGCAGCAACTAGCAGTCAAGAGACCTAAGGAACCTCGTTGCAAGGCGAAGATCTTCTCTCAGCTGCAGGGTAATATACCCTGCAGCGTCTGACGTCATCTTCTGGGCTGTCCCCGGTTTCCTGCGCTGGCTCCTTTAAGAGGGGAGTCCCCGCGCGCACCTAGGGGGGTGGGGCCAGCGACGGAAGTCGGCGTCGTCTCCCTCGCAGTGGAGGTGCCGCAGCAGGCAGCAGAACAGGCCCAGGAGGCCGAAGAGAGCGTCGCGCGGGCCGGGCCGGCCCTGAGGTGAGTGGAGGGACCAGGGCACGGCCCGGTCCCGTAACAATGAAGATGCTTCCCATCCTTTATGTGCCAGTGAAAATGGCCCGCTATATTCTTGCACCTCTTTATCACTTCCCTCAGGACCAATCTTCTATGCTATTGCTCATTGGCTCCAGTGCATCCTTTACTACCAGGTGCAGCAAATGGGAAAAGCAACAGATCCCTTCATAGCCTGTCTCAGCATGGCATATCTTATGTTATTATGGTAGTTATGGTGACAGGAGGCTTCATTTACAATTATCTGTTTCTGTGTTACAGTTTCTCTTCTCTCTCCACCACCAGCCTTGCCCAGTCATCACAGGATGATTCTCAGCTAGGAGCTATAGACTACAGCTCCCTCCAAACCTGGTATACATGCAGGGTCAGCAGGTGTAATTGGGGCTCCCTTCCAGTTGGGATTATTAACACGGTTACCATAGTTCCATGTATAAGCACACTTAACTGTGTCCTAAAGTCCTGCATCACTCTAAAACTAAAAAAACACAACCCATGACACATTTGTTGAATCTGACTCATTCAAGTGAAATTTCACAGTATTCATAGTGCATGCAATTGGCCTATAAGAAGTTCCTTAGGAACTACTAATCAATCAGTCAATCAATTTTTCTTCTAACATGCCTTTCCATATCAGGACATGATTATAACAACAAAAATAAATACAACAACAGGCAATCAGGACAACCAATAAGAGTAAAAAGGAAAATAAAACCATAGCATAACATTTTAAACACCCAAATGAAAGCAATATAAAAGGAAACAAGAATTGCAATACAACCAAAGATGACTCAAAAAAATAAGAAAAATAGAATTACATTTAAGATAACAAAGATAAAACCACCAAAGTGTGTGATGCACCAAACATTCCATATTTTTTAAATTTTGAGGTCAAATTTCATGACTTTCATTCCTGCCCAAAGGTAAGTAGGTGTCATAGGCTTTTTAATATCATCATCATGAATACTGCTACATTTTCAATTTAATTGAAAGAAAAATTAATGCACTTCTGATCTATGGGCAGTGTGATGGAGGGACCCTATTTTCCCCTTTTAACCTATGCAGGACTAGGCATTTAGCTTGGGCCATCTTAAATCCTACATCTTAATACATCAAATACATCTAGACTGCGCCTCTAGGATTGTACTTTTAAACAATGTCCATGCCTGTTGAACTCTTTTAACCTTTGCAGCTGCACCTTTCAGTTTTTTTCTATTTTCCTCATTTTATCAAAGTTTCACTTTTGAAAGTTTAGTGTTAGAGCAGTAGATTTACTTATTGTCCCCCTTCCAGTTATTAGTTTAAATTTGATCATGTTATGATCACTGTTGCCAAGTGGCCCCACCACCGTTACCTCTCTCACCAAATCCTGCGTTCCACTAAGAATTAAATCTAAAATAGCTCCCTCTCTTGTTGGTTCCTGAACCAATTGCTCCTTGAAGCAGTCATTTATTACATCCAGGAACTTTATGTCTCTAGCAAGTCCTGATGTTACATTTACCCAGTCAATATTGGGGTAATTGAAATCTCCCATTATTATTGCACTGCCAGATTAGTTAGCTTCCCTGATTTCTCTTAGCATTTCATCATCTGTCTGACTATTTTGTCCAGGTGGATGGTAGTATACTCCTATCACTCTACTCTTACTCAACACACATGGGATTTCTACCCATATAGATTCTACTGAGCATTTAGTCTCTTGTATGATCTTTATCCTGTTGGACTCTATACCCTCCCGAACATAAAGTGCCACACCCCCACCAAGTTGATCCTCCCTATCATTGCAATATAATTTGTACCCTGATATAGCATTGTCCCATTGGTTATCCTCCTTCCACCAAGTCTCTGTGATGCCAATTATGTCAATCTCATCATTTACTGCTATACACTCTAACTCTCCTATCTTACTTCTAGACGTCTGGCATTGGCATACAGACATTTCAAAGTGTGCTTTTTGCTTGTATTAACCTGCTTTTCAGTTAGGGATAATTTGGAAATCATTACCTTTGGTGATTTTTTACATATAGGCACATGGACTACGTTTTCCTTTATTGGAACCTCTCTGTTGGGATGCCCTAACTCTCCTATTTCATTAATATCCTTCAAAGATACATTTCTCTGAACCATGCACTGCTGAGTGACTGTCAGCTTTCCCCTTTGTTCTAGTTTAAAATCTGCTCTATCTCCTTTTCGAAAGTTAGTGCCAGCAGCTTGGTTCCACTCTAGTTAAGGTGGAGCCCATCCTTTCGGAAAAGTCTCCCCCTTTCCCAAAAGTTTCCCCAGTTCCTTACAAAACTGAATCCCTCTTCCCTGCACCTTTGTCTCATCCACGCATTGAAAACAATGCCTGCTCTGGGGACCTGCACGTGGAACAGGAAGCATTTTAGAGAATGCCACCCTGGAGGTTCTGGATTTCAGCTTTCTACCTAAAATCCTAAATTTGGCTTCCAGAACCTCTCTCCACCATTTTCCTATGTCGTTGGTGCCCACATGTACCACGACAGGTGGCTCCTCCCCAGCACTGTCTATAATCCTATCTAGGTGACCCGTGAGGTCTGCCACCTTCACACCAGGCAGGCAAGTTACCAGGCGGTCCTCATGTCCACCAGCCACCCTGCTATCTACATTTCTAATAATTGAATCACCAACTATGATGGCCGACCTATCCCTTCCCTCCTGGGCAATAGCTCTGGGAGACTTGTCCTCAGTGTGAGAGGACAATACATCACCTGGAGAGCAGGTCCTTGCTACAGGATCACTTCCTGCTACACCAGGGTGATGTTCTCCTACTGGGAGACCTTTCTGATCCAAGGCAGCACTGGGGCTGCCAGACTGGATTTGGGACTTGGCTACTATGTCCCTGAAGGTCTCATCAATGTACCTCTCTGCCTGCTTCAGCTCCTCCAAGTCTTCTACTCTAGCCTCCAGAGATCAGACTCGTTCCCTGAGAACCAGGAGCTATTTTCACCGAGTGCACTCGTACAATCTTTCACCGGCGGGTAAAAAATCATACATGTGACACTCAATGCAAAAGACTGGAAAGCCCCCCTCTTCCTGCTGGACTGCTGCCTTCAACTTAGATTTATTGAGTTCCTAGTTAAGTTTAGGATACTAAGGGAGTTGGAATGAGAGTACTTTAAATTTACAGGTGAATTTACTAATTAATCAGGTAGTGTCCTACAAGGGGATGATTAAACTTTCAATAAGGGATGGTACAATAGTATGATTTAGATAAGACCCTGATTGATTTTTAAAGAGAAAGTGTCTCTTGTCTAAAAATCAAGGGTTGAGTGGGTGGGAAAGACAGATACTAGAATTAACTATCTCTGGCTTGCTTATTACCTCAGACACACACAAACTGTAAAGAATATATCCTTCTATTTCACATTTCACCAAAGTCCAAAGATTTCCCAAAGGAATACTTACCAATCTTTTAAACTACTATTAAATTGTTCTTCACTCAGTTAATTGAGGGTCTAACAGCGTGTGCTTCCGGTCCTATTCTACTGCAAAGGATGCGGGGCCTCTGGAAGCTGGGCTGTGGAATTCAATCCCTGGATCACTTGCAGTGACCTCTGGACTCCTCTTCCGGGGGATGCTGGGAGCAGTATGTGTTATGCATGCCGTCCATGGCAGACCCGTGGCGCGGCCTCCTTACCTTCTTATGTGGACCCCAGTGTCTGGTACCTCCTCGCTAGCGGTGGTGGGCTGCCGGCTCCAACCTCGGGCCACCCCCGGTGCCTCCGGCTCTACCATGGTACCCAGGGTTACCAGCCAAGATGCCATTGTTTGTCGGGTCTCTCCGCATGGCCTGCGCCCCTCCCTAGAAATGTGTGCGCCTGACTACTCTACTGCCTATCTCCAGCCCCGGACCTCTGCTACACCTGACTTCTCTACTGCCTATCTCCTGACCCAGACCTCTGCTATGCCTGACTACGCCTGACTTCTCCGTGATCTGACCATCGCCTTGATTGACTACGCTATAGACTTCTCCGTTTTCAGAATTCTTCTGTTAGAGTTAGCAGTCTGCTAGGGAGTTAGCAATCTGTTAGGAGTTAGCAATCTGTTGTTATTTAGGAGAGTTGTGGGTGGATCCTTGGACCAGTGGCAGATGACCACGCCCCCGGGGGGAAGATCCTGAGAGGGACCACCGGTCAGGCTCAGAGTATGGAGACAGACACACACTAGTTCTTTTATTAGATAGTATACTGAACCACCAGAGGTGACAGTAGTGAGCTGGAATGCACGGCTGGACTGTAGTCCCTCAGATACTGGAACAGCGATTCCTGGAAGCTATAGAGAAACTGAAATATAGTGAGTAGGCAGGGTATGCAGTGTTCATGTACCGAACCTGATGGTAACACTCACACAATGTCTCATAGAAGCTCAGGAGCTGGAATGTATAGGCCCTCGAGGAGTGAGTACCTGGCTCCAGGGAAAGCTCTGAGAGAGCGATGGTAACTCACTGATGTAATTGGCAGTGATGACTTCCAGGCAGAAGAGAATACGGAGCAAGTCTGGGAATGAGGGCCCTCAAGGATCGAGTACCAGTTCCAGACTGTCACCTGAAAAACAAAGCAGAGAGCAAGGCCCCTGAGGAACGGGTACCCCTGGTAAGTCCGACGAGGCAGAGTAGCTTAGGTAGAGTAACCAGTAACTTGCTAACTCAATCTGTTAGAAAATTCTAAGACCTTATATATCTGTCTCGGGTGACCATCTCAGGGGGATGCCCTTGAGGTTCGCTCCATCGCCAGTACTTCAGTCGGGGCCGCGCTGCGCGCAAGCCCCTAAACCTCCAGGAAACATGGTGGGTTGTAGCGTCTAGCCGGTCCGGGGACGCCGGAGGACTTTGGCAGAAAGACATCACGGCAGCCAATCTTCCCGCGGGCGAAGAGGGAGGCGCCAAAGAGGTAAGGAGGGCAGAGAGAGGGCATCGGGAACCGACGGACACAACATCTTCATTGCTTGCCATGACCTCCGCTTTCCACCGGCTCCGACCCAAGCCTGTCAGTGACACCTCTCTTAGCCTATTACTTGGACACGGACTTAACAGGCTCCAGCCTATCTTTTCTTGAGTGCCTCCAGCTACTCCGAATTCCATTGGCACCCGAGTTCCAGTACTGAACCCAGTCCAGGGTAGGACTACGCCATCTATTGACTGCTGTCTCTGGGCTGAACCAAATTCTCTTGCAAACCCACCTGCCCCAGCACCCAAGGGCTCAACCCACGGGGAATGAGAGCTGGTATAGGTGAAGCTCCAGTGGCCTCTACCTTCAGCCCACTTCACCTGCCGATGGTGGGGACCCTTAGGTCATCACCTATGGGTTGCATCAACCCCACCTCGGCCCAAGGGTCCACCTCTGATGCAATAGGTTGCAAAGGCCATGGACTCGGTGGAGCTGCGTGCCCTCCAGGCTATCCCAGGCCTGGCCTCTAAGAACAACAGCAATGTCTTGAGGCACTGGCCTCCTCCATGGATCGTCTTCAACCCGGCTTGATGCCCTTACTAATAACCCGGTTCCTCTTCCGGCTCCTCCTCATCCACAGCCACCTCCATCGATGCCTCAAGCCTTGTTGGCGCTTCCAGCGCCCCCACGCTTCAACAGCAACTCCAGACTCTGCAGAGGGTTTATTAACCAATGTTACATGCTATTTGCTCTGCAGCCTTCTGTCTTCCAGGATGAGTTGACGAAAGTTACCTTCATCTTATCCCGCCTAGGGGGAAAGGCGCCTGCCTGGGCTTCCCCCCTGTGGGAATGCTCGGACTCCTTGTTGAAAGAACTAGCTCAGTTTGTGACTGTTTTCATACAGACCTTCGATGATCCTGGGGAATATGCCGTGGCAATCACCAGCTTACTACATCTCCGTCAAGGTCAAAGAAGTATTTTCGACTATACCATTGAGTTTTGGACTTTGGCTACTGAGCTCGCTTGGCAGGAAGACTGCCTCCGAGCTATCTACCTAGATGGACTCTCCCCACAGCTGAAAGATGAGCTGGCTACATGGGAGCTACCTTCCTCTCTGGAGGACCTTATAGACTTGGCAGGCCGATTCAACCATTGTCTTCAAGAGCACCACCAGGAGAGTCAGATGCCCAAGAAGCTTTTACAGGTTTGTTTAAATTTACCACCTATTACCAACCCTGCTCTCAGTAGTGATACTAAGGTAGCCAGGATAGGAAAGCCTATGCAGTTGGGTCGTGGGCGGCTGACACCGGAAGACGCCTTCGGCAGAGACAAACCGGTCTGTGTCTGTATTGCAGAGCACCTGGCCACCATCTACAGACTTGCCCTATCCATCCGGGAAACTCCTTGGCCCGAGTTCAGTAGGAGTCTTGAACTTGGGTGCAACTTCTCTGGCCCCTCAGTTATCTGTACCAGTTACCCTGATCTGGGATTCCCGGTCCTTTCTGGTTCTTGCTCTGGTAGACTCCGGAGCAGGAGGGAATTTTATTCTCAAGGACCTTGTTCAGCTTTTGGGCATAAAAAACCCACTTGCTTGAAACGTCGCTTTTTATAGCTTCCATCTACAGAGAGCCGTTACCTGGCCGAATTTCCTTGACTACGGAACCTGTCCAGTTACGCACAGGAGCCTTACATACCGAGGAACTCAAATTACTGGTGTTGGAGAAATCCATCCATCCCATATTTCTTGGACTCCCTTGGCTATAGAAGCATTCTCCCCTATTCAACTGGGGTTTGTTGTAACTGGTGGAGTGGGGTCCCGCCTGCCACCAGTCCTGTCTCCAGAAACAAAACCACCACCTGTGGTCCCCTCTGGCTACTACATCCTCTGGCATACCTGCTCCATATGCAGCCTTTGAGGACGTGTTCTCCAAGCAAAAGGCCGACCTCCTTCCGCCTCTCTGAAGGTTTGACGGTCCAATAGACCTCCTTCCAGGAACCACGCCTCCTTGAGGACACACCTACCCTCTGTCTTTGCCTGAGACAAAAGCTATGACAGAACATATTCAGGAAAATCTCGCAAAGAGATTTATTCACCCGTCTACGCCTCCCGCGGGGGCGGAATTCCTTTTTGTGACCATGAAAGACGGGTCACTTAGGCCGTGTAGTGAATACCGCGGTCTAAATGCCATCACCCGTAAAGATAAATATCCATTGCCATTAATTTCTGAATTATTTGATTGCCTTCAGGGTGCCTCCATATTTACGAAGCTGGACTTACGTGGGGCGTATAACCTGGTAAGAATCCATCCCGATGACATTTGAAAAACTGCCTTTAACACCCAGGATGGGCACTACGAATACTTGGTGATGCCTTTTGGCCTCTGTAACACGCCCACATTATTCCAACGAATGATGAACGAAATCTTCAGAGATCTACTGTACACCAAAATCGTGGCTTACCTGGACAACATCCTTGTCTTTTCCAAAGACCTTGACACTCATCGAGCTGACGTTTGAACTGTTCTCTAGCGCCTTCGTGAAAATCATCTGTTTGCGAAATTGGACAAATGCCTGTTCGAGAAATCCAGTCTACCCTTCCTTGGCTATATAATCAGCAAGGGTTCTCCATGGATCCAGCCAAGCTAAAGGGAATCCGGGATTGGCCACAGCCGGTAGGCCTCAAGGCCCTCCAGCGCTTCTTGGGATTCCTCAACTATTATCGTCATTTCATCCCACACTATTCTACCCTGGCTGCCCCGTTGACAGCCTTGACTCGTAAAGGTCAAGACACGCGAAATTGGCCTCCCGAGGCCGTCACAGCCTTCCATCGTCTGAAGGAAGCCTTCCAGAAGGGGTCCTGTCTGCACCATCCCGACCCGAATCATCTGTTCCTGGTCGAAGTTGACGCATCCGCCATTCGGGCTGGGGCAGTCCTGAGTCAATGCACCACCTCTGGTATCATAGTTCCTTGTTGCTTTTATTCCCGCAAATTTTCATCTGCGAGCAAAATTACAGCATAAGGGATCGTTAGCTGCTCGTCATAAAATTGGCTCTCGAGGAGTGGCGCCCGTGGCTAAAGGACGTACAACACAAATTTACTTTGTTCACCTATCATAAGAATCGGGAACACCTGAGTCAAGCACAACGCCTCAACGCCCATCAAGCTCGATGGGCCTTGTTTTTCTCCAGATTCAATTTCGAACTCCGTTATCGCCCAGCTGACAAAAACCTTCAGGCAGATGCCTTATCACGATCCTTCGAGCCTGAAGACACTCCAGGTAAACCTACTCACATAATTGACCCGGTCTACATTTGTTTATCCACCACTCATCCAGTTCCTGCTGGAAAGACGGTCGTGCCCCGACGACTCCGAGAAAGAGTTCACTGGGCACATGATTCCAAATTCACTGGTCACCCAGGACGAGCACGAACTTTAGCACTGCCCCAGCAGTTCTTCTGATGGCCCACCATGGTCTCTGATGTGAAAGCATATGTTGAATCCTGTAACATCTATGCACAGCAAAAACCCCTGGTCAGTCGACCTTGGGGTCTTTTACAACCACTTCCAGCACCCAAAGGACCGTGGACTCACCTGTCTACAGATTTCATCGTGGATATGCCGCCTTCAAAGGGTCACACCGTAATATGCATCACCATAGACCGATTTTCGAAAATGGCCCATTTAGTCCCTCTACCGGGCTTACCATGTGCTCCAGAGCTAGCATGTTTATTCTTCCATCATATTTTTAGACTGAATGGCCAACCCAATGTTATAAATCTGCTGCTCGGAGTTAGCAATCTGTTATTGAGCTCCTCCTGTAGAGGGAGGAGTTAGCAATCAGTTATGGATCTCCTCCTGGAAAGGGAGGAGTTAACAATCTGTTATCAATCCCTGCTGCTAGGAGTAACAATCTGTAGAAACTGCTCCCCAGGGGGCAGAGTTAGAATCTGTAATAAATCATCCTGCCACGGGGAGGCGTTGGCAATCTGTTATAAGTCCGCCAGGGAGTTAGCAATCGGTTATGGATCACCCTGCCAAGGGGAAGAGCTAACAATTGTAATACTCCATAGGCGGAGTTAGTGTTCTGTAGTGGGTTGGCTTCCCACAGATTAGCAGTCGTATAATGCCACTCTAGTAGTATAAGGAATGAACACTTGAGGTAAATTGGTGAATCCCTGGGCCGATGGCAGATGACAGCTCCCCCAAGAGGATATCCTGAAAGGGACCACCGGCTAGACTGGAGTATGGAGACAAACACCGATAGTTCTTTATTAGACAGGAAGTAGAACCACCAGAGGTGGCAGTAGTGAGCTGATGTGCCCAGCAGGGCTGAAATCCCTCAGATACTGGAAATGCGGTCTCTGGGTTGCTGAGCTGTAGAGAGAGACTACAGGTAGTGAGTAGACAGGGTATGCTGCATACATAACCAGTAGTAGATGATACACTCACAATTGTAGATATCTGTAATGGCTTCTATGCAACAGAGTCTTCAGTATATTCAGGAACAGGGGCCGTAGGCGAATGCTGGTTCCTATATGCAGTCTGGAATGATAACTCACAATATCTGTGTATGAGATGGCTTACGGAATAGAAGGGAGTCTTTGGTTTTAGGAACATAGGCCCTCATGGAGCGAGTACCGGTTCCTATCTGCAATCTATAATAATAGTTCACAAGATATAGGTATATGATAGCTTCTGATATAGAAGAGAGTTTGAGAACAGATATAGGAACATGGGCCCTCGTGGAGTGAGTACCAGTCCTATCTGCAATCAGCAATAATGACTCATGATCTTCGTACCTGCGATAACGTCTTAGACAGAAGGGAGTCTTCGGAGATTAGGAACATAGGCCCTCGTGGAGCAAGTACCAGTTCCTATCTGTAATAGAACTCACTGTGTTCACTTCTGTGATCGCTTCCAGGTAGTAAGGAGTCTTCTGAGAATTCAGGGACATAGGCCCTCGAGGAGCGAGTACCGGATCCCGTCTTAGCAATCTGAAATCAAGAAGAGAGAGCGGGGCCCCGAGGAGTGAGTACCCCTAGGTAAGGTTGTAGAGGCAGAGCAGCGGAGAAAGAATTCCCCTTGCTAACTCGATTCGTAGTTGCAAGCAAAGACCTTTTAAGGTGGAAGCGGATGACGTCACTACGGGAGGATTCCCCCAAGGTTCGTGCCCTTGCCGGTACAAACTCTGAAGGGTGCGCCGTTACGTCATCAGGAACATGGCGGATCCACAGTGTCAGGCCAGCCCGGGGATTCCAGGAAGAATGGCGAGGAGAAGCCGCAGCAGCATCTTTCCGTCAGACCCGAAGGGAGTCGCCTCTAAGGTAGAGAGGGTGGAGCGAGGGCGAGAACAGGCATGAACGCAACACCCAAGGACATTGTTTCAGACCAAGGTCCTCAATTTGTTGCAAGGTACTGGCACTCCCTCTGCTGAAAATCCAGTATTAACATCAGCTTAACGACCACCTATCACATCCAAGCCAACAGGCAAACTGAGCGAATGAATCGATCCTTGAAGGCCTTCCTGCATACTTACATCAATGACCGACAAGATTATTGGTCAGATCTCCTATCCTGGGCAGAGTTTTCTCACAACTCTCACATTGCCACTGCTACTGGAACATCACCATTCTCAGTTGTCTATGGGAAACAACCACGACCACTGCTGTCCATACCTCTATCAGTGCCGTCCCCTGCGGCTCAGGCTACTGCGATGCCCTTAAAACATTATGGGAGCAGACAAATCTCCGCTTGCGTCAGGCCGTTTCCCGGGCCAAGAGAACTGCTGACAGTCGATGTCGCTCGGCTCCTGAATTCCTTCCTGGCCAGAAAGTCTGGTTAAGTACTCGGTATATTCGACTTCGAATTCCGTCTCAGATATTTGCTCCTAGATATATCGGTCCCTTCTTTGTGACCCGACACATTTGACCTGTTACATACCAGCTTCGGCTGCCTCCTACATTGGGAATACATAAAACTTTCCATGTATCGCTGTTAAAACCTGTGATCCTAACCTGGCCTGCCCGGAAAGCCCCTGAGCCACCTTCATTGGTGGCTCCCTCACCTTCTTACTCGGACTCCAGCACCTGGTTCCTCCTTGCTAGTGGCGGTGGGCCGCCGGCTCCGACCTCTTGCTGCCCCTGGTGCCTCCGGCTCTTCCACAGTCCCCAGTGTTGCCAGCCAAGATGCCATTGTTCGTCAGACCTCTCCACCTGGCCCATGGAGAGATGTCGCCACCCGCACAACGCCCTTCCCTAGGCGCTCACATCACTAATCCTTTTAAAGGGCCCGCGGCGGGAACCTGGCCACAGCCCCGGATGATGAGTCAATATATTTAAGCTCAGGCCTCGCTCCATAGCATTGCCTTTGCATCAGGTCTCCTCATACTCCTCGTACTCATTGAGGGATAGAGAATCCTCTCTATTTCTTGTTCCTGACCTTCATTGTTCCTGGTTCCTGTCTTCATCGTTCCTGCCCTGTCTATGTTTTGGACTGACTACGGATATCGACTTCGCTTTGCTCAACTACGCTACTGCTTATCTCCAGCACCAGACCTCTGCTACGTTTGACTACTCTACTGCCTATCTCCAGCCCCGGACCTCTGTTACGCCTGACTACTCTACTGCCTATCTCCAGCCCTGGACCTGTGCTGCACCTGACTACTCTACTGCCTATCTCCTGACCCAGACCTCTGCTACGCCTGACTTCTCCGTGATCTGACCATTGCCTTGATTGACTACGCTATAGACTTCTCTGTGTTTAGAATTCTTCATTGCTTGCCACGACCTCCGCTTGCCACCGGCTCCGACCCAAGCCTGTCAGTGATGCCTCTCTTAGCCTATTCCCTGGACACGGACTTAACAGGCTCCGGCCTATCTTTTCTAGAGCGCCACCAGCTACTCCTCATTCTATTGGCACCCGAGTTCCAGTACCAAACCCAGTCCAGGGTAGGACTACGCCATCTATCGACTGCTGTCTCTGGGCTGAACCAACTTCTCTCGCAAACCAACCTCGAGGCCCACCTAAGTCCTGCCGGCCCAGGCACCCAAAGGCTCAACCCACGTCGAACAAGGGTTGGTATAGGTGAAGCTCCAGCGGCCTCTACCTTCAGCCCATTCCACTTGCCGACAGTGGGGACCCATAGGTCCTCACCTACAGGTTGCGTCAATCCCACCTCGGCCCAAGGGACCACCTCCAATGCAACAGTATGCAAATGAGCCTTCCAGTCCTCTTTACTGTTTATGTTAACAAAAGTTGAAATTGCGTTAGAAAAGGCTGGAATCAGTGTAATTTTCTGCTCCAGCTCAGAAGATTTGCTCAGTCATTCTCACAGGCAGATATATATATATATCTTCGGCATTACAATGGTATCTCATTTATGAACATCAATATAGTAGTTGGATAGACTTACCCTAAAAACACCGATTAGGTGATCTAAATAAAAATACATAATTACAAAGTGCAAATTTATAACAATTATATATATATATATATATATACATATATACTGTAGCGATTCGGCTTGTGGCAGGAGCCACGAGCTGCCTCTTACTTGCGTGGCCCGGAGGTCGCAGCAGCCCAGGACCTCTCCTGCCAGCCAGCCCAATGACATCTTGCCCGCGGCCCATGGCATGGTGCTGCCGCTGCTCCCACGTGCACGCAGCCCAGAGGCCACCGCAGCCAGGGCCTCTTCCGCATCTTGGGCCGCGCTCGCCGGGACTCTCTCGCATCAGGAGTGCCACCAATGCCCTCTTCTCTAGAGATGTGAATCGTGTCCTCGATCGTCTTAACGATCGATTTCATCTAGGAGGGGGAGGGAATCGTATTGTTGCCGTTTGGGTGGGTAAAGTATCGTGAAAATCGTTAAAATTGTGAGCCGGCACACTAAAACCCCCTAAAACCCACCCCGACCCTTTAAATTAAATCCCCCACCCTCCCGAACCCCCCCCCCCAAATGCTTTAAATTACCTGGGGATCCAGCGGCGGTCCGGAACGGCGGCGGTCCGAAACGGCCTCCTGCTATTGAATCGTGTCCCGAACCCCCGCTGAACGACCTCCTGCAGTCGATCTCCTGCCGGCGCCATTTTCCGTACGGAAAACGATTCGCGGCAGGAAATCGCTCCCAGACCCCCGCTGGACCCCCAGGAACTTTTGGCCAGCTTGGGGGGGCCTCCTGACCCCCACAAGACTTGCCAAAAGTCCAGCGGGGGTCTGGAATGACCTCCTGCAGTCGAATCGTGTTGGTCTATGGCCGCCGCCATTTTGCGGCGGCCATTTTGCAAAATGGCGCCGGCTGAAGACAACACGATTCAATAGGAGGAGGCCGTTTCGGACCGCCGCTCTACCCAGGGTAATTTAAGGCATTTGGGGGGGGGGGGGTTTCGAGAGGGTGGGGGATTTAATTTAAAGGGGCGGGATGGGTTTTAGGGGGTTTTAGTGTGCCGGTTTTCCTGCCCTCCCCCTTCCCCCGATTTAGCTACGGACCGCCGCTGGACCCCAGGGTAATTTAAGGCATTGGGGGGGGGGTTCGAGAGGGTGGGGGATTTAATTTAAAGGGTCGGGGGTGGGTTTTAGGGGGTTTTAGTGTGCCGGTTTTCCTGCCCTCCCCCTTCCCCCGATTTACGATTTTTTGACGATAAATCGGGGGAATTGGTATTGTATCGTGGCCCTAACGGTTTTTGACGATTTAAAATATATCGGACAATATTTTAAATCGTCAAAAAACGATTCACATCCTTACTCTTCTCTTCAGCGGCAGGGAGGCCGCTTCCAGCGTTGGGGCCTGCCTGCGGCTCAGCTCCTCCTCTCAGCTTTGTCAGCGGCAGGATGCCGCAGTCCAGGGTTCTGGACTTCCTGTTCCTGCTCCCCCTAGGGGCAGGCCCGCAGCTCTCATCCCTTCTTAAAGGGGTAGTACAAGTGGGGTCCTCCTGGCCCATCTGTAGACTCCTCCCTGGGCGTTGTCCTTCCAGTCCTACAAAAGGGCCCTTTAGCCATTCAGCCTTCGCCTTGGAAAGGAACTAGTCCTTGGATTCAGTCCATCCTGCCTTTTTCATGCTTCTCCTCCTGGACTTCACTGCATTCCGTTCCTGCCTGGCTTCCATCCTTGTCTTCCGGTCCTGATGTCTCCACTGTTCCAGTCCTGATGTCTTCATTGTTCCGCTCCTGATATCCACGTTCCTGATGTCTTCATCCAGTCGTCCCAGGTCCTGAGTACCCTTGTGCCTCCGGAGGATCCTTGCTTTTACCTGAGCCGAGATTCTGGTTCCAAGTTCCATGGTTTTAAGACTGTTTCCTGTTCTTGATTCTGGAGGATCCAAGGGGTAACTTGTCCCGACCTGTCCTTTCGTCCTGAGCTTGCCCGCTCCTCCTGTGGTCCGCGACCAGCCTCCTGCTGGTAGGGCACGGTAAGGACAGTGTGGTCCATGACCAGCCTACGGGCTGTGTAGGGCACCTGAGGGACCTTGCTCGCCCTGTCTCGTCCTTCATATTCTAAGCTCCACGTCTTGTTTTCAGAGTTCCAAGCTCCACATCTTGTCTTCAGAGTTCCAAGCTCCACATCTTGTCTCCAGAGTTCCAAGCTCCAGTCCCAGACTGGCCTAGTCCTACCGCAAGGGCACACTTCCCTCATCCTGTGCTGGGGAGTGCCTCCTAGCGCTTTCCATCACCACAGCGCAACGATTCACCAAGGCCTCCGAGCGTCCCAAGCTCAATGCCGCCCGCAGCGAAACTGATTGCCAAGGCCTCTCCCGGGAGCACTATATATATATATTTTTTTTTAAATAAATTAATTAATTAATTAATTTATGCTGAATTCCACCTATGACCTTACTATCCATAAGGTCAAACTCATGCTCTAACATATCATGGTATCTGCATTCTGTGGAGATGCTTTGCCCTCAGTAATTATAGTAAAAAAAAAAAGTATATATTTGAATTATAGGAAAATTGAATAATACATTTAAGAATTGACCAAAACAGGTGAAATTGAAGAAATGAAATATTTCCAAATAAACAATTCTATTTTGTTTTGTTTTTTTAAATAGGCAATAATAACAAACCCCTCAGTTCAAACCCTCCTCATTCTGTCAATAAAAGAAATGCTCAGGGAGGTAGCACCACAAGCTCTCTCCTTAAAATGCCCCTCAAAACTGACCAATTGACAGGAGAAAGCTTACTTTTCTGGCACTGGCTCTCTGTTCATTGTGCAGTAGAAAATTTTCAGTTTTATAAAGAGTGCCTGGGTAGTAATTTGAGACACATTTGACTTCCTGGGAGCGTGCTAATGTTTTTTTGTGCTGAGATATAGATATATATTGAGATATTGCAAATTCTGATAATGTGCAACTGTTTCTTTCTTGTCTAATGCCATATTGGTGATCCAGATTAAGGAAGACTCAGACTAGCTCTGCGTTTTATTGGGGGCAGACCTGGAAGAAGTCTAGATTATTATGAGAGAATCTGAACTCCAGGAGTTCTAATTTTGTCTGGACTGGCTCAGCAAACCCCAGCTGAATTGATTCCTGCTGAAATAGCACATGTTCACTTGAAAGAAAGAAGGCAAGGTGTCTAATCTATTGCTATAATACTAGAAATAAAACTATATACTTTGTCTTTTATGTACTGTAAGACTGACTATTTTTACTGCTTGGATAATTTTGAATATCTGTGGAAGATATTTTCTCACTGAGAATTTGTAGGAAATAAAGAAATCCAGGTTTAATTAAAGTCGAAGAATTAAGATCCTGCTTTGATCACTGGGGCAGTTGTTTCAATGAAATGGCTGCTATACAAAATATATCTCTTCTGCATGCCTGCTATTTTTCATAAAAATCCTTGCCATTCCTTTCTCATTATCAATAATGCTTGTTTCATTAGGGACCTTCAATGAAATCAGCACACTAACCCCGTGAGATCCCAGTACTGTTCTTGGTAATAGGAAATGATGTCATACACAGAAGAGAAAGACATTAGTGGAACCAAACAATAAGAAGTTGAGTTATGATACAGAATGGATTTGATCAAATGCAAATATTGTCAGTGAAACACAAGGGTTATAGAAAATTATGCAAAATAAATTGCTTTGTTTTCCAATGTTCTTATTTTCACTAGTTATAGTTACTCCCAATAAGGGTGTTGCACATCAATGCAAAAACTCTGAAAAGGCTAGAATATTTTTATCATAATTATTTTACTGGGGATACTTTGGTATTGCAAATAACAGTGAATTAAGGAAAAAAAAGTTTAATACCAGTTGATATTACTTAAATTACATCCTATAGCTGTCATTCAATCTTTTGTAGATTTTCTTGCCTTTGTATTTTCTTCATGATAAAATAAAAAGGTTTCAGCCCTCGGGATCAGAAATGGTTTAGCTCACAGAGCAGTTGTTGCAGCATGATAATGGGAACTTTTGTTGCCTGAGCGCTGTGAGATTTTTCCAAAGCAGCCCTGTGCTGGTCCAGATGGAGGTAACTTTTGTTCTCTAGCACACTGCTTTAAGACCTGAAACTTCATTATCTGACTTACAAATCATTCACATGCTTTAGTACTTGGACAGCTGAGTCCTATGCTAAAAGCAATGATTTGTAAGACAAGACTTAAGGCCAGTTATACTAAGGGGGTTTTCACCCATTTTTGTCTATTGGGAAAAATATTTAGTACATATGGCCCTCACGGCTCTCCTCACATGGCTATCTTACAGCCCTTTTCTCGTGAAAATAATGATAAAGGCACAGAAAAAGTGTTCAAAACATTGCAATACTGTAAATGGTCTCCAAATATATTCTAAAGTCAACTTTCATGAGTTTCATTATTTTCTCTATGGAGGTCAATACACATGGTGATGAAACATTATCACATTTTCTTTTCTTCTATTTAAACTTGCATCTTTCCATTCAAATGGTTGAATAAATCTCTCAATAATAAGAATTCTTAGGGTGCAACATCTCCTAAGAGACCCATGGCTTCTCCAACTCACCTAGAGAATGCCATTTCTAGAAGTAGATTGTAATGGTGTGAATCCTTCCACTGGGCAGTGTACACGGACTATCAAGGGAAGGTCAGTTAAGTCTGTAAAATAGAAATTCCCTAGAGAAGGGGTTAATCATTCCTCTAGACCCTTGTATTTAATACATATGATTGTATCCCTCCCAGCTCATTTACCAAATAGCATTTTATGTATGATATTTCTGTTATGAAGGCTTGGAATTGGATATGCATAAAATTACAGTTGCACTAAATATTTTCCATTTTTTGCCTTTCAGGGATAATAAGAATTTTCTTCCCAGCCTCCACTCTTCTCCCTTTGTGAAGTGGTGGGAGAAAGGCCTCCAAACATGTATCAGTTTTTTTTAATGAAGAGGAAGTAGTATTTTCTTTTCAGGATTTTCAGAAGCAATTTTTTGCTTACTTACAAGTTGGAAACTATTGGGTGAATTTTAGAAGCCCTGCGCACTCCAAAAATGGGAGATACATGCACAACTTGGGCTGGCGCGTGCCGAGTAGCTTTTAAAAGCCGCCCAAGTACACGCAAATCTCCCGCTATGTGCACAAATATGTTTCAAAAAGGGGCGGGAGTGGGTGTGGTCTGGGTGGGAAAAGGGTGGAACACGGACGTTAAGGGATTTTAACATGAAATGTGCACGTATTTACACGCTCAAGCGTGTGCAGGGATCCCCTGCCGCGTAACTTTACTAATGCTATGGATGGCATGTAAGCAATAAAATAAAAAAATCTAGGCTTGTCAGCGGGGTTCTAAGGGTCGTGGATAACAAGGGGGAAAGGGGGACTATTAAACTAGAAGGGTTGGGAAGTCCTATCCCTTGCCTGAGCGAACTGACTTCCAAAGAAAGGTTAGTTAAGTCTGTAAACAAACTGGTGAAACTGGCAATAGCGTGGACATGCGCCCCTTTTAAAATCCTCCCACTTACACGATGGAAGCAGGATTTGCATACACATGTGCACACCTACTTAAAATTGTGCACTCATCTACGTATTTTCAGCCTATTTTATACCATGCACTCATATACGCGCGTATGTTAAAATGGCTGGGTCCTTTGGTGCAAGCCAGCATACACGAATACATGTGTGCCCGCACGGCTCTTTAAAAGTTGCCGTCTCTGCTCATTCTCTAGATACACATGAATTGCATCATTAAAATAGAGAATTTTTGTGTGATATCTTTGATCTTGGAAATCTGACTAGATACCCAATTACTTCTTTCCACAAGGCACTTAAGAGGAAAGAGGTGCTCTGCTCCCCCACCTCACTAAATTATTAGAGGGCTGGAAGCAGGATTTGGGAATAGAGCTGACTCTTGATCAATACCTTAAATGTTTCTCTCTAGGACAGAATTGCTAACAACAAACATCCCTTTACATGAAACTCAATATAAATTTCTGATGCAGTCTTACTTTTCTCCAAAACATTCCTATATTTTACAGCTTACTAAGGGAAAAGCATGTATTAAATGCCAAAAAGAGGAAAGTTCTTTAGGCCACAAGCTTTAGTCATCTGTCACTATTTAGGAATTCGGGAAGGTTACAATATGTCTATAAGATAATGAAAGTAAAGATACCCATGGAAAATTCAATTTTTCTTTTTGAAAATGTACGGTACATGATATAAAATTTAAGGATGAATATGCAAAATTATGGGGCCAGAAAGTTCTATTGTTGTTAAAAAAAAGGCCAGTTTGCAAAAGTGGCTAACTTCAGTCCCCCACTTTACATCATGTCTGTCTTTTGGAGAACTATGTTGACAAAATGGATGAGTCTAGAAAGCAAAAAATGCTTTTAAAGATTTGAGATTCTTACCTGCAATTTTTGCCACACAGAGCACATAGGCCTGGATTTATCAAAATGCACTAAATATTGCATGTGATAGGAAAAGGGGTGTGTTTTATGGTAATAGGTATTATTGCAATAAACTGCCTATGTGAAGCACTATCTTACTGCAAATTGGAGAGAGAGAGACTAGCCATAATGCCCTCATACTAGATAAGTATTTATATTTCTATGGGAGGCCCACCTAGTCAGTCGAGGTGAGGTTTAGGTATTAGTGTAGGGGTTAGGGGCCACTTTGACATTCAAAGTGAGACGTATGAACAGAACAGAACAGTGCTCTCTTGTGAAGATTTGATGACCTTCAGAGTGAGGAAACTCACCCAAAGTTGATATTTGTGCAATGTTCTCTCAACCTAGCTTGATGGACACTCTACCTGGGTAACATCATGAGTCGGGCATTTTTAAACAAATACGTCTCTACTTTAATAAATATTTGAAAAAGGACTGAGGCATCTACTTTCCATTATGGTCATGTGCTACTTTTGTCAATATTGGGATCAAGCTATTGGAATGTGCCTAGACAGACTGGCTTGAGGAAACTGAACTAGTTGAGTGGTTGCTTAGTGATCTTGATCTCCCTCAGCCCAGTTGGGGAGCAGGTGCTGCAGTAAGTTGTCCCAGTGGAGTTCTCACTGGGGACCATACCCGCGTAGCCTTCAAAGCCACCAGCTTTACTGTCCATCAGCCTTGCCCAATGACTGATAGCAGCTCACATTGTTTGAGATTCTGCTGGCTCTGGGCTTCCACTTCTTCGGTCCAGGAAAGTTTTTCAGTGATACCACAGGCCTTACCATGTGGGGATTCTTCCATAATGGCTTCCTCTGTCACATCAGGACTATCACTGTATGATAAGGCCTGATTACACTCAACTTCCAGCTTTGCTGCACCAGCTGCCACAAGGATGATCGGCTCCCTTGATGAGTTATGCTTCTTGGATGCTACTGCTTTATCTTTTTCAGCACTGCTACTGCTTTCGTCAGACCCCTCAGGGAAGGTCTGATCCTCCTGGTGAGGGATCACCAAATGGCAAAAAGCACTGGATGCTAAGGGGCTGACCAACCACCCTACAGTTATTCTAGAGCCCACACCTATGTCTTGGAACAGGGGGCTTTAATAACAAATAGCAGTGTGTGAACCAAACATCGAACGGCTTGGTATTCGACCACTAGTATTGCTCCTGTTCCAGTGAATGACATGCATAATCTTGCTCTGTACTGAACTTGGCATGCAGCCTCCATGAGGCCGAAGTATTGCTCAGGCCCACATACCGGGATCACCGCCTCACTCACCCACTGTCCTCAAATGGTCAGCATTATGTATGCTTCCGTTGTCAGTGTCTTTGATGGGCTGCTCTCACTGGAGCTAGAAACCTGGGGAGTCAGCTTTTCATCCATGCTGTTCTTTAAAAGCATCACCACTTCTCTTTCTCCATCTCGCTTAAAGATTAAGTTTAGCTGTGGGTACTCACTGATTGGATTGTCTGTAGAATTGTGGAATAAATACCTAGTTGTTATTAAAGTTGATCACTCGCTTTGGCTATTCCTTTACAATCAGGAGTCATGGCGTAATGCTTGCAATCACTTGGCGCACGTACCTATGCCACACTGTTCCTAGGCCTCCACTTTTATAGTACTTTATTGATTGTATGCCGCATATGCTATGATGATGTCAGACAAACACATCATACATGCATTCTTCTTTGTCATGCTTCCCTTCCCAACTTTGCTCGAACGAAGGAACAATTGCCATTTTGTTGTAAGTTTCATGGTTTTTCCTCTACTCTTCCTTGTTCATTATACCAACCTCAATATCACATTTCTTATCAGAAACGCACAGTTACACTTTTCCACCGCCCTCAAGTCATATGTTAGGTGTCATTTTATGAGGTCCTTGCTTGGTGAATCAGGTCCCAAGGGCACACAAACTTATTTTTACTCTTTGGGTCATGAATCTGGCCAGCATTCCTCCCATATTTCACTCTCCATGCCAAGTGTAGGTCCTTTATGTGGGGATGCTCTTGCCTATGGCCCAGGCAGTGGTGTGTTTCTATCTGTGTGGTGGGCTTAAGTGCTGCATCCCAAGGGGTGAGATGCTGGAATAAACCAGGCAGGACAAGGCATTGGGTGTTAAATTAAATGTTTATTGATTCATTACCCATTAAAGTCCATTTGTTCCAATAAAGGTGAAATTACAGCTGACTGGTGTTGGGCGGGCCGGCCGCACGGCCACGTGACCAACCCCACTTTCCAGCACAGCCGGTCCCCTCCATGGCGATTTTTTGGCATCTCGCCCAGCGTGCCTCCTCCGCTCAGGGCTCCAATGCAGGCAGACTCAGGTGCGGGCGGGCCTCCAGGTGCTCGCTCCGCCTCTTAAAGGGACCCAGGACCAGGAAGTGCCCCAGTCCTGGGAAATGACATCAGGTCCAGCGCCCTATTTAGTTCTGGACTCTGGAAGTCTGCTTGGCCTTTCAAACTTGTTAACTGCTGCCAGCCGAGGTGTGGACCCTTAGCCGAGGCAAGGTTAGCATTACCTGATGTGATGTCCCACAGGTCCCCATCATCGGTAGGTGGAACTGAAGGTGGAGGAACCAGAGCTAGACCTTTACCTGTACCCAACCTCGTTCTTTGCAGGTTGCGCCCTTGGGTGCCGGGGCAGGCAGGACTTAGGTGGGGTTCCTGAGAAAGAAGAAGATCCCACTATGTCAGATGAAGAGGAGTTTGGCCAGTTACTGAACAGGTAAAGTCCAGAAACATACCGAGGTCAGAGGCAGGCAGTAAGCAGGCAGCATCCAGGTGCGATCCGAGATCAGGGGCAGGCCGCAGGTAAGCAGAATCCTGGGTGTTCCAAGGTCAGAGGCAGGCGGCAGGCAAACAGAATCCTGGGGCGTTCTAAGGTCAGAGACAGGTGGCAGGCAGCAGAATCCAGGTGCATTCCAAGGTCAGAGTCAAGACAAGCCGGACAGGAGATGGTTGGCAGGGCAGAACACAGAGGAAGATGGGCTGGAACAGGAACACGAAGGCAGGAGGCAAGGCAGGGGCACAGACAGGAACTTAGACGAAGACACAGTGGACAGCTGCTCACAGGGTGGAGGCCTGTTGTAAGGCAAAGAAGACTGCTGGGGTCCAGAACTAAATAGGGCGCTGGACCTGATGTAATTTCCTGGGACTGGGGCACTTCCTGGTCCGTGTCCCTTTAAGAGGTGGGGTGAGTGCCTGGAGGCCCGCCCGCGCCTGAGTCTTCCTGTGTCGGAGCCCCGAGTGGGGGAGGCGCCCTGGGCAAGACACCAAAGAATCGCCGCGGAGGGACCAGCTGTGCTGGTAAGTGGGGTTGGTTGCGTGGCTGCGTGGCCGGGCCATGCAACAACTGGTACAGATGTGATTTTCCTCTGGGTAGGTGTCCTTAACTTCAGGTATCTGGGTAGTTTCCCAAGGTGATTTTAAAGTGCACAAAGCTTTCCCAGCAGTCAAACATGAATCCTAGTGGAGGGGTCCCATCAAATGCTGAAAAGTCCTACCTGAATCCAGATTTTCAAGGACACCCCATAGGTTGGACATCCAGTGGGGAACTCCATAAATCTTATTCTTTATTTCTTGGTCTTGGTGCTTGGGACTTCTCTTACAGGAAAAGTTTCTAAAACACAGGAAATAGTCCTCTGAATGAGAGTCCTCAAAGGGTATCTAGCCCAAAAATCTACCTCGCTGTAACTAATAGTAGAAGGGCCCTCTGGCAGGGAGTGCACAATGAGAGTTCTGTTCAAAAACAAGAAGCATGGTAAGGCTGGGAGGCCTCACCAGAGAGTAAAAAAAAAGGGACATACTCACTGCACTGAGGCTACATAAAACTGACCACACAGAACACTAAAATTGATTCATTAAATAGGCACAACAAAAAATCCCAGCCTCCAGGTTGGGAGGGGCTGAAGAGGATTGAAGGCTCACAGAAATGTTGTTTCTAAAGAGGGACCTAGGGCCATCTAGCGGCTGACCAAAAGGGGCGCCACAAAAATAAAAGCTAAATTCCTTTCTCCCACCTCTTTTTTCCTGATAAGAATAGACTCTTGTGATATTATGACCCACAAATCATTAAAACTTGGTTTTTCCTTTATAAAGTTGCTATTGCAAACACAACTATGCATTTCTCTGGTAGTCACTTGTTGAAATATGCAGAAACTGCAATAGGAAGACCATTTAGATGATCTTAGACTGAGAGTCATGCAGATCCCCAGAAAATCAACACAAAGAAGAGAGGACACACTGCTGGCTCTGGAGTGCACTGGGAGCTCTGGAGATCCAGCAACATACCACCATTAAAAGTATAGATCTAATGCAATCTAAGGGCGATGTGCTGAAGAGAGACATTTTGAAATCACTGGGACAGCCCAGGACTAATCTACAACATCCAGAGGGCTACAGATATTCTGGGGGTATTAAAAGAAGAGATGTTGCAACCCAAAGTCAACATGGAAGCAGCAATGAGAAATTCAGCAGCTGGATGTTGGTTCAGTGTTCTGGAGTGAATCTGCTCATTATACCACCACCTGCAGTGGATAATGCTAAAATGAGCAAATCTCACCGAATGATGAATATATCTTTTCTACAACCTGATTCAGAATACACCTACAATAAACTAGAATTGTAATCTAGTATCCAAAATACATCTGACAAGTTGAATTCTATAAAAGAAGATATTTCAATGGTGAAAACCTCATTAAGGGCCTGATTTGTTTAGACTTTTTCTCATTCTGAGTCTATGGAGAAAAAGGTTTAGTAAAGCAGACCTTAAATATGATCTCTAAAAGACACAATTACAAAGAAAAGGATTAGCTCTGTGAATGATAAAATGGACATTATCTGACAGAACTCAAAACCAAAGTGAGATTTTAAATTGAATCATTATCTATATGATAGATTTTGAAATGAGATTTCATAGTTCAAACATCTGCATGATCAGCCTCCTGGAAAGACTATAATTAAGGAATATCCTGGAAGTTGTTGAAAACATTCTAGCAGAGATATTTGACACTAATATTGGTAATGGCAAGAACCAACAGAATGTTGATGCAACCTCCTGAAATTAAAATTGACTAACTAGTTCTCATTAACATATTACACTTTTATCTCTCAAATAGGAACTCTTGAGGCTGGCAAGATTGAAGGGCACGTTCTATAAAGGAGTTAAAATTTTGCTATTTTGGCTTTAGTTATGAATTAAATAAACAGAGACAACAATATAATGAAACTAAGATGAAGTTGCAGGCCAATAGAGCTGATTACTGTAGGCACTATTGACCCAACTTGTTATAAACTGAAGAAGGAAAGGGTTTGGATATACTTAGCAGAGGAAAGGAACACATCTCATAAGATTCATTTGACATGCTAAATTCTGTAAGAATTGTATTTCAGGATATTCCTTTTTTATATTCTGCTTTTCAGGCACTTCAAAGCAAAGTGCATCAGCAGAGGGCTTACAGTTTAAGGAGCTGCTTTACCAAAGGTTTTCTCCTATTCTGTGTCTATGGAAAAAATGCTTAGTAAATGACCTCCTAAGTTTCTACCTGAGGAAATGGAAGCTAAAGGGACTTCCCAAGGTCTCAAGAAGTAGCAATGGGATATGAATCCTGACTTCCCTGGTTATCAGCCTACTGCTCTAACTACAAGGCGGCTACTTTACTCCAAAATAAACAAACCTCACCTAGTGCTGAATGCTTTTTTTCCTACAATCTCATTCAGAATCCATCTCAATAAACTGGAATTGTGATCCAGTATTAAAAATATATCCACCAAATTGAATTCTATTAAATATCTAGATAAGAGCTGAAGGGAGAGAGAAAAGGAGAAGAAAAAAAGAGAAAATGCTTTATTTTTATTTTTCCCTTGTCTTTTTATGTCATAGATATGTGGAAGCAGTATACTCAAATGTGTTAACCCCTCACAATATTCTAGGGTTTGAGTTGTGTTCTTTAGTTTGTGGGGATATTGGTACTGCCTTAAAAAGAGTTGATTGGTGAGGTACGTTTTCCAAACTCATAGGCATATACGAAGATAGGTTATGCCTAAAATTGACTGGGTAAATGTCTCCTCAGGACATAATAGAGAGGTAAAGTTTCTAGATGTTATGAATGACTGCTTCATGGAGCAACTAATCTTTGAACCAACATGAGAAGAAGCTACTTTAGATCTATCCTTAGTGGAATTCATGGACCTGGTGCAAGGATAATGGTGGTGGGGACACCTAGCAATAGTGAGCATAATGTAGTCAAATTTGACATAATGACTGGAGGGAAGACATTAAGTAAAAGTACTGCAGAAGCATTTAACTTTGAAAAGGATCAGTACAAAAAATGAGGAAAATAGAAAAAATGTAAAAGGAGCAAATGTGAGGGTTAAACGTTTGCAAGAGGTTTGGACATTGTTTAAAAATACCATACTAGAAGCCCAGATAAAATGTAGTTCAAGTATTATAAAAGGCTAAATGAAGACCAATCAATTGATAGCAGGTAAAAGAGGAAATTAAAGTGATGGCACCAGAAGTTAAGATTAAGAACTTTGTTATTCAGTTACAAAGGTTGCCTGTATTTTAGGAGTCTAGATGATTTCAAGTTTACTGTGGAAAAATAGATCTCTATGCTGATACAAAGCTGTCATCTGGTTCTCCATCAGATTCATGCTCTTCTCTTTGTACAGAGGTTCAGGAATTACTAATATATAAACTGTTGTATTGTAATAGTTTTTATATGGGTCTGCCAAAATATGCCCTATGTAGAAGTTACAAGTGATCAGAATTAAATGATCCATCTTATACTGGGTATATCTCCTTGGAAACATATTTCTCCTATTTTGATTCATTTGCACTGGCTCCCTATTTCTTGTCAGTCACATCAAACCTTTTCCATAAGAACATAAGAAATTGCCATACTGGGTCAGACAAGGGTCTATCAAGCCCAGCATCCTGTTTCTAACAGTGGCCAATCCAGGCTACAAGTACCTGGCAAGTACCCAAACTAAGATCTAAGATTTTCAATGCTGTGGAAAGTAATGGAAAATAAAATAGAGGAGTAGCCTACTAGTTAGAGCAGTGGTGCCCCTATCCCATGATGGGGCAAAGGCCAGGCTGTGCCATTTTGGGAAAATGGCCACCACCAGGGCCCAGAGACTAAGGGGTGCTCCAGGACCCTACTGCACCACCAATGCCCCTTTTGCAAGTAAGAAGGGGGCATGGGTTCAAGGATGGATATCATGGATCCACTATATCACCAGAGATTTTTTTAGGTGTAAGGATGAAGTCCAGGCTGGGAGTGGGATAGTCCCCTGGAACACTAGAGAAACATTTTTCAAAACTGGGGGATCCTGGAGGGTAGGCTAGGATGTGGGGTGTGGGTCCCATCCTCCTAGCCTCTGTGGGCCTGGATTTTGAGTGAAAGGGCTGGTGTAGGGAGTAGGGGTGGGGTTTGCTTCGTTCTTTGTATTGTTTTATATCTATGGGTCACCTGTAAATGTGGCAGAAGGGGATGGACAAGGGTCTGTTGAGACCATCGGGGGTTTTTACTACTTTAGGAGGTGCTATTCGGGGCCGTTTGCCCATTTAAGTGATGATGGCCTCACAGTACCAGGGCTGTCATCGTGCATTGGTTGAGGGGCTTTCACTAGCATGGTATTTTTCCGTGGAGAAAAATTCCATGGGAGTCATAAAGCAAAAGAGTCATTTACCGCAATTTTATCACTCCCATCTTAAAATACTACAGCTTAGTGAATGACCTGTTTTGAATGTAAGCCCTCTGGGGACAGGGAAATGCCTACAGTACTTGAATGTAATCTACTTTGAAGTACCACAAAAGGCAGAATAAAAATTTAAAAATTATTATTATTATTATTATTATTATTGTCTCTACATCAACCCATGGTGTGACCACATCTTGAATTTTGTATGCAGTTCTGGTCACTGTATTTCAAGAAAGATAAAGCAAAAGTAGAAAAGAAGGGCAATGAAAATGATAAAGGGTTGGAATGGCTCCCTTGCAAAGAGAGATTAAACAGGTCAGGACTCTTCAGCTTGGAAAAATGGCAACTAAGAGATGATATGATATAAGTTTATAAAATTATGAGTGGGGTGGAACAGATAAATAGAGGACAGTTATTTACACTTTCAAATTGTAGACTAGAGGATACTTCATGAAACTCAAACTAACAGCTGATTTTAAACAAATCAGAGAAAGTATTTTTTCATTCAATGGACAATCAAGCTGTAGAATTTCTTATTGGAGGACTTGGTCAAGGCACCTAGGATGGCTAGGTTTAAAACGGGTCCTAAAAGAAAAGTCCATAAACCTTTATTAACCAGGTAATAGTGGGAAAGCCATCACTTATCCCTGGGAGTGAGCAGAAGGGAATGGATCTACTGTTGTTTGTGTTCTGCCCGGTACTTGTAATCCAGATTGGCCACTGTCAGAGAGAGGATGCTTGGATTGATTGAGTTTTGGTTTGTCTCTTAGAGTAAGCACTTGGAAAATTCACTTTAGCCCATAAAATTAATTGCAGAAAAATCTTGGTTTATTTAAAGAGACTGAATGCAATTTTGTTTGAGGTCATATATATATTAACATCAGAAAAAAAATGTTTTAAGTTGTTGGGTAAGATCCTTCTATACTATAAACTCTTCTTTGAGGGCACATTGGGTGGAAATTACCATGAGGAAAAAATATTCTGTTCAGTTACTGCCTGCCCTATATGATGAAAGATAACTGATAATTGGAGTTAAAATACCACCCCATTAGTTATGTTTGTTGATAAAAATATAAATTAGATAAAAGACAGGTCTTACATTATTTCTGAAGACTTATTTGTAGCCCTTACCCAACTTCCCTGTCTATGATGAATGCTTTGGCTTTACCCAAAATTCTGAATCTAGAAGTAAGGACAGACAGCTTGCATCAACAACCACAGTGTTGCTGATTTGAGGAATCAGACAGTTTCCTGATTCTTAGCCAATCAGGAGAGGTGAAAGAGGTATGGACTTGGAGAATATGCTTTGCAGAGCTGCCCTGGGGAGTTTGAGGCAGATGCATAATGAGTTGTACATTGAGAGCACATCAGAGGAAAGAGGAGTGAGATTCTGCAGGCTCTGTATTAAACTGCTGGCAGCCCAACAATTCTGTGACTTCCTTACCTTCTTAATAAATTGTGAGGTAAACTAATTGGCTTACAGGGAACTGAAAAAATATAGCATCCAGTGTGAACCCTGTTTACCTGCTATTGTGCCTTGTTCATAAACCTGAAACTGCACCTCATCATGCATGAGCTGTGACTGCAACTAGTACTGCTCGGAAGCAGGAGAGGACTGTGAATGTATGGTTACGAGCTGTGCCCTTCAAATTATCTGCAATAGTTAGCTAGTTAGATCTTTTCTAGAAACAGAAACTGAGAGATGAACAACTCTTTTTCCATGCTCAGTGAATATGAGAAAAATAATCAACAAAATGTATCTCTTCACCCTCCATTGCCTCAGGTACAAACTTAGGCCTGGATTCACCTTTCTATCGCAGAATGGTGAATCCAGTGATAACGGGGAGCGAAGGGGGGCTGGCCTGCGAAAGCCGGCAGCCTTCGCACCACCGTGGTGTTATTGCTGCCGGCTTTCTCACCCAATAGCGCCACTGTGAAAGGTGGTGCTATTGGGCGAGCTGCTAGTGACAATAATGTTACTAACCTTATCGCCGCCAGCGAAGACACCACCGAGTCCACCTCCTCATTGCCCCAACTCTACCCCCAGCATGCTATTGCACGCGAAAACGGCCTTTTCGCATGCGATAAGCCTTTGAAAATGACCCCCTTAGGGACCAATTTACTAAGCATTTTTCCAATAGACTTAAAATAAGAGAAAACCTTCAGTAAATAAGCTCCTTAGATTGGGACTTCTCAGGACTGGGAAATACCTACAGTTCTTGAATGTAATCCACTCTGAAGGGACTAATCAATCACAAAAGATGGAATATAAATCCAAAAGGAAAATTAAAGTAAATTAATCATCTGCATATTATTTTAGAGTGCTGGATCCAGACACAAGACAGACTGGATTTATTTCTTGAATTTATTTCTGTAGGTTTCTCTCTTGCTCTTTCTTAAGTAAACTTTTCTTCCATTTTGATCTGAATACTTATGTTGGACTGCATTGTTTATAATAAACTGTTTCTTATGTTAAGAGGTAATAAACAAGGGAGAATAACTTGCAAACAACTCTGCGTGATTCCCATATATGTGCAAATATGCTCGCGCAGAGATCTAATATAGTCTTTTATAACCTGTGCATATCAGGTACGCGCAGATTATAAAATACAAGTATATATACATTTGTTTCCTTATGTGTCAATATCTGCAATACATTGAAAGCATGTACTTTTCTTACCTATTTTAAAAAAATAAGTGTTTATATTTTATGTGCAAAAGTATTGTGACTTGCTCATGTAAAACCCTGTTTTATGCACGAAAGTTGGTATATCTTAAACCATGCACTCGTAATTGAAATCACCAGTTTGCAAAAGCTTCCACCTGTCCTTCTCCAGGTCATCAAGACCTGATGTCACGGCCGCGGGAGTCAATTTTGGGATGCACCGAAGCAGGGGGGAACAAAAGTCAGAAACAGGCAGGTCAGGTGGGTGGTCTTCTGTAGGGTCAGGAGCAGGCAGGACTGGTGTAGATCTGCCTTTCCTAACACCCTCCCTTTGGGTTGAGCCCTCTGGTGCTGGTGGCTGGCATGTCTTCTGGAGAGCGGTGCACTGGGTCAGGAACAGGGTATACACAGGAGTGCACCAGCAAGCCAGGGAGGACAAGGAAAGAAAAAAGTCAGGGCAAAACTGAAACAGTGTGCAAGGCAAGGAACACACAGGAGAGCTAGGCCACCAGGAGACCTGGACAGGACACAAGCAGGAACAAGGTAAATCTCACAGGTAAGAACAGGAGAAAACAAGACATTGTACACACAGGCAGGAAGGGCCACTGGGAGAACCAACCAGAGCAAGGACAAGGCAAGAAATATACAGACAGAATAGGCCACCGGGAGACCTAGACCCACAGGCAAGAAGGGCCACCGGGAAACCCACAAGGAATAGGAGGGCCACTGGGAGATCAACAAGGAACAGGAAGGGCCACTGAGAGACCCACAGGGAACAGGAAGGGTCACTGGAAGATTCACAGGAAAAAAAGCACAACTGGAAAACATACAGACAAAGGAGGTCACTGGAGAGGCCTGGACAGGACAGGTCAGGTCACAGAATACAGGTACACAGGATAGGCCCAAACAAGAAAAGGACAAGACAAGCAGCACAGGAAAGGGATAAGACAAGACAGGGCAGACAGGCTAGAAGGCCTAAACAGGACAGAAGCTATACACAGAACAATAGCAATGCTAAACAGATAAAGGTCCAAGAACAAAGAAAAAGTCCAAGGTTATAGAGGCAAGAACCCAAGATCAAGTGGCCAAAGGCAGAGAGGAGATTCCTCGCTGAGGTGGGAGGTTCTTTTAGGGCTGGCCTTGCTGCGTCATGCAGCCTTCAAGGCGGTAGCCAGAGCAGGCCAATGAGGGCCCTTGATGGTGGGGGGGCAAGCAGAGAAGCTGGCTAACAGCAAGATTCATGCTGAATTTCTCCCAGTTCACCCAGATGTCCCACCCGACCAATAGTAGACAATAGACAAGTCTGATATCAATTGAACAAGATAATTAGTAGATGTAAAATTATGCAAATAAGTTGCCAAATGTATGTGCATAAGTCTCATAAAATAGCAACTTGCATGTGTACCTCTTGGCCCCACCCTGGAATGCCCCTAGATTGCCCCTTTTTCTTGCACGTAAAAGTGTGCGCGAGACCATAAATATGCATGCATTTTTGATGTTTCCAAAATAACTTGCAAGGAGATGCAGACAAATAAGTCAGTCCCATGATTCAAAATTAATCATATATTTTTAATTTTTCATAGCGGCAACTCCATGGCTTAAGAACGGCACAAATTTCAAAGAGGGTCCCCCGACACGGACCCCGTGTTTCACCAAACTCGGCTGCGTCGGGAAGGACAGTAATTTCATGCAGAGTTCATAAACTACAAAATAAAAGAAATAATAACAAGCTAATACACGGGACCCATACAGAATGGATGGAAACACATATCCCATAAATTCAATACATAGAACTTACCTTCAAAGTTCTGATTCGCCAGGAACAGAAATGAATCTATAGACTTAACTGCTTTATGCCCCACGGACTCAATAACGAGATAGAATGGTAATTTTTTTCTTTAGTCTTTCTATTTTCCCGGTTCCCATCATTCTGATACTGCACTCTGATTGGCTGATGATATGCAGTGCTGTTGATTTCTGATTGGCCGAATTTTGGCGCTTAAATTTCTAGCCTCTTTAAACGCCGGGGTTTGCTTGTACCGTCTGCCCTCCTTGCGATTTGACTGCTTGAATGCACTGAACTTTGAAGGTAAGTTCTATGCATTGAATTTATGGGATATGTGTTCTGTATGGGTCCGGTGTATTAGCTTGTTATTATTTCTTTTATTTTGTAGTTTATGAACTCCGCATGAAATTACTGTCCTTCCCGACGCAGCCGAGTTTGGTGAAACACGGGGTCCGTGTCCGGGGACCCTCTTTGAAATTTGTGCCGTTCTTAAGCAATGGAGTTGCTGCTATGAAAAATTAAAAATATCTCTTAAATGATTAATTTTGAATCCTGGAACTGACTTATTTGTCTGCATCTCCTTGGATGTTGACCATTGAATATTTGGAGTGCAGCTTCCTGCTCCTTCGTTCTGTTTTGGATTTCTTCAAAATGACTTGTACATGAGTACAAGCTACCTATGTGTATATATGCTAATTTTACATGTGTCATTGTTTTAAAAATTCACCCCTAAGTACATATCTGGTATTTATGTTTCATGTGAGGGTGAGTGAGTGAGTGAAAGGGACTGAGGAAGGTAATTTCTAAGTTTTGCATGTGGCACTTGTACCTCCTATCATCCCAATGAGAACTAGAAGTACTATATATTTTTACTATTGCATGGTATCTAAAGGATCATAGGACCCTGGGGATTATTCTCTCCCCCCCCCCCCCCCTCCATGTTCAAAAGATTCGAAGTTGTAAAGTCATCTGGGAATTAATGCTTCCAACTGATCCCCTTCTATTCCCAGATCAAGTACCTGCTGTGAAGGAGGGAGTAATAATTACGAAATTTCCCATGGTGACATGATTTAATTACACATAAGAAAGAATTAAATGTTACTTTTAATCCTAAACACAATATATTTGATGAGAGCTCTTCTATCCAAAGCCATCAAAGATTTAGGTGAAGAGAACAGCTTAAAAAAATCTGATAGTTTTATCTTCTGAAAGAACTAGCTTAGCAGCTCATGGTTTGGAGGGAGGTATCTTCGAAGGATAATAATGAAACAGAGGGGTTCTAATAAAAGCAAAAGTAGTCCATGTGCCTATAAGTAAAGAACCAACTAAGTTAAAAGATTCCAAATTATCCCTGTCAACAGAATAGCAAGTTGTTAAAACAAAAAACATACTTTGAAATGTCTGTATGCCAATGCCAAAAATCTAAGAAGTAAGCTGGGAGAGAGAGTGTATAGCACTGAATGAAGAAGTAGACATAATTGGCAACTCAGAGACCTGGTGGAAGGAGGATAACCATTCCAATGGGACAGTGCTAAACCAGGGTATAAATTATATTGCAATGATAGAGTGGATCAACTTGGTGGCGCTTTAGTTTTGAGATGGCAGAGAATCCTACAGGATAAATGCACAGTAGAATCCTTATGGGTAGAAATCCCATGTGTGTTGGGGTAGAATATAGTGATAGGAGTATACTATTGTCCACCTAGACAAGATGGCGCTGGCCGTCCATTACTCCTATCATGTGACAGAGGCCGGCCAATGGCACTAATAGCCCCTGTCACATGGTAAGGGCAAAGGGCCACTGGCACCATTTTGTTTACTGGCAGCTGATGGCCCGAGAGCGGGAGATCGCTCCTGGGACCCCCGCTGGACCACCAGGGATTTTAGGCAAGTTTTATTTTTTTGGGGGGGGGGGGGGGGGGGTTCGGGAGGGTGGGGGATTGTAATTAATTAAATCTGAAGGGTTGGGGTGTTTTGGGTTTTTTTTGGTTTGGGACAGCCAAAATTAAATTGGCCCGAACCGCGGGAAATGAAATTTCCTGCGGCAGCCCGGTAACGAAGGCCAAACCAATCACATCCCTAAATGGTAGTGGGGCCATTTGTTAATAGTGAACATAACACCATCAAATTTGAATTAATGATTGGTAGGGAACAATAAGTAAATCTATAGCTCTAGCTCTGAACTTTCAAAAGGGAGACTTTGTTAAAATGAGAAAGATACTTAGAGAAAAAACTGAATGGTTCAGGTACAAAGGTTAAGCGTGTACAACAGATGTGGATATTGCTTAAAAATACCATCTTAGAAGAGCAGTCCAGATATATTCCATGCATTAAGAAAGGTGGAAAGAAGGCCTAATGACTGCCAGCATGATTAAATGGTGAAGGGAAAGAGGCTATTTTAGCCCAAAAAACTTCCTTCAAAAATTGGAAGAAGGATACATCTAAAGAAAATAGGAAAAAGCCTAAAGTTAAATGTAAAACATTGTTAAAACAGGCTAAGAGAGAATTTGAAAAGAAGCTGGCTGTAGAGGCAAAAACTCATAATAAAAGCTTTAAAAAATATACCCAAAGAAGGAAGCCTGCAAAGGAGTCAGTGATCAAGGGGTTAATGGGGCACCAAGAGAAGACAAGGCCTTCACAGAAAGACTAAATGAATTCTTTGGTTAGTTGTTTAAAAATGAAGATGTTGGGAAGATACCCATGCCAGAGATTTATTTTATTTATTTATTTAGATGGCTTTCAAGAGTGATGATTCAAATGAACTAAACCAAATCACAGTGAACCTGGAAGACGTAGTTGGCCAGATTGGAAAACTGAAGAGTAGCAAATTGCCCAGACCAGATGGTATACACCCTAGGATTCTGAAAGAACTAAAAAAATGAAATTTCAGATTTATTACTAGTAATTTGTAATCTATCATTAAAATCATGCATCAAACCTAAAGATTGGAAGGTGGCCAATGTAACCCTGATATTTAAAAAGAGTTCCAGGGTGATCAGGGAAACTATAGATTGGTGAGCCTGACTTCAGTGCTGGGCAAAATCAAGGAAACTATTCTGAAGAACAAAATCACAGATAGACATGGTTTAATAGGATGTAGCTAGTATGGATTTACCTAAGGGAAGTCTTTCCTCACAAATCTGCTACATTGTTTTGAAGGGATTAATAAACATGGATAAAAGTAAGCTGCTAGATTTAATATATTTTGATTTTCAGAATACATTTGACAAAGTCCTCCATGAGAGACTCCTAAGAAAATTAAAAAGTCATGGGATAAGAAGCAATCTCCATTTGTGGACTGCGAACTGGCTAAATCATCAGAAACAGTGTAAGATTAAATGGTCAGTTTTCTCAGTGGAGAAAGATAAACAGTGGAGTACCTCAGGGATCTATACTTGGACCAGTGCTTTTTAATGTATTTATGAATGATCTGGAAAGGGAAAGAATGAGTGAAGTGATCAGAATTGAAGATGACATAAAATTGTTTAATTTCAGCATATTGTGATAAATTGTAGGAGGACCTTGCAAGACTGGGACACTGGAAGACTGGGCATCCAAATGGCAGATGAAATTTATTGTGGACAATTGCAAAGTGATGCATATAGGAAAAAGTAACCCATGTTGTAATTGCACAATGTTAGATTCCATATTAGGAGCTACCACCCAGGAAAAAGATCTGGGCAACATAGTGAACAATACATTGAAATAGAGATGTGAATCGGAACCGGAATCGGTTCGGATTCCGGTTCCGATTCACATCATGGTTTTTTTTTTCGTCCGGCCCGATCGTGGTTTTGTTTATCTGCTGCGCCCGAGCCGATAAACAAAAAACCCACCCCGACCCTTTAAAACTAATCCCTTAGCTTCCCCCACCCTCCCGACCCCCCCAAAAACATTTTACAGGTACCTGGTGGTCCAGTGGGGGGCCCAGGAGCGGGAGGGTGGGTTTAGGGATTATTTTTGTCTGCTGTTTTTCCCGCCCTCCCCCAAAATGATAAGAGAACCCCCACGAACAATATCATGGGGTTTTTCTATCATTTGGGGGAGCCCTCGATTTCTGACGATTTTGAAAATATCGATGATATTTTCAATCGTCTGAAGCCCGATTCACATCCCTACATTGAAATCATCGGTTCAATGTGCTACAGCGGTCAAGAAAGCAAATAGAATGTTAAGAATTATTAGGAAAGAAATGTGAATAAAATTAAGAATGTCATAGTACCTCTGTATCGCTCTATGGTGAGACCGCACCATGGAGTACTGTGTGTAATTCTGGTTGCCGCATATCAAAAAAGATATAGTTGCACTGGAAAAGGTTCAGAGAAGGGCGAACAAAATTATAAAGGGGATGGAACGGCTTCCTTACGAGGAAAGGCTAAAGAGGTTAGGGCTATTCAGCTTGGAGAAGAGACGGCTGAGGGGGGTATTATAGAGGTCTATAAAATCATGGCTGCCCCCCCCCCCCCCCACCCCATATCTAGTTTTGACTTGGAGATCTTTTCTGACGCTTTGGGAGGCATAGGCTTCAGCCTTTATTGCCAGGGAGCCTGATGCACTGAGACTTGGACAGAGAGCCAGGTAGCATTTGGAATCACATCAAATATTACCTTTCTAGAGTTGTTCCTGGTGGTGGTATCGTTGCACATCTGAGGAGAGCATTTGGCCAACTGGAAGGTAATATTCTGGTGTGATAACCTTGCTGTAATGCAGATAATTAATCAGCAGGCCACTAAATGCACTCTTGTGTCAGAGCACCTATGAGTGATGGTGCTGAGTGCTTGCAATTGAATGTTTTAGCATGGGAGAAGCATATCTCTGGACTGTGCAACAAGATTGTCAACTGTCTTTCTCGTTGTAAGTGGGAAGACTTCCGGAGATTGGCACCGGATGCCGAGAGGTTGGGGATGCTCGTGACAGCACACCTCTGGAGCATTGGAGCGAGGACACATTTGACCTGCTGCACCAGTTGGTCTCGCCATCTACTTGGCGGACTTAACTGAAGGGCTTCAAAGAGGTCAAGGATTTCCTGGATGCCACAAGCCATGCATTTGGTCTCGCCTTGCCACTCAAGATAGTTGAATACATAGTGTAAGCTCAGCAGTAAGGCACATCTTGGGGCACGGTCCAGGCCAATTTGGCAGGTTATGCATTTTTCACCAAGATGAAGGTTTGCGGTAAAGCAAGTCCTTTCTGGATGGGCTAAGCTGAAGCCCTATGTGACTGACAGATGCAGGCCTATCCTGCATGTACATCTTCTGGCATTGTGGCAGGTTCACCTGTCAGTGGTCACTGACCAATTTGAAATAGCCTTGTTCCCGGCAGCATTCTCTATCACTTTCTTTGCTGCCCTGAGGGTGAGCAAGTTGGTGTGGCAGCAAGCTGTAGACAAGAATGCTCTGGTCTCCTGGCCAGTGATGTTTCGATCGAAGATGCTAGCTGTCATTGTGGATCAGGTGATCCAAAACAGACTAGATGGGGCGTGGCTTGTCAGTGGTGCTGACAGCAGTCCTAGGATTGCCCACCTGCCCCTTTGCAAACGCCTCACTTTGTTTCCCTCAGACCTAAGGGAGTGATACAATTCCTAGTGCATACTAATTCTCTCCCACTAAGCAGTTATCAATTCAATGCTGTCTTGAGGCACACCTTAGAGGCAGCTGGTATGCGAGTGGACCGATTCGTAACTCACTCCTTCCATATTGGAGCTGCATCAAGCACTGCTGCTTCTGGTTTCCCTGGCGCTGCCATACAGTGTATTGGCAGATGGAACTCCCCTGCCTTACATTAGGCAGGCAAATGGCTCTCCAGGCCTGACTGCGCCCTCATGAAGTACATCTGGTTGAGTAGGAGTGTGCAGGATGGGAGAGGGGTGGGAGGCTTTGCTTGTGTAATGCACTAATAACTGTATTGTAACTGTATTGTTTTAGGTCTTCATCAGTGAAGGCAGATGATATGGATCATAGGACACCCGTTCGTGTATTGGACTGAGCAGCGGACAAAGAATGGTGCCATCAGCTTGCATCTGGGCTTTGCTGCTCGTGATGTGTTCGTGCAATGGTTGGGCAAGAGAGGAATGAGATTGAGCCAACTCATCCATCTTCTGCAGCAGCTCCTCCCAAGGTGCTCCTCATTCACTTGGGGGGCAATAATCTGGGGGTCATTCTGGGCTGTGTACTCCTAGATTCCATGAGGATTGACATTGCATATATCTCATCCCTAATGGCCTGCACATATGGGTCTGGCCAGAGATCATCTCTCGTCGCCGATTCCTGGACTCACAGCTTTGGGGGCACTGGATGCCAAAGCTCAACAAGCAAATTGGGAACTTTGCTGAGCGCCATGGCAGTCTGCACATCAGACATGATTGGGTTTGTGTTGAATGTAAGGACATGGGCAGGAAGGATGGTGCATACCTTTCAGACATTGCGCAAGACCTGTTCCTGAATGCTTGGAAGTTATGGGAGAATAGGGTCAGTAAACCCTTGAGGAAATCGGAAGAATCAAGTGAAGTGAAATATTGTGCTGGTGAACCTAGAGTGAAATGTGTTGAGAAATTTGCAACTTTTTAAGATGAGTCGGGATATTGGTATATAGTTAGTATGGGATATACGTTGGTAGAAAATGTTGTGACCGGACATACATATACGCATAGATATTTAGAATATTTTTGGAATTAAGCTCTGTTGGAGGATTGAATAAAGGGTTAATAAATGTATTAGTTTTTATTATAGTGATATAATTAATCATTCATTTTTATAAAGAGATGAGATGCTGAAGGCTGGTGTATCCATTGGGAAGTGAAGATGGAGAGTCCCTATATATAAAATGTTAAATAAATAAATAAATAAATAAATAAATAAATAAAATAAATAAATATATGTGAGAAGAACCGAATAATATAACAGCTTGAACCCCTGATGAAACCTTCGGGTGAAACAAGAGCTTCTTGTCGGGAGTAGAGAGTACAAGAATACGATGAATAAATAATATTGGGAATAGAGAGAGTGTAGGGATACTTTGAATAAATAGCACTTGAAATTAGGGAGTTTTTTGGAATGAATATAAGGAGAGACTCTATAAATAATCAATGGTAACCAGTAATTGATGAGAATTTTTTATAAAGAGCAATATGTGAAGAGAATTTGCTGACATATTATTAGTAGTTTAAGTGCAATATTGATGAATATTTAGCAATATAATAATAAAAAATTGTTTCTGTATTTTAATAGATTTGTGATATGTGCAATATGTATCAATATCATTGTATGTATTAATATTGTTGGTATGCATGTGAGTGTGAATGTTTTGAGATCTGTAATATGGTGTAATGTATAAGTCGTATTAATGTTTTTTAAATTCATTGTTAATAAAATTTTAAAGATATAACACAGGTATATTGTTGACAATTATCTATGTAATGCTAATACCTGTTTAATTTACCCTTACATGTGTGTGAATATTTGACCATTGTGATCACTCTGTCTAATGACAGGACCACCCTGCTACAAATATTTGTATTTGGACTCTTGTGATCTGGATTGGCCACTGTTGGAATCAGGATACTGGGCTTGATGCACCTTTGTTCTGACCCAGTATGGCAGTTTTTTATGTTTTCCTTTGAAAGTTTGAAAAAAGTCTGAATAGCCACTAAAAGTATCCCCTTTTGAGACAGGAGATATTTAGTAAATCTGATATTCCATTGCTTTTCACCTCATGAAAGCCAAAACAGCTAGAGGTAAATCACCAGATAATCACTGGTACTACCATATGTACCCAACAGTAAATTTTAGACCTGAAAGTGAATTTAGCTGCATTTATTGAGCTTTCTCTCTTTCTGTATCTGGTAATACTATTGTGTAATAGTACTAATTTGTTGGGTTATATTCCAGGCAAATACAGTTACTTTATTTTAACTGCAAAATTAAAATCTACAATGAAAGGTTTAGTCCGATAACACTTCTCAATTAATCTCAAAGAGGTTGATGAAATAAGGTGTGATAAAATCGGCGATATTGTGTGTTAATATCCCTGTTAATTTCATGCAAATCAGTTTTTAACTAAATATTGTTGACTTGGCCATTATCAAAAAAAAGCTTAACTATACCTCCCTGAGATATAGTTAATCTCTATGTTGAAATGTATGCACATTTTGGCACCTTATTTAGCTATGCAAACACAGATAATAGGCTAATCTACATAATTATGTAGCTCATTACCTAGTTTTGCGGAGTTTGCGGTGAACTTTACACTAGCTAATTAACGTGAAATATGTCAAACAGCACATGCAAAATTTTGCAAATGCAGTAGTGCATATTATTTGCCTTTTTTCATGCATGAATGCTTTTGCAAAGCACATCATACCATAGTACATAACCAACAGCTATTTATGATGTTCTCCTCCTGACTAGCTTTGATCAGCTTTATTTATTTATCTTATTTATTCAAAACTTATATTCCTCATTTTCCAAATAAAACATTTGTCCAGGGCTGATTAAAACAGCTACATAATAAGACAAACAAACAATTCAGACCCATCGTCTTGCAGATTTATATTCTCCAGTATTAAACTCTTTTTTTCTTCTTTGCCATGAACAGTTTTCCTAGCTACTGGGCAATCTTTTTTCTTTCCTTAAGGTTACTCTTTTCCTTTAATCCTGAGCCACTTTGTGGTGGTTACAGCTATCTTATTCAGTCTCTTTCACTAAATTAACTCAACTCCTCCACTTAGAGACTTCAAATCCTGCACTAGCTGATGTCAGGTTCATCATTCACAATCTGGCCTGGAGGGACCAGCTGACAGAACATGTGTCTTACTGTCTTCAGCAGGACTGCTTAGATCTAAGTGCACTGAAGAATTTATATTTTCTTCTTTAGCCAATCCTTAATATTTGTACAAAATCAGAGATCTTTTCTTCAGATCTCTTGATCTTAACTAGCTTGTTTTGTGTTATCCAAAGGCCAATGTGATCATCTGCTAAAGTTTAATAGCAAAATTGCAGCATTTGTTCCACTAGGTATCAAAATGACCGGATTGTCTGAGGGGGGAGAAGTGGAGGATTTTTCTACTTCAAATTCTGAAATTAGAAAATAGTTCATCGTCCTAAACTATGAAAGCAGTTAAAGTGGCAAACTGAGAGGTTCTGCATAAGCATCCCTGCTGTACACACTCACTACAACTACTCTTGGGTATTGTTGCTTCTGGAAGAAGCTGCAGCTCAAGTGCTTGATTTTTTTGCTTCAGTTTCTGACCAGTTTTGCTTTGTTTTCAACCAGTACAGCAAGTCAAGAGCTTTTTGCTACAATCCTACTGAAAAGTGATGATGTACCATGATGTCATTAAGAATAGAGTGTTTATTCTAATGAATTGCCCATGAGCCACTTGGTGCAATTAAAATGCTAGTGTAAAAAATCCTTTGTTGAAATTGGGATCACTCTTACCATTTCTGACAGTCTTGTTGCACGAACAGCCCTTAAGCAGGCTTGAATACATTTTATGAACAACACTCCAGTGATCTAATTGAGGTTTTCATGTATTGCCTGGAAGCATCACTATGTATGTGAAATAAAACTGCAAAGAAGCATGTTTAAACGTGTATGCTACAAAACAATAATTTCTTGCTTAATTGTGACAGTTTATAACTGAAACAAATAGATAATCCTAAAATGTGTTGAGATCCATATTTAAGGCAAAAAAACAGAAGGGACTACCTTACACCGTGGAAAGACTTTTATTAGAATTGCCCGACTCAAAATACAAGCTGAGTTTCGCCAAAAGGCTGCATCAGGGGCTAAAACAATCAAGAACAATAGATATTACCACAAACATGCTCTATATTAAAAATTATAAACAATCTGCTAGAAAATGGATGATTGCTCATCTCTATGTAACTCTACCATAATAGTCTACACTCATAATATTCATATATAACATACATATTTAAATCATTAATGTGCAACGTGACCCATTCACTCTATTTTAAACCTACTACTATTTAAAACAAACATCATTTTTATAAAAAAATTGTTTTAAAAAATAGTTTTAAAAAATATATGAAAACACTGAAATCATTACCTTTATGCTGTAACCGTATACTCACAGCTACATATATCAGTATATCAATCTGACCATTAGTTGTTGCAGTAAAGCTGTTAATAAAAATGATCATTAAAAAACATAAAATGAGAGAAAGTCTCGTATACACAAATATATCAATAAATAATATTAAGAAACCATATGCATATCAAATCACACGTACAGACTATAAATAATATTCATAATACACACATCTAAAGCTGAAAATTATAAAAACAGCAATCAAACTATTACAGTAAGTTCAATATCAGTGCACTCATAACTTCTTCCATTTAAATGACAACAATGCAGATATAATTAAAACTGCCTGATAAATAAAACAAAATTGTATTGACAAATCGCACTAAACACATTTTAGCGCTAAAACCATTTTTTATCGCTAAAACTTAGTATAACACATAAATAAAGTCTTAAGCTGTTATTTTAGTAATCCCTAAGTTGTTGTGATATATATAACTAATACTCAATGAGCAGCTACAAAAAAAATTTTTTTACTTTACATCTCGCAAAAACTAGCACTGCAACTAAGAAAAATCCTCTGCTATGTTGTCATTTATATGGCGTTCTTCAAAAACAAAGTCTCACATTCGGACTATGAAAGAGACATAATACACACATCTAAAAACTGAAAATTATAAAAACAGAAAATAACCTATTAACAATGAGTTAAATATCAGTGCACTCATAGCTTCTTCTATCTAAATGATAACGTCACAGACATGAATGGCCATAGAGATAAATAATTAAAAATTAAAACTACCCGGTATCTGAAGCAATAATGTATTGACAAATCACACTAAACAGATTTAAGCACTAAAACCATTTTATATCGCTAAAACTAAAATAAAATCTTAAGCTTTTACTTTACTAATCCATAAGTTGTTATGTTTTTGCCTTGGCTACGTGGGACCACCTTCCGGTTTGTTTCATTGGAGATCCATATTTAGCCATGGATTGTCTGGGTATGTTAACTGGATAAACCTATCTGGGTAACTTAGACTGGATGTCCCATGGCAAAGCCATACCCAGATAAATAATAAACGCCAGCCCTGTTGCGGTGAAGACTTGTCATGGCCAAGTTGCTAGATGTTGTGTTCAGTCATGCATTGCAGCAAGAGTTAGATGGTATTCGCACAAGGTGTGTAAATATAATGTGCCCTACCTTTTTGTATGAAACAGTAAACAAACTTTCCTACCAAATACAGGGGGTCATTTATCAAATCGCATTAGGGTCTTATTGCAGGCGGTAGGACCCTAATGCCCGCAATAATGCCATAACGCATGCAATAAATAACGTATCACGAGATGTGTATGAATATTTTCAAAATTTAGTCAAAAGGGAGGAGTTTGGGCAGAGTTTATGAAAATGAGGGTTGTTTAACATTGTGTGCGATATAACGCCTGGCATTATGCCTGAAACTTGGTTTGTGATAAAAATTGCAAATCCTGTTTTGGGTGGGAGAGGGAGAGAGAGAGGGAGGGAGAGAGAACCTCTAGAGAAGCACACATATTAGTCAACCTTTTATACCACTGTATGAGGGGCAACCAGTAAATCGAGGTGAGGTTTTAGTGATGGCCTAGGTATTGGGGGCAATTTTACATGCACAGTTAGAGGTACGAGCAGCACAGATTCCATCAGTGAAGATTTGATGTCATTTGGAGTGATGAAAGGTGCACAGAGATGAGATTTGTACAATGTACTCTCGCCCTAGCTTGATGCACTCTCTATCTAGCTGCCATCAGGCTAGGTGAAGAGTACAATATACAAATCTCATCTTTGTGTACCTTTCATCACTCCAAATCACATAAAATCTTTATTGATATGTACTGTGCTGTTCGTACCTCTAACTGTGCATTTGAAACTGCCCCTAAAACCTAGGCCACCACCAAAACCTCACCCTGAGTTTCTAGTTGCCCCTCTTACAGTGGTATAAATAGTTTACTTATATGAGAGTCTCTCTCTCTCTCACAATGTGAAAATATTAGCGATGTGATAAATTTAAATAGCGTGTGGTGTGGTATCTTGAAAATGACCCTAACCACACCCTTTTTTTTTTAACGCGGGCACAATTTTTTCTATATTTATAGCAAAATCTAGGTCAAAGATAGCAAAAATAAGAATCAAACATAAACTCATTAATAAACGATCAAATAAGTTTTATTTTTGAGCATCCTCTTTTCAAGGCTTTTGTTTCTTATTTGGCATATAGATGCTTCATAGATAAATAAATATTGGTTAACTTATTTGATATTTTCTTTTCTTTTCTATTTTTTTTAATTACAACAGGCAAAGAATTAAATATTCATGAAACAGTTATTTAAACTGTAGCAATGGCTCCAGAACCCTTTCTCGAGGTAACAGTTGTCTCTTAGACGCTGAAGAACTTGGCGAACTTCAGCACGATGGGTACTCAGGTTCTTGGAATAGATTAGGATGTCGTCGAGATAGACGATCACACAGTTGTTGAGCATATCCCGAAACACTTCATTCATTAGGTTTTGGAAGACCGCCGGCACGTTGCACAAGCGAAAGGCATCATTAGGTACTTGTAGTGGCCATCACGCATGTTAAAGGCGGTCTTCCATTCGTCCCCCTTGATTCGGACCAAACTGTAGGCCCCACGAAGGTCCAATTTTGTAAAGATCTTGGCCCCCTGGAGACGATCCAGGAGTTCTGGGATGAGCGGGAGAGGATAGCGGTCTCGGAGAGTGATGGAGTTGAGACCCCGATAATCTATACAGGGCCTTAATGAGCTAGCTTTCTTGGCCACAAAAAAGAATCCAGCACCCGCTGGGGATGTGGATGGACGGATGAACTCCCGATCTAGGTTCTCTTTGATATATTGAGACATTGCTGGGGTTTCAGGTAATGATAACGGGTATACCTGACCTCTGGGAGGAACTGTGTCAGAAAGAAGATTAATTGCACAGTTGAAGGGACGGTGCTTGGGTAGAGTCTCTGCTCTCTCCTTCGAAAAGACGTCTGCATATTCGGCGTACTGAGGTGGTAGTGGCAGTGTGGTAGCTGCGAGCAGGAGCTGTGGATGAGGCAGATTCTGAAGGCAAGTAGAGAAGCACTCAGCCCCCCACGTGGCAATCTGGAGTGTCTTCCAGTTATTGGTAGGAGAGTGATTACGTAGCCACGGGAGACCTAACACTACTGGATGAACAGCTTTCTCAAGAATCAGGAAGAAGATCTCTTCTTCGTGGAGTACTCGTCCGGAGAGTCACAGGAGTTGTGCACGAAGCCACCTGTCCAGGCAGAGGATCCCCTTGGATAGAGGAGAGCAAAAGCAGTGGTGTGCGATGGACCACCGGAAGTTGCAATTGCTTGACCAGTTTGGCTAGGATGAAGTTTCCTCCAGCCCTGGAGTCGATAAAGGCCAGAGTCGTGAAGGATCCCCCCAGAGAATTGGAGGGTCACTGGTACTGTACATTGGGGAGTGGGATTGATGCAGCCTAGGGTCAGCTTCCCCAAGACAACTAGGCCCGAGAGTTTCCTGGACGTTCCGGGTACTGGGCTAATAAATGTCCCTTACTACCGCAGCACAGACAAAGTCCGAGAGTCCTGCGCCGCTGTTTCTCTTCAAGTGTTAAATGGCTTCGGCCTATCTGCATAGGCTCCTCACCGTGACCCAGCGGGGTCTTAGTGACAGCTGGAGAGGTCAGCAGACAAGAGAATGTTGGAGCCAAGGGAACCACTCGGCATCCTGGTCTTAGCTCCTTCAAGCGCTGCTGAAGACACCGATCAATTCGGCCCGATCAGCTCGACCCTCCAGCTCCTCCAGCAACTCTCGAGCAGCCAGCTCATCCTTTATTCTGGAAGCCAGACCCTCTAAGAAGATACTCCATAGACTGTCATCCCGCCAGCCCAGTTCAGATGCTAGGGTGCGAAATTCCATGGCGTACTCAGCCAGAGTACGAGAGCCCTGGTGGAGATGGAGCAGTTCCAAGGCGGTGGTGGACTGGCATCCTGCTTCATCAAAAACTTGCCAGAATGTCTGGAAGAAGCAGGACAGATCTCCGTGGAGGTTGTCCCCACGTTCCCATAATGGAGAGGCCCAGGCCAGGGCCTTACCATCCAGTAGAGAAAGGATGAAGGTGGTCTTAACCTGGTCATTGGGGAACTGTGTGGGTTGAAGAGAAAACCTCATGAAGCAATGATTTAAGAACCCCCGGCAATGCTTTGGATCCCCAGTGTATCTGGGCAGAGCTGGTAGATGCAAGGGTGGAAAGGAAGATGAGAAAGGCACCGGCGGAGAGGCAGAGATCCCAGGAGTGGCAGGAGGATCCAAACAATTGGCCAGGCGCTCTACAGTGGTTGCCACTCCAACTAACAATCCCACTCGAACCCCATACTTCCAACAGGGTGATTAGATCCGCACACAAAGGAACTCTCCAGGCACCCCCTCATAAATCCGTCATTCACAAGTCCTTCCAAAAATGAGCACTGTCCACCGCGGGACCGCAACTATGGAACACACTTCCCGCAGAGCTTCGCCAGGAACAATGTCTGCTCTCCTTTAGAAAGAAACTGAAAACCTGGCTGTTCTCTCAAGCCTACCCCTGACAAATTCTTCCCCCAACTATTATAGAAAAGAACTGTTATGCTTGAACCACTTAGTTAACTGTCCATGCTAATCAATGGTGTACTATTTCGTTTTACTCTTAGGAGAGCTCTGTTTAAACTAATTCTTCTTCTTTCTATTGTCCTGTTTGATAATCCCTGTTCATTGTAACTTTCTCTCTTCTGGTTATTGGTTTCCCCTGGTTATACTGTAAACTGGTACGAGAAGACTTTGTCTTGAGCATCGGTATATTAAAAGAATTTAAATAAATAAATAAATAGACACTGCTGTTGCTGCTAGAGGCATTGAGCCAGACCAGGAATGGCCTGTAGACTGGACAAGCCCACCGGGTCCATAGCCTTAGCATGGTTGTGAAACCTTGGACCAGGATGGGGGTTAGTGCTACCCGTCACTGGTAGGTGGCAAGAGTAAGGTCAAACCAACTGGAGCTTCACCTATACCAGCCCTCATTCCCCGCAGGTTGAGCCTTTGGGTACCGGGGCCAGCAGGTCTTAGGTGCGGGTTGCCTCGGCGAAGCAGGAGAGATGAGATGAAGACATGGTCGGGAGTCCGGCTCAGGGCTGGCAGAACAAGATGTAGAACAAGAGTCCAATCCGAGGATCCGGGGCAGGCAGCAGACAAGCAGAGACAAGGAAACCAGGCCAGGGGTCAAGACGGGCAGCAGATGAGTGAAGGCGAGAAGCAAGCCAAGTGTCGGAACCAGTAAATCAAGCCGAGGAGGAGGACACAGGAACTGGAGTACGAAGGAAGGAGCGAGGACCGGACCGGAGTGGAGCAGGAACAAGAGCTGGATCAGGAACTTCAGACAAGAACCAGGAGACAACGGAACACAGCAACTAGCACTCCGAGGAGACGACCTGTTGCTAAGGCAAGAGGCTGAAGACTGAGGCTGGGTTTAAATAGCCTTCAGCTTAGATGTCATCAGAAAGGGGCTGGACTGGAGTTTCCCGCCCTGGGCCCTTTAGGAGGTGGAGCCTCCCGCGCGCTCCTAGGGAGAGCTCTGCAGGAAGCAGGGTAGTGGCGTGCGATCCACGTGAGAGGCCGCAGTCAGTCAGCCCCGTAGTAGGGGACACCGCGCCGACCGGGAGGAGCACCAGCAAACAGCGGGAAGGTAGGGGGGACCGGCTGTGGTCTGCCGTGGCTGGGACCCACAACACTGTCTATGTTACAACTTTTCTTTCTCATGTTTCTGTGTTTTTACACTTTTTGAAGGCTTCTCTCTCTTCAGAATATAAAACCATTAGTTGCTTTGCTAGCACACTGGGATCTTTGCTTGCAATGACATCATAGCCTGGGAACACCATGGCAGCCTGACGCTGGTCCACCCACGCCAGCCTCTGAATCAGGTATTCCATATTTTTATTTATTTATTTTGGGCACCCCATTTACAAAATCCTAAGTTGCCCAGGTAAGTTTTTCTGGATAAGTTAGACCAGCCCTTTGACATGACTAAAGTTATCAGAATAATTTATCCCCATCCTCCAACGCCTCTGATTTATCCAGGTAAGTTTAACTCAACTAAGCATGTACTCAGTGCGATGAAAATATTTTGCCCATGCAGAATTGGCCCTACAAGGCTGAGACACCATTTGTCAGAATAATAGTGATCTCTGCAGAGACAAAAGTGGGAAAGGGAAGGAAATCAGAGTAACTTTGGGTAATGCAGACTCAGAAACAAGCAGAGACACACTGCACTTGTGACTTCAGAGCAACAAGGGGAGCTCCAGAAGTGGAAAGGTCCCAAGTGAGCACAGAAATAATATGGGCTTGCAGACAGGGCCTATGGCTAATGTAATCCTATAGTGAACAACACCTTGGGAGAAAGGTGAAACTGACTTGGGGTGCGGTGAGGAAGGGAAACAAAAGGCAGCTGCAGAGGCAGAAAGGGAGAGAGAGATAGCAGGGCTTGGAAGGGTCAGGTTCCTATTACACAAAAGATGGAGCAGTCAGAAGGGCAGGGGGTGGGTCAGGAAGAACTGTGGAAAGCTTAGGGCTACCACTCCAGGTAAAGCATAGGTTCTTTAAAGCCTGGAGAACCTTTGACTCAAGGCTGGCTCAGGGGGAAGGGCATCCTACAGTCCTAAAGGGAGTTTATGGTGATTGGGCAAGCCTGGATATAACACATTTTGTATAGGTTTAGGAGCCCTGTTATAAAGAATGAACTGAATTGCATTAAGAAAAACATAAGAAAATGCCATACTGGTCCATCAAGCCCAGCATCCTGCTTCCAACAGTGGCCAATCCAGGCCACAAGAACCTGGCAAGTACCCCTTTGCTCAAAGCCTGAGCAAAGGGGATCACATGCTATATCCAAACCAAGCAGAAGTTATCACTCACAACCCCCAAGCATTCATAATAAAACAGATTTGCAAAGATTGAAGTCTTATGTTTTTCTGTAGTCTGCATATCCAATTAATTCATATTTTTCATTGTATACAGAGAAAGACATTAAAATTAATTAGAAAGAAGACGTAGCAATAAAACTTTCTACTCAGTTTCCAAATTGAGACTGTGTAGATGGACTGAGTTCAAAAGGAATATCCAATATTTTTCTGAGCAGAGGAGGAGATAATCTATATTATCTCCTTGTGTGTCTGTCATAATTTCCTACCAAACAAGCAACTAAAGATGCCCCAGTAGGGTTTTAATGTGATGATATTTTGTTCAAATTGGATGTGAGTTTTCACTGCATTTCTTGCCTTACCAACATGAAGAAGATGGCATGGACGAACATTAATATAAACAATCTGCCAAGACTTACAAGTTTTAATAGATTTCAATGTAATGTAGCCATCAGTGGGATGTAAAAAAACTTTAATGCTCATAGACAGATCACATGTTCCACAATTTTAGAGAGTAATTTTCAATAGTGAAAACATATGTGCATAAGTTTGTGTGTCTAAAATTAAGGCTGCTTTTTATAAATTCTGTGGCAGCAGTCTCACAGTTTATAAAATACCACATATGGCTGCCCCGAAAGTACTCGTGTATGCATCAGAACATGCACATTTTTTAATGCAGGAATCTGGACATGTGCATCTTTTTTTTTTTTTTAAAGTACATGTTTATGTTTTTTCTTCCTTTTATTTTGGCCACTTGAGGGCTATTCCAACCTTACTGCCAAGAGTTAAATTGTAAGTGTATGCTGTGCCACTAGGGGGTGCTGTGAGAAAGGAAGCAAGGCATTACTGGGAGAACTTACAGAGACATCGTGCTGTTGAGAGTTCTGGTCCCCTCTGCTCATGACAATCTCAGTTGGCCTGCACCAGCTATGTCCATTATCCCTGCAGGAGGTGGTATGGAGGGGAACTTTCAAAGTGTTTTGTTTTTTTTTCATGAGTAAAAAGCCATATACCTGCAGAAATCATTTTCACTACTATCCGCTGTATGTATTATTTTGGAAACTTATGTACAAATTGTCATGCTAATAAGATTTCCTGAATCTGACTTTAATGCTTCTCTGAGACCAGCCACTAGATGAATTTTTTTCTCCTCTCCCCCTCCATCCTCCCTTCCTCAAGTTACAGAAATTATTTCAACAGCATTTCCAGCCTGTGAGGAAGCCATTGAAATAAATGATAGTGTGTGTGAGCTGTGGTTTGCACAGGTGCCTTTGTCTTTCCTATATTATTGACACGATAGCTACAAGAATGCAGAAGATTAATTAGTTACTGTCTAAGTAGAAACTTCAACTTCAAAAATACTTCAGAAGCAGTGGGAGTTGAAGAGTGAGAACTTCCAGAGAGGCTGCTCCATTGCTGTGAAGCAGGTTTTGTAGGGGAAAATACCGCATTCTAAATTCAGTGGAGAATTTCAAGAGAGGTACTGATGAGAAAATTTACAGATTACTGTGAAGATTGCCAAACAATTAAGTTTATGTGTGTAATTTGTTAATTGTTGCCAAAAGCTCTCTTTAGCTGGCCTTGAAGCTGAAACTGAGTGTATAGTTAATGAGGTTACTGGGCTAGAAGGAGAAAGTCATTCAGGCTTATTGGTTAAGGGTGGTAACAGCCGCATCAGCAATATAATTGGCAAAGCCCAGAAGTCATTTCATGGCTCAAAAACAGACAGGCTGTATTTAGTACAGGACTGCCTTCTGTTTCATTGGGTCTGCATTGTGTTCATTGTGTCCATAAGTAGGCCAGTACTGGAAATGATATACACTAGGAAGGGTAATTGTGCCTGCTTGAAGAGGCATTTCTCTAACTTAGTATATAGGTGGTGTTCATGCAGGCGCTGGAGTACCTGTTTTACGTGCCCTCTGTGTGAGGTCAGAGACTTGGAGAAAATAAGGATGTCACTTAAATAGACATAGGAACATAAGAACACCTTGGAGGAGTATAAAAGGTCCCAAAAGATATTGTTCACAGATTTTGGAAGTCTGCTGGTGCATTGCAAAGTCCAAAGGTCATTACCAAGAATTGATAGTACCTGTCTCTACTAGTATTAAAGGCAGTCTTCCACTCGTTCCCCTTTTTAATGCAGATCAGATTGCCACCTTAAATCAGGCATCATACAAAGTTGTCTTAATTTGAAATAACCTGTAGATACAATTGAATTCAGTTGGGGAATATAACTTAAATAGGGATCAATCTGAAAATCTAAGTTCCAAACCTTATCAGCAACAGGGATGCTAGTTCCATTAACAGATAGATTAGATACATCATTGTATCTTGGTTTTCTAGAGATCCAAAGTATCTGAGTCTTATTTAAGTTTAAGACTAAAGCATTTCTTTCCATCCAATTATTGATACTACGTAAATATTCTGTAATTTGCTGTTGTAATAACTGGAGGGAGGACATTAAGAAAAACTGCTCTAGCTTTTAACTTTCAAAAGTGTGACTGATAAAATGAAGAAAACAGAAAAAACTAAAAGGTGCAGCCACAAAGGTAGGGACGGTAACTTTCAAATCAGCGCTTGGGCCTACTTTGGTGCATTATTGCTGGCACGCCCAGATATATGGCCATTTTATAACTTGTGTGCACACATTATAAAGTAGCTTGGGTGTGCGCACATGCGTGCACAATTTTAAGTGTGCATGCACCAAGGCACGTAGATCAGGTTTCTACTACATTAAGGGTATTTTAAAACTGACATGCGTCCATGCCACGATCAGTTTCACCAGTTCATCCACCAGTTCATTGAGTGTTAAGCTAGGTCTTCCAACCCCCCCCCCCCCAGTTTAAAAGTTGTACTCTTCCCCGGTTACCCCAGACCCTTTAAACCCCTCTGAAAAGGCTTTTTTTGTTTTTAATAGTTACACCTCCTCCATAGCAGAAGTAAAGTTAAACGGCAGAGGATCTGGGTGTGCACCGAGGCGTGTAAGTATTTACACGCTCATCCCTTGGCCATGCCCTGAAAAGACCGCCCCCTGCTCAGACCATGTCTCTTTTTGAAATTGAATGAGATGTGCGCACAGCAGGAGATACGCGTGCATCTGGGCAGCTTTTAAAATTTGGGGGGCGCACGCAAACCTGACTTGTGTGCACATCCCCCAGTTGATGTGCATGTTGGGGTTTGTTTTTTTTAATCTGTATTGGGTTTTTGTATACAAACATTAGTAAAATACAATTGAACAAGGAGAACATATATACATCTATGAAGTAGCTACTAATAGAGCACTTTAAAAGAACCTCTAAGACTTTTCGTCAGGGGTGGACCTCATTTAAAAATATCATCATAGAAGCCCAGACCAGATACATTTCATGCACTAAAAAAAAATGGCAGGAAGGCCAAATGACCACCAGCATGGTTAAAAGGTAAAGCGAAAGGGGCTATTGTAGCCAAAATAAATTCTTTCAAAACTGGAAAAAGGATCCAACTAAAGAAAACAGGAAAAAACAAAGGCACTGGCAAGTCAGATGCAAAACACTGATAATGCAGGCAAAAAGCAAATTTGAAAGAAGTTGGCCACAGAGGCAAAAACTCTTTTACAAATACATCCGAAGCAGGAAGCCTATGAGGGAATTGATTGGGCCATGAGATGATTGAGAGGTAAAAAGGACACTTATGGAAGAGAAGGCCATAGCGGAAAAACTAATAGGTGAATTTTAAAAGCCCTACTTGTGCCAAAGCTGGGACAATTGTGAGTGTCTCGGGCCGGCGCTCGCCACATGGATTTTAAGAAGCATCCGAGTATGCGCATATTTTCTGGTACGTGCACAAATCACAAAGATTAAAAATTGGGCAGGGCGGGGAATGGGCATGGTCTGGACAGAGCATAGATGGAACATGGACATTCCAGGAAGGTCACTTGAAATGTGTGCATAAGTATTTACACGCACAAGTACATGCTGGGTTCTCCTACCACGTAACTTTACTTCTGCTATGGATGGATGTGTAAGTTTTAAAATAAAAAAAAAAAATCAAGGCTAGTCCACAAGATTTGAAGGGTCGGAGCTAACAGGGTAAAAGGGAGGCTATCTAGCTAGGGGGGTTAGGAAGTCCTATCCTTTACTGGGGTAAACTGGGAATGAACTAAGGATATGGATATTTGCGTCAGCGCATGTGCCTAGCAAAATCCCCCACTTACGCGATAGAGGCGGCATTTATGCGTACATGTGAATCCGTATAAAATTGCGCACACATATACCCGCGTACTGCCGATTTTATAATATATGCACATATGCTATAAAATGGCTGCGTCCACTTGCGCGAGCTGGCATACGCGCATACATCTGCGCCTGCATGGCTGTTTAAAAGTTACCAAGTGATTACTGAGGAGTATGATGGGGAGATAAGTGTGCCAGAAATGGTATTTCATGGTGATGATTTGGAGGAACTAAAGCAAATCGCAGTGGGATAATCTTTTCCCAATTTAATTAATCTCAAGTAAAATCCCATTTTTCAAACCTTAGTCTGATTGCTTTGTATAGTCATTCTCCTTACTTTCCTTGTTCGTATCAGATGGTACCTCCATACCCCTCTCTTCAACATCTTGATGATATGGATGTGGTTAACACTGGATCTTCTCCTTCTTTCCCACAAGAATGAACCTGGATTAATTTCTCTACAGGACTTCTATAGTTCATCCGTGTTCTCTGGTTACTACTCCTCTTCCATAAACCACACTGAGCCCCTGGGCCCCAGATTACTCAGGCAGGTTGTATAAAGACACCTTTAGAAAAAAGGGAAATCAAAAGAGAGAACAAAGGGTGAATAAACTTCCTCCTCCAAAAATGCAAACATTCCCAAGATTAGGCAAAGATACCCCTTCCACTTTCCTAAACTTAGTTCTTAACCCTAGAGTCCCAAGGGTTCTTCCCTAAGAAAAACAAACAAAAGAGGGAACAGCATCGTGACATGCGGCTCCTACAAGAGATAATTCAAAAGTCCACTCCCTAAGATAGTGGCAGTGATTTATATACTTTGAAAGCTCACCATCTCAGCCTCCCTCATGTGGTAGCTAAAATGTACAACGCAAATGGAATAATCCCTTTAGTAGAGATCCTTTGGGCTCTCTACACATGTATTTTTCAGAGCCCTTCTGGGTAGGAGTTCCAAAAGGCAGGTGCTGCTCCCATGCTCCTGTTGTGGGTGTTTGTTCTTTTGATGGCAGCATTGATATTGAGGATCCTAGTTAGGATCTTAGTGGTCTGGAAGGCATGCATAAGGATAGCATTTTTGCACGAGTAGATAGGCCTGTCTTCACTTAAAGTCGAATATCAGTGTCAAAGATTTGAATTTCATTCTGTACGGTATTGGTAACTAGTCTAGTTTGTGTAGAGCGATGTATGGTTTGCATCCTTCTATCAGTCGTGCAGTGAAGTTTAGTATTATTTTTTGTCAAGTTTTTGCTAAGACGTTTTTCCAATCCCATTCCAATGCAATCAAACAGAGTAAAAGAAAAGAGGGTTGTAGAGGCTGGTTCCCATGATTTTTCCATGGGAAGAAAAGGAAAAATAAAAATTGTCTTTTTTTAGGAAATAATGGGCCGGATTTTAAATGCCCTGCGTGTGTAAATCCAGCCGAATTTACACGCGCCGGCATGCCTATTTTGCATAGGCCACCGGCGCGTGCACAGCCCTGGGACGCGCGTAAGTCCCGGGGCTTCGTAAAAGGGGAGGGGGCATGTCCGGGGTCAGGGGGCGGTCCGGGGCCAGACCGGGGGGCATGGTGCCGGCCCGGGGGCGTGGTCGAGGCCTCCGGACCATCCCCCGGGTCGGGTGATGGCGCGCGCAGATTTACGTCTGCTTTCAGCAGGCCTAAATCTTCCAACAAAAGGTAGGGGGGGGGTTTAGATAGGGCCGGGGGGTGGGTTAGGTAGGGGAAGGGAGGGGAAGGTGCAGGGGGGTGGAAAGAAAGTTCCCTCTGAGGCCGCTCTGATTTCGGAGCGGCCTCGGAGGGAACAGGCAGCGCGCGCTGGCCTCGGCGCGCGCAGGTTGCACAAATGTGCACCCCCTTGCGTGCACCGACCCCGGATTTTATAAGATTCGCACGTATCTTATAAAATCCAGCGTACTTTTGTTCGCGCTTGCACAAATTTATAAAATCTGCCTCCCCGGGAGCTATATATTCATGCTCAGAGTTGTAAAATGAAGTCTCAAAAAATGAATGTTGTGTATCTAGGAAGGTGAATAGTCATTTGTGGGTGGGAGTGGAGATGTAGAGGACCCTAATAATGGAAAGAATAGGTGGATTCCACTTCCTGTTCACTTTGAATATCTTATTTGGACTCTCTGAATAGTTCTTGGAGTGTTTCAAAACACACCAGATAGTGTCTGAATTTTCCATTTTATGACAGCAGATATTCTGAAAATCCAATATTTTAATGCTAGTTGCCACCTCGAGGCCAAAACCTCTGGGGTGAATTGATGACTTGAACTCAACGACATTTTTTATTTTCAGCTCAAATATCTTTTTCATGCCAATTGAAATTCAACAAAAATAAATATCTGCCATTTTTTTTCACAGCTGAGACCAAAATGAGTTTGGATAATCTAATAATCCCCAACAGGTAGATTTTAAAAGCATTGCTCGCACAAAAACGGCCCCATACACATGTATGTGGGCCAAGGGTGAGCAAAGCAAATTTTAAGAAGCTGGGAAGAATGTGTGTACATACCTGTGTGTGCATCAAGAATAAGGAGGCAGAAAAGGGGCGGAGCATGGGTGTTCCGGGGTGGGGCCAAGACTAATGTGTGTAACCCCCGAATTTTGCAAGGCTGAACATGGCAATGTGTGCCATGTTACCTGCGTAACTTTACTACTGGTCCTGATGAGGTGCAAGTCTGGAGATTTTGGGCCAGAGGAATGATACATGTGTACTCACACACACAATATAAAATTAAGCATATTAGTATGAGTGTTTATGGGCGTATGCACACTTTTTAAAATTTACCTGTAAGGTAATAGCTTTTGGTTTGATTTCTATAGAATTATGCACAGTTACTCCTAAGTATGGAATACTTAAGTTTTATAGCAAATCCTGGACTGATGCATCTCTCATGTAATCTGATCACAAATAATTAAGTAAAAAGGTGAAAATTACACATTCATTGTCAGCAATAATGGTAAAAGAGGAACAAAACAAGTTAAGAGTTTGGTTTTAGCACATAGTTTTATTATAGTATAGCAATGGCTTTCCTTGTGACAACTAACTTTTCTCATCAGTGGGATAAAAATTTCTATATTAAAATAGTACCAGTTCATTGCATTCACTGCAATATGTAAAGCAAATTTACCACATCTGCTGTGCCTTATTAAAAAGGATTTCATTTCCTAGGTGGATAAAATGAGCATTGTAAAAATGAATAGCCTCCTGAGGATTAATTATCCTTCCTATACCTTACTTACTCAGGTTTCTCGATTGGCTTGAAATAATCTGCAAATGTAATATCTCAGATTTTATCTGGGACAGCATGTTGCCTACGATTTCTTGGAAAATGTTAAGTCAGATCAAAAATGAGAAGGGACTTGCTTTATCACTTATTATACAATCCTTTAGCTTTGAGCATCATCTGTTAAAATGGTGCCACACCCACAAAATCAAAAACGGGAAGCAGAGTAAACAATAGTTCACTCCAGATGCTGAACAAAATTATCATTTCTAGACGTGGGGAGGGCGATAATGGAAGCCCTTTCTGTAGGTATAATAGCGAGGTCAATATTCAAAAGCCATTTAGATAGATAACCTAATAGTTATCAGTTATCAGTCTAAACGGCATACTTGGCTATATTTAGCCTTTCTGCGGCTAAATTCTGGTTACCCGGCTAGAATTTAGTCAGATAAAAAATAAAAGAGGCGTTGCGGGGCGTTCTGGGTAAGGGCTAAGATATCCAGCTAATCTAGCCACATTTTGGGTATATCTGGCTAGGTTAGCCGGATAATTTTAGACCTGCTCTAACTCAAGTCTAAAGTTATCCAACCTTGTTGGCCAGCTGTATTGGCCTCAGCATTTTCCCCCATGTAAATCAGGGCTTTATTACCTGTCCTGAATGCAGGCAAAATTACCCATGTTGTTCTACAATGCAAGTAATTTTGCCCGCATTCAGGACAGGCAATAAAGCCCTGATTTACTTGGGTAAAAATGCTGAGGCCAATATTCAGCAGGCCGTTAAGTGGGCAAGTTACCCAGCTAATATTATCCGGATAACTTGTCTGGTATATTCAGTGGGATAAACCTCCCGCTGAATATACTAGTGTAAAGTCATTCAGCTACATGTATCCGGCTAACTTTGAAACTTAATTGACTGTCTTTGAATATAGCCGACTAGATTTTTAAAGTCAGCCGGATACATGTAGCTGGATAACTTGCTACTTATCTCGATTTCTTTAAAAGATATCCGGGTAAGGAGCATTGCATTAGTTCCAAAAAAAAAAGAAAAACACACAAAAAAATCAAAGGGCTCGCGGCATCAATTCTCTGATAAATTGGAATTGCTGGCCCAGAGCTCCTCAAATACATATGTGGGCCATCTGTGACACCCCCCAACCCTTGCACCCTTTTCCTGTTCAGCAGTTTTTAAGTGTCTATTGCGCCACAGCCCTGATTTTGAACCCCCCAGTCTAAAAACATGTCTTAGCTCCCCTGATCACCCATCCCTTCCCCCAGACCCCATCTCATTCTACCCTTCCCCCGGTGATGAAAATTAATCTCCGCCAGGAGTGAGGGTCCCACTCACCTGCTCCAGCGCTGCATCTGATAGGCAGGGCTGGAAGCGTAAACTACGCTCAGTTTACACTTCCCTCGTTTTCAAGTTAGCCGGATACATGTAGATGAATGACTTTACACTAGCATATTCAGCAGGAAGTTTATCCCTTTGGCTAACATTAGCCAGATAACTTGTCCACTAAATGGTCTGCTGATTATTCGCCTTAGCATTTTTACCCATGTAAATCAGGGCTTTTACCTTTCTTGAATGTGGGCAAAATTACCCATGTTGTTCTACAACGCAGGTAATTTTGCCCACATGGTAGAGGCATTCCAGGAAGTGGGGAGAAGACAGGAGATGGAACAATATGCATAGTTTAGCATAATCAAACCTTATGCCAAAAAAATGACTAGCACAGAAAGCAGTCACACATTTCTGCAGATAACTTTTGAGGGGGTCGTAAACAAAGCAAAAATACCTGCATATTTTTGCTTTGGGTGCAAAACCCATGGGTATAAGGCACCAACGCAGATAGATTAATCATTGCCCCCAATATACCTATTGTAATAGAAGAATCTGTTCATTAGGGTCCTGGCTGCAAGGCCCTAGAATGCATGCAGGTGCACTGAAGCCTGATTGACAGACCCATGAGAGCATAGGGGAGCGCCAATTCTGCTGAGTACCTTCTCTCTCTAGGGAACCAGGATGTGCTGAAGGAGATAAATTGAAGGGAAACATGGAGACTCCAGTGAAGAAAACGTCAGTCTCAGGGTGCAGTCCCTCCCTAGTCCTTAGAGACAACAGGCAGTTTCAGACACTTTGATCAAATCTATATTAAGGAAACGAGAAGTCCTGGCAGGACCTTGACACATGACAAAGAATTTTGCCAGCAACCTACCTGGGCTTTCACTAGACTCAACGATCAGCTTGTCTTTGAAAGACTTCTGTATGCTGCACCTGTGCAAACTTGATTTTAGGATCTTGGATACAACACCTACGCTGGCATTTCCCGTGTATATAAAAAGATGTACTGTAATATAAGTATCAGTAGTTCAAACTGAGCCAGCACTTTCTCTATACTGGTGAAGAAGGGTAAACTCTGAACCTAGATGATATCAGATGGAAAAGGATCAAAACGCAGTGGACCCCATCCCGCCATGGTCTGAAGGGATGCTTCGTGGGGCAGAGGTGGACAACCTCCTGCCATGGCCCGAAGAAAGGCCTGGTGGACTGCAGAGGATCCCTTCCTGCCACAGCCTGAAGAGAGGGGGAGTTTGTGTGTATGTGTGTGTGAGAGAGTGAGGCCTGAGTATATGTGTGAGCTTGTGTGCATGTGTGTGTGTGAGCCTGTGAGCATATGTGTGTGCATGAGAGCATGTTTCGTGTGTGTGCGTGTGAGAGAGATAGCTTGTGTGTCTGTGTGTGAGGGAGAAAGTGCTTGTGAATGTAGTAGAGAAGGAGTGTGTGAGAGCATGAGTAAATGTATGAGAGAAGGAGAGTGTGAGAGAATGAATATAAGTGTGTGTGTGTGTGATGGGATACACAGCCTGTCACCAGTCTTGATGCCACACACACACAGCCATCCACAGCAGCCTGCTACCCCCCCCCCCCCCCCACCTCCCATACACCTACCATACTCAGCTCTATCTCCTCTAGCCACACATATCCCACCACTCACTTTAGCTGTACACATACACACATCCTGCCACCCACATATAGAGATGTGCATTTGTTTTTGCTGAATTGAAAAATTGCAACGAAATTGTCCAATTCGGCATGTTTCAGGGACCCCGAAAAAAATCAGGATTTTCCTGTTTTTTCGCAAAAAAAGAAAATTAGGTCTTACCTTAGTTAATTTTCGTTCCTGTAGTACCACGGATCAGTCCAGACTCCTGGGTTATGCCCCCCCTCTAGCAGATGGAGACAGAAGTTTTCAAACAAAACTCCGCCTATATCTAGGCTGGTGCCACCTACAGTCTGGCAGTCTTACTTAATGTCAAAGCAGATGAAGCCCCCAAAATCACTACAAACGAACTATATACAGGAACCTACCAACCAAACTAACGGCTCCACTATCCCCCAAATGGGACCAGAACCAGAGCCATCGATAACGGAGAAAGAGAAAACAGAAATAGAAAGGAACCAAACAGTCTCCCCCAGACTCTCCGTCAGAACAGCAGACTCGACGGGCGGGACTCTGGACTGATCCGTGGTACTACAGGAACGAAAATTAACTAAGGTAAGACCTAATTTTCTTTTCCCTGTACGTACCCGGATCAGTCCAGACTCCTGGGATGTACCAGAGCTACCTTAACTAGGGTGGGATCCGGAGAGTCCCGCTCTGAGCACCCCTGCCCCGAAACCGCCGGTACCTGGTGCATGAACATCCAGGCGATAATGACGCGCAAAGGTATGCAACGACTTCCAGGTCGCTGCCTTACAAATATCTTCCGCAGAAACCTGACTGCACTCCCGCCCAGGAAGCCGCTTGAGAACGCGTAGAATGAGCCTTGAGCCCCGCCGGGACCGATTTGCCGTGCAGCAAATATGCGGAACCAATGGCTTCCTTCAACCAACGGGTAATAGTAGTCTTGGAAGCCGCCTGCCCGCGCCGAGGACCGCCCCACAAGACAAAGAGATGATCCGACCTCCGAAAGGGGTTCGTCACCCTCCAGATAACATAAAAGGGCTCTCCTCACGTCCAGGCGCCGCAAGTCCCGATAATTCGGAAGCGACCTATCAGCCTCAGAAAACGAAGGCAAATCTACCGTCTGGTTGAGATGAAACGCAGAAACCACCTTAGGCAAGAAGGAAGGTACCGTACGAAGCGACACTACCCGAATCCGTAATCCTCAAAAAAGGCTCCCGACAAGACAAGGCTTGGAGCTCCGACACCCTCCTCGCTGACGCGACTGCCACCAGGAAAACTACCTTCAGCGTCAAGTCCTTCACAGTAGCTCCTCGGATGGGCTCGAAGGGAACGGAGCATAAAGCCTTCAGAACCAAATTCAAACTCCAAGAAGGACACGGAGAACGGAACGGAGGCCGCAATTGCTTAGCCCCTCGGAGGAACCGCACGACGTCCGGGTGCGCCGACAATGTCCTCCCCTGGACCTGTCCACGCAGCAAGGCAAGGGCCGCGACTTGCACTCTAAGCGAACTGGCAGACAAGCCCTTCGCCAAGCCATCTTGGAGGAAATGCAACACCTCCGGCACAGAAGCCTGCGTGGGCCGAATATCCTGTGCCAGGCACCAAGTCTCAAAGACCGTCCACACCCTCACGTACGCCAGGGAAGTGGAAGGCTTGCGTGACCGTAGCAAAGTCGTGACTACCGCATCAGAGTACCCCCCGCTTCTTCAACCTACGCCTCTCAAAAGCCATGCCGCTAGACAAAAGCATTCGACCTGGTCGAAACAAACGGGACCCCTGATGTAGCAGGTCCGGCACATAAGGAAACCGAAGGGGAGGCTCCAGCGCCAAGTTCTGAAGATCCGCGAACCAGGGTCGCCGCGGCCATTCGGGAGCGACCAGAATCACGGGCGACGGATGAAGTTTCTATGCGCCTCAGCGTCCGACCGATGAGGGGCCCACGGAGGGAAAACATAGAGGAGCACCCCTGTCGGCCAAGGCAAACGCGAGGGCATCGACCCCTTCCGCCCCCGTCTCCCGGCGGCGAGCAAAAATCGCGGAGCTTTGGCATTTTTGTACGTCGCCATCAGATCCAGAACAGGTGTTCCCCACCTGGCGCAAATTTTCCGAAACGCTACGTCCGCAAGTTCCCATTCGCCGGGATCTAGCCGATTGCGACTCAGGAAATCCGCCTGAACGTTTTCCCACGCCCGCAATGTGCGACGCCGCTATGCATTGCAGATGCCGTTCGGCCCATGCCATCAACTGTCGTGCCTCGGCGGCCACTGGTAGACTTCTGGTGCCGCCTTGCCGGTTGATGTACGCCACCGTGGTCGCATTGTCCGATAGAATCCTGACCGCCCGGCCTCGTACCAACGACAAGAACTCCCGCAGGGCTAACCTCACTGCCCTGGTCCTCCAACCGATTGATGGACCACGTCGCCTCCGTCGGGGACCAGGTGCCCTGCACCGAACTCCGGAGACCACACCGCGCCCCAGCCGTACAGACTGGCATCCGTGGTGACCACCGTCCACGAGGGCACAGTCAGCGATATGCCCTTGGTCAAGTTTCCGGTACAGAGCCACCAGGCCATGCTGGAACGAGCCGAATGCAGCAGCGGCAAACGGAAGACGGAACTGGCTCCGACACCGGATTCCAGCGGGAGAGTAAGGCCAATTGCAAGGCCGCATATGCGCGAACGCCCAAGGAACCAATTCCCGCGTGGACGTCATGGACCCTACCATTTGTAGGTAGTCCCAGACGACCGGCATGGGCTTGGCCAACAACTGTCTGGCTTGGCCCTGCAATTTGACTCTGCGCTCTTGCGTCAGATATACCATGCCCCGCCGAGTGTCGAACAACGCTCCCAAAAACTCCAGGGATTGCGACGGTTCCAGCCGACTCTTGGCCCGATTGATTACCCAGCCAAGGTTCTGCAACAAATCGACCACTCGCTGTACCGCCAACCGACAGAGACGCTCGGACTTCGCCCGAATCAACCAATCGTCCAGATACGGATGCACCAGACACCCTTCCTTGCGAAGATGAGCCGCTACCCACCACCATGAATCTTTGTAAAGGTTCGCGGGGCTGTCGCCAGCCCGAATGGCAGCGCTTGGAACTGGAAATGCTGCCCCAACACTGCGAACCGAAGGTAGCGTTGGTGGTCCGCGCGGATTCCGACGTGCAGATACGCCTCCGTGAGATCCAGAGTCGCGAGAAACTCTCCTTGTCTCACGGACGCGATGACCGATCGTAGCGTCTCCATGCGAAACCTTGGGGACCCCGCAAGCACCTGTTGACGCCCTTGAGGTCGAGGATCGGACGAAACGTGCCCTCTTTCTTTGGCACCAGGAAGTAAATGGAATACCTGCCGTCGCGCAGCTCGCGGAACGGCACCGGCGCAATCGCGCCTAGGGCTAACAGATGCCGGATTGTGTCCCGGAACGCCTGACGCTTCTCCGAGAACCCGCATGGCGACACCATGAAACAGGGAAGGGGCCGCTGTGCAAAATCTAACGCGTAGCCGCGACTTATCACATCCAGCACCCACTGATCCGACGTGATCTTGGCCCACTCCCTGGCAAACTGCATCAACCTGCCGCCTATCACCGGTACCGGAGAGTGGGCCGGCTGCCCATCATTGTGGTAGCTTCCCGCCCGGGGTTCCGGACCCGGTCCCGGGTCTGCCAAACCGGCGGCCACGAAAGGACTGCGTGTACGACTGCTGTCTAGCCGCATTGTGGCGAAAAGAGGAGACCGCCCCTCGCGCATTACGGGGCCGACGACCCCCACGGAATCTACCTCGCGTGGACGGCGTCCCCCTTGATCGCGGTCTGTCCTCCGGCAGCCGATGTATTTTGTTCTCGCCCAAAGACTCAATCAAATCCTCCAGTTCCTTACCAAAAAGCAACTTCCCTTTAAACGGCAACGAACCTAACCGAGCCTTCGACGAAACGTCCGCCGCCCAATGGCGGAGCCACAACAAACGCCGAGCCGATACCGCGGAGACCATCGCCCGAGCCGACGAACGGAGCAAGTCATGAAAGGCATCCGCGCTATAGGCAATCACCGCCTCCAGACGAGTCGCCTGCAGCGCTTCCTCCTGTGACAGACCTTCGTTAGCCGAAAGCTGCTGGGCCCACCTGAGCCCTGCCCGGAGAGAGAAACCGCTACAGATCGCCGCCCTTACACTGAGCGCGGAGACTTCAAAAATTTTCTTAAGCTGCACCTCCAGCTTACGATCCTGCAAATCCTTAAGAGCTGTCCCTCCTGTTACCGGGATGGTGGTCCTTTTGGTGACCGCCGCCACCGCCGAATCTAGTTTTGGAATCTTAAACAGCTCAAGCGCGTCCTCTGTCAGGGGATAAAGCTTATCCATGGCCTTGGACACCTTCAACCCCAGATCAGGAGTGTCCCACTCCTTAAAAAGTAAGTCGGACACCGAAAAATGCAATGGAAACGCCGTCGGAGGTCCCCTCAGCCCCAACACCACGGGGTCTGTACGCCCTAAGCGCGATTCCGGTCGTGGCAAATCTATCGCCAATTCCTCGAGGATCGCCGGAATCAATGGCGCCAACTCATCGCGCCGAAATAGACGCACCACCTTGGGGTCATCCCCCTCCGTGGCGTGGAGACCACTCGCCCCACTGGCTCCCTGATCCCCTTCTCCGTCAATGCCTCGCGGCTGTGACTGCGGATCCGGATCCAGTTCCTCCGGATCCCCGGATTCGGACTCCGACTCGGCATCCCCCCCGCGGAGCCCCCAAACGGAGCGGGCGTGCTCCCCCGGGGGATCCGAGACCGGGAGAGACCGGGCACGTCTCTTAGGGTCCGGTCCCCGAACCAAATCCGGCGCTCCCCCGCGATCTTTTCCTGGCCTGCCTGCTAGCCTTAAAGGCCTTATGCATTACCAGCACGAATTCAGACGAAAAGGAGTCAGAGGAGCTGCGATCCGGATCCTCCTCCGGATCGCTAAGAACAGGAGTCTGGTCACCCTCGGGAACCCGCCTCTGTGGGGACAGAGCGGGAGGAACGTCCTCCGGTCTCCCGGGCGACGGGGGCGCCTCGCAACCTGGCCCTGCTGAGCCTAAAATGGCGGGTTTTCCCGCCGCTGAAATTGCCGCTGCCAAAATGGCGGCTGTTCCCGCGCTTCGCGGGAACGGACCTACGGCCCCCGATTTACGTCCCGAAGCCTCCGGCAGCCGCTGCCCCTCTGCGCTAGCGCCCGCTGAACCGCCCTCGCCGCCCGAGACGCAGCCTGAACAAAGGCTGTCCCGGGATAGGCGACGGGCCGCCCCGCAGGCCCTGCAAACCGGCCGCCGCGGCATGCTCTCTCAGAGCAGAGAAAAAACCACAACAGTAGATACCCGCGGCGCCGATCCCGTTCCCCCTCGCGAACCAACGAGCAGGAGAGAAGAGGGAAAGCAAGAGAGACAGCACAGAAAAAAAAAAAAACAAACCAAGTAAATAATTTTTTTTTTTTTTTTTTTTTTTTTTTTTTAACCGTTCGCCACCGGCTCCGGGACCACCTGGGGGGAGTGACCCGAGTTCCCCGGTATCACCCCCAGGCTAAGAACGCTGGCAAGGGCCCTCAGCCCACCCTCAGCGAGCTCAACTCCTAGGAGGGAAGGCCCCCGCGGGACCTTACCCCACCCCGGGAGGAGACTAGTTCGGACCTGCAGGCAATCAACTGCGGTCCGAGCCTCACAATCTTCTACCAGTCAAAACAACTAAGAAACTAAAATCAAACCTTCCTTTTTTTTTTTTTTTTTTTTTAAACTAGGCCTCAGCTCAGACTGCAGGTTTGCACCCTCTCCACCTGCTAGGAGACAGAAGAAGACTGCCAGACTGTAGGTGGCACCAGCCTAGATATAGGCGGAGTTTTGTTTGAAAACTTCTGTCTCCATCTGCTAGAGGGGGGGCATAACCCAGGAGTCTGGACTGATCCGGGTACGTACAGGGAATTCGTTTTTCCGATTAGTGCGCACTAACGGGAGTCAGTGCGCACTAACTCCCCGTTAGTGCGCGCTAAGTCCTGTTAGTGCGCACTAACAAAAACTAACAAAAACTAACAAAATCTAACGGTTTTTGTTAGTGCGCACTAACAGGAGTTAGCGCGCACTAACTAAAAATCGATTTTTCGCGAAAAAAAAGACCCGAACAGAAAAAAACCGACATTTTCCATGGCGGCCGAAAAACGAAGAACGACACGAACACAAAAAACTATGCACATCTCTACCCACATATTCCCCAAAGCCTTACCCCATTACCTTCAGCCACATATATATATCCCTGTTACCCCCACCCTAGCCACAAACACACTCCATGCAACCCAGCATGTAAATATTTGAAGATAAATTGATATGCACCTTATTAAATTAAATCTACCTAAAAATGTGCCAAAAATGTTAACTCACATGGTGAAAACACCATTAAAGACCTATTTTAGTGCCTGCCAAATACAACTAATTGCCTGAAAAATAAACCCCTAAATTTGCAATTCATAAACCTCTAGGATCAGAAGCCCTACACGTAACCCAACTTCCCAGTATCTTTATGCGCACAGAAAATGGGTGTTCTGGGAGGCAGAGTAGAGTTGGAATTTACATGCATACTTTTGATTTTAAAAAGTTTCCATGCAAATTAACCCACATATGTTACTATTATAACTTTGTGCAGGTTAGCCTGTGTGCTTTCCTAGGGTTAATCTTCAAAGTCAACTTATGTGCATAAGTTTGCTTTGAAACTTGTCACAACTTATGTGCTTTGGAAATACGTAAGTTAGCCAGGTTGCCCTCATAATGTATAGTCATCAGATTAATGTTAGGATAATTCAATTCCAATTTGACCCTTCGTTCTCTGTGCACCTATATTTATGCATGTATGAATTTTGGTTATTGTATGTTTCCAGTATTTGAATGACCTGCAATCCTTTCTTCAGTGAATAAACTGCATATGCAGCTTCCAAGTTATTTTGTACTGATAGATACATTTGAAACTTACAGCACTTCTGTCCACTGGGGACCGAGCTGAGATCACCAGCATATTTCATAGATGCCATCAAATAACCGTGATGACCTCGAAGTGAAAGACTCAGTATAACATTACCAGTTCCCCAAGTCACAGCCCTCCAAACTCATTTTGAAAAAGAAATGAAATAAGAAAACCTTCACTAGGGACTGTATCAAATCTATATAGATATAAGAGCCATACAATTTTAGGCTTGTCATTACAGATTCATTGGGTAGAAATTTCAGATGAGGAAGCAATTCGGAAAAGGATATTTTATTTCTCTCTACCAAAGAGAAACCATTAACATTTTGAATGGATGTGTATGGCTTCAGTGAAAAAAGAAGTAAAGAGTTCAGATTTGTGTTAGTACAAATTCCTGGACATACAGTGGAGCTATCCAAATATAAATGTTTAGACTTCGCACAAATACAATTATTAATTATGCACGGCTACAAGTACTTCACTTCTATTATATTCTCTCATTTTGTTTTAACATGTACTAATTTATTTACCTCATTTTTGTTTTTAACAAATATATGTAAAATGTTTCTTACAAATAAGAATGTCCTTGAGCTGTCTCATTGCTTTTTGAGTACTTGGGAAGGTAGGGTGAAGAGGAAGGGGCTAAGGCAAAAGTTTATGTATTTATTTAATTTCAATTTATAACCCACATGGCCAGCAAAATATTCCATGCAAACTTTACAGCAATAATAAAACATAATAAAGCATAACAACCACCATATTATAACGCAGTAAATTGAACCCAATTGAATTGTGTCTGTGGACATTTGGGCTGAGGCAGAATTGGCTGTACTTGCAGGGAGGAGCCCTGCAGGTTCCTACCATTGGTAGGCAGACTGGGGCGAAGCACAAACCAATCAGCAATTTCACCTATACCAGCCCACATTCTCTTCGGGTTGAACTTTTGGGTGGTGGGGCCTGCAGGACTTAGGTGGGGATCTCTGCAGATGGCAGATGAGGTCATCCATAGTAGCTAGGGTCGTAAGCAGGCGGGAGTCAGGTGTTATGCGAGGTCCAGCCAATGGTCAGAGGCAGGCAGTGGTCAAGTGTATCTGAAGTCCAGGCAATAGTCAGAGGCAGGCAGCAGTCAGGTTTATCAGAGGTCTGGGCTGAGGTCAAACCAAGTATCTTTCCGAGAGAGGAGAAGAGGGACAGATAGATGGGGCAGGCAGTCAAGGACAAGAATAAGTGGGTAACGTAGATGGATCAGGCTGGAGTGAAGACACATAACAAACCAAAGACAGCTGGAACGAAGACTGATGACATGGCTGGAATGAAGACAAACACTGGAAGCAACATGTTCTACTCTGAAGTAGCTGAACCTGTTGCTGAAGCAACAGGTTCAGTGAGTGATGTCATCAGGAGGTACCCCGGGGCTTTTCCCGCTGGGAGCCCATTAAATGTAGCGACATCGGGTGCGCGCGCGTGTATAAGGAGGAGCACTGCTTGTCGGAGTCCCTGGCGTCCTGCCATGTGGAGCACTGGTGGTGCTTTGCCGCACTGGAGTGCAGTGTGTCCTGCTGCAAGGAGTCCCGGAGGCATTTGGCTGCATCAGAGACCAGTGGGGGCTGCTGAATGCAGTGGGTCGCGGGGGCAGCCTGGGGGATCTCCAAGCATAACATGAATTATTAATATGATAATAAAAATAATAAACTCCCATCGTTTCCTTTTCAGTTTTTTAACTTTATGATCCTGCATAACCTCTGTAGAATTGTTTTGCTATCTTTTTATTGAAGAGATTTTCCCACATTACATTTGGAAAAAATGTAAAGGACACATTTCAAGAAGCCAGCAAAGAAATTAATATTTCTACATATGTCCAATTCCCTTCATATTCTGGAAAACAACTCTTAGCATGGTGAGAGAAGAGAATCTTGCAAACGGTATATAAAAAGACTGAAAGATCGCCGGTGAAAGCAGAGTACTCAAATTCCCTTCAATATAGCCTTATTTTTTATCACATCCTGTTTTAGCAGATTTTATGTTAAATCTAAATCTATTTCTTAGATAGCTAAATAGTATTAGACCTATAAATTAAAAAAACAGAAAAGAAACTAGTGTGAGTGTCCCCCTCTCAATCAACTCTAAGAAAGGGATGTTTCCACCATCAAAATGTATTTACCACAGCAATTTTCTAATTTCAGAAAGCAAGTAGTGGACTAGATAAAGAATTAAACATACTCCAGGAGAGAACAGCTTGTGGACTGACTACCGAGCTGTCGATTCATGGAAGAAAACGTTTTTTACTTGGCAGTCAAGTACTGGATTGCAGGGCAACGTTGGTGCATGACTTAGATGGTCCTGTATCTTACATAGCAAACACAGTAAATAAAATAACAACCAGTTATCAAGTACTCAACCTTTTTCTATAGTACTTTCCAAAAGCCTACCTTGCCCAACTAACTGGACCACTGGTGTGTGCAGAAGCTCTGCTCACGATAGTTGACATCGGCAAACGTCTCTGACGCCGGAGATAAGAGGAGAGGACTGTAGGTGGACGCTTGCTGGCGGGACTGCCCCTTCATGGGCCATGTGTGAGGCAATGAGTCAAGTGTTTTGTTATTAATTTGAAGGCTATTGTTTTTACCTGGTTTTGATGACCGGATAGTATTTGATATGGAAGTGGGAAGCAATGACAGGGTAATCCCAGCATGGCATGGATATGAAAGGTATGGCGACCTAAGTAAGTCGGACAGACGTAGGGGTCAGCCGTATGGAAGGGCATTAAAATTTCTCACAAAACTTCGTATATGGAAATGGCCTATATACATGTCCATTCAGTAAGAAATAAGGAAGTAGAAATTGCCAATTTCCTGATACAGTTTGATTTAGAGTTTTTGTTTATAACAGAGTCTTGGCTAAAGGAGTCAGATGCTGTTATAATAAATGGGATTTGTCCTATGGGCTATGCTTCTGAGGGGTTAGGGAGTGCAAAGAAACAAGGTGGGAAGGTTGTAAATACATTTAAGAAATGTGAGAGAGTGAAAAAGCTAGCAATGAAAGAAAATACCAATTTTGAAGTTTTAGTTGTAGATCTTCTCTTTAGTGTATTTGCCTCCTGCAGAAAAGATATCTGTGGTTGACGATTTAATTGAGTTGCTGACCCATTTATGTATGAATTATCAAAAGTTGTTTATTTTAGGTGATTTTAATATGCATTATGAAGCTGTAAATGTGGGGAGTTTTTAGCTACAATGAAAGTTTTAGGGTTAACACAGCCAGTACAACAGGCCACTCATTGCAGTGGGACATATATTGGATCTAGTTTTATTGCCAGAGGGCTTAGTTCCCTATATGATTCAAGATATCAAAAATAGTTTTATACCATGGTCAGATCCTCATCTACTGAAGTTTAGGCTGAACCAGGGAGGTCCCATGCAGCGCGCTAGCGTGGAAGAGAAAATGCGCCGACCACAGAGAAATGCAGAGTTGTTTGTTCAGAGGTGGAAAGAAATGGAAGAAATAGCTGGGGGCTCATCTCTGGATAAGACGGTTGAGTGGTGGAACATTTGTGATGAAATTGCTCTACAGAAGGTGTTTAAAAGGTGAGTGCATACTGCGAATGTACCTTGGAGCTCCTGCCAACTGATAGCACTGCGGAAGAAAGTGCATAGTGCCGAAAGAAAATGGAGATGTAAAAGTGCTGCTACAAAAGATACATATCTTGTTTTACTTTGAGTATAAGCAGCAGGTGTTGAACTAAAAAAAAAAAAAAAAATGTCTTTGCAGCCAAAATCAGTGCTGCGGTGAGCAAGCCATTGGAATTATTCAATGTGGTGAAAGGATTATTAAAAAAAAAAACCAACAATGTGCGGTTGAGGTAAATTTAGTTGCTAAAGAGTTGGCTACATTTTTTTCGAACAAAGACTGAGACAGCTTGTACTGCGCTTGCCAGGTTTAATGGCAATGGAGGGATAAAAAGCTCTGAGAAGGGCACACAAATTTAATGACCAAATGTTTGCTTTTTTAACTAAACCAAGATTATCTGAAGTAATAGCCAGTGTTAAAACCTTAAGCTGTATTTTAGATCCCTGTCCATTTATATTGGTAAAGAATTCCTTGTCCCTGCTCTAAAAGCATGTTATGAATACGGTTAATTTGTCATTGAAAGATAGATATGTCCTTAGTGAAGGAAAGCAAGCCACAATTCACCCTAGTCAGAAAGAAACTCGGAGGTCAGGATGAGGATGTGGCATCCAACTATTCAGCTATTTTTAAATTGTGTTCCATAAGTAAGATCATTGAGAAATGGGTACTTATCCAGCTTGAGGACTTCCTGGAGGAGCGTACGATTATAGATGAAGGGCAGTTTGGGTTCAGGGAATTTCGTGGAACGTAAATCCCGTTAGTCTCCTTGTTGGCTGACATCTTTAAGGACCTTGATAGCGCTTGCATTGAAATGTTAGAGCAATTAGGTGTGGCTGTTATTAGAAAAACTAAGAATGATTGGGATAGGGGGAAGCATTCTGCAATGGTTTATATTATTTTTATCAGAGAGGCGGCAAAAAATTGTTTTTAAGGGAATAGAATCTGATTGGCACACTAAACCCACAGACGTACCACAAGGATTGGCTCTTTCCATTACCCTTTTAAAAAAAATATATTTGTACAGTTTTTGCGAGTGTTGATGAAAGACCTAGAGTTAAGATACAAAATTTATGTAGAGGATGTCCAATTTTAAATCCCCAGTGAGCAATCAGGAGTATTTTCAGAGTCCAGATATATAAAATGCTGTAAGACCATTAAAACATGGTTTCTAAATAACCAATTGCTACTAAGTGAGAATAAAACTACTGTTTTACGGCATGGGAGGAGAGAGCACCTCCAGAAATCAATAAATGTGCCTGATCATTTGGAGATCTGTGTTTCAGATTTAGACAGCAATCTGGGGATATTGACAGATGAGAAATTATCATTCCGGAGTCAGGTCAAGAATATATAAAAATCAGCATTTTATAAATCCATATAGTGAAACCTTTGTGCGCTTATTTACTCCCCCTGGCTTTTCGCATAGTGGTCCAGGTGTTAGACCTGAGTATCACAGATTATTGTAATGCACTGTATGCGGGGTTTGCCAAACTTTCTGTTGAGAGTTTTACATTTGGTGCAAAAGGCAGCAGGGAGGATGATTTTCAAGCTAAAAATGGGGTATGCAAGCAAAATCGTATGAGAGCTGCACTGGCTGCCAGTAATATAAAGGTCCCAGTTCAAAGTGATGTGTTTAGTACATAGGGCTATATATAAGAGATGTGTTTAGTACATAGGGTTATATAAAAGTGATATGTTTAGTTCATAGGGCTATATAAAAGTGATGGACTCTGTGCTATCCGTTCATGACGATCGCAATCTAAAAAATCATTTAGTGTACCATCGAGTAAAGATTATAAACTGCAGCACATGCGATTAAGCAGTTTTTTCCCAATGTGGGACCAGCTCAATGGAATAAGATTCTGATGGAAATGAGACTAGGAAAGGATTTTAAAATGTTTCGTCAGAAACTAAAAGCATATCTGTTTGTACAGGCTTATGGGGCTTGATATTTCTGGCATATTCTTTTGGCACGTTGTTTGACAGAGGTGTAAGGGGTGTTGTGCATAGATATGGTTTGGTATTTTTTTTAAAAAAAAGTGATATTTATGTATTGAAATTTTACCTGATTTTGTGTGCAGTGTAATGTGATCCACTTTGAACAGATTGAGGATTTGTGGGATACAAGCATTGTTTAAATAAATAAATAAATACTAATTATCCTAGAGGTACATCTAGTAAAGAATCATCAGATTTAACAATAATACACAGACCAAATTTTGTGTTTCTAATCATTTTCCATCTAAGAACTCTACAGCAAAATTATAATCTGAGAATAAAGTAGTACTTCCATCCCCAAAGGTTTTGCAGGACATCGGAGTTTAGTTTGGGGCCTTCATTTTACAATAGATCACTTTAGCAAGCTCTGGAGGAAAGCACAGTTTGAGGAGTTTGAACAGAAAGGTTAGGAGGTAGGGATGAATCGAGGTAAATGAAGGGGCGGATTCGGGACAAGAGTGTGGGGATGAGGAGTGGAGGGCAGGCATGAATGAGAGGATCAGAGAGGGTGCAGGGGAGGAGGGAGAATGAATGAGGGGATGGCGATGGGATGAAAGAGGAGGGGTTGGGGTGGTAGGGGCAAGAGTGAATGAGAACATTCAAGTAAGTGGGGAGGAGGGAGCGTGAATAAGGGAAAGAAGGGCAAGAGTATGCTGATGGGGCAAAAGAGTGAATGAGGGCCTCAGAGAAGGTGCAAAGGGAGAGTAAATGAAGGGATTGGAGGCTGTGTGGGGGATGGAGGGAAAGTGAATGAGGGGGAACAGAGAGGGTGCGGGGGGAGAATGGAGAGTGAGTGTAAGAATTGGGGGGAAGTAAGTGAGGAGATTGGAGGAGCTGTGAGGTGTGAGTAAGGGAATCAGAGGAGAGAGTGTAGAGAGAAAGTGAAGGATGAGGGCTGTGAAAGAAGCAATTGCTTCCCTCTTCTTATCCTGGATCCCGTATTCCAATCCAGAATCTCCTCTTTTTCTACCCTCCTTGACCCCCAACTAACTCTCCTCCACTCATTCACTTTCTCTGATTCCCCCTTTCCTCCTCTTTTCCTGCATCTCTATCCCCTACCCATCCTGCCTGAGATTCTCTCTCTGAGATCCCCTTTCTATCCCCATCCCTCAGATCCTCCTTTTCTCTATTCACCTCCTCCCTTCCCAATATCATTAATGAGATCCCTTCCCCCCCCCCAAAAAAAATAAAAATGAACCAAATAAATTAACTGGACACATAAATAATAGGACTTTATTTTCATAAAGTAAATTTAAAATGTACATTAATATGCAAATATATGCACAATTATTGAAATTTGCCAAATATTTGCTGCAGAATTATGAAACCTCTCCCACACAATTTGCTAAAGAATCTTGAACACTTTGGCACAGGAAACCAGGGGCTCTGAGTAAGATTCTCAGTGTTAATAAAAGAAATCTACCTGTCAGGTGTTGGCTTTTAGACTTTTTCTTGTTCACCCAATAGTTTCCTTCTATTCCTTTGGGCTTCAAGCTCAATCAGAAGCAGGGCTGGGAACTGGTGCCATGAGCCTCGATTTGCAACTATCCAGGGATTTTTCCCCTATTGTATTTTATATTGCCTCCAACCTTTCTCTTTGTTCAGTCCCATCAGTGACAGTCTAGGGGACCATGAACCAGGGCTCCTTTCTGAACGCTGCAATGGTGGGCCCTAAAATCCAGCCACTGTCACCACTGCATGATGGCTATGACTCCCTTCCCAAGGGTCCGCGAGCATTACTTCTGCGGGATCCTCTGCCCCAGTCGACTTGGGCAGGGGTTTCTCAACCCCATCCTCGAAGCACATCTAGCCAGTCAGCGTGGGATGCATTTAAAGTATCTTTAGACCAAGAATAGGCAATTCCGGTCCTCCAGTGCCACAAACAGGCATTAGATAAATTTGTATACAATGGAGGCAGCACATGCAGATCTATCTTATGCACATTCGTGGCTGCTGTCTAGAAAACCTGACTGTCTAAGTGTGTCCTAGGGGTGGGTTGAGAGCCGCTAGATTAGGGGAGTGGAAGACATGAGCTGTGAATTGCACCCTCAGGTCCCTCCACATGGCAGTACAAAGCGCTGCCACTGAACCACCAGACTGGCCCCAGTGTTTTTATACCTAATACCATCTGCACTGAGTGCCGCCCTCTAGGCGACACATTTATTTTTCTGAATTAAAGAAACATCACATGATAAATGCTGATCTATTTATCACATTTTAGTGCATGCTGGCAGAATGCTCATTATTCCTCATCATAATGGCCAATATTGTACTGGTGCAACCACATTAAATGTCATTGCGGATGCAATAACCACATTTAATGCATCTTTAAAAGAGATGATAAAAACTGGAGTTTTAAAAAAAAAAAGGCAGATGGAATTGCTATGATTTACGATATTATAAATCTTAAGCCTGAGTTTTGAAAACTCTAGAAATAACGGATTCCTTGCTTTTACAAGGTGGATAAAAGAAAATTTTTATTGCTTTATTGTCTTCCTGTACCAGAAAACCTGTCTCTTCTGGAAACTATGGAACTGATATCGGATGGTTCAGTACGATCTGGAAACTTGATAGCTCTTGGTGACTTTAATATGCATGCAGACAATTCAATAAAATTAGTGGAAAAATATTTTTTTTTACTGCTCATTAATAATCTGGGTTTTGCCAAGCATATGCATTATCCTATTCAAACTGCTGGGAACTTCTTAGACCTTGTATCTTGGGAAGGCTTATGCCTTCTCAGGAATCAATGTGCATTATATTGCTCTCCTGGACTGATCACGCCTTAGTTACTTTTTATATTAATACTGATGTGGTTGCTTCCCATAGATGAAGATTTCACTTACCCCTAGGAAATTTCACAATATTAATATGGATTTACTAGCAATAAATCTTCAGCAGTTTCCAGATTATTTTGACAGGAGTTCTCTTGATAGTCAGATTGAGACCTGGCATACTGTTCTTAGGTCAGCTTTAAATAAAGTTGCACCTTCAATGCACCATCTGATCAAAAGAGCATGGATTCCAAATTGGCTTCCACCTGGTCTAAGGTTATTTAATGGACAAAACTAATAATTAGAATGCAAATAGAGAAAGAATAGTTCTAATTCCAATTCTGAATTATATAAAGACAGCATTGGGAGATTACAAACTGCTAACAAAGACTACTTTGCTACACAGTTATGAGCAGCAGACAATCAGCCAAGCCAGCTTTTTAAAATTATTTTTATCTTTTTCAATAACTAGACAAGTTCCAAAAATCTCTGGGATAGAAGTTTATCCTAAAAATGTGGTCTCAAGCCTGGAGTTAAATTAGATTCAAAATTCTCCATGAACAACCATGGTCCAAGCCTCATTTTTAAAATCTTCATTATGAATGCCAACTTAGGTCAATCTTCAATAAATGAATCTTGAAGCCATTGTCCATTCTCCTATTCTAAGTCATTTATATTATTAAGAACATAAGAAAATGCCATCCTGGGTCAGACCAAGGGTCCATCAAGCCCAGCATCCTGTTTCCAACAGTGGCCAATCCAGGGCATAAGAACCTGGCAAGTACCCAAAAACTAAGTCTATTCCATGTTACCATTGCTAATGGCAGTGGCTATTCTCTAAGTGAACTTAATAGCAGGTAATGAACTTCTCCTCCAAGAACTTGCCAATCCTTTTTTAAACACCGCTATACTAACTGCACTAACCACATCCTCTGGCAACAAATTCCAGAGTTTAATTGTGCGTTGAGTAAAAAAGAACTTTCTCCGATTAGTTTTAAAAGTGCCCCATGCTAACTTCATGGAGTGCCCCCTAGTCTTTCTACTATCCGAAAGAGTAAATAACCGACTCACATCTACCCGTTCTAGACCTCTCATGATTTTAAGCATCTCTATCATATCCCCCCTCAGCCGTCTCTTCTCCAAGCTGAAAAGTCCTAACCTCTTTAGTCTTTCCTCATAGGGGAGCTGTTCCATTCCCCTTATCATTTTGATAGCCCTTCTCTTTACCTTCTCCATCGCAATTATATATTTTTTGAGATGCGGCGACCAGAATTGTACACTGTACTCAAAGTGCGGTTTCACCATGGAGCGATAGAGAGGCATTATGAAATTTTCCGTTTTATTCACCATTCCCTTCCTAATAATTCCTAACATTCTGTTTGCTTTTTTGACTGCTGCAGCACACTGGCCGACGATTTTAAAGTATTATCCACTATGACACCTAGATCTTTTTCCTGGGTGGTATTTCCTAATAAGGAACCTAACAACATATAACTACAGCATGGATTATTTTTCCCTATAGGCATCACCTTGCACTTGTCCACATTAAATTTGATCTGTCATCTGGATGCCCAATCTTCCAGTCTTGCAAGGTCCTCTGCAATTTATCACAATTTGCTTGTGATTTAATGACTGAATAATTTTGTATCATCTGCAAATTTGACTACTTCACTTGTCGTATTCCTTTTCAGATCATTTATAAATATATTGAAAAGCACCGGACCAAGTACAGATCCCTGAGGCACTCCACTGTTTACCCTTTCCCACTGAGAAAATTGACTATTTAATCCTACTCTGTTTCCTGTCTTTTAACCAGTTTGTAATGTTTGAAAGGGCATCACTTCCTATCCCATGACTTTTTAGTTTTCTTAGAAGCCTCTCTTGTGGGACTTTGTCAAATGCCTTCTGAAAATCCAAATACACTACATCTACTGGCTCACTTTTATTCACGTATTTCAACCCCTTCAAAAAACTGAAGCGGATTTGTGAGGCAAGACTTGCCTTGGGTAAAGCCATGCTGACTGTGTTCCAAACCATTTCTTTCTATGTGCTCTGTGATTTTGATCTTTAGAATAGTTCCCACTAATTTTCCTGGCACTGAAGTCAGACTCACTGGTCTATAGTTTCCTGGATCGTCCCTGGAGCCCTTTTTAAATATTGGGGTTGCATTGGCCACCCTCCAGTCTTCAGGTACAATGGATGATTTTAATGATAGGTTACAAATTTAAACTAATAGATCTGAAATTTCATTTTTGAGTTCCTTCAGAATCCTAGGATGCATACCAATCAGTCCAGGTGATTTGCTACTCTTTAGATTGTCAATCTGGTTTACTACATCTTCCAGGTTCACAGTGACTTGGCTCAGTTCATCTGAATTATCACCCTTGAAAACCATCTCCAGAACCGGTATCTCTCCAACATCCTCATTACTAAACACAGAAGCAAATAATTAATTTAGTCTTTCTGCAATGGCCTTATCTTCCTTAAGAGGGCCTTTAACCCCTTGGTCATCTAACGGTCCAACTAACTCCCTTCACAGGTTTCTTGCTTCGGATATATTAAAAAAGGTTTTTATTATGAGTTTTTGCCTCTACAGTCAACTTCATTTCACATTCTCTCTTCACCTGTTATGCTTTTTCCTATTTTCTTAAGATGGATTCTTCTTCCAATCTTTGAAGGATTTTTTTTTTGGCTAAAATAGCCTCTTTAACCTTTTAACCAAGTCAGAAATCGTTTTGCCTTCCTCTCACCTTTCTTAATCCATGGAATACATCTGGACTGCGCTTCTAAGATTGTATTTTTAAACAATGTCCATGCCTTTTGTATACTTTTAATCTTTGCAGCTGCATCTTTCAGCTTTTTTCTATTTTCCTCATTTTATCAAAGTTTCCCTTTTGAAAATTTAGTGTTAGAGCTGTAGATTTACATATTGTACCCCTTCCAGTCATTAGTTCAAATGATCATGTTCTGATCACTATTGCCAAGTGGCCCCACCACTGTTACCTCTCATACCAAATCCTGCATTCCACTAAGAATTAAATCTAAAATAGCTCCCTCTCTCATTGGTTCCTGAACCAATTGCTCAATGAAGCAGTTGTTTATTTCATCCTGGAATTTTGTGTCTCTAGCATGTCCTGATATTACATTCACCCAGTCTATAGAGTAATTGAAATCTCCCATTATTACTGCACTGCCAAATTGGTTAGTTTTCCTGATCTCTCTTAGGATTTCATCATCTGTCTGATAATTTTGGCCAGGTGGACGATAGTATACTCCTGTCACTATACTCTTACTCAACATACATGGAATTTCTACCCATATTTATTTATTTATTTATTTGTCAAGTTTTCTATATCATTGTTCAAACATGCCATCACAACGGTTTACGTTATTTTAGAAAAGACATCCAATAATAAAAACATACATAGAAATAAGAACTCATAATCATAAAATAAAATTAATAAAGAGATATAAAAGGTGTAACATAATAAGAATCTCTTTGTCATAAAATATAATTAATGAAATGAAATTAAAATATAAAAGATGTAGCATAAAACATAGCATATAGATGTAGCATATAGATTCTACTGAACATTTAGTTTCTTGTATGATCTTTATCCTGTTGGACTCTATGGACCTTATTTTCCAAGGCTATCGCAGGCTTGCGATAGCTAGCGAAGGTAGCGCACACCTGCGCTACCTACATCGGGGCGGAGTCGGCCCCGGAAGAGGAGTCGGGGCGTCACCGGGGTCGACTCTGCGACGACGGCGCGGACAGCCTGCGATACTTTAGAAAATGAGGCCCTATATCCTCCCGGACATAAAAGTGCTACACCTCCACCAAGTTGATCCTCCCTATCATTGCGGTATAATTTGTACTCTGATATAGCACTGTCCCATTGGTTATAGTCCTTCCACCAGGTCTTTGAGATGCCAATAATGTTTATCTCAACATTCACTGGTATACATTCTAACTGTCCCGTCTTTCTTCTTAGACTTCTGGCATTGGCATACAGACATTTCAAAGTGCATTTTTTTGTTTGGATTAAACTTCTTTTCAGTTGTTATGGATAATTTACTTATAGGCACCATAGGCTACTTTTGCATTTATTGGAACCTCACTGTTGGGATGTCCTAACTCTCCTGTTTCATTAGTATTCTTCAAAGCTACATTCCTCTGAACCATGCACTGCTGAGTGACTGTTGGCTTTCCCCCTTGTTCTAGTTTAAAAGCTGCTCCATCTCCTTTTTGAAAGTTAGTGCCAGCAGCCTGTATTTTGGTTAAGGTGGAGTCTGTCCTTTTGGAAAAGTCTCTCCCTTCCACAAAAGGTTGTCCAGTTCCTTACAAAACTGAATCCCTGTTCCCTATACCATCGCCTGATCCACACATTGAGACTCCAGAGCTCTACCTGCCTCTGGGGACCTGCATGTGGAATAGGGAGCATTTCAGAGAATGCAACCCTGGAGGTTCTGGATTTCAGCTTTCTACCTAAAATCCTAAATTTGGCTTTCAGAACCTTCCTCCCATGTTTTCCTATGTCGTTGGTGCCCAGATGTACCATGACAGCCCACTCCTCCCCAGCACTGTCTATAATCCTATCTAGATGATGCGTGAGGTCCGCCACCTTTGCACCAGGCAATCAAGTTACCAGGTGGTCATCACATCCACCAGCCATCTACATTTCTAATAATTGAATCACCAACTATGGTGGTCAACCTAACTATTCCTTCCTGGGCAACTTGTCCACAGTGCAAGAGAACAACGCATCACCTGGAAAGCATGTCTTTGCTACAGGATCACTTCCTGCTACACCAGGGTAATGCTCTCCAACTGGGAGACTTTTCTGATCCAAGGCAGCACTGGGGCTGCCAGACTGGATTTGGGACTTGGCTACTATGTCCCTGAATGTCTCATCAATCTACCTCTCTGTCTGCCTCAGCTCCTCCAGGTCTGCCACTCTAGCCTCCAGGGATCAAACTCATTCTCGATGTGAAGGCTGGTTGGCCACAAGGCAAGGCAAGATCAAGAGCGCCAGATGGTTTTAAGGCAAGGCAAGGAGCAAAAAGGCCAGATGGCCACAAGGCAAGGTAAGGAACAAGGAGGCCAGATGGACATAAGAGAAAGCAAGGCAAGGAGCAGAAGGCTCAAAGGCCACAAGGCAAGGCTAGAGGAAAAGAAACAAGAAAGACAGAGGCTAGGACAAGGAGCCAAAGGTAACTCCATGAATCGACAAGTGACTATGGCAGGGCTGGATTACATAGGGCAGAGATCAGGGTGTGGCAAGAACAGAGAGAAGCTTGGCTAGCCTGGAGAGTATGCTCATTGAGGTCTCTTGGTGGAGGGCAGGCTGCAAGACAGGCTGAGTCATGAAACCAGGGACGCTATGGTGAGGATGGTTCTGAGTGGGGCTTACTGGAGGCCTCTAGTGGCAGGCAGGCATCATAGTCAGGGTACAGTGAGGCTGAATAGCAGCTGAAATCATAACAGTGAAGTGCTTATTGCATGGTAAATAGTAGAGATGTGCTTCGGGTAAACATTTTGTGTTGGGCTTTGTTTTGGAGCCCCCCCCCCCCCCCGCAGGAATTTCGTTTTTCCCATGGTTCGGGGTTTTTTTTTTTGGGGGGGGGGTCCTGATTTTCGGGTTAGTGCACACCATCTGGAGTTAGTAAGCACTAACTCCCTTTAGCGCGCCCAAACTCAAAAATGATTTTTTTTTACAAAATTTCGGAAAAAATTCAATCGTTTTTCAGTTCTCCCAAACCATTCCGAATTAGGCAATTTCGTTGACATTGCCTAATTCAGGAATAACAATTTCACATCCTTAGTAAATAGTCCCATGGTGCTTAGTTAAGTTTAGCTGTGTATGAATTATTTGCAGGATGTGATTAGCTATTATTGGGCTAACAAAAAAATTATCCACAGATGATGTTGAACATGACCTTTTGAGGCCAAATGGATTGTGTCTTTGTTATAATCTGCTATGCTGATGGGAGGAGAAGCAGATGGGAGTTAGCGATCTGTTAGGAATTAGCTCCTGGAGTGGGAGGAGTGAGCATTCTGTTGTAAATCTGCTGCTGGATACTCCTGTTGGGGAAGGAGTCAGCAATCTGTTATGAGTCTCTGTGCAGCGTTAGCAATCAGTTAGGGACTGGCTCCCGTGGAAGGAGGAGTTTAGCAATCTGATATGATCCGTAGGCGGAACTAGCAATCTTGTTATGATATAGACTGCTGAGTTGGCAATCTGTACCAGCAGAGTGCTAGAGAGGGTACTCAGCTGGAAAGGAATGTAAATAGGTGAATCCTTGGGCCGATGGCAGATGACAGCGCCCCCAGGAGGATATCCTGAGAGCGACCACCGGCTAGGTGTGGGTATGGAGACAGACACAGATAGTTCTTTTATTAGGCAGGTTAGTAGAACCACCAGAGGTGGCAGTAGTGAGCTGATATGCCCGGCAGGGCTGAAGTCCCTCAGATACTGGAACTGCGATCCCAGGATTGCTGAGCTGTAGAGAGACTATAGATAGTGAGTAGACAGGGTATGCTGTATTCATAGCCAGTAGTATATGACAATCTCACATAGATTCTTAAGGAGGCTCAGCAGCTGGAAAGAGTTAGGGCCTCGAGGAGCGAGTACCTGGTTCCAGGGAAAGCTCTAAGAGAGCGGTGGTAACTCACAAATGTCTATATCTGCAATAGCTTCCAGGCAGTAGAGAATCTTCAGAGTATTCAGGAACATGGGCCCTCGAGGAGCAAGTACCGGTTCCTATCGGCAATCTGAAATAGAGAAAAGAGAGCAAGGCCCCCGAGGAGTGGGTACCTCTGGTAAGTCCGAGGAGGCAAAGTAGCTTGGATGAATTCGTAGCGAGTCCGTATTCTTGTCCTTGTCCGAGTCCGTGTCCGATTCATAGTCCTTGCTAACTCAAATCATAAGCATAAGTGAAGACCTTTTATGTTGGAAGCGGATGATGTCAATACAGGGGGACGCCCCAGAGGTTCGCGCCCTTGCTGGTACATACTTCGGAGCGTGCGCCCTACGTCATCAGGAACATGGCGGATCCGCAGCGTCGAGCCGGTCCGGGGACGCCGGGGAGAAGCGGCATGGAGACGCCGCAGCAGCAAGCCGTCCATCAGACCCGGAGAGAGTCGCCCCAGAGGTAGAGAGGGTGGAGCGAGAGTGTAGAGCAGCCACGAACGCAACAGTCTTTAGTTTGATAAATAATAGAATAGCCACTTTTCTTCATGACTATTGTGGATGCTAGGACTCAGCAGGAATATACACATGGATATGAAATACAGTAGTCTTATACTGCAACAACAAGTATCTTACTTGTACATCACACATGGAAATGTGTTCATAGTTCTAGAAATATTAGAAGTTACAATATATATGGACATATCTGTTCAAATGTAAGTGAAAGGTACTGAATAATGGACAGAAATTCAATATCTTTTCTGAGCAAAGCATTCCTCTTAACAGATGAAACAGCAAAATCTGCTACTCCAAGGTTCAGCATAATAAATAAATTACTGAATGTGAGATATCTGTGGTTGACAAGAAAGGGTAAGAACAGAGAACAGAGAAGTTGAAATAATCTGTAAGTGATAATCCTATGGATTTGTATATTATTTCAAATGATTATTACCACCTCATGACCATCTTAACTCCTTTGTCACATTATTATTCATCCCTACATTCTCTCTTCCATGCATCTTCTCTTTTTTAAATATCCCAATTCCTAGCCTAGTTAGCTACCAAGTCTTTAAATGTTGTGTAATTGCAGGTTTACTGAGCCTTTCACTTTTATGCAATAGAAAACAGGGATATTTTAAGTCACAACAGGCCTTGATGCAGTAACTATCATATCCCCAGCACAATGGCAAATGGTCGATGTGCCAGGACCCTCTGACCCCGACCCCGCTCCTTTAGTAAAGCCCCAGGACTTACACGCGTCCCGGGGCTTTATGCACATCGCCGGGCCTTTTGAAAATAGGCCAGGCACGCCTAACCCTTTGAAAATCCAGCCCTAAAGGCAGAACAGATATCCTCCAGGTCTCCACTAGATGGCCCTAGTTCAAGCCATGGAGTTAGATAATGAGTAGAAGGGTGTACCATTCAATATAGCACCTCCTCTCCTTATCAGTGGGGAAGCAGCCATGACTCATCACCAGAGAAGGAGGTTTTATTTGGACTTAGATAATTTTTCTTGTGAAGTAGAGAGGAAGTTTTGGAAGCCCCCTTCCTCATCCGAAGCTAAGGAGATAGTCGACCAGGTTGTCCGGCAGAAAAAGACCTAATGATCCACCCAGTCTGCACAACAAGCTTCCCATGACAGCAAGTGTCGCTCCATGCAGGTTACCCCCAAGTGTTTGCCAAGGGCAGTAACTACCACTCTGTACAAGTTGCCCCATTCCTTATGTTAAGGACAGTAATATTTACAAGCAAGACCAAGCAACTATCAAACCCATTACAAAATTACTGCAACATTTTTATGTGGTGAGCAACCTTCCTGATAATTCAGACAATGCTACTTTAATATTCTTTGCTTTTGGATTTGAAAGTAGAAACTTTATCCCCAATATCCGCATATCAGTACCCCAGACCCTAAAAGTTGGTGTCCAGTGTTGGCTTTCAGAATTCAATATCCTTTTTTCCCTGTCCTGCTGTCAAAGCAGAGAACAATGTTCCAGTTGTGTCTAAATTGTCAAGACTAATTGGTTAAGGGTAGTAATCCCCAATGCCTTCTGGTTAAGGATACTAACTGCCGTTCCGTGCAGGTTACCCCCATGCACCCTTTTCTTCATTATCATCCTCAAGTCTTTAGGGATCCACAGTGTTTATCCTATGCCCTTTTGAATTTGTTTACTGTTTTTGTCCTCACCACCTCTTCCAGAAGGGCATTCCAGGCATCCACTACTCTCTCTGTGAAAAATATTTCCTTATGTTGGTTCCGAGTCTTCCTTTCTGGATTTTCATTTTGTGATCCCTAATTCTACTGTTTCCTTTCCAACGAAAAAGGTTCCAAGTTTGTGCATCGTTAAATCATTTTAGGTATCTGAAGGACTATATCATATTCCCCCGTGCACCTCTTCTCTTCCAGGGTGTTCATATTCAGATCCTTCAGCCTCTCCTCATAAGTATTCTAATACAGACTCCACACCATTTTGTTAGCCCTTCTTTGGACTGCCTCCATTCTGTCTCTATCCTTTTTGAGATATAGGCTCCAGTAATGAACACAGTTCTCCAGGTGAGGCCTCACCAAGGTCCTGTACAAGGGCATCACTACCTCCTTTTTCTTATTGGTTATTCCTCTCTCTATAAATCCCAGAATTTTTCTGGCTTTAGCTACTGCATTGTCACATTGCCTCGCCACCTTCAGATCAGCAATCACTGTCATACCAAGGTTCCTCTCCCAGTCTGTTAGTCTTTCACCCCCCATCACATACAATTCTTTTGGATTACTGCACCCTAGATGCATGAATCTGCACTTCTTGGCATTGAATCCCAGCTGCCAAATTCTCAACCAGTCTTCAAGCTTTCTTAAATCACTTTTCATTCTCCCTACTCCTTCAGGTATGTCCACTCTGTTGCAAGTCTTAATATCATCCTCAAACAGACAAATTTTACTTTCTATCTCTTCTGCAATATTGCTCACAAATATAGGGGCAGATTTTTAAAATTACGCGTGGGGGTACATTTGTGTGCACTACCCGGCACGTACAAATGTACACCTGATTTTATAACATATGCGCGCTGCTGCGTGCATGTTATAAAATCCAGGGTCGGCGCGCTCAAGGGGTTGCCCACATGCGCACCTTGCGCGCGCCGAGCCCTAGGGGAGGCCCAAGGGCTTTCCCCATTCCCTCCAAGGCCGCTCCGAAATCGGAACTTTTTTTTGTTCCCCCCCACCTTTCCCTCCCTTTCCCTATCTAACCCACCCCCCAGCCCTACCTAAATCCCCCCCACCTTATTTTGTTGAGTTACGCCTGCCTTTGGGAGGCATAACTTGTGTGTGCCGGCTGTCTGCAGGCGCGGCAGGCCCCGATACAGGCCGCTGTGTCAGGGCACTCGGCCACGCCCCGGACATGTCCGCGCTCCGCCCATTTTTGCAAGCCCCGGGACATAAACGCGTCCCAGGGCTTGCGTGCCGCTGAGCCTATGCAAAATAAGCTCAGCATGCGCAGGGAGGATTGTTAAGGGTTATGCGTGTAACCCTTTTAAAGTCCGCCTCATAATGAACAGAACTGGTCCCAAAACTGATCCCTGTTGCACTGTGCTTAACACCATTATTTCATCAGAGTAGGTTCCATTTACCATTACATGCTGTTTACTGTCAGTCAACCAGTTTGCAATCCATTAAACTACTTTGGCGCCCACTCCCAAGCTTCTCATTTTGTTCATTAATCTCTATGCAAACCATATCAAAAGCTTTGCTGAAATCCAAGTAAATCACATCTAGTGCTCTTCCTTAATCCAATTCTATAGTCACGAATCAAAAAAATCGATCAGATTTGTCTGACAGGACCTTCCCCCTGTTGAATCCATACTGCCTCGGGTCCAGCATCATACTGGATTTAGATAGTTCACTATCCTTTCCTTCAGTAGATTTTCATTAATTTTCCCAGCCTCCTCTTTGCTCCCACTCTTGTGAAGTGGGACAACCACCACTCTTTTCCAATCTCACGGGGCCACTCCCATTTTCAAGTATCTATTGAACAGGTCTTTCAGTGGCCCAGCCACACATCGCTGAGCGTCCCTCAGTATCCTGGGATATATATTATCTCGTCCAGCCCCATGGCCTTGTCCACTTTCAGCTTTCCTAGCTCTTTCCATATATTGCAAAGACAGAGAGCAGCAACTTGGTGACAGGGTGGCGCTTTATGTCCGGGATGGCACAGAGTCCAACAGGATAAAGATCCTGCAAGAGACTACATACACAATCAAATCTTTATGGGTAGAAATCCCTTGTCTGTTGAGGAAGAGTATACCGTCTACCTGGCCAAAATGGTGAGACAGACAATGTAATTTGTAGCCTGGTATAGCACTGTCCCATTGGTTATCCTCTTTCCACCATGTCTCTGAGAAGCCAATTAAATCTATGTCATCATTCACTGCTATACACTCTGTCACTTCTTAGACTTCTGGCATTAGCATACAAACATTTCAAAGTGTGTTTTTCTTTGCATTAACTTTCTGCTTTTCAGTTGACGGAGATAAATTGGAATCTTTTAGCTCAGGTGAGTCTTTAATTATAGGCACAGGGTCAACTTTTCTTATTATTGGACCCTCTCACAGTTTTACTATGCCCATGAAGGGAGAGTTGGAAGCCTACTCCTAAGCTCCTCATCTGTAAGGCAATGTCTATCTCAACACCTTTGCAGATGAATGAGGAGGGCACTGATGAAATAGGTCCATGAAGAATGATCTCCTCAATCTTACTCAGATTGAGCACAACCTTTGGGATGAAAGGCTTTGCCTCAAACAAGACACAAATTGAAAGCATATCGGATGTAGTGGACCAAGATGTTTGAACAGGGATGTGGAATTGTATATCATTGGCATACAAGTGGAATCCTGAACTTTATTCAGCAGCCTCTTTTGAAAACCATACTAGTCTCTTCATTTTCTTACCTTCAATTTACTTCAACAAAGATTTGCTGCTGTTTCTATAACTACTTTTAGTTTTGCCCACTATTCTTCCTCTTCACTTACATCCTCCCATCCTGCCAGGACCTCCAATTTATGAACTAATTCTCAGTCCCTCGCTTTATCTCATAATCCATGTGACTTGAATCCTCGTCAGTACCTCTCTGCTTTTGTCCTAAAGAAGCCTCTACTTGAATATCATGCACTCTTAGAGGCATTCACTATCAGAAAGTAACCCATTCATATCTCTCCTCTGAGCACACAAAGAATAAAAGGAACTACTTTGTAAATAACACTACAAAAATATAGCTCTTGAGCATAGCTCAGATTGTGACAAGGTGTCATTGAGCCCATTGACACACAAAACAGTGAATAACCTCATTGCCTTTCCCCCCACTAAAAACATAACCACTCACCTGACCTTTCAGAAGAGTATAAGCATCCATAATTTTTTTTTTTGCTGGTTTAGGCTACCAGACTTTTGAATTGAAGAGGCAGCAACCATTTCTTCAGGGCTGGGTGAAGGCTTGGAGATCATGAATATGGCAAGTACCCAAAAACTAAGTCTATTCCATGTAACCATTGCTAATGGCAATGGTTACATGGAATAGACTTAGTTTTTGGGTACTTGCCAGGTTCTTATGGCCTGGATTGGCTCCTGTTGGAAACAGGATGCTGGCTTGATGGACCCTTGGTCTGACCCAGTATGGCAATTTCTTATGTTCTTATGTTCTAATATAGTAATCCAAATCTAATACATTATAGAAATAAGTAGTAATAGCAGCAGCAGCAGGTGTTTTTTTGAGTTGGTTGAGCAATGTGGGAAACACGCTATGATGCCAATTTGAATCTTTCAGACAGGGCAGTCAGTTGCTTTCTTAATTGTGAATTCCATCATAATAAGAGGCACATTCAATCCAACCTGCTTAATTTCAGTACTTATTTTTTAATCTTTTCAGTGATAATTTAAAAGGGCTTGTTTATTGAGATGAGTATGAGGGGAAAAATTGATGGTTGGAAGGGGTGGTTAGGAAACAGTAAAAACAAGGAAAAAATAAACACAAATAACAGAAGCTTGAAGCAATCAAAACTAGATGGGTATATTCTCTGGAGGGGATGGATGGGGGGGGCGTGGCAGACAATTTCCAAAGGCGTTCTTTAGAGCGATGTAGTGGGAAGGTGGCTGGGGCTCAGGGTGCCCATGCCTTCAGGACTATGGAGGTCCCCTAGTCTAAGAGTACCTGCTGCCTGTAAGTGAACTGTTTTTGACTGAGACTACTGTAATGGCCTTTATTTTTTTTTGTAGTGATTGTTCAATAATCCACAGTGTACTTACTGTGATTTTTGTTTCCCGCAATCAAGTCTAAAGTAAAGGATTTTATTTTTGAATAGCAGTCACAATGTGGAGTGTGTGCTATTTACTGGAGTGGGTGCTATTTACTGGAGTGGGTGCTATTTACTAGACTGTTTGCAGAGGAGCTCCAGGAAGAAAAAAAAAACAACTCTTAAGATCCTTGAAAAACGGACTCTTTCTTCCTCCCTGTACAGGAAGAGCCCAAGAGCAGGGGTGCTGCCATGGATCATGACCTCCCCTGTGAGCCCCTGTGGACCAAAAGAAGTTGGGGCAGGGCCTACACAGACTATGACAACAGACGAAGACTGGAAAGACCCATTTTCCCCTCCTGCTACAAAGCTATAGACTATTTGCTTTCCAGTTTTATCCTTGCTTTATCACAAATTCTTTGAAAAAGTTGCAGTTAGTATTAACATACATAAAAAGTATATAGACATTCCATTTAGTGTACATCATGATACACTAAGGATCCTCTGTGCCCATTCTATGGTTTCTTGAATTCTAATGCTGTTTTCACTTCAGGGAGGTTGCTTCATACACCCAGCACCCTTTACAGACACATTATTTCCTTACGTTACTCCTTAGTTTATCCACTTTTCAGTCTCACACCTTGGCCCCTGGTTCTAGAACTTCCTGTCCACTCAAAAATCCTCTCTTGTCTTGAACATCATTAGTATTAAAATACAGGGAGGAAAGCTGGGTTATGTCCCCCAAAACTTTCCATTCTCCCATTCTCATCATGAAAGAATCAATTACTAGTAAATAAACATTTTATTAATTAAAATTCTTTGAAAAAGTTGCAGTTAGTATTAACATACATAAAAAGTATATAGACATTCCATTTAGTGTACATCATGATACACGAGTTAAGTAAAACATGCCATACATAGGTGATAACATATATAAATGTGTTGCAGTGACATTTTTAAGCATTGGTGTCTTTGGCTCCAATCATGAAAAAGTAACTTTTTTTTTTTTGCTTCCTACATGGGAATTAAAAAGCAGTATATATTAGGTGAAGTGGCAAAATCTTCTCTGCTTTCTTCCAACATAACAAGCGATGGCATTTTAAGCAGATAAAACAGAAAACCACTCGGCACATACAAGAAGAGACTTAAAAACCCTGGCACCTGCCGATTGTTGTATTTTATTTATTCTTGGCTGCCAGAGGTTTGCGGCTGATCTTCTTTGACTTGTCATTGTTCTTCTTGGGAGGCTCTGGATTAGCCTGCATGTGTCTGCCATAAAGACTGGAAAGGGAAGAAAAATATGAGAGAGAAAGGATTGATTTTATTAAAACAGCTTTCCATACAATTCTTTTAAAAACCTTTCTACTGAAATAAAGTCTTCTATCAACTTCAGCAGAATGGGTTACGGATTCTTATGACATGATATTCATTTTCTGTGAATCTTCATATGCTCTTTATTATACATTTTAAAACAATTTGAAAAACAGTATCATAACAAATTAGTCACAATTGCCCTGTAATTAAACAATTTCATTCAATAGTTGTGTGTGTGTGTGTGTGTGTATGTGTGTGTGTGTGTGTGTGTATGTGTGTATCTGTGGGTAAATTGACAATGACAAAAAATGGATTGAACTAGCAAGATAGAGTGCCCATTTACCTCAAAGCGAGCATCGTGCCTAACCAGAAAACCCAAGGGCTCAATAATGTGACAGAGAGCAATGGTGTCAAGAGTCTTCCCTATCTGTTCCAGCATGATTGATAGCAGTGCAATAACTACCAACACATCAAAGTCACATTAATAAGTACTACTGATTAAATGATGACAAAGTATCCTACAATTAAGGTAGCCAGCATTCACAGTAAAAGCTAAACTGAGTGCCTGGGTAAGAGGATTTAGCAGAAATGAAATAGTAATTAATAGATAATTTATGAGTAATCCTAACTAAACCAAATTACATACTCAGTCAAAATAAACAAATTTCTCAGATTTAAAGTCTAATGTTGACCTAAACTGCTCTGAGAAATATTCTCTGTAGGGGCCCAATTATAGAGAAGGAAGTTTATTTTTGATTTATTTAACTTTAATGGATGTAAATACTATAATTTCTCTAAACATGCCTCTTAATAAACATCTTTTTCCACTGCACTTAGTAGATCATATAAAGCAAGGGTCGACTATAAAAGACCATAAAAAGTATCTCTTATCATTCTCCATCTCATGGGTTCTGTAATTTCTAAAGCAGGGAGCATGGACCTATCAATAAAACTGCTGCCAAACTCATGCGTGACCAAAAGGACTATAAAACAAGCATATGTAGAGTGGTTCTACAAGCTAAACGTGTCCACAGCTAAAGGTCCACCCTGAACTAACAAGAGACAAAACACAGCAAAATGTCTTTAATGACGCACCAGAATGCATTGGTTTAATATAAAGCACTAAAACAAAGACAGAAAATACAATTATAATCAAAGTTAATAATGTTAACGAATACACTCCTGTAAAAAGAGTCAAAATGGTTTTGTCTGCTGAGCAAGAAAGTAAGAATAGTTTCAAAAGTACTGCAATTTGAATGAGCCATCATTAACAACATTTTGTGCAGACAAGATATATGGAAGTGAGATACTAGGAATATGTTACACTATAAAAACTAGGTACCAGACAGTGTACTTACAGTGCTACATGTCTAGTAGTGCTTCAGAAATAAGTAGCAGTGATGTGCAAAGTAGTAATTAGTGCAATAAGATGTTGTAATCAGCATTTTCACTGGCTTGATTTCATTTACAAATTTATTATAAGAAATCACTGCATATTGCTTATTTGTGATAAGTGCTTGCATAGACACCTGAGCTTTGAAGCATACTGGGCATCTGTGCTGCTCGTATGTCAGCCAGATGTCAGTAATGGAGCAGCATTAGCTGTGAATATTGTTCTTAGATCAGTGCTGAAATGGGCTGATTCATACTGCACAATTACAAAAAAGTGGACAAAAAAATGTTTCTTCTTTCATACACAAGAAGTAAAGCCTTGTGCCTTTGCGAGATACAAAAAGTATGTGTGCATATGGTACCAGATATAAATAGGGGTTAAATGTGCAAACATTTACAATTTGTGAATAGTAGTGCAAGCCGTCAAGGCTTCAGCCCTATAGAACCAATCTTCAATCATGTGAGAACTAAGAATTTGCTCATTAGAAGACATATTTGTCTGGGTAAATATACATAATTTGCTAAAAATGGCCATAAGCCTTATTAGTTTAAAAGATATATGCTTTGCCATATGCAATCAGGACTCTGCTCTGCTATCAAGAATCTGCGTCAGATTGTGCACTTGATAACTCTATCATGTGAATAATTATTTCATCTTTATTCTAAATTGTCTCGCTGCCTTCTGGATCGGAATCTAGGCCCAAATGCCGAGTCCCTGTTTTATAAGCAAGCCTGAGGGAGGGAAGTGTGATGATCTCCAGGGATCAAAGATTCTGATAAATAATACCTTTCCCTTTTAACAGATGCTCTATCAGTATCTACTTCTCATTCTGATCATTCAAACAGCTTCACATCCTCAACATTCAGGAATTTCACATCTAAGACAGATCCATAGAATATGATGGTAGATCAGGACCGGACCACCTAATCTGCCCAATCAGTTTCCTGCTACAATGCCATAGACCAGGGCTTCCCAAACTGTGGGTCAGGACCCCACAAAACCTTCAGCTGGGATCATAAGTGCCTCAATTGAAAGCTCTCTTCAGGCAGCAGCAGCAGCAGCATTAGTAGTGGAAAATAGCTTGGGGGCCTATGAGCCAGTATGCACTCATAGGCCCCGCGCTGGCTTGCCCTTTCATGAATTTCATTGCTAACAGGAAGTCCTGCAAGAGAAGGGATCAAGGTGGCTGCTGGGCTTGCACTAGCTCATAGGCTCCAAGTTGCTGCCACCTGCAGGATCACCATTGGGCTTGCGACCAGCCATAAGGGAAGGGGAAGGCTGAATGTGCATGGGCTAGTTGAAATCACCACTGCTCCTCTCGTCTCATTCACCACTGAACCTACTCAAGAGAAAAATGTTGCCCCTTTCATCAGTCTGTCTTCCCTTCCCACCACTTGTCATCCACCTTTTGCCCAGGGCCTAAATGAAGATGTTGCCGGGGGGTATTTGGAGGAGGGATTGTTAGAAGGGAGGGATAAGGTGGAAAAGGACGGGCTATAGAGTGGGTGGAGGGGAGGCATGACAGATCATTTCGGGATTATAATAAATATTGTGGTGAGAGAGGATTTGCTGAGAGGAGGAGATTCTCTGAAGGATGAGGAGGTTGAGAAGGGGGATCAGCTGGAGCATGGGGAGGGTGAGGAGCATTTGTTATAGCACCCCTGCCAATTTGTTCTGGTCATCTTCTGGGGGTCATGTGAATTTTCAAGTCTTAAAATAGGGTCATTTAAGGTTAAAGAACTGGGAAGCCCTGCCATAGACCCAGTGATTTCTGATTTTTCTTTCATTTCTTTGCAACTAAAACATCTGTGCTAATCATATTTTCCTGAATTCTATTACAGTTTTTGTCGTTACCACTTCTACTGGAAAGAAATTCTTCTGTGAAGAAATTTTTTTTTACTACTACCACTGAAAAATGTTTGCTATTTGTGCATTACTTACAACTTTGAATGTCTCTATTATATTCCGCTTGTTTTGTCTTGGGCGTGCATATTAAGATCTACAGGTTTCATGTATAGAGCGTTTGGTACAAGACTCTGCACCGTTGTGATCGCCCTTCTCCGGACTGCCTCTACTCTCTCGTCTATATCCTTTAGGAAGTATAGCCTCCAGATATGCACATGGCTCCCTAGGCGAGGTCTCGCTAATGACGTGCACCAGAGGTGTTATCACATTTGTTTCTACTGGTTATACCTTTGCATTCCATCATTTCTGGCCGCTACCTCGTTACACTGTTTTTCAACCTTGACAGCGGCAGATGTGAAGACCCCGAGATCTTCTGTAAATGGAATGATATTGATTCCTCTACCATACGTACCCGTCTATAAATGGCCCTTCTTTGAACACTGCCTACCTCCATTACTGTGGCATCATTTATATAAGCAGGGATTCAAAAATTCCCCCCATGACTTACTGTTCCCTTGCCTCACTTTGTAATGCTATTATTCTCTGTACTTCCCCTTTTCCTAGTATAGCTCTCAGTCTCCTCCCTTCCACGCACTCCCCCATACAGCCCTCTTTCTTCTCCTTTACTCAGCCCGCAACCCTTTCTACTTTCCTCCCTTTCACCCTCTGCAGTCCTGTCTTCTCTTCCTCCCATTTTCACTCTCCTTCCTGTGATCCTAGTGCTGCACACAGTCTTCCCTCCCTGAACCATGACCGGGCTGATGATGCCACCTTCTCTCAAACCCCCATGCATTTCTACCTGCCAAAGATGAAAATTCACTCCTCAGAGGAGAGTTGTTTTTTTTTTTAATCCTGTGTACAAGCAACAGTGTACTTAGTGTGCAGAGATCTAAAAGAAAAGGATAAATCATTGTTTCCTCAGATTTTAGTCTAAAATTAGAAAAAACATCAGTGGGAATCTGAAACATTTTTAAATTAATAATCGCTAGCGCCATAAGTCACAATCCAGATTCAGAGATGCCTGTGACCTAACATTCTCTTTATATAGCACCAATGTCATCTACTAGATGTAATGGGCAATTCAGTGGAATATGAAGAGGAAACATCTGCAGCTGCATTGCTGAAGGACTACCTGAGGACATGTGTTTCACATCCATCTTTATAACAAACAGTCCAAGAGTCAACAAGAGAGATTATAGCAGATTTTGACCCCTATATGTAGTACACTACAAAATGTACTTCACTTTGCTTTGTTAAAACAAAAGTATGCTATACATAGGTTTGTTATAAAGAAAGGACCGCAATGTCCTTCACAGTTACCTATGACAGACATGAGGATCAGTCAAAAGGCAGAGTATCACATACATACTGCAAAGATAACAGACTATGTACTAATCCACTACTCTTCACAGACCTACATCTGTACTCAAAATGTATCTTTAAGGTCATTTTCTTCTTTATTAGAAAGGCACTTGGAGGTTAATTTTTGTATGCTCAGACTTGAGAGGTAGTAGGATACTTTAAATGTTTTTTACATAAGAACATAAGATATGCCATACTGGATCAGACCAAGGGTCCATCAAGTCCAGTATCCTATTTCCAACAATGGCAAATCCAAGTTACAAATACCAGGCAATTACCCAAACATTAGATAAATCTCAAGCTACTATTGCTTATTAATTACCGTAATAGTTTATGGATTTTTTCTCTACGGACTTAGCCAAACCTTTTTTAAACCCAGTTACACTATCTTCTGTAACCACATCCTCTGGCAAAGAATTCCAGAACTTAACTATGCGCTAAGTGAAACAGAATTTTCTTCGATTTGTTTTAATGAGCTACTTGCTACTTCATGGAGTGCCCCCCCTGGTCCTTGTATTATCTGAGAAAGTAAATAACTGATTTACATTAACTTGTTCAAGTCCTTTCATGATCTTGTAGACTTCGATCATATCCCCCCCTCAGTCATCTCTTCTCCAGATTGAACATCCCTAACTTCTTTAGCCTTTCCTCATAGGGCAGCTGTAGTAATAGCAAGAGTGGAAAAGCCTCAAATGCCAAAGTGCAAATGTAAACAAAGAAATGTGAGGAAATAGTTTAAATCCAAAAGTAAAATTTTTAATGATCTGGAGCAATCACGTGATTTCTAAATGTCAAGTTCAAAGTAACATCTTTATTAGTTTTATGCTCATATTAGCACCGTTTCGGTTATAGAACTCTTAAGCCTTAAAGTCCCTCTTTAAGCATTAAAGTCCTTCGACATGGCCTTGTTTTGCCAGTCGGCTTCTTCGGGAGGGACTTCACTAGGATAGCATGCAGAAGCTCAGGGCCGGTGCAAGGGGATTAGGCGCACTAGGCGAGCCTTCTCTCTTGCGACCCCCTCCCCCGGTTGTGCTGCCATCCCCCGATCTCTGCCCCAACTCCTACCTCATTCTCGATCACGTCCGCTGACTGTGGTTTTCTGGGTCGCAAGCAGGTTGGGCATTGCTCGCGGCCCACCAAATCTCCACTCCTCTTTGCCACCGCTTGCGGCCCCATATGGTTCGCACCCAGTGGCGCACCAAGGGTCTCCGGCACCCGGGGGCCAAGGCATTTGTGTGCCTCTCCAGCATCCCCCCCCCCCCTTAATCCTTCTTGTACTAATGCTTAAGGTCACAGAAAATCAGTGGCGCCTCTAGACAGAAGAAATTTTTTGGGGGGAGCCAAAATGACATTTCTTCATCACACCCACCTCTATAGCATGGATCCTGCTTTAAAATTGGTTATTAAAAAAAAGTGTTAATAAAAAAGTCCAAAGGGTCTTCTGCATAATTTTAAAAAGCTGGCCAGTTTCACACTTCTAGTAAAACTACTAAAAAATTATTTGATAACTAATTCTATATGGCTATGAGAGTGAAGTCTGGAATACATAGGAAGGGACAGAATGTCAATACAAATCCTGCACCTCCAGTTCTGTATCTCTGTGCATCCACTGAAATTCCCCCAAACAATGGAGCTTGGATGTTTCCCTTACAGCTCATCATACTAAAAGATATTTTCAAATTCTGGTGTCACCTCACAGTAACAGCAGCACAAACACCTTCCACTGCCAGACACATTGTGAACTCACACAAAACCCCGCAAAAAAAGACACTCAAAATCTATACTGCAATCCCATCGTAACATAACAGTAATAACACCAAGGACTCAAACAACAAAAACCCTAGCTGTGAAAAAGCAAGGGTAAATATTACACTGGGTCCTAGAATACCAATACACCACCTACTGAGGAAACAAAACAAACCCGATTACTATAGATCCCTATGCTAGCAGAATCTCTCATCATGGTCACACCCACACAGAGCAGAGACAGACCCTCACCAAATACAGAATACAAAATAAAAGAGCACAAATTAGAAAAAACTGAAATGGAAACCCAAAGAAGTCAGACTGTGTATTAACAATGGAAAAACAGAACCACCATTCCTCATAAAACAAATAAAACCAAGAAACATAAAGCATCAGTTATAATAGTAAAACCATAATAATAATAAAACCAGGCCTCCTCTTCACGGGTTGCTGCAGGATTGGCTCTGCAGCATCCCTGGTCTTCTCGGGCCGCCCATAATATAGGATCTGCAGTGGCGGCCCTGCTACCGGGACTCCTCCTCTTCTCAACCCGGTGTGACTTGGGATTTGCGGCAGCCCGTAAGTGCTGCTTCTCTTCTGCACGCGGCTGATGCTCCTCCTCCTTCCTGCCCATGCGGCTCCGGCAACATTTTTCTTCCGGGGCAGCACAGGCAGGCAGGCAGGAAGGAGGAGCACCCGCAGGTTTAGATGCACCTTTTTCTTCGGGCCATCGGCCCTGCCGATCTTCCTGCTGTGTGTATCCGGCACACAGTAGTTCACTGCTCAGCTGCCAGTGGGATGAGGTCCACCGGCGGCCGCATGAGCCTTCATGTCGGCCATCAGCGCCCCCCCTAAAGCCCTGCTCCCGGGGGCACTGGCTTCCCCTGACCTCCCCTTGGTATACCACTGCTCGGCGCCCCGGGCCCAGGCCTAGTACTTCCACTGGCTCTGCAGAAGCTTATAGCCCAGTGATATATATAACTCAGTGATAAATATGGCCATGTCAGGGGATTTTAATGCTTAAAGAGGAACTTTAAGGCTTAAGAATTCTATAACTGATACAGTGATAATTATCAGGGCCCAGCACTTCTGCACGCATGGCTGGGGCCATTCTAAAATGCGCGCAAGGCCCAACCACACACATAACTCCTGTTTTTTACATGTGCAGCCCTTTGAAACTTTACTTGTGTATGTATGAGAGAGATCATGTGTATATATGATTAAGAGCCTGAGTGTGTAAGTAAGAGAGAGAGAGCATGTGTGTCTGTATATGATTGAGAGCCGGTATAGGTGAGAGAGCACATGAGTATGTGATTGAGAGCTTGTGTGAAAGTGAGAGCATGTGAGTAAGTGTGAGAATGAGAGTCTATATGTGTGAGAGAAAGTCTATAAGTGTGAAAAGACAGACAGCATATGTGTAAATGTGTGATTAAGAGCCTATATAAGTGAGAGAGAAAAAGAATGTGTATATGTGCGTGATTGAGAGCCAGTGAGAGAGAGAGAGCTTGAGTGTGTGAGAGAGAGAGGAGAAAGTTGCAAGCAAACCATCCCTCCTCCAGCGAATTCAAAACAATCTCAGGGCACCTGGATATCAAACATTCCCAGGTATGCAGAGCAAAGCATTTTTTTATCCTTATTTTTCATCATTAAGAACATAAGAACTTGCCATGCTGGGTCAGACCAAGGGTCCATCAAGCCCAGCATCCTGTTTCCAACAGAGGCCAAACCAGGCCACAAGAACCTGGCAATTACCCAACACTAAGAAGATCCCATGCTACTGATGCAATTAATAGCAGTGGCTATTCCCTAAGTAAACTTGATTAATAGCAGTTAATGGACTTCTCCTCCAAGAACTTATCCAACCCTTTTTTGAACCCAAATACACTAAGGGGTAGATTTTAAAACCTGTGCGCGTAAATCCTCCCAGATTTACGCGCGCGGGCGCATCTATTTTGCATAGGCCGCGGGTGCGCGCAAAGCCACGGGGCTTCGCAAAAGGGGCGGGAGGGGGCGTGGCGAAAGTTCGGGGGCGAGCCGGGAGGGCGGTCCCAAGTCCCCCGGCACTGCGGCCTGTGCTGGGGGATGCCGAGGCGGCGCGCGCAAGTTATGCCTGCTTCAAGCAGGCGTAACTTGCCCAACAAACGTAGGGGGGGGGGATTTAGGTAGGGCTGGGGGGTGGGGTAGATAGGGGAAGGGAGGGGAAGGTGGGGGGACGCGGAAGGAAAGTTCCCTCCGAGGCCGCTCCGATTTCGAAGCAGCCTTATTTATTTATTTATTTAAGAACTTTTACTATACCGATGTTCGTAGGGCACATCACGCCGGTTTACAAATAACTGAAGCAGGTAGAAAATACATTGAACAAAGGGAGGAGGGTAAGGGGAGCAGGCGAGAAGGGGGAAGAGGGGGTAAGGGGTAATGACAGCTGGAAATATAGAGGCAGCCGAGCGAGAAAAGACAGGAATTAACAATGATGAACAGTAAAAAACAATAGAGCCTTAGAGGGAACCGAGGCAGGCTGTGTGGCTCGGCACGCGCAGGCTGCCGATTTTGCGCAGCCTTGCACACGCTGACCCCGGATTTTATAAGATACGCGCGTATCTTATAAAATCTGGTGTAATTTTGTTCACGCGCGCGTATGTTTTGAAGATCTACCTCAGCCTGCACTAACCACATCCTCTGGCAACAAATTCCAGAGCTTTATTGTACGTTGAGTGAAAAAGAATTTTCTCTGATTAGTCTTAAATGTGCTACTTGCTAACTTCATGGAATGCCCTCTAGTCCTTCTATTATTCGAAAGTGTAAATAACCGATTCACATCTACTCGTTCAAGACCTCTCATGATCTTAAAGACCTCTTATCATATTGTTGTGTCTGTCGGTTCCTGATGCCCTCTCTCCGCCCTCCTCACCTCTTTGGCGCCTCCCTCTTCGCCCGCGGGAAGGTTGGCAGCCGCGGCGTTCCTATGCCGTGGTCTTCCGGCGTCCCCGGACCAGCTCCACGCTGCTAACTGCCATGTTTCCTGGAGGCCTAGGGGCGTGCGCGTGGCGTGGCCCCAACTAAAGTATCAGCAATGGCGCAAACCTCGGGGGCGTCCCCCAAAGATGACGTCACCCGCGACGGATATTCAAGGTCTTAGAATTTGCTAACACATTGAGTTAGCAAGGGTTTTGCTACCTAAGCTACTCTGCCTCCTCAGACTAACTATGGGTACCAGCTCCTCGGGGGCCTCGCTCTCTCTCTCTTTTACTTTGTAGATTGCAGTCTGGAACCGGTACTCGCTCCTCGAGGGCCCTTGTTCCCGGACTTCTTCGTATTCACTTCTGCCTGGAAGTCAGCACTGCCTGCTACATCTGTGAGTTACCATCGCTCTCTCAGAGCTTTCCCTGGAACCAGGTATTCTCGCTCCTCGAGGACCTATACATTCCAGCTCCTGGGCTTCTATGAGACATTGTGTGAGTCTTACCATCAGGTTTGGTACTTGAACTCTGCTTACCCTGCCTACTCACTATATTTCAGTTTCTCTACAGCTCAGCCTCCAGGGATCGCTGTTCCAGCTTCTGAGGGACTACAGCCCAGCCGGGCATTCCAGCTCACTACTGCGACCTCTGGTAGTTCAGTATACTGTTTAATAAAATAACTAGTGTGTATCTGTCTCCATACTCTGAGCCTGACAGGTGGTCCCCCTCGGGGTCTTCCCCGGGGGCGTGGTCATCTGCCACTGGTCCAAGGATTCTCCCACAACTCTCCTAAATACTACAGATTGCTAACTCCTATCTGATAGCTCCTCCCATCAGATAGCGGTTTCATTACAGATTGCTAACTCCTCGCGGAGAATCATTACACATATTACCCCTCAGCCGTCTTTCTCCAAGCTGAACAGCCCTAACCGCTTCAGACTTTCCTCATAGGGGAGCTGTTCCATCCCCTTTATCATTTTGGTTGCCCTTCTCTGTAACTTCTCCATCGCAACTATATCCCTTTTGAGATGCAGCGACCAGAATTGTACACAGAATTCAAGATGTGGTCTCACCATGGAGCAATATAGAGGCATTATGACATTTTCCATTTTATTAACCATTCCCTTCCTAATAATTCCTAACACTCTGTTTGCTTTTTTGACTGCTGCAGCACACTGAGCTGACAATTTTAAAGTATTATCCACTATGATGCCTAGATCTTTTTCCTGGGTGGTAGCTCCTAATATGGAACTTAACATCGTGTAACTATAGCAAGGGTTATTTTTCCCTATATGCAAACCTTGTACTTGTCCACATTAAATTTCATCTGCCATTTGGATGCCCAATCTTCCAGTCTTGCAAGGTCCTTCTGTAATGTATCACAATCCACTTGTGATTTAACTACTCTGAATAATTTTGTATCATTCGCAAATTTGATAACCTCACTCATCGTATTCCTTTCCAGACCATTTATATATATATTGAAAAGCACCGGTCCAAGTACAGATCTCTGAGGCACTCCACTGTTTACCCTTTTCCACTGAGAATATTGACCATTTAATCCTACTCTCTGTTTCCTGTCTTTTAACCAGTTTGTAATCCACGAAAGGACATCGCCTCCTATCCCATGACTTTTTAGTTTTCGTAGAAGCCTCTCATGAGGGACTTTGTCAAACGCCTTCTGAAAATCCAAATACACTACATCTACCGGTTCACCTTTATCCACATGTTTATTAACCCCTTCAAAAAAATGAAGCAGATTTGTTAGGCAAGACTTCCCTTGGGTAAGTCCATTGTTGACTGTGTTCCATTAAACCATGTCTTTCTATATGCTCTACGATTTTGATCTTGAGAATAGTTTCCACTATTTTTCCCGGCACTGAAGTCAGGCTCACTGGTCTATAATTACCCGGATCATCTCTGGTTCACCTTTATCCACAGGTCTATTAACTCCTTCAAAAAAATGAAGCAGATTTGTTAGGCAAGACTTCCCTTGGGTAAGTCCATTGTTGACTGTGTTCCATTAAACCATGTCTTTCTATATGCTCTACGATTTTGATCTTGAGAATAGTTTCCACTATTTTTCCCAGCACTGAAGTTAGGCTCACTGGTCTATAGTTACCCGGATCACCCCGGAGCCTTTTTTAAATATTGGGGTTACATTGGCCACCTTCCAGTCTTCAGGTACAATGGATGATTTTAATGATAGATTACAAATTTTAACTAATAGATCAGAAATTTAATTTTTGAGTTCCTTTAGTACCCTAGGATGCATACCATCTGGTCCAGGTGATTAGCTACTCTTTAGTTTGTCAATCTGGCCTACTACATCTTCCAGGTTCACAGTAATTTCATTCAGTTCATCTGACTCATCACCCCTGAAAACCATCTCCGGAACTGGTATCTCCCCAACATCCTCATTAGTAAACACAGAAGCAAAGAATTCATTTAGTCTTTCTGCAATGGCCTTATCTTCCCTAAGAGCCCCTTTAACCCCTCGGTCATCTAATGGTCCAACCGACTCCCTCACAGGTTTCTTGCTTCGGAAATATTTTAAAAAGTTTTTATTATGAGTTTTTGCCTCTCATGATCTTAAAGACCTCTATCATATTGTTGTGTCTGACAATTTCAATTTCAAATTCTCTCTTCGCTTGTCTTATCAATGTTTTACACTTAACTTGACAATGCTTATATTTTATCATTTATCATTGGGTCTTTGTATCTGCTATTTTGAAATATTTTATTGGTATCTAGAAATTTTTTATATGAGTTAATAATTAGCTATTCCATTCATCAGCTATTTTGAAATCTGTACTTTTTGTTAGTATGATTTAACTGCTATTGATTTTATACTTCTTGATTTGTTTGAGGACTGGTGAAGTTTCTCTTTTTCCTTTGTTATACTGCATACAGTCTCTCTGGCTTGTTGCAGTTTCCAGTTCAGTTTTTGTCTGATTGTTTCTAGTTATGCTTTATGGTCCCTTTATTCTTTGTTAGGTGAGGGTCTGCCCATGTTAGTGAGGTGAGGTATTCTGCTGGTGAGTAAGTTTCTGTGTAGGGCTCTATAGCAGTCTGTCATGGTCCATTTTCCTAATAGGAGGTGTATTGGTGTCATAAGGCCTGGTGTAATATTTTCATTGTTGCCTTTTCTTAGGTAAGGTGATTACTGTTTGAGTGCTGGAAATTAGTGTTTTGGTATGGGATATTTACTATTTATGCAATTTCTGTTCAGACAGAGTACTTGTCTTGTCCTTGTGTCATTCTTAACAATAAAAATAATACTGGACCTTTATTTTGTTTTATTTCCGCCATGAATTGTAATGAGCAGTGTGTCACACATGTGACCGTGGTCTGACAGGTATGTCTCGATGGGAAAAAGGTTGAAAACCACTGGTATATACAATAAGGTCAATATTCAAAGGCTTTGTCCAGGTAATTTTTACAGTTATCTGGACAAAACCTGAGATTTGAAAATTCTTCCTGCTACCCAGCTAAATTTTGTCCAGATAACTCATTACACAGGCAACATTTAGCCAGCTAAAGCAAGGTGGTGATGGAGATAAAGTTAAATTTTAGCCAGTGAGTGCTAATATTCAGCACTACTTTACTAAAGTTAACTGGTTGGAAACATCCCTGCCCTAAAGTTACCTGTATAACTTTATCCAGGAATTCTCTAACTGGATATAAGCACCAGCAGACTTCTCTGGATAAGTGCCACTGAATATCTGGGTCAAATTACCAGGGGTAACTTTCTTCCTCGGCAGCTTGCTGAATACTTCTTCAATATCACACAGCAGGGGAATCAAAGCAGGATCTTTCAAGTCTAGGCTCTAACTACTTCTTAACACCTCCAGCCAGAGGAAAATCAACAGGTAAACCAGGTAGAGAAAACTCTTCTGCAAACTCCCCAAAAATTCATTTTGTAAAAAGCTTTAACTATGTGGTAAGTAAATATTGGTTTATTTATGCCTTTAAAATACTTTGCCCTGGAGATACGTATATGCTTTGTTTCACTTCATGGCTATCAAAATCTGTATGAGAGGGAATTTTAATATGCTGTTATAATTGGAGATTGAGTACAGTTGGAAAAAGGGGTTGCTCAAATAAAAGGAAGCAACCTTTCTCACCCACAATTGATATGGTTCCTAAGATACTGACGGTATCCACCATTGGCTCAATATTAAAACCACTGTCCATTTTCGTGGACCATTTTTTAAAATCTATGGTCCCTCTGCCACGCTCTTTTCTTAGAGACACAAAACATTTGCTTAGGGTACTACAATCCGTTAAAGATGTACAGGATATTCTTGGTCATTTTAGATATAAAAGCATTGTACACCAGTATTCCCCAACAAGAGGCATTATGAGTGATCAGTGATTCTCTGAACAATAGCTCATGACCTCACAGGATGTGTTGCGACCGTTGCTGCCCAACGTCTCCATTCCACCCTCCTTACCTCTTTGGCGACTCCCTCCGGGGTTGATGGAAGTTTGGCTGCCGTGGCGTCATCTTGCCGACCTCCTCCGGCGTTCCTTGACCGGCTAGCCGCTGCCTTCCACCATGTTCTCATGAAGCCTAAGGGTGGGTGGGTGCGCGCGTGGCGTGGCCCCAACTCAAGTACCAGCAGTGGCGCGAACCTCAGGGGTGCCCCCTGAGATGACGTCATCATCTTCGGATATTTAAAGGTCTTTCATTTCGCTAACTAATCGAGTTAGCAAAGGGATTCATACCTAGCTGCCTCCAGGTATCGCTGCGGATGGGATTCGCTCTCCGCATACCTTGCTACTCTGCCTCCTCGGACTTTACCAGGGGTACCCGCTCCTCGGGGGCCTCGCTCTCTCTTTTACTTTTCAGGTCGCAGTCTGGAACCGGTACGCGCTCCTCGAGGGCCCACGTTCCTGGACCTGCTACTGAATACAACTTCTGCCAGGAAGTCATCGCTGCCTACAACTCCAGTGAGTTACCATCTCTCTCTCAGAGCTTTCCCTGGAACCAGGTACTCGCTCCTCGAGGGCCTACTTCATTCCAGCTCCTGGGCTATTCTAAGAGACTACAGTGTGAGTGTTAACATTATGGTTCTGTTCCTGAACTCGGCATACTCTGCCTACTCACTATCTCAGTTTCTCTACAGCTCAGCCTTCCTGGGATCGCTGTTCCAGTGCCTGAGGGACTACAGCCCAGCCGGGCTCTTCCAGCTCACTACTGCCACCTCTGGTGGTTCTCAAGAACTGTTTAATAAAAGAACTTGTGTGTGTCTGTCTCCCAACTCTGAGCCTGACCGGTGGTCCCTCTCGGGATCTTCCCCCGTGGGCGTGGTCATCTGCCACCGGCCCAAGGATCCACCCACAACCATCACGAACAATAACAGGGTGCCCACATTTATATCCACCACAGCAGAGAGAATTATTTTTGGTTCAACAATACTTTCTTCAAACAAATCCACGGTACTGCCATGGGAGCCACCATGCATCCAGATTTGGGTAGCCTACATATGACAACATTTGAAGAGAACACACTTTCACCATGCCAGTGTTTGAACAAGTGCATCTGTGGGTTCGGTACATAAATGATATTTTCTTTTTGTGGAAATCCAATGAGGAATCATTATGGGGTTTTATTACATGAGGAATATTCAAGTCAAGAATCCATCTTTTACTATGACATATCATTTTCAGACCATCTCTTATTTAGATATCATAATTATGAAAGAGGACAAAGTGTCACGAATTTCCATATTCAGAAAATCCAGCAATAGAATCACCTTGCTCCATTTTTGCAGTTTCCACCCGTACAAATTAAAGAGCAATTTACCTGTAGGTCAGTTTTTGAGACTCTGGACAATCTGATAATCAAAGTTGGAGCTCCAAGAAGCACAGACAGATTTGTTTAGAAAACTTCTTGTACGTGGATATCCATTTGGGATTATCAAACACGCTTATAAAAGAGCCAATAATGGAAGAGTGGCTCTTGATTGACAGCATGGCAATCAATGAACATATGCGGTTAGTATGTATTCTGAAGTATAAGCTCAATTACAAAAAAGTAGAATGCTGGATGCTGACAATAATGATCAACAAGTTGCACCCAAAATAATTACTAAAGCACAAATGATTTGTTGTAGAGGAAAAACTTCAAATGCCAATATCTAGGCAACACATGCCTTGGATAACATAAGCTAAAGCACCATCATGAGTTAAAAAATCTTCCTCAATTAATATTTTTTTTATATATATTTCAAGAATGTATAGTTATGGGGCACAGAAGAAAGTTGGTGCATATAAGTCGGCACGATATTGACTGCAAAGAATCGCTACAGTAAGCCCTGATGCAGCCCTAGTTGGACAGAACATTCAGATATGTTAATTTGATGGTTAAAATACTTTAAGATAAGTTTTAAGAAAGTGTATCTTATCTTTTGAATATTAGAAAGTGCACTTCATCTTTTGAACATTAGTAGCAACTGGACAGAAAGCATATCCTATTTTTTAACAATATCAGTAGCGACTTACTAAGCAATCTAAGTATAAATTTATGTTGAAAATTAACAAAAAATGTTTTAAAAAAATGTGCATAAGGATAAAAAAAGAAGCAATATATATATTTGAAGTTTTTTTAAATCATGATGGTGCTTTAGCCTATGTTATCCAAGGTATGTGTTGCCTAGATACTAGCATCTGAAGTTTTTTCTCCACAAAAACATCATTTGTGCTTTAGAAATTATTCTGAAGTATACGAACAAGGCAAGAGAAGTGGCCTCTTTGAATTTCAAATATTGGTCAATTTTATAGATGTATTGAGAAATTACTACTTACCTGATTATTTCATTTTCTTTAGGACAGTCAGATGAATCCAGAATAAGTGGGTTATGCAACTCTACCAGCAGATGAAGACGGACCAAGCTGCCATCACTGTACATAAACCCCTGCAGTGACATCAACTCATCAGTATTCTCTTCAAAAGCAACTGTGGACAGACTAGCAAAAAAACTTGATTAAAAACAAGATAACCATGTCAATACTCAGCCAACAGGTAACACTGAGCTCAGATACAAAATTAATAACACTAGGCTAGGGACTAGTGCAACACTTACCAGTAAGCCCTGTAAAACATCAACACACAGGTGGATCAATACGCAACCATCCAGCAGCCGAAGGAGGGGGGCTGATTCATCTGACTGTCCTAAAGAAAAGGAAATTATCAAATAAGTAGTAATTTCTCATTTCTTAGAGTCAGTCAGATGAATCCAGAACAAGTGGGATATACCCAAGCTACTCCCGAATAGGGTGGGAGGCTGCCCGCAGTCCAGTCAGAAACACACATGCAAAGGCTGTGTCCTCCCAGGCTTGCACATCCAAACAATAATACCTGGAAAAGGTGTGTAAGCAGGACGTCGCAGCTCAGCAGATGTTGATGGGAGACAACAATCTAACTTCTACCCTTGACCCTGCCTGAGCCCTAGTGGAATGAGCCCTAACCTGACTAGGTAACGGTTTCCCAGCATCCACGTACGCATCTGTGACTACCTTCTTAATTCAGCAAGCTAAAGTAGCTCTTGAGGCCGGCTCTCCCTGTCTAGTACTGCCGTGAAGGACAAACAGGCAATTCGACTTACGCAAAGGTACAAATTCTGGCATGCGCGCCCGTCCTTACGTCATCAGGAACATGGCGGATCCGCAGCGTCAGGCCAGCCCGGGGATTCTGGGGAGAAGTGGCGAAGAGAAGCCGTGGCAGCATCTGTCCGTCAGACCCGAGGGGAGTCGCCACAAAGGTAGAGAGGGTGGAGCGAGGGCGAGAACAGGCATGAATGCAACAGCAGGTCCTTGGCTTAATGGTGGCAACCCTGAAAGTGGTACTATAGGCAAGGACGCATATGTGTCCTCTTCAGCCCTCGCTGCTCTCTCAGTGGAATCCGCGGTCCCAGGACTATTTGGTTTGCCTCCACCTGCCAATGGAGGTCACCTCCCAACTGCAGTGGTGGCTGCAGGTGAATCATCTACGGAAGGGAGTTTTCCTATCCCCATCTGACTGGCTAGTACTGACAATGGATGTGGGAGTCCTGGGATGGGGCGCTCACTGTCAGCAACTGACAGCGCAAGGGTGCTGGACTGCGGAAGACTCTCTCTGGAACATCAGTCGACTGGAAGCCAGGGTGGTTCAGCTGGCATGCTTACAATTCAGCGACAGGCTGCAGGGTTGCTCGGTCCAAGTAATGTCGGAGAATGCTAAGATGGTGGCCTACATCAATCATCAGGGAGCTACCAAGAGCCAACAAGAGTTGCAGGAAATAGATAAATTTATGGAATGGGCAGAGGAGCATCTCCAGATGATCTCAGCCTTGCATATTGCAGGAAAAGACAACGTAAGGGCAGACTTTCTCAGCAGAGAGAGAGTCTGGACCCAAGAAAGTGGGCATTGTCAGACGAGGCATTTCAGCTGATTCAGGATTGCTGGGGTCTCCCGTTCCTAGACCTGTTGGTGACCTTGCGCAATGTGAAAGTTTCATGATTTTTTAGCCACAGAAGTCATTGGGGATTGATGCCCTTGTGCAGGAGTGGCCGGAAGACAAGTTGCTGTATGCCTTTCCTCCATGGCCAGTGTTGGGCAGAATGATTCAAAGGATTGAACACCACAGAGGAGTGGTGCTCTTGGTCTCTCCAGATTGGCTCAGGAGACCGTGGTATGCAGATCTGCGGAGGTTCTTGGTTAATTCACCTCTTTGACTTCCAGCACGCAGGGACCTGTTGCAGCAGGGGCCTGTTCTTCATGAAGAATCGATTTAGTCTTACAGTATGGCCCTTGAAATGTCTCACTTGCTGAAACGTGGATATTCTGTCGCTAAGAGCTAAAACATTCTCCACTTCCTTGGCTTATGTGCGGGTTTGGAGAGTGTTTGAGGTCTGGTGTGAGGATCGAGGTGTTCACCCTTCCTTGGACAAGATTCTGCTCATTTTGGAATTTTTGCAGGATGGCTTGAATAAAGGCTTGGCTCTTAATTCCTTAAAGGTGCAAGTAGCAGCTCTCACCTGTTTCAGGGGTCAGGTAAATGGTGGATCCTTGTTGGCTCATCTGATATAGCCTGTTTTCTGAAAGGAGTGAAACATCTTTGGCCTCCTTTGTGATTTCCGGGACCCCTATGGTGTCTTAATTTGATTTTGGAATTTTTGGCAGGCCCTATGTTTGGACTGCTAGGTACTCTCTCCTTGCAGTTGCTCACCTTGAAAACTGTTTTCCTTGTTTCAATTTGTTCTGTGCGTAGGGTTTCCGAACTGCAGGCCTTGTCTTGCTGGTAACCATTTCTCCATGTGATTCCAGGGATGGTTCAGCTGCATCCTGCTCCTTCCTTTTTACCGAAGGTGGTCACAGAGAGAGAGATGTAGAAGAATATCATCTGTTGCATCCCTTGGATGTCAAGAGACATTGTCAGGTAGCATGAGGAATTCTTTCTCTGCTGCTCTGCCTCCACAAACTTACCAAGGGGTACCCGCTCCTCGGGGGCCCCATTCTCTCTTCTTGATTTCAGATTGCTAAGACGGGATCCGGTATTCGCTCCTCAAGGGCCTACGTCCCTGAATGCTCAGAAGACTCCTTACTGCCTGGAAGCGATCGCAGACGTGAACACTGTGAGTTCTGTTACAAATAGGAACCGGTACTCGCTCCACAAGGGCCTAGGAGAACGTGAGTTATTATTTGCAGATTGCAGATAGGAACCGGTACTCGCTCCACGAGGGCCCATGTTCCTAAAACCCTTCACAGACTCTCTTCTATCTCAGAAGCTATCGCATACCTATATCTTGTGAATTACTATTACAGATTGCAGATAGGAACTGGTACTCCCTCCACAAGGGCCTATGTTCCTAAAACCCTCCAAAGACTCTCTTCTATTCCAGAAGCCATCTCATACACAGATAATGTGAGTTCTTTTTCCAGACTGCATATAGGAACCAATACTCGCCTACGGCTCCTGTTCCTGAATATACTGAAGACTCTCTGTTGCATAGAAGCCATTACAGATATCTACAATTGTGAGTGTATCATCTACTACTGGTTATGTATCCAGCATACCCTGTCTACTCAATACCTATAGTCTCTCTCTACAGCTCAGCAACTCAGAGATCACAATTCCAGTATCTGAGGGACTTCAGCCCTGCCGGGCACATCAGCTCTCTACTGCCAACTCTGGTGGTTCTACTTCCTGTCTAATAAAGAACTATCTGTGTTTGTCTCCATACTCCAGCCTAGCTGGTGGTCCCTCTCAGGATATCCTCCTGGGGGCGCTGTCGTCTGCCATCAGCCCAAGGATTCACCAATTTCCACTACGTGTTTATTCCTTACACTCTAGAGCAGTATCATACAGACTGCCACTCTGTGGGAGCCAACCCACAACAGATCATTAACTCTGCCTACGGAGTATTACAAATTGCTAGCTCCTCCCCTTGGGGGAGCAGCATGAGCAGATTGCTAATTCCTCCCTTCTTGAGTAGTAGATCTATAAAAGATTGCTAACTCCACCCCCCCGGCGGGGTGATCGATAACAGATTGCTAACTTCGCCCCCCCCCCCCCCCCGGCGGGGTGATCGATAACAGATTGCTAACTCTGCTCTCCTGGCGGGCGGATCGATAACACCTGCAGATAAGACTATACGGACGTGTGCAGAGTGCCCAACAGATGGAGTTGAGTTAGCAACTTCTGAATTCGACAGGAGCACCTTGCCCTGCTTCATGTCGAAACGAACTCCCTGGTATTCCAGCGACTGAGTAGGCTGAAGACTGCTCCCAGCTGAGCTCTCACAACAGAGAAATCACCTTGCAAGTCACCAAGTGGCTCTTTTCCAGCGACTTGGTGCTAATCAGCCAATCATCCAAATATGGATGTACTAGGATTCCATCATTTCTCAACTCTGCTGCAACCACCAAAGGGAAGCGCCCAAAATTGAAAGTGGCATTCCAGAACTGCAAACCATAGGAAGTGTTGATGTTCTAGTCAGATGGGAATGTGAAGATATGCCTCAGACAGATCCAGAGAGGTCAGAAATTCCCCCAATTGCATGGCCATTATCACCGAGCACAAGGTCTCCATGTGACAATGCTTCACTCACAGTTGATGGTTGATGCCTTTGAGGTCCAGGATGGAAGAAAAGAGCCCTCCTTCTTTGGCACAATGAAATAAATGGAATATCACCCTGTATTTTCTTGAGACATGGGCACTGGGGCTACAGCCTTCAGACTGAGAAGCCTTGTCAATGTTCTCTCCCACTGCCTGCTTCTTCTGCGGAGAGTGACAGGGAGACTCCATGAACATGTCCCGAGGAACACTATGAAACTCCATTGCATATCCTTCTCGTATCACCTCCAGGACCTACTGATCTGATTTCGACCCACCTCCAATAAAAGAGAAGAGAGGTGGTCCTCTATCTCCTGTTCCTGGGGGTGGGTCGGCAAAACTTCCTTGGAAGGTTAGAGAGGCTGCACTACCTGAGCCTGCGGCTCCTCTGGGTCAGAGATGAAAGGATTGAGACCTAGCGATGGATTGAGTCCTCTGAAAGGACGCTCCTCTGTAAGGCCAAAAAATGCTTGGATCCTCTAGCATGACCTCTCATGTTAGGGGAGCACTGGCATAAGCTCATCAAATGAATTCAATAGGACATTTTAATAAATGGCAACGATCAGTTCACCAAAAATGAGTTAAGTTTTATCTGGATTTAATATAAATTAAGGCACTATCGATATGGCACTGATTTGAACTTATTAGATTTTATTTGCAATAAAATGTTATACGATGAATGAAGATATATGATTAAATATAAGGTGGAGAAAAAAATCATGTGTAAACATTTATTGATGACGCCTATTATGATGGTCATACCAATTATTATATCATCATATTTCTGTTGAGGTGGAGAGCATTGTCATTTAATAACTGCAGATATGACAGGATATCTAATCTAACCTGTGCAGAATCCATGGGCTGTAATCTTTATCAATGTGTGGAGCTTGTGAAGCTCAGACTGCAAATTCCTTGACATTTCACTTGCCTGAAACTAGGGACAAAATATGAATGTTAACCCAGATTGTGAAAACTGAACAAGGATATGATTATTGATGTGTAAACCGTTGTGATCTTTTTGGAATAAAAGTATATAAAACACCTAAATAAATAAATCGTCACATTTCCACTGAAGGCAAGGGTCCAAAAAATTCAGTTAAACAGCATGATAATTCAACTGACTCGTCATGCGATCATATTGGAACTCAGGCATGACATCAGTTAGCTGTTCTTTTTTTTTTATAAATGTGTAGTTGATTATTTGAAGTAACCTCTTTGCTATGAGCTATTTATCATAATTTTATAGCAAAGTTACATAGTAATCAACTATTGTGCTGCACATTTTAAATAACTTGAGAAGCACTATGGCATTCAATTTAGTCATTTTATGGTACCGTTACTTTTACCTCATAGGGAGCATTCAATTATTTTGGAAAACTGGCCAAAGGGAAAGCAATGGCAGGAGACAGTCCCTATTGTAGAACTAGTGCATAACCAGGCAGCTCTACTTATGGTACCTTATGTTCCATGACATAGCAGCAAAATAAATCAGTCAGATATAAATGTGCTACTCTCCTTACTGTGTTATTATTAACCAACTAAAATGTTTAGCCCTGTATATTGGATTATAATTACAAAATGTGCATTTGAAGATTGTTACACATTTTTCTAGTTGTGTCTGTGAAACAGAGATTACTAATTAAGCATTTCAAACATCAGTAATGAATTTTTATAGCACTGTTCACTACAAGTTTTCAACATATAACTCGAGAAGATAACGAGGACATAACAAGCTTCTATGAGTGCATTATTTTGGTGTGGTTACCAAATACCATTATTTGGTGTTATAAAGTGTTTTGGTACTTTCTTATTATCAGCAATAAGATAAATGTTCTAAGACATAACATAGAATGAAGAAGTTTCATAAAACCAAGACATGCTAGATTATTCACAATCTGCATGAATGAGCACAGCCAAATCATTTTAAAGAAATATTTTTTTCTCAATCCACTTTCAGATGGTTTTAGAAAGCTATATTAAATCTGAAAAAAAAAATCATATGTATTGCTCATAAATGAACAAACTGCCTCATGCCAATGACAGACTTGTTTTTGAGTGTACGAAACCAATAAGAGAAAAGCAAATGACGTTGTTGTTGCCTAATGGACAATTCGTTTCATATTGGCAGCAGAGGAACTCAGCCTTAGTTATTACATTGCATCAATGTTAGTAAAGGGGACACCGATATTCTTCACATTTATGGGGTCTGAGATGCTGGCACTGAAGCACCATGGATCCGCGTTAATGTCCACTCCTATCGGCTGCTGCCACCACGGATGGCCCATTCCATGGCTCCATCCCCCTCATCCTTGCTGCCTCACACATACCTGCACTTCTAGGCAGATGACACATTAGCATTTGGCAGGGAGTGCAGGCAACTGAAATGCTTACAACCCATTCCTAACATCACCAGACATCTGGTGAGAGAAACGGGCAGTAAATAATATAGGTTCACCAGAGCCTTTGTCGTAGCCTAGCCAAGTTAAATCATTAAGTACTAATGCCTGAATGCTGCTTCCAAAGCTTGCCCACTGTTTTTCATTTCTTCCAGCAGCTGGAAAATACATCCTTTACTCTCATTTCTGTGGGGAGCATCACCACAAACTTCTGCTTACACAACGCTAATATAAGAATAAACAAAAAAAACAAAACACACAGTACTCACTAGCTGCCCCACTGGAGGTAACAAATGAGAGCACTGAGGCTGGTACAGCAAAACTAACAATATCATGTGAGAAAGATGCTCATTAAACTTCATCATCCTGTCTGCATTAATGATGCCTTTACTTAATAAAAATTCCCTGAGCAGTTGCAAAGATATTAGGCAAGGTCTTTGCTTATGTATCAGGAGTCTAAACTGTCACTGGCAAGCAAGCAGTTTAGGAGGTGCACTCCCAAGAGAAAGGAGCGAATACAGCGTTCACGTAATAAATGCAGAGAGAATCAATAACCGGAGCCTGCCACATTACTTATGCTTTTAAGAAAACAGGTGATCCTTTTAAATTAAACTGCGAATTGCTAAATGTTGCAAGTTCCAGCATAAGATGAAGAAGCTTGAAGGCCTTAAGCTCTTAATAGCTGCAAGTCTCAAATACTTTAAAAAACAAACCAACCCAGCAGAGGCAGAACGTTCAACGGCGGTGGGAAAATATTTAGAAAAGTTGGGTGCCAGCCAAAATTTTTTTTAGGAGCCAGGAAAATTGTTTTGGGTTTTTTTTTCCTTTCATCTATATTTGTCCTTTTAATTTTGCTTCCCATCCCTTTAGCTTCTTCCTTTCCATGCTGCAAAAAAATTCCTTTTTCACTTTCTATCCAGATATCCTCTTTTCTCAGCCTCCTTAAAGCCTGCCTGCCTCTTGCCCTCTTCCTGTTAAGCCTTCCCTTCCACCACTCCCAATCCAGGACATATTTTACCCTGGTACTCCCTTCCACTTATCTTTTCCCTCCAGCCTTCCTTCCTGCCTCTCCCTTTCTTTCCCCACCTAACCTGCCTCACACTTCCAACCCTACCATGTTTGATGGCCCCAGCCTGGGAGCCTTGAGATAGCTTCAGACTCTCCTCTCAGTCCTAACACACCGTTCTATTAGCTTGCTGTTAGAAATTATTCTGTTAAAATGTTAGAGTTGATCAATAAGTAATCTCTTGTTCATTTGTAAAATGACTGCTCTATTCTGTTCCAATGTCAATTTGATGTAACAAGTTGTTTTTAATGTAAACCGGAGTGAAGGCTAATTGCTATACGTCGGTACATAAAACATCTGAAATAAATAAATAAATAGCCATGTTGCTACTTTCCTTGGCTCAGGGCCAGAGCCCGGTATGGAAATGTAGCCACCCTCCCATGTGAGTTTTACAGTCCAGCTGTTATTAAATAAATTGAGAAAAAAGTTTGATATTGGACAGTATGAGAGAGCCAACCGAAACGACACAGCCTCTGAAATTAGGCTGCTCAATCAGGGATTAAGAGAGTCTTAACTATGTTTACAATATAAGGCCAAGAGAAATCTCTCCAGTGTTTTTATAGAAGGTTCCATTTGTATTCATATGAATACTGTCTTCTACACGGGCCAGATTTAATGATTAATTGTAAATACCCACAAATGAAATGCAAAAATATAAGCATTTGCAGTGGTAATGACTTATATAAAACAGTTGCACATCTATGTAAACAGTGTGACATATACAGTAAAAAGAAAACAGTTTCAGTTGTACTTTACAAGAAAATGTTGAATCATACATTTGGGCTGCAGAAATCCCAGGGTTAAATACTATTTTGGAGGGGCAAAACTGATCATCACCAAACAGGAAAGAGACTTGCAGGGTTATCATCTCTGATGACCACAAGTTAACCAGTCAGTTTGATTAGGTAGGTAGGTGGGAAAGTTAATATGTATGGCTTGGGTGCATAAAGAGAGGCACTGTGGTGAATTTTCAAAACATTTGGTACGTAAAAGTTAGCATAAACATGCGTAAGTGGCCTCTGCACATGTATTTTGTATTTGATAAAAGTCCAAAATATGAACGTATTTTCACTTTGGGGTGTATAAATACGCATGGATAAAAGAGGCGGTCTAGGGACATTCTGGGGTGGCGCCAGCATTTGCATGCATAAGTTGTTATTTTAAAAGTCAAGCACATAGATTTGCCAATTTACTTGCGTAATTTTACACCGGTAAATGATATTAAATGTGCTTATTGTGTAGTACTGACTGGGTGGGAGGTCTGGGTGAACTGGTGGGAGTTCAGCCTGAAGAATCAGGGGGGGGGGATCTCAATGACCTGAAGAAGGACTGGGCAAACTGGTGGACTAACTGGTAAAACTAGTAATTTCCTTGACATGTGCATGTTTTAAAATACACCAGCTTGCACACGCAAATCCTGATTTATGCAAGTCCTACTTTATTTTCGCATGGAAAATATATGAGTATATTTTAAAAATAGGAAAGGAAAATCCGTGCATTCAATATTTTGATATACGTTCTTTCAATGCACTGCATGTATTACTGTATAGGCCTACATATGTGCACGTTTTATAAAATGCACTTATATCATTTGTGCGGGTTATAAAATACTAGGGTATATGCTGCCACCCACATTTGTTTGAAAGTTATCTTCATTACAAGCAGGAAGAAGGAAATAACTCTGGAGACCCCCCTCCCCCCCCATCTTGAGAAATGTGTGCTGTTCTGGAAAGCACATTTACAAAAGGACATTGACAAAGTAGAAAGAATTCAAATGAGGGCCACTAAAATGATGCATGGACTGCACTATGAGCCATACACAGACCAATTAAAGGTGCTAAAAAAATGCACATTCTACAAGAAAGGAAGGAAAGGAAAAATAAAATACAAATTTCCGTAAGGTACCAGAAGGTAGCGTTATTAATAGAATGAGAAATTCATGAACAAAGGTTCATCATATAAACCTTAAGGGATAAAGACAAATGAAATGCCAGAAAATACATTTTCATCTTGAACAGTGGAGGTGGTAGGAGCCGAATCAGAAGAAGAATTCAAGCACACTTGAGACAAATGCATGGGACTTTACTGGTGGAGAAAATGAAACATGCCCAATGACGCTTTACTTAAAGGGCCCGTGGCGGGAAAAGGCTCTCCTGACACTGCTCCAATACCTCCACAGGTCTTCCTACTTGCTAGCATTGTGAATTGTCACAGTGTCTCCTATGTTCGGTCCCAGTGCTCAATATCTTTGTCCTGCAGTTCCATCATTCCTTGTCTTTGTTCTTCAGTTCTAGTGTTCCTTGTCTTTGTTCTTCATTTAAATTTTACATTTACATTTTATTAAAATGTATTAGTCGCTTATCACAGAAGGCCTGAGCCCCGTACAAAGTAACATTCACAAAATCAAAATACTGGACAAAAATGCAAACTTTTCCAGTGGTCCTCACCTTTGTCCTTCAGCTCCAGCGTCTGTCTTCAGTTTCTCTCCATGTCCTGTGTTGCTTGCCCTCCTGCCCTGCCTATCCATTCCGCCTTTTCCTTTGGGACAGATACCTGGTACTGACCACAGCCTGATTCCTGCATACTCTTGAATTCCGCCTGCCACTAACCTTTGCCTGCCTTTGGATACGTTTCACCTATGCCTACTCTGACTCAGCAACCTCGACAGATCGCGTCACCATCAGCAGAGACCCCGGCACCCGAAGGCTCAACCCAAGAGGAATGTGGGCTGGTAAAGGCGAAGCTCCAGTTGGGCCTCTGCTTCACATCTGCCAACGGTGCAGACCTGCAGGGCTCCTCCCTGCAGGCTGCATCAAGCCAGCCTCAGTCTAAGGGTCCACAAACTCAACACAGTTTTCTCTAGAACTAATATGGAGAATAAAACTTTTTAATTCACAACTTTCTTCCTTTCTAGATAAAATATGTCTGAGGTAAACTCTTCAGACAATGCCAAGTCCAGCAACTGTAATTTAATAAAATTAGGTGTTAATTATTTTTTTTAATATGTTTAAAAAAATTTGCTATATTACATTTGTTGAACTCTCTATTTGGAGATATTTTCAAGGTGAAATATTCAAAGTGTGAATTGTCTCACCTATAGAGCTATCAAAGTGCATCTTTTTAAAGGAGAAAAAAACAGGGCAAAATCCTTCTTGCTCACTTCTTTGCCCAAGGCTTACATTTATTTATTTATTTGAAAACTTTTATATACCGGTATTAGTATGCAAACATCATACCGGTTCACATTGTAACTAAAGGCAGAAATTACAATCAACAGGGAGGGGAAAACAAGGAGGATTATACATAGAGCAGGGGGCATAGAAATTAAAGCATTAAAACTGTAACGAGCTATTTAGAGGAATATATACGTTTAGGCAGATTATTTACAAGAGTTGAGGCTGTAACGTGCTATTTACAGGAAAGAATACAAATTTAAGTGGGTTACTTATAGGAAAGTATAGGAGAGGGTTCAGGAGGGCGGGGGTTGGTAGGGGAGGGGGAGGAGCAATAAGTTAGGGTCAAGGGAGGGGGAGGTTAGTCAGGGTAGGCTTGTCGGAAGGCTTACATCTTATCCAAAAGTTAGCTCTAACAGAACTCTGTCAGAAACAAACAACTTTTAACAACCAACCTTCTCAAAATTACATTACACTAAGATGCTTAGCAAAACAGCCTCAATTTTGTGAACCTGAACCGGTGCATATTTTACTGAAGGCAAAAATTGCTAAATATTTACATGCTAGAAGATAATACTACAAGTCTTTTTGCCAATCCTTACACTTGGCCCTAAACATTAGGGGGTAGATTTTTAAAAAAAAGCGCGTTCGCGTACTTTTGTTTGCGCACCAGGCGCAAACAAAAGTATGCTGGATTTTATAAGATACGCGCGTATCTTCTAAAATCCTGGATCGGCGCGCGCAAGGCTGCCGATTTTGGGCAGCCGGCGCGTGCCGAGCCGCGCAGCCTGTCACCGTTCCCTCCGAAGCCGCTCCGAAATAGGAGCGGCCTCGTGGGAACTTTCTTTCACCCTCCCCTCACCTTCCCCTAACTAACCCACCCCACCGGCCCTATCTAACCCCCCCCCCCTACCTTTATCCACGGATTTACGCCTCCCGGAGGGAGACGCAAATCCACGCGCGCCAGCAGGCTGCTTGCGCGCCGAGACTCGACCCGGGGGCGGTTCCGGAGGGCGCGGCCACGCCCCCGAAGTGCCCCGGGCCAAAACCATGCCCCCGGTCCCGCCCTCGAAACGCCGCGTCATTGGGTTCCGCCCCCCGACACGCCCCCTTCCAAAAACCCCGGGACCTGCGCGCCGGCGGCCTATGGAAAATAGGCCGCCGGCGCAGGGCTTTTAAAATCCACCCGAAAGGAAAATAACTGTCAAAACTGCTTGCGTGCACCCATACATGCGTGTATATGGGTGCATAGCAATTTACTACTGCATTTTATGACCTGCGCACAGATGATATATGCATCTGAGTGCACGAGTACATAGAGACACACACATATATATATATATATATATATATATATATATATGCTCACGTATGTAAAACCGTGAGCTGCGGAAGTTTGGACTTATCCAAAAAGGTAATGGTACTTATTCGGATAAGTTCCAATTTATGTGGCTAAGTACGTAGGGTAAGTTGAAAAGCACTACTTATCCATCTACTTAGCACTTTTCTGACTTATCCAGGTATGTCAGATAGCTGGATAAATCAAAAACAAAAGTGCTATTCATCCAAATAAGTTCAAATTTGTCCTCCTAAGTAGTGGCAAAAGTTGGAATTTAGCCAAATAACTGGGCAAAAATGATATACCCAGTTGTTTGTACTTTGCATTTTAAGTGGATATGCAAATATATTTTACTTAGACGCATTTATTACCCATTAAGTTGGCTTTTACATCTGTAAGTCAGGGGATTTTATAGCATGCGCACGGCAAAGAAATTGCCAGTTTTACCAATTAGTCTACCAGTTCGCCCAGTCCATCTACAGATCAAGGAGATCCCCCCCTGGCACTTCAGCCTGAAGTCCCACCATGTCACTCAGACCCTCCACCCAGTCATTTTTTTCACTTTTAGGATGTTTACGATCACTTACACCAGACACTGAGTAGGACTGAATATACGCAAGTAAAAGTCTTATATGCATCACCTTGGCAGGTTGTAAAATAGCAACTTATGCATGTAACTGTTGGCCCCTCCTCGGAAAACCCCAACCCGCATCTTTTTTTTTTTTTTTACACATGTATGCTTATTCGTGTTTCACAATATACGTGTGTATGTTCTAGTTTTTAAAAGCGTATCCTCGCAAATATGCTATTTTACGCACTCCTGTTATTTTTTATGCACACATCTTTTGAAAATTCACCTGTAGGAAGATAACTTTCAAACAACTTTGCGGAGCCCCATATATGCATATGGGGCTCGATGTCTTCCCCCTTCTGTTCCTCCTTCCCCGTCCCTGCCTTTTTTGTATTCCTTTCAGTTATCTCCTTCTCCCCCTGTTTTTAATCGCCACTGTTTTTCCCCTGTAACTTTAGCCCTCCCTCTCCTAACCCTTCCTTGTACTTCCTCAAGACTCCTTACCATGTTCTACTGTATTTATTGCATATATTGTATATTTTGCAAGATTGTATAGTGTTTATTTGCAAATCCCTGTACCAGTTTTACGTTGTTACACTGCAAGGTAATGTTCCTATATTAGTTTTATTTTCTGTCCTTTTTCAGCCTTTCCTCCGGTTCATAGTAGATCTTTCTTGTTTTTCTCCTCCTGCTCCATTCTCCCCGTCCCTGTTTTTTGTATTTTCCTTCAGTTATATGTAAACCGCTATGATGTACCCACGAATATCGGTATAAAAAAAAGCTATCAAATAAACAAACAAACAAATAAATAAATAAATGACAGCACGGAAATCTGCTAAAATATTTTATGAACTGTGCATATCTGGTCTGCGCAGATTATAAAATATGCATATGTTTACTCCCCAACAAATGTGCATGTTTGGTTACACTTGAATACCTGCAGTGAATTGAAAATGTGTACATTTCCTACCTATTTTATAAATATACATGTGCATATTTTATGCATGATAGCAATATAACTTATGTAAAACCCTGATTTATATGTGAAGGTAGGTACTGAATATTTACAACATTCACGTAACAGAACTCACTATTTTGCCAAACTTTCCACCAGTTCACCCAGTCCTTCTCCAGGTCATCGAGACCCTCCTGGTTTTTTACTCTGAACTCGCCCCCAGTTCACCCAGACCTCCTACCAAACCAGAGCAGATAACAGACGAGTGATATTGTGCAAGATTATTAGCAGGTGTAAAACTGCACGAATAAGTTGCTTAATGTATTCTTGCAAATCTCTTATTAAATGGCAACGTACACACATATTCCTATTGGCTCCACCCCAGAATGCTCTAGATTGTCCCTTAGTTGCACCGGTAAATGTGTGTGAATTCAAAAATACATTTGCATTTTTGATGTTTATAAAATGGCTTGTACATGAGTACAAGCTCCTTAGGCGCATATATGGTACTTTTATGCACATACCTCCTTTGAAAATTCACTCCTTTGTGTGTAGAAATAACATAAGTTCCTTTGTATATGAGAAAACATAATATGGCAAAACATATGTTCTTACACACTATGATGTCAATATTTTAAAGGATTTGTCTGCCTACGTTTGAGACTTAAATGGAAAAACCTGGAGATTAAGAGGCTGTTCTGAGCCATTTAGCCAGATAAGCCAAACATGCTATCTGGCTAATAGCATGTTTTGAATCTACACCCTTTTCCAGTTAAGTCTGAATATACCCCTTACCTATTCAGCTACATTTTTAGTTTTAGCTGAATAAGTAAGGGGCGGTGGTGGGTGTTCTGGAATAGGACGACTTAGCCAAATAACTTCTTTATCCAACTCAGATATTTGGAGTTAACCAAATAGGTTGCTTAGCTATCTCTAGATGTGGCAGAGAGCAGGTCTACGGTTATCAGGCTTAGCTTTAACTGGCTATATTCAAAAGAATATAGGGTTTGGTTTTTTTTTTAATATATTGGTGAATATAGGCCTAGTGGCCTGAAGCTGATTCTCCCCCCCCCCAATTAATATAAGAAAAAGAGGTCCGCCAGACAGAGGCCCCCCCCAACTCCTCAAATGTGAAAAGAAAAATAAAAGGAGTGGGAGGGTGGTGCCATCCGCCCCTGCCCCCCTCCCCAGTGGTCCAAATTATGGAACTATATCCTCCTCCTTTCCCTCCCACCCACCAGGTAAATCTTTAAACCCCCCTTTCCACCCTGGGATCACATTATGATGCAATTTTGGTGACTTTCAGTGCTGCTGCTAAAGAACACAGAACATAAGAATTGCCATACTGGGTCACACCAAGGGTCCATCAAGCCCAGTATCCTATTTCCAACAGTGGCCAATCCAAGCCATAAGAACCTGGCAAGTACCCAAACATTAGATAAATCACAAGCTACTACTGCTTATTAATTACAGAAATAGCAGTTTATGTATTTTTCTTCTAGGAACTTACCCAAACTTTTTTTTAAACCCAGTTATACTAACTGCTATAACCACATCCTCTGGCAATGAATTCCAGAGCTTAATTATGTGCTGAGTGAAAAATAATTTTCTTCGATTTGTTTTAAATGAGCTACTTGCTAACTTCATGGAGTACCCCCTGGTCCTTCTATTATCTGAGAGAGTAAATAACCGATTTACATTAACTTGTTGAAGTCCTTTCATGATTTTGTAGACCTCTATATATTCCCCCTCAGTCATCTCTTCTCCAAACTGAACAGCCCTAACTTCTATAGCCTTTCCTCAAAGGGCAGCCGTTTCATGCCCCTTATTTTGGTCACCCTTCTCTGCACTTTCTTCAGTGCAGCTATATCCTTTTTGAGATTAAGTGACCAGAATTGCACACAGTATTCAAAAGTGCAGTCTCACAATGGAGCGATATAGAGGCATTATGAGATCTACCGTTTTATTTGCCATTCCCTTCCTAATAATTCCTAACATTCTGTTTGCTTTTTTAATCGCCACAGCACACTGAGCCAACGATTTCAATGTATTATCCACTATGACACCTAGATCTCTTTCCTGGGTGGTAACTCTTAAGATAGAACCTAACATCGTGTAACTACAGCAAGGGTTATTTTTCCCTATATGCATCACTTTGCACTTGTCCACATTAAATTTCATCTGACATTTGGAAACCCAGTCTTCCAGTCTCACAAGATCCTCCTGCGATTTATCACAATCCGCTTGAGATTTAACTACTCTGCATAATTTTGTGTCCTATACAAATTTGATCACCTCGCTCCTCGTTCCCCTTTGCAGATCATTTATAAACATATTAAAAAGCAGCGGTCCAAGTACAGATCTCTGAGGTACTCTGTTTACCTTTTTCCACTGTGAAAACTGACCATTTAATCCTACTCTTTCTGTCTTTTAACTAGCTTGCAATCCACATAAGGACATTGCCTCCTATCCCATGACTTTTTAGCTTTTTTTTTTAGAAGCCTCGCATGCTGGACTTTGTTGAACGCCTTCTGAAAATCAAAATATACCACATCTACCAGTTCACATTTGTCCACATGTTTATTCACCACTTCAAAAAAATGTAGATTTGTGAGGCAAGACTTCCCTTGGGTAAATCCATTTTGGCTATGTCCCATCAAACCACATCTCTCTAAATGTTTTGTGGTTTTATTCTTTATAACAGTTTCCACGATTTTTCCCAGCACTGAAGTCAGGTTCACCGGTCTATAGTTTCCTGGATCACCCCTGGATCCCTTTTTAAATACAGGGGTTACATTGGCCATCTTCCAATCTTCAGGTACATCGAATGATTTTAATGATAGGTAACAAATTAATTGAAATAAGTATGAAATTTCATTTTTCAGTTCTTTCAGAACCCTGGGGTATATACCATCTGGTTCAGGATGTACACATACAGTATCTCACCGGCGGATAAAAAAAATCATACATGTGACACTCGATGCAAAAGACTGGGAGGCTCCCCTCTTACTGCTTGAATGCTGCCTTCATCTTAAATTTGTTCAGTTCTTAGTTAAGTTTTAAGTTGCTATGGGAGTAGGCGTACAATTAGGGTCCTTTAAATGTATTAGTGTATTCACTATATATCTGGTAGTGACCTACAAGGGAATTATCAAACTCTTGATAATGTGTGGGGAATTTCTGAGTTTAAGTGAAAAGGAGTTTAAGCTAAAAGGCTTAAAGTGTGAAAGTAACACCTGTCTATAAATTAAAGGATGAGCTGGGGTGGGTGGGAGAGGTGTGGGAGGGTTGGAAATACAAACACACAAACTTCTGTTTGTTGCCTGCCTTTCTGACTACCTATTTAAAACACACACAAACAAACTAAATAATATACCCCAATAGTTTACTTCTCCCCAATACTTTTAAGTTTTAAAAATTTCTCCAAGCAGTACTTACTGATACTTTCCAGCCACCAACAAAGTGATCCTCTCCTCTCAGTGCTCCCACTGAATTGTGGGTTACTGAGCTCTTCCCTTGCAATACAGAAAACACCCTGGATCCCATCATAAGATAATGCTGGTGCAGAAAGAGAGGTTTTAAGATGTAGCAGCTGGTTGGGAGGATTAGGATGTGGGAAGGGAGGGGAGGGGGAAGGAGGGAGACATCGATCCATGATTTGGACCCACTAGGAGGGGGCAGGGGGAGGCTGGTGCCAACCTCTTACTCCTTTTATTTTTCTTATCGTACTTGGAAAAGCTGGGGGCTGGAACGCCCGGCAAACGTCTTGTCTTTAAATTGGTGGGGGGGGGGGGGGGCAGGAATCAACTTTGGGCTGCACACAATAAGAGAAATATCTTTTACACAACGCATAATTAAACCATGGAATTCATTGCCAGAGGATGTATTGAAAGCTATTAGTGTAGCTGTGTTTAAAAAAGGTTTGGATAGTTTCCTGGTGGAAAACTCTATAAACCATTATTAAGGTAGAGCTGCAGAAATCCATTGCTTATTCTTGGGATAAGCAGCTTGGAATCTATCTACACCTTTGGCATCTTGCCAGGTACTTCTGACCTGGATTGGGCACTGTTAGTAACAGGATACTGGGCTTGATGGACCTTTGGTCTGACCCAGAATGGGGAATTTTATGTACCTATTTATATAGATAATTTGGAATGTTATCAGCTATATTAAGTGTATAGCCAGTTAAGTAAAAACAAACAAACAAACAAATCCCTCTCCATCCAGGAGGCCTAATCCCTAACCAGCCCTCTCAAAAGAATTACAAACACATGGGGGTATAGTTCCTGATCTTGTATCTCCTATTCCCCCAAAAGAAGATTAAAAAAAAACATTGCCATAGTAGCTCATACTCCCCCTAAAGATATTTAATTAAAAGAATAGCTCTGGGCCCTCTTTTCCCATCCTATCCCTACCTGGAACCTCCCAAACTGCACCAGCAGCCAGTAGTGTCTTTTCTGCACTCCTGGCAGACTCCCCTGTTGCTGCTACCATATACTACTAATATTGCTATCATGTAAAAAGCTATGGGCATTGTTGCCAGGAGCACAGCAAATACAGTGCCGGCTCTCGGTGCAGCCGGCGGGAGTTAGGGGTGCCAGTATAGCAAGGGGCTGGGTAGGGGAAGAGGGGTCCTAGAGCCATTCTTTTAATTGAAATATCTTGGGGGCAGGGAATGGGAATATTAGGATCAAGCACTATGCCCTCACATATTTTCAATTATTTTGCAGGTTGGAGAGGGATTCGGCCTGCTGGCCAAGGGTGGGTTTTTTTAATTTTGTTTTTGGCTTAACCAGCTATGTACTTAATATAGCCAGTTTCCTGCTAACCGTATTCTAGTACCTTTGGCCAGATCACAGCCAAAGTTATATGGGGTACAGTTATCTGGCTAACTTTAGCTGAGGACATTTAGCAGGAAATTTGTTACCCTGAATATACGTGACAAGTTATCTGGCTAACTTTATCCAGATAACTTGTCTGCTCCTGGCAAACTGAATATGGACCTCTGTATTTTTAGCACATTTCAATAATTTGAAAACCACAATTAATTATACACTAAGGGCCGGATATTCAAAATTACGCGAGCGCATAGATTTGTGCGCGCAACCCGGCACGCACAAATCTATGCCCAATTTTATAACATGCGCGCGCAGTCACGCGCATGTTATAAAATCCAGGGTCGGCGCGCACAAGGGGGTGCACACTTGTGCACCTTGCGCGCGCCGAGCCCTAGGGGAGCCCCGATGGCTTTCCCCGTTCCTTCCAAGGCCGTTCCGAAATCGGAGGGCCTCGGAGAGAACTTTCCTTCTGCTCCTCCCCCACCTTCCCCTATCTAACCCGCCCCCAACCCTACCCTAAATCCCCCACCCCCAATACCTTTGTTGTCCTATTTATGCCTGCCTCTGGCAGGCGTAACTTGCACGCGCCGGCTGGCTGCCAGCGCGCGATTCCCCCAGCACAGCCGCCATGCCGGAGGCCTCGGTCCTGCCCCCGGATCCCCGCCCCTTTTTCAAAGCCCCAGGACATACGCGGGTCCCAGGGCTTGCGCGCGTCGCCGAGCCTATGCAAAATAGGCTCGGCACAAAATTCCGCTCCTGAGTGCCTGTCAGAGACAGATGCATATTTGCAGATGAATTTGGCATAAAATCTGAAGTAGTAGAGGAAAGGGAAAGGAAGCTCCTGGGTTTATTGGTCATTCTCATTTTTATTTTATTTATTTATTTTATTTATAAATTTTTTATATACCGACGCTCATCAAAGATCACGTCGGTGTACAGTGAACAGGAACTTACGCCGGAGCGTTATACAATTAACAGAGTTATATAAACGTTATACAATTAACAAAGGTAAGTATATAAATATTTGAACATAAAACAATTAGAAACTTTTAAAAAAGAACTATCATTTAGTTGTAACTTAACGGAGCTGAATTAAAAGTACTAGAGAGTAAAGGGTTCAAGGGGAATAGGTAAAGGCTAAGGGAAAGGGTTAGGAGAAGATGGAGTTCGTAGTTAGAGGTGGTAGTTAGAGGAGTTCGTAGTTAGAGGTTCGTAGTTAGAGGTGGTATAGCCCTAATCTACCAAAGTTAACACCATTACAACATTACCTTTGCATGAAACACACCACTGGAAAACAGAACACATTATTTTTTTTACTCCTATATGGCTTATGTCAGAATTGTTCAGGATGAATTGGTTAGGGCATGGAAGGTTGTGATTTAGTTGATGGATAAAGCAGTGAACTATCAGTCAAATGCGCATGTGATTCAAATCCTGCTCTCTCAATGACTTGTATACGTTATGTTCTCTCTCTGTGCTGCCATTTACCCAACTGTAACTGTGTAATAATCATAACGTGGTTCCCTCTCATTTTGACCCTTTGGAAGCTCTCATACAAAGCAATCATTAAAACTGGTATCTACGTAAGTGACTGTATGCATGTTCTTCTAGTTTTCTAATTGCAGAGCAGACTGGGAGCCTGTATGGATGAAACATGCAAGATATATCCAAAGGACTATGATGATGAACTTCAGTGATCTCTGCAGGTACAGTACAATAGTTTTGTAACTGTGGCACTATAGAGAGGATGAACTCACTGTCTCTATGATACTCTCTAGTACAACTCTCTCTGGAATACAGGGGTTTTCAATCATGATTTACACTTCTTTAAAGCCCACTACAACTCATTTTAGATAACACTATAAACACACTGACCTCTGCATCAATGAAAAGTTGTGTTTTAAGACCTTTCGTAAGTAGCCCAGTGGTGTGAAGGAACCCTCACCACTAGGCAGCTTATTGGTTATATTATCTGTTATGGATCTTGAAGTGCAAAAAAACATCTTTGAAACATAATAAACAGGATAAAATCAACACAAAACATGAAATACATTTACAGTAATGTGCAAAAGATGGATCAATATAGTATTATAATGGGACCATATAAATGTGTCAATCAGCACAGGCATGCACTAAAATCAGTCTCTTTACATTTCAGCCATTTTATAAGAGCAACAAGACACCCAAAGATCATCCAAATCATGAGAAAAAATTCACTTAATGTTTTAAAGCCATTTGGTCCTGCCTTTCCATATGGGGAAAGGAACAGTGATAACTCGCTACCACCTATATGCACGTGAATAAAGTATGTAGTAGGCAAAATGAAATAGAAAAGTGTACTGCAGGTGTCAACTTGAGATACAGAGAGGTTAGCCATTTTGAGGGAAATATTCAAAGACATTCTGGTGGGCAAAACAGTATTTTTACCATGGTCATGGCTTGTTATAAAATTACCTGCACAATATGCAAGTAAACCCTTGCTTATATGTCCTGTATGTGCCTAGGCTTATCCAGACTGAGTGGAGGTATTCCCAGGGGTAGGGGTAGGGGGTCTGCATTTTTGCATTTTCAAACACCGCAACATATGTTCATAAATATGGGTCCGGCAAGAAAATCTGTGTATGTAAAAGAAAGGAGTGGAACGGGGCATTCCGGGGAGGGGCCAACATTTACGTGGTAAGTTGCTATTTTACAACCTTCCTAACAGGTCTATCCAGTACTGAGCGGTAGGAAGAGCTGCGTTAGTGCCTGCGGCACCTGCGGTTGCCGCACGCACAGTGCAGCAAACCTACTGCTCGATCCTGAACATTAATTTTATGTAAATGTAAACCGCGGTCCGTGAAGCGTTAGGCCCGCAACCCATTTTACTGGATAGAGCGCCTTTACAGTATCCTGGGTGCGCGGGCCTAACGCTTCACGCCACGCTGGTATCTGTCATTTCAAATGTCATTTGAAATGACAGATACCAGGAAGTTGGGACTGCCAGTCCCCTCCTCCCGAAGCAGGGCGCAAAAAGCAGCCTTGCTCCGGGAGAAGAGACACTGACAGCGGCGAAGCAAAAAAAAAAAAAAAGCGAAAAAACCAAAAGCTGTAAGTTGCTTCGCCGCTGTCAGTGTCTCTTCTCCCCTCCTCCCGGAGCAGGGCGCGAAAAGCAACCTTGCTCCGGGAGGAGGGGAGAATAGACCCCAAAAGTGATCTGTCAAGATCCCAAAAGTACAACTTACTTTTTTTTGCAGCCATCAGCAGGAACACATGGCGATCGTGGCTCCCGTAGCTCCTCCCGACGAAGATGGCCGCCTGCACGGGGGAAAGCGTGCAATTGGCCGCTGAAGACGTGACGTCACGACGTTTGGCGTCACGGGATGTGACGCCACGTCTTGAGCGGCCAATTGCATGCTTTCCCCCGTGCAGGTGGCCATCTTCGTCGGGAGGAGCTACGATCGCCATATGTTCCTGCTGATGGCTGCAAAAAAAAGTAAGTTGTGCAGGTGCCCAAAAGCGACTTACTTTTTGGGATCTTGACAGATCCCAAAAGTAAGTCGCTTTTGGAAAAAACCCAAAATTGTCGCTTTTGGAAAATTGCTCCCCTTTTTTTTTTTGCTTCGCCGCTGTCATCTCTTCTCCCCTCCTCCCGGAGCAGGGCGCGAAAAGCAGCCTTGCTCCGGGAGGAGGGAGAACAGACTGACAGCGGCGAAGCAAAAAAAAAAAAAAAAGGGGAGCCACGATACCTTCTTGGCCGGACGGCTGCAAAAGTAAGTCGGGTCGGGTTGGGGGTCCGGGTCGGGTCCGGGCTGGGGGAAAGCTTGCCACCTACCCTGACCCCTGCCTCTACCGCAGGGGTCAGGGTAGGCGGTAAGTTAGCAGGTTAAACGCGCGACAAAACGGCAGGGAAAGGTAGCGATAGTCGGGGCGCGGGTTACGGGATGCTAGGGAATAGCTAATTCGCTCGTTTGCATGCAATATGCATGCCGCGTGCGGAAGGGGTTGGCTGGGGATTTTAGGATGCGGTAGGAGTAGGTTAAAGGGGATTCGGGATCGCAGGAAGGGCTAACGCGGCCGGAAAGTGAGTAGAGAGCCGGTTAGGAACGGGGAAACCGCGGACGCACTTTACAGGATAGACCTGTAAGTGATCGCCAAAGCCTTTTACTTCTTTATATTTACGCCTGGTCATTATCTGGCACAGGTAAATGAGATAAACAATACACAGGTATCTAGATATTATTTATACAGGTACTCATAAACCATCTTAAAAGTGAAAAAAATGACTGGGTGGGGCGTCTGGGTAAAATGGGGGGACTTCAGGCTGAAGAGCCAGGAGGGTCTCCACGAGCTGCAGATGGACTGGGTGAACTGGTAGACTAATTGGTAAAAGTGGTTATTTCATTGCCACACACGTTAGAAAATCCCAATTTACGTGTGTAAAAGCTGCTTTGGTGGGGGAGGGGGATAAATATGTCTAAATAACGCAAGCAAAATCTATTCAAGTATCCTTTTAAAATTCAAAGTCCAGACATGTGGGTACATCATTTGTGTACAAATATTCAGCTAAATTCAGACTAATCCGACTAAGTAGCACCTTTTGCTGCTACTTAAACCAAAAGTTTTGAACTTATCCAGATAAGTAGCGCTTTTTAAAGACTTATCTGACTAACCTGGATAAGTCCGAAAAGCAGTACTTAGACAGACAAGTAGCGCTTTTCAGACTTAACCGCCTAAGTGCAGCTGCTTACGTGTATGAATTGGATCTTATTTTGATAAGTACCATTATTTTTTCAGATAAGTCTGTACTTGCGCGGCTTGTGGTTTTTTTCACATGTGTGCATTTGTTCTCGTACTTTATAATCTGTGAACATCGTATCCATGCAGGCTAGAAAATACAGTAGCAACTTTGCGCATGGCAATATCCACACGTAAATGGGCACAAGCAAGCAGTTTTGAAAGTTATCCTCCAAGGAGGTATAAAGGAGTTACATGTGTAAATGTAACATACCATCATAGCGATATTAAAAAAACATTTACTGGAATAAAGTGCACTTACACGTGACTATCCTATGGACAATTCAATGGCATATATTGCAGCAATTTTCAAAAGCCCACTTACATGGGTAAAGTGCATTTACTCGGGTAAACCCCAGTTTTATTAGTGCAAATGTGTTTTAAAATCAGGCCCTTAATGCGTGTTTATTTTGAAAAATGCTGTAACATAAGCATGTATTTGCCAACTTTCTTATTTGAGCTATTACAAAATTTGCCCATTAAGAACAAAAACAATCAAAGGAATTACAAAAAGGAAAAGTCAGGAATGGGTATTTAACATTTTTAGCAAATGGTTTGGGGAAGTTATGAAGGCTCTGAAAGTTTAGTGCTCTCAGAACACCTATAATGCACAGGCAATCCTTGCAATTTCACCACATTCTGTAGACCAATATTGTGGAAGAAGAACTGTGCATTCTATATGCTAAATCCTACCCTTTCATAAAGGTGCTCGGTGCTTTAATCCCCCATAATTACATGGTCCTGCTGTGTCTTATTGCATAAACAATGCCTGAGACAAAAATGATATAAAATAATCCATAGCAAATTGAAAGTGGAAGAAAACAAAATTTACTTCCCTCGGTGATGATAATCACAAAATAAAGTACTGGGTTAATTAAGTAGTTTGTAAAAATGGACATAGAATATATAGAATACAAAAACCATCTATTTAGAGGAAAAGATTCAGGGAGAAATACATTGCAGAATGCACATTTACTACAGATTTAATTATGTTGCACATGTGTTTTTTTCTCCATGTTCTCATCTCTTTTCAAGGAACAGAAAGCGAACTCATTCCATGATACCTAAAATTAAAAGCTAATGATTCAAGACATTTTTCCAATCTGAGGTTTACTTTACCTAAGATTGTGACAGCAGTTATATCACCTTCTAAGTGGGAATACTGCATTTCTTATAGAAATGTGGATTCACTGAAAACTGCAATATCTTTTATTAAGCCAACATAAGCATTAATAAAAAATGATACTGTATATGAGCTTTTGAAGCCACATAAGTGCAGCATTATTTAAATACTTAGAGGTACCTATTGAAACAATATCTGGCTAGCTAACAGGGTCATTTATCAAATTGCGTTAGGGCCTTATCCCGCGCGTTAGGGCCCTAACACCCGCGATAATGCTGCAATGCACGCAATAAATACCGCATTGCAAAATGCATATGCAAATTTAACATGTGAATTCGAGTGGGAGGAGTGTGGCGGAGTAAATGGAAATGCCGGTTAACATGGCATGCGATACAGTAACGCACAGCAACGCAGGTTTTAATGCTGGAAGTAACTACACCTTTTTTCTGTGCGTTATGCCTGAGTTAGCCGAGCTTTACCGGCTGAAACAAATACTGGTTTGGGAGGGGAGGGAAGAGGGGGAGAGGGGAGGGGAGAGAGAGAGAGCCCCACTTATGTTAATTTTTTATACCACTGTAAGAGGGGGCATTGTGACTCGGGTGAGATTTGTGGGGTGGGGTAGGTTTTGGGGGGACAGTTTTACACGCACAGCCATACATATGAACAGCACAGTTGCCATCAGTGAAGATTTACTGTCATTTGGAGTGATGAAAGGTAGATTTGTACAAAGTTCTCTCTACCTAGCTGCAATCAAGCTAGGTAGAGAGTAAATTGTACAAATCTACTCTTATTTATTTATTTATTTATTTATTTAAAGGATTTTTATATACCGGGGCACGTTAGAAACATTACTCCAAATCACATGAAATCTTCACTGACGGCAACAGTGCTGTTCGTACCTATGACTGTGCATGTAAAGCTGCTCCCCAGAACCTACCTCACCCCACAAACCTCAGCCCGAATTACAAGTGCCCCATCCTACAGTGGAATAAATAGTTAACGTATATATGAGCCTCTAGAGTCTCTCTTTCGCCAGCAGCCCCACACTGCTGAATAAACTTAACTGAAGATCACCATTTATCTGGCTAAGTTAGCTGGATAAGTAGCTCCTTCCTGTTATGCCTCTGTCCCCCACTACCACTTAGCCGGCTAAATACTTACAGGCCAATACAGTAAAGTGCAGCCGCGGTTACCCTGCTTCTAACCCGCTTTCTACTCACAATTTGGCCGCGTTAGTCCAACCTGCGATTCACTAACCCTTTTAACCCATTATTACCGCTTCTTTAAATCAACGGGTAACCCTTTCTGCCCGCGGCATGTATATGAGATGTAAACGATCGATTAGCTATTCCCTCCCATACAGTAACGTGCGCCCCGACTATCGCCTTTTTAACCTGCAGTTTAGCCGCGTCTTTAACCTGCTAAATTACCGCCTACCCTTACCCCTGCGTTAGAGGCAGGGGTAAGGGTAGGCGGCAAACTTTCCCCCAGCCCCCGCTCACCTGCCCTGGCCGCGTCCATGGGTGCCGGTCTCCGGGGCAGCCCCAGTCCTCTCTCCCCTCCTTCCGATGCAACTTTAACCAAAAGAAAACCTAAAATCCCCTCCTCCCGACGCAAGGCGCAGGGTGAAAAGCGAGTCGACATGTAAAGTATTGTGAATAAGTGTAACCAAAGTTAACTTACTTTTTCTTTCTTTCAGTCCTCTCTGCCCTCCTCCGGAGGCACGCACCGCGGCTCCCCTGTCTCCCGGGGGCAGCCGGCGGCGAAAGCTGCTTCCAGCGGCCCCCGCCGGCGAAGACGGATGAACGCACGCCCGTAGTGCACGGGCACTCAAGCCAGCGAAAGCACATGAACGGGCGTGCGTGACGTCACGGCGCACGTTCATGTGCTTTCGCTGACTTGGGGGCCCGTCAATTTGGGCGCTCAAGCCAGCGAAGCGTATGAACGTGCGCCGTGACGTCACGCACGCCCGTTCATGTGCTTTCGCTAGCTTGAGCGCCCGTGCACTACGGGTGTAAGTTCATCCGTCTTCGCCGGCGGGGGCCGCTGGAAGCCACCGGCTGCCTCCGGGAGGCAGGGGAGCCGCGGTGCGTGCCTCCGGAGGAGGGCAGAGAGGGTTGAAAGAAAGAAAAAGTAAGTTAACTTTGGTTACACTTATTCACAATACTTTACATGTCGACTCGCTTTTCGCCCTGCGCCTTGCGTCGGGAGGAGGGGATTTTAGGTTTTTAGTTTTTCTTTTGGTTAAAGTTGGGATCCACTTCCTGGTACCTGTCATTTCAAATGTCATTTGAAATGACATTTGAAATGACAGGTACCAGCGCACCCAGGATACTGTATAGGCGCTGTATAGCGCCTATACAGTAAAATGGATTGCGCTTCATGGACGCGCGTTGGACGCGGTTTGCATTTGCATACCATTTAAATAGAGTATCGAGCGGTATGTGATCCAAACTGTGCTTGCAGCAAACGCGGGTGCGCCCGGCCCTAACGCACCTCTTTCTACCGCACCTTACTGTATTGGCCTGTTAATGGGATAATTATTTGTCTAAGTGGCAGCAAATATTGAATGCAGTCAAATATTCAAATGCTGCTACTTAGCTAAGTGGCACTGAATATTGACCTATTTTCTATCAATTTTGAGAACCATGTAAGTAAATAAATTTGGATGACATAAAAGCCAGAGGTGTAAAATATCACAGTATACCTTGCTGAAATGCAATATCTGAAAAAGGGACCCTGTTTTGAACATCATCTTTGGATAATTCTTATGTATTCTCAATGAAAGGTATCACAACTTGCAAACAATTTAGTTCTGGCCAGAACAAATACATTTTTCAGAACTCCAACCCTCCAGAAACATGAAAATAATCATGATACAAATAATCCAGGTTAAGTATTTTAAGAAGATTTTTTTTGCTGGTGATGGTGAATGGGTGTGCATGTGTGGAGTGGTTGGGGGTAATCTTTATCCTTTTTTGTTTCCTGCAGTTTCTGTTGTACCTAGATGATATATCCAGGTGTCACTGGTACCCCTCACTAGTGCAAAGGCTAGAATAACCTCAGCACCACTTATCGAACAGTAGAGGACATCATAGTAGCTGCAGCTTTCCCTTTTCCTTTGCTTGACTGGCACAACATTTCCATTGCATGCCCAGACTAGATTGGCCCTCATGGATAGCAAATCTGAACCGAGATCCCTTGTGTACAGTGCTATGGCCTGAACAATGAAGCTGGCATAAGAATATTATTATCTTTCTTTACAGCCACAGGTCAGATGCTTGATTAAGAAATACTGAACAACCCTCTGTAGTAGAGCTCATAACATCAATCCAGTAATCTGGGAAATATATCAGTGAAAACAATGGAATCTTATGCAGTTATTGTAGGCGATTCCTGCTGCTTCTTATTTTGGGCAAATTCAAACTATTTGTATGGCTTGAATTCAGAAGAAGAAAGAAAGGCATCACTACCAGACAAAGAATTGATAACTTACACAGTTAACACAAACTGAAAACTCATGTACAGACCAACCATAAACTATGTCTAAGACTTGGGTAGACAAGGCATGTGTTTCTACCAAATACCTGTCTCAAAGTTGAGTGATTGAGTTATAGATGACAGATACTGACAAAAGGCAATGAAAGACATTTTCTTTATTGTTCTCTTCTAAAATGGAGAGACAACAAGATGATGCTGATAGAAAGAAAAGAAGACGAAAAAGGCTATGATCATTTTTCAGTTGAATATCATCATAAATGCCAACTATTAAAGGTATAAAGTGCAAGTCATATATGCTTAATAGTGTGCCAGAAAATAAGATGGGTAATATTGGTCATGATAGGAGCAAATATTCGCCATCAAATTCGGAGCCATGAAGAAAAAGTAAGAATACTAATAAAGGGACGAGAGCACCATGAAACTACTCTTGAGTGGTTCTGTCAGCCATCCTTCATGTTCATTTAGACTGTGTGAGCTTCATGAGGCTGTATGCCTTATATTAGGATATTTAGCAAATGAAACAGCAATAATATTTGTGGGATGATGTTTTCTTTGCAAATGTGTTTATGGAAGAGTAATCCTTCTTTGATTTCACTAGAGATATTACTGGAATAACAATTCAGGAAATCAATGAGAACAATGTCATCCTTTTCCAGAAAGTTATACAGAAGTGCACATTTCTGACACATATTTTAAAGTGCAGTAAAAGATTTTTTGAGACCATCTATAACAGGGTCCATTAAGAGAAAGAAGAGATCATCTTGAAGTTAAGCCATTATGAGATTTTCTTAACACTTCTACAAGTGCAACACAACCATCAGAAATAGAATTGATAACAATGGCCTGGATTCACCATTCTATTGCAGAATGGTGAATCCAGCAAAAACGGGGGGGCCTGTGAAAGCCGGCAGCCTTCACACCACTGTGGTGTTTTCACTGTCGGCTTTCGCACCCAATAGCGCCACCGTGAAAGGTGGTGCTACTGGGCTCGCTACTGGTGACTATAATGTGGCTTACCTTATCGCTGCTAGCGAAGACACTGCAGAGTCCACCTCCTTGCCGCCCCGACTCCTCCCCCAACATGCTAACGCACACGAAAAGGGACTTTTCGCGTGCGATAGCGCCTTATTACAGCAATAAGGGGCGGATTATAAGAGCCCTGCTCGCCTAAATCCGCCCAAATCCGGGCGGATTTAGGCGAGCAGGGCCCTGCGCGCCGGTGAGCCTATTTTACATAGGCCTACCGGCGCGCGCAGAGCCCCGGGACTCGCATAAGTCCCGGGGTTTTCTGAGGGAGGCGTGTCGGGGGCGGGCCCGAACCGCGCGGCGTTTTCGGGGCGTGTCGGGAGCGTTCCGGGGGTGGGCCCGGGGGCGTGGCTACGGCCCGGGGCGGTCCGGGGGCGTGGCCGTGCCCTCCGGACCCGCCCCCAGGTCGCGTCCCGGCGCGCTAGTGGCCCGCTGGCGCGCGAGGATTTACGTCTCCCTCCGGGAGGTGTAAATCCCCCGACAAAGGTAAGGGGGGGGGTTTAGACAGGGCCGGGCAGGTGGGTTAGGGAGGGGAAGGTGAGGGGAGGGCAAAAGAAAGTTCCCTCCGAGGCTGCTCCGATTTCGGAGCGGCCTCGGAGGGAACGGGGTAGGCTGCGCGGCTCGGCGCGCGCCGGCTATACGGAATTGATAGCCTTGCGCGCGCCGATCCAGGATTTGCGCGGCTACACGCGTATCTACTAAACTCCCGCGTACTTTTGCTTGCGCCTGATGCGCCAGCAAAAGTACGCCAAATCGCGCGGTTTGAAAATCTACCCCTAAGTGTTTGAAAATGACCCCCAATATTTGTTGTATCTTGGACACAGTCAACATAAATTTCATGCCATTTATCTTGCATCTGTGACCATTCTGTTAGAAGGCCCTTGATGTTACTTCATTAAGACAATATTTTGACATTATCTAGGCCAGCTCTTGGCTTTTATTGTCAGAATCAATTCATTTACCTCACTCAACATCATTTATAAATCTTTGATGTTCTTAGCAAAAGAATTCATAAACAACATATATATTCCGTCACAGACATTGAATGAATGGAATGATTACAAATATTTTTCTTCAAGATATTCCATTTTTATGGACAAGTGTTAAAAATGCTGCATCATATCTGAAGACTGTAAAGAACAATAACACGAGTAAATGGCTCAACTGAGGACATACCAACCATTTCAGTGTATATAATGCACACAGGGGAAAAGTATTCAATGATTCTATTGCTGAAGCCTCATTTGAGCTCCAATATTCTTCCTTGCTATATCGATATCATTATCAAAAGCCTTAACAGAGTAAAGTTTGAAATCTGAACAATATTCACCTATAGGGTTCAGAAGAATTTCAGAACAAGAAATGCTCCTGACACAAATGGTTGGCATTTGATTAACAAATTAGGTCAAATTGCTATTTGATCCTTATCTGATTTATTTGCGCCTGCATCACAAATTATGGACAAGTAGTTGGCTTTTCCTTTTTTTTTTTTTTTTCAAATCATTTTTATTGAGTAAAACAAGAGGTACCAGGAAAAAAACAAAAAACCTGACAACAGTGCTATGCAATATTGTTAAAGAACATGATACAGTAAGAACAGCATCACAACATTGAGATAATTTGTACGGCACATATAACGCAATCCACTCTGGCCTTACAATGTTTTATTCTATGAATCCCCTAAATCCCTTTCCCACCCACAGATCCATCCCCCCCCCATATCACCTTGATTTTCATAACTTGCCTTGCATGATTAATAAATTAATTATCAGGTAGTAATAGCATACTTGAAGTTTCTAACTTCTGCCTGTGCTTTCATCATACCATCAGCCAAAATCTCATCAATCTTCATGAACACCACAAGAATTTGCCATTGGACTGATCTTTCTGCTTGAAAACCTTGCTACAGAATGTTAACCCTTACTCTCCAAGAAACTAAACATCATCTAAAATGTGTTTCAGGATTTTCTTCCATTTTTCTCTTAAAAAATCTGACTCTAGTTAAATGTAGCAATAAAAGATCAATAAATAAGTTGTAGGTGATAGTCCAATAAAAAGGTCTAACCCACAAATTGTTTGTTAACCTTTTTTGCTATATGCTCAAGTGGACTAAATGACTAACACAATACTTTGGCTCCAATAATGAATGGGTGGGTTTAACATATTGTAATAGTTTTGCATACATTTTATCAGCATTAGCGTGTACTATATGTATTACCTTTACCCTGAGGTTATATATTCACTTGTACAGCTAGTGCCATTGATAATCTGCAATCCATCCAGTTGGTGTGGCTAAGGTTGGAATTAACCTTGTAGTGTTTACATCCTGGGCTAAAGGTGTACATGAAATGCAAGAAGCAGAGCACTGAATTACTGCTATCCATTCATAACAAAATGTTCCTTTGCCAAAAAAGAACGAAAGGTAACAGTGAATATGGCAACAGCTTTCCTGTGGAATCCCTCTGTGGCTTGATTTTTACATACTAATTAATGTCACCCTGATTTGGAGGCTTGGTGCTTGAAAGAATGTACCTGATGGATCCTGATCATTGAAAAAAAAAAAAATCTTCCTGCTCCTGAAGCTTTTCATTTACATTTGGACTAGGGGGGGGGGGGGGGAGGGGGTTTCCATCCTCTTCAAACTAACTGCCCATATTTAATTTCCTTTTCAACTGCAATAGAATGTGGCATAATACATATTTTCCCACATCCTGGACATTTTTCTCTCTTCTAAATTACACCCAAAGGACTCTTTGGCTCTTTTCCTTGATAATTATTTTGTAATTCTTCCCTGCTTTTCTTCTCTTTTGATTTATGCATATGCTTCATATTTGTTGGAGAGTAAGTGAATTTCAATGCACTAATGCCAGCATGGGTACTGACACAGTGCTGCCATCTAACACATTGGGTTGCTATTTTCTGTTATTACAGGCATATTCTGAAACTCAGTTCCCTTCTGCATCTTCTCCCACATGGCACTGTCCTGCCTGTTGCTCTCAATCTGCTGCCTATTTCTCCTTCAGGTCCCTGACCCTCAGTCCCCCCATCCCCCCCCTTACTGGAAGGCCTCTAAATGTTTCTAGTTTACAGGAATAACCAAGCAATTGGGATCCAGAATTGCACAGGACAAGAACATGGATGCATCTCTATATAAAACTGGACTCTCATGCTGTAGTAATGGAACAGATTGCATGTAACTGATGTCAGTTTTGTTTCTGGATTGTTTTCATATGCTAAAAACAAGGAAACTATTTACATAGGAACAATTTTTTTTTTCTGAAGGACTAGAGTATGATGAAATTCTATCACTTTTCAAAATAAGATTAAAAAAAAAATATGAAGGAACAAAGGGCCAAAAATATACTAAAGCCCAAATTTTTGACGGCCCACGTGCGAAAATCCAGGGGTTACGAAGCCTTGCGTGTGCTGAGTGCATTTTCGAAAGGGCCCGGCCATGGCGTAACCCTCGATACACACAGAAGGGGCAGGCGGGGTCTGATGGGAGAGGGGTGGGGAGCGGGCCGGCCTGGACAGCGGCCATTAGGCTCTGTCCCAGCGAAGCGCGGACCAGCAGCCAGCCGGCATGCGCAACTTACACCAGCTCGGAGGAGCAGGTAAGTTAAAAACCAAAAACCTCTGGGGCAGGAAGGTAGGGATTAGGGGTTGGGGGGGGGAGAGAGGGGAAAGGGTAGGAAGGTTAGGTAGGGGGTATAGGGAACTAGGGGAAAACCTACTCGTGTTGCTTCACGTTGGTTTATAAAATCACCCCCCCCCCCCTCCACCGCGAGTCCCGATCTATCCACACACGCGTGCATGGATTTTAAAATCTGGCACACATGTGCACTTGGGAACCGTATTTTATAACATCGCGCGTCAACGCATGCATGTTATAAAACTGCTGCACCTATCTTTTAAAATCGACCCCACAGAGCAAAAAAACTGCATTTTCCTCAAATCTTACATATGTTGCCTTAAAGAATTTTGCACTGATGTCTTGTAAAATAAAAATGTTTCATATATCTTAAGCCCTTTTTCTCGTGGTCACCACTCTGCAGACAAAGCTGTTATACTACCTATTCAGAGGGGAACCACATTACGTAACAGTCAATAATGTTAATGGTAATACTGCAGTGAAAGTGTCACTTATTGTAATGAACAAAGATCATAAGATAGGCCCCTAGCTCCTTCTGCATGATTTCTCATTATACTATTCATCTTTATTATATTTCAAAGGTATTGAGGGAATTATTCTCAACTTGCTCACTAGTCAGATCTTCAGAACGCAGACAAGCTTGTGTTTAAAATTAAATTGACTAATCATCAAAATTAAGTAGTTGTTGATAAAACAATAGTTAAGTTTTACTATGACTGTATACATGCTCTGTTGAATGCAGTTCTATTCATTTATAACATAGTCCTTAGTCAAGTAAAAGCATTAGTAAGACACTGATATAGAAGCCAGTGTACAAATGTGTGTTAAAATTGTCGGTTAACATGCCAATTTTAATGTGCATGTTAGTAGTGCAGTTAACAATTTAGGATGTAATTTTCAAAAGGATTTATGCCCATAAATGGACTTTGCATGCATAAATAGGCTTTTGAAAATTGCTACGATAGTATGTTACAGTTACGTGCGTAACACCTTTAAAAATTCACTCCATAATGTATCAAAAGGAGTAAAGCCTTTAGTGCTTCATGCATTAAAAGCAGATGTGTTAGCCAATGCATCTGCATTAATGTTGCCATTAACACAAAAACCCAACTACTCCTCTGGGAAGTGGTTTTTTTTTTTTTTTATATATTAAAGGCAATTGTGCTAACCTGAGGTAATTTTAAATGAGCTGATTTTCATATTTTATTTTAATAATTTATAGAATTTCAATTCACAAAAGCACAGAAACTTTGCCACAGAAAACAGAACAAGGTTCAAAATAAACAGTTATAATATAAAGCAGCATGTTAGTAGAAATAATCATTTGACTTCTCTCCTTTATCAAACTGTTATGGTAAGTGCTTGGGGGGAGACTAAGTAATTGATAGAAAAGAGACAGGAAGACAGGGAAACCCCAAGGTGTCCTATTCATGTACCAAAAGCCCCTAAAATCCTGGATGCTTTTGTGGAGACACCTTGGTTTCCAGTAGATGGCTCTAGCTCCCATCCATGCTTAATCATCTAGAGCAGTGGCTCCCAATCCTTTCCTGGGTACCCTTCCCCAGCCAGTCAGATTTTCAGGATATCCACAATGAATATGCATGAAAGAAAATTTGCATGTTATGGAGGCAGTGCATGCATATTTTCTCTCATGCATATTCATTGTGGATATCCTGAAACCCTGAGTGACTGGGGGGACCCCAGGCCAGGGTTGGGAAACATTGATCTAGAGGAATACCATTCCTAATAGCACCTTCCGTAGAGGCTTGCTAGAATGGATAGTCCTGAGTCCACACCGAGGGGAGGGGGGGGGTGTAGGAGTGAGTGGTGAGCCAGTTTGGCTTTTCATTTGCGTGAGAACTTGTGAACAGTGTGCTCTCCAAGTTTAATCTCTCAGCCTAGATAAGGAAATAACATAAGAACATAAGAAATTGCCGTGCTGGGTCAGACCAAGGGTCCATCAAGCCCAGCATCCTGTTTCCAACAGAGGCCAAACCAGGCCCCAAGAACCTAGCAATTACCCAAAGACTAAGAAGATCCCATGCTACTGATGCAATTAATAGCAGTGGCTATTCCCTAAGTCAACTTGATTAATAGCCGTTAATGGACTTCTCCAAGAACTTATCCAAACCTTTTTTGAACCCAGCTACACTAACTGCACTAACCACATCCTCTGACAACAAATTCCAGAGCTTTATTGTGCGTTGAGTGAAAAATAATTTTCTCCGATTAGTCTTAAATGTGCTACTTGCTAACTTCATGGAATGCCCCCTATTTATTATTTATTTATTCTTTAAAATCTTTTCTCTACCGTCGATAAGCGGGTGCCATCAGAACGGTTCACAATAGGACACATAACTATATGTTGTATAAAATGTCTAGAATTTTAACAACTAAACAGGTGCCATCAAAAATACTGTAACAGTTTTATAATAAATATTACTTGGTGGGTGTTATAAGTCATGTCCAGTTTAAAAATACATCGTTTAAAAATACAAACCTAGAGGCGCAGTCCATATGTATTCCGCGCATTAAGAAAGGTGGAAGGAAGGCAAAACGATTACCATCATGGTTAAAAGGTGAGGTGAAAGAGGCTATTTTAGCCAAAAAAACATCCTTCAAAAATTGGAAGAAGGATCCATCTGAAGAAAATAGGATAAAACATAAGCATTGTCAAGGTAAGTGTAAAGCATTGATAAGACAGGCGAAGAGAGAATTTGAAATGAAGTTGGCCATAGAGGCAAAAACTCATAATAAAAACTTTTTAAAATATATCCAAAGGAAGAAACCTGTGAGGGAGTCGGTTGGACCATTAGATGACTGAGGGGTTAAAAGGGCTCTTAGGAAGATAAGGCCATTGCAGAAAGACTAAATGGATTCTTTGTCTCCGTGTTTACTAATGAGGATGTTGGAGAGATACCAGTTCCGGAGATGGTTTTCAGGGGTGATGAGTCAGACGAACTGAACAAAATCACTGTGAACCTGGAAGATGTAGTAGGCCATATTGACAAACTAAAGAGTAGCAAATCACCTGGACCGGATGGTATGCATCCTAGGGTTCTGAAGGAACTAAAAAATGAAATTTCTGATCTATTAGTTAAAATTTGTAACCTATCATTAAAATCATCCATTGTATCTGAAGACTGGAGGGTGGCCAATGTAACCCCAATATTTAAAAAAGGCTCCAGGGGCGATCCGGGTAACTATAGACCAGTGAGCCTAACTTCAGTGCCGGGAAAAATAGTGGAAACTATTCTCAAGATCAAAATCGTAGAACATATAGAAAGACATGGTTTAATGGAACACAGTCAACATGGATTTACCCAAGGGAAGTCTTGCTAACAAATCTGCTTCATTTTTTTGAATGGGTTAATAAACATGTGGATAAAGGTGAACCAGTAGATGTAGTGTATTTGGATTTTCAGAAGGCGTATGACAAAGTCCCTCATGAGAGGCTTCTACGAAAACTAAAAAGTCATGGGAAAGGAGGCAATGTCCTTTCATTGATTACAAACTGGTTAAAAGACAGGAAACAGAGAGTAGGAGTAAATAGTCAATTTTCTCAGTAGAAAAGGGTAAACAGTGGAGTGCCTCAGGGATCTGTACTTGGACCGTTGCTTTTCAATATATATATAAATGATCTGGAAACGAATACGACACAAAATTATTCAGAGTAGTTAAATCACAAGCGGATGATGATACATTACAGGAGGACCTTGCAAGAGTGGAAGATTGGGCATCCAAATGGCAGATGAAATTTAATGTGGACAAGTGCAAGGTGTTGCATATAGGGAAAAATAACCTTTGCTGTAGTTATCGATGTTAGGTTCCATATTAAGAGCTACTACCCAGGAAAAAGATCTAGGCATCATAGCGGATAATACTTTAAAATCGTCGGCTCAGTAGTCAAAAAATCAAACAGAATGTTAGGAATTATTAGGAAGGGAATGGTTAATAAAACAGAAAATGTCATAATGCCTCTATATCGCTCCATAGTGAGACCGCACCTTGAATACTGTGTACAATTCTGGTTGCCGCATCTCAAAAAAGATATACTTGCAATGGAGAAGGTACAGAGAAGGGCAACCAAAATGATAAAGGGGATGGAACAGCTCCCCTATGAGGAATGGCTGAATGATGTGTTTTTTGGCTAAAATAGCCTCTTTCACCTCACCTTTTAACCAGGACGGTAATCGTTTTGCCTTCCTTCCACCTTTCTTAATGTGTGGAATACATATGGACTGCACCTCTAGGATTGTATTTTTAAACAATGTCCATGCCAGTGGAACAGTTTTACCTTTGCAGCTGCACCTTTCAGTTTTTTTCTAACTATTTTTCTCATTTTATCAAAGTTTCCCTTTTGAAAGTTTAGTGTTAGAGCTGCAGATTTACTTATTGTCTCCCTTCTAGTTATTAGTTTAAATGAGATCATGTTATGAAACTGCCCTGCCAGATCATGGTGATAGACTGGAGGGAAGAGAGGAGTAGATAGTGGGGTTTTAAAAAAATATTTTTACCAACTGTGAGATTTTGTATCTGGAAACCTGTGCTTTCTGGGAGGCAGCAATCTCCTCTCCAGAAGTGCAGTAGGGATCTGTATACCCCTTCGCTTCATCAAGAGGAGGTTGCAGTGATCAGCCAGTGAAGATTTAGTTTGGTTTTCCATCTGATTGGGAAGTGTTTTTCTGCTCCCTTCCTTACTCAGAGCAGGACTGTAAGAACTGTTCCAGTGGAAGCCTTTCCTCCAGAAAGGTCAGCGTTCTGTCTTTTGAAGAGGATACTGAAGGAGAACACCAGGTACGCGTGTATCTCCTGGTACGCGCATAAACCTTTTTCTCACCAAAAGGGGCAGGGCATGGGCAGGACATGGGCGGGTCAAGACTGCACCATGAAGTCAGCACATAAGTAGTTACGCACACAAGTGTGCGCTGGGGTCCCCTACCACTTTACTTTACTTCTGCTATGGACGGCGTGTAAGTCATGTAGCAAAAAAAAAAAAACAAGGCTAGTCAGCGGGGTTTTATAGCTTGGGGCTAATAGGATAAAAGGGAGGCAAGTTAGCTAGGGGGTTTAGGAAGTCCTCTCCTTTACTGGGGCAAACTGGGAGCGAACTGGGAAAAAGGCCTATTGCGTCGCCGCATATATCTAGTAAAATTCTCCCCACATATGCGCTCGAGGCGGCGTTCGCGCGCACATACGCATCAATATAAAATCGTGGGCATGTACGCGTGGATAGCTCATTTTATAACACGCACATATGTTATAAAATTGCTGTGCCCATGTGTGCGTGCCGGCAAATACGTGCACATGCGCTGGTCTTAAATTTTACTTCTTAGGGTCTTTTGAATATCAGGATCTAAAGTGCCATCCACTCTTCTCTCCTCTTCATTTCTGAAAATACAATGAACTTCATCTGATTTCTTAAATTAAAATAATCATACACTAAACTTGAAAAAAAAGCAAATGTGAGGGCCCCACACATCTCAGAGTAGTTCTATTAGCCCTCAAACATAGGTTTTTAAGTTGGTCCCAGTCCTAGAGTGTAATATTTTATCAGCTTTATAATACTTTTTTGACCCTGTAGTTACCTCTTGCTCTGCTGGTCTTCAGCTCAATCAGAATCAGCCTCTGTTGGGATACAGCCATGAAACTTTGTTTATAACTACCTGGAATTTTCTCAGGGGTGATTTTGTCCAAAAAGATATCAGATTGAGAGGGGGGAATGTGCATGCCTGTGCTTACCATCTTTCTACTAACTCACTCTCCAGACCAAGACCTTGTTTCTCTCCCCCTCCCCAACTTTCCCAACACAGTAGTGGGTCAGTGGCCTTATGTCTTCAGAGGCTAGTGGGATGAGCTCTCTCAGCTGGCCCACCCCGTGTCAAAAGCATATTTTAAACTTGTGGGGCCATGTGCTAGTACTTCCTGGATGCTGATCTCATGACATCAGCTAGAAACAGCGCTGGTGCAAGAGTATTTAGCGCCCTAGGCAAATCTATTGTCATCTGCCCCCCTTCCCTGGCCAGTTGCTAACTGGCGGTAGTTCCAATGCAGCACTCGCTCCTACTGGCAGTAGTAGCTGCAGCCAGCACTCCCTTCCTTGGTTGTATTGGCTCTGGAACAGCACCCTTCTGAGTTTCATGCAACTGTCTAGCTTACCTAATGGAAGCGCAGACACTGGCTAGAAAGTGCTGGCTTGTGAGCTTTGAAAATTCTGGTGTTGCCTTGTATGCCTCGATCTGTCTCTAGAGCTTTAAACTGTGGCAAATTCATGAAAAGTGAATTTGCTTCAGTTCAAAAAGGTTCTGGGTTGGTGACACAGCAGAAAATCACCATGATTTTTCCCCTAGTTTATAGCTCCCTACCTAGCCTATCAGTAACAATCCTTGGCCCAGGGCCACAGACTGAAGCTCACTCTGTAACCTGATATATACTCAACCTAAGTTCAACTAGAAGGTATAAAACATTGCACAATGGCTGAGACTTCATCTTCCTGGGGACTGTGGATCCTTAATTGGCTCAGAAAGCAGAAGTTGGGTCTGGGAATAAGATTCTAGTCTTCCATTCAGTAGCCATCAGGCCAGTCCCTAATCCCTTTTCTGACATGCAAAGCTACTTTCATGATGTCAGTAATACATGCAATATGGTAGTGGAAACACATGGAGAATGTTTACAGCGTGATATTAGCATGAACTAAGGGGTAAGAAACTAAAATGCTTGCCCTTACTTCAATGACTGTTTAAATATGTGCATATGTGCCCTAGTTTCTCGGGATACAGGAACATAAGTGCCATGCTGGGTCAGATCAATGCCCATTAAGCCTAACATCCTGTATTTGACAGTGGCAAGTCCGAGTCACAAGTACCCGACAGATCCCCAATAATTGATTTCTCTCTTGTATCTCACTCCCAGCGGGTAAACACTGGCTTTCCCAAGTCTACCTGGCTAATAACTGTTTATGGAATTTTCCTTCGGTACTTGTCCAACCATCTTTTGAACCCCCACTATGCTAGCTGCCTTGACCAAGACCTCTGGCAAGAGATTTCATAGCTTTATTGTCCGTTGAGTGAAAAAAATACATCCTACAATTTGCTTTAACTCTGCTGTTTACTAGTTTCTTGGAGTGTCCTCTATTCTTAGTCTTATTTGAAAGGGTAAAAAAACTTTATGTATTTACCTGTTTCATCCTACTCATGATTTTATAAATCTCAATCATATCTCCTCTCTTTTGTCGCTTTTCCCAGTTAAAGAGCCCCAATTATTTAGCCTTTCTCACACAAGTGTGACATTTAGTGGATCAGTATCCATGGTCTGTGGCCTCCACTGTAATGGCTAGGATAAATGGAAGAGGGAAGACCATAAAAAGAGGAAACAAGGGGAAGGTGTGATGGCATAGTTTGCTGAGGGTAGTCAGGAGTGGGCTGTATGAAGACAAGACTGGCAAGTTGTAACTGGAGCAGGAAGACTTCTGCCTATGATGGGCACCCTTTCCCACAGTGGCTGGCAGTACTTGGATAACAGTAAACAAAAGGTACGCATGGAGACAAGAAAAAACTCAAACCTGGAGACAGAAAGGAGCCCCCAGAAGCAGTGTAGGACCTCTGCAGGAACACAGAATACAAGACGAAAATTAGGACCAAACAATAATACAGGATATATGAAGCAATCAAAGACAAATCCACAATAGGAAATGAAGTACCGAGAGTAGAACCATATGTAAGGCCAAACAGGACCAGAGTTTAAGACCACAAAGCAGGACCAAGACTTGGGCCAAGCTCTGCTAAAATTCAACTGCAAGTTTCAAATATAATTTTCAAACAGGGATAGGATGGCCATCAGCAAAATGCACAAGCTACAAAGCTGGGAGGATTAGACAGATAGTCCAAAAGCCCACCAAGACACCTCTGCTGGCATGAGAAAAGAACTGCCCAACAGGTCCTTGCAGAGGGGAATCCAATAGTTATATGAACAAAGTCTAATGGCCTTGTAGCCTCAACAGATGTTGGTTCTGAAGGAACTGAAAAGATCAAAGAAGCAGGAGAAAATTATTGGGCCCAAAAAAAAGGCTTCTATTGCAGATCACACTAATATCAAAGTTGCAAAGCACAATACTGTAGCTTCTGAGGAGGGTGAGACTCTATAAGGTATTAGTGTGGTTAAAGGGATTCTTTTGATCTTCCAAACATTTCCACTGCTCACTGGTCATCCCCTCCTCTGCTGCAGAAGCTCTGACCCCTACACATCCTTTTACTCTTCAGGTAAATGATAATGGAATTAGAGATATGGCTCCAATAGAGGTCAACCCCTTTCATTCAACATAATCACAGCAAGAGGAGGATAATTTGGGGCCTCCACAGGCTTCTAGTGAGAGAATAATTTAATTTTATCTCAACTCTCTCTTCCTGCATTTTGTGAGCCAGCCCAAAGAGGGATTGGGGCACTATCAATGAAATTCCTGTGTTATAGTCAGCCATTCAGCATAATCTGGAGCAGTGAGTGGACCTTGAAAAGAACATTTACAGGCTCACCAAGAGTAATAAGCTGAACCCATTGTACATTTTAGTGACTTCTTAAGAGAATAAGGAGGCTCAACATGTATACGAACTATAAGAAACTACTGTATTCATATGAAAATGTGTGAACAACATTTGACTAGCATGACAGAAATATGTCGAGACATTTCACTGACATGTTGCAAATGTATGAGGCACCTGACCAATAGATATACATATCATGAAATTTCATAAAACATGTAAATATTAACAATGACATAAAAGTATCCTTTTTACAAATCATTCTAACATTAATGTGCTTAACATTTACAACTGTTTTTCTAGTACATTATCTCGTCTCTGTCAATCACATTTGATTGCTTATCTTACAGTATTTTAAAATTGCTTCATTCCTCCTACCTCAATTTTCCCTGTTTTAATTTTGAATTTAATTACTTGCCTTTGAAATCCAGGCTGAAGGCAAATTACAAATTACATACAGTTGGCATGTTCATTCCCAAGACAGCATACAATCTAAGGGGGTCATTTTCTAAAGTGCAATATTTTACTGTGGCAAAATATCGCAGGGGAGGCAAAAATTCCTGCAATATTGGGTCCTTCTCCAGTAAAATATCACAGCCGTTTTCCCACAATATTTTTTATCACAGAAAAACCCGTGATAAAAAATATCACAGCAATGCCTGTCCCCCCCCCCTTGACAAATTCCTTCCCTTATTTCAAATTTGCCTGCCAACCAAATACCCCATCAAATTAAAACATTCCCCCAGTATCAGCCCCTCATCATACAACATAATCCCTTGTAGTGTAGGGGCCCCACACCCCCACCCTCTTTCACATAAAAGGAATCCTTGGTGGTCTAGGGACTCTCCCACTCTCCCAGATCCCCTTTACCTTAAAAGGTACTCTGGTGGTCCAGCGGTAGCCCGGAACAAATCATTCTAACACATACATAATGCCTCTGTATCGCTCCATGGTGAGACCGCACCTTGAATACTGTGTACAATTCTGGTCGCCGCATCTCAAAAAAGATATAATTGCGATGGAGAAGGTACAGAGAAGGGCTACCAAAATGATAAGGGGAATGGAACAACTCCCCTATGAGGAAAGACTAAAGAGGTTAGGACTTTTCAGCCTGGAGAAGAGACGACTGAGGGGGGATATGATAGAGGTGTTTAAAATCATGAGAGGTCTAGAACGGGTAGATGTGAATCGGTTATTTACTCTTTCGGATAGTAGAAAGACTAGGGGGCACTCCATGAAGTTAGCATGGGGCACATTTAAAACTAATCGGAGAAAGTTCTTTTTTACTCAACGCACAATTAAACTCTGGAATTTGTTGCCAGAGAATGTGGTTAGTGCAGTTAGTATAGCTGTGTTTAAAAAAGGATTGGATACGTTCTTGGAAGAGAAGTCTATTACCTGCTATTAAGTTCACTTAGAGAATAGCCACTGCCATTAGCAATGGTTACATGGAATAGACTTAGTTTTTGGGTACTTGCCAGGTTCTTATTTTATTTATTTATTTATTTAACAGTTTTTTTATACCGACCTTCATAGTAAATAACCATATCGGATCGGTTTACATTTAACAGGGGGTATAACTGAAGGAAACAATTCAGGTAAAACAATAGATAACAATAGATATGAATAAGTCAAAGTTACAATCAACTGGAATCGAGAACTTGGAAGCTTATAATAAGCTGGAGGGAAGATGAAGGTAAGTAATAATAATAAATGAATACGATAGTGAGAACGGGTTAAAGCTTGAAGATGCTTTAACCTGGAGGAGCCAGAGTCCATAGTTCATGGAGATAAGTGTCTAAAGGCCGGGTGAAAGTGGAAGGCCATTAGTGATTGTCTGGTGGATCGGAGAAGGCTTGGTGGAAGAGCCACGTCTTGAGTCTTTTTCTGAAAGTTAAGAGGCAGGGTTCCAATCTGAGGTTTGAAGGGATGGTATTCCAAATTGATGGGCCTGCTATCGAAAAAGCTCTGTCTTTGGTCGTAGAGAGGCGTGTGGCTTTAGTAGGAGGAAATTGTAGAGTGCCTTTGTGAACATCTCTCGTTGGTCTGTTAGAGGAGTGGAGTTTGAATGGGATTTCCAGGTCGAGTTGAAGTTGATGATGGATGGTTTTGTGTATTAGGGTGATTGATTTGTATAGGATTCTAAAATTTACTGGTAACCAATGTAGGTTTCTGAGGATGGGTGAGATGTGTTCACCGCGGCTGGAGCTGGTCAGCAGTCTCGCTGCCGCATTTTGTATCATCTGCAGTGGTTTGGTAGTAGATTTGGGGAGGCCTAGGTAGAGTGCACTGCAGTAGTCTATTTTGGCGAACAGTAGCGCTTGGAGGACTGTCCTGAAATCATGGAAAAATAGAAGTGGTTTAAGTCGTTTTAGGACCTGTAGTCTGTAGAAGCAGTCTTTGGAGGTTGTGTTGACCATTTTTTTAAAGTTTAATCGATTGTCTAGTATTGCCCCAAGGTCTCTAACATGTTTGCAAGTAATGTGGGAATTGTGTGGTGATGGTGGCGGAAAATTGTTTTCGTTTGAGGAGATGAGGAGTAGCTCTGTCTTTGAGGCATTGAGAACCAGGTTTAAGCTGTTAAGTAGATTGGTGATGGAAAGGAGGCAGTTATTCCAATGGATGAGAGCTTTTGAGATAGATTCTGTTATAGGGATTAGAATCTGCACGTCGTCTGCGTATAGATAATGAATTAGGTTGAGATCAGTTAACAGTTGGCAGAGGGGGAGGAGGTAAATGTTAAAGAGGGTTGGAGATAAGGATCCTTGTGGTACACCCAGGGTTGAATTTGTTAGGGGAGACTCTTTATTATTGTTTATTATTTGTTAGGGGAGACTCTTTATTATCTTATGGCCTGGATTGGCCACTGTTGGAAACAGGATGCTGGGCTTGATGGACCCTTGGTCTGACCCAGTATGGCATGTTCTTATGTTCTTAACACCCACCAGGCTCTGGGTCAGTCAACACCATTTTCCAATAAGGAGCCAACAGGCCTTTGCCCCATCATCTGATAGGGACAAAGGCCAGCAAGCAACATTTTAAAAGATGGCATCAACTGACCCGGAGCCTAAGGGGCACTCCAGGTCACCTCTGGACCACCAGGATACTTTTTCTTAGGTAAGGGGGGGGGGGGGCCGGAAGGCAGAGGAGTCTGGAAGGCAGGAAGAGGGGTCCCTAGACAACTAGGGATTCCTTTTATGTGAAAGGGAGAGTGAGAGTGGGGCCACTAGACTACAAGGCATTATATTGTATGTGGGCGGGTTTGGGGGGCTGATACTGGAGAGGTGGGGGTGTTTGATTCTGGGGTGTGTTAGGTTGTGGGGCACATCCGAAAAAGAAGAGGGTTTGGCAAGGGAAGTGAGGTATCGCTGTACAATATTCATTTCTATTTTTGTTACTTTTTTAAGAGTGCACCTTATTGAGAGTGGGGGGAGTGGGTGTCTAAACAAAAGGATTTTGCATTTTGAGAGGGGGACAATTTAGGGCCACTGCAAGCTCTTTAAGAAGCATCCTGGGAACATTGGGGATGGACATTAGTGTCCTAATGGCCCTGAGATTAGTTAGCTACAACTCCTGAGTTTTTGCTAAAATAACATGGCTTTCCTCAAAAAAAGCAAGCCACGTTATTTTAATACCATAGGATTACCTATCCATTCACTGCTTTGCATGCATTTGGAAATTTTATGCACGCAAAGCAGCTAATTTCAATAGGGGCAGATTTTTTTTATCAAAATAGCATGCAATATTGCCACAATATGCAATTAGTGTGCGATAAACTGTTTTATGCACGATAAACGCTGTTTTGTGCGCGTTAATCACTTATCACAACTTAGTAAATGTATCTATAAGATCGCAGCAGAGGCAATAGGGGGAAGCGATTTTCCTAAAGTCACAAGGAGTGTCAGTGGGAGATGTAGGATTTGAACCAGAGTTTTCTGAACAGAGTTATGGGTGAACCAAGGAGACAGTCTACCAGGTCTTCATTTTTTTAAATCTTTCTTGCTTATCATATTATGATGGAGGCCCCAGGGTGGTCCAGTGCATGGGAGATAAGGCAGCTCTGCCCTGGTAGGGCAAAGACATTGTGAGAATGCTTTCTTTACCTTTAAATAGTGGTGAACAGTGAAAGATGCTTGGATTTGTGATACAAAGGAATCCATGCTAACGTGTTTGGGATTGTTCTATCATAAACTGAAGCTGTGCTAACACGTTTGGGATTGTTGCAGTGAGGCAGACTCGACATAGCCTCCAAGGAGCCATTAGAGGTGGCCTGGAATTACCTGGCAAAACGGTCAGAGTCCCAAATAATATGGGGTGACTAATGTGTGTTGCTTTGGGAGTTGACAGAATATCGTGAACACACTGGGAGTTATTCAATGATTAATAAAGAACGGACTGTGAGAATGTTTCCCGAGTTTTACCAGAACTTTGAGCCCATAATCCTGCAGTGAAGAACAGGAAGCAGAAGCCTCATCTCAGGTGAATTTTCAAATGAGCTACAGATGTAAATGTGACATTATCATAGCAGTTTTCAAAAGTCATTTACCCGCGTTAATTGTACTTATTGCGTGTAAAACATTGACAATTCAATGGCATATATATTATAGCAATTTTCAAAAGCCCACTTACACGGGTAAAATCCAGTTTTAAGCATGTGTACACTTTTGAAAATCAGGCCCTCTGTGTTCTGGCAAAGAGGAACCAACTGGAGGGTGAGGACCTTACATGGACCTTAATTCTCCCTGGTTTCTGAGACATTTTATGTTGCCACTCTCAGCCTTTTCTACTCGTTCTTCTTTGTCCATTCTTTTGCATGTTCTCTTCCACACTCGCTTCATCCCCACCCCCCTGCCTTTCATGTCTACCTCCCAGGCACATCAGTGCATCACTTCTTCCCTCTCTCAGTTTTGTTTTTCTGTTCCTCTTCCTCCCTTGATTGTCTGGATTCCTGTGCTCAACTTGATCTTTATGAAAAATGAGTGTAAGGAACAAAGTAGCATTTATGCAGTTCCTCCAGCGCTGTCGATCTCTGATGGTTCTGCAAGAAATGAGCAAGTTCTGTCAAAAGACTTTCATTTAGAAAAAATGGGGCAAGAATCCTTAGTAGGTAGCAGAGGAACCTGAAGGAATTTTGGGGGTTAATCAGCACCAAACCTTTCTTAATTCCTGCTCTAGCACCAATGTTCTGGACGCAGTCCTTAGGAGGAAGGAATCATAGATAGCGGGCTCTAGGTGCACCCAGCAGTTATAAGCAGGGCCTAAGGTTATAACAGCTTAAACTGTATTGTCTCCGTTTACTGTTCAAAGTATGTTACCTTGTAATGGACCAGAAAGAAGTTTTTCGAACTGGCAGGATAAAAATGCTTGCAAATTAATCAATTAAATATAGTCAAGTGAATTTTAAAAGCCCGACACGTGCATCAATCAGGGGATGCGGGAATATGTTGGGCTGGCAAGTGTGGAGCGGATTTTAAAAGCCACCCGGATGGGCATGTAAATGCCACTGCGTGCACATATCCGAACTTCTGAAGAATGGAATGGGAGGGGCACTGACGCGGTCTGGGTGGGCATGAGCAGGAAATGGGCATTTCGGGATTTTAACCTGAAATTTGCACGTAAATACTTACATGCAGTGTTGTGTGCCGGGGTTCTCTGCTGCGTAAGTTTACTTCTGCTATGAATCCATGCTAACGTGTTTGGGAAAAAATCTAGGCAGATGAGCAGTGTTTTAAGGGTAGAGGGTAACAGGGGGAAAGAAGGCTATTAAACCAAGGGGATTTGGAAGACCTATTCCTTAACTGGGTGAACTGGGAACACACTGGAAAAATTGGTAATGGCGTTGGTGTGCGGTCCCTTTTAAAATTCTCCCACTTACGCGATAGACGTGGGATTTGCACACGCATGCTCATGCCCACTTAAAATTCAGCACACGTGAGCTGGATGTGGGCCAATAAATATGTGCACATGAGCGCCTGCACGCCGCTTTGAAAAGTTACCATTTCTGTGTTTGGAAAGAAAAAAAATACATAAAAAAAGAAAAATATTAATCTGTCATCTTACTATAGCTTTTTGCTGGTTGCCATTGCTGAGAGCACTTTTGATAAAACAGTCTGTTTCATTCTCTGGTTTTCAAAAAAGCTTCTTCATAATATTAAGATCTAGATTTTAATCTATACCTAAACTAGAAATGGGGAAGGCAATTTTCAAAGCCATTTCTGCGTGCAAGACAGGGTTTTATATGCATAAACAGAGTCTTTGAAAACGGCCTACCACATCTGCTTAGTGTCATTACATGCAGTTAGGAGGCAGTCCCAGGGAAAGGTGGGGGGAGGAGTTAGCATGTATTTCAAAAGTATGGACATATATTTTCCCTGAAAAACTACCCACATACATAGCGGTCTCTGCGTGTCCTTTTTTTCCCCCAAGTCAATTTTCAAAGAGAACATTTTCTGTTTGAAAACTGACATAAGAGTCTGCAGGTAACAACAGACTACAATTTGAAAGTTGCCCCCTAAGTAACCCCAAAACATCTTTTTGACACCACAGCTGGTCACTAAAGCATTTCATCTATTTTCTGTTCATACTGTATTTTACAGCCTTCAGCTTCTATGAGCAGCACCATATATATACTGAGAGACAAACAGAATATGACAGCAGATATGGACCACAACGCCCATTTTAGTCAGTCCAATCTGTTCCCTTGACAAATGCCATAAACATCAGGTGACCTGTGGCTTTTTCTTCACTTTTTCCCAATTAAGAATTCTCTGTTCTTTCTTGAATGCCAGTTATGCTTTTGCCTCAATGACTTCCACAGGCAGGCTTGCTCCCTGCATCTACCACCACCTTTGTTATGAAGAAATATTTTCTAATGTTCCTCCCAAGACTACCACCCGTAAGCCTAATTTTATAACATTTAGCTCCAGAACTTCCTTTCTACTGAAAAGAGTTAGGTTTTTGGTACATTATCTATACCTGGAGGAAGCTACATAAATCATAATTTATAAGTTTGGACTCTACATGACTTGCTGACAATAATAATTGTCACAACAGGATTGCCAACACAGGCATAAGGCTACAATCAATAGAGAAACAAAATCTTACTGAGGTCACTGTGGAATACATTCCAGGTATTTAAAAAAAAAAAAAAAAAAATAGAAATAGGCGTATACCCTTCAAAAGGTATGTCTGATATATTTGTGGCTTAATACCAGTAATAGTTACATATGAATAAACCTGTTTGAAGGTAATGTTTTTTTATCGTTCTTTGTTTTGCTTTCCTTGTTTACCGTTAAACTCATTCTGCCTGTTCTCTTCTAGTCATTCCCTCCCTGCCCCAGTTTTCCCCACCTGTTCGATGTAATTTCTCTCTTTTGTTTGGTGTAAACCGATATGATGTTCACACGAATACCGGTATAGAAAAGCTGTTAAATAAATAAATGTTTTAAAGGCCGATGCAATATGGATGCACTAAAAACGGGCATCCAAACCGGGTGCCCGTTTTTCCTAATGCGCGCCCCCATCCATCTTCTCCTGGGTGTGTGATGCAATACGCAAAAGAACAGCCATGTTAAAAAGGACGCGCTGGGGAAAATTGTGCGACCCTAGCGCATCCTTAGCATCAAGCACCCAGGAGACGTGGCTGTGCACTCACCACAGGTTAGGAAACTGGATGCTCAATTAATGAGCATCTGCTTTCCGAACCTGCACACAGCCATGGGTTAGGAAAATGGATGCTGGTAAATTGAGAGGCTGTTTTCCTAACCTGACCGCCAAGACTTTTTTTTTTTCCATGTTGCTGCTTTCTGTGGTTTCTCCTATTTAGTACTGCGAGAATACTAGGTTGGAGGAACCAGAGAAAAGCAGTATTTTCTGATTTTCTGTTGATGGCTTGGGGCGCCTCAAGACTTAACTGGGTTACCTGGGGCTGGCGTTAATTTTTGAGGGTTAAGACATGCGCATCAGGCACACGGTGATTTTTTTTTTACATAGGGGGTACTAGCTAATAGCCTCATCAACAATGCATTTCCATGTGATGAGCACTATTACGCGCAGGTTTGGACGCGTTAATCCCACGATTGCATCGGGAGTTATTCTAGCGCGTCCAGCCGTGTGTCAAGCTGTGCGCTAGGCTGAGCTCACTGTATTGCATCAGCCCCTTAATGTATTAATGTTGAAAGGTTATATGTATTACTTTGGAAATTGTCTGATAACTACATTTTTTATGAACTCTGACTTGAGTAGAAATTCACTTTTAAGTACCCTTGAGATGTAGAGGACAGAGGATCTAATGAAAGATGACACTTCTTGCTACAACTTTCCTTCTTGTTTCCTTATAACTCTGAAATATGTTGATAAAACTATTCAAGCACAGTTTATTCTATTAGCGATATCACCCCTGAAGACATCATCAGTCTTCTGCAGGAACAGCTGACATTTCCTCTATTTGCAAATGGATTAACTGTTAGCTAATGGTCAACCTGCCTGACTGTTGCTATAAATTTCACTAATCCTTTAATAAAAATAGCAAGAATTAGCAAGTTTGAATACATGAACAGGCCAACTGGATTCTCAAAAGCAGCAAATAAGGGATAAATGCATGAAGCAGGCATAAGCGGCTTCCTACACAGCTTACAGTGATTTCTAATTTGCCATGTGTTACTTACTATCCAGTTGGCACTGCTATAAGCTACTTTTTTTTTCTGAAGCAATGTGAGCTGCTATTGGATTAGAACCAAACTCTATGGTGCAACTGTAGTTTATGAAAATTAGTGTGTGTCCATTAATTTTAATAAATATAAAAAAATGCTGGGTGCCAAAAATTGCACCTAATTTATGACAGAAATTTAGATGGATGACTATCATTTTAAATTTGCTAAAACTTTAAACTCTAATTAAAATTATGATTATAATAGACTATTCAAAGTCAAAAGAAAATCAAATCCTGCAATAGTCTCGTATCTTTGAACAAGATATGCATAGACAAAATGGTATAGATTTTATAGAGAGAGGTTTGTCAATAGCTCTGGTTTTCAAAGATGGTACTTCATTAGCCTGTCAAAGGTAATGCCTAGGAGACATATTTATTGACAATACAATGTTGATTGATTCAGCATCTATAGCAAGCTCTTGTTTTATGCAACTAGTATTAGGTTTAAATGATTATGAGATCCAGTGAAAGTTAAATTTTAACCATGTCAACAAATAGCTTTAATTATATGTAGCAACAAAAACAAAGCTCCTGAAGGTTACAGACAAATTTACAGATATAATCATGCAGTTTATTTGGAAACATGAAATCACGTTCACAGATATGCTCACTAAGAGGTGAACTTTGAAAGCCTGGCGCGCACCAAAATTGGGAGGTACACACACAAGTCGGGCTCATGCACGCTCACCGAATTTTAAAAGCCTTCCAGATGCACACGTATCTCCCATTGCATGCACATCTCAAAAAGGGGCAGGGGGTGAGCTTGGTTGGGGCAGGGTATGAGTGGTTTTGGGGCATGGTCAAGAGATGTGCGCATAATGCTGAAGCAACCTTTATTAGGTAAGAGTGGAATGCCAAAACATTAGGTAGAAGTGAAAGCTGGATTCAGAGGACATGGGGCAAGACCGCAGACAAATGTTTTACAGAATTTGGTGATGGTTGACCGTTAACATTTTCTCAAGAAAGGCAAAAAATTATTGAAAATTCCAGCAACATGCAGAAAAAAAAGCTGTTACCTGTTGGCACGAATAATTTTGGATGAGAGGAGGAAAAAGGTTGATAGAGGAACAGTTTATCATTATCGAGTCAGGGCTGGTATTCAGGCATTTCATGTTATTTTGAGATCACTGAAAACTGAAACCCATCACCAAGACAGACTCTGGCTGGTGAATTAGTTACGAAACTGGTATGAAGAGGATTTTCTTCATATAACACCTGCCGAAGAATTTTTCATTTGGACAATTCAAAAATTAAATTTTCAAAATGATAGAGTTTGGTCAAAAACTTTCAATGAAATTAGTGATGAACATTATCACTAAACTGTTAGAAACTCTACTTGCATTGGTCTTTGTGTCATGTTCAAAGTAAAAAAAAATGTGGGTAATCAAAAAACGTGGGGAATCTTGGAATGGCACCTATTTTCAGAATACGGTTTTAGCTGAAAATGTTATCCCATTTTTGAGTGATCCGAAAAGGTTTTAGTAGTAGGCAAAGCTACTTTTGTCCATGCTAAGATGCCATGCATGTGAGCCAACGCCATGCAACAGCTGCTTAGAGAAAACGGCATTGATTTTTGGAGTAACAACATTTGGCCAGGGAACTCTCCAGATTTGAACACTGCCAAAAACATAGGTGCCATTATTAAGGATGAGGTGGAGAGTTTAGTGTTGAAGGTCAGGGATGTTATTCTACTGAAAACTTGCATTGAAATTTGGAATTGGTCTTATTAACCGGGTGATTCATCAAGCTGCATCAGGGCTCTAACACACATTATATTGTGTGGTATACATAATGTTTTACATAGCCCTGCCCAGAAACTCTCCCTATTAGAATGATCTACTTTGCATACAATTTGCATGCATGAATAATTCAAATACTTGCAAAGAAGGTCATTACTAGTCAATTTTATGAAAACATTTTATCCTGGCAAACCGAGAAGGTGGTCGGCTGTAATAAAATATCTACATCTATTTGAAATGCGTTAAATGTGCAATGGGCTTTCGCAGGTCACAAGGCTTCTGCCATACATTTGAAGCTGCAGAAAAAAAAAATGTCACAGCCTGTCTGAGGATTGGACCCACATTCAAGGTCAGGTCGATGCCATTTTGGAAAATGGCAATGACTGAGTCGGGTGTACCCATTCTAAGCAGAATCACTTTTAAGGTTCTGGTGGGGGATCGGTGTGGTGGGTGAGGGTCCAGCATCTTTATTTTTAGGGAGGTGAGGCTTGCTCTATGGACTTGGGGGGTGGGGGATTAACTAGTGACCTCTATGATGTGGGGGGGTTGGATTTCACGAGGGTGGGAGTTTGATATATTGACTTTGGGGACAGGTACAGGGGCTCGAGATTGTGACTTGGAAGTATTGGTATCAGGGCCATAATCACATTTTATTGTGTGCTTGGGGAAAGGGGGGGAGCAGAGTTAAAAAAAAAAAAAAAAAAAAAAAGGCACAGCATTAACTTTTTTCACATTTTGGGGTTTGTGGGGGCGCCTTGATTGGCTGCCCTGGGTTGAGACGGGAATCAGCACTGACCCCTGCTCAACCTCCCTGTCTGCGGCAACTTTTTTTTTTTTAGGTCAGCAGCCCTTTAAGGCGATGACAGTCCCATGAGGTTGGGGCCGCCATTGTATTAAAGGACCACTCACTGCCTTCTTTTGTGCCTTAGTGTTTGGCCTGACACAAACGAATATGCCATACTTCTGCGATGCTTTTTTGGGGTGGGGCCCCACTATCGTGGCGACACCCCCCCCCCCCAGATAGTAGGACCCCTCTTGTGATAAAACATCAAGGCTTAGTGAATCTAGGGGTAAATTTGGAAAATGATACAGATTTATTTCAAAATTTGCTATGTGCTTACCCTGCTTGTTTTAAAGCCATTTTGCATGCTAATAGTGGGCATACCAATTATTAATTATGGGGTAGATTTTAAAAGGAGCAAGCGCGGCGCACACACGTGTATGCCCGATTTTATAACTTGCGTGCGCCAAGCTGCGCTGCCTTCCTCCGTTCCCTCCGAGGCCGCTCCGAAATCAGAGCAGCCTCGGCGGGAACTTTCCTTCTACCCCCCCCCCGCACCTTCCCCTCCCTTCCCCTACCTAACCCGCCCACCAGCCCTACCTAGAACCCCCCCTTACCTTTGTTGAAGATGTTATGCGCGCCAGACAACAGCCGGCCCACGATCCTGGAGGCTCAGGCCACGCCCCACCCCTGTCCCTTTTTGCAAGCCCCGGGACTTACGCGCATCCCGCGGCTTGTGCGCGCCGCCGAGCCTATGCAAGATAGGCTCGGCGCATGCAGGGGCAGCTTTTTGGGGGTTACGTGCGTAACCCTTTGAAAATCTGCCCCTAAGGGTGAACCCATTCTAGGGAGCCCTTTCCTGCACAAAGGAAAGGGAACTCTCCTCAGTGCCAGCCTGTTTTGCCCCTATCAAAACCACTGGGATCAGACTACCTCCGCTCTTTCAGCCTGTCTTGCCCCTATCAACTTTCTGCCACTCTGCCTTGCTGCCATACACCAGATGACTCACTCTACTCCTTGTGTTCTTGCCACTATCATGGTTCCTCAGTGTGTTGGTGCTAGTCTTTCTGCTGCTTTGTCCCTTTATTGGCACCTTGTGGTTTTTTTCTGACACTCTTTCTGCTTACTATGTTCCCCCTTCATTGTGCTGTAGGATGTTGATGCCACATGTCATGCCACTTTGTCTGTCGTGCTGCCTTCAAGGGTTCATGCAACTGTTATCGGTGCTCTCTTTTGAAGCTGTGGTGTGTTTTTGACACTCTCGCTGCTGTTTTGCACCTCTGTTAAAGCACTCTTGCCACTCCTGGTACCCCTTTGCCCCTTTACAGTGCCTTAGGCTAGGCTATTCATGCCACTTTGGTGCCACTTCTCCACAGTTTAAGTAACTTGGAGCTCTTTTCTCGTTCTGATGATTTCTTCCCAGAAGTATCATCAGAATTGATAAGAAAACCCCAATTCTGCAGGCAAAAATATGCTGCAAATACTTCCCCCATTGACTTTAATGGCAAATGGAAAACTAATAAAACTAATCAACTAATTGTTTTTTCCCCCTATGAAACTAATGCAACAAATTTGGGACCCGGCGAAACTAAAAACTAATTGAAACATTTTTTCCTTCTGCACATCCCTACAAAATACTCAAAGTATAGACACCATGGATCGATAGAGGCATTATGATAGTTTCTGTTTTATTCTTCATTTCTTTTCGGTCCATTCCTATCATTTTATTTGCTGTTTTACCGCTGTTGTGCACTGAGCTGAGGATTTCAATATATTGACCACAAAGACTATAAGATCCTTTCCCTGAATTGCAACTCCTAAAATATAGGGTCATTTATCAAATCGCATTAGGGCCCTAACGCCTGCGATAACGCCTGCGATAAATAACGCATAGCGAGATGCATATGCAAATCTTTTAAATTTAGGCAAAAGGGATGAGTTTCGGTGCAGTTTATGAAAATGAGGGGTGTTTAACATAGCTTGCGTTACACTACTGCATGCAATCACACGATTAATGCTGGAAATAACGACACCTTTTTTCCTGGCATTATGCTGTGCATTATGGCTTTATGATGCTGTGATGCTGTGCATCATGGGCCTGGATAAAGGTCACACTTATTTACTGATCCTCCTGGACCTCTCAGCTGCCTTTGATACGGTTAACTATTCCACACTACTAATAAAATTAGCAAACATCGGAATAACAGGAACAGCTCTATCATGGTTCAAATCATTCTTAGAGAACAGAAAATACAAAGTAAAAATTCACAACAAAGAATCTCAACACTACTCTTCATCTACGGGAGTTCCACAGGGCTCCTCCCTTTCACCAACGCTCTTTAATATCTACTTGCTCCCTCTTTGCCAACTGCTAACTAATTTAAACCTTAAACACTTTCTTTATGCAGATGACGTCCAGATAGTCATCCCCGTCAAAGAATCCTACACCAAAACTCTTGAATTCTGGGAAAATTGTCTTAAAAAAATTGATGGACTCCTCTCCAACCTTAATCTAATACTAAACTCTTCAAAAAGCGAACTCCTCCTAATTTCATCTGAAAACAGTAACATCGACACAAATCCTCCACCCAATTTACAAACTCCACAAGTAAGAAACCTGGGAGCTATCATTGATAACAGATTAAACTTAAAAGCATTCATAAATCAAACTACTAAGGACTGCTTCTATAAACTCCAAGTCTTAAAAAGAATAAGACCACTCTTCCACTTTCAAGACTACAGAACTATTCTGCAATCAATAATATTTGCTAAACTAGATTACTGCAACTCTTTGCTATTAGGTCTTCCTTCATCTCACACTAAACCTCTTCAGATGGTTCAAAACACGGCTGCGAGAATATTAACTAACACTCGGAGAAGAGACCACATATCACCAATCCTCAAAGACCTGCACTGGCTGCCAATTCACTACAGAATCATATATAAATCCATAACCACTATCTTCAAAGCTATACGTCAACACTCTCAGCTCAACCTTCAAATTCCTCTCAAAAAATTTACGTCCAACAGACCAATCAGAGAATCCTATAGAGAAACCCTACAAGTACCACACTCCAAATCCATGAGGCACATAACCACCAGAGACAGAGCTTTCTCCACTGCAGGACCAACACTGTGGAATTCCATCCCACCAGATCTGCGACAGGAACCCTGCCTTCCCACATTTAGGAAAAGACTCAAAACGTGGCTATTCATGAAAGCCTTTCCCGAACTAAACTGAACCTATTCCATTATTAAATAGTCGCTCAGACTTTGCCTTAATCATGGTAATTAACATCCCTACCTCATAAGGGCAATTCATTAATGCTTCAAGCACATTGTCTGACATATATACTCTCTCTATTTAAACCCCTGCTTCTTTTTCTATGCTCCAAGTTGTATTACTCCCTTGTTTTATTGTAACTGCATTCCTTAGCCTTTCTCTTGTTTAATGTGTTAATGTTTTATCACTACTATTATCATTATTTATTACTATTATTAGGATCAATGTTATTTTTTACCTTTTTGTTCCCTGTCCACTTGTTAAATGTAAACCGGCATGATGCGATATTTATCGCGAATGCCGGTATAGAAAAACTTTAAATAAATAAATAAATACATAAATAAATACACAAGCCCATACATGCAACAGAGTTTTGATACAAAGGGCCTGATTTACTAAGACTTTTCTCCCATTCTGTATCTATGGGGAAAAAAGCTTAGTAAATGAGGCCCACAGGGAGAAACACAGTCCAAAGCAGAGCTCATGTTGTTTATCATATTAAAAGTATTTTATAATTGCAACCTCATTTAATAATAAATCAAACCATTTCGGCTTCATCACCAGTATTTTGTTTATTTCAGGCAACTTTCTCTGAAAAATTAACAGCCAAGGCGAGTGAAGTCCTGCAGTTTTCTATCCTCAAACCCATTTTCCTACTGTGCAAATGACTTTTTTCACTTCATTGCTAGACCAAGAGCACCAAAAATGTTAAGTCAGCAGTAAAAGTCCTTCATGTATTACATAGCTTGAAATAGAGAATAGCTGGAAAGCTACGAGCACAAATGCTCATAGTCTGGGTAATAAAATTCCAGATCTGCAGGCCTTAATGGTGGAGGCAGACTTGGATATTGTTGCTGTTACAGAGATATGGCTCAGTTTCTCTCATGATTAGAATACAGCCATACCTGGTTATAACCTACTGAAGAAGGACAGAGATGACAAGAAAAAGGGGAGGAGTAGCTCCCTCCATTAAGAACAATATCCAAGCATTTGAACTACAGGATATTTGAGGAAAGGAGGAAACACAGCGGGATGTATTAAAGAGAGATGATGGTGCATCTATCTACACTGGTGCGGGCTACAGGCTTCCTACTGAAACAGAGTAACTGAACTTAGATCTGGCTGAAGACATCCAAAAGGTGGGAAAGAAAGGTAAGATGTTGCTTCTCTGAGATTTTAATCTGCCGGGTGTTTCGTTGGAGTATCCCTTCCGCAAAATCTACAAGAAGCAGAGACATTGTGGATGCCTTTTTTTAAGGGGCTCTACTTAAACAAGAGGTGATGGAAACCATACAGGGAAGAAATGAGGACATGGTACTCACAAATGGGGACAGTATCTCTAATGTCCGGGTAGGTGCCCGCCTGAGCAGCAATGATCGTTAGATGGTATGGTCTGATATAATAGTCAAGATGGAGAACAGTCACACAAGATCAAGGCCTTAGATTTTAAAAATACAGACTTTGGTAAAATGGGAACGGAACTGGAATGCTGGGAGAAGATGGGTGAAATGGAACAGCAATGGACCAAACTGAAAGGTGCTACAATAACAGCAACAAATATTTATGTAAGAAAAGTAAATCAAAGTAAGAGGAAAAGCAAACCAAGATGGTTCTCCAAAGAGATGGTTGACAAATTAAAGGCAAAAAGAGCAGCATTCAAAAAATACCATACAAAGGAATTCAAAAAGAGGAAGACAAGGAAAAATATCCAGTGAAACTGAAAGAGACGAGGAAAGAAATAAGAACTGCAAAAGCTTGAGCGGAAGAAAGAGCCGTCAAATAGGTAAAGTGAGGTGACGAAACATTTTTCAGATATCACAGAAAGGAGGAAAGCCAGACATGGTGTTATAAGATTAAAAGAGACAAGGGTCATTGTGTAGAAAAGATGAGGAAAAAGCAGAAATATTAAACAAATATTTCATTTCGGTATTCTCCAAAGATAAGTGGAGGAGGAGGACCATTGCTGGGTTCAGAGATGTGCTGGCAGGTCTGCTGAAAGACTTATTCAATAGATCACTGGAAATGGGTGTTGTATTGCAAGATTGGAGAAAGGCAGTCGAGGTCCTGCTTCACATAAGTGGGAGCAAAGAAGAGGCTGGAAACTACAGGCCAATTAGCCTTATCTTGCTGTTGAGAAAATTAATGGTGGTGCTGCTGAAGAAAAGGATAGCTATTCTGTGATTCAGTGGCTTGCAGGATCCAAGCCAGCATGAAGATTGTGTCAAAAGAATCTGATTTACTTTTTTGATTGGGAGACTAGAGAATTAGATCAAGAATGAGCACTTGATGTACTTTATCTGGATTCCAGCAAAGTTTTTGACACTGTCCTGCATAGGAAGCTCATGAACAAAATCAGAGCCTGGGAGGGGTTTCAAAGTGGTAGATAGAGGTGTGAATCGTGTGATCGATCGTCTTAACGATCGATTTTGGCTGGGGGGGGGGGGGGGGGGGGAAATCTTATCGTCGTGTTTTTTTTTTTTTTTTTTTAAATCGTTAAAAATCGTAAATCGGGGGAGGGTGGGAAAACCGGCACACCAATAATAAAAGAATATTTTGAAAAATAATAATTGTGCTTTTACTCCAGTCCGAAGGAAGTGTTTTTTGGTATTAATATCTAATAGGCACAATAAGAAGCACAATATTGCTTAATAGTTGGGTTACTATATATATATATATATATATATATATATATATATATATATAAATATATATATTCAGGCGGATTTTAAATGCCCTGCTCGCGTAAATCCGCCTGGATTTATGCGAGCAGGGCCCTCGCATGCCGGCGCGCCTATTTTGCATAGGCCGCCGGTGCGCGCAGAGCCCCGGGACGCGCGTAAGTCCCGGGGTTTTTTTTTAAGGGGGCGTATCGGGGGCGGGGCCAAATGATGCAGCATTTCGGGGGCGGGACCGGGGGCGTGGCGCCGGCCCAGGGGCGTTGTCGAGGCCTCCGGACCAGCCCCTGGGTCGGATGACGGCGTGCCAGCAGTCCGCTGGCGCGCGTAGATTTACGTCTGCTTCTAGCAGGCGTAAATCAAGGGACAAAGGTAAGGGAGGGGTTTAGATAGGGCCGGGGGGGTGGGTTAGGTAGGGGAAGGGAGGGGAAGGTGAGGGGAGGGCGAAAGAAAGTTCCCTCCAAGGCCGCTCCGATTTCGGAGCGGTCTCGGAGGGAACGGAGGCAGGCTGCGCGGCTCGGTGCGCGCAGGCTGCCCAAAATCGGCAGCCTTGTGTGCGCCGATCCAGGATTTTATAAGATACGCGCGGCTATGCGCGTATCTTATAAAATCCAGCGTACTTTTGTTCGCGCCTGCTGCGTGAACAAAAGTACGCGATCGCGCTCTTTTTTAAAATATACCCCATTGTGTTTGTGTTTTTATAATGAATACATTGTATCAATAAGGGGTAGATTTTAAAAAGAGCGTGCGTGGCGTACATGTGCGTGCGTTACCCGGCATGCACACATGTACGCATGTTATACAATCGGGGGTCGGCACGCACAAGGGGGTACACAATTGTGCACCTTGCACATGCCAATCCCACTCCAAGCCGCGCTGCCTTCCCCCGTTCCCTCCCAGGCTGCTCCAAAATCGGAGCGGCCTCGGAGGAAACTTTCCTACCCCCCCACCCCACCTTCCCTTCCCCTACCTTTTCCTTTTTTTTGTCATAACTGCCGGCAAGTGATCCCTGTGCCAGGAGCCTCTGACTTCGCCCCCGGACCGTCCCGCCCCTGGACTGCTCCTTTAGCAAATCCCCGGGACTTAGACACGTACTGGGGCTTTACGCGCGTTGCTGGGCCTTTTGAAAATAGGCCCAGCAACGCGTAACCTTTTTTTTTTTTTTTTTGTAATACAATTTTTATTGAGTGATCCTCAGACACAATATGAAACTTTGCCGATAACAGACAAGCAAACATAATACAGCAAACGATATTGATGACACACAGTAACCTTTTGAAAATCCGGCCCTATATGTTTTGTACAATGAATGTAATACTGAAAATGTGATTTGAAATGGTGCTATGTGATTACTTAGGGCATATTTTGTATTGTATATTTAATGTTGTAATATTGTGTAATAAATATTTTTATAAATATCTAGGTATTTTATGTTACCCTTATTTTTGTATATATGACCATTGTTGTTACCTATACTTAAAGGTTTTCTGGTCACTGTCATGATGGAGGAATATTTTAGCTTTTCTGAACAGATAGCATCTAATATTATATCAGGTTTTAGTTTGATTGTTACTGCTTATACAGCTTTGGAGATGGGGAATTTGGAGAATTATACTCATTTAAAGAAAAAATGTATCCGCATGGAGTTACATACGGCTTTTTCATCAGAGTATTGTAAAATGAAGAGAATTCCATGAGGCTTTCGCATTATCAACGAACCATTGTTATTTTCGGATCAAGATTAAAAGAAAACATCCCTATTGGCCAGTTCTTAAGACTACGCTGTTTGTATACTACTGTGGCAGAATACAAATTGAGGTTGCGGGAACTTTCTGATAGATTTTTAGAGCGAGGGTATAAGCATACAATTATTAGAAAGGTGTTCAAGAGAGTATTATATGCTAATTGTGATAATTTATTATTTACAAGCAATAAAGATCCATTAACAAGGCTTGTTTGTTCTACCTTTGTCTTGTTTTTCAAACAGTATTAAATCTATAATTTGCCGTCATTGGTCCATCTTAGAAGGTAAGGGAGTCTTTAAGCACCCGCCAGTTTTTGCTTTTAAAAAGAATCGATCATTATGAGATCTGTTGACTTTTACTAGTATTTCTAAAGAGGTAGAAGAATTTTCAGGATGTGGGTCAATGTAAGTGTGGCGGTTGCGGTTTTTGCCCGTATATATATGAAACTGCGTCCCTACAGGTTCTGCTATAGGTCGTGTGTATAGGTTACTGGGTAGGTTTGACTCTCATACAGCCCAGGTAATCTAAGTGATTGTCTGTCCATGTGCATTGTTTTATATTCGTGAAGCGAGGTGCCCAATTAAAACTAGCATATTGGAACATCTTAGTAGCATCCGTACAAGTAAGGAAAATGCACCTTTGGCAAACCATCGGAATACAGCGGGTACAGCTAAATTGGTGGTTGGGGGGGGGGGGGGGGAAATACATCTCCCGTATTTTATTACAGAAGGAACAGCGTTATATTTTCAAATGGAACCAAGCGGTTTGAATTGGGAAATTGAGTGGAGTGCATATTTAGAGGCTATAATAATAATGCTAAGTCTCCATTTTGACGGGTCATGAATTGACCATGTGCTATTAACCTTCTCATAGTGATTGGTGAATATAAGGGGAGTGGATTTGGTTATGCACAACCGCGGCGTTTTCGGGACTGCAGGAAAATCATACTGCAAAAGTTAATTTGAACGGCAAACTTTGGTTTTTGGCGAGCACGCTTTGGTGCCAAAATGTTTTCTTTAGAAATAGGTGGAGGTTTGCTTTTGATGGAACAACAACATCGGGTTCTATATGTTGTGCAGTTTTGAACTGCACAACGTATAGAACCTGGTGGACAATGTGAGAGGACAGTTGGAATAAATAAATGTGTAATTTTGACTTGAGGTAAGTTTTGATGATTTATGGAAATTTACAGAAAAAAATCTGTTTTTTTATTATAGTGTGGTGCAACATACAGGTTAATGGTATAATAACGAATAGGACTGACTTCAGTGGAAAGTAAGGGATATACATGATTTAGGGGCGGATTTTCAGAGCCCTGCTCGCGTAAATCCGCCCAAAACCGGGCGGATTTACGCGAGCAGGGCCCTGCGCGCCGGGAAGCCTATTTTACATAGGCCTCCCGGCGCGCGCAGAGCCCCGGGACTCGCGTACGTCCCGGGGTTCTCGGAGGGGGGCGTGTCGGGGGGCGGGGCCGGAGCGCGCGGCGTTGCGGGGGCGTGTCGGCAGCGTTTTGGGGGCGGGTACGGGGCGTGGCTACGGCCCGGGGGCGTGGCCGCACCCTCCGTACCCGCCCCCAGGTCGCGGCCCGGCGCGCAGCAGGCCCGCTGGCGCGCGGGGATTTACGTCTCCCTCCGGGAGGCGTAAATCCCCCGACAAAGGTAAGGGGGGGGTGTAGACAGGGCCGGGTGGGTGGGTTAGGTAGGGGAAGGGAGGGTAAGGTGAGGGGAGGGCAAAGGAAAGTTCCCTCCAAGGCCGCTCCGATTTCGGAGCGGCCTTGGAGGGAACGGGGGGAGGCAGCGCGGCTCGGCGCGCGCAGGCTATACAAAATCGATAGCCTTGCGCGCGCCGATTCAGGATTTTAGTGGATACGCGCGGCTCCGCGCGTATCTACTAAAATCCAGCGTACTTTTGCTTGAGTCTGATGCGCAAGCAAAAGTAGGCTGATCGCGCTTCTTTTAAAATCTACCCCTTTGTGTATATAATCTGAGTTTAAATGATTAGGGAGGTTTTTAACATTGGGGTGTTTGTTAATGCCAGTAGTATGGAAGTTTGTTATGGGATGAGGTGTGGTATATTAGGTTGCTTAATTTGAGTAAGGGTAGACAGTGGTCAGGTTAATTAATTTAATTTAAGCTTGTTTAATTTTAATGTTGTTAATTTCATTACTTTTTTATTTCATATTTTTCTAGTTGATTTGTATACATAGGTGTAGGTGATTAGTTTACATTATATTGAATTTTTAGTTGGAGTGTATGACTGAGATTTTGGCCGGCATAAGAAAATTATATGGGCATTAAAGTGAGCTTGTTCTAGCAGGAAGTACAGGAATTACAATTATCAGACGTGGATTAATACCACAACATTGTATGTATAAGCACTATGAACATTTGCATAGTGAATTATCATCATGAGATTATGCATGAACCCCTACACAGTGAGTTGACATCCCCTGATGAAGGCATTGGTAAAACAAAGGTCCTTTGTTGGAGGTATGAATAGAAGGATGAAGAAAGGGGAATATTATTATTTTGAGACTGTGATATTTACTGTTGGTGAGAATTTGTTATTGTAACATTGTTGGTTTCCTGTGTGAAGCATTGTTCCAATATATATTTTTTGTTTGTGTTTTTATAATGAATACATTGTATCAATATGGGGTAGATTTACAAAAACGGCGCGTTCGTGTACTTTTGTTGGCGCTCCAGGCGCAAACAAAAGTACACGGGATTTTAGTAGATACGCGCGTAGCCGCGCGTATCCGCTAAAATCCAGGATCGGCGCAAGGCTATCGATTCCGTATAGCCGGCGCGTGCCGAGCCGCGCAGCCTACCTCCATTCCCTCCGAGGCCGCTCCGAAATCGGAGCGGCCTCGGAGGGAACTTTCTTTTGCCCTCCCCTCACCTTCCCCTACCTAACCCACCCGCCCGGCCCTGTCTAAACCCCCCCCCTTACCTTTGTCGGGGGATTTACGCCTCCCGGAGGGAGACGTAAATCCCTGCGCGCCAGCGGGCCGCTAGCGCGCCGGGCCGCGACCTGGGGGCGGGTCCGCAGGGCGCAGCCATGCCCCCGGGCCCGCCCCTGAAACGCTCCCGACACGCCCCGAAAACGCCGCACGGATTGGGCCCGCCCCCGACACGCCCCCCTCTGAAAACCCCGGGACTTACGCGAGTCCCGGGGCTCTGCGCGCGCCGGTAGGCCTATGTAAAATAGGCGCACCGGCGCGCAGGGCCCTGCTCGCCTAAATCCGCCCGGATTTAGACGGATTTAGGCGAGCAGGGCTCTTAAAATCTGTCCCTATATGTTTTGTACAATGAATGTAACACACTGAAAATGTGATTTAAAATGGTGCTATGTGATTTCTTAGGGCATTTTTTCTTTTGTATATTTATTGTGTATTAATATTTTGTAATAAATACTTTAATAGATAAACAGGTATTTTATGTGTTACTTATCAGTGTAATACCTGTTTTACCCTTATTTTTGTTTATGACTAGAAAATGACTGCAATTTTTCAGCCTCTTAATCGGTATCCGCAGAATCATATAATACTAATAAATTCATGCTTATTAGAAAATAAATATGCTAATATATCTAAATGCAGAATTTTCTTTTAGTTGCATTAATAAGGAATCAATCTATAAAAGCACCAGGTTTCCTGTGCTATATTAAGTATCATGTACTATTTATTGTATGAATATTGCACCAATTCAAAACAATGAGCAGAGAGGCACTACTAAGACATCCATCAAAAATAGCATAGGTGAATTAAAAATACATTTGTTCAATGACACTAGTCTTCAGGATTAAGCAAATACTTCTTTGGGCAAACACATATTAGGATTAAGTTCTACAAATCACAGCATTAATCTTCGAACTGAAAAAATTACCGATTCATGCAACAGGTGACAAAAGAAATGTTAAAATAACTATGAATTAACAAGCATATAAAATACATGCAAGTAAGTTCAGAAGACACAAACATTTTTAGATTTCTGCACTCCACATTAAATAATCCAGCAAGAGATCCTTGATATGTCATTTGGTGACTGATGAGCACACGAGACCCAGGCATGAATTTTACTGCTAAAGACATTTTCATCTGCAGTCAAACCACCAGGGAAACATTTTGTCAAACAACTTCATTCCGCATGGAGACTCTGTGACAATATTGACAACCTAGGATATTCTTTTTACTACTTCTTCCGTCTATATGTGTGCTGAAATATTTACAGCATGACTATGATTCCTACAGACCTACCTACTTTATATCCACAAACAAGTGGATTAAATCATCTTTTATTTTAGCAGTACCCACACTACGGGGTTGATGCAATACCGCGCGCAGTGGCTAGTGCCCGGTTTAACGAGCGTTTTTGGATGCGCATCCATAACCCCCGATGCAATACGGGGGATTAGCGAGTCAGAAACGCACATCCAAATCACTGCAAACCTAATAGCGCTCATCACGTGTAAATTGCATGTAGATGAGGCTATTAGCTAATCCTCGCGAAGCAAAAAATTTCCTGTGCGGCCAATGTGCCCATTGCAACGCAGCAAATTTACGCCAGCCCAAGGCTGGCATTAAGGTATGCCACACACATACAAGGGCGCAGTGGAAAAATCCTGCTTTCTGTGATTCCTCCTAATAGTATCGTAGCGATACTAAGTAGAAAGAGCCAAATAAAGCAGACTTAAAAAAAAAAAAAAAGTTTTAGGAAAAAAAACCAAAACACAATTCTGTTTGCCTAATATACACACATAAGATGCACTGTCCAGGCTGTGTATCTTGTGGTGCGTATGCTGGTAGTGGGAGACAACGGACGCTCGTAGATTGAACATCTGTGTTCCCAACCCGCTGGACAGCCACCTTTCCTTTCCTGTGCGCCTGATGGCAAAGAGGCGGCGCCAGGGACGCACACATTTTCACTAGTGCCTCCTTTCTTGCGTGTCGCCGAGCGCCTGTTTTCTGCGCACACGTATATTGCATTGGCCTCTTTATTTTACTTCGTGGAGCTTAGTTCCGACACCTGGAACTGAAGCCATTTGCATGTAGTATTTGCAATTCTGAAACTATGCCCTTCTTTTAAATGCATATTACAATTTTGTACTACTTTTGTAATCTAAAGCAATATTTTTCTGGGAAAAAGGAATATGTGATTGGGTGGGGGCAGGGGGGGGGGAAGGATGAAGTGCATAGTCCAGATTTCCATCTTTCATCCTCCCACAAGTATCGCGACAAAAGAATGACCCTGTAGATACTTCAGCACGTACAAGATACCATCTTGAAGCTGATGCAGCCTGAGGACTGTAATAGAAAGCTAAGCAGTTCTTTCTGCCCCAAGCAGTATGAGATGTGGTGCATGCATAAATCTACCATAGATCACCAACAAACTGCACATTTATTCGATTAAAAAGGAACTAATGGAAAATACTGCTATATGGTTGCCATATCTGAAACATGGAGTGTACCAGTCAAACCAGTATATATTGTCTGACCACTTCCTGAAGCTTTGCAAATACATTTAAATATGCACCTAAATTCTTCACAAATGATTTTCAAAGAAGAGTTCCAGGGCATACTGCATTTCTATTTCGGGAAATATTTAAATGTTTGAATAGCTTAGAATATTTAATTAATTTCAAAATCCCTCTTGCATCAAAATGTCAATTAAAACAGCAAGCTAAAATTTGAATGGTATTATGTTGCATTAACTAAAGGTAGTGATAGCTCTGTGAGGAAATACAGTTTATGGTAAACATTCAGCCTTGAGTTTGGAACGCATGATAACAGCCTTCAGAAGTTTCAGGCAAACATATAAAGAAAAGTGTAAGTTCAGTTGTCCACAGTTTTTGGGTGGGAGGTGTGGGTGAACTGCTGGGAGCTCGGGGTAAAATGGAGGTCTAGGAGAACTGAGAAGGACTGGGGGAATTGGAGAGTCCAAATACTCATGCAAACATTTTCACAATAGTATAAGCAAATACTTTATAAAATACTCACATCCTCATTTAATTCTGGGTATTTATTTGAAAAAGTGTCACAATTATTTTGCATGAACATATATGCATGTATGTTTATCAGGTCCAGTGCTAGCTCTCTGCTGCCCTGTGAGAATAATTACTGTGCTGCCCCCGCCCCTGCATCATTCAGACTCTGTCCTGTGCCCATCAAAAAAGCTCACTCCAGTAACCTACATTTTTAAAAACTGACACCCTCCCCCCAAACAGAACCGAAGATCAGCAGAAGGGTATTAGGTACCCTATGCAAACCTTACAGCTTTGCACATACACACACACACACACAGTTCAATTATGTATTTATAACAGATTTTACAAGAAAAGATATTCAAAAGTACAGTCTTCTGAGGCAAAAATAACACCTACAACATGCATAATATATTTGCATGCACTGCTGTGGTGCCAACCAAAAAATCCTGCAAAAAAAACCAAACCACTTGGAACTCCGATGGAATTACATTTTTAGTAATGCGTGTTGGGTGTGGGTTTGGTCCTCAGAAAGCCATGAATAAACATAATTATCTTTACAATATAGTAAAGCTCCCATACCAAAACAACCCTAACTGCCAGCACTCAAACAGTAACAACCTTATCTATGAAAAGGTAACACTGCACATATTTCACCCTAGAACACCAATACACTTCTTATTAGGAAAACAGAACAAATCAGACTTGTACAGATCACTACAGATAAACTATATGGTAGCAGAATACCTCACCTCTGAAACACACGGAGAAGACAGACAGATCCTGACCAATACAGAATAAAGAGACCAGAAAGTATAAATAGAAACGTGCTGAGAAGAACTGAATTGGAACCAACAAGCCAGCCTCTAAGCGCAGAGCAACAATGGAAAAACAGAAACATTAAAAAATCAAGAAATATAAAACATCATAAAAGTTAAATCATAGTCCTAAAAAGAATACATTTCAAACCAGTTAAATAGAATATCCAAAATTTCCCAAACACCTAAAAAAATGATGAATACAAAAATCCAATAATTAAAATGTTCTAATATTTCCCAAAAAACAATAAAATATTCCAAAACAGTAGAAATATCAAATTATACCCCAATATTAAAACTAATAAAAATTTAAAAATCTCCTGTTCTTTATACCTGGGATCTTTTGATTTCCAGTCACCTTGAGATTGTCATGAATTGGGGAGGTAGGGTCACACAAACTTTATCTTCACACACACACACACTGCACCTTATATACTCCGGTATGATTTGTATTTGATACAAGAATATCGGTATATAAAAATTAAAAATAAATAAATAATATACTTGCCTATGCTCTAAATCACACTTGCTCTCTCTCCCTCACAGATACATTGTGTGTGTGTGAGCATGCCTGTGAGACCCTATATGTGACACATAGGCTCTCACAGGCACACACACATACATGCACATAGGCACTTGACACAGGCACACACACAAGCACACAGGTTCTCACACCTACATGAACACAAGCTCTGATACGCACAGACACAGATACATGCACACAGGTTCTCACACACACACATAGAGGACTTCGTTTCTCCAGGGCATGGTGGGATGGGCTGCACCGCACCGCGGCTTCCTCCATCCTCCTCTTCACTTTGGGCCGTGGTGGGATGAGCTCCACCACAGCCCCACCAGCCTACTTCTCCTTAAATTTTTGAGCTGTGGTGAGATGAGCTTCACCATGGCCCTATGGGCTTCTCTTTTCTTCAGCCCCACCGGCCTTTTTTTGAAGGAAGGGGAGGTCGAGGGCCGGAAAGCTGTGAGCACATGCATGCAGCTAAAAGGGGAAGCTGCTGCAGCCTTTCCTCATTTTGGCTACCAGCAGATTGAACTCTGCTGGTGGCTTGCCTCTCCACAAAGTTTTCTTGTTTTCGGCTGTCAGCGAGTTCAGCTCCGCCAGAGGTCCTGCGGCCTCTCCTGCTGCCGCCAAACCCCCGACAAGTGCACGGTGTGCACACCAGGTCACGCTGGACCTGATGTTTAGAAGATGGGTAAGGAATGTATGCATTTTATTGCATTGGAAATATACAGTATGCACATACTAAAACATACGTGTGTACTTTCAGAGCACAAATACTGGTATTTTACAAACTGTGCAGCTCCTGTGCGTGGAGCTGACACTCGGGCGATGATCTCATGGAGGATGCCAATAGGTGGCTCCCGGCCGCATCCTGCATTGGAGGGGGTGGGTGACAAGAGGCGCGGGCTGTGCGAGCAGTCAATCAGCCAAGCCAAAATTACTCCCAATCGTGATGTGGGTTCGGGACAAGCTCAGGTCCTCCGGTTGCCTCGAGGGCAAGTGCATGGCCCGAGGGCTTTCTTGATTGAGCTTTTATCTTTTAAAGGGGCTGTTCCTGCAGAGCCATGTTGGTACACGGCCAGCGGCGGAGGTGAGGTCCCTGAGAAGGGAGCATGGGGCTGCATCACAGTAGGCATATTGAGGTGCCGAATTTAATTTAGAAAAGGAAAAGGGTGGGTGCTGCTTTCTTCGGTACGCGGGCCTCCTGTTAATCTGGGCCTTCGAGGCGTCATAGCAGGTCCCATAGTGAGGGGCTCCCTTGCTGCCAGAGCTGCAAATTTTACTAAAGGGAGTATGTTTGGGTAAGCAGCTCAATGGGACCTGCAGGTATTGGCCTTAGTTGGTCGAGGGTTGGAGAATCATATGTGCCCTGGGATGCTTAAAAATAGGAACGAAGAGGGAACATTGCTGCACCTGATTGAATGTATCCTTGGTCCCGGGCTGCCTCAAGTTGGGAATGGTGTTCCCTTCTGACATTTCACCTGGTTTTGGGCCAGCGTTAGAGGAATCCATTTTATGGTTGACATGACGTGATCCTGATGGCTAATCACTGGGATACCAGAGGTTTGGATGAAGCAAGGTGAGGTAGAGGGCTTCTTTCTCCGTGCAGGAGCAGCAACCCATGGCCATTGTTTTGGTCGGTGTCTCTGTGCTCTCTCCATACATAGGGACTCTATAAGCAGTAAGGCGGAGGGGAGCGAGGACATCTGACGGTGGCGTGCATGGCAGGTGGACCTTAAAGATGTGTAAGACAGCTGGGCAAAGGACATTATGATTTTCCACAATGGCTCTGAGGTGCCTCTTCCAGTACATGCAACATGGGAAACTTCTTTATTCTATAATAAATAAATAAGAACATAAGAACATGCCATACTTGGTCAGACCAAGGGTCCATCAAGCCCAACATCCTGTTTCCAACAGTGGCCAATCCAGGCCACAAGAACCTGGCGATTACCCAAACACTAAGTCTATTCCATGTTACTGTTGCTAGTAATAGCAGTGGCTGTGAACTTAATTAATAGCAGATAATGGACTTCTCCTCCAAGAACTTATCCAATCCTTTTTTAGCCTTTTAGATCCTGCTCATTGAAGGAATTATTTCCTGTTGCCCCTTTTTACATATGTTAGTTAACTAGACCCAAATATGGTATAAATATGGTATAAAAATTTTGCAAGTAATTAAAAGTACATGAAAAAATGTTCCATAAGAACATAAGAAAATGCCATACTGGGTCAGACCAAGGGTCCATCAGGCCCAGCATCAAGCCCAGCATCCAACAGTGGCCAATCCAGGCCATAAGAACCTGGCAAGTACCCAAAAACTAAGTCTATTCCATGTTACCATTGCTAATGGCAGTGGCTATTCTCTAAGTGAACTTAATAGCAGGTAATGGACTTCTCCTCCAAGAACTTATCCAATCCTTTTTTAAACACAGCTATACTAACTGCACTAACCACATCCTCTGGCAACAAATTCCAGAGTTTAATTGTGCGTTGAGTGAAAAAGAACTTTCTCCAATTAGTTTTAAATGTGCCCCATGCTAACTTCATGGAGTGCCCCCTAGTCTTTCTACTATCCGAAAGAGTAAATAACCGATTCACATCCACCCGTTCTAGAACTCTCATGATTTTAAACACCTCTATCATATCCCCCCTCAGCAGTCTCTTTTCCAAGCTGAAAAGTCCTAACCTCTTTACTTTCCTCATAGGGGGGCTGTTCCATTCCCCTTATCATTTTGGTAGCCCTTCTCTGTATCTTCTCCATCGCAATTATATCTTTTTTGAGATGCGGCGACCAGAATTGTACACAGTATTCAAGGTGCGGTCTCACCATGGAGCGATACAGAGGCATTATGACATTTTCCGTTTTATTCACCATTCCCTTTCTAATAATTCCCAACATTATGTTTGCTTTTTTGACTGCCGCAGCACACTGAACGACAATTTCAATGTGTTATCCACTATGACGCCTAGATTTCTTTCTTGGGTGGTAGCACCTAATATGGAATGTAACATTATGTAACTATAGCATGGGTTATCACCTTGCACTTATCCACATTATATTTCATCTGCCATTTCGATGCCCAATTTTCCAGTCTCACAAGGTCTTCCTGCAATTTATCACAATCTGCTTGTGATTTAACTACTCTGAACAATTTTGTATCATCGCAATTTTGATTACCTCACTTGTCATATTTCTTTCCAGTGGAAGGGAGTGGGCACTCCACTGTCCACTCCCTTCCACTGAGAAAATTGTCCATTTAATCCTACTCTCTGTTTCCTGTCTTTTAGCCAGTTTGTAATCCATGAAAGGACATCGCCACCTGTCCCATGACTTTTTACTTTTCCTAGATGCCTCTCATGAGTAACTTTGTCAATTGCCTTCTGAAAATCCAAGTACACTACATCTACCAGTTCACCTTTATCCACATGTTTATTAACTCCTTCAAAAAAGTGAAGCAGATTTGTGAGGCAAGACTTGCCTTGGTAAAGCCATGCTGACTTTGTTCCATTAAACCATGTCTTTCTATATGTTCTGTGATTTTGAAGTTTAGAACACTTTCCACTATTTTTCCTGGCACTGAAGTCATGCTAACCGGTCTATAGTTACCCGGATCACCCCTGGAGCCCTTTTAAATATTGGGGTTACATTAGCTATCCTCCAGTCTTCAGGTACAATGGATGATTTTAATGATAGGTTACAAATTTTTACTAATAGGTCTGAAATTTCATTTTTTAGTTCCTTCAGAACCTTGGAGTGTATACCATCTGGGCCAGGCGATTTACTACTCTTCAGTTTGTCAATCAGGCCTACCATATCTTCTAGGTTCACCGTGATTTGGTTCAGTCCATCTGAATCATTACCCATGAAAATCTTCTCCAGTACGGGTACCTCCCCAACATCCTCTTCAGTAAACACGAAAGCAAAGAAATCATTTAATCTTTCTGCAATGGCCTTATCTTCTCTAAGTGCCCCTTTAACCCCTCGATGATCTAACGGTCCAACTGACTCCCTCACAGGCTTTCTGCTTCGGATATATTTAAAAAAGCTTTTACTGTGAGTTTTTGCCTCTACGGCCAACTTTTTTTCAAATTCTCTCTTAGCCTGTCTTATCAATGTCTTACATTTAACTTGCCAACGCTTATGCATTATCCTATTTTCTTCTGTTGGATCCTTCTTCCAATTTTTGAATGAAGATCTTTTAGCTAAAATAGCTTCTTTCACCTCCCATTTTTAACCATGCTGGTAATCATTTTGCCTTCTTTCCACCTTTCTTAATGTGTGGAATACATCTGGACTGTGCTTCTAGGATGGTATTTTTTAACAATGACCACGCCTCTTGTACACTTTTTACCTTTGTAGCTGCTCCTTTCAGTTTTTTTCTAATGAGAGCCAGGGATTTGCTTACTGTCTCCCTTCCAGTCATTAATTCAAATTTGATCATATTATGATCACTATTGCCAAGCGGCCCCACTACAGTTACCTTTCTCACCAAATCCTGTGTTCCCCTGAGAATTAGATCTAAAATTGCTCCCTGTCTTGTCGGTTCCTGAACCAATTGCTCCATAAAAATGTAATTTATTCCATCCAGGAACTTTATTTTATTTATTTAAAATCTTTTCTATATCGTCATTAAGTTATTTACCATCACAATGGTTTACAAAATAGGCACAAATAGTAAAAAAAAAAAGTTAAAGTTATTGAAGTGCCAATAATGATCTAGTTACAAAGAATTCTAATATAATTACTAATTGATGAATTACGTATAGTTTTCCTTATTGTGGCATTGTGCTTGGTAGTGGGCTTGGTGGTCCTGGAAGTAGGTGGCCAACCATCCTGGGAGCAGTGGAGCCATTTTGGTGGCATGAAAGTGTGCCAGTCAGCATGTTGGTATGGACTGTGCACGTGTCTGATCTGTGTTCCCTATTTTCAGTGCCATATGTTCAAATCAAGCAGTAAGATTTAATGCAAAAAAAAATAAATAAATTGAAAAGTAATGCATTTAGACTACAAAATGTAAGGGAGAGGCATAGTATTATGGTGAAATTTTTCTAAGTACAAAATTGCGGGATCTGGGGGTGTTCACATTTGATGACCTTATAGTTGTAAGTCAGGCAAATAGAGTGACAGCATATGCTGAATAGATGCTCGGCTGCATAGGGAGAGCAAAGGTTAGCAAAATCAAGGAAGTGATATTTCCTGGTGAGATCTCAATTGGAATACTGTGTAAAATTCTGGATATTTGCACCTTCAAAGATTATAAACCAGTTGCAGTATGTCCTGAGGTTGGTCAGTGATCTTCACTCTAAAGCATGGCAGTACTGTGGATGAAAGGTGAAATATGGCAGGTGCCTTGAATATAAATAAATAAATAAATAAATAAACAAAGATATGATACAGACATTTAAATATCTCAAAGGCTTCCATGCATGGGAGGTAAACCTCTTTCAATGGAAAGGAGGCTCTAGAACTAAGAGTCATAGGCCAAGAATAATAGTGGGTGGTCTCTGCAGTAATCTTAAGAAATACTCCTTTACTGAGAGGGTAGTGGATGCACGGAGCAGCCTCACAGAGGAGATAGTAACATCTCCCTGAGGTGGGGGATCTGCTGGCCTTGCTGCGGATCAGTCCTCCTCTTTCATACCGCAATACCATCTTAGATGTGGTTTATACAAGCAGCTGCCACCTTGCATCATCCCATGTGTTTTGGCGGATGGCCTCACATAGGGTTGGAGGAGTAGGCTAGTGGTTAGAACATTCAGATGAAAAACAGAGTTCATATCCCACTGCTGCTTCTTGTGACCTTGGTCAAGTCATCCTCAGGTACATGCTTGGAGCTTAACTTTCACATGATCTATGGTACGGCATGCACACATGTAAGTGGATACACAGATGTTAATGCTACTACTTTAACCAGCATACAGGTGGATAGTACGGAACAAGCATAGGGTAACCATTTTAGGCACGGGAGCATTTTGTGCAGTTTATTAAGTTCAGTTAAGTTGTATACCTTCTTCAGGCAACAATGGCTTTGTTGATTAATGTCCTGTGGTATTTCATGGCTTTTTTTCTTTTTTTTTTTATGACTGCCATTCTGTTTTTTGGGGCACTTATCTTCTATTTTTTTCCTTTATCTCTTCTCATTGTTCCCTTGCACAGAAGAATTTCTGGGTGTTTCTGACTTTCTGCTGAGAAACAGATTTGATAAGTTTGCTCTAATTTCAAAGATTTGGAACAGGTTTATTAGAAACATACACATGTGCTAGTAGATGAAATGCTGTTCCCGACAAAATCCAGGTGCCAAATTTTGCAATTTATGGCTCCTAAGCCAGATAAGTACAGGTAGAAACAGACACAGAAAGAGTGCAGATAGAAGTCAAAGTGCTTCAGAAGATGAAATCAGGATGAACAGAAAGAAAGAAATATTCACTGGTCCACGTGCCACTGTTTGTTCTAGATTGGACATAATACAGCAAAAACTGAATAGGGGGGGGGGGGGGGGGGGGGAAAGGTAAAATGTCCAGAAATTAAAGGTCATCATATATCATATTATTATTAGTGATGACATGCTAGGTCCTAAGTTCACTTTCCCAGGGGAGTGGGTACACAGTAGAGAACAAAAGAGGTATACTGATAATACTGTATTTGAGATGCAGTTTACAGAAAGTTTTCAAACCTGACATCTGACTCATCACAACCTCCCCCTTCTCTCTGTATCTGTCTTGATTACTCTGATTGCTGTTGTTGGTTTTAGCCTTTGTTTGGCAAAGGCTGTAATTAGGTCTTTTTGAGTCTCTGTATTGGGTGAGATAATTACAGCTGTCTGATACTGAAGGGCAATGTAATACAGAAGAAAAAATAAACAAAGACATGTGCAAACATGTTACACAAAATTATGTTATAAAGAGAATAATGCAGTTGTCTTACAGGCCTGATTAGATCAATAGGCCAATGCAATAAATCAGCAGTCTGGGCAGGCGTTAATTTCTGAGGGTAAAAATGTGCATCTTGGGAGCACTTTTTTTTTTTTTTGAATCGGGGTAGAATAGCTAATAGCCTCATCAACATGCATTTACATGTGATGAGCATTATTAGTTTTGCGGGGGGTTTGGACACGTATTGTATTGGCCTGCAAGTTAGGAATATGTGTACTGTATATCATATAACAAATATAGACCCAACGTGAATTACATTGTGGATATGTACAATAGTTATAAATGATGAAAAGTTATGAAATTGCAACCTGCTGCGATCATGTACACTGACTGCGAGCCTTTACATTTCTCAATTATATACCAATATGCCCTCAGCAGTTCTGGTGAAACTGTACTTTGATGTGAAAAATGTCATCAATATGTGGTAAAAACAGCTGTTAAAGTGAAAGAGATATTTTAATTTGTACTGTCAGTAATTCTTAAGTTTTCTTTCAATTATAGAGCCTAAACCATAGTTGCATATTTTCAAGCACACAGCTGTTCTAAAGTGTTTGCCACTCCTGGAGGTTTGTAGTACATTTTTAAATTTTACTGTACAAAGATAGTCGATGTTTTGAGTTTTGTTTTAAAAGATTTTGTTGTTTTTTGCATCTAATTTTATGTTCACTTGGAAAACATTTACTATCAACAAATCTAAACCCTACAATAAGTTCTTTTATTGAAATCGTATGATGCTAACAGTAAAGAAATCACTGTTGTCACAGACTGTACCATCAAGGCTTCAATTATAGAGCCTAAAACATAGAGGTTGGCAGTTCTAGGGTAAAGCCAATCTCAGTGTGCTAGTGTTAAAGGTAAAAGGGCACATTTTGCCTATACAAGAGGAAGGAATCTGGTTTCTGCTTGTATCCTTCAACTTTACCAAATATTAGATCAGGATCTATAATGACTTTGAACTCGTTCAAACTGATTGGACATTTCAAGTGTAGCAATTGTTCTCTAATCTTGCAATTAACACAATTTTCACATCTGTACACCAACAGGATGTTTGATTTGCATTTTTTCACAATGTTTGCCACTGAATTTGTAGTTTACATCATCCAGTGTCCACGTCCTTTATGTAGGAAAAACTAAAAGACCGTTCCAATTCTGAACAGTGGAAGAAAGGAGTCATTTGAAAAACAGAACTGAAGCATAGTTTGCTTTTCATTGCCCAGACAAAGTCATTATTTTGATTCTTTAAAGGTGTTTTGTTATACCCACGTGCCTAAACATCCACGAGGAAGAAACTGTGAGAAACTTATTAAGAGTGGAATAAAAGTGGATTTATTGTTTATCCACTTTGGAACTGCGTGGTCTTAATACGATCACTGAATGGGGCTTATTTTTCTGAAGCTGTAGATTGCAATTATTCTTTAATTATAGTAATTTCTTTAGAGTATAATTTGGAACATGTGCTTACCAAAATCACAAATATAGTTAGTGATATATTCTGCATAAGTCATTATATTTCAACACATTGAAAGGTGAATTTCAAAAGCCAAGGGGTTGATTTTAAGACCCCGTGTGTGGTTCCTGGTGCGTGCACAAGGTCATGCCAATTTTAAAACATGCACGCGCCGGCATGCGCATGTTAGAAAATCCGATGGCTGCACGCACATGCACGCCAGATTTTAAAATCTGTGCGCGCATGTGTGGGTGGCCCGCAACTCACGTGCATGGGAGGATTTTAGCAAAATACACGCAGCGATGCAATCAGGCCTCCCCAGTTCCCTCCCAGTCCGTTCCAATTAAAGAGTGGAATGGGAGGGAACTTTCCTATCCCTAACCCTACCCTTCCTACCTCTTCCCCTCTCCTCCCTGACCCCTAACCTAACCCTACCTATCTCTAATTTTTTTATTTTAATACTTACTGCTCCCCAGGTGCAGAAGTAATCTCCGCATGCCAGCTGGCTGACAGCATGTACTTCCCCGGGACAGCAGTTAATGGCGCTGACCCAGCCCACACCCCCGTCCTTATATATAAATTACATCTTAGGAGACTTTTTAGCCAATTGCAATTGAGATCAACAGAGATCAGTGAATAGCCCTATTTTTGAATCAGAGTTGATTGGATTAGCTGGATATGAGTTATATCAACTGTTATCAGTACTCACTGGTTGACCACAGTACAAAAACAGCATCATGCCAGGTTAATTTATACCAATGATGAGAGCACGTTGAATGTAAACAAATCATTTCATGAAACTGTGAGAAGAAAGATATTTACTTTACTTTTCTTTAAGAGAGCTTTTTTTATTATTTTTCTTTAAGAGAACATTTTTATTATACTGTTTGTCATTTTTCGTAGATCTGTATTGTTCAAGCACTATATAAGAGCGAACATGTGTATGGACTGAAATGCTGTGGGATTTAAAAGTGGCAAAACCTGATGCAACCATGAGGTGGAATGTTGGCCAATGTCATTTTCACAATTTCAGCAACTATGGGCTTTTATTGCTTAAAGATACATTTTGAAATTCATTTTGCTAATTGAAAGGTTTTTCTCCACAGTGAGCATTTTAAAGTCACAGAAAACTTTTTTCACAGGAATAATATAAGGCACTTTCAACTTTGATAAAATATAAGTGAGGTTTCCGATTCAAAGTTAGACATATATGAGCTGAGTTATACTTGTATAAGCTATTTTCACCAGATTACGTTTCTGTCTGAGATCTTTTCCTCACTTTAAAAAACATCTTTTTAGAAGAATACAAAAGAAGACATTAAGAAAATATTGTAACAGGCCCATGAATATTTTCCAAGTTTTTAGGCGGTAAAGCATTGTGAATCAAAAAATAAGCAATTAGAAAGAATACATTTTGTTTTGTCGGCATGCAAGTCTAAACCAGAGCCAAAAGCTTGGCTGTCCTGAAAACTCCAACTTTGTTAAAATACAGAAACCTGTAGAACATTTATGAAAAAAAAAAAATCTGTGACAGAGGCAGGGAAAGTAACTTTTATACCGATGCGCACATTTGTCGGTCCTTGCCCAGGGATGCCATTTTATAACATTTACACATATATGCACGCATGTTATAAAACAGCTTAACTGCAGGCAAATGTACGCTCAATTTTAAGTCAGCATGCACCTGTGCACACAAATGCCACTTCTACCGCATAAGTAGAGGGATTTTAATAAGGAGGCGCGCCGATACCATTGCCAGTTTTAAGGAACAGGTCGTCTAAACCCCTCCTAGTTTAATAGCCTTCCTTCCCCCCAGTTAGCCCCGACCCGTAAAACCCCACTGATATGCCTAGATCTTTTTGTTTTATTACTTACACATCATCCACAGCAGAAGTAATGTTATGTGGCAGGGGACCCCAGCGTGTGCCGGATCGTGTAAGTATTTACCTGCAAATTTGTGGATGAAATCCCAGAACGCCCATGTCCCGTCCTCACCACGCTCACGCCCTGCGCTCCTTTTTGAGAAGTTCCAGTATGTGCGTGCAGCTGCTTTTACGCACATTATCTGGGCGGCTTTCAAAATCCACTTGGCGCACGCGAGCCCAGCATATTCGCGCATCCTCTAATTTTGACACGCATTAGGGCTTTTAAAAATTCACCTTAAAATTATCAATATACGAGTTTTAATTTTATTTATTGTTGTGAAAAAGATGCATATACTCTGGTCTAAGCTTTCATCTGTTTCTTCCACCTGCCCTTTATAATTCTGCACTTCCATATGAGCAAAGATAAAATATATTTTAAAGTAGTGGGATCTTCTTGGTGTTTGGGTACTTGCCAGGTTCTTGTGGCCTGGTTTGGCATCTGTTGGAAACAGGATGCTGGGCTTGATGGACCCTTGGTCTGACCCAGCATGGCAATTACTTATGTTCTTATGTTCTTGCCGTATTTTGATTTTATGGCTCCCACGTTTGGTCTTATTCCTACATCACTTTTTTAAAAATCTTAATATGGGTGGTATCTTGCTTACAATAAAATGACCATATTCCCTGAATACATTTTCTAGTTGTGCTGCTTTTATATCAGAATCCTATCCTCTTGCCTGTACAGGATTCTGAAGAGGATTAAAACAGTAGTACACAGAATGATTTAAGTCATAATACTGGGACTAAATCAGATGAACTGACAAATTCTTGTAATACTTGTTTCTCATTAAAAATTACAGGAAACAAGATCCCTCATCAAGAATGAGTTAAATAATCCAGTTAATTAAAAATATGTTTGAAAGTTTATGAATCTGGTACAACTGGATGTTTTCTTAAAGTGTAAAGTTATTTGACCACAGAACATTCCCATTAAAGCTTGTTATGCTTCCTATGAAGAGGATATTGTTGACATACGTCTTACAATTATGGAGACATAACCCATTATTTTCACAGAATTAGGGGGGAAGGATGTATGTTATTTTTGTTTTTTTCTTTAATTTATTTCCTTGTCAGATAATTGAGATTAGATTCTCCTTCTGGTGACAACTTAATATTAAACAGTGTGAAATATTTGTCATATGTATTATTTTTCCCTATACACTGTAATACATTAATTTCATAATAAGAAATTTAAATTTCTAGTACTTTGTAAATCTTTAATTAAATAATAAAAAAACTATTTATTTTTATTGTCATAATTTGTAGCCCACACAATTCACATTACTTGGTTGATAAACACTCATAAGCAGCATACTCTAACACTTACATTAATTTCATAATGCCTCTATATCGCTCCATGGTGAGACCGCACCTTGAATACTATGTACAATTCTGGTCGCCGCATCTCAAAAAAGATATAGTTGCAATGGAGAAGGTACAGAGAAGGGCAACCAAGATGATAAAGGGGATGGAACAGTTCCCCTATGAGGAAAGGCTGAAGAGGTTAGGGCTGTTCAGCTTGGAAAAGAGACGGCTGAGGGGGGGATATGATGGAGGTCTTTAAGATCATGCGAGGTCTTGAACGAGTAGATGTGACTCAGTTATTTACACTTTCGAATAATAGAATGACTAGGGGGCATTCCATGAAGTTAGCAAGTAGCACATTTAAGACTAATCAGAGAAAATTCTTTTTCACTCAATGCACAATACAGCTCTGGAATTTGTTGCCAGAGGATGTGGTTAGTGCAGTTAGTGTAGCTGGGTTCAAAAAAGGTTTGGATAGGTTCTTGGAGGAGAAGTCCATTAACGGCTATTAGTCAAGTTTACTTAGGATATAGTCATTGCTATTTATTGCATCAGTAGTATGGGATCTTCCTAGTGTTTGGGTAATTGCCAGGTTCTTGTGGCCTGGTTTGGCCTCTGTTCGAAACAGGATGCTGGGCTTGATGGACCCTTGGTTTGACTCAGCAAGGCAATTTCTTATGTTCTTATAACATGTGATCAAAAATAAAAAGCATACAAATATAACAACTCATATTTTGCTATCAAATATATATTTAAAATAATTTATCTGAAAAACTTGCTCTCAGTGGATTAAAACATAATACAGTACATACCATCCATAATCAAATAAAACAAAAACACATCATAATACAATACATTAATATAAGATTATGATATAACATAATGCTGAATTACTGCCTGTTCTAATCTAATCTGAAATAAAAACTTGCTCATAAAAGAAAGCTCTCGTCTCTTTCCAGAATGTTAAACTTTCCTATTGGTGAAACCCTAGGAGAACGGTTCCAAAGTAAAGGTGAAGCAATTCTAATAGATGAAATTTGAGTCTAAGAGAAGTGTAGCTTCTTAAATGATGGTACAATAAGGGCAGAATTACCAAGAGACCTCAAGGTATGGGCAAAAACATAATTATGAAGGGCAACTTTCAAGCAAATAGAGAGAGGCCTCTTCACACAGTACTTTAAAAATCAAGGTACTGATGATAAAGCAAAATAGGCAGCCAATGCAAAGCTTGTATCTTGGCAGGAATGTGTTCAAACAGATGCATTCAAGTAATCAAATGCATAATTGCATTTTGAACTAGCTGGAAGACATGAAACAAAGACAAGGGTATAAATTATATCGCAATGATAGAATGATTAGATTGGTGGAGGGGTGGTGCTATATGTTATCGGGAATAGAGTCAAACAGGATAAAAGTTCTACAAGAAACAAAATCCATATTATGGATAGAAACAACAGTGGGGGTGTACCACCATTCACCTGGCCAGAATGAACAGAGAGACAAATGAAATTCTAACAGAAATTAGGGACGCTAACAAAATTAGCAACACAGTGATAATGGGTGATTTCAATTACCCCAGAATTGACTGGGTACATGTTACATCAGAGGATGCTAAGGAGGTAAAGTTTCTAGATAAAATAAGATTGTTTCATGGAGCAGCTGGTACAAGAACTGACAAGGAAGGGAGCTATTTTAGACCTAATCCTGTGTGGAATGCATGATTTGGGATGAGGGGTAATAGTGTTAGGGCCACTTGGCAATAATGATCATAACATGATCAAATTTGACTTAATAACTGGATGAGGGTCACTAAGGAAATCTACTGCTATAGCATCTAACTTTCAAAAGGCAGACTATGAAAAAATGAGATAAATGGTTAGGAAAAATCTAAAAGGAGCAGCTGAAAGGTCAAGAGTTTACATCAGGTAAGCTTGTTGTTTAAAAATAGCACCTTGGAAGCCCAGACCAGATGTATTCCACGCATTAAAAAAGGTGGAAGGCAGGCCAAACCACTGCTGGCATGCTTAAACGGTAAGGTGAAAGAGGCTATTCTAGCCAAAAGAATGTCTTTCAAAAAATGGAAAAGGGACCTGAATGAAGAAAACAGGAGACAGCATAGGCACTAGCAAGTTAAGATGCAAAGCACTGATAAAAAAGGCAAAGATAGAACTTGAAAAGAAGCTTGCTATGGAAGCAAAAACTCATAATAAAACCTCTGACGGTAACTTTTAAACAGCCACACAGGCAAACATGTACGTGTGTATGCCAGCCCATGCTAATGCATGTGCGTGCAAATGTGGGCTGTACCATGCAAGTGGAAGGATTTTATTAGATATGCATGCTGATGCAATTACCAGTTTCCCCAGTCCATTCCCAGTTCAACCAGGTAAACAATAGGACTTCCTACCCATCTAGTTAATATGCCTCCCTTTTATTCTTTTAGCTCCAATCCTTAAGTCCCCACTAACTAGCCTTAGTTTGTTTTGTTTCAATACTTACACGCCAACCATATCAGAAGTAAAGTTACGCCGTAAGGGACCTCAGCATGCGATCATGCATGTAAATGCTTACATACAAATTTCAAATGACCTTCCTGGCATGCCCCTGTACTGCCTTTGCTCCGCCCACACCACTCCCATGCCCCACCCCTTTTCTAACTTTTTGATTTGTGTGCGTATTCGCACACTTTTTAAAATCCACATGGTGCATGCCACCTGAGACACACACGTATCTCCCAGCTTTGGCATCCGTCAAGCTTTTAAAATTCACCTTTTTTTCAGGTACATGCAAAACAAAAAGCCTATAAGGGAGTCAGCTGGAGCATTAGATGATCAAGACACTAAGGGAGGTCAAGGCCATTGCAGAGCAATTAAATGAATATTTTGCTTTCGTCTTCACAGAGGAAGAAGTAAGGCAGATATCCATTCCAGAAGTGATATGTAAAAGATGCTGATTCAGGGGAACAGAAACAAATCTCAGTGAACCTGGAAGACATAGTAGGGCAAATTGATAAATTAAAAAGCAGCAAATTACCTGAACCAGATTGAATACATTCCAGAGTGCTGAAGGAACTAAAAAAATAAAATTGCAAACCTACTGTTAATTATCTGTAAACTATCATTAAGATCAGCTACAATACTTGAAGATTGGAGGGTGGCCAATGTAAGGCTGGATTTTATTTTTTCAATTGAGATTTTCATATAAACCACAACAGAGTAAATAGAGACAAATATAGTTATGACAATTTTACAAGAAAACCATAAACAGGCCCGATAGGGCCAACTATTAAAATATACAATACTAACCCACCCTTTCCCCACCCCTCCCCCTTCCCAGACTTACTCATTGCTCACTAATGGTTACTCAAACATGTGCACAAAGGATTTATCACAACTGGGTACTTTAACAGGCATTAAAATAAGACAACATAGAATTAAAAAAAATTAAATTAGATAAAATAATGCTACTACAGAGCACAGACCAAATTTATATCTTGAGGAGACAAAGAGATGTGCTGGCGGGTCCGCTGCGCAACCTGTTCAATAGATCACTAGAAACGGGAGTGGTGCCGAGTGATTGGCAGAAGAGCGGTGGTGGTCCCACTTCACAAGAGTGGGAGCAGAGAGGAGGCTGGCTACAGGCCGGTTAGTCTCTCCTCAGTGGTGGGTAAAGTGATGCTGAAAGAGAGAATAGTGAACTATCTACAGTCTGAAGAATTGCTGGACCAAAGGCAGCATGGATTCACCAGGGGAAGATCCTGTCAGACATATCTGATTGAATTTTTCGACTGGGTGACTAGGGAATTGGATCAAGGAAGAGCGCTCAATGTCATCTACTTGGATTTCAGCAAGGCTTTTGATACGGTCCCGCACAGGAGGCTGGTGAATAAAATGAGAAGCTTAGGAGTGAGTGCTGAGGTGGTGACCTGGATTGCAAACTGGTTGACGGACAGAAGACAATGTGTGATGGTAAATGGAACTTACTCTGAAGAGAGAGTGGTGTTAAGCGAAGTGCCGCAAGGATCGATGTTGGGACCGGTCCTGTTCAATATCTATGTGAGCGACATAGCAGACGAGATAGAAGGTAAGGTTTGTCTGTTTGCGGATAACATTAAGATCTGCAATAGAGTGGACACGCCAGAAGGAGTGGAGAGAATGAAACGGGATTTAAGGAAGCTGGAAGAGTGGTCGAAGATATGGCAACTGAGATTTAATGCCAAGAAGTGCAAAGTCTTGCATATGGGGTGTGGAAATTCGAAAGAACTGTATTTGATGGGGGATGAAGGGCTGATGTACACGGAGCAGGAGATAGACCTAGGGGTGATAGCGTCTAATGATCTGAAGTCGACAAAACAATGTGACAAGGCTAAAGCCAAGAAGAATGCTGCGCTGCATAGAGAGAGGAATATCGAGTAAGAAAAAGGAAGTGACTATCCCCTTGTACAGGTCCTTGGTGAGGCCTCACCTGGAGTACTGTGCTCAGTTCTGGAGTCCGTATCTACGAAGGGACAGAGACAGGATGGTGGCAGTCCAGAGAAGGGCGACCAAAAAGGTGGAGGGTCTTCATAGAATGTCTTATGAGGAGAGAATGAAGAATCTAAATATGTACACCCTGGAGGAAAGGAGGAGCAGAGGTGATATGATACAGACTTTCAGATATTTGAAAGGTTGTAATGATCCAAAGACAATGACAAATAGGGATGTGAATCGTTTTTTGACGATTTAAAATATCGTCCGATATATTTTAAATTGTCAAAAATCGTTAGAGGCGATATACAATAGGAATTCCCCCGATTTATCGTAAAAAATCGTAAATCGGGGGAAGGGGGAGGGGGGGAAAACCGACACACTAAAACAACCCTAAAACCCACCCCGACCCTTTAAAATAAATCCCCCACCCTCCCGAACCCCCCCAAAATGTCTTAAATTACCTGGGGTCCAGTGGGGGGGGGGGGTGTCCCGGTGTGATCTTCCACTCTCGGGCCACGGGTGCGTTAATAGAAATGGCGCCGGCGCTACCTTTGCCCTGTCATATGACAGGGCAAAGGTAGCGCCGGCGCCATTTTGGTTCCTGTCCCCCGACGTCACGAGCGCAGGAGATCGCTCCTGGACCCCCGCTGGACCCCCAGGGACTTTTGGCCAGCTTGGGGGGGGCCTCCTGACCCCCACAAGACTTGCCAAATGTCCAGCGGGGGTCCGGGAGCGACCTCCTGCACTCGAATCGTATTGCCGTATTGCAAAATGGCGCCGGCCGTATGGCCATATTGCTGTATTGCAAAATTTTGCAATACAGCAATACGATTCGAGTGCAGGAAGTCGCTCCCAGACCCCCGCTGGACTTTTGGCAAGACTTGTGGGGGTCAGGAGGCCCCCCAAGCTGGCCAAAAGTCCCTGGGGGTCCAGCGGGGGTCCGGGAGCGATCTCCTGCGCTCGTGATGTCGGGGGACAGGAACCAAAATGGTGCCGGCGCTACCTTTGCCCTGTCATATGACAGGGCAAAGGTAGCGCCGGCGCCATTTCTAGTAACGCACCCGTGGCCCGAGAGTGGAAGATCACACCGGGACCCCCCCACTGGACCCCAGGTAATTTAAAACATTTTGGGGGGGGTTCGGGAGGGTGGGGGGATTTATTTTAAAGGGTCGGGGTGGGTTTTAGGGTTGTTTTAGTGTGCCGGTTTTCCCGCCCTCCCCCGATTTACATGGTTTAAAAAAAAACAAAACCGCGACGATCCGATTCCCTCCCCCCTAGCCAAAATCGATCGTTAAGATGATCGATCACACGATTCACATCTCTAATGACAAACCTTTTCCATTGGAAAAAAAAAATCAGCAGAACCAGGGGTCATGATTTGTAACTCCAGGGAGGAAGACTCAGAACCAATGTCAGGAAGTATTTCTTCACGGAGAGGGTGGTGGATGTCTGGAATGCCCTTCCGGAGGAAGTGGTGAAGACCAGAACTGTGAAGGACTTCAAAGGGGCGTGGGATAAACACTGTGGATCCATAAAGTCTAGAGGATGTGTATGAAGAGTGGGTGGCTCGCGGAAATGAAGTCTACTACCGGAGATAATACCCTTATTCAATAAACATACATAGTTAATGTGACTCCAACATTGCTTCAACGGCAAGAGGTAATGTGTGTGTGTGGGGGGGGGGGGGGGGGGAAGGATTTCCATTCACATAAAAGCAGGGAGTAGCTTGCTTGTTACAGCGGATACTACTCCAAACCAAATAAGCTTGATACTTCACTTTCAATGCTTATCAAGCATAGCTCTCTGCTTCAATGGCAAGGGAGAAAGACTGATGCTTCATGTACATCCAGCAAAGTTCTCTGCTTCAACGGCAGGGGAGTAAGTCTGATACTTCACTTTCAATGCATATTACTCTCTGCTTCAACGGCAAAGGAGAAAGTTTGAAACTTCACTTTCAATGCATATTTTATTTTTATTTATTTAGGGTTTTTATATACCGGCATTCGAGAACGCAGTCCCATCATGCTGGTTCACATTAAAACAAGTGTGCATCGTAAACAAAACTAAAACAATGGTGCGGAAAAAGGCAGTTACAAATAACAGGGAGATTAGAACTTGGCAGAGAGAGAAGAGAAAGGACAGGTTATTAATTCAAACATGTAACGATAGTGTAAAATAATATAAAATTCAAACAAGAAGGTTAGTCATGGTGTATGTGAAGGTAAGGATTGGCGTGGAAGGTAGATCAGTTTGAGTCCGGGAATGCTTGTGTGAATATCCATGTCTTTAGTCTTTTTTTGAAGGTTGAGATGCATGTTTCAAGTCTGAGGTTTGAAGGGATAGAGTTCCATAACGGTGGAATGGCTGTAGAGAATGCCCGATCTCTTAGTGTGATGTGTCTGGTAGATTTGGACGGTGGTACCTGTAGCGATCCTTTGTATGCATCTCTTGTTGGTCTTGTTGAATTATGTAGTTGGAGAGGGATCTGTATGTCGATGGGAGCCAGTAGGTGGATATTTTTGTATGTGGTAAGGATGGCCTTGTAAATAATTCTAAAGTGTATAGGTAACCAATGGAGGCTCTTTAGGATGGGGGTTATGTGATCCCTTCTCCTGGAGTTTGTCAGTATTCGTGCAGCTGTATTTTGTACCATCTGAAGTGGTTTAGTATAAGAAGCGGGAAGACCAAGTAGGATGGTGTTACAATAGTCTAATTTTGAAAAAATGATTGCTTGCAGGATGGTTCTGAAATCTTGGGCATGGAAAAGAGGTCTAATTCTTTTCAGCACCTGTAGTTGGTAGAAACAGTCTTTGGTTGTTTTGTTAATGGTGGCTTTGAAATTCAGGCGATTGTCAATTAGGACTCCTAGGTCTCTCACTTGTGTGATTGTTGGTGTGTCTTGTGTTGGTGAAAAGGTGCTGTTCTCAGAGGTGATGAGCAGGAGTTCAGTTTTGCCGGAATTTAGTACCAGGTTTAGGCTGGTGAGGAGGAGTTGAATTTTTTGAAGGCATGTGTTCCAGAAAGTCAGCGTTTTTGCAAGGGAATCCTTAATGGGAATCCTTAATGGGGATCAGGACCTGGATATCATCAGCGTACATATCCAGCATAGCTCTCTGCTTCAATGGCAGGGGGGATGAAGAAAAGTGGATCTATATACAGACAACCCCCAACAAGGACTGAATTACATAGTCGTGGTAAACAAGCATGGGTGTAGCTTGCTTATTGCGGTGGTTACTATCCCTAACTAATTAAGCTAGATATTTCACTTAGTTGCAGTTCCAACACTGCTCGCTACATTAATGGAGGGGGGAAGGGAAACAGAACCAAAAGGTTTACTAAGGGCCAAGAGTAACAGATAAGTATGAGAAATAAAAAAGAGTGCGAAAGTTTGCTGGGCAGACTGGATGGGCCGTTGGTCTTCTTCTGCCGTCATTTCTATGTTTCTGTACCTCAAGCAAGCTCTGAAGGACAGATTGGCCAAACCTGCTGTTGTGTTGGCCATCCCTATCCAAACAGTAATATGATGTGAATGGTGGAGAGAATTTCACATCACAGCTTTGCAGATCTCCCACATGTGAACTGCTTGCAAGTGGGCTACCGCTACTGCCATGGTTTGAACAGAGTGAGCCTTGACATGGCCTCCAAGATGCAGTCCCATCAGAAGGAGATGCAGTCTGCTAGCAAATCATAAAGTATCTGCTTGGCAATGGCGATGCCCAACTTATTCTTATCAAAAGAAACAAAAAGTTGGGTAGACTGTCTATGGCCTTCTGTCTGCTCCAGACAGAAGGCTAAGGTTCTTTTGAAGTTCAAACTATGCAGGTCTTGTTCACCTTAGTGCGAATAGGGCCTGGGAAAATGTTGGAAGGATGATGGACTGGTTAAAATGGAAGTCCGATACCACTTTAGGCAGGAACTTAGGGTGTGTTTCTAAGGGAGGAATCAGGGTGCCCAGGGAAACCTTTTTTCGTGAATTTGTTCAAGGCCCTTAGGTCTAGGATCGGATGGAGTCCCCCTTTTTTCTATGGTATCAGGAAGTATCTGGAGTAAAATCCCCACCCTCTTTTCCCAGGTGGAACAGGTTTGACCGCTCTGGCCGTTAAAAGGGAGGAGAGGTCTGCTACTAGCACTTGCTGCTGATGTGCTACTGGTCCCCAGAATGGGCTCGTGGGGGGGGGGGGGGGGGCAATTTGGTGGGATATCCAATAAGTTCAATCGTTTCCTTGGTGGACAATGGAAAGAACCCACTGGTCTGAGATTACACTGGACTACCAGTTCACAAAGAACTACAGCATTCCCCCAACTGGCAGATCCATCTTTCTGGGAACTAGTGACTGGACTATGTTCTCTATGATACAGTTAAAACCCCATCCTTGGAGTTGACTGAGACACCGGCTGGGGCTTCGGGGCTCTTTGTTGCCTGGGGGGCCTGATTAGACCAATGCAAATGAGGAGGTAGAGGATAGTACTTCCTCGGGCAGAAGAAGAACTTCCAAGGCCTGAACCTCGACAACTTCCTGAATGAGGAGGGCAGGTCTGGAGTGCAAGTGGGGAGCTGCTGAAGGGTCACATGGTGGTCCTGGATTTGGGCCACCTCGTCCTTGACCTTATCTACAAAGAGATTCTCTCCAGTACATGGCATGTCTGCGAATCACTCCTGCACCTCTGGTCTGAGATCTAAGGCCCACAGCCATGCAAGGCTGCAGGCACCAATTCCCACTGCAAAGACCCTCAATACCATCTCAAAAACATCGTAGGATAAGCAGACCTCGTGTTTCCCACACTCCAGGCCCTTATGCACCAGCAAGAGGAGGGTGTCTTACTGCTGCTATGGCAGTTGCTCGGCAACATCCTGCACCCGCTTCCAGATGTCCCATGTATACTGACTCATGTAGAGCTTGTAGACAGCTATGCAGGCACTAAGCATAGCGCCCTGGAATACCTTCTTCCCAAGAGCATACATTGCTCTGAGGAATGAGCCCGAGTGCTTTGCATGCATGAGAGTGGATTTGATGACCACTGATTGTTGGGGTAGCTGACACTTGTCGAATCGGAGAGCCTTTTGGATGAGCTAAATAGCGTCTACCTTCCTGTTAGCTGGAGGTGTTGTGAAGGGGTTTTTCTCCCATCTTCAACAGTAATTCCACAAGGATCTCATATGCTGAGGCTGCTACAATATCCTTGGAAGGCTCCACCAATTGGAGGATGTCATCATTTTTTGCCTAGTATCCTCTTCAGTCATCAACTTAAAGGGAATGGCCTCTACCATGAACTGAACAAAATCTGCTATGGGAAAGTCCTCTGACGGGGACTTCTTTCACTCCTCTACAGGCGATAGATCTGAAGGGAGACCATCTGAAGTGCTGTCAGAGACCATGGATAAGTCATCTCCCAGGGGTCATAGGTGCCCTTGTCTCCCCTGTCATCAATGGGGGACAGGGTCCTAGGCGCTCAGCCTCTTGTTCAGTGGTGTAAGCACCGGTGGAACTGTACTGGGTGGCCCAGGCTCTGGTGTTTTCTCAGGTATCAGGGTGGTTCCTCCTCCAAGGAACTGGGAATGACGACCAAATTGGCAGGTGGCAGCAGCGGTGCCCCACAGGGCTTCAATGCCACCCTGAGAACTGACACTAGCTGGGTCGGTAACATGCTGATAAGCAGGGATTCCAGCAGTGGCTCAAGAAGCAACAGTGCTGGTGTTGGTGCTGTCTGTGCTGTGACGCCAAGGCCCCATATTACCTTCTCGACAGCCAGCTAAACATGCCTCTCCAATTCCTTGGGACACAGGTGGTTTAACCAAGATCCTCTTTGGAACTGAGAGGAGGATTGGTAGCTGGAATTGTGACCGATGGATGCCATGGCACACTCCCAGCATCGATGCAGGACTGGCTTTCCTTTGTGCAGGGTCTCTTTGGGGGCATCACAGCAGAAGCTGGTGCATTGACGAGGACCAATGTCGATGCTTCCTTTTCTTCGCTCGATGCTCGGATCAGTCCTTCCCCAGTGCCAAGGTCAATAATTTAGACATCCTGTCAGTTGACAACCTCAACAGAACCAACGGCCTCGCCAATGTCAAAGGCTCAGTATCCATCGGTGCAGCTCCAATGCTGATGGATTGGTCTTATCTGGCCTGAGGAGGCACTCCATTTTGTCGAGACAGATCTCATGCCCTTTTGGGGGTCATCCTGGTGCACTTGCTGCAATCCTGGACGTAGTGTGATGCCCCATGGCAGAGGACACATCACAGGGGTCCATGAGTGACATGGTCCTTTGTACACCTGGGACACCACTTAAAACCCAAAGTGGACATGTCATTATGAAATAAGAGGGATGTGGGATCAAAATCAATGTCAGTGGCCATCAATGGTGGGTGGGCACTGAGTGTACCAATGCTCTGGGGTATCAACAATGAAAATAAACTTACCGATAAATGTTGAAAAATCTATCTAGTTTGTTAATGGGAGAACTGGGGGGAACACGCGAAGCAGCGAAACAAATCGTGAAAAATTAGACAAAATATTATTGCAAAGTGAGGTCCTCTCACCTGACCATGAGACGACAGGTTCCACAGAAAAAAAAAAGAACCTGGAGGGGACCCTGCATGGATGCGTGTTATAATGCATGCCTGAGCATGCTCAATGAGGCTCTAGAAACTTTGACATACGTTTTCTGTGCAAGGCTCCATCTGATGATGTCACCCATGTGTGAGGACTGCCATCCTGCTTGTCCTCAGAGATTAATCCATTCTTCGGTTATTTATTCCGTATTCATATTTTAACTATATCAATGTGATTCCTGCATGGGTCTCTGACAAGGAGCAACACAGTAGTGCCCAGATATACTTAGAAACATAATGGGAAAGAATAAATAGATTAAGTTCCCACAAACTTTAAACATTATTCTCTCTTCAGAAAAATAAATGCATATTACAACAGAAAAGGGGAGGCCTTAATGATATTGTTTGCTGTAACAGCTAACTAAATGCATTTTTTAAAAAAGGTATTGGTTGTAATTTTGCTTTTAGCACAGTTGAGTACTACTGAATGAAATGTTCCATGTCAAACAGGCGATTATAGTTATCACTTAGGAGGGCTAACAGCTGACAAAATACTGCTGTTTTTTGTTTTCTTTCACAGATCATTTTCCTTTATGGTTTTTTACTAAACAGTGAGGTGGTTACATCAGACTGTTCTAAAGCTTACTGATGCAACAGAAAGTTCTTGATTTCTATATTAACATTTTATTTCGTGCAGCTGTGATATGCTATGCAGAGACTTTTGTTATGTATAGTATTGTAAATGAATATTGCAATCACTATAGGAGGCTGTCACATTAGAAACTGTATTTTTAAAAAATATATTTTAGCATATTTTTTGCAATTCATTTCAACAGATAAGCAGAAACTGGGCATCTGAAGTCACTGTAGGACTTTTTAAGCCTGCAAAAACAGGAGGGGCCGAGATCCTATTATTGTAGTCCCACAATAAAAATGTGAAAAAGGATTCATTTTTAAAACTGAGGCATTTTCCAAACTCATAGCCACCTATGGTCAATTATCACTATGGTAGAGAAATGAGGATATATTCCGCACCACCAAATGTAAAATAATATATATAACAGTGTATAATCAATATCAAAGGATTAACCTAAAATTCTTCAAAACTTATTCCAAATTAACAGAGGAGAAATTAGGAGTAGTGGAATATTCATATTACAGACTGCTTAGAAGCAGAAAGGAATCACCCATAATTTGCTGGTGACCTTTACCTAATCATCATACACCACCCCCTATCTTACCCTACTTTCAATTTTTATTATTAGCAGTATTAAATAATCTACAATTAATAGATAACTCCCATATTACCTTTTATATTTACTTGCTCATATATTGTTAATTTCATAGCCTTCATACTCAACAAGGGACCCTCATTTCACCACTTATGTCTTTCTCAGGGGTCAAGAATATATAAGGTTAATAACTTCTCTGCATAAATATAACCATGCTTCCTCCAGACATGTATCACTTGCATAAGTATTTACAATTTTTCAATTTTATCTAAAATAAAAATAACATTTATCAAATTATGATTTCTGATAGTAATTTAAAGAAATCCATCTAAATGGCAAAATTTGGAATTTTCAGCCCCTTATGTGGCTAGATAAGTAATTATCTGGCTAAAATCTAGCCACATTAAGAAGGGCATTCCGGGGAATGTTTCAGAGAAGTCAAGGAATCTGGATAACTGAGTGGATTTTAAGTTAAAACTAGCTAAGGGCTGATTCATCAAAGTCTTTTCCCATAGACACAGAATGGGAGAAAAAAGCTTTAGCGAATCAAGCCTTAAGATAGCCGGACAACTTCAGACCTGCTTCACAGCAGGCCTAAAGTTATCCAGCCTTGTGTAGCCACATAACCTGCTATTTGAATATCCCATCACCGACCCTGATGTCTGTGGTGCAGGGGTATCAGACACTTCATGGCCAGGTGCCTTCACCATGAAGTTGCTCCTCAAAATAGCATGCCTCCCCAAAGAGAGGGATCATGAACTGTTGATGACAATTGTATAGTTTTATCCACTGTTTTTTGTATTAGTTCCATGTAAAGCCTCTGTTTGCTGAGTTTGAAGTTATAATGTAAACCAAACTGATGTCTTTCTATGATATCCGGTATATAAAAACCACAAATAAATAAATAAATAAATAACATGTGAACCCAAGCACTTCAAAAGAATAATGGAGTGGGAGAAACAGTAGAGAAGATTGCTTTTGCGGCGCAGTCCCATAGGGCTAAGCACGACAACTAGACCTCATTAGACGGTCAGAACTCCCCTATGAGGAAAGACTAAAGAGGTTAGGACTTTTCAGCTTGGAGAAGAGACGACTGAGGGGGGATATGATAGAGGTGTTTAAAATCATGAGAGGTCTAGAACGGGTAGATGTGAATCAGTTATTTACTCTTTCAGATAGTAGAAAGACTAGGGGGCACTCCATGAAGTTAGCATGGGGCACATTTAAAACTAATCGGAGAAAGTTCTTTTTTACTCAACGCACAATTAAACTCTGGAATTTGTTGCCAGAGGATGTGGTTAGTGCAGTTAGTATAGCTGTGTTTAAAAAAGGATTGGATAAGTTCTTGGAGGAGAAGTCCATTACCTGCTATTAAGTTCACTTAGAGAATAGCCACTGCCATTAGCAATGGTAACATGGAATAGACTTAGTTTTTGGGTAATTGCCAGGTTCTTATGGCCTGGATTGGCCACTGTTGGAAACAGGATGCTGGGCTTGATGGACCCTTGGTCTGACCCAGTATGGCATTTTCTTATGTTCTTATGGAAAAGACCCATCGAGTCTGTAACTCTGAGATGGGGAAGGTGATGAAGCCTCTTGTTTCTAAACTAGATATACTAGACATAGAGTAATGCCCGCAAGAAGAGCTGCTTATAGATACTGAGGGGATTGCACCAGAAGATAAATGCCAACAGAAAATCCCCGGGGGCCTGTGCTTGTAGGCAGTGCTTTTGTCAAAAGAAAGAAAGAAAGTCACTGACAGCTGGCAGACATATATAGGGCATATGATGTTGAGGAGAAGATATAGCCATAAATCAATTCCAAAGATATCAGATACAAGAAGAAAATAAAACACAGAGGACGAAGGCCAAGAGTTTGAAATCTTTACAGGATTCTTCAAACCAGTATCTTAGTGAGGAAGACTTGAAATTCAGACACAGGATCTGAGTTGACTCTATCAGAGCTGGGTCTGCCACATGATAACTATGCCATAAGTTCAGCAAAGTTGCTGGGCATCAATCAATCGTGCTAGACACTAGTGTTAGACTTTCAAAATAACTGATTCTGATTTTAACTGTTTCTAACCAATATCTGTGACAAACTTCCCTTGGTTGTAGGAAATTTTGATGTGGTAAGAAGCCTGATATTTAAAAAAATACTCTCTCCAATTTGTTTTAAAACTGTTACCTATTAGCATCATAGAGTCTCCTAGTACTATTGGAAAGGACAATAACTTACCTATTTATCCTTTCCATCTCGCTCATGATTTTATAGACTTCTATCATATCTTCTTCTCTCAGCTGTCTCTTCTCCAGGCTGTAGAGCCCTGACCTGTTTAGCCTTTCCTTATAGGGGGAGCTGTCCTGTAAGGTTGGTTGTGGGGTTTGAACCACTGAGCCTGAGGTGGCAGACTGGAGCTCTCCAGAGAGCTATTTTACCTGTGCGGAATTTGAGAAGCTGTAGTGAGGTTACCTTTTCAGGTACTGTGGGGTTGGCTATGCTCAGCCAGGGACCCACTGGCTATGAGTATGTTCACCCAGCTGTTTTTAAGTGCTAGCCAGCAACTGTTTTTAAGTGCTGGCCTAGGATTTCAAAGTATTGACTACTTTGACTTCAAGATCCTTTTCCTGGGTGGTGATGCATAATACAGAACCTAGCATTAAGTAATTACAGTTTGGATTTTTCTTCTGTATATATAGCATTTTGCACTTGTTCACATTAAATTTCACCTGCCATTTAGACACCCAAACCCCTGGTCTCAGAAAGTCTTCTTGCAATTCTCACAATTGGTTTGTGATTTATTTATTTTTAACTTTTATATACCGATCTTCTTGTATAGAATACAAATCAAACCGGTTTACAGTGGAACAATGACTTTGCATGAGAGCGTTACATAGAACCTTAAACATATAATAACTTTGAATAAATAACATTAAATAGAAGGGGCATTGATTGCACCAAGGATGAACCAAATAAATAAATGAGGTACCAAAGGCCTTAATAAATGAGATACAAAAGGCATGGAGCTAGTCTGAAGAGAAAGTGACATAAATCAATAGGGATTAAAAGATGCAGAATTAACTTAATACAATATACAATGCTTGCTGGGTACCATGAGACAAGCTACGGTGAATTGGTATGGCTACCAAGGCGATTCTGGAAACGCTGATTTAAATAGCCACATTTTGAGTTTACATTTTGATTTAACTACTTTGAATAATTTAGACACCCAAACCCCTGGTCTCAGAAAGTCTTCTTGCAATCCTCACAATTGGTTTGTGATTTAACTACTTTGAATAATTTTGTGTCAACTGCAAATCTGACTACCTCACTCATCACTATCTTTTCAAGATCATTTATAAATATATTGAAAAGCACAAACCCCATACAGTTTCCTGGGGCATTCCACTGTTTATTCTTCTCCATTGAGAGAAATGACCATTCAGTTCTGCTCTTTTCCATCCTTTAGCTAGTTACAAATCGGCAACAGGGCACTGCCTCCTATCCCATGACTCTAATTTCCTGATGAGCCTCTCATAAGTGGCTTAGTTATATGCCTTTTGAAAATCCAGATACACAATATCAACTGAATCACCTCATCCATATATGTTATTAACCCCTTCAAAAAAAAACAAAACAGGTTTGTTAAATAAGACTTTGCTTTGCTATATCCATGTTGGCTCTTCCCCATTAATTTATGTCTATCCAGATGGCTAGGAATTTTGTTCTCCAGAACAGTTTCTACCATTTTTCCTAGTACTGACATCAAGCATACCAGCCTTTCTTGGATCAGTCCTGGAAGGCTTTTTAAAAATGGGTGTTATGTTGGCCACCTTCCAATCCTCAGGTACCATAGCTGATTTGAATGAGAAGTTAAAGATTGTTAGTAATAAATCTGCAATTTCAGTTTTTAGTTCTTTCAGAACTCTGGGGTGTATACTATCCGGACCTAGTGATTTCTTACTCTTCAGTTTGTGAATTTGCTGTATTACATTTTCCCAGTTCACCATGATTTGCTTAAATTTTTAAGAATCATCATTTTCAAGGAATGCGTCTGATGTAAGTATCTCCTCTCTACCTTCCTCAGTAAAGAATTTGTCTAGTTTTTGTTATGGTCTTGTTTTCTGCGAGTGCTCCTTTTTAGCCTTAGGTCATCTAGTGATCCAACTGATTTTCTTTAGGCTCTGAGGGCCAGATTTAATTAATACCCTCTTATTTTGTAAGAAATTCTCTGAGTAGGATCAAAGAAAATATATTTTCTCCCTTCTAATTACACATAGGCATGGAAACTTCAACAAAAAACTGGCTCCTAAGCAATAACGTTTTGGGTTTTTTTGGTCAAAAACTTCCTTTTATGCTGGGTTTCCCTGACCACATCAAAGAAATCCATGACCTTAAGTCCCATAAAAACCATATCCTTGAGAAAGAAAAAAAGCCTCGTCACCAATTGTTTATCAACTTCTTGTGAAAAAGTGATTATCAAAGTTGCTCAATCCAAAACCTCTGATTACGACTCCTCCAGAAACCTAGTTAAGACAAAAGCTGCAGATGGTAATTTAACTTATCAGGTACATTCTCTAAAGTTGTTACTTTCTCACGGTCAGGTACCTAATATGTCTTAGAAATAGAAGGTAACTAATCCTTAGGGATTTTTAAATGCTCAAGAAGAAACTTTTTTTTTTTTTTATTTATGCAATTATTTCGGATATATTACATCATATATCAAAGAATAAGAGAACTTACAATATTTCTTTAAGGCAATAAAACAAACAGTAATATTTCAGAAAGATCTCATGAACACAGGAAATATTGGGACCAAGATTTCAAAAAACATTGGAAGCTCAAAATAACCATATTAGCTTATAACTGGAAATAAACCAACCGCATAGTGCTTATTACCCCCTTTTTCCTTTTTTTTCCCCCTTAACCCTTGCCATCCAGAAAACCTTGTAATTCAGCTGGTTCATTGAATATATATCTATTTCCCTGATATTTTAAACAGCATTTACAGGGGTATTTCAAAACCATTGTAGCATCACGGCTCAATACTTCAGGCCTCATTACCAAGAATTTTCTTCTCCGCTCTTGAGTCGAGCGGACAATATCTGGATAAGAAGAAACTTTTTTATAGCACCTCAAAGGGGGTATTCAGGAGGAAAATTAGAAAATGTAAAAATCTAAGATTCAATCTCCTTGAATAATTTTCCAAATGTTTTAATGTTTGATGCAATATCTGGTTATCCTTCATAATAGCTACATTAGATTAATAAAGAATAGTACATTTAACACCCAGTTCCTTAGTTTTTTCTCCATGTTCATTAAGAAAAGGAGAAATAACCCCTAAGGAACCCAAGATAGAATCAAATGCAGTGGAAATGACCTTTCTAAATTAGAAATAGCTGACCAAAGAGTGTCCATGGTAATCACATAAACACATCAGGCTTCACAGCTAAGAATGGTACATTTACTTCAAACCCCGTGTGAAGGGATAAATTCCCAATACCACTCATAACAGACTTCTTATCCCGAGTGCTGATGAGAATAGATACTTTGGTCTCCATAACAGAATTCGCAAGTCTGTCTAGGGTCAGTGATCCAGACTGAGGAGAACGAGGACCTCCAGGACTTAAATAAGACTGAAGTCTCACATAGATCGGAGGCAGAATCTCCAAACTCACCTTCTCCTGGAACTAACTTCTTAAATTTATAGGCTTCCAGAGTCGACTGGGCTAAAGAGAAGGTTCCTGTCGGCTCAGATGGTAGAACTTTGACATCCCCCTTCTGCTACTTACCCATAGATACTGAAGCTACAAGAAATGAGGAGAGTCCAGAAAAATTCTAGTAGGGGTGCACCAGTGATGGTCTTTAAATAGACCCAGGCACCTCAGGATGACATCATGGTGGCGATTCCTCTATGGGGACCCTAGCACTACTGCAGGCAGGTGGAAAAAGGTCTCACAGAGATCTCAGAATCAGGGCAGAAGGGCAGCTGGACACCTCCTCTCTCTCCCACAAAGAGAAATTTTAAAGCTAGAAAATCTAAGATGCAAAAAAAGGTCCCCTGGACACTCTCTCAGACCCCTTGCAGACAAGCACATTTAAAAAAAAATCACATTTATTTCTTTAAAAAGCAGAAAATAGGAAACAAACACAGATCAAACATAGGGCTTTAACCTAATGCTGTGAAAATGAAAATAATTGGGAACATTTCTGTAGCTTTGTCACATTTTCCTCATCTTGGACTGCATCTCCTGATACTTGGTTATTCTTTTTATGTATTGTGAGACATAGAATAATCCCAAGGAACGGTCATCTTTATAAATAACACCATTTTTAAATGCATTTTTAAATTTACTACTAATTTTGGTTTTCTGTCATCACGTCGGTTATTTTTTCATCGTTTCTAGGTTGGCTTGATTTGCACATATTATAACAGGAAAAAACTTTATTTGTAAGTAATGACATTTTACATTTGATCTTCTTAATAAGGCTTGCATTATACTACAGAGACAGCTTCTATCTGAAGCTCATAGGATATCAGTCATGGGCAGCTTTACTTTCACCAATGACAACATTTCACTGGCATTCTACTCTGCTCTAGGATGGTGAGCAAGAAACAGCCTAGCCAGAGCCGTTAAGGGACCGAGTTAAAGGCTTAAGGGTGTTTTCTACATGAAAATGTTCTAGCTAGGTTCAGAACACTCAGCTTGTCTCCAGACCTTCAACTATTTCAGTAAATACCAGCACAGTACGGTTAGCATTATTGCTTAAAAGTAAAGCAGCTAGGTCTTGGGCTAGCCAATGGTGGGAATGCAGAAGACAGTTTTCACTGCCCCTACAGGGAGGATATCTATATCACTGTACAATGGTGACAACCCAGAGGGGTCACAGAGCGAAAACATACTGGGTTTCAGAAGACAACAGCGTCTTTCAGAGCCAGGGCTAGCTTTTTCTGCACCAAAAGCAGATATTCAGAATTATATTCCCGCCTTCCCTCCAGCTCTTTAGGCATATTCTGCAACAAGCAAGAGTGCCTGTTGTTGAGTGTTTGCTTGTTTGTCTGTCTGTCTGCCTGTCCATATGCATCTAGGTGCAGGTATGCATGCACAGCTCCTTAGTCAAGCAGCCACGTATGTAGAAAGCGAGAAGGAGCAGCAGTGGATTTTCTGCTGCTGCCACCACTACTGCTCTTCATATCTGAAGTTGAGGAGAGGAAGAAGTAGTCTGTGTCAGTGCCCTACCCCACCATTGCCATCACCGCTCTCCTCTAGGGGTCTGCACATGTTTTTAAAAGTTTTGTTTCCGTTTTAGTGATAGAGAAGGGAGGAGGAGAGAAACAGGGGATCTGAGATCAGGGAAAGAAGAGGTGATTCACTCACACCCCTCTTCTCAACACCAATCCCTTCTCTCACTCACATGCACAGTATCATAGAAATGACGGTAGATAAAGACCAAATGGTCCATCTATTCTGCCCAGCAATTTACTTATAGTAGTAACTGTCGCTCTGTGCAGTTTACCCCCATGCCACTCACTTGCTCTTTCCCAACACACATCCTTCCAATTTCCTGATTCACAACTCTTCCAATCACCTCACTTTCTCCTTACACGCTCTTCTGATTCTCTCAGTCACACCTCACAGCCCCATCTGATCATTTCACTGACACCCAATAGCACCTCCAATCCCCTCACTCACTCTCTCCCTGTGCCTCCATCCCCTCACTCACTTTTCTTCCCCAACCTCCAATTCCCCCATTCACTCTTGCCCTACCCCCCTTAATCTCCCTCCTACATTCTTCACTCACTTTCTTACTCTCCCCATTCACATCTCTTCACTCATCCTCCCATCCCAAGGGGACTGTAGGAGAACAGTGGCCATGCAGCACATCAAGCTGTATCTTTCCCCTCTAATGCCAGGGGCTGGTGTTGTCCTTTGAATTGTGTGTTAAATTAAAAGTGCAACACTCAAAGGCTTGGGAGCAGAGAGGGAGAATGCGGCCCGAGGCATGGCACTGTCACTGTCCTAACAAGCCGAGGGTGGGGGTGGGGGGGTGTGAACATTTGAGGGTTACTGGTGCCACACTGATGCTCTAGTCATTCTGTCTCTTGAGGCAGTTCCATGGGAAGGATTTTACAGTTGTTCCCTTAGCCGCAAAATTATGGGAGACCAGCAGCACTGAGTAAATCATTACATCATCAAAAGCATTCCAAAACATAAGCAAAACCAATATTATTTATTTATAAACTTGTAACACACTGATCCACAATTATCAGGGGCATGCAATACATCCATAATCAATACAATAAAAGTAACAAAAACTAAAATCAATTAAAACAATAAGATAAAATCATATAATCAAAATAAAACAAAATGGACAAAGACATAATAATCAGAACAAACGTTTGAAGGTCTAGTACACAAGATGCTAATATGTTGGTCAATTAGTGTCTATGAAAACCACAAAATAATATATCAAAGCCAGAGGCATCATAAAAACATAAGAAATTGTCTTACTGGGTCAGACTAAGGGGCTATCAAGCCCAGCATCCTATTTCCAACAGTGGCCAATCTAGGTTACAAATACCTAGTAAGTACCCAAACATTAAATAGATCCCAAGCTACTAAAGCCGGTAATGAGCAGTGGCTATTCCCTATGTCAATTTGATTAACAGCAGTTTATGGATTTTTCCTCTAGGAAATTATCCAAACCTTTGTTAAACCCAGCTACACTAACTGCCTTAACCACATTCTCTGGCAATGAATTCCAAAGCTTAATTATACATAGAGTGAAAAATAATTTTCTCTGATTTGTTTTAAATGCGCTACTTGCTAACTTCATAGCATGCCCCCTAGTCCTTGTATTATTTGAAAGAGTAAACAACCGATTCACATTTACTCTTTCAAGTCCTTTCTTGATTTTATAGATCTCCATCATATCCTCTCTCAGCCGTCTTCTGCAAGCTGAACAGCCCTAACCTTGTTAGTCTTTCCTCATAGGGGTGCCATTCCATCCCCTTTATTATTTTGGCAGTCCATCAATCATATAAATCATATCTAACCTTTGTGGATCAAAGTTTCTGGTGTTGTCCAGTATCTCATCAAGAGAGTTTTTTTTTCTGCTATGCCACTTTCTGTAGTATAGCTTGCCATCAGCTCTGTCTCTTCAGTATGCTGATCACTGTTGACCATTGCACCTCCATTTATTACAACAGCTGAACAACCCTAACCTCTTTAATCTTTCCTCATAGGGGAGCTGTTCCATCCCCTTTATCATTTTGGCAGTCTCTCTCTAGTGCATCTTTTTTTTTTTTTTAAGAAGTGTCAACCAGAATTGCACACAGTATTCAAGGTGCAGTCTCACCATGGAGCGATACAAAGGCATTATGACATTCTCCATTTTATTCACTATTCCCTTCCTAATAATTCCTAACATCTGAATCTTTTTCCTAGGTAATAGAGCATAATATTGTATAACTAGGTAATAGAGCATAACTAGGTAATAGAGCATAATATTGTATAACTACAGCATGAGTTATTTTTCTCCATATGCATCACCTTGCACTTGTCCACATTAAATTTCATCTGTCACATGGATGCCCAAGTTTCCAGTCTTGCAAGATCCTCCTGCAATTTATCACAATCTGGTTGTGATTCAACTACTCTGGATAATATGTCATGTGCAAATTTGATCATCTAACTCGTATTTCCAGATCATTTCTAAATATATTAAAATGCATCGATCTAAGTACAGAACCCTGAGGCACTCCACCATTTACCTTTTTCCACTGAGAAAACTGTCCATTTAATCCTACTGTCTGTTTTCTGTCTTTTAACCAGTTTGCAATCCACAAAAAGACATCACCTCCTATCCCATGACTTTTTCATTTTTTTTAGAAGCCTCTCCTGAAGGTCTTTGTCAAATGCCTTCTGAAAATCCAAATACATTATATCTACTGATTCATCTTTATCAATATATGCTTATTAACCCCTTCAAAAAAAATGTTACAGATTTGTGAGGCAAGACATCCTTTGACTAAATCCATGCTGGCTGTGTCCCATTAAACCATGTCTATCTATATGTTTTGCGATTTTATTCTTTAGAATAGTTTCCACGGATTTTCCCGATACTGAAGTCAGGCTCACAGTCTATAATTTCCTGGATCACACCTGGAGTCTTTTTTAAATATCAGGCTTACACTGGCCACCCTCCAGTTTTCAGGTACAATGGATGATTTTAATGATAAGTTATGAATCACTAATAATAGATCTGAAATTTGAGTTCTTTCAGAACCTTGGGATGTATACCATCTGGTCCATGTGATTTGCTACTCTTCAGTTTGTCAATCTGGCCCACTGCATCTTCCAGATTCATCAAAATGATCTTTGAAAACTGACTCTGGTTTTCAAGGGTGATCAACTATCAAGTCTAAAAAAATCTGTCCAAAACGGCTTCACCAATATGTTCCTATTGAAAGAGTAGCAGAAAGGAAAAAATAGAAAGAAAGACAAAAAAAAAAAAAAGAAATAAAAACATTAATAACTCTTTGCACTGGGTTATATTAGCAAAAGCAATCATACCTATAAGGGAGCCCGGACCGACGTGCCGCAAATGCGCAGTAGAGAGCAGCTCTACCGCGCATGCGCGCACATCGGCCAGAGCGCAGCGTGTCAGAAAAAAAAAATGGCGCTGGCTCCTTAGGAGCGGCAACGAGCAGGAGCGGCGGCAACAAGCAGGAGCAGTAGCTCCGGCGACGCGCGTGAGGTTGTGGATGAGCTGTGAGGGGAGGGAGGTGAGAGAGAGGGAGGTGAGAGGGAGGAGGGAGGTGGTGAGAGGGAGGTGGGGAGAGAGTGAGAGGGGGGGAGAAGAGAGAGAGGGAGGTGGGGGGAGGAGAGAGAGAGAGAGAGGGAGGTGGGGGAGAGAGTGAGGTGGGGGGAGGAGAGAGAGAGGAGGTGGGGGAGAGAGGGAGGTGGGGGAGGAGAGAGGGAGGAGAGAGAGAGGAGGGGGGGGAGGTGAGAGGGAGGAGAGAGAGAGGGAGGTGGGAGGAGGTGAGAGGGAGGAGAGAGAGAGGGAGGTGAGAGGGAGGGAGGAGAGAGTGAAGGGAGGGGAGGGAGACTAGAGGGGGGAGATGAGGGGGAGGGAGTGGAAAGGAAATGGACCAAAAAAAATTTTTAAATGTAGCCCGTTGTTACGGGCTTAACGGCTAGTAAAGTAAAAATAAGACTTCACCAATTTCCTGAAGTGAAGAAAATCTAACTCAGACTTAATGGACTCTGGCAGATCATTCCAAAGAATGAGGCCAGCTACTCCAAAACTTGTTCTCTAGATTCACCTATGGACACTTGCTTGAGGGAAAGAATATCTAACAAATTGCAAAAAGAAGAATGAAGAAAATGAACAGGTTGATAAAACTTCAAGACTAAATTAAAACAGTGAGGGACAAGACCAGTAATAGCTTTATAAATCAGGATAAGAATTTTAAACCTAACTTGCCAAATACTAGAAGCCAATGAAGGTCTGCTAGAACAGGGATTTTATGGTCATGTAAAGGAATGCCAGACACTAATCATGACTAAGAGCTTTGAATGAACTGCAATGCTTTCTGAGAAGATTATGGATGATCCAAAAATAAAGTGTTACAGTAATGTAAGGATGATAGGACCAAAGCCTGAGTAACTTCAAAAATCTGTATGTGAAAGAAAAGACTATAGCAAATGCAGCTTAAAGAAAGAAATATTAACTTATTTTATATGTGAAAGTAAGGAAAGAGAAGAGTCCAGAAGCACACTTAAGTCGCAAACCTGGGTATTGATAGGAATGGTAAAAACCATCAAAAGTGAAACATGGTGGGACTTCAGTTCTGGGAAAATGAGATAAAAGAATAGTAGATTTTTTGATATACAAAGTAAGCTTATTATTGCTCAACCAATCCTTTATTTGAGATAGACAATTTGACACTTTAGACAAAACATCTTTGATTGTGGACATCATGGCAAAGAAAAACTGCACACCATCCTCAAACATTTTATAGTAAACGCCCATATTAGCAAGGACTTGACACAAAGTAAATAGATATTAAATTGTGTTATAGAAAGCGATGAATCTTGTGGAGCACTGGTAGAAAGAGGAAACAGATCAGAAGGTGATTCACCTATCTCAACTTTGAAAGATCAATTCAATAGAAAAGAAGAAAAGCAGGCCAATGCAGTTGTTGAAATACCTGGAGCTTCCTTGCAACCTAGTAAGACAGCATGATTAACAGTGTCAAAAGCAGTGGAAATATCCACAAGAACCAAAAAAGAATTAGTACCGGAATCAAATCTAAGACAAATGATATCAAAACTGGACAATAATAAGGTCTCAGTACTATGAGATAATGGAAACCCAAATTGCTAATCTTCCAAAATGTTTTCATTAAATACTTGTAGTTGTTTTAATACTACCTTCTCAATTATCTTTGACAGAAAAGAAGAAAAGATATTGGGTGATAATTGGCCGGATCAGACTGATCCAAATTATTTTTTTATTTATTACAGGACACACAACAGCTGATTTAAGAGCAGATGGTAAGCAGCCTTCACTTAAGGAGGCATTAACTATCTTGGTAATAACAGTTGCTAAGCCAGCTCAAATAACTTTGATCAAAGTGTTGGCACAAGTACTAAAGAGACACTAATTATCCTTCTCCTTGTCCAGCAATGCGCAAACTTCAGTGTTAGAGGTAGGTTCGAACCTCTGACAAACCACATCATGCAAATGATCAAATGGCAAAAATGGCAATGAAGATAGAAGAGAATCAACTGAGAGACCTTGCTATGCAAAAAAAGCAACTTGATCACAGGCAAAGCCAGAAAGCATAGTAGTTAAAGAATGAACAATTCTAAACAGCTCCAGAGGCTGAGAAACAGCTGTCAATGAGCAAAACAAAAGGTTTTATTAGCCATATGATGAAAGATTCATAGATTTCCAACTTATCATGATAAAGCTGTGAATTACCAGTAGATTTAACATTTCTCCAATGGCATTTGGTCATACGAAGTTCCTTTTTTGCAATATGCAAATCAGAATTAAACCGAGACACATAATTCCGATGATGGCTGAGGAAAGATTTCATGGGAGCCAAAACATCTAAAGAGAATGTAATGAGTTTCCCCAGCTTAACATCAGACTTTCAGAGTTGTCTAATAAAACATCAGGCATGTGCCACAATACCAAACATAGTATAAAGAGCAATATGAGTAGTAATAGTTTTATTTGCTTTAGTTTTATCTTATCTTGTTTCCCCTGACCAGTATCCCTCTCTCTCTCTCTCTCTCGGATTCCTCCTCAGTACTCTCTCTTTCTACCCCCCCCCCCCCCACTGTCCAGCATCCACCTCTCTCCCTATAACCCCTACTCTTGCCCACTATCCTTTTTTTCTCTCTCTCCCCATTCAATCTGGATAGTATATTCCTCTTTCCCCTTCCCCCCTAACCATAATAGCCCTTCCCCAGAGCGGCCAGCATCCATCCCTTTATTCCTTCTCTCTTCACTCATCCCCTGTCTGATATCTGTCTCACTCTCTATATCCAGCATTCCCTCTACTTCTCTCTCTTGCACCCCCCCAGCATTCCCTCGACCCCACTCTCTCTTGACCCCACTCTCTCTCTTCCCACCTGCCAAGAATGGCATATTATCTTCACTCTCTCCCCGTCAAACCCAGCAGCAAGAGTGTCTTCTCCTCCCTCCCCGGGCCTAAAATTCTTCTAGTCTCTCTCCAGGTCCCGGGTTTCATCATTCCTACTATCATCATATTTATATTAAGTCCTCCTCTTTGGGCCTCACCAGGGTTCCAGTAGCAGCATATAGTTCCAGTCACATGTGTCTTGGGATCTTGTGCTCTTTTTTTTAAATTTGATTTTATATTCTACTTTTCAGGCACTGCAAAGCAAATTACATTCAGAAAAATGATGGAGAGCAGGGAGCGTCATGTCAACTGCTTGCAGTTCTGTGCCTGCGTGATGAGGCACCCTATTTGTATACCTGAAAACTTTAGATTTTCAATTATCTTGACATTTTTATGGATTAACAGAGGGTTGGGGATGTGCACAAATGTTCTCCTCTCTTTATCTTACACACATGTTTGAACATGCTCACTCACACTTCCTCTCTCTCCCTCCCACACACACTCACTCATTCTCTGCCCCCTCCCTAAGTCTGACACCACCAGTGGGGGCTGCCTTCTGATTAGAGCCAAGCGGCTGGTGGGTCACTTTTCTTTCTTCTGGCCATGCAGGCGGATGCTGTTTCTGCTCTTTCTTGGGCCATGTCTTCCTACCCAAGGATGCTCCTCTTTCTTCCTGCCTGCATGGGCTCATGTAACATGATTTCCTTTTCTAGGGCTGAATGGGTCATGTCAGCTCAGAGATCAGACAATTCATTTAGAATTCCAGAGTTCCTGGGTCAAACCCAGAAAGATCCCAGAGATGCCTGTTTATCCCCTTCTCTACTCTAATCCAAGCACTGGGAGGGGAGGAGGAGGGTAGACTGGAGGAGCGGTTTTGCTAGTTCTCCGTTGGGTACCACATGGGCTGGCTAAGGGGATGCGATCTGGTTTCTTTTAAGCTCTGTGGGCTTCCTGCATCAACGCAGCTGCCCTGTACGCACCTCTTATCATCTCGGCCCAGTCCTGGCACTGCACTCTCTGGCCACTTACCAAGGACTGCCATTACAATACCTGGGCTTGAAGGCAGAGGGGATTACAAAATAGGGGAAAGAGCTGGGTAGTTTTAAATAACGATTCATAGTACTGTACACCAGTAGAGTCTGGTGCCAAATGAGCTGGAAGCCCAAAGGAGGAGATGGAAACTACCAGAAAAAAAAAAAAAAAAGATACCTAATTCTTAATTTATGGTGTGGATAATTTTTGTATTTAGTAGAACTTTTGTTTCAATAAAGTAAATCTTTGATTTTCAGGAAAAATTTATTATAGCAGTAAACTGACTAATGTAAGACAGAGTAATTTTCCTATTAATGTGTGCCAAAAACAAAAGTAAATGCAATCAGACATCTTACAAATCCATTCTATCAGTTCAATGCCATCCAGTTCTTACAGAATTGCGAATCACATTCTTCTCAGTATATAATTAAATGGTGAAACATACAAATACGCAGGGCCTGCTTTATCAAAGATTTTGCCCATGGGCATAGGATAAAAGAAATACCTTGATAAAGCAGGCTCTTAGTTAACTGCAACGAGTTAATTTAAAAAACTGATTTAGCCCAAAGCTTTTCTATTCCAAGAAGAATTTTGCTCCACTGAAATAGATGCAGACAAAAATGACTCTCAGTAAAAATTCTTTATATCTGAAAATCACTGAAACAGTTACCTCTAACAGAGCTCCTCTGTATTTTTTCAATTTAGATTAAAATGTTGCTTTAAGTAAGGAGAGGCACCTTAACTTAATTTCCAAAGAACAGATCTTGTATACAGTTACATTTTTCTTATCAAAATGGACATGCAAATGGCATGATTCTAACTGAAACACCAAATAGATAAGATTTAAGGACCAAAACATTTCATAATATCCCAAAGTTTGAATTACTAAAAATGTATCAGTTAAGTGCACAGGTACTGTGACTCACCCAAAAGTAAAGACATTTATCTAACAATTGTATTTGTTCCATTTCTGGAACCTATTAGACTACACAATAAAACCTGTTTGCCATGTTATTTTTACATTATCATAAAATCATAACCCAACTTATTAGCAAGCATCCTCATGAACTTGGTGATCTATGTGGAATAAGTTGATGGTTTCAGTTCAATCAGTGAATAGACATTTAGATCATTTCAACCACTATCACTACAGGCATCAATCAGTATCTTTGCTGACAGTTTGAGCTGAAAGATGAAGGACTGAATATAGCAACTGAATTACAAACACATAGAGCAAGTCCCTATACAATAGAGCTGATGGTGGTTATGGAGGAGGTGAAGCTGTTGATGGCCCTGTCTACGCTGCTCCTATTCTATTGATAAACAGAAGTCTTCATTATCTACCACTGTTAAACCCGCCTTAAACCCTTGCTATAAGTGCAGGTTAGAAATTCTTTTAAAGAAAAATAAATAAAATAAAATGCATGAGTAAGGCTTTTACAAAAAATATTCAAATTAGAAAAAACATGAAAATTCTAATACTGAAAATATTTGCTAAACATGAATTTCAAAGTCTGAAATAAAAAGTCATCATTCAGACATAAGTTTGTTCAATCTATACGACTGTGGAACTCAGACAACTTGGTGTCTGAGATTTCCACATCTATAAAATGTGATACATTTATAACAATAAAGTATAGTAAACAAAGCAAGTTTGCTTATCTGTAAACTGGGTTCTCTGTAGATCAGAGCTTTCCAAACTTTTCATGTTGGTGACTCACTTTTTAGACAAACAATTTCGAGACACAGTAATTCAGTCTACTAGCAAACCAGAGGTTAAAGGTTAAACGAACGAAACATATTTCAACAACTTATGTATGTTTCCTTAAATATATACATAAATAAAATGTTTCACGACACAACCTATCTCATGAAAACCTTTCATTTATATTAAAAATATATAATATTCCAAGATTAATGCTATTGTTATAATTTGAGTAACAATAATAAAACAAATTGTCTGTCCCCAGCACATTCATCTCTCTCCCCCCCAAGCACATGTCAGTTCCCCACACATATCTCTCCCCCGACAAACACGTCTGTCCCCCACACACTCATCTCTCCCCCCCAAGCACATGTCTGGCCCCCACATGTCATCTCTCCCCCCCCCCAGCACATCTGACCCCCACACTCATGTACCTCTTCTTTTTGAGTGTTGCCAGTTAAGTGCTTCACTCCCTTCAGGGTTCAAGCCTGCCGTGCTGCATGAAACCTTCCAGGATCACCAGATACTGTTGCTTGCAGTCAGCACTCCTCGTGGCCAGGCCTCATCGGCAGCAGCAGCAGCCAATGACAGGGACAGCCGGGCTCAAGTCCCACCCAAAAAGCCCAAGAAAAATGCGATTGACAGCAAAAATCACCCAATAATAAGCAACCCACGAACTGAAAAAAAAAAAAAAGTGAATCTCTAGAAAAAAAAGCTCAAACTCATGTCGGAGTTGACAGGGCTTGAGCGACACACCTGCACACTGCAGGCGACACACTAATGTGTCGCGACTCACAGTTTGGAAAGCTCTGCACTAAAGAGAGTATGATCTGTGGGCAGAATCCTGCGGGGCAGGTGGAGCTCAGAGAGCATAACCAGAGACTGGGGAATAAGTGCTGGGATCCAGGTGGTGATAAGCAGACCAGGCTCAGGTCTCCAGGAGGAAGGCAGATACTGTACAGTAACCTTGTTAAAACACTGAGCTGAGACAAAGCTGAACTGTGAGTACTGAGATAAGCAGTACTGGAAGTACAGGAAGTGTTAGGTTTGTATCGGCTAATGGGAGAAGCCCAGCTGGAGGTAGATAGGGATTAAAAGTGATTTAGTCAATGCTGGATATGCAGGTTTTTTTGTTTTTACTTTTTTTTTTGCCTTTAATAAAGAAAAGAAGAAGGAACACTGGTGCAGCAGGGCTGTGCTGAACAAGGTGTGGCCCCTGGAAAAGTTGCCAGAGTGGACAGTGAGTGTGGTGAATAGAAACACGGTGGGGGCCCTCTTCCAGCAGACAAGTCACTCTGCAGGGAAGGTGTGCAGCCAAAAGAAAACCTGGAGTGCAGCAGCCAGGGTACTGCAGCAGCAGAATGCAGCAGACAAAGCATGACTGAAGGAAGTTGACAAGCACTGATCCAGAATCTCCAAGAGGGAGATAGAAGTTAAATGAGAGCCTTGCAAGGAGTCTGTGGGCCTGGGCTGAAGAAAACGGAACCAAGAAGCACACTGGGCTATGGTCAACTTCTATTTGGAGTGGAGCCTTGTGGCCTCGTCAAGAAGTGGCGACACAGAGTGCCTAGGATGGGGCACTACAGATTGGCCAGAGGGCTGCAACACTGATTGGCCAGAGGATGGTGCTACAGGTGATCCTGAAGAAGACCCTGCAGGGTGCCCAAACCCTTCCAGGAGTCCAGAAACTGCTCCCGAGAGAAGCCCTGAGAGGGGATAGTGAAGAACCCTGAGAGACAGGTCACAGAGAGCCCTGAAGAGAGCAACACAGACTGCCCAGGACAAGGCAGTATGGACAATTTGGCACTACAGGAGGTCCTGAAGAAGACCCTGTAGGCTGCCCAAACACTACCAAGAGTCCAGAGACAACCCCTGTGAGAAGCCCAGAGACAGAGGGCATGGAAAGGCAAGCAAGACACTCCATGGAGAGCCCAGAGGATGGCGCAGCAGAGACCCCAGCTGTGACAGGAAGCAAGAGGAAGGGGAAATGGGATCCAGGAGGGAGTAGGAATGCTTGGCCCAATGGGTCCAAGCTGAGGGGAGAGGTATGTGAGATAGCACCCCTAGTGTTCCCCTCTTTACCTGTGCAGGACCAAGCTAGAAGCCTGATCCACCTTAAATTCACTAAGGAGAGTAAGCTCTTTGGGCAGGATCCTGCAGGGCAGGTGGAGCTCAGAGGGCATAACCAGAGACTGGGGAATAAAAGCTGGGATCCAGTTGGGGATAAGCAGACCAGGCTCAGGTCTTCAGGAGGAAGGTAGCTTCTGTAACGTTACACTGTCCAAAATCTGAGCTGAGACGAAGCTGAACTGTGAGTACTAAGAGAAGTAGTACTGAACTTTAAGTAAAGAGAGTGTACACTGTTCTGAAGGGAAGACAGTCTACTGTTGTGCATGTGTGAAGCTGCAATAAAGATATACTGTATTAAGAAAGGCTGGAATCAGACGTATTTGTCTCCAGGCCTGTGGGAATTACCGCTCGTTCCCACATACAGAAATTTCCAAAATACTGAATATCAAAATTTATAATAATTTGCAAACTGTTGAATTTTTTGAGCTTTATAGAGAGCATTATCATCTTTATAGTTTGCATTCTTTCTCACTTTCTTATTTTTAAATAATGAGCCAAAACTCTATCATTCTTGTCTTCAGGATAAAATCCTGTTTTTTGAAAAAACAAGAGACACCGTTGACTCAACCTAGAATTATACTGATATTTTAACTTCTGAAGTTCAAATAACACCACATAATTTTTAATTTAAACTCATTGTCTCCAAGGAACCCAGAATTAGACCTCCATGATGAATTCTGATTTGTTGACTCTATACAAGAAATAACTAAGATTACAGCTGCATGATCTGAAACAATATTTTTAACAGTGTATCGAATATATAAGGTAGCAAGCTATTGGATATTTTTTAAAAAATCAATCTTCAAACAAGACTGACGAGGAGAGGAATAAAATGTAGACTCACTGTTCAATGAATAGTGCAAATGCCAAAAAAACTGAAAGACCCAGTTTTTTCAACATGGAAAGTAAAACAAACCATGATCAGTCTGCCTTATATTAAGAGTTGGATTTTCTATCTAGTATAAAGTCAAGGAAAGGATCAGTGTCTACCCAGGATAGTTAAAATATTCCCTGATTCAGTTATAACAAGGGAAATGTTTCTAAAGAATTCTGGTGAACCAACTGTGGCAGCATTAACATTTTAAAAAATCAGTTTAATACCACCCAGCTCCAGTAGGATTTTCACTCACCTCCCTTCATTATCTGTTTCTTGAAAAATCACGATAATGTCCAATGACTTTCTAGATGGAGTGATTCTATTTGTTCTCTCAATACTGGAGAGAATGCCTCAACTTCACAACTACGACTTGACAATTTCAGCAGCTCTTTGCAATTAAAATGGGTCTCTTGAAGAAAAATTATATGTTTTCAGTTCATTAAGGTAGAACAATACATTCCTCCTTTTAATGGGATAAGTTAAACCCTTAATATTCAGGAAGTACATTTTAACATAGACCCCATGATGCTGACAAATTATATAACTCTATAGCCATTGATAGTATAAGGTGAATCCTTATACTGGTACTTCCAAATTTGAAAAAAATAAACCCAATCTGCCATAGAAAGTAAAAGAATACAACTCAGTTGAAATGTATGCAACCCCTATTCTAGTTTTGGAGCTTAGAGGGTAAGAGCACACAGGGTCCCAGGGCCACTTCTTCACCCATTGTCTCAGTCCCACATGCCCCAGGGTAGGGTTCTTTCCATTGAGGAGGGCGGGGAATCAATCCTCCAAGACCCAAGGTGTTGAGGGGGAGAACTCTCAATTTCGCTGTCCTAGGGAGGTAATAGTTCACCTTCACCATTAAGGTGGATAAAAATGGAAGGCCAAGTGTACTCTGGAAGCTTGATTTGAGTGTCCAAAATAAATTGTTATAGAAGTTCTTTGGCTTAAATGGCTTGAAATCACAGCTCTCAAAATTCCTGTCTGTGCATGTGTCTATCAATAGTTGGACCAAGGAAACACTTACTCTTCAAGGTTTGGAAAAGCAAGGTTTCCCAAGTGGACAGGAGTATCCTAGTTGGGTGGAAAAAAACCTCTTCCAAAAATACTGGTGGATAAAAATGGTAAAATTATATCTTACCTGATAATTTTCTTTCCTTGACTCCTGTTAGACCAGTCAATACTTTGAGGTTTCCCTTCTCCGCAGCTGGTGGAGACAGAGGACATACCTCCCTTTCTTTTTCCGCGATGTTGTGTCCATTATAAGGGAGGTGTGGTTCTAGGCAACTGCCAGTAGCCTCCTGCCAAAGCCAAACAGAAGCCCAACTACCATATAATGATACAACCCATAAAGAAAGTAGTAGCCATGACCATTTGGGTCATGAGAGAGGGCTTAAACAACTCTCCTGACTGTGTACATTTATCAAACATTTGTGACAGGGTTGTGCAATCACGAACATTAACCCTATGTCTGCATCTGGATGTTTGCACCTGCGAGATCAATTTTTCCATTCTCTTTGGTGTAAAGTACACTTGGTCTTCCCTTGCATTGAACAGAGCTCTCAGAAATTCTAGGAACTGGGATGGTCTGAGGTTGATCTTTGTGTAGTTTACTACCTATCCTAGTTGTTTCATGAAGTGGATGATCATTGTCAAGACTATTCGTGCTCCCTTAAGAATTTGGCTCTGGTGAACCAATCATTCAGGTAGGGCTGGACTAATACTCTTTGCTTGCACAGAGCCATTGCTACCAACACTATCACTTTGGTTAAGGTTCTTGGGGCGATCACAATCCCGAAGGGGACCGCTTGAAATTGGAAATGTTTGCCTAAAATGCAGAAGCAAAATAGCTTCTCATAAGAATCTTTTATGGAGATATGAAAGTATGCCTCCACTAGATCAAGGGAGGTTAGAAACTCCCCTTTTCTTTCAGATGCGATAACAGAACAAAGGGTTTCCATATGGAAATGGGAGACCCTCAGAAATTTGTTGACTATGCTCCTTTGCCCTATTCCCATGTGGGGATTGTACTATGGCCCAAAGATCCTGTAACTTGGCCACAGTGCCCTCTGTTGCCTCCTTTTTGTTTGGTGAAGATCATGGTGAGAACATAAAGACCTGTGGGATGGGTATGATTAGTCTGGGGGAATATCCTCTACAAATGACCTCCAGAATCCATTGGCCTGAGTTGATCAGGGCCCACTTCATTTAACTGTCAGTGGCATTCACTTACCGGCATCACCCCCAGAGGGACTTGCTGTCGTCATTGGGGCAGGAGGCTGGAGAACTGCAGCTGTAGAAGAGCTGCCTCTAGTTTTTCTAGCTCCTTGAAAAAACTGAGCTTTGCCGATCCTCCAGGAGAGGGGAGGCATGGGCCAATTGGTCCTATTTTGAGTCCCTATCACTTAAGGGACAAAGGGAGCCCACCAATGTGGGAATTCTTTTAGTCTCAGACTCTGGGCACCTACACCCTCTGTTCATAATACTTCTGTCTCTTCTTTTTTTGCTTTCTTTTTTACAGGGGTATTTCCTTAAGTGGCTATTTCCTTTATTGGTCCATGGAGGGACAACATTCTGCACTTGGGCAGCTGCAGGATAGTGGTGCTTCTCCTCTTATATTATTTTCAAGGCATCCAAAAAAGAAATGCCTAGCTGCTGACAGTTTTACCGTGGGCCTAACTAACCTGCCCTATGGGCCTGCGAAGACCCTGGGAGTCCAGCTGATGCCTGCCACACCTTCCCTTTGCTGCTTCTGTACTTGAAAATGTACCCACATTAGTCTATAAGCACCTGTAACACTTTTGCCCAAAGCTTGGCACTTGGGCATCTTCACATGGACTCTGCCTGGATCACTTCCAAAATGCTCTAGTATCTGAAAAACAACCTAACTTGCTTGTACATTTGTGTAAATCCAGGAAATTACAGGCATAAAAAAAAAGATTCTAATCTGCCAGATGTAGATTGGAATATCCTTTCTCAGGAATCTGCAAAATGTAGAGAGATAGTGGATGCCTTTCAAGGAGCTCTGCTAAAACAAATGGTAATGGGGCCCATGAGAGAGGGTGTGATACTCGACCTGGTGTTCAGAAATGGGGATAATGTTTCTAATATCTGAATAGGTGCCTATCTGAGCACATGTGGTCAGACAGTATGGTCTGATATCTAAAATAAGATAAAAGAAAGTTGCACGAAGACCCGAGTTTTGAATTTCAGAAACACGGACTTTGTCAAAAAGGGGATGATCCTGGAGTCAAAACTAGAAAACTGGGAGACAATGGGTGAGGTGGAGCAACAATGGGCCAAATTAAAAGAAGCTATTACAAAGACGACAAATCTATATGTTAGAAAAGTAAACAAAAGTAAGAGGAGAAAGAAACCAATCTGGTTCTCAAAGGAGGTGGCTGAAAAAATAACAAAAAGAACAGCATTTAGGAAGAATAAAGGATCTCAAAAAGAGGAACACTGGGAAGAATACCTGACGAAACTGAGGGAGATGAAGAAAGAAATCAGGAAAGCAAAAGGATTGTCAAAGAAGTAAAGCGAGGTGACAAAACATTTCAGATATATCAGAGAAAGAAGGAAGGCCTGAAGTGATATTTTGAAATTGAAAGGTGATGAGGAACAATGTGTGGAGAATGACAAAGAAATGACAGACAAATTAAACAAAAACTTCAGTTCGGTGTTCACTAAAGAAGACCCTGGAGATGGACCATTGCTGTTTGCCAAGACTGTGGATGGAAATAAAGTAGATGTAACCCCCTTTACAGAAGGGAATGTATGGAAAGAGCTAGGAAATGTGAAAGTGGACAAGGCCAAAGGGCCAGATGAGGTACATCCCAGGGTGCTCAGAGATGTGCTGGTGGGACTGCTGAAAGACCTGTTCAATAGATCCCTGGAAATGGGAGTGCCACATAATTGGAGAAGAGGGGTGGTGGTTCCGCTTCACAAGAGTGATAGGTGAGAGGAGGCTGGAAAATACAGGCTGGTTAGCCTCACCTCAGTGGGAAAATTAATAGAGACTCTGCTGAAAGAAAATATAGTGAGCTATTTAAAATCTGGTGGGTTGTTGGATCCCAGGCAGCATGGATTCATCAGGGGAAGGTCCTGCCAGACAAATCTGATTGACTGTTTTGATTGGGTGACAAGAGAACCGGAACAAGGAAGCTTGCTCAATGTGATTTACTTGGATTTTAGCAAAGCTTTCGATACAGTCCCACAGAGGCAGCTTATGAATAACGTGAGAAGCTTGGGTGTGAGCACCAAGGTGGTGGAGTGGATTACTAACTGGTAGACTAACAGGAAACAATGTGCAATGGTAAATGGAACCCACTCTGATGAGAGATTGGTGTTAAGAGGAGTGCCTCAAGGATCAGTTTTGGGACTGGTTCTGTTTAATATCTTTGTGAGTGACATTGCAGAGGGGTTGGAAGGAAAAGTTTGCCTTTTTGCGGATGATACTAAGATCTGCAAGAGTGGACATGCCTGAAGAGTGAAAAGTGATTTAAGAAAACTTGAAGAGTGGTCAAAGATTTGGCAGCTGCGATTCAATGCCAAGTGCAGAGTTGTGCACCTGGGTTGCGGAAATCCAAAAGAGCTGTATATGATGGGGGGTGAAAGACTATCTTGCATTGACCACGAGAGGGACCTTGGGGTGATTGTATCTGGCGATCTGAAGGTTGCAAAGCAATATGACAAGGCAATAGCTAAAGCCAGAAAAATGATGAGCTGCACAGAGAGAGGTTTAACTAGCAGGAAAAGGGAAGTGATAAGGCCCTTGTACAGATCCTTGGTGAGGCCTCACCTGGAGTACTGCATTCAGTTCTGGAAAATGTACCTCAAAAAGGATAAAGACAGGATGGAAACTGTCCAGAGGAAGGCGACCAAAATGTTGTAGGGTCTGTTTCAGAAAACCTATGAGGAGATGCTGAAAGATCTAAGTATGTATACCCTGGAGGAGAGGATGTGCAGGGGAGATCTGATACAGATCTTCAGATACCTGATGGGTATCAATAATGCACAAAGTTCAAACCTTTTCTGCTGGAAAGGAAAGAGTAGAACGAAGGGTCATGATATGAAACTCCAGGGGGATGACGAAAAACCAATATCAGGAAATATTTCTTCACAGAGAGGGTGGTGGATGCCTGGAATGCCCTCCCACAAGAGGTGGTGAAAACGATAACAGTTAATGAATTCAAAACAGCATGGGATAAATATTTTGGATCCCTAAAGACTTAAAGAAAGGGATGGTATAACATTTCAAAATGGGGGTAACCTGTTCAGAATGACAGTTACTCACTTAACAGAAAGCATGGGGGTAACCTGGAAGGAGCAGCAGTTACAATCATAAGCAAATTGCTGGGTAGATTAGATGGACTATTTGGTCTTTTTCTGCCATCATTATTACTATGTATAAAAGTGGAAGGAAAACAAATGAGGTTATTCTAAGTTTCTTGGCCATTTTTTCTGGTTTAACATAGTCATCAGCAATTTAGAAAACAAACGAGTTGTCTGAACTTTTATTTCCATTACTTTCTCTTAACATTGACTTCAAGGGCAGCTAAAGTAGTATCCAGGCATTTTACTTCCACCTGTTCTGCATTTTCACTTCTTAAGAGCTTAGTTTACGAACAGCAAAAGCAAACTGTCACTCTGCAGTAAATTGAAGCTTTTAATAACTATGTCTACGCCACTGCATTTTTCAGCCTTGAATATTCTGTCAGTGAAAGATAAAAATAGCAGGGAAACTCAGTAATGATGACACTGAGAATTTATCTGCCTATGCTACAGTGAGGTATAAAATATTACCTGAAGTAACAGTATTTTGGCATCCTCTTCCAAATACTCTGAATTTGCGCTATCCATTTCTAAAAGTAAGCTAGACATGGAAAGTTAGCAAGATATGCATTTGCTCTTAAAGTTCACTATTATTTCAAGAAAGTACTAAACTTGGATACTCATTTTCAGCCTGGTTTCTATCGTACTTTCTGATGAAACAGTATTAAAAGTTTTATAAAACTTCTCCCTCTTAGCCAATCCCAGTATTATGAATCTTAAATAAATCTGGGTGCTGCTGGCTGACTTTTACCTGAATACCACATAGGCATCACACTGATATAGGTACAAAATGAATACAATACAAACAGCCGAAGGAAAGCTAAAATGAGGATGCTGCTAAGTATAGGTACCCACATTTTATTCTAAAGAACTCAAAAATACAGTGAAAAACATATTGAAACAAAAGGAAGAGAATACCTAGGAATAAGATTAAAAGAGAAAGCAGGCAAGCTGATAGGTTAACCGCTATATTTTGTAACAATAAATATACTTCATTTTAAGATGATGTGTCTGAAAATGCAGGAGACGTTATTCCCTTATATGCTGGACATCCTGGGTGTTATTTCAATTAACCAATGCAAAATAAATAAATAAATAAATAAAAACATTCACAACTAGTTATAATGTTAATTTGTAAGCATATAGCCATCAACAAAATTATTTACTGATTTTAATTTTTGAATTATTGGGAAACTGTTGAAAAGGTAAGCACGGTTCACATCAGGCGACAGAATCATGAGATTCCCACTGCCCGTCAGACAACTCCTTCACAAAGGTTTAGGGTCTCCATGTGGAATGCTGTGATGCACATACTTCTGCGGCTATACCACATGAACTATACAAATGCAAACACTGGCTGTCTGCAACCAGGCCACGATCTGTACAGAATAGGAAGAGGAAAGAAGTTGATGCGAGCCAATAAGAAGTAAAATTTAAGACCTGCGCGCGGGTGTACGTGCACGCGGTTGCCGTCACGCGCACATGGACATGGCGATTTTCTAACATATATGCATGTATACGCACGCATTATAAAATCGGCTACATGTGTGTACGATTTTATATTGACGTGAACATCTGCGCGCATATGGCAATTCGAGCCTGTCAGTGGGGGAATTTTATTAGCTACGCACATTGATGTAATTACCTGTTTCCCCAGTTTGGCACAGTAAAGGGGAGGACTTCCTAAACCCCATAGCTAACTTGCCTCTTTTTTTCCCCTGTTAGCCCCAGGCCTTAAAACCCCATTGACTAACCAGGTTTTTTTGTTACATGCCATCCATAGCAGAAGTAAAGTTATGCGGTAGGGGACTCCAGCGCATGCTTGTCCGCATACACACTTATGCACAGACTTCATGGTGCAGTTCTGGTCTGCCCATTTCCCGTCCCTTTTGATGAAAAAAATGTTATGTGCCTAACGGGAGATATGCGCGCACCCGTGCGTAAGGGAGACTGGCTCAGGAAGTAAAGAAGCGCAAACCTAATGCTAGAGGCTTAGTACTGTTTCAGTGAGCAGCCCAGAGGGGAATCTTTGGTAATGGCCCAGAATTTGGGGCCAGCCTGTATATAAACTCCTGTTGGACATAAATTGTTTGCTCTGGAGCCACAGGGAATAAATTGTGCTATAACTAAAGTAACAGACCTGGAGAAGGGAAAAAAAATAAAAATGTCTCTAAGGAATGTGTGACTGTGCAGCTGTTTCAGACATTGCGACAGACAGCCATGGTGGGTCATGATCAGAAGCCTGTGGACATATCTCAGTTGAGCTCTGTGCATGGCTGGTTGTTTTACAAGCTTCTCAGGGCTTGAAAAGGGTTGCTCAAGCTCATTTAAAGAGCAGGCTGCAGGAGGACTAAGGTGTAGTTGAAAGTATACATGAAATCTTTCTTTGAAACCCCACTGGTTGAGTGGAGGGAGTTTCTGGCAGACTGAGCTGCTACGGAGTCAGGCCAGTGGTCCACAACCAGGGTTAGTGCACCCATGGGGTACTTGGAAAACAACCATTTGCCTCTGTCGCATAAAGTGGTAATCTCAAGCAGAAGATTTTGGGTTCCCCATTAGCTGCAATCTGACCTGGAGACATGAGGTATCACAGCTGCTGCTGCACAGGAGAGAGAAACCCTAGACTGCCATCACTATCACAAAAGCAGTATGAAAAGCATTTGGGTGCCAACCAACGGTAGAGGCAGCAGGCAGTGCAGGGGACAGTGAGAGCGATACATTTAATGTCCCCAAAGCTATTTCCTCCTGCTTCTGGCTCTCTATCACTGTGGTTCTCAATTAAGAGCTGGGAGGTGTGTCACCAAAATTTGAACTAGACAGCAAGCCTAAGCTTTCTATAAAAGCCACAGGCACCTACTGGATGAGGAAAATGCAGAGCGGAAAGCCAGGTACTTGAAATCCCCCTTCACTGCTTCCTGTTGCTCCCACCCCAGCAATCAGAGCCACTGTCAGCCCAAGCTGGAGATGTTGTGGTTCTGCCATTTCCCCCTCCCATCCCCACAGCAAACACAGTCAGAATATCCTGTGCTGCCGATAAGATGACTGCAAACTGGAAATGCTGCATCCTGCTCTCTCCCCCATGGCTGTGATCCCCACTGCCACTAGCCTGGGCTTGGAAATTTAGGGTCTTGCTCCCTGCCCCATGGCCACAATCACCACCATTGCTACGTGGAGGACATGGCTCAAGGCACTCGGCCATTTTCCTTTTCTGGTGGCTCTGGATTGTTACATGGAGAAAGCAAGTTTTAAAATGGAGACTGGTGGGGGGGAGGGGTATTGAAAGAGGAAAGAGAGGGATGAGCCTAGAGGGCCTGATAGCAAGAAGATGATCTAGTGCAGTAGTGATGCTATTGGGAGAGAGGGGGAGCCAGGTGTGGCAAGTGCCTCACTGTTATGATATCGAGGTGTTTGGTGGATTCTCAGGGGCAACAGTGATGTTAACTCCTATGGGGAGGAGCCCTGTAGGGGGACTGATGCACCAGGCTAGACTCAATAGCACAGACACAGAGATAGTCTCTTTTATTGTACAGCTAGGATGACCACCAGAGATGGCAGTAGAGAGCAGGTTAGCTGGTAGAAGTCTGTAATCCTTGGCGAGGGAGACCCATCCTACAATGGTGGTGTAAGGCCCCAATACAGATGTCCAATAAGGCACTGTAAGAGAGACAGACTGGCAGATGTTAAACACACTCCCCGTAGCTGAGTAGAGAGTATCCCAATGAGCACTAGAGAGGATAAGTGTTAGCAGTCTGTGGTCCTCAGCAGAGGAGACCCGTTCCACAATGGTGGTGTAGGGCCTGATGCAGAGAGGTAGCGAGGAACTGATGAGAGTCAGACTGGTAGAAGTTGTACTCACTCTCTGTAGCTGATAGATGGATTTCCAGCAGGTTGAAGAATGGAGAAGGCACCAGGATAGACACACAGGCCCTCGAGGAGCAAGTACCTGTAAGAGGATAAGCACCTGTAAATAAGCAGAGGGCCCCCGAGGAGCGGGTACCCAGGTTAGAGAACGCCGAAGGGTGAATATAGCTTCCAGTAGATAGAAGCGGCAGAGTAGCTTCTGACCAGGGCATACCGATCCTTGCTAACTCGGCGAGAGTCAGCAAATGGGCAACCTTAAATATGCGGAAGCAGTGACGTCACTCGAGGGGGACGTCCCCGAGGTTCGTGCCAACACTGCTACAAAGGTAGGGACGCGTGCACATGCGTCCTAGGAGACCTCGGGCCAAGATGGCCGAACACCGCACCAGAGCTGCTCTGGGGAAGCCGGAGGGAGCAGCAAGGAGACGCCATGGACGCCATACTCTTGAGGCTGGTGGAGAAAGCTGAGAGAAAGTTGAGGCATGTCGGGCGAAGTCGTCTGAGCCTGTCGGACACAACCCTCGCCTCTCAAAAAACTGGCTTGCAGGACTGAAATTAGGTAAGAAATTGGGGATGGAGGAGAACCCAGTAATTGGAGGAATGGGGATTGAGAAATTGAGTAGAGACACTGGGATTGGGGGGGACAGTGAGTACTAAGTAATTGGGTAGTTGGTATGTGTAAAGATGTGTTAGATGGGCTGGGGTGTGTGAGTCAGGGCACAGCAAGTTGGGATAGGAAGGGGGAGAGAAGGTGAAAATGGCAGAGTTGGAAGGGAGGGAAAAGGGTTAAAAGACGGAAGAAAGGGCTGAAGGCTAGGGAGGAGATAAGTGACAGAAGGAGCTGGGGTGGTGAGAAGATGAGGGCAGAGGAGTATGGAGGGGGGTAAGAGAAGGAAGAAGGGGTTGAATGCCAGAAGGGGGCTGAGCGACAGTAAAGGAGATGGGGCTGGTGAGGAAAATAGGGTCACTTCATCGCAGCCCTTTTGTGTTCTCTTACGATATTGGATAGAGCCTTTTATAACTGCTACAGATACTTTTATTCATTGTGATCATTATGTGATTATAATGTGATAATTATGTTCTTGGGGCTGGATTTTCAAAGCTATTTCTCTATGGAAATGGCTTTTTAAAATAACCTGGGCCCTATTTCACATAAAAGTGTGCACATAACCGGATTTTGTGCATATTTTTAGATAAACCTGAAGATAAGCATTCTGGAGTTGAGTTCAGAATTACACGTCTATCTTTGTATCTAAAAGGTTTGCATACAAGTTAACCTGCACAAGTTATGTCCTTGCTAGAGCGGGTATAACTTTCTGCAGATTAGTCTGTATACAATGAAGGCCACTTACCCTAGAATTTTCAATGCAAACATATCTGTGTAAATTCATTTTGAAAATATGGAGTAAAAGGGACATGAAGACTTTACCTCAACATGCACAATTTTAAAATTACCCTCCTTAGGGCTTTTTTGTTTTCTCATGATGTGGGATCCTATTTTAATTATATTTATTCCGTTCTTCTAATTTGTCCAAGTTGCTTACATTTTTGTATTATTCAGTATATTTTAAATTGGAACTTGCTTCAAGCCTTTTGTTTGGAAGAAGTGAGTGAAAAATCCAAACAAATATACTTATAATATTTTGCCATTGTGTTGGTGACTATTTTTGGCAGAAAGAGCTCTGTGGATGGGATCCTGAGGTGACGTTAAGAATGTGAGCACAGCTGGCATCAGGAGACCCGAATCTCCAGGAGTAAGGAGGTCCTGTCCCTCTCTGCTGAAGGGTCAGTGTGCACACTCTCCTGAGGTAAGGCAGTCTACTGTGACATTATTTTGTTGTTATAGTAATAAAACTTGAAATTGCATTAGAAAAAGGCTAGAGTCAGTGTGCTTTTCTGCTCCAGCCAAGAAGACTTGCTAGTCATCTTCGCATAAGTTGTCAGTTCGTGGATTTTTTTCTAATCTTGGCAGAGAAAAAAAAAATCAAAACAGAGTCTCCAGAGAAAACCGAAAAAAAGTTTGTTAGTTGTGGTGCCAACCAAAGAAGGAGTTTGGAGGTAAAGCAGTGCTGTAGTATATACCTACTGGCTCAAAGAAAAGCACAGAATAAAACAATAAGAGTGTGAAACTGTCTTTAAAGCAGAGAGTGGCTGTGGGGCCTGGAGGGAAGCAGGTTTAGGTTTTTCAGCAGACAAAGGAGGCAAGCTCCATCTGGAGATAGAACTGTAATACTCAGCATACTCAGTGAAGTTAGTGCCAGAAAGGCAGGGTTTTTTCTTTTTTTTTTCCTTTGAAGACAAAAAATAACTAAAGAAAGAGAGAAAAGCAGTTGTGCACTGTGGGGTAGATTTTCAAATAGCGCAAATTGGCCTACTTTTGCTGGCGCATCAGGCGCAAGCAAAAGTAAGCTGGATTTTAGTAGATACGCGCGGAGCCGCGCGTATCTGCTAAAAACCTGGATCGGCGCGCGCACAAGGCTTTTGATTTTGTATAGCCGGCGCGCGCCGAGCCGCGCAGCCTACCCCCATTCCCTCCGAGGCCGCTCCGAAATCGGAGCGGCCTCGGAGGGAACTTCCTTTTATCCTCCCCTCAACTTCCCCTACCTTCCCCTACCTAACCCACCCACCCGGCCCTGTCTAAGCCCCCCCCTTACCTTTGTCGGGGGATTTTCGCCTCCCGGAGGGAGGCGTAAATCCCCGCGCGCCAGCGGGCCTCTTGCGCGCCGGGACGCGACCTGGGGGCGGGTACGGAGGGTGCGGCCACGCCCCCGTACCGCCCCGGGCCGTAGCCACGCCCCCGTACCCGCCCCCAAAACGCTGCCGACACGCCCCGAAAATGCCGCTGCGCTCGGTCCCGCCCCCGACACGCCCCCCTCCGAAAACCCCGGGACTTACGCGAGTCCCGGGGCTCTGCGCGCGCCGGTAGGCCTATGTAAAATAGGCTCACCGGCGCGCAGGGCCCTGCTCGCCTAAATCCGCCTGGATTTGGGCGGATTTAGGCGAGCAGGGCTCTTAAAATCCGCCCCTGTGGTTTGAACAGGGCGTGGCCTAGGCAGAAAGTGAAACTGCAAGTAGGTGCATAAGGTATAGCCTAGCAGTAAGCAGGCTTTTCACTATGCACCAAAATTCAGCTGCATGGAAGCACAATGGGACTAAATATGCACACACTGATGCAGTGTCTCCTAAAAAGGTAGAAGCAGTTGCAGGACTCTGTACTGGAATACCAGAGTGTCTGGACAAACACTGGAAGCAGATAGGGCGTGTATAATTTCTAGTCTGGTTAAAGTAAAAACCAGGTCTGGACTCAGTAGAGCTGTAAGCAGAGAGAGTGCCACAGCTACCCTAGTTAGCTGTCTGTTCTACCCTGACAAGAGACACTGCTTCAGAGGAAGCTGGAAGTAGCAAGGCAGCTAACATCAAACCAGATCCTGACTGGCAAGAGCCCACAGAGAAGCATGCAATGAACAAGGGTGCCATGAGGAACCTGATGGTCCAGGGAGCACACTGGACACAGGTTACAGTCTGCCTGACAGAGATAAAGATGGAAGCAAAGGCTGCACAGAGAATTAAATGGCTACTGCTGATATCTGAAGTACAGGAGATTGGAGCAGAGATGACCCAAGTCGAGAGAACATGATGTTAATGAGTGAACTGAGGAAAAACTGCCAGCCTGCCAGAAGTGAAGCTAGGCAAGGGTGTAGGGCTCCTGGAAGCTGAAGAAGTACAGTAGCTGTTTGAATTATATGACTAGTGCTGGACTCTTCAGAGAGATTCCACTTCAAAGGGAGTTGAAAGTAGCAATGGGGCTGAAGCCAAAAGAGACCCTCAGTGGTGAAGTCCACCAAGGAGAGTGCCATAGAGCAATTGGGGTCTCAGAGGAATGATCCTGCAGTGGCAGAGTTGGAAAAACTAGAAAGCTCATGGTGGAGCTTCATAGCCTGCTCTGGAGAAGGCTAAACCCATTACCTTAGAAAGGGGCAATTCATAATGTTGCTGGATGCAGCACTGATAGGCCTATCAGAGGCAGTGCAGAGGATGGAGGCAGTGCAGAGAGACCAGATGGAGACGCTGTCGTGAGGCCGGATGCATGTGCCGAAGCGAGACCCGAGAGAGGCAGCTTGGAGCAGCCTGAGAGAAGCACTGCCAAGAGGTCAGATAGAAGTGCTGCAGACAAGCCTGATGGAGGCGCTGTGGGGAGTCCAGAAAGAGAAGGAACGGAGACCACAGTGAGAGGGGGCTGCAGAGGAGCCAATGCATGGCACTACACAGAAGCTGGGGATGGGCTCTGTAAAGTGACCAATGCCACTGAGAGAAATGCCAAAGAGGAGGCATCAGATGCTGGAGAGCACCCACAGCAGAAGCCAAAGAAACCACTATATGATCTCCCACTACCAGTCCAAAGAATCCGGCTGAGGCAAGATTGGAAACTGGAGCTAGCAATGGACTCAGTTGAAGGCATGGGGGTACATACTGGGCACAGTGGGTAGTTGTAATACTGCTGTCTGGGGTAAGTAACGGATGGGGGTGAGTGTGACCCTAGAGCCCAGACCCCAAACCTAGCTGACGAGAGACCAGATGAAGTGGAGTGGGATGTGCAGTACGTCCCTGGATGGGATCTGGGAAGAATTACATTTGGACAAGCGGGTCCAAGCTGGGTGAGGGTATGTGATGAAGTAATCCTGTTTTCCCCTTTAAACCTGTGCAGGACCAGGCATTTAGCCTGGGCCACCTTAAATCCCATAGAGCGAGAGAGCTTTATGGGCAGGACCCTGCTGGGCAGAAAGAGCTCTGTGGGTGGGACCTGAGGGGACATTAACAGGCCGATGCAATATAGTATGCTCAGCCAAACGCATGGCTTTGGATGCACGTTTTGAACACTTGTCCTAAACCCCTCATGCAATAAGGGATTAGCATGTCCAAACGCGCATCCAAACCAACACGTAGCTAATAGTGCTCATCACATGTAAATTCCTGTTGATGAGGCTAATAGCTACTACTCCAGATGCAAAAAAAAAAAACAAAAACAAAAGTGCGCCCGACATACACATTTTTACTCAAAAATTAACGCCTGCCCCAGAGCAGGCGTTAATTCTTGAGCAGCCCTTAATGTTAACAGAAAAGCAGAAAATACTGCTTTTCTGTTAACTTTAGGAAAATTGGAAAAACAAAAATCTACTTTAGAACAGGAAAAATCTTTTTAAATGTTGCCGGCAGTCAGGTTAGGAAAACGGACGCTGAATTAACGAGCGTTCATTTTCCTAACCCACACTGACAGCCACCTTTCCTGGACGCCTGATGCCAAAGAGGTGCCATAGACACACAATATCCACTAACGCCTCCTTTTTACTGCAGCAGCTCATTTAAATATTAAATCAGGCGCGCGTTAGGAGAATGAGCGCTTAATCGTAAGCACCCGTTCTACACACGTCAATATCGCATCGGCCTGTGTGAATGTAAGTCTAGCTGGGATCAGGAGGCCCGCGTCGCAAGGAGCACGGAAGGTTTTGTGAGTACGCTGTTCCGAGGTAAGGCAACCTACTGTGACATCGTTTTGATGCTATAGTAATAAAACGTGAAATTGCCTTAGAAAAAGGCTGGAGTCAGTACGGTTTTCTGCCCCAGCCCAGAAGACTTGCCCGGCCATCCTCACAGCTAATAATAATAAAACAATACAGAGAGGCATATCCAGATAAAGAGAAGGAAGAAAGGCAGCATTACCAAACTCTACTCAAAGTCTGCTTGAAAAAACCATGCTTTTGTCTTCCTGCCTAAAATTTGAATAATGGTCGAACGTCCGAATGCCTCTGAGAAATAATTCCATAATTTAGGGCCAGAAGAATTCCTTGTGACCCTGCATTGAGCCAAATTATTAATAGTTTGCACTAGCACAAACTTCTTTCTGTGCAGAGAAGCTAATGAGCGAGTGGGGAGGGCATCTGTAGTAGGCCAATTTATGATGCCTGTTAGCTTTCCTCCATGCAACAGGATTTAGCAAAGGATTTGCAATGCTGATCCCAACAATCAATTATCATGTTTGCAGTACTCGTGTCACAGACTGCATTTTTTTTGTTCTACAAAAAGTGTCTTAATAAGAGAGTGTTTTGTGTTCCATCGAGGCTCCACAGGTCTTTTTCCCTTCACTGGCAAAACAGCCTTTAATTCTCAGAGAGTGATCACACTGGCCTTTAATTATGAGGTCATAATAAACCCCACAATATCTTCAGGATGGATCCTGAAAAAGGTATCTCCTATTCATGTTACAATGCAGTTCTTTGGCCAGTTGAGTTCACTTAAGCTGGTGTCACTGCCGGTCACCTCCACTTACCCTCTCCAAAGCTGACACTTCTGCCACATACAAACATCCTGCTGGCACTGTAATTATAGGGAGGATAACTTTCAAAACTGCTTGCGTGTGCCCATATACATGTGCATAGAGGCTCGTGGCAATTTACTACCATATTTTATAACCTTTGCACAAATGATATGTGCAGTTTATAAAATATGAGTACATGTGCACATATACGTGCTCATGTATGTAAAACTGTGAGTTGCGAAGTTTGGACATGCAGAAAAGTAGCAGCATTTGTCCGGATAAGTTCAGATTTATGTGGCTAAGTAGTGGCACTTAGCGCTTTTTGAACTTATCCAGGTATGTAAGATAGTTGGAAAAGTCTTTAAAAAAAGCACTATTTATCCATATAAGTTCACATTTGTCCAACTAGTGGTAAAAGCACCACTTGGCTAGATAAGTTGGAATTTAGCTGGATAAGTATGTGCAAATGATACAAACGTGTTTGCTCTTCAAATTTTAAAAGGAGATATGAACAGATTTTACTCACATTATTTAGACATTTTACATTCATTAAATCAGGGGATTTTATACTATGCATGCAGCAATGAAATACTAGTTTTACATGTTAATCTACCAGTTCACCTAGTTCATCTGCAGCTTGTGAAGACCCTCCTGGCTCTTCTGCCTGAAGTCCTCCCATATCGCCCAAACTCTTTACCCAGTCATTTTTTTTTTTTACTTTTAAGATGTTTATGATCACTTACACCAAATATTGACTAGAAGTACATATACACAAGTAAAAGACTTACATGCATCATTTTGGTAGGCTGTAAAATAGCACGTAAATGTTGGTCCCTTTTTCAAATGTGCAAGTCTACTCCTGGTCCCTGATTTATGGGTGTATGTTAAGTTTTAAACTAGCATATACTCATGCATGTGCTATTTTATGCACGCATGTGCTATTTTTTACATGCACATCTTTTGAAAGTTCACCTCTAAGGTTGTAATGCAGTTTATAAAAAATAATCTGATAAAGCAGTACAATGCATTCAGAAAATATTCAGACTTACATTTCCAACATTTTGCTAGGGTACAGCCTTATTCTAAAATGGATAATATGGATTTTTTTTCCCTCCTCAATCTACATATAATACCCCATAATAACAAATCAGGTTGGAAGAAAATTGTGCAAATTAATTTAAAAAAACAAAAAAAATTGCTGCAGCATTGAAGGTCCTAAAGAACACAGTGGCCTCCATCATTCTTAAATGGAAGAAGTTTGGCGCAATCAGTACTCTTCCTAAAGCTGGCTGCCTGCCCAAACTGAACAATCAAGGAAGAAGAGACTTGGTACAGGAGGTGACCAAGAACCTGATGGTCACTCTCACAGAGCTCCAGAGTTCTGCTGTGGAGATGGGAGAACCTTCCAGAAGGACAACCATCTCTGCAGCACTCCACCAATCAGGCTTTTATGGTAGAGTGGCTAGGCAGAAGCCACTCCTCAGTAAAAGGCACATGACAGCCTGTTTGGAGTTTGCCAAAAGACACTTAAAGGACTCTCAGAGCATGAGAAACAAGATTCTCTAGTCTGATGAATACTTTGGCCTGAATGCCAAGCATCATGTCTGGAGGAAACCAGGCACTGCTCATCACCTAATAAATACCATCCCTGTGGTGAAGCCTGATAGTGGCAGCATCATTCTGTGGGGACGATTTTCAAATGCAGGAACTGGGAGACTAATCAGGATCAAGGGAAAGAGGAATGGAGCAAAGAACAGAGAGATTCTTGATGGAATCTGCGCTCCAGATTGCTCTGGACTTCAAACAGGCTTGACAATTCACCTTCCAACAGGACAACAACCCTAAGCACACAGCCCAAGACCATGCAGGAGTAGCTTTGCCACACGTCCGGGAATATCCTTGAGTGGCCCATCCAGAGCTGGACTTGATCCTGATCGAACATTTCTAGAGAGTCCTGAAAATAGGTGTGTATTGGCGCTTCCCATCTAACCTGAGAGAGATTGAGAGGATCTGCAGAGAAGAATGGGAGAGAATCCCCAAATCCAGGTGTGCCAAGATTGTAGTATCTTACTCAAGACGACTTGAGCTTGTAATCGCTGCAAAAGGTGCCTCAACAAAGTACTGAGTAAAGGGTCTGAATACTTATGTACATGGGATATTTCAGTTTTTGCTTTTTTTTTTTTTTTTTTTAAATTAACTTGCACAAATTTCTACAAACCTGATTTCACTTTGTATTGTGTGTAGATTATGGAGGTGGAAAAGCATATTATCTATTTTATAGGAAGCTGGGCAATCATGTATTGCCCTGTGAATATTAACCTGTGAACAAGTGGCGGTTAGCGTAGGAAGAGGGGGGGTGGATGGTGGAGGCGGGAGAGTGGAAGCAGGCAATGGTAATAGCAACAATTCAAATTGCTGCATTGCTATTGGCTGTGGGAGTGTTTGAAAGTGGGTTACAGTTAGGCAAGTCGGTCAGTTGGGCAGAAACAGCAGGCAAGAGGCAGAAAACTGTTTCCCTCCCTCCCGCCCTGTTAAGTAAAACATGGATTGTAATGGTTAATGGTTGTTGAAGAATAACATGTCGCAGTGTGAGGCGGGAAACCCGAGCCATGAATTGGAAGTTATTGTATTTCTTGGGGGAATGCCCGTGTAGTTTTGGGGCTGCTACATGGGAAGGCCTAACGAGCAAGGGGGGGGGGCCGATGCTCAGGCCGCACGCTTACCCTCGCTGGTGCCGTGGCGGGGTGAGTTTAGGGGGGGAAGGTGTTGACTTACCATTGGAACACGATGGTAAGTGAAGAGGAGCTCATCGGAGCAAGAAGGAGGGGGGAAAGGGGAAGGATATTTGGGTATTTTGGTTGATTGTATTAATGTGTTGCTGGCTCGGGTTAGTTGTTAATAAACTGCAGCCTTTTAAGTGTTAAGCCAAAAAGTTGTCAGTGTTATTATTTGTCAAAAGGGGGAAGGGAGAGAAAATCAGCGGTAAGCCATCTTGTTTCACATGTTAGAATAAGGTTGCAATATAACAAAATGTGAAAAAAGTGAAGGGGTCTGCATACTTTCTGAATGCATTGTATGTCTCTAGTCTAAAAGCCTTATCTTTTTTGTTTCTATAATTCATGTCTCTCTCATTTTTCAGCATCCCACTCGGCATATCTTCTTCAGCAAACAGATTTTGCTACAAGTACATGTCCTGAGATATAGTATTTATAGTATTTTTTTTTAGTTTGCTACAACAACAGTCTGCTCCTGTATACATTACTCATGCATCTCTTTCTAAATTACAAATGTCCTTTATAGGTCAGTAATTTCTTTAAAAGAATATTATGTTTGTAAGAATATAATAAGCTTTTCACAACTAGGTACAAGTAAAGTACTATCTTAGCAAAGAGCATGGTTTTCCATACAAATTTACGATCATCAACTTGACAAGGTAAAACCTGATTAATTGTATGAGAGAGCCCAGAAGAGGAAAGCAAAACTACCTGCTTACAAAGAGCCTTGGTGCACTGATCACAGAAAACAAGGTCCAATTAAACTGCACAAAATTAAAAACTATACATGCCAAATCAATTGTTTTAACGTATGCAATATCTGATTCGTTGGCCGAGAGACCAGGATTTTCAAACCAATTATTTCTAATGCATAACCAATTACATTCTTATTTTCTTGCACACATCTTTGGCCTGTGGGTGACCTTTTATTCTTTTACAGAATGTGATTCATGCCACCATTGGTGTTAATTTATAGTGCACATGTCAAATGCTAAAACAGAAGATTTTTTTTTTTTTAGCTACTAAAAACCACATCTAGGTATTAACACATTCCACCATTTAATTAACACAATTAATGACGCCTGCCTACTAGGAGAAACAGCTCTTAAGTAAACAAAATATGTTAAATAAACAAAATATGTCTGAACAAAATATGTAAAAGTCAAACATTTTCAAAGTGAGAACCTAGTTGGAAAATCCAGGAAGATGTAGCTCCTTTCATTTCTCTGTCTTTGGTCAGTATAAGAAGACAGAAACAAAATATGAATGACAACTGCTCATATGGAACTGACTGAAAACACAGAGTCCAACAGTATTGATATTAATGTCTTCGCATAGAAGTTATGTGACTCCCAATTCATAATATTGATTTTGGCTTATTTTATTATAGAATAATTTCATAACTGCTGAACACTAAATGGGTTAATGTCCCTTGAAACAGCAACACTCATGCTCTATATGTTGGCCAGAATATCTGTTTTATTCCTCACATTTAGTCACTTCATTTATTGAATTTTAAACTACCACAACCATCTATAGCAAACCATCTAAACTACCACAACCAACTATAGCAAAAGTTGAAATGTCTTCTGACAGAATGTTTTTTTTTCTTTAGAAAACCTAGATAATACTAAACAATATTACAGGAGCTGAGAAAGGCAGTCAAAAAGTTAGTCAGTGTTTGATACATCTACGGAAGTTCTTTAGTGTTTTTTTGTTTTAGGACTTACATGTCATCCATAGCAGAAGTAAAGTTATACAGTATGGGACTTTCAAAACTGCTCGCATCAGCCCATTTACACGTGAATATGGACCCATGCAGTTGGTACTTCATTTTATAACCAGCGCGGAAAGTACTTATGAGCATAAAAATGCTCACTTATATAAAAACTACGAATGGCACAAGTTCGTATTTATCTGCATAAGTGCCGATTTATCTGGCTAGGAATCGGCACATAGCTGGATAAGTCCGAAAAGTGCTATTTATTAGACGGACAAGTAGCACTCTTCAGACTTATTCAACTAATAAGTAGGTCTACTGGTACTTAGCCGGATAAATAGCAATATAGCTGTATAAGTGTCACTACTTATCCAAATAAATTTATTTATTTTATTTATTTATTTATTTAGAGATTTTTTATATACCGTGGCACGTTAATAACATCACCTCGGTTTACAATAAACAATAAATCAGCAACAAGCTTTATTTAGACGGACAAATTTAAATTTGTCCGTCTAAATAAAAACACTAATTAGATGAATAAGTTGCAAATCAGCCGAATAAATGTGCTCAACTCATATACCCATGTATCTGTACTTCCAGTTTTACAAGGATATGTATTGTAAATATTTATCTCATTAATTTGATGCTTTTACTCCCTATAAGTTGGCTTTTAAAAGTGCAAATTAGGGTATTTTATACCCTGCACATGGCAATGAAATAATCAGTTTTATCATTTAGTCTATCAGATCACCCAGGCCATCTGCAGGGCACGAAGACTCTGCTTATTCAGCTTGAAGTCCCCCATTGCACCCACACCCATTACTCCCTCATTTTTTCACATTAACAATGTTTATAATCACTTACACAAGATATTAGGGATGTGCAATTGTTTTTCCCGAATTAGGCAATATCAATGAAAATTGCCCAATTTGGAATGGTTCGGGAGAACCGAAAAACGATTTAATTTTTTCTGGAATTTCGGAAAAATGTCATTTTTGAGTTAGTGTGCGCTAACTCCTGTTAGCGCGCACTAACTCTGCCAGGTTAGTGCGCACTAACCCGAAAATCGGGGCCCTCGGAAAAAAAACAAAACCCCGAGCCGCAGGAAAAACAAAATTCCCACGGGGGGGCGCCGAGACGAAGCCAGACACAAACTTTTTACCTGAAGAACACATCTACAAGATATTGAGCAGACATAAATATAAGCAAGTAAAAGATTACACGCGTCACTTTAGCAGGTTTTAAAATAGTAACTTTCTTGCGTAAATGTTGTCCTGCCCTAGAACACCCCTTTCTTACATGCGCAAAGTTACTCGCGGACCCCAAGTCATACACATAAGTTGCCGTTTTGAAAAGAACATGGCTTTGTGTATGTGCTATTTTATGCACACAAGTACTAATTTTTACTAGGGGTGGGAAGAAAAAAAAAAAAAGGAAATGGGGCCTTCCAAGCCTCTAACCTGAAAAAATGCCGGGCTGGCCCCCACTTACCTAGTCCAGGGGGGAATCCGATGCCGAGGCCTAGACCCAGGCCAAAGCTTGGGCATTGTGTAAGGTGTAGGCCAAGATCGCAGAGACCTACCGCAGCCTATATAAGATCGAGTTTCAGTCTGGATGGCCCCGACGCCTAGGCCCAGAATGAAGCCTTGGTCTTGTGTAGGCCTATGCCACAGGAGGTCACTGCAATCTCGGCATATGCCCTGCATAATTGCCCAGGTTTTAAGGCCTGGACCTGATGTCTTTGCCTCAGCTGGACTCAGACCTGTCACAAGGATCCGACCCGGAGGTCAGGTCCCAACACCAGGGCCTCGGCATAGGCTGGGGGCCCAAGCCCTGATGCTGCGAACGGTCCAGAAACCGGGTCCTGATGCCAGTGCTCAGCTTGGACCCAGGCCTGATGCCTGAGCCTCAGCTTAGGCCGGGTCCCAATGCCAGGGCCTCAGCTTGGACCCAGGCCCAATGCTGGTACCCAACCTGGAGGCAGAGTCCCGATTCCTGGGCCTCAGCCTAGGTCAGGGCTCGGTCCCTAATGCAGCAATCCAGTCCAGAGACTATGTTCCAATGCTGGAGCTTCATCATGGATGCAGGCATAACACCCTCACCCTGTCCGGTGACTCTGTCTCAATGCCGGGATCTCAGCTGAACCCAGGCCCGATGAAGGGACGCAATCCAGAGCACACCTCCTCTGTCTCCTTTTATTCGGCTCTTGAAGCCAACTGACACCGTCCTATGGGGTCGTGCCAATGTTAATTAACTCTGCTGCATTCATCACAGCGGATAGCACCATTCTGCTATAAAGCTTTGTGCTTTGGCATAGACCGAGGCCCTTGCTTTCGGTCTCGGCCTATTTCATAGGCGACGCCCCAGCTTTGGGCCTGGGCCCGACATATCAGTTTTGTTTCAAAACAAAACATGAAAACCAAAAAACTGTCAGATTTGCAATCATTTTGCTTTGATAACAAAATTTCCTATTTCATTTCTCTTGAATGCCCATCCCTAATTTTTACACTTGCAATGTTTGAAAATTTACCAGTCAGTTTGTACCTGAGGCAATGAAGGGTAAAGTGATTTGCCTAAGATCACAAGGAGCAGTAGTGGGATTTGAACCCTGGTTTCCCTAGTTTATAGGTTGCTGCTCTAATCATTCGGCTGCAAGTCATAATGTTCTTACTTAAAAGACAAAATAAGCAACAAAGTAGTTTATAAACTCAGTTGGTGAGAAGATAAAGTTACGTATACAGGAGATAACTTTCAAATGGTTTTATGTGTGTAAATGGTCTTTTGAAAATAGTTGCTTTTACATGTGTAACTCCTTTGAAATTTCACTGAATTTCAAAAGAATTTATATGCATAAATGGGCTTTAGAAAATTGCTACGATATATGCTGTTTTTACAAGTATAAATCCTTTTGAACATTACCTTCACAGTTTCTTAATTTTGCTGTAAACACAGTGCACAAATAACACCAAACACAAAGCCATGAATGATCCTGTCCATGCCACTTTGTTCATCCTATTAAGATGCTAGTTGTTTCTATGATTTATCTGGTAATAAATTTTTGATGACTCATAAGTCTCATAAAATTGTTCGGGTGCTGACTACATTGATTAATAATTCTAAAGAATCGAAACTGTCAGGAATTCATGTGTAAGAGTAAATTACTACCAAATGTATATTAGATATTCCATAAAATCTAGAATAAAAAGGTTGGTTTGGTAATTTTATCTTGCATCCATTTACATGTTACAATTTATATTCAGGATTATCATTGTCAAGACCTGCATATATATATATATATATATATATATATTTATTTTTTTTTTAGCAGCAGTAAAAGGAATCCACTTCTGCGACAACGTTAGGTACCACAAAACAATAAATATCATCAATTACACAAAAAATAGGCATAAGTTTTATTAGCAGGCACTTAATAGCTTATATTAGATTGTTTTGTGCTTAAAATTAACTCTAAAATACTGTTCTGGATCTTACCCATCACATTCACTTTCCAGGAGGTGAAGTAAGTCACCAACATGAACAATTAGGGCATAGGGTGACCATAAAATATGACTTTCAGAAGACTCCAAAATTAGAATGATATTCTGAGAAATACTCTCCTTTAAAAGTGGGGTACAAAAATGTCAATCCAGGCCACATGCTGGGGATGGTCCCTTCTTGGCCTTTTGGGTAAGACTGAAAAACTGTAAAAAAACAAAACAAAACAAAAACATTGAACTGGGGATGGGGATGGGAATAAATGTTCTCTTACTTGATCTTACCAGGGACACAAAACCATTTGGATTCTGGCTAAAACAGGAGGATTAAACCTCTGTTTTAAAACAAAAATATGGGTATTGGGACTTTCAGAAATAATAGAATACTGAAAATATGGAACCTGTAAACTGACAAACCCTGATGATTCACTCACTGAAAAAAAAACCATTTACATCAAATAAGTTTCCTGGAATTTTCTACAATGGTTGTTTTCATCCCAGGCCTTGCTTGGTCAGTCAATATTTTCATGACAACAATGAATGTGCATGAGATATTTGCATACAATGGAGACAGCGCATGCAAATATATTTCATAAGTATTAATTCTGAATATGCTGAAAAGCAGGCAGGCTGGACAGGTGAAAGGACCATGAGGAGCACACATACGTATTAATTTTGAATATATGGATGCGAAACATGTAATTGAATTTTAATAAATAAACAACCACTGTTCTGTGCCAACCCAGTTTCAAAGAATGCTGTTTCTGTACTGCATCTGGCTCCAGCGGCACCCACCCTTCTGTACAAAACAGTTATCTAACATTATGCTGGTTATACTAATTCTTTTTAAATTAGAGTCCTTAGATTTTAATCAATAATTCCAGTTTATACTATTTCAAGCCCAGGATACATTTTTTCTTTTTTGAGACTATTTATTCAAAATTCAGGTATCATAAAGAGATATCACCATATTAAGAAGATCAATGAGAAAATAAGTACAAAGCAATTTGTAGTACATAGTGCAAAGTCTCTGCAACCCTTATTTACTTAGAAGAATCCCCACCAGAAAGGGCCTTCATGTTAAGACATACAATACTCTCTGAATGGCTGCATATATAGTCCAGTACTCCTTCCAATTTATCCACTTGTCCCTTAAGAGCATATGTTATCTTCTCTATCAAAGCTATTTTAGCCAGCTATTTATTCCAATGAACGAGCACGGGAACCTGTTTCCAAAACAACACAGTGATGAATCTGGCTGCATGGTTACAATGATTAACAAAAATTTGAACATTCCATGTCAAAGAATTCCTCCAAGTCCTCCAGGAACCCCAAAAGGCAAAAAGTAGGTGAGAGGGACAAATCCTTATTTACATCTTCCACAGTCAACCAAAACTGATGTATTTCAGGACAACTCCACCACGTAATACTATTGCTGATATATTGTCATTTGTATTATGATTTTAATTATTTATCGTTGATTGTGAATGTAATAATGTTCTCTGCGTCAATCTTGTTTGGGGATAGCGTAATATAAAAAATATTAAATAATAAAATTAAGAAATATCACCCATCCATTCCACAAACCCGCCAACAGAGCGGTGAAACAGACTGGTCAAATTTAGTAAACTGCAGAGACTGTATTGTACAAATAACCTCCTCTTGTTGTACCCTACTGTTGCGTCCGGTCACAGACAGCTGCGACCACTCTGCCTTACCCCTTTTTCTCTCCTCTCTCTCTCTTTGGGTAAGATGGCTGCCTCCGGTGCTGAGTGCTAAGGGTCTTGGCATTTCCAGACCAGCATGGGCGTCCCCATCCGCCATGCTCACCCCCATGGCCTCCTAGCGAGCGCGCACATCTCCTACGCTCAAATACACGTCATGACGGGAACCTTGGGGGCGGCCCCACCACATGACGTCAGTACCTCCGGGTATATCTAGCCTCCGCTTTTGCTACCACCTTGCGTTAGCAAGGACTTCGGTTTAAGCTACTCTGACTGCTCTAAGCTGCACGCTTAAACGCTGCTTCACTCCATGGGCCTCGCTCCAGTAGAAGCTCAAGATACCCATTCCTCGGGGGTCTCTCACTTCCAACTACCCTTCGGGTTCCTCTCTAACTAGACAATCGCTCCTTGAGGGCCTACCAGCCATTATATCCTGCACCACGGACCTTCGGTCCCAACTTTCTACCATCAGGAAGACACCATCATTCCTGTGAGTACTTCTATGATCCGGTGCTCCAGCTCCACCCACCAGCTGCGACGTTACCCACACTGCGGGCTTCCGCCTATCGTGAAACATCTGGGTGAGACTTCACATCTGAGCCTGTTGAACGTACTGGCACTTCTTGGATCAGTGCCTTACCTTCCTGCTTTACCGTCTATCTACAGCAGTACAATAAAGCTTCTATCCATACTGTGTCTGCTATCTGAGTTCAGCCTATCGCAGTGGTTCCCCACGGGGCCCCTCCCCGTGGGCGGAGTCATCTCCATTGCGACCAAGGGTCCACAATGCCACAAACACAACACCTTCATTGATTCAAATGATAGAAATTCCTCAGTCATATCAAATTTGCAGTTAATTCCTCTGTGTATGCAACAACTCCCCCAAACCCACCCTGAATTGAATGTGCCCATCTACAGTGCTACTTACATAGAGTCCTATTCACCCTATTTACATTAACTCCTCTCACTTGCATACTAAATGTAAAATTTGCATACTAACTTGCATTGCAATATTTATCGCGTGTGTTAGGGCCTTATCACACGCATTAAGGCTGTAACGCAAATTTAAAAATGACTCTATAAATCCTCTGTCCTTTTCTTTCCATATACCTCTTTCATACTTAAACCCATACAACACACTGCCTCATCTGTACCTCAATCAAACCAACTGTATCATCTCCAAGGAGCAAAGTCAGATAGGTCAAATGAGCAGAGTAAGCAAATAACAAAATATCAATAATATAAAAAAATATTAGAAATGGTAGCAGTCTAAAACATAGCAAACAAGTAAGAAAATATTATCTACATTATAGTTCAGGAGTTGAGTGCTCTACATTTAATATTCCACTCCCCCCACCTGACAAAATATTCCAGGGCTGATAGTATTTATTTTGTCCGGCTGTAGTTGTTTGAAAAAGGATTTCCGCACTTCCACATACATTTTTACAACTTTACGTTTTGCTGCCTTCATGTCCAACCACATTTTTAAGTTTCTCAGCTGTATAGTAGGAACTGTATCCCCTATCCAGGTACATAGGATGTATTTTTGCTCCAGTAGTAAAGCTAAATGAAAGAATTTCACATAGTCCAGTTGGTATTTTGTCATATCAGGCGTACTTTCCAGCAGTACTATCTCCCCTTTTCGTGCGTGTGAAATACTCATGCAGGTGTTAATCAGCTTGGCATTTTATACACAAGGGGGGAGAAGCCAGCTTCATACAGTATCTCTTTGTGTCAATATAAGCATGATGGAGTAACTTATACTGCATCTCTCTTAAAGTAGTGTCTTTAATGTTTGTGTAAAGAGCTTTAAAACATCCTTTCTGGAGAGATCTCGACCTTTAGCTCCCTACTCAGTAAGTGAAAAGGGAACTTAGGTGGTGCGATTGTACTCGTTTTTGCACAGCCTGTGCCATTTAGAAATAGAGTTTCCCTTAATAGCTATATCTTGAAATTCACTAATAAAGGAATATTCTGCCTGAAAAACTTGAGCAGTCCGGTGCAGGTTTGTCAAATAGTGTCGAGCCTGAAGAAATGCAAAAAATTGTGTACAAATCAGTTGATAACATCATTGTAGAGAATCAAAGGAAAGACAAACAGATTCACCCTCCTTGTAGAGGTCTATAAGGTACTTGGATGCTATTAATTCACTGAAGGCTCTATTAAATAGATAAGTTTTTAGACCTTTCTGGAACATTTTTGCATCAGTGATGTTTTGAAGTTGGGCAGGTAATGAGTTCCAAAGTGTTGGACTGGCTATTGATAATGCTCATTTTCGGCTGGAGTCAAAAGGAGTTAATCGGGGTAAAGGAATCTCAAGAAGCATCTGACTGGTGGAGTGTACAGTTCTGCTGAGAGTATATAATTTGAGCATTACTTTTCTCCAAGGTGAGTTGAGATTGCAAATTAGGTTGTGGATAATTGAAGCCAACTTGTATTGTGTATGGTAGTATACTGGGAGCCAAAAGAGAGAAAAAAAAGAATTGATGTGATGTGGTCTTGAATCTTAGGCTCAGTTAATAAACAAGCTGTTGCATTTTGGGTGATCTGAAGTCTGCAAATGGTATTTTGAGTCAGATTAATGAAAAGCAAATTTGCAAAAGTCTAGTAAAGAAAAAATAAATTATTGAAGAAAAATTCTAAAGTCATTCAGGTTGATGAAGGGTTTGATATGTTGAAGCATCTTCAATTTCATAAAAGAAATTTGAGTAGTGTGTGAAATGTGGGGTTTTATGGTGAGTAAAGGATCAAATATCACTCGTAGATTGTGTGCCTTTTTAGAAATGTATAGGGGCAGATTTTAAAAGGGTTACACGCGTAACCCTTTTAAACCCGCTCCTGTGCATGCTGAGCCTATTTTGCATAGGCCCGGTGACGCACGCAAGCCCCGGGACACGCGTATGTCCCGGGGCTTGAAAAAAGGGGCGGGGAGTGGGCGGGGCGGTCCGGGGGTGGGGGAGGGACAGAGGCCTCCGGAACAGTGGCCGTGCTGGGGGATCGCATGCTGGCACTTGGCCAGCACGCGCAACCTAAGCCTGCCCAGAGGCAGGCGCAACTTATTTAACAAAAGTGAGGGGGTTTTTTTTAGATAGGGCTGGGGGGTGGCGGAAGGAAAGTTCCCTCCGAGGCCGCTCCGATTTCGGAGCGGCCTCGGAGGGTACAGGGAAAGCCATCGGGACTCCCCTAGGGCTCGGTGTTTACCCCCTTGCGCGCACCAACCCCAGATTTTATAACATGTGCGCGGCTGCACACACATGTTATAAAATCAGGCGTAGATTTGTGCACGCCGGGTTGCACGTACAAATCTACGCCCACGCGTACCTCTTAAAATCCGGCCCATATTGTTTAGTTATCATATGAAAAAAGTCTGGTATGTCATATTTATGGTAGCGACCTAAGACTAGAAATTCAGTTTTCTTCAAATTCACAGCTAAATGATTATGAGCTAACCATGCATTAATATTTATTTATTTATTTATTTATTTTAAATTTTTATATACCGGAATTCCTGTATGCAATACAAATCAGTCCGGTTTACAAGTAACGAAAGAGGTTGCCCTGGTCTGGGAAGTAAGACCTGGGTTTTTTTACATAGAACATGGAACAATAACAATAAACCATTGAACATTATTACAAGTAACATAGAATGTAACTTGTCAAAGTGCAACATAGTCAATGGTAGAGGTCCAGGAAGCTTTTATCAGAAAGAAAAACTGTATATCATCAGCATATATCTTGTATGTAAGACCCAGAGTGGACAGAAGATGGCAGAGAGGTGCAAGATAAATATTAAAGAGAACAGCAGATAGAGTGGAGCCTTGTGGAATACTGGTTGTTATAGGGTGCCATGAAGAGAAAGATGCTATTTTCACCTGTTGTGATGTCTGAAAGGTAGGATGCAAATCAGGAAAACTCAGAGATGGCAATACCAACATCAGTATCTGGGTGCCCACCCTTTACTCTGAACCATTTCCAATGCATCCCTCAATTGCAGATAAAGGGAGTGGGTCTCCAGGTCAATCTTAAATGTATTTTTCAGCTTGAGAAACATAGCCCACCCCCTTCAGCTTGAGAAACCACCTATCCCTCCCCCCTCCACATATGCCATATATATCTCAACCTTTGCTGTTGCCAATTCCCCATAGCCGAAAAAAAGAAGCAAAAATAAATCTTAGGATTCAAGGGCGAAATTGGCAACAAAGTCTCCACCATGTTTAGAAAATTGCATATTCTCCTCCAGATATTCACAGTATGTAACATTTCGGGCTATTCCTAAGAATTCTCCTAATTGCTAAGGAAGAGGCATCTTTAGCAAAAGTGGTAAATCAATGCCCCCTGTCTGCGTCAGTTCTAATTGAACTCACCTGGCCAAAGTGTCTGAATTCCCCATTCCTGAACACATACCCTCTTGTCATTTTGGTCTATAAGGCATACCCATATTAATAATACGCACCACCCAGTCATGCCAAATAAATCATCGCATCAAGCTCTTAACCAAGATAAATAAAATCTGTGGAACCTTACAAGAAACATGCTGAAACAAGTACAACAAATGGGGCATAATACACATCTTGAGCAAGTTAATGTGGCCTGCCCAAGATATAAACAAATCTGCCCAGTCTTTCAAATCTTTTCTGATATTATCCAATACTGTCCAAAATAGATAAACTCCTCTGTTATTCTATGAAGATAAGTCATACATCTAGGCATCCACACTTTATCCCCCATAGGAAGCAATTTGGACTCGTCATAGTTAATCTGATATCTAGACATTCCGCCATACTCCTCCAACAGCTTCACTTGACACAGGTAGAACTCTAAATAAGACAAATACAATAAGACATTGTTTGCACTGAGGGACACTTTATGATCAACACCCTATGGTTTAAAGCCCGAAATGTCACCACTATCCCTAATAGCTTGCGCAAGTGGCTCTTTAACCAAATTAAAGAGGAGAGGTGACAATGGACAACCCTGCCGAGTACCATACTGAATTGCAGATTTTGGTGTAAATTTATCATTCACCTGTATAAAAGCTTGAGGAAACGAATTAAAGCCCCTGGTCCAACAACTGAATTCTTTGGGGAGCCCAAACTTATTTAAACACCCCGAATAAAAAGGGAACTTTATTCTGTTCAAAGCCTTAATTGCATCTAGAGCAATAATCACTCCTACCAACTTACAAGATATGGAAACATGCAACAGATTAGTCTTCTAGTAGTATTCAGACTGAAGCTCCATTATATATCCTGCTTGGTCTGAATGAATCAACAAAGGCATAAGTTGCTCCCATTGCAACTGCAAAATCTTCACAAAAACGTTTACATCCAAATTCAGCAGATATTGGCCTTTAGGCCCCTACATCTGCCTCATCCTCTTTCTTCTTGTAAATGAGCACTATACATATATAAGTAAACTCTGCCACTGAGGCTGGAAAATCTCTGATGATTGAAGAGCTCCTGCAATGAGGGTACAAGATCGTCAAATCACTTTTTTTTTTTTTTAATATAAAAGTCTATATAGAATCCATCTTGGCCAGAACTCTTACTTGCTGGCAAGGCCCCAATACTCTCCTAATTTCAAGTGCAGATATAGAAGCTTTCAAACCCTCTGCTACATCTAACTCAAGCTGTGGTAGCTGCAACTTACCCAAAAATGCTTCCATCACCAATGAAGTATATGCCACTGTCCTTTTATAGAGCTCCTCCAAATTTTGAATAGCAGCGCCCATTTCACTGGTAAGACCTCCTGTCCTCTTACATAATCTATAGATTACTGTTTGAGCTTTCCTTTTTCTCACAGTCCTAGACAAGAGCGCCTCAGTCTTATTATCAAGCTCGTAATACTTTTACCTCATCTATCTTAAAGCTTGCTCTATTCTGTTGGTCTGAAGCAATTTAAGCCACTCTTTTGTCTCCGAGAGCTGCTTATAAACCTTAACAGAACGTATCCTTTTATATTCCATTTCAAGTTCCTAATCGATTTTTCTACTTCAATTTGTTCCTTCACAATTGCCTTTTTGATGTAGCTAGCACAGCTGATAATTTTACCCCAAGGACTGCCTTGAGCATTCTCCATCTGGATCATATGCTTCCGTATCATAATAGGAAACATCCTGTATAACCTCAGTTACTATAGTTAAAAATCCTTTTCTCCCAAGCAAGGACAAATTCAGTCTCCATAAATGCATACATTTTGGTAATTATGCCCATGACAATGTCAAAGGATGGGATGATGATGATGAGAAAGCTGACAGGGCATTATATCACACTGTATAACATGAGGAAAGTCTGTCAGAACACATGAAAAAAAATCAATGTGACTCTATGAGTTGTGTCAAGGAGAGAACAAAATATAGTCTCTCCCAGATGGATTCTGACCCACCATACATCAATTTAAAAACAAAAAAACATATTTATCATAGAAAAAGTGGAATATAAAAATTTAAATAAGTAAAGCTGACACCCCAGCACACTCTGGTGACTGTCAGAACCCGATCTATCTCTCTGGGGATCTAAACTGTTGTAGTCTCCACCAATCACCAAAGATGTGTCTACAAAGTCCCCTAACTGATGATAAAGCAGCAAAAAAGCTATTTTGATCAGAGTTAGATCCAGATATGTTTACCAGCATCAATTCCTTAGAATACAGACTAGAGTGAAAAATCATACATCTGCCATACCCATCTTCTTTAGTTCAGAAAAAACTTTGCCCTAGAGCACTCCCAACAGAACCCAAACCACAATCACCAAACTGAACAGTAACTCCAACCTCCAACTCATCCCTTCCCTCCCAACAGTCAGCTGAACATCCTTTGACCTCTCACTCTCAATGCTGGTAATCCTCCCGCCCTTGATGGATAGCGACCAAGTGGACTTATGTTGAGCTCCAGGTACTCCACCCTCTCACTAACTCCCTTTAAACTCATACTCAAACAACACCCAGAACCTGAAGAAACTAAGCAAAAACTAACCCACCTTTGCTTCCTTAGTCTTTCCCTCGCCGACCATCCCATCCCTCATCCCAACACCCCACAAAAATATTAAATAAATAAGGAACAATGAAAGTAATTCTGTTGCTCGACCGATTATTGGTATTAGTAGATGGGATCACATCTCTCTCGTATTGCTTAATCTTCACTGGTTATTAATTGAGTGGCAGATCAAGTATAAGGTTGCCTTCTTAATACACAAATTATTGTCGTTGGATTTTTTTGCATGGGTAAACACTGTGCTTCATGTCTACAATCCTATAAGAGTGCTCCAGGTATGCTTGGCAGACACTTGAGAGAGAACATTGTCAGTTGCTGCTTCAATGTTTTGGAACTCTTTGCCACAAGAACTCTGGCTTACACTGTGTTCTAAAATGTTTAAGACATTGTTAAAAACATTCTTGTTCAGACAGGCCTTTTTTGTAAAGAGTTTCGTTTGGCAGGGCCATATTGCATTTTCACCAGGTTTTTTTTACTTATTTATATTGTAGAGTGTTTCTGACTTTGTTTATTGTTTGACATGATTTTATTATTATATATGTTTCTCGTGGTGAAAGCTATTAGTGTAGCTGCATTTAAAAACAGTTTCGACAAGTTCCATGGAGGAACATTATTTAGGTAGAGATGCAGAAATCCAATACTCTATCTACTCCTTGAGATCCTGCGAGGTACTTGTGACCTGGATTGGCCACTGTACGAAACAGGATACTGGGCCTGATGGACTTTTGGTCTGACTCAGTATGGCAAGTCTTATGTTCTTATGTAACTGTGAGCTGCTTAAGGCTTTGTGCATAATGCAGCATACGAATGAATTAAGTGAAATGAAGGCCAGGTAGCACAACAATCCTACACTTTCTCTCAGTCTTTCTCCAGCAGAACATCCTCCAGGGAACTAAGTGCAGCTGTCGATTGCCATCAGTCCTGCTCCTCACCAATTACATCCTCGACTTGGACTTCACATCAGACTTTCCCCACAGAGTCTGTACTTTGACAGGGACATTACTTCAAGGAAAAAAGTGTTCTAGCAAAGAAAAAAAAATTTTTTTTAAATCAGGCTAAAACTAGACTATGGCAGGCAACATCTTGACCACATGTGCATACAGTGCCAATCTCTTCCAACTGCCAGTTTGCTCTTGCGGCCACCTCAGTGCAAACTGTCCCATAGTTACTCAATTACTGTATAAACCAAATAAGTCTGCAAAAGAATCACATCCCCCACAAGAAAAATAGAAAAGTAAAACAAAATGTCATAAAAGAAACTTAGAAACATACATAGAAATGACAGCAGAAAAGGACCAAATGGTCCATCCAGTCTGCCCAGCAAGCTTCTTAAGGTAGTAACTGTAACTCTGTGTAGGTTACTCCCATGCTGCTCCATGCAGTTATCCCAAAGCCTTATGACAAATTGCAGCTAGCAACATTTTTTACTGGGTGACGAGCTTTCTTAAAAATTCAGGCAGTGCTGCTTGACATGTTTTGCTTATAGACTTGGCCGAAGAAGCAGTCCTGTGATTTTTCTCTTATATCTGTGTATCAGTACCCCAGACAGTAGAAGTTGGGGCCCTCTTGATTTTTGCCTGAGTACAATTCTCCTTTTCCCCCTGCTGTCGAACCAGAGAGTAATATTGCAGTTGCATTAAAAGCATCAAGGTTTATTGATTAAGATTAGTAATCTCCATAACTTCTGCTAATGGCAGTAACAGTCCCCTTCCACGTTTTTCTCATTTACATCCTCTAGCCTTTAGAGATCCAGTGTTATCCCATGCCTCTTTGAATTCTTTGATAATTTTTGTCTTCATCACCTACTTCTGAAGGGCATTCTAGGCATCTACCACCCCTCTCCGTGAAGAAATATTTCCTGACATTGGTTCAGAGTCAGTCTCCCTGGATTTTCTTTTTGTGACCCTAGGTCTATTTTTTTCTTTCAAATGGAAAAGGTTCAAAGTTCATGCATCATTAAAACCTTTAAGGTATCTGAAGGTCTGCAGCATATCTCCCCATACCTCCCATCTTTCAGGGTAACATATTCAGATTCTTTAGCCTTTCCTCATAGGAAACCCACACCATTATGGTTGCTCTTCTCTGGACTGCCTCCATTATGTCTCTATCCTTTTTGAGATATGGGCTCCAGGATTGAACACAGTACTCCAGGTGAGACCTCACCATGAACCTGTACAAGGGCATTATCACCTCCTTTATCTTACTTGTTATTCCTCTCTCTATGCAGCCCAGCATTTTTGGCTTTAGCTATCACCTTTGCACACTGCTTCTGCATCTTCAGATCACCAGATACTATTACCCCAAGATCCCTCTCTTGGTCTGTGCACATCAGTCTTTCACCCTCCATCACATACAGCTTTTTTGGATTACCTCATCCCAGATGCATGACTCTGTACTTCGTAGCATTGAAATCCAGCTGCCAAATCTTCAACCACTCTGTTGCAGATCTTAGTATCATCCACAAATAGACAAGCTTTACCTTCTATCCTTTCTGCAATGTTGCTCATAAAGATATTGAACAGAACCGGTCCCATCACTGATCCCTGTGGCACTCCACTTAACACTGATCTCTCTTCAGAGTAGATTCCATTTACCATTACATGCTGTCTCCTATTAGTCAACCAGTTTGTAATCCACACCACCACCTTGGCGCTCACTCTCAAACTTCTCATTTTATTCACAAGCCTTCTGTGCGGGACTGTATCAAAAGCTTTGCTGAAATCCAAGTAGATCACATTGAATGTACTTCCTTGATCCAATTCTCTAGTCACCCAATGAAAAACAAATCAATCAATTTTGTCTGACAGAACCTTCCCTGGTGAATCCATGCTGCCTTGGGTCCAGCAACCGGAGTTTAGATAATTCACTATCCTTTCCTTCAGCAGAGTCTCCATTAATTTTCCTACCACTGAGGTGAGGCTATCTAGCCTGTAGTTCCAAGTCTCCTCTCTGCTACCACTCTTCTGAAGCAGGACCACCACCCCTCTTCTCCAATCCCACAGTACCATTCCCGTTTCCAGGGATCTATTGAACAAATCCTTCAGCGGACCTGCCAGCACATTTTTGAGCTCTCTCAGTGTCCTGGGATGTATCTCATTTGGTTCCATGGCTTTATCCACTTTCATTTTGCCCAGCTCTTCCTATACATTCTGTTCTGTAAACAGACTTTTGTCTATCCCATCCCCAAATATGGTCTTGTCAACTAGCAATGGTTCTTCTCCAGGATCATCTTTAGTGAACACCGAACTGAAGTATTTGTTTAATATTTCTGCCTTTTCTTCGTTTCTCTCCACACATTGCTCCTGGTCACCTTTCAATTTCACTTACCACTTCTGGCCTCCCTTCTCTCTCTGATATATCTGAAAAATGTTTTGTCACTTCGTTTTACCTCTTTGGCAAGCCTTTCTTCCACTTCACTTTTTGCTTTGCTTATTTATTTCTTCATCTCCCTCAGTTTTAACAGATATATTTCCCAGTGTTCCCTTTTTTGGGATCGTTTATACTTCTTGAACGTTGTTCTTTTAGCCCCTATTTTTTCAGCCACCTCCTTAGAGAACCAGATTGGTTTCTTTTTCCTCTTACTCTTGTTTACTTTTCTAACATACGAAACATATTGTTGCCTTTGTAATAACTCCTTTTAATTTGGCCCTCTATTGTTCCACCTCACTCATTTTCTCCCAGTCTTCCGGTTCCTCCTCCAGGTATATCCCCAAAGTCAGCATTTTTGAAATTCAAAACTCGGGTCTTTGTGTGACTTTTCTGTATCCTATTCGCAAAATTGAACCATACCGTCTAATGATGATTGGTGCTGAGGTGAGCCCCTACCCGAACATTGGAAACACCATCACCATTAGTGAGCACTAGATCAAGTATCACACCCTCTCTCGTGGGTTCCATTATCATTTGTTTGAGCAGAGTCCCTTGAAGGGCATCCGCTATTTCTTTACTTCTTGTAGATTTTGCAGAAGGGATACTCCAATCCACATCCAGCAAATTAAAATCTCCAATGAGCAACACTTCACCCTTCTTTCCCATTTTTCAATGTCTTTGATGAGTTCTCTGTCCACTTCTTCTGTAAATCACACCAGTAAAAATGGAAGCACAGTCTTCCTTTTTTTTATGATGGTCCATAATGCTTCTTCTTGATCCCACAACCCTTGCAATTCAGTTGTTTGGATATTGTTTTTGACATAAAGAGCCACATTTCTCCCCCTTTTTCTGTCCTCTCTGTCCTTTCTTAATAAGTTATAGCCTAGGATGGCCATATCCCAATCATGAGAATCAGTGAACCATGTCTCCATAACAGCAACAATGTCCAAGTCCGCCTCTACAATTAGGGTCTACAGGTCTGCAATTTTGTTGCCCAGACTACAAGCATTTGTAGTCATAGTTTTCTGGTTGCTTTTCATAGTCACTTTTTCTGCTTTTTTGAACTGATTGATTTTGTTACTTTCTCTTTCCTCTTCCTGTTTTGCTTGGGGGTGACATGCCAAATGCACTCTCATTGTGCACCGATATCACACAAGCGGTCCCGTAGCTTCTTAGACCGACCGCATTCAACTGGTTTAAATTATCAAGTCGGTATATCATCACCTGGAGGGTCCCTGAGGAAGGAGTCAGATACTCCGAAACACCACAGTGTCGGAGCATGCACTTCAGGACTGCATATACTATCCTGTCATTGGTGGAATAAGATAAGTGCAAGCATAGTAGTATTTTACACAGTGCCTGCACCTGCTGTTCTCCAGCAACCTATGATTAGACAAGCCCAGTGTCTCACAGGCTTGATGATATAAGCCATAGAGTTCACAGTGGCAATATATGACGGTTGCTAGACTCCATCGCACATTGAGTTCTTTTTCCTATAGCCAAATCTTTATTATTTTGATTGTTTCTTATTTTTGGCTATCATTGAGTCATAATTATATTACTACTGTCAGAAGTTTTTCTGAGAGCATTGGGTGACTACTTCTCTTTCAGACATCACTTCACATTCTGTTACTTGGGCTTCTTCATTTTCCAATGCAGAAGATGCATTATGTAAGAGTAACAGCAGGGAGAGTGGGTGTCTCTTCATCACAGGCCTTGTTCTACCAGAGCCCACTGTAATACAATTATTTCTGGGATTCTCAGTGCTGGATATCTGACTTCTTTATGGGAGTGGGGGTAGATGCTCAGAATGCTTGAAAGTTGGGGAAACTGGGTATCTGAGAATCACAGGTCTTGTTCTACCAGAGCCCACAGTAAACCATTTATACCTGGGTTTACTAATCCTCTGAGAGTTGGGAGAGATATTCTGGATGCTGCAAGGAAGGGGAGGTTATTTGAATCTTGTGTATAATCTCTTTCAAGTGTATTAGCTCATTAATCATTGCAGACAGCTGAAGGCAAATTACACAAACAGAGGAAAATTAGAAGCAGGAAAAAGAAAACAAAATAAAAGGCCTTGCACATAGAAACCCATTGACTGTTCGAGACTTCCATACTGAGATCTCAGCAAACAACTAGGACAGTTCCCACTGAGCTTTTGCAGCACTCAAATTGCTGGGCCTCCTTTACTGAGCAAAATGTCTGAGCAAAGTATAGGACATAATTTTTTACCTCCAGAGCTCTGCAGAGAAATCTTGAAACAAATACATTCAGGAATTTTTGTAGGTTCTCTCCTGCTTTTCTCGTTGCCTCCAGGATTTTAAGTTTGTCAGCTAAATTATGAATTTGCATCACAACCACCCGAAGCTGGTTTAGAGCTCCAGCTCTTGGTGCAAGGTTTCTCAGGGCCCTGTCAATCTTGATTCCTTTGGGCCTTGTCACCATGTTTAGGGATCCATTTCGCAAAGAAAGTGACATAGTCTGACACTTCTGTCTTTTCTGGCAGACAAATCACTCGAAAACTGTTTCAGCAGCTATGGTTTCCGAGGTCATCGGTCTTTGCTGGAAGTGCTTTACTACTCCATTCCAACACATTCATTTTCCTGCATGCCTTCCAGCTACTCCATTTGCTCCTTAACTGTATCCACCTGCGCAAAGGTTTTTTCCTGCCGATGAAACCAAGTAAGCTACTTTCTTGACCACAGATTCAAGTTGTCATCCAGGGAAGTGTGGATTTTGCCAGCTAGATTTTCCATCACACCCTTGATAGCCTTGATAATATCTGGGGTAAGTGTTGAATCAGCCAGGTCTTCGTCCCCCTCAGAGGCCTGCTCGCTCCATGCAGTCTTCTTATCTGCTGATCTTTTCCTGCTGTTCACATGCTTAGGTATAACACCATGCTCAGCCCACAAGCTCACACAAAGATCTTTTTAGAGACTTCCTGAGCAATCTAATGAGGGAAATATTGAAATTTAAGACAAAATGATGGATTAATTCAAAAGTAGCAGTGGGAGCGCGGCAGCAGCATGTCTACACGGTTCAAAGCATCTCTAGTGCCCACTTGCATACATTTTTCAAAGTATAATTTCCATTCTTCACCTCTAAATCATCTCTTTGCTGGCAAATTGTTCCATAAATGTATTATCTTTTTAGATAAAGAATCCCTTTCTCTGCTGGTGGTAAAAACTCTCCCCCTCCCCCATCTACCCCCTTGATTAGTTTACTGCTCTTAGAGTAAACAGGTTGCCTGCAAGATTTCTGTCAATTGAAATGTCTGTGCAGTGCAATGAAATCTCCCCCTACATGGTCTTTTCCACAAGGAAAAGAATCCACATCTAGGCAATTTGTGAATATAAAATCCCACATCCAATTCATTAGTTAAGTTGTATTATTTTACTGTAAAATCTTTTAAACTATTTCATTCTGCTTTTGTACCTTCATCTGTGAATTCTGCATCCTAACTTAACTTTACTCAGTAAACGGTGCATCGACTTAAAAGGGACCTTACATTTTAACATCTTGTTTTTCCCTCTTGCCATCTTTACTTTTATCTTCAACTCAAATGAAGTCATGTTAAGGTCACCGTTCCCCTAAACAGTTTCTAATATGATGGGGATCTTACCCGCTGAAGAATGTAAATACTTTTTATCCTATTGAGAAACCTTGCCATGCTTGCTAATTTATTTTTTCCAGTCAATTTCTGGATGAAGAAAGTACCTCTTCATTATAGGAACGGTAATTTTCAAAGCCATTTCCACTGCTAAAACAATGGTTTACCCACAGAAATGGCCTTTTACAAACTGTCTGCGTGATACACTATGGGGCGGATTTTCAAAGGGTTACGCGTGTAACCCTGAGAATCTGCTCCTGCGCGCGCCGAGCCTATTTTGCATACGCCCGGCAACACGCGTATGTCCCGGGGCTTGAACCTCCAGGCACAGTGGCCATTTGCAGCTGTGCCCGGGATCGCGGGCCGGCCGTTGGTCGGCGCTCACAACCTACGCGTGCCCGGAGGCAAACGCAACTTCTAAGTTAAAGGTAAGGGGGGGTTTAGGTAGGGCTGGGGGGCAGGTTAGGTAGGGGGAGGGGAGGGGAAGGTTGGGGGGAGCGGAGGGAATGGAGGAAGGCTGCAAGGCTCAACGCGTGCAAGTTGCACAATTGTACACCCCCTTGCGCCCGCCGACCTGGATTTTATAACATCTGTGCGGCTGCGCGCGCCTATTATAAAATCGGGCGTAGATTTGTGCGCGCCGGGTTGACGCACAAATCTACGCCCACGCATAACTTTTAATATCCAGCCCTATGTGCATAACCTTATGCAGTTTCTCCAAGATTAGCAGATGCGTTCTTTGGAGGGAGGGGGGTGGGGGGCTTTGCACGTACTGACATACTTTTGCATTTTTAAAAGTGCACACAATTTTTCCTGAACAACTCGAAGCATAAATTAACAAGCGTGATTGTAGGCAGGTTCATTTTGTGTGACAATTTCAAAAGGGAGAATATGTGCATGCTTTCCATTGAAAATTGCTGCAAAGCCTGCAGGTAATAGCCTTTGGGGTAGATTTTAAAAGAAGCGCGATCAGCCTACTTTTGCTTGCGCATCAGACTCAAGCAAAAGTACGCTGGATTTTAGTAGATACGCGCGGAGCCGCGCGTATCCACTAAAATCCTGGATCGGCGCGCGCAAGGCTATCGATTTTGTATAGCCTGCGCGCGCCGAGCCGCACTGCCTCCCCCCGTTCCCTCCAAGGCCGCTCCGAAATCGGAGCGGCCTCGGAGGGAACTTTCCTTTGCCCTCCCCTCACCTTACCCTCCCTTCCCCTACCTAACCCACCCACCCGGCCCTGTCTACACCCCCCCTTACCTTTGTCGGGGGATTTACGCCTCCCGGAGGGAGACGTAAATCCCCGCGCACCGGGCCGCGACCTGGGGGCGGGTATGGAGGGCGCGGCCACGCCCCCGGGCCGTAGCCACACCCCCGTACCCGCCCCCAAAACGCTGCCGACACGCCCCCGGAACGCCGCGACGACCGGGCCCGCCCCCCGACACGCCCCCCTCCGAGAACCCCGGGACTTACGCGAGTCCCGGGGCTCTGCGCGCGCCGGGAGGCCTATGTAAAATAGGCTTCCCGGCGCGCAGGGCCCTGCTCGCGTAAATCCGCCCGGTTTTGGGCGGATTTACGCGAGCAGGGCTCTGAAAATCCGCCCCTTTATGTGGGCAATCTGGTCAAGCAATTTGAGTTTATTTTCATTCATTATGTCGGGTAGATCATTAGAATATATTGTATCTCCTTCTCCTAATTTGCACCCAATAAAGCCTCCAATTCAACTTTTTCGCCTCCATCTCTGGGAACGTGATGTGGGGCTTCTTTCTGATAAGCAAGCCAGTCCCCCTTCATTTTTTAATGCGTACATAGGACAGTTTCATCATGTGAGGGGCTTTCATTTTGAAATCCTCCACATATTTTTGCAGATCTAGAGCAGATGCAAATTAGATTGACACAAAAGTACCTGTAGTCCATGAGTTTTTAAAAGGGAAACTCCCTGGGGCATCTCCCCTTTAAAGTTAGAATGCAGCTCCTGCAAGCTGCCCGTGGAGTTTAAAAACTGCCACCACAATCTTTTCTGAACATATTTACCGCATAGGCGGAAGATTGCTCCCATCAAATTTCAGCGATTCCAACCATATCCACCTCTGGTTTCTGTCAGTTCTAACTCTCCAACTGTATCTGCCTTCTACTTGCATACAGTATTCTTAAAAGGTCATTTTCAAAGAAATCCGTGCCTCCCTATATATGCATGTGTATGGCTTTTCAGAAATCTACAGTATTTTATGATCTGCACATATCAGGTCTGCGCAGTTTATAAAATGTAAGTCTAACCCCCTACACACGCACATGTGTGGTTATGTGCGAATACCTGTAACGCATTGAGAATGTGTACTTTTCTTACCTATTTTATACATGCATAGAGTTTATGCATGAAAAAAATAGAACTTGCTCAGGTAAGATCCAGATTTGTGTGTGGAAGGCAGCATATTTTAAAATATATCCGACTGATTTTAAATCCCCAATGCGCACCAAAGCTGGGAGATATATATGTAGATTTTAAAACATGCGCGAGTATGGGTGTATCTCCTGCTACACGCACAAATCACAAATATACAAAAAGGGGAGGGGCGTGGGCAGGGTATGGGTGGGCAGAGTCTGTAAGTTGAAGTTGGCGCATAAGTATTTATACGCACAAGTGCGCACCATGGTCCCCTACCGTGTAACTTTACTTCTGCTATGGACGGCGTGTACGTCATGTAACAAAACAAACTGGGCAAGTCGCGGGGTTTTAAGGGCCAGGGCTAATAGGGTAAAAGGGAGGCAAGTTAGCTAGGGGGTTTTAAGAAGTCCTCTTTTTTACTGGGGTGAACTGGGATTGAAATAGGGAACAGGTAATTGCATCATCAAGCATATCTACTAAAATTCCCCCCACTTACATGCTCGAGTTGCCATTTGCACGCAGATGCGCACATCCCTATAAAATCGTGCACACATGTAGGCGTGTATAGCCGATTTTATAACAAACTCACGTATACACGCGTATATGCGCTTCTGTTATTAAATCACCACATCCTTGTGGGCGAGCTGGCAAACGCTCGCACATGTGTGCCTGTGTACGGGTCTTAAGATTCACCTCTGTGTGTGCAAATGAAATCACCAGTTTGCTGATACTTCCTCCAGTTCACCCAGTCCTTCCTCCAGGTCATCGAGACCTTCCTAATTCTTTACCCTGAACTACCCCCAGTTTACTCCGACCCCCACCCAACAATAATAGACAACAGGTGAGTCTATCAGTTGTGCCAATTAGCATGTGTAAAATTGTGCAAATAAGTTCCCTAATGCATTCACGCAATTGTCTTATAAAATAGCAACTTAAGCTTGCACCTCTTGGCCCAATCCAGAATGCCACTAGACTGCCTCTTTTTTGCTCAGGTAAATGTGTGTGTGTGTGAAACCAAAAAATACACACAAATTTGTGATGATTATAAAAAAGAATGTACATGAGTACAAGCTACTTAATGCTATATATGCTGATTTTACACATGTAACTCCTTTGAAAATTAACTTGTTGGTATTCCCTAATGAAGTCTACTAAGACTAACTAGCTTTTTATGTCCCTTAGTAAGTCTTATTTATTTGAAACTTTTATATACCGACATTAGTGTGCAACATCATACCGGTTTACATTTGAACTGACAGGTAGAAAGTACATAAAATGGGAACCGGGGGGGGGGGGGGGAGGAATGAGAGTAATTGCAACGAAAAGCCAGAGTCGGAGCAGAAAAATATAACGCAACTAACAATTCTTATGCTGTAATGTAGCGAGCAATTAGTAACAATTATATACAAGATTAAATACAGAGGCTCAAACCAAATTCTCATATTCTGTTAAAACTCATACCAGTCTTAACAGAAAGATCTACTCTACTTTATTCTTAGTTGCCTAGTGTTATACTGCTGATATCCACAAAGCAGGCAGAAGTAACTCTTTTAATTGTAACATTTATTTAATTAAAATATATTAAAGTCTTGCAAGAATTAAAGTTTATTTGGTCTCTCTGGATGAGCCACGCCGGGTACCCCTCTCCATCTCCCTACTGTTTCACATTAATTTGCACTTCAGGGAGTAGGCCTATGTCTGGCCAATCTAACAGAAATTGCAGATACTAGCACATTTAATGTTTGTATTTTTGGAATAAAATATAACTTTCTTAGCACTGGAGTACATTTTGCAATCCATCACTGGAAAAAAATGGCAGCTCTTGTGGGACTCTTGAACATTGCTGGAGGCTCCACTGTAGATATATCATCTCCCTTTTTGACTAACCAGGAATGGGATTTCTAAATGCCAAAGGAGTGCCCAGAACACAAATCAGGATATGCCTACTGAAATAGAGGACTCCCAACCGCTCCCACCCAAAAAACCCCTAGTTGTCCTGTCTAGAAGAGGATTTTCTAAGTTTCTCTCGTATTCTTTCTCCTCCTCAACATCTCTTTTGCCATCCCTAGACGCTTTAGTTCTATATCAAATCAAAAATGAAAATAAATTTGGCAGAGGTGAACTCTACTTCTAAAAGTTTAACAGTTTATTGTGTATTACAGAGGGGAAAGAGTTGAGATGACACTTGGTGAAATTATGATCGCATTTCATTTTTCTAAATAAAATTAATGCTGTCAAGAAAAAATGTATTATGCTAGCAATCTTTTCTAGTACATATCGTTGCTGACCACTTTTTCTGTTAAACACACCACCTTTTTCCAAAAACATGCGCCAAAGTGGCAATAATATATGTAGAAGCAAGGCAGGCTTATATAGGTCAACAGAGTGCTCTGAAAACCCTTCAACTTCTCTTTTACTTTAAATGCAAAAATGATTTTAAAATACTTTGCTGAAATTAGATTTCTTCAGTTGTCTGGAAGAACACAAAAAAAAAACTGCAGAGAATCAAAAAGAAATGTAAAACTATATCTGACTAAAACAAGAGACTAGAATGCAATAAAGAGTCAACATGTAATAAAAGGAAAATACTGCAATAAAGAAAATTCAATTGCAGACAGTTTTGTTTGATTATAAACACATTTTTTAATTTATCTGTCATGTAGGATCTGGCCTAGTTAATTTTACACAGCACACAGTGTTATCGTCTTACAATTAAAACTGGTCATCTATAGTGTACATTTTGGTAACTAAAAGGGCTAAAGGTGCATTTCAACTTCACGGTCTATTGAGAGTAATATACACCCTCAAAAGCAGAGCTGGACAAATCCTGGGCACCAGATCGCCACTGCAGCTAGAAATTACCTCATAATGCCTGAGATTTGCTGCTGGTTTGTGGTCTGATGAGCAATGTACAAGCAGTTATATTGCTTGTAAAAGGCCATCTGCAGGAGGAGGGAGATGGGTCAGATCTCTTCCTCCCTACCCCACCCCCAATCCCAGAATCCTCTCCCTAGAAGGAGAAAATACATTTGTAATTAAAAGTAAATTCTCTTGAATTTGAGGCTATTCTTTCCGTGTTAATGCTTCAAGCAATGTCCGATAAGGTAACAGAATTAGTGGCTTTCTAGAAAGGTTTGAGGAGAGATCCAATAGCAGTCTTTATATTCTTCCATTTAAGCAAATGGAAGAATATAAAGACAAATTATATTCTTTGCCCATTTGCCCATTGCCATTTGCCCATTAGACAAATCTGGGCGAGCCCCTAGGATCCACCTCTAAAATGTAGGTGTCGGGATGGATACCAATACTCCCTTCTTAATGCACTCACTCATCCTCCTATCCCCTTATCCCTAGGGACCTTCTTTTTTTTTTTTTTTATTATTCTTTATTTTTCCTAGGAACTTATGGGGATTTATTATGACAAGAACAAAAACAAGAGAAAATCAGTTGAAAAAGAATGACTCATTTTTCCGGGTAAATATCGGAGTTTATTTTGGTGGACAGAAGCCAGGACATTAAACATTAAGCAGATTCTCCTATCTACCCACTCAGCAGCATAACCCCATCTACCCCCATCTCTTACCTAGTACGTCCCGCTTTCTCTCTGCCCCACCAAGAATCTCCCTCTCGGGCCCCTTCCCCTAAGTGCAATAGCATTCATCCTGACTGCTGGGGGCTCCAGGCTCCTCCTGCCTCCTCCTTCAGCAGCTTGCTTGCTGTGGCTCCTGCGCTCTGCATGTTTTCTTTTACCCGGGCCAGGAAGTGTGCTGGGAAGGGGTTCGGGGGGCACATCAAACCTGGCATCAGGCAGCAGGTACTTTGGCTGATTAGGGAGGACAGGGGAGCCAAAACTTGAAATGTTGTATCAGCCAGTGCCTTTCACAGGTTGGGGGGGAGGGGGGGGAGGGCAATAGAATTGAAATGCAGCAGGTGCTTTGGCCCACATTGACTTCCTTGCAGTGGCGGGAGAGGCCTTGAAATGCTGCATCCAAGGCTCTGGAGCTGCTCTTTAATCAGCCTAAAATTTGGGTGAAAATCAGTTTAAACCAGTTCTCACTTTTGGAAAAATCAGGGAACATATATATGGATGAAAATCGGTTTATTCATTTCCCATTCTCCTATACTCTACTACACACACTCCCCTAGATCCTCCTCTCTGGCTAGCTGAAGGAGAACGAGCTTCACATGTACATCAGCCTTCCTCTCCAGACTGGGTTTAGTCTAGCAAGTAGTGCCAGCAGAGGAGGCTGATATGGTATGAAGCCCTGCCGACCAGATTCCTCTCCCTGAAAATTTAAAAAAAAAATCTATGCAAGAAACCAACTGATCTGCATGTGAATTTATGTCTTTTCTGCAAGTGGATCAAACAGTCTTTCATACATTCATAGAGCAAAGGCCTTCTTCAACTTTGTGCTTATGCTACAAAAAAAATAATGAATAGTATTTAAATGCTCTTGTCCTAATCATTTTCTTAAAATGGAATTTTATTTAATTAGCCTTCAACATTGCATACAATTATGATCAAATGAAACATATAATGTAGATAAAATCTGAAATGTACATGCTGAAATATGTTGACTGTCTGAAGCCTGTAAAAAAAATATTCTTATAGTAGATTTCACTTACTATGTTTCAAATAAATTGGGGAGTTATGCATTTCTAAGAAATGTTCAGAGCCATCCATGGGAGGGGCAAACCAGGGCGATTGCCCTGGATCCTGCAATTTAGAAAGTCCGGAGAATACCTGCAGAAAGATGACCCCCGTGATATACCAGCCAACTTGATGCTGGCACCAAAGGGGAGGCAGCATGAGCAGCATGGCCGAGAGCGCTGAGGAATGGGGAGGCATTCGTAGCTGTGTTAGAGCAGTTCATCTCACTCTGGGAGGAGGAGGAGGAGAAATGGTGGTCTTGGCAGTGTCCTCAGTCCCTCTGTGGGGCCGAAGGTGCAGGAAGCACCAAGTGAGGGCTAAATAAGTGCCTGGGGCTAGAGACAGGCTGGGGTCTTGTGATGGGAGGGTAAGGGAAGGAGGAGAATGCTGGCTCAGGGGTGAGAGGAATGAAGGGGAAAGGGGAGTGCCTGATGGGGTAATAGGGAGGAAGGAAAGGGGGTGCATGTTTCACGGGGTACTGGAGAGTCAAAGAGGGAGAGTGGTGGGTAGAGTTGGGGGAAGGGAAATGGGAAGGTGGCCCAGTGTCAGAGTCCACAAAGCACCCCTCCCCCACTTCAGTTGTAGGGGGGCCTCTGTACTGGCGAATTTGCCCTGGACCCTGACCCTCCTAAGGTCAGCCCTGCAAGTGCTTAATATTCAGATCTTATATATCAGTTGGGTTTTATGGTGTACAACCAGCTGACCAAACTCAAAGGTTAATTGTAACACAATTTGCCTTAACAGGCCTGCTAATAAGTTAATAAACAGCATCTAATGTTTTATCTTATGTAGGCTTTGATGCTAAAATGTCAATGCAAGCATACTTAAGGATTTCATAAAATAAGTTAATGCTCAATACTCAGATTTTTGGCATCCTTTTTTAACAATATCAGTATTTAACACTTGCCTTAGTAAAATGATCTTATAATGTCCACAGAAATGCAGGAGATTATATATATAAGCTCCAACTGAAAGATACTATAGTCATGTTGACTATCTTGCAAAGATTTAGTTTTAATGCAAAAACTGCACACAGACTGCTCTACTTTTTTTTGCACCAACGTACTATCCTGTGTCTACTTTATCTTATACAATTTGTACTAAGCTGCACGATTTTTCATTTAAACAAAACTTAAATATTGAAAGCAGTTCATTTACACAATTGTGGGTTGGCAAAACAATTTGATTCTGAAATTTAGGAAAGAAATTTAAAGTTTATAGCTTCAGAAGGTTGTGATTTAGCAGTTTTTGTATCTAGTTTAAATAAAAAAGTAAGCAAGAGGAAAAAAAAAAAGACTTCTTATCCAATACAACCCTAAAAAAATGTATTTCCTAATATAATTCCATTATGCAGATTTAGTAACCTGAAATGGGCCTGAGCACTCATCGCCCATATAGTAGGTTGGTTACTGCAAGCTGCAGAGTACTCCAGTAAACCCAAAAAGCTAACATAGGTTTAAGACATAATCATTTCCCAAGGTCCACTCTGACTAAAATTGAGGCTTTAGATTACTATGGCAGCATGCAATAGGGACACCTAATTTCAAATGCCTCTTTTAACCAATACATTTTTAGTGTAACATTTGTCAAACCACTTCCCTCGTTAGAAGTTAAGGTGTCAGCTTTTAAAATGACCTGCTCTCTAATCTACCTTTCCTGATGGAAATATGAAAAGTTTGACTTACTCCCTTTCATAATCTATCTTGTCAGAGATATTCAGTACAACCTGACGGCCCCACTGGGAAAAGCAACATTCCAACAACCTTAACAATTGGTGGCTAGTCTATCATAATTCTGCTTCCGAGAAATAAGAGGTCAAACAAGGAGACAACTACTATTAAAACAGGTGTTGAAAGGTGACTGTTTGGTTTAATAAACATTCTGAAAAATACTACTCTGAATACTTCAGTCTGGACTAATGAATTTTTCAACTTCCACTGAAATTATACCATCACATAATGACTTATAATGAATACACTGACAGTAGCAAAACCATTTTTCTGAAACATGAATATACAGACATACAGCAATTTTCTCATGAGACACGATCAGTAGAAAATGATTAATGCCAAAATTTTGCTCGACAGCAATTTACTGGAGACATTGTCATTAGAATGCAGTTGCTGATCTTGCTCTCCGCCGTCTTCTCGTGGTGGGTTGGGGTATATTCTAACACATTTATATCAAACTACTCTGATGAATTTATTCCAAGTCTGAATAATATGCATAAAACAGTTCAATTCAACATTCTGTTTCTTACATTTCTGTCTTCCTTTAGCTGCTTGAGTATACGGAAAACCAAGCCGTGAATCTATTATTATTCCAGACAGCCTTGATCCCCCGAGAATATGCAACACAAGGTGCACTTTGAAACTTGACGATGGAAGACCAAAAATAAAATATTTAGTTAAATCTTTGAAAGAGTTGAAGCTGTCATTGCATTTTACTCCTTAAAGAACAAAGGCGTTCCATAAGAGCATACAGCAAGTTAGCATTGGATCACCGATTCGTCCAGCACTGTACACAGGGCTATCCCAACATACCAAGTTATGTTTCACACACCTAAAGTTCACAAACTGGCTCATAATGCATTATCTTGAGACCACAACAGAGGAAATACATGGGGATGGCGAATATTTGAAACCTGCCTCCTCAATCACCCCAGCTTGGGTATCCTGTTGATGGGAAACTTGAGGTAATATCATACTTATTTAAAGCCTCCCATCAACCTACCTGCGGCTTAAAAAGAAGCTTAGGAAAGAACTATCTTCAATTTCTCCCAGAGGAATTTATTAACATGGCCTGGGCAATGTCAGAAAGGTGCTCGATAATTTCCTTATTGAGACTTTTACCCTCTGCGGATGCCCAATTGTGACACACACCCACCTGACACTAGACATAATCCACAAGACAATTTGCCTGTTAACATTGTCGAGGCCCACATCTATGTCCATTTATATCATGTTGTGATGGAGATTTCAGGCAGCAAAGGAACGTTTGCCAGGATGATTGTAGCCAAGTTGAAAGATAAGTATGTGAGGCATCCAATTTCTGCTTTAGGACAGGAATCTGCTCCTAAAGCCAATGTCCTAAAGAAAGACTTAGACTTAAAAAAGCAACAGAGTCAGCAATACACATCTTGGCTCTGAATCACAGGTTTTTTGTGTGCCCACGCTACAAAGTTAAAGAGGACAAACTTCCAGAATAATTCTCATACACATGTACACTTGGCTGCCTGCCAATTGATAACTTCCATTACCCCTTGATATATAAGAACATAAGAACATGCCATACTGGGGCAGACCAAGTATCCATCAAGCCCAGCATCCTGTTTCCAACAGTGGCCGATCCAAGTCACAAGTACCTGGCAAGTAACCAGCAAGTACACAAACATTAAACAGATCCCAAGGTACTAATGCTGGTAACAAGCAGTGGCTATTCCTTATTGATTGATAGCAGTTTATAGACGTCTCCTCCAGGAACTTATCTAAACCTTTTTTAATCCCAGCTACACCAACTGCCTTAACCACAATGAATTCCAGAGCTTAATTGTGCGTTGAGTAAAAAAGAATTTTCTATGATTTGTGGAGTGCCCCCTAGTCCTTCTATTATCCAAAAGTGTAAATAACCGATTTACATTTACCCATTCAAGATCATATCCCCACTCAGCTGTCTTCTCCAAGCTAAACAGCCCAAATCTCGTTAGCCTTTCTTTATAGGTGAGCTGTTCCATGCCCTTTATCATTTTGGTTGCCCTTCTCTGTACTTTCTCCAGTGCGGAGATGCAGAGACCAGAATTGCACACAGTAGTTATTGCACAAGAAGCTGGTTTTCCTGTCATGAATAAGGCCCCTCACCAAGTTAAGGCCATTACTATAAGGAAAAAATCCAGAAAGATGAATTGTGTGCTCCTACTCTTTCCTTTATTCTAGCCTTGTATTATCAGGAAGCACCATGGCAGAGGGAAGTGGTATAGTAGTGACACAACTTGGAACTGCGGCAGCCTCTTTTTTTTTTTTTTATTGCTGATACCTCCCCATTTTGTTTCCAACAACCTGTTGTATGGCAATCAGTAGGGCATATTTGGGGGTCTTTCTTAATGTTGGACAAAAATAAAGGGAGAGAGGAGGGTCTTTGTCATAGTAGGCAGGAAGCTCCCTTACCCTCTCCCCCGGTACTGGTCCAAGGATGAGATACCCTTTATTTAAGAGTTAATAGCAAAGTTGTTCCTAGAGTCTACTGGTAAGAGGCAGCCTGGGACGCAGACACATATAGACCTAGCATCACCACAGGATGTGTGGAAGTTGACTGACACTGTTACAACCTTGCATTATGTAGGCAGTGATGTACTGGCAGAGGAGATCTACATTTTCAACTACCTCATCATGGCTACACCGCCTCAGAATGGTCAGGTTGCCAAGATTGGCTGCAGACTCCAGACTTGGGCTAGAAGACCAAACGTGAAACTTTTTGATCTGGGGTATGTGGCACAGAAACAAGCGGTCAAGGCTTTTTCCCAGTGCTTTTATTCTCAGTGCAGCAATTAAAATCAACATTGCCACTTTCACAAACACTTAACAGAAGCCAGCTATATTAAAGGGGCTGCCTTTCCTTTATACTCACAAACTTCTCATTACAATAGGCCAACTATATTAAAGGGGCTGCCTTTCCCTTCTTACTCATGGTTAGGAGCTGCCTTCTCCTGGACTCCCTGGGACCTGTCTTGCTCTCCTCTGAGCCTAGACTACATTCCAGCTCAGGGAAGCCACCCTGCACCTGGAATGCCTTGTTTTAAGGTGGACCAGGACCAGATGGCTGGGACCGGTCCTTTACACTGTTCTGGGTGTTTCTCAGACATGCTCCTTCACATACTCTCTCCCCCATCTCAATCTTACTAAATTGAGCATCTACTTCTAATCAGGCCTGTGTCCCACCATAGGAACCCGCTTATCTGTTTGTTCCATTTTTACCCTAACCTGTGGCTTTCTCTTTCCTTCTCTGACCCTTGCCGGTATTGGGTTACAAGTTCCTAAACTAGGGACTCCCTCGCTCTAACTCAAGTGTTTTCATCTCAACTTGGTCCTTTCACCTTTCCCCAATACACCCTTCCCCCAACGTTTTGGGGTCTTAGCTAAGAGCTTCCTGTACACCCCCACTTTTTCTTTTATCAAATCTTTCTCTTGTTTCTCTGGACCACCCCTCTTGGTTAGTCCTAGAGTCCCACTCTTTATAATGTCCAGTTCATTAGTCCCACCTTGCGGTTTGTCCTTTCCAAGCTGGACCATTGGAACCTCCATTTTCTACCCATCCTTCATTGCTCGAGCTCCAAGGATTCTTATCCCTTTCTTGCTCTCTTTCACCTTCTCCACCTCTTCCACTTTCTGATGGTCAGTGGTCCAATGTTCCTGAATGACTATTCTTCAGCTAGCTGGACATCCTGGCTCATGGAGACTACTTCTGCCTCAGCACATTTCTTGCTTTCTTCCTCTGGCCTCAGTCCTTCAACTCCCTCTTTGACATAGTCCATGGAGAGAGGGTTAGCAATGATAAGGCACTGCTGCTGCTCACCATTTTGCAGTAGTGCTTTTGCCTCCTGGACTTCTACCATCTTTTCCCCAACTTGGGCTCTTTCTCAACCTGCTGGGTACCTCAGTACAGCTTCAGCACATCTCTTGTCTCTCCCATTTAGTGCATACGCTACTGGTTCTTGTAAATTTTTCTTCTTTAGCAAGATGATCTCTCTGATGAGTTGTGCCACCTCACTCTCTACTTCGGTCATTTCTGCTGCAATGTCTTATCTCAGCCACCAGCTGCATGGCCTGGACTTCTGGGAGTGGGCTCCCCAACTCCTCTACCATGGCTAGCTCTTCTGGCTGCATAACCTCTTCACTTCAGCCCTCCCCAATTTTTCCCTTGCTTTGGGCAGACTGATTCTCTCAACGCCTGCTCTTGGGGAAGAGGAATTGCTACCACACAAAAGTACATTGCAGTCACAACTTCTCTCTCTTCTTTCAGAGAAATACTCTTGCAGTAAACTTTTCTTTCAAGAGTCACACACAATTGCAGTTCCAACTTTTCTTTCTTTTTCCAGAAAACATTCTGGCAGCAAATTTTTCCTTCTCTTTTTCTTCTGGAAAAAAGCCCCAAAACTCTACTTATCCAGCTCTAACTCACTCCCCCCCCTCACGTAAAGCTAATATTAGCCTGTTATTTTTTACACTCACATGGCTGTGTCTGCAGTCAGGTCCCTTAGGCAACTTTTCTTCATTATATGCTCTTGTACTATGTACATAGTTTACAGCCACAGTCCTTCACACTTATTCATGCGTTGTGCAACCTTTTAGAGCATTACTTCACCAGCACAAGCCTCCTACTCTGTGCAATCCTGTGCTCTGTACATTGTTTAGAGCCACACAACATCTGCTCTGTGCAGGAATAAAATAAGTTTCTAACATTTCTCTTCTTACCTCTTTACTTTTAGTGTGAACACCTGGTATGTGTTGCTGTCTATACCAGAACTTCTTAGCACAAGTTCTTGCTCTGTGCTAAGCTTTAAAGCAAAACCAGGTTTCCCAGAAATTTTTTCTCTCTTCTTTCTTTCTCTTTTACTCACCTGGATGCTTGTGCATTGCTCTGCTGCTATATAATAGACTCTTCTGTAACCCAGTCTCTGCTCTGTACTTTGTTTAGAGCAACCATGTTTCCAAACAAACTTCCTGTCTTTTTTTTCTCCTAAGGCATGTATCTCTGGCTGTACCTTGCTTAGTGCAGAAAATCCCCAAGCTCACTCGATATGTGCAAAGAAATGAGCAGTCAAGACTTATCCCCAGTGCTTTTATTCTCAGTGCAGCAATTAAAATCAGCATTTCCACAAACATTTAACAGAGGCCAGCAATGTTAAAGGGGCTGTGTTTCCCTTATACTCACAATCTTCTCATTACAATACATCAGCTATGTTAAAGCAACTGCCTTTCCTTTCTTACTCATGATTAGGACAGAAATGTTACAGGAGCTACCTTCTGCTGGAGTTCCTGGGACCTATCTTGCTCTCATAAGAACATGTCATACTGGGTCAGACCAAGAGTCCATCAAGCCCTGCATCCTGTTTCCAACAGTGGCCAATCCAGGCCATATGAACCTGGCAAGTACCCAAAAACTAAGTCTATCTCCTCTGAGCCTAGACCACATTCCAGCTAAGAGGCGCCACCTTGAACCAGAATGCCTTGTTTTAAGGTGGATCTGAACCAGATGGCTGGGACATCCTTTACACTGTTCTGGGGCTCCTTCACAAGTAATAGACATATATGACTTACTGCTAACAGTATTATGGGCAATATCTGATCTGGGGGCTAAGGGTCATAGAGGATTTATACATATAAATGTAATTTGTACTAACACCATTTGAATCCTTAGGTTTGTAATATTGATATTTGTTCAACAAGTTGTGGCCTTGTTTCACCATCTATGTGCTTCAATCGCCTTGTTATTATATTGAAAGTAGGGGGCCTAACACTCATGTTATGCCTTCCATTTCAGTTTCTCAATGATGTACAGTGAAGGGGTAGTCAAGGAAAAAAAGGAAGGAAAAGTGTGCAGCTGTACCACCTCTGGAGGCACCAGGAGAAATGGCTCCCAGCAAGACAAGGCCTGCAGTTCAGAACCCTACATACAGAGCAACTGCCACAAGGAACACCATTTTTAAGGTCAGCAATTGCAAGGACAGGGTATGTAGCGGTCTAATCGTAGGGTCTGCCAAAATTCCAAAACCAAATTAAGATTCCAAAGGGGCACCAGAAACCGCAAAGGAGTTCGAAGATGTTTCATGCCTTTCAGAAAACGTGTCACATCAGGAGGAGCAGAAAAGGATCCACCATTTACCTGACTCCTGAAACATGCGAGAGCTGCTACTTGTACCTTTAAGGAATTGAGAGCCAAACCTTTATTCAAGCCATCCTGCAAAAATTCCAAAATGAGCGGAATCTTGGCCAAGAGTACCTTGACCCTTACACCAGGCCTCAACACTCTCCAAACCTGCACATGGGCCAAGGAAATGGAGAACTTTCTAGTTCTTAGGAAGGTGGAAGACACTGCCGCAGTGTATCTACATTTCAACAAGTGAGCCCTTTCAAGAGCCATACTGTATGACAAAATTGAGTCGGATCTACGTGAAGAACAGGTCCCTGTGCACTGGAACTTTTGCATTATGCAAAGTCGCCAACAGGTCTAGGAATAGGAGAAGCCAGCGATCCCGAATCAGCTGAAACATCTTGTCTGACAATGCCCACTCTCCTGGGTCCAGACTCTACCTGCTGAGAAAGTCTGCTCTTACGTTGTCTTTGCCTGCAATGTGAGAGGCTAAGATAATCTGGAGATGCACCTCTGCCCATTCCATAAGTTGATCTATTTCCTGTGACACTTGTTGGCTCTTGGTACCTCCCTGCCGACTGATGTAAGCCCAGTTGTTGCCTTGTCCCACATTATTCAGACCAATCGTCCCTGTAGTCTGTCGCCGAACTGTAAACATGCCTAATGGACCACCCTGGCTTCCAGTCGATTGATGTCCCAGAGAGATTCTTTTGCACTCCAGTGCCCTTGCACTGTCAGCTCCTGACAGTGAGCTCCACAACTAAGGAGACTAACATCCGTTGTCAGTACTAGTCAGTTCAGTGGGGTTAGGGAAACTCCCTTCAGTAGATTTGCCTGCAGTTGGGATGAGACCTCCATCAGCAGGTGAAGCCGAATGGAATAGTCCTGAGACTGTGAGTTCCACCAAGACAGTAGGGAGCACTGAAGAGGACGCATATGTGCCCTCGCCCATGGTTCTAGTTCCAGGGTTGCCGCCATTAAGCTAAGTACCTGCAGGCAAGACCAGGGTGTTCAATAACAGACGGACGAGCTTCTGGCAGGAACACCCTGCCCTGCTTCATGTCAAATGAAATCCCAAGGTATTCCAGCAACTGAGTAGGCTGAAGACTGCTCTTGGCTAGGTTCACCACCCAGCCGAGCTCCTGCAACAGGGAAATCACCTTGTGAGTCACCAGGTGGCTCTCGTCTGGTGACTTGGCTTGAATCAGCTAGTCATCAAAATACTGGAGTACTAGAATTCCATCCTTTCTCAACTCTGCTGCAGCTACTAACATTACCTTGGAAAAGGTTCTGAGAGTGGTGGCCAAACCAAAGAGCAGTGCCCGAAACTGAAAGTGGCACCACAGAACTGCAAACCGCAGAAAGCATTGATGTTCTAGTCGGATGGGAAAGTGAAGATATTTATATGTGACCCCTGTGCTCTCTGCTTGAATTGTAGTCTATAACATTTTAGACTTTATACAGATGACCTGCAAATGTATTTTCCTATAAAGAGGGATTTGTCAGCTACCCTAAATCACATTGCAGATTGTGCTCAGCTTATTAATGATTGGATGCTTAAGAGCCATTTGTTAATGAATGCTTGCAAAACGAAGAAATATGTTTTTCCTGTGATCCAGATTTTTTAGAAAAACATAATAGTTCTTTGTCATTACTTGACATTGTCATTCGTTTTCTAGTTTGGTGTGAAATCGGGGTGTAATTTTTGACAGTCTTCTTAACTTTAAGACTCACTTGCAGAATTTATTTTATTTATTTCTGAAGTGTGGTTATTTTAAACTACGATTGTTATGTCATTTAAAATATATACTTGAAAAGGACGACTTCTGAACTATTGTTCAGGCTTTTGTATTGTCTTTGGTAGATTATTGCAATTCTTTTTTTGTTGGCCTGCCTGCATGTTGTTGAGAGCTGTATGGGTTTTGCAAAATTCAGCTACTCGGCTAATATTTGGGGGGCAGCGATGTGATCATGTCATGCCTTGACTCAAGGAACTTCATTGGCTTCCCATGAAGTTTAGATCTAGATTTAAGTTACTATTACTTGTTTTTAAGGCATTAAAATTAAAAGGCCCTGCTTATTTAGCTGATCTTCTGCAACTTTATATTCCTAGTCATAATTTACGTTCCATTGATAAGAGTCTCTTGCGATTCCTTTTACTAACCTAGCACGATTGCAAGAAACAGCAGTAGGTCATTTTTGGTCTTAGGGCCAACTAAATGGAATGCCCTACCTGGGGCTTTGTGAGCTTTAGTTGACAAAGTCATTTTGTAAGCTTCTTAAAGCACACCTATTTGTTCAGGCGTTTCTTTTAATTTGAGGGTTTTTTTTAAAATTATTATTTAGTGCATTTTATGTATTTTTGTTTTATTTATATGTTAATTTTAATATACAATTGTTAAATGTATTTTGGATTATTTTTAAAATGTTTTATATTGTAATCTGTTTAGCACATTTTGTTAAAAATGGAATAGAAACACTTTTAAATAAATAAATAAGATATGATTTGGACGGATCAAGGAAGTCAGAAATTCCCCTGACTGCAAGGCCATTATCACCGAGCACAAGGTTTCCATGTGAAAATGTTTCACCTGCAGATGATGGTTGACACCTTTGAGGTCCAGGATGGGACAAAAAGAGCCCTCCTTTGGCACGACAAAATTAATGGAATATCTCCCATATTTTCTTCAGACATGGGCACTGGGACCACAGCCCTCAGACTAAGGAGCCTTGACAATGTATGCTCCAGAGGAACACTGTGAAACTCCACTGCATATCCTTCTCGTATCACTTCCAGGACCCTCTGATCCGATGTGATTTCAACCCACCTCTGATAAAAGAGAGAGAGGCGTCCCACTATCTCCTGTTCCCGGGGGTGAGTCAGCAAATCTTCATTAGGAGGCTCGGGAGGTTCCATTACCCAAGCCTGCGCCCCTTTTGAGTTGTCTGGGATGAAAAGACTGAGACCTACCAAAAGGTCAAGTCCTCTGAAGGTCATTTCTCTATAGAATCAAAAACACCTGGATCCTCTAGCATGAACTCTCATGTTAAAGGAGCTCTGCATCTGATTCTTATCCTCCGGCAAATGAGGAAAGGGAGATTTGCCCCACTAAATGGCCAGGTTCTTCAACTCGCTCTGAAATAAAAGTGAGCCATTAAAGGGCAATTCAGTGAGGTTAGACTTGAAAGTTGTATTGGCCGACCAATTTCTCAACCATAACTGACACCTGGCTGCTACTATAGAAGCCACCCTTTGGTTGAAGTGTGAATAAAATCATAGCCCACATCTGCCAAGACGGTAGCAGCTGGTTCCATAACTGCCCTGGACTTATCCCAGAGTCATCAACCTCCTGGGAGGAAAGCAAACAAGAATAAGCCAACAAGAAGCGATCTGCAAGGTCATTGCCACTGCTTCAAATGCTTGCTCAAGAATAGACAATCTTTTCATCATGAACATCCTTCAAGGCCACTCCTCCTTCCACGGGAATAGTGATTGGCTTGGAGACTGCACACATGAGTGCATCTACCTTCGGAATACGTAAGCACTCTCTGGATCCAGAGGGTACAGGCCTTCTAAAAACAACCCCCTTTGAAATTAGCCTCTGGAGTGCCCCACTCAAGATCAATCAATTCTTGAACAGTCTCCATCACGAGGAAAAAATAAGAGGCTTTATGCAAGGAAACCAAAATTGGATTTCTCTTTGGCTCAGACCTGGAATTTGATCTAGGAAACCCAAGCATTTCCAAGGTCTGGGAGATCAGAGCTGGCAGTTCATCTCTATGAAAGAACAGTAACATAGTTCTATAAGGTTCTAATCCTGGAAGAATTTCACCATACTCAAGAGAGTCAGGATAGGTATCTTTGTCCGTGCGATCCAGATCTCTATCAGGAAATCCTGCTGCCGCTCTAGGAGTATTCCGGTGCTTAACGGCTCTGAGATCATTGGACAGGGTTTAAGACTGTGCCTGAAGAAAAGATTGCAACTCCTGGAAAAATTCTACCCATGAAAAAGTAGAAGTATCAAAACCAAGAGGCACCCAAGGCATACTCACTGAGCTACTGTCCCCTGCTGAGGAACCAGTTAGGGGAGTGCCATATTCAGGTGCCCCACCTGAGAATTCTTTTCCCAGACCGACATCCAGCTGGGAAAAAGCAGTTTTAGTGAAATCAGAGAAAGATAATTCTCCCTGGGTCTCCAAACAACGTTGGCACTCCTGGCTGAGATGTCCTAATATGACAGGCAGTGCAAAGAGAAAGGCACTTAGGCTTCTTAGATATAGGTGCTATTATGATCGACAGTGCACTGAGCGGTGGCCGGAGGCTGCATCTAGCTGGTTTGTATATATATATATATATTTATATATACACACACACATACACACATCCAACTTAGGCACTCAAAAATTAGGCATCCAACACTTAGGCGACCCATACCTAGGTGCCTAACTAGGCGTCCAAGACTTAGGCATCCTAAAGCTAAGCGCCCCAAAAAACTTAAGCACACAATACAGCTTGTGCACACAAAAACTGGGCACATAACCTGGTCACACAGCTAGACACACATGCTGAACTGACAATCCTGTAGAGGACAGCCTAAGAAAATGCACAAAATGCCATTGTGGCCTACCATGTGGAATGCAGCAAAAAAGCCTTGGAGCAGGGCCTAGCCTAAGGAGGCTGCTCAACTCGCCAGGCTTCCCATGTCCCTCGACCTCTTACAGAGCGGGACACACGTCAGAACAGCACGCTGCGCATGGAGACCAGAGGAAGGAGGAAGCCCTACACAAAAACCTCCTAAGTCTCTGTATATTACTTTTTTTTTTTTTTTTAACTTACCAGAGCTCAGCCTTTCCTGGCTGGCTGCGGTGGGAGAGGGCATGTGCTGTCAATGCCATGCTCGGCTTCCTGTACCCGCTGCCTTTCAGCGCTTACGCAGCTAAGTCCATGCCGGACGAAAACCAGCTACCAGACCAAAGCACTCATCTGAGGGACCACGGAAATCACCTCAGGAATTCTCAACTGTGGACGGGACCATTTGGTATCACCACAGGAGAGCGAGGTTAATTTATTTCCTTAGTTCTCCTTTCTCAAAATGAAGCAATCCCCATTCGTGAGATGCATCTGCTGGAGACAGAGAATACTGGCAGGCTGATGTCACTGCAGGGGTATATATACTGTCAGTTTGCTCCATCTCCACCTGCTGGTAGAGATGATTAACCCACTTTTTCTGGATTCATCTGACTGGACACTAAGAAATACAAATAGCAATGCTTGCCTGGACAGTCATTTTCTATAACATCTATTTTAGGTATGCAATGCTACAAAGCACACAACTATGGCTCACTATAAATGTTGATACTGTGATTTTACTTTGAACAGCCAACCTTTCATTATCCTGTGAGCAATGAGCACAGTGATGCAATTTAATTGCTGCTGGTTTGAGTAAACCCAGTACAACCATGGTATAACATTTTTATTTTCAATACAGTAAACAAAATTATGCAAGTTAAAATTGACATCCTCATACTTCCCTAAGACTTCCATTTAATAAGGCTAATTGTGTTAATGTAAAAAGCAGAATCATTTGCCTGTTCTTGGCTAAATGAGACAGTCTTATTATGAAAGAGCTCAATTTAACCTTGTGCTAGAGAGCTGTAAAGGAATTACTACTACTACTACTACTACTACTACTACTACTCCACCTGCTGATTTGCATAATGAGAAAGGAAGGCATTAAGGTTGCAGGTGCCTGCAGGAAATAGAGACAAGAAACTGAAAGGGCCATCAATACTGTGCACATTCTAATCTTGTCAAATACTTCCATGTTTGATATTCATTGTTGCATTTAACATGAAGAATGAAAATCAAATAGCAGTTTTAACTTACAATTCAAACACAGCCATATAGATCAGGAAATCGATAATTGCCAAACCGTTAGACCTCATATAAATTCAGGTGATAAAAGTCACGTATATGTGGTTTTGTTTGTGACTGAATTTACACCACGACATACACCACTTAATACTTGTTGTATTTTTTAATCATTGGTATTTTTAAATTTGTTTTATATATATATATATATATATATATATATATATATAAATATATATATATAAATATTTCTTTTTGTGTTAATATATTTGTGAAACAAAGACACTTATCTTAAATAGATTTTTCCCAATGAATGCAAATGTTTCATGCCTGGAGAAACACCCGTGTTGAGAAGCAAATAATAACAATGATGTTAAATAATAACAATAAATATCAAACATGAAAACATTTGACAAAATTAGAATGCAAGGCATCTCAATACGGGTGTTTCTCCGGGCATGAAATTCTTGCATTCATTGGGAAAAATCTATTTAAGATAAGTGTCTTTGTTGTTTCACAAATATATTAAAACAAAAAGAAATATATAAAATAAACAAATTACTATAGACTGATCATTAAAAAATGCAACGGGTATTAAGTCACTTGTGGTGACCTTTATAATCACCCGTATTTACATGAGGTCTAAAAATTTGGCAATTATCGATTTCCTGACCTACATGGCTGTTTTTGAATTGATATTCATAGTTAGCTTTCATTGTTTATTCTAGCATTCAAATTAAGCTTCTCGATCTAACAACTTAAATCCATTATTTTACAAAGACATGGGGTGAATTTTCCAAACGTTAGTAGCATAAAATTTAACATATACATGCATAAGTATCCTCTGACTCATTGCAACATGCCCAGTGTCCTCTGGAGTTTGGTCTAAGTTGGGGAAGATAGACTTTTGGTTGCCGATCAGAAGAAAGATGTTTGCCCCTTTTCCTGCCTGGGACCTAGTACATCTGGAGCTGCCTGCTCCCAAATGGATCCCTCTCATCTGGGATCCTGAGACAATACAGAGATACAAGAACGAATACCTACTAACTGTGTATAAGAACAAGTTTAAAACCTGGAGGATCCCCACCTGGAGTCTTCCTCCCTTGGGGGGAGAGAGGGATTTATTCTCTGTGCAGTGACTGATTTTGCCGGTGTTACCAGTTTTGGATGGGGTGTTCTCATTTTACATCAAGGAATACCCTGCCCACTGAGGGACCCTATTTATCCAAACCCTGGAGAGTGGAAGTTTCTTTTATCTGGTTTCTGAGAACTGTGCATAGACTGAGGGAAGAGTCTGTACTAGAAAAGCCACTGTAATGCTGAGGACTCTGTTAACTGTGCCATTTATCAATCATAATTTATCTTTAGTAAAGACTTTAATTTTGGACACAACCAAAATGTTTCCAGTTTCTTATAGGTATTATAGCACTCAGTGAAAGAAGAGAAGAGTACCCCCTCTCCCTGGGACAATGATTAGAGAGGAAAGCAATTTGGGCCCTGAAAGGGAAACCTTTCCCCCTCCCAACCAAAAATCCAAGCCCCGGAAAGAAGAGACAGTGTTCAAGCCAGCCTGGAATGGTTCCAACCCCTAAGAGACTTCCAATCTTTTATGGTCCTACCGGAGCATAGCCAGCTCCCGAATGTGGGGTTACCCTTAAAACGCCAATTAACAAATTTAGGCTCACAACTGCCAAAAACTTTGCTTTCCACTTAGTATAAACTGAAATATATACCTTGATTGGAGACCTTACTATGAATAAAAGTTCTCAAACTTATAAATTCTAAGGGGTACTTTCTTGCACGATATATATACACATGGAATGGTAGGACTACAAGAAAAGTACTGGAGTGTGAAATTAATTTCCAATTGGGTGGAATTTTCCATTTCACAAACACAACAAAACGTACTCTCTATAAGCCCTCACCTCCAGTGAGTGTAAAAGACCTTCTATAAACCTACAATGATGAAAAATGAACAGTCACTTTTAGTTTAACCCTGCTCCAACTTACTACAAATATTTGTTTGCTGAGTTTCCTGTAAACATAGTTTTAACCTATCCATCTTGATCACAATACAGTATTTTTATATTTGCCATAGTAATCAACACTGATTAAAGCTCAACTTTGATTTTATAAAAAGCCTATTTTGCTCCTATATTTACACCTGTGCTCCATACTATTCAACGTGATCTACCTCACCATCATCCCAGTCAATACTGTATTCAAACTTTAGATATGATCTTGGATTATACTTTATCCTTTACCTTCCATATTGTTTTTCTTGTTAAACCTTTCTGCTGCCATCTTTAAAACACAATTCATCTCTGCTGCTACATTAGTCATTTAAGTGATGCTTTCCAGGGAAAACAAACATGAACTAAATCTAGTTCTTCAACAAAATCTATGCAAATACATCTGATGATATTCACTGCAAACTGCTAACCCTTCTGGATTGAAGCTGTGCACCCTAGTCTACACTTACGACACCAACTATGGTCCAGATCTTTTTGTGTGTTCCTGAACCTCCTGGATATCATACTTTTTTTGTTTAATTCCTTTACATTTATTTTAATGTAGTATGCTGCCTCTCTTCATATTCATTTTCCCTTCTCAAGTTAAGACCTGCTTACATTTCATGTTGTCATCCCTAAATCATGCGCTTTCCCAACCATTCTACCTTTGTTGCACCAACTATTTGGTAGACCATCTTTACAAATATTCAAAGATTTAAGCATTTATAAACCATGAAGACTCTAAGTACAAAGGGTCTAAAACATTACGGAAAGAGCATCATCCTGCACAGAAAGGTTGAGCTCAGGCAATATGATAGCTCCATTGTTCACACAAAAGCCCTAAATTGTTCAAACAGATGTGTTTTACATTAATTTATTGCCAAATCTTCCTTTGCCCTGGAAGTATTACAAAACAGGTTTTCCTAAAAACCTTTTCAACTATTCAGTCACTTGAAATTTTGGAAAACAAACTTCTCCTCTTGCAAGCAACATGAACTAAACAGAGCAACTGGTAGGGTAAAAAGGGGTTTCTGATTCTATATCTAAGTAAAGCACTTTAACAAGAAATAACCGTCATTGTGATACAGGATTATTTTCCTTTATGAAATTTAATCAGTTAGGTGCATCACTACTTTTTCTAAGTTACAATACAAGCAGCTTAGATTCCTACTACCAGGGCAGGTCACTTTGTACACTTTTGGCATAATTAAAAAAAAAAAAATACAGCTGTAAGAAAGGGGATTAACCAAGTATCTCAGAAAGCCAACCATAAAGCGTTGCATTTGAAAAGAAGTAAAAATCCTGTACGGAAAAGAAAAGGACATTATGTACCCCAAAAGCACAGAAATTAAGTTAGCTACTAAGATGCTGGAATATTAAACAGTGGATTGAATTAAATCTCATATTAGAAAAGGTCAATATATATTTATAGGGACTGCTGAGAGGATGGAGGATTTTAGGTATAAGAATGTCTCATAAACCCTCAATTAAACCTTTGATAAGTTGAGGAACCATAAAAAGAGTCATCTAGGAGAACTTTAGTTTCAGACTTAATGACAGTCATTCTAAGTCAAGTCTTCAACATACATCTTTATGGGTAAATAATTAAACAAGTTTAATATTATTTCAGTTTTATTTTGCTACTGAAATAGTTTAAACCTTATTGTCATTTGTGTTGTATCCTGCTACAATCCATAATGTGAGAGAAAAAAAAAGTGCGAAAGTTTGCAGGGCAGACTGAATGAGCCGTTTGGTCTTCTTCTGCCGTCATTTCTATGTTTCTATATAACCCTTTAGTACATCTATTGTGTGACTTTCTTTCCCTTATTTATATGCTCCTCTGTTCAACTTGTACCTAATAAGTATGCAAAATAGCATTTGCCTGCTATTTCTCTCTATCGCAAGATAAAGCATATGCTGCATATCATTTCCCAGTCCCATATTTGAAATATATTACCAAATAGCAAAAAAAATAGACCTGGAGAGAGAACAACTCCATAATCTATTACAAGGTCAAAAGCTTTGGTCAAGAATTTTTGTGGGCATTCGGAGAGTTTCAGCTGATGTTGCCATGAGGAGTCTGTAGGCAGAGACTCAGAAAGTGAAGCAACTGGCCCAGCTTTTGCCACCCTATTGGTTTATGCCTCCATTGTGCTAAAATATAAATGATTGAATTCACACCAGTGCTGCGGCTCTGGTACTTACTATTTGTATGTTTCTGAACGAATGTATTCAAACACATGAGAGACTCCCAGCTGGAACTGGTCAGCGATAGGTGTAACCCAGGGATTATTCTCTGCTTTGAACACTTGCTTTTGGCCAGTCAAGTCCAAGTTGCCTGCAGTGATTAAAATGAAGCGCACAAGTTCATTTATAGAAAATCAGATCAATAATAAGAAAAGAATTCCAGTAATTGTCTCTCTTAGCAAAGTTTTAACTACAAACTGAATAAAGAAATACAACATTACGTATGTAACAGAATTGGCTCGGTCAGGACACATTGCTTGCACTCATGGGAGAGCATAGGATTTCCATTGCAATCTCTCTCTAACATCATGTACATATTTCTTATTATGCCCGGAGATGTCCAAAGTTTGCTTAATTATGCTGTTTTTTCTTTTCTTTTTTTTTAAATAGTATATTGTTTTCAAATCACATTCATAATTCCTTCACCAGTAATTCTATTTTTATTTATTTATATTCTGCCTTTTGGTACTTCTAAGTGGATTATATTCAGATACTGTAGGTATTTATTGTGCAAAATGAGTATTTAGTGACATGCCCTGTATATATCTGCAGTGTTCCCTTATGGAAGTGAAGCTTAATGTTCCTCCTTGACTTTAAACCCTAACAAATTTCTTTTATCTTGTGACACCAATTCAACTTTCAAATACATTCATCTGCTTTTCATTAGAGGCAATGGGATCCATGTTTTTTAAATGTCTTTTTATTGGACCAAATAATTAATCAGCAATTAACCATATAATGGCATTTTAATGCATAATATAGTCTTAAATCTGTTATCAAAAGCAATAATATAGGCATCCAGGACTTCATGGCTTCTTCCTGCACCAACTCACCTTACAAAAAAAAGAAACACCTAATAATTACTGGGAATCAAAAAGTCACATTTTTATTAACACAACACTGAAATTTCCTGACCCATACAGTTGCAATATGTTCTCCAACATTGCCCCAGTGGACATCCGTAACATCCCAGCAAGATGCAGCACCCCATAGACCATCTGGCCTTCAGATACCAAGAAGCACCTGCTGCCTCACTATGAGGCCTCTACCACATCCAAATAAGGCGCCCCACAGTAATGTGACTGCCCACAATCATGCCAGATCCACACAGGGTTCCTAGAGTTAACTGTTCAGCCCATGTCGCCAATCCGTTGACATCATCATGCCCCAAACCATGCTCAAGTATTCCGTCACATACCCTGTGATCCCCCCAAAAGGAAATGGCCTAAGATTCTGAAAACAGAGCACCTTCCAAGGCCTTCTAAATAGCATTAGTGAAAAGACCTTGCCCCATATCAGATAAATGAACCACCCATCAGTCTGAAAAAGATCAATACAAGCATCCCAAGACCACATAGGCTTAACATGAATACCCCGTTTACCACATGGCCACAACCCAAATTACTTGATCCAAGCAAGCAGATCTTGGAATGATGTCTGACCAACATATAGTAGTATTAGAGAGCCAAACAATAATAGTAGACACATCCTTCCTCTCAGCATACAGCAACTGGTAATAGATTCATTTGATAAAATCATTCCCCCAAGATGAATCACCAGCGCTTCAGGCCAGGCTCAACTCCTCATCAATGACTACAGGAAGGACAGCAACAGATTGCAGCATACCTCTTGCTGCCCAAACCTGCGAACCTTCCCATTATGCAGTGCAAAACCCAACTGATACCATAGGGCAATGTAGAGCACCCATATAGGAATTCTCCATGAAACAAACATTTCTGCCCCTGCACCAGTGAACTGAAACGTATAAACAACATTACCAGTGCGATGTATAACTGTATCTGGAGCAGGAGATGAGACATGATGAGAAGAGGAAGCAACTGGACTAAGACTGGAGACCGCATCAAGGAGGTTGAGGTACAGGCAGAGTATCGAGGAGGGCTTTAGAGCTAGGCAGCAGGACCACAGTAGCAGACAACAGACCATCCCTTCTGCTAGCCAGCACAGGAACTCTGTGGAGAGGCCTGGACAGGCTTGCTGGTATGACTCTTATTTGGCATTCAATACCACCACCTCTGCGGCCTCATGTCCCCTTACCACAGCGTGGTTTGCACTTGGGGGTGGGATGTCTTCTGGGGGCCTACATCCCGGGGACTGCTGCAGGGTGTGAGTCCTTTGATGCTGAGGAAGACACATGCTCGGGCATCCTTTTAAGGATTTGCATGAGGACATTGGTCATAGTGTTGATTAATTTGGCCAGCATCTTTACACCCTGTGTGTCTGCGGCAGTCTGATCCCACAGGGCCTAGCTCTGCTTGCTCACAGCTCTCCTGAGGCACACTAGCTCGGCCCATATCTGGCAGAGGTGTATGCCATGCCTCCTTTCCATCTGGTCCAGCTGCTTGTGCATTGACGTCTCTGTTGGTGACAGGAATGTTGTTGATGCTGGTGCCAGTGCTGCTGGTGGTGCTCTGATGGTGATGTGAAGTGTTTCAATTTGGACCTCCAAATGTGGCATGAGGGGGCTGCTGGGCTGCTCCTGCTGAAGGCCTGGTGCTTCAGGCTGGCACTGTGGTGTGCTGGCTTGAGGTTGTGCTGCATCAACTGGCTCCTAGTCCAGGCTGGCTGAGGTTGTTGCTGCTGCTGATCCTCCTCCTCTTTCCTCACCTGGATCTGGGCATCCATCAGCAAGGCCCTCTGCAAAAGGGCTGACATGCTGCTAATCCCTGGGATTTGCTGGCTGGTCCCTGGGGCATGATGGCTGGGACCAGCAGCTTCATGGGCGAGAGCTGTTGAAACAAAGAATAAGACATAAGCACCAATGGCAGGAAGTATCCATTTTCTATCAGGGGTGCACGTTGCATATAAAGCATTGGAGCATCTTATGCCAAAATGTGTACAACAGTTGTAGCCTGGCCATTTACAGAGGAGGTGACGTTTCCAGCTGCAGCTCATGTGGTGTCCAGCTGCTTAGCCATAACCTCGGACACATCCAGTCCCAGCCATTGCACGAGGTGCTCCTCCAAGAGTATGAGGATGAGGGGATAAGGGGTTCCTCCTCCAGTCAGGCGTTTGTATTTATTTCAGCTTGCCACCTTTGCTGTCAACTGTGCCTTGATGTCGCAGTACCAGTGGGCCACCTGCTCCCTGATGCATTGGGCACCACTGCATCTGGAGATCAACTAGGCTATGGTGCACCAGATCTGGCCTTTGGCTGCCTTCAGTCTTGGCTGCATGGTTGCCAAAGAGCAATGCTCCAGGACCCCTGGAAATCACCATCTCATTGTCCTGCACACTGAACTTGAGAGCCCTGAGATGAAGTCTTCCTGCTGCCTGGCTGCCAGAAGGAGGTGCCACTTCTATTTCCAGAGAGGTGTCCTCCCTTTCCTCCCTTTCCTCACTCTCCCTCCAACACTCCTCCATTTCTCCTCCCTCCTGCCCCTGTCCTCCAAATTCCTTTTCCCTCTGCCCTCTCTCTCTATCCCAGTGGTTCTCAACCCTGTCCTGGGGACCCCCCCAGCCAGTCGGGTTTTCATGATATCCACAATGAATATGCATGAGAGAAAATTTGCATACACTGCCTCCATAGCATGCACATTTTCTCTCATGCATATTCATTGTGGATATCATGAAAACCCGACTGGCTAGTGGGGTCCCCAGGACAGGGTTGAGAACCACTGCTCTATCCCTAGCCTGCTGTTCACCTCCCTCCGTCCTCACCTGCTATCCCCTTCCCCCTCCTGCCTCCTCCTATCTCTACTCCTGTCCCTATCCCTACACCTACTCCACCTCCTAGTACTCCTGCCCTTGTCCTCCCACCTCCTCTCCTCTCTCCCCACACCTCTCTCCATCCTCCTAACCACAACCACCATACCCCCTTACCACAAACACTACTCCTCACCACAAACACTCCTCCACTACTCCTCATTCCTCCACTCTTCCACCACTCCTCCTCACTCATCTACACAAAAAGACAGACAAATGTGGCAAATTAAACTTTCACACACAGAAAAAGACAAATGAGACCAAGGAAAAAGGAAATAGATGAGAACACCAAACAGAACAACTTACTCAGTAATCACAAGAACCTCCTACTCTCCAACTATCCTCTAACCAACACCTATACCCTCAAAGAGGCAGAAGCAGGAAGCTGGTATATATAAACAAAATAGCGCACCACACATAAATTTACATGCGACACGGCTAATTACATGGCACGCTGCTACTTATGCGTAACGCTTTGATGTGTTTTGCAATGCACCGCACGATGAGTTAAGGTATGGTGCTTTATGGAAATAGCTTACACGATATGGTAGACAAGAAATTAGCCTAACCTCACCCATTTTATTTTTTTTTTATTGTCAGCACTATTTCTGCTATATTTATAGCATTTTAATGAATCTCGGGGTATGTTAGGCAAAAAGGCTCTGGCTGGAATTGCTGAGGCAAGGGACTAGAACTCTGCCCTCAAGCCACCTGATGCCTGAGAAACTGGAGATGAAATAGCCTAAACGTTTTGCTAACAGTCTAAAGCCTAGATCTGAACTCCAGGAAGAAGTTCCCAGCAATTATAGGGCTAGAAGGCCAAGCTGAGAGAACCCAGAAGTGACTCTTCTTAAATTTAGAAGTAAGTGTAATAGTGCTTGTAAAGGTGAAATAGTAATGTATTCTATAAACTGGATATCCTGACTTGGATTGTATTTGGACTATTTTAGTGGCTTTTAAATCTGCTTAAGTTGCTTAAACCTGTTTGAACCTAAAGTCCTGTTTTACCCTGAAGGAAAGGGAACTTGTGCCCCACAAATTAAAGCCTGCAATGTTTAAGCAGGGTCATGTTTGTGCTTCTGTGGAGTGCATACACAAATAAAGTGCAGTTTGCAAGCTCCGAATTGAGTGATGGCTTATATTGGCAAGTGCTTCCCACCTGACAGTAATATTTGTAATAGATATTTTAATATTTTATTGTCATTGATATTTTTTCTGAGAAGTTTAATAATTCAGCATACTTTAATTCATAGATTTTATATGAAATGAAACCTTGAATACTCCCTTTTTATAATTCTTCTAACACATACTGATGAAATGTTTTAGATTTGATGCAGTTCCATAATTCTATACTCAAGAGTTATATGCACAGCTATTTTCTTATTTCTTAGTATACAGATATCTACACATCACCACAGTATCAATATTTCTTTATTGAACAAAAATTTCCTTTTCTGTTTGATAGATGTGTACATTATTTAATAGGTTTTCACTGTGTGTCATTTACATTTCCAGATGATCAAGGAGCATTTTTATTATTTATAAAAAAACAGGTTTAGCAGGAGATTTCTACCCAATTTTTTTTTTTTTTTTTTTTAACAATTCAGAGATTTAAATCACGCCTTTTCATCAATGACTCAAAACAAGTTGCATTCAGGTACAGTAAGTATTTCCCTGTCCCCAGAAAGCTTACAATCTAAGGGGGTCATTTATTAGTATTTTCACCAGAACCACCTAAGGCTCCCTCCAACCTCTCCCACCATTCAACTGTCACTGCTGCCACTGCTCTGGGGGACCGGGACTCCTCCCCCTGCTGAAATCAGCATTGGGACTGGATCAAGCAGACCAAAAGACCACATTTGGAAGCCACATGGTAAAGACACTGCTGGACCTTCAGAAGAATGGTGTGAATATGAGCCAGCCAGCCAACCACTTAAGGCTCTCTTCCCTCTTCTCCACTGCTCCACCGACACTGCTGCTTCTGCTGTGCGAAGCCAGCATTTTGCCCCCCCTGCTGACATCAACATCGAGGCCAGACCAGCCAACCCAAAAGAAGCCAAAGTTGGGCTACTCAGTCGTCTCCAGTCTATAATCAACGCCTCTTTATCAGAAGGCCTCCTTCCAAGGTCCCTAAAAAAAAAAAAGGCAGTAATGAAACCTACACTGAAGAAGCCTGGGCTGGACACAAACGACATGTGCAACTACCAACCAGTCTCCAACCTCCTGTTTCTGAGTAAAGATATTGAAAAAGCAGTCTTGCTACAATTTACCAACTTTCTACAAGTCCAGTTTCAGACCCCATCACAACACTGAAACTGCACTAGTGAGCTTGGGTTGATGATCTTTGACTCTAGATCATAGAAAATTCACATTTCTAGTACTCTTAGACCTTTTGGCTATATTTGACACAATAGACCACAGGATCCTTATCAGCCACCTGACAGACCTAGGCATCACTAGCCCAGCTCTGGAATTACTTGATTCCTTCCTCCAGGATCACACTCAGTCTGTCTTTCTTGGATAAACATCCTCACTCCCTAGTATCTGGGGAGTCCCACAAGGCTCTCTCCTATCTCCGACACTCTTAACATCTACATGTCCCCACTAGGCAAACTATTTAATGATTCCAAAATTCTCTACCACACCTATGCAGACAGCATCCTATTACTGTGCCTCCTAGGTTCAGATCCCGACCAAGCAATTTCCAGACTAAACAACTGCCTGGGTAAAGTCTCAAATTGGCTACACTACAACAAATTAAAACTAAAGCCCCCAAAAAACAGAGGTCCTATGGATCAGGAAAAAAAGACCACAGCCAGATCCACTCGAGGGTGGCCTTAGAAGGAATAGCCCTTGCTTTTCCCACCAGGTTCAGAGCCTGGGTTTCATCCTGGATTCTAGATTCATTACTGAAGCGCAGATACTACCAGTAACTAAATTTGCTTTCTTCCAATTATACCACTTCTACCCCTTCTCTGATGGCCCCAACCTTTCCAACAGTGAACCAGGCCTGTGTAATTTTCCACTGGACTATCGCAACTCCTTATACTTAGGACTGCCTAAAAAACTCAACAGCTGCCTGCAGCTCATAAAAAATGAAGCAGCAGGGTTAGATATTTTTGGCTTTTTCTGGAAAATCAATCGTTCTCTTTTCCAGATACGGATTGGACTGGGGGGGAATAGAAAACAAGTACATATATTATATTGTTTGTAAAATTGAGAAATATGGTATTTAAAAAAATATATCATGTAGTATTTTACTCTTTGCACTATGAACTAAAAGAATCTTATGTTTTGTTTTCTCTTATGCAATATTGTTTTTCTTTTTCTGTACTGTTACCAACAGTACAAAAAAATAAAATAGTTAACATATGGTATGTGAGCCCAACATACCATCTCCAACAGTGGCCAGTTCAGGTCACAAGTACCCTACAGATCCCAAAAAGTAGATCTATTTCTTGTCACATATGATATCTTGGACGTTTTTACAGGATTATTCCTGGAAGGAGGAGGCGATTTTAAATATTCAGTTAATTTATCAAAAAGGGAGGGAAGAAGGACCTATGGACCTGTGCCCTGAATCTTTTAAGTATCTAACAATGCCTCATTGTCCATTAAGCATGCTCAAGATAAGGTAACCAATAAAAAACACAATTCATAAAGCAATAAGGAAAAATTTAAACACAAATTTTAAACCAAATTAAACACATAATGCAACAAAAGCGTCAATCCTGGAGGGCTGCAAACCAGTCTGGTTTTCAGGCTATTCCAAATGGCATAGAGAAGTAGCCTAGTGGTTAGAGTAGTGGACTGTGAACCAGCGTTCAAATGTCCTTGTGACCTTGGGCAACTCACTTTACCCTCCATCGTCTCTGGTACAAACTCAGATTATGAGCTCTCTGGGGCCAGCAAAATACCTACAGTAGCTGAATGTAATCTGCTTTGAACTGTCTGAAAAAGCAGAATTAAAAAAAATACACATGAGATATATTTGCATACTGTGGAGGCAGCGTACTGAAATCTGACCAGTTTTTGACCCTCCAAGGAATACAGTTTGATATCTCTGTAATACAATAAAACAAGTTAAGTTATAATTAAAACACAAGTCATACTAAAGCTATAAAACCTGCGGCTGTAACTTTCATATCCTTTAGTTTGCAGATGCAGTTCTGAGAGGCTGCAAATGCAATGAACTTAGCAGCCCCCAGTTAACATACAGAAGACATCTAAAATGCCATGGAAAAAAAAATAACTACAGTAATTAAAAGAGGAAGGAACACCAACTTATACACAGTTTCCACAAAAAACAAATTTCTTCAAGAGTGGTATCAGAATATCCTAAACTCAATTGGAATCTACAGCTTTGTGCCTCACAATGGGCTAAATGATGACTCGTGATAAGTGCAGTTTGAGTTGATACTAGATGATTTTTTATCAATGGCTAGTAAGATTTGCATTATAAAAATATATTTTTTTAACAAAGGGTAAGGGTAGAAGATGGTAGATGATTAAGTTTCTGTGCTGCTTATGATTCAGCTTATAGCCCATTTCGAGGCACAAGACTGTAGATTAAAATTAAGTCAGGACCATTCTTGAAGAATTTTTTTTTCTTTGTGAAAACAGTGTATAAGGTGGTGTTCCTTTCTTTTAAGTGATATTTTCTTGGGAAGGACTTCTTGCTTTCTTGTTGATATGAAACAAATAAGTCAGTCATACTGCCAAGTGTGCAACTCCATTGCTAGTTTTATATGTCCTTTTGAGGTTTGGGGGTTCATCATCTGATCTCATTCATCTTTAAACAGTTTGGATATCAGACATCTGTCTCCTATGCTGGAATGTCCTTCAAGATTGGACAGACATGGGGGCAGCCATCTTTGGAAGTTATAACCTGGCTTTGGAAACTCGTTCATCTGTCTTGTATATTAGGGTACCCTCTAAGCTGATGTTTATTCTATAAGTTACAATAATGGTTTCTGTCAATTTTAAAGCCACCCCTTTATTTGAGATAGAAACTCACAAGTTATCCGGCTAAATGACAACTTTTTTAATACTGGGCCACTTATCCGGCTAGATTTTAGTCAGAAAAGTCATTATCAGGCTAAAGTCTAACCAGATAGGGGGGAAAAAAAAAAAAAAAAGAAAGAGGTGTTCCAGGCCAGGCTTAAGTTATCCAGGTAACTTAGCTGATTTTCAACTGTAACTGGCAAAGTTAGCTGGATAACTTGAACTGGATATACTCAAAGATATCCGGTTAAAGTCGCACTGTTAAATACATTTTTAAAAACTGGTTTGAGGGCCTGTGGCCGAATTCTCACCTCCCTCCTCAATATGTCATAATTGGCTCTGTCAGGGTGAGCAGCCTCCATCCCCTCAAACACTTACGGAAGACTTAAAAATCTACCTTATAAATGGGCTCTGACCGACGTGCCGCAAATGCGCAGTAGAGAGCAGCTCTACCGCGCATGCGCGGGCGAGCACTTCGGTCAGAGCCGAGCGTGCCCGAAAATAAAATGGCGCTGGGGCTGCAGGAGCGGCGGCGGCGAGAAGCAGGAGTGGGAGGAGCAGTAGCGGCGCCGCGCGCGCGGGAGGGACCCCCCCCCCCGGAGATCTTCTGTCTGCCGGTTGTGGATGATCTGAAAGGGGAGGGGATTGAGAGAGGGGGAGTGACTGAGGAGAGGGAGGAGAGAGTGAAGGGATTGAGAGAGGGGGAGGAGAGAGGGGGAGGAGAGGGAAAGGGAGGGGGAAGGAGAGAGTGAGGGGAGGAAGGGGGGAGGGAGAGGGAGGAAGAGGGGAGGGAGAATAGAGGGGGAGGGGGGAGGGGGGAGAATAGAGAGGGAGGGGGGAGAGGGAGGAAGAGGGGAGGGAGGGAGAGGGAGGGAGAATAGGGGGGAGAGGGAGGAAGAGGGGAGGGAGGGAGAATAGAGGGGGGAAGGGGAGAGGGAGGGAGGGAGACTAGAGGGAGGAGGGAGAATGAGGGGGAGGGAGTGGGAAGGAAATGGACTGAAAAAATGTGTTTTAATGTAGCCCGTTGTTACGGGCTTAACGGCTAGTATTATATATATATGTTGCAGGGCTGCTGCGGGGCAGGTTATGCTTCCAGCGCTACTCCGTCAGAAGATTGCTGGAAGCACTAGGTGTGGGTAAAACACAGTAACATAGCAATGATGGCAGGAAAGGACCAGATGGTTCTTCCAGTCTGCACAGCAATCTCCCCACAGCAGCATCCGCCGCTCCGTGCAGGACACCCCCATATTTCTCCCAAGGGTAGCAACTGCTGCTCTGTGCAGTTACTCCTAAGCCCCCTGATAAGAGTAGTAATATTTACAGTCAAAACCAAGATACTTCCCCCTCCCCCCCCCCACGCAAGGGTTTTAAGGGTTCGAGGGAGGCTTATTCAATCTGAATCCCCACAAAAACGTGCTTTTTTTTTTTTTTTTTTTTTTTAAATCTTCAGTGGGAGTTTGGAGACTGCTTGGGCCCAGGAATGGCAGTTATGGGAAGGTGGGTGAGAATCGGGCCACAGGCCCACAAGGCACTTTTTAAAAATGTATTTAACAGTGCCAGTTAATCGGATACCTTTAAAGATACCCAGTTAAGTGGAAAGTTATCCGGGCACACAAAGTCTGATACCTTTAAACCTAACTGGCCATATTCAAAGGTTGGCTGGTTGGATTTAAAGTTTTCTGTATAAAGCTAGCCAGATAACTTTAATCATTGATATTCAGTGGGACCTTTACCCCACTGAACCTCCGTCAAAAGTTAACTAGATAACCTAAGTCAAATAATTTGTCCATACGCCATCTTATTGAACATGGACCTCTATGTTTATTCACTTTAATTCAATTTTGAGAAAATTGCTGTTGCCTACATACTGTGAGAATAAAGAATTTTGTTATTACACCGCTCCCTTTGTTCTTGGTCGCTATACAGCTATATTGGATCAGCTTCCGTTATGTCTCTTGTTGCTATCAAGATACAGGAATTCCTAGTAATCAATTAGTGCTAAGGGGAAATAAAAATAAAAAGGGGGATATCATAGAAGTTTATAAAGTCGTAAATGGGGTGGAACAGGTAAATAGAGCATGATTATTTGCCCTTTCCAATATTACCAGAACAAAAGATTATGACACGAAACGAGCAGGTAGCAGATTTAAAACAAATTGGATATTTTTTTTTCACTAGGTGAACAATTAAGCTGTGGAATTTGTTGCCAGAGGAAGTGGTCAAAGCACTAGCAGAGCTGGGTTTAAAAAGGGGTTTGGACAAGTTTCTGGAGGAAAATTTCATAAACAACTATTTATCAGGAAGTCTCAGGGGAAAGCCACCACTTATGCCTGGGAGTGAGCAACAAGAAATTGGATCCTACTCGTTGGGATCTGCCAGGAACTTCCTACTGACCCAGATTAGTCACCGTCAGAGACAAGATGCTGGGCCTAACCACTATGCCATTCCAGTAGTGTTAACAGCATTCCAGTCCTTTCTTAGAACTAACACATATTTTCCTTGCTATGTATGTATATTATTTTTTTTTATTTGTTACAGTCTGTGGTAAAATACTTTGTATTAGCTTTGTACCTTTATTAAATTCCTGGTTAATGTTATCGAAATTGATCATTTTACATTGGTTTCATTGTATACTCCCTTACCCAAGCAGATTGACAACTGTTTCACACGAGCATTAAAAAAAAGACACATCTCCATCTGCTGGTCATAATCCTTTGGATCTGAACAGGTATGGAACATAAAAAAAACCTCCAAACCTGCTGATTATTCTCATGGGTTTAAGAGGATATGCATTGTATACATTAATCTCGCTGCAAATAATGCTAAAAAAAAAAGTTTCACAAATATCTGTAGTGATATCTAAGATAAACATCTATAAGCTACTTATTCATAAAACAGATACAACTGAAGGATCTGTCTAAACAGCAATTCACAAAACAACCTTTTCATTCATTCACATGAGCTAGGAATCAAAAGATCTTAGATTTCACAGAATAAAGTTTGCTGGTAGTTATTGGATTCATGCAGTATTATGCTTGTTGCTGTATTTAAGCCTTTGCACAACACCTACCGTAAGAAAAGGTTAATACAAATATTCTTGAGTTAGAAAATTATGGCAACTGTTGCATACAGTTCTGTAGCAACCCTCATCTGCTACCTGTCCAAGGTATGTTCTCTTATGAAATAATATGCCAGAAGCACCCCCTGTCTCTCCATCCCCCCCTCCCCCCGAACCACATCAGTCAGGCACCAATTGCCCAAGCTGTCTGATGCTTCAGTGCTTCTAGTTAGGCGCCTCACGCCTGTTCTCTTTTATTAAAGATTTGAGTAGCCCTGGCTTCTAACAAGGATCAAGCAGCAGGCAGAAGGATTAAGCACTGTGACAAAGAGAACCTAATAAGCTAGAAACTGTTGTATCTAAAGATATGCTGGTTGGTTCAAAGACACAGATTCAGACTGTTCGCTATTCAGTTTTAAGGCAAAGGCCACTGGGGAAGCAAGCCAGCACTGTGATTAGCAGTAACCCTCTGACCGATGGGGCTGTGAAGATCATACATCACTCACAGGCTTATTTCACAATTGCAAACTGGATTTTGTTTTTAATATCTGCAATAGAATCACATATTTCTGTTCAAAGCCACTAAAATATCAACATTTTCCTTACACAGTAACATAGTAAACAGCAGACAAGACCAAAATGGCCAATCTAATCTGTCCAGTAGCAACTGTATGTGTATCTCTACCCAGAGTAGATCAGATTCCCACAAGGAATCCAACACCCACTCCCACTGTATCTTTAAGGGTTTCAACTGCTGCTCCATGCAGGTTACCCCATGCCTACTAGGAAGCAAAATGCAGCCATATCTTTGAAGCTTTGGGCTGTAAACAGTTGCTCCTGTACAGGTTACCATCCTCTTCATTACCATTATAATTTTTTACTTTGGAAACATTAAGCCGTGACAAAAATCACCATCTTATTTGCAGGCAATAAAAATAAAACTTTTCAAGTCAATGAGAAAAATGTTGAGAATTGAAATTTTGAGCTGGTTTAGGAATTAGCAGTCCATATTAAACAGCCTGGAGAATTAAGACTCAGTGGTAGTAGTCTAGCAAATATAAATTGAATTTAAAAGCACAAAAATAGTTTTAGGCTCTAACTATAAAACAACATTTAAAAAATATGCCCCACTTTCAAAAACTGTTCATCAGCGGTACAACAAAAGGCTTCTTCAAAGGGGCCTAGATGGTCTGGGAAACTCACATAAAACAATATCTTTGTATAATTTTCAGGTCAGCCCAATAAGATATCACAACTTAAAAGAATCCCTGTTTTCTCTAGGATTAATTCTGTTACAACAGCACAAGCAAAACAAAAGAATGGTTTTTCAGTCACATCAAACTGGTACATACTACCTAAATCAAAAAATATATACATTTTCTATGACTTAAAATCCCCAACAGATTACAAAAATCACAATGTTGGAAAACAACAAATATTCTGCTTTAGGTATGATCTCCTTCTCCTTGCCCTAGGAATCCCTAATTTGGGGAAAATAAGTAACTGCATTCATTTTTCAGCTTGGGCAAGTACATGAAAATGTTATTTCTTAATTGAAATTCCTGGTAATTTAGAATACTTGCATCAAAATATACAGAACAGTAGGACTCGATAAATATACACGCAGAACAGTGGACTCGATAAGGTCCTACTGAATCATACTATTTATATTTGTAATCCCTGTGGAAACCATGAAAACACTTAATGTGACATCAAAGTCTGTAAGGCTCATCTAGTCTGCCCAGTTTACTTCCTGGTACAATGCCACAAACCCAGTGATCTTTGGTTTCCCAGCACTTCTTCAAAAAGCTCTCTCATGCTTTCTGAACTCCATTCTGGTTTCTGCTACTCTCACGATTTCCATGGTTGTTCCTATAGACAACCTTTTATCAAAAGGCCCATTATCTGATAATATCAATTACTCTTCAAAAGAAAAAAATTATGGACATAGGCCCATCTTCTGTTATCCAGAAAAACTTATTAACCAAAAGTTTCATAAAATTGGTTATCTGGAAAAAAAAATCCTTCCATTATCTGTAATTTCCATTATTCAGAGCAAAGCCTGATCACAGCACTTCCAAATTAAAGATACTATATATCCTTTTCTGTAAAGAAATATTTTCCAGTTTACTCCTGGATCTATCATCTGAGTTTCACATCATGACCTCTTGACTGAGCATCCTTTTAACTGAAAAAAATGTTTGCTTCTCATGCCCATTTGAATATCTTTAATCACATCTCTTGTCTTTCCTCTTCTTCAGAGTATAAACATTTAGGATCTTAATTCACGTTAAATTTATCAATTTATTACTCTTCATTTTCACTAGCATTCAAGGTGAGGAACAGCACAAGAAAAACAAATGATTATCAGAAATAACAAAAAATAAATAAATATCACATAACAGAATAATCATACTAAAAATTAAAATCAAAGCACAAAATATATTCCAAAATAATGAAATCACATACCATTACAGTATATCATAATACAAATCACAATAGGAAATGTCAGCAATATTATTAAAGGTCCATAACTCAAGAAAGAACCAGGTCTTCAAAATACAGCAGAAAGATAATTTATCATTCTGCTGATGAATTTCAGTTGGAAGCTAATTCCAGAGTTTTGACAGAATACAAAAAAAGGATCTCCAATAGCTACAAGCCAATCATGCCTTTTTAACTGAAGAAATACTCAATAAATAAGCTTCCTAAGACTTATGTGATCTCTCTGGCATATAAATCTACACCATTTTGGTAGCCCTTCCTTAATTGCCTCTATTTGGTCTATAAATTTGATCATGTAAACCTCATATTGTATAAGGTGCATTGGCTCCCAGTAGAATCTTATGTTACATTTAAAAGCCTCTGCTGGTTTTAAAATGTTTGCACAGAGGTGAGCCAGAATATTTATCTTGCTTATCATATATACTGAGCAGACAACTAAGATCATTTCAAAAAGGACTGCTGAATATTCTGCCACCTTCTAGAGCCTACATCTTTAATAATCTTTAAGAGACAGAGAGAAGATGGAGGCGGTCCAGAGAAGGACGACCAAAAAGGTGGAAGGTCTTCATCAAATGACTTATGAGGAGAGATTGAAGAATCTAAATATGTACACCCTGGAGGAAAGGAGGAGCAGAGGTGATATGATACAGACTTTCAGATACTTGAAAGGTTTTAATGATCCAAAGACAACGACAAACCTTTTCCATTGGAAAAAAATCAGCAGAACCAGGGGTCACGATTTGAAGCTCCAGGGAGGAAGATTTAGAACCAATGTTAGGAAGTATTTCTTCACGGAGAGGGTGGTGGATGCCTGGAATGCCCTTCCGGAGGAAGTGGTGAAGACCAGAACTGTGAAGGACTTCAAAGGGGCGTGGGATAAACACTGTGGATCCATAAAGTCAAGAGGCCGTCAATGAAGAGTGGGTGGCTCGCCAGAATGACGGCTACTGCCTGGAGATAATACCCTTATTCAATAAACATACACATGGTTACTGTGACTCCAACATCACTCTAAGCTTCAACAGCAAGAGGAAATGTGGAAAAAAGGATTTGCACTCACAAAGCGGGGAGTAGCTGGCTTGTTACGGCGGTTACTACCCCAAACCAAATAAGACTGATACTTCACGCATATCCAGCATAGCTCTCTGCTTCAACGGCAGGGGAGAAGAAAAACTGATACTTCACGCATATCCAGCATAGCTCTCTGCTTCAACGGCAGGGGAGAAGAAAAACTGATACTTCACGCATATCCAGCATAGCTCCCTGCTTCAACGGCAGGGGAGAAGAAAAACAACCAATAAGGGCTGAATAACATAGTCTGAGTAAAACAAATAAGCATGGGTGTAGCTTGCTTATTGCGGCGGTTACTACCCCTACTACCCCTAACTAATCAAGCTTGATATTTCACTTGGATGCAGCTCCATCACTGCTCTCTACATTAATGGTGGGGGTGGAAGAGAAATAGAACCAAAGAGCTAAGAGAAACAAATAAGTATGAGAAAAAAATGTGTGAAGCTTTCTGGGCAGACTGGATAGGCCGTTTGGTCTTCTTCTGCCATCATTTCTATGTTTCTATATATGTTTCTATAATACACCATAGTAGGCTTTTAGAGGTCCATATTAAGAATATTTGGGCATTCAGTCAGCTATATTTTAGCCTTACTAATGACCTAGATTCATCAAATCTCTATAAATATAGCAAAAATAGTACCTGTGATAAAAAAAGGGTGTGTTTAGGCTAATTTGCCATCTGCCGCATTGCATAGGTAAATACCGCACAAGGCGTTGAGTCAGCACACATGGCGTTGTGTTATTGCATGGCGCATCGCGTCAGGACATGGCACAACATTTTATACGGCTAGCGTAAATTAGTGTGTGGTGAAGTCTATATCCCAGCTTCCTGCAGCTGCCTCTTTGAGGGTATGTCAGGAGTCTGGAGAGAAGAGGTAGGTAGGTGCTGTTGGTGGCTAGCCGGAGGTTCTTTATAGTGATTACTGAGTGAGTTGTTTTGTTTTCTGCTGCCATCTGTTTCCCTTTGCTATGGTCTCTTGTCTTCTTTGTTGGAGTAAAAGTTTTTATTAGTCCAGTCTGACTGTCTGTCTTTTGGTGTGGAGGAGTGTGGAGAAGTGGAGTGATGTTAGAGAAGTGTGGAGGAATGAGGAGCAGTGGTGGTGGAGATGTGGCGTGAGGAGATGAGGTGGTGGAGAAGTGTGGAGGAGTGAGGAAGAGAAGTGGTGGTGGAGTGAGGAGTGGAGGACTGTTGGTGGATGAGTGGTGTTTGTGGTGAGGAGGAGTGAGGAGAATGGAGCGTGAGAGGCATGGGGAGAGAGGAGAGGGGAGGCGAGAGGAGGGAGGAAAGGATGCAGGAGGACGAGGGCAGAAATGCTGCTATGTCTTCTCCTGAGCCTCCTGCCTCCATGCTGCACTCTTTGTTCCTGATGCTGCTGCCTTCACTTGAACTCTGCTGCCTTGCCCCTTAGGCTGTCCCCTTGAGTGCACTCTTTCAACATGGACTGTCTGGGGCCTTTTCCTAGCCATCACACAGCAGGGCTGTTATCAGCTCCAATATTAGAGCTATACTTGTAGCTATTGGGAAGCCACTTCTGCTTTCTATGGTCTTTGTTGTAATCATGATTGTGCCAAAAGGATAAGATGCTAAGCCTGTATATGTAATGATGCCCTTTCAAAAAATGTATGTACAGGTCTATGCAGAATGTGCTATGCATATAATGTACAATGTTTTGTGCTATTTGCTATCTTGTCCTTGCAGATTGTGATTACCTAAGACTTTGACTTGATTTCAAACAGTGGCCTACATATCTTCCCTAATAAAGTGGTCACTGGTTTGAAAAATCACTTCCTGGTTGGCTCCATTCATTGTGCGGTTTTTGTGTAAAGGGTTCACTAGATACAAGATTTGCCTTCCACATGACCTTGCATGCTAGAATGCCCTGGCACATTCCAAGCAGCCACGACCATATGGTCTAGGCTATAGGAGTGACGGAGTATTGTCATATCGAGAATGTCCACAGGTAAACAGCAAAGTTCTAGAGGGCTGCTGCTGCTTGGGACCAGCCAGCCTACCACAGACTGGCTGACACCCCTGTACTGGCATGGCTTAGGGATCTGTATAATACATGTAAGTTAAGGATGACATTACAGGTACCATCCAGATCAAGAACGAAACACACTACAGGGATGAGCAGTCAGTCAGTGGAAGGCTGCCTGGTCCCAAACAGCAGCAGCCCTCTAGGCCCTCTGCTCTTCACCTGTGGACATTCTCGATAAGACACTACTCCTCCCTAGTTATCACACAGCAGCTGACTGGTTTTCAGATATCATCAGATTTAACCTTGTATCAATGGGTTCTGGTAGAAAACTACTTTTGCTACTTGGGTGGCAAAGTATTTGTGAATTATAACCTAGGTGATCATTTTTAACTTTAAATCAGGGGTCCCCAAATCTATCCAATTTTCAGAACTTCCACAATGAAGTTGCTTGGGATATATTTCCATGCACTGCCTCCATTGTGTGTAAATATAGTTCATGCATATTCTGTAGAAATGCTGAAAACTAGACTAGGTAATGGCCTTCAAGGACCAGGTTTGGAGAACTCTGCTTTAAAGAACCACAGTTGTTTTTCACCAAAATCCACTTATTTGGGATCAAACCTGACAGGGTGGCCTTGAAGCAACCAAACTGGGGTAGGACTGGCTGGGTCTCCAAACTTTACAAAGTCATCTGCATGTTTCCAAGGTTAAGAAAGGGCTATAATAGTGCTAACTCTGATATACATTTACGACAAAAGAGATTACTTTAAAAAAATATCCATCCACATGCAGCAATATTAAAATATTCAGAAAAAATAGGGGGCCAATCAAAAATTTAGGAGGTAGAGGAAACTTTCCTGTTTTCTTTTCTTTTGTATTGTCCTTACTTTGGTTTTGCTTCTTTTCCTTTTCAATTCTAACTCTTACCCTCCCCTGCCGTCTCTGTTCTTCCCACAACCTTTTTTCTTTTCCTTTTTTTCACTGTCCTCCAATCCCCCACCTTAGAATACTAAAACATCACCTACTGGAGTAACAAAACAAGCCAGACTGCTACAAATCTCTAAAGAGAACCTACGGCTAGAATTTACTGCACCTTAATCACACACAGGCAGAACACAGACTGACCCCTATCTAACACAGAAATAAGGGACTACAAATTAGAAACATGCAGACAAAATCAAAACAGAAAGCCGAAGAAACCACACTGTGAACAGTGGAACTCTAAAGAAAGAGCAAAATACAAAAATATAAGAAATGCACGTTAACAGATGGCATATACTGTATATATATATTTTTTTACCTTTGTTATCTAATCTTTTATTTTCTAATCAGTTGGTGGCAATCTTTTTCTTCCACTTTTCCCTTGTTGGTCTTTTACTAATTCCTTTTTTAGGATCTCTCTTCTCTTTCTGTTTCTTCCCTTCCTCCCTCATACAAAAACACAGGCTCTCATTCACACACAAGTTCTCACTCTCTGATGCCTTCCCACCCACCCACACAAACTCTTACTCTCACAAGCTCTCACTCTCATATGCTCTCCCAAACACACACAAGTTCTTACTCTCATATGTTCTCCCACATATACATATAAAACTCATTCACATGGTCTGACACACACACACTAGCTTCCACCCTCACATGTACTTCCATCTACACACACATAAGCCCTCACTCTCACATGATCTCCCACACAAACTCTCACTTTCACATGCTATCACATACACACACACAAAGCTCTCTGACATACACACACATACAGTACATGCACATAAGCTCACTCTAACATGCTCTCCCATACGCACACAGGCTCCCACTCTCACACACGTATCCAGGCCCTCTTCTTCAACCATCACCAGACCCCTTCTTCAGCCCCCATGGGCAGGTATACTCGACAGCCTCCCTGCAGCAGGGCTCCTTCAGCAGCCGCTGGGAAGGTATCCACAGTGGCCTTGCTGCAGCAGGCCTCATTTGGCTGCCGCGGGGATGGAATCCATGGTGGTTGTGCTTCTGCAGGCCTTCTCCAAGCTGCCATGAGATGGGATCCAGGGCAGCCTCGCTGCAGCAGGCCCTCTAGTTTGCCACCATGGTATGAGATCCGTAGCACCCTTGCTGAATCAGGTTCTATCCTTTGCTGCTGCAGGATAGGATCTCTGGTAGCCTTGCTGCAGCAGACTCTTCCTTTCGGCCACTGTGGGGATGGGATCCTCGGTGGCCAGTCTTCAGGCCTCTTTCGTGTCGGCTACACTACTGCATCAAAAACGATATTTTGGCCTGCGATAATTATGTCAGGCACTCAGGACAGGATGGAAAGACTTGGCAGACTGCAGCTAATACTATTTTTTTTTTTTTTTAACTTTATGGGCTGGAAGAAAGGTAAAGATAGGCTGGATTTGGCCTTTGGGCCAAAGTTTGCACATCCCTGCTCTAACTATGGCATGTTACTATTACTACGCTATTAATGTATGCTATTATGTACATAGAACTGTACAGACATGTGTAAGAGACAGACTCTAGCCCAGGGAGCTTGCAATCTAGGAGTTTTGTTTACTATAAAATGATTAAAAGCAAGAAGGCCATTAATAGGGAGAACCAAGGTTAAATTTTAAAGCAGTCTTAAAAAAGTAAATTTTTATGAGGAATTTAAATATGGCAAGGAGGGTGCTCGACACCCCAGCTCAGGAAGACTATTCCAGGCATTTGATGCAGCAATGTGAATGAGGCTGAAAAGGAAGGTGATTAAATATAAATATATGAAATGTTAGTCAGAAAGGAGAAGAGCTGTAGTAGTGAAGTCAAAGAAAGCGAATGGAAGAAAAAGAACAGGTCAAAGCAGTGATCATGCTGGCAAGCGGGGGCAGCTTTGAAGGATAAGGGTCAGAGGGGTTTATCTGTGTATATGTTAAAGTCTCCAAGGATAAGGAAACAGGAAGATTGGTCAAGAAGGAAAGCCAGAAGTCTAGGTCAGTGAGCAAAGAGAATAGGGACTTTTCAGTTATATGCAGAGGTAATGGGATAAACAGGCAGACAGAATGAGACTCAAAGGAAGAAAAGGAATGGGACTGAAGAGGAAGAAGAGGGTTGCAATTTGCTGGAGGTGTGTGGGAAGAAAGATAACATCCATGACAGAGAGCAGCAGCAAATAAAGCGATGTCTTCTGGGAAAAGACGGGTCTTAGTCAAAATGAAAAGACAGAGAGAAATGGGGGATAAAGAGCTCATGCATGTGGACAAATTTGATGGATACAAAGTAGTAGTTCTAAAAGTAACATGAGAAAGGGAGAGAAGAGAGGGGAAGAAAAAGAATAGAGGTAATGTTGGAGGGGGTTATAAGTTGAAGTGCACTGAATAGGTGGAAGTTGTCAAACAGCCAGGATTGGGAACAATATCCCCAGTAGAGAGGAGAAGAGGAAGAAAAGAGAATGGAGGAGAGAGATCTGTGAAAACAGTAATTTGAATAAGACGTCTTTAGGGACAGGTCGATGATTGGATGAGAGGAAGAAAATTCTGAGTTTCAAGAGTAGCTTTACAACAAATTACATACAAGTTCACTGAGTCCCTTCCAATGACGGTTTACAATCTAATAGGGAGAATTAGCAAGCTGCCATAGGGCTAACACATGCATTAAACAGCGTCTATTGCATGAAAAATGCTGTATATTGCATGATATAGCCCTATCGCAGTGATGCTACATGATATTCGCGATATCGCACATATTTTTGGCCAGATTCCCACTCATGTAACGATGAGCTGCTTTGCGTATCATTTGCATACATGAATTTTGCAAATTTAGGGTCATGCATCCCTAATCTTATGTAAATAAAATAATGAGGCTGACAGAATTTTGTCAGCTATGTTATGTTATTTACACCTCCAACATTTGGAGAGGATCAAGATGTGCCAGCCCGACATGGACTGTGTTTCGGCAACTGCCTTCTTCAAGGGCCAAATATATGCTTAGTAGCTTCAGTGGCATTTCACAGACTTGCCGGTAGTGCGCACTCCAAATGTTGAATCTACGGGTGTTTCTTCGTATTTCTCAAGCTAAGTAGCAATATCATTCAAAGTTGTCAACACAATGAAAATTACTCTATAATTGAACTTTGGATTCACCAAGCATACAAAATTAATTTATGACCTATGATTATTCCAATGGTGTATAAAGTTATGCTAAACAGCACTGACATTTACGCCCTTGTATGACGCCTATAAAATGTTACAAAAAAATCATGACTCATGGTGATATATTACTTTTGTAACTTTAGGTACTTTAGCCTTTTTTGTTACTGCTATTGTCTTATACGGCTATTACCTTACTCTAATTGATTTCTGAGAGAGTTTCGGTGATTCTATACTTTATCCCTGACAGCTATGCTAGTCATTTTGACAACATCCTCTGGCAACAGATTCCACAGATTGATGGTGAGTTATGTGAAAGTATTTCTATGATTTTTTAAAATCTGTTGGTTGTTTATAGAGCGTCTGCTTGTCTTAAATCATTTGAAAGGGTAAAGAACCATCCCTTATTTGTTTATTTTAGTTTAGTTTCCGCCCACCTAACAATATTATAAATTATCTTGTTTTGTGCACATGCATTAGTGTATGCATATACATAAACACACACATTTTTGCATTTTATAGAGAATATATTCACTATGTTCCTTACCTTTGTTCATTATTTTAATACTCGTTGCTATCATATTTATTGACAATCACTCAGTATCTACAAAAGAGTACAACATAAGGCTGAAAAGTAATAAAATTATGAGCTCTAGAATTAAAAGAAAAGCTAAAATAAACCAGGACTGTGATATTTTATTTTACATATAATCTTAAGTTTTATGTTACACATAGTAGGTTTATATGCTTCTTAACCTTTAATAAAACTGGATTCTGGGATACTTATGCCTAAACAAAATTAATTTCTTTCAACATACCCTAGAGGTAGAAAGTGTGCACATGAAAATTTTAAATTGCAATGCAAAAACTTTAATTCAATCCTTATGACTTCTGTAAAAATAATTGAGATAGCAAAACACAAGAATATAATAATTTTATTTAAAACAGCCAGGTTGCTTCAGTCATACAGTTAATCAGAAGAACACAGGTCTAAGGTAGAACCAGTTTCTCTGAGCCTTTATAAAGCAAAATTAATTTCTACAAGTCTGTATAATTTAGACCTCACAGTTCTGTACATTTTCAGTCTCTTAGTCCTGTCGGAGAGAAGTAGTATTTGTGTGTGTCATTTTGAATATGATGTGCACAGGTCACTGGATAAAGGATGTAGTACTGATCACACTCACAAAAATAACTGAATGACCTAATAACATATAATATGATGGCAATCTAATCTTCCTCTAGGCCAATCTAATCTTCCCACTATCTTTTTCTGTTGCAATATATCAGAGTCTACCTGATCTTTGGTTTTACCTTGATTTCCTCCTAAGGATCATCTATGCTTATCACATGCTTTCTTGAATTCAGTTACTGTTCTGGCCTCCACTAGGAGCAATTTTACAATCGCCACCCTGAAAAATTTTATTTTCCTTGCGTTACTTCTAAGTCTACCACCTTTGAGCCTCGTATCATGATCTCTTGGTTCTACAACTTCCTTTCCATTATTTAAATCTTTGAGATATATGACTGTTTCATTCTTATCCACCCCCCTTTTTTTCTTGTCCTCTTGTGTATATATATATATATATATATATATTTAGGTCTTTGAATCTCATTTCACCAGGGCTTACAGTGAAGCCACTGAACCATACTGGTAGCCTCTCTAAACTACTTCTATATCCATTACAGAGATGGGCTCCAGAACTGGACAATGCTCCAGATGAGATCTCAATGATTTATTTTTTTTTTTTTACTAGTGATTTCTCTGTCCCTCTATGCACCTTAGCTTACCTTTGGATGTTGCTTGTCACAGTTTATTAAGCTTGAGATTAGCAGATATGATCTCCATCTCTCTCTCCTCTTTGGTACCTTGCCCCCTATCATGTACTGACATTTTTTTTATTTGCAGTAAATCTTAGTGGGTACATGCTTCACCATCACTCAAAACTCTTTAAATTACTTCTAATTTCGAATATTCTGTGAAGAGTGCTACCTTGTTGCACATATTGGGGTAGATTTTAAATACTTGCGCGATCGCGTACTTTTGTTCGCGCACCAGGCGCGAACAAAAGTACGCTGGATTTTATAAGATACGCGCGTAGCCGCGCGTATCTTATAAAATCTGGGGTCAGCGCGCGCAAGGGGGTGCACATTTGTGCTACCTGCGCGCGCCGAGCCCAGCGCGCGCTGCCTGTTCCCTCCGAGGCCGCTCCGATTTCGGAGCGGCCTCGGAGGGAACTTTCCTTCACCCTCCCCCCACCTTCCCCTCCCTTCCCCTACCTAACCCACCCCCCCCAGCCCTATCTAAACACCCCCCCCCTACCTTTGTCGGCAAAGTTACGCCTGCTGAAAGCAGGCGTAACTTTGCGCGTGTCGGCTGGCAGCCCCGTTCCGTCCTTCGGGCCTGGGGCTGGTCCAGAGGCCTCGACCACGCCCCCGGGCCGGCGCCACACCCCCAGGCCCGTCCCCGAAACGCCGCAGCACGCCCCCGAAACGCTGCGTCGTTTCGGGAACGCCCCGGACACGCCCCCTCCCGCCCCTTTTCGAAAGCCCCGGGACTTACATGTGTCCCGGGGCTTTATGCGTGCCGGCGGCCTATGCAAAATAGGCGCGCCGGCGAGTGAGGGCCTTACGCGCGCAGGGCTTTTAAAATCTGCCCCATTAGTTTTATCTGGAAAAACAAACCTTTCCTTCTAAACCTTTCATCATCATCGTTTATTTATGATACACCTTTTGAGCCAGGGAGTTCAAGGTGTGTTACAGATGCATAGAGAGTATAGTAACAAAATGATTATAATGTGACATGGTAAAACTATAATCTGATGGATTCAATATACTTCACTATCTTCTCTTTTAGCAGTGACTTCAGAATTAATCCAACACTGAGGTTAGACTAACTGACCTATGTAAACAAGCATCCTTCTTACACTCAGTTTTATAGACAGAGATGTCTAACCATCTCCACTCTTCCAGTATCAGTCGAGTCTCTAATAAATTGTCAGTGGCGTCATCAGAACATCTCTATACCCCTTAATTTCCTATGATGTACTTTATCTGGCCCCACCACTTTGTCCACTTTCAGTTTTGCTAGTTTCATGCAAACCATTTCTTTCCATCATCTGTTGTCCTCCTCAAACTGCTTCTTCAATAAACATTGAAATATTTGTTTTTCACTCTTTACCCTCCATACATTCCTTTCTCACCTCAAACAATTCCACAGGTTCTCTTTTCACTAACATTTTAAGGGACCTTTGTTTTCAGCTTTAATTTTATTTTCACAGGGAATTTAATAGTGTTTATTACAAGAACAAAAAGTAGTATTTATCCACAAAAACAGAAATATGACAAGTTATTTTTTTACACTGCTTATGCCCTTCCCCCAGCTGAGAAGCACATCGCCCAGTTCCTGCCTTCATCCTACTCAGAGGAGGGTCTGCAGGCAGGAGGGCCTTCTCCAAAGGGCCTGCTCCTCTGAGTACCCCTCTAAGTGACCTAAAGCTATTGATGTCTACGAAATTCTTCTGAAGGTGATGTTGGGGATTGTTGCTGTTTTGCTGCTTCATTGTTTTTGGATTATTATCTTTAGTATTTTTGATAGCAATATATGGGAATGACCTGATTGGGTAGAGGGTGGGTGGGATTTGGATGTTGGGGTTGCTCAGCCTATCCCTGCTGTGATCTTTCAGAGAAGGAATAAAGGACTGAGGTTGGTAGAGAAGCAAGAGACAGTCTTATCAGGACAAATGAGAATTTGGTAGTTACTCCTATTCAAAGATTGGTTTTGCCTAATCTCTATGTAGCTCTAAAGGGGTTACTGATTAATGTTTGTTATGCTAAAAAGAAAAATCTACCATTTTTAACTTGGTATTAGATAAGACCTTATATTTTCTGGGTATTACTGAGACTTGGTTTACTGATGTCACAGCTTGTAATGCTTTATGCCCCCGAGGTACTATTACCACCACATTAGAAAAGATAAGAGGGGAGGTAGGGTTTTAATAAGTTTCAGTTAGTATGTTTGAACACCTTATAAGTTTCTGGGGTAGAAAGCTTATTTTCAAGGATAAATTTGCAAGTTAAAGTAGGGATATTATTTATTTTATTTATTATTTTTATATACTGACATTTGATCTGAGATATCACATCGGTTTACATTCAGGTACTGTAGGTTTTTCCCTATCCCCAGAGGGCTTACAATCTAAGTTTTGTACCTGAGGCAATGGAGGGTAAAGTGACTTGCCCAAGGTCACAAGGAGCGACAGTGGGACTCGAACCCTGGTCTCCTGGTTCGTAACCCACTGTTCTAACCACTAAGCTATTCCTCCTCCCTTATGACTATTAATTTATCAACCACCTAGCCGAAATGAGGCTCAAGTAGAGCACTTGCTATTTTTGATAACAGAGGTATCTTCAACATTTGTAGATATGATTGTAATGGGATATTTCAATCTGCACTTTGATAACACAAATTTCCAATAATTAGATATCCAATCTTCTATGGTACAGATCTAATGAGAGAAACTGTTTTTTGGAGGAACCCCCTCCAATTGAACTGGGTCATAGAAAATGTATCTACTATGACCCAACTTCACTAAGCATTTACAGGGAAATCTCGATTTGAAAGTAGCTCCCAAAGCCAATACCCTTGCTTTCATCATTAACAAGGACTTCCTCCTTGATTCAATAGCTCTAGCTACATTGGGAAAAGGAGCAATTCTAAGACCCAAAAAGATGATATTCTTACTGAGGAAAAGCATTTTCATGGTCTACCGTATATAATCATGTATAAGTCGAAAAATGTATGCCAAAAAAAAATCGGCATAAATTAGCTGGCTCAACTTATACACGCGTACTGTACACGTGTTGTGCACAGCCCCCCACCCTCCCAACCCCCCAAAATTCACAGAAAGTCCAAGGTGGTCCAGCAGGGGGGCCCAGGAGCAATCTCCCATTCTCAGGCCATCGGCCACCAGTAAAACCCTCCCTCCCCCCAATGGCTGCCCTCCCTTTTCAATCCCTCCCTCCCAAACCCCCCAGACTTACCAAAGTCCCTGGTAGTCCAGAGGGGGGCCCAGGCACAATCTCCTGCGCCTGGGCCCTCCCTGTCAGCAATCAAAATGGCGTCAGCGGCACTTTGACCTTTCCATGTGACAGGGGCTACTGGTGCCATTGGCCGGCCCCTGTCACATGTCCATTGCTCCTACCATGTGACAAGGGCAGGCTGAAGGCACCAGTAGCCCCTGTCACATGAGAAGGGCAAAGGGCCGCCGGTGCCATTTTGATTGCTGGCAGCCAACAGACTGGGAGATCGCGCCCGGGCCCCCTGTTGGACCACCAAGGACTTTGGTGAGTGGGGGGAGGGAGGGATTGAACAGAGAGGGCAGCCATGGGGGGAGGGAGAGAGGGTGGTGGGCTTTAATGGGTTGGGGGAAGGAGGAGGAAACTAGCACTGACCTGTGGATAGCCATGTGGGAGGGAGGAAAGGAGTGAACCACCGTGGATAGCCAGCAGGGAGAGACAGAAGGAGTGAACCACCAGAGATAGTCATAAACCCTCTAGGTTTTACCCTAGACTTATCCATAGGTCACAGCAATTTTCTTACTTTTGCGGCCTAAAAAATGCCCTCAACTTATCCACAAGATAGACATACATGAGTGTATATGGCAGTCCTTATCGGGTTCGACGGCAAACATTAACAATAAAGTTGCCCTAGGAGAAACTTCTGTCACTGACTCATGAAAAAAAGCAGTTAAGCCCAAATTACCGGAAGACACTGAAATCTCTGGAACATTTGCTTGAAGCTCTACATTCCTCAAACAGGAACAGGTGGAATGAACTCAACAGGCATTTCAAAAAATCAAAATAAAAGTCTTTTTTAACATCTCTAACAGAGTTATTATTGAAGATATTGCAAAATTCAAAAAGTGAAGATTAAGTCTTCTAGAATGATTTTTTTAATTCTCCAACTTACAATGAAGAACTTCTTTATCCTTAATATTCCATATTACAATTCTGCAATTCTCTATAGTAACTTTATAACTTAACCATTCTTCCTCCTTGATCTCTAATTAACTATGAACAAAATCCTATCGATTAAGCAAATCATTCATAAGACAGCGCATTATCAATATGAAGAGTTAAGGTATTTTTAAGTCCCATTATAGCTGTCCATAGATTCTCAAGTGTTATCAAAGCTAGTTTTTGAGGGTCAGAATGTTGATTTCAGTGGTCCATGGGCTACTCCCATAAACTGCCACACTCACCTGCCCCAGCTGGGCTGGCCTTGCTTCTCCTCAGCGTGGTGAACGTCACCTATGAGCCATGTGACAGGATACTGCTCTTAGCCATGGAACACCACCAACTGCATGCACTGCGCCTCTCCCTAGGCGCGCGGCAGGAAAGTCCCTGCAGCCCCTAATGATGAAGTAATCGGCATAACCCTATATAAGAGCAGCTTCATGGAAGTAACTCACCTCAGCAACTAGTTCAACTACTTTCAGTAGTATGTTGCTTCTCAGTATCCAGTCTTCATTCCAGCCTTGTCTTCAGGTTGTCTTCTGTCTTCATCCCAGTCCATCTATGTTGCTCGCTTGCCCTTATCCTTGCCTGCCTCTCCATCCCTCTTCTCTTCCCTTGGACAGATATCTGGTTTGACCTCAGCATGGACTTCAGATATGATCAACCTCTGCCTGTATCTGACTATTGCCTGGACCTTGCATATGACTGATCTCTGCCTGCTTCTGACCACTGCCTGGACCTTGAATACGACTGACAGCCGCCTGCCTCTGACCATTGCCTGAACCTTGTGCACAAACTGACTGCTACCTGCCTATGACCCTAGCCAACCACGGACCTACCCTTCCACCATTAGCAGAGACCTCACCTAAGTCCTGCTGGCCCTGGCACCGAAAGGCTCAACCCAAGGGGAATGAGGCTGATATAGGCTAAGGTCCTGATGAGACTCTGCCTTGTCTGGGTCTGCCTGCCAACCTGCAGGGCTCCTCCCTGCAGGTAGTGTCAAACCTGTCTCAGCCCAGTGGTCCACAGATAAAACATAGAGCAAATGGTCACTCCTTGGGTGGCACCAGAGTCCATCCCACCAATTTGAGACAATCTCTCTGATGACCCCCAAACATGCAGACCTCTTCCCATCACCTGGAGCAAAGCTTTGGACATTTCGGACCACTAGCCTCCCATCCACACAAAATGCTGTAGTCTCTAACTCCACTTGCAGTGGACTACTGACTTGAGGGCTGGGTGAGACAGAGGTTCTTTCAAGAGCGAAAGAAGTCATTCCATCTAGCTCAACAGACCCTGAATTAACGCCTTGATTTGATGACAGCATAAAGGTCTCAATCAATGGTTGGGAAGTCAAGTAGAACTTAGGGGATCCAGATGGGTAAGACAGCATAATTCCTTTCCTCTTCTTACCCAAAAAACAACCTAGTAAGAGTCTTTCACAAAAATGAGAAAACTACTATAAAACCACAATTGTTCTTTATAGACTCCCATCTGCTATCAGGGGTGCACCCCTTTGGCACATGGTTTTGACTGTGTGCCACAGGGCTATGTTTTTGTGCTGTTTTGCGGTGCCAAAAGATGATTTCACTGCAAAATTCAATGTAGAGGCAGCAGATGGAATGCCCCAAGAGAACTTCCTAGCAAGTAGAGATAGTCAAAGAGAGCTCCTTCCTCTTTGATACCCTCTTTTGATCTTTGTAATGATTTTGCTCGTTTTTTTTGAGGATAAGATAATGCAACTAAGGAAGGAACTTTGCCTTGGTGGGGGGATTGGGGGAGGAAGCAGCTAAACAATTATTTTTGTGTGTTGAAGTTTAGTGAGGAATCACACCTCTATGTTAGTGAAGTGGAGGAGGAGGGAAAGGGGCTTTTAAGTTTGTATGGAAATGGATTCTGAAGTTATAGGTGAGACTGAAGACTGGAATGGTTTCCAGCTTTTAAATGCTGCATCATTAAAATTGATCTTGAAATCAATGAAACCTACTCAGCTGCGCAAATCATCTGCCTTGCATCCCTCCCTATAGAAGAAGAGGGCCAACTATTAGAGAGGTTAATAATCCTCTGTAATTTTTCTCTACAGGTTGGATTTTTCCCCGGATACCTTTAAAAAGATAATTGTAAAACTTTTACTTAAAAAAAGATCCACCACTGTTACAGTAGTATTGCTTCTTTACAGCACCAGAAAATCATCCCAAACCACAATTTGTCAGATTTCTAATGAAATATTTTATCAGTCACTACACCTTCAAAATGAAAATACAAGCAACAATTCAAAAGGAAAGCTATTTAAAGCCATCATAATTTCTATTTGATGATGCATTATATGAACTGCCTGAAAGGATAAGGTTGTATATTATCACTAGCAATGATATTTATATTTTGAAATGTGTAAGCCTCAAACACAATCTACAAACATAGGGCCTGATTTTCAAAAGCATTTACACCCTTAAAACTGGGTTTTACATGTGTAAATGCACTTTACCCTTAGAAGGGGGCTTTTGAAAACTGCTGCACTATATGCCATTGAATTATCAATAGGTTTTATGAGTAAATGACTTTTAAAAATTGCTACAATAGAGGGTTATAGAGGGTAATTTTCAAAAGGATTTACACATTTAAAACTGGGCTTTATGCATGTAAATACACTTTAAGCATGTAAATGAGCTTTTGAAAATTGCTTCCATATATGCTTTTACACACATAAATCCTTTTAAAATTACCTCCATAGTATGTTACATTTACATGCATAACTCCTTTGAAAATTCACCTGTGACTAGGTATGCAGATAACATTTTTTTTGTTAATACAAAGAAGGAAATAGATCTGAATTGGTATTATATTCAAGCAGCCTTTTACTGGAAAGAAATTATGCTCTTCCACATGCAGAAGTTTTGATGAACTATGACAAGCATGGTTCTTTATGACAGGCTCATGCAAAAATTGACTGCTAGTTGTCTAACAAATCAATAGAAAAACTCCCTCATCATGAGAGGCTACCCAGGTTAGGCCTCTTCAGCTTCGAAAATAGATGGCTGAAAGGAGACAGAAGTTTATAAAATCATGAGTAGGGGTGGGATTAGTAAATAAAGGATGGCTTTTTACTCTTTCAAATATTTACCCATTCCACCCCAGTCATGGTTTTAAAAACTTCTATCAGGATTGTGTACCTTTACTTTAAAATTCTAGGTCATTACATGACTATGTGGCAAAATATCAGCCATTACATTTTGACCACACCAATAATCATTTTTTAACTGTACAGCCCTACAATGATATGCCTTACTAAAGTACTGACAATCAAAGCCTGTCCTCTAGTCATTGGGAAAAGATTTCATTGAAAATAAAAATCAGTACAAATTATTACCATGGTCTTGGCTTTTTCTCTTCTTTTTTTCCCCTTTGATCTTAATCTGTATCTTAATCAGGTATTCACCAGTGAATTAACACAGCTACTTTTACTATATCAGGGGACATATATTTAACTAATATCACTTATATGCCAAAATAAAATTAACTGTCTTGAACTACATACCTTGTGGATTTCTGAAATACTGACTTTTTACTAGTCTCCACTGATTGATTAATGTAATGATCCTAGGATTCTGTGGCCACTGATGGGAAAAACTGCATAATTTTTGCAGCATAATTTAAAACCTACTGTAACTAAGGGCCAGTCAGAGAATGGCCCCATGACAGGCCAACTCACCCATGAATGCCACCACCCTGCCGACCTGGACCCCACCATGTTCCTCCATAGGGGCATGCACATGCACCCCTGCACTCTGAATAGGCTCCACGGTGGGAACCAGAGCCTACCCAGCCACACTCTCCTGCCTTGTGTAGTGAGTGTTGCTTGCCTCATCCTGCTCCAGTCTTGTCTCCCCCTACTCTGATCCTAGTCCTGCCTCCATTTCCTGCCTGGTTCCTCTGGTCCTGGCTTTAATCTCTGCTCAAACTTTGACTACTCTCTTTCCTGCCGCTTGGACCTGATCACTGTTTCGGATGTTGATGGACCCCTGGTCTGACCCAGCATGGCAATTTCTTATGTTCTTATTACATGCTTTTGCAGTAATACATTTCCCAGCATGCCTCAGAGTCCCAACATGTTTTAACACTTCTGCATCATTTCCAGCAGCTATTTTGTGCCAAAATTAGAGCTTGCTAGATTTTGTTGTCATGGTCATTATTCCATCTCAAGTCAGTGTCTCTAAATGGGTATGCTGGGTCTAGTCTCAATCTCTCAAATTTATCACTGGCATTCTTCACGATACTTGCATTATGCTAAACAGCGCATAATCAGGTGAATTTTAAAAAGGTTTGGTGAAAAAGGGACAGGGCATGGTCTGGGCAGAACATGGGCAGGCTGGGTCTGCAGCATGAATCAAGCACATAAGTATTTAAATGCACAAGCGCACACTGGGGTCCCCTACCGCATAACTTTACTTCTGCTACGGATTGAGTGTAAGTCATGTAAAAAAAAAAAAAATACGCTAGTTAGCAGAGTTTAAAGGGTCATGATAATACAGTGAAAGGGAGACAAGTTAGCTAGGGGGTTTAGGAAGTTTTCTCCTCTACTGGGGCAAACTGGGAGCGAAATGGGAAAAAGGCAAATTGCGTCATCGCACGTACCTACTAAAATTCCCCCCACTTACGTGCTCAGGACAGCATTCGCATGCACATGCGTGTGTCAATATAAAATTGTGCGTGCATGTACACACGAATAGCCGATTTTATAATGCGCGTGCAAATATGCGTATATACGTGCAAATTTTATAAAATCGGCACGTCCATGCATGCATCTTAAATTTTACTTCAACTTGTAATATAAGTAACAATCTAGGTGCCCTTGAAAGTTCTTTTTAATCAGTATAGGAGCACCCATTAATTCTACCATCTCTGTCACATTTTCCTGCATGTTTCTCTCCATCCATAAGAACAATCAACAAACAGAATAGTCGCTTGACACTGACATTTCTATCAGAAATGCCTCTCTTATGATTTTATCCTTTATTATTATTTCTGCTTTTGTCACCAGTCTTTTAATCTGTTGATAGAGATGCTCACCTTTTAACCCTTCAAAACAATCAACTTACTGACCTTCTGTGACGACTTCCTTAGTTATCTATATTGTTCTCACTCTTATTTTCATCATTGTTTGTTTTGTTGAATATACAGCATAGTCTTCAGTACTTTGCAAAAAAAAAAACAAGTCCTTTAACAATAAAAAAAAATTCCATGAAGTTATAGTTACATAACTACACCAAAAAGATATAGCCTTATCTAATTAGATCACCCACTCCCCCCAAAATACAATGTTTCCAACTCTTCCATAATGGAAAAAAACATGATGCAGGGAGCCTCGACCAGGATGCAAGTCCAGCCGGACAGCTCAGACCCTCTCCCCAGCCCCCGAAAAAATATGCTGAAAAATACTGAAAGTAGAAATAAACAGGCTGCAGTTTCTATTTAATATAACAGCATAAGAAAACATAAAAATCTGTTCCCGGGCCAATAACTTGGTGACTCGAAAAAACCGGGTCCACACCCCAGATCCATCTGCCGTGAACAAGCAAGGTGGCACATCCAAAACTCGACTCCCCACCATGTTTCCAAGCAAGGGGGCTCTACATCCCAGGCGTAGTACCCATCCTTTCAGGCAACATGCCCTTTCCGTCAGCCCTGCGGCTGACCTAGCTTCATGAGACAGCTCCAACCTGTTCGATAGCGCCCCATTGGCCCGGGTACCCACCCACAAGCATGAAGCAATGCTTGCACTTGGCTCATGCTCCCCCACCACCAAGATCAGCTGCGGCCATCCTCTATGTATGTCAAACCTGCCCTAAGGGCCCTCCTGTAAGTAAGTCATTGTTAAACAGGTCGTAACCAGTATCAGACAAATGCATTTGTCTCACCAGTACAGACCCTCACAATTATTGTTCGCCCACTCATGCAGTATCTGCCAGTCCCCCAAGCACCCCATCCATATCCCGATTTGCCTTTTTAATTTTTTATGCCCCTGACCCCATAACTTCTGATCGTTGTATTTTATACGTGGGATAATGTCCGACCAGAAAAGGCATGCTCTTGGGAACCATGAACTTAAATCAAAAAGGTCCATTTTTTACCTGCCGCAATAATTGTCTACAAGACATATCCCTCAGATTGTTACCCCCAAGGCGTACAATTATAATGTTCGGCAACACAAATGAATCCCTCTTGGACTGTAGACTAGGTAGAAGTTGGCCCCAGCGCATTCCGTGCTTTCCCATCCATAACGATGCGGATACAGCCCCAAAAGCAGTCTGTATCCGCACTCCCATGTCCTTTTGGCTGCCCAATGAAAGAAGGAATGTCCCATGATCCAAACCTGTACCTATATGTGAAAAACTTTGTTAGATGATGTGAAAAGGCATGTGTGTCCAATCTAACATAGGAGTTCACCGCAGAAGAACACCACCTGCCTATCTGCTGTATCGCCTCGGTGCCCAATCCAGCCTGGGCCACACTGGTGGCGGCCCCGATTCGGAACGAGTGTGTCCCAAAATTGCCTGCGTCCAGGCCTGCCCTGCTCAGCACCAGCTTCAGGATTGCCAAGATATGGAATAGGTGGTGATGTCCTTTCTTGGATTACAAACTGGCTAAAAGACAGGAAACAGAGAGTAGGATTAAAGTAGGAGGGACAGTGGAGTGCCTCAGGGATCTGTATTGGGACCCTTACTGTTCAATATATTTATAAATGATCTGGAAAGAAATACGACGAGTGAGGTAATCAAATTTGCAGATGATACAAAATTGTTCAGAGTAGTTAAATCACAAGCAGATTGTGATAAATTGCAGGAAGACCTTGTGAGACTGGAAAATTGGGCATCGAAATGGCAGATGAAATTTAATGTGGATAAGTGCAAGGTGATGCATATAGGGAAAAATAACCCATGCTATAGTTACACAATGTTAGGTCCCAAGAAAGAGATCTAGGCATCATAGTGGATAACACATTGAAATTGTCGGTTCAGTGTGCTGCAGCATTCAAAAAAGGAAACAGAATGTTGGGAAATATTAGAAAGGGAATGGTGAATAAAACAGAAAATGTCATAATGCCTCTGTATCGCTCCATGGTGAGACCGCACCTTCAATACTGTGTACAATTCTGGTCGCCGCATCTCAAAAAAGATATAGTTGCGATGGCGAAGGTACAGAGAAGGGTGACCAAAATGATAAGAGGAATGGAACAGCTCCCCTATGAGGAAAGACTAAAGAGGTTAGGACTTTTCAGCTTGGAGAAGAGATGGCTGAGGGGGGATATGATAGAGGTGTTTAAAATCATGAGAGGTCTAGAATGGGTAGATGTGAATCAGTTATTTACTCTTTCAGATAATAGAAAGACTAGGGGGCACTCCATGAAGTTAGCATGGGGCACATTTAAAACTAATAGGAGAAAGTTCTTTTTCACTCAACGCACAATTAAACTCTGGAATTTGTTGCCAGAGGATGTGGTTAGTGCAGTTAGTGTAGCTGTGTTTAAAAAAAGGATTGGATAAGTTCTTGGAGGAGAAGTCCATTACCTGCTATTAATTAAGTTGACTTAGAAAATAGCCACTGCTATTTCTAGCAACAGTAACATGGAATAGACTTAGTTTTTGGGTACTTCCCAGGTTCTTATGGTCTGGATTGGCCACTGTTGGAAACAGGATGCTGGGCTTGATGGCCCCTTGGTCTGACCCAGTATGGCATGTTCTTATGTTCTTAACTGGTACCTTGAGAGTGGGATTTGATTTTCGTGCACTAGTAAATGGTCCATCCCCGGTTGGTCGAACGGCCATTAATGCCTCTAAATTTGTAACTGGGCAAGCCATCTGAGTGCAAGTGTCACCCCCCCCCCCCCAACCCATTTGATTGTTTTTTGACCTCCGTATGAGTATGTTCAGCTTATGACCAGATTTCTTTACATTCTTGATAAGAATGCCTGTACCACCCTGGTCACACTTAGAGGCTGCCTCCAAGTTGCCTATGTGTAATGCGCCGAAGAAGGCAAGCGAAAAAGCAAGGCAAAATAGGCAGGTTTCAAATTCCGAGTCACATATGTCGTGCAAAACATATCACAATTGTACAAGCAGATTGTGTGTTATGGGATGCCTCCCGTCCCTTTTTGCCCCCATTTTCCTGGCCCAACCCTTCATCATCTTTTTCACCAGGAATCCTTTAGTAGGGTCCCCCCAGCCTTGGGCCCCCATAAAAAAGGCGAGCACGGCTAGCTGTTTCACAACCTTACCCCTGGACAGCCCAGTGTCCTTTGTCCTTGAAACATAGGCCACAATTAGGTCATCTGATAGAGGTCCAGCCTCCCAGCCGTGTTGATTTAGAAAGGAGAATATCCTCGCAAATCCCCTGCAGTAGGTATCACAAGACGCGGGGGCCACTGATAGTTGCAGCAGGTCTACAGTGGTCGGAATCCAATTGACCATAGATGCTCCGGTACTGGTATTCCTGCCTCATCGGCCCCAAGTACCTGATTTCGAAATAAAGTCCATTTAGCGCGAGCTAGTGAATCAGCCACATCGCTGCGCACCCCGGGCACATGGCACACTCTAACCGTGGTGTTGATGAGGAGGCTGAGCACCATCTGCCTCAAGAGCTCAGCCACCCTTGGGAATTTTGCCGACTGCTTGCTCAATATATAAATCACAGCTTGATTATCGTACCAGAACACAATATGCTTATCTCGCAATCTGTCTGCCAATAGTATCAGCATTACCAATATGGAGAATAGCTCAAGGAATTTGATGTTTACTGTTAACCCCCAACTCGACCCAAGAGGCAGGCCATGGCAATGCACACCAAGCACCTTGACAGTATAATCCAAATCCCCAACCTCCTGAAGCATTTGTATGTACGTCCACATCATGGCTGGGGCTCCTGCCATGATGTGGGCTTCTGCCATACAGATACGCCATTGTAATCATTCAAGAAGGCAGACCATATGTTTAAATTGTCTCTCAGAGGCTTTGATATTCTGAAAGTGATGTGAGCAGTGTATCCCAGCCGTGGCAGCTGCCAACCTTCGCAAGAACGCTCTTCCCATAGGAATCATCCTGCAAGCAAAGTTAAGGTTGCCCAAAAAGGACTGGACCTCTTGAAGTGTCAGCTGTATTGGCTTACGTGGTGCGTTCCAAGATGTCACGCAGTTTTTGCAACTTGTCATCAGGAAGTCTGGATATCATTCTCTTGGAGTCCAGCTCAATGCCCAGAAAACACATGGTGATAGCTGGGCCTTCGGTCTTCTCCTGAGCCAAAAGTACACCAAAGTGCTTGAAACATACAGAGCGGGCACGCTGCAGCCCCTGTTCCTGCTGGTGCAATGAAAAGGAAGATGTCAAGGCAGTGAATGATATTGTCCATACCCGCTACTCTCGCAGTTACCCAGGGCAAAAAGGAACTGAATGACTTGAAATAGGCACAGGATATGGAGCACCCCATGGGCATACACTTGTCAAAGTAAAATTACCCACGGAACTTGAATCCTGGCAGCAGGAAACTAGATAGATGGACTGGTAACAGATAGAATGCCGATTCAATGTCAGTTTTTGTTATCATCACCGCCCTCCCACACCTCCTCAGGAGGGATATTGCTCTGTAGAAAGAAGCATATTGCATGGAACATTCTTCCTGTGGCAAATGGTCATTAACGGAGGACCCCACAGGGTAAGAAAGTTTCTGAATAAGCCTATATTTTACCCGATCCTTTTTTTGGGACCACAGACAGAGGCGATAACACCATCTCATGGAAAGGGGATGTGGAGAAAGGACTGTCATTCTGCCCAGAGACAGTTCCGTGTCAATTTGTCTTGCGCAATCTCGGTGTGGCACATCATGGATGAGGCATTGCTAGCCATAGAGTTGTTAATATAACCTTGGTAAGGGATTCTGAACCCATCCTGAAAACCCTGCACAATCCTTGCCGCTTCATCGTGCCTGGGGTATAGGGCAAGCCAGTCCAAGATTCAACTCAATCTGATCAGCGAGGGAACTTTCTGAAATCCCTGGACTTCATTTTCCCAGAGCAGAACTCCTGCTCATGGATTTCTTCATACACCGACTTGCCGGATGGTGAACCGCGCAAATCAAGCAAACATGCTTGAATTTTCAATCCTTAAAGGCACAAGATGAGTTGTTAAAGTGCCAGCAAGTGTTGCTCGGAGTATTTGAAGACCCGGCGGGTGCTGCCATTGAGTAGGCAGGTTTTGTTGATGATCAACTGTGAACCCCTGCATTACTCACCTTATTTGACATCTGCTTCAACTACAGACACATCCTGTGTTCTCCAGGACATAAAGCGATTGTCCTCCATCTTGTTCCTGAAACGCTCATCATAATTTAGCCAGGCCCACCCTTCGTATTCCCTGTAGGCCTCCAAAATTATGTCGGTGTAACTGAGCATTGGGCCACATTTTGAGGGGCATCCTGGGTAACAACACTCATCATTCTAAGTAATGCTCGCATCCAATTTATTATGTTCTGTGGTATCTTCATGTCATTGCCTGGCAGTGGATCATCAATCTTGTCCTCTCTCTTGTCGTGTGGCTTCCGCCTTCCTTCCATAAGCCTGAAGATGTGTATATATCTCCATTTCTTTATCCTCCTGTGCGGCATTTTACACATGGTCTCCCATAACTGGGATAAATTTGTCAGTGCCGGAGGGGCCTTTTGCTGCTTCCTCAGATGCCATACCCGGCCTAGCAGAACTGTCCTCCTCCGAACTCTGGGAATCAGAATACATACTACAACTACTGGAGCTGGAACCGTTTTTGTGCTTCAGTTTTCTCTTCCTCCTTTTTTTTTTTGTCGCTTGTGTCACTTCTGCCCCGCCCCCGGGTGACTGAAGAGGAACCTGCACCTTCCCCCCCGACAACTCACCTCTTAGTTGCTCCCAGTTCTGGTCAGCTGCTCCAGTCTCCAGAGGACTTGCCCCCATTGTAAGCTGCGTGTCCGCTGGACCTTCGCCCTGAGTTGTGGTGGTGGTGATACTTTCACTGCGTTGAGCTTCTATTTCAGGAGGTTGATTAATCCTTCCTTCGCCGCCAACCTGATGGGCTGGCATCGTGCCACTGACGTTCACCTCTGGGATACTGGTTGATCTCTCCTCACCTTCCTGAGCGAAGTGCCCATCCTGTGGCCCTTTGCCAATATCCCCAGGGGTATGGAGGATACTGAGCCCTCCCAGTGTAGCCCACTGGGGACCACTGCAGCATCGCGTGGTAACTGTGAGGATTAATGTTCTAATTATTAGGCAGGAACCACGGCCCACAAGGCCAGGCACTAGAAAGCCCTGTTCTGGAGGGAAAGCCAGTGCAATGAGGGAGGTTTAGCTGTAAAAAAGGCCATGTTGACAGTACCTGAAGCAGGAGGAAGCTCCGCTTATTAAATCGCCGTGCTGGCAAGCCAGCATGCGAGCACATTCCTGCCCAGAAATGGCAAGCTGTGCTGAATCCGCAGGGGGTTCCAAATCCACTCGCGGCTATGGCTCTTCCTTTCCTTTTCTTGCGGAATCGCTGCATCTGGCATGCCATGTGGCTCTCGCAGGTTGTCTGGATTAGAAAACTCGAGCAGCATGGCTCCTTCCTGTCTCTCCCTTCCCAATATCGAGTGATCTATTTTGTGCCACCCCAGTCCATTCTGGGCCTTGCTCTTCCCCATCCTTTGTATACTGTGTCCAGTCCCTTCACTGCCCCCCTGATCTAATCTACCAACCGTGCTCTATGTGTGGCCGGTACTGACAGCCTTCCAGCTATCCCTCTCCAGCTGGAACCTCCCTGAGCGATTCGCACCAGCAGGGTCATTGCAGGACCCTGCTATTCAGTGGATCCAGAAACCGCACCACTTCTGCCCTCTCCTCCACATGGCTCCAAAATGGCTGCCCGTTCCTTGGGGAAGCAGGGCTTTTCTCCTATCTACCTCCTCTTTTTTATTTTTTGTAAATAATTATTTCGATGGAGCGCCAGTGATGGAGAGAGTCTGCTTATGCCTTGTTCGCCCCGTCCCTGCAGAATCGCTGCAAGAAGAAAACTTTTTTTTTCAGCTGCCGCTCCGCTTCCAACACAATCAGGGAAAGAGGCCAACCCCAGGCCTCGCTGCACCCTTTAAATTGGATCCGACATCATCAGGAGTGGCCAGGGAGCTGACCGATCCCGATGACATCACTGCCGAGAACCTACCCCAAAGAGGTCAGCTCCGGGCTGCACCCATCATCAAGCGCAGCCAGGCATCGTGATGAAGTCCTCAACCAATGCAGCAGTGCAGCAGGACTCATGGCTCAGCCCCAGGTCACCTGTGGGCTCCACACATTCGGCGCAGGCCTAACTATTTCATTGCTTAACTGAACACCAAAGAAAACACATTTGTAATACTTTAAATGTGAATTCTACAAGGCAGTCTACTCCAGAAATGACACATTGCACTAAACAGACATAATGGAATTGGTTTATCTAGAATTCAATCATTTCAAGAGTTATAACACTTTATAGCCTCTGGTTGCTCATCTATATATTTTTCCAAAACTAACACAGAAAACAAAAATGTTGGGGGCTAAAAGATAATGGGTCAGATTTTAAAACCTGCGCACGGGCACAGATTTGTTCGCACAACCCGGTGTGAACAAACCTACACCTGATTTTATAACATGCGCGCGCAGCCGCGTGCATGTTATAGAATCCAGGGTCGGTGCGCGCAAGGGGGTGCACAATTGTGCAACTTGCGTGCGCCGAGCTGCGCAGCCTGCCTCCATTCACTCCGAGGCCGCTCCGAAATTGGAGTGGCCTCGGAGGGAACTTTCCTTCTGCCACCCCCCCCCCCCCGCACCTTCCCCTACCTAATCCGCCCCTCAGCCCTACCTAGAACCCCCCCTTACCTTTGTTGAAGAAGTTACGCGTGCCGGCCAACAGCCAGCCCGTGATCCCGGGCACAGCAGCAAATGGCCGCTGTGCCTGGAGGCTCAGGCCACGCCTCGCCCCAGGACTGCCCATGCCCCACCCCTTTTTGCAAGCCCCGGGACATACGTGCGTCCCGGGGCTTGCGCGCGCTGCCGAGCCTATGCAAGATAGGCTCGGCGCGCACAGGGGGAGGCAAGGGTAGGTATGAATAGAACGCTAGTAAATTCAACTAATCATGGTACACTAATAATGATTATCATCCTATTCTTATAGAAATATTTCCAGAGACATCAACTTATGCGAGAAATATGAGGCAATGTTTAAAGTTATATGATCACAACCTACTCACACCAAACAACAAAACTAACTTGCATATAGCTTATCTACAAAGGGGTCCATATTCAGTGAAATTAACGGCTGAATTTTAAATCGGACACGCACACAAATTCCAGCACTTATGCACACAAGTGCTGGGCCCTTTAAAAAGGGGCGAGCTTGGTCTGGGCGAGGAGGGGATGGAGGCAGGCCGGGGCAGCGCCATTTATCGCTGTCCCAATGACTTGCGTACCAGCAGCCAGCAGGCACACGCAACTTACTTCAGCTCTGGCCCTGAAGTAAATTAAAAAAAAAAGGATAGATAGAAAGGGATGAGGAGGTGGGGGAAGAGGGAGGAAGTTTAGGTAGGGAGGTAGGGAAGTTCCTCCCAGTCCGCTCGTAAACTGGAGCGGACTGGGACGGAACGGGAAAAGGCGTGTGCATGTTATAAAATCCAAGCGTCCATGTGCGCGTGCCAGGAACCACACGCACATGGACGCTCACGAACACCTTTTAAAATCTACCCTTTAACTTGATAATTTGTGAATTATCTGGCCAAATGCCAAGTTTTTAATATTTCTGCTACTCATCAGGCTAAATTTTGGTTGGTTAACTCATTATCCGGCTAAAATGCAGCCAGATTACATAGGGAAAATACCATGGGTGTTCCAGAACAGAGTTAAATTAGTTGGATAAGTTATACTGCTAATTCCAATATTCAGCTATCCTGCTAACTCTGGTCATGACAGAGTAGTTCTAAAGTTTGCCAAATAAAGTTATCCACCACTGAATATCCTGATAAGGTTATCTAGCTAACTTTGGGGCCGATGCAATACAGTGCGCTCAGCCGAGCGCTCTGTATAACCCGCAGTCGGACGTGGGCTAAATAGGCACTAATCCACCCCCTAATGCAATAGGGGATTAGCGCCTATTTAACGTGCGTCTGAGGCGGAGTGAATGAGAGAGCGCTCATCACATGCATGTAAATGAGCCTATTACTCATTCACTCCAATGCAAAAAAAAAAAAAAATGTGCATCTCAGACACACAGTTATCGCTCAGCTATTAACGCCTGCCTGGAGCAGGAGTTAATAACTGAGCGCATTGAAAAAAAGTACAGAAAAGCAGAAAAAACTGCTTTTCTGTACTTCTTTAAAAGTTAAAAAAGAAAAAAGAAAAAAAAAAAACCTCTGCCGGCCGCTTTGAAGACCGACGTCGATATGCCGAATTTATCAGTGTCGGTGTTCATAACCGGCAGACCGCCGGTAACCGCGGGGCCGCGTTAGCAAGGAGGCGCTGAGGTCGCCCTAGCTACCCTAGCGCGACCCCCTAATTTGCAGATAGCATGGTAAGGAGGTTGCAGGCGCCATGCATGCGTTAAGAAAGCGGGCGCTGACTTTTCAGCGCCCGCTTTCCGCATTTTTTTATAGCATCGGCCCCTTTGCAAGCCAGCCAGTAGCTGAATCTTGCCCCCCCACAATGAACATCTGCTAGAATCACCCATAATGCTACAGCTAATATTGCACGTGATCACTTCTAGCAGCTATCGAAAATGGAAAAGATATTACAGATTGTCTAGTAGATCATCATATAAAGTTGGTAATCTGAAAACCAAGGTCTAACCCCTAGAAAAGTTGAGGTTGTAATTCCACTACCAATATAAGTAGTATATTATGAATTCTGATTCAACTGTATTTAGTCACTTTCATTATGTGAGGTTTTGAAAAAATATGTAGAACTTTAACGTGCAATTTCCTGTCGCTTTCACACTGAATTCATTTTTACCACATTTTTTAATACTTTTTTTTTTTTTTTTTAAACACAGAGGGGTAGATTTTCAAAACTTATGTGCATGCGTCCATGTGCGCGCGCTACTTGGCGCATGCGATTTTATAACATGCACGCGCCGGCGCGCACGTGTTATAAAATGACGGGTCGGTATGCGCAAGGGGGGGGGGGGTAGAGTTATGCAATTACACGCAGCGACGCATCCGGGCCTTCTCCGGTTTCCTCCCAGTCCGCTCCAATTAAGGAGCGAACTGGGAGGGAACTTCCCAACCCCCAGCCTAACCTCCCTTCCCCTTCCCTATCCTAACAGGCCCGATTTTTTCATCTCACCTTTTGCTCCTGCCTCGGAGAAGGAGCAAGTTGCGCGCGCCAGCACAGCAGCAAATGACCGCTGGGCCGGGCTCCTCTAGCCCCGCCCCACTCTGCCCTTTTTTCAAGCCCCGGGACTTACATGCGTCCTGGGGGTTTACGCGCATGGCCGAGCTGTTTGAAAATCTACTGCAGGGGTTTAATTTTCAAAGCATTTATGCATGTTAAGTAGTGTAATCGCTATTATTTATATCAACACACTCATGAATTTTATGTTTTGCATGCGCATATACGCAAAAATAGGGGCCGTCTAGGGGCATTCTGGGGCGTGGCCAACAGTTGCTATTTTATATGACACGCACATTTGGCAACTTGCACACGTAATTTTACACCTGCTAATTATCGTGTGTAATTGTAATCAGACTTGTTTATTGTGTACTGTTGGCTAGGTGGGTGGTCTGGGTGAACTGGGGTAGGGGATTCATGCTTAAGAACCAAAAGGATTTCGATGACCTGGAGAAGGACTGGGTGAGCTGTTTCAATTACGTGCTCATGTTTTAAAATGTATCGACGTCCGAGCACAAACAGGATTTCACGCGAGCAAGTCCTACTTTTTTTTTTTTTCACATAGATATTTTTAAAATTGGAAGGAAAAGTACATACCTTCAATGCATTGCATATATTTGGCATAAGCACGCATATGCACATTTTATAATACACGTGTATTTGATACGTGTGGGTTACAAAATGCTTTCATAAATCTCCACGTGGCCATATACGCGCATAAATGGGGCCATGTGCAGTTGTTTGAGACTTATCCTCACAGCTATTATCTGTACGTCACAGCCATAAAGGCAAACCTGTTGCAGTTGAATGATTAATAATTCTTCAAGGAAAATCAAAACTCCCAGTTGAATGCAAATAAACAATATAGGAAGACAAGAGATGATACAAGGTTTTAGCAGATCCTGTAAGTTTTATTAAAGTGTCATGCAGTCATTCAGGAATTTACAGTAGTCTAGCATACAAAGTGAAGCAGAAATATTCTCAAAGGAAAAGCTCTAAACATTTAAAAAAAAAAAAAAAAAAAGGGGTTATATATTTCTCTCCCTTTCTATATTGTGCATTCACTTATTATTTTTTTACAATTAATTCCAAAATCTGAACCCAGCCCATTCATCTATTAACATAACCTGGAAAATAAAATAAAGCTGCCATTCCTTTACTGAAAATTACACCTGATACAGAAAGTATTTTCTTAAGAAATTATAAACTATAAGAATAGTGTCTCCAAACACTCACTTTAGTGTGTCAGATGCGCTGCACTCTGGAGACAGTTAATCTTCTAAACCTTTAAGTTAAGTTATAAGCTTGAAGGTTAACAAGCTTCAAGCTTTCAGGATGTCTAAGACTGACTGGAGGAAATGACAAAAGCAGTTCTGAAAATTTGTTTCTTGTTAACCTTATAAAGGTATCAGCTCTACTCCACCTACTTGGCTTGTTTACTTTCACTTCATTAAATTCATCATCAAACTTTAAAGCTGTATCAATCCATTTTAAATAAAGTGTTTGGCTGCCATGTTACTCTACTTGAATGCACAGAAACACAGGTTAACAAAAATGAAACAAAATAAAAATAAAAAGGAATATTGTATATTGATTTCTTTTCTTTTTATGTGTATTTAAGCTTTATTTCTATCCATTTTTAGCCAATTGGAAAGCACTTTTTTTTTTTAAATCAGATTCCACTGGTCAACATCTCTGTAGATCAAAGAAAGCCAAATGATAATTGGTGGTTTTGAATTGGGAGTTTGCATAAAGCATGAAGATGCCATGTTCTTCCTATCATTAATGCTGCAGTGATGGTGTGAGGTAGATGTTGGTCACCAAAAGTGACTGATTTTGACAGAGTCTGGTAATGATTTTGAAAAATGGTAACAACAACATAGATATTGTTTTTTTTAGCAGCAAGTTGATTTTTTTTCTTTCAGTTTTGTCCCCTGATGAAGCCAGCAGAGCGCACTGTGAATCCCACTGGAACAGTTTAATAGCAGAGTCTCTATTACTGACCATCATAATATTATAGTGGGATTTATTTTGTGCTGCCTGTAGAAAGAATTGAGACAACATATCAATTTTTAAGATAAATTCATTTATTTTGATATTATTTTGAAAATGTCAAAAGAGCAGAGCTATAGAGAAATATATATTGTGCTGTAGGTGGAAAGAGCAATGAGAACATATAGAATTATAAGAGAAATCAAATTTTTGATAAGCAGAGCCGTAGCTATCCTATGGCCGATATGGCCTCGGCCATAGGCACCATCGCGCAAAAACTATCAGACTCCAGCCTCCTCTTCCCTCTCCCTGCCCTGGCAGTAAATAGCAACGCAACCAGTGAAGCTTCGAAAGCAATCCATCTCCTCCTGCTTCCTCCCGCCGGGCCAATGAAGAACAGCATGGCACACAATTCTGACCTCCCTCTTCCCTGCTCCGGCAATAAAAAGTAGTGCTGCCCTTAGGGCAACAAAAACATTGGCTGCCTCCAACCCCCCCCACCACCACCACCATATATGTGTGTTTATGATTGAGCATGTGTGAGAGAAAGCATGGAGAAAGTTTGTATGCAACAACCCCCTCCTCTTTCCCTGCTAATCCATAACAATCTCAGGTCATCTGGAAATGAAAACTTCCCAGGTATGGACAGCAGGGGATTTTTTTTCTTTATCCTTATCAGTTTTAATTACTGGGTGATATTGACTTTTGGAAATGGCTAGTTTTTAATTATTGGATGTTCTATCCATCAGCTGTTTTGAAATATTTAAAATTTTTATTAGTATGGTTTTACTATTTATGATTTATGTTTCTTGATTTTATGTTTTATTTATTTTTATAGCTTTTATAGACCGACATTCGTGTGAAACATCATACCGGTTTACATTATAACTGTTAGGTAGAAAAGTACAAATAACAGGAGCGGGGGAGGGGATGAACAAGCAACAAGTTCTAAAGCCAGGCGGAGAAGAAAGATATAGTACAACAATAAATAAAGCTGGGGGTAGGGAGAATCATTGTTTTATGATGAATGGTGATATTTGTTTTTCCATAGTTGCACTGCATACAGTCTGGTTTGTGGTTTCCAGCAAGTTTTATTACAGTCTCTCTGATAGGAATTTGGTAAAGGTCTGTCTGTGTTCAGCATGTGTAAACAAGGAGAGGTGCTCTGCTAACTTGAAGATTTTGTGTGGGGATCTATAACAGCCTTGTTTGTTCTGTTTTCTTAACAGGAGTTGTTTTGGTGTTTAGGGCCTGGTGTAATATTTGGGATGTTGCCTTTTCATAGGTAGGATTGAATACTGGCAATTAGTGCTGTCTTGGTATGGGAAGTTTAGTATATTGTAACTGCAATTCTGTTTACGTGTGGCTTTCTGTGGACCAAGCTTACACCTATCATGTGCTACCATAGGCTTAATACCATATTGGTTCCAAGTGCCTTTTTTCTTTTACTTGTTTTGCAGGGTTTTCTAATTAGCATCACAGCAATGCATGTAAATATAAAATATAGAGGATGCTGTAAGTGATGGCGTACATATTCAAAAACCATTTAGACAGAAAACGGGAAAGTTATCCGTCTAAATGGCTTAGCCGGTTAAATTCTAACTAGATAAGTCATGGGCGTTCCTGGGGTAGGGGACAGACATTCCAAGGAGGAGAAGATAGCACCAAAGGGCCGGTTTATAGTTAGCCAGATACCACATATCTGGCTAACTAACTTATCCGGGTATATTAAGCGGTGTGGCTACACCACTGAATATCCAATTCAGTTAGCCAGATATGTGTACCGACTAACTTAACTAGCTGCTCAGCAACTGAATATTTACCCTGATATTTTTTAGCTCAGAATGGTCTTTTTCATGTAAAATCTGAATAATCTTTAATTGTGTGTGGGAAGGGCATGACTAGGAGGGGGGGGGGGGGCGACACTTAGTGGTTGGACTGGGGGACCATGACTGCAGAGTTCTGAAGAGAGCCCTGGTGCATGGCCTCCCAGCCCAGGACTAATACTGCAATGACTGGATTAAAGAAAGCTGAGGTGAAAAAAAAAGATCCCAGGGAGTCTTGAATGAAGGCACTTGGCACCAAATGTCTCTACTGGTTCTGATTGAGTTGGAAGCCCAAAGGAGCCAGAGGAAACTGCTGGGTGAAAATAAAACTCAAAGCCCCTTCCATTTGACAGTCTGCCAGCTCGTGGTGCTCAGGATAAGGGCTCACGTTTTCATTTGGCCATAGGTGCCACGTGGCCTGGCTACAGCTCTGTTGATAAGCATCACTTACAAATAAAACATAAGAGGAGATCATGTGATGCGGTGAGCCTGGTGAGACGCAGTCACTGGAACTCTGGGTGCCATCTCTCAAATACTCACTTTTCCCAAAAATATAGCTTTGTTGGTTCTGGTCCCAGTGCTTTTTTTTTTTCAAATATTAGCAGTTTATGGACAAATTTGTGGTTAAAGGAGATGGAGCTATGACTGCTAAACTGTAAAAAACAGGACAGAGAAAAAGGTAACCCGACAGAGAACAAAATGGCTGAGCACAATTCTTTAGGTCCACATACCATGGATGAAACCACAATTAATACTCTGACCCAGTCAGTTGTCATTGCAATGGAATATAAATTTGAAGTAATAAATGCTAATTCTGTGGAACTAAAAGGATTGATTATAAATATTGGGAGGCGAATGGAGGTAGCAGAAGGGAGGATCTCAATATTGGAAGAAGACACAAACACGCTGACCGAAGAAATGTATGGTGCTGTAAGAGTCCATAATGCTGATCCATGTAGTATAGAACCTAGCCAACTTTGCAATACTGGGCAGTAAAGGGACTGAGCACTGAAATGTTCTTATATGGGAATCCAAGGTCATTTGGAGGACATAAGTGCACTGAGATAGCAGCCTGAATAAATGAATAAATAGGTGTCTGAGGTTTGAGCCTCTGATAGGAGAAAAGTGTAGTTAAAACTGTCATTTTCTAGAAACTGAAAACCTAATAGCAAATATAAAACACAGGTGCTGCAGTCTGTATATAAGAAGCCAGACCAGACTAGTTCAAGCTGGATAGCAGGGAGTGGAACAAAGGCTACAGTGGAAGATTTGTGTGTTGGAAGTCATGTATGCCTGTTTACTTCAGGATATAAAGAGCTGAAGTTATAAAATTAGGATTGGAATACTACCCTTGTTCCCTCAGCAACTTGTTGAAGGTTAGGGCAGTTTTTTCCCCGGGAAGACAGAGACAAGCTTGCTGTAAACCTTTTTTTATACTGATTATTAATTGGAACCTATTTGCTTGCTGCCTACCAATTCAGCTATGCTGCTGAATATACCTGGCTAAATCATTACCCGCAATAAAGCAGGTCTAACTTACAGGGTCATTTATCATTTCACGATAGAGCCTTAATACACGTGATAACGCAATGCAAATTCCACATTGAGTATTCCAGTGGGAGGAGTTAATGGAAATGAGCGCCATTAGCATCCGATACGATTACAGAAACACAGGATTTAGCACTGGAAGTAACTACACCTATTTTTCGGTGTGTTGTGCTTGTCATAAGGCGAAAAATATTTTTGTGCATGGGGAGAGAACCTCTGTATAGAGTCAGTCTGACACTCTCTATATATGTACCACTCTAGATGGGCACTTTGAATCGGGATGTGTTTCAGAAGGTGGGATGGGTTTTGGGGGGATGTTACACAGAAACATTCTGAGATATTCATAGTAATATTGACATCAATAAACATTTGTAGTTATTATAATGGATGAAAAGTATAACAAGAGTTGGTTTGTACAATAGCTGCGTTGTACAAATCAACTCCTCATTAGATTTTTAATCACTTATAAGAACTATAATTCTTTACTGATGTCAATTTTACTATGAATACCTTTGCATGTGTCTGTAATAACACCCCCCTTAACCCCAACTACATCCTGAAAACCCACCCCAATTCAAAGTGCCCCTCTAGAGTGGTACATATATAGAGTGTCAGACTGACTCTATACGGAGGTTCTCTCACTCTCTCATCAGCACGTGGAAACTGCCTGTGGGAACAGGGTAATTAGCCTAACCATGCCCCCTTTTTTTTTTTTTTTTTTTTTTTTTTTACTGCAGGCACTATTTTCTCCTCATTTATAGCATTTTGATAACTCTAGGGGTTAGCCAGGTAACTTAACCGGCTAAGCAGCGCTGACCTGTTATACCCATTGCCTGAACCCGAGTTAGCCAGTTAAGTCACTTACAGGTCGATACAGTAAAGTGTGCTCCGTCGGAGCGCACTGTCAGCCTGCTCTGGACGCGTGTTTTCCCTTACCCCTTATTCAGTAAGGGGAGGAAAACACGCGGCCCACCCGCGGCACCTAATAGCGCCCTCAACATGCAAATGCATGTTGATGGCCCTATTAGGTATGCGCGCGGGATCCAGTAAGTAAAATGTGCAGCCAAGCCGCACATTTTACTCTAAGAAATTAGCGCCGACCTTTGGGTCGGCGCTAATTTCTTCCGGCGCCAGGAAAGTGCACAGAAAAGCAGTAAAAACTGCTTTTCTGTGCACCCTCCGACTTAATATCATAGCGATATTAAGTCGGAGGTCCCCAAAAGTAAAAAAAAAAGTAAAAAAAAAAATTGAATTCGGCCCGCGGCTGTCGGGCCGAAAACCGGACGCTCAATTTTGCCAGCGTCCGGTTTCCGAGCCCGTGGCTGTCAGCGGGCTCGAGAACCGACGCCGGCAAAATTGAGCGTCGGCTGTCAAACCCGCTGACAGCCGCCGCTCCTGACAAAAAGGAGGCGCTAGGGACGCGCTAGTGTCCCTAGCGCCTCCTTTTCCTCGTTTGCACCGCGTCACCTCATTTGAATACTGGATCGCTCGCACCGGCGAAGGGCCGGTGCGTGCGCCGGGAGAGCGGGCGTTCGTCCGCTCTCCCGCGGTTTTACAGTATCGATCCGTTAGCCAGCTAAGTGGAGGTTGTTGAATATCCAGGGCCACTACTTAGCCGGTTAAGTCATACTTAACTGGCTAACTTCCTTTTGAATATCAGCCTCAATTGTGTAACTGTGGCAGTGCATCACTCCTACAATATATAACCCAGAAAATCTCAGTGACTTGATTTGAGGGGCAAGTGAAACAGGTCTTTGTTTATATTATTTTGATAAACATATGTTCAATGTAAAGTGGTTGGAAAAGTTATCTTTGTAAATAAGGAAACTGTTACCAATAGTCAGAATTTATTGCTTTCTTCAGAATTCATAGCAGTGATATTAGAGTAGCATTAATGATTAAGTGTGTGGGGGGGGGGGGGTTTGGCACCCAAACATATTAAAACTGATTTCCACTCCTTTTGAGTGAAAGGACTTATTGATTAGGGATTAGAGGCTCAGAAGGAGATGGGAGGGAGGGAGGAAGATGGGGGTTGGAAAATTAAAAGGTTTACTATAGTTTGAGGGGAAGGGAAAGAGGAAAAGTGGGCTGTGTGCTCTTTATTACTCCAGATCTGTCTACAGAGCATGGTTTATGGTTACAAAGTTTTGGGAGAAAAGCCTGGGATGATGGTCTGAGGGTTGATAGCCTAGGCTGAGAGACTATCAACTATATCATTTTGGCTTGGAAATCTTCTGTAAGATTCAGTTTCAACTTACTCTTAGACAATGGTTAACTCCTTAAAATGCGTTTCCTGGAATGTAGCAGGATTAGCCTCTCCTCTAAAAAGGAAAAAGATTCTTCAAGCATTACAATGACTCAATGCCTCCATTGTTTGCATCCAAGAAACACATTTGACAGATATTGAGAATAAGAAACTGATCAGAGAATGGGTAGGGCAATGCCATTAACTCACCAGCTTTAGGAAAGAAAGCAGGTATGGCAATATTAATACATAAATGGGTTCAATTTTAGCTTTTACAACAAACTGTATATCCCAATGGGAGATATATAATAATAAAATGTAAATTTAATGGTAGAGAAATTACACTGTGTAATTTATATATACCCAATGAATACAAACATTCAGGCTAACTTTCAAATGGGCACGCATGTTGACATGTGTGCGTCGGCGTGCATCCAGGAACATGGTAATTTTATAACTTACACGCACATATGCGTGTAAGTTATAAAATCCCTTTTCTACCGCACAAGTCAGGGTATTTTAAAACCAGCATATGCTATGACCAGTTTCACCAGTTTGTCCAGTGGTAAGCTAGGTCTTCCAGACCCCCTGGTTTAATAGCCTGCATGCCCCCCCCCCCGTTACCCCAGACCCTTTAAACCCCTCTGAAATGGCTGTTTTTTTGGGGGGGAGGAATTAAAACTTACACCTCCTCCATAGCAAAAGTGAACTTGGGCGTGTATTTACGCTCACATCTCTTGTCCACGCCCCCACACCACGCCCCTTATTGCAATTGAGCGAGATGTGCACACAGCAGGAGATACAAGTGCATCTGGGTGGCTTTTAAAATTCAGTGGGCGCATGTGAACCTGACTTGTGTGTGCATCTCCCGATTTTGGCACATGCTGGGCTTTTAAAATCTCCCTTCTTATAGTGGTGGATCCAAACTTCTCTTCTCTGCTTCGGCAGCATGCTTACTGAGGCTGCCATGCTCTGCAGCACTACACTTCTGCTTTTGGGTGGGACTAGGGAGCCTGCTGGGAAGTGCTTCTGGTGTGTGTGGCCCATTTCAATTGCTACATTGATGGCACCAAGCAGAAGGCACTTTAGCTGCTCAGGGGTAGGCAGGCAGGCAGGCACTCACTCTCCAGTGCCACATCAGTGGGGAGAGAGATTTGAAATGCTGCGGTTGGGTTTGGCTCACACTGGCTTCCAGCAGTTGCTGAAGGCCTCGAGACGCTGCATCTGCAGTTCCAGAGCTGCTCTTTAATCAGTCTAAAATTAGTGTGAAAATCAGTTTAAAACTATTACCACTTCTGGAAAAATCTGGGGATTAATGGGTGAAAAATCGGTTTAAACTGAAAACGAAATACCCTAAACATAGAGCAAATCTTTTCCATTTAAAATTGTAGGAATGTCTGGTGGAAGGCCGTCTTGCTGCACAGATCACTGCTTTAACTTCTAAGGATAAATTTATAGTTTGAATGAGTCTACTTTACATAAGAACATAAGGTATGCCATAGTGGCTCAGACCAAGGGCCTATCCAGCCCAGTTTCCTGTTTCCAACAGTAGCCAATACAAGTCACAAGTACCTGGCTAATATCCAAACATTAAATAGATCTCAAGCTACTATTCCTTTATTGATAGCAGTTTATGGATTTTCTTCCTCTAAGAACTTATCCAAACCTTTTTTAAACCCAGTTATACTAACTGCCGTAACCACATCCTCTGGCAATGAATTCCAGAGATTAACTATGCGCTGAGTAAAAAAGAGTTTATTTCAATTTGTTTTAAATGAGCTACTTGCTAACTTCTTGGAGTGCCCCCTAGTCCTTCTTATTATCTAAGAGAGTAAATGACAAATTTACATTAGCCTGTTCAAGTCCTTTCATGATTTTGTAGACCTCTATCATAATCCCCCTCTCAGTCGTCTCTTCTCCAAACTGAACATCCCTAGCCTTTCCTCATAGGGGAGACATTCCATGCCCTTTATCATTTTGGTCCCCCTTCTCTGCATTTTCTCCAGTGCAACTATATATTTTTTGAGATGTGGTGACCAGTACTGCACAGAGTATTCAAGGTGCAGTCTCACCATGGAGTGATACAGAGGTATTATGACATCCACTGTTTTAACATTCCCTTCCTAATAATTCATAACATTCTGTTTGCTTTTATGACCACAACAGCACACTGAACTCACGATTTCAATATATTATCCACTTTGACTCCTAGATCTCTTCCTATTTTTCCCAATATGTATCACCTTGCACTTGTTCACATTAAATTTCATCTGTTATTTGGAAGTCCAATCTTCCAGTCTCACAAGGTACTCCTGCAATTTATTACAATTCGCTTGAGATTTAACTACTCGGCATAATTTTGTGTTATCCGCAAATTTTGTATCCTTCAATTTGATCACCTTACTTGTTGTATCCCTTTCCATATCATTTATAAATATATTAAAAAGCACCAGTCCAACTACAGACCCCTGAGGCATTCCACTGTGAAAACAATCAAGCTGTGAATTCCAGGGTGAGAAGGTTGGGATGAATAAGTGTTCCATCGTATTGAGTTAAGAAATTCAGGAATATTCAGACATACTGGTTGAGCAACGGCTAGGCATTAAAGCCATGGAAACCAAATCTGTCATGGCCAGAAGGGGGATATTAGAATCATGGCCCCCTTGACTCTTCTTAATTTGAAGACTGTCTTAAATATGAACAGTACTGGTGTAAATGTACCGGTATATATTAGTCCTCGATTCCAAGGAATGTAAAATTTGTCCAACAAAAGGGAGTCAGGTGCTGGACTTTTTAAATAGCGAGGAAGCTTGAGGTTGAATGGAGCTGCAAAGAGGTTCATTTTCAGAATTCCCCAGAATTGAAAGTGAAACTGTGCTGTGCTTGAGTGCAGCAACCATTTGTGGATGAGGACTTGTTAGGCAGTTCTTGCCTCCTGCCAGCAGATGTCCTCAGTGGGCATTGTGGACTGTCTGCCTAGTCCTCCCAGCACTGCTTGGATGCTCTTGCAGGCCTCCTAGCTCTATGGCCTGTATGTCCTCCTGGCATCCATGCTATTCCTGTTTGGACTTAAGCTATATTCTGGCTTCTCAGTCTGCACCTTGCCAGAACTTAGTCCTTGTCATGGTCCTAGTCTTGGACTCACATTTTGTCTTGTTTCTTGTGCTCTCTGATTTTGGTCCTCAGCTCTAATTTGTGGCCTTACAATGGCTCCACTCTGGGGCCTACTTATCCTGTGTGTGTGTTTGTCCTAGTTTGTTCTCGTTTTCCTGTTTTGTCTTTGTTTCTTCGTATATGCTTTTATAGAAACATAGAAACATAGAAATGACGGCAGAAGAAGACCAAACGGCCCATCCAGTCTGCCCAGCAAGCTTCACATTTTTTTTCTCATACTTATCTGTTTCTCTTAGCTCTTTGGTTCTATTTCCCTTCCACCCCCACCATTAATGTAGAGAGCAGTGATGGAGCTGCAACCAAGTGAAATATCAAGCTTGATTAGTTACGGGTAGTAGGGGAAGTAACCGCCGCAATAAGCAAGCTACACCCATGCTTATTTGTTTTACCCAGACTGTGTTATTCAGCCCTTATTGGTTGTTTTTCTTCTCCCCTGCCGTTGAAGCAGGGAGCTATGCTGGATATGCGTGAAGTATCAGTTTTTCTTCTCCCCTGCCGTTGAAGCAGGATATGCATTGAAAGTGAAGTATCAGGCTTATTTGGTTTGGGGTAGTAACCGCCGTAACAAGCCAGCTACTCCCCGCTTTGTGAGTGCAAATCCTTTTTTCTTCTCCCCTGCCGTTGAAGCAGAGAGCTATGCTGGATATGCGTGAAGTATCAGTTTTTCTTCTCCCCTGCCGTTGAAGCAGAGAGCTATGCTGAATATGTATTGAAAGTGAAGTATCAGGCTTATTTGGTTTGGGGTAGTAACCGCCGTAACAAGCCAGCTACTCCCCACTTTGTGAGTGCGAATCCTTTTTTCCACATTTCCTCTTGCTGTTGTAGCTTTAAGCGATGTTGGAGTCACAGTAACCATGTGTATGTTTATTGAATAAGGGTATTATCTCCAGGCAGTAGCCGTCATTCTGGCGAGCCACCCACTCTTTATTGACGGCCTCTTGATTTTATGGATCCACAGTGTTTATCCCACGCCCCTTTGAAGTCCTTCATAGTTCTGGTCTTCACCACTTCCTTCGGAAGGGCATTCCAGGCATCCACCACCCTCTCCATGAAGAAATACTTCCTGACATTGGTTCTGAATCTTCCTCCCTGGAGCTTCAAATCGTGACCCCTGGTTCTGCTGATTTTTTTCCTATGGAAAAGGTTTGTCGTTGTCTTTGGATCATTAAAACCTTTCAAGTATCTGAAAGTCTGTATCATATCACCTCTGCTCCTCCTTTCCTCCAGGGTGTACATATTTAGATTCTTCAATCTCTCCTCATAAGTCATTTGATGAAGACCTTCCACCTTTTGGTCACCCTTCTCTGGACCGCCTCCATCTTGTCTCTGTCTCTTCGGAGATACGGTCTCCAGAACTGAACACAATACTCCAGGTGAGGTCTCACCAAGGACCTGTACAAGGGGATAATCACTTCCCTTTTCTTACTCGATATTCCTCTCTCTATGCAGCCCAGCATTCTTCTGGCTTTAGCTATCGCCTTGTCACATTGTTTCGCCGACTTCAGATCATTAGACACCATCACCCCAAGGTCTCTCTCCTGCTCCGTGCACATCAGCCTTTCTCCCCCCATCGAATACAGTTCATTCGGATTTCCACTCCCCATATGCATAACTTTGCACTTCTTTTGAGTATCTTGTTTCTGCACTGCTTCAGTGGTCACCTTTATGTTCCTTGGTTTCTGCAGCGGTTCAGCCCTGCTCCTATGGGTGCCTTCTAGTTTCTAGGTGTGTGTGTTCATCCTCGTCTTCCCTGTGTTCTGTTGTAAGTCCTACCAGTCACCAGCACCTGAGGGCTCAAACAGAGGGAAAGATGACTGGTACAGGCAGAAGATATCCTGTTCCAGTCTTGTTCAAGTGTGTCTTGTTTGGATCCAGCCCTGCTCCTGGGGTCAGAACACCAGCAGCATGCCATTACATGATGGGGTGGTAGATGATGATTAAAGGAGTCTGCCAAGATAGTGTCTTTACAAGGGAGGTGAATAGCACTGAGGAATAATTTTCTTGGAATTTCCCAATAACATATCTTCTATTCTTTGCAAAGGTTTGAAGATTCTGTCCCTCCCATTTAGTTTCCAAAAACACAACTCTGATTACACTTCATTGGTTAGCCGTACAATCCAGAATAATATACAAAGTCCTAACAATAATTCACAATAATTTGAATCCTAACAACAAACTACTAGGAATAAATTTTAATCCTCTTATTCCTGCACACTCTCTTTGATCCATAGACAAAGGATTATTCAAAATCCCAGCTCTAAAAAACTATCACCTAAAACATAAAATCTATAAATAAATAAATAAAATAAAAATACGAGAGACAGAGCTATATCAATAGCTGGCCCTATTCTTTGGAACTCATTACCAAAAAACCTTTGAACTTCTTCTGACACCAAGAAATTTAAACAAGAACTGAAAACCTGGATTTTCAACACCTTCTCTATTTCTCTTTAATTATAGTTCCCCCCTTAATTCTTCGATACATCCCCTATTGTCTCTCAGTTTATGTGTCCACCTTTCGACTGTCCATTTTTTCTTTTTTGTTAAACCTTATACACCATTGTAATCTACTGATTCTCACTTGGAATGATGGTATATAAAAACCTAAATAAATAATATATTGTTACTAGACTGTCCTTTTAACGTGAACTGTTCCTGTCATTCATGTTCAAATGCTAAAAGAGCTTTAAAAATAATTCTTAGTTCCAGATGGTATGTGTGTAGTCCTTGTTCATGTTCCAAGTTCCTTAAGAGCAAACCATGTTGAAATGTCTTCTCCAATCCTGACTGTAGACATCCATAGTCAGTAGCTTCTGAATTTGTTGAGGATGACAGGGTAGCGTGGGTCCTATTTACTCAATGAATGAGAATTTTGGATGGAAGGACTGTGTGAATGCTGACGCCATTGAAATCTTATATGTGGCTGTGCAAAGGGTGTCATGGTAACTCTAGTTGCCATGTGGCCTAATGTTTCCACGAAGTATTTGGCTGAAACTGGAGTTCAGCTGGACAGGGAGCAAACTATGTGAGTTAGGACGCATACACTTTGGAATAGAAGAACCTCCTTTTCCTTCACAGTGTGTGAATATGCTCCTATGAATTCCAATTGCAGCATCAAAGTGAGATTAGACTTTTGGAAATTGACAATGAACCCAAGGAACAGGAGCATTTGAAGCTCGTAGGAAGTTATCAGGTTGGCTTCTTGACAGTATTTGCTCGATATTAGCCAATTGCTTAAGTATAAACCAAAATGTTGTTTTCCCAGACATGGGCTGCCATCACTCCTAGGCACGTGGTGAAAATTCTTGGGGCTGCTGTTAGGCTGAAGGGAGTACACAATACTGATAATGTATCTGCACTACTGTGAACCAAAGATACTTCCTGTGCTTCACATGAATAGCAATATGTACACATCCTTGAGAGCTAGAGTATTCAGGCAATCATTAATCTCCAGGTGAGGAAGGATATTGCTAAAGAAATTCATTTTGAACCAAGCTCTCTTTAGAAGTTTAAATTTCTTAGATCCCGAATAGGAGGTAGACCTCCCCACTTCTTTGGAATAAGGAAATATTGAGTAAAATCCCCTGTTCTTCTCCATTATTGGATAGGCTCTATCGCATTGGCTGCCAATAACAAGGCTAGTTCTGCTGCAGGATCTGAAGCTGCTCCAGGGAAACTGAATAAGAGATCGGCAAAGTGATAGGAGGTAGCATTTGAAAAAGTTTAGGCAATAGCCTTTCTGCATTATCTTCAGCAGCCATCAATCGTTGTTAATAAGGGACCATTAAGGTTGAAAAAAAATCAGTCTTCCTCCAACTGGAAAGGCTTTGAGGGCTGTATAATGATAATTCACTTGTAGTCAAAACTGACTTTTGAGTAGCTTGATGAGCAGATCACACAAGGTCTGCTCATCAAGCTACTCAAAAGTCAGGGCCTTCTCCCTAGGATGTAGCCTGCTTTTTTGTTGCTGCTGCTGAGGTTGCTGCTGTTTTGAGCATTGCCACTGGAAAGGGTATGATTGATACCTTCTAAGGGGAAAATACAACTGCCTTCTGAATAATTCTGAAGGGTATTTCTGATGAGTAGGCTGTTGTTCAGAAATGGCTGCAGACCCTGTTTTCAGGGTTGAGCATTTATCTTTTATATGGTCAACTATCTCCTTAACTTTGCTCCCGAACAAATTATCTCTTGTACATAAAGTGCCCATGTTTACATCTTCTTTAAGACCTAAGGCTTTCAGCCACGCCAGTCTTCTGGCTCCTATAGCTATGGCAGCATACCTCGTAGCTGTGACGAAAACATCATATGAAGATCTTATCAGTTTTTTTTTTGTCCGTTCTGTTTTTTTCAAAAGAAGCATAAACATATCTTGCATGTTCGAAGGAAGTTAAGATGTAACTTCAATTTTTTTTTTTTTTTTTAGAGTTTAATAGAGATTCTGAATTAGTTGAAACTTACGGGCTGAGATCCTGCTTTGCAATATAGTTGATTGGAATATTGCTTCCTTGTATTTTCAAATAATTTGGCATCCTTACACAGAGGAGTACTGGAATGTGGTTTGATCTTTTTATGTTTTTAAGGCAGATTCCACTACAACAGATTCATAAAATAGCTGAAACTTGGCATGGCCTGGACAACATTATACTTAAGATCTAGTTTCCTAGCAACTGAAGACTGTGGATGGGGTGGGGGAGTTATCACAATTTAGACTGAAGTTCCTAAAGGGTTTTGTGGATTGGACCAACAATACCCTATTTAGGTGTTTGAATATATTTTAGAATCCTAAGGGGTCTTTCTTCCTTTGAGTCTAATTCTTCATCCAATTTAAAAAGAACTGCATCTGCCATTCTCTGGCAGAAGGTCAAGTATGTCATATCTAATGGTTCAGTAGTACTTCTAGCCAGCTCTGGCAAAGGACTGGAAGGCAATTTTACTGATTCCTCCATGGAATGAAGAGAATCTGAATCATAAGTTGAACAAGAATTTTCTTCAGAGTCTGAAAACAGAATGGGAGGCTCCTTTTTCTTTTAAGGAGACGGAGACAAGAGATTTCTTGTGGAAAGAAGATGGACCATTTTCAAAAGCATTTAGCCGACTAATTCAGATGTTAGCCAGCTAAATGAATATATGGGCACATATCTGGCTAAGTTCTAGCTGGCTAATAAGTTAAGAGGTTAGAATTTATCCAGATATGTTAGGGGCGTTCTGAGGGTGTAACTGGGAGGAGTTGAGTTAGTCAGCTAATTTAACTGGCTAACTCCGATATTCAGAGTTAGTCTGATGACTTATCTAGCTAAGTCTAGTCGGGCCAAAGAGCTGCCCTAAAGTTAACTAGTTATCGTTAGCTGGCTAAATTTAAGATAGCTAGCTATATTCAATAGTGTGGCTGGACTATTAAATAAACTTCCAAAGTTAGCCAGTTAAGTTTATCTGGCTAACTTTGCTATCCATACTGTGTCTGAATATGGACTTCAAGGAATTTTAGACTGCGGGTCTAACTGGACAGCTTCCTCAAAATGGTTTTCATCAATGAAAGAGGTGGAGGAGTGGAAGGAATATTCTTCATGTAGTTGTGGAAAAACTCAAAACAAAGTTTCTGAATGAATGGAAGACATTCAGTTGGTGGAGGAAGAAGTGCCACTAAGGTGCCTGATTCTGGCATCAAGATGAAAACAGCAGATTTTCCCTCAGGAGGCTTCGACACAGTCTTTAAGCCAAAAAGTTGTCAAATCAGTGTCAATACAGCCAATGCAGATGGCTTTGAGCCTTCAATGCTATAAACTGATGGTGCTAAGGGCACTGTGACTTTTTTGGAAATGCTTTGAAGTCTTTGGTGCAGACCAGGATGATCTTTTTTCCCTTGAAGCCAAAGCCTAAAGCAGAAGTATGGTTTCAACAACAGAGATTTTGACCTTCTTTTCCTAGATATTGGTCTTTCGGAACTCCTCCTTCCCTCCAAAGGGGAGGATAAGTGGAATTGAAGCCTAAGACCTCGTACAAGACTACTCACAGTGACATTTATCCACAAGCTATGCAGTTACTCACATGAGAAGGTCCCAAATAGCAGAGGTAGAGATCATGTAAGTCAAAGGTTGACATATGCTTATACCTGATGCAATGTTTGAAGGACTTTTTCCCCCAACATCACAACAATGAAGAAAATTGAGATACAAATGCTAGTGGAAAGATCTACTCTACGTTTGTATTTTAAGGGGACTCATGAAATAAAATTAAACTGGAAAAGGAAAATATGGCAGAAAAAGGAAAAATGTTGAAAAGAAAATGCAGGGAAACATATCAATGAACAGAAAGAGAGAAAATGTCCTTATGCTTCAGCAGAAAAAAAATGACTGGGGAGACTCATGAGACAGAACTCTCGAGCATGCTTAGAAAGATTTCTAGGCCTTTCTGAGTTCCGAGAGAGCACGTCCTCATTGGCGCCATTATGTGGCTGAACTGTGCCCTGCTTGTCCTCAGAGAATATAAGTATCAATACCTTTGGAAATGAAGAGGCTATAAACTATATGCATCACTAATTTATGAGGCACTACTAGAAAATAATGCATCAGGGTCAAAGTATTCCTGTAACAGGTGTTCTCCTAGGACAGCAGGATGTTAGACCTCACATATGGGTGACATCATTAGATGGAGCCCGGCACGGAAAACTTCTGTCAAAGTTTATAGAAACTTTGATTGGCACACTGAGCATGCCTAGCATGCCACTATCCATGCATCCATGCAGGGTCTCTCTTCAGTCTCGAAAGCAGATTACGAAAAAATAAAACAAAGTAGGAGAACCCAACTCTGCGGTGTGGCGGGCGGGTTTCCTAAGGACTATCATCCTGCTGTATTAGGAGAACACCTGTTTACAGGTAAGCAACTTTGCTTTCTCCTAGGACAAACAGGATGGTAGCCCTCACATATGGGTGAATCCCTAGCTACAGACTAGACACAAAAACCAATGAGACCAACAGACACCAAACTAGGTGCCATCGGGCACAACAACGAAGGCGCTGGTGGTCACAGCGGGGACAATCTGAACCCAAAACTGGGCCTTAGGCAGAAAGAGTTGGGTTCACAGCTGAAAGAGATTCCTGAGGACAGACTGGTCAAACCTGCTATTCTGACGGCTGTCCCTGTCCAGAAAATAATGAGCTGCAAAGGTGTGGAGAGAACTCCATGTCACAGCCTTGCAGATCTCCCCCAATGGAACTGCATGCAGGTAAGCCACAGAGGTCGCCATGGCTCTAACCGAATGAGCCATGATGTGGCCCCCCAGCTGCAGTCCCGCTTGGTCATAGCAAAAGAAGATGCAGTCTGCTATCCAGGTGGAAAGAGTCTGCTCAGTCACGGAGTCAAAAGAAACAAAGAGCTGGGAAGACTGCCTATGGCCTCCTGTCCAGTCCAGGTAGAAGGCCAACACCCTCTTACAATCGAGTGTGTACATTGCCCTTTCCCCCTGGTTGGAATGAGGCCTAGGGAAGAAAGTAGGCAGAACGATGGATTGGTAAAGATGGAAATCTGTTACCATCTTCGACAGGAAGCTAGGGTGGGTATGCAGAACCACCCAGTCATGGAAAAATCACGCGTAGGGTGGATAAGTCACCAAGGCGTGCAGATCACTGATCCTGTGCATTGACATGATTGCCACCAAGAATATGACCTTCCAGGTTAAATACCTGAACGTCGAGGAGTGCAGCAGCTCAAACAGTGGTTTTATCGGCCAAGCCAACACTACATTAAGGTACCAGGACACCAATGGGGTCCATAGGGGAGGCTGCAGCTAAAGTAACCCACACATGAACTGCCCCACAATTGGCTGCATCGAGATGGGTGAACCATTCACCCCATGGTGGAAAGCCCCTATGGCACTGAGATGCAACCAAACGGAGTTGGTTTTAAGCCCAGCCTCCGAGAGATGCAACAGATAAACCAGGAGGTCCCGGACTGGGCAAGAGAAGGGGGGTCAAAATTCTTCTGCTCACAGCAGATGGTAAACTCCTCCATTTCAGTGCATAAGACTTCCTCGGGAAAGGCTTTCTTGAAGCCATGAGGACTCAAGACACCTCCTCTGAGAGGTCAAGAAGCTGTAAGATCAACCACTCAACATCCAGGCCATGAGGGACAGGGCCCTGAGGTTGGGGTGGCGCAGCCTTACTGATCCTGCGTGAGAAGGTCCGTGGCAGTCCTGAGATGGATTGGGTCCCGCCGGGAGAGCTCCCGCAATATCGGAAGCCAAACTTGCCTCGGCGAATGAGGGGCTATGAGGATCATGGTCCCCAGGTCCTGGCGAAGCTTCAAGAAAGTCTTCGCTACCAACGGGAGTGGAGGATACACAAATAGGAGGTCTGTTCACCAATGAAGGGCAAAGGCATCCGTAGTTGGCTGGCAGTCTGTCCTGGACAGGAAACTGAACTGAGGAACCTTCCTGTTGCAGGGGGCGGCAAATAGATCCACGTCTGGGGTTCCCCAGAGACGGAAGATTCAATCCGCCACCTCCTGCTGAAGGAACCACTCGTGGGTTCGGAAGGTGCAACTCAGCCTGTCTGCCAGGGTGGTCAAGTATACCGCCTGGAGCAACATCCCCTGAGCCAAAGCCCAGGACCAGATCTACACCACCCTCCTGACAGAGGAGGAAGAATCTGGTGCCCCCCTTGCTTGTTGATATACCACATGGCAACCTGGTTGTCTGTCCAAATGAGGACCACGTGGTTGGCCAGGTGATCCTGGATGGCCCACAGTGTGTATCGGATCACCCACACCTAGCTTCTTGGGTGGTCCAAAGACCTTGGGCAGTCGATGTGCGCCAAGGTGAGACATATGCATGGTAAGAATAATCTGGGTTGGGGGAGCCTGAAATGGCATACCACGCTCCAGATTGAACAGGGATCTCCACCAAGCCAGGGAATACCTGAGAGCGGGGTAATCCTGCATGCGGCCCCGGAGATCTTGAGTGGTCTGCTGTCACAGAGAGCGCAAGGACCACTGGGCTCAGCGCACATGCAGATGAACAGGGTGACATGGACAGTTGCAGCCATGTGCCCCAGAAGCTGCAACATGCGTTGTGTCGGCACTAGTTGGCTCTCCTGCATCTCCCCTGCCAGCATCTGCAATGCACGGATCCTGTTATGGGGCAAAATGACCTTCACCTGTGTCATGTCCAACACAGCTCCTATGAAATCCAGCCATGATGACGGACAGAGATGGGATTTTAGGTAATTGATTAAAAACCCCAGGTGCTCCAATATCTGAATAGTGCAGTGTAGCAATCGCAACGCTCCCACTTGAGTGTCGCTCTTGACCAACCAGACGTCCAGGAATGGAAAGACCTGGATCCCCAGCTGATGTAAATAGGCGCCCAACACGGCCAAGCGATATGGGCCACCATCATGGAGCCCTGGAACACTCTCCCATGATCTATTCGCCTTTCCAGGAGGAGCTGAGGCAGGAGTCTTTGACCACTTTGCTTTCTTCAGTGCAGACTCTACCACCACAGATTGGTGGGGAAGCTGGTGCTTATGGAAGCCCATAGCTTGTTGCACAAGATACACCCCATCAGCCTTCTGTTTCACCAGGGCCACGGAGAGGGGGTGCTCCCAAAGCCGAAGGAGCAGTTCATGGAGAATCTTGTGGATGGGGACCGCCACCACTTCCTTCGGGGCATCCACAAACTGGAGAATATCCAGCATTTTGTGGTGGGCATCCTCCTCCATCATAATTTGGAAGGTATGGCTTCAGCCATAGCCTGGATAAACGCCATGAAGGTTAGGTCCTCCGGTAGGGACTGACGCCACTCCTCTGAGAGAGAGGGTTCCGATGGAAGACCATCAGAATTCAACGACGAGGTATCCTAGGTATCCCTTCCCCAAGGGTCATAAGGGTCCTCAGGCCCATTGAAGCCACCTGACGGGGAGGCCATGGTGCAATGGGCACGTCCTGGGGCAGAGGCACCAAGGGACACAGGGCAAAATGGGGACACGAGAGACCAGGCACTGGCCCCAGCAGCATGGGGCAGGGCACGGGGGATTCGAGTGGTGTGGAAGGCACAGACGGTCCCTTGTCCCGAAGGGAGTCCCCGAAAAGGACTGGCTCGGACACCTTACACTTCGGTACCCGCCAGGTCACCAAGGAATTGCGGGGTGCCGGCAATAGTTGTGTCGGGAGGATACAGAGGACATTGAGACGATCCAACAATGGTTCCAAGCCGGATACCACAGGCATCTGTGCAGGCACTGGCTTCAGTGTTACCACCAGAGTCATGGAAGGCAATGGCATCAGTGGCAGGAGCATCATCTCCCTGTCGCACAAAGCGCGTTTCACCACCAGGCGCACCCAATGCTCCAGCCTTGCCTCAAAAGCCTCCGCTGAAAGGGCAGGCTGAGAGGGGAGAGGAGAGGCCAGCTTCACCTCGGGGGTCATTACCCGACACCAGGATCGGTGTGGATGGCCTTGGGCCACTGGACTTGAGGAAGGTTGGGGCCTTGTCTCGCCAGGGCCGCTTTGGGGAAAAGGCGGCAAGTGCAGAGGCTAGCCCAAGTCCGGCACCATGTGAGGACAGAGACCGGTGGCGATGTTTCTGAGACTTCCCACAGTGTTCGGCCAGGTCTTTTTCTGGCACCAAGGACAAGGACGATGATGCAAGTCCGCGACTTCGAGGAGACCCATAAAGGTCGATCCCTGCAGCCTTTCTCCCCCGAAAGTCTCAAGGAAGGAGAGGCCACCGAAGGATCAATGGTGAAGGGTTCCCTCGGTCCTTGGGCGTCAATGGCATCGATGCTGGGGTGGAGGGGTCAGACTTACCCGAACTGAAAACCTTCTCCATCTTATCCAGCCTGGCCCGACAGTCCTTTGGCGTCATCTGTGCGCACAGCCCCGGACATCATGCGATGCCTCCAGGCACAGGATGCACACTTCGTGAGAATCCGTTAAAGACATAGTCCGAGGGCACTGGGGGCAAAGAAGGAAGCCCAATGCCACCATGAGCAGAAGACCGCAAGGGCATGACGACAATCAGTAACCGAAGGACAGGAAAAACTCACCGACTAACGAGAAAAAACTATGGGGATCGGAGAGAGACCCAGCGCAGAGCAAAACAAGAACTTCATGGAACTTTCTCCACAAAAAAGAGCAAAAGCGCCACGGAAAAAAAAAGAGACTGAAGAGAAACCCCCACATGGACGTGTGGATAGTGGCATGCTGGACATCTTAGTGTGCCAAAGTTTCTAGAAACTTTGACAGAGGTTTTCCGTGCTGGGCTCCATCTGATAATGTCACCCATATGTGAGGACTACCATCCTGCTTGTTCTAGGAGCAACAGCTCTGCATCAAAAACCTGGAATCAAAACTACAGAGAGCAAGTACACAGACATGAATCATATGTCCCGACTGCTTCATGAAGGGGGCTAAAAAGAAAGGAAAGTATTGTCTGCCACTAAGCTGCCCTATCAGCCCAGCTGTTGCAAGCATGCACTTTCTAAAATATAATATCAGAAGATTTCTTTTCATGAACACTTTTTATGTTGTCAATATGTACTGTTTTTATGTTGTCAATATGCATTTATGGAATGTGAGTTATTGGAACTGAGGAGAAAAAAAAACCACAAGGAAGAGAAGGCTGGAGTTGAGAGCAGGAGATGAGAGAGCAAGGGGAGTGAATGCAGGGGAGGTCTAGAGCTACCACAGAACAGAGAAGGTGAACTCCGATGCTGGAGAGTACAATGGTTTTCAGGCTGCTGAAAATATGCAAATCAATTTGTTAGACCAAATATATGCCAGTACACTTTATGACTATTAATCACAAGTATCCTGAAAACAAGACATGTTTGCAGCCCTAGAGGACTGAGGTTGACTTTTACTGCTACAGACACATTGAAGAGAAACAAAGAAAACATATCAAAATAAAACTGGCCAGGAAAAAAAGAAACTAAAAATATACAAGGAAGGATATCCAGAAAACTACCTCAAATATACATACATATATACATATACACATATATATATATACACACATATATACATAAATTGAATTTTAAAATAACTCACCAGATTTTTATCAATGCACCAGTAATGAAACCATAAAGTTATGTGCAACTAGAAGAAGACATATCAAAACAAAGAGAAATTTTTAACAACTTCCAAGGCTGAATCAACGGAAGAGGCTCAAGTAACTAATTAATCTATCTGCTTTCAAAACACCCTTTCTGGGATAAGTATATAAAAATTTCAAGATCACAGCAAAGGTCAGCCAAATCATTACAGCAAAGCCTTGTGGGGAATTTGACAATACATTACTTCCATAACCCATGCTAAAAAGAGGATTGATTAAAGTCCTAAAGACAAGGTTTAGGAGAACAACTGAATGCATAATGAGGACAGTATTTAATTTTTTTCTAATCAACAATATTTCAGACATGAAAAACAGCAGGGAGATGGAAGGGAGGCAGCTTGCGGTCGTGATGGACTCAAATTTCCATATCTCCAGACATTGTGAGATCAACCTCTTTCAAAGGTTGCTGGCGCAGTCTCTAGAGCGGGAACTGCTCTCGGACCTTGCTGCCTGCATATAGCACAGACCTGGCACGAGCGGTATGAAAAGCAGTGCCACACAGCTATATCATTATTATCACAGTTTCATAACATACACAGGGTCTGATTTACTATGGCTTTTTTTCCCCGTCTTGTGTCTATGGGGAAAAAAAAAATTAGTAAATCAGTCCCACAATTTATCAGTAGGTTGCACTGAGCAGAAATGTGGCACAATCTTAAACTGTCTTCTGCCACAACACAGTACCTACTGCTCCTTTTACAGATTTTACATATACCAAAAAAATAAATTTCACAAAACAGAGAATTATTATTAGCAGTCCAGGTCTGGTTAGACTGCCCACTGGCACATAAAACATGACTGTTTCAGGGAGAGATACGTTTGTTTTTCATTGACAGAAATTACCGCTAAAGGGACATTTAACCTTGGTGTAAAACCCAAGGTTAAATGTCTCTCACTAATCATTTTATTCTGGGAGGTTTCTCTCATGCGATTTCTTTTTGGTAACAGTATCACAACAATTATTAATGCCCTTTCCTCTTCTTCATTGTCAGTACTCACTCCCAAAAGACTTAATTCTAGATGGAGCACAGATCACACAACAAATTATCTTCCCTATCTTTTGAAGATGATGAAATGTCATTTCACTGAATGTTTGGAGAATTTTATGTACATTTTCTATTCTATTGGCTTGACATGGTTTAATATTGTAGTGTTCTGAATCTCCTGTAAGGACATCCAGTTATTCTGTGGGTTGTTTTTTTGTTTGTTTATTTGTTTAAAGGCTGTGAATTGATTTTTTGTCTTACAACCATGAATAATAATGAAGAAATCAATAAGCAATGTAGGGCTAAATATTATCACAGTCAGGGACTTTTGAAAAAAATATTTTTCTAACCCCTTCTAGGGCTCTCCTCCCCCTAACAGGGAGAAATTACCAGATGTTTTCTCATAGAAAAAGTATTTATTGTGATTTTTCTGCATTCTCAACAGTTCATGGGACCAACTTCATTTTCAATCTGCCACGAGGAACATGAGGCATAGAACAGTCTCCCAACTGCATAATAAGAGGATTCTTTTCAGCACTGTTGCTGGTAAAGCAAAGAGGCACTTTACGTGCCTTGCAATTTTAACATCAATTAATCTCTACATAGACAGAACTTTATGGACTGCATAGAAAGCAGAATTGCTTACCTGTAATATGTGCTCTCCGAAGACAGCAGGATGTCAGTCTTCACACACAGGTGATATCATCCAATGGAGCCCAGCATGGAAAACGTATGTCAAAATTTCTAGAGCTTTGAATGAGCATGCATTATACCACACATCCACATGGGGTTACCTCAGTCTTATAAAATAGAATTGAGGATAGAAATAATAAAATAAAATAAGAAGAAAACCCACAAAGTGGAAACCTAACTCCGTTGGGTGGAGGACAGGTTTCATGAGGACTGACATCCTGCTGTCCTTGGAGAACACCTGTTACAAGTAAGCAACTCTGCTTTCTCAGAGGACAAGCAAGATGGCAGTCCTCACACATGGGTGAATCCCTAGCCATAGGCAGCCCCCCCCCCCCCAAACAAAAATGGGAAAACAGGCACAACAAGAAAAACATTTTGTTTGTAAAAAGATGGAGGCAGCCTAACACAAATAACGGGCCCTAGAAGGGACAGAGTTGGGTTCGACACCTCAAAAGAAGTTCCGAAGGACAGATTGGCCAAACCTGCTATCATGTTGGCCATCCCTATCCAGACAGTAATGAGATGTGAATGAGTGGATGGAACTCTAAGTTGCCGCTTTGCAGTTCTCCTCCATTTTTATTTATTTATTTAAAATTGATTTATAGACCACATACCTCCTATAGTTCATAGCGGTAAAACATACATAATTAAAAACAGAATTGATCAGTCAGAAAGTCCCCCTCAATGGGGACTCCTTGCAAGTGGGCCACAGACGCTGTCATGGCTCGAACAGAATGAACCTTGACGTGGACCCCAAGATGCAATCTCACCTGGGTATAACAGAAGAAGAAGATGCAGTCTGCTAGGTAATTGGAAATTATCTGCTTGTCAACCGTGATACCTAATGTTTTTTGATTAAAATAAACAAAAAGTTGGGTGGACTGTCTATCGGCATCTGTCTGCTCCAGACAGAAGGCTCTTTTGCAGTCCAAACTGTGCTGGGCTCATTCGCCTTATTTATCTATATTATTTTACATACAGATATTCTGATTACAATCATAACTGTTCTCAGCATAAATATAAATAAAAATAATCAATTAAAAATGTTTGAAATGATAAAATCATTAAACAAAAAACTATTAAAATTCAACATAAGTATTATAGTATAAAAGCATATATAGATAAAATAAAATAAACAGAAATCTTTAATAAAACATAGAATACAGATCAAACTCAAGCAGTCATAAAATATATATATTGTATCAGATAGAAGACTCACATGCCCATGCCAACAATTCTGCTCAATGTATTACATCAGTCATTTTCCACAGTTTATGTCTTAATTTTAATTTATATCTCCACATGCTTATCTAAAAAGCCAGGTGTTTTGATTTTTTTTTTTAATTAAAAAAATCTGTCTGCTTTGTTAAATCAACTGAGAGTCAATTCCATAATTTTGGCTCAGCTATTGATATGGCTCTTTCCTTTCCTTTCCTGAAATGTGCCGTGCGACCTTAAATACCATTGTGTGTATGAATGTGCAAAAATGCATTAAGCCACTCTATTCTGTCATTATATATAGATTTATGTATTCGCCTCTTGCTGCAAATGAGGCCTGGGAAACAATGTTGGCAGAGCAATGGACTGGTTAAGATGGAAATCTAGCACATCCTTAAACAGGAACTTGGGGTGTGTACACAGCAAATAAAATAGTGCAAGGTGGATAATCACTAAGGCCTGGACAACAATGACCCTGCGCACTGAAGTGACAGTCACCAAAATTATGACCTTCCAGGTCAGGTACTTCAGGTCATAGGAGCACAGTGGCCTGAGAGGAACTTTCATAAGAACATAAGAAATTGCTAATCTAGGTCAGACCAAGGGTCCATTAAGCCCAGCATCCTGTTTCCAACAGAGGCCAAAACCAGGCCATAAGAACCTGTCAATTACCCAAACACTAAGAAGATCCCATGCTACTGATGCAATTAATAGCAGTGGCTATTCCCTAAGTAAACTTGATTAATAGCAGTTAATGGACTTCTCCTCCAAGAACTTATTCAAACCTTTTTTAAACCCAGCTAAACGAACTGCACTAACCACATTCTCTGGCAACAAATTCCAGAGCTTTTGTGCATTGAGTGAAAAAGAATTTTCTCCGATTAGTCTTAAATGTGCTACTTGCTAACTTCATGGAATGCCCCCAGTCCTTCTATTATTTGAAAATGTAAATAACCAATTCACATCTACTCGTTCAAGACCTCTCATGATCTTAAAGACCTCTATCATATCCCCCCCTCAGCCTTCTCTTCTCCAAGCTGAACAGCCCTAACCTCTTCAGCCTTTCCTCATAGGGGAGCTGTTCTATCCCCTTCATCATTTTGGTAGCCCTTCTCTGTACTTTCTCCATCACAACTATATCTTTTTTGAGATGCAGCGACCAGAATTGTACATAGAATTCAAGGTGCAGTCTCACCATGGAGCGATACAGAGACATTATGACATTTTCTGTTTTATTAACCATTCCCTTTCTAATAATTTCTAACATTGTTTGCTTTTTTGACTGCTGCAGCACACTGAGCCGATGGTTTTAAAGTATTATCCACTATGATGCCTAGATCCTTTTCCTGGGTGGTAGCTCCTAATATGGAACCTAACATCGTGTAACTACAGCAAGGATTATTTTTCCCTATATGTCCGAAACACGGCCCCGTGTCGGGGATTGGAACCGTTGATCAGCAGGATGGGCGGCATAAATGTGTTTTCATCTCAGACAAGATAAGTTCTAACTAAGACATTGACAATTGATTCATTTGGATTAATTACTGAACTTTTAATGATGGCGGTACACACAGCAAGAAAATTTAAAATTTAAAAAGAAATCATTTAACATTGACTTATGATTAAAAGTAAGGCAGAGCAATAAAGAGAACCTTTATTGTACATTGAAGCCTATTATGACGGTCAAAATTGGCGTCTTTAATAACATGTGATTGGGGGGAGATAGTTGGTATGTATGAGGGATTTTAATATAATCAGTGGTCCCCATCTTTACAGCGCATTCAACACTATTTTGACGTATTAGGCTTATTGTAACATGTTCAGCGTGAGCTTAGCACTCAGAAATTCACTAGTAAAAGAATTATAACAACAATACAGCAACACCTCCATACTAAAACAAAACTAAGTGCCAGACGCAAACAGTAACAACCCTACTTATGAAAAGGTAGAAGTGCTAATATTAACCCAAGGCCCTAAAATACCAATACACTTCATATTAGGAAAATAGAACAAGACAGGCTGCTATGGATCCCTGCACAAAACTACACACTGGTAGAATACCTCACCTCAGTCATACATGCAGAATACAGACAGACCCTCACCAAACACAGAATAAAAAGAGCATACTGTAAGTATCAATAGAAATATACAGACAAAAACTGAACTGGAAACCACAACAGTACAGGACTCTCTACCTGGGTAACATCACATCAAGCTAGGTTGAGAGAACAATGCACAAATCTCATCTTTGGGTGAGTTTCTTCACTCCGAAGGTCATCAAATATTCACAAAAGAGCACTGTTCTGTTCGTACGTCTCACTTTGAATGTCAAAGTGGCCCCTAACCCCTACACTAATACCTAAACCTCACCTCGAGTTACTAGATGGGCCTCCCATAGAGATATAAATACCTATCTAGTGTGAGGGCATTATGGCTAGGCTCGCTCTTGCCCCCCCCTCCCTCCCCCCAATGAGGGCCCTGATAGGTGTATGTAGGAAATACAATTCTGGCACTTATCGCAAAGTGTGAAAAAGTTATCGCAATTTGCACTAAGATAGCGCTTCGCATAGGTATTAGTGCAAATTGCGATAAACTGCCTATTACCATAAAACACACCCCTTTTCCTATTGCATGCGATATTTAGTGCATTTTGATAAATCCAGGCCTAAGTTTGTCAGGAACTACTTTGGTTAAATTATGGATAACTGGTTGGTATATTTTCTGTTCAGTCAAGACTATTTGATTGTTAAACGTAAAAATTTCAATAAACAAAACAAAAAAAAAATGTTCCAAACACCAATAAAATATTTCAAAACAGCAGATACAACATCCAATAATTAAAACTAATAAGGATTAAAAAACAAATCCCTTGCTCTCCATACCTAGGAACTTTTCAGTTCATGGTGCCCTGAGATTGTCTTGGATTAGCAAGAGGAGAAGAAGGGGATCTTGTATCATATATGCGTGTACTGTCTCCCTCATTCTCACATGCTCAGTCTCACTTACACAAACACACAGGCTGTCTCTCACTCGCTTTTGCTCAGTCTTGTGCACACATACACACAAAAACACACACATATGCAGGTTGACTCATTTTCACATGCTCAGCCTCACACAGGCACGCATACACAGGTTGTCTCTCACTCTCATGGGCTCAGTCTGAGTGTCTCTCATTGGCACACAAACATACACACAGGTAGTCTCTTACTCTCACATGGTCAGCCTCACACAGGCAGTCTCTCACTCGTGCTCAGTTTCACATAGGCACACGCCCACACATGCTCTCACTTTCATATGCTCAGCCTCACACAGGCAAACACACCCACAGGCCTCTCTCTCTCACACATAGGCTGTCTCTCATTCATATGCTCAGTCTCACACAGGCACACAAACACAGGCAGTCTCTTACTCTCACATGCTCAATCTCACATAGACATATACACGATGCCTCTCACTTTCATATGCTCAACCTTACACAGGCAAACACAACCACCGGCTCTATTCACTCTCACATTCTCAGTTTTACACAGGCTGTCTCTCACTCTCATGTGCTAAATCTCACACAGACATGCACATACTGGCTGTCTCTCACTTGCTCAGTCTCACACAGGCACACACACATATGCTGTCTCTCACTTTCACATGCTCAGCCTCACACAGGCAAACATACCCACAGGCTTTCTTTACTCTCACATGCTCAGTCTCAGGCTGTCTCTCACTCTCATGTGCTCAGTCACACAGACACACACACGCTGCCTCTCACAGGCAAATACACTCACAGGCTCTTCACACTCACATGCTCAGTCTCACACAGGCACACACATGCTGTTTTTCTTCTCCTGGAAGCACAAGTAACAGCAGCAGCAGCAGCTTGAAGCTTCAGACTACCTCCCTTCAGCCTCTGTGACAGAAGAAACTCCTTCTCTTTCTTGGGGCCAAGGAGGCTGACGCTGTGTTTCTTCAAATTTAGCTCAGCACTGCTCCTTGGAAACAGGGCTTGATGGACCCTTGGTCTGACCCAGCATGGCAATTTCTTATAAGAACATGCCATACTGGATCAGACCAAGGGTCCATCAAGCCCAGCATCCTGTTTCCAACAGTGGCCAATCCAGGTCATAAGAACCTGGCAAGTACCCCAAAACTAAGTCTATTCCATGTTACTGTTGCTAGTAATAGCAGTGGCTATTTTCTAAGTCAACTTAATTAATAGCAGGTAATGGACTTCTCCTCCAAGAACGTATCCAATCCTTTTTTAAACACAGCTATACTAACTGTACTAACCACATCCTCTGGCAACAAATTCCAGAGTTTAATTGTGCATTGAGTGAAAAAGAACTTTCTCCGATTAGTTTTAAATGTGCCACATGCTAACTTCATGGAGTGCCCCCTAGTCTTTCTATTATCTGAAAGAGTAAATAACCAATTCACATCTACCCGTTTCTAGATCTCTCATGATTTTAAGCACCTCTATCATATCCCCCCTCAGCCATCTCTTCTCCAAGTTGAAAAGTCCTAACCTCTTTAGTCTTTCCTCATAGGGGAGCTGTTCCATTCCCCTTATCATTTTGGTCGCCTCTCTCTGTTCTTATGTGGGGCTGACGCTAGCCTAAACGACAGAACACAGTACTGGAATTGCTACTTTCCCACCACAAATCAGAGATACTCCTGTTGCCGGGGAAGATCTCAATGCACGTGAATGCATCCTTCAGATTGAGGGAGCTTAGCCAGTCCCCTTTTTGCAAGAAGGGGATCAAGATGCCCAAGAAAACCCTCTTGAACTGTTCTTTTCTTTAAAATGTGTTGAAGGCATTTAGGTCTAGGATGGGATGGAATCATCCTGTTTTCTTTGGAATCAGGAAGTACTGGGAATAAAATCCCTGCTCTCTTTATCCTGATGGAACAAGCTCCACCTCCTTGGCCATTAAGAAGGAGGAGAGTTCCATGAGGAGTACTTCCTGATGCCCTCCATGAACTAATGATGCAGGTTTCTCCCACTCGGACAACTGATTGCTTCTAGGCACAACTCCAAATGGCACCACAAGAGTAAGGAACATCTGGATGCTGGTACCAGGCTTCGTCATCTCTTTTCTTGAATCCAGCATAGGATGCTGTCCCATAAGGATGGTTGGAATCTGTGCTAAAAGTGATTCCAGTAAAAGTCAGGTACTCAAAAGTAACCTTCCCAGCACAAAGGCGTATAAAAATGTTCCCTTTTCTGAAAATGAAATAAGGTGCTGAGGGAAAAACCATCTCAAGCTTTCCCTCAGCAGGCAAGGGATAGCACTGTCACATCAGGAATGGGACTGTGTCGTCAACTTCTTTGAGGCTTGTGGCATATATACAACTGGGCCCCGTCCTCATACCTGTGAGGTAAGTTGGTCAGGCCCTCTAGGCCTCTCATAGGGAAGAATGGATACTGAAAAACTGCAAAAATACTTTTTAGAGAGTGATTTCGAAGAGTATCAAATAGGAATACTCACCTCCTGATAATCTAAGTATCTTGGATACTCTGTTTTAGTTACAAAATCTCAACCTCTCTTCAACCAGGAGGCATTACAGTAGCAACACTGGGATTGGACGATGATCCTCTGATCCAGTCAAAACCTGAGCTACGCTGTAGTTCATAGACCCTTCACACTCTCTATCACAAGAGCAAGGAACAAGTTATTGATGGATGGCAAGATCAAAGGAAGACTCTCCCCTCCCCACTATAAAATTCCATCCTTCATGAGTAAAAACAGAGAATAACTTTCAGGCAGAAGAAGAGTTGACTGATAACTTGCTTAACTCGGCCAATAAAAAAGTTCTACTTACCAGCTAAGAAGAGACAAAAATGTATTTATTTATTTATTTATTGTTTTTGTTATACCGAGTTTCATGACTGGCATCACATCAACCCGGTTTACAATTAACAATGTGTGAAAAGCATAAGGTAACGTGATAACAATATTCCCAATAGAACTGTGAACTTTAAATACAGAGAATCAATTGAAGGGTGAGAAAGTTACAATAAAACAATAAAACAGGGAAAATTAACTTGGAGCTGGAAGAGGGGAGAGATTGAACAATACAATATTTAAATATTATACCACAAGAATAAATGGTTACTGAACTCAGTCCTTTCTGGTGTCTCAAATCTGAAACATCAGCACAAGAGTGGTTAATGAAGTATTTATTATTTCCTCATCCATCTTAATTCCACAAAAAGGCGCTGTAAGGGGAGATGCGATGGATCAGCATTTCCAGACACATAGTACTTTTGCATTTTTATATTGGCAAAGACAAGACTTCACTACCATCTGCAAAATCAGGCATAATAATGCTACAACAGGCATTTTAAGCCACATCTACTCAGTATTTGACAAAGAAAGTACAAGAATCTCCATAGAAAAAAAAAAGACTTTTCACTGTTACAAATCAAAAGTATATTTAACCGCCCTGAATATCTCATTGCATAACCCTACAGAAAGTTAGATCAGAAAATATGAGCTCAAACAAACATTTTCTAGCAAATGCATGAATTTAAAAAGTCTAAATATATAGCACTTATGTTTTCCACTACACATGCATTTGCAGAAACCAAGCAAATCCTCAATATAAAGGATATTTATCAATGTAAACATAAAACTGGTGATACACACTGCATCTGCTTTCACCTCTCAGTTTGTGCAATACGAAAAATACACAAATAAGCACAGCTCACTAGAAAGAAACTGGGTGAAGGCAAGAAGAGATGTTATTTATTCATCCAACCCTGCTGCACCCAATCCCACCTCAATATTTTTATGCTAAATGAAAGTACATTATATACAGTTTCACAGTTTACCTAACATTTTGAATGGAGAAATTACTTACCTGATAATTTCATTTTCCTTAGTGTAGACAGATGGACTCAGGACCAATGGGTATAGTGTGCTCCTGATAGCAGTTGGAGACTGAGTCAGATTTCAATCTGACGTCAGCACTACATATACCCGTGCACGAGGCTCTGTTCTTCAGTTTTCTCCTTGAAAAGCAATTATGGATATATGTGTTTTTGGATAATTTTGATTAATTTGGTTAACTTGATTAACTTGAAACTTGATTACTCGGATTGGATGACGAGGTTTCTAACTGGAGACCGCTAGGGCATTCAACCAAGAAACGCTGACACCTGGTAATATGGGTTGGCTTACCCATGCTTGTGTTACACTTGGGGGGAGGTTCCCCTCGGGCTTCTTGATTGCGAGGCAGCCATGGGTGGGGTGCTGAGTCTGTCTGTCTACACTAAGGAAAATGAAATTATCAGGTAAGTAATTTTTCCATTTCCTAGCGTGTGTCCTCCTTGGCCTGAACAGGCTCCAATCTTTCCAGGCATCAGACTAGGAGTCTGCAGACGTTCAGGTGGCAAAGAAGGAGTGAGTCTTCTGAGTCCTTATGCTTGTCTGGAAATGGCAGAGAGATGGTTTGGTTTAAATGGAAGTGAGAAACCACCTTTGGCAGGAAGGAGGGTACAGTGCGCAGCTGTATGGATCCTGGCGTGAATCTGAGGAACACCTCCCGGCATGATAGGTGCTTGAAGTTTGGAGATTCGACAGGCTGAGCAAATTGCCACGAGGAACGCCATCTTCAAGGTCAGGAGCCTTAGGGACAGACCGTGAGTTGGTCTGAACGAGGCTCCCGCTAGGAAGTCTAACACTAGATTGAGATTCCTTAGGGGTATCGGCCACTTTAGAGGTGGTTGAATGTGCTTGACCCCTTTTAAGAAGCAGGAGACATCTGGGTGGGCCGCTAGGCTGTTGCCGTCCACCCTGGGTCTGAAACTGGCCAGGGAGGGCAGTTGTACCTTGATGAAGTTGAGAGAACCCTTTGTTCACGCCGTCCTGCAGAAATTCCAGGATCATGGGGATTTTGACTGTCCGTGGAAGGATGTTGTGGTCCTTGCACCAGGCTTTGAATATTCTCCATACTCATATGTATGTTAAGGAGGTGGAGAACTTGCGCACTCGGAGCAGTGTGTCAATCACTGGTCCTGAGTATTCACTCTTTTTCAGGCAAGACCTCTCAATGGCCAGACCATAAGCAAGAATCTCGTTGGGTCTTCGTGGAGGATCGGTCCTTGCTGGAGTAGATCCCTGTGTGGAGGTAGGCATAGAGGGTTTCCCGCCAGAAGTCTTCGCATATCCGCATACCACGGCCTTCTTGGCCAGTCCGGGGCTACTAGAAGTACCAGCCCTCTGTGGTATTCTATCTTGCGGATGATTCCACCCAGTAGTGGCCATGGAGGGAAGGCATACAGTAGATCCTCCTCAGGCCAGGTCTGGACGAGGGCGTCGATTCCCTGGGACATCTGTTCCCGTCTTCGACTGAAGAACTTGCGAACCCGGGCGTTGGACCCGGTTGCCAGAAGATCCATGGCTGGTGTTCCCTAGTGGTTTACTATCTACTGGAAGGCTGTTGTCGACAGTGTCCATTCCCCTGGATCCAGACTCTCTGCTGAGGTAGTCTGCCGTGACTTTGTCTTTTCCTGCAGTGTGGGCAGCTGATATCCCTTGTAGGTTTGATTCTGCCCACGTCATTAGGGGTTCTATTTCCAGAGACACCTGCTGGCTCCTGGTTCCCCCCTGGCGGTTGATGTAGGCCACTGTTGTGTCGTTGTCCTACATGACTGACTGATTTGCCCCGGAGTTTGTGGCTGAACCGTAGGCAGGCTAGTCTGACTGCTCGGGCTTCCAGTCTGTTTATGTTCCATGCCAACTCTTCTTCGTTCGATTGGTCCTTGAGCCGTTAGCTCCTGGCAGTGGGCTCCCCATCCCCGCAGGCTTGTGTCCGTGGTGAGCAAGGTCCATTCCGGTGGGGATAGGCTTGTTCCCTCGCTCAGGTGGTCTTCTTGTAGCCACCATTGTAGTTGGTTCCGAACCTTCGCTGGTAGCCGGAGGGGAGCAGAGTAGTTTTGAGACATCAGGTTCCATCAAGACAGTAAGGAGTGTTGTAGGGGCCACATGTGGGCCCTTGCCCAAGGGACGACTTCTATGGTTGATGCCATGAGTCCAAGGACTTGGAGATAGTCCCATGCCATGGAGGAGAATGGAATTTAACAATGCTCGTAGTTGTTCCATCAACCTCCCTTCTTCTTGTAGGGGGAAGGGTGACTTTGTTCCTTTTGGTGTCGAACCGGACTCCCAGGTATTCCAGGCATTGGGAGGGCTGCAGGTGGCTCTTGGGTGTGTTGACGAGGTTCTGCAGTAGTTCCTTGACTCTGGTGGTTGCCTTCTGGCTTTCCTCTGATCAGCCAATCGCCAGGTATGGATGCACGAGGATTCCCTCTTTCCTCAATGCTGCTGCTACTACCACCATGATCTTGGTGAACGTTCGGGGAGCCGTAGCCAGCCCGAACGGTAAGGATGGCCCAATATCGCAAAGCATGGAAAACACTGCTGGGTGCGATGGATTGGTATGTGGAGATAGGCTTCTGACAGATCCAGGGAGGTCATGAATTCTCCCGGTTATACCGCCTTTATGACCGCACGCAGGGTTTCCATGCGGAAGTGGGGTACCTTCAGGTAGCGATCGACGGTCTTGAAGTCCAGTATGGGCCAGAATGTTCCCTCTTTCTTGGGAACGATGAAGTAGATGGAATAGTGCCCCAAATTTTGTTGGTGCGGAAGCACCGGTGTTATTGCCTTTAGGGCGAGTAGTTTTATTAGTGTGGTTTCCAATGCCTTCCTCTTGGAGGGGTCGTGGTACGGGGAAATCACAAACTTGTCCGGAGGGATGCTGTGGAACTCTAGGTAGTATCACTCTCGAATGATGGATAGGACCCAATTGTCTGACGTTTCTAGACCCATCTTTGGTAGAAAAGGGAAAGCCTGCCCCCTATGATCTCTTCCTGTAGATGGGTCTGCTGATTCTCATTGCGTGTTGCGGCTGGGGCCAGGTCCTGAGCCGGCTCCCCTTTTGTTGTGTCTGTTCCGAAAGGACTGCCCCATGCCGGCGGGGCAGGGGGCTTGGTAAGTGTTTTTGTATGGTCTAACACTGGGATCCTCTGCCCTTGGGTGCCCGGGGAGAGGGGCGTTGGCTCCTCTTGTCCCTGTCCTCCGGTAGACGGGGTACTGGGGACTTGCCCCATTTGTCGGCTAGCTTGTCCAGGTCGCTTCCGAAGAGGAGTGATCCTCTAAAGGGCATTCTCGTGAGCCTCGTCTTAGAGGGCGCGTCGGCTAATCAGCTTTGGAGCCAGAGCTGTCTTCTGGCTGCCACTATAGCAGCTAGATAGATAAGCTAGGTCGAGAGTACAATGTACAAATCTCATCTTTGTGTATCTTTTATCACTCCAAATCATATAAAATCTTCACTGATGTATACTGTGCTGTTCATACCTCTGATTGTGTGTGTAAAACTGCCCCCCAAAACCTAGACCACCACCAAAACCTCACCCCGAGTTACTAGTTGCCCCTCCTACAGTGGTATAAATAGTTTACTTATATGAGAACCTTATAAAGAGTCTCTCTCCAGGAGCTTCCCAAAACATGGAAAAAATCATCGCAGGTGTGATAAACTTAACATGTGTTGCAGTAAAATACCTATGCGATGCGGTAAAATACTTTGGGTAAAATACTTTGCGGTACGGTATCTCAAAAATTATCTAACCACGCGCCTTTATCATTGCAAGAGTTATTCTTGCAAAATTTATAGCAAAATGATAAATCTAGGTCTTTATTTGCTATGTATCCAATCAGGATCTCTCAAACCTGCTATCAAGACAAGAGTGGAAAAAAAGTCAGATGACAGAGCACTGCAGGACAGTTTTTCATGCTCCATTTTCCTCGATTACTGCTTTACCCCCAACCTTCCAATCACCAACCATCTGCACATGCAAGGAGTTATAACTCATATAAATACCTTCCCCATTAAAAACATAAGAACTGCCTTACTGAGTCAGACCAAGGGTCCATCAAGCCCAGTATCCTGTTTCCAACAGTGGCCAATCTAAGTAACAAATACCTGCAAGGATTCCGACAGAGTCCATGCAGAGGCTTCCCCAAGTTTACCTTGTGGAGTTAATAATGTTTTAGTTTAGTTTAATTTGATGAATCACATTTCTTACAGAAAAAAATCAATGGGATATACAATAAAATAAATTTAACATCAAATTATAAAACAAATAAAAATACTGTAAAACACATTAAATAATACTGGAAACAAAAAAAAACAAAAACTTTTCTTCCAGGAACTTGTCCAAATCTTTTTTAAACTCAGCCATGCTTACTGCCTCCAACAATGAATTCCAGAGTTTACTGTACATTGAATGAAAAAATATTTTCTCATTTCTTTTAAACTTTATGAAGTTCCCCCTTGTCATTGTACTTTTTGAAAGAGTAAACAGAGCCATATTTTCCTGTTGCACTCCATTCATGATTTCATAGATCTCTAACATATTTCTTCTCAGCCATGTCTTCTCCAAGCTAAACAGCCCTATCCTTTTTTAGCCTTTCCTCATAGGTGAGCTGTTCCTTCCATGCTATCATTTTGGACAATCTTCTCTGCATCTTTTCTTATCCGCTATCTCTTTTTGAGATGTGGCAACAGGAACTGAACACAATACTCTTAAGGTGAGGTCTAACTATGGAGTGATACAGAGATATTATAAGTTATAAGAGACACATGGCACCTTATAGATTAATTTATTGAGGCATGAGCTTTCGAGAACAGAGACCACTTTGCTATATGCAAGAAGTGTGGTGCAAGAGGTTGGTAAAATATACATGTGATGGCAGGAGAAGATACAGAACAACGAGGAGGACAGGGTGTGGAAACAGTGTTAATAAAGTTATAGTTCAGTCTACTAACAACTGAGGAAAGTGCAACTAGACAGGATGATCTGAGAATAGTTAAGTTTATAGATATCTGAAGTATGCCATGAAACTATTACCTCTGTCCAGACCTAGGGTTATGGTAGTAAGTTGTTTTTTTTTTGAAGAGTTCAAACTTGCCTCTTATTTTTGCTACAGAAGTTTCATCATAAATGACCATTTAGTCTTACTCCATGTTTCCTATCTTTTAACCAATTCACAATAAGATACTGCTTCCTACCCCATGACTTTTACATTTTCTCAGCAGTCTCTCAAGAGGGGCTTTGTGAAATGCCTTCTGAAAATCAAGATACACTATGCCTACCGACTCACCATTATCCACGTTTATTTACCCCTTCAAACAAATGTAGCAGATTGGTGAGGCAAGACTTCCCTTTATAAATCCAGGTTGGCTCTATCTATATGTTCAGTAATTTTATTCTTCAGAATAGTTTCTACTATTTTCCCAGCACTGACATCAGGCTAACCTGTCTATGGTTTCCCAGATAAGCCCTTAGGGCCTGATTTGCTAAGGCTTTTCTCCCATTCTGCTTCTATGGGTAAAATGCTTAGTAAACGAGGAGGCCCTTATAGTGTCCCATTTAAAAATTGACATTACATTGGCCACCTTCCAAGCTTCAGGTACAACAAATGATTTTAAGGATAGGTTACAAATTACTAGTAATTGGTCTGCAATTTCATTTTTGAGTTCTTGAATGTAGAAAAAGAAGAATGATTTTATTTTCCCAATAATTCATGGAATGAAGATATCTCTTGCTCTTTCCAACTTTTATTATTTAGTTCTTTTATTTATTATGCTATATTTATATGCTGTTGATTCAAAAAGCTTGTAACAGTGAACAACATAATTAAATATGTTGTTCACTGTTACAAAAAATAAAACATAGCAGCTCTCTGCTGGGCTAACAATCAGACTAACACGTGGTCCATACTGATAGAAACAAAAATACACAGCAAAAATACAAATGCACAATGCATGAACTTCTGAGTTCAATCAACAATTTTTTTTTTAAAACTTCGGACAGAGATATGGAGGCTCATTGATAATGGCCTCCATTGTTGTAATATTCTGGCTGGTCCTTCAAATGACAGAACTGAGTGTATAAGAATATAACAAATGCCATGCTCAGTCAAGCCAACAGTCCATTGAGCCCAGAATCCTGTTATCGGACAGCAATTAATCTGAGCAATCTGGAAGTCCCTGGCAGATGCTAATGAGGAGACCCCCCACCTCTGCTCATTCCCAGACATAGGAGGTGGCAACAATGCCTATACCTTCCTGGCAAATAATTGTTAATGAATCCGTTCTCCAGAAATGTGTCCAAGCCTTTTTCAAACCCAGCTACGCTATTAACTTTGACCACATGGATCTGGAACAATGAACATTGATCTTGTTAAATGAAAGCACTACTTTGTTTTGATTCCTCACCACCACTCTGACTGTTAAATGGTAGGAAGATGCAGGCAGACAGATTTAGTGCTTCTTTGGTGATTTATATAACTGACTGCAACTTTGCTGTTGCAGTGAATCATGATTTATTTTTCTCACACAGCAGCAGATAACCTTTTAAAATAGCAGAAAAAAATGCCAGTCTGTAAGATTTATACCTGACTGTACCCCTATCATCTCATGAGCACAGTTTAGGAGACAGACAGATGAGGAGCTTTGCATTTCCCAGTACTCTTTTCTTCCTTCTTTGGCTCAAGACGCACACACACACATGCTATAATCACAGTTAGTATAAAAGACTGCAGATATAAGATACTGGATACCTTCGTTTTTCTTTTCCAGACAAGGCTATCTGTATTTCTTTCTGAACTCTGTGATATCTGTTCTCAGACAGCTTCATCTTTCATATTGCTTCTAATCCTCACTACAACACTTGCTGAATCCTGAAGAGCTATCTCTGCCTTAAATGTATCCAAATGTTAAGGGGAAAAAAAGTGCTTGTTAGCTTTCAAAGCCAGATACAACATACACCTGGGTATGAAAATAATTCCCCTTTTGGCCTTTTATATACATTTGGCAAATGTTTAGTGGCTAAATCAAATACACAAATATAACGTCCTGAATTAAGTTACACTCAAAACAAACATATAAATCAATTCAAATCAAAAATCAATTCAAGATGTCTACATTATATATTTGGATATATAAACAAGAACAGAATTATACTTCAATACTGCTGGAACTAATAAAACAGTTTAAATTGTATTAACTTCTGGCCAAACTTTCAGAGTACAGGGTGAAAGCATCAAGTATTCTTAATGCTTGCCATTGGATATTTGTGTCACAGCAGCAAGTGACCATTTTTAATTATTTAAAAATAATATATCAATCTGTTCTAAAAGATTAATACATTAACCTTCATTACAGTGTAACTGTTCAAAACCCAAACTACTGTGCATATTGCCAGATGCCTACACAATGACAGTTACAAAAAAAAAAAAAAATCTCATCACCACCTTCAAAGGAGGAAACCACCACCAGACAAGAGCATGTTGATAACTAGAGCAGGGCAGTGGTATGAATATCACTGCACCAAGCCATCACTGCTGCTAAAAGAAAACAAAGGTCTAGAAGAGTGAGAGCGCTCTAAACCAGCCACCTCAAAATTCCAAGAACTCTTCCACATCGAGGACGAGAGCCACTATGCCGCCATGTTTTTTCGCAGAAGGGGGTCCCACTATCATGGGGGGGGGGGGTGTGCCATGATAGTGAAGCTCCTCCCCCCCAAAAAAAAACACTGTGGCTCTCTAGTGCGTTATTTAGTCTCGCGGCAAAACACGATGGGACAAAAGAACTCGGCTAGCGGCGCTTTAGGTGCGATGGCGGCCCCAACCTCAAGGGACTGCTATCAGCTTAAAGGACTGCTGCCAAAAAGAAAAGTTGCCACGGCAAAATGAGAAAGTTGAGCGGGGGTTAGGGCTAACCCCTGGCCGCCTCTCAAGGTGGCCCTGATTCCTCAAATTAAAAAAAGAAAAAAAAAAGTTGCAGTTCATTCACCGCAATGGCACCCTCACCCCCCCCCCCCAAGGAGTGACAATAAAATGCATAGTGATGCAGGGTGACTCACACCCTCACCCCAAGATTAAATAAAAGTCATTGGGGTATAGTATTCCCCTGGGCACTATTCCCCCTCCCCAAAGGTATCACCCAAAATTGGGGGCCCTCCCCCCCGCCAAATGTAGATAAAACCTCATTGGGGTTCAGAGAGCCCTCCCACCCCCACCCCCTATACCCCCAGCAGCTTTAAAAGTAGAAGAAGGTCCTGCAATGGGGCCTGAGACACCTCATGGCACCTGGCCCTGTCGATGCCATTATTCAAAATGGCGCCAACCTGACCTTGCCTTGTCATGTGATTGGGACAATGTCCAGAGATCGTACCCTAGGCCCACATTAGGGTCCCGGGGCTCCCCCGTCACATTTATCAAAATCCCAGGAGATGTTATTTTATTGTGGCTGACAACCTTCTTGGCTAGTGGCGATAAAATATTAACATGAAATTGCCTATTAATGATCTTCCTTTCCTGCATTTGTAGTATTCATGCATGCAAATCACATGCAAATCAGGCCATTGTAATAGGGGAGGGGACCCTGGGCAGGGCCCATGCAAATTATCACATTTTTTTTCAGCAGGACTTTGATAACAGAATGGCTGTGAGTACGATTATGAAGTATTATTAAGAAGAGTAGATAATATACATTTTATGAGCTGATACTGTACCTTAAGGAGAAGCAGGATATTATATTATTGTTTTATGGTCTAGTATTATTATTTAAATGGTTTGTACAATATTTAATTTAATGTAAAAAGCCTGAATTGTTTTATGTTTTATTATTTTTTTATGCAATTGTGGATGTTTTATTGGAAGCTGCCTAGAAATGATGATAGGCAGTTACTAAATGTAAAATACATAAATAAATAAATGATGCTGTTTAACAAGCATTAGAACACTACTGTGGATTGATGCATCACCCAGTCAGTTTGAGAAAAAAAAATCAGTTTGCCTGGGCTGGCATAAAGAGATGTTTTACGCAACAGCTTGCCACGCCTCCACCATAATCCCATGTTAAACTAAACATATTTGCTTTCTGGCGTTTTCACATTCATGCTTTCATATTTCTATTACAGGGCCAGCCTGATGGCTCACTGCCTGTGGGGTGCGCCTATTTACAAGAGATTTGGGGTCGATTCCTGGGCCTGACTTTTAATGCTTGGGCTTCGGAAGGAGCATTCACAGCTATCGTAGAGGGGAGGGCAGGATTCAGCCAACATGTAAAAGCAATGCCTACTGGCTAAGAACACACATGTCCTGCATTCTAGGGGGGGGAGGGGAGAGGAACCGTGGAGCTACCTCTTGGCTGGATAACTGAGGCTGCAATGGCGAGGATGGGACAGGGTTAAAATGAAGAAAAAAGCCTGGGTAGCTCCTCATGGGACCAGGTCAGAATAGGATGAAGGAGGCTGCCAAGACAAAAAAAAATTCTTCTTTTAAGAAAAGGTTTATAATGTAGAAAAGTGTGCATATTTATTTATTTATTATTTGTATATACTGACATTCGATCTGAGATTTCACATCGGTTTACATTCAGGTACTGTAGGTATTCCTCTATCCCCAGAGGGCTTACAATCTAAATTTTTGTACCTGAGGCAATGGTGGGTAAAGTGACTTGCCCAAGGTCTAACCACGAGGCTATTCCTCCTCCCTCATATAGTTTTGGGCTGTGAAGCGAGGACTGGACCATAAAAATAATGACTGCTTCCATGATCAACTTGGACAAGCATTTGGGTATTGATGCAGCACTGGGCAGGAATGTTTTAAAATGTATGTAAAATATTTGTATTCAGCACTGAAACATACACAGTGTGAGAGAGGGAGAGAGAGAAATAGAGAGGGAGGGAGAGAGAGAGAGAGATTCTCCTTAAAAAAAATATGGATTTACTTTTTATTCTTAATCCAACATTGCCTCATCTCTACAGTGAACTGCTTGTCATGTGGGATCTCATGCCACGCTAACTGGTTTTCCAACTCCGCTAATTTCACTGAAACATTTCACACAGTAACATAACCAGCGGCTCTCCTTTTGCCTAAAAATACATCCTTCCTCTGTCCACCCCAAATCCGCATTACAGAGTAGATTTAAAAACATGCACGCGGGCGTACATGTGCGCGCGCCGAGCCCACGCCACCTTCCCTTCCCCTACCTCCCCCGTCCTCTCTCTTCTTTTTTTTTTTTGTTGTTTTAAAACTTACTTCAGCCCTGGGGCTGAAAGTAAGTTGTGCACGCCGGCAAATGGCCGCTGTGCCGGGAGCCTCTGACCCCACCCTGCGCCGCCCCTGGACCGCTCCGCCCCCTCCCCGCCCCTTTTCCAAGCCCCGGGACTTACACGCATCCCGGGGCTTTATGCGCGTCGCCGGGCCTTTTGAACATAGGCCCGGCGCGCGTAATCTTTTGAAAATCCGGCCCTAAAAATGTACAAATACAGAAGTTGCGGAATACAAGTCAGATTAAATAAATAAATAAGGCAGGATGTGCCCCCCTCCTCAAATCAGAACAGCATCATTCTGGAAAATCTTACCGACGTTTTCCTTCAAGTACAGTCAGAAAAAAATGTCTGCAATAAAAAACAGAAAAAAGGCAACTTCCCTGGAGTGTTAGGTAAAGTACTGTATGCGGAGTAAAGATTAAGAGTGGAACTGTCTGTAAACATGCAGTGGGTATCCCAAACGCTATTACAGATACCAGGCCAATCAACTAGAGTATAATACAAAATGCTATGAAACACCTTTTGAGGACACATGAAGAAACCTGGTCTACTCTTACCTAGTTCTGGGGGCAATACAGTAAGCCGGTTTCCTTGGATGTGAAGTTCCTTTAGTTGTGTGAGCTCCCCAATTTCTTTAGGCAGTGATATCAGGTCATTATCCCTAAGGCTGATCTAAAGGGACACACAAGCAAACAGCTTTTACTCTTCCCTTCCTGCGACACAGGCAATTTATTAACCAGGCTCTGCAGACAAACGAGAAACAGCATCGGGCGCAGGGGTCTATGCCTGCAAAATAAATGCAACCATCCCCTCCCCACACCCCTCCCCACTTCTTCACATTGATTTGATTCCACTCCTACAAGTGCGGCGAAAAGTGAATTGATTTTCCAGGAATTTAGATAAATTACTTACTATCTGCAACTTTGTGAGCTTCCCAATATCTGGCGGCAGGATTTCGAAATCGTTGTCACTTAGATAGAGTGCGCGCAGGGTGGCTGCAAATTAAACAGCAATATAAGAACAGGGTGGCACGTAACCCGGCCATTTGAGACCTGATCAATAAAATGAGTCAGGTTTGATTAATACCTCTGACTTGGTGAAAAGCCTTTGACATAGCCAAGGCTCACAATAATAACAAGCAGGTCAAACTTAGATTTACTAGCTTATTGTAGGCTGGTGTACTCAGGAAGACATTTATATCCACAGAAACTGACACAATTAACAATTTCTAGCATGCAAGTGTCTAGCAGATTTTGGCAGACAGTTAAGTGCAACGCTGTAGGAACACACAGCTATGTTTCCTATAATTATCTTTAATTCCTATTTACTAGATAGTTTGCATTTGTGTGTTAATAACAAGGATGAGTTTTATACTAGTATTTAAGCTAAATGACATCTTTCATAGAAAAACACCAACTCAATAAAAACATATTATTTATAATTCCAAATCAAGTAATTGCTTAGGATCATGTTTGATACTTATTTACATAACAGACCATACTGTAAAATTATCACAAATATTCTGGAAGACCACACAAAAAAAAAGAAAATAGCTGCTAAAAACTGTATAAGGATAATTTTCAAATCAGGTTTAAAGTCCGCGGGTACGTTCTACCTGCAGACTTTACACTGATTTTCAAAACAAAAAGTAGGAGCATACTTTGGCTTTTCAAAATTACTCCAGAAAACTACCCACACACATTTACCCCTGCCGACGTGTAGGGTAGCTTTCTTGAGGGAACTTATATATATATATATATTAAAATAAAGGGTGCTCATAAATGCTAGGCCTGCTCAAAGCCAGTCAGCCAGCCACCTGCGGAATGCCTTTTATAATGGGGGTAAAAATATGCACCTCCACGTGTATGCAAACATCTCTACCCACATAGAGCTGATGACACTCCATTAATTAGGGGATGCGTGAAGACGTCAGGCTCGTGTACGCCGAGAAGATTTTCAAAGCCCCCAAGATACCCCGTGTATCTACCGCAGCTGGCACATCTTGAAATTTTTCAAAAAAGGGGCAGGGCGTGGTCATGGTCTGGGCATTTTGGAGCGGGAATCTGAGATGTGCACGTAAATACTTGTGCAACCCAGGGCACACTGAGGTCCCCCCCCTGCCATTTAACTTTACTTCTGCTATCTCTGAAAACTAGATAGATCTGAGGGGTTTTAAGGGTCGGTAGTGAAGCCTATTAAACTTAGGGAATTTGGAAGATCTCTCTCAACTGGTAAAACTGGGAATGAACTGGTAAAAGTGGGAAAGATGCTGGCGCACACTGCTTTAAAAATCCCCCGATTTACCCGATAGAAGCGGCATTTGCACGCACCCACTTACATTTTGGCGCTCATTGCACATGGCCAGGCTATTTTATAACCTGCGCACATCTATTATAAAACGGCCACATACCTGGGTGCAGGACGATGCACGTGCGCAAATGTGCGCACCCGCATGCCAGTTTGAAAGTTACCGTCTCTGTGTGTGGGCAATTTTATAAAAGGCCACTGATGAAGGTAAAGCATTGTTTTACCTGCATAAATGCCTTTGAAAATTAACCTTATGTTTTCATATCACAAAAGAAGACCTGTTTTTCAGCAGTGTACATTGTTGTAAGTTTCTTACTGAGGTAGAAGAAGTTCCCAGGCAGAGAATTTTCATTCAAGTTGTTATAAGTCAAGTCAAGGACCTCCAGAGCTGGTAAAGAGCCAAATCCCCTGGGCAGGGTATTTAACCTGTTCATGCTGTTACAAACATAACACAGGATAAGATTAATTTCACAGCTTAAAAGCAGGAATGCCAGAATAAAAGCAGGTCTCAGACGGAGGATGTTTTCTTACATCCGCTCTATTAATCTGGCATGAGAACTCCAATTTGATGTACAGAGACAAAAAAAAAAACTCTGAACCAACTAATAATACATTACCAAATGTATCATAACATTCACAAGTGCCTCCGGACTTTCTCAAGTTCTAACTTACACTATCCAACCAATGCTGTCAATAATCATGCATCAGACTTTAAAGCTCTTTTTAATTGTTTTATTTTGTTATTTTGCAGCTGCTGGACTACAGTTCTAATTAATAGCATTATGCACTCATTTTCTAGAATATAAATGCCTCACAGTTTCAACCAATAAATGTTTCTCATGATCTAAAACCACAACAAGTGAGCGCCCTCTGCTGGATATCAAACTAACATTTTGCTATACAATAAGGACCACATGGAAATTTCCCTCTCCATAGTTGTGACTACTGCTTCTGCTTATTGCCAACTCCTGCTGCCTTCAGTATTCACCTCACCGCTAAACATGAAATGAGATAACTCTGCAGAGAGCATGGTTTGTATACCAATGATGCTCCCACAAAGCTCTCTGAAAGACATTTTCTACCTGCATAGAACATTAGCTACTCATCTTAATCTCCAGACCAGTCTCCTCTGTCATTACCGCTGGCCATTACAAAGTTGAAGGCAGCTAACAGTTGACACATTTTCCATTAAAAAAAAAAAACATGAAATGTTCAACTGCCTAGCCCCAATATTGCTCAGTTATTAGACTTCTACTAAATATATATTTTGTTCTACATTTCTTGTATTCAATAATGTTACTAGAGACACAACTGATTACATCTTTTGCAGTATCATTAACAGAGACCCTGTCTAAGGTGTTAGTCAAGGAATTCAGAAGCACCAGGAGTTCAATCCAAAAAAGGACAAAAATCTATTCCTCCCATGTATATGAATGAATAAGCACTCAGGTTTCTGGTGCTATTGCTATTAGTCAGTTATGTTGGGAGACCAAGTCTGCCCAGACATTAAGTTCCCAATGTTTTTAATTCCACGAGTTCTAGAGGGAACATTCTTCCAAATTTCTCAGTCTTTGGCTCTGCTCACTACTTTTTCTTACTTCATTATGTAAAAAAATAAAGGAGCAGCTGTGCATGGCAAGTGACGGGCTACTGGCCAACAAACTGAAAGCAGAAGACTGGAAATTCATGCACAGTAAAAACAAATAGGTACAAAGATTACAGATGAAATATTCAGTAGTGGAGTAACACTTATGCATATGAGATATGCCATGGTTTGTGAAACTTGTTGTTAACAAAGGAGTTTTCCAAAGGGGTGAAAACAATATGAAAGGATAATCCTGGATTAAATAAGTGGTACAGTTCTAGTGAAGAATCAGAAGACTCTAATGATGACAGAGTGCTTCAGTGACATCACACAGTAATCAAACCCAGATGAGTTCGGGGAATCAAAAAAAAAAAAAAATTAATGGTGTCCTACTGGTACATACCCCAGGTTAAGATGTTTGAGTTTCTGAAGGCTACTGATCTGTGTTGGAAGCTCCTCAATCTGGTTATTGAAAAAGTTCAGCACCTCCAAGTTCTTTAGATCTGCAATATTTGGTGGTACAGCTGGAAAAGATTGATTAAAGACAACATGCATTATTCTATATGAAGGCACTGTCAATAACAAAGAATCTTTCCAATAAGAACAGATTCTACTCAAATTCCAAGAAAATAATGCCTGTGAAAACTGGTTATAAAGCATTTCTATTCAAAAGACATTTAACAGCAAATTTGACCTTTTTAGAACACTACCCAGACGTCATAATAAACCAGATACAGATTAAACATTAAATGTGAGCCAACAGAAGATGACACTGCTTCAAAAAATGTAGTATTTAAATATTTTCATAAATTGTTCTTTCTTGAATAAATGAGATTATAAAATAAACAAAGTCTTATTTATGGTAGAAAATACATGGAAGCACCAATAGGAAATGTTTAGAATCCACACAGAGCTGGTGAATTCTAGTCCTCGAGTGCTACAAGAAAATCTGCACTTTAGGACAACCATTTCATACAAATGATATTGGTTCTTGAAACAAATGTAAGCGAAAATCTCTCTGAAATTCATTGTGATAATCCTTTTTGTGGCATATGTGGACTAGAGACTTTGCAATAGGGATGTGCATCGTTTTTTTATGACAGGTCGGGCAACCCGAGGAAAACATCATTTTCCAACGAGTCGGGGGTTTTTTAATCGGCAATTTTTGCTGAAAAAAACCCACCCCAACCTTTCAAATTTAGTTAATTACATCCCCCCAAAACTTGCCTAAAGTCCCTGGTGATCCAGCGGGGGTCCCGGGAGCAATCTCCCGCTCTCGGGCCATCGGCTGGCAGTAAACAAAATGGCGCCAGTGGCCCTTTGCCCTTACTATGTGACAGGGGCTACCGGTGCCATTGGTCGGCCCCTATCACATAGAAGGAGCAATGGATGGCCCGCGCCATTTTCTAAGATGGCGCCAGCGGTCCATTGCTCCTACGAAATGGCTCCTAGAAGCAGAGAGATCCTAGAGATCCCTTTATAGAGAGAACTGTTCCATCGATTGGCAATGGAATCCACACAAGAGAGGACCTGTTGCTTACCAATGGGGAGCATTTCTGATGCCAAAGTGGGTGATCACTGGATGTGCTTGTTCAGTATAAGAACACAGGAGGTGAAGGTTTATTCAAAGGTGAGGGTCCTAGACTTCAGGAAAACCAACTTTGTTAAGATGGTAGAGTACCTCAAGTAGTCATTAACTGGATGGGAAAACCTAGAAGAAGCAGAAGAGCAGGGGGCAAAACTAAAAAGAGATATTATAAGGGCAACTAATCTTTTTGTTAGGAAAGTAAATAAAGGTAAGAGAAAAAAAAAAAAAGAGGCCATTATGGCTTTCTAAAAAAATAGATGAAAGGGAGAACACATTAGGGTTCATAAACTAAAAGAGATCGCAGAGAGAAGAAGACGGGAAACAATAAAGTAAATATTCAAAAGCTTAGGAGGGATTCATCCAGCAGACTAAAAGGCACTTAGCCAGATAAATAGGACATAATCAGTTATATGGGATTTTCAGTGGCTTAGCCCAAAATCAGTGCTCTGCAGCAGAATTTAGCCAGATATTTTAAAAAAGGTGTTCAGAGGGGCACAGAAAAGAAAGGAGAATGTATTAGCTGTTCTCCGATTGGCTACCAATCTCCCTGCTACAACGTGTGGTGGTCGCTGGTATTTGGCATCGCTCACTGCCGCCAAGAGCCTATAAACGATTTGAGGTTGCGACACGCAGCCAAAGTCACACATCAAAGTGGCACATCCCTAGGAACAATTTTTGAAGACCCTTTGTGAGTACCATTGCACCTTCTCCCCCCCTTTGACTGCCTTCACAATTGTCAAACGGGGAAAAAAAAAGAAAAGGAATTATCAGGACTCCCATCTGAGTCTGGGACCCCTAATATTTCTTCTCAGTCTTCAACTGAGGGCTTTCATGCTTCATTCAGCCATGGATTCTGGGCCAAATAAGTTTGGTGATTTATTCACTACTTAATATTTATCATCTGTCATCTTGATCCCCGATTCATATGCTCCCTCTACTACAGGGGCTGATGTTAAGGCGAGCCCTGCGGCTGAGCTCACATCTACCTGCGATGTTATTGTAGGTCCTTCTGGAGATGGGACGAAGATCTTTGGGGCCGATGCAATAAAATTTGCGGAAAGCGAGCGCTGACTTTTCAGCGCCTTTCTTAGTGCATGCATGGCGCCCATAAGAGGAGCACCATGCAATAAAAAAAATTAGAGGGGTCGCGCTAGCAAGGAGGCGCTAGGGTCGCTAACGCGTCCCAGCGGTTTCCGGCAGTCTGCCGGTTATGAACACAGATGCCGATAAACTTGGCGTCGGTTTTCATAACTGCAGTCAGCCGGTTATGAAAAGCGACGCCGAGCATATCGGCGTCGGTCTTCAAAACGGCCAGCAGAGGGTTTTTTTCTTCTTTTTTAACTTTAAAAAAAGTACAGAAAAGCATTTTTTTCTGCTTTTCTGTACTTTTTTTCAGTGCGCTCAACTATTAACGCCTGCTCCAGGCAGGCGTTAATATCTGAGCGATAAATGTGCATCTGAGAAGCACATTTATTTTTTTGCATTTGTTGTGAATGAGTAATAACCTCATTCAAATGCATTTGCATGTGATGAGCGTTAACTCATTCACTCCGCGTTGGACACACATTAAATAAGCAGTAATCCCCCTATTGCATTAGGGGTGGATTAGCGCCTATTTAACGGCATTTGACAGCGGGTATTGCATCGGCCCCTTTCTTTGTTTTGAATGTGTGACCGGTGTGAGGTAGTCTGCTGGCATGTAATTTCTGTGTAGGGAAAGGATCCATAGCAGTCTAGTTTTCCAGTAAGAGGCACATTGGTATTCTAGTGCTCAGTGCAATATTTGCAGTGCTGCCTTTCATGGATATGGTTGCTGCTGTCTGAGGCCTGTGCCTTTATGGTATAGGATGGTATGATAGATTTGCTAGATAACTAAGTTCTGGGATTCCCATAAAACTTTGTATTTCAAATTTGAAAACACTGTTTTCTTACTTCCTGTGTCTGTGTGCTAAACTAGTTTGCATCACTGTGGGTATATACTGGAGTTGTGATGGCTTATACAATGAAAAAAAAAATCCCATTTTTTATCTTCTGTGATTAAAAAAAAAAAAAAAAAAAAAAAAAGGGAAACCAGATGTTATTTGGTGAAGTTCTGCCTGTGTGTCTGAGGTAAGGTATTCTGCTAGAGTGTAGTTTCCGTACAGGGATTGCTAGTAGTCTGGCTTGTTCTATTTTTCCAATAACAGGTGTGTTGGTGTTGTAGGGACCAATGCTGACTTTTCACAGGTTTTGCAGCCAGTTGAAGAGGACAGAGCTCCCTTATGGCACACACTGGCCCCCATTCCAGTAACAGCCCTGCAGGTGAATACTGGCACAGTTTTAGTTGAATACTGAATATCTATTTATAGTGCAAGGCAATATGAACAGTGAACAGTCAGGGATGATACAGTGTATTTAACATTGGCTTCCCCCCTCTCCAATTCCTCAAGTGACCCAAAGTGCTTTTATGCTGTTGAACTCATCTCACCACCATCAGGCTCTCAGCTGGGTTAAAACTGCCCCAACGCACATTTTCGGCACTTGCTGCCAAGCTCAGCAGCAGTCAGGTTTGTAGCAAACTAAATTTTTTATATGAGCATTTATCATATTTAATGAGGACCTGATCGGATAAATGGTTGTCACTTAGCCAGATACTTTTTATCTGGTTGAAAACTGAAAATGGGATTACCACAAAGTGCAGCTAAATAGCTCTTAGCCGATTAAGATATTTAAAAGTAGCCAGTTATACAGAGTGGCCCATGGAAAAGTAGCTTGCCTGTGTGGCACTGGTATTGGAGGCGGGCTACTTTTCCATGGGCCACCCTGTATTTAAAACCGATCCGGCCAATTATTTTGAGGGGCTATTTTATGCACAGGTAAAGAAACCAAACAAAGGTCCTTAGGATCCCTTCCTTGACAAGCTGCTAAAGATTAGACATTTTGCTGCATAAACCAGTAATTCTGTTGATAGATCAATATGAGAACATAGTTTTGGACAAAATACTTGAGATATGATCTAATTCTTTCAGATGTTGGTGCTTGAGTGGCAATAGGCAGGATGAAGATAGAATGCTTCCATTTTGGACGGACCAGGTATGTGCACAGGTGAGATCTGCATAGACCAAGCTATTAAATGGATCCAAAGAAAGGAAGTATTCAAATGTTAGGGGCATAACATAGAATGGACATCAAAACCGCTCTGGTAAAACAATGAAATATTATATCCTATTGTCATTCAATGCAGAGGCTTTAGTACACTTGTCAGTGTATCCTGTTGGGGCTGAAAGAAACAAAATGCAAACTGACAACCTGTCTCTGCCTTTCTCTTCAGACCTTGCAGCTGATTGAAGCTCCGTGGCCACAGTGCTAAGTGTCCCGAGGAGCTGCACACAAGAACAGTAGTAGTACAAGTGCTGGTATTTGCTTTAATATTTCAGGACATGGAAACGCAGACTGCTGAACCACAAAGCCTCCTAGTCTTAGAAGCCGCTCCCAGCAAAAAAAAAAAAGCTTCTGATTTGATGATGGTTGATGCTGCCTTTCCTAGTGCTCTTTGCTGGTCTTTCTGAGGCACAAGCTGGCCGTCTGCTGTTGATCCATTGCCTGTAGCTATGCCCATCATACTACAACTTGTGCATTCCATATGGGAAACTGTGGACTGAAAAAGCTGTCCCTACTGATGGAGGTCCATCTGATTTGGCAATATACTTGCCTCTTGCATACAGAAAATATGATGGATGTGGGATCTGTTGGTTGCAGACAGGGGTTCCCATCTACCAAAGTAATCAAATGGCAGGACCCTTACAGAAACAGGCCCTATTGCCTTTCATTGTATAATATGGCCACACTAGGACCAATGTTTGAAAGCTGATAGTAGCTATAATATGGGTAGCCAGGACTGACGCTTCTGCCTGCGCCCGACCCTTTACAACAAATGAATACGCATAACACTATGTTGGGGATCAAACAGGCCGCAGCTTTTATTAACAACCTCCCGGAGCCCGAGCCAGTTCATCGTAACAACAGATTCCCCCTCCCCCGCCCATTCGCCACCAACCAGCAAGACGGGCACTCAGAGGCTATCTGAGCCTGTATGTAGTCACATCATGGACACGCCCCCCACAACCCCCACCACCACTCAGCAAGGAGCCAACCACATCAACCCCTGCCACCGCCCCAGCAAGGAGTTGTACCATCAACAACTGCACCCAGTTGTTCTGTTAGGAATCACTGACCTGACCCCTGTCAAGTCAGACACTTTTAACCACCGCATAATCCCCCAATCGGCTCGGGCTACCTGCCACAGGCGCAGGTAAGAATTACCTGCGACCCCCAAAAATGCGGACAGGATCCCCACTCAGTATGTATTCCAAGGCCTCTTGCAGCACATTCAAAAAGAGGTCCAAGCCCACAAAGGATAAATGGACCCCATCCCCCCCTAAACAGCCCTGCCTCGAGGTCCCAAGCCCAATCATGGCGAATATGAAAACCCCCCATACCTGCTAACCAGGAGCCAATCTGCTGATTTGCCTTGGCACGACAACGGCGCCAAACCTTATTCTCAATCAAAGCAGGCCTTAGAATTATATCGGACCAGCAGATTACAGTGGCAGGGAACAAACAGAAAACCGTCACCAGGTCTCTACACACCCTGCCAATGAACCTGCAGCCCAACATTTTGCCCCAATCGTTCCCGCCCAGGTGGATGATTAAAACATGCAGCGGGCTGAAACAGCTGAGCCCCCTTTGCAGACAATGCAGCAACTCCGCCCAACGCATTCCCCATCTCCCCAGCCAGCAAACATTCACCCCCTGACCGTCCAAGTCCGAATGTAGCCCATACGGGCACCCATGGGCATGGGAATGGGCCCAGGCTACATAGGAATGTCCCACGATCCACATAACCGTCCCCCAGCGTGCTGCATCTGCAAAGAGAAAATAATTAATACCTCAGACGACTTAAGAATTACCGGGCCGCACATACCCGGTGAAAGTATCAGACCTCCACCTACCGATCCTTTAGATCAGTCGTCCCCCCCGACAGATCAGAGGTCGCCGCAGCAATCCGGAAGGAGTGAATCCCTAACCTCAAGGTATCCAACCCCACCGCAGTCAAACACATCCACAGAACTGCCTTAAACTAATACTTTATCAGAGGCCGCAAGTCATTATTACAAATAGTGAGCAACGACTCCCATAGTTTTCCCAAAATCTTGAGAATAATCGGGAGGTGTTTATCTGGTACCCGCCGTGGACCCGTGGGCCCACCTCAGCATCAACTGAAAAACCAGAAATCTCCCTACGGGAAAGCCCCAGCCATGAGCCCTCGTAAAAAAGGAGAATCCGGACAATTGCCTACCCACCAATGCCCTGGAAGCACCGCTCGCCCTTGCCCTTTCAATAAATTGTACGATGTGTTCATCCAAGACGGGACCCCTATGCCAACCCAAACCTGCCAGGAGAGACACAACCTTGTCTGCGGACGCCACATAACTGTTCCAGGTGGATGGAGCTAATGATGCCCGGAGCAACTTCCATGCTTCCTGGAACCGAAACTCCAAAGGAAATGCGGCACTGATGCTCCCTGGTGATCCGCTTCCGGTGTGAGCTCCCGAAACAAGGACCACTTGCAACTAGAAAGAGAATCAGCCACAGCGTTAGAAACCTCTGGAACATGTCTAGCCCACAGAGTGATATTCAATCCCATACAGTGTAGTACGAATTTGTGCAGCAGATCAGACACCAATATGCATTTCGCAAACAGCCTGTTAATGACATCTACTACACTCCGGTTGTCACACCAAAACACTCTTCTCCTGTCTTGAAATTGCGATCCCCAAGGGAACACAGATACGACAATAGAGAACAATTCAAGGAACGTATTGTTCTTGGTAACCCCGGTCTCCTTCCAGTCCTCCGGCCAAGATGCCGCACACCAGGCACCCTGGAAGTAGGCGCCGAAACCAACCTATCCGGCCATATCGGTAAATAATTCTAAGTTGCGATTCGAGACAGAATCATCTTGCCACAATAACGAGCCAATAAAATCAGACAGGAAACTATCCCAAACCCGTAAATCTTCCCTCAGCCGCTCTGTTATGCGAACGTGATGACCACTCTTTCGCTAACCCGCCATACTAGAACTCAGCTTTCTCAGAAAAACCCTAGCCATAGGAAGCATGCGGCAAGCGAAATTCAGACTGCCCACTAGGGATTGCATCTGGCGCAGAGTCAGCTTTTTGGCCAGTAATGACCTGGATACCAGATTCCTCATGACCACCACTTTGTCCGTCAGCAAGCGTGAGATCATCCCAGCCGAGTCCAACTCAATGCCCAAGAAAACCAGCCGGGATGCCAAAGTCAGAAACAGTGCCCCGGAAACAGCTCAACAGGTGCAAACAAGTTGACGAAGATGAGTCACCAACAAAAAGGAAATCATCCAAATAATACACAATGTTCGCCACCCCGGCTCGCTCGGCAAGCACCCAATGAACAAATGAACTAAATATTTCAAAATAGGTGCAGGCAATGGAACACCCCATAGGCAGGCATTTGTCAAAATAGAACGCTTCCTAGAAATGGAAACCCAACAATGGGAACGACTCAGGGTGGATCGGAAGCAACCAGAAGGCAGACTCAATACCCACCCTTCACCATCAGGGCCCCCGCGCCACAACAACAAACCACTGACACCGCCGACTCGAAAGAGGCATACCGCATGGTACAGAGATCCTTGGGAATGTAATCATTGACCGAATTGCCTTCTGGGAATGACAGATTATGGATCAAACGAAACTTACCCAGTTCCTTTTTGGGCATCACCAACAACGGGGATAGAACCATGCCCTCGAAGGAAGGGACCTGAAAAGGACCCGCAATCCTACCCAAGTCGATCTCATGTTGCACTTTAGAGGCTACCACATGGGCCACTTTACGAACCGACGGACAATTCTGTCATCCCCCCCCCCCCCCACCACCGGACCCTCAAATGGGATATGAAAACCAGATACAAAACCCTGAAACAAGAGCAACACAGCTTCCACTTTGTGATACCTACCCAACCATACTATCATAGCTGCTAAACGGATGGGGGTAGGAGCCAAGCCCGTTACCTCACTTCAGGGCACTTTTTGCAACAAACCCGCTGCCACGCCCAACACTGGATCTCTTTGGACTCTTGAGGGCAGGGTGACCCATCACGCAATTGGAGCACGCGTGTTTGAACTTCCAACACATATCTGGGAAATTGGCCCCAACTTGACAGCCCCCTGCCGGGGCTGGTCATGTCTGAAAGGGCCGCCCACTAGGCTCACCAGACATTCCACTAGCATCCCCTCTGTCAAAAGACCCTAACTTGACACACATCTGCGTCAACCACAACCCAACATTCCTACTGCCCCAAACCATAAATTTTTTCTCCTCCATCTGGTCCCTAAACTGCTCATCATAATTGAACCACGACCAACCCTCGTACACCCAGCTGGCCACCAGAATAGCATCTGCCAGCATGGGGCCATATTGAGCCGGCTCGCGATGACCCACCACGCTAGCTAAATGGAGGAATGAGCGGGTCCAGTTGAGCACATTGCGGGCCACCCTCCGTTGTGTACTCTGAAATCTATCCACACTTCAATTTTTCCTCTTCTCCCTACGCTTCCCCCATGACCCTCTAACAGCTGGAAAATATCGATGTACTTATGCTGCCTGATATTCCTGCAAAGTGACTTGGGTACGTCCTCCCACAACTCAGACAGACTAACTAATGCAGGTGCACCCCTCGTCTGACCCTGCTCCCCTGCCCGGCTTTTCTCACCAGAACCAAGTAAGGGCCAGAAGAGGTAGAAGAGGAGGAGGAGGAAGAGGAAGAAGAATCCGGAGCTGGACTGGGAGCGCTTCTTTTTACGCTGTGGTTTCTCGCATTTCTTGGGAACTGAGGAACCGGAGGCTCTGCAACCCCTCCCCGCGAAACCACCGCCTGTTCTGCCCTGATGCAACATGAACCCCAATCTGTGACGGACCCAAACCCCCAGCGCTAACCTCGGACTCACCAGGTTGTCCGCTGTCCACACACATCCCAGTGATGTTTGAAACTCGGGCACAGCCGGTATTACCCATCGCACTGGGGGTTGAAATCTGGGAGCTGCTGGCAGGACCCATCTCACCGAGGTTTGTAGCTCAGAGGCTGTTGGTGGGATCCATCTCACTGGGGGCAGGGGCCCGGAAGCTGGATGTGAACGCCACCCCAAGGGGACATCGATGCAGGCTGCATCCCCCCAAACTTCCCTTGAGGGCACCTATTCCAAGCGGGAAGAAATCCCTCACCCCATGGCTGAAGAAAAGGACCCCAGTTGACCCCGAAGCCCCATAGATATTCCAGTGCCACCCCACACACACACACCCGGGCCAGTCACCGCCCAACTCCAGACCCGAGCCGGAACTGGGGGTCATACATCACACACACACACACACACACACACACACCCACACCCATCCTCCGGGCATGGCATTCCCTCCAGGCTCCAACCCCCTTGGAGCAGGCAAAAGCAAACTATCATGTGCTGCACTTCCCCCAGCTTCAGCACCGGACAGCTCAGAGTGCGAAGCTGCAGCCGGCACAGCAGCAGGAGAAGGCACAGGAACCTCGCGAGGACCGAGAGCAGAACAGGAGCTCCCGGTACTTGCGAAAGCAGAAAGGGGAGGACTGCAGATAGGCAGCGCATCGGGTCCCGGGGAAGCCGCTGGCGTCCTCGACTTCTTCTGCCTTGCAGAGGTCCCGCCCTTTGCCCCCCACAGCCACCGGACGCGTCGAGACCCGCCCCCCCCCCCCCCCCCCCCCAAACCTGCTGCATCGGAACGCGGCGCGGCTGTACCGACCCCGACCTCCCTGTCACCATGGAGCTCACCAGGGGCCACCGGAGGCGCTTCTTCACCCAGCATGGCTGCTTCCTCGGATGCCATTTCACCGCAGTGAGTCAGGCCGAAAACGGAGGAGCAGGAGCCGGACTTGCAGCGTCAGACGCGACAGCAGGCAAGTAAAGAATGGCTGCTGGTCGCAGTGACCCACCCTCAACTCCTCCCACTCCCATCTACCCCTGACAGCAAGGAACCTATGGGTTCCCCAGAAACAAGAGGTTTGAAACAAACCTCCGACTCCCCCCTCCTCTGACCTATTCGTTGCACAAGGCCAACAAATATTGGCAGCAGCCGCTCCCCTTCCCCAGCCCACTTTAACAGTCAGCTTGCCAGGAGTGCCTGGCACCATATTACAGCAGCCAGGCAGATATGGGACCTGCCTGAACTTACATAATATGGGTAGCCAGGACTGACGCTTCTGCCTGCTCTCGACCCTTACCACATTTTAGACATATGGAGCTGCTCTAGCTCTTGATCTCCTTTATATGTTCTGTTTCATCTCATCATTTTAAATGTTTTTATATGTTTGTATATTAATATTTTATATAATTGATTTTTTAAGTTGTGTATGTCTTTTTTAATTTTTCTGTATGTGATGTTATTTTACTATAGCCCCTGAGGCAGCCACTAGATGCGAGGTGAAACTCGGCTGAGTCTGGCTTTTTATAAAAACACATCTCCACTACAATAAATACGTTCAAAGACACCTGGCATCTATTCTTCTATTGTTTCCACCGTATTACAGCGGCCAGACAGGTATGGGACCTGTCTGACCTTACAAAAATTCCAATTTCCTTGGCCAGGTGAATGGCTGTAAATGTTATCAATACTATAATAGTCAGAGATGCTTCTGCCCTCCAAAGAATCAGCCATTTGGATGCCCAATCTTCCAGTCTTGCAAGGTCCTCCTGTAATGTATCACAATCCGCTTGTGATTTAACTACTCTGAATAATTTTGTATCATCCGCAAATTTGATAACCTCACTCGTATTCCTTTCCAGATCATTTATATATATATTGAAAAGCACTGGTCCAAGTACAGATCCCTGAGGCACTCCACTGTTTACCCTTTTCCACTGAGAAAACTGACCATTTAATCCTACTGTTTCTTGTCTTTTAACCACTTTGTAATCCATGAAAGGACATCACCTCCTATCCCATGTCTTTTTAGTTTTCTTAAAAGCCTCTCATGAGGGACTTTGTCAAACTCCTTCTGAAAATCCAAATACACTACATCTACCGGTTCACCTTCATCCACATGTTTATTAACCTCTTCAAAAAAATGAAGCAGATTTGTGAGGCAAGACTTCCCTTGGGTGAATCCATGCTGACTTTGTTCCATTAAACCATGTCTTTCTATATGCTCTGTGATTTTGAATAGTTTCCACTATTTTTCCCGGCACTGAAGTCAGGCTCAATGGTCTATAGTAACCTGGATCACCCCTGAGCCCTTTTTAAATATTGGGGTTACATTGGCCTCCCTCCAGTCTTCAGGTACAATGGATGAAAAAGGGGAAACCATTGAGTCGCTTAGAAGCTTATTATTGACTATATGAAATAAATTAAAATGTAACCCTTGTAGGAGTGTACAAGAAACTCCCTCAAACCACCTTAAGGGACCTGCCACAGCTATCCTGCCTGGTTTTCCTTAAGGATCATCCTTGCAAGGGATTCTGGGTTAAGAGCCTAGAAGGGTTAGAGAGGCCCCTGGAAGCAGGCAGAAAGCTAGCATATGCAAAGACCAGCTATGTTTGAGTTTGTTTGTACCCAGCACTGCAAGGTAAGTTTTCTTTCTTGGGTGTAAAGAAATTTGCACCTAAGGAAACAGCCAAAATCTGCCTCCTTATTCCTCTTGGCTCCGTTTCCTAAGATTTAATGCTAAAAAAATGCAGTCTAAACAGGCAAACAAGGCAATGGTAAAAGCCAGAAAAATGCTTGTGTGCATAAGGAGATGAACAGTCAGCAGAAAAAAAAAAAGAGATGAGATTACCCCTGTATAAGGCACTGGTGTGACCCCTTATTTGTAATATTATGAACAATTCTAGAAACGACTTCTTTAAAAGAATACAAACATGATGGACATGGTCCAGAAAGTAGCTATGAAAATGGGCACTGGTCTTCGTTCTAAAGCATATGGGGACAGACTTAAAGATTTAAACATATGCAGTTGTGCTCATAATTTTACAAACCCCTGGCAAAATTTGAAGATGTGTAGCATTTCAAGAAAACACGAGTGATAAGACAAAACACGTCTTATTTTTAATGTGTTTCAAATTAAACTAATTTATGCATCACAGAATAGCACACTCATTAAACAAACAATAGCAATAAAGGAAATGAAATGATCCTATTGAAAAGTTTACATATCCTTGAATGTTTGGGCTAATATACACTCAAGTTGTCACACACAGGTTGAGATGGCAGTGAAGGGTAGGTATCCACACCTATGCCTTGTTTGATTGTAATTTGCGTCTGTGTATAAATAGTTGATGAGTTTAAGAAACCTTTGTGTGTTTCATCCAGGGCTGCACTGACTTTGGTGATTACTGAAGCATGAGGGAAAGCAAAAGAAATGTCAAAAGAGCTGCGAGCAAAAGTAGTTAAACTTTACAAATCAGGAAAGGATATAACAAGACATCCAAAGATTTGAAAATGCCAATCTGTATTGTTCAAACTTTGATCAAGAAGTGGAAAATTATGGGTTTGGTTAATACCAAGCTAGACCAAGAAAGATTTCAGTCACAACTGCTAGGAAAATTTATTGGGATGCAAAGAAAAACCCACAAGCAACGTCTACTGAAATACAGGCCTTTCTGAAACAAAGCAGTTGTGCGATTCAGTATGCACAATAAGTACACACTTGAAAAAAAAAAATGGGCTGCATTGTAGAGTTGCCCAAAAAAAAAAAAAAATTTAATTACTTCATCAACGCCACAAACAGCTCGCTTACAATACACCAAACAGCACCTAGAGAAACCTTAAAAACTTCTGGAACAAAATAATTTGGAGTGATGAGACAAATTGAACTTTATGGTCACAACCATAAACATTATCTTTGGAGAGGTGTAGAAGAGCGATATTCTCCACTCTCACCATTAACCGCAAACATTAAACTTACTTATTCGGTTGATATGGAATTGTGGAGAGAGGCGAGGTGTGATATTTGTGGCAAAATTGAGCGGACAATGTTTTTAAAAGTTTTCAATCAGAAGACAAATTTGGGATGCCAAGTCACACCAAATATATGTATTTTCAGTTGTGAAGAGACTTTTTTGGGATCCTACGGGCCGACATATTTGAGGCGTAAGACAAATGTAGAGAATATGTTGACACGATCTTCAGTGGTTCCAACACAGCTATATCACTCACTTCTGTACAGCGATGATGAGCAGGAGACCAGCCCTGATTTGATTGATAAATGGAATACAGATTTGGGTACAGATTATGACGACACAGACTGGATGTTGATCTGGTGATCCAAATGTAAATTATCCATTTGTAACAAAAATCAGGAGTTTATATATTGCTTACTGCATCGAACATATAGAGATCCAATATTATTTTCTCGTTTCAGTGTTTCTAGTCCTATGTGTTGCCAGTTGTGTGGTGAGCAGGGAAGCTACATTCATATGTGGTGGGGATGAAGGAAAGTGCGACAATTTTGAGAAGACATCTGAGGAATGATCAATCTTATTATAAGGATTGTCACCTCAAATGTGTTTGTTAAACTGCTAGGTTGAAGTATTATTTAAATCAGATAAATGGTTGGTGTCTCACTTATTACAAGCTGGACATCTTACTATTGCGCATTTCTGGAAGACCTCAGCAAAAGTGTCCGTCTGGTGAAATAATTTACTATTTATGCATTTTAATCAAATATATTGAATATCTAACAAGAAAAATAGGCAGTGTACATGGTTAAACATAATATAATAGAAGAATGCTTAAGAAGAAAAAAAAAATAAAGACGTATGCCAAATTTAGATTGCAAAAGAGGGGGAACTGCAAATAGTTGGGGAGAACGGCTAAGAACACAAAGGCAAATTACAGACAAAAATGAAGGATGAAAACTTTGAAGGAGAACACTGCCCAATCAAAAAGATTCCACACTAGCAGAGGAAGTGTCATGCACTACCACATTTAGCATCTATACATTTTCTTAACTGTACTGGGTCCAAAAACAAATCGTGAAGTAGCCAAAGTTATTACACATTTACAAGGGTAATATATAACACAAATAGCATGTAAGGAAACTACTTCAGGTTTCATAACCAAAAACTTCTTTCTACGTTCCTATGTGGTCCTGGCTAAGTCTGGGAACATCCAAGATCTGACCTTTAAGCAATACATCTTTATTACAAAAATACAAATGGAAGATATTATTACGATGCTGCATAAAATCAAAAGCCACCAATAGAGTAGCATGGCCCACCACGTTTCCCTCTCCATCATTCTCTAAAAAGTTAAATTAGTGGGAACATCCACCAAGGCATTATCCACACTTCTCTTAGAAGCAAGCAAAGAAAAAATCTTCTCTATAGGAGGTAATGCAGTCTCGGGAATTAACAAAACGTCCTTCATATGAGAGGCAAAAAGGTCAGCAGGTGAAATTAAGGGAATCTGAGGAAATTAAGAATTCTCAGGTTCAAAGACCTGAGAGAATTCTCAATATTTTCAATTCTTCATGAGATTAAAGATAGATCTTTAATAATGTTAACCTGCACATCTTGAATGTTCAATAAAGGTGACACCACTTCAGACACCTTCTTTTCCACAGTAGATAATCGCAGTTCGTGGGTTTGAAATTGGTTATGAAAATTTGTAGTTGGCAAAACTAAAGATGACACAGACTTATTGATGGATATCATACCAATTCACAGATTCTCCAGAGTTATCACAGCAGGTTTCTCAAAAGAAGTTGAATCATGAAAACCCGGAGGAAAGGCCAAAGAATGTGGCAGTAAAACCAATTAACTTACTGCTGATGACCCAGCAAGCATTGTAGACTGCACAGCCAGTGTTTCCCAGGGCTCTTGTAATTCTCCCACTGAGCTCTATTGCAGAATTTGCATTGACTGGGCAGGAGGAACATGACCAGATGACAGTAGTCTCTTCCAGAGATCCAACAACCTCAGAAGAAAAATCTACAAAGATGGCAGCGCTACCAGGCAAATGCGGAATGGATTGGCATTTAGGGCTGAGAGAAACTTCAGCTGCCAACAGACTAGCATCCCCTGTTCCAGTGAAGCCAGACTCAACCACTGTAGAGGTAAGTGCATGTTCCAGCATATTTGTTTGATGAAGGGCGGCCGGCGTGTCCAGTGCCTTACCCTTCTTGATGACTCCCTCATTGAGAAAAAAGTTCAGGCACTATTTTAATATGAAAGGAAGAAAGCTTTGGGAGCAGCCATTTTTAGTTCCCCTGAACATGGCTATTTTATAACGCACAACTTGTGTGTTAAAATCCAAGCCTGGATGCTTATGATTCTACCTGGGGAAAGTTTTGGAAATTGCATTCATCCAATTAATATGTTCATATGATGATGTACAATGTTAAGGCTCATGTCTATATCTTGTTTCTTTTGGAAAAAATAAAAGTTATAAAGTGATGGATGCATACAGCCTATCAGTGAACATGGTGAAGAGCAGGATAGTAACAGTGTTAAGTGGAGTGCCACAGGATTCAGTTTTGGGACCGGTTCTGTTCAATATCTTTGTGAGCAATATTACAGAAGGGATAGATGATAACATTTGTCTATTTGCACATGATACTAAGATCTGCAATAGAGTGGACATGCCTGATGTAATAGAGAATGAAAAGGGACTTAAGAAAGCTGGAAGAAGATTTGGCAGATGTGATTCAATGCCAAGAAGTACAGAGTCATGCATTTGGGATGTGGTAATGCAAGAGCTGAATGTGATGGAGGGTGAAAAATTGATGTGAATGGACCAAGAGAGGGATCTTGGGGTAACAGTGTCTAGAGATCTTAAGATGGCAAAGCAATGAGACAAGGAATAGCTAAAGCCAGAAGAATGCTGGGCTGCATAGAGAGAGGAATAGCCAGTAAGAAAAAGGATGTGATAATCCCCTGTACAGGTCCTTGGTGAGGCCTCACATGGAGTACTGTGTTCGGTTCTGGAGCCCGTATCTGAAGGGGGATAAAGACAGGATAGAGGCAATCCAGAGAAGCACAACCAAATTAGTGTGGGGTCTGTATGAGAAGATCTACGAGGAGAGGCTGAAGAATCTGAATATGTATACTCTGGGAGAGAGGAGGTGCAGGGGAGATACGATTCAGACCTTCAGATAAACTGAAAGGTTTTAGTGATACACATTCGACAAAGCTTTTCCATTAGAAAGAAATCAGTAGAGCTAGGGGTCACAAAATGAAACTCCAGGGAGGACAACTCAGAACCAATTGTCAGGAAATATTTCTTCATGGAGAGGGTGGTGGATGCCTGGAATGCCCTTCCAGAGGAAAGGGTGAAGATGAAAACTGTTAAAGAATTCAAAGGGGCATGGGATAAACACTGTGGATCCCTAAAGGCTAGAGCAGTGGTTCTCAACCCTGTCCTGGGGACCCCCCCAGCCAGTCGGGTTTTCATGATATCCACAATGAATATGCATGAGAGAAAATTTGCATGCTATGGAGGCAGTGTATGCAAATTTTCTCTCATGCATATTCATTGTGGATATCATGAAAACCCGACTGGCTGGGGGGGTCCCCAGGACACGGTTGAGAACCACTGGGCTAGAGGATGGAAATGAAGAAAAGAACGCATGGGAGTAACTTGCTGGTGCAGCAGTTACTACCCTTAACCAATAAGCCTTCATACTGTTGATGCAACTCCATCATTGCTCTCTGCTTCAACATCAGGGGGACAAAGGGAATTGGATTTGAACAGCAACCAATGAGGGCCCTGACCTTTACGGTCTGGGGAAACAAGTATGGGGGTAACTTGATAATGTGTCAATTACTATCCTTAACCAATAAGCCTGATACTTTGATGCAACTCCAATATTGCTCTCTGCTTCAACAGGAAGCCGTAACGGGGAATTAGATTCAAACAGCAACCAATAAGGGCCCTGATTTTTACGGCCTGGGAAATTGATAAGCATGGGGGTAACCTATACTGCGCAGCAGATACTACCATAAGCTTACTGGGCAGACTGGATGGACCATTTGGTCCTTTTTTGCTGTCATTTCTATGTAAGAGGGGGGGTGCCTGATGGACTGGTAGGATTGTAGAGCTGAGCAGCTGGTTTGAATAGGTAAACTAGATAGCCTGTATGGTCTTTTTGCTGATATCCATTTCCCCCAAGACTCCTTTTTGCATCTATCCCCACCCCCAACTGACTTCTCCTCTCTCTCTCCCTTTACACAGCACCTTTCACCCACTTCCTCCTCTTAAACTTACCTACTTTTTACACCACACATAGGAAGTTAGTTGGCTGGCAACAACGGGATAGCATGACACCATACTTCTGGTCCTACCAATTTTCCCTCCCCACATAAGTTTTCTGCTTAAAAGTAGTACATGCTAGAGGTGACAGGGAAACAAATGCAGGAACTCTTATTCTGTCTTCAACACTGCTAGCCTCTTGCCACCATTCCTGCAGCAGCAGCCTGGTGGAGATAGAGGAGAAGCAGATGCTATAGCAATGTCGGGGATCTTCTCTGTGGCTGGTGTATGTTCTTGGTGGGTGCTAGACACGCTCCTCCTCACTGACGCAAAGTGGAACAAAGAAATGCTCATACAGATACTACACTATTTCACTTCTGGTTCGGAGAGAAAGCACAGAAATTTGCTGTCTACGTGACTGGGTGCCAGGGAAATTTCCAGCCCTGCCAACATTAGCATAGTTAGGCCAGCTCTAACTAAGAACAAACATTTTAAGCAGCTATTGGCTCAGTCTTGCTGACACAAAAGGAAGAGGAGAGCATGAAACAGATTTTGCCACCACACAAGGTCAAGAACATTCTTTATTTTTAGCTAAACACAATTATTCAGAGTAGTTAAGTCACATGCAGATTATGATAAACTGCAGGAGGACCCTGCGAAGTTGGAAAACTGGGCAGCCAAATGGCAGCAGAAATTTAAAGTAGACAAGTGCAAGGTGATGGATATAAGGAAAAATAAACCATGCTGTAGTTCCCACATTGGAGTTACCACCCAGCAAAAAGATCTAGACATCATAGTGGATAATACATTGAACTAGTCTGCTCAGTGGGCAGCAGGAATTATTAGGAAATAAATGGTGAATAAAAACAGAGAACATCATAATGCCTCTGTATTGCTCCATGGTGAGACTGCACTAGAGTACTGAGTGCAATCCTGGACACTGCATCTCAAAAAGAGATATAGGTGCACCGGAGAAGGTACAGAGAAGGGTGACCAAAATGATAAATGGGATGGAACAGCTCCCCTATGAAAAAAGGCTAAAGAGGTTAGGGCTGTTCAGCTTGGAGAAGAGAAAGCTGAGAGGGGATATGATAAAGATCTATAAAATTATGAGAACCAGTAATTTTCTCTTTCAGATAACAGAAGGACTAGGGGGGCATTCTATGCAATTAGCAAGTAGCACATTTAAAACAAAATCAGAGAAAATTATTTCACTTAATGCACAATTAAGCTCTGGCATTCATTGCCAGAGGATGGGGTTAGGGCAGTTAGTGTAGCTAGGTTTAAAAGAGGTTTGGATAAGTTCCTGGAGAAGTCCATAAACTGCTATTAAGTTGACTTAGGGAATAGCCACTGCTATTGCTGGCATTAGTAGAATGGGATCTATTTAATGTTTGGGTACTTGGCCAGGTTCTTATGGCCTGGATTGGACACGGTCAGAAACAGGATGCTGGGCTTGTTGGACCCCTGGTCTGACCCAGTATGGTAACTTATGTACATAAAAGGAAAATTTCCCCACAAAGTATCAAGGTTAATTATATTCCACATTACATCCTTTAAACATGAGAAGAGAAAGGCAGAGCACCAGTGGGGATCTTAATTAAAAAAACAAAAACGAACATTGACACTTCATTTTATCTCTTCTTTCAAAGAAAAATGGAGAGTCCACTCATTGATAGAGTATCAGTTATACATCAAAATAAAACTAAATGAAACACTAGAAACCATGAAATGCTTCAATGCTAAATTTTAAAAGAAGCCACCTTTTAAATAGCCCAAGTCAGCAGTTGTAAAGAAAAACTTCAACATGGCAGTCACTATGACAGGAAAATTCATCTGGGTGAGAGATCTGAAGCCTGCCCCCTTTCCATCCCCAAAATAATTGCACGTTACACATTAATCTTGGTATGAAATCATCCGCAGCTTTTATTGACATAACAGTTAATGTGAACTCAACATTATAACAGTTCACCCACCCGGGCCAATCCATGGTCTCACCACTACTGGAACCACGCCCCCCCCTTTTTGTCGCCCGCCACGATTCTAGCAAGGCGACATCACTTCCGACCCCCCGCCTCATTTACAAGCAAGGGGGCTCTGCCTCCGGACGTGGTCCCCACCCGTTTTATAACCTGGCTTTTGTCAGCCCCGCGGCTGACCTGTCTAATAATTCTCTATTGGCCCGGGCACCCGTCCCCAAGCTGCGACATCACCTACGAGCACGTAGGCGCCCTGTCCCCACACTGATCCTTGACACCTTTAATCCCTTCCCTGGGATGGGTGGGTGGGATGTTGGTCCCCGGGGAGAGGTGAAAGAGGCCGGCCGCGGCTGTCCCTGATGATGCCGGCCCGCAGGAACGCCCCCCCCCCCCCCCCCAGTGCGTGGCGACGTCGCCAATGTCATCAGGACGCACCGGAGCGCCGGCGCACTCCGATGACGCCGGCCCTGAGCCAATTAGTTCACGCCGCTCCGCTGGCAAATCGCGCCAGTCTTCGGCCCACGGCCCCAGGTAAGCCATGGGCCCTTGCATGCACCACGGGCCCACCTAATAGTGAAAAGTGACTTGCGTATTAAGAGCAACAGAAAAGCTTTGGAAAATGTGATAAACAGTTACAGGACACACCGATTCATTTGTGCTTTTTTTTTTGGGAATTTGTCACCAAGATGTACAGGGCCGAGGAGCAACAAGAGAATTCAATAAAACACACTAATCCGTTAAACAGGGATCAAACTGAAAAAAAGGGACATTTGTGTTTCCATTCCCACCAATGGAACCTGGTTTTATTTTCTATTCCACCTTTCAGGCACTTCAAAGCAGATTAAGCTTGATATTCCTAAAACGATTGTTTACTTCACTTTGGCCATCATTAAGGTAGGAGTAAGGTTTTATCAATTTCAAAAGATTCTACCTACAAGCAGCCTGTTTACATGAATAGGGAGACCATCATCCCAATGCCACTTAGCACTGAAATTTAGCAGTTTTTAAATGTTAATGTCTCCAATTAGAACTTTTGTTTTTGTTATAGTGCATTTAAAAGTTGCAGAAAGTACTTATCCAATATTGCACTAATCAATTTTCATTTGAATATTCTGTTCTCGACCCAGGTCCCATCTTTCAAATAAATCTGCTTCATTAAAAGCTGTCCGTATCCAGAGCACAGCTTATGGCCAAGCACTTGAATCAAGGCTTTTCTGTGCTAGCCAGCATTGGTAGGATGGTCTCCTATTCATATAAGTATATAGTAAGACTTGTTGAGGGGTAGATCTTTTTGAAATTGTTAATTATTTCTAGTGAGGTGGTTTATAGCAATGTTTTGTCTTCTATTGCCACTTGCCTGCCACGGCACCTTGAGCTACAGCGGGTAGTGATTGCTACTGTTGCTCACATATTGGGAATACATTCCTTTATACAAGTGGGGATGGCTATACACTTTAGTAGCTAACTAAAACTGTTACTTTAAATCAAATAACTTTGTGCATGTCCATTGAATCACAGCAATTTAATTCAGAGTGAAATGATGAACTGTTCAACCAAACCAGTTTTTGATTTCTTTCCCTTGAGTAAAGAACTATGATCAATACACACAAAAGGTTGCATCAGATTAGCAACAGATCAATGCTCGGCTATTATCTAGAAATATGAAGAAGCAACTTGACAGCATGATGAGAATACAATTGGGTACAAAAAAAAAAGTTAAAATAAAAGCTAGCATGTGAAATGAAATATTTAATTCTTTGCAATTGCAAGTTAAATTTAAATAAATACAGCATATAGATGCAGTAAACTGATACATTGTAACGATGCATGCTCCATCAAAACAATGAGCAGCACTGTACTCAAAATACCAACTCAAGTGTTTTTTGGTTGAATTAGGGATTTTTAGCTTTTTGTTTTTCATTAATACAGCATCAAGAAACATGAAAAGTTAGCATTTCTAAAAAAACATCTAAATACATACAATAAAAATAAATCAGGTCTTCGCTCAATTCTTAGTACAGAAAAATCCCTTACATTTTGTGTGGGGAGCATTAGAATCATTGTCTACAGTTTAATGCAACAGAAATCAACAGACTGCCCCACTGAAATGACTGGTAACAATTCAAAATAGCAATTAAATGAAACGTAAGCCAAGCCAACAAATGACATGAAAACCAGACTGTCTTTGTGCACGTTTTTACCTGAAGATTCCTATCTGGCAAAATACCCAGTTCACTTCCCTTAAGTTTCAGAAGTTCATTATCCAGATATGACCTGGCATCACTGTACTCTATGTATTCATTTTTTTTTATCATGCCTTGTAACCCTCAATTTAGGAGGGTAAGAAAGTGATGCATCAGCTTTAATCGGTGCAAAATCTGTCCAAAAGGAAAGTAAAACCTCCTACATCCATTTTTCCGATTTGTGTAACATAAGACACATTAGGAAGTATATAGATCCAGGAGCCTTCAGCTCCATAGCCAGATCTTTATTAGCTCTGTTGGGAAAGTGATTATCAGAGTTCCCCCTAGGCTTCCAATTATTTTTAGCATGAAAATGCCTTTAACTCCAGCTTTTTTTTTTTTTTTTGTTCTATGATAGCTCAGAGTCTTTCAGCTTCAAGATGGAGTCAGCTTTTACAGCACAATAGTATTTACCAATTTTCAACAAATGATCAAATTCATAATCCAGTTCTGAGGGAATAACCCAGTAATTATTTCATTTGATCAATTGAAAAGATCTCCATTCCTTCTGAAAGGGCACCAATATTTTTACTTTAATTCTGTTTATGAATGTCTCATTTTGTCAGCCCTGGTAATATCCCTTAAGGTGGCATTGATTACTGCTTTACTTGAATCTAATTGTATGTAAGATTCTGAAAGTTCCAACTGCAATTTCTTAACTTGACCATCAAGATTCAAAGTAAATTGTCCCCTATTTACCTGGCCCACCCTATTCTGCTATCAAATCCCCTCTCGATTATCTCTTCTCTAAGCCGAGAGCCCTAGCCTGTTTAGCCTCTCTTTATAAAAAGGGAGACAATTCTAACCCCGTATCATTCTGGTTGCCCTTTTCAGTACCTTTTTTGGTTCTATTATATCCAAGATGGGGCAAACAGAACTGCACACAATACACCAAGGAGCAGTCACTCCATGCATCAATTCAGAGGCCTCCGGTTTTATTCTCCATCACTGCATTGAGGATTTCAATATAATTTTCCATCACAACTCAATATTCTTTCCTTGGGTAGAGACTCCTAATACTGAAGCCAGCACCGTATACCTATAGTTGGGACTATTTTTCCATTTATATATCACTCTGTACTTGTTTGCACTAAATTTCATCTGCCATTTAGAGGCCCAGTCCAAGCCTTGCAAAGTCCTTCTGCAATTCGTCACAAGCCATTTGTTTTAACAACTTTGAATAGTTTGTGTCATCGGGAAATTGGATCTCATTGTGAGGGTGCTCTACAGTAATGTTATGATAAATGCCCCTGTGAAGGGGCTGAGAGGCAGTATAAAGGCAAATCACAGTATTTAAGTATTATTTTACATGTTTTCCTTAGTATTGAATGTAGTATCTACAAGACAAAAACAGTATGGAAAGTAATGCCCTGGAAGAGACCACTTGCTGCAAATTCACTGGGGAAAATGTACTCAGATATACAAAAGTGTGTGAGAGGTCAGTACTTGCATTCCAGCTTAGCTGCAGGCTCATTTTACAAGTTAGAAGGATTTACATACTAATGATATAGGGATTTACATGTATCCACTTGAAGAAATGTATAATTGTAGTTGGCACTTAAAGAAATATTTTCCTAACTAAGTAGCTAGATCATTGGTGTATAGATTAGAGGTAGTGATCTATTTAACCCACAGTATCAGTAATCAATCTGAGACTCATTCCTTGTTTCCCTGCATAACAACCTGTAGCTCTCTCCATAAAACATTTTATTTGCTGTTTAAATAAAAAATGTTTCTCCTTTAAGCTGCTGCTGTTTAGCATTTGTTGCAGACTATGGGGGTCATTTTCAAACGCTTATCGCGTGCAATAGCATGCTGGGGGCGGAGTCGGGGCAGACTCCGCGGTGTCTTCACTGGCGGTGATAAGGTAAGCAATGTTATCATCGCCAGTAGTGAGCCCAATAGCACCACCTTTCACGGTGGCGCTATTGGGTGCAAAAGCCACCAGCAAAAACACCACGGTGGCGAGAAGGCTGCCGGCTTTCGCAGGTCCGCCCCCGCCTTCGCTGGATTCACCATTCTGCGATAGAATGGTGAATCCAGGCCTATATCACTCATTACCCCTATATCCAGATCTTTTATGAATGTTAAAACTGGACAGATCCCTGGGGCACATCACTATTTACCTTCCTCCATTGGAAAAGTAACAATTTAGTCCAGGAGTGGCCAAATTCTGCTCCTCAAGAGCTTCAACCAAGTCTGGTTTTCAGGATTCCCATAATGAATACACACGCGAGAGATTTGCAAATAGAAGAGGTGCATACAAATCTCTCTCATGCATAGTCATTGTGGATAAACCTGAAACCAGGCCTGTTTATGGCTCTTGAGAACTAGAGATGGCCACCACTGATTTAATCCTATTCTCTATTTACTTGCTTAACCAAAATTACCAATTCATCCATAGGACACTGCTTAAGGATGTATATTCGCTCTTTCAATAGTTTACATACATAAAGTTTCTATGCATGAAAAATTTAATTTTTACACATACATGCATTAATACATTTTAGGCAACAAAACATTTTTTCCAGGCACACTCCTATTGCCTCCTATCCCATAACTTTTTAATTTCCTGAGGAGTTTCTCATGAGACTCTTTGTAAAAGGCATTCTGGACATCCAGCTACAATGTATCAACAAGTTCTACTGCATCCACATCTAAAATTAACATCTCAAAAAAAAAAAATCCTGGGTTACTAAATACAAGACTTCTTTGCTAAATCCATGTTGGTTCTTCCCCATTATGCCATGTTTGTTTTTAAATAGCTGCTACCATTCTGCTCAGCTCCAACATTGAACTCACAGGTCTATATTTCCTGGATCACTCGAAGCTTTTATAAATTGGCATTACTTTGGCCACTCTCCGATTTTTAGAACTGTGGCTTTTAAAGATATTACAGATTACTAGCAACAGGTCTGCAGTTTCATATTTGAGTTCTTTCAGATCTCTGGATTTGTTACTTTTTTGTTTGTCAATTTTATTTATTGAATCTTTGATTTTGATTTGATTCAGTTCCTCTGCATTAACATGAAAGACATGGACCGGTAAGGCTCTCTCTCTCACCAACATCTTAAGAGCAAAGAAATATCATGCTAACGGTCCATCAAACCTAGCATCCTGTCTCCAATGGCTAGTCCGGATCACCTGGAAATCCCAAGATGAAAGTTTCATGCTGCTCTTCCCAAGGACTAAGGGGGTCATTTATCAAAATGTGGTAAGGCGTTTTCGCATGCGTTAAGGGCTTATCGCATGCGAAAAGCCCTGTTTTCGCATGCGATAGGCCCTTAACGCATGCGAAAACGTGTTTACCGCATGCGATCGCACCATATTGTATGGTGCGATGCAAATTCCAAAAATAGGAGCTATCTCACAGCCATAACACCGATTTTAACAACACCTCTTTCAGATGCGTTAGCCTGTGCGATAGCGGCCGTGACCATGTGGTGAGGTTTCATCGCCATCTGCGATGTGTCCCGTAAGGCTTATTTCAGACAATTTGAAGGAAGGAGAGAGAGAGAGAGAGAGAGAGAGAGAGGCCATAATAGCATGGCCCATAGGCAGGTATTTGTATCCCTAGGGTAGGCCCACCTAGTAACTCGAGGTGGGGATTAGGTAAGTGTGTAGGGGGTTAGGGGCCACTTTGGCGTGCTACGTGACACCTACGAACAGAACAGTGGTCTCTTGTGAAGATTTGATGGCCTTCGGAGTGAGGAAACTCACTCCAAGATGAGATTTGGGCAAGGTTCTCTCAACCTAGCTTGATGGACTCTCTACCTGGGTAACATCAAGCTAGGTTGAGAGAACATTGCCCAAATCTCATCTTGGAGTGAGTTTCCTCACTCCGAAGGCCATCAAATCTTCACAAGAGACCACTGTTCTGTTCGTAGGTGTCACGTAGCACGTCAAAGTGGCCCCTAACCCCCTACACACTTACCTAATCCCCACCTCGAGTTACTAGGTGGGCCTACCCTAGGGATACAAATACCTGCCTATGGGCCATGCTATTATGGCCAGGCTCTCTCTCTCTCTCTCTCTCTCGGACCATTAACAATGGTCCCCTGGTGGTTGAATGACAGAAATACAACAGGTCTGGCACTTATCACAGAATCTGAAATGGTATTGCAATTTGTGCTAACTTAGCTCTTCGCACAGGTAATTAGCGCAAATTGCGATAAATCCTATATTAGCATAAAACACACCCCTTTTGCTATCGCATGCGGTACTTACCGCATTTTGATAAATCCAAGCCTAAGTTAGAAGAACCAAAAAATCTAGCTAATTATTTTTGGATTTGTCAAATGACTGGTTTGGAAAATTTGGGAAGGACATCTAAAATTTTATGTCTTTTGCATGCTCTGAGATTCACCAAATTAAATTAGGGGTAATTGAAATCCTTCATTATTCCATTGCCAGAATTATTCATCCATCCAATCTGTTAGCATTTCACAATCTGTTTTATCATCTTGGTCAGGCAGATCATAGTATATTCCTACTGTTACACTTTTCCCTGTCTCACATGGAATTTCTATCCATAAAGATTCCAGTGTGCAGTTTTCTTTATTTTTATGTCTTTATTTTACAGTATTTTAATTCTTGTATTTTATGCTTTATTAATGTATTCTCATTATGTATGGCTTTCGTGTAAACCACTATGATATTTCTTTGAACGGCAGTATACAAAAGATTTTAAAATAAAATAATTTTATCCTACTCTATTCTATGCTATCCTCAACATAACACCACTCCACCCCCAATTTGTTTGGCCTTCTCATTTTGGTACATTTTGTATACTTATTAGTGTTCCACCAGTTATTCTCTTTCCACCATGTCTCCAAGATGACTATTAGAACTATCTCTTCAGTTACTGCCATATATTCTAACTTACCAATATTTTTTGATCTCTGGCATTTGTACATAGACAGGTATATCAATCTTTACTCCTAATCACAACCTACTTAGAGTTGGCAATTGATTCAGAATTCATATTTATCTGCTCTTCATTTAAATCAACCTGAGCTACCTCAGCATTTACTGCCTCTTTACCAAGAAACTCTGACTTCCGTTTTAACAGTATCTCTTAAATATACCTCAATCAGAAACAGGTGCTCCTCAGCGCCTGTTAGCTTTCCCCAATAGTATAGTTCAAAAGCTGCTCTAGTTCCTTTTTATTTATTAATGCCAGCAGCCAGGTTCCACCCTGGTTAAAGTGGGGGCACATTCCATCAAAAACAAAGCATTCATTTAGTTTTTTCTACTATGACCTTATCTTCAGAGTACGACATCTACATTTATTTTATTTTCAAAAATGTTTGTACCACATCATCCCATGTTCTGGGCAGCTTACAGAGATAACATTCATAATTATAAAACAAGTTAAAACTGGTAAAAAATTATAAAGTATGTAACTAATTAAAAGTAATTAGTTGTCAAATCAAAATAGACAAATTCTCTAAAATCATAACAGAGTAATTGGAAGTCGGAGACCACCTTAGGCAGGAACTTAGGCTGCGAACGTAAGACCAACCTATCATGGAAAAACAGATGAACTAAAGGAGTTGGTCTTCAAGCCATCCTCTGATAGGTGTAGAAGGTAATCAAGCAGTTTTTGAGGGGGAGCAGGAAAATAGATCTAAGAACATAAGAAATTGCCATGCTGGGTCAGACCAAGGGTCCATCAAGCCCAGCATCCTGTTTCCAACAGAGGCCAAACCAGGCCACAAGAACCTGGCAATTATCCAAACACTAAGAAGATCTCATGCTACTGATGCAATTAATAGCAGTGGCTATTCTCTAAGGGGCGGATTTTAAAAGGCGCGCGAATAGCCTACTTTTGTTTGCGCTCCAGGCGCAAACAAAAGTACGCTGGATTTTAGTAGATACGCGCGGAGCCGCGCGTATCTGCTAAAATCCTGGATCGGCGCGCGCAAGGCTAAGGATGGGAACGGGGGTAGGCGCGCGCCGAGCCGCGCAGCCTACCCCCGTTCCCTCCGAGGCCGCTCCGAAATCGGAGCGGCCTCGGAGGGAACTTTCCTTTGCCCTCCCCTCACCTTCCCCTCCCTTCCCCTACCTAACCCACCCGCCCGGCCCTGTCTAAACCCCCCCCTTACCTTTGTCGGGGGATTTACGCCTCCCAGAGGGAGGCGTAAATCCCCGCGCGCCAGCGGGCCTCCTTCGCGCCGGGCCGCGACCTGGGGGCGGGTATGGAGGGCGCGGCCACGCCCCCGGACCGCCCCGGGCCGTAGCCACGCCCCCGTACCCGCCCCCAAAACGCTGCCGACACGCCCCCGAAACGCCGCGACGACCGGGCCCACCCCCGACACGCCCCCCTCGGAGAACCCCGGGACTTACGCGAGTCCCGGGGCTCTGCGCGCGCCGGGAGGCCTATGTAAAATAGGCTTCCCGGCGCGCAGGGCCCTGCTCGCGTAATCCGCCCGGTTTTTGGGCGGATTTACGCGAGCAGGGATCTGAAAATCCGCCCCTAAGTAAACTTGATTAATAGCTGTTAATGGACTTCTCCTCCAAGTTATCCAAACCTTTTTTGAACCCAGCTACACTAACTGCACTAACCACATCCTCTGGCAACAAATTCCAGAGCTTTATTGTGCGTTGAGTGAAAATAATTTTCTCTGATTAGTCTTAAATGTGCTACTTGCTAACTTCATGGAATGCCCCCTAGTCCTTCTATTATTTGAAAGTGTAAATAACCGAGTCACATCTACTCGTTCAAGACCTCTCATGATCTTAAAGACCTCTATCATATCCCCCCTCAGCCATCTCTTCTCCAAGCTGAAAAGCCCTAGCCTCTTCAGCCTTTCCTCATAGGGGAGCTGTTCTATCCCCTTTATCATTTTGGTTGCCCTTCTCTGTACCTTCTCCACTGCAACTATATCTTTTTTGAGATACGGCGACCAGAATTGTACACAGTATTCAAGTTGTGGTCTCACCATGGAGCGATATAGAGGCATTATGACATTTTCTGTTTTATTAACCATTCCCTTCCTAATAATTCCTAACATTCTATTTGCTTTTTTGACTGCTGCAGCACACTGAGCCGACGATTTCAATGTATTATCTACTATGAAGCCTAGATCTCTTTCTTGGGTGGTAGCTCCTAATATGGAACCTAACATCCTATAACTACAACAAGGGTTATTTTTCCCTATATGCAACACCTTGCACTTGTCCACATTAAATTTCATCTGCCATTTGGATGCCCAATCTTCCAGTCTTGCAAGGTCCTCCTGTAATGTATCACAGTCTGCTTGTGATTTAACTACTCTGAATAATTTTGTATCATCTGCAAATTTGAGAATGTCACTTGTCGTATTCCTTTTCAGATCATTTATTTATATATATATATATATATATATATTGAAAAGCACCGGTCCAAGAACAGATCCCCGAGGCACTCCACTGTTTACCCTTTTCCACTGAGAAAATTGACCATTTAGTCCTACTCTCTGTTTCCTGTCTTTTAACCAGTTTGTAATCCACGAAAGGACATCGCCTCCTATCCCATGACTTTTTAGTTTTCGTAGAAGCCTCTCATGAGGGACTTTGTCAAACGCCTTTTGAAAATCCAAATACACTACATCTACCGGTTCACCTTTATCCACAGGTTTATTAACCCCTTCAAAAAAATGAAGCAGGTTTGTTAGGCAAGACTTCCCTTGGGTAAATCCGTGTTGACTGTGTTCCATTAAATCATGTCTTTCTATATGCTCTACAATTTTGATCTTGAGGATAGTTTCCACTATTTTTCCCGGCACTGAAGTTAGGCTCACTGGTCTATAGTTACCCAGATCGCCCCTGGAGCCTTTTTTTAAATATTGGGGTTACATTGGCCACCCTCCAGTCTTCAGGTACAATGGATGATTTTAATGATAGGTTACAAATTTTAACTAATAGGTCAGAAATTTCATTTTTTAGTTCCTTTAGTACCCTAGGATGCATACCATCCGGTCCAGGTGACTTGCTACTTTTTAGTTTGTCAATCTGGCCTACTACATCTTCCAGGTTCACAGTGATTTTGTTCAGTTCATCTGACTCGTCACCCCTGAAAACCATCTCCGGAACTGGTATCTCCCCAACATCCTCATTAGTAAACATGGAAGCAAAGAATTCATTTAGTCTTTCTGCAATGGCCGTATCTTCCCTAAGAGCCCCTTTAACCCCTCACTCATCTAATGGTCCAACCGACTCCCTCACAGGTTTCTTGCTTTGGATATATTTAAAAATGTTTTTATTATGAGTTTTTGCCTCTATGGCCAACTTCATTTCAAATTCTCTCTTCGCCTGTTTTATCAATGTTTTACACTTAACTTGACAATGCTTATGTTTTATCCTATTTTGTTCAGATGGATCCTTCTTCCAATTTTTGAAGGATGATTTTTTGCTTAAAATAGCCTCTTGGCTATATCTAGGACACAACACATGGAAAATCTCTTTCACTTCAGTCCATAGGACTTTCTAGTGGAAGGCTTTCTGGAAACCACCAGGACCCATTTGAGAGATCAAGCGGTTGCAATATTAAACCTCAACGTCCAGACAACCGGGCCTGGAGGTTGGTATGTCGCAACCAGCCTTGATCCTTTGTGATGAGATCAGGAGAAGTCCCCAGTCTGATCGGTTTCCGGATGGACATCTCCCTGAGGAGTGGAAGCCAGACATGTCTCAGCCAGTGAGGGGCTATGAGTATCATAGACCATTTATCCACGCTAAAATTGAGCTGGAGAATATGCATAGAGACCCTCGTTCCAAATCCAGGCAAGGGCACCTGAGGCTGGTTTGCCACATTTCCTGTACAAGGAGCAGAACCGAGGAGCCTACCTCTTCCAAGGTACTCTATAAAGATCCACCTCTGGGCTTCCCCACAGGCAGATCCAATTTGCAATCCCAGAGACCATTTGTGGAGTCTGAAGGTGTGACTCAGTCTCTCAGCTATTACGTTCTCCATTCCAGCCAGGTACACAGCCCTGAGCAACATCCTGTGGCATAGCACCCATTACCAGATCTGAACCACTTCCTGGAAAAGGAAGTATGATCCTGTACCTCCCTGCTTTGATGACATACCACATTGCTACTTGGTTTGTTTGTCCAGGACAGTTTTGTTGGAAAGCTGATGTATGAAAACCATAGCATGTACCTGATTGGAGCTCCAGGAAATTGATTTGATAAAGATATTCCTGGGTGGACCATAGACCCTGAGTGCTGAGCCCATCTACATGAGCTTCCCAACCCAGAGAGGTTACATACATGGTGAGGACAATTTGGGTAGGAGGACTTTGAAAGGAGGTCTACTGTTCCAGATTTGAAATTACTCGCCACCACAACAAAATCCAGAGAAATGAGATGACTGATGCAATGCTGGAGGTTCTGCATGGCCTGAAGCCACTGTATCAAGGCCCAATGGACCCTGCACATATGTAAACATGCCAAGGGAGTGTCATGAACTGTTGTGATCATATGACCCAAAAGCCTCAACATGCGCCAAGCTGACACCTGCTGGCTCAGCTGAATCCCTGCCATGAAGGTCATCTGGTTGGATGGCCCTTTGTTGAGGTAGGAAAGCCTTGGCCTCAGACATGTCTAGCAGGGCTCCAATAAAGTCCAATTGAGGTGACAGGCTGAGATGGGACTTGGGGTAGTTGATAAACCCTAGTGTCTTCAACACCCGGATTTTTCAAGCGCATAGACTCGTCTGCCCCCCACCCGAGACAGGCTCTTGACCAGCCAATCATCCAGATCTGGGAAAATGTGAACTCCCAGTCTGTGAAAATGGATACTGGAAGTGCTGTTTTCCCCACCACGAATCTGAGATACTTCCGGTGATTAGGGAAGATCTAGACATGTGTGTATGTATTTTTCAGATCCAGGGAGCATAGCCAGTCCCCTTTTTGCAAGAAATGGATCAAGGTGCCCAAGGAAACCATCATGAACTTTTCCTTGATTAATTTGTTCAAGGCCCTTAGGTCTAGGATGGGACAGAATCCCCCTGTTTTCTTTGGTATCAGAGGAAGTACCAGGAGTAAAATCCCCACCCTTTTTGAATGGGTTCAATCAATCACTCTGGCTGTTAAGGAGGACAGCTCTGCTACTAGTACCTTCTGATGTATTACCAGGCCCCAAAATGGGTTCAGGAGCAATTAGACAGGGCATCCAATAAGTTAAATCGGTACCCTGGCACTGGGCCACCGATTCGCAAAGAACCACAGCCTTCCCCCCACTGGCAGCGAATCCATTGCCCCAGGTACAGGCGACTAAGCTATACGCCCTACAATTCAGTCAAAACCCCATCCCTGGAGTTGAATGAGGACGATTATAAAAGCAATAAAATTTATTCATGGCAATATTCAAATAAGCAAAATTATAATAAAAACAAACAAGATTATGGTATTAATAATGACAACAGAACATACAATAAAGAGGAAAGGAAAGAAAAGAGACAACAAGATAGTCCCGAATCTAGACAGAAATGCCAAGCGTGTAAGAAGCAGTACGGATGCAGATCTAGATGCCTCTGTATCCCTATTTACCACTAATAATAAAGAAGGACCATCGAATAGAGTTAAAGAAATTGGGAAATTCTGGAGGAAAGACTCAGTGAAAGATCAAGGAAAAGATTCAGAGTTAGAGGCACCCCTAGTAAATAAACCTTCGACTTCTTTTTTCAGGGGGCGAGGGGAGTGGAGAGGGAGAGGGAGAGGGAGGGGGAGAAGAGGCAGTTACAACAACCGATTTCAGACATATCAAGATCGGAGGTTCCAATATTAAAAGAAAACAGAGTGATTAATCTATCCTCCAGATCATTAGATGAAGAAGAGATCAAAATACTAAACAAAGGCCTATCCTTCATTCCCACTCCCTCCTATAATTCATTTCGAACCAGAGTGGAACTGTTTAAATTTATTCGTAAACTTAAGATTGCAGAATTCTTTTCAAACAAAGAAACAGAATATACTGATATTTCAGTGATTAAAAAATCAAGTAATTGGATACCTCCTGGAACCTCCAATCCTGTGATACAAACCTTTGAGAGTCTCATCTTACAAGAGATTGAGAAGATGGAAAATAAGACATTGAACAAAAGATTTTTTAATATAACTAAAAAAGAAAGAGAAGCCATGAATAATTTGAAGAAGGATAGTTCCATCGTGATCAAATCTGCAGATAAGGGAGGCTCCATAGTCATTATGGATACTGTAAATTATATTAAAGAGGTGGAACGGCAATTATTAGATGAAACTTTCTATCTCAAACTTGACAAAGATCCAACAAGTACAATAAAAGGAGAAATAGATACTTTGTTAAAGATTGCAAACGATAGAGGTTTTCTTACCAATAAGGAAATAAGCTATCTTAAAGTGGATAATCCAATTATGCCCACTCTTTATATTCTACCCAAAGTACATAAATCTTTAACAGATCCCCCTGGGAGACCGATAGTATCAGCAATAGGATCTCTATTAGAACCACTCTCTTCATTTTTAGATATTTTCCTTAAAAAATATGTTTCAGAAACAACAAGCTATATCCGAGATTCTTCAGATTTTATTCTCACACTAGAATCAGTGGAGATTTCCGATGATTCAAATGACATTATTATGGTAACGTTAGACATAGAGTCATTATATACGAATATACCCCAAGCTGCAGCATTAGAGATCTTGACTCAATTTTTTCAGTCTCGCACAATACATAAGCGGATTCCATGTGAATTTTTGAATGAAATAGCAATACTGGCATTGACAAAAAAATTTTTCAGTTTCGATAGGAAAATCTATCAACAAATTAAAGGGGTCGCAATGGGGTCTAAGATGGCACCCTCGGTAGCAAACCTTTATGTGGCACAATTTGAAAAGGTCAATTTAAGATCACATATATTTAACGATAACATACTCCTTTGGAAAAGATTTATCGACGATGTTTTTTTATTGTGGAAAGGAAGCATGGAGAGATTGATTGAGTTTTTTAACTGGTTGAATTCATTGGATCACAATCTCAGGTTTACTATGAATCATAGTAATTCATCTATTTCATTCTTAGACATACAAATATCTTTGGTAGATGGTAAATTTGTCACTGATATATTCAGAAAACCTACCGATACGAATAAATTGCTACATTACACCAGCAGCCACAGCAGATCCTTGTTGAAAAACCTCCCTTATTCACAGTTTTTGAGACTTAGACGTTTATGCACAACTGAAGAAATTTTTGATGAAAGATCAACACAGATGAAACAGAGATTTCTAGAAAAAGATTATCCGTTACAATTTGTACAAAATGGTTTAAATAAGGCGAAAAAACAAGATAGGCGAGCCTTATTGAAAGTAGGAAAGAAATCTGAAAAAGCTAAAGATCGCTTTGTTTGTCCTATCACGTTTACACATTTGTCTTATCAAATTAGTACCATTCTGAGGAAGTTTTGGCCAATAGTACAAGTTTTACCATTTTTTAAGAATAAAGGGATCATGATAGCCAACAAGAAAGATAAGAATCTCAAAGATATCTTGGCACCTTCTGCTTTACCCAGGAAAATCATTTATCATAAAGACCGCCAGGTCACCGCCCATGTGGGAACTGCATAGTATGCAAAGTAAATATGAAGACTAATTCTTTAAAGATACCTGGATGTAATACAGATTTTAAACTTTTCTCCTTTACAAACTGCAAAAGCAAAGGAGTGGTATATATAGCTATCTGTCCATGTAACAAATTGTACGTTGGTAAAACTATCAGAGAATTTAACAAACGGATTCTAGAACATAAGAGCAGTATTAAAAGAAATATAAGCTCAAAACCGTTGGTTGATCATTGCATCGAAAATGGTCATAAATTTGAAGATTTCAAATTCTGTGTGATCCAACAACCACATTTAAGCTGGAGAGGTGGTGACTTGGATAAATTGCTACTAAAAATTGAGCAAAAATATATTTTTGAATTTAATACTGTAGTACCACATGGTTTAAATATGGAGTCTGATTTGTCAGTTTTTTTATGATCTTTGTTTTTTGTGCCACCAGCACTTTTACAACTGTTTTAGTGCCATATATTTTATTTATGTTATTTTATGAGTACAACCACTATAGACATGTGAATTTTTACAAAAAATTTTAAATTAATTTTTGGTAATATTTATTACATATGCTTTTTTATATCTTTTTTGATTTTTATATTATTGAAATACACACCACACCAATAGATTGGATTGTTGTTAGGAAAGTTGTGAACAGTAGTTATTTAAAGTTCCACTTTCTTTTCACTGGAGAGTGTTTCTACAATTTTATTGAAATATCAGTATTTAGATAACTATCACGCCCATTTTGTGAACGTTAATATATGAAAGGCAACGTTTGTATATTAACAGCCTCTGATTAGTTTAATATGCTTATTTCATTGAAGAAGTTTTTCATGTACCGCAGTGCACAGTCCGAAAAAAGTGTAAGAATCGGGACACCAACCACGCCCCCTTTGTGATTGACATGTTTCGAATAGATACTAACCACGCCCCCTTTGTGATATTTTTTCGGCGCCAAAAGTGACACTTTAAAAATGGCTACCGAAAGACAGCTCACATTAGCTGCATAGCAGAGACTGCGGTTTACACACAAATCTGTGTTTGGACCCATCGTTGTGAAGGTAATTTTAAAATAGTTTATGCTACATGTTGCAATATTTGATGTTTTATATATTATTGATAGTCAATTACTAACAGCTATTGACTCTAGCAGTAGTTTTTAATTATATATTTTGTTGTTTAGACACTATCTGATTCTTCGAATTTGGTGCTTTAAATTATTTATTGAGACAAGGCTTGCAATTGTTGCACAGCAGAGATCATACTTTGGATTATAATTCTGGATCTAAAGATAACATGAACATGGTTTCTGCAACCGCAACGCCGACAAACACAGCCATCACTAGTTCGCACTAGAGAGGATTCCGATAACACTAATTCCTTAGACCGCAGTGCATAATTTTAGTGAAGTGTAAAAATCGATATATTAACTATTCCTTTGCTATTTTAAATTCAAATTCATACTATCTATAGAGTTTTTTCCATATAATTGAGAACTTACTTAGCTTTGGTTTGTCAAGATTGTTAAGAATTTTTGGCGCCAAAATTAGCATTTGAAAATGGCTACCAAAGCGCGGTTTATACTAGTTAAATAGCGAAGATTGTGGTTCATATGCAAAATTGAGCTTAGACACATTTTTAAACATCAATATTTCTAAGTTTTTTGTATCATTGATAGTTAGCCTCTATTATAATTAATAGCTTATTACGTTTTTTATTTTTAGCGGTAGCTTATCATTAAGTGAGTATCTTATACATCATTAGCAGTTCGCTGTTATATATTCTGTTTTTAGTCAGAACATCCTCTGATGTTAGAAACACTCTCTAGCTGAATTTTTATTGTATTTTTATATAATAATTTTTATATAATAGATTTTTGTATGACAGATTTTTATATAATTAATTAATTTTTTACAATAGTTTTACTATTTGGTGTGCTGGTTTATTTTAATATCATATTTTCAGATATGCATATGTGGTAATTTGTTGTTTGAAATATATTAAGTTTTTTGTGAAACTGACACATATTGCAATGGTGGTTATTTCTCTTCTAGTTGTTTTATCATCGTTGGCACATTATCTGATTTGAGTGGATCAAACATTATTAATGATTTGAATTTTGGAGGTAAAGTATTGTCTAAAGGTTATTGTCTAACGTCACTGTTATTTATTTATGTATTTATTTCTATGTGTATTTATGTATTTTAACTTTTTTATTGAATTCATTAGTCTGGATTTAAATTTAGATCTTTATAATGTTTAAAAAAGATGTTTATTGATTTATATAAATTTCTTTTTAATATTTATAAGATCTTAATAATATATCTATTGTGAGATATTTATTTGCTTAATATCTATTGTGAGATATTCATTTGCTCAATACTGATTGTTTATTTGTAAGCCCCTGAGGGCAGGGGCTAGAAGGCCGCGAAACTCGGCCAGAGTCGGGCCAATTTATCTGGAACGTCTCTGCATCAATAAAGTATTTGGAAAGATAACGGCATCTATTCCAGTTCAGGGATAGGACTTGTAAAGCCCCCCTAATTTAATAGCCACCCTTCCCCACTATTAGCCATAATCCTTAAAACCCTGCTGTCTTGCCTTATTTTACTACTTACATGCCATTCATAGCAGAAGTAAACCAGGGGACCCTGGAGTACGACAGACATGCAAGTATTTACGCACACATCTCTTGGCCAAGTTCAGACACGCCCATGCCTCAGACTATGCCCACGTTCCACCCCTTTTTAGAAACATTTTACTTATGTAGTGCAGCAGGAGATACACATCCTTGGGCAGCTTTTACAATCTGCTCAGCACACACCATCCCAGTTTTGGAGTGCACAGGGTTTTTAAAGTTTGCCTTTATGTGCGCAAAAATCATGGTTTAGGAGCATAAAATCTGTGCGCACAACTTTTAGGAACACAAACTTAAGAGCACAAATCATGATTTGATTTTGATGCACACTGTGTGCAGAACATATTTTCTGCACATAAATCATGAGTACAGGATCCCTGTTACACAAACTCCTGCTTCAGCCTTACAGACTATCCCCAGAAACTTTACTCTGCATTTGATCAAAAATTAAATTTCCAGCATTAAGTAAACAAGTTAAGCCTATGCACATGCTTCCATTGAACAGTAATAGCAAATGCCTTGATTAATATGGGATTTGAATAGAAGAGTATACATTTCTACAGCTTTACTCATGCTGTGGGCATACGTTTTGTGCACTAAACTCCTCATTGCATTGAGAATAAAGTTTATACATAAAAATGTGCACCACAGCACACATTATTACATCAGTGTTCTTTCAGTAGTAAAATTAGGGGTACATATGAGCAGTCAGATACAAACTCCATGGTATATCACACACAGGCTGAAATATACATACAATTGCAGGGACAATCTCACTAAATTCCTCTGCCAATACAATTAAATCCGTATGTGAAGGCTGTGACTTTTTTTTGACAGGGATGAGAGATTATTTCAATCTTCTTACCAAGTCAATCTGCAATTTAAAGGTGGTGAATGATGTTCTGTGTTCGGGCTTTGTTGCTCGGGCTCTTGCATGATCCCACTCGATTAATTTTAATACATTTCTTATAGCAATCTGGGCAGGGCAAGATTCAAATTAAAACTGTAGATTAGAACCCAACAGAGGCTTAGTATCTTAGACCACCGAGTCTAAAATGTGCTATATTTTTTGTTTTGCTTTTTATATATATATATATATATATATGTATTATAAAATTTCCAACCAAAGTATTAGGGGGCGCCACGAGCAGTGGTATCCTGAGCAGTGGTATCCTGAGGGGAGCCAATGCCCCCGGGCGCAAGGAGGCTCATGCGGCCGCTGAGCAGCAACACGTATATAGCAGGCAGAGCGGCAGGGCCGTGGTGAGGCTCACGTCACCACAGCCCGAAGGAAAAGATCGTGTTTAAATGCGCTGATGCTCCTCCTCCTTCCTGCCTGTGCGGCCCCGGAAGTAAACGTTGCCGGAGCCGAGTGGGCAGGAAGGAGGAGGGGCATCAGCGTGTGCAGAAGAGGAGCAGCGCTTACAGGCCGCCACGAATCATCGCAGCGGCCCGAGAAGAGGAAGAGGCCCGGTAGCAGGGCCGCCGCGGCACGAGAAAATCAGGGCCGCTGCAGAGCCCATCCTGCGGCGACCCGCAAAGAGGAGGCCCAGAGGTGAGAGAGAGGCTGAGGGTCTGTCGAGTGTGTATGTGTGCATGTATGAGATGAGTTGAGAAATTGTGTGTGGGAGTGAGGATCTGAATGTTTGCAGAGACAGCATGTGAGAGCCTGTGTGTGTGTGTGAGAGAGACAACATGTGACAGTGAGAGCCTGTGCTTGAGTAAGACAGCATGTGGGAGTGAGAGAGAGCCTGTGTGTGTGAGTCAGACAGCATGTGCCAGTGAGAGACTGTGTGTGTGTGTGTGTGTGTGTGTGTGTGTGTGTGTGTGAAGAAAGAGAAAGCATGTGAGAATGAGAACCTGAGTGTGTGTCTGAGGGAAGAAGATGGAGAAAAGAAATAGAAAAAAAAAGACAATATAAAAGGAATTGGCAAAAAATATAAAGGGAAGGTGGAAAAAAAAAAGCCTGTGACCAACCGATTAGAAAACTAGGATCAGCCAGCAAAGGTAAAAAAATAAATAAAATTACTTTTTAGTGACTGGCACATGTAATCTTTGGGAATGTGCAAGAATAGCACTTTCTCTCTATGCGGATCTCACAATGTACGAGATCAGCATGGAGAAAGTGGAAGCCCACGGGGCCTGCACAGAGGAGGCAGCAGAATGGGCTTCAGTGTCAGTAGCAGCAATCGGCGCCTCCCCAATAGCCATGCGGCAGCAGTGACAGTGGCAGCAGAGGAATGAGAGAGGTTCCAAGGTTGTTGGCAAAAGAAAGAGAGGGGGGTCTGCCTTTAATGTGTGCATGTATATGAATGGGACTCTGCCTGGGGTGTATGTGTGTGAATGCATAGGTGCCTGCCTGGGGTCTGTGTGTGTGAGAATGAATGTATGCAGGCCTGGGGGATGGGGAGGGAGTGGTGCGAAAATGAATGGGAGCCTGCCTGGGGGTCAGTGTGTGTGTGTGTGTGTGTGTGTGTGTGTGTGAGAGAGCGAGAGCATGAGTGTGTATGAGAAAATCCAAGGGAGTAAGAGTTTGTGTGTGTGTGGGAGTGTATATGTGGAGGGAGAGTGTCAGAGCCTGAGAGTGTGTCAGTGTCAGTGAGAGCGAGAGGTTATGGTGGATATAAGAGCATGAATGTGTAAGTATGTGACAGTGTATGTGTGAGAGAGAATGGACATGTGTGAGAGAGAGAGAGGATAACCTCCTAATACTCGACAATATCAGGGTGACTGGAAATAAAGAGCTCCCACAGAAGGGGACAGCAGTGGCTTTTTAAAATCCTTATTAGTTTTAATTATTGAATTATATTTGATATATGTGCTGTTTTGAAATATTTTATTAGTGTTTGGGACATTGTAAAAAATGTATATGATTTTAATTAATAGAAATTCTATTTATAAGTAGTTTTAAAATATTCTTTTATTATGGTTTTACTATTATAACTGATGCTTTATGTTTCTTGATTTTATTTGTTTTATGAGGAATAGGTGGTTCTGTTTTTCCATTGTTAATACACAGAGTCTGGCTTCTTGGAGTTTCCATTTCAGTTTTTGTCATTTGTGCTCCTTCATTTTGTATTCTGTATTTGGTGAGAGTTTGTGTTCTGCATGCAAAGACTGAGATGAAGCATTCTTTTAGCATGTGGTTTCTCTGTAGGGATCTGTAGTAGCTTGGCCTGTTCTGTTTTCCTGATAGGAGGTGTATTGATATTTTAAGATTCTGGCGTAATATTTGTGGTATTCTTTTTCATAGGTGGGGTTGTTATTCTTTGAGTGTTGGCAAATAGTACTGTGTTGATATGGGAGGACCATACCGAAATATAGGGGTGTGTACATATATATGTAAATTATATTGTATATGTAATTGGGTACCCATGGGCCAGTATGGAGAAAAATCCCCCGGGCCACTATTTTCCCACAATCTGCCCCTGGGTATCATGCAGGAGAGCGGGGCAAAGCCTCTTTTTTTCTTCTTAATTCTATTTCTTCTCAAATCAAGCAATCCCCAAGTGGGAAGATGCATGTCCACTATCTGCTGGAGATGGAGAATACTGGCAGGCTAATGTTACTAGAGGGGGTTATATACTGTGACGTCAGTTTGCTCCGTCTCCATCTGCTAGTAGGGGAGCATAAACCTACTTTTTCTGGATTCATCTGACTGGACGCTAAGAAAAGTTCTTTATACACTTCTGGATCAGCAGTCAAGGTCATCTCTTACGATCACAACCTTCCCCGTCTACATCCCAAGGAAACAATATGAAGCCTAGAGTTCAACTCAATCAAAACCTCAGTAAGGAAACATTATCAAGGTGGTAAGAACCTCATTCATGCATCTTCACCAGTTTCAATTACCTCGATAATCGCAATCTGGCCAGAGTGATCCATGCTCTAAATCACCAGCAGAATAGACTACAGCTACTCTACTCAATGGTAAGTCACAATACAGTATGAAGTGCCTTCAGCTCCTACACAGTACAGCCATGAGAATTCAGGTAGGAGCCAAAGCAAGAGACTACATAAAATCTATACATTACCAGCTACACTGGCTTCCAGTTGAAAGCAGGATAAAGTTAAAAACATTATGCTTCATCTGTATGAACAATCAAAGTCCTTGAATAACGTTTCTACCCCTCCCCCCACCGGCCTCTGCCAGACTATCATATAACTAGACTTCGGATTCAGTTGCTCTGCACCAAAAAATCTGGAATGTTACCATTAATCCTATACCTTTCCCCATATGCTTTAGAGCGAAGACCATTGACCATTTTAATAGCCACTCTTTGGACAGACTCCACCCAGTTTATATCTTTTTCGAGGTATGGTCTCCAGACCTGGACACTATTCCAATGAATAAGCATATTCATACTTTGAACAAGATATTAATATCAGAACACTATTTACTCAGAGAGAAGCCAATTCTCACTAGAGCTACCCATATGGACTCCAAATCTCTCCAGCGGGGCTTTAGCTGGGAAAGAGACAGGTACACCAAAGTCGACAAAACTCTCAGGAGCTACTCTCAAAGTTTTACAGGCTCCAAGTTGGCTCCAAAATTCCCCACCACAGCAGCCACCAGAATACCATCACCTTCGGTCTAACGGATCTACAGATTTGCATTCTTTTCAATCCAAAGCTGGTTTCTGGGGAACCAGCACAGGATTGAACATTCTCTAAAATAGATGGTGCTGAGCTTGGTGGTAAAACCTGAACCAGGTTTCCAACGCAGCAGCTAAGAGAGCTCCTTTCCAAGCAGCTCAGGCACTATGAAGGCTGCAAGCAGGGCCAAGCTTACAGGTATATGGTAAACAAGCCAACCAGTTGTCTGTTACACCAGAGTGCACACTGGTGTTTGGGGGGGGGGGGGGATGTGTCCACGGCATCTCCCTTCCTCTTACAAAGCACAATGACGAAATTAGTAACCAGAAACTATTGCTGCAGAGACTGGCTGCGTACCCACTCACACTGTCTTCCTGCTCCCCAGCAACAGCAACTAGAAGTAGTTCAAAATTTACTAGCATTGAACCAATCCCAGTAGCAATAATAAGGTAGCAGTAAAAAATAAAACAAACAACAAAATAACAAAAATATTCCAAACAAAGGAACATTCAAACAGATGTTGTACTAATCTTTTATTAAGCTTAATGTATTCTATTATTTTTTTTTCCATAAATTAATTTTGAATCTGTTCAGACATTGGAATTTAAACAAAGAAGATTGCTAAGAAATATCAAATACAAATCTGACCACAACAGAAAAATCAGCTACTGAAATGTTAATCATCAGTTATGGAACTTTGGGCAAATTAACAAGGTTACAAATCTAAGTTAGGATCAATTCATGAAACCTTGGTGCAGGCGAGGCTAACATTTTGATCCCATCTGACTCTTCAAAATAAAAAATTAACAAATGCATTCCTTAAACATTTAAAAATATTTCCTTACAATACATTTGTTAATTTTGTATTTGATCAAAATGTTGCCTCACCTGCACCAAGGTTTCATGAATCGATCCTAACTTAGATTTTTAATTGGAATATTCATTTTAAAAGTTACTAATTAGATAATGGTAATTAATGATTAAACAAATCTTGGTAACGAAAAGCAATACATTTAAATATTTCTTGGTATGTTAGCCGTTTTAAATATGGATGTGTTTTTGGTATGAATTGAATATGAAGGAAATGTATTTAAAATATTGCTGCATAAAAAAAAAAAAAAAAGAAGAAGAAGAAAAGAGCAGCCACACCCCCTGAAGCATCTCACATGTGCACAATTCCTGCATGGAGCAGGCAATTAGAATCAACTGTTTTTACTGTCTGATCCCTTCTGCAAACTCAGTGTAGATGGGGTGAGGGCTTCTCTCATTTGTGTTTCAACTTCCCAATGGGTATTCACTCCCAGCCTTTAACCTGATCTGCTGGTGATCCTTTTCAGTATATCCCTTAAGAATATGCATGAGAAATTTGAATGCACACCGCCTCCATTGTATGCAACTCTCATATGCACATTCATCAAGGGGCCGATCAATAAGGGCGCGTAGAAAGCAGGCGTTGAACAGTCAGTGCCCGCTCTCTTAACACGCGCATGGTGCCCCAAAGGGGGCGACCTTAGCGCCTCCTTCCTAGGAGGCGCTAAGGTCCTCCTTCCCCGAGTTTATCGGCGGCCATTTTCATTACTGGCAGATGGCCGGTTATGAAAACCAACGCAGAGTTTACCGGTGGTCTGCTGAGTTATTTTATTTTTTTACTTTAAAAAAAGAAGTACAGAAAAGACGACGTCTTTTCTGTACTTCTTTTCAATGCACTCAGCTATTAACACCTGCTCCAGGCAGGAGTTAATATCTGAGCGATAAATATGCATCTCTGACACACATTTATCTTTTTGCATTGGGAGTAAATGAGTAATAGGCTCATTGAAATGCATTCGCATGAGATGAGCGTTCTCTCATTCACTCCACGTTAGACACGCATTAAATAGGCGCTAATCTCCTTATTGCATTAGGGGATTGATTAGCACCTATTTTGCCTGCATCTAACTGCTCATTAAGAGTGCACTTGGCATATTGCATCGGCCCCAAAGGATGTACTGAAAACATGACCTATTGGCAGCCCTCAAGAGGTGGGAGTTATTACCACTGCTATAGGGCATGGTTTTGATATTTTAAAAATGTTTATACACTTAAAGGAAAGATTAGGAAAGCCAACTGATACACTAACACTCCAACATAAAACCAACCTTCCCCTATTTTTAAAGGTTGGCTTAAGTTCTGCACGCAAACATTGTATTGAAAGAGCCGGTGCAGCTCCCACCCTCCAAATGATCAGCAGCGCTCCTCATTTTACTGTAACGTTCATAACATCTCACTTATACTATTCAAAGCCTGTTTTTACCCTCTTATCTGCTTTCCTAATGTAGAGACTTGTTACCCCTGCAACAGCTCATTTCAGTTTAGCTCTCTCCACAAAGATCTTCCCACCTCCCTGTACCACCTTAAGGTACTCCCCAATCTGAAGAACGTTACCATAGTAACAGTAAATGACTGCAGATAAAGGCCAAAATAGCCCAGCCAGTCTGCCCATTAGCCATTTGCCCACTTTGGATAGATTATGCATACAAATTTCCACATGGAGATGGACACCCGTTCCCCCTTATCCCATGTCCTGCACGCAGCCTCTCAAAAGTTGTACACTGCCGTTTCCTTGTGCAGGTTACTCCAGTGCTTCATTTCCATCTCTTGCTATTAAGGATCCTCTATTTCCTAGTAGCAAGAGAATGAAAACTGAAGGACAGAGGCAATCTTCATGGAAAGGCAGTTATATCCCAGTACAGCAGCAATGTGTCTGCATTATGCTTTTTTGAATGCATGGGGTAGCCTTCACAGATAAGCAGTTACAACCAAAACAGCAGTGGCATGATTCCGTCTTGACGTTCAGCCCCTAACCTTTGTTTTATCCATCTCAGTCTTCATTCTTATATTAAAAAAAAAAAAAAGTCTGGTGGCCATCTACTGTGACATTTTCATGATTTGTTAAGTATCTTTAGGTATGAGCATCTAGATACCAAGGGAGGACAGTGACATGTAAATGGATATTCAAAGACATGAAAGAAGAAACCACCTATGAGAGTGGTAGGGAGCTTTCATAAAGAATGGGGAAATGGAAAGCATGCTAACAAGATCCGGCACAGGGAGAAGGGACAAATCATAGCATAAGAATGAAGCACTTGAGTCGTAAAGAAGCAAGCAATCGGAATTTGAAAACAAAATAGTGAAGAAATCTATTCCATTTCAGAATACCTTACCCAGAAATTACATGCACACATTGTGCACATAATACACAAATATCTTGAATTTGCACAAGTTTGAAACTTACTAGGAGCTAGTGCCAATCAAAGCTTCATTCATTTATTCTAGTATTATTTGTCAAAGAACAAAGGGACAGTAATTGAGGCTTCAGCTGCAGCAGGCCCTGCATAAAGTGACTTACTATATAGGATGCACCGAGATGGGTGTGTCAGCAACACCCCGATGGTAAACAGTAAGGGGCGGATTTTCAAAGGCCCGCACACGCCGGCGCGCCTATTTTGCATAGGCCGCCGGCGCGCATAAAGCCCCGGGACGCATGTAAGTCCCGGGACTTTTGTAAGGGGGCGTGTCGGGGGTGGGGCCTACTGACGTGATGTTTCGGGGGCGGGCCATGGCATGGCGCCGGCCCGGGGGGTGGTCGAGGCCTCCGGACTAGCCCCCGGGACCGGAGGACGTAGCGGGGCTGCCGGCCGACAGGCGTAACTTTGCCGACAAAGGTAAGGGGGAGTTAGATAGGGCCGGGGGGGTGGGTTAGGTAGGGGAAGGGAGGGGAAGGTGCGGGGAGGGCGAAGGAAAGTTCCCTCCCAGGTCGCTCCGAAATCGGAGCGGCCTGAGAGAGAACGGAGGCAGGCTGCGCGGCTCGGCGGAGGCAGGCTGCGCGGCTCGGCGCGCGCAGGCTGCCAATTTTGCGCAGCTTTGCGCGCGCCGACCCCAGATTTTATAAGATACGCGCGTATCTTATAAAATCAGGCGTACTTTTGTTCGCGCAGCAGGCGCGAACAAAAGTACGCGCTCGCGCAACTTTTTAAAATCTGCCCCTAAGCGCTCTCAGATGGAATCTAGTGGCTCTCAGATGGAATCTGAGAGCCACTATTTTAAGCCCAGCCTCGGAAAGGTGCCAGGGGTAGTCCAAGAATCTGGGAAGCGGGCATGTAAATGGATCGAATCCTTGCCCCGCACACCAAACAGAGAAACTCTTCCACTTCAGCTTGTAAGACTTCCTAGTGGAAGGCTTCCTGGAAGCTACCAACACCTGGGCGACATTTTCTGAGAGAGCCGGGGGCTGGAGGACTAGGCACTCAAATTCCAGGCCGCCAAGGCCAATGCCTGGAGGTTCAGATGGTGCAGGGTGCCCTGATTTTGTATCATCAGATCGGGCGCAGCCCCCAGGTGAAATGAGAACCCTGATCGACAGGTTCCGAAGCAGAGGAAACCAGACCTGCCTGGGCCAGTGAGGCGCTACTAGGATCATGGTCCCCTGGTCCTCCTGGAGAGCTTTCATGAGAAGCAGAATAGTGGGGGTACTCTGTGAACTACTCCTCATCCTCCATTTCTGTAACCCAAGCAAAGCATCATACTTTACACCGATACTTGAAACAGGTTATACCAGGACTCAGTGATTGTACAGTATTCTTGATTTCATCTCAATATCTACAGTAAGTGCTCCCATTTCTCCCATCTACAATTACTCTATGAACAAACATTTGAAAATTAAGAAGCTGGTCTCCCTGCATAACTAAAGCTCAAATACAGAGTTAGCATATCATAACATATCATGAGAGCAAGACAGTTATATAAAAAAGTTCTTGCAAATTTCATGAGAAAATTTAATTGGTAATTCAGATGTAATGATCACAAAACTTAACTCATTCATTTCTCAGATAAAGGCAAAGACTAAAGAAGGCCAGTGCCTAAATCAGTGGTTCTCAACCGGTGTCATGACACACCAGTAAGTTGCCAAGCACATACAGATGTGTCGACATCCTCTACCAGCAGGATACCATGCTTCTTAGTTCTCCTGCGGACCCAACTGCTCTTCCCTCTCCCACCGATACACAAAGAACTCTTCCTCCACCCAGGCGGAACGGCAGCAGAGTTAGTGGAAGTGATGGCAGTTGTGGAATGGCCTCTCCTCCTTCCTGCCCCTGTAGCCCAGAACAGGAAGTGGTGTCAGTGGGCTCCCTCACACTGGAAGGCTAGACCATGCCGCAGTTGGCAGTAACCCGCATTAGCCCCAAGCAGCAGGAACAGCAGAGTGGGCCCGGAGCAAGAAGAGGAGCAGCGTATCAGCAATAGAAGGCAGAACAGTGGCAGACTCTTTTCTTGGAGGCTTTAGGAGATTGCTTCAAATTGGGCCTCAGGTGGTGTGTCTGTGTGTCTAAAACAGAGCATGTGTGTAAGGGAGAAAGAGGAGAAAGCCTGTGAACAAAAGTCACCCTCCTCTCCTTCTAATTCACGACAATCTCAGGGCACCTGGAAATCAAAAGTTCCCAGGAATGGAGGCGTGTAGAGAATTTTTTTTTTTATCCTCAATTTTAATTTTTGGGTCCATATGACTGTTTTGAAATATTTTATTGTGTCTGGAAATTTTTTTGAGTTTTTAATTATTGGATGTATATTTCAAAACAGCTGATAGATTGATTTGTTCTTTATTAGTATAGTTTTTCTACTATTGATTTAATATTTCTTTTTTTTTTTTTTTTTTTATGAAGACTGGGGATGTTTGTCCATTGTTGCACTGCATACAGAGTCTGGCTTGATGGGGTTTCCAGTTCAGTGTGTCTGCACATTTTTATTCATACTTTATGGTCTCTCTATTCTGTTAGGTGAGGCTCTGTCTGTGTTCTGCACTTGTAACTGAGGCGAGACAGTCTGCTAGAATGTAAGTTCTGTGTAGAGATCTCTAGCAGCCTGGATGTTCTGTTTTCCTAACAGAAGGTGTATTGATGTTTTAGGGCCTGGTGTTAATATTTGCAATGGTGCCTTTTCATAGATAGGGTTGTTACTGTGAGTGCTGGCAGTTAGTGTATTCTGATATGGGAGGTTTACTACTACTTATGTAATTTCTGTTCAGAGAGTACTCATGGGTCTCAATACAGATCCCTGAGGCACTCCACTGCCCACACCCTTCCACTGAGAAAATTGACCATTTAATCCTACTTTCTGTTTCCTGTCTTTTAACCAGTTTGTAATCCACGAAAGAACATAGCCACCTATCCCATTACTTTTTACTTTTCCTAGAAACCTCTCATGAGGAACTTTGTCAAACACCTTCTGAAAATCCAAATACACTACATCTACCGTTTCACTTTTATCTATATGTTTATTAACCCCTTCAAAAAAGTGAAGCAAGATTTGTGAGGCAAGACTTGCCTTGGTAAAGCCATGCTGACTTTGGTCCATTAAATCATGTCTTTCTATATATGTTCTGTGATTTTGATATTTAGAACACTTTCCACTATTTTTCCTGGCACTGAAGTCAGGCAAACTGGTCTGTAGTTTCCCGGATCACCCCTGGAGCCCTTTATGAATATTGGGGTTATATTAGCCACCCTCCAGGTACAATGGATGATTTTAATGATAGGTTACAAATTTTTACTATTAGGTCTGAAATTTCATTTTTTAGTTCCTTCAGAACCCTTGGGTATATACCATCCAGTCCAGGTGATTTACTACTTTTCAGTTTATCAATCAGGCCTCCCACATCTTCTAGATTCACCGTGATTTGGTTCAGTCCACCTGAATCATTACTCATGAAAACCTTCTCTGATACGGGTATCTCCCCAACATCCTCTTCAGTAAACACTGAAACAAAAAAATAATTTAATCTTTCCACGATGGCCTTATCTTCTCTAATTGCCCCTTTAACCCCTCGATCATCTAACGGTCCAACTGACTCCCTCACAGGCTTTCTGCTTTGGATATATTTTTAAAAGTTTTTACTGTGAGTTTTGCCTCTACGGCCAACTTCTTTTCAAATTCTCTCTTAGCCTGTCTTATTAATGTCTTACATTTAACTTGCCAACGTATATGCATTATCCTATTTTCTTCTGTTGGATCCTTCTTCCAATTTTTGAATGAAGATCCTTTGGCTAAAATAGTTTCTTCCACCTCCCCTTTTAACCATTTTGCCTTCTTTCCACCTTTCTTAAATGTGTGGAATACATCTGGACTGTGCTTCTAGGATGGTATTTTTTTTTAATTTTTTTTTACAATGACCACTCCTCTTGCACACTTTTTACCTTTGAATCTGCTCCTTTCAGTTTTTTTCCTAACAATTTTTCTCATTTTATCAAAGTTTCCCTTATGAAAGTTTAGCACAAGAGCCGTGGATTTGCTTACTGTCCCCCTTCCAGTCATTAACTCAAATTTGATCATATTATGATCACTATTGCCAAGCAACCTCACCACCACCATTACCTCTCTCACCAAATCCTGTGCTCCACTGAAAATTAGATCTAAAATTGCTCCCTCTCTTGTCTGTTCCTGAACCAATTGCTCCATAAAGCTGTCATTTATTCCATCCAGGAACTTGATCTCTCTAGCATGTTCCGATGATACATTTACCCAGTCAATATTGGGGTAATTAAACATTCTACTCTGTTTTGATGTTAGTTTAAAATGGACAACTATCAACATTTCAATTAAAAAGCATCTTGCTTCACTTGTATTGCTCTTACAGTTACCTCAATCACCCAGTCCTAGCCAAAGAAAAACTACATGTCCTCCCATTGTAGTCTGCAAGTACGAGAGGAGAAAGTTCCTTTTGATTTCCATGCCAGCCGCAGCTGTGCTTCTCTCCTGACAGCCTCTTAAGAGTGCTTTTCTCCATGAGCCTTGGGATACTGGCAGATGATGTTAAAAAATAAAGCACACCCCACACATTCAAATCCTGGTGCCTGCATGCAATACCTTAAGTTCTCTGTCATCAAGCAGGCATGAATTAGACATGACAATCCCAGTCAGTGATAGATGGCGTACATATTTTGTTAGTTGACATCCAGTGCCTTCAGATACAGACTTTGAAGCCATTAAAGTGTGAGCATCTTGGCCTTTGACTTCTCCACCTTCATTTTTAATTTAGAACTACAGTAAAGGAATTGCCTATTGGTTAGAGCGGCATACTACAAGCCAAGGAGGCCAGGGTTCAAATCCCATTGCTGTTCCTTGTGACCTTGACCAAGTCACCTCACCCTCCATTGCCTCAGTTACAAACTTAGGGGTCCATTTACTAAGCTAAGATGTGAAATATTGCGGAGGGCGATGGCGCAATATATTCACCCCTTCCAGGTAAAAGTATCACAGCGGTATCTCTGCAGTATTTTCCCTCACAGAAATAAATAGTGGTGGTGAAGTGCACAATGGCAGCCCACTTTGCCCCTATCACATGATAGAGATTGGCCTTTGCAATCATGTGACAGGGGCAAAGGCCGATAGCCACCATTTTCAAAGATGGCATGGACTGGCCTGGACCTAGGGGTTGCTCCAGGCCACCACTAGACCACCAAGGAATCTTTTAAAGGTACAAAGGGATCGGGGAGGGGTGGGGGGGGGGGAGAGAGCACTAGATACCAAAGATTTAACCAATAGAAGGAAGCTGAAGGGGTAATTTTTTGGCAAAGGGGGAAGGGTGTCGCTGTGCAACATTGCAATGTTTGTTTTTTTGGGTTTTTTTTAAAACTTCTAGTCTGCCTCCACAGACAACAGGGTGGATGAAGAGATTCTATGACCCCTGGGGGGAGGGGGGGTGCAGTGGTCTTACACTGAGGCAGCGTCTATTTCAGGCCACTTGACCCTTTATAATAGCAGGATGTGCGTTAATGTCTCGATCCTCCAGGGAACAGTTAGCTATAGATTTTGATTAATAGCTAGCCATTCAGGAATTAACAAAGCTTTTTTTTTTGGGTGGAGGGCAACCCCTGTTAATTCATTTGCACTGAATTACCTAGACATGAACTGCTTTGCGTGCAATTTGCAAAATTTAAACATGCAAATTGCACACAAAGCAGTTAGAGGCAAACACAACATGCAATATTACCATGATATGGCCATTATTGCGCAATAAACTGCATTTTTCGAGTATTATACCCGTACCGCAGCTTAGTAAATGACTGCCTTAGATTCTGATCCCTCTGGGGACAGAGGAATAACTGCGCAAATCCACTTTGAAAAAAAGTGGCTGAAAGGCTGAATATAAATCAAAGAACTGAAAAGCTATTTGAGGGACTGCCATGACATTGGCAAGATAATAGAAAACAAGGCCAAAAGCTGAAAAAGAAAAATGTGAGTGAGAGAGTGGGACACATCCGTGCGATAGCTTGGATGAAGAAAGACTAAGGGGCTCATGAGGCAGTGCAGAATAGAACTCCCACATATCTTCTGTAAAGTTTTACTGGGCTCAGAGAGCTGCGTCCATGTGAGTACTGGCGGATAACATCACCCACACATTATGGCCTGCTTGCTGACAGAGAAACAAGTATTATGAAACAGTTTTCTATTCCTTTAACATGCAGTAGTGCACAAAAGGAGGCATTTGAATGAATGTTTGTACTGTTTGCTGGTTATGTTTTACTTATGTTCACTTGTATGTTTTTGCTATGTGTATTTTATGCCAGTAATTTTTAATTTGTCCATTTTATATATAATTTTATCATTGTAAATTTGTTATCCACACTGGATGGGACTATTCTCAAAAGATATGGTATCTAATTTTTTATTTTTTAAATAATCACCACTTCTCAGCATTTTTGGTTAAGATCAAATATAAGGTCTGAGTCATGACCTTGTGGCTGAGATTGATGGCTTGTATAATAAGGGAGGTTAATACCCTACTACAAAACCCCACTAGGGCACAACATTGTTTGGATGCTTGCCCAACCAGGAGGGATTAAAGTTACCATAAAAAGATTTTTAAAATGGGTGTAATGGTTACAATTAGAAAGTTAACATGTCTCTGTTTTACTGTGCAATTAAAAGCTGAACTACTATCCTGTTCCGTTTCAAGAAGCCTTTTTATTGTGAGTTATATCAGGTCACCTTCACTTGAAAAGGAAATTATGATGAAGTTGTGATTTGGCTCAAAGCACGTATCGATCAGAAATCAATACCAGCTTTGGTAAAAATGAAAGACAGCCTGCCCAGTAGTCCTAAAGTGAATACCAAAAACATGGACAAAAACAAAGCTGCCAAATTTTCAAGACCTCATTGTATGTAAGATATAGGCATATAAGATATATGATGCCATGAGTCTAAAATGACCGACAGAATACCAGGTCAGTAGCTGATTTACCTCACACCTTCGAGAGCAAAAGCATTCAAGTAAGGATTTGCAGAAGTTCCATTTTAAAGACCTTTAGTCTCAAATTTTCAGAAATATAATAAATCTACAAAATATCCCAGATGCCTCTCCTTTGAATTTTTGTTTCCTCAGTACTCCAAGTACATAGCAAAACATACAGAAGTTTTTAAGAGATCCCACTGACCTTTGATTTTTGGTTGGTACTGGACTTACTACTACAAAATAAGATTAAAAGTTAGAATGCATGAGCTGCATTTTCCAGCACATTATTAAACATATAGTTTGCCTTATTTACCATAACCAGTGATCTATAATAGTATATGATACAAGAATGCGCCTCTGTTTGAAAGAGCAAAATAGATACACGTCTTAACAGTGCCCTCCAATGGCCAATTCTCGTTCTACTGAATGAAGAATTCTCAACATCCTGGTCTTGAAAATATTGTACTAGAAAAAGTATCAGAACACTTACTTTGTCCCCCCCTTAAAAAAAAAAAAAAAAAAAAGACACCGAGCTAAAATTAAGACTCAACATTTAGCTAAACAAAGAACCTTTACATGTTCAAGTGTTTCAAGGTGTTCCAGGGTATAGAACAACCTGAAGAACTCACTTAGCCCGAAGGAGGGCTCTACTGGCTGAAAACAGGCAAGAATCTACCGAAAATTCAGTATTGTCAACATTTTACCTGGCAGGGGCCTGAAACAGAAGAGATTCTGCAGACAGTGACAAGGCAACAACCAAAGATTCTCCCCAAGATGCAACCACCCTATCTGATTCTCCCACCCTAAACATCAAGAAGCCAAGTCCATCTTCCGAACTGCTAACTTCTAAGACAAGTAACCCTGCAAACCAGTCCAGTGGATTCGAGCCATCCAAGAAGCTGAGCTGGCACAGCGACCTTAACACACCACATGGACTAATAACTAAAGAGAACCTACTACAAACAAAAAATGTCTAAATGTTAAGCATCAACCTTGTAACATATTTCTTCTGAAACTGGGAGGACCTAAAGCAGTACATCTGCCCCAAGATTTAAACCCTGAGAAGCAATAAGGATTTAAATAAACCATCTAGAAAGAGAAGTTTGGAAGTAAATACTTGAATTTATTAGCAAACAAAATCCAATGAAATGAGATTAACATTAAGCAAGATGTTCTGGAGGCAGACCAGTAGCTTGAACTCATTATGCCAGAAGTCAGATCAAATAAATAGCGGGGGGGGGGGGGGAACACTGGCTGCCCAACCAGGGAAAAAATGGCTATGTCGTCCGTGCCATGGAGGTGCTGCCAGAACTTAGTGGCATCACTGTAAGCATGCCACGGCTTAGCCATGCATCTCTTTCAATGGGCCGGGGAGAAGAGTTGCTTCTGCTGCGACGGGCCCAGATGGGCAGCTGCATACTCTGCAACAGATCTGGAGGTGGGAGCAGCCACCGCAGTGTTCCACAACCCAGGAAGAGCTGCCACCCTCAGGCCAGGAGGAGTTCCTGCGGCCACCAGGTATCTATTCAAGGAAAGAGATGGTACCTCCCTAGGGGAAAGGAACTGGTGAGATAAGGGAGGGGGATGGGCAAAGAGGTCAACGAAAAATGAGGTGGGAAAGGGAAAGGGAGAGTACAGATGAAGTATAAAAAAGTTAAATAAGAAAATGAAAACCATGAGAAAATAATGATGAACAAACTAAACATACAAAAAAAGAGATACATTACTGAAAAAAAAAGAGGGAAAAAATTGAGTAGGGTGGGATGGAGTTTTTTTTCAGCTTCTAAAATTTTGACTGGCAGTTAAGATGTTTTTTTTGTTGCTGTTTGTTTTTTGTTGTTTTTTTTTAAATTTCCAGCCTTTATTGTAGTGTGTGGCAGGGATCTGTCTAGGAGTGGATTATGAGTCTTCTAGTGTGCTGTGGTCTGTCTGCCTGTGTCTCTTTCTCCATCAAGCCAATGCAAGGTCGTGCACTCAGGCTAGCACAGAGGTTAACTTGCAGTTGGACGCACGATTTGGGCGTGTGTCCATAAACCTCTAATGTAATAAAGGGATAAGCACATCCAAAACGCATGTCCAAACCAGTGCATGGCTAATAGCGTTCATCACATGACAATGCCATATTTATGAAGCTATTAGCTAGTATCCCCGATCTAAAAAATAACCATGCACCCGAGACACTTTTTAACCCTAAAAAATTAAACGCCAGCCCCAGAGCTGGCATTAAAGTCTTGAAGCACCCCAAAATCTAAACAGAAAAGCAGAAAGTACTGCTTTCCTGTGGTTCCTCGGACTTAATATCATCGCGATATTAAGTCCGAGGAACCACATAAAGCAGCAACGTGGGAGAAAAAGAGTCTAGACTGCGGTCAAGTTTGGAAAACGGATGCTCAATTTATTAGCGTTTTCCTAACTCGTACCTGTGTACAGGTTAAGAAAAAACGGACGCTCGTAGAATTGAGCGTCCGTTTTCCTAACCCACACAAAGCCGCTTGTGTAGGACACCAGATGCCGAGGAGGCACTAGGGATTCACAACTTCCCTTAGCCCCTCCTTTTTAGTGCAGCAGCTCATCGCGCACCCAGGAGAGGTGGACGGGCGCGAGTTAGGAAAGCGGGCACTCAATCATGAGCTCCTGTTTGCATGTGCCCATATTGCCTCAGCCTGTTTCTAGAGATAATGTGTCTGCCTGTATTTGCTCAGGTGTCCCGTGTCTATGCCCTTCTGTGGCCAGCTGTTCTATGTCTTTCTTCTGTGTGTGGTATGTGCATCGGTTTTTGAGTGTGGTATGTGTTTCTGTGTCTGGGCATGGCATAACTGTTTTGCTCTCTCGGTCTGGGTATGAAGTGTATGTCTGCTGGATACAGTGAGCAGGTGTGTGTGTGTGTGTGTGTGTGTTTGTACCCCTTTCACCAACTTGAAGAAAGAAAATGGATACCCTTCATATACCTATGGATACCTATTCATATACTACCCTGCCTGTTGACATTTAGAAAAAGGCTCAAGACTTGGTTATTTAAACAGGCCTTTCCCCAAGCACTGATTTGCCCTAGCTATCATTGCCGAACATTTAGCACGCTGTAAATAATTGTTATAGTCAACGAGTTACTTTCCGCTCTGGCTTCCTCTTCCCCCAGTTCCATTACCCCTGTTTCATTGTAACTTTTGCCTTTCTTCGCTATGTTAAATGTTAAGGTTATAACCCCGGTTCCTTGTAAACCGACATATAATATGATCTGTATCACGAATGCCGGTATAAAAAAAAGCACTAAATAAATAAATGTGTCTCTGTGAGCCACTGGCTGGAAAGACAGAGATAAATGAAGGGTATCCAAAAGATAGCCCACACTACCAACAAGTGGCTCAAAAGTGATTTCCCCCATCTTGTTTCTCTTCAAGTTACATGAAGTTACTCATCTCCTTTCAGCATTATACACACACACACATATAAAATATATGTAACTTCATATCTTAGGGGGCCCAAACTATATGAATGAAAGGGGAGCCATGGCTAAAAAACATTTGCTTAACACTGCTATAAAAGAAAAAAATAACCTAAGCTCCTGGGAATAAAGTAACTCTGGATAAGACATGAATGTAAAAAAAATGGCAACTTTTTTTGAATATTCTTTAATACGGCAATTTTTAATGGCCAGAACATGTTTGATTCTAAACGGAGCACACACACAGCCTTCCATATTGAAAAATATGGATGGGGTAATCTATTACATACCTTTGAAACGTATTCACCTGCAGCAAAGTTGTCCAAATGTAAAATATGAAGACACGGATTCAGGAAAGACAATTCCAAGGATTGATAATGTGGAAACTGCATACCTAAATACTTAAGCCTAGAGTACAAGGTTACAAAAGTTTACTGTCCAACTCCGCAGCAGACGGCATAGAAACATGGCAGAAGAAGAAAAAAAATCACCCCCCACTGTGTGCGCTGGAGAAACAGAGGATTCCTGAGACAGGAATCTGCAAGCACTGATTGGGATTAAAAACAGAGACAGATCCAGGAGAGTGTAGTTGCTGCTGAGGATGATCCAGGATGAGATGGACACAGAAGAAAGGATACAGGATTGGAAGGGAGCCTACATGAAGGCTAGGATGTGGTTAGAGAAGTTGCAGGCAATGTGAGTAAACAGACAGGAGGATCTGGGCAACCAGCTACGTTGATGGGAAAGGAATACACTGAAGTGCCAAGAGGTAAGAGATGAGAAAAGCAAACTGTGCTTTCAAATAAAAATATGGAAACATACCCAAGTCTGATCAACCTCTCTGCACACATGAGATAAAACCACTGTCCTGCCCGAGTGTTCCTCCCTATGCAATCGCCTGCAATGCCAAGCTGGGAGCAGAGTCTTTTCCAGATATCAGTGTATTTCATTAATAAAACCAGATATCTGATAACCGCATTGTGTCCCCACCTGATCCATGCCAGGTCTATGAACCTGCGCATTAAAATCAGCAGCAGGCATGCTCAGAATTACCTTAGGATTTACTGTGCTGCTCTGTTTTGTGAGTAAATGTATTGTTTATTTTTCAAAAAAAGATCATTTATATTATTCAAACAGGAAGCCATGCGCTCTTTATAAAGTTGCTTGACCTCCATACAGCATTTCAGCAGCAATGACCAAATGTGATTATTCTATCGTGCTAGAAGCACAGTTTTAGTCTAGGTGCTCAATTCAGGTTTGTTCTACAATAGGGTCCAAAAAAAAAAAGCTGCTCAAAGCAAACAGGTTCTCCAATAAAGCCTGAGGTGAGAGCTCCCAGTGATAAAACATATAGGGGCTGATTTCCTGAAGTGCACTAACATGAAATAATGCATCTTGATGCACTTTTAAAAAGGCCCCATGTGCAGTAATGTAAGCTATGTTAAAACAGTCAATTTTTAGCACAGCTTAGTAAATCAGTCCCTAAGATTGCAAGCTCTCTGGGATAGGGACTCATACTTTTAAGTAATTTGCTTCAAAGCAGCCTGGTTTTGAATTGCTATATGAAAAAATATCTAATGACAAAAAAAAAAATGAAACAAAAATAATAATCTTAGCACAGACTGGCTCCAAAGCAGTGTTATTTTTGCTTTAGGCACACTGGAACAGCTGAGTTTTATTTAAAACTGCCCAATGATATTCTTTGTTTCAGTAGAAAACAGCTTTATATGACTCTAGCATACAGAAATAATGCAAAACACCTATTTTATGTTTTAAGAATGTGGTCAGGCAGGCCCTCCACTTTAAGCAGAAAGCTCTACATAAAAATGACCAAGTTTGAGGTGCCAAAAACATCAAAGATCTGAGAGATAAATTTGTCCAGTTCAGATAAGGCAAGTGTACACTACAGAAGTAACCAAGGAAATAAATTTGGCAGAGCAGGGGCTCGGCTCCTTGCCTCCCATGCATATTTATATTTCTATCAAATGGACATATTTACTATAAACAGCAGGCAAACTGTGACAAAGGCATTCATTTAAATGCCAAAAACTAGCAAAAGATGCTAATTTGACCTTAAAAAGGAACATATCAGATGTCACTGCCACCCTGTTTGAAGTCATTTTCAGTACAATCTACTAAAACAGTTAATTATATAGTCTAAGGGATTAGGTCAAAAGTGTCTAAAGCACTGAAAAGTGTGAATTTGAAGCATCCTTTCTACATGTCACTGTTATTGTATATTTTTATCATATATGCAGACATGTATATATATATATATATATATATATAAAACCCAGACTGAAGTTTATACTGGGGAAACTACTGCCCCCAAGGAAGAATTAAATTGTCTGAAATCAAGAGCAGTTATTTCCTCTGAAAACCACTGCTCCTTCCAGAGGAGTTATTGTTTTTTTCAGCTAGAATATTCTAGTAGTTTCTGGTTTTCTTGGTGAAACCATTAACAACGGAGTCAAGATCTGCGCTTGGCATAACAGGTCCCCCCTCCTCCCTTCAAATAATACAAGACAAGTGTTGGCGTTATAAAAAAAAAAAAAGTCCGCAGTTTATTTCACCAACCCGAGCCTGTACAATACACACGTGGCTGACAACAATGTCGGCCCAACTGACCCCGTCCCCCCTTTTGCTTCTGTTCTGATTACTCACCACCTCGTCCCAGTGGTAAGCAATTCGCCCTCTTTACTTACCCCGCCTCGTCCCAGCGATGGTAAGACGTGGTCAGTGAGCTTTAGCCCCTAGGCAGCCCCCCCCCCCCCTGACTGCACAAGACTCGCCCCCCTCCCCCCCAAATCAATTATCAAACAATTAAACATTAAACTTGGGCTTGGGTTTCCACCTCCACTGCGACAGCATTCAAAGCAAAAGTTGCATTCAACATTACATTTAATCAATAACAGGGAGGGAGGGATGCCTGACACCCCCGCTGCGATCGCGTGCCCTCTCTGCTCCTCCAACCGCCCAGACTGAACCTGCTCCTATTGCCGACCCTAAGCCAATAGGAGCGCCGTGATTTGAATCACTGGCGTCTTCCTATTGGCTCCCGCCTTCCTACTTGATTCCACCCCCTATTCTCCCCACCGGCCCGGCCTGCGCGCACCTCTCCCCTTGTTATAGCTAGCGGCACGGGACGAGCCCGCGCCGCTGCTCACATGGAAAATGAAAGTTTTCATTAAAGCCTTAGTAACAGAGCTGCTTAGCACAGATCACCAAAACTGACAAATGTGCATTTGCACGGGGGAACCACATACTCAAGAACATAACCCTATACGTCACAAGCAATCAAAACCATTCCAATTCCAAAAGTAGTTAGACCTCTCTCAGAAGCTACTCCTCCAGAGCTCGTCAGCCAGGAGCACACTGCATCTTCCACCAGTCAGTCCCCAATTCTCTGGATAACCACCAAAGAAACTGAACACCTGCAGACCTGGCTTCCCCAATTCATTTCTGCTGCTTTCTAACTTAGCAGAACAAATCATTCCAGCACAAACAAAAAAAAAATGGGCTACTGGGAGAGTGACCGATAATCACTATGGATAAGTTGCAGGGAACAGTGTGTGTTAGAAGAGGGTTTCTCAAACCTGTGCTGGGGACCCCCACAACCAGTGGCGTTTTCAGGATGCTCACAATGGATATGCATGAGATTACTTTGCATATACTTCACTTTCAACCTATGCATACTTATCTCCTGCAAATTCACTGAGGGGATCCTGAAAACGTGACTGGCTATAGGCTGGGAAAGCCACAAGTTACAGACTACAACACCAAAACAGTAGAAAGGCAGCAAAGCGCTCAAGCTGTCTTCCACAAGCCAATCTCAACTTCTTATAGCTGGAGAGAGAGAGGAGTCTGGGAAACTACCATAAGCAGACACTCCCAATCCCCCCTCCCCCCATCCGATCTAATCCCCCTCCCCGTTTACATTTGAATGTGGTAGTTTGCTTTCCAAACCCAAGCTTAATGTAAGCTGTATTTCAGGTACAGTAAGGCAGTAACTTTCAGACTGGCACGCGTTTGCACACTGGCACATGTATGTCAGCCCGTGCCCAGGGACACGCACATATGCTTACATGTTATAAAATAGCCTGGCCCTGCACACGTGCGCCAAATTTTAAGTGGCCACACGCATGGGTATACAAATCCCGCTTCTAACACACAAGTCGGGGGGAGGGATTTTAAAAGGGGAGCTCGCAGACGCCGTTGCCAGTTTGCCCAGTTAACAGCTGGGTCCCTCCAGACCCTCCTCCTGGTGTGACAGCCTGTACTTTCCCCCAGTGATCCCAGACTCTTCAAACCCCTCCGCAATGGCTCCATCTTTTGCTTTTATAACTTAAACGCCATCCATAGCAGAAGTAAAGTGACGCGGCAGGAGACCTCAGCACGTCAGGGCGCGTATTTACGTGCACAGCTCTTGGCCAGACCCCTCTCTGAAAGGTTTTGAGATGTGCGCGCTGCAGCATTTACACCCATATCTGGGCACTTTGTAAAATACGGGCCGCCAGCAAGCCCAACGTCTTCGCGTGTTCCCTAATTAACGCGCATGCCGGCCTTTTAAAATTCACCTCTAAGTATTTCCCTGCCCCAGAGAGTGCTTACAACGTTAAGGGTCTCATTTAGTAGGGTGTTATATTTTACTGCAAGGGGGGGGCAGTGTTCCTGCAATATTCGGCTCCTCCTCAGTAAAAATATTGAAGTTTCCCATGATATTTTTCTGAGATTAAAAAAAAACTGATAAAAATAGTGGTAAAACAGCAAAAAAAGCACAATAATGTCCTCCATCAGTCTTAAGGCTCCCCCTCCCCGCCACATCTAGAGATGGCTTAAGAAAAATATATCACAAACTGTAAACTTAAAATCATGCAGCAATGCTCTACTCCCTAATCCAAACCCCTCCCCTTTCTGAAAATAATTCCCTCTCCAGCTTCCAATAATCATCTATGCTGGTTTTCCACCCCCCAAAGCAGCATCCTACCCTCCAGGCCGCCCCCCCCACAACATTAGAAGTAATGCCCGGTAGTCTAATGGCTCATCCCATTCACCCCCCATACCTTTAAAAGTAATCCCTATTTTCTAGTGGGGTGCAGAGTGCCCCCTACACCCTGAGCAGGTCAACACCATTTTCCAAAATGGCAATGGTACCAGCTGACCTGTACACCATCACATGATGAGGGAAAGGCTGGACAACTGGCCTGGAGCCTAGGGGGTACTCCAAGCCCCAACAGACAAAAGGGATATCTTCTAAAGGTATTTCAGGGGGGGGGGGGGCCACTAGACTATCAGGAACTACTTCTAAAATGGGAGGGGGCTGGAGCAACACCACATGGTTTTAAACCTGCAATCTATGATTTTATTTTACTTCTAGGCCACCTTTAGAGGTGGTGGGTGGGGGCATGTGCAGGGGTCTTGCAAAACCCTCAGGGAGGAGAGAGAGAGCATTTGGGCTACAGTAGGCCCTTTAAGAAGCATCCTGCAGCCATCAGGATGCACACTAGTATCCCATTGCCCCTGGAATCAATTTTGTACAACTCCTAAATTGTTAGAATAGCGTGGCTTGTTCTTTCCCCCCCCGAGTCAAGCTGTGTTATTTTATTTGAATAGGATTACTTATATATTAGCTGCTTTGCATGCATTAGTAAGTTTTATGGATGCAAACCAGATAATTTCAATAGTGGGTGATTTTTAGGCCAAAATCTCACACAAAACATTGGTTTTTGCATGTTAGTCGCTTATTGCAGCGTAGTAAATGTACACCTAAGTTTGTCCCTCTTACTCCTTTGAAACCATGAACTTAATAAAAAAAAAGATCACTATAACGTGGAGGCTGATGCTAGTGTTTACAGGCAGCACAAGAGGGGAAAGAAATGTTTGTTAATCACAACAGAAGGAAAAAGCACAAAAATATTAAAACACTGGAAATGCCAGTAAGCACCAAGCTATTCACTAGGATCACTGCAAGCAGAATAGAGGGGGATATGCCCTCTGTATGAAGCAGCTGTATTTTGAAAAGGAACTAAACACCACAATTTAAAAATTAATTGCTTTTCTCAAACAGTACTGTTCACGTTTCTTTAGGGGAGTGAATTAGCAGAAGCTCACAACAGCACCATTTAAGCCTTCACACATTCAATTAGATTATAAACTGAAAAAGTCCCAGTTTAATTAAATGTTGTAATTTGCTCAATTTTCCTAATTTATTGAAAAAAAAATCTGCAAATCAAGTAAATGAATTTGGCTCAACCTTGGATCTTCTAGATAAAAATCAATTCAACAAATCTGATAATTACCTAAATATATTAAAAGGACAAATGTTTTTCCTGTTTACAAGGCAATTCATGTGTGTTTTAATTTTATTTTTTTTGCCAGGGAATTCCACTGTTTATTACAACAAAATTGGGAAAATATCAGTGCAAAAAAAACCACTTTTGGGGTAAATGAGGGTTTATTTGGTGGACTGAAATCAAATTTGCTTACTGTAAACTGTTTTCTGTAGATAGCAAGATGAATGTGGATGTCATCCTGCAGCACCAAACCAACTTCTCTCCACGCTGGTAGAATTTTGAGCTCTATTGAGCATGTGTAGGAGTTCGTACATGGGCGTTGTCTTGTTAGTCTCCTCAATCTTTGGCAGAACTATGTAGTCAACTCTCCAAGGAGGCAGGTAGATATTCCATGGTTAATATATCCTAATATCTATAGAAAGCACCATTTATAGTAAGCAAACTAGCTTTGCCATCAATAAGTAGGCTAACTTAGCCATTACAGGTGGGGAGTCCCTCCATTGTGTCTGAGCTATGGCATCACACTGGATTCTAAGTTAACTTTTAGGGTCCATTTGAAATCTGTCTCCAAGATAACATTTCAGCTTAAAAAATTACAAGACCATTAATTTTATTAATGCAGGCATTTATTTTTAAAGTCTCTTGTGCTTGGACAGTTGGACTACTGTAATAGTTTTTATACTGGGCTTCACAAGGGCTATATATGTATGTAGCAACTTATCCAACATGCTTATAGTGGGGTAGCATAAACATCACACCCATGTTATGCAAGTTACACTGGTTGTCAAACCAGTGGCATGTCCAGCTTAAGGTAATAACCATGAGAGGACTAGAATGGGTCAATATAAAATCAGTTATTTACTCTTTCAGATAATAAAAGGACTAGGGGGCACTCCATGAAGCTAGAAAGTAGCACATTTAAAACAAAAAAAAAAAATCAGAGAAACTTTTCAGTCAATGCACAATTAAGCTCTGGAATTCATTGCCAGAGGATGTGAGGTAGCTAGTGTAGCTGTGTTTAAAAAAAAAAAAAGAAGTTTGGACAAATTCCTGGAGGAGATGTCCATAAACTTAAACTAATTGACTTACAGGCAGATTTTAAGTGCCCGGCGCACATAAATTCAGGCCTTTACGTGCGTGGCTGGGCCTTACATGCGCCGGGCTAATCTTCCAAGAGGCCTGGCCACTCATGTAAAGGTCGGTACACACTGAAGTACTGGGCCTCTTGAAGGGGCAGGCCGGGACAGTGCCAATGTTTGCTGTCCCAGCTGCTGGTGCACAACTTACTTCAGCTCGGGAGCAGAAGTTGAGCAACAAAAGGTTAAAAAAAAAAAAAAAAAAAATTATATTTAGGGGTTGGGGAGGAGAGGGGAAGGGAGGTTAGGATAGGGCAGAGATGGCAAACTCCAGTCCTCGAGGGCCTCAAACAGGCCAGGTTTTCAGGGTAACCACAATGAATGTGCATGAGATAGTTTTGCATACATTGGAGGCACAGCATGCAGATCTCTCTCTAGTGTATTCATTGTGGATATCCTGAAAACCTGACCTGTTTGTGGCCCTCGAGGACTGGAGTTTGCCACCTGTGGGGTAGGGAAGTTCCTTCCCAGTCTGCTCTTTAATTGGAGTGGACTGGGAGGGAACTGGGGAAGGCCAAAATGCATCACCACACGATATGTGCAAAAATCCTCCCTCCCATGCACACGCGGATTACAAAATCCGGCACGCATGTGCCCAATTTTATAACATGCATGTGCCGGCGCGTGCAGGTTATAAAAATCTGTGTCCATGCGTGCGCGCGGAGCTATTAAAATCTACCCTTTAGGGATTAGCCAGTAGCATAAGATTTATTTACTATTTAGGAAACAGAATGCTGGGTTTGATGGACCCTTGATCTGACCCAGTATGGAAACTTACAAGATATTGTACTTAGATGTCTTTTAAAAAATAAAGCTGTAGTATTATAATCCCATGAGGGATCTTAGGTCATCTGGAACAAAATTTATTAGTGGTCCCTTCTTTAAGGGAATATAGGCTGCAGCAAACAATCTTGGACATTTTCGGTCCAATGCTTTGGAATGCCTTACCAGCTGAAGAATGGGAAAAATGGGATGTGAAGGTGTTCAGGAAAAAATTTAAAAGCCACATTATTTTAATGAGGATTTTAAATTGTAACTGATTCCAGGTTGGGGTTTTTTTTTTTGGGAGGAGGGGGTTTATATAAATAATTTTAAGTGGTTGTATTATGTTATGTTTTTGTACACACTGTTGAATCAGATTTTGTGAGCATTACATTTGTACTCCACCCTGAACAAAAGTTACATTTCAGCAAATAAAGATAATTTTCTACTCTGAAAAAAGATCAGTTGCCCAAACTTTCCAGTGCCTACTTAAGACTCATAATACAGAAAAACCTCCAGACTCATTGTATCACAGATTGGCTCACTCTTATAGTTTACCTCTCAATATACAGATGTTTTTCTAACAGGAAACAATAGCAGCAACTACTTAAGGGATACTGACCTTTAAGAAAAATGTCAAATATAAGTTTCTTCCCATAACACTTATGTCTAAAATCTGATGACCATTATCTTCCTATTTGTATAAAGCATGGTTTGGACTTTAGGAAAATATAACATATATGCAAAATTCTGGATTATTAAACCAAGAGCAAACTGAATTTTCTTTACCATTTAGGTTCAAATTGTCCTAAAGCTGAATATTTACAATTTTGGGGCACAGAGATGGGTGCTCCCTCTCATATCTGCCTATGCACCTGGTGGGACTTAAGCTAAGAAGGTAAATTTCAAACCGGCACGCATGCGCACATTTGTGTGTATAATGTCGTCCTGCATCCAGGGGCGTGGCCATTTTATAACTTATCTGTGCCTGTTATAAAATAGACTGGCCATTGCATGTCTGCCAAATTTTAAATGGGGCAAGCAAATCCCACTTCTACTGTGTAAATCAGGGTGCACGCCATAGTTCCCTCTAAGCTGAGCGCATAATCGCTCATAAATTTCAAAGCGTCACTCACAGGTTTTATTTGGTTTCACAAATTTTTTGTGCTATATACAAAAATGCAGTGCTACTACTGGCGCTCAAAAAACTTTTGGTTTAAAAAAAAAAAAAAAGTGTTGCTCACACAAAAAAAAAAAAAAAAAAAATAGATTTCATACCCCTACTTACTCCTGGAAGGAAATATTGGCGCACATCAACACCATTCCCAATTTTATCAGTTTGTCCCCAGTTAAGAGATAGGTCCACCAATCCCCTCCCCCCCGGTTTGATAGCCTTCACTCTTCCCAGTTAGCCCATTCCCTTAAAACTGCACAGATCTGCCTAGTTTACTTCTGCTATGGATGCCATGTAAGTTAAAATTTAAAGCAAAGTTATGCCGGAGGGGACTTTGTGTACACCATATTATGTAAATATTTATGCACTCATCTCTGGTTCATGCCCATACCCCTTCTTGAAAAAACTTTCAAGATACGCGTGCTAATGTATTTACACAAGTATCCGGTTGCTTTTAAAAATGTGGTTGGCATGCGCAAGCCTGACATTTACACACATCCTGACTGATGCACACTCCGGGCTTTTAAAATTCACCTCTTACTTTTTAATGAAAGAAAAGGAAATGTCTAATATGGATATTTTTGATAATTTGTTAAAACAGGAAATATTTGAAAAATGTATTAATACTGGATACCGAGCATTTGAATTAATACTTTCAAGTATATATTAATTCCCAAAATACAAGATTTTAGATGAAATAGTCTTTATAAAGAATGACTTTACTGTTCTAAAATTCTTAGGATCCAGCTGCCAACCCAAGATTAAAAAAACCCAGTGGAACAATTTTTGCAATTAAAACATGTTTTAAATAGGAAACAATTATACACTTGTTAGGAAGAATTGTTTTGGTTTTTTTTAAAACATCCTGTCAAAAATGGAATTGGATCTTTTATTAAATTCAGACAAAAGGGACATTGAGTACTGTAAACATGATGGTGCTCTTAGATTTATGACTCAAATCCTTACATGGGGGTAACAGCAATATTAAATTTTACACCAAATTATAAATACATTAATCCATTCAAACATGCATATAATTAAATTTTATTATATTACAAATTAGAATAGTCTTAAAGTATACATACACATACATAAATCTCCATATATCATAAAATCACTATTTTCATAACAGCTGTTTGTAAATCAATAACCCACATTTAGCCATCATTCATTCAACAACCTCATATTAAAACCACATAAGTATTCCCCATACCTAAATCCCACCAGTTATCCAAACCCCCACTGTATGCCAAAACCCCAACAAGGTCCCTTGTTTCACCCTCCTCGGGCTTCCTCAGGGTGTGTCTTAAAAGGCTCTTGCACCAGCACTGATCTAATGGCGTTGTCTGATATTCACAGACACCTGCTTGTTCCAGATTGTCGTTCAAACATCCTTCTCAAACATCCTTCTCAGGGATTCTATAGCAAAATATTACATAAAAAAATAAAAACATCAAAAAGTCAACCACCTATCAACAAGCCATAAATACCAAAACACTACCAATATACCATGAGCGCAACCTATGATACATACTTCACACGATACGATACATTCTTCAAGCCGAGCTCCATCTGTCACATCCTTTATCTGTAAATACACCAAACACTTAATATACCATTGTCTCTTTACTCAAGTCTCAACTATCCAATAACATATGGAATAACCCCTACCTCATCTCACCTGAGTAGCTTATAAGATCACACACCTTCAATTTGCATCGCAGAACTATACAACACTAACTCTCCCCAATGAGACCTACAACAAAAAAGTATATCAAAACATCAGCTTAATCAATAACCTACAAACCTTAAACTAAAATTCAGTACCCACCTTCTACATTGTTGAAATTTAATGCTTTCAATACAAGCTATCAAACCGGAGCCACACTGGATGTGAACACCATCATCCATATGAGCAGACACCCACCAACCCAATGTTTAAATATCAGAGTCCAATCAGATAGGGTCCATGGTTCAAACTATCCAATCACATTACAGGTAACTTAAGCCAATCCCCTCTACAGAATTAGTAAGATGCCTCCCACTCCACTGGAAGACCAGTGGAGACGTGGTCTTCCACTAATAAATACATTTTTGTTCAACTCGCCACAGGGCGCGAGTAATCTCACCTCAAAAATCCTCCCGGATCTGTTGAATAGGTTGTTTTGGTGAAGTATATATTATAGGTTGCGCTCATGGTATATTGGTAGTGTTTTGGTATTTATGGCTTGTTGATAGGTTGATGACTTTTTGATGTTTTATTTTTTATGTAATATTTTGCTATAGAATCCCTGAGAAGTATGTTTGAACGACAATCTGGATCAAGCAGGTGTCGGTGTGAATAGCAGACAACGCCATTAGATCAGTGCTGGTGCAAGAGCCTTTTAAGACACACCCTGAGGAAGCCCGTGGAGGGTAAAACAAGGGACCTTGTTGGGGTTTAGGCATACAGTGGAGATTTGGATAATTGGTGGGATTTCGGTATGGGGATATAGTATTGTGTTATGGGGAATACTTATGTGGTTTTAATAAGGGGTTGTTGAATGAATGATGGGTAAATGTGGGTTACTGATTTACAAACAACTATTATGAAAATAGTGATTTTATGATATATAGAGATTTATGTATGTGTATATGTATACTTTAAGACTATTCTAATTTGTAGTAAATATAACATTTAATTATTATATGTATGTTTGAATGGATTAATGTATTTATAATTTGGTGTAATATGTAATATTGCTATTACCCCATGTAAGGAATTATGAGTTATTATTTGTGGTCGGGGTTGTAATACAGACCGTCTGTTGTACGGCTCTTAGATTTATGACAATTTTTACATGCTTCCACAAAAGATTAAGGATTCTAGAAAAACACTGCTCTGTGTATCCAGTCTTTTGCACTGAATTTTAAAAGATTTGTAGCATCATAGTTATATACTATAGTGAATAAGACATATCCCAGATTTGTTAATGAGCTCACAAAGTTCTTCAAATTGTAGGATGTGCTCTGTGTGTAAATATGCAATGCATGTGAAAAGTTCTACATGGGGAAAATGTTTAAAAAAAGACATGAGTTTTTTGTAAGATAAAAACTTGTCAACATAAGAATTGTTAAACTGATTAAATTACCAAAATCGTATCAGACTGCTAGTCCACATACTGTATATGTAAAAGAAAGGGTCAAGCAGTGAGTTGAAGGTAATACCTTTTTATTACACTAATTTAATACACCTGACGAGCTTTAAAGAGCTAAATTTCCTTCATCAAGGCCATGAAAAAACAGCAGTTACAGTGGGTTTAAATATCCTATGGTCTAATGTTAGACTATCTCCAAACACTGTTACAGCTTAGTAAAGGGAAGCCTGGGGAGCGGATAGCATTTACACACAATCTAGAGGACCTGTATATGATAGGAGGTTAGAAAGCCAACACCCTTATGCTTATTTCAATGACATTTGACCTTAACTTCATAATTTTATTTTATTTTTTTGCATCCTTATGTGCTCCTGAAATTCCCTTTTAAGTACTTTGTGAGGTCATTAAGCATTTGCTTTGAAGAATTCAATGATGATAAAAATGTAATGTTGCAATAAATGTGCTTAATGGGGTTTGGCTATTCAGTTTATAAATTAATAAATTTGTCGGGTGGGGGGAATTAAATGGCATTTATTCAATCTGTTGCAGATTCTTTGAATTGGGAGAGTCTTTTACTCCAATGCAGATTTACATTGGATTTTCTATTTTTTTTTTAATTTAAAGTTCAAGCTAATTCATTCACTTGATTGTCGTGTGTGTAGGGAGAAGTCTAGACCTACATGGCTTTTAGTGAGGGTTGATTGTGTTAGAAGTTCATGGTGGTACCGTAGAAGTGCATTATTTCAACTATGGATAAGTTGGAAAAAAAAAAAAAAACCTTAGCATCTTTTTCTAATTGTCTTGTAAAACTTATGTACTTCAATTATGAGCCTTAGCAGTTATACAAGAAACTAGCACAGAATACATCAGGATGTCATTACTTGAGGACATTTCCTGTAAAGATGGAGCTGGGCAGACTGATATTGCTGCATATCAAAGAAGGTTTGGATTAAAAAAAAAAAAAAAAGAAAAGACCGAAGTAAACAATTTCCCTAACAGTGGAACAAAAGGGCCCATTCTCAAATGTGATGTTAGATATTAAAACAAAAACAAAGAGCACTCCTACGGTCCTATAGCTAAAAAAAAAAAAAAAAAAAATCACCAAATCCGATGGGGACGTGATAGATTTTAAAAAAAAACAAAAGGCTATATCCATGACTTCGTCCTGCGGAATGCTGGTGTAAAGCAAGTTTGCTTACCGTAAACGGTGTTTCCGTAGATAGCAGGATGAATTAGCCATGCTGTCATGGGATCTGTCCGTCAGGTCCAGAAGGCGGAGCTTGATAAAGCAGAGGTTAGACTTTTAGTCCCTCTGCGGCTGCGCGTGGTTTCCCGCGCAGGAATAACAGAATCACCTCAGTCTGTAATTAAGCTGTAAAGTCAAAGACGTAGTGACTGCCAGGGAGGAGGGTGGGTCAGCATGGCTAATTCATCCTGCTATCTACGGAAACACCGTTTACGGTAAGCAAACTTGCTTTTCCCGTCGATAGCAGGGCTGAATTAGCCATGCTGTCATGGGAGTCCAAAGCATGAATCACGTTAATTTTTTGCTATTGCAGTACGTGATTCGGACGATGTGGCAGTCACTGTAACATTAGGTGATAAAGAGTTCAACACTGCTCGTCCAACCTTAGCATCTTGTGAGGTTTGTTGATCGAGGCAATAGTGCGAAGTAAAAGTATGCAGTGATGTCCATGTGGCCGCTTTGCAAATGTCTGCTGGCTGGACACTACTGAGATGTGCCCAAGAAGTAGACCAAGCTCGTACTTGGTGGGCAGTAGGTGTAGAAGACAAAGGAAAATCATGAGTCTTATAACAATATTGAATACATTGGACAATCCAACTAGAAATGGTTCGTTTGGAAACCGGAATACCCGGTGCTTTAGGATCGTATGAAAGGAATAACTGTGAGGGTCTGGAAACAGCCTGAGTTCTAGACAGGTAACACTGTAACACACGTTTACAGTCCAAAGTGTGGAGTTGCTTATCCCTATCACATGAATGGGGTGAGGGAAAAAATGTAGGAAGTTCAATGGTTTGGTTAATATGAAAAGAGGAAACCACCTTTGGTAAAAAAGATGGGTGTGTTCGGAGAACAACCTTTTGAGGAAAAAAACTGCAAATAGGGAAAATAATGTACTAGTGCTTGTAATTCACTTACACGTCGTGCGGAAGTAACCGCCACCAGAAAAACCACCTTCCATGTTAAGTATTTGGGGTGGGCCTCATCTAGCGGTTCAAAGGGAGGTAGCATGAGACGCTCCAAAATAGTGTTGATGTCCCACGGCACTGTTGGTTTAGAGACAGGTGGGCGGAGTCGATACAGTCCTTTAATGAAGCGTGAAAGGAGTGGATGTGTCGATATCGAGGCATTGTTACATAGTCCATGGTAAGCTGAGATTGCACTTAGGTGCACACGAATTGAGGATGCTGCTAACCCAGCGTCAAAAAGTGTACATAAATAATCAAGTAACTTTTCTGGAGGACAAGTGATTGGTTGCAAACTGTGTTTAGTACACCAAAGAGAGTAGCGATGCCATTTGTAATGATAGTTTCGTCTGGTGGATAATTTTCTGGATTCTAACAAAATCAATTGAGCACGGTTGGAGATCCTATAATCGATTAAAGTGCTCCGTTCAAGAGCCATGCTGTCAAATGAAGAGAGGCATGCATGGGGTGTAGTAATGTCCCTTGATCTTGAATTAAGAGATCCGGACGTCGTGGAAGTGGAATCGGTGGTTTCTGCGATAGGCGGAGGAGAAAACTGTACCATGGTTGACGAGGCCACGCGGGGGCAATGAGGATTAAGGAGGCTTTGTCCTCCATGCATTTCTGTATTGTTCTTGATATAAGAGGAATTGGAGGAAAGGCATATAGTAGATCCCGCGACCAAGACAGTAGGAAAGCGTCTTGGGCTTCTCTGTGGAGACTGGGCCGTATGGAACAGAAACGAGGGAGTTGTGTATTGTTCTCCGTCGCGAAGAGATCGATTATTGGGGTTCCCCACTGATTGAATACATGTTGGGCGACTTCCCCTTGAAGCGTCCATTCGTGAGGATGGAAAATGCGGCTTAATCTGTCCGCTCTCACATTGTCTACTCCGGGAAGGTAAGTGGCTTGCAGATGAATGCAGTGGAGATGTGCATGCTGGTATATTAACAGGGTTTCCTTGCATAGGGTCCAGGATCCTGTTCCTCCTTGCTTGTTGATATAGAACATGGCCACTTGGTTGTCCGTATAAATCATTATTCTGCGACCTTTCAGATAAGGTTGAAAAGTGAGAAGCGCCTTCCTGATCGCTCTGAGTTCCAATAAGTTGATCTGTAGCAGTTGTTCGGCCGGACTCCAGAGACCCTGTGTCTCGTAGATTTCCAGATGGGCTCCCCAGCCCTTTGTTGAGGCGTCCGTTGTCAGGACTAAGTCGTGATTCGGAGTGCGAAATAGAGCTCCCTTGGAAAGTACGGTAGGGTTCATCCACCACGAGATGTCTTGCTGCATTGCTGCAGTAATTGTGATCATGTGAGTCAATGGTTGAATATGTTGTTTCCATTGACGTTTTAATCCCCATTGAAGCCGTCTCATATGGAGCCTGGTGTTGGATACTGTAAAATTGGCTGCTGCCATGTGTCCCAATACTACTAATAATTGTCTCGCGGTCGCAGTCTGACTTCTTTGAAGATGTTGAAGAAGAGGTTGTAACAGGAGCTGTCTTTCTTTCGGAAGGTAAGCTCTGCCTCGTGTGGTGTCGAGATGGGCTCCTATGAATATTAACTGTTTTGTGGGTTGGAGATGGGATTTTGCGAAATTGATGACCAACCCCAATTCTTGTAGACAGTTGATGATCAGGTGAAGATGTTCCAGCAACATTTCTCTTGATTGAGCTACTATCAACCAATCGTCGAGATATGGAAAAATTGTCATGCCTTGTTTGCGAAGATAAGCCACCACTACTACCATGCATTTGGTAAAGACTCTGGGGGCCGCAGATAGACCGAAGGGGAGAACACGGTACTGGTAATGAATGTTCTGGTATGTGAAGCATAGGTATTTCCAGGAGTTGGAGTGGATTGGAATATGGGTATAGGCATCTTTGAGATCGATGGAGCACATCCAATCGTTGGGTTGTAGTAGGGGAAGAATGGTCTTCAAAGACACCATCTTGAATTTTTCCCGTACTAGGAATTTGTTGAGCTCTCTCAAGTCTAGTATGGGGCGTTGTCCCCCCCGTTTTCTTTGGCACAAGGAAGTAAGGGGAATAAAACCCTTTGTTGACTTGGGTTTGCGATAATTTGTGAATGGCTCTTACTTGGAGAAGGGATGAAATTTCCGATTGTATCTGATTCTGGGAATTGGCATACTGCTGTGGGGGAAAAACGGGAAGTTTCGGTTTGTGAAGAAACTGTAACTGGTAACCTGTTTGGACGATTTGTAACACCCACTGGTCGGATGTTATGTTTTGCCATTTTGGAAAGCATGCTTGAATCTTTCCTGGTGGTGCATGGAGAGCAAGTGGTGGCTGTGGACTCAAAAAGACTGAGCTGGTTTAGCAGCAGTCGTTGAGCTTTGCTGTTGCGGTCGTTGGGCACGGGCCCTACCTCGACGTGATGTTTGAGACTGTTGGGGTTGTTGTTGTGGTCTCTGGTAATTAGAATAAGTTGGAGGTCTATATGGTTGATAGGACCGGTAAGGTCTACGACCATAACTCGAACGTCGATTAGTAAGGTAACCTCGTCTAGGAAACTGAGACGGTGTAGATGATTGCAGTGACTGAACTGCCATGGCCTCGTCTTTGAGTTTTCCCACGGTTTCCTGTAATTTCGATCCAAAAAGATTGTCTCCAATACATGGGAGATTAGCCAATTTATGATGGACATCCTCTCGGATCGAACTCGAACGAAGCCACGCCGTACGTCGGGCTGCGATGGAGACTGCGGATGCCCGTGAGGAGTTTTCCATTCCCTCGTAAATGGAACGGAGGAGATGTCTTGTACACTCTTCCATATCATGTAATGTTTGTGGGGGATTTGTAGCTGATGATGATAAAAGACCTTTAGTTGCCTGAATACAATCATAAAGGTATTGAACCATATAAAATTGATGGTTCAAAATTCTGGTTGTCAACATAGCATTTTGAAAAATCTTTCGTCCGACTTCGTCTAAATATCTGTTATCCTTATTTGGGGGATATGAAGAATGTGACCTCATTTTCTTAAACCGCTGCATAGCGGACTCTACCACAATGGAATCATGTGGAAGCTGTGGAAGGGAATATGGTGCTTCCTTCTTCATCCTGAATTTTAAGTCAGATTTTCGCGAAACCGCTGTGATCGATTGAGGTGTCTCCCACGACTTTAGGAGTACTTGGTGAAGGAGTTCATGTGGTGGAATAGAAAGTGGTTCACCTGGTGCATCAAAAATACGAAGGAGACCTAGGGTTTCAGCACGTGGGTCAGCCTCCTTTTGTAGTGGCAATTTCAAGATCTGTCCCATTTTTTCTAAAAATCTGGGATATGTAAGATCTTCCGGTGGCGAGTATGGTTCTGCCGGTTGTTCTAGAGGATCCGAGGGAAACCCCGTCGAAGAGGAAGGTGAAAGGGATGGCGATGGTGAGTGATAATCTTGAAATTTATGTGCGCTTAATGAGGGCGACACACTATGCATTGAAGCAGGAGATAGTGGCTGGGTTTGATGCGTCGAGAGTACTTGTGGTAAACTACTACCAGGAGTTTGTAGACTATCTTGCGGAGGCATGGTGAAAGTGGACTCCATAGTCTCAAAGAACCCAGACAAGGACTGAGAAAGCTGGAAAAAAGCTTCCTTCGCTTGTTTCGGCATTTGCGGCCGATTACTAGCCTGGATTGCAGGTTGCGTTGGAGGAGATGGAGGCACAGGAGTATGGGTTCTACTTTGTGAGCCTGACCGATAAGACGGAGATCTAGAACTCGATGTCTTAGTAATTGATTTAGACTGTGAAGACGAGACTGATGATGTTGGCTGCACCCGACTAGATCTTTTAGACGTCGGTGGGCTACGTGGAGAATGATGAGAATGCAAACGTTTTCGTTGATTGTGAGCTCGGGTGTGTGAGCTATGCCGTCTTTTACGTTTGTGAGATGAGGATTTAGAAGTAATATGGGAGCTGGATGAAGCCGTAGAATGAGAGGAATGATGTTTCCTTTTACGGTGGACAAGGACTGACTGAACACCTTGTGTTAATTCTCCCCGATTTGATTTTCCCGAAAGGGAATACCACTCTTTTGGCTGTTGTGTAGTCTCTTGAATTCTTTGTTTAATAGAAAGAGATTTTGACTGGGTCCCTGCAGACTTCACAATGTCCGTGGGTATAATAGATGTTTCTCTATTTCCCGGCTCATGGATAGATGAACTCTGCAAAAGTATCTGTGCCGAAAGAGGGTGCTGCGCCTGCTGCGCAGAAATATGCTGCGCCGGCTGCGCAGTAGAATGGAGATGCAAGTGCGCCGCCGTTTGTTGCTGCGCCGACTGCGCTGTAGACTGCGCAGTGGTCTGCGCTGACGTAGACTGCGCAGTGGCCTGCGCCGTAGAAGATCTTTGCGGTGTTACTGGCGCGGATGAAGTCGGCTGCGCAGAAGGCGGCGCCGTCGATTGCGCTAAGGTATGTTGTGCTGCGCCCGTTAGATCCACCATCGGCGCCGGTTGCGCAGAGTAAGGGTGCGCTGTTGAATGCGCAGAAGAATATTTGTGCGGTTTTGCAACTTTTTTACGTTGCTGCGCCGACGAAGAGGGCGAAGTGTGCTCCTGCGCCTTAGTATGGCGCGCATGACCCTGCGCTGACTTACTTGGATGTAAGGAACGCCCTGCGCCGTGCTTGACACGTTTAGATGAAGAGTGTGGTTCTCGAAAAGGGGACCTACCCCTTGTAAAGTCAGAGCCCTGGCTTTTTTCCGAGATATTTCCACAGGAAGTCGGTCTTTTCTTTTGATGATGACCCGTCTTCACCGGTCCCGGTGAAGACTGGACTTCAGAAGGGTCCGAGGTGGTTAAAAGCTCTTGAATGCGGTAGGCTCTCTGTTTTTGTGCTCTTGGTGACATTTTGGCACAAAATTCGCATTCTTTTATTTTGTGATGGATGCCGAGGCAGCGATAACAGCGGTCATGACCGTCTGTTTTCGCCATTACTCTGCCGCATCGGCACCTTTTGAATCCTGATTTTGACATTTTCTTGACGAGAAGATAAGCTCCGCGTGCGTTCTGTCACGCGGAAAAACAGACTGAGGTGATTCTGTTATTCCTGCGCGGGAAACCACGCGCAGCCGCAGAGGGACTAAAAGTCTAACCTCTGCTTTATCAAGCTCCGCCTTCTGGACCTGACGGACAGATCCCATGACAGCATGGCTAATTCAGCCCTGCTATCGACGGGAAAAGCGCTTCAACATCTCTTGAGATGTGAGAGAACCTGATTTCTCACCATCTGTAACTATAGTTTCAATCTCATTTAACAGACAATCAGATGGATCAGTGGCCAAAAGTTTTATAGTCTTTTAATCTAGTATTTGCTGGGCCTGATCTTCTACTACTAGATCAAAAGTTTTATCGTCTTTTAGCCACAGATCCATCTGATTGCCTGTTAAATGAGATTGAAACTATAGTTACAGATGGTGAGAAATCAGGTTCTCTCACATGTCAAGAGGCAGCTTTTTTGTTTAAAAAAAAAAAAAAAAAAAACCAAACCACACACACCAGTGGTTCCAGTTTTTTTATATTCTTCCCAAGATACACAAGCACATCACACAACCACCTGGGAGACCGATAGTCTCTAGCAGAGGCTCTCTTCTGGAACCTTTGTTGAAGTTCGATCATTTCTTGGCTCCTTTTGTCTCTATTCAAAGATCTTAAATAAGGGACTCCCAAACAATGATACAATTTCTTGAAGGATACACTGGCGATATCTCAAATTTGACGATGGTTACCCTTGACGTTGAAGCTCTTTACAACAGCATTCTGCAGGACGAAGTCATGGATATAGCCTTTTGTTTTTTTGAAACTCGATCACGTCCCCATCGGATTCCATCATCCTTTCTTCAATCATTATTGAAAATAGCTTTGACAAATTTTTTTTTTTGCTTGTGAAGGTGTTTTTTTACCAACAAATTTGTGGAACAGCAATGGGGGCCACCATGGCCCCAGATCTTGCAAATTTATACATGGCCACCTTTGAGGAACAATGGATATATGCCAACAATCCTTTTCCACAGTCCATTATAACATGGAAAAGTTACATAGATGACATTTTTATTCTATGGTCTGATATTGAAAACTCTACTGTCTTTCTTGATTTGGTTAAATGGACGTAATTCCCATTTACATTTCACTGCTAACATTGAAACAACCAGCATTCATTTTTTGGATATTACTAAAACACCAGAAAGGTTCATCACTACTCTTTATCGGAAACCTGTGTCAAGTAATACATTTTTACATTTTTCCAGTGCACATCCACGTTCATTAAAAGAAAACCTTCCAGTAAGTCAATTTTTTCAAATTCGTCACCTTTGCACTACAATGACTGACTATCAGATACAAGCACGTTCTCAGTGCCAGATTTCAAGCTAGAGGTTATCCTTTACATTGCATTAAACGAGCATACACTAGAGCAAAGTTTGCTCATAGAGAATGGCTGTTTTAACCGCATCCCGCTGATACTACGGATATTTTAACCTGCATTTTGCCTCTCTCTTCCATGTCACACACAATGAAAAAGATTATTAGGGAGAATTGGCATATACTACAGTTGTATAAAGAGTTTCAGAATATACCAAGGATCACCTATACTCAAGGCACCAATCTCAAAGATCAATTGGTCCATTCAGACTCCTCTATATGTGATGATTCCACCTCCTTTGGTTCACACACAGCATGCAGGTCTTGTTCAGTATGTGGAATAATGATTCAGACATCTGCTATATTCTTTTCGAAATCTAACTTTACTTTAGTTTTTAAACACAACACTGATTGTTCCTCCACCAGAGTTATCTATTTATTACAATGTCCATATAACCTTTGGTATGCTGGGAAGACTAAACGTTCCCTGAGAACACAACTCATAGAACACTGCTCATGTTTAAATAAAGGTCGCCTGACAACACCACTCGTCTCTCATTGTTTGGAATTAGCACATTCTTTTGACTCTTTAAAAGCCTGCGTTTTAGAACAACTTCATCCAAAATGGCGAGGAGGAGACTTCAACATGTCACTATTACAGGCTGAACAGCGTTGGACCTGTCGTTTAAATACAACACTTCATTGGATCTACACGTCTTTTTGTAAATGACGTGGTGGTGTCTGCTACCATGACTACCAGATTTTGGAAAACGTCATCTCATAATTCAGCCGAGGGCTATTTAATTTCACGAACTGGTTTGATGCAGTCTCTGTCCCGCATTTGGTAAACCTGTCTAGAGACTCAGCATCCAAAGATAAGAGGTTGTCTCTCCATCTGAAAAGCTAAGTAAAATAAATTTTTGAAAGGTTCCAAGTTTGATTGTATGTTCATTACATTTACAGAACACCTTTAATATCTTTACCTACCCCTGATGAAGCTACAACCTGTAACGGAACACTGGCCACAGTCTGGTCTAGAGTGGATATCACCTTTGGGTTTGTTGGGACACTGGTAAAATTTATCAGCAAGCTTGGCCACTGCACAAGCCGCATATCATCAGTACAAACTCGCTGCAAGTGATTAAAAAACCGGACGGTTCTTAAGAATAAAGAACACGTCTACTGGCGTTCTGATGCGGCATATCAAAAATTTAAATAATTGGAAATTTAAAATCATTTTTGGTGAGAGATCAATCTTGCAATTTTTTGGCACGGTTCCTCCTTGATTTGGTGAATGTCAGATATTAAGCCAGCACAAGATATAGAATTAGAATAAAACCAAAATCATTAGAAAAGTAAACCAAGCAGTGATAGAGGTCATCCAAAATAATTTCAAATGTCATGGTATTTTGGAACCATACAGGGGGAATTTTTAAATACTGGCACACGGAAATCCTGGGAGATATGCACGTGGGCGGGCCCTGTGCGCATTTTCAGAGCAGCCCAGCCAAGCCCGTAGCTCCCGGGTATGAGTGGAAGTTCTGGGCCATTAAAAAGGGGCGGGCCAGAGCAGTACCATTAGGCCCTGTCCCAGGGAAGCGCCAGCCAGTGCACAAAACTTACTACTGCTCAGAAGAGCAGGTAAATTCTTTAACCAAAAAAAAAAAAAGATAGGTAGGTCAGGTTAAGGGATCGGGGAGGAGAGGGAGGAAGGTTAGTTAAGCGGGGGGGGAGCAGACTAGGAGGGAATTGGGTAAAGACCCAATCGCATCACTGCACGTTTTTCTTATAAAATAACCACCACCCCTTGCGCGTACTGATATGAAATCTGGCGTCCATGTGTGCGCGCCAGGAACCCCACAAGACCCTTTAAAAAGATTTATCTCATTGTTTTGAGTGTCATTTAACCTTGTGTGTATATATTAACCCATAGGTAGGTCATGTATATTAATACTGGGTGGTTTACAGCATCCCCCTTTAAGCAATAATGGGAAGTGGCTCCTCTAAAGACAATATATCTGAGACTGTTATCTGTTCAAGAGCTAACAGAAGAGATTCATTAGTTGCCACCATTAATCTGGGGTGCCCAGAGTGCTTACCCTTACAGCGAAGGCTCTGCAGGGAGTTTTCACCTCTCAAGGGGAAAGGCCTGGGAGGCTGGAGGAGTGCTGTCCACCCAAACAGGCAATAGCTACAATATCAGGATTTGATCCCAAAGCTTACAGAAACAAACTGGGGCTCTACCGTCCATGGAGAGCCTAAGCGTCTGTGGTGGTCCAGCAGGCTTTAAGCTTGCTGGGCCAGGGATCCCTTGTTGATGCCTTGGAAGGATGCTGCATTGCCTTGAACAGTGGGAGAAAGCTGTATGGCAATTAAGAGATCGTGTGTGAACAGAGCACCAAGAGGAATGTGAGCAATCTGTTCACGAAAGTGGAGAAATGGGGTGCAATTATGGTTTTTTACCTATGAAGCACATGAAGTACAGATATGGAGAAGAAAGCATTTGTTTTTGCTGTTTCTGCTACTAAAGCTGTAAGACGTTTCGTATATTCTGCATCTTCCCTGAGTTTTGAGAAAGACAGGATGTTAAATTGGGGGGGTAAGAAATGTTCATATTTAAGATAACTAAGATTTCGGGGGGGGGGGGGGGGGGGGGGGGGGGGGGGGGGGGGGGGGGGGGAGGGGAGAATAAAGTGAAGGTAGCTCCCAAGAAGAGAAAATGGTGTCCCACAGCTTAAAATTTAATAGTATGCTAAATTTAATTCATAAAGGCAAAAATGTTTTAGTCAATGTCTATTTATTTACTTCTACTCTGTCATCTTGTGAGCAATACCGCCAAAGGCTTTCTTTTGCTGGTTTAGGGGAGGCTAGCATAGCCATCAACTTGCTCAAATAAACTGTAACTATTAAGTTCACTTAGAGAATAGCCACTGCCAATAGCAATGGTAACATGGAATAGACTTAGCTTTTGGGTACTTGCCAGGTTCTTATGGCCTGGATTGGCCACGGTTGGAAACAGGTTGCTGGGCTTGATGGACCCTTGGTCTGACCGAGTATGGCATTTTCTTATGTTCTTACTTTGATACTTAAGCTTGTACTGCCACTAAAACCCATGAAGGTGAATGGCTATTAAGAATGCACCCAGCTTCTTATAAGGCCACCACCCTTATAAGAACGGTGAGCTACAAACAGTTATCTATGGGCTACAGCAGCACCTAATTTCTCAGTGCTCACCTGTTATGTAGGACCTCACTTAACTTGCTTGAGTTTTACCTTTCATAAATTACAGTTCTCTCAGTAATCTGGATTGATATGAAGGGCTACTAAATCAGAATGTATACCTATTTATGGATTCTGGATCCAGTTAAAATGAGGATCTCTCTCCCATGGAAAAAAGGCGCTGCAATATATTGACCCATCTCTATTATCAACATGCCCATAGATTTAAGGGTTAAATACAAATCATTGCTATAAATATTGCTTTATCTACAGTAGACATTTTCAGTAACCAAAATGACACTTTGAGTTCACTTGGTGGAGGTCAGAACAGAGTTGTTCTCGTACAGATGTCCAACCTGCAAGCTGAACACGTTCAATATAAAATGCACTTACTTGTGAGCTTGTTATGACTGAGAACCAGCTGTGTGATGTGGGACAACGTGACTGCAAAGACAAGAGAGAGAAAACACAGGTCAGTTTCATATCTGTGCTCCAGATGTAGACACTGTTTCATTAGGTCTGCTCCATAACCATTGTTCTAGAACCGAGGCTCCAGTTTCCAGGCACAGCCACATGCTTGTGCTGCTTCATGCAAAAAAAAAACAAAAAAAACACACATTAGAGGGACACTATATGGGAGCAAGCCTGCTCCAGCAAGATGTCATTTCCTACTGCTCTCAATACATGTAGTTCAAAATATTTCTTCCAGCTCTTCACAAACCTGTGGCACTTCCTTGTTTACTCCAGAAAATGTTCCCACCTGTAGAATTTCTCTTCACAACATCATTTGTAGCATTCCATATATTTCATTTGGATGCACTATTTGGGATTTGCTAGACAGTGGCATTTTTGTGGGAAGCTTACCTTTTTTCAAAACATTAAAACCATCTGCTCTAGAAACTGTGCACACTTAGAGTAGTTAAGGCCTAACAAAAGTGATTTTATATATTTTGTTCTAAATTAGTGCACACTGACAGCCCAGCAAATATTACTATACTTTTAAAAACATAACACTGTCTGGTTCAGCGCCTAACATTTGAAAATTAAAGTACCTGTTTCCAAGCTACCACCCGCTATTATATAAGAGGAGCTGGCATACGACTTCTATCAAATACCCCTATTTAAAACCTAATTGTCAACAGCAGGACAATTAAATCTTTAAAAAAAAAAAAAGATTCAACATGATTCTTTAAATACAAACACTGACTAGTACTCCTAGCGTGCTCACAGAAAACGAAAGCTATGGCAGCAGACAGGACCACAAGGCTCACCCTGTTGGCCCATTTTTCTTATACAAGTAACCACTGTTCCCTCTAAGCTGTGCATGCGACTTTTCAGCTTGGAGAAGAGACAGCTGAGGGGGGATATGATAGAGGTGTTTAAAATCATGAGAGGTCTAGAACAGGTAGATGTGAATCGGTTTTTTACTCTTTCAGATAATAGAAGGACTAGGGGGCACATTTAAAACTAATTGGAGAAAATTCTTTTTCACTCAACGCACAATTAAACTCTGAAATTTGTTGCCAGAAGATGTGGACTAGTACAGTGTTTCCCAACCCTGTCCAGGAAGCACACCTAAGCAAGTTAGGTTTTCAAGATTGCCATAATGAATATGCATGAAACAGATTTGCATACCCTGGATCTCCAATGTATGACATGCTCTCTCATACATATTCATTATGGATAACCAGAAAACCCAAATGGTTACGGGTGCCTCCGGGAAACACTGGCCTAGCAGGAGGCAGCCCAGGCCTTCCTGTCACCACTCAGTCCTAGTCCAGTTGCAGTGACATCTCTCCATGGGCCCAGCTACTGCCAGGCACAGATCTTTAGCCACCCAGGTGCAAGGGAATTTTCCAGCACTGATTGTATGAATATCAATATAAGCAGCACCAGGTTTGTGTGTTTCAACCCACCTGGTCACATCAGGTCGTGGGGGAGAAGGGGGATAAAACCTCCTCTATACACTTTCTGAACAAGAATGCAGACCACATGCGCTCTGGCACTTCTACCAAGAATTACCTCCCATGACTAGCATCCCCCTTGCGATTAACCTAGATAGAACAGCATGCAGAAGGTTGTCCCTCAGAACGTCACTTATTTAGGTTAGGACTGATCTCTGCCCAAACTATGCCAGACCTCTGGCTGCCAAAATGAGAGACTTCAGGTCACTTCTCATCTACTTCAAACATTTTATTGTTTTTATTTTTAAATTTGACATATAGCCTCTCTCAAAACATCAAAATGACTTAAGCAGCCTCTGTGGCATCCATCAAATATTTGGTATAGATAAAGACCTATGATTTTTGGCATAAAATGGATCAGTGTTCAGTCCATTCATCCAGCTACTTGTAGATACAATAACTCCAAAACATGGACAGAAAGTCAGATTTGGCATACAGAAAGACTTAAAAAAAATAAAATAAAAATACCCATTGCTTTTTATAGAAAGAGAAGCTGTAGAACATTTACCATTCTTTCATGAGAAAAACTTCCCTCAACCTTCCAGAAGTTTGGCCATAGTAAAAAAGAAAATAAGTGAAGTAATTGGCAAAGGATGACAGAAAAAACACCTTTAAACCCTACTCCTATCCACATGCACACCCCCCCCCTACTCACACAAACCCATAAGCTATATACACCTATACTCACCCAACTCCACAACCCCCCACATCTCACATTCCCCTTCTGCAAAACCTATTTTTGCAGGCCTGGCTCTGCACGTTTTCCCTACTTGTTTGTTAGATCATGACAACTGACATGTTTTAGGATGCTTTCATGTTTCTTTTCTGCTGCGATTTTGCAAGTTCCCCGATGTTACTTATCTGCTAACCCAGAGACTGCTACCCTTCACTGCCTTTTTTTTTTTTTTTTTTTTTTTTTTAAAGTGCATGCACAATTTTTCAACTGCATGAATGATCCAGTAACTGGAAACTCATTCTGCAGTTTTCCTTTCAGGCTGTCCAAAAAAAAAAAAGAGAGATGGAAATTTGGGCTAGTTCAGAGAAAATGTTTGGCTCTGACACAAAGATTTATACTTGTAAGGGTGTAAAAAATTATAAACAACCGTCATTTGCAGGAATAATGTCATTCTTTCAAATGCTCTTCTATCCAAATGACGAAAGCAATTGTCAAAAGCGGATTCTTAAATTAATGGCTGCTTACCAAAGCAGGTCTGGTTTCTGCAAAGTTTTATCAAGTGCTCTAGAATATCCTCTCACTCAAGGATGACCTTGATATTCCTAGAAGAGCTACATTTCCCTAGATTGTTTCTGGCTGATGTTATTCTCAGATTTGTCAGTCGATTTGTTCCGACTGATTCCCATGTTAAAACTAATGCAGACTCTTGACATGCGAAGGAAAAAGCTGCCTAGAATGGGTCTCACTTACAGAGCCCCGGCACTTCCAGCAGGTTGCCAATGCTCCTCTCGCACATATCCACCTCCAGCTGGTTCTTCTCCCTGCTTTCCTCCACAATCTTCTTCAGAGATTTGGACATTTCCTTCCAGCAACAAAACAGAGAACAGCACAAGTTCAGCGTGGGTGCAACTTCATTATCACAGTAAAAACTTTATGCAACATCATTCACAGGAGAGGATACGCTGAGGGGGGAAAAGCATCATTCACAATACTTACAACTTGAGCCCCCCTCGCCCTCCCAGCATGCAGGTGGGACAGCACTTAAAACAGATGAAATCCAATACAACTTTTTTAGGACACTCGCTGCAATCCCTTGAGGTTGCAGGAAAGCAAAAAAAAAAAAAAAAACACAGCTCTGAAGGCAGCCAGGATTCAAACACTAGAGAGGGAAGATATGACGGCTTAGACAGCCAGCATGCGGAGGATTCCCAGAAGCAGGAGCCTCAGCACATGCCCTACAGGAAGTACCTGCGGGCTACAGAATTACTACACACACTCCAAATACGGCAGATTCCACCCGACATGCAGGGAGACAGACAGACCGCCAGGAATCTGCGGCTCCCAACCAGTTACGTTCCTAGGCTGATGGTGGGGTTCACCAAACGCAAACCCCTCCCCTTTTGATGTAATCACTAAAAGGACCACCATTTCTCTGGTGTCCCTTTTGAGGCACTGATCCTAGGTTGAAACTAGGCCATGCACCTAGTGTACATGGCTTTAAAAGGAGAAGAAAAACATAAGCTCATTTGTTTTCTGTGGGTATTTCACTGCCCGCAGGTGGCTTTGTGGGTGCTGTGGTTCAAAGGAGGAGTATGTGTGTGAAAAACAAGAGGCCCTGAGTGTGTGAAGGAATCCTTGTCACTAGGGTAGGGGGCACTGTATCCCTGGCACAGGGGACTTCGGGGTCCCCTTTGCTTGCTGAAGGAAAGACCCCCGTAACTCGCGTTCTGATGGATGGAAACCTTTTACCTCTCCCATACAGGTTGCTTTTGAGACCTGCCCGCTGCCCAATACACATCTGAATTGCCCTCTACCCATTTGGGGATGGGAAGGGGATGAAAGTGGGGAAAGGACACCCTAACTAAAAAGAATAAAGCCTAAAAAAGGAAAAAAAAAATAGGGAGACTAAATACACAAAACTAACTGATACCAGGGAGGGGAGGGGAGGGAAGCAGAGCACTCTGTCCACTGCCCACTGGCAGGCGAATTCTTCTACCCAAATCGGACAACGCACAGAAGTGCACTGTCTTAATCCGGGAGCACACCAGGATTCTGAAGAGGCCCTCGCCCGCTAGGGGACTTCTCCCATCTTTCAGTCCAAGGTGGGGGAAGGTGGTCCTCCTGTCCGCAAAAAAGGACAGGAGAGGTCTGCCCGGGTGACCTTGAGTAAAATCCTGCCAGTGACCACGGCTCTGTGCACCAGCCTCCAGCTATGGTCCCCGATGTACCTGGGAGTCAGTCCAGGATAGACAGACTCCTTACGAAGACCACCCTCATCAATCCTGGGTCCCAACACTGCCCACCAGAGCGAGGTGGTACACTGTGTGGACCACCAGCAGGTAGAGGTTCTTCCGAAGCACAGTTTGGAAGACCCCCCAGGGGCATCTCCCACAGCCTACTAAGACTGTGGGCCTGGGAAGACTGAGCCTGTGAGAGCTTGCCCTCTGGCAACCTAGGCTCTATAAGAAGGGGTGGAGGGGGGAAAGATGGGCGGGGATCCCTCTTGAGCAGAGCTGTTATTTTCCTAAGAGCCCTAGCAGTGCAATCAATAAGACTCTCCACAGTGTCAACTAGTGCCACTAAAATGACCACCCAGGCCGTAACTAGCTGGCAACTCATGAACGGTCCTTCCAACTCCTCCAAACCTAGAGCAGGGTTGTGGAGGAGGGGTTCGCCCAAAAGTCCCTGTTCATGTTAGCCAGTCCTCTGGTCAAGCCCAGCATGCTCCAAGCCTTAAAAATATCCCGGTAGAAGACCGGCAGCTACAAGAGGTGGCAAGGAGCGAAAACAGGATGGCCATCCCACCAGCCACTCCCGAGTTCTGGCTGAAGGCCATTCTGCCATTCCACTCCAGGTGCCAGGAGTGGTGCGGGCCTCCTTTAAAAAGGTCACCAAGTACCGCCCGCGCTTCAGGACAGAGAGTACCCAGTGCCTGCGGAACCCAGTCCCGCGGCTCTTGGTGTTAAGTATGCAGAACGTCTGAGCCATTTTCTGTCAAGCAGCATTCTGATATACACACACACAGATGCCCCGTCACAAAGCCCCCCCCCCCCCCCCGGAGTATGCATGGCTTATGACCAATTTAGATGTTGCCCCGGGGAGCAGTGAGAGAACGCTTACTTCACATTCCCACCCTTCGGGCCCGCTTTACTCTATCAGCCAACTTAAAGTGATGATACTAGGGCCAATAGCTGCAGCTTCAAAAGGGAGGAAGGGAATGAAAGACCGCCAGGCTCTGTACCAGCCCGCGGCCCTCTTTCCTTGGCCTCTTGCTCATCTCCCCAGCTCTCGAGACCGGGATCATCCTCTATTCCCGTCCGCTTGGGAGAAGGCTCTTCGGGACTGAGAGCCTCTCCCATGCCTCTGCCTTGGGGCCTTTCCCTTCCCCCTTGGGCTCTGGCCCAAAAACGGTGCCCGGCCAGCAGGGGCTAGATTACAGGGTGAGGGAGGGACAAAAAAGGAAATAAAGGATGACGAGAGGGGGGATGGGAGGTGGAATTTCTCCCTCCTCCATATCAGAGGAAAGGCCTGAAAGGCCCGGATCGATGTCTTCCACCTGGGGGTGGGGCTCATGCTGAGGTGCGACCTCAGTTTGAGGCTGGGCCTCTCAAGGCTCTAGTAATGCTTTTGGCTCCAGTGAGCTGGTGTTTCTCAGGGCGGAGGAGTCTGGGGCTGTGATCCCTCTGGCCAGAGGATGATCCCCTCAGGTTGAGGGTGCCCCGTTTCCTGCAGAGGCAGAATCTTCTCTGCAGTTGGAGCTATGTCCATCCCTAACTCTCCCTGACCCTCGGGTCCCGCTATCTCCCTTACCTGGCAGATCCACAATTTCCCCTCACCCTTCAAGAATGGGGGGGGGGGGTGGATTCAGAGAGGGGGCCTCTGGGCTAGTCCCCAAGGCTAAGCTTGGCTCCCTACTTGATCACCAGCTCTGGGTGCCATGGGCCCCATTTTCCCTGCCCGCAGCCTCCACAGGCGCTGCTGGTTCTTCAGTCTGTAGCAGACTCAGGCAGGATAGAGGGGGTACCACGGCCAGCATTGGGTCGGGGCAAAGGTCACTACCTCTATCTAGTGGAGACAGGAGGGATGGGGGAAGGTTGAAAAATAAACACTTCCCACTAAGGCAGACAGCCTGCCCCAGGAGCTGAGCTTTCCGTTCTGGGGTCCGAGAAGGCAGGGGTTGCCCACCAATCTCCTGAGATTTGGGCTTGAGGGGGGAGAGTGGTCCTTCCAGTCTGTGTTCTTCTCTGGAGCTGGCGGGGGGGGGGGGGGGGAAGAGAGCCCCTCTCAGGTGGCTTCCCTGCTTCACTTCCTCTTTTTCCTTGGAGGGGTGACCGGTATCTGGACAGGTGGTGGATAAGGAGAGACTGATGTATCCATTCCTTCACTTTCTCCATGTAGGCGTTCAAGGAACCAGCAGCAGTGGGCCTCACCGGGGAGGACCTAGTTCGCCATCTTTGAGATCCACCTCCCTTGCCTGTCGCTGTCCTGACCTTTCTGGGTTCCCCCCCTCACAACATCCCTACCTTTGGATTGGGGGTGCCGCTGTCACCTTCTGGTGGAAGAGGGCCTGTGGCCTGAAACAGGGTCGAAGGCGATTCCGGTACCTCCCTACTGACCTTTCACACCGGCCTCTCACCTGTGCACTTTGCACCTCTCTTCAGAGTTTTGGTCAGTTCCAAGGTGCAGTTTGTCATTTCCCTGGTCTACGCAGTCAGCTTATAGGTGGGTGGGGGGGCGAGGAGGGGCATCAGGAACCCTCTCACGGTCACGGGTGAGTGGCTCTCCTCCTGGACCATGCAGTTTCACTGGAAACTGAGGCACGCCCCTGGACTGGGACCGAGAAGGCAGGGCCAGAGTGCAAGAGTGGAGCCGGTGGGTCCAGATGGGGGCGCTGTTGGCGGAGGACAGCCAGGTGCTCTTTGTTAGATTTGGAAATCCATGCTTGGCACTGCCTTCTAGTATGCCCTATCTGGGGGCGGAAGAAGCACCTGGCTTCCTCCGCTGAGGACCATTAGTGACTCAGTTACCTCCTCTCCCCCATCGGGGAGGCTCAGCCAGGCCTGCCTCCTGAATGACGGAATGTGCCTCAGTTCCTGCTCTCAGTGGCCTGCGAGGAGCACAGAGATGGGCGATATGAAGTCCCTCAGGCCACAGAGATGCGCTTTTAGCAGAGCGTCCAGGAGGAAGGGTGGCACATTGGACAACATGACCCGCGTGTCTATCCGCATGAGAGGTTCAACTTGGTGGTGGCACCCGCACCACCACCAGGCCCTCCTGGACCACTTTATTCACCACCTGAGGCGATCTAACAAAAAAAAAAAAAAAAAAAAAAAGACAGCCTTTTCATACATTTTGCTGACAGACTACTTGTCAGGGGCCTACCAATTTCACTAGGGCAGTGCTGAAATACAGAACATCGGGGGATGCCAGCATGGGGCACTGTACTCAGAGTTTCATCAACAGTCCTGACAAATCTCTGGCAGGGCAGGAGGAGAAGTCGATAACCAGGCCTAGTCCCCTGGGCGTGGGGGAACTAGCAGCAGCTGCCGCGTATGCCAGGGGCGGAACGGGGAAGGCGGCATTGGTGCTGCTCCCACCTCGCTGAGATCCTGTACCTATTTTAGCTGACAAGCCGGTTGAAGAGGTGATGACAGCTACACCCCCTTCCTGTATGACTCTCCAGGGAGGAGGGGTGGAGACGTCTGGACAGCAGCAGCTGCATGCATCATAAGTGGGGTAGTACTGCTGTTCCTGCCCTACCAAGTTCTAATACCCCCTTCAGTCAACATAGTGGCTTGGGGGGGGGGGGTGACAATGGCAATGCCCCCTTTACGCACAATTTTTTTTTTTTTTGGGGGGGGGGGGGAGGCCAGGGCTGGCATCACTCTAGCCTCTACTAACTGAAAGGGTCTCCCCAGGGATAGGGAAGTTAGTGTGCTTTAGTTTTCTTTTTTTCTTCCCCAGAGGTTTCTTCGAGAAGGGGGGGGGGGGGTTTGAGTTGTGGGCTTCACTCCTGTACCTAGGGTGAATGGGGGCGGCTCACTGTTTACCTCTCCCCATATCTCCCCCTTACTGGCTACCTCAGTGGCCATGCTCTGACACCTGGCAAAGCCGAGGCTGGGAAGGAGCGACTGGGGTTTGGGATCCAGTGACAGACCCTCCTGCCCTTCTCGCGGGTGTCTCTTCAGCACTCCCACCTTCAACTTTGGGGAGGGGGGGGCGGGGTTGGCAGATATGAGAGGGGAGGAGTGTAGTGTTCTCCTTTATTCCAGTTCCCTGTTCTCCGGGGATTGGCTTATCAGTTACTTTGACTGGAGATGCTCCGTCAGCCTGCATTTATTGGAGCTAGCATATAAAAACACTGTCCTAGGAGTGTGAGAAGGGGATGGAAAACGAAGAAGGGAGGACAAAACTGAAAAAGGCTAAATGCCAGGATGGGGGGAGGGCAGCTTTTAAATCTTGTCACTGCTGTTGGTCTTCCAGCCAAGTTTTCCAGGAAGACCAAATAAACCAAATTTGGGAGGTTTTAGGAGTGCTCTGCCCTGCCAGAAGCTTGGGTATTTTGTTCCCCCAGACAGGCACGGACAGTGGCCAAATGCTGCTAGGAGTCCCCCTTCTGCCAGAGGGGCAGGGGAAAGCCAAATGAGAGCCCTACAATTAGTGGAACTGCTCTGCAGCTGGGAGTGACTGCAGGCAGAGAAAGTGAATCAGACTGCCTTTTAAGCGTGCAAAATAAACCCCAAACGTTAAATACACAACATTACAAAAGGTAGTGCAGGGCAACCGAAAACATAATTAACTAAGGGGGGGGGGGAGGGAAGAAGCCTAGATTCAGCCTTCTCACCCCTTCTAGATTACCTTGGTGTTGGCAAGACTCCCTAACCTGCAGTGCTTCCCCTCCTTCACTATGCACAAGTCCCTAACCCAGAAGAGTATGTGTATAAAAATAAAAAAAAGTGTGAATTGCTGCAGCAAATTGATTGAATCAGCAAAAAGTCCCCCATCTCCTGCTGGAGCTGCTGAGCACAAGCATGCTGCCTCTCGGGCTGGGGAAGAGCTGAATGTTTGTCTCTTGCTGTTTCAGAGGAAGAATAAAGCGGAGAATCAGAGCTGCAGAACTTGGGGAGGGGGAGAGACGAAAGCTAAAATCAGAGGAGGTGAGCTCAGGGAGTGGCAACGAAGTCCCCGATATCATTCAGAGTAGAGAACACTTTGGGGGGGGGGGGGGGGAGGAAGCATCATTTATAAAACATATGAACTTGAGCCACCCCCAGCATACAGGAGGGGCAGCTCTTAAAACAGACGAAACCGAACACAAAGCTTTCTGACACTCACTGCGATCTCTCGAGGCTGCAGGAAAGCAAAATAACAGCGCTGAAGGCAGCTGGGTAGTCAAACACTAGAGAGGGAACCGCTACCACTTGGACAGGCAGCGCTCGGAGGATTCCCGGAAGCAGGAGGCTCAGCGCACACCCTACAGGAAGTACCTAGGGGCTACAGAATTACACACTCTCCAAATAAGGGAAATTCCACCCGACACGCAGGGAGTCACCGGAACGCCAGGAATCTGCGGCTCCTGACCAATCAGGTTCACCTGTCCCGCCCCTGCCCCGCCTGCCTCGGGAGGGGGAAAACGCAATCGGCTCCAATAATAAAGAAGTGCAGAGAGGGAGGGCGTGCCCGCAGCCAATGGCTGAGCTCCGAGAAAGAGCATGCTGTGCCTGTGTAACCCACTTTAGTAAAAAAGACAATGACACTATGGGCTGTAAACACACACCCCAGCTACAGTGAGTTTGGAGCATGGGCAAACAGAGCATTGCTTCCTGACAGAGAAAGTTCTCTGCTCTGCTGTGCCCTGAACCTAAGGAAAATTGTCTGTTTTAATTAAGGATCCATGCCCTTGTAACCGTCTCTTTTTTAGTCAGTAAGGAGGTCCAGACAACTGATCCGTAAAGATAGACTTTTATTGCCAGCAAGATGCAGCTAAGACAACGGCTTAGTACAACTGCATGCCCCTCCCCTCCAGGAGCAGACTCTTATGCACTTTACAGTTCTTATCTTTTACACATGCGTTCTAAGCATTGCTGAGCAAGCATATTCCGGCTGAAGGGGCTACTGACCCCCTCCCTAGACACCCTGGAACTTTCGTGAAACTTCTCCCATGTTCTGCAGGAGAGGCTGCTGGGACTTGCAGTTCTGGAAAGGAATTTGCGAGTCTGCAGTAATACAGCCCATCACATAATACATCCATTGTTCTAATCTAGGTTACAGCAGTGAAAGCTTATCAGAGAATAAGAACAGCGAAGCCAAAAAATGAAAATGTGCAATGTGCTGACAGAGAGTTTCTCAATGTCCTAATTACAGCTGTATTGCAGACTGTAAGTAAACCCGTCATGAAGCAGGGAATTCTGGTACATGAAGTCCTTTGTCAGGTTGAAGCGTTCAGACCCCTTCATTCCCCCCTTTGATACTTATCATTCTTTATGAAAAGTATCACACCATTACAACGCAACTGTGGAGCTGAAAGAAACAGAAACAAGAAAAATTAGCAATTTGAGTTCTCAGGGGGCCCTAATTTCCCAAACAGTCCGATGGTTTCTTCACGGGTTTGAGACGGATGGGCCCTATTGGCTCCACCCCCCTTTGTAGCCCGAACTTGTCATGTATGGGAAGATGGCCCAGGATAAAACATGAGGATGGTTAAACAGGTTCTATAGGCTCAGAGGAATACATGTACAGTGACAGAAGCTGCGTGGCTGTTTTGCGTTCAGCAATGTCCTTCATCACCTGACGAAGGCGGTTTGAGCAAGAAAGGAATAATTCAGGGTCCTAAAAGACAAAACAGAATTAAACTGGCTGGGATAACAAACAAGCTCTTAAATCCACCGATCATGGAAAACCAACCACGGAATCCATTGGTCCAGTCCCAAGCACTATTCCACTGCTGGACAGGGACGTGTGCCATCTTGACCATGCGATCAGTGATGTCTTGGATAACCTTGTTTTGGTCATCTACCTGTAAACAACAATTGGAGAGGTTAAATGTTCCACAAACCCTCCTTCCTGGGCCAGAGGGTAATCTAAAACCAATCTATTCTGGTACACTACAGTCATAATTTTGGTATTTTGTTTTGCCCAGAGTTTAAGAGCGAAAGCAGTCGTTGGTGATGAGCTCCAGGACTGCCTGAAGCCTGATGATTCGATGCAATTAATACTGCTTGGAAGGGTTCCCAAGTTGCCCCTTTTTGCTGCTTCATCTGCTCTCTGATTTTCTTGACAATAGGGTTTGATTTCCTGGTGTGTGCTTTGCAATGCATTACAGCCACCTTGCGAGGCCGCCAAACTGCGTCTAGTAATTCACGTACTTCTGATGCATTGTTCAATTGTTTTCCCTCTATAATGCTCCATGCACTTGAATTGTAAGGAAGGCATATTTAGAGTCTGTATAGATATTTACAGTTTGTCCTTCTGCCAACTGCAGAGCTCGAGTAAGGGCAATTAGTTCAGCTTTTTGTGCAGACGTTCCTGGGGGAAGAGGTTGAGCCTCAACGATTTCATCTTCGGATACAACAGCATATCCAGCAGAACGTATCTCATGAATGATTTGGCTGCTCCCATCAGTGAATAAAGTCCAAGCTCCTTGCCAGGGTTGATCCCTCAGGTCTGGTCTACTGGAATGTATTGTAGTCATGACTTCTTCACAATCATGGGCAACTGGTTCAGGTGCCGGCATAAGAGTGGCCGGGTTCAAGTTTTTGCTGTCTTGTATTTGAATTTCAGGTGTTTCACACAGTAAGGCTTAATACTTGACGAGACGTGAATTAGTCATTCATTTTGGTCCATGGGTCTCTAGCAGTCCTTGAATGGTGTGGGGAGTTGTTACGTTCAGAGTTTGACCAAAAGTTAATTTGACTGCTTCTGGAATTAGTAAGCATGCAGCCGCAATGCTTCGAAGACAACCTGGCCATCCTTTTGCAACATTGTCCATTCCTTTTGACAGATATGCAACAGGTCGTTCCTATGATTCTAGAGTTTGAGTCAATACCCCAATGGCCATTCCTTTCTTTTCATCGACGAATAGATGAAATGGTTTCAGTACATCTGGCAATCCTAAAGCAGGTGGTTCAATTAAGGCTTCTTTTAGTTGACGTAAGCTTGCCAGTTCGTTTCCTTCCCATTGGAAGGGTTGAGATTCTGCCTCTTTACCCCGCAACTTGTCGTACAGGGGTTGGGCAATAACTGCATAGTTAGCAATCCACAGCCTACAGTATCCTGCAGCTCCAAGGAACGCCCGGAGCTCTTTCTTGCAAGTGGGTACAGGTTGATCTCTTATAGAACTGGTGCGAGAAATCCCCAGACATCGGGTTCCTCCACGTATTTGGAAGCCTAAATACTCTACTTCCAATTCACAGATTTGCGCTTTCTTTTTACTTGCACGATACCCTTTTGAGTACAACATCTTTAGCAGCTGAAGAGTGGATACCGCACATTCGAGGTACGTCTCTCGAAACAACAGAAGGTCATCCACGTATTGTATGACTGGCCCATACTTTACTTGATACATCTTTAAGTCTTTTGCCAGTTGCTCACCGAACAGCGTAGGTGAGTGCCTAAACCCTTGAGGCAACCGAGTCCATGTGTACTGCTGCTTTACTCCAGTATCTGCATCTTCCCATGTGAAAGCAAAAATCTTTTGACATTCCTCCGCCACCGGGACGGAGAAGAAGGCATCTTTGAGATCAATGACACTGTACCACTTTGATGCAGGAGAGACTTGAGCCAAGATTGAATATGAATTTGGCACGAGGGCTACTAGATCTTCTACTTGACTATTCACTTTTCTTAAGTCTTGTACTGGTCGATAGTCATTTGATCCAGGCTTCTTTACTGGCAACAAAGGGGTGTTCCAAGCAGATCGGATTCGCCGGAGAATGCCCAAATCATACAGTCTTTGCAGGTGTATCTGGATTCCTTGTCTGGCCATATATGGAATGGGGTATTGAGGTTGATTAATCACCTGTGCATTCTGTTTCATCTCTATCCATATGGGGGTAGCGTCGATAGCTATTCCTCCCGGGTTCTGTTCGAACCATACTTGGGGTAAACTATCCATCAGTTGTCTTCGTTTTTGTTGAGGGGGGTGTTGTTTTCATATCGATGTTCGATGGTTCGTTCGACTATGGGAAGATGTAGTCTCCATTCTTCTTGGAGGGGATAGATGAGTATCACTGGATGGTCCCCGAAGGAGGCTTTAACTTCCCCTGTTGGTTGAAATCTCAATGTGGTCTGAGGCTTACACAGCAGGTTCCATCCGATAAGGGATACCATGGTCCCGCTTACTTGTATAGTTCATTCTTTCTGCAGAGGGGCAGTGAGTACCTGACCTGAGGCACCCACTATAGAAACAGTCTCTTTCGTCAGGGGGGCCGATTGGTGCAGTCATGACAGATCGTTGGCCTCTGAGTCCAACAGGCCCCTGATTTTTGTTGTTTTACCTCGTGGATCTCCACCAGAGGGTCAGTGGGGATTCTTCCCTCCCGGTCTCTTCAGGCTGTATGCTCCTTGTCGCCTCCCCCGCCATCTGCCAGTGGGGGTTGTCCGATCTCCTTCCTCCTCGGCCCCTTTGTGTCGGTGCAGGTCCATTTTTGTCGTTAGTATTCACTGCAGGGCTCCCGTATTTCTTTTGCCATTCTTCACAGTCTCTCTTCCAATGGCCTTCATTTTTGCAGTACGCACACTGATTCTTTCCCAAAGGGGGTCTTGTTCCCCCTCCTCTTCGCGGTCTGCCATTGTCTTGGCTCCTTCCCGTCCGCGTGTCCTCGAGAGCGGCGGCTAACAGTCACTTTCTCCTTCATGTCTCTACTTGCTTCTCTCTTTTCTCTTCCACTTCTCTATTTCCACATACTTGGTCTGCTATAGCTTTTAACTGGCTGAGGCTCATGCCCTCAAAGCCTTCGGCCTTCTGCAGCTTCTTTCGGATGTCGGGTCTCTATTATTAAGTTCCTGGTTGCAGGGACGGGCCCTTTTCTTCTCTTCCTGATCCCTGTTCCCATACATCTCAAAATACGATGAGTCATTAGTGAGAAGTTCCAACACTGCTTGTAGTCGGATAATACGATTTAACATATAGATTGGAGTTCTATATCCATAAGAACCATCTTCAGCCCAAGTGGCAGGGCCAGAAGCTGCAAAACATTGCTTCCTTCACACTTGTAAGTTTGGCATTGGGTTAGTTCAATAAAGTCAACCTGGATCTGCAGGCAAGGATCCAGGGGGGGGGGGGGCGCTTTAGGTGTGCAGGAGTGATGATCAAACCCTTGGAAGCCTTGTATCAATTACATTGCAAACACTAAGAACATATGGTAATAGCCAGAGCCCAGCCCCCACCAGTGGTCAAAGAACATAATTGCAATATATATATATATATATATATATGTGTGTGTGTGTGTGTGGGCCACTACTTTATCATTTGGGCCGACTCATATTTGCTCTTGTTCCTAATCTTGCATAGTGGCCCCTTCTCTTGCCCACAACTTCCAATAATCCTTATCTTGCGCCTGCCACTGAATCAAAATTTTTAATATTAAGTCTTTGTTTTCTCCGGGTTTTTTTTTTTTTTTGTTTTTTTTTTTTTTTTTACAAACGGCATCCTGTAATTCTCACAGTCAGCGCTGCACATGCTTGGCTGTCTTATCTTGCCAGTTCCTTAAAACAGGGAGTAGCTCTGCATATTTAACTACTGCTAGCCAAAGAAGCAACAAGAAAAACTTTAACAAAGAACCCATTCTTAATCATTTCTCTAAATTTCCCAGAGACAGCTTCAAAATAAACTGCGTCAGCAAAAGAGAGTTCATACTTTATCATGCGTTCCAATGTAACTTTTAAATAACAGATAATATATAGGAGACAAGTAAGAACAATAATTAACATGGTATTAGAGAATAGAAAGATAAGCATAGGGAGGACACTGGGATAGAAGATATGAGAAAACTAAAACTTCTGATTAGCAATGCCAGCATTGAAACGCACAGCCATATTGAATGCCTACGCACTACGCACTACGTACTGACACGCAGTGGGACGCACCACCATTCCACTTTGTACTGTAACAATTAATTTGCTGCTATAAAATGTCTTAAAAATAGCCTGCATCATAAGGCACTAAATGATTTGTAAGGGACCCTTGGTTCTGGTATTTCTTTGCAAGTAGCAATCCTTTGTCAGATTACAGACAGTTTTAGCAAGGACCTTGGAGAATAAATTTAATCAGCAGAAACTTGGAGCTACAATCTTCCTTTCTTTTAATTAACATACCACAATTCTATCTTTATTCACATACGCACACCATCAACTAACTTTCAATAATGTTCTGTTAAAACAAACGAAACAATTTTTCTTTCTCTTTGTCTTCATTCACCCAGGCTAGCCCAATGTCCCCTTTTTTTTTTTTTTTTTTTTCTTTCTCTTCTCTCTCTGGCTCAATCCCCTCCTCTCTCCTGTAATTATCTCTGCCGTTAACCCTTAACTGCCATCAAGTTCTAAACTTCAACACCAGTAAATGCATTCTCAGTAATCAAATCAGTATTTTAACTTAACACTGTAAATTAATTTGTTGTATAGTAGTCTTGTGCAGCATCTGTAAACCAAAATCTCTTCTTATTAGGGTTTAAAACAATTAAAACAATTAAAAAAATCCCTGGTACATGTGCTTGCAATTCACAGATAGCAGTTACATACATTACAATCCTTAATTAATAATGGGGACTTCCAGTTCCCCATTTTGTGCACCTGAGCCACCATTACGAGGGCGGCTCCCTCCACTAACTTCTTTGCCCACGACGGAGGATTTTCAATAACTGCAATCCAAGCAGTTATGTACGGTATATCCTCAGGGCAACCCGGATTCCCTTCTTCACTAACTATTTTCTGGACCCTCGTGGCCGTTGGAAATCGAAAGTTCCTACCGGAGGCCAATTTACACACAAACTGGGCCACCTATGGGTACATCGTTGAATCATTCCGGGTTTAGTACATTTATGTCTATCGAACACTTCCCTATAGTGTTCCGTCATGACTTTTAATGGAGTCGAACCGCCCCCTCCCATCAGGATAGAATTCACAGACAAAGGAGGGAAGGGAAGACGGATAGATAAGGGGTCCGTACCCGTCAGACACAAAAGGGTCACAATCGCCCCGACTAGGACGCGGTCAGCCCGGCCTAGAACTGCGAGGCCATTCACTCTCTTTCACACAACAAGAAACCTATTCCCACTATCGTACGCGTTACTTCTTTTTCCTCTTTTTATGCGCATGGCTTTCGGAATGCAATTCCTACCAAACCACCGCTTGGGGTGTGATCAAAGCCCCCTCGGTCCCCTCACGGATGGACCGGCTATTTGCTACTCTTTTAGCTATTCTTCACTTTTCCCATCATTCCCATAATACTCGCCTGCAGGGTTCTTCCGAACGTCATGAAAGCCTTCTTCCCGGATCACCAGCCCAAAGGTCTCAGAGGATCTCCGTGGAATGACCCCCTCAGATACCTGATCACTGAACTCAGCGGTGGCCACTCACCAGGCAAGTCTGGGGGATCACTCCGCCACAAAATCCCCTGGACCAACTGGGGGGCTAAAATAGCGTCCCCGGTACCTCCTGGCTGGCTCGCCAAATGTAACCGTCTCTTTTTTAGTCAGTAAGGAGGTCCAGACAACTGATCCGTAAAGATAGACTTTTATTGCCAGCAAGATGCAGCTAAGACAACGGCTTAGTACAACTGCATGCCCCTCCCCTCCAGGAGCAGACTCTTATGCACTTTACAGTTCTTATCTTTTACACATGCGTTCTAAGCATTGCTGAGCAAGCATATTCCGGCTGAAGGGGCTACTGACCCCCTCCCTAGACACCCTGGAACTTTCGTGAAACTTCTCCCATGTTCTGCAGGAGAGGCTGCTGGGACTTGCAGTTCTGGAAAGGAATTTGCGAGTCTGCAGTAATACAGCCCATCACATAATACATCCATTGTTCTAATCTAGGTTACAGCAGTGAAAGCTTATCAGAGAATAAGAACAGCGAAGCCAAAAAATGAAAATGTGCAATGTGCTGACAGAGAGTTTCTCAATGTCCTAATTACAGCTGTATTGCAGACTGTAAGTAAACCCGTCATGAAGCAGGGAATTCTGGTACATGAAGTCCTTTGTCAGGTTGAAGCGTTCAGACCCCTTCACCCTGAGGGATTAGTCATTTGAATTGCCAGAGACTGAGGGTTGCCTTTTTAATGAGGGTTCAGCCATTAGGACCAGAAGAAGCTCTGACCTCATCTCCAGCCCTTCCGCGTTCAAAGGGCTTCACAGTAGGACACAAGCTGGGATTTTGAAATAAATGCAAAGGCTGTGTAAAGATTGGAGATAGCTGCTGAATTATCACTAGTTGAAATATTTGAGCAGTATTTCATGTCTAAGCTACTACAGTGTGCATGTTTTTGTGGACTGATCATGCAGAATGACTAAGGCTGCTAATCATTCAGTAAAGTTTAATGCTGTTAATATGCTAATGTGGTGTGCAATTTCATTATTGGTGCTGGGCTATCAGTTGAACTGCATGTCTCTACTACAGCCTTAACCTTGTATAGTCTGGTTAACCCTGAAGTAATAAACTACAAGAAACCAGTGGCACACATATTACAAGGTTACAAAATCATTTGGTGCTTCAACGTGGGGCTGTAGTTTGTTTTTTTTTTGACCAGTGACTGAGTAACTCAACCTCATTAGCGAAGCGAATTCAGAATTATTTTTATGCAATAGTGCAAATGGAGTATTGTACATATTATGAATGCATTCCTGATAAATCTGTCATTTTGGGTTCTGTAAACCCTGCAATGTCTATGGCAAGTGTTCAAAATGTTTTAAGCTCAGCAGGTACAGTTACAAAACTACACTGTTTAAGGGCTGAGTCATCTGATCACGTTTTGTGTGAATTTGAAGACCCCCCCTTTCTGTATTCGTTTTAGAAGGGTTGGGTATTAGTGGGGAATTGGACAGGCAGTGGACAGTTAAACTAGTTCTGAATAAGACGCTGTCAGAACAGAATACTGAGCCTAAGGCATGCACTGACTCACTAGTGAGTGACATACTCCTAGACATAACATATTGATTTGAAGAAGAGTTACCGTATTTTTCGCTCCATAAGACGCACCTAGGATTCAGAGGGGGAACATTTTTAAAAAATGGTGTGCTAAACCGGCTCCATTCCCAGGCGTCTGTGCGTCTTATGGAGCATCCGTTTCCGGCATTAAAATTAGAGGTTGTGCATACAATATTTTTTATCCCTGTTTCATTTTCGGGTCTGGAGAGAGCCATTTCAGTCCACTCCCTGCATCGGAAAACTTTTATCATGCTGTTTCGTGGAAAAAAAAAAAAAACCACCCCCACCCCTTCAAATTTAATTAACTACAACCCCCCAAGACTTGCCAAAAGTCCCTGGTGTTCCAGCGGGGGTCCAGGGAGCAATCTCCCCCTCTCGAGTATTCGGCTGCCAGTAATCAAAATGGCACCGGTGGCCCTTTGCCCTTACTATGTGACGGGCTACCGGTGCCATTGGTCAGCCCCTGTCACATGGTAGGAGCAATGGATAGCCCGTGCCATTTTTTAAGATGGCGCCGCCCATCCATTGCTCCTACCATGTGACAGGGGCCGACCAATGGCACCGGTAGCCCCTGTCACATAGTAAGGGCAAAGGGCCACCGGCGCCATTTTGATTACTGGCAGCCGAATGCCTGAGAGGGGGAGATCATTCCCTGGACCACCAGGGACTTTTGGCAAGTCTTTGAGGGGTCAAGAGGGTGGGGGGGGGTTGTAGTTAATTAAATTTCTTTTTTATATTCACTCCATAAGACGCACAGACATTTCTCCCCCCCCCCCCCCCCAACTTTTGGGGGAAAAAAGTGTGTTTTTATGGAGCGAAAAATACGGTAGTTGATATTAAATACAGTAGTTGATATTAAAGATCTGAGAAATCGGCAAACTAAGATGGCGGCATAGCGGAGCAGTGAAACCCCAGCTACCTCTGTTTTCTCCAGAAAAGTTTCTTTCTATTTGATAATGCCTTCCAAGAGGAAGGGAAAGGTGAGGGTTTTCCCTCCAGAGCCCTTACCTGGACCTAGTCAGCTCGACATTGTTCATTTCCTGTCCCAGACAGTGAGTTTGGAGGGAGTCGAGGAGTCCATTGCGAGCACTGCGGCAGGAGAGCATATTGCGTCGCTGGAAGAGACGTCCCTCAGTCCTGACCTTCGTGCACCCCCGGCGCAGCGCAACCCCGTCAGGGCTCCTGCTCAGTCGCATGACGCGTCCGAAGCGCCAGAGCTGGAGGGGGTGAACCCTGAGGCAGCGAAAGGAGAGAGGCTGGGTCAAGCGCAAGCGGACCCAGAAACAGTTGGAGAAAGGCCAGCTACATCGAGAGAGTCTTCGGTGGAGGAGGAGGAGGCTCCTGTGGCCGGAGAGAACATCATACTCCCAGATGCTTCGGGTGAGTCGGCGTTGGGGTCATCGAGGCCGGGTGCTGTAACACTCGAAGCTATTTGGGACCTTGTTGCAAGCCAGGGGCTTTCGTTAACCAGATTGGAGAGAAAAGTTGACTCCCTTAATCATAATATACAGGAGAAGATATTGGGAATTCAAGAACAGGGATCTGCTTTGACAAATAAAATATCTGAGATTGAAAAAAAGGTTCAAACAAACGCTAAAGTCAACTCTGCAATTATAAAAGAACAATTAACATCTTCAAGATGTCTAGAATTATTAGAAAATGGACTGAGAAAGTTGAATGTGAGAATTTTAAATTTCCCCCATATTATGGGGGAAATGCCATATACTACTTAAAAAAATTCTTAACAGTTTGCCTGGGTTTTTCTGAGCAAAATATTCCCTCTATTAATTCCTGCAGGTTTCTAACAAATAGGGCAACTGTTAAAAATGAGAATGTGAATATTGAATTACCATCAAATCTGACTGGGTTTCTAGAATCATCCAATTTGGAAATAATTGAGAGGAAAGTTATTTTAGTTTCATTTATTACAACTCAAGATGTTATGAATGTAATGCGTAATTATTTTAGGAAATTTCCTGTGAACATTTGTGATCAGGAAATTAGGCTATATCCTGATATGGCCCCGATTACCCAATATCGCAGGAAAGAATTTCTGTCACTCAGACAAGATGTTATTTCTTTAGGTTTTGTTTTTTCACTGCGGTGTCCCTGTAAATGTATTTTAAAGAAAGGAGAGGAAACATTTGTGTTTTTTCAAGTTGATCAGTTAAAGCAGTTTATTGAAGCCCGTAGGCCGGTAACATCTTCTCCCAACACTTAGAGATAGAAGGCCTATTTGAATTTATCACTGTCGGTTCTATGTGAAGCCCATTCCTTTTGATTTTTGTTAGAACTCCTGTTTATATAATGTTTGCCACTCAAGGGTTATATCTTTAATGTTAAAATTTCAATATCCTTATTTTATTGGAGATTATGATTTTGTGGATTGTATACAAAAACAAATATTTCTTTAGTTTAAATAATGAAAAAGTAATTAATATGTGATACAATGTGATACAATCTTATATGGAAGGATCATCAAGTGTAAAATGAAAAATTATAAATAAATAAATAAATAGAAAGATCTGAGAAAGAGAACATCTGGTTTTATAACTGGGGGTTTGGGGTCACAAGTGGAATGAGAAATTGAAGTGAGGCAGTCACCTCAGGGTGTGCTGTGGACTTCAGCTAAAGGCCAGCAGGAAGTTCCCAGATGGCAGGATACTACACTAACTCAACTTTCTGTGACAACCAGTTCTCCTCAATATTCTACTCCAATAATCTCCATTCCTGCAGATGTTTCAAAGATGATAGTGGAATACGTGATCAAAACTCCCAAGGAAGGGGCAGAGTTGAATTATACTTACCACAAAATTAAGGTTTTCTCTGGGAATGTCCCTAAACCTAGTAATGAAGGAAATTATGAAACCTGGTGTATTCAGATTAAAAAATTATTGTAGGACCCAGGCCTTACTGCAGGTGCTAAAAAAAAGAAAATTATATGAAAGTCTCCTCCCTCCAGCTTTAAATGTTGCCTCTTACAGGCTGATACAGTACCGACACGTAAAAAAAAGTGCGGCAGGGCCAGGCGCCCGCGCGTTTGACGGGCGCACATTTTGGTTCGCAAGCCGCTCAATTCAGTATTCAAATTAGATGCAAATCCAAGCAGCGGCAAAGGAGCGTCCAAAGCGCACCTATGAAGCGGTAGGCGTTCGCAATCCATTTTACTGTATAGAGCGGTATACAGCGCCTATACAGTATCCAGGGTGCGCTGCCGCCATACCTGTCATTTCAAATGTCATTCCAGCAGGTAAGTGGGTGGTTCTTTTCTACAGACCCCGCATGGAAACCGGGGCCGCTGCCCTGAGCATCCGGACATCCCTGATCGGAGGCAACCCTCCCAACCTTCCATGTCTGGGTGCTTAAGGACTTGCAAGGACGTCTGGGCGTCTGTGAAGGTCGGGGCCTCCGAGCATGGATGCTCAGAAAGAGATGGGAATGCTGCCTTCCAACATCCATGGCCGCTGCCTTGAGCGCCCGCCCGGACGTCCAAGGTCGGGGCTTCCGTTTATGGACGTTCCCGCCTCTTTCCGGGCCGGGCATTCATGATCGGAGGCCCCGCTGCCTTCCAATGTCCATGGCCACTGCCTTGAGTGCCCGGCTGGACGTCCAAGGTCGGGGCCTCCGAGCATGGACACCTAGAAGAGACAGGAATGCTGCCTTCCAACGTCCATGGCCGCTGCCTTGAGCGTCCGCCCGAACATCCAAGGTCGGGGGTTTTGTTCATGGACGTTCCCGCCTCTTTCCGGGCGTCCATGATCGGAGGCCCCGCTACCTTCCAAAGTCCATGGCCGCTGCCTTGAGCGCCCTGCCGGACATCCAAGGCCGGGGCTTCCATTCATGGACATTGATGGACATTCCTGCCTCTTTCCAGACGTCCATGACTGAAAGGCCCCGCTGCGTTTACGGACGTCTGTAAGCTCTGCATGTGCTCCTCTTCTGTTTGGTAGATTTTCCCTTTGTATTCCATGTGCTCCTCTTCTGTTTGGTTGATTCTCCCTTTGTATTCCATGTGCTCCTCTTCTGTTTGGTTGATTTTGCCTTTGTATTCCATCTGTAAGCTCTACATGTGCTCCTCTTCTGTTTGGTTGATTTTCCCTTTGTATTCCATATGTATGCTCTTCATGTGCTCCTCTTCTGTTTGGTTGATTTTCCCTTTGTATTCCGTCTGTATGCTCTGCATGTGCTCCTCATTCTTGGAGGTCATTCTGTTCTTGATTATCGCCACAGAAGTTTATCGCCACAGAAGTTTAATGCAATCAATTGTTGAAATGAAACTCGTACCAATTTTTTAACTCAAAGATAAATATATATTTTTTAACTATTTTAACTATTTATAAAAGTTTTGAAAATTAAATACAATTTTTGTATAGGAGGGCATGGGGAAATTGACAGGCTAAGCGAGCAGTTTGAGTGGAATCACCTCTTGACAGGATGAACACAATGAACAGATGCTCCAGGAAATGAGGTTGATGTGAGCTGACATCAATGCTGGGATGGCTTCTCAAATGATTTTGATTACAGAAATGATGACAGAATTGATCAACGCCGTTCGAGATATCGCCTCGGCCTTTCGTTCCATTAACCTGCCTTAAATTTTTTAAATAAAAGTTTGTTTGGTCCATTACCAGACGTATCATTTTAATGTGTCATCCCACCCCTCATTTCATGTAAAAACTATTCCAAAAAATGTCAGTTAAGCAAACTCAGTCAATATTCAAATTCAAAACAAATATATTTTCGAACTATTTAAAAAAACAGTTTTCTGTATTATGCACAACTATTGCAAAACATTTTTTTTTACATTTATATATATATATTTACATATGGGATGGGAAAGTGAAGAGAAGGGACCACGCCATGGGGGAAGAGGAGGATCATCATCATTGATGTTGCTCAGACGGTGTCCGTCCCGGAGGAGCCTGCGCCATGACCAGCAAGGATTGTGCTCCGGCCATCGTGCGCAGGAGCTCGATGATCTCCTGCTGGCCATGGCACAGGTCGTGCAGGATGGTCACCGCCTGCATGGTCAGTCCCACCAGGTCATCCAGGCTGTGGGACACCCGGACCTGGAGAGACAGCACAGCATCCAGGCGTGCCTCAAGGGCAGGGGGCACTTCCCTGGCTGCTGCGCTGGCCCCACCCCCGAGATGATCTGGAGAGACCGGGTTGACAACATCAATAATGATGTCGTCCTCGTCCCCCATGGCTGGTGGGGCAGAAGAGACAGGGGGTGGGGAAATCATTTCTGCTGGGTCGCTCATGGCTGGTGCGGACGGGGAGAGGTAGTGTACTCAGTGGTGACAGCACATCACCTTCCTCCTCAGCCCATGTATCTGAAATGAGAAAAAGTAAAAGCTTAACTGCTGTCGCACATGCAAAGAAACAGAACGGTAGTAAAAAGAACTTGCTTATATCCATTTTAAACGAGACATTCCCTCTTGTATTACCGTAAGCTTTACATTTTAAATTCAAATGTGAGTGGCGTGCCACATGCCATAAAACATCCATATATTTTTACAAGGATGAAACTATTATAGGCTCAGCTTGCTGTCCTGGTGGCGGGGAAGTCAGCGTAGCGGATTCTGTGCCCCGTGAAGATTCTGACGTCATCTCTGAAAACAGAAATAGGAAAGTTTCACTGCTGCCCAAGCAAAACGTACTGATTCCTTTCAGCCACCGGCAAGGTGATCCTCTCCTCTCAGTGCTCGGACTGGAGAGGAGAAACATCTGCTCTACAGGACGTAGAGGGGTGCTGCTGGTGCTGGGGACCAGGCTCATTTCCATACTTTGGCTCCCACCCCTGTACTGGAATGGCTTGGGGGTCTGTATAATACGTGTAAGGTAAAGATGACCTTACAGGTAGCATCCAGATCCCAAAGGCAGCCCACTACAGGAATGTCAGTCTGTGGAAGTCTGCCTGTTCCACAGCACCAGCAGCACCCCTCTACGTCCTGTGCTCTGCACCTGGGCAGATTGTGTACCACACACTCACTACTCACTCACTCCTCCTCCCTACTTGTCACACAGCAGCTGACACTGGGTTCCAAGAGTCACCAAGTACACAGCGTAGTGGAAGTGAATGTTTGGTTACTGTAGAAGTGAAGCTCGTACAGTGTTTAAGAAATGGTGGCCCCTCCCTTTGTAGGCAGATTATAGGCTCACCACACCTAGGTTTGCACAGAAAAGGTATTGTCCTTCATATGGGTGAGACGGTAGGCCTACCATTCCACCATCTACGCAGCACAGACTGAGTGCTAAAAAATGGGGGCTGGTGTGGCAACCTCTGTGAGAACTGTGCATGATAAGAGCAATGGAGAGGTGCCAAACGAGAATCGTGAGAGCAAAAAGGGACTAAGTAGATAATAGGAGTTCCGCAAAGCCTGTGACACATGGCAAGCAAAGCTACACTAACCCCCCCCCACACACACACACACACACACACACACAAACCCATGCACCAGGTTTCTCAGAACATGCAGCGTGTAAAGCAGCATGATGCTAAGCACTCATCTGAAGGCATAGCATTAACCAGTCCTTTACACTGCCTCTTCCATGCATCACAGCATTCCCACATATTCACTGGGCAGTTTCTTAACTAGCTCTTCCTCCCTCCATAAATTTTCAAGCTTCTGTGCGAGGCCTAGGTGTGGGTAGGCAGCACACCCCATAATAACAGCACTATTCGGCCTACTCCAATTACTTGGTGGTAAAACATCAGTGTGTATGGGGGGGGGGGGGGGGGGAGGGGGTGCAAGCTATGGTCAGAACAACAGCCAAATCTTAAGTATAACACTCAAGTTATACAGCATATTGGATGTGTCACCATGCTCCACCAGCACACCTCTGCCTCTCTGTGAACATTACATATAAACTGTGATTGAGCTTGGTGAAAATGAGCAGTACAAGGGGTTTGACCATTCTTACCACTGTCCATATGCTGCCCTGATAGAGGCACCACCTTCTCCAGAGGGCAAACACTTGATCACTGCTGTGCAAAAGCTGTCTGTGCTCTATTTAGTTACACACACTGCCTGCTAAGGGGCATTAGATTGCAGGGCCAAGGGAACAACCTCCGAATGCAACAGCACACACACACACACCCACCAGTTAAACAAGCCTCACACAGCACGTCAGTCACACACTCATGTTAGCAGTAGGCACTACATGCTCCAGTTCCTGCACCTACACATGTGCAAGGCCTATGTTCCTGCAGTGTTTGTCATAAAACAACATAGAGGTGCTAGCTTGCAGTAACTGCTAATGAGGCTGTGTGAATCCTTCCTATCCAAACATTATCTATAGCTGCCCACAGGAAGCACTTATGTCAGAGGCATAAAGCACCTCTACTTAGTGCACCGTTCTGACATGGGCCCCTGAAGGACTTAGGTGGTACAAAATGTGTGTCTGTCAAGACAACAACACATAAAGGCCATCAACTATCATGGCAAGCACATGACATCTGTGGGAGCAGTAGGCCAATACATTCTGCACTGTGTGGCGTTTACTATGGAGGCAACTTTTAGGCTCATAACCAGTTCAGCTGACCAGACTTGGTCAACCCAGAATGCAATACACTGAGAACTACTTGGACTGTGTAGGACCAGACCTGGCCTGCTCACAACTAATAGTAGAAGTCTGTTACACCACTTTACTACTGAACCTAGAACATAGCAGCTGTTCAGCATTCCACCAACGTTGTCACACACATGCGCATCACCAACGGCATGCAACCACGAAAGCATGGATATCTGGGCAGTGATGTTGGTAATGCAACTATATGCAAAGTATTTTTGGACAGGAGTGCTCAGACTATAGATCACAGCTGCAGTGTAACAGGTAGTAGGTATAGGTTAAAGGTTATGAATGAGGATATGGTCAGGGTACATACATATACGCATATAACTACACCACATAATTATCTGTGACTCATAACTCACAGTGACCTTGAGCCAACCTGACTTCTGCAGATCAGAGTGAGGCTATGGGTGATGGCATAGTTTAAGGCAGAAGGTTCACCCACATATGTGATCCATTGGCCTTTATGATGCAAGCGTTTGATAAGGATCAATGTGGCTGCTGTAAGAGTGCTTATAAACTATACTGTTACGGTAACATGTCAGAGGTCATAGGAAAATACAAGTGAAGACACGACACTATCTGATTTCCAATCGTGCCTTCACTGAGCTGGATGTGCATGCTCCTGTTGGCTCCCTGAGAAGCCAAGGCGACCTATGATTGGCAAGCCCCTCACCTTTTGCACATTAATAATTCTAAATTGCCTAGCTAGGTGTAGTAGGGATGCATGGGTGGGGGGAGGGTGCATGCAACCACAAAGAGGAATGCTACCTTGGAAGGAACTGTGCACATACTGAAAACTGCAGCAGGTAGCACAGTTGCTTTAACCAAGGCTGTAATGGAAGGTGTGCGCCTATAGCACTGTGATGTGTGCAGTACTGTTGTCACCTAGCTCCAATTTTATGGACATATAATTCATGTCCTGCTTTTGAAGTATGTACACGCTGCCATTTCATCACATTTTCCTGTTTGTTTTTTAAGCAAAACCAACTCTCAATGCATGCAGATATGCCAATTAGACGAGGACTAGATGTACATATCCTGGAAAGCTTAGCACCCTAAATTCAGCTGAAAATAGGTCCCTAACAGAAGCCTAGATTTAGGAATAGCAACCTCAGCATAACTAAGATCTTCTATAATGCTTATTGCAAGTAAAGTATATGAAGCAGCAGTTGAAATATCAGGCATCCTTCTATGATGGCAAATAGGAGATCAATTAAACTTGGACTGTGTGACCAGCAAGAAGTCCTGGTGATAGCTGACTCGGTCAATCCTCGTTGGTCTGTTCTGGCACAAAAGAAAAGAAGTCCAAATGTATAGCCAGGAGCACAGTTTGAATTGACCTCCATGTGCTTTAGAAACAATTAAAAACCTTTGTAAGTTACTTAATACAAGAAAACTCTGGGTCATGGGGCAAACAACAAGATCTATTCTATGGTCATCTTTCAAACTGATGTACATCACATTTAACATAGGGGCTTTATTTACATGAGAGGATAATCAGTTTGGGTTCTTTTGATTTTGTTCATACCTAAGTGTAGATCCAAACCCTGAGGACTTTATTGTGCAAAGACACAAATGCCAATTTCTCTGAGGTCAATAAGGATTTTGCAATAGAAACAAAAATCAAGAATTACCAGACAGCATCATTCATTTATTAAACTAAGGTGTAAACAAAACAGTGGCTCAGATTTTGCATGAAATCATTTAAAGTGCACAGGGAAGTATCATTCAGGTTCTTTATTTCTAGTAATTGTGTTTGCATCTAAGGTCCATGACCTAAAAGCTTTTCAGAATGGCAGAGTTCATGTGCTTCTTGCGTTTCAGCTGCTCCATGTTAACCTGAAACCTGACGGCAGAGTTACGTATTCGGCATGGAATTTTATAAAGACGCGATGAGAACTGGCAATAAATGGAGCAATGTTTGTGTCCTGAAAACAAAAAATACAAAAAAAGCTGTAAAATTATTTCTAGTTAAATTGCTTAATCCACTAAATAATGTGCTAGCAGTATATGGCAAATTCTGAGGTCCATTAAATTGATTCAGAATGTAAATATCCGTATTTTAAAATGTACTTATTCATACTATAGTTGTTAGAAATCACATTTTTTTTTTCAGTCTGGCAATTTCCACCTCCTCTTCTTGGGATGCGATCTCAATTGGAAGCAGTCTTTATTGGGCTTGATGGTACCTTGGCCTTCATTTACAACGTCCCAGGGATTTTCTCATTTTTAGCCCTCTCCCCTTCCTCCCATCTAGCTCAGCCACGGCACCGAAAGTCCTCAGCCAGGGGCTGAAGTTTCCATGGCCCCCAAATGTGCATGCCCAAAGAAAGGATGGCATCGCAGAAATGTAAGAGCCCAATTGTAATATTTTGATAGCTTTATGACATCTCCACTTTCATGGAAGACTGCGCCCAGATACTAATATGCTACAGCCCTCCATGCGCTAGGTACTGTCTTATTAGAGTCAGTAAAAAGAATTTGTATATTTATTGAAGATTTTTTCTGATGAATTTTAATGCTTATACATTTTTCTCAAAGGGCTGCTTGGCTAACTCAAATCCTCTGTCTCTAATCTCCAGACCTGACAAAAGTCACATTACTGTCCAGTATTACCTGCCGAGTTTCAGCTGTGGGTCCTGATGGACAGATCCCACTGACAAACCACTGGGGCACCTTGCCCACCATCACAAATACTGCCCTTTGGCCCACAGCTGCACTACTATTCCTTTGGCCCCTGGGCAGGAGAAGAAACATTGACGGAGAGGTAGGGATAATGAAGGAATGGGAGAGAGACTAAGGAGGAGATGAAGGGGTGGGAAATGATATAATAGTAGGTGCTTGTTGCGTGAGTCGACCGCCCTGCTCGGCATCCGACCCTGCTTACCTTCTGTCACGGCCGGACCCCCTCGCCTTCGCCCCGCAGCCGCCCCACCTCTCCTTCTGCTGGCAGCGTGACGGGATGCCCCACGCTGACGCTTTATGGCCTGCTGACCGTCCAACGACGCCAGTCCCAAACAGCCCCCTAGGCACACTCGCACACCGTTCCTGCTGATTTAAAGGGCCAGTGGCGGGTAAACCCCTATGGCCCTCATTTGATGACATCAAATTGCAGGGACTAAGTAAGAATAGTCCCTGCACCCTGCTTCTGCTTGGCAACAAGTTTCCTTGCTCCTGCAAGTTCCTGAGTTCCTTCTTTGTTCCTGCCCTCTTCATCTCTACTACCTACCTTGGGCTTGACTTTGGACTGGACACTGACCAATGGTATCATCACCTGCCCTGACCTTTGCCTGGACACCGACCACGAGTATTGCCGCCTGCCTCGACCTTTGCCTGGACTCTGACCTCGAGTATCACCACCTGCCTCGACCTTTGCCTGGACTCTGACCTTGAGTATCACCATCTGCCTCAACCCTTGCCAAGACCACAACCACAGAGACCCCACATAAGTCCAGCCGGCCCCAGCACCCAAGGACTCAACCTAAGGGGAATGTGGTCTGGTAGCGGTGAAGCTCCAGTGGGGTCTCTGCTCTTCTCCTGCCTCGCCGGCTGACAGTGGGAACTCGTGGTGCTCCCCCTCGGTCCAAGGGTTCACCTCCAGAACAGTGATTAAAAGACAAAAGGAGGTAGAAGGGTGGGGGTGAAAAACTGCAAGAGGAGGTGAAAGAAAGATTGAGATTTAAGAGATGGCATGAAAGAGATGGAGAAGAGTGAAAAAGGGTAAGAGATGGGGAAGGTGGGAATAGAGGGAAACTGCATCTTTCCCTAGATTGTAGTGGTTGCTGGAAGTGATGCACTTTGGCCAGGTGTGGGCAAACCTTTTTGACTTGAGGTCACCTTGGGGGCCTGGTCTAGTTGCTTGAGGGAGGGTACCAATAAGGGTGTCTGAGGAGCAGAGAATGTCCCACCTGGATGACCAAGGAGCAGTGCCAATGATGTACATCTGGGAGCCAACTCACTGCTGTGGGACGGATTAAAAGTTCATGAGCTGAATGTGACCCATGGGCCATAGTTTGGCCACTTTTGACTTAGGGTTTTGGAAAGGGAGGGAAGGGTGTTGGCTTTACTGTGGTAACCCCTACTGATGCAAGAACAGTATTGAGAGGTTAAGTTCTAGGGTAGACTTCCCCTCCAGTACATGGCCAGCAGTGGTACTGAAGTCATTAGCAGGCTGACTAGAGAGAGAGCTTTAAAGTGGGTAGAAATGCAAGAAAACAAAAGCCTCTGGGGGTTAAGCTTAGATAAAACACACATTAATGCTTTTGAGTTTAAATATGATTAACTATCAACATAATATTTATTTAAATCTAAATTTCCTGGCAATTTGTTAAAGTTTACTCTTGTTTTTAAAAAAAGGGAAATGCTATATAATTACTGTAATGAACATGGGGAGTGTGATTTACAAATTATATATTGAAATTAATGGAAAATGGAAATTAGCATCCCAGTTTTCAGTCAGACCACTGACTCAATGACCTTATGATCAGGATAATCAAAAGAAAATTTCAAACAATCTGGGAAATGCAAGATTTCTGAAGTTAAAATGATCAGACACTTTGAAACTGACAAAAAAGAACTCAATCAAGACCTAGAGTTTTTATCATAAGGCAAGCCATAAAATTATACTGCCTGTCATCTAATCATCCATCACACTCCCTTCACCCTAAAATTGGAATGTCCTTTATGATCCACTTATGGCACCCACATTGCTTTATATTTTCTGGTACTGTTATCCTTTACTTATTCGATTCTGACTTGAGGCAGAGAGTATTACCGCTCTCAAGCTAGTCAAGAAATGTATTAAATGAGTCCTCATACATATATATATTTTTTGCTTTATTTTTATCTGTTAATCTTTATTTTTGTGCATCTCAGTTTAGGGAGCATAGCTAAGGTGACCACACAGCTTCACGTCTGTAGGGAGCTATTGGGCCCTGTTTTGGTGTTGTTCCTTTTGTAATCAGTGGACTTGAAGTGCCAGTTTCTTAAGACTTCTCTTCTACAAAATTCCTGAGCCCTCTGACTCTCTGAAGATATTCCACACACGACATATATTTTCATACTGCAGAAAGATATCTGGGGGCCTATTTGTCTCTGTGCCATGTAGACGTAAGCCTGCACATACACTTTTTTCCCTATCTCTGAATCTGGCAGATCAGAGGCCTTAATGTAGCAGTCCTGTGTGCAGTCGATGGAAACTGCTGCCCATGCTTGGTCACTAGATGGCACTAATGTACTTAGGAAACAATTTCTGTAAGAGCAAGGCAATGTCTTTCCAACTGTATAAAAGCTGATATCAGCTAGCAATGTATGTGATAAAAATAAATAATAAATACGGCACGGATCTCTTTAAACATGAGATACATGGCCAGCCAGGTGGCTCAGTGGCAAATGCTGTGCACTTCCCTGTGGGAGGCCCTTGGTTTGATTCCTGGATCTGCCGGAGCCGGGTATGCCAAGGAGGCAGCATTCATGGCTCTTGCTGTTGGTGGTGGGGATGAGAGAGTCATGGTCATCAAGAAGGGTAACATCTGGCAGCCAGATCTGGGGCCAATGAAGCAGGGATCTGGAAGGAGCTCTGGTGCATGGCTCTCAACCTCGGATCTGTTGCTGAAATGACCAGACTGGGAACACTGGAAAGAAGGTTTTATTGAAATAGAATAAAAATACCCGGGTAGTTGTGAATGAAGGTTCTTGGTACCAGGATCCCAGCACTTGTTCCGATCTGAGCTAGGAGAAGAAGGAAATAAAAGGAACTACCTAAGAAAACAAAAAAAGCAAAGTGATACATACGGCACCACAATATGGTCCGGCAGCTGGAGAGTTACTGTTGGGTACATTGTAAAGTGTCAGGTAGTTGTTGGTACAGTCGCCAGGATCATCAATGCTGATGGAAGCAAAGTTGACTGTAACTATTCGCCCCATGGGGGCTACGATGTTCCATTCACAATCCGTCTTATTACTGTAGGTCCCTGGATATTCTGGACTGGTAAATGAGCCATGTTCACCATAAAGTACTCCACCACAAGCTGAAAATAAAGAGGGCAGGTGTTAATTCAGATTTCTTTCTGCAGAAGAGAGAGGACTTCTTTAAACCTAGGACCCTCAGGCTACAGCCGTTCTGTGACCATGGCCATTGCTTCAAAAGCTCTTCCTTGACAGGGGAATTGCAGTAACCCTTCCCTGCCACTTTCCCACCGCCTACTTCCCCTGCTTTATACCTTTTCAGTCTCTCTCTCTTCCCCCTGCATCTGCCATTCTTTTCTTTCTCTATTCCCGGTACCTGCCTTGGAGCCCTAAGTGGCTTACTGTTGTTGCCGTACTTCCTCCCACACCACTACAAGAGCCATTGTCCCTCCTTGCCCACTCCTCACCATACCTGGGAACTCTCTGGCTTTCCCCAAGAGACTCAGGAAATTTGCATCAATTTGCTAGGTCTCAGGGTAAACACTAAAAACCTCACGGGGTTTCTCTATTTCTAATTCCAGCCACTTCCCTTTCAGCAAGCTTGTTGATAGGGAAGGGGCTAAGCATGGAGCACAAACACTGCAGGCAGCATATGGGGAGAAACTGCAGCTGTGATCCCAGGGTTTGGAACTCGGCTAACAGAGTAAGGATGCACAAGTTTGTGAGCTGTGACTTATAAAGGGATGGTAGCAAGGAGAGAATCAGGGAGGGAAGAAGATAAAGAATGTTGGGGGTCATCCCTGAAGAGGAGAAAAAGTAGTGGTGGTGGCATAGAGAGATAGTGTGGATTAGCAGGGAGGAGGTGGAACAGAGAAAGTTGATGGGATGATGGTGAAAGGCTGCAGAGGCAAATAACAAAAACGTTTTGAAATATATCCGAAACCAGAAACCTGTGAGGGAGTCGGTTGGACTGTTAAATGACCAAGGAGTTAAAGGAGCTGTTAGAGAAGATAAGGCCATTGCAGAAAGACTAAATTAATTCTTTGCTTCTATGTTTACTAATGAGGATGCTGGGGTGATACTGGTTCCGGAGATGGTTTTCAAAGTTGATGATTCAGATGAACTGAACTAAAATACTCTGAACCTGAAAGATGTAGCAGGCCAGATTGACAAACTAAAGAGTAGCAAATCACCTGGACCGGATGGTATGCATCCTAGGGTTCTAAAATTTTAGAACTATTAGTTAAAATTTGTAACCTATCATTAAAATCATCCATTGTACCTGAAGACTGGAGGGTGGCCAATGTAACCCCAATATTTAAAAAGGACTCCAGGGGTGAGGTGGCCAATGTAACCCCAATATTTAAAAAGGACTCCAGGGGTGATCAGGAAAGTATAGACCAGTGAGCCAGGACAAATAGTGGAAACTATTCTAAAGATCAAAATCACAGAACATATAGAAAGACATGGTTTAATGGAACACAGTCAGCAAGGATTTTCACAAGGCAAGTCTTGCCTCACAAAGCTTCATTTTTTTGAAGGGGTTAATACATATGTGGATACAGGTGAACCAGTAGATATAGTATATTTGGATTTTCAGAAGGCATTTGACAAAGTCTCGCATGAAAGGCTTCTAAAAAAACTAAAAGTCATGGGATAAGAGGTGGTGTCCTTTGGTTAAAAGACAGGAAACAGAGAGTAGGATTAATAACTGGTCAATTTTCTCAGTGGAAAAGGGTAAACAGTGGCGTGCCTCAGGGATCTGTACTTGGACCAGTGCTTTTCAATATATTTATAAATGATTTAGAAAGGAATAGGACGAATGGGGTAATTAAATCTGAAGATGATACAAAATTATTCAGAGTAGTTAAATCACAAGCGGATTATAATAAATTGCAGGAGTACCTTGCAAGACTGGGAGATTGGGCATCCAAATGGCAGATAAAATTTAATGTGGACAAGTGCAAGGTGTTGCATATAGGGTAAAATAACCCATGCAGAAGTTAAACGATGGTTAGGTTCCATATTAGGAGCTACCACTCAGGAAAAAGATCTAGGCATCATAGTGGGTAATAGGGATGTGAATTGTTTTTCTGACGTTTGAAAATATCGTACGATATTTTCAAAGTTGTCAGAAATCGGGGGCTCCCCGAAACTGATAGGAAAACCCCACAAAATTGTTTGTGGGGTTCTCTTATCATTTTGGGGGAGGGCGGGAAAAATGGCAAACAAAAACAACCCCTAAACCCACCCTGACCCTTTAAAATGGATCCCTTAGCTTCCCCCCCCCCCTCCAAATGTTTTAAAATTACCTGGTGGTCCCGGGAGCAATCTCCCGCTCTCGGGCTGTCGGCTGCCACTAATAAAAATGGCGCAATGGCCCTTTGCCCTTACCATGTGACAGGGTATTCGTGCCATTGGCCGGCCCCTGTCACATGGTAGGAGTAATGGACGGCCGGTGCCATCTTTAAAAGATTGGATCTTTAAAGAGTGGATAATAATATTCATATGCACAAGATCATAGACAATTAGAGACCTCCCTTAAATATCAGATGTGGTTAAGTAATAATTAATGAAAAGTTGTCATACCAGTGGGAGATGAAGTCCAAGTAATCTCATATCCATTACGACTGACAGTTCTATCGCTCTGAAAACGTAGGTACAGAGCATGATTTTTAGGAAAAATGGGATTAGGCAGGGTAGTTCCACAATATCTGCCAAGCAACGGAGAGCTGGAGTCACTGCCATTGCGTACCTTAAAGAAATGCAAATAAGTCACTCATACAGTAACTTCTACCATGAAAACTGTGTTCCTAAAATTAAATTTTGAAACTCCTTAAGCAGTTCCCTTCATAATTTTTCTAAATTTCTGTGTACAGCTATATTAGCAAGAAAGTCACACATTATATCCCACACACTGCTCACTGCATGAACTAATCAGATCCTAGTCTCTGTGAACTAATTTGTGCCATTATTTCCTCCTGATTACTCAGGAGAATTGCAAAAGAACTGCTCAAGAGTTTAAAAATAGCATTTTGAATTGATACTGGTCGAGCATTATTACTTCATATGTATGGAGTGCAGATTGAACTTTTAAATTCAGAGTGGAACAATTATGCTGAACATTTCAAGATAAATGTGTGAGATGCAGCAAGATGGTCTTTATCTAATATCAATCTGCTTTCTTGTGTTATCAAACCGAGGTGAGATTCCAAGTAGGATTCTGAGAGACAATAAAAACAGTCTTTTTTTTTTCTCTTTAGCTTTACTTTCAAACGTTTTTTGTATTGAGGAAGTCCTGATTTCTGTGGAAAAAAAACTGACTGCTGATCAACTAAACTGACTAAGGAGCAACAGATACCCTTCTGGGCTCAAATGTAAAATACATATAAACCTTGTAAAAAAATGTCCATAAAAATTAGTGAGGTCCATATTCAATCACAAATTAGACAGCATAATAGTTATCTGTATAAATGCCTTACTTGGCTATACTGAGCTCATATCCAACTATATTCTAGCCTAGAATTTAGCCAGATTAGTCGGAAGCCTTCATGGGGGCGGGCAAGGGGGCATTCCGGGAAGAAGAGTTACCCAGATAAGTTAACCAGCTAACACTGATATTCAGAGTTAACCAGTTAAAATATCTGGCTAACTCTGGTTATGTCCTAAAGTTAACTGGTTAAACATAGCCAGCTAACTTTAAGATAGTTGGGTATATTCAGCAGTACGGCTGTGCCACTGAATATACACCACTAGTTAACTGGTTATATATAATTAATTAGCTGTACAGGAGCTGAGTATATGGACCCCTATGATTTTTTCAGACTTGTAGGTTGGCATCCAGAAAAATCTTTCATTACTTCATTTAAATATTTATGTTATTTTTCCAAAAATGTAGGTTGTTTTTTATAAGGGGCAAATTATAACATTTATTTACTTATTTATTTATTTATCTATTTGTTTATTTATCTGTTTATTTATTTATTTATTTTTAGACTCTTTATATTTTCAAAATAACATACAAGTATAACTTGTAAGACAAAATAAGCCATCACATAGTAGGAAATCCTTCACATAAGGAAAAAAGAAAACACAAGAAATAATTACCATATTACTATATGGGCTAGAACAGTCTCAAAATAAGAAGAGAGAGAGCCAGAAACAAGGAAATAAAGAAAAGAAGATATTTCTATGAAAAACTCTTCCAAAAAGACAGCTCCATCATATATTACAAAGCAGATACCAACTCTCTCCTACACTAACCCCCAATTAAGATACAGCACTTTGATCTCCAGCCCCTGGCAATCTAGAATCTAAAAAAAGCGAATCTGGGAAGGTTTGACAAATACATATCTTTCTAAAGAAATATAGATTTGACATTTGTTTGGAAAATGTAATAAGAAATGTGCACCTAAATCAATCACTTTATTATGCATAGAAAAAAAAATGATTTTTTATTGATTGAGTCACTCTAGAGATATCGGGAAACACCCGAACTTTAAATCCCATCAAAGGCAGTTGAGCAGCATGAAAGAAGAGCATAAGAATAAGAACCATGTTCTGTTGAGTAATTGAAGCAAAGGAAACTAATAACGTGGCCCTATATTCTTCACCCACCACATCATCTCCAGAAAAGCAGAAAGGTTCAAGTCCACAAGTCCCTCTACACCCACCTGACTTGGATCACTAATTGCAGGAGATGTTCTAAAGGGAAGATAATATGCCTTAATAATAGTAGGAGAAATTTCATTTGAAATTTCCAAAACCTCTCTCAGACATGATTTGAAAAGTTCAGCAGGAGAAATTATAGGGACAATTGGAAAATTGACCACACATAGATTGGTTGCCCTTGCAGAATTTTCTATTCTCTGGAAGCTAATCATATTATCCTTAAGTACAGAAGCCTGAGCCATGGAAAAATTCTCCGTGGTAACTTTAAGATCCTGAATATCTTTAGAGTGAGAAGAAACAATAACCTCTTTAGATTGTATACAAGATAAAGTATTATTGGTAGGAACAGGTAAAGAAGCCAATAACTGCTCCATAGAGGAAAGAAGTAACGAAATGCTGTCCAAAGTAATAGGGGAAGGTTTAGCACTACGTATTACTGTTGGAAGCAAAACTGGTGAGCTCTGAAGTGCAGGTGTGATGGCAAAACATGATGAGGAGCTCACTCCAGCCAGGGGAACCCCAGGGGAACCCAAGTCGCTGCCATACTCTGAATGCCCACTGCCAGGAAAAATCGCCATTTGCACGCCCCCCACCCAGCGTATCCATCCAGGTAAGTTACAGCAAGCCCTGGATTTCACATCTCTGACATCGATGTGGCAGAGGGAGGAGCAGGAGATCTGTGGTTGGGGCTCAGGAGCACCTTAGCATCCAGTCCCAGCTGGCAAATCGCTTCCTTGATATCACCAGCAACAGGAGCTGCCACCAATGATGACAATGGTACATGTGGGCACCAACAACATAGGAAAATGTGGGAGGGAGGTTCTGGAAGCCAAATTTAGGCTCTTAGGTAGAAAGCTTAAATCCAGAACCTCCAGGGTAGCATTCTCTGAAATGCTCCCTGTTCCACGCACAGGTCCCCAGAGGCAGGCAGAGCTCCGGAGTCTCAATGCGTGGATGAGATGATGGTGCAAGGAAGAGGGATTCAGTTTTGTAAGGAACTGAAGAACCTTTTGGAGAAGGGGGGGGTCTTTTCCGAAGGAATGGGCTCCACCTTAACCAGGGAGGAACCAGACTGCTGGCGCTAGCCTTTAAAAAGAAGATAGAGCAACTTTTAAACTAGAACAAAGGGGAGAGCCAACAGTCACTCAGCAGCGCATGGTTCGGAGGGAGGTATCTTCAAAGGATATTAATGATGATTTAGAATTAGGGCATCCCGACAGTGAGATTCCAATTATAAGAAAAGTAGTCCAAGTGCCTGTAACTGAAAACTCACCTGAGCTAAAAGATTCCAATTTATCCCTATCAATTAAAACGCAGAATGAAAATACAAACAAAAAACACACTTTGAAATGTGTACATGCTAATGCCAGAAGTCTAAGAAGTAAATGGGAGAGTTAGAGTATATAGCAGTGAATGATGACATAGACTTAATTGGCATCTCAGAAACATGGTGGAAGGAGGATAACCAATGGGACAGTGCTATACTGGGGTACAAATTATATCGCAATGACAGAGAGGAGCATCTGGAAGGCAGAGTAGCACTTTATGTCTGGGATGGCATAGAGTCCAACAGGATAAACATCCTGCATGAGACTAAATGCACGATCTATGGGCAGAAATCCCTTGTGTGTGGGGAGACTATAGTGATAGGAGTATACTACCATCCACCTGGCCAAGATGGTGACATGGACAGTGAAATGTTAAGGGAAGCTAACCAAATTGGTAATGCAGTAATAATGGGAGATTTCAATTACCCCAATATTGACTAGGTAATTGTAACATCAGGACTTGCTAGAGAGCTGAAGTACCTGAATAGAATAAATAAATGACAGTTTTATGGAGCAATTGGTTCAGGAATCGACGAGAGAAATTTTCCTTTTCTGAATGTTCCTGACCCATTAAAAAAGATCTTAGTACTCCCAGTTTTCAAGAAAAATATTATTCCCAGGCAAGATCTCTCTACTTACAGGCCCATTTCCAATCATCTCACCCTTATAAAGATCTTGGAATAAATTGTCCTTTCTTAGTTAAATGATTTTATTAAAGATAATAAGATCATAAATCCTCATCAGAGTAAATTTCAGGTAGAACATACTACAGAAACTCTTTTATTTTCAATGTCTGATTTTCTGTTGAGGGAACTGGATCAAGGCCAGGATGTCATATGATGTTGCTCGATATTTCTGCTGCCTTCAACAAAGTCAATCGTTTAATTTTAGTTTCCAGAATGGCTTCACTGGGGGTAGGCAACCTCATCCTGTGTTGGATTGAGTTGTTTTTAACCAACCAACACTAGCAGGTCAGAGCTGGTCAGCAGCAGTCCATTAGAAGGACCATCATATCGGGGTGTCCCTTGGGTCTGCCCTTTTCTCTCCCTTGTTCAATGTTTATTTGTCAGAACTTAAAATCTTTTATAAAATCTATACTGATGATATACAACTCGTTCCCCTCTCCTTGATCTGCATTTACATTTATCAATCAAGGGAGTTTTGCTACCTTTCTCAGAGGTTGTCAAAGACTCAGTCTTGTCCTTTAGACCACAAGTAAAGATAGCTATCAAAGCAGGCTTTTTTAAGCTCAAGATGGTTTTCCGTTTAAGATTTATACTATCTAAAGAGGATTTTTGGACTATCGCAGAAGTATTTGTCCTAATCTCAGTGGATTACTGCAATTCTCTCTATGTGGGTTTCCCTAAATATGTGCATAGGGCTTTACAACTACTGCTAAATGCAGCTGTATGACTTGTTTCAGGTTGTTCCTTCAGAGATCTTGCATTGCCAGTATTGGAAGAGCTTCATTGTCTACCCCTAGTACAGAAGGCAACATTTAAGATGCTTACCCTGGTTTATAAAGCTATTCATGAGGAAGGGCCCTCATATCTATCTCACTTGCTTTCACAATATGCTCCCTCCCTGGCACTCCATTCAGCTGAATCAGATTCTGGTTGTTCCTTCCTTGAAGGATGTATGTACTAGGGATGTGAATCATTTTTTGACGATTTAAAATATCGTCCGATATATTTTAAATCGGCAAAAATCGTTAGGGCCACGATACAATACCAATTTCCCCGATTTATCGTCAAAAAATCGTAAATCGGGGGAAGGGGGAGAGCAGGAAAACCGGCACACTAAAACCCCCTAAAACCCACCCCCGACCCTTTAAATTAAATCCCCCACCCTCCCGAACCCCCCCCAAATGCATTAAATTACCTGGGAGTCCTCCGTAGCGGCGGTCCGTGGCTAAATCGGGGGAAGGGGGAGAGCACGAAAACCGGCACACTAGATCGTGAGGTCTTCAGCTGGCGCCATTTTTCAAAATGGCCGCCGCAAAATGGCGGCGGCCATAGACGAAAACGATTCGACGCAAGAGGTCGTTCCGGACCCCCGCTGGACTTTTGGCAAGTCTTGTGGGGGTCAGGAGGCCCCCCCCAAGCTGGCCAAAAGTTCCTGGGGGTCCAGCGGGGGTCAAGGAGCGATTTCCTGCCGCGAATCGTTTTCCGTACGGAAAATGGCGCCGGCCATACGCGTATGGCCGGCGCCATTGTCCGTACGGAAAATGGCGCCGGCAGGAGATCGACTGCAGGAGGTCGTTCAGCGAGGTCCGGAAATCTCGCGAGGGTTCCGGACCTCGCTGAACGACCTCCTGCAGTCGATCTCCTGCCGGCGCCATTTTCCGTACGGAAAACGATTCGCGGCAGGAAATCGCTCCTTGACCCCCGCTGGACCCCCAGGAACTTTTGGCCAGCTTGGGGGGGCCTCCTGACCCCCACAAGACTTGCCAAAAGTCCAGCGGGGGTCCGGAACGACCTCTTGCATCGAATCGTTTTCGTCTATGGCCGCCGCCATTTTGCGGTGGCCATTTTGAAAAATGGCGCTGGCTGAAGACCTCACGATCTAGTGTGCCGGTTTTCGTGCTCTCCCCCTTCCCCCGATTTAGCCACGGACCGCCGCTACGGAGGACTCCCAGGTAATTTAATGCATTGGGGGGGGGGTTCGGGAGGGTGGGGGATTTAATTTAAAGGGTCGGGGGTGGGTTTTAGGGGGTTTTAGTGTGCCGCTGGACCACCAGGTAATTTAAGGCATTTTGGGGGGGGGTTAATTTAAAGGGTCGGGGGTGGGTTTTAGGGGGTTTTAGTGTGCCGGCTCACGATTTTAACGATTATGACGATACTTTACACACACAAACGGCAACAATACGATTCCCTCCCCCTCCCAGCCGAAATCGATCGTTAAGACGATCGAGGACACGATTCACATCTCTAGTATGTACATCAGTATGCCGTTTCTGGATGGCTCCTGTCCTGTGGAATGTGCTTCCCTGTTAAGCTGTGGCTTATGCAGGACTATTTGCTCCTCAGAAAAAAAGTTAAAACCATTTTTCTATCGGAAGCTTTTTCCTGTTAAGGGTACTTTGCTTAGTGATATTGCTCTACCTTCTGTTTCCTTTTTACCATTTGAGCAGATGTTGTTTGCATTCTGTTACGGGTTTAGCATTTTTTTAAAATAATGTATTTATAATGTATTGTGATCCACTTAGCATAGTCGTTCCAATATAAGTGGAAGAAAAGATAATGAATCAAATAAATCCCACTCACCTATGCTCACAAACTAGACATATCCCACACACACACACACACTCACATCCCTCACCTACACCCCCGTACCTGCACTGCCTTTCCCCAAAACACCCCCACCACAAACCCTCCCATGCCCATTCTTACCCCTTCCAGAAATCTAAGATGAAAGCATTCCCAAAGCCACACCTAAGCTTTGGGAATGTTTCTTTTAACATTTATACTGGATTCTATCTTCTTTTCCTCTCTTTCCTATTTTTGTGCCTCTGTCTTCCAGTGTAATGCACTTAACATTTCTTCTCCCTGTAAGTCTCCTTTGCCCGCTTCCACCCAATAATTAAAAAAATAAATCTCTGTGGTTGCCTGTTTAGCCTTGGAAGGGGACAGAGAGCTTGGACTATCTGATCTATTACATATACATCAGTACAGAATAAGAAAAAATATCAGGAGAAATAGAAGAATATTTCAGAAAAGGAGATGAGAAAATAGCAGAAGGTTTCAGTAGTTCCAGAAGATTAGAAATGGTAGAACTTTAGCCGAATTTTGAACTTTTTCTGTGCTCACAGCCTTCCAGTGTCCCCCTGTGTCATGAATGCAAGCAAAAGTATTTGCAGAAAGTTTGCAGTGTAAAGATGAAAAAATGCAGCGGAAATTTGCAAAGAGTGGCTTCTGAAGCAGAAGGTGAAAAGGGAAGTGAAAGAATTGCCCGATGGAAACAAAGATCTGGGCAGGGAGGAGACTTGTGGTGAAGGCAAAGCTTCCAGAAGGGAAGACAAAGGATAGATGAGAAGAATGAGAAGGGTTGAAAAAGAAAATTAAAGAGGAAGTGGGTGGAGAGATATTGGATTGGGTCACCAGAGAAGATCAGGTGTCTTATAGAGCTCATGCATGAAGGATCTGAGGTAGAATGAACAATGGATCACAGAAGACACCCCTGCTGGCCTTTGAGTAACACAGATGCGTTCAGCTTTGATAGAGATGCCTTCTATTCCTTGGCCAGCAAAGGGTCCTCAACTGTACTCAATCACAGGGAAAGAAAACAGAAGTAAAATAATTTAAATAAAAAATAATAATAAAAATACCACATGGATCTTAAAAGTTTATGTTTAATTCAGAAAAAATAGATTGTTTTATCCTCAGAGCATATTTAGGAAAGCTGGCAAGGAAAGGAAGATCTAGAAAGGATTTTAGTTTAGTTTTTTTGTGTCTCAAAATGAGGTGATAGTTACTATAACATGTGTAAGCCAAGGGGTTTGGTGTTAGCTGAATAAATGCATGGGTTTAAAGGCTATGGGCCTCAGAAATGACAGACAATATCAATCACTTGGAAAGAATAGCAAAAAAGGTATTTTCATTAGAGTCAAAGGATAAGAACATAAGAACATAAGAAAATGCCATACTGGGTCAGACCAAGGGTCCATCAAGCCCAGCATCCTGTTTCCAACAGTGGCCAATTCAGGCCATAAGAACCTGGCAAGTACCCAAAATCTAAGTCTATTCCATGTTACCATTGCTAGTAATAGCAGTGGCTATTTTCTAAGTCAACTCAATTAATAGCAGGTAATGGACTTCTCCTCCAGGAACTTATCCAATCCTTTTTTAAACACAGCTATACTAACTGCACTAACCACATCCTCTGGCAACAAATTCCAGAGTTTAATTGTGCGTTGAGTGAAAAAGAACTTTCTCCGATTAGTTTTAAATGTGCCACATGCTAACTTCATGGAGTGCCCCTAGTCTTTCTATTATCCAAAAGCGTAAATAACTGATTCACATCTACCTGTTCTAGACCTCTCATGATTTTAAACACCTCTATCATATCCCCCTCAGGCATCTCTTCTCCAAGCTGAAAAGTCCTAACCTCTTTAATCTTTCCTCTTAGGGGAGCTGTTCCATTCCCTTTATCATTTTGGAAGCCCTTCTCTGTACCTTCTCCATCGCAATTATATCTTTTTTGAGATGCGGCGACCAGAATTGTACACAGTATTCAAGGTGCGGTCTCACCATGGAGCGATACAGAGGCATTATGACATTTTCCGTTTTATTCACCATTCCCTTTCTAATAATTCCCAACTTTCTGTTTGCTTTTTTGACTGCCGCAGCACACTGAACCGACAATTTCAATGTGTTATCCACTATGACGCCTAGATCTCTTTCTTGGGTTGTAGCACCTAATATAGAACCTAACATTGAATAACTATAGCATGGGTTATTTTTCCCTATATGCATCACCTTGCACTTATCCAGATTAATTTTCATCTGCCATTTCGATGCCCAATTTTCCAGTCTCACAAGGTCTTCCTGCAATTTATCACAATCTGCTTGTGATTTAACTACTCTGAACACTAGAAAGTGGAGATGCAGAGGAAATGGTTATAGGCCCAAAAGTTACAGGAGAACGGAAGGATATAGTTATAGAGTACATAAACTTTTACAGGAAAAGCAGTTGCCAGCAAAAATACGAGTAATCAATTTGTAAGAACACTTGGCTTAAATTCTCAATAGGGATTCCCAATTGTTCCATCTCAAGAAAGATTTAGCAGAACTAGAAAAGGCACAGAGAAGGTCAATAAAAATGATAAAGGGGATGGTTTTCTTTTGAAGACGTTTACACAGGTTCGGGCTCCTCAGTTTGGAGGAGAGATGCCTGAGTGGGAATATGACAGAGGTTTATAAAACCATGTGGGGCAGACCCTTCCAGTCTGACCACTAAACCTATCATTAGAATACACTTAGGGGCCGATGCAATAAAAGTAAAGCGGGCACTGAAAAGTCAGTGCCTGTTTTCTTAACATGCTCATGGCGCCCACAAGGGGGACACCATGCTAAACCCAAATTAGGGGGTCTCACTAGCAAGGAGGCGCTAGGGTCGCTTGTGTGACCTTAGCGCCTCCTTGCTAACCCGACCCCGCCATGGCTGTCGGTTACGAAAACTGACGCTGGTATACACATTCATTTTTTTGCATTGAGTAATAGCCTCATTCACATGCATTTGCATGTGATGAGCGCTATCTCATTCACTCCGCGTTGGACACACGTTAAATAGGCGCTAATCACCCTATTGCATTACAGGGTGAATTAGCGCCTATTTAACCCGCATCTGACTACGGGTTATACAGTGTGCTCGGCTGAGTGCACTGCATTGCATCAGCCCCTTAGTAAGGAGCCATCCATCCCTTTAATCCCTCCCACCAAGAGGTTCTGGATTGGGCACCTCCGTGGTAATTTAACCCAGCCATGTTAGAGCTTGGGGGTTTCTTTTTGAGAGAGCACCTGCAGATTAAAGATGTATGTTTTCCACACTCTGGTGGGGCCTTGGCCTTGCCCAAAGGAGTTTTCTTTTAGAAGTGATACCTCACTGTGCACTCTCTGCTAGAGAGTCCTTCTCCTATTAATTTTTAGAGAAATAAATGTTAAGCCTGATACCCCTTTGGGGGAAAGGGAATCTACAGGAGACCAAAGACCGTGAGCCTACTCTAAACACTAGGGAGGCAAGCAGCAGTGATGGATCTTGCTGCGAGAGAGCAAAGGCAGAAGTTTTATTTATTTTAAAAAATGTATGAATCGCTTATCAACAATCTAGTTTTAAAGTAAGTCTTGAGTTGGATTCCTTCTTGTAGTAAGGCGGCTCTTTTCAGGGAACTGAAGATCTGCGAGTCCACTCTCAACCAGAGCTGGGCATGCATCAGTAACAGATTTTGCTGGGAGAGACTGTGAAGGCTAAGGAATGATGCCATTACCTTTTGTAAGTAATTTTGGACTTTGAGTTAGTGGGGAAGTTTTTTGGATCCCCCATCCCTACTGGGATTGCAGTGCAGAGAGAAGCCTGAGTCCTGATTTTTCAATAAGAGAAATCTCTTAAGATAACCACTGACAAGTGAAGGAAGAGCTTTAGAAGAAGACCCCATCTGGATGTCTACAACAGCAGGACCAGGACGGCTGGGTGTCCGAGGAGAGAAGATACCTAATGGCGGGATTTTTGCCATGGATGGGGGCCCTGTTAATAGGATTCTAAGGGACAGCCGCTGGGAGAGTTTGTACAATTAAAATCACCATGGGATCTACCCAGAAGTCTGAGAAATCTGTAACAATCAGATGTACACTCATCAGTTTGGAGAAATGGACTTTATTGAACTTTCTAATCAGTAAACTATTATTTTGCACCCAGTCCTGGTCCTGTCTAATTCTTGCTACAGCCTCTCACCTCATCAGAAGGCTGCATTTATCTAAACACACTGGGATCTTTTCACATCATTTGGGCCATAAACGAGAGCTTCTCCCCATAAAAAGAATCCCTCCGAGGGAGAATGAGGAGAGCTTGCCAGAGCAGCCCTGAAGATATAAATGAGTTGTGTGCAGGGACATCAGAAGGGATTAGGCATACTAGGCAGCATCCACTGACGTAAGGGTGCTATCTTCAGAACTGCAGGAATCAGACAGGTAGCAGAGATTGCGGACGGAAGATTGGAGTTGCTGTTAGTGTGAGTGGAAGGTAATTTGAGAAGAAAGAGAGAGAGGGAGAGAGAGAGAGAAGATAGGTACATTCAACTCAGGACAATTTTTTTTTGGAGGGAACGGTGTGGCTTTGGTCTATCTAGGGTGCTAGAGACCCTTGCACCAGCCCTGGTTGTGTGCCCTGAAGGAGTATTCCTCCTAAAAATTAAAAAAAGGGGGTTAGATATGAGTGCTGAATAACTTACAAATAGTGGAGAGTTATTTATACTTTCAGATATATCTAAGACTAGTGGACACTCCATGAAGCTAACAGGCAGCAGTTTTAAAAAAAACTCATTGAATAATCAATCTGTGGAATTTGTTGCATAAGGATGTGCTTAACACATCTACCATAACTGGGTTTATAAGGACTTTAGAAAAGTTCTTAGAGGAAAAGTCCATAAAGCATTACTAGTCAGGCAGACTTGGGAAAGTCACTGCTTATCCCTGGGTATGAGCAAAAGCGAATAGATCCTACTCTTTTGGATCTGAGGGGTACTTGTGACCCAGACTAGCCACTGTCTGACAGGGTGCTAGGCTTGATGGACCCACCATAGCATATCTTATGTTTTATCATGTGCAAATCAATTTTATGAACCCACCCAAAACTGGTGGATTTGTTCAGTTGAATCTTAACCATTTTTTATTTTAAAAAGAGGTCAGTTACTGGCAAAATCTAAAGTGAGGGCAAGGAAATCTATCAACAGATCTACTAAATATCAATCCACTTCAGATTTTGATGGATCAACAGATCTCCCTGGATTTCCTTTCCAATTTTGTTCAGATCTTGGGTATACCCACAGTTTTGTTAAACTTTGGTCCTACTCATACTAGTTTGCACATCCATCTTGATCAGAATCTGAAGAAGTAAGAAGGCTGAAATATTATGCAATGCAAGCTGAGCAGCTGTTAGTTGAAGAACATTCCAACGTGCAACTGGGACCTCATCACACTAGCCAGGCTGGAACTGAATGCTATGCATTCATTATGAACAGAAGATACAACTGGTACAAAAATATGAAGAAAAAATCAATTTTTCAAAAAGGTTTTTCTGTTTTACAGCCAAATCTAAGGTCCAACTTGTTAGCGCATTACAAAAATGTGAAAAGCATGTTTAATTGTGAGCATCTGTCTGTCACGGGAGCTGTCTAGATTGAACAATGGTTCCAAACCTATCTTAAGGGTCCCCCAGCCAGTTAGGTTTACAGGATATTCACAATGAATATGCATGAGATAAAAACTGCATGCTGTGGAGGCAGGGCATGCCTCTGGTCTCAAAGATGGTGCTGAACAACAGTGAAAAGCACCTATTGAGCTGTGAATTGTTGTATGTCTGCATATACACATTCCTTCATCCTAAAGAAAACTTAATAGAATATCTCTGTCACCTTCCACTGTATAAGGAATGTGCTTTTATACAGAACCCCATTGGGTTTATTGGTCATTCTTATTTATAACTTGCTTTGTCATCAATTTAGATAATTTAGCAATACATAGTTATATATTGAGAAGAGGACTCCCCTTACACTTGGGACTTCAGCACATGCCAGTTGTTTGTCTATTATTCAGGCGATAGATAATTCTCTCTTACCTCTAAGAAATCATAGCAGCCGGAAAATGGTTCCAAACTAAATGCATTAAAGAACAGAGAGATTGTATGATTCTCCGGTGCTCTGAGAATAATTGTGCACTCCATGCTATGTGGATACACTTCGGGCCAGCCAGGGCTCTTCAAGTAACCAAAGGTTTGATTGTATTCACGACTGCAACCTTTGAAACAAATTGTAAAATTTTAGAACCAGCTGATAGCTCAGTGGAGGTTTTTTTTTATTTTTTTATTGCTCAGAATACAAGGAGAATTTGCAGGTAACAGCAGAAATTGCTTCAAGCCTTACTTGCAACCTGATAGGTAAAACTGACTCCATTGCCACTGCCATTTAAGTATGCCTCAGATTTGAAAATCACAACAGCAGTGCGGCCGTATGAGTAAAAGTCAGGAATGGTCAAATCTTCATTGCCACAGAATCTGTGGACCTGACCTTGGTCACCCTGAAATGAAAAGAAAACAGTCAATTTATTTATTTATTTTATTTATTTATTTATTTATTAGCTTTTATATACCGGTCTTCAGTTTGTAATATCACATCGGTTTACATTGCAACTGTGTTCAAGAAGAAGGGGCTTCTTGTTTTACATTATAAATTCAGTAGATCTTAGTATATTTATATATATATATAATTTATATTAAATTAATATATAGTTTAGTATATTCAATGACCAGTGGCCCCAAAGTGCTGGAAATTCTGGTTCAAGTCTTATGCCCCCCGCCCCCCTGTAGTCTGCGGGACTCAGGTGCGGCGCAGATGTGTTTTGCTCAAACTACTGCACGTACTTGCTGGGAGGAAAGTTGCAACTCCTGCCCTCTTTTACCGAAGGGAACCAATGCTGCCTGTATGAGTTGTTTGAGAGCAGGGATTTAAAAAGGCAAAATATCATCATCATCATCATCGATTATTTATGACATACTTTTCCAGCCAAAGAGTTCAAAGCATCTTTAGTTTAGTTTATTAAGTTTGACATGGGGGAGATTTCCAAAGCAGTGCACAGCTGTCCATGTGCACGTGGAAAACTTAAAAATCCGTGCACGCATCTGGGGCAAATTTTCGTAAAATACGCGCAGCAATGCAGTCAGACCTTCCCCAGTTCCCTCCCAATCTGCTCCAATCAAGGAGAGGACTGGGAGAGAACTTCCCTACCCCCCCTACCCCCCCTACCTACACTTCGTCCCTCTTCCCCTCTCCTCCCCACCCCCTAATCCTAACCTACCTTTCCCTAAATTTTTTATCTTATTACTTACTGCTCCTCTGGAGCAGAAGCAAGTTATGCGCGCCGGGCCGGTTGATGGCGCGAGCTTCCCCAGAATGGTGGCTAATGGCCGCTGTCCTGGCCGGCCTCCGTCTCACCCCGCTCTGCCCAGACCACACACCCTGGCCGGCCCCTTTTTCAGGGCCCGACACTTCTGTGCGTATGGGACTTAAGCACGTGGCTGGGCCCTTCTGAAAATGCACGCAGCAGGTGCAGGGCCCAACCACGTGCATAAGTCCTGATTCTTACACATGCAGCCCTTTGAAATTTGCCCGATAGTGCATTTGCTATGCAATGCGTAAAGACAATTTACAGTTAACATATTAAAAAAATAAAAAAAAACCTTCAATATCAAATCCTTAAAACTTAGATGAAATCAAGGACAAAAACATACCAATATTAAAAGTCAAACATTAAGACCACCATAAAAGCCCCATTCACCACATAGAGGGACCTTCAGTTTTGGTTATAATGTTTTAAAATTTTCCCAGGAATTTATCAGGGTTTATTATGACAATAACAAAAACAGGAGAAAATCAGTGGCTAAAGGTGAATCATTGTTTTTGTGGGTAAATATTGGAGTTTATTTTGGTGGACAGAAGCCAGGACAATAAAAGAATATTAAACAGATTCTCCCACTCAGAGCAACCCTATCTCTACCCCCATCCCTCGCTTAGCATGTCCCTTTTTGTTTTCCCACACCTCCAACATGAATTTCCCCTTCCCACCTCAATCTCCATCCCCATCGCCACCGCATTCGTCCTTGCCAGTGGTGGTTCAGGATATTTGCTTTCTCCTTCGGCAGCCTGGGTGCTGAGGCTCCTGTGCTCTGCAGTGCCGCATTTATTTTTTCTTTGTGGGACCAGGCAGCCTGTCAGGAAGTGCTTCTGGTGGCTGTGGCCCACTTCCACGGCTGCATTGGCAGCACCAAGCAGCAGACACTTTGGCTGCTTGGTGGGAGCGGGGGGGGGGGGGGGGGGGAAGACTTGAAACAGCACTGGAGGGCGAGCGCTTAAGCTGGTGAGGGTCGGGGCTTGAAATACTGCAGGTGCTTTGGCCCACACTGACTTCCAGCAGTTGCTGAAGGCCTTAAGATGCTGCATCTACAGTTCTGAAGCTGCTCTTTAATCAGCCTAAATTTAGGGTGAAAATCGGTTTAAACCAATAGTCACTCTCAGAAAAATCTGGGAATTTATGGGTGAAAATCGGTTTAAACTGAAAATGTAGGACCCTTATCATATAACATAAAAATATTAAATAGATATAGAGACATTTTGAGGTTCATATTCAAACACCATGTAGACGGATAAAATATCTATCTATCTATATGGCTTAACCATACATGTTATGGTTAAGTGGTGTCTGGATGGATTCTCAGATACTGTGGCAGATGACCATGCCCAAGGGTAGGAGCCCTGTGAGGCACCACAGTACTGGGATAACGAAGGACGCACAAACACAGAGTTAGTTCTTTATTATACAGCTAGAAGTATACCACCAGAGGTAGCAGTAGTGAGGTAGTCTGGATGTAGCAGTCTCAGGACCCTCGGCAGAGGGGACTCTTCTCACCCCGTTGGTATAGGGGAATTCCAGTGTAGGTTTCCAAGTAAGGCAGTACTGTGGATGAGAAAGAATGAGAGTTAGATTACTCACTAGATGGTTGCTGTAGGTATGTGATTCCACCAGGTTGAAGACGATGGTACAGGCACCGAGGCAGGGAGAGCAGGCCCTTGAGGAGCGAGTACCTGATCCCTGTAAGGCACCTGAAATAAAACAGAGGGCCCCCAAGGAGCGGGTACCCAGATTAGGAATTACCCCAAAGGGCAGAGAGAGAGAGCTTCCAGCAGCAGCACGGAAGAGGCAGAGTAATTTAGACCAGCCAAGACTAAGTCCTTGCTAACTCAATGAGCTAGCAACAAAGTACAGGCTATATACTCAGATGGCGTGATGTCAGTAGAGGGGAACACCCTCGAGGTTCGCGCCATTGCTGGAATAAAGATGTGGGTGGTGTGCGCACACGCACCCTAGTAGGCCCTTGGGAGGAGCATGGCGGGAGGCAGCACCATAGCCATTTCGGGGAGCCAGAGAGGTCGGCTTGTAGACGCGTGGCAGCTATTTTCCCTAGGGATGCGGGAGGAGCCGTGAACAAGGTGAGGCAAACAGGGTGAAGCCGTCTAGCACCGATGGACACAACAGTACCCCCACTTCAAAGGGCGTCCTCCGTACTTCCTACCTGGTCTTAGTTTCTGAGGATGCATCTTGTGAAAATCTTGTAGCATCTCTTTATCCAGTATATTAGCCAAAGGTGTCCAAGAATTATCTTCAAGTCCATAACCTTCCCATTACAGGAGGTATTCCCATACTCTGCCTCTTTTTCTTACATCAAGGACAGCATCTACCTTGTACTCGATGTTTTCTTCTGCATCTATTGGTGTAGGTTCAGGTGTCTTGTAAGAGAACTTACTAAGGATCAATGGCTTCAATAGTGAGACGTGAAACGCATTATGAATCTTCAATGTAGGTGGTAGCTTCAGACTATAGGTGAGATTGTTGGAGAATGGGAAATGGTCCAATGAAGCGTGGAGTGAAGCGAGCTGAAGGTATTTTAAGTCTTAAGTGCTTAGTGGATAGCCAGACTTTGTCACCAGGCTGGAAATCTGGAGCCTTGCAGTGGTAAGCATCGTATCCTTCCTTAGCTCGAAGTCCTGCTTTGAGAAGCATCTCTTTGTTCTGAGTCCAGAGTTGTTGAATATCTTTGGCAGTTGATTGAGCTGCCGGGGACAACACGGACAGTGGAAGTGATGGCAATGGAAGTTGTCCGTAAACCACTTCGAATGGTGTTGATCCAGTGGATGTTGCTGGACGAGAGTTGATGGCAAATTCAGCCCAGGGCAACAGTTCTGCCCAATCATTCTGGCGAGTGTTCATGTAGGCATAAATGAACTGCTTGAGTGTCCTGTTCATCCTCTCTGTTGGTCCGTTAGATTGAGGATGATATGCTGAGGTGAAGTCAAGAGAAATGTCAAACTTCTTGCACAATGCCTTCCAGAATTTAGCTGTGAACTGGACTTCGTGATCGGAGACTATGTGCTTTGGCATGTTGTGTAGGCAGAAGATGTGCGTGATGAAGAGCTTAGCAAGCTCCATAGCTGTGGGTAAACCAGGGAGAGCCATGAAGTGAACCATCTTTGAGAACCAATCTACAGTTACCCAAATCGTGTTGTTTCCTCCTGAGAGTGATAACTCCACCACAAAGTCTGTAGCGATGTGCGTCCATGGCTCGTCTGGTACTGGTAAGGAATGGAGTAGACCCCAAGGACAACCGGGTGGCGTCTTCAGTCTGGCACAATTTACGCAGGAAGCAACGTAGGAGAATGTGTCCTCTTCATGGTGGGCCACCAGTAAAACTTTTGCAGTTTAGACAGAGTTCTGCATTGACCAGGCTGTCCAGCCAGTTTGGAGTCATGAACCCATGCTAACAGCTTTTATCTGAGGTTTTTGAGTACGATGGTTTTACCTGCAGATACTGAGTGAGTAGCTGCCAAAATAACTCTTTTCGGGTCGATGATGTGTTGCGGTTCCTCTGGAATATCCTCAGAGAGTAATGAGCGAGATAAGGCATCTGCTCTGATGTTTTTATCTCCAGGTCGGTATTTCAACACAAATTCGAATCTGTTAAAAAACAGAGATCATCTCACTTGCCTATGGTTTAGGCGCTGTGCGTGGTGGAAGTACTCCAAATTCTTATGGTCTGTAAAGACTGTGACTTGATGTTGTGCTCCTTCAAGCCAAGGGCGCCACTCCTCAAATGCCATCTTTATTGCCAGGAGCTCTTTATCTCCTATTCCGTAATTTTTCTCTGCTGGAGAGAAGAGACGAGAGAAGAATGAGCATGGGTGTAAGGCCTTGGAATTACCGGTCTGGCTTAGCACAGCCCCTATACTAATGTCTGAGGCATCGACCTCAACGATGAAGGTCTTAGTGGGATCCGGATGTAAGAGACACGGCTTGCTCGAGAAGGCGTCTTTTAGTTTCTGGAATGCAGATATAGCCTCCGTAGACCAATTAGCAACATTGGCACCTTGCTGTAAGCGGAACAGTGAGTGAGGAGTAGTTCTTGATGAAGGTCCTGTAATAGTTGGTGAAACCTGAGAAATGTCTGAGAGCCTTCAGACCAGTGGGTTGAGCCCAATTCTTTATGCTCTCCAGCTTCTGTGGATCCATCTGGAAGCCTTGGTTGGAAACAATGTAGCCCAAGAAAGGCAGTGATTCCTTGTGGAATTTGCACTTAGACAACTTAGCGTATAGATGATTCTCACGGAGTCTTTGCAGCACTCTTTTGACATCCTCCAGATGAGTGGTCATGTCCTGTGAGAATATCAAGATGTCATCTAAGTAAATGATGACACATTTGTAGAGGAGATCCCTGAAGATGTCGTTCATTAAATTTTGGAAGACAGCCAGGGCATTGCACAAAGGGCCAAAGGGCATCACTAAATATTCAAAGTGACCGTCCCGGGTGTTGAAGGCTGTCTTCCATTCATAACCTGAGCGAATGAGAAGTAAGTTTTAGGCTCCTTTAAGATCAAGCTTGGAGAAGATCTTGGCTCCTGGTAGTCTGTCAAATAGCTCAGAGATGAGAGGTAGTGGGTAACAATCTTTTACAGTTATCTCATTGAGACCTCTGTAATCTATACACGGACGTAATGTTCCATTCTTCTTCCCCACAAAGAAGAAGCCTGTGCCAGCAGGAGACTTGGAGCCTTTTTGAAGGTTTTCCTGAATATTTTCAGACATGGCTTTATTCTCTGCCATGGAAAGAGGGTACACCCATCCCTTAGGTGGTTCAGTGTTTGGCTTCAGATTAATAGTGCAGTCATAGGATCTGTGAGGCGGTAGTACGTCTGCAGCTTCTTTAGAAAAAACATCTTGGAATGATGCATATTGAGATGGCAACCCCGGCATCACTGGGGTAAGTTGGCATGCAGGGTATAGGAGCGACCTCCATCAGGCATTTACTATGACAGTCTGGGCCCCATCATGAAAGCTCCAGAGTAGCCCAATTGAATTGATGCATATGCTATTGCAGCCACGGTAGCCCCAGTACTATGGGGTGCATGGCCTTCTCTAAAACAAAGAAGGTGATAGTTTCAGAATGGAGAGCACCAGTCCACAGACATACTGGTTTGGTGAGCTGGGTTACTTCGCCTGGCAAGGGTTCTCCATGAATTGAAGATAGGAGTAGTGGAGACTTCATAATGGTAGTGGGAATCCGCAAATGCTCCACTAATCGTTGAAGAATGAAATTACCTCCTGCCCCTGAGTCCACTAGGGCAAGAGTCTGATACTCTAAAGGTCCGCAGATCAAGGTTACAGGAAGAGAGAGTGGAGGAGAGGGGACAGTAAGACCTAAAAAGAGACCTCCCGCAGGACTTAGGTCTGCCAGTTTCCCGGACATATAGGGCATGTATGAACAGCATGGCCAGCTTGTCCACAGTACATACACAGCCCCAGTTTCTTCCGTGTTCTTCTCTCTTTAGCTGTCAGATGGCTGCGGCCTAATTGCATTGGTTCTTCTTCGCCAGCAACTGGAACCGTGGGAACAGGCCTGGGTGTGGACTTAACTCGAGTTTCACCCTGAAAGGGTCTTCTGGGAGTCTTGGTTTCTTGAACCTTGTCACGTAGTCGGCGATCAATCTTTGTTGCCAATTTCACTAGTTCAGCCAAGGTCTCAGGCATTTCATGAGCAGCGAGCTCATCCTTCAAATGAGAGTTCAGTCCTTCACAGAAGAGGGTCCTCAGGCATTTAGGGTCCCAGTGTAATTCAGATGCCAGTGTCTTGAATTCTATAGCGAAGTCAGCTAAATGTTTATTACCTTGCTTCAGGTGAACCAAAGAACATCCTGCAGTGGTATACCGAGTAGGGTCATCAAAAACTGATTTGAACAGTTCGAGGCATCCTTCAATAAAATGTAGAATAGGATCCTCGCATTCCCACAGCGAAGAGGCCCAAGTCAACGCTCTTCCGTCCAGATAAGACAAGATATAGGTGGTCTTGGCATAAGCTGTGGGGAAATGGCTAGGTTGCAGGGGAAAGTGCATGCAACACTGATTAATTAAACCTCTGCATCTCCAAACTTCCCCCGAGAAGCGTGTAGGAACTGATAGAGGTACAATAGTCTTGACCGTCACTTCTGGCGGTGTAGCTTCTTTACCTGTGGTGGTGGGTAAATTCATCTGTGTGTGCAGTAAGTTGAATGCAGTAGTCATACTCTCCAGCACACTCTGCTCTTCAGAGATTCGCTGGGCCAGGCCTGGAATGGCCTGCAATGCGGTGAGCTGAGCCAAATCTATGGAGTTAGCAATCTGTTATGGTTAAGTGGTGTTTGGGTGGATTCTTGGGTACTGTGGCAGATGACCACGCCCATGGGGAGGAGCCCCGTGAGGCGCCACAGTACTGGGCTAAACGCAGGATGCACAAACACAGAGTTAGTTCTTTATTATACAGCTTGAAGTATACCACCAGAGGTGGAGTAGTGATGTAGTCTGGATGTAGCAGTCTCAGGACCCTTGGCAGAGGGACCCCTCTCACCCCGCTGGTATAGGGGAATTCCAGTGTAGGTTTCCCAGTAAGGCAGTACTGTGGATGAGAAAGAATGAGAGTTAGATTACTCACTAGATGATTGCTGTAGGTATGCGATTCCACCAGGTTGAAGAAGATGGTACAGGCACCGAGGCAGGGAGAACAGGCCCTCGAGAAGCGAGTACCTGATCCCTGTAAGGCACCTGAAATAAAGCAGAGTGCCCCCGAGGAGCGGGTACCCAGGTTAGCAATTACCCCGAAGGGCAGAGAGAGAGCTTCCAGTGGCAGCACAGAAGCGGCAGACTAGCTTAGACCGGCCAAGACCAAGTCCTTGCTAACTCAATGAGCCCGGATAGAGTGATGTCAGTAGAGGGGAATGCCCCCGAGGTTCGCACCATTGCTGGAATAAAGACGTGGGTGGCGTGCGCGCACCCTAGTAAGCCCTTGGAAGGAGCATGGCGGGAGGCAGCACCATAGCCGTTCCAGGGATGCCGGAAAGGTCAGCTTGTAGACGCGGCGGCAGCCATTTTCCCTAGGGATGTGGGAGGAGCCGTTAACAAGGTGAGGCAAACAGGGCGAAGTCGTCTAGCACAGACGGACGCAACACTAAAGTCTAGCCTGATAAGTAGTTATCTGGCTAGATTTAGCTGGATAAATTGGGGGCATTCCAGGGGCGGGCAGGAGACATTCTGGGGAGGAGTGGAGTTAGCCACATAAGTTAACCAGCTAACTCTGATATTTGGAATTAGCCGGTTAACTAATGTGGCTAACTCTGGTCAGGTGCGAGGGCTGTCCTAATGTTAGCCGGCTAACTTTAAGATAGCTGGGTATATTCACTTGCATGGTCACGCTGCTGAATATATCCTGCTAGTTAGATGGATAACTGCTGAGCCATTCAGCTGCTGAATACTGCCCCCATATTATGCATGGTATGGTAGGAGGAAAAATATGGAGAGAGAAAGAATTAGAAAAAAAAAGTACTGGTGACATTATTCATTTTCTGTAAGTAGCAGAACAGTCAGTAATGTCAGCTCATACCCTTTTCCTACTAAGCAAATGTATCTTTGAGGTGGTGTGAACTAGAGAAAGAGAAGTCACTTCTGCCACCAACAAAGGAGATGCTGTCTGGCTGGCAGAGCCCATCCCACTGGCCATTAGGGATGTGCATTCATTTCATTCGTTTAATTCATTTCATACATTTCCCATTACATGTCAATTAGATGTGCATTTGTTTCATATGTTTCATACACTTCATATTACATGCTTGTATAGGAAACGTATGAAACGAATGCACATCCCTACTGGCCATTGAAGAGAACTGATTTCTCTGTCCTCTTGGTCTGTGGCAAGCCGGTAGAATAGGGGAATGAAAAGTGTATGCATTAAGAACATAAGAACATAAGAAAATGCCATACTGGGTCAGACCAAGGGTCCATCAAGCCCAGCATCCTGTTTCCAACAGTGGCCAATCCAGGCCATAAGAACCTGGCAAGTACCCAAAAACTAAGTCTATTCCATGTAACCATTGCTAATGGCAGTGGTTATTCTCTAAGTGAACTTAATAGCAGGTAATGGACTTCTCCTCCAAGAACTTATCCAATCCTTTTTTAAACACAGCTATACTTACTGCACGAACCACATTCTCTGGCAACAAATTCCAGAGTTTAATTGTGCGTTGAATAAAAAAGAACTTTCTCCGATTAGTTTTAAATGTGCCCCATGCTAACTTCATGGAGTGTCCCCTAGTCTTTCTACTATCCGAAAGAGTAAATAACCGATTCACATCTACCCGTTCTAGACCTCTCATGATTTTAAACACCTCTATCATATCCCCCCTCAGTCGTCTCTTCTCCAAGCTGAAAAGTCCTAACCTCTTTAGTCTTTCCTCATAGGGGAGTTGTTCCATTCCCCTTATCATTTTGGTAGCCCTTCTCTGTACCTTCTCCATCGCAATTATATCTTTTTTGAGATGCGGCGACCAGAATTGTACACAGTATTCAAGGTGCGGTCTCACCATGGAGCGATACAGAGGCATTATGACATTTTCCGTTTTATTCATCATTCCTTTTCTAATAATTCCCAACATTCTGTTTGCTTTTTTGACTGCCGCAGCACACTGAACCGACGATTTCAATGTGTTATCCACTATGACACCTAGATCTCTTTCTTGGGTTGTAGCACCTAATATGGAACCCAACATCGTGTAATTATAGCATGGGTTATTTTTCCCTATATGCATCACCTTGCACTTATCCACATTAAATTTCATCTGCCATTTGGATGCCCAATTTTCCAGTCTCACAAGGTCTTCCTGCAATTTATCACAATCTGCTTGTGATTTAACTACTCTGAACAATTTCGTGTCATCTGCAAATTTGATTATCTCACTCGTCGTATTTCTTTCCAGATCATTTATAAATATATTGAACAGTAAGGGTCCCAATACAGATCCCTGAGGCACTCCACTGTCCACTCCCTTCCACTGAGAAAATTGCCCATTTAATCCTACTCTCTGTTTCCTGTCTTTTAGCCAGTTTGCAATCCACGAAAGGACATCGCCACCTATCCCATGACTTTTTACTTTTCCTAGAAGCCTCTCATGAGGAACTTTGTCAAACGCCTTCTGAAAATCCAAGTATACTATATCTACCGGTTCACCTTTATCCACATGTTTATTAACTCCTTCAAAAAAGTGAAGCAGATTTGTGAGGCAAGACTTGCCCTGGGTAAATTCCCAGTCTCTACAGCCCTCTTCTTTCCCTCTTGCATATGCTGCCTATTAACAAGGGTGAGAGTGATGGAGGGAAGGAGGAACAGCTATATAGACTTAAAGTACACACTCTTTCTGTGTTCCAACTTTACCCCTCTCTTATATACATGCCAATACTCTCACACACACGGGTTTTCTCTCCCACGCACCTGTGAGAGCCTGCGTGTGACACACCGGGCCTTAGAATATTAATACACCACCTACTGGGCAAACAGAACAAGCCAAACTGCTACAAATCCCTACAGAGAAACTATACATTAGTCAAAATACTGCATCTCTGTCACACCTGCACATCACAGACAGACCCTTACCTAACACAGAATAAGGGTCTACAAATTAGAAACAGAAATATGCAGGCATAACAAGATTCTGTGAACTCAGGAATACTGAAGAAAAAGCAAAATACAAATATATAAGAAATGCACATTCCCAAAGAGGGCATATTCCAATTGGGCATATTCCAATTGCTGAAAGCAAAATATTATTTTTTACCTTTGTTATCTGATCTTATTTTTCTAATTAGTTGGTCCCAGTCTCTTTTTTCCCCAAATCTGTCTTTTTCTTATTCATTTTTCAGGGTTTCTGTTATTCTTCGTTTCTTCTCTCTCCTCCTGTCTTCTTTCCTTCCTCCGCACACACACACACACACACACACACACAGGCTCTCACACACAAGCTTTCTCTCACACAGGATCCCACTCTTTCATGCTCTCTCTCACATGAAGGCTTTCGCTCTCACATGCTCTCCTTCACATGCAAGCTCCCTTCCCCCCACACACACATGCAAGCTCTCACACAGGCTCCCACTCACACACACACACAGGCTCTCACACTCACATGCTCTTACACGCATGTTCCCATTCTCAAAAACACAAACACACACACAGGATCTCACTCTTTCATGCTCTCTCACACACAGACACACAGGCTCTCACATGCAGTTTCCCACTCCCATACATTCAAACTCACACAGACTCTCACTCTCACAAGTAGGCTGCCACATTCTCACACACACAGACTCTCATTCTCAATTGCTGTCTCTCACATGCAGGCTCCCATTCTTCCCCCCCCCTCGCACAGACACACACATTCTCTCTCACACAGCTTTATATTAGGGATGTGAATCGTGTCCTCGATCGTCTTAACGATCGATTTCGGCTGGGAGGGGGAGGGAATCGTATTGTTGCCGTTTGGGGGGGTAAAATATCGTGAAAAATCGTGAAAAATCGTGAAAAATCTAAAAATCTAAAAATCGCAAAACCGGCACATTAAAACCCCCTAAAACCCACCCCCGACCCTTTAAATTAAATCCCCCACCCTCCCGAACCCCCCCAAATGAGTTAAATAACCTGCGGGTCCAGCGGCGGTCCGGAACGGCAGCGGTCCGGAACGGGCTCCTGCTCCTGAATCTTGTTGTCTTCAGCCGGCGCCATTTTCCAAAATGGCGCCGAAAAATGGCGGCGGCCATAGACGAACACGATTGGACGGCAGGAGGTCCTTCCGGACCCCCGCTGGACTTTTGGCAAGTCTCGTGGGGGTCAGGAGGCCCCCCACAAGCTGGCCAAAAGTTCCTGGAGGTCCAGCGGGGGTCAGGGAGCGATTTCCCGCCGCAAATCGTTTTCGTACGGAAAATGGCGCCGGCAGGAGATCGACTGCAGGAGGTCGTTCAGCGAGGGTTCCGGCGCCTCGCTGAACGACCTCCTGCAGTCGATCTCCTGCCGGCGCCATTTTCCGTACGAAAACGATTCGCGGCGGGAAATCGCTCCCTGACCCCCGCTGGACCTCCAGGAACTTTTGGCCAGCTTGTGGGGGGCCTCCTGACCCCCACGAGACTTGCCAAAAGTCCAGCGGGGGTCCGGAAGGACCTCCTGCCGTCCAATCGTGTTCGTCTATGGCCGCCGCCATTTTTCGGCGCCATTTTGGAAAATGGCGCCGGCTGAAGACAACAAGATTCAGGAGCAGGAGCCCGTTCCGGACCGCTGCCGTTCCGGACCGCCGCTGGACCCGCAGGTTATTTAACTCATTTGGGGGGGGTTCGGGAGGGTGGGGGATTTAATTTAAAGGGTCGGGGGTGGGTTTTAGGGGGTTTTAGTGTGCCGGCTCACGATTCTAACGATTTATAACGATAAATCATTAGAATCTCTATTGTATTGTGTTCCATAACGGTTTAAGACGATATTAAAATTATCGGACGATAATTTTAATCGTCCTAAAACGATTCACATCCCTACTTTATATTGCCACACAAACACACATGCTCTCTCTCACATGCAGGGTCCCACTCCTACACATCCATACACTCCCTCATACCCAAACACAGGCTCTCATTCCCACTTTCTCTCTCTTTCTCTAACATACACATATAGGCTCTCACACCCACATGCTCTCTGTCTCACACACACTCAGGCAGCCTCCCATTCACAAACACACACACACATATACACCACGATAAGTTACCATTTGCACTACTCACACACTTACACCCTGGCAGGTTCATAGACACACCCAGGCAGATTACCATTCTCTCTCACACACACACCCAGGCAGGTTTCCTTTCACTCACATACACAAAGACAAAACACAGGCAGGCTCCCTAACAGGTCCAGAAGGCTGCCAGCAGCCGAGAAGAAGAGCAGACCTGGAAGGTTGTTGCGGCCGAAAAGAAGAGCAGGCCTGCGAGGCCCCCTGCTATTCAAAATTCACGGGGCTAGCACTTCCTCTATGCTGACCTCATGAGGCACAAGATCAGCATAGAGCACATACTGGCCGCAAGTAGTTTGAAGACTAGCACACAGAGAAGTGGGAGAGCGTGTTTCTTCCTCTTCTCGGTCACTGGTGGCTTCCTGGGCCTACTACTCTTCTCAGCTGGCGGTGGCCTCTTGGACCTGCTACTCTTCTCGGCCACTGATGGCCTCCTGGACATCTCCTTTCTTCATTTGCTGGAAATGGGGTCCACCAGCGGCCTCCCAAGCCTCTATCTCTTCTCGGCCGCCAGCAAGATGAGGTTTGCGGTGACCTCTCGAGCCTCCCATCTTCTTGTCTGCCAACAAAATGGGGTCCGCTAGTGGCCTCGCAATCCTCTTCCTTTTCTTGGCCGCTGGCGAGATGGGGGTCCGTTGGTGGCCTCCCAGGCCTTTTCCTCTTCTCAGCTGCCAGAGAGATTGGGTTTGCCAGGGGTCTCCCGGGCCTCTTCCTCTTCGCAGCTGCCGCTGTCATGGATGTGCCCACAGTTGGTGCTGCATGGCATATCCTATTTCAAAGTTGGTCGTGCCTGTGCGCCACTGTGCACTATAGATGTTACGCCCATGCGAAACTTAGGTGAGGTATTGACTTTCTTAAATTTAGGTGCCTTATTTAAGCATTCAGTGCTGGATATCAGGCCCTGAGCATTTAACGTCATTCCCTTTCTCGGGTCCCACCTTTGGCTCCACCCACTTTTAAGGCACCTAAATTTAGTTGCTCAGAGGCTTCCAGTTTTAAAATTTAAAAATCTAAGTGCAGAACTTTTAAAGTTAGGTGACTAGATCTTTTTAATATCTGACTTAATATTTACTGCAAAAGAAGCTTCTAGAATCTTCAATATTAAAAATGATGGTAAAGGAAAAAGTACAATTAGTGACTCTCTCAATTATAGAAATAAAATAATTTGCAAATCTATATTTCATGTATATATTCTTTTAACATCATAATGTGATTTTGCTTTCATGGCTTACCTGGGGAAAGTCTTTGAATTCTAAATAATTCTGGAAGCAGTCTTGGTTGGAATGAAGATGAAATGTCTGTATCCTAAGTTTGATGTGTTCTTGTGGGGGAGCATCAATGGTCCAAATGCAGTGAGTAAATGGTGGATATGCATTTGGGAAATAAGGGGATATTGCAGTCTGTGGCAAAGAAGTGGCATTATATATTCCGCCACATGGAGCTGGAGGGAAAAAAATATCTGGATGTATAACTTAACCTTGATTATCATCAAATATTAAAACACCAGAAAAAAAAAGATTCAGGTAAGACTGAATGCTGACTTTCTCCCCAACACACATACATACATACACACAAACACACTGAATTGGTAGTTTTATACCTTCAGCTTCACTTTAGATTGAACCGAACTTCCCGTGACAAGACGTGATATACAGTTGTGCAAGGTATTCACAAACTTTGATGATGGTTTGAAGGTAAAACACTGCATTCTATTTTTTTCTAATCTGGAACCTGCTGCTAAATATCTCATGAAGCTTTCTAACATCTGATGATCTTTTTGAGCAATGCTTCTCAAACCATTATCTAGTATGAACTCATTTTACTACTTAAAAATTCACTTCATCCCACTTGCTGACCAAAACAAAAATAGCAAACCTCCACTAACCACTTCTCTCACCAAAAGTGGAAAAGGAGCAACAGCAGCAGTCAGTGCGGGGCCTGTGGGTCAGTCTGCACTCACAAGCCAGGGCCCTCAGCATTCGTCTAACAGGAAGCCCCACAGGAGGAGGCGGGGCCCGTGAATACATGCAGGATCACAGGCCTTGGGCTACTCTGCCAGAGCAGTTCAGAATGAAAATCTATAGAGAAATGGGGCAGAGATCCATGAAAGGGAGAGGCCTTGTTTTTTGTGATTCCATTTGCAATAACAACTCAGATTTTGGGAACCACTGCTGTTGAGGTAAAACATTAATCTGATCTTTTGTCCTTGCAACATTATCAAACTTCTTGAAAATTTGAGTCATGGCAAATCAACATCATATCAGATTTTCTGGCCAATTAAGAAAAGATATGCCAACTTTAATTACTCCCCCCCCAAATTAGAACTAGAATTTAAACTGGGAAAGAGAAGATTTGAGAGATTTTAAAGAAATATATATATCAAAATGGTACATGTCATACTGGGCCAGACCAAGGGTCCATCAAGCCCAGCATCCTGTTTCCAACAGTGGCCAATCCAGGCCATAAGAACCTGGCAAGTACCCCAAAACTAAGTCTATCCATGCTACTTATGCTAGTAATAGCAGTGGCTATTTTCTGTCAACTTGATTAATAGCAGGTAATGGACTTCTCCTCCAGGAACGTATCCAAACCTTTTTTAAACACAGCTACACTAAATGCACTAACCACATCCCCTGGCAACAAATTCCAGAGTTTAATTGTGTGTTGCATGAAAAAGAACTTTCTCCGATTAGTTTTAAATGTGCCACATGCTAACTTCATGGAGTGCCCCCTAGTCCTTCTATTATCTGAAAGAGTAAATAACCGATTCACATTTACCCGTTCTAGACTTCTCATGATTTTAAACACCTCTATCACATCCAAGATTGTCACTAAGTCAATGCAACTACTCGTGGACTTTCACCTATATACAGGGTGGGCAATTTTAAAAAAAACCTGATTTATGCTTTTTACCAGTGGAAATGCATTTGAAAACTGCTTTTTTCAAGTTCAGTGTATTATAAGTTTGTCAATGTTGTTCTTCTAACTATAAAAAGTTACTTTTTATTTATATAGGTCATCTTCTGTGGAACATGTTACTTATCCTAAGTGTTGATCACTTAAAAGAAACATCTTTTGTCATTTTCAGCGTTGTGTACATTAATTGTACATGCACATGGGGAGAGCAATTTTGCTATTGTCTGCAAGGCTTGCAAGCTCAATTTTCAAGAGATATGCCTCATGGAGCTTTCCTTAAAAAAAAAATCTGACTGGCGCACACAATGTAGATCCACTTACTTTGCTACTGTATGGAAGCAGGTACAACGAACATGTATGTAAGCAGGAAGAGAGATTTTAAAATGAAATTTCCACACGCACTTTGATTGCCCCAAACTGTCTCTATCCTTTTTTCCACCCAGGTAAAAATATGCATGCTGTGACCAGTGCATGAACATTTACTCACACTGGGGGGTTTTTTTCCCACTGGTAAATGCATGTTTGTTCATAGAAATCCATTGGAATACTGACCCTCTCATTTCTACTTGTTTCAGAACTTATTTTAAAAGACATTGTTTCACACAGTAAAAATGAAAAATATTACTTACGATTCACCGTTGTATAGGTAGCATTGAAGCCTTCTCTTTCCACGGAAGAGTCACTGATGAATCTCACTGTTAAGAAGTTGCCAGTGGAAAGAAATGACTTGGGCAGAATGGAACCACAGAACGTGCCGACTAAATCAGCACTTACATCAGCCCCATCATACAACTGCAAAAGCAAAAGGTGGTTTGTTACTGCTGTGCCATGTATGTGAAAACTAAAGGCGTGAAGGTGTAAATATATTTATTTATTTATTTTGATTTTTTTTTATATACCGACATTCCTGTAGCAACTACAAATCACACCGGTTTACATTGAACAAAGAAACTTCGCATAGGAGCGTTACATGGAACAGTGTGAGAAACAAGTAAATGCATAGGAAACCGGGGCTAAAAAACTTGCCCATTGCAAAACATAACAAAACGCAACTTAGTTGATAATCAAATAAATAAATATAACCAGACAGAAATTGGTAACATGCTAATATGTCTAGGATTAACAAGATTAAATTAAGCTAAATACTTAATGAAACTACTAGCCAGATTTTATTAACAAGGTATGAGCTCTTGCGGCGGAATTAGTTAGGAAGGTTAAGGAGTAAGACATGGTACAAAGCGATGGTCATGTTGGTCTATGAAGTGAGCAGAAGTCATCATTCTGGGAATGCTAATTTGAAGAACCATGTTTTGAGTTTTTTTTTTTGAAAGATAGAGGACATGGATCTTGTCGGAGGTCTGGAGGGAGAGCATTCCATTGTGAGGGGCCTGCTGAGGAAAGGGCACATTTTCTGAAGGATGTTTTTGCTGGGGGAACGTATAGAGTACCTAGGTAGGCTCCTCTAATTGGTCTGCTGGAGTGGTGAGGCCTTGGCTGGATGGTAAGCTCAATAGGAGAGATGTTGTGTAAGGCTTTGTGAATAATGGTAAGGACTTTATAGAGAATTCTGTATTTGATAGGAAGCCAATGGAGGTTGTAAAGGATAGGGGAGATGTGATCTCTTTTTTCTGTGATTGTCAAGATCCTGGCCGCTGAATTCTGCAACATCTGTAGAGGTTTGATGGTGTTTGCCGGAAGTCCAAGGAGCAGCGAGTTGCAGTAATCGATTTTAGAGAAGAGTATAGATTGAAGAACAAGGCGGAAGTCATGAAAATGTAAGTGGGGTTTCAGTTTATTGAACTTGGTTTCATTAAGTCTTCCAAATAGGTTTTTTTCAAATTAGAAAGCTAGGATTTGGCTAATACAGTAAGCAAGTCAAGGCTGCTCAGGCAGCTGGAGGAACTGTTGATGGCATAAGTAGCTTGCTGATTACCACCAATGAAGAAGAAATATTTCAGCCTGGGTCTGGTTCTGGTTTTGGGCACAGTTTTAAAATACTTGTGATTACAAGAATGTGATTACAAGAAGCCACTTGTTGAATATTTTACAGACAATCATTAATGGGAAAGTGAGGTCAAAAGCATCTGCATGCAGTCTGCTAATGAAGTGCATAAACAACTCTACTGGCTCTATGCTTAATGACTATGGTCCTTCGTTTTCAGTTTAATATGATTTTTATGGATAAATTCCTGGGGTTTTGCTAAAGTAAAAATTGATTTAAACTGATTCTTACCCTAACTTAAAGAATATGTAGTCCAATATTGCTTTCCACCATCTCCTTCCCTGGAAGACCAATAGTGAGACACACAAGAATGTGGCCCAGACAAAAAAAAAAATGCATCAAAAAAGTAGAAGAGTGGCAAACACACACAAGCTGCAGCTACAACTGCATGCCCATGCCACAGGAGGAAGAAGGAGTTTGTCAGTGGAGGATGGATCTACTGCCAAAGCAGGATCACCACTGGCATTGCATTGGAGGAGGGAGGTCAGAGTAACCACTAGAGCTGCTCTGGAGGATGCCCTATAGTTGCTTTGGGAAGGAAATCCAAAACTGCTACTGGAGCCGCTACTGAGAGAGGAAGCACAAGGACCTCTGGGAGGAGGGGAGAAAGGACAAGAAGGAAGGGACACTGGGAAGGAATCATCAAGATGCTGGGGGGACAGCGGAGGAAGAGGTAAGACACTGGGTGAGGGGGCAAGGAAAGATGCGAGAGGTTGAGGGGAGAGGAAGTTGAGGGTAGAGGAGAAATGCTGGGAAGAGAGGAGCACTGGGGACAAAGGGGACCAGGAAAGGTGGAAAGTAAGGATGATGAAAGAGGGGAGGATTGAAAGGAGATGTTAAGAGAGGAGGAGAGAAAAAGAGAGATGCTAGGAGATAGGGTTGCACAGAGGCACAACTTTTGTTTTTGTTTGTTTATTCATTTCATTGGTAACAATTATTCATTTGGCTTGTTTCAGCCAAAAAAAAAACCCCATTTAGCTTTATTTGTTCTATTCATTCATTTGTTTCTCATTAAAGTCAATGGGGGAAGCAATGCAGCCTATTTGTTTGGTTTTTTTTTTCCAATGCACCAAAACTGTGTCAACATGAAAACATAAGTGGCATGAATAGTCCAAGGACCAAAAATGGAGCAAAATGGTACTAGCAGTGACAGGGGTTCTCCAAGGTACTAAGGAGAAAAGCAGAAGCAGTAAGAGTGGCACAAACTCCAAACAGCATGAGAGAGGCGAAGCAGCATCAAGTGTAGTATGAACTGCTCAAGGCACTATGAAGGAAGAATGAAACACCAAAGTGACAGGAAAACCCTCATGCAAGGTGCAGCAAATGTGCAAAGCACTGGATTGCCACAGCAAGACTAAGAGTCTACATGTGTCATAAGGAAAGGGAATTTGGAAAGAACCTCAAAAAACAGCTGGAGCAATGGAGAAACCACCTAATGCTACCGTGACTGGCTTGGAACAGCAGTGGTGTTGAAGATTGCAGAGTACTCAAGCAAAAAAAGAGTGGCAGCAATGCCCCAAGATATACAGTGAGGGCTGAGACAGGAAAAAGAATGGCATCAAAAGCCCAAGACACCAAGAGGGGAAAATAGTACCAGGAGTGGCATGAAGGACCCATGAGTGGAGCAACAAGTATGCAAAGGATCGGATTACCATTTTAAGATCAAGAATTGGCAAGTACTGTAAGGGAAGGGAATTTGGAAAGAACATGGAATACATCTGATGAAGAAAAGGAACCACCCAAAGATACCAAGTGAGACTTGGAGCAGAAGCAGCAGCATCAGTGACACTGAAGATTAAAATCACATATGGTAGGTGTAAAGCAATGGAGCAAGAAGACTGGCACTGTTTAGCAAACAGAGTTTGAATGCTTGACAGTGGTACACACTGTGTACTGGCTGGCTATACCTGTGTAGTATACTATAGTTATACAGTAAATTACTACATTCAGCAACTCTCACAGTTTGTACAAAAATGTCTCAAATGCACCATATATGTATGTTGATTCCTTGTGCAAATACACAAACTATGATACAGAGAAGAAACATCCAAGGCTCAGGCTAGTGTTCACTGCATATTAGAAGACAAAATTGCAGTGTACAGAGTGAGAGAGATAGACAGTGGCAGGAAAGAGTGTGGGGTATCGCAAACAGCACAAAGGCATCAAAACCCCAAGGTGTAGAAAGTATTGTATTGTATGGTAAAAAGCATGCGGGCATCAAAGGCCCCAATGTGTAGGGAGTATTGTATAGCAAACGCCACAGGGTGTAATGTACAGGGTATCAAAAACAGCATGGAGGCATCAAAACCCCTAAGGGATTGAAGAGTATCAAAAACAGAACAGAGGCATCATAATCCACAAGGCGTAATATTTATTGTGTACCAAACAGCATAGAGGCATCAAAATCCCCAAAGCATCCTGAGATGGGAAAAGAGAACCAACAATAGTTATATGAACAGCCAAAGGCACATAAATAGTTGCAAAGGCAGTGCTAACAGTGGTGTAAATACCCATGGCACTGAAAAATGGCAAAATTATATTGGTAATGGCAGATGTTCCCCAAGGCACCATGAAAAAAGCTGGGAGCAATCCGGGCAGTAAGATTGCTGTATAGTCTGAAAAGAAAGTGGGATATATTTTTTTCTTTTTTTTAACATGATTTATTTTTGAAGACAAGATACCCCAGTATAAACAAGAGAGAAGCAGGCCAGGAGAAATAGGCCAGGATCCTAGAGGGGTGAGAGAAGAAACTTGTAATTGTTTTCTTCTTTACATTTTATTTTGGGGACAAAACATCCCAGTATAACTAAGAAAGAAATAGGGTTAGAGAAGTAGGCTGGAATCTATCAGCATACAACATAGAGGCATCAAATCCCCCCAAGGAGTCTCATCGGGGTCATGGCAGCATGACCCCCAAGGTGTCTTTGTCAGGAGCAGGTCCAATGAAACAAACCGGAAGGTGGTCCCACGTAGCCAAGGCAAAAAAACAGAAGGGACTACCTTACACCGTGGAAAGACTTTTATTAGAATTGCCCGACTCAAAATACAAGCTGTGTTCCGATCGCCAGACAGTGACCCCGTTTTAAAGGAGATGCATTATTGTTAGTTTCTCTCTTCCCTTCCTTCTTTGAGTTTTGCACGTCACTTAGTGAACCCGTCACTGATATACAACTAGTTTATCCTTCATTGTTATAAAGAATCACTGATATACAACTAGTCTATTCTTCGTTGGTCCAAATGTTATATAATGACTCCGGTTTGATATAGACACATATTTTCCTCTTTAAGCGCTACTCTGTAGCGATCTTGACAAGGATAAATTTTCCTTCTGTTGTTTTAAACGTTACATAGTAAGCCTGGTTTCATATAGACACAGTAGCGATCATGGTATATCTAGATATATACAACACAGTCCTCTTTTTAAGTGTCAGCCTTCATAAATATACATAAACCGTGCAATAAAGGAAATGATGTAATGTTTATTTTGGTGCAGTGAAAATAGCCATGCTTTTGATTAATATCGAAATTGGTTCTCTAGTATTTTGTCTCCTTGACTACGTGATTGACACATTTCACAGGAAATGATGTCATAGTTTTTTGGCCCGGTTTGCTTTTGAAGAACTTTATATAAATGACAACACAGCAGAGGACTCTTCTTAGTTGCAGTGCAAGTCTTTGCGAGATGTTTCATTGACTGACAAAGGTAAAGTAGATAGCCCTGAGACTACTTTCTAAAATTTTCTCTTTGTAGAGTTGCTCGTTGAGTATTAGTTATATATAATATAACAACTTAGGGATTAGTAAAGTCAAAGCTTAAGATTGTATTTTAGTTTTAGCGATATAAAATGGTTTTAGTGCTTAAATCTGTTTAGTGTGATTTGTCAATACATTATTGCCTCAGATACCGGGTAGTTTTAATTTTTAATTATTTATCTCTATGGCCATTCATGTCTGTGACGTTATCATTTAGATAGAAGAAGCTATGATTGCACTGATATTTAACTCATTGTTAATAGGTTATTTTCTGTTTTTATAATTTTCAGTTTTTAGATGTGTGTATTATGTCTCTTTCATAGTCCGAATGTGAGACTTTGTTTTTGAAGAACGCCATATAAATGACAACATAGCAGAGGATTTTTCTTAGTTGCAGTGCTAGTTTTTGCGAGATGTAAAGAAAAAATTTTTTTGTAGAGCTGCTCGTTGAGTATTAGTTATATATATCACAACAACTTAGGGATTACTAAAATAACAGCTTAAGACTTTATTTGTGTGTTATACTAAGTTTTAGCGATAAAAAATGGTTTTTGCGCTAAAATGTGTTTAGTGCGATTTGTCAATACAATTTTGTTTTATTTATCAGGCAGTTTTAATTATATCTGCATTGTTGTCATTTAAATGGAAGAAGTTATGAGTGCACTGATATTGAACTTACTGTAATAGTTTGATTGCTGTTTTTATAATTTTCAGTTTTAGATGTGTGTATTATGAATATTATTTATAGTCTGTACGTGTGATTTGATATGCATATGGTTTCTTAATATTATTTATTGATATATTTGTGTATACGAGACTTTCTCTCATTTTATGTTTTTTAATGATCATTTTTATTAACAGCTTTACTGCAACAACTAATGGTCAGATTGATATACTGATATATGTAGCTGTGAGTATACGGTTACAGCATAAAGGTAATGATTTCAGTGTTTTCATATATTTTTTAAAACTATTCTTTAAAACAATTTTTTTTTATAAAAATGATGTTTGTTTTAAATAGTAGTAGGTTTAAAATAGAGTGAATGGGTCACGTTGCACATTAATGATTTAAATATGTATGTTATATATGAATATTATGAGTGTAGACTATTATGGTAGAGTTACATAGAGATGAGCAATCATCCATTTTCTAGCAGATTGTTTATAATTTTTAATATAGAGCATGTTTGTGGTAATATCTATTGTTCTTGATTGTTTTAGCCCCTGATGCAGCCTTTTGGCGAAACTCAGCTTGTATTTTGAGTCGGGCAATTCTTATAAAAGTCTTTCCACGGTGTAAGGTAGTCCCTTCTGTTTTTTTGTCAGGAGCAGGGCAGCAAGGCAGACTGGCAGCAAGACCCTGAAAGTTAAGCATCAGGAAAAGGGCAGCAAGGCAGAGTGATCACGATGCCCAAGGTGTAGCAGGCAGGACATGGCAGCAAGGCAGAGAGGCAACAAGATTGCCAAAGTATAGAGTCAGGAGTAGGACAGCAAGGCAGAGTGCCAACAAACCTCCCAAGGTGAGGCATCATGGCATAGCAACAAGGCAAAGCGGCAGCAGTATCATCAAGGTGCAGAATCAGAGGCAAGACAGTAAGGCAGAGTGGCATCAAGTCCCCCAAGCGCAGTATCAGGTGCAGGTCAGCAAGGCAGAGTGACAGCAATACCCACAGGGTGTAGCACCATAAGCATGGTAGCAAACAATATTCCCTCAAATTTCTGAAAGACTGCATGTGCAAAAATGTTCTTTTTGTGAAACCTTTTAGAAGCCAAGTTCATCTTTGTGCACTAGGAGCCTGTAGAATGCCAATACTATTAGGATTTCTTGTGCATGCTATGTTATGATGTGTGCACAGAGTTTACAACCCTGCATGCTCACAGCTTAGAGGAAACAGTGGCAGCAAGGCAGATTGGCAGGAAGATCCCCATAGTGAAGGGTCAGCAAGGCAGAGAGGTTGCAAGGCCACCAAGGTTCTTTCAGCTTGATTTTCAAGAACAACTTTTCCATCACCTCTGATGGTCCAGCGGGGGTCCGGGAACGACCTCCTGCACTCGAATCGTGTTGCCGTACGGCCGGCGCCATTTTGCTGTACGGCAATATGGCCGGCCATTTTAAGCACTGGATTGCACTGTGTGGTATCATAGAGAGAAAAAATAATTGCTGTTCTCTGCATCTATATCTTGAGTTCACTACCTTGACCCAGTGAGCAGTGCTTCTGTCTCTCTCAGTGAGAGCACTGTAACTGCAACAGTAAAGATAACAATAAGCCCTTTGCAAATGCCAAAATTCTTCTCTTTCCTTCTCTTTTAAACTTTTTCTTTCATACTATGAAAGCTTTCTCTGTGAAATCCAACAGAGAAAACTGAGTTTCCTTATACATGTTCAGACCTTACAGTGGGAAGATAAGAACATAAGAACATACTGGGTCAGACCGAGAGTACATCAAGCTCAGCATCCTGTTTCCAACAGTGGCCAATCCAAGTTACAAGTACCTGGCAAGTATCCAAACATTAAACAAATCCCATGCTATTGATCCGGTAATAAGCAGTGGATATTCCCTAAGTCAACATGATTAATAGAGTTTATGGACTTCTCCTTTTAAACCCAGCTACAATGACTACCTTAACCACATCCTCTAGCAAATAATTCTAGACCTTAATTATGCATTGAGTGAAAAAAAAATTCTCTGATTTGTTTTAAATGAGCTATTTGCAAATTTCATGAAGTGCCCCTAGTCCTTGTATTGTCTGAAAGAGTGAATAACCGATTCACATTTACCTCTTCAAGTTCTTTCATGATTTTATAGACCTCTTATCATATCCCTCCTCAGCATTTCTTCTCCAAGGTGAACAGCCCTAAACTCTTTAGCCTTTCTTCATGGGGAAGCCATTCCATGCCCTTTATCATTTTGGTCACTCTTCTCTATACCTTCTCCACAGGCCGATACAGTAAGGACGCGTAAGAAAGAGTGCGGCAGTGCCGGGCGCACTCTCGTTTGCCACGCGCACAGTTTGGTTCACATACTGCTCGATACAGTATTCAAATGAGACGCAAATGTAAGCGGCGTCTAAAGTGCGTCCATGAAGCGGTAGGCATGCGCAATCCATTTTACTATATAGAGTGGTATACAGCGCCTATACAGTATCCTGGGTGCGTTGGTACCTGTCATTTCAAATGTCATTTGAAATGACATTCCACCAGGAAAGTGGATGGTTCTCCTAAAGACCCTGCTGCCTTGAGCGCCCGGCTGGACATCCAAGCCAGACGTCCGAGGTCGTGGCTTGGACGTCCAGCCGGGCGCTCAAGGCAGGGGGAAGGCCCATGAACGTCTGTCGGCACTGAAGCAAGTACCACACACTAGTTACTCACCAAAATACTCTTTCTTCATGTCCAGCTCCTTCTCCAGTTCCAGGGACTGGCCGCACAGGCTGGTGCGTGGACTGGCCTGCGGCGGGCCGGCGCCGTCAGCCTCAGGGTTACCCGGGGCCCCGTAGCGCGAGTCCGAGTAGCTGGAGCAAGGGCTGACGTGCCGCTGGTCGCAGCCGATGCTGATGCCGCTGTTCCCCTAAAACCCACCCCCGACCCTTTAAATTAAATCCCCCACCCTCCCGAACCCCCCCCCAAATGCCTTAAATTACCTGGGGGTCCAGCGGCACACTAAAACACGGCAACTAAAACCCCCTAAAACCCACCCGACCCTTTAAATTAAATCCCCCCCCCCTCCCGAACCCCCCCCCCAAATGCCTTAAATTACCTGGGGGTCCGTAGCGGCGGTCCATAGCTTAAATTACCTCCGTAGCGGTGGTCCGTAGCTAAATCGGGGGAAGGGGGAGAGCAGGAAAACCGGCACACTAAATCGTGTAGTCTTCAGCCGGCGCCATTTTGCAAAATGGCCACCGCAAAATGGCGGCGGCCATAGACCAAAACGATTCGACGCAGGAGGTCGTTCCGGACCCCCGCTGGACTTTTGGCAAGTCTTGTGGGGGTCAGGAGGCCCCCCCAAGCTGGCCAAAAGTTCCTGGGGTCCAGCGGGGGTCAAGGAGCGATTTCCTGCCGCGAATCGTTTTCCGTACGGAAAATGGCGCCGGCAGGAGATCGACTGCAGGAGGTCGTTCAGCGAGGGTTCCTGACCCTCGCTGAATGACCAGTCAGTGAGGGTCCTGATCGTTAAGACGATCGAGGACACGATTCACATCTCTATTCTCTAGTGTAAAACCTTGAATATCTGTCATAGGCCAGCTGGGGTCACTCATGTAGCATGTTACTGTTGACCCTTCCGAGGGCTGGTATATGAATTTATTAATGTATAAGCTCTGCAGCCATACCTCTGGGTGACCTCCTTAGACAGGGGACTAGAATTTGGCTTTCAAGTGCCACTTAATGCAACGCTGTCATCAAGGCATTGGGACAATAAAAAATGGGACAATGCCATTTGAGATTTTGTGTTATATAAAAATATGTTTCCTGAAAATTAAAATAATTTCCACAAGTATAAAAATCTATTTTCTTTTTTAATGCAGTGCTGAAACAAAGACAGTCATTTATGTAGATTAGCTGCAATACTGTTTTTGTGTTCTTACTTTCACGTAGTCATATATGCAGTCTGTTGAACTTTCTGCTTCCAGAGCAAACGTTGAGAAGGTGAGGTTGAGCTGCATGTTCACAGGTGAAATCATGGTCCAGACACAGTCCAAATTTTTGTCATATTTACCATCAAAGTCAGAGTCAGGAGAGCGAAAGCTGCCGCTTGAATCTGTCAGATAACCACCACACCCTTGCTGAGGTCCTGTTACCGAAACAATAAAAAAAATATTACACTATGTAGGACATCAGATTAAGATGGCATCAGCCTTCTTAAAGTCCCTCTACTGCTTTCAACTACTGAACATTCATCAGCTCCTGTCTTTGGGTGTCTATGCATGAAAGATTGAGTTTTACAAAAAAAAATTTAATTTGCACTATCACTTTCTATCATGGATGAGACAAACTAAAGCAAGGTAGTTCTACTGAAGAAATGCGAGAATATATAATTTCATTGTCACTTAACATTTCCCCGGAATTTAGGGTGTGTCATTTCAGACACTTAGGGGGCAGATTTTAAAAGCCCTACGCATGTAAATCCAGCTGGGGTTACTCGCACTGAGCCTATTTTGCATAGGCCCGGTGACGTGCGCAAGCCCCGGGGCTTTGTGAAAGGGGCGGGGCAGGGGTGGGGGCGGGACCGAGGCCTCCGGCACAGCAGCTATGCCAGGGATCGCGCGCCGGCACTTGGCCGGCGCGCGCAACTTATGGGATAAAGGTTGGGGGGGTTAGGTAGGGCTGGGGGGTGGGTTAGGGAGGGGAAGGTGGGGGAAGGTGGGGTGGGGCGGAAGGGAAAATTCCCTCCGAGGCCGCTCCGATTTCAGAGCGGTCTCGGACGGAACAGGGAAAGCCATCGGGGCTCCCCTAGGGCTTGGTGCGCACAAGGTGCACAAGTGTGCGCCCCCTTGCGCGCGCCGATCCAGGATTTTATAACATGTGCACGGCTGTGCGCTCATGTTGTAAAATCGGGCGTAGATTTGTGCGTGCCAGGTTGCGCGCACAAATCTACACCCGCACGTAGGTATTAACATCCGGCTCATATTTTACATTAAGATTTCAGATTCTTCTTTGTTTTTCTGTTTTTACAGAAAACCATCTTTGCACACCAGAGGGCAGTTTTACATCATGCTTAAGATTTACAGCCTGTCCTAGCTGAGAAAGAAAAGCTCACATCACCAAACTGCCAGATGTACAGGGAGTGAACACAAAAATAAATATTTTGATTGTGCCCTGGTAACAGCTTCAGATGCAGACACGCTGCAAGTTCGAGGTCCTTTCATTGAGATGTAATCAAAGTAACACATGATTACAGTCTGCAGCGCTTTGTATTTTGTCCTTTGGATTATTTGTGCTGGGACAGTTTGACAGCTGAGTGGAAAACCAACTACTGTAGCTTTAAATCATCTGTCAGCATTAGCATGGGGCCTTTACAATTTCATGTTAGATTATTATAGCTGTCTGTTGTAAGTCCATCTCCACTCAGGACTGGTCTTAATTCTTCTATTGTTTATGAAAGGGGAATTAATGCAATATCCAAAATATTCATAACATCCTGTTTCCTAAAACAAATGTTCTTACCAAACGGAAAGGTAATTAAGCAAACAAACCTGCAGCTGCTGTACAGTTCCTGAATAAATTAGTATGTGTTGAAATGATGTAAGGGGCCCATGAAATAAAGTTTAATGAGCATGTCAAGGGCCTTTTTATATGCTAAAAATAGTATGCTATGCAGTATGCCATAGTGTGCATGTTAAAACAGTCTCCTATTACATAAACATGTACGTTGTAACATGAGCACTTACATGTATGTAAATAAGGGAGCATCATATGCAATTGAGGCTTTACTGGGCCTGCAGGAGATAGCATGGTATGCATGCCACATGGGCTCTGTAAAACGGGAAAAGTCAATAACTGTCTTGCACCAGGTACTGATTTTTTACTGGACCTACTGCTTCAGAAAATTCCCCATGCTAGTTAGTCCAAAGTGCAAGCAGGTGTACAGGTGCGCGCATACATTTACATGCGTTTGAAAATCGACATTACACAAGTAAGCCTGTCCTAATTGTGGCGATGATGGTGCCCCTAGTGGCAGGTCCTCAGCGGTGACTTCGGGCTCGGGGCTAATTATCAAGGACTGCTTCCACAAAGTCCTTTATAGCTGATCCCTTCCTGAAGTTTCTCCCTCGAGACAGGCGTAGAGGATAACCATAAGGCAAGGAGGCTATGGGTCAGCACCACTTGTAAGGGAAGGCCCTCTTACAACTAGGCCCCTGAGACCAAACTTCCCTCATTCTCCACTAGAGTAAGGGTCACCTCCCTGGCAGCCCTTTAACATAACATATTACATCCAGGCAGAAGCTTCTTATGTATTGAAGTTTATTAATTAAACCAAACGCCACAGAAAGGAAAACCACTCAACTTAACAAGCATTACCAGCCCAGCATGATTCATTAATCCCAGACACCAAGCTTCTCACTCTGAGTTTCTAGTATACGTTCCTCTGCACAACATGTGGGCCAAGTAGGTTTTTCCCCCAGTACCTTCTACTTCCCCCAAGTATAACATAGTACTGAAACCTCCCCCACTGCAGGAACTTTTCCTTAGGCCAGGTCCTAATTACCTCTTTTCCTCCAGCTGCCTTAAGTAAAACAACTCTTTTCCCTGCTACAAGCTCCCCGGGCTTGTGCAGTCCTAAAACCATTTGTTAGAGCTGACTTAGCTTTTAGTGGAAAAGGTCTGCCTAGGCACCATCCCCCAGCCTCAGGCTTTAGATCTTACTTGCCTTCCCTCCAGCTCTCCTCTCTTATCTCCTCTGGAGGGCTACTCTCTTTATGTTAGATAGAGTGCCCCTCCCTAGGAAGACACCGCCTCTGTGTTTCCCTGCCCCAACCCTTCCTGAGGCTGACTACCAGGGCATCTGGGAAATGTAGTTTCCCTCCTGCAAAGTAACCATACAATTGAGGAAAACACCTCAAAGTTTTACAGCACAGAGACTCCGCTCTGGCTCAACTCATCACACAATTTCACAGCCCTAATTTTCATAGTGGACTTACACACCTAAGACCGCTTTGAAAATTCATGCTAAAGTCTGAGAGTACCTTTTACTCACATATTTTAGCCCTACGTGCACAGTTATAAAATTATCCTCCTTCCGCGGTACAGCATTTGCATGTGTAAGTGGACATGTGGAGATTAATGCTAGTAATTTAAAAATGGTGTAGTGGGAGCTGCTGCACAGTTTAGAAAATACTATGTATTCCTGCTCCAAAAGTATGCATGTATGCTTTAGTATGTGCGAATATTTTCAATGCAAGGAAACACATTCTTTCTCGACCTATTTTATAAACATGCACATGTATATTTTACGTGCAAAATAATTGTGACATTGCATGAATAAACACCCAGAATAAAGTACAGAGGCAGGTATTTTATAAACTATGTCCATATACTGTTTTGAAAATACTTGCACATGTATTCAAAATCACCAGTTTTCCGATACCTCTAACAGATTTCCCAAAACTCCCATGTAAGTCAACTAGGAGGTGCAAAAATGTACAAATAAGTTTGATAATTACAAAATAGCAATTACAGCGAGTACTTCTGAATTCCGTCACAGAATGCTCCAGACCGCCCCTTTTTCCCCTGTAAAATGTACATGCAAAACTGAAAATACGCATGTACATTTGATGTTGTTAAAATAGCACATACACGTGTACATGCTACTTATGTATGGAACCCCTTTCAAAATTCAACTTTCAGTGATCAATTATATTTAATCTTGAGATGTGAAAACATGTTCATAAATCTGGGTACTATATTGAGTTACTAAAGAATGAAGCATCAGCAGTTAATATTGTTCTGTTCTTATTTGAAAATCTGTACCTCAGAAAGCAGTTTTTTCTTCCTCCTGGAAGATGAGAATGTTTAGTACATGTGAACAGCAAATGCAGAAATCCAAGCTTTGGGAATTTTGATTGCAGCTTTACAATTTGGCAAAGATCTTTGCAAATGCCTTGAATGTTCTCCTATGAGCCTTTCCTTGGATGGCACGCAACAGGGCCTGTCTAGCCATTGTTTCCAATGAGGAAGTTGGAAGTGTATTGGTATTTGACGGGGCTGAATAATGCCATTTTGACATCCTGTTAACAGTTGGCTCTTTCACAGTGCTGGAGAATGAGCTCCTACAAAAGCAGCTTAAATGATTGCTTTGTCTCCCAGTTGGAAAAAAAGAATCATTCTGAAGTCACATTTTTGTCAGTGGGTCTCTGATCATATTTGACATTAGGGGCCGATTTACTAAAGTATGATGAAACATTTACCACGTGATAAACACCTTCATATGGACTAAACATCTCTTAAATTCTCTTAAAATGCAATAAATGAAGTTAGTGTGGCCGGGATATCTGCTTCCTCAAGTGTCTCTGTAAATATAATCATTTAATAATATATTTGGGATTTTTAGCCTGCCTTTCTAATTAATGGTCAAGGCGGCTTATAGTATTTTTTTTTTTTTTTTTTAGAATTCAGGTACAATAAGCCCCTTTCTAAAAGAGTTTACAATCTAGCAACAGGAGATAAAGTGAGTTGCTTAAGTTCTTAAGATATGTCAGTGGAGAAAATGGGATTTGAACCCTGTTTCTTAGCCCATTGCTAATAGTCATATATAGTATATGAAGAATAGCAAGCTGATTAATAAAATATAATAAATGCATGATATTTAAGATGGGAAAAAAAACTACCAGAAAATGGCATTAAGTGCTGATTGAATGAGGTAGAAAAGCCCACACCTGACATGAAGGTCAGGTCACTAATGTGGAACAGCAGTAGAGGCAAAGGGGGGTGACGGTGGGGTGAAAAGCAGATTCACAAGAGAGGCAGGAGACGAGGTCTCACAATCGGCCAGGATAGTTTGGCCCTAGATCATTCTAGTGGCCCTATTTGCTAGCAAGTTTAGTTTCGGAGGAAGTCATGACTTTTGGTTATTAAGCAAAGACATGACAAATGAAAGCTCTACAGTTCAGGAGCAATGACCTGCATTTGATTTTCTATCAATTCAGACCTTAGCTTTGTGAAACTGTGCTGAGAAAAGTAGTGGACAATGCCCTCCACACATATTGCATGAGCATAACTGAATTACTGTGAAAGTAAGGAAAAGGCTGCTGGTGTCTGTAAGCAAACATTGTTGAATGCTTTTTTAAAAAACTTATTGGATCCATAGAAACATTAGAAAGGTTTCATGATCCTCTCACACTCATGCAGGTAGAGAAACCCAAAACAAAACTCCTGTGGAGATCTGAGAGACTCGCCTCTTCCGTAAGATGTTTAGCTTGTAGATGTTATTATATTCCATTCGCCCATGTGATAACTGGTTGTGGTAGAAAAAAAAAACATTTTCCAAACCAAAAACATTTATGCAAGCTTTGCATTTCTCAAGTTTTTTCTTAGTTAAACTAAGACAAACTTTACAACCTGCACAGTTATAAAATTACTATTCCTGAGGAGAAATAGCCTAGTGGTTAGAGCAGTGGCCTGTGAACCAGGAGACCAGAGTTTGAGTCCTGCTGTCGCTCCTTGTGACCTTGGGCAAGTCACTTTGCCTCAGGTACAAAAACCTAGATTGTAAGCCCTCTGGGGATGGAGAAATACAGTACCTGAATGTAAACTGGTGTGATATCTCAATTGAGATTGAATGTTGGTATATAAAAATAATAAATAAATAAAAAAAAGTCTTTGGGTAAAAGAGTTTTATGTATAAAAATAAATTTTTCACAAAATTACCTGTCTGAAATGGATATATCATGTGCGCGTAAGTTTTAGCAGACTGAGGGGAGGCATTCCTGGGGCAAAGTTGAGGAGGGGTTTGGATATTAAGGGGATTTTAAGTAGTATGCACGGACATTTTCAAAAAAATGTGTGTGGACAATTTAGCAAGTGTAACTTATGTGGGTAGACATATGTATAAGTCCACTTTCAAAATTGGTGTAATTTTAAACTTATACATGTATTTGCCGACTTTTATATGTGCAGTGTTACAAAATTACCCTCCTTGGATATCCTGTTGCTGTGAGTGACGTGAAGGTGAGTCCCTCTTACTGTGGAGCAACTGGTGGAACCTCGTGGGCAAAGCTCTAAGTTCTGTGTCGTCATCAAGCAAATGAGTCTTTGCACAAGCCAGGCTATGTCAAGTCCAAGAGGCTGCAACTATGGTCAGATCTGAAGAGCTAGACCAGGCTAGGGACCAGACAAGGCTGAAGGACCAGGCTAAAGCTGAGAACTGCAGATGGACGTGGAGGAAGGCTGAGGCTGTAGCTGAAGACAGGCAAGGAGCAAGGCAAAGTTTGTAGCTGAAGACAGACGTGGAGCAAGGCTGAGGCTGCAGCTGAAGACTGGAGCAAGGCTGAAGTCAAGACAGGTGACCTTTTGCTGAAGAAATGCTGGAATATCGGAAAAGACTGTTTATAGAGCAGGGCGCTGTGAAATCATCCAAGGGTGCTACGAGTAATCCACGAGTAATCCAGCATTTACTCTAGGTTTGCTCCAGCGTGAAACGGGCTCCAGATTTATTTATGAATGTAGTATCCCCAGTGTTTTTAACGTGTAAAATAACGGAGCAAAACTGGAACAAAGAAATCTTCCCAATACTAGACTATGCTTGAAGATTTAACAGCGTCTTTTAACTGTCTATTTTTTCATCTGGCAAATAACTCACATGTACTGCTTACATGAATTGCTTTAGGAAAAAATAATTTTACTGTAATACATTATGGAAACATTCTTAGATAACATTCCTGCTTCATTTTTAATTAGTAACACTAGTATGCCTCTCTTCTGGGGTTGATGAAAAGAATTGTTGCAGCTACCATGTGTTAATAGAAGTGAGAGTCATGCGAAGCATAACTGATTCAGTAACCGACAGGATATCCATGGGTTTGGCATAATTAAATACTCTAATTTATAATTCTGAAACTGAGTCATCGTCATGGTCATGAGGCTCAGGGCTCCATGGTCTTTAGGCAATAAATTAGAAAAGAGGAATGTACTTTTCAGAAACTGCCAAGGACCGGAGAAGCAGCAGATCTGGTTTCTGTTGCAGCATTATGTTACACCGGCAGTAACTTTTATAACATCTCAGAACTGTTTAAAAAATGCTATGCTATGTTTTACCTTGACCGCTTTTTTACAAATTTGAATTTGCATAATTTCAACAATATTTTCTTCAAATAATTAATTAAAGAAACAGAAAAAACTAAGCACTTGATACAAAAGAAAGAAAAATCCCTGAACTCCTTTCATCTGTTAAATGCTGTGCTGGCTGGCCGAGAAACCAAGCGGCCAGCCACACTCACACCCCCCCCCCCCCCCCCCCCCGAGCCAGGCTGATCCTCTTTGCGACATTCTGGAGCCATCACTGTTGCCTCCCTCCCGCGAGACGGGGAGGCGACACTGCTGCTATCGCACTGCCTGCCTCAACTTCCCTTAGGTGCACGTGCACTTGGCTTGCCATGGTATTTAAAGAGGCCGCGGTGGGAAAGCTTCTCGCAGCCCTGGATGTCTACAACAGCAGAAAGCCCTATTTAAGGCAGATCCTGCTGCCCAAAGTTTGCCTCAGCAATAGGTCGCACTCTTCAGAGTGAGCAAGTTGCTCTGTGTGTTCCTGCTTCAGTTCCTGCTTCTCCGTGTTCTTGCTCCTGGTCCTGCTTCTTCATGTTCCCGCTCCAGCTCCTGCCCTTCCTTGTCCCGTGTTCCTGTCCCAGATCTGCTCTCCTGTTCCTTGGATGGTTCTTCTGGTTTTTACCCTGGTACGTTCTTCAGATTTTGTCTGTCTCCTGCCTGCCCTGACCGTTGACCTGTTTCCTCGATTTCGTCTGTTTGCTGCCTGCCCCGAACTTTGGCCCATTTCCTGGATTCATCTGTCTGCTGCCTGCCCCTGACCTCGGCCCATCTGATTCTGCTTTCGCCTGTCATCCTCCTGGATTCATCGCTCAGAGACCCACATCTAAGTCCAGCCTGCCCCGGTACCCAAGGGCTCAACCTGCAGGGAACGAGGGTTATTAGTGGTGAAGGTCCTGTTGGGTCTCTGCACCGCTCTGCTCCACCTGCCGATGATGGGGACCTGTGGAGGAGATCTCCTTCTTCTGGTAGCGCCAACCCCGCCTCGGCTCAAGGGTCCACATCACAACAGCTTGCTGAGGCCTTGGACCCGGCCGACCTCTCGGGCCTCCAGGCCATACCAGGTCTGGCTCAGAAGCTTCAGCAGCAATTCCTGGAGATGTTGGTGATGTCTCTGGACTGCATAAACGCCTGCCTCAATGCTCGGAAGCTCCCTCCAACACTCCTCCTCCTCAGGCGGCACCTGGGGCCTCCACCATTTGCCTTCCGGCTTCTCCTAGATATGTCAGTGACCCCACGAAGTGCCGCGGGTTCCTCAACCAGTGCTTTATGCACTTCACTGTGCAGCCTGAACAATTTTCTATGAATGTTGTCAAGACTACGTCCATTCTTTCCCTCCTTGACGGGAAGGCCTTGGTGTGGGCCTCTCCCCTGTGGGAGCGTGTGGACCCACTTCTTCAGGACCTGCAGTGCTTCTTTCTGACTTTTAAACAGATATTCGATGAGCCAGGCCATCTAGCCGCGACGGGGTCGGACATCTTGCACCTTCACCGTGGGTGAGACCCCCTTATAGACTACACTATAGAATTCCGCACCATGGCAACAGAACTCGGTTGGAGGGAGGACTGGCTAAAGAGTATCTTTCTGGAAGGATTGTCCTCATGTATTAAGGATGAACTGGTGTCCAGAGATCTCTCTGAATCCTTGGATGAACTGATTGACCTGACTGGAAGGGTGAACAATTGCTTCCAGCAGCGAGCCCGAGAACTTTGGACTCCGCCTCATCACACTGGCACCATCCTTTTCTCACCCACTCATCACCACTGCCTCTGCTCTGGTACATTCCCGACAAGCCCATGCATCTAGGACGAAGCCCACTGACTTTTGAAGAGAGACAACATGGTCGGGTGATGGGTTTATGCCTGTATTGTATCGGAAAAGTCACTTCCTTGCTCAATGTCCTGAGAAGCTGGGAAACTCCTGAGCCTAGGACCCATTGGGGAGGTGGTCCTAGGCTTCACTAATCCCGCTCCCCAACTTGTGCTTCCTGTGGCTCTTCACTCATGCAGCTGGGAATTTCAGACCCAGGCCCTCATTGATAAGGGAGCAGGAGGGAACTTCATCATGAAGATCCTGGTGGAACACCTGAAGTTACCAAATACCCTGTGGGACAGGCCTCTTGTAATATCCTCCATCTCGGGAGATCCTCTCCCAGAACTAATCACTGAGACCACTTTTCCCTTGCATCTGCACACTGGCTTGCTGCACCTGGATGAAATTACCTTCCACGTGATCGAGAAGGCTGTACACCCAGTCATCCTCGGATTACCGTGGTTGCAACTACATTCCCCCACTATTGATTGGGAGACCCTCCAACTCAGTAAATGGGGTTCCCGCTGCCATCAAGACTGCCTCCTACCCGTCTCACGGCCTCCCATAGTGCTCCTTGCTGCCACCGTTCCGGACCTGCCTCCGCAGTATGCTGACTTTTCAGATGTCTTCTTGAAGGAAAAGGCAGAGATTTTCCCTGAACACCGCCCCTACAACTGCACCATCTTGATCCCCAGCGCTGTCCCTCCATGAGAGTGTATCCTCTGTCCCTTCCAGAAATGGAGGCCATGGCATAATACATTCAGGAGAATCTGGGGAGAGGATTCTTTCGCCCCTCCACATCACCGGTAGGAGCAGGGTTCTTTTTCGTGACCAAGAAAGACTGTACCCTCTGGCCCTGATTCGATTACAGGTACCTCAATGAAATTACAAAGAAGGACTGCTATCCTCTACCCCTAATCAGAGAGTTGCTGGATCGCTTGCAAGGGGCCAAGATTTTTACTAAACTGGACCTTCAAGAAGCATACAACTTAGTCCGCATTAAATCTGGAGATGAATGGAAGATCGTGTTTAACACACGCGATGGCCACTATGAGTACCTGGTCATGCCCTTCAGCTTGTGTAATGCCCCTGCGGTATTCCAGCACATGATGAATGAAATCGTCAGAGATCTACTTTATGTCAACATAGTGATCTACTTGGACGATGTCCTTATTTTCTCAAGGATCTCCACTCTCATCGATAGGATGTGTGACAGGTGCTCCGATGACTGCATGCTAACCAACTTTACGCTAAGCTCGATAAATGTATGTTCGAGCGGGAATCTCTCCCCTTTCTTGGATACATTATCTCTAGCACCAGTTTCCGCATGGACCCAGAGAAAGTGGCCTGCATCCGGACTCTGACCTTGGTTTTGCCAATTTCTACAGACATTTTATTTCCAACTTTTCTTGCTTGGTTGCCCCTCTCACGGCCCTTACTAAAAAGGGTGCTAACCCTAAGGAGTGGCCTGAAGAAGTGCCCTCCACCTTCCTCAGGCTAAAGCAGGCCTTCTTGCAGGAACCATGTCTCCGACATCCGGATCCAACTCATCCTTTTATCATGGAGGTTGACGCCTCTGCCATCGCAGTGGGAGCAGTCCTAGGCCAACTCTCTCCTAAAGGGGCTTTCCATCCTTGCTCCTATTTCAAGGTTCACTCCCACAGAGAGGAACTATGGCATCGGGGATAAAGAACTCCTGGCCATAAAGTTGGCCTTCAAGGAATGGTGCCAATGGCTAGAAGGGGCACAACACACCATTACGGTCTATAATGACCACAAAAACTTAGAGTACTTTCGCCATGCCCAGCGGTTGAACGCCCACCAGGCTCGCTGGTCCCTGCCAGTGGTGCTGGGATCCGCGATTCCACCTTCACCAGTGGACCCTCTGGCTACGCCAGTGCTGCCTTCTACGCTGGAGCTGGGGTTCCATGCCCCAGGCTTCTGCGAGGAATTGGATCGGATGATCCAAGAGGCCATCGGTAAAGCACTTCAGGGCTTCCAGGAGATCACTCCCGGACCCGCGCAGGACCACCAGGGACTTTTGGCAAGTCTTGGGGAACCTCCTGACCCCCACATGACTTGCCAAAAGTCCCTGGTGGTCCAGCGGGGGTCCAGGAGCAATCTCCTGCACTCGGGCCGTTGGCTGCCAGTATTCAAAATGGCGCCAATAGCCTTTGCCCTCACTATGTCACAGGGGCCGACGGTCAGCCCCTGTGACATAGTGAGGGCAAAGGCTATCGGCTGCCAGTATTCAAAATGGCGCCCCTGTGACATAGTGAGGGCAAAGGCTATCGGTGCCATTTTGAATACTGGCAGCCGACGGCCCAAGTGCAGGAGGTTGCTCCCAGACCCCTGCTGGACTTTTGGCAAGTCTTGTGGGGGTCAGGAGGGTCCCCCAAGACTTGCTAAAAGTTCCTGGTGCTCCAGCGGGGGTCCGGGAGCGATCTCCTGCACTCGGGCCGTCGGCTGCCAGTAATCAAAATGGTGCCAATAGCCTTTGCCCTTACTATGTCACAGGGGCTACCGCTGCCATTGGTCAGCCCCTGTCACATGGTAGGAGTACAAGATGGCGCCGGCAGCCGATGGAGGGAGGGCAGGAGACGCTCTGGGACCCCCGCTCTACCACCAGAGAATTTAAGCAAGTCTTGGGGGAGGGTCAGGAGGGTGGGGGGGGGGGGTTGTTTAAAATTGCCATTTCGACGGCCGAATGATTCGGCCATGATTCGTTGTATTCGTGGGAAATCACGATACGTTTCGCAATGCAATGAATACAACGAATCCGGCCATATATGTTGTTGCTTCGCAATACGTTGCAAATGAATGCACACCCCTAGAATCCTGCCTGACAGCCTTATCTAAGCAATAATGGGCTGCAAATGTATGGAGAGAACTCCAGGTCGCAGCCTTACAAATGTCAGCAAGCGGCACCGAACGGAAGTGTGCTACTGTCGTCACCATGGCCCTGATAGAGTATGCTTTCACACGGTCTTGTAACGAAATGCCTACTTGCTCGAAGCAAAAAGAAATGCAGTCCACTAACCAGGAGGAGAGAGTTTGCTTTCCCACAGGATTTCCAAGTTTGATGGCATCAAAAGACACCAACAACTGAGTGGACTTCCTGTGGGCTGACATGTGATCTAGATAGAAAGCTAAGGCACGCTTATAATCTAAGGAATGCAAAGCCTGTTCTCCTGGGTTTGAATGGGGCCTGGGAAAAAAGGTAGGTAGGATAATAGAATGGTTAATATGAAATTCCGACACTACCTTCGGTAAGAATTTAGGGTGCGTGCAAAGCACTACCCTGTCTTGCAGAATTGTAGTGTAAGTCGGGTAGGTAACTAACGCCTGCAACTCACTAACTCTGCGAGCGGACATGATCGCAAGGAGAAATATTACCTTCCAGGTAAGATAGCATAGATCACAGGAGTGGAGAGGCTCAAACGGAGGTTTCATGAGCCATCCCAAAACCACATTAAGGTCCCAAGCAGGGGTAGGAGGGCGCAGTGGAGGTTTTAAATGGAGCAAGCCTCTCATGAAACGTGATACTAAGGGTTATGTTGAGATGGAGACATCTCCTATACCCTTATGGTACGCAGGCACTGCACTTACATGCACCCTGATAGAGGACGTTTTTAGGCCTAACTCTGACAGGTGCCAGAGATAGCCCAGAAACCTCGCAGTGGAACAAGTGAAGGGGTCTATGCCATGGAAGTGCAACAGACCGTAAACCTCTTCCATTTAGAGCGATAAGACCTTCTCATTGAAGGCTTTCGTGAAGCCACCATGACTCAGGATACTGACTCTGAAAGGTTAAGAGGTTGGAGTATTAACCTTTCAACATCCAGGCCATCAGAGACAGAGCCTGGAGGCTGGGGTGATGCAGGTTCCCTTCGTTCTGAGTTAATAGAAAGGGATCCTTCCCCAGAGGAAAGTGCCTGCGTACTGATAGGTCCTGGAGGATTGGAAACCACACCTGGCATGGCCAGTGGGGAGCTATCAGGATCATTAGTCCCTTGTCCTGCCGGAGCTTCACGAAAGTCTTTAAAATGAGAGGAAGTGGAGGGTACGCATAAAGGAGACTGCTGGACCAGGAGAGGGCAAAGTCATCTCTTGGGTATGAGTGGTGATTGCGAATAAGAGAGCAGAAGTTGTCTACTTTGTGGTTGTGGACCGACACAAAGAGGTCTATGCAAGGGTAACCCCAGCATTGGAATATCGTGTTGAGAGACCATTTGTGCGGATGGAATGTGCGACTCAGCTTGTCTGCCAGAAGATTGTCCACTCCCAGCAAGTAGGTTGCTTTGAGGAACTTCGAGTGGGAAAAGGCCCATGCCCATATCTGTGCAGCTTCCTGACACAGGAGGTAGGAGCGTGTTCCCCCTTGTTTGTTGATGTACCACATCGCAACCTGATTGTCGGTTTGAATCAGGATGGCTTTGTTTGACAGGCAACCCTGAAAGGCCTTGAGGGCATATCTGATCGCCTGGAGCTCCAGGAAATCTATCTGGTGTTTGGCTTCCTCTGGAGACCAGGTTCCCTGAGTCTGCAGGTCGCCTACATGTGCACCCCACCTAAGGTTGGATGCATCTGTTGTTAAAGTAATTTGAGAATCTGTAGCCTGAAATGGAAGGCCTTGAATGAGATTGGAGTGGTGTATCCACCAGGCTAGTGACAGACGGAGCTGTTTGGTAACCTGGATAATGCTGGACATTGGCTGACAAGCTTGAATCCACTGGCATTTTAGGGTCCACTGCATCACTCTCATGGCTAGACGAGCCATCAGTGACATGCACCGAGGATGCCATGTGACCCAGCAGTATAAGGAAGTGACAAGCAGTTGACGATACTTGAGTCTGTAGTTGATGTGCCAGAGATGTTATTGTGAAAGAGCGATCCTGGGGGAGTAAGGCTTTCGCCTGTATAGTGTTTAGGTCGGCCCCTATAAAGGATAGGGTTTGAGATGGAACTATCTTGGATTTGGGATAGCTGATTAGAAACCCTAAGGAGATCAGGGTTTTGATAGTGAGACACAGGGAGGTTAGAGCACCCTGCTGAGTCGGAGTCCTTATCAACCAATCGTCAAGATAAAGGTAGACAATAGACATGCACACCCTGGTTCCTGAGGAAGGCTGCGACCACCACTGGGCACTTGGTGAATACTCTTGGAGCAGACGCCAGGCCAAATGGAAGTACACGGTACTGGAAATGACGAGGGCCGACCAGGAATCGCAGGTACTTGCGATGTGATGGAGTAATTGAGATGTGTGTGTAAGCGCCTTGGAGATCTAGAGAGCATAACCAATCTCCTCTTTGTAGCAGAGGAAGTAGAGAGCCCAAGGTAACCATTTTGAATTTTTCTCTCTGTAAAAATGTGTTTAGGGCACGGAGGTCCAGTATTGGATGTACACCACCTGACTTTTTTGGTATTAGAAAATACAGGGAATAAAACCCCTGTCCCTGCTGAGAGAGGGGCACTGGCTCTATTGCTCGTGATTTGAGGAGGGATGAGACTTCCTGTTCGAGCAAGGTAGCGTGGTCAGACGTCTTCCACGTCAGCCTAGGTGGAGAGTCCACTGAAACAGTCAGGAAATTTAGGTGGTAATGCGTATTCACTGGTCTGTGGTGACTGACTGCCAAGTGGTGTTGAAGTGGCAGAGTCGACCGCCGACCGGTATGGATGAAAGAGGAGGTTGGCTTACACTCTCTAGGAAGGAGTCAAAATCCTGATGCTGGTCCAGTCTGAGAAGTTGGCTGAGACTTTTGAAGCTGAGACTACCTGGATTAACCTTTCTGGTAAGGTCTGGAAGGGCGTCCTCTAGCAGCCGGAGGATAAAATGTTTTTTTTGGCTTGTAGGTAGGCTGCTTAGAGTCACGTCTGAAAGTTCTCTTAGGGATGGAAGGGAACTCAGACAGCACAGAGGAAAGCTGGCGTAGTGTCTCATGGTGATCCTTCAATTGTGCCATGGTCTCTCGGATCTTTTCCGCAAAAGGTTATCTCCAACACAGGGTAGATCTGCTAGCCTGTCTTGGACTTCTGGTCTTAAGTCTGAGGAATTAAGCCAGGCCCATCTTCTTGCACTGATTCCCGCTGCAGATACTCTGGAGGCCATGTCGAAGATATCATACGCAGTGCGGACTTCGTGCCTTCCAGCATCCAGACCCTTTTGAGCCAGAGCATGACGTTGAGTCTGGAGTTGTTCTGGTAGAGAATCAGAGAAATCCTGGATTCTTTTAAAAAGATCCCTGTTATACTGGGTCATGTATAACTGGTAAGAGGAAATGCGAGATATGAGCATTGAGCCGTGGAAGACACGCCTTCCAAAAGCATCCAGGGATTTTTGTTCTTTTCCTGGAGGTATGGAGGAATGAGGTTTTGAACGTCATGCCTTCTTTTGGGCTGATTCAACAACCACAGAATGATGATCTAACTGTGACTTCTGGAATCCAGGAGCTGACCGCACAAGAGAGGTAGCATCTGTCTTGTGGTTAACAGGTGGGACGGAACATGGGTGTTCCCAGTTTCTCTTCAGAAGATCAAGCAGGATTTCATGAATAGGGATAGACATGACCTACTTACTTACTTATTTATTTATTTATTTATTTATGTATTTAAACTCTTTTAATATACCGATGCTCGACAAATATCTTATCGTATCGGTTTACAGCAAAACCAGGGATAACCAATTAAAATAGAAGAAAAGTTACAAAAAGCAAGGTGAAGAATTCAGGACAATTAAGAGAGTAAGAGATAGCTTAACATAGCGCTACAATAGCGTAGGGTAAATAACAAGCATCTTAAATGGTAACTAGGTCACTGACCTGAAAGGAACAGAAACAGTTTTACAGGTAAGGGGAGGGAAGGTGACAACTGTCAGTGGCAATGACGGCTGGACGGGAGTGGAAAGGGAAGGAGGTCAGGGAGGGAGGAGGGAGGGGGAAATACTTAGGTTCATCAAGAATACTTAGGAGCATCAAGAAACTGGAGTACCTCCAGCATCTTGTGCCTAGAGTCTTCTTCTGTCTGAAGTTGGAAAGGAATGGTTTCAGACATTTCCTTGATGAAATTAATGAAAGACAGATCCTCTGGTGGAGAACGTCGACTTTCATCCAGGGGAGAGGGCTCTGATGGTAGATCATCTGTATCCTGGGACATATCATTTGTCCAAGGATCATAGTGTTGATTTCCAGCACTTAGAGGGTCTCCAGTAGGGAGAATAGGTGCTAATCCTGAGGGACCAGGCCAAGGCATCGGAGGTGGCACCAAGGGCATCGATGGAGGTACCGACGGCATCGAAGGATGCATCGATGGCATCGATGGAGGAACCGACAGCATCGATGGAGGCACAGAATGGTTTGGTGATATTGATGGACGAGTCGGTGGTAAAATGCCAGAAGGTGGAATGGGTATCGGTGATTCCTCATCATCCGATGATAATGGAATCAGCGTAGAAGGCACTGGAGGTACCGGTGCTCTCGATTCCAACAATGGCAGGGCACCGATCAATGCATCCAGTCTTCCCAGTAGCGGTGCGAGGGCTATGGGAATCGGATCAATGACCGGCTCGGGCACCGGTACCGGTGTCGATGGAGGCTGGAAGCCTTGGGTAAAGCCATGCTGACTTTGTTTCATTAAACCATGTCTTTCTATATGTTCTGTGATTTTGATATTTAGAACAATTTCCATTATTTTTCCTGGCACTGAAGTCAGGCTAACTGGTCTGTAGTTTCCGGATTACCCCTGGAGCCCTTTTTAAATATTGGGGTTACATTAGCCACCCTCCACTCTTTAGGTACAATGGATAATTTTAATGATAGGTTACAAATTTTTACTATTAGGTCTGAAATTTCATTTTTTAGTTCCTCCAGAACCCTGGGGTGTATACCATCCGGTCCAGATGATTTACTACTGTTCAGTTTGTCAATCAGGCCTACCACATCTTTTAGGTTCACCATGATTTGGTTCAGTCCATCTGAATCATTACCCATGAATACTTTCTCCGATATGGGTATCTTCCCAACATCCTATTCAGTAAACACTGAAGCAAAAAAATAATTTAATCTTTCCGCGATGGCCTTATCTTCTCTAATTCCCCCTTTAACCCCTCAATCATCTAACAGTCCAACTGACTCCCTCATAGGCTTTCTGCTTTGGATATATTTAAAAATGTTTTTACTGTGAGTTTTTGCCTCTACGGCCAGCTACTTTTCATATTCTCTCTTAGCCTGTCTTATCAATGTCTTACATTTAACTTGCCAACGCTAATGCATTATCCTATTTTCATCCATTGGATCCTTCTTCCAATTTTTGAATGAAGATCTTTTGGCCAAAATAGCTTCTTTGACCTCCCCTTTTAACCATGCTGGTGACTGCATTGCCTTCTTTCCACCTTTTTAATGTGTGGAATACAACTGGACTGTGCTTCTAGGATAGTATTTTTTAACAATGACCATGCCTCTTGCACACTTTTTATCTTTGTAGCTGCTCCTTTAAGTTTTTTCTATTTTTCTCATTTTATCAAAGTTTCCCTTTTGAAAGTTTAGCACGAGAGCCGTGGATTTGCTTACTGTCCCCTTTCCAGTCATTAATTCAAATTTGATCGTATGTTCCCTATTGCCAAGTGGCCCCACAACCGTTACCTCTCCTCTCCTCTCAGCAGAAGAAGTTTCAGGAACAGTTGCACAGCACACTGGAACAAGGCCCTACCAAGGATGACATCTTCATCCAAACACATTGGGAACAATTTAAGTCTGCTCTCTGACATCTGCATCTGGACTATTAGGTTTAATCACAATAGAACCAGTATTGGTTAAATGCTAATGAGAGAAGGGCAACCAAAATGATAAAGGGGATGGAACAGTTCCCCTATGAGGAAAGGCTGAAGAGGTTAGGGCTGTTCAGCTTGGAGAAGAGACGGCTGAGGGGAGATATGATAGAGGTCTTTAAGATTATGAGAGGTCTTGAACGAGTAGAGGTGAATTGGTTATTTACACTTTCAAATAATAGAAGGCCTAGAGGGCATTCCATGAAGTTAGCAAGTAGTACATTTAAGACTAATTGGAGAAAATTCTTTTTCACTCAATGCACAATAAAGCTCTGGAATTGGTTGCCAGAGGATGTGGTTAGTGCAGTTAGTGTAGCTGGATTCAAAAAAGATTTGGATAAGTTCTTGGAGGAGAAGTCCATTAACGGCTATTAATCAAGTTTACTTAGGGAATAGCCACTGCTATCATAGAAACATAGAAACATAGAAGTGACGGCAGAAGAAGACCAAACGGCCCATCCAGTCTGCCCAGCAAGCTTTCAAACCTATTTGTTTTCATAATCTGTTACTCTGACCGCTGAGGTCAGGGCCCTTATTGGTAACTATTTGGTTCCAATTCCCTTCCACCCCCACCATTGATGCAGACAGCAGTGCTGGAGCTGCATCTAAGTGAAGTATCTAGCTAATTGGCTTGGGGTAGTAACCGCCGTAATAAGCAAGCTACTCCCGTTTGTTTACCCTGCATGTGCAATTCAGTCATTGTTGGTTGTCTGAATAAAAATCCTCTTTACTTAATTCCCTCTGTTGCTGAAGCAGTGAGCTGCGCTGGATACTTATTCCATGTCAAGTATCATGCGTAATTGATTCGGGGTAGTAGCTACCGTAACAAGCAAACTACACCCATGCTTATTTGTTTACCCAGACTATGTAATTCATTCCTTGTTGGTTGATGCTGAATATAAATCATCTTTTCTTCATTCTCTCTGCCGTTGAAGCAGAGAGCTATGTTGGATGTGCATTGCAAGTGAAGTATCAGGGTTAATTGATTTGGGGGTAGTAAGCGCCATAACAAGCCAGCTACTCCTATGCTTATCTGTTTACCCAGACTATGTAATTCATTCCTTGTTGGTTGATGCTGAATGTAAATCATCTTTTCTTCATTCTCTCTGCTGTTGAAGCAGAGAGCTTTGTTGGATGTGCATTGCAAGTGAAGTATCAGGCTTATTTGATTTGGTGTAGTAACCGCCGTAACAAGCCAGCTATTCCCATGCTTATTTGTTTACCCAGACTATGTAATTCATTCCTTGTTGGTTGATGCTGAATGTAAATCATCTTTTCTTCATTTTCCCTGCCAAAGGAGAGAGCTTTGCTGGATGTGCATTGAAAGTGAAGTATCAGGCTTATTTGATTTGGGGTAGTAACCGCCATAACAAGCAAGCTACTCCCCGGCTTTTTTGTGGATGCAAATCCTTTTTTCCACATTTCCTCTTCCGTTGAAGCATAGAGCAATATTGGAGTTGCATTAACTGTGTGTATGTTTATTGAATAAGGATATTAATCTCCAACCATCATTCCCGCAAGCAAGCCACCCCATGCCTCTTCTCTTCATTCACATCCTCTAGACTTTATGGATCCACAGTATTTATCCCACACCCCTTTGAAATCCTTCACAGTTTTGGTCTTCACCACTTCCTCCGGAAGGGCATTCCAGGCATCCACCACCCTCTCCGTGAAGAAATACTTCCTGATATTGGTTCTGAGTCTTCCTTCCTGGAGTTTTAAATCGTGACATCTGGTTCTGCTGATTTTTTTGCAATGGAAAAGGTTTGTCATTGTCTTTGGATCATTAAAATCTTTCAAGTATCTGAAAGTTTGAATCATATCACCCCTGCTCCTCCATTCCTCCAGGGTGTACATATTTACATTCTTCAATCTCTCCTCATAAGTCATTCTATGAAGACCTTCCACCTTTTTGGTCGCCCTTCTCTGGACCACCTCCATCCTGTCTCTGTCCCTTCTGAGATACGGTCTCCAGAACTGAACACAGTACTCCAGGTGAGGCCTCACCAAGGACCTGTACAAGGGGATTATCACTTCCCTTTTCTTACTCGATATTCCTCTCTCTATGCAGCTCAGCATTCTTCTGGCTTTAGCTATCGCCTTGTCACATTGTTTCGCCGACTTCAGATCATTAGAGACTATCACCCCAAGGTCTCTCTCCTGCTCCGTACATATCAGCCCTACTCCCCCCATTGAATCAATTGCATCAGTAGCATGGGATCTTCTTAGTGTTTGGGTAATTGCCAGGTTCTTGTGGCCTGGTTTGGCCTCTGTTGGAAACAGGATGCTGGGCTTGATGGATCCTTGGTCTGACCCAGCATGGCAATTTCTTATGTTCTTATGAGCTGGAGCCGAAGAATGAAGATGAGGTGGAGCTGAAGAATGAAGATGCTGGCAACTCACACTACTAAATGAAGAAGGTGGACCTGTTACTGATGTGAGAACTGAAGGAGGCAAGGGCCTTTAATAAGCCAGTGGCTGTAGCATCATCCAGGGGGACCGCGGGGCTATTCCCACCACGGGCTCTTTAAATTAAACTATGTTGTGCATGTGCGTACCTAAGAGGAGGCATGGAGGAGTGCGGGAGTGGTGGCATCCTGCCATAAAGAGAGCAGTCGGCCAGAGGAATGGGGGCAGGAGCGGCGACATGAGCCATGCGTCAGTAATGTCCTGTCATGTTCGTTGGGCCCAGAGGTAGGAGCAGCATTCCATGGGGCAACCCATGGCCACCAATCATAAGAGCTAGTACCTAACTGCCCAGATTCTTCCCATTACCCACTTACAAAATGAGGTGTTTTATACAGTGGCCAGAAATCCAAGGCCCCTCAAATGTCTCTCTGATGCTAGAGTCTCCTCCTCTCCTCTGCTTAATCTGCTCTGCTGTTCTCGAACATTGGGGCTGACTGCTTTGCTGCCAAAAATCTAGGATCAGCCCTAGTCCTTTTATAATGCTTTTCCATGGAATAAACAGCGAAGATTACGTGTTCATTGCAAAATTACATATTTGTTGATTTCTTCTCCCTTTCCATGGGGGTATAGCACGGTGTTTCAATATGGGGCTGTATTCGATTGGCCTATTTTCCATATGATGTTTTTCATTATTAGTTCTGCAGCATCACCAGCAGATCGATATCTGGCAATCAATTCATCTATGGTCTCAGCCCAATGGCTATTTACCCGGTTCCAACTTGACTGTATGTTTGACTTTAACAGTGTCTATTTACAGCAAACAAGTTACAGTCAAAAAACAAAAACAAACCAAAAAAAACCCAAAAAACTGGAATCATTGAAAAATTGTCTCTCAGCATGGAAAATCTCCCAAAAAATACAGTCTTTAAGTTTCAAAGAGGGAGAAGCCTTAAAAAGTATTCAAGATTTTAGGGACTTTTGGTTCATAAATGGGACACATCAAGGCTTCCCTATCTTCCTGTCTCTTTCCTATCAATTAATTAATCTCCCCCCAAAATTTACCATAACAAAACCAGAGAGCTTTTAGAGTACCCTTTCTCCTCTGAATTTTTCAGATGAATTATCTCTGTGTGACAGAATGTTATTTCATCCACAAGTTACAAGGTTCTGGTAGTTTTTACATTTAACTCCAAATCTGGCTTCCAGATCATGCTAGAAGGAAATCAACCTCCAGGACTACCATGCTGATGTGCATTTCTGCTTATCATCACATTTAAGGATTCAAGTCACCACAGATCTGACTTTATATAATTGATGATTTCTCCAGTTGTTTTGTTGGATTGCTTTTTATCTGAATCAGGTGATCAATCACTTTCTAATGAAGACAGCTAAGGAAAACTCTTCTTTATGGTCTCATGACACCTCTCTCTTAATGAGAATAATGAAATTAGGAAAATTTTATTTTTAAGTATGAAGGAAAGAAAGCATAAGGAGGGATATTTTCAAAAGAATTTCTATGGGTAAAAACAGTGTTTTAAACGCACAGAAACAACCATTTTACCTAATTCACTGATCAGGTTTTATACACTTTTGCTACAAAATGCTATCTTATTATGTAAACTGGTGGCAATAGCAATTAGCAAGCATGTTATTAGAACATACATGAACACACAGTCTAAAGCTTAGAATATTTTAGACTTTCAGAGACTAAGATGTCAATGTAACACTGACCGAGATGTTTCAGTGCTGAGATTTTTTATTTGTACTTAAGGATGCAGTTCCATCTCTGAATTTCAGTTATTTTCTGTTTTAATTGTAGTTAATCCTCTCAGTCCTGCACAGGGATTAGCACATAGGTCAGGAGAGGAAAATGGTGCACATAGATTGCATTTTTCAACACTATGCTTATTATTTTCCTTAGAAAAAAATATGCACACAAATGGGAGGTGCAAAAGTCTGCAGGTACACAGTTTCAAAGTTCACATATGCATGTTCTTTCTCTTTGAAACATGATGAAAAGTCCATGGGGATGAAATACCCGCCTAGTCCCAGTTCATATAATCTGAAAATTTCCCTCTTAAAGACCTGTTGATCCCCGATGAATGCTGGGGCTCCCAATGGGAAAATATCAGAATCTTCTATCAAATAGCTTAAAGGGTTTCTTGCAATTATGGTCCTTCTCTTGTCAAACTGAGATGTTATTTGTAAATTTTATTTCAGTATGTATTTTTTACAGCCCTTGCTGCAAAAGTGCAAATATACATCCATGGGCAATTGCAGATTACCTTTAGCAATTTCTATGGAAGTCCACTGACCCTGCAGCCAGTCACATCTGGCTCAGTGGACTCCCATAACTGGTCAGACTTTTACAGTAGATGCCCCATTATATGTCTCTTTAGATGTTGTTTGAACAGAATCACACCTTATGAGCTGTCTGAATTGCACTGATATTGGGGGAAACTTGATTACATTCCTTATAGATCTAATCTAATACAATGCAGTAAAGCAATATGAAGAAGGCAGGAGAAATTCAGTGTTTATGCGGTTAGAGTATGAGGATTTAGGGAAACTGCTGGATAGTTCAGTGCCTCCAGTACTAGTGCTCCAATACTCCTTTCAAAGGTATACATGCGTCAGGTGACCAATAGATAGTGTAGCACAAATAGTATTGCACCAGCATATACCTAAACTGTATACATTAGTCCCAGTATGTTAAATTGTGTAAAAGCAAAATGGTAATGATCTTTGGCAGAGCAATTAATTTATATTGTGCAGGCTCAGTAAATTAGCACATATGATGGTTTTCTTGCTACTGATACAAGCATAACTCCTTGTTTACCTATAATTGACTCTTCCTATTGTGTCCACATTAGAGCAGCAGTCCTTAGTAGTATCATTACTGTATTTTGTTTAATGTTATTTCCACTCCTACTAACAGAATATAATTCATAAAGTAATTAATTTAGGATCGCCCGACCTGAGTTAAGGAGTGCCAGCACCAGTCAAGCTCAGTGCCACAGCACACAACACATTGCCAAGTGTCTTTATGAGGGTTTCACATTCAGCTTTTTGATCCCTTTCCATAGGCCCAGCACACTCACTGACACAACATGTCAGTGGTGGGGGCAATCAGCGGGATTTCTGCCAGGATGCCTGGTGTGATTTCCTTACTCAGGGAGCTTGTCTTGCGGTGTTTACTTACAGTATTACTTTCTGTGCCTCGCATGTTCCGGGGTGAAGAACACCATTACTGACGCTCTTTCCCATTTCAAGTGGTCCTATTTCAGATACCTGGTGCCATCTATTGGCACATAAGGGACCCCATTGCCCCCCCGGAGGTATGAAGATTTGGTCCAACCTTTCCCAGATCACCAGAAGATGTTACATCAGAGCCCTCTCCGAGTACCAAGTATTTGCCAGACACACAGGCCCTAGGCAACTTACTCCCCATATCCTTTTATGGAAACAAGAGTGAATATCTAGATCACCAGTAGCTTCTAGTTGGCAGGGATTGGTTTTTTTTTTTGCCAAACCAACAGCAGGCAGAACTCAGCCAATGCATTTGCCATACAGAAAGTGATGCATGGGTGGGCTATCAAGACCTGTATGAGCAGGGAGAGGTCGGGGGAGTGACTCTGTGTACATATATGCCTTTATTCCTGGTGATTTTTTGACAGGCCCTTACTCTAGTAAAAGTAAAAGAATCTATCACCCTGTGCCTCATCTCTAATCCTGTTAGATACATGTTAGATATCTGTTTTCCTGTTTTTGAATAAATTTTGAAAAATAAAATATGTAATGCAGATGTACTTATCTATCTTTACATAATAAATCATCAGAAAACCATTAATAGAAAAACAGACAGTTTAGATGATAGAAAAATATTATGGCTATCAGTAGATAGTTTTCTCTTTTTTAACTCCACAAAACAATTTCAAAAGGCATGAGGTTCTGTGGGAATGTTATGTTTGGCAAGCAATGCAGTGCCAGCCCAGACATTTTTCTCATGCCCTGCTAAATAAAAAACAAACATTGTTATGAGTAGGGTTTATTGAGTCAGGCAAAAACGATATTTGCACTCTCATGGAAGCCTTTTTTTTTTTTGTTTTTGAGTTTAGGATCTACAGAGAAATTATGGTCTAATTCATCTACTAAATAGTTCCAAAAATTGATAAAAGTATTAAATACTTCACTAAATTTGTATCTTATCATAAGTAAAGTAGTGTGCTTGCCATGTTAGTCCGCTTAGACATGTAGAAGTCAAAGTCAGTAAACAAGCTGTAGGGGATACCTCTTCATTGGACTAACTTAATACATGTCTGACTAGCTATTTCTTTTTTTTTCTGACCTGCACTGATGTGATGAAGGACGTATAACTCTTTGGGAGTAATATTCAGCCTCTGCCCACCTTGCAAGGTTAGCCAGATAAATTGATCCAGCTAACTTTGGCATGATATTCAGCAGTTCAGTTGCACCATGGAATATACTTGACTATCAAAATTAGCCAGACAACTTTATCTAGCTAAATTTAGGATTACTCTATGGCCTTTCCAGAGTTAACCAGGTAAGTTATTTGGCTGATTCTGAATACTGGAGTTCTGGCTAACTTATCTCCACCCCGAAACGCCCCTGCATTATCCGGCTAAATTTTTAACTGGATAATGAGTTATTCAGCTAAACTTTAGCTGGATAAGTGGTGGAAATATTCAAAAGTCAGTATTTAGCCAGATAACTCACAAGCTATCAAGTTACATGCTGCTGAATGTGGATCCCTTTACATCTAATCACAATGTACTGAGCTAGTCCATCAAAGAGAGATCTATAACTTATTGTTGAGCTTTATTTTAATTTGAAATCAACTCATTGTGTGATCAATCCATACTCTACTTGAGTGATCAAGGCAATGCAAGAAGAGCATGCAAGAAGAGCATCTTATGATTATCAATTCTTCATTGGTGGTCATCCATCCCATTCTTAAAAACATCTCTAGATGCTTCATATCCTAGAAAATATAGGCCCATATGGAATCTTCCTTCTTTGAGAAAAATAATTTAACAATGAATGGTGGAACACCACTAAGATTTCTTGTAGAATTATGAAATTCTTGGCCTTTTCCAATCCGGCTTCCATAAAGGCCATGTTAATCTCTTTGCTTGATTGCTTGTGACAGGAGCTGGATGGAGGGGGAGCAGTCATGTTGGTGTTACTAGATTATCCTCCACCTTTGATACTTCTGGCCATACCATTATGCTGGCATACTTGACAGGAATTGGTCTTTATGTTAGGTTTGCTGCTCGGAGTTAGCAATCTGTTAAGAGTTAGACTGCGGAGTTAGCAAACTGTTAAGGTTGATCCTCCCTAGGGGAGGAGTTAGCAGTCTGTTAGGAATCTCCGTACGGAGTTAGCAATCCTGTTGAGCTTTGCTCCCCCAGAGGGGAGGAGCTAGCAATCTGTTAGCGACTCTGCTAGGGTTAGCAGTCTGTTGGCAACTGTTATAGAGTTGCTCCCCAGAGGGGAGAGGTCAGCAACCATATAAGATCTGTTCTTCCAGAGGGGAGGAGTTAGTATCAGTTATGGATCTCCGCACAGAGTGGCAACCTGATATACGAGAGTTCCCCTGAAGGGAGGTGTTGGCCATCTGTATGGTTCCTGCTAAGAAGTAGCAATTGGTTATGATACAGTTCCTGAGGAAGGAGATATTAGCAACAGTTGAGGGTTAGACTGCAGGGTAGCAGTTTGTTGTACTCAGCTCTTGAAGTGTGAGAGATGTAGAATGGTGAATCCTTGGGCCGATGGCAGATGACAGTGCCCCCAGGAGGATATCATAAGAGGGACCACCGACTAGGTTGGAGTATGGAGACAGACACAGATAGTTCTTTATTAGACAGGTAGTAGAACCACCAGAGGTGGCAGTAGTGAGCTGATGTGCCCGGCAGGGCTGAAGTCCTTCAGATCCTGGAACTTCTATCTCCGGGTTTGCTGAGCTGTAGAGAGAGACTCATAGATAGTGAGTAGACAGGGTATGCTGGATACATAACCAGAAGTAGATGATACACTCACATAGATTAATAAGAAGGCTCAGTAGCTGGAGAGAGTTAGGCCCTCGAGGAGCGAGTACCTGGTTCCAGGGACAGCTCTGAGAGAACGATGGTAACTCACAGTTATCTATCTCTGTAATGGTTTCTTAGGCAAAAGAGAATAGTTAGTATATTTAGGAACAGGAGCCTCTAGGCGAGTACTGGTTCCTATATGCAAACTGAAATAAGAACTCACAATATCTGTATATGAAATAGCTTCTGAAATAGAAGAGAGTCTTCGGAAGGTTTTAGGAACATGGGCCCTCGAGGAGTGAGTACCGGTTCCTATCTGCAATCTGTAATAACAACTCACGATCTCCGTACCTGCGATAGCGTCTTAGACAGAAGAGAATCTTCAGAGTTCTAGGAACATGGGCCCTCGAGGAGTGAGTACCGGTTCCTATCTGCAACTGGAATAGAAACTCACAATATTCATGTCTGTGATCGCTTCCAGGCAATAGGGAGTCTTCTGAGCGTTCAGGGACATAGGCCCTCGAGGAGCGAGTACCAGATCCCGTCTTAGCAATCTGAAAACAAGAAGACAGAGCGTGGCCCCCGAGGAGTGGGTACCCCTGGTAAGTTCGAAGAGGCAGAGCAGCAGAGAATGAAGCGGGTCGAGATGATCCCCGCAATCAATCCCTTGCTAACTCGATTCGTAAGCGTAAGCAAAGACCTTTTATGTTGGAAGCGGATGACGTCACTATGGGGGGACGGCCCTGAGGTTCGCGCCCTTGCTGGTACAAACTTCGGAGCATGCGCGCGCGCCTACGTCATCATGAACATGGCAGATCTGCAGCATCAGGACAGCCCGGGGACTCCAGGAAGAAATGGCGAGGAGAAGCCGTGGCAGCAATTGTCCATCAGACCCAAAGGGAGTCACCTCAGAGGTAGAGAGGGTGGAGCGAGGGCAAGAGCAGGCACGAACGCAACACTTTGTCCATATGATTTGAAATGGTTTAAATGTTTTGACTAACAGAGTCAAGCAGGAGAGAGTGGAGTCAGATTCCTCAAGTTGGAAACTCCTCAAGGATCTTCATTTTCCCCATTTTGTTTAATATTTACTTTTTTTTGTTTTCACTTTTTATTTATTGAAAAGTTTTCTGCATATGTAACAACCAGTGGGGAAAAAAAGGCAAGAAAGAACATGAACATTAAAAGAGAAGTAAAAACAACCCAACCCCCTTGTGTATAGCATATAGAAATACAGTGATTTGGGGTCGCTGGAAAAGTTACTTTCCTCATATACAGAATATTTGACAGCAAAACATTGATAATGAGTAATGGCAACAAGTGAAGGGAAATGAGAGTCTAAGCATTGGGATTGCCTCAGTGCGGTCCAATAGTTCCAAATTGTATCATATAGGGGACATAGTATGTTTGAGCAAATGGGTCAGCTTCTCCACTAGCGCTATCTCATGTACCTGTGTTTTCCAACACCCAAGCGTAGGTGCAGACATCCACAGGAGTGCAATAGTGTATCTTCCAGTATGTATTAGGTGGTCCGCTAAGTTTCTTTGAGAAGAGGTGAGATGGCCCAGTAGACAAAGTTCAGGGCACATTTCAATTGGTTTGCCAAGGATAGTTAAGCAAATGGATGCAATCTATTGCCAAAAGAAAGTAATGAAAGGACAGGTCCATCAGACATGTATAAAGGACCCTGTTTTTCCATAATCCCGCCAGCATAAGCTTGAGGAGGTTGGATGGAATTTAGTATAAAAAAGAGGGTAGCAATAGGCCTATGGAGAAGCTTGACCGTTACTTCGACCCATCGTGTACATAATGAGATTTTATGAGATTTCTTCCATTTTCTGTCCCAATGGTGAGTATCACAATTCAGCTGCAAATACCTATTCCAAAGCCGTATGAGGGCCATGGGTGGGTCCTGTTGGATTCGGTGAGACTGCAGAGCTTTGTAGAAAAGTGAAACCCCTCGCCAAGGAAGACTTTCTTGGATGAGAATTTGCATCACTGAATCCGGTGCCTGAGGTTGCCAGACCTTTCTCTGGAAGCTCTCAAGCTCTTCCAGGAGTTTGTGATGAAAAGTGTCTGAGGTGTCGTTAATCTCGAATTCATCCAAAAGGTCAAAAAAGGGTCACCACTGGGTGCCACCATCCTCCAAAGTTGACCGAGAAATTTAAGACCCGTCTTTCGCCAACCCACCATATCACCATATAACATAGTAGTTTTAATATTTACTTTTGTTCAGTAAGAGTTACTGGACCCCTATTGAATATGTGTGACTGGTATTCAGTTATTCTTTATGTTACACCTGGATAAAGATGGGGCTTTAAGTGCTCTTACTAACTGTCTCTGCGCTGTGAAAGACTATCTGAAAAAAAGTAGTAATAGTAGTAGGAGGAGGAGGAGTACATTGGCTTACAACTTAATGAAAATTGATACTTTGTGGATCAGCCACTCATTAGCCACAGACCCCTCATGTCAAATAAGAAAAAAAAGTTTTACATTGCACAGCACCTGATTCTCTTCTCCTTTTCCAATCCCACTCTTCTGTAAAAAAAACTCCCCCAGCGTTTGAAACACTCCCTAGCCTTTGAGAACCCACCTAGCTGTTGGACTCTCTTCAGGCCTCTGGAAACCCCCCCCCCCCTGAAGATAGGCAACTCACCCCCCCCCGATAGGGGCCATAAGTTGAAAAGCAGCTGGCTGATCTCTGGGAAAAATATTACAGTTTAGTAAATTGACCCCTAAGTTTGTACTTGAGGCAATGGAGAGTGAAGCGACTTGCCCAAGGTTACAAGGAGCAGCACTGGGATTTGAACTCTGGCTTTCTTTGTTCTCAACTTACTGCTCTATCTAGGCTACTCCTCTCAGCTGATATATCTACAAATTGTCAACAGGGACTTTCAATTCCTGCTAGCAGCTATAGTAGACACAAATGTATGATGAGGTTCACAATTCAGGAATTATTTTTGATTATGCACTCAGTCTGAATGCCAATGTGAGTTTAGTGCTGTAAGGCAAATATAAGCAATTAAAGGTGAATTTTAAAAGCCCGATGTGTGCATTGATTAGGGAATGTGCAAATATGTTGCTCTCGTGTGCTGAGCAGATACGCACGTATTTCTTGAATTATGCCCATCTCGGAAGGGGCATGGCATTTCAGGGCTTGAATCTGAGATATGCGCATAAATACTTACACAATTTGCTGCACACATAACCTTACTTCTGCTATGGATGATGTGTAAGTTAAAAAATAAAGAAAAATATGCAGATCTGCAGGGTTTTAAGGGTTGGGGATAATTCAGGGGAGTGAAGGCTATTAAACTAGGGGGGTTTGGAGGACCTCTCTCTTAAATGGGTGAACTGGGGCCGAACTGGTAAAACTGGGAATAGCGGTGGCGCGCACCCCTTTTAAAATTCCTGATTTCCTCGGTAGAGGCAGGATTTGCACGCACATGCCAGATGGCGCCGGCCATCTTTGAAGATGGCCGGCGCCATCTTTAAAGATGGCGCCGGCCATCGAGTGCTCCTACCATGTGACAGGGGCCGGCCAATGGCATGGATACCCTGTCACATGGTAAGGGCAAAGGGGCATCGGCGCCATTTTTTTTTAGAACAGCTGATGCCTGGGAACGGGAAATCTCTCCCCGAGGCCCTCTGGATCTCTCCTCTCCCCAAGGCCCCCCTGGATCTCTCCCCGAGGCCCCCCGAGGCCCCCCTGGACCACCAGGTAATTTTAAAAGGTTTTGGGGGGGGTTGGGAGGGTGGGGTCGATTTAAAGGGTCGGGTGGGTTTTTCTTTTTAGCGGCGCGGGCCTCCCTAAAAAAAAAGGGTCGGGAGAGTGGGGGAGGCTAAGGGGGGTCGATTTAAAGGGTCGGTGGGGTTTTTTTTTATCGGGCCATTGGCACCATTTTAATTAGTGGCAGCCAAAATGGCGCCGATGGCCCGAGAGTGGGAGATCACGCCGGGACCCCCCCCCCCCCCCCACTGGACCACCAGGTAATTTAACATTTTGGGGGGGTTCAGGAGGGTGGGGGAGGGTAAGGAATTGGTTTTAAAGGGTCGGAGTGGGTTTAGGGGTTGTTTTGGTGTGCCAGTTTTCCCACCCTCCCCCAAATAATTCCCGTGCCCTATTTAACGATACAATACAAATGCCCCTGACGATAAATCGGGGGCATTTGTATTGTATCGTGCACTCTAACGATTTAGGACGATTTTAAAATTATCTGACGATAATTTTAATCGTTCAAAAATGATTCACATCCCTAGTAAAGTATACCAGAAAAGAGGCAGCACTATTAGTGAGAACTCCAGTTTAACTGTTTGACAACATGAAGGAGAGAACATGGAAATGTTTCACACTTTGTGAAACCTCTGCAACTTTTTGAAAGATACTGGGTACATCTTTTGGATTTTCAAAACTTTTGTTTTTCATTTTCTGAAGCATTATTATACAGAAAACAACATAAATTGTTGAATTAACATTAACAGAAGCTTGTGGTGTGACCAAAATAAGCATCAGACTGCACCTACTAAATTCTCTACAATCACATTTTCTCTCTTAGTGAGTGCTCAGTTGATAAATGCTCTGCAATAGTCTGAAGATGCAGAAGGTTAGCCGAATGCATTTCTGCTTATATTAGCTATACAATTAAACTAAACGCAACAAAATTTTTAACATTGAAGCATTTAATCTGTTTGGCCAAAGTCTGAACTAGCAGGTTTCTAGTGGATTCTAAATTTGGCAAAACTGCAGTATTTGTAGGCACTGGCAGACACATTCCTCCAGTCTTAGCTATCAGGCAGAAGCCCCATTACTACAGGGGGGAAACCTTTCCGTTTCATAAAGCTATATAAAGACTGACCCTAGTGGCTTTCTTTAGTTAGGCCTGGCTAAAGTGAAGACGTAATTAAACATATATTAAATGTTTGCTACTGAAAAATTCCTTGTGATTATCATTTTCAGTACTAATTCATTCTAAATGCCATTTAGTCAAAAACTCAGAGCTATTTAAAACAAAAAAAAATCAGTGAACTTTTCTTGCATTTATGTCTTACCTAATGTTTGTCTGTATGATGCCCTCCATCCTCCGTGTGTTAGGGAAGAATCTGTCTTAAAGACCAGGAACAAACTATTATTGGAACTCCTTAGAACTGGTGGAAGAACATTGCCGCAGAATTTGCCGAGTGATGGAGCATAGATGTTTGAGCCGTCATACACAGCCACATAATCGAAGACACAAGATGAAGATACTTCAAGCTCAAACTGATTGAATCTGTAAAACATTTAATGATCTGTATGATAAACTGAAATACTAAGTAAACATGCAATAGGCATGATGTATTGTAGAAACACATAGGGAGATTTTATCAAGCCACAATATTTTATTGTGGGGGGCAAAATATCGCCGAAGGGGGTGCTCCGGAAATATTTTGACCCTCCCTGACAAAATATTTTTTCACAGAAAATTCAGCAATAAAAAAGAATGCAAAAAAGACCGCATAAAAACGCAATGATGGCCTTGTTCCCTGAAACCCACCCCCAAAAGTGACAAATACCCCCAGGAGTCTGTGCAGACCCCCGTTCATCCCCCCCACCATCTATCAAGGCAGCACCGAGTCAAAATGTAAAAAGAAAAGATTTAAGTCATGCAGCAATGCCCATTCCCCTTCCCTATCCACTTCCTCTGTTGAAAAAACTCCCCTACCTCAACTAAAGACCTTCCTCAGTAGCAGACTTCCTAGTGTCTCCCACAACCCCCTTCCCTCTGGCCCCTGTTGCAAAAACAATAGGCCCTGGTGGTCTAGGGTTGCCCCTTCCCCTCACCTCAAAACAGACCCTCGTGGTCTACGGTGGCCTCTAATCCCCCACATCACCCTCCAGAACCCCACTCGTTGGAAGTATGGGGTGGCCCAGGCCAGTTGCCATCATATTCTAAAATGGCATGATAGGGGGCAATGGCTGATCAACGCCATTTTGGATTATAGTGTTGATTTGCACAGAGTCTTCTTTCAGATAGGAGGACTGGGGTGGGCGTAGGGGCCCACCCTAGACCACCAAGGTCTGTTTTTTAGGTAAGTGGGAATGGGAGTGGAACTGGACACCTAGACCACCAGGGCCTAATTTTTTTGAAAGGGGATCAGGGGAGGAGGATTGGGGGGCACTGGGGGGGGGCTGATAATGGTGATATTATTTGGTTGGGGCGAGGGTGTTTTTCCACAAAGGGGAGGGTCTAGGGAAGGGGACAGGGTGTCACCATGTGATTTTTTTTTTTTAACTCTTTGACTCTGCGCCTCCTTGATAGGCAGCAGGGGGTATATGGGGATCTGCACAGCTCCTCGCAGGGAGTTGGCCTTTTGAGGAAGTACAGGGCCCTTTGAAGAGGCTTCCCAGGGACATTAGGATGTGTGTTAGCATCCTGATGTCCCCTCAAAAAAATAACTACACCTCCTTGAAATGCAATAAAATGAAGTGTCTGAATTTTTTTCTAAAATATCCTGAACCTGTTGCTCCCCAGTACTGTATTCTCTTCACAGATGAATCATTAAATATATAGTTTGACCATCATACTAGACATCATCACAAAATGTTTTTTCAATGATGCCCAGTATGATGCCCATAACTGCACTACTTATGTTTGTACTTTTAAGAACTCATAAAACATGAGTTTCTAGCAAAAGGTATTTACCTAAATTTGAAAATCAGGTTGCCATGTGGGTTTATATATATATACTGTATATATGCAAACATTTTAGTGAAACAAAAAGAGGGTGCAAAATCAATTGTGCTAGATGTATGCTGTCTATTCATGGTTACAGGTAAAGTGCAGAATAAAGTGAAAGTCCACACAGAGATTTCAATATAATGTTAAAGATGATTTACTTGGTGGTGGCAACTCCACAAATTTTTACAGAGTACATTATAATGTTCTAGAGGGTCCCCCGACACGGATCCCGTGTTTCATCGCGAGGCTGCGTCGGGATGGACAGAATGAAAAGTTTCAAGTCTGCATGAATCTTTTAAATCAAAGTGTCCGGGAGTGCCAGTCTATGCATGAACATTTTTAAAATATAATGTATGTATGTGTATCTAATACACATTTCCAGAATGTCCCTTGAAATCTTAAATGGGCTATGCACATAAAGAGGCCGCCCAGGGGTGGGATCTGGACAGGCTGGGACAACGTCATTCGATGCAGTCCTGGGGAAGCGTGTGCTGGCAGCCAGCCAGCGTGCGGCGATTACTTCTGCTCCAGAGGAGCAGTAAGTACCACAATAAAAAATGAGGTTAGGTTTAGGGGGTGGGGAGGAGAGGGGAAGAGGGAGGAAGGTTAGGTAGGGGGTAGGGAAGCTCCCTCCCAGTCTGCTCCTTAATTGGAGTGGAACAGGAGGGGACTGGGTGAGACTCGATTGTGTCGCTGCGCATATTTTGCAAGAATTCCCCCCTGCGTGCGCCGCCCGCATATGCACGCGTGGATTTTAAAGTCCAGCATGCATGTGCGCATGGCCATTGGATTTTATGACATGCGCGAGCTAGTGTGCGCATGTTATAAAATCGGCACGTCCATGTGCTCGTGCCGGGAACCGTGCACACATGGACACTCGCGTGGAATTTTTAAAATCGACCCCAATGTGAATAGAAACTGAAACTTCACTAATGAATGTTAACTCTATTTTTACGTGCATAAAACGCAACTATGGGCCAGATGTAGTAAAGGCTGTTTCCCATTTTGGGATAAATCTTCAAACCTTTTGCATTGGGATAAAGACAATGTGCATTTAACCCCCTCGAATGTTGCACTTATTCTCAAGGGAAAAGTATGTGCATGCATTCACTTTGAAATTTGTCGCAAATACAAAGTATGCATGGTCATTTGCTTTTTCGGTGGGTAGGTTTTTGCCGGATAAGTATGTGAGAAGACTTTATATATATATATATATATATATATATATATATATATATATATATATATATATATATATATATAATATATCTGTGGGTATACTTTTCCTTCCCTGACCTCAACAGACCCCCTATGTTTCTGGTAAAGGTTGCCAACTGGCTCCAGATTTTCAGGACAGGTTGATCCAATCCTTGTTTTACTCCCTTGTATGCAAGTACTTATAGTTTTGTTTTTCTTAGGGAATGCAATAGGAAATTCAGAACAAGTTCCAGCATGCAGTGGGGCAAAACCAGGACTGGATCAACCTGTCCTGAAGATCTGGAGACAGATAGCAACCCAATTTGTGGTGTAACAATGTGCATACTTTTAGCCCTATTGAGGGAGGGCAATTGTAGACAGCTAATTAATGTGGATAAAACTATTTGGAGAGGCAGGATATAAAAACTGTTAAATAAATAAATAATACAGAAAATGCTTTTCAGCCATGTAAATTGCTTTGAAAACTGTTCTCTGTGGCCAATATTCCATAATAGTATGAGTATTTAAATTTAGCCACCTCAGTTAGGTACCTATTCTCAAATGAACATAGAAACCTAAATTTTCATCTAAAACTTCATGTAAATTTAGGCTACTATTCATTTGTCTATATTTATAGTCATAGGTTAGGTGCTGAAAATCAGTGCTAAGCACCTAATTGTTATCCCCAACTCTAAATCTGCTCATATAAACACCCACTTTTAGGCTCCCAAATTTAAGAGCCTAGTGAAACTCGAATCCTTAAGTTATGCACTCAGTCCTAATCACTTTTCAAAAAGTTCAGTTCAGGACCCTAGAGGTCTATATTCTGAAGCATTTAGCTGGCTAACTTTAGGGTAACCAGGTATATTCAGTGGCGCATCTGCGCCGCTCAGTAAAGAGGCGATGTTAGGAAAATAGTTTTATCCGGCGAATTAGTAGAGCCGCACAGCAGCTGAATATGAACCTCCTAACTCCTAATGTTAGGCATCTAAACCCTTTAAAATGTGACCTTTTTGAGGTGAGGTGAAAGAGACAAAGCCAAAAGGGTATCTTTTAAAAATTGGAAAAATAAATTTATTGCACCTGAGCTAATTTTAGCTTCGTACGCCGATTAATCCACTGCAGAGGCGTTACAGCCAAAAGGTTTTTTATCAAGAGAGAGAAAGAGCAATATGACACCTTACTATTTATACCACTGTAAGAGGGTGCACTTTTAACTCTGTTTGGGGTTAGGGTAGGTTTAGGGGAGTGGTTTTACATACACAGGAGAAGGTACAAACAGCAAAGTTGACATCACTGAAAAGTTTCTGCTGTTTAATTGATGAAAGGTACAAGAGAAGTTGATTTGTACAATGCACTCTTTACCTAGTTAAGGCCCTAACATGAAATGATAAATGACCCTGTAAGTATGCACATATATGAGTATATTCAGCAGCTTTGCCGTTTTGTTGAATATACATCGTAACTTATCTGGATTAGTTCTAACTTGCTGAGTTACTTATACGGCCATAACTGAATATCTACCCCTACAAGTGTTGGAGACTGGGCATCTAAATGGCAGATGAAATTTAATGTGAACAAGTGCAAAGTAATGCACCTAGGGAAAAATAATACCAACCATAGGTATACAATGCTGGGTAGGCAATCACCACCCAGAAAAGGAGCTTGGATTCCTTGTGGACAATACTTTGAGATCCTCAGCTCAGTTGTGAGGCAATGGTCAAAAAAGGCTAGTAGAATGTTAGGAATTATTTGGGAAAAGAATAGGGAATAAAACTATCATAATGCCCCTACATCTTGAGTATTGTGTGCAGTTGTGGTTGCCTCATCTCAATAATGAAATTGTGGAACTAAAAAACGTACAGAGATGGGCAACAAAAATGATAAAGGGGAAGGAAGGTTAGGGATCTTCAGCTCAGAAAAGAGACAACTGAGAGGGGATAAGATAGAAGTTTATTAATTTTGAGTGTGATGGAATGGATAAATACAGGACGGCTGTTCATCCTTTCAAATCACACTTAAACATGGAGATACTCCATGAAACTAACAGCCAACAGATTTAAAACCGATTGTAGAAAATAGTTTTTTGCTCGGCACACTGTCAAGTTCTGGAATCTGTTGCCAGAGGACCTGGTCAAGGTGATTAGCATAGTGGGATTTAAAAGTGGTTTGGGTAAGTTTCTAGCATGAAAAAGGTTCATAAACAATTATTATCCAGGGAGACTTAAGGATACCATTTTTATCCCTGCAGTGAGCAACAATTTGTAGATCTACTTTTGGGGATGCATTGGATACTTGCAACCCAGACTAGCCACTTTCAGAGAGAAGACGCTGGGTTTGATGGACTATGGTCTGATCCATATCTTCTGACATATTTTCTGTTCTTATGTTATGTCTTTGAAATTTTACCCCCAAATAATAGAACCATTTTTCTCGCACAAATAAAATTGCTGTTGGACATTGGCTTCTGGAAACATTCATCCAGCATAACATTATTTGATAGAATAGCCATGATTACAACCTGACTTTCTCATATAGAACTTATAAATTCAGTGTTCATTGTCTCTTTCTACTTGGTTTCTACTACAGATGACATCAAATGACTGCCATAAAGCTACATTTTAATGCTGGCACCCCACTCAGAGTCTGAGAATCCTTTACTGGTTCAAATAATGCAACCCTGCTCAATAGCAACATTCAACCATTTTTTTTTCAACAAGAATTGTTTTGTTACCAGAGCAAGAATTTTCGTTTTTCAGACTTAACAAGTAGTTTATTTTTAATGGCATACTTGAGCTCTAACACTCTGTCATTCCCAGCAGTGATGAGGTAGGTGCAGTTCATATTGTTGTGGTAATTAGTAAAAGAGTGGGTAGGGCTGCTCACAGTGCCGGCAGAGTTTCTGAATGTACCACCACAAGCTGCAATGAAACAGAAAAAAAAGGCAGGAATTATTTAAGATTCTTAAATCCCATTAGGATGGCCCCATGCAGCTTAGTATGAACTGATTTTCCATACAAGGTGGTCATCTCAGACCACTGTGTAGACATTAGGGATGTGAATCGTTTTTTGACGATTTAAAATATCGTCCGATATATTTTAAATCATCAAAAATCATTAGGGCCACGATACAATACAATTCCCCGATTTATTGTCAAAAAATCGTAAATCGGGGGAAGGGGGAGGGCAGGAAAACCGGCACACTAAAACCCCCTAAAACCCACCCCCGACCCTTTAAATTAAATCCCCCACCCTCCCGAACCCCCCCCCCCCAATGCCTTAAATTACCTGGGGGTCCAGCGGCGGTCCGGAACGGCAGCGGTCCGGAACGGCCTCCTGCCGCGAATCGTGTTGTCTTCAGCCGGCGCCATTTTTCAAAATGGCGGTGAAAAATGGCGGCGGCCATAGACCAACACGATTCGACTGCAGGAGGTCGTTCCGGACCCCCGCTGGACTTTTGGCAAGTCTTGTGGGGGTCAGGAGGCCCCCCCAAGCCTGGCCAAAAGTCCCTGGGGGTCCAGCGGGGTCCGGAAAAACGATTTCCTGCCGCAAATCGTTTTCCGTACGGAAAATGGCACCGGCAGGAGATCGACTGCAGGAGGTCGTTCAGAACCCCCGCTGAATGACAACACGATTCGCGGCAGGAGGCCGTTCCGGACCACCGCTGGACTCCCAGGTAATTTAAGACATTGGGGGGGGGGGGTTCGGGAGGGTGGGGTATTTAATTTAAAGGGTCGGGGGTGGGTTTTAGGGGGTTTTAGTGTGCCGGCTCACGATTTTCACGATTTTCACGATACTTTAAACACCCAAACGGCAACAATACGATTCCCTCCCCCTCCCAGCCGAAATCGATCGTTAAGACGATCAAGGACACGATTCACATCTCTAGTAGACATCTGAGGTCTTATCCTCCCTGCACTATACTTATTGCTTCTCTGAATTGTGTTTTCTATAATATTTACATTGTCCAATGAAGTCTGACTGCTTTCTGGTCATTTTTTCTCTTTATGTCGTGTTTTGTTTTTAATTATGAGTAAGGTAGATGTTCAAAGAATATTTGACTCGGAAAGTTAAGATGGATAAACATAATTGACTGGCTGACTTAGCCAGGATATTCAGTGGCTTGGCTATGCCACTGAGAATAACTGGATAACTGAGTTAGCTGGATAAGTTTATCTGGCTAAATTTAGACCTGCTCAATAGCAGATCTAATGAGCCAGATGTTCAAAGCTACTTAACCGGTTAAGTGGTAGCCACTGAATATTCAGTTACATTCAGTAGTCATCACTTAGCCAGATAAATCACTTACCTGGCTAAGTAGATAGCTAGATAAATCAGGCAAAGGGCACAATGAGGCAGCGCTATTTATTGGCTAACTTAGGCCTAGATTCATCAAAATGCTATAAATTTCACACAGGTAACACCCACGATAAGAAAAAGGGGTGGAGCTAGGAGAGAGAGAGAGATAAACTCTTTATAAGGCTCTCAAAGCAGTCAACTATTTATACATTATATGAGGGTCATCTAGTAACTCAAGATGAGGTTTTGATGGTGGACTAGGGTTTTAGGGCCAGTTTTACATGCACAGTCAGACATACGAACAGCACAGTACACATCCGTGAAGATTGGATGTGCTTTAGAATGAGGAAAAGTACACAAAGATGAGATTTCTACAATGTTCTTTTGCCTTAGCTTGATGCCTCTCTACCAGGGTACTATCAAGCTAGGGCGAGAGAACATTGTAGAAATCTCATCTTTGTGTACCTTTCCTCATTCCAAATCACATCCAATCTTCACTAATGTGTATTGTGCTGTACGTATGTCTGACTGTGCATGTAAAACTGGCCTCAAAACCCTAGTCCACCAACAAAACCTCACCTCGAGTAACTAGATGACCCTCCTATAGTGGTATAAACAGATGAAAATTAGGTGTGCCACCCCAGAGGCTCTCTCCTTCTCTCTCTCGCTCCTCCCCCCACCAGAAAAAAGGTGCAGTTATTTCCTGCATTAAAACCATGTGTTACACTATCACACACTGTTAATGCCCCTCATTTTCATAAACCCCACCCAAGCTCATCCCCTTTGAATAAATTTTGAAAATTCGCATTCACATCTCGCAATGCGATAAATAATACACACATTATGGTGTTATCGTGGTCGTTAGGGCCCTAACGCCCGTGATAATGGCCTAACACACTTTGATGAATGACTCTCAGGTCGATCCAGTAAAGTTCAGTTGAAGATTTCTCGTCTGTAACGAGCTCGCTGCGCACAATTCGGACGCGTAAGGCAAACCAGCGATACAGTCTCCAATTTTGCGCATCCGTAGTGCTTCTTAAAACAGACGCGTAACCCTTCCCGCACCCGGCATGTAAATGAACGAATTAGCTGTATAATGAAGGAATTAGCTATTCCCCTCCGATACCGTAACGCGCGCTCAGGTTCTCTCATTAGTAACGCACTGTTTTGCCGCGGCCGTAAACGTGTTAGTTTACCGCCTCCCCTAGTAGGAGTTAGGACTGTGAGTCTAGTAATAAATCCATCGACACCGCTTAAGATACTCAAAAACAATAAAACACAATTTAAAAAAAAAGCGATACAGAGATGATCGAGAAAATGTAATGATGTGGGACACATAAAACCTGTCAGAAGAAAAAATAAAAATTTTTAAATACCTGTCGGAGGGCCGCGTGGGTCCAGGCGGCCGGCGTGCGTCCAGGCGGCGGGAGCCGGGTGGTCGCGTGTTAAATCTAGGCCGCGGGCGGGTGGGCGCCTGTTCCGGGCGGCGGCGGGGGGACACGCGTTAGTTCGAGACGGCCAGCGGGCGGTCGCGTGTTAAATCTAGGCCGGGTCCGCACAGGCGCGCATTCACTGCCGGTGGGGGCTGCCTCTCCCGGCAGCCCCCACCGGCAGTGAATGAATGAATGCGCGCCTGTGCGACCCCTGCGATTGGGCGCTCAAGGCGTGACGTCACGGCATGTGACTGCCTTGAGCGCCGAATCGCAGGGGTCGCACAGGCGCGCATTCATTCACTGCCGGTGGGGGCTGCCGGGAGAGGCAGCCCCCACCGGCAGTGAATGAATTCATTCATCCAGGCGGAGGAGCCGGCTGCTTTCGCCACCGGCTCCTCCGCCTGGATGAATGAATTCATTCACTGCCGGGAGAGGCAGCCCCCACCGGCAGTGAATGCGCGCCTGTGCGGACCCGGCCTAGATTTAACACGCGACCACCCGCCGGCAGTCTCGAACTAACGCGTGTCCCCCCGCCGCCGCCCGGAACAGGCGCCCACCCGCCCGCGGCCTAGATTTAACACGCGACCACCCAGCTCCCGCCGCCGCCGGCCACCTGGACCCACGCGGCCATCTGAAACTAACGCGCGTCCACCCCCCGCCGCCCGGAACAGGCGCCCACCCGCCCGCGGCCTAGATTTAACACGCGACCACCGGCCCCCCGGATCCCGCCGGCCGCCTGGACCCATGCGGCCCTCCGACAGGTATTTAAAAATTTTGATTTTTACACTTCCTGGTACCTGTCATTTCAAATGTCATTTGAAATGACAGGTACCAGCGCACCCTGGTTACTGTATAGGCGCTGTATTAAGCGCCTATACAGTAAAATGGGTTACGCGGCCATAACCCTTCCCTACCGCTTTAAAGCCGCGGCATGCATTTGCATGCGATTAGAGGAGAGTATCGGGGAGTTAGTGAAGAGAACTGTGCGTGCGGGGAGGAAGGGTGCGCCTGACACTACCGCACTGTTTCTACCGCGGCCTTACTGGATCGACCTGTCTGTTAGCCGGATATGTGCTGATATTTGGATTTATCTGATTAACAGCTCGATACAGTAAAGTTCAGTTGAAATTTTCTCGTCTGTAACGAGCTCCCTGCGCACAATTCGGACGCGTAAGGCAAATCAGCCATACAGTCTCCAGTTTCGCGCGTCTGTAGCGCTTCTTAAAACAGACACGTAACCCTTCCCGCACCCGGCATGTAAATGAACGAATTAGCTGTATAATGAAGGAATTAGCTATTCCCCTCCCATACCGTAACGGGCGCTCAGGTTATCTCATTATTAACGCACTGTTTTGCCGCGGCCGTAACGTGTTAGTTTACCGCCTCCCCCTAGTAGGAGTTAGGACTGTGAGTCTAGTAACAAATCCATCGACACCGCTTAAGATACTCAAAAACAATAAAACACAATTTAAAAAAAAAGCGATACAGAGATGATCGAGAAAATGTAATGATGTGGGACACATAAAACCTGTCAGAAGAAAAAAAAAAATTTTAAATACCTGTCGGAGGGCCGCGTCAGTCCAGGCGGCTGGCGGGATCCGGGGGGCCGGTGGTCGCGTGTTAAATCTAGGCCGCGGGCGGGTGGGCGCCTGTTCCAGGCGGCGGCGGCGGCAGCGGCGGCGGGGGGACACGCGTTAGTTCGAGACGGCCGGCGGGCGGCGGGTGGTCACGTGTTAAATCTAGGCCGGGTCCGCACGTTTCGGCGCTCAAGGCAGTCACATGCCGTGACGTCACGCCTTGAGCGCCGAAACGCAGGGGTCGCACAGGCGCGCATTCATTCATCCAGGCGGAGGAGCCGGTGGCGAAAGCAGCCGGCTCCTCCGCCTGGATGAATGAATTCATTCACTGCCGGTGGGGGTTGCCTCTCCGGCAGCCCCCACCGGCAGTGAATGAATGAATGGGCGCCTGTGCGACCCCTGCGTTTCGGCGCTCAAGGCGTGACGTCACGGCATGTGACTGCCTTGAGCGCCGAAACGCAGGGGTCGCACAGGCGCGCATTCATTCATCCAGGCGGAGGAGCCGGTGGCGAAAGCAGCCGGCTCCTCCGCCTGGATGAATGAATTCATTCACTGCCGGTGGGGGTTGCCTCTCCGGCAGCCCCCACCGGCAGTGAATGAATGAATGGGCGCCTGTGCGACCCCTGCGTTTCGGCGCTCAAGGCGTGACGTCACGGCATGTGACTGCCTTGAGCGCCGAAACGCAGGGGTCGCACAGGCGCGCATTCATTCATCCAGGCGGAGGAGCCGGTGGCGAAAGCAGCCGGCTCCTCCGCCTGGATGAATGAATTCATTCACTGCCGGTGGGGGTTGCCTCTCCGGCAGCCCCCACCAGCAGTGAATGAATGAATGTGCGCCTGTGCGGACCCGGCCTAGATTTAACACGCGACCACCCGCCGGCCGTCTCGAACTAACGCGTGTCCCCCCGCTGCCGCCGCGCCCACCCGCCCCGCGGCCTAGATTTAACACGCGACCACCGGCCCCCCGGATCCCGCCGGCCGCCTGGACCCACGCGGCCCTCCGACAGGTATTTAAAAATTTTGATTTTACACTTCCTGGTGCCTGTCATTTCAAATGTCATTTGAAATGACAGGTACCAGCGCACCCAGGTTACTGTATAGGCGCTGTTACAGCGCCTATACAGTAAAATGGGTTACGCGGGCATAACCCTTCCCTACCGCTTTAAAGCCGCGGCATGCATTTGCATGCGATTAGAGGAGAGTATCGGGGAGTTAGTGAAGAGAACTGTGCGCACGGGGAGGAAGGGTGCGCCTGACACTACCTCACTGTTTCTACCGCGGCCTTACTGGATCGACCTGTAAGTTAACTGGATAAATTAGACCTGCCATAGAACAGGTCTAACTTAGCTGGATATAACTTATCCAGATGAGTAGTGCCAAATATGGGGATATTCAGCAGCTTAGCCATGCTGCTGAATATCCCATGTAAGTTAGCCTGATAAGTTTTATCCAGCTAACATATTTAGCCATTTTCTATTGAATATCTACCTCAATTTATCTGACTAACAGTGCGCACTGTTAACCCGCATTTGGACGCGCTAGCTTTACCCCTTATTCAATAAGGGGTAATAGTGCGTCAAAAATGCGTGGCCAACCTCTCCGAAACTAATAGCGCCCGCAACATGCAAATGCATGTTGATGGCCCTATTAGTTATTCCCGCGTGATTCAGTAGGTAAAATGTGCAGCCAAGTCACACATTTTACTTTCAGAAATGAGTGCCCAAAGGTAGGCATTAATTTCTGCAGGCACCGGTAAAGTGCACAGAAAAGCAGTAAAAACTGCTTTTCTGTGCACCCTTCGACTTAATATCATGGCGATACTAAGCTGGAGGTCCCAAAAGTAAAAAAAAATTTTAAATAAAAAAAAAAATTAAAATCAGCCCGCGGCTCACGGGTTGAAAGCTGGACGCTCAATTTTGCCAGTCCGGTTTCCAAACCTGTGGCGGGTTTGAGAACAGACGCAGGCAAAATTGAGCGTCGGCTGTCAAACCCGCTGACAGCTGCCGCTCCTGTCAAAAAAGAGGTGCTAGGGACGCGCTAGTGTCCCTAGCGCCTCTTTTTACTGTGGGCCCGCATTTGAATACTAAATTGCGCGCACAGGAGAGTGGCCTGTGCGCTCACCCGCTCTCCCGCGACTTTTACTGTATCGGCCTGTGAGTGATGTATCAAGCCATGGCAATGCTCTAACATGCGATATATGCTGTATATCATGCGACAGAGCTCTATCATGGTGATATCATGCAATATACATGATAACTTCCAAGGCATTACCCAGGTTCCTTCCCCTATTACAATGTCCTGTTTTGCATGCGCTTTGCATGCATGAATAATGCAAATGCATGCAAAGAAAGTCATTAATAGGCAAATTAATGTTAATATTTTATCATGGCTCATGGAGAAAGTGGTCAGCTGAGATAAAACAACACTTCCTAGGATTTCCTCATTCCAAATCACATACAATATGCTTCTACCTCCCCTCGTGCTAACACTTAGTTAAACTACTCATCCCGCTCCTCTCTCCCCCCCTCTACTAAAACCTTCTTTGAAACATCCTTCTGTTACCATATTGTTCGATCACAAATCCTGTAATTTTCTTATGTCTACCCAGATCCTCAATCAGTTTATGGACTCCTTTGCTAACCAGTTTATGGACGATATACCATTGAATCCTGTAAATAGTTACTCAATTGCCAGGTTATTTTGTTAGTTTTTGTACGCATAGTTCCTGTTCTATGTAAAGGCACTGCCGAATAGTTACAAGTTATATGTGAACCGATACGATGTGCAAACGGTTGTCGGTATATAAAAAACTTTAAATAAATAAAAAAATAAATGTAACATGGGTCCCAAGGCTCCCGTGTTACATTTAAAGGATCATTCAAAAAAAAGTTGCCGTGGCAAAAGGAAAAGCTAAGTGAGTCAGAGCTGACCAATGGCTCAACCCAGGGACACCACTTCAAAGTTCAAAAAAATTGTCCTGTTAACACATGGCGACAGACCCCCCCCCCCAAAGGTTACAATAAGATGCTTTAGCGTTCAGGGTGACCCCGCACACCAATATTAAATTTAAGACACTGGGGTATAGTGCCTCCACTATAGTGCCTCCTCCCCCTTAAAAGTATAAAAATAATCAATGGGGTTTAGTAAGAGTACCCCTCCCTCTCCCTCTCCCTCCCCCTCCCCCCCAAATGTATTAAAAAAGGTCCTTGGGGTTTAGGGAGCCCACCCACCTCTATCCCCCTGCAACTCCAGGCACCTCAACATCCGCCCCCCCCCCCCCCACACACACCCCCCCCCCTGAACCTTTAAAATAGCACTGACCTGACTTTGTTCCTGATATGAGATGGGGCAAGGTCAGGTCAGTGCTATTTTGAAAAATGGCATGAATTGGACTGGGTGTAGGGGCGCCATGGGCCCCATTACAGGACCTTCTTCTAATTTTAAAGTTTTGGGGGTACAGGAGGAGTGGTCAGAGGATGGGGTGCCTGGGGGTGTGGGGTGGAGGTCTCCCTGAATCTGAATGACATTTTTTGATACATTTGGGGGGAGGGGTACTCCCATTGAAACCCATTGATTATTTTTATACCTTTGGGGTGGTGCCTGGGGGGAGGGCACTAAACCCCAATGACTTTAATTTAATATTGTAATCTTTGGGGGAGGGGGCCATCACTGCACGTGAACGGTACAATTTATTTTTCACTTTGAGGAGTCAGGGCTTCAAGTGGTGGCCCCGAGTTGAGTAGGGTCAGTCCTGGCCCTCGCTGAAATTTTCTTTATGCCAGTAACTTTTTAAGTGGCCAGCTCTTTAAGGCAATGGCGGTCCTTTGAGGTTGGGATGTTATCACATCAAATGCGGCTAGCCATGTTCTTTTGTCCTGTGGTGTTTGGTCGTGAGACAAAAGAATGTGCCATAGAGCTGTAATGTTTTTTCAGGGGACGGGCCCCACTATTGTGGTGACACCCCCTGTGATAGTTGGACCTCTCCCATGAAAAAACATTGTGGTTTAATGCATCCTGGTGTCAGCTGGATAAATCTGAATATCACCACTTATCTGGCTAAGTTAGCCAGATAAGTAGCTTCTCTTCAGAATGCCCCCGTCCTGTATACTATTTAGCCGGATAACTAATAATAGTTCCTCTGCATTCAGGCAGTGGGTTATACAACTCTGTCAGCATATGGAAATGGAGTAAGAAGCTGACGTCACAGATATTTAATCACTCCCAACATCAGCCCACTAGAATTCTTCGTCTCCAGCAGATGGTGGACATGCATTTCCCTACTGGGGATTGCCTGTAATAAAAAATAAAATAAGAAGAGAAATAGAAGAAATACAGAAGATTGATGGGCTGATGATATAGCACCGCTTGCCTCCTGAGGTGATACCCTTGGGTCCTTGCCTCAGTTGAGAGCCTTAGTCCAGTAGCCTGGTCTGGCATGGACTTAAAAAAAAAAAGGGAGGAGAGGAGAGGTGGAAAAGGCTTTTGACCTCTCCTCCTGTAGCCAGGAACCAGTTACTACTCTCAGCCGGGGAGGGCTAAAGTCAGGTAAAAGTTTTCATTTAAAAAAAAAAAAGAAGAAAAGTGGAGTTAGTAAGCTAGTTCCCTTCCTAATGGGTCCTTCTTCTCGGCATTTGGCGAGTTCCGCTTACGTGACTCGGGAGATTTGTGAGTGAGTGGAGGCAGCTCAGGCATGGTAGGGTTGAGAAGCTTTTTGGTTAGGCCCCACTTTCAGGCTTCCTTTCCGGGCTGCATGGTAGGCTGCAGTGGTTCATTCGCGCATTTTTGTGAGTGATGTTGGCGCATGCCTGAGCGCCTTCTCGTGCGCCTAAATCCACATTCCCTATTGTGCGTGTAGTTACATGCGTTGCTGAGTGCGTTTTGTGCGTGTACCTGTGCATTTTCTGTGCACATATTTCAGCACGTTTTGTGCATTTCCTAAGCGCAAAACTGAGCATGTAGTTAAATGCGTACCTACCACTGCATCTATTGAGCGCATACTAACCATGGCACCGGCACCAAAGAATACAGCCAGAGTTTTCTACAAGCCTGTGACAACACTGCCTGGATGCTCAAAGCGATTTGCTTTTTTCTGATTTTGCCGATGATGGTCCATTCCCTCGGTCTAAGGGGAATGGGGCTGAGGATGACACAACAAGGGTGTCCGCATCTTCGGTTGATCCGCTGGCTAAGTCGTCTTCAGGGGAGACTAGCACTCAGGACGTCAGGTTTGGGTCTATGGGGCCTGGAACGGAGCCACCTTTCTTTTCCTGGGTGGACTTCTTCCAGGGATTACAGACCATCCTACAGGGGCATCCTTCTGAGTCGGCAATGCTTTCTTTCTTTCTTTTTTAATTTCTTTTTTTTACAGCAGTGCTTTCTAAGTCAGTATCACATGCTCATAGTTCTCTTGTGTCTGTCACCATGGGCAAATGCTGTGATGTTGTGCATACTGACAGTGTTCGAGTTGTTGTGGATTAGGATAACACTGATGATGATTTGGGTGGCTCCCCAATTGAGGAATGGGAGAATTCCACAGACTTAGAGCCAGATAGAACTCTTTTCCATTTCTTTCATAGAGATGAGTTGCCAGGTCTGATCTCTTAGATTCTAAAGACCCTTGGAGTGGCTGGGAGTGACTCTTCAGGATTTCATATTGGTCACCTTATGCAAGTCTTCATATTTCTTTCCCCTCCTGGATGCTATTCAAGAGTTGATTGACCTTGAATGGAGTGCACCAGAGGTGACCTTTAAAGGGGGTGCACCTTAGCAGGTTTATATCTCTTGTATCCACAGGCCAGAGAGCAGTTGCATTTCCCAAATGTGGACATGATGATGTGTTTGGTCACTAAGCAAACCACCATTCCAGTGGAAGGAGGGGCAGCTCTAAAGAATGCTCAGGATAGGAGGATTGAGGCTATCCTTCAGCAAATCCTTGAAACCGTGGCTATGAATTTGCAGATCGATTCTTGTTGTACCTTGGTGGCTCAAGTTACCTTGTGTCTTTCACAAGACTCTGGTGGTGTCCCTTCGGTGATAGAACTAGGAGCTGCCTTCTTGGTTGATGTGGGATGTGACCTGGTTTGCACAGCCACCAGAGGAGTTGCTTCTGTTTTAGTTGCTAGACGGCAGCTATGGCTTTGTAATTGATCGGCTGACACTGTGTCTAATTCCAATCTCACCAAGCTGCCCATCAAGGGTTCCTTTGTTTAGCAGTGAGCTGGAAATGATGGCAAATAGATGGGGGGAAGCCCCAGAAGGCCTCAGAAAGATGCAGGCTCCGGGGGTGGAGCCTCCCAATTTTCTCAGTGAAGTTCTGTGAACTCATCTGCTGGTGCAGAAGATAGGTGGCCATCTATCTCATTATTATCAGAGGTGGGTCCAGATCACATTGGACCAGTGGGTCTTGGAAGTAATTCAGGATGGCTATGCTCCAGAATTTCTTCCCATTCCTCCAGATGCCTTTATGATATCTCTATGCAACTCCCCTCAGAAGAGGGTAGCAGTGGACACTACATTGAGAAGTCTGTTAGCCCTGAAGGACATGATTCCCGTTTCTGAATCGCAGCAAAATATGGGCAGCTATTCCATGTATTTTCTCGTTCCCAAGAAAGAGGGGTCCTTTTGACCCATCCTGGATCTCAAGGTAGTCAATCATCATTTGTGGTTACTCATTTCCACATAGAAACTGTACGCTCTGTCAAAATGGCAGTACAACCAGGGGAATCTGCATATTCCCATTCACCAGGAACATCAACGGTTCCCACAGTTTGCCATTCTGGGTTGCCATTACCAGTTTCAGGCTTTGTCCTTCAGGCTGGCCACTGTGCCCAGGACCTTCTCCAAGGTCATGGTGGTGGAAGCTGTATTCTTGCACAAGGATGGCATTCTGGTACACCCGTATTTGGACAACTGGTTGATTCAAGCCAAGAACATGGAAGAAAGTCTCCAGTCTTCTTGTAAGATAGTCTCCTTACTACAAAAGCTAGCCTGGATGGTGAACCTAACCAAGAGCAGTTTGTAGCTGTCTCAGATGCTGGAGTAACTCAGCATTCACTTCAATACGAAGAAGGGCACAGATTTGAATTCAAAAGTTGATCACTCAGGTTCTCACCCTAATAAGCACTGCTTGCCTAATAGTGTGGTCTTATTTATGGGTCCTGGGATGATGGCAGCCACATTGGAATTTGTTCCTTGGGCAAGAGCTCATATGTGACCTCTTCAATGCACATTGCTTTCCTGCTGGAGACCATAGTTGCATGATTACATGGTGAGACTTCTCCTGCCATTAGAGGTGAGTGCCCAGTTATATTTGTTGTTGTAGGCGGATCATCTCAGGAAGGTAATTTCCTTGGAGACGGCAAATTGGTTAGTACTTACAACAGATGTGAGCCTTCTGGGCTGGGAGCTCACTGTCAGGAATTAATAGTGCAAGGTCGCTGGAATGCCAAGGAGTGGCAGTGGAGCATCAACTGCTTGGAAGCTTGGGTGGTTCATCTAGCGCGCTTGCAGTTCGCTGAGTGTCTAGAAGCTTGGGTGGTCTAGATAATGTTGACAATGCTATGACGGTGGCCTATATCAATCATCAGGATGAAACCAAGAGTCAACAGGCATTGGAAGAGATAGATGCACTCATGTTGTAGGCAAGCAACATCTGCTAAGCATTTCTCTCTCTCACATTGCCGGAAAGGACAATGCAGGAGGACTTTGGACTCAGGAGAGTGGGAGACTTGCTGGTGACCTCCAACAACACAAAGGTTCTGCAGTTTTTCAGTTGCAGACAGGTCCCAAAAGCACTGGGTATCGATACTCTGGTTCAGGTCTGGCTGAGGGGCAGCCTGCTGTATGCCTTTCCGCCCCGGCCTCTGGGTGGCAGGATCATTCGGAAGATTGCAAGTCAAGTTAAGACCGTCCTTTCAGTGGCTACAGATTGGCCCTGGAAGCTGTGGTATGCCGATCTGCAGAGACTGCTGGTGGGCAGTCCCCTCAGGCTACCACCTCGGAAGAATTTGTTGCAGCAGGCACCCATTCTACACAATGATCCGGTTCAATTTTGTCTTACAATTTGGCCACTGAGAGGGCTAGGTTGTTAAACCGTGGTAATTTGCCTGTCGTGATTTCCACTTTGCTTCAGGCCAGGAAATTTTCTACATCTCTGGTCTATGTTAGAGTTTGGAGAGCTTTTAAGGCTTGGTGTACTGAGCAAAGTTCTCAACCTCTCCAGGTGGAAATTCCCTTAATTTTGAAATTCTTACAGGATGGATGGCGTACAGGACTGGCCCTAATACCTTGAAGGTTCAAGTAGCAGCTCTCACTTGTTATATGGGGTTTTGAATATGAAGCCCAATGATTTTTGTAACTCACCACAAACAGAGGCATGTGAAAGGAATACATATCTTTTATTAATATTATTAGTACTACTTCACCATGTTATATATACCAACAGTTATGTACTGGAGATTGGCAAGAGGAAATGCCCCTCAAAGACACTTCTTTTTTTTTTGTTTTGTTTTTAAATTTACTATTTATTAAATTTTTTCAATGATAACAACATACATTGAATGAAAAAAAAGCATAATACAGAAATCTTTTATATTGTTACTCATAATTGTAAACATATATTATTTTTATGCCCATTATTAGCCCTCAGATCATAGGGAGATCCATCACAAGGAGATGACTTCCTTTACAAAGAAACATAAATCATAAATATATGCATTACAATGAGGGGCAGTATATACTACATAGAACGGTTTAATTCCTAATAAGAGGTCATCGAACAATCGCCAGATTAAACTTTGACATCTGCCATTTCAACATCTTTATCATTAAGGAATTGTTTTCTCAAAGACACTTCTGCCTCCCTAACAAATTGATCCTCTGGCCGGCAATTGCCCCATTGAACAGGGAAAGTATAAATGGTTGCATGATTTGTGTATATTGGCCCCTTATGTAGTTTCATGTTATGATATATTTCCTTTGAAAGTCATATAAGTCTAGTTACCTTTATTTTTGTTTCATAATAGCCTATGTAGCTGAAACTTACATATGTTAATATTTATCAGTTTATATTGTCCATTAATTTTTCATATGTAAGAATATTAAGGCCTAGTGTACTAAAGAATTTCTCTCATTTTGTGTCTTTAGGATAAAATATTAGCACATTATTACATAATGTCTTTTTATTTCTAATTAAAACAAAAATCTTTCAAATTCTAAATTAGTTGCTAATGGTTTGCAATAATATAGCTACTCACGGATAATTCTGTAGTTTGCCCGGAATCCATGCCCTACAGTAGCAGAATTACTATAGAAGTATAACAGCATGGGCCCCAATATACTGACTGGTCCTGGGATAGCAGTGCCACAGCGTGTGGTGATAGGGGTTCCTGTAGCTGTTGACCCACGGAAGATTTTCACACCATCATTAGAACAGCTCATGCTAGCTACAAAAAAATGACATTTATAAAGGTCAAAAGCATGTACTCAACATTCCTTGCAAAGTCTAAGCAACTCAACATGCACATTAAACAAAAATAAAACAAAACAACTGTTGCCTATACCCTATGCAATTTTCTGCTATACAGTTTCAGTCTGCTTCAGTTTGTAAATTTAAAATTCTGCTTAGATTATTATGACCTGGGCAACTCCTCGTTACTGGTTTATCAACTTCACTTCCCTGGACATTAACAGCATACAATGACAAACTGCATCTAATGTGGAAGCAGAAAGGGGGACTGGAGCAGGTTGGGTGGGGTTGTGGTGTTGAGAGTATGAAAAGTGACTTTCAAAGGCATTTATCAAGCTAAATTAAGTATTTACCCAGGCTAAATGGCTTGACTGCATACTGGTCCTCCTCAAATGCAGGCAAAAGTGAGGACGGCATCCATAGCATGCATACTTTCAGCCACATGAAAAAGAGTCAGTCCTGTGGGTGCGTTTAGGTCAGGGAACAAAAGCAGCACACATACATTTTATTCCCAAATGTATGTGTGATATTTTGCCCCTTCCCCTTCCATCACCTGTATAAACGGCAGGTGCAAAGTGTGCAGACTCTTTCAGTGCTCATACTTTAGATTTGCTAATTTCCACAAAAGAAACAATATGGATAGTTTATCTTTGAACATGTGCATAAATTATGCAAATTAAACCCATCTGTGTATTTTGCACCTATTGCCCCAAGAAATCTTGTTTGGGATTAACATCTTGTAATGACAGGGAATGGAATATGGCTGACAGCACCAATAGAGAAATATAGTACAATAAGACAATACTTCTTAGCTTTACGACTATTTCTTTTCTTAGCAAACCGTTAAAATCATTCATTTTTAAGATTCCTACCTTTTCTGCCTCTGTCACTGTATCACAATACTAAAAGCTAATACTCGCTCGCTCTCTCTGCTTCTAACTTTCTTACATGTCTGCTCAAACTAGGTGCCATGTGGCATCATCAACAGAAATGCATTTAGGAACTTCAGAGCTCCTGGAAATTGAGTAGGCCACCCTTCTGTTCCCATTTCATTGCCTTCAAATGCTACGTTTTGCAAATGAGGCATCGGAAAATTTACTGAATACCTGAGGGATAAACAACAGAGTAAGAATATTTTTATGTTTGTAAACATAGAAACATAAACATAGAAATGATGGCAGAAAAGGACCAAATGGTCCATCCAGTCTGCCCAGCAAGCTTAAGGTCGTAACTCCTACTCTGTGCAGATTACTCCCATATTTCTCCAAAGGGTAGTAACTGTCGCTCTGTGCAGTTATCCCCAAGCCTTATGATACCCATACAAATTTCAGCTAGTAACATTTTTTACTGGGTGATGCGCTTTCTTGAAAATTCAGACAGTGCTGCTTGATGTGCTTTGCCTATGGACTTGGCTGAGGAAGCAGTCCTGCGCTTTTTCCCTTAGGCCTGCGTATCAGTGCTCCACAACATAGAAGTCAGGGCCCTCTTGGTTGTTGTCCGACTCCAAGTCCCCTTATCCCCCTGCCGTTGAAGCAGGGAGCAATATTTCAGTTGCATTTTAAGAATCAATGCTTGTTGGTTAAGGGAAGTAATCTCCATGCCTTCAGCTAAGGATAGTAACAGCCGCACCAGCAAGTTACCACCCCCCCACCCTTTTCTCATTTCCCTCCTTTAGCCTTTAGAGATCCACAATGTTTATTTTGTAGTCTATAAAATATCCTTTTTAAGTACTGTATACTGGCAGTGATATGCTACCAATTTTTTTTTTTAATCAAAATGCCCTTGATCAGACTCGATGTGAAAGGTGCCTGCATAAAGTAGCCCCCTGGCCATCTCCCTAGGCTCTTTTGGGCAGGTGTTCTGGACCCAGCTGTCTTCTAGAATCTTCTCTGCCTGGTCTCCTCCATTCCTTTGGTGCTCTCTTTCAATCTTTCCCTCTCTTGCAGGCTCCTCTTTTCCACCCTTCTTGTTCCTGGTGTGCTCCTCTCTCTTCACACCTTATTTTTTTTGCATTCCCTTTATCAGCCAGCAGATGGAGGTGGAGGTATTGTCCCTCCCTCTCTGAATGCTCCATCCAGTACTCTCATTTTTTTATTCCCTCTACCTAGCTTTATTACCTCAAACCTGTCTCCAACCCTGGGCCGTCTGTTGGGTCTTTCTTCCCTCCTTTCTTCTGGCCCTGCCAGGTATCCCCATCTCTCCCTGCCATCTTTGGAGTTTCTATACTTCTGGTGAGAGCCATGATCCCAGGACAGGAAATCTGCATTTACATTCTATCTTCCAGATCAGAACTGTAGCATGAATTTGTATTGTTACAAAGTCAAATAGCAGTGCATGTGGCAAGGATTTGTATCCTTCGTGCTCAGGAGCCAGGTTCTTATGGCCTGGATTGGCCACTGTTGGAAACAGGATGCTGGGCTTGATGGACCCTTGGTCTGACCCAGTATGGCATTTTCTTATGTTCTTATGTTCTTAAATGTTTTCTTATGTTCTTAAATGTTTTTCCTACAAATAGGTCTGTAGGTTCTCTATGGCCCATTTAATTACTAATGCAAAAACATATGGTGACATATATTATAATCTTTATTAAATTTCACAAAAAAGAAAATTCCAAAAGACCTTGTTTTCAAAATTTCATAACATTGTCCCAAGGATTTGATGTTGTTCAGTGAGCATTAGTAATGGTGTCGTTGATGTCGTTCAGTGATTTGATGTCGTTCAGTGAGCATTAGTAATAGTATCGCATTGTGCAAATGCAAATCTTTCATAGGGGTGGGATTGGGGAGGGGTTTGGGTAGGATTAATGAAAATGAAGGACATTTTTGCACTTTGCAATAGCATATGGCATGCTATTACAATTAACTCATCTCTGGGAGCCTATCAGATACTGTTGAAATTCAAACTGTTGACTGGTAGACTTTGCATGCTGGAAATAACTACACCTTTTTTTCTGGTGTTAAGCTGTGTGAAATGCCTGAAATTGCTGTGATGCAATTTGTGATAACGATAGAAAATTGCATTGTGGGCATTTTTGGGCTTGTGGAGGGGGAGAAGGAGAGGAGAGAGGAGGAGAGTGGAGTGGGAGAGAGCACCTTTAAGGAGGCCTTCCCAGTATTCAACTAATTATATCACTATAGAAGGACCACCTAATAACTCAAGGTGAGGTTTTGCTGGTGGTTTAGGGTTTTGGGGCCAGTTTTACATGCAGAGTGAGATGTACGAACAGCACAGTACACCTTGGTGAAGATTTGACGTCATTTGGAGTGAGGAAAGCCTCACAAAGATGAGATTTCTACAATGTTCTCTCACCCTAGCTTGATAGTACCCTGGTATAGAGTCCATCAAGCTAGGGCGAGAGAACACTCTTAACATGCTTGTTGAGCACTGGTAAGCGAAGGATGGCTGGGGGTTCTCCTCCTTACCCCAGGAACACTGGGGAAAGGAAGAGAAGGCAAATAGAGAGAATGGGGTTCTCTCTCTAACCGCCCTACTCTGCCCTGATGATCCTGATCCTCCATCCCCAACCCCTCATAAATTCCCTAACCGTCCTTTTCCCCTTCCCAGAGTGTTCAGAAAACCCCTATTCCTGGTGATCCTGGAGCCCCCTCCTCTTCCTGGAAAAGAACCCTCTCCAGCAACTTTCTTCTTTCCCCTCCTCATCCAGTAAAATGCAGGCCTTCACAATCAGCTGGCTCACGGCTCACCTCTGCCTTTGAAGGCAGAAGCAGACTGGTGGACAAGGATGTGGGGCCTGCTCTTTGCCTTCTTGGTATCGGAAAGGAGTAAAGCCATGTGCTCTTTCCATCCCCACCACACCCAATCCTATCCCCTCCCCTTCCCTCCTTCACTCTTTCTCCATTCCCTCCAATCACTTTACTCACAGACTGCCTCCCACTATGATCACCACACTCACATTTCATAGTCCCTCCGATCCCCTCACTCGCACACCACAGCGTCTTTGATCCCTGACTCACTCTTTCCCCCTCTTCCCCATGCAACCCTCTTTGATCTCTTCACTTACTCTTTTCCCTTCTCACATCTCATCACTCACATTCCTTCCCCTCTCTCCAATCCCTTCACTCACTTCCCGCCTCCACTTCCCTTATTCACTCTCTTGGCCCTTTTTCCCTCACCAGTGTAGTCACCAACAGCAGAGCCTGGAATGACAATGTGATAAGCATGAAACCAACACACCCAGGAATAGCAGAATCAGTGGGGGTTGACAGGCATTCACCCCATGTCTTTTTAACCTTGCCCTCCTAAATTGCACAAAAATCAAAGTTATGTGGCTTTCCTTGTCTCAGGGTAAGCAGCTCCAGCACTCTCTGTTCTCTGCTTCCACCAAGGGCTGGGGGACCATAAATGATCCCTACAACTACTAGCTCTGGTCTATTTTCACAGAGGAGCCAGAACTGATATACACTGCTGGTGCTGCACCGCTTTTTCAGGTCCCAATCTGCTGTTCTGGGTTGTTCTGCCAGAAATTAAGCTCACAGTAATGGACACAAAAAATGGTTGAATTAGCAGACGTTTGTGTAACATTTGGCCAGCCACAGGAAACCCCGTGACCCCCCCAAGCTGGCCAAAAGTTCCTTTTGGGCCGAACGAGCGTTCCGGCGCGAACCCGCGGGGAATCACGTGACGCCGCGTCACTCCGACGTGGCGCCGACGTCACGTGCTCCTCGCAAAGGATTTCAGAAATGGCGTCCTCACTCCTCGCTGGATCACCAGGGAGTTGTGGTAAGTCTTTGGGGGGGGATTAAGGAAGGTGAGGGGTTTAAATTTTTATTTTGGATCAACAATCGCGATTTCCAACTTATTCAACATAGCTATGTTGAATAAGTTGGAAATCCGATCGTTTATGTCTCATCACTTTTTTAAGTTAAAAAAAAAAAAAAAGTAGCGTTTTACATTTATGTTCAATACGAATGCACACCCCTACAGTCCTTTTACTGTTCCCATTCTGAGCAGCGCTGAGCTACCCCCTCTTTTGTTGGAGAGTCTGCTGAGGGCCCTTTGTCAGAAGCTCGAGAAGTGGATGTGGGGGGAGGGGGAACACTGACAGCCCAGTCATTTCTTTAATCTTCAAGAAGCTGCCAGAATGAGTGTTTAATGCATATACTCTCTCATCTTTCTGTGGCAGGTCCTTGGTCTCTTTTCCCCGGCTCTCACCAGCTCTGCTCCACTAAGTGAGATATTGTTTTCAGAAACTAATTTAATACATTTCTGAGTTCACAGACACCCCATGCCTAGGGCTTTGCTGTAGGTGACTAGCAAATACTTAATAAACAAAAACATAAATCTGCACAAATTTAACAAGGGACTCCGAGTGTCCCTGAGAGCCCCTTCCAGCACATTACTACACACTGGTGTAGATATCAGCTGGATCTCATTCTCCAACCATTTTTCTCTGTTTTGGGTGAGGAAACTGGGGCTGATTATGCCTTCTGTCTGTTGTTTAGCAGTGCTGGAAAGCTAATTCACTCATTTCAGAGAGGCTTATGAAACGTGATGTGCGTTACAATTCCCACAGCATTCCTCTCAATATAGCGTAAGCCTCAGATGCTAGGCCTACCTCATTGAATTCTCAGAATGCAGAATTCCTATCAACCCCCTCCCCAGGGAGGCTTTTACATGTGGCTAGTCAGCACATGGTGTACAAGCCCAGCTGGAAGTGTGTGTAGGTTGGAATAAATGTCTTGGGGAAGACTCATAAAAAATAGTCTCCAGAAATTTCTAAGAAGAAGCATTTTCTAATGAATCAAAAATATATCACTGCATCTATCAGTTATTATGATTTGACATTATGATTTACATTTTTTAAGAATAATTGCAGAAGCACCAGGAACTGACACCCTGCAAACAACTTTTCTGATTCCCTTGCATTTTGCATTTGACAAAAATAATCACAGCAAAACAAAAGGGAAAGACCCTAGTTCTCTTACATTAATGCAGATACTCAAGTATTTAAACATATCTTTATCTTTTATTAATATTTACGAATCACCTAACGCTATGGACTAGGCAATGTATGTGTAAGGGAATGCCTAACCTGTCCGTTACTAGGCCTCAGCATCTCCATAGACACTGCAGAGTGTGATGTCAGAATAGAGTAGGATTGATAGGAGAGGTCTGACAATCCTGTTGTGTTTTGGTGGTCCGTGGTCTGTTCCTGCAAACCGCCACACTCTTATCCCTCAGCTGGGCCGGACACACGCTCATCAATGCGGTGAATGCCATCAGCTAAACCACATGGCAGGTCGCTGCTCCCTGATGCGCCGAGATGTCACCAGCAGGACACGGTCGACAGCATTTTCCACACCTCCTCTAAGCACACACATACACCATTGCCCGGGATTTAAAGGACCAAGGTGGGAAAGTCCCCATGGCCCCTAAAGATGACATAATCAGTACTGCCCTATATAAGCTCCCCAGAAGCAACTCGCCTCAGCAACAGGTCCAGCTACTCCTAGAGTGTGTGTTGCTTCTCAGCATTCAAGTCTTCATCCAGTTGTCTTCAGTCTTCATTCCAGCCTGTTCCATCCTCCGTTGCCCGCTTGTTCCAGCCTATCCGTCCTCCTTCCTCTCTTTTGGATGGATATCTGGTTCTGACCTTTGCCTGGACTTCAGATATGTCTGACCTCCACCTGCTTCTGATCACTGCCTGACCCCGGATACACCTGACTGCCGCTTGCCTTGGACTACTGCCTGGATCCTGGATATGCCTAACCTGCCTACGACCCTAGCTTCTACAGACCTTCTCTTCTGCCATCAGCAGAGACCCCCACTTAATTCCTGCTGGCCTCAGCACCCAAAGGCTCAACCTGAAGGGAACAAGGGCTGGTATAGGTGAAGGTTCTGATGGTCTCTACTCTGCATGGGTCCATCTGCCAAAGGTGAGAACCAGCAGGGAACCTCGCTGCAGGTCAATCTTGCCTCGGCCCAAGGGTCCACAGATACAAAAATCCCCAGTAGGAAGTTTCATGAATGCAGTAAAACTTCTGAGCCGTGAGGTTCAGGGTTCTTTTGGGGTTTCTCTGAAAGAAAGGTGCTGGAGGGTGGTATCTCCAAGAGGAAAAGATGACTTATTCTACCTTCTGTCCTATGAGGGCGGCTGGGGCCCAAGGTCAGGATGCCCAGGGCTCCAAGACTAAGACGTCTTATTGTTGAGTCTTTGGGAGATTCCCAAGCTGACTTGAAAATCCAGTGCAAAGAGATTTCTTTAAAGGCTGAAGAGAGTGAATTCCTGAGTTTATACTGAAGGACCAGAGTAAGACGCATAAAAGGTTGAGAGATGTAATCATGAGTGCCAGCTCTGTGGATGCTGTGGGTGCTTGAGCAATTCCCAATATTCTCTCCTGCACTCCTGTGGGCCAGGAGCTGAGAGCTCCATGCTGCAGGGATTTGGGGACGGTAGTAAGAATGTGATTCTGTCTCCTAGCTACTGTTCCCACCTCCCCATGCAGCCCATTGGCTGTGGAATGTCTGACCAATGGGCTTTGGGGAGGGCAGGAAATGCACTTCTGTCTCCCAGCTATTGTGCCTGCCTTCTCCTGCAGCCTATTGGCTGACAAATGGAATGTCTGACCAATGGGCTTTGGGGAGGGCAGGAAATGCACTTCTGTCTCCCAGCTATTGTGCCTGCCTTCTCCTGCAGCCTATTGGCTGACAAATGGAATGTCTGACCAATGGAGAACCAGAGAGCAGCAGTAGTCTAAGACAGAGAGGTTGTCTGAGGTGCAGTGAAGATGGAGATGGCTGCTGATAGAAGGGCTAGAAAGAAAAAGAGGGACAGCAGTGCTATAAGCAGAGTGAGAAAGGGGCTGAGAGAACTGCTGGTTGTAAAGGGGATACTGGATGGGAGTGGAACTGAAAGAAGGAAGTCTGACTGGAAGAGTTGGGGGAGAGGCAGTGGAGTAGACCCAGGCTGTGAGGGTGAGGGGGCTGGGAGAATAGCAGAGAAGGCTGAGAGAGGGGACATAGGCTGTGAGAAGGGAAAAGGGGTTACAAGCTAGTAGAGAGGACATGGGCTGTGATAACAAGAGGAGCAGGAGAGAGTGAAGGGAATTTTAAAAGGGAGGTGAATAGGACTGGGAAAGGAGCTATGTGGATTGGGGTGGGAGACTGACAGGAGATGAAAAACAGAAGGGTTGTGAGAAGAGAGAGGATCATGGTGGAAAGAAGAGGTTAAGAGAGAGAGATGGAAGTGGCAGGAGAAGGTGAGAGAAGATGAGGTATGGATAGACAGCTGACGGACAAAGAGCTATACACATGGAGGAAAAATAACCAATGATAAAGAAAGGAAGACTAGAAAATAAGCTTTAAAAGAAAAAGGAAGGTCTAAGGCAGAGATGAACTGAGAAGAAGCCAAAAGCCAGCAGAGACAGAGGATAGATTCAAACTATAAACACAAAGCTTGGAAAATTGTGACTCGGGATTGGAATCTGTGAGTGCCAGGAAGACGCAGGGATAGTTCCAAACAAAACTAGTGTGCTTGGGTTCAGGGAGTGCAGAGTAGGGAAGTGATCCAAGCTGGTAGAGGAGGGGAATCACAAATAGAAAGGTGAGCAGAGCCTGCAATGGAGGTAATGCATGCAACTCCATCTCATGCATATTCACTGTGGATGTCCTGAAAACCTGACTGGCTGGGTGTGCCCGGAATACTGGGTTGAGAAGCTCTGTTCTAAGGCCATGTAGGGAATGGAGCTGGAAAAGGGAATTGAACCCTCTCCCCCCCCAAATAAAATATAAAGTTCAGAGTATGTACATACAGGGAGGTGAGAATTAAGAGATTACTGGGAGGAGAGGAGGGGAGGGGGAGATTAGCAGAAAGAGAAAAGGAAGATTGAGAAAGTGTGGTAGTGGCAGTAGAGGGCAGAGGAAGACTGTGATGTGTATGGATAGTTAGTGGGGCGGGAGGGAGCAGGAGGGGGGAGAGACTGGTGGGGATGAGCTGGTATTGGAGAAAGGAATGAATTGTGGGACTTTGAGTGCTTCCCTGGCTTTTATTTTGGCCACATGAGTCTTTCCCATGCTCACACTTCCTCTCTGATCAGAGAAACACAGGCTGGTCAGTCATATTCACAACCCTCTGTGTTCAGTTGTTTCTATTTTGCTGGGGGCGCTCTAATTTATATGTATATATATATAAGTTATATAAGTTATATGTAAAGCCCCTCCCTTTTGGGCATCTCACTGTTTTATGTAAACCGGAGTGATTTGTATCTGATACAAGAACCTCGGTATATAAAAATTAAAAATAAATAAAATAAATAAATAATTTGTGTAGAGTTCAGCACCCTGAATCATTTTCAAAAAGCTGACTCCCTACTCTTCATCTGTCCAGAGAGATTGCGTCAAAGTTGCGTAAAGGGTGGACTTTCAAGTTGGAGCCCAGTGAAGATTAGAGGTCAGCTATAATAGAGCTGCTGCTTGAAAAAAAGAAATCAGTCAGAGACTTGTCAGTTTTTGCCTGGAGGAGAGTCAAATAAATAATGCCTTGCAGGAAAAATGTTCCTCAGAAGGAAGCAGCCGTTTCAGAATTCCTGACGTGTTCAAAGGGAGTTGCAGAGACCTACTGGAATACATTGAGAGAAGCATTCAGAAAAGCAGGGGAAGTTTTTCCAATGCCCCAGAGAACCCACTACCAGGGATAGCAGCAGTGCTATTGGCTGAGACTATGTTTAATGGACTTTCATTTTTCTGCACTGGATGTGCACTAAATTGTAATGTTCCCACTGCAATTTTTGTTTCCTGCAATTAAGTTCAACAGTAAAGGATTGTATTTATTTTTTTTAATAAATTTATATACCACCTGCCAATGCTGAACTATTGAAGCAGTTTACATAATAATATGCATAATCATAACTTAGACAAAATAGCACAAACAAAATAAAACTTAAATCAATAAAAAACTAATTTAAACAATCCAACAAACTAAATACTGAAAAACAATAAGTTAGAACAAAACAGACAAATACCTGCTTCAAAAATCTAATTCCAAATCGTTATTTAGAACCTTTTACAGCTAATTCAGGAAAAGAAAGCTCTTAACTTGCTTGCAAAACTTTAAAAAAAATCAACTCTGCTCTAGTCTGTGCAGGTAGCACATACAAAAGCAAAGCAAAAAAGCCCTAATTGCATAACATTTCAGTCTTAGCTTTGAAGGTGAGGCAGAAATCAAAAACCACCCTTGGGAAATACCTTAATGTTCATCCTGGCTGATACCATTTGAGCTTTTCCCATAAATACAATGAACCATTATCCCCTCATTTGCTGAAATGCTAAAGTAAATAATTTAAATTTGGTTCTATCCATAACTGGAAGCCAATAAAGCATTGGGAGCATTCCTAATATCAGTCAGGCAGCCATATTTTGCAGCAACTGGAGCCTATAAATCAATCTAGTATGTAATAACAAGTACAATCCATTACAGTAATCAAGGACTAAGATAAGTGCATAAACCATTAATTTAGGGCTTCATAATTACTACGGACGTAACCGATGGACTGTTTTTAGTTATAAATGGGCCTGTTCAGCAACCAAACTTAAATAAGATTCAAAGGAAAAACTAGAATCAATTACTACCCCAAAACTCTTAACCTTTGCAGAAAGTGGTATCATATGCCCCTCCAGTACCAGCTGAAGTCAACAAAGAGTCTTTCCAAATTATTGCCAATATATAACAATTCCGTCTTGCCTTTTGTGAGCGTCAGTTGGCTCTCTTAAAACCAGGAGGACAATTCCATCAAAAAAGAATTCAGAAACAATACTGACTCATCAATATTCTCCCCAGCTGGGACCAGAACTGAATGTCAACAGCATAAATAAGCTCGACACACCCAGTTTCTTCAAAACCTTAGCTAAATGTTGCACAATAATGACGAAAGGTTCCTTACTAAAACGGGGAAAGAAAAATTATCACCCACTTGTAGCAAATATGATTGATCCTGCAGAAAGGAAGCAATCCACAAATGAATCCCACCTTTAAGATCCACTTCCTGACATTTCGCTAATAAAATATGATGCACTTCCAAATCAAATGCATTAGATATATCTAACAAGACTAAAAAGAGAGATGGGCCAGAATCTATACTACAGAAAAAGATATTAAAACTGATTCAGTATTTTGGTTAGGACAAAAATCCAACTGATTATCAGCCAGGCTCCCAGTAGATTCCAAACAATTTGACAATTGATTAGTCACTGCCTTTCCTATAAGCTGAGTTAGAAAAAGCAAATTCAGTATAGGCATGTTACTTTCACATTGGCTTGGATCTAATTTGAGCTTTTTCAAAATCAATTTTAACACAGACCTTTTTAAAACAATTGACAAATGACCTTATACCAATGAACTATTTACAATCCTGCACATCCAAGTTAAACATTCATCCCTCACTGCCTTAACCAGCCATGAAGCACAAGGATCTAGGGAGCTACCAGTGGATTTCATACAATCCAAGATTACTTTAAAACTCACTCTATTTACCAAGGTAAAGATCTTGGTTTTGAAACCCCTCGCCAACCAATTCTTCCTTGCTAACTCCCCCCTTCAAGGGTGTGTTCGGCATTTAAAAATAAATTAGACAAATTCTGAGTACCAGTAAACTGCTTTAACAAACAGATACTTTCACCCTCAAAAAATGAGGAAAATGAGGCACAGTCTACAGATCTAACGTTACACCCTAGCAATCCTTTAGCTAGCCTAAATACCTCCTTATTAATATTTTTAGCTGGAACTGTGCACGAAGAACTCTCAGGGGCAGAGGTGATGCTATGTCACTATGACCGCCAATGTGATCCCCTGTGCATGTCATATCATAAACCTATATATGTGCAGTCTGCATTAGAGCTAAAACAGTAATAGAGCTCAAGAAAGACTGAAATAGACCCAGAGGATTTCTAGTTGCAAGGTAGAAAGGGGGAAGCCAGAAACCAAGTGGAGTCTATAGCATTCCACCAGGAATGAAAGTGAGAAGACGAAAGGGGTCTTATGGTTTTTATCTCCTGTCATATTGTATGCTTCTATGTTTCCTTAAGTCTAAAACATTTGTCCAGCTAAGTCAGCACTGTCACCTTCTGAATAAAGTCACTGTGAATTTGGCATGAGGACTTTGCTGTAATTATTAGCCCTCAAACACCAAAAAAATAACCTTGATCATATTATTACATTAAAAATGTGAATATTAACAATGCATTTTTGCTACTTTTGATCAATTCAAAGACATATTGTTAATACATGGTATGGGAATGATGATACAAATTCTTGGTTTTATAGATGAACTGGGCTGCTGTGACTGAGCAATGCTAAATAGGCTTATTTATAATAAAACAATGCTTCTTTTTTGTGATGATGATGATGTAAACAGATTAGTATTGCTGATAAACCACAAATATGCTTTAGAGTATCTTTTTATGCCAACAGATTTGAATAGCCGTTAGTACTGGATTCTTTTATTTGGTTCAAAAACATTTTTGACCTATTCATAAAGCTTTACATTTTTTAACCCAGAGGTTTCTTCTTCATAGACAAGAGTGCAATTTGCTAGTAAAGAAGAACAAGCACTGTGTTGCACTCCTGCTGCCGCCGCCGTTCTTCCGTGGCCCGGAGGCCGCCTTCGTGCTTCAGAGCGGCGGGGCCGGGCTGGCGCTCCAGAGCGGCAGGAACTGCTGACGTCATTCTGCTCCGTGGCCCGGAGGCCACAGTCCCCGGCCTCGCTTGCGGCTAGGAGCCGCTCTCAGCTACCTCTCTGCGCAGGATGCCGCCTCCCACCTCGGAGCTTCTTCTGCTCCTTCTCAGTGGCAGGGACGCCGCTCTCCATGGTCCTGCCCACTCCTTCCTGCTTCTTAGGTGCGGGGCCATGCCTCCTTCTCTGATTTAAAGGGCCCGCGGCCGGATAAGCCCCGGGCCCCATCTGTGGACTCCGCCCTGGGTGTTTCCTACAGAGCCCTATATCACGGCTCCTCCATCACTTCATTCTTGCTTTTTGCAAGGGGCTAGTCCTCCTTAGGACTCTGTGCTTCCTGCTCCTGCTTGGCATTTCCTTTCTTCGTGGGATCCCTCGTCATTATGTTCCTGTCTCTTCACTGGATGTCCTTCGTCTTGTCCCTATGTCCTTCTTCTTTGAGATCCTGATGTGTCTTCGTTGATGTTCCCTTATGTTCTGATGTTCTCCTTTGTCCTGAGGCACTTTTAGCCCCTTCAAATTTCTGCTGCCTGAAACGGCCGCCTCACCCTGCCTCATTGGCTCGTGAGTGGCAGCCGTGGCGCCCCCTAATGGTCGGTGCCCTAGGCCCAGGCCTAGCGCACCTAGTGCTTCTGCCAGCCCTGCATAAATCACACCAATTTTCATAACTAACTCGTATGTGTAAGTTCACTTTGCAAATTATTCCATCAAAACTACCTGCACACAATGACACCTGCTAACTTATGTGTAGACATTTTTCTTTTTTCAAAATTTTTCCACATACTTTTGAAAATAGAAAACTATGCCTATGCATGCAAACCTATACCTAACTCTGAACTTCCACCTCTGCTCAATCTGGATAAACTTGCCCATATATCGGAAGGGCAGTTTTATAACAGATCATTTCCTCTGGTAAAACACTGTTTTATCCATGGAAATACCTTTGAAATTATCCTCCCTGTACTTAATTTTGGCTGAAACTTTGTCAAATTGTAGGCACTTAAACTGGAATATCAACCTCTGTGGGTTTCCCAACTAAGGGAAAGAACCCATGAGCCATTCCACACACTCTGAAAGCTTCCCAGCTACACTTTATTTTTAAATTCTGAATTTGCCAGGAATGAGGATTAGGTATACACACACTGTGATTCCAGGGGGTGGAAACCCTTCCATAGATTTTAACCTTGTTTCCTCAGGTAAAGTTTTTTTCTGGTTATGATGCTGCCAAACCATATAACAGCTCAGGCAGTGAATTAATATTTAAAGTTATATTAGCTGAAGGTACCTATACATTTAAAAAAAATCAAAGCAGTGCATTACTTATCACTCTTCAATGCATAGGACTGAAGTGGTTCAGATTTCTTTTGTAAGAAAAACTTCACTTCCATGAAAATGTCAGGACAATAAAAGCCCTAGGATCCCTTAGGGTAAGGTTAGCTTCTGGCTAGTCCTAATTATAAATTAGAGGGCAAGGAATTTATTCTTTTGTTAACTGTTACGAGCAGAAACCAATTATGAATTTTCTGCCATGTTATAAGAACACTCTACTGGGGGTTGCTATCGCAGAAAGCCATGAGCAAGATATTCAAAATGACACTTAGCCTACTAAGTGGCGCTGCTGAAAATCCAGGTATAGTCAGCGGGCGCCATTTAGATTTTTAGCTGGCTAAGACAGGAGTGGGGAATGGGTGGATCGGGGAGGGTTCGAATTGATTGGCTAAATTAAGCCGTCCTAAAGTTAGCCAGTTATACATAACTGGCTAACTTTAAGATAGATGGGTATATTCAGTGGGACAGTCCATGAAGTTAGGAAGTAGCAAATTGAAACAAATTGGACAAAATTCTTTTTCACTCAACTCACAATTATGCTCTGGAATTTATTTCTGGAGGATGTAGTAGAGGCAGCTGGCATAGCTGGGTTTAAAAAAGATTTGGACAAGTTCCTGGAGCAGAAGTACGTACATACACTGTTCTTAATCAGATGGACTTGTGGAAAGCCACTACTTATCTCTGAGCATTAGCAGCTTGGGATCCTGCCAGGTGCTTATGAACTGGATTGGCCACTGTTGGAAACAGGATGCTGGGTAGGGATGTGCAGAGCAAAATTTTATGTTCATATTTTTTATGTCCGAAAGGGGGTCCCACTTGCGGCCAATATGGACATAAAAAAAATCCAATGAGTTGGGTATATGTACATATGTGCAAAAAAAAAATTTAAACCCCCTCACCCTCCTTAATCCCCCCCCCAGACTTACCACAACTCCCTGGTGATCGAGCGAGGAGTGAGGACGTCATTTCTGCAATCCTTGGCGAGAAGCATGTGACGTCGGTGGCACGTCGAGTGACGCGGCGTCACGTGATTCCCGGCGAGTTCGCGCCAGACGGCTCGTTCGGCCCAAAAAGAACTTTTGGCCAGCTTGGGGGGGCCTCCTGACCCCCTCAAGCTGGCCAAAAGTTCTTTTTGGGTCGAACGAGCCGTCCGGCGCGAACTTGCCGGGAATCACGTGGCGCCGCGTCACTCAGACGCGGCGTCACGTGATTCCCGGCAAGTTCGCGCCGGACGGCTCGTTCGGCCCAAAAAGAACTTTTGGCCAGCTTGGGGGGGCCTCCTGACCCCCTCAAGCTGGCCAAAAGTTCTTTTTGGGTCGAACGAGCCTTCCGGCGCGAACTTGCCGGGAATCACGTGACGTCGCGTCTGAGTGACGCGGCGCCACGTGATTCCCGGCTCGTTCGCGCCGGACGGCTCGTTCGGCCCAAAAAGAACTTTTGGCCAGCTTGGGGGGGCCTCCTGACCCCCCCAAGCTGGCCAAAAGTTCTTTTTGGGCCGAACGAGCCGTCCGGCGCGAACGAGCCGGGAATCACGTGACGCCGGCGTCACTCGACGTGCCGCCGACGTCACATGCTTCTCGCCAAGGATTGCAGAAATGGCGTCCTCACTCCTCGCTCCATCACCAGGGAGTTGTGGTAAGTCGGGGGGGGGGGATTAAGGAGGGTGAGGGGGTTTATATTTTTATTTTGGCTCAACAATCGCGATTTCCCACATATCGAACATATCTATGTTCGATATGTGGGAAATCCGATCGTTTATGTCGAATCAATTTTTTAAGTAAAAAAAAAATATGAGTTGCGTTTTACTAATGCGGTCAATCCGAATGCACACCCCTAATGCTGGGCTTGATGGACCCTCGGTCTGACCCAGTATAGCAATTCTTGTGTTCTTATGTAATGATGAAAGCTAACAAAGAGCAAAAAGTAGTCAAAATTTGTAACCCATAGTGGGGCTGATGAAAAAAAAAAAAAAAAAAAGCGTGGAAAGCAGGCGCTGAAAAGTCAGCGCCTGCTTTCTTAACGCACGCATGGCGCCTGCAAGGGGGGCTCCATGCTATATTATAATTAGGGGGTCGCGTTAGCAAGGAGGCAGTTACTGCCAGTTATGAACACCGACGCCGATAAACTCGGCATCGGTGTTCATAACTGCAGTCCTCCAGGTACGAAAACCGACACTGAATTTATCGGTGTCAGTTTTCAAACCGCAGCTGGCCGGTTATGAAAACCGACGCTGATTTCAGCGTCGGTCTTCAATGCGGCCGGCTGAGGTTTTGTTTTTTTTTAACTTTTAAAAGAAGTACAGAAAAGCAGGTTTTTTTCTGCTTTTCTGTACTTCTTTTCAATGCACTCAGCTATTAACGGCTGCTCCAGGGAGGTGTTAATAGCTGAGTGATAAATATGCGTCTGATACACACATTTATTTTTTTGCTGTAATGCTCAGGCTTGTGGAACCTTGGGCCGATGAAAGGATGGAATACCTTTTGGAGGATCCGTAGGTTATCTCGTCGGGAGGCAAGGCAGAACAGAAGACAAGACAAGCTGACCCTTGTCACTGGAGCCTGAGGTGGTGGCGGAGACTGATGAAGGGACGGGAAGAGGAGCTGAGTCTTCACCCCTGGAAGTCTGCGGTCCCCCCAGGAAGAGCCCGTAGGGACCCAGACCGCTGGGACTTAGGTGGACCTTTGAGAGGTCAGGAGTCGGTGAAAGGGCTGACTGGAGATTTGCCCTGGAAGCCCGCGGTCCCCCCGGGAGGAGCCCGTAGGAACCTGGGCCGCTGGGACTTAGGTGGGCCCTTGGAGATGGTAGTCTTGAAGGAGTTCTAGGTTGAGTGCCGGAGGGTCGTCGCTCACCAGTCCGAAGTCGTGCACCAGAGAATCACTGTTTGCCAATCTGAAGTCGTACACCAGAGAATCACCTTTTGCCAATCCGAAGTCGTACACCAGAGAATCACCGTAAGCCAATCCGAAGTCAGGAACCGGGAACACCAAGAAGAAGAGGAACAGCAATCCAAGCTCAAGGAACTCACCGAAGCAAGCAGACTAGACAGCGCTGGAGGACGTTGCCAAGTCACTGGATGGGCAGAGGAAGCTGCCTTAAATACTTCCCCTGCTCTGGCTGATAGAGAACAGGTGAGGCTATTTAAAGGGATTGGGTCCCTTTAAATCTGTGGAGGAGGCGCGGCCTCGCGCCGAAGGATGGCGGCGGATTTCCCCCGCGGAGGGGAGCCGCTGCTGGATGCCGCGAGGGGGGAGCAGGACGGCTTCCCCTGCAGCAAGCAGCACCGGAGGCCACGCGGGTGCGACGGCCCAAATCGGAGCCCTCCCCAGGGGCTCCTGTGGCGAAGGAACGCCGCAAATCAGGTAGGGGGCCGCAGTCGTGGGGTGCCACGGCCGCGGAACACAACATTTGCATTTGGAGTGAATGAGTAATAGCCTCATTCATATGCATTTGCATGTGATGCGCGCTATCCCATTGACTCCACGTCAAACACGTGTTAAATAGGCGCTAATCCCCTAATTGCATTAGGGGGTGGATTAGCGTCTATTTAACCCACGTCCGACTGCGGGTTATACAGTGCGCATAGCTGAGCATCGGCCCCAGTGAGTGCTTGTAGCCTTGAAAATCAGAATTCTTATCCTTATCCTTATCTTTATCAAAAAACATTGTGAGCTGTATGAGGGGGGATATGATAGAGGTGTTTAAAATCATGAGAGGTCTAGAACGGGTAGATGTGAATCGGTTATTTACTCTTTCGGATAATAGAAAGACTAGGGGGCACTCCATGAAGTTAGCATGTGGCACATTTAAAACTAATCGGAGAAAGTTCTTTTTTACTCAACGCACAATTAAACTCTGGAATTTGTTACCAGAGGATGTGGTCAGTGCAGTTAGTATAGCTGTGTTTAAAAAAGGATTGGATAAGTTCTTGGAGGAGAAGTCCATTACCTGCTATTAAGTTCACTTAGAGAATAGCCACTGCCATTAGCAATGGTAACATGGAATAGACTTAGTTTTTGGGTACTTGCCAGGTTCTTATGGCCTGGATTGGCCACTGTTGGAAACAGGATGCTGGGCTTGATGGACCCTTGGTCTGACCCAGTATGGCATTTTCTTATGTTCTTATGAAATGTCAGACATTGCACAACAGAGTCAGTTTACAGGATCAAAAGTTAATTGCAATCTCATAACACAAGCTGGCGTTTTGGCCCCAGAGACATCTGCCATGTTTCTTTTATATCTTATGGAACCTCCCAAGCCATTGGTTACCTTTCCAATATATGATAGCCAGCATTTACTACCTGTGTAGCTTCACACATGTATTAGTATACCATAAATCCATTACTTTTTGCTGATACCATTATTAGAAAATGGCTTATTGAACAGAAGAAATAAAGAACTTACATTCCAGCTCGAAGGACTGAAACTGTAGGATTACATACATTTCAGCTCCAGCATCAATAATATAATGGCAATTCAAGTTGTTGTCATATTGATCCGGGTAATTAGGTGAAATTATGCGGCCAGAAGAGGCAGTGACATTGAATCCACACCCTGAATGAAAGTAGCAATGAGAACATATATGTTAATAAATATAAAACACTGACAATTCAACTATTACCTAAGATTTATTCCATACCTGACCAAAAAATAATACACTGAGAGAAATTCTGGTGACACATGGAGAAAAGTGAAAGGGAGATTTAGAAACAAAACTCAACACTGGGAGGAAACTTTTCAGAACAATTTATTTATTTTAGCTTTTTAGAGGTCCATATTTATAGGGCTTTCTCCAGCTAAGTGGGGGAATTAGCCTGATTTTAAAACTTCCATCTGTTTCAATGCTCCTGACTTATCTGAGTATATTCAGCTAAGGACTCTGCCAGATAAAACGTAACTGGATATCTTGGAGGTTTTCGGGTGGCATTTTGTTGCAGAGTTAATTTAGCAGGATACAATTAACTGGATGACATTGATTTTCAAAGTCATCTGACTAACTTCTCCGGCTACTTTAGGATTGCCTGAGAGCAATCCTAACATTAGCCGAATAAATTTATCCAGCTAACTTTGATATACTCAGGTATGTTCAGTGGTGCACACACACCACTAAATATCCCAAGTTTATTCAGCTAACATTACCAGCCATCCAATGGCTCATTATTGACCCTTTTTTGAACACACCACAGTATAATTCAGACCGCCCAAAGTGGTGTACATAACTGAACAATCCGCATTTAATAAAATATCATAAAATATAACAATTGGTGTGGTGAATGGCATATGAAAAGCATCAAATGGGTGACCACTTTTCTCTGTGGCAGTGCAGTTAATACTCAGGACCTAAAGTAATAGCAGACAACTGCTCAACACAATCCACTATACCACCCTTAAACCACTCACCTTCAGTCAGAGACTTAGGGGTGTGCATCGACGATCAATTCAACCTTAAATCTTTCATTAACAACACAACCAAAGAATGTTACTTCAAACTCCAAGTGCTAAAAAATCTGAAACCACTCCTTCACTTCAGCGACTTCCGCTTAGTAGTCCAGTCCATAATTCTGTCCAAGTTAGACTACTGCAATTCTCTTCTGCTAGGTCTTCCGTTTTCATCCATAAAACCCTTACAGATGGTACAAAACGCTGCAGCGAGGCTTCTCACCAACACCAACAAAAGAGCCCACATCACTCCAATTCTGCTCTACCTCCACTGGCTTCCCATAAAAGCTAGAATCACCTTCAAGACATTATCAATGATCCACAAGGATATTATGGGAAGCGCTCACCTAAATCTTACCTCGCTACTCCGCCTTCAAACATCAAAAAGACCTATCAGATATAATTATAAAGGTTCTTTATATGCTCCCCCGATTAAAACTTCGCTAGCAAAACGAGCACTCTCCACTGCTGGGCCCTCCCTATGGAACTCATTACCGCCAGATCTTCGTCTTGAAACCTGCCATCTCACCTTCAAGAAAAACCTCAAAACGTGGCTCTTCCGACAAGCCTATTCGGAATCGCAGAAACAATTCGACACAGGTCAAAGAGCAAAATAGCACAATATAAAGTCCACTACCGACTTTATACCCTTAGGACCTTCAGGACCTTATCTGGACAGTCCACCCACCTGCTATGAAAAACCATCTCTTGAAGCATCAGCTTTCTAGCTCATGCTCTTCCCATAGTTATTTTATTTTATTTTATATATCGTTTTTTACGTTTAATATTTAATATTTAATATTTATTGACCTACGTTCTTTTGTTCAATAATTTGTTGTTTGTTTAATGTTACACTGCACGTTCTCTGTTCAATACTTTGTCTATTGTTTAATGTAACGCCTTACCGGCGACAGTTTTGTTATATGGAAACCGACTTGATTTGATATGTATATCGAGAATGTCGGTATATAAAAACCCTAAATAAATAAATAAATAAAATAACTGTCAACATGTGTCTGACTTTGCTTTTCATTGAAAGTTTTTTAAAGCTGTTCTATAGACATATCTGAGTATACACAGTTTGGTTTTTGCATATTTGTGCTGAGCATTAGGTGTGAGGGTTTTACAATTCAATCTTGAGAGATCCCCTTAAACCTTTTGTTTCATCACAAATTATTTTCTCCAGCAAAAGGATCTGTACAGCATTTTGTTTGCTCCTAGTCTTTTGCGCTACGGTTCTCCTCTCACATGGACAAGTTACACTGGGAGTCCAATTCTCTGATGACAGGAAGATACCATTTTATTTGTAATTCTAGGTCTTCACCAGCCTGGACATCTTTCACAGAGGGGATTATTCATCTTCCTCCCAGGAGCTCACAGCCTCATCAGGAGCCAGACATTTACTCCATTGCCAGGCTTCCTTGCTGTCTCTCTGCTCCTTGTTGTACAGCTACTCAGCACACACTGCTTCATCGCTCTCATTTTACTCTTGAATATAATATATACCCTGAGCATCTCCCTCTACAGAATACTCACAGCGCTCTCAAGGACGCTAGCACTGGGGCTCAGAACATAGGGGCTCACAATTCTTTGGGTTATCCCATGTGGCCCAGGGGCTAAATGCAGAATACATAACTAAAATTTAGTGAAGATACTAGCTCAGTCACTGTCCTTCCAATAACAGTGTTAGATCTACTTATGTCACATCTTGCTTTAGGTTAGATTTATTTTCCTGGCAATTAGCATACGATATTAACAACTTTTAACTATGTACATTATTTGGCTATATTATGGAGCCTCATTAGATTCAATTTTACTTACGACTTATAAAAGATGCAGAGAATCCTTGTCCTGCATTATCCTGAGACTGAAACACTGCAGTAACCACACTGGCAGGAGCTATTACAGGTCCTGGTGCTATGCTGCCACATCCGGCGGCCAGCAGGGCTTCATCTGTTTCAGCAGTTCCTCTCCATACCTAAGCGTATCCAAAATAAAACACACAATCTGAATTATTTGGCAGAAAATACTAAGCCAAATGGGAAATAACTTATGGAGAAGTACAAACTAAATAGAATTCCCAGCTAAATCTTATAGTTATCAGGACAGGCCACAGGTTTCTGGGGGTGGCTGCACGACTTAGAGAATTTCTGTGATAAAAACTAATGTAAAACAGCCATAGAATATGACAGCAGATAAAGATTGTAGGGACCACCAAGTTCACCCAATGTGCTTCCTTTTGCAGCACTCTGTCTACACCATCATTGCATTCTGGCTTTCCTTTTACTTTTTCATAGCTAAGGATCTGCTGTACTTACCCAGGATATCTTGAATTCTGTTACTGTTTTTGCCTCTGCTACCTTTCCCGGGAGGCCGTTCCATATATTCATAACCCCTTCTGTCAAGAAATATTTTCTAACTTTATACCTGAGTCTACCCCACTTGAGCCTCATGGCACAATCTGTTGTTCTAGAAATTCATGTTCATTATACTCAGCCGTATAGCAACTGAATATTGGCCCCCAAATATTTATATCCTAGAGGAGAAGAGAGAGGGGGGGGGGGAGGGATATGATAGAGGCATTGAAATATCCTAAAGGCTTGTTTAAGTCTGGCGCAACCCCATCGGACAGCATCTGTTGGAGAAGAAAAGAAGAAAGAAAAGGATGTCGTTGGAGTTGCTTCTAGGCCTGGGCTCCATCAGGCCCAGCCCAGGCATCGGGACCTGGCTAGCCGCTTCTGCAGATACCCAATGCATCAGGTAAGTGATTGTTTGGGGGGGGGGGGGGGGGGGGGTTCGGGTCTTGGCTGAGGCCTCGGTATCAGCCCGGGCCTAGGCTGAGACACCGGCTTTGTACTTGGGTGTAAGCTGCAGCCCCTGCTTTGGGCCTCAGCCAATGCCTAAGTGAAGCCTCAGCCTAGGCCTAGGCTTGATGCATTCATTTAAAATGAATGCAACAAATAAGGTTTGTTTCATTTGGGGAAGCCCTCAATTCTTTTCGGGGCCCCCACAAATGAAACAAATTGCACTTATTCATCGCATTTTGCACATTCATTTTAAAGGAATGCACATCCCTACAGAATAGCAGCCCTACACTTATCCAGCTAAGAGGATGTAATGTATCCAATAAGGGTGGACCCTTGGTGCTGTGGCGTGGTTGGTGCAGCTTAGCGAGCAAGCCCACGCCGACAGCTGGCGGACATGCCCTGCAGCAGGACCAGTTGGAGCTTCACCTTTACCAGCTGCCTCCCCTGCAGGTTAAGCCCTTGGATCCTGGTGGCCGGTAGGACTTAGGTGGATCCTTAGTGCAATCCAGAGAAAGAGAGTCCAGGGCCAGGCAAAAGTCTGGCCAGCAGCATAGAGCAGACACAAGAAGACAAGACAGAGGTTAGAGCAGGCAGCAGGCAGTGAATCAGAGAAGAAAAGCCAGAGGTCGGGGCAGGCCGCAGACAAGGCAGGATTGAGTCCAAAGCAGAAGGTCAGATCCAGGTGGCAATCAAGGATGGTCAAGGTCGAGAATCAAGAGATGCAAGCCAAGAATGAGATAAGACAAAGACAGAGACCACGACAAGGATATGGTAAGACGCAGAGGCAAGGGAGAGGCAGAAGAAGGACAAGGCAAGGTAGATGGGAACACAGAAGCAAGATACAGAAGTAGGAAGAAGGAAGGAGTACAGTCAAGGACCCAGGAACTCAGGAACAAGACAGGAACAAGATAGGAACACAGAACAAAGGCAACACACACTGAGGCTCAAGGCACATCAGGAGACCTGTTGCTGAGGCATTTATGAAGTGTCCAAGCCAGCCTTAAATAGGGAGTAACCTCTGATGTCATCAAAGGGCACCACAGGGACTTTCCCATTGCAGATCCTTTAAGAATAGGGACATTGGGCGTGTGCACGTCTAGGAGGAAGCAAGGAGGGGTGGCAGTTGGCCAGCGTGTGAGCTGCTCGGAGCAGCTCTTGCAGTTTGGAGAGGCATCCCAGCCATGGATGGCCTCAACCAGCGTCAGGGGTGAGAAAGGTGACTCATGGGGCTTTCTGTGATCCACCAATTGTAACAGAGGGAGATTCAAGCCACGTTAGGGCTATAACACACGTTAAACTGCGATTATTGTGCAATAATTGCAATAATTTACAAAAAATTGCCTAGATCCCCTCCCTTATTCCAATAAGGTGCTTTGCATGGCATTTGCATGCATGAATTTTGCAAATCCATGCAAAGCAGCTCATGCATAGGTAAGTCTAATTAAATAAAATAAGGGTTCTGATGTGATGCTACAAGGTGTTAGACACAGAAACAATATCAGGAAGTACTTTTTCAAGGAATGGATAGTGGATGCCTAGCATGCCCTTCAGGACGTGGTAGTGGAGACTTAACTGGCAACAGAATTAAAAAAAAAAAAAATCAGAGGGACAAACACAGGATTTCTGAAGACATAGAATAGTAATGAAGCACTGTGCAATCTGCAGGGAGATGCAGTTCAGTCCCTAACAGCAGTGGTATGATATTTCCAGGAATGCATTAATGTATTTTTCATGGAGCTGTGGTTACAACCCAAAACAGCACTAGACTGACAATTTTGGTCTTTTTCTGCCATCATTTAAAATGTAATTATGTTACTCATTAACAAGTACATTTTCAAAGGGCCGCGAGCATAAAAAAACAAGGGCTACGGGTGTGGCTGGGCCTTGCGCGCGCAGCGTGCATTTTAGAACGGGCCCAGCCATGCGTATAACCCCCGTTCCATGCAGAAGTGCCGGGCCTTGAAAAAGGGGTGGGCTGGGAGGGCGTGGTCTGGGTGGGGAGGGGCGGGGATTTTCTGTACTTCTCCGACTTAATATCAGGGCGATATTAAGTTGGAGGAACAAAAAGGAGAACCTTTAAAAACAAAATTAAAAAAAAAACCAAAGTATGCCAGCGGTCAGGTTAGGAAAAGGGGTGCTCAATTAACAAGCATCCATTTTCCTAATCTGTGGCTGTGCACAGGTTAGGAAAAAGGCTGCTTATAAAATTGAGCATCCGTTTTCCTAACCTACTCTTCTGGGCACCCACTGCCTAGGAGGCACTAGAGGTGAACAAATTCCCCTAGCGCCTCCTTTTTACCGAGGCAGCCAATTTATATATTAAATCGGGCACCCCGGAGAGATCGATTGGTGCACATTGGCCTATAAATATGCAGAGCTCTAGGCTATTGTATAATAGCCATCTATGCACATAAAACTGGATTTTATGTGTGTAAATTACCTTGAAAAACAGGGACAGAATGTTTAAAAATAATAATCTAAGATTAAGTAGCATGGGGAAAACTGAATAACCCATGTTAGAATTAAAAATGTTTAAATACCCCTTTCACTAAACATATTCTGCCACAGTTAGTGACAGCACATTGTACAGGTTGTACAAATACACCATTTTGTTTGCAGGCATATCTGTTAAAATAACAGTAGATAAATATAGCTGTAATTGTAATCTAGTACAGCAAACAAACAAAAAAAACCCCTAACTTTTATTCTGGAGAGATAATCTAGCAAAATGCTAAAGGAAAAAGGGAACAATACCATTTTACTTAAGGCCAGGTAGTCTTGGGTATTTCTAACAGAACTTGGGAAAAGAGTACCATAAGTTGGGAATGACACAGAAAGAAGCCATCTGACCAGTTGTACTCCAGCCACAGAGGGAGTGCAGAAAACACAATCCTTTAAATATTGTAGATCCATAGCATGTAAAACTTTAAAAACCAAAGATAAAATCTTAAATTTACTATGGATCTCCATTGGACGCCAATGATCCCACAGGTGTCATCCTAGCAATAGATGAGCAGCTGCATTCTGTATCCTTTGCAATATGAAGAGATTATTTTTTTTTAGGCAAGACCTCTAATAAAGAGTTAAAATAATCGAGGATTAGCCTAATGATTGAGGAATAGCCTAATAGTTAGAGAAGCAGGCTAAGAACCAGGGAAACCAGAATTCAAATTCCGCTACTGCTCCCCTGTGACCTTGGACAAGTCACATCACCCCTCACTGCCTGAGGTACAAATTTTGTGCATCAAGTACTAAGGGTTTTACCCCATACATACAAAATGGGAGAAAAGCCTTAATGAATCTGGTCCTTAGGCCTAGATTCATCAAGATGCTACATTTATTGCGGGAATATAGCACGTTAGCGGCCGTGAAAAAAGGGGCATGGTCATGCTAATTTTTACCATTCTAAATCACGTAGGAAAATCTCCTACCCCGCAATAATGTTTTGTGTCACGGGATGCAGTATCGGGGTGTGCAACACATTAGTGTGTCGTGCATCCAAACTGGGAGTCGGGCCGGTACCCGCAGAAAGGGTTTTCAAAGCTGCCTGAGTATGCACGTATCTCCCACTTTGTGCACATATGAAAAGTTTTGAGAAAGGGGGCGGGGCATAGGCATGTGGGGGGGGGGGGGCCAACAGATGTGCGCATATATACTTAAGCGCACAGGCGTGCACTGGGTTCTCCTACCTCGTAATTTAACTACTGCTATGGATGGCATGTAGGTCCTAAAAGAAAACAATCTAGGCTAATCAGTGGGCTATTAGGGGTTGGGACTAATGGGGGGAAAGGAAGACAAATAAATTGGGGAGGGGGTTCGAAGTCCTCTCCCTAGCCTGGGCAAACTGGGAACAAACTGGTGAAACTGGCAAAGGCATCGGTGCATGTCCCTTTTAGTGTAAACCTTTTTCTAACCAAAGTTACCATATACACAAACCTTCAGAGTGCTGTGTCTCTTATGCACTCCAAAGGCAAATCAGAAAAACTTAGTACTTGATGCACAAAATTTGTACCTCAGGCAGTGAGGGGTGATGTGACTTGTCCAAGGTCACAGGGGAGCAGTAGCGGAATTTGAATTCTGGTTTCCCTGGTTCTTAGCCTGCTTCTCTAACTATTAGGCTATTCCTTAGTGTAAACCTTTTTCTAACCAAAGTTACCATATACACAAACCTTCAGAGTGCTGTGTCTCTTATGCACTCCAAAGGCAAATCAGAAAAACTATCAAACATTAGCCATTTTTATCTTCTTGTTTCCTCTCACACTCCCCACCCCCTTGCAGCCCAAAACAAAGCCACGTGATCCCCTATTCCATCCTTAACATTCCCCCCCCACTTACACGATGGAAGCAGGATTTGCTTCCACATGTGCGTGTACATTTCAAATAGGGTGCACATGTATGCACTTGCAGCCTATGTTATACCATGTGCGCACATATACGCCTATGTTATAATCACTATGGCCATTGTATTACATAGGTGTGTATATGCATGCATGGTATAACATAGACTGCAAGTGCATACATGTGCACCCTATTTGAAATGTATGCGCACATGTACGCACAAATCCTGCTTCTACTGTATAAGTGGGCCAGTGAAGCAGCCAGTATCCCAGTACTAACACACTTCCCCCTAACAGGTAATGAAAGGTTATTTTTTGGTGCCAGCAGGGATGTGTAGGTGTGTGGGTGTGTGTATGTGTGTGTGTGTGTGTGTGTGTGTGAGAGAGAGAATAGTCCTCATTTTATCGCTCGCAATAACAGCTGCCATAATAGCTTTGATCTGCAATAACAGCGGCTCTCCTGCACTAAAAACATTTTTTCCCCTCTACCGCACAAAAAAAGTTAATTCTGATGTTAAATCCTGCTTTAGTGTGCATTAAAATGTTGCCACATGTGGTAGTCCATCATTTGCATAAAAAGCTAGCTTTTGCATACTCATTATCAAATTTGCATACAAACACGGCCAAGGGATAAACATTGTGGGGTTTCTCACGTGTTAAACCCTCTTTTATCGCATGATAAGACCCTAATACGTTTTGATGAATGACCCTGTTAGACTGTAAGTCCTCTGGGGATAGGGAAATACCTACAGTACCTGAATGTAATCCATTTTGAAGTGCTGAAAAGCAGAATTTAAATAAATAAAATATTTTTAACTAAACAGTGGATAAGAGTAGCCAGATCTTTCGTTCTCTAATACACATTGCACTTGCCACAATTGATAAAGCTGGAAAAAAACAGCCATAGCTGAATTGTGAGGGACCCTAGTTAACTCTGGGTCCACATGTGCTCTCTAAATATAGCTTGCTCAGGAGTATTACCTCCCCCCCAAGTATCAATGATGGGGCAGAATGTTATAAGGATAACTTTCTGATCCAAAGGAGCTCCAACTTATTCTAACACATCCAGGTAGAGATATCTGATAGGTAGGTATTCAGCTTACTCAGAGCCTCCTATGTTCCACAGCTCAACTATAAATAAAGCTGTACGACATAAGCAAACAAGTGAAACATAAGCCTCCCCCTTTTGTCTTTCTTAGCTATATTTATGTAAGGGAGCCCCCAAATTATCCCGTTACTGTAATGGCCACAGTGCTCTGAATAGCGTGCCAGTATTGTAAGATCCTACACTATATGTGTGTGTATGGGAGAGGGAGGTTGTGGGTTATGTACTCTATGTATGTATACAATTGAAGCTTCATGTGTGTTTGAGAGAGAACGTGAATTTGTTTGCATATGTTTGTGAAAGTGAAAGAAGGAGGCAGTTAAGTATTTGAGAAATTAAATATATCTGTGTGCATGTGTCCCTGATGATTTCCATCCTTTTTTCAACTTCTGTGTAACTTTCTCTGGTTGGTCAATTTACATGCGCAAATCCTGCAGCATTGGAAACACTGGCATTTATGTGGACTTGGATTCAGGAATGGACGCCATCTTGTTGCATCCGATATAGTCTACATATGCACTCATTTTTTCTGATGCTATGGAACTTAATTGTATAATTTTGAAAGTTATGCCTGTAAGTTGAAATAGAAGATGGATGGAAATTATTGACATAAGGCACTTGCTTAGCATTTCTTGTAAAAAAAAAAAAGCCTAAAAATTGCAAACTGTAAATGTTACAGACCTTGATATAGCTGCCCAAGCACTGTCCACTGCTATCTGGGATCTGGAAGTTATTGTTGAAAGTCATCACCAGGTGTTTGCTCTCATGTGCACGGATAGTCCATTCACACCTAATGTTGTCAGGGAAGTTCTGAGGCCAGTTAGGGGATTTGATAGTTCCTCTGTCTGAATGGATTAAACCACCACAACCTAGGAGAATATTTAAAGTCTGTGAGTAAATACATGCAAAATTTAGTGGACATTAAGGCTATCTATTATTCTCTAATGAAATGATCGATATTTAGCTCCTTTAAGTTAATTGGGCCATATTTATCTTCCAAGAGGTTCCTATTGGAAATATAGTTATTTTCTGATTTGGGCAATGTATAGGATATTTAATATGGTGATACTGTGAATAATGTTAGAACACTGTTTTCAAAATGCTTTACAGATTTAAGAGGGCAATTTTCAAAGCAGCCTACACAGTTTGCAGAAACTTTTATTTATGGACTGTGCACCAAGTTTCAAAAGGAAAGTACAATACGAGCATATTTTTCCTTTGAAAATTGCCTAGGAAAAAAAGTACCCACACAGATTTGTGCCTGCTTTTTCTGCAGGTAATGTTTCCCATCAAAATAATGTGCATAGTTTTAAAAATGCAAAACTATGAGCATTATTGCCTCCCCTCACATAACCCCACCCCCCAAGCCCACCTACTTTTTTCGGTGGGTAAAGTTCTGCCCATTCTTAATCCTAGAGTGTACTTTTTCCAGTCTCTGGACTGGGCTGTGGCATTGGGCCTGGATCCAGGCCGAGGCCCAGGTGGCAGGACCCAGTCTCTGGGCCAGGCTCCGGCATCAGGCCTGGATCCAGGCTGAGGTTCCAGCCTTGGGACACAATCTCTGGACCGAGCTATGGTTGTCGGGCCTGGGCCCTGTCCCTGGCCCAAGCATCATGCCTTAGTCCAGGCAGAGGCTCTGGCATCAGGTCTCAGTCTCTAGACCAGGATCTGGGCACTGGCCTAGGCTGAGGCCCAGACATAGGACACAGCCTTGGGCTAGGGTCCAGGCCGAAGCCTGGTGTCAGAACCCAATCTCCAGACTGGGCTCTGGGGTTGGGCCTGAGCCTGAACCACAATGCTGATTCCTCAACAGAGAGTAAGTTTGTACAATTTTTGGGATCTCAGCTGAGATCCTGGCTTTGTGCTTAGGCCTAGGCTGCAACTCCTGCACTGGGCCATGGCTTAAACCTCAGCCTCAGGCCCTGACCCAGTGTTGCAGAGGCCTCGGCCTAGGCCTGACAGATCAATTTTTTTCTTTTCAAACTGAAAATTGAAAACCAACAAACTTTTGGCATATTTTCAATCATTTCGCTTTGAGAACGAAATGAAACGAAATAGGAAATTTCATCTCATTTTCTATTTTGTTTCTCCTGAATGCCCATCCCTATTTTATAGCAACCACTACTTTCATCCACTAGTGAAGTTTTGTCTAAGATAAGAAAATAACAGAATAAAAAGTGAAAATTATGCTTTTTTTACCCAAGGAATTTGTGGTCCATGTTGCATGAAATCCTCCTCTTTGAACTGAATGGTCAGAGTTGAAGATCACCACTAACTTATTGGAACCAGACTGAATGGTTCCGGGAGAATTAGTTCCACAGTACTGTCCTATTATAGGAGAACTATACGAGCCACCATTCATAATCGTGACTGAGTCCCAACGGCAGCGTGAGTGATATTCAGTATCAAAATATGTAAATGTAAGCTAAAAGAAAACAGGGTGACAAAAAGAATAAACAGGCATTCCACAGAATGTCTACAGTGAGATTCCTAGCATTTTCAAAATGGTAAATAATATAATCAGTGTAGTCTGATTAAAAATACCAGATTAATAGAAAACTAAGAAAATGGGCATCCTGGTAGCTCAGTGTTTTGCATTACTATGAGGAAGACCTGGGTTTGATTCTCAAACCAGGTTATTGCTGCTTAGATCAACTGGGTAGAGAGTTACCATGTAAGCAACATTCTCAGCCCCAGGCAGAGGGAGCCCCAGCCATTCTGCAACTGTGACACCTAATGGCCAAACTCAGGATGTGCACATAATGAACTCTAGATGGAACCATGGTCTATAGCCCCTGGCCAAGGCCTGTCATTTTGATGATTTGGTTACATGGGGAGCAGGAAAGGGATTATAAAATGGGGAAGTCCCCTGGGTAGTCTGGGTAGTTGACCATGCATGATGCCTTAGCTCAGTAGAGGCTAATTCCAATTGAACTGAAAGGTCAAAAGAGTAAAAAAAAAAAAAAAAAAAAAAAAAAGCTATCTGTTCCCAAACTAAAAAGGCAAAGTGATCAGAAACACTTGCTGCAAAATTAAATTATGCAAAATGGAATATATTGTTGAGGTTTTCCTTATCACAGTGAAGACTGATCTGTAAAGCTAGGCCCATGTGATCTTTTGATTTGACTTGATTCTTTCAAAGTGTCTGAAGTTTAATTTTTAAACCCTTTCAAATGATTGCATCTGTTTTAAAGAAGATATCCAAAATCAACCTATTGAGAAAATATATTTCTCTGATAATCATTGCACATTCTCTTTACATTTTCCATATCCTTCTTTTCCACATGCTTAGCGAGGCTCACCGTGATTGTATGGCCTACAGGTCCTTCCAGAAGCCAAGAACAGTGGTTCAGGTTGTCATATGGTTCTGGGTAATTAGGGCTTGAAATTTCACCCATTTCCCCTGTCTGCATACCTCCACAGTCTAAAAGGCAAGGCACATAGAAGTTAGAATGAAATCACACAACCTAAATGTTCCCTACCACAGAATTAAATTTCTTATTGAACAAGGTAATTTTAAAAGCATTTTTCAGTATGTCTTTGATTAGGATTAAATGATGAACCTCATTTTAAAAAGTATAAGCTTTACACATTTTTCTTAAGTAAAGACAAAGAAGCCCATATTCAGCTGCTGGCCAACTAGCAAAGACAGCTGGATAAACTTATCTGGCTAACTTTGAGGGATATTCTGCCGCACAGGCCATTCTTCGGCAGTCCTAAAGCTATTTAAGCTGGATAATGCTGAAAATCTGAGTTTACCTTGCTAACAGCCTGCCCCACCCCTGAGCTAGCCTGATTACTTTTTAGCAAGATGAACTGTTATCCAGATATCTCGGGGCCAGTTAGCATAGCAGGATTTTCCAGTACTGCAATTTATCTAGCTAAGGGGCCGATGCAATACAGTGTGTTCAGCCGAGTCACTGTATAACCCGTAGTCGGACATGGGTTAAATAGGCGCTAATCCACCCCCTAATGCAATAGGGGGATTAGTGTCTATTTAACGTGCGTCTGACACGGAGTGAATGGGATAGCGCTCATCACATGCAAATGCATGTGAATGAGGCTATTACTCATTCACGCCAATGCAAAAAATAAATGTGCATTTCATACGCACATTTAGCGCTCAGATATTAAAAAGAAGTACAGAAAAGCAGAAAAAAACTGCTTTTCTGTACTTCTTTTAAAAGTAAAAAAAAAAAAATCAGCTGGCCACATTGAAGACCGTCGCCGATATGCTCGGCGTTCGTTTTCATAACCGGCCGTGCTTCGGATGTGCTTCGGGCAAAAATTTTGTGTCGAGCTTCGTTTCGGGCCCTCCTGAGGGAATTTTGTTTTTCCCCCGGTTTGGGGATTTTTTTTCGGGGGGGGGGGGGGGGGCCACGATTTTCGGGTTAGTGTGCACTAACCTGGCAGAGTTAGTGCGCACTATTGGGAGTTAGCGGCAGTAACTCCCGTTAGTGCTTACTAACTCAAAAATGAATTTTTTCCGAAATTTTGGAAAAAATTAAATTGTTTTTCGGTTCTCCCGAACCATTCCGAATTAGGCAATTTCGTTGACATTGCCTAATTCGGGAAGAACGATTGCACATCCCTAATGAAAACCATTGCCAATAAACTCGGCGTTGGTTTTCATAACTGGCAGAATGCCGGTAAGTGCTGGGTCGCGGTGGCAAGGGGGCACTAAGGTCACGCAAGTGACCCTAGCGTCTCCTTGCTAATGCGACCCCCTAATTACAATATAGCATGGCACCCCTTCTTGCGGGCACCATGCGCATGTTAAGAAAGCGGGTGCTATTTTTCAGCGCCAGCTTTTCGCGCTTTTCTTTTGCATTGGCCGCTAAGCCTGAACTTAGCTGGACAAATGGTTCGGAAATGGACCACTACAAAGATAGTGTAATCTTGAAAATCATAAAGTAACTGTCACTAGAAGTAGAATCACAAAAACTTGGAAACCAGTCCTCAAACCCACACCTTCACCTTTAACCAAAGGTTTCATTAAGCATGATGTACTTAGCCGTTAGACTAAGATATGAACATCGAACTGACGTGGCTCCCTTTATAATCCATGTATATCTTCTTAAGTAAAACTTTGCTGAATTAAAATAGAAGCAGCAGCACACACATACATAAGATCAACAAAACTAGATTTCATCAACAGAGAGTCTTTGTTCCCATAAAGCCTCATCTGTCCTGCGTTAATTTGTGATATCCATCACCAAACAGCATGGTAAGGGGATAAACACATGCAATGATTAAGGGATGCACGAATATGTTGGCCTTGTGCACGCTGAGCAGATTTTAAAAGCCACCCGGGTACGCACGTAAATGCCGCTGCGCACACATCTTGGAACTTCTCAAAAAGGGGCAGGGCATGGGCGTGGTCTGGGCAGGGCATGGGTGGTATATGGGTGTTTTGGGACTTCAACTATAAATTTGCTCGTAAATACTTGTGCGATCTGGCGCGTGCCCAGGCCCCCTGCCATGTAACTTTACCTCTACTATGGATGGTGGGTAAGTAAAAAAAAAAAAAGAGCCATTTCAGAGGGGTTTAAAGGATCTGGGGTAACTGAGCGGTGTACAAGCTATCAAACCGGGGAGGAGGATGGATGACCCACCTGTTAACTGGGCAAACTGGGAATAAACTGGGAAAACTGGCAAATGTGTCAGCCGTGTCCCTTTAAAAATCCCCCCATTTATGCGTTAGAAGTTGGATTTGTACACCGGGCATGTGCCCACTTAAAATTCAGTGCACATGTGCGTATGGCCAGGCTATTTTATAACCTGTGCATATATACGTGCGTATGTTATAAAATAGCCGCATCCCTGGGCGCAGGCCAACGAACATTCGCAGATGTGCGCCTGCATGCCGGTTTAAAAGATACTGTCCCTATGCCTTAAGCTCTATTTCACTTTCTGAAAAAAAGCGAAAGCATGACTTTTCACCCAGACCTTATCAGCAGAAACCTCTATTCTGCTGTCCTTATCAACTATCTTGAACAAGGCTATAAGCTACACATTATTGGATTCTTACTGCTATACCACCTATGAAGACGCCAACTGTGAATTTGATTCTATCGGGATAGTAAATTCGAATGGTATTGTCTATTTTAAAATTGTAATTGTCTATTGTCTATTTTAAAGTTGTAATTCTCCTTGAGGCCACCCTTGGAAAAAAGCAAAATATCAAATATCCATAAATAAATAAATATGAGAAATCATGACTATCCCAAAATAAATTTATTAAGAAAAACACACAGATTTGAAAAATAAATCTGCTGCGGTTTTGTCTTTGTTGCTCATTGCTTCAAGTTTATATAAAAACGTTTACAAAATAAAATATTTTTTAAAATAAATGTTTCCACGTTAATAAAATTGCTCTCCATATATTGGTACACACTAGGTCTTGTAAAGGTCATTTAAAATATTTACCAGCAACTCAGTAAGTGCAGTGTAGAGCAATTCAATGGATATGTTAGAAAAAGATCTCATATATAACTTACTTGTAAACTGGTATGAAGCATGAAATCCAGTATCTTCCACGTGTGAATTAGTTGCAAAATGTACCCAGATCTGAGAAGCAAATATAGCAAGTGGTACCGAAGGCCTCGTAGTGCCACAGACTCTAGCTATCAGCTCTCCATCAGCACTATCTGGATATAAACATGTCATGAAGATATTAGATACTTGTCTCATAAATTAAAATTCAATGAGATAAATTTCATATTTATGATATTCCGCTTGCATGTCTTCTAGATACACTATATACACATATATTACAAAACTAGAGATAAAAGTCTCTCAAAATTCAATCACAGAAAGAAATAGCAACATGTATTAAACAGATGTTTCATGCATTTTAGGCATATCCCTTAGTTTTAGGATACAAGAAATGTTCATAGGGAGGGCAATTTTCAACAGTCTGCTTAGGACTAAAACCTGTGACTAATATTTACTCACAGACTTTAGCTTTTATAAATATACAAGAATATCATGTAAAAAGCAAACTGCACAAGCATCAGACCCAATCATGTAATAAAACTGTTGCACTGGAAGTGGACCCTTGGCCTGGGGCAGGGTTGGTATGACCCTCCGGTCGGAGCCGGAGGGTGCCTGCCACCAGGAGGCGGAGTAGAGGAGGAGATGGTCTCAGGTGGGCCTCGCAGGATCTCGGAAGAGACAGTTCAGAGGAGTGCCCACCACAACAAGGATGCACGGTCGTTGTCCAAGGAGGAAGGCCGGAGGTCACGGGAGGCCAGCAAGGAGAGTCCAAAAGGATAGCAAGGGTCAAAGGCCAGAGGTCAGTCCAGGATAGATAGCCAAGGCAGGGTTCAGTTCCCAGAGGTCAGTCTGGGAGAAGTCAGGTCAGGCAAAGGTCAAAATCCAGGCGGCGATCCAACATGGTCCATAGACAGGCAATGGTCAGTACCGAGAGATCAGTCCAGGGAGTACAACCAAGGAAGATGAGGAAAAGGAAACACTGGAACAGAAGACGTTGGAACCGGAGACACAAGAGTGCTGACCAGACGAGGGTGCTCGATGAAGGTCCTGCCGGACCAGTGTCCCTGCTACCTGGAAAGGAGTCAATGGACAGAACGGTACTCCGGGAACGGTCAGCAGAAAAGACGATCTGGGGCGAGCAGCTATCAGGCAGGAGTGACCCATGTCCTTAGGGAGGAACGATCTGATTTCAAGGTGAAGGTAGACTGATTACGGAGCCCTTTTGTAGGGCTAAGGAGTCAACTCCCTGGGAGGAGCTACAGGAGGAGTCCAAGGGACCATACCTTCACTTTTCCTTTAAGAAGGGGAGAGAGGTGCGGCCTCGCCCCTTAGGAGGAGCTGGAGCAGAGAGCAGGACCCTGGACAGCGGCGTGTAGCAGGCGGAGAAGCACAGGAGAAGGAGGAGGGACGCGGAATATGCCCCGATGTCATCGGCAGCGTCCAGCTGCGAAGAGGAGGTCCGGGGGTGGCACCAGCCTCCAGGACACACCGGTGGCGGCCTCTGGGCTGCGATGAGGAGCTTCGGAGCGGCCCTCCCGGCCGCAAGAAGAGAAGGCAAGCTGCGGCTTCAGGCTGGCCACAGGAGCGGCAAAGATGATGGCCTCCAGGCCGTATGGGAAGGCAGGCTGTGGCCTTTCCAGGCCGCGGAGCAGCAGCGACGTCGGCAGAACCGCCGCGGAGGTAAGAGGTGGCTCGTGGCTCAGCCACGGGCCACATCGCAACAAAAACAAATGGCAATGTATTCTGTCATGAATCATCTTTCCAGAAAGGCAGAGAGCCTAACTACAATGAAATAGCAATAAGCATAAGAATCATAAGAATGGGTGCAGAGCAGAACTAGTATAGTTCGCATTACAACCCAATATGAAAAATAAATGTATTCAAATTCTGGTGTCACCTCAGCAAAAAAAATCATTCCACTGCCAAACATTTTGGGCCCGATTTTAAATGGACCGCACACGTAAAAACCGGGGTTTATGCGCGTGGCCAGGCCTTGAGCGCACGTGCGCATTTTTGAACGGGCCCAGACATGCGCGTAACTCCCGTTATGCGCAGAAGTGCCGGGCCCTGCAAAAGGGGCAGGCCAGGGGGTGTGGGCTGGGACAGTGCCATTAGACGCTGTCCTGGGGAAGTGCGCACCGGCAGCCGGTCGGTGCGTGGAAGTTACTTCAACTCAGAAGTTGAAGTAAGTTTTAAAACAAAAAAAAACCTAATAGGGGAGATTAGGGGTAGGGGAGAAGAGGGGAAAAGGTTGGAAGGTTAGGCTGGAGTGTAGGGAAGTTTCCTCCCAGTCCTCTCCTTAAATGGGAGGGAACTGGGGAAGGCCTACTTGCATCGCTTCGTGTTGATTTAGAAAACTCCCCCCCCCCCCCCCCCCGCACACGCGAGTGTTGACTTGCCCACACATGCGTGCGCAGATTTTAAAATCCAGTGCGTATGTGTGTGCGGGAACCGTATTTTATAACATGAACGCACCAACGCGCGCATGTTAGAAAATGATTGTGTCCATGTGCACACTTTGGAAACCGTGAGAACATGGATGCACACGAGGACTTTTTAAAATCTACCTTTAAGCGAAGTAACAAAAACCTCTACAAAATAAAAAAGAAAAAGATGCCTAGAACCTTGCCATACCGTGCAATCACAGCACTGACTCTCAGGACTCTAGCAACAGCTTTATTTATGAAAAAAGCAGCAGTGGAAATACTACACAGGCCCTAGAATATTATTACACCATCTACTAGGGTAACAAAGCAAACACAGGCAGAACACAGCCGATCCTTACCTGATACAGAAATAAGGGACTACAAATTAGAAACAGAAACATGCAGACAAAATCAAAATAGAAAGCCTTTTTATAAAAGGGTCTCTTTCACCACTCAGAATCTGAACTGTTCATAGAAAGCCACAACCTGCTTTTAGCTAGAATACGTTCAGGTTAGAATTTTGTGCTGATACAAATTTTGCTGATCTCCCTCTCTTTTACACCATTCCCTAGTGATAATGACTTAACAATACAGGGTAAATAAGGTTCTCTCCCACTGACCAGATCCTTATAGAATTATTTTTGTCAGTATGGAACTTTGACCATTCTAAAGGTTTATTTTTAATTTTGCTAGTATAATGCTGAGTAGTTCAGTACATAAGATGTGGTTGCTTTCTCATACCCACCTAGTCGAAACTCTAGGTGGTCATATTGACAGTTTTGATGATGCTCAAGGCGTAAATCTTGAAATGAGATATAGATGGATGAGTTGTCAGCGTTTGGATTCTGAATGATCCATTCACAGCTGAGTTTGCTTGTGTAATTGCTGACACCGTTGTAACCAGGAGAAGTGAAATTTCCTCCAGCAGGATCCACACGCGTACCACCACAAACTGTAGAAACAAAAGAGTTTACTTAAAATAAATATTCCAGAACTGTAATCTTTAGCGAAAAGAAAAAGAGGTTTCTCTTTCTTGATAAGGGAGTTGTTCCATGTATTTTATCATTTTTGAGATGGGGTGCTTAGAACCTCTCACATTATGCAAGGTTAGTCATACCAGGGATCAATGCACAGGCAATATGATATTTTCTGTTTTATTCTCTATTCCTTTCTGAATAATTCCTAACATTCTATTTGCTTTTTTGAATGCCGCTGCACACAGAGATAAAGGGCCGGATTTTAAAAGCCCTGCGCGCCGGCGCGCCTATTTTGCATAGGCCGCCGGCGCGCACATAGCCCTGGGACGCACGTAAGTCCCGGGGTGTGTCCCGGGGTGTGTCCGGGGGGGGCGTGTTGGGGGTCAGGAAGCGGTTCGGGGCAGGTCCGTGGGCGTGGTGCCGGCCCGGGGGCATGGCCGAGGCCTCCGGACCAGCCCCCGGGTTGGGAGATGGCGCGCCAGCAGCCCGCTGGTGCGCACAGATTTACACCTGCCTCGGGTAGGCGTAAATCTGCCGACAACGGTAGGGGGGGGCTTAGATAGGGCCGGGGGGGTGTGTTAGCTAGGGGAAGGGAGGGAAAGATGAGGGGAGGCGGAAGGAAAGTTCCCTCCGAGGCTGCTCCGATTTCGGAGCGGCCTCGGAGGGAACAGACAGCGCGTGCTGGGCTCGGCGCGCGCAGGTTGCACAAATGTGCACCCCCTTGTGCACGCCGACCCCGGATTTTATAAGATACGCGCGGCTACGCGCGTATCTTATAAAATCCAGCGTACTTTTGTTCGCGCGTGGTGCGCGAACAAAAGTACGCGCGTGCGCTGTTTTTGAAAATGTACCCCAAAGATTTCAACATATATCCAAATTGACTTTATGATCCTTTTCCTCGATGGTGACTCCTAATACAGAATCCAACATTATGTACCTAGAGATAGAATTATTTTTCCCTATGTGCATCACTTTGCATTTGTTCTCATTCAATTTAATCTGCCTTTTGGACGTTCAGTTCCCTGTTCCGGCGAAGTCCTTCTGCAGTTTCTTACAGTCTGCTTGTGTTTTAACAACTTTTTTTTTTTTTAAATTTATACTTTATTAATTTTCTTAAACATTGTACAAATGCAAATAAGAAATAAGTAATTTTGATTTAACAACTTTGAACAATTTTGTGTCATCTGCTAATATGCTCATCCCACATATGCTTTAGAAAGAAGAACATTGACTATTTTAATAGCCAAGCTCTGGACAGTTCCATCCTGTTTATATCCTTTTGAAGGTGCATTCTCCAGAATTGTACACAACATTCCAAATGAGGTCTCACCAGGGCCCTATACAGAGGTAGGGATGTGCATGCATTTCCTATTTCATTTCATATCATTTTCAAAACGAAGCAGAAGAAAAGCCAACAAAATCTTGTTGATTATTTCTGTTTAGTTTTGAAAATGTAAAATGAAAAAAGAAAAAAAACAAAAACAAAACCTCCCCACAGCAGCCCGAAGACTTTTCTGAGGCCTTCCAGGCTTTCATGAAGCTGACGTTCCAAGGCCTCCAACCCCCCTCCCCCTCTCATGCATCCCCCTTCCCCTCCCCTAAAATATTCTCAGGGCCGGGAACCATCTCGGCTCCCACTTACCCCATCCTTAGGGGTCCATCGTTCTAGGAAAGTAGGATGGATGCCCACTCACCTCCGGCCCTTAGTGCCTCTGTATTTCAATGGTGCCAGTAGGCCCTGAGACCAGCACCATATTGTGACACAAAATGGAGATGTCTAAGGGTGGCTGGTACCATTTTCTTATACGGCTGCATGTTTGTACATTCGTACAGTAAATGGCGCCAGTCTCAGGGCCAACTGGCACCATTGAAATGCAGAGGTGCTAAGGGTCAGAGGTGAGTGGGCATCCCTCCTGCCCTCCTAGAACGATGGACCCCTATGGACGGGGTAAATGGGGGCCACGGTGGTTCCCGACCCTGAGACTTATTTTTGGGAGAGGGAGGGGATGCATGAGGGCCTGGGGAGACCCCATTTCAGGTTTCGTTTTGTTTTTGGGGACTTTTTGGTTTTTTTTTATTTTTATGTTGATTTCATATCTGTAAAGGACAGAAACAAAATAAACATTAAATGAAACAATAATTGTGAAATCCCTCCCCTAAAAAATTAAAGATAAAAACAAAATATTATTTTGGAGGCTGCACATCCCTATTCAGAGGTAATATCATTGCCATTTTTCTGCCAACCATTCCTTTCCCTATGCAGCTTTTGATTAAATTAACCAACTTAGGATCATCAAATACAATCACCCCCAGATCGGGAAGATATGACGAGACATTTAAATTTCTTAAAGGTTTCCTTGCACAGGACATAGGCCTCTTTCAGTGGAAAAGAGCCTCTAGAATGAGGGTTCATGGAATGAGCGTGAAAGGAGGTAGACTCAGGAGCAATCTTAGGAAATATTTGTTTACAAAGAGGGTAGTGGTTGCATGGAAATGTCTCCCAGTGGAGGTGGTGGAGAGAAAAATTGTATCCTAATTAAGAAAGCATGGTATACATCCAGGGGATCTCTGTAGGAGTGATAGGAATTGTAAAGAAAATTAGTTGGGTGGATGGGCAGACTAGGTAGGCCATAAGGTCTTTTTCGCTGTCATGTTTCTGTGTTTCTAACCCTAACATCAATGAAATGGCTACATAAGGCTTACAAGAAGGTATTGGGGAATCTTACTTGGCGTGGCCGTGGTTAAAACTCAAAATTCAATGAGCATATGGAGGCCAGATGTTTTGGACAATGGCTTCACTAGTTGTGGTGCCTGAGGGGATTATTGGCAAACTTATTATGAGAATGTAGGGGACCTGGTGTTTTATTTGGTGTTGGTTTTGCACAAAAAAGTAGAGGAAGATGGTATAACAAGAATTGGCCTTCCAGTGGAGTTAGTGGAGGCCAGTATCTTAACAGATTCTGGGAGGCAGTGGTGGGAAAAGGGTTGAAAAGTAGGGGTGGGAATTTGTTTTGCAACGAAATAGAAAATAAAGACAATATTTTCTATTTTGTTGCATTTCAGGACCAAAAAAAAAGATAGGAAAAAACCACAAAATTTTGTGTTGCTTTTCCTATCATTTTTTTGGAGAGCGGGAACCAAATCAAGCAGATTTAAAAAAAAAACAAAACAAAAAACAGCAACCCAAAATCCACCACAACCCTTCCCATTTATGAAAATTTAGAGCATCCCCACATGCAAGTCCCCCCAGCCCAACCTACCAATCCCCTCAGGACTCACCAAAAATCCCTGGTGGTCTAGTGGAGGGCCCAGGAGCGACTTCCTACTCCCAGGCCAGTGGCTGCCATAAGTCAAAATGGCGCTGGCCACCCTTTGCCTCTACCATGTGACAGGGGCTACTGGTGCCATTGGGTGGGCTAAGTTAGGTAGGGAGGCTAAGTTAGGTTTGGGGCTTTTTTTTTTTTTTAATGAAATGGGGAAACAAACCCCCCAAAAATGATCTGGATGTGGACCCGAAATGACCTACTCTGAACTGAAATTAAATAGGGATGAAAAATTTGGGGTTACCACCCCTATTGAGAAGTCAGGTGAAAGACCAGTTGGATGGGGCGTTGTGTTGGGTTGTATATGTGAATTATATACTTGTCTACCCAAAACCTATGGAGCAGATTGGATGGGCAAACCTGATCTTTTTTTTTTTTTGTCTTCATATAGCATGTTATAGAATATAAACCCCTCTTTTAATCTTTAAAAATAGTTATCATAAGTAACTGCAATCAAATGTAGAGACTAGAGCTTCAGATGATATGCAAATAATGTATTAAGAATACATTTTTACTTTCATAGTTTAACACTTTTTACATTAAAAATTGCCAGAGGCCTAATATTTCCAGAAGGAAGGCCTTAATGTCTTTTTCACAGCAATTACATACCTGCATCTTCACTGGAAGTATATGTAGCGCTGAAGCCTCCATTTGAAACCAACCCGTCACTGACAAAAATGACCTTCATCATATTTCCAGAGGACTTCACCTGTGTACCTGGATCCACATTCCCACATAGCTTCTGTAAACTAGGAGAACTAAGTCGAACTCCATTGTAAATCTGTTGATAAAACAGAAGTTTAGGGAAGAAAGGGCTGTTGCCAAAGTGGGTCTTGTATCCAAATTAAAATAAGAGAAAGACCTAGTGCAAGGATTTGGTTATTTTCTAAGTAAAGATTTAGAGCAGATTGATATTATTTATGTGGTCACATACTGGCTGTGCATCTCGGCTATACCTGCTGGAAATGACTGAATTACAATATATGACAGATTTGTTTGATCATTTCCTGTAAGCAAGCCCCCCATTCATTTGTTGTGTGGAAAAAGTGTGCTGTGACCCTTCTGAGCCCCACTGAACTAAAAAGCTAAAAAGGGTGACCAATGACTTTATGTAAAATATGCAAAAGTAATCCCCAGTTGGCCTGATTCATAGTAGGGATGCATTTTGCACACTGCAAGGTGTGAGGATTTTTTGCTATCAATCCTTAGAAGTACATAACACAGCCTACAAGGATTCTCAGTCAATCAGGAGTGAGCTGCATCTGAGGAGGGTGCCTGTGTCCCAGCCCCAAGGAAGGGAACAGAGAGCCCCACAGAGAGTGCAGAGCTGACAGGCGTGTCGCAGCTGCTGCCCAAGCAGCTGGGAGAGAGAGAGAATCTAGGTTGCAACCTGAGATTGCAGTGAACTACATTGAAATCGCACCATCTATGGATTTCCAGTGTCCAAGAGACAGGAACCAGTGTGAAATGCCAGACCTTACTGTTGGGACCAAGTTTCCAGAGTTCATCCTACCAAGTTGGAGAACCTTGAGTTGTGGGTTTCTCCACAGAAATCTTATGTGACAATGTACTGAAGAGTAAATTTATCAGTAGAGACCTCAAGCCACACTAACTTAGAGCTGGGAGAAAATAAAGAAAGAAAAACCTAAAGAGCACCAACTAGAGATCTCTTATTCTGTTTTTTTTTCTCTTTTCTGAACTGCATATATTCCATTTTTTTTTCTTGGGATCTTGGAACATTTTAAGCTACTTTAAATTGAGAATTTTTAAGTCTTAAATAGAATCCACCTTCAGAAGATCATAAGAACATAAGAACATGCCATACTGGGTCAGACCAAGGGTCCATCAAGCTCAGCATCCTGTGCTCAATCCAGGCCATAAGAACCTGGCAAGTATCCAAAAACTAAGTCTATCTCATGCTACTGATGCTAGTAATAGCATTGGCTATTTTCTAAGTCAACTTTATCAATTAATAGCAGGTAATGGACTTCTCAAAAAACTTATCCAAACCTGTTGCAAAGGCGACTAACAGGAGCTGAGCCCGGCCTTATATACCGAAGCTTCACGTGACGTCATCATCCGGGGCCGCGGCCAAGTTCCCGTGTGGGCCCTTCAAAAGAAACAGATGCGTGTGCGCGTGCCTATGGAGGGGCGCGGCACAGGATGGTGGCGTCTCTCCATGGACCACGTGGAGAGGTCCACCGCGGAGCAGAGGAGTCTGCCGTGAAGCCAAGAACGCTGGGGACGGCCTGGAGACGGAGCTAGCAGCCTACAGCCGCGAGGACCTGCTGCAGGCCTGCCGTGGCCAGCACACGCAACAGTGGACACTTAGAAGCAGCCACAGGTTGGGAAACAGCCAGGAGAACAAAAGAAGACCAAACTCTGGATGGTTCCACACAAATCACAGTTTATTTACAGGCCAATGTAATAAACTGTGGTAGATTTGCTGCAGGTTTGTGCGCTTATATTATGTGCATTTTTCCACACTAATCTTACTCATGTGTGTAATAATGTGGTTAGCACGGAAAAAATGCAAGCACATACCCGCTCAAAAGTCACAGTTAGTTTAGCAGTCCATGAGAATCCCATGCAAAGGAGGCAATTAACTATACATGGGCAATGCAGAGAGTTGTGCTGGTGTCAGTGCAGGTTTCTTTTAGCATGTTTTTAGAGCCTGGGTTATGGCAGGAGTTAGATATAAGTGCCTGTTTTGAGGTAAACAAATTAAGTGCAGAAGCCAGAAGAGAGGTCAGAGAAAGAACAGGCATATGTCAGAAATGCTGAATACTTTTGTAGCCCCTTCCAAATCTCTGATGCATTTTTCACCCTCACCAGCATCCACTATTATAGCTCCTATGTGGTCGGTGTTGGATCATGAAAGGGTTTCACATTGCTCTACCCACATTTAGTCCCACTCCTAGACCACTAACTCACTACTGTCTTAAAGACTTTCAACTGAGAATCATTCACAGGTCATCACATTAATGCATGGTAGGGGTGGGCATTCGTTTGCAACGTATTGGCAATCCGCAACATATATGCCATATTTGTTGTATTCGTGGGGGTCACGAAATGTATGGCGAACCCCCACGAATACAACGTATCACTAACAAATAAACCCCCACCCTAATGACCCCCTCAAGACTTGCCAAAAGTCCCTGGTGGTCCAGCGGGGGTCCTGGAGTGATCTCCTGCACTCGGGCTATCAGCTGCCGGTATTCAAAATGGCCCTGATAGCCTTTGCCCTTACTATATCACAGGGGTTACCAGTTCCATTGGTCGGCCCCTGACACATGGTAGAAGCAATGGACGGCCGGTACCATCTTGTGCTCCTACCATGTGACAGGGGCCGGCCAATGGCACCGGTAACCCCTGTGACATAGTAAGGGCAAAGGCTATCGGTGCCATTTTGAATACTGGCAGCCGACGGCCCGAGTGCAGGCGATCACTTCCGGACCTCCGCTGGATCACCAGGGACTTTTGGAAAGTCTTGGGGGACCCCCACCAGGGACTTTTAGAAAGTCTTGGGGGGCGTCAGGATGGTGGGGGTTTTGTTTAAATTCGCTTCTTTAGACGGCCGAATAATTTGGTGAAGATGCATTGTATTTGTGGGAATCGCGATGCATTTCGCTTCCCCACGAATACAACGAATATGGCCCTATACGTTGCGGATTGCCAATATGTTGCAAACGAATGCACACCCCTACTGGCCCATCTTCATTACAGAGTCCCTGTGCTGTCTAGATGGAGAAGCTTGCTGGGCCCATCCTCATTACAGAGTTCTTGTACCAGCACGCAGAAGGGATGGTCTACTGTGAGCCATTGTGGTCCAGCAGCCTAACTGTAAAACCCTCCTCAATCCTCTGCCCATATTCCATCCTCCTTGAAGCAGCCTCCAGTCAGGGCCACGCTGCTGCCTCTTCTCATCATGTCTCATCTCCTGCTCTGGATGATAGTCTTTCATCACATCTCAGCTCCTGCTGCTGCTGCCTCCATGCTTCTGGGTCTCCTTCTGGCCCTGCTGCCTCCATGCTGCAATCTGGTGCCTTGGCCTTTACACTCTCCCCTCGAGTGCACTCTTTCAGCATGGACTAACTGGGGCCTTTGCCTAGCCTTCACATAGCAATGATGCTATCAGCTACAACAATAAAGATGTACTGTAGCTATTGGGGGTTGCAACTTCCGCTTTCTATTTTTTTAGTTGTAATCATGATTGTGCAAAAGGATAAGATTATAAGCTTGTATATGTAATGATCCCATTTCAAACAATGTATGTAACAGGTCTACACAGAATGTGCTGTTCATTAAATCTACAATGGTTTGTGCTTTTTGATATCTTGTCCTTACATAATGTGATTACCTAAGACAATGACTTTATTTCAAACAGTGGACTACATGTTATCGCTAATAAAGTGGTCACTGGTTTGAAAATGACACTTCCTGGTTGGCTCCCTTCATTGTGTGGTTGTTGTGCTAATGGTTCATTCGGTACAAGGTTTTGCCTTCCATATGACCTTGCATCCTAGAATGCCCTTGCACATTCCAATTTGCCACTTATCTAGCCGGCAAAACCATAGGGCCTAGGCCATATAACTAAACGCTCACTGGAGCTAAAGACAAAGCTCATTACTGGGGACCTTCAGTATTGCCTCTTGTTGCCTTCTTCACACTGCATACTCTTAGCTATCTCCTGCTTACATGGGACTGTATGTGAGTTACCCAGTAGCTAGCTGGCGCACACAGTATATTGTGTACATGTAGAGCTTGATGGTGTTGACGGGAAGTTAGTCATCAACACACAAGATGTAATCTTTGGCCCCCTTACTTGCTATCTGTACCCAACCATTTGTAGCTTTCACAGTAAACCAAATATGACGTGTACTTGGTGAGTGTTTGAACAGAGTTTGAGCTGCTCTGTGACAACTAGGGAGGATGAGTGAGGGGGTAGTGTCTTGTGGGGAAGGTCCACAGGTGAAGAGCACAGGCCATAGAGGGCTGCTGCTGCTTAAGACCAGGCAGATTTCCACAGAATGGGTGCTACCCCTGTACATGGATGCCTTGGGGATCTCTTTAATATATGTAAGGTAAGGATGACCTTACATGTAGCATCCAGATCCTGAAGGCAGCCCACTACAGAGATGGCAGCCAATCTGTGGAAATCTGCCTGGTCCCAAGCAGCAGCAGCAGCAGCTCACATGTGGCTGCGATATAGATCCACTGGGGAGGGGCAGTAAGATGGGAATGGCAATGGGCGTGAGAAGCCACTTCCTGAAACTACCTGAATCTCCTGCAGCAATGACAGATTTAAGCATCAATCATAGCATTGTCACTTGCAGATCTGGCTGGCAATCCACTGCATCTTCTAAGACTGTATAAGGTAGCCTGTACCTTTCCCTGAGCCTTAAAGGCTGATTTTCCTAGCCTACATGCATATCACATAATTGTGGGCCAGAATATGTGCAGGCTATCAGTAGCCGAAAGTAGCTCAGCTGTTCAGGAAAACTACATTGGATCTGGGTATTCCAATAATTGTGTGCCAGGCCCTCACAACTGAGCTAAGGCTACTGGTGTGTAGCAGGCTGCTAGCCTTGAAGCAATACATAAGAACTGCCATACTTGTGTTAGCTTCAAAAACGGTATCTTATGGTTTGATTGTGAATGTCCCTGCCGGCTCTGCAGTATGTCATCCATAGAAACCCATCTCTGAGCCCTGACACAGGGAAAATGCGACGCCACCAACATGCACAGGACACTGCCTCTGGTTGAGGTGTGTGAGGCTCAAGACAAACTGTGGGTGGATAACGTCTCACTAACTGGTCACATGTGATCGAGCAGTGCCAGCAGTGTGGACACTTCAAGCTTGTCATTAACCTATGAGATTTAAATAGAATCCAATGGAGGATAGGAACAGGGCCATTTTGACAATCAACATGCTATTAAGTTCACTTAGAGAATAGCCACTGCCATTAGCAATGGTAACATGGAATAGACTTAGTTTTTGGGTACTTGCCAGGTTCTTGTGGCCTGGATTGGCCACTGTTGGAAACAGGATGCTGGGCTTGATGGACCCTTGGTCTGACCCAGTATGGCATTTTCTTATGTTCTTATGTTCTTAAGTGTAAAGTGCCAGCTCACATCCCAAGCTTTAGGGTCGGTGTATTATTTGCTGTCACAGGATTTGCAGACATCTGCAGCATGGGGCAAAAAAGCCAGGCCCTGGGGCCTGCAGACATTACTGTACAAGCCACTTATCATGGCAGTGATACTTTTCCTCCACCCCAGCCACCCCCCATTTGTGTGCCATTTGCCACAAACACATAGCCAGAGATGGAATATATGGGGAGATTCACTTGAAAGAGGCCCCAAATATTCTGTTGTAACTTCCATTGGGATGAAGCAATCTGACCCAAAAAAATATGCTACATACCTTGACATATGTGTAATCTTTTGCATTACATGTGATGCTGGAAGTGATCGCCATTTTCTGCCAGACACATTTTGACACGACGCTCCATGTTCCTGAATGTGTCTGCGAGCATATCGGGGGGAATAGCAGCAATTTCATGTTGGATATTTTCCTTCAAGTCTTCCACAGTGCGAGGCTGTTCCAATAGACTTTTCCTTTGAGCATACCCCAAAGGAAGAAGTCTGGTGATGTCAGATCCGGCAACCATGATTGCCAAAGCCCCTTTGAAATTACGCTGTTGTCGAAAAAGGACTCAATTTCTGCTATGCTCTTTGCCGATGTATGACAAGTTGCGCCATCTCACAAACAGAGGTTAAACGACGTGACAGCTGTCCGGCACCTACCTCATCGCTCCGACGCAGGGGCATCTCAGCTTGTTCGAAGCTCCATATACTGAGGAGCACATTGCACGTTGTTTCGTTCAGATTGCTTCATCCTAGTGAGAGTTATTACAGAATATTTGGGGCTTCTTTCGAGTGAATCTCCCTATAGAAAGAAGCGTCTGTCTTACCTACGAGCCAACCGTCACTGTATAGGCCATCCTCAAAATTTTCAAAGAGGCCTGATTACCTAAGTGTAAAGGAATCATGTGCGGCTCTCAGGAACCTGGCCACCACATCGAGGATGCGCATTTGAGTGTCACAGACCACTTGCACATTGATGGAGTGGAAGAGCTTCCTGTTGTGGTACATTTCCTTCCTGTCATGGGATGGAATCATGCCCATGTGAGTTCAGTCGATAGCTCCCAGAACATTGGGAAAGCCTCTCTTCAAGTCCATCAAGTCCTGTCTGTCATGAGGAAATGCTAAGTAGCAATTAATGCGGTCAGAGACTGCTGTGATGACTTGGTCCACACAGCAGGAAAAAGTGGTTTGGGACATTCCCCCCACAACACATACTGTCGTTTGGAAGGAGGCACTTGCCGTGAATGCAGAGTAGCCAACAGTTTGGTGAGACCAGGCATAGCGTGGTACCTTTGTGTGACCGGATCTAAATCCCCTCTGATTTCTTCATATAATTCCATGATAGCTCAAGAGCTGAGGTGATACCTGCAAACCACATAGTCCTCTGGCATTCCCAGCAAGGATGTTCACGAAGGAAAGATACACTCCCTGTATTTCCCATGCTGTGGCCATATGTATGCCAGGCGATGGACTGGGCCTCGACACTGTGGAGCCCGTGGCTCTGCCTGTGGTGCAGGAATTTCTCTAGGAGGGCTCAGAATTAGCCTTGCATGCTCTTGAGATTGTTGTTCCGCTTGTTGTATTCTGTGGCGAGCCTCCCAAAGCATCCAACAACAATTAAACTCTCCACAAACATTATGGCTTTAGGAAGGTAGACCAGGTAAGAACAGATGTTTTTATTGGGCCAGGAAGGCCTGCTAGTTGTGTCCCTTATAATTCCTCTGATAATCGCTGAGATAATACCCAAGATATCAACCATGATACTTTTTTCACCATACCACAAAAAAAACCCAGGTGTTGCTATTTCCCACATTAAATCCTGTAATAGTGTGTGTTACTGTATTGCACGCCGCACTAGCACATTCTCATTTCCATTTACCCTGCCCAAACTCCTCCCTCTTGAATACTAATTTTTAATTTGCATGTGCATTTTGCTATGTGGCTTTTATCGCATGTATTAGGGCCTTATCGAGTGATTTGATAAATGACCCTGTGAGTTGTGTGGGCTCCCCCAGTTCCAAGATTGAAGTTTCTTGGTATTGTCTATCCAAGTCGCAGAGTAAAAAAATCCAATTTTCCTCAAATATTAAAGCTTTATTTGTGGCCCTAAAATAGGTACTGTGGTACCCAGGTATCATGACGTAATTTCTAGTCCACAGACAGAAGATTCCACTATCTAGATGTATTATGACCTCATCTCCAGAAGAAGAAAACATTCTATATTCCTTAAGAATGGTGACACTACCCCTCCCACCCCAGTTCTGTTATAGAAGATGTAGATATCACATTGAATCCAGGATTTAATATAAAATTATTACTACCGATAGAGAGAGACCCAAAAGACTTGCCCAGAAGTGGAAGAATAAGACCTACCCTGTAAAAAACATCATCTGAAAGATTTTTTTTATATAGTAGTAGTTAATATTAGATTAGTTTCACTTACAGCCACATAATCGTAATCACAGCTCTGGTGTTCCTGGATTCTAAGATCATTAATGGTTAATGTGACCCGCCTCCCTTCTTGTACAGTGATCCTCCATTCACATACACGATTGTGGGGATACAGGTTGGGAAAGTTAGGAGAGCGCAATGTCCCAGTAGCAGCATTCAGGTCACCACCACACTCTGTAACAGAACAAACAGTACTAAATCTCCTACCAAGAGTATTTTATTTATTTAGATATATTAAATACATAATTGATTCTGTCTCTTCTAAAATAAATTTGTATACTTAGGAGGTAATTTTCAGTAGATGTTAAAATCTGTGGGTATTTTATAACTGTAGATTTTAATTTTCAAAGTAAAAATGTTTGCTTTCAAAATTATCCTAAATCACATTCAAAAACCCACATTCACACCTTTAATGTATGCAAAAACGCCTTTAATGCCTGAGATTGGGGGTGGGGGTGGAAGGGAAATAGAACCAAGAGCTAAGAGAAACAGATAAGTATGAGAGAAAAAAATGTGTGAAGCTTGCTGGGCAGACTGGATGGGCCGTTTGGTCTTCTTCTGCCGTCATTTCTATGTTTCTATGTTTCTATGTAAGATAGCACCATAATGCATGGTGCGATGCAAATCTGAAAAAGAGGGAGATTTAGGGGCAGGAGTGGGCTAGGCTCACAGTTTTGTGAAGCACTATCGCACAGCTTTAACTACACCTGTTTCAATAGCATTAGGCCGTGCAATAGGGCTTTATTGCACATTGTGATGTTTTTGCCCATGCCAGTTTTAATTGTTTTGAAGCTCCCGGAGAGCCAGCCTAGCTATCAGGGCCCGAGAGAGAAAGAGAAAGAGAGAGAGAGAGAGAGAGAGCCTAGCCATAATGCTTCGCCCTAGATATGTGTTTATATCTCTATGAGAAGTCCACCTAGTAACTCGAGGTGAGGTTTAGGTATTAGTGTATCTTTCTTGAAAAAATCGCAAAGGATATATGCAGCGCACTATGAGCAATTGAAAAATGAAAGAATAAGATCAATAATATATAACAACTGAGAGCTGAGATGAGTTGTGAGTAAGTGGTTTCCCCTGATGAAGAATTCTTTCGAAACCTGGCCATGTCAGACTAAAAGCTGCCTTGGACTGGTGCCTCAGTGGCTCATTTAACAACGTGGATTGAGCTAAGTATTCTTTGACTTTGAAAATGAATATAATGAAGGGAATTGATTAGGGTATATGCAGAGAAGAAAGAAGACTGCTTTCAGTAATACCGGAGTGGTGGACTGTTCCCATTTTTTAGACGAAAATTCACAATGAACTTAAAAAAAAAATTGTTTGAGTTAAGTAAAAACATTTTATTTTTGAGTAAACAATGAATAAATAAATATCACAGGGACAGTGTTGTGTTTGTGATTAAAAATAAGTATGAGGGTAACCTGGATGGTACTCTTTAATGTTTATGAAACAACTACTTTCCTCTTAATCAATTTTTTAGTAGGAAATAATTTTTGTCTTAAAGAATTTTTTACTTGGATATTGAGATTTATAATGAAAAAGTAAGGGAAATATAAAGAAGAAAAAACAGAAGAAAAATTGTGAATGTGGGTTTTTGAATGTGATTTTGGTGAATTTTACCTACATTGGTGGATCTTGTGGTTGTTGAAAATTATCCTGGCAAAACAACATGTAACCCCTGGCTAATGTCCCCTTACAGGACCTGCACCTCATTCAAAATTTTAGATGATACAGTCCTCTCTTGATGTAAATTTACTCTGAGAGTCCAAAGTTCTCTGATAGGGGTGAGATTTCTCTTCTAGGCCTTGTGCATTGTTTGAGGTTTTACTCCAGCATTAAATTCAACTGCACACAGCACTAATGATCACCTTTGAACCTGATAGGTGGACAGGACTAGAAGAATGGTGGTTGGAGCTGACGTGTGTCAGGTAAAGATTGGGGGTGTATGGGAAACTGCTAGCACAGCAAGGTTTTCTAATGAATATTGCAGCTTTCAGGCTGCAGAGAAAACAACTTCTTGTCTCATCTTTGCATGATGTTCAGAGACACATATGATATGTAAATGAGATCATATGAATTTTTTAAAAAATATGTTTGCCATTTTAAATTTTATTTTCTCAGAATTTTGAAATTCATTAAATTCTAATCAACTGCTCTAGTGTTAGTAATTGTACATCAGACAGTAAATATGGTGGCAAATATATTTGCAAAATGAAATGACTAGACAATGGAAGATGTTTTGGATTCATTCTGAACACTACGCAAAATAATGTTCTGTGGATAATCAGAGTCAAACTATGACAAATTATAAATGATCTAGAATGAAAGTAAACATTTGTGGATTGACTGTAATCTTCAAATTTGACCAATCCACTTCTTTTTGACCAGGTTTAAGAATGAATAGTGGAAAAAAGGAGAGTGTTTAATAATCAAGTCTTTAGGAGTAGCAGCCAATTAATCCACAACCGTCTCTTCTTTCTAGGTTCTATCAAACATTTCTAAACCACTTATCTACAATGCCCTACCAATGTCAAGATCATGCTTGATTTGACAATTTAACATCCTGTCTAAGGGGATCATTTATCAACTTCCGTTATGGTGTTTTTGCAAGTGTTAAGGCGTTTTTCGCTTGCGAAAAATACTATAACACATGATGCGATGCTAATATTTAAAAGGAGAAGGATTGGGGCGGAGTCGGGGGTGGTAATTTTGTGAAAGTGGGCTGGCTTTGCATTTTGCAAAGGCATAACGCACAATATCGCACAGTTTTAACGCCGAAACTAACTACACCTTTTTCATTAGCATTAAGCTGTGCGATGTCATGCCATATATCCATAATGCAAATTGCAATCTTTTAGCAAATTCCATTTTTAGGCTGGAGAGAGAGAGAGAGAGAGAGAGAGAGAGAGAGAGAGAGAGAGCGCCTAGCTATAAGCCCTTCTAGAAGTTAGGTATTTATACCTCTATAGAAGGCCCACCTAGTAACTCAAGGTGAGGTTTAAGTAGTAGTGTAGGGGTTAGGGGTCCCTTGGACATGCGGAGTGAAATGTATGAACAGCACTCTGTGAAGATTTGGTGTTACCCAGGTTGAGAGTCCATCAAGCTAGGTTGAGAGAACATTGAAGAAATCTCATCTTTGTGTGAGTTTCCTCACTCCGAAGGACATCAGATCTTCACTTCTGCTATAGACAGTGTGTAAATCGTGTAACAAAATATCCAAGGCTAGTCAGCAGGGTTTTAAGGCTTGGGGCTAATAGGATAAAAGGGAAGCAAGTTGGTTAGGGGGATTAGGAAGTCCTCTCCTTTACTGGGGCGAACTGGGAGCGAACTGCGCATACCTACCAAAATTCCCCCCACTTACGTGCTTGAGACAGCAGTCACATGTCAATGTGTGAGTCAATATAAAATCGTGCACGCATGCATATGCAGATATCTGATTTTATAACATGCACGCATATATGCGCATATATAAGAGTGCATATTATAAAATCAGCACGCCAAAGTGCACACGCCAGCAAACATGCGCAGGTCTTAAATTTTACTTCATAATATATACATATACAAAGTTATACCTTCTCCCAAGCAGGTATAACCTCATCTGTGTATGTTGGCGCCAATTACGTGCACACCCACAAATTTCCAAATGATTGATATAGTCTGCAAGTAAAAAGTACCCTCAGACTTTACCCTATGTGGGCTATTTAAAAATTACCCTTTCCGTATGCATACTTTTGAAAATTCAAAAATATGTGTGTTAAGTCCAAACCCCTTCCCAACTCCACTCCCCTGAAATGCCTTCACTCAGTCTGGGTAAACTTATGCAGGAACAAGCAGCATGCACAGAGATTTACCTGCATGTCGGGCAGGCAATTTATTCAAAAGTCATTTTTGCAGGTAAAACACTATGGCAATGCCTTTCAAAATGATCCTCTTTGCAACGATGTTGCTTCTGAAGTGTCATGTATAAGCATGAAGAAACAAACTATTTGAATTAACAAGTTCACAGTAATAGTTTTTTTGAAGACATGCTAGATTAGAATCCTGATCCTCATACCACCCATTCTAAGCTTTTCTTATTCTCCTCTTTAAAAAAAATCCCAACATAGGTCCTGTGTTTTTTTCAGAGACAGAAAACATCATACATCTAGTGAAAAATGTTGTACCTACTGCATTATAAATTAAAATAATTATCACAAGAAATAATTACAGTTCCCACATAGTAAATATAGTGCCACATTAAAAGTTCCCCTTGAGACAACTCTGTTTGAGCAAAACCCAGGATCTGTATTAGGGCAGAACAAAAGTTTTAATTATCAGCGATTACTGTGAATTTGTTCAAACAATATTTTTTTTATTCATGCTGTAAATGACACTTCAGTTGCAGTGTGATTAGTAAATTCTGAAATAAAACCTGATCTTGACCCTGGCAGGGCGTTTTAGATGAGTAGTTCAGAAACTGATGATAGCATCTAGATAGAAGGGACAGCTATAGATAGTAAGGATGTGTTACAGCCGAACCTTTCGGTTAAGCCTTCGCTATCAGCCTGCCACAGGAAATTTTGGTTTCCCGCGATTCGGACCTTTTTTTTTCGGCTGTCTTGAATTTCGGATTAGTGCACGCTAACATTTCAATGTTAGCGTGCACTAATGGGGAGTTAGTGCACGCTAACCCCGAAAAACAAAATTTTGGGGAAATGTCCTTAGTTTTTCGGGGTGGCATAAGTCATGCAGGTTACGTACTTTTACCTGCATTCGAGAATGGTATCCCAGGCTGGAGGTGGGAGCAGAGTTTTCATTTATCATAGTTTTTTATTTAAAATCTTACACAGCTAAATTTTCACAGCAAAGCTACCTGCACTAAATAGCAGGTATAATGGTGCACGGGTAGTTTTGCTTGGGTAATTTTCAAAATGAACTTGTGTGTGCAGTTTATCTTGAAAACTGGTATTATTTATGCATCTAATTGCCTGCTAATATCTGCAGGCTGTTACACAATTGCTCCCTAATTGGCTATTACTCTTAAAGACGTGATTACTAATCTATTTTTTTTTCTCATGGTTTATTTCCCATTTCACATTCCTTTTGCTCTAATTTTTCAATAAACAAATATGAATCTGTAACTATTCATTCTGAAATGAAACTAGTCCCCTAATTTAAATGTCTGACCATTATTAATGTTCCCACTACCAAGCATGCCTGAGTGACTGACTTGCTAAGCCAACCTCTTCTTTAACCCAGTTTTGCACGAAGGGACTACATCTGCCCTTTTCCAGTTACTGTATATGGAACCATTTCTGCTTCCAACAAGAGATTAAACAGGGCTGATAGTTGAGCTGCCAACACCTCTCTAAATTCCTTTCATATCCTTGAATACATCCCACCTGTCCCTTCTTCTTCATCCATTTTGAGTTATGTTAGCTCCATGCAAATCATTTCTGCAAGTGGAGTCCGCATTAGTGATAAATTCAGTGGGGACAAATAAACGGAATAGCGAATTAAAGGTAACACTGGCAAACTTGGTTAGTTCCATGAGTTGTTTTGTATTGTTTCTTGAAGCAGACATATTAGAGCTCACCTTCAGTGCTAGAATTGAACTGCAGCCTGAATCCCAAGGCATTGGTAAATCCATCACTGACAAACTTGACATAAGCAAAACTGTCTGAAGTTTCCACAGCAGCTGGTATCCTTGTGCCACAATATTTACCAAATAAACGTCCTGGAAGATGACATACAAACAGATGACAGATTAAAATGTCAGACTTGAATATCTATTTTTACCAGCTACATTGGTAGAAGCAATGGACGGCTGGCGCCATCTTTACAAATGGCGCCAGTCATCTATTGCTCCTTCTATGTGACAGGGGCCGGCCAATGGCACCGGTAGCCCCTGTCACATGGTAAGGGCAAAGGGCCATTGGCGCCATTTTGATTAGTGACAGCCAACGGCCCGAGAGCGGGTGATTGCTCCTGGGACCCCCACTGGACCACCAGGTACCTTAATAAAGTTTTTGGGGGGTCGGAGGGTGGGAGATGCTAAATAATCAAATTAAAAGGGTTGGGTGGGTTAGGGGGATGTTTTATGTGCCCTTTCTTCCCGCCTCCCCCCAAAACAATAAGAGAACCCTCACGAAAAATTTTGTGAGGTTTTCCTATCGATTTCGGGACCCCCGATTTTTTGACGATTTTGAAAATATCGCCTGATATTTTCAATCATCAGAAAAATGATTCACATCCCTACTATCTAGCCATGCTGCTGAATATACTTGGTTATCTAATAATTAGCCAGATAAGGGTTAGAATTCAGCCGCTTTCCCAGATTCCTTGGCTTTTGACACTCACTGCGTGGCAGGGAGCTGCCATTGCATGCTTTGATGCGTCTATTACTAGGACCCGGCGAAGAGATGGTTAGGGCATGCATGCATGCACATCTGTGTGTATGATTCTGCGTACTCTGGCGAGAGATTTGGGTAGTCGCCCCAATGATGTCAAATGCTCAGGACTACTTAGCCTGCTTGGTCCTTGACTCCTTGCCTTGGCAACAGGTTCTTTGGCCTGTTCCTAGTTCCTGCCTTGCTTGCTATGTGCCTGTTCTGGATGCTGCTTCGGCCTGATTGCTGCCAGTCTCAACATCGGACCATTCTGAATTCTGCCTGCTTGCTGCTTTCTCGACTTTGGACTATTCTGGATTCTGCTTGCCTGCTGCCTACCTCAACCCCAGACCGGTTACTGGATTCTCTTGCCCGCTGGCTACCTCGACCCTGGAATGGTTACTGGATTCTGCTTGCCTGCTGGCTGCCTCGACCCTGGACTGCCTCCTGGCTTCTGCCTGTGCCTGACTGTGTCTTGGGATCTGCCTAAGTCCTGCTGGCTGTATGCACCAAGGGCTCAACCTGAGGGAATGACAGTTAGTATAAGTGGAAACTCCCTAGGTCTCTCTTTGGCACTGCCACCTGTGGTCAGGCTCTTCGGTGGTGCTTCTTGCTGCCTCACCACACAGGGGTCCACATCACTGCCAATAGTCTGAAAGGGCTTATGGAGTGGCTGCAGGGCTATCACCCTGACACCAGTAAGGAGTTCCCTCCTAAAAATACGTTTACCTGGCTAACTTTAGAATGGCCAAATAGCAGGTCTAATTTATCAAGCTAACTTAGCCAGATAAGGCTGAATATCGGCACTTTTTTGACTAAGTTAGATAGAAAGTAACTCCATCCTGGAACACTCCCATCCTGCCCTCTCCCCATCGCCATACACACACTTAAAGGTGAATTTTAAAAGGCATGCGTGTGCAAAAATGAAGAGCTATGCGAGCATGTAGCACATGCGCGTGTCCACCCGATTTTAAAAGGCGCCCACATGCGCACCAAATGTCGATGTGTGAATATTTCACCTCGGACAAAAGGGCGTGGTGCACGATGCAGGCAAGGTGTGGGTGGGGCATGCACATTCTGGGGCAGGGCCAAGAGATTTGTGCATAAGAAGGTAAGCACCTGGGCGTTCACCAGGTCTAGTGTCTAATAACTGCATTTCTGCTATTAAGGAGGTGCAACTCTAAATAAAATTCTTCCAGGAATTTCTAAGTTGTTTGAGGGGTCTGGGTCTACTGGGGTGGGATGCATACACACCGGGGCTATTTTATAACATGCGCATGCTTGTGCGTGCATGTTATATAATGGCTGCGCATCTGGGTACGCACCGACGCACACGCGTATATGTGCACCCGCGTGCCCGTTTGAAAGTTACCATCCCAGCCGACTAACTATTTAGCTGGATAAATAGCTATTGAGCTAACTGGTGGCCACTGAATGAGACTGACTATTCAGACAACACTATTTATCCATATAAGTGATGCTGACCTCCTAGCGTTCACTGTATATTTTTTCCCCTAGTGATATTCTTTTGATATCAAATAGTGTCTTTCTCCATACTGATATTCTATTGGTATGACTACATATATTGATATAGCAACCTTTTTCACTGAAGTTGGAAGAGGTGAAAGGCCCCAGTGAAAGGCAACAAAGACTAATTAGCTTTTTTCTGTTCTGTGCTGCATGGATGAGCATAATGTTCATACAAATACCTATTATAATAATGCCGCTGTCCATATTGTTAATGTATTGCTATCAGAATTGATAAGGACACCATCGTTTCAATATTTGTGGCAATGCTGTACTCAAGACACTGTGTATGCATTGTGATCGTACCCTTTAATATACAGGTGATCCTCTGCATGGCAATACAGTGCCAATAACCCAGAATAGCATGAATTTTTCCACCTGAATTTTTGTACTTTAAATGTGCAGAACCTTTTACTTTTAAACAAAAGTATCTTAAACAAAAGTATCTTATCAGGCCCAACATTAACTTACGTAAGAATCATGGTTTGGGTTAAATAAGGCAAAAAATGTGGTTTTGAAATTCCAAAATATTTTTGAGTAAGATGAGGACACAAAAAAAACTCATAAAAGTTTTCAAACTGAACATTTTACATTTTTTTTAACCTCATCTAGTTTAAAATTTCACTTGAATAATTCCTCGGAAATTTGCATCCCTAATGTGACTTGGGACTACCATGTGCCACATTTCAGAGGAAATCCGCTTTTGGTTTAGCACAGAAATGTTATTGCATCCATGAATATGCTGGCTCTTCCATAATACTACAGAACACAGCGCTTACCTGAGGCATTGTATTCACGGAGCTCCAAATAGTCACTTAGACAATCGGGAACATCCTGAAGGTTTAGGGTTTCAAAGCTAATAATGAGAAAATGCCCTGCAAGTCCATGCAGGTACCATTCGCACAATAAATTATCTGGATAGTTGCGCGTAGGGTATCCTGGGCTTTGGATGGTGCCACTTTGTCCGACCATTGTTCCTCCACATATAGCTGCAAAAATAAAAACATATTCCTTATGCTGCTTGATTAACTCCTGACCATTCACGTGATACCCAACAACTTTAATGCTATCTCCAAACACCTTAAATAGTGATTTGAATACTCTTGGGGGAAATTTTCTAAGGGATTTCTCCGGGTAAAACCACTGGGGGCAGAGATGGGGGCGGGGTTTGGTTTTAGAAAATTTAACTTTATGCATGTCAATTATCAGGAACAATTGGTGCGTGCCAAATTTTGTGTCACTCGTACGGGTAGATTTGGTGAGATAATTTTCAAAGTGGGTTTATGTGTGCCAGTTCACTTTGAAAACTGGAGTAACGCACTAAAACCCGGTTTTTCAAAGGCCTGCGCGCGCTGTCCGGAGGAGCAGTAAATAATGAAACAAAAAAAAAGTAAGTAGATAGTAAGGGGTTAGAGGTCAGAGAGGAGAGGAAGGTTAGGTAGGGAAGTTCCCTCCCAGTCGGCTCCTTAATTGGAGCGGACTGGGAGGGAACTGGGGGAAGCCCGATTGCGTTGCCGTGTGTATTAATCAAACATTTTCCCCTACAGAGCTCATGGGTTTTAAAATATGCCGCGCACTTGTGCGCGTATATTGTATTTTATAACACGCACACGCCAACACGTGCGTGTTACAAAATAGCTGTGTCCATGAGCACGTGCCGGGAACTGCATGCTCATCCATGTGCGTGCGCTCCTTTGAAAATCAACCCCTTATTGTCGGCATAAGTCATTTATTTATTTTAAATATTTATATTCCAATCACAATAACTCTTAGCAGCTTACAAAAAATCATTCATGAAATTAAACAATCACAGTACAAAAAATAAAAATAAAATGAAGACGCACACAACTCTGAGCATCAGGATATATGATTTATGAGGCAATTTGGAAATATCTGTGGGTTACTGCAAAATCTGCGGCTACTTTTACCCATCGGTTTTGCACCCATTTGCAAAGTGGCAGAACAAGCATGGCCTCCCTTTCAAAAGCTGCCCAAGGAAACAGGACTGGGAGAGAGAGTTTTGAAAATGCAAAACTGTTCTTAGCGTTGTCAACCCCTGACCTAACCCCACCCCTGAGCCTGCTTACTGGTTCCACCAGAAGTAAAAGCGCATGCATTGTTGATCTTCACACATTCTTTTACCTGGGAAAATCGTGAGCAATTCTCATGCGGTCACTTTACTCAGGTAATAAATGGATTCTGAAAATTGCCCTGATAAGGCTTTACTGAAAGACATATTCTATCAGCTCGATATTCAAACAGCCAGTGAGCAGGAAAGTTAGCCGATTAAGTTTACCCGGCTAACTTGTCTCCGATATTCAGTTGCTGTTACCTGCTTCTGATCTGCCGGCAGTGACTGGCACTTAGTATTAATCTGTTCACGGCACCCAGGCAATGCTGGGTACTTTCACTGGCAGCAGTCAATGAAGGGAGCAAGCCTCGTTCAGAATTCAGTTATTTCTGAACGGGAATTGCTTCTTTCACTGACAGCTGCGAAGGAGCCAGTCTTTGCCCAAGCGTAGTGAATGCATTTTTGGAGGATGGGGGTGGGGGTGGAGTAAGAGGTGGGGACGTGGGGAGTTTTGGTCAAATATTTTTAATGTCATGGGTTGGGGGCCATCGGTACTACTGCTGCAGAAAAAAGGTTTAATTATATTGGGGGCAGGAGAGAGGGCAACTTGGTGACATTACAGTTTTTCTTTGATTAGGGGGAGCGGGAGGGAAGAATCTGCAGCTGCTCTGATATTCAGCACCAGCTGGATAAACTAATGTCACATGCCCCAGAATGCCCCCCCTTCTGCCTTTTTCTCATCTGGTTACATTTTAAACAGGCAATGACTTACCTGGTTAAAGTCTAACCAAGCAGCGGGGCAGGAAATTCAAACTTTAGAGTTTGTCTGGCAGGCTTCAAAAATTAGCTGGACAAGCCCTTTTGAATATTGACTTCTTGAATGTGCTGTTCACCGCCGCTCTCTTGACCCATTCTTGATCCACTCCAGTCTGGTTTTTGCCCTTTATATTAAACTGAAACAGCCTTTGCCAAAGTTTCCAATGACCTGTTTATGGCTAAAGCCAAAGGTCTTTACTCGGTCCTTATCCTCCTTGACCTGTCTGCTGCCTTTGACACTGTTGATCACCATGTACTCTTTGATACTCTGTCCAGCTTGGATTTTGGGACTCTGTCCTGTCTTGGTTCTCTTCTTCCCTCTCCCATTGAACTTTGGTGGTTCCTCCTCTATTGCCATCCCACTATTAATTGTTGGTGTGCCTGAGAGTTCTGTCCTGGGCCCTCACTATATATACTTAATTCCCTTGCTGCTCTGATTTCCTCTCATTGCTTTCGATATTATTTTTATGCTGACGACTCCCAGATCTACCTTTCTATACCAGAAATCCAGTCCCAATCTTGGCCTGTTTGTCTGACATTGCTGCCTGGATGTTCCGCCACCACTTCAAACCCAACACGGCCAAGACAGAGCTCCTTATCATTCCCCCCAAACCCACCTTCCCTCTTCTTCCTTTCTCTGTTTCTGCAGATAACATGGTCATCCTCAGGTCCCCTCAGCCCATAACCTAGGAGTCATCTTCAACTCCCTTTTCTCCTTCTCTACACATATCCAAAACTCTGCTAAACCATGCTGTTTCTTTCTCTATAACATTGCCAAAATCCATCCCTTCCTTTCTGAACAGACTACCTTATCCACTCTCTCATCTCCTCTTGCTTAGACTATTGCAATCTGCTCTTCACAGGTCTCCCGGCGAGCTATTTCTCTCCACTGCAATCTGTCCTAAATTCAGCTGAGTGACTTATCTTTTTCCAAAGTCGCTATGCTCACATAACCCCTCTTCTGAAGTCATTGCATTGACTCCCTATCTGCTCCCGCATACAGTCCAAGCTCCTCTTTCTCGCCTACAAATGCCTTCACACTGCAGCACTTCACTACCTCTTTCTACACCCCATTGTGCACTCCTCTTATCGAACAAGTCACTCTTATCTGTGCCCTTTTCCGATACCGCCAATTCCCAACTCCGTGCTTTGCATCTGGCTGTGCCATGTGCTTGGAATAGTCTTCCTGAACTGGTGCGACCTGTTTCTTCTCTCACCATGTTTAAATCCCATCTAAAGACCCACATTGTTAAAGCTGCTTTTACATCTTAGACCTAATTGTGTGCTATTAGTTTCATTAACTAACTTTCTTTTCTTTTTTTTTAACCATTGTCTTGCTTTATGAAATGCCCTAAGTCTCTTGTCCTGTATGTTTGTCTTATTAGATTGTAAGCTCTATTGAGCAGGGACTGTCTTTTTTTATTTGTGTCTTGGTACAGTGCTGCGTATGTCAACTAGTGCTGTAGAAATGTTAAGTTGTAGTACACTTCTATAGGCATAGAATTGGAAGCTAATGGTTTCATATTCATAGATCACATAACTTACATATACATCTTTCTCGCTGCTAATAAAAGAATCTAAAGAAAGTCATTAATGGATTTCAAAACTCTAAGAAAGCAAACAGGTGAACCAAAACAATTCTGATAATTATATGACTTTTCATTGATCTGTTTAATATTACTTATCAAGACCAAGTGATTACCTATGGAGTATGTAACATTGAATCCGATGCGTGTTGTACCGCTGTCGGACCTGAACCTCAGATATAAGATGGTGCCTGTAGATTTCTGAACTCTTGGTAGCCCATTTCCACATAGTCTGGCAATCACCATTGCATTAGAATTAGCTCCATCCCGTAATTCTAGATAACTGGAGTTGCAACTAAAGAAGAGAACCGTTATTTTGTTAAAATTTGCATTTTGAAGAGTAATTGTTCTCTTATGTTATGTGAGCACTCAGAGCAAACGTAAAGCAAAGCACATAAAGAAATAAAACATGTGCAGCCTTAGCTTTGTCACTCATACCACATTCCCACCTCCTGCTGCTCCACCTCAAAAATGTACCCAGTCAGAATGCTGGAGAAATAGGCAGAAATGTAATTAGGGCCAAAGCTTTTAGCTTACATTAATATATTTATTATTTTTTACAAGCATTTAATTACTTGCACGCCCACCAGAGAGTCCAGGGAGCAAAACATTCATTAAAACAAACAAATGATAGGCATGCTTAATAAAAAAAAAAAAACCCACAATAAATTTACAGTTTGTTCATTAATTTCAACTAATTTTATAACACTTGGTTTCAGCAAATCTCAGAGTATTGTTCATGTAACTTGGTAAAGATGTTGCTGGGCATGGCTTAGTGGTTAGGGCAGTGGGCTGAGAACCAGGTAAGCTAAGGTTCATTTTGGGGAAGTCACTTCACCTTCTATTGCTTCCTTTGGGTTAGGAGAATACCTATTATACCTAAATGTAACTTGCCTTGAGCTCAGATTTGGAAAACTGAGTAATTAAATCTAAAATCCAAGTCCAACTACTGCATAAGGTCTGGTTGCTGTTCTCAGTCTGCTCCTTTATCTCGTTACTGCATTTGATATCACTATAGTTGGATTATCTATTTTACCAAATCACACTGTCATCATCAATAATGCTTCTTTTACAATCCCTCACAGTCAAGAATGATTATCTTCCATGATTCTTCTATCTGTGGGTCAAAAGATGGCAGATGACACTAAGTAGCAGACTCTGCCACAACTTGAGTATATGTTTCCAAGAAAGAATGAGTGGCCCTGAATTACTGATTTGATCTTTAGTTTGCTGTTTTTGCTGTTCCCACTTTTTCCAGCTCTTGGTGCCATCATAGGGTATCAAGGTGCAGAGGTCTTTGTAGCAGTCTCTACCTTCATCTGGGGCAGTTCTAGACAATAGGGGTGTGCATTCGTACCCTACAAATTGGGAATCCGCAACGTATAGGGCCATTCGTGGGGAATCGAAACGTATTGCGACTCCCCACAAATACAACAAATCTTTGCCAAATTATTCAGCCGCCTAAAGGAGCAAATTTAAACAAACCCCCCACCCTCCTGACCTCCCCAAGACTTACCAAAACTCCCTGGTGGTCCAGCGGGGGGTCCGGGAGCCATCCCCTGCACTCACACCCTCGGCTGCCGGTTTCAAAATGGCGCCGATAGCCTTAGACCTACTATGTCACAGGGGCTACCGTGCCATTGGTCAGCCCCTGTCACATGGCCATCGGCACCATCTTGTGCTCCTACCGTGTGACGGGGCTGACCAATGGCACCAGTAGCCCCTGTGACATAGTAGGTCAAAGGCTATCAGCGTCATTTTGAAACCGGCAGCCTAGGGTTTGAGTGCAGGGGATGGCTCCCGGACCCCCCGCTGGACCACCAGGGAGTTTTGGTAAGTCTTGGGGAGGTCAGGAGGGTGGGGGGTTGTAGTTAATTTAATTTTAGCGGGGAAATGAATAGGAATCAACGTATAAACGTATCGGGGGCCCCCTTGCCGAATGCAACGTATCTATCCCCCGACAAATACGAATCCCGAATGCAACTTATGGCGTCCCTCTGCACATCCTTACTAGACAATGGTCTTCGACAAGTTAGTGTCAATGTTACACTTCTTTTTGTAAGCCATGAGGACATCCTTAAAGTGCTTTTGCTGGCCTCCTTTTTAGGATATGCCTTGACTAATCTGAGAAAATAATACTTGTTTCAGGAATCTGAGATCAAACATCTGGATGATGTGGTTGGTCAAGCAAAGTTGATGTTGGATGACCATTGGTTCTGTGCTCATGGAGTTTGCTTGTAAGAAGATGTTAATATTTGCATGTCTTGTGTTCTGACTAAATTTGTAGGGTCTTCTTCAAGGAATATTGATAGCACTTCTCAAATATATAATCAATAATTATATCTCAAAAGAAGAGTCCTGACTGTCATGTTCATTTTCTCCTGTCTTTTGTCTTAATAGTCTTGCCCTAGTGCTACATGCTGCTTCTCAGTTTTAGGTTGTGTTGCCTTCCTCTCCGTGCTATCAAAATTATAATGACTTTTCAGCAGAATCAGAATAACTAAATTCCTTCTGCCCTAGGGCTAAACACATTACCATCAAAATGCACCTGACCTTAGCTGACCCTGTCTGGCAGGAGACTTAAATTTGAATTTCCTGCACTATGGCCTGAGGAGCCAGGGGACTGATCCTTATTTTTTTCTTTTAATTCTGAAACAAAGAAACAGAGAATATGATGGCAGATGAGAACCATAAGGCCCATCTACTCTGCCAAAGTTTCTTTTTTGTCCCATCTCATAAAGCAGAGGTTTCTAATCCTGACCCTGAATACACTCTACCCTGCTAAGTTTTTAGGACATCCATAATGAACACGCATAAGATAGATTTATATACAATGGAGGCAGGGTATGCAAATCTAGCTCATGCATATTCATTGTGGATAGCCTGAAAACGTGACTGATTAGAGGGCAGAGGCATAAAAATGCCCTTTTAGTTGGGGGGAGGCAGCAAGGAAACCAAGTACTTTCCCATACCCATCCCCCTCTCTCTCTGTCCCATGCCCCCCCTTTGGTCTCTCTCTCTCTCTCTCTCTTTCCCTCCCCCCACCTTTTCTCTTTCTCTCTCCTCACCTCTCTTCCCCTATGCACCCCCTCTTCTACCTCTCTCTCTCTTCCTTTTGACTCCCCATGATTCCTTTCCCTCCTTTCACACTAATCTAAGTCCTTTTAAACTCTGTTACTGCTTTTGACTTTATAAACTCCACTGGGAGGCCATTCCATGAATCTACCATCCTTTTGGTAAAGAAATATTTTCTAATGTCACTTCTGAATCTACTACCTTGGAATCTCATATCATGACCTCTTGAAAGGATTTTCTTCTTATGTATTATTTATACCTTTGAGGTGTTTGAATGCTTTTAGCATATCCTTTCTTTCTCTCTTCCCCTAATAGTGTTATCAGTGCTAATATAAATACGACAGCTTATCATTTTGCCTCACAGAGGGGCCGAGCGCACTGTATAACCTGCAGTTGGACACGGGATAAATAGGCGCTAATCCACCCCTAAAGCAATAGGGGGATTAGTGCCTATTTAACGCGCATCCGACGCGGCGTGAATGAGATAGCGCTCATCATATGCAAATGCATTTGAATGAGCCTATTACTCATTCACTCTGTTTGCAAAAAGATAAATGTGCGTCTCAGACACACATTTATCGCTCAGATATTAACGCTTGCCTGGAGCAGGCGTTAATAGCTGAGCACATTGAAAAGAAGTACAGAACAGCAGAAAAAGAAGTACAGAACAGTAGAGATGTGCATCGTTTTTTGTGTTCGTGTCGTTCTTTGTTTTTCGGCCGCCATGGAAATTGTCTTTTTTTTTTAGGTTCGGGTCTTTTTTTTCGCGAAAAATCGATTTTTAGTTAGTGCGCGCTAACTCCCCGTTAGTGCGCGCTAACTCCTGTTAGCGCGCACTAATGGGGAGTTAGCGCGCACTAACTAACTCCTGTTAGCGCGCACTAACAAAAACCGTTAGATTTTGTTATTTTTTGTTACTTTGTTATTTTTTGTTAGTTTTTGTTAGTGCGCACTAACGAGGAGTTAGCGCGCACTGACTCCCGTTAGTGCGCACTAATCGGAAAAACGAATTTTTGCGAAAAAACAGGAAAATCCTGATTTTTTTCAGGCTCCCTGAAACATGCCGAATTGGACAATTTCGTTGCAATTTTCCAATTCGGCAAAAACGAATGCACATCTCTACAGAACAGTAAAAAAAAGTAAAATAAAATAACTCGGCAGACCACCGAGTTAGGAAGACTTCGGTTTTCATAACCGGCTGTCTGCCAGTAATGAAAATGGCTGCCGATAAACTCGGTGGCCATTTTTATTACTGGCAGACAGGCAGGTTATGAAAACCGAGGCAGAGTTTACCGGTGACGGTCTTCATAACCAGCATCCGCAGCGGGTCGCGTTAGGAAGGAGGTGCTAAGGTTGCGCAGGCAAACCTAGCACCTCCTTCCTAGTGTGACCTCCCTAATTTCCATATTGCATAGCGCTCCCCTTGCGAGCACCATGCGTGTGTTAAAAAAGCGGGCATGAAAAGTCAGCACCCACTTTCGGCGCACATAATTGCATCGGCCCCAGCACAAGACTGACATTGCTGTTTTTGTGATGGTGCTGATGATGGTGGTAATTTTGGCATAGGATTCTCTGTGGGGAATAACCAGCTGCCATACTAGTATTAGTGGAAGATGCAGTTGTCAATATTCCTGAAGGGTATATGGACAAAGACTAGAAGGAATGTTGTTGGTTTATTTTTTTTTAAGCCCTTTGAGCTGATTCTGCCATCTATTCTGCTAACTACCAGTATTACCCTTTTACGTAATGCAGCTATCAAGAGTGACAGGATCAACTTCTGTAGTTGCTTGTACTCAAATTTTTTCTTCAACTACTACAAATTAGAGACAAGAAATCAGGATAGATTGCCTTGTGAGATTTGTGGCACTGACCCTGGTGGCACACTGGCAGTGTCCTTCATTAATGTGTGTGTACATATATCGTATATTGCTGCAACTATCTATCCACTGATGAATAATTCAAATGTAACTTTATTCTGCTGTTCCAGCCATACTTTAAAGATTCCCAACAGAAAAAATAAAACTCAAAGCCTGCCTGGAGCTGGAATTGAGGCAATTCCTGCCCGTGTTGAATCATGGCATGTGTAATATACTACATCACGACTTAATTTTATAGGGAGGGTAATTCTCAAAGGCATTTTTGTGGGTAAAATGCTGTGTTGCCCGCATAAGTGGGTTGTAGTCTAAATTGTCTGCTGGATATATGGGTAAACCTATACGTGCATGTCGTGTTTGTGCATCAGTCTACCCGGATTGAGCGAAGGTGTTCCTAGGGGCAGAGTTCGGGAGGGATTCGTACTTATGCGCATACCTCTGAATTTTAATAAGTATGCATGTTGGGTTCCAAGAACATTTTTGCAGATGCTTTAGCAGGTGTAGCTTTTGCAGGCAGATTTAGGGGGAGTTTTCAAAGCAGACTTATGTATGCAAGTCCTCTTTGAAAATTGGTGTAATTTATGCATGTATTTTCAGGCTAATTTATATGTGGTGTTACAAAATTACCTCATATGAGCTAAGCCACTAATGTGCACTATCATTAAGATATGCAAAATACCTGTTTACAAGTACGTTAATGATCACATTATTCACAGTGGGGTACATTTTAAAACACAGCGCGAGCGCGTACTTTTGTTTGCGCACCAGGCGTGAACAAAAGTACGCCGGATTTTATAAGATACGTGCATAACCGCGCCTATCTTCTAAAATCCGGGGTTGGCGCGCACAAGGGGGTGCACATTTGTGCAACTTGTGCGCCGAGCCCTGCGCGCACTGCCCGTTCCCCCCGAGGCCGCTCCGAAATCGGAGCGGCCTCGGGGGGAACTTTCCTTCCACCTCCCCCCACCTTCCCCTCCCTTCCCCTACCTAACCCACCCCCAGCCCTATCTAAAAACCCCCCTACCTCTGTCGCACAAGTTATGCCTGCTTGAAGCAGGCGTAACTTTGCGTGCACCGGGCTGGCTTCCGCGCCATGTTCCGGTCTGGGGGCTGGTCTGGAGGCCGCGGCCACACCCCCGGATGATGCGCCGACCACGTCATGCCCCTGATGACGCGCCCCCCGATGACACGCCGCCGCATCATGCCCCCCGACACGTCCACCCCAAGAAAGCCCCTGGACTTACGCGTGCCAGAAGCCTATGCAATATAGGCTCGGCGCGCACAGGGGGGGTTTAAAAGGGTTACGCGCGTACCTTATGCCCGTAAGCCTTTTAAAATCCGGCCCTATCAATTTAGCACTGGTGATGTTTCTCAACCCTCTCCTGGAGACACACCTATAGCCAGTCAGGGTATTTACTATGAATATTCATAAGTCAGATTTGCATACATTGGAGATCAAGGGTTTGCTAATATATTTCATGCATATTCATTGTGGCAATCATGAAAATACAACTGGATAGGTGTGCCTCCTGGAGAGAGCTAGGAAACATTAACCTACAGCATCTAACCTGGTAATGCAGTCCTTTCCCCAAACCCTCACTTCCTACTCCGTTACAGATGCCTTTGTTCCTTTAAAAAAGTGATTCATCCTGTCCTTTCCCCCTTCCTGATACCTCAATCCTAATATAACTCCCCCCCCCATGTCACCTGAGTGGTTCCCTCCCCCTCCCCATGTATGGGTCACAGTACTCAGCACCACTAATTGGCACTCCTGAAAACAATGCTGGAGCTGGCAGGAGTTAAGTTTGTTTCTTCCTGTTGCTAGGGTAGATGTGGACTGGGCAGGCCTTGAGACCAAAAAAGGGATGCAAGTTGGGGATCTAGAGGAAGGGGATTCTTTGTAAAAAGACTGGTGGGATTAGTAATTAGGAAGACTGGAGGGATGCTGTGTAAAAGGATCATAGAAGATTTGTGTAGGGGGGTGCTTTGAAAATAATCATGGGGCCAGCAAGGGGAGAGTGCAGAAGGGGTCTTTGTATAAGGATCAGAGGCCACTAAGGAAGAAACCCCACATGTCCCCTTTCCCCACATTAATCAGCCCAGTATGCCTGGTTAGCATAGGGAATCGTGGTGCTCATTTGCACACTGTGGCCTTAGTGAATGCTGCGGTATGCCAAAGTTTATTATGGGCATTATTTTTGCATGTTTAAATGTGATAACCACACAAAAACAATGCCCTTTAGCGAACTGATTCCATCGTGTTTTCCATGTAAAGTATCCACATAAATTTTACAGTCTCTCTCTGACATGCACATATATATATAATGAAACAGTAAAATAATATACAGTGGTGCCATGGTACAGTATACTCTGATGTTACAGCATGCTTCCAAGGATTTTACTTTCCAGCGATGCTTTGATATATCTCAAAGCAGCACAGTGGTGTGTTACAGCAAACTGAAGACTTATATTCCATGTTAACAATTACCACCCAGTCACAATCTTGATTAAGTCTAGATTCCTTGCATAGTATGATACCATCTGCTGATCAACGTAAGACTTATCCATGGGTGTTCGAGATCATGTGGGACACATCTAAGGATCTATGTGGTCTTGAAAGTTCATGTACATCATCTCTAGACAATTTATATGTTGGCCCAATAAAAAGTAACAGAATCTGCCAAGAATCTAGCTTTCTCTGGAAACAAATTAACTACCAAACAACTCTACTATGCATTACATATGCTGGCTAAATAAAAATATTACAATGAAATGATGTAACATACTGAGGGGATAATTTTGTATCAGTCCATGTAACTTTGACAGTATATGCACACAAGTTACACCAGTTTCCAAAGGGAGCTTGCACACATTATGTTGGCTTTGAAAATGATCCTACCAAATGTACCCACACAGAATTTCACCTGCTATTCTGTGTGCAGAAATTTGTCAAGAATATGTTCGTAAGTACAACCTCGTCCCCAGCCCTATCCTGGGAATGCTTCTACTCAGTCCAGGTAAGCCTACCCGCATGCATGACATACCCACCTAAGTTTATTCATATATTGGGTGGTTCAGTTTTATAATGGGTGATTTCCACAGGCAAAGCACTGTTTTACCCCCAGAGATGCCTTTAAAAATGACCTTCCCTCTGCAGAACTATATGCCCAGCACTGTTTCAAAAACTAACACTTCCCAAAGAAATATGAAGAAACCTACTTGGGTGAAGATTCAATTTCAAACTGATCTGTAAAGTTGAGCTGTACAGCCTCTCCGTTAGGAACGGTAATGGTCCAGATGCAATCTGAGCTTTGAGGGTAGTTGTTTGGATAGTTTGGAGAAGTTACGTATCCAGTAGGGTTGGAATCACTGACGTAAATATTCCCGCCACATGCTATGAGGAAATAGAGAGAAAACACTTTACATACAACATGCTAAAAGTAATGGATCTTTATCTCTTATTATCATCTGGGCATTTTTCCCAGAGCACCATTACGGAATAATTACTTAAAACATGATGTGGGTAAAAGAAAGATGAAAAGAATTAACTACAGTACGGAGAGGTGAGCAGCTATTTAGGAAAAAAATGGTGAACAGCAAATACGTTGTCTTTAGGAGGCAGCTCTATCTGACTCTAATTTACTGGGACTACTTCCCTAAGGACATTTACAAAAATATAGGGCAAGCTCTTGAACTGAAGCAAAAGGGAGAACAGAGGGAAATGGGATTAGAGAGTTTGCTGAACTGAACCTCTGGTCTAAGCAAAGGAAATACGTCGGAACGAGTTATTGAGGGAAGTGGTAAATAAAAATGAGAACTGCAGGATCAGTCCCGCTATTGATTGAAATCGATTAAGGGGTATGGCTGCTGCATTTTTAAACAAATTCATTTTATTGATAGGCGGGGAGAGGTTGGAAGGTCAACGAAGAGAGAACTAGACAGAACGAATGCCTCCGGCAACAATCTGATGAATTTAAAATCCAATATTGTCACAAATCCAGTTAATACTTATTCCTGAGCCTGGCAGCAATGGAAGAGATTAACTAAACACTTTTCTATGCTCACAGAAGGGAGAAACTGCTTTGTATTTCAATATGTCCATCATGTTATAAGGGCCTTAACAAAATATGCATCTGTAAATAGACTCTGATCACTTCTTCCTATATAGAAGCAGAAATATTATAATAGATATTTTAAGGATAGTGATAAAAAAAATATTCTAGGAATGACAGAAAACAGTTTTGTAAATTCCTGTATAAATTAGAAATAAACCAAGCACAACACACAAAGTTATTTCTGTTAATCCTTTTCTTATTTCTCTCAAGGTCTAACATTTTCATCCTTGTCACATGGTAACAGAAGAATGGCTGAACTTAGAGAAGTTTAATACTAAGGCATATTATTTTCTGAAACCGCTGGTAAAAAAAATAAATAAATAAATTTCAGAAACAGCTTTATTTTAGTTGGCATTGCTATATCAAATCCAGTGATCTGTTCTGGGTTTGCTCTGCTTTAACAGGTTTTTGGTGAAAAAGAAAGCAGTTTCCCGAGAAAAAGAAAGCAGTTTCCCGAGAAAAGGAAACTGTAATCAGGTCCAATTCAAGAAACCATTCCAAGGATTCAGAATCTCAAGCAAGAAGGGGAGGGAGTGGAGAGAGAGAAAGAGGGGGAGGGGGAGAGGCAGATCTTCCATGGATGGGGAAGCAAGTTTTGGTTTTTTACATTTGTTACTACGCCACCAGCATTCCACTGCAGAGAACCGTGACAAAGTTACTGTAACCAGCAGAGATAAAGCAGAATTATTTAACCGTGCCAGAGTTGCAGGCTTCATGTTTGAGCACAATAGGCCTTATTGTATAAAAGGTTCCTGAATTGTTAATTGAAATTACTTTTGCAGAAAAATAGAACTGTAAGGCGTTTCATTTTCCATGGGGGAAGTGCATGATTCATGTTTTTGTCAAGGCGTTGCCCTTTGAAGCGTTTCAATCATTTCTGGAAACAAAGAGCTGAGTTCTTTTTTTCAAGCATTGGTGTCCTTTCCTCTTTATCTGTAAATTAGTTGTTGAAATGTCACTGTCCAGACTGCTCTAACTCTCCTTCTCTCTGAGGCTCAAGAGGGAAGCGAAAGGCAAAAACGAAGAAAGGAGGAAAGTAAAAGTGTGAGGTTGAAAATGAAATACTATAAGCAATAAAATACAAGAAGAGAGAAATCTTGCAGGCTGGCCAGTGGCTGAAAATGTACCCCATGCGATATATTTAATATTCAGCAGCTGTGTCTGAACTATTGATCCCCTGTTTCTGCTCATATCCTCTGAATATGTTTAATCTGATCAGACCACTTGACGCAGCAGCACTAACTAGGGACCCAATGCAATTAGAAGTGAGAAGAAACTGTGTGCTGAACTTCAGTGCATGCTAATTTACCAAGAGGTCAATAGTCAAAGCCATTTAGATGGATAGCTTACAAATTGCCCATCAAAATGGCAAATTTTGCAACGTTCAGTCACTTATTAAAAGTTATTATCTGGTTATAGTTTAGGTAGATAAAAAAAGAGGAATTCTGGGGAATTCCAAAGTTATCTGACTAACCCCTAGATTCATCAAAATGCATTCATAACAACATGTGTTAAGAAAAAGGGGTGTGTTTAGGGAAATTTTAGAATTACTGCAAGCTAGGGTGAGAGAACATAGTAGAAATGTAATCTTTGTGAGACTTTCCTCACTCCAAATGATGTCAAATCTTCACCAAGGTGTACTGTGCTGTTCATACGTTGCACTCTACATGCGAAACTAGCCCCTAAACTACCACCAATACCTCACCTCGACCTATCAGATGGCCCTCCTATAGAGAAATAAATACTTTCGTACTAGGAAGGCCTCATAGATAGTCTCTCTCTCTCTCCCCTCCACATATTTTGATGAATGACCCTATAACTTAGCTGCTGGATACCTTTAGACCTGCTTTAGAGAAACTAGTCTAAAACCAGCTAGTCGAACTGCTTTGACCATATCCTCTGGCAACAAGTTCCACAGTTTTCTGATTTATTTTAAATGTGCTGCCTATTTGCTTCATGGGGTGTCCTCTACTCCTAGTATTATCTGAAAGGGTAAATAACCATTCCTTATTTAATCATTCTACTTTATTCATAATTTTATAGACATCTATCATAATTCCTCTCGCCCATCTCTTTTCTAGGCTAAAAAGGCCTAACCTATTTATCCTTTCTATTCCCTTTATCATTTTAGTCAGCATTCTCTGCACCTTTCTTAGTTCTGCTACATATTTTTAAATATGGGGCGACAGAACTACATACAATATTCAAGGTGCAGTTGCACCATGGATCAATACAGAGGCATTATGACATCCTCTGTTTTATTTTCCATTTCTTTCCTAATGCCTAATATTCGATTTGTTTTTTGACCACTGTTGTACACTGGGCTGAAAATGTCAAAGTATTGTCCAAAATCCTTTTCCTGGGTGGTGTTGTCTAATATGGTACCCAGCATTGTGTAGCTATAGTTTAGATTATTGATCCTTATAATCATCCTAGATAAAGGATAGCAGTCATAGGTCAACATAGATGGAATATAGCTTGAAATTTGATTATCTATTATATTTTATTTCTAGATGCAGATTTGTACTTACATTTTAATGTATGATTTAACTATATGCTATGTATTTGTATTTTAACTCTACTGTAACCCGCCAAGCTTGTGTCCCAGATTGACGGCAAATAAATAAATAAATAGATGATGATTATAATAATCACTTTGCACTTGCTCACTTTAAATTTCATCTGCACTTCGATGCTCAATCCCCAAGTCTCATAAGTTCCTTTTGCAATTTCTCACAATCTGAGTGTGAATTAACAACTTTGAATAATTTTGATCACCTCATCCTTCACCCCCTTTTCCAGATCATTTATAAATACATTAAAAATTATCAGACCCAGTACAGATCCCTGAGATACTCCATTGTTTACATTGAGAGTAAGGACCATTCAATCCTACTTTCTGCTTCCTATCCTTAACCAGTTATCAGTCCACAATATATTATCTCCTAGCCCATGACTTTTTAATTTCCTGATGAGTCTCTTATAGGGACTTTGTCAAATACATTCTGAAAATCCAGATACACACTATCTGCTGACTCACCCTTGGAACATGTTTGATATCTCCTTAAAAAACCCCCAAACAGATTTATAAGGCAAGATTTCCCTTGGCTAAATCCATGTTGGCTCTGACTCAGTTTCTGTCTATACAGATAAGCAGTAATTTGTTTCTTCAGAATAGCTTCTACCATTTTGCCTAACATCAACATCAGGTTCATCAATCTGTAGTTTCCTGGATCTCCCCTGGAGCCTTTTTTTAAAAATGTGCATCATGTTGATCATCCTCCAGTCCTCTGTTACCATAACTGATTTATATGAGAAGTTAGAGATTATTAGTAATAAGTCTGCATTAGGGGTGTGCATTCGTTTGCAACATATTGGCAATACGCAACGTATATGCCATATTCGTTGTATTCGTGGGGGTCACGAAACTTATGGCGAATCCCCACGAATACAACGTATCACTAACGAATAAACCCCCCACCCTCCTGACTCCCCCAAGACTTGCCAAAAGTCCCTGGTGGTCCAGCGGGGGTCCTGGAACGATCTCCTTCACTCGGGCTGTCGGCTGCCGGTATTCAAAATGGCACCGATAATCTTTGCCCTCATTATGTCACAGGAGCTACCAGTGCCATTGATCGGCCCCTGTTACATGGTAGGAGCAATGGACGGCCGGCGCCATCTTGTGCTCCTACCATGTGACAGGGGCCAACCAATGGTACCAGTAGCCCCTGTGACATAGTAAGGGCAAAGGCTATCAGTGCCATTTTGAATACTGGCAGCCGACGGCCTGAGTGCAGGAGATCACTCCAGGGCCCCTGCTGGACCACCAGGGACTTTTGGCAAGTCTTTGGGGGGGGGGGGGGCTAGGAGGATGGGGGGTTGTAGTTAATTAAATTTAAAGGGTTGGGATGGGGGGGGGGGTTTGGAAACAAATACATATGTAACTAATGAACGGATCAGGGTCCCCCGAGAATGGATGCAACGGATTTGGGCCCCGACGAATACGAATACCGAATGGGACACATCCATCCCTGCTGCACATCTCTAGTCTGCATTTCATTTTTGAGTTCTTTGAGAACTGTATACCATCCAGTCCTGGTAATTTGTTACTCTTTAGTTTGTGGATTTGTTCTATTATATTTTCCTGGTTCATCATGATATGATTCAGTTACTCTGAATATAACCCTCAAAGAATCTTTCTGGCATAGGTATCTGCCCAACACCTTCCTCAGTAAATACCAACTCAAAAGAATACATTTTGTTCTTCTGCTGAGGCCTTGTCTTCCCTGTGTGCCCCCCTTTAATCAACTCCCTCACAGGCTTATTGCTGCAAATATACTTGAAAAAATTCTTATTTGAGTTTTTGCCTCTCCGGCAAGCTCCTGTTTAAATTCTCTTTTGACTTGCCTTAGTAATGCTTTCCATCTAACGTGCCAGTACTTATGCTCTTTCCTATTTTCTACAGATTTGGATCCATCTTCCAACTTTTGAAATATGTCCTCTTTTACCTCACCATGCTGGTAGTTATGTAGTCTTACTGCTTACCTGTTTTAATGCTTGGAATATATCTAAACTGGGCTTCAAGATGGTGATTTTAAATAGCATCCATGCTGCATGAAAGCTTTTAACCTTTTTCAATAGCTCCTGTTAGGGTTTTTTAACTAATTTCCTCAATTTTTCTCCTGTCCCAGCTCATTTAGCTCAGTGACTGCAACAACAATCCACAGCCAGGAGTCATGCATCAAGGCTCCCTTCAGATCCGTGTTCTCGAAATCTGACCACTATTTGTCGCCATTGATCATTGGCTGGGGTTCCTTCCCAGTGAACTGGCCTAGTGGGCAAAACTTTCTGCAAGAATCAAAAAACCTCCTGTCAACAATCAAAGCTCTGGTCCTTTCTGACACCATCTCTCTCCCTTCTCTCAGATTCCCTTTGCTTTCAGCTATGAGCAGATGTTGACATTTATTAATCCTCACTACAATATACAACTTTCCAACTTTGTGCAGCAGTCTGGAGAAAACAGCCGAAGAAGAATGATAGTCCCATAGCATGCATTGCACATTCTGAAATTTTACATTGATTCAAATAACTGAAGTTCCATTACAGGAGCCGATTTAATAAAGTGAGCTCTCCGTAGCGTGGGGTTAAACCCACGTTTTAGGGTTCACTTTTTAGAGCAAAGTTAACCCTGGTATATAACAGGGTTTTTTGCAAAGAAAAAAACATGCACTAAAATGTGTAGTAGAACCTGCACTAGGATTTGTGCATGCAAATGCAAATTGCAGGGTAATGAGCTTTCTAGCTATTATCCCGCAATGCAAGGGAGCGAGCTAACTTTGTCCATATATTTTTAGCATGAGAAGTTTAACTCCTGGGTCTTAGCAGGCATTAAACTTCCCTCGATATTTGCCTCTGGGCTGAAGAGAACCCACTGGGATCTGCTGCTGCCAATACCACAATTTTCTCACATCACTACCGTGCAGAGCAGACTGCCCTACTACTAGTCACCTTCCTGCATAGCAGCGAACTGGAAAGCAAGGTAGATAGGACTTGTCCCCTGGCCTGGTTCTCGTGGGATATAAGAAAGACAGTGGCAGCAGTTAGAAACGGATGGCACTGATCTATGCAGGCAGTATGAAGAGAGGCAGCACTGGAAGGCAGCAGCAGGCACCCATGTGGACAGACAAAGCGCTCATTCTCCCCTGTGCCACAGCAATGCCTTTAGGATAGTTGGTGTCGTGAGAAGGAATTTTTTGGCACAGGGATCTTGGGCATCTACTTGAGGCCAGGCTGTAGTGTCTGCAAGGAACATGCACTTTCGGCCAGGTGGGCTCCTCCCCACTGTTTGCCAGTGGTAGCTGCAGCCTGCCTCCACCTGCCATCTCTGGGCTGGACCATGAAGGAGGCATGCTCTCTGTTTGGCTGATAAGGCTGTCAGCATTTTCCTTCCACGTGTGATTTCTCTGCTTTGTCTCTCTGGCTTCCAGCAATTTGTCCTGTTGCTGCTTTTTTTTTAATTCCTATGTTTTACACCTTCCTTTTTCTTTTTCTTTTTTTTTTTTTTACTGTGGATTTGCTGTTGAATGGCTTGCAAACAATCCATGTGAAAAAAGCATGACTTTTCTATTTAGTGTGCTTTTTTTCGCTCACGGGGCATTTGCATACCATTAGTTTACTGCATTCCGTGAGTTTCTACCAGTTGGGTAAAACAAAACCAGTGCTAAAATTTAGCTGTGATACTTAGAATGGGTTTCTTTACATCAACCCCTGAGTGAGAGAAGATTCCCATACTGAATATTTGTTCATACAAAGACCTAACAAAACATTCTGGATTCCCCTCAGAAAATGCTCTTACTATGTAGGAATGAGTGAATCGTTGTCTTCTTGAGGTAATTCGTTTTGTATAGTTCAGAAATGTCTCTCCATCTCCGGTTTAAATTGCTTATCCATAGCTCATTAGGTTTCAAAAGTCAGCTTCTATATTATTTCAAATTGTATTTATTCTTTTAAGCTTTTGTTAAACATGGCTACATACCCAGGCTCTTAGCCTCATACATCAGTTGGAAACCCTGGCCCTCATTGTTTCCATCAGAGATGAAGCGAACAAACAGTTGATTGTCAGTGGTGTGCATGCTAGAAGGGGGGCTGCTGCCACAAAATCGGCCATTCCCACCACGGAGCCCCACTGGAGGGGATGAGTCATCTGGTCCATTATGCAACTAAAAAGACAAGATTAACACATATAACTCATCTGCAAAACTTGCACTGGTTCAGCAAATGAGCTTCAGCACAGTTATACGAGCTAGGTTGCTATCTCAGGTTAGGTTAGGCAAGTCTTGTGGGGGTCAGGAGGCCCCCCCCAAGCTGGCCCTCGCTGAACGACCCCCCCAAGCAGACCCTCGCTGAACGACCTCCTGCAGTCGATCTCCTGCCGGCGCCATTTTCCGTACGGAAACGATTCGTGGCAGGAGATCGCTCCAGAGCCCCCGCTGGACCCCCAGGAACTTTTGGCCAGCTTGGGGGGGGCCTCCTGACCCCCACAAGACTTGCCAAAAGTCCAGCGGGGGTACGGAATGACCTCCTGTGCCGAATCGTATTGGTCTATGGCCGCCGCCATTTTGCGGCGGCCATTTTGCAAAATGGCGCCGGCTGAAGACACCACGATTCAGTGTGCTGGATTTCCTGTGCTCGACCTTCCCTCGATTTAGCTACGGACCCGGGGGTAATTTAAGCTACGGACCGCCGCTACGGACCCCCAGGTAATTTAAGGCATTTGGGGTGGGGGATTTAATTTAAAGGGTCGGGGTGGGTTTTAGGGGGTTTTAGTGTGCCACTGGACCCCCAGGTCATTTAAGGCATTTCGGGGGAGGGTGGGGGATTTAATTTAAAGGGTCGGGGGTGGGTTTTAGGGGGTTTTAGTGTGCCGGTTCACGATTTTAACGATTTTAACGATACTCTAAACACCCAAACGGCGACGATACGATTCCCTCCCCCTCCCAGCCGAAATCGATCGTTAAGACGATCGAGGACATGATTCACATCTCTAATATCCACCATGAATATGCATGAGGTATATTTGCATGATCTGCCTCCATTGTATGCAAATATATCTCATGCATATTCATGGTGGATGTCCTGAAAACCAGACCCATTTGTGGCATTCCAGGACCGAAGCTGCCTATCACTGTATAACATTGCACTGTGCTCCAAGATTTGCCATGGAAAGCAAAACATCCAGCAATAATTTTAAAGATGGCAACATTGGTGCTTTCAGTGACTGAGTTACTCCATACAGACTGAAGAACTTACCTGTATGTAGTCTCCATTGTTACAAGAAACACCATAATTCTGGACCTGGAATACTGACTGGAAATGGACAGCAATAGTGAAGCCACTGGTGACCACTGCATGCCAGGTGCAGTTGAGATTAGCAGCATAGAGCTGAGGATAATTGGGGGATGAGATCAGACCCCTGTTTGCGTGTAAATAGCCACCACAGCCTTACAGAGAAGAGAAATGATAAGCAGAAAGAAAAAGTAAGGGAAGTTAAAACATTTAATGAATTTCATGTGCAGACACAATAGGAAAACAATAAAACTCAGCAGTACAAAATGGTTTGTTTTTGTCTCATAATCTAAAGATATCTTTACTAGAAAGGACTGTGTCTGAAGATCTTAGTTCAATTACATGGATGTATTAGAATTGTAATTATGAAAATCTTGTAAAATACATTTATTTAATAAAAAATATGGAAAAGTACATCTTTTTTTACAATGTCCTTCTCATGAGCCTGGGGTAAGCTGGGAAGAGCATGGCAGATGTTCCCCTTCCCTGTCTCCTTCTGCCACAGCAGGGTCTTCTAGACCACAAGCTACAGATTCTGATTCTGTTCCTAATGAGCAGCACCAGCATCCTGTGTCCACTGAGCATCCAGCACTGCTCTGACAGCAAGGCTGATAGCATACACTAAAAGCTTCACTCTCAGAGAAACATGGGATGCTTAGCTGGGAGAACCAAATCTGCCTCCTCCCGGCTAGGCTTTTCATTCACTTTAGGTACAACATCGTGTTTATAGGGAGAGAAGGGGTGTTGGCAAGCGTTGTACTTTGGGGGGTCTAGAAGGGGGGTATTGGCAACGTGTGCCATTTTCAATTTGGGCAGAAGGGAGAGGAGGCATCAGACACAACATTTTTAAAGGTACTTGGTGCAAGGGAGTATGGTGGCTCCCGCTGCAAAACATTTTTACATGGTGGTGAGGATTTAGGAGCTTCTCCTCCTTCTGTTGTTCTAATAGAAGGCTTTAAAGAGATTTAAGCAGTGGAAAGGGCCCACATTTTTATGCAGCAGAAGTAGTGACCAGTAAGGGTGTGCATTCGTTTTCGATGTATTGGCGATCCGCAACGTATATTGCACTATTTGTAGTATTCGTGGGGAAGTGAAACGTATCGTGATTCCCCACGAATACATGAATCTTCGCCGAATTATACGGCCACCTAAATACAAATTTAAACAAGCCCCCCACCCTCCTGAACCCCCTCAAGACTTACCAAAACTCCCTGGTGGTCCAGCGGGGGGTCCGGGAGCCATCCCCTGCACTCACACCCTCGATGCCGGTTTCATCATGGCGCCGATAGCCTTTGTCACAGGGGCTACCGGTGCCATTGGTCAGCCCCTGTCACATGGCCATCGGCGCCATCTTGTGCTCCTACCATGTGACAGGGGCTGATCAATGGCACTGGTAGCCCCTGTGACATAGTATGGGCAAAGGCTATCAGCGCCATTTTGAGTACTGGCATCGGACGGCCGGCGTGCAGGAGGTCGCTCCCGGACCCCCGCTGGACTTTTGGCAAGTCTTGTGGGGTCAGGAGGCCCCCCCAAGCTGGCCAAAGTCCCTGTGGGTCCAACGGGGGTCCCGGAGCGACCTCCTGCACGCCGGCCGTCCGATGCCAGTACTCAAAATGGCGCCGATAGCCTTTGCCCATACTATGTCACAGGGGCTACCGGTGCCATTGGTCAGCCCCTGTCACATGGTAGGAGCACAAGATGGTGCCGATGGCCATGTGACAGGGGTTGACCAATGGCACCGGTAGCCCCTGTGACAAAGGTTATCGGCGCCATGATGAAACCGGCATCGAGGGTGTGAGTGCAGGGGATGGCTCCCGGACTCCCCGCTGGACCACCAGGGAGTTTTGGTAAGTCTTGGGGGGGGGGGTCAGCAGGGTGGGGGGTTTAGTTAATTTTAATTTTAGCTGGGACACGAATAGAAATTGCCTTATTAACGCATCGGGGCGCCATATGGCCGAATGCAACGTATCTGCTCCCCGACGAATCCAAATCACGAATGCAACGTATGGCGTCCCTCTGCACATCCCTAGTGACCAGGCTACTAAGGCCTAAACAGTCTTTGTCTTAACTTATGGGGGTCTGCAGAAGCAGAAATCGGGTCAATGCTGGTCTGCAATGATTTATTTTTCAACTTACCCAGCTATATTCTTAATATAGCTGGGTAGTTTTAAAGTTATCCAGGTAAAGTTATAGCCATCTCCTTTTCCCAGCCCCCCCTGCTGTTTCCCGTCTTCTCTCCCTGAAACAACATTGTACGTATCTATGATGACTTGTATATAACCCCACCTCCTCCTTGTTTTCCCTCTCCCCTCCCTCGAACAATCGCCTGAAACAACATTGTACATATCTATAATGCCTTGTATATAACCTCACCCCCTCCTTGTTGTTTCCCACCCCATCCCTTCCTTGTTGCTCCCTGTTGAGTCCCTCCCCAAATTTATTTAGTACTTGTTTTACTACTGTTTTACACTTGTTCACTGTTCTATGTAAAGGCTATGCCTATATATACCCTGGTTTTAAGTTATTTGTAAACCGACACGATGTGCAAACGGTTGTCGGTATATAAAAGCGTTTAAATAAATAAATAAATAAATAAATAAATAAATAAATGTATCCAGGTAACTTTAAACCTGCTTTCTATGATGACCAGACTTACCCAGGTAGCAATGAATATCACAGCAATGTGGTTAAGTTTGAGCCACCCTCCCCACACCACCTCTTTATCTGGTATCTGGAATTCATTGCCAGAAGATGTGGTAAAAGCTATAAGTGAGTTTAAAAAAGGTTTGGACAACTTCCTGGAAGAAAAGTCCATAAACCATTATTAAGGTAGACTTGGGGGAAATTCACTGCTTATCCCTGGGATAAGCAGCATGGAATCTATTGATCTTTTGGGATCTTGCCAGGAACTTGTGACCTGGATTGGCCACTGTTGGAAACAGGATACTGACCCAATATGGCAAATCTTATGTTCTTATGTAAATTTTAGCTAGATAATGACTTACTGGCTAAAACTTACCCATTCCATGACTTGGGAAATTCAAAAAGTGGACTTTGTATAGCTAAGTCCAAACTTAGCCAGACAAACCCTTTTGAATGTGGACCACTAGGATCTTATTATTTTGACCTTTGAAAATAATACTTTTACATTTAAGTAAATGAATAATTTCACTTACAAAAAGTAAAAATTAACTGAATCCTTGATGTATGGAAATATAGGTTAACAAAAACAAGTGATACCTTTTTATTGAACTAACTAACAATGCATTTCTGGACTACTTTTGGGGAGCTATTACTCCCTCAGGGGGACTGGGGAAGTGAGCAAAAGCTAGTCAAAACTGAGGAAGGGAGTAATAGTTCCTGATAGCTAGTCAAGAAATGCTTTAAGTTAGTCCAATACAAAGGTATTTCCTTATTTTTGTCTTATTTTTTGGGAGTTTTTTGTTAACCTTTATCTCCGAGCATTCAAGTAGACTAACATGGCAACCACACTACTGAATCCTTGCTTATAGATAAATGCTACACGAGTATACTAGGTAGATCTATAGAAGACTCTAGTCCAAGAAGTAAGTGCTTTTTGCATTAATTAATGTCAAATAGTGATTAACTTATTACAGCCTGTGCATGCTATTGATCTATTCCAATATTTCTCCTTAAAATCGAAAGGCACTAAATCACATTTATTTGCAAACAAGAAACAGATTATCTTGTTTATACACATAATAGCTGTTATTTGGATTGTCTAGAAGGATGCTAAAGAGAAGACAAATATCCAGCAGCAATATGGAGGTTTCCTATGTGTGCTATTTTGAAATATACATTCAGAAATATATATTAAAGTAACTGCTCTTGACTGTTACTCTGAATTCTGCAACCATTTCTTTTCCATGTTTCCTCTGCAAATCAGATAAAGGATGAATATTATTGACAGATTTAAAAAAACAAGTTAGAGCTTACCCTTATGGTACGAAGAATTAAAGCCTCCACCAGTGATGCTGTAGTCTGTTGTGAATCGAATGAACATGGCATCCCCTGTAGATCGGATAGGTCCAGGAACTTCTCTACCACACAAAGTGATCAGTTCTGGAGCAAGGTTATTGTCTCCTAAAACCACAAAGTAGATGTAGTAGGATTGCAAAATATCAACATTGATAAGAAAGGTGTAAATCCATTAGAGACTTAATAATATACAATTAGGCATCATTTTTTAAATTTGCCTATCGAGAAGCTCTGTTCAAGATTGTTAGTGACCCCTGAAGAAGGCAGTGGAGTCCTTCTAAACATAGCTCTGTGTCTGGTCTTTGTTTGAATTAATATTGAGAGGATCATTGAGTGGATTTGGATGAGTTCATAACAGCATATTTTTTGAAAATAAGTATAATTTGTTGACATATTTATAATTAGATTGCAGCTTTGAAGTTTTGAGCTAAGGAACTGATACATGATATGATTATGTGTGCTATGCTGTGAAAATGCATGTGGCCCATTGCAAGGCAAGAGGCATCTGATAATTGTACTGCACTACACAGTTACTTGACATCAAGTTTGTGTATATTATTAGATTTCTAATGGATTTACACCTCTTTTATTGATGTTGGCATTCTTTGATAGAGATGAGTGCTATTGCTTCATGTAGTTTTATACAGATTTTTAAAATATCCATACATCTTAACTCTTTGGACTTTTCAGCACCAAATAATGTAGTGGGGCCATCTCTGTTTCAGATGCCTTGCTACCAAGTTAACTTCTAACAACTAGATAATAGTGTTCCCTCACACCTTACTTTACCATTTCTTTTAAAGAAAAAAGGGGAGAATGGATGAAATAGGGAGGCAGGCTTTAAAGACAACCATCATGAGTCTTGTATTATCTGTAAATCTAGGCACTTTGCTGTGCTCAAATGCTGGAGCGGCAGCATAGGATAGGGCATTATATATTCTTATTCTTTGTGCTCCTCCAAAGGGAGGAGCACAAAGAAGAATATTTGTATCAACTGAGGGAGACGAAGAAAACAATCAAGTTGGCAAAAAATCAAGCAGAAGAGAGGATTGCCAAGGAGATAAAAAATGGTGACAAAACATTTTTCAGATACATCAGCGAAAAGAGAAAGGTCCAAAGTGGTATAGTAAAATTGAAAGGTGGTAATGATCAATGTGTGGAGACAGACGAAGAAATGGCAGAAATATTAAACGAATACTTCAGCTCTGTGTTCACTAAAGAAGACCCTGGAGAAGGACCATCTCTACACAACAAGAAACTGGAGGGAAGTGGAATAGATGAAAATCCTTTTACAGTAGAAAATGTGTGGGAAGAGCTAAAGAACCTGAAAGTGGACAAAGCCATGGGCCTGATGGGATTCATCCAAGGATATTGAGGGAGCTCAGAGATGTTCTGGTGGGTCCGCTGTGTGACCTGTTCAATAGATCCCTAGAAACGGGAGTGGTGCCGAGAGACTGGAGAAGAGCGGTGGTGGTCCCGCTTCACAAGAGTGGGAACAGGGAGGAGGCTGGCAACTACAGGCCGGTTAGCCTCACTTCGGTGGTGGGAAAAGTAATGGAGTCTCTGCTGAAAGAGAGAATAGTGAACTATCTACAGTCCGGAGAATTGATGGACCAGAGGCAACATGGATTCACCAGGGGAAGATCCTGTCAGACAAATCTGATTGACTTTTTTGACTGGGTAACCAAGGAATTGGACCAAGGAAGAGCGCTCGATGTCATATACTTGGATTTCAGCAAAGCTTTTGATACGGTTCCGCACAGGAGACTGGTGAATAAAACGAGAAGCTTGGGAGTGAGTGACAAGGTGGTGACCTGGATTGCAAATTGGTTGACGGACAGAAGACAATGTGTGATGGTAAACGGAACCTTCTCTGAAGAGAGAGCGGTTTTAAGTGGTGTACCGCAAGGATCGGTGTTGGGACCGGTCCTGTTCAATATCTTTGTGAGCGACATTGCGGACGGGATAGAAGGTAAGGTTTGTCTTTTTGCGGATGACACTAAGATCTGCAACAGAGTGGACACGCCGGAAGGAGTGGAGAGAATGAGACGGGATCTAAGGAAACTGGAAGAGTGGTCGAAGATATGGCAGCTGAGATTCAATGCCAAGAAGTGCAAAGTCATGCATATGGGGAGCGGAAATCCGAATGAACTGTATTCGATGGGGGGGGAAAGGCTGACGTGCACGGAGCAGGAGAGGGACCTTGGGGTGATAGTGTCTAATGATATGAAGTCTGCGAAACAATGCGACAAGGCGATAGCAAAAGCCAGAAGAATGCTGGGCTGCATAGAGAGAGGAATATCGAGTAAGAAAAGGGAAGTGATTATTCCCTTGTACAGGTCCTTGGTGAGGCCTCACCTGAAGTACTGTGTTCAGTTCTGGAGACCGTATCTACAAAAAGACAAAGACAAGATGGAAGCGGTACAGAGAAGGGCGACCAGGAAGGTGGAGGATCTTCATCGCATGACGTACGAGGAGAGATTGAAGAATCTAAATATGTACACCCTGGAGGAAAGGAGGAGCAGAGGTGATATGATACAGACTTTCAGATACTTGAAAGGTTTTAATGATCCAAAGGCAACGACAAACCTTTACCATAAGAAAAAATCAGCAGAACCAGGGGTCACGATTTGAAGCTCCAGGGAGGAAGATTCAGAACCAATGTCAGGAAGTATTTCTTCACGGAGAGGGTGGTGGATGCCTGGAATGCCCTTCCGGAGGAAGTGGTGAAGACCAGAACTGTGAAGGACTTCAAAGGGGCGTGGGATAAACACTGTGGATCCATAAAGTCAAGAGGCCGCCAATGAAGAGTGGGTGACTGCGCCAGAATGATGGCTACTGCCTGGAGACAATACCCTTAGTCAATAACATACACACGGTTACTGTGACTCCAACATCACTCTAAGATTCAACAGCAAGAGGAAATGTGGAAAAAAGGATTTGCACTCACAAAGACGGGAGTAGCTGGCTTGTTACGGCGGTTACTACCCCAAACCAAATATCCAAATTACTACCTCCACCTTCCTCTATTCCTGATGCCTTTCAACTAGCTTGATCACTCCATTCTTATACTTCACTTTCAATGCATATCCAGCATAGTTCTCTGCTTCAACAGCAGGGGAAAAGAAAAACTGTTACTTCACACATCCAGCAGAGCTCTCTGCTTTAAACGGCAGGGGAGAAGAAAAAAGGGTTCGCACTCACAAAGCGGGGAGTAGCTGGCTTGTTACGGCGGTTACTACCCCAAACCAAATGTACCTGATACTTCACTCTCGACGCATATCCAGCATGGCTCTCTACTTCAACGGACATGGGAGAAAGACTGATACATCACGAATTTCCAGCATAGCTCTCTGCTTCAACGGCAGGGGAAAAGAAAAACTGATACTTCACGCATATCCAGCATAACTTCAACGGCCAGGGGAGAAGAAAAAAGGATTCACACTCACAAAGCGGGGAGTAGCTGGCTTGTCACGGCGGTTACTACCCCAAACCAAATGTGCCTGATACTTCACTTTCGATGCATATCCAGCATAGCTCTCTGCTTCAACGGCAGGGGAGAAGAAAAAAACTGATACCTCACGCATATCCAGCATAGCTCCCTGCTTCAACGGCAGGGGAGAAGATAAACAACCAATAAGGGCTGTATAACATAATCTGGGTAAAAACAAATAAGCATGGGTGTAGCTTGCTTATTGCGGCGGTTACTACTCCTACTACCTCTAACTAATCAAGCTAGATATTTCACTTGGATGCAGCTCCTCCACCGCTCTCTACATTAATGGCGGGGGTGGAAGGGAATTAGAACCAAGAGCTAAGAGAAACAGATAAGTATGGGAGAAGAAATGAGGGAAGCTTGCTGGGCAGACTGGATGGGCCATTTGGTCTTCTTCTGCCGTCATTTCTATGTTTCTATGTTACTGCGAACAATATACTGTAATCAATGGGTGCCTGTCCAGCTTTGCAGAAAAAGAGCATACATGTCAGAAAGTATTTTCATTTTAAGTAAAAGTGAAGTTCCCAGTAATTAATTTAAGAATAAATTACTTTGTCATTCACCATATGTCCATATCTACAGTATACAGTTGGGAAAGCTTCCACGAACAAAGAGCGCTACAGCTGAAATAGAACATTAAACTTTCTTTTACGTCGTAACTTCTTTAAAAGGGTTTGGAGGCATTCTATGACCTGGAACCCATACAGGATCTGGCACGGTTTTTCTTACCATCCCTGATGACGAGTTTGTCGTAGTTGCATGAACTGTGAGACTCAATATCCAGGGCCAGAATGTTGAATTCCACTATGGATTCTGGTGCTCTAATCACCCACGTGCATTCCATATGATTGTGATAGGTATGCGGCCAGTTCGGCGAGAAGAGGAATGAAGGAGTTTCTCCTGTCATTAGAATACCACCACAGGAACCTAGGAGAGCAAACTGAAATAAATCAACTTATAGTGAAAAGTTTATCAGTTACTGGGCCTGTTTTAGGATTGCACCCAATGGTTGAGCCAGTTTGCTATGAAGCTATTTAAGGACAGCTCTTTTTCTGACCAAACCTATGTTCCATATATGTGCTTACTGGCTAAAGTTTAGCCCCGCCTCTGGAATACCTCCAGCGATGCTCCTTATTATCTGGAGAAATTTTCTGCAGCAGGGGGGATTCAAATTTTTGTTTTTGTGTGGGTAATTCCAAAAGTTCCTCACACAAAGCCTTTGAATATCGGCAGTCAATGTTAATTGTCTCGTCATATGGCTGCCTCATTTTCCTGTCACTTTTAGGAGCTGGGAGGGTGACCTGATCCTTATTTGTGCATCATGGGATGCTGACAATGTAGGAAGAAGCCACCAAAATTAGGGGAGGAAAAGTCCACTGAAACCATTTTGGAAAATGAAACCTGAAAATTCTTGCTGCTAATGTCTCATCTCCACTTTTCTTATAGTGATGTTCCTTGACAACTTTAATTGATATATGTCTCCTCTTGGTTTTGGTGTCTTATTTACTGTGTCCTATTGGTTTTTCCATCATGGTACAACAGGTCAAAAGTATACATCATGTAAATGTGTAAGATTACAGAATAAATAGAATCCACATCAGGTAAGGCACATAAAATAATAAGGTACATAGATACAGAGATACATTTAAAGTATACATAGGATGGGTTACAGGAAATCATTGATAGGCATTCAGTAAAGTGCAAAAGATAAGCAGTAGGGATGTGAATCGTATTTCGGATGATTGAAAATATCGTACGATATTTTCAAAATCGACAGAAATCGTGTGCTCCCCGAAACCGATAGGAAAACCCCACGATATTGTTCGTGGGGTTCTCTTATCATTTTGGGGGAGGGTGGGAAAAACGGCACACAAAAATAATCCCTAAACCCACCCCGACCCTTTGAAACTAATCCCTTAGCTTCCCCCACCCTCCCGACCCCCCCCAAAAAGCTTTTCACAGGTACCTGGTGGCCCAGTGGGGGTCCCGGGAGCGATCTCCCGCTCTCGGGCCATCGGCTGCCACTAATAAAAATGGCACCGGTGGCCCTTTGCCCTTACCATGTGACAGGGTATCCGTGCCATTGGCCGGCCACTGTGACATGGTAGGAGCACTGGATGGCCCGCGCCATTTTTAAAGATGGCGCCGGCCATCCAGTGCTCCCTCCATGTGACAGGGGCCGGCCAATGGCACGGATATCCTGTCACATGGTAAGGGCAAAGGGCCATTGGCGCCATTTTGATTAGTGGCAGCCGACGGCCCGAGAGTGGGAGATCGCTCCCAGGACCCCCACTGGACCACAAGGTACCTGTAAAAGGTTTTGGGGGGGTAGGTGAAGCTAAGGGATTAGTTTTAAAAGGTCAGGGTGGGTTTTTTGTTTATCAGCTTGGGCGCAGCCGATAAAAAAAACCCGATCGGGCCGGACGAAAAAAAAATCTCGATGTGAATCAGAACCAGAATCAGAACCGATTCTGGTTTCGATTCACATCTCTAATAAGCAGTGTACTTATTTTAAAACACATCTTATACTCTTGCTATAAGAGCATTTTAAAGTTCACATACTAGCTTGCAGGAGATGTACAGATAGGGAATAGACTACCATTCATCTTATCTTGGGAAGGCAGTATCACAAAGTTATGTTTTCAGTAGTTTTCTGAAGACTAGAAAATTTGTTGCTAATGTGAGGTTGAGTGGCAGAAAGTTCTACAGTGTTGGAACTGATCCTGGTACAGGTGAGGCACTGATCTTTGAATGGAGGCACCATTAGGTGCATTTGTGGCAGCGACTTCAGAAAGTGGAAAGACACAAAAAGATTCTGTCAATGGCCAAGGAAGAGTGTGTGGATGTGTGCGTGTGTGGGGGGTGGGGGCACAGTCACTGAGAGCCTTAAAGGCTAGGGATGTGAATCGTTTTAGGACGATTAAAATTATCGTCCGATAATTTTAATATCGTCTTAAACCGTTATGGAACACAATACAATACAGATTCTAACGATTTATCGTTATAAATCGTTAGAATCGTGAGCCGGCACACTAAAACCCCCTAAAACCCACCCCCGACCCTTTAAATTAAATCCCCCACCCCAATAACTTAAATAACCTGCGGGTCCAGCGGCGGTCCGGAACGGCAGCGGTCCGGAACGGGCTCCTGCTCCTGAATCTTGTCGTCTTCAGCCGGCGCCATTTTCCAAAATGGCGCCGAAAAATGGCGGCGGCCATAGACGAAAAAGATTGGACGGCAGGAGGTCCTTCCGGACCCCCGCTGGACTTTTGGCAAGTCTCGTGGGGGTCAGGAGGCCCCCCACAAGCTGGCCAAAAGTTCCTGGAGGTCCAGCGGGGGTCAGGGAGCGATTTCCCGCCGCGAATCGTTTTCGTACGGAAAATGGCGCCGGCAGGAGATCGACTGCAGGAGGTCGTTCAGCGAGGCGCCGGAACCCTCGCTGAACGACCTCCTGCAGTCGATCTCCTGCCGGCGCCATTTTCCGTACGAAAACGATTCGCGGCAGGAAATCGCTCCCTGACCCCCGCTGGACCTCCAGGAACTTTTGGCCAGCTTGTGGGGGGCCTCCTGACCCCCCACGAGACTTGCCAAAAGTCCAGCGGGGGTCCGGAAGGACCTCCTGCCGTCCAATCTTTTCGTCTATGGCCGCCGCCATTTTTCGGCGCCATTTTGGAAAATGGCGCCGGCTGAAGACGACAAGATTCAGGAGCAGGAGCCCGTTCCGGACCGCTGCCGTTCCGGACCGCCGCTGGACCCGCAGGTTATTTAAGTTATTTGGGGGGGGGTTCAGGAGGGTGGGGGATTTAATTTAAAGGGTTGGGGGTGGGTTTTAGGGGGTTTTAATGTGCCGGTTTTTCGATTTTTCGATTTTTCGATTTTTAACGATTTTTAACGATTTTTCACGATATTTTACCCCCCCAAACGGCAACAATACGATTCCCTCCCCCTCCCAGCCGAAATCGATCGTTAAGACGATCGAGGACACGATTCACATCCCTATTAAAGGCCAGAAACAAGATTTTAAACTTGGTTCGGTGTACTATCAGTAGCCAGTGCAGATGTGATGGTCTCAACCTTTTTTAAACTCAATACCATTTGAGCCACAGCATTCTGTATGAGTTGCAGATGCCAGATGAGTTTTTTCTTTTATAATCCCGATGTAAAGCGAGTTACAATAGTCTAGATGGGAGATCAAGCAGGCCTGAAAGAATGTGGCAAAGGCAGAACTGTCAAAGAAGAAGTGGAGATGATGAAATTGGTGTAGATGAAAAATAGTGCCTTAGTTACAGCAGGACCTGGGCCTCAAAGGGGAACTTAAGAGTCAAGTACAAATCCTCAGCTATGGAATTGGTGGCTAATGGGGACAGCTGTCCCTTTGAGAGTCACCTGAGATTTTAAGACTGAGGTCATTTTTACTCATCTACGCTAATTCTGTCTTTCGTGGGTTGAACTTCAATTTATTATTGGGCAGACAACCAGAAATCTTTTACAATCATTTAGGTTTCCTATTATTTTGTCAGGGTTAGGGCTAAGGTGACCTAGAACTGAATATCACTGGCAAGAGTACATCTGAGGGGATACAAGTAAATGTTGAACAATGTGGTTGTTAAAACAGAGCCATACGGTAGAACTCAGGACCTTTAGGTGAGAGATTATCACCTCATAGTCCTTGTATCAAAAACCAAAGAGAGGTTGATGAGCACCAGTAGGGATTGCCTGACTAAGATCCATGCACAGTGGGAGTGTGCTCACTGACTATTTTTGTTTTAGACGACTTCTGGTTTTTTTTACATTTCATTTCATTTTTTTCTTTAAATTTTTCGTTTTTTTGCATGCAATTGCAAACAGCTCCCATAAAATTCATTTTGTATGTGCAATTTGCAAATTTCACACACAAAAGTAGAAAATGAAATGAATCAAAATTCAAAATAATTGTGTTGACATTTATTTTTATTTTGAAATGACATGAAAAGAAACAGCCCATTTTGTTGTGTTTTTCATGTCAATTCAAAACTAATTTATGTCCCTTATGCACAGGCATTGTATCAATGGCCTCAAAAGTATGCAAATAGTTTTTATTTTCATGCACAAATACACACATACTTTGAAATATGCACATATGTATGCATGCGCAAACACCAGTACTTCCTGTTTTACTGGAATAGGTTCATTCCAAAATGGCCCCCAGGCAAGGCAGCCAAATTTCACTAGAGATATTTCTACGCTGATAATGAGGAATGAGGTTCTCCTATTCCCCATCTGTGGGATCAGGAGAAGCAGTATCAGTGCTAAACTGAGGCCTAAAGCCAGGCTGGAATGGATCAAGGATATTTGTGGTTGACAGAAAGTTGGATAGCTGTACAATCGCTGCTTTTCCAATGATCTTACTCAAGAATGGAACATTTGTGATCAGGTAGTGGTTGCTCAGATCATTCAGATCCAAGTTGAGTTGTTTGTTTTTTTTAATGAGTCTTACTATTGCTTTCTGTAGGCAGTCTGGCCTTCTGCCAGCAAAGTGTTAACACTGGGCTAGAAGCAATCAGGTAGCTAGGATTTGGCCTGCTTGACTACCCAGAAGGGGAAGGGTTCCTCATGGCATATCATCGCTTTAAGGTTGGAAAGGATGGAATAAATATTCTTTAGGCAAAGGCAAGAATGGAAGATAGTGAATTTGTGGGGGTTCCAGTTTAGACAATAAAGCATGGCACTCTAGTACATTTAAAACCTACCCACTCCCAATCCCACCAATCACCTCCCCATAATCAGTCTTACACAAACAGAAATGAAATCCCATTTCTCAGCTTCACCCTATATTACACAATTAAAATTCTATAACATCAATAAAATTTATCACCATATCACAGATCATAAATCTGATCAGTCTCTCAATGCCAAACAATTACATCATTCATATCCCAATCTCTGCAACTACCTTGGGTAAAAAGCCAAGTCTTTACTAATTATCTAGATTTTAAATAATCAGCTTCTAGTCTCACTCCAAGTGGTAGATTATTCCATATTTTTGGACCAAAATAACTGAAGGCCGTAAGTCTTGTAATTGAAAGGCCTAATTTTCTGAGGCTTGGGAGCACCAAATCAGCTTTCTGGGATAAATGTAAGGTTTATGAAGTTTTACCACTATTGTTAAGTAGCTTGGTAAGCCATGCCAAATGCATTTAAACATCGGTCATAGGATTTAAAATGCATGATTCAGAGAGAGCTATCTTCTCACGATACTGGCATAACAGGAAGTTAAGATATCCCAAGTGTAGTTGTGTAAAAGACTGAAGTAGCCCAGGTGAAATTAAATATTGAGCAGCCAAATATGAAGGATTCTAAATTACCTTTATCAACTGCTAATAAGGTTATAAATAAAGCTAAAATTAAAATATATATAATTTAAATTGGCTGTATGTGAATGTCAGAAGTCTAAAAAATAAGATCGGAGAGTTAGAATATATGGAACTTAATGAGGACACAGACATAATGGGGTGATTTTCATAGACTTATGAAGGGGTTCTGCATGTAAAATCAGTATAATTGCACATAAGTATCTTTGGTATATGATAAGCAAATTTTCAGAAGGATGAGTGTATGCACATACTATCACATACATGGAAATGTAAGTGTGGAGATAGAGGGCATTTTAAGGGCGCGCTAGGGCATGCTTTGGTAGCATGCTCACATTTACATAATCAAACGTGCGTATGCTTTTACATCTGCTAATGAAGTTGTGGATATTATTTCTGACTTCTCTTTAGTTTGCAGCTTTTGGTGGGGGTCTGGTACAAGTAGTGGGGGTGTGTGGATGAAATGGTAGAGCTGAAAGTCTGGGTTAGCTGGTGGAGGTCTCAGTGAACAGGTGCTTGGAAGTACATGCACAGATATTTTCAGATGTGACATACAATCATACGTCAGCTAACTTTGTAAGATACCTATTGCCATATGTAAACTGACCGTTATTATATGCATGTTACAATTATTTAACACATAAAATATATGCATGCAATTTTATAAAAAAGGTCTATACAATTATGTGGATCCCTGAAAAATATGTGCATACTTTCAGGATGGTGATACGTGGTATCTTATAAGTGGTATGCCTCCAATTGCACAGTTTACATAATTTTAGGTGCACCTAGTTATGTGTGTGTGTGTGCTGAGTTATGCGCACTATTGAAAATTGTCCTCAATTGATCCCCGCAGAACAAGGATCCCCGTGGAATGATGAGGAAGAGGGGAAGTTGTTGGCACCAGGTAGGTGATCCCGCCTTCTGCCCAGCCACCTCCCTCTGCCTGCCCATCATCCCAAGGAGGTAAACCCGTCAGCAATGCCGAAGATGGGGAGAGGACCATCTGGTTGCAGCACCAGCAGGCGAACCGATCGCTGACATCGAGGGCAGTGGGGAATTGCACTGCAGGCATTCCATCCCCCCGCGGAATGAGGAGGAAGAGGGGAAGTTGCAGGTGCCAGGTAGACGATCCCGTCTTCCACCCACCCACTGCCCTCCGCCAGCCTACCATCCTGGCAACAACACCCAAGGCACTTGCACTGGGAGGCTCATGCCCTTGGCGTGAGCACGAAAGATCGCAACAAAGGAGCTTGTCCCTTTTTGCACCCCTTCATGTTCGCCTGACGTGCAAGCCTAAAATGGATTTATCATTAATAACTGGCTCCTGACTGACTTTACTACCACAATGGAACAAATAAGCAATATTGAACTCATACTATGACAAGGTCTATATGGAGAGCTAAGAAGGAAAACCTGAAAAAAGAAACACAGAAGGAACATAAAGATGATCCCCACACTAAGTACCTGTTGCGAGCGCGTCCACCACGCCGCTGTACAAACCGAGGGCTTGGAGGCCTTTGGGTTCAGCTACAAGTGCGAGGAGCACGGTCGCCTCCAAAGCAGGTGGGGTGAGCCCTTGGGCCATGGCGAGACTCAGGGAGGAGCCCCAAGCCACACCGTGGGAGGTGAGCTGGTGCGAGCATGGAGAACCAGGCAAGGCATAGCTGAAGCAAGGACTAGAGAACAAGGTCTGACCCTCAACCGGACCTGCACGCCCACGACAACCAACAACGCAATGTTGATTGATGAACAGTCCTCCGACTGTTCCAAGCCCTTTCGGACCTACCGCTGGGTAACGGCATTGGGCAGCAGGTCGGACAGAGGACGAGGGCAGACAGAGTCCTTGGAACACAGAAGACATCACAGACGAAGGCTGCAGCGAAGACATCATAGACGAGGGCTGAAGCGGAGACATCATAGACGAGGGCTGAGAAGGAAGACATTGGCACTGTCCCTCAGGGTGCCCTACTCAGCCCACCTTCACGAGCGGACCCAATGGGCTGGTTGCAGACCACCCTGTCCCACTGCACGCCCTACACAGCCCAGGAAGGCTTAGCTTTTGGGTACTTGCCAGGTTCTTATGGCCTGGATTGGCCACTGTTGGAAACAGGATGCTGGGCTGGATGGACCCTTGGTCTGACCCAGTATGGCATGTTCTTACTTAATATAACAGACATAAAATTCATGTACATAACGATAAATCTTGCCCTCTTGACATCCCAAGTCATCTAGTCCTCCCACCCTTGCTCATTTAGTCTGCACAAGTTCCTAGCCCTCGGCCCACCAAACTATCCAATCCTGCCACCTATATCCAGCCTTAAAACCCACTAAAATCCTCAGACCCCAGTTTAGCACACACGCCAGGGCCTTAATGCATAGCCCATTATTTCTGGGGGATGCTACACAGGTGTGGCTTTAGTATTCACATTGATATTTAGTGTATAGGCCCCTTTGTTTTGGGGACCGCATGTCCTAAGTTGTGTTTCTTGGCTGTGCAAGTGCATTGAAGTGGTTCAAGGAGTCTACAATTCACCAGAGGAACTTGGAGAGCTAAAAAAAAAAGCATTCTTTTTGTGTAACAAGGAAAATGGGGTTTATGACTGGGTGTGCAGTCGGGTTTCAACAACATGATCTCCATAGCCGTTTAGTATCTGAGACCCGGCCATGCATCAAACTCATTTGTCCAAGCCACTCAGGATGAATGGTGATAACTTCTAAGATTGCTTTGAGAAACACATTTTATAATCTTGCTTTCAATTACATTTTTCTATGCATACTCAGAATGTATGGAATGGATGTGTTAAACTGATTACTGGGATTGGTTTGTCAATATTTCTAGCCTGTTTTCACTGTATATCTGATAACTTCACAAGGTTAGTGGATCTATTGACCATACTCAGTTCCTCCATTTAGGATATGCTTCACTAAGACTTTTCTCCCCTCCTGGGTCTATAGAAAAAAACAAACCACCTGGATGAATCAGGCCCTTAATGTTGACTACAAAGAAAATGCAGGAAATCAAACATTCTTCAAGATATGCACCAATGAAAAACAACAATGTGCTCAAGACTTCCCACTCCTGTGCTGTGAGTCACTACCATCCCTCCAGGAGTCTGTGACAACTTCATAAAACTGGAATGGACAGCAGCAGAATGCAGTTTTTATAGTAAGCTTAATAATCAAACGGACAACAATGAGCAAAGACTATCGCACATACCCCCTCCTTCCCGCTCCTGCAATAGAAATGCAGCCCTCCATGTCACAACATTTCTGTGCTCACAGCAGTGAAACCAGTACAATGATGCTAGCATGAAATACGGTGACATTTCAGAAGGCATTATGGCGGAATGCTACTATATTTGTACATGCTGCATATACCCCTGCAGTGATAACATGGGTCAATCACCAACTTCCAATGCTTCAATAAACTGGATACTTCCATAACTATCCAAATGAAAAGTCATTAACTGTGTACCCAACAGCTCACAAAGATAAATAACTCTTTGACAGTACCTGCTGTAGACTGTTTGGAATATATTCAATTGCAAATTAGTCATAATATTTTGTGACAGGGTTGCTTTGTTATAATATAGACTGACTTCACACTTCCAGAAGTGCTACATCAAAACCACTCTGCAATATACAGTGCATTACATGTTAATTACTCTATGTTCTTATACTATTAACACAAGGAATAGGCAACATTTGTTGATTTGTGGATTATTTTTATGTGATTTGGGATTGCAATTCACCAAACGCTGCCCAAAGGGAAATTCACAGCTAAAGGACAGACATGAGGACTAGGATTCCAAATCAAGATTACCCAATTGCTAGACTTAAATCACATTTAAAACTGTATTACCATCTGAAAACACAAACCTGGGGCTATGGTAGGTAAAGGTCCCGCAGAGGCGTCCACTGCATACCAGTCCAAGAGGAACCCAGGCCTGCTGATACTGCTGTCAGTCTGAAACTGAATTGCTATAGAACTGCCGAAGGATGAGAAAGGTGCAGGGGGCGACAGGCCACAGTATGTTCCAATAAGATGGGAATGAATGTTGGGTCCTTCATAAAACTATACGGAAAGACAATGGACAAATCAGAACTCTACCGCACAGTCAGCACATGGGAAAGATGTTAACATTTACTAAAACTCTCATCACCTTCTTCTGTTTAAGAAGCAAACTCCAAGTGCAGAAAAAAAAATAGAAATATGATTTGATTTTTGTCAGATGAAGTATGTCAATCTAAATAAGGCCTGCTGTTCAAGTATATATCGCTAGGCGCAGAATAGGAGGAATCTTTTAAAATAAGTCCCTTTGTAATATTTAATTTGCCACTGTAATTTACAAATTTGATACTGCTAATAGGCAATGGCGCTATAATTCTTTGCCATCATGGTATCATATGTACAGTGTATTCTCCTTCAGTGCTCCATTTCTGGTGATACAAATGTGGTGTTTAGTGCATCCTAAATATGCAAATTAGAATAGGAAATGTAGACTAGACTGCATCAGTGCTGAATGATGGCTTCCACAAGAGTGCACCCATTAATTCAATCCAGGGAGGTTCTGAATAATGTCATTAATCCACCACAAGAAGAAAGAGTAATTGCTTATCTATAACTTTTGTTCTCAGATGAGAGCAGTGCAGTGAGTCACACTGAGGGGTCATGAGACCTGCGTTATGTGCAGAGTCAGAGCTTTCCTACAAAATGTTCAGCATCCATGAGGGATTTCTCACATGACAGGCCTGCTGTTCTTCAGTTAATTGCATAATTTAGTTAAACACTAGGAATGAGCTATTGTTTCATAATGACATGGAAATAACATTTGTTTCATTTTATGTCATTTCCAATTCTAAATGGCAGAAAAAGCAATGAAATTTCTTTTTTATTCCCTTGTAGCAATTGCTAAAATAAATGAGTGTGTGCTAATAAGAAAAAAGAAATACAAAAAAAAGATATAAAACAAAATGAAAAACAATATTTTTTCCAGGCACACTCCTATTAAACATAGAAAGGTTCTGCTGGCAAGGTTAGCAGGATGAACTTATCTGAGTTATTCAGCAGCGAGGGCATGCTGCTGAACATATCAGCTATTCTAAAATATAGCTGGATATGTTTATCCAGTGAATGTTAGGGCTGCTCTTTGGCTGGCCTACAATTATCCAGCTATCAGGCCGATACAGAAAAACCCACGGGAGAGCTGGCAAGCGCCCACTCTCCTGACGCGCACCCAGGCCACTCTCCTCGGCATGCAAATGAGGGCCCGCGGTAAAAGGAGGCGCTAGTGACACTAGCGCATCCCTAGCACCTCCTTTTTGATAGAAGCGGCGGCTGTCAGCGGGTTTGACAGACGATGCTCAATTTTTCCGGTGTCGGTTCTTGAGCCCATTGACAGCCACGGGTTCAGAAAACGGACGCCGGCAAAATTGATTTAAATTTTTTTTTTTAATTTTTTTTTAACTTTTGGGGCCTCCGACTTAATATCGCTATGATATTAAGTCGGAGGGTGTACAGAAAAGCAGTTTTTTCTGCTTTTCTGTACACTTCCCCAGTACCGGCCAAAATTACCACCTGCCTTTGGCAGGCGGTAATTTCTGAAAGTAAAATGTGTGGCTTAGCTGCACATTTTACTTTCTGGATCACGTGGGAATGACTAATAGGCCCATCAACATGCATTTGCATGTTGCGGGTGCTATTAGGGGGTAAAAATAGCACGTCGAAAACGCACGGCCAAACACGGGCTAACAGTGCGCTCTGCCGGAGCGCACTTTACTGTATCGGCCCGTATGATAGCTGGATAACACCCAAGGACCACCCTTGACATAGCTGGAAAAAATTAGAGGAGGATAACTTTCAAACTACTGCACACAGTGGTATATGTGGCTGCACATAGATCTATGATGGTATTTTATAACCCACGTGTATTACATACATGCAATTTATAAAATACTTGTATCTCTACTTATGCATAAATACATGAAATGCATTGAAAGTGAGTATTTTAAAAATATATGAGTGTATATTCTGTGTGTGAAACTAAGGTAGGGCTTGCGTGAAACCCAATTTATACATGTAAGTCAGTATATTTTAAAACATGAACATGTAATTGAAATTACCAGTTTACCAATTACTCCATCAGTTCTCCCAGACCTTCTCCAGTTCATTGAGACCCTCTTGGTTCTTCAGCCTGAATTTCCCCTAGTTCACTTAGACCTCCCATCCAGCCAATATCACACAGTAAATACATTTATCACTTATGCAAGCAGTCTTCTGGCTTATGCTGTTACCTAGTCAGATATGATCCCCTCCACATCTTGCTCTTGTTTTATGCGTAAAATTTCATTCCCTATACTGTACTGCTTCCTTGGGTTTTTGCAACTCAAATGCATAACCTTGCATTTATCATGAATTCTATGCAGAACCATATTAAAGATCTTTCTGAAATCCAAGTACACTGCATCTAGAGTTCTCCTCTAATCTAACTCTCTGATCACTCTAGTCAAAGAAATGTATTAGATTTTTCTGTCAAATCTACCACTGTGAACACCATGCTGCCATGGATCCTATAATTTGAGTACATTAGTGCTTAGAAATAGGTGCCAATAGTCAGAACTGCACAGATTCATTGCAAGCTTGTGCTAGCATATCCGTATCTTGGGACCTGCCTCCATTAATACATTTTTTGATGAAAAATACAAACTAACATTGCAGCTTGGTATTCATTTTTCCCCACCCCATTTTATATTCCTTCTCTCAATTTAATTTAGTCAGGTCACAGCAGTGGCAGTCCTTGGCTGGGGTCCATGCATCAAGACTCATTCTAGAACCCTGCGGTCATGAGCCCAAAATATGACCATTAGGTGTCACCATTGCATGATGTCAATGACCCCCTCCTCTTAAGTGATATCTATTCTAAAATGTTCATTTTAGTTTTGGATTCCTTGTTCTGGGCGACAGATGTAATCTGATAAATGTTTATATGAGTGGCAAAAACAGCTGTAACAAACATCACATTCTTTTGCACTATGCAACAAGTAAGGTTTATTGGCACTAAGATATTAACCTCAGACATCTGGAGATGGTCCAACTAATGAACTGCAACAACTGGAGCTGTTCCCTATAACTAAGACATCCAAAATTGTAAGTACTACTAAAATAAACAACATTTTTTTAGATCGCTGAAAGGAAAGGGGCCTATCCCCATTCAGAACTCACTGTCAGGGAAAGAACCATTCCTATTGAGTACTTCTCCCCAGGGAGAAGTGAATATATGAATACTAAGTGCTGGTGACTGTCAGCTCCATCGGCACATATTGTTTAGTCCAGCAAAAGGAAGTATGCATCTCTTCTCATCACACTGGACTTTCTGGGCACTTGGAGGATCAGGGGTTTAGGTGTGGATTAGGAATTTGTGGCATCATTTCTTAAGGTAGGATACTGGGGGAGGGGAAATCAGGGCCACTTGATCCATGCTACATTTTAAATAATATTTTGGGGGGATTAGAAGAGTGGCCTACTTGGCCCATGACACAATTTTTTAAAATAGCTTGGGGAGTGGGGGGGAAGGGGTACTGGGCATCACTGGGTCCCCTGATTTTATAATATTTTGAGGGTAGAATGGAGGGGGAGCTGAGGTAATGTAGTCAAGTATATTCAGCAACACTTTTTCTTGGATAAATGCCACTGAATGTTCGGCTAAAGTTATCCCGATCACTTCTATACTCATCAGCTTCCTAAAAATTGGACTCTAGATCAAAACATATGTCCAGTCGAGCGCATAGTTAATAGCGCTCATCACATGTAAAGTACTTGTAGATGAGGCTATTAGCGAATCCCGAGATGCAAAAAATTTCCCATAAGAAATTGCCATGCTGGGTCAGACCAAGGGTCCATCAAGCCCAGCATCCTGTTTCCAACAGTGGCCAAACCAGGCCACAAGAACCTGGCAATTACCCAAACACTAAGAAGATCCCATGCTACTGATGTAATTAATAGCAGTGGCTATTCCCTAAGTAAACTTGATTAATAGCCGTTAATGGACTTCTCCTCCAAGAACTTATCCAAATCTTTTTTGAACCCAGCTACATTAACTGCACTAACCACAACCTCTGCCAACAAATTCCAGAGATTTATTGTGCATTGAGTGAAAAAGAATTTTCTCCGATTAGTCTTAAATGTGCTACTTGCTAACTTCATGGAGTGCCCCCTAGTCCTTCTATTATTCGAAAGTGAAAATAACCGAGTCACATCTACTCGTTCTCATGATCTTATCCCCCCTCAGCCGTCTCTTCTCCAAGCTGAACAGCCCTAACCTCTTCAGCCTTTCCTCATAGGGGAGCTGTTACATCCCCTTTATCATTTTGGTTGCCCTTCTCTGTACTTTCTCCATCGCAACTATATCTTTTTTGAGATGCGGCGACCAGAATTGTACACAGTATTCAAGGTGCGGTCTCACCATGGAGCAATATAGAGGCATTAATGAATTTTCCATTTTATTAACCATTCCCTTCCTAATAATACCTAACATTCTATTTGCTTTTTTGACTGCTGCAGCACACTGAGCCGACGATTTTAAAGTATTATCCACTATGATGCCTAGATCTTTTTCCTGGGTGGTAGTTCCTAATTTGGAACCTAACATTGTGTAACTACAGCAAGGGTTATTTTTCCCTATATGCAACACTTTACACTTGTCCACATTAAATTTCATCTGCCATTTGGATGCTCAATCTTCCAGTCTTGCAAGGTCCCCCTGTAATGTATCACAGTCTGCTTGTGATTTAACTACTCTGAATAATTTTGTATCATCCGCAAATTTGATAACCTCACTTGTCGTATTCCTTTCCAGATCATTTATATATATATTGAAAAGCACTGGTCCAAGTACAGATCCCTGAGGCACTCCACTGTTTACCCTTTTCCACTGAGAAAATTGACCATTTAATCCTACTCTGTTTCCTGTCTTTTAACCAGTTTGTAATCCACGAAAGGACATCGCCTCCTATCCCATGACTTTTTAGTTTTCTTAGATGCCTCTCATGAGGGACTTTGTCAAATGCCTTCTGAAAATCCAAATACACTACATCTACTGGTTCATCTTTATTCACATGTTTATTAACCCCTTCAAAAAAATGAAGCAGCTCTGTTAGGCAAGACTTCCCCTGGGTAAATCCATGTTGACTGTGTTCCATTATACCATGTCTTTCTATATGCTCTATGATTTTGATCTTGAGAATAGTTTCCACTATTTTTCCCGGCACTGGCTCACTGATCTATAGTTACCCGAATTGCCCCTGGTGCCTTTTTTAAATATTGGGGTTACATTGGCCACCCTCCAGTCTTCAGGTACAATGGATGATTTTAATGATAGGTTACAAATTTTAACTAATAGATCAGAAATTTCATTTTTGAGTTCCTTCAGTACCCTAGGATGCATACCATCCGGTCCAGGTGATTTGCCACTCTTTAATTTGTCAATCTGGCCTACTACATCTTCCAGGTTCACAGTGATTTCGTTCAGTTCGTCTGACTCATCACCCTTGAAAACCATCTCAGGAACTGGTATCTCCCCAACATCCCCATTAGTAAACACGGAAGGAAATAATTCATTTGGTCTTTCTGCAATGGCCTTATCTTCCCTAAGAGCCCTTTTAACCCCTCGGTCATCTAATGGTCCAACCGACTCCCTCACAGGTTTTGTGCTTCGGATATATTTTAAAATGTTTTTATTATGAATTGCACCCTTGCAATGTGACAAATTTTACATCAGCCCAGGGCTGGCATAAAGGCCTGCAGTCTCAAGAGCACATTATAAAACCCCCAAATTCCTGCTTTCTGTGATCCCTCCTACTAGTATTGTCGCAATACTAAATAGGAGGGACCACAGCAAACAGAATCATTAAAAAAAAAAAAAAAAGGTTTTCTAAAAAAACAAAAAGATTTCAGGGATCCCAACATACACCCATAATATACACAGTCCAGGCTGTGTATATTGTGGTTGTATATTGTGCCAATAGCAGGAGAAAAGGGACGCTCGTATTGAACGTCCATTTCCTATCCTGCTGACAGCCACCTTTCCTGGGCGCCCAATGCCGAGAAGGCACTAGGGATGTACAATTTCCCCTAGCACCTCCTTTTTACCATGGCACCTAATTTTAATATAAAATCGGGTGCCCGGAATGAGGTGGATCGGCGGGCGCAAGTTAAGAGACGGGCACTTAATCATGAGCGATATTGCATCGACTTGGTTGTTAGTAAACAGGCCCCATTAGTCTCAATGAGGCTTATTTACTAACAGTGTGTGCATTAATATGCATTTCCGCACGTAAGCCCGTCCCACTGGGCAATCTTAGCACGGCTGAGGCCATACACTTATTTGTACTCTTTGGGGCAGGAACCCAGGCTAGCTGTACTATTTTCCTTCCTTCCCAGGGTGCAGGTTCAACAGATTTGTGGATAAAAGGTTTCTTCTCGGTTTCCTCTGTGGGGCAGCTAATTCTGTCTCCCTAACTTCCTTTGAAGATGCAATAATTAAGGTAACAGTGTGTGCTGGGCTGCCAAACAAAGGCTGGACTTAGTGTCCAAAAATAATTCTTTACTGTTGACAATTAGGAAAATGGCACAACTCTTAATTGACAGCAGCATAGTATAATGTTTGGTTACAATTTCTTCCTCAATCTGTGCAGGAATGTCTAGCACCAGACCAAGGGACATTCTACCCTCCAGGGCATGGAATAATAGGGTCCCCAGGTTGTCAGGGAGTCCTTTGTATGGGAAGAACAACCCTCTCCACTTGGCAAGGATATAAAGTCATGGTCTGTGATAGCAGGGCCGGTGCTAGGTTTTTTGCTGCCCTTTACAAACAATTACTGTGCCCCCCCCCTCCCAATTCATTGTCTCTGTCCCAGGTCCATCAAATAAAGCCCAGCTCCCTCCTGCAACCTATATTTTTAAATACTGAAAGGCCCTCACCCCTCAACTCCATCACATATGCAGAAAACAGAGAGACCCTCACCAAATACAGAATGAAGAGATCAGAAAGTATGAACAGAAACGTGCTGAGAAGGGCTGAACTGGAACCCACAACAGGCCAGCCTCTACATGCAGAGCAACAATGGAAAAACAGAAACATGACCATTCTTCATAAAAACATTAAATAATAAAATCAAGAAATATAATACAATCATAATAGTAAAATCATATTCATAAAAAGAATAAATATTTCAAACCAATTAATGAATGAGTATCCAAAATTTCCCAAACACCAATAAAATATTTCAAAACATCTGATGAATAAAAAATCCAATAATTAAAAAAATGTTATATTTCCCCCCAAAAGTTAAATATTTCAAAAGAGCAGAAACATCAAATTACACCCAATAATTAAAACTAATGAGAATTAAAAAATCTCCTGCTCTCCATACCTGGGATGTTTTGATGTCTAGTCACCCTGAGATTATTGTGCATTGGGGGAAGTAGGGCCGTACAAATGTTATCATCCCTCTCACACACACACACACACACACAATAACACATTCATTCTCTCACACATTCTCTCTCACACATACACAGGCTCTTTCTCCCACACAGATACATTATGTATTTGTGTGTGTGTGTGCCTGTAAGAGCTTATATGTGACACATAGGCTCTCACAGGTACACAAACATTCACAAACACACACACACAAGCACACAGACTCTCACAGACACATAGGCTGTCACACGGACACACAAACACATAGGCTCTCACACACACATATATGCTCACACAGACACATAGGTTCTCACATAGACACACACAAACACACACATAGGCTGTCACACAAACACACATACATGCTCACACATATTCATACAGGGCTTCCTATTGATATCAGGCCATGGCGAGATGCACTCCACTATGGCCCAATGACTTTCCTGCCTGGGGGGAGGAGGGAAGATGTGCATTGGCGCACACAAATACAAACACGGGCCTCTCCTTCAGCTGCCAGTGGGTTGAGCTCCTCCGACAGCCGGCAGCCTCTTTCCTTCTTCAGCTGCCAGCGGCCTGCATCCTTTCTCCTTCCTTGCCACTGGTAGGTTAAGCTCCACTGGCGGTCTCCTTCAGCCACCAGCGACCTCTCTCCTTCTTCAGCTGCCGGTGGCCTGCAACCTCTCTCCTTCCTTGCCACTGGTAGGTTAAGCTCCACTGGCTATCTCCTTCAGCCACCGGCGACCTCTCTCCTTCTTCAGCTGCCGGTGGCCTGCAACCTCTCTCCTTCCTTGCCACTGGTAGGTTAAGCTCCACTGGCTATCTCCTTCAGCCACCAGTGACCTCTCTCCTTCTTCAGCTGCCGGTGGCCTGCAACCTCTCTCCTTCCTTGCCACTGGTAGGTTAAGCTCCACTGGCTATCTCCTTCAGCCACCAGTGACCTCTCTCCTTCTTCAGCTGCCGGTGGCCTGCAACCTCTCTCCTTCCTTGCCACTGGTAGGTTAAGCTCCACTGGCGGTCTCCTTCAGCCACCAGTGGCCTCTCTCCTTCTTCAGCTGCCGGTGGCCTGTATCCTCTCTCCTTCCTTGCCACTGGTAGGTTAAGCTCCACTGGCGGTCTCCTTCAGCCACCAGCGGCCTCTCTCCTTCTTCAGCTGCTGGCGGGTTAAGCTCCATCAGTGGCCCCGTGACCTCTTCTGTTGCTGCCGCCCCCCCCCCCGGGAGTGATGCCCTGTGCAAATGCACAGTTTGCAGACCCGGTCATGCCAGGCCTGTCTGACAGAGATATAAAACTTTCTCTCCTCAGGGTCTGTCCTTTTCAACAGTAGGTTTTGCCTTTACTCACTGTTAGATGATTCAAATCTTCTTTGTTCTTATGAAGTCCTTTATGCTTTTATTTGAATCCCTGATGAGAGGGACTTTCTGGGCTCCAGTCAGGAAGGAAGGGCAATCAAAACTTCCACCTGGATGGTAAACTTAACGTTCTTAAAAACTGAAGATAACACCTGGCTCTCTTAACCGTAGGCCACTGACACCCCAAGCTCACTGCCCCAGACCCCCAGGGTTGCCCCAATCCCTGAAGCCCAGGCAGTGTACAAGCTCCAGTAAGGCCTCTATTATTTAAAATGTTAAAGTCCAAAAAATGCACTTAGAGAAAATCTCCCAGCAGACAGGTTTTGTACAGGCTGGACATAACCTTCCCGACCCTGGCCAGGACCACCAATCACAGTTTGCTTGGCTAAACTGGCTGGGCCTGGAAAATACCAAAAACTAAACTCCTCTCTACCTCTGTACTTCGTACTAACCAAAAAGGACTGCCCCCCCGAGCTGTAGCTGGGGAGCGATTATATACTATTACAAGTGGGACAGCCATTCCAGACTCCACAGGAGGAGGTCTTAATTTGAAAGGAACCTCCCATTAACCATCCTACTCTGGCTAGTGGACTGATACTAAACACCCAAGACTTACTGTTAACCCGAGAAGATGCCCAGGTAACACGCAGTTTTGTAAATAGGCCTCTAAGGTAGGAGGGTGGATCCTAACCTCTGCACCTAATCTTTAAAACACTGCCTGCTCATGTTCTGTAGTGCAGCCTCCTTGCCAACCAGTTTCTAACCCAGTCATTTTAGGGTCCCTACCTACGGTGCTCAGTTTGCTTATATGCAGAACCGTATTATAGGTTTTGCAGGATCCAATCACACTACATCTAGAGCTCTCCCCTGATCTCTGATAACCCAGTCAAAGAAAATGATTAGATTCATCTGACAAGAGTTACCTCTGGTAAAACAAAGCTGCCTTGGATCTTGTAATTTGAGCACTGAAGCGCAATGCGCTCCAATCTTTTAAAAGAGTTTCTACATAGCCCCAGCCTGCACCTCTGTTATCTGGAGCCCTTCTGCCTCAGCACCTTACTCCTGCTACCAATGTGAGGTCTGAGTCTCCCCACTACTGCCTCAGTGCATCGCCATCACTTGCGGTGCCTGCACAGTGCTGGACTACTGTAGGAGATACAAGAGGTAGCTGCGTACTGGGGTGGTAGCAGTGGGACTCCGGCTGGAGAAACGGGGGCGGGGGGGGGGGGGAGTTTGCTATTTAGGGACACACAGAAGCTCTTTTAAAAGACTGGGGATGGGTTAGGAGCGGGATTACTGGCCAGGGCTGCAGGGCGGCTTTTCTGTAAGATGAGGTACAGGGTTTAGGTGTCAAGGCATGACATGTCAGTGTTAGGGGTAACCTCCCAGGTCAGGAGCAACGCAGGACTCAGGGATAATGGAAGCCTGCAGGTGTGGGCTATGCAGGACCAGATCTTCTATCTGGCCGGCTGCCTCCCACTGAAGTTGAGCCTTCAGGTCCTGGTGGTCGGCAGGACTTCACTGTAGGTGCTGGCAGGGGGACTGAAAGGCATCCACTAAGATAAGGCAGGGCTGGAGTAGGGATAAGAACATAAGAGTAGCACACACACAAAGACAAGAACAGAACAAACAGCATGACAAACAAACACACAGGACTAGAGGGTTAATATACTGGCCTAAGCAGAAAAGCAAACAGGGATGCAAGGCAAGGAGGAAAGAGAGCCACAGCAAGGATTAAGATTAGACCCAAGCTGAGACAATGCTACTGTGAGTGAGGACGGCATTTACGGGTGTGACAGTGCTGGTTTGGAGAGTCTTCAAGGCAAAGCCTGTGCAGCTCAGACTGCAGCCCATTGAGAGCCCCTGGAGGCAGGAAGGATACACCGCAGGCAGGATCCTCACATAAGGAATGGAGATGTTAGCCGCAAGCCTGGATTTGCCAATGGGTGCCCTACGCATTTCCTAAGGTGGCAAAAATCTGGGGGCTTCAGGTCCTCTGAGGATTTGCTGTCTTCCAGCTGTGCTGAATTTCGCTTAGCAGGGAACAGCCATCTGCATCCTGCTTCAGGCCCTCACCAGCCAGTGTGCAGAGCAAAAAGAGGGGATGGGGTAAGACCAGAGAGAACAGAGCAGAGCAAAGAAAAGCTGCTTTTCTCTCTAATCCAGCCTCTTCCTTCTGTCCTGGTGCTGCCACTGCCCTTTTCTTCCTGGCAGCCCAGATCAGCCCCAGTGACAGAGGTATGAGCTGGGGAAGAGCGAGGGATTATGTGAGCAGGGGTTGGGGTGGGATGGAAAAGAGGAGATGAGATGAGAATTATTGTGAGGAGGGGAGGAGGGGATGAAAGAGATCACTGGAGGCTTGAGAGAGGGATCAGCTAGGAAGTAATGCGAGGGACTGGGGGATGAGAAGGGACTGGCTAGGGAGTATGTCTGTGTGTGACAGAAAGGGGAGTATGTTTGTGTGTGACAGAGACGGGAATGAGGGGAGGAGGAGGGAAGGGTTTGCCTTTAAGAGAGAGAAGTGTGTGTGTGTGTGTGTGTGTGTGTGTGAATATGTGTACGCCAGATTGGGTGGAAGGTTAGAGGGAGAGGGAGATGCAAGGGGTGCAGGACCAGCACAGGGTTATGAACATCTCCCTCCTTCCCTTCCTCTATTGCAATTCGTATTCTCCCTGTCTTGATTTCAGATTCTATCCCCCAGATCGCAGAACCTCCCTTCCTTCTGTCTTTCCCTTCTCTCCAGATTCTGGAAACCCTCCCCCCAACATCTTATCCTCCCCTCCTCTGGATCCCTTCCCACTGCCTTCTCATGTTCTCCAGTCACAGAACCTTCCTGACCTTCCTCTCCTCCCATCCCAGAACCTTGATCCTATCCCTTTATTGTCTCTCCTGTTTCTTGCTCTTCACCATCCCTGGTCTTTCTTTCCTCTCCTCCCACATCCTCGTCCTCTCTCCCTATCCTTCTCCCCCCTTCTCCTCACCCCATTCCTGGTCCTCCTCTTCCAAGCCCCTAAGCTCTCCCTCTCCTTTCCTCATTTCTTGCCCTCTCACCCTCCCCTTCTCTTCTTTACATCCCCAAATTCTCCTCCCTGTGCTAATACTCGAGGTCCCTTTCCCTCACTCAATTAAACATAGAAACATGGCGGCATAAAAAGATAATATGACCCATTCAATCTGACCATCCAGCCATTTCATTTTGCTTTATAATTCAGATACTGTTTTTGTGTCCACTACCTCCACTGGGAGGCTGTTCCATGCATTCAACACCCTCTCTGTAAAGAAATATTTCCTAAGATTACTCCTGACTCTACCCCCTTTCATCATCCCATGACCCTTTGCTCTAGAGCCTCTTTTCCATTGAAAGAGGCTCGCCTTCTGTGCATGGAAACCTATGAGATATTTAAATGTTTCTAAGAGACATCCCCTATCTTGCCTTTCCTATCAGATATACATGTTTAGATTTTTAAGACTATCCCCATATGCTTTAGAATAAAAAACACTGACCATTTTAACAGTCACACTCTGGACCAACTCCATCCTGTTCATATCCTTTTGAAGGTGCGGTCTTCAGAATTGTACAAAGTATTTCTAATGAGGTCTCACCAGGGACCTACAGAGGGGCAATATCACTTCCCTTTTTCTGCTAACCCTCTCCCTATTCAGCCAAGCATCTTTCTGGCTTCTACTGTCACTTAATCCACCTGCTTGGCCATCTTAAGATCATCAGATACAATCACTCCCAAATCTCGCTCTTCCTTTGTGCTTAGAAGAATTTCACTTACAATACTGTACCTCTCCCTGGGGCTCTTTGCTTCCTAAATGGATTACTATGCACTTTTAAATATAAAATCTTAGTTGCCAGATCTTAGACCTTTCTTCGAGCTTCGCTAGATCCCTCCTCAAGTTTTCCACACCTTCCTGGCTGTCCACCCTGTTACAGATTTTGGTATCATCGTCAAAAAGACAAACCTTTCCTGACAATCCTTCCACTATGTTACTCACGACAATGTTTAAAAGAACCAGTCCAAGGACGGATCTCTGAGGCACACCACTAGTAACAACCCCTTCCTTAGAGAAAACTCTTTACATTACCCTCTGTCACTTCCCACTCAGCCAGTTTCTAACCCAGGTAGATACTTCCAGAGCAAGGGCATTCAATTTATGTATGTCTCCTATGCAGAACCGTGTCAAAGGCCTCTGAGTACACTACATCTAGCGCTATCCCTTTATCAACTCTCTGGTCACCCAATCAAAGAAATTAATCAGATTTGTCTGACAAGATTTATGGTACTTCTGTTAAAACCATAGGGCCAGATTTTCGAATCTATGCTCGATTTTATAACATGCGCATGCAGCCGTGCGCATGCTATAAAATCTGGGGTTGGTGCATGCAAGGGGGTGCACCTTGCATGCGCTGTGCCCTAGGGGAGCCCCGATGGATTTCCTCATTCCCTCCGAGGCTGCTCTGAAATCGGAGCGGCCTCGGAGGGAACTTTCCTTTCACCCCCCCCCCCCCACCTTCCCCTCCCTTCCCCTAACTAACCCGCCCCCCAGCCCTATCTAAATCCCCCCTACCTTTATTATTTAAGTTGCACCTGCCTCCGGGCAGGTGTAGGTTGCACGCGCTGGCCGAGTGCCGGCGCGCGATCCCCCGGCCTAGCAGGCCTTCGGAGGCCTCTGAGAAAGCAAAGAGGTAGGCGATCTATGATACCGTCAGGTGAGTACAAAAAGAATAGATGCCTTAATCTTTTTCAATACTTTATTGATGCAGAGACGTCTCTGCATCAATAAAGTATTGAAAAAGATTAAGGCATCTATTCTTCGGAGGCCTCTGGCCACGCCCCCACCCCACCCATTCCCCTCCCCTTTTTTCAAGCCCCAGGACATACGTGCGTCCCAGGGCTTGCATGCGTCGCCAAGCCTATGCAAAATAGGCTTGGCGCACAGAAGGGGTTTAAAAGGGTTACGCGAGTATATTACAAGCATAACCCTTTTAAAATCCGCCCCATACTGCCTTAGATCTTGCAATCAGATAGAACAATGTTAAATGCCAAGCTAGGAGGAGGTAAGCCTCTGTCCTCTTCATGGCTGGGTAACAGGTCCTTATAGGGTGTTGGGGGAGTTGCCAGGGATGGAGAAGAAAATATCTGGAGAGGTTTGGCTGCTTTTTTTTTTTTTTAACTCAAGTATGGGGTTATTGGGAGGCAGACTCAATAATTTGTATTAAACTTGGGTGGGAGGAAGGGAAAATGCTGGGGGAGGGCAGGCAGGTTGCCCAGCTCAACTTTTCAAAGTAGCTGGGATGAGGGATGCCAGGGAGCTGTCACCTTAACTTTACTAAACAGAAAAGAGGGAGAGAAGGAAAGAGAGAGGGTCTGGGCAGCCAGATTAGGGCTGTTCTGGCAATATCTAGATGTTGCCACTCAAGTTAGGTGGTGCCATTGCAAAGCAGTGCTAGTCACCACATTTTCTTCTTTAACTTGGCAACACCCACTTCTTAGGTGCCTAAACTGAGGTGATCAACCGCAGTCAGTTTTCAAAGGGGCCAATTTAGGTGCCTCTACTTTTTGAAAATTGACCTCATAATAAGAAAGTAGATAGTCCATCAAGTCTGCCCAGTTATTCCTATCCATGTTGCCAAGGATGTATCCCAACTGCCAGCCATACAACTTGGCTGTCTGTAGGATATAATTCCTTAACAAGACAGTTTTGCCATTTTTCTCCACCCTTCTAGGTAGATGATCATAATATTCCCTGTCTGGTTCATACTATGGATGTGCATTCATTTGAAATGAAAATGCAAAATGTGACAAATGAGTCTGTTTGGTTTTCTTCAAAGAAAATGAAAAATGTTTGTGAATTTTTTTTTTGCAGGAAATAGTGCATCTTATTAGCAAATAGTCCTCTCTATTTGCAAATAGAGTGAACTATTTTGCTGATAGTGTATCCTGTTTGCCAATAGTCAAGTCTCTTCACCATCCATTGCCTCAGGTATAAACAAAGGTAATTTTCAAAGGAGTTATATGTGTAATTGTAACATACTATCATAACAGTTTTCAAAAGCCCTCGCTTAAAATGCACTTATGCATGTAAAACCTATTGACAATTCAATGACAAATATTGAACAATTTTCAAAAGCCCACTTATACACATAAAGTGTATTTACACATGTAAAATCTAGTTTTAAGACTGTAAATCCTTTTGAAAATTATCCCCAGAGGGTTTACAATCTAAGGGGGCAGGAAAACACCTACAGAACCTGAATGTAATCCACTTTGAAGTGCTTGAAAAGTGGAATATAAATAAAATAAATAAATAATTGGACATACTATTTTCTAACAGTGCACATTATTTGCTAATAGCGCACTCTAATAACAAATAGAATATGCTATTAGCAAATAGGGTGCACTATTTCCCAAAAACAAAAAAACCCCAAAAAAATGAAAAAATAAAAGCCCAAAAAACACAAAACGAAGAACCCCACAAAAATGAAAAAATGAAAACATAATTGAGTGTGCACATTACTAGTTCATACGTAGCACCCCTCCCCTCCCCTCCCATGTCGAACCACAATTCCTATAATAATCCGTTCAGCCACTAAAATCAGCCTGCTGTTGTCCAAACATTTGGCCTCCCCAGATACTGTAACCTAACATTTCTGGATGGTGCCTCGCCACTACCAACGCAACACAAGGAGCAGATGGTCTACCAGACACAGTTATGTGACTGCCTGCATTTTCAGTGAGACATTGAGTTTGAACTGGTAAGCTGCCAGAAAGGTCCACTTGCTAATTAATATCATTGCAGCCTGCTGGACTGCATCTGTGTTTGCACTAGGAAAATCTAGTTATTGCTGTACTTTCAGCCTGTCAGACAAATCCAGCTGCTAGTTAATTCTTCCGCTCTCTTTTCACTTTTGAAGCAGGTTACTGCCTTAACCGCCACCACCATCTGCTCCAGGAGAGTATTCCACACATCCACCACCCTTTCTATGAAAACCCATTTCCTTCCTTTCCATTCAGTTTCATTGCAAATATTTGTTTGCTGTGAACTTGTCAAACCTGTACTCACCCGCAACCTATCGTAAGCGCAGCTGTAATGATCTTCAATGTCCATCTCCAAAACTCTGATTCGAATCACCTGGGTGGCATCAACATTAATTACCCAAAGATAATTTGAATTGTGGGGATAATTTCTGGGCCAAAGTGGAGAAGCTATTTTCCCACCAGTTCCCACTAAATTGTTTCCAAACACTGAAACAAAATAAAGAAAAAGTACCTGTTACTACTGACCCACAACAATTTTAAGAGAAAATCTAGTTTAAAAAAAAAAAAAAGACAGAGAATGATAATGAAGCACTATGTAACCTGCATGAAGTGACAATTCAGCCCATAACAGGAGTGGATTGACCGCTTTGCGTTTCTTGGATCGCATTGGGGTAAATCACACGGAACAGTGGCTGCAACCCTAAACAGCACTGGTCAAATCAGATGGACCCTTTTGGTCCGTATCTGTCATCATTTACTATGAACAAACTGAGATCCACTCTGCACAGTCAGAGGCATAACTAGAGTGGGTATGAGCACAGGAGCTGGCCCGAGCACAGAGCTTCAAGCTCACTCCTTGCTACTGCCACCTCCATTATTCCTAAAGCAGAAGAGGAAGCTGGAGCCCTGCGCCAGTGGCAGTGATGGTAGCAGTTCAGTGAGCGCAGGACCTGAGCCAGTGTGAGCTCACAGGCTCCGCCTTCCCATCAGGCATGGGCTTCCTTTCCAATTATGAAGCCTGTCTGGGAGGCGGAGCCTGTGTGTACTGGATCGAGCACCACGCTCGCTGACTGCTACTGCGATTGGACCCAAGATTGGTCTCAGCAGCTTCTCCCACTTCTAGAATGACAGGGTGAGGGAAGGCACAGCAGAATGAATGGAAGAAAACAAGAAGGCCCATGGGAAGGAGGAAAGAAAGCATGAAAGCCTGTGGAGGGGGACAGGGAGTGAGTGAGCAAGCAGAACACTAGGCACAAAAATATATACCTGTGCCACTGTATAAAGCTCTCTCAAGTGCTGTGCAGTTTATGTAATGCTATGTTTGACAATTTTCTTTAAAGAAGATCATTCATTGACTAGGAAGACAAATATACAAATCTATTAAAGCCATGAATGTAAATACAGGCCTCATCTGAAAAATTATTGAGCTGCATAAATTATTTCTCCCATAATATCTGGCAGACTCAGAGGATGTTCAACACAATGTTGGAAAGATTTGTACACATAGATACATTTTATGTGCCAATTTTACAGAATGAAGGACATAATAAAAATAGGATAAATTTTGTTAGTATGGGCTGTATTTTTGACAACTTTGCATTCACAATTGACTGAATGTTTGTCCAACAAGCAAGTGATTAAACTATATCCACCTATTTTTGATTATTTCCACAGAGATTAAAAAATGTATGTGTGACCAGGCTTTGTTTGTCACTAAGCTATTCCTCTATTTTTCTAGCATAATAGGAGTGGGCAATTTTGGGAGCTCCTCCTCTGCTCCTATCCCCAACTTTTTATGGGAAGGCTTAAAGGAGCTACAACAATTCTCTCTAGCATGTTATTTGGGTCTTCACCATCCCCCAGGTAGTCTGACCAGGAAAGAGAGAGGATTTTTCTGCCTTGAAGTGCAGTTGAACTAGAGAATGTATTTTTGAGCTGTGTGGATTTTGGAACTTTTTACAGAGGTGGAGTAAATCCAGGTCCTATAGAAAGGGATTCCCTTCTGGTATCCCAATAAACTGGATTGGATATTTTTGCCTTTGCTGAAGGTGTAAAGCAAGAGGTGAAGGTGTTAGGATTAGTAAGTAAATGAGCCCTTTGGCCAAGGTGAGAGGTGTAACCGCCGAGGGGGAGGAGCCCCGCTGGGCCTCACCGTCGGGAGGCGGAGCCTCGGCTGTGGGATGGGATACAGCAGACATAGAGGTGGAGCAGGAGAGGATGACCCCTGGAGGCAGGCCACCGTACGGTCAGGGATGCTGACGTCAGACTCAGCTTGAGAGACGAGAGTCTAGGGGAGAAGCGGCACTACCCGAGGAGAAGGGAATGCTGAGAAAGTACAGTCACTGAATACACAAATCTGTAGTGAAGTATGCAGGAGGGTTCCTCGATGGGAGAACACAGTAGTAGTCCGTGAGTGGAGTACACCGGTGCAGAGCAGGGAGGAACCTGGGAATAAGTCCTCACGGCATGGTCCGTAGAGCAGGGGTACACCGGCGAGGGTTTCTCTGATGGTGACATGGTGCGGGTCCTGTGGAGCAGGGGGAAAACCCAGAAGAGACTCCTCACGGCAATGGTCTGCAGAGCGGGGTACACCGGAGAGAATTCCCACATAGAATCACCACAAGGATCCAGAGGAAGGTACTCACAACGCCTGGAAGCAAAAGGAAGTCCTGAAGTAGGCCTCAGGGATGAGGCAGGCTGAAGTCCGGGTGAAAGGCTCTCCGAGGAGAGGATAGCCAAGAGATGAGGGGGCCCCCAAGGAGCAGGTACCTGATAGTCGCACACCACAGAAGCAGAACTGGAACAAGCTGAAGAGAAGCTGTGGATTGCAGCAAGTGAACTCGTTCCCAAGTCGCCGGCTGTCTGGGCTGGCGAGTATAAGTATCAGAGTGGAGTGACGTCATCTGCTAGGGATGACCCCGAGGTTCCCGCCATGACGTGGTTAAAGCTGGTTGGAGGGCACACGCGCGCCTAGGGAACCCCATGGGTAAAATGGCGGTCAGCAGCATCCATGCTGCTTCAGCAGGCCCGGGAATGGCGGCTGGAAGGCCGGCGGTGGTTGGCCGAAGCCGCAAGTTCACCCAATGGAGCCAAAGTTGTAGAAAGAGAGGTGAGCAATGACAGCCGCAGCCATCTGTGGCCGCAGAGCGTAATAACATGGTCATTCATCAAAATGTGTTATGGCGTTAATGCCATAATGCATGCAATATTTATTGCAGTGTGTTTGTATGAATGCAAATGTGGCAAATATATTCAAAGGGGCAGGATGGGGAGAGGTTTGGGTTGGCTTAATGAAAATGAGGAGCCTTATTGCTCTGTGTGATAGCATAATGCACACTATTGCATGCTGGAAATAACTATATCTTCTTTGTAGGTGTTAAGCTATGCCTGAAATGGCTATCATGCAATTTGTGATAAATATTGCAAATTCTGTTTTGGGCACAGGAGAAGGGGGAGGGAGGGAGGGAGAGAGAGCCTCTGGGGTGACATACATAGTAGTCAATTATTTATATCACTATAGGAGGGCCAGTTAGTAACTTGAGGTGATGTTTTGCTGGTGATATAGGGTTTTGGGGCCAGTTTTACATGCAGAGTGAGATGTACGAACAGCACAGTACATCTAAGTGAAGATTTGTCATCATTCAGAGTGAGGAAAGTCTCACAAAGATGAGATTTCTACAATGTTCACTCGCCCTAGCTTGATAGTAGCCTGGTAGAGAGTCCATCAAGCTAAGGCGAGAGGACATTGTAGAAATCTCATCTTTGTGAGACTTTCCTCACTCCGAATGACATCAAATCTTCACTGAGGTGTACTATGCTGTTCGTACGTCTCACTTTGCATGTAAAACTGGCCCTAAAACACTACACCACCACTAAATCCTCACTTCAAGTTACCAGATGGCCCTCCTATAGTGATGTAAATAGTTGACTACTAGGAAGGCCTTGTAAAGAAAAAAAGGCCGGTCTAGAGGTGTTCCGAGGTGAGGTTCTAAAGTACATGTGGTAGTTGTTATTTTGTAAGAGATATATGTGTACACATTCTGGAACTTGTTTGTACACTTTTACACCTGGTAATTGACTTGTGCAAGTGAAATCAGACTTGTTTGTTCTCTTCAGTTTTTGGGTGGGAGGTCTGGATGAACTGGGGGTGGGGTATCAGAATCAAGTGCTAGAGGGTTTAGATGAACTGGAGGAGAACTGGGTGAACTGGGGGAGGTATCAGCAAACTGGTGATTCCAAGTCTTCACACCAGTATTTTCAAAATGGTATGTGTACATGCTTTATAAAATATCAGCCTCCACAGTTAATTTTGGAAGTTTATTCTCAGTGTGTCACAATTATTTTGCATATAAAATATACGCGCGTATGTTTATAAAATGAGTGAGAGAGAGTGTGCATTTTCTTGCATTGAAAATATATACAGGTATTGAAACACACTTTGGGAGCAGAAATTCATGGTATTTTATAAACCATATGGTTCATTAAACACTAGCAGTAATTTTCTTGTGTCCACTTAAGTGCAGAAATTCTATACTGTAGATGGATAGGTTTCAAAGTTAGACTTCCTGTGTTATAGTGTGCAATAAATCAAAACAAAAAAAATGAAAGCACATCTCTATTATATTCCATTGTCTCTTAAAAATTTTTCTCCTGCCTTATAAATATATCCATGGCTTTGCTCCCTTCTATCTATCTTAAGAACATAAGAAGTTGCCATACTGGGTCAGATCAAAGGTCCATCAAGCCCAGCATCCTGTTTCCAACAGTGGCCTATCCAGGTTACAAGTACCTGGCAAGTACCCAAACATTAAATAGATCCCATGTTACTAATTCCAGTAATAGCAGTGGCTATTCCCTAAGTCAGCTTGATTAATAGCAGCTTATGGACTTCTCCTCCATGAACATATCCAAATATTTTTTAAATCCAGCTACACTAGTGTCCTAACCACATCCTCTGGCAATGACTTCCAGATCTTAATTGAGTGTTGAGTGAAAAATAATTTTCTCTGATTTGTTTAAAATGGGCTATTTGTTAACTTCATGGAGTACTCCATAATCTTTCTATTATCTGAAAGAGTAAATAACCAATTCGAATTTACCAGTCCTAGACCTCTAATTATTTTATAGACCTCTACAATATCCCCCCTCAGCTACCTCTTCTCCAAGCTGAACAGCCCTAACCTCTTTAGCCTTTTCTCATAGGGGAGCCGTTCCATCCCCTTTATCATTTTGGTCGCAGTTCTTTGTACCTTCTCCAGAACTACTATATCTTTTTTAGATGCAGCGACCAGAATTGCACACATTACTTAAGATGTGGTCTCGCCATGGAGCACTCTAGAGGCATTATGACATTCTCCGTTTTATTCACCATTCCCTTCCTAATAATTCCTAACATTCTGTTTGCTTTTTTGACTGCCGCAGCACACTGAGATGACAATTTCAATGTATTATCCACTATGACACCTAGATCTCTTTCTTGGGTGGTAGCTCCTAATATGGAACCTAACATCGTGTAACTATAGCATGGGTTATTTTTCCTTATATTCATCACCTTGCACTTGTCCACATTAAATTTCATCTGCCATTTGGATGCCCACGGTCCTCTTGCAATTTATCAGAATCCGCATGTGAGTTAACTACTCTGAATAATTTTGTGTCATCTTAGTTTCACTCTGCTTTCCCTCCCACCAGCTTTACTCCTCACATTGAACTATGCTAATTATTCCCTGTGTCAATCAGGAATCCTTCAGGTTACAACCCATTTGTCCCCTTGCTCACTGCTTATGGAACATGTTAACCCTGCAAGATCCAGAAGCCACCCATGCTCTCTACTTTTAAATGCAAACTAAAAACACATTTCTAAACACTCTTTTAAACAATTTATTAGTCATCATTTTCTCTCTTTTATGCACTCTTGTAGGCAGCTGCTCATCTCGTAGACCACTTTGTATTGTTAGGCGACCTGGGTAAGGATGTCATATAAATGTATGAAGAAAGAAGAAGGTAATCATATGTAGACATGACCAATGACAGACATTTTAAAGACAAAGCAAATACTTAGCTGGCTGGTGCAAAGTGTCTTTCAAATGATTTAAATAGATTTCTTTTTTATATGAGGAATATTTTTGCAAAGATTTATTTTTACTTTACTGAACGTGCAGTACTTACAGTGAGAGAAGATGGCCCTAAAGCCAAGGGCAGTAGCTGAGCCATCAGAGACAAACTTCACCCACAGGATGTGTCCAGTCACAGATGTGAAGTTATCAGGTAAGGAGTTTCCACAGTATTTCCCCACCAGCTGTCCTGTGGCATTTCCTTCTCGGATCTCCACATAATCACAGGTACAGTTCTCACTGTTCTGTAGCTGGAAAGTTCTGTTTTATTAACAATGCAAACATAATTACATTTTTGGTAGAGAAGACTAAAACAATCTACAACTTTCAGGCTTCCCATTTTCTGATTTTTCTGTATTTTTTACAATTCTATCTGTGATTACCTCACATTCACCCAAGTACTGTTTTGCTCTCATTTTCTTTCTTTGGAACTTTCATGCTACGTGTAATTGAGTAGGTTCCAGGCCATATGCTCAGAAGGGAGGTGCTACAATCTTTTGCCATGGGAATCGGAGACACAAAGTCTAGTATTTTAAGAGAGAAAGTCCACATACATTTTGCAAGATATGGATCTAAACAAATGTCAGCAGTTTTCTTACAATTTGTATTAAAACCTTCCATAATTCCCTTGGGACTATGATAATGAGGATCTCCTTTACTTAATAATGGTATTTTTAGATTTGTATAGCAAGCCTTTATTTATAGTGGAGCCAAAACCAAAAGCTCGGGCATGCTTGAAACGTTGGTACTTTAGCACAGTTTTTCAGGGTGGTGACTGCCACTAGGCATGCACTGTAGCACATGCCATTCTAGTGAGAGGATTTGTGCAACTGTAGATTGCACTAGATTGATATTAATTTCTAACATCTTGTTTCTAAAGGGCAAAACAATGATGAACTTGTCAAGGTATCAGATTCATCCAGTTTTAGCACTTTCATTTTCTTCACTCAGGTCATAAAAGTTCTAAGCAGGTATCATGAAGAGCTGTTGCACTACGATATTTCTGTTTTAGAACATGTAGATTCCAACACTAAATTTATACTTTAAGTAATGAACTCAAACCCAGGCTGGGAAAAACATTTCTGTTTGCTTAGAACTGTACTGCATGGCTCCTAGATCATTATCAGTTGGAAGTACTAGGCCTTTTTGGGATGCAATTTACTTAGATTTATCTTTTTCTTTTTTTTTTTTATTATAAAATGTCTCACTGGCTCTCTAATTCTGAGATTGAAAATCTAAGAAAAGGTGTTTAATGGTTGCTAACTTAGTATCCATCCCAAAAGATAATTACAGGAGGAGAATGTTTCTTTACAGAATAAATTGCAACAATGTAAGTATATAGTAAGGAGTGTAATTACATCTTTGCCTGGATATATAATAAACTCTTAACCTTAACTTTTAACCTCTTAAACTCTTAGAATCTATTCCACTATCTATATATGGGTTTCACTGAGTATCAGGAATTCTATTATTATTTCCTATTGAGAAACCCTCAGCAATTTGGTTGATGCAACGTTACCTGCCGTTCATATTTCTAACATGTATCTTTGATGGACGTTTCACTACAAAGGTAACTGCTGGCTGGGACCGAAGTATCATTAATCTTAGAGATACACTTCAGATGCATATAAATTACATTAAATTTGGGCTGGGGTGTGTGTGTGTGTTTGTGTAGACAGACAGAGATACACTGCAGAAATACTATATATAAAAAGTTCATATTTGCAACATTTGGTCTAAATACTACATGGGAATACAATGAAGAAGTAAGTAAAATAAGAAACGCCTTAGGCTTTCTCATTTAATTATTGTGGACCTTGAATTCAACACAAGAATTTAGATTTCCAACGCTAGTCAGCAATATGAAAAGAAAAACCTCAGGAAAGAACTTCTATAGCTAACCGTGGAAATGTTTATCCTTCCAAATGTTGATGCTGCCAGCACCCCCTCATTCAGGCTTGAATGTATCCATATGTCTGCAGCCTAAAGAGCTCAGCATGGAATCTGCCCAACTGCGCATCTGGTTATACTTTAAGCTGAATCAGAACGGACGCTCCCCACTTACAAAGAAGATACTTTTGGATTCCAGGAGAAGGATGGACTCTCTTACCTTCACAACTTCCAGTGAGTGGCTAGAGACTGATCACCTCCCTGACCTTTTTCTTTTACTAGCTCTGCCACCCACATGTTTTTTTTTTTATTTTAAATCTTTGAATGTAATGCCATCTGTGACGAGGCAAGTAAAGCACTAACTACTAGTTTTATATGGCCTGACTTGTCAGATCATAAGAGCAATACTCCAGTAATCTAAGACTTTCAATTAAGAAACCTTTTCTAGCCTACGTTCCAAAAGGAAAGAAGGCTGATGATATCTCTGTGTCTGTCTGTGTTTGCTTAAAAATGTTTGGGTTTGATGTTCTATTCAACTACATTTTGAGGACATGGGGGGGGGGGGGGGGGGGGCATGGGAACTCTGACTGAAGTGTTATTTGTTTTGGATCCATGTGTGGCAGGAACCCCAGAAATGGTGTCCTGACCTCCATAAGCTTGTCTGGCCCTGCAGCTAGGCAGCGTAACCAGGGACATGTGATAAGTGCTGTACTGTAGCAACTGCATTTCAGATACTGCTGGCCACTGTTTTCTTGTGTCAAATACATCGAAATCGACGGCTCAGTGTGCTGCAGCAGTCAAAAAAGCAAACAGAATGTTAGGAATTATTAGGAAGGGAATGGTTAATAAAATGGAAAATGTCATAATGCCTCTGTATCGCTCCATGGTGAGACCGCACCTTGAGAACTGTGTACAGTTCTGGTCGCTGCATCTCAAAAAAGATATGGTAGTTCTGGAGAAGGTACAGAGAAGGGTGACCAAAATGATAAAGGGGATGGAACAGCTCCCCTATGAGGAAAGACTAAAGAGGTTAGGACTGTTCAGCTTGGAGAAGAGACGGCTGAGGGGGGATATGATAGAGATGTTTAAAATCATGAGAGGTCTAGAACAGGTAAATGTGAATCGGTTATTTACTCTTTTGGATAATAGAAAGACTAGGGGCACTCCATGAAGTTAGCATGGGGCACATTTAAAACTAATCAGAGAAAGTTCTTTTTTACTCAACGCACAATTAAACTCTGGAATTTGTTGCCAGGGGATATGGTTAGTGCAGTTAGTAAATGGGTCTAAAAAAGGTTTGGATAAGTTCTTGGAGAAGAAGTCCATTACCTGCTATTAATTAAGTTGACTTAGAGAATAGCCACTGCTATTACTAGCAACAGTAACATGGAATAGACTTAGTTTTTGGGTACTTGCCAGGTTCTTATGGCCTGGATTGACCACTGTTGGAAACAGGATGCTGGGCTTGATGGACCCTTGGTCTGACCCAGTATGGCAATTCCCTATGCTCTTATGTTCTAATGGGGCAAATTGCTCCAAATTGATCCTGACATACCTGGTGAAAAAAAGCAGCAATAGATGGCTGGCTCGATGAGGCTGCAGTAGTAGGTTGAGACGGGTGAGCATATCCACTGCCTTCCCTCTTCTTTCTCATCACCATCAGACACAGAAGCACCAGCAACAAAATTTCTGCACAAAAGTATTTAAAGATACCAGTCCCCTCCTACTGACATCAGAGGACAGGGGAAGAACAGGGAAACCAGTTGTCTGTGCTTTCTCCTATCTCCATGAAAAACACTCTTGAGCCAACTACAGACAGTGCTTACAAGCCTACAAAAGGCTTGAAAGCACTGATGGCCACCCCTAAGAAATGTCTGCTAGGGGGCTAAGAAGTACAATACCTAGGTTACTCCCTTGGGAAGGGGAAGATTCATCCCTAGGCACAGAAAATAAAAGTTTTCAGCTAGGTTCCAGGCCTGTAGATGAAAAATAAGGTGAGAGCCTTTATAGGCCTCATCAAATACTACAGAAGGCCCATATCAAACGTTTTTGAAAAGGCTGAACTCTTCACACATTTGCTTTAGAAGGTGGTCAACTGGTCCGCACAGGCAGATGAGGCCTTCCAGAATGTAAATAAGGCCATATGCTCAGAACCAGTTCTGATGAGCCCGGACTTTACCAGGCCTTTTTCTAGTCCAGACAGATGCCTTAGAGCTGGGGATAAGAGCAGTCCTGGCACAAGAGAATGAAGGCCAGGAACACCTGGTAGCCATCATTAGCAGAAAGCGAATGCCTAGGGAGAGACGGCACTCAGGTCTTAGCTGTTAAAGTGGGCTTGAGAGGCTTCTGTTATTTTCTTCTGGGCTGCCAGTTTACACTTGTAACAGACCACCAACCCCTCTCGTGTGGATCGCATGGAAGAAGGAGCCCAGCAATCAAGTGATGAGATGCTTTTTGGCACTCCAGCTGTTCAGTTATAAAGTGTAATAAACCATAGCTCTATAGGCCAGGCAAAGCAGGTGATTAAAACTGTAAAGTCCAAAATCTGAAAAAACACCTGTACTTATTTATTTAACTCTTTTCTATACCGACATTCATGATACAAATCATATCATATCGGTTCACAAGGAACAGGGGGGTTGTAACAATAATATTGAAGAAGAAGAAAAGTTACAATAAAACAAGGTTATGTGAACTTGGAAACAGAAATGTGCCGGAGACAGAGGAATAACGTTGTAAACTTAACAAGGCTATACTGGAAGTGCATTTGATTTTTTTTTTTTTACTTGATTTTTTTTTTTTTTTAATCTGTGGTCAGTAATGGATTCTAACTGGGGCATACAAATATTAAGACCTCATAACTGTGTAAAGATACTTGTATTATATAAAGTCACACATTATTTTAATTATGGATCATTGGATAAGTTCAACAAAAATCTTCAATGTAAATCCTATTTCTTTTTTTTATTATTTTTTCAAAATATGCATTTAAAAATTTCCTTATTTTCCACAAGCAATGCCTTGGTTCAATTACATATGACAGATGCTTAACATATAAGATTCATGAAATACATATCTTTAATTTGAATCCTCATGTCTCTAGCTAAAAATGTTGTTCCAAAAATTCTTAGACCCATGATTAAAATAATGTATAATTTATACAAGTGTCTTCCCACAGTTATGAGGTCTTAATATTTGCATGTCCTGGTAAGAATCCTTTATTGACCACAAATAAAAATCAAGTTCAGGTGGGGGTTTTTTTTTCAGATTTTGGACTTTTCAATTATAAAGTGTGATATAGTAGGGATGTGCATTTGTTTTTCATGAATTAGAAAATATCAACGATATTGTCTAATTCGTGATTGGCTGTCAGCCCCGAAAACTGAAGCGTATTTTGCCTAAAATTCAGCAAAAATTTGTATTTCATGTTACTGTGCACTAATGGAGTTAATGTACACTGCATATCTGTTAGTGCGCAGTAACTCCGTTAGTGCACACTGTCTTTCTAGCTAACGAACTTCTCTGAATTGATACTTTTTAATTTTTAAGTTGCAATTTTTTAGTGCGCATTAACATTGGTTACAGCACACTACTACATACTTAGTGCGCTGTAAGTTCTATTAGGGCACACTAACTAACCTGTTTGTGCGCACTAACTGTTAGTGCGCATTAATGAGCCTTTATGCGCATTAACATCTAGCTAGTGCGCACTATCTCGGGCGGTATACTGCGCGCACTAGTGCTGTGATAGTGCGCACTAACTGGTTGTTAATGCGCAGTAAGGCCCATTAGTGCACACTAATGCACTTGTCGAAAAATGCTGAAAAAAAAATTGAGCTGTAAGAAAATGAAATTTTCTGCGGAGTGCCCGACCTGAAAGCTAAAAATGATTCATATCCCTATGATATAGAGCTGAGAAGGAGAATATCAATGCCAGATTTCTTTTTAGAGAGGGGTCCCTGGTACAGGCAGGCGCTCAACAAAAAAAAGTTAAGCTGAGGGGAAGAGTGTGTGAAAAAATATATAAAAAGGAGTCCCAGAACATCTTAAGGGGTCGGCTCCAGTTATCTGGCCCAGTCTTTCTTAACACACTCCCCAGAAGAAAATCTTGGTCCAGGGAGTTTTCCCTGAGGAAGAGGATATGAAGTCAGGTCCATGAGAGGACAGAGAGAGGAGAGGACAGAGAGAGGAGGCCCCAGGGAGGAGAAGGAAGCTGAGCATATGCCAAAACTGCTTATGTTTAATTAATGCTACTTTATTTTTAAGACTGTTATTGCTTCTTTTGTGTAAATAATAAAGGTTTTTATGAAGTGACAGCTGGAGTCCAGACTCCTCTGTCTTCTGGCACATTCCCCAAACTGAGGGCTGTTCCCATGGCTTTACAAGGAGTGAATCCTCCTGTACAGATCAATTAACATTTCAGTATTCAAGTTATTACCCAGCATGTTGATGTGACAGTGGTTCTTCTGTTGTCTGTATTGTATATCGTTCAGATCAGTAAAGTCAGCCAAGTGGTAGCCACAATTTCATTGCTGCCTGGGCCATCTTTGGGAGGCAGGGGGCAAATAAGGGTGAGTGCCCTGGGCCCTGCACACTTGGGGGGGGGGGGGGTGGATGGCCTCCACAGCTGTGGTAGCCACACCCCCAGCACTATAATTTCCTATCATCTGGGGCATGGAGCCTTGCATGTCAGGATTCCAGTTGCCCGCTGCTGTTGATTTGCCCTTGGCCTTGCACCCTTCTATGGTCAGCCCTGATTGCTGCATACATGTAGGCCTAATTATGTTAATTATTAACTATCTTACTCTCAGCGCTAATGTGTTACAAAATGATTTGAATACAGTCAATTTGGAGGATAAACATAAGGGCCTAAAATATTTGCTCTGTTAATAATAATAACAACAACAATAACAGTAACCTTATCGTTATTAACTGACAGGTTTTTTTTTTCTTTTACTTTTGAGTTTCCTGTCAAACACGGTACTTCCTTTCTGCTGGCCCATCAAAAGCAGAACAATAAGAGGCTAAAAATGAATTTACATGAAGGAAAGCTGAAGCCGGTTTCCGGGGGAGCTGAGAATGGTCCAGATACATTCCGTGTTCGGTGGGTATGCATCCGGATAGCTGGGGCTGTTGAAGGCTCCTCTCTCCATGTGGAAGGTGCCCCCGCATGCTGGAAAAAGAGCAATACAAATGAGCACTGAAAGTATTCTTCATGAAATCACAATTTGGAGTAGAAAAGAAACTGCTAAGCATTGTTAAGCATTAATTACAATAAACTACTCCAACTAGTGAGCGTTTATTCCTCCTTCCCACCTATATTTGGTGCATAGCTGTTGCTAGTGATATTACTCCCTAACAAAAAACCCATCAGAATAAAGACAGACACAGTGATAAGTCAGATCCGTGAAAGGCCTAGGGAGCTCCTAAAACACAAATGAATCATTACAGACTTAAAACATAAAATCTGCAATAGCTTCTTGATAAGGACATGATTCTGTTTGAAATGCAGCACCCAGTCAGGCATCTTATCAAGCCCATTGTAAGACTTGCTGAGTTTGCAAGTTATTCATTAGGGATGGATAAATGTCCTCCAGTCCTGTTCAAATCCAGGTTTGGATCAACAAATATTGTAATCAAATTCTGTTGATTACAATGGTCAGATTCAAACCAGATTTCAATCTGACCACTGTTTACAAGTCCATATTGACTTGGATTAGTTAAAATTATGTAAACATTTAAATGTTCTGCCTATAAGTAGCCATCAGCAAATATTTGCATCTGAAGTGGGTCAAAGGATCTGAATTGATAAATATGGAGATGCAGAAAGAGCCATGATTTGTCTGCAATTTACATGAGTCAAGCCACCAATGGCTCAGATTCTTTTTAACCAATCTACTGTCTTGTGTCCCTTTTTGACTTTACTTTTATATTAAATTTGATCTTCTGCTTCACATAGTCATCCCAAAGCAAATTACAATACACCCTTTCTTTTCCCCCTGGTATACAATTAATGCAAATCAATTCACCAATATCCATTTTTCATATCTTATAGCATGCAGGGAAAATAAATCTTTACATTCTATCAAACAAGCTACCAGTATTTTTTGGTTCCTCCACTATTTATTATTTTTGTAGCACTACTAGATGTATGCGGTGCTGTACAGATTCACATCAGAGACAGTCTTTACTCTGTTGAGCTCACAATGAAGTCCTCTGTATTGTTTCTTTGGTAACCTTGCCATTTATAGTTTCTTATCTGGTTTATAAATGCACACAAATTGCTCCAAGGGTCAGGGATAAATGAATGCAATTTTTACCACTTTGTGGAAATAGTGCTTAATAGAGTAAAAATTTTTCCCTGCGTCCCCCCACTTTCTGACTGGTGTATTCCTCTACTGTATTTCCATTTCACTTGCAATGCTCTAGCATTCAGTGTAGCTGTGTGTGATTTTCAGTTGATTGTGATTTCTACAGTTTAAATAGCATTGTGACTCAGTTAAAATAAAGAGTTGAAAAAAGGATTACATTTGCATATAACAATTTTACTTAATAAGGAAGTATACTAACCTCCCTGTGCTGGATAGATTGTATTGAATTAAATGCAACCCTGTTACCCTGGTCTGTAACTTTTGAATTTGTCTCCATTTTGTCTCTCAGCAATCAAGCGTTGGTTGTTTCATAATAAGTATGCCCTCAATATTGACAAAGTGATTACCTTAAGTAGATTCTTTCCATTCTTGATTTTTGAAGGTTGTGAGCTACTAATTGTGAGACAATTATGCAATCTAAGCCTCATTTCAGATCTGCATTTTTCTACAGTCTCCTTATTAAAACCCTGGTGGCTGTGACATTCACAAAGTTGCCTATACTTTGCAGGTTGAAACCTGTACTGGACCATGGTGATTTCTGCAACATGCTGCAGGCCTTCATCCTCCCTGGATTAGGCTACTGTAATTCACTTTATGCTGGCCTCTCTGCAAATTCTCTTAGGGAATTCCGCTGCATGTATATGAACTGGAACTAGTATGAGAGACCATATTACATCTGTGCTCTCTGCTCCCTCCATTGGCTTCCCATCCAGTGGTGGATTAAGTTTAAACTTGTGATGACTCTTCGCTTTGGATTAGTTCCATCCTTAAAATCTGCTCACCAGCATCTACTAGAGATCTCCTCCGCAAGGTCTGCTCTCCTTGTAGAAACATGGGATTGGGAGTTCTCAGCTGTTAGCCTGCTATTACGAAATTTGTTGCTTGAGTACTTATGCATCATGACTGAGATGTAAGCATTCAAAAAGGCATTAAAAACTATTTTGTTTAGAAATGCCTTTGATCTGGCAGCTAGATTTAAACAGGCTGAACTGTGCTTCCCATAATTATAAGGAAGCCATCTTCTGAATACCCATTTTCTCCCCCTCCCATCTCTCCTAGTTGTTGCTAGAGTTTTGCAATAATTCATTTGATGTTTTTTCCACCCTCTTTCTCAGGGTATTCCCTGATTTATTGACAAATTTTCCTGTTCATTAGGCAGTGCAGCGAGTCTCATGTCATTTTACATACATGTTGTATTGTTTGGATTTTTATGTATGTTGCATTCTACCCTGCCCTGATATCATATTTTTTTTTAAATATGATAACAGTTCTGCAAAGGAAAGAAAGTTCTTTCTTTCAAACAAAAGAAAACTTCATGAGACAGTCTCTACCTTTGTTAACAGTAAGTACTGGTGGTTTACAAATCTGTTTTTCACTTTTTCACTGTTGATCATCTGTCTCATGCCAAAAGAAAGCCAGGTTAGGTATTTGAACTTGGTGGACCTCTCGTCTGCTTTCGGTCTTCCTAGCTCTGTAACAAGTTGCACTGGAGGCTGGAACAACGATCTCACTATGCCATGCAGGCAGCATTTTCAGGAAGGGACTCATGTAAATACTCTATATATAAGAATTCAAAAGCATGTATACAGAATATTCACCATTTGGGGTAGAAATTTCAGCTACTAATATTAGTGTGCCCAAGCGTCTTATTAAAGTCTAATATTTAGACACATGACAGCTTGATAGTACTGGGGAAGAAGTGACAGTGCTATTAATATTGCTCAGTACAGATGAGTGAACAGAGGTAATGAATTGACTTGCTCAAGGCCCCAGAGTCACTGGAAGAACAAGATTCCAACACATAGGTCTCAGTATTGTGCAGTGTCTCAAGCTTGTGCTCTGTTCGTTAGAACACACCTCCGCCCATACATCCATATTATTATTATTATTATTATGATTGATTGAAAATAAATGAAAACCAGTGATCAATGTTATCTTGCCTGCTCTGGCAGACTCATACACAGTAGACCACAGTAGACTCATACACAGTAGACCACAGTAGACTGATGTCTCTGTGGACATCAGTCTGCTCAGGTATTCAGGATATCCCTAATGAATAAGCTTGAGATAGATTTGCATGTGCACTGCTCCAACTGAATGCAAATCTATCTCATGCATATTTATTGGAGATATCCTGAAAACCCAAGTGGATTGGTATCCACTCACATAGGAGAGCTACCTGCTTTCATAGAGCATTCAATAGAAGAGTTTGCAAATGCATTTTACCTGATGATGACGCTGCATACGTAGCCCGGAATCCTTTGGCAGTAGTGAAATTATTGGAAACAAAGTTTACCACCAGAGCGTTGCTAAAGGATGTGACAGGATGCGGCAAAGTGGAACCACAGTAACGATCTGAACAAAAGCAGCAATAAGGGAAACAGAGGGAACATTAAGAGTCTTCCTGTAAATCTAATTATAAAGACTATGATGCCAAGTTTTAAGCTAGCTAAGTACTGGAATCAGGGCGAGTTTTAAAATAGCCTATTCTTAAGACCCTTCAAAAACGTTTGGCAAGGATGATTTGAAAACAGGCCCTTAGCTTTCCGTTTTCAAATGCTTACACAATCAGTCAAATTCTGTATTGTACTTGGCCATATCTGATTTTAATTTTTGATGCTCAGACATATGCACTAATCAAAATGCATCTTAAGCACAGAATAATTGTGTGGAAATGTAGAGATTTGATCATATTCATGGGTGTTTTTCTTAAAAGGCAAATCTTTGAACGTGATATCAAATAAAAATATATCTTTTATTCAAATTTTTACATCATTTTGAGTTTGGAAACCTTATATTTGCAGTAAAAATAAAAGTGGTAACAATTAGGGTTTTTCCCTTTGTAAGGGGCTCCCAAAGCTGTCCCTTACTAATGGATGCATGTATACAGAATATTCACCATTTGGGGTAGAAATTTCAGCTACTAATATTAGTGTGCCATGACAGCTTGATAGTACTGGGGAAGAAGTGACAGTGCTATTAATATTAGAGATGTGAATCGTGTGATCGATCGTCTTAACGATCAATTTTGGCTGGGGGGGGAGGGAATCGGATCGTCGCGGTTTTGTTTTTTTTTAAATCGTGTAAATCGTAAACTGGCACACTAAAACAACCCTAAAACCCTTTGCCCTGTCATATGACAGGGCAAAGGTAGCGCCGGCGCCATTTCTATTAATGCACCCGTGGCCAGAGAGTGGAAGATCACACCGGGACCCCCCCACTGGACCCCAGGTAATTTAAGACATGTTGGGGGGGTTCGGGAGGGTGGAGGATTTATTTTAAAGGGACGGGGTGGGTTTTAGGGTTGTTTTAGTGTGCCGGTTTTCCCGCCCTCCCCTTCCCCCGATTTACGATTTTTGACGATAAATCGGGGGCATTCCTATTGTATATCGCCTCTAACGATTTTTGACGATTTAAAATATATCGGACGATATTTTAAATCATCAAAAAACGATTCACATCCCTAATTAATATTGCTCAGTACAGATGAGTGAACAGAGGTAGAGGGAAATGAATTGACTTGCTCAAGGCCCCAGAGTCACTGGAAGAACAAGATTCCAACACATAGGTCTCAGTATTGTGCAGTGTCTCAAGCTTGTACTCTGTTCGTTAGACCACACCTCCGCCCATACATCCATATTATTATTATTATGATTGAAAATAAATGAAAAACAGTGATCAAACAATGTTATCTTGCCTGCTCTGGCATCTCTGGTAAGAGATGACAGTATTTAACAAAGCCCCTCTGCCCTCATGATTCAGGGTTCTTCAGATCTCTCCTTTCAAGGCAAGGGTAGTTTGAGGTAGTCTCCCCAAAGGGAGAGCACTTCCTGTCCTCCCTGCTATCCTAGAAAGGTGACAGGGGTCCAAGGTTGGGGTACCCAGACCTTCAGGACTAGGGAGGTCTTGCCTTGAGATCCAAGAGGGATTCCTAAGATGTTTAGAAGATTCAAGGAAGAGGAATCTAAGAAGAAGAGGGTTAAACTCATACTCCTGTCTGAGAGGGATTTCTCCAGTGTTGGAGAAAGAGGATTGTCTTTGCAGGGAGTCAGAGGAAAGAGTGCCTTACAGGGGAAGGTCCCCAGAGTTTGGTCTGATAGAAGAAATTAGCAGAGGCTCCTCTTGAAAGAGAAATATCCAGTTCCAGTTTATTGAATTGTAGAAAGCTATATCTAGTTGAGCAGATAATACCAGGGAAAGTATACAGGAGGGGTTTTCTTTACCAAGAGTGCATACGGGCAGGGATGTGCAGAATTGCTAATAACTGAGATGGTGATTTCTAATGGACTTTGTTTCTGTATTGAATGTGTACTGACCAAAAGTGTGACTCTTGTGATTTTCACCTGTAATCAAGTTTTCCAGTATAAGATTACATTTCTGAATAACACTACAGTGGTGGTATGTGTTTCTTTTGCTGTACAGATTCAGAGGACCTCCAGAGAAATCCTATGGCAGTGTTTCCCAACCCTCTCCTGGAGGCACATATAACTAGTCTGCTTTTCAGGATATCCATAATAAATATGCATGAAATAGATTTGATGCACTGGTTCTCCAATGTATGCAAGCCTATCTCATGCATATTCATTGCAGCAATCTTGAAAACCCAACTGGTTAAGTGTAGGGATGTGATTCAGCCAAACCTTTTGGTTCGGCCTTCGTTATCGGTCCCCCACCCTCCCGACCCCCCCCCCAAAAAAAACTTGCCGAAAGTCCCTGATGGTCCAGCGGGGGTCCTGGGAGCAATCTCCCGCTCTCGGGCTGTCGGCTGCCAGTAATCAAAATGGCGCTGATGGCCCTTTGCCCTTACCATGTGACAGGGCTATCGGTGCCATTGGCTAGCCTCTGTCACATGGTAGGAGCAATGGATGGCTGGTACCATCTTAAAAAATGGCATGGGCCATCCATGTGACAGGTGCTGACCAATGGCACCGGTAGCCCCTGTCGCATGGTAAGGGCAAAGAGACACGGCACCATTTTGATTAGTGGCAGCCGACGGCCCGAGAGGGGGAGATCACTCCAGGGACACCGCTGGACCACCAGGGACTTTCGGCAACTGTTGGGAGGGGGGGTGTGTGAAATTAATTACATTTGAAGGGCTGGGGTGGGGGGGTTTTTTTGTTTTGTTTTTTTAATGTGCCCTTTCTCCCCCACCCCAAAAAAACGATAAGAAAACCACACGAAATTTCGTGGGTTTCCCTATCGTTTCGTCGGCCTCCCAAAACACAAAGAAATAGGAAATATCATCTTTATTTCCTATTTCGTTGCAAACGAATGCACATCCCTAGTTAGGTGTGCCTTAAGGAGAGGTCTGGGAAATACAGTCTTAAGGGCTTTGAAAGACTGTTCTTTTTTCCCACCCTGTGTGGGAAGAACCCAGGAGAATGGGTGCTACCACATGAACTCCTGCCTCTGAGAAGAAATCGGTACAAGGGCTACACTTTTGCAGGAAAATTAGAAAGAAATGTCTACTTCAACAAATTGTCTTGCCATGTAGTATGAGGGGAAACTTTTGCTGAAACCAATTAAAAGCAGGGGAGTTTTCTTCCATTTTGCTGAGTTCACAAGTCTACATTTTTTTTTATCCAGTGAAGCTTAATATAACTGACACATTTCAACAATTACCTTTCCAGTGGAAATTCTGCCAATATGAGTCCCCTGGTGAATAGTTGGCAGATTGGAATTTTTACTTTTCCCACATCCTTGTTTGCTAATGTGCGAGTCAGAAAGGTGCAGCCAACAGAAAAACCTGCAGTACCTCGAAAAGGAGCATCCAAATTGTTCCCATCCAAAATCTCCACAAAGTCAGTAGAACAGTTCTGGTTCCTGTTTTCGATAGTGAAGTCAGTGAAGGAGAGTGTAACATGGTTGACTGTTAAGAGAAAAGGTGAAAAACATGAAGGAAATTTAATGAAAGAGACTGCTGATCTCAAGCTGATACTTTGTTCTTGTCACTGCAAACAGGACATGGCCACTCCAGGGAACTTTTGGATGATGAACCATGAGAGGGTTTATTTTTTTTTAAGTTAGCACATTTCAGATAGTGATGGAGTGAAAAATTGTCATATGTCACTGAGACTATAACTCTAAGCTTACCTTGGGGATTTGTCAAATTGTGGCTATAAATAGAAAAGCAAACATTTAAGACAAGAAAAAATAGAAAAATCCCAAATAAGGCCAGGGATGTTGTCATTTTTTCCTGATTTCATGCTTAGATTATTCTCCTCTGTAGGAAAAAAAAATTCCCAGATGGTGACATTTTTTATCCTAACTATAGCTCACAATTGAGTGGAAGAATAGCCTAGTGATTAGAGCAGTGGGCTACAAAGCGGGGCTCAAATCCCACTTCTGTTATGGAGTAAACCCTTGGGCCGGCTAGGAGATAAAGAGAGGCCGCTGAGGGGTGGTCCACAGTGGAGTCCATAGCCGGGAGGAGGATCAAGGCCAGGAGACCAACTGGAGCTTCACCACTGGAAGCCCGAGGTCCCCCTGGGTGGAGCCCTTGGGGACTCGGGCCGCTTGGACTTAGGTACGGTCTCCTGGTGAAGAAGAGTCTGAAGAGAAGTCTGGGTCGAGGCAGGTGGAGAAGAAACATAGTCAGAGAGAGTCCAGAGGTCGTGGCAGGTGGCAGAGAAGCACAATGAGGAAATAGAACAGTTTCTGGCGAAGGCCAGAGACGGACCAAGGATCAGGACGGGCAGCAGACACAGAGTACCAGAAGCAAAGCCAAAGTCAGGAACCAAGAAGACAAGCCGAGAGAAAGCTAGGACTGGAGCGAGGACTCGGAAGCAGGAACTGGAGCAGGATCAGGAAAAGCAGCATCAGGATCAGGAGCATCAGGATCAGGAACGCAGCAACTAGTGACTCAGAAGAGTGAACCTCGTTGCAAGGCAAAGCATAGAAGTGGCGTCTGATGTCATCCTAGGGGCCAGGCCAGGGTTTCCTGCCACGGCCCCTTTAAAACCCGAGCCCTTGCGCGCGCACCTCAGGATCTGCAGCAGGAACTCGGCGACGTCTCCCTCGTGGAGATGCCGCCGCGGTGAGGCCCAGCCATGGCCCGGGGAAGGCTGGAAAATGCCGTGACTTGGCAGGAGCCGACAGCAAGGCAGGTGAGAGCCAGGCAGCGTCCCGCGGCCAGATTCATAACAGTACCCCCCCCCCCCCCTCCCTTTTACACCCTCTCCTTGCAGGTCTAGGCTTATCCGAGTGGTCTTGATGAAATTGGGAAAGGAGAGATTTATCTAGGATGTTGACAGCAGGCTCCCAAGTGTTGTCTTCAGGACCACATCCTTCCCAAGACAATAAATAATCCCATCGTTGATGCCAGTCTGTAACGTAATGAGAAGTGGAAACGACTGAAGAATAGAGACCAGAGAGCTTGTCTGGGATTCAGTCGTTGTGCTCGGCATAGGAACTCCAAATTCTTGTGGTCTGTATACACCACTATGGGGTGCTGAGCCCCCTCCAACCATTGACGTCTCTCCTCGAAGGCTAATTTGATGGCCAAGAGCTCTTTATTGCCGATTCCATAATTTTGTTTGGCAGCTGAGAATCTCGGGGAGAAGTAGGAACAGGGGAGTAATTTGCCTTTGAGCACTGCCCCTACTGCAAGATCCAATGCGTCCCCTCTACTATAAAGGGCCATAGGGGGTTTGGATGATGTAGGCAAGTGTTCTGTAGAAAAGCTTCTTTTAAGTCCTTAAAGGTTTGATATGCAGTCAAAGGCCAGTCCTTGGTGTTAGCCCCCTTTTTTGTGAGGGCCGTGAGGGGTGCCACCTTCTGTGAATAGTGGGGTATAAATTGCCTGTAGAAATTGGCAAAGCCAAGGAATCGCTGAGGAGCCTTGGCTCCCACAGATTGGGGCCAGTCTTTAATAGCCGATACTTTGTCTGGGTCCATGTGAAAACCAGGTGATGACATGATGTAACCCAAGAAGGGTAATGATTCTTGCTCAAACAAGCATTTTTCCAATTTAGCAAACAAGCGATTGTCTCTTAGTCACTGTAGGACCTGTTTTACTTGTTGGCGATGTGTAGCAATGTCTTCGGAATAGATTAATACGTTGTCCAAACATAAAATGACAGAAGAATGGAGCATATCTCGTAGTACCTCTTTCATCATGTTTTGGAAAACCGTCGAGGCACTGCATAGCCCGAATGGCATGACAAGATACTCGTAGTGTCCATCATGAGTATTGAAAGCGGTTTTCCATTCGACTCCGGGACGAATTCTTATGAGGTTGTAAGCTCCATGGAGGTCAAGTTTAGTAAAGACCTTTGCTCCTTGTAATCTGTCCAAATGTTCTGGAATAAGAGGCAGGGGATATCTGTCTCTGCGTGTGGTGGCATTGAGCCCTCAGTAGTCGATGCAAGGTTTGAGAGAACCATCTTTTTTTGCAACAAAAAAGATGCCCGTCCCCGCTGGTGAATTTGATGGACGGATGAAGCCACGATCCAAGTTTTCTTTTATAGAGCTAGACATAGTTTGTGTCTCCGGAAGAGACAAGGGATATACTCGACCCCGAGGTGGAGTTGTCCCTGGCATTAGATCAATGGCGCAATCGAATGGTCGATGTTCCGGCAGAAGTTCAAGGTATACTCCCTGGGCTAGACAGAACAAATTTCTCTATCTATTACATCACATAACACCAAATAAGAGAAAAGTGCAAACGTTTTTATTATACTCTCAATATGACTTCAGGAATGTGTTCCAAAATATAAAACATACCACACACACACTCATTCACATGTTTAAAATCATAGAATACACAGTAAAGCCAGCATATGTATATCTCACAAATCTATACAATGTATAATCTGCAGAAGTTCAGCCATCTCTTTGGAAAATACGTCCTTGTATTCAGAATATTGCGATGGTAATGCGAGGGACATAACCAACAAAGGTATACTGAGTCACGGTAGAGTGGGTAAACAAGAGGAGAAACATTGTGGACTCCACACCACTATCTGCATAGTGTCCCAGTGGATGATAGGAGAGGGCTTTTGAAGCCAAGGTAACCCTAGCACAATAGGATGGATAGACCTCTCCAATACCAGAAATGAGATCTCTTCTGATGAAGAATTCCAGTACTGTTATGAACTAGCTCCTACGGAGGGAGGAGTTAGCAATCTGTTAGGAGTTTGACTGTGGAGTTAGCAATCTGTTAGGAGTTAGACTGCGGAGTTAGCAATCTGTTGAGGACCTGCTAGGGAGTTAGCATTCTGTTACGAATCTGCTCCTTTAGTAGGAGGAGTTAGCGATCTTGTTATGAGCGAGCTCCTCTGGAGGGAGGAGCTAGCTATCTGTGATGGTTAAACTCCTATGAAGGGGAGGAGTTAGCAAGCTGGTTGTGAATGACACCTCAAGAGGGAGGAGTTAATCTGTTATGAATCTCCGTATGGAGTAGCAATCTGTTATAATCTATTCCTGAGGAAGGAGAAGTTAGTATACTGATATGCTCAGCTCCTGTAGAGGGAGTAGTAACAAACTGTAATGAATTTGTTGCTGAAGTCTCCTGGTGGGGAAGGAGTAGCCATCTGTTACCAGCGGAGTGCTTGGAGAGGACACTCAGCTGTAAAGGAATGTAGATAGGTGAATCCTTGGGCCGAATGCAGATGACTGCACCCCCAGGAGGATATCCTGAGAGGGACCACCGGCTAGGCTTGAGTACGGAGACAGACACAGATAATTCTTTTATTAGACAGGTTAATATAACTACCAGAGGTGGCAGTAGTGAGCTGATATGCCCGGTAGGGCTGAAGTCCCTCAGGTACTGGAACAGTGATCCCAGGGTTGCTGAGCTGTAGAGAAACTATAGATAGTGAGTAGACAGGGTATGCTGTGTTCATAGCCAGAACTGGATGAGATATCTCACATAAGGTCTTTAGAAAGCTCAGTAGCCGGAAAGGGTTAGGCTCTCGAGGAGCGAGTACCTGGTTTCAGGGAAAGCTCTGAGAGAGCGATGGCAACTTACAATTGTCTGTATCTGTGATAGCTTCCAGGCAGTAGAGAATCTTCAGAGTGTTCAGGAACATGAGCCCTTGAGGAGCGAGTACCGGTTCCTATCGGCAATCTGAAATAGAGAAAAGAAAGCGAGGCCCCCGAGGAGTGGGTACCCCTGGTAAGTCCGAGGAGGCAGAGTAGCTTAGACGAATCCTTGCTAACTCAATTCATTAGCAAATACTGAGACCTTTTATATTGGAAACGGATGACGTCAGTTCAGGGGGACACCCCTGAGGTTCGCGCCCTTGCTGGTACATATTTCAGAGCATGTGCACCCTATGTCATCAGGAACATGGCGGATCCACAGTTTTTTGCCACTCCGGGGACGCCGGAGGAAGACAGCAAGAAGATGCAGCGGCAGCAAACTGTCCATCAGGCCTGGAGGGAGTCGCCATAGTGGTAAGGAGGGCGGAGTGAGGGCGTCAAGCAGCGATGGATGCAAAAAGTACATAAAGTCACAGGTTTTGTCGTAGCGAGGACACACCTTGGAAGTAATGATCCATAGATAGAGGAAATTCATAGTGGTGGTTTGCGAGGAAGCACAGAGATTTGCAACTGTTGCACCAGGTCAGCAAGAATGAAGTTCCCGCCTGCTCCGGAGTCCACTAAGGCGAGGGTGGAGAAGGTACCTCCAGGATATTTGATGGTAACAGGCACTGTACATTGAGGAGCGGGATTGACACAGCCTAGGGACAGCTCCCCGATGAACCCTAGGCCCTGGAGTTTCCCGGCCACTCACCACACTGAGCCAGTAAATGGCCCTTGTCTCCACAATACAGACAGCGACCTAGTGATTGGTGATGTCTTCTCTCCTCAGGCATAAGAGGACTATGCCCCAGTTGCATGGGTTTGTCACCTTGATTGTTTGTGGGGAAAGAGGAAGAAGACATAGGCCGGGATAAGGCCGGAGCCAGCATGACTGACTTCGGGCTGGTTTTAACTCTCGTACCCATTGTATCTTGCGATCAATCCTTCCTGCCAGATCAATCAGGCTTTCAAGATCGTCAGGAAGATCTCTTGCTGCTAGTTCATCTTTAATGCGAGAAGACAGCCCTTCCAGAAATATGCTGCGAAGGCTGTTCTTGCACCAACCCAGCACGGTTGACAGGGTCCGAAACTCAACGGCATAATCCGCCAGCAGACGAGAAGCTTGTTGGAATAACAGAAGTTCCGCAGCTGAGGTGGACTGGCGAGCTGGTTCAACAAATACTTGTTTGAAGCTGTGTACGAATTGTTGAAGATTTCCCAGCAGAGGGTCATTACGCTCCCATAATGGAAAGGCTCAAGCTAGGACCCTCCCATCCAGCAAGGATAATATGTACGTGGTATTCACCTGGTCAGAAGGAAACTGATTTGGCAGGAGAGCAAACCGGATGAAGTCTTGCCTCACAAATCTGCTTCACTTTTTTGAAGGAGTTAATAAACATGTGGATAAAGGTGAACCGGTAGATGTAGTATACTTGGATTTTCAGAAGGTGTTTGACAAAGTTCCTCATGAGAGGCTTCTAGGAAAAGTAAAAAGTCATGGGATAGGTGGCGATGTCCTTTCGTGGATTGCAAACTGGCTAAAAGACTGGAAACAGAGTAGGATTAAATGGACAATTTTCTCAGTGGAATGGAGTGGGCAGTGGAGTGCCTCAGAGATCTGTATTGGGACCCTTACTTTTCAATATATTTATAAATGATCTGAAAAGAAATACGACGAGTGAGATAATCAAATTTGCAGATGATACAAAATTGTTCAGAGTAGTTAAATCACAAGCAGATTGTGATAAATTGCAGGAAAACCTTGTGAGACTGGAAAATTGGGCATCAAAATGGTAGATGAAATTTAATGTGGATAAGTGCAAAGTGATGCATATAGGTAAAAATAACCCATGTTATAGTTACACAATGTTAGGTTCCATATTATGTGCTACAACCGAAGAAAGACATCTAGGCGTCATAGTGGATAACACATTGAAATTGTCGGTTCAGTGTGCTGCGGCAGTCAAAAAGGCAAACAGAATGTTGGGAATTATTAGAAAGGGAATGGTGAATAAAACGGAAAATGTCATAATGCCTCTGTATCGCTCCATGGTGAGACCGCACCTTGAATACTGTGTACAATTCTGGTCACCGCATCTAAAAAAATATATAATTGCGATGGAGAAGGTACAGAGAAGGGCTACCAAAATGATAAGGGGAATGGAACAGCTCCCCTATGAGGAAAGACTAAAGAGGTTAGGACTTTTCAGCTTGGAGAAGAGACGGCTGACGGGCGATATGATAGAGGTGTTTAAAATCATGAGAGGTCTAGAACGGTAGATGTGAATCGATTATTTACTCTTTCGGATAATAGAAAGACTAGGGGGCACTGCATGAAGTTAGCATGTGCACATTTAAAACTAATTGGAGAAAGTTTTTTTTTTACTCAACGCACAATTAAACTCTGGAATTTGTTGCCAGAGGATGTGGTTAGTGCAGTTAGTATAGCTGTGTTTAAAAAAGGATTGGATAAGTTCTTGGAGGAGAAGTCCATTACCTGCTATTAATTAAGTTGACTGACAAAATAGCCACTGCTATTACTAGCAATGGTAACATGGAATAGACTTAGTTTTTGGGTACTTGCCAGGTTCTTGTGGCCTGGATTGGCCACTGGTGGAAACAGGATGCTGGGCTTGATGGACCCTTGGTCTGACCCAGTATGGCATGTTCTTATGTTCTTAGCAATGATTGAGGAAACCCCGACACTGCTTAGTCTCCCCTGCATAGCATGGAGGAGATTTTTTGTTTAAGTGAGGATTTGGTAAGTGAGGAAATAGTGCTAACCTGAATATTCTCAATAGCTAGTATGCCTTGTTCAGCCAGTGGAATACAAGCCCACGTCAATGCTTCTCGTGCCTTGGAATGCTGCGGCAGTGAAAGGACCAAAAGAAAGAACAGCATGTGGTTCTCAGGAACTAATAATAATCTCAAGATGATTTAGTGGTTTTGTAGCAGAACAGCAACTAAGAAGTAATAGAGATTGATAGGAGGTAACGGTGTGTTCCAGTTTTCACTATTATTCGCTGTACCTGGTGGGAAGTTCCTTTTTGTTAGAGTGTCTTTATTTTGAGTATACTGTATTTTAAGCATGCAGTCAATCAGTGAACTTAGACCTAGATTCATCAAAATGCTATGAATATCACGGAAATATCGCCCGCAATAAAAAGGGGTTGTGGTTTAGGAAAAGGGGTGTGTTTTATAGTAATAGGCTGTTTATTGCAAAGTGCGCTTTGCATAGGTTTTAGCACAAACTGCAATATCTTTTTTGTGCTAAATGCCAGAATTGTTGCATTTCCTACCTACAATCACAGAGAGAGAGAGAGAGAGAGAGAGAGAGAGAGACTAGTCATAATGCCCTCATACTAGGTAGATATTTATACCTCTATATGAGGTCCACCTAGATACTCGAGGTGAAGTTTAGGTATTAGTGTAGGGGGTTAGGGGCCACTTTGACATTCAAAGTAAGACGTACGAACAGAACAGTGCTCTCTTGGGAAGATTTGATGACCTTCGGAGTGAGGAAACTCACCCAAAGATGAGATTTATGCAATGTTCTTTCAACCTAGCTTGATGGACTCTCTACCTGGGTAACACCTTACCGCATGCGAAAATGCCATATAGAACTTTGATAAATGACCCCCTTAGTGTGTAGCTAAACAAGTCCTCCTGGTTCCTGCTTGTGCTGGCTCCAGCTCTTTTCGTGTTGTCTCATTGGATAAGATTACATCTAGTGCAATTACTGAGGTAGTGCTTGCTGCTTTTCTGGCAGCCTGTGCACCCGTTTTTATAGCAAGTGATGAAGAGAAAATAGGAAGCAGCAACACCCTCCAGTCCTTAGGAGGAACTATGAAACTATCCTGATTCACAGTTCTGGAAATGTAGAAATTCAAGTCTAATGCATATCCCATTCTTGAATATATGAATGTTTTTTTCCTCTGTATTTTTCCATTAGAAATGCTCTCATCAAAGTTCTGCTCCCCCTCATCATCCATACAGAGTTCTAAATACAGTTTCAGTAGCACAGCACATGGTTAATGAGTTTTATACTATCTTGTAAATAACATTATGCATCAAATTCTCTGTCTCCAGGTCTCAGCTCTTGCATGCAACAATTATGAATTCCATGTAGGATTGCTGTTCTACAGGTGGTCAGTGATATGTTCTATAATTAAGGTTTCAGATTTGGCATCACTCAAAAGCAGGCTTGCAAATGTGCTTGTGCTATGCAATCAAGTTCTTTTTTTTCAGTGTGGTTTTGGCAGTTTAGGAGAGCCTTATTCCTTCCGGCTAACTGGGATGTAGGATTTCCTTTAAATGAAAAAGGAGGCATTTTCTCATTGCTATCTGAGAGGAGATGAGGATGTTGTCCATTGTACTAATTTTACTACAGACAGGTTGCTACTTACATGGTTCCTGTGCCTGAATAATCCAACTGCAGTTTTGATTGTTTGGGTAACTGGCAGGATACAGAGGAGAGGACAAAGCTGCTCCAACAGAATCCGTGACAAGGAGGCTTCCACATGCTTTAGAATAAGAGAGAATGAAGAAAAGCTGGTTTTATTTTGCATAGTTAAATGTTAGTTTTTATTATTACATTATAATGGTTTAGAGAAGTTCCACATGTTGCTTTTCAGGACCCTTACTGTGGTTCTCATACAGAATGAGAGCAATTTTCAAAAGCATTTACTTGCATAAATTGGAATTTAAGTACATAATTGACTTCTGAAAATCAATCGGTCACCAGTGTGTGTGCAAGTACACACATAACTCAATGTTGTGCATACTTTTACATGCGCTAGCAATTTTCAGGGGATGGAGTTGGGGATGGGAGAGGATTTACACACATACTGTTTATATTTGAAAGTAATCATATAAATCTATGTGCACAAAGTTACACCTGCTCGGGAATGAACAGGCATCAAAAAATGTTATTCAAAGCATCCTTCTTTCCTCTACTGTACCTCAAAAGCTTTGCAAGTACAGTATATTGATCTGCTATTCCATTTTAAAGGAGATTTTGCATAATTAAATAGTAAATTACATTATCAATGGCTAGTAGACTTACATTAAATCAGAATATCTTAAATTACAGTGATACAAGTAAAATTGAATTAATAACATGACAATCTGTCATTTGAGAAGGAACAATAAGTGCTTCTCAGATTGAACAGAATGTATTTTATTTTTGAAATCAACTTCAAAGAAAGTGTTTTTGTCTATAACATCATGCTGTAGTGTGGAAGTTAAGCAGAATGACAAGAGCCAGTGCAGGTCACAGGAAAACACTGCCGGACTACAAAATTTGTAAGAATTTTCTTGTCTGTGTACTGTTTTATATTTTTAAAATGAGCATGAGCAGCAATACCCTTTTTCTTTTAATAAAGTCAGCATTTGAAATTCTTGGGTGATAGCATGGCAAGACAACAAAGAATTTAAAACATTATCAGTAGTTATAGTAATAAGACTTCTGTGCTGTTGCATAGCCTGTTTTAAACACATCGGATTGTAAATTCAAAGGTCATGTATTTTACCTAGCTATATGGCTGTATGTTGTGTCTCTGTTTATCTATCAAATATAACTGAAAGGCTGAAAAGCATCAGGATGTAATTGGTATAACCTGAAACTACCTGCCACTTTTCAATGAAAAACAATGTTTCCATATACTGACAGTTTTTGCTTAGTTAACTTCACATATACATAAAAACATAAGAAATTGCCATGCTGGGTCAGACGAAGGGTCCATCAAGCCCAGCATCCTGTCTCCAACAGAGGCCAAACCAGGCCACAAGAACCTGGCAATTACCCAGACACTAAGAAGATCCCATGCTACTGTTGTAATTAATATCAGTGGCTATTTCCTAAGTAAACTTGATTAATAACCATTAATGGACTTCTCCTCCAAGAACTTATCCAAACCGTTTTTGAACCCAGCTACACTAACTGCACTAACCACATCCTCTGGCAACAAATTCCAGAGCTTTATTGTGCGTTGACTGAAAAAGAATTTTCTCGATTAGTCTTAAATGTGCTACTTGCTAACTTCATGGAATGCCCCCTAATCCTTCTCTTATTCAAAAGTGTAAATAACCGATTCACATCTACTCGTTCAAGACATCTCATGATCTTAAAGACCTCTATCATATCCCCCCTCAGCCTCTCTTCTCCAAGCTGAACATCCTTAACCTCTTCAGCCTTTCCTCATAGGAGAGCTGTTCCATCCCCTTTATCATTTTGGTTGCCCTTCTCTGTACCTTCTCCATCGCAACTATATATTTTTTGAGATGCAACGACCAGAATTGTAGACAGTATTCCAGGTGCTGTCTCACCATGGAGCAATATAGAGGCATTATGACATTTTGCGTTTTATTAACCATTCCCTTCCTAATAATTCCTAACATTCTGTTTGCTTTTTTGACTGCTGCAGCACACTAAGCTGACGATTTTAAAGTATTATCCACTATGATGCCTAGATCTTTTTCCTGGGTGGTAGCTCCTAATATGGAACCTAACATCATGTAACTACAGCAAGGATTATTTTTCCCTATATGCAACACCTTGCACTTGTCCACATTAAATTTCATCTGCCATTTGGAGGCCCAATCTTCCAGTCTTGCAAGTTCCTCCTGTAATGTATCACAATCAGCTTGTGATTTAACTATGAATAATTTTGTATCATCCGGAAATTTGATAACCTCACTCATCGTATTCCTTTCCAGATCATTTATATATATATTGAAAAGCACAGGTCCAAGTACAGATCCCTGAGGCACTCCACTGTTTACCCTTTTCACTGAGAAAATTGACCATTTAATCCTACTCTCTGTTTCCTGTCTTTTAACCACTTTGTAATCCACGAAAGGACATCACCTCCTATCCCGTGACTTTTTAGTTTTCTTAGAAGCCTCTCATGAGGAACTTTGTCAAACACCTTCTGAAAATCCAAATACACTACATCTACTGGTTCACCTTTCTTCACATGGTTATTAACCCCTTCAAAAAAATAAAGCAGATTTGTTAGGCAAGACTTTCCTTGGGTAAATCCATGTTGACTGGGTTCCATTAAACCATGTCTTTCTATATGCTCTACAATTTTGTTCTTGAGAATAGTTTCCACAATTTTTCCCGGCACTGAAGTCAGGCTCACTGGTCTATAGTTACCTGGATTGCCCCTGAAGCCTTTTTTAAATATTGGGGTTGCATTGTCCACCCTCCAGTCTTCAGGTACAATGGACAATTTTAATGATAGGTTACAAATTTTAACTAATAGATCAGAAATTTCATTTTTTAGTTCCTTCAGTACCCTAGGATGCATACCATCTAGTCCAGGTGATTTGCTACTCTTTAGTTTGTCAATCTGGCCTACTACATCTTCCAGGTTCACAGTGATTTCATTCAGTTCGTCTGACTCATCACCCCTGAAAACCATCTCCGGAACTGGTATCTCCCCAACATCCTCATCAGTAAACACAGAAGCAAATAATTCATTTAATCTTTCTGCAATGGCCTTATCTTCCCTAAGAGCCCCTTTAACCCCTCTGTCATTCAATGGTCCAACTGACTCCCTCTCAGGTTTCTTGCTTCGGATATATTTTTAAAAGTTTTTATTATGAGTTTTTGCCTCTATGGCCAACTTCAATTTAAATTCTCTCTTCGCCTGTCTTATCAATGTTTTACACTTAACTTGATAATGCTTATGTTGTATCCTATTTTCTTCAGATGGATCCTTCTTCCAATTTTTGAAGGATGTTTTTTTGGCTAAAATAGCCTCCTTCACCTCACCTTTTAACCATGACGGTAATCGTTTTGCCTTCATTCCACCTTTCTTATTGTGGAATACATATGGACTGCACCTCTAGGATTGTATTTTTAAACAATGTCCATGCCTGTTGAACACTTTTAACCTTTGCAGCTGCACCTTTCAGTTTTTTTTTTTCTATTTTCCTCATTTTATCAAAGTTTCCCTTTTGAAAGTTTAGTGTTAGAGCTGCAGATTTACTTATTGTCCCCCTTCCAGTTATTAGTTTAAATTTGATCATGTCATGATCACTGTTGCCAAGTGGCCCCAGCACTGTTACCTCTCTCACCAAATCCTGCATTCCACTAAGAATTAAATCTAAAATAATTCCCTCTCTTGTTGGTTCCTGAACCAATTGCTCCATTTATTACATCCAGGAACTTTATGTACACAGCATGTGTTAGTCTGTATATATTGTAATGCAGTGTGTATTAGCCATATTGGACCTAGAAAAAAAAAATGGAATCTTTGTAGACTGTCATACTTTGTATTGGGCCAATAAAAAGACCTTGAGGTATATGAGCCTTTAAGGCCAGATGGCTCCCTTCTTTAGATTGACATATGTGGACTTAAAAGCTCATGCGTTACTTTATCTTTTTAGCTGGTCCAGTAAAAGGTATCACAATTGACAATGATTGCTCTGCGTGCATTCTCTTTCTCTCTCACAGTGTTCTCTGTTTTTATGCTTTTGTCTTCCCACCAACACATCATCCCAATTAATTTAGCCTTTTGTTTATTTGATCCCTCAAAGTTTTTTCGCACGTGTGTGTAATGAAAAAAAATGAGAAATACAAAGGACAGGAAGAAATAATGCCCGCGCTGAGGAACTTGCCTTCCGTAAAGTGCGCACTGAAGCCCCTGTGCTGAACGCTGCTGTCAGAACTCAAGCGCACGCACATGGTGTTCTGAGAGGAGACGATTGCACTGGGGTGGTCTCCTCCACATAACCTGGCAAGGAGCGGGGCTTCACTGTTTTCCCCGTCAAACACCTGTACAAAAAAAATGGCAATACATTAGAAAAGCATGTTCATTTTAAAAGTACAGCGTCAGTGCGCAACTTTTCTGAGCTCTTCTTTCTGTCTTTCTCTTTGGAGGGTTAAACAGGGTTGACAATATACGCCGGTGGTTAATGAACAAAGCAGTGGAGCCTGGAAACATGTTAGTTTTTCATTTTTTGAAGCAAGTCACTTAGCTTTCTTGTGTTTAAGTTTATAAGGCAAGCTCTCTGAAGAAGTCAATTAATGCAATTTGTCTGGTACAACACTGTGTACCCAAATTACTCTTCAATTTTATTTTTAATTTTTTATATTTTTTTTTTTAACAGTTTTATCAATATAGCAAATGCTGACAAGAAGCATATTCACGGGATTGATGACCAAATAACTCTTTGAAATCTGTTGAACCTTATTTTTTGCAAACTTTTGTTCACATTCTAAAGGATACTCATAATGGGTTATGAAGTATTTTTTCCCATTTGCACATCTAGTTCAATATCACTTTTTGCAAAAGAAAACTGAACTTTTTGTGGGTTGTGATTCCTTTGACTGAACAAGCATACAAATTATCCAAAGTTAATGAGGTACATGACATTGCGTCTGCAGAGGTCCCTTTCTCAAATCACACAGTGAGCGGAGGAGGTGAAAAATGAACCTGTCTCTCCAGATTTCAATACTCTGTGCACAGAGTACTAGACTACAATGACAGCCATGTTTAACACCCACAAGAAAAAGATATAAACACGTAATTAATGAGTTTAGAGAATTAAGTTGCTAATGCTGTTCAGATATGATGAAATTTTGATGAAATTACTAAGAAAATTGGGAGAAGACAGAAAGTCCAAGAATAAAAAATCAAAAGATCTTAGGTGAGGCTTAAATAGCCAATATCAACAGAACTTTGGGTTAAGCAATCCTCAGACAAAAAACAAAATAGAAATGAGCAGCAGGTATTCTGGTGGTCACATGAGCTCGTTAACGTGTATGTGCAAAAACTTTCTGTGAAAGTGATCTTAGTGCAATCAAATTTGGCTTAATAATTGGAGGGAGAACATTAAGTAAATCTACAGCTCTAGCATTCAACTTTCAAAAGGGAGACTTAGAAAAAATGAGGAAAATTGAAAAAATTGAAAGGTGCAGCTACCAAAGTTGAAAGTTTAAATTAGGCATGATCATTGTTTAAAAATACCATCATAGAAGCCCAGTCTAGATGAATTCTATGTATTAAAAAAAGTGGAAGGAAGGCCAAAAGACTGTCAGAGTTGCATTTGGTGCCTGTGGCTATCACTATGGACTGCTGTGCTCACCTCCAGGTCGGCAGGGTGGGCGCGCCATGTCCCAGTTTGGGGACTGGCGCCCTATGCACTGCGCCGCCATACATGCCGGGGGTTCTGGTTGGCTCGGTGCTGGTGTGGCGCTCTTGAGCATCTTGCAGGGGTCCTCCTGCCAGGGTGCACTGTGTGCCAATCAACCTTGGCTGTCCCTGCTTGGTGGGCGGCCCTGCTCTTCCCTGCTTTCAGCTCCTCCCAAGGCACGCGCGGGACAGCTTGGCTTCTTAAAGGGCCAGTGGCAAGAGAAACAGGGCCTGAAGCCCTGCAGTCCTCGCTGATGACCTCATCAACCAGGGACTATTTAAGGCTAGTCCCTGCCTTCAACCCTTGCCTCAGCAACAGGTTCCGCTCTGCCTCAGAGACACTGGTTGCTCCATATTCCTGATCCTGCTCTGTATTCTTGATCTTACCTCCGTGTTCCTGGTCTCCGCTCCACTCCTTCCATCTCGTGACTACTCATCTGATTCTGACCTTGGTACGTTCCTGTATTTTGTCTTATCTGCCACCTGCCCCTACCATCTGCCTGTTCTTTGGTTCTTCCTGCTTGCTGCCTGCCTTAACCTTTGGCCTCCTTCTGGTTACTGCTGTTTGCCACCTGCCTCTGACCTCTGGTATGCCTGACTCCATCTGCTGTCATCGTGGGATTCATCGTCATCTGGAGACTCGCACCTACATCCAGCTACCCAAGGGTTCAACGTGTGGGGAACGAGGGCTGGTATTGGTGAAGGTCCTGTTGGGTCTCGACGCCGAGCGTACCAGCCTCTGATGATGAGGCCTCCTGTAGGCGTGAGTCTCCAGATGACGATGAATCCCACGATGACAGCAGAAGGAGTCCCCTCTACCTACAGGAGGCCCCCTCCTGTAGGTAGCGCCAATCTTGTCTCGGCCAGGGGTCCACCACACCACAGTCAGCATGGTTAAAAGGCCTAATGAAAGAGGCTCTTTTAGTTAAAAACCTCTTTCAAAAACTGGTAAAAAGATCTACTTTAAGGAAAATAGGAAAAAGCATAAGCATGGTAAGTTAGATGTAAAACACTGATAAGGAATTCTAAAAGAAAATTTGAAAAGAAGCTGGCCTTAGAGGCAGAAACTTATAATACTTGCTTTTTAAAATATATCTGAAACAGGAAGCCTATGAGGGAGTTACTTGGATCGCTAGATGATCTAGAGGTTAAAATGCATTTAGGGATGATAAGGCCATCACTGAAAGATAGAATGGATTCTTTGCTTCGATGTTTATTGAAGAGGATTTTTGGGAGATACCTTTGCTGGGAACTGTATTTCAGTGTTTCCCAACCAGTCTGCCATAGCATACTAGTGTGCCATAGCTGGAATGCAGGTGTGCTGTGGCCTCATTTTCTGTTTCCCTCCTGGCCTGCAGAATATCCTGTCAGCAGGGGCATCAGAGAGGAACACTTATCGGCAGCTGCTCCTGCTTTCCTTCTGCTTGCTCTCCTGTGCAACAGAAAGTGCAAGGGGCTCTGTAGTCTTGTGAGGCCTGCTGGCCCTGTGCAGTTCAGATTGCAGAGGGAGACTATGTGGTTCAGATTGCAGAGGGAGACTGGCAAAGGAGGAAGAAGCAGTACTTGGTAAGCCTGCTCTCAGACTTTTGCTGTTCAGGGATTTGGGGTGGAGTGGGGAAAGGGACAGATGAATGTGCCACAGTATGTGGGGGGAAGGTAATGATGCCAGGAGATTGGGAACAGGGAAGTTGATGATTCCAGAGGGTTGGGGTGAAGGGTGGAGGGAAAGGGAAGATGATGATGATTCAAGGGGATGGGGAGGAGAGGTGGAAGGATAGGGAAGGTGATAATGATGCCAGGGAGTGAGGTTGAGTGAAGATGATGCCAGGGTGAATGGTTAATGGAAGATTGATGATGATGTCACTGGGAGAGAGGAGTGGAGAGAGAGGGAAGGTGATGATGCTAGGGGTGGAGAGGGAAGATGATGATGAGAATGCCAGGAAATGAAGGAGAGGGCAACTGTTGCCAGGGTTGAAGGGAAATGGAAAAGAAGGTGATCAGCATGGGGAGTGAAGAGAGAGGGACGAGAAAGCAATGATGATGGGGATGAAGAGAGAGGAAACATAGAAACATAGAAATGACAGCAGAAAAGGAAGAAAATGGTCCATCCAGTCTGCCCAGCAAGCTTATGGTAGTATTAGATGCACCATACAGGTCTCCCCATAATAGTAGCATCTGCCACACCATACAGGTCACCCCCATAATTAGTTTCCCAAACTGTCAAAGTCAGCGCCCTTGTTGGTTGCTGTCCTTGTCCAATTCCCCATTACCTCTTACCATTGAAGTAGAGAGTAATGTTGGAGTTGCATCATCTCCATGCTTATTTGTTTTCCCAGACTGTAAAATTCATATCTTTGTTGTTTGCTGTCTGAAACTAATTCCCCTTTTCCTCTATTCCCCCTGCCATTAAAGCAGAGAGCAATAGTGGAGTTGCATCAAACAGTATGAAGGCTTATTAGTTAAAGGTAGTAACCACCACACCAGCAAGTTACCTCCATGCACTCTTTTCCTCATTTCCATTCTCTAGCCTTTAGGGATCCACAGTATTTATCCCATGCCCCTTTGAAATCTTTCATTGTTTTTTACTTCACCACTGACTTCCGAAGAGCATTCCAGGCATCCACCACCCTCTCCATGAATAAATATTTCCTGACGTTGGTTCTGAGTTGTCTTCCCTGACATTTCAATTCATGACCCCTAGTTTTACTGTTTTTTTTTTAGAATGGAGAAGGTTTGTTGATTGTGCATCATTAAAACCTTTCAGGTATCTGAAGGTCTGTATCATATCTCCCCTGCATCTCCTCTCCTCCAGGGTATACATATTTAGGTCCTTCAACCTCTCCTCATAAGTCATTTGATGGAGACCCCCCACCAGTTTTGTCACCCATCTCTGGATTGCCTCTATCCTGTCTCTGTCCCTTTTGAGATATGGTCTCCAGAAATGAACACAATACTCCAGGTGAGGCCTCACCAAAGACCTCCTTTTTCTTACTGGTTATTCCTCTCTCTATACAGCCCAGCATTCTTCTGGCTTTAGTTATCACCTTGCCATATTGCTTCACCATCTTCAGATTGCTAGACACTATCACCCCAAAGTCAGTCTCTTGCTCCATGCACAACAGCCCATCACCCCCCATCACATACAACTCTTTTGGATTACCACACCCCAAATGCAGGAATCTGCACTTATTGGCATTGAATTCCACCTGCCATATATTCGACCACTCTTCAAGCTTTCTTAAATCACCTCTCATTCTCTCCCTTCCTTCCGTCATGTCCACTCTGTTGCAGATCTTAATATCATCCGCAAAAAGACAAACTTTACCTTCTATTCCTTCCACAATGTCGCTCACAAAGATATTGAACAGGACCTGTCTCAACCCAGATCCTTGCAGCACTCCACTTTGATGCCAGAGGATGAGGGAGTGGGGTGGAGGAAGAGGGAAGGAGATGATGCCAGGGGACAGAGGGAGAGGGATTAAAGCAGACCAAAGGTGGTGGTGATGATGATGGCAAGGGGTGAGGAAGAGGGGTGAAGGCAGAGGGAAGGATCTGATGTCGGGGGAGAGGGAAGGATCTGATGTCGGGGGAGAGGGAAAGTGATGATGATGATGATGAGGTGAAGGGAAAGAGACGGTGATGATAATGCAAGGGTGTCAGGAAGAGGTAGAGGAAGGTGATGATGATGCCTGAGGGAAAGTGAAGATGATACCAAGGGGTGAGGGAAAGAGATGGAGGCAGAGGGAAGGTGATGGTGCCAGGGGGTGAAGAGAAGAGGGAGAGGGAAGGTGATGATGTGAGGGGGTGGGGATGAGGTGGTGATGATGCCTGGGGATGGGGGGGAAAGGGATGGAGGGAGATTGAATGTGCTTATGATGCCAGGGGATAGGGGAAAGGGATGGAGGGAGAGGGAAGGTAGTGATGATGATGATGATGATGATGTCAAAGGTGAAGAGATAGAGGGATAAGGTGATGATTCCAGGGCGTATATGTGAGTAGTGGAAGGAGAGGGAAGGTGATAATGATGCAAGGATAGTGAAAGAAGTGGTAGAAGAGGGAAGGTGATGATAATGGTGGTGGGAGAGGGAAGGTGATGATGCCAAGGATTGGGGGAGAGGGGCAGAAGGAAAGGGAACATGGTAATGATGATGCCAGGGGTAAGAAAGCAGAGAGAGAGAAGGTGATGTTTATGCCAGGCAGTGAGGGAGAGGGAAGTTGATGATAATATGAGGTAGGGAGAAAAGATGGTGGGAGAGGGAAGGTGATGATGGTGATGTCAGGTGGTGGGGTTAGGTAAGGGCAAAAGATGATAAAATGCCAGGGTCAGCTGGGGAAGATGGAAGGCAATCATGCCTAGAGGTAGGAGGAGAGGGAAGATAAGAAAAGAAAAGTAATGATTGGGAAGAGGGTGTACCACAACGAAGTGATCCCTGTGCCAGGTGTACCATGAACCACTGCTGTATTCAATGATGATGATTCAGAAGAACAAATCACTGTGAAACTGGAATATGTAATAAAGCAGATTGACAAACTAAAGAATAGTAAATCACCTGGACTAGATGGTATACACCTCAGAATTCTGAGAAAACTAAAAAATGGAATTTAAGATCTGTTGCTGGTAATTTGTGAACTATCATTGGGATTGTCCATCATGCCTGAAGACAGGTGGATGGACAGTGTAACACTGATCTATAAAAAGGCATACAGAGGTGATCTGAGAAACTATAGATTGGTACTCTCTGATTTCAATGCCAAGAAAAATTGTGGAAACTATTCTAAAAGGATTGGATAAGTTCTTGGAGGAGAAGTCCATTACCTGCTATTAATTAAGTTGACTTAGAAAATAGCCACTGCCATTAGCAACAGTAACATGGAATAGACTTAGTTTTTGGGTACTTGCCAGGTTCTTATGGCCTGGATTGGCCACTGTTGGAAACAGGATGCTGGGCTTGATGGACCCTTGGTCTGACCCAGTATGGCATGTTCTTATGTTCTTAAAGAACAAAACCACAGAACACATAGAAAGTCATGGTTTTAATGGAATTTACAAAAGGGAAATCTTGCTTCAATCTACATTTTTTTGAAGGGGTTAATAAACATGTGGATAATGGTGAGCTGATGGATGAATTACATTTGGATTTTCAGAAGGCATTTGACAAAGTGCCCCATGAGAGATTCCTGAGAAAACTGACCATTTAGTCCTTCTCTCTGTTTCCTATCTTTTAACCATTGACCATTAACATTGCCTCCTATCCTATGACTTTTTAATTTACTAACAAGTTTCTCATAGGGGACTTTGTCTAACTCCATCTGAAAATCCAGATACACTGTCAATTAACTCACCCTTGTCCATATGTTTACTAATTCCTTCATGTTGGCTCTTGGTCTGTCTATCCAGATGGTCAGTAATTTTGTTTTTCTGAATAACTTCTACCATTTTGCCTGGATTGATATCAGGTTCACCAGTCTGTAATTTCCCTGCTCACCCCTTTATAAAAATGGACTTTACATTGGCCACCCTCCAATCCTCAGGTACCATAGCTGATTTAAATAAGAAGTTATAGATCACTAGTTTTAAATCTGAAATTCCTTTTTTTAGGTCTTCAGAACTTTAGGGTGTATACCATGTGGTCCTGGTGATTTGTTACTCTTTATTTTGTCAATTTGTTCTATTACATCTTCCTGGTTTACCATAATAATCACCCTTGGCGAATGTTGCCAGTGTAGGTCATCTCCCTGACACCCTCCCGAATAAAGACCAAAGCAAAGAATTCATTTATTTTTTTCTGCAATGGCCTTATTTTCCCTGAGTGCCTCTTTTATCTCTTGATCATCTAGTGATCCAACCGACTCCCTCACTCGCTTCTTGCTTCTAATACACTTGAAAAAGATTTTACTTAGAGATTTTGCCTCTGTGGAAAGTTTCTTTTCAAATTCTCTTCTGGCCTGCCTTATTAATGCTTTACATCTAACTTGCCTGTGGTTATGCTCGTTCCTATTCCCTTCATTTGGAACCAACTTCCAGTTTTTGAAGGACATCCCTTTGGCTTTAATGGCCTCTTTTGCCTTTACCATTTTATCAGACTGGCAGTTATTTTGTCTTCTTTCTACTTTTTTAATGCTTGGAATACATCTAGTATGGGTTTCCAAGATGGTGTTTTAAATAGCATCTCTGCCGCATGCAAACTTTAAACCTTTGCAACTGCTCCTCTTAAGTTTTTGTTTCTAATTTCCTTACATTACCACAGTCTCCCTTTTAAAAGTTAAATGCCACTGCTATAGTGCTCCATAATGTACTCCTTTCTGTGCTTATGATAAACTTGATTACATTATGATTTTTATTGCCATGCAGCCTCACCACTCTTACCTCTTGCACCAGATCCTACTTCACAATGAGGATCAGATCTAGAGTAATTCCCCCTCTCATCGGTTCCAGGAGCAGCTGCTCCATGAAATTTTACCTCCCTGTCATATCCCAACAAGACATTCACCCAATCAGTATTGGGGTAATTGAAATCTCCTATTATTATTGTGTTGCTAATTTGTTAGTTTTCCTATTTTCTGTCAGCATTTCATTGTTTCTTCATCCTGGCCTGGCAGACAGTAATATAACTACCAGTACACTCTTTCCCATCACACATGGAATTTTTATCCATAGAGATTCTGCAGTGCATTTTGTCTACTTTAGGACTACATTCAGTTTTACTGTATTTCCTCCATAGCATATAGTACACTCCTCCACCAATTTGATTTGGCCTCTCTTTCTGATATAATTTGAATCCTGGCATCAGAGTATTCTTTTGGTAATCCTCTTTTCACCAGGTCTCTAAGATGCCTTTTATGTCTACTTCTTTGTTCAGTGCCATACATTTCAACTATCAATCTTATTTTTTAGTCTTCTGCCATATGAATGCAGACGATTCAAAGTATGCTTTTTAATTGTATTAACAACCTGCCTAGAAATTGAAGTGGGCATTCTTTAATCATTTGTATCTTTATGCTTTATATTTAAATGGATCTTGGCTACTTCTGCCTCTATTCGGATAGTCTAACTTGCCCATTATGCCAGTTTTTTAAAGATACCTTATTTCGAACCATGCACTGCTGAGCGACTGTTGGCTTTCCCCTGTCATCAAGTTTAAAAGCTGCTTATTTTATTTTTAAACATTAGTGCCAGCAGCCCATCCTTTTGGAATAGGCTCCCCCTTCTCCAAAACGTTGCCAGTTCCTAACAAACGTAAAGCCCTCGTCCCTGAACCATTATCTCATCCTTGCATTGAGATTCCAGAGCTCTACCTGCTTCTGGGGTCCTGTACTTGGAAGAGGAAGCATTTCTAAGTATGCTGGGGGTTCTTTTTTCAACTTTCCTCTAAAATCCTAAATTTGGCTTCCCAAATCTCCCACCCATGCTTTCCTATATCGTTGCTACCCATATGTACTACACAACAGCCAGCTCGTCCCCAGTTCTGTCTAAAATCCTATCTAGGTGACATATGAGGTCCTTCACCTTCACACAAGGCAGGCAAGTTACCAACAGATCCTTATCCCTTCCAGTTGCCCAGCTATCTATATTCTGAAAGATTTAATCATGAACTACTTTGGACAACCTTACCCTTCCCTTCTGGGCACATGCCCCTGGAGACATATCCTTAACTCATGAGTACTGTATCATTACTTGGAGGGCAAGTCCTAGTTAAAGGATCATATCTTGCCACACCAGGGTGATGTTCTCCTTCCAAGGATCATAAGATGTATTATTTACACATACCACCTCCATCGCTAACTGCTTTCTGTGACAGTCATTTGCTTCTGAGTCATTGAAATTACTTAGGAGGAAATATGACTTTTGACCACACAAACATTTTTGGAAACTATTCACAAGTTCCAGTTGTGAAGTAGTTTTGCAACTATTAATTTTCCTTTTTTTTCTTGTTAACTAGCAGTTTCCTTCTGCTCTGTTTTGGGCTTCGGGTTCAATGGAAACCTGCCGCAGTTGGGCTTCTGATGTTATGCACATGGACCCTTGGGCCGGCTAGTGTGTAAGGAGGATTCACTGAAGGAAGTCCTGCAGTGATACATGTAGCCGGAAGGCGGTACTGAACCAGGAGACCGGACAGGACCTTCACCTTTACCAGCCCACGTTCCCCACAGGTTGAGCCCTTGGGTGCCGGGGCTGGCAGGACTTAGGCGAGGGTCTCCTGGTAAGCAGGAATCCTAAAGACAGTCCGTTGAGGCTGGTTGAAGACTGGAGAGGTCGAGAACGAGCCAGAGGTCCAGGCAGGCACTGAGAAGCAAGACGAGACGGTAGGCCAGAAGTCAGGGCAGGCGGAAGACAGACAGAGCCAGAAGACAAGCAAAGATCAGGACGGGCAGCCAGGCCGAGGTCAAACCAAGGAATCAATCAAGAAGGAACTGGATCAAGGAGCAGGAGCGGAGTTGGAACAGGTAGGCAGGAACGGAGCTGGAACAGGCAGGCAGGAATGGAGCTGGAACAGGCAGGAACAACAGCAACTAGCACTCACAGAGTAGATCTGTTGCCAAGGCAAGGCAGGAAGGACAGGAGAAGACTTATATAGGCCCTAGTTGCTGATGTGGGATTTGGGGATGGGTCGAGGTTTCCTGCCGCGGCCCCTTTAAATCCCGATGTGCTGTGCGCGCATGGCTAGGGGCGGGGACCATCTGATGCAGCTGGCGGCGTCTTCCTCGTGGAGAGGATGCCAAAGATAGGCTCCGACATGGAGCGAGACACCGTGGAGCAGGCTGCATTGCTGGGGACGAGCCCGGAGGTAAGAGGAAGCCTGGCCGTGGCCAGGAATCCCAACATCTGATGCCATGAACTTTTGCAACCACCCAGATGGATTTTGGAGTTTGATTGTTTTTACCCACCTCTTCCCCTCTTTTCTATCTCAGTCATCACAGTAAGAGTATTCCAGTTGATTGGCATGAACTGTGATTCTCTTTCCCTTTGGGTTGAGCTTTTGGTTGCCGGGGCCGGCAGGTCTTAGGAGGGGGTCTCTGCGGATGGCAGAGATTGTTCGACGTAGCAGGATAGGAGCAGATGGAGACCAGGCATATCCTGTGACAGGCTGGGATTAGTGGCCAACAGCATTCAGAGATGTCAGAGTCAGGTAGTGGTCAGTAGCAGGTGGCATTCAGGGAAGTCTAGGAAGCAGGCCGAGGTCAATACCGGGTATCCATCCGAAGGGAAAGGCGGGATGGATAGGCAGGTCAGGAAGGTATGGAGCAAGACAGAGGAGCAGATGAGGAGAAGGAGAACTGAAGACTGATCACAAGAACTGACAGACGAAGACAAGGGCCACTGGAACAGAAGATGAAGACACAGGAACTGGAACAGGCAATGAAGAACGCTGAGGCTACTCACACTAATAGCAGTAGAGACCTGTTGCTGATGCACTGGAGCAATGTCAAGAGAGACCTTTTATAGGCCTCAGCATCAGACATCATCAGTAAGGAGTGCGGGGATTTCCTGCTGTGGTCCCTCTAAATACCAAAAAGGAGCACGTGTGCATGCCTAAGGCAAAGCGTTCTGTAGGGAGTCAGCTGCGGCATCCAGAAATATCGGTGTCATTGCTGGCAAGGAGCGATAGGTCAGGAGTTACTGGTGGTGTCTTCATCTCCCTTTAAGACAGGGGTAACTGACCCGGCCGCAGAATTGAGAGCGGTGGTCCCTGGGAGTAGCCTGTGGACCACCGATCGTAACAGCAAGGGATTACATTGGCTCCCCATTCACTCTCGCATACAATACAAGACACTATCACTCATCCACAAAGCCCTCCACAACCCATAAATGAATTGGCTCACTAACTCTTTACAATTTCATACTTCTAACAGACCAACTAGAAATCCATACATAGCCACATTGTAGACCCCTTCACCAAAACTATATAAATATGCATCTACTAAAGCCAGTGCCCTCTCCCTAGCTGGCCCCATGTTATGGAATTCCATGCCTACCGAATTACGTCTTAAATTGTCCCCTAAGATATTCAAACAAAAACTCAAGACATGGTTATTCACTCAAGCCTACACATGATCCTCACACGCTCCTCTAAATCCTTCTACTGCCCCTCCCCCCCAATCATAATAAATATTTTCCTTTAATGTGTCTCCTCTTTCACGCTCATCTTTTCTACCTCTGTACCCTAAATAATCCTTTACGTAATCGCTATCTGTGCCTTTTTCCTCTGCTCTTATGCTTTCTCTAAGATGCAGCGCCTTTCTTTGCCTTTCAGTTCCAAATTTTATATATTCTTTGTTCCTGTCCAGCCTCCCCATGTTTCTTCGCCAACTTAAGTTATAATTGTTACTTTCAGGTCTATCCTGTAAAGTGTGGCCCGCGTTTACCCTGCTCCTAAGCCGCTTTTTACTCACTTTCCGGCCGCGTTAGCCCTTCCTGCGATCCCGAATCCCCTTTAACCTACTCCTACCACGTCCTAAATTCCCCGGGCAACCCCTTCCGCACGCGGCATGGATATTGCATGCAAACGAGCGAATTAGCTATTCCCTAGCATCCCGTAACCCGCGCCCCGACTATCGCTAGTTTTCCCTGCCGTTTTGTCGCGCGTTTAACCTGCAAACTTACCGCCTACCCTGACCCCTGCGGTAGAGACAGGGGTAAGGGTAGATGGCAAGCTTTCCCCCAGCCCCCGCTCACCTGCCCTGGCCGCGATCATGGGTGCCGGTCTCCATGGCAGCCCCAGTCCTCTCCCCTGCTCCCAAAGCCCAAAAAAAAAAGCGAAAAAAACGTTGCAGCCCCCCTCCGATGTCCGGACTGGGGCTGCCACGGAGACTGCAACGGCAAAGCAAAAAAAACGGCGAAGCAAAATAAAAAACCAAAAGCAATTTTGGTTTTTTTTTTTCAAAATCGACAATTTTGGTTTTTTTCCAAAAGTCGCTTTTGGACGCCGGCATAACTTACTATTCTGAAGCCATCAGCAGGAACACATTGCGATCGTAGCTCCTCCCGACGAAGACAAAGATGGCCGCCTGCACGGGGAAAGCGTACAATTGGCCGCTGAAGACGTGACGTCACGACGTTTGGCGTCACGGGATGTGACGCCACGTCTTGAGCGGCCAATTGTACGCTTCCCCCCGTGCAGGCGGCCATCTTTGTCTTCGTCGGGAGGAGCTACGATCGCAATGTGTTCCTGCTGATGGCTTCAGAATAGTAAGTTATGCCGGCGTCCAAAAGTGACTTACTTTTGGGATCTTGACAGATCCCAAAAGTAAGTCGCTTTTGGAAAAAAAACAAAATTGTCGCTTTTGAAAAAAAAAACCAAAATTGCTTTTGGTTTTTTTTTTTTGCTTCGCCATTGTGCTTCGCCGTTGCAGCTCCGTGGCAGCCCCAGTCCGGACATCGGAGGGGGGCTGCAACGTTTTTTTCGCTTTTTTTTTTTTGGCTTCGGGAGGGAAGACACTGACAGCGGCGAAGCAAAAAAAAACAAAAGCAAGAAGTAAGTCGCTTCGCCGCTTCCCTCCTCCCAGAGCAAGGCTGCATTTCATGCCCTGCTCCGGGAGGAGGGAAGAGTGAAGCGGCGAAGCGACTTACTTTTTGCTTTTGGTTTTTTCGCTTCCTGGTATCTGTCATTTCAAATGACATTTGAAATAACAGATACCAGCGTGGCGTGAAGCCTTAGGCCCGCGCACCCAGGATACTGTATAGGCGCTCTATCCAGTAAAATGGGTTGCGCGGGCCTAAGGCTTTTCGGACGCGGTTTACATTTAAATAAAATTAGTGTTCAGGATCGAGCGGTAGGTGAGCTGCACTGTGCGTGCGGCAACCGCGGGTGCCGTAGGCACTAACGCAGCTCTTCCTACCGCTCAGTACTGGATAGACCTGTTTATAAGTTTGCCTTAAGTTACATCACTGTTTCTGTTTTTAGTTGTTTTATGTATTAGTTTTCAACTATTATTATCTTGTTCTATGTATAACGCTACGGCGTATGTTATTCGTTCTCTGTACACCGACGCGATATCTCTGATGAGCGGCGGTATATAAAAAACAATAAATAAATAAATAAATAAATAAATGTCCTGCTTTGCCTATTATGATGTGGGCTCCTGACTTGGCCTTGTGCTGCCTTGTGGTAATGCGGGGCTGAAAGGTGAGGGGATTAGGAGACCTGGTTAGCAAGGCCCCGTTCTCCTCTGTGGGGCTTTCAAAACATGCCAGACTTGTTCTGGCTGTGATTGGCTAGCCATGAGGAAGCTGGGAGAGGAAGCTGGGAGAGGGTATAAAGGATGGGGGTGCTTGTGATTCTCGCCCTTTTGCATTTTGATTGTTTTTGGTTGTCTTCTCTCTAATGTTCTTCTTGTTTATTTTGATTGTTAAAGTTAGCTTTGATATTAGGTGTGGGGGAGGGGTTACCCGAGCAGATGTTGTACTGTGTTCTGTTGATGGATCTATTGAGCGGGCTGAATGGTGAACATGGCAGTACCTTGGGATAGTAGGTGTGGCTGGGCACAGTCATATCTGTATGAGCTCCTTGCTGTGATAAGGTGGGGGCCTCACATGGTGGCAGTTTGTGCTGCTGGATGCTTGCAGGCTGGGTAGCCTGGGGTGGACATCTTCCTGCGGTGTGGCAGATGCTCACTGGAGCAAGGTATTGAGTATTCGATACTTGTTAAAAAAAAGGAGGAATTGGATTCAGATGACAACCAACCCTGGGCCCTGACTTTTATAATCCAGAGTACTAATGCACAGAACTTAGAATAAAAGTGCAGGGCTGCTTCTAAGGCCAAAGAGCAAGGCACATTCAAGCAGCATTGTCTGAATTATCAGGATGGCTGCTCACTCTGTAAAAATGTTGCTAGCAATAATTTTGTTATGGGTTTGATAGCTGTTTAACATAAGGAATGGGGGTAACCTGCAAGGAGCAGCAGTTACTACCATAAGAAAATTGCTGGGCAGACTGGATGGAGTATTTAGCCTTTTTCTGCCATCATTACTATGTTACTATGCTATGAGTATCTGAGTGTTACTGTAATAAAGGTGTGACCTTTTGTTTCCAGCAGCTGTTGAGATTTTTTGTGGCTTGAAGAGTGTTTATTTGTTGTGAAGAGAGAGGATGTATGAGAGAGAGAGCTAGAGTCCAGGGTGCGCATATTATTTCACATATATAGAATGAACAGTGCCTCCACAGCTTTTCCAATCCCCGCTAGTTTAGGATCTCCCCTAGTCCCTTCTTACCCAGTAAGTGGGGATCTGCTAGCAGATCCCTGAGGCACTCCACTGCCACTCCCTTCCACTGAGAAAATTGTCCATTTAATCCTACTCTCTGTTTCCTGTCTTTTAGCCAGTTTGTAATCCACGAAAGGACATCGCCACCTATGCCATGACTTTTTACTTTTCCTAGAAGCCTCTCATTAGGAACTTTGTCAAACACCTTCTGAAAATCCAAATACACTACATCTACTGGTTCACCTTTATCTACATGTTTATTAACTCCTTCAAAAAAGTGAAGTAGATTTGTGAGGCAAGACTTGCCTTGGGTAAAGCCATGCTGACTTTGTTTCTATATGTTCTGTGATTTTGATATTTAGAACACTTTCCACTATTTTTCCTGGCACTGAAGTCAGGCTAACTGGTCTGTAGTTTCCCGGATTGCCCCTGGAGCCTTTTTAAATATTGAGGTTACATTAGCCACCCTCCAGTCTTCAGGTACAATGGATGATTTTAATGATAGGTTACAAATTTTTACTAATAGGTCTGAAATTTAATTTTTGAGATTCTTCAGAACCCAGGGTTGTATACCATCCAGCTCAGGTGATTTACTACTCTTCAGTTTGTCAATCAGGCCTACCACATCTTCTAGGTTCACCGTGATTTGGTTCAGTCCATCTGAATCATTACCCATGAAAACCTTCTCCGGTACAGGTATCTCCCCAACATCCTCTCCAGTAAACATCGAAGCAAAGAAATCATTTAATCTTTCCATGATAGCCTTATCTTCTCTAAGTGCCCCTTTAACCCCTCAATTATCTAATGAGTCAACTGACTCCTCACAGGCTTTCTGCTTCACATATATTTTTAAAAGTTTTTACTGTGAGTTTTTGCCTCTACGGACAACTTCTTTTCAAATTCTCTCTTAGCCTGTCTTATCAATGTCTTACATTTAACTTGCCAACGCTTATGCATTATCTTATTTTCTTCTGTTGGATCCTTCTTCCAATTTTTGATTGGAGATCTTTTGGCTAAAATAGCTACTTTCACCTCCTCTTATAACCATGCCGGTAATCGTTTTCCCTTCCTTCCACCTTTCTTAATGTGTGGAAAACATCTGGACTTTGCTTCTAAGATGGTATTTTTTAACAATGACTACGCCTCTTGCACACTTTTTACCTTTGTAGCTGCTCCTTTCAATTTTTTCAGTTTTTCTCATTTTATTAAAATTTCCCTTTTGAAAATTTAGCACGAGAACCGTAGATTTGCTTACTGTTCCCCTTCCAGTCATTAATTCAAATTTGATCATATTATGATCACTATTGCCAAGCGGCCCCACTACCATTACCTCTTTCACCAAATCCTGTGCTCCACTGAGAATTAAATCTAAAATTGCTCCCTCTCTCGCCAGTTCCTGAACCAATTGCTCCATAAAACTGTCATTTATTCCATCCAGGAACTTTATCTCTCTAGCATGTCCCGATGGTACATTTACCCAGTCAATATTGGGGTAATTGAAATCTCCCATTATTACTGCACTACCAATTTGGTTAGCTTCCCTAATTTCTCTTAGCATTTCACTGTCCGTCTCTCCATCTTGACCAGGTGCATGGTATATAACTCCTATCACTATAGTCTTCCCCAACACACAAGGGATGTCTACCCATAAAAATTCGACTGTGCATTAAGTCTCATGCAAGATGTTTATCCTGTTGGACTCTATGCCATCCCAGACATAAAGCGTTGCACCACCTCCCTGGTGTTCCTCTCTATCATTGCAATATAATTTGTACCCCGGTATAGCACTGTTCCATTGATTATCCTCCTTCCACCATACCTCTGAGATGCCAATTAAGTCTATGTCATCATTCACTGCTATACATTCTAATTCTCCCATCTTACTACTTAGACTTCTGGCATTAGCATGCAAACATTTCAAAGTTTGTTTTTTGTTGGTATTTTCATTCTGCCTTATAATTGTTAGGGATAAGTTAGAATTTTTTTTAGCTCAGGTGAGTTTTTATTTACAGGTACTTGGACTACTTTTCTTATTATTGGAACCTCACTGTCAGGATGCCCTAATTCTAATGCATCATTAGTATCCTTTGAAGATACCTCCCTCTGAACCCTGCGCTGATTAGCGACTGTCGGCTTTCCCTTTTGTTCTAGTTTAAAAGCTGCTATCTCACCCAAGAACACCACTAGACCACCCCCTTTTTTGCATAGGTAAATGTATACTCGAGATTGAAAATATCTGCCTAATTTTGATGTTTATAAAATAGCCTGCATACAAGTTCAAGCTACTTAAATGCAGATATGCTAATTTTACGTACATAGATGTTTTGAAAATTCATCCCACACTTTTTAAAATAAAAATGTAGTGTTTAAATTCCAATTCCAAAATGGAAAACTCAATAAAAAGATTGAAACTTAAATTCCAATTCCACCCCTCCCCAAAATGCCTCTCTGCAGTTAGTCTAAAAGCATGCATTTAAAAGGGTTCTGCATATACTTTTACATGCATGGAGTCAAAGGTTATTTGAGTAGTCATTTACATGCATAAAACCAGGTTTTATGCACACAAATGGCTTTGCAAATTACCCTTATAATCTAATTGTATATGATGGATTTTGGGATGAGGGAAAAAAATCTGATGGGTGTTGGAGGATGACATAAAATGGAAAACCTATTGACAATTCAATAGCATATATTAATTGCTGCAATATATACTATTGAACTGCCATTAGGTTTTACTCGTGTTAAGTGCACTTACTGTGGGTAAATGGGCTTTTGAAAATTGCTATGATAGTATGTTACAAAAAATTACCCTCTAATTTTATGTATGTTTAGAAGTCATTGCTGCAGGAAATGGGGATTTTTGATGACTGTAAAAGCACACACATCAGATCTCTGTGCATATACTTTTACCCACAGGGGCACACAAATGTACACTTGATTTTATAACAAGTGCGCGTTGCCGCGCGCATGTTATAAAATCCAGGGTCGGCGCACGCAAGGGGGTGCACACTCGTGCACCTTGCGCATGCGGAGCCCTAAGGGAGCCCTGATGGCTTTCCCCATTCCCTCCGAGGCTGCTCCGAAATCAGAGCGGCCTCGGAGGGAACTTTCCTTCTGCTCCCCTCCACTTTCCTCTCCCTTCCCCTATCTAACCCACCCCCCAGCTCTATCTAAATCCCCCCCACCTTGTTTTCAATAGTTACATCTGCCTCTGGCAGGTGTAACCTGTGAGTGCTGGCCAGCTGCCGGCGCGCCATCCCCCAGCACAGCCACTACACTGGAGGCTTCAGTCCCACCCCTGGACCGGTGCCCCGCCCTTGTTCTCGCCCCCTTCCCGCCGCTTTTTCAAAGCCCCGGGACATATGCGCGTCCCAGGGCTTGCGCGCGTTGCCGAGCCTATGCAAAATAGGCTCGGCGCGTGCAAGAGCAGGTTTTCGGGGTTACGCGTGTAACCCTTTGAAAATTTACCCCATAGTGTGAAGTGGCATTCTTGTGGGTGGAGTTGAGGGCGGAGAAAGAAATTACGCTCATACTTTTACATTTCTGAAAGCATGCATGGACGTTTTCTGGGTAAACCAACCCACCCTTTTCCCTCACCCCCGCCACTCCTCCCATCTGACATAACATGTATATTCCAGCTGTATATATTCCATATATATATATTTCCATGTATATTTCCGCTGATTATAATCCATGTTTTCTGTATTATTAATTTATTGTTTTATGTTAATTTATAGTTTGTAATTTTGTTAACTTATTGTTCAATTACTTAATTCTGTCCTATCTTCCGACATCCATGTTTTTACTCTCCCTGTTTTAATGTAACTTCTCTTTTCCACTTATACGTTAATTGATTTTTCCCCTTGTTCTAATGTAAACCGGTACGATAAGACCTGGTCTTGAGTGTCGGTATAGTAAAAGAAGTTAAAATAAATAAATAAATAAATAAACCTAACCACGCAACTTAACGTGTCTAAACATATGTAGGTCATTTTTCTGTGGGTAAAATGTATCTGCAGACTTTGCAGAAATGTGGACTATTATAGAAGTATCCCGCGCATGTCTTTCCTTTCCCTTCCCTTCTCCTTACTCCTTTTGGTTCATTTTACCCTCTCTCTTGCTTCAGTCTTAGGTAGGAGAATGTGTTTGAAGTGAATGACTCATTAGCTTCATCACATTGTAAATCTATCTATAGTCTTGCATCACAAGGCTGTTCAATTAACATTAGCTAGAGAGTCACATGTCCAAAAAAATTCAGATAAGCTAAACCAGGAAGAAAGGACTGCTGGATAAAGGATAACAGAAAAAGAATATTGGTTGCAACATATGGAAAGGATGGGAGCTGAGGGAATGAAATCTCTAACTTTCATGACTGCTTACCAGGGGGATTTTAAGTCACAGTGTGCAGTGTACACGACCATTTAACATTCTACTGTGAGGTAGCTGTTAAATTTTGGGATTTAGCAGCACACATGAAACAGTGGGTAAAGAAGAGCATACCACACTATTTTGTTGTTTGCCCAAGAAACCTAAATTGCATCAGACATTGCATCACGTGCATGTATTTTGATGTGTCATGAATCTGCTGAACTTCAAAACTGGCATCTAGTTGCAGATATCATTGATAAAGAGCTCAGTTTCCTCATTAGATACACATTTGTTGTTCATTATAAGATTATTAACTTTGTAATTTCTTGCTCTATTGCTGTAATATATTCATATAACAGAAACAGAAGCCAGGGTACTGCCAGACTGGAAATAAACAGCTGGGAGATACCACAGTGAGCTCTGCTGTATGAAATTTTGGCAGGGAGCCTTCTTATATCCATAAAAATAATTATTTGGAATTATATGTAGCAAACTAACACGCAACAACTGTGTTCCTATTCCTTGCCCACATTAGCTTCATCCTAATTCATGAAAATAACAAGCAGAGATTCTTGATTATTAGAATTTGAAGATATCTTTTAACAGTTTCCTTTTAGGGTCATTATCTGCCTCATCGTGCTGCAATGGGCTACACTACTTCTCTTTCTGTGGGTTTTTACAGTACTTTCAGAAAATGTGGGAACAAGGAGCCCAGAATTCCTGTCAGTAATGATTTAACACCATGGAGCAAGAGATTCAGGTCAAAGTCAACATGTAGGCAATACTGAGAATATATTAATTAATAGATGAAATAGAACATTAGGCCAGCACAGCAGCTACACCCTCCTGTACCCAGACAAGTAGACAACTGCTGAACGTCAACCCTGGCCATGGGAGATAAACCTGCTGATCATACCACAAGACGGCAGTGCTGAGATTTCTTTTTTAGTATTTATGCTTTATTATGCTTTACAGTACTTATTCAATAAATATTTTTTCTATAGGCACAGACTGGGAAAAATCATTTTGAATAAGGCCCTGTGCATATTAATTAGCCACATTAGATCTAACATTTTAAAGGTAGAAGTGTTGCGATCCCTCCTGTTGCTGTGCCACAGGACGCATCTTACCTTTTTCTTTTGGAGGCCGCTCTGAAGCCAGGGTCTCGCCTGTGTACTATCCAGAATTTGCTCCAGGGCCTGGGAGGCCTCGGTGATCTGGGGCCTGCCTGTGGCTTGCTTGGCTCTGTTTGGACTTCCTGGTTTGGGACACGCCCTCTCCCTAGGGGCTGGCCCGCAGCACTCTTCCTCAGTTATAGGGCCAGTGAGGGGCGGCCCATGTGTACTCCTCCCAGGGAGTTGCCTGCATACCGCAGTATAAAAGAACCTTCACTCCAGATCCTCTTGGCCTTGCAACAGGGTTCCTTGCGGTTCTCAGTTGCTCTGTGCCCCGGAGTGTGCTATTGTGTTAGCGACTCCGTTCCTGCCTGAGACTTGCTTCGCTCTTTGCCCAAGTCTTGCTTTTGTCTGGCTTGCTTGCAGTAACCTGTGGTGATTCAGTTCCAGCTTGGTTCCAGGTTCCAGTAGCCAGTCCTGCTTCAGCTCCAGCCTGCTTCCAGTTCTGAGTCTTGCCGCGATTCCTGCCTGGTTCCAGTTCCGAGTCGTGCCACAGTTCCTGTCTGGTTCCAGCTCCAGCCTGCTTCCGTTCCTGCCTGACTCCTGATCCCTGCCTGCCTGCTCCAGCTTCCGTGATCTCCCAAGTCCCAGCGGCTGGGCTCCTACGGACTCCTCCCGGGGGAGTACCGGCTTCCAGGGTGAAGCTCACGTCCAGCTCCTGCCTGGTATCTGCCTCCCGACCTGTCAATCACTAGAGACTATAGTACACCTCTCCCTAGTCTCTCACAGGTCGGCCCAAGGGTCTACTAAACACTTCACTCACAACAAGAAGTACTATCAAAAAATCTTTTCAAGATTTAAGTACCTGGTCGTTGGCTTATCTGAAAGTTGTCTTCTCTTCCCTGTAAAGTCCCCATGGTCTCTTAATATATTTAAACTTAAATGCTCTAAATCAGAGATAGTATTGCCCTAGTTCCATGCACTTTTGTTCAAATGTTCATTTTTTATTTTAATAATCTTTATTTAGTCAATGTCATATTCCTACAGTTTTACACAAAAAGCCCAATAGGGCGTATTACAATTCTTTGTCCAAGCAAAAATGATAGGAAGCATATGCAAATTGAACAATTTGTATATAACAAAACTGACCATCTATAACTATGCAGAAGGAAATAGCGTAAAATAAAGCAAGGTAAGATAATTAGTTAAATAATTACAGCTATTATGAACTCATGAGTTTCTCTCAATAAACTCAGATAATTTAGAAAAAGAATATAAGCACATATTCTTCTTTGATCCCAACCGACTATGTAGAGTAACTCTCTAGAGTCTATTGCTGCCTTCCTCAACTCTTTATCAGTGAATTTCAAGAAAGGATCCCATATGTTCAGAATATTCTGGTTATTGTGTCTCACATAATAAATCTGGACCCATGTTGTGAAGGATGGCATTTGTGGTAAATTCCAACATTGGGCTAAAGTCCATCTTGCAGCGACCAATAAATGGATCACCAAGGGAATTTCACCCCTATGAGAGGACATGAACCCCTGGATCGGAAGATTCAGCAAAATTGTTGCCGGATCCTGGGGAAATGGGATTCCAGTAAGTATATGAATCCATGATACCGCTTTCTTCCAATAAATCATGATCAGAAAGCAAGTCCACTACATATGAAACATGGAACCTACGTCCCCATAACTTCTCCAGCTCCTGTGTCCTGCAGTCCTATCCCATGCAGTCTGACTGTGATGTGATACCAGTGATATAATGTTTCATAACCATTCTCCCTAGTTTTCATACATAGGACCTGATTTTCAAAGCACTTACACACTTAAAACTGGTTTTATATGTGTAAAAGCACTTTACCTGTGATAAGTGACTTTTGAAGATTGCTATGCTAGTATGTTACATTTACATGCGTAACTCATTTGAAAATTCATCTGATAGTGAGTTACCATGGGAGAGCCTCCAGATTAGATTATCCCACTCCTCTTCCTCCAGATCCTTTCCCAAGCCCCTTGCTCAGAGAGCATTGCACTCTTCAATGGCTTCAGGCATCTCATCTAAAGTAACCAATATATTCTGGAGATTAGGCCTTTATTACAGCTTTTTCCATTAGGTACGCTTTCAAATGGTTTTAACTGTCTACTGCTTCTCTTTCCCTGAGGTAAAAAAGCCGTGTAATTGCAGATACCTAAAAAGCAATTCTTTACCTCTTCTCACTTTATCTTGAGGACGCTGAAGGGAGATACATTTCCCCTCATGAAACATTTGTCTTGGGTATTGTATGTCACTACTGAGTAGCCATGAAAAGTCAATTCTGTTAATGTATTTGGTAAAGAGTAGGTTTTTCCACAAAGGCATTACTGGAAATAAGCGAGTGGATATTTTCCTTCTGGAAACAAGATTATACCATATGAAAAGTATTTTATTTAGAAAATGATGATCCCCCGGTTAAGGTAATCTGGAATAGACACAGATGGATTGGAAGTTCACATTAAGTAGAAGAATAGCTTTCTCCAGCATAACCCAGTGTTTCTCCTCAGAAGACTTCCACGACATACAGATGCTTTTTAAATGGATTGCCTGTCGGTAAGCCTCAGAGTTAGAGAGACCCAATCTACCTTTATCCTTTTGGTCCATTAATGTTTTGCCTTTGACCCTAACCCACTTGTTTCTCCAAATAAATGCAAAGATACAAGACTTCAAATCCTTCAAGTATGAGTTAGAAAGTCTGATCAGGTGCATCTCTGTAAGATATAAAATCCTTGGGAGAACATTCATCTCTTTTACAGAGAATATTCTATCAAACCAGGAAATTGAGAACAGAAGCCATCTCCTCAGATCCTGTTTAATGGATTGTATAAGGAGAGATAATTTTAGAGAAAACAATTTGCCCAAATTATATGATATTTGAACCCAGAGTATTTCAGGGAGCCCTGGGCCCATAGAAAGAGAAATTATGCCCCAATTAAGGAATGCACTTCTTGGGACAATCCCAGATACAATATCTCTGTGTTTTTTCCAAGTTCACTTTATAACCCAAAAAAGTACTGAATTCCAAAACTAGATCATTCAAGGCTGATAAGGAATGCACTGGGTTCTTAATAAAGAGAAGTACATGATCTGTTAAAAGGCCCAATTTCGTACCCCTTTCTGTCAAGTCCCTCTAAATCCCTGATATTTGGATGGCCTCATAGAACATGCTAGAGGCTCCAAAAAATGTAAAAAATGATGGGAATCGAGAGCAGCCCTGAAATAATTTGGGTTCATATATGATATCTATGTTCTCTTTCTCAAGCTATAACTGTGGGGGTTTTAATGCCATTCATTTTTACATGGGTGGTAGTCACGTCGAATAAGCTGGGTATCAACTTAAGCATATTAAGTTCAAAGTCCATCCTTTTCAAAGCAGCAAATAACAATGGCTACTCAACACTGTCAAATGTATTTTCTGCATCCAAAGACAGAAAGAGAGAGTTTGGATTCCGCTCCACGACTTTATACAGCAGAGTAACCACTGCCTGATATTGTCTTCCCCCTGGTGCCTTGAAATAATTCCTGACTGATCTTTATAAACTAATTTGGGAAATCATTTCTTAATGTGACTGGCCAGGATTTTAGCAAATATTTTTGACATAATTAAGAAGGGAGATTGATCTGTAGGAGCTACACCTTTGTGGATTTTTCCTTGTTTTGGGAATCATGGCTATAGAAGTTAACAGCATAGTCATAGGGGTAGATTTTAAAAAGCATTTACTCGAGCAAAACTGGTTTTTGCTCGAGTAAATACACTTTACTCAAGTAAGTGGGCTTTTCAAAATTGCTACAATATATGCCATTGAATTGTCCATAGGATTTACTCAAGTAAGTGCACTTTACTCGAGTAAATTGCTTTTGAAAATTGCTACGATAGTATGTCACATTTACATGCGTAACTCCTTTGAAAATGACCCCCATAGGGAGGTTCCATTATAAATCTCTGCCAATGTATGTACAAGATTTGAGGCAAAAGTCTTATAGTAATTTAGGATAAACCATCCTCTTCTGGAGGTTTTCCTGTGCCTAAGGATTTAATAGCATGTTCTATTTAAAATATGAAATTTCTACTTTTAAGATTTTAGCATCATGCATACTAAGTTCATTTAGGGGCGGATTTTAAAAGGAGCGCGAATAGCCTACTTTTGTTTGCGCTCCAGGCGCAAACAAAAGTATGCTGGATTTTAGTAGATACGCGCGGAGCCGCACGTATCTGCTAAAAACCTGGATCGGCGCGCGCAAGGCTATGGATTTTGTATAGCCGGCGCGCGCCGAGCCGCGCAGCCTACCCCCGTTCCCTCCGAGGCCGCTCCGAAATCGGAGCGGCCTCGGAGGGAACTTCCTTTTGCCCTCCCCTCACCTTCCCCTCCCTTCCCCTACCTAACCCACCCACCCGGCCCTGTCTAAACCCCCCCCTTACCTTTGTCGGGGGATTTACGCCTCCCGGAGGGAGACGTAAATCCCCGCGCGCCAGCGGGCCGCTAGCGCGCCGGGACGCAACCTGGGGGCGGGTCCGGAGGGCGCGGCCACGCCCCCAGGCCGCCCCGGGCCGCGGCCACGCCCCCAGCCCGCCCCGGGCCGCAGCCACGCCCCCGGCCCGCCCCCGGAACGCTCCCGACACGCCCCGAAAATGCCGCGCGGTTCAGGCCCGCCCCCGACACGCCCCCTCCGAAAACCCTGGGACTTACGCGAGTCCCGGGGCTCTGCGCGCGCCGGTAGGCCTATGTAAAATAGGCTTACCGGCGCGCAGGGCCCTGCTCGCGTAAATCCGCCCGGTTTTGGGCGGATTTACGCGAGCAGGGCTCTGAAAATCTGCCCCACAGAGAATAACCACTGCCATTAGCAATGGTTACATGGAATAGACTTAGTTTTTGGGTACTTGCCAGGTTCTTATGGCCTGGATTGGCCACTGTTGGAAACAGGATGCTGGGCTTGATGGACCCTTGGTCTGACCCAGTATGGCATTTTCTTATGTTCTTATGTTCTTAAGAGAAGATAGCCTAACCCTATTCAAAAACAATTCTCTATTCTGGTCTCTAAGCCAAAAAACCCAATGTGTATAGCACAGAGCACACTATAAAAAGAAGCAAAACTCTCTGCAAGCTGTCATATCTATTTGCCATTAGAACACCTGTGAGCTAGTAGTCTCCCTGTTTTGTTTCCTTGGTCACAGCATTTCTGTTTGGCATATCTTATAGAGGTCACCAACTTTCATTCTATAGTAGCATGAAGAAGTCCCCACTTGAGAGCTAGCTTCCTCCTCAGTGATTCTGAGGAACAGTTTGAGTTCTAGCTTCCAGGTCCTTAACTTCTCCGCTAAGTCTGAACTCCTTCTCCCTCCTTCTTTTGTTAATTGCACTCTTTAAAGTAATGCTGGGATCAATATTCAAAGCCATTTAGATGGATAACTTGTGAGTTTTGAATATTCCCCTTTCTTATTGCATCTAGCAAGGCATAAGTGCTATGCTGGAAGTGTATGCTTTTAACATAGGCTCTTGGCAACCCACGTGTGTCAGGCCTGGGCCACAGTAAGCCGCTACCATGATCCGGGTAAAGAATAAAGATCCTTGAGCTACTGGAAGGTCTGAGAGTATATGGGTTTGGGTGGGGAGAAGGTCGGGGGGGCCCTGAAGGCAATAATTATTTTTAAATTTCACTGGAAGGAGGGGGGGATCCATATTGGGATCGATTGCAGTGATAATATTTTTCTGAAAGATGGAGGGGAGCGGGGGGAGCGGGGGTGCTACCCAGCAGAGCCAAGCATTTGGATGGGAGGAAGGAGTGAGGATATGCTAGGATCAGTAAGCCTGCAAGCATTTTCCTTTTATTTCCTTGATTCACCACTTCAACAGGTGCAATATATTCTTTGAATATAGCTGGTTAAGTCTAACGTTATCTAACTACCTATAGCTGGATAGCTTTATAACCAGTGATATTCAAAATCTGGCCGATTAGGTTTAACATTATCTGGCTAAAATGAACTTTGTCTACTAAACTGCCTACTGAATATGTCCCCTAACCACTCCACAACTGTATCGCAATCCAAATCACTATGGGATCTCTTAGTCTCATTAAGGATAAAGTAGTTGACAATACAGTTCTCAATGGAGGCCACAATTTCATTGTCTTTCAAAAGGGGAACATCAAATATCCATTTTCTGTGTGGCAGAACATTCGGCTGCAGATAGCAGGTGACTAAAAAAAGGTATATACCCTATCTCTTGGGTGGAAATACCTCCAGATGTTGATTAACCCCCCCCCCCACACACACACACACACACACACACACTAATTCCATCTGTTGACACAAAAGACCAGATAAGCTTTGAAGCTATCACCCTACCTGTCCAGATCTGGAGATGCGGTCATATTAAAATCCCCCCTCCATAATTATTTTACCTTCTGAAAAAGAGAACAGTACAGTTAGGAAAGAGGAAATAAACTGCCACTGATGAACATTCAGGACATAAACTGAAGGTAGCATAATCAGTTGATTATATATGGTACCCTTTATAATAATATATCTTCCCTCCAGGTCTCTACAAATCTTGTGAACACTAAGGAAAAAGCTGTTTGTCATAAGAATACCTACAACACCTTCTTTTTCACAGCCAAGATAAAATAAGCCCTGTTCACGAACTTCAATGTTAAATTAAACTCTCCTGCATGGAATTAATGGAGGCTTCCAGATAATCAGCTCTCTATATAATTTGATCCACTTTGAGGGGGCATTTAAACCTTTAACATTTGTGGACATAAATTTAAGCACAGCTCTTTGAGCCATAACAGTATAGGATAAGTAGGAGAAGAAAGATCTCCAAATCTTGAGCAACCTTGCCTAATTAAGATAGAATCTAACTCCCAGCTAACAATCCCTGCAAACAGCCTGTATGTTATACATATAGTATCATTAACATTTTAAAGCCAGAACATGAGCTTCCAGAACTCCCAAAGTACTAAACCCTAAAATCCCACCCACCCAACCACACCACATGAAAACTTAGGCCTGGCATCTACTTGGTGCATAACACATTCATCTCCTCTAATAAGAAAGAAGAAACAGTTAGAAACTATGCCAGAGAAGTGTCATCCTTAAGGAAATTTCTGAAAATTATTAGTTCCTAATGAGTTTCCAGATCCCAAGAGAAGAAGAGAAGAAATGGACTGTATTTATTAGGGATGTGAATCGTTTTTTGACGATTTAAAATATCGTCCGATATATTTTAAATCGTCAAAAATCGTTAGGGCCACGATACAATACCAATTCCCCCGATTTATCGTCAAAAAATCGTAAATCGGGGGAAGGGGGAGGGCAGGAAAACCGGCACACTAAAACCCCCTAAAACCCACCCCCGACCCTTTAAATTAAATCCCCACACTCCTGAACTCCCCCCAAATGCCTTAAATTACCTGGGGGTCCAGCGGCGGTCCGGAACGGCAGCGGTCCGGAACGGCCTCCTGCAATTGAATCGTGTTGTCTTCAGCCGGTGCCATTTTTCAAAATGGCGGCGCAAAATGGCGGCGGCCATAGACCAACACGATTCGACTGCAGGAGGTCGTTCCAGACCCCGCTGGACTTTTGGCAAGTCTTGTGGGGGTCAGGTCCCTGGGGGTCCAGCGGGGGTCCGGAAAACGATCTCCTGCCGCAAATCGTTGTCAGTACGGAAAATGGCGCCGGCAGGAGATCGACTGCAGGAGGTCGTTCAGCGGCGGTCCGGAACCCCCGCTGAACGACCTCCTGCAGTCGATCTCCTGCCGGCGCCATTTTCCATACAGAAAACGATTCGCGGCAGGAGATCATTTTCCGGACCCCCGCTGGACCCCCAGGGACTTTTGGCCAGCTTGGGGGGGCCTCCTGACCCCCACAAGACTTGCCAAAAGTCCAGCGGGGGTCCAGAACGACCTCCTGCAGTCGAATCGTGTTGGTCTATGGCCGCCGCCATTTTGCGCCGCCATTTTGAAAAATGGCGCCGGCTGAAGACAACACGATTCAATTGCAGGAGGCCGTTCCTGACCGCTGCCGTTCCGGACCGCCGCTGGACCCCCAGGTAATTTAAGGCATTTGAGGGTGGGGGGTTCGGGAGGGTGGGGGATTTAATTTAAAGGGTCGGGGTGGGTTTTAGGGGGTTTTAGTGTGCCGGCTCACGATTTTCATGATACTTTAAACACCCAAATGGCAACAATATGATTCCCTCCCCCTCCCAGCCGAAATCGATCATTAAGACGATCGAGGACACGATTCACATCTCTAGTATTTATCAAGATCATCTTTCCATGTACACAGCCTCCAGTAGTACTGTCCAGGTCTCCGATGATTAAGAGGACCCCATTGGCATCTCATTCCTAGGTTTCTTCCTCCTTTTCCCCCTGGATGATGAGGGAGGTAGATTTCTCTCTGAAGCTACCCACCAGCATCTTCTTCAGGCCTCTCTCCAAAGGTGCGAATCAAAGATATCATCATCTTCTTGCCTATTGGTGGATTTATTCAACTTCAGCTGTCCCTGGGTCAATACATTCTTGAATATAAGTTAAGTGATATTTTCTGTTTTCAAAAGTGAAATCAAATGCAAATGGGAAGTCCCGTCTATAGCATGTATTTCTTTTTACAGCCACAAGGTGAGGGGTTTAACTTCTTTTCATTTAGTTAGCATTTGCTGAACCAGGTCAGGGAAGATTTTTTATTTGACTACCCTTGAACACAATACATTCTTTCACATCTGACAATTGTCATCATTTTCTGCTTGTCCAGAAAAGAGTGAAAGTATGCTATTATAGCTCTTGGATGCAAAGTTGCATTCTCTTTGCGCCTGCTAATGTGATGAGCTCATTCAAACTTGATAGGGCCCAGATTCTCAGTGCCAAGAATCTGGTTGCAAATATCCAACACGTTTTGTGTAGAGTCTCCTGTTCTTCCTTATCTGGGACTCCCAAATTCCTGATGCTTGCTCTCCTCTGCCTATTCTCCATGTCTTCTTGTTTGTCTCTCAGTTTGCAATCATTCTTTTCCAGGGATATAATTTTCTTGAAAAAAAACAAGCCATGCCATCAATTTGCTCTCCCATGTGAGTCTCAGAGATCTCAAATCTTTTCTTTAGGTCTGTAATAAATTTCTGCATTGCAGCAGTTGTAGTCACGACCTCCAAGAGCATTAGTTTGATCTCCTGAATAAGTATTGCCAAATTAACTAGTCCAGTGGAGCATCCACATCTGTTCCTGGGTTTGTCGGAGCTGGATTAATAGGAGCTGTTTCCTCCATTCCTTCTTGGCTGCTATCCACAACTACAAGAGTTCTGGTATATTTCGCCAAGGCAGCTGCATAGCTTTTCTTCATAGTGGTGGTTATTAGCAACCTCCTTAGGCTCTGTCTAGCAAAGTCTTCCCCAGAAAGATGGGAAAAGAAATGAAGAAGCGATATAGGGCTGAGGAGTTTGTAGCTCTTGGAAAAAAGGCTCAAAAACCAGCATACTGAGAGTAGAGACTCAAGGATCCGTAAAATTAGCTATGTTGTTTTCTGATCTGCAGAAACAATGTCTTAAGAGAGAAATCAAGTTAAGTCAGAGGTTAGGACAGTACATTGGGGTAGTACATATCACTCTCTGAGAAATGATTTTTTGTCTATCCCACCTACCACTCCTGGCAACCCTATGCAAATACTGATTGTGTGGCTCTTAAGCTGTTTACATTAAAGATTGAATGTCATATGCCCCCCACATGTTCAAGAGCATTTTCAGGGTAGCTGATCTGCTTGTAGCCCAGATTGGATCATTTGTTAAGTGCTGCAGTTCCCTTCGGAAGTACTGGTGCCTTTAAATTTATTTCCAGTGTTTAGGCCTCTATGCTACCTCCTGGTGTTAGCATCAGGAGTGCACCTGCTAGCTTTAATCGTTTCTTGGGTCCCGAACTGCACAAATTACCTCACAAGAAGCCAAAAAAGCAGTAGGTCCTCAGCCTCTGCATCATCTCATACTGTTTATAAGGCTTTGATAGCCTGATGGTCACAACCATGAGGGACCGCAGCTCACAACTAATCCACTGAGGTTCTCATGGGAAGCCCAGTGCAGCAAGGAGATCCTCCAGTTAAGCTACTGCCCAATTCAAAGAAAAACAAAAACTTAAGGTAGGATGTGCTAATATTACACAGAAATCACCACATTTGGGAGCAGAAAACTTTGAGCTTCCATGGATTTATGGGGAGGGAGAGGAGATCAGGGACTATGCTGCCATAGTCTGGCACTCTAGCATCCTCTCAAATGTTCATTTCTGATATGTGCCAGTCAATGGGTATAAGGATCTCTAGAGAGATATTGAACTCTGCTTCTAGGCTGGAGAGGAGTAAGGAGAGGCCAGCAGGACCTCCGAGATTGAAGAACTATAGAATTTGATCTCCAGAGAGTTGTCTGTAAACAGAGAAAATGCTGTAAAAACTTGCTTCAGGCGAAAGCTTAATAATTGGACTGTAATAAAACCCAAATAATAGACCCAGAAGCACACAGAAATAAAATGAACCCTATTAGGAACCAGTTCTCCATGGATAACTTTTACTTCTGAGGTTCAGGCTTCCCTTCTTCAGCCCCTTTTAACTGCACTGATAATCTCCATAATCACACTGAGAGGCAATATGGTTTCCAACTTCTTTACCAATAGTTGATAAATTGATTGATTCTTTACAGCATTTAGTTGTTAAATAAAGTTGATGAACAATAATAAAGAACATAGATTAATAAATTTGTGACATCACTTTTCTAGTAAAGTCTTTGATTTTTATCTCCTTCTCCTTTGCAATTACTCAGATTGAAGAAAGCATAATCCTTCTTCCAGATCCCCAATTTATTTTAAGCTTCTCCCCACTGTAGAATGATTAGAATTTAGTCTTTAACTCGTCAGAATACAAGACCAATTTCTCCTACCTCTCCTGCACTCTTCTTAAGTATCTTAAATTTCCTTCTGGAAACGCCAGGTCGGCGCTTTCCTCCCACATGTTTTTTCTGCTGACCCCTTGGGTCAGCAGAAAAAAACCTCTTGAATAATACCTTTAACTCTTTCCCTCTAGTAATGGATGGGAATCCACTCCTCATAAATGAAATCTCTACTCCTCAGGCTCTTCCTTGGCGAAAGACACCTCTTCTTCCCAATGACTTGGAAACTGGGTTTCTGGTACCAAGGACACTCAGTCCCAAAGGAACAAAAATGTAAAACTCTGACTCAAAGGAAAAAAGCAAATAAGAGACAGGAGAGGTGGAAAAATACCTTATCTCTCCAAAATAAGAAGATAGTTACTGAAGAAAAAAACAACTCCAAGTTGAAACTTCTCTGCTTCGGGTTACTGACTAATCAATCCACCAGAGGTGAGATAGAAAGCAGCAGAATCAATCTTCCCTAATCTCCAGGGCCGGTGCAAGGGTATTAGGTGCCCTAGGCGAAACGTCAGCTATGCCGCCCCCCCCCCCCCCGCACAATTAACTTACATTGTGCATTAATGAAAATAATGAAGTCTGTATTTATAACAGAACACTTATTTGACATTTTTATGCCATGTAAACCATTGAGATGATTTGTCTTATCGACGGTATAGAAACTTTTATAAATAAATAAATAAAAATAAATAAAATAAACATAAACCAAAGCTATACTTGTTGCTCAAACAAAAAAAGCAGACACATCACATAATATTAAATAATTAAAATGGCAGTCAATCAAGAAAAATAAACTTAAAAAGCCATCTTTACTTACCCCCTCCAGCAGCTCTCTTACTCCTCTTCCATGCAGGCTGTAGTACACAGCAGAAGCAGCAGTAGTGGCTAAGCTCTATACTCATGGTCCTCTTCCTTAAGGCCCATGTCTCTCACACACACACACACCATATCAGTCATGCCCCCATGACCAGTTTCTGTCTCTCACACACCAATCATCTCCCAAACAGTCTTTGACAAACACACACCAGTCACCTTCCTGAACAGTTTCTCTCATGCCATACACACACAGGCTTCCCACTCCCGTGTTCCACTTACATATATGGGCTTCTCACTCTCATAATCACTTTCTCTTTCTCACACACACTCACCAGTCTCTCACTCTCATGCTTGTTCTCTCCACATGCACAGGCTTCTCATTCCCATAATCACTTTCTTTCTCTCACACACATACACAAACACACACACCAGTCACCTGATCTCTCTCATGCATACACACACACAGGATTCCCACTCCCATGTTCTCTTTCAGATATACAGGCTTCTCACTCCCATGCTGTATCTCACACACTCCCAGCTTTCTCACTCCCATGCTCACTCTTTACATGCATAGGCTTCTCATTCCCATAATCACTTTCTTTCTCTCTCTCACATACACACAAACACACACCAGTCACCTGTTCTGTCTTACATATACAGGCTTCTCCCTCCCATGCTGTGTCTCACACACACCCAGGTTCTCACTCCCATGCTCACTTTCTTCACATGCACAGACTTCTCATTCCCATAATCACTTTCTCTCTGTTACACACACACACATACACCAGTCTCTCTCTCATTTCCATGCTCGCTCTCCAGGTGCACAGGCTTCTCATTCCCTGAATCACATTCTCTCTCTCTCACATTCACATACACACCAGTCACACCGTCACCTTACCAACCAGTCTCTCTCTCATACATGCACACACACACACACACACACAGGCTTCCCACTCCCATGCTCTCTCTCACATAATCAGGCTTCTCACTCCAATGCTTTCTTTCACATACACCCCCACAACACCAGGCTTCTTACTCCCATGCTTTCTCACATACCCAGAGTTCTCACTTCCATGCTTTTCTCTCTTTCACACACACACACACACACACACATCAGTCACATCCCTGACTGTCTCACACATCAGTCATCTCCTTGAGCAGTCACTTTCATTGTCTCTCACATATACACATACATCAGCTCTCTGACCAGTTTCTCTCAATCACACACACATGCTCTCGATCAAAATACATTCTCTCACTTACACACAGGCTCTCAATCACACACACATTCTCTCAATCACACACAGGCAGGCTGGCTGCTTCTCTCTCTTTCTCTCACTCACTTCCTCCCCCCCCCCAGCACAAATGGTAGCTGCAACAGCCTCCTCCTCCAGCCCCCGCAGGCCAAAAAGGAAGAATCCCATCAGCTGCGGGAGGCTCATGCTGCTGACTCCTTTCCCGATTACCGGCTGCTTCAATTGCTCGGGGGCCGATGCTGCTGTCGCCGCTATTTTTTTCATGCGGCACCGCTCTTTCTCCTTCCCGCGCATCACTTCCTGTTCCGGGTCGGGGGGGCGGGAGGAAGAAAAGGGCAGCCGCGGATGCCACAGCTTTTTTTTTTTTTTTGCACTGCTGCCGTTCCCGCTGGGCTTGAACGTGCTGATAGCCCGGCGGCAACGGCAGCAGGGAAGAAAGAGCAGCGGGAGAGACCGGGAGCACGCGAACCGCTGGGGGAGGTCAGATGGGTCTTTTGGGGCGGGCTGCCGGCAGCGGCTCTTTTATTTTTATCGGGGGGCGGCGGCTTAATGCAGCTCTTTTCATTTTACCGGGGCAGCGGCTGAGCGCGGCTCTCTTAATTTTACCGGGGCAGTGCCGCCCCGGGAAGCTGGCGCCCTAGGCGACCGCCTAGTTCGCCTAGTGCTTCCGCCGGCCCTGCTAATCTCTGATGTATCCTTACACAGGGACTCTTTCAATCCTTTGTGAAGGGGTACCAAAACTCTCACAGGAAAGGTTTCCAAAACATGGACTCCAACAAATGAATAATCCAAAATAGATCAGATAAAAATGCTGACCCAAAGGAAGGCAACTCAGAAATCCAACCAAAAGCCAGAGCTAAACTCCAAAGCAGAAATCTCAAACTAAAATTCACTAGTCTAACTGAAAATCCAACAAAAATCAATACCCTTAGATGGTGGCAAAGGTTTATATACTGCTAAAGCACATTATTCCTGCTCCCACATTGGTAGCCAAAACCCAAACCTCACTTCACTAAATCTCTCTGTATCTCTCCAGCTTGATAGTACATGCCTTTTGATAAGAAATTCAAAGGATCCTTATATAACTAACTGAGAGATGCAGTAGTGCTCTAATGTATATCTAATCACACGATATACACATGATAGAGCGATATCATGTAATATATGCAATATTTTAGGGATGTGAATCGTTTTCCATATCGTCTTAACGATAGAAATCGTGTGGCAGGGCAAGAAAATCGTCTTAGGCACGATTTTTTAGTTAAAAAATCGTTAAAAAATCGTTTTTTCCGATTAGTGCGCACTAACTCGAGTTAGTGCGCACTACCTGAAAATGATACAATTTGACACTTTTCAGGTCAGTTAAGGTCAGTTTAGGAATGAATATGTATTCCTATTGGCTGCCCTCTTATTTATTCATGTTACCAAGTTTCCTACTGACAGTATATGGGGGATGGGAAATGGAAACAGTTGGTAGCTTGACAAAACAAGTAATGTGATCAGTCAATGTGACTAGAACTTGTGCCCTAACCCTGATACCAGGGGTATTGTGATCTTCCTGCACACAGTGCCCTATCCCTATTAATACCAGGAGTGTTGTGATCTTCCTGCACACAGTGCCCTATCCCTAATACCAGGGGTGTTGTGATCTTCCTGCACACAGTGCCCTATTCCTGATACTGGGGGTGTTGTGATCTTCCTGCACACAGTGCCCTATTCCTGATACCGGGGGTGTTGTGATCTTCTTGCACACATCCCGATATCAGGGATAGGGCACTGCATGCAGGAAGATCACAACACTCCTGGTATTAATAGGGATAGGGCACTGCATGCAGGAAGATCACAACACCCCTGGAATCAGGGATAGGGCACTGTGTGCAGGAAGATCACAATACCCCGGAGGAGTGAGGGTCAGGCAGCTCCCCCCTGTCTGTGAAGCCAGCCTCTCACTAGTAATGCAGGGAGGGAGCTGTCTCAGACTTCACCATCCTCCCCCCCCCCCCCCTTACCCACACACCATTCACTAGCTGGGACATGGGGGAAGTCAGGAGTGAGGGTCAGGCAGCTCCCCCCTGTCTGTGAAGCCAGCCTCTCACTAGTAATGCAGGGAGGGAGCTGTCTCAGACTTCACCATCCACCCCCCCCCCCCTCACCCACACACCATTCACTAGCTGGGACATGGGGGAAGTCAGGAGTGAGGGACAGGCAGCTCCCCCCTGTCTGTGAAGCCAGCCTCTCACTAGTAATGCAGGGAGGGAGCTGTCTCAGACTTCACCATCCTCCCCCCCCCCTCACCCACACACCATTCACTAGCTGGGACATGGGGGAAGTCAGGAGTGAGGGTCAGGCAGCTCCCCCCTGTCTGCGAAGCCAGCCTCTCACTAGTAATGCAGGGAGGGAGCTGTCTCAGACTTCACCATCCTCCCCCCCCCCCTCACCCACACACCATTCACTAGCTGGGACATGGGGGAAGTCAGGAGTGAGGGTCAGGCAGCTCCCCCCTGTCTGCGAAGCCAGCCTCTCACTAGTAATGCAGGGAGGGAGCTGTCTCAGACTTCACCATCCTCCCCCCCCCCCCTCACCCACACACCATTCACTAGCTGGGACATGGGGGAAGTCAGGAGTGAGGGTCAGGCAGCTCCCCCCTGTCTGTGAAGCCAGCCTCTCACTAGTAATGCAGGGAGGGAGCTGTCTCAGACTTCACCATCCTCCCCCCCCCCCCTCACCCACACACCATTCACTAGCTGGGACATGGGGGAAGTCAGGAGTGAGGGTCAGGCAGCTCCCCCCTGTCTGTGAAGCCAGCCTCTCACTAGTAATGCAGGGAGGGAGCTGTCTCAGACTTCACCATCCACCCCCCCCCTCACCCACACACCATTCACTAGCTGGGACATGGGGGAAGTCAGGAGTGAGGGACAGGCAGCTCCCCCCTGTCTGTGAAGCCAGCCTCTCACTAGTAATGCAGGGAGGGAGCTGTCTCAGACTTCACCATCCTCCCCCCCCCCCCTCACCCACACACCATTCACTAGCTGGGACATGGGGGAAGTCAGGAGTGAGGGTCAGGCAGCTCCCCCCTGTCTGTGAAGCCAGCCTCTCACTAGTAATGCAGGGAGGGAGCTGTCTCAGACTTCACCATCCTCCCCCCCCCCCCCTCACCCACACACCATTCACTAGCTGGGACATGGGGGAAGTCAGGAGTGAGGGTCAGGCAGCTCCCCCCTGTCTGCGAAGCCAGCCTCTCACTAGTAATGCAGGGAGGGAGCTGTCTCAGACTTCACCATCCTCCCCCCCCCCTCACCCACACACCATTCACTAGCTGGGACATGGGGGAAGTCAGGAGTGAGGGTCAGGCAGCTCCCCCCTGTCTGTGAAGCCAGCCTCTCACTAGTAATGCAGGGAGGGAGCTGTCTCAGACTTCACCATCCTCCCCCCCCCCTCACCCACACACCATTCACTAGCTGGGACATGGGGGAAGTCAGGAGTGAGGGTCAGGCAGCTCCCCCCTGTCTGCGAAGCCAGCCTCTCACTAGTAATGCAGGGAGGGAGCTGTCTCAGACTTCACCATCCTCCCCCCCCCCCCCCCCACCCACACACCATTCACTAGCTGGGACATGGGGGAAGTCAGGAGTGAGGGTCAGGCAGCTCCCCCCTGTCTGCGAAGCCAGCCTCTCACTAGTAATGCAGGGAGGGAGCTGTCTCAGACTTCACCATCCTCCTCCCCCCCCCCCTCACCCACACACCATTCACTAGCTGGGACATGGGGGAAGTCAGGAGTGAGGGTCAGGCAGCTCCCCCCTGTCTGTGAAGCCAGCCTCTCACTAGTAATGCAGGGAGGGAGCTGTCTCAGACTTCACCATCCACCCCCCCCCCTCACCCACACACCATTCACTAGCTGGGACATGGGGGAAGTCAGGAGTGAGGGACAGGCAGCTCCCCCCTGTCTGTGAAGCCAGCCTCTCACTAGTAATGCAGGGAGGGAGCTGTCTCAGACTTCACCATCCTCCCCCCCCCTCACCCACACACCATTCACTAGCTGGGACATGGGGGAAGTCAGGAGTGAGGGTCAGGCAGCTCCCCCCTGTCTGTGAAGCCAGCCTCTCACTAGTAATGCTGGGAGGGATCTGTCTCAGACTTCACCATCCTCCCCCCCCCCCCTCACCCACACACCATTCACTAGCTGGGACATGGGGGAAGTCAGGAGTGAGGGTCAGGCAGTTCCCCCCTGTCTGTGAAGCCAGCCTCTCACTAGTAATGCAGGGAGGGAGCTGTCTCAGACTTCACCATCCACCCCCCCCCCCCCCCCCCCCACCCACCACACCATTCACTAGCTGGGACATGGGGGAAGTCAGGAGTGAGGGACAGGCAACTCCCCCCTGTCTGTGAAGCCAGCCTCTCACTAGTAATGCAGGGAGGGAGCTGTCTCAGACTTCACCATCCTCCCCCCCCCCCCCTCACCCACACACCATTCACTAGCTGGGACATGGGGGAAGTCAGGAGTGAGGGTCAGGCAGCTCCCCCCTGTCTGTGAAGCCAGCCTCTCACTAGTAATGCAGGGAGGGAGCTGTCTCAGACTTCACCATCCTCCCCCCCCCCCTCACCCACACACCATTCACTAGCTGGGACATGGGGGAAGTCAGGAGTGAGGGTCAGGCAGCTCCCCCCTGTCTGTGAAGGCAGCCTCTCACTAGTAATGCAGGGAGGGAGCTGTCTCAGACTTCACCATCCTCCCCCCCCCCCCCCTCACCCACACACCATTCACTAGCTGGGACATGGGGGAAGTCAGGAGTGAGGGTCAGGCAGCTCCCCCCTGTCTGTGAAGCCAGCCTCTCACTAGTAATGCAGGGAGGGAGCTGTCTCAGACTTCACCATCCTCCCCCCCCCCTCACCCACACACCATTCACTAGCTGGGACATGGGGGAAGTCAGGAGTGAGGGTCAGGCAGCTCCCCCCTGTCTGTGAAGCCAGCCTCTCACTAGTAATGCAGGGAGGGAGCTGTCTCAGACTTCACCATCCTCCCCCCCCCCCCTCACCCACACACCATTCACTAGCTGGGACATGGGGGAAGTCAGGAGTGAGGGTCAGGCAGCTCCCCCCTGTCTGTGAAGCCAGCCTCTCACTAGTAATGCAAGGAGGGAGCTGTCTCAGACTTCACCATCCTCCCCCCCCCCTCACCCACACACCATTCACTAGCTGGGACATGGGGGAAGTCAGGAGTGAGGGTCAGGCAGCTCCCCCCTGTCTGTGAAGCCAGCCTCTCACTAGTAATGCAGGGAGGGAGCTGTCTCAGACTTCACCATCCTCCCCCCCCCCCCCCTCACCCACACACCATTCACTAGCTGGGACATGGGGGAAGTCAGGAGTGAGGGTCAGGCAGCTCCCCCCTGTCTGTGAAGCCAGCCTCTCACTAGTAATGCAGGGAGGGAGCTGTCTCAGACTTCACCATCCTCCCCCCCCCCCCCTCACCCACACACCATTCACTAGCTGGGACATGGGGGAAGTCAGGAGTGAGGGTCAGGCAGCTCCCCCCTGTCTGTGAAGCCAGCCTCTCACTAGTAATGCAGGGAGGGAGCTGTCTCAGACTGGTATCAGGGTTAGGGCACTGTGTGCAGGAAGATCACAACACTCCTGGTATTAATAGGGATAGGGCACTGTAAGAGATGACTGTAGTAGATTGAATAAAGATCTGATGTTTCTGCTCTCCTCACACCAAACAAAAACAACACACAAGCAGAGAAGCCCTTCTTACAAAGCTGAGCTAGTGAGTTAAGTAGGAGGAAAAGTAAACATACTGGTGCCAGTGTGGCTACTTAAAAAATACACTTACCAACAATCAATTACATATATTTGAACTGTGTACAGTTCCAGCCAGGACCACCTTTCTAAAATGCACAGTGATTGGCAAATTCAACATGCACTAGCATTTCAGGTGCCTGCTAACAAAAATAATAAACAAACAAGTTCTAGTCACGTGAGTGCTGATCATTACATTACTTTTTTTGTCAAGCTTCCAACTGTTTCCATTTCACATCCCCCCAACCATATTGGTAACATCAATAGATAAGAGCACAGCCAGCCAATAGGAATACATACATACATATTCATTCCTAAGTGACCTTTACTGACCTGGGAAATGTGAACACTTTGTTTCATTTTCTGTTGGTGTTCGTTAGTTTCCAGTTCCATTTCCCATCCCCCCAACCATCACCTCAGTGGTAACCTTGGTAATATCAATAGATAAGAGGGCAGCCAGCCAATAGGAACACATATTCATTCCTAACTGACCTTCAGTGACCTGGAAAGTGTTTATTTGTATCATTTTCAGTTAGTGCGCACTAAATCGAGTTAGTGCGCACTAACGGGGAGTTAGTGCGCACTAACACGATTTAACGATTTTTAACGATAAATCGTTAGAATTTCTATTGTATCGTGTTCTATAACGATTTAAGACGATATAAACATTATCGGACGATAATTTTAATCGTTGAAAAACGATTCACATCCCTACAATATTTTGCCTAGTGGTTAGAGCAGTGGGCTACAAACCAGGAGACCAGGGTTTGAGTCCCGCTATTGCTCCTTGTGACCTTGGGCAAGTCACTTTACCCTCCATTGCCTCAGGTACAAACTTAGGTAATGCATGAATAATGCAAATGCATGCAAAGAAAGTAACTAATAGGCAATTTTATGCAAATATTTGATCATGGCCGACAAAGAAGGCGGTCAGCTGCGATAAAATATCTACACCCATTTGAAAAGTGGCAAATGTGAGGTAGGAGGCCCTGAGGGTCCCGAGGCTCCCATCTCACATTTAAAGAGCCATAAAAAAAATAGTTGCACGCCAAAATGAGGAAGTTGAGTGGGGCAAGATCAAGTCGGTGACACTTTGAAAAATAGTGCCAATCGGGATGGGTGCAAGGGGACGCCCCAGCCCCGATGCGGGACTCAGTACTTTATTTAAAGGTTCAGGGGGTGCAGTGGGAAGTGGGGAAGGGGGGAGGCCAGGACCCAGTACCCTCTTCTTTGGATTTTTACTTTCAGAGGGGTGGGGGACTGGGACCCTATTTGAATTTGTGACATCTTTGGTGGGGAAGAGGGGCAGAGGGGAGGGCATTAATTTAATGCTGTCCTTTGGAGGGATGGGGAGGCCTGGACCCTATTTTATTGATTTGGACTTTTCGGGGGGAGGGAGGCCAGGGCCATTGCTGCATAGGCTCATTTTTCTATTTTTTTACTTTTGGGGAGTTGGGGCCATCTCGAGTGGTGGCCCCGTGTTAAGCCAGGGGTCAGCACAGATCTCTACTCATCTTTCTCATTTTGGTGCTCAATGTTTTTTTGGAGGAGCCAGCAGCCTTTTAAGGTGATGGCAGACCCTTGAAGTTGGGGCTGCCATCGTATTAAAGAGCCAGTAGGCACATTATTTTGTCCCACGATGTTTGGCTTCAAAGCAAAACAATGCACTATAGAGCTGCAATGTTTTTCGGGGGAGGGGCCCCACTATCACAGCGACACCCCCCCCCCCCCCACATGTGATAGTGGGGCACCTCCCGTGAAAAAATATTGTGGCTCAGTGGCTCTAGGTCTATGGTTCTCCTCTTTATTCACTTGCACCATCTGCGGTGTCTTACCTTCAAGTTAGCCAAATGAGCCTGTCTGATTTCTAAAGGTTCACTAGAATATGGGATATTTGGGCTACTTTTCATCTGAGTCCCAAAAATCCTGATGACTCACTTTGGATCTTGGAGCTGATCCAGAAGTGTTAAATAACAAGGTAACTCTCTTATTGTTTTGACACCTTGGGTTTCAGAAGCAGTGGCACTGCTTAGTGTAAGCAAAAGCTTCCTATGCATTTACCCAGACTGCATAGTTCTCCAGGGCTGAACCTGGGAACCACTTTCATTTCAGACCATTCTTAACCATCTTGTAAGAAGTACTTGTATTGAAGATTTCCTGCCTACTAGTTTTGGATGCAGTGTGCAAAGACTGTGGCTTTGTTTGAAGTTTTGATATTCTGCTTGAGTTTTGGATGTACAGGAACCTCTTGGGAACCTCAAGACTGTGTGGCCTTTTTTTTTTTTTTTTTTAACAGCACAGAGTGAGATCCTAGTGTCTCCCACAAGTAGGACATTAAACATCTGTTTCTCTGCTATAAAAAAAAGAGCCCTCACACCCATCTCCGATCCCTGACATCTACCTGGCTACATTCCTTTTTTGTATTTTTTTTGATTTGCAACAAAAGTGCTCTGGGAGTCATTTCCTGTTTTAACTCTGAATCACCATGCTAGCTTCTTTGTGTTTCCTGTTATAAAGGTTGTAGTAATGACTCATTGTTATATAGACTCCATGCAATTGTATGTTTTGGCTCCCACTCTCAAGCCTCTTGTAGGAAAAAAATATCAATGTCAGTGGGAGGCAGGCAGCAAGTGCCAGCTGGGGCTGCTACCATGGATGAGTACACAGGAGACAGGCAGCTCTTACAGGAAAGGTCCAGAAGCAACCAAGGAAGGCTGTAAAGGTAATATCTGTGTAGTCTGAGGTGGAAGGATGACATTAGAAGTGGTGGCAGCATCAGCGGGAGTGGGAGGAAGCTCCAACAACAAGATGAGGTGGGGTGGAGATAGAGGGGCAGTGGCACATCACAGCAGTGTGGTGTGGAAGAATGGTGCTAGTGATAGCAGCCCAGGGAGGGGAAGAAGGATCTAAGACAAGGCCCTATTGGTGTCCCCGTGAAGGTATGGCTTTGTAGAAGGGTCATGCACTTGGAGCAGGAGAAAGGAATGCATCTTGTCTGCTACAGCGCCTCCACATGGGGCTTCTGACATGGGCTGATCCTCCTGAAATAAAAGTAGGTGCCCTCTAGTGGTCTGGGTGGATTCTGAATTTGCTTTTGAGAAGGAAGGAGCTCTTCTATTCCGTTCCTGTTAATTCGTAAAAGTAAAGCCCTGAGCCTTAGGGTAAGGAGCCCTAGAAGAAGTGGGAAGGAGATGTTTTTCATCTTAAACTCATGCCCTGTGAGTAGCAGATTTATTCCTAAGTGGCTTTTGAGTACCTTTTTTCTGATAGACAGATTTTGTTTTGGGAGGAAGTTTCCAGCCAAAGGAACTGCTTTTTAGTGGTGGATGTCCCCTAATCCAGGGAATGATATTGCTCAACCATAAAGTGAAAGAAAAGAAGGGGATACAAAATAGGTTTCAAAGTCTGTGAGGAAAGAGGAGGAGCTATCACCTGCCAGGTACTCGTTAGTTGCTAGCCGTGACGGTGTCATTAAAGTTATTTTGGAACACCAGCACTGTCCCTAGAGTCATCACCGGCATTTTCATTAAAGGACAGAAAACTGACTCCTAGGGACTGGGAGGTGATCTTTCTCCCTCTCCCTCGATGGACGACCCTGCACTAGGGAAGACAGATGAAAGCGATTGTAGAACCATAGATTTAGCCCTGGTATTCAATGCGTACTAAGTAAATTAGCCGGATAAGACTTATCCAGCTAACTTACACATGATATTCAGCAGCATATGACCAGTGACCAGTTAATACTGTATAGCAATTTGAGGGTTATTCTGAATACTATAGTTAAAGCAGGTGAATGTAATCCAACATAAAAATGAGCCTGTTTGAGCTGTTGCTGATTTTCTGTGTGAGCTGGTGTTAAATTCCTTGAGGTTCACAGTGACAGGTGAAAGAGGAACAGAACACATGGGGGAATCTTATGTTGCTGTTGTGTGAAACTTTCCATGCTGAAGCTGTTGTCAACTCTATTTTCTGTTTTGCGAACGATCAGTAAAATATTTTCTTATTTCACTAGTTTCTCCCATAAGGTGTTTTTCCTGGGGAGCCTGTGTAGAAAGTCTGGCATTGAGTCCCTGACAATTAAATAAAAGAACACAGAGTACTAGAGGTAGCGGTATACTTCACTAGAAACGCTGTCTGATAAACACAGGAAGGAATCAGTGAGGATTTACCAGCACACGAAGGGAAAGAAACAACAGAATTTGCAAAAAAAAAAAAGAAAAAGAAAAAGAAAAAAACGCTTTAAACAGGAAAAACCAATTGGCAAAAGCACAAAATATAGGAAATATAGAGTTGCTTCAGAAACTTTGCATGGATTAAAACCTAATTCAGGAATGGCTAAGGAGAGGTGAGTTTAAATCTCAGGATGAGAGGTTGATAATTGCAGCATAGGATAGTTCACTGCCAGCACAGAAAAAATGCTAAAAATAATAAACACAGATTCTGTAAAAGAGAACTAGAAACGGTTGCACACCTCATTGCTGGATGTCAAGTACTGATACCAGAAAGCCATTATACAGAAAGGCATAATATGGTGTCAAGGCTCATCCACTGTAAATTGTGTACACACTGTCACATCATTGTACCAGAAAAGCACTGGGATCATGACTATGAGTGATTTGTAGAGAATGAAGAAGTTGTGATCACCTGGGACATTCCTGTTCCAACAGATAAAAAGCTTGATGCAAGAAAACCAATTATTGTGGTAAAGGAGAACAGCACAAGGACAGCATTGCTGATGGAAGTGTCCCTGCCAAGTGGCTATTCCATGGATCATGTGGAGAGGGAGAAGAACCTCAAGTATCAAATAATCAATCAGATACCAAGAAAATGAGGCAGAAAGATACAGAAATTGTTCCAGTTGCATTGGGTGCCACTGGCTTGATTAGAAAGAGGTTTCAGGCGCACTTAGACAGGTTACCTGTGCATAAATCACTCTATGAACTCTAGAAGGAAGATCTCTTTGGCACAATGCAAGCAGTAAGCACTGCTAAGCAGGGCATTAGCAGTAAATCTGAGAGCCTGAGATCAGATTCATTATACCCTGGGGCTTACAAGTGAGATTCATTCCTGTCAAGGTATGTGCAAAATTAACCTATTTAGAAGTCCATTACCTGCTATTAATTAAGTTGACTTAGAAAATAGCCACTGCTATTACTAGCAACGATAACATGGAATAGACTTAGTTTTTAGGTACTTGCCAGGTTCTTATGGCCTGGATTGGCCACTGTTGGAAACAGGATGCTGGGCTTGATGGACCCTTGGTCTGACCCAGTATGGCATGTTCTTATGTTCTTAGAAACATTACCCCAGATCTGACAGCCAGAACTGACATGACTAGGATTAATACTAGGAAGAATACTTCTCTTCTTAAAGGGGGAACCATGCAATGTCCCAAATAACCTGCCTACCTACAACATATAAACTGTACAATGGGATAGATGCAGAGAGAATAAAACTAATAAATAAATAAATATAATCATATCAACTCCAACATCATGGCGATAGCACAGAAAAGCAACAAGAGGAGATCAGCATCTCACACTGATGAATCCTCAACTGCCTTGAATTGTACAAGATAAACCCAGGCTTGACAGAGTACATCAGGTTCACCATGAAGCTGTGGCAAACTAAACTCCATTTGAACTACAAAGAGGGTCAATATGTTATTCCTAAAAATCAGGATCCAGCAAAGAATATTTCAGGGTGGTTCCCTATTACCACTTTTGTTCTGTCTGGTACTAAATCCACTGGGGTAGATTTTAAAAAATTGCGCTATCGCGTACTTTTGTTCGCGCACCAGGCGCGAACAAAAGTACGCTGATTTTATAAGATCCGGGGTCGGCGCGCGCAAGGGGGTGCACATTTGTGCAACCTGCGCACGCCAAGCCCAGCGCGTGCTGCCTGTTCCCTCCAAGGCCGCTCCGATTTCGGAGCGGCCTTGGAGGGAACTTTCCTTCGCCCTCCCCCCACCTTCCCCTCCCTAACCCACCCCCCCCGGCCCTATCTAAACCCCCCCTTACCTTTGTTGGCAGATTTACACCTGCTAAAAGCAGATGTAAATCTGCGCGTGCCAGCGGGCTGCTGGCGCGCCGTCACCCGACCCGGGGGCTGGTCCGGAGGCCTCGACCACGCCCCCGGGCCGGCACCACGCCCCCGGGCCCGCCCCCGAAACGCCGCTTCGTTTCGGGAACACCCCTGACACGCCCCCTCCCCGCCCCTTTGACAAAGCCCCGGGACTTACGCGCGTCCCGGGGCTCTGTGCGCGCCGGTGGCCTATGCAAAATAGGCGCGCCGGCATGCGCAGGGCATTTAAAATCCGCCCCACTGAGTACACTTATTAACTCACTGAGCTGGGACTTAGCCTTGATCCTAGAGAAATAAATGATCCACAGATAACATTGCACCTGCTATTTGGAGATAATCTGTAGCTTTACAGTTCTTGTGATAATCATTTTGAATAGTGAAAAACGTCTTAGCTGACATGAGGATGACATTTAGCTTTCATAAATGTGTAAAGGTGACCTTCAGTGTATTTACTTATTTAGTTAGTTTTTATTCTGCTTTTCAGCCATTTCAAAGTGGATTACATTCAGATACTGTTAAAATAAATATATTTTATAACCCGTGTGTATAAGATATGCATGTATTGTATGTTATATTAAACAAAACCAAAAATATATCCTTGATTTAAGATTGTAATGTAAAAAAAACTCAAACAGGAAGGTATGTATAATTTTGTTGAAGTAGATGAAGATTGAACAAGACAGCAAAATATTTTGAAAGAAAAGATCAGCAACGAGAAGACTGAAAATAACAGGACAGAATAAAACAACAAGACGCTAATCAGCATGGCGTCCCTGTACTGTCATACAACTTTGGAATGATGGATTCACCTAAAAAAAAATCTCGACCATTTGAAAATAAACTAAAACCTCCTCCTTGCCCACTAGCTAGTCTATGAGCACTAGTGTGTGCCAAGACTGGTCATCCCAAGAGTTAAAGGAATTGTGGGTCATGGAAATTAGATTATTCACACAGAGCTACTTACATCTTGTATTTGGTGCACACAAAAGTTTCCTGAAAATGTACATGCATACTTTTCAATTTTTCAAGGTATTCATGTAAATCTAAGCCTTGCCCCAACTCCACCACCAGGAAAGCCTCCTCTCAGTTTGGGTAAACTTATGCACGAACATGATCTATGCACTGAAGTCTACCCACATACTGGGAGGTCTATTTTGTAAAAGGCCACTTCTGTGAATAAAACAGATCTATGCGCAGTTATCCCTCTGAAAATGGCCTCCTTAATGGCATCAACAGATCTAAATGTTCAAAAAAATATTAAAATACCAACGTAAATAGTCCCAAATAAGTTCCTTCATCAAACCTGAACATGAAAGAAGCAGTGACATTAACAAAATAAGAGAAAATATTATTTAAACATCTGGACCAGAAAAACAAGTGGCAAATTGTCAGGGTCAATGGGATTTGAAGTAGGTGACCCTGAGATTTCTAGGCTGTGAACCTGCTGCAGAGTTGCAAATGATGCTGGCTTTCCTAGGAGTTCTACTATATTTATCCTGATTTCTGGGAGAGTCAGACACGCTCAGACAGGTATCCGATTGGACCAGCACTTATTCGCAGCAGTATATAAGGCATGCTCAGAGGACAAACAGTGCTGATTCAACAGCCATCTTGGCATTTGCCCTGTACAAGTGCTACCTGTTTTTTTTTCCTGATTTCCAAGCCTTGCCATGTATTTGTGTCTGAGAGGGTCTGCTGTTTTTGATTTCGGTTTAATATATTTGTGTTCCAGGATCCCTGGACTTGTATTTATGTACAACCTGCTTTATAGTTCAGTCTCCAGTGTCCTGCTTGTGTCTGGATCCAGTGCTCCTGTCCCATGTGTTTTTCACTGCTGATTCTTCTTCTCCTGACCTTGCCACCATGTCTCCACCCTGCCTTCCCCTTCAGGGCACCCCTGATTGCCAAGCCCAGATACCCGGACACAAATGTGCAAAAAGAACAGGAAATATAAAGTTACTTCAACCACTATATACAGACCAACAGCTGACACAGGAACGAATAAAGAAATGTGAACTTAAGATTGAAAACTGAAGCCCAGGACTGTGGACTATGCACAGGCGGTTCACAACAAGCATAGAAAAAAACTAGTAAAACAGACTGAAGTAGATTCTGTAGCACAGAACTGGAGAGGATTTTCCCCCCATGTCATGTTTGGATGAGATGTCCTGATGACAGAAGGTTTTTTTTTATACAGAAAGATGCAATAATGTAGTATGATTCAGCTACCAGAAATTGTGTGAATACTATTACATTATGGTATCGGAGAAACATTGGAATCTTGACCCTGACAGAATTGCAGAGAATGAAAAAGTTGAGCTCACATGGGACACTCCAATATCAGCTGATAAAACGCATGATGCTACAGAACTAGACCCAGGGGTAAAGGACAAAAATACAAAAACAGCATTGCTAATTGAATTATTAGTGCCAAGTGACTATTCTGTATTGTTTATGGAGAGATAGAAGATCATCAGGTACCAAGAGATTCAATCAGAGGCCAGGAAAATGCAGCAGACAGATACAGGAATAAGTCCTAATTATCTCAGGTGCCACTAGTTTAATTGAAAAAAAAGATGAAGCTACTGTATATAAATATATGAAATGTGGCAGTTTTAAGGTTCTCAGTCAAGTATTTTAATTAAAGACAGAGATACACCAAACCCACACAAAAAAAAAATACCCTCAGATATTTCCTATAAAAATAAGTGTTTGCCTTTATAAACTCAGCTTCTACAGATGTACAAGAATAATCTTAGCAGCAAGGTGAGACATGGACTTTGCTACAAAGCACTCAAAGAAGAAAATAAGCTCAGATTCAGACCTGACTGACCACAGGATAGTGAACGCCAGTCCCAGAGTTGCCATAAATAGGTCGGGTCAGTTATTGAATCAAAGGTCTTACGCAAAAAAAAAAGGGTAATGTACATATTAAGGGCCTCCTGTGCATGCTAAAACTAACAAGCTATGCAGAAAGGTTTTGCTAGGCACATGAAAGGAGTTCTTTGTAAAAAGACATTAGCCTGAGCATGTGAAAATTTGCTGGCCCTTTATGCAAATGAAGGAATGTCAAATGCAAATGAGAGGTTACTGAGTTTGCACAATAATATGGAATGCTCCCCCTCAACATATTTAGCATCTGCTTGCTAACAGGATGCTAGTTACTGACTGCTAGGACCTGGTATTAATTTTAGCTGAGCCTGTAATATTTACAGGGGGGTGGGTTGTGAAATAGCATGGTCTCACTAACCTGAGCGTTCTCACTTCTTTATTTCTTTTGACTCCTCCTGCTGGCTTCCAAGGGCTACACAAGTAAGCCTGCCGCATGGGGTTTACTTGTCAGTGCAGAGGGATGAAGTGGGAGACTTGCCACTCTCCAGGAGAGGAAGTCAGACCAAAAACATATGCACTCAGATGTCTGCCAAAGTGGCAGATGATACAAAGAGTAGAAGGAAAGCTCAACCTGCCAGACAGACCCAGCTCTTCACTATTTTGCAAGAAAGGATTTTTCTGTGCTTATTCCATGCCCTCTTTAACACTTGGGATAAGGATAACAAACCCTTATTTACAAAAAAGTGAAGGGATTGCAGAAGAATTAGCACCTGGGTCTGTCTGGCAGGTTGCATTTCCTTCCTCCTCTTTCTCTGTTGACATTTAAATGTCATTCCATGACAGCTTGTGTGTGTGTGTGTGTGTGCGGATGTGTGTGTGTGAGTGAGTGTGTGTGTGTGAGTGAGTGTGTGTGTGTGTGTGTGTGTGTGTGAGTGAGTGAGTGTGTGTGTGTATGTGTGTGTGTGTGTGTGTGTGTGTGTGTGTGTAGGGAAGGCGGGGGCAGGGGGGAGGACGCTAGCCTCAATCCCTAGCTAATCACAAAAGCAGGGGGCTTCCCATGTAAATGGATCTCCAACAGGCAAAAACCTACCCAATTAGCCCCCTCAGTCCTTTCCCATCCCCCCAAAATATATAAAGAATACTTTCACTAGGCACCAGCAGGAGAGGGGAGACATGGAGAAGAGAAAGAGAGAGAGAGAAGGTAGAGGACAGAGAAGACATACTGACACACGCTTGTACAAAAACAAATCCAGCTTGCTTTACATAAGGCAAATATATATTTCCAAGCAATAGGTTCCCAGCGGGCAAAGATCTTTGCTGTCATTGACATTGTTAGAGTAGCTAAAGACCACTGTAAACATTCAGAGGCTATAACTACTGCTTAAAAACTGAAATCTCTCTTCCCCCCAAAAAACAAACAAAAAAATATCCATATTTATTTGAAACCACAGTGAAGCAAAATTATGTGATTCAATTCAATACAATCACACAACCCATTTTGCTTTCCTTTGGTCACTTATTAGTGACTCATCATGCAGAGCAGAGGGGAGGCAACCTCCAGCCCCCCATGGACACCAGAGCACTCAGGTTTATCAGAACAGCCTAATGAACAAGCATGCGACAAATATGCATACAACTGAAGCAATGTGTATGCAAATCCTTCTCATGCATATTAATTAGAAACATCCTGAAAACCCCAAATGGACTGATGTTTACAGTAATCTGAAAGTTGTCTAGCCCCTGGTGAGGAGAGCTAAGAATGAAAGCAAGATGGTATGCTAGTAATATAGCCTTTAAGGACTGAATTTTCAAAGTCATTTATGCACATAAACTTTTGTTTTATACATGTTTATGTCTGTTATAAAATAGCTCAGGGCTCTCTGAGAGTAAAGGTACTCGCATAACCAAGTTACATGCATAATTTTATGTGAACTGCAGTGAGGACCGGCAGGGAGATAGAAGGAAACTGGGGCAGATTTGGAACTTACCCACATACTTTTTGATTTTAAAAAGAAGGCACAATTTACCCTTCACAAATTATGGCCTTTAATAGGAGGTGTAACTTTGTGTGTTAACCTGTGCATTCATTCACTGGGGCAACCATCCGAGTACTTTCAAAGCAAACTTATGTGCATACGTTTGCTTTGAAAAGGTTGCCTAAAGTCTGTGTGTACAAGTTACATGCAAACTTTAGCCCTGGCTGCACAGTTATATAATTATCCTTCCTAGCATCAATGTGACCATTCAATAAACTGAAATGTATCCAATGGCTAGATATCATGCTATAAAAACTATTAAGAACCAGTGGAAAAATAGTATTGCTTAGTTAATTGCCTTTATGTTTGGAATATTGCTCCTCATGTTTTGCAGTCCTCTTGCAGAAAAGTACAAGTTAAAATGAGTTGCATTCAAATTATTCCCAAGATTTAATATTCATTTTGAAATATTTTTTTTTTCTTGCTGTACTTACAATGACACTGTCAAAGCGGCATGCAGAGTGGGGCTCGATGTCAAAATCAGAAAAGTTCAGTAAAACCCGGTGGCCAAGATCAACTCTGATAATCCAAGAACAGTCTGTGTTGTTGTCGTAAGCACGAGGGTAGTTTGGAGAATGGATCTCACCACTGGAAGCTTGGAACATTCCTCCACAACCTGCAAACCAAGATATGTATTTATTTATTGCAGTTATTAAAAAAAAAACCACAGCATTCCAAGGAGACAGCACTGAATTTTCTAAGTGGAAAAACCAGCAAATTCCATCATCTTTTATTATTTTGCAGAGATAGCCAAGCAAGGTAACAACTTTGTATAAGCTACCTATATATATATAAAAGCATTACACTTTCATATACATTACCTGGATCAAGCATTAATTACTAATAGGTACAGTATATACATTCGTTTATAATGAATGTGCAAAATGTCACACATCAGGTCATTTTTAGTTTGTTCCAAATGGAAGGCAAGGAAAATAGCTTTCTATGCAAATACCCCAAAATTTTCAGGTATTTTCATATTTGCTGCATTAAAAAAATGGGCCTCCCTCGGGACCAGGCCTCAGCACCAGGGCATGGCCTGGAGGCCTGTTTCCATTGCCAAGACTTAAGCCTAGGCTTAATGTCGGGGGCCAACATGGAGGCCTAGTTCTGTCACAAAGCATAAGCCTAGGCCTAAGCCCAACTCTGGGGCCTGACCAGGAAGCCTGGTCCAGTCACCATCTAGGCCTGACACTGGTGGTCCTATCACTAAGGCCTAGGTTCAACACTGGTGCCTGGTCTGGAGGCCTGGTACCATCACCAAGATCTGATCAGGAGGCCTAAGTCAAGCCTCCCAATGTCATCTTCTTCTTCTATCTACACTTTTCATAAAATTTATGTCATCCACTTGGAGAATGTGTTGGAGTGAGGTCACTGTGATGCCTTCCTCTGGAGCAGATGGCGTCATTTTTATGTATGGCCATTTATATGGTCATATGTTAAAACGACATGTCCGACATGTCTTCCAAGCAGACAGAAAAAAAAGTCTAGAGGCATCAAACCTAGGCCTCTGGGCTGGGCCCTGGCATCGGGCCTGTGCCTCAGTGATAGGATCAGGCCTCTGGGCCAGCTCTTCCCCCCATTCAAATTTGCTGGGGCTGGGCAGCTTCCACTCTTGCCCCCACTTATCCCCTTCACTGGTTCTTTTCAAATCCTAAAGAGCAAGAGCAAAGCCCAATTGCTCATCTATAACTTGAACAACACTACTTCTGGATTCAGTCCCTTTTCCAGTTGGAGACCTCTAACTTATCTTCCAGAATATTCACTATAGGGTGCCCACATACAGGGTAGCTCTTGTTGGACTCAGATCATCCATGTATCCTTGAAGAGCTTCAGGACTTCTGTGTCATGTGTATCTAACCATGATGCCCCACAGGGTAATCCACACCTATCTCAGTTGCCAGAGATAAGTCATGAAGGGTTGTCTGTTGCTCCATGTAGCATCAGATAGGTGGAATTTCACTTGGGGACGGATTTTAAAAGCCCTGCTAGCGTAAATCCGCCCGGATTTACGCGAGCAGGGCTTTTTCCATAGGCCCGCCGGCGCGCGCAGAGCCCTGGGACTCGCGTAAGTCCCGGGGTTTTTCAAGGGGGGCATGCCGGGGGCTTGGCGGGGGGCAGGGCCGATCGGCGCAGCGTTTGGGGGCGGGATGCAGCGTTTCGGGGGCGGGCCCGGGGGCGTGGTTTCGGACCGGGGCGGTCCGGGGGCGTGGCTGCGCCCTCCGGAACCGCCCCCAGGTCGCGTCTTGGCACGCTAGCGGCCCGCTGGCGCGCGGGGATTTACTTCTCCCCCTCGGGGAGGCGTAAATCCCCCGACAAAGGTATGGGGGGGTTTAGATAGGGCCGGAGGGGTGGGTTAGATAGAGGAAGGGAGGGGAAGGTGAGGGGAGGGGGAAAGCGAGTTCCCTCTGAGGCCGCTCCGATTTCGGTGCGGCCTTGGAGGGAACGGAGGCAGGCTGCGCGGCTCGGCTTGCGCCGGCTACACGAAATCGGCAGCCTTGTGCGCGCCGATCCAGGATTTTAGCGGCTACGCGCGTATCTACTAAAATCCAGCGTACTTTTGTTGGCGCCTGGAGCGCCAACAAAAGTATGCAAAGGCGCACTTTTTAAAAATCTACCCCTTGGTGCCTACATCATGAATGAGTCAGTGAAGAAGTGTCCCCGCTGCTTCCTATTTCTCGTGGAGCTACTACCCAATCTTCATCCTCTGGGAAAAATGTCAGTCTATCTTTCTGCACCTCTCTATCAGCTCCTTCAGGACTAAGCTATCATATTTATTGGCCCCCCAGCCCTGTACTGACAGGTACAGCAAGTGTGCAAAGCATCAGATCCCCATGATAGCCCCCATCATTTACTGATTTTTTCATGTTATTGCCCTTTTCATGGTGCTAGGTAGCAAAAATAAAAAAAACAGACAGCATGGTCATGCATTTGCAGCCTATCAGTTTCCCATCATCCCCCTTATAGTCATTAAGATATAAACTGAAGTATGGATTTTATCCATCACATGGATGTGCTACACAACTCACTTGCACACTGCTGATACACTCCTGCTAGAATTGCTGCGTGCCCCTGAATCATCCAGCTGCAACCAGTGTTCCATCAGGGAATGGTAGATGTGAATAACATCTGGTTGGTCCAGATGTTGGTGAAAAGAAAGCTGCTACTTCTCTTTTCCACTTTGGCCAACTGCACCTGCTTCTAACTATGGCACCGTGTGTACAGGTGGGGATCACCCATCTGCTGAATGTTGTCCTGGACAGCAGTTTGTAATTGGAACTAAGAGGTGCGGCAACTGTTTAAATCCCACATTTTCCACTCCCTGCAGGGGCTGGTTATCCATGGAAATCATTTTCTTAATGTACCATACTACCACCTTCAAAATACCAGTCTCTTACCCCAGAACAGTGGGTGTAGCACCACCTCATCTGCTCTATATAGTGACTTGCTTCTAGCATGGGCATGGGGGCTGCTTGCCCTGCTACCTCACTGGTGGAAGAGGCCTGAGGGTTGGCTTCAGAGATGGACTTCATTTCTCTGGCTTTCCTGCTGATGCTACTGAGTGGAAAAGGGGTCACCAGATCAATTCCAGCAGTCTCCCATGAAATCAACACTAACAATGGTTGTTTTTACAAATGATGCTGAAAGGGGGTAACATGCATGGAGAAGCAATTACTACCAAAAGCAATTTGCTGGGCAGACTGGATGGATCGTTTTTGAGCTTTATCTGCTGTCATTTACTATGTTACTAAATGTCACTGTTCATAAGATGGCCCAGTACCTTCCTTCTGATAGTCTTCCTACTATGGATGCATTCTGTAAAACGCTAGTGTTCCACAACTGTAAAATGTCTCTACACCTCTTGTCTTGCTGAATCTCCTATCCCTCTCCTTGGGTGATGCCACTGGGATTGAGGTTGAGAGAGGATAAAGAGGGAAAATTGAACAAATATAGCAGAGCTAGACCACACACAAAAAAGAGAGGAAATACACATATAAATTGTATATTATTTTAACTCAGTTACTTGTTTATCTCAGTTTCTTTGTTAAGTAACTGAACACAGTATCAGAAGAAAATGCACAGAAGACCTAATTGAGCAGTGTCAGAAGACAGAGCTATCACTCAATCATTTACTGGTTCAGTTGTTCACCAAACTAATAAAATCTCTTTAATAGTTTCAAAAACATGTTGTTGTTTTTAAATCACCAAACTGTTTTTTTTTTTTTTTTGTATTTAAACGGTTTTTATTAGGAACCAGCAATCAAAAGAATAAAAGCAGTACAAAATGTAACATGTATGACTTGTAAGGAACAGAATGGCAATAAGCAATCCTCAAGGAACAACAAGTCAAAAAGAACAACAACTGGCTCCATATTTTCCAGCAACAACCCATAACCCCTCCCTCCCTCCCATAACCCACCCCCCGACCAATCACTAGGTAAATCAAACAGTACAAGGTGCATGAGAGTCACTGTGCCCGAGGAGAAGTTGATAGACAGCGTGGGGCATATGGTATAGTAGAAGAACCCTGCAGAGGTCAGCACTCCCAGGTCATGTCGCTAAGGCACCCTGTGCCTCCAGCCATCGTTTATATGGGTCCCAGATTTTCTGGAATAGAGGAACACGATCTTGATGCAGCGCCGTGAGGCGATACAATTGGAAGTAAGAGTGCAGATGTTGCTGAATGGCAGCTAACGAGGGGGCATGCTCCCGCTTCCAGTGAAGCGCAATCTCTGATCTAGTAGCGATGAAAACCTGTAATGCCAGCCGTTGATTGGATTGGCTGACAGCCGTAAGTGGCGCTCCTAGAAGGGCCTGCCAAGGTTCAATGGGGTGGGGCACGGTGATGAGCTGGGCCAGCCACTCAAAGACCCTCTGCCAGCATTGACGAATCATGGGGCAAGTCCACCATATATGAAAATAAGTACCTGTGGCCGCACACCCTCTCCAACAGGTATCCGGAATGTCAGGAGCAAATTTATGAAGGGCAACTGGCGTGTAATGCCACCGATACAACATTTTGTAGCAATTTTCCTGGAGACCCGTAGACAATGAGCATTTGTGAGCCGCTGTGTAGATCTGTTCCCAGTCTGTATCATCCAGGACCTTATTAAAGTCCAATTCCCATAAAATCCGATGTCGCACGCGTTCCAGTTTTCTACCATTAATGAGGGCGTAAATTTTTGAAATCGTGCCCCGGATAGAGGAGGCATTTTTACACATTGTTTCAAAAAGGGTACCTCGGGTCCTGATAGAACCATCCCGGAGCCCCTTATGTAGGAAGTGATACACTTTAGCATACAAAAGAAAGTCAATATTATCCAGGGCATATGTTTGTCGGAGATAATCCGTAGTTACTACAGCATTCTGTATATAAACATGCCCCAACGTGCGGACCCCAGCCTTAAACCAGAGATGACGAGCCTTGGAACCATCCCCTGCAGGCAGAATAGTGTTAGCAAAAAGATGAGTCATCATAGAAAAGCGTTCCCCCCCCACCAACAAGGATTGCCAGGTCCTCCAGATTCTCATAGTGGTTCGCAGGGCATAAGTTTCATAAACAGACCCGCCACTCAGAGATTTGGGCTGCCATGGTATGGCGGTAATAGTAAGCTTGTTCTAGATGGACCCACTGCGGGATATCTCTGGTTCCATGAAGGGCTACCAGAGCCCGCAACTGAGCTGCCCCATAATACCACATCAGATTTGGCAGTTGTACACCACCCCGAATTTTGGGTTGAAATAACAGAGTCCTGGCAACCCTAGGTGGACGACGGCGCCAGATAAAGTGGCCCAACATCCGCTGCCAGTTCTTAAGCAACTTAGAGGGTAAGAATAGAGGGATGGTAGTAAAAAAATACAAAAACCGTGGGAGAACATTCATTTTAACAATGGCTAGCCTGCCCAACCAGGAGTGGGAAAGGTCGGACCATTTGTCCAAGTCGGCCTGTATAGTGTCAGCGAGAGGTTTATAATTTAAATCGTACAAGGAATCATTATGAGGACCCAGCCGGACCCCCAGGTATTTAAGGGATGACGCGGCCCACTTGAAGGGATAGGCGGCCTGCAAAGCAGTAGCCGCATGAACGGGCAGGGTAAGATTAAGTATTTCTGACTTGTCAAAATTTATTTTCATACCAGAGAGTGCCGAAAAACGGTCCAGCTCAGCCATAACTCCCGGTAGGGAGCGTCCCGGATCAGTGAGGGTAAGCAGGATATCATCAGCGAAGAGGGAGATCTTATACTGACCACGGCCCTTGGTCACTCCTCGAATAGCTTCGGAACACCGAATGCTATGAGCAAGAGGTTCTAGAAATAGGGCGAACAGGAGTGGGGACAGTGGGCACCCCTGCCTAGTTCCCCTCTGTATCGCAAACGAAGGACCATAACTGCCATTGACCTTGACCCTAGCTAGCGGGTGATCATACATTTTACGAACCCAGGCTAGAAAGGAATCCCCAAAGCCCATTTTATGGAGCACCTGAAAGAGAAACTCCCAGCGCACCAGGTCAAACGCCTTTTCGGCATCCAAAGCTAAGAGGATCGCCGGAAGGCCTTCGCGGTGCACCAGATCTATGATATCCACTATGCGTCGGACGTTGTCCGCAGCTAGACGCCCTGGTATAAATCCCACCTGATCATTATGGACTAGTTCTGAAAGCACCCCATTCAATCGAGCAGCTAAGACCCGGGCCAGGATTTTCAAGTCTAAGTTAATCAAAGATATGGGCCGATAAGAACTACATTTGGTAGGGTCACGACCCGGCTTCGCCAACACTGTAATCCCCGCTGTGTTAGCATCAGGAGTGAACTGGGAGCCCTCCAGAAGAGAGTTGAAAGCCTGAGTGAGTGGGTCGGCTAGCGTATGGGCAAATTTACGGTAGTAGAGCCCTGTATAGCCATCCATCCCCGGGGCCTTACCAGGCTTCAATTTCTTAATAGCCGGAAAAACTTCGGGCTGGGAGATGGGCTTATCCAGAAACTGTTGCTGTAAGGGAGTTAGACAAGGTAAATCAATGTGCTCCAGATAAGCGTGCAAGCTATCAGGGGGAATGGCATGGCTTTGGGCATATAAATGCGAATAAAAATCAGTGAACGCTTGGCGAATCTCTGCCGGAGAGGTTACTAGCTGGTCCTGGGCATCACTAATCTTAGCGACTACAGTGCGTGCTTGGGCAGCCCGTAACTGACGAGCTAAATATTTACCCACCTTATTCCCACCCTCAAAGTATTTCTGTTTCAGAATAGTGAGATGGTGACTAATGGCAGCATCCTCCAGTGACCGCAGTTGGCCACGGATGGCTAGAATTTTCTGGTATAATTTCTCTGATTGAGAACTACTGTGGCACCACGTGAGAGTAGCAAGATCTAAAAGTAATTGAGTCCTGTGGGCCTCCCGTTCCTTATTGCAATAGGCAGCCCTGGAAATAAAAACGCCCCGTATGACGGCTTTAGAACATTCCCAGACTGTCAATGGTGACATACCCTCCACCTGGTTGTCCTGAAAAAAATCCCTCAAATGCCGATCCACCGTCGTGACAAAAGAGGGGTCTGTAAGGAGACTATCATTAAGCCGCCACGTGCGAAATCCCATGCCCACATCACCCAAGCTACATATCAGCCACACCGGGGCATGGTCTGACCAGGTGATAGGGTCAATATCAGTCTTCTGGACCCGAGGCTGCATAGTGGATGAGATAAAAACATAATCAATGCGTGTGTATGTAGAATGTGGGCAGGAATAAAAGGAGTAAGATCTAGAGTGTACATGTCTCTCTCTCCAGATATCAACTAAGCACCAAGCATCCATGAATCGACGCCAAGCCTGCCTGGCAGCGGAGTGGGTCAGCTTGCCCGAGCTGGAATCCTTGGCGGGATCCAGAACAAAATTGAAGTCGCCACCTACGAGCAGATCTCCCTCCCCATGCTGCTGCAATAACGTGTGCAAATGATTTATGAACCGTACTTGATTTGTAGCAGGAAAATAAACATTAAGTAAACTGTACACATGCTTGTCTTGTTTAATTTTAAGCAATATGTATCTACCATTGGGGTCACACACTACAGAGAGCTGCTCATGAAGGCAGGAGGAGGAAAGCAAGATGCCAACTCCGGCATATTTATTGGCAGGCGTGCTGGCCGCCCAGTGGGCTGTAGGATATTGGGGGAACAGTAATAGACGTTCGTGCTGCCTATGGACATGTGTTTCTTGCACAAAAACTATCCCCGCGTTTTGCCGCTGGATCTCCCGCTTAAACAGGAGACGCTTGCGTGGAGTATTGAGGCCCTTAACATTAAGGGACAGTAGTTTAGTCGCCATGGTCAATGCGTAATGTGGATCGTGCAGCCCTCCCCCACCCCACAGCATGGGGCACCAAAATCAGTGAAACCGCAGCAGGCCATGTCCCCCAAGATAAAAAGGCACTGGACCCCTGCCCTGTAGTATCCCCAGTGATCGGTCCCAAACCCCCATAATCCTACGAAGTCCCCAGACTCGCTGCGGGACAACATTCGCCTAGGAGCGCATGGCCGCCCCTCCGTAAGCAGACCCATCCAAATTCACCTCCCCTCCCCCCCCCCCCCCCTCCCCATGGACCCCGCAAATTAAGCATAGATATATAACATGAAACATAACCCCTTAAGTAAGGCACACTAGAACAGAAGGGCTACAGGAGAACTATTAGAGCATCAAAAACAAAAGAACTGTAACCAGTCCCGAACATGATCTGGCCTGATGCTCAGGGGAACTGACCAAAGTCAAGTGAGATACCCCAGCAATCCCAATGCGGACTGACCGCGCCTCAAGGGTAAAAAAGAACGATGCGTACAAGTGTGCATCTATCAGCCCTGGTCCTGTATCAGTGGCCGGCTGTCATCATGTTGTCGCCGGAGCCGCTTGCCTCCCTTGCCAGCGCGTTGCCATCGAGGGGCCTGATCACGAAGGGATGCGGCTGCAGGGGCCTTGGCTCCAGAGAAAGAGACCGGAATTTGAGCTTTGGTGAATGCCTCCACAGCCTCCGTGACTGTGGAAATCCTGTAGGAGACCCCCTGGTGTTGAAATAAGAGACCAAAGGGGTAAGTCCACCGGTATCGTATGTCCTTATCCCGCAAGGCGGCAGTGACCTCCCGAAGCTCGTATCTTTTTTTCAGTGTAGAGGGCGCCAGATCTTGAAAAATAAGGAGCTGAAGATTCTGCCAGGTTATGGTCTTCATCTGGCGGGACAAGGCATATATGCGCTCCTTCACAGGGAAACTAGTTAGGCAGATTACTATGTCCCGTGGCAGCTGATCTCTGCGGGGCCCTAGGGCCCGATGAGCACGCTCCAGGCTCACAGCAGAGGGTTCGGCCTCCCCGACTGCTTGTTCATCACCGCCATTTTGTAAGACAAAATTACAAACCTGTATAGCCACCCGCTTGGCATCAGCAAAGTCCGGTGTTTCAGGAATCCCCCGTATTCTGAGGTTATTCCTCCTGCTCCTGTTTTCCAGGTCCTCTATCTTGTCCTGCAAAGTTTTGATGTCGGTGTTTGCTGCCTCCTGGCGCGTGGACAATGCGTTTATTGTGTCTCCTTGGCCGTCAATGCGATTCTCTGCGGCATCTACACGATTACCCAAGGCAGCCAAGTCCTCCCGGACATCAGCCACAGACGCCATAATGTCCGCCTTATACTGTTTTAAATCGCTGCGCAGCTCGATGAACCAACGTCTAGCCTCCTCCCTCGTGAGAAGGAGGGCTGCGTTCGGGGCCTCCGTCGTCTCCTGCGCCGCGGGAAAATCGCTCGGGTCATGCAAGTCATTTTGCTCTGGACTCCCGCCTGCGGCGCCATCTTGTTCACCCTCCGGGGAGGCCTTCCCATATGAAAATTGTCGGAGGTCCGTGGTCTTCCGTTTTGTGGTCATGGCAGGAGCTTCCCACAAAATCGCCAAGATGTGGGTAGCAATTTACGGCCAAAAGCGCAGGCAAACGAAGCAAAATGCGGGGTTATAATGTCCGTGGGGAGAGGAGCCGAGCTTCTGCACGTCTGCTCACATCGGCGTCAGGCCACGCCCCCACCAAACTGTTTTTTTATACTTATCTTGCAATACTGTTTAGAAGAACAATTTATAATATAGACCAAACCATGTAGAGCTATATGCGTTTGACTGAAGATCCTGACAAAGACCAATATTTCAGTGACCAATTGTCGCTTGCTTCAAGGGTTACAAATTCTCAGAATGGTGATAACAATGTCTTCTTGATATGGCACGGGTGCCCCAAAAAGGTCTTTCAGCGAGCCCATGTCATTTTGCCCCATAGACTTTAATGGATCAGAAACAAATGAAACAAACATTTTTGCTTATTTTCTGAGGTACCAATTCAGAAACAATGAGCTGAAACAAAAATGGACTCATTTGTTGCATTTTATGTATAGTATTACCAGCTAAATATAGGCAAAGTTTCAACCATAACTTAGCTAGCTAAGGTGCAACTGAAAATATTCAACTCAATCTAACCGGCTATAACATAGCTGGCTAGATTTAAACCTGCTATTCTTGCACACATACATTTCCAGCTAGATAGCTAGGTTTCCCAGACCAAATACATCCTCAGAAACATCTACATTTTGAATATCTAAATATAGCTACCCAGTGAAAAAGGAAAATTTTTAGGAGGTCAGGGCTAGCTGTTTTACTTGTGAAATTAAGAAGCTAGACTTTTGAAAATGTATCCAATAGGGCAGAGGTGAGGAAAATCTGCTCATTGAGAGCTGCAAAGTGGTTCAAAATTAAGGCTACCCCTAATGAATATGCAAGAGATAGGGGTATCTTGAAAATTTGACCATTTTGTGGCCTCAAGGACTGGACATTTCCTATTCCTGCCATAAGGTCCAAGGAACTACTGGGTGCAAAATTTTGGGCAGCTGAAATTTGTGACAAATATCTTTGTATTATTTTTATTGCATAGCAGTTGTGACATTATAAACAGGATTAATGTTCACATTTTGGAGCCAGATCCTGATGCAAGGAACCATAGGCTTCCTTTCTAGTAGGACTGAACCAAAATGTCTAGGGAAGGACAGAGGGATTAGTAGGGGTGTGCATTCGGATTGACCGCATTAGTAAAACGCAACTCATATTTTTTTTTTACTTAAAAAATTGATTCGACATAAACGATCGGATTTCCCACATATCGAACATAGATATGTTCGATATGTGGGAAATCGCGATTGTTGAGCCAAAATAAAAATATAAACCCCCTCACCCTCCTTAATCCCCCCCCCACCCCGACTTACCACAACTCCCTGGTGATGGAGCGAGGAGTGAGGACGCCATTTCTGCAATCCTTGGCGAGAAGCATGTGACGTCGGCGGCACGTCGAGTGACGCCGGCGTCACGTGATTCCCGGCAAGTTCGCGCCGGACGGCTCATTCGGCCCAAAAAGAACTTTTGGCCAGCTTGAACGAGTCGGGAATCACGTGACGCCGCGTCACTCGACGTGCCACCGACGTCACATGCTTCTCGCCAAGGATTGCAGAAATGACGTCCTCACTCCTCGCTCGCTCACCAGGGAGTTGTGGTAAGTCTGGGGGGGGGATTAAGGAGGGTGAGGGGGTTTAAAATTTTTTTTTGCACATATGTACATATACCCAACTCATTGGATTTTTTTTATGTCCATATTGGCCGCAAGTGGGACCCCCTTTCGGACATAAAAAATATGAACATAAAATTTTGCTCTGCACATCCCTAGGGATTAGTGGGTTGAGGTTTTGGATTTGGACTCTCCCAGGGGGAAGAATCAGATGGTGTCGTGGTAGCCTTTATAAACACCTGCCACCATCTCAGTGTATGGATTCCTAGTTTGATTTTCCTTGAGTTACCCTACTGTGGAACAGCACTGCCTGTGCAGTCCCCATTTCTGATTATTTTCTTGGGAGAAAGGACTGAAGTTCTTGCTTATAGAGGCCTGGGTAAAGAATTGAAGACAGAGTGCCTTGTGCTTATTTTGGTCCAAAGTTTTTGGAGACTTTTTTGTTGCTGGAGAAGGAAGCGGAAGAGGTATCCTTTGCCTAGCAAGGACCTGAGGAGAAGCTGCATCATCACAGAGGATTGGATTGATATCTCTTACTAAAGAGAAGGAGTTATGACGGTATAATTCAAACGTATTTTTACTGCGGACCCAGGTGTGCTACACTTGGGAAGAGCGTGCCAACTTGGTACTGCCAGGAGGAGAGATATGAGAATAGTGAAGAATATAGGAGAGGTTTGAGAACTAGGACTTTCTGCTAAGTCTATCAGTTCTGGGACTAAAACTTTAACCATTCCACAAGGAGAAGAATTTTCAAGAAAATTGGAAACTAAGGAGAAGGTTTACCCTTTCTTCAATCTGATTAATTGGAAAGGTGAAGGAGATAAATAACTAAGGAATTTGCTTTATACATTCTAAAGACTTTGGCTGGAAGATTACGGTCACAAATATATTAATTTCTTTAGTCTGTATATCAATTGGTATTAATATCAAGTTTTACAGTAAAATTAAATTGGAAACTACCCAGCTTCCAGCATAATTATTGCTGTTATAGATGCTTGGAGATTATATCAATTCTGTTTACAGAGGGACTTAAAAGGGGGGTTAACAATGTGAAAGGGCCATAAAGTTAAGTTCCCCTTACAGAGAGCTCTGGACCCTCAGATTGATTTGAACATTGATGAGAACTATGCAGGTAAGGTCCCAACTGAAATGTGAGCCTTTGGGTCTATTATCTGGCTTTTCCCACGTTACCCTACTGACATCTGGTGTGACTGCATGAATGCTGATCATGTGCCCTGAAAAAGATGGAAGACAGCAGTCCTTAACAACTTGTTCCATTGCTTAGCTTTCATTTTCACAATCACAACTAGGATTTGATGTAAGTGTCTGTTGCGGTAAATGATAACCACATCTTCATTGTCTGGATTGTATCCAGTTCAAGTTGCCCATATCTTAAATTGAAGCTCTAGTAGTGTAGGAGCAATGATGAGATCTATATTTGGGACATTGTTGTTCCTTTGAAATCTCCATTCTTTTCTCATTATTAAATGAGTAATAAGTCTCTCCCAGAGTGATTTCCTTGATTTAAACCATGATCTTATCATCATTTCCATCATGCCATGCATGGGATATGACAAGTTAACAAATATGCAATTGGTTGAAAGGACAACCAAGGCTTCTCTTCCAGTATCTTGGAGAGCAATGTTTGCCAGTGTCAGAAACCAGTCAACAGCCTTCAACTTCAGTACATTATCCATGTTTAGTTGACTCAAATATTTTAATTTGATTAAAATATAACTAATGAGGTTTTGTACAAAATTTTGGATAATATTTTTCTAATGTAATAATCTCCAGTCAGAATGAATATTTTATTAAGCTAGGCTTCATGAGAATGAGGATCCTTTATGAATATTTTCCATTTTAAATGACCACTAGTATGCACAAGGCTGTAAACGTTGTGTTATTATTTATTTTTTAACAACCTGAAACATTACAGCAGTATAAGAATCCTACTGTTGTGATAATACAGTCTGGAGGTAGTAATATTTTTATAGCTATCAGATGCTTCATTTGGATCTGTGGTGCCATTTGTACCTATTTTCCAGTGAAAATCTATTTCTACACATTGGCTACAGCAAAAATGCTCAAATCATTTTTGTGACTTTTAAACAGATGCTACACTGAGGAAAAATATGGTATTTTATTGATTAGCAATAGTTCAAACTCTAGTATACTTTGACATTGTATTTAGGATTTCAGATCATTGAACAGAAGTAAAGCATATTTTGAGGGTAGGGGTTATTAGTGAGCATCATTCAGGATAGCTGTATAAGAAATCAGCTCATGAGAATATACTATTTGACTTCTCACTACTTTAAGACATCATTTTATTCCTTTTACCTTCTCCAATCATTTTAAAAATGGCCGCAAGTAATCCTGTGAAGAAGGATCATCCTTTGTCAAATCTGCAAGCAGTGAAAGAGCCAAGCAGAAACCTTTATTCCCGGTCAAGATGGAGGCCAGAAAAGAAAGAGAGGTTTCTCATCAATCCATTATGACTGAGAGCTTGCAAATCAAGCATCTGTTGAAGGACAATTCTGAACAAATGACAGAGATTCAACTGGACCTGTCAGAACTCAAAAAACAATTTGTTTCTATACAGAAAAAGACAGAGGATATATAACAGAAAAACAGTTGTATATTTGGAGATGATTATGAGGCTACAGAAACAAGTCAGAAGGATCAGGATCCTAGAAAGGAATCAAAAACAGAAGTAGATGTAATAATTTATGGATCATAGAAAATGTGGAAGGGCCTGATCCAACTGGATTTGTTCAATTATTTCTAACTATGCTGTTGGACCTGCAGTTTCGCCAATCGTTTGACACTGAAAGGAATCACAGAACTCCTTCTCATCAGTCTCCTGGTGCTAAATTCCCAAGACCTTTCATTCTCTGTATTTTGTGCTATCCACATGTTCTGGAGATAGTTCAGAGGGCGAGGATTTGAGCTCTCTTACGATGCGAAGGAAGGAAGGTTATCATCATTGCTTCCCAGACTGAACTCCATGGTGCAATGGAGGAAGTAATTCTTAGTGCAAAAGAATCAAATCAAAGTGCTGAATGCCAGATATGGTTTATTGTTTCCAGTGGAGAATGTAAATTACTGTCAATAACATGACTAGGAATTTTGAATCTGATGTCCTTGAAGCATCTATTATTGATTTGACAGGTGTGATTTTAAACGTCAAATGAGTTTCTGCTTCGGTTCCAGTTTTATTTTTCATCTGATTTTGGGAATTTAGTCTGATCAATTGACAACTTGACTCTGTGCTAATTGGCCCTTGAATAGCTATTTCTGAAGACTATTCATGCAGTGATTCATGATTTGCAAAATTCTTAGGTATGTTATATGTAAGGGCACCGCCCAAAAGTTTTTGTTCATTGTGAACTGATACGATGTGCGAACGGATATCGGTATAAAAGAGATGTTAAATAAATAAAATAAATAAATAATGTTTGCATTAATTATTGATGTGAATGTTGTTAGATTGGACATCACCAAAAGATGATGTGTATTGTCTGATGTGTGAGGGCTGGTCATTTGGTGCATGTTTTGTTGATTCTTGGATTCATTAAAGTTTAGGAGGTAATTTTCAAATGAGTTACAATGCGTAACTCTAACATACTATAGTAGCAATTTTCAAAAGCCATTTACCCACATAGAGTGCACTTACACGTGTAAAACCTTTTGATAATTCAATGGATAACTATTTTCAAAAGCCCATTTACCTGTGTAAAATCCAGTTTTAAGGATGTAAATCTTTTTGAAAATTAGCCCCATATTGAATAAGTGTGACTTGTATAGTATATAAATGTCTGTGTTTTGGTTTGTGATTATTTGTTCTACCATGTATGTATGTATATGGAATATGTTTTATAGGGTTGGCTTGACAGTTGGTTTCTCATTTTATATTGTGAGATTGTTGATGTGCATGGGACCAGGCTTTACCTGTCACTAAGATTCTCCTAAATATTTCCATCATAGACGGTGGGAGGGGGTTTATAATTTTTGGAATCTTCCCCTTGCTTTATCCCCATCTTTTTGTGTGAGACTTCAGAAGATTGTAAAAATTCCCCAGAGCCTACGATTTTGGGTCTTTGCCATCCCCCAGGTGGATCGACCAGGAGGAGAGAGGTTTTTACTTAGGGAGTCGATTCTTGGATATTTGAAGAGTTTTGCTACTTTTGGATTTTTGGATTCTGACCAGTTCCCGAAGGAAGGGACCCTGGTATTTTGAAGGGCTGGGTTCAGATTTCTTTTTTTTGCTTTTCCTCATAGTGAATAGCAAGGGTGAAGAGAGTAAAGACATTTTGGACTTTCCAGCAAGAGTTGTTGGATCTATTTGATTCTGAAGGCTAGTTTTGGAAAAATGGGTCTTTGTCACCTTTTCCCAGCTTTTGTTTGCTGGAATTACAACAGGACCCTACTACCCTCCAACGGGAAGGACTAATGGAGATGAATTCTGATGTAGTGGAGAGAAGACACTAAGGGGCGGATTTTAAAAGGAGTGGGGCGGATTTTCAGAGCCCTGCTCGCGTAAATCCGCCCAAAACCGGGCGGATTTACGCGAGCAGGGCCCTGCGCGCCGGTGAGCCTATTTTACATAGGCTCACCGGCGCGCGCAGAAACCCGGGACTCGCGTAAGTCCCGGGGTTTTCGGAGTGGGCGTGTCGGGAGGCGTGTCGGGGGCGGGGCCGGAGCGCGCGGCGTTGCGGGGGCGTGTCGGCAGCGTTTTGGGGGCGGGTACGGGGGCGTGGCTACGGCCCGGGGGCGTGGCCGCGCCCTCCGTACCCGCCCCCAGGTCGCGGCCCGGCGCGCAGGAGGCCTGCTGGCGCACGGGGATTTACGCCTCCCTCTGGGAGGCGTAAATCCCCCGACAAAGGTAGGATGGGGGTTTAGACAGGGCCGGGCGGGTGGGTTAGGTAGGGGAAGGGAGGGGAAGGTGAGGGGAGGGCAAAGGAAAGTTCCCTTCTAGGCCGCTCCGATTTCGGAGCGGCCTAGGAGGGAACGGGGGTAGGCTGCGCGGCTCGACGCGCGCAGGCTATACGAAATCGATAGCCTTGCGCGCGCCGATCCAGGATTTTAGCCGATACGCGCGACTACGCGCGTATCTACTAAAATCCAGCGTACTTTTGTTTGCGCCTGGAGCGCAAACAAAAGTAGGCTGTTCGCGCTCGTCTGAAAATCTACCCCAGTGCGAATAGCCTACTTTTGTTTGCGCTCCAGGCGCAAACAAAAGTACGCTGGATTTTAGTAGATACGCGCGGAGCCGCGCGTATCTGCTAAAAACCTGGATCGGCGCGCGCAAGGCTATGGATTTTGTATAGCCGGCGCGTGCCGAGCCGCGCAGCCTACCCCCGTTCCCTCCAAGGCCGCTCCGAAATCGGAGCGGCCTCGGAGGGATCTTTCCTTTGCCCTCCCCTCACCTTCCCCTCCCTTCCCCTACCTAACCCACCCGCCGGCCCTGTCTAAACCCCCCCCTTACCTTTGTCGGGGGATTTACGCCTCCCGGAGGGAGGCGTAAATCCCCGCGCGTCAGCGGGCCTCCTGCGCGCCGGGACGCGACCTGGGGGCGGGTCCGGAGGGCGCGGCCACGCCGCCGGGCCGCCCCGGGCTGTAGCCACGCCCCCGGGCTCGCCCCCGGAATGCTCCCGACACGCCCCGAAAACGCCGGGCGGTTCGGGCCCGCCCCCGACACGCCCCCCGACACGCCCCCTCCGAAAACCCCGGGACTTACGCGAGTCCCGGGGCTCTGCGCGCGCCGGTAGGCCTATGTAAAATAGGCTTACCGGCGCGCAGGGCCCTGCTTGCGTAAATCCGCCGGTTTGGGCGGATTTACGCGAGTAGGGCTCTGAAAATCCGCCCCTAAGGATGGTGTAATGGACAAGGAGACCATGGTTTTTCTGACATTGATTTTCCTCATGCTGATTCTTAATTTTTCAAATCTTTCTTGGATTTTAATTTTTAAACTAAAGTAAATTTTTCTTGAACACCATCTACTGGATTCTGTGACTCTTTGAATTGAACAGTGGGAGAGACAGTGGAGAGAGTGTTTTTTGTTTTTTTTGTTTTATTTAATTTTCCTTGGTCCTTTATCCTGAATCCTACTGAAGAACCTCCTGCACAACATCTGAGATCAGGGGTTTGGAAGAAACGCCAGTCTGGCACGGACATGACCACACCAAGGACCTAGGAGGTTAAGTATCTCTGTCCCCCTAATAGGCCTCAGCATTGTAGCTCCCCGGATGCAGCAAACCAGTCAAACGGGGATCTTGCGACATGTATAAAGTTATTCAAAGTGGCTCGGGAAGGACTGAAGATGTCAAATGGAGGGTGGCTGCTAGACAGTGAGTATCTGACTGCTGTTTGGGGACAGAATGGAGTTTGATATTTTAATTGTATATTTATTTTTGCTTATAGGGGAGGGTTGAAAACTGTATTGCTTTTATTTTATTTCCGGGGATATTAACAGAAGTGGTTTATAATAGGTGTGAAATCACGGGTCATTCTGATTTTCTCACTAAGTCACATGAAAGTACTTACTGGTACACGGGTATGTTAACTTTACTGATTGCAACATTTGCTGGGTATGTTTGTGTTTTTCTATATGCAAGTCAATACAGATGTGATTACTTTTTTTTGGAGGAGTGCAATTTTTATTGCTATGTCTATGCGATAGATGAGCTTTTATTTATTCAATGTGAGGACAGCAAGGTGGGCTTGACTTTTGTGAAAACTGATTATTATTAGTTATGGGGTCAGAGACAAAAATTGTCTCATTAAATATTAAAGGTTTCAACAACTTAATTAAGAGAAAAAAAGGTATTGATTTATCTTAGGAAAATAATGTTGAAAATAATATTTTTTCAAGCTACCCATTTGAATTATAAGGAATCTATGAAGTAGATATTGAACCACTGTGCAGCTTGGCTAGTTAGCTGGATAAACTTATTGGGATAACTTAAAGGTGAATTTTAAAAGCCCTACGTGTGACAAAACCAGGAGATACCTGTGTGTCTCAGACCAGTGCATGCTGTGCGGATTTTATGAAGCCCTAAGTACGCACATATCTCCCAGTACGGGCACAAATCAAAAAGTTTAAAAAGGGGCGGGGTGTAGGCATGATCTGGGGGGAGCATGGGTGGGACATGGGCATTCCAGGAAAGTCACTTGAAATGTGCGCATGCTGAGGTCCCCTACTGCATAACTAGTTAGCGGGGTTTGAAGAGTCAGGGCTAATAGGGTAAAAGGGAAGAAGGTTAATTAGGGTGGTTATAAAGTCAGGCGCCTTTACCTAGGTGAACTGGGAAAGGACTGGGGAAACTGGTAATTGTGTCGGTGCGTGTACCTAATAAAATACCCCTACTTACGCAGTAGAGCCAGCATTTGCACACAGAAGCGTGCATCCATACAAAATTATGCGCACATGTACACGCATACGGATGATTTTACATCATACGTGCATATGAGATATGTTGCACTCACCGCCCGCGGAATCCCTGTGCTGGCTCCCTCTGCCCAACGGTGCCTCCGGGCCCTGCCAGGGACGTCAGCAGCCATGGCCTACCTCTCTGAGCACTCTCCGCTCGCTGACGCCGGGGCCTCCCCAGCTTCGCCGGCGCTTGGGACGCCTCCAGCTTCCATCCCTGCCTGGGGTTCCCCCTAGGTGCGCGGCAACGGCTGCCTTTTAAAGGACTTCGGCGGGAAATCTGGGACCGCCCCGGAGGAAGACATCATCAGTGTGGGACTATATAAGTCTCCCTTGGGCCGTACCCAGACGGCTTGGCAATGAGTCTCCTGCGTTGCTTCTCTCGGGATCCTGCGCTGCTCTTGAAGTTCCAGTACCTGACTCCTGATCGGGTACTTGCCTCCTGTTCCAGGACCGGGCCGTGCGCCTTACCCTGGAACCCTCGGATGGATCTCCTGGCTCTGAACCTTGGACTGGTCTTCACTTTGCTCGTCTGCCGTCTGCCTCAGAACCTTGGACTGGATTTCACTCTGCTCATCTTCCACCTGCCTTAGAATCTTGGGTTGGACTTCACCCTGCTCATCTACCTCCCAGTGGGAGCATGGTCCCTGACCATCCCTGGCCTGTCCGCCATTGGCCTTCCGACCCTAGGCAGATGGCTGTCCTCTTCTCCTGCCGCTTGCACCTGAACTCTGGCAGTCTACTCTCGCCCGCCAGCCAATTGCCTCTTATCTCGCTCCTGCTCCAGCTCCAGCTTCGGACTCGGTACCTATACCACAACTCAGGGGCCCACCTAAGTCCAGCCGGTCCCGGCACCCAAGGGGGCAACCTGCGGGGAATGCGGACTGGTATTGGCGAAACTCCTGCTGGCTCCTGTCTTCCTCTGGCCTCGCCTCCTGACATTGGGGACCTGTGGGAGTTTCCCTGTCAGGTAGCGTCAAATGCAACTCAGGCAAGGGGTTCACGCCATAGTTTCTACAAGATTATTACTGTGTATTACATTAAATGTTAGTATTATGCCTGAAAACAATAATATATTCCTGTATTCCAACACAAGAGCAGTCATCCCATGCTACTTTCATGTAAACCTCTAATTTCAATTTATTTTTTTATTCGTATTTATAACACATTCAAATTCAGAGTGAGGAACAACGTTAAAAAAATTTAAAAAGCTGTCAAACATACTAGCAATAAACCCCTTTTTTGTTTTTCCTCCTTTTTCACCATCTGGGACATGCTTCTTTTAAAGGAAACCAAGATTTCAGTCGTTTATGAAAAAATCCTAAATAATCCAGTGTTTAATGCACACTTGCTCTACAGCCACTACTGCTTGTGCTCATATTACAAGGAGATCAAAGATCAAATTCCTGGAATAACTAATCTCACTCAGGAAGGCAGTTTCATTTCTGGATAGTTATCCCAGAAGTAAATAATGCAGGCTTAAATGTGTGCTAATTACATTTAAACACAGATATTATTCCACATTTAATCCTGAAATGGTTTCCCAGTGTGAATGGAAAAGGGAACAATGCCAGAATAATCTAAAATTGAATATGTCATTGACTAATTCAGGAATAGAAAAGTTTGAGAGTGAAAAAACATCCTTAAATAAAGGACCAGATTTAAATTAGGGGCTGGAGAAGTGCCCTACACTGGGCTACAAAACAGGGAAGCCAGGGTTCAAATCCTGCCATTTTCACTGATCTCCCTTATCCCTTCACATTCCATTGCCTCAGATTCAAATTACATTGTGAAATCTTATTGGACACGGAGCTACCAAATGTGTACCTGAAATGTAAGTTATCTTGAGTTCAGAATTGGAAACACATGAAATTAATGCTAAAATCCAAATGTTGGGCTAAAGAAAAAGCGCACAAGCTGGTTTGCTTGCATGATTTTGATATAATGCATCTCTTGCACAAGGATTTCATTTTCTGTAACTTCATAATAATGGCATGCGGACATGGTCATGCATTATTCTCGCTCCCCTACCTCAACAGACAGGCACTCAAGGCTGAAACAGTCACCTTATAATTCAAAATACAGTGATTTGAGTACAGCATTATAACATTATTTACTATGCCATACCAATAGGAGAAAGGAATGACAACTGGCCCCATTGGTTGTCCCCATTGGTTGTCAATCCTTTCACCAGCTGTGACAAGCCTGGCTTACCTGGGCATTGCCCTTCTTCCTGACAAGCCTTGGAACACAGAAGGGCACATGGCAAAATATTTTGTTTTGTTTGATTTTTGTTTCACTTTTAGTTTATTTTTCAATTTAAAAAAAAGTTTAAGTTTTAATGTGCACGAACAAATAATTGTGCATTATTTTTAGTTAGGGCACACTCAAAATGAAAAAAAAAATGGTTTTTTTTTGTTCTTTTGTTAAAAAAAAAACAAAACCACAGTAAGACAATATTGTTGACATTGTCTATGTCATTTCAAACAAAAACACATCCCTCCTGCATTGCTACACTCTAGAAAGAACAGCAATCTGAGCCATTCCAAGCTTAAGGATGGAGGCTCCACCTGCATGCCCCACCCAGTACCTGTGAACCTGGCTGTGAATCTCCTGCTATGTACCTGGAAGGTGTCATTTCACTCGTTTGGCTTTCCCCCACCAACTAACTACAATCTTCATATAACCCTGAAGGGCATGCTTCGACGGCTTGCTCAATTATGATATTCATGAGCAACGGGCCTAGAACCCAAGTAAGATAAACTGTTCTATTACACAGTTCTCTTTGGTTAATCCAGAATTGTGCTGCGGATATGTTATCATATTTGATAATGTATCTTTTTATTTTTTTTATTGGTAAAAAAAAAAAAAAAAAATTGTATGCATGCCTTCTATGTTACCTTGATAAACCTTCTTGACAATAATCAACTAGATACTACAATTATTTGCAGTCCTTTATAATTAGCTAATACTCTGGCTAATTTACAAATGATAAGAGTCCAATCCCATGTCACACTCCAAATGTTATAATCAAGGTCCACAGGAACCTTCCCTTCTCTCAGTGTCATTCTTTTGGTCCCGGAATGAGCCACTCTTATCTCTTTGGTTCCATTAAAAATAAGCTCAGCCAGTGGAGAGATTTATTTCCTAAGTTTATTCCAGACGGACCAATGAAGCTCACCTCGTAATAGAAGAAAAGTGGGAAACAGGGATGGAGGGGCCATGGTCTTGAGCTTCAAACAAAAGATCAGGGAAGGGGATGAGATATGGCCGGCTATGATGCCAGCGTGAGGCAGCCCTGACCAAAAAAAATCCATCGAAAAAATTATGCAAGCAAGAGTGCCTGGTGATTTCTGTCGGAAAGTGCTGATTTTAAGGATTAGGCAACAGTTCCCCAGTGCTTTTTGCACATTTTAGGTTGAATTTTAAAAGCACCGTGCGGGCAGAATCGGGGAGATATTAGCATGGCTGGGCTGCGTGCGCACCGTGCGGATTTTCTCAGGCCCACAGCTCGCGCATTCCTTCCGGTATGTGTATTGGAAGGGCTACCTGATAAAGGGGCGGGGGCTGGGAGGGGGCTGGGCATATCCCACTCGCCCGCAGAAACTGCTGCTACTCCAGAGAGCAGGTAAGTTGTAAAACAAAAAAAAGAAGGATAGTTAGCGGAGTTTTAGGGGTCGGGGTTAGTAGGGGAAAAGGGAAGCAGGTTAGGTAGGGGGTTTAGGAAGTTCCCTCCCAGTCCGCTCCTTTACTGGAGCACATGTGCTCGCCGATATATAATCGTGTGCACATCGTGTGCACACGATTATATATCGGCAGAAGTATCGGCAGAAGTATTTATATCGGCAGAAGTATTTATAAAATCGCCGCGTCCATGTGTGCGCACCGGGAACCTCATACACATGGACCCCTCGCGTATGGATTTGAAAGTTACCATCCCTATTTCTACAATATTTTTCTGTGGAAATTTAGCATTTCCTGAATTTGTATTAAGAATTTGTGGGCAAGATATGCATTACTGTTCACGTAAACTGAGCTGCAGGCTTTTGTAGTTTTTATTTATATTTATTTATTCATTCATTTACATTTTGCTCACACCTTTTCTTTGTTAGCTCAAGGCATGTTACATTCAGGTACAGGAGATATTATTTTGCCCAAAAGTTGAACCAGGCTATAAATACACCGGTGCGATATGTATCCTATACAGGAACATCGGTATATAAAAGTTAAAATAAATAAATAAATATACACTGCTATTCACTCTTACATTATTTTAGTGTAAGATCAGCCTTTTCTAAGCTTAAATATTTAAAAAAAATTGTCCCTATAAAATTGAAAGTGGGGAATATGTTTTCTTAGTTTTGTATATATTTAGCTGTCAGAATTTAAATATATTTATTTTGTTTACCTCTATATCAGGGGTGGCCAATTCCGGTTCTCAAGAGCCACAAACAGGCCTGGTTTTCAGGAAATCCACAAAGAATATGTCACATGGTAGGAACAATGGATGACCCACGCCATTTTGAATACTGGCAGCTGATGGCCCCGGGAGCTGGACATCTCTCTGAGCTCCTGGGCCGCTCCCACTGGACCACCAGGGACACTGAGTGAGTCTTGGGGAAATCAGGAGGGTAGGGGGGTTTCCAGTTAGTTATATTTGAAGGATTGTGGCAGGTTTTTTTTTCTTAGATGTGCAGTTACTTCCCACAATGCAATGAAATAGGAAATTTTGTCTTTATTTCCTATTTCTTACAAACTACTGCACATCTCTAATATTTGCATAAATGAGGGCAGTGCATGTAAATCTCTTTCATGCATATTCATTGTGATTATCTTGAAAACCAGGCCTGTTTCTGGCTCTTGAGAACTGGAGCTGACCACCCCTACTCTTTTTATATATCCTTTTATGAAGAACTCAGTTATCTCTGTCTATCTATTCAGTGTACCTACCCTGTGTACACTATGTTTTTGTTCATACTTCTTCTTTTTTATGCCATTTCTCACTATTGTTAAATTTAAAGTTTAAAAAATCTTTCAATGTAACAAGTTGTTCTATATGTAAACCGGAGTGAAGGCAACTATGCTATACCTCGGTATATAAAAAATGCTAAATAAATAAAATAAAATATTATGCATTTGGACAGTAACTTTCAAACCTGCGTGCAGGTACATATTTGCACATGTGTGTCGGCCTCTGCTCAGGGATGCAGCCATCTTAGAACTTCTGCACATATATGCTCATGTGGTCTAAAATAGCCTGGCCGCACGCACACGTGCGTCTTATTTTAAGTAATGGGATTTTCACAGGGGCACGCACCCACTCCATTCCCAGTTTACCAGCTCAGCCAGTTAACAGTTAGGTCCTCCAACCCCCCTGGTTTGATAGCCTACACTCCCCCAATTATCCCAGAACTTCTAAATCCTTACATGTCATCCCTAGCAGAAGTAAAGTTACACGGCCGGGGTGCTCGGTGCGCGCTGGGACGCAGAAGTATTTATGCGCACATCTCTTGGCTAGGCCCTGAGATGCCCACACCCTGCCCAGACCACACTTACAATCTGCCCCTTTTTGGAAACTTTTGAGATGTGTGCACGGTGGCTTTTACATGCATATCTGGATGCTTTTTAAAATATGGTCAGCGTGTGTTAGCCCTGCTTCTTCGCACAGCCCCTAATTGATGCATGTGCCAGGCTTTTAAAACTCACCTTTAAGTAACTGCACTAAATGTGGTTCTGGTAATTTTAACATTCATTTAAAGTCATTTCTTTTTTGCAATTACTTTGTTTTAATTCCCAATTCTTGCATTCATTATTTATATATCTTCTACCCAAGATGGCACGTTGGGCCAACTTAAGAATTCTCATCTGCCATGAGAGCTATAAAAACGGTCTCTTCCAAGACTATCCATTTGACCCGCTCCATAGTTGGCAGGTGTCACTGTATTAGCATCAGCCATTGGCCCTCTCTCCTTGGGCCTGGACATAAGGCCTTCATGGTGCCCCCAAGTTCTATCTGCCATTCTTCTGGAGCAAAAGACATGAAGACCAATGTGCAGCACTACAGTGCTATGGCCTGAGCCATTGGGTCAGTCTAACTTCAGTCATTCTTAAGAGAGCAATTTTATTCATTAAACTTCTTTTAGGTGCATGCTTAATTTTCTGACTAAGGTATGCAACATTTGCTAAAAGAGACTAGTCACAGAGTGGTTTAAGGGCAGGGATCCCTATTTTTCTGAGAAGAAAAATAGACATCATTTCAGATATTGACTGTCAACTTGGCACAATGTTTAAACTTACCTCCTGGAACCTCCTGCCAAGTAGCATTGAATCCCTTTCCACTGATGAAAGCATCTGTCTTGAATCGCACTGTTGCAGTATTTCCTGTGCTGGAGACTTGCAGTGGGTTACCTTGTAATCGAGGAGCACACAGCTGAGCCAACCTTGGAGAAGCTAGATCAGGGCCACCATAAATCTATGATAGGAAGGTAACAATGAAAATGGGGGAAAAAACCCATAAGGAAACATATCACAAGACAGCTCACTTCTCTTGACTCTAAAGCAATATGCCTAAAACGCTATAAAATGGTGAATATTTTAAAATTCTTAGTAGAAGAGTCTATTAACAGGAATTCTGAGGGAAGTAATGCACATGGAAGAATAGTTCTAGAGTTTAAATTATTTCTACAATCCATCTTAGGGACATTCCACAGTGTAGACAAACTTTTATAAGTATGAACTCTCAGCTTGGGACGAGGGTCATACATATTCCTACTGCAAACTAAATGCCAAAATTACATTGAAGAATTATTTTTCCAAGGCATGCTATCACAAATATAAGACACATAAAAGTCAATATTCAAAAGATTTGTCTGGACAAATCTTTGGGATTTGAATTTTTCCCTTCCCTCTCTCCCCCCTCACCACTCCACCGAGTGGGTACATTTACCCGCATAAAAAGAGATGGGCTGGAAACATTCCTGGGATGCAGTATAACCAGTCAGCTCAGATATTCAGCACTGTCCAGTTAAAGATCAGTGGGTAGCTCTAGTCGGGAAGAAAACTTTATCTGGATAACTTTGACAGCTTATTTGGATAACGTTATCTGGATAATATATTAAGCGGCAGACATTCCCAGATAAGGCTTGCTGAATGATCCAGATACAGTTATCTGGACCAGCTCACCACCTCTTTGAATATGGACTTTTAAATGCATCTAAAACAGTGAGGTCCATACTGAAAAGGTCTGTGTGGCCTACATTCTGTACTTAACAGGAAAAACCTGGGATTTTAAATATTCCTCTTCCCCATCACTGACCAGGTAAGTTTTATCTGGATATGTCATTACCTGGCTAAAACATACTTGGATGAAAAAAAACAAGGTGCTCTGGGGACAAGGCTTAAATTTAGCTGGATAGACTTGGAGGGTTTTATGTGACGGGGGGGGGGGGGGGGGGGAGAGGTGGCAGTAGGAGTGGCAAGTGGGTGGGGTGGGTAGAGTGGTAGATAGGAGGGGGGCCTCAAGCACTATTCCCCAGCATAATTTTTACTTATTTTGGGGACTGGTTCAGAAAGAGATTTTTTTTGTACTTAACTGGTTGCATATTGACTATATCGGTTTAAAGTTAATGTTATTTGGGTAAACACACTTGAATAACTTTAGCACTGCCCTGAAGCAGTCCCTATCTTATCCAGATAACGCTGAATATTGGCATTATCCAGTTAGATCATCAGGCTAACTCTGCTATGCCCAGGAATACCCCATTGGCCACCCCTATTTATGCAGCTAAGATGTTAGCTAGTTAACAATCTAGCCAGATAACTCAGGGGCAGTCAAACAGGCAGGAAATTTAAAACCCCCTGGGTTGGTCTGGCTAAGCCCAAACTTAGTCGGACAAACCCCTTGGAATACAGGGAGCTCTTAGATTTAGTTTAAATCTTTTTCTTTAAAGATCAATTTCCAAATTGCCCAGATGCTGCAAAGTCTGAGGGTACTTTATACGCAGGGCCTTTGACTAATTTCAAAAAGAAACGTGCTTTCACTTTGAAAATTGATGCAAAGATCTTGGGTATAAAGTACCCATGGAATGTCCATCTCCTTTTTCTAAGAATACTTTTTAAATGGAAAATATGTTAGACATGATCTGTAACCTGCATGCAATTTTTTTCCTTCCTGTCCTAAACATGGTCCTGGGACTGCCTCCTCCTCCTCCTAATGCAGCTGAAGGCATGCACATTATCATTGGTCCACAACAACTTTTAGCTGGCTTTACTGAGGTAAATGGATTTTGAAAAAGTTGTCCTTCCCTATATAAGTGCCATTACAAATATTACCACAAGAGCCAACTTTTCAAAATGACTGGGGGTGATAAACTCAATACAGATTACCCTTCCTTGCACACAGTGAATGAGTTTGCTCAATACTGGGGATACTCAAGCACCCACTTCACTCACAAAGCTAGCATCTATAACAGGAAAAGCAAGCAAAAGAACAAATAGCAAAAATAATTGGCATCACTTTACTTAGTACCAAAAAGATGCATGTGTGAAGGAATTTAACACTTAAATTACAAGCAATCTCTTTTTTTGTCATAACTACTTTTATAAGCTTCATGTTAAAAGGACCATCATACCACCCTTTGTTACATGAACTAAAAGGTTCTATTAATTATACCAGCTTAGGGTCACTTTTAATCATCGGTCCCCAAAGTTAAAGTGGAAATATCATAAAACATTTCAAATTTTTTGCCACGACGGAATGTGAATCTTAAAGGGCAATCAAATATCTTATATAAAGACAGAACCGGCCAGTGATGGCATATAATGGCTGTGAGGTCTCGTGCACGGGTCGAAAAAGGTAGTATACAGTTAATGCACTCGTCAGAAGAGGCAGGTTGAGGAATGAAGAGCAGGTCCCGATTGGCTTACAGGGCACGTTTGAAGGCTTTTTTGAGGATATGTTGAGGGTACCCTCTTTCTCTGAACCTGGCCAGCATCTGCTTAGCCTGAAACAAAAATCTGATTTAGATCAGCATAGCCACTGAAGTCTTAATAATTGGCCTGCAAGAATATTATTTCTTAAAAAGGTCGGGTGATGACTGTTAAATGATAACAGAGTGTTACAGTCTGTCTCCTTCCGAAAAATGGAAGTGGAGAAGCCATGTGAATCATATGAAATAAGAACATCCAAAAAAGAGATCTGTGAGGAATCAATGCAGAAATTAAACTGTAAATTTTTATTGCAATCATTGAACCAATCTAAAAAAAGAAAAAACTGAATGTCTGTCCTGGTCCAAATCAGAAAGATGCCATCTATATATCTAAGCCCATTGCCGATTCTTTTATTTGTTGGTAAAATATTGAATCAAATTGAAAAACGTTTCTTGTCAAGGCTAACCAAGTTAGTTCAAGTAAAAAGCTTGTAGGGACCTGATGGTCCCAGACTGAAGGTTGAGAGTATCTTCAACAAGGGCAAAGGCATCTTCCTGGGGAATATTTGAATAAAGAGATATAGTGACCAAAGAGACCAAAAAGAATGAATTGACGGAAAGGGTAAATCACAGAGAATACTAATGAAATGGCCTGAATCCTGGATGTAAGAGCGATTCATGCAAACAAAAGACTGTAAAAAGTGATCGACAAATTGAGATAGAGGTTCAAGTATAGATCCTACACCTGAGACGATAGGGCGGCTGGAGGGATTATGTAAGGATTTATGGATTTTGGGAAGAATGTAAAATGAGGGAATCCTAGGGAACTCAACCTGCAAAAACTGTGCCTCCTGGGAGGTAATCTGTTTCAACTCATAGGCTTGCTCCACCAAAATTTTAATTGTGTTCTGCAACTCAGGAGTGGGATCACAGGAAAGAGGGAGGTAAAAATTGAATTCCTGTAGTTGACATGTTCTAGCCAAAATGGCAACCAGTTTAATGACAATTTTGTAATCATTCGCCAAAGATCTAATAGCCAATTTCTCTTCCTTAGAGGTGTTATAATATCTCACAGGGGAGGCCAACGTCAGGTGACTGTCGTCTGATTGTATCAGTTTCTCAAAAGTAAGTAAGACTGGGTCAACAGGTCCGGGGGGAACCCATCTAGATTTCTTATGTATGATAGAAGTTGATTCGCAAGGAACAAAAGTGGATATATGTATTGGACAGTTTATCTCCTAGTGGCCTGAACAATGAAATAGAATGGAGTTACTTTACTTAATTTCATTCTGGGAGTTTCTCATTGATTTACTATAGTTGTAAAACTTTGCTCTCATTGGTCAGACTCAACTTTGTTGGTGGTTTCTGTCTGGACATTTGTTTCATGCCACTTGACAGTGTCTTTAAATGTCTGTATCTGTATGCACAGATCGCGTTCCCTGTAAGCTTATGTTAACATCGCTTGAGGTATTACCCTTAATAATGTTATATGTTTTTTCCCCATTGCTTGACAGTTCTGAGTAACTGGATTTGTTGTTTTCTAGATTTGAAACTTGCTGTACAATTGTCCCTCCTGATGCAGCCTTTCAGCGAAACACAGGGTTCATGTTGGGGGACCCATTTGAAGTATTACTTTTGTTATACAAACAGCGGAGCTGCCATGTTAAATAAAGCTTATATCTACATTTGATTTTCATGTGCAAGGACTTTGTACTCTACTGCATCTCTCTTGATTGTTTATTTGATCCTTGAGTGCAGCCTTATTCTCCATTTCTGCTTGTGGTTTATCTCTTACTCACACACACATACACAAACAGCCTCTCTCTCAAACACACAGCTTTTCTCTCCCTCACACACATACAGCTTTCACATACAATGTCTCACACATACACTCAGCCTCTCTCTCTCACACACAAACACATATATGGCCTCATACACACATATCCTCTCTCTGGAACACACTGCTTCTCGCTTCTCTCTCACACATACAAAACTTTTCTCTCTCTCTCTCATACACAGACACAGCCTTACAGACAGACACACAAACAACCTCTCTTTCTCACACATACACTCAGCCTCTCTCTCTCTCTCCACACACACACACACACACACACACATCCACACACTCTCATAAACATATGCAGCCTTACACTCACAGCTTTTCTCTCTTGTACACAAAACCTTTCTCTCTCATATACATACAAAGTCTCTCTCTCTCACACACAAAGCCTTTCTCTAACACACATGGTCTGTCTCACACACAGCCTCTTTCTCTCTCACAGACACACACAGCCCCTCACACTCTCACACAGAATTTCTCTCACACATACATAAACAGCCTCTCACATATACCCCTCCTTCCTCTCTCACACACAGACACATATAGACACACACACATGTGCACCTCATATACACACACACACACACACACAAAGCCTCATATACACACATCCTCACACTCACACATACATACACACAGCCTCTCCCTTTTCTCACACCCACACACAAAACTTCGCTCTCTCTCACACAGAAACACACACACAAATACAGCCTCTTTCTCTCACCCACACCACTTCTCTTTCACATACACACATACAGAACCTCTCTCTCTCTCTCATGCACACACAGCCTCACAAAAACACACACCCATCACACAAACAGCCTCTCTCTCCCACATATACAGTCACATACTGTCACTCAGCCTCTTTCTCTCTCACACACACAGCCCCTCTCACTCTCATACATCCAGCCACACTCAAACACACAGCTTCTCTCTCGCACACAAAACCTCTCTCTCTCTCTTTCACATAGACACAATGCCTCTCACACACACACATACAAAACTTCAGACACACATAATTCTTCTCTTTCTCTATCTCCTGCACACACAGTCTCACACAAACACACAGTCTCTCACCCTCACACACAGCCTGTTTCCTATACACTAATACTCATAGCCTCTCTATAATATACACACACATTTTCTCTCAACACACATAGCCTGTCTCTCTCTCTCTCTCACACCCTCTGTCTCACACATACACACAGCATCCATCTTTCTCACACACACACACATGCAGCCTCTCTTACACACAGCCTCACACATACACATATAAATAGCCTCTCTCTCACACACATACACAAACAGGCTCTGTCTCATATACACACATACATTCAGCCTCTCTCTCACACACACTTTTGATTTTATTTAGTAATTTTTTACTTGCCTCTACAGAGCTTGATCATTTAAAACATTCATAAAAATTAAAACATATAAACAACACAATGTGATTACTAACCCAAAACTAATAGCAGATAGGGACATAAATGGATTAACATAATCCAACAACTGAAATGAAAATTACATATAAAATAACCTCTGTAATCCATATAAATCATAACTGTAAATTACAAAACAAAACTCTGTAATTTCCAAAAGGGAAGAAAGTTACAGATTCCCAAAAAATCTTCCGTAAACAAATATGTTTTTAAGGACTTTCTGTACTAAGATGTGTCTCTTAATAAACGCAGAGATTCAAAGAGCAGATTCCAGGCTATAGGGCTTGCCACAGAAAAGGAACGATCACACATCTCTATAAGGTGAGCTAACTTATGGGACAGGATTATAAACACTTTGCCAATGGCTGCCACTTTGTAATACAAACTGAATTTATGAAGTACTTCATGGCATGCCTTGTTTGACTATATAGTTTGAGAAGCCCCTGAAGCAGTCATTCAAAACATGATATCATGTTGGGCTGTGAGCATAGACTGAAATGGGAAGTATTTTTCCCCATTTTTTGAATATTGTGGAGGGCCTATGATCCTGTTTGCAGTGAAACACTGTTGTGTTATGATGGCCCATATATTTTTAAAGGGATACTTTACAATATAGTTGATTTTGAGAAAGTAATCATCAATACATCAGTTGCTTTTTTTTCTTAGATTATATTCTATATTACAATTTAATATAAATCACACCTACTCATACTCTTTCAGAGATAGGCAGACATTTTATGATGAATTCCTACTGAACATTATACCTGTTTCAAATGAAGTAAATCATTTGAAACAGGTATAATGGGGCCTACACGTCCCCTTATTTATTTATTTATTTATTTAACAGTTTTATATACCGACCTTCATAGTAAATAACCATATCGGATCTGTTTACAATTAACAAGAATAAAAAACTGGGGTAACTATTCAAGTAAACGAAAGATAAACAGTAAGTAGGAATGAGTCAAAGTTACAATCAACAGGGAAGAGAACTTGGAAGCTTGCAACAAGCTGGAAAGAAGATAAGGCAGGAAATAAATATGAAGTGATGCCATAGGGCGTACGGGTTAAAGCTTAATGGTGCTTTAACCTGGGAGAGTCAGAGTCCATTCGTGAGTATAATCATCATAACGGGTAAGCGTGAAGGACAACTAGTGATTGTCTGGTGGGTCGGTGAAGGCTTGGTGAAAGAGCCAGGTTTTAAGTCTTTTTCTAAAAGTTAACAGGCAAGGCTCCACTCTGAGACTTGAAGGGATGCTATTCCAGATAGATGGGCCAGCTATCGAAAAAGCTCTGTCTTTGGTCATCGAGAGGCGTGAAGCTTTAGTAGGGGGAAATTTCAGGGTGCCTTTGAGAGTATCTCTAGTTGGTCTGTTAGAGGAGTGGAGTTTGAATGGGATTTCCAGGTCGAGTTGAAGATGATGATGGATAGTTTTATGAATTACGGTGATTGATTTGTATAGAATTCTGAAATTAACTGGTAACCAGTGTAGGTTCCTGAGGATGGGAGAGATGTGTTCGCTGCAGCTGGTACTGGTCAGCAATCTCGCAGCCGCATTTTGTAACATCTGCAGTGGTTTGGTAGTGGATTTGGGAAGGCCTAGGAAAAGGGCACTGCAGTAGTCTATTTTGGCGAACAGTAGCGCTTGGAGGATTGTCCTGAAGTCGTGGAAGAATAAGAGTGGTTTAAGTCGTTTTAGAATCTGTAATCTGAAGAAACAGTCTTTGGAGGTTGTGTTGACCATTTTCTTAAGGTTTAGACGATTGTCTAGTATTACCCCAAGGTCTCTAACCTGCTTGCAAGTAATGTGAGAGATGTGTGGAGATGGTGGGGAGATATTGATTTCGTTTGAGGATATGTGGAGCAGCTCTGTCTTGGAGGCATTAAGAACCAGGTTTAAACTGTTGAGTAGATTAGTGATGGATAGAAGGCAGTTGTTCCAAAGGGTGAGCGCTTTTGAGATTGATTCTGTTATCGGTATTAGAATCTGCACGTCGTCTGCGTACAAATAGGGGCGGATTTTCAGAGCCCTGCTCGCCTAAATCCGCCCAAAACCGGGCGGATTTAGGCGAGCAGGGCCCTGCGCGCCGGTAAGCCTACTGGCTTACCGGCGCGCGGTAAGCCTACTGGCCTACTGGCGCGCCAGTAGGCCAGTAGGCTTACCGCGCGCCAGTAGGCCAGTAGGCTTACCGCGCGCCAGTAGGCCAGTAGGCCAGTAGGCTTACCGGCGCGCCGGTAAGCCTACTGGCCTACTGGCGCGCGCAGAGCCCCAGGACTCGCGTAAGTCCCGGGGTTCTCCGAGGGGGCGTGTCGGGGGCGGTCCCAGTCGTCGCGGCGTTTTCGGGGCGTGTCGGCAGCGTTTTGGGGGCGGGTACGGGGGCGTGGCTACGGCCCGGGGCGGTCCGGGGGCGTGGCCGCGCCCTCCGTACCCGCCCCCAGGTCGCGGCCCGGCGCGCAGGAGGCCCGCTGGCGCGCGGGGATTTACGCCTCCCTCCGGGAGGCGTAAATCCCCCAACAAAGGTAAGGGGGGGTATAGACAGGGCCGGGCGGGTGGGTTAGGTAGAGGAAGGGAGGGGAAGGTGAGGGGAGGGTGTTAGAGGATTCCCTCCGAGGCCGCTCCGATTTCGGAGCGGCCTCAGAGGGAACGGGGGTAGGCTGCGCGGCTCGGCGCACGCCGGCTATACAAAATCCATAGCCTTGCGTGCACCGATCCAGGTTTTTTAGTAGATACGCGCGGCTCCGCGCGTATCTACTAAAATCCAGCGTACTTTTGTTTGCGCCTGAGCGCAAACAAAAGTAGGCCTATTCGCGCTCCTTTTAAAATCCACCCCATAGTGAATTAGGTTGAGGTCTGTTAACAATTGGCAGAGGGGGAGGAGGTAAATATTAAAGAGGGTAGGAGATAAGGAGGAACCCTGAGGTACGCCAAGAGTTGATTTAGTTAGGGGTGACTCTTTATTGTTGATTTTGACTTTGAAAGTCTTACTAGCAGGCATGTGTTTCCACAGAGATACATTCCAATTAGGTCAGAGGAAGTGTAGAGTTTTTCAGATACTCCCAAACGTGAGATGCCTGAAGGTTTGAAGGATTGAAAAAGCTCAGCGTATAGATGTTTCTGGACTCTCTTTCTGGCTCTCTCTTCTGAAGTAGTCCAGGGCTTAAGACCAGATCCCCTGGAACCATAAGAGGAAGAGTTGTGCTTGCAACAACCATTATGAGGCTTCAAGCTGTTGGTAAGATTCCTATTGAATGGAAGCTTATCCTGGTTTCTTGCTCTTTTGAGGAGTTAGTTGAAGCAGTAGAGAGAAACCCATGAGAGGAGTGCATGCAGATTGTCAATTACTGCAGAGGAACTGTGACACAGGAGAGGGATCTGCAGGTGCTTCTACAGAGAGGTTTTTCAGTGAAAATGCCAGAAGAGAGCTGTAAGTGCGAACAGGATTTCATTTTTGTTCAGGGAGTTTTGCCAATGTTTGGGTACCATAAGGGGATTTCAAAGGGCTAGAAAGATCCATTGAAGCAGCCTAAAAAGGGGTCTGTAGTACCACACAAGCTCCTGCATGCTTAAGAACTGTATCTATGACTGTTAGAATTAATTTATGGATAGCATCCATAAGAAAATGCTTCTGACAACTGATTGCCTTATATAAGTACCTCAGTAAATCATTTTGTTTTTAGAATAACAGAATCTGTTGTAGAAGTATCTTTTGTTCCTAGATCTCAAGGGTCTTCCCCCTTCGCCAGAAGAATCCAACCAGCTCCAAGGCCCACCAGCTCCCAGATGTGCACCTTTGTCCAGGTCTGATATAGAATGATGGTTATACAGGATGTCAAAATTGGGTTCAAAATTCCGCTAGATTTTATTGAATCTAAGGAAAATTGTTGCATCAAGTTTGATGAATTTCTAGAGCAATTTAAAAAATGGTGCTGTCCAATCCTGAAGCTGGCACCATTTTGTTTTACAACTGTGCAGCATATGACTGTAAAACAAAATAGTGACAGCTGGCACCATTTTCAAACTGGGAGCAAATGAGGCAGGAGCGATTAAGGATCGCTTCTGCCCCTTTCTATGTCAGGAACCCCAGTAGAAGGGGTAAGTATGAGCCAGGGGATGGTGGTAGGGGGTAGTTTTGGTTTTTTTTTTAATTTCACTCACTTTTTCAAATAAACGTCTATAAAAAAAATAAATGTTGAGGGTTTCTTTGTTCTCTTTTTAAACGAAACAAAATGTGAGTACGTCATCACATTTTTTATTTTGATAAAACAAATGCTCCTAAAATATTTACCTAGTTCAAGTTCTAACTTAAATTGTTTGCACATCTTTAGTTACAGGGTCAACAAAATCCAGCTGCCTTCTTTTCACTCAGTATTGCTATTTTCCTCAATAAATGGTAATGAGTTCAACCTCAGCCTCTTTTGTCTTTGCCTTTTCCATTTGCTCCATCGCCCTCTTCTAGTATGAATGCCAAGGAAATGTACTTGTTTAAAATATCTTTCTTCTGATCCTCCTCTTCACTAAAGCAGACCTCCCCTTTAATTCTTATTCTACACCCATTTTGGTTTTTATTTATACATCTAAAGAAAGTTTTATTCCCAGCCTTTACTGACTGGGCAATACACTCCTCCCTCTGAGCCTTTCCCAAAACTAAACGCCCTTCCTGGCTTCCTTTGTATTTGGTTTGTGCCAGGTTTACAAATCAGACAAGTCAGAAAAGAAAGAAAGAATGAAACAAGCAGGGATTTCCATGGTTAAAAAAGAGAAAAGAAAATAGCAAATGTTACTTTCTGCAAGAAAACAGTAACATATGACCTTAAAAAAAGCATGAAAAGACAGGGTGGGGTTGAAACAAATTACAGCTAAACTGTAAAAATAAATTCAGTTGATTTGCAGTACAAGACCCAGAGCTAAAAAGTTTGTATTTAATGCGTGGGGAGCTAGGCATATGGTTTCAGTCTGTGCTTATCAGTTCCTTCTGCCTTTTTAGCTCCATTTTCTTGCTACAATCTAGTCGGCATTCCAGAGCAATGAGTAACAGAACGGGCTGTGTTATATGGCTGGCTAGCATGACACAGATGCTCGAGAATAAAATAGACCTGTGGTTACATATTTCTGCTTGAAGTGGGAGCCACAGGAGAAAGGAGAAAATTGGATTTTGACTTGTGCATGGTGAGATTAAGCTACTCAGGATGCCAGTAAATAGGGAAGTGAAGAGAACTCATCCAGATTAGTATAATCATGGAGTAGAAGACTTAACACAAAAAATGATTTTATTAATCTAATTTTAACCTTTTTTGTTGTGTAAGGCAATATAGTCATTCTCTGTCCCAATTTTTGAGGTTGTGGGGGAGATGATCCCATTAAAGGGGTGTTGCAGAGGTTGGAAAGGACCTTTGATGGTGGTTTACACAGAGTTACCTGCAGGTGACAACTTTTAGCCATTTTTCATTCTTTATTAATTGCCAGCTTGCAGGTGGGCAGAGAGCGACGTACTACCCCCCTCCTGACCAATCAACCAAGCAGAGTACTTTTAGTCTTATTAATCTGCAAATATGCTACTACCACACCTACATGCACTAAGCTTAGAGTTACATTTACAAAATCATATTGCAAGTGATAAGAAGAAGCAATGTAAATGTGTTCAACAGGTTGCCCTAACATTCCACAGCCTTATCTTCTCCGACAAGAACTACGTTATCCATCAGTTCAGCCTGACACAAATTTAGGGCCTGATCTACTAAAGCTTTTCTCCCATTCTCTATCTATGGGAAAAATGCTTAGTAAATGACACCGTAAGATAGAAAATTAAATGAGATTAAGTCTCTCCTCCTCCAAAATGAAGTTTCAGAGCTTGAGTCTCTCCAGGAATTCACTTTAGAATCCTTCCATTCTTTGTGAGATAGAATCTCCCCCAAAGCACCTCGGCATTCTCGAAGGCTGCTGACACCCAAAGCACACTATCATTTCAAGAATCGCAGCTGCAGACTATAAAAGGGACGCAATCATGCACAAAGTTCAATGTGACTGGTTTTCCAGTCATATGAAAGTGCTCTTTTGGCTTGACGGTTTGTTTGAGACCCCAGTAGAGTAAGAGCTAGAACACGCTACAAAGCACTCCTACTAGAAAGGGGTTTCCATTTGTCCCACAAGTAGTAGCGTGCTCCTTGTTTCCCATAATGGAAAGAGTATTTGATTTTTCAGATCCACCACATAAAAAGCTAAAAAACCAGAACAGTATAATGTCTAGGAGAAAGAGGGAAAAATGAGAGTTATAGTTAAAGCTCAATCAGTTGCTTACTGATAGTATATTTCTGTGAATGGGTGGATCATGCTGGCTGCTATAGCTGTACATTATCAAGTCGGAGGCCAAATGTGTTTTGGGTAAATTAAGCTCTTGAGGAATAATTACATAAAAACAAGCACACTGAATGGATATGCATTAATTCAAAGGTGGGTAAACTGCAGCCCGTGGGCCATTTTCGGTTTAGGGAGGCATCTCATCTGGCCCATTAATGCTGTATTCTTAGTGGCCTACTCATACTGTATCTCCAAAGAGTCAGAGCAATGCTGGAAGTGCTAGAAGCAGGTAAGAAAATATCTCGTTCCTGGCCGTGGTTTTGACAGAACCAAGTAGGGGTGGGTCCATGGGAGAGTTGGGTTTAAAAGAGGTTGCAGAAGGATGGAGAGAGGGAAAGGGTAGCAGGAGGAAACATGATTTAAAAAAAAATATAGGGAGGGGGGCACGACCTTCGGACCCTGCAACACTGTTTATAGCCACTTAGGAGGCTTAAAGGGAATGAGGGTCTCGGATCGACAGGGCCTTTTATTAAATATTTGGGAGGGTGGCAATCAGGTTGTAGGTCTGCACTTAAGTATTTTTCTATTTTTAAAAACAGTGGCACTTAACTGGATATCTTTTCAAGATATCCAGTTGTGTGGCAAATTATCCAGTCACACAGCAGTTATATTCCAACATAACCGCTTAGGTTTTAAAATACCTACATTTGAAAGATTAGGATACACCAAATGCCCAGGACCTTGGAGGTTTACACTTCCTCCCCAAATGAGGACCTCCATTCAGAGCAGACAGAGAGAAGACTAGGATTGAGTCCCTGTATTAAGTGTGTGCCCCTCTCTGTCGAGACAGGCCATAGACGGGTATCAAATAAATAAATAAATATATTTTCTCACCAATGCAAATTTATAGGCACCTGTCTGAAATTAGAAAAATGTTCACGGTGGGGGAAAAAACTACAATAAAACATACTACTCATTTTCTTTTCAAAACATGGCACTCCAAGTGTGATAGGGCCAGATGACAAAAATAATGTGATGATCTCTATAAACATCTGGGAGACAGCTTGTTTATTTTTTGTATGGTCTAAGAGTCAGAGCACTGGATTATAATTGACCCTGAGCTAAACATGAAACAACACATCTCACAGAAAATAAAAGAAGGTTACACAAAACTAATGATCCTGAGAAGACTAAAACCTCTACTAACGATTAACAATTTTTGCACAGTTCTACAAGCAATGATATTCGCAAGCACAGATTATTGTAGCTCCCTGCTTTTAGGATTACCTCAATCTACAATTCGGCCTCTGCAAATATTGCAAAATTCTGCTGCCAGAATTTTGACTGGCAAAAAAAGGAGTGACCACATTACAGGAACACTTGCTGAACACCACTGGCTTCCAATTGAACAAAGAATACAATATAAGGCACTTTGTATAATCCATAAACTAATCCACGATGATAAAGCCGACTGGCTTAACACGGCACTGCGCGTGCATGTACCACAAAGAAACCTGAGATCTGCAAATAAAGCTCTACTAACTGTCTCCTCTGTCAAATCAGCACATCTCACTCAAGTAAGGGAAAGAGCACTGTCACTGGCTGGTCCTGTACTATGGAACACCATGCCACTCGAAATAAGACTACAGAGAAATTTGAAATTATTCAAAACTATCCTGAAAACCTGGCTTTTTAAACAAGCATTTTATAAAGATAAAGAGAAGGAGAAAAATAGTTGATAGATAAGGATGTACCAAGCTAGAAGTTGTTATTGGTAACCTACAAAAGCACATTAATGTTAAAATCAAACCACCTAATTTGTTCCTAACAATCAGGATTAATTTACACACTTAGTTTATTATTTTAAATTGTTGCCATACTATGATGGCACATGATTAATTTGTAATCTATACCACCCATATTTCTCTTTATCATGCCCTTCTGTAAATCGTTGTGATGGTTATTTAACTTAACGACGGTATAGAAAAGTTTTTAAATAAATAAATAAATAAAAGAAGACCTGGGAAATGAGTTAAAGATTCCTTTATGCTACTGATGCTATGCATTTTTGGATGCCTTTTTTTTCATCTTTTTTTATGATCAGCTGACAAACCCCCACCAACACCATCACAATCATACCCATACTTCCTAGGCAGTTATTGACACAACAAATCAATAAGATCACCACATTAAAACCACTTCATTGTTCACTGTTTCTTTCACCTATTGATCACATTCTCAAATTGAATGTAAATTGGTAGTGTCTAAAAGTCATTTGTTGGACTTTGTGAAATGAGTTGGTGATCTCTTTCCAGATCCCATTAAATAGATGCTTACATCACTGCATACAAAAGTCAAAGTTGACATTAATTGGCATCTTTTGTGTGGCAGCTTCTGCAGAGAGTCCAACAATTGATCAGGCATAGACTGAATTACCCTCTCACCGATGGCAGTGGCCCCTCCCAAACAGGACTGAGGTGTATGAATTGTATAAACAGTATGGGGAAGTTTGCACTACATTGTCCATGCTGTGTGTGTCTTTGGATAAACAGGAGGAGCTCCTTTTCTATCACTGTTCATATGGCATCTTTCACAGGAACTATACATTCACTTGAAACAAATTTTATGGCAAAAACCAAAACTGCTCTGAAACTAATCTCTTGTTTCCCACTTTCAGGAACCTTATTGATATCTTCACGTGACTGTAGCAGTAGCAAGCAGTTATCTAATTTAGCATGCATACTATGTAAAGATTATAATATGCTGAGGCTCCTACCTCCAGGACATCATAGTTACAGGTTGAATGATACTCAATGCTGAACTCATGAATGGTGAGCAGGATACTGCTGCCTGGTGCAGTCTGGATATACCACACACATTCCCTATTGTCAGGATACTTGTTGGGGTAGCCTGGACTGTTGAAGGATCCAGTAGCACCTCTGAGATCTCCACCACAACCTGCAGAAATGACAGAAAATTACGCAGTCAAGAATAAACATCATTTAAGAACATAAGAACATGCCATACTGGGTCAGACCGAGGGTCCATCAAGCCCAGCATCCTGTTTCCAAAAGTGGCCAATCCAGTCCACAAGAACCTGGCAAGTTCCCAAAAACTAAGTCTATCCCGTGTTACTGTTGATAGTAGCAGTGGTATTTTCTAAGTCAACTTAATTAATAGCAGGTATTACCTGCCAGGTAATGGACTTCTCCTCCAAGAACTTATACAATCCTTTTTTAAACCCAGCTACACTAACTGCAATAACCACATCCCCTGGCAACAAATTCCAGAGTTTAATTGTGCGTTCAGTGAAAAAGAACTTTCTTCGATTAGTTTTAAATGTGCCACATGCTAACTTCATGGAGTGCCCCCTAGTCCTTCTATTATCCGAAAGAGTAAATAACCGATTCACATTTACCCGTTCTAGACCTCTCATGATTTTAAACACCTCTATCATATCCCCCCTCAGCTGTCTCTTCTCCAAGATGAAAAGTCCTAACCTCTTTACTCTTTCCTCATAGGGGAGCTGTTCCATCCCCTTTATCATTTTGGTCACCCTTCTCTGTACCTTCTCCATCGCAACTATATATTTTATTGGATGTGGCGATCAGAATTGTGCAAAGTATTCAAGGTGGGGTCTTCACCATGGAGCAATACAGAGGCATTATGACATTTTCCGTTTTATTCACCATTCCCTTTCTAATAATTCCCAACATTCTGTTTGCTTTTTTGACTGCCACAGCACACTGAACAGACAATTTCAATGTGTTATCCACTATAACGCCTAGATCTCTTTCTTGGGTGGTAGCTCCTAATATGGAACCTACCATTGTGTAACTATAGCATGGGTTATTTTTCCCTATATGCATCACCTTGCACTTATCCACATTAAATTTCATCTGCTATTTGGATGGCCAATTTTCCAGTCTCACAAGGTCTTCCTGCAATTTATCAATCTGCTTGTGATTTAACTACTCTGAATAATTTTGTATCATCTGCAAATTTGATTACCTCACTCGTCGTATTTCTTTCCAGATCATTTATAAATATATTGAAAAGTATGGGTCCCAATACAGATCCCTGAGGCACTCCACTGCCCACTCCCTTCCACTGAGAAAATTGTCCATTTAATCCTACTCTCATTTCCTGTCTTTTAGCCAGTTTGTAATCCACGAAAGGACATCGCCACCTATCCCATGACTTTTTACTTTTCCTAGAAGCCTCTCATGAGGAACTTTGTCAAACGCCTTCTGAAAATCCATCATCAATTAAAACAGTTACAGAATAAACACCATTTAAAAATTCCGGAAACAATTTTCAGAATGATTTCTGCAGGTAAGTTGATGTTATCCATGGAAAAGTGTCTTCTGAAAATTGTCATACACACACACACCCTCACTCTAAAATGATGTTTATTTTAGCAAGAGTAATCACACTGTTCACAGTGAGGCAGATTTTAAAAGGCCTACGCGCGCCGGGCCTATTTTCAAAAGGCCTGGCGACACATGTAAAGCCCCGGGATGTGCATATGTCCCGGAGCTTTTCTGAATGGGTGGGCAGGGGCCGGGACGGGGCGATCCGGGGATGGTCCAGGAGGCTTGGCCGCTGTGCTGGGGGATCGTGTGCCAGCATCGGCCGGCAAGCGTAACTTCCAAAACAAAGGTACGGGGAGGGTTCCTTTAGGGCTGGGGGGCGGGACATGGAGGGAAAGGTAGGGGGGGGGGGGGGGGGGGGGGAGAAAGCAAGTGGGGCTCCCCGCGGGCTTGGCACGTGCAATTTGCACTAGTGTGCATCCCCTTGCACGCGCCGACCCAATTTAATATAACATGCGCGCGGCTGTGCACGCATGTTATAAAATCAGGCTTATATTTTAAAATCTGCCCCAGTATGCGTACTTTTCCCTCTGGGGTAAAAGGGGAAGCACCAAGGTGAGGTTGAAGCAGACCTCCTAAAGAAAGTACAGGGATTTCATTTTGATATCCATATGTGTACTTAACTTTACCCCATCTAATTTGAACCTGCAAAAGACTTGCATGAAAGAATCCCTGCGGTACCAGCCTTCCATAGAAACAATAAATGGAATATAATGTTCAGTTAAAGGATGTGTTAATAAAGTTATTAGGAAAGGTTATGGGACCTTCGGGTTAATCGTTAAGGGAAGTTCACAATTTGTGTTAAGCCTGTGTAGTTGAGTATTTTTGGGATGGGACCTAGTTTATACCTAAGTAACCAGCACATAAAGTGACACCTTGTATTCCTGCCAATAGCATTTTGGTCTTTTGTGTTACCCACAGCTCTTTTGGTTACTGCAACTTCACAGGGCCTATGAGCTGCAGGGAATCCTGAGGGTAGTGTAAAATCACAAAATTCAGAGCAAGAGTCCAAGACTGAAAAATGTGCTGCCCAGCACTATATACAATTTTCCCACATATGCAAGTATGTGGGCCACACGCAAGCAACTTGGAATTTAAAAAGTCGCGAAGTATGCGTATATATACTTGTATGTGCATCAAAAATAATTAGGCAGAAAAGGAGCAGAGCCAAGACTTACACGCATACTTCTGAATTTTAAATCCGGAACCCACACACACACTTATGCTAGGTATCCATGTAACTTTACTGCTGCTCCTGAGGAGGATTAAGTCTGTAAATCTCAAGTTTTAGGGCTTATAGGACGGGGTCAACTGGGCAGTGTGCAGGATGAAGAACCATCTCTATTAACTGGACAAATTGGTGGACTAACTGGAAAACTGGGAATGTGCCTCGCGCGAGCATGTTTTAAAATTCGCTGACATATGCATGTAAAAGCCGACATGGTCCTATTAAAGACACAAGTGCGCTAGCTGGGTTCGAATAAGTTCTTAATACTTATGCGCGGTAGGTGCATTTTAAAATATATGCACATAAGTGCGCGCACGATTAAAAATTCTAGCATATTCTCGCTTGCGCATCAATATGTGCATGTATGGGTGCATGCACACTCGTTTTAAAAACTCAATCTCTTAGATATTAAAGTGGAGCTAAACTACACTCAGCTTTGTATGAAGGTGAAGATCTAGTCGAGTCCAGGGATGTGATGGATTAGTGTTGGTACAGCTGCTGGTTAAGGGTTTGGGGTGATGTGAGTGAGGCAGAGGTACTGGAAGGGGATGATGATAAGGACATTTGGGAAAATGAAATGAAGGTATTTTTGCCTGGGGTGATGATGAAGGGGTAGGTAGCTGGATGGTGTTGATGCTGCTGGTATTTGGGTTGGGCCATTTTTAAACTTGTTTGGTTATTGTGTTATGTCTGTGTGATTTTTTTTAAAATGCCATGGGCTCAGATATGTACAATGTTCTGGGTACTCTGATAAGGACTGGAAAACGGTCAGTGTGTAAATAGATAAAATAAATAAATAGGTAAAATGGAGTCTCAGATTTTAGCGGTTTCGAAAAGAGTCTTTTTATAGCTATGAATACTATATCAATCAAATATTTCCTTTTTTAAAGAGGAAATGTTTACATGTTTTATCCAAGTTGACTATTATATCACAGAGAGTCTACTGCAATGGTCTATATCTGGGTCTTTCAAAAAAGTGTTGTACAAGCTTCAACTACTACAGAACACAGCAGCCTATCTACTTATAGGGACCTCTAGAAATGAGAGAATTGCCCCCATTTTAAAATCCCTACATTGATTAACTGATTATAAAATCAGTTTTACAGTGTTAATTCTGACCTGTAAGACTTTGCAAGGGTTAGAACCTAATTAAAGTGGAAATTACAGTGGTACTCCCCGGGTAGGGAATTAAGATCAACTCAAGTGAGCCTTCTAAAAATTCCATCATTCAAAGAAGAGTGATTAGCAGTGCCAAGGAGGTGTGCATTTTTTGGGGGTGTTGGTGAGGGGGTCCCATTTGGAATAGAGTCCCAAGGAAAATCTGTAACACCCCTACTGTGTGTACTACAGTTTAGACACATGATAAAACCATGGTTATTTACCCAGATTTATGAGCCTAATGATATCATATGCTTTACTTCATGTCTCTTTTACTCTTAGAGGGTTAAAAGAATAACTGAGCAAGTATATGGACGGACTAGATGGACCTTTTATTTTCTTGATTTTGCCTTATTTTATTTTTATTATCAATTATGGTTTATTGTGCAAAGTATTGTGTAAGGTCCAAATGTTTTTTGGTCAGTAGCATTTGAAAAGGCTCCTACTGGTCCGATGGTTTTCCCATCACCCCAAGTCAGAAGTAAGGATCTGCTGTATCTTAATAAATATTGGGGTCAGGATGTAGAAATTCTCCCTCCTGCTCCACTGATTCCAAAAGAAAAAATATTGGTGGGTGATCTTGGGAGGTGGCGAAAGGAAGGGAGAATAAGAGTCCCACTGGAGCTGGTGTTACTGCCTCTGGTACACATCAGCAATAATATACTGAGGCCAATATTCAATAACATGAAAAACAGATAACCTATCTGACTAAAGCTAGCCATATAAGTTATCTGTGGTATTCAGTGGGATAAACATCTCATTGAATATCCGCTAACTGTAACCGGAAAACTTTAAACCTGACTGGATATTTTTTTTTTTTTCAGTGGTTAGATTTATAAGCCATCTCCTTTCCATTGGGCTACATGGTGATGTACAATAAAAAAGAAATACACTGTAATTATATATCAAAGACAGATCAGATAACGTACTATACAATAATATTAACCAAAGGATTTAAGAAAACTTAGCCAGCTACTGTTATTCAAAACAATATAGCCTGTTAAGTGCCACTGCAGCATACAAAACTAAAAAGAAACCCGCAAGCCTAATGTCCTGACTGATAGTCCCCACAAGCTATGGCAAGTGGCCATACCGGGTCAAGCATCCCCACACCCCCTAAAAAAATAGAAATACATATAAAAAGAAGAGGTCCAGCGCCAGCTTGCACTCCTCTCCTTGCCCTCTACCCAGGTCCATGTTTATAATACCCCTCCTTGGACTTCGCTCCCACCCCAACCCTAGCCCTCCCAGTACCTTCAATCTGTAAGCTCTTCACCCCAGATCGTAGTAGCAAAAATATTTTTTTCTTTTAACCCACAAGGGATTACCAAGGATTGTAATATACCAATCAGTTTCTTGCCTGTGCTTGCCTACATTTGCTTTGTGAGGTAATAGTGTCGAATAATATCCCCTTGTTTCATGTAGTATTATGGAGAGAAGCTTTGAGGCACATGGAACATTTGAGCCTATGTTTATTGTAACAAATAGGGAAAGCATGCAGTTAGAATGGTTTTCTAACATAGATTTGTAGAAGGATATGTGTGGGGGTATGATGGGGTTATAGGTGGAGTATGCAGGGGATATCTGTTAGTGTGGACGGTGAAGGTGTATGCTTGGGGATGTGTGAGTGTATATATCTGTGTATGTTGGGTGGTAGGGGTTTTGTGGGTATGGGGGGGGCTTGTGAAAGGAGAGTATGGAGGGTTTGTGGGGTGAGTTTTGGAAGCATGGCTATGTGTTTGTAGATAGCATTTATGGTTGTGAGGGATTCTGAAGGTGGGGACTGTATGTGTGTGGGTGTTTGTGGAGGTTGTGTATAAATTGGATGTATGTGGAGAGATTGTGTGTGTGGCAATGTCTGGGGTATGAATGTATATGCATAGATGAGTGAGTGTAGATATCAGTGTGTGTGATGGGGTTGGATGTGTGCATATTTGGGTGATTAGTGTGGGAGAGGGTCATCTGTGGGGGCAGCAATGTGTTACAAGGTTGTGTTTGTAAGGGGACTTGTGGTGTTTTGATATTTTGGGGGGTATGGCTGGGTGGTGGGGGTGTGCTTGTGGGATATGGTATTGAAGTAAGAGTGTATGTGTGTGTGCATGTACAAGGATGTGTGTTGGGAATGAATTGAGAAGCTGCATCATTTGTTTTCCCTGACTGTGAGTGGTGTAGGTGTGTCGATGGGTGAGGATTTGCCTAGAGCAGGTATATATGTGATATGTGTCTGTGGGGGGGAGGTATGTGTGTGTGGGGAGATGTAGTGATATGCGAAATGTGTAGTAGTGGGTTCATGTGAAGATGTAAGTGGGGGTGTGAGGAGTGAATGTGTGTGAGGTATGTGTAGAGGATGCATGTGTGGTGTGGTGAGGTGGATTCATGTGAGAGTGTGTGAGAAGATGTGAAAAGCATGGATATGTGTGAGGATGTGTGTTGTGTGTATATAATTGGTGAGTATGAGAGTGTGTGGGGATATATCTGGGTGTGAGGTATGTGTGTGTTCGTAGAGGTCAGTGTGTCAAAGAGCGTGGATGTGTACACTATTATGTATAAGGGGGAGCAGTGTGGGGATGAGGTGTGTATGTGAATACTTTTGCAGCACCCTTTTGTGCCATCCTTTGCCAGTTGCATCTGTTTGTTTTTTTTTTTCGCTTTTCTGCCTCTTTCTGTCTTTGTTGCTCTGTGGCAAAGTGCTGGTTAGATGGAGGGGGGCATTTGGAATGGAATGCTGGTCAGCAATCTACCAATTCAAACAGATTCTAGCAGTTTCTCATAGACAGCAAAGGAAATTTATTTTTGGAGGCTTGATTCTCTGAAAATAATGTTTCTGCTTTTCAAAATCATCCAAGATATTCACATTTTTTTCCTCCATGGTAATTTTCTATCCCTTTCTTGGTAAGTTATTATGCATACAGATGGATGGATGGACGGACAGATAGATGGCCATCGATCCCTTTACCGTAATTCTTTCCAGTATTCTGTATATTGAAAGGCATAAAAATGTCACATCATTTCATGAAATGTTCAATGCTTTCCACCATTTCTGTTTGCTCTGGATTCTCAGGAGTAGAATGAGGAGGGCTGTCATTACTATCAGGCCCTTATCTACCATTATTATTCAAACAGAGATTCTGAAAGCTTTAACTTCTCCAGTTACTCAGTTTCCTGCACTATAAGTCCACTATAAATAAATATAACATAGGCCTATATTATCATTTGTATAGCATATACATTATAGGAAAGGTGGTTCCAAATCTAAATAGATTTTTAAAAAGATATATTATGTGTTATATCTCCTACTGACCTTGAACAAAGGTTTCATAAACAATGCTTTCAGAAACTCTTACATTATCCAGCTAATTAGGAGCAGGTTTTGATTACTATACAAAATTTGCTTTTCCTCCCAGTCCCTGTTGGTTAGCTGATAGGATGTGCTTCTGTTATCAAAAGGAAACATACATATATCGCACATACACAAATAAATTTGTTGTGTTTAATAAAGGCTGAATATAAATCAAATGAATAATAACTTGCTGTATCGCAAAACTAATCTGTATGTAAAATATTATCAAAGTGCGAGCAAAACCATAAAGTTGATTACAGTCCAAAGTACTAAAATGGTCTTTTTATCTGTTCTTTTTATTGTATCAGAATTTTGACTCAAGGAAATGCCTTAAAAACAATCAAACATAAAAGACCATGAACCAAATGGCCTACGGAAATGACCATTAGATATAAGATCTCCTCTCCTCCTTTTCCAAGTATTTAATATAAAACAATACATATGACTTTAGTTTTGGAGCTTAACGTTCCTGGCTTCAGATTTCATAGTTCTTAGTATTTATTTTTAAAAGTCTGGTGTTTATGGTATTTAAAATGAAACCTTCTATTTTTTTTTTTTAGCCCTAAAAGTAATAACTTTGAAATCAGGCACCTTATTAATTATCTATTGTGCATACATTTTATTGGATACAGATTAGGGACGAACATTAATTTAAAACAAATGTGTAAACTGCAATGAATGAGTCCATTTTTGGTTTGTTTTGTTTCAAATTAAATAAATGGAGCAGCCCTCCGAAAATAGTACTTCAGTGATGAAAAAAGTTTCAGAATTACAGTATATTGTGGTGGACAATTTGTTGATGGGACTTTTAAACAAAAGCCCTAAATTTAGGCGTCAAGCCAAAGTCACACAGTACATTTTTGCATGCAGTTTTCTGTATTTTTTTGTGAAAGATTTTTCCTTCAAGAAATTGGAGGAAATCAAATCCTTTGGGAAAAAAATATGCCGTTTCGAAACTGTGCAAGTACACAGAAAATAATGGCCATCGAACAAGTTGCAGGTGGTAGCGTTTCTTGGCCTGGTAGTTTCCTTTTTTTTTTTCCAGCTCAGTCAGAACCAGCACTAGGATTCTGGCATCATAAGACTTCGTTCACAACTGCCTGGGCAATTTTATTTTATATTTATACAATTTTCACAGAAGCATTAATCTGCAAGTATACAGAAGGTAACAATAAAAAAAAGATACCACTTTTAGCACTCAAGTATTTAAAATCCACAAATAGAAGAGGAAGGACCCTATAGAAAACATAATAATGAGGAAGTTTAACAAAATCATATACTGGCTATTTTAGTAGACCCTCTCTTTCAGTAGTCCTAGTCTGATCATTGCAGCAATGGCTCTGAGGTCAGGAGCCATGCACAAGGACTCCTTCCGGAAGCCTGCGTCATGGGCTCCAAATCCGGCCAGCAGGTGGGATCACTCGTAATTATGCCCACGACCCCCTCCCACCAGAGGCTGAGAATGCGACCACTGCAACATCCTCAGCTGACCCAAGGTATGGAAGGCCCAGTCCGGAAACTGAACCAGATACTCTCCTCCTGACAGTGCACAGCACAGCGACGGACCCATGGCGCCCACCCAGGAAATCCTTTTTCTATTGGACTAATTTAATACATTTGAAACTAGCCTTCAAAAGCTCTGCTCCTTTTCTCAAGTCAATACAAGAAAACTGATTATCCCGCTTACAGTCTTCTTGAGTTTAACCATTTTCTTAATAAATGAAATTCCCAAAGTTTCTTTTGCCCTGTATTTTTATCTTGATTAGATTGTAAGCTCTAGCGAGAAAGGACTATCTCATAGGCTTTGAACAGCACTGCGTATGTCAAGTAGTGCTATCAAATTGATAAGTAGTAGTAAGTATCATTCTACTTTTGCCCAGCTGAGTGAATGCTATATACCTACAAATTATTATTTTTGCATTCTTCTGGTGTGCCTGGCCTTGTTTTGTTTCTACTAAAATAGTCTTACCCACATTTTGGTGCAGAATGACCTAGTTGTTGCTATGCCAAAAATCCTCAAACTACTGCTATTGTTAAAGATAGCAATAAAGGGCAGGGGAATTATATAATTATCATCACCCAATTAGAGTTGGATAAACAGACACACAGACAGATAACGTCCCTTGAGTATAGAGTGTAATTTTCCAAGTGTCTTCTGCAGGTAAAATACTGCTGGACCTGCAGATTAGGCCCTTTAGAACACTAGGGGTAGATTTTCAAAGGGGTACGCGCGTACGATACGCGCTTACCCCCCGAAAACTTACCCCTAACCCCCCCCCCTGCGCGCCGAGCGTATTTTGCATAGGCTCGGCGGCGCGCACAAGCCCGGGACGCGTGTAAGTCCCGGGGCTTGCATGGAGGGGCGTGTCTGGGGCGTGCCGCGAGTGACGTGGCGCTTTGGGGGCGGGCCTGGGGGCGTAGCGCTGGCCCGGGGGTGTGGTCGAGGCCTCCGGACCAGCCCCCGGGTCGGGTGATGGCGCGCCAGCAGCCCGCTGGCGCACGCAGATTTACGCCTGCTTTCCGCAGGCGTAAATCTGCCAACAAAGGTAGGGGGGGGGTTTAGATAGGGCCGGGGGGGGGTGGGTTAGGTAGGGGAAGGGAGGGGAAGGTGAGGGGAGGCGGAAGGAAAGTTCCCTCCAAGGCCGCTCCAATTTCGGAGCGGCCTCGGAGGTAACAGGCAGCGCGCGCTGGCTCGGCGCGCGCAGGTTGCACAAATGTGCACCCCCCTTGTGCGCACCGACCCCGGATTTTATAAGATACGCGCGTATCTTATAAAATCCAGCGTACTTTTGTTCGCGCCTGGTGCACGAACAAATGTACGCCCGCGCGTACATTTATAAAATCTACCGCTGTGTGTGTAAAATTATGCACATACAGGCTGTGGGGTAGATTTTATAAATGTACGCATGGGCGTACTTTTGTTCATGCACCAGGCGCGAACAAACGTACGCTGGATTTTATAAGATACGCGCACGCTGCCTGTTACCTCAGAGGCCGCTCCGAAATCGGAGCGGCCTCGGAGGGAACTTTCCTTCCGCTCCCCTCACCTTCCCCTCCCTTCCCCTACCTAACCCACCCCCCCGGCCCTATCTCTCTCCTGCTCCGTGCACATCAGCCCTTCACCCCCCTAACGTGTACAGTTCTTTCGGATTACCACACCCCAGATGCATGACTCTGCACTTCTTGGCATGGAATCCCAGCTGCCATATCTTCAACCACTCTTCCAGCTTCCTTAAATCCCATCTCATTCTCTGTACTCCTTCTGGCATGTTCACTCTGTTGCAGATCTTAGTATCATCCGCAAATAGACAAACTTTACCTTTTATCCCTTCCGTAATATCGCTCATGAAGATGTTGAACAGAATCAGTCCCAACACCGATCCCTATGGCACTCCACTTAACACCATTCTCTCTTCAGAGTAGGTTCCATTTAGCATCACCCGTTGTCTTCTATCCTTCAACCAGTTTATAATCCACACCAACACCTTGGAGCTGACTCCCAAGCTTCTCATTTTGTTGATGAGTCTTCCATGTGGGACTGTATCAAAAGCTTTACTAAAATCCAAGTAATTTACATCGAGCACTCTTCCCTGATCCAGTTCTCTAGTCACCCAATCAAAGAAATCAATTAGATTCATCTGACAGGACCTTCCCCTGGTGAATCCATGCTGCTTCTGAACGAGCAACCCACAGCAGAGTCTCCATTAATTTTCCCACCAGCGAGGTGATGCTAACTGGCCTGTAGTTTACAGCCTTTTCTCTGCCCCCATTCTTTTAAAGCAGGACCATTACCGCTCTTCTTCAGTCACTAGGCACTACACCCTTTTCCAGGGATCTACTGAACAGGTCACAAAGTGGACCTGCCAGCACATCTCTGAGTTCCCTCAGTATTCTGGAGTTTCATCTACTTCACTCCCTTCTACAGTCTTGATAACAAGTGACGGTCCTTCTCCAGGGTCTTCTTTAGTGAACATTGAACTCAAGTATTTGTTTAATATTTCTGCCAATTCATCTCTCTCCACCATTGATCCTTATCCCCTTTTAGTTTCACTATACATAGAAACATAGAAATGACGGCAGAAGAAGACCAAGTGGCCCATCCAGTCTTCCCAGCAAGCTTTCACACTTATTTTTCTCATACTTATCTGTTACTCTGACCACTGAGGTCAGGGCCCTTATTGTTAACTTTTTGGTTCTAATTTCCTTCCACTCACACCTTTGTTGTAGAGAGCAGTGCTGGAGTTGCATCAAAGTGAAGTATCAAGCCTAACTAGTTAGGGGTAGTAACCCCTGCAATAAGCAAGCTACTCCCATGCTTGTTTGTTTACCTAGCCTGTGCAATTTAGTCCTTGTTGGTTGTTGTCAGAATATAAATCCTTTCTTCATTTCCCCCTTGCATTGAAGCAGAGAGCTGCTTGGATATGCATTGAAAGTAGCAGGCTAATTTGGTTTGGGGTAGTAACTGCCACAACATGCAAGCTACTCCCATGCTTATTTGTGAATGCAAATCCTTTTTCCCACATTTCCTCTTGCCGTTGAAGCGTAGAGCAATGTTTGAGTCGCATTAACCATGTGTATGTTTATTGAATAAGGTTATTAATCACCAGGTAGTAGCCATCATTCCTGCAATCCACCCCCATTCCTCTACGCTTCATTCACATCCTCAATACTTTATGATCCACAGTGTTTATATGAATCCCGAATGCAACATATGGCGTCCCTCTGCACATCCCTATTCTCCAGTCCACGTCCAGCAGATTAAAGTCACTAACAATCAACACTTCCCTCTTCTTTCCCACCTTTATAATGTCTTTGATCAGATCTCTGTCTAGTTCTTCTGTTTGAGTCAGAGGCCTGTACACCATGCTAGTAAAAATGGACGTACCATCATCTTTTTTTAGGATGGCCCATAATGCTTCTTCTCTAATCCACTTTCCTTGCAGTTCAGTTGCTTGGATATTATTTTTGACGTAAAGTGCTACTCCTCCCCCTTTTTTCCTTAACAAGTTATAGCCCTATATGGCTATATCAGTCATGAGAATCCGTGAACCATGTCTCCGTGACAGCAACAAAGTCCAAGTATGCCTCCACCATTAAGGCCTGCAGGTCTGGGATTTTATTGCCCAAACTGCGAGCATTGTAGTCATAGCTTTCCAATTTTTCTCCCTTGCTATGTTTGCACTTCCTAGGAGCCTTTTCTGTTTTTTTGAGCCGATTGATTTTATTTTCACTTCGCGTATCTGTCACAGGTCTTATTCTGCCAGAACCTACTGTTATCCAATTGATTCTGGGTTTTTGACACAACTATATCTTTTTTGAGATGTGGCGACCAGAATTATACATAGTATTCAAGGTGCGGTCTCACTATGGAGTGAAACAGAGGCATTATGACATAAGAACATAAGAAATTGCCATGCTGGGTCAGACGAAGGGTTCATCAAGCCCAGTATCCTGTTTCCAACAGAGGCCAAACCAGGCCACAAGAACCTGGCAATTACCCAAAAACTAATTCTATCCCATGCTACATATGCTAGTAATAGCAGTGGCTATTCCCTAAGTAAACTTGATTAATAGCAGTTAATGGACTTCTCCTCCAAGAACTTATCCAAACCTTTTTTGAACCCAGCTACACTAACTGCACTAACCACATCCTCTGGCAACAAATTCCAGAGCTTAATTGTGTGTTGAGTGAAAAGAATTTTCTCCGATTAGTCTTAAATGTGCTACTTGCTAACTTCATGGAATGCCCCCTAGTCCTTCTATTATTTGAAAGTGTAAATAACCGATTCACATCTACTCATTCAAGACCTCTCATGATCTTAAAGACCTCTATTATATCCCCCTCACCCATCTCTTCTCCAAGATGAACAGCCCTAACCTCTTCAGTCTTTCCTCATAGGTGAGCTGTTCCATCCCCTTTATCATTTTGGTTGCCCTTCTCTGTACCTTCTTCATCGCAACTATATCTTTTTTGAGATGTGGCGACCAGAATTGTACACAGAATTCAAGGTGTTTTCTCACCATGGAGCGATACAGAGGCATTATGACATTTTCTGTTTTATTAACCATTCCCTTCATAATAATTCCTAACATTCTGTTTGCTTTTTTGACTGCTGCAGCATACTGAGCCGACGATTTTAAAGTATTATCCACTATGATGCCTAGATCTTTTTCCTGGGTGGTAGCTCATAATATGGAACATAACATCGTGTAACTACAGCAAGGGTTATTTTTTCCTATATGCAACACCTTGCACTTGTCCACATTAAATTTCATCTGCCATTTGGATGCCCAATCTTCCAGTCCTGCAAGGTCCTCCTGTAATGTATAACAATTTTCCATTTTATTCACCATTCTGTTTAATTCACCATTCCCTTCCTAATAATTCCTAACATTCTGTTTGAAACATAAAAACATAGAAACATAGAAATGATGGCAGAAGAAGACCAAATGGCCCATCCAGTCTGCCCAGCAAGCTTCCACGCTTTTTTTTTCTCTCTCTCATACTTATCTGTTACTCTTGGCCTTTAGTAACCTTTTAGTTCTATTTCCCTTTCACCCCCACTATTAATGTAGAGAGCAGTGCTGGAACTGCTTCTAAGTGAAGTATCTAGCTTAATTGGTTAGGGGTAGTAACCGCCACAATAAGCAAGCTACTCCTACGCTTATTTCTTTACCCAGCCTGTGCAATTCAGTCCTTGTTGGTTGTTATCTGAATATCCACTTTTATTCATTTCCCCCTGCCATTGAAACAGAGAGCTTCTCTGGATATGTATTGAAAGTGAAGTATCACGCTTGTTTGGTTTGGGGTAGTAACCGCTGTAACAAGCAAGCTACTCCCCGCATTTTATGTGAATGCAAATCCTTTTTTTCACATTTCCTCTTGCCGTTGAAGCATAGAGCACTGTTGGAGTCGCATTTACCGTGTGTATGTCTATTGAATAAGGGTATCATCTCCAGGTAGTAGCAGTCTTTCCCGCAAGCCTCCCTCTCTTCCTTCACATCCTCTAGACTTTATGGATCCATAGTGTTTATCCCACGCCCTTTTGAAGTCCTTCACAGTTTTAGTCTTCATCACTTCCTCCAGAAAGGCGTTCCAGGCATCCATCACCCTCTCCGAGAAGAAATACTTCCTGACATTGGTTTTGAGTCTTTCTCCTTGGAGCTTCAAATCGTGACTCCTGGTTCTGCTGATTTTTTTCCAATGGAAAGGTTTGTTGTCTTTGGATCATTAAAACCTTTCAAGTATCTGAAAGTCTGTATCATATCACCTCTGTTCCTACTTTCCTCCAGGGTGTACATATTTGGATTCTTCAATCTCTTCTCATAAGTCATTCGATGAAGACCATCCACCTTTTTGGTCACCCTTCTCTGGACCATCTCCATCCTGTCTCTGTCCCTTTGGAGATACGGTCTCCAGAACTGAGCATAGTACTCCAGGTGAGGCCTCCCCAAGGCCCTGTACAAGGGGATAATCACTTTCCTTTTTTTTACTCGATATTCCTCTTTCTATGCAGCCAAGCATTCTTCTGGCTTTAGCTATCGCCTTGTCACATTGTTTCCCCGACTTCAGATCATTTGACACTATCACCCCAAGGTTTCTCTCCTGCTCCGTGCACATCATCCCTTCACCCCCCATCGAATACAGTTCTTTTGGATTTCCGCACCCCATATGCATGACTCTGCACTTCTTGGCATTGAAATTCAGCTGCCATATATTTGACCACTCTTCCAGCTTCCTTAAATCCCATCTCATTCTCTCCACTCCTTCTGGCGTGTTCACTCTGTTGCATATCTTAGTGTCATCCGCAAAAAGACAAACCTTACCTTCTATCTCGTTCGCTATGTAGCACACATAGATATTGAACAGGACCGGTCCCAACACCAATCCTTGCGGCACTCTGCTTAACACTGCCTTCTCTTCAGAGTAAGTTCCATTTACCATCACACATTGTCTTCTGTCCGTCAACCAGTTTGCAATCCAGGCCACCACCTCGGCACTCACTCTTAAACTTCTCATTTTACTCACCAGCCTCCTGTGCGGGACTGTATCAAAAGCTTTGCTGAAATCCAAGTAGATGACATCGAGCGCTCTTCCTCTATCCAATTCTCTAGTCACCCAGTCAAAAAAGTCGATCAGATTTGTCTGACAGGATCTTTCCCTGGTGAATCCGTGTTGCCTCTGGTCCAGCAATTCTCCCGACTGTAGATAGTTCACTATTCTTTCTTTCAGCAGCTTTTGCTTTTTTGACTGCTGCAGCACACTGAGCTGACGATTTCAATGTATTATACACTATGACGCCTAGATCTCTTTCCTTGGTGGTAGCTCCTAATATGGAACCTAACATCGTGTAATTACAACATGGGTTATTTTTCCCTATATGCATGACCTTGCACTTATCCACATTAACTTTCATCTGCCATTTGGATGCCTAATTTTCCAGTCTTACAAGGTCCTCTTGTAGTTTACCACAATCAGCTTGTGATTTAACTACTCTGAAGAATTTTGTATCATCTGCAGATTTGATTACCTCACTCATCATATTCCTTTCCAGATCATTTATAAATATATTGAAAAGCACGAGTCCTAGTAGAGATCCTTGAGGTACTCCACTGTTTACACTTTTCCACTGAGAAAATTGTCCATTTAATCCTACTCTGTTTTCTGTCTTTTAACCAGTTTGTAATCCACGAAAGGACATCGCCACCTATCCCATGAATTTTTACTTTTCCTAGAAGCCTCACATGAGGAATTTTGTCAAATGCCTTCTGAAAATCCAAATACACTACATCTACCAATTCACCTTTATCTACTTGTTTATTAAACCCTTAAAAAAATGAAGCAGATTTGTGAGGCAAGACTTGCCTTGGGTAAAGCCATGCTGACTTTGTTCCATTAAACCATAACTTTCTATATGTTCGGTGATTTTGATCTTTAGAACACTTTCCATTAATTTTCCTGGCACTTACTTCAGGCTAACTGGTCTGTAGCTTCCTGGATCGCCCCTAGAGCCCTTTTAAATATTGGGGTTACATTAGCCACCTCCAGTCTTCAGATACAATGGATGATTTTAATGATAGGTTACAAATTTTAACTAAAAGATTTGAAATTTCTTTTTTGAGTTCCTTCAGAACCCTGGGGTATATACCATCCGGTCCAGGTGATTTACTATTCTTCAGTTTGTCAATCAGGCCTACCATATGTTCTAGGTTCAGTTCATCTGAATCATTACCCATGAAAACCTTCTCTGGAATGGGTATCTCCCTAACATCTTCTTCAGTAAAAACTGAAGCAAAGAAATTGTTTAATCTTTCTACGATGGCCTTATCTTCTATAACTGTCCCTTTAACCCCTTGATCATGTAACAGTCCAACTGACTCCCTCGCAGGCTTTCTGCTTTAGATATATTTTTAAAAGTTTTTACTGTGTGTTTTTCCCTCTACAGCCAACTTGTTTTCAAATTCTCTCTTAGCCTGTACTATCAATGGCTTATATTTAACTTGCAATGCTTATGCTTTATCCTATTTTCTTCTGATGGATCCTTCTTCCATTTTTGAATGAAGATCTTTTGGCTAAAATAGCCTCTTTCACCTCCCCTTTTAACCATGTCGGTAATCGTTTTGCCTTCTTTCCACCTTTCTTAATGTGTGGAATACATCTGGACTGTGCTTCTAGGATGTTTTTTTTGTTTTTTTTTCAACAATGTCCACACCTCTTGCATACGTTTTACCTTTGTAGCTGCTCCTTTCATTTTTTTTCTAATTTTTTTTTCTCATTTTATCAAAGTTTCCTTTTTGAAAGTTTAGCGCTAGAGCGGTGGATTTACTTACTGTCCCCCTTCCAGTCATTAATTCATATTTGATCATATTATGATCACTATTGCCAAGCGGCCCCACCACTGTTAGCTCTGTCACCAAATCCTGTCTTGCACTGAGAATTAGATCTAAAATTGCTCCCTCTCTCGTTGGTTCCTGAACCAATTACTCCATAAACTGTTATTTATTCCATCCAGGAACTTTATCTCTCTAGCATGTCCTGATATTACATTTATCCAGTCAATATTGGGGTAATTGAAATATCCCATTATTACTGCACTACCAATTTGGTTAGCTTCCCTAACTTTTCTTAGTATTTCACTGTCCATCTCACCGTCTTGGCCAGGTGGACAGTAGTATACTCCAATCATCATCATCACCTTCTCTTCCTCTCCCCTGGCATCATCACCTTTCTCTTTGCTTCTTTCTCCCCTACCCCCTGGTAACATCATCATTATCACATTTCCTCTCCTCCTTCCTTCTCACCCCAACTGGCATCATCAAATTCCCCTCCCTTCCCCAACATCTGGCATCTTCATCACCTTTTCTTTTCTTTTCTTTTCTTCCCTTCCCATTTCCCCACTCCCTAACATTATCATCACCTTCTCTCCCCCTCCACCTCCTGGCATCATCACCTTCCCTCTCACACCCCTTCCAGGAATCAATGCCTCTCCAACCCTTCCTTCTCACGCTAAACCCACCTTCCACCCCCAGCATCATCATCATCACCTTCCCTTCCCTCTGTCTCCACTTCCTTGGCATCATCTCCTTCTCTCTCAGCCACCTCTCCTTCTCCCCCATCCCAGAATTATCATCTCCTCTTCCCATCCCTCTCCTTCTAATCCTCTGGCATCAACACCTTCCTGTCCCTCTCCCCCAACACCTCATGGTACATCCAGCTTTCCCTCCTCCCACATCCCTTGGCACATTCAGCTGTATCTTCTCTCTCCTGTTTCCTGGAACCAGCAACGTCTGTGAGCAGTACTTACCTGGTACTGTTGCTTCATCCTTTGCTGGTTTCCCTCTGCAGTCAGAACTGCAGGAGGCCAGCAGGTCTTGCAAGACGACAGGGCCCCATGTAGTTTCAATTGCAGAGGAGAGCTAGCAGAGGGGAAAGCAGCAGCAACAGATAAGCACTGCTCTCTGAACTCTCTGCTGGTGGAAGTATAGGGGTAGATTTTCAAAGGCCACGCGCGTAACCCGAGAAAATCTGCCCCTGCGCGCACCGAGCCTATTTTGCACAGGCTCGGCGGAGCGCGCAAGTCCCGGGACGCGCATATGTCCCGGGCTTTGAAAAAGGGGCGGAAAAGGGTAAGTCTGGGGGCGTGGTGGCGGTCCGGGGTGGGTCTGGGGGCGTGGAAGCCATCCGGGAGCATGTTATAAAATCGGGCGTAGATTTGTTTGTGCCGGGTTGCGCAAACAAATCTGCGCCCGCACGCAGGTTTTAAAATCTGCCCCATATCTTGCAGGCCAGGAAGGCCTTGGAAGAAGAGGAACAAGTAGGAGTGGTACAGAGATTGAGGTCCTGTTTTTTGTCTGCCAGGATTTTGGAAGGGGATTTTTTCCCCCCAATCCCATGATCCCCCTCTCCACCTGGGAAGTCTTGCTTTTCCATGCTCTGGAGGGTGAGCTCTTTCCCTGGCCTTTCCTCCTGGTCAGCCCACAATTCAGATTGCTTTCTTGTTATCTACCTCAGCCTGTGTTCTCCACCTGCTTGATCTCGGCCTGCCTCAGTGTCAGCCTGTGTTCTCGACCTGCATGATCTCTGTGTTCATTCATTGTCAAACTATGGTATATATGTATATTTTCTTCATAAGTGTGTGCAGATTTGGTTCATTATAGGGTTATAGCTGCAGGCTCCATGTCATCAGGGACAGGTTGAGGTGGCCAAGAATTTATTCCTATTGCTTTCTATGGGGTTTACATATGGACTGGCTCTGCCTGCAGGTAACCCTCATCCATAAGCTATATATTGGGTGTAAAGCAAGCAAGGCATGTGTGGATAATGAACTCACCTTCTGAAACCTAGAACTTTTAATTTTTGATCTATACTTTTATTCCTTATACCAGGTATATAATCATTAAGGAAGAGAATCTTCAGTATCTAACAATAATTTTAGTAAGTTCATTGGAACTGAATTTAGAAGACATCAGGCTATTAATTTGTGCAGAGTCTCATTAGCTACATCTACCTTACAAACGTTTGGGCCGATAAAGTACAGTGCGCTCCGACGGAGCGCACTGTTAACCCTTGATTGGACGCGCGTTTTCGACGTGCTAGCGTTACCCCTTATTCAGTAAGGGGTCGAAAATGCGCATCCAACCCCCCCAAACCTAATAGCGCCTGCAACATGCAAATGTATGTTGATGGCCCTATTTGGTATTCCCGCGCGATTCAGTAAGTAAAATGTGCAGTCAAGCCGCACATTTTACTTTAAGAAATTAGCGCCTACCCAAAGGTAGGCGCTAATTTCTGCCGGCGCCAGGGAAGTGCACAGAAAAGCAGTAAAAACTGCTTTTCTGTGCACCCTCTGACTTAATATCATAGCGATATTAAGTCGGAGGTCCCGAAGAGTAAAAAAAGTAAAAAAAAAAAAAGAAAAAAAAATTCGAAGTAGGCCCGCGGCTCACGGGTTAAAAACCGGATGCTCAATTTTGCCGGTTTCCGAACCTGTGGTTGTCAGCGGACTCGAGAACCGATGCCGGCAAAATTGAGCGTCGGCTGTCAAACCCGCTGACAGCCGCCGCTCCTGTCCCTAAAGAGGCGCTAGGGACGCGCTAGTGTCCTTAGCGCCTCTTTTTACCTGTTTCTACTGCCGGACCTAATTTGCATACTGTATCGCCCGCACAGAATCGGCCCGTTTGTGTAGTGTAACTGATGTCTGGATGGGAAGCAACTGAGAGAAATTACAGTTCTGACCCAGTTTCAGGTGATAGCCAAGCTCTGAAGGCTTGCTGGGTCATGGGCCAGTTCACAGCTGGAAGCTTTAATGTGAGAGCCCTAAAATACTCCTTTTGCCATGTCTTGTAGAAGACAGGGACCCAGGCAAAATCTGTGTTCTGGCAGACAGATGAACACTGGAAGGTGAGTCTTTCAGAGATAATAGTGTGGGCACAGAAATGAAGGGATTTGCAGCTGGAAGCTGGGAGTCTTGAGGAGGTAAGGTGGCTCCTACCATGGAGGACAGCCAGTGTAAGGAGGGAGAACATGAGGATGTCACTTGTTGTCAGCTCAGCCATTTGAAGTACTCCAGGTATGTCTTCCTCAATGTGGATTTAGACAGACTTTTTTTCACTAAAATTTTCATTTACAGCACCATCATGAGGGAGAAAGAGGTGACTGATTAACTGTTTAAGCAGATTGTTTCTGTAGAAAGGAATACCTACCAGCATATCAAAATGATACCTTTTCTCTGCTGGAATGGTTTGCTGTAGATGAAAGGGCCTCTAACTGTCAGCTCCTTATCAACTTATGTTTGTATTTGGGAAGCTGTCAGGATGTTTCCCTCTGTACGGTATTCCAGTATTTGTGGCTTGGTCATACTCACGTCTCTGGCAGAGGAAGTAAGACCAAACTAATGATTAACAACTTGGGATGTGCTGTGCCCACTGAAGGAAGAACATTCTGAGGAGCTAGGAATAGAATGCAGCCCCTAATTATCTGGTGTTAAACAGAGGCTGAGGTAAAGGTTGATGAGAGAAAGGTTAGAGGACAGAGCAGCATACCTAAGTATATGCATGGCACTGTGTGCGTGTGAGAGTCAGTGCAGTAGACTGTGTTGAAAGGGCTAAGACTTAGGTATTGGAATGTTTCTAGCATGCCAAAAAAAAAAGAGATTCACACAGTATTAAAATAAATATTAAACTTTAATAAAATATTTTAAAACTTCAAACTTTAAAATCTATGTACATTACAAGAAAATAGGGGGAAGGGTCTGGTGATGTTGTGGCTGCTGCTCACCTGCAGCAGGTGTGGCTGCTCCTTTTTGCTGCAGCAGAAAGGAGAGTCCTCTCAACTGGTGGTGTCTGTGAATAAAGCAAAAAGTGTGTGTCAAGCCATCAGCTGGTCTGCTTCAGGGTGTGATACGCAGCATACAATCTGTCAGAGGGCATTACATTTCTGAAAGAGGTGTAGGCAGTGGGAAGTACTTCTAGCAGTGGGACATTCATGTACTATAGAGGTGGCAAGACAATAGATGGGTTTCCAGAGATATGTAGGCTTTTGTACAGTTATCCTAGCTAGAGATTGGGGCTCGGAGGTAGCTTCAGTGCCTGGGTAATACGTGCTGGGCCGTGCTCTAGATTCCAAGTCATCAAAAGCCATGATGCAACCTCAAGTCTATGGGTCTTTGTTGGATAGAAGGCCTTGACATTCCCTTGTAAGGGTTTAAGGAGTAGGTTCTATCACTAGGGATGTGAATCATTTTTCAACGATTAAAATTATCGTCCGATAATGTTTATATCGTCTTAAATCGTTATAGAACACGATACAATAGAAATTCTAACGATTTATCGTTAAAAATCGTTAAATCGTGTTAGTGCGCACTAAATCGAGTTAGTGCGCACTAACTCCCCGTTAGTGCGCACTAACTCGATTTAGTGCGCACTAACTGAAAATGATACAAATAAACACTTTCCAGGTCACTGAAGGTCAGTTAGGAATGAATATGTGTTCCTATTGGCTGGCTGCCCTCTTATCTATTGATGTTACCAAGGTTACCACTGAGGTGATGGTTAGGGGGATGGGAAATGGAACTGGAAACTAACGAACACCAACAGAAAATGAAACAAAGTGTTCACACTTCCCAGGTCAGTAAAGGTCACTTAGGAATGAATATGTATGTATGTATTCCTATTGGCTGGCTATGCTCTTATCTATTGATGTTACCAAGGCTAACACTGAGGTAATGGTTGGAGGGATGTGAAATGGAAACAGTTGGAAGCTTGACAAAAAAAGTAATGTAATGATCAGCACTCACGTGACTAGAACTTGTTTGTTTATTATTTTTGTTAGCAGGCACCTGAAATGCTAATGCATGTTGAATTTGCCAATCACTGTGCATTTTAGAAAGGTGGTCCTGGCTGGAACTGTACACAGTTCAAATATATGTAATTGATTGTTGGTAAGTGTATTTTTTAAGTAGCCACACTGGCACAAGTATGTTTACTTTTCCTCCTACTTAACTCACTAGCTCAGCTTTGTAAGAAGGGCTTCTCTGCTTGTGTGTTGTTTTTGTTTGGTGTGAGGAGAGCAGAAACATCAGATCTTTATTCAATCTACTACAGTCATCTCTTACAGTGCCCTATCCCTATTAACACCAGGAGTGTTGTGATCTTCCTGCACACAGTGCCCTAACCCTGATACCAGTCTGAGACAGCTCCCTCCCTGCATTACTAGTGAGAGGCTGGCTTCACAGACAGTGGGGAGCTGCCTGACCCTCACTCCTGACTTCCCCCATGTCCCAGCTAGTGAATGGTGTGTGGGTGAGGGGGGGGGGGAGGATGGTGAAGTCTGAGACAGCTCCCTCCCTGCATTACTAGTGAGAGGCTGGCTTCACAGACAGGGGGGAGCTGCCTGACCCTCACTCCTGACTTCCCCCATGTCCCAGCTAGTGAATGGTGTGTGGGTGAGGGGGGGGGGGAGGATGGTGAAGTCTGAGACAGCTCCCTCCCTGCATTACTAGTGAGAGGCTGGCTTCACAGACAGGGGGGAGCTGCCTGACCCTCACTCCTGACTTCCCCCATGTCCCAGCTAGTGAATGGTGTGTGGGTGAGGGGGGGGGGGGGAGGATGGTGAAGTCTGAGACAGCTCCCTCCCTGCATTACTAGTGAGAGGCTGGCTTCACAGACAGGGGGGAGCTGCCTGACCCTCACTCCTGACTTCCCCCATGTCCCAGCTAGTGAATGGTGTGTGGGTGAGGGGGGGGGAGGAGGATGGTGAAGTCTGAGACAGCTCCCTCCCTGCATTACTAGTGAGAGGCTGGCTTCACAGACAGGGGGGAGCTGCCTGACCCTCACTCCTGACTTCCCCCATGTCCCAGCTAGTGAATGGTGTGTGGGTGAGGGGGGGGGGGGAGGATGGTGAAGTCTGAGACAGCTCCCTCCCTGCATTACTAGTGAGAGGCTGGCTTCACAGACAGGGGGGAGCTGCCTGACCCTCACTCCTGACTTCCCCCATGTCCCAGCTAGTGAATGGTGTGTGGGTGAGGGGGGGGGGGAGGATGGTGAAGTCTGAGACAGCTCCCTCCCTGCATTACTAGTGAGAGGCTGGCTTCACAGACAGGGGGGAGCTGCCTGACCCTCATTCCTGACTTCCCCCATGTCCCAGCTAGTGAATGGTGTGTGGGTGAGGGGGGGGGGGGGAGGATGGTGAAGTCTGAGACAGCTCCCTCCCTGCATTACTAGTGAGAGGCTGGCTTCACAGACAGGGGGGAGCTGCCTGACCCTCACTCCTGACTTCCCCCATGTCCCAGCTAGTGAATGGTGTGTGGGTGAGGGGGGGGGGGGGGAGGATGGTGAAGTCTGAGACAGCTCCCTCCCTGCATTACTAGTGAGAGGCTGGCTTCACAGACAGGGGGGAGCTGCCTGACCCTCACTCCTGACTTCCCCCATGTCCCAGCTAGTGAATGGTGTGTGGGTGAGGGGGGGGGGGGAGGATGGTGAAGTCTGAGACAGCTCCCTCCCTGCATTACTAGTGAGAGGCTGGCTTCACAGACAGGGGGGAGCTGCCTGACCCTCACTCCTGACTTCCCCCATGTCCCAGCTAGTGAATGGTGTGTGGGTGAGGGGGGGGGGGGAGGATGGTGAAGTCTGAGACAGCTCCCTCCCTGCATTACTAGTGAGAGGCTGGCTTCACAGACAGGGGGGAGCTGCCTGACCCTCACTCCTGACTTCCCCCATGTCCCAGCTAGTGAATGGTGTGTGGGTGAGGGGGGGGGGGAGGATGGTGAAGTCTGAGACAGCTCCCTCCCTGCATTACTAGTGAGAGGCTGGCTTCACAGACAGGGGGGAGCTGCCTGACCCTCACTCCTGACTTCCCTCATGTCCCAGCTAGTGAATGGTGTGTGGGTGAGGGGGGGGGGGGAGGATGGTGAAGTCTGAGACAGCTCCCTCCCTGCATTACTAGTGAGAGGCTGGCTTCACAGACAGGGGGGAGCTGCCTGACCCTCACTCAAGCAGAGAAGCCCTTCTTACAAAGCTGAGCTAGTGAGTTAAGTAGGAGGAAAAGTAAACATACTTGTGCCAGTGTGGCTACTTAAAAAATACACTTACCAACAATCAATTACATATATTTGAACTGTGTACAGTTCCAGCCAGGACCACCTTTCTAAAATGCACAGTGATTGGCAAATTCAACATGCACTAGCATTTCAGGTGCCTGCTAACAAAAATAATAAACAAAGAAGTTCTAGTCACGTGAGTGCTGATCATCACATGTCAAGCTTCCAACTGTTTCCATTTCACATCCCCCCAACCATTACCTCAGTGGTAACCTTGGTAACATCAATAGATAAGAGCACAGCCAGCCAATAGGAATACATATTCATTCCTAAGTGACCTTTACTGACCTGGGAAGTGTGAACACTTTGTTTCATTTTCTGTTGGTGTTCATGAGTTTCCAGTTCCATTTCCCATCCCCCCAACCATCACCTCAGTGGAAACCTTGGTAACATCAATAGATAAGAGGGCTGCCAGCCAATAGGAACACATATTCATTCCTAACTGACCTTCAGTGACCTGGAAAGTGTCTATTTGTATCATTTTGAGTTAGTGCGCACTAACTCGAGTTAGTGCGCACTAACTCGAGTTAGTGCGCACTAACGGGGAGTTAGTGCGCACTAATCGGAAAAAATGATTTTTAACGATTTTTCAATGAAATAATCGTGCCAAACACGATTTTCTTCTCCTGCCACACGATTTCTATCGTTAAGACGATATGGAAAACGATTCACATCCCTATCTATCACCCTATTTAGTTCAATAGTTAGCCTGTGAGTGCATTACAAGTTGTGTTTCAGGACAGTCCTGCCTTCTACCCAGGGACTTGCCAAGAATGAAGTTAATGTGCATGAGGGATTCTTGAATCACTCTAGGCAGAGACTCCGTAGAGTAGCAGGGAAACAGTGGGGGCCTATGATGGAACAGAAAAAAGACAGACCATGCTGACCTCTTCCTGATGGGCATTTTATGTACTTACCTCTGGTCTCTTCCTGCCAGATAGGCAGCTGGTCGAGTCACTCCACTTCCTTCTGGCACAGCTCCCAAGCCTTCTTCTTGAGGTCATTAATCTATGAAGAGAAATAGGAATACAAAGCTCTTAGTTCAATGCTACTGGTTCTGTGTCCTCCTCAATGGTATGTGTCCATTACTTCAACTGAAGCCTTGATTCTGTGTCATTGCTCTTTGCTCTCCCTTCATGCAGCAATATGTGGTGTCCTTGCATCTGTCCAGAAAATACACCAGAACAGGGATAGTCCCAGAGCGGCCAAGGTACCCAGTTTAAAGTGAGACATCGGAGGCCAGTGCAGGCTTTCAGACAACTATTGGCCCAGCAACATTGATTTCAAAAGGAATAATCTGGGATTACAGGTACCACATAGCTTTGGGGTGTAAGTTTATAACCAGGACTAGCCAAAAATTCTCCCTCCTGGAACTGGGACACTTGTCAGCTCTGCAATAGTGCCAGCACCAAAATCTCAAACATGTCCCTGAAGCTATTCTTTCCCTTACCTTGGACTTTTACTTTATTTATGACCTTTTATAATTTTGTGCTTTTTTTCCCTATCCTTTATTTTACTCTTTCAATATAATGCTTTAGCAAAATATGTACATTTTCATACCAACAAAGTTATAAGATTCTGTTTCTGAATTCACATATGGCTATTGGTTCTTGCCCTACCACACCTACCTACCCTCTTAACCCCCCCCCCCCAATCCCAACCATCACAACCCACCCCTCTCCACAAAAGACCCCTACCTTCACCCACCCCAAAAGCCCCCTATCCTCCTCCCACCCCTTAAATCCACCTAACAGCCTCCCAAGCCTACCTTTAACCCCCCTCCCACCTCCTAAGGTCCCATAATGTACATACCCTGCAGGGGTGGGAAGTTCCACAATTGAATTCTGCCTGCAGGCCCCTCCAGCCCTGCTGTATCTGTCTGTTCCTTCTGACCTCAGGGATGGAAAACAGAAGGATTTTGTTCCTCACCACCAGCAATGCCAGTCTAGACATGACCTTGGTGGTAACATTTAGCTGCTTTGCCAGTGGAGGGGGGCATCTTGGAATGAATCCACCCTAGAGAAACAGAAAGTGTGTGTGCATACACGTAAAAACATATTCGCATAAAAGTTTCTGGATACGTGTGAATATTTCAAAGTGCACATATTTATGCATGAAAATAAAAGTAAGTGCATATTTTAGGGACGATATTTTACAAGCTGCAGAGATGCATCCTTGCAGATTCTAAAATAGAATAGTTAATCTGGGCTGACTCATATATGCAGCCGCGTGGAGTTGTTTGAAAGTTATCCTCTAAGTTTGCAGCTAAGGCAATAGAAAATGAATTGACGTGCTCAAGATCTCAAGGTGCATCAGTAGGATTTCACCCTTGGTTTCTAGAGATGTGATTCGGCCGAACCTTTTGGTTTGGCCTTCGTTATCAGCCCGCCACGGGAAATTTCATTTTTCCGCAGTTCGGGCCGATTTTATTTTGGCCGCCCCCGAAACAAAAACTGAAACCCATCCCAACACTTCAAATGCAATTAATTACAACCCTCACCCTCCCGACCCCCCCAAAACTTGCCGAAAGTCCCTGGTTGTCCAGCGGGGGTCCCAGGAGTGATCTCCCGCTCTCGGGCCATCAGCTGCCAGTAATCAAAATGGCGCCGATAGCCCTTTGCCATTACCATGTGACAGGGGCTATTGGTGCCATTAGCCGGCCTCTGTCACATGGTAGGAGCAATGGACGGCCGGGGTCATCTTAAAAAATGGTGCAGGCCATCCATTGCTCCTACCATGTGTCAGGGGCCGACCAATGGCACCGATAGTCCCTGTCACATAGTAAGGGCAAAGGGCCATCGGCGCCATTTTGATTAGTGGCAGCTGATGGCCCGAGAGGGGAAGATCACTCCAGGGACCCTGCTGGAGGGACCTTCGGTGTCTTGAGGGGGGGGGGGTCAGGCAAGTCTTGGGGGGTCAGGAGGGAGGGGGGCTGTAATTAATTAAATTTGAAGTGTTGGGGTGGGTTGGGGGTTTTTCTTGTTTTTTTTAATGTGCCCTTTCTCCCCCCCCCAAAATGATAAGAAAACCACACAAATTACGTGGCTTTCCTATCATTTCATCGGCCCCCCCGAAATGCAATAAAATAGGAAATATCGTCTTTATTACCTATTTCTTTGCAAACAAATGCACATCCCTATTCGTTTCTCTGATTCTCAACCTGCTGCTCTAACGACTAGGCTACTCCTCTAAGCTCAAGAAGATTAATCCATTTCTGGACTCATTTGCAAGGGATTTAAGACCAAAGAAATATGAAAACACTGAAAAACTGGGAAACACCGAAAATCTGAAGATGTGTATTTTATCACTTAGCTCAAGTTGCCTTATCAGTGCCAGCAGCACAAATTAGTTCTGAACAAGCCTTTTCTGGATTAAAATTCACACTCCACAAAGATCTACTATGAAGGAAGATACCATGGATGATGCACCGACTGTATGGCTGGATAGAAATTTCAGCAAGGAGCACACCAAGAGTAGGATGTGGGATGTTTGTTAAAGGGCCACTCCACTCAGAGACTTCTTCTGCACAGTCTGCTCCATTCCCATCTGCTTTTGCAAGAGTTTTATTGTTTTAATTGAATTTATGCAGACCTGCCTTTATTGCACCAACACTGACCTATCACTATGTGAATGCTAGTGATCAATCTGCTTTGAAACCTTTTAGGGCTTGATTTTCAAAACAAATACATATAACACCCTGTTTTATACACTCACATGGTGTTTTGAAAATCAATCTGCACCCAGTGTGTGTAAAAATATGCACAAAAGTCGGTTTCACGCATACTTCCATGTGCGTTGAGAAGAGGTATTCTGAAAGGTGCAGCTGGGATGAGGCTGTCACGTAAATGTTGTGTGGGAGGAGTTGTGCATGTACTTGGGTCCTTACATGCAAAGTTTCTAAGTAAATGTATGTGTTCATAAGTTAACTTTGGAAGTTTCAGGAAAAGTCTGCACATAAAGGAATCCACAGATTTACTCTACCATGCTCAGATATAAAATTATCCCTCTTAAAGGAATGTTGCCATAGTGGCACTTTGGTTAATGCCCCAAAGCTAAAAGCAATGATAGGATTTTTTTTTTCCCTAGAAACTTTGGATTGTTTGCTTGTTTTTCCTAGCCATTTGCAGCACAGTTTTGTTCAAATTGTAAATTGTTATCTGTGGAAGAAGCATTGCTAATTTTTGTTTTGTTTTCTATAATAAAAGAGAAGAATGTACTATTTTTTCATTCTCTCTCTTCATTCCGAACTGTAACCAGACTGAAGCAAAATAGTTCTGGTTACCAGTTACCAAAACTGTATTGGCCCTAAACAGAAGAGAACTAGAACTGTTTTGGTAAAGCTGAACCCAAACCCAAACCACAGTATTTAATAGTTTGAAACCCTGGGCACAAGTTAGGATGGTGAAGGGGGAAGTGGTTGTCTCAACCCCCTCCCCAGTCCCTTGCTGACATCTCTCCTCATTCCCCCTCCTCCTTACTCGCCCCTCACCCTTTCATGCAGGAGATGCTCCTCCTACAGTCTTTTAGTGGCCTTCCTCCACAACGTCCCCGTGGCGATGATCCTCCCTCCTCCAGTTTTCTCTGACAACACTCTTCTCTGGCTACCCCCACCTGCACTCCCAGGGACATCGTTACTCGTTAGAGAAAGAGAATCCCTGAAGGGGTGGAAGGTTTGGAGGAGGAGGTGTCGGCTTCTTTATCCGCTCTCTTCGCGGCTGTCTTCTTGCGCACCATCTGCTGGCCCTAGTTACGTACGTTATGTAACTATGGGTGCAAGCAGCTTGCTACAAGACTTCAGAACACTAAACAGAAAAAGTTACACAAACCATTTATTCAACTACTCAAAAAGAACCTATTGTCACAGAGAAATGATATAGTAATGTAAAGCTGTGCATACTCCAATCTAAATTTACAATAACTTGTTTCCTTTTCTTGAGTTATCTCCGTAAAACTTGCCATTGTTAACAACCTCCAAGAGAAACTCACTATGGAAAATCAAGTTTGAATGGCCTTCAGATCATGAAGTAGCACTCTAAATAAATGGCGCTGTATCCTGATTTCAAGGGTGGCCTGCAATGAATTATAGGTGCAGCTTGCTTACTGTTTGAGACTAAAGAAACTGAGCACATGAAGACTGGCAATTATGACTCTGCTACTACCCCTGGGAGTTTTCTGGTGCAGTATTTCCATAAATGTATGACTAAATACAAAAATGTCAGGCAGGCCCAGTGGAAAAAATGAGTTGTTTTACCTTAGATTTCACTGTAGCTATTTCCTTTCCTGTAACTACGACAGTTCTTACTAAGACATTTTTTATGTACATTGACTTAGAACATTCTATATTATTTTTCCATGATTTATTTTAGAATTGCATCAAAGGCTTTCAGCTTCCCAGTGAAACAAATATAAAACTGATTTGATCAGAAGGCCATGTGCAGAAATGCTAATATTGTGTACGGGTAATACAATTCCAGGCTTGCAAGGCCTAATGGCAGAGATAGATTTAGATATTATTGCAGTCATGGAAACATGGTTTAATGAGTCCCATGCTGGTATATAGCCATACCTGAAGGTGGTAGAGACAAAAATGGTATCTGAATTCAAGAAATCATAGGATAAATACAGGGGATCTCTGAGGGAGTGATGGGAATTGTGAGACTAGATAAACTGGATGGATGGGAAGACTGGATGGGTCATATGTCTTTTTCTGCCATTATGTATCTATGTTTCTAAAATAGGATATGTAAAAATGGGGTGGAGTAAAATGCAATGGATATGGGAAAAGAGAAGCTCCTCTAGGTTATTATTCCCTGATTAGGAAAAGGGGAAATGGAACTTCACAGTGGTGTAATCTACCGACCTTTCACACAGGCAATTAAACTGGATTGAGATTTACACAAAGATATCCCTATGCAATATCTGAAATAAAGTGTGTGTGTGTGTGCATTTGTTGGGGAGACTGGAGCAGGGGATGTTTGCTGGTAGGAGATTTTGATCACAGTAATCCTTCTGCAGGAACATTTATAGAGAAATCCTGGACCCCCTTCAACTTGCTCGTCTCAGGTGAATGACAACAGAACTCATAAAGGAGGGGGTTCATACTGGACCCAGTGCTTACAAATGGAGAAAGTGTTTCTAATGCCCAAGCAACAGGTCATCTGATCTCCAATGTTCACCACATAGTGTGGTTTAATATAAGAGCAAAGGCAGAGATGGATTTCTAGAGGACCAATGTTCCATGTATCTAGCAGCATAAGAGTAATGACAAGTAGCGGTAATAACTTTGTTAAGTCATTATAAGGGCAACAAATATTTACATTAGGAAGGAAAAGCAAGAAGAAAATGTGACCAGTATAGTTTTCCAGAGAGGTGACTGAAAAGGGTAGGACAAAGATACTAACATTTAAAGGGGACCTCAGAAAATAGAGGACAGGAAAGTCTGAAAAGGCTGAGGGAAGCAGAGAGGATAATCAGGAGAGAACAGGCGTGAATAGATGGAGAAAAAAAAAGTTAAAGCAGTATAATAAGGTGGCAAAACCTTTTTCAGAAATGTCATTCAAAGGAAGGACATGCAGAGGTGGGACTGAAAGACAGAGGTGAAAAGAATAAATGTGTGGAGGATGACAAAGAAAAATCTGTAATAATGAACAAATATTTTGTTCGGTGTTCATCAAAGAAGGGATTTGAGAGGGGTTGGAGGCCTTACCATGGGTGAATTTCCAGGGCAGAAACACGGAGCAGTTAATGTCATCCTTAGGGGACTCTGGCCCCTTCAAATTTGCCTGCTCTGCGGTATGAATCGGGCGTTGAAGACCCTACCATTGGCAAACTTCCGTGGCAGAGATGCTGAACGAGCTGATGTCATCCTTAGGGAACTCCTAATTTGCCTGCCCTGTGACGCACCACTGCTGGCATGCTGAAGCAGCATGCCTAAGGGGCACAGAGCTTAGAGAATTTTTCTCTTTGGACCTCCATTGTTTCCTGTCCACAATGGGAGAGGCGACTTTCATGTTTTCCCCTCCAAGTCTTCCATGGCTTCTACTCTTGCTCAGCCCATTCTAGAGGCATTTCAATTTTAACAGCAGATTGTTTCAAGGCCTCAAGAGTTCAGAGGCTTGCCCTTCACTCCACTCATTCCACCTGAGTTACTGAGCCCTGATGGTCCCTCTTTACTAAAGCCATCAGACATCTTCTCTCCTAGACTTGGGGTGGATTCAGGAATGATGACAGCATCTACACCTATCTCTTTTCCATTTGGAGAAGGTCCAGGGCTAGACAAGGTACTATCCAGCAATGTTTTTACAACATCTATTGTGGTAATGTTCCATCTATTGAAGTAACTTTGGATATGGTATGGTCAGTGATTACTCATTTTGAGAAGCTTTATCTTCTTATTTAGATGTTGCACTTACTTCTCTTTGAACTTTATACACCCAACATTTAGATACATTAGTAGAGATCACTGAAAGATGATGTGTTTTGCATGAATATCAAGTTTCCCTGATTAATGAAAATAAGATGCTTTCTCAGAGAATTGAAAATCTTGGTAATTTTTCTAAAAAGCTGAATTTGAGATTTTTTCCAAGATGTTCTTTGATTCTATCACTAGAGTTGTTACAAAAATTTTATCTTGAATTCTTGAAAATTTTTAAGGAACATTTGCCCTCGTTCAGCAGTGGTAAAATATTTCCTGAAGATAATTTAGAAAGGATTGAGCCATTGAATGAGAGTTTGAGTACTTTAGAAATCTTAGAACAATTCCAATATATAATTAATGCTAGAGCTACCTTGTTATCTTCATTTAATTCTGAAGCTGACAAGCAGATGACACTAAGACTTTTTTTTCGACTTAAAGATACTTGTTTTAGGCAAGATGGCTGCATGACAGCTCCACAACATCTGATGCTCTCTGGCGTTTCTCTTCTATTATTGCCTTTATATTGGTTTCTCTTACTATGTCTCCTAAAAGGAAGGGCAAAGTCCAGTCTTACCCCAACGAGCCTGAGACTTTGGCTGGACAGTGTCAAATTGATGGATTTGTGGCCCCTGCTTTGGAGGGGGATTCCTGCATTGCCACAGGAGCATCAGGGTCAGGTGTGGAAGAGTTTTCCTTAAGTCCCCTCGATGATCGGCATCCTCCAGCTTCGCCGAGCCACTCCCCCGATGTGTCGACATCTCCGATTGATGATGTCCACAAGGTCGCCCATGGTGGGGATAATACAAGGGAGAACAAGCCTGGCGTTTGTCCCTGTTAACATCAGGAGGAAGGTCTCTAACAGTATCTTCTGAAGCTCTACTTACTTCCATTGGTGCCAATTCTTCTGGGCCAGCTTCAGGTATGATTTCTGCCAGAGCCTGTATGTTTTGTCAAAGCTGGAGACTGAGACTTTGGATGCCATATGGGATTTAATGGCTCAGTTTGGCAATGCCTTTTCTCAGTGCTCATCTAAAGTGGATGCTATAGCTACAAAATTAGAATATTTAACTGCACAACATGAAAAATTTCATCAGGACACTGCTGGGCAAATTAATGCTTTGCAGAATGAAGTTAAAATGGTTAAAGAAGTACAGGCTTCTTTGATTCAAGAATGGTGTAGTTTATCCCGAAGAGTGGAACTTATTGAAAATAGACTGAGGCACTTGAATCTCCATTTTGTAATATTTTCCTCAAGTAATATGTGAAATGCCTCATCTTACTCTTCGAAGATATTGCCAGGAGGTTCTGAATATTTCCCCAGATTTGATTTCCTCTATTATAAAAGACTGTTTTTAAATAATACAGCTAATGTTCAGGTTCCTTCTAATATTGAGCTGATGGACATTTTGGAATCTTCTCAATATGAGGTGGCAGAAAGATCAACTTTATGAGTCTCTTTTTTTGCTGAACAAGATTTGAGTAATGTTATGAAGGCATATTTCTAACACGCCCTGCGAATCCATCAACATCAATTTAGTGCCCGAGCCCTCTTTAAGTTCGTCTCTTCCCTAACCAAATCCACCGTCACCCCCCTTCCCGACACTGACGATGCAAACAGAAGCGAGGATCTCACCCTATACTTCCACAACAAAATAGAAAAAATCCTGGCTCGCTTCCCCCAGGACCCCTCGCGCTCAAACTCCCCCTTAACAAACCTCACCACCCACACGTCCTCACCCAGCACACCCCAAACACCAATTAGCTCCACAATTCTAAACTCATTTGAGATCACCACACCTTTAGAGATAGAATCGACCATCAAGAAGATAAACCCTGCAGTGCACCCTGCCAATACCATCCCCATCAAATCTCTTCTCTCGATTCCCAACATCATCTCCCACCCCATAGCTAGCATCATCAACTGCTCCATATCACAAGGCACTGTCCCCAACCAACTAAAACAAGCAATAGTAAAACCCATCTTAAAAAAAACCCTCCCTTGACCCTACTGATCCTGCCAACTATCGCCCAATCTCCAACCTCCCATTTATTTCAAAAATCCTAGAAAAACAATCAACTGCCAGCTCACTGACTTCCTAAATGATAACCAAATACTCTTCCCGACACAATACGGTTTCCGGAAGCACCACAGCACCGAAACCCTCCTTGTTTCCCTGTCCGACCATATTCTGAAATCTCTTGACAAAGGCCAAGCTCACATTCTCGCCCTCCTTGACATCTCCGCCGCATTCGACACCGTCAACCACGAGATCCTATTGAAACACCTCAAGGAGATTGGTATATATGGCTCCTCCTATCGATGGCTTCAATCATATCTAACCAACAGGCAATTCAGCGTAAAAATTGGAAAATGTGAATCCAAGCCAATTAGACTAAAGCAAGGTGTTTCTCAAGGTTCCTCACTATCCTCCACCCTTTTCAATATATACCTCCTCCCTCTCTGCTGCCTTCTCTCCAACCTCAGTCTTCCGCACTTCATCTATGTGGACAACGTCCAGATTCTCGTACCCATAACAGACACCCTACCTAGTGCCATGAAGACCTGGGACTCCGCCCTAACCGCCATTAACGCCCTTCTATCAAACAACTACCTTGCGCTCAACACTTCAAAAACTGAACTCCTCCTCATCTCTACCCCACACAATGATTTCAACATACTCCCCCCCCCCCCCCCCAATACCCTTCCCCCTACCTTCTCCCAAAATGTCCATAGCCTAGGAGTTACCCTGGACAACCATTTCAACTTAAAAAAGTTCATCAACGCCACACTAAAAGACGGCTTCTTCAAGCTCCACACACTAAAAAAACTGAAACCCCTCCTACACCTTAACGACTTTCGCACAGTTCTCCAAGCAATCATACTATCCAAACTTGATTACTGTAATGCCATCCTCCTCGGCCTTCCAAAGAATGCCATCCAACTAGGGATGTGAATCGTTTTTTAACGATTTAAATTATCATCCGATAGTTTTAAAATCGTCATTAATCGGTAAGGGACTCGATACAATAGGAATTCCCTCGATTTATCGTGAAAAATCATTAAATCGAGTACGGGAATTATTTGGGGGGAGGGCGTGAAAACTGGCACACCAAAACAACCCCTAAACCTACCCCGACCCTTTAAAACCAATCCTTTACCCTCCCCCACCTTCTCGAACCCCCCCAAAATGTTAAATTACCTGGTGGTCCAGTGGGGGGGGGGGGGGGGGTCCCGGCGTTATCTCCCGCTCTCGGGCCATCTGCGCCATTTTGGCTACCACTGATAAAAATGGTGCCGATGGCCCGATAAAAAAAAAACCACCCCGACCCTTTACAAATTACCCCTTTGCTTCTCCCACCCTCCTGACCCCCCCAAAAAACCTTTTACATGTACCTGGTGGTCTAGCGGAGGGTCCGGGAGCCATCCCTTCAATCATACCCTCGTGCCGGACTGGTTTCAAAATGGCGCCGATCGCCTTTGCCCTCACTATGTCACAGGGAGCGACTGTCGCTCCCTGTGACATAGTGAGGGCAAAGGCGATCGGCGCCATTTTGAAACCAGTCCTGCACCGGCACCGAGGGTATGATTGAAGGGATGGCTCCCGGACCCCCCGCTAGACCACCAGGTACATGTAAAAGGTTTTTTGGGGGGGGTCGGGAGGGTGGGAGAAGCAAAGGGGTAATTTGTAAAGGGTCGGGGTGGGTTTTTTTTTATCAGGCCATCGGCGCCATTTTTATCAGTGGTAGCCAAAATGGCGCCGATGGCCCAAGAGTGGGAGATCGCGCCAGGACCCCCCCCCCCCCCCCACTGGACCACCAGGTAATTTAACATTTTGGGGGGGGGGGGTTCGGGAGGGTGGGAGAGCAAAGGGGTCATTTGTAAAGGGTCGGGGTGGGGTTTTTTTTATCTGCTCAGGCCTCACTAAAAAATTAACGATGTGAATTGGAATTGGAACCGATTCCAATTCACATCTCTAACGATCCGATTTTTTTCTCCCTCCATCCGAACCTGATCGTTAAAACGATCGGGCACACGATTCACATCTCTACATCCAACCCCTGCAAATGCTCCAAAATGCCGTTGCCCGCATCCTCATTAATACCCACCGACATGACCACATCACCCCCGTCCTCAAACACCTTCATTGGCTGCCTATCCCATCTCATATAATTTTCAAATCGCTCACCTTCATTCACAAATCCATCCACAACCAAGACATGTGTTGGTTCAATGAGAACCTCTGTTTCCGCACCACTGACAGACCGACCAGAAAACAATATCTTGCAATCCTGCACACCCCCTCACTCAATCTCACTAAGCTAGTGACCACTAGAAAACGTGCCCTCTCCCTTGCAGGTCCTTCTCTCTGGAACAACATGCCTCTCTTCCTTCGCCAGGAACCATGTCCAAGAAAATTCAAGCAGAATCTCAAGACATGGCTGTTTAAACAAGCATTCACCTGAACCATTCCCCCCTCCCCCCCCACCCTCCGTCCGAAGATCCACCCATACCAATGTCGCCCCCCTAATATAAGCTCAGAAATCTTTTCTCCAGCTACACATTTCTCCCTATCCTCCTCCCTCCACCCTTTTCTCTATGCCAACCTCCCTCTCATTTTGCCATTCTCCCACCTCGTTAATGTACATAATTCCATCGGTTAGTCTCTCCCTGTTACAATATTTGTTTACTGTACAAACCCTGTTGCTATATTATTCCACTTATGTGTTATTTGTAAAGCCTGTTGCTGCATTATTGTTACACGTAAACAGAGGTGATGTGCCGAACGTGCCGCGGTATATAAGAACACATAAATAAATAAATATGTCTGCACAGTTTATGGGACAGAAGGTCAGAATTTTCCCAGATTAGCTCGAGTCACCCAGGCAAGAAAGAAAGGGTTCTTGGCTTTACATCAGGAAACACTTGCTCTTGGGGTGACCTTCTTATTACATTTTCCCTGTAAATGTGTGATTAAGTTCCAACGGAATTCATATGGTGTTTTGTTTTTTTTTACTTCTGAACAACTTAAGAAAATTTATTGATTCTAAAAAGTTGTTTATGGCACCTAATCTCTCTTCTTTGGTCTTAGAATCAGTCTAACTAAGGCCTAGATTTTCTAACCTACCACAGTGGCGTGAATCGCACGGTACAGGGGGGGCAGGGCGAAGCAGGGGGCAGGCCTGTGAAAGCCAGCAGCGATCACTGCCGGCTTTCGAACCCAACAGCGCCATCATAAAAGGTGGTGCTATTAGGCACAAAATAGGCAGCGAAAAGGCTCCTTACCCTTTTCGCCGTCCATGCTGCCTTCACGGCATCCGCCCCGGTGCCGTCCCGACTCTTCCTGTTCCGATCTTGACGCTGCCCCTTTTTAGTGATCGCACGCGAAAAGTCCCTTTTCGTGTGCATCGCTTTGAAAAATGACCCCCTAAATTAATTACAGGAATCTTGTTCTAATTCTCATGCAGGGCAGTTTCTTATGATAAAATCCTGTTTTATCTTCTTTTGAAGAAACTGGGAGAAACGTGCGTGGTCAGACCACACGTGCACCGCGGGGATATTAAAAGGTCCATGGCCACGTGCGCATCTCCTGGTATGTGCCAAAGAACCAGGTGACAAAAATGGGGCAGGCCGGGGCAGGTAGGACAGGGCAAGGGTGGACTGGGACAGCACCATTAGGCACTGTCCTACTGACGCGTATGACTGCAGCCGGCCAGCCCATGCAACCTGCTCCGGAGAGCAGGTAAGTATTAAAAAAAAAAAAAAAAAAAAGAAGATAATTAGAGGAGTTTTAGGGGTCAGGGCAGAGAAGGGAAAAGGGAGGCAGATTAGCTAGGGGGTTTAGGAATTCCCTCCCAGTCGCTCCTTTACACGCTTCTTATCAAATTTCTCCCCCTTATACGTGCAAGTCGGCACTCATGCGCGCATGCCCTCACCAATATAAAATCAGGCTTGCATATGCATGAGGGTAGTAGATGTTATAACATGCGCACGTCAGCGGGGTCATGTTTTAAAATTGGTGCGTCCATGTGCATGTGCCAGGAACTGGGCGCACACGGATGTCTGCGCACATGTTTTAAAATGTACCTTTCAGTAGATCCCTTGCTACTAATGGCAGTAATAGCAGTGGCTATTCCCTAAGTCAACTTGATTAATAGCAGTTAATGGACTTCTCTTCCAAGAACTTATCCAAACCTTTTTTAAACTCAGCTACAGTAACCTCACTAACCATATCCACTGGCAACAAATTCCAGAGCTTGATTTTCCAGAATTGGAAAAATCAGCCTATCTGATCGATATACCATTTTTGAAGGACAATATACAAATTGCTACTATTTTCTTCTTGCTTGTTTCACTTGTTTCCTGATTATTGACCCCTTGATGTGGTCTAAATTATGTTTCAACTGCATGTCTTATTTAATGTTGGACCTTTTGTTGTTATGTTTTTCTCAACAAAGTATTTTTGCTTTGATGTAAATATCTATAATAAATAAAGAATAAAAATAAAAGAAAGAAGGGATTTGAGAAGGACCATAGATAAATGGCAGAAATATATACAACAGAGGCATAAATACTATTTTAGCTATGGAGGGAGGATTTGCATGAAATTACCAAAACTGAAAGTGAACTAAATAATGGGGTAAAAGGGATGCATCCTATTATATTAAGAGAGTTCAAAGGTCTTAGACGTTCTATTAAATAGCTCCTTTCAATTAGTCTTTAGTGACTGAGGACAGGCAGATGTCATTCCTCTTCACAAAAGTAGTAATGAGGAAGCAGTTGGTAAATACATGCCAGTTGATCTGACCTCATTAGTGGGTTAATTAATGTCATCACTATTACAGGAAAAGCTAGTGGACTATCTTGAATCTAGTAGGTTTCATAATCCTTGGTTGCTGATGTCAAAATGAACTTTGTCAATTTCTTTGCCTAGATGACTGAATAATTTAGGGCTGGGTGATGGATTTGGTATACTTAAATTTCAATAGTGTTTGACACCGTTCCACACAGGATGCTCATAAATAAACTGAGAAGATTATGGGTTGGTCCAAGAACAGTTGGCTGGGTTAGAATGTGGTTAAGTTTTGTGATAGGCAGAGTGTGAAATATGTAGTTTATGCCAAAGAAAGAAGTGCTATCAGTGGAGTGCCTCAATTCAATTGTGATGATTCTGTTCAATAATTTTTTAGCAAAAAAAGGTTTCTTTGCCAATCCTTAGCCAATCCTTGTCACATTACTTCTTCAACCTTCAGATCATCAGACACTATCACTCCACGGTCTCTCTTCCAGTTCACATAAGTCTTTTGTCCCCCAATACATACTTCTTTGGATTGACGAATCCCAAATACATGACTCTTCACTTCTTGGCATTGAATCTCAACTGCCAAACCTTCAGCCACTTCTTCAGTTTTTTTAGGCCACGTCTTATTCTTTCCACTCCATCAAGTGTGTCCACTCTATTGCAAATCTTAGTGTAATCCACAAGACAGATTTTACCCTCTAATTCTTCTACAATATGGTTCTGTTGCTTCCGTCAGTCTTTGACGGTTTCGCCCCGCTTGTTGCACCCATATCTTGGCTCCTCCTGCTTACCTGGGCAAGATGGCTACTGCAGCATCGTCAAGCCAACCTCTCTGGTGTCCCTGGAATGGCTATGGTGCAGCCGTACGCCACTGCTCCTCCCAGGTACCTGCTAGGATACGCGCGCGCAACCCACGTCTAAGTACGCCCAATGGCGCAAACCTCGAGGGCGTTCCCTCATCTGACGTCCGGGTATATCTACTTCTCAAGATTGCTAGCTCATTGAGTTGGCAAAGGCTCGAATAGACTTGAACTGTTCCTGTCTGCGCTACTCTGCCGCTTCCCTACTGCCTGCAGGAAGCTTTCTTTCTGCCCTAACGTGGGTACCCGCTCCTCGAGGGCCCTCTGTTCTATTTTAGGGTGCCATTCAGGGAACAGGTACTCGCTTCTCGAGGGCCTGCTCTCCCTGCCTCAGTGCCTGTACCTACGACAACTGTCTGGTGGAATCGCATCCATAACAGCTAACACCGAGTGAGTACTCTAATATCTCATCTGTCTCATTCACAGTAACTCCTTGCTGCAGAACCTCCTGACATCACCTAGGAGAGAAGAGCTCCCTCTGCCGAGGTCCCTGAGACTACAACTCACTACTGCCACCTGGTGGCTATCTTCAAGCTGTATAATAAAAGAGTTCAATTCTGGTGTTTTGTGTATAGAGTCTAGCCCAGTGCTGTGGCTCCTCAAGGGTCTCCTCCCTGTGGGCGTGGTCATCTCCACAGCACCCACGGATCCTCTAAAACACATTTAATAACAACAGGTTCACATAGATATTGAACAGAATTGGTCCCAGAACCAATCCCCAAGGAAATCCACTTAGCACTCTTCTTTCTTCAGAATAGGTTCCATTTTCCACTACTTGCTAACATCTGTCAAACAGACAATTTGTAATCCATTATACCACCTTGGGACCCATGCCCAGGCTTATCATTTTATTTCTGAGCCTCCTATGCAGGACTGTATCAAAAACCTTGCTGAAATCCAAGTAAAACACTTCGAGCATGCTTCCTTGATCCAACTTTCTAGTCACTCAATCAAAATAAATCAATCAGATTCATTTGACAGGACCTTCCTCTCATACAACCATGTTACCTCAGATCCTGCAACCCACTGAATTGTAAATAGTTCATTATTCTTTCCTTTAGCAGTCTCTCCATTAATTTTGCCTCCACCGTGATAAGGGTAACTGGCCTGTAGTTTCCAGCCTCCTCCCTGCTACCACTTTTGTGAAGCGGGACCACAACAAGCCTTCTCCAGTCTTGCAGCACTACTCCTGTGTCCATGAATCTATTAAACAGGTCTTTCAGCGGACCCACCAGTACTTCTCAGAGCTCCCTCACTACCCTAGGATGTACCTCATCCGGCCCCATGGCCCTGTACATTTTCAGTTTTCCTAGTTCCACCCAAACACTCTCTTCTGTAAACAGGGATGTATCTACCCAACTCTCATCTGTACTCTTGTTAGCCTGCAAAGATTCTTCTCCAATGTCTTTCTTAGTCATAACTGAACTGAATTATTTGTTTAATATTTCTGCAATTTCTTCATCTTTCCCCACACCTTGCTCTTGGATTTTCATTTCCTCCCATGACCCCACAGATCCCAGAAGGGCTCAATGAACTGCTCTCTCATTTAATCCTTTAAGGACTAGAGGACATCTGAGTGCATAGGCATAATTTGTCTGATCTAGGCTGGGCTGAGTTTCTCCAACCTTAGCCAAACATTGTAATATTCTCATCAACCATCCAGTACATTTTATAATAATGCACATTCTCCCAAGTCTGAAATTAAAGTTCTGCTTATAGCTGAGACAGTGAATGGCAGAATCTGATAACTGGCAAGATGTTTTTTATTTACCAAAAGCTGTTTTTGATTTAAGTCGTATGGAACCACAGAATATAGGGACCTGTTTTTTCAGTTATTTTTAAGTGAAATCATTACATTCCTTGATTTAAAAGTTATTTGCAAGTGCTGACTAGCACCCATTAAAGAAAGTGGTCTCTCATGGTAAAATCTAACACTGAGAATGATTTATGTCAAGACTGTAATAGAGCTATATGCATTCTTCCAATAAAGTTCAGTTCTGCTGGTATACATTATAACTTTATCACCTTGGTTCTCAAATCGAGATCTGGTCTACAAGGACCCCAAACAGATCTGAGTCTTCAGGTTAACTAAATTATGTATACTAACTTGTTTCTGAGCCAAAGGCATGAAACTAACTCTCATGAATATTTTTAGCATGTAATACAGACTTATTTGGTATAACAAAAATATTTTTAAATTAATTCACATTTTAGAGGGGCACTAGTCTCAATTTTTTGGTGAGCTGAAATGATGGGAAGGCTACTGCCTGCTTCCTTGTGGAGAAACTTTTGCATTGCATTGTAAGGTCACAAGCCTGTGCAATCTTGCTTTTTAAGCCACAGAAATTCCAATTAGCATAAGATGGGATAAATTTGAGGAATTTTACCTTTTCCTAGGAACAATCAGAATATAATTTAACTTTGAGAGGTTTGCATTATTACAAAATACTTTTAATTCAGCTACTAAATTCTAAATTAAAATTAATTCAGATCCTTCATCTTCAACTTTGTTTCTCACAAAATAAATACACAAGCCAACATCCTGATGCAATTGTACCACTGCCACCCAGTACAGGTTACCTTGCTTGCTGCCTAGGAAGTAGTAAGGTAATCTGGACAAAGCAGTAGTTACAACCCTAAGCAGCAGAGGCATGATTGCATCGGGATGTTGGCTAGGGTACTGATTTTGTCTGAGAAACAAAACTGAAGACAATAGTGCCTGAATTGGTAAACTAGCAGAATAGAAAGAGGCCATCACTTCGGCAATTTTGAGCATGCTTGATACAGGTAAAAGATTTGGAGGGAGCAGAGAACTGATGTTGGCTTGCATAAGGGATTTTGTGTGTCCATACACCTAAACTGGATCAATCTCTACTGGACAGATTAAATAGACAATTTTGGTCATCGATTGCTGTCATTTACATTTTGGTGGGGGATTTTCTTTTTTGTTGTTTCATTCACTTTTTTTTTTTCCATGTTTGGAAGTTTGTGCATGTAATTTAATAGTTGCATGCACAAAAATCAATTTGTGCACAAAACCTCAGATGTTCATGCACAGGGTGTCTAACTTTCAAACTTATTCAAGGAACTGCATTTGCACATGTAAATGAACACTTGGAGATTTATCCTAGTATTTTGTAAACTGTATATAATACACCACCTAGTTCTGCTCTTATAGTATGCACATATATTTAAATACATGCAAATATTTCCAATGCAAGAAAGCGTTTACTTTGTTTACCTATTTTATAAACATATGTGCATATATTTTAGGCAACCCCCCCCCCCCCCCAACAAATTTAGGTAATAATCCCAAGTTATATGTGGAAGCAAGTATTTTATAAAGTATGCACACATACCATTTTAAAAATACTTGTGCGTGAACTTGAAATCATCAGTTCGTTGATATCTCTGCCAGTTCACCCAGTCTGTCTGTAGTTCATCTAGACCCTAGCACGTCACCCAAACCTCCAGACCAAAAACTGCAGACAACAGACAAGTTCGATTTCACTTGGCCTAGTCAATTAGTAAGTGTAAAATTGTATGAAAAAGTTTGATTTTATATATGTATATGTGTTTTATTTATGATCTATCATCTTTAGATGTATGATTTTATTATTTTTTATTTTGTTTTAATTAATTTTATTTTTAAAAGATTTATGTAAAATTGTAAATCACTTAATACAAAATGTTTTAGGCAGCCTATAGAAATGTAAAATAAATAAATAAATAAAATAGCTTTTGTAAAATAGCAACTACCATGCATACTTCTTGACCCTACTCTGGAATACCCCTGAACTGCCTTTTTTTGTGTTGGTAAAATGTGCATGTGAAACCAAAAATACATGCATACTTTTGATGTTTATAAAATAGCATATACACAAAAACATGCTACTTACATGCATTATGTTATTTTTCCTTGTGAACACCTTTGACGATATACTCAAAAGTGTTTTTTGTGTGTGTGTGATTAAAAACTTTATGCACAAACTTCTGAAAACAAATGCAAATGAAAATTTTCATTCTTTTCAGAGGCACTGCTGATTTGATTTGTTCCATTTGGAATGAACTGAAAAATGCATTGGTTTCAAATGAATATACATATTCATCAATATTTGGTAAGCTGACAAGTGGAGAGGTTATTCAGGACTGATACCTGGATAACTTTAGCAGCATATTCAGTGGAACTTAGTCTGGATAATCGTTCTATTGAAGATACTACAATAAAATTATCCAGATAAAGTTATCCAAGTAACTGCCATTCACCAACGTACAGAATATTGAAAAAAAAACCAAACCAACAGCTGATACCCATGCTCCTCCTCCCCCCCCCCCCCAATATCCTAAAAATGTGTAGCACAGACCCAGCAACTCCCCTTCCTGTGCCCCAATATCTTAAAAATGTATCAGGGCCTAGAGGCACTGATCTTCCAACTCCCATCCTCTACCTTAAAAAAAACTTGGGCAAAAATCCCCACTCCTTTCACTCCTAAAAGGATCTCCAAAGCAGAGTGAGAGAAGAGGCTCCTCCCTCCTCCAGCTCTGCTGAATACCAAGTGCAAATATAGCCGACAGGTACCGGCACTTAGTATTCACTTATTCACTTTACTCCTAGTTGAAATAATCAATCCTCATTCAATGAGTACTGAATGAGGATAATTGCACAAGATACATTAGTAATTATTTTCTGAATTAATTCATGGCTTATTAAGATTTTAGGGTTATATTTTTATCTCATAATTGTGGTATAGTGACTCCCTTTTGAGAGGAATATTGACATTTCTACTTTTTTTTTTAAACACTTTCCACCTGTAGTACCTTCAGTGATACATGTACAATAATCAGTGTGTAAAACTTCTAGAAAAGAACCCTCTGATGAAGCCCTTATGGAGTGAAATGCAATCTATATAGGGACAGCTGTCTTAATTTGACTATGAAATGTACTATCCAAATAATAAAGAGTTTGCCCTGTTATTGTTATTATAACCCCAATTCACACCAAGACACAAAATGATGAGAGAGATGACACTAAGTGAAAGAGGTTGTACTCTCAAATGTATTTAGTTTGTTCAATTATTGAGGGTCATGCAGATGGTGACGTTAATTTGGATAGAAACAGCACAGGTAGCTCGCTTCTCTGGACTGGTCTGGGAGAACAGCTATCACACCCCCTCCATGAACCCTAGCCCTGAAATGCTATTCCCCTTAGTGCTGGCATCTTAAAGCATCAAACAGAGCCACATCACACTCAGATAATCCAAAGCTCTCAACTTTATTTCTGGGTTTACACAGAGCCATAGCCAGGCAATTTCATGCCTATGGCCAAGTGAAAAATTGCACCCTCACCCATTACAGAACACGTGACACCAGAGTTGGAAGACTGTTAGATGTTGGTGCAGCAATGCAGGTCTTGCATTTTCCTTCCACCTGTCACACCTTCCATATACACAATTAAAAATTACACATTTATAATAACAGATGTTACATGATAAAGGATTTTCCAAGAAAAATATCACTTACGATATGTCAATATGTTTATTATATTTACATGCACTGCTGTGGTGCCGGCCAGAAAACTCTGTGAAAAAACAAAACACACACTTGGAACCCATATGGCATTAGTCATACTATAAAGCACCATGGGCATGGGCTTGGCCTTCAGAAAACCAGGAGAAAATAGAATTACAATAAAATAAACTTTCTATATCAAAACAGCACTAACTGTCAGCATTCAAACAGCAAAAACTCTCTATGAAAAGGCAATGCTGCAAATTGTTATGAATGAGTGGTGTTTGGGTGGATCCTTGGGTACTGTGGCAGATGACCATGCCCATGGGGAGGAGCCCTGTGAGGAGCCACAGTACTAGGCTAGACTCAGAACTGTTATGAATCGGCTCCTGTGGAAGGGAGCAATCTGTTATGAATCGGCTCCTGTGGAAGGAGGAGTTAGCAATCTGTTATGGAACTGGCTCCTGTGGAAGGAGGAATTAGCAATCTGTTATGCTCTACTCCTCAAGAAGGGAGGGATTAGCAATCTGTAATGAATCTGCTCCTGTGGAAGGAGGAGTTAGCAATCTGATATGCTCAGCTCCTGTAGAGGGAGTAGTTAACAATCCATTAAGGTATAGACTGCAGAGTTGCAATCTGTTATGAATCTGTTGCTGAAGGCTCCTGATGGGAAGAAGTAGCAATCTATTACCAGCGGAGTGCTTGGAGAGGTGGCTCCTTGGGCCAATGGCAGATGACTGTGCCCCCAGGAGGATATCCTGAGAGGGACCACCGGCTAGTCTTGGGTATGGAGACAGACACAGATAATTCTTTTATTAGACAGGTTAGTAGAACCCCCAGAGGTGGCAGTAGTGAGCTGATATGCAGGGCTGAAGTCCCTCAGGTACTGGAGCAGCAATCCCAGGGTTGCTGAGCTGTGGAGAAACTATAGATAGTGAGTAGACAGGGTATGCTGTGTTCATAGCCAGAACTGGATGACAAAACTCACATAAGGTCTTTAAGGAAGCTCAGTAGATGGAAAGGGTTAGGCCCTCGAGGAGCGAGTACCTGGTTCCAGGGAAAGCTCTGAGAGAGCGATGGTAACTCACAAATGTCTGTATCTGCGATAGCTTCCAGGCAGTAGAGAATCTTCAGAGTGTTCAGGAACATGGGCCCTCGAGGAGCGAGTACCAGTTCCTATCTGCAATCTGAAATAAAGAAAAGAGAGCGAGGCCCCCGAGGAGCGGGTACCCCTGGTAAGTCCGAGGAGGCAGAGTAGCTTGTGAGTAAAGCTGAAGCAATCCCCTTGCTAACTCAATTCGTTAGCGAATACTGAGACCTTTTATACTGGAAGCGGATGATGTCATCTCACGCAATATGGCGGATCCGCAGCGTTGTGCCAGTCCGGGGACGCCGGAGGGAGACGGCAAGAAGACGCTGCGGCAGCCAACCGTCCATCAGACCCAGAGGGAGTCGCCACAGAGGTAAAGAGGGCAGAGTGAGGGTGTCGAGCAGCGACGGATGCAACAAGAACGCACAAACACAGCTAGTTCCTTATTAAACAGCTTTGAAGAGTGCCACCAGAGGTGGCAGTCTGGTAGTTGCAGTCTCAGGGACCTCAGCAGAGGGAGCCCTTCTCACTCCGTTGGTATTGGGAGGTTCTGAAGCAGGTTTCCTAGAAAGGAAGTACTGTGGATGAGATAGACTGAGAGTTAGTATACTCATTAGGGGGTAGATTTTCAAAGGGTTACACGTGTAACCCCCAAAAACCTACCCCTGCACGCGCCAAGCCTATTTTGCATAGGCTCGGCAATGCGTGCAAGCCCCGGGACGCGCGTATGTCCCGTGGCTTTCAAAAATGGGCGGTCCGGGGGCGGGGGTGGGGTGGTGGTCCGGGGGCGGGCTCGAGTCCTCCGCCACAGTGGCTATGCCGGAGATATGTGTGCTGGCAGCCGGCCGGCAGGCGTAACGCAGCGAAATAAGGTGGGGGGGGGGGGATTTAGGAAAGGCTGGGGGTTGGGTTAGATAGGGGAAGGGAAGGAAAGGTGGGGGGAGCTAAAAAAAAGATCCATCCAAGGCCGCTCCAATTTTGGAGCGGCCTTGGAGGGAACGGGGAAAGCCATCGGGGCTCCCCTTGGCTCGGAGTGCACAAGTGTGCACCCCCTTGCGCGTGCCGACTCCAGATTTTATAACATGTGTGCGGTAGTGCACGCATGTTATAAAATCGGGTGTACATTTGTGCGCATTGGGTAGCGCGCACAAATGTACCCCGCGTGCAAAGGATTTAAAATCGGTCCCTAGGTGTTTGCTGTAGATAGATGATTCCACCAGGTTGTAAAAGTAAGTGCAGGCACCAAGGCAGGGAGAGCAGGCCCTCGAAGAGTGAATACCTGTTCCCTGTAAGGCACCTGAAATAAAGCAGAGGGCCCCTGAGAAGCAGGTACCCAGGTTAGCAGTTACCCCGAAGGGCAGAGAGAGAGCTTCCAGCGGCAGCACGGAAGTGGCAGAGTAGTGTAGACAGGAATGGATTCAAGTCCTTGCTAACTCAATGAGCTAGCAAATTAGTAGATGTTATATACCCGGATGGCGTGATGTCAGTAAGGGGGAACACCCCCGAGGTTCGCGCCAAGGGTTGCATAAAGACATGGGTGGTGCATGCACATGCACCCTAGTAGGTACCTGGGAGGAGCCTGGTGGGAGGCAGCACCACAGCCGTTCCGGGGACGCCGGAGAGGTTGGCTTGTAGACGCGGCAGTAGCCATCTTTCCTAGGTAAGCGGGAGGAGCCGTGAATAAGGTGAGGCAAATGGGGCGAGGCTGTCTAGAACCAACAGATGCAACACAAATATTACACCAGGCCCTAAAGCACTAATACTCGCCCTATTAGGAAAACAGAACAAACCAGGATACTATAGATCCCTACACAGCAATGACACTCTAGGAGAATACCTCACCTCGGTCACATATGCGGAATATAGACAGACCTTCAAAAATAGAAGAGACCATAGAATATAAATAGACATGTGCAGGCAAAAATTGTACAGGAAAGTGAAACAAGCCAAATTCTTTAAGCAATGCAACAATGGGAAAAAAACCCCATTACCATTCCTCATAAAACAATAAAATAAAAAAATATAAATTTCATTAATAGTTGTCAAACCACACCAATAATAAGTATACTTCAAAACAGCTAACGAATAGAATAACATCCAATAATTAAAAACTCATATAAACATTTTTAAAACATCAAAACAGACACATCAAATAAAACCCAATAGTTAAAACTAATAAAGATTTTTTTTTAATCTCTGTTCTCCATACTTGGGAACCTTTGCTTTTCAGATGCACTGAGATTGTCATGGATTAGAAGGCAGATTGGAAAGGGGGCTGTTGCGTACAAACTTTCTCCACACACACACAGATACATACTTACGGTCTCTATCAAACTCACATGCACATGCTCACTCTCAGTCTCACACATACACATGTTCTCTGTCATTCTCTCTGTCACACTCACACACACACACACACACACACAACACAATGCAGGAGCAAGAAACTGCACTTCAAATATTCAATACCAACATAGGGAAATGCAGATAGTTCAATAAGTCCCCACAACTTCGGAATAATTTCATGAAAGCTATTTTTTTTATTTTTGATTCGGCAACTCCATTGCTTTGAAAGGCACAGATTTTAAGCAGGGTCCCCTGACACGGACCCGTGTTTCGCCAAACCCAGCTGCGTCGGGAGGGACAGGCAATGTGAAACGGGGTTCATCAACTTTTCGACGCTGTGCGTACATTTAAATTGCAAGGAGAGCATAGCATTGAAAATTGATGAACCCCGTTTCAAATTGCCTGTCCCTCCCGACACAGCCGGGTTTGGCGAAACACGGGTCCGTGTCGGGGACCCTGCTTAAAATCTGTGCCTTTCTAAGCAATGGAGTTGCCGATACAAAAATAAAAAGAATATCTTCCATGAAATTATTCCGAAGTTGTGGGGACTTATTGAACTATCTACACACACACACACACGTTCTCTCTTCCATACACATATGCTTTCCAATCCACACGCACACACACTTTCTCTCAATCTCTCTCACACGCATGCTCTATCACACATACACATGCCCTCTTTCTCTTCTAGGCACATACACATTCTCTCTTTCACTTATACGCACACACACACTCTCACCATACATATGCTCTGTCTCACTTTTCTTTCACTTCTTGAAGTTGCAGCAACAGTAGCAGTCTCATTCTTCAGCCTCTGTGGCTAACAGGATGTCTTCTTCTTGGGGCCAACCCAGCTTTGGCTTAGTGCTCTTCCTGGAGAGCAGGACACTCTGCTCCTTGTCCCCTGAAAGCCCCGCCAGAATCACCAGCATTTCTCCTCCTGAGACCCCTCTAATGTTTTTAGCATGGTGGGGCTACAGCATTCCTCATCTACCTCCCTCCTAAGGACCCTTTGGTGATTCCAGCAAGGCCGCAGTGTTTCTCCTCCTCAGGCCCTGCCGGCAATTCCAGCGAGGCCACGGCGCTTCTTCTCTTTAGGCCCTGCCAGCGATTCCAGCAAGGCCCCTGTGCTTCTCCTGGCTCTGCCAGCAATTCCAACGAGGCCGCATTGCTTCTTCGCCTCAGACCCTGCCATTGATTCCAGAGGGGCCACAGCACTCCTCCTCCTTTTAAGGCCCCGCCAGCAATTCTGGTGAGGCCGCGGTAAGGCTCCTCCAGTGATTCTGACTCACGTCATGCCGACAATTCTGATGATGCCATGGTACGCTTTCTCTTCTTCAAGGCAGCCCTACCGTCTTTTCTGGCGGGGCTGCACCACAATGACAAGACTGATAGGTATCATCACCAGCAGCCCTTTGGATAGCGGCTCCAATGGCCAAGGCCATATTGGCCATAGGCATGCTATGGCTCTGGGTTTACAGCCCATCACTATACCAAGAATAGGATCGGGTAGGCATATAAATACCGAATAATCAGAATTCATGGGATACAACAGTCAGAGTAAAATCTCCCACTGTATACTATCTGACATCCCAAGAATAAGCATATCAAACATTCAGCCTTCTCCTGAACAGCAATTAGATATCCCAACTCTTCACATCAATACTGTGCTGGAATGTAAGGCTTACATCCCTTTTCTTTATGGTACTTACAATCTCCAAATGTTAGGTATTTTTTGCATCTCATCTCACTCAACCATAAACACACAGAATAGGCACATTACTCCCAGATTTCTCATCCTTTTAACTTCAGCTACCATGCAGGACATTAGGGTTATATCCCTTGCTCCAGAGACCTCTCACTCCAAACCCTATACTGTTACTCACACCTACTCGAACCTCTCACACTTCTTGTTGGTTCTCCCATCTCCATCCTTCTAGCAGCATGCAAGGCTCCCCAGTTACCGCCACTCTCTGGAACTTGCTTCCTAATTTTGGATCACTCTTCTCCTTCCCATGCCAGCTTCTCCCTCAGGAGGAAGAAATGCCTCATCTCTCTATGGTTCATTTCCCATTTCCTCAAGAGAAGGAAATTCTTCCTTCACTATGGCTTTGGGCTTTTTGCCTTGAGGGGTCCTTAGGCCTCACCAACCCACAGGCTGGCTACTCCAGGCTCTTTACATCTTGGCTCTCCAGGCACATCTTCCACCAATCACTTACATCTACACTCTGAAGGGGACCAACACACTACATCCGCAATCCAAAACATTAGAATATCATATAGCCTTTCTTCACTACAAATGCCATCCTTTGGCCATTCAGAGGTATTACACACTCAGGGGCCGATGTAATAAGATGCGTGTTAAAAATGGGAGTTTCTATTGATCTCCCATTTTCTTAACATGCACACAGTCACATCTCCTGGGCACCCAATGCAGTGTTTAAATGAGGTGCTGCATAAAAAAGGACGCACTAGGAGAGAATTGTGCATCCCTAGGGCTCAAATGCATTGGGCACCCACAGTTGTATCAGTCGCGCAATACAAGTATTCATTTTTATCCTGCTTCTTCTGGATGATTTTGCTGAGGTTGCTGAAGATGCCCATAGCTAAGCACCTCTATGCTATGGGCATCTAAATTGTGCATCCAGAAGAATTTTTTTTAAAAATCAAGCCAACATACAACACCAGAAGCAGTAAATGTAAGTGACACAATGATACGATGTAGGAGGAACTACAGAGGACTGTATTTTTAAATTTCTCATGAGCCCTTGACTCACTCATTGTCTTTATGCCAGGGCTGGAGTTAAATTTGCTGCATTAAAAAAGTGTATGTTGGGCACCAAGAGATTTTCTTTGTTTATTGTATTGCTGAGTTTTAATTGCCAATGTATTGGACTCTTGTTTATTGTTCACTGCTTAGCACAGTTTTCTGTTATAGGTGGTATAAAAAAAAATCAGTAAATAAAATAAAATAATAGTCTCATTTACATGGAATTTATATGTGATGGGTGCTATCAGCCATGCATTTGTTTGGGTGCGTGTTTCGGATGAGCTAATCTCCTTATTGCATCAGGTGCCAGTCTAGCATGTCCAAAATGCGTGTCCAACTGCATGTAAACCTGTGTGCTAGACTCCTGTGCTCTAGGTTCAGTGTTTTTTATTGCATCAGCTCCTATAACAGATGAAACATTTTAGATAAACTTTGAACAATGAGAATCCCAGGGTCTCCCCCATGAAAATTATCTTGTACAATGTAGAAGTGAAAAAAGTGCACAAACTGGCTTCTCCCCACATTATGTAATCAATAGAATAGTGATTGATACAGTAATTACAATAGATATTGCTGTGTTAGTGGAATTATGTAATTTTGTTTTTAGAGTAATTTGCTATATTATTTTGATTCTTTCATTTGTTTTGACTTTTTGTTAGCTATGTGTATTATGATTTATTGTGGGGGTTATGTAGAATAAATGAATCGTTAATTTTATATTTTTTGTCTGATTTATTGTATTTGGGATTTTGAATGAATTGTTTATGCTAGGATTAATTGGTTTTTGGTCTTTTTGTCCAATTAAAGAATTTTGTAATTATATTAAACTTAGTATTTGCTTTAGTGCAAGGTTACCATTCTATATTAACTACGATGTAAACTGATCCACTTTGGGATCTAGGGGGCTCATTTTTCAAATCGTGTAAGGGCCTTATCGCAGGTGTAGGGCCCTAACACCCGCGATAATGCCATAATGCATGCAAGATGTGTATGCAAATTTGAAACATTTAGTCAAGTGGGAAGAGTAAATGAGGGGTGCTTGATACAAAATAACACACACTATCACAGGATATAACTACACCTTTTTTCCTGGCATTATGCCTACAAAAGGTGTGTGTTACAGCCGAACCAGGATTTGCGATATTTATTGCAAATTCCTGTTTCGAGAGAGGGAGACCTAGCTTGATGCACTCCCTACCTAGCTGCTGTCAAGCTAGGTCGAGAATACAATGTACAAATCTCAACTTTGTGCACCTTTCATCACACCAAATCACATAAAATCTTCACTGATGGTAACTGTGCTGTTTGTACCTGATTGTGCATGTAAAACTGCCCCCCAAAACCTAGCACATCACCAAAACCTCACCCCGAGTTCAGAATGCCCCCTCTTATAGTGGTATAAAAGTTGACAAATATGTGTGCTGCCCCAGAGGTGCTCTCTCTCTCCCCCCAAAACCTCGCCCACCACCAAAACTTCACCCGAGTCAGAATGCCCCCTCTTACAGTAGTATAAAAAGTTGACTAATATGAGAGCCTTTTAAGGAATCTCTCTCTCTCATCACAGGTGTTGTTTTCATGAAAATTATAGCAAAAATGATAAATCTAGGCCTTAGGGGCGGATTTTAAGAGCCTTGCTCGCGTAAATCCGCCTGGATTTACGCGAGCAGGGCTTGTGCGCCGGTGCACCTATTTTACATAGGCCTGCCTGCGCGCGCAGAGCCCCGGGACTTGCGTAAGTCCCAGGGTTTTCCGAGGGGGGTGTGTCGGGGGCGGGCCCGGGGGCGTGGTTTTGGCCCGGGGCGGTCCGGGGGCGGGGCCGCGCCCTCTGGAACCGTCCCCGGGTTGCGTCTAGGCGTACCAGTGGCCCGCTGGCGCGCGGGGATTTACTTCTCCCTCTGGGAGGCATAAATCCCCCAACAAAGGTAGGGGGGGTTTAGACAGGGCCAGGGGGGTGGGTTAGGTAGAGGAAGGGAGGGGAAGGTGAGGGGAGGGCGTTAGCGAATTCCCTCCGAGGCCGCTCCGATTTCGGAGCGGCCTCGGAGGGAACAGAGGTAGGCTGCGCGGCTCGGTGCGCGCCGGCTACACGAAATCGGTAGCCTTGCGCGCGCCGATCCAGGATTTTAGCAGATACGTGCGGCTCCATGCGTATCCACTAAAATCCAGCGTACTTTTGTTTGCGCCTGATGCGCCTACAAAAGTACGCGAGGGTGCCCTGTTTGAAAATCTACCCCTTAGTGTTCTGCTCCAGGTACTGACCATTAGTCCTGAAGATTGTTAGACAGAAAATGGATCAAAACCTCGACTGTAGCCTTTGTATTTATGAAAGAGCTGCATAAGGAAATGAGTACTGCTTCTGCTACAAAGAGCACAACGCACAATTATGTTAACCTCCTTCACTATGCAGAATTAGAACTCTATTTTTGTCAACCGATAATAACCTAATTTATGAGCTGGAGAGAAGAGTTATTGTCAGAGCCCCAGTTTCCTGAGGCAGATTTTTCAATATTCTGTGGCAAGTAGATGGCAAATTTGCATAATTTTGATTAAAGATCTATACCTCTGACTATGCAAAACATCAATTTTTTTTATTGAAAAATAATTCAGAATTGATTGTTTTTAAACATTATGTAAACTATGCACAAATATAATATTTACCAAGTACAAAAAATTAACAATTCAACAAGATATATGTTACAAATTTCTAAATATAACATGTTACTTTTGTTTGATTGAAATAGTGTACCCATCCTTTTTACATTTTTTTTGAGAAAATCCTTATCGTCTTTCTGAGTATATGAGCTTCTATGCTAAAAATTCCCTCCGCATCAGCACTTTCTCAGCAGAAAGATATGCATGCATATTTTGGGCCCTTGATAGCAGACACAAAAAAAAAGGGTTGAATTAGCACAAGTTTGAAACTTGTCAAAATTACTGCCACTCATCAAGGCTTCTACATTTGAAATTATTGCCATCTCTTGGATACCAGCAGTTGCAGATTTCTAAAATTCATCCAAGCCTGAGCCTTTAAAGATTAAATTTTTCTAAAGGGACATCACTCCATTGAGGAATTATATCAAAATCATCTTTGGTCTTATTTACAAGATCTTTCAGGGATCAAACATTCTGACTCCTTTCTCTGTCCACCCCAACTTCACTTCTCTGCTCCTGTTCCCTTCAGGATGGGAGAAGGAGGGAACAGAAGCAGAGAAGTGAGGTTGGAGTGATCCAGCCTCAGCCTCACCCTATCTCCTTCTGTTCCCTGCAGGCTGCTTGTGAGGGTGGAGCTACAGCTGGATTAGAGAAAGAGCTGAAACTGAAGGCAGGCACCCTGTAGTTTTGTTCAGATAATTGAATTAGGAGATGGGGAAGCTTCAAATCCAATTATGAAGTTTCTCCCATTGCCACAGAATCACACAGCTTGGGGGCACTGGTTGTTGCATGTGAGGTTAAACTAGTACTATGAATGGTCATGGGGTAGATTTTCAAATAGCGCGATTTGGCGTACTTTTGTTGGCGCATCAGGCGCAAACAAAAGTACGCTGGATTTTAGTAGATACGCGCGTAGCCGCGCGTATCCGCTAAAATCCGGGATCGGCGCGCTCAAGGCTATCGATTCTGTATAGCCGGCGCACGCCGAGGCGCGCAGCCTACCTCCGTTCCCTCCGAGGCCGCTCCGAAATCGGAACGGCCTCGGAGGGAACTTTCTTTTGCCCTCCCCTCACCTTCCCCTCCCTTCCCCTACCTAACCCACCCGCCCGGCCCTGTCTAAACCCCCCCCCCCCCCCCTTACCTTTGTCGGGGGATTTACGCCTCCCGGAGGGAGACGTAAATCCCCGTGCGCCAGCGGGCCACTAGCGTGCCGGGACGCGACCTGGGGGCAGGTCCGGAGGGCGCGGCCATGCCCTCGGACCACCCCGGGCCGTAACCACGCCCCCGGGCCAGCCCCCGAAACGCTACGGCCCACCCCGAAAACGCCGCGCGGATTGGGCCCGCCCCCTCGACACGCCCCCGACTCGCCCCCCTCGGAAAACCCCGGGACTTACGCGAGTCCCGGGGTCTGCGTGCGCAGGTAGGCCTATTGAACATAGGCGCACCGGTGCACAGGGCCCTGCTCGCCTAAATCCGCCCGGATTTAGGCGAGCAGGGCTCTGAAAATCCGTCCCATATTGTTTAAGCCATAGGGCCGGATTTTAATACCTAGGCGCGGGCGTAGATTTGTGCACACAACCCTGCACGCACAAATCTATGCTCGATTTTATAACATAAAATCCGGGGTCGGTGCACGCAAGGGGGTGCACATTTGTGCACGCCGAGCCCTAGGGGAGCCCCGATGACTTTCCATGTTCTCTTTGAGAACATGGAAAGTCCCTTTCCCTGTTCCCTTTGAGAACAGGGAAAGGGAATTTTTCTTCCGCCCCCCCCCACCTTCCCCTCCCTTTCCCTACCTAACCCGCCCCCCAGCCCTACCTAACCCCCCCCCCCCCCGACCTTTATGGCTCAGCGCACGTAAAATCTGCCCCATATTGTGCTAACTGGTACCAAACTACTCCACCAAATTGTCTCAGAGTGTCAACCTATTGCAAAAATCTCATGGATATAACTCAAATTATAAAGTTAATCTGTCCCGTATATAAAGTATTTCTCACAATACTTCTGGATACTCTACAGTGATATCAAATAATACTCTTCTCTGGATTGATGAGACCAATACTGTATGCTTAACACGACGTCAACATTTAAACTTCTCTAAGTTTAAATCAATTCTTGATTTAACTGGAGTCCCAATTTTTTAATATAAAGGATTTATATATAAAGGAAGGTTTTATATAAAAAAAAATTGGGACTCCAGTTAAATCAAGAATTGATTTAAACTTAGAGAAGTTTAAATGTTGACGTCGTGTTAAGCATACTCTACCGAGATGCCATTGTACTATGGAAAAGATCTCAGATGTGATACATGCTTTAGTTAGATCAGTGAAATACTTGTCTTTTTTTTTTTTTTTCACTTTTCTTGCATACTTAAAACAGCACACAAGGAAAAAACATCCAGAACTAGAAAATTATACATAATATCTACCTCAGAGTCGGTTGCTCAGGAAGCCAGACATTCAAGCAACAAATAGAAATTTCTAGAAATGTGGTCAGTATCATTCTTTCCTGTTCTGCGGTCTTAGTAACTACTTCAGTGTGTGCAAATAATGACTCACTGCAAATCTGGATTTCATGTGACTGGTTTTGCCAATGGTACAAATTTATAGAAACTGATTTATTGATTGTGTAAATAAGAATAAACATAATAAGAGGTAAACAAGGAGCTAAGAGTTTATAATCCCATGCATTATCTGAAATGAAAATCAGATCTTCTAGTTTTAATTATATTTGAAAAAGAAAAAAAAAAAAGTCTCCCTTGCCAGAAAATGAAACAGACCATGCAAAGACGTTGTTAAGGAAATGACTGGTATCTGATGTCTTTTCCTTCTACTGAAAGTTTTAGATATAAAATGCTTAGCAACGGCATATGATGCAAACAGAAACCCGTGGCTTTATGCTAAAGAATCTGCATATCTGCTTTTTGTGATTACAAATTCTCCCCATTTCTACAAATAATTATTCCAATTTTTGACTGACTTGCTCTATGTCAGTTAACAGGTCCCCTGGTTCTTCTGCTGTAGATCTGTTTGCTAGAACCTGAATCACAGACCTGTATGCCTGCTGAAATGTTACTTGGCTCACGAAAGAACAAGCGGGTGTGCTCCGAGATAACATGAGGCGTGTTATCAAAGCACTGCTGCATTCAGGGAACATCTGGTTCTGCTCTAACAGGAGCCAGCCATCTCTTGATTTCCTACATCCCTCCTCCCTCTCGCCTCAGTATTTCTTTTGTTCACAATCTTTTTTTTTTTTTTTTGTAGCTTTGCAAAGTCAGGATATTCAAATAAGGAAGTCTTTTTTTTAATTGAAGGTTAAGGACCTTGAACTCGTCCCAAAATAAACGCCTGCACAACTTATAAGACAATCAAAGTCAACTCCTCACTACCCAGAAACTGGAGCAGTTAATTCAGCATCCTGTTTTCTTGCCAGCTGGTATTGGACTTCTCATATTTAAATTTAAAATATCAATCCCTGAAGTGTTCCAGTCTGGGTTCACTCTGCCACATCTAATAATGTTTTGAGATATGAATAAATGCATTTCCTAATGCATTCTCACTGGTTCCTTGGATCAATTTGAAAACTTCATTTATCAACAGTGAACTTATGATTTCTGAAGAAAGGATTACTATAAAAGAAAATAATCCATCTTTCAGCATATTGTGACAGATGAACCCCCTTGCCTGTAAAATGGTGGGTATAACCATTGGATGGAGCCCATTTATAAAAAAAAAAAAAAAAAAAAAAGTACTTCCTGAGTATGTACTCATTACTAGAAAAAAAATGTTAGAAACTACAGCCATGAAGGGTGATGTCACCTGTATCCACAAAGAAAGGGCTGCAAGCTTTTTTAAAATGAGTGTTCTGAAGGTTTAGGGTGACATCATCTTGCATTCATAAGCAGATACCGCTGTGCTTGTTGCATTTTCCCTGCTGGGTTCCAGTCGAATACCTCACTCCTATTAATCCACACTAGTTTTGCATATGCTGTCCCTTGCCTAAATAGGAGTTCCTTGACCCTTCTTGAATGTGAAATCCAGCCATCTAGCCAAAAACAGAAAAAGTGGAAAGAGCATGCAGCTGTGCCAGGGATCTCCTATTCAAACAATACAGATTCAAGGATCCATTCCCATCAGCAACCCACACTGGGGACTCTGCAGCAGTCCATGGTTGCATTTTAATGCTGTAAGAGTTGAATAGTGTGAATTGATCAGGCAGACAAGTCATTTACGGCCATGGGTTTTAAGGACCAACTCCCCCCTTTCACAGGCTTGTTTAATGTCAGGATTTCCTCTGATTTATACCGCAGGGTAGCTCTGTGCAATGATCTGCTGTGATTAGTAAATATAAGCTGCATTCATGCCCTTTCTTCCACAGAAACAGGAAACTTCACTGTAGTTAAGAAGAGGAAGCTCCTCCTCATCAGACCTACCCTTATGTGTTTTGAAATCCCCTAACCCAAGTTACAGAATTAGACCACCTTAAGGAACATTCATTTATTCTACACATAAAACATTGCTATTTCATGATAGATAGCAATGAGGATGTTTTTCAAAGGCGTTTACTTGGGTTAACGGTGATGAATCTGGCTGGCTGAAAACTAGGGATGTGAATCGGGCTTCGGACGATTGAAAATATCGTACGATACTTTCAAAATCGTCAGAAATCGGGGACCCCGAGGACACCTCCTTAGCTGCTTGTTGTTCGTGAACACCCAGAGTGATTCTCCTCTTTCCTCCTGGTTATGATACCAATGGGTATTCCCTCCTTCCCCACCAGTTTCTGGATTGGCAAGGGTATCCCTTGGACTAAGGGACACCAAGATGACCAAAAAATCTTCATCTCTCTCTATCTGGGTAGGAAAGGTGGATAAAAACTTCCTCCCAACAAAAATTGCACTGAATAAGTGCAAGCAAAAATCACTAGAGAGCTTTTACCAACCACTGAATGTTTAACAGTTAATCTCTCTTCTTTCTAAGACTCCTCAGTCAAGGCTTTGGTCCTTTTTCTTTATAACTCAAAGGAACTGAAAAAAAAAAACACTCTTACTATCTCTAAATCCAAACTAGGGGATCACTTGTTTTTATGCCGGCAGGAATAAACCAGTACAGAAACCTCCTGTAAGTATGATGTAGAAAAGATCAGACATTACAGTCCTCTATTTTACAGACATCTACTGTGTTAAGTAGTAGGGGTTGAAAATAGGGATTTGTTCCTTTAAGCCATGATGGTTTCAGCAGTGGCAAATACTGACTATAAAAGCTGAGACTTACAGTTTTTGTAGCCTTTTCTTTGAGATGCTTTCTCTGCTAAGAGATTTGAGAAGAAGAGGTCTTAAGAACTGTATGCTGAAGCTGGCCTGTGAAACAACTTTTCTCATGGAGGGAGTAAGTTCAGTATTCTACTAGGCCAGAACATGGCATCTTGAAGAGCTCCTGAAAAGAATATGGACCCTCAAGAAAGGCAAATCCAGTTTGTAGGAAGTCTAATCCTTTATCTCAGTTTCAGAATGGTAGTAAGTGAAAACTGCTGTTGAGGATGAACTGTACTAGTTTTGCCAGAGAATGATTTTTTTTTTTTTGTAAAAGGAGATTTTATTGCTGCTATTACTGTACTATAGTCTGAACTATTTACTGTGGAGCCTGTGGTTTAAACTGTGGAGTACTTGCCTGTTTTGATTTTTCTGCTGGAATAAATTAGCATCAGTGCATGTGCAGACTCAATTTATTATTCAGGGTTTGTGCTGAAAGAGGTGAAAATGTCCATTAACTGTGTTTCATGATGTTCTCATTGTCAGCTGTAACCCACAGAGGGAAAGTTGAATTCTCTCTGTCCAGTGAGGAAAAATCATCTTGAGGCCAATCCACTACAACTGCTGCTTGACCACTTTCTAAAGATCCCAAGAACAATGGATGGCTAATAATGGGACCCTCACAAAATGCAAAAGGACTACTAATGGGACCCACCACCAAGCGTGTTATATCCAACTGAAGGTACTATTCCATAAAGATTTGTTTCCATAGGCTCACGTACAATTAAAGGTCAAACACAGCAACCATGTTTCATAGAAACAGAAAGGGTTAAAACGCCATTTTGAATAAGGTCCCCAAATAACTAAGATAATATCTTCAAAGGAAGGTATAGAAGAAAGGAAATTCTAGATATCTCACCATTGACATGCCACAGCATCTGGAATCCATTCCGAGCATGTGAGGAGTCAGAGTGGAATATTACATGAAGGCTTGTGCCTGTGGTGTTACCGGAGGGGGGTCTGTCATTTCCACAAAAAGTACCAATCAGATTAGACTGGGTGTTGGGTCCATCATAGAGCTGAAGTGGAAACAAAAGAAAACAGATTATGTACAAAATCCCCACTACTGTTATAGGTCTCACACCTGTTAACCGTTAAGCGGTGTCATTTTGGAGTATTGCACTGTGGAGCAGAAGTAAATGGAGCTTTGGACCCCAAGGATCAGGTAAAATGAAGGGGGAGGAGCAAAGAAGGAATGAAGACCAAGCCTGAGGGGAGCTTTTTTTTTTTTTTTTTTTAAAGATTGGGGACTGGGTTTAATAGTTGAGGGACTGAAACTGGCTGTCAGCTTTTAGTGTGCGCTATTTACAAACAGTACACACTAAAAAATTCAAATGAAACAAAAAAAAATTAAATGAAAACAAAAAGCAACATGAATATTTCTCTTCTGCGGGCATGGCCAACAGTCTCTTTTCATTACAGGTAACATACACTTTTTTTTACTGGTTAGAGACAGATCTGATACCATTGCGAATTTATGTGCCATGACTGTACTGCAGGCTTTCTTTAATGTTTCAAATAATTAGTTTGTTTGCATTCCATCTGATATTCAAGTCCAAAATGGCATAGACCTGAATATATTTTCAATGCATTGGAAGGAAAAGTAAAGCCCTCATTTACTTTTCCTTCCAATGCATTGAAAATATATAGATTCTAAAGCACCTGCTTGCAGGTGATTTTAATGTGCCTGTTTAAAATATTAATTTACTGCAAAGCACAGGCAATCCTTATCACATATGGAGTAAAATTTTAATTCATGTATAATCCAATCCAACATTGATCCTAAAACACTGGATTATTCCCTAGGAAATCAAGGTGAAGTCTGTATCATGCAAGGTACTTGTATTATAGTTACTCAGAAAGATGACTAAAAATGTACCTTGCATGATACAGACTTCACCTTGATTTCCTAGGGAATAATCCAGTGTTTTAGGATCAAAGTTGGATTGGATTATACATGAATTAAAATTTTACTCCATCTGATTTACATTTGAGATAAGGATTGCCTGTGCTTTGCAGTAAATTAATATCTTAAACAGGCACATTAAAATCAAGCATATTGCAAGCAAGTGCTATAGAATCTTCCTACTATAGTCAGCCTATGGATATAAAACCTGAATCTGAAATGCCCAGTTCTTGCCAGTTGCAGGTTAATGGATTCACTGGGGGAAAGAGTAAGACTGAATCAGTTTGCCCTGCAAAAATGGAGCCTGCTGGTCACCCTACTATCTAAGGCCTGGATTCACCATTCTAACGCAGAATGGTGACGATAACGATGCTTACCTTATCGTCGCCAGTGAAGATACCGCCGCGTCCGCCTCCTTGCCGCTCCGACTCCTCCCACCGCCGCCCCAACTCCGCCCCGACTCTGCCCCCGACAAGCTATCACACGCGCAAAGCCTTGCAAAATAACCCCCTAAAACTGTGATTCACTAAGGCAGTTCTTCCATTATGTGTCTATGAAAAAAAGTCAGGCGCTATTTACAAAAACACATTAAACATTCACATACTTTTACAAATTAGCATATTAAGCACAATAATAACCTGCGTAAAGTCTGTGCATTATCTCATGGTTTTCATGCAAATAATTTAACTACATCTTTAGGGGTGTAATCAAAGTTTTATATTCATTTAGACTTTTGAATTAACGAGATTGACATGAAATGTAAATAAGCTAATTAGTATAATTTTGTAGATTAATCAGTGAATTTAAATTTTAACATTAAAACATGTGTTAGTGCAAAAAATACTGTTAATGCCACTTTAACATGCATTAAACGGTAATGCAGGTGTTTAATGTGCATTAATCCCTTCATTAGCATTAACATAATATAGTAAACTAAATAAGCCCCTATGTAATGACCAGGCTCAACCCTGCTTAGATCCTGAAATGCCACTGTCGGTCTGCCTACGCGGTCGGAGCCGCGGACTGTGTTCGCCCATGCGGCCTAGGGGCCGCCCCTGATGTCCTTGCCTGCCGCGGCAGGAGCCGCGGACTTTCTCCTGCTCCTCTTCGCGGCATGGAGCCGCCCTGGGCCAGTCTTGCGGCAGGGACCCGCAACGCCATCAGGGGGGTCCTCATGAGACAGCCTGGAGGCTGCCCCAAAGCTTGCCTGCCTGTTTCCTGCTTCTCTCTGTGCTACGCCGGTGCAGGCCGCTGTCCGCGGTCCTGCACAGCTCCCGCTTGCTCCTTAGGCGCCGGCGCGTGCCTCTATGCCTGATTTAAGGGGCCAGGCACAGGAAGTGTGCTGGCCCTGCCTAGGGAGTGGACTTCCTGCTTCAGCCCTATAAGAGGGCTGCTCTGTCAGTCTGTCTTCACCTTGCATCGGAGTGTCACCCTTCTGGAGGCTTTTGCTTGCCAGAGCTCCATCAGGCCTTCTTGTCTTCTCCATGGAGTTCCTGTTCAGTTCCTGTTCTTTCGTCTTGTCTTCGTGCCTGAGGTCCTGTCCAGATGTCCCGTTCCGATGTCCTGTCCAGGGATCCTGATGTTCCTGTCTTGATCTTCGTGCTGATGTCCTGCCTTGACCTTCTATGTCCCGATGTCTTGTTTTCCCAGATGTTCTTCCCTGCATCTTCATATGTGCTCCTGGCCTTCTGACCTGTTGGGCCTAGGAGTGGCCAACAGGTGGGATTTCTCCCTGTACCTTGGAGCTTCTGTTCCCGCCAGCTGTCGGACCTTCAGATGCCATTAGTCCCGACATCGGAGTTCCTCCTCGCCTGATCTTCCCTGCGCATGTTCCGTTCTCCTCGTGGTCCGTGACCAGCCTTCAGGCTGTGTAGGGCGCGCAGTGGGACAGGGTGGTCCGCGACTCAGTCCCGCGGGTGGGCTGAGTAGGGCGCCCTGAGAGACTGTGCAACTGTCCTTCTGCCCAAGTGTCTTCTGTGATGTCTTCGAATCCCGAGTCTTGCTACAGTTCCTGCCTGGTTCCAGAACTCGTACCCTGTTTCAGCACTGAGCTATCACTGTCCTGTCTTCGTGTCAAGGTCCTTGACTGCCTTCTACCTCAGGCCACGCCTGCTGCTCCATGCTGTTTGCAGCAGGTCCGAAAGGGCTCGGAATTGTCGGAGGACATTCAACTTCCAACATCCTCGGATGACAAAATAAAACAATCAGATCATAAAAATTAACTATATAATGCTGCTGCAAAATCAGGATAATGATAAAAGGCCTCAACATTAGTCCTGCCCTCATAAATCAAAACTAGAGCTACAAAGTTTCCCTAAACAGATGGGAAATTTAGCCACTTCTTGAAAATCTGAGTGCACATCATAAGATGAAGGTGCTGTGGCAGCTCATTCCAAAAACTTGGGCCTGCTACCAAGAAAGCTCTTTCACGAGCTTCTGCCAAATGAGCCATCTTGATTGATGGAATGAGTGTAAAGCATGGGGAGGAACATGAATCCGCAATACAGTTGAGATCCATGGGGGTTACTCTATTAATAGCTTATGGATTAATGTGAAAACCCGAAGAACTTGACACTCAAATATCTGAAAGTTAAAACTTATGAAAATCCTGCACCGATATCTTAAGTAGTACATTTTCTAATAGCAACCTTTTCCCCTCCAAATGCCTTCCTTAATTGTCTTCAATTACACTCAAACTTTTTTCAGACATACGAAATATCGCCATAGATCTAGAAGTCATTCTCTCCTAAACCCTGACAACGAGAACTTGGTCATTTCTGTTTCACTAAACAAATATTGGTCACCTTGGAAACTACTGCGTCTACTACTGCTTTCAATTCTGTTTTCAGTAGAGGGACTTAACCACAGGAAGTTTGAGTGGTCTGTTAGCTGTAACTCATTTAGGGCTGGCATTCATTACAACAAATTCCACTCAATGTGAACAAAATATACTCATCTGATATGTTTCAACATTCACTCTAGCTGATGCCTGCTCATCTTGGAATCACATCTTTTTTTTTCATTCTCCTGAAAAAATTGTTCCTTGCTTCGCCACTGGTGATTACTGTATGCCAGTGTTCAAAAAGCAGAAAGCATTGGATTTAAAAGTAAAGTGGATTATCTCAGGAGTCTTCAAAGTTACTGCACACAACTTCTGTGGTACATTATGCTCGGTTTAATGTTTGGATTGGGATGTGAAGATTCCAATCATGCTCTTAATCCTTCTGCTGCCCAATCTATCCACAGGAATGTGCATGAGCAGATCAGAAAATGACTAAGCAGCAATGTAGTTAATCAGGCCAAAATTACACTTCTACTTGCAAAAAAATATTTGCTCACAACAATATTCCTGTACACAGTAGGCCATACAACGTATTTTTTCAAAACTATAATGCAACAAAAATAAGTGGAGAAAAGAGGTGACTATGGATTACAACTGAACACAGCTGGAAAGACAAGTATATTTCTTTGTAAAGGCTGAGTGTTTAACTTCTCATGTGACTTTTTGTAAAAATCTTTTGCCATAAAATCAAGCTAGTGCTTTTAAGGGTCAATTTTAAAAGCGTTGCTCTCGCAAAAAGAGCCACATACGTACTTATGCAGGCATTGCATGAGCGACACGCACTTTAAGAAGCTGCGAAGTATGCGCGTATGTACCCATAGGCGCATCAAGAAAGAGGAGGCGGAAAAGGGGCAGGGAGTGGGCGGGGCCAAGACTTACACGCAGAAGTCCGCATTTTAAAAAAGCTGACCCATGGCGCACATCGGCTTGTTAACCGCGTAACTTTACTTCTGGTCCTGATGAGGAGCAAGTCTGGAGATCTCGAGTTTTAGGGCTTTTAGCATAGTGCGAGGCTTTGGGGGTCACGTGGGGAGCTTCAGGATGAAAAACCAGAGGGTTCCTTAAGACCTTGATATGAAAGGGGCAAAGTAGTGGACTACTTGGAAAAACTGTTTTTTCCCCTCGTGCGAGCATGTTTTAAAATCCAACTGCATGTGCGCATAAAAGCCCCTAAAGCCCTAGCCAAAATACATGTGGGAGGGGTACTTTAAATGATACCCGCCTACTTGTGGGCACAATTCAAACTGCAGCATCTCTCTGCTCGCGCCTTGATACACACATTTACGAACACAAGCACGTTCTTTTTAAAATTACCCTGTTAGGGCCTGATTTTTCAAAATTCTTTTCAGGTGTAAAATCCTGTTTTATTCACATAAGTGGTGCTGTAAAATTAACCCTGGGTTTATGCATAGAAAAGAGCATGTGAAACCCAATTTCAAATTTTACCTACACTGTAAGTAGGGGTTCCTGGAGACGGAGAAGGATTTATGCAGACACATGCATACCTTCAAAAATCAAAAGTAACTCTATACATAGAAAGCCATGCCTGATCCTGATGAAACAGACAAGACAGCAGTTGGCAGCTTATAAAGTTTTATGATTTGTGATTGATCAAAGAAGGAGAGGAAGAGGAATGCATTTTCATAAAAAAGAACATTGGTCACAGGGCGCCACACTGAAAAGTGCTCAAATTAAACACAAGTTTGAAACTTGTGAGTAGTAAATCCATCAGCAAAGCTTCAAATCCCATTACTGACAGTCCCACAACTTTCATACTCTTTCACTGGGGAGGAGTGTTAGATTGATAAAAATGAATGGATTCTCAATAATATGGTCTTTATTAGAGATGTGCATGAAATTTCGTATGGTTTTCCTATCGGGTTTTTTTTTTTTTTGAAAAGTGCACATCTAGGAAAAAAAAATAAACCAAACCCACCCAACCCTTCAAATTTAATTTAATTCACCCCCCACCCCCCATCGGGGGTCCCGGGAGTGATCTCCCGCTCTCGGGCAGTCGGCTGCCAGTAATCAAAATGGCGCCGGCGGCCCTTTGCCCTTATCATGTGACATGGGCTACCGGGTGCAATTGGCCGGCCCCTGTCACATGATAGAGCAATGGCCGGCTGTTGCCATCTTAAAAAATGCTCCTACCATGTGACAGGGGCCGGCTAATGGCACGGTAGCTCCTGTCACATTGTAAAGGCAAAGGGTCGCTGTCGCCATTTTGATTACTGGCAGTCAATGGAGCCCCTGTTGGACCACCAGGGACTTTCAGCGAGTCTTGCGGGGGTCAGGGTCGGGAGGGGGGCATTGTATTTAATTAAATTTGAAGAGTTGGGGCAGTTTTATTTTTTAACGAAATTGTCCATGAAAAAAAATTTCTGATCCGGAGGTGGAGCGAAATGGCCCACCCCTGAATCAAAAATGAAACGGGGACAAAAAACAATGTATGCACATTTATTTCTACATTTAAGAAAGTGGAAATTGCAGACAAGTGGCAGACAGTGCTTTTGACCATGTACCTTCATTTTTAGTTAGACTGAGATTTTTTAGCACACAAAATTAAAAGTGTAAATTCCTTAGGACTGAGGAATTGAATAAGAATAAACAAAACCCAACTTTTGAGGAAAATAAAGCAACTTTCTGAAGGTCAAAGAGGCAGTTTATAAATATGCTAAATAAACAAGCAAACAAATATATAAAAGAGATGAAATTTCCAAGAGTATGGAAATCTATCTGAAGTCTATAAATAAGTTTAAGTATAAGTGCTTACTCAGGCCCGACACAACCGAGTGTGCATGCCATGTATTTGCACGGGGCAGCACACCCGGGGGGGGGGGGGCATGGTGGGCCAGAGGCAGCAGGAGAGGCCACAGGATTACTGATGGAGTTCAAATGGCTGGCCGCCGTTAATCTACCAGCGGCTGAAGAAGAAGAGAGGCCGCCGGCGGCTGAAGGAGAGGCCTGTGTTTTTGTGAGCGTGCACGTGCCCATGCACAACTTCCACTACCCCCCAAGCAGGAAGCCCGATGGGCCGTGGTAGAGCTCATCCCACCACAGCCCAATGACAATAAGAGACCCTGTATGTATATATGTGAGCTTGCATGTGTGTGTGAGTGAGAGCCTGTATGTGTCTGTGAAAGCATGTGTGTGTGTATGTGTGTGTGTCTGTGTGAAAACCAGTGTGTTTGTGTCAGTGTGAGAACCTATGCGTGTGTGTGTATGTGACAGCCTATATGTCTGTATGAGCACATATGTGTGTGTATGTCTGTGTGAGAGCCTATGTGTCTTAGTGAGCACATATGTGTGTGTGTGTGTATGTGTGTGTGAGAGCCTGTGTTTGTGTGTGTCTATATGAGAGCCTATGTGTGTGTCTGTGTGAGAGTCTATGTGCCTGTGAATGTGTCTGTGAGAGCTATGTGCTTGTGTGTGTGTTTGTGAAAGTTTGTGTGCCTGTGAGAGCCTATGTGTCACATATAAGCTCTTATAGGCACACACACATATAATATATCTGTGAGGGAGAAGGAGCCTGTGTATGTGAGAGACAGAATGTGTGAGAGAATGAATGTGTCATTGTGTGTGTGTGTGTGTGTGTGTGTGTGTGAGAGAGAGAGAGAGAGAGAGAGAGAGGGAAGATAACATTTGTAGAGCCCTACCTTCCCCAATCCATGATGATCTCAGGGTGACTGGAAATCAAAAGATCCCAGGTATAGAGAGCAAGAGATTTATAAATCCTTATTAGTTTTAATTATTAGGTGTAATTTGATGTTTCTGCTCTTTTGAAATTTTTTATTTTTTTTTTTTTTGGGGGGGGGAATAGAACATTTTTTAATTATTGGATTTTTTATTCATCAGATGTTCTGAAATATTTTAATGGTGTTTGGGAAGTTTTGGATACTCTTATTCATTAACTGTTTGAAATATTTATTCTTTTTATGAATATGACTTTACTATTATGATTAATGATTTATATTTTATTATTTAATGTTTGATGAAGAATGGTAATGCTCCTGTTTTTCCATTGTTGCTCTGGATGTAGAGGCTGGCTTGTTGTGGGTTCCAGTTCAGATCTTCTCAGCACGTTTCTGTTTATACTTTCTGATGTTTTTAGTCTGTATTTGGTGAGGTTCTCTCTGTGTTCTGCATATGTGTCGGAGATGAGGGGTGGAGGCCTTTCAGTATTTAAAAATATAGATTGCAGGAGGGAGCTGGGCTTTATTTGATGGGCTGGGACAGAGACTGAATGAATAGGGGGGGGGGGGGGCAGCACAGTAATTGTTTGCACAGGGCAGCAAAAAACCTAGCTCCAGCCCTGTTCCTACCTAATTTATTTTTTACTTTATATAGCATCCTAATCTGCACCACAAACTTCATACAGAGATGAAAAGTCACTGCCTCAAAGAATTTATAATATACTGCTAGACAATGGCAGATGAAGTGATTTACCCAAGCTGTTTCTCCAGCTGCAACAAGTGGCAGCTGGAAAAACAATCTGAATGCAGAAAATAGAGGACAGTAGGAAACTCTGTGAATTGGCGCTCAGTCACTATCAGAACAAGATTAAGCGGGAGATTTACTAAGTGGTGATATTTTATCATGAGAGGGGAGAAGTATCACAGGGAAGCATCCCCGCGCTATTCAGTCCCTTCCTGAGAAAATATTGCAGCTGTAACGCAGTGGAGTTTTTATTACAGGATGAAGGTGTGATAAAAATAGCACCACAGTGCAGGGCCTACTCACACAATGGCATCCTACCTTGGCTGGGCCATCCTTGTGTTAAAGGGTATGAGGCCCTAAACCTGAAAATTCCTCCACAGGGTCTACTGCCCCCACTGCTTTCCAAGGTTGCACAGCCCTTGCCCCCCTCCTCAAAAAAAAAAAAAAAAATCATGAGCTTTCGAACCATTTGGTGATAGCCTGCCCCTTTCTTAAACCCCTCCCCATTTAAAAAAAATTGCTCACAACATAAGGAAAAACCCTCACCTTTTCTAAATCCTCCTCCCTTTCCCCCCAGGTTCAAATCTGAAAAAATCCCTTGGGTCTATTGGCTCCTCCCAGCCCCTCTCCCCACCCCCAATTAGAAAAGTGGTGGTCTAGAAGAGCCACCCTGACCCTCTGCCCCACCCCTACGTGTAAAAAGGCTCATTGGTGTACAGTGGGGGCCTGGAGCACCTCCTAGTTCTGGGCCCAGTCAATGCCATTTTACAAAATGGTGTCGAACTGACAGGACAGGACTTTGGCCATGTGCTCACTGGGGGGTGAGGCACTGTACTAAGCTGGTTCATATCTTAATTAGAGGAATGGATCTTCCAAGTTGCATGGGATCCTAATGTTTCTCAATCTAATTCACCACTATTCGGTGTCTCCAGGGATAGGTGCTGGCTCCTCTGTTATTTAATCTTTTTCTAGCACTGTTGGCCCCCTTGAACCAGGTCAATGATTATTACCACTGTTTCATTTTTGCTGCTGATATTCAGGTTATTTCATAGCTAAATTCAGCTAGTCCAGAGGAACTGGTAACATTTAACATATGACTGGATCAGATTGCTGAATGGCTAAACTAAACTAAAGTTACAATGCCCTTTGATTGGCTAGGAAGGAACCTATTCCTGTGATGGCTTCTATTGTGCTAAGCACACCTGTTTCAACCAAGGAAGTGGTCATATCCCTAGGGGTCAAGTTGGGCCAAGCTCAGTATATCCCAACAAATGTTCTCCTTGGTCCAAACTTTGTTCATTTTAATCCTATGCACATGTCGGCTACAACCATTTCTTGAGCATCAAGACAAGACCTACAGCTTTTGGTTTGTGCTCTAGTCTTATATAGGGTGGATTATTGTAATATCCTATATTTGGCTTACCTATGCTCCATTTGAAGCAGCTGCAGCTTCTGCAGAACAATGCGGCTAGGGTGATTGATGGATAGTGAAAATTTGACCACAATTCCCGATTTGCAGAAGTTGCACTGGCTATCTGTACTCGGTACTATCAAGTTTAAAATTTTCTACCTGGCTATGTGGCTTACCTGGCTGACATTTTTATCCCCTATGCTTCAGTGAGAATATTATGTTCCTCTTGGCAGGAATTACCGTACTAGTGCACATTCCATCCCCTTCAATGCTGAGACGAGAAGAAACACAGTGCTCTGCTGTTACCTTCCAAGCCCCTGTCCTCTGGGATGCCCTGCCTTCTGATATTCCTGCTGAATTAAATTACCTGAAATTCAGGATGTTGGTCAAATCGTGGTTATCTGACCAAACTTTCATTTGCAAGAACTTTGATCTTTATCTACTTTCTGGCTACATGAGACTTGTGACTCCTCTATGACTTTCATTTTGATTATGACTCAGTTATGATGTTAAATTTTAGCTATTCCATCTGTTATTGTTTTTGGGCTTATGTTACCTTTTTTTTTTTTTTTTTTTGCTTTGTTAACCGTTTGCTTGTTTTGGATTACTTGTGGTAGATCAAATAAATAATAATAATTAATAATGTTGATCTCCTGATTCCTATGATGGAAGATAGGGGCAGTTTTTAAAAGGGTTACTTGCATAAATCCCCAGGATTTACGTGCGTAACTGCTCCTGCGTGTGTCGCCGGGCCTATTTTGCATAGGCCCGGCGACACGCGCAAAGCCCCGGTATGCGGGTATGTCCCGGGGCTTTGTGAAAGGGGCGGGACAGACCGAGGCCTCCAGCACAGCGGCCATGCCAAGGGATCGTGCGCTGGCAGCCAGCCGGCGTGCGCTAGTTACGCCTGCCAGAGGCAGGCTTAATTTACAAAATAAAGGTGGAGGCGGGATTTAGGTAGGGCTGGGGGGCAGGTTAGATAGGAGAAGGGAGGGGAAGGTGGGGGAGCCGAAGGAAAGTTCCTTCCAAGGCCACTCCTATTTTGGAGCGGCCTTGGAGGGAACAGGGAAAGCCATCGGGGCTCCCCTAGGGCTCGGCGCGCGCAAGGTGCACAAGCGTGCACCCCCTTGCATGCGCCGACCCCGAATTTTATAACATGCGTGTGGCTGCGCATGCATGTTATAAAATCAGGCGTACATTTGTGTGCGCTGGATAGCGCGCACAAATGTACGCCGCGCACGTAGGTTTAAAAATCTGGCCCATACTGAATGACAGTATACAAATAAATACATAAATAAACTAACCAATAGTCCACCCACTCTCCCTTTCTGTTATCTAAAACTATTTGATTTTTAGTTAAGTTCTAAATTATGGTATGTATGCAATGGCCAACTATATTCCAAGTCCTTTTGCAAAGTATGTAAGTATGCAAGTGCAGATGGATGTTAAATAAGGAGGGATTTTTGTTGCTTTAATATTTTAGGTGAATGTATCTTATTGTAGTTACGTAGTCAACCAGTGCCAATAGTTGTATAAGAGACAGCACACCTATTGTCCTTCTTCTGGACACAGGTACTCTAGAAAGAGAATAAAATGCAAATAAAATAAAACTTCTGTCACAGCTATTATGTATCTGAAGAGGGGCGTAGATCCGCAGTGAAGATCCGGGTCACAAAACAACCTCTGATGGAGTTACACAGTTAAAGCTAGATTTTAAAACATGTGCGCGCGCATCCATGTGCATGTAGTTCCCAGCGAGCACACATGGACATGCTGATTTTATAACATGCACGCATCGCCATGCGCATGTTATAAAATCTGATGTCCACACGCACATGCACCTAATTTTATATCGGCGCGTGGGGGGGTGCAAAGTGCAATTAAAAGAAAAACACACACGACGCGAGTAGGCCTACCCCAGTTCCCTCCCAGTCCACTCCAATAAAGGAGAGGACTGGGAAGGAACTTTCCTAACCCCCTACCTAAATTTCTTTCCTTTCCCCTCTCCTCTCCGACCCCCTAAACCCACCCTAACAACACAAAAGTTTTTTTGTTTTTTTTAACAGGCTTCATCCTGGTAGGTGACGTAAGTTGCACATGCCAGCCAGCTGCTGGTGCAAGCTTCCCCGGGACAGCGTCTAAATGGGCTATCCCAGCCAGCCCCCCACCCTGCCGCCAGCCCGCCCCTTTTGGCTTTTACGGCACTTCTGCGCGTACCGGCAGATACGCTCATGGCTGGGCCATTTCTAAAATGCGCTCGGCATGCACACGGCCCAGCCACGCATGTATCTGCCAGGATTTGCATGCACCAGCGATTCAAAATTTACCCGTTAGTAGCTGATGAATAGGACTTGAGGCACTGTATTGGAGCTGGAGCAGGAGGCGGAGGTATGGTCAGGCAGACTGAGGTCAGGACAGGCAGTGTTCATACATTGGCAAGGGTTAATATGAGGTCAGGGCAGGCAGTGATCAGGCACAGCTGACAGTCAATCTGAAGCCAGGGCAGGCAGCATTCAGTACCAGATCAGGATCAAGGCTGGGTCACAATGAATAGTCAGAGCAGGAACAGTGAAAAGACTCAAGAGCGGGAAGCAAGACCTGTTGCTAAGGCAACCAGTTAATAAAATGGGTTTCTCTACATACAGGAGTAGTGCTGACATCATCAGCCAGCACCACAGGAAGTTCAGGCCTATAAAATCCCAGAAGTAGTAGCAGCTTTCTAAAATGAAAATGGACCCCGGCAGTGTGTAAATGGTAGTTTGGATTTTTTTCACCCAAAGTACATAAGTTTGAACTTGTATTAAATTCCGTGTTCTGTTTGTATGCTCAAGTTTTCAATTTTTTCTAGATCTTCCTGCAGCTTAACACAATCTTCTTATATTTTCACTACCCTACATAGGCCTAGATTCATCAAAATGCTATAAATATAGCAGAAAGAGCGCCTTTGAAAAAAAATGAGCATGGTTAGCCTAATTTCCGGTGTACTGCATCACATAGGCAATTTACATGAAGCACGCTGCATTATTACTTCGCTTGTCTATGTGGCCCACTATTTTTCTGGTTTTTATATACTGGCTTCCTGCAGTTACCTCTTTGAGGGTGTGTCAGACGTTTAGAGAGAGGAGAGGAGAGAGTAGGTGAGTTGGTAGTTAGTTGGAGGTATTTGGCGATTCCTGAATGAGGTGTCCTGTAGCTTGTTTCTCATCTGTTTCCCTTTCCCTTTGTCTATTGTCTTTGTGTGCGTGAAAGATTTTGTCCTGTTTGTCTGTCTTTGTGTTTAGGTGAGGCATGTTAATGAGGCATAGGAGGAGTGGTGAGGCGGAGGAGGAGTAGTGAGGCATAATCGTGAGGAGGAGTGGAGAAATGGAGCATAAGGGGAATGGGGAAAGAGGAAAGGACAGGTGTCAGGAGAGGAGGGGAGCAGGGAGGAGGTTGAGGGCAGGCATGCTAGGTGGAGGAAAAGGAGTAGAGACAGGGACAGGAGTAGAGATAGGCAGGAAGGAAGGGATAGTAAGAGGTGGGAGGGGGAGGGAGGATGGGGATAGGCAGGGAAGTTTGGAGGGAGGAAGACGGCAGAATAGGGATATACAGAGATGGCAAAGAGGAAGGTAGTTTGTAGGGCAGGAGCAGGAGGGGGAGGAAGGGAGGGTAGGAGGAGTGGGAGCAAGTGTGAGGAAAGGGAGGACACCTCTTCTGAAGTAGAAGGGGCACCCCGTTCTGGCAGCCAGGCAGCAGGACACGCTCATCTGAGGGCTTTGAAGTTCAGCATGAAGGACAATGAAATGATTATTGCAGGAGTCCTCGAACATTACGCCATGCTCTTCAGGAACTGTGCGGCCAAGTCCTCCAGGGCATCCAAGGGCCAGATCTGGTGTACCATTGCCAAGGCTATCTCCAGGCACAGCGGCTTGAAGTGGAGTGGGGAGCAGATGGCCCACAGATACCGTGTCATAAAGGCCCAATTGAAAACCAAGGTATCCAACGGGAACAAATATATGCAGCAGACTGGAGGAGGCGCTCCTTGTCCGATAGTGCTGACAACGATGGAGGAGCACCTCGTCCAATGGCTGGGAAGGGATGTCTTTGAGGACATGGATGAGCAGCTGGACACCTTGCAAGCCAGAGCCAGTAAATTCACCTCACCTGTTAATGGCAAGGCTGCTACATTATTTGGCATAATTGATTGACAAGCAAAGTGCGCATCTCATGCCCAACTGTACATGTGTACTTCTTGGCTTTGTTATTTTTGTCTTCTTCTTTGTTTCCACAACTCTCTCCCAGGAGTCTGGCGTTCCCAGCCGTCAAGCCCCAAGATCCAGCATATTTTTTCATGCCCCCTTGCTGATGGACACACAGACACAGGTCAGCGAGGAGGTGGAGGAGAGGTAGCTCCAGCCTCCTGAGCACAGCCAGATGCAGGAACACCTCGGTTCAGCAAGCCCATTCAATGTCAGCCTAATCATATCAGCCTTCAAGGAGAAACCCAGCGTGCGTATAGTGGACGTCAGTTGAGCCACCACAATTTCTGTCGATCATACCACGTTGCCAGCATGAAGCAGCAGGCACCCAGCAGGAGCAGCCCAGCAACCCCCTCATGCCACGTTTGGAGGCCAAAACATCCATGTTCAAGGCCCAGCTGGAGTTCCATCACACCTATGGCACTATCTCACCCAATGTGATGGCTAGGACAGGGTCCTAGGGGTAGACCCACCCAGCAAAACGCCAAAAGCTAGGCCAAGCTATGTATACTGTGTTTTAATGTCCAAATATACAATGTCAGCTAGTTCACCTGCATCCATGTGCCTAGTTACAATTTCAAAGAATTCTAAGAGATTTGTGAGACATGACTTGCCTTCCCAACATCCATGCTGACTATTCCTAATTATACCATTTCTTTCTTTGTGCTTAACAATTTTGTTCTTGATAATTGTCTCTACCAACATAGTAAGTATGAAGGTCAGACTTAAATGTCTATAATATGCCATTTCCCCTGGATCCACTCTTAAAAATTGGAGTCACACTGGCCACCTTTCAGTTCTGTTGTGTAGCAGCTGTTCTTACCGAGAAGCTGCAAATCCATGAAAACATGTCTGCAATTTCTGGTTTCAGTTCTTTCAGAACTCTGGGATGAATTCATACCATGCCTGGGGACTTGTTACTGTTTAGTTTATAATTTTTAACACTTCTTTTTGCTCCACAGTGATGTCTTTTAGCACTTCAGAGGTATTACCTCTAAGGAAGACCTCTGGCTTGGGAATCACCCCAACATCTTCCCTGGTGAAGACTGATACAATGAAATCATTCAGCCTATTTGCTTTGGCCTTATCTTTAATAACCCCTTTAACCCCTTGGTTATCCAGAGGGCCAATTGCCTTTCTCACTGGTCTCTTACTTCTGACAGACTGGAAAAAAAAAACGTTATTATTGGTGAGCATCTTCTCAAAATCCCTTTTGGCTTGCCTTATCAATGTGTTACATCTACACTGGCTTTGTTTGGGCTCCCTTCTATTTTCATCTCTTGGGTCTCTTTTCCATTTTTTAAAGGAATCTTTCTTGCTCTAATAGTCTTGTGCACTCACTATTTAACCATGCTGGGAATCGCTTGGTCCTTTTCCTCCCTTTTTTTGTACATCTAAGACTGGTTTAAATGAGATGGATTCCTCTGCTGCTTGAAGGAGCTTAGTTACTAAAGTAGAAAGATGTTATGCATGTAATAGAAGAATCTGGGTACGTCAAGACTGTCTCTGTACTTAAGGGCAGCTAAATACGTTGTCATTAATATAACATGCAGCTCTGCTTTACAGTGGTTGTGGGCTCTTCAGATCAGAAAATAAGTCACATTACTCTGAGCTGGCAGGGTGGGACACTGAAGAAAATGTCTTGGACAAAGCTAAAAATATAAAGAAATGACTCACTCACATCAGACTTGGCATGCCTCTGAGAAAACCATGCTGAATCACTCAAGATAACTGCAGTCACGGCCAAATTCAGTTTTGGATCACATACTATGCTTCCACCCCAACTAACTTGCCATGGTTTTAAGTTTCTTTCTCATTGAGTGTTTCAGTTCTTCATCAATGGGTTCTCAGTGCCTCAGTAATAAAGGGAACATAATGATTTTGATCTTTCTGAAATAAAATGATGTTATTTTTAAATTAGTATTAACTTCAGACTAAATTTCCAGATTCAGTGGTATTTCAGAAAAGAAAACTAAATTAATGATTACTAGACCAATCCAAGTTGTAACAGATTCTCCAATTCCCTAGTTTTTTATTTTATAAGATACCCCCAATGTCTGGCAGAAATAAGCAAGATGCTGGCATGATGCCAAGAGGAAGCATGCTGGGAAGACTGGATGGACCATTTGGTCCTTTTCTGCCGTCATTACCATATTACTATGCTAGACAAACTGGGTTTGATTCCTGAGCTCAGGTTCTGCTCCTTAGTCCAACCAAGGCAGGACATGTTAGAATGTTTTACATTATGTCTCTTTTGATTTTGATGTTGTAATCCGCCTCGAACAATTTTTTTGGTAAGAGAGTGGAACATTAAGAGTTTTTAAATAAATAAATGACACCAAATGATCAGATTTAAAAGTATATCAAAATAACAGAAATCTATTTCAAACCTTTTTTACACAATTTGGGGTAAATTTTGATAGAGTTGCTCACTTTAAATGGCTCATATACCTGAGTAACTGGGACGAGCGGAGCAACTTGTATTTTAAAATGGCCCAATTGCGAATGTATATGAGCATGTACGAGCAACCAGACGTGGAAAAAGGGGAGGAGTCAGGGCTTATCAGGGTGTTCCAAGGCAGGGCAAACATGTATTTGAGTACTTCCATATTTTAAATCCGGCAGCCGCAGCGAGCAGTGGGCTGTTAGCTGCACATATTTTCTGCTCTTGATGAGGTATAAGTCTACATAAATCTATTTTTAAGATTTATGACTGGGTGAGGGGTCTGTATGAACTGGGGGGGGGGAGGAGTGCAGGCTGAAGAACCAGAAGGGTCTGGATAACCTCAAAATAGACTGAGCAAACTGGTGGACTAATTGGTAAAACTAGGAATGGCCTTCACAAGAGCATTTTTTAAAATGTGCTTACCTGTGTGCATTAAAGCCATCAAAGTCCTAAGGAAGATATGCAAACTACAACTCCAACATTACTCTCTGCATCAATGGTAGGGGGTGGCAGGAAATTTGAATCAAACAGTTACCAACAAGGGCCTTGAACCTGGTGGTTGGTGAAACAGATAAGTATGGGAAACTGATAAGTATGGGAGCTTGCTGGGCAGACTGAATGGGCCGATTGGTCTTTTTCTGCCGCCATTTCTATGTTTCTATATTTTTTAGGTTAAAACTATTATTCTGCTTTATGGTGTTCATCTCTAAGCAGCAATAAAAAGGTATTTTTGTAGCATTTTGGTATTCTTGATACTTCATATCTTTGCTCTCTTCCTGTGCTGTCTATAATGGCTGTGCAGTAGTGTTTTACAGGAAGCACATCTATCCTTTTGGCCTTTAGGACCTAATATTTGATGTCATTGTGACAGTATATTGCTGTGGTTATCACATGCCATGTTTTTGCTTCTTGCTCTACTTTCATAATTGTTTAGAACTTCACTGGGATCTCTACATGAGAGTTTGGCCTATTATTAGGACAAAGTAGTGCAGGGCGGAGGAATGGATCATCTTGCTACAGCACACTCACTAAAGGCTGCTGCAATGTTATTTTCCTGCCTGCATATTAGCAGGCAATTCTTGCGGCATTTTGTGTTGGAATTTTTGTAGTTACCCTATTCTTTGTTCAGCATTCCTTTAACCCCTTCTGCTAAGAAGTATAGGAAAACAAAGATCAATTATGCTGGCCCACATCCAGTGCCTAATGACAGTGGTCTCAGCAATTTTTCTGTGTTTTCAGTGTATGTGGATTTTGGTTGGGAGGACGTTTTTGTCTCCTATCCCTTCCCGAGATAAAGGAATAGTGAAGAAGAATTGTCCCCTATTTGCAGTAATGATGGATCCTTCAGAATGAAAGATTTCAGAGCCAAGTATGAGAACTGTGAAGAAAAGGATTGGATAACCAAGTAGAATCCAGAGTTGGAAGGAGAGAGGAGGAAACTGGGACACATACTTAAGTTTCAGCAAGGAGAATAGGAAAGAAGAGGATTTGAGATTTAAGAATCAAACAGAGGATCCCAAGTATTATGCAAGGGAGATCTTTATGGGATAGGAGAAAAGGGATGCTCGTATGATTATACTAATAACACAAATAGCCAGTGTTCAAAATATTCCATTGGCTGCTTATTGTTCATTCTGCATTCTTTACAACCAGATGTTATTTCTAGGTATCAGCCTAATCAGGTCCTTTGATCCTCACAGGCAGCACTCCTTGCTATTCCAAGGAAATTAAACACAGGGCTTTTTCATGCATTGGACCCACATTGTAAAATACATTATTGATTAGTCATAGATCAGAAGATTATGCTTCATTCCAAAAACAATTTGAAACCTTACTCTTTCATAAGGCCTTCGCTTAATATGGAGATACATTTGTTTTATACAAATGAGTAAAACATGACAAATGAGGCCATTTTCAGTTTGTTAAAATTAAATGAACCAAAAATAGCTTCTAAGGAACATACCCCAAAAGTTTGGGGTATTTGCATAATTTTTAAAAAATATAGGGCCTCCGGTGGGTCCAGGCCTCAGCTTCACGGCTGAAGGATGTGCTGCAATAATGCCACTGCAGTGCCCTGCTCCTGAGCGGACAGCACCATTTTGTTGTTCGACCATTGAAATCTATGGCTGTACTTAAAAATGGCACTGTCTGTTCGGGAGGAAGACATTGCAGTAACATCGCTGTAGTATATCATTTGGACACACATCATCAATTTTATTCAATGAAAGAAGACAGCAGAAGGTGTGGTCCTGCCCCTTAAGGTCTGGGCCTCAGCAGTGGGACCAGGCCTCTGGCCAGGCCCTGGCATTGGACCTAGGCCTAGGTCTGGGACTCAACAATGGGATCTGGCCTCATGTTGGGGTCTTTACATCAGGCTTAGGCCTAAGCCTCTGTTTTGGTGATAGAATCCAGCCTTGGGCCTGTTCCTGTCATTGATACTAGGCCTAAGTCTGAGTCAGGGGGATAGGAACTGTCTTCGGTGTTAGGCCTGGGCCTAGGCAACATGAACCAGCCTCAAACTGGCCTCAAGTCTTGCCAACAGGACCTTGCATCAAGCCAGGCTTCAGTGATGGGTCCCCTGCATTGGATTAGGGACTTGCATCAGGCCTGAGCTCAGACCTCGACACTGGTGATGGAACCCGGTCTCTGGTCAGGCCCTGGCATCAGTCCTGAGCCTAGCCTGGGTCTAGACAACAGGACCCTGGCATTGGTCATGGTCCTAGGCTTGGGACTAGGCAACAGGACCAGACCTTAGGCTGGGCACCAGCATCACTAGGTACAGGTCTCGTTGATGGGACCCAACAATGGGCCAGGCCTCAGTGGTAGGATCCAGCATGAGGCTGAGTCTCAGAGATGGGATTGGGCATTGGTCTGGACCTCTGCATTGGGTCTGGGCCTAGTCTTGGCCTCTGAGATAGGACCTTAGACTAGATTCTGGCATGTGGCCTAGATTCACACCCAGACCTCAGTGATGTGACCTTGCTTTGTGCCAGGCCTGGCATTGGGCCTAGACCCTCAGTGATGGAACCTAGCCTTGAGCCTGGCCTTGGCATCAAGCTTAGGCCTCAGCAATGAGACCTAACCTTGGGCCATTCCCTGGCTTCCACATTGGGCCAGATGTTGGTGTCATCCTGGACCTTGTAGACAGGACTTGGCCTTGGTCCCAGTGTCAGGCCTAGGCCTTGGCAATGGGAACTGGCCTCAAGCCAGACCCCAGCATCAGTCCTGAGCCTCAGCAATGGGGCCTGGCCTCCACATCGAGACAGGTGCCAGCAACAAGCAAGGACCTAGGCCCAGACCTCAGCCTAGACCTGACATAGGTATAGGAAATGGGACAGGGCCCTGATTTATTTTTCTTTTACACTAAAGTCAATAGGGCCTATGGATTGTTTCCCCCATTGACTTCATTTGCTTCCCCCTTTGACTTCAATATAAAACAAAAAGCAAATGAAATAAATGAAACAAACCTGATGAAATACTGTGACCTGCGAAACAAATGAGTGAACCAAAATACATTTTTTTAACTTTATACATCCCTTTGGTTTAATGTCAGATGCATACGCCCCCATCGTAGTAACCTAGCAGTGGCAGAATCCCAGCAGACGCACCGGTTCTGGATCATGGTAACCTCTTACCATGATCGAAGAGAGTAACTACAAATAAATGTATAGAGTGGAAGGTGTAGAAGGGTAAGGGCTGGGGTGGGTGTTGGAGGGGATCTGGGATCCACGAGATATGCTGAAGAAATAAAAGGGAAAGTGGGACAGGGGGTGGAGGAGGGGGGACTCCGGGACCTAATAATTTAATTTTAAACATGAAATGACCCATTTTGCGTGAAGGTGGCAATTATGGCTCAATAGGGCCTTTGCAATTTGGGTGGGAGGGAGGTGGGAGACAGACCACGATGTGATTTTTTTTTTTTTTTTTTTAACTGGAACGTAACTTAACTGGTGATATTCAAAAGAATATCTGGTTATGCTTAAAATTATCCAGCTATGGTTAGTCGCATAACTTTAATTGGGGATATCAGTGGAAGGTTTCTCCCACTGAATATCCAGTACAAGTTATCCGGCTAACTTTAGCTGGAAAACTTGTCCACTAAACGGCCAACTGAATATTTGCCTCTTAGTCTTTACATATAGTCAAATCCACTGATTATTGTCAGCTAAGGTTATGTCTAACTTTTTAAACTACCATTAAGAAATTTGTCTCAATTAGATCCATTGGAAGAATTTTCCAGAGCAGCGCTGGTTTTCTGCCAGGTCACGCCAAGTCACCGACCCAGAACCATTTAGAACTGTGGCAAATTGCTTCCTTTCCCCCATTGCAACCAGAGTGGAAGGTGGAGTCTACTGCTGGCCATGACCTTTTTGGTTTTAGAAAATCAGCACGCTTCCAGAGCTCTATCACCTAAACTGTAAATGTGCTTCCACCAATTTAACAATAACTTGATCCTCGATGAGTTTTAAACTTGATGGTTGCCCTTATCTGGAACAGTCTTTTGCTTCACTGTGCATGTGATCCTCTTTCTTTACAAAATCTTTCCTGCTCTTGATCTTCCATAGAAGCAGGCCAAGACTTTCTGGATCATCCATGTGAGCAAGTGTTCTATTCACCTTATAAACCCTGCCTTTCACAAATATAATCTGCTCTTTATTTAATACTTGTTCATGTGAATGTAATAAAATTAATGCGATGCTGCGGGAAAGCTGGAAATTCTCCCTCTGGTTATATTTTACTATGAGATAAGAACTGTAAGGAAACCATAAGCAGCAGACTCCGACAGTATTAATCCCAGCTGCATGGAGAGAGGATATTATGGTATGCGCCTGGAATGCTGTGACAGTAAAGAACATCCTGTTACTCTATAAAAGGAAATTAAAGAGATATCCCACAAACAGATGTTCAAGTCTGATGAATTCATGCACAAAGCAGGGCCTGTACTGTATTGTGAAAGGATGCAGTGCGCCGCAGTACCCAACAGCAGTTACTGAATAAAGAAAGACCCCACATGCTGCCGTCTGGAGTGAGATGGACTGGAGATGAAGGGCAGGAGGAGGGTTACATTTCTACATTTTACTTCTACAAAAACCCACAAAGTCCACTGTATTAAATAGGAGATGTGCATTAAATTATGATTGAAAAATATTCCATTTTGTACTTAGGGAAAAACAGAACATTTAACAAAAAATGATTTAGCAGAATACAGGTTTGGGGCACAGCACTAATTTATCTAGATTACTTTCATCTTGACATTCCTCCATTCTCTTAAATCCCCAGATTATATCAGAGGTCGAAGATATTCCCCAATATCTTCAAGTTGGATTATTACAGTGACTGTAACATAGAAAGTCAGATTCTAGGTTATTTAATTATTTTATTAGCAAACACAATTCTAGGTGATTCTTGGATGGCAAGGTCCCCATTTTGTGTGAAATGTACTCAAGCTGTAAATTGGGAAGGAACAACTAGATCGAATTGGGAGCCAACTGCTCTTCGAATGTTGTAAAATGCTGATAATTCAGCAACACTCCTGCTTGAGATTATCGAGTTATAATAATATAACATGAATGGAATGATGAATTTAGTTAAGGAGAAAATATCTGCATGTAGTTCTTGTCTTAAACGTAAGTATTACCTATGTTTTTGCAGTATACTGTACTTTTCAAAGAATACCATTAATTTATCTATGGTAGTTTTGTGAGGATGTGAGGCACAAGAGCTACAAATCTATGACTACTCTATTAGCAAAAAAGCATGCTTTATTTCAAAAGCAATGCATAGTTTAGGGCTTGCCTTTAGTGAGACTCTCCTTGAGCACAGTAGAGATAGAGAGAAGCAGATTACGTGTGAAAGAAAGTGTAAAGATGAAGAAACGGCAATCTTTGCATGCCTGTAGAATCAGCAGGCTTTCTCACAATATTAGCAGCTCAGCTGTGGGCTGCCTACAAAATGTCAGACATCCCATTCCCGGCAGTGAGTCAGCTTCCTCTGCCACTGCCAGACCACTTCATAAAGCACGGCATGCCACTGATACAGTATGATCAGGAAGTGTTCAAAATGCAAAAGGATGGCAAGTCTCACTTGAAAAGACAAACTATTCGTAAATATTTCCATTTCATAAAATTCTGTTCATGATCCCTGTTTGGTTTGACATGAAGAGTGCTCACATGTTTTGATTTCTTCCATGATCCTTTTATTCTGAGAGAAAAACTCATGTTTATATTTGAAAATAAAAGCTAAACAAAGGCTAGCTGAAGGAAAAAGGAGTAATATGGACTGCCAGGACTTACACTCCTTCCGCCTTACCCTATTACAATAACAACACTCCTATCCCCCATCCCCCTGCCCCCATTCCCTCAGAAAATTCACAAACACTGTATTGGAATCCAACAGGCCGCATCTTTATTGTACAACATAGGTGCCCGAGCCCCCCGTATCTGATCTAGGAACTCAACCTCCCAGCAAGATGATCACTACCAGCCCACCGGCCATTAAGTTCCTCCATTTGTTGAACTCATTATCCCGGCCCCCGCCACCTCCCAGCAAGGAGTCAAACCAAAATGACCCCCGCCACCTCCCAGCAAGGAGTCCCGTATTTGACAACTGCACCCAGCTGTCTTCATAAGTTACAACTTGACAAGTCAACTCGTAGAAATAATAAAATTTCACCTTAAAGGCTCAGGCAACCTGCCTTCGCCCCCACTGTGACTAGAACAACCAGTTTACAATCAACGAATAGAAGGGCGGGCGGGAGGGAAGCGGCCACAGCAGCAGAAAAGAATGAGCATTCGCGCTGTTGCTGCTGGATACCCCCCCCCCCCCCTCGGTGCCTTCAACTATTTACAATCATCCCCCTCCCCCAGCCAATGAGGACACTACTTTTAAATTTAAGCCTCAGCAGGGAATGAATGAACTGCTCCCTGCTCACAGTCACCCCCCCTTCCCCCCTCACCTAATCTAACGATCGTAGGGAGCCCTGCTCCCTCCCTTTCCTAACTCCCTCTCATCATTCCTACCCCTCCCCCCTTTCCACTTCCTTTAACCCCGGGCCAGCTGCCTTATGAGCCTGGCACCATATTACATTGGCCAACAGGCACAAGACCTGCTTAGCCTCCCCAAGCTGAAAGGTCCTCTGACACCACAAAGAGGTCAGACTAGCGATACATCCAATGGACATTTGATTATTAGACAATGCATGGTAATTTTCAAAGGAATCAAGCTGCTTAACAAGGGACATCAGTGGCTAGATCTTGCCAGCAGGGTGGGTCAGGCCTTGATTTCCCAATAGGCACACTAGGCCTGTACCTACGGCAGCACAATTTGGAGGAGGAGAGAGTCAGAACATAAGAAGTGCCATACTGGATCAGACAAAGGTCCATCAAGCCCAGTTTCCTGTCAGGAGTGCCCGGAAGATCTCCCATAGTTCATCTGTTTCTTCCACCCTACGAACCTCTAATCTCACTGCTGACCTTTCCCCTCCATGACCTGATTCTCTGCTGCCGCTATGCAGAACTCTAGGCTCCAGCACTACCTCCACCATTATCAAAAGTCAGTGAGTGCAGGATCTGCTAATAATGCAAAACTGTGATATAAGTAAGGCCTTACCAAACATCTGTTTCCTATTGGACTGCTGAACAGTTGTTTATCGCTAGTTTGTCTGGCTTTGCAGCATCTATTTGAAGATCACCCCGCAAGCCAGGAACTATGTCAGGTGGAGCCATGTGCTTACAGGTCACACATAGAAGCCCAGAGGAAGTGGGGTCTCTGAGTGCTTGGTTCAGCCTGACTCAAGTCCCCACACTCTCTCGTTTCTGATAATGGTGCAGATAGAATGGGAATCTTGAGTTCTGCAAGAGGTAGCAGGAGGCAAAGGATCACAGATCCAGGGTGGGGTGAGAATCAAATTGGAGGACTGCAAGGAAGAGCAACATAGGAATCAGGGCTTCACAGAGTGGGAATTTGGAGTTCTATGGGGTGGTACTCAGAGGTTAATGGGGGGTGAGCAGTAGGTAATAGTGCCTTGGGGCAGCAGAAACACAAATCTGTCACTGGGGGTGAATTTCTTCTCTCTCAGTGGCTAACTTTCCCCCTCCTAAAATGCAGGTAGCCCTGAAGAGGACATTTAGGGAACTATGCTGATTTTCAGTACTAGGCATCTAACTTTGGTGCCCAAACATAGGACTTCTTATAGCAGGCCTTTATCTGAGCCACCCAATTATAACTGCCTACATTTAGGTCAATTTTAAACCATAAGAACATAAGAAAATTCCATACTGGGTCAGACCAAGGGTCCATCAAGCCCAGCATCCTGTTTCCAACAGTGGCCAATCCAGGCCATAAGAACCTGGCAAGTACCCAAAAACTAAGTCTATTCCATGTAACCATTGCTAATGGCAGTGGCTATTCTCTAAGTGAACTCAATAGCAGGTAATGGACTTCTCCTCCAATAACTTATCCAATCCTTTTTTAAACACAGCTATACTAACTGCACTAACCACATCCTCTGGCAACAAATTCTAGAGTTTAATTGTGTGTTGAGTTAAAAAGAACTTTCTCCGATTAGTTTTAAATGTGCCCCATGCTAACTTCATGGAGTGCCCCCTAGTCTTTCTACTATCCGAAAGAGTAAATAACCGATTCACATCTACCCGTTCTAGACCTCTCATGATTTTAAACATCTCTATCATATCCCCCCCTCAGCCGTCTCTTCTCCAAGCTGAAAAGTCCTAATCTCTTTAGTCTTTCCTCATAGGGGAGCTGTTCCATTCCCCTTATCATTTTGGTAGCCCTTCTCTGTACCTTCTCCATCGCAATTATATCTTTTTTGAGATGCGGTGACCAGAATTGTACACAGTATTCAAGGTGCGGTCTCACCATGGATCGATACAGAGGCATTATGACATTTTCCGTTTTATTCACCATTCCCTTTCTAATAATTCCCAACATTCTGTTAGCTTTTTTGACTGCTGCAGCACACTGAACCGACAATTTCAATGTGTTATCCACTATGACACCTAGATCTCTTTCTTGGGTTGTAGCACCTAATATGGAACCCAACATTGTGTAATTATAGCATGGGTTATTTTTCCCTATATGCATCACCTTGCACTTATCCACATTAAATTTCATCTGTCATTTGGATGCCCAATTTTCCAGTCTCACAAGGTCTTCCTGCAATTTATCACAATCTGCTTGTGATTTAACTACTCTGAACAATTTTGTGTCATCTGCAAATTTGATTATCTCACTCGTCATATTTCTTTCCAGATCATTTATAAATATATTGAAAAGTAAGGGTCCCAATACAGATCCCTGAGGCACTCCACTGTCCATTCCCTTCCACTGAGATAATTGTCCATTTAATCCTACTCTCTGTTTCCTGTCTTTTAACCAGTTTGCAATCCACGAAAGGACATCACCACCTATCCCATGACTTTTTACTTTTCCTGTTTAGTTTCAACTACAAATTGAGCCAGCTAGGCTGGGCATTCAGAAGTCGATATTCAGCCACTCTAAACATAACTGGCTAACTTGACCAAGATATTCAGTGGTATAGTCACACCACTGAATATACCCAGTTATCTAATATTTAATCAGATAAGAATACACAGCTCAAAGGCAGGTCTAACTTATCTGGTAGGGATGTGCATTCATTTTCAACGAATGTACAATCCGCAACGCATATGTCCCTGTTCGTTTGATTCGTGGGTTCACGAAATGCATGGCGATCCCCCACAAATAAAACATATCATATTAGTTTCATTCTTTTGGTTCACAGTGATTTCTTAGCGGCCACTTGAAATAGGAGAAGGTCATGTGGGAGTATCCATAGCAGCAACCAGCCCTTTCCTATGAGTCATAAGTGACCTCACAGCCCTGTCATAGAGTGGGTCAGACAGGTTGGCAAGGAGACAAGAATGCAACCAATCAGAGCTAAGCATTTTTCTAATGTAGCCAATCGCTGCTCTCACTCAATGCTCTGTGATGCTGTTCCTGATGACGCTGTACTATTTATACCTTAAGCACACGGCGTGCCACACTCTTTCTTTTTGGGTGTTGTCCGGGGAGGTGGCTTTACTCAGAGCTAGTTTGAGTGTCTCAAATCTGTATTCATTTGCTAGCTACTTTGATAGAATTTTCCATTGAAAAAGATATTTGTTCGTTTTTGCTGCTGTGCCAGCCATGCTTTTTTTGACTGCACTTTTTTTTATTGAACTCAGACTGTCTCTCCCATTGAGACAAGCTGCCAGCAGTGGCATTTTGCTGCTGATCTTACCCCCCTGGGGTAGGTTGCAGGACAGGCAGGATTTGGGTGGTGTGGATGGGAGATAGTGTGAATTGGTATTTCAAACAAGAAACAATACTAGGAAGTGAGCTTGCTCAGGCTTCCAGTCTTTTCTCTGCAGTTTCATTTTTTTGTGCACAGTCTCAGTTGTAGTGTTACAGCAAGGCACTGCACTGTGTGTCTGTGTAATTTTCCAGACTCACATATATTGGTAAAGCGGTGTTCTTTTAATCCAAATCCCCAGTAGGCCTCTGGAGTTTAAATTTCTTTTTGTGAACATACAGTTGTCTCAGTTGTAGTTTTCCAGACTCACATATATTGGTACAGAGGTGTTCATTCACCAACAAAGAAATAATTCTTTTAAATGAAATCCCTAGTAGGCAGTGACATTAAATCCATGATGTCAGGGAAAGGTAGACGAGTGATTGGGATTGGCACAGGAGGCACTTCCAAAGTCAGTGCCAGTCCCCCATTAAAGTTAAAAAGGGAGCTGTTCCAATCTAAAATCTCTGGAGGAGCAGGCAGTTCCATCCAGAATTAACTGAAATTTAAACATGATGCACCGCCACCACCTGTTTCTGACACTGTTGTTTTGGAGGTGAGGGAAGGGGAGGCTGAGTCACACAAGACAAAAGGGCGAAATCCAAAAGCAGCAGTGTGACAGCAGACTCTAGTTAGCGCTGAAAATGTAGCACAGACACTGTTTGCTTTTGATTCTGATGAAGAATTATCTTGTGTGGGATTCTCATCATCAGAAATGGAAGACGTAATAGCTGAAGAAGGTTTAGGAGGATTAGTTAGTTCTGTCTTAGCCTCCACTTCAGTGCTGCAGGGGAGAGATGAAACTGATGAGGAGGAGGAGGAAGAGCAGTCAGCGCAGGCACAGAGTGTGACTGATGCCTCTGGCATTGCTTCTTAGGGTGCACCCACTACTTCAACTCCAGTGCCAGCATCCACCCTGAAGGCTATAGAGAAGGGATCATGAAAGAAATCTGCGATGTGGAGCCATTTTAAAGTGGTGGAGAACCCGCATTTTGATCAGTGTAATTACTGTGCCAGGGCTATTAACAGAGGCAAGCAAATGGGACAGCTAACTGATTTTGGAATGATGCATCATATGCAGAAGCAACACCCAACAGTACTGCCATTGGGGATGGTGGCAGGACCAGTCAGGGAACCCCTTTTTCCAGGCAGCGTAAAGTGGTTGAAAAGGAGCAGAGTCATCCCACACCCTCAGCCCCTTCTAGCAGTCAGGTGGCAGGCCAGCAGCCCCCTGCCATGTGTCAGAACGACAACCCACAATGGAGGAAATGGGGTGGTGTTTGGTAACACTATTCCAGGGAAGGAGGCAGGCAGCCTCAAAAGTTGTAACCAGGAGCATTGGGGAAATGGTTGCCCTTGATGACCAGCCCTTGCAGGTAGTGGAGAATGTGGGTTTCAAGCATTTGCTGAAGGTCTTAGCTCCAAATTACAAAGTCCCCTCCAGAACCACATTTAGCAGAAAGGTCATCCCCAGCCTGTATCAGGGTGGAGGTGGGCTTTACTGCACACCCACCTGACAGATGAGGCCCATACAGCAGCCAATATTCTAGCATGCATCAGACAGATGCTGGCGGGCTGGAAGCTACACCAGCGAGACAGGAATCTTCAGGCAGGGTTCTTTGTCACAGACAAGGGTGCAAGCATGGTAAAGGCAATATGCAATGGGCGCTTTCAGAACATCCGATGTTTTGCACACACTCTGTACCTGGTAGTGAAGTCAGCTCTGGGGCTGGAGTCCAATCACCAAGAGAATGAATACCTGCATACGTTAACACACAACTGCAGGAACATAGCAACGCACTTCCACAGAAGTGTGAAGGAGGGGCAGGTTCTCAGACAAAAGCAGACTGATTTGGAGATGCCTCACAAGCGTCTCATTCAAGTCATTGGCACCTGGTGGAATTCCACCTATATGATGCTGCAGAGGTTAATGGAGCTGCAGATACCCCTTCATGAACTTTCTGCGGAAATGGTCATAGGTGTGCAGAGTCCCCTAGGGCATCATGACTGGTTAGTCATGAGTCAGCTGGTAAAAATCCTGCAGCCCTTCAAGGATGCCACGGAGGAGCTGAGTTCCAGAAGTGCCACCTTGACTGACATTATCCCTATAGTTAATTTTCTGGAGGAAAATTTGGAGGGCTTTAAACAGGAAGAGGGAATGACAGCAGAGGTGCTGCATTGTCTGGACTTTTTGCAAGAGAGATTAAGACCATTAACAAAAGACCACACATACATGCTTGCCACAGTCTGTGATCCCCTTGTGAAAGGGAAACTCGCCATATAGTCCGATTGTCTCACATTTTGAAGGATCTGCTGTTAGTAAACGTCCATGAACAGGAGCACCATAGGCAGAGACCGATTAGGCATGAAGCAGAGGAGGAAACAGCGGGCACTTCAGAGAGTAGTGCAAGCCCAAGCAGGAGCAGCACTCTGTCAGCGACAGAGTACTTCCTTCTCTACTTCAGTACGCCAAAGCCATGTTGCTCCTAAAAACGCATCTGTTCTGGAACGGGCTAGAACAAAAGCAGCTGGCAAGAAGGACTCTCAGCCCACCCAAGCAAAGGAGACACCAGCACAAATGTCAGTGACACGGTATATCACAAAGCCCATAGAGGACATGCAAACAAATTTGCTGGTATATTGGGCACACAAGTCCACTGTCTGGCCACACCTAGCCTAAGTGGCTCAGCGTAATCTGTCATGTCCACCAACCAGTGTGCCCAGTGAACGTGTATTTTCAATGACAGGGGATATCATGAGCCCTCACCGCTCAAGGCTGGCACCTTGCTAGTGTTTTTGAAAATAAACATGACTTTGTTTCGGTTTCCAAATTTTCCTGTGAATGGCAAGATGAATAAAAGCAATTTAAAGCCTTGCTGCAGCTCCAACTGCCTCATATGCTCCAGATAATATCAACACATGTACCTGACCTCAACTGCTGTGCCTGTCTGTCCACTGTCCAGCCCTTACATCACTATAAGGGCCTGACCTCAAATGCTGTGCCTGTCTCTCCAGCCCTTATGTCACTACAAGGGCCTGACCTCAAACACTGTGCCTACCCTTCCAGCCATTACGAGACTACAAGGGCCTGAACTCAAATGCTGTGCCTGTCTGTCCACTGTCCAGCCCTTATGTCACTACAAGGGCCTGACCCCAAACACGGCACCTGTCTGTCCACTGTCCAGCCCTTACATCACTACAAGGGCCTGACCTCAAATGCTGTGCCTGTCTGTCCAGCCCTTACATCACTACAAGGGCCTGACCCCAAACGCTGTGCCTGCCTGTCCAGCCCTTACATCACTACAAGGGCCTGACCTCAAACTCTGTGCCTGCCCGTCCAGCCCTTTTGTCAATACAAGGGCCTGACCTCAAATGATGTGCCTGTCTGTCCAGCCCTTACGTAACTATAAGGGCCTGACCTCAAAAACTGTGCCTGTCTGTCCAGCTTGGAGCTTGGATATTTCATATGCTCAATAGTTTTCATGACCTTCATAATATGGGCCATTTTCCCTAAATCTTTCTTAGGTGCCAACATTAATGTTTCTAGTACTATAGAAAACTGGTGGTAGTTGTACTCTACTTCATCCTCTGTGTTCCCATAGTTTACAGAGGCACTGTAGGGTACAAAGTCAACATAGGTTGATATTGTATATTTGGACTTGAGTAGCAGTTTTCTTATTTCTGGGAGCTCTTCAAGTTCCTTTGTCATCAGCTGAGGTGCATAAGCAGTTAATAGCTTCTGGGAATTCACTAGATGCCAACAGAACCACCACACTTTCGGGGCAAACCCATTCCAGGGAGCCCTTTTCTGCGTAAAGGAAAGGGAACTCTCCCTAGGTGTAGCCAGACTCTCTCTTACTACCCATTGACCCATGTTGAACCAGAACCGCTGTTTACATGGTAACCTCCTCCACGTCAACTCGCCACACTTGCCCAGGCTCGTGCCCCATTCTCGGGGCAAACCCATTTCAGGGAGCCCTTTCCTGCACAAAGGAAAGGGAACTCTCCCCAGGTGTAGCCAGCCTATCTCTTAGTGCCCGCTGACCCATGTTGAACCAGAACCGCTGTTCACATGGAAAACTCCTCAACGTCGACTTGCCACACTTTGAAGGCTCATGCTCCACTCTAGGGGCCAACCCATTCTAGGGATTAGAGATGTGAATCGGAACCGGAATCGGTTCCGATTCCGGTTCACATCATGAATTTTTTTCATGCGGCCCGATCGTTTTTTTTTTTTTTATCAGCTGCGCCCTAGCCGATAAACAAAAAACCCACCCCGACACTTCAAAACAGCTCCCTTAGCTTCCCCAACCCCCCCAAAACATTTAAAATTACCTGGTAGTCCAGTGGTGGTCCCGGGAGCGATCTCCTGCTCTCGGGCTGTCAGCTGCCACTAATAAAAATGGCGCCGATGGCCCTTTGCCCTTACCATGTGACAGAGTATCCGTGCCATTGGCCGGCTCCTGTCACATGGTAGGAGTACTGGATAGTCCGCGCCATTTTTAAAGATGGCGCCGGCCGTCCATCAGAAATACGATTCACATCCCTACTAGGGATCCCTTTCCTGCGCAAAGGAAAGGGAACTCTCCCCGGGTGTAGCCTAATCTCTTAACACCCGCTGACCCATGTTGAACCACTGTTCACATGGAAACCTCCTCTGCCTCAGCCTTCAAATTCTCATTTGTATATCTGCTATGTCCACCAGATTTTAAGAGACCAGTGAGAGCTCACTAGATGCCAACAGAACCACCACACTCTAGGGAGATCATTCTAGGGAGCTCTTTCCTGCACAAAGGAAAGGGAAGAACTCTCCCCAGGGCCAGCCTGGTTGCCCCTATCAAAACCACAGGGACATGACTACCTCAGCTCTGCCAGCCTGTCTTGCCCCTATCAAAACCACAGGGACTAGACTACCTCCGCTCTGCCAGCCTGTCTTGCCCCATCAACTTTCTGCCACTCTGCCTTGCTGCCATACACCAGACAACTCACTCTACTCATTGTGGTGTTCTTGCCACTATCATGGTTCCTCAGTGTGTTGGTGCTAGTCTTTCTGCTGCTTTGGCCCTTTATCGGCGCCTTGTGGTTTTTTCTGACACTCTTTCTGCTTGCTATGTTCCCCCTTCATTGTGCTGTAGGATGTTGATGCCAATTGTCTTGTCACTTTGCCTCTAGTGCTGCCTTCAAGGGTTCATGCAACTGTTATTGGTGCTCTCTTTTGAAGCTGTGGTGTGTTTTTGACACTCTCGCTGCTGCTTTGTAGGGATGTGCAGACAAAAAGTTTTTGTTGCGTTTGCGATACGTTGTTGTTGAGGGTCGATTCCGTTGAATATGAAAGTATGGAGAAATCCATAAGTTGTGGATCTGTCCATACGTTTCCCGGTTCCCTAAATAAAAATTTAAACCCCCCACCCTCCTTAATCCCCCCCCCCCCAGACTTACCAAAAGTCCCTGGTGGTCCAGCAGTCAGGAGGCCCCCCCAAGCTGGCCAAAAGTTCCGGTTGGGTCCAACGGGGGTCCCGGAGCGACCTCCTGCCACATGACCTACCTGTCACGTGGTAGGAGCACAAGATGGCGCCGGTGACCATGTGACAGGGGCTGACCAATGGCATCGGCAGCCCCTGTGACACAGGCTATCGGCGCCATGAGGAAATCGCAAACGAGTGCAGGGATGGCTTCCTGACTCCCCGCTGGACCACCAGGGAGTTTGGTAAATCTTGGGGGGTCAGGAAGGTGGGGGTTTAAATGTTTATTTAGGTTCACCATATTCAACAGAAATCTGTTGAATACGTTGGGAGTCGCGATGCGTTTCGCCTCCCAACATATTTTGCTGATCGCTAAAAATAAGTTGCGAATGACAAATACGGTGAAAACGAATGCACACCCCTACGTGCTTTGAGCCTCTGTTAAAGCACTCTTGCCACTCCTGGTACCCCTTTGCCCCTTTACAGTGCCTTAGGCTATTCATGCCACTTTGGTACCACTTTGCCACAGTCTAAGTACCTTGGAGCTCTTTTCTCCTTCTGATGATTGCTCCCCAGAAATTCCATCAGAATTGATAAGAAAACCCCAATTCTGCAGCCAAAAATAGGCTGCAAATACTTCCCCCATTGACTTTAATGGGAAACCGAAAAACGAAAGAAACTAATAAATGAATTGGTTTTTTTTCCCTTATGAAACTAATAAAACAAATTTTGGTCCCGGCGAAATGAAAAATGAAACAAAACAATTTTTTTCCTTCTGCACATCCCTATTTTAATCTGGCTAACTTAGCTGGGTAGGTAATTCTGCCCTACAATGCCCCTATGCCTCCTCCCAAGTAAGCAGCTATTTAGCTGGATAAATAATTATCTGGCTAAGTAGTGGCTGCTGAATATGGCCATATATTCAAATGGCACCACTTAGCACTGAATATGGACTATGTTGTGTTTTCTGAACATGCACTTTATAAAAATGTCAACAAAATAACTAAAAAAAGAACTTTTATACCCAATTTCCCGAGGATGTTAATTGAAATTACTTCTTCTGAGATTCTAAATTTAGGTACTTTAAAAAGGGGTGGCTCTAGGGGCAGGGACAGGTCGAGGTGAGGAAGCTAATACAGACCCCCGTTGGACCCAACCGGAACTTTTGTGGGAACTATTATAAAGAATAAAATCACAGAACATTTAGATAGACATGGTTTAATGGGACACAGCCAGCATGGACTTATCCATTTGAAATCTTGCCTCCCAAATCTGCTATATATTTTTGAAGGGATGAATAAACATGTGGATAAAGGTGAACTGGTAGATGTGGTGTATTTAGATTTTCAGAAGGCATTTGAAAAAGTCCCTCATGAGAAGCAAATTCTAAGAAAACTAAAAAGTAATGTGATGTCATTTTGTGGATTGCAAATTGGTTAAAAGATAAGAATCAAAGAGTGGAAAAAAAATAAACAGTGCAATGCCTCAGGGATCAGTGCTTTTTGATATATTTATAAATAAACTGGAAAAGGGTACGATGAGTGAGGTGATCAAATTTTCAGATGAAACAAAATTATTCAAAGTTGTTAAATTACAAGCAGATTGTGATAAATTTCAGGAGGAACATGCAAGGCTGGAAGATTGGAAGCCCATACAGAAGATTAAATAAAATGTGGACAAGTGCAAGGTGATGCATATAAGGAAAAATAACCCATGCTGTAGTTACACAATGTTAGGTTCCATATTAGGAGGTACCACCTAGGAAAAAAAATCTTGTCATCATAGTTGATACTGAATTGAAATCATCGGCTCTGTGTGCTATGGTGGTCAAGAAAGCAAACAAAATGTTAGGAATTATTAGGAAGAAAATGGCAAATAAAACATAGGTTGTCATAATGCCTCTGTGTTACTCATTGTGAGATCGCATCTTGAATACTGTATGCAATTCTGGTCACCACATCTCAAAAAATACATAGTTGCACTGGAGAATGTACAGAGAAGTGCCATCAAAATGATAAAGGGCATGGAATGGCTCCCCTGTGAGGAAAGGCTGTTTAGCTTGGAAAAGAGAAGGATGAGGGAAGATATGATGGAGGTCTATAAAATCATGAAAGGATTTGAATGGGTAAATGTGAATCAGTTATTTATTCTTTCAGATAATACAAGGAGAAGAGGCACTCCATGAAGTTTGCAAGTAGCACATTTAAAACAAATTGGAAAAAATTCATTTTCACGCAACCCACAATTAAGCTCTGGAATTCATTGCGAGAGGATGTGGTTAAGGAAGTTAATGTAAGTAGGTTTAAAAAAGGTTTGGATAAGTTTCTGGAAGAGAAATCCATAAACTGCTATTAATCAATAGGGAATAGCCACTGCTTGTTGCCAGCATTAGTAGCTTGGGATCTATTTAATGTTTGGGTACTTGTCAGGTACTTCAGACTTGGACTGGCTACTTTTAGAAACAGGATACTGGGCTTGATGGACCCTTGGTCTGGCCCAGTATGGCATATCTTATGTTGTTATGAGATTGGTTGCTTTACTAAATGGAGTGATGACTGACTGGCAGATCTGCCCCTCCCCTCCCCCAACTCAGACTTTAACATGGGGGAAAAGGAGGAAGGATGGGTAGTTATCAAGGTTTAGGGGATCCTGCTGATACAGACTTTATTGCAAGAGACAGGGGAAGCTCCCAGTACAAGGGCCACATTGATAGCCATATTCAGAATGTGCCGAATGGCCTAATTTTAGGGGCATATTTTCAGCCTGAAATTTTGTCCCCTAAATTCAGCTAAAAATAGGTGCATAAAATTGTCTCCTAGTTGAGGTGCCTAAAATCAGGTGCTCAACATTTTCTGCATATTGGGCTCTATATGCACCCTCATTCACTTTCCATCTTGGAGCCTTGTTTCTTAGTCTAGATGAGGTTGGAAGCACTGAAGAAAAAACACTCACCCTTTCAGGGCAGATGCCAGAGTATTTGGCACCCTAGGCACACCTTTAGTCATGCACCTCTTCCTCCCAACTTACCTATTGGCGGCAGCTCCAGCACAACAGAACTGGCTCAGGCACAGCACCCCTCCCATGCCTTGTGTTGGGGGGATTTTGCAGCCTCCAACATTTTAGCATTTAAGGCAACTACCGAGTTTGCCTAATGGAAACACACTGGCCCTGCAATCTTTGGGCACTCTAGAATGATCTGTATCTTGGCAACAAAAAGATACCCCAATAACTGACAAGTAGGGTAGCGTATAAGAAAGTATGGGAAATCCCATCCTGATCTAAAATTCTAAAATTCTGCTATCATGCCTAGGCTGAGAAGGAATTTTGGGAAGTAGCAAGTAGAACTGAGGATATGTTCAGACTCAGATTAGAAGGATAAAGGAAGTGGAAAGTATCCAAGATAAAAAATGAAATAACATAATAAGGGAAAAAAATTGTGTAAAGAAATCAATAAAAATGAAAATCGGATAACCTGGGCCTGTGTTCTTGAGATGAAAATAAGTAGCAGATTTACAGATCTATTTTCGTAGCAGAAATTCCGGAAGGCTCATCTGCATACTGCTCTCAGCATCCCACGGGAGAGGAGTCCAGAAGTCACCGCAAGCGATCCAGGGATTGACGTCCACAACAATTCCATTAACTGAGTGAAGATTAATTTATAGGTGGTTAAAGAGGGTTGGTAAGTATAGTTTTCAGAAATCTTTGGGCTTATAAAAGTTTGGTAAAAGGTGAAATTAAGGGATATATTCTTTAGAGTTTGTGTGTGTCAGAGGTAATAAGCAAGCCAGAGAAAGATGAAATTAAAGGATATATTCTTTAGAGTTTGTGTGTATGTCTGAGGTAATAAGCAAGCCAGAGATAGTTAATTCTAGTGTCTGTCTTTCCCACCCACTCAACCCTTGATTTTTAGGCACGAGACAATTTCTGATTAAAAATCAATCAGGGTCTTATCTAAATCATACTATTATACCAGCCCTTATTGAAAGTTTAATCATCCCCTTGTAGGACACTAGCTGATAAATTAGTAAATTCACCTGTAAATTTAAAGTATTCTCATTCCAACTCCCTTAGTATCCTAAACTTAACTAGGAACTCAATAAAACTAAGATGAAAGCAGCAGTCCAGCAGCAAGAGGGGGGCTTTCCAATCTTTTGCATTGAGTGCCACATGTATGATTTTTTACCCGCTGGTGAGAGATTGTATGTGTGCACTCGGTGCAAAGAGCTCCTGGCTCTCAGGGAACGAGTCTGATCTCTGGATGCTAGAGTAGCAGACTTGGAGGAGCTAAGGCAGACAGAAAGGTACATTGATGAGACCTTCAGGGACATAGTAGCCAAGTCCCAAATCCAGTCTGGCAGCCCCAGTGCTGCCTTGGATCAGAAAGGTCTCCCAGTAGGAGAACATCACCCTGGTGTAGCAGGAAGTGATCCTGTAGCAAGGACCTGCTCTCCAAGTGATGTATTGTCCTCTCGCACTGAGGACAAGTCTCCCAGGGCTACTGCCCAGGAGGGAAGGGTTAGGCCGGCCATCATAGTTGGTGATTCAATTATTAGAAATGTAGATAGCAGGGTGGCTGGTGGACGTGAGGACCGCCTGGTAACTTGCCTGCCTAGTGCGAAAGTGGCAGATCTCACGCGTCACCTAGATAGGATTATAGACAGTGCTGGGGAGGAACTGGCTGTCGTGGTATATGTGGGCACCAACGACATAGGAAAATGTGGGAGAGAGGTTCTGGAAGCCAAATTTAGGATTTTAGGTAAGAAGCTGAAATCCAGAACCTCTAGGGTGGCATTCTCTGAAATGCTTCCTGTTCCACGTGCAGGTCCCCAGAGGCAGGCAGAGCTCCAGAGTTTCAATGTGTGGATGAGACGATGGTGCAGGGAAGAGGGATTCAGCTTTATTAGGAACTGGGGAAACTTTTGGGGAAAGGGAGACTTTTCCGAAAAGATGGGCTCCACCTTAACCAGAGTGGAACCAAGCTCCTGTCACTAACTTTCAAAAAGGAGATAGAGCAGCTTTTAAACTAGAACAAGGGGGAAACCTGACAGTCACTCAGCAGTGCATGGTTTGGAGAAATGTATCCTTGAAGGATACTAATGAAACAGGAGAGTTAGGGCATCCCAACATAGAGGTTCCATTAAAAGCAAACATAGTCCATGTGCCTACATGTAAAAAATCATTGAAGCTAATGATTTCCGAATTATCCCTAACAACTGAAAAGCAGGTTGTTAATACAAACAAAAAACACACTTTGAAATGTCTGTATGCCAATGCCAGAAGTCTAAGAAGTAAGATGGGAGAGTTAGAATGCATAGCAGCAAATGATGAGATTGACATAATTGGCATCACAGAGATTTGGTGGAAGAAGGATAACCAATGGGACAGTGCTATATCAGGGTACAAATTATATCGCAATGATAGGGAGGATCAACTTGGTGGGGGTTGGCACTTTATTTCTGGGAGGGCATAGAGTCCAACAGGATAAAGATCATACAAGAGACTAAATGCTCAGTAGAATCTATATATAGGTAGAAATCCCATGTATGTTGGGTAAGAGTATAATGATAGGAGTATACTACCATCCACCTGGACAAAATGGTCAGACAGATGATGAAATGCTTAGAGAAATTAGGGAAGCTAACCAATTTGGCAGTGCAATAATAATGAGAGATTTCAATTACCCCAATATTAACTGGGTAAATGTAACATCAGGACTTGCTAGAGACAAAGTTCCTAGATGTAATAAATGACTGCTTCATGGAGCAATTGGTTCAGGAACCAACAAGAGAGGGAGCTATTTTAGATTTAATTCTTAGTGGAACACAGGATTTGGTGAGACAGGTAACGGTGGTGGGGCCACTTGGCAACAGTGATCATAACATGATCAAATTTAAACTAATAACTGGAAGGGGGACAATAAGTAAATCTGCAGCTCTAACACTAAAGTTTTAAAAAGGAAACTTTGATAAAATGAGGAAAATAGAAAAAAACTGAAAGGTGAAGCTACAAAGGTTAAAAGTGTTCAACAGGCATGGACATTATTTAAAAATACAATCCTAGAGGCGCAATCCATATGTATTCCACATATTAAGAAAGGTGGAAGGAAGGCAAAATGATTACCATCATGGTTAAAAGGTGAGGTGAAAGAGGCTATTTTAGCCAAAAAAAAACATCCTTCAGAAATTGGAAGAAGGATCCATCTGAAGAAAATAGGATAAAACATAAGCATTGTCAAGTTAAGTGTAATAAGACAGGCGAAGAGAGAATTTGAATTGAAGTTGGCCATAGAGGCAAAAACTCATAATAAAAACCTTTTTAAATATATCTGAAGCAAGAAACCTGTAAGGAGGTTGGTTGGACCATTAGATGACCGAGGTGTTAAAGGGGCTCTTAAGGAAGATAAGTCAATTGCAGAAAGACTAAATTAATTCTTTGCTTCCATGTTTACTAATGAGGGTGTTGGGGAGATACCAGTTCCGGAGATGGTTTTCAGGGGTGATGAGTCATACGAATGGAATGAAATCAATGTGAACCTGGAAGATGTAGTAGGCCAGATTGACAAACTAAAGAGTAGCAAATCACCTGGACTGGATGGTATGCATCCTAGGGTACTGAAGGAACTAAAAAATGAAATTTCTGATCTATTAGTTAAAATGTGTAACCTATCATTAAAATCATCCATTGTACCTGAAGACTGGAGGGTGGCCAATGTAACCCCAATATTTAAGAAAGGCTCCAGAGGTGATCCGGGTAACTATAGACCAGTGAGCCTGACTTCAGTGCCGGGAAAAATAGTGGAAACTATTCTCAAGATCAAAATCGTAGAGCATATAGAAAGACATGGTTTAATGGAACACAGTCAACATGGATTTACCCAAGGGAAATCTTGCTTAACAAATCTGCTTCATTTTTTTGAAGGGGTTAATAAACATGTGGATAAAGGTGAACCGGTAGATGTAGTGTATTTGGATTTTCAGAAGACATTTGACAAAGTCCCTCATGAGAGGCTTCTAAGAAAACTAAAAGGTCATGGGATAGGAGGTGATGTCTTTTCGTGGCTTACAAACTGGTTAAAAGACAGAAAACAGAGAGTAGGATTAAATGGTCAATTTTTTCAGTGGAAAAGGGTAAACAGTGGCATGCCTCAGGGATCTGTACTTGGACCGGTGCTTTTCAATATATATATATATCTATATATATATAGATAGATAGATATATATATATATATCTATATATATAAATGATCTGGAAAGGAATACGACGAGTGAGGTTATCAAATTTGTGAATGATACAAAATTATTCAGAGTAGTTAAATCACAAGCGGATTGTGATACATTACAGGAGGACCTTGCAAGACGAAGATTGGGCATCCAAATGGCAGATGAAATCTAATGTGGACAAGTGTAAGGTGTTGCATATAGGGAAAATAACCGTTGCTGTAGTTACACGATGTTAGGTTTCATATTAGAGCTACCTCCCAGGAAAAAGATCTAGGCATCATAGTGGATAATACTTTAAAATCGTCGGCTCAGTGTGCTTAAGCAGTCAAAAAAGCAAACAGAATATTAGGAATTATTAGGAAGGGAATGGTTAATAAAACGGAATAATGTCATAATGCCTCTATATTTCTTCATGGTGACACCGCACCTGGAATACTGTGTACAATTCTGGTTGCCACATTTCAAAAAAGATATAGTTGCAATGGAGAAGGTACAGAGAAGAGCAACCAAAATGATAAAGGGGATGGGACAGCTCCCCTATGAGGAAAGGCTGAAGAGGTTAGGGTTGTTCAGCTTGGAGAAGAGACGGCTGAGGGGGGTCTTTAAGATCATGAGAGGTCTTGAACGAGTAGATGTGAATCGGTTATTTACACTTTTGAATAATAGAAGGACTAGGGGGCATTCCATGAAGTTAGCAAGTAACACATTTAAGACTAATCAGAGAAAATTCTTTTTCACTCAACACACAATAACGCTCTGGAATTTGTTGGCAGAGGATGTGGTTAGTGCACTTAGGGGTAGATTTTCAAACCGCGCAATTTGGCGTACTTTTGCTGGCGCATCAGGCGCAAGCAAAAGTACGCGGGATTTTAGTAGGTATGCACGTAGCCGCGCGTATCTGCTAAAATCCTGGATCGGCGCGCGCAAGGCTATCGATTCCGTATAGCCGGCACGCGCCGAGCCGCGTAGCCTACCCCCATTCCCTCCAAGGCCGCTCCGAAATCGGAGCGGTCTCGGAGGGAACTTTCTTTTGCCCTCCCCTCACCTTCCCCTCCCTTCCCCTACCTAACCCACCCGCCCGGCCCTGTCTAAACCCCCCCCCTTACCTTTGTCGGGGGATTTACGCCTCCCGGAGGGAGACGTAAATCCCCGCGCGCCAGCGGGCCGCTAGCGCGCCGGGGACGCGACCTGGGGGCGGGTCCCGGGCTCCCAACACGCCCCAAAAAATGCTGCGTGGATCGGGCCCGCCCCCCGACACGCCCCCCTCAGTAAACCCCGGGACGTACGCGAGTCCCAGGGCTTCTGCGCGCGCAGGTAGGCCTATGTAAAATAGGCGCACCGGCGCACAGGGCCCTGCTCGCCTAAATCCGCCCGGATTTAGGCGGATTTAGGCGAGCAGGGCTCTTAAAATCCGCCCCTTAGTGTAGCTGGGTTCAAAAAGTTCTTGGAGGAGTCCATTAATGGCTATTAATCAAGTTTACTTAGGGAATAGCCACTGCTATTAATTGCATCAGTGGCATGGGATCTTCTTAGTGTTTGGGTAATTGCAAGGTTCTTGTGGCCTGGTTTTGGCCTCTATTGGAAACAGGATGCTGGGCTTTATGGACCCTTTTTCTGACCCAGAATTGCAATTTCTTATGTTCTTAACATTTCTTCTATCCTTTGGAATAACTACAGACATGAATCAGAGAATAGAGATGTGAATCGTGTGATTGATCGTCTTAACGATCGATTTCGGCTGGGAGGGGGAGGGAATCGGATCGTTGCCGTTTGGGTTTTTTAAAAATCGTGAAAATCGTGAAAATCGAAATCCGGCACACTAAAACATCCCTAAAACCCACCCCGACCCTTTAAAATAAATCCCCCACCCTCCCGAAATGCCTTAAATTACCTGGGGTCCAGTGGGGGGGGAGGGCGGGAAAACCGGCACACTAAAACAACCCTAAAACCCACCCCAACCCTTTAAAATAAATCCCCCACCCTCCCGAACCCCCCCAAAATGCCTTAAATTACCTGGGGTCCAGAGGAAGGGTCCCGGTGTGATCTTTTACTCTCGGACCTCCGGTGCTTGTAGAAATGGCGCCGGCGCTACCTTTGCCTTGTCATATGACAGGTCAAAGGTAGCGCCGGCGCCATTTTTGTTTTTTGTCCCCCGAGGTCAGGAGTGTAGGAGATCGCTCCCGGACCCCCGCTGGACCCCAGGGACTTTTGGCCAGCTTGGGTGGGCCTCCTGACCCCCACAAGACGTGCCAAAAGTCCAGCAGGGGTCCGGAACGACCTCCTGCAGTCGAATCGTGTTGTCTATGGCCGGCGCCATTTTGCGCCGCCATTTTGCGCCGCCATTTTGCGCAAAATGGCGCCGGCCGTAGACAACATGATTCGACTGCAGGAGGTCGTTCCGGACACCCGCTGGACTTTTGGCAAGTCTTGTGGGGGTCAGGAGGCCCCCCCAAGCTGGCCAAAAGTCCCTGGGGGTCCAGCGGGGGTCCGGGAGCGATCTCCTGCCACGAATCGTTTTTCCCTACGGAAAAACCAAAGGTAGCGCCGGCGCCATTTCTACAAGCACCGGAGGTCCGAGAGTGGAAGATCACAGCGGGACCCTTCCTCTGGACCCCAGTTAATTTAAGGCATTTTGGGGGGGGGGGGGTTCGGGAGAGTGGGGGATTTATTTTAAAGGGTCGGGGTGGGTTTTAGGGTTTTTTTAGTGTGCCGGTTTTTTCGCCCTCCCCCTTCCCCCGATTTACGATTTTTTTGACGATAAATCGAGGAAATTGTTATTGTATCGCGGCTCTAACAATTTTTGATGATTTAAAATATATCGGACGATATTTTAAATCGTCAAAAAACGATTCACATCCCTATCAGAGAACCTTGTAGAGCAGAGAGGAAGAAATGTTGGATGGACTGTATAAGATGAATGTGGAAACCCCAAGGCATTCTTTAACCATTTGAATAAATCAGATTTCTGTTGATGAAGATATATTAGCATTTCCTGATCAATTTGCATAACAATGCTTTGTTTTCAGTCCGGGGAAGCTACCTACCTTTACGTAGTCATATGCACAATTTAACAATCCTTCCACATCAAATGCTGTGAATGTGTAGCTGATTGTGTTGCCAGAGGTTGCCTGGATGGTCCAGTTGCAATGTTCATTTAGGGGGTAAAGATCTGGATAGTTTGAACTCTCCAAACTACCTTGACTACGGTTAGCAATCACTATTCCTTGACATCCTGAAAAGAAATGCAGAGAACAATTAGGAAATTACTTCTCTGTCTGTTCTTTTTGGCAGTTACCTTTGGTTTTAAAGAAAACTATTACATTTCCCACACATCAGTTTTTCATAAAAATCACAAAATATGGAATTAGTTTTTTCATTAAGCAATAATCATTGACAACTCTGACAACTTTTTTCAGCTGATGTTTCAATAACAGGATCTCATCATAAGTGAACAGGGTCACCTCACAAGTACTTTAGTATAGAATGAATGCAAGATCTGTGAAATAATCTATCTGTACATAGAACAGTGACTGGTGTATTTTATTTGTGAAAACAATGCAAATAGATATATTATGGCGAGACATTCTGATAATAGCTTACAATAACAGTAAAGGCACAATAAATGCACTTTAGAATTCTCAAAATGGATGAAACTGATAACGAAGAAATGATATAACATACTACTCCAAAGCTTTAATACAAATACCAGAGATCCCTGAAATATCAGGACAGCATGAAATAACATCACCAAATGGTTCTATACATTCACTTAATCCCATAATGTTCAGGGATTCTTATCATGAGTTAAAGATGTCTCTCTCTCTTTTTCCTTTCTTACATTTTGCTGCTTTAGACAAATTCCTTGATAGAATTATCATTTCTCATGGAATAAATAATGAAAGAAAAAGCAATTGAGTTCATAATATAATGCACTATTTAAAAATGCCGAAACAATATTGAAGTTAAGAAGGTCTGTAATGAACTATTAGTAAAGATGGTAGGGGACAGCACTTTTAGCAGATTCTGGGCAAGGGACAGCCGAGCACACTGTATAACCGGCAGTCGGATGTGGGTTGAATAGGCACTAATGAATCCCCTTAATGCAATAAGGGGATTAGCTCCTGACGCGGAGTGAGTCTAATAGCGGTAATCACATGCAAATGCATGTGATTGAGGCTATTAGTATTCCCTCCAGATGCAAAAAAAAAAAAAAAAAAATGTGCGTCTAGGACACACATCTAGCGCTCAGGCGTTAATTGCTGAGCACTCTTTTAACCAGTACAGAAAAGCAGAAAATACTGCTTTTCTGTACTGCTTCCTACTTAATATCATTGCGATTTTAAGTAGGAGGAAAAGTGAAACTAAATAAAGTTAAAAAATAGAGAAAAAAAAAACCTGGCAGTCGGGTGCAGGAAACAGACGCTCGAATGACAAGCGTCTGTTTCCATTTCCCATCCCCCATATACTGTCAGTGGGAACCTTGGTTACATGAATAAATAAGAGGGCAGCCAATAGGAATACATATTCATTCCTAAACTGACCTTAACTGACCTGAAAAGTGTCAAATTGTATCATTTTCTGTTAGCGCGCACTAAGTGTGCGCTAACTTCCTGTTAGCGCACACTAACTCCCGTTAGTTCGCACTAATCGGAAAAACACGATTTTCTTCTCCTGCCAGACGATTTTGATCGTTAAGACGATCGGGCACACAATTCACATCCCTACTTTTTATAAAAGCAGAGGAAAGGTGCATTTAGCATGGTGAGTAATCCAGTTGGCTGGATTTTGCCTAACATTTTAAATCTAAGAAATACTTCACTAATGCTGGGGCTATGTCCTGCTTACTAGTGAACAATATGTATATATCTGTATATCATACTTACTGTGTCTGTATGTAGCCAGGAAGCCTCCGTACGCCAAGAAGCTGTCAGTCCTCAGCTTCACAAACAAACTGCTCACAGTGGAGCGAATGGGTGCTGGTACTTCTGTGCCACAGAGCTTTGCCAGGAGCGGGGCATTAGTGCTATTGCCATTGTATACCTTTTAAAAGAAAGTTAGCCTGCATGTTAATTATTTAGGACACAATTTCTGTAAATTGTTTTAAAGAAATGCTCTAAATGCATTTTTCTACTGCTTTGATACCTGTATTTGACCTGAAGAAGTGGATTTTACATAAAGATCTATTTTCATACTTTAGAACTGAAGGCATCAATAAAGGGTTACCTATGACACATTTACAACATTTCTTAAATTTACAGGCAAGATTTTTTTTATTTTTTTATTATTCAGCCCAGGATTATCACAGTGTTCTGCAAACATTAAGGGCTCCATTTACCCAAATTCAGAACTTAGAAAACTTTCCAACAGAAAATTATTTGCCAACTTGTGTGAACAATTATATCCTACATTTAAAAAGTGCAGGTCAGAAGCCCTGCGTGTCCTTGGAAAAGCATATAACCCTCCTTTATTTGAGGGCTCATAGGCTGGCCCCACTTAGAAACACACAACAATACAAGATGCACTTCACTAAAATACACATGGCCTCATTAGCTCTATTGTGAGATGCAGTGGGCTGGAAGAAGTTCACCGAACTTGCTCACTCTGTCATGTCAGCTCAAATTAATAGCAAAGAATTCAAAACACTTAGGGGTCCCTATTCAAAGGGGTTTGTACTGTAATGCTGGGACTTAGCCAGATAAACCCTGAGTATTTTAAATATCCTGCTGGCGTGAATGCTCCCAAGTTATCTAGCAGCTAACTGATCATTCAGACAAATTTTATCTGGATAACTCTGAAGCACTGTAGGTGATTTCTGAGGCAGGCCCAGCGTATCCAGAAAAGTTCGCCAGACAGCTCTGAGAGTCAGCATTATCCGGCTAAGTTTAGGCTTTGCCGCAGAGCAGTACTAAGGTTATCTGGCTATGTTTTTCTGCATAGTTTGAACCTTAACCAGCAACATTCAGCATTTTGCCAGTTAAGTAAAATTAATAATTAAAAAAAGAAACGAAAGCCGGCAAGCGGGGTTATCCCCCCATTCCCAAAGTTGGCTTAAGCAGTACAGTCTCTCTGTGCCCAGCACTGTTGTGACAGCAACACCGGTAGTAGCCACCAACTTCGCCATTAGAACATTACTGGATGGATCGCGAGTGGTAAGACTGTACTGCTCCTGCCCATCTTGGGAGTTTGGGGAGGTCTAAGAGGGCAGGGAGGAGGCGGTGGGGGTTGTTAGTTTGTCAGGAGAAGGAGAAGGAGCCCAGAGCTTTTTTGGAATTTAAATATCTTGAGGGGAAGACGTTGGGTGGCTATGGCCGGCTCCAAGATTTTAATTTAATTAGGAGGTTGGGGGCTAGGGGGGAATCATGTGACAGGGGCCGACCAATGGCACCGGTAGCCCCTGTGACATAGTGAGGGCAAAGGCTATCGGCACCATTTTGAATACCGGCAGCCGACAACCTGAGTGCAGGAGATCGCACCAGGACCCCCGCTGGACCACCAGGGTCTTTTGGTAACCTTGACATTATTGAACATATTTTGGGTGGGGGGGTTGCGCTGCTTGTCAGCTTTTTAAAATTATTATTATTTATTTATTTTCTTAAAAGCTACAGTATATGCTAACTATAGCTGGCTAAGGTTCATGTTAGCTGGGCAAGCGAACCCGGATAACTTTAGCCAAGTATATTCAGTGGGAGATGTGTCCTGCTAAATATTTAGCTAGCGTTATCTGAATAACCCGGGTAACACAGCCGCTCACAAACTGCCTGAATTTGGCCCCCGTAGAGGCCAGGGTACAAACCCACGGGATTTCCTGCACGTTTCTGGCTATTTCACGCAAAAGATTCTTCTTACCCATGCAAACGAGCTGCGTAGCCAACTCTCACACAAAAGTTTGCTACAGGAACCGCAAAGAAAGGTAACTACCCCTTACTAGGTGTAGTGATTGCTTTTTGTGAAAACCTGCCAGCAAGGCATTTTGGCGCACTGTTGTTCATTGAATTCAGAATTAATGAGCTGCTGTGTATGAGCATGCATCATAGTAGCTCATCAATTTTGAATTTGAATAAAATTTAATGTGTAGCAAACTACACATAAAATCTATTTGTGAAGCAGAAAACCAGCAAAAAAAACTTGGCAAATGAGTTTTCATGTGCAGAACCCTGAAATTTGGTGGTGTGTGTGGTTGTGTGTGGGGGGGTTGCATATTTTTGTCCTTGAAGCCCTGTTTGCTAAAACCTTTTTCCTGGTTATCACAGAAGCCAATTAGAGGACAATTTTCAAAACCCAGTTACCATGATAAATAGATGTCTGAAAACTGCCCACCCTGTATGCGTGTAAAAGTAGATGCATTTTTATGGGCACATTTTCTAGTACTGGAAAGCCATAATAACTTTGAGCTGCTTGCTTCCTAACACAAAAGGTGTATATTGTATTTAATCAGCAAATTCAAAGTTGGCAGTTAATACATTTTGAAGATTAGAGTATTTACAGCTCTCCTTTTATCAGAAAAGTCATGCCTCAGATGTCTGCTTTATTTTCATTGCTAAGCTGACAGTTTGACAGATGAAATAAAATACAGCCATAATGATTTAATGTTTATGTAACAATTAACACAGGTTGTAAAATCTGGAGATCTGCATGTGACTTGGGAGCTCAAGATGCAGAGGAGCAAAGTCTGAGCTACGCTGACATCCAACTATTAAATAGTTATAAAATAGATATTCAGCTTTCATTTTTGATTCACTGGGGTTAAACAAAATATGAGACTTATGTATGAAAATTCAGGCTAAAAATGTTTTAGTGTATCAATGCAAAACAAATCACATACAGACTAATATGTTACAATTAACATGCAATGCACTATGGGCCAGATTTTAAACCTACACACGCGGGGTACATTTGTGCGCACTACCAGGCGCGCACAAATGTACACCCGATTTTATAACATCTGCGCACAGCCGCACGCATGTTATAAAATCCGGGATCAGCGCATGCAAGGGGGTGCACACTAGTGCACCTTGTGCGCGCCGAGCCCTAGGGGAGCCCCAATGGCTTTCCCAGTTTCCTCCGAGGCTGCTCCGAAATTGAAACGGCCTCGGAGGGAACTTTCCTTCTGCCCCCCACCTTCCCCTCCCTTCCCCTACCTAACCTGCCCCCAGCCCTATCTAAAACCCCCCTAATCTTTGTTTAATAAGTTGCGCCTGCCTCTGGGCAGGCGTAGGTTGCGTGCGCTGGCCGAGCGCCAGCGCGCGATCCCCCGGCACAGCCACTGTGCCGGAGGCCTCGGTCTTCATTGCTAGAAATGATATTCAAAGGTAATGATTCTGTACAAATGAAACAAATCTCAATGAACCTGGAAGATGTACTAGGGCATATTGACAAATTAAAGAGTAGCAAATCATCTGGACCAGATGGTATAAGTCCCAGAGTGCGGAAAGAACTGAAAAATGAAATTGTGGACCTGCTATTAGTAATTTGTAAACTATCATTAAAAATTGTCTATGATACATGTAGACTAGAAGATGCCAATGTAACACCAGTTTTTAAAAAGGGCTCAAGGGGTGATCCAGGAAACTCTAGACCACCGAGTCTGACATCTCTGCCAGGCAAAATGGTAGAAACTATCATAAAGAATAGAATTGCTGAACATATAGATAGGCATAGTTTAATGGGTCAAAGCCAACATGAATTTAGCCAATGGAAGTTTTGCCTCACCAATCTGCTACATTTTTTTGAAGACGTAAATAAACATGTGGATAAAGGTGAGCCAGTTGATATAGTGTATCTGGATTTCCAGAAAGCATTTGACAAAGTCCCTCAAGAGATATTTCTTAGGAAATTAAAAGTCATGGGATAGGGGGCCGTGTCCTATTGTGGATTGCGAATTGGTTAAAAGATAGAAAACAGAGAGTAGGGCAAAATGGTAAATTTTTTCAGTGAAGAAAGGTGAATAATGGAGTGCCCCAGGGATCTGTTTTAGGAACACTGGTTTTTAATATAATTATAAATGACCTGGAAATGGAAACAACAAGTGATCAAATTTTCCAATGACACCAAATTATTCAAAGTTGTTAAACCACAAGAGGATTGTGAGAAATTGCAGGAGGACCTTGCAAACGTGGGAGACTGGGCATGCAAATAGCACATGAAATTTAATGTGAACAAGTACAAAGTGATGCACTTAGGGAAGAGTAACCCAAATTAAAGCTACACAATGCAAGGTTCCACTTTAGGCGTCACCATTCAGGAAAGGATCTAGGCAGAATTAGAAAAGGTACATAGAAGGGTGACCAAGATGATAAAGAGGATGGAACAATTCCCCTATGAGGAAAGGCTAAAGAGATTAGAACTCTTCAGCTTGAAGAAGAGATGGCTAAGGGGAGATATGATAGAGGTCTATAAAATAATAAGTGAAGTAGAACTAGTAAATGTTAATCAGTTGTTTACTCTTTCTTTCAAAGAGTACAAAGACTAGGGGACACACATTGAAGTTACTAGGTGATACACTTAAAACTAATAAGAGAAAATAGTTTTTTACTCAACACATAATTAAGCACTAGAATTCGTTGCCAGAAGATGTGGCGAAAGCTATTAGTATAGTTGCATTTAAAAAAGGTTTGGACACATTTCTAGAGGAAAAGTCCATAAACCATTATTAAGGTGTACCTGGAGAAATCCACAGCTTTTTCCTGGGATAAATAGCATGGAATCTATCTTCCCCTTTGAATCCTGCCAGGTACTTGTGATCTGGATTGACCATTGTTGGAAGCAGGATAATGGGCCTGATGGACCTTTGATCTGACTCAGTATTTATTTTATTTATTTATTTATTTAAGGTTTTTATATACCGGCAATCATGAGCACATATCTTGCTGGTTTACATGGAACGGGAGTGCATTAAATACAACAACTAGAACTGTGGTGATCGAAGGAGCAGTTACAAATAACAAGGGTAGCAGAACATGGATAAGAAGGAAGAGATAGGAAAGAATAAACGGTTAAACGGTATACAAATAAATTAAATGCTATGTAAAAATGGCATGATTAATGGCTGAATATTTGAAGTCCTTGGTTTGTATGGTGAGTCTTATGTTCTTATGTTAAACCAAGCATACAAAGTTCTCTCTTTTTCATGGCTCAGCTCTCTGGCTTCAGCCCTGTATAAAAATAAGCCTGTCACATGGGGCTAGTTGACATTGCTGAAGTAAGAAGGAGGAGAAAATCTAGACCCTAGAAGAGGAGATAAAAATAAGAAGAGAGACTTCCAGAAGAAAACTGCACACCAAAAGCACACACTTTAAATGTCCAAGGAGGAGATGAATTGGCATCAGAAGGGAAATCTGTTAGCCCTAAATTAGCAGGACACAGCATCTAACCAGTTCCTCTCTAACAACACCCTGTAGTGTCAGGGTGGCAATGGCATGATGACAGCTCTTCATGTTGAAGCCTCAGAATACTTGCAGTGACCTTTGGACAACAATGACAGCAATGGCCATTGTCATTTGCCAGCACAGAAAGTTTAGATGGCTGACAACACCACCCTGTGCCCCATAACTTGCACCACCTTCCTCAGCATCCATGCCATGCATACTACACAGAAGTGGGTGTCTCAGAGGGCCACAGACTAGAGGTGGAAAGGCTGAGAGGGCCATCCAACCTTGGGTGGTAAGAGCCTGCTACATGTCCATCCCTCCTCGATCCCACTTGACGCCTTTTGATAGGGACTTGCAGCTTAAGTGCTGCAAACTTTTCTTTTCTATAACACCTGTTTTGCAGGCTGATCTTACTATCTGACACCACAACATTTCAGCACAATCATGGTGCTGGATTGAAACTTATGGGAAGGGCCTTTATTTGAAATAGAATATTGTAGGCCCAATATTTAAAGTTATCTGGGTATGTAACTTAGCTGGATATAACTTGTGCAGCTAAGTTACATGGGATATTCAGTGGCACGGCTAAAACTTAGGGGCTTAAATTTAAGCCTGCTATTCATTTGCTTAGATTTAGAGTATTAAGATAGCTGCCTAGAGTTAAAAATCAATGCTAAGCACCTAACTTTTTTCCCCTACCCTAACTCTTCCCCCATAGCCACCCATTCTGAAGGATACTAAAGTTTTGTATTTGACCCACTCAGCCATTTAAGTGGCACTGTCTGAATATTAGCATGCAAAAACGAAAGTGAATTCAGTGTCTCACACAAATTCTTTTCAGTGAGGTATTTAAGACAGGGAGAACATCTAGTAGTTTCCTGCTTTCTATAGATTGAGACTCAACCAATCCAATTCAAGAAGCAATCCAATTAAGTCTAATGTAAAAGGCAAAGCAAGAGTCAGGCCAACTAGTCATATAGCCTTTGTTCAAACTATTAATTAACCTGTCACAATATTGAGCTGTAAATTGTGATTTCATCATTTAGGGGGCGATAATGAAACTGCCCCGCAGTGGAGCAAATGTCTCAGTACTTTTCGCCCAGGGCCCCAGAGCTGCACCAATAATCGAAGAAAAATTGCACATTTAATTTTGCTTTATTACCACAGGAATAAAATGCTCACAATATTAAAAGCTACTCTTTGTGCAGACAACATTTTAAAGGAAAATAAAGAGCATAGATTTGAAAATGCAATCAGTGCAAGCTATTTTCCCTCTACTGACCTAAACATGTCTTCAAGAATGCCTCTTGTCAGTGTAGGTGGAACAATGTGCATAGTTTTGCCTGCATTGAGGATAGGTGATTTTCAAAAAGCCGATTTAAGTGGTTAAATAAAAAAAAAAAAGTTTTACCTGTGGAAATCAGCTTTCAAAATTGCCCTGTCAGCAAGCATTTCCAACATAGGGGTGAATTTTCAAACCTGTGCGTGGGCGTATTTGTGCGCGCTCTACCCGGCACGCACACATGTACGTCTGATTTTATAACATGCACGAGTAGGCGTGCGCATATGTTATAAAATCGGGGGTCGATGCGCGCAAGGAGGTGCACACTAGTGCACTTGTGCGTGCCGATGCCCGCAGGCTTCCCCCGTTCCTCCTAGCCTGACCTTCCCCCACCCCTTCCCCTAACCTTCTCCCCCAGCCCTACTCTAACCTCCCCTGACCTTTGTCAAACCTTTTGCGCCTGCCCAGAGGCAGGCGCAGGTTGCGCGCGCCGGCAGCCTGTCGGCACGCGATCCTCCAACACAGCAGCAAATGGCCACTGTGTCGGAGGCCTCCAACCCCGCCCCGCCCCTTTAGTAAAGCCCTGGCACTTAGATGCGTCCCGGGGCTTTACGCACATTGCCAGGCCTTTATAAAATAGGCCCGGCACACAGAAGCCCCCCTATGCGTGTAAATCCTCTGAAAACCCGGCCCATAGAGTATAATAAAAATATTCAATAATTTGCGTTATTAAAAAATTATTTTCACATCAAAGAACCATAAGAACATAAGATGATGACGTGTACGTACAGCAAGGTAATCTCTCTCGCAGTTTCTATGACCCTCTAGATGGAACTGTATAAACTGGATTTCCAATAAACTGCCAGCTGATGCCTTTAGCAGCCAATAGCACTCGGAGTTGTGGTAATATGGCATAGGGTAATTTGGAGACGAGAAGCTGCCCGACGCCGTTGTAAGGGTTCCTCCACAACCTGAGAATAAAATGAAATAATGATCAAACATATTAAATAGGGTCATTTTCAAAGGGAAAATGTAAATGTAAACATAATGTACTACTGTAGCAATTTTCAAAAGCCCATTTACCCATGTTAAGTGCATTTAATGCAGGTAAAATGAAATCTATTCACAATTCAATAGCATATATTGTAGCAATTTTTGGAACTTGCTACAAAATATGCTATTGAATTGTCAACAGGCGTTATCCATATTAAGTGCACTTAATGTGGGTAAATGGATTTTTGAAAATTGCTACGATTGTTACATTTTTCTTTGAAAATTACCCTGTAAATTTGCAGTGCCTCCTACTCACTGCAAAGTTTTATTTTCATGAATGGAGATGGGAAATGAATACGTTTACCACAATTCATTGTTTTAATATGGACTGGAAAAGATATAAACAGAACCTGAACAAAATTTGGGGGGGGGGGGGGGGCGTGGGGAGGGGAGAACAAGCCACAGCATCTCCCATTTATTCTGTTTCGAGAGGTTGAACTGGATTCCATTTCACAAGCTCAGAATTTCACAAGGGATTGAGGATTCACTAAAAAGGGACCGAGAGATGCAATGGCCTGTTGCCCAGGCTACTGTTGTAGTCTAGTAGTTTATTAACTGGTGATGCTTTTTCAATTCCCATCCTTCTCTCAGCCTCCTACATGTGGTGGAAAAAGAGAGAGAGAGAGAAAGAGGAAGCACAAAAATGTGATAATTTCATAACTAAATGGTTCAGGTTTCTCCCTTACTTTCTCTGACAGTTATAGTGAAAATTCAAAATTCCCCTGCTGGCTACACCATGAATCAGTCTTTCAGTGTCTTCTCTTTGCCAATGAAGAGATTATCTGTTTCTCATCAACCCTCTCCTTTCAGGCCTGAGTGTATCATCTCCATGCTATGCCCAAATCATACCTGTGCCCTGACAGACGGAAGAGTCAGACTTGGATCTAATGTGCACCGGAGAACAGACTTGCTGACAAGACACAGCTAAATGAATGGCATGGACGCTTGCTGGCACTGCAGCTGGCATGTGGTTATCAGATTTTACCTGTGGATGTGCCATCCCAGTGAGCCAGAAATCCAGTCGTTGTGATAGAAGAATCACTTTTAAATTTTATCCATAATGTATTACTGTGGGACACAATAAGTGGAGGTGCTGTCCTGCCACAGTATTTACCAAGAAATGGCGATGTGTGATAGCCTCCATCTCTATAAGAAAGCAAGCAGTTTGAAAGCAATATAACTAAATTTTTTTTTTTTAGTTAACTATTTCTTAATAACAGATTGCAAAAAGAACAAAAGAATATTTTGTAATGCCCAAAAGACCAAAAGATTGCTCAAGGCAATCTGCTGCCTGAGGTGAGGGATGAAATGGTGCCCCCCCCCCCCCCAAATGGCACGGAGCAGGTGAAATCACCAGGGGGAAGGCAATGGAGGGTGAAGCGACTTTCCCAAAGTCACAAGGAATGGCAATAGGATTTGAACCTTGGCTTCCCTTGTTTGCAGCCCAGTGCTCTAACCACTCAGCTTTGGGGCCGTTATTTTTTTGTTCTCAATCATCGGCGTCCACACAAGGGTGCGCCGGAGAAATGTTTAATGGGGTGGGGCCGCCCCACCTCCTGAGTCTAGAAATAGGACTCCTCCATTCCCTAATTACCTGCTTCCCACCCTTCTCCAGGATCTGCCCCCTGGGGGTGTGAGAGGTTGGTGAATGGTGAGGGTCTGTGTGTGTGTGTGACACACTCTCTCTTAGGGCCGATACAGCCTTTCATTCCCCCTTCCCTCCCCTTCCCACACAATTAAAAATTATGCATTCTTTTCCATTTTAAAATGTATTAAGTTCCCCAACCTAAAAGGCAGATTGCAGATGGAAAAAAAGTACAATCTTCTGAAGTAAAAATATCACTTATTTATTTATTTTTTGTTTTTATATACCGGAAGTTCCTGTATAAAATACATATCACTCCGGTTCACAGGTAACTGAAATAACTACCGCCGTGTGGCGGTTTACATGGAACATATCAAACGATTTACATAGAACATATCAAACGATTGCTTTATAATAAGTAGAAAAAACAAACTAAGTTCACCTATGAAACATATAAATAAGGCCAATAATAAATAGTGTAAAATAAACATTGCATTAATGCTATAGGACAGTGGGTTGATTATATATATATATATTATATATATAATATATATATATATATTATATATATTATATACTTACAACAACATATACATTATATAGGCATACACTGCAAAAAAATAATAGTAATAATAGTTTAATAGACTTAATAAACTACTTTTCTCATAATAATCAAGGTGGTTTACTGGATCTCATATGGTATTAGGCCTATGGTAAAGTGCACTGGGTGTGGACTTGGCTCACAGAAAGCCAGGAATAAACTGAACTACAATTCCAATATAGTAACCCTTCCATAATATAATTGCCAGCACTCAACCTATGAAAAAGCCATATTGCAAATATTACATCAGGCCCTAAACACCAATACACCTCCTATTAGGAAAACAGATTCAAGCCAGGTTGTTATAAATCCCTACACAGAAACTACATGCTAGCAGAATATCTAAACTAAGTCACGCATGCAGAACATAGTCTCTCACCAAATACAGAATAAAGAGATCATGAAATATAAATTGAAACGTGCAGACAAAAACTGAACTGGAAATCACAAGAAGCCAAACTCTGTAAGCTATGCAAACACAACCAAGAAATATAAAACATTAAACATACCAATACAAAGAATGTTAAATCTGCTGATAAATTCAGCCAATTAAAAACACGTATAAAAATGTTTAAAATATTAGCAAACACTAATAAAATATTTCAAAACAATAATTACATCACATCCAATAATTAAAACTAACAAAGATAAAAAAAAAAAAAATCTCCCACTCGCCATACCTGGGAACTTTAGATTTCCAGTCCTCCTGAGATCGTTCTAGATTGGAGGAGGATGCATAAACATTAACCTCTCTCACACACCTATATACAGATACTCTCACATGTGCACACACACACACTCTTCCTCAAAGACACACACACACACATATAGGCACTCTCTCTCATCAGGGCCGGCGCTAGTTTTTTGCTGCCCTGTGTGAAAAATTATTGTGCTTTCCCTCCCCCCCCTCCCAGATTCATTCAGTGCCTGTCCTGCGCCTATCAAATAAAGCCCAGCATCGTCCTGCAATCTGTATTTTTAAAAATTTACAAGCCATCCGCCCAGAACCCATAGACAAGAAAGTATATTAGGTACCCTAGGCAAACCTTACAGTCTTGCAAACCCCCCCCCCCCCCCCAACACACACACACACAATTAAATTATACATTTATAACAAATTTTACATGAAAAAGAACATTCAAGAGAACAGTCTTCTGAGGTAAAAATATCACATGCAACATGCATATTATATTTACATGCACTCCTGTGTGCCAACCAGAAAACACTGCAAAATTGACACTTGGAGCTCCTATGGAATTGACTTTTTGTAATGCATATTGGATGTGAGCTTGGCCCTTAGAAAGCCATGAACAAATAGAATTACCATTACAATATAGTAAATAGGGATGTGAATCGGGCTTCGGACGATTGAAAATATCGCCGATATTTTCAAAATCGTCAGAAATCGGGGGCTCCCCCGAAACGATAGGAAAACACCACGATATTGATCGTGGGGGTTCTCTTATCATTTTGGGGGAGGGCGTGAAAAACGGCACACAAAAATAACCCCTAAACCCACCCCGACCCTTTAAAACTAAACCCTTTGCTTCCCTCACCCTCCCGACCCCCAAAAAACCTTTTACAGGCACCTGGTGGTCCAGTGGGGGTCCCCTCCAACACCCCCGAACATTTGAAATTTGTTGAAGGTGCCTCGGGGCTGGGGAAAGGTCAGGTTGGCACCGTGTTGAAAAATGGCATCAATCTGACAGGATGCTAGGGTGCGCTCTGCACCCAATGAGGGACCTTCAACAAATTTCAAAGGTTTGGGAGGTGTGGGAGAAGAGTTGAGGCTTTTTGAATTTCTCCCAGAGAAACTTCTTGTTGAGCAGCCGTAAGTCCAGGATCAGTCACAATCCTCTGACTTCCTGGGGATAAGAAAGTGTCTCGAGTAGAAACACAGGAAGCACATTTAAGACTAATCGGAGAAAATTCTTTTTCACTCAACGCACAATAAATCTCTGGATTTTGTTGCCAGAGGATGTGGTTAGTGCAGTTAGTGTAGCTGGGTTCAAAAAAGGTTTGGATAAGTTCTTGGAAGAGAAGTCCATTAACGGCTATTAATCAAGTTTACTTAGGGAATAGTCACTGCTATTAATTGCATCAGTAGCATGGGATCTTCTAGGTGTTTGGGTAATTGCCAGGTTCTTGTGGCCTGGTTTGGCCTCTGTTGGAAACAGGATGCTGGGCTTGATGGACCCTTGGTCTGACCCAGCATGGCAATTTCTTATGTTCTTATGTTCTTAAGCCCAACTTTTAAAACTATCCATTTGCGAGTGTATAGTAAATTGTCACTGAAAGAGTAACATAAGTATTTTATAAACCTTGCGTCAGGAGCTGAACAGTTTATAAAATACTGCATATTTCTACTCTAAAACTAAACATGTATGTTTCAGTATACACGAATATTTACTATGAAGGAAAATGCATACTTTCTCTACTCCTTTTAGAAATATATGATTGTATATTTTATGCGCAAAATAATCAAGACACCGCACGAATAAACACCCAGGATTACAATCAGAGGGTGGTATTTACTACATTCAAAAAAAAAACTTAAAACAGCCAAGCCTTCCCAGTCACTTAATTCTCCCTCACTTCAGCCTGACTCTTTCAAGCTGACACTCCGTTCTTACTCCACAGTCCAGTGCATTGTTTCGATTGTTTCTCTCATTTATCATCGCATTTGTTTAGAGATGACATTTTAGGTTATGGTATGGTATGGTATGTTATGACCCGTTCCACAGTTAATTGTCACTCTTGTTCTGTGTATCGCCCTTGAGCGAAATTTGCAGTTACATTGTAAACCGATGTGATTTGTATCTTTTTACAGGAACGTCGGTATAAAAAAGTTATAAATAAATAAAAATAAATATATACCATTTTGAAAATACTCACAAACTTGGAATCACCAGTTTACTTAATCCATCTCTCTGAACCCTCACCAATTCTCCCAGTCCTCCCACCCAAAAACTGAGGTTAATAAGCAAGACCAATTTTACAATCACAAGTCAGCAGGTGCAATAGTGTATGAATAAGTTTGGCAATGTACACTTATATTTTATTTATATTTATTTATTTTATGAGTATTTCTCTTATACAATAGTTACTACCACGTATACTTCTGAATCCTGCCTCAGAATGCTCCTAGACTGCCTCTATTTTTCCCAGGTAAAATGTTCGTGTGAAACAAAAATACATATACTCTAAATATTTATAAAATATAATATATATGAGCATACATGCTACTTATGCACATATGTACTATTTTTATGTACAAAACGCCTTTGAACATTCTTCTTTAATGCACTTACCTAATTTCTACGTAGTCTGCACAATCTGTATACCATTTAGGCTCCAATACAAACTCAGTAAAATTTAGCTGAATTTGTTTGTTGGTTCCTACTGTGATCCTGTAAATGCACTCATGATTATTGGGGTAGTTGCTGGGATGGTTTGGGGATGTAAACACACCAGAGGGCTCTGTAAATTCTTCATCACATGCTGTCAAGCAAAAAACAAACAAACAGATGCATTTATTGATTTAATGATATGACTCTTTTTAGGAATATTCTCATTAACAGTACAAGAAATTGCGAGCAGTATTATCCAAATTCCCAGTATAATATAGTTTTGTATAGTGTTTTTCCTTAAAACTGAATGCAAAAACAATTTAGATACAGAATAAAGGACTGAATCCATTAAAAATGATTTGGAAAACAGAACTACTAATAGCTAACAATAGATGGGAACATACAGGTTGACTCAATGGGTATCAATGAATATCTGTGTCTTGAAATAAGAACATAAGAAATTCCATGCTGGGTCAGACCATGGGCCATCGAGCCCAGCATTCTGTCTCCAACATAGGCCAGTCCAGGCCACAAGTACCAGTCAGATCCCCAATAGTTGATTTACTTCTTGTATCATAGTCCCATGGATAACCCATAGGCAGGTATTTGTAACCCTAGGGTAGGCCCACCTAGTAACTGGAGGTGGGGATTAGGTAAGTGTGTAGGGGGTTAGGGGCCACTTTGACATGCTATGTGACACCTACGAACAGAACAGTGGTCTCTTGTGAAGATTTGCTGGCCTTCGGAGTGAGGAAACTCACTCCAAGATGAGATTTGGGCAATGTTCTCTCAACCTAGCTTGATGTTACCCAGGTGTAGTTAAAATCTGCGTTATGGCTGTGTGATAGCTCTTCGCAGACAGGCTAGCCCAGCCCACTCTCCGCCCCTAACTCCTCCTATTTTTAGAATTTGCATCGCACCATACGATATGGTGCGATCGCATGCGGTAAACACTTTTTCGCATGCGTTAAAGGCCTATCGCATGCGAAAACGGGGCTTTTCGCATGCGATAAGCCCTTAACGCATGTGAAAACGCCTTACCACATTTTGAAAAATGACCCCCTATATTAGTTGCCTTGATCATGTCCACTGGCAACAGATTCCACATCTTGATTGCGTGCCAAGTGAAAAAAATACTTCCTACACTTTGCTTTAAATCTGCCAGTTGCTAGATTCATGGTGTGACCCCTAGTCCTAGTGTTTTTGAAATGGTAAATAACTGTTCTCTATTTACCCATTCCACCCAACTCATGTTTAAATAAATTTCAATTATATCCTCTCTCAGTCATCTTTTCTGCAAGCTAAAGAACCCTAATCTGTTTATCCTTTCACCATAAGAGAGCTTTTTCATCTCCTTTAGCTTTTTTGTAACTTTCTCTGTGCTTTTTCTTTGTCCACTATATATATTTTTGAGATGGGGTAATCAGAACTGCACACAATATTGAAGGTGTAGTAGCACCATGAATCTATAGAAAGGCATTATGATATTCTCAGTTTTGTTTTCTTTTCCTTTTCAAATAATTCCTAATATTCTATTTGCCTTTCTGGCCACTGCCACACAACTGAACCAAAGATTTCAAGATATTGTCCATAAGGACTCTGAGGTACTTTTCCTATGGAGTGACCCCTAACACGGAACCCGGCATTTTCTACTTGTAGTTGGATTATTCCTTCCATTCATTCCTTTGCACTTGTCCACATTAAATTGCATTTCACATTTACAAGCCCAGTCTCCTACTTATGCAGTTCTTCACAATCTGCTGCTATTGGAACGACTCAAAATAATTTTATGTCATCTGCAAATTTGGTACCTCACTCATCATTATTTTCTCTGGATCATGTATGAATATGTCAAATAGCAGCGGTCCCAATAAACTAATAGGAGAGGTCTCTATTCACTATCACTAATGACTTTTTCTTGATTCAGAAAACTGACCATTTAGTCCTACTCTCTTTTTCCTGTCGTTTATCCAGTTACCAATCCACCATTTCCTAAGGTGGTTCTCATGAAGGACTTTATCAAATGCCTTCTGAAAATCCAAATACAGTATATCAACCAGCTCACCTTTATCTACATATTTACGCCTTCAAAAATCTAGTAAATTGATAAGGAAAGACTTCCCTTTGCAAAACCCACGTTGACTCTCCCCCATTAAACCATGTCAATTTATGTGGTCAGTAATTTAGTTTTAAGAAAAGCTTTGACCATTTCGCCTGGCTCCAATGTCAGGCTCACCAATCTATACATCAGGCGCACTGGCCTATCTGAAATTCTGAGAAGTTAAATACAGAGAGCCAAAAAGCATTAGTAACATCACAAACAGATGGTTCTGTGAGATTGTGACCAGGAAAACAATTGGACAGAGAACAGAATGTCCCATTGCAGATGAAATTTAGGGGTACAGATTTTTTTAAACTTTCATTTCAACTCTTACAATTATAACTAGGGAAAAGTGCTGGTCTATAACAACCTGCGCATGTGTATGTATGTGTTCATGTGCCTGTGTATGTGAGTGCCTCTGCCTATGTGTATGTTTGCCAATGCCTGTAAGTATATATGTTTGGTTGGTGGGGGGGGGGGGGGCTGTGTGGGTGTCTGTCCCTTTGTGTATATGGGTGTCAGTGTGTGTATATTTCTGCCTCTGTGTGTGTTTTTGTCTCTGCTTGTATCTGTTCCAGCCTTTGCATGTGCTAGTATGTGTTTGTGTGTGTGCTTTTGCACGTGAGAGCCAATGTGTGTACATGTACGAGGCAGTGTGTGCTTTTGCAAGCTTGTGTGCTTCTGCATACTTATGAGTGTGTGCCTATGTCCCTATGTGTGGAAGCATGAGAGACAGGATTTCTTAGACAGAGCATATTAGCTAACAGTACCAGGCATTGCTCGGGTTGTTTGTCAATAATAACCTTTGTGTGTGTGTACCTGTGTGTATGTGGGTGCTTCTATGTTGATGTGTGCATTTGGGGGACCTTTTGTGTGTGTGTCTGTGTGTGGGTGGATGCCTGTGTGAGTGTATGTTTACCTGTGTGTGATTCTGTGTTAAGTGTGTACCTGTGCCTGTATATTTCTGTTTGTGCGGAAGTCTGAAATAATCTACTCTGTCTGTGCGGAAGTCTGAAAGACTTCCGCACAGACAGAGTAGATTGTCTTTGCACCATGTACTTTCTACTGTTCTGAGCACCACTTCGTGGCCAAACATAGATATGACAGTGTGACAGACTGACTGACATAACATAAGCCTTTTATATATATATATATAGAGAGAGAGAGAGAGAGAGAGAAAGAGAGAGAGAGAGAGAGAAGAGAAATATTAGCAGGCTTGCACATTTGAAAATCATATTTGGATAAAAGTCAGAACAGATTTTGTCAGAAAATTTCATCAAGGGATTTGGAGAGATACGGCTTTAGCTATCAGGAAGACAGAGATAGAGGAAATATAAAACTATGAAAGGGTTTAAATAGCAGATTAAACTACAGAGTTGGAAGTAGGTTTGGTGATTTTTTAGCAAAATAAATTCATGAAGAGAATACTTGAAAATGATTATGGGATCAGCGGAAAAAGTTAAATTTTAGTTAAAATAAGGTTGTCCTGAGGGAGGGAAAACTGCTGTTCCTAACATTAACTATATGATAAAGGTCAGTGCAAGAGGCCAGCTTGAAAAGCATAGGGGTCAGGAATGGAAATAATGCTGGCAGATGCAGGATTATCAACGGAGAGACTGAAATTAACACAAGAAGGACATTTCAAGAGGCAACACCAAACAGGGTGAAGTAATCAATCACTAGCGAGAAGGTACATTTATTTTTTTTTATATTCCACTTTTTGACACTTCAAAGATGATTACATTTAGGTACTGTAGATATTTCTCTATTACCAGAGGGCTTACAATCAGGGGTGGTAACTTTAAAACGAGTGAGTGGAGGCCATTTCATGTGTGTATGGGCTCACGAGCACTCATACTCAGCAATTTTAAATTGTGCATGCGATTGCGCATGTATGATTTTAAATACACCTATCATGCGTATGTGTGCTCCTAATTTTAAGCAGTTCCCCCACTAGTTCTTCAGCCTGCAGTGCCCCCAGTTGACTCACCCAATCATTTTAGGCTTAAACCGATATATTATTTATGCAGACTTATACCTCATCAAGAGCTGAAGTAAACATGCTTGGCTAACAACCCGCTGAGCGCTAAGGCTGTCAGATTTAAAATTCAGATTTATGTGCATAAATTTTGGTGCTGCCTCAAAATGCTCCTGACATTCCCCAACTCCTTTTTTTTTTTTTTTTTTTTTTTACATGTGTGCATGCATATAACCCCATAATTTGGAGCTTTTAAAATATGTATTGCTAATGTGCCACCCAGATACTTGTGTATATGGGCCTTTTAACGCAAGCAATGTTTTTAAGATTCCCCCCCAAGTTTTTACCTGAGGCAATGGAAGGTGAAGTGACTTACTCAAGGTCATAAGGAGTGGTTGGGGCATTTGAACCTTGGCTTCCTTGGTTCATTGCCCATTGCTCTAACCACGAGGATACTTCTTCACAAGAAAACAATTTTATATTCTTACAATGCAGGCAGTTCAAAGAGTGAGATTTAGTGTGGAAGTAGAGGGAACCACTGTGATTTGAAGTTTTAGTAACTAACCATCCCACTGATATCATGAATAAGACTTAATATGGCATGTGCCGATGAGAAGGATGTGGTTTAAATGTCATATTACAAGTTCACCATTATTCATATTCAGCATGGAAATGATTATGTAGGAAAAGGAGGGAGCAAAATAATTCAATGAAGCATTACAAGAAGCACCCCCTATATGTAGATGCTGGCAGTGATCTGAGAAGGATAATACTGAGTGACTTCTGTTTTCCTGCCACATAGGTGATGGATAGCTGGAGCTCAGGAAATAGGTGGAAGAGTTATAAGTGTTCATGGTACCAAAACTCCGGCAAGCCAAAAATGTGAATATTGTTGCACCTGATCCTATTTTCTAAATTGTCATATTTTGCTTCTAACACTTTAGTTTTCCTCTCCAAAGCCTCAATTTTTTTGTCCATAGGAGGTGAGCAGATCCTTCAAATCAGAGACTGAGACCCATGCTGTTTAGTATCTCTTCCTGTTCTTTTACAGATGAAACCAATTAAGCCACTTTCTCCACTACGATTTTTGAGCTGGCATTGTCACAGATGTGAGCCCTTTGGCTGTGGCATGGTTGACACAGCCTAGTAGGCAAACTGGCAGTAACACCCTTACAGAAATTGGAACTGGACCTTCACACCTATACCAGCCCCGTTCCCTGTGGGTTGAGTCTTTGGGTTTCAGGGGATGGCAGGGCTTAGGCGAGTGTCCCTTGAAGAGTGGTATGAGAGAGTCCATGAGTGTGCAATGGTCAGGGCAGGCATGAGTAGGTGGAATCTGGGTCCAGGCCAAGTGTCAGGGCAGGCAGGCAGGCAACAATATCTGAGTCGATGCATCAGTAGCAGGTAGCAGGCAAGACTGTAGTCTGGGTCTATAGCAAAAGTCAGTACCAGGCGGTAGGCAGGAGGAACAAGACAAGATGGACACAGAGGACCATGACAAGGGTGGACCGGAGCAGGGCTGAGGAAGGCAGGGCAGGAAGAAGCAGAGCAGAGGGAACATGGCAGTAAGACAAGGGAAGACAAAACAAGGAGAGACAAAGGAGCAAGACAAGGCTAGAAAGCAACAAGCACTGCAGGCTAGGCAGGAGACCTGTTACTGAGGCAATGTGTTGGTAGTGTGGTTGAGTTTAAATACCCAGCTGCATGACATCATCAGTAAGCACCAGCCATCTGTTTCTCCGCCGATGATACCAAAATCTGTAACTGGTTGGACATGCAGGAAGGAGTGGAAAACATGAGGAGGGATCTAGCGAAGCATGGTCTGGCAGATAATATTTAATGCTAAAAAATGCAGAAGCAAGAACCCAAGGGAAAGTTACAGTATTGGAGGTGAAATTCTTCTTAGCACAAAGGAAGAGTGGGATCTGGGGGTAATTGTATTTGATGTTCTTAAGGTGGCCAAACAGGTGGATAAACGACAGTAAAAGCTAGAAAGATGCTTGGTTGCATAGGGAGAGGAATAGTCAGCATAGATCCCTGGCGAGACCTCATTTGGAATATTGTGTACAATTCTGGAGACCACACCTTCAAAAGGATATAAACAGGATGGAGCTGTCCAGAGAATGGCTACTAAAATGGTTAGTGATCTTTGTTCTAAAGCATATGGGGATAGTCTTAAAGATCTAAACAAAAATACTCTAGAGGAAAAGGAAGATAGGGGAGATATGATAGAGACTTTCAAATATCTCAAAGGTGAGCCTTTTTCAGTGGAAAGGAGGCTCTAGAATGATGGGTCATGAGATGAGGCTAATCTGGAACAGCTTCCCAGTGGAAGTGGTAGAGACAAAAACAACATCTGAATTAAAGAAAGCATGTAATAAATACAGGGGATCTCTAAGGAAGTGATGAGAATTATAATGCTAAATTAATTGGCGGATGGGCAGATTGGTTGGGCCATATGGCCTTTTTCTGCCATCATGTTTCTTTGTTTCTATATTTTGTAAATCTAGGTGTGCCATATGCGTGCTTAGGGAAGCCCAGGGACAGAGCAGTATGCGGTGTCTCACTCTTGTTCGCAATATCAGAGGCCTTTGAGGGTAAGTGTGGTCGGTCGCAGAGCCTTCCCACAGCCAGCCAAACATTACATGATCAGTATTCTTGAAGGTTTTATCTAAGAAGCTGTCTAGATAGCTCGTGATCTGGTCTGTTAATGGGCATTATGCTGTCCTCCTAATAAGAAGTGGAATCTTCAGCCACACTTGATGTCTCTCTGTCACTGGTAAGCTTTTCTCCTAATTTATTTGTCTTCTCTACCTTATCAGCCTACATTTTGGTTATGGACCATTTAAGAGGGTCTTTAGTTGACATTATAAGATTACTCAGCAAGTTAAGTACATAAAGCCACACTAGTGAACAGCTTCTAGTTTCAGAGCATCAAGTGTTTCCATGGGTACATTTTTGAGACCAGTAATATCAAGTATTGCATCTTATGTTCATGACTCACCAGACTTGATTGTTTATTAGGAGTTTTGCATTGATTTCAATCCAGATTGGTTGTTAGTGATTTTGGACATTACTTCTTTATAAAGAAATAATCCTTAATAAGAAACCAAAACAATGGATTTGGAAACTCCATGAGTATATAATTTCATGTTAGAACATTTAACCTTCCTGGGAGCAATAATTGAGCCTTATTTTTTTCAGGAACAGATTTTCCAACAAGAGAAGGAAACAGCCATGGGGGCAACAATGGCTCCCTCACTAGCCTTTTCATATGTGGCCGATTTTGAAACAAAACATGTATATATTTCCCCATATTGGTCTTACGTTCATATATGGAAACGGTTTATTGATGACATCTTTATTGTATAGACAGTCTTAGATGACTGTTTCTTTGATTTCTTTACAATGGTTAAATTTGCACAATCCACACTGGCAATTTACTACACATGTAAATCATAATGAAATATTCTTTGTGGATATTCTAGTTAGTTATAATGCTGGAAGAATTAAAAACTATATTTTAAAAAATCGACTGATCCTAATAATCTTTTACTTTATCAGAGTCATCATCACAAATCTTTAAGAGATAATATTCCAGTAGGCCAATTCTCATGGTTAAGGCATTTGTGTTCTTCTGTGAATGATTTCAAAAAAGCAGCACAAGAAACAAATTTGAGGTTTGTGAAACATGGCTGTCCAAGAAAGATATTGTGGCAAGCGTATAAAAAGGCATTGGGGCGGATTTTAAGAGCCCTGCTCGCCTAAATCCGCCTAAATCCGGGCGGATTTAGGCGAGCAGGGCCCTGCGCGCCGGTGCACCTATTTTACATAGGCCTACCGGCGCGCGCAGAGCCCCGGGACTCGCGTAAGTCCCGGGGTTTTCAGAGGGGGGTGTGTCGGGGGCGTGTCGGAGGGTGGGCTCGATCCGCGCAGCGTTTTCAGGGCGTGTCGGGAGCGTTTCGGGGGCGGGCCCGGGGGCGTGGTTACGGCCCAGGGCTGACGGGGGGCGTGGCCGCGACCTCCGGACCCGCCCCCAGGTTGCATCCCGGCGCGCTAGCGGCCCGCTGGCGTGCGGGGATTTACGTCTCCCTCCGGGAGGCGTAAATCCCCCAACAAAGGTTAGGGGGGGGTTTAGACAGGGCCGGGCAGGTGGGTTAGGTAGGGGAAGGGAGGGGAAGGTGAGGGGAGGGAATGGAGGTAGGCTGCGCGGCTCGGCGCGCGCCGTCTATACAGAATCGATAGCCTTGCGCGCGCCGATCCCGGATTTTAGCGGATACGCGCGGATCTACTAAAATCCAGTGTACTTTTGTTTGCGCCTGATGCGCCAACAAAAGTACGCCAAATCGCGCTATTTGAAAATCTACCCCCTAATGTACACAACATGAATGCTTTTTGATTCCACAATCAAGAGACACAAATACGTTTTTGGTATGTCTTTGCACATTTTTCAAAATCACAATTGATAAGACAAAGTATTTTAAATCATTGGCACATTTTGGAACAATATCCTGTTTTTCAAATGAAACATCTTTTGCTTTTTGCCATGGCAAAAATTTGCAAGATAAGTTAGTGTCATCTACTTTAGCCCCAGTACAGGATGGCCCATGGAAAAGTAGCCTGCCTCCAATGCAAAGCAATCAATTGTATGATCCCCTTGGGCATTAAAAATGTGCAGTTTGTGATTTATGCTAGAAGTTTCTTATATTTCACATCTTACGTCACTGGAGGAGAGGAGAGGCAGGGGGACATTTAAATATCTGAAATGTAGCAAAAATGCACAAGAAACAAACGTATTCCAATGGAAAGGAAGTTGCTGAACTAGGAGTCCTGACATGAAACTCCAGAGTGGTAGACTTAGGAACAAAATCAGGAAATATTTTTTTACAGAAGGGGTGATGGATGCCAGAGAATGTGATGAAGACAAAAATGGTGATGGAATTTAAGAGAGCATGAGATAAACATATTAGGCATGTGCATTTGTTTTATTCGTTTAATTCGTTTTATATGTTTCCCATTACATGTCAATTAGATGTGCATTCGTTTCATATGTTTCATATTACATGCTTGTATAGGAAACGTATGAAATGAATGCACATCCCTAAAACATATAGGATCCCTAGAGGCAAGACGACAGACTTGAAGCACTATGGTAATATGTGGTAACTTTTCTGAATGTGGGTAATCTGCATGGAGCAGCAGTTATAACACTGAACAATAAGATGAGAAAGTAACTTGTATGGAGTGGCAGTTACAGCCCTAAATATCTTGCTGCAGACTGGATAGATAGACTATTTGGCCTTTATCTGCCATCATTTATCATGTTACTATATCACTCAGCCTTCCCAGCAACTCTATAGTACTCAGTATCCTGGCATTATTTTTATATCAGTTAAAACCAATAGAACAATTTGATGTAAAAATTGAGGCTATTGGGATGTATAGGTTTTAACCAATAATCAGAAGCCCTATCTATATATGCCTGTGAGAGGGCTTTAAGCTAGGTCCTGCATCACTGGAGTATGGCCCTGGAGAAATTCTGGAGAGGGAGTTCCACTGATCTTTGCCTGGAGTTTGGTGTAGATTTGATGATATTGGGTTTTGTGATGCTTTAGTGCAGTCTTTGGACTAGGCAATATTTATTTTATTTATTTATTTGCTTTTCTATACCAATGTTCACCAGAAGTATCACATCGGTTTACAGTGCAACATGGATTTTCTGTTTTATATTTGACATTTTAATTGACATTAACATAGTAACATTGTGACATTTATATTGTGTCATTGAAACATTTGAATAAAGCGTTTAAAGCATTTAACATATAATCTGTGTTGAGTCATTGTGGTATGCTTTCTGGAATAGCCATGTTTTGAGGTCCTTTTTGAATGATTGGGTTGTGGGATTTAGCCTGAGTTGTGGGGGTAGGTTGTTCCATAGTGTTGGGCCTGCAACTGTCAAGGCTCTTGCCCTTGTTGAGGTAAGATGGGCCATTTTTGGTGAGGGTGTGGAGATAAGTCCAGTGTTGGTGGATCGTAGAGATCTCTGGGAAGATTAAAAGTGTAGGGCCGGGCTTTGCCAGTAGAATTTTTCGGTGTATAGTGCTTTGTGGATGAGTGTTAGTGTTTTGTACTGGATTCTTTGTATTATAGGTAGCCAGTGTAGCTTTTTGAGGACTGGTGTGATGTGTTCAGATTTTTTGGTGTTGGAGAGTGAACTTGCTGCAGCATTTTGGAGTATTTACAGTGGTCACAGCATGTTGGATGGGAGGCCCAGGAGTAGGGTGTTGCAGTAGTCAGTTTTGGAGAATAGCAGTGCTTATAGTACTGTTCTGTAGTCTTGGTCGTAGAGAAGTGGCTTGACTTTTTTTTTAGGATTTGTAGTTTGAAGAATCCAGTCTTTATTATTGAGTTTATGTGCTTTTTCATGTTGAGTTCATTGTCTATGATCACTCCGAGGTCTTTGGCTGATGTGGACATTTTTTTGTCTGTTGAAGGAGTTGAGATGCTGTCTTTCAGTGGTGATATTGTCCTGTTGTTAAGGTGAAGAATTTCTGTTTTGTTGTGGTTGAGGTTGAGGGACATTTGAGATAGTAGGTAAGTGATCTACAGGAGGTGGTTGTTCCAGGTTTTGAGTGTGTTTGCGATGGTTTCTTGTATGGGGAGTAGAATCTGAACGTCATCTGCGTATAGGAAATATATGAGAAGATCTGATGCTAGCCTCTCTATTCAACATTGAGCAAGCTGATGTTAGAGAAAGGTCATTATCTTTGGCTGGACCAAAAATTTGCCCCTCGATATCCAAACAGAGTCAAACATAAATAGATTTAAAAAACTGATAAAGACTTGGTTATTTGAACAGGGTTTTATCCAAGCAAGTTAATCCCTAGGTCCAGATTCCTCCCTAAACTAACCTCTACTAACTTTTATTAAACATTGTTAATTAATACTAACTTATTATTAATGTTTTTACCTCAAAAATTAGTAGGAGGCAGTTTTAGTTAAGTTAATTAGTGCCTATTCAACTTTTAGTTTGTATTGGTAATTAGTTTTATTAGATTTTAAGGTATTATTCATTTTGTTTTATAGTTACCGGTAATTGACTAAGTGCATATTTTATTATGTTTTAAATTGAAGAGTGATGACTTATATGTTGTATGTATGCTGAATTTTATTGTATTGTAAACCGACATGAAATCAATATGAATGTCGGTATATAAAATTACCTAAATAAATAAATACCGTATTTTCCGGCGTATAAGACGACTTTTTAACCCAAGAAAATCTTCTCAAAAGTCGGGGGTCATCTTATACGCCGGGTATCGTCATATAGGGCACACCTGCTCTCTGACCAGTTTCTCTCAATCACACACATGCTCTCAATCAAATGCATTCTCTCACTTACACACAGGCTGGCTGGCTGGCTGGCTGCTTTTCTCTCTCTCACTCACTTCCTCTCCCCCGCCCCCCAAGCACAAATAGTAGCTGCAGCCCCCACAGGCCAAGAAAGAAGAATCCCATCGGCTGCGGGAGGCTCATGGTGCTGTCTCCTTTCCCTATTATCAGCTGCTTCGATTGCTCGGGGGCCGATGCTGCTGTCGCCGCTGCTATTTTTTCATGCGGCACGGCTTTCTCCTTCCCGCGCACCGCACTGCCGTTGCCGCTGGGCTATCAGCACGTTCAAGCCCAGCGGGAATGGCAACGGTGCAAAAAAAAAAAAAAAGCTGTGACATCCGCGGCTGGCCTTTTCTTCTTCCCGCCCCCCCCCCCCCCCCTTTGAACCAGAACAGGAAGTGATGCGCGGGAAGAAAGAGCCGTGCCACGTGAAAAAATAGCAGCGGTGACAGCAGCATCGGCCCCCGAGCAGTCGAAGGAGCTGGTAATCGGGAAAGGAGACAGCAGCATGAGCCTCCCGCGGCCGATGGGTTTCTTCTTTCTTGGCCTGTGGGGGCTGGAGGAGGAAGCTGCTGCAGCTACTATTTGTGCTTGGGGGGGGGGGAGTGGAGTGGAAGTGAGTGAGAGAGAGAGAGAGAGAGAGAGAGAGAGAGAGAAGCAGCCAGCCTGTGTGTAAGTGAGAGAATGCATTTGATTGAGAGCATGTGTGTGAGTGAGAGAAACTGGTCAGCGAGCTCATGTGTGTGTATATGTGAGAGACAATGAAAGTGACTGCTCAGAGAGATGACTGATGTGTATGTCAGTGTGTGAGAGAGAGAAAAAGCATGGTCGTGAGAAATCTGGGTATGTGAGAAAGCATGGGAGTAAGAAGCCTGATTATGTGAGAGAGAGCATGGGAGCGGGAGGGCTGTGTGTGTGTGTGTGTGCGTGCATGAGAGAGAGACTGGTTGATAAGGTGACGGTGTGTGTGAGAGAAAGAGACTGGTGTGTGTGAATGTGAGAGAAAGAATGTGATTCAGGGAATGAGAAGCCTGTGCACGTGGAGAGCAAGCATGGAAATGAGAGAGAGACTGGTGTGTGTGTGTGTGTGTGAGACAGAGAAAGTGATTATGAGAGTGAGAAGCCTGTATATGTACAGTAAGCAGAACACGGGAGTGGGAAGCCTGTGTGTGTGTGTATGGCATGAGAGAAACTGTTCAGGAAGGTGTCTGGTGTGTGTGTCAAAGACTGTTTGGGAAATGATTGGTGTGTGAGAGACAGAAACTGGTCATGGGGGCATGACTGGTATGGTGTGTGTGTGTGTGTGTGAGAGACATGGGCCCTAAGGAAGAGGACCATGAGTATAGAGCTTAGCCATTACTGCTGCTTCTGGTGTGTGCTACGGCCTGCATGGAAGAGGAGTAGGAGAGCTGCTGAGGGGGTAAGTAAAGGTGGCTTTTTAAGTTTATTTTTCTTGACTGCCATTTTAATTGTGTGATGTCTGCTTTTTTGAAATATTTTATTGGTGTTTGGAGAATGTTTAATAGTTTTTATGAGTTTTTAATTGTTGGATGTTATTCTGTTCATAGCTGTTTTGAAACATTTATTCTGCTTATTAGTATAGTTTTACAATTATTTCTGTGTGGGGATCTATAGCTGCTTGCTAGTTCTGTTTTCCTAATAAGAGGTGTATTGGTTTTTAGGGCCTGATATACGGTATTTGTAGTGTTGCCTTTTCATAGATAGGGTTGCTCCTGTTTGAGTGTAAAATTATTTTTTTTCTTAAAAATATGTATAAAAAAGGGGGGGGGGGTTGTCTTATACGCCCAGTCGCCTTATACGCCGGAAAATACGGTAAATAGAAATATTTGCGTGACTTTGGAAATTTTGGTAAGGAATGTCTTTTAATATTCCATTGGGAAGGTTATACAAGCTGGTAGATTGTGGGGTTTGTTATGTGTCCTCTTTAAGAAAGCATGAAAGAGGGGTTCTTCTAGAAGGAGTGGAGTGAGTACTAAGTAAGTTTTAGTAGAGAGATCTAGCAGGAGACCCAGGGGTAGCCAGCTTAAGGCTGAGGTGCCTCAGGCACCTCCTCTTTAGAGAGAAGACTTTGCAGGAGCTTTCTGCTCAAGGTAAAGACCCAAGGTTAGTAGGAGTATTCCTTTCCTGAGGACACTATTAGGGGATCAAGAGTGGGTCTCAAAGATAAAACAAGCAGCAGGGCTCTACCCCTTGTGGGGAGCCTTGGTGAAGCAGTTCCGGGTTGAGACTTGGGACAACTAGGGATCCCTTGCTTGTGGCCCCTGGGAGAGGAGCAGTGACATTTTGAAAACACATCAAGTGGTTCAAGGATGGTAAGAAAATGTTTTTGGTTTGTAAGAAACTGGTACTAGTCTACTTAGGTTTGAGGGAAAATATGGAGAAAAGAGTTGGGTATTGTTTAAACTGAACTGGAGAGGAAGAAAGATATTTTGGTATTTTGGTGCCTTGCATGATGTACAGATTTGAAGGAGAGATGTTTGGTTGATATGTTGTTGCTGACAAGATTGGTACAGCCCTGCAGTGAAAAAAACCTCTGCACCCCGATTCAATCAGTGCCTTTTAAGAATTTTGTAAACTCTGCCTTATTGACTTCTGAAAAATTTCAGATTGTTTGGTTGTTTGAATATATATTTGGAGTGAGATCCTATTTACCATAACTGGGAATGGAATGCAAGGAAGATGTTTGGAAGGAAACGTAAAAGCCCAGAGCACGCATCAATCAGGGAATGCGCGAACAAGTTGGGCTTGCGCACACCCACCATATTTTAAAAGCCGCCCAGATATGCGTAGGTCTCCTGCTGCATACACATCTCGCGTTAATTCAAAAAGGAGCATGGACTGGATGGAGTCTGGGGGGAGGCAAAAGTGTTCCGGGGCAAGGCCAAGAGATGTGCAAATACTTACAAGCCTGTGAGCACGCCCAGGTCTAGTGCCAAATAAGTTTACTTCTGCTATGGAGGAGGTGTAAGTTAAAAAAAAAAAAGAAAGAAAAAAGAAAATGTCATATCTGAGAGGTTTTAAGGGTCTGGGCTAACTGGGAGGAGTGAAGGCTATTAAACTATGGGAGTTTGCACGTTTAGCTCTTAAACGAGGTGAACTAGTGGAAGAACTGGTGAAACTAGCAATGGAGTGGGCGCACACTTCATTTAAAACCCCTCAATTTATGTGGTGGAAGTGGGGCTTGCGTGCCCTCTTAAAATTAGGGACACGTGCATATGGCCGGGCTATTTTATAAAGCATCCCTGGGCGCGCACCGACACACATGCGTCTATGTGTGCCTGCTCACCGGTCTGAAAGTTACCGTCCCTGGGAGCACAGAAGGGACAATGTTTTCTATTTTAGCTCAAGAGAATTCTTCTCTCTCTAGCAGGGCCATAAACACACTTTCCTCTGGGTCCGGTCCATTAAACCATACGACTGACCGTTTCTATCGTTTGAAACAGAGACTGGTACTTGGTTCCTAAACCAGCAACAGAATCTCTAACATTCTGTGTGCCCCGTTAGGGGGTTACATGTCTTTTATTTACAGATGCAGAGCAGTTTTCACCTTCCTATGAATTACCACATAGAAATAACTATTAAGTAATGAGGGCAAGGCTGAACTTGAAGGACTGCTGGCCTTCTTTCAACCTAACCAACAATGTAGGCATGTAACAAATTTAATGAAGGCTTATTATGTATTGCACTAGTGTGTATTAACCGAAAACATACCCCTGATACAGCAAACTTTTAATTAAAAATAGGACTTTATATTGAAAGGATTCAACTGGAACAAAATGAATCAAAGACTCCTTAGAATTTGTTCCCATTACATCACTGGTAAAGTATGAATACAAACATGTCAGATGAAGAGTCAGTCAGTGAGTTATTCTACTCCCCCTAGCCCTTGCTAGGTTCTACCAGCATCTACTAGGCTCCTCCATCATTTTTAGATCCTGATTCAGAAAGCTTTAGTGAGTCAGGCCTTATTATAATCTTAGCCAGTTTCTTTGTTGCAGGAGAAGGTAGGGCTGATATTTATTTACTGGCACTTTTTAGACTCAGTTCCCTTACTAAAAAGCTGATGTATTAGAATATAAGACATGCCATATAGGATCAAACCAGAAGTCCTTCAAGCTCAGCATCCTATCTTCGATAGTGGCCAGCCTGGGTCACTAAGAAGTAACTGGCAAATCTCAGGGATAAGCAGTACTAAACTGCAAAACAGCTTCACAAATGTGATAATGTATGGAAAAATGGCAAATAATGCCATTTTCCCACATGTCATTTTACATTTGAAAAGTTGTTTGTGAAAATTAATTAAAATCGCTAAAAGAGCTGAAGAATCATGTAGATCAACTTATTAGTGATTTTGGCACAGCAAAATTGTAAGTGGAAAATCACACAAGGAAGCAATTTTCTGCAAAACTTAGCTACATCTCATGGAGGTGTGGTTACGGTTTTTTTGCCCTAAAGTCTGCGATTGTGTGTATGCTTCACTGCAAAATAAATCCCTGAACATCCCTTTACATATTTTGCAAATGGCTTAGTATCATGAAAAAAACTTCTTGCAGTACTGGGCCATTCCTGTGGAACTGATTGCAGTTTAGTTTATTGGCCTTTAAGCAATTGAAAACAGTTAAAACTAAACTGACCTAAGAAAAAGAGTACAGAAGACAAACTTAACACAAATACAAGTAAACTATCTTCTTAAGTTATTTATTCATGTTCATGATTCATCTGTCTAGAAGCCAGAAAGGAGGCTCTGATGAATAGTTATTAAATATTTTGAACAGCATTCAGAGAGGTCAGAGAGAGAATAAGAGTCTATAGTGACCTGACACTCCCCAGTGGGAGGTGTCAAATGAGTAGGCAACAAAGTTCATGAGCCCACACTGCCTCATGGTTTTCTTTCCTATCCTGATCTAGGAGTATGCTGAGGCTCAAGGGAGGTGCTCTCAGACACCCAGGAGTAGGAGTCTCTTAGAGGTTGATACTCAGCACCACTTAACTGGATAAGTGGTGGCATCTGAATATCTGGCCCAGTTCCAGCGGCCACCACTTAAGTTGGATAACTAAGTAGGGTAAGATGGGAGCATAACAGGGAGAAGCTACTTATCCACCTAATTTAGTCGGATAAGAGGCGATATTCACACTCTCCCAGCTAAGTTAACAGGATAAGTTAGACCTGCTATTGAGTTGATGAAACAAAATTATTCAAAGTTGTTAAATCACAAGAAGATTGTGATAAATTGCGGAGGATCTTGTGAGACTGGAGATTGGGCATCCAAATGGCAGATATGGATAAGTACAAAGTGATGCACGTAGGGAAGAGCAACCCAAATTATAGCTACATGATGCAAGGTTCTAAATTTGGAGTCACCGTCCAGGAAAAGGATCTAGGCATCATCATGGATAAAATGTTGGAATCCTCTGCTCAGTATGCAGCCACGGCTAAGAAAGCAAATATATTGCTAGGAATTATTAGGAAAAGTATAGAGAATAAAACAGTCATAATGCCTCTGTATCGCTCCATGATGAGACCGTACCTTGAGTATTGTGTGCAATTCTGGTCACCGCATCACTTAAAAGATAAAATGGAATTAGAAAAGGTATAGAGAAGACAACCAAAATGATAAAGGGGATATGAGGAAAGGCTAAAGAGGTTAGGGCTGTTCAACTTGGAGAAGAGATAGCTGAGGGGGATTTGCTAGAGATCTATAAAATCATGAGCAGAACATAATGAGTAAATGTGAAGCAGATATTTACTCTTTCAAAAAATACAAAGACTAAGGGATACTTCAAGAAGTTAGCAAGTAGTACATTTAAAACAAATTAAGAAAATTATTTTTCACTCAACACACAGTTAAGCTCTGGAATTCATTGCCAGAAGATTTAGTAAATGCAATTCCATAGCTGGGTTTAAAAAAAGGTTTGGACAAGTTCCTCTGGATGAGAAGTACATAAACTGTTATTTACCAAGCAGACTTGGTAAAAGCCACTATTTTTCCCTGGGCATTAGCAGCATGGTATCTATCTACTGTTTGGGATCTTGCCAGGTGCTTCTGACCCGGATTAGCCACTGTTGGAAACAGAATACTGGGCTTGATGGATCCAGCATGGCAATTCGTATGTTCAAGGAATGTCCCAGGATAGGAGAACCTCTACCATAATACCTTGTTTAAGGAGTTTGCAGGGAAAAATTCCCTTTGAGTTACAAATTCTGAGATTGCACTATTGATAATGATTTCTTTGGCCTGTATAACCATTTCTGACTTTTTATATGGTTTGCAGCTGCCTCAAGTGTACTATGTGACAGCTTGTCTTGTTGTGTCAAGTTTCCCAGTAAGAAGGATTTATTTTTTGAACAACCCCAAAACTGGTATGTTGTATAATTTATTTTCAGTACTGGGACTTTGCCAAATGACCTACTCAGCCTAATGGCTTTGAAATACTTCTGCTTTTCTCCATCAGGAAGGAACCCAAGAGAGTATGGGGTGTTTGCTTGCCCCACCAATCTCAAGTGTACCCACAAGCCCTATTACCCTGTGGGACAGGGGCTACACTAGGATATTAAGTGAACTCAGAAACATTTTGGCAGCTCTACTGTTAGCTCTGTTCAATTAAACTTTGGAAAGAGAAGCACTTTGGGTGGAATGAAGAAGGGAAAACATTCATAACAGTGGGAATAAGGAGGAAGAATGTGCATTCATTTGAAATGAAAATAAAAAACATGGTGAATGATCCCATTTTTGTTTCATGTCAAACAAATCAAATTTTCTTTTTCCAAAAATGAAAAAATTGTGACCTTTTTTTATCATCAGGAACTAGTGCAACTTATTAGCAATTAGGGCACACTATTACCAAAATGAGTCTCTGGTGGGACCATTCCTATACCTAGTCTCATCACCAAGGCCCAGGCTTTGGCCTAGGCCCAGGCCCAAGGCCTACATCCAGGTCTGACACCAAGACCCGGCTGAGGCCCAGCCTGAACTTTGCATCTAGGCTCAACACCAGGGCTTGGCCAAGACCAGGTCCCATCACTAAGGCCAGGCCAAGGCTATGTACTGTCTCTGAGGCCTAGGCCCTGGACCCATGTCTGAGGCCAAGGCCTGGCTGAGACCGGGTCCTATCACCAAGGCACAGGCCCAGAGGTTAGGACCAGGCTTCATGTCACCCTCTTTCATCCTACATCCTCTTCAAATAATGCCATCCTCTGTAATGATACACCTCAGTGATGTTACTGTGACAACTTCCTCTCAAGTGGACAGCACCATATTGATGTATAGCCGTTGAAATATATGGGGCTCAGTCTCAGCCTGGCATTGTTTCTGGGCCTAGGCCTTGGGCCTGGTCTTGGTATTGGGCCAAAATTTTGGAAATAGAGCCTGGTCTCAGGCCAGGCCAGGCCCCAGCCTCAGGCCTAGTCTTGGTGATGGGACCTGGCCTTGGATTGGGCCTCTAGGTCAGACCTCAGCCCCAGTCTTTTTTTAGTTTTTTTTAAATTGAAGTCAATGTTGACTAAAGATTGCTTTCCCCATTGACTTCAATGGAAAACAAATGGCATGAATAAACAAAATTTTTTTTGTTACAAACCAAGCAAAGGTAGGTGACCTATGAAATAAATGAACAAACCAAAACAATACTTTGCCTTTGCACATCTCTAATATTAATGAATAATGAAATTATAAAATATTTATCACCCACTGTTCCAATGGTTATGATGATTCAACGACAAAACATTCATAGATCAAAGTCAATATAACATGTACATATCTTTAAAATAAACAATTACACAATTACACAAGAATCTAATTAAAATAACTAAAAATCAAATAATATTTCTTCAAACATTAAAAACAATGATAAACTTCATCAAAATAAAAATGAATAATGAAATAAAATGAAAATAATAAAATGAAATGAAAATAAAAGTCATGGAATCCATAAAATCCTCAAATAAAATATCTGCCCTTGGTGAGGGAGAAGGTTGGCAATTTCAGGCTGCTTAGTTGTACTTCAATTTCACTAATATAAAATGCTAAAATAACTTGATTTTTGCATACTGCAAGATCTGAGGTAATATGTTTTTTCTAAAAAAAAACCACCAGATCGTGTCATGTGATCAGTTTCTTTGGGTAACCAGAGAACTAGATAAGGTTGAATGTATTACATGTCCTATATTTGAATTTCAACAAAGAAGTAAATATTGTCACAAAGGGAGACATAAAAAAAAGAGTACCTTAAAGATAGACTTCATGGTTGTTGACTGTTTGGAAACTGACTGAATAATAGGAAATAGAGGGTAGTGCTAAATAGAGTCCACTCTGACATGAGAATACTCCACCTTCTCCTGGCAAACTTGAAAGTATCCTCTCCCTGGACAGATGATAGTAGGGACTTGCACCATCTTCCCTGATATTCAGAGAAAGACTTAGGAATCCACTCTCTTCTCATCTAAAGAAATTTCTCTGACATTGATTTTCAGGAAAACTAAGAATCCTCGTTTGGACCCCTCAGTAAAACTTCCTTAGTCCTAGAGGCCTGGACACCTTGATGTTGGGCTCCAGCCAGTTTCCCAGGACAGGAGGAAGGCAGTCCTCTCCCCTTAGGGAGACCCCAACACTAGCATCTCTCTATTGAAAGAGGTAACCCAAGGAACTCTCTCCCCTCTTGGAACCTCTTGTTGCATCTGTCGGTGCTAGATGGCTTCACCCCGTTTGCCTCACCTTATTCACGGCTCCTCCTGCTTACCTAGGAAAGATGGCTACTGCCGCGTCTACAAGCTGACCTCTCCGGCGTCCCCGGAACAGCTATGGTGCAGCTTCCCGCCATGCTCCTCCCAGGTACCTACTAGGGTGCACGCGCATCACCCACGTCTTTATTCCAACCTTGGCACGAACCTCGGGGGAGTCCCCCCTTGCTGACGTCATGCCATCCAGGTATATAACCTATTCTAATTTGCTAGCTCGTTGAGTTAGCAAAGACTCAAATCTGTTGCTGTCTACGCTACTCTGCCGCTTCCATGCTGCCGCTGGAAGCTCTCTCCTTGCCCTACGGGGTAACTGCTAACCTGGGTACCCGCTCCTCGGGGGCCCTCTGCTTTATTTCAGGTGCCTTACTGGGAACAGGTACTCGCTCCTCGAGGGCCTGCTCTCCCTGCCTCGGTGCCTGTACCTTCTTCTACAACCTGGTGCAATCGCATAATTACTGCAAACACCTAGTGAGTACTTTAACTCTCAGTCTATCTCATCCACAGTACTACCTTCTGGGAAAACCTGCTGCGGAGACCAACGGGGTGAGAAGGGCTCCCTCTGCCGAGGTCCCTGAGACTGCAACTACCAGACTGCCTCACTACTGCCACCTCTGGTGGTACTCTTCAAACTGTATAATAAAGAACTAACTGTGTTTGTGCGTTCTGAGTCTAGCCTAGTACTGCGGCTCCTCACGGGGCTCCTCCCCGTGGGCGTGGTCATCTGCCACCATACCCAAGGATCCACCCAAACACCACTCAACCATAACATCTCTCTCTTGAAAAGAGAAGCCAGAAGAACCCTGACTCATAAGGCACAAGAGTTTTGTTAAAACTCAGAATACTTTCAACTCGGGAATGTCAAACCTCTTCTAAACACTCCTCCTGTACTCTAACATTACTCACTACATTAAATCCACTATTGAGACCACTGATGCATTCTAGTAAGGGGAAAATTTATGATCCCCTTACACCAAATATCTGCAAAAGGAGTAGAGACTCCAGAAGGAGGAGATACAATTAAAATCTGACAAGTTGCTAAGTGCTTGCAGCTATGATTCCATGCAAAAAAAAAGTTCAGAGACATGCAGAAGTTCAAAGTGAGATACTAATGCTCACCAATCTGGAAAGAGACTTTAAGGAGATCATAACTGTTGATCTCAAGCCAGCAAAACAGTGCAGAAGGCAGGGTCAGAACTAAAAGGAATGGGAAAAGCATAGCCAGTAGAAAAACAGAAATGATAATACTTTTATATAAATCATTGTTCAGATCTCATCTGAAGTATTATAGCCAGTTCTGGAGGTTGTTCTGCTGAAAGGATATATGAAGAGTAGAAGCAAGCCAGAAAAAGACTACCAAAATGCTGCAGAATCTGCACCAAAAGCCATATGATTTGCTATTTAAGGATCTAAATATGTATATGCTAGGGGAGAAAATAGAGAGGCAGGATATAATAGAAACATACAAATATCGCAAATGTATAATTAACGCACAAGAAGCAAACATTGAGCATTGGAAAGGATGCTCTAGAACCAATAGTTATATGATAAGGCTAAAAAAGATGGTAGACTCAGTAACATTAGAAAATATTTCTTCACAGAAAGGGTGATGGATGCATGGAACAGCCTGTCAGGAGAGGTGGTGGAGGTAAAAACAGTGATGGAATTCAAGAAAACACTGGACAAACACAAATGATCTTTAGTTGCAGGGAAATGAAGGGAATGCTGGAAATCAGCTGTGGTCTGCACTGAAGCTTTTCTGAAAACCAGACTGACTAGGGCAGTATTCCAGGACCAGCTTGAGAAACCTTAGTCTACAGCACAGCTAAAGAAAGCCAATTGTATAGACTAGATGAGCTTTGTGGCCTGCCATCCTATTATATGTTCATGTTTCAAAAATGCAGAGGATGAATCAATCCCTTAATTATATCATGCTAGTAAAGGTAACGGCATTGTTAATACACCAATACAATTTTTCTTTCAAAGTCCTGCTGATGTGGTCAGTGTTTCTATTATATCTGCCTTACCAACAACATCAAAATGCTTCTTTTCTATCTCAATATTCTCCTCTTCATTTTTCAAAAGAATTATCTGTGTTTAGCTCTGTTTGCCTGGACTTTCAGTAGAAATAAAAAGGAATGTTGGACACATATTACATCAAATTTTACTGCAATCCTGCTTCAAATTTTACTGCAATCCTGCAGAAGGTGCTCAGCTTGCTACAGACGGCTGGATTTCAACTTAACAAAAAGAAGAGTCACAAGTGGAACCCTTGGGACATGTCATCTCTGACAAAGAGTCGGCAGATCGACCAAACAAGGTATGGGCCATTGTGGAGGCCTTGGTGTCTAAAAATGTAACTGGGTGCAAATTCTTTTGATTATTATTGGCTTATTACCTCAAATTGGTGCCAGATAATGAGGTAATAAGCCAAGGGTTGCTATATCTGGCAGATATAGCAATCCTTGTACAGACCCTTAACAAATTAATAGGCAAAGGAGTGCCTTGGGTCTGGTCACAGGAATATCAGACTTCTTTGGAAAGGGCTAAAGCTATTTTAGTGGTTGCACCTGTGTTGCTCTACTTCGCTGCAAGGTTGCCCCTTGTGGTAGAAACATGATTCCTCACCTGTTGGTGTAGATTCTGTGTTATCACATAGATTTCTAAATGGGGATTTTTGCCCGGTACTATAGTTTCTGCACACTCTTTCATAGGAATGCAGCTGTCGAGATGGTTTATATAGTGGGAGTATTGAGGCAAGTCAAGTAGGCAACTCATTATTGAGTAGTTTGTAAATTAGGTTGAGAACCTTGTATTTGGATCTCCAAGCGACGGGCAGAGTAATATGATCTCTTCCTTAGTTCCTGTTAAATTCTTAGCTGCAGTGTTCTGGATAATTTGTAGGGATGAGAATCGTTTTTTGACGATTTAAAAAAATCGTCAGATATTTTTTAAATCGTCAAAAATCGTTAGAGTCGCGATACAATAGAAATTCCCCTGATTTATTGTGAAAAATCGTAAATCGGGGGAGGGCGGGAAAACTAGCACACCAAAACAACCGCTAAGCCCACCCCAACCCTTTAAAACAAATCCCCCACCCTCCCGAACCCCCCCAAAATTACCTGGTGGTCCAGTGGGGGGGTCCCGGTGTGATCTCCCGCTCTCGGGCCATCGGCGCCATTTTGGCTGCCACTAATATAAATGGCGCCGATGGCCCGATAAAAAAAAAACCCACCTGACCCTTTAAAATGACCCCCTTAGCCTCCCCCACCCTCCCGACCCCCCCCCCCCCCCAAAACCTTTTAAAATTACCTGGTGGTCCAGCAGGGGTGCGGGGAGCAATCTCCTGCTCTCGGGCCATCGGCTGCCACTAATAAAAATGGCACCGATGGCCCTTTGCCCTTACCATGTGACAGGGTATCTGTGCCATTGGCCGGCCCCTGTCACATGGTAGGAGCACTGGATGGCCGGCACTGGACCCCCAGGGACTTTTGGCCAGCTTAAGGGGGCCTCCTGACCCCCACAAGACTTGCCAAAATTCCAGCGGGGGTCCGGGAACGACCTCCTGCACTCGGGCCATATTGCCAGTATTCAAAATGGCGCCCACGCTACCTTTGCCCTCACTATGTCACAAGCGCCGACGGCCGGCCCCTGTGACATAGTGAGGGCAAAGGCTAGCGGCTGCCAGTACTGAAAATGGCGCCGGCGCTAGCCTTTGCCCTCACTATGTCACAGGGGCCGACCGTCGGCCCCTATGACATAGTGAGGGCAAAGGTAGCGCCGGCACCATTTTGAATACTGGCAATACGGCCCGAGTGCAGGAGGTCGCTCCCGGAACCCCGCTGGACTTTTGGCAAGTCTTGTGGGGGTCAGGAGACCCCCGCAAGCTGGCCAAAAGTCCCTGGGGGTCCAGTGGGGGTCCAGGAGCGATCTCCTGCACTCAGGCCGTATTGCCAGTATTCAAAATGGCGCCGGCACTACCTTTGCCCTGTCACATGGTAAGGGCAAAGGGCCATCGGCGCCATTTTTATTAATGCAGCCGATGGCCTGAGAGGGGGAGATCGCTCCCCGCGCTCCCGCTGGACCACCAGATAATTTTAAATCCTTTTTTGGGGGTTCGGGAGCGTGGGGGAGGGTTTTTTGATTATCAGATCGGGCGCAGCCGATAATCAAAACTCAAATCGGGCTGGGCGATAAAAATTTAAGATTTGGATCGGAACCGGAACCGATCAGATTCCAGTTCCGATTCACATCTCTAATAATTTGTAAAGGTTGTGTAACAGTGAGTGGAAGCCCAATGAGTTAATTATGAAAGCATGCAACACAAATTGAAAGCCATTAAGTTTCAACATCGGCTTTCAATTTTTTAACAGGCGCAATTTGTAAAAAGAAGCTCTCACAACATTAGCAATCTGGTCATTTATTGATAAGGTACAATCAGTGATAATTCCAAGGTTCCTAGCTACTAATTTTAAAGGGATTTCTTTTGTTTTGGAGCATAACAGAAGTGGGACGAGGACACAAAGGGTTTTTTTATCATTAAAAGTATAGCTACTTTGGCTTGGAGAGATTTAGTTGAAACCTGTGGTCTGATAGCCCTTGTTTGACAGTGTAGAATGTACAAAGTGTAGAATGTATAAAGTGACTGTATCAAGAGTATTTTTGTAGGAGTGAGAATATGGCATCAAAAACTTTGTCACTGGTGAAGATTTGATAAGTGATATTTAAACATGTAAAAAGCTTACAGAGCGGGGCTAGGTAAATGTTAGACAGTATGATAGAGAGGGCAGAGCCCAGGAGGTACACCAGTAGTAATATGAAATTGATTGAAGAAAAAAGAAACTATTTTTACTTTTTATGTGTGATCTGATAGGTAAAATGTAAACCATTTTAATACCATGCCTGATATACATTTGGAGGACAACTGAGATAATAAAATAGAATGATCAATATCATCAAAAGTGGCACTTTTGTCAAGTAATACAAGTACATAATCATTACTGGCATCAAATTCCTGGAGAACTCTGTAATAAGAAGACAACAGTAAGGTCTCTGTAATGTATCCCACTCTAAATCCATGTTGACCGGTGTCTAATATATTGTGCTCGTCAAGAAAGTTCATTAGCTGATGAAGAACCACCTATTCAATGATTTTAGCCAAAAATGGAACATTAGATATCGGATAGCAATTTGTCAAGTCATATGAATCATGAACTGTTTTTTGTTTTTTTTTTGGAAAAGAAGTAATAACTGCTTGTTTTAAAAGTATTACTATTTTTCCAGAAATCAAAGATAAATTTATAATGGAAGCTAATAGTTGTGAAAGGCCTGTAATGGCTTGCTTTAAAATGATTGAAGATTGCAGATGGAGGCAGGATTTGTTAGGTTCTGGGACTACAGACTCATTGTTTATTATGGACTCAAATTCACTTAGTCCTGGGGACACTTTCTGCTGTTTGAGGGAATGGCACAGGAGACTATGGAACTAGAGGCCCAACGATGGGAGTCTCCCTATGGAGGGCAGTCATTAATTGCAATGAATTAGGCACCCTACTCAAAGACTTATTGAAACTTGTTAGCGGAGGGTGGAATATAGAGGGGTTATGCAGTCTACGAGCTGGCACTGTAGTTAATAGTTCCTCCTCTCAGAGTTTAGAATGCAGCCACTTTGCATGCACAAGAGAACTAGAGACAGTCTGGCAGAGCACTGAAGCCTTGCAGGAAGCTGATTGTGGTATATTGTAAATAAACATGTCTATTAGAATTACTGGCCTTGAGTTTCCTTCAACATCTGAACTGAAAAGTTTGCACACTAACAGTTGAGACCATCATGAATACTACAAACTGGGGTGAAAATGATACTGAAGAGCTTTATTTAGTTACCTACTTGTGATAGGCATTTCACTCCTAAAATGTATTTTAAAAAAATTATTTTTTTAAATTCCACAATTTGTTTCACAAGTCACCTTTTAAATTTATAAAATATAGGATCAGATATAGAAATTCAAAACAATAACAAATCACTCCTCTAGTGGTTCATGGAATACAGATTATGGATAGACCTACCTTTAATGTAATCTTCCTTCACTCAATGAAGTATTGAACTGTGTCATGCTTACTATATTAAGTCTAAAACTAAAAGTCTGTAATCAGAAATATAAATTGTTACTATGATTATCTTTTTCAATTTAAATAGCATTGCCAAAACAGAACACCAATTCCTGTGTTTCTAACACTTGTGGGGGTTTTTTTAATTATATACTGGGCCTTTTTACAAAAATAAAAAAGAATCCATATTTCAGCACTTATTCATCTCCATATGCAATGGAAAATGAGGTTAGTATAGTCCAAACTGCCTGCTCCTGGCTTCTATTAGCTGACTTAGTTTAATCCTCCACAACTAAGGAAGAAAAAAATGAAAAAGTAGCACAAACATCCTTTATGGAGCTCCATAAAACCGTAGCATTTAAAAACTGGCCACAGTAATTCAGCTGAATCTTTGGGTTGTAGACATATTTATTTCAAAATCAATATTAGGCTCTTACTCTGGCATCCTTCATTTTGTGAAAAAACAGTGGACCCAGTGAAATATAAAGCATTCATACCCAAAATGTGCTATTTGTAATTGCGCATGTCCTAATAGTCATATGCAGTAATTTCTTATTTTTATTTCTTTAAGAAGTAAGTTATCTGATAACATTTATGGGGAGCAATTTAAGACCTTTCGCGCGTTACATAAAATCTTGAGCTGAAAGATCAACAAAGATTCAGATGGTGGGTTCAAAAGCTGGCTTTCTGGAGAAATACAGCTAGCATGAATAGAAATGAATGGCCTTTTCCCAAAGTATTTCTCGAAAATATTTTGAAAAAAAGAACCCAAAATATTTGGTGCTTCAGACCCTAACTGGGGGGTTGAACTTTGCTGGAAGAAAGATTCATTTTTCTTGACTCGCTGCTGTTCTAAGCGGCAACCTCCCACACTCCCAATACATCTGTTAATGAGCCAGGCGAGGGGAGCATGTAGTCTCCATAGTCAAAAAAACGGAACCTACAGACTGGTCAGCAAACTATCAATGAAATCCACGGAAAACAATGGATGCAATTATAAAAACTGAATATCGTTTACATGGAAAGGATGGAAATGAGCTTTATTTTTTAATAATATATTTTTGCCTCTTCCTTTGGGCTTCCAGCTCAATTGGAAACAGCATCACTTATTGAGAAATATTACCATGAGTTTTCATTTACAACTATCCTGGGCATTTCCCCTTTGAAAGGTTTGTATGCTAATGCCAGAAGTCTAAGAAGTAAGATGGGAGAATTAGAATGTATAGCAGTGAATGATGACATAGACTTAATTGGCATCTCAGAGACATGGTGGAAAGAAGATAACCAATGGGACAGTGCTATACCGGGGTACAAATTATATCGCAATGACAGAGAGGAGCACCTGGGAGGCGGTGTAGCGCTTTATGTTCAGGATGGCATAGAGTCCAACAGGATAAACATCCAGCATGATACTAAACGCACAATCAAATCTTTATGGGTAGAAATCCCTTGTGTGTCGGGGAAGACTATAGTGATAGGAGTATACTACCGTCCACCTGGTCAAGATGGTGAGACGGACAGTGAAATACTAAGAGAAATTAGGGAAGCTAACCAAATTGGTAGTGCAGTAAAAATGGGAGACTTCAATTACCCCAATATTGACTGGGTAAATGTATGGATGGAATAAATGACAGCTTTATGGAGCAATTGGTTCAGGAACTAACGAGAGAGGGAGCAATTTTAGATTTAATTCTCAGTGGAGCACAGGACTTGGTGAGAGAGGTAATGGTGGTGGGGCCGCTTGGCAATAGTGATCATAATATGATCAAATTTGATTTAATGACTGGAAGAGGAATAGTGTGCAAATCCAAGGCTCTCGTGCTAAACTTTCAAAAATTGTTAGAAAAAAAAACTAAAAGGAGCAGCTACAAAAGTAAAAAATGTCCAAGAAGCGTGGTCATTGTTAAAAAAAATACCATTCTAGAAGCACAGTCCAGATGTATTCCACACATTAAGAAAGGTGGAAAGAAGGCAAAACGATTACCGGCATGGTTAAAAGGGGAGGTGAAAGAAGCTATTTTAGCCAAAAGATCTTCATTCAAAAATTGGAAGAAGGATCCAATAGAAGAAAATACGATAAAGCATAAACGTTGGCAAGTTAAATGAAAGACATTGATAAGACAGGCTAAGAGAGAATTTGAAAAGAAGTTGGCTGCAGAGGCAAAAACTCACAGTAAAAACTTTTAAAAATATATCTGAAGCAGAAAGTCTGTGAGGGAGACAGTTGGACCGTTAGATGATCGAGGGGTTAAAGGGGCACTTAGAGAAGATAAGGCCATTGCAGAAAGATAAAATGATTTCTTTGCTTTGGTGTTTACTGAAGAGGATGTTGGGGAGGTATCCGTAATGGAAAAGGTTTTCATGGGTAATGATTCAGATGGACTGAATCAAATCACGGTGAACCTAGAAGATGTAGTAGGCCTGATTGACAAACTGAAGAGTAGTAAATCACCTGGACCGGATGGTATACACCCCAGGGTTCTGAAGGAACTAAAAAATGAAATTTCAGACCTATTAGTAAAAATGTTTAACCTATCATTAAAATCATCCATTGTACCTGAAGACTGGAGGATAGGAAATGTAACCCCAATATTTAAAATAGGCTGCAGGGGCAATCCAGGAAACTACAGACCGGTTAGCCTGACTTCAGTGCCAGGAAAAATAGTGGCAAGTGTTCTAAACATGAAAATCACAGAACATATAGAAAGACATGGTTTAATGGAACAAAGTCAGCATGGCTTTACCCAGGGCAAGTCTTGCCTCACAAATCTGCTTCACTTTTTTGAAGGAGTTAATAAACGTGGATAAAGGTGAACCGGTAGATGTAGAATACTTGGATTTTCAGAAGACGTTTGACAAAGTTCCTCATGAGAGGCTTCTAGGAAAAGTAAAAAGTCATGGGATAGGTTGTGATGTCCTTTCGTGGATTGCAAACTGGCTAAAAGACAGGAAACAGAGAGTAGGATTAAATGGACAATTTTCTCAGTGGAAGGGAGTGGACAGTGGAGTGCCTCAGGGATCTGTATTGGGACCCTTACTTTTCAATATATTTATAAATGATCTGGAAAGAAATACAACGAGTGAGATAACCAAATTTGCAGATGACACAAAATTGTTCAGAGTAGTTAAATCACAAGCAGATTATGATAAATTGCAGGAAGACCTTGTGAGACTGGAAAATTGGGCATCCAAATGGCAGATGAAATTTAATGTGGATAAGTGCAAGGTGATGCATATAGGGAAAAATAACCCATGCTATAATTACACAATGTTGGGTTCCATATTAGGTGCTACAACCCAAGAAAGAGATCTAGGCATCATAGTGGATAACACATTGAAATTGTCGGTTCAGTGTGCTGTGGCAGTCAAAAAAGCAAACTGAATGTTGGGAATTTTTAGAAAGGGAATGGTGAATAAAATGGAAAAATGTTATAATGCCTCTGTATCGCTCCATGGTGAGACCACATCTTGAATACTGTGTACAATTCAGGTCGCCGCATCTCAAAAAAGATATAATTGCGATGGAGAAGGTACAGAGAAGGGCTACCAAAATGGTAAGGGGAATGGAACAGCTCCCCTATGAGGAAAGACTAAAGAGGTTAGGACTTTTCAGCTTGGAGAAGAGACGGCTGAGGGGGGATATGATAGAGATGTTTTAAAATCATGAGAGGTCTAGAACGGGTAGATGTGAATCAGTTATTTACTCTTTCGGCTAGTAGAAAGACTAGGGGGCACTCCATGAAGTTAGCATAGGACACATTTAAAACTAATCGGAGAAAGTTCTTTTTCACTCAACGCACAATTAAACTCTGGAATTTGTTGCCAGGGGATGTGGTTAGTGCAGTTAGAGTAGCTGGGTTTAAAAAAGGATTGGATAAGTTCTTGGAGGAGAAGTCCATTACCTGCTATTAATTAAGTTGACTTAGAAAATAGCCACTGCTATTACTAGCACAGTAACATGGGATAGACTTAGTTTTTGGAAACTTTCCAGGTTCTTATGGCCTGGATTGGCCATTGTTGTAAACAGATGCTGGGCTTGATGGACCCTTGGTCTGACCCAGCATGGCATGTTCTTATGTTCTTATTGCGGTGGTAGTCCTAAGCTGAGAGCCACAGATCTCTGGAACCCAGTACATATCCACCCTAGCTACAGCCACTAGGTGTCATTGTTGAGTAAAGGTAGGTACCCACCTCCCTCCAGGCAATGTGAATCCTGCATTCTCAGCATCCCCAAATCTGACCTGCCTGGAGACCAGGCATCAAACATGGGTCTTTTTGCACAGAGCCACCAGGCCAGTCCATGAAGTTACATTTTAAGGTAAAGAAATGATGCAGTGATTTAAGGTGGCATCGAATCTTAGACTGGAAAGGTATTTTTTACATTGTGCTGAATATTTGGCCATAGATGCACAGTAATTTTGTTTACTTTACTCAATATACCATCTACAGTTGTTAGGCATTAGGCAATTAGAAGGTTGGACTTGATGAACTTCAATCTAACTAGGTAGCTATGTAAATCCCTAGCATTCTATTTTGGGATTGTAGGAATTTTCTAATTGTGTTATGTCATCATAATTTAAGGCTTGTTTCCCATTACTGTGTAAAGGAAAAGGCTTAAAGGTGAATATTAAAAGCCAGATTGTGCCAAAACCAGGAAATGGGCACGCATCTAGCACATGTGCATGTTCACCCAATTTTATAAACTGCCCGGGGAAAAAAGGGGCAAAATGTGGGTGGGGCATGGGTTTACGTAGCTACACTCCTGAGTGCAAATCCAGGTCCATTTCAGCGAAAACTACTTCTGCTATGGATGAGGTATAAGCCTGATAAAACTATTTCCAGGCATCTATGAAGTGTTTGTGGGTCTGAGTTAACCAGGGGGCATGTAGGCTAAAGCAACAGGGGGCAAACTATAGATGAACCTAGCTATAGACTGGGCAACTGGTGGATGGACTGGTGAAACTGGCCATGTCCTGGACACGTTCCTATTATAAAATTCTCTCACTTGCGCATCTCAATGATGACATTTCCCTGATGTGCAGGTACATGTTTAAAATAGGGAGCACATGTGCACGCACCCGGCCTGTTTTATAACATGTGCATTGTATCTGTTTGCAGGATATAAAATTGCAGCGCATCTGGCTCATATACACTTTTATATGGGCACCCGCATACCCATTTTAAAGTTACCATCCCTGGAGATAATCTCCCAAGGAATTATACATGTAAATGTAACATACTGTCAGAGCCATTTTCCTAAGTCCTTTATGAACAGGGGCAGTAAATTCCAAACTGGGGCGCAGCACTCTTTGTCGCGTGTGCATTGGCGTGCGCCCAGATACAAGACCATTTTATAACTTGCACACATAGGGGTAGATTTTAAGACCTGTGTACGCGCGTCCATTTGCGCGTGCTACCCAGCGCACGCGCATGCTATGAAATCGGGAGTCGGTGCGCACAACAGGGTGCATAATTATGCACCTTGCACGCGCCAAGCCCGCGCTGAGCCGCGCTGCATTCCCCCGAAATTGGAGCGGCCTCGGAGGGAACTTCCTTACCCCCCACCCCACCTTCCCTTCCCCAAACTCCCCTGCCCCCCAGCCCTAAGCTAAACCCCCCCAAAACAATTGTCCTACCCTGTTGCGCCTGCCTTGGGAGGGCACAAGTTGCGCACGCCAGTTGACTGCCAGCATGCGATCCCTGTCACGGCGGCAAATGGCCGCTGTGCCGGAAGTCTCTGACCCCACCCCCAGAACGCCCTGCCTCCGGATTTACGCACAAAGGGGCGGATTTTCAGAGCCCTGCTCGCGTAAATCCGCCCAAAACCGGGCGGATTTACGCGAGCAGGGCCCTGCGCGCCGGGAAGCCTATTTTACATAGGCCTCCCGGCGCGCGCAGAGCCCCGGGACTCGCGTAAGTCCCGGGGTTCTCGGAGTGGGCGTGTCGGGAGGCGTGTCGGGGGGCGGGGCCGGAGCGCGCGGCGTTGCGGGGGCGTGTCGGCAGCGTTTTGGGGGCGGGTACGGGGGCGTGGCTACGGCCCGGGGGCGTGGCCGCGCCCTCCGTACCCGCCCCCAGGTCGCGGCCCGGCGCGCAGGAGGCCCGCTGGCGCGCGGGGATTTACGTCTCCCTCCGGGAGGCGTAAATCCCCCGACAAAGGTAGGATGGGGGTTTAGACAGGGCCGGGCGGGTGGGTTAGGTAGGGGAAGGGAGGGGAAGGTGAGGGGAGGGCAAAGGAAAGTTCCCTTCTAGGCCGCTCCGATTTCGGAGCGGCCTAGGAGGGAACGGGGGTAGGCTGCGCGGCTCGGCGCGCGCAGGCTATACGAAATCGATAGCCTTGCGCGCGCCGATCCAGGATTTTAGTAGATACGCGCGACTACGCGCGTATCTACTAAAATCCAGCGTACTTTTGTTTGCGCCTGGAGCGCAAACAAAAGTAGGCTGTTCGCGCTCGTCTGAAAATCTACCCCAAAGTTTTGAAAATTCGGCCCATACTATACAATAGCCTAACAGTACGCATATGTGCACCCAATTTTAAGGGAGCACGCGCCTATGCGCATAAACCCCATTTCTACCATGTAAGGCGGGAAATTTTAAAAGGAACTCACATCCACGCCATTGCCTGTGTCACCAGTTCATCCACCGGTTCACCCAATTAACAGCTAGGTCCTCCAAAACGCCCTGGTTTGATAGTTGCCCACCTCCCAGTTACCCACAACCCTTTAAATCTCTGAGAAATGGTTCTTTCTTTTTATTTATTTTTTTAACTTACACCTCATCCAAAGCAGGAGTAAAAATACGTGGTAGGGGATCTGGAGTGCACCCAGGAGCATAAGTATTTATGCACACATCTCTTGGCCTTTTCCCGAAACATACATGTTCTGCCCAGACCACATCCACGTCCCACCCTTTTTTTTTTTTTAACTTTTGAGATGTGCAGCAGGAGATACGTGTGCTTTTAAAATTTGGTGGGTGTGCGCATCTCCTGACTTTGTCACTCATCACACTTTTAAAATTCACCTCTTAAAGTGCAGTTATGCATGTAAAACCTATTGACAATTCAATGGTATTTACTGCAGCAACTTTCAATAGCCCACGTACATGTATAAAGTGGATTTACACAAGTAAAACCCAGTTTTAAACATGTAAATCCTTTTGAAAATGACCTCCTTAGTGAATCAGGCCCCAAGGGTTTGAATCCTACAGCTATATCACTTTCATCTTTGTTCTCATAAGATCTCAGAAGTTAAGTTCCTGGTAGAGAGATTTCCAGGAAACACAAGGTTTTGGAGGAAGTGGTGCTGGTGGCTCAGAGCCTGAACTCTTCTCCAATGCCTTTATGAGGATTAACTCTTTGACCACCAGTCTGACATTTACTAGCTGCTTTTGGCAATGAATTTCATAAGGTAAAAATAATTTCCACCCCAATGGCAAGATGAATTATTGCAGAAATTGGTCCTCTCTAGCAGTCCTTTTCACTGATTTTCCCTTGCCTTGCTCCCCATGACTTCTACATAGGTACAATTTTATATGGTAAAATGGGCACTTTAAGGAAAACACATTGCATCTTTACTGTGCTGTTTTTAAGAGCCCATATGCAAGGAAAATACATTACAATTCACAATCATTGCTCCATCTGTTAGAGGTTTATGAGATCTTTTTCCTGGTTTCATGTTGAAAAGTTTGTACAGTAGAGATGCAGAGTGATGATAAAGCCCTAATTGTAAAAACAACAAAAAAAAAATAAAACTTCATAGTCACTCTGCCTTTCTATTCATAAAGGGAAACCCTTCTTTTATATTGAAAGAGTGCTTTCTTATTTCAGTTCCACAGACTATAAAAATGCTGTAATGGACTATTTATTCATTTTTGGCCAGTATCATCTGATATAAACCAGAAGTGTGTGGGACATTTCTGCTATTAATCAGAATGGTGGCTAATCATCTATAGCTGCAAGGATTTTTTTGGGTGGGCGGGAGTGGGGCGGGGTCAGTTTTGCTATTCTACAGGACATTTTGGAACCACGTTCACCTTAGCACATAAAAATATGATTAAGCAGGACTATTGCACACTGAAAGAAACTTGCGAACAATCCATTTTATCTCAAATAATATTTAGCAGGACAAGCATTAGCTGTCTGACATTTTCATTTACTAATTAAATATTGGTATAGATGGTTGATTTGCTCAGCATTTAACCAATAATACATAAGAAATTCTTCTGCCTGTGAATCAAAATACCAAACTTTGAGAATGTTTCAGGAAGATCACCTGAAGCACTTAAACACATATAGCTACCCTGCTCTCAGGTAGTCATAAATTAATCAGCTTCATCCAACTTTACTTAATCCATTGCAAGATAACTTGTTGGATTTGTGGACCCTTGAGCCGGCTGGGACAGATGAAGGCTCACCGTGGGAAGGCCCACAGTGGATGTCGAAGCCGGGAGGCGGCACTGAGCAGTGACCAGAGGGATCTTCACCATTGGAAGCCCACGGTCCCCCCAGGAGGAGCCTGTGAGGACCTGAGCTGCTTGGACTTACGTGCAGCCTTCTGTGGGCCAATGTCTGAAGAGGAGTCCCAGAGGATTGAGAAGTGTAGAGCTGAAGCCAGGAGGCCAACTTGAACTTCACCACTGGAAGCCCACAGTCCCCCCAAGAGGAGCTTGTGAGGACCCGAGCTGCTTGGACTTAGGAGAGGCCTCCTGGAAGCAAGTTGGAGTCGGAAGCCAGTAGTCGGAAGCCGGAGTCAGAAGCCAGTAGTCGGAAGCTGGAGTCAGAAGCCAGTAATCGGAATCCGGGGTCAGAAGCCAGTAGTCTGAAGCCGGGGTCGGAAGCCAGTAGTCGGAAGCCGGGGTCAGAAGCCAGTAGTCGGAAGCTAGTAGTCAGAAGCCGGGGTCAGAAGCCAGTAAACATAAGCAGCAACTAGTAGCTCTCAGAGAGTGAACCTGCAGCGTCTGACGTCATCCAAGCGCTCTCCTCCTCCTTCTCACTCTGGCCCCTTTAAACCTCAAGCCCCCATGCACGTGCACCTAGGGGGCGGGGCCAAGCGCGTCGGATTGGCGGCATCTCCCTCACGGAGGGAGAGCCGCGGCAGAGGCCAGGATTGGGCCTAGACGAGTGGGGAGGCGCGTCAATGGCCCGGCCCGGCCCGAGTTGAGTGGAGATACTGGGGCACGGCCTGGGACCGTAACAGTACCCCCTCTCCTACGCCCCCATCCCAGGGGCCTGGGCTTTGCAGGATGATCCAAATGGAACTGGTGGAGGATGTTAGAGGATAGTTCCCATGTATTCTCCTCAGGACCGTAACCCTTCCAGGAAAGGAGGTACTCCCATCTACGATGGTGGAACTGTACATCCAAAACCTCTTTCACTTGGTAGACAGTGTCCTCCTGGGCTGCAGGAGTGGCAGGTTCAGGGATCTTGTTATGGAAGATGGACAAAACCAATGGCTTGAGCAATGAAACATGAAAAACGTTATGAACCCTGAGCGTAGAGGGAAGGCGGAATCGGTAGGAGACAGCACCCACTCGTCCTGTGATTGGAAACGGGCCAATGTACTTCGGAGCCAAGCACATAGAAAGAACTCGCAGGCAAAGGTGTTTAGTACATAACCATACCTTGTCCCCGGGACGGAACGTTGGTGCTGGACATCGCAGACGGTCCGTGTACCTCTTTGCCGTGACTGCCGAGCGTTGAAGTTTCTCCCGGGTAGAGCCCCAGAGGCTGCGTAGCTGTTGAGCTGCGAGTCGCAGGGCTGGTGATGGAACAGCCAATGGCAAAGGAGGTCGGAGACGTCGCCCATAGACTACCTGGAAGGGAGGCCTACCGGTGGCTGAATGCCTATGGTGGTTGTAGGAGAATTCTGCCCATGAGAGTAAGGCCACCCAGTCATCGTGTAGGTCTCCCACGAAGGCTCGGAAGAAGGTTTTCAAGGTCCAGTTTGTGTGCTCCGCTTGGCTATTGCCTTGGGGATGAAAGACGGTCGTGAAGTCCAACTGGACCCCACGCTTTTTGCAGAGTGCTCTCCAATATTTCGCCGTGAACTGTGAGCCCCGGTTGGAGGCAATATGGAGAGGAAGTCCGTGTAGGCAAAAAATGTGCTGGGCAAAAAGGCTAGCGAGCTCAGGAGCCATTGGTAACTTAGTGAGAGGGACGAAGTGGGCCATCTTCGAAAACCTGTCGATTGTGACCCATATTACTGTTTTCCCTTCTGAAGCTGGCAAGTCCACAATGAAATTGGTGGACAAATTGGTCTAAGGCTCAGTGGGGATAGCTAATGGTTGAAGGAGCCCCCACGGGTGACCAGTCGGTTTCTTTTGTCGAACGCAGATCAGGCAGTGGCTGACGTATAGACGAACATCTCTCCTTACCTGAGGCTACCAGTAATATTCGGTCAGCAGATCCAAAGTCCAAGCGACCCCTGAATGCCCTGCGGTCAAGGAATCATGCGCCCATGACAACACCTTCTTGTGCAGGTGCATGGGTATGACCGTTTTACCCATAGGAACCACCTCTGAAGCTGCAAGAAGGACCTTGGCTGGATCGAGAATATAACGTGGCGGATCCGGGTTATCCTCTGTTTCAGCTGTGCGTGAGAGGGCGTCTGCCCTAATGTTCTTGGAGGCTGACCTGTACCAGAGGAGGAAATTGAACCGGCTAAAGAAGAGCGACCATCAGGCTTGCCGAGAATTGAGGCGTTGGTCTCGGCACAAGGATTCCAGATTCTTGTGATCCATATAGATGAACACGGGGTATTGGGCCCCCTCCAGCCATTGTCGCCACTCCTCCAGCGTGAGTTTAATGGCCAGGAGCTCCTTATCGCCGATACTATAATTTCTCTCCACCGGAGAGAATTTTCGGGAATAATAGGAACATGGTAGGGATTTGCCTTTCATGGATTACTGGCTCAGAACAGCCCCTACATCCACATCTGAGGCATCTACTTCCACGATGAACTGACGCTGCAGATTTGGATGGTGGAGACAGACATCGAGGAGAAAGGCTTCCTTCAGCTTCTGGAAAGCATCTATTGCCATATGGGACCAATTCTTTGCATCGGCACCCTTCCTGGTAAGGGCCGTAAGTGGTGCTACCATCCGGGAATAATGGGGAATGAACCGGCAATAGAAATTGGCAAAACCCAGGAAGCGTTGTAGGGCTTTGACCCCTACCGGCTGTGGCCAATCCCGAATGGCCGCCACTTTATCAGGGTCCATATGGAAGTCCGTGAATGAAACTATATATCCGAGGAATGGCAATGACTCCTGCTCGAACTGGCACTTCTCTATCTTGGCAAAGAAACGATTGTCCCAAAGTTTCTATAGTACTTGCCGCACTTGTACTCAGTGCGTGGGCAAATCCTTAGAGTATATCAACACGTCGTCGAGGTACTCTATAACCAAGGTATGCAACCTATCCCTCAAGACCTCATTCATGAGGTTTTGAAAGACCACAGGGGCGTTTCACAAGCCAAAGGGCATGACTAAATATTCGTAGTGCCCATCTCTAGTATTGAAGGCGGTCTTTCATTCGTTGCCGGGTCTTATCCATACCAAATTGTAGGCACCCCGGAGGTCCAACTTGGTAAAGACCTTTGCTCCTTGCAGCTGGTCTAGTAACTCTGGAATCAGAGGCAAAGTGTACCTGTCCCGTCGCATGATGGCCTTGAGGCCACGGTAATCGATGCAAGGACGCAGTGACCCATCCTTCTTGGCCACAAAGAAGAACCCGGCCCCAGCAGGGGAGTTAGAGGGCCGAATGAAACCTCTGTCCAAATTCTCTTGAATATATGAAGACATGGCCCAAGTTTCCGGAAGCGACAAGGGGTATATCCGCCCCCCTGGGAGGCGTCATGCTGGGACTAGTTTAATAGCACAAAAATCAAACTGTATGTATATGATGTATAGTCCTTACAAGAATTCAAAACAACATCATATTTAACCAAACTACATATAGCTGATACCATGTAGTCTTAATTAAGGAAGCAGAGAAACCTCATACAATAATGGCGGGCTTTGTCAGTGATAGCCCAAAATGCCACATATATAGTTGTGCAGTCACAAAATTAATTACCGACTGTCACTTTCGTATAATCATCGGTTTCTCCGCTAGAGAGTTTTAAAGAACCATATTTTTTGAAATTTTAAATTTTAGATTTTAAATTTTAGTCTTTTCAGTTCTCCAACTTAAAGGCAGTATAAATGCACTTATCGTAGCAGGAGTTGTACAGCGAATACATCAGGCTGGCCCAACACGGCTCGTGTTTCTGTCAGCTTCATCCGGGAGGTTTCTTGCCACTAGCTCGTCTTGGAGTCTTGAAGAGATACCTTCCAAGAATATGCTGTGGAGGCTGTCGTCCACCCAGTCTAGCTCGGCTGCAAGGGTATGGAATTCCACCGCATACTCGGCAAGGGGCCGGTTACTTGGCGTAGCTGAAGTAACTCGGAGGCGGCAGTGAGCCTGCAAGAGAGCTCATCGAAGATCTGTTGGAAGGCAGAGATAAACTGTTCCAGATTCCTTAAAAGGGGATCCTTACGCTCCCATAGTGGAGACGCCCAGGCCAGGGGCTTCGCGTCCAACAAAGAAATAATGTAACTGGACTTAATCTGATCCATCGAAAACTGGGAACGCAGCAAATTAAATCGGAAGAAACACTGATTGAGGAATCCGCGGCAGTATTTCGCTTCCCCCGAGTCCCGTGAGGGGGCCGGCAACTGTGTGGGCGTCGCGGGTCCAGGGTTGGCCACGGCAACTGGCACAGGGGGTACCAGTTCAGGTGTACCATCAATCCGATTGGCCAGTCTCTCTATGGTGTTCATCAGAGCATCCAAGCAGATTTGCTGTTGCTGCAGACGCCGGCAATTCCAGGTATGGCCTTTAAGCTGGTCACGTCCGCCGGGTCCATGGCCTTGCAAACTGTTGGATTCGTGGACCCTTGAACCGGCTGGGACAGATGAATGCTCACTGTGGGAAGGCTCACAGTGGATGTCGAAGCCGGGAGGCGGCACTGAGCAGGAAACCAGAGGGATCTTCACCACTGGAAACCCGAGGTCCCCCCAGGAGGAGCTTGTGAGGACCAGAGCCGCTTGGACTTACGTGCATTCTCCTGTGGGCCAATGAGGAGTCCCAGAGGATTGAGAAGTGTAGAGCTGAAGCCAGGAGGCCAATTTGAACTTCACCACTGGAAGCCCACAGTCCCCTCGAGAGGAGCTCGTGAGGACCCGAGCCACTTGTACTCCTGGAAGCAAGCTGTAGTCAGAGGCCTCCTGGAAGCAAGCTGTAATCAGAAGCCGGGATCGGAAGCCAGTAATCAGAAGCCGGGATCGGAAGCCAGTAATCGGAAGCCGGGGTCGGAAGCCAGTAAACGTAAGCAGCAACTAGTAGCTCTCAACAGAGAGTGAACCTTGTTGCAAGGCGAAGTCTAGGCCTTGCTGCACGGTTTAAATACCCCTGCAGTGTCTGATGTCATCCAAGAGCTCTCCTCCTTCTTCCCACGCTGGCCCCTTTAAACCTTGAGCCACCGCGCGCTCGCGCCTAGGGGGTGGGATCAAGCACGTCAGATCGGCAGCGTCTCCCTCACGGAGGGAGAGCCATGGCAGAGGCCAGGATCGGGGCCAGACGAGCGGGGAGGCACTTCAGTGGCCCGGGCCGGCCCGAGGTGAGTGGAGGTACCGGGACACGGCCCGGGACCGTAACATAAATAATTCTCATTAAGAACCTGATTTACTAAGCTTGTTTCCTAAAGACACAGAATAGGAAAAATGTCTTCTTAAAGCAGGCCCTCAATTCGTTGTTTGAAAATTCTTTTTTATAGAACAACCTAAGAAAAATCTATATGAGAATTTTAAAAAAATATTCATATGAATGGGTAGCTCAGTTAAACTCCTATTACACATAAAATTGTTTGTCTAATAAAGTAGAAAAAATCCTCGATTCTCTGGTTTCTTTGAACAAATCAATATAGATAGGACATTTGCCCTGCTGTCAGCCAAAACAAAACCATTTCAGAGTATTTTGATTTATGGGTTGTGTGTGCTGGTTCCCCCTTCTATTGAGTAAATGACTGCACATCCAAAAATCACTGTGGAACCTTTGCTCGATTCATGAAATTTAGCTCTTTCGAGCAAACGTCTGACAGTGATTTTTGAACAAAGTTTTGCTTGCACATTTTTTTCTGTGACGTTTTCCCCCTTCTGGAGGTTACAGAAAGTTCAAACCTTAGGGAGAAGATGCACAGTTTATAACTTGTACAGCAAAACTAGCCTGTGGGGTTTGGACACCGATTTCCTCCACTTTGACTGATCTTTAAATTTGGCAGAGGGAGTTTTCCACGCTTCTGCATGGGTCCTTTATTTATTAAGAAAGAACTCAGCCACGGGAATTCAAAAGTACATTTAGGAGAGAAACTCATTAGGATGTTACTAATTATAATTAGTTAATTTAAAATGGAAATGGAAAGAGACAATTTTTTTTTTTTTATGAGTCATACCTGTTTTAAAATGAAGCTTTCAGGATTGCATAGGTCCCTTGCTTGGGCATTATGAAATTCTTAATTATGCCTGGTTTTTTTTTATGCAGCAACCAACAAGGGACTGCTACTGTCTTTATGGCTTCATCTTTTTAATGAAAAAAAATATTAAGGGTACTCTAAATGAATTTCTCCAATTAATTACAGAGAGAGAAGTGTACTTTACAGCAGGGACACTTCCAAGAATTCTGTCAAAACTAAAACAAAAAAACCCTAATAGCGATTGACTTCCACGTTATTCTTTTCTTCTTACTTGGGCATTTTGACCTCTTTTTTTCCTGAATAAATAACAATTCTCCCACATTTGTACACTGCAGTTACTTTCCCATATCAAAAGCAGTGTCCTTGCCATATTACTCCACTTATATATGTTGAAGTAAAGGTCAGCAAACAAGCTATAAGGGATGCCTTTACAGTGGACTAAATTTATTTGTGATTGGCTTTTGAGATGTATTCTGTCTTCACTGGGGCTTCCAAAATGAGCTAAGGGTGACGATAATGTCTGATAATAAATAAAATACCATCGTAATCTAACCTGCAGTTAGCTCATCTGTTCAGTTAGACATCACTGGGTCAGGGCTGTGTGTTAGCTTTTTTGCTGCCCTGTGCGAAAAATTACTGTGCTGCACCCCCACAATTCATTCAGTGTCTGTCATGGGCCTATCAAATAAAACCCAGCTCCCTCCTGCAAGCTATATTTGTTTAAATTGACAAGCCCTCCCCCCCCATTCTTTACAGACACACACAATTTTATAATAAATATACTACAGAAATAAATACAGAAATATAATACATTTTACATGAAAATGTACATTCAAAAGTACAGTCTTCTGAGGCAATACTAACGCTTACAATATGCATATGGGGCAGATTTTTAAAGGAGCGCGCACGGGGTACATTTGTGCGCACTACCCGGCGCGCACAAATGTACACCCAATTTTATAACATGTGCACGCTGGAGGACTCGGGACCACCACCCCCCCCGCCCCCGCCCCTTTTTCAAAGCCCCGGGATATACGCGCGTCCCGGGGCTTGCGCGCACCGCCGAGCCTATGCAAAATAGGCTCGGCGCGCGCAGGAGGGGGTTTTAAAAGGTTACGCACGTATATTACACGTGTAAGCCTTTGAAAATCTACCCCATTATATTCTGTGATGCCAACCAGAAAACTCTGCAAAAAAGACACTTGCAACTCCTCTGGAATTAGACTTTTTTGTAATGTGTATTGGATGTGAGCTTGGCCCTCAGAAAGCCATGAACATTAAGAAATAGAATTACCATTACAATATAGTAACCTCCCGTATCAAAACAACCCTAACAACTTTATCTATGAAAAGTCAACACTGCACATATTATACCAGGCCCTAGAACAGGGCTTCCCAAACTTTTAGTTGATGTGACCCCATTTTAGCACTTGAAAATTTGCATGACCCCAGATAATGACTAAAACAAATTATCAGGAGTGCAGACCCCTCCATCAATCTCTCCTTCTTACCCACCCCTGTACTCCAGCTAATTCCCTCTCTCAACTTCCATCCCTTCCAGAGGACTTCCTCTCCCCAGTGGAACCGCCTCTCACTGTGAAGGGTAGTGTGGGTCTGAGTTCTTTGTGCTGCAGTGTAGTTGACACAGCCTCATAGGTGAACCTACTTGGCTTATGCCAGCAGCTGGCAAGTGAGCCCTGTAGTGGGACAGTCTGGAGCTTCACCTATACTAGCCGCCTTTCCTGCCCTTGAGTTCTGGCAGCCAGCAGGACTTAGGTGGGTCCCTAGGGCAGTGAAAAGAACAAGAGTTTAATGGCTTGCTGGAGTCAGGGTATGCAGCAGACTAATAGAGTTTGAGACAGCCAACATCGGGGCAGGCAGCTAACAAGGATGGTCAGGTCCAGTCGGCAGACAATCATGGTCAGGTCCAGGCAAGAGGTCAGGATTTGGAGGGTCAGGACAGGGGGTAGCCAAATACACACTGAAGACACTGGATGATACAGAAGGGCAAGGCAGGCTGTACAAGGAAGACAAGGTGAGACAAGGCAGGATAAAGAATCAGGAACACAAGAGACAGAAACTGGGAACTCAAGGCAACACACACTGCAAAGGCAGGAGACATGTTGCTGAGGCAAAGCAGATAGGTCCGAAGAGCATTTATATAAGACTGGGCTGCTGACATCATCCAAGAGTGCCTCTTCCCCTCTGACCTTTATCTCATTTTCCATGCAGCATATCCCCTCTTACTCCCACCTCTTCTGTCATTCCCTCCCTCCCTCACCCTCCACAGCCAATCCCTCTTCACTTTACCCAACCCTCAAACCTCTCCTGCTTTTCATCCATCTCTTCAAACAGTCCTTTTGCCAAACATCCCCCTGGCCAGGGTCAGTGGCAACATTTTCATATGGTTCCTGGGCCACAGGCAAATGACAACTGGTGGGAATAGAAGGCAAGCAAAATTTTACTTGGATGGATTTAGTGAGGGCTAAGGAGAAAGGAGCAGTGGCAATCTCCTCCTCTCCCCTCATGGGTAGTCCCAAACCTGACTGATCTGCAGGTAGCAGCAGCTTTACTAATGAAAGTCAGCATGGGGTCTGAATGTTACTGCAAGCTCACAGGGCCTGCAGCAGCCCTGATCCCTCCTCATGCAGGGCTTTCTGTTACCACAGAAACTCATGCAAAGCCAGTGCCACTGCAGGATCTATGAGCAAAGGCTCGCTCATAGGCCTCATACTGACTTCCACTACTAATGCTAGTGCTCACATTTGAAGCACTTGTGACCCCAAGTGAAGGTATGATGACCCCATTTGGGGTCCCGACCCACAGTTTGGGAAGCCCTGCCCTAGAGCATCAATAAAATTCTTATTAGAAAACCAGGCAGCTACAGATCCCTACACAGAAAATACATGCTAGCAAAATACCTCACCTCGGTCACATATGCAGAACACTGACAAACCCTCACCAAATACAGACTAAAGAGATCAGAAAGTATAAACAGAAATGTGCTGAGAAGAACTGAACTGGAACCCACAACAAGCCAGTCTCTACATCCAGAGCAACAATGGAAAAACAAAAACATTACCATTCTTCATAAAAACATTAAATAATAAAATCAAGAAATATAATACAATCATAATAGTAAAATCATATTCATAAAAAGAATAAATATTTCAAATAGTTAATGAATAGAATATGCAAAATTTCCCAAACACAAAGGAAATATTTCAAAATATCTGATAAATAATCCAATAATTAAAAATGTTTTATTCCCCGCAAAATAATTAAATATATCGAAAGAGCAGAATTATTAAATTATACCCAATAATTAAAATTAATAAGGATTAAGAAAAATCTCCTACTCTCTATTCCTATGATCTTCCGATTTTCAGTCACCCTGAGATTGTCGTGGATTGGGGGAGGTAGGGGTGCCCAAATTTTATCTTCTCTCACACACACACACAATAACACATTCATTCTCTCACACACTCCCTCTCTCTAACATACACAGGTTCCTTCTCCCTCATAGATACATTGTGTGTGTATGTGTGTATGTGCACCTATGAGAGCCTATATGTGACACATGGGTTCTCACAGGCACACAAACATACACACAGGCTCTCACACAGACACAAACACATACACAGGATCTCACACAGACACACATGCACAAACACACAAGCTCTGACACACACATGCTCTCAGTCACTCATACATGTACACACATGGGTTCCTGATGTCTTCGGGCCATGGTGGGATGAGCTCCACCTTGGCCCTAGGGCCTTTCTGATTAGGGAGGGAGAGCGGAAGCTGTGTGCGCGCTGACCCCCATGCTTCCATTAAGGGTAGCAGCTGCCGCTCTGTACAGATTGCCTCCATGCGTAAATGCTACACCTATGCCCTAAGGATCTGCAGTGTTTATCCTATGCCCTAAGGATAAACCCTGCATATCCCTAGAGGCCTGAGATTGGAAAGGAAGAAAAGGGCAACCTATGTTAACTTTAGGAGTAACAATTCCGCATGGGGGTAACGTGCACCAAGCTGCTGTTACTACCCTTAACAGATCCCTTTCTTGCCTGCTAGCAGTCAGTTCTTGTCCTTTCAGTTGATAAATTGCCACTGGCCAGAAGAAATGTGTTCCCTAAATACATATATTTACACTTTTTTAGCATTGAAGCACATCTTCCAAAAACTTTACCATTCTTCTAGATTGGTCCAAGGACCAGGCAAAATCTAAACAGACCGAGATAAACCAAACTACCTAGATTAAAGGGGGGTTTGTGTTCTTTTGAATCATGCCAATCCCTTTCTAAAGCAAGTCTGAAAAACACTCTTAAAAATGAAATTTGAATCTCTGAACATCAAGACCCTTTGCGCCGGATTTTAAAACCTGTGCGCATACAAATGTACAGGCACAAATGTACGTCGGATTTTATAACATGCGCAGGACGCAGGCACAGTGGGGCAAAACCTAACCCGGGACTGGCCTGGCCTCTCACAGGTGACCCGGGCTCAGGCAGCAAAAGCTCCAAACCTCTCTCGTGTTCGTAAGTCAAAAGAGAGCAGACAAGCCCTGCTCCACCACGCACGGACGCAGGCGGGAAGCTCGGCAAATCTAACCCCACTGACATGGATGTTGAAGTCAGCTGGGTAGAGGCTGCAGGCGGTGATGAGAAACCTCTTCGACGGGCCTCTCCTTCAGCTGCTGGCAGCCGCCGGTGACTTGAGCAAAGACTGCCGGGCGGCTTGAGCACCAGCAGCTTCCAGCTTCTCTCCTTCAGCTGCTGGCGGCACCGCAGCCTCTCCTGCTGCCGCCGGCTCGCCAGCTCCCCCCGGGTGTGCCGCCCCCGTGCAAAGGCATGGTGTGCATACCCGGTCGCGCCAGGCCTGCACTGGGTTTAGGTCATTTTGCACTGACCTAGTAAAGAGAGTACAGCTGTCTAACTGGAGACAAAGATGTATGAAGTTAGTTCAGTAAGGAGGTTCCACCTCCTTACTGACTTGTTCAGTCCTTTATTTCCCTTGACAAAAATGATATTGTCTGCACTTGTCTATACTGAATCGTCTGACTTTAATTGTTTTTAATAATAGTAATGAAGGAAAGTAAGCAGTTTAATTTTAGACATGATTGAACTTTTTAATCCACTTACAATAATGTGCCCTCAAACCTTCACTGGGAAACTTGCAAGCAGAGACTTCCCCTGCACCACTTTTGGTTATCCACTTAAATTAGCGAGGTCATTTCCATTAACTCATCTGTTAGTCCCAAATCTTCACTGTTCAAGAGCAAAGGTCTTAGACCTCAACTGGGCACAAATTTCTGAACCACATAAATAGCCAAAAATCTGGAGATATTTAGTCCATGGAACTATAGCTCATGCAGCAAAAAAAGAGATTTGCATTAGCTGAGAGCACATTTGGCCCTGTTCCACTAATACAGAATTATTTTGTTGATTTTATTTTTTTTGCAGAACTCTAAATTTCACACACACACACACACACACAAAAAAAGGCTTAAGAGGGTGATTTGTTAAAGTTTTGTGCCTGTTTTGCCACCAGATTTATCAATAAAAGATTTCCATTATTGAAAATCCTGTCACAAAACTTTTAAATAAGCCTTAAAGTTTATTGATTATGTAAGCAATGTACAATATTAATTCAAATTGCTAAAATTGCCCTAAATTGAAAATATGTTCTCATTGAGAAGATTGAAAGTGTGCATGTTTTAGTTTTAGGCATGCTGTTAGAGAGAACTAGTTTATACCGAATCTTGTTTGTTAAAGATTTTTCCTCTCTGTATGCCAGATGAATGAAAGAGGCTAAGAAAATAAATGACTTGACAGACTTAAATGGCAGTGAATTAAATACAAGAGCAAAAAGCAAATGCATTACTAAACATCCCTGTGCACACACATTTTTTAATGTTTAGGTAAAATCCAAAGCACTCAGGCTGCTTGACAGAGACAGTGACCACTCTACACACTAATTCAGATGAAAAGCTCACTCAAAGATGAATTTTAAAAGCCCTATGCGCGCCAAAAACAGGAGATACCTGTGGAAGCCCGGCTGGCGCATGCTGCACAGATTTTACAAAGCATGCAAGTATTCGTCTATCTCTCAGTACGTGCTCACAATTTATTTATTTTTTTACAGAAAAGGGGCGGGGAATGGGTGTGGTCTGTGCGGGACATGGGTATTCCAGGAAATACTAATGAAACCAGCACGTAAGTATTTACATGCAGCAGTGCGTGCTGGGGGTCCCCAGGAAATATGAATGAAACCAGCACGTAAGTATTTACATGCAGCAGTGCTTGCTGGGAGTCCCCAGGAAATATGAATGAAACCAGCACGTAAGTATTTACATGCACCAGTGCTTGCTGGGAGTCCCCAGGAAATATGAATGAAACCAGCACATAAGTATTTACATGCATCAGTGCTTGCTGGGGGTCCTTATCTGCATAATTTTACGTCTACTGTGGATGGCGTGTAACTAATAGAAAAAAAAAAAAAAAGCAAGGCTAGTTAGCGAGGTTTTAAGGGTTATGGCTAAAAGGATAAAAGGGAGGTTTATTAACCTAGGGAGTTAGGAATCCTATCCTTTAACTGGGTGAACTGGGAACAGACTAGGGAAACTGGTAATTGCGTCGGCATGCAAATCTACCAAAATCTCCTCATTTACGCAGTACAGGCGACATTTGTGTGCACATGCGTGCGTCCATATAAAAATTGCATGCACATATACACGCGTGCAGCCTATTTTATATCATGTGTGCATATTCACGATTATGTTATAAAATGGTCACATCCGTTAGCGAGAGCCGGCATACGCACATACACCTATGCCCGCGCAGCTGTTTAAAAGTTATCGTCAAAGGTGTATTTATTTATTATTTATTTATTTTAAGTTTTTTATATACCGATACTCGTTAAGAAAACATCACATCGGTTTCCATACAACGTGAAATCAGCCAACGAGGCTTTACAGTGTAACTGATAATAGAACTGGGGGGAGGGGGCAGGAAAGGAGGGGGGAAAGGGGTCGGGTAAACAGGGGCTTTGCTATACAATCAGTAAGCGCGAAACAAAACTTAGATAAATATATACAAGTTATATACAAAGTACAAGGAGGAGCGGAGGGGGCAGGGGGGTGTGACGAGGCTGAGGATGAAAGAGTTGGAGGGTGGAGTGAAGGAAGGAACGGGGGGGCAGGGGAGGGAATCTAGCAGGGGAGGGCAGTAGGGCATTGCGTACAAATCTGAGGGGAGAGGACCTAGAGGGTAGAGGGGAGGGGGATGGGAGAGGAGGGCGATGGTGCGCGAACAAAAGTACGCGCTCGCATATTTTTTTTTTTTAAATCATAACAAAAAAAAATTGTTATGTGCTCAGTAATTTCAATGGATTCTTAGCATAAGAAGTGGTGTGATGATGACAGGAGGCACCAGTTTAATACGAGATATTTTGTGCATCCTTTATGAGAATACACCTCTCATGCTTTATTATATTTAGAATCCATTTTATGGTCATTTTGTACTACAATTTATTTTTACTTTGGAAGATGGTTATTGGATCAAGTGGTTTTCATATATACCATATAATTTGTTACATTTGTATGTTTCTCACCCTGTCAATCATGTTGCAAAAACCATATTTGCACTGACTGTTAGGGACATTTATGGACTGATTGTTTCCTTAGGGTGCACTCTCAATATCCCACTAAAAATTGTCCATTCACATTGAACAGAAAACATATTAAAAATGATTTTTTTCATATGAAGATGACAATGTTCTGTGTTTCACACAGGTAAAAATGTGCTTATATGCATAAAATGACCCTCTTAACAATGCTCCGCCTCTGTGCATGTGAAAATATATATGCTGTGAAACAGTGCGTGTATTTTGTCTGCTGGAAAAAGGCTCATACTGTCTTTATGCTGCCGAGGAAAGGAACGCAGGGATGCTCTGACAACTTATGGGGCCCTGTGCAAACTTTTGTGGATGGATCAGCTTTTATTTTTTTCATACTGACTGCCATCCTTCTCCTCCTCCTCTCTCTCCCTGACTCCCCCTCCCCAAATCTCCTTGGCACCATGCCCTCTCTCCTCCTCACCCACTCACTAATCTGATTCTGCCAGCCCACTGCTGCAGCTTTCCTCCTCCTTCTGGCTGACAGGAGGACGGCCACATGCCTCCTTCCAGCCCACACAGGCTCGTGCAGGTGTGGCATTAAACGTCTTCCTCCTTCTGGCCTCTCTGTAGGGTGGCACAAGTGCAGTGTTAAGCGCCTTGTGATATGAGTAGGTTGGTGCAGGGGTATTGGGCATCTTAGGTGAACCTTCAGAAAAAAACCACAGTGTCAGATCTGATGAATGTATCAACTATGATTTGGGGGGCAAGACTGTAAAATAAATCAATCATACATAAATTTATAAATTAAAGTCATCTATCCTGAAGGAAGTCTCTGAAATCACTGACTGTCCTGAACAAGGATGTTTCTCCTTATTACTCACTACAGGAAAAAAAAATCAGATTCTGTTGTCATTTCAATAACAGCGACACAAACTGTCTCCATTATATCATCAGGTACTTTGTAAAATAACAGAAAACCCTGCAGAAAGGTCACTCAGAACTCACAGTATATAGCAAACCTGCCATACAAAAATAACACTAATTCCCAGAACTGAAAGGGAAACACTGCCAATATTCCAACGGGGGCACTAACACATCAATACAAACTGGACTGCCACAGATCGCTACTTGGTACCTATACCCTAACACCCTCACCTTAGTCATACACACAGAGCTCACACCCTCATCAAATACAAAATCAGTAATCACAAATTAGAAATGATAGCAGTTATTTATTAAAATGTGTATCCAGTCTGCCTAATTGAAATATGTAGACAAAAACTGAATTCTTTCTTGCTCTGCAGTCCACTCCAGCTTCATCCCTCCCCTCTTGCTACCTGCAGACTGAAGGAGGAAACAAGAGGAAGGGAGGGGCTGAATCAGAGAGCAGAGTGGCTCTTCTTTGTTCTGCTTTGTGCTCTGTCTGATCCAAGCTTGCTTCCTCCCCTCCTGTTCCCTGCAGTTTCCTGGGAGGGAAAGAACTTGATCAGGAAGTTCACCGGCCAGTCCTGGATTAACCATTAAGCAAAATAAGCATGTGCATAGGGCACCAAGGGAAGGGGGGCGGGCATCACAGAATGTTGAAAATTTGCTTTTTTCTGTTGCCCCTTAGTTATAATTAAATAATGTGCTTATATTGCTTACTGGTATTTAATGTTAAACAATTAAGATTTTATATTTAATATAGTTGTGAGGTCTGGCCTGGGGATTGGCCTGGAAGAAAGATGATTTTTAATTCCTTATTTCACCTTCAACACTTATTGAGTCTTATGTCTTGTCAATTAAGCAATGGAAGGGCCGAGGGAGCACCATTGATGGGCTGTGCTTAGGTCCAATGAAACAAATCGGAAGCCGGTCCAACGTAGCCAAGGCAAATACAGAGTCGGGTGTTTTATCTAATTAAATACAACAAAAGGACGACCGTCCTTTTGTTGTATTTAATTAGATAAAACACCCGACTCTGGCTCTGTCTGATCCAGGCTTATTCCCTCCCCTCCTGTTCTCCGCTGTTTCCTGGGAGGGAAAGAGCTTGATCAGGCGTTTTATCTAATTATATTAATAAAAAGGTTTTTTTTCCATGGCATACGGTTATCCTTTTGTTGTATTTGCCTGGGCTGTGCTTAGGGCATCAATTGGCCTTAATCCGGCCCTGGCACTGACAAATAGAGTAATATGGGCAGAGCCCTTTGTGTCCATGGAGTGAGCCTCCTGCTAGGCAGGGCTTGAAGCAGCTATCCCTTTTGCCCATAGGTTACGGTGGCCTTGAAGGGGCATTCCCACGGATAGGAGGTGGTCAGGGGAATGGTTATAGGAATTAATGCCTTTTATCCTTGCAGTTATATTTTGTAACTCCTTACACTAGTAGCTAGTTTACTGTAAAGTACTCTATACTTACACTGTATTTTTTCAACAATGTTTAAAAAAAAAAAAAAGGAACTCTTACGGAAAGAACATAACATAAGGAACATAAGACTCGCCATACTGGTTCAGACCAAGAGTCCAACAAGCCCAATATCCTGTTTCCAACAGTGGCCAATCCAGGTCACAAGTATCTGGCAGGATCCCAAGGGGTAGATAGATTCCAAGCTGATTATCCCAAGAAAAAAAAAGCAGTGGATTTCTGCAATGCTACCTCAATAATGGTTAATGGGCTTTTCCTCCAGGAACTTGTCCAAACCTTTTTTAAACACAGCAATATGAATAGCTTTCACCAAATAATCTGGCAACAAATTCCATAATTTAATAATGTACTGAATAAAAAAATATTTTCTCTTATTAGTTTTAAATGCATTACTCAGTAAGTTCATTGTGTGTCCCTGGTCTTTGTTCTTTTTGAAAGAGTAAACAACTGATTAATGTTTACTTGTTCCATTCCAATCATTATTTTATAGACCTCTTTCATAGCTCTCCTCAGCTGTCTCTTCTCCAAGCTGAAGAGTCCTAACCTCTTTAGCCTTTCTTCAGAGGGGAATTGTTCCATCCCCTTTATCATCTTGGTTGCCCTTCTCTGAGATGTGGTGACCAGAAATGAACACAATACTCAAGATGAGGTTGCGCCATGGAGCAATACAGAGACATTATGATATTCTTTGTTTTATTCTCCATACATTTCCTAATAAATCCTAGCTATTTGTTTTCTTGGCTGCTGCTGCACACTGAGCAGAAGAGTTCAATGTATTTTCAATGATGACACTTAGATCCTTTTCCTGAATGGTGACTTCTAATGTGGAACCTTGCATTTTGTAGCTATTATTTGGGTTACTCTTCCCTAAGTGCATCACTTTGCACTTGTCCACATTAAATGTCATTTGCCATTTGCATGCCCAGTCTCAAATGTTTTGCAATGTCCTCTTGCAATTTCTTACAATCCTCTTGTGATTTGACAACTTTGAATAATTTTGTATCATCAACAAATTTGATCTCCTCACTTATTGTTGCCATTTCCAGGTCATTTATAAATATATTAAAAAGCATTAGTCCCAGATCAGATCCCTGGGGCATGCCACTATTCACATTTTTCCATTGGGAAAATGTACCATTTAGCCCTACTTTCTGTTTTTTATCTTTTAACCAGCTGGCAATCCATAATAGGACACTGCCACGTATCCCATGACTTTCTAATTTCCTAAGTAGTATCTCATGAGGGACATTGTCAAATGCTTTCTGGAAATCCAGATACACTATATCAACTGGCTGATCTTTATCCATATGTTTCATATATATCATTATATAATCTATTTATCCTTCATTAACTGCTGTAATAATCAACCATGTTCTAACCTCGTTAAGCAACCTCTCTTGTAAATACTGATACGTTCCTTGTACCTTTCTCAGCTGCTGTATTTCCTCCTTTACTCTCCCCCCCCCCCCCTTTTTCGCTCCTGCTCCACTCCCCCACTCCCTGTTTTTTGTAATTTCCTCCTTTCTCAATTTTATTGTAAACCGGCGTGATGTGCTTGCACGAACACCGGTATATTAAAAGCTGTTAAATAAATAAATAAATGTTTATTTACACCCTCAAAAACATGTAGCACACTTGTGAAACCTTGGCTAAATCCATGTTGACTTTGTCCCATTAAACTGTGCTTATCTATATGTTCAGCAATTTTGTACTTCATGATAATTTCTACTATTTTGACTGGCACAGATGTCAAACTCACTGGTCTGTAATTTCCTAGATCACCCCTTGATCCATTTTTAAAAATTGGTGTTATATTGGCAACCCTTTAGTTTTCAGGTACCATTGTTAATATTATTGATAGTTTACACATTTCTAATAGCAGGTCAGCAATTTCATTTCTCATTTCTTTCAGCATTCTGAGATGTATACCATCTAGTCCAGGTGATTTGCTACTCTTTAGTTTGTCAATTTGCCTAAATACATCTTCCAGGTTCACTGAGATTTGTTTCAGTTCCTCTGAATCATCACCTTTAAATATCATTTCTGGCATGGGTATATCTCTTATGTCTTCCTCAGTGAATACTGAAGCAAAGAATTCATTTAGTCTCTCTGCTATGACTTTGTCATCTCTAAGTGCTCCTTTTATCCTTTGATCATCTAATAGTCCAACTGACTCCCTTGCAGGCTTTTTCCCTCAAATGTACCTGAAAAAAAAGTTTTAATATGAGTTTTGCTTCCATGGCAAGCTTCTTTTCAAATTCTCTCTTTGATTTCCTTATCAATGCTTTCCATCTGACTTGTCAGTGCTTATGCTGTTTCCTGTTTTCTTCATACGGATCCCTTTTGCGTTTCTTGAAAGATGTTCTTTTAGGTATTATAGCCTCACTCACTTCACCTTTCAACCATGCTGGTAGATGTTTAGCCTTCTTTCCACCTTTCTAATGCGTGGAACGCATCTGTTCTGGACTTCCAAAATAGCATTTTTAAACAGCATCCATGCCTGAACTAAACTCTTAACCTTTGCAATTGCTTCTTTCAGTTTTTTCCTAGCCATTCTCCTCATTTTATCATAGTCACCTTTTTGAAGATGTTTTGTTTCCATGTGTGATAACAGGATTATTGTTTTGTTTTGTTTTGTTTTGTTTTTTTGTTGGGGAATGGAGGAGGACTGATCTGGCAGCTTCTTCCTGCATCTGTTTTGAGCTTCCAGCTCAGTCAGACCTGGTTTGTGTTGGACTACAGCACAAAGAGCCTTCACTGGAAATTATTGAGCTTTTTTTCCCCTATTTTTACATCTGTGACCCAACACAGCCCAGCCCCAATTAACAGCTCACCTTGGAACCCAATTAATGTGAACCCTAAATCTGGCCACTACCTTCACAACATTTTCTTTCTTTATTATTGATTGTTATTATATAATAATGTTTATCTTGTGCCTTGCTTAGAGTCCTTGTTGGCCATTAGGCAAGTAATAAATGAAATAAAATAAAAATAATATAAAATCTCCAGTTGGCTTAAGAAGCAGAAGCCAGGCTCAGGAAAGGGGGGCAAGATGGCTGCTGCATAGCAGCACGCAGGCTGTTTAACTCCTGGGAAGCCTATACTTAGAAATTTTCTTGTGCTTATTACCTTTGGCAAAAATGCCGCACACAAAGCGGAAGGCAAAGATTCGTGATCTTACCTCAACTCCAACTGAAGCGGCCAGGCAACTCAGGATCGAAAACGCCTTTGGAAGACCCATGCTGCTGTTACCGGTGGGAGGGGCTGTTGGAGATCCTGGCGGGGAGCAGCCGTGAGACTCTGGGCCAGCTAAAACATCCCTCAGCCCCGGACAACCAACAAGACCGTTTCCTCCAACAGGCCCTCTCGGTGAATGGAGGGGTGAACAACAGCAGATAACGCTGATGGAACAGCTAACACCGAGGACACCGACCATCACGAGAGGCACAGCTGGTGAGCAGGATATCTCGGGGAGCCCAGAGGAACAGGGCTCCGATGATCGGTATGAGGGGGAACAGTGTTTGCCCGAGGAAAGACGTGCTTCTGAGAAAGGAAAGGAGGAATCTAAATTTGAAGTACTCCTGCTGACACATCTTGAAATGCATGAGAAGGTAACGTTAGAAGTAATATGGAAAGTTATTGTGAAATTAAATAAAGCTATTGCTGATTTGACAAAAATTGTTAAAGAGAACTTAACAAATGTTCAGAGTCAAGAAAAGAGGCTTTCTCAAATGGAAATGAAAATGACAGAAATTGGGGCTGAAGTAACAAAAGTGAAAAAAGTGCAAATAGAACTGATTAAATCGGATTCCATTATGCGTCACAAAGTAGAATACTTTGAAAACGAGCTGAGGAGGCCTAACCTAAAGTTCCTCAATTTTCCTAAAACAAAATGGATCCTACATAAAGAATTTTTGAAAAGTTATTTTCTAAATATATTGGGTTTCGCGGAAACATCGTTGCCTCAAATCTCAAAGATATTATATTTACCGTCAAGAAGAGAGGATGAGAAGCAAGAGGAAAAATCAGAAGATAATTTGTCAGATATAATTGAAAGATCTTATGAGACAGTGATTGAGAAAAGAGCTACGCTCTTGGTAACTTTTTCATCGCTCTCAGATAGAGATAGAATTCTTCAAGTGTATTTTCACAAGCAGAAAAATTTATTCTATGGGAAACAGATAAGAATTTTCCCCGATATAACAAGAGTAATGCAGCAAAAAAGTAAACTTTCTTCAGATGAGAAATGAAGTTATTTCCAGAGAAGCAAAATATTTTTTAAGATTTCCATATCGCTGTATAATTGTTTATCAAGGGAATAGATATATATTTAATGAAGTTGAGCAGTTGAGGCAATATTTAGATTCCCATTCCTAAGTATTCTCAGGAGTAGTTGGTTAATAGAAAAAATGGAGCATGTGCTATGTTTTCTTTATAGTAATAAAATTTACCTGGAAGTATTCTGCTTAAAATTATCTTGCCCCCCTTTAAATTACTTATAAGTTTTGATTACACCTTGTTACAGATTTTGTACTGAATATAAATCTTTTTGGATTTATATTTTCTCTGTAGTAACAGTGTCTGAATGTATAATTTGAAAATTCAATAAAAATTAAATTAAAAAAAAAAAAGAAGCCAGGCTCAGGAATCACACCCATGTCCTCCCCATGACAATATCTTTCTTTCCCCTACACCTCAACTGCATCCCCACGATTCCTCTCCCTAGTCCCTGTCACCAATGTCTCTCTCCTCATGCTCCCTAGCCCATCCCTACCACTCTCTGTCTCCCTCACTCTCCACAGCCTATTTCCACTGCTTGCTGTCTCTCCCACCTCCCAACACCACCACTATCTCTCTCCCTCCCCAAGACCTTCCCTACCACTCTCTCTCCCCCAAGCCTGTCTTCAACATGTTTTCTGTCTGCCTCTAACTCCAACAACTCTCTATCCTCCCCCCAAACCCCTCCAGAATGGACTCTCCCTTCCCTTGGATCTGTCCCCATATTCTCTTTTTATTTATTTATTTATTTATTTATTTATTTGTTTTTATATACCGCCACTCATCAGAGATATCACAGCGGTGTACATAGAACAAAAATCCGCAATTGCGTTGTACATAAAACAGTAAGAAAACAACTGAGAAACTTTACATTAAAACAGTTAAATGCATTAACAAAAAACATGTTATAAAGATATAAATAGATATATAGTGATAATATTATATGGATTAGTTGTAATATTACAATTTATTATAGAATCAAGGGAGAATTGTAGGGGGGAAAAGGAGTGAGGGGGTATGAGTTTAAATAGGGGAAGAAGAGAATAAGGTAAAGGAGGAAGGGATTATATACATGTAAGGCTGTTAAAAACAGCAAATTCTTCGGTTTTATAAAATAGCAAGAAAGGTGCTAGGGATGACATAGATAGGAATGAAACTGGAGTTGACTGCTATAAGACTCAATCCATTCCCACCAGCTCTTCCTCCACCTCCCTCTCCCACACCCACCCTATTGCTGCTACTGCACTACTGATCGATCAGCCAGGGAGGGCCAGTACTGATCCTACTGCTGAATTCCTGATCTATATGGGCTGCTACTGCTCCTGCCACTGCCATTTCCAGCCCATACAGACTGGTCCTGCTTCTGCTGCCACCCCACCCAGTATGCCACTGCTGCTCCCACCATCAATCTTCCACTCTGTGCAAGTAGAGTCTTATAAAGAGATTTTCTTTTCATTCCTATGGACTCCTGTGATGGTCTCCTGGTCCACAGGTTGGGAATCACTGCACTATTATAATAATAGTGGGTTTTAACAGAAGATATTTTTAAAAAAATGAATTGAAAGATACTAAAATCCTCTTGTTTTTCAAGGAAATTTTTAAAGGACCTTTCCAAATACAATTATGTCAGTGTTCATTTGCACTTGTTTTTCTACAGAGCAAATATCTCCAATTTAACAAAATCTGGAATCATGTTGCTCTTCCAGAATAGGGTCTGTATTTTCAACAAACTACTTTCCTCCAATAAAATTTGACACACACCCCCCTCCACTACCACACACACACGATAATTGATGAAACCATAGCCAATGCAAGTCTGCATTTAGATGCATTTCACCCATAAGGCAATTTTCAGAGCAAATGAGATGAAACCAAGCAATTTTCATGAATATTTGCACCAATAATATAACCTAAAATTAGGTAAATCTAAATCTCCTTCTGTCCATAATTTCTTGTATTTTATAGGCACAGATAATTTTTTATTTTATGTTTATTAGATTAGATAATTTATTACAATGAAACAATCCAAGAAAAAATATAGACTATTTCCAAAAAATGTATCCATAAAGTCAAAACTTACTTTGAAAAGAAATAAAAGAAATGAGGTAACAAACATTATAATAAACAAGGTCCATGAGTAAGCCATCTAATTTATTATACAGCCATCATTATTACCCTTCTAACCATTTCTAAGGACAGCAAAAAGTCCCTGAGTCTTGTCCCTTAAAAAGCGGCCTAAATGCAAAGGATAAAAAAAACAAATTTATTATTCTGATGGGTTACTAAACATTTGCATGGAAATTTAAGAAAAAGACTAGCTCCAACATCTTGAGCTCTTTGTTTAAGGGAAAAGAAAATGTTTTCTATGACCTTGGATAGCCCTGGAAACATCAGGAAAGATCTAATTTTTTTGCCCACAAAAGGACAAATCTTTACATTGAAAGTAATTATGAAAAACAAGATCTTTATCCCATTTTAATTATACTTCGGTATAAAAAAAGCCTCGAAATAAATAAATAAAAATTTTAATGAGAAGGAAACTAAAGTAGCTCTAACAGAAATATTGTCTAAAGAATCTTCTAAGAAGGTGGAAATGCCTGGACAATCTAGGACATCCATTTCTCCTTCTAATCAAAACTGCTTTCTTTTTAGGAAGATAATACAATTTAGAAAAAACAGAAACCTTATCTTCATCAAAAGCTAATACTTCACAAATATACTTCCTAAAAAATTCTCTAGGCGAAAGTAAGCCAGAAATAGGAAAATTTAAAAAGCGTAGATTACAAGATCTCATTTCATTTTCTAATATCTCAATCTGATTATAAACAATAAGGTTGTCCTTAATAAATGATGTACAAACAGCTCGTATTGAAGTTAACTGAGAATTAATTGTAGAAATAGAACCCTCTATGCTTTTGATCCTATTACCTTCATCTTCCATCTTAACTCTCGCTTCTGTTGAGAAAATATGAATCTGAGACATTGAACTAGATAAGTTTTTGTCAACCTTAGCAACCAATCTCCACACATCCAAAAGAGTAACATTAGCTGGTTCTTCATTTCCTTTGGCTACCTCTCACAAAGGGGGAATTATCGAAGGAAGAGAGACAGCTGAGGGATTTACCCCCGAAGCCACCAATACTGGTGAACTAAGCTTCGACTGGCTCTCCATCCCAGAAGTATCTGAAACCAGTTGAGGATGGGTGACAGCCACTGGAGTGTCAGAAATATTTCTAGACATAGTCAAATCTTCCAAAAATGACCCTGCAGCAGGCTGAAAGGGTGGCTGAGTGGGCCCAGGACTTAAAGATATTCCAGAGAGTGATTTTCACCCACACAGTCTTTATTGGATGACTCACCAGTACAAATAATGTGGTCATCCATGGGTCCATGAATTGCTGTCAAGGAAGGAGCAGGAGAGGAGGTCCAGGCTTTAGGTGTTCTCTTCCTCCCTATTTTGCGCCCAGGGGCGCACCTCTTTGGCATGCAGCTTTGGCTGTGCACTGGTGGCTGCACACTGCAGGGCCCTGAAATTGAAAGATGATCCAGGCGTTCTTAGATGACGTCAGCAGGGCCCAACTGGGGGGGAGGGGGCCTCACCACCTCTCTCCGGGTGTCGGCACCAACCAGGTCAGCGACTCAAACCGGTAAGCCTTCCTTGGTTCAGGATCCTTCCTCTCTTCCTCCGGCACAGATAAATTTATGAATAATCATAAGGCATAACCATGCTGGGTAGAACCAATCAATGATCCATTGAATCCAACATCCTGTCTCTTACAGTGGCTACTTTGGGTCAGTTGGAAGTCACAGCAGATCATAATGGGGTGATCCATTCCCTATTGCTCACTCCCAGAAATAAGAGGTGATAATCTCTATGTCTACGTAGCAAATAACTGGTAATTGAGTTGTCCTCCAGAAAGTTGACCAAATCTTTTTTAATGGTTCAAGACCACGTTAAAATCACCTAATACCCAGAAATCCTCTGTGTTAACAGTATACAGTAAACATTATCAAGGTTTACAAAAAAATAGCCAACACATTTTCAGCTTTTGCATATGAGGGTATAAAACAGATTTCAAATGAGATATGAACCAGGATTCATCTAGTACATGAAGTGTCTAGGCCCTTTAGCACTTAATACTTTACTGAATCACAAGTTAAACACCTTGCAGCATTGTAAAAGAAAATGCAAAATGATGCTCTAGGGCAGGGGTCAGGAACCTTTTTGGCTGAGAGAGCCATAAACGCCACATGTTTTAAAATGTAATTCCATGAGAGCCATACAATATGTTTAAAACTAAATACAAGTAAATGTGTGCATTTTATGTAAGATCACACTTTTAAAGTACAATAAGTCTCTGAAAATATTACACCAGGCCTTAAGACACCAATAACATCTCCTATTAGGAAAACGGACCAAGTCAGGCTGCTATAGAGTCCTACACAGAAACTACACGCCAGCAGAAAACCTCACCTGAATCACATGCTGTCCCTCACCTAACATAGAATAAAGAGACCAAAACGCATAACAAGAAGCATGCAGACAAAAACTGAATTGGAAACTGCAACAAGCCAAAGTCTCTGTATGCAGTGTAACAAAGGAAAAAAGAAACATCACACATCCTTATAAAACAAATCAAGAAATATAAAATCATCAGCAGTAAAACTGTACTAACAAAAAGAACATATTTCGAAACAGCTGATGAGTGGAATATCCAATAATTAAAAACTATAAAACATTTCCAGATACCAACAAAATATTTCAAAATAGCAGACACAAAGATCCAGTAATGAAAAATAAGGATACAAAAATTTTTTTGCTCTGCATACCTGGGAACGTTTGATATCCAGGTGTCCTGAGATTGTTCTGAATTAGCAGGAGGTGGGGTGGTTTGCTTGGAACTTTCTCCTCTCTCAGTCACATACCAGCGCTCTCTCTCACACTGGCTCTCAATGACACACCTATACACACATGCTCTCAGTCACTCACATATACAAATGTTTTTTCTCTCTCACTTATATAGGCTCTTATTTACACATTTACACACATGCTGTCTATCTTTTCACGCTTACACACACACAGGCTTTCAATCACATAAATACATGCTGTCTTTTTCTCTCACACACAGACTCTCATTCACATGCTTACAAACATGTCCTCTCTTTCTCTCATTTACACACAGGCTCTCAATCACATACTCACATGCTCCCTCACCTAAATCAGCTCTCAATCACACACATACACACATGGTCTCTCTCTCTCATTTAAACACAGGCTCTCAATCACATACTCACATGCTCCCTCACCTAAATCAGCTCTCAATCTCACAGACACACATGGTCTCTCTCTCTCATTTAAACACAGGCTCTCAATCACATACTCACATGCTCCATCACCTAAACCAGCTGTCAATCAGACACAGACACACATGATCTCTCTCTTACTTATACACACAGGCTCTTAATCATACATACACATGATCTCTCTCACACACAAAGGATCTCAATCATACACACATACTCTTTCAAACAAACAGGTTTTCAATTACAAACTTACACATACAGGTTCCCAATGGTAAACTTACATTCATGCTCTCTCTCTCACAGGCAGGATCTCAATCACAGACATACTCTCTTTCACATATACAGGCTCTCAATCATTCACATACATGCAATCTCTCACTCACACACACAGGATCTCAAACACACATGCTTGCTCGCTCATTCATTCACTCTCTCTCTCCCCCTTCCCCCCCCCCCCCCCCCCCCCCCGGAACTCGCAGCAGCAGCAGCCACCTCCCAACGCTAACCTCCTTCATTTTCAGCCCTCGCGGAGGCGAAGGTGGAGTCCCATCGGCAGCGGTTGAAGATTTTCATTTTCCTCCGAGCCGCGCTGCAGTCTTCTTCCCGTCGGACACTAGCGTGCCTGCCCGGGTCTTCCCGCGCAGGCACCCGATGCTCTCCACTTCCTCTTCCGGGCCGCGGGAAGAAGAGAGCACGGCGTGCTCTCTTCTTCCCGCGGCCCGGAAGAGGAAGTGGAGAGCATCGGGTGCCTGCGCGGGAAGACCCGCGCAGGCACCCGATGACTCCAGCGCTGGCACCCGGCTGACACCCGATGACTCCCGCGCAGGCACCCGGATGACTCCAGTCGGCGTGCTCTCTTCTCCTCCCCCCCGCGGCCCGGAAGAGGAAGTGGTGAGCATCGGGTGCCTGCGCGGAAGAAGAGACCACGCTAGTGTGGTCTCTTCTTCCCGCGCAGGCACCCGATGCTCTCCACTTCCTCTTCCGGGCCGCGGGGGGGGGGGAGAAGAGAGCACGCCGGTGCCGCTGACTCCAGCTGTCCTGCCGCGTTCCGCCCGGGCTGACAGCATTTTAAGCCCGGGCGGCGGAGGACCGGGGAGCAGCTGGGTCAGCGGGGAACCGCGAAGTATGGCGACACTTGTCTGCGAGCCAGATGCAGCCCTCAAAAGAGCCATATCTGGCTCGTGAGCCATGGGTTCCCGACCCCTGCTCTAGGGTAGGGGTGGGCAATTCCGGTCCTCGAGGGCCATAAACCAGTCTGGTTTTCAGGATATCCCTAATGAATATGCATGAGAGAGATTTGCAAGCACTCTGCCTCAGTTGTATGCAAATCTATGTCATGCATATTCATTAGGATATCCTAAAACCTCGACAGGTTTGTGGCCCTCAAGGACTGGAATTGCCCACCCCTGCTCTAGGGCAATAAACCAAGAAAGATGCACTGCTATTATATGATTAGAATTCCAATTTCAGATGTCAAAAACAAAACCACAACCCATTATGTTATTGTTACACTTGTCCAATGTGTGTTTGACGTGGCTGGTGGAGCCACCATAGCGGCACTCTTATAGAATCAGAGTAGGAAAACACTGATCTACCTTCTGCAGCAATGAGAGAAAGAGAACTTAATGTGAGGTTAATGCCTTACACTATTGTGCAAGAAAATACATGAAGCAGGTAAGTCCAGTATTGACTGTAATGTAAATAAAGGCTGCCTACTGTTTTTACTGCAAACATTTAACAAAGTGTAAATCAGCACAATTACCTTTGGAAGCGTCAATGGATGTGTAATTAGCTGAGAATCCTTCAGTGGCTATGCTAGCATCTGTCACAAAGAGGAGCGTCATTGTGTTGTCACTGCTGGTGATGGATGGCGGAACAGATCTTCCACAATACCTGCCAAAGAAGAAAGAGCAATATAAATATGCGATTTATTTAATGCAAAATTATATTCTTTTAGATAAATGCAACAATAGACTTTGTCCATTTCTGTCTGTGAAAGTGGCACCACATTGTCGGTGAGTAGTATGATAAGAGGAAGAGCAAAAAGAGAGGATGAGGACAAGCCAGCTATTTTTTCATCACCTAGTTAATTAAATCCTATTAAGTGGATTTCTTTTTAAAAAGCACAACTTTGAAAAAAATGACTGCTTGTTTCTTAGGTCAATCCTTCTAACATCAGAATTCAATTTTTTCACTAGAAGATTAAACTACTGTAAAGATGTTACTTTATAGATAACAGTAGCCCTGGAAATGTGATCATTTAATTTACCTCTACAAAGTTATCTGTGTCACAGAAACATAGAAAAGCTGTTCTTCAAATTAAAAAAACAAACAAACCTGTTTATTAAGAACAAGCCATTAAAATAGTAAACTATGTTGATGAAGGTATGTTATGTTACTTCCCTCAAATATATATTTTGCTTCCATTCAAGATACAACAGTTAATATTGTGTATATTATCATTCCACTCTACTAGTATTTAGAGTCCTAAAACAATTAGAAGGCAGAGCAGTCTGCGTCCAGAACAGCATTTACCGTGAGGCATGAGCCCACCTTGGGGAAATTCTGAAAGTTGTGCTTTGATGAATGCATTTCTGTTATAGGTTGGATATTTTTCAACTTATTTTTCACTCTCTTTGTTTTATCACCCTCTGTCTGAAGAAAGACAAGGCAGTGAGATAGGGGCAAGACAGATGAGATGATAAAAAGTGAAAGAACTACCAGAAAGCAGGCAACAATCTAGAAAGGACCAGAGACAGGCTGTTCCAACTTTCATCATCAATAATCTAAAAAATTCATGATCTGAGAGCCAAGTAATTTTGAATTTTGTTTTTTGGTTGTTCCAATCCAGCCTTCTGCAATCTAGATGGTGAATGAAGGATTAGAATTCACATTTAGAATATAGACTTTTGTAGCGTGTTATAAGGACCGGCCTCCCTTTAACAGGTGAAAACATTACATCAAGAATGTTGGACTTAAAAGATCGCATGTGGGCCAACCTTGCTGCTCATTAGCAGTGGTGTGCACTGCCATGCGGAAGGCCCCTGGTTGGGTTCTCAGGTTTGGTCTTTGGTATTCTGCTTCCTGAGTCGGCTAGGGATGCTGTGGAGCAGTATTCACCATTCATAGCCCTCCTCCCCGAGGGGGAGATTCATGATCCTTGTGACTCCTAGTGGCCAGATTCAGGGCCCATAATTATATGACCATGGACCGGGACCGTAACTGCAATGACCAGACTAGACATGTTGTGAGGTAACATTAAATGGGGGGAAAAAATATCTCTGGGTAGTGGTGAATGAAGACTTGCAGAGCCCGATCCCTGCCGGGTTCCAGTGAGCTAGAAGTACAAAGGAGCCGTAGGAAAAATACTGGATTGATAAAAGATTATATGTATGGGAAATGATAAATAAACAATATAAGGAGCAACAACACCCATCCAGCCTTAGAAAGAGACAAATCAGTAGCAAAACCGATTCCTTGCCTGAAGGAACTAGAAGTGGTATTTCTCCAGCACTGAAGTCCACACCCATTTTTCTTCCTCCTTCACCCCTAAACATATGTCCTTCACGCAATCATTCTGATTTATCAATCTTCTACCTTCTCCCCCCTCCCTCCACCCAAAAAAAAAAGAAACCTAACAATATGTTATCACAATAAGAGCATCTGTGGTTAAAAAAGGAATGAAGAAAAATCAGTAATATTAGCATTGCAGACAATCAAACCATGTATAAAACAGGCAGAAGAGCTTAAGTAAGATAAGGAGGATGCTATATTCTCAACAAGAATGCCAGCGTAAAGCGATACTAACAGACTCATCATCAATGTCAGGTGGATGTCTTGGCTATTCATTTTCCAGACTTTTTTTTTTTTTTTTTTTTTTAAGTAGTCCTTAGCCATGGCAGAGGTAGAGTAAGCTTCACCAGTCAAACCATCACAGGTGTCTTTTTCGAGTTGCTCCAAGCTGGTTCAAATGTCTTCAGCATGCTCATAAGGAAGAGGATACAGCTGAAGAAACCAAGTGGCCCATCAGTGACATGTTGCTTTAATTCGCCTTGTTCCATTTGTACATATGTTGTTGATTAAATGGGTGGTAGGCTAGGCTCAGCACTATCCCTAAGGGCTTGGGCATTCTCTGGTATAAGCCTGAGTTCAATTTGAGAACATCTTTGGTGGGACAAGTAGGGGGTAGGGTAGCATTTGTTTTGGAGACTGCCACTTCTAGGACCTGGTGAAAGCTAACTGTTTTAGTGCAGAGAAAGGAAGTAGGTTTAAAGCAAACCAATACTGCTGAAAACAGAGAATCATTTACCTTCCAAGTTTAGATCCAGCATCAGTAGTGCCATTGTCATATACATCCAGATAATCATAAATGCAGTTAAGACTGTGCTCCATATTAAATGCTGTGAACATTAGGCGGATGAGGTAACCAGGCTGGACCGTGATAAACCAAGTGCAATTGATCCCATGTGGGTAGCTGTTTGGATGGCCAGGACTTATTATACGTCCTTCTGGTGCAGTAAGAGTCTCCCCACAGCCTACAAAGGTTTGAAAAGTATATTATAGATTGCAATAATGATGCGTTTGGCATGAAGATAATCCTAAGCATTAGAATATAAGGATTAGTGAAATAATTTGTTCTTAGACGTTGTAATCAGCATTTTATTACACCCAGAATGCATTTTAAAACTGCTTCAAAAATGTATAGGTCTCAGTGTCTGTTACTAACAGGCCGATTCAGTAAAAGACGCGGGAGAGCGGGCAAGCGCCCACTTTGCCGGCGCGCGCACAGGCCACTCTCCTGTGCACATGATTCAGTATTTAAATGAGGACCTGTGGTAAAAAGAGGCGCTAGGGACACTAGCACATTTTTAGCGCCTCTTTTTTGACAGGAGCGGCAGCTGTCAGCGAGTTTGACAGCCGACACTCAATTTTGCCAGCGTTGGTTCTCAAACCCGCTGACAGCCACGGGTTCGGAAACCGGACGCTGGCAAAATTGAGCGTCGGCTGTCAAACCCGCTGACAGCCACGGGTTCGGAAACCGGACGCTGGCAAAATTGAGTGTCCGGTTTTCAACCCGCAAGCCGCGGGCCGATTTTAAATTTATTTTTTTTTAATTATTTTTTACTTTGGGACTTCAGACTTAATATCGCCATGATATTAAGTCGAAGGGTGTACAGAAAAGCAGTTTTTACTGCTTTTCTGTACACTTTCCCGGTGCTGGCAGAAATTAACGCCTGCCTTTGGGTAGGTGCTAATTTCTGAAAGTAAAATGTGCAGCTTGGCTGCACATTTTACTTAGTGAATCACGCGGGAATAACTAATAGGCCCATCAACATGCATTTGCATGTTGCGGGCGCTATTAGTTTCGGGGGGGTTGGATGCACGTTTTCGACACGCTATTACCCCTTACTGAATAAGGGGTAAAGCTAGCGTGTCGAAAACGCGCATCCAAAAGCGGGTTAACAGTACTGTATTGGCCTGTAAGGCATTTATCAAGGAACTGAGCTTTCAACAGTCATATTCAAATGTTAGCACCTTTGTGACCCTCCAATATAAAGCAGCAATCACAGCCAATATTTTTTTTATCTAATTCAACTGTCAATTAAAGAAGAATCACAAAACAGCTGAGCACACAATACATATATAAACATAAATGTATTACCCAATACCTTCTGGGTTTATTATCTTTTGTATGGACCATCTAAACAAAATATTTGTTAATCTTTTAGCATAATTATTCATAGTTATTTCATTGCGTGCAACTCCTTGTTCCATTTTTATCATAAATCAATGAAACAAAATCTTTAAGATCTCCCTTTTCATTATGATGTATATTTCATTTCTGACATATTATCATTAAAAGATGGTCAATCTACTTTTTATGGCTGAAATCCAAATCACTTTGAACCAAGAGTATTCAGATGTTTATAACTTGGAAATGGTCCCGATCTTCAGTATCTTAGGGATTACAAAGCTGAGTTGATTTTCAAAAAGCCACTGAGTGGCAAAGGTGACCGGCTAAATTTCAGGAAAATTTTAACTGAACTTATTGATTAGTTTTTGGCCCAAAAATGTCTTAAACCTACCAGACAAAATTTGTCTGATTTATGCCTGTGATTTTTGCAACTGGTGTTGAGCAGCTAAACTAAACTGATTAGTTCTGAAAATCAGTGCTAATTAGCTAAATTTATAAGTTGTTCCTTGTGTTCCTGGCTAAATTTGTGAATTTATGGAGGTTTCATTTAGCCTGCTAACCAAAGAAAATATTTAAAAGTATAGTTTAAAAGGGGCTGATTTATTAAGCCACGATAGAATCTATTCTGTAAAATGTATTATTAACATGCATTAATGGGCCAATTTTAATGCAGCTTTCATTAATCTCAGTGGAACTTATTCATTAAAAATCTGTACTAATACAAATTAGCATGTTAATGCCCTTTAGTAAAAAGGCCCAAAACTAGCTAGCTAGATCCTTTGAAAATTGAGCCCAGTGTAAGTCAGTTTGGTGGATTGGCTAACAATACTGGACGGATAAAATCCCTTCCTTAGGTGACCACAAAATAGAATCTCTCTCTCTCTATCTCTCTCTCTCTGTTGGTTCATGGGTAAAGAAATTTGCAGTATCCCTGTTTACTGGGTACATTATGCAGATGTCATACAAAGGCAATTCCAAGCAGAACACTTTATTGTGCTTATTTGCCCAATCATAGCAAAAAAGTAAATAAATAAATAAAGGCATCTAACCGTCAACTACCTCTTCCTGCCTTTTAGCCTTCTGGTCATCCATGAAACATGGCATGGATCACTCTGGTTGTTCTGGGAACAAAGGTCTCACTGAGGACCAGGCCAGGCTCCTGGGTAAGATTTCATCTGAACACCACACGTTTCATCAACCCCATGCATTCATACCCTTCCAACCCAGCATAATTCTACACATCCTTCCCGTCTCATATAATCCTCCATTTTGGAGGAAATGGAAGAGACTCCCCATGCCCAAAACAAATTAGAGCAACTGCATCCCATCCACAACATCTAGAAATAAATCAGTGCAAGAAGGCCCACCCCTGCCACGATTTCCTCTCTCTCCAGCCTCCTTCCAGAGGAAACCTTTCACTGTCCAGCACTTATTCTTTACTGGAGGGAGGAGTGAACAATGTACCTGAGCCCACTTAGAGTTTTTTATCCCCTCACAGAGACAGCAGTGTGCATGCATGTCTGTAGGGCTGTGTGTGTTGGTAAAGCAAATAAATAAGTCGTTATGTAAACTGTGGTAACAATTATAGAATTTAATGCAGTGAAATGAAGGCCATATTCTCTCTCGTGTCTTATGGTTGCTGAAGGGATTCTCAGGGAGATTAAGAAATCTTTAAAATCCAGTCATCAGAGTTATTTAATATTGGATTCCATGTGGGAATTTGATCTACTTTAGGTGAATGCTCATAAAATTACGACTGAGCAGACCAGATGGGCTTTTTTGGTCTTTATCTGCCTTCATTTACTCTGTTACAATTAAGACAGTATTACCCTTCTACTTTCATGGTGATGCTGATACATTTTTTTACCTTCTGTCTAGCATTTATTCCCATGCTTTGACATTACAGCACGATGACCTGGCATACAGTACTTTAGTATTTTCCAAGGCCTTACTTCACTAGTAAAGCCGCAGATGAACGTATCCTAAAAGGAACAGTATTCTTGGTGTAACATGACACCAAGCTCTGCAAGAGAAGTATAATTTTGGAAAGCAGAACTATTCTTTATACTGCAGCATTTTAAGCCATTATTCTCTAATACCGTGTAATTATACACTGTGTAAAGATAAAAAATCTTACCTTGTACAGCTGAGCTAAACCTAGCCATGAAGCCATAATTGGTAACGGAAGAATCTGTCTTGAATTTGACGTACAGAGATCTATGTGTCGACTGAACAGGAAGAGGTACTGTTGGGCCACAGTATTTTCCAATGAGGGAAGAGTCTGATGATGAGCCATCCCTGACCTGACAATAAATGTAAATATGATTATTTATGGCTCACATAAGCATAATATATACCATGCTCTATACCTCAGGTAGACATGAATGAAATTTGCTGATTAAGACTCGAAGGAAAACTAGCTATATGCATACAAGTACTGGGCAAATATCCAGAGAGGACGGCTTTACATTTTTTCTGAGTTTTAAGGATATCCTCAAAATTCTATAGCATTATGTTTTCTTTCTCCAAAAATAATGTGGACAACATGTTAAAAGAGTTGAATGCCTATGCTCATTGTTAAATGTTAGACACCTAAAATGTGCAGAGAATGTCAAAAAACATCTAAATCCCTAACCTTAGAGCTGAAATTCCACAACTCAAGCACATGAAGTTAATTTTTAATAGGTGCTTGTGTGTTATAGGGATGTGAATCGTTTTTCTAATGAATTGAAATATCGTACAATATTTCTAAATTCATTATATATCGGATAAAAAATGAAACGATCACTTTTTCCCCTGAATTTTCGTAAAAATCATTTTTTGGGTTAGTGCACGCTAACTCATGTTAGCGTGCACTAACAAAAAAACATTTATTTTTGTTATTTTTTTGTTACTTTTTGCTATTTTTTGTTAGCGCGCACTAACCCGAAAATTGATTTTTCCCGAAAAAATAAACCGGGGATCTGCGGGAAAATGAGATTTTCTCGTGGGCAGACGAACCCAAAAGCGGGAACATTGGGCACCCGATTCACATACCCTAGTATGAAGGTATGCATCCATGTCCTTAATTAGCATATTTTATACATCTATAAAGGTAAATTTCCTAAAATGTAGCAATGGAACCATATTTTGTTTTGGCAGGGGGTAGGGGGCAGGGAAGATGACCAGAAGTATTATTGGACACTTTGCAGAGCTATAGCCAGGTCATTTGGCACCTACGGCCAAGTGAAAAAGTGCACTCTCATCATGAACACAACAAGCATCACCACAAGGCGGGAGCCTCTGTTAAAAATAGGGGGCTTTAATTTCTATTTTTTATTTTGACCCAGTAGTTTCCTCCTGCTCCTTTCTGTTTCCAGTAAGGGGATCCTGGCACCATGAGCTTTATTTGTAAAAATGTATAGCCCGCTCTGTCTACAATTTTAGGTGGAATACAAAATGACATGCAGATTACAATTCATAACTATCAAAAGATTCACAGACAATACAAACAAATATTAATATATCCATGCATCAAATATTATTCACCATATTTAAATTAGTTAGGTTTCTAATGTTGGAATAATGAGCATGGAATTTATCTGTATCTTATGGATAGATCAGAAAATTCAATATCATCAGACATATCCAATGTACATAATGTAAGAGGCTAGGAAACTGCCCACTAAGCTTCTCTTTGAAAATGTGGGGGCCAGCCAGAACCATGGGTCCTTGCATAGCATACCCACAGACTTTGCACCTGCTATCATAAAGCACATGCAGGAATTTCATAATTAAATCCCAGCATACTGCTTGTCCATTCCACTCTCCCCCTTAAAGCCTTATGCGCCACACCAGTCACAACCTCCCAAAACACAATTTAAAACTAAGCATTTAGAAAGAATACATGAAAAAGAGCATTCAAACTACAATCTTCTGAGGCAAAAATATCACTTAAAACATGTATATTATACTTGAACTCTCTGCTATGGTGCAAACCCTGCAAAAAAACTTTTGGAACCCATATAGTATTAAGCCTAGCATAACATGTGTTGGGATGGGCTTGGGCCTGAACACTATGAGTAAACTGAATTACAATTACAATACAGTAAACCTACTGTACCAAAACAGCACTAACTGCCAGTACTAAAAAAATAACAACCCTACCTGTGAAGACACAACACTGCAAAATATTACACCAGGTCCTGGAACACCAATATACCTTCTATTAGGAAAACAGAACAAGCCAAGATACTATAAATCCCTACACAGAAACAACAAGCTAGAAGAATCCCTCACCTCAGTCATACATTCAGAACAAGAAACTCTCAAATACAGAATAAAGAGACCATAAAATATGAATGGAAACATGTAGACACTTATCTGGAAACTACAACAAGCCAGACTCTGCATGCAGTTTAACAATGGAAAAACAGAAAAACCACCATTCATTATAAAACAAACAATAAAATCAAGAAATATAAAAGATCAACCTATTGCTGCATACCAAATACAATGACGCTGATTTTGAAGACTGAGCATGTGAGAGATTTGCTGTGCATTCCTTCTGAAGGCATTATCTGTGAAGGAATAAAATACCTGAGCTCTCTCTGAGTACCTGGATAACTTTTCCCAAATAACATTTTGGCTCCTGCCCATTTTAGAGAGTCATTGTGCCAGTCACCCATTAGAGTTAAAAAGCTAGGCAGCACTGCATCAGAAGCTCTGTGTCAGAACAAATTTGTGCTGCTTGCTGCTCTTGTTTTCCTTTGTGGAGACTGGAGGTAAACTGCACAGCTGCTTGTAGAGCTGCTACTGATTTTGTCTCTGCTTGGGCAGTGGGCACAAGGTGAGCACTAAGAGCAGGGCAGAGACCAAAGCAAACCATGCTGTGCTCTGGAGCCTGTTACTAAGCTCAGCAGTGTCAGAGAACTAGAGCACACAGTGTGACACTCCGTGCAGCATTGTCTCTGTGTTTCCCGCACAAACAATTAGTGTGGCACAGTCAGTGGGTAAGCAATCTCAGCTTGGTGCTCCTATCCTGTTTGATGGTTGATTACACTGGGTTGGTTTGTCCAAAAAAGCCTTCATTCAGAGAAAGAAATACTGGCTCAAGAGAAACCATTTCCTGCATTGAATGTCATGAAAGGTTAAAGTAGTAAGAGGGAACTCGTGCAAAACCACAAAATCAGGAAATGTAACAGCCAGATTTCAGGTACAGAATATGGGAAATTTTTTCTATAAAAAAATCCTTACATAGAAAGATAGACATGATGGCAGAAAAGGAAAAATGATCTCCAGTCAGCCCAGCAGGCTTATGCCAGAATCTGCTGCACTGTGCAGGTTACCCCCCTTGCTTATCAGTTTCCCAGACCATAAAAGTTAGGGCCCCCAGATGCTGTTCAAATCCAATTTCCCTTAACCGTTGCCATGAAAGCAGAGAGCTTTCAGCTTACTATAAAACCCCTATCACTGTGAAACCATTTCCATGTACTAAATATGATATCAGTCTTATTTGGCAGGTCCATTTCACAAGAAAATCCAAATTCCACCCTGCACCTAAAGAAATGAACTGGAGGCCTTTGTGCTTCCATGCTCAGACCTTAAACCTTACAGTTCTCTTTGCCACTGTGCCTTGCTGTCTTACTCCGGACCTTGCACCTGGAGCTGCTCCTGCCAGTCTGGGAGACTGCGTTGAACCTCTCATGTTGTTTTGGTATCTTGAAGCCACTGTTTGTGCTGCATAGCCTTTTTTTTTGTCAGTGTCTATCTTAAGTTTTTTCTGCTTCGTTCCCCTTGCATGCTGCTATACAAAACTGATGCCACTTTTAGTGCCACTTTGCTACTTGAGATGCCATCAGAGGTTCGTGTCACTGTTGCTGGTGCCCTCTTTTAAAGCCTTGGGATGTTTTTCCCACTTTTGCTGCTCTTCTTACAATGATTTGGGGAATTCCTGCCAATGCTGGTATCCCCTAGCCCTTTTACAAAGTCTTAGCCTATTCACCTTTTGGTGCCACTTTCCAGTCTCCTCAGTCTTTCTAGGTACCTTGGAGTTCTTTCCCCTTTCTATTGATTTCTTCCCACAAGTTTTAAGACAATTGATTAGAAAACCCAATTTTGGAACTTAAAATGCTTCCTCCATTGATTTTAATGGCAAACAAAAAATGAATCAAACCAAAAAATGATTTTTTTTTTTTCATTTTGAAACTAAAGAAATGAACTGGGGTCCCCACAAAACGAATTTTGAAACCAAATGAAATTTTTCCTCCTGCACATCCCTAGTGGTGGAAGCTGAAGTTGATGTCTTTTGCAAAAGGATATTTTAAACAATATCGGCCGAATTTCAAAGGGGCCCAGCCACGCGCGTAACCCCCGTTGTGCACAGAAATGCTGGGCCCAGGGAAAGGGGTGGTCCGGGGTGCGGGGAGAGGCGGGGCTGGAAGCAGCCGGTACAGCGGCTGTTTGCCGCTGTGCTGGGGAAGCGTGCGCCGGCACCCTGCTGGCACACTCAAGTTGCTACTGCTCCTGAAGAGGAGCAAGAGGTAAAATAAAAAATGTGAGGTTAGATAGGATAGGGATAGGAGGCAGGGAGGAGAGGGGAAGAGGGAGGAAGGTCAGTTAAGTGGGTTGAAAAGTTCCCTCCCAGTCCGCTCCTTAATTGCAGCGGATTTGGAGGGAACAGGGAGAGGCCCAATCTTGTCGCCGTGCGGAGGTTGCATAATTTCTCCCCCACCCTTGCGCGCGCCGCCCGTACATACGTGCGCGGATTATAAAATCTGGCGCGCGTGTGTGCGCGGCTCACGGATTTTCTACCCTGCTCGCATCGGCGCGCATGTTAGAAAATTGGTGCATCCATGTGCGCACGCAGAGTGGAAAATCGACCCCTGTGATTCCAATCACACAAATATAATTTGAATTTATAACATAAATATTGAAACAGCACAGACAAACTAAGCAACATCAGCAGCAAAATGTTCTGCAGTCATACTGCTTTGAATTTGGTACCCATGAGTCTCAGAATCAAAACAATTTCAGGACTTCCTAGTACTGAGAGGGATAACTTATAAGATTCTCTGGGTGCTGCAAGAACCAGTCTTGGTGCAGATTAGTAGGAGATAGTAATCCACATGAGATACTAGTGCATTAATCCCCCAGGAAAGAGCTAGGCAGCACTGTGATGCTAGGGGGTGTCATCTTTTTTTGCTAAGACTCAAAACTGATGTTCTTTCCATGGATATTAAAAGGGTTTTTTTTCAAGCAGCCCACATAGTGGTGAAGTCTACTTCATGCACATTGTGCATGCAGACTTTTCCGAGCATTTTCAAAGTGAAGTTACATGCGTAAATTGGCTTTGGAAATACTCAGGCAATTGGCTGAGGAGTGAGTACACACACACACACATATTCACTCACGAAAAGTTACACCTCCTCTTCGGAGGGCGTAACTTCCATGTGTACACTTGCGTGTATAAATTTGAAAATAAAAATGCATGCACATAAATGCCTACTAACTATACCCCCTTAAAAAAAACCCTCCTCAGTGCATGGAAAAGTACACACAAAGCCAGGTTACACCTATACCTTTACATGTACTGAGTCCTGTCTATTTTACAACAACCAGTTTTATGTGTGTAAATGGCTTTGAAAATTATCCCCCACAAGATCTCAAAAGACTTTTCACACCCATAGGTATGTTAGAATGTAGTCATAGCATGGAATTTTAAGTGAATAATCAAAATTTAAAAAGTATGAGTCAGTATAGAAGATTAAGCTCTCACCAGTATCGGCCAGCGTAAACCTCTGCATGCAGATATGGCATATATGCTGTGTATCTTTTCTTTAACTTAAAACATCAGCACTAAATAAAATAATGCTCCAACAACTTGTTTCAAGCAGTCTGTGATTATCCTTTCTTTACCATCCAGTGTGTCTTTCCTTAAATGGACAGGCTGATTGATCTGGCAGTATTCCTTTATAGTCGCTTATAGAAAAATGCTCCACCTTGGTTTTCTTTTTTCTTCTCCCCTCTGCATCTACCCCATGATCTCACATATTCTGCACATTTATTTCTTGGTAATACCTTAGTTCATATCTAAGGTAGAATTTGCTGGTGGAAGCAGATGTACTGAGGATCGCCAGAATGCAAACTCTTTATGATGGGGAATTTTAGACCATGTGCCATGGTCTAAAAATGGTCTAAAAATGGTCTAAAATGGAAAACTGTCTACAACCAATTAAACAACTACTTTCCAACCTGAACCTGATTCTAAACTCCAGCAAAACAGAGATGCTTCTTATTTCACATAACCCAAACACCCACATAACAAGCATGGCACAAGCTACACCTAGCCTTGCACATTCCACATCTTTAAACAAGAATCTCTCTACAGACGTCAGGAATCTAGGAGCATGGTTTGACACCCAACTTAACCTGAAAAAATTCATAAACACAACCACCAAGGACTGCTTCTTTAAACTTCAAGTTCTAAAGAAACTAAAACCACTCCTTCACTTTAATGACTTCCGCCTCGTCCTACAATCCATTATTTTTTCTAAACTCGATTACTGCAACTCAATCCTACTTGGCCTCCCCTACAACAGCATCAGACCCCTACAGATGGTACAAAATGCCGCAGCCAGAATCTTAACTAACACGAATAGAAGAGACCATATCACCCCCATCTTGAGCAGTCTCCACTGGCTACCCATCAAACAGAGAATCCTATATAAAACCTTAACAATAATTCATAAAGCCATTAATAATATCGCACCTTTATCACTACTAACTCCACTTCGTCCACATTTATCCTCCAGACCCATCAGAAATGCCTACAAAGGCACACTAGTCGCAGCTCCAGTTAAATCAACACTAAGAAAAAGAGCACTCTCATCTGCGGGACCCCATCAATGGAATGATCTCCCACCAGACCTACGCCTCGAACCCAGTCTACCAGAGTTCAAGAAAAGGTTAAAAACCTGGCTCTTTAGGCAGGCTTTCCAATTACCAGAGTGTAACTAAGCTCCTCCTCCTGACTCTCAGATCCTTCAGATCCTTTCATTATATTCTGGTATAATATTATATTCTGGTAATGTTTTGTAGCCCGGTTGTTGCTACTAAAGTTCTTTGTAAAAAGTTGAACACACGCTCTGTTTAATATCAATTGTTAACTATTATGGTTCTATGTTTCTTGTAATAAGCCCAGGGTGGAACATCCCATCCAGGGTATCTTATTGTTTAATGTAAACCGGACTGATTTGTATTGTATACAGGAATTCCGGTATATAAAAATTAAAAATAAAAATAAATAATAAATGGATGGATTGTGAAATGTGGACCTTTTTTTTTTTTTTGCCTCCCCTTTTTGCCGAAGGACCTGCTGAGTTTGTGATCAGCCTGAATCTTGGGGATGCTGCAGTCCCTCTTGATAAATACTGCAGGGTCACCAGAGATAGCAGGGAGGCTATATACTTTGACTCCCCCCCCCGCTTCCTATTGACAGTAAGTACCAACCTAATGTTCAGGGGCCAGGTTTAGGACCTGTCTCTCCCACATCAGCGCATCAGGCCAGTTCACTGCTCTGTTTTAAATAACATCAGTAATATACCTGCCTAGGGTCACTAACATGTTTCTAGAAGATTTCAATGAGAGGTCAGGGAGTTCTGGTGTAAGGGCAGAGATCCTGTAAGCTGCAAGCATCCTCTCTATTAAGGAGGGGTGCAAGGGCCAGGGGGAGGAGGAGAACTGGTACTGCAAAGGAGATAAGGTGGTAACTAGAGAAGGTACCTGGACTGGGTTTAGTGAGAGCCTACATAAGATGCCCCCGAGCATCTGTTGGTCGTTGTCTTGTGAGCTCTGAGAAGAGACGGGGCTTGTAATGCATCCAAGGATTTCTGAAGCAAGGAACGGGAAAGATTCCAAGTTGAGGAAAAGGTTTTTGGTAGCCTACTAGAGAGAGGACACCCTATCAAATAAAGGGGTCTGGGAAAGAGCTAGTATATGAACTGTCTAAGAAGGATGTTGCCCCAAAGGCCTTGGGGCTAAGGTGGAGTGTGAGAAGGATTCTTCCTGCTCAGAGTAGAGTGAGAAATTAGTTAATTTGTTTCATTTTTTGTGGGACTGCATCCAGCTATTCAGTTTAAGACTTTACTATTTTTCTGCTGTCTGGATTTATAAATATATTTCATTTTGGAACCAAAACCGGTGTGGACATTGGACTGTATTGAGCTGAGTCTTCCCCTGGATCTCTCAAAGGCATCCTGGTCCCCATTGGCTGGATGTTATCTGATTTCAGGGCTGGAGCAGTGGTACTCACCTCCCTCTGTAGTCTCTGAAGGTGACCCCTGAGGGGGTTACATAATAATAATGATAATAATAAAAATATTAATGTGGGAAGTGGCCCTAAATGTTATTTAAATTTGCTTATGTAATAAATCAGTTTTAGTTTATTAAGTACACACTTATAGTTTATTCTTTGCAATACACACTCGCGTTAAAATATATAATAGCAGGTTCTTTGCAGCCATTTTGAGATAATCTTGTGCTGGCATTTAGGCTACTGATCCCACAACTATTTATATCTTGCTTGTGGCTACAAGATGTTTTTAACAAAAGGCACATCACCACCAGAACTTATTGTAATTTGCAATATTTCAAGAAAACAAGTGTTCAGTACCTCTAGGTAGTTAGAGTTGCAGTCAGCACCATGCTGAATATTGAAAGTAATAAAGTTGAGACGAGCAGCGCGCCCTTCAGGCTGCATGATGACCCACTCACAGGTCTTCTCGTGAGGATAAGCACTGGGATAATAAGGAGAACGGATTACCCCTTCCCCAGACTGGGGACCTCCACAGGCTGCAAGGAGAAACCAGTCAACCGTTAGTGCTAAAACGAATTGCTCACCCTAAAAGCTACAGCTGTTTGGCAGCTGCCACTCACTGGTGTATGCCACACAGGAAATAAACAGGAAAGAACAGGGATTTATTTAATTTATATTTCACCTTTCAGCCACTTCGAAGCGGATTACATTATTATTATATTTCTGCTGGCTATAGTCAGTGAACTGCCCTGTATTTTATCAACGATCACCAAAAAGAACACTATTTTGGTGTTTTGTAACAAAGTAGGGTGCCTGTCGTGTTAGTCCTCTTATATATCTAGAAACAAAGGCCTACAAAAAGCTGTAGTTGATCTCTTTTCATTGGTCTAATTATTTGAGAATTAGCCGCAAAACCAATGAAAAGTGATCACCTACAGCCTTTTTGTTGACCTTTTGTTTCTAGGTGTTTTATAAAGAAAGTTGTAAACAAATAAAAAGTTGGAATCCTGCCAATAGTGTTGACAGCACAGGGGCATGGGAAACCCAAGGCTTTAATACAAAGGCCTGCAGAATCCAGGGACAACAGAAGGCAGATAGGAGTGTCGTTAAATAGCTCAGGCTCATGAGAAGCTCTGTCTCACTTTAGTTTCTCAATGAGTAAATATATGTGCCCATGAATATGGCTTGTGTATAGGCAGGCAGATTTTATTATACAATTTATTCTACTATTCATTTCAATCCTGGCCTGCTGGGTCTCAAATTCTTCCTTTTATTGTATTTTTAGCCGAACAACTTCCTCTGCTACTTTGGGCTTCAAGGTCAGTCGGAGCCAGCCTCCATCACCGTGAATCTTCATTCATCAGCTCGCCTCTCTCGCACCTGGCCTGACCACATAGTGATGATCCTTGTCCAAGGGCCATAGACTATAGTTCCCTCCGGAGCCTGGTACACATGCGCCAAAAACCTGGCCGTTAAGTGTTGTCATTGAGTGATGACTGAGATTGCCTTCCTCCCGGGGACTGTTAATGCTGTCTCTGCAGCATTCCCAACTGACCTAGAGAACAGACAATCTGACAGTCCAACCTAGGTCCTCCGCATGGCAGCCTGCAGCACTGCCACTTAGTCCCTGGGCACTCTGTTTCTAAACTGTGATGCTTTTGTAGCAGAGACAAATGACCTCTAGAAACCAAGTTGAGGCAAATTAGTTTTACTTCATTGAAGCTTATCTCTGAACTCAAGTCTCCACAGAAGAAAGTCTAGTAAACTAATTCACTGTACTGGTTCCCTTTAGCTATTTCTCCCAGTTGGTAGAATAACTACTAGCAATATTTGGATGGGTCTTAAAAGAAGGAAAAGAAAACTGAAGATAAGGAGGTTATTCATACTGAAAGGCAGAAAAGGATCTCCGGAGCCCAGTATATCTGAGACTATATGAGAAACAACAAGACTGTTAACCTAAGATAAGAGTAGGACCTGGCACCTAAAATGCCAAAGTTTTGGGAGCAACAGGGGAAGGACTGGACTGGGTCAGCATCGACTGAGGCTGACCCAGTCGATGCTGACCCATCTTCCTCTGCTTTCCTATTTCTGCAGGCTTTGTCCAGCAGTGGCGGCTTTCACAGACACCATAACCCAGCTTCACTTCTGGATTTGTGAAAGTGCCGAAACTGCCGTCCATGCTGCCAAGACCTCGCCTATTGTAGTGGGAGCTGGAAAAAAACATTTTTGCTTTTTCAGCATAGCCCAGGTCTTGAGGTTTGAGGGGAGAGAGGAAGAGAAATACTCCTGGGACTGGTGTGTGAGGAGAAAGAGGAATTCTCCTGATGCTGGATGAGAGAGGGGGAGGAATGCTCCTAGGGCTGGACTGAGCTGGGCCACAGTGGTAGGATGGGATGAGGGAGGAAGAGGAATAAGAGGATTGCTCCTCAAACTGGAGGGAAAGAGAGGAGGAGGAGGAGGAATGCTTCTGAGGTTGGGGTGAGGTGGGGTGTGGCAGACAGAGGAAGAGGAATGCATCTGGGGCAGGGAGGGGGGTACGGTTGCTTAGGGCATCTCATACCATTGCATCAGCCCTGAATAAGAGTTAAGCAAAAAGAAAATCTCATGAAATATATAAGTTCAGCAAAATAATGGAAATCAATTTGGCCCATCTGTATTCATGCAGCAGTCTGAAGTCAGGAGTGTAATGGGAAAAGATCTGAGGATTGCTGTTGTGCATGTGAATTGCATTCACATAATTAAAGGCACATTTATTCATATCATCTAAACCTCTAGCCTTCCCCTCTGCAGAATGTAGACTTAAATCTGGTCTCAAGTGAAAAGATCTTCTGCAAGTGTTCATTTCTGAACTCAGTCATGTTACTTAGAAAAGTTCTGGAAATTAAAAAATGTAGTAATGTGCACAAGCAAGTATTACTAAGAGTGAGAAACCAGGGTCCAAATCCCACTGTCACTCCTTGTGATCTTTGGCCAGTGACTTTACTCTCCTTTGCCTCAAGTACAAACCTAGATTGTAAACCTCCTGGGAATAGGGAAATGCCTACAGTACTTGAACATAATCCGCTTTGAAGTGGCTGAAAAGCAGAAAAATAAATAAAAAGCATGTGCCAGAATAAATGAACTTAACTAGTCAGAAAAGTACAGTGTGTGGCATTATCTAGCACATAAACATGAAAGGAATTTCCTTTGCATGTAGCTTCTATTTCAGGTGAAATAATGTGCTTGCTGCTATCCACCCCAGAGACTTAAACTAAGGCCTAGATTCATCAAAATGCTATAAACTTTGCATGGATAACACCTGTGATAAGGAAAAGGGGTATGGCTAGGAAAACTTTCATTTTTTTCACTCTGTGATATTTTACTTCACAAGAAGGTGATTTCTTATTTTTGGGGGGAGAGAGAGAGAGAGAGACTCTCTATCAAAGTCTCATAGTAGTTAACTATTTATACCACTATAGGAGTTATTAACGCCAGAAATAACTACACCTTTTTTCCTGGCGTTAAGCTGTGCAATATGCCTGAAATAGGATCTGCGATATTTATTGCAAGTCTGTTTTGGGGTAAGAAAGACAGAGAGCCTGCCTCTGGGGTGGCACACCTAATTGTCATCTGTTTATACCACTATAGGAGGCTCATCTAGTAACTCAAGGTGAGATTTGGTGGTGGACTAGGGTTTTGGGGCCAGTTTTACATGCACAGTCAGATGTATGAACAGCAGTGAAGATTGTAGAAATTTCTACAATGTTTTCTCACCCTAGCTTGATGCATATCTACCTAGGTACTTTCAAGCTTGGGCGAGAGAACATTGGAGAAATCTCATCATTCCAAATCACATCCAATCTTCACTGATGTGTACTGTGCTGTTCGTATGTCTGACTGTGCATGTAAAACTGGCCCCAAAACCCTAGTCCACCACCAAAACCTCACCTCCAGTTACTAGATGACTCTCCTATAGTGGTATAAACAGATGACAATTAGGTGTGCCACCCCAGAGGCAGGCTCTCTGTCTTTCTTACCCCCAAAACAGACTTGCAATAAATATCGCAGATCCTATTTCAGGCATATTGCACAGCTTAACGCCAGGAAAAAAGGTGTAGTTATTTCTGGCGTTAATAACTTGCATTACACTATCACATTCTGCATTAATGCCCTTCATGTTCATAAGCACCATCCAAACTCCTCCCCCTTGAATAAATTTGCATTTGCATCTCGCAATGTGATAAATAATGCATGCATTATGGTGTTATTGCGGGCATTACGGCCATAATGCACTTTGTCACCCTTCAAGCATAAACCATTTATTATAGGTTATTTTTCATCACACTGCAGCTCTAAATTATCCTGAGCCATGCTCTGGTGATTCCTTTCCTCTGACTCTTCATCAATGTTTGCCACATCATGCATTTTTAAGTGAACAAAAGTAGGGCAAATTCGTGAGAGGTGCTTTCATTTTCTCAAATGATGGATGAATTGGACAGGCTTCTGCAATCAGCCTATGAAAGGTCACATTTTCTGTTTTGCAGTGGATAACTGAACTTGGATTTTGGTCGTAAGAGAGCCCCATTCCTTTGGAAATGAAACCTGGTCTGGAAAAAACGACAAACCATTAATCCAGTCGAGGTTAGCAGGCAAGAAAACCTGCACATTTGCCAAGATGCTACAGTTCTCATACTGGCTCGTTATGTGTGCTTTCTTTTATGGCTGATCAGCTTTATAAGGAAAATGTCTCCTTTTCATTTTATTTACACCGTGTGTGGGGAAGAATACATTCCGCAGCATTTTACTGTACCCATGCACCAAACAGTACAAACCCCCCTCCCCCCACATCTATGACTCCGTTGCTCAGTTGCATAATTAGTATCAACAGAAAAAAGGAAGATCCCCGCCTCCTCGCTGGGCTGAGTTTATGGGGTGAATATAAAAATAGAGGGGGGAACTCTGGGTAGTTCGAAATGAAGGCTCGAAGCAGCATAGCTCAGTAGAGGCCAGTTCTGATTCAGCCGGAAGCTCAAAGGGATAGATGGACAGTGCCAAGACAAGAGAAAGGTTCTCTTTCATGGAATGAGGGAGGAAGAGAGAGAGAGAAAGCATATATTTATGCCTCATCGCACAGTGCTTGTGCCAGTAGGAGGGTCTGGATAACTGACCACCAAAGTTCTTAACTCCACATCTCATCTTGCTTTGCAACCTGAATACCTTTTGCATATCTAGCCAATGAAAAAGGCTGCACTTTTCAGTCCAGCTCAGGTGTCAAGGACTAGTAAGGCAACTTTCAATGGATGTTAATTCTGTGTATGATATTTGAGAGATGTAATTTATATTTATTATTATTATTTGATTAACTACCATTCCATTCAAATCAGTTGGGTTTTTGGTTTTTTTTTTAGCTCAGTGTCTCATGCCTATTAAGATGCTGATAAAGATGCCTGGCCAATTCTTTGCTTAGACTTTGCTGTTTTTTAAACCAGTAATCACTAATATGTTCATGAAATTCAATGGGATCTTTTACTATAAAAGCAATCCCACTTACCTTATTTTAAGGTTGGAATCGCTGATTTATACTTCCATGAAAAGAGATTCATTTGAGGTGATTCTTACTGGAGAGGGGATCCTTTTCCCGATTTGCAGCTGATACTCAGTTTGCAAGAACTAGAAGACAGCTATGAGGTCCTTATTCAGTCACTGTCCAGCTAGCAAAGTTAGCCGAATAAATGTATTTGGCTAACTTTTAAGATATATTCACTCGCACTATTGAATATAGCCAGCGATCTCACAGTTAGCTGGCTAACTTTATCTGGCTAACTTTAGGCTACCTCTTTGGCCCAACCAGACTTAGCCAGCTCTGTTAATTGGCTAACTCTGAATATCAGAGTTATCCAGTTAACTAATAGCCAGCTAACTCAACTCTCCGGGTTACGCTCCTGGAATACACCTAACATCCAGCTAAATGCTAAACGGCTAGCTAATTAGCTGACTAGAATGTGGCCGGATAAATGTACAAATCTTCACTTAGGTAGATATCTGAGTTATCTGTGCTAAACGTTTTTGTTCATGGACCTCAATAAGAGCATTTGCAAGAGTGAATATATCGAAACCTCTTAATTAATATAATCAAGTGTTTTGGGAATCATTTTACAATGTACTTTACATAGGACAAATACAAATTATCATAATACTAAACAGCTTTGCTTACCAAGTTGGTACACTGCTCGGAAGCTAGCTCTTATGGCTGAAGCAGACCTAAATCTAATCCAGAGTTTGTTGGATCTAGATGTAATAGGTGCAGGGACAGTACTGCCACAGTATCTTTCGATCAATGGATCCATCTCAGTGTCACCATCCCGAACCTAAAAGCAGTGAATGAAAATTAAAGTAGTATGTAAAATTCTAAAATGAGAGTTGATTCCTTCATAGCAGTATTTCTTAAGATTCTGTGCTGCATTTAGTGTTTAACTTATTTGATATTTTCTTGCAGATGAAAAAAATAAGTTGGCATACTCAACTTTTTTGTCATTTTTTGATAAATGAATGATTAACCTGAATGTAAAGAATAGATTCTGCCAAATTTAACAAGGAGGTAGAGTACCATTAAAACATTTTTATAAATAACAAGATAAAATGTATCTGTCATGTAAAAAAAAAAAAGTATAATGGAGGCAAGCAATGCCCCCAAGAAAAACAAAACAAAGCTGAGTAAAGGAATGAAAGACTGGAGAAACTACTTACATTGCACTTTTGTATCCGGGATAGTTTGGGTTAAAAATAAAATACATGGAATTTATTATAAAAAAAAAAAAAAAGAACATAACCAATTTATTAGTGCAATAATACATGGTAAGAGATACTATAAAGATGTTTAGCATGCTGTTCCGATGTTAAAGGCCCTTAGACTTTGGTCATCTTGGCTCATAACATGTAAATGTCAACAGGAGATAAGAATCATTTGGCCCACCCAGTCTGCCCAGTGCCCCTGCCTACACTGCTATAGCTAAGGATATCATCTAGCTATCAGGTGTCCCAGCTTGACTATGCTTTGCAGTGGTCCTCACCCTTTTTTGCTGTCATATGTACAATAGGGGTGTGCATTCGTATTGAACATAAATGTAAAACGCTACTTTTTTTTTTTAACTTAAAAAAGTGATAAGACATAAACGATCGGATTTCCAACTTATTCAACATAGCTATGTTGAATGCGAGTTCCCTCCGGCACCCTCGTTCGGCCCAAAAGGAACTTTTGGCCAGCTTGGGGGTGTCAGGAGGCCCCTCCAAGCTGGCCAAAAGTTCCTTTTGGGCCGAACGAGCGTTCCGGCGCGAACCCGCGGGGAATCACGTGACGCCGCGTCACTGCGATGTGATGCCGACGTCACGTGCTCCTTGCAAAGTTGGTCAGAAATGGTGTCCTGACCCCGCTGGACCACCAGGGAGTTGTGGTAAGTCTTGGGGGGGGGGGGGGATTAAGGAGGGTGAGGGGTTTAAATTTTTATTTGCACATATGGACATATACTCAACTCATTGAATTCTGTTTATGTCCATATTGACCGCAAATGGGACCCCCTTTGGACATATGGACATATGAACTTAAACTTTTGCTCTGCACATCCCTAATGTACAAGTTTAATTGCCTGCAGGAGAGCGCTTCTTATCCTTTTTGCTCATGGCTGGGGTGTGTAGCAAAGCCAGATTGCTATTCATGCCAGGCAACTTGTCATCTCCTCCTCCTCATCTCCACCCCTCATAACCACAACTCCATGCTGCTGGCTGACCCCGCCTCCTCCTCCTCCATGCTACCGTTCTGTGCAGCTCAGCTTTGTTGCCTTCCCTTTTTGGTCCTTCATCATTCTAAGTAGATATGCATATAGGTTTCTGGATCAAAACTAACATTCAGGCTCTCATCCATTTCTTTTAATCTACCTCTCTCTGTCTGTGCTCTTGCTGCAGTCCTCTGTATCTGTTGTTAGCATGTTTAAATTCTGCCACAGTTTTGCTTCTACCATCTCACCGGTCTATAATTTTCTGGATCACCTTGGGAGCCTTTTTTAAATATCAGGGTTACATTAGCCCCCTTCCAGTCTTCCACCTTCTGATAATAAGATATACAGCTAAGATTTAGCCATATAAGTGCATAAATATTAAATTAGCCATATAACTTCTGAGTTATCCAGCCTTTGAATATGGACCTCTATGTAACTATATAAGGAGCATATAGATCACAGGGTGAGAAGAGACATAGATTAAATTGACGGATGACAGATAGGAAGCAAGGCCTTTAGTACATTTAAAAGCAAGCAAAAGAGGCAATGGTACTTGGCAAGCGACCTATGAAGAACCTAAGGTAAAGTGACGGCATGGGAGAAGCAAAGAGAAAGAGAGAAAAGTAGCAGCAGATATTTTGCAAGACCTGAGAAAGTAAAGAGAAATTAAGGGGTTGCAAGCCAGCGGAGCATTACAATAATCCAGATGGTACAGAAAAAGTATACAAAATTTTAGATTGCAGCAATTGAAAGAAAGGGAAGAATGAATTATTCTGATATTAAATAGCTGGAAGATGAAAATGAACAAAAAGCTTATATATGCAGAGACCGAGACCAGCAATTCATGAAGAAACTGATATTTTTTAACAGAAGCCAATGCTTACAAAATCAGAAGGTGGAAAAGTTGATTTAGAAAGATTAGCTAGGAGATTTAGAGGGTGATTAAGAAAAAAAAAACTGAATTCCTATGAAACCCCCCACAAGAGACATTGAGCATGCTCGCATTTAAGTGAACTACAGCAGAAAAAAAAAAAAGAACAAGGTAACTATAGGTTGATACAGTAACGTGCGGTTGAAGATTTCCCGTCTGTAACGTGCTGGGAGCGCACAATACAGACGAGTAAGGCGATCCAGCGATACAGTCTCCAGTTTCACGCGTCCTTAGCGCTTTGTAAAATAGACACATAACCCTTTCTGCACGCAGCATGTATATGATGTGTAAATGAACGAATTAGCTGTATAATGAAGGAATTAGCTATTCCCCACCGATACTGTAACGGGCGCTGATATTATCTCCTTAGTAACCCGCTGTTTTGCCGCGGCCTTAACGTGTTAGTTTACCGCCTCCCCCTAGTAGGAGTTAGGACTGTGAGTCTAGTAACAAATCCATCGACACCGCTTAAGATACTCAAAAACAATAAAACACAATAAAAAAAAAAGCGATACAGAGATGATCGAGAAAATGTAATGCTGTGGGACACATAAAACCTGTCAGAAAAAAAAATAAAAATTTTTAAATACCTGTCGGAGGGCCGCGTGGGTCCAGGCGGCCGGCAGGCGGGCGGCGGCAGGAGCCGGGTGGTCGCGTGTTAAATCTAGGCCGGGTCGCACAGGCGCGCATTCATCCACTGTTCCAGGCGGCGGCGGCGGGTGGACGCGCGTTAGTTTCAGACGGCCGGCGGGCGGCGGCGGGAGCCGGGTGGTCGCGTGTTAAATCCAGGCCGGGTCCGCCTGTGCGACCCCTGCGATTCGGTGCTCAAGGCGTGATGTCACGACGCCCGACGTCACGGCATGTGACTGCTTTGAGCGCCGAATCGCAGGGGTCGCACAGGCGCGCATTCATTCACTGCCGGTGGGGGTTTCCAGCCCCCACCGGCAGTGGATGAATGCGCGTCAGTGCGACCCGGCCTAGATTTAACACGCGACCACCCGGCTCCCGCCGCCGCCCGCCGGCCGTCTGAAACTAACGCGCGTCCACCCGCCCCCGCCGCCGCCGCCTGGAACAGTGGATGAATGCGCGCCTGTGCGACCCGGCCTAGATTTAACACGCGACCACCCGCCCCCCGGATCCCGCCAGCCGACCGCCTGGACCCACGCGGCCCTCCAACAGGTATTTAAAAATTTTGTTTTTTACACTTCCTGGTGCCTGTCATTTCAAATGTCATTTGAAATGACATTTGAAATGACAGGTACCAGCGCACCCAGGTTACTGTATAGGCGCTGTATTAAGCGCCTATACAGTAAAATGGGTTGCGCGGGCTTAACCCTTCCCTAACGCTTCACAGCCACGGCATGCATTTGCATGCGATTAGAAGAGAGTATCAGGCGCTAGGTCATAAGAACATAAGAACATAAGAACATAAGAAATTGCCATGCTGGGTCAGACCAAGGGTCCATCAAGCCCAGCATCCAGAGGCCAAACCAGGCCACAAGAACCTGGCAATTACCCAAACACCTAGAAGATCCCATGCTACTGATGCAATTAATGGCAGTGACTATTCCCTAAGTAAACTTGATTAATAGCAGTTAATGGACTTCTCTTCCAAGAACTTATCCAAACCTTTTTTGAACCCAGCTACACTAACTGCACTAACCACATCCTCTGGCAACAAATTCCAGAGATTTATTGTGCGTTGAGTGAAAAAGAATTTTCTCCGATTAGTCTTAAATGTGCTACTTGCTAACTTCATGGAATGCCCCCTAGTCCTTCTATTATTCGAAAGTGTAAATAACCGAGTCACATCTACTCGTTCAAGACCTCTCATGATCTTAAAGACCTCTATGATATCCCCCCTCAGCCGTCTCTTCTCCAAGCTGAACAGCCCTAACCTCTTCAGCCTTTCCTCATAGGGGAGCTGTTCCATCCCCTTTATCATTTTGGTTGCCCTTCTCTGTACCTTCTCCATTGCAACTATATCTTTTTTGAGATACGGCGACCAGAATTGTACACAGTATTCAAGGTGTGGTCTCACCATGGAGCGATATAGAGGCATTATGACATTTTCCGTTTTATTAACCATTCCCTTCCTAATAATTCCTAACATTTTATTTGCTTTTTTGACTGCTGCAGCACACTGAGCTGACGATTTCAATGTATTATCTACTATGACGCCTAGATCTCTTTCTTGGGTGGTAGCTCCTAATATGGAACCTAACATCGTGTAACTACAGCTAGGGTTATTTTTCCCTATATGCAACACCTTGCACTTGTCCACATTAAATTTCATCTGCCATTTGGATGCCCAATCTTCCAGTCTTGCAAGGTCCTCCTGTAATGTATCACAGTCTGCTTGTGATTTAACTACTCTGAATAATTTTGTATCATCTGCAAATTTGATAACGTCACTCATCGTATTCCTTTCCAGATCATTGATATATATATTGAAAAGCACCGGTCCAAGTACAGATCCCTGAGGCACTCCACTGTTTACCCTTTTCCACTGAGAAAATTGACCATTTAGTCCTACTCTCTGTTTCCTGTCTTTTAACCAGTTTGTAATCCACGAAAGGACATCGCCTCCTATCCCATGACTTTTTAGTTTTCGTAGAAGCCTCTCATGAGGGACTTTGTCAAACGCCTTCTGAAAATCCAAATACACTACATCTACCGGTTCACCTTTATCCACATGTTTATTAACCCCTTCAAAAAAATGAAGCAGGTTTGTTAGGCAAGACTTCCCTTGGGTAAATCCATGTTGACTGTGTCCCATTAAATCATGTCTTTCTATATGCTCTACAATTTTGATCTTGAGGATAGTTTCCACTATTTTTCCCGGCACTGAAGTTAGGCTCACTGGTCTATAGTTACCCGGATCACCCCTGGAGCCTTTTTTAAATATTGGGGTTACATTGGCCACCCTCCAGTCTTCAGGTACAATGGATGATTTTAATGATAGGTTACAAATTTTAACTAATAGGTCAGAAATTTCATTTTTGAGTTCCTTTAGTACCCTGGGATGCATACCATCCGGTCCAGGTGACTTGCTACTCTTTAGTTTGTCAATCTGGCCTACTACATCTTCCAGGTTGACAGTGATTTCGTTCAGTTCGTCTGACTCATCACCCCTGAAAACAAACTCCGGAACTGGTATCTCCCCAACATCCTCACTAGTAAACACGGAAGCAAAGAATTCATTTAGTCTTTCTGCAATGGCCTTATCTTCCCTAAGAGCCCCTTTAACCCCTCGGTCATCTAATGGTCCAACCGACTCCCTCACAGGTTTCTTGCTTTGGATATATTTAAAAAAGTTTTTATTATGAGTTTTTGCCTCTATGGCCAACTTCATTTCAAATTCTCTCTTCGCTTGTTTTATCAATGTTTTACACTTAACTTGACAATGCTTATGTTTTATCCTATATTCTTCAGATGGATCTTTCTTCCAATTTTTGAAGGATGATTTTTTGGCTAAAATAGCCTCTTTCACCTCACCTTTTAACCATGACGGTAATCGTTTTGCCTTCCTTCCACCTTTCTTAATGCGTGGAATACATATGGACTGCGCCTCTAGGATTGTATTTTTAAACAATGTCCAAGCCTGTTGAACACTTTTAACCTTTGCAGCTGCACCTTTCAGTTTTTTTCTGACTATTTTCCTCATTTTATCAAAGTTTCCCTTTTGAAAGTTTAGTGTTAGAGCTGCAGATTTACTTATTGTCCCCCTACCAGTTATTAGTTTAAATTTGATCATGTTATGATAACTGTTGCCAAGTGGCCCCACCACCGTTACCTCTCTCACCAAATCCTGTGTTCCACTAAGAATTAAATCTAAAATAGCTCCCTCTCTTGTTGGTTCCTGAACCAATTGCTCCATGAAACAATCATTTATTACATCCAGGAACTTTATATCTCTAGCAAGTCCTGATGTTACATTTACCCAGTCAATATTGGGGTAATTGAACTGTCAAGAGAACTGTGCGTGCGGGGAGGAAGGGTGCGCCTGACACTGCCGCACTGTTTCTACCGCGGCCTTACAGTATCGACCCGTATGTAACTTGAGCCACCAGGCCAGATATTTGAAAAGATTGTCAGATCCTTTACTGAGAAGGTACTTAACTGCTTATTGAATAGATGAGTCGCAGATTCAGGTAGGGGATTTGCATGCACAGGGAAAGCTCTCTCAATATGCATCCCATCTAGAGCGTGTCATACTTAAAGCTGTGAGGAAGGGGGCACAAGACATGGACAGGGTTCGAATTGAACACATAGTCAGGGACCTTATATTCAGGTGTGACTGTGATGAAAATTGGGTTAGCAGAAAAGAGGAGGGACCCTTCTCCCTTTGCTATGGTAATGAGGGGGATCAGGGAAGAGGAAGACTGAGAGGCTATGAGTAACTCTCTAAGTCACCTCAATAGAGAGGGACTCTACCCCAAATTGGAAGGGAGAATAGTACCAGAAGTTAAGACTATCTAGGATCATCCAAAAACCCCTGCTATGGTTCAGAATCCATGGGAACAAAGGAATAGTGGAGGGAAATGGCGCCGGCAGGAGATCGACTGCAGGAGGTCGTTCAGCGAGGCGCCGGAACCCTCGCTGAACGACCTCCTGCAGTCGATCTCCTGCCGGCGCCATTTTCCGTACGAAAACGATTCGCAGCGGGAAATCGCTCCCTGACCCCCGCTGGACCTCCAGGAACTTTTGGCCAGCTTGTGGGGGGCCTCCTGACCCCCACGAGACTTGCCAAAAGTCCAGCGGGGGTCCGGAAGGACCTCCTGCCGTCCAATCGTGTTCGTCTATGGCCGCCGCCATTTTTCGGCGCCATTTTGGAAAATGGCGCCGGCTGAAGACAACAAGATTCAGGAGCAGGAGCCCGTTCCGGACCGCTGCCGTTCCGGACCGCCGCTGGACCCGCAGGTTATTTAACTCATTTGGGGGGGGGTCGGGAGGGTGGGGGATTTAATTTAAAGGGTCGGGGGTGGGTTTTAGGGGGTTTTAATGTGCCGGTTTTGCGATTTTTAGATTTTTAGATTTTTCACGATTTTTCACGATATTTTACCCCCCCAAACGGCAACAATACGATTCCCTCCCCCTCCCAGCCGAAATCGATCGTTAAGACGATCGAGGACACGATTCACATCCCTAGTGGCCACAGTAAGCCGACTAGAGGCTATGCAGAGAGTAGAACCTAAAGGGAGGAGTACCCAGACTACTGACTCAAATGTTTTCCAGTTTGGAGACTCCCCAATTCTCCCATCTTGTGAGGCCAGACTACAGAAAAAATTAGCACAACAGGCTAGAGTGTTCTCATGGTCTGAATGGGATGTGGAGTGTGCAAAGGGTGTAGAACACTGCATATGACTTAACAATGACCCCCCCCCCCCCCATTCTGGAGAAGAACAAGGAGAATAGTCCAAGGTGACTTAACAGATGTGAGAAGACATCTGGAGGAGCTCAGGCATGCAGGGATTATCGCTGAATCACATAGTCCTTATGCCTCCCTCATTGTAGTGGTTAGGAAAAAGGATGGGACTATGTGTTGATTACCGTACCCTAAATTCAAAGAACATACCTGACCAGGATACTACACCATGAGCTGAGGATGCCCTTGACTACCTGACTGGAAGTCAATGGTTCTCTGTCCTGGACCTACGCAGTGGGTATTAACAAATACCTATAAGCCCGCGCCGCTTAAAAAAAAACCCACCCGACCCTTTAAATGGACCCCACCCTCCCGACCCCCCAAAACCTTTTAAAATTTACCTGGTGGTCCAGGGGGGCCTCAGGGGGCCTCGGGGAGAGATCCAGGGGGGCCTCGGGGAGAGATTTCCCGTTCCCAGGCATCACCTGTTCTAAAAACAAAATGGCGCCGATGCCCCTTTGCCCTTACCATGTGACAGGGTATCCGTGCCATCGGCCGGCCCCTGTCACATGGTAGGAGCACTGGATAAATCGGGGGCATTTGTATTATATCGTGCACTCTAACGATTTAGGATGATTTTAAAATTATCTGATGATAATTTTAATCGTTCAAAAACGATTCACATCCCTAGTGTTTAACCAGACAGGGAATGGGAGTGAAAGTGATACTGAGAAATTATGTCATGCTGCAGACAGTTTGGGGATCCCCCACCCCCTGACAGCATTCCCCCTGCCTACTGTGTCTCTTGTCTCCACTAAAATGCAAAGATTGACTTTACAGAACATTTGACAAGCATAACAGACTGATCCCTTAATTGGTGATGTGCTCAGGGTCAAAGAGAGAAATCTTGGGGCACAAGCAGTCCATCAGAGTCACCCAGACACTGAGGGACCGGCTACCTGGGAGGATAGGTGAAACCACTGCCTGGAGGGAGAACAGGCTGGTTGGCAGGTTAAAAGGGAGGAGGCAGACTAGCTAGCTTGGGGGGTGGGGTACTGGAGTGGCTAGTAGGTTGGGAGGGGCAGGCTGAATGATTAGGAGACCTGCTGGTTTGCTCAGAGTGAATGTAGCATACAAGGTTCCTATACTTGGGGGAAACATTGCTGGAACACAGGAACCGAGGAGGTAAAAGTCACGCGGTTTAGGACATCAGCAACAGCCATTAGAAATCAAGAAAGGAGCAGCAGCGACAATGCTCATGAACTAACTGAAAAAAATTACTGAAGGAAAGTTGAAGCAATGCAAAAATACGGATAAATACTAAATTTTAGCATCCTCAAAAAAACCCTAACTAGCTGGAAACTAAACAGCCTAAATTAACATTTTATAAAGACCTATGATCAAAAGCCCTACTTACATATTTAGAAGAGAGTACGGTGTATAGCTCCAGGAAGTATGCAGGAATGTTTTACCATGATTTAGTGTTAACAGGAAATGCAGAAGAAGCTGATATGCTCTGAGCTAAGAAAGAGATGAGCTTAAGGGAGAGCGGAAATCAGAGTGGAAATCAGAGCTAGAAAGGTTTATTTTTCAGCAGGATATCTGGCCAGGATAGCTGTCACTACAATAAATCATCGATCAGACTATAACACTTTTTGAGTTCCTGTAAAAAACTGCAAATGTGAGGTGAAGGAATCTGTTGTACAGAAGGAAAAGTGGGTTAGCAATATGTCCACACTGAGGAGCGCAGGAACGGTTCTGGCTCACGCATTCTCAGCGCTCAGAACCAGCACACTGCCAAGGAGAATGGGACACAAATTTATGGCACTTTTAGTGGGCCACCGCAGCTTGGACCGTGATTTGAATTGTCGAAGAGAGGAGATGACAGGAGGGCCATTATGGTCCGGGAGTTTCAGTAAGGAGAGAAATGCTTCTCTGTCTGACTCTGCATTTGCTGCGTCGTCGCAGTGTTCCCTGAGAAGCAAGCTGCATTTCGCTTCTCACTCCAGTTCAAGGGACTGCCTTTCCCAACCCCCACCCCACTCCCCCGACTAAACATCCCAAAGTTGCAAAGTTGGACTGTGTGGTTGCTATGGTGCCTGTACAAACTCTCGCTCGTCCTCAGGGAGCCCTTCCAACTGGGTTACTGTTTCTTTTCAGAGAAAACAGATGTTGGGAAGTAAGTTTTGAGGACAATTTTAGACTCATTGGGCTGTATGTACTAGGCATATGTCCTGTTTACACAACTTGGGTACATCTCACTCATAATTTAGTGCATAAATTCAACTTTTAAAACACAAATAGGTGACCATTTATTTCCCTACATCAATATTTACCCAAGTCATATTATTTCTGGAAACATTTAGTGTGTTCTAGTTGAAAAGAAAATAGCAACATTGGTCAGACTTGTAAGCTTGCTTCTTGCTGTACCGGCCTATCTTTATAAACAGAAAGGAAATACCCTAACAAGTGAGGCAAGCAAAATGGTAAGACATTTTGTGGAAAAGATGCACTCTACAGAATGCTCTCTTTCTCAGGTTCCTGGACATTTAGGAGTGAAATTTCCACAGCTTAGCACTTACAGGCATGAAAATAAGGCGTTACATGTGGAGGTTGGCTGAACGTACTTAAGTGGATTTTCAGCAGCCTAAAACTACATGTAAGTTTGGCTGCATAAAAAAAAGAGGCATTTCTGGGAGGTAGGGGGAGGTATTTTGAATCTGCATGCGTAATTTTAATTTTCAAACATTAAAAGGGCAATTTTCTAAAGCAACTTTTTTCATTTAATTTCATTTTTCAGTTTGATTGTTGTTTGTTTGTTTGTTTATATTAAACAAATTACATTTTTTAAAAAGAAACAAAAAAAAATGTTAAAATGTCAGGTCCCCACTTCGCTGGGGGGGGGGGGAAGAAAATCACTCCCAGACAGCACCGATCCCCTTGATCCTTCGTGCCTGCTTCATTGTTTGAAAACCTTTTAGTGGAACAAGAGCAATCCTCAGTCTCTCCTGCCTCACGGCCGAGTCAATTGCAAATGGTGTTGAAAAAAAACCAAGGCTGGTACAATGGGTTCATTTCTGCTTAACAAACTGATGCTGACCTCAGACTTCTAGCATCCTTGTAAATTGCTTTGATTTTCACATATCACAAAGGCGATTAAGAAACTGAATAAACTAAACTAAACCACAGTACAACTTCAGCAGGCTAGAGGAACTGCAGCAGGGGCCTGCACTAAAGCAGATGAAGCTGAAATATTGGCTTGGCAGTGAGAAAACGTGCTGGAGTGAGGCTTATACTGGGGCAGCGGGCATAGCTGAGCCAGAGTACATCCCACAAAAAAAAAAAAAAAAGCTATGTCTAAGTAGATGAAGCGCATGGAATGTAGAGGTGAAAGAGTAAAGGGAAAGGGTGAATGAAGGAATAGGGATTGAGAATGTGAAGGAAGAAGAGAGAAAGAGGTTTCAGAGGGCTGGGAGAAGAGTGAGAGTAGGGGAGGTTTGCAGGGTGAATTACAGGAGGGGAAGAGGACTATGAGGAAAGTGAAAGATAAGATACAGGATCCATGAAGACAGAAATCCTCCAAGTCTTCCTGGGCCACTGTTTTTCTCCTGCTCTCTTTCTTTATCTCTATTCTGGCTTTTCACTCTTAAATAAACCCCAGAAACATTGCCTGGAGATAGCCCCTTTTGTAGTGTCTGCAACAAATCTACTTACAACTTCAGTCAACTTTTGGATTCAATTGAACTTGTCTGCAGCTATTTTGCCAGAAGTTCCACAGAATTATTACTTGGATTTCAAGCTTAATGGATTCTATTGCCTTAATTTTTTTTTTAACTTTCATAACATTTCAAAATTCCCTACAAAATTTTTTTGTAAGATTCATACATCTCTGCCCATCCCGCTAGGCATGTGCAGCAGAAAAAAATAGTTTCATTTTAAAATTTGTTTCATGGGGAATTTCATTTAATTAGATTCAAACTGAAAAAAAAAATCATTTTTTAGTTTGATTCTTTTTTTTTGCCATTAAAATCAATGGAGGAAGCCTTACAGGTAATTTTCAGCCTACACTGGGCTTCAGAATAGGGGTTTTCTAATCAATCATCTTAAAACTTGTGGGAAGAAATTAGAGATGTGCATTTGTTTTTCCCGAATTAGGTTTGGGGGGACCGAAAAATGAAATAAATGTTTCCGAAATTTCAGAAAAATTCATTTTTCATGTTAGTGTGCACTAACATGAAAATTGGGGCCCCCTGGAAAAAAAAACCCCGAACCGTGGGAAAAATGAAATTTCCCGCGGGGATCCCTGAAATGAAGCCCAAGACGATAGGGCTTAACGATGCACATCTCTAGAAGAAATCAACAGGAGGGGGAAAGAACTTCAAGGTACCTAGAAAGACTAAGGAGACTGGAAAGTGACACCAAAAGTGTCATGAATAGCCTACAACTCCGTAAAGGGGCAAAGGGATCCCAGCGCTGGCAGGATTTCACCAAGTCACTGTAAGAGGAACAAAGAAGCAGAAAAGGTGGGAAGAACACTCCAAAGCTCCAAAAGACGGCACCAACAACATTGCCATATCTCATGTGGCAAACTGGCACCAGAAGTGACATTAGTGCATCCTAAGCAAGCATGAAGGGGGACAAAGCAGAAAAGTTGGCCGTAAATTTTCCAAGACAGGCACTGATAAAGGGGCCAAGCAATACAAAGATGGCTGGAAGGCTCCAAAATACTATGAAAGGTGCAAAGCAGCCCCCACAGACTGGAAAGGTGTTAGCTCTGAGGTACGACAGCAAGGCACAGTGGCAAAGGAAACTCCAAGGTTTAAGGTCTGGGCAAGCAAGGAAGGCTGAGAAAGTTTCTCTAATGATTGTGGGATGGTTTTTCAGGAAAGTAGTGAAAGCTGTTTTATTTAGAGTCCATTTTCTACATTATTGAGCTGTCTTCAGCATGTTCCATTTCCTGAGTTTATGATTTTGCATGAAATCTATGACATTACTCTAAGTTTTACCACATGTCTAGAGATGTGATTCAGCTGAACCTTTTGGTTCGGCCTTCATTATCAGCCCGCCGTGGGAAATTTTGTTTCCCGCGGTTCCAAAACTTGCCTAAAGTCCCTGGTGGTCCAGCAGGGGTCCCAGGAGTGATCTCCCACTCTCGGGCCGTCGGCTGCCAGTAAACAAAATGGCACTGGTGGCCCTTTGCCCTTACCATATGACAGGGGCTATCGGTGCCATTGGCCGGCCCCTGTCACATGGTAGGAGCAATAGACAGCTGGCGCCATCTTAAAAAATGGTGGTCATCCATTGCTCCTACCATGTGACAGGGGCCAGCCAATGGCACCGATAGCCCCGTCACATGGTTAGGGCCATTGACGCCAAATTTTCCATATTTCTCATGCATAGTATCTATTAAAGAGGTTGGCTCCTTGCCCCCCTCTTTTGTATATAGTATTTATTTTATTTATTTACTTTTTCGTTCACCCCTTCTTTATTTCTTACTCCAAGTTAAGGCATCCTTGTTATAATGTAACTGTATGCTCCGTATCTCTTGTTGATTGGTTAATTATATTTTCTGCTTAGTTCATTATAAACCGAGTTGATTTGATTTGTATCAAGAAAGTCGGTATATAAAAGCCTGTAATAAATAAATAAATAAATAAATAAATTTTGATTAGTGGCAGCCGATGGCCCGAGAGGGGGAGATCGCTCCTGGGACCCTGCTGGACCACCAGGGACTTTAGGCAAGTTTTGGGGGGTCGGAAGGGCAGGGGACTGTAATCAATTAAATATGAAGGGCTGGGGTAGGTTTTGGGGGGGGGGGTTATGTGCCCTTTCTCCTCCCCCCCAAAACAATAAGAAAGCCACATGAAATTTCGTGGGTTTTCCTATTGTTTCAGGGACCCTCTGAAATGCGATGAAATAGGAAATATCATCTATATTTCCTATTTCGTCGCAAATGAATGCATATCCCTACATCAAAATGGTTTCTCTTGAGCATCTTTTGTGATGTGCTAAGTGTAATAATAAACAGATATTACACTTTGAAATCACGCATTGTGCCACTTGACCCCTTTATCAGTGACTGCCTTGGAGGTTTTACTGCCACCATTTCTGCTTTGTTTCCCTTTCATATTGACTTAAGATGCTAATGCCACTTTTGGTGTCAGTTTACCACTTGAGATGCCATCAAGGGTTCATTGCACTGTTGTTGGTAAGTGGTAACCTCTTTTAATGCCTTGTGGTGTTCCTCTCACAGTTGATCTTTTTTTGGTTTGCTATACAGGGATTAGTTTTTGGGTTCTTGCTGGCAGTGCCAGTGTTAACCTCGTGAATTTTGGACATATTTACATTTATTTTATCTGTTTTGCCTTTCCTTATCCCTGCCATGATTGTTTTTATGTCACTGGGGATGTGAAGATTACAACAGTGATTTAATATTTTGCATTGTAGTCCTGGGGAAATTCTGTGCTACTACAGAGCGCAGAATTTGGCAATTCTGTGCAGGGGGAATTCTGCGCAGAAGAGACCCCGGCATGCCGTGAACGGAGCACGTGAAGATGAAGGCCCCGGCTCGCCATTCGCCGTGAAGATGAGGGCCCCCATGTGCCACAGAACACACTTCACTTGCGGCAAAGATGAAGGCCCTGGCATGCCATTCACGATGAAAATGAAGGCCCCCATGTGCCGCGAAAGGAGTGTGCGCCATTTGCAATGAAGATAAAGGCCCCCTCATGCCACGGGACGTACTCCACTCACAGCAAAGCTGAAGGCCCCGGTGAGAGTGAATGTATATGTGTGTGTGAGAGGAGAGGGAAAGCGGAGGAGTGTGAGAGATGAGAGGGGAGGGGAGAGTGAGAGAGCAGGGGGAGGGGGAGAGAGTGTGAGAGTGGGTGTGAGAGAGAGAGCAGGGGGGTGAGCAGGAGGGGGTGAGAGAGAGCATGGGAGATGAGAGAGCAGAGGGGGATTCTTGAGTGTGGGTACCAGAGAGAGGGAGCCTATATGAGGAGATTGTGAAGGAGTGTGCATGAAAAAGGAATTGTGTGTATGAAAAAGGGATCGTGTGCATGTGAGTTTGCTGGGCTGTGTGAAAGGATTGTGTATGTGTGAGAGAGAGCCTGTGTGAAGGGGTGCATGAGAGAGAGACATAGGTAGCCTGTGTGAGGATGTATGAGTGAGAGAGAAAGGGAGCTTGTGTAGGTAGGTATGTATGCAAAAGAGAGGGACACTGTATGAGGGGATGTGTGTGTGCAAGAGAGTGAGGGAGCCTATATGAGGGTGTGTGTATGTGAACTAGAGAGAGGGAGCATATGTGTGAAGGAGGGAGGTACAGAGGGAGCCTGTGTGAGGGGCAGTACTGAGAACAGGGTCAAACTCTGGGACTGGAGATAGAGTGGAAGGGGTTGAGCTTAGAGGTAGAGGAGTTGGGGCTTGAGAGGGCAAAGTGGCCAGGGGAGTAGGGAGAGCGAGTGGAAGGGACTCTCTTACAGTGAATTTCTACGTTAATTCTGCTCAAAATATTTAAAATTCTGCATCTCTAAGTAATACCTTTTTTTCTGTATTAATTAAAAATGTAATTACTTGTAGATTGTTATGTAAATTGTGTTATTTTGACCAATATAAAGTGTGCAGAATTTTAAGTTTTTGTGTGTTGAATTTTAAAATTTTTTGCATAGAATTCCCCCAGGAGATTGTAATGTCCACTGACTGTGCCTGTACCATGCTGCTATGTGAAGAACACAGAGAAACTGCTGCAGTGAGTGTCACACTGTCTGCTCTGCACTACTTCTCTGGCATAGACAGCCTGCACAACACAGCTTGTTATGTTGCACTCTCTGCCCTGCCCTCGCTGCTCACTTATACCCACTGCCTATTGCCCACTGACCACACTGTGCCCGCTGCCAGCCAGAGAATAAATGACTAATCTCAAGGGTACTTAAGGCTTCAGTCACTAGAAGGAAAAGCAGAACAGCAAGTGCAAGCAATGCAACACAAATTTGCTATGAGACACCGTGATGCCTCACTGCCTTCCTCTCGTGTGACTGAGTGACTGCTGCTGGCACAGTGAGACTATAAAATATGCTGCAGCAAAAACCTTTAGCAAGAATTCAGAGAGAGCTCAGAGCATATGATTTCACACAGATAATATCTTGAGAAGAAATGCAGAGCAAATCTCTAAAATGCTCAGTTGCTTTCCTATTATTTCAATGAGTCCATTGACAATAATGGCTTATATTAATCATTCTGTTTAAAATAAATGAAAGGAATAGGATTCATTTAATTCATGGGGCCTCTTCAATTCATTTTGGGCCCCTACAAAAGAAACAAATTGACTCCTATTTGGTTCATTTTTCTATTTCATTTTAAACTAATGCACATGCCTACTGCTTGTGCTTGCTGCTATCACTAATCTCTGAGGGGCAGCACATTCAGTATTGTAATTTCATTAGCTTTCTAATGGCATGACTACATTGACAAAACATGTTAGACATGCTCTCCTCTGAAATAAAAATGACAATTATCCAAGAATAATGTTAATGATTTTGTTTTGACTGCCAACTGATTTTTTACATCTACCTTTTAAAATCATCTTCCGTAACTCTTGAGCCTCATATCATGATGCCTTTTTAGAAAATTTCATTTTAATTGAAAAAAAAGTGTGTTTCTTTTGCATTATTAGGGTATACATATTTAGGTCCTTTAGTCTCATCTCATAGATCTTTGAGTGCAGACCCCACACAATTTTGGTTGCCCTTCTCTGTCTATATCCTCTGCAGCCTCTATATCCTTCTGGTAAGGTCTTATCAATAACGTATATTCACTTTCTTTTTTTTTTTTTTACTGGTTATGCCTCTCCCTATGCACTCTACCATCTCTCAAGCTCTGACCACTGCCTTGTCCTATGGTTTCACTGGATATAAACACCAGTAGGGTATCTTTCCTGCTTGCTGGACATAGGTTTCTCAGCCCCATCATGTACCCCAAATGCATAACTGTATTTTTTAGTATTGCAACTTACAGTAGTTGTCAAGCAGTCAGCCATACTTTGAACTTTATTTGATCGCTTCTCATCCTGTCTGCTTTTTTGTACATCTTAGTATCATCCACAAAAAGACCAACATTTCTTCCTAACCCCTCTATAATATTAACTCACAAAGATATTGGACAGAATCCTTGCACATTTCTCATCACCTTTCTTTCTTAAGGGTGAACGCCATTTATCACCATTCTCTGTTTCTATCTTTCAACCATTTTCTAATCCAGCCCACCACCTTAGGTCCCACTTTTAGACTGCTCAGGTTATTTATGAGCATCCACTCAAAGAAATTGACCGGATTTGTTTGGCCTGCAATCCCTCTGGTAAAACCATGCTGCCTCAAATTATGCAACCCACTTGGATTCAAGATGCATCACTATTCTTTCCTTCAGGAAGATCTCCGTTAATTTTCCCACCACCAATGTCAAACTATCTGGCCTGTAATTTACAACCTCCCCCCTTCCCACAGCCATTACCACTTTTGAAAAGAAGAACATCTGCACTTCTCCAGTCCCGTTGAACTATTCCTGTCTCCAAGGATCTATTGATCAGGTCATTCAGTGGACCATCTAAAATGTAACCAGCCTCCCTTAATATCCTGGGTTATATTCCATCCAACCCCATGGCTTTGCTCACTTTTACTTTTTCTAGTGATACATATTATAGTAGCCCATCCAGCTCATGTCATCAAAAGACGCTCACAGCTGTTTAAATCTCCATCAGATTATTCTACTATACACAGTTTGTTGCATTTCCTGAAGCCTACCTTCAGTGGTTTTTATATCTTTACAAAAGGAAACTTTATGCTATATTTCTAGCAGATATCCTATTACATAAAGTTGTGTATATCATCATCTCCATCAAACTGCATTAAATAAAAACATACATTACCTCAATATAATTCCATGAACAGCCAACATGGCTCTCCAACTCTAAATGGGTAAAATTGATGTAGATTTTCTCATTGGTTGGCTGAGTGATAATGTAGACACACTGCTTGTTGCTATTGTAAGGGCTGGGCCAGTTAGGAGAAATGATAACTCCCTCGCTGTCCGTGTAATTTCCTCCACAGCCAGAATCCGCTAGGTTAAAAAGAAATGATAGGGATGTTATAGATGCCCTCAAAAATACGTGGCTTGTCTTCTTACTGATCATCATCATCAAGCTCATAAGAGTGAGCTCTTTGCTTAAAATAGGGACCTCCACAAGAGATATTTAAACACTGAAATTGTACAAGTATTATCTTTGTTTATTGCTGAATATTACTACAGCATGTAATCCTTACCTCTCAGGAAATGCTATTAGAACTCAGCAAATCAGCATGGGAACACACGGAAAATGCCTGTAGACTGATATAACTACCCTTTCTAAATAATGATTGGCTTCTACCTGTTCCTACCACAATACCAAATTCCTTATTGCTCAGTGTTGGTATTCTCATAGAAATCGGCACAGTGATGAACTGAGGTATAATAAACATTGGACTATAATAGCATTCCAAGAAACAAATTAGTGAAAAGCAGAATTCTGTCACATGGGCAATTGTTATGAAAGAAAGGGAATGTGGATGGAAAAGGACATAACATTTTTTTAACTGTTATAAAGTACTTGGTGGTGGTTTTTTTATGGTCTTTAACTGCCTCATTTTGTGACAAAGGTGCTCTCACTTACAGGCTGATGTGGTATATGTAATGTGGAAGCCTCTGTCAGTGACTGTGCTATCAGAATGAAAGTGAATCCATGCATATGGACCAGTGGTCTGAACTGGGGATGGAGAGCCACTGCTGCAAAATTTTCCAAGCACCGGGTCTTGTGCAAGGAGTCCATCTCGAATCTGAGTGAGAAAAAAAAATCATTATTAAAAAACAGATCAACCTTGGAACACAAACAGGTCACCTAAAAAGACATGTTCAGCTTGGAGAGGAGACGGCTGAGGGGAGATATGATAGAGGGCTACAAAATCATGAAATGACTTGACTGGGTAAATGTGAAACGGTTATTTACTCTTTTGGATAATACAAGTTCTAGGGGGCACTCCATGAAGTCAGTAAGTAGCACATTTAAAACAATCAGAGAAAATTATTTTCCACTCAACGCACAATTAAGTTCTAGAATTCATTGCCAGAGGATGTGGTTAAGACAGCTATTGTACCTGGGTTTAAAAAAGGTTTGGATAAGTTCTTGGAGGAGAAGTCCATAAACTGCTATTAATCAATAGAGAATAGCCACTGTTTGTTGCCGGAATTAGTAGCATGGGATCTATTTGATGTTTGGGTACTTGCCAGGTTCTTGTGACTTGGATTGGCGACTGTTAAAGACAGGATACTGGACTTTCTGGACCCTTGGTCTGACCCAGTATGGCATATCTAATGTTCTTATCTTATTGAAAAAGGGAAAACTCTAAATCATATATTTTAGGCCGAATTTTCAAATGGCTGCACACATAAAAATCGGCACTTGTGCACTGCGCGCATTTTCAAAAGGTCCCGGCCACGCACATAAGTGCCGATATGTGCACAAGTGTTGGGCCCTGAAAAAGGGGCGGGTTAGGAGTATGATCTGAACAGGGAGGGGCAGGACGGAGGCCAGCTGGCCATTAGCTGCTGTCCCGGGAAAGCACGCGCCGGCAGCAGACTGGAATGCGAAAACTACTTCAGCTCAAGAGAAGCAGTAAGTAGTAAAATAAAAACTTTTCAGGTAACTAGGTAGGGGTTAGGGGTTGTGGTGGAGAGGAGAAAAGGGAAAGGGAAGGAAGGTTAGGCAGGGGGGTAGGGAAGTTCCCTCCTTCCATTCCTTAACTGGAGCAGACTGGGAGGGAACTAGGGGAATCTGATTGCGTCGCCGTGCATAATTTATTAAAATTCACCTCCCTTGCACTTGCTGCCCGCACAAGCATGCATGGATTTTAAAATCCAGTGCGCATGGCCAACAGATTTTATAACGTGCGCGTGCTGGTGCACGTATGTCATAAAATCAGTGCGTCCAGGTGTGTGCGCCGGGAACCTCGCACATATGGACGTGCACGTGCTCCTTTTAAAATCTACCCCTTTGTATGTTTGTTCACTGAAGACCCTATTAGTAAAAGATGGTATGGGATAGCTACATACAGTACCACCATATGGAGAGTGAGGGTCTCTCTATTCTCAGAATGGAAGAACAAATTGGGGTAATTTTCAAAAGGATTTATATGTTCATAACTTAGTTTTAAATGTGTAAATGCACTTTACCCATGTAAATATACTTTTGAAAATTGCTACAACATAGGCTATTGAATTATCAATAAGTTTTACCCACATTAAGGGGCGGATTTTAAGAGCCCTGCTCGCGTAAATCCGCCCGGATTTACGCGAGCAGAGCCCTGCGCGCCGGTGCGCCTATGTTCAATAGGCCTACCGGCGCGCGCAGAGCCCCGGGACTCGCATAAGTCCCGGGGTTTTCCGAGGGGGGTGTGTCGGGGGCGGGGCCGAGCGGGGCGCCGTTTTCGGGGCGGGACGTGGCGTTTCTGGTTTCGGCCTGGGGCGGTCCGGGGGTGTGGCCGCGCCCTCCGGAACCGCCCCTGGGTTGCGTCTAGGCGCGCCAGCGGCCCGCTGGCGCGCGGGGATTTACTTCTCCCTCTGGGAGGCGTAAATCCCCCAACAAAGGTAAGGGGGGGTTTAGACAGGGCCAGGGGGGTGGGTTAGGTAGAGGAAGGGAGGGGAAGGTGAGGGGAGGGCGTTAGCGAATTCCCTCCGAGGCCGCTCCGATTTCGGAGCGGCCTTGGAGGGAATGGAGGTAGGCTGCGCGGCTCGGCGCGCGCCGGCTACACGAAATCGGTAGCCTTGCGCGCGCCGATCCAGGATTTGCACGGCTACGCGTGTATCTACTAAAATCCCGCGTACTTTTGTTTGCGCCTGATGTGCCTACAAAAGTACGCGAGGGCGCCCTTTTTGAAAATCTACCCCTAAGTGCACTTACAGATGAATTTTCAAAGGAGTTACACACACAAATGTAATGTGCTATCATACCAGTTTTCAAAAGCTATTTACTCGAGTAAAATGCATTTATGTGAGTAAATCCTATGGGCAATTCAAAAGCCCACATACTGAAGTAAAGTGCATTTATACATGTAAAACCCAATTTTACGCATGTAAATGATTTTTAAAATCAGGCCCTAAATGCGGGTAAATGGGTTTTGAAAATTGCTATGATATTATTGTACATTTGCAAGGGCAACTCCTTTGAAAATTACCTCCATATTATCTTAGGAAAAGTCCTTAAAATATGAGTTGATTTCCCTTGCCACTCTCTCTTTTCTGGGATCTTAGGTAAGTCACATTTTACCTTTGGGACCCAGTTGAAAAACTGATATTTGCCTTAATCTAACGTTACTGGTCAACAAATAAAAGGAGCCAGGGATTCAATCTCATGTCCATTCGAAAATTAATAATTCACCCATTTCCTAATATGTGTGTGCTGGTGTACAAACATGGCATTCAGCATCATTCTAGGGGCTCAGAGGAGTGGTCTAGTATAGATGTTCTCAACTTGATCTTCAATACCTGACCTACCAGACTGGTTTTTAGGATATCCACAATGCATATGCATGAGATTTATTTACATACAGTAGAAGCAGTTTATGCAAATATCTCATGGATCTTTATTGTGAATGTCTTGAAAACAAAATTGTCAGGCAGATCCTGAGGACTGGGATAAGAACCACCAGAATAGAGGTTAGTCCTTTAAAATGTCATTCAGGAAAAGCACTGGGGAAATGAATTCATAACTCCCCTCTGCCATTAATGCGTTGTGTGATCTTGAAGAACTCACCTTACTTCATTGTACCTCCAGGACAGTTGAAAACAAGTTGTTGATTTTTTATGTGATTTCCTAGGCTGCAAATAAAACTATTTTGTTACTCTATTTTCCTCTTTCCATGAAAAAGAAACTAAAACTTGTTATCTTGCAAACTAGAAAGTAATTAAATGATCTAATTGTGTTAAAATAACTTTCCACATTTTCTTGGTAATACACCCGTAACGTATTCCAGGATGGTTATTTTTGTTATTTATAGCCCTAATGTTATCATTAGAATGTCATTTCCATTTCAGTACACACAGAAAGCTTCTTTAGCCTTTTTACCTTTACTAAAATTCAATGAGTTTCTTGAATCAGTGAATGCAGTTACCCAAGATTCTGCTGTACAGTTGTTACAGTAGGTTTCTGTATTTCTATACTGAACAGCTGCTAGTGTTTGGCAGTTTCACCTTGACTTCTAGGAAACTTCAATGCTTTTCATCTACACTGGCACTCTTGTTACTCTAAATCTGCCAGACTACAGGGCATCATGGAGGAGTCTCTGTCAGCATACAAGCAGGTACCGCAGAGTACATACTTTAATGCTTTATAAACAGGGTTTTTATACACACAGACCTCTGTATGATGTTGTCTCAGATCAACAAATAAACAAAAAAACCCAAGATTCTCAAATAGATTCCTGTATATTACACCATCACCTTTGTATAAATAAAATATCACATCACTATAACTGACTAAAATGTCACCTTTGGTAAAATATTCTCTGACCAACAAAGAGAGTTATTTTATTTTTAAAGGTGTAGGACTGATAATGTCATAACAAAATAGTGTTTTATCAAGATTTATTATGCTTTTCAATAAATGAAATGTTGGAAAGAAGTATATTAAAGGGATGAATATTCATCTGTCCTTCTGTTCATCTGCAGGCACAATAATTCTCCAAAACAGGGATGGAATTTCAGAAAATTTGGCAAGCAGGAAGAAAATGTGAATATCTCAGATGAGTTTCAAAACCAATATATTGGGTCAGTATTTTCAGTCCCAATAAGCCTCCAAGAAAAATCCCCATTGCTTTTCCATAAACTCTGGGGCCAGCTTTGAGCGATGAGTGCTCAGGAGGTCCCTGTCATTCAGAAGACATGTTCACTGGGTATTTTGTTTGGTTGATAGGAAAGATAGTGCTGAGCCACCTTGGCTTGATCTTGGTTTGATCTTGCAAAGCCCATCTGTGGCCATGTCCTTGATAGGCTGTGCAAGATAGCATGTCACAGATATTTCTCCTGTGACCTCCTTTGCTAGAGTGGGCTGAGGGTCTCTTTTGCCAGCTTATTTAGCTATGGCCTGTATCAGTAGAGATGGTTTTTTGCATGCAACATGGCTTTAGCCATATTGAGGTGGGGGAGGAAAATGGTAGCTGACAGGGAGCTTCTCTTGCTTGCACTAGTGTCTGAGGTGGCCACTCTTTCCTGTGCCACATCCCCACTGTGCCTCTGCTTCTGGTGCTCCTGTTCACACATCCTAGCTACCAACATCTCCTTCATGAATGTGAGATGTTGGGACTGAATGGCAAGACTCCCTTTCACCCATGAATCACAAAGTATTGCAAGCATGAACTTATTGTTTTGTGTCAGAGGTTTCAGTCTCACTTGCACCTGCTGCCGCAAGGAGTACAAAAACTGTAACACCTCGATTTCCATTTCCTCCTGCTCATTGGAAACCCTCTAATTTTTCCTCCAGAATATTTACTATAGGGATTACTCCACCCATGCTGGCACTTCTGGATCTCAGATCTTCCATGGCATTCTTGAAGGGCTTCAGGATTTCTATTATCTGATTCCCCAAGGGGCAATCCACACCTCTCTCTGGGGCCAATGCAATAAGACCCCTGTATAATTGGCGCTAGTTGTCTGCACGTATATTTTTAAGAGCGCACAACAAAAGCAGGCACCTCCATGGGATGTAATAAAATCCGTGTATGTAAATGAGATTGCGCACAGAAAGTCCACGCTTATGTGAAACCCACACAGAAAAGAGCAAACACACGTGCTCGCAGCCCAAGGTAATAAACCACGCATAAACCGGTGCCAAAACCCACGAGTGATTCTTGGGGAGGGGGAAGCCTTCCCCTTTCAATAAAACCATGAAGAAATTAGTGGTCCAGGAGTGGAATTTAAGGTGGGCAGAGCAATGTCTATCCCATTCATGTTCTGTCTCCGACCGGGTGGCAACTGTTCCAGCAGAGGCCGGTAGGCAAGGGTAATGAAGCAGAGATTTTTCTGCCGACCCACAGACTGTAATACACATCCAGAAAAAGTGAACGTAATCCACGATTACCCCAGAGCTGCACAGACAAACCACACTAATACCAGCAAAACTGATCTCCAGACATGTGCTTTAACTTCTGCCCTGACCCAGGTGCTAAAACGCCCACCTACAAAGACCTGCAGTAACCGATGCGCACCTTACTGCATAGCTCCTGAATAATTCATTTGCCTCATTTGCATGCACTAGTACTAAACCAGCTGTGTGTTCTTAAGCAGCTTTCTCCATGCATTTTATATTGCTGAATACATTATTACATACCCGCCTAAGACTCGCATGGGAAAAACGCACACAGAAACTCGCACATGTACGTGCAAAATCCCATGGCAGCTTTAACGCTGCTTATTTCCTCAGCCCCTCTGTTTCCAGGACAGCTCATGAAGGGGTGTCTGCTGCTCCACTGATCCCTGCAGCATCACAGACATGGAGTTCCGACATCTTGCATCCGAGGCTTATGAGAAGCTGCCCACCCTTCACGCTTCGATGGAAGCACCCTGCTATTTTCCTACACCTCTCTATCAGGTCCTTCAGGAAAGGATTTCCCTGATCCTTGAGCTCCAGTCTCAGGACATCCCTCAATGCCAGGTGCAGCAGTGTGCAAAGGAATGGATACCCCGAAAGCCTCCATCTTCCTCTGCCCTTGTCATATTGCATCATTGTCTGTCACAAAGAAACCTGTCTGAAGGCTCCTAGCTCTCCAGTCTAGCTGCCACCCCTCCAGCATCTTTCTTATGGCTGATAGGATATTGCATGAGGTATGGGGACTATCCATTACCTGGGTGTGTGGCACAGCTCACCTGCGCCCTGATGCTCGGTCCCCACTAGAGCTGCTACCTGCCCCTGCCCCGGCAGGTCCCACCAGTGTTCTGCCAGGGAGAGGTAAGAGTATGCAGCATTTGCACTGGTTCAGATATTGCAGGTGAAATGCAAGCTACTCCCCTCTGTCTTAGCCAGCTGTGCCTGAATGTGACTATAGCACTGCTTGAACAGGATGGGGACAGCCAGTAGTTCTGAAGTGGTTTTTGGAATTGGGTGCTAAGCTAACACATGCAGCAGACATTTAAAGCCCATATTCTCCATTATCTGTTGTAGATGTGGCACGGATTTATTTTACATGCTGTTTATTATGTTTGTTTTATTGGTGGGTTTTTTTTTTTTTTTATTATAAACCGCTCAGAGCTTTGAATGTGCAGTATAGAACTTTGAAATAAATAAAATTAGTTCCACGATACTCCTCATTACAACTTTAGATGCTGCTTGCCTCTTGCCCCAGGACAATGCTAGGGAACACCACCCCATTTCCTCTGTGGTGGGTTGCTTAGGATGCCTAGCAGAGGGCAGGCTGCTGGCTTGCCATCTGACTGCTGGAAGGGGCCATGGGATCAGCCTGGGGAAAAGTTTTACCCTTTCCAACCCCTTTCTTCTGGCTTTCACTTTGAGTGGGAGAAGGGGTCCCCAGGCCAGTACTGCCACCCACCCCTGATGCCAATGCTAGCGGGTGCTGCATCTGCAGGTGATGCTGCATGCCAGTGTTTGTCGGATGCCCCATTTGCATCCCTTGACTGATAGCCTGACTGCATTGCATACTCTGAGCATGGTGTGGGTCCTCCCTTATTTTAAGTGGCTCCAGATCAGAGAGAGACCAGCTAGAGAGGCTGACAGGAACAGCGCACCATTTAACTGAGTATACGAAACACTGGGACAGGGTCGGGTAGCAGCACTATTAAAGATGAGCATACAGTCACTTCAAAGTGGTTTATTTGCAATTAGAAAATTAAAATTTATGACCAATTATTTTGCCTATGGATGCAACCTAACAAAAGACTTTATATACTGAACTCACAAGTGTGATCAGCGTCTTTCCTGATATGAAGGACATATACATTGAACATAGCATTCATATTTATTCCTTAATGTCCAAACAAGGTGAATTTGAAATATTGAATATATTGACTATTCACCTCATGTGTTCTTTCTCTATTCAGTATCATCTCTGCTGTACAGGAGCACATCAGGGCTATGATATAGGGTAGGAGCCTATAACATTGACCAATTTGAAATCCCCTGGTATACAAAGTTGTTCAAATTTCAAGCAGGCATCAATAAAGTAAAAAAAAAAGGATAGCATTATGACATTCAAGCCAAGGGGTCATGATATAAAAATAAAATGTTTCTGTTGATCTCTCCAGCTGTATCCTTAGTCAATCAAGAACTGAATGACTATAGTTGGTTTTGATCTCCTTGGCTTGCCTTTGCTCAACTAAAAAGGTGTAAATGTTTACAGGTTGAAGGTAAGGAATTATGATTCTCGGAGGTGGATGCGGGGGACAAGGCTTGTGAGGAAAGGAATAATATTAAGGGCCTGATTTTCAAAAGCATTTACACACTTAAAACTAGGTTTTATATGTGGAAATGCACTTTACCTGTGTAAATAGGCTTTTTGAAAATTGCTACAATATATGCCATTGAATTATCAATAGGTTTTACCCACGTTGTGGGTAAATAGCTTTTGAAAACTGCTACAATGCGTAACTCATTTGAAAATTCTCCTGTTAGAATTATGCCGCAATTTGACAGTGGAATCCTAGAATTGCAATTTTGTGCTATAATAGTTGTTTCATTTATTTGTGTGAAACATGTTGAACAGAAGTAACTTTAAAAAAAAAATTGCCAATCTGTTAAAACTGTAGGACTATACTGGGAAAGGTAAGAGATATGTTTGCTTTATATTATAACGAGTAGATATACCCCTTCTTCACCTAGGTTATTATATTATTAATATATTATATTAATAATTTTGTATTGTATTTGATTTACTGTAGTTCCATTACAACTATCAAAATAGTTTACAGAGGTCATCCCAAGACTCTTAAGGGTTATAATCATTCTAAATTTAAGTCACATTGATAGCTTATAATTAGTTTTATGTACCTGCTCATTATATCCTGGAATATAACCTATTTTTAAGTGATTAAAGCCTCCTTGTAAACAAAATTAGGGATTGCAGGTAGGCCTACCTCCTTCTCTAGCTCTGAGAAGCCATGGATGGCCTGCCTTCCTGTCCAGCCCTGAAGAACTGCAAGAAGGCCTAACTTCCTCCCTGCCTAGCACTAATTAGGTATAGAAGGCCTGTCAGTCTCATCATCCAGTCACATGGAGCCTCAGTAACGCCTGCCTCTCTTCCTGCCTACCCCACTTCCTGATAAGACTCCAACCAGGAACCCAATCAGTCATGGATTTACAGTAAACCATTTTATATATGTAATAGCCAAAATATGTGTTCTTTACTTGGATTGTTGCTTTCATAATTGTAGTTTGTGTTTATTTTCAAAGAACATAGTAGTAGTATCAGTTTGTTATCGGAAAAGTGAAGTAATTTCAGTCAATCCACGCCCCCAAAAAAGGTCACGTCAAGCAGGTCCCACTGTGATGAGGAGAGCTCCTCATTGAGTCAGGAATAGCCCAAATGGGAAGAAAGTAGTCATCCAGAGACATAGAGGGAGCTGTGAGGGTGATTTGCAAAGACGGGAAAAAGGAGTCTACTGGGAGTTGTAGTCCCAAGGGAAATAGGAAGCAAAAGGTTACTGGGAGGACAGGAAGTAGGATGCTAATGGGAGAGATAGATGTTTGAATGTAAACCCAATCACAAAGGCCTGGGAGCTTTTGAATTGTGGTCACCCTGAGATTCAGTGTGAATTAGTTGGGTGCGGTGGGAGCAGGGAAGAAAAGAGATTCACTTCAATTTACTCTTTCCACTTCCCTCCCCCCCCCCCCTCTCCCCACTATACTCTCTCTCATATACTTTCTCTCTCTGTCTTTCCTCTCTCTTTAGGGAAAACCCCAGCACTCTTCTCCTTATCCCCAATTCAATCCCAGCTCTTTCCCCCTTCCCCCCCTCCCATCTTCCTGACCTCAGTGCTCTCCCCCTCCCTAACAAGTATACTCAAGGCTCATGCCCCAACTTTATTGAGCAGTGCCCCAAATCTCACTCACCATAGAATAACTCTCTTCTTCCAGCTCCAGCCTTTCCCTTCCTAGACAGTGTGAAGGAAAGAGAAGGGTTGGAAGCGAGGCTGAGGCTGAAGCATAGAGAGCAGAGAAGAAGCACTCTGCATTCTAATCCAGTCCCTCACTTCCTGTTCTTCCCCTTCCACTCCTATGATGTAGGGAACAGGAGGGGAGGGGGTGAGGTTAGAATGGACAAAGCAGAGCAAAGAAGCTGTAATCTAGCTTCTCCCCCCTCCCAGGCAGCCTGCAGGGAACAGGACAGGGGAGCCAGCTTTTCCTAGGTCTCTCTAGAGACCCAGAGATTCCATTTCAGAACCCGGAGAGTTCCCATGCGTGGAAGGAAAGTGCTGATGGCAAAGGACCTATTTTTAAAAAGAAATGAGTAAAATATGGTGAAGGGCCACCTTGAAAAATCATATGAGCCCCCACATCCCATGGGGATCACTGAACAGAAAACAATTTTTAAAATAATTATTGAGCAATTACTCTCTCCTCAGAAAAATGCTTTCTGTTTTGGGGAGGGAGTGTAGCTTCTTTCCCTTCATCTCATTCATCACACCTCACAACTGAGGATGGGAAGGAGTGGTGGGAATGCCAAAGTATTCATCAAAGTAATTCAGAGGGAGAAAGAACTCATATTTAAAAAGGTATGGAAAAGGAAAGCCTTAAGCCTGGTGAAAGGGCATTCAAGGTTCTTCTCACACCTCTGGATGGTGTGACCTCGAGACTCATGATGTTAGGGCAGAGATGTCTCTCTGCTCCCTCACAGATCTGTAAACCCTGTTCAGTACCCAATTGATGGCAAAGGACCAAGAGACTGATTGGAAGAACCAGGCGAGATTAACTGAGGCATAACGGGATCTCTTCTTAAAGCAACAGAAAACTATCAGTGAGACGGATCCTGTGAGGGGCAGAGAACCTGCCAGAGGAATTAACAGAGAATCAGGGTCTGGTCAGAGCAGGAGCATAGTAAGTATACAGTTACCACTCCAGGTGGGGAACATCCCTGGACGGAAACTGGAGAGCCTGCTGATAGGGACTCACCTGTGTGACAACATTCAGCTCAGAAGGGATTTTAGGGATTGCTGCATTAAGCATTGTGCTAGCCTTTTTAAAACAAAATGCATGCTGTACATGCCTGTGATGCCTGAAGGTCTCTGGGAATGGAGGTATTTTCTTATCTGAAGTAACAGACCTGAAAAATGGACTAAGAATGCTGTTTGTCAGACCAAGTGGTTGTTTTGAAGCTCTCTGGCAGTGGTCCAGAACAGGTCACAAGCAGTGATGTCACACCTCCTGTAACATTTTTGGGTTGCATTGCTAAGATTACAGTAGATAGGACCAGCTGTTCTCAAAAGATAAGCAATATACATACATACAGATAGACACTTCATTTTATACAGAAAGATAATAATTGTCTAGCATTTGTAGAGATAAAAATTATAATTTCAAGGCAATCCTTTACATGGGATGCAACCGAGGAAAGCCCCTCTTAAGGAAGTGCGTGATGTCTCTAGATTAAAAATACTCTTTCTTTCTCATTCCTTGTTCTCTTTTACTAACCTTAAAAATCATTGCAGTATTGTTCTCTGCATTGTTTAGGGCTGAGAATAGAATTTATGTTCAGCCAGCTCAGATTAGTGCGCTCACAAAAAAGATTTTTCAGCTACCAGTTGAAGTTACACAGTTGCAACAGTATAACTTTGCTTTTCTTAGCCTGGCATTTTCCTCTCACGTGCAACTTGCAGGCACTTTGGACCTGCAAACTAGTTTTCCAATGAAAATCCCTCACACTTTACCTCCCTGCCCTTCCCCTACACCTAATGCTTTCCTTTTTTTCCCCCTCAACCTAAAGTGTGCCTGCTAAGAAACAGCTCACATTTTTAGATGCAGGGGAGGCAATACTCAGCGCTAGAAATTCACCCAGGTAACTGCTTAGTTACTCTGGCAAATGCTTTTGAAAATTGTCCACAGCATTTCCAACATAAATTGACAAAATACTATTTTGTCTTTATTTTTGTTTGGTAGGGCTGGGATGCTATTTGAAGTTTTTTTTTATTCTTTGCACTACATCAAATGTTGGAAAGAATTATATAAAAGATCAGGTCTGTCTGCAGGCAAAATAGTTCTCCAAAAAGGAACAAAAAGTTATCAGATTTGGCATGCAAGAAAAAATGGAAATATCTCAGACGAGTTTGAAAACTAGAAACAACAGGTGAGCAGTTTTGATGAACCGAGCCTCCCAAAAAATCCCTATTGTATTCTATGGGAAACAGTTACAGGCTGTAGAATATTAACAGCACTTCATTCCAAACCCCCCCCCCCCCCCCCTTCTAGCAGTTTGGACCATAGCAACACTGGCAGACAGAGACAAGGAATATGTTGCCTGTGCATATTATATCCTATGAACTCCAGAAGGAGGCTCCCTTTGGCACAATGCAAGCATCAAAAAGAGCACTTAGCAGTAAATTTGATTGATTAGGTAGTCAACATACTGAGGCTTACAAATAAGATTCATTCATCTCACGATGATATGTACAAAACAGGCCCATTTGAAGAAACTTCACTGGAAAAGTAACTAAAGCAGCTGGAGAAAAATGACACTGAAAGGTACCTTCCAAAACATCTCCTCCCACACTTTTCACGTCACAGCCATGCAGCAAACTACACACACACACACACACACAAACACACATACACAATTGTCTGACAATTATTCACCTCCACTTATATATACCCAGTCCCATCCAAAATGCCACACAACACCGTAGTCCCACGATCATTCACCCCCACTTCTATATACCCACACACCCAAAATGCAACACACACCCCATAGTACCACAATCATTCACTCCTACTTATATATATCCATACCCCACAAAATACCACACACACCCCATAGTTCCACAATCATTCACCCCCATTTATATATACCCACACACCCAAAATGCAACACACACCCCATAGTACCACAATCATTCACCTCATTTGTATATACACCCACATGCCCGCAAATTACTACCATACCCCCATAATCCCACAATCATTTACTCTACTTATATATACACCCACATCCCCAAAATGACACACAACCCCATAGTCCCACAATCATTTAACCCCTTATATATATACCCTTATATATATACCCATACCCCCCAAAATACCACACATACACGATAGTCCCACATTCTCCCCCAAAATGCCACACGTATACCACAGTCCAACATTCAGTCTCACTTATATATACCCACACCCTCCTAAAATACCACACACACACATACACACACACCCATACAAACATAACCCAAAATACACACACCCCATCTCTCCCTCCAACACAGTTGAGGGCTTAAATATGATCTTAAATTTATTTATTTATTTAGCAGTTTTCTATACCGACCTTCATAGTAGATAACCATATCGGATCGGTTTACATTTTAACAAAGGGTAAAACTGAGGTAACAATTCTGGTAAATAATAGATAACAAAGGAAGGAATAAGTCAAAGTTACAATCAACAAGGTATGGAAAACTTGGAGGCTTAAAGACAAGCTGGAAGGAAGATAGAGACAGGTAGAATAAATATAACATGATACGAATAATTTAACGGGTTAGAGCATATGCTTTAACCAGGAAATGCCAGTGTCCATTGTTCAGGAGGAAGTGTGTCAAGGTCCTTGTAAGAAGTGAGGCTCAAACTAGTGATTATCCGGTGGATCTGGGAAGGCTTGGTGAAAGAGCCACGTCTTTAGTCTTTTTCTGAAGGTTAAGAGGCAGGGTTCCAATCTGAGATTTGCTGGGATATTGTTCCAGATAGCTGGGCCTGCAATTGAAAAAGCTCTGTCTTTGGTCGTAGAGAGGCGAGTGGCTTTAGTAGGGGGATATTTCAGAGTGCCTTTGTGGATATCTCTCGTAGGTCTGTTAGAGGAGTGGAGTTTGAAAGGGATATCCAGGTCGAGTTGGAGTTGCTGATGGATGGTTTTGTGTATTAGGGTAATAGATTTGTACAGGATTCTGAAATTTACTGGTAACCAATGTAGGTTTCTGAGGACGGGGGAGATGTGTTCACCGCGGCTGGTGTTGGTCAGCAGTCTCGCTGCCGCCTTTTGTAACATCTGCAGTGGTTTGGTGGTAGATTTAGGGAGGCCTAGAAAGAGGGCACTGCAGTAATCTATTTTGGCGAACAGAAGAGCCTGGAGGACTGTCCTGAAGTCTTGGAAAAATAAGAGTGGTCTCAGTCGTTTCAAAACCTGTAGTCTGAAGAAACTGTCTTTGGTAGTTGTGTTGACCATTTTTAAGGTTTAGACAATTGTCTATTATTACCCCAAGGTCTCTAACGTGCGTACAGGTGATGTGAGCATTGTGCGGTGAAGGTGGAGGAAGATTGTTTTCATTTGAAGAGATGAAGAGAAGTTCCGTCTTTGAGGCGTTGAGGACCAAGTTTAAGCTGTTGAGTAGATTAGTAATGGATAGAAGACAGTTATTCCAGTAGGTGAGAGCTTTTGAGATGGATTCTGATATTGGGATTAGAATCTGTACATCATCTGCGTACAGATAGTGAATTAGGTTGAGGTCTGTCAGTAGTTGGCAGAGGGGGAGGAGGTATATATTAAAGAGGGTTGGAGATAAGGAGGATCCTTGTGGTACGCCAAGGGAAGATTTTGTTAGAGGTGACTCCTTGTTATTGATTTTGACTTTAAAAGTCCTATTGCTGAGAAAGGACCTGAACCAGTTGTGGGCTGATCCGGAGATGCCGATATCCTCAAGGCGATCCAGAAGGATGGTGTGGTTGACTGTGTCAAATGCCGCCGAAATGTCTAACAGAACTAATAAGAAGGAATGTCCTTTGTCTAATCCCATTATAATATGGTCTGTAAGCGAAATGAGGAGGGTCTCCGTGTTGCGTGATTTCCGGAAGCCATATTGCGAGGGGTATAGGATCTTATGGTCCTCTAGATATTCTGAAAGCTGGGTGTTTACCAGTTTCTCTGTAAGTTTGGCAACGAATGGTAGATTGGAGATGGGTCTAAAGTTGGCTAGTACATTAGGGTCTAGATTGTGTTTCTTGAAGAGGGGCTTAAGAGAAGCAGTTTTTAGGCTGTCTGGGTAGCTTCCTTGAGTTAGAAGGCTGTTAATAATATTTGTTAGAGGTCCTGAGATCGTGTCTGGAATAAGCAGCAGGAGTCTTGATGGGATATTATCAGCCGGATGACTAGATGGTTTCTGTCTTTTTAGAATGGATTCAATCTCTTTGGTGGAGATTAATTCGAAGCTGTCCAACCTAGGTTTAGCGAACAAATTGAAATTCTCATCTGATTTGAGAGGTGTTGTATTAGGAGGAAGGAGGGCGAGAGTATTTAGGATCTTCAGTTGAAAAAATGAGGCGAGTTCATTAGCCTTGGATAGAGCTTGTTCGTCTGGAATAGGTGGCGGGGTTGATTTAGTTATTTGTGTTACGTAAGCAAATAGGGCCTGGGCGTCATACTGGTAGTGGTGTATTTTGTTGGCGTAATATTCCTTTTTTTTTTGTAGTATGCAGGTCCTATAGCGATGTAAGAAACCCTTGTATGCTGAAAGGGTAGTTGAGTTGGGGGTTTTTCGCCATCTATTTTCTTTATGGCATAAGTCCTGTTTCATCTGTTTTAGTTCGGTGCTGAACCAAGGTTGATTCCCCCTTTTTTTTGGATTGATTGTTTTGGAGGTTATTGGGTACCATTTGTTTGCGACTGCTTCAGTAATTGTTTGCCAGGAAGATAGGGCTGAGTCGGGATTAGACAGGTCCAGGTTGGAGAGTTCCTTGGAGAGCTGCTCGCTGAGTATATCAGATGGACATGATTTCCTGAATTGAATGGTGGAAAGGTGCGGAGAGGTGCGAGTCTGTTTGTATGTGGAGAAGGATGATTCTATCAAGAAATGATCTGACCAAGGGATTGGGGTACATGTGGGATCAACCGTGCATGTGAATTTAGAGTTAATGAATATTAAATCCAGGATGTGACCAGCTTTGTGTGTGGGGCTGTTGATAGTCTGAGAGAATCCCATAGCAGTGAGGGTGGTGAGGAAGGCTTCGCAGTTCGCAGTATAGCGTCTGTATGGAGGTTGAAATCACCCATAATCATAGTTGGTAGGTCTAAGTTAATATGTTTTGCTATGGATTCTATGAGGGGTGAAGGGTCGGTTTCTAAAACTCCAGGAGGAGCGTAGACTAACAAAATTTGTAGAAGTTTTGACTTGACTAATCCTAGTTCCAATTTGGATTCAGTCTTGATGGTGTGAGCGGTCAGTCTGAGTTCTTTCTTGGAGGCTAGAAGAAGTCCGCCTCCTCTTTTTTTGTGTCTATGGAAGGTGAAGATGTCATATAACTGGATAGGTAGTTGGTTGGTTAAGGCAATGTCCGAGTTTTTTAACCAGGTTTCTGTGATGGCACAGATGTCTGGGTTGGAGTCCAGGAGGTAATCATTGAGGATGTGTGTCTTTTTAGTTAAAGATTGTGCATTGAGGAGTGTTACTGAGAGTAGCGTGAGGCCTAGAAGTTGGTTCAAAGGAGACGTCATGATTGGAATAATTCTTTTTTGTAAGACGTTTGTGGAGTTAGGTAAGGAGATTCTCCTCTGGTTGTAGATGATTGGGATGTTGTGTGTGAACATGATGAATGAGGTTCCGGAAGAGGTTTAGTCTGAGCAATATTTGATTGTGACTGGATACAACTGGTGAGAAGTCTGTATGAAGAAGAGATGTCTGTGGACGGATGAAAGAAGGTGTTTGTCTGAATGAATGGCGGTTTGGATGATTGTTGAAAGGAAGTCTATAAGCTTGTTGGATTGATTGGAGGAGTGCTCAGTCCTCCTTGGGTGTGGGTGGTTGTTTGATCAAGTGGTGGTAGAGCTCCACTTCTGGAGGTCACTAAGTTTGGAGCTGATGTTGAGTGCTGAGATTGGTATGAATGTTTAAAACTTGCTGGAGAGGCTGGATGAATGCTGGACGCTTGTTGGAGAGCTTGCTGGGGAGGTGGACTTTTATTCTATACGTCTGAAACGGTTAATCTGAATCTTTGCTGGCTGTTGCCTTTGTTGAAGATATCGGTTGTTCCATGGGTAAGGCTCTGGGGCTCTACGAAGGGGCGAGACAAAGGGGCAGGCCCCTTTGTCGCGCTCCTTCGGCGCGCGACGCTCGGCGTTTAGCAGGGTATGATTTAAATCCCTGCCGGGCTGTCTCTGGTTGGCTGCCTTCTGTTTTGGGGCGGGCCTAGGCGTGTTTTTTTGTTGTTTTCTTCTTTTTTTTCAGGTTTTCCTTCGCCGGAAACGGCCTCGGCGATCGCGGCTGGCGTCGGGGTCCCCCGGGTGGGGAGGCCGAACACTGACCTGACCTTCCCCCGGTGGGGCTCCGGCGCCGGTCGCGCAGGTCTTCAGTCGCCGCGTGAAGGAGAGAGAAGGGAGAGAAGGCGCCTAGCAGGGTAGGATTTAAATCCCTGCCGGGCTCTCTCTGCTTGGCTGCCTTCTGTTTTGGGGCGGGCCTAGGCGCGTTTTTTTGTTGTTTTCTTCTTTTTTTTCAGGTTTTCCTTCGCCGGAAACGGCCTCGGCGATCGCGGCTGGCGTCGGGGTCCCCCGGGTGGGGAGGCCGAACACTGACCTGACCTTCCCCCGGTGGGGCTTCGGCGCCGGTCGCGCAGGTCTTCAGTCGCCGCGTGGAGGAGAGAGAAGGGAGAGAAGGCGCCTAGCAGGGTAGGATTTAAATCCCTGCCGGGCTCTCTCTGGTTGGCTGCCTTCTGTTTTGGGGCGGGCCTAGGCGCGTTTTTTGTTGTTTTCTTCTTTTTTTTCAGGTTTTCCTTCGCCGGAAACGGCCTCGGCGATCGCGGCTGGCGTCGGGGTCCCCCGGGTGGGGAGGCCGAACACTGACCTGACCTTCCCCCGGTGGGGCTCCGGCGCCGGTCGCGCAGGTCTTCAGTCGCCACGTGGAGGAGAGAGAAGGGAGAGAAGGCGCCTAGCAGGGTAGGATTTAAATCCCTGCCGGGCTCTCTCTGGTTGGCTGCCTTCTGTTTTGGGGCGGGCCTAGGCGCGTTTTTTGTTGTTTTCTTCTTTTTTTTCAGGTTTTCCTTCGCCGGAAATGGCGATCGCGGCTGGCGTCGGGGTCCCCCGGGTGGGGAGGCCGAACACTGACCTGACCTTCCCCCGGTGGGGCTCCGGCGCCGGTCGCGCAGGTCTTCAGTCGCCGCGTGGAGGAGAGAGAAGGGAGAGAAGGCGCCTAGCAGGGTAGGATTTAAATCCCTGCCGGGCTCTCTCTGGTTGGCTGCCTTCTGTTTTGGGGCGGGCCTAGGCGCGTTTTTTGTTGTTTTCTTCTTTTTTTTCAGGTTTTCCTTCGCCGGAAACGGCCTCGGCGATCGCGGCTGGCGTCGGGGGTCCCCCGGGTGGGGAGGCCGAACACTGACCTGACCTTCCCCCGGTGGGGCTCCGGCGCCAGTCGCGCAGGTCTTCAGTCGCCGCGTGGAAGAGAGAGAAATAAATAGAATAGGCCCAATATTTAACACATGTTCACTGCTATTAAGCTGGAAAAGTGAAACTTATGCAGCTAAGTAGCGGCCGCTAAATATGTTCAGCGGCTGCCGCTTAGCCATATAAGTCCCTTATGCAGCTAAAATGTACGCGCATAAAAAGTAGGCATGTACTGGGCACATTGGGGGCAGAACAAGTTATAACTTATACGGTTAACTACTGATATTCAGAGTTATCCTTGTAAGTTTAGATGCCATTATAGACTAGATCTAAACTCAACTAGGTAGACTTATCCAGCTAAGAAGGTAACTTTTAAACCCGTGCGCAGTTCCTGTCAGGCATCCATGTGCACGCAGTTCCTGGTGGGCGCACATGGACGCGCCGATTTTATAACATGCATGCATTGATGCTCGCATGTTACAAAATCTGCTACCCATGCGCTCACGATTTAATATCGGTGCGCGCAAATGCCCAATCGCGTGCATAAGTGGGAGAGGGATTTCAGTTGATGCACGCGGTGACGCGATAGACCCTATTCCCTGTTCCCTCCCAGCCTGCTCCAGTAAAGGAGCAGGCTGGGAGAGAACTTCCTAACCCCCCCTTCCTAATCTACCTCCCTTTTCTCATACTAGCCCTGATCCCTAAAACCCGCTAACTATCGAGGTGCATGCATGTTATAAAATCGCGCATCCATGTGCACATGCACATGCAACCACACACGTATCTTTTTAAAATCTACCCCTTACTACATGACTCTCATTCTCTTTCCTTCTGCAAAATGATGGAATGAGGATGCAACCCTTTAGCTAGAGATGTCACCTCATGACTGATTAAATACTTTCAGCAGTCAGCCAGAAAGTGGAGGTGAGACTTTCAAGCACCCATCGATCAAGCTAAGCCCAATGCTAGAACCAGAATAAAGCAGTATCTTAGGCTCAAATTTAATCCAAACCAAGTCAGTTCTGAGTCAGAAGTGGCAGAGATCAAGATAATCCAAGCCACATAAAGCTCTCCTGCCTTGAAAGGTGTTTTGCCAACAAACACTGAGATGGGTATTTATTATTATTCCGATTTTTATTCATTTTTAACCACCATCAACTGCTATGGATACAGATGGTCTAAAACATCTTTGAAGCAATCTTTTGTATTTCGTAAGACAGATGCTTTACCTCCAGATAGTCGTTGTTGCAGTTGTCATGGTGCTCTATGCTTAACGTCCCAAAGGCAAATGTGATGAGGAGTCCAGGAGTGGTAGAGATGGTCCAGTAACAATCACGGCTAGGGGGATAATTACCAGGGTATCCAGGAGAGTTAACTGAGCCATAGGTATCTGTTAGCTCGCCACCACATTCTAATAATAAAATAACAGTAATTAAGACAATGTAGTCATTTCTTTTAAATTACAGCTGGTGCTACCATCCATAATCAGTGGTCTCTTGGGGAAGCTTTATTTTTGTTTCTTTATTTGTGGTGAACAGTTTATGCACATTTTCTCACCTCAGGCAAATAATTTTCAGTGTTCTATGAGATCAATATTTAAAAGGATTCGTCTGGCTAAGTCCCAGACTAAGTCAAACAAATCTGGCATTGAAATATATCCCCTCACTGACTGGTTAAAACTTAGCCAGATAGAAAACAAAAATGCAGGCCGGGGTGTTCTAGGGTGGAGCAAAGTTATCCAGCTGCGTGAGGCAATAATTGTCAAAAAGATTTACTCATTTAAACCTATGTTTTACACACATAAGTGAGCTTTTGATAAGTGGTACGATATATGCTATTCAATTTTCAATATGTTTTACATATGTAAGTGCACTTTAACAGGTGCAGGAATTATACATACAAATGTAACATATTATTGTAGCAATTTTCAGAAACCATTTACCCATGTTAAGTGCACGTGACATGGGTAAAACCTATTGACAGTTCAATGGAACATATAATAGCAATTTTCAAAAGGCCACTTATGTGGGTAAAGTGCATTTAATTGTATAAAACCCAGTTTAAAACATGTAAATGCTTTTGGAAATCAGGCTCTTAGCATGTAAATGGGCTTTTGAAAATTGCTGCAATATATGCTACTTTTACACGTGTAAATTCTTTTGAAAATTACCTCCTTAGCCATTATTCTCTATTCAGATAGAATAGTTAGATAGATAGTTCAAGTTAGATAGATAGTTCAAGTTAGATAGATAGTTCAAGTTATGGAACTCTCACCTGCAAACGATCAATCATCACCTCTCAAGCCTCAATCTGGTGCTCAACACTTCCAAGACTGAACTACTGCTAATCACTCCAGAAGGTAGTCCCTTCCAACACCAACTGCAAACCAACATACAAATATCCCACGCTAGAGACCTTGGAGTCATTATTGATAGCTACTTGAACCTAAAGCAATTTATAAAAAGCACCACAAAGGAGTGCTTCTACAAGTTACAAGTACTCAAAAAACTAAAACCGCTCCTATTCCATTATGATTTCAGATCTGTCCTCCAAGCCATTCTGTTCTCCAGAATCGACTACTGTAACTCCATCTTGCAAGGTCTCCCGGCGTCCACTATAAAACCCCTCCAGCTGTTCCAAAATGCAACGGCGAGAATTTTGACTAATACCAATCGAAGAGCGCATATCTCTCCTATTCTAAAAGATCTTCACTGGCTCCCAGTACACTTCAGGATTCTCCATAAATCACTCACAATTATCCACAAATACATTCACCATCAGACCCCTCTTGATCTGCTACACCCCCTCAAACTGCACTCAACGGCCAGACCTCTAAGGGATGCCTACAAGGGATCCTTACATGTTCCTTCTATCAAAGTTGTGCACCACTCAAATATCAGAGACCGGACATTCTCTATCACAGGTCCCTCCATCTGGAACACCATCCCTCCGGACCTCAGGCAAGAAACTTGTCTTCTAACTTTTAAAAAGAAACTAAAGACATGGCTGTTCTGCCGAGCCTTCCCCACCACTTGTCCAACAGCCTGACTTAGAATTGTGCCAGTAATTATTTAAATTAATAACGTTCCAGCAATTATGTAAATAAATAAACGCTAAATCATGTTACAAGTTCATGAGGACGGCTCCTTGCCCCTCTCACATACTCTCTGTATATTGTACTTTATCTTTGTTCCCCCTTTCTTGTTTCCTACTCCCAGTTAAGGCACCCTTGTTATAATGTAACTTTATCTTCCTTCAAATTGTCTCTTGTTGTTTGGTTGGTTATAGTTTCTGCCTAGTTCGATGTAAACCGAGTTGATTTGATTTGTATCAAGAAAGTCGGTATATAAAAGCCTTTAATAAATAAAAATAAAATAAATATTCAGTGATGTTTGGCTATTAGCCTCAGACCAGTTCTAAAGCTATCTGGTCACATGTGGCTGGATAATTTGCTTCTTAGTTGGCTACATTCAATATATAACCAGGAAAAGAAAGCGTAAGAAAAAACCCCTCATGGTTTTCAGGCCCAATCCCCCCAGCTCCCTCCCTAGAAAACCCTTAAAAATAAGTGCAGAGGTAGCGCTCGATTCCCTCCCCATCTACCTCCTGCAACCCACCAAAGCAGAGACGCTAGTGCCCTGAGGCTGGCCCCACCTCCTTCCCCAATGTTATAATGAAAATCACAACCCCCTCCTGCCCTATTTCCCCGCCCAGCCACACCCCACATTTCCCACCCCCCTCCCCCTCCAGAGTCCCCATGTAGCAACGTTATCATCGTGGCACACTTCCGGCGCTGCTGTCAGAGCAACGCTGTAAACAGCCCGGAGTGGTAAAGAGACCACTGCACTCTAAGCTGAGGTTTTGTGGATTTAGAGGAATGTAGGGGGCCTTGAAGGGGAAAGGGTGGAATGGAGTTTGTGAGTGGCGGGGGGGAGGGCAGGACGGGGAGCAAGCCCCAGGTCATTAGTGCCCTCTGCTTCGTTTTAATTTGATGGGTTGTGGGATGTTTTGGGGAAACGGCTACTATGCCGTTTTCTGGGATGGGGAGCAAGAGGATCAGGCCTGAAAGCCCAAACTTTTTTTTTTTTTTTTTTAAGTTTTCCTTTGCATCCACTTAACCGGCAGTATTTTGAATACAGCTGGCTTAGTAGCAGGTTATCGGGACACATGCAGCCGGATAGCTTTCAAATCTAACTGGACAGATTCAACGATAGCTGGGTAATGTTAGGTGAGTATATGCAGCTGGGCAAGCTATCCGGCCAGCTTTAGCTGGATAACTTGTCCAATCGTTGGCTTTCTGAATATTGGCCTCTATGTTTACAGCCATAAGAATCCTGCCATATTAAATTCCAGGTTTGAATGGCAAAGCATCTATTTACTATGAATGGTAAAATGGGGAAGTGAATGTGTCGTAACAGAGTCTTGTATTATTAGCAAAAGTATTGCTGTTGTCTACTCCATAATCTATTGTGGCAACCCTTATAAAAGTAAACCGTAAGGTGAATATTCCATCAAATGAAAATACATTACAAAATCCACCAATATTTCATAGACACGGCAACATAAATCATAGAATGATGAATCCTGTGAAAACGGGGGGCGAAAGAGGGGGGCGGGCCTGCGAAAGCTCACAGCCTTCACACCACGGCAGTCCGCCGGCTGCTGGCTTTCGCACCAAATAGTGCCACCGTGAAAGGTGATGCTATTTGGCGTGCTACTGCCGACAATAATGTTAGTAACATTATCGCTGGCAGCGAAGATACCACCGACTGCGCACCGCCCCGCCTGGACTCCTCCCCTCCCTAACTCCTCCCCCTAATTTGCATTCTATCACATGCGATACGGCCTTATCGCGTGCAATAAGCCTTTGATAAATGACCCCCTAAGATTTTAATTGGTCATTTGATGCTTGGATTTTTCAGGTCTTGAATATGCCATGAATAATGAGGTAAGGAAAGCTGCTTGGGCTCGTCCTATTTCAAGTTTTCACCCAGTAAGTCAGACAAACAATTATTTTTTAAGATTTGGAACATCTGGTAAATTATTATTAATTTGATTTAGTTAAAGTATATATTTAGCCACCATACCTAATACAGATTAGGTCAGATTCTAATTATTAATTTATTTATTTCTTTAGTATTTTTATATATAGTATTTTTATATTTTATATACTGACATTCAGGTACTGTAGGTATTTCTCTATCCCCAGAGGGCTTACAATCTGTTTTGTACCTGAGGCAATGGAGGATAAAGTGACTTGGCCCAAGGTCACAAAGAGCGACAGCAGGACTTGAACCCTGGTCTCCTGGTTCATAGTCCACTGCTCTAACCACTAGGCTATTCTTCCTCCTCTTTACTCTTTTATGTAAGATCTGCTGTTTATTAAACCGTACCTGGTTGTCGAGACTCCCAAGCCACTGTAAACCCTCCTGCATTGATTGAACGATCCGAACGGAACCAGAAATACAGGGAGTTGTGGGTGCTGAAGATCTCAGTAGGAACAGATGAGCCACAATATTTGCCTATCATGAATTCTGAAGCTGATTCTCCATCATGAATTTGGAGGAAGTCAAAGTTACATCTATTACTTGTTTCCAAGTGGAAGAATGGGAAAGAAATGCGGAGAATCTAAAGAGAGAAAACATAAATATAGTAAATAATTTATTATGCTGTATTTTGAAATCTAAACCACTAACTATACAGATAAGATATATAAACAAAACCCATACATATAAATAACATCCAAATATATTGTTTGCATAGGAACTTTCAAGACCACACAAGTTTCTCCTTGAACTATATTCTGTGTGGACTTGAAAGCTGATATGGTTACATCATCTTTGAAAAATCCTCTTGTTGATTCAATAAAAAGTATCACAATCCATGAAAAATCCAGTTTTCTCCAGGACCAATATGGCTTAAGAACATAAGAAATGCCTTGCTGGGTCAGACTAAGGAATATTGAACCCTGCATCCTGTCTCTGACAGTGGCCAGTCCAGATTGCAAGTACCTGGAAGATTCCAAAAAGAAGATCTATTTCATGTTATTCACTCTCGCTGAGAGCAATAACTTTATTTAGTCTACCTGGCTAAAAATGTATTATGCACATTTTCTCCATGAACTTGTCCAAACCTCTCCTCTATTAAGCCTCGCTTTGCTAGTGTTACATTTCCTAGCTTGCAGGCTGCACTGCGAGCCGGTTCACTCAAACGCCGGGCCTGTTGAGACTCAGCAGCAGGCTGCCACTGCTACCACTTCCTCCGAGGCATCTCTAGGCATGCGCGTGCCAAACACGGGAACATTTAAAGGTCACATGGCACCCTCAGATGACATCATGCTCCCAACCCTATAAAGGGCCTTCTCTGCCTCGTCCTCACTACCTCAGTAACAGGTCGACTACCCTGAAGTAGAGAGTGCTGCCGCCACCTTATTCTCAGCTTCAGCCAAGTTGCAGCTTTGTCTTCAGCCTCATCCATAGCCGCAGCCTTATGTTCCTCTTCAGCCAAGCTGCCGCTCTGTCTTCATCCTCTCTTCACCAGAGACAATCTCCTAAGACCTGCCGGCCCCCAGAACCCAAAGGCTCCAACCCATCTCTGTACCATGTATTGCTAGTTGGCAGTGAGGACCTACTGGGCCCCCGAGTAGGTAGCATCAATCTCACTCCAACACAAGAGCCCACAACCCTAACAGCTAGTTACCTTGACCACCTCCAGTATCTGAATGTAACTCTCCTTGAACTAACAATGAAAAGGCATGAGCTAATCAAACAAAATAAGCCTTCTAGCAACAGATTCCACAGCTTGATTGTGCATTGAATGAAAAATATTCTATGATTTGTTTTAAATCTGCTGGTTGTTAGTTTCATGGAGTATCCCCTTATTTTAGTATTATTTGAAAGACTAAATCCCATCCTTTATTTATCCATTCCACCCCACTTATTATTTTATAAACCTCTATCATGTCCCCTCTCAGCTGTCTCGTATTCAGACTGAAAAGCCCTAACCTGTGGAGCTTTTCTTCATAAGGGAGCCATTCCATCTCTTTTGTTATTTTTGTTGTCCTCCTCTGCACTTTCTCTAGTTCCACTATATCTTTTTAGAGATGGGGCAACCAGAAGAGCACACAATACTCAAGGTGTGGGCTCACCATGAATCAATACAGAGGCAATAATGTTTATTGCTTTAATCTCCGTTCCTTTTTGGATTATTCTTTCCGAAATGGAGCACTTCTTTCAAGTATTTGATTAATCTGCACTAATGGTCATCCAGTATCATATGCACTCTATATATCATAATTCATCTTAGCTAAACATAGTCAATGACCTTTAATTTGTTATCCATACCCCTACCTCCTTTACAGTCACATAATACGCAAGTAACAAGTTACACATGAACATAAGAACATGCCATACTGGGTCAGACCAAGGGTCCATCAAGCCCAGCATCCTGTTTCCAACAGTGGCCAATCCAGGCCATAAGAACCGGGCAAGTACCCAAAAACTAAGTCTATTCCATGTTACCGTTGCTAGTAATAGCGGTGGTTATTATCTAATTCAACTTAATTAATAGCAGGTAATGGACTTCTCCTCCAAGAACTTATCCAAACCTTTTTTAAACACAGCTATACTAACTGCACTAACCACATCCTCTGGCAACAAATTCCAGAGTTTAATTGTGCGTTGAGTAAAAAAGAACTTTCTCCGATTAGTTTTAAAAGTGCCCCATGCTAACTTCATGGAGTGACCCCTAGTCTTTCTACTATCCGAAAGAGTAAATAACTGATTCACATCTACCCGTTCTAGACCTCATGATTTTAAACACCTCTATCATATCCCCCCTCAGCCGTCTCTTCTCCAAGCTGAAAAGTCCTAACCTCTTTAGTCTTTCCTCATAGGGGAGTTGTTCCATTCCCCTTATCATTTTGGTAGCCCTTCTCTGTACCTTCTCCATCGCAATTATATCTTTTTTGAGATGCGGCAACCAGAATTGTACACAGTATTCAAGGTGCGGTCTCACCATGGAACGATACAGAGGCATTATGACATTTTCTATTTTATTCACCATTCCCTTTCTAATAATTCCCAACATTCTGTTTGCTTTTTTGACTGCCGCAGCACACTGAACCGACGATTTCAATGTATTATCCACTATGACGCCTAGATCTCTTTCTTGGGTTAATTTTACTCTAAAACTTCATTGTGCCCATGCAAAACAATAAAGTTGAGTGCCTCATACTAACCAAGAAGTGTTGTATCTGTTCTATGGCACATATGTCCAAAAGTGAATTATTGTATTAATCAAATAGATTTTAAATATAAAATAAGAATACAGTCTATATTAAAATTAAGTAGTAATTTTAATTATCCTTCCGCAAAGAAAATTAGTCCATGAAGAGTCTGTCATTCTATTCTGCTTTCTGAGGTCAGGGGTATTTACTCTTTTGCAAACTTTAGTGTAAAAAAATTTTTTTTTTTCCTACTAACCCCTCATAAGTACTGGTCATGAAAATATTGAGCAGAACGGTCCCCAGGATGGATTTCTGAGGCATACCGGTGATGACCTTTCCTTCATCAGACTGAAGTCCATTTGCTACTACCCTCGGTTTTCTCTCAATTAACTAATTTCAAACCCAATCAACTACCTTGGTGCTCGACCCCAGCCTCCTGGGTAGGTCAGGGTTAAAAGGTTTGCTGAAGTCCAAGTTAGCCACGTTCAGTGCATGCTCCTGGACTAGTTCTTTAGTCAGCCAGTCAAAGAATTCAAGCAGAGCTCCTTTACATAATCATCTTCTGGTAAAAACCATGCTGCTTCAGATCTTACAACATGCTGGATTCAAGATGTCGCCTTATCCTAGCATTTAGGAGTGATTCCATGAATTCAACGATCACTAAAGTCAGACTAACCAGCCTGTGGTTACCACTTCTATGATGAAGGATGACATTTGTTCATCTCCAGTCCTTCAGCATTACTTCCAATACAAAAAGTGATTAAACACCAGAACCTGAGTCTCCTTAATATCTTCTAATCCAAATGTCTTGTTCACTTTCAAGTTTGCCATTTGCAAGTTAACCTTTTCTTTCTAAAGGGAGTGACATCTCCTGTACTACCAAATGTATTCTCGCCAGTTACTTGTGGTTCTTCTCTATTCCCTTCTCTGTTATTTCCTTGTCACTCTCCACGTAAATGGCAGTGTTAAAGCTATTAAACATTATTTCAAATGTGCTGAGGATGGCAACTCCTAATATATGAGTATTGCTTGTGCTTCTTTGCCAGAGCAGATCCTGTATGGCAGATCTATGAGCAGTAACACTCTTGTATAGACAATGTTACTAAACTGCATGTAAAAACACCTGCAAATTTAACTTTTTTGGGTAATTTATATGAAAGTTTTCTACTTTAAAAAAATACCACAAGTATAAATTCTCTCTGACTCATTTAGTGATATTATCTATCTGCTATTCCACAGCAGGGTACGTCAATCAGTGGATTAGTTTGATTGACTGAATGTCTTCTAATACTTGGTAAAAACTGCAGGGAGCACTGGATGGGTGGCGCCATCTTTAAAAATGGCGCGGGCCATCCAGTGCTCCTACCATGTGACAGGGGCCAGCCAATGGCACGGGTACCCTGTCACATCGTAAGGGCAAAGGGCCATCGGCGCCATTTTGATTAGTGGCAGCCGACACAGTGGGGGTCCCGGGAGCGGGCGATCGCTCCCGGGACCCCCACTGGACCACCAGATACCTGTAAAATGTTTTGGGGGGGAGGGTCGGGAGGGTGGGGGATGCTAAGGGATTAGTTTTAAAGGGTCGGGGTGGGTTTAGGGGTTATTTTTGTGTGCCGTTTTTCCCGTTCTCCCCCAAAATGATAAGAGAACCCCCACGAACAATATCGTAGGGTTTTCCTATCGTTTTGGGGGAGCCCCCGATTTCTGACGATTTTGTAAATATCGACGATATTTTCAATTGTCCGAAGCCCGATTCACATCCCTAGTGGATAAAACTTTAAAATCGTCGGCCAGTGTGCTGCAGCAAACAAAAAAGCAAACAGAATTTTAGGAATTATTAGGAAGGGAATGGTTAATAAAACGGAAAATGTCATAATGCCTCTATATGGCTCCATGGTGAGACTGCACCTTGAAATCTGTGTACAATTCTGGTCGCTGCATCTCAAAAAAGATACAGTTGAGACAGAGATGGTACAGAGAAGGGCAACCAAAATGATAAAGGGGATGGAACAGCTTCCCTATGAGGAAAGGCTGAAGAGGTTAGGGCAGTTCAGCTTGGAGAAGAGACGGCTGAGGGGGGATGTGATAGAAGTCTTTAAGATCATGAGAGGTCTTGAACGAGTAGATGTGAATTGGTTATTTACACTTTTGAATAATAGAAGGACTAGGGGGCATTACATGAAGTTAGCAAGTAGCACATTTAAGACTAATCAGAGAAAATTCTTTTTCCACTCAATGCACTATAAAGCTCTGGAATTTGTTGCCAGAGGATGTGATTAGTGCAGTTAGCGTAGCTGGGTTAAAAAATATTTGGATAAGTTCTTGGAGGAGAAGTCCATTAACTACTACTAATCAAGTTTACTTAGGGAATAGCCACTGCTATTAATTGCATCAGTAGCATGGGATCTTCTTAGTGCTTGGGTAATTGCCAGGTTCTTATGGCCTGATTTGGCCTCTGTTGGAAACAGGATGCTGGGCTTGATGGACCCTTGGGCTGACCCAGCATGGCAATTTCTTATGTTCTTATTAAATGATATTTATTTTGCAATGATATTTCAAAACTAAAGTAATTTTGTTGGGCTAATTTGAGATTTAACTTAGAAAAAAACAACAAATATACTATATAGAGCCCTTAAGTCAATTGTCAGTTATACTCCTGAGGGAGTTCTATGCAAAAAAAAAATTAAAATTCTTTACACAAAAATTTTTAAAGTCTGAAAAAAATACTTAAAATTCTGTAAAATTATAGATACGTTATATTGGTCAAAATATAGTCTTTAAGTAATTAATTTAAAATGTAATATAGAAAAATGTTATTACTTAAAGATGCAGAATTTAAAATAGTTTGAACAGAATTTCCTTAGAAGCTCACTGTAAGTGTCCCTTCCACTCCCTCTACCTACGCTTCTGGCCACTTTGCCCTCTCAGGCCCCAACTACTCCACCTGCCAGTATCTTTCCCCTCCCCCTCTAACTCAGTGCCTTCTACTTTATCTCTATGCCCAGAGTTTGACCCCTCTCTCAGTACTGCCCCTTCACAGGTTCCCTCTGTCCCTCTCTCTCTCACACACACTCAGGCTCCCTCCCTCTACTGCACATACACACCCCCTCATAGAGGCTCCCTCACTCATTCACGCACACACACACATCCCCTTATACAGGGTCCTGCTCTCTCTTGCATACACACCCACACAGGCTCCCTTTCTCTTTCACTCATACACCCTCATACAGACTTCCTATGTCTCTCTCTCACACACCTCTTCAGACAGACTCTCTCACACATACACAATCCTTTCACACAGACTCCCTCTCTCACAAACAAGCACCCTTACATACACACAATCCCTTTTTCACACACACCAGCTCCCAATCTCTCACACATATACACACTCTTTCACAATCTCTTCACATTAGACTCCCTCTCTCTGGCATCTTCACACATGCTCTCTCTCACCCCCCACCCCCCCATGCTCACAGTCTTAGACACACACACACACACTCTCAGCGGAGCTGGCTCCATCTTCATTGGAGCCTTCATCTTTGCCAGAAGCAGAGTGAGCTCTGCTCGCAGCCCACCAGTGCTTCCTCCATCTTCACCAAATTCTGTGCAGAAAATGGCAATTCTGCGCAGGGTAGGAATTCTGTGCAAAATCTGTGCTCCGCACTAGCGCAGAATTCTCCCAGGCCTACAGTTAGCATAAATGTATATACTGAGATACTTATCAGATGCTGATGAATTTCAATGCCTATTAAGGAACCCCATTTTCAAATAATACTGTTTATTTTACTCTGTATTTATATTTTCAAATTACAGTCTTCAAGATACAGTCTTGAAAGGAAACCATCCAGATCAAAACACAAGAAATAGATTACTAAAATAAATAGAAGTGAATAAGTCCACAATTGAGAGGAGTCAATATCACAATCCACTAAGACATACATAAAAATATAAAAACATGCAAGCAGGACAGAAACCCCCCAAAAGAGCAATGACATATATGGGAAATAAAGGCATTGATGAGAAAATGAGTTATGACAGATAACACAACATAATCAGGCTTCACCATACACCTTAAATAATACTGGTTTTTAAACGAATTTGGCTCAGTTAATTAATTTTCATAGAATATGCCACACAAGCTGGTTGTGTCTGATCTGATAAGCACCAGGTTTACACAAATTTAGCCAAACAATAATCAATATGGTGCTATCTGGCTAAATATGCTAACCTGCCATCGCCATGCCTTTAGCCCCACCTCCTTTTTGTTCCAGTCATTTTGCCCTCACAAACATTTTCTGTAAAGTTACCTGGACAAAGGGGGCATAGCTTTAAAGGGACAGATTTATACAATTAAAAGCTGAGCTTACCCACATAAATCTATTGAATATGAACCTCTTGGTCTATAGCCTAATATATATTAATTACCTTGCCAGGTTCAGTCCGGACAACCCAAGCACAGCTCACCAAGTGATCATACTGCTCACTGCCTGGATTATTGGGATAGCTGAACGTGCCAGAGGATCCACTGAGATACCCACCACAGACTAGAGTTTAAGCACAAATAAAACAAAAAAATGACATAATTTAACAGCGGTTAAATCCATAAGACAGGCAATGACTTAACAATCCCTAGAATTAAAGCTGAGGTTCCACAGAGCACATCACATGATTTTATTACAGTCCCCAAAGAGAGTGGCATAAATTGATAGCGGCCGGGTTGGCTTTATAGCTCAGCTTTCTGGCAGGGGAACTTCATACCTTCTTTCTTAAAGGGACAGAGGGGCTTGAGTGCACCACAGAATGGTGAAACTTTTAGGAAGGAAAGGAAGATGGAGCCCCCATGGGCATAAGAGCAGTACAGAAGGCTGGTGTCAGGTGGACTGCTCTCAGAAGGAGGCGCTCTTTCCACCTTTGGCAGTAATGAATCTTGTCTGTCTGAGGATCATAAAGTAGAAGGGAAATGGGTAGAAAAACAGAAACCTCTTATACAAGTATTAAATGAGCAGCATGAGGGCAAGTATCACAATGAAATGCTACCTTGCTGAGGTGTCTGACACTGAGGTCCAGTCCAGGTATTTGTACAATTACAGAAGTAGCCATTAATGCCATCCACACATCTGCCACCATTCTGGCATGGGTTGCTGGAACATTCATTGATATTATCTGTACAGTTGATGCCAGTCCAGCCTGGATCGCACAGGCAAATATAACCAGATATTGTAGCCTTCGAGGTGAAGCCAAAGAAAAATTATAAATGGCAAGGTCCATATGCAAAAGCATTTAGCCGGCTAACTCAGAAGTTAGCCATCTAAATTAATATCTGGGCACTTAATCACTAATAGCTGGGCACTGGCTAATATGCACCTACCTCTAGATGCACTAAGCCGCAATGCTTTCTCACAGGAGAGGTCCCACTATCGAGGCATTGCCACAATAGTGGGGCCCCTCACCTGAAAAAGCATCACAGCTGTATGGCGCGCACTTCTGTGTCACGGCCGAACACCGCTGCACCAAAGAAAACAGGCGAGTGGCGCTTTAATGCGATGGTGGCCCCAACCTCAAAGGACCATCACTGCCTTAAAGGGCTGCTGGCCCCCAAAATAAGTTGTGGCCAAACAGGGAGGTTAAGCGGGGATCAGTGCTCACCCTCATCTCAACCTGGGACCACAAGTCAAGGCAGCCCTGACACCCCCAAAATGTTTAAAAGTTAAAAAAAAAGAACTGTGTGGCAATGGCCCCTGAACCCCCCTTTCCCCCTTCCCCAAGAATACAGTAAAATGTGGTCCCAGCCCCTGATACCAATGCCCACAAGTCACTCCATCAATAACCCTCGCCCCCAAAGTCATTCCATCAATCCCCCCACCCCCTGGCCACCCCCAAAGTCCCAAGATTCAAATCTCCCAACCCACCTAAAGCCCCAACATGTAATCCCCCCCCCCAAAAAAAAAAAGTGCAGGACTGTCACCACCACCAGCCCCATGCACCCTCCACCTCCAATCCTCCTCCAGAATCCCCGTTATCTTGAAAGGGATCCCGCCTTAGGGCTGGATGCACTCTCACACCCGGCGACCTGACCTTGCCCCAGCCAGGTCTATAAACTAAGACTTTTGACTTTAACATATAATTTTCCACTTGATGTAGCAAATGAAACACTTACAATGCACTGTCCATTCATACAGGGGTTCTGGCGTTGGCAGATTTCACTAACAGGCCTGCAGCCACTGGTCCCATAGCCATTTCCAGAGTAGCCAGGAGGACAGACACAGACTGGTGTTGCACTGCCTGTTGGACAACAGACACAACAAATAATTAAGGTAGCTGTAAAATAATATGTATCCATCCAGAAGCAAACCTACTCAAGATCACCTACAGGCCGATACAGTAAAGTGCGTTCCACCGGCGCGCACTGCTAACCCGCATTTGGATGCACGTTTTCGACGTGGTAAGGGGTAATAGCGCGTCAAAAACGCGCATCCAACCTCCCCCCCCCCCCCCCCCCGAAACTAATAGCGCCCTCAACATGCAAATGCATGTTGATGGCCCTATTAATTATTCCCACGCGATACAGAAAGTAACGCCTGCCCAAAGGCTGGCGTTAATTTCTGCCAGTGCCAGGGAAGGGTACAGAAAAGCAGTAAAAACTGCTTTTCTGTGCAATCTCCGACTTAATATCATGGCAATATTAAGTTGGAGGCCCCAAAAGTTAAAAAAAAGTAAAAACTAAAAAAAAAAAAATTTTAAACCAGCCCGCGGCCCGCAGGTCGGAAGACAGATGCTCAATTATGCTGGCGTCCGTTTTCTGAACCCGTGGCAGTCAGCAGGTTTGAGAACCGACACCGACAAAATTGAGCGTCGGCTATCAACTAACTGCACTAATCACATCCTCTGGCAACAAATTCCAGAGCTTTATAGTGCATTGAGTGGAAAAAGAATTTTCTCTGATTAGTCTTAAATGTGCTACTTGCTAACTTCATGTAATGCCCCCTAGTCCTTCTATTATTCAAAAGTGTAAATAACCAATTCACATCTACTCGTTCAAGACCTCTCATGATCTTAAAGACTTCTATCACATCCCCCCTCAGCCGTCTCTTCTCCAAGCTGAACTGCCCTAACCTCTTCAGCCTTTCCTCATAGGGAAGCTGTTCCATCCCCTTTATCATTTTGGTGACAGCCACTGCTCCTGTCAAAAAGGAGGCGCTAGGGATGCGCTAGTGTCCCTAGCGCCCCCTTTTACCGTGGGCACTAATTTGCATAGGCCACCCTCCTGAATCGCGCGCCCAGGAGAGTGGCCTGTGCGCTCGCCCGCTCTCCCACGCATTTTTCTGAATCAGCCTGCTACTTAGAAAGTGCATAGAAAAATATGTAAGGAAATATGTACTAGAAATGAAAAACAAGGCGGTATTCTAATGACAAACAACCATTTCAATTACAAAGCAAATGAAAAGACATCTGATATTAAGCACCATTACAACTCAAACATATGTAGGAGTCAAGGGATAGCTGGAGAAATGTAAGTTAAAGCACAATTAAGGATATCCAAAAAATAAAATCTGTATGTCACAAAAACGTTTGTGAGTATTCCACAAAAGTTACATATTCGAAACACTTTTTGCTATAGACTTCAGCGAAACAATTTCCACATGAAAGGTAGGGATGTGAATCGTTTTTCAACGATTAAAATTATCGTCCGATAATGTTTATATCGTCTTAAATCGTTATAGAACACGATACAATAGAAATTCTAACGATTTATCGTTAAAAATCGTTAAATCGTGTTAGTGCGCACTAACTCGAGTTAGTGCGCACTAACTCCCCGTTAGTGCGCACTAACTCGATTTAGTGCGCACTAACTGAAAATGATACAAATAAACACTTTCCAGGTCACTGAAGGTCAGTTAGGAATGAATATGTGTTCCTATTGGCTGGCTGCCCTCTTATCTATTGATGTTACCAAGGTTACCACTGAGGTGATGGTTGGGGGGATGGGAAATGGAACTGGAAACTAACGAACACCAACAGAAAATGAAACAAAGTGTTCACACTTCCCAGGTCAGTAAAGGTCACTTAGGAATGAATATGTATGTATGTATTCCTATTGGCTGGCTGTGCTCTTATCTATTGATGTTACCAATATGGTTGGGGGGATGTGAAATGGAAACAGTTGGAAGCTTGACAAAAAAAGTAATGTAATGATCAGCACTCACGTGACTAGAACTTGTTTGTTTATTATTTTTGTTAGCAGGCACCTGAAATGCTAGTGCATGTTGAATTTGCCAATCACTGTGCATTTTAGAAAGGTGGTCCTGGCTGGAACTGTACACAGTTCAAATATATGTAATTGATTGTTGGTAAGTGTATTTTTTAAGTAGCCACACTGGCACCAGTATGTTTACTTTTCCTCCTACTTAACTCACTAGCTCAGCTTTGTAAGAAGGGCTTCTCTGCTTGTGTGTTGTTTTTGTTTGGTGTGAGGAGAGCATAAACATCAGATCTTTATTCAATCTACCACAGTCATCTCTTACAGTGCCCTATCCCTATTAATACCAGGAGTGTTGTGATCTTCCTGCACACAGTGCCCTAACCCTGATACCAGTCTGAGACAGCTCCCTCCCTGCATTACTAGTGAGAGGCTGGCTTCACAGACAGGGGGGAGCTGCCTGACCCTCACTCCTGACTTCCCCCATGTCCCAGCTACTGAATGGTGTGTGGGTGGGGGGGGGGGGGGGAGGATGGTGAAGTCTGAGACAGCTCCCTCCCTGCATTACTAGTGAGAGGCTGGCTTCACAGACAGGGGGGAGCTGCCTGACTCTCACTCCTGACTTCCCCCATGTCCCAGCTAGTGAATGGTGTGTGGGTGAGGGGGGGGGGGGTGGATGGTGAAGTCTGAGACAGCTCCCTCCCTGCATTACTAGTGAGAGGCTGGCTTCACAGACAGGGGGGAGCTGCCTGACCCTCACTCCTGACTTCCCCCATGTCCCAGCTAGTGAATGGTGTGTGGGTGAGGGGGGGGGGAGGATGGTGAAGTCTGAGACAGCTCCCTCCCTGCATTACTAGTGAGAGGCTGGCTTCACAGACAGGGGGGGAGCTGCCTGACCCTCACTCCTGACTTCCCCCATGTCCCAGCTAGTGAATGGTGTGTGGGTGAGGGGGGGGGGAGGATGGTGAAGTCTGAGACAGCTCCCTCCCTGCATTACTAGTGAGAGGCTGGCTTCACAGACAGGGGGGAGCTGCCTGACCCTCACTCCTGACTTCCCCCATGTCCCAGCTAGTGAATGGTGTGTGGGTGAGGGGGGGGGGGAGGATGGTGAAGTCTGAGACAGCTCCCTCCCTGCATTACTAGTGAGAGGCTGGCTTCACAGACAGGGGGAGCTGCCTGACCCTCACGCCTGACTTCCCCCATGTCCCAGCTAGTGAATGGTGTGTGGGTGAGGGGGGGGGGGAGGATGGTGAAGTCTGAGACAGCTCCCTCCCTGCATTACTAGTGAGAGGCTGGCTTCACAGACAGGGGGGAGCTGCCTGACCCTCACTCCTGACTTCCCCCATGTCCCAGCTAGTGAATGGTGTGTGGGTAAGGGGGGGGGGAGGATGGTGAAGTCTGAGACAGCTCCCTCCTGCATTACTAGTGAGAGGCTGGCTTCACAGACAGGGGGGAGCTGCCTGACCCTCACTCCTGACTTCCCCCATGTCCCAGCTAGTGAATGGTGTGTGGGTGAGGGGGGGGGGGAGGATGGTGAAGTCTGAGACAGCTCCCTCCCTGCATTACTAGTGAGAGGCTGGCTTCACAGACAGGGGGGAGCTGCCTGACCCTCACTCCTGACTTCCCCTATGTCCCAGCTAGTGAATGGTGTGTGGGTGAGGGGGGGGGGTGGATGGTGAAGTCTGAGACAGCTCCCTCCCTGCATTACTAGTGAGAGGCTGGCTTCACAGACAGGGGGGAGCTGCCTGACCCTCACTCCTGACTTCCCCCATGTCCCAGCTAGTGAATGGTGTGTGGGTAAGGGGGGGGGGGGGGAGGATGGTGAAGTCTGAGACAGCTCCCTCCCTGCATTACTAGTGAGAGGCTGGCTTCACAGACAGGGGGGAGCTGCCTGACCCTCACTCCTGCGGGGTATTGTGATCTTCCTGCACACAGTGCCCTATCCCTGATACCAGGGGTGTTGTGATCTTCCTGCATGCAGTGCCCTATCCCTATTAATACCAGGAGTGTTGTGATCTTCCTGCATGCAGTGCCCTATCCCTATTAATACCAGGAGTGTTGTGATCTTCCTGCATGCAGTGCCCTATCCCTGATACCGGGATGTGTGCAAGAAGATCACAACACCCCCGGTATCAGGAATAGGGCACTGTGTGCAGGAAGATCACAACACCCCCAGTATCAGGAATAGGGCACTGTGTGCAGGAAGATCACAACACCCCTGGTATTAGGGATAGGGCACTGTGTGCAGGAAGATCACAACACTCCTGGTATTAATAGGGATAGGGCACTGTGTGCAGGAAGATCACAATACCCCTGGTATCAGGGTTAGGGCACAAGTTCTAGTCACATTGACTGATCACATTACTTGTTTTGTCAAGCTACCAACTGTTTCCATTTCCCATCCCCCATATACTGTCAGTAGGAAACTTGGTAACATGAATAAATAAGAGGGCAGCCAATAGGAATACATATTCATTCCTAAACTGACCTTAACTGACCTGAAAAGTGTCAAATTGTATCATTTTCAGTTAGTGCGCACTAATCGGAAAAAACGATTTTTAACGATTTTTTAACTAAAAAATCGTGCCTAAGACGATTTTCTTGCCCTGCCACACGATTTCTATCGTTAAGACGATATGGAAAACGATTCACATCCCTAATGAAAGGTGCATAATGATAAAATCCACCAGTTTCACAGCATTTTGCTAGCTAAAGGAAAACGTGGGAGGGAGGGCCGGCACTTCATATGTGTTGGCAAAATTTTCCCTCTAAATTATTTTTATACATATATATATATATATATATATATGACTTTTTATGGGAGGAAATTTTTCTCCAAAGGCAAAGAGCTTAGTCTTCACCTTCTCTGTACATATTCTCTAGGATCAACATACCATATGTTTCTCCTTAATAATATGTCTTGACCTGATTGACCATCAACTCCATTATTTTGCTGTCAGCTCAGCTATGTGCTGTAAAGTGAAATGCAGCCTTAGGGGAAAAAATGGAGTCACATGAATATCAAAACCTGGTGCTTCTGCTTTTATCTGCTGTCTCCACCAGCGCGGGATGATCAGTAAGCACTCAGCAAACAATGGCCCCTCTCCTATGTCAGCAATGTGAAGAGAGAGAAAATACAGCACAAGCACACATTTTTACACAGCTGCTGTCTCCATCTAGCCCTAGTGCTAGTACACACACTGTATTCACACACTGGAGAACAGTCCCCGCAGTGTAGAAACACATTTAAGTGCTTTAAAATATTTTTTTTAATTCCATCAATTTCAAAAACAAAACGCCATTCAATTTGTTTGGAATATTAAAGAAAATATCCTCAAAGAAGTTTCAGAACTACTAATATGGACCTATTTTACTATAAATTTCGCATGAATAATGCCCACGATAAAAAAAAAGGGGGGGCATGGTGTTATGGGTTCAGACCATGCACACTGGTATCCTGCCCAGGGGCTCTGACTTGGGGGGTAATCTCATATAAACACACACAATTACTGGGATTATACCTGGGGGCCTGAACCCAGGAACTTATCCCCTACACAAAGAGCCCTACACAAACTTGGATTCAGTACATCATGGTTCCAGGGAAGAAAGTAAGTTTATTTGAGCAATAGGAGGATAGAACAAATAAAATCAGATCGTATAGAAGAATTAATGGTAGATAATAACAATTGCTACATAGATATAAAAAGCTTACATTTCCAAAGTATCAGCCATACCATTACATCCAGGGCTCTCTCTCCCCTCTCTTTCTCGCTGTCTCTCCGTATACACTACAAATTGTGAAAACAGTGGTGATCCCTCCCCGTGAATTCTTATCAGATTTCGGACACAGCTGTATGGCCTTCACTTTCTCTCTCAGGCTTTAGTATAAGTTAATTGCTAGTTTTCTTATCACAGACTTATCACAGTCTTATCACAGTCTTATCACAGACTTATCACAGACTTATCACAGACTTATCACAGACTTATCACAGACTTATCACAGACTTGCGTGCGCAAGTTATAAAATCAGGGGTTGGCATGCACCTTGTGTGTGCCGAGGGAACTTCCCTTCCCCCAGTCTGACCTTCCCACCCCTTCCCCCCCAGCCCTACTCTAACACCCCCCCCCCCCCCCCGACCTTTATTTTATCTTTTGTGCCTGCCTCTCGGCAGGCGCAAGTTGCGCGCTCCGGTCAACTGCCGGCGCATGATCCCTGACACAGCAGCAAATGGCCGCTGAGCTGGGAGCCGCTAACCCTGCCCTGCCCTGGACTGCCCATGCCCCGCCCCTGCCCCTTTTTGAAAGCCCTGGTACTTACACGCGTCCCAGGGCTTTACACGCGTTGCTGGGCCTTTTTAAAATAGGCCTGGCGCACGTAACCTTTTGAAAATCTGGCCCTTAGTGGAATAACTAAATAAACAAACTCTTGCCTGTTCCTAAACATTTCACAGTGCAAGACAGTAAACAGGAGTTCACTCAGAGGTTGGCCTGTGGCCTTCAGACTAGTTTGTGTCTGGGTGAAAACTCCGAATCCATACATAGCCCTATATACATCCTGAGCAACAGTAACTCCAACACATGGGATGTCATTTTCCAAGTCACGTTATGGCGGTTTTGCATGCGAAAAGCACCATGTAATGTGTAAGAGAGAGAGAGAGAGACTATCCATAAGGCCCTTGTAGTAGTTAGCTATTTATGCTACTATAGGAGGCTCACCTAGTAACTCGAAGTGAGGTTTAGGTAGTAGTGTAGGGGTCAGGGGCCACTTTGACATGCAGAGTGAGACGTACGAACAGAACAGTACACTATTGTGAAGATTTGATGTCTTTCAGAGTGAGGAAACTCACACAAAGATGAGATTTGTACAATGTTCTCTCAACCTACTTTGGGCGACTCACTCTGCATGTAAAAGTGGCCCCTGACCCCTACACTACTACCTAAACCTCACCTCGAGTTACTAGGTGGGCCTCTTATCGTAGCATAAATAGCTAACTACTATAAGAGCCTTATAAATAGTCTCTCTCTCTCTCTCTCTCTCTCTCTCTCTCATTCTACCATAAAACACACCGCTCTTTTTATTGCATGCAATATTTTGATGAATCTAGCCATGGTTAAGGTAATTTTTGAGATACCGCAATGCACATTACATAAAAACATAAGATATGCCATACTGGGTCAGACCAAGGGTCCATCAGGCCCAGTATCCTGTTTCTAACAGTGGCCAATCCAAGTCACAAGTACCTGGCAAGTACCCAAACATTAGATAAATTACAATCTACTATTGCTTATTAATTACCATCATTGCAGTTTATGGATTTATACTCTAGAAACTTATCCAAACCTTTTTTAAACCCAGTTTCACTAACTGCTGTAACCACATCCTCTGGCAATGATTGCAATGTTCTCTCGACCTAGTTTGATGCACTCTCTACCTATCTGCTATCAAGCTAGGTTGAGAGTACATTGTACAAATCTCATCTTTGTGTAACTTTCCTCACTCCAAATCACATCAAATCTTCACTGATGTGTACTGTGCTGTTCATACCTCTAACTGTGCATATAAAACTGCCCCCCCAAAACCTGGAACACCACCAAAACCTCACATTGAGTTACTAATTCACCCTCCTACAGTGGTATAAAAAGTAGACTAATATGTGTCCCACCCCAGAGTCTCTCTCGCCCCCCTCCCACCCCTTCTCCTGCCTGAAACAGGATTTGCTACAGCATGCAACATAATCCATAAACTAATCCACGATAATAAAGCTGACTGGCTTAACACGGCACTGCGCGTGCACGTAGCACAAAGAAACCTGAGATCTGCAAATAAAGCTCTACTAACTGTCCCCTCTGTCAAATCAGCACATCTCATGCAAGTAAGGGAAAGAGCACTGTCACTGGCTGGTCCTGTACTCTGGAATACCATGCCACTCGAAATAAGATTACAGACAAATCTGAAATTATTCAAAACTAATCTGAAAACCTGGCTTTTTAAACAAGCATTTTATAAAGATAAAGAAAAGGAGAAAAATAGTTGAGCGATAAGGATGCACCAAGCTAGAAGTTTTTAATAACCTACATAAGCATATTAATGTTAAAATCAAACTGCCTAATTTGTTCCTAACAATCAGGTTTAACTTTCACACCTAGTTATTATTTTAAATTGTTACCGTACTATGATGGCACACGAGTAATTTGCAATCTATACCACCCATATTTCTCTTTATCGTGCCCTTCTGTAAACCGTTGTGATGGAATTTAGCTTAACGATGGTAAAGAAAAATTTTTAAATAAATAAAATAAAAAAATAAAATAAACATTAAACACCCCTCATTTTCATAAACTCCTCCCTTTTGACTAAATTTTTTAAATTTGCATATGCATCGCATTATTTATCACATGCATTATGGCATTATTGCAGGCGTTAGGGCCCTAACACCCATATTAAGGACCTAATGCATTTTCATGAATGACCCCTATGGTTATTTGTATAATCATAACTATAATAACTGAGCAGATTTTCTAATGTTTGAAACTATTTGTCAGATGTCTATGAGAAGTACAGAGCTGAAGTAACCTGATTGATCCTGGAGAAGACTCAGTTCTTGGCAGGTATCACAATTCATTTTGTTGTATTAACAAAATTATTATCTGGCTAGGGCTGAGGATGCTTTGGTGGCAGTGCTCCCTGGGGGGGAGGAGAGAGTACCAGTCATCGTGCAACAGCTGCACCTACTGGCCAGACTTAGTACCCACCATGGCAGGGTTCTGGAGGGCTGCAATGACTTGGCTGAGTGAATTGGAAGGGGGGATATAAAATAGTGGCTAATGGTACTACAGCTCAATGAGGCCAGTTTCAGTGGAGCTGGATGTCCACAGGAGAAAGAGAACTCAAACTGGATAAAAATTAAATTACCCAAAGATGGTGATACATGAGCTTTCAAGACCACACAGGACTTATCTCCAGATGTGTTATGTCTATAGGAAAATGCTTTGTACATCTTGTCCAATAAGCAATTTCTGAGCAATGAGTCATAGAAAAATATCACAGGATTCTATATTAGCACAGCAAGAAGATTAATGGATATGATCTCTAACAGCAATGCAGCAGGAAGGCAAAGATCGCCCTGCTGTAAGGGCTAAAAAGACTGCAGAATGGAGGGGGTTCAATGGTGAACCAATCTGTCTGGATGGAACCTGAGGATGTTATTACAACACAGCCTATCAAGGGCCTTTTTGTCGACTTGTTTTGTTTTAGATGAGCAGAGCTACACAAAGGGAAGTTCTCACAAAAATCTTTCTTTCTCCCTTTAGTCCTGCAGAACTTGCTCCCTCCTATCGCTCCCAGCCCAGAACAGTGAACCAGGTCCACATCAACCCCTCTCCCTCCCCCCAGTTCTTTCTCCCAATCCTAGTCAAGGAGCAGTGGACCTTGGGGATGCTGAGACTGTTTTACTCTCTATTTCCATGGCCATCCCTCCATCTACCTATTCAGTTTATCCTACAATAGAGGTTACACATTTTTAACTGCATGCTTCTCAGTTCCCAAACTCTCCTATTTAATAAAAGAATAAGTAGATTATGCAAAATATGCACTAAGAACATAAGAACATGCCATGCCGAGTCAGACCAAGGATCCCTCAAGCTCAGTATCCTGTCTCAACAGTGGCCAATCCAGGCCATAAGAACCTGTCAAGTATTCAAAAACAATCCCTGATGCTAATAATAGCAGTGGCTATTTTCTAAGGCAACTTAATTAATAGCAGGTAATGGACTTCTCCTCCAAGAACTTATCCAATCCTTTTTTAAACACAGCTACACTAACTGCACTAACCACATCATCTGGCAACAAATTCCAGAGTTTAATTGTGCGTTGAGTAAAAAAGAACTTTCTCTCTAAATGTGCCACATGGAGTGCCCCCTAGTCTTTCTATTATCCGAAAGAGTAAATAACCAATTCACAGCTACTCGTTCAAGACCTCTCATGATTTTAAACACCTCGATCATATCCCCCCTCAGCCGTCTCTTCTCCAAGCTGAAAAGCCCTAACCTCTTTAGTCTTTCCTCATAGGGGAGCTGTTCCATTCCCCTTATCATTTTGGTAGCCCTTCTCTGTACCTTCTCCATCGCAATTATATCTTTTATGAGATGCGGCGACCAGAATTGTACACAGTATTCAAGGTGCGGTCTCACCATGGAGCGATACAAAAGCATTATGACATTTTCTGTTTTATTCACCATTCCCTTCCTAATAATTCCTAACATTCTGTTTGCTACTGAAGATTAACTGGTCATTTATACCAGAGGTGAAACAATTCTTTGCTGAAACACTGGGCTAGATCTCCATGAGATCCATGCATGAAAAGTAAAAAAAAAAAAACAAAAAACAACCAGCAGTGAGATCAACAAACTGACTGAAAAGTTAAACTCCCCGGAAATACTTCAGAGGGAGGAAAATAAGAAACATTTTCTAATTCACTCATTAAAAAATGAATGGTCTGTGACACAACTGGCCTTTTAGTGGTCAATAAATGCTAAATGAATAGCATTTCCTAGATTGTAATTGAATTTGAACATTCCCAAAAAGTTGGTTATTAATGAGCACTAATTTAATCAGTGAGGAAAGGCCCTTTTCTTCTCAGTGAAGCAACATCCATCCAGCTGCTCTGTTCATTGTCTTCTGAACTGCAATCATAACTTGTAGTATTAAATACTAGACAGTACTCCCGCTGTGAAGACCAAGTGTGCTGCTTAACTGCAGTCTGCACTACTGTGCTGGCACACAGACCTTAGAAAGGCACTGACGTTTTATTTACATAAAACGACATTTTTTTTTATGCTCAGTGCCAGTAAGAAAGAATTACTAGTTTATTCTTCCATCTGTACCTGGATTTGTTGATTCATCGCTCAGTTATAAAAGAGAGCATATAAGACTCCTGGTTTCCTCTGTGCTTGTGCCAATCTCTACTTTCTATGCTGAGAAGGCTTATGCTTCCATAGAGGAAATCTGCCGAGCAGTTACATGGGCTCTATCCCTATCTTCACAAAGCATGCTGCCTTCAGGAAATGGATTATCCAAACTACTATTAATCTCACTCTACTTTGATAGGTTCCATCAGTATTGACTGTTGGGGGATGTGTAATAGAAGACAAGTGTACCTTCTTTTTGGGGCTTGTATTATTAATGTATGTTTATTTATTGATGTATTACTTTTATTATGATATATTTGTAGGGAACCCTTAGTCACCCTAACCAAAAGGAGCGTACCAAATTACTGGGGAGGTTCTGGGACTAAATAAGGGTGTGAGGTTTGGGGTTTGCCCCCCCATGTGGGAACATGCAAATGCTGTGTCCTACTCCTAGCTGTTTGTCATCCCAGAAACACCTTCTATCCGCGTGGATTTTAGCTTGGGTTTTGTTGGAGTAGAAGCTCTCTGTCTTCTGTCTTGTAGTTTTTCCTTCTACTTTATGGGGAAGGAGTAAACAAATTCCCATTTAGGGTTCACCTCCCATTGACTCGTCTACCTGTCTTTGAAGATTGTTTGGACTCTCTTAAACCATTTGCTGAGGATTCCCTGCGACAGCCCATCCCCCTTGTCGCAGTAGATTAGGACGTCCCTGTACTTGAGGCTGTATGAGGGGGTAAGGAACACCTTCTTGGGTTATGTCTCCTAACGAGCATGCACAGTGACAATGACCTGCTGCAGAGGAAGAATATTTTTGCAATAACTGTTTCAAACTATTTCCTCAGTTGAGAGGCACAGAAATTTTTCCACCCTTCCTCCTTCTTGCTTAATTGTCCCCCTTTCGGGGAGCTGATAACCCAAGGTACCTGGAGTCAGCATCCTAAATCTATTGAAAGGAGAGTTTTTCCTTCAGAAAGATACAGAGGAGAAACCAAGACCACCTAAAGAAAGGGATCCCAGTAGAGTGCACTAATAGGAAAAACAAGAAAGACACAACATAAAGGTAACAAGAACTTTGTTGCTAGTAAAGGAAGTAAGGTATGAGAAGTGGCCACAAGGTGCTGAAAAAGGAATAAAAAAATCAATAAGAGTGAAGTACCCTTCAGGTGCTGCATAAGGAGTTAAAAGTACTTAAAGAGGATTGCTGGAAGAGTATTAAATCTGGAACCGAGATCTGATTAAATATTGGGACTATGTGTATATTCTAACTACCTCCCGTGGGAAAAGACAAGAAAATAAATTGTGTTAGTGAAGGAACATTAAGCTAACTTTAATCTGCATAATCTGAGGAATTTAAGGAATTTGATACAAGGAGGAATTCTGTGTAAATATAGAGCTTCAACATAGAAGTAGAGACTTTACTAAGAACATAGAGTCACAAGTTTATTCTATCTCTCTGTTATCTTATTATTTATTGCTGCTAATCAATCGAAGGCGAGAAGTGTAAATATTATTCAGCCATCTAACCAAACTATCAGTAAAGAAGTTGGAAACCACAATTCCACTGCTGTGTGTTTATTGGACGCTGATACTGTATAATTATTGCTGCTATACACTAAGGGGTACATTTTTAAACCCTGGCACTCGTAAATCCCGGGGTTTACGTGCTTGGCCGGGCCTTTCGTGTGCCGGGCCTATTTTCAAATGAGCCCGGCCACGCGCGTAAACCCTGGTATGTGATTAAGTGCCGGGGCCTGAAAAGGGGGCAGTCTGGGGGGGCGGGGCTGGAGGCGCCGGTACAGCTCTGGAGGAGCAGCAACTTAAAAAACAAAAAATAAATAAATAAATAAGGCAGATTAGGTTTAGGGGGTGGGGAGGAGAGGGGAAGGGAGGCTAGGGTAGGGAACCTGGGAAAGCTGCAATGTGTTGCCACGCAAAACTGGCTAAAATCTACCCCTCCTTGCACGCGCAGATAACAAAATCCAGTGCGCATGTGTATGCGGCCTGATTTTATAACATGTGCGCGCCGGCGCATGCGTGTTATAAAATTGTGCTTCCGTGTGCGCGCGCCAGGTAGCACGCACACATGGAGGCGCGCACGTATTTTTTAAAAATCTACCCTTAAGTATGGAAATCGGGCTAAATTTCAAAGAAGCTGGGTATGAGAGCTACTGTTCATCCCCACAGATTAGAGCCCAACCTCTCAGATAAAAGCTATCCGGTAGGGAGAGGAAATGAATGGAGACTGAGAGGAGTTATGCAGAAAGGGTCTGTCTCTAATTTTCTTTCTGTGTGCCCCTGGGTGCCAAGTAATGGATCCGTCCTGCCCAGGGGTTACATATTGTATTAATTGCTTGATGTAAACTGCTTTGGATTGAACCTGTTTTGCCAAAAGCGATCTATAACCTAATTTAATAAAGGAGTTTCATCTCAAGCCCCTGCAGAGCAAACAGGATTTACATGCAATTCTGTGAAATATTCTCTCTCCAGTTTCGCTGTAATAGTATTTTTATTGGGGATCTATCCTTTTCATGCTTCAACCTAGATTTCTGATGTACATGACAGTATAGCAAGAATTGTTTTCATGCTATTGTGACTAGTTAGTTTTCGGTCAATACCAGGCAGCTTCTAAGCCTGGAGTCAATGGTACTTTGTTCATCTTCTAATTGGTGCTAGGTGGCTGCCTGCCAGCTCATCACTGCTATTTGGGTTTTGCTTCAGACCCACACTCTGTTAAGTTGATTGAACAGGGTGTGTGAGAGAGCGTGTGTGTGTGTGTATGTGTGTGTGTGTGTGTGTGTATGTGTGAGGGAGTGTTTGCATGCATGAATGTGTATGTGAGAGAGTCTGTGTGTATATGTGAGGGTGTGTTTGAGAGCCTATGTGCATATGTGAATATGAGTGTATGTGAGAGATAGGGTGTGCATGGGTGAGGGACAGAGCTTGTGTACGTGTGAAAGCATGGGTGCGTATATGAAAGAGGGAGTGTGTAAGAGTGTGTGTGTGTGTGTGTGTATGACAGAAAGGATAAAGTTTGTGTGGCCCCCCTCCCCCAAACCAGGACAATCTCAGGATGACTGGAAATCAAAATACCTTAGGTTTAGAGAGTGGGAAATATTTTTATTCTTCTTAGTTTTAATTGTTGGGTGTTATTTTAAAATTTTTCTTGTGTTTAATTATTGAATGATCTGTTCAGCAGATGTTTCAAAATACTTATTCTTTCTATATTAGTATAGTTTTACCATTATGATTGATGTGTATATATTTTGTATTTTATTATTATTTTATGAGGAATTATGGTGTTTTTGTTTCTCCATTGTTGCACTGTAAAGAGTCTGGCATCTTGCCGTTTCTATTTCAGGTTTTTGTCTGCCCATTCCTGTTTATACTTTATGGTCACATTATTCTATATTTTCTGAGGGTCAGTCTGTGTCCTGCATGTGTCTCCAAGGTGATGAATTCTGCTGGCATGCAGTTTCTGTGTAGGGATCTATTGCAGATGGGCTTGTTCTGTTTTAGGGCCTGGTGTAATATTTGCAGTGTTGTGTTTTCATAGGAGAGTTGTTACTGTACTGTTTGAGTGCTGGCATTTAGTGCTGTTTTGGTATGGGAGGTTCACTATAATATAATTATCATTCAGTTTACTCATGGCTTTATGAGGGCCAAAGTCATCATCAAATGCACTTTAAATACAAACGCATGGAACCCATATGGCCTAATACCGTCAGGGTTTTCTGACTGGCACCATAGTAGTGCATGTAAAAATGATATTTTTATCTCAGAAGACTATGACTGTCCTTTTTCATGTAAAATCAGTTATTTTAAATACACAATTTTTAATTGCGTATAGTGAGGACTGGGAAAGCGGGAGCGCTAGACTGTAAAATTTGTCTGAGGCACCTAATACCCCTGCACAGACCTAAAGAGAGTCTACCATACACATATTGCCACTAGCTACCCATCTCCTAATTCTCCCACCTCTTGGCAAAGGCTATGCAAACGTGGAGGGCAGGTGGTAGGATTCCTGGGAGTGTGGCAGGGAAATCTGATCCCTGCTTTCCCCCTTCTTCTGCAGCATTTCAAATCCCCAAAAGGGCTAGAGACAAAGGGACGCCTCCCTCCATAGCCTTCTCAATCATTTGACCTGTACCGTGCCTCGGGGGTATGGGGTACCATCTCATCCCTCTCCTCAGGCAGCAGATTGCCTTGAGCTAGCCCTGCATATGTTTTAGCACCGGTAATTATGTGCAAAAGATTTTGCCTAGCACCAAATTTATGCCTTATGTAAAATTTACACTATTCAAAATTGCAAAAGCTAAATGATTTGTGTGATATTTTCAGACTTTGTTTATTTATTGTTTGTTTTTTTGCATAGTGATGAAAAATAATATTCATTTTTTTGTATAAACCTTACATTTAGGGCAAATACACAATTCGTCATGCCTGAAATTTGGTAGGGGGTACTCTGTGATTTTCATTTACCTGATACTTAAATCTGACCCTTACTCTTCGTTAAAGATTCTAGATCAAGAGCAAAGGAAAATGATAACAGAAGGTGAACTCCATTACCTGAGTTTGGAGCACAGGAAGCCAATGGATGACAGCCTCCATTATTTACCGAACAAACATCAACCTGTGTGCACCTTCGTCCATCTCCTTGATAACCTAATGAATAAAAATAAATTTCTCATGTAACGAACTTAAATTGATTTAGTGAAAGAGAGGCAGATGCTCAGATTATTTATAAGTGTAATGCCAGCTTTTGAAAATGGGGTTCTATGATCAGCATTTTATAAAACTACCTACTACTAATTTGCAAGTATATGGAGGCCAATATTCAGCCACTATCCAGCTAACTTAGCCACATTACTGAATATACTTAGCTATCTAATAGCCAGATAATTTTATCTGGCTAACTATGCCACAGCCAAATTGCTGTCATAGACTTAACCAGCTAACTAACCCCTGAATGCTCTGAGCTACGATGTGTTTTTTTTGTGAGAGGGATGTCGCTGCAATAGTGGGGCTCCTTCCTTGAAAAAGCATTGTGGTTGTATGCATTCATGGCCAAATACCATGGGACAAAAGAATGCGGTGAGTGGCGCTTTAATTCAATGGCAGCCCCAAATCACCGGACCGCCATCGACTTAAAGGGCTACTGGCCCAATAAAAAAAAGTCAAGTGCAAACAGGGAAGTAGAGTGTGTCAGTGCTGACCGCAGTCTCAACATGGGGATACCAGTCAAGACAGCCTTGACTCCCCCAAACTGATAATTAAAAAAAAAAGAAAGAACTGCACAGCAATGGCTCCTGCCCCCTCTTCCTCCACAAAGCTAAAACAGAAAATGTGGCCCCGTTTCCCTGCTGCCATACCTCCCCCCCCCCCCCCCCCCCCAAGTGACAGAGATCCTTCCCTGCCATACCCGCCAGCCCCCAAGTGACAGAGATCTCCCCCGCTGCCATACCTTCACCCTCAACCCCCAAGTGACAGAGATCCCCCCAAAAAGTTAAGAAAAGGGTCCTGGCCTATCCCCTTCCTTCTCAACCCCCACCCAGACCCCCTTCCTGCATCCCCCCTGAAAAATGATCCAGTGCAGGGGCCGGGTGCACTCTCACAAATGACCCAGTTGGCAACATTTTCCAAAATGGCGCTGATCTGTCCTTGCCCCAGAAGATGATTGTAATAGGGGAGGGTATCTGGGTGGGGAGATGCAAGATATCATATATATCGCTCGATATTGCCTCGATAGTGTTCTATCTCAGCGATATCGCGTGATATATGCTATATAATGCGGCTTGATGCATCGCCCAGTAAATTAACCAGATAAATGGCTCTGCTTGGGAATGATCCCCATCTCTCCCCTCACTTATCCATATTACTGTTTAGCCAGACAAACAGCTGGCTAAGTAGCAGTTGTTGAGCCTGGCTGAAAATTTAGACAGAACTGCATAGCTGACTAAGTATAGTTGAATATTTACCTCATGGACTTTAGGAATATCCTTACTGGTAGTTGAAAAAATGATATAGAAATATATGTTACACACTACTTAAATTATATTATTCCAGCTAATATATATCTATATTTATCTCTCATTCCACCTGATTTATAGATTTTTCTTTTCTAAATTTCCCTCTACATTATCATACCTGAGACTTTATTTTATTTTATTTTGAAAACGTATAAGCCGCCTACATCCACTGCTCTGGGTATCTTACAACAATAAAGCATTCATAATAACCTAAGACAAAAATCAGAACTGAAATGGCCCACAAAATAACAGCCCATCAGTTAACCAGTATCATTCTACAAAATCCTGCTGAAATAAAAATATGTCTTCAATATTTTCTTAGAAGTCTTGGTATAAGTAATAAGATGAATCCCTTCAGGCAGCAAGTTCCAAAGAATTGGTCCAGCCAGTCAAATGGTCCTTTCACAGGTCTTTCAAAGACATGACAGTCCGACCATAGGGACATCAAGAGCCCCTTTTGTAAAGATCTTAAGACTCATGTAGGGTTATAAATGCATAGCATTAATTTCATCCATGGGAATAAGTCCTCACTAAGGAGGTAATTTTAAAAGGAGTTTCACAAGCAAATATAACAGACTATTGTAGCAATTTTAAAAAGCCATTTACTGGTGTAAAGTGCCCTTACACTTGAATATCCTATGGACAATTTAATGACATATATTGTAGTAATTTTTGAAAGCACGCTGACACCGATAAAGTACATTTACATGTGTAAAACCCAATTTTAAGTGTGTAAATGCTTTTTAAAATCAGGCCCTATACATTTTGTGAACAAACATATCTTAAATTTCACCCACCACTCTACATGCAACCAATCCAAGTCCTTCAGTACTGGAATAATATGTACTCTTTTACCTTGTCTGGAAATCAAGCGATCAGATGAGTTATAAAGTATCTGGAGAGCTCATAAAGCAGTTGAAGGTATGCCTACCAGCAATGAAGTGCAATAGTCCAAGCTGGGTAAAATTAAGGCTTGTACTACAGAGCAAAATTCATAATACTTAAACAATGGCTTTAGTGGTCTCAATAGTCTCAGTTTGAAGAAGTCGGCCTTCACCATTGCTCTAATCTGGTTCCTAACCATCTCCTGGGGGAGCCCCAGCTAGCAAGCTTTATAGGATATCCACAATGAATATGCATGGGCTGAATTTACATGCACTGCCTCCATAGAATGCAAATTTTATGTCATGCATATTCATTGTAGATATCCCTAAAACCTGACTAGCTGGGGGTCCTCCAGGACAGGTTTGGGAACCACTAACCTATATTCTTTCTCTGTGTAACTACAATGATCTCAATATTCTCATAAGAGAATGAGGATGGAACTGGAAGATTGTTTGACCCCTGCAATATCATCATTTCAAGTTTTTTCAGACTAGTGCTAGCTTGTCTAAATTACTCTTTTCAAAACCATTTATGGCATGCAAAATGCTTGGCTTTTCAATGTTAATTGAATGGAGGGAGCATAATTTTATTTATTTTATTTATTTAAAAACGTTTCTATACCGTCGTTTAGTGGTATACCATCACAACGGTTTACAGATAGGCACAGAAATAAGTCTGGTTAGGATTATAAATTAGCTAGAAGGTGCCAATAGATTTTCGGTTATATAATTCAAATAATATACGCTATCTGGATTGTGGGTTGGAAATTCCATTTATATGACTAATAGGATAGCCATATATGAGATATATTGTACACTCTTAAATTAATATTTAGGTATGAGAGAAAAATAATAATGGTAGGATATCTGCTATTTGGTGACTTTTTACTGTGTGTAGGAGTTCTTTTTCTTTTCCGTTAGTATTCCTTATTCCCCACTCTCACTGTGAAAAGCTTTTTTGAATAGCCATGTTTTTAAACCTTTTTTGAAGAGTTTTAAATCTCTCATTAATCTAATTTCGAGTGGTAGTGTGTTCCATAATATTGGACCGGCTAGGGATAGTGCTCTCTCTCTTACTTGTGTCAGTTTAGCTGTCTTTACAGATGATATGGTTAGTAGAGCTTTATTGGCTGATCTTAGATTTCTCTGGGGGACATGTAGTCGTAGTGCAGTGTTTAGCCAATCAGTATTTTCCTCATAGATTAGTTTGTGGATTGTGCATAGTGTTTTAAATTGTACTCTTTGTTCAATTGGCAGCCAGTGTAGTTCGGTGAGTGTTTGAGTGATGTGATCTCTTCTGCTTTTTCCAGTTAGAATTCTGGCTGCAGAGTTCTGTAAGATTTGTAGTGGTCTTAGTGTTGTATATGGTAATCCAAGGAAGAGTGTGTTACAATAGTCTGTGCTAGCGAATAAAAGTGCTTGTAGAACAGTTCGAAAGTACGCTTGGGTTAATAGGGGTTTTAGCCTTCTAAGGACCATTAGTTTGGCGTAACCTTCCCTAACTTTCACTGATATGTGTTGCTTAAGATTGAGTTCATTGTCAATTATTACACCTAGGTTTCTGGCTTTTTCATTCAGTTCCAATATCTGATCCTTTTTTATTTTGATGGGATTTATTTTGATGGGATTCTGTATTAATTCAGTGGTTTTTCGTTCAAGGTGTATGAATTCTGTTTTTCCAATATTAATTACCAGTTCCATTTGGCTTAGTAGTTATTTAATTATATCTAGGTACAACATTGCTAAGTTTAGTTCTTTTTCTATATTGGAGACGGTCTACTTTGGCAACACATCTACATATGTCAACATAAATTGAATCCACTGTTCTACCTGGTGGGCAAGGGCCACAGTGATAAGATCCCATTGTATTCATGCACTGAACCTGGGGAGCCTCAGAACAGCCTCCATTGTTAGTCTCACATTCGTTGATATCCTGGCAGCTGTAGCCATTTCCTTGCCAGCCTAGAAGAGACATGACAAAACAGGAGATGGTGGAATTCTTGTTTTTACTTTATTTGAGTAATTTATATATGTACTCCAGCATGTCCCATGTGTGAAAAACAAGACTGCAAACCATTACTGCTAATAACAAAATCAATAAGATTCCTATCAATAATAATACTAATGTAATGACAAAACAGAATAAACTAAATTATTTATGTGCACTAGTATTAAGTAAAAAATGTGGATTCAATAGCATTGTAACCTATTACAAAATTGGAATATAGGTTTATCCAACTTTGGTGTATTACAAATCATCAGTGCTAACAAATCTTTTTTAATATAACTCGTGCTGTAGTTCAAGCAAACATAGGCCTCCATCCACCCATCTGAGGTCACAAAGGAGGTTGAGGTGAACTGATCCTTGGGGCAGAAGGGCAAATATGTTAATTAAATTCACCAATTTGGATAAGGGAAAGTAATTTTCAAACAGCCCAGATAGCAATAAAGTCTGCATAGGTACATGGGGCATGCAGGCTTCACCATGTATTTTCAACGCAAACTTACACAAAGTTCATTTTGAAAATACTCGGTAATTGGCCCAATATTCACGTACATTTTATCACAGAAAGTTAACCTGCTCTGCAGCAAGTATGACTTGTGCAATATAACTCATAAGCATGCTTTTTTTAAAATAGAAAAGTATGCATGAAAATCACAGCTCTGCTCCAGAATGCCGCTCTGCAGTTCATAGAAAAGTATGTGAGAAACAAATTTACATGTGCACTTCTACACAAATTGAGCCTAGGTCTATTTCAGTAGAGCCATTTATGTTCATAAAACCCAGCTTTATGCACATGAATGGCTTTGAATGTTGCCCCCATTATTAGGTATTTGGATTTTTTCAGACTCTGAGGCATGGAACATATTATTAGCTTTATTATCAAATGTATGAACCTCATTTTCCCTTATCTGTCACTCTGATATTAATATTCAAAATATTTATGTGACTAAAATTATCTTGTACCCACATAAATCTTCATTTAAAAATACAACCTGTTTTATCTGGGTAATTTTGACCATACATTTTACTAGTAGATAATTTTACCAGGACAAAAGGGGGTTAGGGCTGGAGGCGTGGTGATGGTGGGTTAAAATATTATAGCCAGAAAACCCCATATTGAGCAATATCTGTTTAAATTTGTATAGACAAGTTGGTCCATACAAATAGTTGTCCTAAACTTATCTGGATAATTTTCTCTGGATAATTATACCCAGATATTCAACAGAAAACTTATTTAGTAAGCTCTGCTTAATATCTGGATAACTTACTCGCTCAGTGGCTTACTGAAACTAGACCTCTTTGATGAAATTGGTTCCCTAAAATGGTGGAGCAAATGTACTGAGGGTATGTGAGCCACAATATCAGTGAAAATTAAGGATACGAGAACAAAAATGGATGTCAACATTTCAATTCTTATTCGAATACTCTTTCAAACACTTATTCACCTTAGCTCCATAGGAATTAATGGGGGGAAACTCCCCAGCAAGCAAATACTCTTACAAAACCACTTATTACAGCAAGGAAAAAAGGTCACAAATTACTTATAAGCCAAAATGTAGGAGGAACTGCTGATATGTTAACCCAGCATGTGTTAAAATACTTTTTCATATCTACAAATTCTTTACTTTCCATATGATTTATTTTAGTTTTCATTTTGTTCTATACTCCCTTTTATATTGATTAATTGTGTTTTGCTAACTAATGTTCTATCTATTTGCTCTGTATATATGTTGATCAGGTATTGTTTTACATGTTTTAGATTTTATATGCTGAATAATGTTAATTCATTTTAATCTATTGCTGGAAAAGCAGAATATAAAAATCTTTCTATGAAGGGACAGTATTCACAGGACTCCAAATCTACCCATGTTTCTCTTACAGACACCACTCAATACTCAAACCTTGCATTGCTGTCATGGGCTGATATTTTGCAGAATTGTGTTATTACTGCTGCTTTCACATAAGTCACATTAAAATGCCTGTTCAGACTATAGGCCGGCTGTACTAAGTGGTTTTCCCACAGATGCCAAGAGTTTGATTCATCAAGGACTTTTTCCCATCGACACAGAATGAGAGAAAAGCCTTAGTATAGTCCCAAAACACGGTAAACTCCCAGACTGCATTTGGCCCGACATGAGAATATGGTGTGGAGAGATCACCTTGGGTGTAGCTTTTGCTGGAATTATGGAGAAGAGTTACCTGTTGGACACGGTCCACAATAATAAGAGCCTTGAGTGTTGTAACACTGTACAGGAGGGTTCTGTGAACAGGGCCGGTCAGGACTGCTGCATTCATCTATGTCAGCAGTGCAAACGGAAGTGCCGGGAGGTGACATCCATCCAGCATCACAAAGACAGCTGTACTTAGGCTGGCAAAATAAACAGGACATTATGGATGAGGACAAGAAAGGAATTAATTACAAAAGAAATAATTATAATGATAGTTACAATACCTGAATGCAATCTGCTTTGAAGTGCCCAAAAGCAGAATATTAAAAAAGAAAAAAGGGAAGAGGGAAGAGGAACTGGCCTAATTAATCCAGTCAACATAAAAACATTAAAGATTTTATGATATTTAATTCTGCACCCTTTAGTATTGTGCACTCTGAATCAATTGAGCATACTTTATACTGCAATTATTTTTCCCCTAAATATTTTGGGCATATCAATAACAAAACACAGCATCACCAAGGAAATGAACTCTGTAATTTACCATAAATATGCCATGGACAGAACAGCAGTCAGGAAATGTAACTAATCAGAGTTCAACCAAATCTGCACAGAAAGGGTTAAAGAAGACCAGTAAATATCCTATTAAAATAAATACAACTAGAGGGTTTAAATTATCCCAAAAGTTAGTGCTTATGTTTAATATATGAAAATATATTGCTTAGGCGCCTGTATACTAACCCAAAATAAATCATGTGTTAATACAAAATACACTAACAACATTTTCTGCAAATTAGAACTGAACGTTTTTGTCCTGAGGTAATGGGTACTTTGCCCATATGCATGGTAACACTATTACCACTGGAAACTGTCAACCAGGGGCGGATTGACCTATCGGGGGATAGGGCTTCCCCCGGTGGGCCAGTCTAGCTGGTTACGTGGTCTTGACAACGTGGCTAATAGTATAGTACCCCCCCCCCACTCGAAGCAGGGCCGACACAGGTGGTAGCTGTACCCAGCCAGCCCCTGCCGGAGAAATTAAAATCGAGGCCGACAGAGGCCGAAGAAAAGAAGATGGGTCGGCCCGGTGCCTCCCAGACAGCCCCCATGGGAGACCAAGCCTGTGAGGGCCGAAAAAATGAAGATGGGCGCCGCCCAGCCAGCCCCCGCTGGAGACCAAGCAGCGGGGGCCGAAGAAATAAAAATCATGGCCGGCAGGGGAGAAAAAATGAATATGGGCGCCAGCGGGGGCCAAAGAAGTGAACACCGATGCTGCTAGCTGCCGCCGGAGACCAGCTGTTCAGCTGGGGGCCTTAGATCGGCAGAGTGCTTCTGTGTGTGTGTGTGTGTGTGTGTGTGAGTGTGTGAGAGAGAGAGAGAAGAGACTGGTTTTGGTCCCTAAGGAAGAGGACCATGAGGACAGCTTCAGCAGCTACTGCTGCTTCTGGTGTGGCCTGCAACGGAAAGAAGTAGGAGAACTGCTGGAGAGGGTAAGTAAAGGTGGCTTTTTAAGTTCATTTTTCTTTACTGACTACCATTTTAATTATTGGGTAGTATGTGATGTCTGTTGTTTAAATATTTTATTGGTGTTTGGTAAAGGTTTCAAAATTTGCTTGAGTCTAATTATTGGATATTCTATTCATCAGCTGTTTTGAAATTATTTTATTGGTATGATTTTATAATTATGATTCATGAGTTATATATCTTGATTTTATTGATTGTTTCATGAAGAATGGTGACATTTTGTTTTTCCATTGTTGCACTGTATAGAGTCTGGCGTGATACGTTTTACAGTTTAGGTTTTGTATGCGCATTTGTATTTATACTTTATGTGGCTTTATTCTGTATTTGGTGAGAGTTTGTGTTCTGCATGCAAAGACTGAGATGAAGCATTCTTTTAGCATGTGGTTTCTCTGTAGGGATCTGTAGTAGCCTGGCCTGTTCTGTTTTCCTGAAAGGACGTGTATTGATATTTTAGATTCTGGTGTAATATTTGTGGTATTCTTTTTCATAGGTGGGGTTGTTATTCTTTGAGTTTTGGCAAATAGTACTGTGTTGATACGGGAGGACCATGCTGAAATATAGGGGTGTGTACATATATATGTAAATTATATATTTACATATATATGTAAATATATAATTTATATATATATATAACAGAATGATCACCCAACCAGCAAAATCTACCCTGAGGAAACGCGCTCTATCCACAGCGGGCCCGTCTCTCTGGAACTCACTACCACCGGACCTCCGCCTTGAACCGTGCCATACTACTTTCAAAGTGAAACTCAAGACTTGGCTTTTCCATCAAGCTTTCCCAGAGAGCTAAAAGCAAGAAGAACAAACATCCAGCCTTGTCTTACAGCAATATTGTAATGTTCATATTGTGTCAGTTATATGTTTCAAGTTGTTTTCTAAGTTGATCTTAGTGGTTTCATAATAGATTGTACTTTGATTATTATCCGTTCATTATATTCGATATGTTCCATGTAAACCGCCTCCCCGGCGATAGTTATCTTTGTTAAATGTGAACCGGAGTGATATGTTTTGTATACAGGAACTTCCGGTATATAAAAACCAAAAATAAATAAATAAATAAATACATGTAAATTATATTGTATATGTAATTAGGTACCCATGGGCCAGTATGGAGAAAAATCCCCCGGGCCACTATTTTCCCTCAATCCGCCCCTGCTGTCAACCCTCGCCCCATGCTAACCAGCTTAAAGTCTCAGGTCAAGATATGGAGGGAAAGGACTAAAACAGAAAGAAAAAGATTAATGCATACTTGAAAGATACAGGAAACAGTCTTTCCCCACTGCTTCCTGTTTCCTGCCACTGAAATGCAAGATGGGGTTAAATTTAAAAAAAATTAAACCATGCAGGCATGGTGAGTGCATAATGCCAGCCTCCCTCTGTCGTTACAGTTCTTGACCATGATTTAGTGCCTAGGAGGATAATGTCCAAATAGCTCATTATCGCCATTTGCATGCTAATTTACATATTTGAACACACAGCTGTGAAACATTTCCTGTGATTGGATTCCTATTTTTGGTGCCCTGTTGAAAATACATACAGTTCCCAGCTTTAGTGAGGAAAGTCACTTTGTGATAACAAGAGCACCGGGGTGTCAACTGCTGCATGCTGCCCCATGGAAGACCCGGGTTGAATTCCTGGGCAAGGCTTCTGCTCCTTGGGCCGGCTGGGGGCTGGAGATGCTGCAGAGGCAGCTCTCACAGCTCCTGGGAGAGGGGGGAGGTCTTAGACATCATGCAATAGTGTCGCCTAGTGGCTAGACTCAGGGTCCACACTAGCCAGGTTCTGGAGGGAGCTGCAGTTTGGGGCTCCTCGCTGAGAATTGGTGATGTGCTGTCTGGGACATTTTGGAGGAGGGGAAAATCTTGGAAGTTAGGATGGCTCATGTCCCGTAGCTAAATAGAGATTGGTTTTAACTGAGCCGAGAGCCCGAAAGAACAGGAGGAAACTGCTGGACCAAAATTGAACAAGGAAGTTTTAGGTTGCTCATTCATGCCTCCCTGTGCGCTGTCTTGATTTGATGGGGTCATTTTCAAAATGATTTGATAAACCCCAGTTTTATGCATGTAAATTACTTTTTAAAATGACCCAGGGGATAGTGCATGCAAAAGTATGCACAAAAGCCATTTTGCAATTTGCATGTACTTTTACGCACACTACACAGCGAGGGGGGGAGGCAGAGTTGGAGAGGGAACAGAACTTATGCGCCAGATGAAATTTTTCGAATGTACGTAGAGAAATATGCACACACAGAGTTACACCCGCTCCCCTGGTTACATGCGCACCTGTGAATTTTCAAACAGGATTTTTGTGCATAAATGCACTTTGAAAATTCTGTCTATAGTCAGCGGGTAAAGGGTACCCCCACACGTTAGCCTATGCAAGCTGTTTGACAATTCCCCTTGATACATCTTGCCCCTGAAAAACAAAACTTGCAGTCCTGACCAATGCCTTTGAGTTGAGCCAGCTCTGCTTAATGTCTGCATTTCATTATTTCAAAGTGCTGATATTTAAATGACGCCCTATTTTAAATTATGTTAAACTGCTCTATTTTCAAGGGTTTGTGCCATTCCATATTGGACGGTAAAGAAATGTATATGAACTGATTAACCACTTGTAAATGTTAACAGAGCTAGTTTTTAATTTGTGCTATGAAAAAACTATTCAGCTTTGAATGGGAAAAAGGATGGGGTTATTGATTTTGGCTGAATTTTAGCTTAGATGATAGACACAGGAAACATGGGCAGGCAATAAACTGAAATTCTCTGACATGTCCTAAGATACTGTGTCAGGTGCTTGGTTTCCCTATTTGTTCTCACTCCAAAGAAATAACTGATTAGCAGTTACCAAAACATTGTAGTCACATTGCCAGTGGTTAATGAGAACATTAATTATCTGAGATCCATTATCTGAGATCCATGCACTCACCACCTTTAGTTTATCTCAGTTTGATTATCACAAGCACAAGCGAAGCCACCAGTTAATAGTTCTATTTGATTAGTTGAAGACAGAAGACTAATTTATATTATAGTGCTTACAACGTATATTGTGCAACAAAGCCCACTTTAATTGCATTCAGACTTACTTGTCCTGGTTGTACTCTGGCAGAATCTATGCAGATGCCATGTTCACAGAGGCTCTGAGAGCCTCCCTGGCAGTCATCATATTTTGAGGTACAGTGGGGTCCATACCACTCTGGAGCGCAGCTGCAACTGAGGATTACAATACAGAACGATGACTTGATTTTGTGGCTGCTCTTTATAGACATCACGGGAAAAGTACATTTGGTTTCCAAACAAGCCAAATTAGATAGTAATTCCAAGACACTATCAATATATACGGAACTGTACACTTGAAAAGAGCAGCAAATGATGTTTATCAAAACGTCCGAAATCGAAGTGAAGAAAGAATAAAAAGGGGAAAAGTCAGAAAGTTTGAGCACAGAGGAACTGAGTGATTTCCTTGACGTCACTAAATAAGAGAGGGTCAAAACCTGAAGGAGCTCAGATTTCACTGCTCTAAATACTAAACATACACTACCACTACCACCAAAGAACACCACGTGGACGTTTAAAGGTGAATTTTAAATGCCAGGCGAGCTCCAAAATCAGGAGATCTGCGCACATCCACCTGATTGTCAAAGCTGCCTACATGTGTGATACGTGAATATTTCACTCACTTCGAACAAAAAAGGTGCGTGGTGTGGGCAGGGCGTGAGCGTTCTGGGACGGGGTCAAGAGATATGTGCACAAGTACCTGCATGCCTGGGCACGCGCCAAGGTCCAGTGCAGTCTAACTTTACTTCTGCTATGGAGACGATGCAAGTTTTAAAAAGAAAAAAGGCATGTATGAAGGGTCTGGGGCAACTGGGGGGAGTGCAGGCTAAAGATCCAGGGGGGGTTTGGAGGACCTAGCCCTAGACAGGGCAAACTGGTAGACGAACTGATGAAACTGGTCATGGCGTGGATGAACACATGTTATAAAATTCCCCCACTTGCACAGCTCAAACCTGACTTTGTGCAGCTGTGGGCACCCACTTGCAAAATTGGGTGCCTACATACTAGGCTATTTGAGAACATACACACGTGTGTATGTGCACGCATATTTTATAAAACTGCCGCATCTCTAGGCATGTGCCAATGCACACGTGTACATGCGAGCCCGCGCACCCATTTGAAAGTTAACGACCCTGGTTGCAATTTTCAAATTGTCACTCTGGGGCAAAGTCCACGTTTACTTTTAACCTGTGGCTTTTGCACCAATGAACCAGGGAAGTTCAAATCCCATTGACATTCCTTGTCACCAGGTCACGTCAGCCTCCATTGACTCAGATACAAATTATGTGGTTCATTCAACAAGCTGCGGTATTTTTCCCCAGGAAAAAATATCAAGGGAGTCATAATGCTGTGGTAATTGGCCCTGCCACTCTATGGCTCCCATTGTAAAATAAGGTGGCATTAAATAAATAGCAAAAAAAAATCTTGCACAATGGTGGCTCCAGGACTGTGGGGCCACCATGGATTAAAAGAGTTGCTCAGCCCCAAATCATTCCCAAAAAGTAGCAAAAAATCCCCAGGGGTCTCCACAAACCACAATCACCTTCCTGACTGTTTAAAAAAAATTTTAGTTTCAAAGTTGGCACCAGGCACTGCCCCCAACCCTGCAACCTCTCCTTTTTCATTAAAATGTAAGATCTCCAAAGGCCCAATCCCCTGCCCTAGCCCACCCTCAATACCCCACAGTACTTTCAATTTATACCCTGATGCTCTAATGTGGGCCTACAGCACCCCCCCCCCCCCCCCCGCCCTAGGTTCCAGGCCTGGCAGTGGTCATTTTTCAAAATGCCCCCTGCCAGCCCTTTGCCCCATCACTTGATAGGGTCCAACAGATGCCATTGAAAAATGACCACTATCGGACCCAGAGCCTGTTGAACTCTCTGGGCCCAACTAGACCACCAGGGCATAATTTGTAAGTACTTTGGAGACCCAGAGGGTGGGGAGATCGGGCCTTCAGAGGCCTTAATTTTTACTGAAAGGGAATTGGAGAGGGGCCTGGTGCCAACTTTAAAACTTTTTTTTATGTTTATCTATGGCCATCTCCAGAGGTGACTGGGGTAGGAGTCAGAGGGTCTATGAAGACTCCTGGGGGGATTTTTTTGCTACTTTTGGTGGGAGTGAGTCATGGCCGAGTGGTCCCTTTAAGTCGAGGCCCTGGGAGCATTGGGATGTGATTGAGTTGTAGCTAACTTCCATTCAAATAATTGAAGTCAAAGCCATTCAGCTGAAGCTGTCCTGAAGGGAATGGTGGTGACTCAGAGGAGTAAACCCACAGATTTCCCTTTCTTTTAGGAGGCATAATGACTCAGAAAAAGAGAAAAATCATCTAGAACAAAACCTGAGGAAAACCACAGCTGCAATTCCTGCTACCATTTTTACTCCTCCCCCTTCAGATGACTTATCTGATTTAGCTTTATTTTTAGTTTCATAGTTTTTGTTTTCATATAAAAGTGAGTCACATCAGTTAATACAATGAAAACAGAATGCAAAATATTTCCCCAACTTCAAGTAATCACCCTACATGGTCCATTTTTCAAAAAGGTTTTTTTTATCATTCTTTTTTATTCTAAATAAGATTAGTTATACCTGAAAAATTATAATCCCCAAGTGTAGCGGATTATCCTTCTCCTTTCTACTCTTCCCTTTGACTCTGAAGCCCTATAGAGGATAAGGAAATCCTCCTCCTCAATTGGCATGGGCTGAGAGAGAGAAGAAGAAACCATGAAAAAACTCTCTCTCAAACATTTGGTTGTTTCAACTTACAAAATCCCAATTATTTAGTCCCACTGTTAATTGGCCATAGGTCAGATAGCTGCAATCCAGTCTCATAAAGCAGGGGGGAGGGGGTTGCCTTACTGATGGGAGCTGGTCAAAAATTCTCCCAAAAATTAACCCATCTCGCTCAACCAAGAAAGTACACTTCTTCTTCTGTCAAGGCAGCAAAGTTGGATCCGTGAAGGCTCCTGAAGATACTGTCCTTGACGGGTCCCTTCTTGTAGACTGTGAAGCCTACAAGGACAACTCCCAAAAACTCCCTCTCTCAAAACTATGAACATCCAAACAAGTGAGTGAGCAGAACAGAACTGGAACTGCTCACTCACTTGTTTGGATGTTCATAGTTTTGAGAGAGGGAGTTTTTGGGAGTTGTAGGGGAGAAGGACCAATCCCAAAATAGGAGAATGACCAAGTAACTAGGAAGGGACTAAAAATGCAAAAGTCCCCTGAACCCCTGTCACAAGGGGGTTTTTCCTGAGTGGTAGCTCCTAATATGGAACCTAACATCATGTAACTACAGCAAGGGTTATTTTTCCCTATATGCAACACCTTGCACTTGTCCCCATTAAATTTCATCTGCCATTTGGATGCCCAATCTTCCAGTCTTGCAAGGTCCTCCTGTAATGTATCACAGTCTGCTTGTGATTTAACTACTCTAAATAATTTTGTATCATCTGCAAATGTATATTGCCTTCTATAAGACATAGGACTTGCAAATGTGTGTACACTGTTTTTCTCCCCCGAACTAAACACTACAGACCCCCTAAGTAAGCCTCTTGTTAACCTTCCTAAAAGTCTGCAAGCCGTGAAATTATGCATATACGTTTAGTTATAGTGAGAGTGAGGGAAACACTTTTTGATCAGGGAAATCTCCCTGGGTGAATATCTATTTACCCAGGTAAATACTTTTGAAAATTGTGCTTTACATGTGTAGAACTTTACCTATAACTGCCTGGTGTATTCATACACGTTGCTCCATTCTGGCAGCCTAATGGCATATAAGCATAAATTTGGCATTCATTGACATCCACTGAACAGAATGGACCCTGAGTTAAAAATAGAAAAATTACATTCATTTACAAATAGTGTAATAAAGCAATTTAAAGTCACTTTCAAAACATTTTAAAAGGTAAACAAACTGTGAGGCCTATGTACTCGCAAATTTGTTAGCAAATTCCCATGGACTAAGCACCCTAACATTTATTTATTTCAATATTTATCCCATCCTTCCAAGACTGCTCAGGGCAGGCAGCAGAAAATATGAAATAGAAGTAGCTGCACAAGTGACAGGGCAGAAAAAGGAGTGTTTGCCAGGCTCTGAATTGTGGTCTGCCCAGTTAGAAACGTCTTCCCTGCTTATGAGGCCACAGAGCTTCAGACCACTCTTAGCCTGGAATGCAGTTCCACCTCTAAGGAGCCAGATTGATCCTCAGGGTTTCAGAAAGGGGTTGCTGGGACAGGTCCAGTGCTCTGGTAACTTAACGGCTGAGGGCTGCACTGTGGAGCTGGAAGGTGAAGCTCCACTGCTACAAGGAACATCTGGATTCTGGACTAAAATACCGGGAAAGTAATCTCCAATATATACACACACACACACATAGGTGTGACACCCACCCCCCCCCCCCCCCGGTCACCCACTAGATGGCCCTAGATCCATGCCCTAATAATTAACAGCTTAATGGGGAATAAATACCATTCCTATGCATCTCCCGTTGAGGCTGGCTGTGAGTGGTAGCTCCTTAGTCCACTTTGAGTTGGGGTGCGGGGCTGGTGGCTTAGTCAGTGTGATATTTTGAGTTGAGCTCTCAAGGATTGAGGAGCTGTTTCGTTTTCTCCCTGGCTGAGTTAGGTCTACTTTAACATGGTGCTTTCTTTAAGAGGAGAATCCTTATGAGTGCACTCCCTGCCTGAGAGGGTCTGCCTCACTTTTGGAAGAGAGACTTGGTTGAACTTTTAACTATTTAGAAGTTTTTGGACTGGGTTGAAACCCTGGATCCTTTGGTGAGGGACAAGCCCCATACCCAGAGGCTGGGGACTGAAGACTTGTTAGTCTCATCCCCTCCCTTGGAGAGGCAGCAGTGACAGCAATCACCTCAGAGGAGATTTCTGGACTTTGAAGAGTATTATCGCCTTTTGGTCGGTGAGGAGGTTTTTCCACCCCTCCTCACATTGGAGCCAGGAAGGCAGCATCAAGTTCCTGTTCTCAGACATCTGATCTTTCCCCCAGGAAGATCACATCAGGAGGTTGGGAGAGAAGAACGAAAAGCTCTTGGACACTCCCAACTGGATCTCCACTTTCGGGACACAGGACACAGGTTAGGGAGAAGAAAGAGCTGGCCATTTGCACCTAAGGTAGGATTTTTCCATGACTTGTGGATCCCCCAACACTTAGGAGTTCCCTGCAAGTCTGGGGCAACTTACACACTCAGCACAGGAGTGACTAGTTGAAATCCCAGAGTTTTGAGTTGACAAATACACAGAGGAAGAAAGTACAAAATTCAAATTGAAAATTACCCCAATGAAAGCACAGATTATATAAAGACAGGATAACAAAACCTCGTTTTGTTATCCTGTCTTTTCTCAGCTGCCTGTCGTTATCCCTTCTCCCAGTTTTGACTTCCCTGTTTAAAATGTAATTTTCCAATCTTAACCTGTTTACTGTAAACCGACATGATGTCCACAACTAATGCCGGTATATAAAATGTTTAAATAAAATAAATAAATAAATAAATATAAAAGACATTACAACTTAATTGGATGTTTTGTTAAGTTGAAGAATTAGTAAAGTTATTTTGAACATCCAATCTGTGTCCTACCTGTCTATGCCTGCAGCACATCACCTATCACAGAGAAGTAACTATCATATGACTGCCTGGGCCAAGGTGTTGCTCCATCGAGCAATACAGAGATGATATTATCTGGTTTATTCTCCATTCCTTTCCTAATAATGCCTAGCATTCTATTTCCTTTCTTGGCTACTGCTGCTGCATACTAAGCAGATTTCAACACATTTTCAACGATGACACCTAGATCTTTTTCCTGAGTGGTGATTCCTAATGTGGAACCTTGCATTTTATAGCTATAATTTGGGTTACTTTTCCCTAAGTGCATCACTTTGCACTTATCTACATTAAATTTCATTTGCATGCCCAGTCTCCCAGTTTTGCAATGTCCTCTTGCAATTTTTCACAATCTTCTTGTGATTTAACAATTTTGAATACTTTTGTGTCATCTCACTTGTTGTTCCCATTTCCAGGTCATTTATAAATATATTAAAAAGCAGTGGTACCAGAACAGATCCCTGGGGCATCCACTATTCACCTTTTTCCATTGGGAAAATTTTCCATTTAGCCCTATTCTCTGTTTTCTTTTAACCAGTTGATAATCCACAATAGGACATTGCCACTTATCCCATGACTTTCTAATTTCCTAAGAAGTCTCTCATGAGGGACTTTGTCAAATGCTTTCTGTAAATCCAGATACACTATATCACCTTTATCCACATGTTTATTTATGCCTTCAAAAAATTGTAGCAAATTTGTGAGGCAAGACTTCCCTTGGCTAAATCCATGTTGGCTTTGTCCCATTAAACTATGCTTATCTATATGTTCAGTAATATTGTTCTTTATGATAGTTTCTACCATTTTTCCAGGTACAGACATCAGTCTCACTGGTCTATAATTCCAGGATCACCCCTTGATCCTTTTTTAAAAATTGGTGTTGCATTGGCAACCTTCTAGTCTTCAGGTACCATACATGATGTTATTGAGTTTACAAATTTCCAATAGCCGATCCGCAATTTCATTTCTCAGTTCTTTCAGCATTCTGGGATGTATGCCATCTGGTCTAGATGATTTGCTACTCTTTAGTTTGTCAATTTGCTTTAGTCCATCTTCCAGGTTCACTGAGATTTTTTTCAGTTCCTCTGAATCATCACCTTTGAATATCATTTCTGGCATGGGTATATCTCTTTCATCTTCCCCAGTGAATCCTGATGCAAAGAATTCATTTAGTCTCTCAGCTATGGCTTTGTCATCCCTGTGTGCCTTTTACTCCTTTATCATCTAATGGTCCAACTGACTCCCTTGCAGGCTTTTTACCTCAAATTTACATGAAAAAGATTTTATTATGAGTTTCTGCATCCACGGCAAGGTTCTTTTCAAATTCTCTTTTTGCTTTCCTTATCAATGCTTTGCTTCTGATTTGCCAGTGCTTAGGCTGTATCCTGTTTTCTTCATTTGGATCCCTTTTCCATTTCTTGAAAGATGTTCTTTTAGATATTAAAGCCTCTTTCACCTCACCTTTTAACCATGCAAGTAGTCATTTAGCCTTCTTTCCACCTTTTCAGGGCTTCCAGGATGGTATTTTTAAACAAAATCCATGCCTGAGCTAAACTCTTAAACTTTGAAGTTGCTCCTTTCAGCTTTTTCCTAATCATTTTCCTCATTTTATTATAATCACCTTTTTGAAAGTTAAATGCTGTCGTAATAGATTTCCTTTTTCTGCCCCCTCCAGTTAGTACATCAAATTTGATAATGTAATGATCACTGTTGCCAAATGGCTCCAACACTGTTACATCTCATACCAAATCCTGTGTTCCACTAAGGACTAAGTCTAAAATAGTTTCCCCTCTTGTTGGTTCTTGTATCAGCTGCTCCGTGAAACAGTGATTTATTTCATCTAGGAACTTTACTTCTTTAGAATGTCCTGCTTTAACATTCATCCACTCAATTCTGGAGTAATTGAAATCACCTATGATTACTGTGCGATTGATTTTGTTAGTTTCCCTAATTTCTTTTAGCATTTCATTGACTGTTAGTTCATTCTGGCCGGGTGGATGGTAATACACCCCCATTACTATTTTATTCCCTTTTTCACCTAGAATTTCTATCCATAAAGTTCCAACATTGTATTTTGTTTCCTGCAGAATTTTTATCCTGTTTGACTCAATGCTCTCTTTAACATATAGTGCTAGCCCTCCACCAATTTGATCCATCCTATCATTTTGATATAATTTGTACCCTGGTATCACAGTGTCCCATTGGTTATCCTCCTTCCACCAGGTCTCGGAGATGCCAATTATATCTACATTTTCATCCAGTGCTATACACTCTAACGCTCCCATTTTATTTTTATGACTTCTAGCATTTGTATATACATATTTCAAAATATGTTTCTTGTTTGTATTAACAACCTTCTCACCAGTTGAGAGGGGTAATTTGGAATCTTTCTGCACTTTACTTAAAGGCACCTGATCCCCTTTGGCATTTATTGCAACCTCTCTCCTGGAATGATCTACTTCCCCTGTTTTCTTAGTATCCTTCAAAGATACTTCATTCCAAACCATATCAGTGACTATCAACTTTCCCCCATCATCTAGTTTAAAAGCTGCAGTATCTCCTTTTTAAAGATTATTGCCAGCAGCCTGGTTCCACTCTGGTTAAGGTGAAGCCCATCCTTTTGGAAAAGCCCCCTTCTCCAAAATGAAGCCCAGTTCCTAACAAATCTAAAACCATCTTCCTTGACCTTGCCCCATCGTCTCATCCACGCATTGAGACTTTGGAGCTCTATCTGCCTCTGGGGTCCTGCATGTGGAATGGGGAGCATTTCTGAGAATGCTACTCTGGAGGTTCTGGATTTCAGCTTTCTACCTATAACCCTAAATTTAGCTTCCAGAAACTCCCTCCTGCACTTTCCTATGTCATTGTACCCACATGTACCAAGACTGCTGGCTCCTCCCCAACACTATCTAAAATCCTATCTTTCGGGCTGATACAGTACAGTGCGCTCCGACAGAGCGCACTGTTAGCCGGCATTTGGACGCGCGTTTTGGACGTGCTAGCTTTACCCCTTATTCAGTAAGGGGTAATAACGCATCCAAAATGCGCATCCAGCCCCCTTCCAACCTAATAGCACCCGCAACATGCAAATGCATGTTGATGGCCCTATTAGGTATTCCCGTGCAATTCAGAAAGCAAAATGTGCAGCCAAGCCGCACATTTTGCTTTCAGAAATTAGCGCCTACCCAAAGGCAGGCGTTAATTTCTCTGGGCACCAGGAAAGTGCACAGAAAAGCAGTAAAAACTGCTTTTCTGTACACCCTCCGACTTAATATCATGGCGATATTAAGTCGGAGGTCCCAAAAGTTTAAAAAAGCAAAAAATTTTTAAAAAAAAATTAAAATGGGCCGGTGGCTGTCTGGTCGAAAACCGGATGCTCAATTTTGCCAGCGTCCGGTTTCCGAGCCCATGGCTGTCAGCGGGCTCGATAACCGACGCTGGCAAAATTGAGCATCAGCTGTCAAACCCGCTAACAGCCGCCTCTTCCATCAAAAAATAGGCGCTAGGGACATGCTAGTGTCCCTAGCGCCTCTTTTTACCACCGGGCCTAATTTAAATAAATTAAGATACTGAATTGCGCGCACAGGAGAGCAGGCGTTTCCCGCTCTTCCGCGTTTTTACTGTATCAGCTCATATGTGATGCATGAGGTCCGCACTTTTGCACCAGGCAGCAAGCTACCAAGTGATCCTCACGTCCACCAGCCACCCACCTATCAACTTTCCTAATAACTGAATCACTTCAACGAAGACAGGTCTCCAGGGGCACGTGCCCAGGAGGGATGGTTTAGGATGATCAATAGGGCCATAAATGTTTTTAAGTCTCTTCGGGTCTGGAACCATTCACCAGCCAGGTTTATCACTGTTTCTCTTACCCCCAGGACTGGATCTTTTGTAGTTGGGGGTAAAGATTCTCTTTCAAGGCCCAATGTGACAGGGATGACTCGTATTTGTAGTTCCCTGGAAGGTACGCTTATCCCCACACTGTGGATGCTATATGTCCACAAAAACAACTCGGGAGACTTTGGGTGAGTGCCCAAAATTAATCTTTACTGAAAATGTTCTTTGAATGGTAAATGGCACTATGACAAATAAACTATTTTTCCACAAGTGGCTGTTACAGTTCTTTCTCTCTCTCTTTCTGTGCAAGGGTCTCTTCACTGTGGTCCGGGCAAGGGAAAACACTCACCATCCCGGGCTTGACTTAATGAGGTTACCAAGTGGATAAGGGCTTTCTTGTTGGGACGGATGAACCCCCTCCACCTAGTCAAAAAAAAATCAAATTCACAGCCTGTGCACAGGATCTCAAATAACCTGTCTCCCAGGGGTGAAGTCTCCAAGTGATATTAATATTGTTATTTCTCACAGTTTTCCAATGTCTTTCTCGATCTCTTACACAGTTTCTCCTTTTCGAATCCCAAGTTGGAACCGGATCCTCTGGAACTCAGAGCTCTCAATGTTCCTTCTCAGGCAGGAAGAAGGGGCATAAAAAAATCTTCCTCCCCCCCCCCCCCCCTTTTTTTTTTTTTTTTTTTTTAACAAAACTGAACACCGGAGCTCCTCCTTGCAGCAGGTCACCACCTAGGCTGTCCTGGTTGAGGGTATGGAGGGCAGATCATCTCTAACCTGAGCAGACCCCAGACACAGGGTTCCCCTTGCCCTGAGCCCAGGCTCCTACCAAGAAAAAATGTTAAAACCCAGAAAAAACAAACCAGAGGGAGAATCCCAACCAGCCAGAGAGTGGACTGGAAAAGGAAAACCCTCCCAACCTTGATCAGGATCCCCAGGCAGAGTTTGCCTGGACCGTCTGATTGGGCCTGAAAAAATACAACTCGGGGAAAGCTCCACACTACCTCCTAACTCTTAGCTAGCCTAAAAGGACTGCCCCCAAAGCTCACTGTTACAAGCTGCTTTTGTTAACTCACAGGGGTCGGCCATTTTAGCCCCCTCAAAAGGAGGGGCTGCATTTGAATGGTTCCTCCCCTAATCTCTAACCCATGCTAAATTGCTTTCTGAATATATTAAAACACAGGGCTTAATGGTAACATGACATACGGCCTGTTGCAAAAACATTTTTTAATGTACACCCCAAGAGCATTTGCACACTAAAGGACCTTAATAAAGTGAATTTGGCCATTTGAATACACACACTACATATTTTTTTGCCTTGTACATGTTCTCCCATGCCAACTGGCACAAAGTGACAGAACCAGGGGAACCCTCCCCCCTTTCCAGTCACTCCAGATATCAAATTTTCCCCCACTCTCTCTCTCTCCTCCTTCTGATCCCTCCTCCACAAGCCAAATTACATCCAGTCTCTCCCATCTCCCTTATGCCACGTCACTCTTTAGCCTCCTAAAACCACATCCCAGGCCAGATGGCAGGAGGAGAGTCTCTTACCTCTTACTGGTATGCCTTTCTCTTGAAGATGACACTGCTTAGAGATGAGGTGCACTTTGAACCTCATAGATTGGAAAGTGGGCAAGGAGGGGTCAAGTAAGATTTGGTTTTGGGTGGGGTGAGCACATCTCAGGTAGAGGCCCAGGACATAGCTTCTTCCTCTACTTAATGAATAGCTGATTTTGTTACATTATCAGTTATCTATACCTATGTTGCAAAGATTAAATTTACCTGGGCAATGTATCCATGTAAACTCACCACAAATTTGTAAATGCCACAGTAATGCCACAGTATTTACATATTTTGCATATAAGGTCAAACTAAAAATGATATGCCAATATTATTTTGATGTAGCTTCACTATGCATGGTGGCCCCCTTTGTACATATGGTACTATTTAATATACACAATAAAATAATTTAAATATGTGTTAAATTTAGCACACCTAAGTATATAGCCCCTTAACAGTTAGTAGAGAAAAAGACAAATTTCCTATTATCTGAACAAATAACCAAAAAAATCTAAGTTATGGAACAAACTTTTGAATCTAAATTAAGATCATATTCATGGAGAGAATTTTCCAATATTTGTACAAATAAAGGTCAACAAACAAGTTATAGATGATACCTTTTTATTGGGATAACTTGCAATATTACCTACAAATTGTTGAGTCACAAATGTATTGTTAGTCCAAAAAAAAAAATCACTTACAACTTGTATCCAAGTGCACTAACGCAGCAATCACACTATTTTGTCCAAAATTTGTAAAATGCCCGCTCTTCATGATGAATAAGGTCACCCTGAACAAACAACTGTCATGACCCACTGTGCAAATTGGCAGCAGCTCTAAAGAGGGCAATATCACGCAGCTCAGCAGGCCTACGGAGCCTAAGCAGCACAGAACCTGGATTATCCTCTCCAGTCCCTACTAAAGCAGTCCCCTCAAGCGTCAGTAGGAGAGGAATTTAACGTAGCATCAACTTCCTGTGCTGGGAGGAGTCAGTCTTATGGTATGAGGCACAAGATCTATGAGATCCACATGGTTCATACAATTAGACTGGACCCTCACAGCGTGAGAAGTTGATACTGTGTTGAGTGGTGCTCCTTCTGCCCAAGCGGAGAGGATCTGGAAGAGGCCAGGCTGCACTAAGGATCATAGGGCAGTGAGGATCAGAGGGAACTGTGGTGGAAGTGTGTGAGAGCTCTTTGAGGGGAGAAATTCACAGAGAACTTTAAGGGGAAGGAGGACAATGCAGGAATGAGGACATGGGCAGAACCTTCTAGGGGCAGGTTGTGGATATGCGCAGAGCTTTCCAAAGATGGGAGAAGGATGTGGGGAAAGGTTTCCCAGGTTAGGAAGGGGGGATGTGGGAAGAGCTTTCTGGGAGTCATGGGAAGATTGAACCTGGGATGGGAGCAAAGAGAGAGAGAGAGGACATGGGGATTAAGAAGAGGAAAAATGACCCAGGATGGAGGGAAGGGGCGAGAGAGAGGACCAGGGACTGGGGATGAAGGTTAGGGGCCAGGAAGAACTGGGGCCTGAGGGAGAAAGTACCCTGGCTAAGGGGAGATATGAGGGAGAAAGAAAGGAGGATGGAGGGAAAGGGAAAGGATTTGGTTATTGGGTTGAGGAAAAGGGAGAGAAGGGGGGACAGGAGAGAAAGGAAAAGGAGCTGGGATGGGGGTTAATGGTGAGAGGACTCTGGATTTGATGGGTGGAGGCAGGAGATCCAGGAAGATGATGAGGGGAGAGAGCACATTAGAAAGAGAAAAGAAAGGAGGAAAAATGGGGAAAGCAAGCAGGCAGGAGGAATCTGAAGAGGAAACAAAAAAGGAAGAGAAGAAATGAGAGAAGGAAGAGGATGTATTAAAATAAAATAACTGCTTTGAAGGAAAAAGACAAAGAAGAGAAAGAACTTGGAAAGAAAAAAAGGACACCAGACCGAGAGAGAACAAAGGAGTTGATTGAAAATATTAATAAAATCCTTTTAAAATTTCCTGGGACCCAGTTCAAAAGTCTCACACAGGTCTTAAATGTTAACAGCTGGATTTTGTTTCCAGATTTCATTTTTTTCCTGGTGAATAATTGTTTTTGTTGCATGCAATACATACTCACCAGCTCGGAGGCTTTTGTATTAGGCTTGAAATATTTTCACAAAATTGAATGGGCGTGCTTCCAGATATATATAGAGAGTAGACTACTCTGATTTTTCATAGGGCCAGTCAGCCAGATAACAATTCCCTCATCCCCTCACCCCCAAATGAACTGCTTGATCACTACTGACAGTACTGTGAACAAGGGTCCCAGATCTGACTAACAGAAATCTGGTAACCTTACTCTAATCCAAGTGAGGGTATAAACGGTGTTCAGACACTCAGAAAGTTATTGTTCGGGGGAAAAAGGAGAAGCACATGAAGGGCTCCATTTGAATCTGTGGGAGGGGAAGCAAGGGGATTGTTTGCACAGGGCAGCAAAACAGGCCCTGCCTAAATAGATAAAAGTTCATTTAGGTATGAGGATAGTCTTAATTTTATAGTAAGCCCCAAACCCAATTTGCCATTCCCAAAGCTGTTGAATGACTCACTTGCCAGTTGCTGGGACAGAGACAAAAAAAGGCATCCAGCAGGTTGAGGCACGTTCCCGAATTCTGACAGGGGTTGCTATTACAGGCTTTTTGCTGAACAGTCTACAAGAACAGAAAGTAGAAAAGAAAGAAATCAGTAATAATTTACTGTTTGCAATATTTGGATTTAATTACATTTCCAAACCTGTGCTCAAGGCGAGTTAAAATGCAGGTAACAGCCGGTAAGTTCCTTCCCTGGACAGCTTGCAGTCTAAGAGGTGAATTTTAAAAGCCTGGCACCTGCCAAAATCGGGAGATACGTGCACAAGCCAGGCTCGCGCGGCCCCACCGAATTTTAAAAGCCAACCAGATGCGCGCATATCTCCAGCAGCTCACACATCTCAAAGATTTTCAATAAAGGCTAGGGCGTAGGCATGGTCTGAGCAGTGTTTCAGGGCATGGCCAAGAGATGTATACATAAATACTTATGTGCCTGGGCGTATGCCCGAGGGGTTGGAGGACCTAGCTGTTAACTAAGCGAAGTGGCAATGGTATGGACGCACGCGCCTTTTAAAATTTCCTGACTTCGGTGGTAGAAGTGGGATTTACATACATAAACATGCGTCCACTTAAAAATTGGGTACACATATGCATGTGGTTTGAAAGTTACTGCCTAAGTCATACAGACTTAGTAACTTTCAATTGAGGACGATAAATGCACATATCTAAGGTCACAAGGAGCAGCAGTGAGGGAAGCAGAATCTGAACCCTCAAGCTGCTCCTCTAACCACTAGGCTACTCCTCCATTCCATAACCTGAAAAAAATAGAGAAAGCATTCCTTCTTCCAAGGCAATGCTATCATTTTTATTGATGATCAGCAGTTCTTGTGGTAGACTGCTTATCATTGGCGATGCTTAATTTTAAAAACTAAATAAACAGAAAACAGTGTTTTCAGCACTTTCCACCTTTACTGGCCCAAGGAGCTGAAAGATGGTGTGGGAGTCAAATCCAGACCTTCTAATTGGCATCTGTACTCTATTATTTGTCTAGTCTTAATTGCTTTAAGTACGTTTATCAGAAGCTTAGCCTAGGTCTAAAGGCTACAATGTTCACGTTGAGGACTCAGTAATACAATTATCAAAGCATTAGTTCAGTCCTCAAGCAAAATTGCCATTGGAGCATCTGTTGAAGCCTTTTCTATTTGAATTATTTTGCATGCTCCATATGCCTGTTGCATTAATCCCTGGTGATCAGCAGCAACATTCTCAAGGGATTTTGTTCAATAACCTCTCTAAGTAGTGAGTTACTTTGAAAAGTTGCTTAGTACATTCCTGATGTTGCACACACACACATACACAAGCATATGGCATACCAGCTTATTGATTTCCATATAACTTTTGTCAGTTAAAGGTCAGCAACATGAACCCCTGAGTACATTAATAAGCAGAACATACATCTAGGAATGAGGGTTTTTGTGTACTTATAATTCTGTGGACATATGTCATGTAGTTTTGCTTGGCCATAGGAAATGACAGCAACAGCTTTGAAGAATGCATCTTATCCCTTAGCCTGCAGATGGGTGCACTATGCTATGATTCAATGTCTAGGTGTTCATTCTAGTGCTGATGAGATTTTCTCATTTTATATTTTATTGGTAAAATGACCGAGTCCATAATAAGGCCAATTATCTAGCTATGTTTGCACTTACCCAGACAAACAATGAAATTTCTATTTATTTAGATTTATCTTATGCCTTTTCACTGATAGCTCAAGGTAAATTACATTCAGGCATAGTTTTTCTGTCCTCAGAGGGCATACAATTTAAGGGCCACATTTACTAGGTATTTGTCCCATAGACACAGCCTGGGAGAAAAGCCTTAGGGGCGGATTTTAAAAGGCGCGCGAATAGCCTACTTTTGTTTGCGCTCCAGGCGCAAACAAAAGTACGCTGGATTTTAGTAGATACGCGCGGAGCCGCGCGTATCCACTAAAATCCTGGATCGGCGCGCGCAAGGCTATGAATTTTGTATAGCCGGCGCGCGCCGAGCCGCGCAGCCTACCCCGTTCCCTCCAAGGCCGCTCCGAAATCGGAGCGGCCTCGGAGGGAACTTTCCTTTGCCCTCCCCTCACCTTCCCCTCCCTTCCCCTACCTAACCCACCCGCCCGGCCCTGTCTAAACCCCCCCCTTACCTTTGTCGGGGGATTTACGCCTCCCAGAGGGAGGCGTAAATCCCCGCGCGCCAGCGGGCCTCCTGCGCGCCGGGCCGCGACCTGGGGGCGGGTACGGAGGGCGCGGCCATGCCCCCGGGCCGTAGCCACGCCCCCGTACCCGCCCCCAAAACGCTGCCGACGCCCCCGAAACGCCGCGACGACCGGGCCCGCCCCCGACACGCCCCCCTCCGAGAACCCCGGGACTTACGCGAGTCCCGGGGCTCTGCGCGCGCCGGGAGGCCTATGTAAAATAGGCTTCCCGGCGCGCAGGGCCCTGCTCGCGTAAATCCGCCCGGTTTTGGGCGGATTTACGCGAGCAGGGCTCTGAAAATCCGCCCCTTAGTAAATAGAACCATCAATTTCCATCTGAGGTAATGGAGGGTAAAGTGATTTGCCCAAGATCACAAAGTGCAACAGTGGGATTAGAATGCTGATTTGCCCAAGGTCACAAGGAGCAATGGTGGAATTAGAACACTGAATTCCCTGGCTCTCAATCCACTACATTAACCACTAGGCTACTAATCCTCCACACTGAAATATCCTGGCTAACATTCCTAGCTGAATCTATATCAAAAGCTACACCTTTGCTGCGAACTGCTATACTAAACAAAAACAATCAAGAGCGCCGCTCTGTCGCTAAGCTGTTCAATAAACTTTTTAATGAATAACATGTGTGTTGAAATTATTTTTGATAAAGTAAATACCTACACTGTTAATGGTGAAAAAATTTTTGTCATCTATGTGAATTTAAAAATATTTAAGTGGAGTCAGAGAAAGGTTTCATACATAGTGTAGGTGCCCCGCACCTCCGTCAGGTGAGCTTATAATCATCAACCTTCCTCCTCCTCCTCAATGAACTTTAAACAATTATTTTTTTTAAAAATTTTTCTATGTGAACTTGTGTTGTTCCTAACAACACGTGAAAGGGCTCTTCCGTGACAATGCTGTTTTTAAATGCGTGACCGCAAGGAAAATTACTCCGTTATACTCAATGAGAATGTCAATAAAGGGTAAAAACAGACTTCGAAGTCTGTTTTTACCCTTTATTGACATTCTCATTGAGTATAACGGAGTAATTTTCCTTGCGGTCACGCATTTAAAAACAGCATTGTCACGGAAGAGCCCTTTCACGTGTTGTTAGGGACAACACAAGTTCACATAGAAAAATTTTAAAAAAAAATAATTGTTTAAAGTTCATTGAGGAGGAGGAGGAAGGTTGATGATTATAAGCTCACCTGACGGAGGTGCGGGGCACCTACACTATGTATGAAACCTTTCTCTGACTCCACTTAAATATTTTTAAATTCACATAGATGACAAAAATTTTTTCACCATTAACAGTGTAGGTATTTACTTTATCAAAAATAATTTCAACACACATGTTATTCATTAAAAAGTTTATTGAACAGCTTAGCGACAGAGCGGCGCTCTTGATTGTTTTTGTTTAACATTCCTAGCTGGCCAGCTGCTAAATATGGACCTCACTGGCTCTTATTGTTAAATACTCACTTGCTCCAGTCTTTGAAATCTACTTTCAAGACCCATAACCTGCAATAAAAAAAGATATTTTAGAGATTTAAAAGACAATAGAAACATAGAAACTTAATGGCAGAAAAAACATATGGCCCATATATCCAATTCATTTAGCATTATAATTCTCATCACATCCTTAAAGATCCCCTGTATTTATCCTATGCTTTATTGAATTCAGATATTGTTTATGTCTCCACCAGTTCCACTGGGAGACTGTTCCATACATCCACCATCCTCTCTGAAAAGAAATATTTTCTAAGGTTACTCCTGAATCTACCCCCTTTCAACCTCATCTCATGATACCTCATTCTAGAGCCTCTTTTCCATTGAAAAAGGCTCACCCCCCTTATGCATAGAAACCTTTGAGATATTTGAATATCTCTATCATTTCTCTACTATCTCACCTTTCCTCTAGAGTATAAATGTTTAGATCTTTAAGTCTATCCCCATATGCTTTAGAATGAAGACTACTGACCATTTTAGTAGCTACTCTCTGGACTGACTTCATCCTGTTTTTATCCTTTGGAAAGTACATGTTGCATCCGGTCTCAGACGGCTTTGCCTGACATGCCTCACTTCTATTTCAGCCTTCACCACCAGCCTCGGGAGAATCGCGTCCGTAGCGTCTCCTTGCCGCACCCTCTGGTGTCCCGGAGCGGCTTTGGTGCGGCGTCCCGCCTTGTTGGCCTGAGGCTTCCTAAGGTGCGGGCATGCGCATGCCTCACGTCCATTAGCAGTGTTGGCGCGAACGTCAGGGGTGTCCCCTCGAGTGACGTCACTGCTTCCGACTACAAAAGGTTGCCCATTTGCTGACTCTCGCCGAATTAGCAACGGATTGGATTTGTTCCGGTCTGAAGCTGCTCTGCCGCTTCTGTTGGAAGCTATCTTCACCTCCGGGGTTCTACTAACTTGGGTACCCGCTCCTCGGGGGCCCTTTGCTTATTTCCAGGTGCCTATCCTGAATCCAGGTACTCTCTCCTCGAGGGCCTGTGTGTCTATCCTGGTGCCTGCTACCAATTCTTCTACCTGCTGGAACACTACCTATCAGCTACAGAGAGTGATTACTACTTCTCCCAGTCTGTTCATCTACAGCTCCTCGTTGTCTATCTGCATCAGCCCCTACACCACCATTGTGGAACGGGTCTCCTCTGCTCAGGATCATAGACTGTTGCTATCTATCCTCTCTCTACTGCTTATTGGGAACTCTATCTACTCAGCTACAAGGGAGTGTGTAATAACATCTGTCAGTCTGTCTCTCTTACAGTGCCTCACTGGATATCTGCATCGGGGCCTTATACCAATATTGTGGGATGGGTCTCCTCCACCGAGGATCACAGACTGTTACTATCTAATCCACTCTCTACTGCCACCTCTGGTGAACCATACAAGCTGCATAATAAAGATATATTCTCTGTTTGTGCATCTAAGTCTAGGCTGGTGCTACAGTTCCCTGCGGGGCTCCTCCCAGTGGGAGTCACTAACACCATTGCCCCTAAGAATCCACCAAACACCTCAATATCATAACAGTGCAGTCTCCAGAATTGCACACAGTAGTCCAAATGAGGTCTTACCAGGGACATATATAGGGAAAGATCACCTCCCTTTTTCTGTTGACCTTTCCTGCTTTTACCATTACTTTATCCATTTGTTTGGGCCCCTTAAGATCATCAGATACAATTACCCCCAGATCCCACTCTTCCTTTGTGCTTAGAAAATGTCACCTCCAATATTTTATCTTTCCCTTGGATTTTTACATCCTAAATGTGTTACTCTGCATTTTTTAGCATTAAATCTTAGCTGCCAGAACTTGGACCACTCCTTGAGCTTCACTAGATCCCTCCTCATGTTTTCCACTCCTTTCTGGCTGTCCACCCTGTTACAGATTTTGGTGTCATCGGCAAAAAGACAAACCTTTCCCAACAACCCTTCCATTATGTCGCTCACAAAAATGTTAAAAAGAAAAGTTGCATGGATTAGTTCCCTCCATGGGTCTAGCACTCCAAAAATATTGCATTGTACAAGGTCATAAGAATGATGTTGAATACAAGAATTATCATAGGAAAATGAGAAAATGTATATCTTTGCTTTGTCTTTTGCAGGGAAGTGCATTGTCATGAAACATTGGATAGCGAGCCTAATGATGCATATCAACATTTTAACTTGATATAATTAAAAATATGTATTTTAATATTTTTTTTGTCTGGTACAATATGTTCTCAGTGCATGCAATGCAATTTCCACACTGGCTATAATAAGCCTTGCATACAGCACATTTTATGCATTGTAAATCAGAGTGATAATCTAGATTTACTTCTGTATCTCAGCACAGACATTGTATAAATCAATAGTAAATAAATTAGTAATAACTTGGACAAAATGTTGAGAAATACCATATTATATACTCAACAACATCTTTCTGATAGGAGTCAATTCAAGCATCAGATTGCTTTCACGTGCCTAAGTCCATTTTGATTGTTTAAATGGGTTGGGCTAAAATGACTTTGAAAAATTAGACAGTAATACTGCACAAGCAATCATTTAGTTCCTTCTGAAAATGTAACCTTGTGGAAATATTTCTTTGTGTTACAGTCTGGGCTGTGCCCTGGGACCTCCACTCACCTCCCGGCCCGGGCCGGCCGCGGGAGTCCCTCCACTTCGGCCCCAAAGGCCCGAAACGCGGCCTATCATGGCGCTCTCCCTGCGAGGAAGATGCCGATGATGATCCGCGGCTGGCCCCGCCCCCTAGGCACGCGCACCAGGGCTTCAGTCTTAAAGGGGCCAGTGCGGGAAACTCAGGGACAGCCTCCCATTGACGTCAGATGCTGCCGGGTTATTTAAACCCGGTAGTCACTGACATTCCTCACCTTGCAATGAGGTTCACTCAGACCCCTGAGTTGCTAGTTGCTGCGTTGGATCTTGGATTATCTCTTCTACTTCTGGCTTCTGACCCAGCTTCGTCCATTGACTTCATCTTCGCTCCCGCTCCTGGTTTTAGTTTGGACTTCTGACTTCTGGCCCAACTCCGTCCACAACTCTGTTTCCAGCTTCCGTCACTGGCTTTGACTTTGGATCTCTGATTTCTGGCTTCTGACCCTGCTTCATTCCTGGACTCTGACCTCTATTCCCTCTGCCTCTTCAGGTATCCGGTTCTTGCTGGCCCATGGGGATTCTCCTAAGTCCCAGCGGCTCGGGCTCTCACGGGCTTCTCCCGGGGGAGCCGCAGGCTTCCGAGGGTGAAGACTCTTCCAGCCTCCTGGGCCTTACCATCCTCATCGACCATCCCTTCAACCGCTTCCTGGATCCTTGGTCACAGAGGGGCCCACCTAAGTCCAAGAGATCCAGGTCCCTACGGGCTCCTCCTGGGGGGACCTCGGACTTCCAGTGGTGAAGTCTTCTCCAGAGTCTCTTGTCAGCGCCACCTCCTGGCTGCGACACTCACTGTGGGTCCCCACAGTGCAACATCTGCAGTCTCAGCTGGCCCAAGGGTCCACGACCATAACAATTTGTGGCATCCAAACTATATTTGAATTGACATAGCACAATGAAAACCTATAGAATAATGGAAGATTTTAGCAATGGGACCAATTTTCAGATTGTCCACTTTGGGATAAAGTCTGAAAGTACTTTTAGTCTGCAGACTTTGCACTAAGATTCAAAAAGTATGGGGTCCATATTCAAAGACATCTAGCCAGATACTTGAGTTATCCAGCTAAATGCCATCTTTTGAAAATGGGATCTTATCCAGCTAAATATTAGCAGGATAACTCAATATCTAACTAAAATTTAGCTGTATAACATAGGGATATTCCAGGATCATTCCTGGGAATTGTTAATGTAGGCAGATAAGTTATCTGGCTAGCTATACATCCACTATTCAGATAGCTAGATAATTTATCCAGCTAACTCTGATCATGCCATAAGTAGTTATAAAGTTAACTGGCTGTCTTTAAAATAGTTAGATATATTCAGTGATGCTGCTGAATACCCTAACAAAGTTAGCCAGATAACTTAATCTGACTAATTTTGTAAGCCAGTCAGTGACCGAATATTGCCCCCTATGACTTTGAAACTTGCTGTGAGAATGAAATACCTACAGACTTTTGCACCTGATGTTTGTGTGGGTAGATTTTGCAAGACAATGTCTGTGGGAAATTATTTTAAGGAGCTATTTAGTTTACAAGAAGAACTATGTACCACAATAGAAATTAGTGGAGTAGAGAATCACTGATATTTCTAGTGTAATTATTTGATATAAGGGCTGTACGTTCTAAGAATAAATATACCATTTTTCTTAGCCTTCTTATAACAAGAAACAAATCATGAGATCAGTTATATTAAAGAGCACTTATTCAGTGCATTATCAGAGGAAAACAGAACAGTAGCAACCTACCCACACCTAACCATTTGCTAATGTGATCAAGACAGACAGTTGGGGCCTCAAGAACACACGGGAGTAGCCCAGAGAATAAACTAGAGCAAGGTCAAAAGAATTAACTTAAAAAGAGCAACATGAGACAAACTGTTTGAAATCATAGAAAGAATAGATCAAAGGAAAAACCTTTGGACATTTCAGTGGTTAATGAAGTGCCTGATGAACTGTTCCAGGTTTCCTGGTGCTGTGTTTCCATCTTTACAAAGATATATCAGACTCATATTGGAAACTGTGAGGGGAAGTATTTTTGTGTATATTTTTTAATGCAAAACTCTAATTTTGTATGCTTTCATTACTTATTCTCAGACTTATAAGTAAACTTCTATACTTGTGAAAAAGTGTGTTGTGTATTGTGTGACATACACACTACTAGTCAACCACCTTTTACATTTGGTACTCACAACAGGATTTTTGTGTCATAGAATTACATTTTTGCATGTTGATCGTTCCTGTTCAGAACTTATTATTAAGTATGAGAATACATATAGAACACAACTCCGAGTACAGTAGTTCTTGAAGTACACCAGAGAAGTAACAGAGGCAAATATAACAATCACCATTGCAAGAGGGAGGCCAGAAAGAAAAAGGAATGGGGGGGGGGGAGGAAGAAGGGGAGCTTCCAACAAACAAAAAAAATTAAGAGCAGACAAGATTTTCAAAATGAGAATTGAACAGTAATAGGGCTGCACAGTCCAATCAGTCAAACATCCACATCCGTAAAGTAGTGGGTCCACCGATCTCCACATAGATAACCAGTTGCAAATCTGATGAATCGTCTGGCTGCCTCCCTTTTATAGTGATAATAAAGACACACAGTGTGTCATCAAAAAGTGGCATTGAGACCAGCAGAGTTTTTCCAATTTAACAACACCAATTTAATAGCAATAGACAATAGAAAGTCCAGTAGCTTCCTCTTTGAAGAGGGAAGAGGTGGCTGTAGAGCAAGGGATTTAAGAACAATAAGCTTATATAAATGCAACATCTTGGAAATCATGACCCAAACCTCATGCCAGTAACTTAAGTGGCAGGACAGTGAAATAAGAGGTGGGACAGAGCAGCTTTGGGGGCCTTACATGAAAAACGCCAGAAGATAAACAAAGTGTTCAGGCAGGAGGGGCATGGTCCATCCAACAACAGAAAGTTATAGAATAATGTAAATCCAACAGAAAAAGCAAAAACAAAAAGAAAACTAAGAAAGCCTGATCCAGCAGTGAGAAAAGCAACCCCATTTCGCCACTCTATGCCCCCAAAATGGCTGCCAAGGCACAGATGGCACTAATTGGGAAAAAAGAGGAAAAAAAGATAATGTCAACTCAGGGGAGTGTTCAAGTAACCATTGGAGAAGTCAGCCATAAGCCATCCAAGTAGGCAATCAGCATGGCTGGGTCATCGTATGACCGGGTTAAATTGTTTTGAGTGACTCGCATTCTGGCTTGAAATTTGGAAGATCTGATAGGAGATGCAGGTTTATCCTAGACATGAGGATGCACATTTAGGTAGAGATGCTGATGAGAGTACCCATAATCAGGCTGCTGATCAATATGCAGCCATTCATGCAGTCAGAATAGGGAACTATGTGCATGAAGCATCAGGTCATTTGGGTGCCAGTTATATGTTACAATGGGCTCATTTTAAACATCCCCTATGACAAAATGGGAAGCATAACAGGCAGTAAGAGACTGTGTAATATGTCAAAAAGAGAAAGGGAAAATTCCAACACTCTTACATGGAGTTGCACCTGGCACTACTAAACATATTGCAATTCCATGGGAAGTTGTACAGGTAGATTCAGGGGTGGATTGCAGGAAAATATCAGCCCGGGGGATTTTTTTCAAAACCAGGCCAGATGTAGACTGGAGAATCCCATCTGCAGAATCTAATAATAGTAGAGAAATAGTGGATGCCCTGCAAGTAGCTTGGTTCAAACAAATGATTATGGAACCCACGAGAGAAGGAGCTATACTCGACTTAGTGCTCACTAATGGAGATAATGTCTCTGATGTCCAGGTGGGTGCCCACCTCAACACCAGTGATCAACAAATGGTATGGTTTAATATCACAAAAAGGATACGGGAAAGAAGCACAAAGACCCGAGTTTTGCAGTTCAAAAACACGGACGTTGATGAAATGGGGAAGTACCTGGAGGAAGAACTAAAAGGCTGGGAGAATGAGAGAGATGTGGATCAACAGTGGACCAATCTAAAAGGAGCAATTACCAAGGCAACTAATCTATATGTTAGAAAAGTAAAGAAAAGCAAAAGAAAAATGAAACCTATCTGGTTCTCAAAGGAGGTGGCTGACAAAATAAAGGCTAAAAGAACAGCGTTCAAGAAATATAAAAGATCCCAAAGGGAGGAGCACAAAGAAGAATATCTGGTAGAACTGAGGGAGACGAAGAAGTTAATCAAGATGGCAAAAAGTCAAGTGGAAGAGAGGATTGCCAAGGATGTAAAGAGAGGTGACAAAACATTTTTCAGATACATCAGTGAAAAGAGAAAAGTTCAAAGTGGTATAGTGAAATTGAAAGGTGGAAAGGATCAATGTGTGGAGAGAGACGAAGAAATGGCAGAAATATTAAACAAATACTTCTGTTCTGTGTTAAGGAGGACCCTGGAGAAGGACCGTCCCTAGTTAACAAGAAACTGGAGGGGAGTGGAGTAGATGTAACTCCATTTACAGTAGAAAATGTATGGGAAGAGGTGGAGAAACTGAAAGTGGACAAAGCCATGGGGCCTGATGAGGTTCATCCCAGGATACTGAGGGAGCTCAGAGATGTGCTGGCGGGTCCTCTGTGTGACCTGTTCAATAGATCCCTAGAAACGGGAGTGGTGCCAAGTAATTGGAGAAGAGCAGTGGTGGTCCTGCTTCACAAGAGTGGGAACAGAGAAGAGGCTGGTAACTACAGACCGGTTAGCCTCACTTCAGTGGTGGGAAAAGTAATGGAGTCACTGTTGAAAGAGAGAATAGTAAACTATCTACAGTTGGAAGAATTGATGGACCAGAGGCAGCATGGATTCACCAGGGGAAGATCCTGTCAGACAAATCTGATTGACTTTTTTGACTGGGTAACCAAGGAATTGGATCAAGGAAGAGCGCTCGATGTCATCTACTTGGATTTCAGCAAAGCTTTTGATACGGTCCCGCACAGGAGACTGGTGAATAAAATGAGAAGCTTAGGAGTGAGTGCCGAGGTGGTGGCCTGGATTGCAAACTGGTTGACGGACAGAAGACAATGTGTGATGGTAAATGGAACTCTCTCTGAAGAGCGGTTTTAAGCGGTGTACCGCAAGGATCCAGTTTCCAAGCCCATGGCTGTCAGCGGGCTTGAGAACCGACGCTGTCAAAATTGAGCGTTGGCTGTCAAACCCGCTGACAGCCGCTGCTCGGGTCAAAAGGAGGCACTAGGGATGCGCTAGTGTCCCTAGCGCCTCCTTTTGCCTGTTTCTACCTCCGGGCCTCATTTAAATACAGAATCGCGTGCACAGGCGAGTGGCCTGTGTGCGTGCTGGGAGAACAGGCGAACGTGGACTTTACTGAATCGGCCTGATTATTGGAAAGCTCCTCTTGTCTCTCTAGCCAGCCTTAGACAAGAAGCAAAGAGAAATGTATGAAAACTACAAACTGTGAAAGCAGTATGAATGAAAGCTTGCCTAAAATATTTTCCAGATTCTTTTTTTTACTTAGTACAGTATCCTTATCTTTCAGATGTGGAAAGCCTGAGCTTGCACATTTTTTATATGCTACAATGTGCAATAAGTTATTTAACCATCACTTACCCTGGAATTCAACTGGTTGAGCTGATTTGAAACATTTTGAGGAATTCCTGCTCCATTTCTCTTCAGCTCTGCTATATCGTCTTGGTTTTTTTTAACCTGAAGTTGAAAACGAGGTGTTAATTGATTAGAAGAAAAAAAGAAAATGCCATCCTCCCCCTCCCACCCTCACTATGAAGATGTTTTGCTTTCTCTTTTGCTTAAGCTGGATATTGGGGTTAGGCCTTATGGCTTTTCAGTGTTAATGGAAAATACCAAAGACCTGAATATTCACCCATTTCAAATAACAAATGAACCATGCATTTTTGGCCAAAGCCCAATTCAAAAAATTCAAAAAGTAACAAACGGATGGGAGAGGAGTGAATATTCGGGTCTTTTATTTCTGTTGTTTTCATTTTGATAATCTTTGGGCACAAGAACTTTTATCAGATCTATTTAAAAGAACTCTTCTTGATGATAAAGACTCTCAGCCTGTGGCGGTACAACGGTCTTGTATTTAATACTGCTTGTTGAAGACGGATGTTGAGATTGAAGCTGATGCTAACAAAAAATTTTAAGAAAAGAGAAAAAGAAAGACTTTTGTTCTTTTCACATACAATATATGGACATCATATAGGCTATAATTATAATCTGGCAAGCAGCTGAATTTTAAAAGAACGGTGCACGCCAAAACCAGGAGATAACGTGACTTTGTCTGGCCAGTGCACACCACACGGATTTTAAAAGTTTCCCATGTACATGCATATCTAGGGGTAGGTTCACAAGTGAGAGAGCCCAAAAAATGGGCAGATGCGGGCATGGTTTAGGCAGGGCAAGGGCAGGACATGGGCATTTTGGGACTTTAAAATAAGAAATTACCGTATTTTTCACTCCATAAGACGCACCTAACCATAAGACGCACATAGGATTCAGAGGGGGGAAATTAAAAAAAAAAATTTTGTGCTAAACCGGCTCTGTCCCCGGGCATCTGTGCGTCTTATGGAGCAAATTAGGGGAGTGCATAACATTCTTTTCTCCCTATTTTGTTTTCGGGTCTGGGGAGGGCCATTTCGCTCCACTCCCCAGATCAGAAAACATTTATCTTTCTCTTTCTGTGGGAACCCCCGCCAAACTCCACATCCCAACCCTTTAAATTAACAACCCCCACCCTCCTGACCCTCCCAAGACCTGCCAAATTAATTCTCTACAACCCCCCACCCTCCTGACACCCCCCAAGACCTGCCAAATTAATTTACTACAACCCCTCACCCTCCTGACCCCCCCAAGACCTGCCAAAAGTCCCTGGTGGTCCAGCGAGGGTCCAGGAGCGATCGCCTGCACTCGGGCCGTCAGCTGCCAGTAATCAAAATGGCACCGATGGCCCTTTGCCCTTACTATGTCACTGAGGCTGAGATCGCTCCTGGACCCCCGCTGGACCACCAGGGACTTTTGGCAGGTCTTGGGGGGGTCAGGAGGGTGGGGAGGGTTGTTAGATTTTTAGTTTGTTTTTTTTTAATATTCACTCCATAAGACCACAGACATTTTCCCCCCACTTTTGGGGGGGGGGGAAAAGTGCATCTTATGCAGCGAAAAATACGGTACTACTTACCTGATAATCTCCTTTTCTTTAGGACAGACAGATGAAGCTAGAACAGTGGGTTATGCACCTCTACCAGCAGGTGGAGATGGAGCAAAGCTGACATCACAGTATATAATATATACCCCTGCAGTGACATCAGCCTGCCAGTATTCTCTGGCTCCAGCAGATGGTGGGCATGCATCTCCATACTGGGGATTGCTTCAAGTTTTAGAAAAAAAATAGGAAATTTAAAATGCTCCACTCTCCTCTGGTGATACCAAATGGTCCCTCCCCCAGTTGAGAATTCTTGAGGTGATTTCCGTGGGCCCTCAGATGAGTGCCTTTGTCCGGTGGCTGGTTTTTTCTCAGCTGGCATGGACTTAGCTATTGAAACAGCTGAAACGCAGAGGGTTCAGGAAGCTGAATGTGGAGGTGACTGTATACGCCCTCTCCCCCCGCAGCTGGAGACTACGACTCTGTACTCAGCCGGGATGAGCTGTGCTCAAGTAAAGCTTAAAAAACCCCCCAAAAAAACAGAACAGAGAAGGAGGGTTTTTTTGTAAGGCTTCCATATTTCTCCGGTCTCCGTGCTCAGCGCACTGATCCAACATTGTTCCTGTCTCCGAGGGAGTTTAACGAACATGGGTAGCCTGGCAGGTTGAGCAGCCTTTTTTGGGCTAGGCCTCACTCTTAGGCTTTTAACATGAAATGTGTGATTACATATTTATGAGCACAAGCGCATGCTGGGGTCCTTGTCATGTAACTTTATTATTGCTATGGATGGCATGTAAGTAATAAAATAAAAATCTAGGCTATTCAGTGGGGCTTTAAGGGTCATGGCTAACAGGGGGAAAGGGAGACTATTAAACTAGGGGGGGGGGTGGGTTTGGAAGTCCTATCCCTTGCCTGGGCAAACTGGGAATGAACTGGTGAAACTGATAATGGTGTGGATGTGCGCCCCTTTTAAAATTCTCACTTATGTGGTGGAAGTGGGATTTGTACACACATGAGCGCATATAGGCACGTATGGTATAAAATGGCCATGCCGTTTGGCGCATATGTGTGTCCTTGTGCGCCTGTGCAGATGTTTAAAAAGTTACTGTCCGTGAATAGCTCCAAGTGTCTGGTAGTCTCGCTTTTACATTTGAATGCCCATATGTTTACCAGTTTTTAAATTTTTGGAATTGTGTTTCTGCTAGACAATCATGGTTTGTTTGTTTTTTCAAGGGTAATGACGTTTTCTTATTTTCTTAACCCTGTCTATTATAATCTATCTTGCGTATTGTTCAGCAGTAACATTTAATTATCTGTAATGCTGCTATCATCATTTCTTGGAACTGATTATTTAATCTAAAGTGGTTTAAAACCAGTAACTAAAGAGCTATGCTTTAAGTCCAGAGTACACTTTAGAAAACTGCAATATTCTTTGAATTAACATATAACATATATTGTGGAAAATATAATAAACCAAAAAATTGTATTTACCTGATTTAAGACTTCTGTGAGGTCATCATCATTCATTTTTATCTTTCCAAATGACCCAGTCTTAAATTCAATATTCTTAGTAGAACCTGCATGAAACATCAAATTGCCACTCTCCGAGGACATTCTAGGCCTTAGGTGTGAAACAAAGCAGAGAAAATAGCATTTCAGCAAGGACATACAAAAACAAATTAACGGATGTCATTCCCACTTGCACCTTAAAAGTCACATCTTCAACAGGGTTTCTGCGAATTAAAGGGAACACAGATCTGTACTTACTGTTCATTATAAATATTTCTTTTCTTCCTCCTTTGTTCATGCTTTTCAGGTTCACAGTTTAAGCTAGAAAGTATTAACAATATCCCCAAAACCCACGGAAGACAACTTAGACGCAGCATATTCCTTTCCATCTCTCTTGGGCTCTGCCGCAAGACAGTGAGAGAACTCTCTGGGGCTGTATCTTCGGTGGATGTACTTTGCCCCTTAAGATCTGCTGCATTCACACTTTCCTTCAGCTCTAGCCTGCGTCCGCACCTATCACTGCAAAATGCAAAGATGTGAGCCCAGTGCATATTTAGCATCCTTGCCCGCCATACTGGCATAAAGCGGATCTTCTTCGTCAGAGTGTGTAAGAATTTAGCACAAATAGCTTCCTATGCAACTAGCTAGCAAAATAATTTGTCTAGAGACCATCATACCCAAAGGTAAAATCCCCAGGATACTTAGCACTTCTTTATTTATTTTTATTTTTTTTTTATTTTTTAATTTTTATATACCGAGGTTCTTATAGAGACTACAAATCACTCCGGTTTACATATAACGATAAACTGCCCAACAGAGATAAGGGGCTTTACATAGAACAGTGGCACATATGGAACAATATAACTGGATGACAATTTAACATAATGATAATAAATAATATAGTATAGTTTAACATTGTAATTAATAAAATTATGTAATATAATCTGTATAATTTAACTATTTAACTTGGATATAGTGACATATTAACCATGCCAAATATAAATAATAAGATAAAATGAATTTTTGAACTTAGAAATTGTAGTCCAGTTGCAGAGGAAAATATAAATAATAAGATTAATTTTTAGAACTCAAAGATTGTTGTCCAGTTGCAGAGACCTGAAGGTAGGACTTGGTATGGTGACCATAATTAGGGGATACTTCTTATTAGGGAAGTCTTTATAATCATCAGTCTCAACATTTGTTTATATTTTGTGGCATATATTAGTGTGGTGAAGATATATGCTTTACTAAGCTGTTTTATATGTAATTTTTGGGAAAAAAAAAAAAAAGCAACAAATATATGGCCCAGAATATATGGTAAAGGTTGTAGTTGACTTTTTGTTTGGCCAGTGTTTGCCCATTGGCTTTCATACTCTTCTTAACCCTTTTATGCAGCCTGGCTGCCTACTAGCTTAAAGACAACTGTTGGTCACTGGGAAATAATTCACTACAATTCCTATTTTATAGTTAATCTGGAGTTAATTCCTACACCAGTTGTTCCAGTTAATGTTCTTTTCAGATATCAAGGCAGGTGTTACTGGTTATGCTTGTTAGAAAATGTCAACTGTGTCTGAGATGTTACAATTTAACCTGAGTAAAGTGACAGCTCTGGTGCTTGGATACTGGAAAGACAGACTGGTGAAACTCACAAGACCATCTGTATTAGTAGAAACTTAAAATTAGCATGACACTGTTTAATGTGGTTTTCAGGAGAGAATACTAGAGTAATTACTGTCAGACAATAAGAAGGAGGAATAGCCTTGTGGTTAGAGCAGGGTTCAAGTCCTGCTGTCGCTCCTTGTGACCTTGGGCAAGTCACTTTACCCTCCATTGCCTCAGGTACAAAACTTAGATTGTAAGCCCTCTGGGGATAGGGAAATACCTACAGTACCTGAATGTAAACCGATGTGATATCTCAGATCGAATGTAGGTATATAAAAATAAATAAATAAACAAACAATAGTTATAGGGCCCCAGTCATAATAATTCAGGTTAGACATGAGGAAGAACTTTCTAACTATAAAGGTAATTAAGGTCAGGAATAAGTTATCTGTGCAGGCAGTGGAATCTCCTTCATTAATGATTGATCAGAGGAAATTGCACTTAACATCTGTAAGAATAGTTTAGATGTCATGGATTTTCTCCAAAAGCAAACAAAATGACTAGATGTGTAGTATGGTTGTGAGCAATATACAATTCAGAGATAACTTTCAAAGCACTCTGCCCAGTCCCATATATACATGAATAAGGACATATAGAAATCTACTACAGTATTTTATAACCTGCATGTATCAGATATGTGCAAATGATAAAATATGCCTATATCTACCCTCTAACATACACTCGTATGTTTCCTTATGCATGAATATCTGCAAAGCATTGAAAGTTTTTCTTACCTATTTTAAAAACATGTGCACATATTTTTACTGCATGAAAAAAATTTACTTGCTTGTAGAAAACTCTCTTTCATGCGGAAGTCAGTATGTTTTAAAACATGCGAGTGTAATTGAAATCACCAATTGCTGAAACCTCCACCAGTTCACCCAGTCCTGCTCCAAGTCATTGAGACCTTCCCAGTTCTCCACTCTGAACTCCCACCCACCCAATAACAAACAATAGACAAGACTGATATCAATTGTGCATAATAATTACCAGGTGTAAAATTATGCAAATAAGTTGCCAAATGTGCATGCATAAGCTTCTTATAAAATAGCAACTTGCATGTGTTTCGCTTGGCCCCCTCCCTAGAGCAGCCATAGACCACCCCATTTTTCATGTTAAATGTGTGCACAAGACCAAATATAGGCGTGTATTTCTGATGTTTATAAAATAGCGTGTAGGTGAGTACAAGCTAATTACAAGAATATATGCTAAATTTACGCATATAAATGTTTTGAAAATGCACCCCTATGTACCACAGCATTTGTACTTGAGAACAGATGTTTAAGACTTTGCTGGACAAATCTGTGATTTAAATATTTCCCTCCACTCATTTTTAGCAGGATAAGTCATTACCTGACTAAAACTTATTTGGATAAAATAAAGAGGCATTCTGAGAGCGGGGCTTAAATCTGGCCAGATAGAAGTAAAGATCAGTACTGTCTGGTTAAGTTTAGCTGCTTAAGTATAATCATTCTAAAAGCAGGTCTAAAGATATCTGGGTACATATAACCAGATAACTTTTGTCTTAACTGGCTGTATTAAAACATAGGTGGTTAAGTGGAAGCAAAATTAAACTTAAAAAAAAAAAGTTTGTGGGCCTTCAACTCGATCCCCCTTTTAAAAACTCCAGCTTAGTTGGGCAAAACACTTGAACCCCCCCCCTCCCTAAAGCCCCCTCCAAAATGTTTTAGGAATGTTGCAGGCCTATTAGCCCAAGGAGCCTCCCCAATCCCCTCCCATTGGGCCTTGTCCCTAGCAAATAAATAAATATTGTCAGTGGACCACATCCTCAGTTCCACTCTACCACCTGCAAGCCAATAAGGAACCCTTCTTCTCACCTGGCACCCTCCAAAACATCCATGCCATCTGGAGCACAGTAGGATCCTAGAGCTCCTGCTGGCATCCAGCATTGATGGTAGCATAAGCAATGTTAAACATAATCTGAATGCTAAAATCCTACCGCCCTGCCAGAAGTGCAGGGGTTTTGGAAGGTGTGGAATGGAGCAGGAGAGTTCCTGGTAAGTTTGCAATGAGAGTGTGGGATTGAGGAGAGGATCCTCAGGCAACATCTATAGCCTTTTCTGATTTGGGGGGGGGGGGGGGCGGGATTGGCAGAGGGAGAGAAATAGGAAAGTTCCTTGGGCCAATAGGTCCACAATATTTGTAAAAGCATTTGGGGAATGGTCATGGGAGAGGCAGGGGGTTTGGGCACTTTGCCCACCTAAGTTAGAGATTTTCAGGGGGCTGGGAGATGAGTTGACTTGTATAACTTTTTTTTTTTTTTAAATTTTGTTGTCACTTAACTGGATGTATTTTAATATAGCTAGTTAAGACTAAAGTTATCTGGGAATACATTACTGGATAAGTTTCAAACTTAACTGGCTACTTTTAAACATAGGTGGTGAGGTTTGAAAGTCATTCAAGAACGTATACCTGGATAAATTTAAACAATCCCATCCAATATCCTGGGCAACTTATGCAGCTAACTTTAGCTAGCTAAGGGCTGGATTTATCAAAATGCAAAAATTATTGCAATCCTATTGGGTGGGGAGGGAGAGAGAGAGAGAGAGAGAGACCAGCCATAATGCCCTCACATTAGATAGGTATTTATATCTCTATGGGAAGCCCACCTAGTAACTCGAGGTGAGGTTTAGGAATTAGTGTAGGGGTTAGGGGCCACTTTGACATTAAAAGGGAGACGTACGAACAGCACAGATTTGAGGACCTTCAGATTGAGAAAACTCACCCAAAGATGAGATTTGTGCAATGTTCTCTCAACCTAGCTTAAGTAACACATCATTTAGGTTGAGAGAACATTGCATAAATCTCATCTTTGGCTGAGTTTCCTCACTCCGAGGCTCATCAAATCTTCACAAGAGTGCACTGTTCTGTTTTAACCCCTACACTAATACCTATTACCTAAACCTCACCTTGAGTTACTAGGTGGGTCTCCCATAGAGATATAAATACCTATCTAGTGTGAAAGCATTATGGCTAGGTTCTCTCTCTCTCTCTCTCTCTCTCTCTCACTCACACACACACACACACACACACACACACACACACACACACCCCATGTGTCATGGTGCTTTCGCAATTTGATAAATGACCCCCTAAGTTTTTCCCTTGCTGCTGTTCTGAATATTAGCTTTATTAGATGTATTGTGTTTGTATAATATTATGAGTAGTCATTAGTCAATGTGTGTGAGACCCAGCAAAGCATGTCAGTACTGCATGTGTCTTCTGATCTCCCTACAGTCCTGGGTATCCATGGCCATATAAATATGTGCTAGAGAAGACGAGAGGTAAATATGTGGAAAAGGAAGATTAGGATAGACATGTCATTGTTGCATTGGTCAATGTATACTGAATTTGTCTTCAAAAGACTAGTGCCACAATACCTACAAAGGATCAGCTTGTTCTCCAATGCTCTTGGAAGGAGATGTTCAATCTTGGGCTTTTATGAGAACCAGAGACGCTCAACATAGTCCCAGTGGGCTGTCTGCTCAGAAATTAGAAGACTACAAGGTAAGTAGGAGGAATGTGTGGAGTGTGTCACTGTTCAATATTTCTGCTTAATCTAACATGTTTGTTCAGTGCTCAACAAAGAAGGGATTAGAGAACAACCACAGACAGAAGGCCAAGGTACATATGGTAATGAGACAGATACTTTTCCATTTATCGACAAGAGATATAGTCGCCAATCAGCTAGTACTTGGTTGGCCTAGTTTATTTTAATTAAGGGAGATTGGCAACTATATGATATTTAAACTGGTAACATAATTGTTCTCATTCTACTAGCCACATGCTTACCTAGCAAGACACTCATCACCTCACTCTGCATGGCTCTCCTCCCATCCCTTGCTCATTGCTTTTGGAAACGCACTGGGACAAGCGATGGTAGCTGCAGCATCTGCGAGGACTAAATCTCTACCATACTCTGTGCCTTCAGTGGCTCCCATTACCCCTCATGTGTGCACTTCCTGTCTGGAAAGGAATCCTGTGTGGGAGGCAAGACCTGTGACTGCAGGGAGATTCAGTCCCTGTGCTCACTGCCTATTAGTTGCTGCTACTACTGCTCCCTGGACTCAAGATCATCCCTGACAGTTTCTCTGTGCTTAGGGAACAATGAGGCGAGGTGAAATGAAGGGGGTTGGGAAGGAAATGCAAGCCCATGGTGGCTGGGAAAATAAGGTTGCCAATCAGTTGGTATTTGGCCAGTTTTGATTAAGAAAGGCCAGTGGCAATATAAATGCTGCCAATCTACCTCCTCCCCTCCCCCAGAATTCAACTCATCCTCTCCTCGTCATCTCTGCCACTGCTATCCTCTTCCTGTGGACCTTTTCCTCTCAAGCAGGGAGCAGTCCTAGGCCTGATTGTGGCGGTGACGACAGTAGAGACAGGTTGAATGGATGCATGGTTTTGGGACAGAGGCAACGTGTGTTCTACTCCTAAGACCTGCCTTCTGTAGTAAGCCAGGAGGGCTTGGGACCAACAAAGGGCGCAGAAGCGGAACACACGGAGGCTCAGGCCCCTGCTCGTGTGCCTTCACAACATGTCACCGGGTTAGAAACTGTTGGAGTCATAAGGAACAGAATGTACGGGTAAATGACATTTTGTCTAAGGAAAGGAGATTTACCAGTGGAATAACTCAGGCATCATTCCTGGGTCCAGTTTTATTCAAAATTTTTATCAATGACAGAAGAGCTAAAAGAAAAGGAGTCTTCTTGCAGATGATAATAAGATTTGCAAAAGAGCAGGCACTCCATCTGTCATTGAAAATAAGAGGAGTGATCTGGGAAAAATGAGTCATAGGGGTATGCATGAAAAATTTGTTTTGCATGGATAATCAGTTCGGTTTCCTGTTGCATTTGCTTTGTATGGTCCATATAAGAAGCTCATTCATTTTCATTAAAGTCAATGCATCCTATTTTGACTCTGGGGTTTTCCAATCAAGTTTTATGAAAGTTGATGGCAGGCATCAGCAGCAGAAGCAACAGCATCCCAAGATGCCAAGAATGGCACCAAAAGATAGGCAAAGACCACTAACAGTGTTATCAACATAGCAAGACAGAGTGACATGTATGGCAGCAAGCACAATGGCATGATCACCCCAACGCATACAGAAAGGGTAGGGGCTTTTAGTGTTACAATCAATGCGAACTCTAGTGTAGACATACATAGATGATCAGCAAGTAGCTTTTGTTACAAACAGAGTACTTAGTACAAGAGTCACATACAGAATTAATACAGTGTCACTGACTCCTTTACACAGAGAAAGCTGCCCCCATCACTGGCCCCTGTGCACATACACTGCAAGAAGATATCACTATCGTCTCGCTGTGTTTCTTAAAGGCAGGTCTGACACACTGCCTGCCTGCAGTAGAAAAGGACTGGCTTACCCTGATATACAGTTATACTGTAACTGAGCGATATTACAGTTTTTATGCAGCTAATAGCACAGCTAGAACACACTGATAGTGACCAAGTGCACACCTTGATTTCTAATCTTTTCTTTAACTCTGAACTAATTTGAAGAGGCATCAAAATCTCAGCCCTATCTCTCTCTGATCCAACAGAATGACTGATAAATTGTTCCCTAGCTGCTCAATGCTCTTAGTTTTAGTGTCACCTAAAAATATGAAGTCAATCGATGCAGCTGTTTAAAAAGTGCTGAACCATGATTGGTCCTGCTCTTTACTTCTCCCATCCACTACTAGCACCAAGCTAGTTGGCTTTTCTCTACCCTACCCCCCTCCACCCCACAAACTTTAATAGAATCTGAACTGAATGAGCTGAAAAGGATTCAGAGTTTTGAGGATTTGCGCCCATTGAGTTTGGACAACTCATACAGAACATCAACTTCACTCAGTTCAAATTTCATATGTAGATCATCCAAATGCACAGCCCCATTGAAAATTGGTCAAAAGTTTGGCAGCTGGGGGTTTTTTTCTCTTTCCTTTTTTTTTTTTTTTTTCAACCTTCATCCCTCAATGGTCTCGGTTACCCACATCCTTCTCAGAAAGACTATCCTGGGTGGCACTAACTATTCATGCCAGCGCCAAGGTTAGAAAGACATCTTCTCCAAGTCATGCTATCAGTGCCTCTAGGTAGCTGAAGGCAATTGTGAAAGGCAACATAAACAGCAGTGGAAATGCAAAACAGGAGGAGAAAATGGATAACTGCTGCAATGAAAATATTGTTTTACATACTTACAATATATAAAAAGATCATGAGTTGTTTGAAAACATTTAATGCTTTCATTAACTGCCCCCTGAGACTAAGATCCATTACAATTAATTGAATGTAAGTGTGGGAGTAAGACCAGTAGATTGCTTAGATGCAGAAACAATTTTCATCTATTGTCAAATTCATTCTGCATCATGAAGAGCGTTCTACTGTTTATTAAAGCCTGTGATTGAAGTGGCTGTAAACTGCTGAATGAGAAGTGCAATATTAATAAACCTGAGCACTATCTTATAATTAACAAATTTATTTCAAGAAACTGTTAATTGTAGGTGTAAGAGCAATTACTGTGTTTCTGGTTTGCCACATAAAGGTTACCCTTTGTCGCCAATATAACAGGATATATCATAACTCTTAAAAAAAAAAAAAGCACACTGATACAAAAAAAAAGGTTCTCTAGAGATGGCATCATGAGGATTTTGAGCCAAAAATTCATATCCCAATATGAGTAATTTCTAAGAGAAAGGTTTTAGTTGGATTATCATCCTTGATCCCAATTTTATCTAGCTAAATCTAAAGTAAAACAAAATTGTAATTGCCTACTCAAATCCATTCTTTAACCTGGAGTTTTGTGGCTGAATAAAACAATTGTGGACCAAGATACAAAATGTCTCTGCCTTCAAAATTATCTAGATTGGGTTTTCCCCGTTTGGATTGTAAAGCTCATTTTATAAATTGCCTATTCTTTATTACATATACTATTATCGTTCTGAGGTCAGACTGCCCACTCAGATCCTCAGGCAGGACCAGTCTGTTAGGAGAGCTGATTTGTTCATTACTATTGTATAAATCCAGATTGAACTGGGACACTTAAAGGTATGTGAAATTTACTAAGACATTTAAATAAGTTTGCAACTTGCCAAATTTTCCATAAAACACACGTCTGCAAACTTATTTACTATGCAGATCACTGGTATAATTTGCAAATGAATCGTTCAAAACCAATGTTTTGCCATTGGTCTTCTTATTACAAAACTACCTCTGTGGAATGTGCAATAAATCATGGTGTTTTCACCGTGGATGTTTAGTAGCAAATTGTGGGTAAAATCTGCAGCAGAAAAGGCAAATATTTTTGCACCACTGTGGAAAAATGTGCCTATCCCCACTGAGTTTCTCACTCATTGGTATTAATAGTATGAAAGCCATTTAAACCCATGATTTGTTACAAAATGTGTTCCAATTTATTTGTTTTACATTTCTGTGCTGCCTTTCTAATTGCAGCTCAAGGCGCTTCACAACAGCAGTAAACAATACAATTGAAAATAATCAGTATAATATAATAAAAACAATTAAATGCAAAAATAAGAGAAGATATGTCTAACCCCAATAAATTATCTAAAAATAATCTTTGAAAGGAAGGGACAAATCAGATAAAAATAAATCTGGTGAGCAAAAAACCATAGACAGTTAAAGTAGAAACAAAGTCTCCTCATAAAAACATAGCACAACTCCGAGCTAAACAATAAAAGCTAGCCTTAAAAATGAAATCATGAAATCCATTCAGAATATAAATAGAATAGAATAGAATCTAAAACCCAAACAAAATACTCATAAGAGATACAAAAGCCTAGAATAAACATTAGTATAAAATCAATTTCTTAAAATGATACCCCAAAATAAACAACAGCACTATAGACACATTTTTGTAAACAGACTCCAATTAATACAAGCCAGGTGATAAAACCAAGGTATCATACCATTCATGAAAACAACAGACTGAGCGAGCATTCAAAAGTATCTCAATCAAAGAAAGCAAGATTAAACAGCTAGGTTTTTAATACTTTTCTAAACAGCAATAGACCAGAAGCAAAATGGACTTCTCTAGGTAGTTTAAAAAGGTATAAAAAGGCTCATTTTTGGGTTCCCACAAGCCTCATTTTCTTTGGCACTCGGACTCAAAAGTAAAGCCTCATTAGCGGACCTCAATGACTTCATAGGAATAGATCTCACTAACTTATTTGTAAGTATAAAGAAGTGGCTTTCTATTAAAATGTTTATATAATGAATAAAGTTTTCATATTTACAGAAGGAAACTGAAGGTCAAAACATGTCTATATAATTCAACTTCTCACTTCAGGCTTGAGGGAAGGTATGTGTTTTGTAGGTAAAGTTAGCCCCATCTTAATGTCACTAGGGATCGGGCTTTTTCAGTGGCAGGGCCCATTCTTTGTCAAGTCTCTTCCTGATGAAATCAGAATGGAGCCTTGTGCAAAAACCTTTAAGAAACCCTTTACTGAGCAATGAGTAAGACAGGGTATGTTTTCCTTATCTGATGGTTACATCTTTGAAACTTATGAATTATGTTTGCTGTGATGCATTTTATTAAATGTCTATTGTAAACTGTTTCAATATTTTTTGCGATGTTATGTGGTGTATATATAATTTTAATAAATAAACGAAACTAATAAGGTGACACTAAAATCTGAAAAAGAGTGGGCGTTCCTGAACAAGTAGAAAAATGAGGAGTGATCTAAACCAAGCCTACATGGATTAGAGTTTGGCTGCTACAATTTAAAATCAAAAAGTGCACTCTCATATTTGAGATGCAGATATGCAGGGGGTATGGGTACGAGGCGGAAATATTTTGACAAACATCAAACAGAAAAGAGATCTGGAGGCGATCTTATCTGATAGCTTTAAGGTTGCTAGACAATGTGATGATGGATGCTAGCATATACAGGAAAAGGCATAACCAGAAGAAAAACAAGAGGTAGTAATTTCTGTAATAACCATTGGTGAGACTGTATCATCTGAGGCAGTGTCCTCCTGTTCTGGAGGCTGAACGTCAAGAAGGATGTAGACAGGGTACAGGTAATCCAGAGAAGGCCAAATAAAATGGTGCAGAGTCACATTCAAAGCTCTAGAAAGTGAGTCAAAGATTTAAATGAGCAGTGGCGCAGGCTCGACTTGAGCCGCGTGCCATAACGAGGGGAGAGGTGCATGGTGGCGGGTCAGTGCGGGGGGGGGGGGGGGCGGCTTCGCAACAAAAGGGAGGAGCGAGCGGGGAACCACTGATGGGGAACCACTGACAGGCAGCCACTGACGGTTGCAGGGAACCTGCCAGACTGACCCGGCTGTTTGTAGCAGCAGGCTATGCGGCTCTTTCTGTTGGTCTATTCAGCAGGTCTTTCAGCACATGCTGTAATTTAAAAAAAATGAATATATATTATATTCTATGTTAGAGAATATTAGTGGTAAGCGCCCGGGGGGGATAGAGAGTGCTGTTGCATTTATTTTCATCAGGAGAGGTGAGAGAGGCCGGACTTAAACCCCCCCCCCCAAAAAAAAAAAAAAAATGACATACGTTGTTAGGCCAGTAGAGAGCGTCAGACAAAGAAGAGGCAGAGACCGCTCGGCTTGTTGGAGCGCACCCAACACCCAGTTGCGACAAGGTGGCAGGAAAGTGACTGCTCAAGGACAATGCCCGGGCTGTTCTCCTGATGCCGCGCCTAGGCAAATGTTTTGGTGGACCCTCCTCCTTCTCCCCTGCCCCTTCACGATTCGGGAGAGAGTGGGCCTGAGGCCAAGCGCCCCCCCCCCCCCCCCCCCTTACTCCTTCCTTCCTCAGGTGAGGAAGACTTTCCAGAGATTTCACCTGAATCCACCTGATTCAACACCACAACCTCAACCTCCATTTATTTATTTATTTATTTATTCAATCTTATATACCGGCTTTCAAGTTCATTTCAAGGCGGTTTACATTGATTGAAGTTGCAGTAGCAACCTTCAAACACATATATACTAAAAACAAAACATGGTACATGACTAAAATACATTAAAACCAAAAGCTAGCTGACTAAAAATATATTAAACTAAACCCTTTCAAATCCCAACAATTCTGCCACATCTTCCCAGGTACCCCCCTTCCCTCCACCCATCCATCTACCCTCCTCCCCTCCACCCACCCATCTCCCCTCCTTCCCTCTTAGACTCTCCTCTCCCTCCTCTCCTAGTGTCTCTGTACTACTATGGAAAACGGGGTCAACTATTCAGGCTAAAAGCCTGTTCGAATAGCCAGGTTTTTATCTGCTTCCTAAAGCTGTTAATGTCCTCCTCTGTCCGAATCTCAGCGGGTAAGGAATTCCACATTTTTGGCCCTGCTAAAGATAAGGACCTCTCTCTCACTGAACTAAGGTGAGCCAGCTTGGGCGATGGAATGGTCAACAAGGCCTGCCCAAGGGACCTCAAATTTCGTGATGGGACATGGATACGTAAGGAGGCATTCAGCCATTCCGAATTCGTGCCATATATTGCTTTATGTATTAAAGTTAGGCACTTGTATTGTATACGGAACTGAACCGGCAACCAATGTAAACCCATCAGAACTGGGGAAACATGATCAAATTTTTTTGTGTCAGATATTAGCCGTGCAGCGGCATTCTGCAACAATTGCAGCGGACGGATAGTCGATGAGGGCAAACCCAACCATAGGGCATTACAATAATCTAACTTGGGTAGAATTAATGCCTGGACTACAATCCGGAAATCATTTGAGTGCAATAGTGGTTTTAATCTCCTTAACACTCTTAATTTGTGAAAACCGTCTTTTAGGATAGCCTTCATTGTCATTTACACTATTGTTAACTATCTCTACTATCGTTAGCCATTATTAATTAATAACTGTTCTTTCTCTTCACCAAGTTCTAGTCACCCTGTTACATGTAACTGCCTTTTCCGCACCAATGTTCTAGTTTATGTTTATTATGCACTCCCGTTTTATGTGAACCAGCATGATGTGACTGCTGTCTCGAATGCCGGTATATAAAAATCCGAAATAAATAAATAAATAAATTTCCCTGAATGGTTCAGGGATGTTAACGGGTTTATCACCTGTTCCCACTGATGTTCTTCAGTTGCCGGTTGAGCCGGGTCAGGCAGGGGCGGGAGATGCGTACGTCAGCGGCCTAAGGTTACCCTTGGGTAGGGGCAAGAACAAGGCGAAATACCTTGCTAGCAGGACAAATACTAAAGGGTCTACCGATCCAGGGTATGGGAAACGGGCAATTCAGAGGGTACCTGGGGAGGTGTTCACTCAAACCGCAGGGCTCAGGCAAGAAGTGGTTCGCGCAGAGCAATTAATAGGAGTATAAAAGGGGCAGCGGGTTCGGTCAGGGGTGAGAATATGCGGCTGGGGGAGAGTGTTGTTCCATCGACTGGTTGGAAGCAGGGTGGCACGAGTAAGTTTGCAAAAGGGAAGGTGGGAGAAAAGCTAAGAGTAAGCTATGCGGATAGGGGAGAGGACAGGCCAGGCCAGTATGGGTTGGGCCCGGGGGGGATGGCCTTTTTGGGGGGGGAGTAGGATATGCTAGGGACGTGAGTTGGCCTGCGGTTGGGGAGGAAAAAGGTAGGCGGGAAGGCGACAGTGCATGGGGACTTTCAGGGAGGAGGGGCAGAAGAAGGTTGTAGTGGAATGGGTACGCGGGATCACTTGGGGTCCGGGTGCAGGGGCAGGTCTGCTGGCTTCTCTGCTGTTTCCACAGAGCCAGCGAGTGTCTCGTATCCAGGCACGTCTCGGCAGGAAGCTTGGAGAGAAAGGGCGATATCGTACACTGAAACATGGTTGGAGGAGAGAGGTTCACCAGCGAAGACCAGGGAACCAGTGACAGCAGGAGCGAGCGGTGTCGGCGCGGCAAAGGGTGAGCATGGGCGTTCAGAGGAACGCAGTAAGAAGAAAAAAGGAAGGAAAAAGAAAAGGGCGAGTTATTCTAGCTCAGATTCAGATAGCAGCTCAGAAGCTTCGTCTTCTACCTCATCTAGTGATTCGGAAGAGGATAGGAGGCCGAGGATAGGTGAGGGACCCAGACAGGACATGGCCCATCCAGCATTAGCATCACTCACTGAGTTTTGGGAGGACGTTCAGAGAAAAATGCGTAAACGCATTAGGAAACGAAAGTACATAAACATATTTAAATTATTGGATGGCAGGCGAGGTGAGGTGAGAAGAATGATAAGAAAAAAAAGCAAGAAAAAGGATAAAAGAGCTTCTGGACCTAAAGTGTCCAAGAATATTTTAAACCGGGTCAGAGGGTTCCTGCGGCTAGCCAGCGTAGTGGGTCACTTCGAACCTTATCAGTACGGGCCGTTGTTGGCGTACGCTGACAGTATCTTGGGAGCTTTCCGGGATTACGAAGGTCGGGCATGTCTCAACTACGACGAGCGGTTCAGGGACAAAATGGCGGGTAATAAGCATACGTCCTGGAGTACACAGGACATAAATTTATGGCTCACGCAAATGACTAACAAGAGCTCCAGCAGCCAAAAAGGGGTGGGAAGCAAAGGAGGCCAAGGTAGCGTAAACACAGGGACTAATTCCTTTCGAGGCATTGGAAGTACTCCGAAAAGGGGGATGGGGATCAGGGCAGCAGGGACTGGATCGGATGTATGCTGGCGCTTTAATAAGGCAACCTGCTTGTTCCCGACTGTAAATTCCAGCATGCCCTGTGCTGCAAGCAACGGCGCCCACCCAGCATCCAAGTGCTCTATGGGACAGAGCGGTATCCCAACAAGGGGGGGGGAGGGGTAAGCAGTGAAATTAGGTTGTCGAAAGCGGTGTCTCCTATGGTGTTTGAGGAATTGCGGGAAAGGTTAAAGGTATATCCAGACAAAAAAGCAGCTATGATGCTGTACATGGGTTTCAAGGAGGGGTTTCAAATTCCGTATACAGGTTCAGGGGCAGGGGGTAGTATTAGTAACACTAGGTCAGTAGTCAAGTTTAGAGAAATGGCCAGTAAAAAATTACAGGAGGAAATAAAATTAGGACATATAGGCAGGCCGTATAATGAGCCGCTGTTTAATAAAATGCATTTGTCCCCGCTGGCTGTTATACCAAAAAAGATTCCAGGAAAATATAGGTTAATACTGAACTTGTCTTATCCGAAAGGCAGGTCGGTGAACCATTTTATTCCCAGGTGTGAGTGCTCAGTGCAGTACACCTCTTTTGATTATGCATTGGAAATGGTCAGAAAGGCAGGGAAGTGTGCGATGCTAGCGAAGGCATACATAGAGTCAGCTTTCAGGTTACTGCCTATAAACCCAGAGAGTTTACCTTTACTATGATTTTCCTTTGAAGAGAAGTTTTTTGTGGATCGTTGCCTGCCCATGGGATTTGCTGTATCGTGCGCCTATTTTGAAACGTTCAGTACTTTTTTGCAATGGGAAACTGAATGTTGGACCCGATGCGGTAGCATGCTGCACTACTTGGATGATTTTCTTTTAAGAACATAAGAAAATGCCATACTGGGTCAGACCAAGGGTCCATCAAGCCCAGCATCCTGTTTCCAACAGTGGCCAATCCAGGCCAAAAGAACCTGGCAAGTACCCAAAAACTAAGTCTATTCCATGTTACCATTGCTAATGGCAGTGGCTATTCTCTAAGTGAACTTAATAGCAGGTAATGGACTTTTCATGGGAAGAGGTAATGGACTTTTCATGGGAAGAGGTCAGTCAGAGCAGTGCGGCAGGCAGTTAGAAGGTTTCATGGAGGTGACAAGTAGTTTAGGAGTCCCAATAGCGCAAGACAAAACTGAAGGGCCGTCTGCAAAGCTGACCTTTTTGAGTATAGAGTTGGACACGGAGGAAATGGTGTCCCGACTGCCGGGGGAAAAAGTGCAGAAGTTAAGGGACATAGTGCAGGAGGTTGGAAAGGCTAAGGTCATGCTGCGAAAAATGCAGTCATTGATTGGGGCATTGAACTTTGCGTGCAGGGTCATTCCGATGGGGAGGGCATTCATAAGAAGATTGTCAGCTGCTACGAGAGGTATAAGGGCCGCTCACCATTTTATAAGGATAACATGAAGGATTAAGGAAGAGCTAAAAGTGTGGGAGGGATTTTTGGAAAAGTTTAACGGGGTGTGTATGATACCGGAAGCAGAGATAACAAACCAGGAATTGAAATTGTTCTCTGCTGCAGGGGGGTCTTCGGGTTTTGGGGTATATTTGCAAGGGAGATGGTGCGCAGAGCAGTGGCCTGTGGACTGGGTGGCGGAAGGCGTGACCAAGAATATTACTTTCCTGAAGCTGTTTCCCATGGTAGTGGCATTAGCAATTTGGGGGGAAGAGTTTAGCAACAAGAGAGTTGTGCTGTGGTGCAATAACTTGGGAGTGGTACAGGTGATCGATTGCCTGTTGGCAAAGTGTCTGAATGTGTCAGCCTTATTGCAAGAGCTTGTGGGTATGTGTTTGAAGAGGAATGGGAATGTCAAAACAAGCCATGTCCCGGGGGAGAAAAATGTCATTGCTGATGCACTCTCTCGTTTTAAGTGGAAGGTCTTCAAATCCCTGGCCCCTGGAGCAAGTCTGAGCTGTGTCCAGAATACCTGTGGGAGCTGGGTCGGAATAAGAATGGAGATTGATTAGGCAGTTGGTGGCCCCGGCCACATGGACTGCATATGTGGCGGGAGGTGCAGTAGTGACTCGGTTTCTGCAAACGATGGGATGGAGAGGAGGGCCGGTTAGTGACGAGTTAATGGTGCAGTTTATATTAGGGGCAAAGGATGACGGCTATTCCTTGTCAGCGGTGAAGTCTCAAATTGCAGGTTTTGCTTTCTTCCAAAAAAATCAGAGGATGGAGGAATCCTGCCTTGAGTTTTCGGGTAAATAGGATATTAGGGGTTTGGAAGAGGGAGAAGGAGACAAGAGGCGATTAGGTATGGGGACCTAATTGAGATTGCGCAAGAATTGGTAAGGGTGTCCTGGTCGACATATGAGGTATTATTATTTAGGGTGGCCTTTGCATTGGCATTCTTCAGAGCAATGAGGATTAGCGAGTTGGTGGCAAGTTCCAAGATGAAGGCATCCAAGGCTGGGCTGTTGACGGAGCATGTGCGGGTGCAAGATGACAGAGTAACAGTTTATATCAAGAAGTCAAAGATGGATCAAAGGGGTAAGGGGCAATTGATTAGTCTGGTGGAGACGGACAACATCTTGGTGATCCCAGTGCAAAATATCCGTGAGTACAAGAGAATACGCCCTCAGGTGGCAGGACCCTTCTTAGTTCACAAAGAAAATGCTCTGCTCATGAGATTTCAATTTTCCAGGGTGTTAAAAATTGTAATTGGAACAATGACTTGGGATGTGAAATGCTATAGTTCACATTCCATCCGGATTGGGGCGGCAATTACAGTGGCAGAAAGTGGTATGGATGAGACGGCAATTAAGGCGATCGGTAGATGTAAATCAAACGCATACAAAGGTTACGTACGAAAATGAATAAGGAGGCAATAGGAGTATGAATATTAATATGAGGTTTCTTCTTTTACAGAGCAAAACGGGGTTATTAGCCATAAGGAGTGTGCTTGGGTCGTGGGCCACTCTTTCATTCATTGGGCACATTGGCAGGCTGAGAGACGGCCATACGGGGAACATCTGCAGTTGGAGAAGTGGAATTTGAGGATATGCTGGTTTGGGAATAGGGGCATGCGCTGGTCTGACTTATCCTTTTTGCAAGAGCAAGTGGACGCTTATGGTGTTCCAAAAATATTATTGGTGCATTTGGGGGGCAATGATATAGGGAAGGGCTTATGTAGAGAGTTAGTGGCATGCGTGATTAAGTGGCCGGGCATTAAAGTGGGGTGGTCGAACGTAATTGTTCGCCTGAAATTTAAGGAGTCGTTGTTGTGGAAAAGAGGGGTGAAGAAACTGAATCGGCAGCCAGGTAGATGGGTGGTAGGGCAAGGGGGGGTTTTGGGTCAGGCATGAATGGTCCTGGGAAGTGTTGGAAGGGTTTTTCCAGGGGGACGGAGTGCATCTCTCCGATGTGGGAATTGATCTCTTCAATAACGCCTTGCAAGAGGGATTGGAAGCAGCCATGGGAAGTGTATAAGGGGCTGCAGTGGGGGAACAAGGACGTTGGGGCTTCCTTGTTGGTGGCGGAAAACCCAAGCCCAAGTTGAATGTTGCAAATAAATGCCTGAGTAAAGGATAAAAAAAAGGGGGGGGGGCGAGTCTCGTGCAGTTGGGGGGGCTGCTGCACGAGATGGCCAAAAGAGCTAGGAGGCTAAAGCTCAAAGGCCATGGCTTACCCTCGCTGGGACGAGGCGGGGTAAGAAAACAGGGGGGGGGGGGGGAACGGGACACGGATACCTTACCACTGGGATGTGGTGGTGGAGGTGGAAAGGACAAGGAGAGGATGGGGCTTTGGTTGGCATGTTGCCATTGCAAGTTGTAATTGTTTCAGGGCTTGGGTATGTAAAATAAACTGCAGCCTTTTATAATACCAAAACTGTGTCTTGTGTTATTGGGGGACATGAGGGAGCCAAGCACAGATCTCAACTCCTCTCGTTAATGTTTATGTCTTGAAGGAGAGAAGGAATAGGACAGACCCATTCAAAAACTTCAAAGGTATTATTAATTCACAAGAGGTAAACATTAGAGATGTGAATCGGAGCAGGAATCGGTTCCGATTCACATCGGGTTTTTTTTTCGTTCGGTCCCATTGCTTTTTTTTTTTTTTTTTTTTTTTTAAATCGGCTGCGCCCGAGCCGATAAACAAAAAATCCACCCCGACCCTTTAAAACCGCCCCCTTAGCTTCCCCCACCCTCCCGATCCCCCCCAAAATGTTTTAAGATTACCTGGTGGTCCAGTGGTGGTCCCGGGAGCGATCTCCCGCTCTCGGGCTGTCGGCTGCCACTAATAAAAATGGAGCCGATGGCCCTTTGCCCTTACCATGTGACAGGGTATCCGTGCCATTGGCTGGCCCCTGTCACATGGTAGGAGCACTGGATGGCCGGCGCCAAAGATATGCAGTGAACACCTCCCTTCCCAAAATTGAAAAAGTAAACTAATAGCTAAGTACAGTGTTTGGTACATGCTAATTATAAATAATAAAAACAAGCAAAAGGGCAAAAAAAGTAGAACTGTATCATTTGTCAATTACTACATGTATAGTTTGGAAAGATTCACATTGCAGATACATCATTTAGAGGGAGATTTTCTGAGTTTTAGTCAGAATTTACAGACATACATAATTCCGCATCAGTGGATTTTCAGTTGCCTGCGAGTACAATGCGCATTTTTTTAACCAAATTAAACAAAGGTATTTTGGGGCATGTTGGAAACTATGTGCATCCATTTACTGTATCAATAATATATACACATAAGGGTAGATTTTAATAGCTGTGCGTGCACGTCCATGTGCGCACGCTTCCCGGAGTACATGTGCACAAGGGGGGGGGGGGGGGGGAGGGAGGATTTTTGCATACCTCGCACTGCAAAGCATTTTGGCCTTCCCCAGTTCCCTCCCGGTCCACTCCAATTAAGGAGCGAACTGGGAGGGAACTTCTCTACCCCCTACCCTAACCTCCCTTCCCCTTCTCCTCTCCTCCCCAACCTCTCAATCTAAATTTTTTTTTTTTTTTACTTTTGTTCAACTTAGTTCAGCTCCCGATAGGCCTGGCCACGCACGTAAAGCCCGGAATTTACGCGCACTGGGCATTTAAAATCTACCCAATAATAGGCAATTTATTCTTTAGCAAGTACCTACAATTACCCACTTCCAAGACTTCTGTTATCGACAGGTGTAAAAAGTCATGGTTCAAATAATTTCCCTTCTTGTAGATATGTAAATATACTTCTTCCAGTTCAAAGCACACTAAGACCATGATACACACTGCACAATCTGAGACTCTTGCAAACCAAAGTGGATGCAATCCTGTTTCCATTCTATTATTCTCTTTTTTTTTTTTAAATAATATCTTTATTGAGATTTACAATTCCATACAAACATTTTCAAAACAAAGTTAAACACAGAAAGATCTTTTATCTCCCCTCACCACATTCTATTCTTTAAATTTAAAATATTTTTCAAACAAGTTATCACAAAATGATCAAAATACTTCAGAATGAAAGCTTGGGTGAAAGATTTAGTTCTATTATTTGCAGTTTGTGAAACCTCTTAAGCAAGGTTTTGTTAATTTTCATGCTCTCCAAAATATTGGAAAGAATTATATAAAAAAGAATCAAATATCTGCCTGCTTGTAGGCAGAATTATTCTCCAAAAAAATGGGGATGAAAAGCCACCAAAATAGGCTGCCGCGCCATTTCAAAAGTGCCCCTTACATCCTTCCAGCAGGTCTAGAGCAACACAGGCAGAGACAGGGAAAAATAACTGAAGCAGCTGGTGAAGAGTGGCACTAAACAGGACCTTCAAAGCCCCTTTGCCCCACATCTTTAAAGCCACATACTCACACATACAAACCCTACACCCACATATGCCTAAATACACGCCCTTTGACAATCACCTGCCACTCATATCCCCCTCACATACCTCCATCTATCCATCCCTCCAAACGAATACACATCCCCACACACATACCTATACTCTCATGCCCCAACACATATCCATTCACTCAAACCCATATGCAACACCCCACCTATACTCCTAACAAACGCACATATCCTCACACCTCTGCCAACATCCCTGCACATACACCCACTGCTCACACGTTCCCACATAAGCCCACTACTAATACACAGACTCCTTCCACACACAGCCTTACCGTCAAACACCCTTCACTCCCCTGCCAGGCATACACACAGCCCAACATAGTTACCCATTTGTTCTCCCTACTCCCGCCACCCTTCTGTACTCCCACACCAACACACAATCCAAAATAAACACAACCACATACATCCCACCCACTCACATCCTACATACAACTACACCCACTCCCAGAAGCATCCATAAATCACATATGGGGGGGGGGAATTAATTTTCAAAAGGAATTACATGTGTAAGTGCACTTTAAGGGCCATATTTTAAAAAGCATTTACACGCTTAAAATTGGGTTTTATACATGAAAATGTAGTTTACCTGTATAAGTGGACTTTTGAAAATTGATGTAATATATGCCATTGAATTGTCCATGGGATTTACCCATATAAGTATACTTTAAAAGGTGAATTTTAAAAGCCTGGCATGCAACAAATTCAGATGTGCGCACATGTAGGACACGTGTGCATCTCCTGATGAGAGAATCTCTCACTCACATTCAAAAAGGGGGCATGGATTGGGTAGGGCATGACTACCTTACACCGTGGAAAGACTTTTATTAGAATTGCCCGACTCAAAATACAAGCTGAGTTTCGCCAAAAGGCTGCATCAGGGGCTTTATGCTGTAACCGTATACTCACAGCTACATATATCAGTATATCAATCTGACCATTAGTTGTTGCAACTAAGTTGCAGTGCAAGTCTTTGTGAGATGTTTCATTGACTGACAAAGCTTTACTGCAACAGCTAATGTTCAGATTGATATACTGATATATGTAGCTGTGAGTATACGGTTACAGCATAAAGCCCCTGATGCAGCCTTTTGGCGAAACTCAGCTTGTATTTTGAGTCGGGCAATTCTAATAAAAGTCTTTCCACGGTGTAAGGTAGTCCCCTATGTTTTTTTGCCTTGGCTACGTGGGACCACCTTCCGGTTTGTTTCATTGGGTAGGGCATGGGCATTCCTGAGCGGGGCCAAGAGATGAGCACTCAAGTACTTAATGTGCCTGGGCGCGCACCCAGGTCTAGTGCTGCGTAACCTCACTTCTGCTATGCAGGTGTAAGTAAAAAAAAACTCAACAAATCAAAACAGCCATCCCTGAAGGGTTTAAAGGCTCTAGGGTAACTTGTTGGGAGTGCAGGCTATTAAACCAGGGGGGTTTGAAGGACCTAGCTCTACACTGTGCGAACTGGTGGATGAACTGCTGAAACTGGTCATGGCGTGGACGCGCACCTGTTATAAAATTCCTCCACTTGCTGCGTGACTCATGCCCGGATGTGCACGGCTGTGGGCGCCCAGTTGCAGAATAGGGCACGCACATAGGAGCGCCTAGGCTATTTTGTAACATACATGCATATGTGCGTGTATGTTATAAAACTGCCACGTCCCTGGGCACGAGTTGATGCGCACCCCCCTGAAAGTTACTATCTCTGCACATAAATGGCCTTTTTCAAATTTCTACAATAGTATGTTACATTTAAATGTGTAACTCCTTTTAAAATTACTTCCTAAGGGGGTAATTTTCAAAAGGATTTACCTATGTAAAGTGCACTTATGTGGGTAAATCCTATAGACAATTCAATGGCATATGTTGTAGCAATTTTCAAAAGCCCACTTACATGGGTAAAGTATTATATGCTTTAGTTTTATAAATAACGGTTGTCTTTGATAGGTTCCTGTCATTTCCTTACTAAGTTTTAATTTCATTTGTATCCCAGTTTAGCCCCCTCCTGTTCATTGTAAATTCCTACTGTTGTTATACTGTAAACCGATATGATGTTGCCACGAATATCGGCATAGAAAAGTTTATAAATAAATAAATAAAATAAATAAATGCTTTTGAAAATCAAGCCCAAAGTGCGTAAATGGGCTTTTGAAAATTGCTACAAAATTACGTCCATGAAACTTATTAGATCACTTTCTGTTTTTACAAATAATAATGTTGGGGAAGAGTAATCAACTTCTAAAAACTTAACAGAAGATATTTATTAGTACAAATAGTAAACAAAAGTTCATTTTCCAATTTCACCAAAAACTATAATACCAAAATACACACAAAATGGGGCGGATTTTCAGAGCCCTGCTCGCCTAAATCCGCCCAAAACCGGGCAGATTTAGGCGAGCAGGGCCCTGCGCGCCGGGAAGCCTATTTTACATAGGCCTACCGGCGCGCGCAGAGCCCCTGGACTCGCGTAAGTCCCGGGGTTCTCCGAGGGGGGCGTGTCGGGGGCGGGCCCGGTCATCGCGGCGTTTAGGGGGCGTGTCGGCAGCGTTTTGGGGGCGGGTACAGGGGCATGGCTACGGCCCGGGGCGGTCCGTGGGCGTGGCCGCGCCCTCCGTACCCGCCCCCAGGTCGCGTCCCGGCGCACAACAAGCCCGCTGGCGCGCAGGGATTTACTTCTCCCTCCGGGAGGCGTAAATCCCCGGAGAAAGGTAAAGGGGGGGTGTAGACAGGGCCAGGCGGGTGGGTTAGGTAGAGGAAGGGAGGGGAAGGTGAGGGGAGGGCGTTAGAGGATTCCCTCCGAGGCCGCTCCGATTTCGGAGCGGCCTCGGAGGGAACGGGGGTAGGCTGCGCGGCTCGGCGCGCGCCGGCTATACAAAATTGATAGCCTTGCGCGCGCCGATCCCGGATTTTAGCGGATACGCGCGGCTCCGCGCGTATCTACTAAAATCCAGCGTACTTTTGTTGGCACCTGGAGCGCCAACAAAAGTACGCCTATTCGCGGTATTTGAAAATCTACCCCAATATATTTTGCGTCTTAAGAATGAAGCAAAGTAGCATTTATCTGGCTCTTAAATATACAATAAAGTCTGTATCTTGATAGTAAAATAATGTACAGAATGATTCATAATTATAAATTAAGTTTCTTTAAGACTTTACATATTCAGACATTTCAGACTACTTCATTGTTACCCTCGGATATGTTTTCAGTAAAGTTTTATTTATTATTTATTTATTTAAAAGGGTTTATAAACCACTTTTATAACTAGATTGGTTGGTCAAAACAGTTTACATGTAAAAATATTCAGCGTTTAAAACTGAAACATAAAACACAACAATAAAAGTGTTGAGATAAACTAAATTCTAAAAAAAGCTGAGGGGGATGAAGGAGGAGGATTGGTGATCAGCGAATATCGTTGAGATGAGATCTACTGTAAACTAGGGAGGGAGCTGAAGGCTGTGGAGAATAAGAAGGTATTTAAGTTGATGTGTGATACTATTTGCCTTAACTGGTTGGGTAATGAATTCCAGAGTGAGGGACCTGCAACAGAGAATGTGCATCGTCACGTGATGTCTAATCTGGCAAGACGGCTGGATGGTACTTCAAGGAGATTTTTGTATAGTTATCTGCGAGGTTCTGAAACCAAGATAACTGTTATGTATAACCTGCTTTTTGGATCAATTATAATTTAAAATGGTTCTGTGAACCCTAAAGGCTAAAGGATGGAAGTGAAGGAAAGAGCGCATGCAGTAACTTGCTGGTGCGGTGGTTTTTACCCTTAACCAATAAGCTTTGATACTGTTAATGCAACTCCATCATTGCTCTCTGCTTCAATGGCAGGGGGAGAAGGGGAAATGGATTCGTTCAGCAATCGAGGGCCCCGACTTTTACAGTCTGGGGGATACAAGTATGGGGGTAACTTGCTGATGCGGCAGTTAATACCCTTAAACAACAAGACTTTTACTGTGATGCAACTCAAACACTGCTCTCTGCTTCTCCAGCAAGGCATAACAGGGAACTGGATTCAACAGCAATCAACAAGGACTAGTGTAGGAAACTGATAAGCATTGGGGGGGGGGGGGGGGGGTGTGTGACAAGGAACTGGATTCAAATAGCAACCAACGAGGGCCCTAACTTTTATAGTCTGGGAAACATATAAGCATGGGGTAACCTACACGGCACAGGCCTACTGGGCAGACTGGATGCACCATTTGGCCCTTTTTCTGCCGTCATTTCTATGTTACTATAAAATGGTACATTAAAATATCCCAGTAATTTAACAGAATTATTACATAAATAATATCCTGCCCACAAAGAATAATTCTTACAGCAACTGGAAGTACAATAGGAACATTTTTATTAATTAAGCCATTTACTGAAATGACTCCCTTGCTCCCTAGGTTTCCTTCTGTGGTACAGCCTTTTCTGGCTAGAGGGATTTGAAATATTAAACAGTGACCCACATCATCAATCCATCAGCTGAGCAGAACAGTGATGAGCTTTGCTACAATATGAACATTAAGGCTGTTTCCAAGCAGTCGGTAGCGCTGTTTCACTGTTGTCTTATCAGGAAAGCCTGAAAGAGAGCAGACCAAACAGAAAATTATCACACACTTAGCATATGACTTCAGGCTATATTTTTTACCAGCCAGCAGTAGCAATATATTCCTGGAGCGCTGCCTGATAGTATTGTTAGAGATGCAGAACGTGAAGCATTAAGGCTAGCACTGAAGATTAATAGTTTAAGAGCAGGAGGTATAAGGGATCACTAAATGATGTAGTCAGGTACGGCAATTCTGGGGTGTCAGCGAAATGGGATTGTTTTTGTCATAACATACTTCAAATTCTTTATTGCTCCACATGTTTTGTAGCCAACTCTAACTACAACTAGGCCAATAAATGTCTTTGCAGGAAAACAAATACCGGTAACTATGAATTCAATATAAAAAGAACTATGGTGATTGTACTTCACAGCACACAAGCATGGTCTGGTCAGATAACAGTAATGGGCCTCAACCATTTCTGTTCATTATTTTCCTAAATATGTTTTATCCTGTGATGCACTGATAGTCTAGTATCCTTCTGTGTTTTGACCTTCAAAGAAAGTCATATACTCAGAATTACAAAGAACAGACAGTCATATCCACCATCTGCCATTATGACATTTTTTTTTTTTAATTCCTTAAGCAGCTCCCTTGCAATTTCCCTGAACCACCGAGGGCAGTCAGTGTTCAGGAAAGTGTCAACCTAACTTGCATGGAATAGAATCAGACTGTTCATGTAGTATGGGGGATATTATTCCTGACATCACAGCTAATACAGACCAATTAGATCCACTGGGTAGGATGTAACTTGGGACTGGGTAGCACACATGGCTTCCTGCTGTGGGTCATTGAAATTACAGAGGAACAGGTGAAATAATTTAAAAATTGATGACTACAATTTGACGGTATGTCAATGCATGGTTTACTTTCAAAATACTTCTCTAGGCAGAATAGATGCCATTCTTTTCAAGCACAGGACTCAAGATTTGAACATACACACACACACATATTAGTCAAAATTAGTTGCCATACCAAGACATGCTCAGAGCAATATACAAATCATACAATGAGCACACAAGCAACAAATAAATCATAAGTGAAAGATAAGTCAAATTACATTTATAGCAGATATAATCTGTTAGACCCATTGATCCTCCCAACTGCAATAGTGCAAACCCCTCTTGAACTCCCACCTTGAATTGATCCTAATTCTCTCATCACTAATGATTTTCTGTTTTTGTCCAACACCTTGGAGCAGAGTCCAGGCAGCACTGTCAAATTTGGACCAAAATTCACAACATTTTTTTATACTGTAATAAAGATTTTCTAAGGGATAAATGTGATCACCTGAAATTACAGCCAATAATGTATGTTCTTTCTATGACTGGGTGATATTTTAAAAATCCCTATTAATGTTTGTTATCCTACCTCCCTTCTAAAAATTGTATGCACCCTGAAAGTCATTATTTGTAAGAATGAGCTTCAGAGGTGGCTGAATCTACGTTTTCCAACACTAAGTCTGAGTTAATTTTTCCCTCATAAAATGTATACTTGACATTTATCTTCCTGTCTAACGGTGACATACTGTGTATTTTATATAGAACATATGTTGATGGTTTTCCTTATAAACAGAACAAATGAGTATTTATAGATAATGTCCATCTAATACAAAAGCTGCAAAATAGCAACCTCTATGATACCTTAGAGAACAAAAATCCAGCTACTAGTACTTATAAAACGTTTGGCAACAAAGAGTTGAGAAAGCATAAACTAATCAGGATTTTTCTCCATACGTACTAAATTCTGGTGGGAACCCATGGAGCTTGGCTATCTCTCTAGGACTGAAGTATCGCAGCTGTAGTGTTGACAGCCTTCTAAGTTTCTCTTCTTCTGATAATGTCTCCAGTGACTTAAATACGGACTCCATCTGTACAAAAAAGTCATGCATGATAGATGTTATTACATAGAAATAAAGTCTTAAGAAAAAGTCTTGAGGAAAATTATAGTTATATTAACATGTGCTACATGAGCAGAGGAGACAAAGATATATCTCAGCACATGAGTTTTTCAAAAAGGTTAATGAGAACTCCACAAAAGAATGCAATATATTTCTTTTCTTTTAAGAAGATTAGTGCATATACTCCAGACTGATAAATATACTCCTTAGTCTATGTATGTAGCTAAAGTTATCAAACTATCCCCTGGATTCATCATTCTGCTATAAATATACTGGAATGATGAGCCGAGGGGGGGAAAAAAGGGGTAGGGGGCGATATTGAGCAGCCGGCCACATCGCTGCTGGGTGTTTTCGCCTACCTCGGTTGCGGCCACGTTCCACACTATTGCCCCCGTAGCGCCAATGGAAAAGGTATAGGTATTTCTGGCACTACTGTTGGCGATAATGTCTGAAACATTATCGCCTGCAGCGCTACCGGCCCCTCATTTTCCTAAACCCCACCCAAACCCTGCCCAAACTCCTCCCCTTTCCCTCATTTCAATTTTCAATTCGCGATGTGGTTGCTATAGGGTACATTAGGGCATTATTGCACATGGTAACGCCCTAACACATGATAATGGCCCATCGCGATTTGAAGAAGGACCCTGTCAGTCACAGAGTGACGTGCGTTATTTATCATGGCTACCACTCTTTCCTAATTTATTAATATTGCATGTTTCTGCACTACCCAGTTTGATAAATATGCCCCTAAAACAGTCATAGTCCAGAATAATGGCCCCAAAAAGGGATAATGGTATGACTCTACCGAATGCTCACAAAACAGCCTTCACCACTTATATCATGCTATATCTAGGGAGGGTAATCGAACAATAGCCCGCATAGAGGAGAAGTACATTGTACATGCAGACTTTATGAAGAATATTCAAAGTGAATTTATGCACCTAAGTTCACTTTAAACATTCTCATGGTACTAAAATAAAAAAGGACTTAAACATTTGGTTTAACTTTAGTCTCAAACCCACAAATTTTAAAAGATCAATACTGGATCAATTGCTGCATCTTTTTTTATGGTATGTCATACCAGTTACTATGAACTGTACAGACCTTTCTTTTTTCGATCAAGATTTCTTTTCTTTTTTTTTTATATCTTGCTCATTTTGATATTGTGTACCCTCCCATGGAAGCAGAACAATGTGTAGTAAGTGACAATATAATGTGTACAAAGACAATTGTAGAGAATGACATTCATGATCATCAGCTGTCATAATCAATGGTACATGCTGATAAAACCAAAACAGGCTGAATATCTCACCATAATCTAAGCTAAAACCTCCAGCTTTTGTTCTGTGGTTGTGCGCTCTGATCCCCAGCAGTAATAACAATATTACTATTTTCAAAAAATGCTCACTGGCCTCTCTGGAGCAGGACCCTCTCATCCCCCTCCCCCCAAAAAAAATCATTCAGCTCAAGCCTGAGCTCAAACAGCAAGCACCAATTTGCAGAAGCAATAGAAGATTACTGCTCAATCTTTTGGAGCTGACACAAAAGTAGGCAATATGTCACTGAAACACAGGACACCAAAAGCGCAGTCAGAAATAAGAGAAGCAGAGGTGAGAAGAAAGAGAAAAAGGAGCAAGAGGAGGATCATGGGGCAGAGGAGAGACAGAAGGGGAGAGGAGAAAATGGAGAGATATAAATCAGAGGAGAAAGAAATAGAAAGCCACTGAAGAGAGAGAGGAAAAAGAACCCAAAGAGTGGTGAAAAAGCATCTGCTAGAGGAAAGCAAAATGAAAGGTAGTTGAAGGGAGAAGAATAAGAATGACAGAGTGATGAAGAGAAAGTGAGATAGGGCAGGAATAAAGAAAGGAAAAAAAGACAAGACAGAAGAGAAGGAGGAGAAAACAAAACAGACCAGGTTCTGGAAGAGAAGTCGTCTGAAATATGCACATTTTAGAAAAATAAGAGAGACAAAAGTATGAATGCGCTCAATAGAGACAGTCAAGACAAAGAAAGGGTGATAATCTAAAGAATAATATTGTAATTGAGACCTCAACATCTTTTGCAGACTGCAGCACAGATCCTGTTCCTTCCACATAGTGTCCATACCTGGAAAAAATAGATTTCGTCAACAATAATGCTCATGGCAACAAAATCTAGCCAACTAAATCATGGAACTTTTTCTCCACAATTCATGGCCATCTTTCTAAATTTTACACGTGTTGATGCTACTGGGAAATCATAAAGGATAATATCAAATCAAGTCTATATTATTCAGCAATAATACTTAGAGCACCCAGTTCATTTGACCAAACGTAATGCTATTCTAGGAGTCCTGCTTATTATTAGAAGATTAAACAAAGACTACATGCTTTCTTTTCACTAGGAACAGAACTCCCCTGGAGCAAGAGTGTTAATACATAAAGTCAAGAGTAGAAACAGACCAAACTAATTCAAGATATCAAGCTTATAAATGCTATTTAGACATTCTGAATAAATGGTTCCATAAAGATTTTACATCTCGCTAGTAACTAGCTTTAAGCTTTTATTGGGCAAACTGTGATGAAGGCACAATCAATCTTTGTTCATCTTACTTGCTGCCAACTCATCAGCATCTCCCATGATATTTTTTTTTAAACCTGAGGCCATTCATTCTGCAAAAGTCTATTCTTAAATTTGGAACCATGCTTCACAGATGGAAAATATGATACACCTTAACCCAGTAAATACTGAACATGTTGCAAAAATATATGGAAGAAAATCAATATAGAAGCAATAAAAAGGGAGGTCACTCGAGAATATGAAACAGAAAAATAAAATGAAAAAATTGTTTTCACAGAAAAAAAAAAAATATAACTGACCTCTTGCCTGAACAGTTTCGCCTTCAAAGCAAATTAGGGTTTTCAAAGAAATGGCAAGTACTGAGTTATACCAGTTAGCTGGGCACCTGCTTCTTTTAATGATTTGTTCCATGGGTGGACTCAAAAAATAATGTCCCATGCCACCCTTCTTAAGGGACAGATATCTGTGGACAGTCACTCTACATCAGCATTGACATTCTGCATCTCGCAGTAAAGTTAGCTTATTTGCTGTATATATATAGTACTGCTTACAGCTTACAAAATGTAGTCATTTTACAAAGAATGCTTTCTGTAAGTCATTCTAAATTACAGATATAATCGTACCACATTCGATCATAAAGCATACTAATGCAATCAGGAGTTTGCTACAATAACAAACAATTTCTTTTGATTTAAAACGTGTTTACTTTAAAAGAAAAAGACATCTTAAAGGAACTGGATGGCAAAATGACATAGGAGCTTTCATCCAATGTAATCAATTCAAATCAGAATTAGGTCAATGTGGTTGCTTTTCGTTTCCATATGTAAATCACAGGGAATGTGTCCGTATACAGCCACGACTGGCACTAATGCCAGGGGAAAATAAAGATACCCATACTTTGGCTCTGGTATTTGAGGAACTTTGGTTACAGAAATGATAGCTGGATATTGTTTTTAACTTGAGCTAATATATATTAAACTAATACATATTATTACTTGTTTACAATACCTTCTAGTTAATAGTTTGTCCTTTCATCCCTACAATCTATTTTCATTGCCTCGATCCACCAACACCAAAAAATGTCTTCACACACGAGGTAGATTTTAAAAGCCTTGCACACGCAAAATGTTTATATATTTTAAAGATCTTATGTTTTAATACATTGTCTAAAAAGTTAACGTGGCTCATTTTTGTAAAGCCAACGCCCTCCTTAACGTCAACCCAATTCGCCTGCTTTTGGAGAAAATCTCCGCACTTATCTTGTTAAATTGCAGGACAAAGACATCACTAGTCTCATTTGATCTGTTTCTGCAAAACATTTTTCACAGAAGCAGATCAAATGAGACTAGTGATGGCTTTGTCCTGCAATTTAACAAGATAAGTGCGGAGAATTTCTTTAAAAGCAGGCGGATTGGGTTGACCGTTAAGGAGGGAGTTGTCTTTACAAAAATGATCCAAGTTATTTTTTTAATGCACTGTCTAAAACGTTAAGATCATTAAAATATAAAAATTTAAAAATATTTCATTTGGGAGAACTTACACTTCACATGTATTAAATTAAAAACTGTATACACAGAAACCTGAGCTATAACCAATGTATGGTTATTGCTTATATTAGTGATACTCAACACCAGTATACACTGTAACAATATAGTTCTCAGACTGGTGGGTGCTCAATAATAAAGCCAAAATGGTAGGAATACTTCACTTTTCTTTTTTTTTTTATGGTCAACCAATCTCTAACTCATTCTATAGAAACCAGCACATCAAACCACTGGTGGTTCATTTAAATGACAAAAAGATAACAGAACACAAGCAATTAAACTGATTCATAAAAAGGGGCGAATAGCAAAGAATAACAGTGGAAGTGACATAGTATGTACGATTCAAAATTCATTCATACTATGAGAAATGTTATACAAACATCTCATATTTCATACATTGGAGGTGATTTTCAAAAGGATTTATGCATGCAAAACTTGGTATTACATATGTAAATGAACTTTACATGCTTAGATGGGTTTTGAAAATTGCTACAATATATGCTACTTGTACGTGCATTACTTCTTTGAAAATTCACATTTTTTTCTTATCTTATATTGCTAACATAAAACGACTTAAAATATATTGCTTATTAACTGCCAAAAAAACTTAAAATAAATTAAACTTATCAGTTAATAATACTGTTCAGAATCCTTTGTTGCTCCCTTTGAAGTAATAAAAGCACCATCATTTAAATTCTCATTGATGTGTTGGATTTTATAGATAAAGTTGGAGGCTGGTCGCCTATCAAGAAAGATTTAATTTTAGCCTATAGTTTTGGATCCTGGATTGGAGCATCCTGATGCACCCAATTCTTGCCAAAATATGGCCTGTATTGGTCTTTTGGTCATCTGACATTTTGCCCTTCGACCTGATGTATTTTAATGATTTTTAGTTGGCCACTTTTTACACTAAAAGCACTGGATTTTCCTAAAAGAAAGCAAATGCACAGACTATATGGGATTATGACGACACACAAAGAGATTAATTCACTTTAAAAATATATAATGTACCTATTTTAATAATTAATATAATTAATTTTGGATCCTACTGGGCTATTTATTAATTAGTATATGCCACAATGGATTAGCTTTTTGTTCATTTTAGTTTACATCGTAGAATCAGCTCAGCTTCAAAAAATCCTGATAAAATCAACAAATTCAGTGTTTGATTTCAAATACGATGTTGCAGTTCAGCCTACAGTTGATTTGTACATTCAGACATCATATTTAGTTAATTATGCATTGACCTGACATTGAGAGTATTACTCAAAAAGTAGTCAGTAATCTATTAACATAGTTCAATAAAACGGTACCACTTACAACTTGTTTCTTTTCTTTTACATAATTTCAATAAGCACCAGGAAGAAAACAAATGAAGTCTACCAACCAACTGAAGATATGTTTTTATCCTAGAACATAACACACTGCAATGAAGATCACTAACCTTCAAACCATGCTCAACCAGATCAAAATCTCTTCTATTCTGTTGCAGAGAGCAAGTCAAAAACAATTATTAGCCAGCAAGAAGCTCATTACGTTTCAAACTTACTGTTTTTGGAAGCCTACGGTGAAATTACTGTATGTATTCTTAAAACAGTTGAAAAGCAAGCACTGACGTACACAACACTTACCCTTTGGTGAAGCATGTAGATCGTCTACTGGTGGGCTTAACGATATCTAATAGCAGAGCATAGCGCAGTAAGGATTTGGGTGGAAGGAAATATTGGCTAACATCTTCAGCATCGTCTTCAAGAAAAGCTTGCAATGTTTGAATGGAGAAATCATTGTCCTGGGTCTTCTTCCTTTCCACTTCTTCAGGCGTTTCAAGTTTAAAAAGGAAGGTGCCTTTTCCAGAGTACTGCGTTGAAGGATTGTCCTTCATTTCTGTCCCTTTGGTAGGTACAGAGGGAAAATCCTTATCCAGATTCATAGCCACACTGTGCTTGTGTAAACCTGTGCCTTCAGGATTTGGGAATTCTGCCAGTATCTACAGTAGCGTTAAACAAAATATACAAATGATCAGCAGTACAAAGCTACTGTTCAAGTGACAGTAATGAACACAGAGGCCAATATTCAAACAGTTTGGTTGACTTTGGGGTTAGATAAGTAACCAAGGTTTGAAATTTCTCCCTCACCCCTGCTTACTGGCTAAATTTTGTCTTGGAAAGTGGTTGCCTGCACATAATTTACCACGGTTTAAAGAGACCGTGATGGGAGCATTCCCAAGGTGTGCTACCACTTTGTTTAGGCAGCCCTGATAATCCACAATGTCCGAAGTTACTCGGATAAGTCTGCGCAGATAAAGTAGCAATCCTAAAGTTACCAGGGTAACCATCTGGATATATTCAGAGACACATTTAGCTGGCTAAGCGCCACCAAATATTTGGATATTGGGGGAAAGTTACTCAAACAGCAGGTGTTTGAATATAGACCTTCACACTGACTGCCTATAATAAAAACAAATGATAGGCTGAAGAATTTTTATTTTAATATATCAGGAAAGATTTAAGGACTGAAGTGAGAGATAATTGAATAGAAGCATACCAGATATATGTTCATTAGCCTACACTAATATGACAATGCTGATGAAGATAACCATCGTTCAGCTAGACAACAATGTACCAACCACTTTTCTGAAAAAGAAAACAAACAAACAAAACCCCCACTTCCAACAATTACAAATAGAGAAACAGGCAAGTTTATATAGGTGATGATCTATCTGAGGTTTAGAAGAACAGGTCACATTTTGATCCTTTGCTATGGCTCTTTCACACAACTGACTTAAAAAATGCACAGAATAAAATGGAAGTAGTTGCAGTAATTGGGGTGTCAGTTTTGTTTTTTGAGAAAATGTTGCATCTACTCCATTCTGCACCAAACACATATTTCAAATATTTAAAACAAGTCTAGGAGGCAAAAAGATCTGTGGTTAGAGCTGCAGGCTACAAACCAGGGAAACCTGAGTTCAAATCCCACTGCCGCTCTTTGTGACCTTGGGCAAGTCACTTTTCCCTCCTTTGCCTCAGGTAGAAACTTACAGGTGAATTTACAAAGACGTTAAATGTAACCTACATAGCAATTTTCAAAAGCCATTTATGCACATAAAGTGCACTTATACAGGTAAATCCTATGGACAATTCAATGGCATATCTTGTAGTAATTTTCAAAAGCCCACTTACACAGGTAAAGTGCATTTACACCCATTTGTGTGTAAATGCTTTTTAATATCAGACCTTAAGACTGTAAGCCCTCTGGGGATAGGGATATTCCTATAGTACCTGAACGTAATCTGCCCTGAAGTGCAGAAAAGCAGAATACAACGAAAATAAATAAATAACAAGTCCCTGTATTAAAATTATTTTCATTTTTAGCAGAAACACATTTAATAAGCCAGTTGCTTTTAAAAAGCAACTGGCTTATTAAATGTGTGTATGTATGTATGTATTAAATGTGTGTATGTATGTATGTATATATATATATATATATATATATATATATATATATATATATATATATATACATACATACATACACACACACACACATATATACATACCCTTAAATGCCTTCCCCATCCTTATGAAATAACACACATCTAGTTTCAGAATATCAGGTGGTCCTGAAGACCAGACCTGTTTGTGGCCTTTAAAGATCAGGTTTGAGAACCTCTGCAGTGAAATGGCAGATTTTATCAGTCTACATCACTCTATCAGTGTGCCAAGCAGGGAGATAATCAGTTTATTGTCAACGGGCCTCCATTTCCAAATGTGAGCAAAACAGAAACTTAAGCAGTTGGCAGAGTTGCATGCTTATCTCAGCTATTTGCAGGCTTTTGATAAATACACACTGACTCAATTCAAACAAGTACATGAACTAATAAAACTGTGCACATGGAAGAAAAAGATAATTGTGCAAATGTGGTAAGCATGCAATTCAGCCAGCCACTCGGGCATTCAAGATTTAGCCACAGCATGGAGAAACAACATGACAGTTTTGACTGTGTATTTTGTCCTCTGACCATTTAGTGACAAACCTAGTGTAACAAGGTGCATTCAGTAAGGCACAGTTTTGCATACAATCATGCACACATTTTTTTTGTGCATAACCTTTACTCCCATTCAGCAAGGAGATCAGTGCACAAAAATGTGCACCCAATAATACGCGAGCAAGTTATTGTGCCTTTTCATGCAAATGTCATGTTAATAATGGCATTAGCTATTACCCATGAATGCAGAGGTATGCTGGCTTACGTTTCTAGCACAAAGTAAGCATAAGTTAACTCCAAGTCAGAGGTGAAGTAAAGTTTCCAAGGCTAGTGTTAATCTATGGGCAGATGCCAGGAACAATGTGCAGAAAACATGAACATAAGAAGTTGCCATATTGGGTCAGGCAAGAGTCCAGCAAGCCCAATATCCTGTGGCCAATAGTGGCCAATCCAGGTCACAAGCACTTGGCAGGTACTCAAACATTAACAGGCTCATTTTTAAAGCCCGGTGCACAGCAAAACGGGGAGATACATGCGTGCATTTTCAAATGCTCGCACCCACGCGCATATCTCCCGATGCGCGCACAACAAAGTCTTTTTTAAAAAGGGGTGGTCCGGGGGCAGGGTATGGACAGGGAGGGGCGAGGGCCAGCCGGGACAGCACCATTAGGCATTGTCCCAGTGAAGTGCACGCTGGCAGCTGGCTGGCACACACTACTTACTACTGCTCCAAAGAGCAGTTAAGTATAGAAAAAAAAATTAGTAAGGAGGATTTAGAGGTCGGGGAGGAGAGGGGGAAAGGCAGGAAGGGTAAGTAGGGGATGTAGGAAGTTCCCTCCCAGTCCTCTCCTTTATTGAAGCGGTCTGGGAGGGAACTGGGGGAAAGGCCCAGTTTGTTGCTGAGCGCATGTTTTAAAATGGGCCCCCTTGCGCGTACAGATATAAAATCGGCGCGCCCATGTTCGTGCGCTGGGAACTGTGCGCACATGGACACCCGCGTGCCGTTTTAAAAATCTACCTTTAAATTAATAGATTCCAAGCTACAAATCCTTATTGATTAATAGCAGTTTATGGATTTCTGCTCTAGGAATTTATCTAAACCTTTTTTAAACCCAGTTACACTAACTGCCATAACCACTTCCTCTGGCAATGAATTCCAGAGCTTAATTATGGGTTGAGTGAAAAAGAATTTTCTCTGATTTGTTTTAAATGAGTTACTTGCTAACTTCATGGAGTGCCCCCTAGTCCTTGTATAATCCGAAAGAGTAAATAACCAAAGCACATTTACCCGTTCAAGTACGTTCATTATTTTGTAGATCTCTAGCATATCCCCCTCAGCAGTCTCTTCTCCAAGCTGAACAGCCCTAACCTCTTTAGCCTTTCCTCATAGGGGAGCCATTCCATCCCCTTTAATCATGTTTTCTGGTTTATGTACAAAAAAACAAGTTTTTATGAAGGATAAGTTGTTGGGTTTTTTTTATGTACATTTTCAGTGCATAGGAACATAACAAAATGCCATACTGGTTCAGGCCAAAGGTCCATCAAGCCAAATATCCAATTTCCAACATTGGAAAATCCAGGTCACAAATACCTGGCTGGATCCCAAGGGGTAGACAGATTCCAAGCTGCTTATCCCAAGAATAAGTAGTGGATATCTATAATGCCACCTTAATAATGGTTTATGGACTTTTCCTCAAGGAATTTGTCCAAATTGTTTTTAAACATAGCTACACTAGTAGCTTTCACAACATCCTCTGGCAACAAATTTTAGAGCTTAATTATGCATTGAGTAACAAAATATTTTCTGTTATTAGTTTTAAATGTAATACCCAGTAACTTCATTGTGTATCCCTTAGCCTTTATACTTTTTTAAAGAGTAAACAACTGATTAACATTTACTTGTTCCATTTCACTCACTGTTTTATAAATCTCTATAATATCTCCCCTCAGCATTAGCATACCATTAGCTTACCACTTCAGGGGTTAAAATTTGTTCTAGCATGTATGTTAAACTGTGTGTACTGAATTTTACAGTTTTATTGCTCAGTTTATTACACTGCCCCCAAGGTTAGGTAATTCTGTATTAAATCAACTGATTCACTGTAATATTACTGTAATATTCACTGTAATATTACTTATTATAATTGTGCCAAATCAGTGTTGATAGTGTTTTACAAAATAGAAAGGTTTCATTGTATATACATTACCTTTTACAGGCAGTATATAATAAAATGAAATGATGGTTCATAAAATTCTCTCCAGACAGCAATTACAATTTTTTGAAGCTTTTTGCTACATTTTGTCACAATGAGCCATACAAATAGGATGGAATATCTTTTCTTATATTAGTTTTCAACCTTAAAGTGCTATTCAGAGCAGGATGCGTGTGTACATGTTATATTATATATGTATACACACACACACAATAGATATATTTCTCTATGGCTAAGTACAATGAAAGTGGGTGATGTCATCCAAAGGTGCCAATACAGAACTTGCTCTCTCTACATCTCAGAAAAACCTAGAAGTCTTTCTGAACATGCATTTTCCAAGATAACTAGAAAGTAGTCTCCATCGAAGCCATCAACTTAAAAATAAGCACCGTGCTGAGACTCTCTTGGCACATACGTCTTTAGAGCCAACTACTTCATTTAGAGACACAGCGCTGAATCCCCATAGGTACTATAGCACCATCCATTTCCAGCGCAGATGTTATCAGCACTGAAAATCCTTGAAGCATCAGTGCTGTTCTCGCTATTAGTTTCAGCACAGAAGCTTACAGTGTATACAACCTTTGACGCCAATACAACTCTTCAGTGCAAAGCGCCTTTTTCTATATCATCTCCACCAATTCTAGTACCAGAATCAGATTCTTCTTCTGTGGCACATTAATAGGCTATGTTTGAATGCCACCCATTTATTTAAAAAAATGTGAATGGACTTTGTCCATGGTTATATGAAAAACTTTCCTGCTAATCCTTCCTCAACAATAATGCAGCCTGTTTTGAAAAACTTTGTCACTGACCAGCTGACTCAGTCAGCAATCCCTATCACAAGTACCTGGCAGGATCCCAAGGGTTAGATAGATTCCAAGCTGCTTATCCCAAAAATAAGCAATGGATTTCTGCAACTCTCCCTTAATTGTTAATGGACTTTCCCTCTAGGAACTTGTCCAAACCTTTTTTAAACACAGCTACACTAATAGCTTACACCACATCCTTTGGCAACAAACTCCAGAGCTTAATAATTATGCATTGAGTAAAAAAAAATATTTTCTCTTCTTAGTTTTAAAATCTATTACCCAGTGACTTCATTGTGTGTCCCCTGGGCTTTGTACTTTTCGAAAGAGTAAACAACTGATTAATGTTTACTCCTTCCATTCCACTCATGATTTTATAGACTTCTATTATATCTCCCTTCAGCTGTCTCTTCTCCAAGCTGAAGAGTCCTAACCTCTTTACCTTTCTTCTTAGGAGAATTGTTCCATCTCCTTTATCATTTTGGTCGCCCTTCTCTGTACCTTTTCTAATTCTGTTATATCTTTTTTGAGATGTGATGACCAGAAATGCACACAATATTCGAGATAAGGTCACACCATGGACGGATATAGAGGCATTATGATATTCTCTATTTTATTCTCCATTCCTTTCCTAATAATCCCTAGTATTCTATTTGCTTTCTTGGCTGCTGCTGCACACTGAGCAGAAGAGTTCAATGTATTTTCAACGATGACACCTAGATCCTTTTCCGGAGTGCTGACTCATAATGTGGAACCTTGCATTTTGTAGCTATAATTTGGTTACTCTTCCCTAAGTGCATCATTTTGCACTTGTCCACATTAAATTTCATTTGCCATTTGCATGCCCAATCTCCCAGTTTTGCAAGGTCTTCTTGCAATTTCTCAGAATCCTCTTATGATTTAGCAACCTTTAATAATTTTGTGACTTCTACAAATTCGATCACCTCACTTGTTGTTCCCATTTCCAGGTTGTTTATAAATGTAGGGGTAGATTTTCATACTCCGCGAATAGGCCTACTTTTGTTGGCGCTCCAGGCGCAAACAAAAGTACGCTGGATTTTAGTAGATACGCGCGGAGCCGCGCGTATCTGCTAAAAACCTGGATCGGCGCGCGCAAGGCTATTGATTTTGTATAGCCGGCGCGCGCCGAGCCGCGCAGCCTACCCCCGTTCCCTCCGAGGCCACTCCGAAATCGGAGCGGCCTCGGAGGGAACTTCCTTTTGCCCTCCCCTCACCTTCCCCTCCCTTCCCCTACCTAACCCACCCACCCGGCCCTGTCTAAGCCCCCCCCTTACCTTTGTCGGGGGATTTACGCCTCCTGCGCGCCGGGCCGCAACCTGGGGGGCGGGTACGGAGGGCGCGGCCACGCCCCCGGACCGCCCCGGGTCGTAGTCACGCCCCCGTACCCGCCCCCAAAACGCTGCCGACATGCCCCCGAAATGCCGCGACGACCGGGCCCGCCCCCGACACGCCCCCCTCGGAGAACCCCGGGACTTACGCGAGTCCCGGGGCTCTGCGCGCGCCGGTAGGCCTATGTAAAATAGGCTCACCGGCGCGCAGGGCCCTGCTCGCCTAAATCCGCCCGGTTTTGGGCGGATTTAGGCGAGCAGGGCTCTGAAAATCCGCCCCATATTGAAAAGCATTGTACCTGAACAGATCCCTGGAGCACTCCATTATTCAGCTTTCTCCTCTGGGAAAATTCACCATTTATCTCTACTCTCTATTTTCTATCTTTTAACCAGTTGGATACTGCCCCCATCCCATGATTTTTAATTGCCTAAAAAGTCTCTCATGAGGGACTTTGTCAAATGCTTTCTGGAAATCCAGATGCACTATCTATATCACCTTTATCCACGTCTTTTTCTACACAAATAAAAATTATTGGCAGCAAGAAAATCATCTACTAGATGCTCATAAAACTTTGAATGGAAAATGTTTTCCATTTGGTGTACTAAGCTCAGAGCAGATCCAGTTAACTGTTCTTCATCTATTCTGCTTCAATATCTTCTCAATCTATCAAATTCCTTGGTTGAAAATTAACTTTGTCAGAGTCCATTTAAGTGTTGTAGCTGCTTATCAGTGTCACTTGGGAGATTATTCAGTCTTTCATTCTGTAGAAGCTAAACTCATTGAAGGTTTCTACAATCTTCATGCTTCTATTGAGGTTCCCCTGACCCACTGGGATTGCAACATAATTCTTGCTAATTTGATGTCTTCACCTTTTGAACCTTTGGCTATAATGGATCTCAAGTTTCCATCCTGGAAAGTATTATTCCTAATAGCAGTAATCTCAATATGCAGAGTTCATGAACTTTAGGCTCTAATAATCCAATAATTGTTCACTCAGACTTTCAAAAATAAAGTAGTTCTGAGGACCCACCCTAAAATTGTTTACCAAAGATTAAGTCTCAATTCCATTTAGATTAAACTATTGTACTGCCATTTTTTTTTCCAAAACCTCATTCCAGTAAATCTGTGCAGACTCTTCGCAAACTAAATTGCAGAAGAGAATTGTTTTATTTAGACAGGATGAAGCCTTTCATAAAATCTACACTGCTATTTCTCTCTTATAATCCAGCCAAACAGGGCTTGCTGGTTAAGAATCAAACCTTATCTGCATGGCTCAAAGACTGCATTTCTTTTTGCTATGCACAATCTAGAAAACATCCCCTTGTAGGGTTAAAGTCATTCAGGTGAGAATGATGTGAATTTCAGCAGCACATCTCCAATCTGCCTTGATCCAAGGTATTTGCAAAGTGGTCTTCTATATATACTTTCACCAAAAGTATATATAGAAGACCTTGATGACGACTCTTGCAAGAATGGTAGTTTTGCCAAGCAGTTTTAAGAAATCTATTTAACTAGGAGCTTAACTCTCCCTCGTTCCTCTTTTTTACCTACTTGTAATTTTTCTGTATCCAGCAAAAATTCAAATGTTTCACTGCAACCCTCAGCTTGGAAGTCCCTCTTGTGTAGCTGGATAGGTTTTGTTTGCTCAAGGAGAAAGAAGAGTAGGTTTACCTACAAGTTTTCCTCGTGGACAGTAGGATAACCCAGTCACACAATGCCATTCTCCTTCCCTGGAGTTGAAGGTTAGGTAGGGAAGGGGCTGAGGCAGCTCATGTGGTGGCAGTGGCGTGGGAACTTCTTCATATGCTCGGAAAGATTTCTAGGTGTTTCTAAGGTTTAGAGAGAGCACGTTCCATGTTGGCGCTGTCCGATGATGCCAGAACACTAGAGAAAGTCTGCAGCACAGCACAGGTAGATCAGGTGATACAAGGAGAACTAGGCATTGGCTTTTGCCCGTGCAACTGAAAAATCACAGAGAAGGCATCTTCAGCACACTCGGAAGAAATCGGCCCGAATGGACTGGGAGATGGCCCAAACAACTAAGATGACTACTCTGGCCCTCACACATCAGAAGATGTTCCCAGTGATAGGAGTAGGGCGGTCAGACTGATGAGGGTGAGAGAGCATTAGGTTTGGGCTGATGAGGTGGGACCAGAGTGTTGGGGTTGGGCTGGGGGAGGGGGGAAAAACGGTACAGAGACCTGGGGTCCGGCTGGACAATGAGGGACCAAATATCCTCTGCTGAATTTCCAGTTGGTGACAGATAATATGTATATATATATATATCTATCTATATATAAATATTCTTTACAAACACACACACTTACAAAACACACATATACAATACATGCCTCCCAGTCCAATATACATATAGATATAAATATATACAGATATCTCTATATGCATAGCTAGATAAATAAATATATCTGGGAGACATTAGGACCGTTCAGAAACTCACCCGACTGCTGGTCTGAAAGGAAAATGATTCTGGCTGAAGTTTTGCAATCAGAAAATACCGCAGCCTTGAATTTGGAACACCAAGCTAGTAAGTAAAACAAAGAGCACATCAGTCCACTCAGCAAGGCAGAGAGAATCTAAAGAGCTAAGCATTCCTACATTTATATCAAAAAGAGCTGGAGGGTTTGCCAACAAACTCCAATCTAATTTGCTGCATAAAGGACTTATTTTCAACCGTTTCTCTCAGTCTGCTTTTAGGACAAAGCGTGTGTGTGTGTGTGTGTGTGTGTATAAATCTACATATATATATATATATAGGTTTTACTTATATATATATATATACACAAATAGATATACACTAATATTCACATAGATATATATAAGTGTCTGTGTGTGACTCGCTTTGAACTGTGAAAAGGAGAGAAATTATTTTAAATAAATAAATGTCTTTTGAATATGGTTCCAAATATTTTTATTGTGATACATATTGTGAAGGTTTTGCTAAATCTTTTGACATAGAAAATAGCTCCTAGCAACCTTGGCCAAAAGGTGGGCCAATTTCCATATCTTTCCAGTTGGGATACTAACTTTCTGAACCTATGCTAAATGGGATAAGTTAAGAGTGACAAGGCTTGAGAAAGAAGCAGTCTTAAGAACTGTCAACTGGAGCTGAGTCTGCCACAGCAACTGCTTCACAGCTAGCGCTAAGGACTATGTGTTATGGTCAACGGCCATGGCGGTCCACGGCCGGGACCGACCGTCATGGCCGCCGGTCGCAGCAGACCGCGACCGGGGCAAGTGCCTACCCGCGGGGTCCGATGATCCCCCAGACTCCAGCAGGCACAGGCAGTCCTCACCCACATTCTCTTCACGGCCGTAGCCACTGACGGCGTCCGGCTGCATGGCTCCTCCTCAGCTGGGTTGGCTCCACCCCTCTCTGGGGATAACTAGGGCTGTGCGCGTGGCTGGCTGCTAAATTTAAAGGAACCATGACAGGACCGAGTCTGGCCAAACCTCCAGAAAGTATAACGCAAGTATACTGAGATAAGTAGTGGTGGAAATGGAAATCTTGCATTTCCTTGACTGCCACTGTAGCTCAAGGATTAGACTACAGAGCAATGAGATTCCCATGAAATATAGAGGAATCTTAACTTTATTCCCTATGTTAACCATAGCAGATCAGTTACTTTCCTTAACCTTTCACCTAATCCACACAGTGCTGTAAGACAAAGGCACATACAATAAGAAATTAGTTTTATTATCCCAGTGTTGGCTACAGATGTTCTCTCTCTCTTTGACTCTTCCACTGGCCTTGTCAAAGTTTCTAGATATGAACTGTGTGTTTGGTACATAAAACAGCTGATAAAAATGATGCTCGGAAGATAATGATGCTCGGAAGATAATTTTATCCCACATTTTTTTTTTTGCTTTAAAAATGTGGATAATTCCTATGCTGTCCCATTTAGAAGGTGTCACAGCCTGCAAAGTGACTGCTTCTCTCCTAGACCAGTGCAACTACTAGAACGCCACACTAAACTTATGTGTATAAGTTTGCTTTGAAAACACTCAGGTAATTGCCATTCCCTGCACACAAATTAACCCACACGAAGTTAGACCTTTTCTTCACAGGGGGTGTAATTTGTGCGGGTTAACTTATGTGCAAACTCCACCCCTCAGAATGCCTGGTCCCAGTGCACAGAAAAGCATGTACAAATCTAAGTTAGGCGTGTCCTAAGGGATTGCGCCCTGGGCAATTTTATAAAAGCTATATATTTACATAAATGGCTTTGAAACTTCAGCCCCAAAAAAGTATAAAGCGTTGTTCTAGCAGTTGCACTGGTCTAGGTGAGAAGCAGACGTTTTGCAGGCCCTGACATGTTCTAACTGGGACTGCACAGGAATTATCCAAAGACGATGGTGTACGCGAGCCTGTGAAACCCCAACGTGCACACCTGTAGTCTGGTAGGCTTATGCCCATCTTTGGATAATTGCTGTGATAAGATGCAGAGAATGAAGACAGTCTAAAGCAGTCTCTTACAAAGTATGCACAAAACAAACATCTTTTCAGCTTCCACAGAAAGGCAAGTCCCAGGTTTACAAGTGGTGCCTACTGTATGAAAGAAGAATTGTGCCACTTACACAAGTTGGAGACAAGAGAAATTCTTGATATTTAAATCCACAATTTTCTAATGTTTGTAGGAGCAGATCCCTGGCAAGAAGAAGAAGAAAACTTATGTAGGTACAATGCTAGAACTGTAAAATTACACTTGGATAACTAAAGTTAAAGCAACATTACTTGCAAAGAATTTCATATGATTCCATTGACAATTTAAAAAATATGTATTAATGCCCTGTTTCCAAAGAATTTTTGTATTTTAGTGTTTCAACTCTTTACGTACTCATCCTAACTAGCCATCTGCCACACTTGGGGGCCTATTTACTAAGCTGTGATAATAAGTTTATTGCACGGTAAAATACGTTATCTCAAGAAAAATGGAAATAACGCCAGGAATTTGCAATCATCACAGGCTTCCTTATATTATTTCCCGGGCCATAAATCAGGTGCAGCTAAGGAATGCTAATGATCTGCATCACATGCAAATGTGTGCAAAGCAGCTCATTGGCAGACCAAAGAGTAGTGCAGCATAGGAAAAATCTGTGTGCTAACTCTGGAAAGATTAGCTGTATCTCTTTCAGTGCAGCTAACTTTCCCCAGGGAACATTGCTAGGTTAAGGTGCCTGGGGATATTTCTGGGGTGCTGAGTTAAAGGGACAGCAAGGCCCTGAAGACGTTTCCTTCTTCCCCACTGTATTCAAATATCCTAGTGGTCTGTGTGGGAACCCAACTGACCTCTCCCCCAAACTTACACCCGGCCCATGAATGTAAGCAAAAAGGGTACTTGTGAAGGGAAGACAGGATTGAAAGAGTTTTGGGAAGAGGATGTAATCCTTCCTTTGAAATAATGATTTTATAAATGTAAGGATGTTGGAGGATGTTGTTAGTCTTTGTTATGCATTTATGTATTAATTATGAATGTAGTCTTGTTATCCACACCAAACACATCGGAGATTGTGAAATCTAAACTTTTTAAATAAATAAAATCCTGGGGATTGAGGACTGTTCTATTTGCCTAAAATGCCCCCCCCCCCCCCCCCCCCGGACCCTGTACAGGCTTACCCTCTAGATTGTGGAGTGTTTTCTCAGGCAACAGCAATCCCCACTTGTTCCTGGCCCCACTGACATCATCTTTCAAAATGGCGCTGGCTGATTCCAAACACTCCTTTGCCCTGTACATGCAAGCCATAGGGGAACCTGAGGTGAGGCAGCACCATTTTGAAAAATAGTGCCAGCGAGGCTTCAGCAAGAGGGGATCACTCCTGCCTGAGCAGACTCTTGTGATTTAGGATTAACCTGGGGAGGCTCCAGAAGGGTGGCAATTGTGAACCAAAAAGGGTGGGGCTTAATCACCAGTTCCTTTTTGCTTAAATTTATGGGCGGGGGGGGGGGGGGAGTTCAGCTCATTTCTGACATGGCCCACCAGGATATTTGGACATGGAGGGGGAGGACTGTTACTGGGAATTGTGGCCCCTTTTACAGATGGTGGTGCTGGGATGGCGGGCCACCATAATGTGCTGTAGCAGCCAGTAACATGTGGTTTACCTAGCTGTAGCAATGCGAGTAACGAATCTGCGGGATTCACTAAACAGCGACACGTAGTGAATCGTACAGAAATCTTCTTGTGGCAAAACAGCATGGTAATGCACCATTTTACCATGGATTAGCTAATAGGGCCCTATGAATCTAAGTAGTTGGGGGCTGCAAGTATTTCAGTGGCGTATCAGAGGCATGAATCGTACACCCAACCAGACTCAGGAGAGTTTTATAAAACAGGGCTATGATCAAAAGGTTTACACACTTTACTCCAGAAAACGACATGATAATATAAGACAAAATATTCAACAAAAAAGACCTACGAATAGGATCCAATAAACAGAGAAACAAAGTAGACAATTTACAGAGCTTAGCTAGCACTGCTGCATTAAACATGCTGCTGCTTTGCTTAATCTCTGAATGAAGCGGCTTACAAACCAAGCTCCATCTCTACTAGATGTAACAAGCGTAGCAGAGATGGGTGGTCATCTACCCAACGCATCTGAATGGGGAAGGAGAATATGCCGGACTCTCGGTATAAAACAGAAATGCAGAGCATCTCTATGTCCTCTCCTTTCAGTGGTTTAACCAGCAAACTTTCCTTTTACAGTAGAATCCAGCCAGGCAGATGCGTTCCCTGACAAGATGCCCGAGCTGCACACGCATAGGTCACAAGAGCTCTCCTTTAACTCCCCCCCCTTCATTTCTTTACCTAGAGCCCAACAGATATCGTAAGTTTTCATGCTCTGTAAAGCACCTTGGAATGTAGTTTATATTAAAAAAAAAACAAAAAAAAACGTCATGTAAACAGATTCCCTTTATCTCTCGTGTGCCTTCATCGTAAAAAGCAGTTGAAATCCTTAGAAAACATTTTGCATTTTAAGACAAAAGCACACTGGGGGGGGAGGAAGCTGTAAGAATTAAATTCCCATATGACCTTCCCTGGGAAGATCCTTAGAGGCTCAAGCCTCATTGATTCTTTAGCAGTTTCTCTCACAACCTTCCTTCTATATCATGGAACAACAGGGCCATCAGATTCTCAGACAGCTTAACCGTGCTGGAATCCTCACTGTCTGCATTTGTCCACTAGTGACATTTTTCTCTTTATCACTATTTTAAGAGCAATATGCTACCCCCTAGCATGCTTCAGATACATGAAAAATTCAAAACCATTGTATAGCACCTGGCAGAGGATGCTTCAAATCCTTTCACATTTTCTAAAAGAATGTACTTGGGAAGACGTAGCAACCTGAAAGAAAACATATTTTCTGGATTAGCAGATAAACAACTTAATGCAAAATTTTAGAATACAAGTAGAAATCAAAGATGTTGTTCATTCAAAAAAGCATAAGAGGTTAGCAAAGCTAGCAACGTTTACTGTTTCTTTATTGACAAGACCATTTTTAATGACAACTAAAGCAAATAAAAAATAATTCACTATACCTTCTGGCAATGTAATTAATAACATAAGAAGTGCCATGCTGAGCCAGACCAAGATCCATTGAGACCAGCATCCTGACTATGACAGTGGCCAGTTCAAATCACAAGTAGCAGAAGATCCCCAAAAATAGATCTACATTTTGTTGCTCACTCTCAGGGATAAGCGATGGCTTTCCCAACTCTACCTAGCTCATAATTGTTAATGGACTTTTCCTCCAGGAATGTATCCACACCTCTTTTAAACCCTACTATGCCAGTCGCCTTGACCATGTCCTCTGTTAACAGATTCCACAGTTTGATTGTGCGCTGAATGAAACAGTACTTTCTACAATTTGTTTTAAATCTGCTGGTTGTTAGTTTCATGGAATGTCCTCCTTCTTTTAGTACTATTTGAAAGGGTAAATAATCATCCTCTTTTTACCCATTCAACCCCACTCTATCATATCCCTTCTCAGTCATCTTTTCCAAGTAAAGAGCCCTAATCTGTTTAGCTTCTCTTCATATGGGAGCCATCCCATCCCCTTTATCATTTTTGTTGCCCTCTCTGTATTTTTTCTAGTTCCATTCTCTTTTTTGAGATAAATGCACACAATACTCAAGGTGTGGTCGCACCATGCAATGATACAGAGGCATTATATTCTCCATTTTATGCTCTATTCCTTTCCAAATAATTCCTAAAATTGTGTATAAGTTTTTACTTCCAACATACACTGAGCTGAGGATTTCACTGCATTGTCCACAAGGACTCAGAGATCCTTTTCCTGAGTGGTGATGCGTAATAACAATTAGCTGTAGGTGGGATTCTTTTTTCCTATGTCCATCACTTTGCACATGTTCACATTATATTTCACCTACCATTTAATTGCCCATGCTGCTAGTCTCACAAGGTCTTTCTGCAATTCCTCACAATCAGCTACATAATTACGAATAACCTTGTCTTCTGCAAATCTGATCACCTCACTTATTGTCCCTGTTTCCAGAACATTTATAAATATATTAAACAGCACAGGCACCAGCACAGATCCCTAGGGCACTCCTCTACTGACCTTTTAGTCCTACTGTCCATTTCCTGACTTTTAACTAATTATCACTGCCTCCTATCCTATGATGTTCTAATTTCCTGAAGAGTCTCATCTGGGACTTTGCAAAATGCCTTCTGAAAATTCAATATGCTATATTAATGGGACTAGTTAGGCTGTATGGTCTTTTTTTCCTGTCCTATTTCTATGGCTTACATTTATTCATGTATTTACACCTTCAAAAAAAATCTAATAGGCTGGCAAGGCTTCCTTTTACTTAAATCATATTGATGCTTCCCCATTAAGTCATGTCTTTCTATATGGCTAACATTTTTGTTTTAAAAAATAACTTCTACCATTTTGTCTGGCTTCATCAGTCTGTAGTTTCCCAGATCACCCCTTTAGCCTCCCTCCAGTCTTCAAAAATTGTGCCCATTTTAATTGATAGAGTACAGATAGTGACAGGTGTGCAATTTCATATTTGAGTTCTTTCAGAAGTTGGGGGTGAATACCATCTGGTTCCAGTGATTTGTTATGTTTAGTTTGTCAGTTTGATATATGTTTCAGTTTCACAGTGATTTGCTTTAGTTTTCAGAATCACCACCATTAAAGAATGTTTCTGGTATGGGTATGTCATCAACATCCTCCTCAGTAAAAATCTAGGCAAAAAATTCATTCAGTTTCTTTTATTTCCTTGTCTTCCCTAAGCACCTATTTTTGCCCCACATAGGATCCCTTCAGTTTTTTCATAGCTATTACAATGAACAAAAAGAATATATTCCAAGGGAAGGTGAGTAGGTTTTGTGAGGACATACATCCCTGCTGTCCTTGGAGAACATCTTTTACAGGTAAGCAACTTTGTTTTCTCTGAGGATAAGCAGGATGTTAACGCCTCACCAGTAGAGAATCCCTAGCTACAGACTACCCTAATCAAAATAAGGGGGAAACAACCAGAAAACCATTGCTAATGGACAAAACATTTTTGGTGGCTACCAGCCATTTTTTTTAAAAATAAGAGCAGCTTGGAAAACAAAGATAATGAGTCCTGGGGGGGGGGGGGGGGGGGGGGGGGGGGGGGGGGGGGGGGGGGGGGGGGGGGGAGGAAGAGTTGGATTCTACACCTCCAAAGATACCACAAGACCGATTGGCCAAACCTGCTGTCATGTTGGAAATTCCTGTTCAAGCAATCGTGAGATGTGGAGAAAACTCCCCATCACAGCTTTGCAAATCATTTCCATTGAGGTCAATCTCAGGTGGTCCACCAAACCTGCCATGGCTCTAACACTATGAGCCTTGACATGCCCCATCAGATTCAGGTCTGCCTGGGTATAACAGAAGGAGATACAATCTGCTAGCCAATTAGAAAGGGTTTTTTTTGGAAATGGCAGTTCCAGGTTTGCTGGTGTCCAATGAATCAAAAAGCTGGATAGACTTTCTAGGCCTTCAGTCCCCTCCAGATAAAAGTCTAGCAGGTAGATTTTAAAAGCGTTGCTTGTGCAAAACCAGTCCTGTACAGGTGAATGTGGGCTGTGAACGAGCAACACAAATTTTAAGAAGCTGGGAAGTGCACATGTACACGTCTGTGTGCATGTACATGCCTGTGTGCCTGTGTACATGCCTGTATGCATGTCAATAAGAAGGAAGCAGGAAAGGGGCAGGGCATGGGCATTCCGGACTAGGGTCAAGACTTCTGAATTTTGCAAGGCTGAACATGGCAACGTGCACCATGTTACCTGCGTAACTTTACTACTTACTGGTGATGAAGCACATGTCTGGAGAGTTTGGGCCAGAGAGATCCTTAATGAGAGAGAGAGAAAGACAGAGAGACAGAATCTGACACTCTATATAAACTCCCACTTTCAAATCTGGGTGGGTGGTGTTACATTGGTCTGCCTAGGGTGCAGGGGTCTGTAGACCCTTGTAACACTGCCCTGCCCAAACCCACCCGGAGTTGAAAGTGCCCCTTTTAAGGTGGGAGATATATAAGAGTCAGATTGTCTCTCTAACAGAGGCGCTCTCTCGCATCACTTGTGAGTACGTGCATAAAAGGCTCCACACATATGTGCAGTAGGGATATTTTAAATGATATGAGTGTACATGCAAGCACGATATAAAATTAAGCAAATTTTTGCTTGTGTGCCCAATACACACATTTATGGGAACACACAATCTCCTTTTAAAATTTATCTGTAAGGCTCTTTTGTTACCGAAAATATGCATTGTTTGTTCAACTTTGCAGGGATGTGGCCTGAGGAAGAATGTCAAAAGAACAACTGACTGGTTAAGATGGAATTCTGACACTACAATACAGCCACCCTGTTAAACAAAATGTTGTAGAAGGTAGTTAAGTCACTTTGACTTGGATTTAATAGACTCTGAATGCCAAAATGACCACTATCAAAAAATATCTTGCAGCTCAAGTACTTCAGCTCACAAGAGACTAGTGGTTCAAAGGGAGGTTTCCATAGCAGGATCAATACCACATTGGGGTCCCATGTCACAGCAAGAAGCTTGATGGGATGATTCAACTAAAGCAACCTCTATATAAATCGAACTAAAGGCTTCACAGATATAAGATTTCCTTCTGCATGATGGTAATACACACCAATTACACTGAGATGACCCCAAGTTAGTCTTCAACCAGACTCTAAAAGATGTAAAATGTATTCAAGCACTTTTTGTGTGGAACATGAGAATGGGTCTAGTTCCTTTTCCTCATACTAAAAGACAAACCTCCTTTATTTTAAACCATAAAATGTCCTCATGGAATCCTTCCTGGAAGCCAGAAGAATATGAGATACATTCTCAAATAGATTCAGGGAACACAGTGCTAACCCTATCAACATCCAGGCTCTGAGGACTAGGGACCAGATGTTGGGATAACACAACATTCGCTGAACCTGAGTGATGACAGATGGGGACTGATCAGATTCCTGATGGACATCTCCTGCAAGAGTAGAAACAAAGTTTGTCTTGGCCAATAGGGGTCTATGAGAATCTCTTCTTCTCTGATCTCTTCTGAAAGCACCAGCGGAACTAGAGAAAAAGCATACCAAAGATCCTGGGACCATTTGTGAGGCTCCAGGAACCAACTCAATCTGTCTGCCAGGACATTCTCCTCATCTGCCAAATATGTGGCTCTCAGGACCATTCCCTGAAAATGGCCCAGTCCCAGATCTGGAAAGTTTCCTGACACAGGAGTTATAAACTTGTTGCTCTCTGCTGGCTAATAAAGAATATCGCTACCTGATTATCTGTCTAAAAGAGGGCTATATGTTGGCCAAATGATCTCTGAAAGTCATTATAGTATATCTTATCACCTTTAGCTACAGGAAATTTATATGATGAAATCTTTTAAGAGCAGACCAAACACCAAGGGTGCAAAGCTTCTTCTGTAGGTGAACTCCCAAGCCCAGGCTGGATGCATCCATGGTTAGGATGATTCACACTGGAGGAATTTGGAAGGCTATTCCTTTGGACAGACTTGATTAAATCAGCCACCAGGACAGGGAGTCCCTGAGCAATGTGGATGCTGTCTCAGAAATTCTGAGTGGCTTGAGTCCACTGTGATCTTAGAGTCCACTGGGCCTGTCTCATATGAAGACGTAATACTCTATACACAACTAATTTCCTACGATCAGCACATCTATATCGACACATAAATAATGACCATCATAATAGGCATCATTGTTTGGTGATATACAGTCTTGTCACTCTGCCTTATTTTTAATCATAGGTCAGTCCATTAACAGAAACTATTTTTTGGTGATTTTTTGGTTGCTTCTTATAATATTCTACACCCGTGAAAATTAAAATGATGATGTCAATTTTTAGTCTCTGATTTCTTGAACTTATAAATACTTTAGTCCATGATTGAATTCAAAACTACAACTTATCTTGTTTCAAGAAGTATTTTTCTTCAATGCGATGCTGTTAACCAACCATGATCTTCATGCCCAGATTTATTTCAATGCAATGCTGTTAGCCAATTGCAGTCTGCATGCCCGACACGGTACTGTGTTTTGGACCATATAGTGTCCTTTCTCAAGGGCTTGTTCTGCGTCAAAAAACAATATTAATAACCATTATTACAACTTAAATTTCCAACTTTTTTCTAAGTTATTCAGAGCAGTATTTACTATTCAAGCAGCATGGCGTTTCTCGGCGTTTTTTAGGATTTCTCTTCCGGTCTCGCCCGGATCTTAGTTATAGCCACACTGGGCTACTTATGTCATAAGCACGTCACTCTCCCATACTGAATTCTAAATTAAAGAATTCCATTCTATCGCACTATTTAGTCCTGACGGAGTTACTGTCTGCAACCGAAATATCCATTGTTGTTCACGCAGATTCTACACTGAATTGGGGTCTCCACCTCGCGGATTCAAAGGAACACCATCTAAAATGCACCTATATAGGTCGGACAAAACGCACTATTCGAGTGCGATTGACTGAACACCATTGTTAGCGCCAATGGTAGCTTATTGTATAGAAAAAAATCATACATTTCAAAATTTACAGTGGCACATTTTGTGTTCCTTTGAATCCGCGAGGTGGAGACCCCAATTCAGTGTTGAATCTGCGTGAACAACAATGGATATTTCAGATGCAGACAGTAACTCTGTCAGGACTAAATAGTGTGACAGAATGGAATTCTTTAATTTAAAATTCAGTGTGGGAGAGTGACATGCTTATGACGTAAGTAGCCCAGTGTGGCTATAACTCAGATCCGGGCGAGACCGGAAGAGAAATCCTGAGAAACGCCATGCTGCTTGAATAGTAAGTACTGTTCTGAATAACTTAGAAAAAAGTTGGAAATTTAAGTTGTAATAATGGTTATTAATATTGTTTTTTTGACAGAGAACAAGCCCTTGAGAATGGACACTATATGGGCCGAAACACAGTACCGTGTCGGGCATGCAGACCGCAATTGGCTAACGGCATTGCATTGAAAAAAATCTGGGCATGAAGATCATGGTTGGTTAACAGCATCGCATTGAAGAAAAATACTTCTTGAAACAAGATAAGTTGTAGTTCTGAATTCAATCATGGACTAAAGTATTTATAAGTTCAAGAAATACAGAGACTAAAAATTGACATCATTTTAATTTTCACAGGTGTAGGATATTATAAGAAGCAACCAAAAAACAGTTTCGGTTAATGGACTGACCTATGATTAAAAAAAAGGCAGAGTGACAAGGCTGATATCACCACACAATAATGCCTATTTTGATGGTCATTATTTATGCGTCGATATAGATGTGCTGATCGTGGGAAATTAGTTGTGTATAGAGTATTATATCATTGACCTACAATTCCCATTATACAAAGTGGTCGTTCTGAGCATTTATTATAGGAGTTCATATGAAGACGTGCCAGGTAAGTGACATTTATTGTTGAGCCATGAGGCCCAAAAACCTTAACATATCCCAAGCTGATGTCCAGTGACTCATTTGTATCGCTTTCACTGTGTATATCAATGTGATGAGCCTTTCCTGTTGAACAGCTTTCGCATGAATCATGTCTAACAGATCCCCTATAAATTTCAATTGAGATGACAGGCTCAAATGGAACTTAAGGTAGTTTATGACTAACTTTAGAGACTCCAGCACCTAGATGGTCTTGCTAATTGATTTTACAGCACCTCCTTGAGATGAGCTCTTTACCAGCTAATCATTCATGTAGGAAAATATGTGCAACCCCAATTTGTGCAGATGCACAGACACCACCGCAAGGTATTTTGTGAACACTCAGAGGAGCATGCAGTGCTGGCAGTGATGTTTTCCTATCCTGTAACCTGGGAATACCTTTATGTAGGTATCCTCAAAATCCAAGTAGCATAGCCAATGCATTTTTTGAAAAAAAGGGATTAGGGTACCGAAGGAAGCCATCTTGAACTTTTCATTTACCAGGAATTTGTTGAAAACTTTCAGGTCTAGGATGGGACAGAGGCGATCCCCCCTGTCGTCCCCCCCCTGCAATTTTCTTTAGGATCAGAAGTTCATGGATTACAGTGCCTTGCAAAAATCAACATATCCTTGGACGTTTCACAGTATGCTGTCTAAAAAATACAAATCAAAACGCATTATAGTCCGAGTTTGTTTCACTGATTTATACAACATACTCTACATTCTCATTATATAAGAACAATTATACAAACATTCCAAAAGTAAAAAATAAAAAATAATCTTTATTGCAAAAGCCTTCATACCCTTCACTCAGTACTTGGTGGAATCTCCTTTTACAGCAATAACAGCCATCAGTTCTTTAGGACAGTGGCTCCAAACGTGTCTTGGGGGGATCCTCAACCAGTCGGGTTTTCAGGATATCTACAATGAATATGTATGAGAGAGATTTGCATGCACTTCGCTCCAGTCCCTCATCTATGGCAGACTGGAACAGGTTTTTCTCCAGGATCTGACTATACATTGCAATATCCATCTTTCTCTTGAGCTTCAAAAGCCTTTACCCAGTAGGGTAAAGCATCCTCTTACTATAATGCTGCCACCACCATGCTTTTACTGTAGGGATGGTGTTAGCAGGGTGATGTGCTGTGTTGTTTTATGCTACACATATCACTCAGCATTGTAACCTGACCAACCTGGTAAGCTACCTGTAAGACTTGGGTAATTTATATTCAGAGAGTAAGTGCAAGTAAGTAATTAAGGGGATGCACCATTCATTCATTCCAGACCCCTCCCTTTGAGGGGTCTGGAATGGCCATTGCCTTTGAGAATCTATATATTTATTATTTATTTATATATTTACAGGTTTTTTTGTGCCGTCATTCAGTAATCTATCACAATGGTTTACATAAGAACACAAGAAATTGCCATGCTGGGTCAGACCAAGGGTCCATCAAGCCCAGCATCCTGTTTCCAACAGAGGCCAAAACCAGGCCACAAGAACCTGGCAATTACCCAAACACTAAGAAGATCCCATGCTACTGATGCAATTAATAGCAGTGGCTATTCCCTAAGTAAAATTGATTAATAGCCATTAATGGACTTCTCCTCCAAGAACTTATCCAAACCTTTTTTGAACCCAGCTACACTAACTGCACTAACCACATCCTCTGGCAACAAATTCCAGAGCTTTATTGTGCGTTGAGTGAAAAATAATTTTCTCCGATTAGTCTTAAATGTGCTACTTGCTAACTTCATGGAATGCCCCCTAGTCCTTCTATTATTCGAAAGTGAAAATAACCGAGTCACATCTACTCGTTCAAGACCTCTCATGATCTTAAAGACCTCTATCATATCCCCCCTCAGCCGTCTCTTCTCCAAGCTGAACAGCCCTAATCTCTTCAGCCTTTCCTCATAGGGAAGCTGTTCCATCCCCTTTATCATTTTGGTTGCCCTTCTGTACCTTCTCCATCGCAACTATATCTTTTTTGAGATGCGGCGACCAGAATTGTACACAGTATTCAAAATAAAATAAAATAAAATAAAATAAAACCTGAATACATCACAAACTATAAAACATAATAAATTACAACATATAATAAAGGAGTGTTCTATTCTAAAAATGTATATAGCAGTTCCCTACAAAGAGCTCAAGGGGCAGTCCCTCATGGTTTTCTGACAGTTAGGAGGTAGTGAGGAGTTTTCCTGAGTTGTTTTTCAGGCCCAACCAGAGGAGACAGGTAAACTCTGCCTGGGGAAGCCAACTAGTGTTGGGAGGGATTTCCTTTTCCAGTCTACTCCCTGGCTGGTAAGGATTTTCCCTGCATATATTTTTCAGGTTTAAGATTTTAAGTGATAGGAGCTATTAAACAAGTTTACTTAGGGAATAGCTACTGCTATTAATTGTATCAGTAGCATGGGATCTTCTTGGTGTTTGGGTACTTGCCAGGTTCTTGTGGCCTGGTTTGGCCTCTGTTGGAAACAGGATGCTGGGCTTGATGGACCCTTGGTCTGACCCAGTATGGCAATTTCTTATGTTCTTATGAGCCTTCTGAGAGCCTGCACACTTCCTGGGCTCAGGGCATAGGGAACCCAGTGTCTGGGGCTGTGCAGGTTAGGGAAGACCTGCCCTTGAGTCCCTCCACGAGGAAGGAGGTATCAGAGACCTGATGCAAGGAGGAACTCTGGTGTTAAATTAGGTTAACGGGAAAAAAACCTGATTTCAAGATCCAAGAGGAAACTTTGGCTGCCCTTCCTTCCTGTTTAAGGCAAAAGAGCTGCTTGCTTTCAAGGAGATTCCTCCCATCAGGAATCCAGAAAGAAGAAATAAAGAGACTATATAAGAACTAAAGAGATCCTAGAAGACTATCTGTGAGTAAAGAACTTAAAAATCAAGGAACCCCATCTATAATCTTCATACCCTGGGGACAGAGAGAATTTCTCTATCTGTGCAGAGACAGAGTAACTATATATTTTTGCCCGTTTGGAAGGGGTTACCTGCCCATCTAAGGGATACCCTGCCTATCTGGGGACTCTATTTTTCCACGCCCTGGAGCATAGAAGTTTCCCTGACTCTGGTGCCAGAGATTCCTGCACAGATTGAGGAAATAGATTGTAACAGTGAAAGACTCCATGGTATTGTGGATTAAGTTGTTGGGCCACACTTCATCAAATTTCAACAGTGAAGACATGGAACACTAAATCAGTGGCTCCCATGGTTTTATTTGGTACATCCAGCTCGCATTGAGACATACAGATACCCCTCTCCCAGGGACAAAAACAAAAAGACACCAAAGGGTCACCCTTAGCGCTTGGAGCCTTGGAAGTAATCCACCCCCCCCCCCCCTTCCCCAACAAAGAATCCAGGCTTTGGCAGGAAGAGACTGTGTTCAAGCTAGCCTGGTAAGGTTCCAGCCCCAAAGAGTCAAAACAAATTCTTTTATGGCCCTATTGGGACAGGGTGACAGCATTAAGGCCAAAAAGTTCCACTTTGGTATCAGACCCACTGGCCTTCTTCCACATGAGTGCAGAGTCCTTTTGCAAATGCTATGGGGCATATCATATGGCTTTTCTTCAGTAGTAGCTGACCTCCCATATAGGCCATGTTTGAGAAACAAACTTAAAATTATTAACAGTCAACATTTCAGCTGTTTCAGCCAACGACTTCTCTAGAATTTTTTTAAGTAATCTTAGGCCTCATAATGACCTTCTGTAGCAGTTTCCATAATCCAAGGCTAGTGACTTTAGAGGGATGGCCTGATTGAGGCAGTGTCTTAATGGTGCCAAACAGTTTCCACTTTACAATGATGCGCCACACAATGTCCTAAGGGATAATCAAACACATTGAATTTTTTTTTATAGTCTCCCCCTGCTTTGTGTATATGAAGAAGATTATCATGAATTTCGGTGGTTCCTTGTTCAGCATGTTTTGACCTTTGCTTCATAATTTACTACATACAACAAATACAGCTTGATTCTTCACGTAGGCATACTCAACTAAATTCAAATACTGCGATTGGACACAGGTGAACACTGCTTCACTTAAGGGCATTGTTAAGTCAATTTTTTAATTAATTAATCCATTTCTGCTATGACAAAGGTGTGTGAAGACTTACACAATCAAGACTTTTTTTATTCTTAATTACTTTTGAAATGCTTCTATAATTCTTTCATGATGAAAGCACAGAGTATGTTGTGCAGATCAGTGAAAAACTAATTCAATGTATTTTGATTTGAAATTTTTAGGCAGCAGAATGTGAAAAATGTAAGAGGATGTGAAGACTTTTGCAAGGCACCACAAAATCCCCAGCTTTCGTTGCCCTTTTGGAACAGGTACAACCTGTATTGGCCTCTTTGAGGCAGGCAAGCTCCATTCCTACTGCAGAGAAGCAATTCAAGGGCTTCTTGGTGGGGGCCAATTTGGAAAGTTTCCGAATAGACATAACACCTGTATCCATTCTTGACGATGCTGAAAACCCACATATGAGATTATTCTGGGCCAACAGTTTGCAAAAAACCTCAGCCTTCCCCAAACAGGAAGGTCTTCTGGCATAGATACTGGAGTCCTTGTTATGCTCTCCTCGATCCAATCAATAACCCATCCCAGGCTTTGACAGTGGCTGGTTGTGACTTTGGGGCCAACTGTTGTCTGGGGTGAGAGCAAGGTCCCTGAAGTTGCCAGGGGGCAGAGGAGAACATCTCTTCAGTGGATACAAAGGCCTCTTTGGTGTCCCATTCGAAGAGCTCCTGGATGAGGACAGGTCTGGAGAGGGAATGGAGTGTGGCTGAAGCGTAGTAAAATAGTCTTTCCTTTGGACAACTGTTTCCTTGACTTTATCTCAAAGAGATTCTCCTCATTGCAAGGCACATCAGTGCACCTGCCTTGGACAAATCAGGTCCAAGGCCCACAGCCATGTCAGTCTGTGAACAGCAATACCCACTGCAGACACTCTCAATGCCATCTCAAAAACATCAAAGGTTCAATCATGATAGAAGAATTTATTTTATCATGGAGAGGTTCATTAAGACAGCTGAGTGGAAGAGTGTGTCAATTGTTTTCAATAACTGAGGAAAATATGGAATTCAAAACATTTTTTCCACTAATACAACATTTTATATCTTTTCAGATTTTGCAGGATTAACACGTAAAAGTAACTAACACACGCAGAACATTTCAGTGGAAAGATGACATTTTGAAAGATGATACAGGAAAGACCATACAGAGAACTCAATAAAAATGGGGCAAAAAAATATGTATATGTAACATACTGTGAAATCGTAATACAAGTAGTTGGTAAATAGCAAGCTCCAGCAACAGATGGATTGGCATGCCCGACTATAAAATCATTCCATATGTTTTCTAACTTCACTTCAAAGGATAAAAAATTTTTTACCTTGGAAGAATATCAAGAATATATAGAAAACTCTTTGCCCTAGAATCGGACATATCTCCTTGAAGACCAATTCTAATGAATAAAGAAAAGTGAAATAAATTTTCCATTACCATCAAATGAAATAATTTTCAGTCATCATCTTGCAACTTGAATTATGTCAATAATGAGCATTTCGGACATCAGATTTTATGACAGCTGTAGAACTCCTGAATTCATGTCATAACCATTTCCATCATTAAATTTTGCTTCCCTCGGTCTTTGTTTACTCAACTGGATTTTTATGTTGATGGTATTTATCCTGCACACAAAGGTCCAGATTTTAAAAAGATTATGCGCATAAATCCAGAGGATTAGGGCCGGATTTTAATACCTGCGCACAAATCTACGCCCGATTTTATAACATGCGCGCGCAGCCTTGCGCATGTTATAAAATCCGGGGTCGGCACGCACAAGGGGGTGCACACCGAGCCCTAGGGGAGCCCCGATGGCTTTCCCAGTTCCCTCCGAGGCCGCTCCGAAATCGGAGCAGCCTCAGAGGGAACTTTCCTTCACCACCCCCATCTTCCCTTACCTGACCCGCCCCCCCAATCCTACCTAAAACCCCCCACTGGCCTTTATTTTTCCAGTTCGCCTGCCTCTGGACAGGTGTAGGTTTGCGCGCACTAGCCGAGTGCCGGCGTGCAATGCCCCGGCCTAGAGGCCCTACGGAGGCCTCTGGCCACGCCCCCACCCGCCCCTTTTTCAAGCCCCGGGACATAGGCTCGGCGCGCATTAAATCCAGCTGGATTTACACACATAGGGCTTTTAAAATCTGCCCCTTTACGCGCATAACCGGTCTAAAGCATGCCAGGCCTATTTTAAAAAGGCCCGGCGACGAGCGTGTAAGTCCAAGGGCTTGCAAAAACGGATGGTCCAGGGCAGGGCGGGGCCAAAGGCTCCAGGCACATGGTCATTTGTCGCTGTGCTTGGGATCGGGCGCCGGCAGTCGGCCAGTGTGCGCAACTTACTTCAGCCTCAGGGCTGAAGTAAGTTTAGAAATAGAATTGAAAAAAAGAAAAAGGTAGGGGGGAAAGGGCGGGGGAGGTACAGGAAGGGAAGGTGGAGTTAAGGGAATGGGGGAAGGCAGCATGGCTCGGCGCACACAAGGTGCACAATTGTGAACCCCCTTGCGCGCGCCGAGCCCTGATTTTATAAACTGCATGCACCCTTTTAAAATCTACCCCAAAGGCAGCAAAAACAAATTAACTGTTCTTGGAGATGTGGTAGTACACAGGCAGGGCATATAAATTCAAGGTAATGGAAAATGTAGCAACTAGGAATGTTTTTGCACATAAGAAGGTCTTTTTAGATATTTGGGATCTGTACATACAATCACTTTCTTCCGAGGCTCACAGCAATGCCTCAATTACTCATAAAATTGGTGGTCAATAAATGGGTTGGACTTTTTCATATAGTCAAACGTTCAATGGGAGAAGGGGTGTGGATGATTGTTTAGGTGGGGTTGGTTCGAGTATAGGGAGGGAGGTGGAGAATGTAAGACGAAGGGAAATTGACATGTTTGGGGTTTTTTTTTTAAGCTTGGTATACTTAAGGAATCACTGTATACTAAGCCATTAATTGCTTATTGTTTTATTAAAACAATAGTTGAATTGATTGGATGGGTGAGGTTAGGTTGGCGGTGAGGGCAAGGGAGGAGGGAGATTTCTTTTGTGTGTGAAAGGAAATGTTTGGGAAACTAGAGAGGGGAGAAAATATTACAAATTTAATGCAACATTTTGTTTATTGCATGGCGTATTTCAGAAACATATGTTCGCCAACTATTTGCTGTTATCTGTTCATCATTTGCCATAAAATGTTGATACATACATTCAAGGTCATGCATACTCTGTCTCAAAATATTCTGCAAATTATTTTAGGGTAATTTTGAAACTGCTCGCGTTGACGTAAAGTCTTTGGGTACTTTTTGACTACAGTACATGCATATTTTCCTTTTGAAAATTATCCCACCCAGATTACCTGCTAACATGTGCACATAATGTTCCCAGGAAAAATTATGTGCATAATGAAAATGCAAAATTGAAAATGCAATGTTATGCACATAATTCAAAACCCCTCCCAAAATAACGCCTCTTCTCACCGTGGATAAAAGTACAAGCATATGGACCCTATTAGGTGAATTTTAAAAGCCCGATGCGTGCCAAAACCTGGAGATACATGAATATGCTGGGCCGGTGTGCGCCGAGCTGATTTTAAAAGCCACCCCAGTCCGTGCACAAATGAAAGTTCCAGAAAAGGGACAAGGCATGGACGTGGTCTGGGCAGGGCGGGGGCGTTCCTGGATTTATAAATGAAAGCAACGCGTAAAAACTTACGCCCCTTACGGCATAACTTTACTTCTGCAATGGATGGTGTGTAAGAACTGACAAAAGAATATAGGCATGTCAGCAGGGTTTTAAAGGGTCGGGGTTAAGTGGGGAAAAGGAAAGCTATTTAAATAGGGGGCTTAGAAAGCCCTGTCCCATACCAGCGGGAACTGGGAATGAAGTGGTTTGCGTTGGCACGTGTTTCTATTATTGTCCCCCCCAACTTATGCAGCAGAGGCAGCATTTGCGTGCAACCACATAAAATTGCGCACATGTGTTCAGCTTATTTTACATGCACGCATGTTGTAAAATCGCCCATCTGTGGACGAGAGCAGGCATTTGTGCATACATGTGCCCCTCCATGCTGGTATTAAAGTTACTGTCTGTGGGCCTACTTTTGCTCATGCAACTGGCTTTGAAAATTGTCCTGACAAGCATCACATGATCTGATGTGCTAATTAGATTGGGACTCTCTTCAAACCATTTCCTAAAGTCCTAGAATTGCAATGGGGCATTTTTCAAAAAAGGATTTATGCATAGAAATAGGCTTTTAGAAAATTAGTTCAGTGGCTGTACGTGTTAAAGTATGCAGGGAAGTGACATAGTACGGCCCACACAAGAACGTTGGAAGAAATTCCTCCAGATGAGATTAGAAGTAACAAATCGTGGGGCTAGTACGATTTTGAAATATCCGTGTAAATGTCTATTGAAGTATAAAGAAGGAAAATATGTATTCATGGAGCCGGAACAATTAAGGTGCTTCTTAGATGGGAATTCTGGAGGTGTGAAAACGGGATAAAGGGTGGCCTCGTCTTAAAGAGTGGTTAATTCTTTAACATTAAGCGATATTATGTGAGCTCATGTATTTCCTTACATCTTGGCTCCATTTTCCTAATACATTTAGAGATTTTATGTAAGAATGTAATTTTTTTTTTCTTTTTTACTTTATTACCTTGGAAAATAAGGTGTTTAAAATCTCTATTCTTTTGTAAAATATGATATTGGATTATCTCTGAAAATGCAAAATAAAAAAAAAAAAATGTTCCTATGCTGCGTTAAGGTATGTACAACCCTGCTACTTTTCAAAGCTGACTTATGTGCGTAAATCCATTTGAAAACTGAGGCTGAAGTCTGCATCTGCTTTGTACACATGAACGTCAGCTTTACATAGTCTGCTATAAAATTACCCTCTCTCTCAATATAATAAAAAGTTATTTGAGGGGGGAGGGGGTTAGGGCCGAGTTAACTGTAAATTAAGCACCGTTATGCATATCTAAAATACTGTACCGTGTAAATGGCTGGCAAGGTGGACTCATCAAAATCATATCAAAAGCTAGTTTATTTAGCTCCTCCAGCATTATTCCCTAGGGTAGAAAAAAAAAGTGAAAGGGATATGGTTTTGGATTTGTCTTATGTGGCATTTTCTGAATTTATTCCATACAGTCAGGAACAGGCTTCCTTGAGGTACCTACATTCCAGGGTTAATATATGAAAAACATCTTTGACTTCAAGCTTTGGCTGCATTGAAGTGTTCACTGTGCTTTTATTACTTAGAAAACAGTGGGTAAAACAAATTCCAGATGAGTGATGCCCTGTGCTCGCCCCACAGTGAGCAAGTTTGGCAAGGAACCTTTTTTTTTTTTTTTTTTTTTTTTTAAACTGCCATATGCATTTACCTAATATACGCATTTGTGGGGTGAGCGGTAGCAGGAATAGTTATATGCACATGACTGGACTCTCAATGACCATTGACAAATACAAATAAAGGTTAACAAATGAAAAAAAATGTGTGTATATATATATCTATATCAGGTGATACCTATCAAACCATTTCTTGACTAGCTTTCAAGAGCTAAACTCTTCCACAGGTCAGAATTTGAATAAGCAAAAGATAATATTATCCGAATATATAAAGCAGTGTGGCTGTCATAAATGAATTATAAAAGGCATTCCAGGGTAAAGGGGAAGAGCTGAGCGGGGGGTGATTAGAAGGTGACTGGCAGTATCATTTTATGGCTCATAATGTGATACGAAAACTTCACAGAGTTTTGTTTTTTTTTTGTCAATTCAAAAGAGGTCCAGATTCAGTAAATCGTTCAGGGGTCAAATTATCTAGCTAATATTAGCCGGATAATTTGTGTCTTATACTCAGTGGAATAAACTGCCCACTGAATATACTAACCTAAAGTTATCGGGCTACATATAGCCCGATAACTTTAACCCTACCCAGACAGTGTTTGAATATGGATGGATAGGCCAACAGTTATCCAGATTAATGTGGCCAGATAACTAGCAACTTAACTAGATATCTGCAAAAGATATATTCAAAGCTCACTTAAGCTGGATATAATTGAAATTCGGATATGTTAGGAATGCCCCCAGAACACTTTTTCATCTGGCTATATTATGGCTATATATTAACTTATCTGGCTATAATTTAGATGAATAAGTGACCAAATATTCAGGAACATTATTTAGCTGGATAACTTGCAAGTTAACTGGCTAAATGGCTTTGAATATTGACCTCAAAAGTATCTAATGAAGTGGACTAACAGCAGCCACACTACTTTACCTAAGTTGAGAAATGGGACTCTTCAAATATGTATTTTTTTTTGTACACAAGAGCTTTATCATCATTCCTATTATGCAGATTTGGATGATGGTGGATGGAAAATGCAAAGCAACTGGCTGATGAGGCTACTTTGCAATGTTACAATCAAAGGGGTAGATTTTCAAAGGGGTATGCGTACCCCCCGAAAACCTACCCCAAACCCCCCCTGCGCATGCGTACCCCCCGAAAACCTACCCCAAACACCCCCTACGCGCATCCCAGGGCTCGGCGGCGCGAGCAAGCCCCGGGACGTGCGTAAGTCCCAGGGCTTTGCAAAGGGGGCGTGTCGGGGCGTGTCGGGTGGGCGGCACAAGTTTTGGGGCGGGGCAGGGGGCGGGGCGTGACGCCGGCCCGGGGACATGATCGAGGCCTCCGGACCAGCCCCCGGGTCGGGGGATGACGTGCCAGCAGCCCGCTGGCGTGCGCAGATTTACGCCTGCTTTCGGCAGGCGTAAATCTGCCAACAAAGGTAGGGGGGGGAAGGTGAGGGGAGGTGGAAGGAAAGTTCCCTCCGAGGCCGCTCCGAAATCGGAGGGATCAGGCAGCGTGCGCCGACCCCAGATTTTATAAGATACGCGCGTATCTTATAAAATCCAGCGTACTTTTGTTCGCACCTGGTGCACGAACAAAAGTACGCGCGCGTAAATTTATAAAATCTACCCCAAAGAGGGGTGCAAAATAGCATTTCTGGATTGCAATCATAAACTCTGCCATAAATCCAGGTACTTCTCCCCAGACAGAAATTTTGTTGATTATACAAACAATTGCACTAAAATGATCCAGGAAAAAAAAAAAAATCCCAAATGAAATAGAAATCCCTGATTACATCATGATCTAGAATTAAGATTACTGTGCTCAGATCTCATCATATCTCTTATGATGACCAAATAAAGGTAGTTACGTGATATCACAAAAATAAAATCCATAAGAATGCTTCCTATCCCAGCATTAGCAGAAAATTTCACAAAGGACAAGCACAATACAAAAAAATCTTTATTAAGTTTCTCAGGTAGTTGTTTTTTTTTCCTTTTTATTGACCTGCTCCTTTGGGCTTGCAGCTCAGGTGGAACGAGGTCTGGGATCTGGTGCCATGGGTCTTCATTCACAGCTACCCAGGAATTTACCACTATTTTATGTCTCCTCCCAACTTATAGGCCGATTCAATAAGCTCCGCGGGAGAGACGGCGCTACGAGGCAAGCACCGGCTCTCCCGACGCGCGCCCAGGCACCTCTCCTAGCGAGCCCCTAGCGCCTCCTTATTGGCGGAAACGGCAGCTTTCAGTGGGTCTGACAACCGACGCTTAATTTTACCACATCAGTTGTCGAACCCGTTGACAGCCACGGGTTCGGAAAACGAACGCCGGCAAAATTGAGCGTCCATTTTCCAACCCACAGGCTGCGGGCAGAATTTATTTTTTTTTTTTAAGAAATTTTTTTTTAAAATTTTTTGGGGCCTCCGACTTAATATCGCTATGATATTAAGTCGGAGGGTATACAGAAAAGCAGTTTTTTCTGCTTTTCTGTACACTTGCCCGGAGCCATCTGAAAATAACGCCTGCTTTGGGCAGGAGTTAATTTCTGAGAGTAAAATGTGCGGCTTGACCACACATTTTACTTTCTGTATTTCGGGTGAGTAACTAATAGGCTCATCAACATGCATTTGCATGTGATGAGCGCTATTAGTTTCGGGGGGGGGGGGGGGGGGGGGGCTGCGCATTTTCCATGCACTATTACCCCTTACACTATAAGGAGTAATAATAGCGAGTCAAAAACATGCAGCCAAAGGGGGTCTAAACGGCCGAGCGCACCGTTCTGTATCGGCCTGTTACTTAGTCCACTCTTCAGTCATTGCAGTGAGAGTCCATAGGGCTCCTTCCTGAACCAAGCAATCATGAATCCTAAAATGTGGCCACTAGAAATGAACCCAGGTCTCACCGCATGGCACTGGATAGCACATCCACTGAGCTGCCCGGTCAACCCCACTGTTTTTTATTTAGGGAATGGCCTCTGCTATTACTAGCATCAGTTGCATGGGATTGTCTTAGTGTTTGGGTACTTGCCAGGTTCTTGTGGCCTGGTTTGGCCACTGCTGGAAACAGGATGCTGGGCTTGATGGACCCTTGGTCTGACCCAGCATGGCAATTTCTTATGTTCTTATGTCTCATTTACCAAAAATATATACATATTTAAAGCAAATTAAAATAAGGAAAGAAGAGTAGCCATACCAGCTTGCAAGGTCTTCTGACTGCCAAGATGCACTGCAGATGATGATAGAGCAGCAGAGAGAAGATGATGCAAGGCTGAATGGCAGGCATGGCAAGAGGGAAAGCTCAGGGAGCAGTAATGTGAAATTTGGTTTTACCTGTAATTTCCTTTCCTTGGGTCCTGCTAGACTAGTCTGCACAATAGGGATTTCCTGTTCCACAGCTGTTGGAGACAGAGGACCAGTCTTTTTTTCCCATGTGACCCCACCTATGGGTGTAAGGAAAGTGTGGCCCAAGGCAATCAGACAAGCACACAATACATTAATCAAAAAATACATTTTGGAACAAAATAAAAGGGCGTGTTCTCTACTTTCTTTCCACCAAGCATCTACCTGCTCATGTGTCTCCCAACATTTTTTTTAAGGTGTCAAGGGGCATTTGAAACACTAAACTTTCCCCACAGGGATAGAACAAAGAGAAAAAGGAAGAGGGCGGGGATTGGAATGGGGGAAGAAAAATTATATTGCCTACCTTGGCGAAATTGTAGCTGCCTGTCTTCCCAGACAGGTCTTGGACTGGCCTAGCAGGGTTCAAGGAAAGGAAATTAAAAGGTAAAACCAAATTTCACATTTCTTTTCTTCCTGCTAGACCAGTCCACATTAGTGAGAGATACTCAAGCTGCTTCTAGATCAGGCAGGAGAAAATAGGGCTCCTATGCCAAAAGGCCGAGTGTCTTGGCTCTCACGTCCAATCTATGAAAGGAATGTAAGGATGACCAGGTGGCCACCTTGCAGATTTCATATGGGGGTATCGAGAATGCCTCTACCCAGGACACCACTGGTGCTCTTGTGGAATATGTGTGGAGCACTGCAGGCACTTGAGAGTCACAGAGTTGGTAAACTGATGAAATTGCTTCCTTAATCCATCTGGCCAAAGTGGCTTTGGAAGCTGATTCCCTTTTGCAGTGGCCTCCATGCAGAAAGAACAGCCTGTCCATCTTCTGAAAAATGTTAATGGCCTTTAGGTATATTAGGAGTATGCATTACACATCTAGGAGGCGAAGCCTTCTATAGTCATTGGGATCCTCATTGATTCTAAAAGGCTGAGAAGGAGATGAACTGATTCAAGTGAAAAGGAGACATCTCCTTTGGGGGAAAAAGATGGTACTAGACACCGGGTAACCGTATCCAGTGAAAAGACCAGATTAGAAACCCTTATAATAGGGCCTGTAGTTCCAATATGCGCCTAGTGAGCAAAAGGCCACTAGAAAGGTCTTCACAGATTCAAAGGGTGGACTCACTAAAGTATTAAGATCTAAGTTAAGATCCCACAGTGGGGTTAGTGGCCTAAATGGGGCCAAATGCTTTTCACTCCCTTTAGGTAACAGATATTTGCAGACCCTTGATTGTACCCCATAGCAAGATATGGCTGCCACATGTACTTTCAAAGAACTGAAAGCCAGACACTATCAAGATCCATCTGAAGAAAGTTCAAAATAGCTGTGATATCTGTTTTCTAGGGCAAAGTCTTAAGCTCTTGGCAACATTTGTTGAACAGGTGCTAAATCTGAACATAGCCAAGTGGCCATCTTTTGCACCTTTAACATAGGAGAAGCCTTTTCTGTGTATGTGCGCCTTTTCAAAGGACACGCTGTAAGCAAGAATCAAGATGGGTCTTCCATCAGTACTGATACCTACTGGAGCAGCCCATGTGCTATAGGAAGGGCCTGAGAGGGACTGGAGAGCAGCCTTATTAGGTTTGCATACCATGGCTGTCTCAGCCAATCCAGAGCTACCAGTATCACTCATGTAGGGTGATCATCTATCCTTTTTATTACCCGGGCTGGGGGGGGGGGGGGGGGGGTTTACGGGAAGAGAAGATGTAGCGTATGCAGTCTTCTGGCCAAGGCTTAATGAAAGCATCTATTCTGCTGGACTCCGGCTCCTTCCACCTGTTGAAAAACCTATCAGATTTGGTATTCGCTGGAACTGCCATCAGGTCCATGAAAGGGGGACTCCAGCAGTCCACTATTTGTTAAAAGGATTCTCAGCTGAACTCCCATTCTCCTGGCTACAGGTTTTTTCTGCTGAGAAAATTTGTCTGGATGTTCTCCCCCTGAGATATGGGCCATTGAAAGATGAAGTAAGTTTTGTTCCACCCATCTGAAGAGCAGACTCATTTCTTCTGCTAGTGGAGGGCTGCAGGTGCCCTCCTGCTTGTTCACATATGCCACTGCTGTGGCATTATGGGAAAGAATGCTGACTGCTTTTTCCTTTTGCTAATGGGAGGAAGTGCCTTAGGGCCAATTGAACGGTCTTAGTTTCCAATCCATTTATTGACCAGGCTGCTTCTTTCATCATCCAGAGGACTTGAGGTACCTGATCCTGGCAGAGGGCTCTCCATCTGAATGTACTGGCGTCCAAGGTTACAATAACCCAGTAGGCCAACTCCAAATCCTCTCCCTTTAGGAGATTTGATGGGTTCAACCACCAGTGTAGGTTTGTTTTACCCAGCGAGGTACAGGGAGATTGGGTTTGTAGTTCTACAAGACAAGTGCCATTGAGAAGAGACTGCTGTAATGGGCATAGGTGTGCTCCAGCACATGGTACAAAATCCAGGGTGGTTGTCATGATGTGGTGGTGCTTATAGCCCCCATCAACATCAATGAGCCCCAAGAGGTGAAGATAATCCCATTTTTGGGTGCTCTTTGCTTTTGAAAAATTCACACATGGTCAAAAGCCTTTGCGGACTCGGGCAGCTTTGGGAAATCTGCCCCTCTTTAGTATCAAAGAGGGCTCCCAAAAACTCTAGGGACTGAGAGGATGATAGGCTACTCTTTTCATAATTTACCAACAATCCAAGACACTCTAGGACCTCGAATACTGTGGCTCCTGCCAGTTGAGCTTCCTGGTAGGACTTGATTGATGAGCTAGTCATCCCAATAGAGGTATACCATTATCCTCCGTTGGAACAGTGTCAATGCAACTACCACCATTACCTTAGTAAATGTTCTTGAGGTGATTGCTAGACCAAATGGATGTGCCTGTAACTGACAATGCTTGCAGAGTACACAAAACTTGAGACATTTCTAGTGGGTGCTCTGGATAGGGATATGGAAACAGGCTTCTGTCAAGTCCAGGGAAGTGATAAATTCCTTTTTTCTTACTGCCAACATGTTAGATGTGAGGATTTCCATTCGAAAGTGGGGTAGGTGGAGACATTTGTTGACCCCTTTTTAAGTCCATGATGGGTCAAGAAGGACCCATCCTTCTTTGGAACCACAAAATAAGTCCTCTTACTTTGTTCCAGTGGTGGCACCGGAATGATAGCCTGCAATTCTTGTAATCTTACACAAGTGGAACTTACAGCTACTCTTTTGGCCTGTGAGAAGCAAGGGGAAATCATGAAGACATTCGAGACTGGTATGAAGAGGTTCAAAAAGCATTTGCTGCACACAATCTCCAGAACCAGGGGTGACTCAAGGCAATTTGCTTCCTGAGGCTAGGGATGAGATGGTGCCGCCCCACCCACCCCCCATTCACTTCTCTCCCTCTTCCACACACAAATGCACTCTCATTGTCTCTTTTCACCTCGATTTTTATTAGCCATAGGAACCTCCTCTTTCCCCAGGCCCATGGAACATGTGCTCTACTTCCTTCTCCTCCTCCTACTCCAGTAGCATCGGCCCGCTCTGCTCTTGTTTTATTTTTGGCACGCAGCCAGACACTGTTGTTCCTCCTTCTGCTTCTTCAGTTTCTCATGGAGGAGGGTGAAGCTCCTGCTTGGCTTTCTTGTGTGAAGCCCCGCAGCAACAGGCTTCATGTTTTTCTTCCAGGGGCCATGGGTGCTGATGCTCCTCCTTCTTTAAGCGCGCACTGCTCCAGGCCCTCTCTCTTCCAGCCTTCTGCAGCAGGGCACCCAGACTTTTGGGGTGTTGGCCTGGAGACCCGGCAATTCATTCAGAATTCCGGAGTCTCCGGGCCAAATCCAGAGAGTTCTGGGATAAGAGTGTGCGTCAGCCGCGGCAGGGCAGACAGTGTGATGTAGACAGCGAAGTTCTGAGAGGGGCATTTTTTTTCCAACTCAAAGTTTTGCCACTTGAAGCAGCCATCTCAATCTGCCTCATTATAGAACTGCCCCTGTCCAGAACCCACTGATCTGTAGTGAAATGGACCCATTTCTAGTGAAAAAAATAGGAGGCGGCCACCCACCGGGCTAACACCAGGGGGAGGGGTGGTCTTTAAGCGTCATTGCCTCTGATAGAGCATCGTCTTTAATCTTTTCAACCCCTCAAACAGGGTGGATGTTAGACCAAGAAACCTGTGGAGGGATCTTTTGATTACTCTAAATCTACAAAAGTCCCTGGTTCGGTATTGCTTCCAGTCTCATGCCCATCATCACCTCTGCAGGGGCTCGTGAAGAGCTGCTCAATTCTGCTGTTCAGCTGCTAACTTCGTCCCTTTTTTTTTTTTTTTAACTTTATGCCGGACAGCAGAGGTAGAGACAAAAAGGGGCAAGTGGGGACAGAAAGAGGGAGGAGAGAAGCGTTCAAATATCCTCTAAAGCAGAACACCATCCCAATCTGTGTGGCTCCTTAAGGCACTCAGTTTGGGAAACCCACTTGGTGTGATCAACCAGACCCCTAGGGGTATTGGGACAATTCTCTGAGGATGCACTCCACCAAATATTTCCTAGGAGGCTCGCTCAACTGGGGCAGTCAGCCCCATAGGACTGTTGCCCCAAGAGCCAAAGTTGCTCAACCACACTGTGTCTTAGCCCTGGCTCTGAGAGAAGGAAACGCAAGTCTGCAACTGCTGGAGGCAGACTCCAGGCAATTGCCTCGGGTCACACTTCCTTTTATACTTACAGGGGAGGACATAGGGGGGAAAAAAAGAAGGTGTGTCCTCTGTCTCCAGCAGCTGTGGAGCAGGAAATCCCACTAGTGAAGATATCGTTCAGTGTCATTGGATAAGATGCTAGATATGCTACCTATCCAGAAGCAGTATAATATTTGAATTTGACTGATTCTTCATGAAACTGTTTTTAACACACAAAATGTCTGTTTGTATCATTGTTCAGGAAAGCCATGGCAGTGCTCATTAGAGATGTGAATCGTGTCCTCGATCGTCTTAACGATCGATTTCGGCTGGGAGGGGGAGGGAATCGTATTGTTGCCGTTTGGGTGTGTAAAGTATCGTGAAAATCGTTAAAATCGTGAGCCGGCACACTAAAACCCCCTAAAACCCACCCCCGACCCTTTAAATTAAATCCCCCACCCTCCCGAACCCCCCCCCAAATGCCTTAAATTACCTGGGGGTCCAGCGGCACACTAAAACACGGCACACTAAAACCCCCTAAAACCCACCCCGACCTTTTAAATTAAATCCCCCACCCTCCCGAACCCCCCCCCCAAATGCCTTAAATTACCTGGGGGTCCGTAGCGGCGGTCCGTAGCTTAAATTACCTCCGTAGCCTTAAATTACCTCCGTAGCGGCGGTCCGTAGCTAAATCGGGGGAAGGGGGAGAGCAGGAAAACCGGCACACTAAATCGTGTAGTCTTCAGCCGGCGCCATTTTGCAAAATGGCCGCCGCAAAATGGCGGCGGCCATAGACCAAAACGATTCGACGCAGGAGGTCGTTCCGGACACCCGCTGGACTTTTGGCAAGTCTTGTGGGGGTCAGGAGGCCTCCCCAAGCTGGCCAAAAGTTCCTGGGGGTCCAGCGGGGGTCCGGGAGCGATCTCCTGCCGCGAATCGTTTTCCGTACGGAAAATGGCGCCGGCAGGAGATCGACTGCAGGAGGTCGTTCAGCGGGGGTCGCCCCCCACAAGACTTGCCAAAAGTCCAGCGGGGGTCCGGAATGACCTCCTGCGTTGAATCGTTTTGGTCTATGGCCGCCGCCATTTTGCGGCGGCCATTTTGCAAAATGGCGCCGGCTGAAGACTACACGATTTAGTGTGCCGGTTTTCCTGCTCTCCCCCTTCCCCCGATTTAGCTACGGACCGCCGCTACGGAGGTAATTTAAGGCTACGGAGGTAATTTAAGCTACGGACCGCCGCTACGGACCCCCAGGTAATTTAAGGCATTTGGGGGGGGGGGGTCGGGAGGGTGGGGGATTTAATTTAAAGGGTCGGGGTGGGTTTTAGGGGGTTTTAGTGTGGCGTGTTTTAGTGTGCCGCTGGACCCCCAGGTAATTTAAGGCATTTGGGGGGGGGGGTTCGGGAGGGTGGGGGATTTAATTTAAAGGGTCGGGGGTGGGTTTTAGGGTGTTTTAGTGTGCCGGTTTTCCTGCCCTCCCCCTTCCCCCGATTTACGATTTTTTGACGATAAATCGGGGAAATTGGTATTGTATCGTGGCCCTAACGATTTTTGACGATTTAAAATATATCGGACGATATTTTAAATCGTCAAAAAACGATTCACATCCCTAGTGCTCATCCAGATAAGAAGTCCTAAATGCCAAATGTTCTACTGAAACGGAAAAATATGAAACATGGGACCTATGTTGGGAAATGGACAAGAATATAATTAAGTACTGTTTGATGTTATTCATTTTAAATGCAAAAGAAAAATTTTAAAAAATAAAGAGACCTATGATTATACAATTGTGATGCTATGAGGCCGCAGAATAATTTAGTTAGCAGATATGCTGGATGATGGTCTCCTTTACACGTTATAAATATTAACTCCAGGGTCTCCTTACTAGGTGGATTATACTATATTATAGTTTCTATCTATGTGGTTTAACAAGAGTACTGTGATGTTGGTGCCAGTAATAGGAATGACCATATCTGTCTGTCCTTCAACAATACAATTCCTCAACTCTGAAATAATACAAATGACCCATGCACAATGGCATCATTAAAGGCAGTCAATTACCAATAGTACCTTGGGAAACAGCAGGAGGTCTAATTCAAAGGAAGGATTTAGGAGGCAATCAAAATGAACCAATCCAGAATAGAAGAATGAAGGATATACCAGGAAGGAGACATATAAAATATACATTATATATGCTAATAAAATGATGTAGAGTAGGAAAATGGAGACATTTAAAGAGACCCTCTCTTTTAAGACATTCCTGATCACATATTAAAAACTTTGTCACAACAGCACCTCAGTCTTAAATGTCATGACACAAACTACAGTAGATTGAAAAATGGGAGGAATATGTATTGGATGGGAGAAGACAGGAGGAAACAGAAGTATCCAGACACTTCTATGATGATAAACTGCTCTCCAGAAAAAAAAAACAGCAGTATCACATAGGGATATGACATTATGCATTACATATACCCTCACAATTCCAGTTCTACTCTGCCCCCCCATCTTTTCACTCAGAATCAAAGGTGCTCCCCTCCACTGAGGCCAAAAGACTTTCATCAATAGAGCAGAACCCTTGGAATAATCCTCATCCTCAAGGGTGACAGCCTATTTGCATTTCTTATCTTTGTTAGGGAAAGTCAAAGAAGCTTCAGATTGAAATCCACAAGGTTACTAAGCAAAAGCTTTTGTAAATGAAGAAAATGGGAGATAGGAAAACAGGTTTATTCTTGATAATGGATCACTTTCATTGTTAGCTGCTGGGTTATCAATCTGCTTTCAGGAAATTAAACAGACACCATTTAATGGATTACAGGGTCATCAGGAGTGTTATGCACTTAAAGTGAACTGTGCTATGGAAAAAAACATTAAAAATCAACCAAGAGGAAAAATCACAACTAAAACTATAAAACAGGGTAACATATTAGGTAAGGTTTTGAAGATAAAAAATAGGCGTGTTCCCACTGGTAGACAATTTGACAAAAATCAATGACATACTGAACAGTAATATATTTGCCATAGTAAAAAAATGCTATTACCTTCCTGTGTGTTTGGCTTTTTAATTGAATTTGCACAGCACATCCTTTTAATTCTTTCCTATTCATTTCCTAAAGATCCCATTCCAAGCTCTCCAAAATACTATCATGCTTTCCATAACTAATGGGTCAGAGGACGCAGAAAACAGATTCAGATCTCTATACACAGAGGCCCAATTCAGAACTCGCAGAACCCTTATATTTTATTTCTAGCAATTTTCCCCATTTTCCTTTTTATATCCCCTGTAATGTGTAAAATATTAGGACACCCAGGTCTGAGTGTGATGCACATTAATGCTCTTTGGCTTCTTAACAAGTGGGGCTACGGGAACAAGATGCGGATCTCCCTTCAGGGTCTTTAATTACCTTCCAACAGACTTGTGCTCAGGACTCTTGCTTGGTAGCTAACTACTGGGCAGAAGGAATAGCTGATTTTGATGCATTGTTTTTACAGCGAAGGCATCACTGGCAAAAATCTGCTCTCTTTTGCTACTTCTGTTGTGTAGTTTATTAACCAATACCACTGCAGCTAGGATGCACTGAAGTGACTTATTAACCAAAGTCTGTGCTAGGGTCCTAAGAGCTGAATAGTTAAGTAACCTTTAGACACTTGTGTGATGAAAAAAAAAAAGACAGCAGCTACTACACTCAGCTGTAAAATCATGGACAGAGTCGTATATTCTTTGTCCTTGAGATTTTGTACTTAGGGCATTTACTTCTTTTCAGTCACAACAATAAACGTAATGGCATGCGCTCTTGCTTTACTCGTCTAGTAAGCCTTGCATCCTGGGCGACCTTTCCCCTAGACTTCTCTGTATCAAATGTTGAATTAGGTTTTGCCCCTGCTCTGCCCACAAATTTTGCCTGCTGGTCAATAACTAATGCCCAAATCATATGTAGATCTCACAGCGTATTGTGATTTTTTATTTTGGAAGACTGAGCTGCCAGTGATGATGTCCTCCTTTTGCTGCTGTCACATGGGGGTGGCAGCAGCAGTGATGGAACAAAAGATAGTTGTGCACCCTGCAGAACAGAGGCCCCGCTGGCCTCAGAGTCTTGCAAATTAAAAATTCTCCAATATTATATATTGACAGACAGGGACCTGATGCAACGCTATCATATGGCATATCTACTGTTATTCCTTTATTTTTCTTCAGACCATTGTCTTCTAATGCCCTTCCCTCTATAACCAAATCAAAAGAAAATAGCTCCTTTTGGCACTTAAAGGATATTGTATTATCATGAGGTAAATGTTGGTAGCACTTCAACATTGAACAGTGGTTCTGCTGCTATCCCAGCATGAACCTGAACAAATCACCCAAATTTTACCTGAGAACCAAGTTGGACTCTAACGCTGGCTCCAATGCACACGCACACACACACACACACACATTCAGGAACTGCCTTAAGTGTTTTACTGATGTAACAAGACATGTAAAGTTCAAAGTAAAACTGCACAGATTTATTTTATTTTAGATTTTTGAGCCCAGCTGTTTTTTTCCCTGCTCCTTTGGGCCGTTGGCAGCTCTGAGTCTTTGGACTGTTACTGGGATCTAGCTCCGTAAGCCTTCATTCACAGCTACCTGGGGACATTTCTCCCTGTTTTTATAGGCCTTCCCAACTTACTTTAGTCAATGGCAGCAACAGTGCTCGGCCAGGAGCCATGTGGCTGAGCTCCTTCTGGAACCCTACAATCACTGGCCCTAAATCTGACCATTAAGTGTCGCAGCTGTATGATGAGTGTGACTCTCTCCCCAGCACTGGACAACCTGCATGCAGCAATCAGATCCAGGTCCTCAGCTTAACAGTTCACCATTGGGACAGCCAAACATTTGTCATCATCATTCTTGTTACTTAGCCTGGGTAATGGGCAATTTTAAGATGCCAAGAACATACCAACTCTTCCTTCTAACTTATGGCCTGCTTTACTAAGGCTTTTTCCCCATTCTTTGGCTATGGGAAAACAGTTTAATTAATCATGCCCTTAATTAGAGGCAGCCAGTTCGTGGTCTGGCCAGCAGCTTACTAGCAGTGTTGCGGGCTGCAATGCAGGAGATCTGGGTTTGATTCCTAAACAAGTTAGGAATAGCAGTACTGCAGAGGAAGAGTTCATAGCTCTTACAGTGAAGGCATCCTAACCATTGTGTGACAGCAATAGCTCTGGGCCAGACTCAGAGTGCACATCCTGGGCTCCAGGAGGAGTCATGGGGTTCTATTTACAAATGTGCATGGGGCCCTATTTCCAAAAGTCACAATTTTAATGCCCGTTAGTGCAGCACATTTAAAGTAGCATTCACTAAAGAATGAGAAGCCTTCAGTGAATACTGTACTAAAGTGGCTGGACTGTGGCCAGTAACCAGCCCTGATGGGGAAAATCAAAACCTCTAGATCACGTAAGAGGCTCCAAGCTTAAAGGAGCCCTTCCACCCACCAGCATGATGAATGGGGCCTCAAGTCCCAAGCCCCTCTATCACCAGGCTGTCCCAATTTCCACTAGCACACGAAGGGTCTCTGGATAAGAAGTGATCCCTACTGGCTCGGGAAGATAATGGCATCAGCTGACCTGACACTCTCCTTTGCTTGTAGGGGATGGGAAAGGAGTCCTCGGCTCTTATAGCACTGCACCCTTCCCTCTGGGTGAAGGGTGCAGTGCTATAAGAGAAGAAGACTCAGAACAGGGACACCGACAGGCGCAAGGTACAGCAGACGCGCAAGTAATTTTGATGGGATAATTTTCAACACAAATTGATGTGCTTAAGTTCGCTTTGAAAAGTGATGTAATTTATGCACATATTTGCCATTAAGTTTATGTGGACTATTAAAAAAAAAAAAAAAGACTCCTTTAATAACGGAAACAGGAGAGTGTGAGGCAGAAGCAGGATGACTATAAATTGCATCCTCTTTTTCTTCTAACATACATTAGGGTAAGGCGGTAGAGACTTTCCAAGCTGCGTTTGCCATCGCCCTGTACGTCGCAGGAGAGGCTCACAGGACTTGGGCGCATGGGAGAGGGAATGGATTTGTATCTTAGGTGGGGAGAGGAGGACGGGAAGATGACCGCCACTACTGAGGGGAGTCCTGCTGGCACCGAAGGTACAGTCTCACAGGAGACTTCCCTTCTAGCCCTTGGACAGTACAGGGATCAGCCTGGGCAACTGTCTCAGAGGACGAGGGGGGGTGTGGTGGCAGTACAAAGCAAAAGAGCCCATCTACTGATCGGCTCTGGTAACAGGCACCTCATGGGGGTAATTTTAAAACTATGCGCATTGGTGCCAAGTCAACGGGTACATTTTACCTGTGGGCTTCACACTAATTTTCAAGTGAAACAATGTGTGTACTTTATCTTTGAAAATCTCAGAAAAAATCCACACATTTACACCGGCAAATTTGAGCGGGAAGTTTTCCTGAGGGGGGGGGGGGGAGATACATGGATACCTTTGAAAATCCAAAATTATGCACATAAGTGCAAACCCTATCCCATCTCTGCCCCAGGCTTGCCTCCCCTTACTGCGGGTAAAAGTAGGCGCACAGAGGCCCTACGCACGTACTTTTATACTCATACAGGACGGGAACACTTTTTTTTTTTTTAAAGTCCATTTCCGCTGGTAAAGCACTGTTTTACCCGTGGATAAAGCTTTGAAACTTACCTTCTGTGTGTATAGGCATAGTAAGGAATTCATATTAGAAAAGCTAAAATGACGACTCCTGATAGAGGACAGAAAAGCTTTATCTATGCACAAATCAGTCGTCATTATCGAACTCAGCAGGTGACGATGCAATGGGACTGTTAGATTAGGGAAGAGGTAATGGTACCACAATTTTCAAACAGTTACGCACGCCCGCACGTAGATGCCGTTTTACAGACCTGAAGAGCAGGCGCATACCTGCAGCGCTGCACGTACATTTCAAAAGGGTAAAAGGGGGCAGCGCAGGAGTGCTCTGGGGTGGGGGTTCAGAAGCATGCACGCCAGTTGCTATTTCGTGAGCGGCACGCGCGCGTACGTGTCTGCACGCTTTCACGTCTGTTAGTTGACTCGCGGGATTGAAATCGCACTTGCCTTTTGTCTGCGGGTTTTTGTGTGGGAGGTCTGGGTGAACTGGCGATTCCAACGTACGTGCGCGGCGAGTGTTGCCGTGAGCGGAGGAAGTGCACACTTTATAAAATGCCGCCCTTTGCGTTTAATTCCGGGTTACTGGGCATGAACTGCCAACATTTATGAGACGATGTGGATGAAATAAGTAGAGAAAGCATTCGTGTTCCTGCATTAGAAACATTTGCGCATATTTTCAGGGCAGAAATGCCCGGTATTTTATTAACAACGGTGTGGCTGCAGACACCCGGTTTATAAAACAGTAGCATTAACATCCTCTTCAGTGAACAAATAGTGTTCTGACGACAGTTTAGAAACTTGGGCTCCCTATTACAACTTTCACTCTAGAAGTTGTCGGTGTTTTTCAGTACCAGCATACAAACAGGTTTGTTTTGTTTTTTTTAAACTGTAAATCAGTTTCTAAAATTTTCCTAGATCTCTAATGATGCCTTTTTTTTTTCCAGATGAAATATATCATATAATTGAAAGTTGGTTTAATTAGGATGTAAATATGTCCCAAGATTAAATATTAGCATGCAGCTTCATCACCGGTGATAAATCAAGGCAGTGAAACTTTATCTGTAATATTTGGTTTTACAATAATTTACACAAGCTGAAAACTGGATGCCTTTACAAACAGATGATTTAGTCCTACCCTGAAGCCTTTAAATAGCCCCTTTTCATGCCCAAATGTAGCCTACCCCACCCCTACCCTATCCTTGCCCTGCACCTCCGTCTCCTTTTCTTTTAGCAATTGCTTCTGGGTCACAAACAGTTCCTTCCCAGATTATGTGTATATTTCTTTTGTAATACCACTTAGTGTATGCTTAATGTAATAACGTAAGGGGTTTATTTTATATTAAAACACACCACTTTTTTCTTCAGACAAACAACTGATTAAAATGAGATCACAGAATCCAAGCAAAAATAAATTGTTACTCTTTCAAGCAATCCCCATATCTGGATTACTGCACACTGACATCGCACTCCTAAATCCTCATCCCTTTTGTACCCCCTTAGATATAAAGTACTCATTTTCTGGAGAAAAAAAACACAAAAGAAAAAGAAAATAGATATATAATCTTTAGCTTTTATGTTTCACTAATTGAGGCTTGACTTCTGCAATGCATACACAGGTCACATGACGCTGCAGCCCAAAAAAAAAAAATTCTCAAACCCTCAAGTACAAAACTTAAATCGTTTCATACGGTAATAAGTGTAAATATATTCAGACTTTTCAGCTCTTATATCCATCCTCTTCTCTCCAAGTCTCTGACATCCCTGACATAAAACAGTTTGGAAACAGTGCACAGGGCATTCGGTGTACTTCCAAGCCACTGGATTCACAAAGCTTGAGAAATGCGTTACTCACCTCAATGGTCTTTGGCCAGAGTGGTGTACAGGGGAAGTTATGCATGTAGACATCATTGGCAATTGTGTTCACGTCAACCGCCGCAACAACTTCTGCAGCCATACCGCTCTCTGCAATTACAAATGCAAGTCTTGTTTTTTCCCCCACTTAGGATCACAGATAGTCACAGAACAATGAAAGAAAAGAACTTGTCATTTTTCCTGAGAGAACGTCAAGGCTTAATTTTCCTTAGCATCAAAACCATCAACATTTCATCTCTTCCTTTGCTAGTGAAGATGACATTTCTGAAACCAGCAATGGCCTTTTACTGTTAAAAACACTATATTTAAAAAAAAAAAAAGCACCCAGAGAATATGAAAATAACTGGCATCATTTTTTGTAGCTTTTTATTTATCACAGCAGAACTGGAGTCTTTGAGGGTGTGTTTCAGTATTCAGCTGAGTCAAGAGGCCACTGGCTCATTTAACATGCAGTCATTAAGCAGAGATTGTCTTTTCCACTGGTCAATTCTAAAACATCAATCTTGCTCCTGGTGTGACTAAAGCCGATGCCTCTTCAGTCCTATTCCTGCAGGTCCTGAGATTAGAATAATGGAATCGTTACTAAACCATTTTGCAGAGGATGCACAATGCATCCTCTGCAAAATGGTCACATTTGCTTTCCCAGAGGGTCAGCTATATTACACTGGGCAACAAATTTTCACAAAAGTCATGTTACGGAAATTAAATTAGTCAATTCTTATAAATTTCTATGTGCTAAACACGAATGTGACTGTGAGAATGCAAAATTGGCTCTAGTTTTTTTGTAATATGCAATAATATAATTACATCTTGAATTGTATGCCAATAGTAGGAGCCCTACGGTTAATACCGTTTGAAAAAAGAAGTCATAGACTACGTCTTAGATTTCTTTGCTTGTCTCTTGTACACCTGTTCGGGAGCATCTCTGCGGAGTGTCCAGCAGTAGTCAGCCAGCATGAATATTTCAAATGCTCACCCTTTCTGACTGGGCTTCATATAGTACACTGCTGACGCCAGCTTACTCGGCAGCAGCATGGCAGTAGAACTGCATTGCATCAGAAAATGATGTAATAAACTCTGGATGATGTGTGCATGATGGTATTATGCAATATGATGCAATATTACATCATTCTAGGCTTATTTACAGTCCTACTGGATAAATTTACATGACTAAACATAGAAAGTGAACTATATTAAATATCTTCAAAACGAGAGCCAATAAAAACTTTTTTTCATAGTCATATTCGTGTTCAGCACATCAAGATACTATAGAGTAGGACCTTTTTAGGTCAGTAACACTTTCATTGTTGCCCAGTGTTATTTTTCATTCAAAGGCTGATTACAAAGCCAAGCTCACTATGATCTCCTATTTCTCTTAGGCAAAGTATCTTACACTACAAATATTACAGCTGTAGTTGGAGTATGAAGGTAGGAAAGTGTTGCACTGTATTAGAAGACCCCTCACCAGATTAATACATTTGAAGCGCCATTGCATCTAGTACTTTTTCTGGGGGGGGGAGTCCCAGCTCTGGTAAGGTCAGGATTTTAAAGAGGTCAAAATAGCTACAAAAATGTTCATCAAAACACTGATCTAAGATAATTACACTGATTTACACAAAATGTAACAGCGTTATTAACGATTCTGTGAAGATATCCATTTTAGATTTCAAGTCTTGTGGTCAAGTGTCATTGGCTAATGATTTGCAGATTCTCCACAGCAAAAAGCAAAACAGCTGATTTTTTTCAGTTTTTCTGTTCAAGGACTTTTCACTAAATTTCCCTTCTCTTCATTTCAGTATGACAACTTACCGTAAAAAGCAAAGGAACATCAAATGGCATTTACCAATACAATATTTAATGCAGTTTAGCACAATTCTGAGAGCTACATTCCACGGACCCCTGCAGAATACAGCGGAATCACGATATTCCATGAAATTTCATAGCGACGCGAGCCACAAACACACTTTGCTGTTTCGTCTGAATTTTTCCCCTCTTATTGTCTAAGTCAATATTTCCACAAACTGTAGAGGATTTGCAGATTTCTCCCACAAAATTTCTGGCACCGCTTGAGTCCTTCAGCCTAAAACAACCTCCCGAAGGTGGCATCAGAGCCTCAGTGTTCTGACGTCTATATTTTATGTTAGCTATCAAAGTGACCAGGAGCTTGTACTGCAGTAAGATGTGTTATCAGACTACACCAGACCCTTCTGTGCTCTCTGGTGACAGTACAGCGTCAGGCCCAGTTTCTACATTACTGCAAAGATGCAAGTCTGATTGCTCCAGCTGTTTGTTCTTTGGTGCAAATAAAAAAGAGACACATTTTACTTTTGCATTTCATATTACAATTTCCTTTATAAGGTCATTATGCAAGATGATGCAATTGTTTATATCTGGTCTACTTTAGATCCCCTTGAAAATTTCTTCCACTCCATATCTGTAATCACTTTACCAAGATTACTATGATCTCCTCCTTAACCCTTCATTATTCTGTCACAACCCAAAACTTAAGCTGCTTCTTAATCATAGACCATGCAAATTACTTTTTAGCAAATGTATATGTAAGGGGGACCCAGAATTTGCCCCCTTATAGAAGTGTAGAGTCAGTGGTCTCAGCAGTCCCTGAATGCAGTGAGTACTGGCAGAGTAGAGTAAGAGTATTTAGGGAGGTTTGTCACTCCCCAGTGGGAGGTATCATAGGTGTAACAAAACTCCTGTGCCCACAAGAGTGCAGGTGGTGGTGTAAGGTCTCGCCCTGCAAAGGAAGGGGCAGGGAGGCTTGGAGTGCCTTTCCCCATAGAAAGGTGCTGGGCTAGAGTGTCTCTCTCTCTCTCTCTCTACAGAGGAATTCTAGGTGTGGGTCCCTTCCTCCAAGGGGAAAGGTACAAGGAGTGGGCCCTTCCTAAACTAAGGGGTGCCTAAGGGATATTCTCTAAGATGCTGGCTTCCAGGAGAGGCAAGAAGTCTCTTGGCATCTTAGAGAGATTCCTGAAGACAAGAAGTGGTTCCAAGGAAAAACAGGTGCAAGTCCCTAATCTTCATCTTGAAGAGAATTCTTCAGAGGCGTGGATAAAAGAGGATTGCTCTTTCTGGGAGTTCAGAGAGAAAATTGCCCATAAGATGTTTCTGAAAAGTTGCAGCATGAAGCTCATTTGATTTTTAGATGTGAACAAAATTCCAGAGAGGAGAAACAGCTGTATCCAGAAGGAGGTACTGAGGAAAGCCAAGAATAGAGGGATCATGCCCCAGATAGCTTACACGCCCAGGGTGGGCAGCCTATGCTAATGTGAGAGGTGGTGAAATTAGGCCATACCTACAAATTTCCTTTATTTATTTTTATTTTAAAATATTTGTTACCCACCCTTCCAACATTCAGGGTGGGGATTAAGTCTAGTATGGCCTAATTTCACCTTCCTTATCATTCTCCAGACTAGTCTAGACATGAGGGATGTACCAAAGCAGTATCTATGCTGGGTGGGAAGATGCATAAGCCACTTTAAGAATGCGTGCTCCAGGTACCGTCCCCTCCATAGACAGTAAGTTTAAATCGTAATGTTTAGTAAATGGATGCAGCGAGGACCAAGTCACCTTCCTACCCATTTGTATTCTGCCCAGGATGCTGTATGCGACATTTGGAATGTGCTTTTAAGCCTTCTGGCAATAGTTTCCCCTTTGATATGAAATTTGAGGCTATCGCTACCTTAATCCAGAGAGCTACTGACACACTGGATGCATCCTCCCCTTTGCAGGGGCTTCAAAATAGCACAAATAGCCTGTTAAACTTCTGAAATAATTTGTGACCTTCAGGTCCCTCAGCAATGCTCTCTAGACATCCAACTATAGTCCCTTCCTACTTCTCTCACCTTCCGCCACCCTGACGACTCAAGGCAAACTGCCCGATTCAGGTGGAAGTCTGATACTATTTTTGGTACCAAGGAAGGCACTGGCTGGATTGTTACCTTGTTCTTCATGGGTACCAGGTAGGGCTCCCTGCAGTACAATGTTTATAGTTTATTTAGTTCCAAAATTCTTCTAGCTGAATGTTGTCTACATGGTGAGATCTTTGAGTCTTGCCCTTTTCAATGGTTTGAATGGGGTTGCTTTTATTGCTTTAAGAACTAAAATTTAAGTCCCAAGTCAGAACCACTGGTCTCCTTGGAGGATACTTGTGTGTAACTCCTCTGAGAAAATGTGCCACATTTGAGTGAAAGGATAATAAATAGCCTCCAATCCTTTCCCTATAGCAGGTTAAGGCCACTGCCTGCACGTTCAGTGAGTTGAGGGCTAGGTCCTTCCTTCAGTCCCTCTTGCACGAAATCCAGAATTTGACACAATGGAACCTTAAAGGGCAATAAAACCATTCCTTGGCACTAGGCTTCAAAACTTCCTCCAAGCTCTTACATAGGTGAGGACATTGATAGCAAATATGCCCAAGGCCAGGAAGATAATATCACCCACCCAAGTATCCTTGTTTGCACATTTTCAACAACCAGGCTATAATTGAGAATGGTGTGGGCTCTTCCATTACCTCTGGTTCCTGGTGTAGCAATCCCTGTTATGTGAGTGAACCTGAGTGGTTGCCCTTGGTGGAGCCTGAACAGATCTGCGTACCATGCTCTCCTTGCCCAATCTGTGGATACTATTATCACCCATGCTGGATGAGCCGCAATCCTCCTTAGGACCCATCCTACCATGGGCCAGGGTAGGAATATGTACAGTAGACAGTCTCATAGCCACTGTTGCACTAGTGCAGCCACTTACTTGGACCCTAACGCCCTCCTGCAACTGTAAAAAGTTCTTTGCCTTTGCATTTTCCCAGTCAACATCAAATCCCACTGGGGGTGTCCCCATCTGCTTGTGATTTTATTAAATGCCTCCTCAGCCAGTTACCATTCTCCTGGATCTAGGGTCGGTCTGCCTGCATGTTGTCTCTTCCAGCTATTAGTACTGCCGAGATACTCTTGAGATGTGCTTCTGCCCATCTCATTAAGAGCTCTGTTTCTTTTGCCACATATCTGCTCTTGATGCCTCCTTGCCTGTTCAAATAGGTCACTGCTGTGTCATTATCCGAGCACACTCTGACTTTTTCCTTCCACCCAAGGTCTCAAAAAGATTAAGGCCAGCCTGAAAACAAACTGGTTTCCAGTTTGTTTATCAACCACTGATCCTTGGCTGTACAGCCTGCTCCATGCACCCCCCCCCCCCCCCAAGCCTGTCAAGCTCACATCCTTGGTTATGTAAGCTTTCCCCATCCTTGTATCAAGCCTTGCTCTGAAATTGATTAGGGACCATGTGGGATGAAGGTGGCCTTTTGCCCAGTTTATCACCCAGCTTAGATCTCCCAACTTCTGTACCACTCTTCATGTCAAAGTCCTTCCTGAAATGACTTGGCCCTGATTAGCCAAGCATCCAAATAGGAGTGAATGGCAATTCCCTCTCTGTGAAGGAATTCCGCTACTACTATGATTACCTTAATGCAGGTCCTTGGTGCTCTCCCAGCACAGTGAACCTAAGGAACTTCTGCTGCTGCTCCCTGATGGGAATATGTAAACATGCTTCTCCTAGATGTAAGGATGTTAGAAATTCTCATTGCCTCACCACCAACATAATTGACTTCAAAGTTTTCAACTGAAAGTCGATATGTTGATGTGGTTTTAAATTCAGCACTGCCAGAAAAGTCCCTTCCTTCTATTAGGGGAATTGGCTTTATTGCTCACAGCTGCACTAAGCAGTTTATCGTTTCTTTGATGGCTCCTTTCTTGTCAAGGGATTTGCAGGGGAGACAACAAAGACTTCTTGGATCGGAGTGGCCCTTTTGAGTGCATAGCCCTTTTGAACAATGTATAACACCCACTGGTCATGAGTGATTTGTCCACATCCTTTACAGCAGCTTTAAACACCCCCCACCCCACCCCTCTATTGGTGGTGGTAGAGGAAGAGGATCGCTAAACTGTCATGGCGTGCGCCTGGATCTAGTAGGACCCCTCATGCTTCCTTCATGACCACCTCTTCTGCTGCCCCAAAATGGCTGCATCTTCGCAAGCGGTCTCTGTTTCTGGGGGTTAAACCCTCTTCCGTGCCTATATTATCTCATCTCCCTAAACCTGCTCTGGGGAAAGGCTCTTCTAATGATTCCTCTGAATCTATCTTCAATGAATCTCTGGCGCTTCGACTCTCCGTTCCTTAACAATAGGCATCCCTTAAAGGGTAGTTTACTTAACTTTGCTCTGGAAGCACATTCTTCTAACCAATTTCTCAGCCATAGCAGGTGCCTGGCCATCATGGCAGTAGCCGCTTGTCTTGATCAAGCCAAAAGATACATTCACTACGTCAATGTTTCTTTATCAGGGTGCTATGGTACACTGACGTGCCTTTAGACTTTGCCAGGTGTGCCACAGACAAGTCACCACTGACTGATGCTCAGATCCAGGGCAGCTACTGGGCTCTGCTCTCAGCACCTTGAAGGAAAGAAACACCAGTATTGGCTTTTAAACTTGTATAAACTCCTTTTTGAGAACATGAATAATCATGCATGTCTATTCTTTCTAGCTACAGTATGAGCCCTAGAGTGTGGTAATCAATGGGTGACATGCATAGCACAGATAGCTGGGATCCACTTTGTGTGGCACATACAGCACTTCCTCATCTTTGAATCCCTCCAGCCTCTGCTTTATCCGCAGGCTGAGCGAGATGGGGAGAGCATGGACTGAGCACTGGATGTGACTCACTTTGAGTGTTGGGAACAACAGCAGTGAAGGAGCTCTCACATGTGACAGCCAAGGTAACAGAGCTAGCTGCCAACATTATACTAACTTCTCCCTTCTCTTAATCATATACACAGTATAGAGGGAGCTGGTCTATTGTGATGAGTCTGTGTGTGTCTTCTCATTTCTCTCCCTTTGCTTTAAAATTTGGAAAATACTGATGGGACTTTCAATGCTTCCTTAGCTCTTCTTTTGACAATACAAGTCTGTTCCATGTCTGCACTGCCTACCCTATGGAAGCTGGTGTACCACACAGCATTTTTGTTGATGTAGGTTTACCTTGGGTATGAAAAGTTTGGGAAACACTCTGCTACATAAGCCGCTCCAGATTTCAACTGTGCTATTTCTGTGGTCCTAACCCAAGGGCATTCGGTCTCCAATTCTGGCTGAGTCTGCAGGATCCAGCAGATCATTGCACTGGCCACATAGGCCAGGCCCGCCCCTCCCCCCCCCCAGATAGCTACCTGTAATAACAAGCTTGCCAGCTCAAATTACTTCTTTAATAAGGTCTTCACTTTCCTGTCCTGGGGTCTTTTAATGCTGAACCCCCTTCTATGGGCACATCTACCCTTAGTAACTGAAACAGACTGCATCTCTTCTATTATAGCAGGTACAAAGATTCCATAGCCCTTCTATTCCCTATGGATGTATCCGGCATCTCCTATTCTGCTGTAATCATATCCAGTATAGCTGGATGCAAGGGAAATGCTCTTGCTGGCTTCTTAATACATGTCAAAATCAGGTCCCGTTTCGTGTTCTCCCCTTTCTCCTACCAACTGAAGGGATTGAAAGACCATCATAATCAATGCTGTGAACTCCTCTTTTCTAAAGAGCCTTAGTGCTGTCTCTTCTCCGAACAGGCTAATTCCTCTTCTTCCCTGTCCTCTGTGGAGTCCAGGTCCCTCTTTTCCAGAACCCAGGCCATCGCTCCTTATATTGAACAATGCTACTGATCTGACTGGGGATACGCCCCTCCCCAAGTCTTTTGGAGGAACATACTTGCCTCTTTGGGTCTGCTTTCCTTTCTCCTGGGGCGTCCCCTGCATTGTTTTTTCATTTGACAATAAGCCTTATGCATCAGTATTATAAATTCTGTGGAGAAACCTCCTTCCTCCAGTTTGTCCGAAGACTTAGGTCCCTGACTGGCCTGAAAGTACACAGAAGAAAAGCTTGAATCTGCTCAGGGGTGCTTTAATCTTGCTGCTGCCACTTTAGCTTTTGGCAGCCCAAGAAACACTGCGGGGGTTTCCCCCTCTATGCTCTGGCACTATTCCCAGGCCTCTTGCAGCCTCAGTCTCTCAACATGGTGTACTGCTTTCCCCCGGGGGCCTCACTGCAGTCGCAGGTCCAGCAAAAGGACCGGCAACGCTGCACTGCCTCTGTGCCGCACATTGGCTGCATTTCCACCTTCACACCAATATACAACCCAATGGAATGCACATACAACCCAATGGAATGCACTGCCCTCAAACCTCCGATCGGAGTCATGCCCAACTAAATTCAGAAAAATGCTACAAACCTGGCTCTTCCACCAAGCCTTCCCGGACTAAATCTGCTACAAACATCATCTCCCCCTCAGCTTCAAACACCTTCCTCCCCACAGCCATGTAAATAATTCATTTCCCTCAATCCCCCCTCCCTAGCATTTGTAAATATTTCTCCTCCGCTTTGCCCCCTTTCCCTCTCTCAGTTAAGCCTTCGGGCTCTCGGTTGGAGCCCATCTAACTCTTGTTTGCTGGTTGTCCACTCCCCGCCCCCGTTCAATGTATTTTCTACCTGCTGTTACAATGTAAACCGATATGATGTGTATTTTAATGTCGGTATAGAAAAACTGTTAAATAAAATAATAAATAAATACCTGGCTACTTTGCGGGGGAAGGCAGAAAGGGCAGGAGGACTGAAATGTCTGTTGAGCACTAGCCCGCAATGCATGCCACAACCTCCTCTTTTATTTATTTATTTATTTTTAATTTATGATCCTTCGAGAGCCGATGGAAGAACATGCTCCTATGGCTCACAAACATGCAAACGTATATTGGGCCTGAGAGGCATTCTGTTCCTACTGGGAAAAAGACCAGACTGTTGTCTGTGCTTCCCAGACTTGGTGCTAACCCCATTAGTGTCCACTGCTGCCCTATGGATCTCTCCAGACTTGCTGCACCATTGCTTCCATCTGCTGAGGCGGAGAACTACTGGGTAATCCCTTGCTGCAGCAGGCTACATAGAGGAGATGAAGTCAGGAGTAACTCCCACTCTCTGCCTCCTTCTGCTGGTGGAAGGAACCTTCCCTCTCTTGCCTGGACTGGTCTGGGGGACGATAATGAATGAGTTTATTTTTGTTTGCTACTGGACTTTATTTCCTGACTGTTTGAGGCACTAAATCTTGGTGTGTTGCTGTGGATTTATGTCTCCTGCCATCAGAGACCAGTAATGAACTTTAATTTTTGAACAATAAAAGTTTTGTGTTCACTGTGGTTTCTACTTTGGCTAGAATGGTGCTTTGAAGCACCTCAGAGAAGATACAAAACCCTAAGGGCCTTGAAAAAGTGATTTTCCTTTTCAGTGCGGGAAGAAACTGGGAAGCATGGAATCAGGGCAGAGGCTACACACAACTCTCCTAACATTGTTAAATAAAATACAAGATATTCCAAAGAAGTTGTGCAAGACATAGCACAAATCCTATTAGGAAACAATGATGCCACTGTGTATCGTTCAGCAATTAAGGCAACTTAGACAACCCCATGAGTCATAGGTAACATTCTAATTATCATGGACTGCCCCATAATGCTCTCTAGCAATTAAGGAGCAAGATCTCTTTATAGCGTTCCAAGTACAGAGACAGGAACGAATGCCAAGATTTCTGGGTTACAATCCATGTTTTATAGCACCAATATTCTCTGGAAACAGTTACACATTTCAAACAGACTAAAAGAGAAATCAAACATATTACTGAATCTATGGTACAAATTGTATTAAACTGTCAAAATAAGAATTTGCTCTTATTTGATTTTTCTAATCTAAATTGATGGTTCTTAGAATACTCCTAAAGACCATCCAACATGTATGGCTTTCATACTATTCACAATGAATATGTATATCAATATCTGCATACACAATATGTCAGGGCTTCCCAAACCTGTCCTAGGGACTCCACAGCCAGTTGGGTTTTCAGGATATTTACAATGAATAAGCATGAGATAAATAAACACAGACTCTTCAATGCATGCACATTTCTCATGCATATTCATTGTGAATATCCTGAAAACCCAACTGACTGTGAAGTTACCAGGACAGTCTGAGAAGCTCCTCAATGTTTGTGAGTAGGTCTCCTATGTATATTTACTGGGGACATACTGAAAAACCAGACCTCAAAGACCAGTTGGGAGCCACTACATTGTTAAAAGAAAGAAAATCTGGGCCTGACTTATTGAACATGTTTTCTCATTCTATTCCCATGAGAAAAATCATTGGTTACACATAATTTGGGTGCACTTGGTAACCCACAATATTAAGTGCAATAACACACTGGAATACTTTCTGTTGAGTTTTAATGAGTTTAATTTAATGTCAAAGATTTATACTCTAAATTTATAATTCTGAGTTAAACAAGATGGATTACATCATATGAATAAAATGGACAAAGGGCTTAAAAAGTAGTAAAGCAAACCCAAACATTATAAAAAAAAATCAAAAAAAAAAAAAATCAAGGTTATACTTAAATGTCTTTTTTGTTATATCATTTATTACTTATATTTTAAAACATGCATACATAAGAAATAAGGTGGGTTTTTTACAATATCAGAAATATCTTATAAATCTAAATACAATGCCACTCAAATATATGTCATTAATCCATTATGTCCTAAATTTTTTTAAGAGGCTGTCCTCTAAATAGGACACTTGGGCATAATGAGTTACACAAAACCTAAAAGAACACTAACAATAAAAAGACACTGATGGGAAACCCAAAACATATAGGACAATATATAAACACAAACCACCAAAAAAAAAAATAAAAAAGAGAGAGAGAGAGAAAAAGGAAGGAAAGAAAGCAAAATTCTTGCTTTTGATTGGCCCTGTTGCAGAAAAGTCTTTAGTAAGATATCAGAAATTCAGCTTTTTCGATGGGGAGAAACACCTTTTTCTTAAGCGAATCTATCCAGACTCTTACGACCTGAATTCTCTGAGATGGAACCAAGCTGGACTTGGCAAAGTTGACCAGGAAACCCAAGGACTGGAAAAACTGTATGATTGTCTTGAGGGACTCCAGAGCTCCTGACGGAGAAGGACTCATCACCAACCAATTGTCCATGTATGGGAAGATGCAGACTTCTTGTCAAGGAAGCTGATTAGCCACTACCGCAAAGCATTTTGTGGACACACTCAGGGCTGCCGAAAGGCCAAAAAGAAGCATCTTGTACTGGTAGTGCACCTCCTCCATCACAAACCTGAGGAACTTCCAATGGCGAGATGAAAGGAATAGAAACCTGCTCAGAAGCATCTTTCAGATCCAGAACAAACATCCAATCCCCTGGCTGAATGAAAGGAAGATTTATCTGAAGGGAATTCATCTTGAACCTCTCCCAAACCAACAGCTTGCTCAAACTTTGCAAGTCTAGTATAGGTCTCAATCCCCCTAACTTCTTGGGAGTTAGAAAATACCGGGAATAGAACACCTGACCACACTCCTGCAAAGGAATAAACATATAAACATACGGCCTATCTAGTCTTCCCATCCACACCAACGAATCAACTTTACACCCTCTCAGAGATCGTGTGTGCTTAGACCATGCTTTCTTCAATTCAGATACAATCCTGGTCTCCACCGCCTCCATGGGGAGGCTGTTCCATGCATCCACTACCCTCTCTGTAAAGAAATATTTTCTAAGATTACTCCTGAGTCTTCCTCCTTTCATCATCACACATCCCCTTGTTCAAGAGCCTCCTTTCTGCTGAAAGAGTCCCACCTCCTGTGCATGAAAACTTTTAAGGTATTTAAACGCCTCTATCATATCTCCCAAGCTAGACTGCCTTTTGTTGAAGCAACAACTAAATTCCAGCTGCAGCTGGGCAGATTGAGAGGAATCTGAGCTGAAGGTTGAAATCCATTAAGGAGGAGGAGGGTGAGAGACATGTAAAGAAAAGCCATACTCCATATCTTTCAGGATTGACCAATCCTTGGTAGCCCAACTCCATTCAGAAGGAAAGACTGGAACCTTCCCCTCACAGAATGAGACAGAGGCAGGACATCAAAAACTGGTCCTAGGCTTAGGCTACGACTGCTGTTGGGCCTTTGGCTGATACTTTTACCTCTGCCAACCTATAGTAGGAAACTGCTGTTGCTGACAAGTGAGAGGAGCTTGATGATTTTGAAAAGAGCAGAAGGAATATCTTTGGAAGAACGGATGTTTGTAGGAAAATACTGGTGACAGTCTAGAGCCATCTGGTACTCCGGCACCACTGACAATGACTGTATGGTGAATTGATGCTCCTTAATTATAGCCACAGTCTCCTGTACTTTGTTGCTAAACAAGTTATCCTTGTACAAGATACACCTACTAGACGATAATGCACACATTCACAAAGGCCACTTGCTTACAACCACATGAGCCTTCAAGCTACCATGAAAGCAACCAAAGTCCTGGCCATGGTGTCAAATGTTTTGTATGGAGTAGTGGATCAAATGCTTCTCACATTTTTCCATGTCTTCCACTGCTCAACGGAAGTCCACCTCTCCTGGGTCTGACAATATTGACACACCTCCATGAAGTGGTGTGGCAGTTGCATTACCCCAAAGCCTGGGGAGATCCAGATCCTATACCTTTCGTCAAGCTCGGGCCACTGGAAGGCATGATGTCAAAGTTTGCCACATCTTCATCTGCAGGTCCTTGAGGAGTTTACATAACAGAATGGAAACAGAAATCCCTAGGGGTTGAAGAAACTGAAGAATTGTGAAGATCTCAGTTTTTGTGTCTTATTCCTTCTTGACAATTATGGACAGCGCCTTTATCAGCTTATTAAAAAACCATGAGCAGCATAGATCCACTGCAGGAGACGTAAATTGAGGCAACTCCATTAAGGGATCTGAAGGAATCCCCTCAGAATCTCTCTCCTCCCCTGACCATAGGAGTATGCTAAGCCATGACCCTGATGATGAGGGTGATCAATGAGTGACATCCATTGATTTGAGGGGGGGAAACAGCTGGTAGGATCTCAGAATGGACTAACTCCACTTCCAATTCATGAAGGGACTCCATCTGGAGAAGATAAATCTGCCACTTCAGGGTGGGGACTTACTTCCAATCTCAGAAGCCCCTAAGGAGAGGCAAGCATCTTTATGGAACTTTGTGCAACCCCACCATGTGTTAAACATTCCTCCATTTTGGACAGGAGATGTTCAACCTCCCTCTCTGGTCTTTAGGGCAAAGAAATTCTTCACCATCTCTGACAGGTGGGCTCCCATTGGCTGAGGGACCCTGTGTGCTGGAGTTGGAGAAAAGACATCCTCTTCAGAAACCCAGATGAGCCTATCCTCACTAAGGGTTACCAGTAGAACAGAAGAGGAGGAACTTGTTACCACAGTGCTATTACTGCTACAGAAGCAGCCAGCTTGGAGACGCTTCACACCGGTTGTGTCTATAGCTCCCTCTGAACTGCACAGTATTTTATCGCCAGCCCTGGTAATACCCTCTTCTGCACAATAGCCCTGCTCTTCCCAGCAGCTTGTGTACCAAAAAGTGCTCTGCTTGATGAAATCAAAAGCACACGGCAAGAGGTTTGATTGCACATTAGAATGCTTGCTCAATGCTGATGACATTGATGGAGCTTTGTTAGCATTGGCTCTAGATAAGACAGATGGCATGATACTATGGGAGTCTTACATGCCATGAAGGACGATGGCACCTGTGCCAATGAGGCTATGTCCCATTGGCCTCAGTGTTGATGAAGGTTCTGTTCCAGCAGATTCCTGTGCCAACAGCGCTGACTTTTTCTTTGGCACCAAGAAAGATGGCCCTAGAGCGGACCCCTTACATTGTTTAGGCACTGTTCTTACCGTTTCCACTGGCGCTATAGGCATCTATGATACACTCCACACTTGATCTATGATGGATTTGAAATCCTGTGCCACAAAGAAGAGAACATTCCATGCTTGCGCAAATGAGAGGGGGGAAGGATCCCACCTAGATTTCTTACACTGAGAATCCAACAATGTCTCGCACCTCAGCCTCCTGCCCATGGTCACTTTCTTAGGGTCTCCAAATTCCAAGTGTAGTACTGCTGTACCCTCAGTGATATCTGCCCACAGCTACATCAATTGGGGGGAGGGGGGCAAGCCTCATCTGGGCAGAGACAGCGATAGCAGATAGAATGCATACTTGTGATGGACATAAGAGTGCCCACAAATGCAGGCCTTAAAACTGCTAACTGCAGTCTTCTTTCTGTTGGGCTTTTCCATGCTCCTTTTCTTATTTTGTAGAACTGAGAAGTTCTGTTGAGGTGTTGCAGAGACAGCAGCAAATAACAAAGATGCAATGAGGCAGAAACAAGGCTAAATTTAAAAAAACTGAAGAGACAGACTCAGACACATCCATGCAGTAGCTAAGAGGATCAAGAGGTAGCATGATTGCACAGGAACTCCCATGCATGCTTAGTCAAAATTAACTTTTACTGAGCTGTGAATGCTGGATTCATTGTCAGAGCTGTCAAAGAACGTCACCCTCATGTGAAAGCTAATTCGTGCCTGCAGTACCCAAGGCCATTGGGTAGGGGGTCAATTTATTAACCAGCATTACTGCACATAAAAACGTTAGTGAGCATTACCAATAAAGCTGAAAAATTTGGCTAAAAAAGAGAAATAATGAGCATGCAAAGGTATAAGAAGCAACTCATTAACACTACAAAGGCTAAAAGCAGACCATGATAAACTTCTTAATATGCAATAAACCTCAGAACGTTAACTTTCCTCTCAAGGCACTGGCAGGCTAATGCATTTGCTGATGCTCCTGCTTTCTAAAAGGATAGCTAGCCCAAAATGTTCTCAAAACAGATTAACCCTTCCACATTGCTTAACTCCCCACCCAATACCCCCAAAATCCCACCCATGACCCTTCCCCCTCCCAAAATGTATTCCCCCATCCATCCCTCAAATACTGGAGCCTCAGGTACTGAATTGGATAGGGGCAATTCTTAAGTTGCTCCTGCCAAGCCAATGCTGCAATTCAAAATGGCTCTGATTGACCTGAGGATCCACTTTGTCTTGCACATGAGATGGAAAAGGGAGTCTTGGGTCAGCTGCTGCCATTTTTTTATTTCAGTACTGGTGGGGTAGAAGCGACTGTGGATCTTTCCGGCCCAAATTCGGTACACAGAGGTGTTATGGTTACGAGGTGTTGGAGTGGATTCTTGGGTACTGCGGTAATGGCCAATCCCACGGGGAGGAGCCCCGTGAGGAACTGCAGTACTAGGCTAGACTCTATGCATGCAGATACAGAGAAGTTGTATTTATTGTACAGCTCGATGGTACTGCCCGGGGAGCGGGCAGCAGTGAAGGTAACCCAGCAGTAGTCCAGGGGTCCTCAGCAGAGGAGACCAGTCTCACACTCGAGTAGGTGATAGGCAGCGCGGCATAGCAGGGACTTGTCCTGGATGTAGAAACAGAGCGCTGAACCTGAGACAGACTGAAAGGGTTAGTACTCACTGAAGCAGACAGCTGTATAGTTGAAGGTCTTGGCAGGCAGAAGTTATTCAGTGGCAGGCACCAGATAGGGAGAGCAGGCCCTCGAGGAGCGAGTACCCGGTATCCCAGATAGGTACCTGAAATAGAGCAGAAGGGCCCCTGAGGAGCGGTTACCCAGGTTAGTGAAGAAATACCCCGAAGGGCAGAGAGAGCTTCCTGCGGCAGCTGGGAAGCAGCAGAGCAGCTTAGACCGGAGGCAATCCAATCCTTGCTAACTCAGTTTGTTAGCAAACGAAGGGCAGGCTAAATACCAGGATGTGATGATGTCACTTGGAGGGGACGCACCCGAGGTTCCCGCCATGACATGGATAAAGACATGTATGGCATGCGCACCCTAGGAGGCCCTCAGGAAAATCATGGCGAACACCATCGCCATTGCCGATCCGGGGACACCGGAAAGAGTGGCATGAAGACGCGGCAGCAGCCATCTTCCCAAGGCTTGAGAAGAAAGAAGGAAAAAAAGGTGAGGCACAGAGGTCGAAGCTGTCTGAGACCGACAGACGCAACAAGAAGCTCCAGTGAGAAAGATAGGAGTCTAGGAAGATCTGCTTCAGGAGATGGGATTTTGTCGTCAGAGTTGGGGGATAGTAATGTCACTTGAACTAGCTGCCCCTTTAAAAGTCACAGCTTGAGAGGGGGGGGGGAAGGGAATGGTCAGTAAAGTATATATTTTTCTGGCTGTGTCAATACATATTATTGGAATGAACACAGGATTTACTAGGGGTTTAACACCTTTTAATAAATGTGTGTGTGGGGGGGGGGGGGTTTTGAATCTAAAGCACATTTTTTACCTTCTTTAGCAGACAAACCTCTTAATTGCAAGACAACTATTTAACAAAAATAAAAACACTGTGTAAGAACATGTCTACACTATAGAATTCTATAATAGAACAGGACTACATTACAAAGCAGATTACATTCAGGTACTGAAGTATCAAAAAGGCAGAATATAAATCACATCAAAATGTCAAATGTTCACATCCTATTCAGCTTGCATTACAATATTTTCCCCTAATGTACAACATAATATAATACTAGAAAGAAATGTATTTCACAAGATTCAGCATGAAAAAATAAATCAGTTTAGCTATGACTGTGTTAGGTCTCATTTATAAAAGAGTTTAAAATGCCAAGTAAAAAAATACAGTAAACACCAGAGTATTTGAGCAAGTGGAGGAAAAGGCCTGAGCACAGAGCAAACAATTGCTGACATGATTTCAATGTATAGCCTCACCTGAGGACAAGGCTCAGGTATGTTAACACTGACATCTAGTGCCAAAAGGTAATCAAATGTGTAGGCAACTCACAAGATGAGGCTGAACAGGTTGAACTAGGAACATTGTTCCGATACAAGGAAGTGACGCAATCTTGGCATTACAGTACTTTCTTCACATAGTAAGTCAATGTTAGAAAATTAACAATACCACTGGCAAATCATTTTTCTTTTTATAGAAGTTTAGATATTTTTGTAATCATAGCCTGGAAATGCTTTGAAAAGGATCATTAAAAAAACAGTGACATAACAAATGACGCCAGCAGATAAAGACCAGGGCGGCCCATTCAGTCTACCCAGTCTCCGTGCAGACTGCCCCCTTGTCTTCTTTTTAGGGTTGTAACTGCTGCCCTGGCTCAGCAGGGCCGGCTTAACCATTAGGCAAACTAGGTGATTTCCTAGAACAGCAGCTTCTGGTGGAACGCCAAAAAGCAGCAGTGTCACATCAAAACAAAGCCGGTATGGTTATGGCAGGTTTGCTATATAAGTTCTGAGTGTCTTTTTTGCAGGGTTTTATGTTACTTCACAAAAATGTCTGCCAATGAAGGGAGTTTGTGTCACTGCTTCTGTGCTGACACCAGAATCTGATGTTTTTTGCAAGGTGAATGATAAGGAGAAATATCCTAGTTCAGCCCAACCAGTCACTTCAGAGATTACCTTTAGCCAGTGTTATGTATTTTGTTTCATTTATAAAGTGTATATATTCCTTGACTTTATTTTCAGTCTACCCCAAAAAGATCACAGATGATACATTCGGATACCGGCAAGGCTTCTGAAACATTTCTATTGGGCCTCATTTTCAAAAGCACTTTCACGCATAAAACGCCGTTTTCTGCTCATAAATGGGTTTTTAGAAAATTGCCCCAAGGTTGTGTGTGTGTCAACGTATGCACAAAATAGATTCTACAAGTACTTTCCGTGCACAGTGAAGAGGCATTCCGGGAGGGGGGGCAGCGTTGGGGCAGGTAATAGCATTTACATGTATACTTTATTTTCAAAAGTCTGCATATCAAATTTACTCACACACATTTACACCTAACAAGCAGGTCTAAATGTGTGCGTTCTGCACTTACATGCTAATTTTCAAAGCAGACTCAACGTAGAAATCTGTTTGGAAAACCCAGGCTAAAAAGTCTGTTTACTTTCTACAGACGTTAGCTTTAAGATCGCTATTACAGAACTGCCATCATTATTTATTGCTATGAGATGATCCCGGAGAAATTTTAATATTTGGAGGCAATGGAGGGGGAGTGGGCGCACAGCCCAACAGGACCATCTATGAGATTTGGTGGGGAGGAGGGAGGAAATTAGGCCACGGACTGTTTTATTTATTTATTTTCATAGCGCTACTTAGCCGGATATCTTTTAGACAATATCTGGTTAAGTAGCAAGTTATCCAGCCACACAAGGCTGGAAACTAAAACAACTAACCAGTTAATTTCAAACACAGCTGTTACATTACTTTTTTTTTTTTTTTAAGTTATCCTGCTAAATCTAGCCGGATAACTTTAGGCAAGTATAATCAGCAGGATATTTATCCTGCTGAAAATACGGGATAAGTTATCCAGCTAACTTTAGCCAAAAAACTGGTCCACCTACCAGTTGACGGAATATTGGCCTTTATAAGTCTAATGTCCAATTATATTTTACACTATCATTCTGGGAGGGGTAATCATGATTGTTGAGTTTAATTATCAAAATCTCAGGGAACAGCCTAAGGTTCTGAAAGTTAATTATGTGTGTGTGGGGGGGGAGGGGGGGAGGCTGAAGCTTCACCTAGAACACCTAATACCATTACACCAGCCTGTACTCAGTGCTTTATTTCCTTCCTCTAACAACAGGGATTCTTTGAGTTGTGTCAGCAAGGGCTTTAAAAACTCTAAGCAATCAGGCGCGGCTCCCTTGTTAGACCAATGGGAATTTTTCCTTTCCTCTTTCATCTATAGATTGTGTTACTGATCCTCTGTCCCCTGCATCCAGAAGTGTGGTGCCCTGATGATCAAGAGCACTGGTTCCAAGTCTCCAGGACTGCAAGTTCAAGCCCAGCTGATCCCGACAGTTGAGAAGCTCCCTTGCTTCTCAGCATCGAGAGATAAAAGATTATAAATGAGAATTGTGAGGTCCAAGAAAGTGTGCCGACTTTCAGTGCTTCAGTCTACAGCAAGTCTGCTTACATGTAAACAGGGCTCTCTATAGTCAACATGTATGAATTAGCCATTACTCGTGGGTGGCCATCTAACGAGGCAGACACAGACCCAGCTCTTGGAGCTCAATAAAGATTTTACTGAGAGTTTCTTTGGCAGTTGCCATTCTCAGGCTATTGAGATCAAAGGACACAAACAGTTGAGAAGCTCGACAGTGAGATTGAGTCCTCTCTAGATAATATGCTAGGGCACTCTTACAGCCCAAAGAGTGAAGAGCCCATTCTCCTTCGTGAGCATATAGTCTTGGAAAGAATATAAATAAACACAATAGCTTGATTAATGTGAAATGTAGACACCACTTTTGGAAGAAACATAGGGTGGTTCTACAAAAAAGTGAAGGTAAGGTGAATATAAAATAAGAGCCTGTAGTTCATTTACTCTATGTTTCTAGTGGCAGTCACTTTGGCAATTTCCAAGTGAAAAACTTCAAGTCCTCCAAATTGAGAGAGGTGAAAGGTGGTTTTATAAATTGAGCTGGGATTACATGAAGGTCCCAAGGCATTGAGGTTTACAGAGCAGAGGTTTGGACTGTCACAGTCCTTTCAAGAATTTTGATACCAAGGGGTGGCGAGAGAATGGAGTACCTTCCACCTGTTATTGTGCCACACTGACACTGAAATGAACTTGGACTGAAAAAGCATTAAGGCCTGAGGATAAAGAGCAGAACAGATACTGAAGTACTTCATTCAAGCCACAGGAGAAGGGATGTAGTTTTTTGATCCTATACCAAGACAAGAACCTCTTCAATTTGAAAACATAGTATCTTCTGACTGAAGATTTCCTGGTGGAAATCAGAATATCCTCCACTTCTTTGGGAAGATTTAAGGAGGAGACTATTGAATATTCAACATCAATGCTGTGAGGGCCAATGATGGCAGAGTTCTCCTCTAGGATAAGAGATGGAGATGTTCTCTATGATAATGGAGAATGAAATGGCAAATGGACTAGATATGGATACACACTTCTTGTGGCCAAGCTGTTGAATTATCCTCACCCTGTCCCGAAGGAATTTCTGGATGGCCATGGCAATTAGAAGAATTTGTTGGTACTCATACAGTAAATCAATGCTTTGGTCTAGCAAAAAAATGACAGGATCAAATGCATGGAGCAGGACTTTTCAACCTGTTGCCTGCTGTGGTGAATAGTTTAATGACTGGCTTTCCCCATGATTGAGCAAGTTGCCTGTGATCCCTTGATAAAGGGACCACTCGTGTGGTTGTAGATGTCCGGCAACATGTTCTGGATTTAGCAAAGGCAAGTCACCTGGAAATGGGCATTGGGTGACCTCACTCTGTGGGAAAATTTCTTCTATCTTGGACAGAAGAGGTTTTAATTTCCCTCCTTTGAATCCAGAGTTTAAGGAGGCATTCTTCACTAACTTTGACATCTGGGCCCCCATGGGCTGAAGGCCCCTCTGTGCTGGAGTTGGAGGAGCATTATCCTCTTCAGAGACCCAGATTGATTCATCAGTACTAAGGGTTATCTGTACAGCCATGCAGGAACTCTGCACCATGGCAGCTGCTTCTGAGCTAAGCACTCACTCCAATATGACTGACAGCATTTTGGCATGCTGCACCAAGGACATGGATGGCATCCTGGTCAGCCCCAGGTCCAAATAAAAAAAAACAAATAACTCAGCGCCTTTGGACTCTCCCATGCCATGAAAGGACCTTCATCAAAGATGCTGAATATTTCTTTAGTTCTGAGGAAGGATTTATTTATTTTATTTAGAATTCTTATATACCGACATTCTTGTACAATTGACAAATCATATCGGTTTACAATCTAACAGAACAATCGCGGTTAAGGCATTACATTAAAACAAAGCTTCTAATAGAGTAAATAGAACAACATAACAGTGGCAGCTAAGGCGTTACATTAAAACATAGGGTCTAGTATAAATATGAGAATAAATATGAGAACAAGTGAACAAGTATAAATATGAGAACAAGTGTAAATGTGAGAACAAGTGAACAAATCAAATGGAGCGTAAAGGGTACCCTGAAGGACAATTATATTCTGTTATGTCCTTTGACCTGTGTCAAAATGGTCTTGGGAATCCGGGAAGGCTAGTCTGAAAAGCCATGTTTTGAGGTGTTTCTTAAATGTTTGATGACAAGGTTTTTGACGAAGATCCGGTGGCAGAGAGTTCCAAAGGGTGGGTCCAGCTGTCGAGATTGCACGCTTTCTTAGTGAGGTTTTGACCGGTGGGACATATAATGAACCTTTATATGCATTTCTGATTGGTCTGTCTGATGTATGCAGACGGAGTTGAGAGCTTAGATTGAGATGGGCGATGCCGTGAATGTCCTTGTGGATCATCATCAACGCTTTGAAGGTAATCCTAGATTTTATGGGAAGCCAGTGAAGGAAATGAAGGATGGGTGTGATATGGGCTCTTTTATTAGAGTTGGTGAGTAACCTTGCCGCGACATTCTGGACCATCTGAAGGGGTTTGGTAGTTGTCGCTGGGAGACCTAGCAGTAGAGAATTGCAGTAGTCTAACTTTGTGAGGATAATTGACTGAACTACTAAACGGAAGTCATTGAAATGCAGTCCCAAAGAGGGACCTTTGCATCATTTTGGCACCTCATCCAAGGCCATAGGCTTCCATGGCATGGCCAACGTTTGACCTAAGTTGAGTCTGGAATTGGTTCTCCGGTAAACCTTCCTATGCTTGCAGGATCAAGAGAGAGATGATTTCTGCCTTGACAATGCTTTACACTCCTAGATAAGGAGTGGCTCTACTGTCCAGCCTTATGCCAAGGCTTAGGGCTTTCAACCAGTGGTGCCTTCCTTAGGGACTCCATCTTCCAGGTGTAATGCTGCTGCACACTAGAGCAGGGATGTGCAGCAAATGGGGGTAGGGAGCAGACCCCCGGGGGGGGGGGAGGAGTAAATGATCCTGAAAGGGGCACACCAACTGGCTGATTGAGAACGAAAAAAATGGCTGTGCTATCTAGTCTTGGTACTACAAAGGCACAGCAAGTTCAAGAGGAAGGGAGTATAGAGACAGCTAAGCCATGCATCTCTTTCAGCGAATCTGGGAAAGAAGCCACTTCCTCTGTGGCAAGCCCATATATGGGAGGAGCTGCTGATGTATTCCACAACCCAAGAAAAGATGCCACTCTCAAGCTCCAACTCAGGAAGAAATCCTGCTGCTACCTGGTCCCTACTCAGGGGGAAGTGGTGAGATAAGGAGGGAAAATGAGTAGAGAGGCTGAAGATGGATGAATGAGAGGGAGAGAGAATAAAGGCAAAACGTGTAAAAAAAAAAAAGTCAAATAAGCAAATAAAATATGAAAAAATAAAAAATGAGCAAACTAAGAAAAATTACAAAAATAAAGAGAAAAATAGGAACAATTTGTGAAGACAGCAAAAAAAGCAAAAAGTTGGGCAGGGTGGGCCAGAGTTTTTACCAGCTTCTAAACATTTTGGCTGGCACCTAAGTTTTTTGAAAAACGTTGCACCCTTCACCATTTGTCTATGGTGTGTTTTTCTCTGAGTCTGCATCTGTGTGTATGGTGTGATCTATCTACCTGTCTCGTGTCTGAGTGTGGTGTGTCTGGCTGTGTTCCTCTGTGAGCGGAATGGGTGTCTGTGTCTGTCTATGTCTTTCTGGGTGTAGAGTATCTGCCTGCTTCTCTCTGTCTGCCTCTCTGGGTATAGTGTTTCCATGTGTGCTTGCTCCTTTTAGCAACTTAAAAGAGAAACAAAATAGGAGCTCTGAGCCACAGATAAGCAGTCTGCTTCCAAGGTGGCTTGGCAACTGATTGAAGAGTTGATTGTTGGCAAGACAACTTGGATAAGTTTATCCAGCTACCTTTAGGACTGCTCTACAGCACAGCTGTATAACTGAATAATTTAACTCTGCCTTGGAATACCGCCACGTTATCCTCCACTCCATAATATACTCCACTGTCCTGAGTCTTCCATTGCTCACCACAGTTCTCAGGGAATACATGAAGATTTAGCTTCATCTTCAGCTTTAGTTATGGCCGCCTAATCACATCCTTCTATGGAGTCATGGCATTCAGGTAAGGATATCCAGCAGTCAGAGCAGGGAGTGGGTGGGAGATAAAGCGAGATGCAGGACAAATGGTTAGGAGAGAGAGGGGTGGGTTGGAGGGCAAGGATGGGGGGGGGGGGAGAGAGAGAGGATGCAGGGCATGGAGAATGGGAGGGGAGAGGATTGCAGGGAAAGGAGTTGGGAGAGAGAGAAGATGCAGGCACAGTGGACTGGGGATGCAGGGCAAGAGGTGGAGAAGAGAAAGAGATAGGGAAAAGAAAGGGATGCTGGGTAGGAGACAGGGAGGGATGGGGAGTGCTTTCCTAGAGCCACCACCACCAGAGGAACAGCTGTGCCTTAATCAGCAAAGAAAGCACTGTGCCAATGGGTAAGTCAAGCGCATGAGGAAAGGAGAGGGGGCCTAATTCTGAATGTCTGCCCCGGGTGCAGAAAAAGCTGCTCCCAGCACTGCCTAAAACCACTTTTTGAGAAATTTAACGAAAATGTCTCACATTTTCTATTCTTCTTGGCCTCTCCTGGCTGCTCGTTCACCCTTCAGCAATGCCACATAAGAGAGCAGCATAACCTCCTGATTTCTGGAGCTGCATTTCCAGAGGCATTGCAATGTAGTTAAAAGAGTTTGGGCATGGGACTCAAGGCCCATATGATCTCCCTCGAGGATTTTGATAAATTCAATAAATCACGATCAGCCTCCCACCCAGAGAACAAACCTGTGAAAACACTGGACTCTCGTGTTACTGAGCTCTTGCTGCCTGAATAAAACACCAGCAATGGAGAGAGAGAAAGTCCTGGTAGCGTCTGAAAAAGTAATAAAAAAAGGCAGAATCATCACTGGCAGAAAACAATGCTTCTCGATTCTAAATAAAACAGTTATGGGCTGATCCCCAATGATGTTTTGCCCTACTGAGATTGCTCAAGGGAGGTGAGATGACAGTAGCCAAAACCAAAAGCCTGAAGATGCCGAGGAGGCATAAATCCTGGAGCTAATAAGCTGCTGGTTATAGGCTTCAGATTTTAGTTCTTTTGGAACCAGGTCCAGGAACGATCAGATAAACCCACCAGCATTCGGGTCTTGCTTTGAAATACCTATAATTTTGTAGTTCAACTGCCACAAAAATGCCTGCTTTGCTAAATTTTAGTCTCTGAATCTTGCTCATTTAAACACAGCTATCCTGACCATATTGCAGGCATATACACACAGAAGACAAAATCTTAGCTTAAAATACAAACTGGTTCCTCAGCTTCTCTCCATAAGAGAGAAGCACTGACAATATTTGTTACATTACCAGACAGCAGCATCAAAAATATCCATAGATAACATATTACCTATATTTATCTCGTATCTATTCTTAGGACAGATTTTCTTCTTTGGTATAGCTGGAGGTGGTGGGATACAATTTAACCTTTCCACAAAAAGGCTTAACGTATAGATAACTTGATACTGACCTCTATTTTTCAAGTACCCTTCATTTTCTAAAAATGGGCAATCTGCCTCGAAAAACATGCGAGAATACTTAGAGAAGAGGATTAAGCTAGGACCAATTTAGAATGTTCCTGCTTGCTTGGGGTTAGCTGGTGGTTTACTTCCATCCATCAGACACTGCTTCACTGGGGCATCACCATACCTTTCGCTTCTTGGCTCTTGCCCCCACCCCCTCTGTCCCCTTTTCTTCCCTTCTTAGCCAGCTGTCCAGTTATGCGGCTCACGCGCTGACTGGCTAGGCCTTCTTTTCACCTGGTCATCTACAGCAACTAATCTAACTCCAGGGCCAATTCATTAAAACCTTTTTCCCCCATCCTGTGTCTGATTTAGGCCCTAAATGATGTAAGGTGGATATAAACTGGAACTCCTCATACTAATGAAAACATTTCAGCTTTTTACTTTATCAAACAATGTTGTATAAACGCAACTTCCTAAGCAGTAGATTCTGTTGTGTCTATGTGCATGATCCTAGCACAATGGCACTACCCCTCTCCCCCTCTGGATCCCTGCCGCTAAACCAGGAGGATTAGTCAGCTCTTACTGCTCCGATTCCATTCCAGCCTACCAATTCAAACCTGGCTTAGCTTCTCTCCATCCCTCATGTCCCTACCAACTGAACCCTGCTTTAACCTACCCAGCCTCGCCTTTGTGCCACTCCCTCCCTACCCAACGTCTAAGGCTCCAAGATGGCAGCTCTGTTATTTGCCCCATGCCCTTACTGGGGCTCCTGTAATAGTAAAACAGCTTTCAGTGTCAAATTACATTTTATTTTATGAAGCATGAAGGTATACTTTTTCATTACAGTATTTCAATTATTCTGGCACACAAAAACTGTCTAACCAATTCATAGTTTGATCTTTCAAAATGTATGTATAAACACCAATCAAACTCTCTCTCCAAAGAAAATATTCCTTTCATCCTAACCTTTAGGCAAATGGTGAATATTTTATTACCCTATTAATGTAGTGCGAGGATGGCAAACTCTGGATACTAAAGGCAAAAGTACATTTGGTTTTCCGGGTATTTACAATGAATTTGCACTAATGATTAATTAAAATAAGAACAGAGTTAATTTCATATTTTCTCTTGAAAACCAGGCCCGTTTAGGAGACTCTATGGAGCCCCACCGGAAGCCTACGTATCCAGCGTAGGAGCTTAGTGACGCCAGGCCGCAGTCAGGCCACTACCACAATCCGGGCTGAAGATTGAAGGAGATTCAGAAGCAAGAAAGGAAGGGCTGGGATGAGGCGGGGGGGGGGGGGGGGGGGTGTCTGAAAATTACACATTTTTGTTCTATTTTCGACAGACCCAGGAGTGGGAGGCTTTTTCAAAATATTAGATGAAGGAGTCTGAGGGACTGCAAACTTGGGATTTGGATCTCAAATGGGAGGCAGGAGGGAATCCATTAGTGCCAATAGGTTCATGAACTTTTTCTAAATTTTTTTTAAGCTTCACATTGCCCCTTAACTGGCTATAGTCTTTTGAATTTAGCTGGTTAAGGCTAACGTTATCCAGCTAGTCATAGCCAGATAACTTTACACCTAATCAGCGATATTCAAAAGACTATCCTGCTACAGTTGGCCAGATAACTTTAACCAGGGATATTCAGTGGGACGTGTATCTTGTCTGCTTGCCAGCTTACAGAATATTACCTCCAGGGAGTATAAAAAAACAAAAGTGTTATGAACAGATAAAAGGCCCGAGTGCATAAAAGCAAAAAACAAAAAAGCATGGTATCGACAGCAATTAGTACAGGATTCAGATCATTCTGAACTGTGGAACAAAACACCTCGCAGTAGAGGTTCTGCTGTAATCTGTTAGCTGCTTATTTTCTTTATCTCAATTGCACTAAATAAAAAATATTGAAATCCATCCAAAATGGAGCTCACTTTGAACTAAATGTCAGGGTTCTTGTGACTGGAGAAATGAAGGTTAAAATGTATACCATCCATCATCTGTGAATGCAGTCAGCAAGCCCAGCACTAGGACTCAAATCCCTGACCTTTCAGGCCCAGACTCCAATAATTCACAGGTCTGACCTCCCACAGTAAACAGAACTTTCAACAGCACATCCGCAAGTCCCTAGTATTATTTTCTTGTTAATTTTTATGTTGTTACAAAAAATTGTGGAACAATCAATTCTCAAAAATCCTACTGCCTTTAAAGCTTTACTGTAAATGAGATTTTTGAGAATTGATTGTACCACAATTTTTTGTAACATAAAAATTAACAAGAAAATAATATTAAGTCACAAAGATTACATGTCACAAAATAAATATGGGCCCTATGTTCAAAGCTAAACATTTATTTACAGTAAATAAGCTGGATAAGATTTATCAGACTAATTTAAATGGGATATTCAGCAGCATGGCTATGGTGCTGAATATCCGTGTACAAATTGCTACTTAACTGTCTAAATTAGACCTGCTCTATGGCAGATCTAATTTATCTGGTTAACTTAACTGGATGTCCAAATATTGGTTAAGATAACCAGATAATGTAATCCATACATTGCCCACCTCAAGATATCCTGCTATCTACTTAGCTGGATAAGTATTTATCTGCCTAAGTGCCAGCCACTGAACATAGATAGATATTCAGCAACTGCCAATTTGCCAGATTTATTTATTTATTTATTTATTGGTTTTTATATACCGCCGCTCATCAGAGATATCACGTCGGTGATAAGTTGCTACTTATCTGGCTGAGTAGCGCTAAATATCACACGCCCCATTTGTTTTGAAAAATAAACTTATTGAGGACATTTTTATGACTAATGATTGTCCAGTCCCAGCTGTTTCCTCCTTTTAGTAAATTTACAGGGGAAAAAGCATTAAAGGCTATTCTGTTCCCAACCCCATTCTGATATAAAAGCTGGGAACTTTTCTGTTCAGAGAAGTCACAAACAGATCTACCAAGGGTGTTCCTTATTCATGAAATTACGAGGTCCATATTCAACAGCATTTAGCCGGATAACTCACAAACTGACTATCAAATATATAGCCCCTTCTCCAGTTACATTTTAGCCAGATAAAGTAGGAACATTCTGAGGGCATTTTGGGAAAGAATTAAGTTAACCAGAGAAGTTACCAGTTAACTTTGATATTCACAGTTCTAGACCTCTCATGATTTTAAACACCTCTATCATATCCCCCCTCATCCTTCTCTTCTCCAAGCTGAACAGTCCTAATCTCTTTAGTTTTTCCTCATAGGGAAGCTGTTCCATCCTCTTTATCATTTTGGTCTCCCTTCTTTGTACCTTATCCATCGCAACTATACCTTTTTTTTTTAGATGCGGCGACCAGAACTGTGCACAGTATTCAAGGTGCGGTCTCACCGTGGAACGATACAGAGGCATTATGACATTTTCCGTTTTATTCACCATTCCCTTTCTAATAATTCCCAACATTCTGTTTGCTTTTTTCTGCCACAGCACATTGAGCCAACAATTTCAATGAATTATCCACTATGATGCCAAGATCTCTTTCCTGGGTGGTAGTTTCTAATATGGAACCTAACATCGTGTAACTATAGCACGTTGCACTTATCCACATTAAATTTCATCTGTCATTTGGATGCCCAATTTTCCAGTCTCACAAGGTCCTCCTGCAGTTTATCACAATCCGCTTGTGATTTAACTAATCTGAATAATCTGATTACCTCACTCATCTTATTCCTTTCCACATCATTTATAAACATATTGAAAAGAACGTCCCAGTACAGATGCCTGAAGAATCTGTATATTCAGAGTGTATATATGTTCCTCTTAGGGTTTGCCATTTCTCTTGCATGTACCCAGGTGTGAGAGTGACATAGGTGCATTCGATCATAACCATTACATTCAGCAGAGCAGCTATAATCAAAGAAAGCACGCTTCATCTCCCGCCACTCTGTGGATGCTTTATGAACTCCCTGACCTGTTTCATCATGGCCCTCAGTACCTGGCTGAAATGCCTTGAAAATGCTGACTGGTCCATACTAGCCACTACAGCCACTGTTTTCTGGAAAGAGCCAGTGGCAAGAAATTGCAAGATACCGAGAAGCTTGATCAATGGCAAGTCCATGATCAGTTAGAGGATCAATACCATTTCTGACTTCTTCATAAAGAATTGCCCTGGAACTCAAATCTAAATGTCCACACCACTGTCTCTGGTAACCCCAGCACTGTTGTCCTCAGAGGAAATATCCACTGCCTACGTGCCCTTCTGCAAACAGCATGAGCCAGGATAGCCTGCGCCTCTTGGATCCTCCTTTCTGCTTCGGCAATAAATTGTCTTCTTTCTCACTCTTCCCTCTGATGCTTCTGCCACCCCACAAAATGTACCAAAGTATTACAAAAAAAAAAAAAAGTATTATAATCCATGCTTGCCATAGAAAAGCTCAGAGACGCACCCACACAGAGTACCACAATGGACTAAAATGGCCACCAGAAACCTGACTTAACTTTTACTCCGGCCCTGACACAGGAAATAAAAATGTTTCCCACATTAAAAATCAAGTACTAAAGTGTCTCCTTGTTAACAGAGCTTTCTACATTGCCCTGTAATAGCCAATTCCCTCTTTTACATACGATTTGCAAGCCTCCACACTAAACAGACCACAGTTTTCGTAGTGCATGCCTGAATAAGGTTAGCACTAAAAACTGTAATAAAAAAAAGAATCAAATGATAAGCCTCGCTGAGCCTATTACATTTATCCCATAGAAAGGCTGGAGGGAATCCAAAGAAGGGCTACCAAATTGGTGCAGGATCTACACCAAAGTCGTATGAAAAGAGACTGAATAATCTAAACATATCTATCCAGAGGACAGGCAAGAAGGAGGGGATATGATAGATATCTTAAAACCGTTTTCAGAGGAAGAATGCTTTAGATTAGAACAAGAGGTCACGATATGAGGCTCCAAGGAGGTAGACTCAGCAGCAAAATCAGAAAATATTTCTTCACGAAAGGATGGAGGATGCATGGAATAATCTTCCAAGGAAGCTGATTGTAACTAAATTCAAGAAAGTCCTGGATGGAAATAACTGAAAGGATAGTCGGTGATCAGCTGGGCCTATGGCTATGCACCAGGAATGAAACTGGGCAGACTGACTGAGCCTTATGGTCCTTTCTGCCATCATTTTCTCTGTTTCTAGGAACTTAATTACCAGCTTTAGATAATGTGCCAACTAAAAAAAAAAAACGTAATGAGTGCCAGAATTTATTTTTTTTTTAAATTAAAAAAAAAAAGAAAAAAAAGACAACTCTACAGACCCACATACTATAATTCATGTCAGTGTGTGAATGAATGAAGGAGAGAGAGAGAAATCAGCTGCAGAATACAAAGCACTTTTAACTATCAACACAGGGATCTGGTCCCCAGTTGGGAAGTCAGATAATTGCCAAACTACAAAAAAGACTTTCAATATATTCTCTGTAAGTGCAGGAATCTGAAGGAGTGGCACAGAACACAGTGACATTGAAATATTTAATAGCTGAAATATTTGATAGGTAGCCTTCTACTACAATTAAACACTTCTATAGCACTACACAACATACGCAGCGCTGGACAAACATACAGAAAGTCAGTCCCTGCTCAACAGAGCTTACAATCTAATAAGAAACATACAGGACAAGAGACTGGGGGCTTTTCATAAAGTAAGACTATGGCTAAAAAGAAAACAAAAAGAAAGATGAGATGGGAGCGTGAATAAGGGTTCTGGTAGTGTGTTCAGCAAGGAAGGAAGGAATTAAGGAGATGTTACAGAGAAAGAAAAACAACAGATTTTAGCAGTTTCAGATCTGCGGAAAGAGGGAAAGCTCTGGCAGGGGCAGAAAGTGAAAGGCATACGACCCACTCTTTTGACTTAAAATGGCTCTGATGGCCAAATAGCTGTGATTCCTTTGATTTAGCATCTACTCACTCGATTTTTGGAAGCGGTTCTCTTCTGTGGAGTATTTCTTTCAAGGGACTCTCTCCCAATAACTTCAAGGAACTCTCACAGAAATGTTTTGTACCTATCCTGGGTAACACATAAAATGGCTCTGAGGCAGGGTTCCCTTGGATACCTTGCCTGTTCTGACTGCCCACTAAACTAAGCTTGATCCATTTCAGCAAAGCTCCTGTTGTGCCTCAGGGCACTTGATAATAGTTGGATGCTTATGACAATATAGTAGAACCACGAACTATGTATTTCATGAACAAAATGGAATACAGAATCAGTCTTCACCTTCACTCATAAGGAATATTTTTGCAGTATCATTACTGTATTTTTCTCAACAAGGTATTTCCAAAGTATTATCTCAATTACTGCAGCAAAACAATCAGTGTGATGGCAAACTTACTACATATTCATGGCAACTTTGAGTCATTTTAAAAAAATACTAGGAGCTTTTTGCCATCCTGCAACAGATAAGACAACCTTACTACCTTTACAGGTAACAAGAAAATACACCATGCATGCCCAATGAACATCTGGTGTGCTTGCAATTCAACTCCTAACAAAATCCAACACGGCTTCAATTATACTGCTATCCCCCACGAACTGAGCTTCCATCTCTGCAGTTTGACAACTAAAGAACAGGAGGAGAAAGTGTTTTGTGGATTCTCAAGTTACCCTTGATCCCAAAACTTGCAAACATGAGAAGATATGGAGTCTTAACGTTTTCTAGGCGTCAGGGTGACCAAGGCTCTCCAAGCAGTTAGTTATTTCAGTGTAGATTCACAGTAACATAATAATGATGATAGAAAACGACCAAATACTCCATCCAAACTGCCAGCAAGTTTCTTACGGTAGTAACTGCCACTCCATGCAGGTTACTCCCAAGCCTTACGTTAAGAGAGTAATACTACCAGCAACATTTTTACATGGTGATTAATCTTGATAATTCAGACAATGTTGCTTGAATGTGCTTTGCTTTTGGACGGCCATAGAAACAGTCCTGTGCTTTTTCCCCTAATGTCTGCGTATCCGTACTCTGGACCGTAACAGTCAAGGCCCAGTGTTGGCTGTCACCTGAATCAAATTCTTCTTTTAGGCCCCACCGTTGAAGCACACAGCAATGTTGCAATTGCTTCAAAATCATGAAAGCGAATTGGTTAAGGGTAGCAACTGCCGTTCCATACAGGTTACCCCCATGTACCCTTTTCTTCATTTCCATGCTGTAGCCTTTAGGGACCCAGTGTTTATCCAATGCTGTTTTGAATTTGTTTACTGATTTTGTTCTCACTACCTTTTCCGAAAGGACATTCCAAGCATCCACCACCCCTCTCCATTAATTTTCTGATGTTGGTTCTGAGTTGTCCCTCTGGAGTTTCATTTCGTGATTCCTAGTTCTACTGTCTGCTTTCCAATGGAAAAGGTTTAAAGTTTGTACATCATTAAAACCTCTCAGGCATCTGAAGGTCTGTATCATTTCTCCCCTGCATCTCCTCTCCTCCAGGTCACACATATTTAAATTCTTCAGTCTCTCCTCATAAGACTTCTGAAACATACCCAACACTATTTTGGTTGCCTTTCTCTAGACTGCCTCCATCTGCTGGCAGAGGTACATAACCCACTTGTTGGGACTGACCTAATGCTAAGGAATTGAAATTTTCTGTCAAACACAAGATCTTCCGTCAAGGATAACAGTGAAGACCCTGACTTGCCAGGAGAGTCAGACTGGTGTAGCAGCTCAAGAAAAAGAAATTAAGCAGGCAAGACCAAATTTCATCTTCCTTCTCATCCTGCTACAACAGTCCAGACTAGTGGGACATACCCAAGCTCATTCCAACAAGAGTGGGAAGAGGACAAGGCTGCTCCGAGAATGCCTGCCCAAGGCAGTATTTCCCTTTGTTTGCACATATGAGAACTGTAAAACCCAAGTGTCTGCCTTATAAGTTTCCTCTTGAGAAGGTGCTGCAGACTCTGCTCAAGAAGAAGCTGAGCCCTCACAGAATGAGCAGAAAGCACCTTTGGAACCTGTTGACTCTTCAAAGGCTAAGGGGATCATCTGCTTGATTTACAAGAACAAATGAAGATTCTGAGGCTGCCTCACTCCATGAGGTCCACTGAATAAAGGCCTATCAGTTAGCCAAAAGAGAATAGCTATCTTTTAAATACCTGAGAAAGGTTCAAGCACCTTTAATAAAGGAAGAGATTACCATCACATTCTCCTTTTTGGGACGCTGGAAGATATTTTAAAAAGGCTCCAAGGGTGATCTGGGAAAACATTAGCCCAATGAGCCTGACTTCAGTGTTAGGAAAAATTATAGAAACAATTCTAAAGAGCAAAATACAGAACATATAGATAGATATGGTTTAATGGAACACAGCCAGCATGGATTTACCCAAGGGAAGTCTTCCCTCCTAAAATTGCTTCAGTTTTTTCAAGGGATTAATAAACATGGGTAAAGGTGAACCAACAAATGTAGTGTATTTGGATTTTAGGAAGATATTTGACAAAGTCCCTCATAAGAAGCTTCTAAGAAAACTAAAAAATTTTCCAGAAGGGATCTCCTTTTATGAATTGCAAACTGGTTAAAAGTCAGGAAACAGAGAGTAGGATTAAATGGTCAGACAGGACTTGAAGGAGGAAGGAGAAAGGGGAGAAAGACCTACATGTAGAAGTCTCAGGTAGAGGCTAAAGGCCTTCTCTACTAAACCTTTAGGGATGGATTTTAAAAGGGTTACGCGCGTATATTACCGCAAAAACCCACGCGTGCTGAGCCTATTTTGCATATGCCCGGCGACGCGCACAAGCCCCGGGACAAGTGTAGGGCTTGAAAAAATGGGCGGGGCGAGGGCATGGCCAGAGGCCTCTCCACTGCCGCTGGGCCCGGGGATCAGGCAGGCGTATATAACAAAACAAAGCTGGGGGTGGGGGGGGGGGCGGAAGGAAAGTTCCCACCTAGGCCGCTCTGAAATCGGAACAGCCTCGGAGGGAATGGAGGAAGGCTGCACGGCTCGGCGCGCACAGGTTGCACAATTGTGCATCCCCTTGCGCGCGCGCCAACCCTGGATTTTATAACATGCGTGCAAATGTTATAAAATCGGGCACACATTTGTGTCCGCCAGGTTCGCACACAAATGTACGCCCGCACGTACCTCTTAAAATCCGGCCCTGTGTCTCTAATGTCCAGGTGGTGCCAACCTGCACACCAGTGATCAAACGGTATGGTTTGATATCACAAATAGGATACAGAGAAGTCACAAGACCACCAGAGTTTTTAATTTCAAAAATACAGACTTTGGAGAAAGAACAGTGGACCAAATTAAAAAGAGCAATTACAAAGGCAACAAATCTATACTGTATGTTAGAAAGTAAATAAAAAAGTTAAACAAAGTAAGAGGAATAAGAAACCAATCTGGTTCTCAAAGGAGGTGGCTGAAAAAATAAAGGCATAAAGAACAGCGTTCAAGAAGTATAAAGGATTCCAAAAAGGAACACAGGAAAAAATACCTGGTGAAACTGAAGTAAAAGAAGAAAGCAAGAAGGAAAAAGGTCAAGCGGAAGAAAGGATTGATAAAGAGTTAAGTGAGGTGACAAAACATTTTCAGGTATATCAGAGAAAGGAGGAAGGCCCGAAGTGGTACAGTGAAATTGAAAGGTGACAAAGATCAATGTGTGAAGAGAGAAGAAGAAATGGCAGAAATATTAAATACTTCAGTTCAGTGTTCACTAAAGACCCTGGATAAGGACCATTACTGGTTGACAAGACCGTAAATGGAGGTGGAGAAGAGGAAATTCTGTTTACAGAAAAGAACGTATGGGAAGAGCTAGGAAAACTGATAATGGTCAAGGCCATGAGGTACATCCTAGGATACTGAGGGAGCTGGCGGGTCCACTGAAAGACCTGTTCAATAGGTCCCTGAAAACAGGAGTGGTGCTGCGAGATTGGAGAAGAGTGGTGGTCCTGCTTCACAATAATGGGAGCAGAGAGGAGGCTGGAAACTACAGACTGGTTAGCCTCACATCTGTGGTGGAAAAATTAATAGAGACTCTACTGAAGGAAAGGATACCAAATTATCTACAATCCAGTGGGTGGCTCGACCCAAGGCAGCATGAATTCACCAGGGGACAGTCTTGTCTGACAAATGTGATTGATTTTTTGATTGGGTGACTAGGGAATTGGACCAGGGAAGAGCACGTGATGTGATTTACTTGAATTTCAGTAAAGCTTTTGATACGGTCCCACATAGGAAACTTGTGAACAAAATGAGAAGCCTGGGAGTGGGTGCCAAGGTAGAGGCATGGATTGCAAACTAGTTGACTGACAGGAGACATTGGATAATGGTAAATAGAACCTACTCTGAAGAAAGAACGATGTTAAGTGGAGTGCTACAAGGATCGATTTTGGGACCGGTTGTATTCAATATCTTTGTGAGCGATATTGTGGAAGGGATAGAAGGTAAGGTTTGTCTATTTGCAGATGATACTAAGATTTGCAACAGAGTGGACATGCTAAAAGGAGTAGAGAAAATGAAAAGTGATTTAAGAAAGCTTGAAGGCTGGTCTAGGATTCATTGCTAAAAAGTGCAGTCATGTACCTGAGGTGCAGTAATCCAAAAGAGCTGTATGTTATGAACAGTGAAAGACTAATGGGCACAGACTGGGAGAGAGACCTTGAGGTGATAGTGCTTGGAGATCTGAAGGTAGCAAAGCAATGTGACAAGGTGATAGCTAAAGCCAGAAGAATGCTGGGCTGCATAGAGAAAGGAAAAGCCAGTAAGAAAAAGGTGATAATGCCCTTGGTACAGGTTCTTGATGAGGCCTCACCTGAAGTACTGTGGTTCAGTACTGGAGCACGTTTCGCAAAAAGGATAGAGACAGGATGGAGGCAGTCTAGAGAAGGGTGACCAAAATGGTACGGGGTCAGAAGACTTATGAGGAGAGGCTGAAGGACCTGAACACATGCACCTTGGAAGAGAGGAGGTTCAGGAGAGATATGATATAGATCTTCAGATACCTGAAAGGTTTTAATGATGCATGAACTTCAAACCTTTTCCTTTGGAAAGGAAACAGTAGAACTAGGGGTCACAAAATGAAACTACTGGAGAGACGACTCAGAACCAACATCAGGAAATATTTCTGCACGGAATGGGTGGTGGAGGCCTGGAATGCCCTTTCAGATGAGGTGGTGAACACAAAAACAGTGAAAAAATTCAAAAGGGGCATGGGATAAACACTGGATCCCTAAAGACTGGAGGATGGAATGGGGAAAAAAAAAAAAAAAAAAAGAGTACATGGGGGAAACCTGCTTGGTGGCAGTTACTACCCTTAACAGTATGCAAAGGGACTACCCTTAACCAACAAGCCTTGATGTTTTTGATGAAACTGCAACTTCACTCTTTGCTTTGACAGCAGGGGTCAGTGGGAGGGGAAGGAGATTTGGATTCAGACAACCAAGATGACCCGACTTTTACTGTATGGGATACTGATACGCAGACTAAGGGAAAAAGCACAGGACTGCTTCTACAGCAAGCCCAAAAGCAAAGCACATCAAGCAGCATTGCCTGAATTTTCAAGAAAGCTCCTCACACAGTAAAAATGTTGCTATGTTAATATATAAGGCTTGGGGTAACCTGCATGGAGTAGCAGTTACTACCATAAGAAATTTGCTGGGCAGACTGGATGGACCATTTGGTCTTTTTCTTCCGTCAACATTATGTTACTATCTCAACCAGGCTCAGCTGGAGGCCTGGGAGAGGGCCGTGGGGGTCCTGAGCCACCTGCCAGACCCTTTCAAAACAGGCTCAAAAGGGAACCTGTAGTTGCTTACCTGACACTGCTCAACCAGGCTCATCTGGGCACCCAGGAGTCATGATTCAGACCCCAAAGGGAATCCTGGGAGTCACAATCCAGGCCCCGTTCAACCAGACCCTGAAGGGAACTCTGACAGCTATGATCTAGAACTACTCCACTGGGTGAACAATCATAAAATTGTTTGCCCTATTTAGCACTGGACTGGACTGGGCAGATCCGGTTTGGAAAGCCTTAAGCACCCTATGATGGTCACTCTTTAAAATAAGCCCTTATTTATCACTATAGCAAGATTTTTTATATATTGGCTACTACAAGGAAAAACTGCATGCAGTTGCCCTGAGAGCAAGTTCTACCAGGGACCAGGCACGAAAGCTAGGGACCTCGAAGCCAAGAAAAACTACTGCCCAGTCCATCATGTCCACCATCTGCTGGAGACAGAGAAACACTATGGCTGGTGCAGTGACATTCTACATTCCAAGTGATGATGTCACTGAAAAAGGATATGTTCTCTGTCTCTAGATATATAAAATATACACTGCGGCTGGTGACTTCACCTGTCCTGGACAAAACGCCGAAATCAAAATCTGCTAAAAAGCCACACCATGCATATGAGTGCCCTTTTGCTGCAGATGCCACACACACATCTGCAGTGGTGCAAGTGTCAGGGTAAACAGTGCACGAAGCAGCAGAGTAAGGGAAGCTGATTGTGTTAGGAGTTTCAGGGTAACTGGACAAAGTGGGTGTACAGCACTGCTGAAGTAGAAGGTGCATACTAAGGAAGTGAGGTAGACGGCAGGGATGAACTAAGACCTTAGTAAAAGAGTGAGAGGCAAGAGATACATGCATATTCCTGAAGGGATGAAGGGCACAGAGTGTTCAGTTGCCAAGGAACAGTTTTTGGGTGAGAGACTTGGTCATTCTTAATTTTTTAATATCAGGCCAAGGCACTGCAACATTTGTAATCCAGCTTCATCCATTTGAAAGTAGCACTATAGGCACCAACACATATCAGTAGGGATGTAAAAAAAAAACAAACAAACAAAAAAAAAAAACAAGAACTGGTCTAAAGTCTCTCTCCTAAAACTGGGGCATCTGGCACATCTGTGGTGAGGGGTGAGACTGCTTCCGGAATGAAGGGAACAGACTGCGTGTGCGCGCACTGCTGCCGTTGCAGAAATGAAGGAAGTTGAGGGTGGCAAAGCTAATGTTGGTTCCTTGGACCTAGTTCCTGATTTAGAGTTCCCAGTTCCCTATTTGCCTTTACACAGTGGGCTCTTTATCATGGATCCCTATTAATGCACTGCAGCTTCAGGCCACAAAACAACACTTCCTTATGCATGAAGAAGGTAGAGTGATCGTATTCATGTAAGCTGATGTTTTTCAACATCCCTTTCCTAATCTTGTAGAATTTAGTACAGCTCTTTATTCATAGATAGCAACTTTTGGCTGACAACTCTCTTGGGTCACCCCGAAACACAGTTCAGAGTTCTCAACAGTTCAAAATGAGATGACGACATTCACATTTAGAAAAGTGATTTATGTGGTGAATTTTGTAGCTGCTCGCATTGCTGCATTGTCTGTGAGTACATTTTACCTGCGGACTTTACACTCATTTAACAGGAAATTACATGCATACTGAGGGAAACTACCCACACACATTTACACTTGGCTAATCTGAGGATAGTTTTCCATAGAAAACATATGCGCAAATACCTCACCCCAACCCCACCTCCATCAAGGTCACTTAGCAATGCTGGTAAAGTTAAGTGTTTAGTGGTATTATGTGCATATATGATAGGCAATTTCAAAAAGCAGGTAAAGCACTGTTCTGCTCACAGAAATGGCTTTGAAAATTACCCTCTCTATTTGTGAAAGGCAAGAAATTTCTCCTCCTCCCCTCGTATTCTCGCATCATTTTCTATCCAAGACAGCAAAAAAAGGTCATTCGCAATGTGATGATGCAAAGAATCACAAAGGAGGTACTCAACAATTTCAGTGTTAAAAGGGTGTTTATAATGCCATTTATTGAAGAAATGAAACGAACTAAAAAAGGTTTAAATATAAAAGTCCTTACTTTTGGTCTACCAGAGCTGTCCTTTCCTTAGGTACAGTTCTGGGTCCTCCCTTAAGGGGCTGCATTCAGGCATTACAAATCTCTCACAGAACCAGACTCAACTCCTGACTCCCTCTCTACAATCTTCACCATACACCTCTGCCTTTTTTTTCTCTCCTTTGAAACTTTATTCCCCATAAGTGTAGCTGTTCTGGAGGTTCGGTCTCACTTAATTTTTTAGAATTCATCCCAAGAACCTTCTAGAATATGAACAGATATTCCCTGCACACTAATCTTCTCCATTTGACTGGATTATAACAGTGCACATTTTGCTGCCTACATCACAGAGTCTGATTTATTTTAAACCCTTGTAGGCTATGAACTTGGGACCTGTTGACATAGGATATACCCAAGGCCCCTAATTTCCTGCAGCAGCTCAAGGATAGATTCTCATTCAAGGAGTTAATAATTATGTAGCAAATTTGCATAAAATTTGGACAGGTTAAATATTATTAAATAATCAAAAAAAACCATATTTATTGAAATTCTTACAAATTTTAAATATGCTATTAAAAAGAATTATAACCTTTGTGTGACAATGGATAATGCTATAATCGTTCCTTTCTCTAGTTTTGTCCTGTCCCTTTTTCCTAACTTTACTTTTTATGCATTTCCTTCCCAGTCTCTTCCTATGGTTCCTATCTTTCCTTCCAGTTTTCTACCCAGCCACTACCATTCTTCCTCATGTAATCTTCCCTGCTTCCTTAATCTCCATGCCTTCTCTTCCAAGCTCACCTCTTTCCTCAAGCAGTTTCCAGTCTTTCCCGACCAGTTTGTCCCCATCTTTCCGGGAGTCTTTCCTCCCTCCACTCTTTCTCCTACACCCACTGATCACGGCATGCCTCCTTCCACTTCCCCCTGCCCAGATCATAGCTCTCAAAACCCACCACGCTGCTCCTCAACACATCCCCCCCGCCGCCGCTTGCTCCGGGGGCTCTACGAGACCCATAACCGTATGCTTTCGCTGCTCCATAACGTCTCCTCCCCTCCCCCTGATCAGATGTATCCATGATCGCCAGTTTGCTGCCGATTCAGTTTCACGACAACGGCCACACAAAAGTTGTCTCTCCCCGCGTGTGCGCGCGCGGCGCTCGCTCTGACCTCTCAGCGCGTAGTGCATGCCCCCAATGCCGCTGTACAGCTCCAGCACGCGCAGGGTCTGCTCCATCCTGGCTGATGCTCGCTGCCGGGCTGCGCCCCGCACTCACTCGCACGGCCACAACATCGACCGAAGCACATCAGTTCCGCCCGCACCGGCAAAGCGCAGCTATGAACTCCCACCGCAAGGCCCGTCAGCCACCTCTTAAAACAAAGGGACGGAGGGTTTAAACGCAGGCAGGTAATACTTTCTTATTTCACAGTCTGGCTAGGCGAATGATCTGCGGTATCGCAAAAAAGCATCAAATTGGTCTCCTGCCAAAAAGGTTTCTCTCAGACAGGTGATATTCTATGGCTAACAAAACCAACTTTGTGGTTTTTTTCACCTTAGCTATCGTTTCCTAGCTGGGATTTCACCTCTGCTTTCATTTAAAAAAAATTCTGTAAATAACATTTCAAATACACCTTAAATAACCACAAACTAGAAATAGAAATATGCAGACAAACGCTAAACTGGAAACTCCTAGAAGGCGGACTCTGAGTACTCTAAGCAAAGAAACGAGGGACAAATAAAACAGCAATATACTGTATTGAAATAAAACCGAGAAGATATCAGAGAGGCACACCTCCCAAAATTTACAGCCTACAAAATAACGAAGAAGAAACATAAGAACATGCCATACTGGGTCAGACCAAGGGTCCCATCAAGCCCAAGCATCCTGTTTCCAACAGTGGCCAATCCAGGCCATAAGAACCTGGCAGGTACCCAAAAACTAAGTCTATTCCATGTTACCATTGCTAGTAATAGCAGTGGCTATTTTCTAAGTCAACTTAATTAATAGCAGGTACTGGACTTCTCTTCCAAGAACTTATCCAATCCTTTTTTAAACACAGCTATACTAACTGCACTAACCACATCCTTGGCAACAAATTCTAGAGTTTAATTGTGCGTTGAGTAAAGAACTTTCTCCAATTAGTTTTAAATGTGCCACATGCTAACTTCATGGAGTGCCCCCTAGTCTTTCTATTATCTGAAAGAGTAAATAACAGATTCACATCTACCCGTTCTAGACCTCTCATGATTTTAAACACCTCTATCATATCCCTCCTCAGCTGTCTCTTCTTCCATATAATCCTGGGAGAATCAGCAGCAAAATACGTTGCATCCTGCCAACCGGCCAGAAACGTAATCCGACTAGAGACAATGGGACCAGCACCAAAACCTGGAACCTGTCCTTGTTATTGTTATTTCTATACTCTGTAATTTTATTTACTGTTATTAGAACTATTATGTATATTTTCTTTCTTCCTAATTTTAACCACTTTGTGTATTACTTTAGCAACACGTACAAGTTGCCAATAAAGTTTCCTGAACCTGAATTTGACATTTCAAGTTGCGCTTTCTTAGGGCTGAAGTTCCAAGAAAATCGTACTTCCCCCCCCCCCCCCCACATTCTTGACCCTTGTCATCAATGGTGGGATCATTAATTAATGCAATCAATTGCTTATCACAGATAAAATGTTTTTTGCCATGTTAGACAAATACTAAAAAATAATCAAATTCTGAATTTGAAAAATGCTGCTAAAAGACCTGTGTATCTCAGCAACTCCTAATAAATCCCTTTTAGGCAGGGCTTAGGACCAACCATTACTAGATACATAAGGTTTATTATTCCTGTATGGACATGCAAAATTACTGAATGCTGAAGTCAGTCATGTCCTCCAGGAGTGTTTAGGTGCCCCATCCCAAAAAAGAAATTGCAGTTTTTTTAAATTGAAAGTCATCATGGTCCATTGAATGCATGTTACACAAGATTCATGATGAACAAACATACCAACATTAATAGCAACAACCACCCAAAAATTACCACTCCTAGTTTATTGGGGAGTGATGGATAGAAATTCCAAGCATGGGAAACCTATAACAGTAGTTGAACATGATCAACTCTAAATAGATAAAGGCAATAATTAAATCCAATATTTCTAGATTCTAAGCCAGTGATGGCAAAGTCCAGTCCTTGAGTGCCACAAACAGGCCAGGTTTTCAGGATATCTACAATGAATATGCATGAGAAATATTTGCATACACTGGTCCATTGGTCCACTGGTCCATTCATTGCCAATATCCTGAAAACCTGGCTGTTTGTGCACTCGACGAGTTCGCCATCACTGTTCTAAACAAAGGGAAAACTATCAAAAATTCAGTTTCATAAAAATTTTATTCTCCCCAAATTTGAAGATGTAATCTATATAAATAAAAATGTAAATGTTTGTTCAAAATCTTATATCTCCGAAAGTTCTTCACCGATTGCTTTGAAATTTTGACACAACATTGCATTTGATTTCGCGAGTGTTTTTATATACCCAGATTATAAAGATGTCACACCTGTGACAGGTAAAAACATGCTTTTTGGAAAAAGCACCATCTGTTGGACGTAAAAGCAACACACGCTATCTCTGACCGACGGACCGCAAATGCGCAGTAGAGAGCAGCTCTACCGCGCATGTGTGGACCATAGAGCTCTGCGCTATGTGCTGGGTGTCACAGAGAGGAGGAGAAAAGGGCAGACGAGTCGCCGCTCAGAGAAACGGCTCAGCCTGTTCCTCCGCCGCTGGGGAAGGGGGGAGGGAGTAGGGACTGCCGGACAGTTACACACAGGAGGAGGAAAGGGTAAAAGAGTCGCCAAGCCAGGGAAGGGGGGGAGGGAGTTGGGATGGCCAAAGCAGAGCTAATGCGCATTGTGAAATTAAACCAGACTGAACCACGGCAATGCGTGGCCGGGTATAGCTAGTATTTAATATTAATACAAAAATGAATTAATAGTTTTATAATCCAGTTTTTTTAATGCGTCCATGTACAGTAACTTTGCTGCTTCTCCCCAATATTATTCTAATTTGCTTCCTTAGGCTAAAATTTCTGAATTCAGCACTGGTCACTGCTGATGTTAGCAGCATCTGGAATAGAACAGAGAGAGCACAGAACACATACTCAGTATGATGTCTGCATGAGCTATGGATCTGAAGCAAAAAAACACTTGGCTAAATATTTCAGTCTGCTCACAGCCTTATTTTGTATGTCCAGGAAGATTAAACAAGCCATCTATCTAGAAGACAATAAGGAAAAACCTCAAAACACAACAAAACATCTTTAAAAAGAAAAGAGCCAATGCAAGAATTTTCAAAAGAAATATATACTCCCCCAAACCCACCAAAAAAAACCTTTTATGCATTTCAACATTATACCTTATCCTTAATTGATGAACCTTTCTTTTGCTCATCATGGTGCAAAACTGGCAGCTCAGATGACAAAGCACACCTTTCATTTACTAAAAAAGTTCAGTGATCAATGCCAACACTGCCTGCATGGCCTAAAAGCCCACTACAATATACAACACAGGATAGCAAGGGTAAAGGCAGTGGGAAATGGAACCTTTCATCATCTTCATATAAGGGCTTCATCCTCTAACACTTACCCTAGAAGAGTTGTAACTAAGATGAGGTGGACAGGGACATCTGCCCCAGGTACAGCTCATTTGAAAAGGGGGATGGTTCAGTGAGAATGAGACTCAGTCTCCATGGCTGCTCCTCCTTGCCTCTCCAAACATGAATATAAGATATGCCATACTGGGTTGACCAAGGGTCAATCAAGGGTCAGTCAAGCTCAGTATCCAACAGTGGCCAATCCAAGTCACAAGTACCTGGCAAGTACCCAAACATTAGATAAACCACAAGCTACTATTGCTTCTTAATTACCATTATAGCAGTTTATTGATTTTGCTTCTAGGAATTTATCCAAATTATTTTTCAATAGGGAATGACAGACAAAAGTAGGACTAAGAAACACTCATGAAACTAGTGACTAGCAGATTTAAAACAAATCATAAGAAATATGTTTTCACCCATTGCAAAATTAAACTATGAAAATTGGTCAAGGCAACTAACATAGTGGAGTACAAAAGATCATTAGACAAACTCCTGAAGGAAAAGTCCATAAATAGTTATTAGCCAGGTAGACTTCAGAAACCATTGCTTATCTCTAGGAGTGAAATAAATCAACTATTTGGCCACTGTTGGAGACAGATGCTGGACTTGATGAACCTTGGTCTGACCCAGCATGACATTTCTTATGTTCCTAGGTTCTTAAGTGCATGGAGGAGAGGCACTGATGGGGACTGTCATCAGAGTTCTATTCTAGGGCGCCTCATGCCAGCAGCAGCAGAAAGATTTGATCCTGCAGCTTCCAAAGGGAAGCTGCTTCTGGACTCGTGGAGGAGATACTTCATGGTTGGCAGAGATCCCATTCTGCCAGTCACTGAAGATAATCCACTCCTCTATCTGCTCTGTTCCTGTAGCTGAAGGACTCAGTACAGCCATTGCAGGCAGATTGCTAGCTCGTGTACAAGCATAAGAACATTCACACTTCTGGCTTCCATGGCTTCTCCTCCACAGGCTTCCTTTTTAAAAGGGAAGCCCATGATGGAGGGGAGGAGAAACAAATGCAGAGACTAGGAGCCTCCTGCACTCATGTTTGCCCCTGCACGTCTGGTTTGAGCTGCCACTGAGTCCTGCAGAATCTGATGGGGGAGGTAGGACCTGATAAGGATTGGGAGAAACCTAAAAGGTACAGAGAAGGGATTAAATGAGGAAAAGGAGAGAGAAACCAGATGGGGAGGCTAGAAAAACGTGAAGGTAGAAGGGGAAAGGAAGGAAAGATTTGGAGGGGTGATGGTGGTAAAAGAGTGGAATGAACTGAAGATTGATATAGATTTAGGTGGACACTAGAAAGGTAATAAAGAGGGAGGCACAAGAGAAACAGTTTGGCCATATTATTTCACAGCTAATAAGCCTCTCAGGAAAAGTGCTGAATTTGATGAAAACCATTTACGAATCTCTAGTTTCACAAGGTAAGGGTGAATGATTTGGATTTGCAGGGGGAGAAGACAGAATTGCTTGTCAGCCTTGTAGGTTATAATTTCAATTGAGCCTTTACCTAAAGTTGAAGTTGTCACCATCAGTGTGAAACTAGACATGAATTCCTAGATTTCTGTTTTTAAAGGCAATAAGCAATACCATTGAAAATTAAATACCAAACAGAAGTGGAGCCAGGACACAGCCTTGTTTGTTCCATTGGATAGAAGAATGCACTCTGATCTCTCACCTGCATTCAACACAAAAGCCCTCATCCATTCATGAAAGGAATGAATAAGATTGTTGAATTTGCTCAAGTAACCAGTTTTTCTAAGGACCTCCCTACTAACAGACCATCCCTATTGACAGAATCAAAGTTAGATTTAAAAATACTACATAGAGATCTTGGTGCTGCTCATGACATTTCTCTTGTAACAGTCTTGGTGTAAATATCATGTCCATGGTGCCTCTACCAGCATAGAAGCCACACTGGCTCTCAGGAATGATATCACTGACTGTCATGCATCTTCATAGCTTGTTGAGTAGGATACATGTCAGGATTTTGCCCAGTATGCACAGCAAGGTAATACCACAATGACTATCACAACATGCTTGATCACCTTTTATGCTTCAAAATGTGAAGAATATAAAAATCCTTTAAGTATTGAAGCACTCCTTCCTCTTACCATATGGGAAGAAAAATCTTAGTCAATGAGCCACCTAGTGACCACCAAATTCAAACACTTCAGGTGGTAGACCATCCTGACTGGGTGCTTTTCCAGATGATAGCAGTATGATGGTTTTCATCACTTTATTCTGCAAAGGTGGGCACAATAGAAGTTTGTGACTTTTTCAGCAAGCTACATTATTTGATTTACATTCTATATGGTATTTATGAGATGATTAGCATGCATTTGCATAGTAATCCGCTCATTTAAATATGCATGGTGCTGTGGCTGCAATAACGTGAGGTATTTGAAATGTTTCATGTGGTAAATAGCCTAACACAGCTTAGTGAATGAGCCCCTAAGTCTGAAGAGAATTCTCTAATCAAATAAAAAATTAAGAAAGTTTTATTGTCTACTGAACAATCATTAAAGCAGAGTCATTTTAATGCCTCTTTCACCCCACCTAGATTTTTCCTTGGTGAATAATGAACAGGACACACTGTGTCCCGAGCACTGTGATTGACCAAATACAAATTTGTAGGTGGGGGTAGAAGAGTTTTTCCATCTCCGTGCCGCCTCTGGAGGCCTGGGAGCAGTAGGCAGGCCGTCGGCAGCTGGCGGAGGCTGCCAGTCTACCCCACGGAGTCAGGGAAGTGAAGCAAGAGGTGAACAACAGTGATCGCAGCCATCTGCGACCGACAGGTGTAACATCGATTATCCCCACTGATAACCGTAGCACACAATCCTCTCCCCCAGGCTTAGCTGACCGTCTATTTCAGAAATGGCAGAAGAGGGGCCTTACATATGTATATCAGCTGTATGACCCATTTTTTCCGAGGGCACACTAAGATTCTCTGCTTTACAACAAAGATATCAGATCCCTTGTTCAGATGCCTATGCTTGGTTACAGGTACAACATTTTCTTAAAAGCAAAACACATCAATTACAAAACTCTCCCGCCTCTCGACTACTCTGGGATGTCTTGAGAGAGGGGGCGACACAATGCCCTTCTATCTCAGCTTTTAGCAAGGCGATTATAAAAATTACTGAAAAGCAATGTCTTAAGGAGCTTTGCACAAAATGAATGGCATGGCCTCTGTTTAGTTTATCATTCCCTGATTTTAAAAATGTATTTACTAACCTTCCAGCCATATCAGATAATGTTATTCTGAAAGAGTCTTATTATAAATTTTTATGGCAAATATACATCCCTCCAACCCGAGCCTACCAGATGAAAATTACGGATTCTAAAATATGTCCAAAATGCAAATTGTTGGAGGGTACCTTCTTTCATTGCTTCTGGGAGTGTAATTTCATACTGTTCTTTTGGGAAACAATCAAACGGAAATGTGAGAAGCTACTGCAAGTTCCCTTGCCCAGAGTCCCCAATTTATGGCTCTTTGGAATCCCTAGTTGGCCCGGCTGTACGTTAAAAACAGCGGACATTTTATTCCTTATTAAAGCCGGACTAGTGGGTCGGAGAGTCATTTTGTCACAATGGTTAACCGACCAAAGCCCAGATTGTGAACATTGGTTCCAAAGTATGCTTCACCTATTTGCATTGGAATATGTAGTGGCACAGAGTGCAGCTCACAAAAAGCACAAACTCAGTCGGAATGTATGGGCAGCTTTCTCCCAATATATATCCCCTACAACGAATTAGGGAACGGGAACAAACGAAGTGGATTCTTGGCAATTTCAGGGTATCATCTTGTCCTTCGATGCCCTGTCACACATCACGTTTTCCCTATTCAATTGTATAAGTGCTCCATTGTGTCTCGTATAACCCTGCAATATTACAAAAGATCATTTTATTGCCAAGGAATAAGCCTAGCCTTTCTTTTCTTTTCTCCTCTTCTCTTCCTACCCACCTTTGCACCCTCCCACACTCCTATTTTTTCTTCCACCAAACCATTCCTCATCTCTTATGCCTCACCTCTTACTCTCCACTTTTTATTCTCAACTTTTTAACTTTATAACTTTATGATTTATCTTTATGATGCTTCGGTTTTTATCTGGCTTGACTCATCAGCACAAGACATATCTGTTTGCTAGGATAAACCTGCTGGATAGGTAATTGCTGTGAAAAGATAGAACGCAAGCATTACTAAGAAAGGAATCAATGAAAGCCAAGGGGAGGGCGGGAGGGGTATGGGTTTGGGGTTTAGAGTGTTGGGTTCAGGAGTTAAGATTCAAAGGTTTAAAGATTTTCGTGTTTTATAATCTTAATAACTACAATAATCATCAGATTTGTGGTCATTGACTCTTGGACTGCAGGTTGAACATATACCCAGCTCTAGGGGAAACATCCCCGGGTTTACTACCATGTTATTTTTCTTATCTGATAACTGCATGTTGAATTATCTGCTGTTCTGGGAATCGTGATTAACTTTGACAATATGGTCATCCACTAAGTTGTCACTATGTACTCTGCTATCCATATCTGATTTATTAACTGCGACATTGTTTTCTTTTCTTTCCTATCTTTGTACTACAGGTGTTAAAAAAATAAAAAAACAATAAATACATTATAAAAAAAACAACATACATCTGGGCACCTGAATAGTCAACATGGGAAAAGCACAATAACAAAGTGAAGGATCCATGGTAGACAAAGGAGAGGTGAAAAGGTAGTAGGGAGAAATGGTGTTTATCTAATAAACCCTTTTTTGTTTTTTTGCATTCACCAATGCATTTGGGGTGTTATAACAGGGTTTATCACTTAAAACCTAGAATCAGAAGCCCTAATTATATCAATCAATTTGCCCTTATCCAAATGTTTCTTACAACTTCAAAAAATTCTAATAAAGCATAACATCCCTTTGCCAAAACCATGCTGACTGTTTCCCATTAAGCCACATCTATCCATATGCCCAGTAATTCTGTTCTTAACTATAGCTTCTACCATTTTCCTCAGCACTGACATAGGTTCATTTGTCTTTAGTTTCCTGGATCACTTCCTGAGCCCTTTTAAAGAAAAGGCATTACATTGGCTATTCTCCAGTCTTCAGAAACAGTAGCAAAGTTTAATGATGTATTAGAAATTATCAGTAGCATGTCTGAAATTTCATATTTAAGTTTTTTTCAGAACTTTGAGATGAATAACATTAGATCCTTGTGATTTGCTACTACTTAGCATGTCAGTTTAGTATTAGTGGTTCTCAGCCTTTTTTCTGTCGGGACGCACCTGACAGATGGTTCTCACATGCTTGACATACTGAATACATGACTGCCACAAGGCTAAATGTAAACATGTATTCTGCATCCACAGAAACCACCCCTGGCCCCCAAAAATGGGTGCAAAGTAGAACTAGGATATTTCCTCTACAACTCACCATACAAAAAAGAAACTGATTCTGGTGTAAACTCAGTAACAGCATCACAAACTCCCTCTGCTACCAGGCACAATAGCCCTTTTTATGAAAATGCAGCAGTTGACCACTAATGCATGCCCCATTGAAAAAACACATCAAATAAGACTGATACAAATGCCTACATGCTAATAAAATACCTCACTTCAGTCACACATACTGAACTGACCTTCACTAAATACAGAAAGACCACAAATTACAAATATGGAGATAGAAACTGGAATGGTAACCCACTGCAACAGGCCGCAACCAGCAGCACTCACCTCCGACAGTCATGCAGCTAGATGCCGCCGTATCTTCTTCCTGCTAGGCACCATAGGTGTGCGTGCATAGCGCTCATTCATTGTTAAAAGCCCCACAGTGGGAAAGCAAGGGAGGCGCCAGGAAATGACATCATTTCCAGCTGGGGATTTAAACCTCAGCCGTGCTTCCAGCCGGCGCCTCCACAACGGGTCTCCTGCCTAGCAGTGTGAGCCTTTCCCAGCCTGCCTCATCTCTCCAGCCTTGCCCAGCCTGCCTGGTTTTGCCCAGCCTTGCCCAGCCTTCCTAGCCTCATCCACCCTTGCTTCGTCCAGCCTTGCCCTGCCCCTGTCCGTGACTGGTCTCTGTTGTCTGGTTCTGTCTGCCTGTCTTGTCCATGTCCTCAGAGTCTTGCCTTGCCTTGTCCTGTCCATCTTGTCTGGTCCAGTCCCTCTGTATCTTGACTTGTCCTATCTTGCTTCTCTTGTACCTCAGTGTCTTCTCTGTCTTGACCTGTTCCTGTGATTCTGATTCTTGGCCTGGATTTAGGCTTCACTCCTGGATCACTGCTTGTCCTGGATATGGATATCATCTGCTTGCTACCTGCTCTGACTCTTGGCCATTTCTGGACTCTCTCTTTTGAGATTCTCCTAAGTCCTGTCTGCCCCTGGAACCCAAAGGCTCAACCTTTGGGGAATGTGGCTGGTTTAGGCAAAGCTCCAACCTGTCCCAGACCTATGCGAGTTCGCCAGCTGTCGGTATGGGCCTGGTGGGCTTGCTCAATAGGCACCGTCAACCTGTATGCCTCACCTTGAGGAGACTGCCATCTAAACTAAGGCTTTACTGGATTCAGGGCAGAGGGCAATTTCATCCAAGAGTCGCTGGTGTGTCAGTATAACTGCCTCCCCCCCCCCCCCCCCATCACCTTGGCCTCGACTCACACCATTTCCTCAGTTTGTAATGAGCTTCTGCCCAGCACACTGACCTTGAAAACCTTGCCCATCACCATGCAGACAGGTCTCCATCAAGAGTGTATTGAGTTCTACATACTTCTCAAGGTGGTCAACTCTGTGATTCTTGGGTTATTCTGGCTCTGGCTTCATCAACCTGCTATAGATTGGGGCATATTACAAATTACCCACTGGGGCCTACTCTGTCAGGAGCACTGCTCTATCAAGACAGCCTCCAATCTCGTTGGCTCAGACAATCTTGCCTGATTTGCTGGACCGGTCACTTCAGTGCACACCTCTTACCAACATGCGCAACAAGCAACAGCCTGGGACTCTATCGCCACATTGTTCTAGCAACCATCCGGATGCCTTGAAGTACTTTATCTTGGAGATAGAAGCCACTGCCAGCAAGGTAAGGGCTGTCCTCACTCAACACCATGATTCAGAGACTCATGGGCCACGCCTTCACCTAGCCAAAGGAGCCATCCCAACAGAAAAGGACCAATGGACTGACACCCTTCCTTGTTTCTCCAAAACTAAAGACTCCTTGAAATCCATGTTCAACCCTCCTTGTTCCAGATGGTAATAGCATTCCATCATCTTCCTCCCCAAAAGCTGAAGAAAGGAGGCTTGGGGAGGGGGCTTGGGGGAGAGGATACTGTTATGTTTGCTGGTTGCAGCATCAGGCTGCAACTGGCAGCACTCACTTCTGACAGCTGCATGACTGGACACTGCCATGTCTCCTTCCTGCTGGGTCTCCTAGGCACATGCAGCACACACCTGTTATTAAAGGTCCTGTGGTGGGAAAGCAAGGGAAGCGATGGGAAATGACATCAGTGCTGGCAGGGAATTTAAACACCAGCTGCGCTTCCAGCCGGCGCCTCCACAACAGATCTCCTGCCTAGCAATGTAAGTATTGCCCAGCATTCCTCATCTCTCCAGCCTTGCCCAGCCCCTGCCCGTTTCTGGTCTTTGTTGTCTTGTTCTGTCCTCCTGTCTTGCCCTTGTCCTCAGAGTCTTGCCTTGCCTTGTCCTATCTGTCTTGTCTGGTCCAGTCCCTCTGTGTGTTGCCTTGCCTTATCTTGCTTGTCTTGTCATTCAGTGTTTTCTCTGTGTTGGCTTGTTCCTCTGGTTCTGACTCCTGCCCTTGATTTCAACTTTTGTCCTGGATCACTGCCCTTCCTAACCCTTAACCTGGATATGGATATTGCGTGCTTGCTGCCTGCCCTGACTCTCGACTGATCACCCTTGGGATTCTCCTTACGGCCCCTGGACCCCAAAGGCTCAACCTAAGGGGAATGGGGCTGGTTTAGGCAAAGCTCCAGCCTGTCCCAGACCTATGCATGTTCCCCAGCTGTCGACGTGAACACATAAAGCACTTTGAAAATTAGGCCAATAAAAGGCAAAAATAAGAAGTGAAAAGGTGGAGCTTTTAGATGTCTCTGGGTACTTTCCTTTTAATGCTTGACTGCATATTATTAAAGTTCCTGTCCCTGACACTGGCTGTGTTTCACCTCACTAGCTGCTTCCTGGGGGAATTCCATCTTCAGCAGTAGCCATGGCCAACATTCATGTACAGCCCATGTTTAGCAGCAAAGCAGGACTGCTTCTATATCTTAGAGCACATTTTCTCCATATGGGGAGGAAAAAACAATCCCTTATTTAGGGGTTTTGGAGATCCTGAATAGGGGAGCCCCTTCTCCTTCCCATACAGAGGAAATGTTCTTTAAAATACAGAAGTCATTTGGCTATTTTGCTAAAACATGTGCTGTATATGAATGCTGGCATAACAACACAAAGGGAAAAATTCACCAAATCTTCTTTAACACAGTAGATCAATCACACACAAAAGAAGAGCTTATTTTTTATAATAGTTTTTTCAACATTTTATTTATGCCCACCGCATATTAGACACCTATCTAGACAATTAAAATCTATCTAGCTCACACATACCCCCTCATACATTCAGCACATATTTCCCATAAAACCATGTGGAAACACATTTCAGACTTATCATCATTTTTATAACATTTAAAGCAATATGAGTTAATAATTCATAATCAGTTCAAATAAGTCATCCATGAAACGAATCCTATATAAATTTCTCTAAGAAGCACATGATATTCAAAACCTTATCCCGAAAAGTACGAGAAATAATCAAAAGACAAGTCTGACAAAGATCTTTGTTTAACCCTCCTGTCCTGAGGGCTTCCTCAGGGACTGACTCAAGATGAAATAATCTTCAATAATCAGAATCTTTAGTAATGAATTCACTTCAACAAGATCGAATTGATCAAACTATTTGTATTCACCATTTTAACTTCTCCAACCACTGAAACAAACGTAGATGTTCTTAATTATCAATTTCAGCAAGCGACTGGATACTGCACCCTGATTCTAAATAAAAGATATTAAAAATAACTTATTGAATCAGTAAGGATATGTACTATTTTTCACTGATCTGAATCACTGCGGCTATATAAATACTTCAACCCACCGGGTAATGATAAGAGTATCAGTATTTTGCCCTTTTTCATTTAGTTTTTTATATTTTGAAGGTTGGCTGGGGGGAACAGAAGGATGAACTGGTGTTTTGTCTTTCTTCTAGTTCATTTCTTCTTTTCCCTGGTTCCTCGTTGTCCCCATTCCAAACTCTTGCCTTTCTTTAGTTAAGTGATGCCCTGGTACTTATTTCTGATGAGGGCTGGCATGAGTTACGGAGGATTCTATTTTCTCTTCGACTTTAGGTCTCAGTCTGGTGTTGTATGGTGGAATCATTACCTCAGTCTTACCTCCTTGGGTATTTGGATATGATGGGTGGTATGTTTTTGGGGGGGGAGGGGTTGGATTTCTTTCTTGTTTTATTTTCCTTCTTTTGCATACCTTTTCTGCTCTCAGATGGCCTTTGGGACCATTTTTGTTGTTAGAAAAAAAATTTGCCTTTCATCCATATGTAAGCCCTGTTCCATGCAGGGTCACCTTCCCAGCCTTGGGGAGCATAGGGGGTCATTCTCTCAAAGTGGGGGAAAACAATCCCTGAGGCCATAAGCTGGGGGCAAGATAACTTGCAGGGCCAGCACTGGGCCAAGGACACTCCCGATAAAATAAACCAGTGTCCAGTCACAAGTTAATTATGGGGTCTGTGTCAGGTGTGGGGGGGAGAGGGTTTGGTGAGTTCGGATACATATGAGAAGAGAATTTTGGATTTAAATTGGAAGTTGTGTATTTTTGGGGCATAAAAATCACATTTGGTTTTCAGGATAGCATTTCTGTATTTGTAGAGAGTGAATTTGTAGGTGGCAAGTAGGGATGGAGAGGGATCTTTCTGCCAGTTCTTTTCATGTTTCCTTAGGTAGCATTTGAGGTTTTTGAGTTCAGGGGTGTACCAGGGTTTTTTGTTTTGGGTGTCAGGATGTATTTGTTTGGATATGAGGGGACAGAGTTTGTTGGCGATGTTGATGTTAGTCCAAGAAGCAAGGGTTTGAGCTGTATAGTTCGTTTAGAGCAGTAGAAAATGAGGTAATGAGGTCTTCTTGTTTACATGGTTTTCTGTATGGAATGAAGGTGGTGTGGTTAGGAGGTGGGGTTTCTGTTTATGGAGAGAGTTGATTTTATAATAGAGTGGTCGGACCAGGGGACCCTGGAGCAGGCGGGAGGTTCGGGTATGTGGATGAGGGAGTTAGCAAAGATTAAGTCGAGGGTGTGGCTAGCTTTGTGAGTGGGGGTGTCGATAATTTGTTTGAAGCCCATGGCATCAATAGAATTTAGGAGGATTTTGCAGTTAGGAGAGGGGGGAGAGCATCAACGTGTAAGTTAAAGTCGCCGAGAATAATGGCTGGGGAGTCGATGTCTATGTTCTTTACAGTGAATTCAATGAGGGGGGATGGGTTGTTTTTGAGAAGGCCAGGGGGGAGTATACAAGGCATACTTGGAGGTGGGGAGATTTGAATAGACCAAGTTCAATTCTGGATTCGGTGTTTATGGGTTGTAGTCTGAGGCTGAGGGTTTTTTTGCAGCAAGTAGGAGGCCACTCCCATGTTTTTTTAGTCTGGGAATGGAGAAGATATAATAGAGGTGGGTGGGGAGCTGGTTGATGAGGACAAGGTCAGTTGGTTTAAACCAGGTTTCAGTGATCACGCAAATGTCAGGTCGAGAAGGTTTGACAAGGGATTGGGAGTTAAATAGTATTATGGAAAAAGCTGTGAGGCCAAGGAATTGTGTTAGCAGGGAAGTCATTATGGGAATGAGGGATCTTGGGTGGGTAGGGGGGTGAGTTATGGGGGCTATTTTGTAAATTGGAGGGTGGTGTGAGATTTTGGGAATGGGGAAAGCTTTCATGGAGGAGGATGTGGGTGGAAAAAGCCGGGAGAAAGAAGGGGGAGGGGGGAGAAGGGAAGTCAGAAGACTGGCTGAAGGAAGGAGGGAAGGGGGAATGAGGGTGTAGTGGTAGGGGGGGGAGAAAGAGGGTTTAGTTCCAGGTGGTAGTATGGGGTGGAACAATAAATAACAGAAGGTCCCGAAATAGTGTTCCAGACTGCAGCAGGACTGGTATTATTTAGCTGCAGAGAGGTGCAGGAAGAGATGTGGTCGGAGAGGATGATTGGAGTGTCTGAAAGCAGGTCAGTGGAAGGCAGGTTCTTAAGCCCTAGCAGTTCAGAGCCGGATGTGTAGAATCATCTCAGATGGCTTAGTGGGAGCAAATGTAAGTATCTCAGTTGTGGTCATCAAAGAGGGTGAATGAAACGCAGGGTCAGGAGTGGGTTGAGTGGGTGGGAAGGCTTGGGGGAGCCACGGTAGGGGGGCCAGGAGAGTAAGGAAAGGCAGGGGTGAGGGCCAGTCCAGTTGAGTTTGAGGAGTCAGACTTTCGAGGCTTCTTAGATGATCAAGGGGTAGCACAAAGGGGCACACTAAGGGGCAGAACCCTTAGTCACTCTCCTTCGGCACGCAATGCCCGGTGCAAGATGCCTGCGGTACGCTGCCGCTCTTTAAATTGATCTGTCCCTCGTCACGTCTTCAATGAGGTAAGTGGGCGGAGCGTCGCTTCAGGAGGGCTTTGCTTCAGGAGGGCATCGCTTCAGGAGGGCCGGCCAATTCACTGGGGTTCGGGGGCTGGTCCGGTCGTCTCAGCGTGGTCGGCTGGTGGTGGGGAGGCCGCGGCGGTCGGAAGGTGTCCGGAGGAGGGCAGTCCAAGACCGGGAGCGCTGGACAAAGGTGGCTGGCGGCGGCGGGTGAAGGCCTGATACTGGACCGGGAGTGCTGGTAAGGGCCACCGTGGCCGGTGGCGTCAGGCGAGGGGCGAAGGCCAGATTCCGGGCGGGAGCGCAGGAGATGGCAGTGGCGGTTGGATTATAAGGCTAATGATGGTAAAACTGCAATCTTGGGAATTAACATATTTCAAGTTACATGTAGGAAAATCGAGGAGATTTACCTTTTTAGGGGGAGCAATAATTCTCTGAAATATTTAGAAGTAATCATTCCAAATCAACTGTACAAACTCTTTGAATTGAACTAAGTATTTACTTTTGCTCAGTAAAGTTAGGAATGAATTTAAATTATGATCTCCCCTTCAAATCTTTTTGTTTTGCAGGGTAACGACTATTAAAATGAAAATTCTTCCTAGGTTTATTTTTTGTGTTTGACATGTTGCCTATCCATGTTCCCAACATATTTTTAAAAAACTTAAAAAATGTATTTCTGATTTTATATGGTAAGGGCAAAAAAGCTAGAGCTGTTTTTCAGGTTTTGCCCAGGGAGAGGGATATAGGCAGTCCTGCGCTTCCTGAAGATAGAGTTTATTATTGGGCCACATTGTTTAAATTAAAAGTAATATATTTTGGATGAATAGCATTCCTGATAAACATTGGATCCCAATGGAAAGGGAAAATGCACTTGATAAAAATGTTGCTATTCCTTTTTGGCCCTTATGTAGGTTGAGAAAACTATCTCATGTAACTCTCCCATTTGTATCTTTGATTTTGAATGTTTGGTGCTCTGTTTTGGTTGCAAGGAAGTTCTCATCCCTTTCCTTTTCTCTCTCTCTTCACTTTGAAATAATCCTGATTTCCCTAGATTAATTTCTCACTATGGTCATCAGTTGGCCTTTGTAGAGTGGATCAACTTTTGGCGATAACTCCTTTTTGTCTATTCAGGCTATTCGGAAGAAATATTGCTTTAATAATGTCCTGGTGTTCCAATATTTATAAATTAAGGGGTGGTCCCTTTAAGCCACAGTGAAGTCAAATTGTGGTAGAGGGATAATTGTTTTTCAAAAACTTGTCCTCAATGCCTTTACAAACAAAAGCCTAGGGGCAAATTTTCTAAAAGTGCGCCCGCGTGTACGTTTGTTCGCGCACCAGGCGCGCGCAAGGGGGTGCACATTTGTGCAACTTGCGCGCGCCGAGCCCTGCGCGCGCTGCCATTCCCTCCACCCCCCCCCCCCCCCCCGCACCTTCCCCTCCCTAACCCACCCCCCCCGGCCCTATCTATACCCTCCCCTTACCGTTGTTGTAAAAGTTACGCCTGCCAGAGGCAGGTGTAACTCGCGCGCGCCAGTGGGCTGCTGGCGCGCCATCTCCCGACCCGGGAGGCTGTTCCAAAGGCCTCGGCTGTGCCCTCGGAATGCCCCCGGGCCGGCACCACGCCCCTGACATGCCCCCCCTAGCGAAGCCCCGGGACTTACGGGCGCCGCCGAACCTATGCAAAATAGGCTCGGCGCGCGCAGGGGCATTTTAAAAGGGTTACGCGCGTACCTTATGCGCATAACCCTTTTAAAATCTACCCCCTAATCTCTACTATTTATAAAATATTGATGGCATCTGATTTTAAGGCTTTTGATGTCCTTAAGGTTATGTGGGAAAAGGATTTGGAGTATAGATTATCTGAAAAAGAATGAGAGAATGTTTTCCTTAGGCTTCGTAAAACAAATTCTAATTAAATATTTTCTGTGTACTGAATGAGGAAGGTGTGCTTCCTTTTTTTTTGTAGCTTTGGGGAAGAGGTTTATTTGTGATTTTGTTGGAATAGATATACTTTTCTTTGTTTTTCTTTGTTATTGGAGTATGTTTTCTTTCTTCTTTGTATTCCTGCTCACTATCACAGTTGTCTGTTATTTGCTTGTTTTGTTTATCTTGTGCGTCCCGGCTGGGTGGGTGCCGCGACCGGGCCTACTCACCTCACACTACCCTCAACCAGCTCCGGTCTCGCCACTGCCGCTAGTTCCCGCCGTCCCCGTCGCTCACCACGGCCCTCTCAGGCTTCCTCCACGCTGCAGGCCTCGCAACGGAGCTCCCGCGGGGGCTCCATGTCTTTGGCCTCCTCGGCCCTGCCCCTAGGCACGTGCGTGGCCGACGTCTTGCTATTTAAAGGGCCAAGCGCGGGAAACCGATCTGGATGCGAAGTGATGACATCATTTAACTTGAATATAAATAGCGGGGCCCTATCCCCAGGACCTCGCCTCGGCAATTGGATCGACACCGTGGTGTAGTAAGCTTGCCTAACCCTGCTTTCCAATGTTTCCTTGTTCCAGCATCTCCTTGTTCCAGCTTCTCCCTGCTCCAGCACCTCTGTGTGTTCCTGTATCCGTACTCAGGTAGTACCTCCTCGGACTGATCTCTGGTACTGACCTCAGCCTGTCTGACTACTGTCTTCGTCTGCTGCCTGGAACTGACAACTGCCTGCCTGACCATTCTCTTCATCTGCAGCCTGGAACTGGCCCTCGCTTGCCTTGACTACGCTCAGGCTGACCTTGGTATTTGACCCCTGCTTTGGCTGACCACTTCTGGTCTGATACTCTGGCTTTGACCCTTGCGCTTCACTCGGACACTCTCTTCTGGCCTACTGAGGCTACCAGACCAACGCTAGGAATCCACCCGTGGCTTTCACCTGACTAGACCCGCAGGCGCTGCCTGTCTCGTCCAGAGAATCTTCCTGAACTGTTACCTCTCTGAGGTCTCCGAAGTTTCCAGTTCAGGCCTAGTCCATCCTCTCTGCATCAGCCGTGCACCCTTGCCTGTGGTGGGCACACCCTCTGCTACCTCTCCGGGAGACCATCCAAGGCCCACCTAAGTCCAGGCGGTCCGGGTACCCAAGGGCTCAACCTGCGGAAACCCCGGACTGTTATTGGCGAAGCTCCAGCTAGCCTCTGTCTCCTTGCGTGCTCCGCCTCCTGGTGGCAGGCACTCTCTGGGTCCAACCAGAGGGCCTACCAATCCTGCACTAGGCCAAGGGTCCACCTCCAGTGCAACAGTTTATATTCTGTTAATAGAAAAATGTTCAATATACCCCAGGGTACTGAAAGAACTCAAAAATGAAATTTCAGATCTATTACTAAAAATTTGTAACCTATCATTAAAATCATCTGAAGACTGAAGGGTGGCCAAGGTAAACCCGATATTTAAACAAGGCTCCAGGAGTGATCTGGGAAACTATAGACCGGTAAGCCTGACTTCAGTGCCAGGAAAAATAGTGGAAACTATTCTAAAGAATAAAATCATAGAGTATATAGAAAGACATAGTTTAATGGAACACAGCCAGCATGGATTTACCTGAGGGAAGTCTTGCCTCACAAACCTGCTACATTTTTTTAACAGGTTAATAAACATGTATATATAGTATATTTGGATTTCCAGAAGGCGTTTGACAAAGTCCCTTATGAAAGACTTTTAAGAAAACTAAAAAGTAATTGGATAGGAGGCGACGTCCTTTCATGCATTGCAAACTGGTTAAGACAGGAAACAGAGAGTACAATTAAATGGTCAGTTTTCTCAGTTTAGTTCTGGTCACCACAACTCAAGAAAGATATACTTGCACTAGAGAAGGTATAGAGAAAAGGACCAAAATAATAAAGGGGATAGAACAGCTCCCCATGAGAAAGGCTAAAGAGGTTAGAGCTGTTCAGCTTGGAAAAGAGACAGCTGAGGGGGGATATGATAGAGGTCTATAAAATCATGAGGACTAGAATGGGTGAATGTGAATCGGTTATTTTCTCTTTCAGATAACAGAAGGACTAGGGGGCATTCCATGAAGTTAGCAAGTAGCACATTTAAAACAAATCTGAGAAAATTATTTTTCATGCAATGTACTATTAAGCTCTGACTTCAATGCCAGGAAAAACTGTGGAAAACATTTGAAAGAACAAAATCATAGAACATGATTTAATTGGACACAGCCAGCATGGATTTACCCGAAGGAAGTCTTGCCTCACAAATCTGCTACATTTTTTTTTTGAAGGGGTTAATAAACATGTGGATGAAGGTAAGCCAGTAAATGTAGTGTATTTTGATTTTCAGAAGGTGATTGACAAAGTCCCCCAAGAGAGGCTTCTAAGAAAATTTAAAAGTCATGACATAGGAGGCAACGTATGTTTGTGGATTACAAACTGGTTAAAAGACAGGAAATAGAGAGTAGGATTAAATGGTCAGTTTTCTCAGTGGAGAGAGGTAAACAGTGCTTTTAAAATATTAATAAATGATCTGGAAAGGGGAATGATGAGTGAGCTGATCAAATTTGGAGATAACACAAAATTATTCAGAGTAGTTAACTCACAAGTGGATAGTGATAAATTGCAGGAGGACCTTGGAGAGTGAAAGTTTGGGAGTCCAAATGGCAGATGAAATATAATGTGGACAAGTACAAGGTGATGCATATAGGGAAAAATGACCCATGCTATAGTTACATGATGTTAGGTTTCATGTTAGGAGTTACCACCCAGGAAAATTATCTAGGCATCATAGTGGACAATGAAGAAAGGCTGAAGAGATTAGGGCTGTTCAGCTTGGAGAAAAGATGGCTGAGGGGGGGGGGGGGGGGATATGATGGAGGTCTACAAAATCATGAGAGGACTAGAAAAGGTAAATGTGAATTGGTTGTTTACTCTTTCAGATAATAGAAGGACTAGGTTGCACTTCATAAAGTTAGCATGTAGCATATTTAAAATAAATCAGAGAAAATTCTTTTTCACTCAACGCACAATTGAGCTCTGGAATTTGTTGCCAGAGGATGTGGTTAAGGAAATTAGCTTAGCTGCATTTAAAAAAAGGTTTGGACGAGTTCCTGGAGGAGAAGACCCTAAACTGCTATTAGTCAAGCGGACTTAGGGAATAGCCACTGCTTATTACCAGCATTAGTAGCTTGGGATCTATTTAATGTTTAGGTACTTGCCAGGTATTTCTATTCTAGATTGACCAGTGTTGGAAACAAGATGTTGGGCTTGATGGACCCTTGGTATGACCCAGTATGGCAATGTCTTAAGTTCTTAACTATCATAAATCTTTTGAATATGAACCTCTCAGAGGCTAAATACAGTCCAAACAAAGGCATACAAAGTACTGCAGGGTCTGCATCCAATAGACTTGGAGATGAGACTGAAAGATTTTAATTTGTAAACCCTAGAAGAGAGGAGAGATGGGAGGATATGATACAGACATTTTTTAGTGGAAAGGAAATTGTAAAATTAGGGATTGTGATATAAAGCTCCAAGGGGATAGACTCAAAAACAATGTCAGGAAGTATTTTTTCATGGAGATGGTGTTGAATGCCTGGAATGTTTTTATAGAGGAATTAATGGAGACGAAAATGGTAACAGAATTCAAAAAACAGTGGAATAAACCCAAAGGATGGTATTGAAGTACTAGGTGGCCTGAATGGAGCAGCTGTGTAGTCCATAACAGCAGTGGTGTGTTTCTGGTTCCAGGAATGCACTGGGGTAACGCACAGGGAGCAGTGGTTACAACTGCACTGGGCAGAATGGAGGGACCATTTTAGTTTTTATCTGCAATCATTTATTATGATATTATGTTTCTCACAGGATTCATCTTTCTAAAGATCTTCATCTAGAGATCTGTTTTTATTAGCATATTTAAAAAAATTTGAAAAGTATAATTCATTTTGATATGGGCATCTGTTTATCTATCAGAGGAGCTGGCTAGACCGCTCCGCTGTACAGTAATAAAATGTGCTCTAATAAACTTCTAGGTTTATTTATTTAAAACTTCTATACCGACATTCATATAAAATATCAAATCGGTTTACAGGAAACTCGGGTAACTTAACACGGAAGCAGAGGCAAAGTTACAATAAACAGGGGGAACTAACTTGGGAGTGGAAGGATTTAGAAATAGATTGAGATAAAGAGGTATAGCGGTAGGGGATGATTCGCTAGGACATAGTTCGGTTAATTAGAGGGAGAAGGAGGTCAATTCAACTATTGGTCTCATTATACAGTGGAATTTATACAGTGGTTATTAGTCATTTGTGTTTATTTTACTCCCATAAAAGGAATTTTTCTGACTTCTTGATATATAAAAATTGACATGGACATGTTGGGAGACCGGACTTTGCAAAAATGTATCTTATCATTTCTTCTGGATATTTATTTACTTTTTGGCATGCTAAGCTACACGATTGATTTTACCACTCGCATCTTCCATGGCATGGGTCTCACAACAGAGTGGAGGAGTAGCGTAGTGGTTAGAGTAGCAGGCTATAAACCATGATAGCCAGGTTTCAAATCCTATTACTGCTTCTTGTGACCTTGGGCATGTCACATTACTCTCCATTGCCTCAGATATAAGCTTAAACTGTGAGCCCACGTTCCCAACCCTGTCCTGGGGATCCCCCCAGCCAGTCAGGTGTTCAGGATATCCACAATATAACATTCATTGTGGATATCCTGAAAACCTGACTGGCGGGGGGGGGGGGGGGGGGGGGGGGGTCCCCAGTACAGGGTTGGGAACCACTGCTGTAGATAGTCACATCAGTTCTAATCATATAGTCCCAAGGTGCTGACATATTTTGACCATTTTGGCACACATGCTTGAGCTCAGTCACTGTACTCTGCAACGTTATTCACTTTGCAAGTATCCTCAAGCAGTGGGTTCAAAGCTACAGTTACAGATGGATGAACCAGTGGTGTAACCCCCACTTCATTGGTCCCTTGCAGTGTCCCACTCTGGTGCGTAAGCAGCTGAGGAATCACCGCAGTTCATCAGTGTCAGAGAAATGCCGACGCCGTTGATAATGGGAAGGACAATTAAATAGCAACGTCCTTGGGTAAAATGGCTTATCTAAAACTCGATCACACTAATATATAACAACAACACTGGAAAAAAAAACTAATTTTAAAAGACATAAATATGCTCTTTATAATTCAGAAAATGCTTATAAATAAATCTAGAAGGGCAAACCTCAAAACATTTATGGGCTTAAGAGTGGAAAGGCCTAGTCATTTTCCATCATGGGTAAAAAAAACCAAACTTCTAAAATATATATTTTAAAAACGTTTTCACAAGTGTAAGCATCCGAAAAATATGTATGAGTCCCAATCCACATAAGGAGAAACCTATCCAAAGGGCTAATCCTGCTAAACAAGTTTGAAGGTACCAAAAATATTTATCTTAGATGTGTATCAGACAGGCAAAAGGGCAGAACTGATTCACTGTGGAACTGCTGAGATCATGTTGTCGAGTCTTGATGATGTTCACGTCAAATGCACAAAATGGCAGACAAAACCTGCCTCATACTTCAAACAAAAGCAGTGCCAAATTCACTCTACAAGAAGGATGGTACAAACACCTTCCTCCACTCCAAGACCAAGCAAAAGACCTCAAGTCTAATCTCATTGGTTGAGCAATATTTTGCAAAAAAAAAAAAAAATACCCATCAAATCACAATCACTAAGATATTCTGCCATTCTATGCACAGATTAAGACCTTTAGGTTGTATAGTGCAAAGACAATTATTCCATTTTTGTTCTTTGACGATCAGCAGGTGATCACACATTCTGGACGCGTTGCTCAATAACAAAAAAAAAGAGTGCAAACCTGTAAAAGAATGGTGAAAATGAGAACAATATTCAAGCAGGGGTGCTTTCTTGTCTATTGCTCTTCAAGCAGCTTTTATGCTCAGATAATCTTGTAGTTTTGCCAACCTGCAACAGTTTGCAGGGACAAATGATATTCGGAGAAATGATAATCTGACCGACAATCAGAAATGTGATGTAGCTGAAGAGAACAATTCAAAGTCCTAAGTTGAAAAACCTTTAATTGGAGCATAATCACATCAAAACTACAATGAGCAAATGAAGAATGAAACATTTTAATCTGCCACTCTCAGATCATACCACATGGGGGTAAAACTGAAGGCAACAAAATCCCGTAATTTCCTGTTTCTAATAAATAAATTTTGTGTCTAATAATTGCTTTCCGCTAGCCAGCTAAAATCATATACGGTCTTCCCTAGCACTTATAATTTTAGCCAGGCTGTGTGGAAGCATTTCCAGAAGTATGTTTTAGCTTTGGGGGGAAGGGAATAATATGTACCCATAGCATTTCCACATACACACCAGGGGTGTCCAAGGCAAAAATGTTTGTTTGCTTTTATTTTGCTTGGCAATTCATGTTTTGTCCCCCCCCCCCCCATGTCATATTCATGTTTTGTTTCATTTTGTTTTGTAAAATAGCAAACACTAAATCCCAAACTCTTCCCTGCCCCAGCCACCATTTTTAATTAAATCCCATGCTGTCCAATTTAAAAGAAGCCCCCTGGGCTTTTTCTCAACCTCCCTCCAGACCTCTCCATACTCCTTTCCTGTCCCCCATCACAGTGGTGCTGGTGTTGGGTCAGCTGGTGCCATTTTGATTTGTTGCACTGGCAGGGCAGGAACACCTGGGGATCCCTCCTGTCCCAGACTTTGGACATTCTTAATGCACGGAATTTGTGTGTGTGTGTGGGGGGGGGGGGGGGGGGAGGGTGAACCAGGAGGGAGTACATACAGATCTGGAGGGCGCTGAGAGAAAGCCCTAGGGCTTGTTTTAAAGAGAGAGCAAGGGTTTTAATTAAAAATGACAGGTGAGCAGAGAAAATGTGGTTTCGATACACACTATTTTACAATAGTGGTTTTCTTTCATTTCATCCACATTTCCTATGTTGTTTCAGAGGACAGCACAACCCTAATGCAAACATGCTATTTTCCCCCTCATGGCCGCCTGCATAAAAGAACAGGTGCGAAGTAGTGTGCACTGCATATACTCTACACTAATTTTCAAAGAGAAACGGCTCTTATTGTTTCTCTTTGAAAATTTGGATAAAGCATGAGCTCTAAAAGCACTCCTGTATCTCACAACCATGTGGGCTATTTGAAACTGGCTCCGTGTGTCATTATTTCCTTTGATTCCTACGGTTACTAGTATTTGTACATTCTGCTCTCCTGCATTGACTTCATCATGGTGTTTTTGTTTGGGTTTGTTTTTTTTTTTTTTTTTTTTTGCTTTTACCTTTAGTTTTCTGCAGCAAAATATCTTCAAGACAGAGATTCTCCGCCTCAGAACCAACATGCTTTAGTCTTGTCTGGAATTTGAGCTTCCATTTGCCTTCTCTGTTCACAGCCTTGGTAGTGGTTTTGATTCTGAACTTTTTTTTTTTCCCCCACTTATATTTCACAAATATGCAAAACAGCTTCTGACCATCTCCATTACATCATCATCATTTGCCATATACTGCTCTCGTCTTCCACTGTAACTCTTATTCTGCTACTAATACCTAACATTTCTATTGTGCTACTACAATGCTGCTCTCTCAACTAATACAACTATTTCATCCAGGACTTCCTCAGTTCCAAACTCTCCAAATGTAGCATGTCGAAAAATGCTGCGGCCTATTTCCTTGCACTAAAAACATGATCATATTAATTCTATCCTCAGAGAGCTTTGCTGCCTTCCCTTCTCTTTCAGGGTCCAATATAAACAAAAAAATGGGGTTGAATTAGCACAAGTTTGAAACTTGTTAGCAATGGTACCAATTGTCAAGGCTTGACCCATAGCTACTGTCCATTTGCCCATTTTCATATACATTCATAGGTCAGTTATCTTTAAAAAATACCCAAAAATGTATATAAAATGGAAGTAATTCACTAAGGACCTTATTTTCTAAGGCTATCGGCTACCAGCACAAGCGTGCGATAGCTATAAAGCTTAGCGCAGGCCTGCGCTAGCTACATCGGGGTGGAGTCAGCCCTGGAACAGGAGGAGATGGGGGCGTCACCAGGGCCAACTCCGCGAAGACGGCGCCTATTTCGCGCCGAATAACTACACTAGCCGAATAACTGCTAGTGCTAGTGCAGGACCGCCCCCCGTTAGCACCGGGATTCACTAAGCCTTGCGGCATTAGTGAATCCAGGCCAAAGTAACAAAAAAGCCAATGATAACCCTAAATAGATAATACATGCCAAAAAAAAAAAGGGGGTCCCAAAACAGAGCACAACTCTTAAATGGTCAGCAGAACCCACATTCAAATTAATTGTAAATGTTTGAAAAGGTTTTCAGCAAGCCTGACGATGTCTGGACAGTTCAATCATCCACCTTACCAAAAACATTTTTTAGGGATTTTTTTTTTTTTTAGCAATTAAAAATAAACAATAGCCTAAACTGAGAATCGCCAAGCCTAACACGGCCAGTGTTTCGCTGTAACCAGCTTCTTCAGGGGTAAATTCTATCATATGTAATACATCAACAAGACTGTTGATGGACTAGCAATCTCAGTCTAGGGAGGTGAGGGGAAAAGAGGGGGCCTACTAGGGTTAGGATGGAGAGAAGGACATTAAAAAACGAAGGCAGCAAGCATGCTGACTTGGTATTGAGGCTAAAAATCACAAAACTATTGCAAGACTTATACATTGCTACTGATTCTATCACATACACATCTTCTTCCTACATAAATTTAAAAGCTTGTTTCATTCTTTTTAGATTCATTTTGGATTGTTCAATTTAATTAAAAGTACTCCTGGCATTCTCATAACCAAGTGACAAATTCTAGCCATTTAGGGGTCTATTTATTTGGATGTAGAGAGAGTGTCCTCAGTACATATGGAAAAATTGCTCTTCTGCCTTTATATTAATTTATTATCCATATTTCTGTATTTTTAGGAGTGCTTGTTTATGTTCTGTGTTGCATTTTAGCTGTTATTGTATTGAATATGTTGATTTTATGATTATACGGAACTGATTGTATTCCATTATTGTTTGCTATGTTGTATTGAATTTTTATTGATTTTGACCACCTGTGGAAAGGTGGTCAAAATATATGAGCATATATTGGATATATGGTAAGCAGATACTCAATATATGTGCACATACCTTTTGTGTAATTTCACAATCCAATATAAAATTGCCCTACATGAGGCAAATGAGAACCATAGCATACTTGCTCCTTGGTCTCTTTTTGGCTATTGGCTGAGCCATGAGCTGAAGATGGTCCTTTCTTGGCTTTTTGACTGAAACTGAAGACCTGTGCAATATAGGGGTTAACACTCTCCCCCCTCCCACCCCATTGGGGACTGAAAACTGACCTTAACAAGCTATGATTACATTTATAAAATATATAATCATCAAATGACTCAAAGGAGCTGCTTCTGTAAAACCACCCATCCTCTCCTTCCTCGGCCTCTAGTCCTTAAATTCCTTTCTTCTCATTTGATCATCATCCAAACCTGCCACTTTTGACTGCAAGATTGACCAGAACATCTGAAACCACTTTCTCTCTCTTTGCCTGAAAACAGTTTTTCTATTTTCAAATCCCATTCCAAGGCCTCTCTTTTTTCTTCCTTCTCTCTGATTCTTCGCTGATGGGGCAGACTGTATAGGCCAGATGGTCTTTTTCTGCCATCATATTTGTCTGTCTCCTTGCCCTGATCAAAACATCTGCACCACAGTTAGTTAATGCACTTATCAGCCAATTCCACTGTGCGCCATTCACTCTTTATCCTGATGTTTATTGTAGTTTCTCACGGGAACTGCCAAGTGCGTTGGTACCCATCGCCTGAAAGACGTCACATTAAATTGTATTGTCCAAGAGCATTGCTGGAGAAAGGGGCCAGTGGGGATTGTGTTGGGACTTACTTGTTTGGAAGGAGTGGCGGGAGGAAAGAGGATCGAGCCATGAGTGAGCTGGTAGCAGGCTGCAGAAAGCTGTGTGGGTGTGCAAGCATAACCGCAAGCCTCCTTTAGTCTGAAGGAAGGAAATGAGCCAGAGGTTCGTTAGTATGAATTCTGAAAACACCCATGGCAGCATTTCGTTTCCTCGACCTCAACTGATCTGAAAGGACTGAAACGCAAAAGTCTGCAGAAACTAATCATTTAAGTAGGTCCAAGAGAAAAACCTCCTTATATTTAATTGAATCCACGCTTTACCATTTTATGGAGGAAAATATTATTTGCTACGGTCTGTCGTCATTTCGCCAAGTGTATTGGAACTCTGTTCAAAGAGCTTGCTTATTAAATACAGAGTATATATAGTTCTTTGTACGCTCTTTGAACATCCAACATGCGCATGCAGCATGGCTTCCTAATTATCCATGTAAGATTATAGCATTATTATTAATTACAGTTCCTAGCAAACAGTTTCATCCATCGATGCCGACTTCTGAAGGCACTGCCTTTACTAATTAGTTATTCCTGAGGGTAAAAGAAGCGGGAAAACGAAAAAGTAACCAGAAGCATAAGGAAACGATTTTTGTTTCCATAAAGTGCAGAAAGTACGCCAGAAGAGGCCACTCCCTCCTGAGTCCTTTCCAGCCCGAGCCTCTGCTTTGGACTCTGGCCCATTTTTTTCCCGCGCTGCAGCTGCGGTCGCCAAAACATCTGGGGCGCCCGCCCCCTGGGCAAGGGTCTCCGAGGAAACTCAAGAGCAGACCAACCCTGGGGGGGGGGGGAACCACAATTTGCTCTGGCCAGTTTCTTAGCTTTAATCTGTGCATAACGGATCCTATAGATTCAGCTCATCTTTCTTTTATTTTTACGTTCTGCCATCACTGAATTTTTAGCTACTAGTCTTTTTTTTTTTTTTGGAGAGTCTTAGCCTATGAGTTGAAAATAGTCACCGCTGGTGAACTGTTTTCCAAAATGAACAGGCAACTTTGCTGCTAATTAAAGGAAGCCGTATCTGTCGGAAAATAGCATTTAAACCCAGACGTGTTATTAGACGCTTGAGCTTCCACATGGTCACTCAGTAGGCTGAAGCTGAAGAACGGGTTATCCGGCTGCTTGTCGCGGTAATAGCGGAGTACCGTACCGCTATTACCGCGACAAGCACGGGCACAGGACTTTTGTCTGCTATCGATGTCACGTTCTTTCAATGCGGCGGGCAGCACAATCTGAAGCAGCAAGAGGGGAAGAGAATGAGCGCAAGGCTAAAGGGAAACGCGTTCGCTCTCTTCCAAGCAGCGAAGGCTTGTAAGCTGCCTGGGCTGGGGAGCAGCGTGTTTTAGAGCCGAGAGGGTCAGCAGCAACTTCTAAGCAAAGCTCCGCAAGGCCCCCTCCCCTCCCCATCCTCCTCCTCCTTCTTCCCGCGGCTGCCACTTTCAGGGCGCTGTCTGGCAAGTGCCCAAGAGCCCCTCCCCTGCTCGGGCGCCCATTGGCTGCGGCGCGGCAGGCCCGGGCGCTGATTGGTGGCCGGGGGCGCCGCTAGCGCCAGATCCCGTTACTCGCTATAAATACCACCCTGGGCGCTGCCCCTCGGTCCTGCTGGAGTCCGCTCGGGGTCTGGAGAGGGAGCTGCGAGAAGGCAAACTTGCACATACACAGAAAGCCTTTTTTTTTTTTTCGCGGGGAGGGAGTTACAAAACGACCTACAAAGAGAAATAAAGCCGCAGCCATGACCACGACGTCCAAGACCTCTTCCTACAAAAGGATCTTCGGGGGTAACCGACCCAGCTCCTCCACCAGCACCCGCTATGTCACCTCCTCCTCCAGGTACTCCCTGGGCAGCGCCATCCGCCCCAGCAGCAGCCGGGCGGTCTACTCCAGCTCCTCGGCCCCGGGCCTCTACACCAAGTCGTCGGCCGTCAGGCTCCGGAGCAGCCTGCCCCCGGCCAGGACGCACGACTCCGTGGACTTCTCCCTGGCCGATGCCATCAACCTGGAGTTCAAAGCCAACCGGACCAACGAGAAGGCGGAGATGCAGGAGCTGAACGACAGGTTCGCCAACTTCATCGACAAGGTGCGCTTCCTGGAGCAGCAGAACAAGATCCTGCAGGCCGAGCTGGAGCAGCTGAGGGGCAAAGGCAAGTCCCGCATCGGGGACCTGTACGAGGAGGAGATGCGGGAGCTCCGCAGGCAGGTGGACCAGCTCAGCAACGAGAAGGCTAGGGTGGAGATGGACAGGGACAACTTGGCGGACGACATCCAGAAGCTTAGGGAAAAGTAAGCATCTTTTGTTTTTGTTGTTGGGGTTTTGGGTTTTTTTTTAATTATTATTATTCAGTTCTGAAAAGAGAGGACATGAAATGGCTCCTCTTCTGAATTGCTAGTTGGAGTGGTGGTACAGAGTTCGTGCTGCGGGCAGGCTATGCCAGAGTTCTCTTTCTTTCTTTTGTTAGATGTTTTGGGACATTGATATTCGGTCCACAAGGTGGCCTGATGTGACTTTTATGTCTTTTGTAAAACTTCACAGCTTTTTGGTAGAGGGTATTGCAGATAAAGGAGGTCGCGGGACAGTCATTGTAGCGTAGAGATGGTGTTTAGAAGTTAGCAGATGGATTTTTGTGGGCGTCCCCCAATTTCCTCTTAGAATCGCCGTGATCATATGTTGCAATCTTTTGTTCAGGGTAAGCCTCTGAACCACAATGCATGGATTTTTAGTTGCTGGTGATTTTCTCTAAGTCATTGACTCAAACTTGGGTGCAAAGATTTGAATCGCTCAATAATCAGTTCTTGAGGTTTATAGAGCTACTTAGGAAATTCTTGCCAAAAGCTGAATGTTGAAAAAAAAATAAGTGAGCACTTTATTGCTCATTATCAGAGTTTGCAGCAATGTTTCTGGCACTGTCCATGGATTATATTTGTATTTCCACCAAACTGCTGTAACGGCAGAAAGCCCACTCATGCACATCAATATCAGGACACAGATCTGTCAAAGTGGTACTGAAAGACCGTGCATGGATGGGGAAAAGGGCAGGTTCGTCCTCCCAGTGATACAAGGGACATTATCCGACTGCTGGCTGGGTGACTGGATGCATGACAGGGTGTGGTAGGGGAACCCCAGTGTGGTCCACAGCAGCAGTTACTTCCTTTTTTTTTTTTTTTTTTTATAAAGTTTCATGTGATCTGTTTCCAGATTGCAGGAGGAAATTATTCAAAGAGACGAAGCTGAAACTACCCTGCAGTCTTTTAGACAGGTTTGTACATTTCTTTTGTTTTTCGTTCGTTTCTTTCAAATCTACATTTTAACAAAATCCTCTTTTGTTTGCCTTTGTCTTCCCAGAAGACTTTCAGTGACGCACATGTCAGAGCCATCTAGTGGTAGGACAGGAATCCTTTTCGCATCTTTTTTTATTTGCCTGGGGTTTTTTTTTTTCTTTTTTCACGTTTAATGGTTCAGATTGCCAAACATCAGATACTAAAGTGAATATGAAAAATATTAAAAAGAATTAGCTGTGTTAGTCTGGTGTAGCAAAAATTATAGTGTGGCAACACCTTATAGACTAATTTATTGAAGCATGAGCTCTGGAACATTATAGTAAAAACAAAAATGAATACTGCATCAGTTTCAAACCATTGTCTTTTTCTTAACAAAAACATGTCTTATACTATTTTTGGACATTTAAACAGTGGAAGGTTAATGAATTGCATGGAAATATGCTTTCTTTGGTAGAAACTGTTGCTCTGGATTTTGTGCCAGTGTCAGCGTAGAAGTGAATACGCTCGTTTTCTTACCTGAAATTTCACTTGGGTGAAGTCATAAACCTGCATCTGAACATTTTTTTAAAAAGTTGTTAGGGTCTGCTAGTTTTTTTTTTTTCTTATTGTCAGTACTGTGATAAAAAGGAGCAAAATGAGGTTGTGGATGAGGCTGGGCTCTCTTAACACTGAGTAATTATTGAATGTTCCAGTATGGGGGGAGGGGAGGGCAGAGGACCATCTGTTCTCCTAGCAGAAGACCGCTAATGGTTTCCCTGGGATTCCCTGTGGAATGTAGGTAGTAGCATTAGGACAATTGATAGGGATAATAGCTGCCTTTGTGCTCAGGGGGTACCAGGAACTGACTACATTCTTACTGAGTGAAGTAAGCATGATTTTTTTTTTTTTTTTTAATTCTCAATATTCAAGTTACTTTTTGGACTCCATTTTGTAACATGGACTCATTGATTGACCCTTAATGTACTGATGTGAAATTAGCCCAGTAATTCTTTTTTTTAAACCAAGACAATGATTTCTGTCACATCAACTGAAAATCAACATTTAAAAACATTGTTTTTGGCAATTATATCTTTGAAGGACAGAGGGAGTCTTAGATTTCATATAATATGTGAAGTATACAGCTGCTACTTTACTGATAGATATCTGACAGTATTTATGATCTAGTGTGCATAGAGATGGATGTGTTAATGCTAAAGATTTAGGCCTGGGTTACTAAGCCTCTTTTTTTTTTTTGGTACCCATAGACACACGAGGAGAAAAGCTTAGTAAATTAGACCCAGGGAGCCCAGTTTTATCACATTGCACTTAGGGCTGAAATCCATGTGTACAAAGTACATTCTGACTTCAGCTATAATTTTTAAAGCAGACTTGTGCATGTAATTCTTCTTGGACAATTAGCAGTTATGTGCGAGCACTTGTGAGGTACACTCGTGCACATTTACATCTGCATGGGAGCAGTGTAGGCGTTCACACCTACATTTATGCTCGTACTTTCAATTTTAGAAAGTACACGCATAAACGTTTCCCCCACCCTAACTCCATTCCTGGAAACGCCTCTTTCAATTATGCATGAAATTACTTCTAAGCATTCTTTTACGCATACAACCCCCAGGTAATTTTGAAAAGCCCTATATAACCCTGTAAAACAGCATTTCCTAGTGTGTAGCAGATGGACTCAGGACCAATGGGTATAGTGTGCTCCTGTTAGCATTTGGAGACGGAGTCAGATTTCAATCTGATGTCAGCACTAGTACATAGACCCCTGCAGGAAGTGCAGCTCTTCAGTATTTCTCCATCTCCATAGCAGTTCGGGACTCTATACACGCTTGCACAGCGTTAGAGTATTCAAACCAAAGAGAGAAAAATTCCAAACAAAGAAGAAATCTTACCTCTCCAGACGAGCCCCGCTCTCCTGCGGTGATATCTAAGGGTCCCTCCCCCAGTTGAGAATTCCTGAGGTGATTTCCGAGATCCCTCAGAGGTAGGCCTCGGTCCAGCAGCCGGTTCCTGGCGTGGACTTAGCCCCCGGCAATGGGAGCAGCTGAGAGGCAGCGGGTGCAATACTGAGCGCGGGGTGAAGGTACCTTTCCCTCCCCCCCCCTCCCCCTGCAGCCGGAGACCGCCCGGAACAAGACCAGGAAACACAGAGACAAGGTAAGGTAGAAAACTTTCTCTAAGTCTCCGGTCTCCGAGGCTCGGATAGCGCGATCCTCCCTCAAATGGGGCCCCCGGGGAACGCAGCGGTTTTCAACCTAGACCAAGGATCCTTCTCCTGGGTAGAATTCTTTAAGGGTCTACACACCTTTGTCCATATGCAACCAGCGCCACCGATCAGATACCTCCTCCACCAGAGGACCCTAGCCTCCCAGGGCCCTCTAGGCCTCCCAGAGACATGCCTCCCCTGGCCAAAAGCCTCACCATAGGGGACACGGACACCTCGGATGAAGATCAAGACTCCCTGAAGAAGGGGAAATCCCTCCAGGAACAGAACCTTACCAACCCTTAGGCATTTCTTCTTCAAAGACGAGCTACCAAATCTCGTGTTTCTCAACTTGAAGGAGCTCGCCATCCCAGCCACAAGTGCCACAGGGGAACCGAAGATGAACCCTCTCCTAGAAGGACTCAGTCATGCTTCCCGCCATTTCCCTTTGCTGCAAGCCCTACAATAGCTGATCGACTTGGAATGGGATGCTCTGGAGGCCAGTTTCAAAGAGGGTCAGGCCCTGGAAGCCCTATACCCACTGGAACCCTCAGCCAAAGATCTCCTGGTGTTCCCCAAAGTGGACGCCATGGTCTGCGCGGTCACAAAGCGCACTACCATTCCAGTCGAGGGAGGAGCGGCACTCAAGGATGCCCAGGACAGACGTCAGGAATCCATCCTTAAACAGTCATTCGACGTATCAACTATGTCACTGCAGATTGCTGCCTGCTGTGACGTGGTGACACACGCCTGCTTATCAATAACCAGGAACACCGCCACGCCCGTCGAAGCACTAGAACCAGCAATATTCTTTCTCATAGATGCGACCTCCGACCTGGTATGCACCTCAGCCAGGGGCGTCTCATCCATAATGGCAGCCAGAATGCAACTCTGGCTCCGAAGCTGGTCAGCCGACGCGACTTCCAAGACGAAACTCACGAGAATGCCCTTTAAAAGAGCCCTCCTGTTCAGAAGCAGTTAGCTGACAAATGGGGTGAATCCCCAGTACCTTAGCTACTGGAGGACAATAACAAAAGAAGCCAACGCCCCTCTCCCCTAAGGACAGAGGATCACAGCGTTTTAGACCCTACAAGAGTACATATCAAGCACCTCGCCCTGCAGGCAGGGGCCAGTCCTTTTGGAACAAACACAACAAGAGGGGAGCCGGCTCTGGCACAGGCCCCAGCTGCACCCCACAATGAGAATCAGCTGACCCATCCACAGGAAGAAGCCATAGGGGACAGGCTTGCCCTATTCTACAAAAGATGGGTCAAGATAACAGCACACAAGTGGGTCCTAACCATCATTCGAGAGGGGTACTATCTGGACTTCCATAACATCCCTCTGGAGAAATTCATGACATCTCCTTGCCACGCACCCTCCAAGAGGATGGCAGTGGAAACCACACTGGCCAAATGGCTCGCCCTAAAGGCCATAACGCCAGTACCCACGCAACAACAAAATATTGGGCACTATTCCATCTATTTTATCGTCCCCAAGAAAGAGGGAATGTTCCGGCCCATACTGGATCTCAAGTCAGTCAACTGCTATCTGAGAGTACCACACTTCCGCATGGAAACCCTGCGCTCGGTCAGAAGGGCAATACAGCAGGGAGAATTCCTTACATCCCTGGACCTGTCAGAAGCCTACCTGCACATCCTGGTCCATCACGAGCATCAACGCTTCCTACGCTTCATGATCCTAGACCACCACTACCAGTTCTGGGCGCTATCCTTTGGGCTAGCCACAGCACCTCGGACGTTCACCAAAATCATGGTTGTAGTGGCGGCGACACTGAGGAAAGAAGGAATCCTCGTACATCCATATCTCGATGATTGGCTGATCAGGGCAAAATCTCCAGAGGAAAGTCATCAGGCGACCACCAGAGTCAAGACTCTACTGAAGAACCTTGGGTGGGTTGTCAACACAAACAAACAAGAGCTGTCTGCAGCCCTCCCAATCTCTAGAATACTTGGGAGTCCGGTTCGACACCAGACAAGACAAGGTCATTCTCCCTCCTACAAGGAGAAGAAAACTGATGAACCAATTGCGAAACTTGCTAAGAAGTTTTCACCCCAAAGTATAGGACTACCTCCAAGTCCTCGGCCTCATGACATCAATCCTGGAAGTGGTCCCATGGGCAAGAGCTCACATGCAACCGCTACAGCGCTCTCTCTGTCACGATGGAACCCGATGTTCCATTCATTTCCAGCTCCTGGAGGATGTGCGGAACCAGCTCCAATGGTGGCTAAAAGAAGACCATCTGAGCAAGGGAGTAAGGTTATCTCCACCGACCTGGATCTTGCTCACCACGGATGTGAGTCTGAGGGTGGGGAGCCCACTGCCAGTAACTGATGGTCCAGGGGCAATGGGACAAGGAGGGGTCGGGATGGAACATCAACCGACTGGAAGCTCAGGCGGTCAGACTAGCCTGCCTACAGTTCAGGCACAGACTCTGGGGAAAATCTGTCAGTCATGTTGGACAACGCCACAACAGTGGTCTACATCAACCACCAGGTAGGAACCAGAAGCCAACAGGTGTCCCTGGAAATAGATCCTCTAATGGCGTGGGCAGAAGCAAACCTATAAGGGATCTCAGCCACCCACATTGCGGGAAAAGACAACATCACTGCGGACTACCTTAGCAGAGAAAGTCTAGACCCAGGGGAATGGAGGCTGTCGACTACAGCCTTCCAGTTGATAGTAAACCACTGGGGAACCCCAGCCATGGATCTCCTGGCAGCCCGATCCAATGCCCAAGTTCCCAACTTCTTCAGTTGCAGATGGGAAGCACAATCCCAAGGGATCGATGCCCTCATCCAGACCTGGCCACAGGAAGACCTGCTATACGCCTTCCCCCTGTGGCCACTACTGGGCGGGATCATCCGCAAGATAGAACACCACAGGGGCTAGTACTTCTAGTGGCCCCGGACTGGCCAAGAAGGCCGTGGTACACAGACATGCGAAGACTTTTGACGGGAAGCCCTCTCCCTCTACCTCCACACAGGGATCTGCTCCAGCAAGGCCCGATTCTCCACAAAGACCCAACTCGATTCTCTCTTATGGTCTGGCCATTGAGAGGACATGCCTGAAGAAGAGCGGATACTCAAGGGCAGTGATTGACACCTTGCTCCGAGCACGCAAGTTCTCCACATCGCTAACCTGCATATGGATATGGAGAATATTCGAAGCCTGGTGTGAAGACCGCAACATCCTTATGCAAACAGTTAAAATTCCCATGATCCTGGAATTTCTGCAGGACAGCTTACAGAAGGGGTTGTCTTTCAACTCCATCAAGGTTCAGGTGGCCGTTTTGGCCTGCTTCGGAGCCAAAGTGGAAGGCATCAGCCTAGCATCTCATCCGGACGTCTCCCGCTTCCTGAGAGGGGTCAAGCAGATCCAACCACCCCTAAAGTGGCCAGTACCCCTATGGAATCTCAATCTAGTGCTAGACTTCATAGCAGGAGCCTCCTTCAGACCTATCCGCGGTCTGTCCCTATGACTCCTAACCTTGAAGACTGCATTCCTAGTGGCAATATGTTTGGCCCGTTGTAACTCCGAACTTCAAGCACTATCCTGCCGAGAACCGTTCCTCAGGTTCACACTGGGATCCATACAGCTACGCACGGTCCCCTCCTTCCTCCTGAAAGTGATTTCTCACTTCCATCTAAACCAAACCATCTCACTGCCATCTCCAGACGAGCATAAGGACTCGGAAGAATCTCGCTGTCTTCGCCATCTTAACATCGGCAGACTCCTAGGCCGATACCTGGAAAGGTCTGAATCCGTACAAAAGACGGACCACCTATTCGTCCTTCACAGCTGAAAGAAACAAGGGGAAGCGGCCTCGCAGGCAACTATAATCCGCTGGATCAAAGAAGTAATCAAGGTGGCCTACATAGAGGCAGGCAAGCCTCCACCTCTACAAGTCAAGGCCCATTCCACTAGAGCCCAGGCAGTGTCCTGGGCGGAACCCAGGATGCTGTCACCCGCCAAGATCTGCCGGGCGGCAACATGGTCCTCCATTCACACATTCTCCAGGTTCTACCACCTGGACGTTCAGGTTCAGGAGGACACAGCATTCGCAAGGGCAGTACTAAGTGGGCCTTGGGCAGCCTCCCACCCAGTTCGGGAGTAGCTTTCGTACATCCCATTAGTCCTGAGTCCATCTGCTACACGCTAGGAAATGGAGAAATTACTTACCTGATAATTTCGTTTTCCTTAGTGTAGACAGATGGACTCAGTATCCCGCCCACGGCTGCCGCAGTACACGGAAACCTCGGATGACAATTTCCAAGAGCAAGACAAGCACAGGTAAGCCACGCTTCCCTTCAGCTAGAATACCCATAGTTACCGGGTGTCGGCGTTTCTTGGTTGAGGGCACTGGTGGTCTCCAGCTCTTGCCCATGTCAACCAGTTCAAGTTATTCAAGTTAATCAAAGTTAACCAAGTTAATCAAATTATCTAGACACACATATATCCACAGTTGCGTTTCGAGGAGAATTCTGAAGAGCAGAGCTTCCTGCAGGGGTATATGTACTAGTGCTGACATCAGATTGAAATCTGATCCGTCTCCAACTGCTATCAGGAGTACACTATACCCATTGGTCCTGAGTCCATCTGTCTACACTAAGGAAAATGAAATCAGGTAAGTAATTTCTCCATTTTACATAACTGCTTTTCACTCCACAGAGTGGTAAAATGCACAGTTTAGACTACATTTTTAATGTGTGCATTTTTTTTGTGGATTGTGAATATTCTCCTAAAATGCTGAAGTATTAAAGTGTTGATATCTGCCATTAATGCATATTAATTATCTCATGTTAATAATTCATGTTAATGACATGCAGATGAGTTTTGTATTAATTTACTAACATTAAATTTAGCACAGGAGCTCATAAATTATCGCAGATATTAAGTGTGCTTCCCCAAGGTGGTTAAGCTTTTTGCATTGAAGGCTCTGTGTTCACATTTGCGCATTTTAACATGTTTTATTTTCTATGCATCTCATTACCTCAGTATAGGGTTTGACATTAACATTTGTGAGCTTATTAATAACCTTAAAAGTGCTGTTATCACACACAAACAAGATTATGCGTGTCACAAGCACTTTTAATGTGCATTAAAGCCTTTCAAAGTGTTCGTGCACTTTAGTGCCTTGGCCTCATGATGAGAAATCATGCCAGCGCACTACATACGGCAGCCAAATATTTGTATAAGAATCTCCTGCAGGCAGAGGGAGGCAGCACTAGAAGGATCGATCTTTCAGTTTTCTGCTAGTTCTGGAGCAGCTGAGGTGGATGGGGAAGTGGAAACCTCAGCCAAGGTTATGCAATACATATTTTTGAGCCTTCCAGAGATCCTGTTTTTGAGAAGCAGAAATGTTATAACATCATAGCAAGTTTTCTAAATGAATGTGGAAAGTGATGCCGAAAAGCTTATTAACATTTAAAAAAAAAATGGAGAACATGTCTTAAAAAACAGCATATAATTCCTAAACTTATCACATACTATTTGTGTTTTTCATTTTATAAGGGAAGTATATGCATTCTGTTACTGGTTAATCCTTTTTCCCGCCTTGGTAGAACTGGGGCCCCACTACCTTTTACCGTGCTCTGATCAGCTGAGAAGCTTGCAGTGAATATGTGCAAATTGATACAAGCAACTGGAAACAATCTCTTATTTTGATTAGGATGTCGACAATGCCTCTCTGGCACGCCTGGATCTTGAGCGCAAAGTTGAAACACTGCAAGAAGAAATCATCTTTTTAAAGAAAACTCATGATGAAGTAAGTTATTGAGAGGTCCATATTCAGACACAGATATACTTATCTTCCTCACTCTGGAGGTATATTCAATAGTGTGGTTATCTTAAAGTTAGCCAGCTGACTATAGCCCCAAATTTTAGGATAGCTCTTTGGCCCGACCAGACATAGGGGGTCATTTTCCAAGCGGATCGCATACGATAAGGGACGTTTCGCACGTGAACAGTCCCTTATCGCGTGCGATATCAAGGTCGTGGCAGTGTCAGCCCCGGAAGAGGGGGAGTCGGGGCAGCACCGGGGCTGACGCCGTGAAGACTTTGCCGACAGCGAAAGGTACGCTGCGTTTTCGCTGCCAGTTTTGCGCCGAATAACTACACCTTTTATGGTGTGGTTATTTGGCGCGACGCCAGCAGCGATCGCACCGTGGAGGTGCAATTGCTGCCAGCTATCGCAGGACCGCCCCCCCTCCCGTTTCCCCCCCCCCCCCCCCCGTTACTGCCGAATTCACTATGCCTTGCGGCATTAGTAAATCCAGCCCTTAGACAGCTAAGTCACCTGGCTAACTTTGAATATTGGAGTGAACTGGTTAACTTCACCAGCTAACTCAACTCCTCCCAGTTACACCCCCGGAACACCCCTAACTTAGCTGCCTAAACGCTAGCCATCTTACTTTTTAGGAGGCTAGAATTTAGCCAGCTAACTTCTGCTTTAGCTGGCTAAATGCTTTTGAATTTGGACCTCTTTGTTCTTTGGAACATGTTTGATTTGATTTGGTGGCTCATTATGTGGACATTCCTGACAGCGAGAGACTCTTGCTTTTTCTTTGTAATTTGCTTGCACTCAGTCTAGTTTCTCTTGTGAATTGTGTTGATGTGCTTAAGGCCTCCCAGACAGTGAGCGAACTCATGGCCCAGCATGGCTCATTAATCTTAACCTGCTGCTGCTGCTGCAATTACTAGACCACTGCTCCCCTAAAGTTTGGTTGTATTTTTCTTTCAGGAAATCCATGAACTGTATGCCCAGCTCCAGGATCAGCATATCCAGATTGACATGGACGTTGCTAAGCCAGATCTTACTGCCTGTCTGCGGGATGTCCGTCAACAGTATGAAAATGTTGCAGCAAAGAACCTGCAGGATGCAGAAGAATGGTACAAGTCCAAGGTAAAGAAGCATGCATAGATAGGTTCAGCAACAATAAAACTATTAGCTGTGGTTTGTATATAAATCCTTAGCTTAACTCCCAGATGCAATGTTTCATCTACTCATCAACACTGGTAATAATCTTTCTGCTGGCAGCTTTGTCATAGTCGACCATTTGAACTTTAGATTTAATTACACGACCATGTCACAAACTGTTTAGCTTGCTAATATGAATCCTGCACCTCTCCAAGGTATATTGATTTTGTAGTTCAATGTCACAAATAGTCATTTGGGCTTCTCACTAGTTCGCAGACCTTTCCGAAGCTGCTAATCGCAACAATGAAGCCCTGCGCCAGGCCAAACAAGATACCAGTGATTACCGCAGGCAGATCCAGTCCCTCACCTGCGAGGTGGATGCACTGAAAGGAACTGTGAGTACCAGCATGGAAAAGAGGTCTATATACATAGATGCAGGCCAGCAGCATACTCTCTGCCGCATGACCTTTCGCTTGAGATACCAGGAGGCAACATTGTGATTATAATACAAGCACAGCACAAATTAAAGAGGAAAACTGTGGCAGAAAAGCAATAGGAAATATTTTCCTTTGTGCTATAACTGCATGAAGTAGGTTGCTGTGTTTGCAGCAATGTTTGAAATTTCTCATACTACTGCTTGTGTTAAGATACAGGAAAACCTAAAGCCCCATGTTGCATTACATGCATATTATATATGGACATACAGGGAGAATTATACCTGCACATTTACAGGGATGAATGTTCTGCAGAATAAAAATGAGCCATGGAGGCGATCAGGGAGGAAAGGACTATAGGCATGTATTTGTACAACAAGCAGATTAGAAACATTTGCACTGCTATTGTGAAAACAACTTTAGAGTTTGTATTGTATCACTTACTAATAAATAAATAAAAGAAACTTAGAAATACAATGGCAGAAAAAGGCCATATGCCCTATCTAGTCTGCCTATCCACACCAACTATTCAGCTTTACAATCCTTACCACTCCCTTAATGATCCTTTCTCTGTCCCATGCTTTCTTGAATTCAGATACCGTTCTTGTCCCCACCACCTCCACTGGGAGGCCGTTCCACGCATCCACTACACTCTCTTTGTAAAGAAATATTTCCTTAGGTTACTCCCGAGTCTATCCCCTTTCACCCTTACCCTATGACCTTTCATTCTAGAGCCTCTTTCCCCTTCTTTCCAGCTAAATTTTCTGGTTTTCCATCCATAATAATCACTGTGGTCTACATTTTGCCAGTAGACGTTGATGTGGCTACAGCACTAAATCAATTCAAAAGCAAGTGAACAAATCTTTAGGGAAGACTGATACCAGTTGGCATGGCGAAATAGCTGCACTAAAGAAAAGTGTTAATCTAGTGAGTCTGAGCCATTCGTGATGTTTGAGGTGAGAGAAGAATTTTTCATCACTGTAGAATGGGCTATAGATACAAATTTCACCTTCTCCTGGATTGTGGTGCTCAAACCGGTCCTATGGGGCCCCCTGCCCAGCCAATTGGGTTTTCAGGATATCCCTAATGAATATGCATGAGATTTATTTGCATACCTTACTCATACATATTCATTAGGGATAGTCTGAAAACCCAACTGGCTAGGGAGGGGTCTGTAGGACCGGTTTGAGCCCCCCTGCCCTGGATTAACATGTCGACAGAGTTGCTAAGGTTATCAAAGGTTGGAATGTTGGTCTGCCAGCCTACCCAGTTATAAAATCCCTTTATGTGATGAGCTTGACACAGGTGGATTTTTTTTGTTGTTTTTTTTTTTGCTGAAAAGACATTTGTAGCAGTGCATGCTATCTTCACTGGCACCGGATATATTCAATTGTTGAATATTTTATTCCTTGCAGAATGAATCCCTGGAACGCCAGATGCGCGAGTTGGAGGAGAACTTTGCTGTAGAAGCTGCTAACTACCAGGACACTATTGCCCGTTTGCAAGAAGATATCCAGAACATGAAGGAGGAAATGGCTTGCCACTTGCGTGAATATCAGGATCTGCTGAATGTGAAGATGGGTCTTGATATTGAGATTGCCACCTACAGGAAACTGCTGGAAGGAGAGGAAGGCAGGTATGGAAAAATGCCACATCTGTAGGCACTGTTGATGGATTGTGAAGTAGTGCACATAACTGTCTATGCATGGAGTCAGCTGAAAGATTTTAATTGGGTTCTGTGATGTCACATTGAGTATCTTTACTTGAAGGAGGACATGAATGTAGCCTTGTGCACTCTAACAGCTTAGCCACTGCATTTGTAGGGTGAGCCTATTGCATTGGAAACCCATTTGTATGCTTTAGCCCAGAGTTGGCCAACTTCACTCCTCAAGAGCCAGAAACAGGCCTGGTTTCCAGGACATCCATAGTGAATAAGCATGAGAGATTTACGTGCAGTTTCAGTTATTTGCAAATCTTATACATATTCATTATCCTGAAAACCAGACCTGTTTGTGGCTGCTGAGGACCGGAGATGGCCACCGCTGTCAATTTTTTGATAACTGCTTGTCTGTGGGGTGCTTGAGCTGCGTTCCCTTTTTTTAGACAGTTGCACTTCAAATGGAAAGTGTGCACAGGGAGGGTAATCTTATTATAGCCCACATGGCGGTAAAGTCTACGTGTACCTTGTCAACACAGACTTTACTGAGCCTTTTCAAAACTAACTTACTTATGTAAGTTAGTTTTGAAAGAGCGGGGTGTAGTTTGTGCACGGTAACTGACATTCAGGCTTTTTAAAATCAAAAGGTATGCATGAAAGTCGCAACTCTGATCCCCGTTCCTCGGTGCTTGTAAAACTGTATGCAAAGCAGAGCTGCATGCGTACTTTTACATGCACTTGTCCCTGATTTTCAAAACACCCCGTACACTCATAAAACAGGGTCTTCTGCATGCATGTCATTTTGAAAACCAAGCCCCAAGATGGTCATTTTCAAAGGGACTGCTTTACCCACAGAAACGGCCCTTTAGAAAATTGCATGATCAGTACCCACAAGTAAAATCCCACTCATACGTACTGCGTGCTTATTCTTTTACGGGTAGATTTTCAAAGGGGTACGCGCGGATACGCGCGTACCCCCCGAAAACCTACCCCAAACCCCCCCTGCGCGCGCCGAGCCTATTTTGCATAGGCTCGGCGGTGCGCGCAAGCCCCGGGACGCACGTAAGGCCCGGGGCTTGCATGGAGGGGCGTGTCGGGGGGGTGCGTGCCCGGAGTGACGCGGCGTTTTGGGGGCGTGTCGCGCGTGAAGCGACGTTTAGGGGGCGGCGCCGCGGGCGTGGTTTCGGCCTGGGGGCGTTCCAGGGGCGTGGCCGCGGCATCCGGACCAGCCCCCGGGACCGGAACATGGAGCGGGGCAGCCGGCCGGTGCGCGCAAAGTTACGCCTGCTTCCAGGCCGACAAAGGTGGGGGGGGGGGGGGTTTAGATAGGGCCGGGGGGTGGGTTAGGTAGGGGAAGGGAAGGTGCAGAGGGGTGGAAGGAAAGTTCCCTCTGAGGCTGCTCTGATTTCGGAGCGGTCTCTGAGGGAACGGAGGCAGGCTGCGTGGCTCGGCGCGCGCAGGCTGCCGATCTTGGGCAGCCTTGCGCGCACCGACCCCGGATTTTAATGGATACGCGCGTATCTATTAAAATCCCGCGTACTCTTGTTCGCGCCTGGTGTGCGAACAAAAGTACGCACTCGCGCTAATTTATAAAATCCGGCCCTTAGTGCACAGAGGGGAGAGACATTCCAGTGGCGTGGAGCCTGGGCGGGGTTGCAACGTATGTGCACACTTTTTTTTTTTTTCATTTTAAAAAATCTGCTTGTAAATTCTTTTGGCAAAACTGTGTGCACCAGATATCAGGAGTAATTGTGTGTGTGTGTGTGTGTGTGTGGAGTTTTGCTAAGATAATTTTCAAAGCTGTCACACGCAAGTTCTCTCTGAAAATTGGAGTATCCCATGTGCATATTTGCTGGCTAAAGTATACAAAATGTTACAAAATTCCCCCCTAAGGACTCTGTTCCATCCTTCAATATGGCTACATACCATGACTGTATTCATTTGAAGACCCCGAATAACGAACCTGCCGGATCATTTTTGGATGTTACGTTAACTGTTTATTGTGGGATTGATTTTTAGAAGGAAAAAAACATTGCAGAGTGTCACTAAAAGGATTCTGTTACTTTTTATTTTTCAGAATCTGCTTGCCTATTCATAAGTTAGCTTCTATGAACATAAGAGGTAAGATGAAACAGTTTTTCTCATATTTATAAAGAATATATTCAGATTTCTATGGCATTGCCTTGTCTTGTAACATGAGCAATATTTTATGCTCATGTTACAAGACTGGAGTAAAGCCTAAGGGCCTGATATACTAAAAGATTTTTTTCTTTTATTAGAGGGCAATTTTCAGACTGTCTGTTTTTAGTGCAAAGCCCACAAGTACTTTATAAACACAGACCTTTTTGCTCCTGCTTTTTTAACAGGTAGATTTTGCAAGGATAATAACGTGCATAGAGTTGTAAATACAGCACAGAACTGTGTGCAAACAAAAGGGAATACATTTTCCACTGTACAAAGCCTTAGAGCCTGGTGCAGTTATTTCATCCTTAGATGGCAAAAATAGTATCTAGGAACTGAGAGGAAAATATAAGGGTCTCCCAAATTAATGAATGAAGCAGAGGGCTGAAGGGTTTGAGCTATAAGAGGAGGTCTCAGCTGGTGGTATCCTCTCCTGGAATAAGGCTAGGGAACCTGAGCCCCCTGTAAAAGTAGGTCAAAGGAACTATGGACAGAATAGGTGTATACAATTCAAGCAGATGAGGGTTTGACCTTATTCAAAGGAGAGGGTTCCTCATGTTCTGAAGTTATATCCTGCCAAGTGAACTGGCTATAGCCTCTTTAGTAAATATTACTTGGATGAGGTCCTAAAGCTTAGAGCTATTACTGGATATTTCTACAGTTAGTCCGTTATTTCATGCACAGAAGGTTAAATGCTGGGCCTATGTCTCCTACCTGCTGAGCTTGCTATGAAGTTACATTAGCATACGAGAGCCAAATCTTGTACTGGATTTGACACTGGCATATCCTACAGAGTGTCTCTAGCAGCCTGAGCCGGAATGATTGATTTATCAGTGTATCTGCTAATAAATTTAAGAAATGAGATGAGAACCAGAAATCAACTGGGGTCTCTAGCATACCACCAGGAATGAAACTGAGCAGACTAGATGGGCTTTATGGTCCTTATCTGCCACCGTAATCCGTGTTTCTATGAAATGTAGCATTCTCTACAGTGGCCACCTCTGTTTAGCAAGCGAGCTGCTAGTCAGCACATTTATCAAGAGAGTTTGCTGTATCAGAATTTGAAGGACAAAATGTTGGTTAGAACCAAGATTTCTAATAACTAATTTGGGAGCCATTTCAGCTTGTAGATGTGATCTTTTAAGTTGTATAATCACAAGGTATTGTTGTCTTTTAAATATTAGTTTAAAATTGGATGGTACAGCTGCAGCATTTCTAATGTATATGTGTCAAAACTTTTAGAAGGTTTAGATTAGTGCTAGATTGTGGCCAACGGTAGTCATAGATTGTAGCAGAGGCATAGTTTAAATCCTGCTGCTGCTCCAGTCCTTATGACCTTGGGCAAGTCACTTTACTTACTACTACTTCAGGTCCAAACTTAGGTTATAAGCTCTCTGGAGTAGGGAAATAACTACTGTATCTGTTACTTTGAGCTTGGATTTGGAAAGAGGAGTAATTCAATCTAAAAATCCGTAGGTTATATCTGTGTTCTGTAGATGTACATTGGCATTTGTTAAACAGCTTCTCCTTTCTCTACCAATAGTACTGCATACCATTATCTATATGTTTCAGTGGTAAAGGAGTGCTTTTCAGTACTAGGCATGTGGTCACTGTTTTAATACATTAATGACGTAGCCCACTGCAACCATTTTTGTTTCTCGTACAGAAACCAACCTTGAGTCATACCCAATGGACACTCACTCAAAGAGGACACTCTTGATTAAGACTGTTGAGACCAGAGATGGGCAGGTTGGTATCAAAACGGATCAGTAAAAAGAATCAGCAGGTATCGCAATGGCCTTAATCCCATGGATGGAATACTGTGCTGAGATTTCCATGTGCAGATATTCAGGGGTGTAGTGTGCCTACCACTCACAGAGCTGCCAAGTCCAGGGGTGCTTTCTACCCCTGGCTGTTGCACTAGTTTGCAAAGTGCAGCTACACGCACGTGTTCATTTTGAAAACTGCCTAAGGAAAAAGTTCCTGCACAGGCTTGCATCTTCTTCTTCTGTGGGTACTTTATTTTTTTTTTCCAAATAAAACACCACCATTCATAGTTTTTCTCCCTGAGCTAAGGCTACCAGGAAATGGTCTCCACTACAGTGTGGTAAAAGCAGACCTGTCGGGGAAAACGGTGCACAAGCTTTTACCGGTATACTGGGTGAATATTTTCAAAGAGCCCATCTCCATGGGTACAATGTTTTACCCAAATAAATGGCTTTTTCCCAAGGAAAGTCTGTGTGTAAACCAGTTTTACCCACAGAAGCAACCTTGTTTATAAAATTGCCTGACTGATACATAGTTGAACTTCTGCACTTGATCTGAGCAGAGGCATTCCTGGGGGTGGAGTCTGGGAGGGCTTTGGATTTAGGTGCATACTTTATAGAAGCTAGCAGTGTGCACAAGCTTTCAGGACAAATCTGTATGCATCAAAGAGCAGGTGGAACTTGTGTGGTGTAGTGTTGATGCGATCATTTTCCAAGAAGATTTATGTGCATAAGTCTTGGGGCAAATTAGGTGTGGTTTTGCTGACTTTCTATTCAGGCTAAGTGAAAATTACCCTTCCGGTGGCTACTGGGCAGCCTATGGACTGGCAGGCACTCTCACCAGGTTGCTACATGCTCTCATGCTTGGTAGAAACATGCATTCCAAAGAGGGTGTTTTTCACCAAATTTATTTTACTAAAAACATTTACATTCAGGTACTGTAGGTATTTCCCTATCCCCAGAGGGCTTACAATCTAAGTTTTTGTACCTGAGGCAATGGAGGGTAAAGTGACTTGCCCAAGGTCACAAGGAGCGACAGCAGGACTTGAACCCTGGTCTCCTGGGTGCTCTAACCACTGAGCTACTCCTCCACTCCAATATGGGGGATGGTATGATATATGTTAGTTTGCATACCTTCTTTAGGTGTATTTGTAGAGCGAACCCATGAAAAAGCTGACACTTGAAACTAGTCTTGGTGACACACGGAGCTGAAGATTTGGGCAGTTGCTTAAAAGCAATCACCCATTTGCAGCTGTGCCAGTACTTCCTCTTTTGGGGGTGATGCTGTGCTTTTCACCGTGCTTCTCTGTCATTGCTGCAAAAGCCACCTTCCTCAGGGTCAGATATGGAAATACACAACACTATCAAATGCATACATTCTCCAACAATAAAGCTAGATTTCCTCTTCTATTTCCTAGTGATAAGACCGCCTGACACTTTAATAGCAGTAAGCATGAAAAATAAGAATCTCCTCTTACCTCTTCCAGCCATATATCATTCTGGGGATAATATATCAAAGCTATTTATGCATCTAAAATCTGATTTTAGGCATCTTAAAAATCATCCACGGCTCTCTGTGAAAAAGGACACGCATAGCCTGGTCTCACATGCACTTTTACGCAAACTGAGCAGAGACATGCCAGGGGGGCTGAGTTGGCGCTCAGGTGCATATATTTTCGATTTCAAAAAGCGTGCTCACAAGCGTGCACGCACAAGTTGTGTCCCCCTCCTGAAGAGGTGTAACTGTATGTGAGCGAATCTCTGCATGAGCCTGGTCACATACAGATTCTCAAAGCAAACTTCTGCACATAAGCTTACTTTGAAAAGCTTTCATAAAGCCTACAGCGTTCAGTGTCCATGCAGACTTCTTCTGTGCCTGGAGTTATAAAGTTACCCTCTCTGTTAGGATTGCACTTGGCCATTGCATACAGCATGCTGCTCCAAAATGAATAGTGACTCAGCCTATCAAGTGAGAAACTGTGTTCATTTCTTTTTTTTTAATGTCATTTCATTTTCCTCAGGTCATTAATGAAACTTCCCAGCACCACGACCACGATGATGACCTGGAGTGAAGCACATGGAAGCCTAGCATGGTATTTTCATTGGAGCAAAAAACCAGGAGACTTACCAGCAAGCTAAGGCTGGGTCATTGAGGAACAGCTTTCAAGTGCCTTTCGCAGTTAAAACAAGAGCGCAAGATAGGGTTATGCTAGATTTTAGAATTTAGGTCTTGGCAAGCGAAGGACTCGAGATGAGGTTAGAGTTTACAGCAGAGTCCCAAGTTTACAGACTTCGTGATAGCAATATCTTGTGCTGCAATACTGTTTTCCAAATCTCTGAATTCCAATAAAATTGCTTATTTTTTGCCAATCAGTGTATGAGCAACCTGGCATTGCTTCAATAAATCTTTGGAAATTAACTTCTGCTTTAGCTTTCTTATTTAATCTTTCAACTTTTTTATTTCACGTCTGCTAAGCTGGCTCAGAAGAGTTAGACGTTCTGGCCAGAACACATTTTTCGTTAGACTGAAAGTGCTCCTGCTTCCTATATTTTTGTAGGAAATGAAACTTTTAGATGGCAATATCCTAAGGCATCTGCGTGAGTAAGACAGTGTTTAATTTGCAGAAATGGCCTTTCACAAAATGGCCTGCCCAAGATGCGGGTAAACCTGTGCACATGTCCTGTTTGCACATTAGTCATTCTGGACTAAGTGGAGATGTTTCCTGGGGAGAGGTTTGCACTTCTCCGCATGTACTTTTCCAGATTCAAAAATACATGCATACAATGTCCTGAAAAATGATCCACATTCATAGCAACAGGTATAACTGCATAGGAGTAGATTTGGGGGGGATAATTTATTCCAAGTAGACTTGTCTGCATAAGTCCACTTTGAAAATTGGTGTAATTTCTGCATGGTTTTTCTGTTTAATTTTAGGTGGGCTGTTTGAAAATCCCTCTCTTAGAGGGAGGGGGGAGGGTATCTCCTACCCACAGTTTTGCACCAGTTTTCAAAGGAAACATACGCATGCACATTTAGTTTGAAAATTGCCTCAGGGCCAAGTACTATCAGAGGTTGCCACCTGCTTTTCTTTCTTTATTTTTTTTCTGTGGACACTTTTCCAATCAAAACTCCATGAAAAGTTTTTAAATTCCAAAATTATGTATTTGGTTTCCTCTCCTGGCCTAACCCCTCCCTGGGAATGCCTCCTCGACAGGATGGGTAAACGTAGGTGTCTAATGGAGCTCTGCATGTGATCTCACCCACATGGGGGGGAGGGAATTTTCAGATGGAATTTGTGGGTTAAACTTTTTCTATCCTGGAAATTCCTATGAAAATTGCTCTTTAGCTTAAACTGTAAAGCTGTGAGCAGGACTCTCAGTGTATTAAATATGCATATTTTATTTATTAATTTGTGATTTTCCAAACTGTCTTGGTGAGCGCTAATCTTGTCTTCTGTTAGAATGAAGCTAAGGAAGGTTACATTTCTTTTACTTTTGTTGCACCCAAGGATAAGTATTTTGAATTCCTCTTATTTTATATGTAACCCCATCCCAGGAGGAGGCTGCACACCGAAAGGGCCATAAACGTATTTATTGTCTCTTAGGAGCTGGAACCTTGGCCTTGCTGTTTCTTCAGTCTCTTTCCCCAGGGTGTGGATTCTTCTTCTTTCAAGGCCCTGAGTTCTGGGGGTGACTGGAATAAACTTCTTATGAGTTGCCCCTGGGGAGTCTTCTCTCTGATACATGTCTGTGTGTGTAGATTAAGCCCAGATTGACTGCCAGTTTCCAAGGCGATCTGCCTGGAAACAGGCCGTTTGCCCTGCTCCAAATGCAGGAAGGAATGGGCAGCCAAAAAACCTTCCTCCTGGATCTCAAAACTTTAAGTCCTTTTCCCTTCAAAAGAAGTTAACTCTGGAGTTCCTCCTTGCAGCAAGCATTTTACAAAGAGACGAGAGAATAGAGAGAAATTTAGTCAGGAAAAGATAGAAAGGCACTGACACACAGTCCTTAGGACTGTACAGTAGATTAGTCTATGAACTCTACACCACAATAAAGCATAACTATAATACTATGTGTGATAAAACTACCAGTGTAAGTACCTTGGTACAACTGGTCATGAACTACTTCGCTAAATGACTATGTCTAATGATATATTGTAACTGAACCTTTGACGGCACCTGTTAGAATGTGCTATAGTACACTTTTACCTACATTAAATATGTGCCTACATGTAAACCGTTGCGATGGTATTTAACTTAAAAACTCTTCTATACCATTGCTAAATAAATAAATAATAAATAAATAAATAATTTGGCATAAAACTACAATTTCCGTATTTTAGGCAGCGTAACAGTTTATGAAATCTGAGTTTCAGGGAAAAATTAGGCAAGGTGGCAATGAAGAGCCTTCCCCCTTGGTGTCCTGTCCCTTTTCACACGATGAGCGAGTGATAGAAGGTGTCAAGGGTCAGATTCCATGCTGCTTTATTTGGGCTCACTTCAGCCAAATGCGTTAGGCAAAACTAGATTTCCTGCAATCATAAAAGCAGATAATCCCGTGATATCTAGCAAGAAAAGAAAACATTTGTCATGGTCTGAGACATCTGGAGCATGCAGGAGAAGGATCTGCTATAGACATGGCCTCTACTCTGCACACACACATCTGCCACTAAGAGCCCTCAGACCCCAAAATATTTCTGCTCAAGGCTGACGTAAATCTGTGCACTCATCCATGGCACTGTGCATTCCAAAGGATGCAAGCATGTCAAACATAGCATTATTATAGAGAAACAAACAGGAATCACTCACCCTCATTACCAAAACAGAGAACAAGAATATGGAAGAAAGGTCAATCTGGCCTTCCCATTTTCACTTCTTATTGTTTGTGTATTTAGGGTTGAGCTCCTCCTTTCTCATTTTTCTTCCAGCTTAGAACAAGGGCTGCGATTCTGGCACCATGAGTCTTCATTCACAATTACCTGAGGATTCTCCTTCCTTCCTCCCCCCCCTTAATAAACTCTCTCTAACTCGCCCTGGTCTAGTCACTGCAGCCACAGTCCTGAGGCCGGCAGTCATGCAGAGCTCCTTCCTGGAACCCTGTATCATGGGCTCTAAATTCAGCCACCAGACATCGATCTCCATAATGACCATGGTGTTGCACTCAACTATGACCATGAATCCCTTCCCTTATGGTGGTTGTGAAACTACTCCAGCATCCCAGCTCCAGATGACCCGGGGTGAAGCTCTGGGGATCAATCAGGGACCCTCCATGTGGCAGACACCTGAGCCACCAGGCCAGCCTCACTTTCAATTTCTGATGGAGAATAGAGATGTGCATCGTTTTTTGTGTTCGTGTCGTTCTTCGTTTTTTGGCCGCCATGGAAAATGTCGGGTTTTTTCGGTTCAGGTCTTTTTTTTCGCGAAAAATCGATTTTTAGTTAGTGCGCGCTAACTCCCCATTAGTGCACGCTAACTCCCCGTTAGCGCGCACTGACAAAAACCGTTAGTTTTTGTTACTTTTTGTTAGTTTTTGTCAGTGCGCGCTAACGGGAGTTAGCGCGCACTGACAAAAACCGTTAGTTTTTGTTACTTTTTGTTAGTTTTTGTCAGTGCGCGCTAACTCCCGTTAGCGCGCACTAACGGGGAGTTAGTGCGCACTGACTCCCGTTAGTGCGCACTAATCGGAAAAACGAATTTTTGCGAAAAAATGGGAAAACCCTGATTTTTTTCGGGCTCCCTGAAACATGCCGAATTGGACAATTTCGTTGCAATTTTCCAATTCGGCAAAAACGAATGCACATCTCTAATGGAGTACCACATTCTACTTGATCTTCATCACTGTTAAGAGTCCTCTGAATTTGTCTCCTTTCCTGGGGTGAGGTATGGGTTTTCCTCCCGCCATTTTTGAGCTTCTTGGATTTCTTATGCAACAGCAAGTGATGCAGATAGCATCATGTCATAAAGCAGGGCTGTTCTTGTCTTCAGTAGGAGCTGATTAACTGCCTCACCGAGATTAGCTGGAGCTGATAGGCTGGCTGCAGAAAACTCAAGTTGCCTTCCCTTGTCCTGGAAATTAGCACTTAACTAGCAAGAGAAATCATGGGAAGGATAATTTTCAAAGCCATTAGTTTGGGTAAATTGCGATATCCCTGGGTAAATCGACCTGTCCGAAAATTGTTCTCCTCAGTCCAGCTTGTGTGGGATTCCATGGTGTGTGTACTTGTAGGCAGACTGCGCAGAGGCATTTCCGGGGGAAAGGAAAACAATGTGCACACCTTACATACTGTTTTCATAAGACATGCACAATTCCCTCCCCCCCCATCCACCCCTATTTCTGCTGCCCTCACAAACAGGTACAAACCACACAAGTGCTTTCCAGTATGTGTACTTTACACCACCTGATTCTCAATGGGAAACTACCTGGATAGCTTTCCTTTGAAAAGTGGCTACAAACCATGCACACTGAAAGCACCTGCATACTTGCAGTTCACTGGACCAAGCAAAATTGCTCCCATTTGTATTGTCTGTCTTCATTTTTAACCTTACAAGTCGCTTGCCATTGTATAATTGCAAAAGAAGAGAAACCATCTATAGCAGAGGTTCCTAAACCTATCCGTGAAGACCCCCTAGCCAGTCACGTTTTCAGGATATCCACAATGAATTATGCATGGCTGGGGGATGCCCAGGGCAGGTTTGGGAACCTCTGATCTATAGCAAAGCACTTACATCTTTCCTTAAAAAGAAAAATTGGCAGCACTGTAACCACTGATACCCACCTGTGTTGCAAAGAGGAAAAGGAAAACTGTTAACACCTCAAGAGATGTGAGATCATGCAGAATACGGAAGAAACAACTGGCAATCCTTGCTTCCTCCCACCATAAACACATGGATGACATACAAAAACCAACTGACACCTAACTCGAAATTGCATGCATCAAGAATGGTAAACAGCAATGGGAAATTTGTGGGATCATGTGGCAGCTGGCTTTACGTGCAGAAAATAGACCTCCAACCATGATGTTGCACCAGCATGCACTATGACCATATAGCCATATGCATTCACACTTGTAGGCAGAGACTTACTCAACCATGCAAACATTCTGAAATGTAGAGACATATTTAATAATCAACTGGCCGTGCAGGACATGCCAGAGCTGATCTATGGTGCAAGGTAAGCACCTGAGCCCTCCTGCAGGTCTCATAGGAGGTAGATCTACATATTCAAATAACCAGGAGCCCCCAGCAGTACCCGCTAACTATGAATTGGATTGTCCTTCCTGACACTGATGAATGAAAACAAAAGAAACATGTCAGTAGATGAATAACATGTGCATGTGAAACCTGAACACAGGTAATACAGATATTATCATTAAACTCTAGGTTATGCATATAAGTATGCACAGTTAGGATACATCAAATATAGCAGAGGTGTCCACTGTGCAACACCATTCTTGAGGGCCATATATATCAATCAGGTTTTCAGCATAACCTAATGAATATACATGGAATAAACTTGCATATACATTGCCTCAATTGTATGTAAATCTATTTTATACAAATTCATTAGGGATATCTGAAAACCAGATTGGTTTTCAGGCATCAAAGATCAGAGTTGGATACCTCTTCAATACAGACTATATGCTCTCCTACTTGCAATGAGGTGGACATTGAACGGCATCTGAACCAGATGTGCTGCTACTGCAGCAGTCATTTTGATGTTCAGAAGAGGTTAGGGCTGTTCAGCTTGGAGAAGAGACGGCTGAGGGGGGATATTATAGAAGTCTTTAAGATCATGAGAGGTCTTGAACGAGTAGATGAGACTCAGTTATTTACACTTTCGAATAATAGAAGGACTAGGGGGCATTCCATGAAATTAGCAAGTAGCACATTTAAGACTAATCGGAGAAAATTCTTTTTCACTCAACGCACAATAAAGCTCTGGAATTTATTGCCAGAGGATGTGGTTAGTGCAGTTAGTGTAGCTGGGTTCAAAAAAGGTTTGGATAAGTTCTTGGAGGAGAAGTCCATTAACAGCTATTAATCAAGTTTACTTAGGGAATAGCCACTGCTACTAATTGCATCCATAGCATGGGATCTTCTTAGTGTTTGGGTAATTGCCAGGTTCTTGTGGCCTGGTTTGGCCTCTGTTGGAAACAGGATGCTGGGCTTAATGGACCCTTGGCCTGACCCAGCATGGCAATTTCTTATGTTCTTATATTCAATGAAGAAAATCATGTGCCACATGAAAAGTCAATATCTGATCAATGATGCAAAGGAAGTTAAAAGGCCCTTTGACGGCACTGAAAGATAATGAGATAAAGGATTTTAAAATAGAGTTACCAGGATAAGAATGGTAAGCAATGTGATCTGACTTTCTGCCCATTTGTCCTATCATGATCACATTTCATCTTCAGGATGAAGGTTGGCAACTTTAATGCACCATTTCTACAACTGCTACTATTATTAAAGGCTATTTATGTAGCAATGCAACAGATACACATAGGAGACAGTCCCTGCCCATTGCAGCTTAATATTCATTTATTTACTCTTTCATTGTCTGCCGATTGGTTCCTCCACTGTCCTATGTCAGTGAAAGGACCAATCCCCTTCAGTGAAGGAACAGCCCTGCTGGAGGAGGTAAGGTCTTCTCCGGCAGGGATTCCCAGCTGAGGAGGGGAATTTGGAAGTCTAGGGAGTTCCATGAACTAATTTAATTTTTTAAGGGGAGAGGGAAGGGGCAGGGAGGAGAACTGAGTTGGACCTAGAACCAGAGCTACAGACCCAAAGCAGGACATGTCAGCAGACTACATTTTAAGATGAGGGAGGGAAGGGTTGGGAGGACCCCCAGACCCAACTTCGACTTCGAGAGGTTCAGCATGTTGGGGAGGGAGGGAGGATTTGCTATGCTGCCCTGCTCGTTCAGTCAGGCCCACACAAATGCGGTTCGTTGCCCTCCTCTTTACACTCTAACCCAGGCGTTAAATTTTCTGAGGGAAAGGGATGTGCGCTATACAGCCTCCTCCTTAACCCTTCTCTTTGCATTCCAGGATAATAACTAATAAGGCTATTACCTTGCAATTTGCATCATATGCACTTAGCTTGCCATGGGTTTTTTAGTGTGGGGTTTTTTCAGTGCAAGGCCCTTATTGGATTCCTGGGCAATGTTAGCGCCAAAAAACCCATGCTAAAACCAGAGAAAAAACCCACGGTAAACTCAGTGCTACGTATTACATTGGCCCCAATGTACGTTAAATTTAGCTCACATTTTTTTACACCAGGACCTGAATTCTTTAGCATTGGATTGTGTTTATGCACTTTGAGCATACTTAATTTTTAGGTAGGCCTCCTAGGCCTACCTAAAAATGCCATCTGCCCCTTACAAATCCTGCAAAATACTGCAGCCCGCATCCTTACTAATACAAACGCAAAGGAACACATTACGCCAGTTTTGAAGGATTTACACTGGCTCCCCATTCAATCTCGCATACACTATAAGACACTAACACTTATCCATAAAGCCCTCCATAATCCTGAAATGAAATGGTTTAATAATACACTACAATTTCAAAATTCTATTAAACCCACCAGAAATCAATACCTTGCCACATTACAGACCCCCTCGCCCAAACTATATAACTATGCTTCTACCAAAGCGCGAGCGCTTTCTTTTGCTGGCCCTTTGTTATGGAATACCATGCCCACCGAACTGCGTCTTGAGCCATCTCCCAAAACATTCAAGCAAAAACTCAAGACATGGTTATTCACACATGCTTATACTTGAAATAAATATGTCCTCCCCTCCTTTACCTGCCCTGCCTTTCTACCCGACACCCCCTGTCTATATACCATCTCTAATTTCCCCTATTTCTGCTCCTACTATAATGATCCTACCATATAATTGCTCCTAACCTAAGATTAGCACAATCGCTCCCCTCTTACCACTTCTAATTTAGAACTCCATCACCTTCTAACCCTCTCCCTTAGCTTTTACCTATTCCCCTTGAACTCTCATACTCTATAGTACTGTTTTAATTCAGCTCAGTTAAGTTACAACTAAATGATAGTTCTGTTTTTTGTTTTTTTTAAAAAGTTTCTACTTGTTTTATGTTCAAATATTTATATACTTGCCTTTTTTAATTGTATAACGCTTATATAACTCTGTTAAATGTAAAACGCTCCGGCGTAAGTTCCTGTTCACTGTACACCGACGTGATATCTTTGATGAGCGGCGGTATATAAAAAATTATAAATAAATAAATAAATAATTCTACGATTGGTACTTGCAGGATGGCCCCATGAGTCATGTTACTCATTTTGTCACCACCTGAGGCCTCCTGCGGCTGGGACACCTCTCTGAACTATGAAGGATGCTCCACGCGGCTCTCAAGCTTCCTGACTACCACTCCTCCCAGCTCCTCCTAGGTGCACTTGCCTTAGACATTCTTGTTCTTAAAGGGGCCACAGTGGGAAAGTCTCTGCAGTGGCCTTTGATGACATCAGCAGTCTCTTCACATTTAAGGCTGGCTTGGGCACTTTACCAGTGCCTCAGCAACAGGTGATGGATGTCCTAGAGATACTCATGACCCGAATGGACACCCTGTCAACTCCCTCAGCTCTGTCTGTGGTTCCTCCTGTACCTGGGCCAGCCTCATCCCCGTGGCCCGTCCCACAACTACTACTGCCACCCCACTACCACGGGGATGGTAGAGAGTACAGGGGCTTCCTCAACCAATGCTGAATGATATTTGAGCACCAGGCAGCCCTGTTTCTCACTGTCAAGGCCAGTCACTATACCTTTTCCCTGCTGGGGGCTCTGCCCTGGCTTGGACCTCCTCCCTCTTGGAGTGAGACAACCTGCTCCTAGCTGATCTGGACCATTTCCTGAAGGAATTTCACCTTATCATTGATGAGTTTGGCTGCACCTCTTCAGATACACCAAGGCAACAGGATAGTTAGAGATTACGTGGCTCATTTCTGGATGCTGGCATCGGAACTCCAATGGAAGGATGAAAACGTGACCACCTTCTTCCAGCAGGGTTTATCTGAGCACATTAAAGATGAGATGATTGGCTGGGACCTGCTGGCCACCTTAGGTGAACTGAACTCATCCTTTCCAATCAATGACAGTATTAGTTGTATGGTTAGACTCCAATCTCTCATTCTGTTCACACATCAATACTGATATCAAAACAGGCTTCTTCCAACTAAGAGTAGATTCTGGTTTAAAACATCTTCTTCATCACATCAACTTTTGTACAGGCTTTAATCTTTCCACATATTGGCTATTGCAATGCTCTTTATCTTGGTCTTCCTACAGCTACTCCAGTTATTACTTAATGCTACTGCACAACCTTTTACTGGAACAAAACACAATTATATCATTCCAACATTTATAGGCTTACATTGGAATCTTCTGTGTCAGCTAGTCACATACAAAATAGATATGACAATGTTTAAATTAATCAATTTGGGATCTTCTCCATGGGTGAAATTACATAAGCCATCATGACCTCTACATTCTGCTCAGAGAAGCATGCTTGATATTTCTTCAGTCAGATGCACCCGCCTTGTAGCTGGCTACATTGGTGCTAGGGATTGCAACTTTTGCAACTGGAGGGACCCTGTCACCAGATTCAATTGGGGAGCATAGTCTCCTGGCTTGACATTGTGCCTATGTTCGCCGGTCGCGGACCTCCATGACCAGCTTCTCGTACTCACCCTTACCTCAGCGCACTGAGGCGGACCCCTGGATGCTGGTGACGGCGGGGAGCTGCTGCAGACGCAGATCCCTCTTACAGGCTCCCCGCCAGACTGATGCTGCCGGCTCCTCCAGGCGCTGCTTCCGGCTGCTGCGTGGCTGAACACAGACCTGGGCTCATCTCGCCCCCCCCCCCCCCCCCCAGGTGCCCTAGGCACCATCTTTTCAAATTTAAAGGGACCGCGGAGGGAATATCCCGCAGCTCCTCCCTCCTGAGGTGATGTCCCATTCTATTTAAGGCAAGGACTTGTTATGGTTGTGGACCCTTGAGCCGGTTGGAACAGAAGATGGTACGCTGTGGAGAACCATGGCAAGCGTCCCAACCGGGAGGCGGCTCGGAAGGCTCAGAGAAGGCTTCGACCCTGAGACACGGTGGAGTCCTATGCGACCAAGGACTCGGCAAAGGCTGAAAGGACGGACGACGTTGGGCCCTGGTGACTGACAAGTCTTCACCCTGGAAGCCGGTACTCCCCCAGGAGGAGCCCGTAGGAGTCCAGCCGCTGGGACTTTTAGATTCGCCCTGGAAGCCGGAGCCCCCCCCCCCAGGAGGCGCCCGTAGGGGCCCGGCCGCTGGGACTTAGGTGAATCTTCTGGGCCAGCGAAGACCAGGAAGACAGCTGAGTCGGAAGCCGGGGGTCGGAGGAGAGACCAAACCAAGGATGAGGCAGAAGACGGAGTCGTGGACGGAGCCGGGTCAGAGCCAGAGGTCAGAGACAGTACCAAGCCAGGAACAGCAGCCGAAGACGAAGTCGGGGACAGAGCCAGAGGTCAGAAGCCAGAAGACGGACGTCGAAACCAGAACCAAGGGGCGGAGGCAGGAGACGGAGTCAGGAACAAGTCGGGTCGGAGACAGAAGCAATCCAAGGGCAGACAGCAACTAGCAAGACAGGAACTCCTGAGAACCTCGTTGCAAGGCAAGGATCTATCCCAGCTGCAGGGTAATATACCCTGCAGCGTCTGACATCATCCTGGAGCTGTCCACAGTTTTCCCGCGCTGGCCCCTTTAAGAGGAGAGCCCCTGCGTGCTGCGGCATCTCCCTCGCAGGGGAGACACCGTGGCAGGCCGCGGAACGGGCCCGGGAGGCCGAAGACGAACTCGCACGGGCCGGGCCGGCCCCAAGATGGGTGGAGGGACCGGGGCACGGCCCGGTCCTGCAACAGGTCTGGCCTGCAGACCTTGCCTTGGCTTCTTGGCGCCTGCTTCTGTTCCCTAGGAGGTTTCCTGAGTTCCTGCGTCTTGGATTTCTTTTGGATCTTGGACCTTCGCCTGGCCATCAATCCTAGCCTGTATAAAGGACCACGAGATTCGCCGCCTGCCATGACCCTAGCCTGTATTACGGACCACAAGATTCATCGCCTGCCACGACTCTTGCCTGTACTACTGGCCATGAGATTCTCCGCCTGTCACAACCAGTGTTCCCTCTAAGCTATGCACGTGTGCATGCGCACAAGGTCCTTGAAAGCCGCGCACATGGTTTAGCGCACAGAGTTTTTAATCTTAGAGATTTTTTAAAAACTAGGCAAATTATTAGGCATAAAATCATTATACTTGCACAGCAATGATGGGAGACACCGAACATGCGCTACATAATGTCTGTGCCACTCTGTGGGTTAAGAGATCTCTGACTCATCTCTACCCAGTCCATAATATTGGTTTAAATACTTGCTCCAAAGTTTTTGTAACCCCAGTGAATTTAGGCCTAAGTGTACACACTGATGCGGCTCTCTGACAAGAGGCCAGGATGTCACCTGATACTTAGAACTGACTGCTAGCCTGTTAGGTCATTAATGGGATGAGGTCAGGGAGAGTTCATACTCCCAACCTCCAATGGCATAGCTGCAGCGGTTCAGGGTACAGTGACACAATGTGGATGGGAGAGATGCTAGCATTGCTAGGCTACACAATACACACGCATACAAGAATCTATGCTCTGTGTCAGCAGCTAGATCACTGAATGTATATGACGCCATGTGGTAATATAAATCATTTATAAAGAACATTAGAAAAAGATAGTGTCAACTGGTTAAGTTTAAATAAGTTGATAGTATTTAAGTTAATTACAATTAAGATAATAAGATTTGAACGCATAAAAACCGAAATGAGTAAAGGTGTTAAACGCAAGAGAACAGCTACATCATTTAAATCCAAATGGCTAGATGAGATTGTTAAAACTAATACTGCAAAGTCGCATGGCCTAACTTTTGTAGTCCTGCGCAAAATTTTTTGTATGATGAAGATAAAGGAGTCATTTGTCTGATCTGCGCTGAAGCGAAAGCTGTAGGAGAGTTTTCTACGGGTAAAAGTTGGAACGAGGTCTGGAAACTGGATTTCCTCAAAAGACATCTAGTAAATAAATCTCACATTGACAGTGTAACAAAATTGAAAAATATGAATCCACTATTTCGCAGTGGGTTAAAGAACCAGTTTCCCATTGATAGCAGGGCTGAATTAGCCATGCTGTCATGGGAACTGCCAATCAGGGCCCGGGGGGTGGAGCTTAACAAGCAGAGTGTAGATTTTTTTAGTCTTTGCGGCTGCGCGTGTGTTCCCGCGCAGGAAAGTAACAGATTCTCCTCAGTCTGTTTTTTCCGTGCGCAGGAGCGCATGCGGAGCTGATTTTCTCCTCACATCTTTTTTTTTTTTCAAACCGACGAAAATGTCGAAGAAGCCCTCAGGCTTCAAACCGTGTCCCTGCAGTAAGATCATGTCTGTCACCAGACATGATCGTTGTTACCGCGCTCTGGGACTGGACCACAATCAAACGGATTGTGATTTTTGTGGACGGATGTCCCCGCGAGCCCGGCGTCACAGGGCGTACAGAATGCTGGAACTGAAAGCAGTGGATAGGCCGTCGACAGCACAATCTTCACTGGGGCCGACATCGCTGGCACCACCCCCGAAGAAACGGACCTCGTCATGGGACCCACAGGCCTCCAGGACTGGAGGTAGGGAATCCCAGGGACCTGGGACTCATAGTACCGATGCTGCTCGAGTCCCCGCGTCTAAACGGAGGGCTTTGAGAGGGCAATCACCGACATGCTTGTCAAAAAGGCACCGACGGTCGTCTGATCAGTATAGAAGGGCGCACAGGGATCCATCAGCGCCGAGGGAACCACGGCCTATATCAAATATGGAGCCGACAGCTTCCCAAAGGGAGCTGATTGCTCAACCGAAGCATGCGACGCCGATAAAAAAGCACCGCTCGGCGCCACACACGAAGCATCGGGAGCCGGCGCCGAAGAGACCGGAGTCAGAGTCGAAGAGACCGGAGACAGCGCCGAAGAGACCGGAGCCAGCGCCGAGGGAACCGGAGCCGGCACCGAGCACATCACGCCCGGAGCCGGGATCGGTTACAGGACTGGCGCAAGTGTGGTGAGATATGATAAAGCAATTGGAGCCCTTATCGAAGCCAATAGCGCCGAGAGCTGAGACACACAAAAGACAAACTTCTCCAGTAAGGAGCCATACGTCTTCCAAAAGATCCACTTCGGGGGGAATTTCTCCACAGGGTAGTAAGCATTCAGACAGACATAATGTCTCTAGATGTCATGGTAGAAGCTCCTCTTCCTCGTCAAGGAGACGTAAGCATGTACACAGACATGAAAGTCGGCACTCCAAACATTATAGACCTTCCCAGTTTGAGGGCAAGTCTTCAGCCTCATCATCCTCCCATCATACAGGACTATCAGGAACATCAGGCTTCTCTGGGAGACAGATAGTACATGTACCATCTTCTTCCTCTCATTCTCTCTCCACGTCAAGTGACACAAGAGGATCATCCAGACATCAGTCGGGGCATGATACTAACCCCTTGGAAGGGGACAAAAGTTCAAGAGCTCATACCCCGCAGTCAGAGCACCCAAATATTTACCCAGATGAGCCGCTGCTGATAGGTGCACCTCGGGAACGCCCTCCACTGCCGCCACAGACGAGGAAGGCGTTCTGGGAACTCTCACAATCCCTAGTGGGATTTTTTGATACACTGAAGTAATCTTTTACTTTGCTGCCGGAATCTCCATCCAGTCCTAAAGAACTGACGGGGGGGGGGGGGGGGGACGACCCACGTTCCCGGTGGAACCATCACCTGTACCAATACCCCCACAGCACTCGTCACCAGCCCGCTCGCACTCTTCTCAGAAGGATTCTGTATCATCACACTCTTCACCTACTTACTCCACTGGCTATCCTTCAGATCCGCCGGATCAACCACCTGAACCGTATTCTCCTCCGGAGGATCTTTCTTATCCAAAGTTCGTAGATAAGATGGGAGCTATTTTACGGTTGGAGGTACAGAAATTACCAGAACCCAGGGCTGAAACGTTGGGCCTGCTAAAGATCTTTGATACGCCAAGGGAACCTACATTGCTTCCGCCACACAATGTGTTACACAGCGTCCTTCAAGAATCATGGGAAACCCCGTTCACATTGTCAGCGGTTTCTAGGAAGATGGACTTAAAATTTAAAATGCAAAAGCCTTCCATATATTCCACTCCACAGTTATCGCATGAATCTATAGTAGTGGAATCAGCGTTGCAAAGATCAAGGAAGTCGAAAAAGCATGCGTCCAATCCCCCTGGCAAGGATAATAAATGCCTGGATGATTTTGCTAAACGGGTATACCAAAACGCAATGCTAACAGCACGTATTCATCATCAACAATTCTATATGGTACAGTATATGTATGAATGCATCCAGGCAACCAAGGGAATGTTTACCTCGACAGGGGACAACATTCCTTCTCCTATCTTAGATATGGAAGAATGCTCCTGTCATCTGCTCCGAGCAGTATACGAAGGATTCAAAAACTCCTCTCGAGAATCAGCGATAGCGGCATGCAGGTTAGCTTGGCTGAAGGCCAGTGCCATATGAGAGGAATTACATGATATGCTGGCTAATCTCCCATGTACGGGAGACAACCTGTTCAGCGAGCGCTTCCACAACACAATTAGTAAACTAAAGGATCAGGCTCTCACAGTACAATCGTTAACGACTTCAGCACCTTCCAAAAGATATTACCATACATCTCATAGACAACCATTCTCTCACAGACCTTATCGTACCTATCAACCATTCAGAACACAATCTTATCCTGCATATCAGAGGCAGCAGACGCACCCCCCCTCAGCAACAGCAGCAGAGAAGGGGAAAACCACGGCCGCAAAGACAACAACCGCAGCAAGCAGCGGCCCCAGTAAAAACCTGTCTTTTTAGGTGTCAGGCCACCACCTCCCCCCCCCCCGACGGAAGCCCCTCCCGGATGAATTACAGCTTGCTTCACCGCCTGGAAGTCCATAACATCGGATCAGTGGGTTCTGGAAATAGTAAAGAATGGATATCAACTTCAGTTTATAACCAAGCCCAAAATTCCACATCTAGTAACTCGGGGATCGAAAACACCACACCCCCAGCTCGCCCAAGAGATTGCCTTACTTCGCCATCAAAGAGCTTTCAGATACATCCCTCAGGTGAACCGTTACAAGGGCTTCTACTCCCCATATTTCCTTATTCCAAAGAATTCGGGGGGTTACCGACCTATTCTGGACCTCCGGGACTTGAACAAATGGATAGTTCGGGAAAAATTCAAGATGGTTTCCCTGAAGTCCATTCTTCCCTTATTACAACCCAAGGACTGGATGTGCTCCATAGATCTGAAGGATGCTTACACACACATTTTAATCCACCAGTCCTCTTGGCAATACCTGTGTTTTCAATACCACCAACAGCATTACCAATACAAGGTCCTTCCCTTTGGCCTTTCGGCAGCACCCAGGGTGTTTACCAAATGCATGGTGGTGGTGGTGGCCCATCTTCGTCAACAAGGTATGACGATCTTTCCATACCTGGTTAATAGTAGCTTCGGACCCAATCTTATTAAAGGATCATCTCAACAGAGCAATCAGTTGCCTTCAGGAACTAGGGTTGCTCATCAACTATCCAAAATCGACTCTGCAACCTACACAAGTTCTACAATTCATAGGAGCTCATCTGGACACCATGCGCACCAGAGCATTCCTTCCGGAAGACAGGAAGCTGACAATGCATTCTCTGCTTCAATCGCTGCGGGAAACACAGTGTCCAATGGCTCAAAACATTTTGACAGTCTTGGGTCACATGGCGGCAGTGAATTTTACAATGCTGAACACAAAACTTCACATGAGACTCTTACAGTGGGGTCTGAAACGCCAGTGGAAACAGCATTCATATCCATTGCAGAACCATATAACATTGACGGCTCAGATGGAAAAGGACATCAACTGGTGGCTCCTTGCACCCACAAAGGACAAGGGAGCCTTGTTCAGTCCTCCGCAACACAATGCAGTCCTCACCACAGATGCATCCAGGAAAGGTTGGGGAGCTCATCTCGACCTCTGGGAGACACAAGGTCTATGGTCACTAACCGAACAGTCCCTGCAAATCAATCTACTGGAACTCAGAGCGATACACAATGCCCTAAAAACCTTTCAGTAGTATCTTCAGGGTTGACGAGTCATGATATACACGGACAACCAAATGGCAATGTTTTACATAAACAAGCAAGGTGGGTCTGGTTCATGGCCCCTCTGCAGGGAAGCCCTACAGATCTTTCACCATGCACACAGACATTACATACATTTACAAGCAACTTACCTGCCGGGAATAGCAAACATCAGAGCGGACAGGTTAAGTCGCATATTTCACCCGCACGAATGGTCACTCAACCCAGAAGTGGTACAGACTATCTTCACTTGTTGGGGAACTCCGAAGATAGATCTCTTTGCCACAGAAGCAAACACACAGATTCCACAGTTTTGCTCGAGCCGACCGAGCCTCTCACGACTCGCTCAGGACGCCTTCCTCATCCCATGGATGTCCAATCTCCTATATGCCTTCCCATCGATTCTACTAATCACCAGAATGATTCAAAAATGCATATCGGACAACAGCCAATTGATCCTCATTGCTCCAGCCTGGCCCAGACAACCGAGGTACAGTTATCTCTTACGTCTGTCGATCGCCCTTCCAATTCGATTACCAGACCGTTCAGATCTTCTACTTCAGGAAGGGGGAGTGCTAATTCATCCACTCCATTCCTCCCTCCACCTGACTGCATGGAGTTTGAGCGGGCACTATTAACGGCTCAAGGGGTTTCTGCAGTAGCACAAGCAATACTTCTAGAATCCAGAAAGCCATCTACTAGACGAAGTTCTACCTTTAAATGGAAACGCTATTCCAACTGGTGTACAGCAAAAGGTATTCCAACCTAGACTGTTCGCCAACCCTCTTACTGGATTATTTCCATTCCCTATACCTGGCCAAGTTAGCAACATCATCTATACGAGTTCATCTCAGCGTGATTTCGGCATATCATAGGCCGATTAATAATCACGCCATTGCAGAACATCCCTTCTAATCCAGATTCATTAGGGGTTTAGTGCATCTTCGACCGCCAGTAGCTAAGCCATCGGTTCCATGGAACCTTAATGTACTACTTGAACAACTCATGCTACCACCTTTCGAACCCACGGATTCAGCACATATAAAATACCTCACCTGGAAAGTGGTCTTTTTGGTAGCAGTAACATCTGCATGTAGGGTTAGTGAACTACAAGCACTAGTCCATTATGACCCGTATCTACAGTTCTATCACAATAAGGTGATCCTCCGACCTCATCCAACCTTCCTTCCAAAGGTAATTTCCGCATTTCACCTCAGCCAGGCAATAGAGTTGCCCCCTTTTCCCCAAAGCCTCATTCTAATGACAGGGAACGTTTGTTACACACCCTAGACTGTAAGCGAGCATTGGCATATTACAAGAGAAGAACATACTCTACAAATCGTGTATCTCAACTGTTTGTCTCCTTCAACCCAAATGCCCCGGGGTTGCCGGTGGCTAAAAGAACCATCTCCAGCTGGATTGTACAGTGTATTCAGTTTTGTTACAGCAAGAAAAACAAGACTTGCCAAAAGTCCAGCGGGGGTCAGGGAGCGACCTCCTGCACTCGGGCCGTATTGCCAGTATTCAAAATGGCGCCGGCGCTATCTTTTCCCTCACTATGTCATAGGGGCCGACAGTCGGCCTCTATGACATAGTGAGGGACCCCCGCTGGACCCTCGCTGGACTTTTGGCAAGTCTTGTGGGGGTCAGGAGGCCCCCCCAAGCTGGCCAAAAGTCCCTGGGGGTCCAGTGGGGGTCCGGGAGCGATCTCCTGCACTCAGGCTGTATTGCCAATATTCAAAATGGCGCCGGCACTAACTTTGCCCTGTCACAGGGTAAGGGCAAAGGGCCATCAGCGCCATTTTTATTAACGCAGCCGATGGCCCGAGAGTGGGAGATCGCGCCCCCGCTGGACCACCAGGTAATTTTAAAAGGTTTTGGGGGGGGGTCATTTTAAAGGGTCGGGTGGGGGTTTTTTTTATCGGGCCATCGGCGCCATTTATATTAGTGCAGCCAAAATGGCGCCGATGGCCCGAGGGCGGGAGATCGCGCCGGGACCCCCCCACTGGACCACCAGGTAATTTAAAACATTTTGGGGGGGTTCGGGAGGGTGGGGGATTTGTTTTAAAGGGTCGGGGTGGGTTTAGGGGTTGTTTTGGTGTGCCGGTTTTCCTACCCTCCCCCGATTTACGATTTTTCACGATAAATCAGGGGAATTTCTATTGTATCACGACTCTGATGTTTTTTGACGATTTAAAAAATATCTGACGATTTTTTTAAATCGTCAAAAAACGATTCACATCCCTAATACTCATACACTCTCTGGTGTATGCCTTCTCTGTGCTTTCTAACATTTTTTAAAGTTTTGAGCAGGCTCTGGTCAGCTGGGACATAAAAACCCTCTGCTCTGTCTCACTCAACTGCCACTCTCTGACTGGAATCTCACCTGCAACAACTGACTTATCAGCTTAGCATGAAGCAATTGGGTTACCATGGATACAGTAAACTAACAGTTTCCAGCAGCTCTTAGGTTCCAGCATGGGCTCTGACAGTCCCAATCAGCTGACAACTTCCACTGAGAGCTGGGGATAAGATCCCTGAAACTCTGTATACTGTGACAGCCTATTTTACCATATATTTCAGTTTTTAGGCATTTTCTCATCTATTATATTTAACAAAAAAAAAATATTACGGTCCCCCCTTCTTTTTTTTTAACCACTGGGTTTCACCCTGATGCAAAAAATTGCCTGTTGACCAACCCTTTTTAACGTGACAAATTTAACACAAGCCCCGGAGCTGACATTAAGTTATCCCACAAGTCAAGAGCACATGAAAAAGAAAAAAATTGGTCTCTGTGGTTCCTACAACTTAGTATCATTGCAATACTAATTTTTACTGCTTGCGGCACTTAATATTAGGGGAAAAATGTAAAGGCTCGAAAACAAAAAAAAATAAATAAATTTGGGGGCACACAATATACACACTGCAGGTGGGCATGTATATTGTGCTTGTGAGTTATCTGTGGTGGAATAAAATACTCAATAAGCCTTCACACGTTTAATGCAACTCCAACATTGCTCTCTGCTTCAATGTCAAGGAGAAATGTGGAAAAGAGGATTTGCATTCAGAAACAACCAACAAGGACTGAACTACACAGTCTGGGTAAACAAAAAAAGCGTGGGGATAGCTTGCTTATTGCAGCGGTTACTACCCTAAACCAATTAAGCCTGATACATCACTTTGAATGCATATACAGCATTGCTCTCTGCTTCAACAGCAGGGGAAAATGTGGAAAAGAGAATTTACATTTAGCTAACATCCAACAAGGCATTGATCTGTGCAGTTGGGGTAAACAAGCATCGGGGTAACTTGCTTGATGCAGCGGTTACGATTCACCTTTGATGCAACTCCAACATTACTCTCTGCATCAACGGGAGGGGGTGGCAGGAAATTCTAATCAAATAGTTACCAACAAGGGCCCTGAACTTGGTCAGTGAAACAGATAAGTATGGGAAAATAAGTGTGGGAGCTTGCTGGGCAGACTAGATGGGCCGTTTGGTCTTTTTCTGCCGTCATTCCTATGTATCTATGTATATATGTATGTATCTATATATGTATGTAAAACGGACCTTTGAACTGAGCACCCGTTTTCCTGGCCTGCGCATGCCTCACAACTATGTCTCCAGGGTGCCCAATGCTTTTGAGTGATAGGGAAGCACAATTTTAGCCAAGTGTGTTCTTTTTAATGTGGCAGCTCATTAAAATTATAACATTGCATTGAAAAAATGGGTGCCCAGTTTGGATGCAGGTTTTTGCGCACCTGATATTGCATCAACCTGCAAGCTAAGCTCAGGTGCCTCTTCACAGGAGAGATCTCACAAGCTACAAAACATAAATCTAAATATAGATCTGTCAGTATTTTGCTCTGTCAGTGAGGTACGTGCAACCTGTACTAATTCATCACTTATTGAGCCGCTTGAGCCTGTGCCCTTGCATCACTGGACTTCCCTTCATGACCGAGTCAGTTCGGACCTTCCAATTACTTCCCAGAATCAGAGACTGAGATGTCTCAACCCACAACTGGAGCATGAGTTTAAATTCTGCATTTAGTCAGATAGAAAGATGAAATTTGAATTACTGCACAGAGCTTCTTAAACTGAGGGGATTTTCTGATCACTGGGGTCCTGGTGTTCAAACATCCAAAGGAAGTCTGTGAGCAGTGATTACTGGAAGCATGTCTTTGTTTCTCTGAGAATTTCTAACTGAGCACTAATTACCAGAGGAAATGCACAGAAGGGGGCATCCTTTGATTTCCTTGTGGACAACTTTTGTTGTTTGTTCATTCCCTGGGCTGACCTCTAGCAACTTTTTTTTACTTTTAGTCTTAATGTGGCCTTTGGTGGCCAACATGAGAATAGTAACTATGACCTTTTCTTGCAGGCTTACGGTGACCTCTAGTGGTTGCATAGAATATTTTATCTTATTGTAATTGTAATGTGAAAGTGAAGTTGCTTTACTTAATTGGGTTTCTTAAGGTTTATATCTTTTTATATTCTGTAAACAGATATTCCAGTTTAGTTTTACTTGTAATAATAACATTTTATGTACTTTGCTGGTCTCCAGATACCATTATCTGTCTAACCTTGCAAATCTGCAGGACAACATAATGACATAGGCTTTGGGTTGACTGGTGGCCATTTTGAAAAGCCAGATCTGTCAGTAGGAGCCACTGAGGATTGCTTCTGCCCATGAACATCCCAGGGGTGGGGGAAGCAGGAGGGGCTGGGGGAAGGGGGCTGAAGTGCCTTTCATTTTTGAGGATTTCGTAGGCAGGAGGAGGATCCCAGACCAGCAGTGTTTGCTTTCTTCTTCTTCTTCTTCTTTTTTTAAAGAAAGCTTTTAAACAAAATGAAAGAAAAATTAAGTTTTGTTAGTTTTTTCTTTTGTTTTGAAAATGAAACAAAATATAAAATGTTGTTGACATTTCATTTATTTTGTTTGAAAAGACAGCACAACTTATGTTTTTGTGATATCTGCCCTTTAAAAGGGCAATTTTTGCATTCCTTGTTGAGTTTGTAGGCCTGCGGGTTCCTTGGGCAGGTCACGTCCCCCTCCATTGCCTCAAGTACAAATTTAGGACCTCATATACTAAGCATTTCCCCCATAGACACAGAATGGAAGAAAAGCCTTAGTAAATCTGCCTCTTAAATTATAAGCCCTGTTTGGACAGGGAAACCTACTAACTGTACCTGAATGTAAGTCACCTTGAGCTAAGAATGGAAAAACAGGAGCTAAATAATACAGAAACGCACACAGAAAAGTACTACCAGGCCTGCATGCTCATTTTCAAAGGGAAACTCCCTTTGTGAGTACAAAAGCACCTGTGGATTTTCTACCTGCTATTTGTGCTGGCTGGACCTATGAAGAAAGATATGTGGGCAGGCTTGAAAATCAAATCTCCATGCATCCTTCCAGCCCCTCAACCTTTTCCTGCCCCTCAGGTATACCCTCTTTCCCAGAGGGTTCAAGTCTCCTGCATTTGGTGGGAGATTCCCACCTTCACAACCCATCTCTCGTCCTCCTGCCAAGCAACCCAAACTCCTACTGGATCCCCAGTGAGTCTGGTTACAAGCAGACACTCAAAGCCCTCTCTGTCCCCTCCCCTGAATGAGTGCTGGACCAGGAGGAACTCCAAGAGCTACTGAAGTGAGCTAGGCAGGGAGGATGGAACAGGGAAGGAACGCATAGAGAGAGAGAGAAAGGGAAAAAAAGAAAGAAAGAAAGAAAAGGGGAAGAGGAAGACGAGACTAGAAGGGAAGGAGGAAGAGGGGATAACACAGAAAAGGGGAAAGGGGGAGAGAAGGGAAGCGAGTGATATACACATGGAGGGAGGGGGACAGACACAGAGGGGGGCATGGAGGGAAGAATGGGAGATGGGACACAGAAGAAGGAAAAGACAGAAAAAGGGGGCATGGGAGAGGGGTGATAGAGGGGAGGGCATAGGGAGGAGAAGGGAAAGAAAAATAGGAAAAAATGATAGAGAAGTAGGAGGCAGGAGAAAGGAGCTGCAAGATGGGGGAAGCAGAGGCAGACACTGGTGAAGGGGAGGGAGCAGGTGGGGGCAGAGGTTGTGTGCTTGTGTGAGTTGCTTAGAAGGGAGAGAGATCTTTGTCGCTCCAGGGTGAGTGTGTGTGTGTGAGCTGCTCTTGCGGGGTAGGGGGAGGAAGGTATGTCAGTTGCTCCTTTTACTACTTCACTCACCATTGCCTCAGGTACAAGCTAGATTGTAAGCCCCCTGAGGCAGGGACCTGAATTTGTAACTCACCTAGAGCTCGAATTGTATTATAAATTGGGGTTAGGATTTAAAAGAAGCCTCAAAAGGGTAGGTATTTAGACAGAATCTGAATAAAGCCAGCGAGAGAGAGAGAGAGAGCGAGAGCATGATGCACCAACTCAGGAAGTCTATTCCAGATAGACATTGCAGCAAAATGGAAAGTGTGGTTGGTGTGGCTGTGGGGGTGCGGCAGGGGCATGTGCTAAAAATCTCCCTCTTAAAAATTGCTCCCCCTTGCAGAGGCGTACCTAAAGTATGTGGCACCCAGGGCGGATACTACCTTTGGTCTCCTTCCCCCCCACAGCAACCCCCAGTTCATTCCCTCTCTTTCTCCTCCCTCCACAAAATTTCTTCACACACAACTCAGGCAGAATCCCATTCACACACACACACACACACACACACACACACAACCCAGGCAGGCTCCCATTCACACACATACATACACAGAACCCAGGGGGAGAGAGGTGGGATCCTCGTGGGGGGGGAAGACAAGCGATATATATAAAAAACCTCCCATACCAAAACAGCACCAACTGCCAGCACTGAGTCCTACCATTGAAAAGACAACACTACAAATATTACACCAGGCCCTAAAACACCAATGCACCTCCTATTAGGAAAACAGAACAAGCCAGGCTGCTATAGATTCTTATAAAGAAACTACATGCTAGCAGAATCCCTCACCTTGGTCATGCATGTATAACACACACAGACTCTCACCAGATACATAATCAAAAGATCACAAAGTATAAATAAAGATATGCAGAAAAAAATTGAACTGGAGATCACTATAAGCCAGACTCTGTATGCAGTGCAATAATGGAAAAATAGTATCGCCATTCCTCATAAAACAAACAATAAAATCACTCTCCTAGATGTCTCTCTCTCTCACACACACACACACACACACACACACACACATGCTCTGTCTCTCTCACACATACACATACATGTTTTCTCATACGGGCTCTCGCTTTCTCATACAGCTACACTCTTGCTCTTTAACACAGACTGTCTCACACACAACTCACATACTTTATTCATACATGGTCTCACTGTCTCAGACCACCTACACTTTCACTTTCCCTCACATGTCCTCTTTCTTACATGCTCTATTACTCACACACACTCTCTGACTCATGTTGGATCTCTCCCTCTCTTCTTTGACTGTGGTCAGACATTATGAGGGTCTGTTCCACTCTTCAGCTCCTAGTGGGATAGGCTACACCAAGGATGACCTTAGAGGGGTGAGGGGCCAAGGATGAAAGGCCAGAAAGGGGTCCCCTATCCATGACTGAAGGAGAAGAGGGGTTCCCTTCCTCAAGATTCAGCTTCTGCTCTGCACTCCCCCAAAAACCTCCATGGCTCCCTTTTCCCTTCTCCCAAGGCACCTCATGTAGCCTCCCCCCCATGACCCCCTTAAATAATCTCTCCACAGTCTATGCTCCCTCCCAAAAATACCCCATGAAGCCCTTTCCTTTCTAACTAAGATTCTATCAACAAGCTTTCTCTCCTCCTCCCAGGCAGCAGGACCCCAGGAAACACTTCCTCCTCGCTCCCTAACTCTCCCAGTCACCTTGTTGATGGTGACAGTCATTTCTTCCCATCTACTGTTGATGCCTCTGCACCACGCAGGAAGATACAAATAAATGGCACTGTCCCTTCCTCTATGCCAGCAGACACACGCCGATGACGCTTCCCACTGACATGCAGCAGACTTTGTTTGGGGGCTATTGGATTTCTTCCTGCAACGCAAGAAGGTGTCTGCTGGGGGACCATTAAAGTGCAGATTTCGGCTCAGTCGCCCCAGTTTACCACTCCTCCACCCCAATGTTCCTTCTAAGGATTAGGTTGCTGTATGCAAAAAACTTTTGCTCGTGAGCAAAAATATTTTGTTTCATTACCATGTGAGCACTACTTTCTTTGATGCAAAAAGCCTATCAATTTTATGCTCACAGCAATCCAGTCTTTAGAGAAACCATTGGTAACAGCATGCACACAAACTCTCTCACATACACACACACTAACACAGTTGCAAATTCACTCTCATACTCTCACACATACATGGTCATTCTCATGCCTCTCATTCATTCATTCATTCATTCCCTCACTCAGTTCTCCCCCTCTTCCACACTCATCTCAGTTCTGCAAACCCTTCACTACCAAACACTTTGAGAACACAAACCCTTGCAAAACAAAACAAAACAAAAAAGACACCTAGAACCTTGCTATACCATACCAGCACTATCTCAGGACTCAAACAGCAGCAGCCTTATCTATGAGGCAGCAGCAATGCAACTATTATACCATGCCCTAGAACACTAATACACTACCTACTGGGTTAACAGAACAAGCCGTACTGCTACAAAGCCCTACAGAAACTACATGCCAGCAGAAATAATGCACCTCAGTACCACATGCAGAACACAGACAGACCCTTACCTAATATGGAATAAGGGACTACAAATTAGAAATAGAAAGATGCAGACAAAAATAAAATGGAAAGCCCGAAAAAACAAAATGCAAATATGTAATGCACATTCCCTGAGATAACATATGCCAAAAACTAAAAATAAAAAAAAACAAAACATTTTTTTACCTTTGCTGTCAGATCTTATTTTTCTAATCAGTTGGTCCCAGGCTATTTTTTTCCATGTTCCCTTTCTTGGTCTTTTCCCAATTCCTTTTACAGGGTCTCTTTTTTTTTTTCTTCTGTTCCTTCTCTATCCACCTGGCTTCTTTCCTTCCTCCCTCAAGCACATACTCAGGCTCTCACTTTCCCATGCTGTCTCTCTCTCATACATACACACTGGTTCTCTCTCTTACATGCACTCTCACTTTCACATGCTGTCTCTCTCTCACATGCTCTCTTACACACACACATGGCTCTCACTTTCACATGCTGTCTCTCTCTCACATGCTCTCTTACACACACACATGGCTCTCACTTTCACATGCTGTCCCTCTCTCATACATATACACTAGCTCTCTCTCTCTTACATGCTCTCTCACTTTCACATGCTGTCTCTCTCTCACATGCTGTCTTACACACACACATGGCTCTCACTTTCACATGCTGTCCCTCTCTCATACATATACACTAGCTCTCTCTCTTACATGCTCTCTCACTTTCACATGCTGTCTCTCTCTCTCTCTCATACACACAGGTTCTCAGTCATACACGCTTTCTTACACAAACACATATGCTGTCTCTCACATACACACAGAGGTTCCCACATGCTGTCTTTCTGTCTCTCACAACATACAAGCTTACTTCCACAAACAATCTCTCAACTCACTCTCACACATACACACTCTACAGGACCTCAGCCTGTTATGACTTTCGCTGCCCGATGTCTCCATTCCGCCCTCCTTACCTTTCTGGCAACTCCTCTCATGGTTGACGGACGTTTGGCTGCCGTGGCGTCTGCCTGCCGTCCACTTCGGCGTCCCCGGTCCGGCTTGGGCACTGCCTCCTGCCATGCTGTCCAGTTGCCTTAGGGCGCGCGGGCCGCGTGGCCCTGCTTCAAATACTTTCTTTGGTGCGAACCTCAAGGGCGTCCCCCTGTGATGACGTCATGCATCCCGAATACAAAAAGCCTACACTATTGCTAGCTAATCGAGTTAGCAAGGTATTCGTTCAGGAACTCATTACGGATGGGATTCGCTCTCCGTACCTAGCTACTCTGCCTCTCCATTATTGGACTTACACTATTTGGGGTACCCGCTCCTCAGGCGCCTCTCTCTTCTCTTTCAGGTCGCTGTCTGGAACCGGTACTCGCTCCTCGAGAGCCCATGTTCCCGGACTCGCTGCCTGAACTCCACTTCTGCCTGGAAGATACCGCTGCCTACACCATCAGTGAGTTACCATCTACTTTTCTCAGAGCTGTTCCCTGGAAACAGGTACTCGCTCCTCGAGGGCCTGCCTCTACTCCAGCTCCTGTGTTTCCTACCAAGAGAAACTGCTGTGTGAGTACTCAACCAACGAGGCTCTATTCCAGAACCCAGCATATACTTCATTGTACTCACTATCTCAGTTTCTCTTCACTACAGCACAGCTATTGTGGGATCGCTGTTCCAGAGCTCTGAGGGACTACAAGCCCAGCCGGGCTTCATCTCTGCTCACTACTGCCACCTCTGGTGGCTCCTCAATACTGTTAATAAAAGATCTATCTGTGTTGTGTGTCCTAAAGCTGAGCCTGACCTGTGGCCCCTCACGGGACTTCCCCCCGTGGGCGTGGTTGGCAGCCACAGTGTCCAAGGGTCCACCCAAAACCTTACAAACAATAACACAGCCTCTGGGTCTCCTCATTGCGGGTCACCATTGGATGAGCTCCAGGGGGTGACCCTGATCTTCTCATGTTGCCGCAAGATGGGATCCGCTGCAGCCGTGCTACCAGGTGTCGTCTTCTTGAGATGCAGTAAGATGGGATCTGCGGCAGCCCTGCCACAGACGCTGCTCCTCTTCTGTACATGGGCTGATGCTCCTCCTCTTTCCTGCTTGCGCAGCTCCAGCAATGTTTTCTTCCAGGGCCACGCAGGCAGGAAGGAAAAGGAGCAACCGGAGGTTTTGGGGTCTCTTGTTTTCTTCGGACCTTGATGAAATGAAGTCCACCATGGCCCCACCGATCTTCCTGCATGGGGGGATAAAAGCTTAGAGGGAAAAGTGCTCGACATCCCCCCCCCCCCCCCCCCAGGATGATCCTGGTCGCCAGGAGTCAGTTTCTTCTTTTTGGCCCTGGGAGTTGTTTGAATTTTGGCTGCTGGCATATTGAGTTCTGTTGGTGTGAGTGGGATGCAGGCCTCCCAATGATATCACTCTCTTAGTTGTCACCCAGGGCAGACTTCCTCATTGCCCCTTCCTTAGTACTCCACTGCCCCCTTGACAGCTCTGCTTTCCCCATAAATATATGTACATGTGCTTTTTCAGAGCACACATACTTTTACCTTATTGATGTTGTACAATTTTCACAGGTAAACCAGGTCCAGATTTAGGTATAGGTAACACAGGCAATTGCCTAGGGTGCTAAATTTTGAAGTACAACTGTATCAAGGAGAAGCCTGCTATAGCAATCCATTCAAAGGAGCACTGCCAGAGGACTCTGGAGGAGAGTGGAGGTAAAGGGACTTCAAATACTAGCTAAAATTCAGGGTCTCCCACCCTCCATTCTCCAAACCTGTCTATGGGCACCTAAATCTGGCCCTAAGGTAAACCCATGTTTACCCCCATGAAACGCTTTGAAAATTTCCTTTTTTTGACCTACTACCTCATATCCCATCTTCCTGATGTCAGCAACACTAACCTGTATTGTCTGAACTTGACGCCAAAAAATATTGCACATTATATTATTCTGTAACCCCTTTTGGTTTTATAGTCCCTAATCCCATGGTCTTTCTCACTGTCATGGACCACTAATCTTTGACTCGTGCATGCAGACTTCTGAGGCTGGGTGCTAGGGTTCTACCAGCGGGAAGGAGGCTCACAGTGTTGTGGCTGGGTGTCTCACACAGTCTCTCACTCCTCAATTACAATGTCCAAAAGGATACTCACTAAAAGATAAATTTTCAAAGTGCTGCGCACACTAAAATCAGGGGATACGCGCTTGGCCGGGCCATGCATGCTCCAAGTGCATCCCTCGATACGCGCAGAAGTGCCAGCCTGTCTGAAAGGGGCGGGCTGGGGCATGATATGGGTGGGGAAGGGTGGGACAGGTTCAGCTGGGACAGCGGCCATTAGGCCCTGTCCCGGGGTAGCATGCACTAGTAGGAAGGAGCAGGTAAGATTAAAAACAAAAAAAATAGGTAGGTAGGTAGGGGGTAGGGGTCAGGGAGGAGAGGGGAAAAGGCAGGAAGGCTAGGTAGCAGTGTAGGGAAGTTCCCTCCCAGTCTCAAAGGCCCAATCGCATCACCCCCCCTGTGTACACGAGTCGCGACCCGGGCGCACATCCACATGCCAATACAAAATCAGGCGCGTATGTGCATATGAACATCATATTTTATTACATGTGCGGCAATGCACACATGTTATAAAATCAGTACATTCATGTGTGCACGTCGGGAACTGCGCACACATGGACGCCCTCGCATTTTTTTTTTAAATCAACCTTTCTGGTAATATTCTTCCAAAGAGTTCTCAAGTGGGAGGCAACAATCCACGCAGTAGACTGAGAATGGTGTTCAAAAAAAAAAAATTTACTGCGACTTAAAAAGACAATATCAGGATGTCTGAAGATATAGGGAGCTAGTTAATTAGCGGATTGGAAGAGCATTGTATGTGAAAGTGGGGTTAATAGTGAATCAAAGCAATCAGCAATACACCAATAAATGTGGATCAATATATAGGGCCAGATTTTCAAAAGGTTACGCGTGCAGGGCCTACTTTCAAAAGGCACGGGGATGAGCGTAAAGCCCCGGGACTCGCGTATGTCCTGGGGCTTTTCTGAATGGGGGGGGGGCGGGACAGGGGTGGGGCAGACGGTCCGGGGCGTGGCTGGGCGGTCCAGGGGCGGTCCGGGAGGCATGGCCGAGGACTCCGGCACAGGGGGATCACGTGCCGGTAGTTGGTAGGAAGGTGAAGGCCAATAACATCTCTTTGGCCCGTATCTCTCCTTCTGAGCACTGCAAGCCACTTGATTGGTATATAGACAGGCAGTCTCAGTCCTGCTTCTTCCAGGAAGGGGGGTTTCCCTTCAAATTAGTCAGGTCACAAAATAACAGGCCCAAGGCAAAAATTCTCTCTTCTCTGTTTCTCTCCATGCAAAGAAAACCCTTCCTGGTCCATGAGGGTACAAAAGATAGAATTTCTCCCTGATTTATCCCTTCTTGTAGGCTGTGGGGCCTACTGGGATCACCAACACAAAAACCCTAATCCTCTCCAAAGCAAACTACAGCCAAATACAATTTGAACATGCTCAACACAGTTTATAAAGGGAAGCTTGACCAATCTCAAAACGGTGGGAATGACCAACACCTGGGAGGATCTAAAATTGCAAAAATTTCCCAGCAGATGGAAACATAGAAAATGTTTGGTAAGGGAACCAAGCTCCTGTTACATATTTATTTATTTTATTTATTTGTAAGCCTGCTGAACAATGCTCGGTTATGAGTTTGGGTTGAAAAAACCCAAGGGAGCAGTGCAGAATAGAGAGTAAAGGTCCTCTGGGCACAAAACAAGAGCAATATCTGGAGTTGATTATATCTGATGATCTTAAGGTGGCCAAACAGGCAAATAAGGTGATGGTGAAAGCCAGAAGGATGTTTAGATGCATAGGAAAATCAAAATAAATAGCCAACAGGAAAAAAGAGAACTGGCTGGGACTTGGGGTTGTGCATCGGGACTGTTTGCCACTATTGGAGACCAGCATGCTGAACAAGGGAGCCCTTTACCACAACGACTTGGATTATCCTGTCCCCCTCAAACCGATGCCATGTAGCAAGCCATGTCTATTCTGAGGACACATCTTCGCCAATGACTATTTCCTCCAGAGTCGAGCCGCTGCGGCTCGCCCAAGAGGGTCACCACTTGGGAAGCCTCTTAGGGAGCTCTTAGGGACTTCGTAGGTTAATTTGATTATGACATTTAGCAGCATTCCAGTCATTTTAGTTAGGGAAGGTTTAGGTCTGGATTAATTACTGCTAATAGACTGAGAGTAGAAAGATATTTGCGTTGTTTGCGTGTAATTAACACCATCCCTAAGATGGAGAAGAATGAAACTAGGAGTGAGGATGAGTTAAAGAGAGTATTAGTTAATGTTTGTTCATTAAATAAAAATTGTTTTGAACTAAATGATTTAATTCAGGGTAAATGTTTGGATGTGGTTTTTATTACCGAAACCTGGTTTAATAGAAACCAGGGTATAGCTATGTAGCAGATTTGTCCTAAGGGTTATGATTTGATGTTTTGTAATAGAATAGGCAAAAGGGGTGGGGGTGTGGCGATTATTTATAAAACGTTTTTACCAGCTAAAAGAGTAGCAATAGAACCTGTTAAAGGATGTGATGCCTTTTATTAAAGTTGGATTTTTCTAACCCTATTGTTTTTTCTCTTTGGTATTATCTACCTGACTCCACTTCATCTTGTTATGAAGAGGTATCAGAAGTTTTGCTTTCTTTGGCAACCCTATATAATTATTTGATTGTTTTAGGAGATTTTAATCTTTATTCGGAAAAAAATTTGTCTTAAGATAAATGATTTTTTGTCATTATTAGAAATTTCAGACATTTCGAAGATTGTCCAGGGGCCAACACATGAAAAGGGTCTTATGTTAGATCTTATTTTTGGCTCTCAATTTTCATGTGAAAAGGGTTGTTTGCAGTTTTTGGGTACTGAAAAAGTGATATGGTCAGATCATTTTGCGGTATATTTTAAGTGTGGTTTTGATAATACTCATATAAGGTATATAAGAAAAATCAGGATGAAATTAAAGGTGGTAAAGTGGATGGTCTAAAACTAAATGAGTTTTTAGAGAGCTCTTTAGATTCTGGGTGAAATTTGATTAAGAAGATGGAGTAAATTTTATGATATCTAGATTGTATTAGTTGTTACAATCTGAAGTGAAGCATTTGGGGACTTCGAATGATTAGTGATAAGAGTATAAAATTACCTTGGTTTACAGAAAATCTGGCTAAATTGAAGAGAATTTGTAGTCATTTTGAGAGATTATGGAAAAAATCAGGTTCTCAAGGAGATCAAGATAATTGGTAAAAGGCTAATACCAATTATTTTAAAGGTATTGTCCAAGCCAAGAAACAGTATTTTTCCAATTTGATTTCTCATGCAAAATCGAATTTGAGGATTTTATTTGATACGGTATAAGGATTGCTCAGATCCAATAGATTGGATCATTTGGTATATAATGATCTAACAAATTGTGACCAATTTGCAAAATGTTTCCTAATGAAAGAAGAACAGATTCAGAAAGAATTATTGGTATCCAAAAGTCAGGAATTAAGTGGTATTTTTGATGTGAATAAGGAATTGTTGGATAATCCTAATTTTTGTCTGGAGCTGTCGTTATCGAAACCTTTTGAGAAAATAGTGGAGGGAAATAGTTTTTTTTGTTTTGATGCTATTTCATTATCAGAATTAAAATTAATTTTTGTCTAAAATGAAAATTACTAATTGTTTATTAGATCTGTGCTCCTCAATTTTATATTTTGATTTTTCAGATAAGGCTTTGTAAAGAATTCTGGTCATTATTAATGCATCTCTGGAATTGAGTGAGGTCCCTTCCCTTTTGAAAAAGGCGGTGATTAAACCTCTTTTGAAGAAAATAATTTAGTCCAAGGATTTGTAAAAATTATAGACCAATCTCCAATTTACCATTCTTGGCTAAGGTTTTAGAGAGGTTAGTTTTTATGCAAATTTCAGATTATCTGATGGAAAATATTGTTTTGGATGATGCTCAGGAAGGATTTAGAAAAAATTGTAGTATAGAGACTTTAATGATTTCTTTGAGAGAAAAACTTCTCCTTGCATTGGATAGAGGTGAAACATCTTTATTAGTTTTGATAGATCTGTCCAGTGTGTTTGATTTGGTGGATCATTCAATTTTATTACACTGGTGTAAATTGATGGGAATTAAGATCAGGCTTTGACTCAAGCTTTTTAGACTCAAGAGAACAATTTGTGGTTTTCCAAGATAAGTCTTTTTTCTCTTATAAATCTCAAGTTGGGGTACCTCCAGGGTTCAACCTTTTCTCCTCTTCTTTTTAATTTGTTTTTGGCTCTGCTAGGAAATTTGATAAGATCGTTTGGGTATTGCCCATTTATTTTCACGGACGACATTCAAATTTTGGCCCACTTTGAAAATTGGTCATCAGATATGGTAAATAATTTAAACAGCTGTCTCCAAACTATTGCTCAATGGTTTGTGGAGAATAAATTTGTTACGAATTTAGGAGGTGGACCCCTGTTCCGAGGTAGAGTTGGTGGTACCCAAACGGACCGAGAACCGTTGGGTCCCTACCGTCGAAGGGCAAGGCTCGATGAGATGAGTGTTGAAAGAAGACTTCACCCTGGAAGCTCGTGATCCCACCAGGAGAAGCCTGTAGGGATCCGGCCACTGGGACTTAAGGAACTCCTTGAAGACTAATGAAGGTCTGGATGCAGGCACCTCCTGCAGGTCGTGGATTCCAGATGGCTGGCGCCTCCAGCTGGTCATAGATAGTCCGGGAGTAGACGTTGAAGGATAGTCCAAAGCCGGTCCAAGGGTCGAAGTCCAGAGAGCGGTCCAGAGCCAGTCCAGGGACAGACAGGAGAGAGGTCCAAAGCCAGTCCAGGAGCAACACAGGAGAAGGGTCCAAAGCCAATCCGAAGTCAACGCCAGGAACTCACCACAGCCAGTCCGAAGGTCAGGAGCAAAAGAATCAATCCAACGAAGAGGATGAGCAGAGCGGGATGAAGAATCAAGCAAATCCAGGAACACGGGCACCAGAAACCAAGCACGAAGCCTCAATACCAAGGCAAGGTCTGAGGAGCAGACCTTGCCTTAAATACTTAAAATGAGGGAGGAGTCTCAGGAGGGAGCCACAACAACTTCCTGTCATGTCCCCTTTAAATCTTATCTTCAGCTGCGCGCTTGGCTCTAAGGCAGCTAGGAAGGGGGAGGAATCATCACAGCATTGAAGGGCCCTGCAGCCGGCCTAGCAGCAGCCATGGCTGCAGGGAGAATGCCGGAGGAGGCCCCCTGCTCCTGTAGGAGCTACTGGACCAACCCGACGCCGCGGGTGAGTATTTGGTCCCGGCTGCGGACCGCCGCAGCCGGCGGCCATGACAGATGGCCCCAGTCGCGGCATGCTGCGGCCGGCGGCCATAACAAAATTGGTCCTTAATTCAGATAAGACAGAATTACTGAAAATTGGATTAAGAAATTTGTGTTTGGGTCTTACTTTGAATGGATCTCAGTTAGACCAAAAAGATTTTGTTAAATCTCTGGGAGTGATTCTTGACTCAGATTTCTCCTTTGAAAACCATATCGCTTATTTGGCACGTAATGCTTATCCAAAATTGAAAATGTTGAGACAAATGAAACCATTTTTGGGTTTGAAGGCACTTAAAGCAGTTGCTTATGCATTAATCTTATCTTCATTGGATTATTGCAATGCAATTCTTTTGAGTTTACAAAGTAAATGTAATCGTAAATTACAAGTGATTGAGAATACTGCGGCAAGAATTATCTTGGGTAATTCATGTAGAATTGCTGCTGAACCATTATTATATGAACTACACTGGTTACCGATTGTGGACAGATCTATCTTTAAACATTTGGTGCTGGCTTTTAAAGACTTAAATGGAATGGGTTCCCCTTCTTTACAGGGTTCTCTTGAGTTGAATATCTCAAAAAGAAACCTACGTTCAACTGGTGGATGTTATTTAAGATTGCCCCCAGTGAAAAAATGTAAACATCTACGTTTGGATTGTAGGTCATTTATTAATTCCATTCCTAGTATATGGAATTCCTTACCCTAGGTGTTATGCTCAGGCTTGTGGACCCTTGGGCCGACGGGAGGATGGAATATCTTAGGAGGAAGATCCGTAGGTTCTCCCGTCGGGTGGCAAGGCAGGAACAGAAGACGTGACCAGCTGACCCTCAGCCCTGGGGGCAGAGGCAACTGTAGAGACAGCCGAAGAGTCGTGATGTCGAGGAAGCATGTGTGTCTTCGCCACTGGAAGTCCGCGGTCCCCCCAGGAGGAGCCCGTAGGGACCCAGACCACTGGGACTTAGATGGACCTTTGGGAGGTCGAGCGTTCGGTGCAAGGGCTGACTGGAGCTTCACCCCTGGAAGCCCGCAGTCCCCCTGGGAGGAGCCCGTAGGGACCCGGGCCACTGGGACTTAGGTGGGCCCTTGGAGATGATGGTCAAGAAGAAGTCCAAGGTCAAGTGCCAGAGGGTCGTCGCTTACCAGACCGAGGTCACACACCGAGGGATCACCACTTGCCAGTCTGAAGTCACACACCAGAGAATCACCACTTGCCAGTCCGAAGTCACACATCAGGAATCACTGCTAGCTGATCCGAAGTACACTGGCTTCCAATTGAACAAAGAATACAATATAAGATACTATGTATAATTTATAAACTAATCCATGATGAAAAAGCAGACTGGCTCAACACTGCGCGTACATGTACCGCAAAGAAACCTGAGATCTAATAATAAGGCTTTACTAACTCTCCCCTCTGTCAAATCAGCACGCCTCACGGAAGTAAGGGAAAGAGCACTGTCGCTGGCTGGCCCCGTGCTATGGAACACCATGCCACTCGAAATAAGGCTGCAGAGAAATTTGAAAATATTCAAAACTAATCTGAAAACCTGGCTATTTAAACAAGCCTTTTACAAAGATAAAGATAAGAAGAAAAACGGTTGAATGATAACGATGCACCAAACTAGAAGTTATTACTTTTAATCTCCAAAATGCATTTTAATGTTAAAGTAAAACCGCATAATATGCTCCGAACAAATAAGCTTAACTGTCACACATAGTTTTTTACACTAAATTGTTACCGTTCTATGATGGCACATGGTTAATTTGTAATCTAATCTATACCTCTCATATTTTTCATTAATGTGCCTTTTTGTAAACCATTGTGATGGTTATCTAACTCAACGACGGTATAGAGGAGTTTTTAAATAAATAAAGTCAGGAACCAGGAACACCAAGACGGATTCAAGACACAAGAAATCACTGAAACAAGTAGACCTGATCAACTACAGAAGTTGCCAAGTCGAGGAATGAGCAGAGGAAGCCTCCTTTTATACTTCCTCTGCTCTGGCTCATAGGGAACAGCTGAACCCGGTTAAAGGGATCAGGTCCCTTTAAATCTAATGAGGGGGCGCGGCCTCGCACCTAAAGATGGTGGCGGCCATCTTGGATTTCCTCCAGAGGACATGCTTCAGGATGCCGCGAGGGAGGAGCAGGGACGTCTCCCCAACTGGTGGCCAGAAGCGACGGGCATCGGTTCAGGGTTCTCTGCTGGAGTTCCTGCGGCGGGTCGCCATCGCGGGCAAGGTAGGGGGCCGCGCTCATGGCCTTTCACAGGCGTGGAACACAACACTAGGGAGGTGTTGTGTTCCACGCCTAGGGAGGTGAGAGAAGAGAACAATGTGTTGAGATTCTGAAAAAAACTAAAAACCTGGTTTATATCAACAGATATGAGGATGTATTAATTTATGGACAGGAGGGCAGTTGGTTTAAATTGCCAGTTAGGAAATAAAGTCCTGATTAGAAATGATAATAATGCCGACTTGCTGTACATTACATTATTTTTTGTTTGTATTTGTTTGAATTGGGTGTGTTTTTTTATTATTTTATGAATATTTTTATTGTATTTATGTTTTATTTTGTCCATCGCTTTGGGCAATAAGATTTTAACTGGAAAGTGACTCATAAATAAATACTAATAAATAAAAAAATAAAAAATATTGCCTTTGTATAAGTTTCTGGTGAGACTTCATTTGGAGTCCTGTATACAATTTTGGGGACTACAAATTCAAAAGGACATAAATCAAATAGTGTTGGTCCAGTGAGTGGCTACTAAAATAGTCAACACTCTTCATCCTAAAGCATATGGGGGCAACTTAAAGATCTAAACATGAATACCCTAGAGTAGGATGGCTAACTCTGGACCTCAAGAGGCACAAACAGGTCTGGTTTTCAGGTATCCACAATGAATATTCATGAGATAGATTTGAATACAATGGAGGCAGTGCTTGCATATCTATTTTATACATATTCATTAGGGTAAATTTTAAAAAGGCAGTGTGTGTAAAATCCGGCCTTTACACGCGTGGCTGGGCCTTGTGCGCACTGAACCTATTTTCAAAAAGGCCATGCCACGCGTGTAAAGGCCGATACGCACATAAGTGCGGGCCTTCCTGAAAGGAGCAGGCCGGGGGGCATTTTCTGGGCAGGGAGGGGCGGCCGGGACAGTGCCATTGTTTGCTGTTCCGAACACCAGGCTCCCGGTGCATGCAGCTTACTTCAGCTTGGGAGCTGAAGTAAGCTGCTGAAACAAGGTTAAAAAAAACAATGGTAGGGATGTTCCCTCCCAGTCCAAAGTCCGACTGGGAGGGAACTGGGGAAGGCTGTGATGTGTCGCCGCGCAAATTTTGCTAAACTGTGCTTTCCTCCTTGTGTGTGCCGCCCCCGATTTTATAACATGCGCGCATATCATAAAATCGCGCATCCATGCGTGCATGCCAGGAAGCGCACATACATGGATGCGTGCGCGTATTTTTAAAAAATGTATTCCATTGTGGATATCTAGAAAACCAGACATGTTTGTGGTTTTTGAAGACTGGAGTTGGCCACCCCTGCCCTAAAGGAAAAGAGGGAAAGGGGAGATATGATAGAGACATTTACAAAAAATACCTCCAAGGAATAAATACACAGGAGGCAAGCTTCTTTCAACAAAAAGGGGACTCTAGAATGAAGGATCATGGGATGGGGATGAGGATGAAAGGGGATTGACGTAGGAATAATCTAAGGAAGTATATTTTTTAGAGAAAGGGTGGTGGACAGGATCCCAGTGAGGAGGTGGAGATGAGGACATTATTAGAATTCAAGAGGTTTTGGGACAGAGATTTAGTGCTAAAATATTTTTTAGGGAAAGATTCTGTCTTTGTTGGGTGATAAAGTAAACATTTTTCCTGATTTATCTAAACACACACAGATGCAGCAAAAGTCTTTCCTGCAATCAAAGCCAGGATTTGGAGCATCTTTCTTTCTCAAATTTCCCTGCAAATGTGTTGTGATGTTTCAAGAGAACAAATTCATTTTCTATGATTTTACGCAGCTTGAAAGATTTCTTAATGGTAAATCCAGTGTAGGGTAAATCTGATATGTTTGATTTTTTGTTATGGAGTTCCTCCAGAATTTAAATTAGTATACTTGCTTAAATGGCTTCATCTGTTATGGGAGTCTCAGTTTAGTGGACCCTTGGGCCGGCCTGCAGGAGACTGGGATAGGTGTTCAATGTCTCTAGTATGTGGCAGGCCAGGAGGCAGATGCTCAGGCAGGACGTAGATGCTCTTCACCCTGGAAGCTGGTACTCCCCCGGAAGGAGCCCGGAGGAGCCCAACCGCTGGCACTTAGGCGGCTTCACCCTATAAGCAAATTTTTCCTGTGCTGCAAATATTTTTCTTGTTGTACAAATAGAAAATTCTTTAAATAAAAATTTCAAAAAAAGAACAATGGACAAGAGAGAGGATCTCTGAGGGAAAGGAATGAACTAAATAAAACAAAGCAGGAAATGTGAATGAGCAGACTAGATGGGCCATATGGTCTTTTTCTGTTTTCATATTGTGTGTTTCTATTAAACATGATTTATGAGCATAAAACACACAGAAAAAATATTATGTGCACCAATTGTTTGATGTAAAAATAACACGATTTGTGCGCAAATTGTTAAATGCCAGTACAAGACCTCCCCACACCACAGACTTCAGATTCAGCCCCCTAGACTAACACTAGCCCCAGAAACTTTACTCCACCTCTGAACAGGAGTTAAATTTCCAGCTTTAAGAAAACATGAGTAAAGCCTACACACCTCTGTCCATTGGGGAGTAATAGCTACTGCTAAAGCCTTGATTAACATGGGATTTGCATGAAGAACCACTAACTTTTACTTGCATTTATGTGTGTCTTTTGGGCCAGATTTTCTAACATACGCGCGGGCGTAGATTTGTGCGTGCAACCCGGTGCGCACAAATCTACGCCCGATTTTATAACATGCAATTGTGCACCTTGCGCGCGCTGAGCCCTAGGGGAGCCCCGATGGCTTTCCCCGTTCTCTCCGAGGCCGCTCCGATTTCCTTTTGCCCCCCCCCCAACTTCCCCCACCTTCCCCTCCCTTTCCCTATCTAACCCGCTCCCCAGCCCAACCTAAATCCCCCCCTGCCTTTATTATTTAAGTTGCGCCTGTCTCTGGGCAGGCGTAGGTTGCACGTGCCGGCACGCGATTCCCCGGCCTAGCAGACCTTCGGAAGCCTCTGGCCATGCCCCCACCCCGCCCCGCCCCTGACCGCCCACGCCCTGCCCCTTTTTTCAAGCCCCGGGGCTTGCGCGCGTCACCGAGCCTATGCAAAATAGGCTCGGCGCGTGCAGGAGCGGGTTTTCGGGGTTACGCGCGTAACCCTTTGAAAATCCACCCCTTTAAGTGCTCCCAACTCCTTGTTAAATCGATAGTAACATTGTATGCACAAAAAATGCGCGCAAAGCAGCATGTTAACATGTTCACACAACCACGTGCACCTTATTATGTCGGCCTATGGGAGAGCTATGTATCAGATTTTTTAATAACAATCCCCCAAGAGAAAAAAAAAAAAATCCTAACACACGCACAGATGCTCCACTTTTTTTTGTGCACAGCAAGCTTCCTTTTCATTCAAGCAGCAGTGAGGATTTTTATATCCTGAACAAGAAGCCCTCTGTGGGTTTACGAAGAAATATTTTATACACAGAAGCTATAACCTGACATTCATTGTAGCCCATTACTATGACAACTAAGCTCCCAGCCCCCTCCCTCTCTACTGTCTGCGCAAACCTGAATGCCTTCATGTGAGATTCATGTGCTCTTGGAACGGAGCTGGGAAAGCTCAGAGTTTGTCTTCTGTTAATCTTAGTTTACAGATTTGGTATTTCAAAAACTTCTCCAAAAAGAAAAAAAAACAAACTTAAAATCAAATGATATTCTCCAAAATGTTTTAATTCTTATAACAAGAATTACGGTTGCTATTTTTTGACTATAAAAGCATGGACTTTTATTTTATTTTTAAAATGTACGGTTTTACTGACCCCCCTGTTCTGCTTTGCTTCAACTGGCTTTTCTTATCCCAACATGCAAAGCAGCTTTAAAACAAAACGAAACAGGTTTTCCAATTCCTTTGCTCCCCTCAATCTAGTTTCTGGTACATCTGTATAGTATTTCTCAGATTGTCATGCCTTTTTAACAGACAGCCACAGCTTCCATTTCCAAAATTCCAAAAGGACAGAAAATGCCATTCACTGGGGCACACAGTGAGAATGGATGCAGCCTGCTGGTTGGAGACAGATTTCTTGACATTTTCTAAATCTATAATTTTTGGCTACAACAAACATACTTTAATTCTACAAAGTATATATAATTCTACCCTGGTGTGCCTGTCTGCATGGGTGAGGCCATAAAAGAATTTGAAAGTTCTTTGGGGCAACGACCCTGGTTAACTCTTCTTTGTGCCCCTTTCCCCAGGGTATGAGTCCTTTTGGTAAGGGGGAAAGGTTTACTTTCAGGGCCCAGTGACTAACTTCCTTTAGCCTGGTGTCCCTGGGAGAATGGTAATTCTCTTCACTATGGATGCTATGTGCCAACAAATCACACAGGACGCACTGGGTTAGTGTCCAAAATGAAATTGAAACGATTGATTTTAGAAGATCCGCGCATGCCTGCCTCCATGTGCACGCTGTTCCTGGCGTACACACATGACGCGATCATTTTATAACATGCATGCATCGGCGCACACATGTTATAAAATGCGATATCCATGCGCACATGTGCGCCAGATTTTAACATCCGTGCACGCATGTGCAGGCAGCCCGTGACTTGCGCGCGCAGGGGGAGGGGGAGAAATCTCAAAAGTACATGCGGCAACGCGATTAGGCCTTTGCCGAGTTCTCTCCCCGTCCGTTCCCATTAAGAACCGGACCGAGAGGGAACTTTCCTAACTCTCTAACCCTAACTCCAGACTTTGTGCCGGCGAGGGAGCGGACCTCGGGGGCGTCCCCCCATAGTGACATCATCCATTTTTACTTTAAAAGGTCTTTGTTTGCTAACCTCTAATGAGTTAGCAAGGAACTCCAACTGGACTTGCTTCAGCAGTCCACGCTACTTGCATCAACGATCCGAGTCAGCAAGGGGAAACCTTCCTCCACTCCTCGGCCTTTTCAAACTTACCAGGTGTACCCGCTCTCTCTATTCTTGATTTCAGATTGTTGGACGGGATCCGGTACTCGCTCCTCGAGGGCCTATGTTCCCGAAGACTCAGAAGACTACTGAAGAGGATGTTGGGGAGGTACCCATACTGGAGAAGGTTTTCATGGGTAATGATTCAGATGGACTGTATCTATGTCCGTAAGGCGTTCAATAAGAATATTGTGGCTGACGGTGTCGAAGACTGAGGAAATGTCTAATAGGGCAAGAATAAATGATTGACCCTTGTCCATACCCTTAAGGATTGTGTCAGATAAGGATAGTAAAAGGGTTTCTTATTGAAGAATTTCATGAAGCCAAATTGGGATGGGTAGAGGAGGTTATTATTTTCAAGATGATCAATGACCTGTAAGTTGATGACTCTCTCTAAAAGTTTAGCCAGGTAAGGGAGGTTGGATATTGGTCTAAAGTTAGCTGGGTCTGAAATGTCTAGGTTTGGTTTTTTTAGGATGGGTTTGAGGATGGCTTGTTTCAGAGCCGAAGGGACTTGTCCTAGGCTGAGTGAGCAGTTGATAATTTCTGATAAGGGTTTGGCAATTGTATCAGGAATGGTGAGGAGGGCTTTAGTAGGAATAAAGCCCTCAGGGTGTTTAGAAGGTTTCATTTTCTTTAGTAGGTTAGATATCTCTGAAATGGAGGTGGTGTCGAAAGAGTCTAGGGGGATGCAGGTATTTTCATGTCTAGTATGTGGAGGTGGAGGGGAGGGGGGGATTTTGCAATGAGGTTACTTATTTTGGTGTGGAAAAAGGTTTCTAGTTCTTATTACATGCGCATTTGTGCTAATTTTAACATATCTATGTCAAATCTTTTCAGATTAATTTAGCACACATTGTAAGCTTTAGTGTCTAGGATCTTTAGTTTGTCTACCTTTACAATCAGATTTCCTATCCACCTAATCCACTTAAACCAACACCAACTCTCCTCCTATCTTTTTCCTGACCTTTCAGCCCTGTTCTCAGTAGTGTTCTTTATCTTTATATCTATATCAAGCATGCTCATCAATGATAGGGGTGATAACCATGGCAGCTCTAGGCAGCCATCTTGAAATCCCAATGTTGCTATACCACTGGTTTTAGGGTTGTAACTATGGTCATTCCATACATGTTATTTCAGCCTTCTTGAAAGCCCAATGCTATTAGGGGTGTAACCATGACCATTCCATGCCAGTTTCCTCAGTCTTTTTGGAAACCTGATACAGTCAAACACTCTCTGTCCATTTGTTTGTACTGTATTTTCCCCCATTTGTCCTCTAAAGTTTCATATGACTGAGCAAACGCTCAAGCCTATTCTTTCATTTCTTCTTTCTATTCACTCCTCCACCCCTATGTGGCCTTACCACTGTGCTCTGTTTCTGTCCCAAACATGTTTAAATTCTGTCACAGTTTTGGTTCTATTACCTCAGCCGGGAAGGTATTCCAGGCACCTATCACTCTCTCATTAAAAAAGTATTTTCTCAAGTTTCCTTTGAACATTCTTACTTCATATCATGCTCCCCTGTCTTTCTATTTCCTTTTCTATGGAAAATTTCACCTTCTCATACTTTATTTATTTATTATTTATTTAAAAGATTTCTTACTCATCCTTCCAAAGTTAAGGGCGAGTTACAATAAAAACATCCATAACAATTTAAAAACAAAACGTAAAACAGACAAAATTACATAATATATGCCTCTGGAATTCTTGTATTCTCATGGTTGTACTGTACTGTATGCCTTCTAAAACAAGAAGGTCTTGAGAGCTTTCTTGAAAAGCATTTTGTCCAAAATACTAACCTTTCAAATATTTTAGTGTTTCTGTCATGTGCCCTTTATCCTTTCTTTCATCCAGTAAGTAAATTGTAAGCTTCTTAAGATATTCATAGTAGGGTTTGTAAGCCTTGTATCATTTTAATAATCCTTTTCTGAACCATTTCCATTTTCACAGTGTCTTGTGAAAGTATGACCTCTAGAACTGAACATAATACACAAGGTGGGGTCTCACTGGTGATCTACAGAGGGGCAATATTTCCTCCTTTTTCCTGCTGATATCTCTACTTATGCAACTGAACACACTATTAGCTTTCCCAGTTGTTTTATTACAGTAACTGACTAACCTGAGATCATTTAAGGTGATTAGCCCACGGGCTGTGCAGCCTCCAAAATGTTTTTTTTTCATGGGAGGGTTCTGGGTATTATTTTAGTTGTGCTCAAGGTCCACGGGTTCCCCCTGTGAACCGCTTCCCTCACCTCCAGGTCCAGGCCACTGACCTTCACCCCCATCGCCAGAAGATTTCATCATGGCCGCACTGTAGATCACAGTGCTTCTCTGCTCCCAACACAGCAGGGACGCCGCCAGTAACTCCGCTGCCTTCCTCTAAGTACACGCGTGTCTGATGGATACAAATTTAAAAGGCCTGCGGTGGGAAATTCCCCACAGCGCCCACAGATGACCTCATAGATCCAGGCCTATAAAAGGCCTTGGTATTTCCTCACTCCTCATCTCTGCAACAGGTCTCCCTTTGGCCTTGTGGTGTGAGTTGCTCAGTGTTCCCAATGTTACGCGTACCATCCGCAGCAGACCCGCGGCACGGCCCCCTCACCTTTCTTCACTGACTCCAGCTCCTGGTTCCTTCTCGCTGGCGGCGGTGGGCCATCAGCTTCGTTCTCGGGCCTCCCCCGGTGCCTCCGGCCCTACTGCGGTCCCTGGCGTTCCCGGTCCTGCTACCACTTCTCATCAGGCATCTCTGCGTGGCCTGCGGAGAGAAGTTGCTACTCACGCCGCGCCCCTCCCTAGGAGTGTGCGCACCACTGAAGCTTAAGTAGGGACCGTGGCGGGAACCTAACCACGGCCCCGGATGATGACGTCAATGCTGCTACAGTATATAAGCTCAGGTTCCGCTCCCTAGCATTGCCTTTGCAACAGGTCTCCTTGCTGGTTGAGTACTCGTTACTTCCCAGAGATTTGTCTCTTCCTGCGTTCCTGTTCCTTGTTGTTCCTGGTTCCAGTCTCCTTGCTCCTATCCTTGCTTCGTCCCTCGGATTGACTACACGGACTTTGACTTTGCTTTACCTGACTTCACCATTGACTCTCTCCAAGCCTGGACCTCTGCTTCGCCTGTCTACAGTATTGCCTATCTCCAGACCCAGACCTCTGCTTCGCCTGACAACGCTATTGCCTATCTCCAGACCCAGACCTCTGCTTCGCCTGACTATGCTATTGCCTATCTCCAGACCCAGACCTCTGCTTTGCCTGACTATGTTATTGACTATCTCGGTGATCAGACCTCAGCCTTGCTTGCCAAAGCTTTCAGATTGCCACCAGCCCTCACTCAAGCTCTTGCTTGAGCGCCCCCTGTCTACTTCCTTTCCATTGGCACTTGGGTTTCCAGGACACTACCTTGTGCAGAGTAAGACTGTACCATCTCTTTCCTGCTGTCTCTGGGCTGAACCATCTCTCACCTCGAGGCCCACCTAAGTCCTGCTGGCCCCAGTACCCAAAGGCTCAACCCGTGGGGAACGAGGGCTGGTATAGGTGAAGTTCCAGTGGCCTCTATCAGCCCACTCCACCTGCCGACGGTGGGGACTCGTAGGTCCCTACCTACAGGTTGCGCTAACCCCACCTCGGCCCAAGGGTCCACCTCTGACGCAACACCCAAGTTCCTTGTCTTCTCCATGTCTTCAGGTCCTGGTCTTCTCTGTGTTTTCAGGTCCTAAACTTCGGTTTCTGTTCCTCATTTGGTCTTCAGTTCCAGTCCTGTGGTTTTTGTCTCGTCAGTCTTGTGGTCAGACTTTAGTTCTTCTATGTGCCTTGGCTTCTGTGTGTTTCTCGTCTCCCTGCCTACTCATCCCGCCTTCCCTTGGATGGATAACCGGTATTGACATTGGCCTGACTTCTGGACTTCTCTTGAACACCACCTGCTACTCACCACTGCCTGATTATTGGACTTCTCTTGAATGCCACCAACCCTAACTCAAGCTTGTCTTTGACTTCGCCTACATGTTTCAGCTTCTCCTATGGATCTTTGGTTCTTCAGCAGAGGTCCCATCTATTGCCAGCACTGGTACTCAGGGTTTCAACATAAGAGTAAATTAGGCTGGTATAAGCAAAGCTCCAGTTGGGCCAGCCAACATGGGGGACAGCCCTACAGGTTGTGCTAGCTCCACCTCAGTCTAAGGATACATGCCCACAACAGTTTTATTTTACATTTATTTTGATTCTGTTCCTTTTCCAAAACAAAATAAAGGAAGTCCTTGGACTTAAGTCACAATTGGTTCCTAAAATCATCTTAAGTTGAAATGGCTTGTCAAAACTGAATTTCCTATAGGAAACAATATACGTGGAGGATTGGTTGCAATACCATGGCTGTGACCCCTTTTTTGATTAAAAAAATGAAGTTTATGACTGAGAAATGCTGGAAATGTTAGATTTTTATTTATCTATATGCATTCATCTATCTGCATATTTGGTGTCAAACATAAGATGATATATCTGTGAGAAATATGAAAACTTTCATATAAGAATATATTTTAAAAGGTTTATTTTAACATAGCATTGATTAGACTCCTGCTCAAATCTTCATTGATTTATACTTTTTTAAAAATCACTCTTGCCCTATTACTTTCTTTTTGTTTTTCATTTTTATTTTCCCTATTATTTATTTTCATTTCATTATATACTATTATTTAACATATTCACTTCTTCCTATCTATTCTCCTTTCCCTCCCTGTTTCTCTAGTTTTGTCCTTTCTCTCCTTCCCCCTTCCTTATCATTTTTGTTTTTAATTTTAAATCTTATTAATTGGTTTTTACCTTTATATATTTGTTATATGTTTTTATTTATCTTTCTTTGGGTCATCAGTGATTTTATACAGATTTATTTTCATCTTCAAGCACACAATTTTTTGGTTAAATCTGTCACATGTTTTCAGTTATAACATTAGAATGATCAGACTGTATTACTGGTCCATATATTTAAGGCACATTCTCCTTGTTACCCTCTGACTGCATCACTGTAGTCCCACCCCTGTGCAAAGCAAAGATGTCAATCAAATTTGAAGCTGACAAAATGAGCACCAAATAGGACTGCTGGGTTTTAAAAGTACAGCTGTCAGTGAACTGAGAGCCAGAGATATTTGCTTTCCTGTAAGCAATGTGTAGTTTTAATGTGTTATAATTTTTAATGATTTATTTATTTATTTATTTAAGTTCTTTTAATATACCAATGCTCAAGACAAGTCTTATCGAACCGGTTTACAATGAACAAGGGGAGAACCAATTAACACAGCAGGCGTAAGTGATCTCGTTTGCAGTGAATTATCTTCTCAACAGCACCCAAAGACTATGTCAAGATACTTTCTAGATGCAATCTCATGACCCTTTGTAATTAAGGATGGTAAAGATAATTTAAATATCATCCAAAAAGGAAATATCTATGCAAATGTCATTCAAATAGGAATGCCACTCAAACAGAAAAGGTTTTGAGACGATGGCCGTCCTGTTGGAAGGAACTGATATGACAGAGAATTTTGAATGATTTTGCATGGAGAAAATAGATTTTCACCTATTGCAGCTCCTGATGAAGCAGTCCTTTCTGCGAAACATTGGCCATTTGTCGAGCTGAATTGAGAATTGTGAACATACATGCAAAAAAATGAGTTGAATTGAGAATTAAATACATTAAATATATTGAAGATATTGACCAGACATGCAAGAATATATGTAAAAGCTTTTTTCAAAGAAAATTAGATAAAAAATGAAAAATGAAAAAGACTGTGACCGCAGATGATTAGAAGACCAGGCGGCTCCCGGTTTGAATGCAAAGGGAGTACGCTGTCAGGCTTGATGATGCGGCTATATATTTGAACTTGAAAAATCTTTAAAAATCTAATATCTAAGGATTTTAGGTGAGTGGCATTCCTATCTGAATGACATTTGCATAGATATTTCCTTTTTGGATGATATTTTTCAGTAAGTGGAAATTAAGACAATTTAAAAAAATTATCTATGAACACATTCTTTCTAGTTCTGAACAATAAGTACAATTTTATTTGAGAGTATTACTTTATCACCATTTCTTTATTTTCAGATAAAGTAGAAATATTTTTCCTTATCTTTCACAGTTATTCAGATATAAACTCTAAGTGCTACCAACAGAAGGAAAGTGTCCACCTGCCTGGGGACACCATCACAACTATATGAATGCAGGCAATGTTGTAATAGGATTAGCCTGAGCTTGACCAGCTTAGCCTAAGTATGTTTAGAAGGAAGGCCTCAGAACCCTTTTACTGATGCTAGATCACTTAACTATTGCACCTAGCGGAATTTATGAACATCAGGGTAAAAAGTGTGGGAAAAGGAGAAGTAGCAACCAGCTGTACAGCTTGTGGGCGGGCTGTTACAACCACAAGACAGCAAATTGTTTTTACTTTTGGGTAAGTTTTTGTTACGACCATGGCTGCTATGCAGCCGCCTCACCACCAGAGGTCCCCCACAAGCATGCTCTCCTGGCTGGCTCAGTCCTCCCTTTCTGTCTACTCCATATCCCAGACTTCCCTTTATAACCCTGCCTAGCAGTTCCTTGGTGCTTCGGCATCGAGCTCGTCTGGGCTTCCTGCTCTAGCCTCTTCCGCCTTCTGTGTGTGGCCTACGGGTCCTCTGCCTGCTGTTTTTGGCCGACGGGCCTCTGCTGTTGTCTGTGTCCTATGCGCTTTCTGCCTACTGTGTGTGTGTGGCCTACGGGCCTTCAGTCTGCTGTGTGTAGCCTTAGGGCCTTTAGCCTTGCATTACTGTGTGTGTGTGGTATTCGGGCTGTCTGCCTTCTCTTGCTGTGTGTGTATGGCCTTCGGGCCGTCTGGCTTCCCTTGCTGTGTGTGTATGGCCTTCGAGCCTTCTGCCCTGCCTTGCTGTGTGTGTGTGTGGCCTTCGGGCCTTTGCCTTGTTCTGCTGCCTTCGGGCTTTGTGTTTCATGTTCACTGTTAGTGTTTGTCTGTTCAGTTCTTTGTCAGTCTTGTTTCCCCAGTTCAGTCACTTATACCTCCAGCCATTATCACTCTTACCTGCACGCTTCCTGAATTCATCCTTACCAGCACCCAGTTCCAGTTTTCTGTACACCTTTACCTGCATTCACTCTCACACATACCTCCATGCAGTTCCAGTATTCAAGTTCACCCTTACCTACATGCATCTGGTATCAGATATCTCCAGCCAGTGTTAGATTTATCTGCCTATTCCACCTTCCCACTTACCTATAGGGTCCACCCATTCCTGCCTGCACCAGCCAGCATCTATTCTAGACTCTTCTGCAGTCCTGCCTCTCTCCACCCTGAGACACCCCTGTTAGTGGTGTTCACGACTCCTGACCTGAGCCCATTCGTAACAGTTAAGAGGTTGCTAGTGCCTATGACTAAAACATGCAGAAAGGAATGTAACTTTCAAACATGCGTGATCGCACCAATAAGAGCTCGCACATGGGCGTGCAAGCCTATATATGCGCACAAATGTCGGCTTTATAAAATAGCGTTCCTGCATGCCCAAAACACATGCGCAAGCATAAACTGCTTTTCATACATGCTGGGCTTTTAAAATTCACCTTAAAGAGTATAAATGACCAAAGAAATGTGTATAGAAATGGAATTTTAACCTAGGCTACCGGAGGTGTCAGGAGCCATGCGCACTGGCTGCAGCGATTTTTAACATACGTGCACATATGTGCATATGTTATAAAAGTGGCTGTATGCGAGTACATGTGCACTCAATTTTATATAGATAAAATGGAGGGATATGATAGAGGTCTTTAAGATCATGTGAGGTCTTGAACGAGTAGATGTGAATCGGTTATTTACACTTTCGAATAATAGAAGGACTAGGGGGCATTCCATGAAGTTAGCAAGTAGTACATTTAAGACTAATCGGAGAAAATTCTTTTTTACTCAATGCACAATAAAGCTCTGGAATTTGTTGTCAGAGGATGTGGTTAGTGCAGTTAGTGTGGCTGGGTTCAAAAAAGGTTTGGATAAGTTCTTGGAGGAGAAGTCCATTAACGGCTATTAATGAAATTTACTTAGGGAATAGCCACTGCTATTAATTGCATCAGTGGCATGGGATCTTCTTAGTGTTTGGGTAATTGCCAGGTTCTTGTGCCCTGGTTTCCTCTGTTGGAAACAGGATGCTGGGCTTGATGGACCCTTGGTCTGACCCACCATGGCAATTTCGTATGTTCTTATGTGAACAAGATTCTGCTTTTTGACACATCTGTTGTTCTTTGAACATTAATTGAGGGGTCCTTCTCGTGATGAAGCCATCAGCAGGTAAAACAGGGATCTTCGTCGAGGAAGATATGGGCTCTGTCAGTATAATCCTCTTGACCCCGTTTATGTGATACTTCTCCAAATTTTCAAAGGCATTGTGGATTTCCCAGCAAAGAGAATACTAAATTGATCGAAGGACTTGGAGATTTAATATAGCCTGGACTTTGTACTTTAAGACACTTTGCACATTTGGTTGGTTTTATCAGTCACGTTTGGATGTATGTTGGTTATTGGATTATGTGTATGTTATGTAAAGTTTTTTTATTCATTAAAAATGTTTGAATAAATACAGTATGTACAGAAAAGTGATTTAAAATTGGCACAATATATTTTAGAATTTTAAGTTTTGCATACATGAATGCTTGTTAGTAGGAAAAGATGCACTAAAGTGAAAAGAAGAGCAGGGCAGAGGCTGACTGGGAGAGCGGCCATTAAGCCCTGTCCCGGGGAAGCGTATGTTACAATCCTGCTGTCAGAGCCCATCCCGCGAGCAGGCCTTCCACCTACCGCTGTGCCGGCCGCAGGACTTCAGGCGGCCTAGGCCACCCCGGCCCGTGTTGCCGCCTTCCCTCCACCTCTGCAGCTTAGTGCCACCGCCGGGACTCTGCTCCTTCGTGGCTTGCAAGCCGTTGCAAACTTCCTCCCATGCGGCCTGAAGCCACCACTGCTGACTCCGCCTTTGCGGCAGGAAAGATGTCGCTGGGATCCCTCCAAGTGGCAGGAAGCTTCTGCCACCGCTGCCTCCACTTATGCGGCCTGAGCGCCACCGCCAGGATCTCCCTTGCGGCATGGAGCAGCCGTCGTCATCCTATCTGTGGCCCTGCTGTAGCTGCCGACTACCTCCATCCTCCGGGTTCCTCTAGGTGTGGGCACGCACCCCTTCAATCAATTTAAAGGGCCAGCAGCGGGAAAAGCCCACGGCCCAACCAGATGATGTCACCTGTCCTCGCCATACTCCAGCCCTATAAAAGGGCTCAGCTTCATTTCCTCAGGGCCTTCTAATCAGGTTCCATGGTCGTCCATGTTCCTCTTCTCCGGTCAAGGTCTTCCGTGGACTGCTCCTGTCCAGATGGATCCGTGTTCCATGTTCTTGATGTTCCTGGTCTCCTTCGTCTGATGTTCCTAGTCTTGTCCCTTGTCAGAGCTCCTTCTTCGCCTGTTCCTTGTCCTGAAGTCCTGAGGTTCCTCGTTCAGTAGTCCTGATGTTCCATGTCCAGAAGCCCTGATGTTCCTGGTCCAGAAGTTCCTGATGTTCCATGTTCAGTGTTCCAGTCATCTCCGATGTTCAGTGTTCTAGTCCTGGTCCTTATGTCCTCACCTTTGGCTCTTCATCCTGCTTCCAGGTTCCTTGCTTATCTACCTTTCCTGGCGTGCCACTGTCGTGGTCCGTGACCAGCCCATGGGGGGCTCTGTAGGGTGCTTCGTGGCACAAGGCCTACCTTCATGTCTGTAGCGCAAGCCTCCGGAAGGCCCCTATTTTTAAAGCAAAGTTCCGAGTCTGAATCCTGTCCCGGTCTTCGGAGTACTTTGTGCCTGCTTCCGTCCATGCCCAAGACTCTGCCAGAACATGCTCCGCTTCAGTGTGGTCCACGACCAGCCACAAGCGGCTGTGTAGGGTGTACCTCGGTGCAGGCCTCTCCTGAATCTTCAACCTGTTTCCAGTCTCAAGTTCTACTGCTTCTCCTGGAGTCTGCTTTGCTTCCGGCGTGGTCCGCGACCAACCATGGGTGGCTGTGTAGGTAATTTCCTTCATGTGTGCATGTTTTAAAATGTGCGCACTTAAACACATAGAAATGACGACAGAAAAGGACCAAATGGTCCATCTAGTCTGCCCAGCAAGCCTATGACAGTATCTGTCACGCCGTGCTTATCAATTTCCCAAACTGTAAAAGTCAGGGCCCTCGTTGGTTAGTGTCTGAATCCAATTCCCTGTTATGTTGAGGCAGAGAGAAAATGTTGAAGTTGCGTCAAAAGAATCAGGCTTATTGGTTAAGGGTAGTAACCAGCAAGTTACCCCCATGCTTGTTTGTTTCCCCAGACTGTAAAGGTCGGGACCCTTGTTGGTTGCTGTCTGAATTCCATTCCCCTTTTCTCCTGTAGTTGAAGCAGAGAGCAATGATGGAGTTGCATTAACAGTATGAAGGCTTATTGGTTAAGGGTAGTAACTGCCGCACCAGCAAGTTGCCGTGTAAAGCCAACAAGTTCTAAAACAAAATACGCGAATAATGTTTCCTTGTGTAACTGCTTAAAATTAGGAGCACATATAAGCGCATGAGGCATATTTTATAAAATATGCAAGCTCTTACGTGGGCAGTTTAAAATTACGCACGTGTGCTCGCATCACAATACGCAAGTATATGGGCGTACATGCTCGTTTTACAGTTATTGCCCCATTAAGTTAGGCCTTATGTCTGCATCTGCAAAATTGTTAGGTCCATTGTTTCAAAATGTTTGTTCTTAGGTAGTTTTTAAGTTCATTTTTAGCATCCTGACTTTAATGTCATTAATGCATTTGTCTGGCTTAGAAAAATGTTCCCTTACAAGAGTGTCACCTTGCTTTTCTCTGTGATGTATTATCTGGTGTCCATGAAAGTTTATTCTTGTTTTTAACTTCTTTTAACCCATAACACCAATAACTTTCTCACCCCTCTGCGAACATATTATCTCTCCCTCCCCCATCCTTCTATCAAAATCGTCTATCTTAATGCGAATTAACAGATATAGTGGATGAGTAGCTGATTGTTATTTGCTGTTTTGACTATCAATTGTAAATAGGAAGAAATGTGCCTCATCACTGTAGGTTAATTCCTTAGTAGACCAGTAGATGCCACTATTACTTCATATAAGCACAAGTGAATACATGTTCTTCCTTTAGTTCTTCATCTCTAATACTGCTTCTACAGCTAAGTAACATTTTGTGTAAATTGTTCACTATTTATTTTACCAGTAAGTGCTGTAGTGATTCTTACACCACTTGAGATGACAAAAACCTCATATTGCTATGTTTGATGCATGCCAGCTCTTCATTTTCCTGTGAGATGAGATTTAAAAAAGAAATAGAACAACTTTTAAACTAGACCATAGGAGAACACCAACAGATGCTCAGAAGTGCATGATTTAGAGGGAGGTATCTTTCAAGGATACTTGCAAAGAAGGAAAGTTAAAATATCCCAGTATAGAGGATGTTGTTAAGGCTAAAGTAGCCCAGATGGATGTTGATAAAGAGTGCATAGATGTGCATGACTCTACATTGCCCACATCAAAAGAACATAGGAATTAAGAACACAAGAAACAAGGGAAGTCTTGCCTAACAAATCTGCTTCATTTTTTTGAAGGGGTTAATAAACATGTGGATAAAGGTGAACCTGTAGATGTAGTGTATTTGGATTTTCAGAAGGCATTTGACAAAGTCCCTCATGAGAGGCTTCTATGAAAGCTAAAAAGTCATGGGATAGGAGGCGATGTCCTTTCGTGGATTACAAACTGGTTAAAAGACAGGAAACAGAGTAGGATTAAATGGTCAATTTTCTCAGTGGAAAAGGGTAAACAGTGGAGTGCCTCAGGGATCTATACTTGGACCGGTGCTTTTCAATATATATTTAAATAATCTGGAAAGGAATACGACGAGTGAGGTTATCAAATTTGCAGATGATACAAAATTATTCAGAGTAGTTAAATCACAAGCGGATTTTGATACATTACAGGAGGACTTTACTGGAAGATTGGGCATCCAAATGGCAGATGAAATTTAATGTGGACAAGTGCAAGGTGTTGCATATAGGGAAAAATAACCCTTGCTGTAGTTACACGATGTTAGGTTCCATATTAGGAGCTACCACCCAGGAAAAAGATCTAGGCATCATAGTGAATAATACTTAAAATTGTCGGCTCAGTGTGCTGCAGCAGTCAAAAAAGCAAACAGAATGTTAGGAATTATTAGGAAGGGAATGGTGTTGTGGAGCGCTAGGAGAGCGATCCCACTCCTGGGAGATGTGTGTCCTTGGGCCAAGGCTCAACCCCAGAGGAACTCTGAAGAGGTGCTGCGGGAGGCGTAGCATGCCCGAGCATGGCTGGACGGGAGCAAGGCTGGAGTGATGACTGGAAGACAGGCCCTCCTCCGGACCTGCACGCTTCGGAAGACCCAACAACGCAATGTTGGTCTTGTGAACAGTCCTCCGACTGTTCCCAGCCCTTTCGGACCTGCCGCAGGGTACGGCACGAAGTGGCAGGCTGGATGGAAGCCAGGGCAGCGAAGACTGGAACATGGATGCAGACGAGACTCAGAAACGAGGTAGACTCAGGCACAGACGTGAACTCAGGAACAAGGTACTGGAAGTGCAGATGTAGACTCAGGAACGAGGTACTGGAAGTAGAGACGTGGACTCAGGAACGAGGTACTGGAAGCACAGACGTGGACTCGGGAATGAGGTACTGGAATCATAGACGTGGACTCAGGCACTGATGTGCTCAGGAACGAGGTATAATGCATACAGGAGACTCAAGGGCGAGGTACGAGACTGGCAACATGAAGCGCCCTACTCAGCCTGCCCGTGGGGCTGGTCGTGAACCACGACATGGGTTGCCGCAGGATACCAGGCTTTCAGAAGGTTCAGGAACAAGGTAAGGACTTCTCGGAGACTCAGAAACAAGGTACATGGCTTGCATCACGAAGCGCCCTACTCAGCCCGCCTGTGGGGCTGGTCACGGACCACGACATGGCTTGCCGCGAGGTACCAGGACATTTTGAAGACACAGGAACGAGGTACATGGCTTGCATCATCATGAAGCGCCCTACTCAGCCCGCCCGTGGGGCTGGTCACGGACCACGACATGGCTTGCCGCGAGGTACCAGGACATTAACCGACTCAGGAACAAGGTACTAGATTTCAGGAGATTCAAGAACAAGGTACTTAGCTTTCAGGCGAATTCAGGAACAAGGTACAAGGCTGCAACATCTGGACTGGAACACGGACACCGGATTGGAAGACAGACCTTAGGGCAGGAACATGAACAGGCAAACATTAGGGCTGGTATGGCAGGCAGACATCAGGACTGGACAAGGAGCTCCGACAGAGAACAAGGAACACAGGACCTTGCAGAAGTGCTGGAACATGGACAACTCCTGGAGCGAAGGATCTCAGGAGTGACCAACAGATTGCGAAGGCCTGTGTCCGGCGTTCATGTCCTTGTGATGGGCCCGTGCCAAGTTCCCGAGTTTCTTTGCCAAAGGAATTTTTTTTTTTAAAGGAAAAAACTTCAGTCCCAGTTTTTTCGCTGTGTTTAACGACCTGCTGGAGGCGCCAGCTTATTTGAACTTTTGTTTTCCCACACCATTAGTGGCCTAGCACCTGTTTTCACCAAGTGCCTTCTTGAGACTTTTGCTTAGCCTGGGTACACTTGCTGTATGACCTGCAGGAGGCGCCTGCACCCAGGTTCACCACCATCTTCCATGTTGCAGCATCTGGTTCCTGTGTTGCACGACTATCTTGTCCAGGATTTTTATTTTTTTTCCCTCCGAGAATGCTTGTTCACCAGCAAGAGGTACCTGCTCAGAAGAGCTTACTCTGCTGAAATTCCTGCGCATCTCGCTCACTGAGTTTACCATCTTACAAGTGATGCCTACTACATGCCAGCTTGAGGTACACCTCTCCAGACGACCTGCAGGAGGCGCCTGCACCCCATCTGTGGTCATCTGTCCAATGGGGCCTGGAGTGTCAGTCATCTCTTCCAGCTGAACCAGCAGATGTCTTCGCTCTTCCCACTCAGCCTCTACAGTACTTCTGTTACCACATGCTTGTCTCACTCACCACCCCGAGCGCGAGTCCAGCAGCCTCTTCGGGGATCCGCTGCAAGCTTCGCCATCCAAGCAAAGCTACTGGTCCAAATGTGCCTTTCCAAGTAACCTACTGCCAGCTTGCTCTCAAGCCATCCTGAAGATGTCCATCTCTACCACCAGCCTAGGACCACTCTAGTGTGAGAGTCAGTTAACCAATCAACACCAAGATTCTGCCCAGTCTTAGGGTTCGCTCCTAGATGGGAGTTACTGAACTTTTGTGCCTTTGATCCTCTGCACTACTCTACCCAGATCCTCACGACCGGTTACTCGAGCTGCCAGTTTTACCAACCTGAACATCAGCAGTATGTCTTCACTAAGGAGTCTATTACCAATCAAAGAACCTCTGCTTCCTTGTTCTGCCAAAAGTAATTCCAGCCATGGCCGCCAGCAGAGACTAGCAGCTCACCTGCATCTTGAACTTGGTTGGTTTCCAACACCGAGTGCCCCACCATCCTTCAAAGTCAACTTAAACCTGCTGTGGGACACCTTCCAGTCTCCAGTGCTACCAAAGTCTACTCCTTGATGCATTCAAGCGGCTAGCAAGTCTGCCAAGTCATCCGGTCATCAAAGTTCCTAGAACCATCAACTCAACGGCTAATCTCCACCTTGTTACTCCATCCTGCACTACTGCTTCAGTCTTAAGTCTTAGGACCTCCATTCAAGTCGAGTCTTGGAAGGAGTCTTGCCTCTGCCACTTGATCCTTGAACCAAGATGCCATCTTGTGGTTCAGCATCCTGCCTGACCTACACCTTCAGCATTCCATGTTCTATGTTTGTCTTGCCTGGACCTTGACCACTTCTGCCTTGTCTTCTGCTCTACTTTCTTCTCGCTACAGCTACTCTCCAAGAAGTTCCAGCCTTGACCTTGGATCCTTGATTGCCCCTGACGGTATTGGGAATACCGCCTTCTTCTCAAGCTGTTGACAAGAGGCTTGAGGGGGGGCTTTGAGGAGGGGGTACTGTTGCGATCCTGCCCGCGAGGAGCGCTCCTCGCGGGCAGGCTCTTACCTTCGCGGCCAGTCGGACCGCTGACGCTGCTGCTTCCCCTGAATCAGCTGGGGCCGTCCCTGCAGCTGTTTCCATGCTGCTGGGAGCTCCTCCATGCAGCCAGGACGGCTGCTGCTGCTCCAGCTCTCCCCCGACGTCCTGCCTCACTGCCGGGGTCTTCAGCCGGCAGGGAGACTGTCCCTGCCGGTGCCTGCTTCAACCCGGGTCCTCTCCCGGCAGGGAGCCGTCCCTGCCGGTGCCTGCAGCCTCTCACAGCTCCCTGCAGCCAGCCTTACCTCTCTCTGCTTCTTCCTGCTTCAGTCCTTGCGGCTAGGAGCTGCTCCAGCGATCTGCCTTCACCCAGCTCCAGCCCAGGGCTGCTCCACTGCCTCTCTGCTCCTCTTCAAGGGCCAGCCAGGTGTGGCCCCCTGCTGACCCCTCCTTGGGCGTTGTCCTCATCAGCCCTACTAAAGGGCTCAGCGTCCAGTCTATCTTTGCCTTCGCAAGGAGTTGGTCACTCCTGGGATCCTTCGCTCCAGGAGTCGTCCCTGTTCCAGCACTTCTGCAAGGTCCTGTGTTCCTTGTTCTCTGTCGGAGCTCCTTGTCCAGTCCTGATGTCTGCCTGCTGTTCCAGTCCTGATGTCTGCCTGCTATACCAGCCCTGATGTTTGCCTGTTCATGACATCAAAAATCATTAGAATACAAAGCAGGGACCGACAGCAGACGTGGAGGGGACCAGTTCTCCATCAGGTCCACAGGATATCGGCAGCACAAAGAAGTTGATTAAGGCGCTGGCCTCAACCAGGTCCGACAGTGAAGACAGCGGGGGAAATCAACAAAAATTAACAAAAAATAAAAGTATAGGGTAATATTTTTGCAAAACAGGTACACATAATGTACAACAAATGGGTCAAGTTAACGACAAAACAAAAATTGGAGGTTATAAAGCAGCACACGGTATTTAGGAGAAGGGTGTAGAGAGAAAAGATGATCGCCCGAAATTGGACACACCGGAGGTAGCCTCGATTTGGATGAGATTGGGAGGTGTGTGCCCGTGGTAGGTATAAAAAGAGTTAGAATAAATAGGACGCCAAGACAAGCACGGAAGGCGTCGCTCACTCGATATACGGCACAACAAGAAGTAAATAATTCTTTAGTGAAGGTGGGAATATAACTTAGTAGAAAGCAGTTTAAAGAAATTATGTTTTTTAATAATACATAAGTAACTACTTTTGTTAAAGGTGATACCGACACTGTGAACCTGGTATTAGACACAGTGCCAAATTCTCCCGCAGTCCCTGAAGCAGGCACATAGTGCCGAAACATGGCCAATGTCGGACGGGCAGCTCCGTACCCATGAACAGCAACAGAGGCGGCGACCTTGATAAGTATAAAATAAAAGTTCAAGTGGGTCGGACAAGCAGCCAGGGAGAAGGGATTTTAAGAGAAAAGGAAAAGAAAAAAGATAGTAAAATTAAAAAACAAAAAAGTGAATGTTTCCAGAAATAATAAAAGAATAATAGACGGGGGTGAACAAAAAGGATAATTGCAAATCAGTTATCCTTACACAAAACCCCCGTACAAATACCACCGGACAAGGTTTTCCCTTGTAATAGTGAAAAGTTGGAGTATTAATTGCATCAGTAGCATGGGATCTTCTTAGTGTTTGGGTAATTGCCAGGTTCTTGTGGCCTGGTTTTGGCCTCTGTTGGAAACAGGATGCTGGGCTTGATGGACCCTTGGTCTGACCCAGCATGGCAATTTCTTATGTTCTTATGTTCTTATGAACCATAGAGAAGATCAACAAACTGCTTCAGAGTATCTGAACAAGTGTCTTTGCCAAACAGTGTTCAGCTACTGCTTTTACTACAACCCTTCTCATTGTCCCAGAATGCCACCCCCCTCCGCCAAGACATTTTAGTATCAAAAGAGAGAGGTCAAACGCTTCAAAGCAGAGAACATCTGATCAGAATGGCGACAAATCACTCACCTCACAAGAAATTAGAATCACAGGTTAAAGATATATCAAAAACTAACCAGCAGATTTCAAAAGAATTAACCCCTGAAAAGGGAATTCATTTTTATCAAGGCATACAGTTGGATGTGACCAGGGTTCTATCTAATTTATTTGTAGGCTGTGTACACAAAAATGTTCTCACGTGCAACGCAGAGTACAAACTTGTGCACAGTGCTCTTTGAAATACCATTCTATTTTCCTTTTTTTTGTGCATGCTCTGTTTTTTCCTGTGTGCATTTGTTTCATGACCTGTGTGCGTGTGCACATGCACCCAGCTTTCAAGGAACATTGGATGCGAGGTATCTTTTAGAAACGTTTCCAGGATTGGAACCATTCTAGTGTTGTCTGCCAGACTGTTCTCAGGGAAAGATGCTATATTTGCAGATGAAGATGGTGGATGGAAAGTGATTTCTGAAGTCCCTCATCTCATACAGGGGAGTGATATAGGATGTTATTTGTCTATATATGCCTTCACCAGCTGCTGCTGTTAACTTCTGACATGATGGAAAATCTTTTGGCTGTATAACTGCAACTCTCTCAGCACATTCAAGGCAAACTCTGAAGAATTGTGCCACTGCATAATCTCGCAGTGAAGACAATCAAACAAGTCTGACAACAGTGACAACATTGCTCTGAATGGGATTAGCACAGCCTATCATGATCCATGACCTGCTGTTGTCTTTCTTTCAGCCAGAGACAGGGTACATCAGCTGGATAACAGAGATTTATACCCAGTGAGATTTTATTAAAATAATTCTTCAGGAAGTCTGGACATTTTTTTGATAATTCTAAATGCTAATCACAAACATTTAAAATGAAAATACATTACCTGCTTCATAGCATTGCTTTATTATTTCAATTTGTGTTTTAAAATAAATAAAAGGCTTAGAAGTGCCCTTTTGAATTCATTCCCCTTATAGAGAAAATGCCATCTGTTTACTAGATGAGACTGAAGATGCAAGGCGGAGACAAAGAGCAGCACTGGAACAGCTAATCCAGGTCCCACCCTGACAGGCTGACCCAGTTCTGGTTTTGACCCATTACATCTAGGGTTTTGTAGTTCCAATTTCTCTAGGAAAGTCCTTAAATTCAACTGGGCAGAACAGGGTCAGCCTGCCAGGGTTGGCCTGAGCCAGGTGGCAACCTTAGTCACAGAGTAAGAAAGTGGGAAAACAGAATAGGACTGGAAGAGGAAGGAGACAGACTGAAATCAGGAAAGGAAAGGGGGAAAGACAGGAGGGGATATGGGGAGCAAATACTGTAAACACTGGAGAAAATACCTGAGAGACTGGAAATGACGGAAGGGGGATTTGGTTTCCCAGGCAGTGCTAAGCACGGTATGTATCAGTGCCTCAGTGGCAGGGAGAGTGGGGAGCTGCAGTTTCTGGGTAATGTTTCTTCTTTTCAATGGCAGTACCTTCTATTTTGGCAAAACACGTTACCATTTTTCCACCGGAGCATGGGTCAGTACTGTATCTGAGGTACTATAAAGACCGGTGTATGGGTTGTGTGGTGGCTGCGTTTTGCCTGTGGTTTTATTGCATGTAGCTAGCACATTCTTAAGAATGTTGCTTGTGTGTTCTAAGTATGTTTAAGGCTGGGGGGTGCAGTTTGCCCTGACACCATTAATATGGTGGTGGGGCGGGCAGGCTCCCCCTTCCTGGTATGCGTGCTCGGCATGTTTTTGCTGCGGGAAGGTGCCCTGACAATAATCGGGGCAGCTTTATTTTTGAATTGCTTCGGGCATCGTGATTGGCAGTGCTGAGGCCCGTGAGAGAGGAGAAGGACCAGGGGGGGTTTGGGCACGTGTTTTCCGTAGAGGAAACCATTGCTTACCTTAGTCTTGCACAGGTGGACATCCTGGGCAGTGGTTTTTCTTTTCTCGTTTCAGCTGCATGGTGTTTTCTTTGCAGGCTGAGTCAACATGGTGAGGACCCGTGTGGGTAGAGCTCTCTGAGAGCAAGTGGAGGGGCTTTCAGCGTCATTGGGGAGCGATGGGAGCTATTCGTCGGAGGCAGGCATTGAATGTGAACCCGACAGGGAAGCGGCATTGGAGGAGTGCGAGGCAGCATCCTGTCCGTGGGAGGAGGTGGGGTTGAGTAGTGAATCTGTGGGGATTTTCCTGGGTGATAGTGATTGTCAGGAAGTAGGAGGACTTGTGGCTGGGGGAGGCAGGGAAGTGGAGGCAAATGCCGATGCGCCGAGCGGAGAGCGCAAAAGGGGGAGCAGGATGCCGCACATTGCATACGAGTGAGGTCGGGGAGGAGGAGAGCAGTCACGTAAGCTTCGGGGCCCGGCTGGGCGGTGTTGGAGGACCAGAGGGAGTACAGCGGCCTGCAGGGGGTGCATCTAGCAGGAGCAGCGTTCCTCAGCGTGCGGTTTCAGATGCGAGCAGAAGACAGAGTGTTCAGGCAAGAGAGCAGTGAGCGGTGGGACCATGGATGGTTGTTTATGTGCAGGACCTGGGAGAGGGAGGTGCAGGGGCAAAAGGCTCAAAGAAGGTAAATAAGGGAAAGAGTAAGGCTGCTAAGATGGATAAGCCTGGGGGGGGTCAGGTGTTTCGGCGGCTGTGCGGGGTTCGGGTGGGGATGGTGGGGTATTTCCAGAGACGGGGTCTTCTCCTTTGGGCAGGAGAGTTCTGGGAGTGGTATTTTCAGTGGATATAGGGGAGGGAGGTCCTGACGTGGCTTTTGCCATTGTATGGGATTTGTCAGCCAGTAGTGGAAATGATTTCAGAAATTTTCTGGATTGGAAGAGTGGGTGGGAGCATTTTCCTGGGAGGCCGGGGTCTTCGTTTGGGGCTTATGTTCCTGGGATGGCTGCAGGGCCATGCTGGGTGGGTAGGGGTGGGATGGGGCAGGGTTCTTTTTTTTGGATGGGATGGGTATGGTGGTGGCTGGGGCGGAGGGAAGAGGTAGATGGGGGTATGGGAGATGTTCAGAAGTGGGAGTCGAGGGTGAGGAATGCATTTCAATGTGGATGGGTAAGAAATCACGGGCGGGGCAGGATTATGTTCCAGTGGCTCCTTTGGGCAGGGGTGAGGCGTCACGGTTTCTGCGCAGTGTTGCGGGCCCTGAGTCTGTTGCTTCAGATCCTTTGGAGGAAGAACAACAACCGGGTACTTTGCAGCAGGAGGCACGGAGGCCCCAGGATTCAGATTCAGTTACAGTGGGAGCAGGGAGGCCCAGGGATTCGGAGCTGCAGCAGCAGGAAGCGTCAGAAGGAGGTGCACGCACAGAAGGTGTCAGGCCAGCAGCTGGAGAGAAGGGGAAAGGGGATTCTGAGACTACACAAGAGGGTAGGGGGAGTTGGAAGAGGGAGTGGAGTTCTTCATCATCTTCTTCCTCTTCATCATTCTCATCATTGGGCCGGAAGACCGGGAATCCGCAAGTGATGGACCCGGGCGGCACATGGGGAATCTGGCGTTCGCAGTGCTGAGGGAGTTGTGGGAAGGCTTTCCTACAGGCTTGAGGGGGAAGATTAAGAAGCAAAAGTAATTTGATATTTTTAAACTTTTGGAGGACAGATGGGCCGTTAAGAAGGGGAAAAGGAAGGTGGAGGGGCATTTATTGAAGAAGGTTTCTAGGAAAATTCTTAATTGGGTAAGGTGCTTTCTGCACCTGGCAAGCATGGTGGGTCATTTTCACCCTTCGCAGTAGGCTGCACTGCTGACATATGCGAAGGCTTTCAAGGATTATGAAGGGTAGGCACGGTTAAATTATAATGAGTGGTTCCGGGATGAAATGGAGAGGAACTGTTTTATGACATGGGGTACCCAAGACATTAATCTGTGGCTTACCCAGACGATGAACAAGGAGCTTGGGGGAGGGGCAAGGTAGGGAGCAGGGCTTTGCAGTCCTGGTTCCTTTCATGATTCTAGGGGAGTTGAGAAATTCAGGCTCGCTGCTAAGGTGTCAGCAGGTCCCCGTGACATGTGCTGGAATTTTAACAAGTCAGTGTGTCTTTTCCCAGATTGCAATTTTGGCACGCCTGCTCTGTATGCGGAGGGCAGCATTCAACCTCCAAGTGTGGTAAAAGACCCACAGCGGGGGTTGGTAGAGGTGCCAGGTCTTGAGAATTTATCGGGTTAGGCTCTGTCACCGGTTAGTCTTGCGACCATGTTGGGGTGTGTGATAAAATATTTACCTGGGGCTGGATCAGGGCTTCAAAGATGGAACGTTTTTTGTTTTTTAAAGAGAAAGTTCAGCTTTAGCTGTTTTGTTTTTTCCCTCCTTGCCATGGCTGCTGCACTTGTTGAGAGAGAGGAAACGAGAGAGGGACACGTTTGCTTCAGTACAATTTGAGATTTTTTTTTTATTTTTTTATTATGCCCTCTACCTGGGCTGGAGGCCTGCGTGAAGCAGGTTGTTCCGGAGGTTGAGCCTGAGAGTTTTTGTTTTGGTTTGTGTGTGCTGTGTTGGGTCCTGCCTCTGCTGCGCTGATATCGCCGAAGATGGGAGAAAGGTATGAGAGGATTAGCCGGCCGGCAGCGATGAGGTGGTTACAATCACTGTCACTGCTGAAAGCGTCCTTCTCCCGCGCCAAACTGCACCACTAATGATGGAGTCACCTGATCCTTTTCCCGATCTTTGAGCCTGCTGCTGCTGATGCCACTGACTTTAGTGAAATTGGGTAAGTCCCCGATTTTTAACCCCACTACTTTCCACTGTCGCGATTTTACTTAAAAAAAAAAAAAAAAAAAAAGGAATTAACAGTGGGGCTTTCTAAATGTCCCAAAGGGGGAATAAAATGACCAAGCCACTGTGAAAACGTCAGAAATAACGTCAGTGAGGTTTTCGTTGCTCGGGGGGGGGGGGGGGGGGGGGGCTTGAATTTTAACAAAAATATAAAAAAATTAGAGTTATTTTTGGAAAATGAAGGGGGTGGTCAGGAGAGGAGACCCTGAGCATCCGTAGGACCTCATTCATGGACCTCCGGGGTAAGTTTTATAGGGACTGATATACCATTTAGGGAGATTCAGTGATTGGTGAATCAAACTTCCTTAAAACTCCCTAAAATTCAGGACATTTTGATTTTTTACAGCAGGAGAGAATCTGAGGGAACTGGTCTAGTTGAAATTTGGAATGCAGAGTTTGGAAATTTTAAATGAAAATGATAAGTATTTGTTATTGGCTGTGGGGTTGCTTTTGGGACTGGGGGCAGCTTATGTACATCTTATGGGAACAGAATAATATGTTTAATATCATTAAAAATGGTTTTGAATGTTTGTAGCCGAAGTGAAGCTACAGAATTAAACCTATTAGTATTGTCAAGGTGCTTCTAAAAATAGTGGATCAGTCCAGGCATCCCAGAATAAGTAAAGGATACCATAGTGACCAAGGGAATTCCATACCCGTATCTAGGGAATACATGCGTTTAGCTTCCCTAGTAACCAGTAAGCCGGTCAGCGTAGCAGTACTAGATTGAGTCAAAGTACAAATAAGATTTTAAAAGTCAGACTACATTAAAAAAAAAGAAAATATCAGAAAATGTCCAAGGATATCCATTATAAATCTAAAGTAATAAAAATATAAATAAACATTTGCTGAGCCAATATCGTATAGTATAAAAAAAAAAAAAAAAATATCCAGTGACATTATCAGGCAAAGATTCAGAATAAAAAAGTTTATAAAAGAGACAGTTTAGAATTAAGAAAAGAACTGAGGCAGCAGCAGCAGAAGGGAGCAGATGCACAATCTCAGTGCTCTGTCTCTAAGGCCTTTAAAAGTGCAAAAATCACAAGGGGGAGGAAAAAGAACATTAGAATACACATAATTAGTATGAATGAATGTGTATGTGTGTGAATTTAAACCTAAAGTGCAAGCAAGGCAAGGTGAAAGCATGAACTAATTTAAAATAATAATAATGTCGTCCCGTGGTGTTAAAAGACAGCGTAGTAATCTAACGAGTGACTGAAACATTGAGATATTTGATAATAACTGGGAAAAGTCTTGGTATGATGGAAATTAGTAAATACCAAGAGAAACGAGTCACCGAGAGTCACTTTCTGTCCACTCTGCTATAAAACTCTCAAACTCTGCCAGAGAGAAAATATGTGCCAGTGAGCAGCACATACTGCCAGTGAGTGAACAGTTGTACCTTGCTTGAGCCTAAATGCCATCAAGGGTATTTACGCTTTATGAGAGAATAGAAAATACAGAGTGAATGAGGAAAAAAAAAAACAGATTTAGAAAATTCTCTGTTCTTTTTCCTAGAGATAGGGACTATCAATTATTATTGTATTTCTTAAAACTTAGCTAGATACAGTTTAACAACAAGCCGATGAAACAAACATATAGGGTACGTGTCAAATACATTAGTTTGTGGAAGATGGAGTGAAGGGAGATAGTTTTCCCTTTTTGAGTTCTTTAAGGCTATAGGTGGTAGGAAAAAGACAGAAACAGAAGGATAGAAGAAAATAAGAAGAATACAGAACAACACAAGTCAGTTAAGTGTGTGCACACCAACATACTTCTTAAAGTGTCAGTAACAAAGATAAGAAAATTGAGGAAAGAAGATAGTACACATATATATAAAAAACGACAGAAACAAAAAACAGAAAAGTATAGCAAAAGATATACTTACCTTTCAGTTCTGGAACACTAAGGCCTGGATTTTCCATTCTTGCAGAGAATGGAGAATCCCGGCGGTAACGCGGGGGTGGGGGGAGCTGTGAAAGCCGGCAGCGATCGCACCACCGCGGTGTTATCGCTGCCGGCTTTCGCACCCATTAGCACCACCGTGAGTTGTGCTCAGGCTTTTGTAGGAATCAGACCCATAATAGGTGGACATTTTGTAGTTCACCTGGACGGATTTCCTATGACACGTTATCAATTCACACATGTTCTCAGGTTGATTAGAGTCAAGCTGGTTGAAATCCAGAATTCTATAAAACTTATTGCTTTTGCATTGGGACAGCAACTAGCACGGCAGAAATGAGTTTGTCTGGTGAAAAGATACAGCACATTGGGCGCTAGAAGTCTGAGGTGTTCACTTCTTATGTTTGAACGGGCACAAAATGAAAGTGCCAGCTGGGGGAGAGTGGGGTTAGGGTATTTTATTAACATGTTTTTGTGCTGTTTCTTACAGACCTCTGGGGGGGGGGGGGGGGGGGTTCCCATTGAGATAGGGTGTGCCTGAGTCATGGGCCACTCTTTCATGCATTGAGCATGTTAGAAGGCGTTGACAAGGCCATATGGTAAGAACTTGGGACTGGCGATGGTTCAGGATTCGAACCAGTAAATGCAAGTTGATGTGGGGGGAGCACATATAGCTGTGGGCGGGGCTGCTATGTGAGGCACTGCCATTCAGCATGGTTGCTATTTGGGCTGCAGGGTTCTCTCCTGCTGGGACGAGGCAGGGTGAGGACCTGTACGCGGCAGTGGGCTGTTGAAGAAGTTGACAAGGCTGGGGGGGGGGGGGGAGGAAACTTCCCAGTCTGTTAAGAAATAAACTGCAGCCTTTATAAACCCAATGTTGTGTGCAGAGATTTTGTTGAGGGAAAGAGGGGGAGTATGCCATGAGAGTCCTGCCTTACCCATGTTAGTTTAAGGCTGGGAGGCACAGTCCACCTTGCCGCCATTAACATGGTGGCGAGGTAGGCAGGCTCCCCCTTCCTGGTGTGCGTGCTTGGCATGTGTTTATCACATCAGACATCATGATTGACGGTGCTGAGGGGCTACGAGAGAAGGGTAGGAGAAAGGATTTTGGGGGTGCATTTTTTCCCTAGAGAAAATCGTTGCTTACCTCAGTTGCATGCAGATAGGCATCCCGGGCAGCATTTTTTCTGCCACCCTCCCTCCCTATTGTTTTGCTTTGCATTTTGAATGTTGTTGATTATGATAATGTCACATGGGTGGCAGAAAACCTGAGCCTAAGTTTGGGGATTGAACTAAGGCAAGATGACCTGAGTGTTGATGGGGAGGGGGCTGCTACATGAGGAGCTGCTGTTTAGCATGGTTGCTGTTCGGGCTGTGGGTTCTCTCCTGCTGGAAAGTGGTGAGGTGAAGACCAGTACGTGGGAGATGCTGCTGGAGAAGTTGGCAATGCTGGGGCAGGGGATCTTCGCAGACTGCCGCTGGGCAGTGGTCACAAGTTGCATATTGATGGGTTATGGAAATGAAAAGGGGGAGGGGGGGATATGTGTTACTGTTTATTGTTAGGTTAGGTTGGGTTATAGTTGTTAAGAAATACATTGTGGCCTTTGTAAACCCAATGCTGTGTGCAGAGTTTTTGTTGGGGAGAGAGGGGGAGAATGCCACGGAGTCCCGCCTTACCCATTTAATTGCTTCAATCGTTACATATTTTTGAGTATAGGGAACTTTTAGCCCTACTGCAGAGTAAATGGCTTTCCTAAAGTGTAAACCCATGAAAGTGTAGAGTTTGTGTTCTGCCAATATTATTATTATTATTATTTATTTTATTAAGTGCCATTCCAGTCAACAGCATCATAACGGATAACGATAAATCATTATAACAGCTAACAAATGTATTTATTTATTTGTATTTGATTTTTATATTTTGCTTTTCAGACACTTCAAAGCGGATTACGTTCAGATACTATCGGTAAATGATTATAACAAAAAATGCAATGATATAAAAAATTACAACTAAACAATAAGGGCCTGATTTTAAAAAGCATTTACACATTTAAATTTGGGTTTTACATCTTTAAATGCACTTTATCTGTGTGAGTGTTTTTTGAAAATTGCTACTATATATGCCATTGAATTGTCCGTAGGATTTATCCACATAAGTGCACTTTACAATCTTCTGATATAAAGATATCACTTACAACATGGATATTATATTTACATGCATTATAGAAGAATCCTACCCATGAAAATACAAACATTACACCAGGCCCTAAAATACCAATACATTTCCTATTAAGAAAATAGAACAAGGTAGACTGCTATAGATCTGTACACAGGAGCGATACAGTTGCAGAATATCTCACCTACTTCACACACCAGAACACAGACAGACCCTCACCAAATACAGAATAAATTGATCATAAAGTACAAATGGAAACATGCAAACAAAAACTGAACTGGAAATCACAAAAAGCCTGACTTTGTATGCAGTGCAATAATGGAAAAATATAAACCATCATTCCTCATACAACAATAACATCAAGAAATATAAAATATTAGTCATAACAGTAAAACTATACTAATAAAAATAAATATTTCAAGTCAGCTGATGAATAGAATACCATTCTATAAATTCATATAAAACATTTTAGAATGTTGCCAAAGCCACTAAAATATTAAAAAAAAACATCAGACACATCAAAAAACATCCAATAACTGAAACTAACAAAGATTTCAAAAATTCCATACTCGGGAACTTTTAATTTTCAGTCATTCTGACATTGCCCTGGAGGAGTGGGGGAAAGGGGCTACACACAAACTTTGATTCACATACACACACTTTCTAACACAGATATATTCATTCTCTCACACACACACACACTCTTGCTCACACATGCACACACACACACTCATACACAGGCTCTCTTGTTCCCCTCCTCTCCATCCTCTTTCTCAATCACCCCACTTTCTCTTTCATCCACTTCACACACTCAGCCCCTTTTGCTTCCCTTCCCTTCCATTCTTTCTCACTCACTCACCCCCTTTCCTGCCATGCCATTCCCCTCTCACTCACCTCCCATCTCTTCCCATCCCTCACACACCATCTACTGGGTCTCTTCTTGTACCTGCCTGTGGGGTTCCCATTATAATTCTGCACTGATCCGAGGTTTCTCTTTCTGCTCGTGGGCCTGGGCTCCCTGCAACTAAAATCATAATTTTGCATCGCTGCCGCCTGCTTCCTCTAGACGGATGTCATAATTTTGCCCCTCTCCTGCTGCTGTCTACTTGCTGCCCGAGGGACTTGGGATCCCCACAGGCAGGGCCCAATTTCACACCGCCACCATCACCTTCTTCCTTTCCGCAGATGTTTGTATCTGCATTAAGGGTGAGGTGACCACCACAGAGGTGTTTTGAAGGGAGTGGAGCACTTTTTTGCTGCCTGAGAATTTTGCTGCCTGAAGCGGCCCCTCCCTCTGCCTAATGATAGACCTGCCCCTGATTCTGGAAAACAATATGCTCTTATTCTTCTTGATATCTCAGCTGCTTTCAGTTACCATTGATCACCCTAGTCTCATTCTGTGTTTAGTCTCTTTGGGTTTCTCTGGTACCGTTACATCCTGGTTCTTCTTCTGTTTGACAGCTGATCTTTGGCACAGACACCTCTTCTTGGTTCTCCCTCTAGTCCAGTGTACCCTAGGGCTTAGCACTCTCAGCGGCATTATTCAATATCTACGTCACCCCCTTATGCTGCCTATTTGCAAGTTACTCTACAAATTGTATGCAGATGACATACAATTGTTTTTTTCCGTTGAAATCATCATGGGTCCTCACTGAACAACTCATCTCTCTCTGTCTCTCCTCAATGCATAACAGGCTTCACCAAAGCAAACTATCTTTAAACATCAATAAAACCAAACTAATTATTCTTTCCCATGTCTCACTTTCCAGCCTCCCTGATACATTTTCTTTCAATGGCCATTTCATTCCAATTGCAAATACAGTACACAACTTAAGAATCCTTATTGAACCTTCGCTATCCACACACATAAAGGCTGTAACTAAATCCTCTTTATACAAGCTTCATTTAATTATTATTTATTTATTTATTTATTTATTTATTTATTTAAAGTCTCTTCTATACCGATAGCCGTTCGCACATCGCATCGGTTTACAAAAAACAAGAACTTTTGGGCGGAGCCCTTACATATAACCGATAGAAATACAATTAACAGGGAGAGTAGATAATACTGAAAGGCAACGCAAATTAATAAATTAATAAATAGATAGATAAAGAACTATGAGCATGAGTAACAATGTACAATAATCAGTGGTCATAAAGCATAAGGCATAAATCGGTGCCATCTCAAGCCATTATTGAACCTCCCCCCCCCCCCCCCCCCCCCCCCCCAGGTTTTAGCTTAGTCCTTCAATCAATCGTGTTTTCAAGTATGTATTACTGCAATTCATTTCTTATTGGTCTCCCAGCATATGTTATACATCCACTACAAATAATTCTGAATTCTGCAGCTCGGCTACTTATCAACACTCCCATCTGTGGACACATTACACCTATATTGTTGTTTTTACACTGGCTTCCGATTGCCTTCTGTATACAATACAAGCTCACCACCATCATTCATACATGCCGATGCAATATGTATGTGGGAAAAATGAGCGCTCATAATTGAGCACCCGCTTTCCTAACGGGCACCCATCCACCTATCCCATGCATGCGATGCAGTAGGCAAATGAGCCGCTGGGTTAAAAAGGAGGCACTAGGGGAACCTGTGCGTCTCTAGTGCCTCCTCAGCATTGGGCGCCCAGGAGAAATGGCTCTGTTTGGGTTACGAAAATGGACACTCAATTTTATGAGCATCCGTTTTCCTAACCTGTTGGGTTAGGAAAATTGAGTATCCATTTTCCTAACCTGACAACTGTCAAGACTTTTTTTTTCACATTGCTGCTTTCTGAGGTTACAATATTAAGTCAGAGGTACCACAGAAAAGCAGTATTTTCTAGAGATGAGCTTTGTTTTTCTGACTCGGGTCGGGTTTTGGTTCGGGCGCTTCGTGGGAAAACTCGTTTCCCCACGGATCGTTTTTCACCAAAAACGAAACTGGAACCCGAACCCGAAACCAGAAAAACGAATAAAACAAACAAACCACGAATCGGGAAAAACCCCATGAATTGGAAAAAAAAAAACCACACCAACCCTTCACATTTACTTTCTTATAACACCCCCCCCCCCACCATCCCGATCCCTCCCCAAGACTTACTAAAAGTCCCTGGTGGTCCAGCGGGGTCCTGCGAGCGATCTCTCCCTCCATGCCGTCGGGCTGTCGGGCCTGCTATGACTCAAAATGGCGCCGATAGCCTTGCCCTTACGATGTCCCAGGGGCTACCGGTGCCATTGAAACAAATTGAAGCCCCCATGAAACAAATGGGAAAAAATGAAACAAATTTTTATCTTCTGCACATCCTATTAGGCATCTACAGATTCACAACTTTACTGTCTCACACACACATATAAAAGCAGACTTCCTCTCTGAAACTGACATACATATTTTCTCTCTTTCTTCCCTCTCCCCCTCTGTGGGTGGCTCCAGCACTCTCCCTTCTTTCCCTAAGCCTGACTCCAGCATGTTCCACCCTTTCCTCCTTCCTGATGACAGCACTCTCTCCCAGCTAGGCAAAGGCACACAAAGCAAGTTCAAAAATATCATTTAAAAGAGAACAGCTCTCAGATTACTTATCCAGCTCCTGTCCTCTCAGGCAGGGTATAGGAACAGGAGGGGATTTGGTGGGCTGAGGCTGGAACAGACTGAATGGCAATAGAAGAACCACTTTGCTCCCTAATCCCGTCCCTCTCTTCCTGTTGCTCCCTGTTTGTTGTGTCCGTCGGTTCCCGACGCCCTCTCTCCACCCTCCTTACCTCTTTGGCGCCTCCCTCTTCATCCGCAGGAAGATTGGCTGCTGCGGTGTCTTTCTGCCGAGGCCCTCCAGCATCCCCAGACCAGCTAGATGCTGTAACCCGCCATGTTTCCTGGAGGCCTAGGGGTGCGCGCGTGGCGTGGCCCTGACTGAAGTACTGGCGATGGCGCGAACCTCGGGGGCATCCCCCGAAGATGATGTCACCCGTGACGGATATATAAGGTCTTAGAATTTGCTAACAGATCGAGTTAGCAAGGAATGACTACGGACTCGCTTTGATTTTCCAAGCTACTCTGCCTCCTTGGACTTACTAGGGGTACCCACTCCTCGGGGGCCTCGCTCTCTCCTTTGTTTTTCAGGTGACAGTCTGGAACCAGTACTCGCTCCTCGAGGGCCCTCGTTCCCAGACTTACTCGGTACTCTCTTCTGCCTGGAAGTCATCACTGCCAACTACATCAGTGAGTTACCATCGCTCTCTCAGAACTTTCCCTGGAACCAGGAACTCGCTCCTCAAGGGCCTATACATTCCATCTCCTGGGCTTCTATGAGACATTGTGTGAGTGTTACCATCTGGTTCAGTACATGAACGCTGCATACCCTGCCAACCCACTATATTTCAGTTTCTCTACAGCTCAGCCTCCAGGGATCGCTGTTCCAGTATCTGAAGGAATACAGCCCAACAGGGCATTCCAGCTCTCTACTGCTACCTCTGGTGGTTCAATATACTGTCTAATAAAGAACTAGTGTGTGTCTATCTCCTAACTCTGAGCCTGACCAGTGGTCCCTCTCGGGATCTTCCCCCGGGGGCGTGGTCATCTGCCACCGGTCCAAGGATCCACCCACAACTCTCCTAAATAATAACATTGATGCAATATGGCAGTTCATATGTGAAATATTGCTAGAACTAGGGGACACTCCAAGGAACAAACCACTAGCAGATTTAAAACAAAGAGAGGGATATCAAGTAAGAAAAGGGAAGTGATTATCCCCTTGTACAGGTCCTTGGTGAGGCCTCACCTGGAGTACTGTGTTCAGTTCTAGAGACCGTATCTCCGAAGAGAAAGAGACAAGATGGAGGCGGTCCAGAGAAGGGCGACCAAAAGGGTGAATGGTCTTCATCGAATGACTTATGAGGAGAGATTGAAGAATCTAAATATGTACACCCTGGAGGAAAGGAGGAGCAGAGGTGACATGATACAGACCTTCAGATACTTGAAAGGTTTTAATGATCCAAAGACAACGACAAACCTTTTCCGTTGGAAAAAAATCAGCAGAACCAGGGGTCACGATTTGAAGCTCCAGGGAGGAAGACTCAGAACCAATGTCAGGAAGTATTTCTTCATGGAGAGGGTGGTGGATGCCTGGAATGCCCTTCCGGAAGAATTGGTGAAGACCAGATCTGTGAAGGGGCGTGGGATAAACACTGTGGATCCATAAAGTCTAGAGGACGTGAATGAAGAGTGGGTGGCTCGCAGGAATGACGGCTACTGCCTGGAGATAATACCCTTATTCAATAAACATACACACGGTTAATGCGACTCCAACATTGCTCTAAGCTTCAACAGCAAGAGGAAACGTGGAAAAAGATTTGCATTCACAAAAAAAGCGGGGAGTAGCTTGCTTGTTACGGCGGTTTCTACCCCAAACCAAATAAGCCTGGTACTTCACTTTCAATGCATATCCAGCATAGCTCTCTGCTTCAACGGCAGGGGAGAAAGTCTCATAGTTAACTTTCAATGCATATCCAGCATAACTCTCTGCTTCTACGGCTGGGGAGAAAGGCTGATACTTCCCACATATCTAGCATAGCTCTCTGCTTCAACGGCAGGGGAGAAAGTCAGATACTTCACTTTCAATGCATATCCAGCATAACTCTCTGGTTCAACGGCAGGGAGAATGAAGAAAAATGGATCTATATACAGACAACAACCAACAAGGTCTGAATTATTTAGTCTGGGTAAACAAATAAGCATGGGTATAGCTTGCTTATTGCGGCGATTACTACCCCTAACTAATTAAGCTAGATATTTCACTTAGAGGCAGTTCCAACACTGCTCTCTACATTAATGGCGGGGGTGGAAGGGAAATAGAATCAAAAGGTTACTAAGAGCCAAGAGTAACAGTTAAGTGTGAGAAAAAAAAAGTGCAAAACTTGCTGGGTAGACTGGATGGACCGTTTGGTCTTCTTCTGCCTTCATTTCTATGTTTCTATGTAAGACAGAGAATTTCTTCAGACAATGCACAATGAAGCAATTTATTGTTGGAGGATGTGGTCAAAGTTAATAGCATGGCAGGAGTTTCAAAAAGGTTTGAACAAGTTTATAGAGCACAGTTTCATTAACATTTATTACTAGGCAGCATAGGGATTGTCCCTTCTCCATTTGGGAATGATCATCAGTGAAGTGAGAAACTTTAGATGCTTGAGATCGGTGTTTGATTACAGAGATTGATATCGGAGATAGGAACTCTGAACTCTTGATCACGATGCTGACATCATCAGTGATGTCAGTAGGACCTGGCTTGCTCAATGCAATTGCGTCAGGGATTTTCTCAAGTCCCCTGATATGTTCCCATGCCTTCACATTTATAGCGGCAACTTTCCCACAGCTGCCATGCCATTTCCCAGTGTCCCCACAGCAGGACTTTCATTTTTATTCATTGCTGTTTGCCCTATTATTGCTGCAAGGCTGGCAGTGGCATCCAGCTCAGCTGCTCGATCCAGCCCTGCCCCTGTAGCTGCCTCTTAATGCCACAGCGAGCTTCTGCCCTGCTCCCGTGGCTCTGCACCAACATGGCACACAGCTGCCCTCAGCAGCATCATGCTGCTTTACCTCTGGGCCAGGCCTACATCATTGGAGGACTGTGGGAGGACACCTACCACTTCCCCACAGTGGGCCCAGTCCTGGGCCCCAGCACAGCCATCTCATAATTGACTTCAGCAGCAACATCAGGCCCCATTCAGAGCACCAATTCTCAGGCCCTCCTGTTCAGCCAATCCAGGGACCAGATCCCAGGTATATATTTTATTTTATTTGTTATACCCTATTCACATTCTATTTGCATTCATACTTTATTATGTATGGCATTACTTATGTTCTTAACAATGCTTATGTAGGTAATTAAGCTATCATTATCTGAAGATATATTCATTTGTTATGGACACACTCTCTCTGATGAAAAGGACATGTGTTTGAATAATGAAATATCTCCATTTCATTTAGTTCTGTAAAATCTGTTTGTATGCAACCATTCTGAGTGTCAACACAGCACACAATTTGCATTTTTTTATTCTCCTCATTCGTGTGTTTTCTGCACACTGATCCACTTTATTTTTTGCTGAAAAATACTGGCCAAAACACTAAGTTCTGAGGTACCCTATAGATCACTTTATTTTCCCCAGAGTGGGCTCCATGAATCCCTACTCTCTGATGCTCAACCAGCTTTTTGTCCAGTTGAAAATATTTTGTCCTACTCCATCACTGGCTAGTTTGCTTACTAGTATAATTCTATATGGATCTGTATCAAAGGCCTTACTGATATCAAAATAGGTAATATTTACTGTTCCTTCTTGATCCTCAACTCTAATCAACTCAGCAAAGAACTCAATCGTGAAACCATTTAGCTTAATATCCCCCAATGTATTTATTTCAAGGCACTGCACTATTCCATTCTTCCGCAATGTTTCTATTACTTTGCTTTCCAGGAAAAGTTAAAGTAACAAGCTTTTAGTTTCTTAGTCCTCCTTGTTCCCACCCTTAAGGGTAATTTTTCTTAAATTGTATATGTGTGAAAGAAGCCCTTTCAGCCCCTTTCCCATAACTTAGACACTTGGCCTACATGAAGGATATAGGGAAAAAGCCTCAAACTTGTTTTAAGCATGGGCATTTACTTTTGAGTTTCATGGCCTTACTCAGAAGTGACATCAACAGCTGGACCCTGATCAATGACCTCCTTTCAACCCTATACCAGATGTGCATGATGTCATCTGGAAGAGAGGGGGAGCATTTCTTCAGAAAGGGATATGAGGAGATCTTGGAATAAGACTGATAATGAATCCAGTTGCAGGAGTTGCGTTTTCAAAAAATGTATACCTCAGTTAGATGCTTCTGCTGAAATGCAAAGAATACATCTGGATCTATTTTTTAATTCAAAAATCACATTTTCATATTTCTTGATCACTTCATATATCCTTAAGCATGAGTTCTATACACTGCTAACTTTGGCAAAACCAAGTGCTATTTTGGAGTGTGACAGAGTCAACACTTTCTTCCACATGACTTTCAGGGAAGTAATTCAGATCTGGTAAACAGTAGAATCAAGCTTCTGCTAGGGGAAGTAAGCACACAGGAAGGAATAGAGTAGGCAAAGTCATCCAGCTGCACCCTTTAAGGTGAATTGTACAAGCCCAGCGTGCGCATCAATTAGGAGACGCATGCACAAATCAGGCTTATACATGCCCACTTTATTTTCAAAGTCCGAGATGCGTGTGCATCTCGGGCAGTGCGCACATTTCATTCGGTTTCAAAAAGGGGATGTGGTCTGAATGGAGCGTGGGCATTTCGAGGCAGGGCCAAGAGATGTGCGCGTAAATACTTGTGCATCTGGGCATGCACCCAGGTCCGGTGCCGCTCATCTTTATTTCTGCTATGGAGGAGGTGTAAGTAAAAAAAAAAAAATCTGCCATCCCTGACAGGTTTAAAGGATCTGGGGTAATTGGGGGCAAGCAGGCTATTAAATCAGGGGTATTTGGAGAATCTAACTCCTAACTGGTCAAAATGGTGGACAAACTGGTGAAACTGGCAATGGTGTGGACGCACACCCATTTTAAAATAACCTGACAATTGCGGTAGAAATTGGGATTTATATGGCTAGGCGCATGCCCACTTAAAATTGGACACACGTGTGCATGTCCAGTGTATTTGATAACATGCGTGTATATGTGCGCTCATATTATAAAATCACCGCATCCCTAGGCGTGTGCCAACACACATGCACCAATGTGTGCCCCACATTTGTTTGAAAGTTACCGTCTTTTTGTTTATAGACCACTCTCTGTGGCTCAAAGGAGCATGACAGAGTCAGAACATGGAAAAACTCCTGCAGATGTGCTGCTCAAGCCAAGAAAAGCAAACTTTACCTAGAGAAAGCAGGGATTTTCCCCATGAAGAATTGTAATCACCTTTTTTGGTTAAAGTGGCTGGGCTGTCTCACTTTGGCAGCATGAAGCTCTGCAGAAACTTTTGTTTGGATGGACATTTTTCTGTGCCATTGTTTGCAGGAAATTTTTAAAAAATACCCATTTAAATAAAATAATTTGAATGATTACTGAGACTTTGTACAGAGCACATAGAGCATAGGCATGTACAGAGGCAAAATTTTAATGTTGGTTCTTCTATTCATTCCATAGGTAACTTAGTTTGGTTTATAATATGTATAAAAAACATAATTTATTCGTTCCATTCATTTTTCATTTTCCATTGAAACAATGGAGGAAGCAATCCCATTGATTTCATTGTAAAAAAAAAAAGAAAAAAACCAGAATCCTCCTGAGGCCTACAACTGATGCCTAGGCATGGTGCCGAGCCCTGACACAAGGCTGGGTTCTGTCGCTGAGGCCTAGGCCTGATGCCAGAGCTTGGCCCAAGGATAGGTGGCTGTCAGTGAGGCCTAGACCAGCCCAAGGCCTACATCCGACGGTCATAACACTTTGCACATGTCCACATTAAATTTCATCTGCCATTTGGTTGCCCAATCTTCCAGTCTTACAAGACTCTCCTGCAATTTATCACAATCCACTTGGGATTTAACTACTCTGCATAATTTTGTATCATCCGCAAATTTAAGCACCTCACGCATCATGCCCCTTTCCAGATCATTTATAAATATATTAAAAAGCACAGGTCCTAGTACAAATCCCTGAGGCACTCCACTGTTTACCTTTTTCCACTGTGAAAACAAACCATTTAATCCTACTCTCTGTTTCCTGTCTTTTAACTACTTTGCAATCCACAAAAGGATATCGCCTCCTCTCCCATGACATTTTAGTTTTCTTAGAAGCCTCTAATGAGGGACTTTGTCAAACGCTTTCTGAAAATCCAAATACATCACATCTACAGGGTTCACCTTTGTCCGCATGTTTATTTACCCTTTCATAAAAATATAGATTTATGAGGCAAGACTTCCCTTGGATAAATCCATACTGGCTGTGTCCCATTAAACCATGTCTATCTAAATGTTCTGTGGTTTCATTCTTTATATCAGTTTCCATGATTTTTCCCAGCACTGAAGTCAAGCTCACCGGTCTATAGTTTCCCAGATCTCCAGTGGAGCCATTTTTAAATATTGGGGTTACATTGGCCACCCTCCAGTCTTCATGTACAATGGACAATTTTAATGATAGGTTAAAAAGTTTTACTAATAGGTCTGAAACTTCATTTTTGCATTCTTTCAGAACCCTGTAGTATATACCATCTAGTCCTTTTCTTTCTTTCATCACCAGCAGCCTCCCGGGCCTCATTCTCTTCCTGTCACTGGTAGGACAGGGTCCACCAGAGGCATCCTGGGCCACCTCCCCTCTTCGGCTTCTGCTCTGCTGAGTGTGCACACCTGGCAGTGCCAGGCCTGTTTACAGGGGGCCCTGCAACAGGGCCTCTCTTCTTCGGTCACCGAGCAACACCAAGTGGGTGGGCCTGAGTTCAAAGTTGGTAGGTCATGGTCCACCCAGGCCCACCCATGGCTGTGCTACTATTCTTGATGTGTTGCTCTCTTCTTACCTTTTCTGATTTTAATCATCAGTGTCACTGTTGCTGCTGCCACTCCCAGTCACTCTTGGTACCTTAGGGTGCTTCCTCCTCTGCTATGGCTGTCATTAAGGATCTTTCCAAATCTATTTCTCCTATGCTACTTGCCAACTCTTGGTCTTGCCCTGGCAATCCGATTCTTTACACACTTGTGGCATCATTTATGGAACCTCAGGCCCTTCATGCCACTTTGGTACTGCTTTGCTCCTCAAAGTCTTGGACATTCTTCCTCCTGCCTATTCTCATGAACATCTTGGGGACTTGCTACCACTCTTCTTGCTGCATTGCTATGCTTCTACCATTTCTGATTTTAATTACCAGCTTGACTGCTGCTCCAAGCCACTCTTGGTACCTTAGGATCTTCCTCTTCTGCTCCAGCTGTCTGAGGTTCTTTCAAAAACCCCTTCCCCTTTGCTTCTTGCCAACTTTTGGTCTTGCCCTGGAAATACAATGCTTTATACAGGCCTTTCCTAGATATCTTTAATAGTTTCATGCCTTCAGATTTTGTCTTCAAATTCCCTTTCCTTACATTTCTTATGACTATTGGTTTCATCCACTATTTAGCCTTCAACACAATGGATTATACCATAGCAGAAAGAAGAGGCAGCAAAAGTGCAGTATCCAAAACCAGGACCACTTCCTTCCATTATAATATCTTAGGTAATGGAGGCAGTATTTACAAAAACTGATTCAGAAGAAAAATCATGTCCTGGATTTTCTGAATTACACAATATTAAAGCATTTGGCTGAAGAGCATTTAGTGCCTCTAGTCAGCAGCATCCTAGCCTCCTGACAGGAGGTAGAAGAGGCAGATGATACTAACAAATCTGAGAATCAGATCATACACGTTAAAGGAGACCAACCCCAAGCCTGAACAGCCAGCTACTTTACCTAATAATTCCATACGTAAACATCAAGCCTTCTCCAGAGATATTCTCTGGCTTCTCCATGCTTAAGGCTTTGTACCAATTTCATTGGTGCCCTTTGCCCCTCATTTGGGGTTTTTGGGTGTTCTTGCCACTCTGGGTATTTGCTTTCTACCTCTTATGATGCTTTGGGCTCTTCATGCAGCTCTTTATGTTGCTTTGACTCTCTATCACTGCCTTTAACCCTCTATTCCTGACTCTTTTGGTACTTTGTTCCCCCTTCATGATGCCTTGAGCTGTTCATATCCCACTTGGTACAGCTTTTCCCCTCTCTTGCAGCCTTGGGAAGGGGGTTCATGACACTGTTATTGGTGCCTTTTGCCCCACTTTTGTAGGCTTGGGGTATTCCGATCACTCTTAATGCTGTTTTGCTCTTCTGACGGTGCCTTGGAGAAATACCTCTGCTGCTAGTACCATTTTGCCCCATTGTGGGTTCTTGGGCTCTTCATGCCACTTTTGGTGCGAAGGTGATATAGTCTTGAAGCACTTATGTGCCTTCACCCTTCTGATGATTGCTCTCTAGTTTTATCAGAATTAACTAGAAAACCCCAATTTTGGAGTCCAAAATAGGTTGCATTGCTACCTTTTTTGACTATAATAGGAAATGAAAGCAGGTGCTGAAGCTGCTTCCTTAGCTCAGCTCAAGTAGTTTTCCTGATGTGACTTAGGATGATACATAGATACATAGAAATGAAGGCAGAAAAAGACCAAACAGCCTATCTAGTCTGCCCAGCAAGCTCCCACACTTATTTTCCCATACTTATCTATTTCACCGACCACCAAGTTCAGGGCTCTTGTTGGTAACTGTTTGATTCGAATTTCCTGCCACCCCCTGCCATTGATGCAGAGAGTAATGTTGGAGTTACATCAAAGGTGAATCGTAACACTTAATGGTTAAGGGTAGTAACCACCGTATCATGCAAGTTACCCCGATGCTTGTTTACCCCGACTGCACAGATCAATGCTTTGTTGGATGTTGTCTGAATGTAAATCCTCTTTTACACATTTCCCCCTGAGAATGCTCAGCTTTCTTTCCAGGGGTGAACTATGTCTCCTGCTGCATGGAAGCCTTGCTATTATGGTTGGAATATATTGTTGTAAAAAGCACATATTTAATTTCTCCTTTTCATTGATTGGGAGTGAGATGTGGGCCTGCCCGTCATGCCTCCCACCATGACGGTGTCATCACTGAACAACACGCTGCCTTTCAAAAAGGCCCTGCTGCCTGTTGAGAAGTGAGGTGACTATGAGCTGAACCGAGATTTGCACTTTACTTGCACTTTGTTTAAAGGATTTCTCCTTTCTGTTGGTTGGGAGTGAGATGTGCTTACGAGGCTGCTAGCCCTGCCTCCCACCATGACAGCATTATCCCTGAGTGACGCGCTGCCTTTCAAAAAAGACCCGGATGTCAGTGGGCCTGCTGGTGGTGAGCCACTGGCAAAGGGCACTCTCCCTTTCCTGGCCCCTTTGCTGATTTCGATATCCAACTTTTATAAATTCTTGAGGATATTTAGGGGCCAGCCCACCTCTAACTAAGGCGGGGAGGCCACAACCAGCGACATGCTCAGCCTCTGGAGCAAGGGAGGGGCAGAAACTGGGGTTTGAGCCGGCAAACAGAAGTTAAAGGTGAGCTGGTGCGCCCCCTTAGCCTCTTCTTTCTATGGTTTCTGGCAAGTAAGGTCTTCCTTCCTAAGCACCCATTCTTTGTTGCCTGGCGATATCTGACCGTTCCCTGAGGGCCTTGCTCCAGGGGACCATGCAGTGAAGAACATGACTGTTTTAGATTCTGCAGCAATCCCCTGTTTGCTCAAGAACATTTTCCCTCTAGAAGGGTTTCGGTTCCTTTAATGGAACAGAGCTATGGCGGGGTAGCATGCATTCCGCCCACCCCCTGCAGCAGCTCCTGGCTCCCTACTGTTATGGTTTTGAGGTGTTTGGTGGATTCTTAGGTGCTGCAGTGATGGCCACTCCCACGGGGAGGAGCCCCACGGGGAACTGCAGTACCAGGCTAGACTCAGGTGCACAAACACAGAGAGAGATTTCATTGTACAGCTTGTAGATTTCACCAGAAGTGGCAGTAGTGAGTAGATTCCTGCAACAGCAGTCGTGGGTCCTCGGCTGAGGAGACCCGTCCCACAATGGTGATATAGGGAGCTCCGATGCAGATTTCCAATGAGGAGCTGTAGGTGAGACAGACTGGTAGATGTTAGATTACTCACACTCTTGAAGCTGTAATGCTGGAATTCCCAGCAGGTAGAAGTATTGGTAGCAGGCACCAAGGTAGAAAACTCAGACCCTCGAGGAGCGAGTACCTGGATATTGGATAGGCACCTGGAAAGAAGCATAGGGCCCCCGAGAAGCGGGTACCCAAGTTAGTAGAACTTCGGAGGGTAGAGAGAGCTTCTAGCAGCAGCAAGAAGCGGCAGAGCAGCTTAGACCGGACGAGTCCAATCCTTGCTAACTCAAAGTCAGTCAGCAAATGGGCAGGCTAAATACCCGGATGTTGTGATGTCACTCGAGGGGAACGCCCCCGAGGTTAACGCCAACGTTGGAATAAAGACGTGGGTAGCGCGTGCACCCTAGAAGGCCCTCAAGTGAATCATGGCGGAATGCCTTGCCATAGCTGTTCCGGGGATGCCAGGGAGTGTGGCAAGCAGACGCGGCGGTCGCCATTTTCCCGAGGCTGGTGGAGAAAGCGAATATTGAGGTGAGGCATGTGGGACGAAGCCGTCTGAGTCCGACGGATGCAACACCTACTGTCTTTCCCTTCTGGGGATATCATGGCCTCAAATGGGCCACTTGCCTACATGATCTTGACCTCTTTCTGACTTCTGGTTCGCATCTTAATTGCAGCCCACAGCTGACCTGACTGCAGGATATAGTGTGAGAGCAGTGCTGGCTTGAAGGGCAGCCGTAGCTTTGCCGAGTGCGTTTGGGTCTCGTGGCCACAAGCTCCTACTGCGTCAATTCCCTGGACTCATACAGGTTGGGCAATTGTGTGTGTGTGTGGGGGGCTTTTTGGCCGTATGGTGTTCGGGGGTGGGTTTTGCACCCCTTCCTTTTGGAGGATGTGATTTCCCGGTGCGCGGGCCCTATACATCCTGCCCCCCACCCTCCTTCAGTGGAGCGGCATTGGTCTGGCCTATGCGGGAGCTGGGGGCACTATTCCCCTGCGGTCGTAGGCCTTGTGTGCGGAGGGGATGGGAGTTCGGGCAACGAGCAGGCCCGCTGGCAGTGTGGGGTGTGGTGCTCCTTCCGTTTTACCAAGACTATGCTCCAACAAACATGGTTTTGTGGGAGGTAGGAGCAGGCCAACATTTCCACCCACTCCCAACAAGGTTGGGCCTACCTTCGGGCCTGCGGCCTGGGAGCGCACATTTGCAGATCTGTTTTGTGCCATCAGAGAACAAGATCAGGTGAGGGGCAGGCTCTTAATGTTTCTGCCAGGCATCGTTGCAGTTCTACAAATAAAAAAACAAGGATGGTGATGGATGGCTTTCCAGTCTGCCATTCTTTGTTTTGAGCTGCCCCTGCTACTGCGGTGCATGGAGGAAACTGCATCGTCTTTATTCCTCCCATGGGAAGGCTGCATTCCCCCCTCCCCTCGTCACTAGTCAGGTTGCTTCTTTGCCACCTTTCCCATGCTGGGAAGAGACTTTCCTTCCCTCTCCTACCCTGCTGAGTGTGCATGTGGCCTGGGATCATGGGAATGGCCTATTCAGTGCTGCGGCTTTTTCATCAGGCACTGATGAGATGGGGAATTGCTTCTCCTATGCTGGCAGTGTGTGCATGTTTGGGGCCAAGACTGGTAGACTTCCATGGTAGCTGGTATGGTCACCTGCCCGTCAGAAGAGCGAGGTCCCATTTGGCAGCTATCAGTTGCAACTTCGGGCTGTGGTGCTCGTTAGTGATGCCAGAAGGAGGTCCAGGCCTGCGTCCTGTTTGGGGGGAGCTTGTGCATTTCAGTTGGGGTGATTATGGGCTATGGCACCTTTCTGGGTAGTGTAGCATCCCTCCCCACTGCCAGAATGGTGAGAAGAGGGACTGCAATAGAAAATGAGACACCCCATAGACTGGCGAAAACAAGCCACGGAAAGGATGGATGTGGTTTCCAGTGGGGTGTGTACCCAGATCAGGCACATAGCCTTATGGTGTCCTTGCTCAGGCAACATTACAATGAGAAGAATTTCATGCAACAATTGCACTGGAGGGTGAGGAGGATGAGGAGTTCAGGAGGGTGAGGCTTGTGGCCTCATTTCTCTGCTTAGGCATGGGGGTGTGTTGTTCGTCCCAATGCACATCTGAAGTGGGTAACGCAGGGTAGTGGCTGCTACTCCTTGCACGTTACCTCATGTGTCCCTTTTTTGACACCAATTTGTTCACTAGTACAGTCTCTTTGCCAGTGCTTGGGCTTTAACATGCATGCGGTGGACGATGGTTCCAGTGCTGGCTTGCTAGCCATGTGACATTTCCTTGGTGGTGGTTAAAAGTGCCAGTCTGCCCAGCAAGCTCCCTGTGATAGTGGCCCCCGGGCCTCATGTTGGGGGTAGTAGTATTTACACTCAAGGCCAACTACCTTCCCTCCCATCTTGCCTTGATATTCAGCAATATGATGCGAGTGGCTCCCCAGGAGATGAGCACATGAACTTGGAGTGCAGTAACTAATGGGCCAGGCTGCTGTCCCCTCTGAGCTGCCGCCCTGTGCAAATGTACAGCTTACACGGGGGATAACTTTAAAACATGAGAGTGTACGCCCATATACGCAGTTATTAGCACTTTCTAAGACTTCTCTCAAACATTATCCAGATAAGTGGCAAACATCTGCTATGTGCATGTGTTTGTGCTTCTAATTTTAATCATTTACAAGAGGAAATGTAATTCACGTATTTTTCTTAGCACTTGGCTTTTTACGTGTGTAAATTATCAAATTTAATAGCGTGCACATGAAGGAATTTATCAGTTTACCAATTAGTCCACCAGTTTGCCCAGACTCTCTCTAGGTCAACAAGACCCCCTTAGTTCTTCAGCCTGCACTCCTCCCAGTTTATCCTGATGCCTCACCCTATACAGAATTATATTCTGATTTATACCTGATAATTAGCAGGTATAAATATGCACAGGTAACAGCTGTATGCACATTGGGGGTCATTTTCAAAGGAGTTACGCATGTAAATGTGACATACTATCGTAGCAATTTTCAAAAGCTATTTACTCGAGTAAAGTGCACTTACTTGAGTAAATCCTATGGACAATTCAATGGCATATATTGTAGCAATTTTGAAAAGCCCACTTACTTGAGTAAAGTGTATTTACTCGAGCAAAAACCAGTTTTGCTCGAGTAAATGCTTTTTAAAATCTACCCCATTGTGTTTGCAGGTTTTAAAAAAGCACCTTTATATGCATAAATGTTGACCCTGCTCTGGAACGTCCCTGGCCCGCCCCTTTTTTATGCGAGCAAAAATATTTGCACACCATTACTTGCGCATGTATGTTTGAGGTTTATAAAAGAGCAATTACATGAATATGCGTTACTCACGCGCATGTGCTCATTTTTAACGCACACAGCTCTTTTAAAATTCACCTCAATGGGACCCACCAGTCCTATGCACATCCAGACACTTATTAATTCTACATGCTTATTTAACTTTTCAATAGCCAGATTACGGTTATTTCATTATACAGTGTAAATCTGATAATCATCTGCTTACATCAGACATTTTAGCCCAACTGATCAAAATTAAAGCACCAAGGAGCCGAACTTAAATATTAAACGAGAGAGAAGATAATACTGACATTTAGGGCACTCCATGATCTAATTTCCAGGGACCAAATCCTGTTGGACCTGTTGTATAAAGTGAACCATTCTAGCATTATACCCTCGTCACCCAGACTACGTAAATGATAGAAGAAAATACTGTAGTCCACAGTGATGATTTCATAAGAAGAAACTCTTAAAGGTAGCCTAATGAATATAGCCTGCTGTCCTGAAAGTAAGGGAACATCCAGGTGTTGTTGACTGCCGGAATGCTCATAAAAATCTGTGGGGCAGTCATTGATAGCTCAGCCTAAAATATCTGGATCACTGGTAAAAAGTGCTAAAATGGAAGGAGCAAATATAAATGTATTCTCCCAGGCAGCAATAAAGTTTTATTAGCAGTGGCTATAAAGAGACTAGACAGAATCAAAGGAACAGAGCTTCATTTCAGAAAGGTCATTAGGGAGTTTAGTTGGCCAGCCTGATCAACTCATCATTGGCGAGGCAGGAAAGAGCATGTCAGAGGGAGAAAGAGATAGGGAACAATTCAAAGAAGATCTCCTTCAAATGAAAACTCAGAATGTAACACATTTTAATGATACTCCCAGCACTTCTGTGTCACTGCTCTATGCCAGCGTTACACACTATAAGGGAAGTTTGTCTGTCCTCAGAATACTTTGAATAGTACCTTCATGTAGATATAACTTTTATTATCCTGCCTCTGTGTAGCTTTCTAGTAACAGTATTTGAAAAAAACTGGAGTTTTTGTAGATTGTGATAACTTGTGAAGGGCCAGCAAAATAATTTTTGTCATACATGAATTTTTGAGGCCTGTAGAATCCCAGAAAGTCATGTACCGCAACATCTTATTGGTTGGACCTTTAAAAGACATTTCCCTACCTCTGTTCTCCAGTCACAAATTTGCTGTCCCTTAGCTCTATTTTTCTGAGCACCTTACAAATTAGTCCCACCCTTAGAGTCCTCTGCAGCATTCTGCACACCTCAGACGCTGGAAGCTTCTCTTCTGTTCTTGTTATGTCCTTTCTCTCAGGCAGGGGGAGCATACACAGCATTGTGCAAGGTGTACAAAACATTGGTATAAGGATGCAGTGATGAATGCTTGAAACAAGTTTTACAGGTACAGTTGGTAAAGTTGTTCCCTGCCTCAAAGGGTTTTGAATCTAAGTAACTGAGTAAAACAGTAAAATAGTAAATGAGCACAAATAAAGACTAAAATTGACATTGACAGCCAGCTCTCTTTCAAACCCTTCATTAAATCTATCCTTACTGACTGCTACTTCAAACTTCAAACTATCAAAACACTCCGGCCCCTCTTATTCTTCACTGACTTTCGCACAGTACTACAGTCTATTATCTTTTCCAAAATAGACTACTGTAATGCACTCTTCCTTGGTCTCCCTGCTACACATACTAAGCCATTACAACTCCTACAGAACGCCTCAGCACGTATCCTCACCAATTCCAGGAAACGTGACCACATTACTCCTACCCTCATCGATCTCCACTGGCTCCCAATACAGTCTCGCATCCTGTTCAAAGTTCTCTCCCTCATTCATAAAAGCATCACCAATGAAAATACTGACTGGATCAACCCCCCACTGCTTACTCACACATCCACTAGACCTACTCGTACTGCCCTCCAAGGGACACTCCGTACCCCCTCTATCAAATCCACTAAACTTATTTCCACAATGAACAGAGCCTTTTCCCTGGCTGGCCCCACCCTGTGGAACTCTATGCCCCCAGACTTGCGCACTGAAACATCTACACCCAAATTAAAAAAAAACCTAAAAACCTGGCTATTCTTACAGGCCTACCCCTCCCTCAACAATCATCCTCCTGATGACCCCCTAAGCTGTGTATAATGCATTCCCTGTATCACCCTTTACAATGTGCTTCTGCTGACTTTTTCTCTCAATTACCTTCTCCCCTATGACCTCCTGATTTGATTACAATGCTTTCCATGTACTACCGTCACTATGTGCTCTTGTTAATTTTCCCTCATCTGCTCCCAATTGAGGAACCGTCGTTCCCTGTAGATAGTTACCCAGTTACTGTTTGTTGATGTTTATCTCTTGTATGCAAAGTTTACTGTTCTATGTAATGGCAGTGCCAAAAGTTCTGTATAATGACACTGTCAAAAAGTTTTAGTTCTCTGTAAACCGATACGATGTGCAAACGGCTATCGGTATATAAAAACCTATAAATAAATAAATAAAATGAAAATTGATATGGCTGTCGCTGCGCGACGTCTTCACTCCGTCCTCCTTACCTCTCTGGCGACTCCTCCCGCGATTGACGGACGTTTGGCTGCCGCGGCGTCTGCCTGCTGTCCTCTCCGGCGTCCCCGGTCCGGCTTGGGGGCTGCCTCCCGCCATGCTGTCCAGTTGCCTTAGGGTGCGCGCGGGCCGCGTGGCCCTGCTTCAAATACTTTCTTTGGACTTCACTTCTGCCTGGAAGATACCGCTGCCTACACCATCAGTAAGTTACTATCTACTTCTCTCTCAGAGCTGTTCCCTGGAACTAGGTACTCGCTCCTCGAGGGCCCGTGTTCTTGGACTCGCTGCCTGAACTCCACTTCTGCCTGGAAGATACCGCTGCCTATAACATCTGTGAGTTACCATCTACTTTTCTCAGAGCTGTTCCCTGGAACCAGGTACTCGCTCCTCGAGGGCCTACCTCTACTCCAGCTCCTGTGATTCCTACCGAGAGAAACCGCTGTGTGAGTACTCAACCAACGAGGCTCTATTCCAGAACCCTGCATACTTCATTGTACTCAATATCTCAGTTTCTCTTCACTACAGCACAGCTATTGTGGGATCGCTGTTCCAGAGCCCTGAGGGACTACAAGCCCAGCCGGGCTTCATCTCTGCTCACTACTGCCACCTCTGGTGGCTCCTCAATACTGTTAATATAAGATCTATCTGTGTTGTGTGTCCTAAAGCTGAGCCTGACCTGTGGTCCCTCACTGGACTTCCCCCCGTGGGTATGGTCAGCAGCCACAGTGTCCAAGGGTCCACCCAAAACCTTACAAACAATAACAAAAATGTTCCATCCAATCTGCCCAGTAGAGATTTATCCAATTTAGGTATATGAACAGGTAAAATCCTTATATAACCCAACCTCCTTTTCCTCCCTTTTTGCCTGTTCTTTCAACCCTTTTCGCACCAGTGCCTCTCATAGGCTCAAAATTTGCCTTAAGTGATGGCCTCCACCTCTTCTGCTAGTAGAGCATTTCAGGCTCTGCCATCTTCAACTATGTTTCTCCCAAAACCGATACCTAAACCAGCACTCTGATGGTCCAGGGTTCTTACTGCTGCTCTGCAGGTCACCCCAGTGTATTCCTAGCACAGAACAGTCCTACCACTGCTGTTATGGGCTGATCTGCCACTCTGTGCTGGTTACCCAGTGCTTCGTTAACATCGTCTGTCTTCAGGGATCCTCTGTGTTTATCTCACTATTTTTAAAATTCCATTACTGTTTTTCACATCACCACCTTCTCCTCCAGAAGGGTATCCCAGGTATCTGACCGCCCTTTCCATGAAAAAAAATACTTCCCGTCAATGTTTCTACTATCTCCGATTGTACAATTTCTTTTCCTTTGAAAAATGTTTTCTTCTTGTGCATAAATATCGTTCAGAAATTTAAATCTCTGTATCATCCCCTCTATCTCTTCTTTCTTCTTGGGTCTTTCAGCCTTATTTCATAGGTGCTTTTGGTGCAGACCCCACACCATTGTGGCTGCCTTTCTCTGGACTGTTTCTAGCTTCTCTATGGCCTTCAGATCTCAATACAGTACTCTAGGTGTGGCCTCATCAATGACCTATAAAGAGATGTGATCAGATCACATCCGTTTTGCAACTGGTTCTGCCTCTCCCTATATACCCCAGCATTTCTCTGGTTCTGGCTACCACCTTATCACACTGTTTCATTACCCTGAGATCATCAGGGATTGTCACCCCAAAAAGGTCTCTTTCCAGGGCAGTACACATCAGCTCTTCATCAACTATCACACACACATACTGTTCCCAAAGAGAATTGCACCCCAAGGGCATGACTCTGCACTTAGTGACATAGTGAGTAGCAGTGCATGCAGAGAGACAGAGAGAATACACCGCATAGGTTTTCCACCCCTGATGAAGCCCACGAAACACGCATCGTGTTGGGTCGGTGTTTTCAGATACTGTCCAAGCAATGCTCAGATAAGTGTCCGTTTTCTTCTGCAACTAATTCAGTTTAAAATAAAAAATCTAACAAAAAACAGTGTGGTCACCAATGATTAAAAACAATCGGTGCACAGTCAAGGTCAAGTTAATTGATGTGCACAGCAGCTTCTTAAAAACGCTGCACACCCTTTAACGTGAGGCATTTAGAAATAATCCCATGTATAACTTATGAGGTGTCCACAAGTTTCAACTATATTACTCTTCAGCTTAAGTATATGATGTTTCTGTGTCCTCTTGTTTGAATAATACATCATACATATATACAGTTTTGTTTTTATTGAATCTCTATTGCCAAGCCTTCAACCACTCCTCATGCTTTCTTAGATCGTTTTTCATTCTGTCTACTCCCTTTGGGATATTATTCTGCTGCAGATCTTTGTGTCATCCACTAAAAGCAGTAAAACAATAAAAAAAGGAGACATGGAAGAGATATAATGACTGGAGTGCTTGCAGGAGTGATGTGGGTTTATATCACAGATGAGGACTGGGCTCTATGAAAGTCTAGTGAGATGCCTTGCTGAAAAACTCTCTCTTCACTTTATGGTCAACATGAGGGGAGGGAAGACACATACAAAGGAAAAACAAGTTCCAGAGCTAGGGAGCAAGAAGCAAAAAGGCCAGAGGCAAGCGGGTATTGAGGAGACAAATGAGGCTAAGAGAAAACTTATGCTGAAGGCAGGCAGGCCAGGGAGCAGGGGGAGAACAAGAAATGAGATGAGAAGATTCAGGTTAAGGAAACTTTATTGAAACAACAGTTTCTCCCTGAGTTGTCAAATTAAAGAATAAAAGGGGGCAACTTTGCATAGCTTGCGTTTCTTTGCAATATATACAGGCACTTATAGCCCGCATACTTTGCAGTCAGTTTTCAGAGGAAAACCACTTGCATTGCTTCACTTTGAAAATTAGTGGCTGCAAAGTACACAAGCTAAATTGCACCCATGCACTGTGCACCTGCTATGCTGGCAGGCAGCTGAGCCGGGGCAAATTAGTGCTCATCCATTTCTAAATCCCATGTATGGATGCTGTTTCCCCCAGCACTGTCACATGAATGCCTCTTTTGAACCCAGATAAAACTAAACGTGCACTTTCTTTTAGCCAGAGGAGGGCAATTTTCAGCCACCCAGTTTTACCAAGGTCAGAGCATGGCCAAAACTTTCCCTTTCAGTTCCTTTCTTTCATGTACGGGCCACTTTGGGCTCAAAATTCATTATAAGGGTTTCTTGTGTTTTCATTTAATGTCAGTTTTATTTGTTTTGGAAAATAGTGAGCAATATTTGCAAATAGTGTGCGCTGTGTTCCAAAACAAATAACAAAATGACATTTTTCAGGGGTTTTGGCGTCATTTATGATTCATTCCAGTAAATTACCATTTGTTTGAACATGAATACACATTCCTACGAGTTACCTGGCTGTGCAAAAAAAAAAAAAAAAATAGATACAGTACTAGAAATGACATTAAAAGAAAATTACAAAGAAGAAACAAAAAAACCCAATAAAAAGGAAAATTCGAAGTATGGTCTTTGATCAGATTGAAGGGCTGGCCTGGTGGCAGGATACAACATAATTTGCTGCTATAGTTGCTGTCTCTCTTCTTCATCCCAGGGTTATAAAGAGGTTTTTCTGCTCTTTCCTTTATGGGAAATATTTGATTCTGTCTTTTAGTTTTAGGAAATGTGCACCTCTGATATCTTTGTATTTCGCACAGTGTGAGAGAAAATGAATTTCGGTTCCTTTTCTGGTTCTTTTTCTCCAGTGTTGTTGCACAGTATGCAGAGTCTGGCTTCTTGGGGTTTCCAGTTCAGTTTTTATGGGCACACAATATTTCGATTTCTAATTTGTGGCTTCTTATTCTGTATTTGGTGAGAGTCTGCTAGCGCGTAGATTCTGTTTAGGGATCGATAACAAATATAGCCTCTTGTGTTCCAAGCTGCACCTTCAAAAAAGGAAGTGTTTTGATGTTCTAGGGCCGGTTGCAATAAGAGCAGTGTTGTCTTTTGAGAGTGGCAGTAGTATCCTGAATTTAGCGTGGAAGGAGATGGCAATCCAGTGAAGGGACTCAAAGAGGGGCAGGCAGAGAAAAATGCACCTGACAACTGCTTAGCTGTTTACAGCCATCCTCATGCAGGAAGTGTAGGGTCATTAGAGAGGAAAAGACAAAAAAAAAAGTAAATGGAGGCTTGATGCTTCCTTTTCCCAAAATGTTTAGATAAGAAAAGGAAAGCTAAATCTTCAGGGACCTGTGAACCTAAGCTGTTTTCACACAATGTGCATTTCTCCGGGATTCTCAGCTGCATGCGACATTCCAGAAGCAGAATGCATGCTGGCATTGCCTCAGGAGGGACAGCAGACGAGAAGGAAGGTAAAAGGATGCTTGATCAAAATCAGGGCCACTCCAGCATTTTGGGGCCTGGTAAAGACTTCTAAGGTAAGCTTTTCTGAAATGATGGAATCTCATTCTGACGGGCAAGATTAAAACATTTCACAAAGGAAAACCACAGCACGGTCCTCGTTTCACTTCTGCCCCAGTGTGTCTGAACAGCAAGCCACTTCAGTTTCAAATACCTTTATTCAAATGTCCTTTAAAAATCTAATGCCGATACAGAATGAAGCTTGCGCAGCTCGTAGGTTGACATCAGGGCTGGTGCGTCCCATTAGGCGAACTAAGCAGTCGCCTAGGGTGCCAACCATTAGGGGGCAGTGAAGAGCAGCCATGTGGGGCGGCGAGCGGGGCCTATCCCGCAAACGGCTGAGGTGTAGAGACTCGGTGGGCCGCGAGTGGCATCCATCCTGCTCGCAGCCTAGAGAAGCACAGCATCGGCTGGCTGTGAGCAGTGAACATCCTGCTTGCGGCCAAGAAAAGCAAAGACTCAGCGGGCCATGAGTGGCGACTCAGTAAATGAGGTCAGGACCTGGGGGGGGGGGGGGGGGGGGGAGTGAGCGCAAGGCAGAAGGTTCGCCTAGGGCGCTTACCTCTCTTGCTCCGGCCCTGGCTGACATAGTTACCGCTTAAAAAGTATATTCTTTTAAGTGACTGAAATCTATTCTACATCAAAAGCATTTAAGTGAGTTCCAGAAATGCTGCCTGTGCTCTATTATCAATTGCTTGCATTCACTGTACCATAAGTAGAGTATTGGCGTTTTATCAGAAAAGAAACATTTCCATTCTTCCCTACCATTTTGGACAATGGTGTACTTTCTACTCTAGAAAGTCTGTTATTGATACACAGTGCAACCAGAGGCATACAGCTGATCAGACATAGGCCTGATTTATGAAAGGGTTTACCTCGTTCTGTGCCTAGGAATAAAACATTTTATAAATTAAGTCCATTGTAGACTACTACTATTGCTAACAAGATTACATTTAACCATCGGTGTGGTGCAGTAAAGCTTTGTCCTGGCCATGCCAAACAACTGCTATTGCTAACAATACTCCTATGAAATGTACTGGCCTAGGTGTTACTCTGTTTACATTATAAAGTCTGTATCTTCTGAAACATATATCCTGCCAAATTCCTCAGCTGCATCAGTGACTGAATACCTATCTGAATTAAATGTCTGGAAAAATTCAGTTTGCTTTTTAAGGCTTCGGAAAAGAGTCTGTGTTTGTTTGGAGGATATCTGGCTGCATCCTATGGAGGTTTACTTCCGTGTATGATTTGTTTTGCAAGCTTCTGAATATTGTATGTATATTATGGTCATGGCTGCTGGTCTCCCGCAATTCCACAGCTGCAGGAAGGGACACACAATCCATTCCTTCCCGTGGAGTGGAAGTACCGTGGGAGACTGGGGACGGAGCCACAGCGGGATGACAAAGAAAGAGGTACGTTGCAGAGTTTGCAGCAGGGCAGTGGATTGCGGGAATAAACATTCTGGGCTCCGTTCTCTCAAATCGAGGCTGGGAAGGAAACCGTGGCAAATAACTCTTCCGGATCATACCTGGGATCTCTCTCTGGATTTGACCTGGAGCCTCATGCTTTAGAGACACAACTCCCAGACTCCAGGAGAGCACTCAGGATCTCCAGGTCCCCCTGCGGTGGCTGTTTATTTGTTTTCCTAGAGTGAATGATGCAGAAAAGGCAGGTACTAGGGCAGCAGTGGAGGCAGGCAGGTGGCAGGGGTGAGGAGCCATTTAGCTTACATCTACTTTCCCCCTTTCCCCCCTCCAACCTCCAATTGACTCATTCTGCTAACTAGAGCCAATCAGCAGTAATAAGAGGGGAAACAACAGCTGTACTCTGTTAGGAAGCCCTTTTCCTGCTGTTTCAGCCCTACCAGGGACTGCCCTGACCAAGGGTATAGGAGAAGAGAGAGAGCTAGAGACTCACTGACTTATGCATGAGGAGAGCAAGGCAGTGAGTGGAGAAAGCTAGAGAAGAAGGGGCAAGAGGGGGTGTGTGTGAGTAGTTAAATCACAAGCGAATTGTGATAAATTGCAGGAAGACCTTGTGAGACTGGAAGATTGGGCATCCAAATGGCAGATGAAATTTAATGTGGACAAGTGCAAGGTGATGCATATAGGGAAAAATAACCCTTGCTGCAGTTACACAATGTTAGGTTCCATATTAGGAGCTACCACCCAGGAAAAAGATCTGGGAGTCATAGTGGATAATACTTTAAAATCGTCAGCTCAGTGTGCTACAGCAGTCAAAAAGCAAAGAGAATGTTAGGAATTATTAGGAAGGGAATGGTTAATAGAACGGAAAATGTCATAATGCCTCTATCGCTCCATGGTGAGACCGCCCCTTGAATATTGTGTACAATTCTGGTCATCACATCTCAAAAAAGAAATAGTTGCGATGGAGAAGGATTCAGAGAAGGGCAACCAAAATGATAAAGGGGATGGAACAGCTCCCCTATGAGGAAAGGCTAAAGAAGTTAGGGCTGTTCAGCTTGGAGAAGAGACAGCTGAGGGGGGATATGATAGAGGTCTTTAAGATCATGAGAGGTCTTGAATGAGTAGATGTGACTTGGTTATTTACTCTTTTGGATAATAGAAGGACTAGGGGGCACTCCATGAAGTTAGCAAGTAGCACATTTAAAACTAATTGGAGAAAGTTCTTTTTCATTCAATGCACAATTAAACTCTGGAATTTGTTGCCAGGGGATGTGGTTAGTGCTGTTAGTGTAGCTGGGTTTAAAAAAAGGATTGGATAAGTTCTTGGAGGAGAAATCCATTACCTGCTATTAATTAAGTTGACTTAGAAAATAGCCACTGCTAATACTAGCAAGAGTAACATGGGATAGACTTAGTTTTTGGGTATTTGCCAGGTTCTTATGGCCTGGATTGGCCACTGTTGGAAACAGGATGCTGGGCTTGATGGACCCTTGGTCTGACCCAGGATGGCAACTTGTTATGTTCTTAGTGTAATTGTGTGTGCTCATGAGAGGGGAGATCAAAAGTTGGGGGGAGTGGGCTGAGAGAGGGGGAGGCAAGATGGGGATGGCAAGGGTAAAGAGAAAGCAAAGAGGAGAGAGAGAGATGAGGGCAAGGGGGAGAGATGAGCAAAGGGGCGAGATGGGGAGGAGGATGATAAAGGAGGAGAGAGAGGACCAAGGGTGGTGGGAGATGAATGAGGAGAGTACCCTGGCTTGGAGGAGGTATTCAGGAAGATCATAGAGGAGGAAGGTGGAAAGGAATGGAGGAGAGAGCTCAGGAGAAAGAGGAGGATGCATGGGAGATAGAACATTTGCAAATATCAGGCATTTTGGGACTGGCCTGTCTCTGGGTCACAGAATGCTTCATCAATGCTAACAAAAAAATTACAGTGTCAAGCAGGAAATTAGTCACAGCACTTGCTAAACTAACTCTGTACTTAGATGTCAATGCACTGCAACAATAATATTACATGCTTGGCACTGTATAGGGAAAAAGACTCCTCCCTACCACCACCCTAAGAAAAACAAGTTTTTTTGGAGATGACATTTTTATTAAACATTGAAGAAAAATTACAATTCTGAACCATGACCACATACCCTGCTTAACTTCCCAGTATTGGTTTTGGTTATTGTGCTTTGAAATAATTAAAAAAAAATCAATCTGGTAATTATGATAAGAATAAGGAAGAGTTCCCAGTTCACCAGGTCATGACTGGCAGTCTTGAGCTAGCCTGATAAGAAAGCCTAGAAGGTTTTCAGTTTGCTTGGATATGTGTCCAATCTCCATATAGTCTACTCTAGCCTATGAGACTTCATGAAGAACCACTGAACAATTTTGTATTAAGATGTTTTAGCATATAATGCAAAATAACAAGTCCTTAATGATAACTAACTTAAATTCACACACACACGAATGCATTCTATGCTTTAAATGGCAACTTTTTCCAAATAAGCTTTCTTTCCAATGAAAAAAGTAGTGATAAAAGACCTCATAGCTTCCTTTTTCTCTATTATATGCTTTAATTTGTTTTTCAGTCCGGTGTAACCTATACTCTTTGGAAGCTGCATCTGTTGTTCACAGGCTTTCGCATAAAAGATCCATTTTGGGGGACGATTTTTAAGATTGTATTTACCATCTGTGAGTTTCCCCTCATTTGGAACAGTAAGTAGGTAGTGAGAGAACATCAATCAGCCTTTTGTTTTTCTGACACCCAGCCAAAGCATTTACAGCATGTTCTCAAATCTGATAGGAAAGCCCCGTGCTTTCACCGAGGTGGTGATCCCAAATGATGCTACTGAAATTCAGTGTCTTGCTATGATGTTTCAAAATAAGATTAGATCATTAACTAGAGGATCTTATATCAAATGTCCTTAGTAGTTTGAAATGTGGTGAGAAAGATGCAGCTTTCCACACGTAGCAGCCAATTCACTAAAGGTCACTAACAGTGTGCGTCATCATTGTCATTATTATCCTTCATTTATTTCACAAATTTACAGCTCCCAAGTTCAAAGGGTGTTATAGCAGGCTAATGTTTCCATTCGCAATCTTATGCAACTAGGGTAAAAGCACAGCACAGTACAGTTCTAATAGCTTAGTTAAACAAAAGGCAAAGGGAGCAGCAATACATTCATAATCTTACAAATTTGTGAAAGACATAGGACAATAGTAATGGGCTAATGGTTCTGGTAGCTTAGTTAAAGCAAAAGGCGGAGGGAAGCATCAATGTATTCATCTCTCACAAATAGGTTAGCACAATGTTATAGCAGGTCAGAAATCAAATCACAGCATTCAACATTTCCAATAACAAAGGGGCAACAATTCAGCATGTTTCATTAAGAGAGCATTAGGTCAATCACAGTTCAGGAGCTGAGATTCACCAGATGGATACCCAATATAAGTGTAATGGTCATTGGAAGGGAGTTAAGCTTACAACTTAGGTTGTGGCTGTGGGCTGAATGCTGCTTGGTAGAGCTATATTTACGTTTTCTGAAAGCCTGGAGCTTGTCTGATATTTGTTGGTAGTGAGTTCCATAGGGCTGGGACCACATCTTGGAAGCTCTTCTTTCTGACACGTCTGAAGTATAGTTCCTTGAGGGCTGGCACAAACAGCCGGGCTTTTGACATGTGCAAAGGGCAGGAATGCATATTTGGGACAAGACAGCTGCTGAACTAGAGTGGTGCATTGCCTTTGGGAGCCTTGATCACTGGCGTCAAGATTTTAAATGTCGTGCTCCCTTGGGTCAGCCACTAAGATGGCCCTAGGTCCCTGTTAAGAACGCTTACATCTATGAGTCTTCCACCCCTTTCAGCCTCTCCCAGCCTGGGGGCTTTGGATTGGACGCCTCATCCTATTTAGTGCAGCCATTTTAGTAATCTATGGAGTCATTCTGAGCTAACTTCAGAGAAGTGAGGATGTAGTTTTTATACTCTCTGTTGAGGCCTCCCAGTCTTAGCATGAACTTTATTTTTTGAGTTCCTCTCTGTACACACCCTGCTGGAAATCCGTTTGGGGCAAAAGGGCTCTCATCCCAGAGACCTGAAAAGCTGTGAGCCCACTCTACACCCTAGTGAGGTAAGCACCAGTAACAGATGGCTCTGTGCGAGATTTTGATGGCCAAGATGTATCCTGACTTTTTCAGAAAGGACTCCTGCTTAAAACTTGCACCCTTTGGAGAAGGTCGTTCCCCGTCCGTCCGTCCCCCCAGCCCCGACACAAAGGACAAGGGTTAAAGACCTGTGAGCCTTAATGTACTCCCCAGATGAGGCAAGTACTAGTGATAGTGAAGCAGCAGTCACCGAGAGATTTTCAGAAAGCAAATGTTTGGATGTTGTTTTGTGGGGAGGTTTTTGACTCGCCCTCTTCCCACTGGGTTCCAGGGTTGGGATAGCCTGGTTCCCATGGTCCAAAGACTTTTCCTGCCAGAGACGTCACCAGTATCAACATCAAAGAAGAGGACCAAGAATCTGGAGTTTCCCAATCGGATCTCCACACCATGGGACCAGGACAGGCTGGGCAATCGCGAATAAACTAGACTCAGGACTTTTCATGTTTGAGGGAACCCCTCCAATAGGATTCCTTTTTGGCCCACTGGGAAAACTTTGTGCACTTTAAAATCACCATGGAAGCTTTACCCAGATACCTGAGATAAAGGACACCTACCCAGAAGGGAAAAACCATCTTTGTACCTCAGCCAGCTGTAAATTCATCTTTATGAAAATTGGACTTTAAATGTATAAGAATCAGTAAACATTTATTGTCCTGCTTGGTTTGTCTCAGCATCTCACCCCTTCAGGTGCAGCATCTAACACCACACATAGGGGCAGATTTTTCAAAGAGGTACGCACGTACCCCCCGAAAACCTGCCCCAACCTCCCCCTGCGCGCGCCCGGGGGCATTTCGGGGGCGTGGCCGAGGCCTCCGACACTGCTCCCGGCCGGGGAATCACGTGCCGGCCAGCCAGCTGGCGCGTATGAGTTACGCCTGCCTCAGGCAGGTTTAGATAGGGCTGGGGGGTGGGTTATGTAGGGGAAGGGAGGGGAAGGTGCGGAGGGGTGGAAGGAATATTCCCTCCGAGGCTGCTCCGATTTCAGAGCGGCCTCGGAGGGAACGGAGGCAGGCTGCGCGGCTCGGCGCGCACAGGCTGCTGATTTTGGGCAGCCTTGTGCGCACCGACCCCGGATTTTAAAGGATACGCACGGCTACGCGCATATCTATTAAAATCCAGCGTACTTTTGTTTGCGCCTGGTGCGCGAACAAAAGTACGCGTGGGCATACTTTCATAAAATCTACCCCATAAGGAACACGCCATCGCCTGGGCCATAAGTGAGATCTTCCCACCAAAAGAGGATCCACCCTTGGGATAGAGAGTCAAGTATGGGAGGAGTACTAGCCAAATGCATGCCCTGAGGAGTAAAAATAAGTTTGTGTGTCCTTGGGAGCTAAACACCCCCAAGTAAAGGTTACATACATTTAGCACACTAGAGCACTGCGAGCCAGTGGAAAGTCTAAGATTGCTCAAATTCATCATCATTTGAGCTGCAGCATTCTGTAGGAGTTACATTGGCTGATTTACTTTGTTGGGTAGTACAATGTAGAGAGAATTATTGTCCCAGATAGGAAATCACCGCAGGCCTGAATGAATGCTGTGAAGGCAGAATCCTCGAGAAGAAGCCAGAGATGCAGTAGTTGGAAGAAAACTGCTTTATTCCCTGCTAGAACCTGGGCTCTGTGGTGAGTTTAGATTCTAGTAAGAATCCTAGGCTCTGAACTTGGTTGCTTTATGGGGGACAGTCATACCTCCAAGGGTTACATTTGAGTTTAGGTGGCTGGGATAATTTTTCCCAATACACAGTACTTCAGACAGAGATTTTTTCTTTTTTTTAATTTATTCTTTATTATAGTTTTCAATATCAAACAAAGTATCCACTTTGTTCAGAAATATGGTATTCACATTGGAAATAATATGAAACAAATAAAGGAAAATATATTAATATCTGGAAATATTCTCTTCTGTTTAACTACCCATTAGACCACAATACAAAGGGGGAGGCAGCATTAGGCAAAATAAGGAGATAAAACAGGAAAAAACAGAGAGTAGTAATGGCCTGACTCTGTACTACTGCAATTACATATTATGATGAACTTTCGGATTCAACAAAACTTTTTAACTGTTCTGGTAAAAAGAAAATATAAGTATCTCTATTATATTTTATGATGCATTTACACGGGAACCTTAAGAAGAAAGTCGCTCCCAGGGCCAAAGTTTCTTGGCGTAATGCCAAAAAACCTTTCCTTTTCAACTGTGTGGATTTTGTCAAATCAGGAAAAATCCTAATTTTAAAACCCATAAAAAGAACATTGGATTTCTTGAAATAGGCCTTCATAACGTCACCCAGATCTTTCTCATTGAAAAAAAAGATATCAGCAGTGGTGATCTTTCCACAATTTCATAATTAGATGATTCAAGAAAACCGGTCAAGTTATATAAGTCAATCGGGGCAGCTTGTGTTACGGCTATGGCTGCTGTGCAACCGCCTCACCACCAGGGGTCCCTCTAGAGCTGGATCTCCTGACAGGCCCAGTCCATCTCCCTTCTCCTCTCTATGTTCTGGGCTGTCCCTTATAACCCTGCCTGACAGTTCCCTCAGGGCTTCGGCATCGAGCTTGCCTGGGCCTTCCTTGCTTGCTGTGCATTTGGTCCCTGGACCTTCCCTTGCCTTGCGCGGCCTTCGGGCCTTATTCCTTGCCTTGCCTTGCCTTGCGCGGCCTTCGGGCCTTATTCCTTGCCTTGCCTTGCGCGGCCTTCGGGCCTTATTCCTTGCCTTGTCTTGCCTTGTGTGGCCTACAGGCCTTCTGTGTGTGTGTGGCCTACGGGCCTTCTGACCTGCCTTGCCCTGCTTACGGTGTGTGGCCTACGGGCCTTCTGTGTGTGTGTGGCCTACGGGCCTTCTGACCTGCCTTGCCCTGCTTACGGTGTGTGGCCTACGGGCCTTCTGTGTGTGTGTGGCCTACGGGCCTTCTGACCTGCCTTGTCCTGCTTACGGTGTGTGGCCTACGGGCCTTCTGTGTGTGTGTGGCCTACGGGCCTTCTCTGCCTTGCCTTGCTTACGGTGTGTGGCCTACGGGCCTTCTGTGTGTGTGTGTGGCCTACGGGCCTTCTCTGCCTTGCCCTGCTTACGGTGTGTGGCCTACGGGCCTTCTGACCTGCCTTGCCCTGCTTACGGTGTGTGGCCTACGGGCCTTCTGTGTGTGTGTGGCCTACGGGCCTTCTCTGCCTTGCCTTGCTTACTGTGTGTGGCCTACGGGCCTTCTGTGTGTGTGTGGCCTACGGGCCTTCTGACCTGCCTTGCCCTGACCCAGCCTGAACTCAGACACTGCTACTTGCCGCCTGCCCTGACCCAGCCTGAACTCAGACACTGCTACTTGCTGCCTGCCCTGATCCAGCCTAGACCCAGACACTGCTACTTGCCGCCTGCCCTGACCCAGCCTGAACCCAGACACTGCTACTTGCCGCCTGCCCTGACCCAGCCTGAACCCAGATACTGCTACTTGCTGCCTGCCCTGACCCAGCCTGGAACCAGACTCTGTTTCTAGCTTCCTGTCTCTTTCCACCTGGAGCCACCCTGCTGGGTGGTGTTCACGACTCCTGACCGGAGCCCAAGCGTAACAGTATGCCGAAGCCACCAAATTTCCAGGGGAAGAGATAGGTCTGTGTGCTAAACCGGTGAGTCAACTTTTTCACTATTACAAGATGCCTCCTTCTTCAAAGTTTTATACCTGCAATTCCTGTCAGACCTTGAATTACCCAAGCTATCAGAACTGCCTAGCCTGTCAACTTGCTGGTCAGGAACACTGGACATGCAGTAACTGCAATAAGAGAAATGTCTCTGTCTACCAAGAGTGTTTAAACTGTTCTACTCCAAAGCCAGGATGGTGGAAATGTTCATGTATTCCCAGCCTATTACCACCAGGCAGACCGTGCCCCTGTTGTTCAGCTACAGGACCAGCTGCTTCATTAGGGAGAACAGTCAGCTCTACTACCGTGCGTTCAGCTTCTGGCCCAGTTAACAACATTATTTCATGTAACAGTTTATGGATTAAGCATTCTAGCACTTCATCTCTGGACACTTTGGAAAAAACTTGCTCTGAAAATCTCAGAACTCACCGGGTTAAGAAGCCTTCGATAACTTCCAAGCTAGAGCACCAGAAACAGAAGCAGAGGGAAGTAATTAACTCTAGCAGGGCTCTGCTTCCCACAGCTGCCAAGTGGACACTAACGAGCACCTTCCCTAGACGTCCTAGAACTGCCTGTGCCTTCTCTAAACTGTTCCTCCAGAAACAAAATCAGGAGCGTCAGACTTTGGCTCGAGGTATCAAGCCCACGGCAGTACAATCTGTGTCTTCCATGCACACTACTTCTAACCTTGCTACTCTGCCATCTGAACCTGCTGCACAACCCCAAGAAGAGTCTGGGTCTGCTGTTTCACCCCAAGAGGGGTCCGAGTCTCCTGCACTACCACGAGAAGAGCCTGAGTCTGCTGAACCAGCCCTGCTGCCGCCCCTGGAGTGGTTCGAACCGGCCCTGCTGCCGCCCCTGGAGGGGCTCGAACCGGTCCTGCTGCCGCCCCTGGAGGGGTCCGAACCAGTCCTACTGACAGACTTTCTGACTCAGCCATCTGAGCCTGCTGAACTAGCCCTGCTGCCGTCCTCGGAGGGGTCCGAACCGGCCCTGCTGCCGTCCTCGGAGGGGTCCGCACCGGTCCTGCTGACAGACTTTCTGACTCAGCCATCTGAGCCTGCTGAACCGGCCCTGCTGCCGTCCTCGGAGGGGTCCGAACCGGCCCTGCTGCCGTCCTCGGAGGGGTCCGCACCGGTCCTGCTGACAGACTTTCTGACTCAGCCATCTGAGCCTGCTGATCCGGTCCTGCTGCCGCCCCTGGAGGGGCTCGAACCGGTCCTGCTGCCGCCCCTGGAGGGGCTCGAACCGGTCCTGCTGCCGCCCCTGGAGGGGTCCGAACCGGTCCTACTGACAGACTTTCTGACTCAGCCATCTGAGCCTGCCGAGCCGGTCCTGCTGCCGTCCTCGGAGGGGTCCGAGCCGGTCCTGCTGCCGCCCCCGGAAGGGCTCGAGCCAGTCCTGCTGCCGTCCCTGGAGGGGTCCGAACCGGGCCTGCTGCCATCCCCGGAGGGGTCCAAACCAGTCCTATTGACAGACTTCCTGACAGCCATCTGAGTCTGCTGAACCGGTCCTGCTGCCACCCCTGGAGGGGTCCATACCGGCCCTGCTGCCGCCCCCGGAGGGGTCCGAACCGGGCCTGCCAACTGACTTTGTTACTCAACTATCTGAGCCTGCTGTACCGGTCCAGCTGCCGCCCCTGGAGGGGTCCGTACCAGTCCAGCTGCCTCCCCGAGAGGAGTCCGTACCGGTCCTGCTGCTGCCCCTGGAGGGGTCCGTACCGGTCCTGCTGCTGCCCCCGGAGGGGTCCGAACCGGGCTCGAGCCAGTCCTGCTGCCGTCCCTGGAGGGGTCCGAACCGGGCCTGCTGCCATCCCCGGAGGGGTCCAAACCAGTCCTATTGACAGACTTCCTGACAGCCATCTGAGTCTGCTGAACCGGTCCTGCTGCCACCCCTGGAGGGGTCCATACCGGCCCTGCTGCCGCCCCCGGAGGGGTCCGAACCGGGCCTGCCAACTGACTTTGTTACTCAACTATCTGAGCCTGCTGTATCGGTCCAGCTGCCGCCCCTGGAGGGGTCCGTACCAGTCCAGCTGCCTCCCCGAGAGGAGTCCGTACCGGTCCTGCTGCTGCCCCTGGAGGGGTCCGTACCGGTCCTGCTGCTGCCCCCGGAGGGGTCCGAACCGGGCCTGCCAACTGACTTTGTTACTCAACTATCTGAGCCAGCTGTACTGGTCCAGCTGCCGCCCTTGGAGGGGTCTGTACCGGTCCTGATGCCGACCTTGGAAGGGTCCGGACCGGCCCTACTGTCGCCTCAAGATGGGTTATGGACTATTTCTCTGCCCCAGGTGGGGTTTGTGTTCCACTTGTCACCCCAGGAGGGGTTATGGAAATCTGCACCGCCTCTGCTACCCCAGGAGGGGTCTACCCCTGCCGCCTTCTCACCCCAGGTGGGGGTATGGACTGCCTTACTGCCTCGGGAAGGAGTTGAACCTGCCGCATCACCCCCGGAGTGGTCTCACGTTATTATTGATTACCTCCTGCACAGATGGGATCCAGGAGGAGGGGGAGGCCTTGAGGGGGGGTACTGTTACGGCTATGGCTGCTGTGCAACTGCCTCACCACCAGGGGTCCCTCTAGAGCTGGATCTCCTGACAGACCCAGTCCATCTCCCTTCTCCTCTCTATGTTCTGGGCTGTCCCTTATAACCCTGCCTGACAGTTCCCTCAGGGCTTCGGCATCGAGCTCGCCTGGGCTCCCTGCTCTAGCCCTCCTTGCTTGCTGTGCATTTGGTCCCTGGACCTTCCCTTGCCTTGCGTGGCCTTCGGGCCTTATTCCTTGCCTTGCCTTGCCTTGCGCGGCCTTCGGGCCTTATTCCTTGCCTTGCCTTGCGCGGCCTTCGGGCCTTATTCCTTGCCTTGTCTTGTCTTGCCTTGTGTGGCCTACAGGCCTTCTGTGTGTGTGTGGCCTACGGGCCTTCTGACCTGCCTTGCCCTGCTTACGGTGTGTGGCCTACGGGCCTTCTGTGTGTGTGTGGCCTACGGGCCTTCTGACCTGCCTTGTCTTGCTTACGGTGTGTGGCCTACGGGCCTTCTGTGTGTGTGTGGCCTATGGGCCTTCTGACCTGCCTTGCCCTGACCCAGCCTGAACTCAGACACTGCTACTTGCCGCCTGCCCTGACCCAGCCTGAACTCAGACACTGCTACTTGCTGCCTGCCCTGATCCAGCCTAGACCCAGACACTGCTACTTGCCGCCTGCCCTGACCCAGCCTGAACCCAGACACTGCTACTTGCCGCCTGCCCTGACCCAGCCTGAACCCAGATACTGCTACTTGCTGCCTGCCCTGACCCAGCCTGGAACCAGACTCTGTTTCTAGCTTCCTGTCTCTTTCCACCTGGAGCCACCCTGCTGGGTGGTGTTCACGACTCCTGACCGGAGCCCAAGCGTAACAGCTTGCATTTGTGTATTGATTCGAGTAGGCAAAAAATTAACTTTGTCCAGGGGGGGGAGCCGAATCTGATGTATATTCCAATACTTCAAGGAAATATCTCCTAATGGTAATACGAGGAATTTCTCCCACAACCCTGGGAAAATTTAATTCTCAAAGATTTAAATGCCTCAATGGATTTTCAATAGACTATCTTTCTATTTATAGCCCCACAGTCTTGGATAATAGTAGACTGCACTGTTTTTACATAAAGTAGGTCACTTTCCACATTTTTAAATTTTTCCATAGTTTCCTGCCAATATAGATCATTATTCTTATTCAGTATATCCATTTGCTGTGATAAAGAGTTAATTTTCATAGAACAGTCTGAAAAAGTTTTAACCATAGCTGAAGTGAGATCCCAAAGGGAATCCAGTGTTACCACCGCAGCTTTCTGTGTATCAAACTTACTCCAGGAGTGGAAGGGAAATCATATTCAGGCCTCTCACCTCCTCCAATTGCCTGATCTTCAGCCCCTTCCGGAGATGCTCCCTTCGTTCCTCGAGGATCTCAGCACAGGATCAGCCACCGGCACAGCTCCCTCCTCCTCTGTAGCATGGATTCCAATTTCAGGGTTCCAGCCCAAGCGCGATGTTGAGGTTTCCCGCGCAGCCAGGGGTGGTCATTCATCAAGGGGGCAGAGAGAAGCTTCCTCCAAGGTTGGGACGTACACTCCTCTGTGCTTCCCAGCAGCCGGATCTCTCGCCCCCGATTTAACAGTAGTACCAGCGCACTGCGAGATCATCTTTTGCCTGGCAGGGATCATAGGGGTTGAAGGTTAAGACCTTACTCTACCTTTCCTCTTCGAAGACAAGAGGTTTTTTCCAAGTATTCATTTGGGTTGTTAATTGTTTTTTGAGAGTCTAGGCCAAGTGGGATCACGAGCTGAATGTCATCCATATAATCAGTGAAAGGAATGAGTAGGAGGTGATCTGATGACTTTGCTTGGAGTGGGGGGGGGGGGGGGGGGAGGGGGCGCGGGCATGTAAATCTTTAAGGCAGTGGGTGATAGTAAGGATCCTTGTGGTACTCCATATGAGACAGAAGGGGGTGTGATAGTGGAGGTCCAAGAGAGAGTCTGAAAGCGGTTGTGATGGTAGAATTGAAACCCAAGTTACTGGTGAGCCTGCTAGGAAGGAAAAGGGAAGGAGGAGGGGAGAGAAAAAAGGGAAGAAGAAGGAGAGGGAGAGAGATAGCAGGGGAGAGGAAGATGTCTGTGTTTTTAGGTTGTTAGGCCCAGGAAAAGCTGCTGCTGGCAACAATGCCATCTGTCTTTCTCTCGAATTCTATTTCTCTCAACATACCTTACATTGGCCCTTTCTAGATTATCATGGGTTGGAAGAAGGAGTCAAGGCCTGAACTTTGGGTGGAAGGAGAGGAGACCAGTACTAGTTTGGAAAGATGGTGGGAATAGATAGGATGTGGCATGGGCACTGGAGTACAGAAGCTGAACACATAGTAGATGGCAGGGTCCTAAAGACCTGAAGAGAATGAGAAAAAAATGGTAAAGTACAAGAGTGTGGAGGCACCCTCCCCTGACTTGACCTCCCCAAACTTCTACTCTTTTATTCATCCTCATTCACCTGACCTAGTTACTCTGATACTGCACCTCCTTGCCCATCACCCAGTTCTCCAGCACAACCTGGACTGCACTGGTCTTCTTGGCAGTCATGATCTCTGCATTCCTACTTATCCTCACCTCACCACTTGACCTCTTAAGCACACTCTCAGCAGTCATACTCCTGGCACATCCATGCACTCAGATTACCTCTCAGCTTCTTCCATGTTATTAGGGTTATTGATGTTTGGGTGGATCCTTGGACACTGTGGCAGCTGACCATGCTCACGGGGAGGCAGTAACATGAGGGACCACAGTGTCAGGCTAAACTCCGGACAGACAAACACAGATTTGAATCTTTTATTAAACAGCATATGGAACCACCAGAGGTGGCAGTAGTGAGCGAGTAGTGGTTGTAGAGCCCGGCTGGACGCGTCTCTCACAGAATGCTGGAAACGGATCCTTAGTAAGCAGTGCTGTAGTGGAAAGAGACTGAGAGTTATGAGCACACAGTAGAAATAGCATTCAGAGTCCCAAGTAGAATAGGAGAGCTCCGAACAGGGAGAGCAGGCCCTCGAGGAGCGAGTATCTAATCCCTTAGAGCAGAGAGACTTGGTAGCGTTGTACTCACTAGCAGTAGCAGAGATTCCACTAGACAAGAGGTCTGGCCCCGGAGCAGAGGGCAGGCCCTCGAGGAGCGAGTACCTGATTCCAGCAAAGCGGTACTGTAGAGAGAGAGATGTTTCTGTACTCACAGATGGTGACTGTAGTTAGTTCTTCCAAGTAGAAGGTAGAAGTTGCAGGCAGCGACACAGGAAACATGGGCCCTCGAGGAGTGAGTACCGGTTTCCTGATAGCACCTGAAAGAAGCAGAGAGGCCCCCGAGGAGCGGGTACCCTGTCAGTAACCCTGAACGGTAGTAAGAGTTCCATTAGGGCTGGAGTGGCAGAGTAGCTTAGGAACGGAGAGCGAATCCCATCTGTACGAATCGTGAAGTTGCTAACTCAACGAGCTAGCAAAAGTAGTAGGCAGATATACCCTGGAGTCGTGACGTCAGAACAGGGGGATGCCCCTGAGGTTCGCGCCAACGTGGAAATAAAGATGAGGGCGGCGTGTGCGCGCGCGCATCCTAGAGGTACCTTGAAGGAGCATGGCGGGAGGCAGCACCAAAGCCGGTCCAGGGACACCGGAGAGGTCGGCAAACAAACGCCGTGGCGGCCATCAATCCAAGGTGAGCGGGAGGAGCCGCAAATAGAGCGAGGTAGGTGGGGTGAAGCCGTCGAAGACTGACGGACGCAACACATGTTCCATGCTTTCTGGTGTAACCCTTTGGCTGGGTACATACAATGATGGAATGGGACTTCCCTGTTGTGCGGTGCTCGTCCCTTCTAAATTTATGTTGTGCATTCTTCAGAAAAGTCCTGCAAATGGTGAAGTGGACTTTGATGGTGATAGCATGATTTAACACAACTCTATGGACACTTAATACTGTTAGGCAAAAAAATAGAGGGGACCCAGCAAACAGTTCTTTAAGCTTGATCAGCAGAATTCTTATAGCTATATAAATGCGTCAGCAAGCCTGATAGTGTGTCCTGACAGACGAGGACCGCCCGAACTAATCAATCATTCTCCTTCTGAAAATGAAAATATTATTTTTATTGACAGTTTTTTGAAAAGCAGATTAAAAACAATGGTAACATCAGACCCAGAAATTATTTAGACAAAAAGCCCAAAACGGCCAGTGTTTTGCTAAAAGCTTCTTCAGGGGAGAGTAAACACTTCAAATCCACTGAGAAAACCGTTGTCTGCAAATCAATTAAAAAAATCCTTTAATTGAAGTTCAAGTATCAAAATTAAAAAAAATTACTTATCTGCACATCAAGTACTACCATTTCCACAGGACTCGGAGTCTCAAAATGGTGTCTCAGTGTGGATCAGTGAAGGAAACCAAAATGCTAGTACAGTTAGGAAAGGGTGAAACCCCCCTCACTCCCCTCCATATCATCTCTGACTCCACCCATAAGAATAGTCTGGCAGAATAATGGAGACTGACACATGGTGTCAAATTTCAAACCAACAGTAACTTTATTTTCTGGAATATCCAGCCAGCGAAAACTATGTACATGGATGAGAAGGTGTTACAACATAGATACTGAACAAGTCTGAAAATCATGGGCTTCATAACACTGAATATTACTACTACTGTTGACCAGATGGGTCAACCTGTTATCCTCTCCACTGTCTTTTCTCTCTCTCAGTAGTAAGGGAGGCCCAAGTTGTTCAAAACTACCCATATCAAAACTCTCAACTAATGGGCACCAAATACATAATCACATTTCCCGTAGCATTACTCACTCCTCATGTTGTCTTGGATCTTTTGCTCATTCTCCACATTACATCCTCATAGTATAGGCTTCCTCGGACTCTGCAAATCAAGGTCACCATTGGGCATATCTTCACATGTGTGACCCTCCCTCCAGAGTAAGAACTGATTCCCCAAGTCTAAGAAGGGAGCAACACTATAGAAGAAAATAAATAGTAAATTATCTATATATTCCCAGGTTCAGCCTTCAGGGGCTTGTATGAAGTCCCAGCACCTATACCCCACCTTTGTTCTCTTATCAAGACTTCCTTACTCATAGCAGTAAATACCAATTATACTTAATAAGCACACTGTAATTAGATTTAATAATAAAAATCAGTAGTGAAGCAGGTGGTAATTTATGAATAAAGGAAATTGAACAGTTGATATAATGGTCTCACACTTATCCAGTTAATTAACAGTGAAACATTTACCAGTGCTAGTCCATATGTATAACAGTTTGAACAACAGTAAATTGAGCATAGACAAGATTTCAAAACATTGTAGCAATACTTTTTGTTAGCAGAGAAAATGGTCATGACTACGAATCTGCTTAAACTTTAAACAGTCACACTGGTGTAACCCCTGGTCCATCTGGGGTCCCCTTCCCAGCCTTGGGGAGCACTGGGGTCACTCTCCCAAAGTGGGTGAAAACAATATCCTGGGCCGTGGGCTGGGAGCAGGTGAACCTACAGGGCCAAAATGAGCCTAAGGCACTGCCACAACATCTCCCGAAATTCACTGTCCACTACAGAGGATCTGCGCCAACAAAATAATTAATTTAATTCAACTATTCAATCAGTCCGGAAAATATAGAATTCACTCTTCCAGAAAAATAAAATCCGAAATTTCACTCTCAGATCTTTTCAACGATTCAGAACAAATCCAAATGACATTTTTAGATACATTTTTACATGCTAACAAAAAGTATTGTTATACATATGGACTAGTATTGGTAAATGTTTCACTGTTAATTAACTGGTTAAGTTTGAGTCCATTACATCAAATGTTCAATTTCTTTAGGCCTAACTTCCCTAGCATCCACAAGCAGTTAAATTCCAATGTATTACTCACAATTTTTAAGATGGCTGCAAGGTAACTCACTCCCTCTTTTGTAGATGGAATGCAGTTAACCAACCATATTCAGAGTCTCCAATCAGGTACAAACTTCCTTCTGGTCCTGAAGACACTTCTTACAGTTCCTTTAGTCACTCTGTAACTCCAAGATTAAATTTGTCAACTCTTCACATTACTCAGGTTTCCTGAGACACTTGTATGGTATCTCTATCCATCTTCTCCTTTCCTCTGTAACCTCTAGAGTAGGTTACAGCTACCTCCTTCTCCTGGCTTGATAACTCTGAGGGAACCCCAGCCCACATCTTAACCAAGGTAACATATCATGCAAAAATCCTGCCCAAAGGGGCTGAGCCAGTCTGCCTGTCAAGGATTTCAGAAACACCGCTTGACCAACAGATAACCTTTGGCTACTGGAACCTCATAGCTCCACTACCTCAACTCTCAGGATTTCCCATAGGGGGGAAATTACCTCAACCACAATACATTCTCTACATATTACACATTCTCACTCTCTCTCTAGCACACTGGTGTTACATTGGGTTAGGATGCACCCTGTATGGCAACCAAAAATTAAAAAAAAGAAAAAGGGGAAAAAATACAACAAAAAAGCAGCTAAAAACATATTTTTTCTCTCTAGTTTTTCCTGACATTGGTTAATGAATATTTGTCTTTCTCATTACTCTTATTGATTTTCTTTTTTTTTTAATTTATATTTTATTGAAATTTTTAACAAATGTTTACATTTGCAAAAATCAGGAAATGATTATTGAGTTAAAGAAACAAAATTATCAATAATATAATCACAAACTCATACAAACTTAATTCTCAAAAATCAATAGTCCCCATTATGGGAGGAGATTTCCCAAATAATAATCAATATTAGGAAAAACTGTAATATTTATACAGCAAACAAGGAGAAATACATTTTACAGCCTTATACCTCAAACCTGTTCCTTATCACCCAAAAAAGCTTCCAAGTGGGAAGGATCTTGAAAGATAAACTTATTCTTTTGAAAAACAACTGAACATGTTGAAGGGAATTTTAAAAAAAATGTTGCTCCTAGAGCCAATACTCTCGATTTCAATACCAAAAATTGTTTCCTCCTCATTTGTGTCACTCTAGACACATCTGGAAATATTTGGATCTTCTGCCCACAAAACTGGAAATCTTTATTAGGAAAATACTTTTGTAAAATTAAATTCTTATCCCTTTCCCTACAAAAGGTGACTAACATAGTTGCTCTCTGAGGAATATCATCTATAGATGATTCAAGAAAAGAAGTCAAATTTGGAGATTGTTGGACATGATCCATACCTTCTTCCCCCTCTTGAATCTCTAGTCTGGATCTAGGGATATAATAAATCTTAGATATTGAACTTTCATCAACTGTTGAAATAGATAAAATCTCAACAAGATATTTTTTCAATAATTCAACTGGAGATAGTAACCTGGTTATAGGAAAATTTAAAAATCTCAAATTTCTAGCTCAATTTTGATTTTCCAGATTTTCTATCTGCCTATGAATTATTATCCCATCTTTTATAGAAGAATTATTAACATCTTGAACTACTTTTATTTGTGTTAACATTGTTTTACTCTGTTCTTCTAAATGGTTTAATCGATTATTATGTAACTCCAACATATTTTTAATTTCAACAGTTCTTACTGTTCTGAATAATTGAACTCGACATAACTTTTTGTAAATTAGTTAATGCCTGCCAAACATCGACAAGAGTAATATTTTGAGGGTCTAAGGGTTCTATTACCATCCCTATAGGACAGAACCCACCCCAATCCCAATTGCCTCATTACACCCAGCACTCATAGATTGTATAGTATCAAGGTTTTGTACATTCATTGTCCCTGGTAACGAGGTTTGGGATATAGGGTTAGGAACTTCTAATAAGGATTGAGGTTGCTGTGGTAGCCTAGGACTATCTGAGGTTCCAGACGAAAAAGAAATTTCTGGCAAAGCCTCATGAGCAGACTGACTAGCCCTTCTTATTACAAGGGAATCCATTGGGCCCCTAACAACTGGTACCAGTGGAGTTGATGTACAAACTTTTACCTTCCTTTTTCTACCCATGTAGATGGGAGAATTAAAAAGAAGAAAAAAAAAACCTCAAGGAGCGCCGCTCCTTCCCCAAATTTATACCTCTGGAGGTCATCCCCGGTCGATGTTACAGCTCCGGCATTGCAGGCAACTCAGAGTCTCAGACACAGTCCCCGGGCCGGATTCTCTCTAATGAAAGACTCTCCCTCGGTCCTCCTCTGGGGTTAGAGCCGCTCCTTCCCCGAATTTATACCTCTGGAGGTTGTCCCCGGTTGATGACGTCACCGGGGGGCAGCACAACGGGCAAGTCATGATGTTACATCTCCAGCATTGCAGGCAACTCAGAGTCTCAGACACAGTCCCCGGGCCGGATTCTCTCTAACGAGAGACTCTCCCTCAGTCCTCCTCCCTTATTGTTTTTCACTATTTGTTTTGTAATCAATTGCTGTTTCATAATGTACAGTATTATTGCTGTCATTAAATATTTTTGTGTATGTTACTTATAATTCGCTGAGATTTGTGGATAAGTGGAATATTTTAGGGATGTGAATCGGGCTTCGGATGATTGAAAATATCGGACGATATTTTCAAAATCGTCAGAAATTGGGGGCTCCCCCAAAATGATAGGAAAACCCCATGGTATTGATCGTGGGGGTTCTCTTATCGTTTTGGGGGAGGGCGTGAAAAACGGCACACAAAAATAACCCCTAAACCCACCCTGACCTTTTAAAACTAATCCCTTAGCTTCCCCCACCCTCCTGACCCCCCCAAAAACTTTTTACAGGTTCCTGGTGGTCCAGTGGGGGTCCCTGGAGCGATCTCCTGCTCCCGGGCCGTCGGCTGCCACTAATCAAAATGGCGCCAATGGCCCTTTGCCCTTACCATGTGACAGGGTATCCGTGCCATTGGCCGGACCCTCTCACATGGTAGGAGCACTGGATGGCCGGCGCCATCTTGTGCTCCTACCATGTGACAGGGGCTGACCAATGGCACCGGCAGCCCCTGTGACACAGTAAGGGCAAAGGCTATCTGTGCCATTTTGAATACTGGCAGCCAACGGTCCGAGTGCAGGAGGTCACTCCCGGACCCTCGCTGGACTTTTGGCAAGTCTTGTAGGGGTCAGGAGGGTCCCCCAAGACTTGCCAAAAGCCCCTGGTGATCCATCGGCTGCCTGTCACATGGTAGGAGCACAAGATGGCGTGGGCCATCCAGTGCTCCTACCATGTGACAGGGTCTGGCCAATGGCATGGATACCCTGTCACATGGTAAGGGCAAAGGGCCATCAGCGCCATTTTGATTAGTGGCAGCTGACGGCCTGGGTGCGGGAGATTGCTCCAGGGACCCCCACTGGACCACCAGGTACCTGTAAAAAGTTTTTTTTTGGGGGGTCGGGAGGGTGGGGGAAGCTAAGGGATTAGTTTTAAAGGGTTGGGGTGGGTTTTTTGTTTATCGGCTCAGGCGCAGCCGATAAATAAAACCGCGATCGGGCCCGATAAAAAAAAACCACATGTGAATCGGAACCAGAATCCGAACTGATTCTGGTTCCGATTCACATCTCTATAAATCATCAAAATAAATAAATAAATAAGCAACCAAATAAATAAATAGACAAGCCAAAGTCTCTCGATTAGGCATGAAGCAAGTTTGTAAGGGCCCTTTGAAGAAACTGCTGTGATCACATGTGACAAATCTTCCAGTGCAAACTGGCACAAAATATGAGCCTGGTATTTCTATAACAGCCATGTGTGCTTTTCTGTTCGAGGAGAGTGCAGGGTCAGGAACCTGGTACTTAAAATTCCTCATCACCTTTCTCTGTTCCCCTGGAAGTCACTGCCACCACCAATCCAAGCCAGAAATGTTGCAGGCATGCAGTATCCTGCCCGCCATCCCGCCACACCTCCTCCTCCCCTCCCTTCTTGGAGTTTTAGGTTTTCTCTGTATGCTTGTTTATAATTTATGGTCTTTTATTCTGCATTAGATAAGAGTCAGTCTACATTCTGCATGTTTAACAGAAGTGAGGGATTCTGCTAACGAGGGTGTAGATTCTGTGTAGGGATCTAGAGCAGTCTGGCTTTTTTTGTTTTTCCAATAGTAAGTGGACTGGGTTCTATATTTGCTTTCCCTCTCAGGCTATCCTCCTGGGGCGTTGTCATCTGCCATCGGCCCAGGGATTCACCAACTTACATTGGGTGCTCTTCCCCAAACCTCAAGAGTTGTATTGTACAGACTGTCACTCTGTGGGGAGCCAACCCACTACAGATTGATAACTCTGCCTACGGAGTATTATAAATTGCCAGCCCCTCCCCTTCGGGGTACAGCATTGATCAGATTGCTAACTCCTCCCTTCTGGAGAAGCTGATCATTAACAGATTGCTAACTCCTTAAACTGAAGAAGTAACAGATTGCTAACTCCGCCCCTCGGGGGAGTTGATCGACATCAGATTGCAAAAAAAATAACAAATGTGTTTCAACCATCCACTCACATTCCTATTGCTTCTCAGTCACTTTTTAGCTAAGATCCAAGGGCAGGGTCTGGGCTATGAGCTGAGGATGGTCCCTTCTTAGCCTTATATCAGAGACTAATTCATACAATATGGAGTTGGGATGTTATGGGAGGGTTTAACATCTTGACCTCTGACCCCCAATGGTGACAGGATGATGTAACAACCAACAAACACACAAAAAAACTCTTAAATCATAGTGAAAATAGAGATTTTATTTTTTTTCATGCGAAAATGGAGTTGATAGTGACCTGTTTACATTGCCAGGAACAAGGACACAAGGCTGGTCATAAAAAATAAATAAATAAAAAAGCTGACATAAAAGATTTTTCAATAATATTATTATGATTAATTCATAAATGTAATACAGCTTTTTCTCTATTTTTCAACATTAACAAAAATAGACATCTTTTGTCAAAAACATTTTATAAATAAAATAAATCTGCAAGAAAATATAGTAAAAATGTCAAGTATCTCCCAAGTTCCTGAGACAGTACTTTGTTCAAATTGCAGTCCAAAAAAAAATGTCCAAATAAATATTGCGATACAGCAAAACTATTTACAAGAACTGTGAAGTTCACAAATTCCATCAGATTTGAACTTGCTTCTCTTCTTCAGAGCAAAATACCTTTGAATGCTCTAAGCTTAGCAATGGAATGTAAATGAATGTTATCAACCCAGGCCCATTTTGTGCTGTGGGGAAAGCCCTTGATGAAGCAGGCCGTTAATTAGCATCAAACTCCTAAAATATATCTAGTACAGAAGAATTGCAAAGAAAAAGTCTCTTAACTCTGGCTCTGTATGTACATACGCATTCAAAAGAACATGTCTGTTCAAGGATATTTCATGGTATTACAAGTTTCACTGTGGCTTCCAGATACCGCATATACTACAAGAAAGAAAGTATGCTAACATGTTACAGGGACACTGCCACAGTTGGTAAAATGTGAATCTGACAATCTAAAAGATAAATATTATCATCCCAGTGCTGTGTGTTTTGTTTCTTATAACCTTGTGACTGTGTAATGAAACCTTTCTAATGAAAATGTTGTAGTTTTGGCGCTATGGTGTGCAAAGCCGTACTGGATGACAGCAAAGACAGGTGACATGAACAACAGCAGCTGCCCAGGGACAAGTTCATGAAGTGCATGTGATGGATTAACTCTGCTGATTGAATTTTGAGTGTCTTCGTTATAGGGATGGGCCAAATCTGGGATTACAGAGATCATAGTATTTCTTTTAGCACAGACTTGTTTTGGATCAAGACTGACAACTGGAATTGTGTGATCCAGGAAACTGATCTGAGTAAAGTACTCTGATCACATAGGAGAATTTTACTGGTTCTCTACTTGGATTGATTTCTGAATTGTCAAAATTGTGGATCTCATTCAAAAAAACAGGGATATGGAAAACACCTAGATCCAGCTCCTGCCCCAACTAAAAGGCTGATACACTAATCTGCAGGATTTCCCACGGGCTAGTGGCCGGTTTATGTACAATTTTTCTATGGATGCAAATGAGTTCCATTAAAAAACCATGAAAAATTTTGCTGTGGGGAAAATGGCTCACAAAGATGTTTTCATGTGGTGGTTTTCACTAAATTCAAAATTACTGAGCAGCTTTGCATGATCTCGCAATGTAGCAGCTCATTCATTTTGAATTTAAATAAAATAGCAGACTAAGCAAAGAATGATACTGTTGTGAAGGCCGACATTTGCAAAACCTTTTGCAAACGGGGCTCTGTGTGCAAAAATACTCAAAAGCTCTTAACACTTTAGATTTCTGAGCATTTTTGCGTGTAAAACCTCCTTTTGCAGAAGTTTCTGCAGATTAGTACCTTTGCTGTCCAGAACTATTTAAGCAGAAATTGACCTACCTCTAGTTTGCTCCTCTCCTCTTTGCTGCAGATATCAGAGATTTTCAAATTCACATTTTACCAACTCCAAGACGTTTTATCATTACACCTTTTCAATAACATTTAGTATGTAATTATAACAAGAACATTTCTTTAACTTTTCTATACATACAGTACATATATACGACTTAGGTATTACTTAAGTCATTTTTTAAAAGTAAAATTCAACATACAGGGCTGTCAGGCTTGTATCGTTGAACTGATATACCAACATAACATAATATGGCTTGATAAGAATAATAAGGGGTCTATTTATCAGAGCGCATTAGCACTAACACCAGTGTTACACACCTTAACCACATTCAGCATGCATTAAATCAACCTCAAAGCACTTGTGTTAACGGTAATCCTCTGTTGTAAACATTAATATGTATTACTATGTAAAAAGAGTAAGTGAGCTGATAAAATGCAAAGGCATGCAAATAATTCAATTTAAATGTAGCAGACTTTGCATTAACGGCAGCAGCAACTACAGCTCCAATTAAGTGTTTTAAAAAACACTAGCATGTTAGTTTTAATGCAAAGTACTGTGTTTAACACACTATTCACTAAAGGCAATACGCCCTGTAGTGAACAGTGTGTTAGAAGTGCCAACACGCATATTAAACTGTGCATTAATGTACCATTTTAACACTTTTTGATATATAGACCCTTACACTATTAAACACTGCAACATTTTTATTTGATTCCAAAAGCCCGCTGAACACCTCATTCCATGTGCCACAGCAGTAACGTTTATGGTACAGCTTTCTGAGGCACAATAAGTAAAAGAGGGGGAAGACAGTTTACTGAAAGGGAACAAGATAAAAATGTGTGCAGTTACATCGGTCCTAGAAAGAAAATAATTTACTGATAGTTGAGCTCTTTTGTTTAACCATCACATGTCTTGTACATTTGCTGTATACAGTTTGCTGCGCTAGCCTTCAAGACAACACACAATGCTGACAGCTAAAAGCGCTGCAGATCTGTGCAACTGGCTACTGGAAATCTGCAGCTAGTTACACCGATTGCCCTTAGAAGCCTGAAGCTTTTTAACTTTATATGTTAGATGGAAAGAGAAATTGTGCTCTGCTCATCTTCCCTACCTGCCGTAGCTCTACAGAATCTAATCTCTGCCTTTATCCTTGCTTCCCCCATGCCATTATACTTCCTTGTATCTGTTTTGCACTCCTTTTGGAGGCAGTTCTTATTTATTTGGCACCTTTTCTATGAGGAAATATTTTCCAGTGTTACTACTGGTCTTAACCCCATCTAGCCTCATATTATGACTTACTTTCGTCTGAAAAATGTTTGCCTCATGGCCATTATTTATGCCTTTCAGGTAATGAAATATATCCATCATATTCCTCTGCCTCCTTCCTCTCTTCCACAATATTTATGTCCTCAAGTGTTTTATCTCATAGGGCTCATGGTGCTAGTTTTGCTCTGCTTTGTTAGTCCTACTCTGGATTTCCTTTGTATCACTGAAAATTCTCCCTGGAAATGTGGCTTTCAGATCAGGTCTTCCCAATAGTTTGTCAGACGTCTTACCATTTTCCTTTTTCTCGTCCGGTTATACCTCTCCCTCTGTGCCCTAGCACTCCATTGGCTTTTCCACTGCCTTAACATTCTTTTTGGCTATATTTACATCAACAGAAATAATCCCCCATGTTATCAAATAATAATCCCTGCATGTTATCAATACCTCACTGCTCCCCCAGGTTTCTCCATTCTGAATGCATGGTTGTAGTCTTTTCTAAATTCCTTAACAGAAAATCAGCCAATTGGGCACGGATATCACCTGCACACATTTATATTTAATGTTAGGCGCCGTACTTCTGACACTCCCCAAACATCATTACATCTCAGCTTTTTTCCTTACCTCCTCCTCTACACTGTCAACCTGTTGCAGATTTTAAATGTCTACCTTTCTAGCCCTTTAGAAATATCACTTATTAAAATACAGAAATGAGCAAACAGCGTGAAAGGCTGTCATGTCTAAGAAGATCATATCCAGTGTTCTCCCCAATCTAATTTCCTGGTCACTCAGTAAAAGAATTCGGTCTGATCCGACAACCTTAATGCATCCGTGCTGCCACAGATCTTGCTGGATTACAAGATACTCTGCAATAGTTTGATTGTGATCAAACATGCTTCCTTGCCCTAGTCAATGAGAGATATGATAAAACTATGTGGTGCAAAAACCAATACATTGATATATCTATTTTCAAAAGATACTGAGAATCAATTTTCTGACTTGTGTCTTCATTTATCTAAAATCTGCACTGTGTCTGGATGTACTGAAAAGATTATTTAAAAAAAAAGTCCAATGTTTGTGTTGACATCTGCCCACGCATGATCAAAAATATGAGTGCACTGCAATTTTAAATTCAAAATCTGTGTTTTAAAAAATTGGACAAAAACCTTCATCTTTATGTCAGCAGGAAAAATTGAAAGAATGGGGAATGAGACAGAAATGATTTGCTTTTAAGGATGAAAGTAAAAATATATTGTGGTTACTGAATATAAACAAATTAATTTGGTGAGGATTTCTCCAATTTTGCAATCTTCAAAATTTCATTCATTAGAGAATTCAAATAAAATCTTTTGTTTTTGTCTTTTTAAGTGAACGGGCCAAAAACATTTAGCTCAATATACATAATCTTGAGCCATTTCCTAGAAACGCAGAGGATGCCAGCAGATAACGATCGCTCAATATGCTCTGCCCATTTACACCTGCCTACTTTGCTGATCAGACACTACTCCATTTATTGCCTTGTTCCTCCCTTGCTGAGCCACTGCACTGGCTTAGTGTCTTTCCTCAGCATGCTCGAATTCTTATTTTATTTATTTTAAAAGATTTATAGCGGGTTACAGTGGAAAAAGCCAAAAAGGTGAAAAGCACAAACAAAAAATGCTCACTGTTTTGGCTCCTACAATTTTCACTGGAAGTCTGGTCCAGGTGTTCACTACCTTCAGGAAAGAAATACACTCCTTCGGGATCTCTCTTTCTTCACTTTATGATAATTCCTTAAGCTTCTCATTCTTCAGAACATGTAACCTAGTATTTTATTGAAGCCTGCTAGGTATTTGAATATGACTGTCATATCTCCCTTTTCCTTACTCTTTTTTTCTAGCAAGTACTTCTTAAGAACATAAGAAATTACCATACTGGGTCAGACTAAGGTTCCATCAAGCCCAGCATCCTGTTTCCAACAGTGGCCAATCCAGGCTACAAGTACTTGGCAAGTACCCAAACATAAAATAGATCCCATGCTACTAATGCTGGCAATAGTGGTGGTGGCTATTCCCTAAGTCAGCTTGATTATTAGCAGTTTATGGACTTCTCCTCCATGAACTTGTGCAAACCTTTTTTAAACCCAGATATACTAACAGCCTTAACCACATCCTCTGGCAATGAATTCCAGAGCTTAATTATGTGTTGAGTGAAAAATAATTTTTTCCAATTTATTTTAAATGTACTACTTGTTAACTTCATGGCATGCCCCCTAGTCCTTCTATTATTTGAAAGAATAAATAACCGATTTACATTTACCTGCCCAAGCCTTTCATGATTTTATAGACTTCCATCATATCCTCCCTTAGCTGTCTCTTCTCCAAGCTGAACAACTCTAACCTCTTTAGCCTTTCCTCATAGGGGAGTCATTCCATATCCTTTATCATTTTGGTTGCCCTTCTCTGTACCTTCTCCTGTGCAACTATATCTTTTTTGAGTTGCGGCTACCAGAATTGCACACAGTATTCAAGGTGCAGTCTCACCATGGAGCGATACAGATACATTATGACATCTTCTGTTTTATTCACCATTCCCTCCCTAATAATTTCTAACATTCTGTTTGCTTTTTTGACCATCACGGCACAGTGAGCCAATTATTTTAATGTATTATCCACTATGACTCCTAGATCATTTTCCTGGGTGATAATGCCTAATAAGCCTTACAGAGAGGCTAAGCCTCTCTATGAAAGGCTTATAATGCAGATCATACACCATTTTGGTGGTCCTATTTTGAATGTCTCCAATTACACAATGTGCTTTCATAGATGTGGTCTACCATTCAAGGTGGGATCTCACCAGGGATGCACACTATCTATTTTCTACTAAGAATAGCTCTCCCTAAGCAACTATGTAAACTGCTAGCCTTCCCTACTACTTTGCTATACCGATTACTATCTTGAGATCACCAGACAATGAATGGTCCAACCTGTCTGGGGACTGCTAATTCCTCCCCAGGGCATTTATTCTAACTTCCTGTAACTAAGCAAAATTCTTCATGATTCTTTGTAACGCAGGCACCCAAATACATACAAATAGCCAGAAATGCTATAAAACAATCCTCCTTTATACCAAAACATGTGAATCTCCAGCATCTGGAAAGGTAATCTCCGAGGTGCATTTTGGTGTACGTAGGTCACAACAGCAGCAGCCTTCCAGTATTTTTCACATATTTCCCTGATCAATCCAAGTTTCTTTTAATACAATTGCACTTAAGAAACAGAAATCTACCCTTTCCGTCTCCTTTCACATTCACCAAACTGTAACTTGAGTATGCCTTTGCTGTGGAGTTGAAGAACCTGGTAAAATTCCTTAGGCATGGCGTGGAAACCAGGTTTGGGCAATTGGTTGTCATAGTAGTGGTGGCTGATTGGTTGCCCTTGAATGGATTTGGAGAAAGGCCAGAATCCATACAGCCGCACGTTCTCACACAGTTCTATGGCCGCGCTGGTAACCATCAGTCCAGACGACAGGCGGTACGCCCTCACTCCCTTGCTCCTCCAGAACTGGGCAAGGCTTTTCAGGTATTTGGGATGAAAGAATATTGCCTTCTGCTTCGCCTGGAATTCTTGCAGAGTGTGGTACACTTTGAAGGAAAGAGCAGTGTTGGCTCGGTAAGAGAAGGCTGGTAGCAGAAGGAAAGCCTCGCCGTAGTGCGTGATGTTCTCCAGGAAAGACATTTTGTTTTCCTTGAGTTTGCCATATCTGTCAAAGAAAAAACAGTCTAATGAATTTCGCGCATTGGTTCGGCTGAACAGGCTGTGAAGTGGAATTTTCACAAAGGATTTACATGCGTAAAACCCGGTTTTATGCGCGGAGATGGGCTTTTGAAAATTTCCTGAAGGGGGGGGGGGACGGGGAAGCTTCTGGGGTAGGTGTTTGTGTGCATAAAAGTACAGACAGAAGCATTTCCGCGTGCACTTCTTCGTGTACCAGAATGAGCCATTCTATGGTGCAGAGATGGGGATAGGAAATCTGATTCACACACATACACGTTTGATTTTCATTTGCTTAAATCTACATGCACACATTTATACCTGATAAAGCAGGTGTAACATGCACACATATGCCCTGCTATTTTCTGCACACACCCGCACTGATGTGTAGAAACCAGTTTTGAAAATTTGGGCTAAAGTCTGTGTACTTTTACCCGCGTAGAGCGGAGGTATTTCCAGAGTTGGGATTAGGGTGGGGAATGTTACAATGCACGCAAGAGGTAATTTTAAAAGGAGTTACACATGTAATATACTATCGCAGCAATTTTTAAAAGCCATTTATGTGTGTAAAGTGCTTGTGAATATCCTATGGACAATTCAATGGCATATGCTGTAGCAATTTTCAAAAGGTTGTGGTATCCAAGCGTGAATTTACCTGCTTCAAATTGGGTTTTACATGTGTAAATACATGGGTAAAGTGTATTTACACATGTAAACCCCAATTTTAAATACTTTTTAAAATCAGGCCCACAGTTTTACCAGAAATAGTACTCACAGTAAAAGCAGGTGTAAATGTCTGAGGGTATATTTTCCTATATTGGCCTGTAAGTCAGCTACTTCTTTATAAAACCATAAATGGCCTCTTTTTCTTCTTTCCTTTATTTACTTTCCTAAAAAAATATCTCCTTTTACCCCCTGCCCTTCTACTTCCCCTAGATTTTCCCATCCAGCTAACAACTCCTTTAAGTATTCCCCCATTTTAACAAAGTTAATTGTCCTTCATCTCCTGCGCTCTAATACTGAACCACTCCATCCGGTTACCATTGGATCCTAGATAAATGCTCACTGCATCAGAGATGCAGTCCCTGTTGGTAAGCACCAGGTCCAATATCTCTCCTCTCATGTGAATGATTTTCCTTGTAGAGAATCCAGGATCCCCCCTGCTTCTAGAAGACATCGCTGTCAGGACATCCCAATCAACATCCGGCAGACTGAAATCACCAAGCAATACCACCTCCCCTTTCATAGCAATTTTGTTAAATCTCCTTAAATCTCTATTTCTTCTGTTCCACCTAAAGACTACAGACAAAAGATTATCTCCAAAGGATCAGTTGCTGCAATCAACTTTGATTAGGAACTTAAGGTCCTTCCAAGAGTTCCCCCCACCAAAGGCTGGTAAAAACACAAAAATCATCTTTTTCATTTAGAGGGCCAGTTTTATGGAATTCCATGTCAAATGAAATTCAAAATATTTTAGATTACCTAAGGTTTTAGAAACAAAGTAAGGACTGGCTTTTTACATTAGCTTTTGAGTGATGAAGATAATACTGTTTTTACAGTTTTATTATGTTGCTGTGGATTTATTTCAGTGTAATGTATTTTTTTGCTTCGTGGTTTTTCTTTTTTTTTTTCAGTTTATAGTTCTGTTTATTGTATTTTATATTGTATGTTTACCATGCATATTGGGGTAGATTTTCCAGTTTGCGTGCGCACATGAATGTGCCGATTTTCTATCATGCGAGCGCCAGCGCACACATGGTAGCCACGCGCACAAGGGGGAGGGACTTCTGCAATTTCTGCGCGGCGATGCATTCCGGCCTTCCCTAGTTCCTTCCCAGGAATTTCCCTACCCCTCCTACCTAGCCTCCCTTCCCCTTCCCACCCCCTAAACCACACCTTTTTCTTTTTTTTCCTGTTGTTTCACAACTTACTTCAGCTTACTTCAGCAGAGGTCCATATTCAGCCACTATGTGACTTGGCAAGTTAACCAACTAAACTTATCCAGCTAACTTAGCCTATATATTCAGTAGCATGGCTACTCCTGGGGGAATTCTGCACAAAAAAATTTTAAATTCTGCGCACAAAAACTGAAAATTCTGCAAAATTTGCAAACTTTATATTGGTCAAAATACAATTTACATGACAGTCTTTAAGTAATTACATTTTAAACTATTACAGAAAAAAGTTGTTACTTAAAATTGCAGAATTTTAAATATTTTGAGCAGAATTTCCCTAGAAATTCACTGTAAGCGTGTCCCTTCCACTCGCTCTCCCTACTGCCCTGGCCAATTTGCCCTCTCAGGCCCCAACTCCTCCACCTGCCAATATCTCTCCCCTTCACCTCTAGGCTCAACCCCTTCCATTCTATTGCCAGTCCCAGAGTTTGACCTTGTTCTCAGTACTGCCCCTCTCACAGGCTCCCACTGTCCCTCCCTCTCTCACACACATGCTCCCTCTCTCTAATACGCATCCACACACATCCTCATGCAGGCTACCTCACATACACAATCCCTTTACACAGGCTAGCACCCTCACATACAAACAATCCCTTTTTCATACACACAAGCTCCCAATCTCTCACACACACACTTCTTCACAATCTCCTCATATAGGCTCCCTCTCTCTGAAACCCACACTCAAGCATCCCACCAGCCCCCCTCTCTCTCACCCTCCTGCTCTCTGTCACCCTCCCCTCCCCTCCCCCACACCCCTCCCCTCATACAGGCTCCCTCTCTAAACCCACAAGCATCCCCCCCAATCCCCCTCTTACCAACTAAGCTGACTCTCACCCTCCCCCACACCCCCTCTCCTCTCTCATACACACATTCTCTCTCACCGGCATCCCCTTCCCCTCATATAGGCTCCCTCTCTGAAACCCACACTCAAGCATCACCCCCACCCACCCTCTCTTGCCTTCCATGCTCTCTCTCACACCCTCCTGCTCTCTCTCTCACCCTCCCCACCCCCCCTTTTACCAGCCATGCTCTCTGTCACCCTCCCCTCTCTCACACACATATTCTCTCTCACCGGCATGCCACGGGACGCGCTCCGTTCATGGCGAAGATGAAGGCCCGGGCACGCCATTCGCAGCACACGGGGGCCCCTTTTCGCCGCCAACGGCGCACTGGACCTTCATCTTTGCTGCGAACGGAGCATGTCCCGTGTGCCACGGGACGCGCTCCATTTGCGGCATGCCAGGATCTCCTCTGCTATTTTCTGCCGTGCTGCCCCCACTCTCGCGATGGCTACTGTCCGCGCGCTTCCGGTTTTGAATCCTCTTCTACCAAGGGAGGAAACCGGGGCTTGAATAAATGGATGGGGCGTGGGTGGGGCGTGGGCATGGTGTGGGCGTGGCCAGAGACCTCGCCACTGCCGCTGGGCCCGGGGATTGCGTGCTGGCACTCGGCCGGCGTACGCAACCTACGCCTGCCCAGAGGCAGGCGTAAATAATAAAACAAAGGTAGGGGGGATTTAGATAGGGCTGGGGGGCAGGTTAGATAGGGGAAGGGAGGGGAAGGTGGGGAGGGCGGCCTCGGAGGGAACGGGGAAAGCCATTGGGACTCCCCTCGGGCTCGGCGCACACAAGGTGCACAATTGTGCACCCCCTTGTGCGTGCCGTCCCTGGATTTTGTAACATGCGCGTGGATGTTATAAAATCGGGCGTAGATTTGTGCGTTCTGGGTTGCGCGCACAAATCTACGCCCGTGCATAAATTACAAAATCTGGCCCAAAATGTTTAGGCATGATTAATTATAATACTCACTTTACGGCTATGATGCTCGGATTAACAGTCACAAGGTTCGTTTTATTCCCAACATCTTTAGTAACATTTCCCCTGATAGGCGGGAGGTTGCACCTAAAGTTCAAAAACAAGGTTTTAAAAGCTTTTAACAAACTAAGCTTTCACAAGTCATTCATCTTCTAGTCCAGTGATTCATCACATTCATAATTTAAATTAAAAAAAAAAAATAGGAAGAAAAACAGAAAGCGGATTTGGAGACTCTTCTTTCATGTAGATATATGCACAAATCCAGTGGCTAAGATCAATTATGCTCAGCTAGCCACATGACTATTTGGCTAGCTTTGGTTTTGGTTAAATTTCAAGTCACATCCATAAGTATATAAAAAGATCATAATTAGATTTAAAACTTTAAGAGGCGAATATTCAGTAGGTTAGACGGATAACTAGTCCCGTGTATTCAGCGGGATAAATGTTCTGCTCAATATATTTGCTTAAAGTTATCAGCACTTACCCACTCCTGGTGAGGTCCAGCGCAGCTTCTGTCAAAGCTGAACTGGAAGTGTAAACTAAACCAGCACTAAAAGTAAGTACTCTAGTGTAGTTTATGCTCCCAGCTGACCCTGCTCCCAGCAGGGATTTTTTGACCTGGGAAGTGGAGGGGGTTTGGGGGTGCGGCAGGGTGTTAATTTAGATTGCTGAGAGTGGGAGGGGGAAGGGCCTGGTGACAGGTTTATTTCTGAAGAAGATGTTTATCTGGGGGGGGGGGGGGCCCACAATGGCTCCATCACATTTTAAGATATGGGGTGAAGGATGCAAGGCATGACAGGGCAAATTTAGTAGGGGAGAGAACAAACTGCCACATAGGAACTGTATGTAAAGGGGGTGGATCACGGCGGAGCGAGTTAGCCATATAACTTCTGCGGCTAACTGCCGATATTCAAATTTAGCCACCATAGAGCAGGTCTAAACTTAGCTGGTTAGACTTATATGGCTAAGCGCTTGGTTATATGCGTATATTGAGTGGCATAGCTGTGCCGTTGAATATACATTATAATTTAGCCAGATAAGTTCTAACTGGCTAAGTTACTTAACTGGCCAGTTTTGAATATTGATCCCCTTATGTCTAGCCAAAGGCTAGTACTGTTCTGGTTCTGTGATATTGATTCTTTTGTTTACTTTTAGTATACCATTTTAAAATGTTATGTTTTTATTTGTTTAATGGTGAACTTTTAGTTGGTTTGGGTTTTATTATATGTTCTTCTTTATGTGCTGACACAAATTTAAGTCTTTGATTTGACTTAATTGCATTGTTTATTGAAAATGTATTCACAATTTTACCCATGATTCACATTTTCTATCACTTGCTACCTCTCAGAGATTTTAATATAACTTTCTGGATCATTCCCTCAATTGATTTGAAAGCAAAGGGAGCTTTCTCCAGCTGGGTGCAGCAAGACCAGTAGTTGCAAATTTAGAAGAAGCTGATCTCTATCATCAAATCAGAGGAGCCACCTATGGTTTTCCCTAAGGCCACCTGAATCAATGTCTATTTTTAGCAGCTTTAAGTCTAAAATCTCTGTACACAGCTGTCTTTATTAGTCTTTTTATGTTTACTAAGCCAGCTCCATTTTTCAGAACCCTCTATCAAGGAAAAGCAGGTTTACTATAATTACCCCAGAGATTTGCAAAACACTATGTCCTGATTGTAGTTGTAAAGCTTTTGACACTGCCCTTTATTTCACAGAACAGGACAGATTTTCAAATGGATATTATGTTCATAAAAATCTTTGTTAAGATCGTCCAGGTAACTACATGCACAAAAGTAGATGTGAAACCTTATTTCACGCATACTTTTGTGCACGGCTGCAAGAGGCATTCTGAGGTGCAGAGTTGGGATGGAGAAAGGATTAATGCATATACTATTGATTTTCAAATGTATGCTTGCAAATCCATATGTACAGTTACACCATGCTCCCGAGTAGGGCGTACCTTTTTGTGAGCATGTCTGTGCACATACTGAGCCAACCTGGGTGTAAGATTCGTGGACCCTTGTGCTGTGGTAAGGTTGGCTCAACCTATTGAGAAGGCCCCATAGGTCCACACTGACAGTTGGTGGATCTGCGCTGATAAGAAACTGATCAGGAGCTTCACCTATATCAACCCCTCTCCCCTCAGGTTGAACCCTTGGGTTCCAGGCGCCAGCAGGTCTTAGGCGAGCTTTTCCAAGGAGGAGGCAGGGGCATAGGTCCAGTATCAGGCTAGGGTCAGAGGCAGGTGGCAGACGAGAAGGGTTAATGTCTAGGCAAGGGTCAATGGTGGGCAGCAGGCATGAATGGTCAGTATCCGGGCAAGAGTCAGAGGCAGGCTGCAAGCAAAGATAGTCAAAGTCTAGGCGAGAGTCAGATTCAAAATCAGTCTGAGAAAGGTGTAAGAGACAAGGAGAAGTACTGATATGCTAGGGCAGGAAGGAAGGCAAGGGCTGGATAAGATGAGACAGGAGAGATTGGAGAAACAAGGCAGGCTGGGCTGGTGAGGCAGGCACAAGAACAGAAACAGGAAGAAGCAGCAACTTACTCTGCACAGCCGATAGATGACCCGTTGCTGAGGTGTCTGCTTGCTGCGTGGCTGGTAGCTGGTAGCAGAGGTTTCGCCACAGGGCTTTTAAAAGTAGGTGTGCGCCGCGCACGCGTGCACCTAGGGGAAATTCTGGAGACAGCATGATGGCAGCATTCTTGCTGTGGTGGAAAGGAATGCAGCTTTGGTGGGTCTCGGGGTGAATGTGCAGGCTTGCGGAGCTGTCCCGTGAGTCAGCAAATGTAACACTCGGACTTATTCTCATAAGTCCACTTTGAAAATTTGAGATAAAGACATAAATGCTAACTTTTAAACTGGCACGCAGGCGCATGTGTGTTGTGCTCAGGGGTGGACCCTTGTCCTGTACCAGGGGAGAATGGCTCCATGGTAGGGACCAGGAAGCACCTGCCCCCAGGGGGCGGAGCACTGGAGGAGACAGAGGCTAGGATGAGCTTCACCACTGGAAGCCCGCAGGGACCCGGATTGCTTGGACCTAGGTGGGCCTCCTGGAGAGATGGTAAACTGATGTGCCCACAGACAGCAAAGGAGCACAGTCAGGTTCAAGGTCAGATGGAGCAAGGAAGACCAGAACAGCATTGGTGATGACAAGGCAAGGGACAGAGCCAGAATCGGGACATGGTCAATCAGGCAGAGGTCAGAAGGCAGGCAGAGTAGTCAAGGAACAAGCAGAGGTCAGTACCAGAGAGACAGTCCAAGAGTACTACCTGGGGAGATGGAGATGGACAGATGCAGGAACAAGGATGGAACAGTAGGATCCTGGAACAAAGCTTTAGCTCACAGTGACAATCTAACACACAATACAATGCCAACCCAAAGCAGTGCTCAATCTTCATCCTACCGGGCCACGTCTCCAGAGGAACAAGGAGGACCAGACAGACACAAAACTGATGGACAGGAGCAAGGTCCGGGGCAAGTAGCTGAACGGGACAGTGATGTTCCATGTTCCAATCAACATAGATGTTGTTGGAATTATTGACGTGCGAGCTTGAACCCACAAGCTTGGAAACAAGTGTTCTTGGATTCAGGGATGTGTGGGCTGGGATCCATGAGCTAGGAATCAATTCTTGGAAGTACCAAGAGTGGGGCTTGAACCCAGAACCTTAGGATCAAGGTTTCTTCACCTTAGGCACTAGGCCACATGCCAAGGAAGTGCAGGCAGGAACTTCCTTAAGTAGCTCCTTCAATCAGGGTGCGCCGCAGAGCTAGGACTTGCCCCTGGCCCTACAAGAGGCCAGGCGGTCCGCGCACACGTAGGGCCGTGGCCTACACCATGGAAGACGCCGAACTCCGGCGTGAGGCCTGGTGCGTAGTGGAAGAACCTGCGACCACCGCCGCCGCTGCGGGACGCCGAGGCCTGGAGGAGCTCGCGGCTACCGCTAGGGAGGCCAACCTGGGACCTGCAGAGGAGCCAGAAAGGTGAGCAGGCCCGTGTGTGGGCCAGACGTGGATGGGGCGCGCAACATTTTCATTTGTGCACGCAATGGGAGATATGCTTATACTCGGGTGAATTTTAAAATCTGCTTGGCGTGCGCCTGCACGACATATTCGCATATCTCCTGGTTTTGGCACCTTGGGCTTTTAAAATTCACGTTTGTAGGTATATAAGATCTGCACATATTAGCCCTACCAATGATTTTTTTAATTACCCTCTATATATGGCATAGAAAGTATGCTGTCAAGGAAGGCTATGATGGGATACTGCTGGAATTTTGTAAGAACTTATCCTCTTTTTCTAAAAGAGGATAAGCTTTGGCAACAGCTGTCTTGCTTCTTTCCATCAGCTGGACTGAACACCAGTCACTCTCTGCCATCTCAGTGACTTTAGAGCAATGTTCTGAGCCCTGTGGCCCTTAGCCTCGCCCACCTGATGTCATCTACCGGGCACTGGGCACTTAACTCAGGGCCAGACACTGGAGGAGACCAGACCTGCTTTGCCAAAAGCTGACCTGCTTCTTTCCATCAGCTGGACTGAACACCAGTCGCTGTCTGCCATCTCAGTGACTTTACAGCAGTGTTCTGAGCCCCGTGGCCCTTAGCCCCGCCCACCTGATGTCATCTACCAGGTGCCAGGTACTTAACCCAGGGCTGGATGCTGGAGGCACCTGCGCCTCCTTCACTGACTGCAATAATGTACTAGACCAATATCAATTTGGTTTTCGCAAATTTCAAAATACTGAATTACTATTGCTCTCTAGTTTTGATATCATAAGATGTGGTTTTGAACATGGTACTAGCTTCATTATGGGGCTTCTAGACATCTCTACAGCATTTGACACAATTGACCATAGCATATTGCTAAACCACTTGGGTGCACTAGGACAAACGGGGAAGGTATTGACTTGGTTCAACTCTTTTTTGTCAAACTGCGCTTTACAAGTTAAAATTGAATCGTACACCTCATCCTGGCAGACAGTGACATCTCTAGAGAACCCAAAGGCTCTGCGTTGTCAACGATGACACTATTGTGCCGAATACTTACAAATCTTGACCTTCACTATAGATTATATGCAGATCATATATAATTTTTCTTTCCTATTAAAACAACATGGACACAAACTGAACAAGTTCTTTTGAATTATCTCACTACTATTCAAAATAGGCTATCTCAAAATAAGCTATCATTCAACATCCAAAAAACTGAAATAATATACCTCACAAAATTCCCATTATACAATGAAACATAACATAGAAACATAGAAATGATGGCAGAAGAAGACCAAGCGGCCCATCCAGTCTGCCCACCCAGCTTTCACACTTATTTTTCTCATACTTATCTGTTACTCTGACCACTGAGTTAAAGGCCCTTATTGGTAACTTTATGGTTCTAATTTCCTTCCACCCCCACCATTGATGTAGAGAGCAGTGCTGGATCTGCATCAAAGTGAAGTATCAAGTTTAATTGGTTAGGGGTAGTAGCCGCCACAATAAGCAAGCTACTCCCTTGCTTTTGTTTACCCAGCCTGTGCAATTCAGTCCTTGTTGGTTGTTGCCTGAATATAAATCCTCTTTTCTTCATTCCCCCTGCTGTTAAAGCAGTGAGCTGTGCTGGATATGTATTCAAAGTGAAGTATCAGGCTTATTTGGTTTGGGGTAGTAACCGCCGCAACAAGCAAACTACTCCCTGCGCTGGATATGCATTGAAAGTGAAGTATCAGGCTTATTTGGTTTGGGGTAGTAATCGCTGCAACAAGCAAGCTACTCCCCTGCTTATTTGTGAATGGCAAATCCTTTTTTCCACATTTCCTCTTGCCATTGAAGCATAGAGCAATGCCCCATTTGAACTTACTATTAATGGTCAAAGTATTCAAATGATGAAATCTGTTCCAAATCTTGGCATACAAATTGATCCATCATTAAGCATGAATTTTCAAATTAAAAGTCTAATGCAGACTTCCTATCACAAATTGAAGCAGTTACAACACCTGACGCCATTTCTGGATCCCATCAATTTCCATACAGCTTTACAGACACTGCTATTCTCTAGTATAGGTTACTGCAATTCTTTATTCATTGGCTTGCCTAAATATACTCTCCGCCCATTACAGATTATCCAAAACTCTGCAGCTCACTTACTGACTGCCACGCCAGTTCATGAGCACATTACCCCAATTTTATAGTAATTCCACTGGTTACCTATAGCATTCAGAATTCAATATAAACTTGCCAGAATCATACACTCTCTCATACATAATGTTCAGTCACCATGGATAAACGCCATCATGTAAATACATTCCTTGGTGAGATCCCTCCGATCGGCAAATCAGAATATTCTGGATATCCCCTCCCCTAAAATCGTGCATCTGGATGAAACTAGGGAAAGAGCACTTTCAATAGCAGGTCCAACTTTTTGGAATTCGTTACCAAATGAACTGAAACACCTAAAAGATCCTAGATTTTTAAAGAAAGCTTTAAAGACGTTTGTATTTAAACTTGCTTTTAATGTCTAAATCCAGATGTATAATTGTTTGATTACTTGCTGCTATGCAATTTTTATTTTATGTGACTTTGTCGCCATGTTTTAAAAAAATCTGTGAATGTGATATTGCAACCTGCCCTGAACGTCGGGAGGGCTATAAATGTTTTAAATAAAATCAAATAATTATTTCTTGGTATATCACTCTGTCATAGTTGGCCGACCGCAGGGCTGTCTCACAGCTGGTCTCACTCACCTTGGCTCACGGCAGAGACGCTGCCATGCTTCCTCCTCCTGGGTCTCCCTTAGTCGTGTACACACAGTGCACGTTAAAACTTAAAGGACCCTCGATGGCGCCCTAAGATGACATCACTGGCTGTGCTCTACTTAGCACCACTCAGCCTACTACCCGGTGTCTCAGCAACAGGTCCTCCTGCTTTGCAATATATATGGCTCCCAATCCTTCACGCCTGTTCCTGATCCTGTGCAGTGCTCCAATTCCTGTTCCTGTCCCACCACTCCAGCTTCTGTCCTTGTCTTGTCTCTTGCCCTTCCTAACTCCCTTCTGGACCCTGTCCTACTTGCCTCCGCCCCTTGGCAATGCTCCCTGGCCTTGCTACACTCTCCTTTGCCTGACCCATCTCCTGTATCGTGTCCCATCCTCTCCTTTCCCTTGCTCTTTGGACTGACTCCTTTGCTTATTTCTGGTCCTTGCCTGAACATTGCCTGCCCAGACTCCAGCCTGGTATCCGTTCACACTTGAATGCTGCTTGTCCCGACCACTGGCTGGCTCACGCCTGCCAGTGGTCGCCTGGTGCATCGCCTGCCCTGACACTTGACCTGCCACTGGATTTCTCTGCTCCTTGGGACCTCGCCTAAGCCCTGCCAGCCTCTGAACCCAAGGGCTCAACCTGCAGGGAAAGGCGTTGGTAAAGATGAAGACAAGCTCGTAACCCTGAGCGTGTCTGCCTACTGATGCCATGAGCCTAGTGGGTTCACCTCCTAGGCAGAGTCAATCATGCTTCAGTGCCAAGGGCTCACTGACCATGTCACTCTATCAGAAAATGAGGTCTGTACAGCTCTCATGCTTAAAAAAAAAAAAAAAAAGAGATTTATTATTGTGCATTAGTTATGCATTCTAATTATGACTGTGTCTAAAGAGTCTGAAATATACATTTCACATAAAATTATTTTGCAAGCAAAATCTTGTAGAAAATTCACTACTGAGCTTTCATCCAATTCTTAACATCTAGTGCTCAGGGCAGGCCCACATTTAGGAAACACTGGCAACTGTCTCCGGTGCCAAATTTTAATAGGCAGCAGACTGTTGCTGCCACTGCCATGCGTTCATGTGGGACAAGCGTCGCTTGTCTTCTCTAGTAGCGTAGGCTCCAGTTAGCAGCAGCAGCAACAGCTAAAAAACAAAACATTCAGTGCGGGTCTCCTGCAACCCGTGAGTGTTGACAGGCCCTGTGGCGCTCCACCCCCTCCTTTCTCACTAGCTTCATGTTACCTTGGGAAATCTAGGAAAGGGGGGGTGGATGCAGCAGGTTCTGCAGGATGTCCCAGGCTGATTTTTTTTTATCTGAAGTTGCTGTTGCTTCCTGGAGCCTGCACCAGGATATGGAGGTGAGAGAAGAGGGAGGGAAATTGGAGAAAGGAGGCAATTTTCTCCTCCCCTCCCTCCACTATATTGCCTATGGGTGCACGCCACTTGTATCTAGCCCTGGCTTAGGAAGAAAAGTCCCACAGTGCTATCTCGCATATGTTTTTATAGGTACAATTTTTTTAAAGGATTTTTTTCCTCACAAAAGTTACAGGAAATTAAACTCTTGGACAAAAAGGTGAGGCATTTCAAATTATCCGGGTGATTCATTCAAGCCGTGTGAGGGCTCTACCGCGTGTTATAATGCATATATTGTGCGATATATGAAATATTTTGCATCTCTCCACAATATTTTGCATCTCTCCTATTGCAGTGACTTTCTTTGCATGCGATTTGCATGCATGAATAATGCAAATGCATGCAAAGGTCATTACTAGTCAATTTGATGTAAATATTTTTTCGCAGCTGGCCGCACATCTAAAGTGACAGAAAAATTTGAAAAAAAGATGTGGCCAAACGGGGAGCTTGAGCGAGGCCGCCAGCTGAGGCAGCCCTGACACCCCCAACATGTGAAAAAAAAGTTAAAAATATGTGTGCAGGAGCCCCCCCACAACAAAAATTACCTTCAGGCCCCAGTGCCCCTTCCCATACCCACCCCTTATGTAAATTAATCCCTCCGAAGTGCCTCATGAAACTCCCCCAACCCCCCTGAAGTAAAGCAAACAGTCCCCCCCATCCCCAGGTCCCCCCAAAGTCACACATACAATCCCCCCCCCCCACCGCTAGATGTGTTTTGGGGGAGGGGCCCCACTATTGCGGCAGCACCCCCTCCCCTGCATGAAAACATCGGGGCTTAGTGTATTTAGGAGTATGTAATAGAGATGTGAATCATTTTTTGTGTTCGTGTCGTTTTTCGTTTTTCAGCCGCCGCGGGAAATGTCGTTTTTTTGTGGTTCGAGGTTTTTTTTTTCACGAAAAATTGTTTTTTGAGTTGGTGTTTATAATTTGACATAGCAAGCCTATGCTTTCTGTAACAGCCACGTGTGCTTTTCTGTTCGAGGAGAGTGCAGGGTCAGGAACCTGGTACTTAAAATTCCTCATCACCTTTCTCTGTTCCCCTGGAAATCCATGCCACCACCAATCCAAGCCAGAAATGTTGCAGGCATGCAGTATCCTGCCCCGCCATCCCACCACACCTCCTCCTCCCCTCCCTTCTTGGAGTTTTAGGTTTTCTCTGTATGCTTGTTTATAATTTATGGTCTTTTATTCTGCATTAGATAAGAGTCAGTCTGCATTCTGCATGTTTAGCAGAAGTGAGGGATTCTGCTAACGAGGGTGTAGATTCTGTGTAGGGATCTAAAGTAGTCTGGCTTTTTTTGTTTTTCCAATAGTAAGTGGACTGGGTTCCATATTTGCAGTCTTACTTTTTCATAGGTAAGGCTGTTGCCTTTCAAGCCCTGGGTATTCATACTCTTATGGTATGGCTGGTATGCTATATCATTTCTAAAAGTTGTTTTAGCAGGTTTTCATGTTATTTCACAAAGTGGCTGGCAGGGAAGGGATTTTGAACTACTATTACTGAGGGGGTATCAGAATTTGAATATTTTTCTTGTATGGCGAATTAAAAGGAGACATTTCCTAACTCTGCTCTCTATAAACTCCAGAAGAGATCAGAACTTTCTGAGGTTGACAGTGAAATGCATGAGAGTGTCTGTATCGAAAATCTGTGTGCTGCATATGCATATCAGTCCCAGATTTGTCACTAATGCAGTAAGCAAGATTAACATTTTTGTGAAAACAATAACATTTAATAATGATATTTTATAAGCAATTATTGTAATTAAAGAATTGTTATCTTTCTCCTGAATCACTTTCAACAATAAAAAATATAGGATTTTTTTTTTTTTTGTATAGCTGTTAAATGTAGTGTGCAATGTGTCATGCACATGAGCATCATGAAAATGATATAATTCATATATTGATCATCCCACTCAGGATCCCCATAAGGACCTCGAATACACTGGCGGGCTACATTCATATCTCTGGAAGATAAAGAACCCTGTTTTGGATACGGGGACATATCTCCTCTCCTGTCCTCAGTCCATCTAGATAGCCTATCCACCCATAAATCCACATAATAGCGACTAGCTTCTTTCTCAGCCACTATTTCTTTTGGTGTCTGTTTACACACACTCTGGACTACCATAATCAGACCCCCGTTTTCATCTCTACAAGCTGTCTCTTCATCCTTCCCTTCGTGTATAATTACACATCCGTGAGTCTTACATTTTCTGAGTGGCTGTTGTCTAGTAAAATACTTTCCTAGCTTGTCTTGTTTGGCTTTAACCTTTTCCCTTACGCTTTTATCCTCTCCCTCCACAATAATATCACTGTCCCCTGTTTTCTCTACGCTTTCAGATATTGTAAGCACTTCTCCAAACCTTTTTCTTAACTCATCTACAGTTAAACCTGATTGCACAGTGTTAGATGGATGCATTAACCCCTTCAAAATGCAAGTCATCTCCTGCCATCCTTCCTGTAATTCTACCTGAGGAGGGACAAATACCTCTGCTGGCTGCACTACCACCGGTGCTTCCTCTGACACAGAAGCAGGGGAAACCACTTCTGGCTTAGCAGCAGCAAAAGCACTAGGGGACTGAGATTGCCCAGACATACCCTCTCCTGAATTATCAATAACTGATAATGGAGTCACTGGGAGAGGATCTAACTGCAATGGTTTATAACCTGGGGCTACATCTTTTGGATTGACAGGTCCTAATTCTTTAGGTATAGTATATAATGGAAAATGCCCTAAATTAACCTGTGGCAATGCTGGGTATAATCCTGAATAACTAGAGGCATGGAGCATGGGATTCTCCGGTGCATACGCTGGCGGCCTCTTATCCCCCTCAGTAGCTGTACTAACAGAATCTCTCTGCCTATACCATAAATCAAATACTTGCAAATGCTTATCTAAAGATTTCCCTTTCTTTGAATGTCTAATATATTTAAGCAAATTTAACAGCACAGAAGATTGTAATGAGTCATGTTGTGGCCACACAAAATCTGAATATTCTTTAGATGGCTTCATCCATTTACGATGATATTCCTTAATGTCTTTAACACTCTCTATAACCTCCAGAAGAGATCAGAACTTTGAGGTTGACAGTGAAATGCATGAGAGTGTCTGTATCGAAAATCTGTGTGCTGCATATGCATATCAGTCCCAGATTTTTCACTAATGCAGTAAGCAAGATTAACATTTTTGTGAAAACAATAACATTTAATAATGATATTTTATAAGCAATTATTGTAATTAAAGAATTGTTATCTTTCTCCTGAATCACTTTCAACAATAAAAAATATAGGATTTTTTTTTTTTTTGTATAGCTGTTAAATGTAGTGTGCAATGTGTCATGCACATGAGCATCATCTGTCAGGTGTGTCATGATGGAAAAAAGGTTGAAACCGCTGCTCTAACTTAGTGTTTCCCATGTATAGAGAAAAGAATTTGGCTTTGGGGGAGGTTATTTCCCCAGGTTTCATTTAATGTAATGTTTATTTTGTTTCTATAGTTTGCAGAAATGAAATAAATATTACAAAAAGTAAAACATAAACATAACAAAAAAACCCAAAAAGGGACATCCCCAGGCCCACTTGCATCTCATCTCCCTACCCCCAAAAACTGCCCCCACTCACCACGTCCATGGGGGATCCATTGAAACAGCTGACATAGTCCCAGGCCCAAAATCTAGGCTTCACATAGGCTCAGGTTCCAGGTCCGACTTGGGGCCTTGGGCCTGGCCCGATGCTGGTGCTCGGCTTGGAAGCTGGGTCCAGACACCTAGGCCTAAGTTCAGGCCCAGGCCCCAGCCAAATCCTGGGAATTGCCCTATGTTGCCTCAGCCTAGGCCCAAGCCCAAAGCTTGAGCCTGGCCCGAAAGCTGGGTTCTGCCTAGACCCAGGCTCAGAGGCCAGGGATCAGGCTGCAGGGATCCTTTTTTCTCCAATGTCTTCTTAAAATGAATGGCTGATCATCAAAATGATGCTATCCACTCAAGACAAAGTCACACTGATGCATCCTCCATGCGGAAGATGTCATTTTAAGAAGATGGTGGAAAGAAGACGATCCCTGAATCTTGGGCCTCAGCCCAGGCCTAGGCCTGGGCTGAGGCCAAGTGTCCTGCATTGGATCTGGGTCCAGGCATAGGCCATGGCCTCAGCAATGGCAACCTGCCTCTGGGCTGGGCCCCCATCATTTGGCTTGGGCCTAGGGCAAGGCCCTGGCATCAGGCCTGGGCCTAGGCTAAGGCATCAGGACCTGGGAACCTGCCTCCAGGCTGAGATCCAGCATCAGGCCTGGGCCTAGACCATGGGTCCAGTGACAAGACTCATTCTTCGGGCTGGGCCCTGGTTTTATCCCTAGACCAAGGCCTCAGCATTTGGACCCTGCATGTGGGCTGAGCCCACACAATGGCCCTAGTCCTGGCCTAGGCATAGGCAAGGCCTTAGTCTTGGGCCTAGGCCTAGCTTAGGCCTTGGCAATGGGACCTGGCCTCCAGGCCGGGCCATGGCAACCTGCTTGGGTGTAGGCTGATGCTCCACGTCAGGATCAGGCATCAGGCTCGCCGTGTTTTTAGAACCCCCCTTGGATTAGGTAAGTAGGGGCTAAAGAGGTTCTGGGCGGGAGAGGTTCTGGAGGTGGCTTCCAGGCCCAGCTTTGGTGTCAGGCCTGGGCCCAGATCTAAGCCAAGACCTTGGCACTGCACCCAGGTCTAGGCTGAGGCCTCTGCATCAGACCTGTGCCAAGGCCTAGGAGAAGCCTTTGCGTTGAGTCTGGGCCAAAGCAAATGCCTGGCCCAGATGTTGGATCTTGTACTAAGGCTTTGGTAAGCCTAGGCCCAGTCCTGATGCCTGATGGGTTTTTTCTACATTTTTTTTCAAAGCAAAAATAAAAAAACAAACTTTCAATGGTTTTTCTATCGTTTTCTTTTGAATACATTATAAAACGAAATAGGAAATGTTTCATTTTCTATTTTGTTTCAAACAAATGCACATTCCTATTTTTCAGGATGCTCTACATAAATATGCTTGAGTATATTTGCCTATAATGCAGACTCAGTGTACACAGATCTATATTATGTATATTCTTGGTGGCTATCCACAAAACGAAACTTGTTAAATGTACCTCCAGAACTGGGTTGTGAAACACATCCCTAAACAATTAACAGAATAATTAAATGAGAGGCATCGGTTTTATAACCTCTAGAAAAAGCAGTGGTAAAGCTGTGTAACTTGCTTTCAGAAAATGTCCTAGCCACATCTACTGATATGTTAAAGAGGTTGTAGAATGAGTTCCCGAAGGAAGAAAAGATTAGGAGGTGTAATGATTTGATTAGATTTTAGGGGCTGATGCAAGCAGATTCCATTCAAAACCACACAGGGTAGATTCTAAAGGGCAGAGATAATAAATAATATGATAAACCTTTTTATTTTATCTTCCTTTGGATCTCTTTTACAGACTAGTCATAGTGGCAGGATTGTAGTTTGATCACTAAAAATATCACTAATTTCATTCTGAGATTGAAAGGAATATTGCCTATGTGACACATGAAGTAATTGTCTCACACTACTCAGTGCTGGTGAAATCAGTCTGAGCACAGTATCCAGATTCAGGCCTCATCCTACAAAAAGAACAGGCAGAAACTGCAAATAATTCAGGAAGCAGTAACAAAAATGGTTTCTCGTCTAAATAACATGATCCGGGAGTTGGGTTTATTTAGCTTGAAAAGGAGAATACAGAGGAGAAACTTGATGGCAGGTTGGACAGCAAGAAGAACTTAATGATTTTTACGGTAGACAAGCATTTCCCACCTATAATTATCCTATGGGAATGGGAATTAAGAGAGAGATCTGAGGGAAATGACTTTGGCATTTTGCATGGGTGCGGAAGTCACACAGTGTGTGTAATTTTGGCTGGTGTAGCAGGAATATAAATTACCCACAATCAGGCCGATTCAGAAAAATGCGCAGGAGAGCTGGCGAGAACCCGCTCTCCCGGCGCGCGCACAGGCCACACTCCTGGGTGCGCAATTCAGGAGGGTGGCCTATGCAAATTAGGGCCCGCGCTGTCAAACCCTCCTGTCAGCGGGTTTGACAGCGTCGGCTGTCAAACCCGCTGACAGGAGCGGCGGCTGTCAGCGGGTTTGACAGCCGACGCTCAATTTTGCCGGCGTCGGTTCTCGAGCCCGCTGACAGCCATGGGTTTGGAAAACGGATGCCTGCATAATTGAGCATCCGTCTTCCCACCCACGGGCCGTGGGTCGATTTTTAATTTCTTTTTTTTTCTTTTTACTCTTTTTTTTTTAACTTTTGGGGCCTCCGACTTAATATCGCTATGATATGTGGCAAACGACATGCTTTACGGTGGCTCTGTTTGTGCACTGTAGCACAAAAGGATACTGGTATAGTGGGTAACTGTACACATGCTGTGGCACTATAGTAAGTGCGCTTTCATGCTTAACGTGGGCGCACTCTGGAAATACGATACACACGCTGTTGCTGAGGCATAGGCCTGCTGTGAAACAAATGTGCGTGTGCTCTAAAGGTGGAGATTGTGCACAGCTATGGACACTTGGAGAAATGGGGAGCATGCGCTGCTGGGAACACAGATGCAAATTATCGGGGACACACATGCACGCTGCTGAGCGCAGCTATCTCTGTTGTTGGGGAACAGTATGCTCGCTATCTCACAGCCTGTGAACTCTTACTGGCTATAATCCATCCCTTGTCTTTTGTCTCTGTGGTACAGAAAAAGGGCGATGTTGGAGGCAGGGGGCCAGGACGTTGGAGGAGTGAAAGTACACACTTGATGGCATTTTACCTTAACATTTTTGAGGGGCCTGTCCATTAGTTTGTAAATATATTCCAATTGTCACTACAAACCAACCAGTGGAAAGCAAAGATAGGTATAGTTCCAGCTTGGGGGTGAGTCTACTGCTTTTGGTAATCAATATTACAAACATCAACAATGGCTGGTTAACAAGAGCAGCAGAACCTAAACATCTATTTGTAATTTTTAATTTAGGAAAATGACAATTTCAGACTCCTTTTTCAAACAGCAACAATCTTCCTGGCTTTTGAGCATCCACTGAGAGACTGACCTAAGATTAGAAATTTAGCCAGTCACGGGCCATTATCTCATGGGAAATACTCACAGGGCAGGGAATGCTGCATCTGCTGCTTAATTTATTCCCTTGCTGTTTATTATAACGAACAATCATGATAAATGTATTTTCTGTTAATGGTGGTCGCACCCCACTTTGTACTTCAACCCAAAATAACACACATCCTATAATCTGGATTTATAATAGCACTTTTCAACCAAACAGGATTCCAGATGTGCTCTATAATTTATGTCTTTTTATTCACTGGGGTGGTTGCTCACAACACAAGTTCTTTAGTGGCACTGTTGGCAGGCAAAACAAAGTCCAAACAACAATGCACTAAAGGCTAGGTTACCATAAGCAACACAAAATACAAACAGTTTCTCCTACTCAGTCACACTCACCAGCACAGATCTCTCATAAGAAAATTAGGCTGCTGCACACAGCAGAGCGAATAATGACTTTGAGGGCAGGGATCCCCTTTTCAACAGCAGAGGCTGGGGCACAAAAGAATGTACATACCTAGTATGCCAAACAAATATGAAGATATTGGAAATAGTATAACCTTTGACAAAAAAAGAGAGATGTAGGGGGTATGGGTGGGAGGTGGGGGGAGGGGACAATGACAGAGGGAATGAGCCAAAAAGTACTCCTCCACAAGTTGAAAAAATTTGAAGAATTCAAAATTTAGCAGCCAGTGGTTTCCTCCTACTTCTTTGGACTTCCAGCTGAACTGGAGATGACCTCTATTGGTCTGCGGTCTCATAAGCCTTCATTTGAAGCTAACCAAGGTTTTATCCTCTCTTTTGTATCACCCACCCAACTGCTCAGCAGTGATAGCCCTTGGCTAGGTGCCACAAACCTAGACTCCCTTTGGAATCCAGCTAATGTGGACCATAAAATTGGTCACTAAGGGTTTGATTTAAAAAAATATTTACGAGGGAGGTCACTTGATGGAGTGAGAGCAACCGGATGTGTTCTGTATTGCTCTGGGGCTCCACTCCCTAAATCATGACCATTGCCCTCTCCCAGGCACTTTTTGGGTTTTCTCTCACCACGGGATAGCTGTTTCTTTATTGCTCTTCACCAAGTTCCTCAGCAACCTGGGCTGGGGTAGTTTATGGCTGCTAAAGCAATCCGCAAGGAAAGGCTGAAGGCCGGTGTGGTTTCCAACATGGCAGCCCAACCAAGCACCCCGGCGGTGTTACAGGAGCCTTCAGAAGAGGCAACCAGCATTGCAATGGTGATTTTAGCTGCTATGGATGAGAAACTAAATAAGCTACACTCCCGATCTGATGATCTTCAATCTCTACTTACCAAACATACACAGCCCCTTACCGATGCAAAGATGCATATCGGGGCAGTGGAAGACCAGTTCCAGGCCCTGGAGTGCAATGTGCACGCAGCCCAGGCAGAATTGGTTGAGCATGAGACCAAACTAGAGGACTTTGAGAACCACTTGCGCCAGAGTAACCTCCGGATAATCGGACTCCCGGAATCGCTCTCAGGTCGGGATTTACAGTCCTTTTTAGAAGAGTGGCTACTGCGTGTTTTCAACTCCCCGGATATGTTGGAGGGCCTCCGGATTGAGAGGGTGCACTGAGAGAGGAATCGATCTGCCGAACAGAGTAAGCCATGCCCGATCCTCGTCAAGGTATTGAACTTTTACCATAAAGAGGAAATTTTGTGCCTGTTCAAGCAAAATTGTACTTTAGAATATGAGGGGCGGAACATTTTATTTTTTCCTGACTACTCTCCGGCAGTCTCGTCCCATCAACGCCTATTTGCACCACTGGTTCCAAATTAGCTCATCACCAGGTCCGATTTACACTTTAGTATCTGGCGAGACTTAAAGTGACTCATGCCAATAAAAGTTCACTTTTTTGATTCAGTACAGGAAGCCCAACCTTTCTTTCACACCAGGCTGAAAGAAACAGAAGATCGGGCTGGGAAGGATCCTGCTGACCCTCTATTTTTTTATTTTTTTTATTTTTTTTGGGGGGGGGGGGGGGGCGCTCGAACAGTTCCATAGAGACTTTACAAGGTGGATGAGACCTGAGAGGAGGACGACAAGTGAACTTTACAATGGCTTCACTGGAGAGTGGAGCCCTAATGCATTTTATTTCAATGACCTCTGTCTTGCTCATTGTTGAGCTCTAATTGCTATAAATGGTTGTGTTGTTCAGGGGTAGGGGGTTGGGAGGTTGGAGGGAGGGTCAGGAGGGGGAAAAAGGTGGGTAGGGGAGGGGGTATAGGCCTTGTGCTATGTCTAAGCTTTTATACTGCGAGTACTGTAGGCAGTCCTTTCAGACCAGAGATTGCTTTTCTTTTCTGTTGGGACTAGGGCCTAGGCTAGAGGGCCCAGTCCCATGAGCATGCGTACATTTTATTCTGCAAATCATGTATCTATTAATAGTTAGTGGCATACTATGACAGATCACGTGCTGTGCCACCTAGAATGTATGTGGGTTGGGCTGTGTAACTAAGCGTTTTAAAGTTTTTCAGCCTCTACAGCGGTGGAAAGTGCATATTGCACTGTTGCAGGAAACATGCCTTGATGCAGCTGAGCATTTAAAGTTGTGCCACCGGTGGGTGGGTAAAGTTTATGCTGCTCATTCTGGGGTAGATTTTCAAAGGGTTACGCGCGTAACCCTTTAAAACCTACCCCTGCGCGCGCTGAGCCTATTTTGCATAGGCTCGGCGAAGCGTATGTCCCGGGGCTTTGAAAAAGGGGTGGCCCGGGGCGGGGCCGGGGCGGCAGTTCGGGAGCGGTCCCGAGTCCTCCAGCACAGCGGCTGTGCCAGGGGATGGCGCGCCTGCAGCCGCGTGCAAGTTACGCCTGCCAGAGGCAGGTGTAACTCCTGCAATAAAGGTAGGGTTTCAGTCTAAGATACTTTTTGCACTCTCCCTTGTGTGATGCTCCCAAGATTTTGAAGAATGGCCCACTGTATATTCCATTGCTTCGGTTATGGAGGTATTTTTGTAATGCTGTTAACTTGGACAGTACAGTCTCTCAATTTCTCCCTTTTCTTGGCAACCCTAAATTTTTACTGGGGCTCGCTAGGGGTATTTTTTCCCATTGGGCCACGAATGCTTTGGAATGGATTGGTCAATTTATCTCTGAGGAGGGTGAAATTAAGTCTTTTTCCATCTTACTTGAAGAATTCGATTTAGAGGAGAAACACATATTTGCGTACTTCCAAGTTAGAAGCTATATTAGGTCTCTCCAGGTCCAGGTTTGGAATGGTGACAAGAAGGCATTGTTGTCTGACATTTTAGATGTGGAAGATCCTTCTCCACATTCTACCTCCTACTTTTACAAGTTACTCCTGGGTCTAAAGCCTACTTTAAACTTAGCCAGTTTGTTAGCACAGTGGAAAAGTAAACTCCCACTGGATATGAATATGGCCCAAAATGCCTTATGCTTTAAACATATTTTGACTACTGCGAGTGGCCAAGATCTCAGGGAGACCCACTATAAATTTCTGATGAGATATTACTACTCCCAGGTGCAGGCTTACTACTTAAAGCTAGCCCCTTCTCCCACCTGTGAGAAATGTGCTCAATCTCCTGGCATGTTGGGTCATACATTTTGGGGCTGTCTAAAAATTCTGTCCTTCTGGAAGGCCGTAGTTAACTATATTTTTTGAGTTTTTGGGAGTGCATTTGCCTTTACAGACCCATGTACTTCTTTTTGATCAATTACGTAATATCGCCCTGGGACAACGACTTAAGAGGCTGTGGATCCGGAGGGTTTTATTGCTCACAAAGAAATCCATTCATTATTACTGGGTGGGCAAAGATCCGCCAAACCTGACATATTGACTGAACCAAATCCACCTCCTATATGTTACTGAGAAGTTGGTGGAGCGGATTGATATAGCTCGTAAATCTAAGTCTTTTCTGTTAATCTGTGATGCTTATATTCAATCCCTGCCACATCGGGCTCATAGTCTGGTGTTAAATGATTATTCCTTGGACCACACATACGGTAGTAAACCTTTAGGACTCCTTGATACCATGCCTATAGGTGATAGCTGGAGCCTTGAGAGGGTGGGGGTGGGGGGTGGGGGTTGGTTGGGCTTATTCTTACTAGAGAGGGGCTCAGAAGATTCCACCAGCCTACTCTCTGTTTCTATAGTACAATGTGCGCTGGATTGCCTGGGGGTTGAAATGTTGTTTAATTTTTCTAATACTTAACTGGCGGAGATGGAAGAGGGTTATTTTTTTTTTGGGGTGGGGGGGGATGGAGGGAGATTGGGGTGCAAGATTAGGGATGTTATTGTATGCAATCTTCACATAGGGACACTCGGGGCTCCCAGTGTACCCATTCTTGTTTGTAATCGTATTGAAGTGTTATACTTTGTTAAACAAAGATATTTAAACATAAAAAGAATTTACTGGAGTAAAACCCAGTTTTACTTGAGAAAATGCACTACTTGAGTAAATGGCTTTTGAAAATTGCTACGATAGGATGTTACATTTATGTAACTCCCTTGAAAATTACCTAAGGGAGTAGTTTTATAAGAGACACATAAGAAAGTTGGCAAAAATGCAGATAAGTAACACCGATTTTCAAATCGAATTTACACATGTGGGTTCACTTTGAAAATCATCCCATCAAAACTACATGCACACAATTATACCAGCTAAACCGTATGCAAAACATTTTTCAGGAAATTTGACACGCATACTTTGGAAAAAGCAAAAATATGCACGTAGGTCCAACCCCTCCCCAACTCTGCCCTGGGAATGTTTCTGCTCAGTCCACGAGCCTGGAGAACAAAGTCTTAGGCCAGAGATTAAAACCAGGACTTCCACATAGTAATACACAGCACTACCTTCAAGCCACTTGGCCAGTTCTACTTTAAAGATAATATCTTTTTTACTGAGGAATAGGTCATTTGATAAAATGAATGTAATTTCACTGGCCTGTGAAGTTGAAAAAGTGGCAGACATACAACGCTGACATGTGGTGTTAGAACACTGCAGATTTTTTTCCCTTGCCCCTCCAGAAACTCCCATGGATTTTTACTGACAGAGAACCAGAAGGAGGCAGGAAGAAATGGAAGCAAGACTTGATACTAGGAAAAGCTGACTTATACAGCTAAAATCACGAAAAGATGGTATGAAAGGGAAGAAGGGATCACCCAAAAAGGGAAGGGGAGACTTTCATATTAGAGATGTGAATCGGAACCGGAATCGGTTTGGTTCCGGTTCAAATCTTATAATTTTTATCGTCCGGCCTGATTGGTTTTTTATCGGCTGCGCCCGATCCGATAAACAAAAAACCCACCCTGACCCTTTAAAACTGACCCCTTAGCCTCCCCCACCCTCCCAACGCCCCCCCCCCAAAAAAAAACGTTTTAAAATTACCTGGTGGTCCAGTGGGGGCGCCGGGAGCGATCTCCCACTCTCGGGCCGTCGGCTGCCACTAACAAAAATGGCGCCGATGGCCCTTTGCCCTTACCATGGGACAGGGTATCCGTGCATTTGGCCGACCCCTGTCACATGGTAGGAGCACTGGATGGCCGGCGCCATCTTTAAAAATGGCGATCGGTCCCGGGGCTTTCACTGGACCACCAGGTGATCTTAAAACGTTTTTGGGAGGGTTGGGAGGGTGGGAGAGGCTAAGGGGTCAGTTTTAAAGGGTCGGGGTGTTTTTTGTTTTTTTTATCGGGCCATCGGCGCCATTTTTATTAGTGGCAGCCGACGGCCCGAGAGCGGGCGATCGCTCCCGGGGCTTCCACTGGACCACCAGGTGTTTTAAAACGTTTTGGGGGAGTTTGGGAGAGTGGAGGAAGGTAAGGGATTAGTTTTAAAGGGTCGGGGTGGGTTTAGGGATTGTTTTGGTGTGCTGGTTTTCCCGCCCCCCCCCCCCCAAATAACTCCCGTTGGTGGACACAAACCCGATTAACGATTTTTCACGATAAATCGGGGGAATTTCTATTGTATCGCACTCTTTAACAATTTTTGACGATTTAAAAAATATCGGACGATATTTTAAATCGTAAAAAAACGATTCACATCCCTATTTCATATAACAAACTTAGAAGCAGTGCCTCATATTGCTGTTAAATGAAAATGTCTGACAAGTATGAGAGCTAATTTAACTATCCGAAAGTGAAAACAATTAATTGTATTTATCAAAACAGTCCTAAAGAGAAGCTTTCTGTTTTACTTAAATTAAAGGTGATCCCTACTAATGGCCAACAGGGTAGGGATGTGCATTTGTTTTGAACGAGTGCACAATCCGCAACATATAGGTCCCTATTCGTTGCATTCATGGGGTTCTGAAACGTATGGCGAACCCCCACGAATGCAATTTATCACTAACGAATAAAACTCCCACTCTCCTGACTCCCCCCCCCCCCCAAAGACTTGCCAAAAGTCCCTGGTGGTCCAGCAGGGGTCCTGGAGCGATCTCCTGCACTCGGGCCTTCGGCTGCCGGTATTCAAAATGGCACCTATAGCCTTTGTCCTTACTATGTCACAGGGACACCAGTGCCATTGGTCGACCCCTGTCACATGGTAGGAGCAATGGACGGCCGGCACCATCTTGTGCTTCTACCATGTGGCAGGGGCCGACCAATGGCATCGGTAGCTCCTGTGACATAGTAAGGGCAAAGGCTATCGGTGCCATTTTGAATACCGGCAGCCGACGGCCTGAGTGCAGGAGATCGCTCCAGGACCCCCGCTGGACCACCAGGGACTTTTGGCAAGTCTTGGGGGGTCAGGAGGGTGGGGGGTTGTAGTTAATTAAATTTAAAGGGTTGGGATGGGGTTTTTTTTTGGGAAATGAATACATATGTAACTAATGAACAGATCAGGGTCCCCTGAGAACGGATGCAACGGATTTGGGTCCAGCGAATACGAATAGCGAATGGGACGAATCCGTCCCTGCTGCACATCCCTACAACAGGGTCTGTTTCCCTGTTTGTAGAAATAAGGGTTCACAAATATACTGGAGATAATACATTTGAATGAAATCTTACCTACATTTAGGTTCCTAAAAGTTAGGGGTCTCAACTGACGCATTGAGCAGTTTTGGAAAACTGACTCCTTAGTAGTTAGCCAGGCAAATTCCCCAGGCTGAATATTGCTCTCCCCTCAGTGGTCCTAAATACATGAACTGTTTCACTACATGCATACTCGTATCTGTGGTGTCAGGAGCAGGGGAAGGGCAGGGAAGATAAAGCACATTTAGTGATTTCTTTTCAAGCATAAAGTTTGCAGCTACATTTGTACACGAGGTCCCCATCAGCCCTGAATTTTCAAAACTAAACTCCATGAAGAGTTTTCCTTTAGAAAATTAGTTCCCTGGGTACAAAATACTGCAACCTGCCTGGACACTTTAAAAATTACCCCCTTTATGGGCTCTTTCTCTCTTCTTGGATTTACTGTAAATAATTGTTACCCAGCAGCTGTAAACACTTTCATCTAGCACAGACTGTTGTTGTAATATCCTGCAGATGAAAAAGCTGTTTGACTGTGTCCAGCATTTACTTTAAGTACACGAGATGATATATCAAATATTACCTAAATACAAATTCCGACTGATCTATTTCATCTCCGCAGCTGCTGTTTTTCAGGTTTCCCCCATTTCCAACTACAGCACAGTGCTTGAAAGGATACCCCAAGAAGGGCTGGGACTGTGAGAAGAAAAAAAAAAAGCAGAGAAAAGCCTTTTGTTATTGTTTTTTTTTAGCATTTCATCTGGAAAAATATGACATGGAAGCCACTCAGGTGTTTACAGACTAGTTCTGGAGCAAATCAAGAGGGTACATACAGAAATCCAAGCCGAACCGACCAGAAACAAATCAGAGGTAATAAAAGGCACTGCAAGAATGAGGAATGAAGAAGAATAAATTATTGCACTACAACATCTTTGCTTTTCACAGTTAGATTTCTCCAGGACTGAGTTACCCTCAAAGAATAATGTAAAATCATCATTGGACACAATCCATACTCATTTTTTTTTTTTTTTTTTGCAATAACTGCTAATTACTATCTGCAAATATAAATTCTAAATCTTCCCATAGCATCCACACACATGCTCTCCTGCAGTTTGTGTTCTCCTTTGCAATTCTTCATGCAAGTCTGACCTCTTCTCAACCCTCTGTGAAGGTTCTGTACTTGCTGCACACTTCACAGTACCAGAGCCTATTTTTCCAAATAGGATTCTCAGGACTTAAATCTATACCCTTCTGGTCTCAGACCAGGGACTTTACAGCTCAATCTAAGGAGCAAATTCCCTAGCTAAGTTAGCAGGAGACCCCTATCTACTACTTAGCCAAGCTGCTCATATCCAGCTCTTATTACTCTGTCGCACCCATATTATAGTCGTTGGTTCACTGTTAGGACAACAGTCTAACACAACGAACACATCAGAGAAGGGAGGAGATACATAACTGCTAAGGAAGGAACAACAAGCGCTAAGCAGTGTGCTAGCACTGGACCATGTACTAAAAATTTGAGTTTTTTCATCTCAATTTTTCCCACTGTGTTGTCACAGATCAAACTCCTGGGGTATCAGGATTCTGAATATCTGAAACAAAGCATTTCCTCATAAGAAGAACATGAGATTTTTAGTGGTGCACGTATCCCTAACCTTAACCCTTTGCCTTACTATAAATTTGGATTGAATACAGTAGCAGTAGTCATATGGGAGCAACTTACCTGTGGTAACTGCACAATTTTTCAAAGCGAAAGTATGTGTTTACTTTCCCTTTGAAAATTGACCCTGGGGACAAAGCATCCGAAAACATTTGCATTGGCTTTTTCTGTGGATCCCTTTCCCATGGGAAAATAAAGACGCACGTAGATTTGCAAATCTAATCCATGCACATTATTTTCCTCCTAAATACGCTCCCCAGGAGCGCCTCTGTCCAATGTACCCATAAGTGAATGTGCTATGGAACAACGTGCGCACTTTCAGCCGAGTAAAAGGAGGGCAATTTCCAGACAGCCTTTTACCAGGGTAAATCTCTTATAAAAACTGCCTTCATTTTCGTTTTCTTCCTTAGATTAAAAATAGAAAACATGCCTTTGGATACTTGACTGTTAATTAAAACCCCCACCTATGCAATCCCTCCAGAATAACAGTTGGAATTCCATATGTATCCTCGTCCAGTAACCCTATTTCTGGGTCTAGAACCTTTTCCTTTTCTAGAACCTTTTCCTTAAGATTATCACAGAGCACAAATTGGAGGGGGGGGGGGAGAGGAAATGAAATGAAACATCAATTTAATTTAGGACTTAAACAAGGCCTCAGGATCTGAAGAGAGTTCAAAATGGTGCCTGTGAATCACTATAAATAAATAAATAATGGGAAAAGGTCAGCCTTTTTCTATCCTGGTAAACATGTTAAAAATGAATAAAGCTATGAATGATACATAAATTGTATCAAACAGTAATCAGTCAGTCAGAAGTTGCAGCCTCTCTCCACTGTCACAGTCTTCGGAAAAGACAATGGCTCTGCTTCGTGGTTCTCGTTACTCCTGCTGAAAATGCCAGCTGCTGCAGTGCAATGAGGGAAAGAGACACAAAGACTATTTTACTTCATTAAACTGCTGCATCTTTTCCTTTCTGTGCAAAGAGGCATTCTTTGCACACAGTTCTCTTCATCTCTCATATTGTAATCCAAAACAACTTTCTGTGAAGAGTTGTATACATCATTTCTCCATCAACAAAAAGGCAATAATCAGCCATAATGCGTGAGTGACATCATCCAACGGTGCTGACAAGGACCCGGCTCTCAGAGCTCAGATAGTCTTTCTGAGCATGCATGGAAGTTCCCGTGTGCAGTTGCTCTCTTGTGAGACCCCTCAGTCTTTTTTCTTCTGAGCTACCAAACCGATGTGTTCACCAGTCTCTCTTTTTTTTTACTTTGTATTCTGTGCTTTGGGTTTGCAAGTTTGCAAGTCCCCTTTTACTGCTGCTGCTTTGGCAGCCCTTCAACAGATCTTTTAAATTAAAAAAAAAAATCAAAAACCAAAACCAAAAAAAATTGTTTTAGCAAATTTGAAGAATGGAGAAACCCAAGGCCAAGAAGCCTGCAATTAGTGGTTTCAAGGTCTGTGAATGTGGGCATCACATACCCATCATGGACACCCACTCTGTTTGCTATTGCTGCTGGGGCCAGACCATGATGCATCCAACTGCTCCAGTTGTGGCCAGATATCACACTGGGACTTGGTTTCCTCTACCCCTGCAAGTCTGCTGGGAAATCTCCCCTCCCCCTCCATGGCACCAGTCTCCCAATCCGTCACCCAGCAGGAGTTGAGCATGTTACAGAAGCAGAAGATGCTAGAAGAGGTGCCATGAGCAGCATCAAAGCAGTGTAAGGGATCCCCCTGAGCGCCATCTCCCTCAATACCACAGAAGCCGGTGTCAGTCAAGACATAGAGCTCCACTGGGGCAGACTCTTCCTGGAAGCTAAGAAAAGTGGTCTCGAGGCATGTTGCTTCATCCTTCCTGGCACAGAAGCTTCCCATGATGCTGAGCAACTTCTTTTTATCTGGACATCCTGTTTCCGGTGCCAACCAGCCCACCATCCATCTCATCAGCACGAAGCATACCGGCACACAAAAGGATACAGTCAGTCCTCTTTGTGCAAAGCTTCAGGCATTGTCTGCTTCATTAGAGCAGAACACTTTGGCACAAGGGAGCAAGTGCCCAATCTTCTTGGAATATAAAGCCTTGGTGCAAAAGGTTTCCTTGCTAGTGCCAAAGGTGAGATCAGCCAGCATGGAGTATATCAAAACCAGGGCATCTGAAGCCACAATGTCTGTACTCCCAAGCTTGTATTTGACACTGCCTGCAAATTCAACGACTAGTAAGGATGAGCTCATATAGTTGTCAAAAGAGGATTTCTCTCTGCCTGCTCCAGCATAGAGGGTTTCTCAGCCAATGGGAGCCCAGCTGTTGGAAATAGTAAAGAATTTCTTTGCCTTGTTAAGCCTGGAAGACCAAAGAGGGAAGTTGGAGCGTCTTCTATCTAGGATGGAGGAACTTTTCTTGCACAGCAGGGCACCAGTGAGCGCTCAGGAAATCCATGCCTCTCACCACAGGTAACTGATGAGTCTGCTACCTGGTTGACTAGTTTGCCTCCCCCGAGGTGTACCCCCATGAATTGGATGGGGAAGGGGTGGAATCAGTTCATACTGAGTTAATATCGGTCCTCTCTCCTTTGAACCATCAGAGGTCACACCCCCTTGCCTCCATCCTCTTCATCAAGGTCTTGTCTATGTGTTCCACAATATTTGAATGAAGAGGACCCTAGAGGGATTTCATCATATCCCTTAAGAACATAAGAAATGCCATGCTGGGTCAGACCAAGGTCTATCGAGCCCAGCATCCTGTCTCCGACAGTAGTTAGTTCAGGTCATAAGTACATACTTGACACATCCTCAGTTGTTGATTTATTTCTTGTATCTTATTCCCATGGATAAGCAGTGGCTTTCGTAAGTTTATCTGGCTAATAACTTGTTTATAGACTTTTCCTTCAAGAACTTGTCCAATCCTCTTGTGAACCCCGCTGTTAGTTGCCATGACCACGTCCTCCAGATTCATAGCTTGTGTACTGAGTGAAAAAATATTTTCTAAAATTTATTTTAAATCTGTCGGTTGCTAGTTTCATGGAGTGTCCCCCAAGTCTCAGTGTTGTTTAAAAGCGTAAATAACCGTTCCCTATTTACCTGTTCCACCCTACTCTCGATTTTAGATTTTATAAGTTTCAATTATATCCCCTGTCAGTCATCTCTTTTCCAAGCTAAATAGCTCAAATCTCATTTTTATTGCCCTTCTCTGTACCTTTTCTATGTTCACTATGTCTTTTTTTAGATGAAGCAACCAGAACTGCACACAATACTCAAGATATGGCCACAGTATGGAGCTATACAAGAACATTATGATATTCTCAGTTTTATTCTCTTTTCCTTTCCAAATAATTCCTAATACTCTATTTGCCTTTTTGAACACTGCTGCATACTGAGCTGAAGATATCAAGGTATTGTCCTCAAGGACTCTCGAGTCCTTTTCCTGGGTGGTGACTCCTAACACAGAACCCAGCATCGTCTATTTGTAGTTAGGATTATTTTTTCTTACATGCATTACTTGGCACTTGTTCACATTAAATTGCATTTGCCATTTAGAAACCCAGTCTCCTAATTACACAAGGTCCTTTTGCAGTTCTTCACAATCTGCTGCCGTTTTAATGATTCTAAACAATTTTGTGAGATCTGCAAATCTGGTCACTTCACTCAGTGTTCCTTTCTCCAGATCATTTATAAATATGCTAAATACAGACCTCTGGGCACTCCACTAATGTCTTACCTGAAGTTAGGGTGAGCTGCACTGTTTGTTTTTCTGCACTGTAAATAACTGCACCTAAGGAATAGCCAGAGTCTGCCTCCTTTTTTACTCTGTCTGATACTAACATGCTAACACTCGATCTACCACAGAGTTCCTTAAAAGAAATAACTCACAATTGTTGTTAGTCAGGAATAATTTAAGAATTTATCTCTGAGACTGTTGGGTTCTTGGACCCTTGGACTGAGATGGAGTTCATGCAGCCTGCAGGGAGGAGCCCTGCAGGTCTCCACTGTTGGCTGGCAGATATGGATGAGGCAGAGGCCCAACTGGAGCTTCGCCTCTACCAACCCACATTCCCCTCGGGTTGAGCCTTTGGGTGCTGGGGTCAGCAGGTCTTAGGTGGGGGCTACTGCTGATGAGATGGAGATCCGTTGAGGGCAGAGCAGATATGGCACAGGTGAATCCAGAAGCAGGCTGGGGTCAGTAGCAGGTGACATTCAAGAAGCTCCAAGTAAGCAGGCTGTGGTCAGTTGCAGGCAGAATTCAAGAAAGTCTAGGAGGCAAGCTGAGGTCAATCCCGGATATTCATCTGAAGGGAAGGTGGGACAGCTAGGCAGGCAGGAAGGCAAGAAGCAGAACAAGCAGGCAGATAAGACATGGAACACTGAAGAACTGACCACCAGAAATGAAGGACAATAAAAATTGGAACTGAAGAACAAGGATGAAGAGTGCTTCAGCTGAACAGCGAGAATGAAGGATGCTGGAACTGAAGATGAAGACACAGGAACTAGAGAACAAAGATGCTGAAGCAACTCAGACTACTTAAACAGTAGGAAGGAAGAGGTTCTCCAGAGGGCCTTTTATAGGCCTATCAGTGTGAGGACATCACCGTGGTGTTTTCCTGCCACAGGCCCTTTAAAGGAAGGGATGTGCACACACACCTTAGGGAAGCCTGGGGAGCATCAGTAGCATCTTTGCCGCAAGTGGCATTGGCAGTGTCCTGCCACATTGAGGCGTGGCAACCCACTGTGCTGAAGAATGGAGCAGCTTGGCGGCAGTGGGTCATGACAGACAAGCTAGGCCTGGAGGGTAAGTGCTACGGTTTGCGGGGAAGACCCATGGACTTCTAAATGCAACAGTACCCCCCCCCCCCCCCTTAATCCCCTCCCTGAGGCTCAGAGTTTCTTGGGGTGGCGAAGATGGAATTCCTTCAATAATTACAGTCCAATATATTAGCGGCTGGCTCCCAAGAGTTCTCTTCAGGGCTGTAATCCTTCTATGTTAGCAAGTATTCGACTATTTTGCCTCTGCGGCATGAGGCCAAGACTTCTGCAACTTCGTATATTGCGTCTCTGACGGTGGATATTTCCTGTGATTCCGGTGATGCCCTGGAGGGCCATGAGAACACTAGCGGTTTGAATAGTGATACATGGAAGACATATGTATCCTTAGAGTGGCTGGCAGCTTTAATTGATATGTGAGGGGTCCTAATCATTGTAGTACAGTGAAGGGTCTAATGTGGCGCGAGGCCAGGCACATAGAAGGAACTCGCAGACGTAGGTGCCATGTGCTTAGCAATACTCCTCTCTTTCCGATCTTAAATTTAGGGACTGGTCTTCTGTGGTCATCTTCAAGGCCCTGTCAGCAGCCTTCTGGATTAGAATGTTGGTCTGTGCCTATAGTTTTTGCAATTCCTAGGCAAACAGTTGGGCCGCTGGAGAGGGCACTGTGATCGGTAATGGCAGAGGTAGCAATGGATGTTTCCCACAGACCAGTCAAAAGGGAGAGGACCCAGTGGCTGCATTTACATGGGTATTGTGAGCAAACTCAGCCCAGGGTAAAAGGGTAGTCCATTTGGCCTGATGCTTGTTGAGGTACAAGTGGAGAAAAGTCTTGAGATTCAGGTTGTTGTGCTCAGCTTGTCCTTGTTCTTTAAGAAAAACTGGATTAACAGTTTCCTTGTAGGTGATATGCTGTCGTGTCGTGAAGTCTAATGTGAGACCAAATTTTTTACAGAGGAAAGGCCAGTATTTTGCTGTAAATTGTAGACCATGGTCTTACAAGATATGCTTTGGCAAACCATGCAGCTGGAAGATGTGAAGAGTAAAGAGGCGGGCCAATTCTTGTGCAGATGAGAGGCCCGATAGTGGACCTAAGTGTGACATTTTAAATAAATGATCTATGACCACCCAGATCATGGTGGTGCCATCTGAGAGGGGAAGGTCCAAAATAAAATCCATTGACAGGTGGGTCCAGGGTTCCCTGGGGGCTGGCAAAGGATGTAACAGCCCCAGAGGCAGCCATGCAGAGTTTTTTGCTCTGCACAGGTAGGGCACAAATCCACATAGGCTTTGACATCTTGCTTCATTTGGGACCACCAGTAGTATTGCTGAAGCAATTCCAATGTTCAAGCATGTCTGAGTTGACCTGAGACATGAGAGTCATAGACCCATTTCAATACCTTTTCATGTAGTTGGGAAGGTAAGACCATCTTTCCTGGAGGGATGTCATGGAGGTAGCCAGAAGGATTTTAGTGGGGTCGATGATATGCTTGGGAGGCTCTGGGGTGTCTCCTGCCCGTTGGTTCTTGAGCACAGGGAGATACCATAACTCATAGTCGAAGCAAACGAAGAACAAGGACCAGCGAGCCTGCTTAGCATTCAGTTGCTGAGCTGGTGTTTTAAGGGTTGTAGCTAACAGGGGAGAAGGGAAGCTATTAAACTAAGGTTTGGAAGTCCTATTCCTTACCTGGATGAACTGGGAAAACGGGTGATAGCATCGGCACATGTGTCTTTTAAAATCCCCCCCACTTATGAGGTAGAAGTGGCATTTGCAGAGGAAGTGACATGACGCTAACAAATGGCCATGTAAGGTCCGCACTCCCGATCCTGAGCTTTTAAATCTCCCCTATAGCACTGCCATCGGGTCGCTGAACTCAGCCAAAGTTTCCTGTCTTCATTGTGGCTGTCTTGGAGATGCCTGGATACAAATAATCAATAGATTTAAAACAATTCTCCTTCGACATGGCCGCAATGAAAAAATCCGAGGGCCCGGAAGTGGAAGAGTCCAAAAAAAATGGCAACAGTGAGTTGGATAGCCACGGGGAAGCGAGATACCAGGAGTTCCTTTGCAGCAATTAGAGCTTCCTGTCTCTAGGGATGATTTCCAGCTCTGGTTCAGTGAATTAAGGGCTGATATGGGCTCATTAAAACAAGAGCTTAAATCGATCATGGATGAGCTGCGCCGAAAAAGTGCTGAGCTGGGAGATCAGATGGAAACAGTGGAGCACCAACTGGATGAGCAGGAGAATGCCTGTGAAACATTCACCATGGCCTGAAACAGCTACAGGAGGAGAATGCTCTTCTTAAAAACTGGGTGGCGGATCTGGAAGACAGGTCCCAAAGAGGGAACTTGCAGTTCAGGGCTGTTCCTGAGGAAGCTGACTACTCTGTTTGTACAAAGATAGTTTCAGATGTTTGTGCTCTGATTTTGAACAAAGCTGAGGATATGGAGAAGCTACCTAAAGATAGCACTCATAGGTCCCTGATTCACCTGCGAGGAAATCTGCTCAGAGATACTGTAGTATGTTTTCATGTACATGTGATAAAGGAAAACGTGATGGCTCAGGTGAGAAAAATGAAAGAAATCCAGTGGCATGGGCACAAAGGGGAAGTGTTCCAAAATCTTTCCCCACTAACGATTATGAAAAGGCACAATTTCAAAGAAGTGCTGCAGAATGGAAATGATAGCAATAAATGGTTATTCCCCTTTGAATTACAATTTTCCATAAGTGATGTGGTTCATCTAGGGTTAAATTTGTGGAAGAGTCAATGAGGATTCTTCAGGCAGCTGGCTTGGTGAAGAACTCGGATCACTCTGCCAGACACTCTTCTGCTACAACCAATGGAGAAAGCAGCCCCAGATGGCAAAGGTTGCAATGTGGTAGGAAGCGCTTGAGAAGGCATTCGGAAGGATCTTCTTCTTCCTTCAGGGAGGCGGTGACTTGAGCTATATTTGGGGACAATATGGTCATTGCAAGTAATGTTTGCAGACTTGGCGGAGCCAATCATTTTGAATTTTAGGATCTAATGGTCTAATTCCTGCCAGCAGTTCTTTGTTTCTCATTCATATAGCTCTCCAGGTGATGCACTGTCCTTTCGTACTGAGGATATCTCCCCAAGGCCTACTGCCCAGGAGGGAAGGGTTAGGTCGGCCGTCATAGTTGGTGATTCGATTATTAGGAATGTAGACAGTTGGGTGGCTGGTGGGCATGAGGATCGCCTGGTAATATGCCTTCCTGGTGCGAAGGTGGCGGACCTCACACGTCACCTAGATAGGATTTTAGACAGTGCTGGGGAGGAGCCGACTGTTGTGGTACATGTGGGCACCAACGACATAGGAAAATGTGGGAGGGAGCTTCTGGAAGCCAAATTTAGGCTCTTACGTAGAAAACTTAAATCCAGAACCTCCAGGGTAGCATTCTCTGAAATGCTCCCTGTTCCACGTGCAGGTCACCAGAGGCAGGCAGAGCTCCGGAGTCTCAATGCGTGGATGAGACGATGGTGCAAGGAAGAGGGATTCAGTTTTGTTAGGAACTGGGGAACCTTTTGGAGAAGGGGGGAGTCTCTTCCGAAGGGATGGGCTCCACCTTAACCAGGGTGGAACCAGACTGCTGGCGCTAACCTTTAAAAAGAAGATAGAGCAGCTTTTAAATTAGAACAAAGGGGAAAGCTGACAGTCACTCAGCAGTGCATGGTTCGGAGAGAGGTATCTTCAAAGGATACTAATGATGCATTAGAATTAGGGCATCCCGACAGTGAGGTTCCAATAATACGAAAAGTAGTCCAAGTGCCTGTAACTAAAAAATTCTAACTTATCCCTATCAATTAAAAAGCAGAATGAAAATACAAACAAAAAACAAACTTTGAAATGTTTGTATGCTAATGCCAGAAGTCTAAGAAGTAAGATGGGAGAATTAGAATTTATAGCAGCCAATGATGACATAGACTTAATTGGCATCTCAGAGACATGGTGGAAGGAGGACAACCAATGGGACAGTTCTATACCGGGATACAAATTATATCGTAATGACAGAGAGGAGCACCCGGGAAGCGGTGTGGTGCTTTATGTCCGGGATGGCATAGAGTCCAACAGATTAAACATCCTACACGAGACTAAATGCACAATTGAATCTTTATGGGTAGAAATCCCTTGTGTGTCGGGGAAGACTATAGTGATAGGAGTATACTACCGTCCACCTGGTCAAGATGGTGAGACCGACAGTGAAATGCTAAGAGAAATTAGGGAAGCTAACCAAATTGGTAGTGCGGTAATAATGGGAGACTTCAATTACCAAATAACAAAAATGTGGAACCCAAAATATATTTTAGATTATAGCCTAAGAAGGTGTCAGCAAGCCTGACGTTATATGTCTCTTAAAATAGACACTAACCGGTCTTTTCAATCATCCACCTTCATCATCTTTTAATACGTCAAAATATTTTTATAAATTTTTTTCTTCTTATTATTAACCTTATTATTAACCTTCTTATTATTTACCGTATTCATCAGTGGCTTCTAAGATTCATCAGTCTATTTTAAAGTATTGGCACGTTCTACAGGTGCATGATATCTTTAAATCACCTCCACGTATCACCTTTTCGTGCGCCATGAACTTAAACATTTTTTTAGTGAGATCTGACAGTTCTTTGACGTCGATTACGTCGAATCATTCAATAGGTTCACATCATCCTTGTAATACTTGTTCAGTATGTAACTCGTCAATGTCCATTGAAGATCATCTGACTGTGCCAACAGGCTATAAGATATTTCTTAGACATAACACTACTTGCGATTCTTCAATGGTTATTTATTTGATCAAATGCCCATGTTCACTACTTTATATTGGCAAGACAAAACATCTCCTGAAGACAAGAATGATCGAACATTGGTCCAATATAAAAAATGGTAGGGAAAATGAACCTTTGGTTTTACATTGTCTTGAACAGAGACATACCTTTGATGATTTGCAATTTTGTGCGATAGATCATGTTCCACAACATTGGCGCGGGGGAGATCGGGAACGTCTCTTATTACAATCTGAACAACGCTGGATTTATAGATTGAATACTGTTTATCCATCAGGTCTAAATAGCGAGTTGGACTTATATGCATTTCTGGGATGATCATTTTCATTTACTATGTCTGGCAGATTATCATACTGACATACTATGAATGTATGATTTGGTCGCTGACGTCATACAACAAGGGAGAATTTAAAGAGACGTGAGCCTCGGTTTTGGTTCCTCCTCCTGTTTTCCTGACAAGATGGTTGAGAAGTCTGGTCCCGTCTGAAAGGGTAGCTATGCTATTCTCAGATAAGTATTGGCTTTATCTTCATTTTTGCTATTTGTCATCTAAACGAGTAATGTTATTGACTTTTCTAGGTAAATGACTCTTGCTAAAGCATTCTTTACATGCCTCTGAGAAAGCTGACCAAGCGAAACACTGGCCTGTGTAGGGTGATGTTAATATTCGGTTGTTAAGAGTCAGAGTCATTTTTGGTACTATGGATGGAGGACTATTTTAATAATAATAAGAAAAAAATGTATAAAAATATTTTGACGTATTAAAAGATGATGAAGATGGATGATTGAAAAGACCGGTTAGTGTCTATTTTAAGAGACATATAACGTCAGGCATGCTGACACTTTCTTAGGCTATAATCTAAAATATATTTTGGGTTCCACATTTTTGTTATTTGATTTGCTGTTGTGGCTAACCACTGACTCTTTTGTGTAAGTAGACTTCAATTACCCCAATATTGACTGGGTTAATGTATCATCGGGACATGCTAGAGAGATAAAGTTCCTGGATGGAATAAATGATAGCTTTATGGAGCAATTGGTTCAGTAACCGACGAGAGAGGGAGCAAATGTAGATCTAATTCTCAGTAGAGAACAGTTAGAAAAAAACTGAAAGGAGCAGCTACAAAAGTAAAAAGTGTGCAAGAGGCGTGGTCATTGTTAAAAAATACCATCCTAGAAGCACAATTCAGAAGAATTCCACACATTAAGAAAGGTGGAAAGAAGGCAAAACAATTACTGGCATGGTTAAAAGGGGAGGTGAAAGAAGCTATTTTAGCCAAAAGATCTTCATTCAAAAATTGGAAGAAGGATCCAACAGAAGAAAATAGGATAATGCATAAATGTTGGCAAGTTAAATGTAAGACATTGATAAGACAGGCTAAGAGAGAATTTGAAAAGAAGTTGGCCGTAGAGGCAAAACAGTAAAAACTTTTTTAAATATATCCGAAGCAGAAAGCCTTTGAGGGAGTCAGCTGGACTTTTAGATGATCGAGGGATTAAAGGGGCACTTAGAGAAGATAAGGCTATCGCGGAAAGATTAAATGATTTCTTTTCTTCAGTATTTACTGAAGATGATGTTGGGGAGATACCTGTACTGGAGAAGGTTTTCATGGGTAATGATTCAGATAGACTGAACCAAATCACGGTGAACTTATAAGATGTGGTAGACCTGATTGACAAAATTAAGAGTAGTAAATCACCTGGACTGGATGGTATACACCCCAGAGTTCTGAAGGAACTAAAATTTCAGACCTATTAGTAAAAATTTGTAACCTGTCATTAAAATCATCCATTGTACCTGAAGACTGGAGGATAGCTAATGTAACCCCCATATTTAAAAAGGGCTCCAGGGGCAATCCGGGAAAGTACAGACCAGTTAGCCTGACTTCAGTGCCAGGAAAAATAGTGGAAAGTATTCTAAACATCAAAATCACAGAACATATAGAAAGACATGGTTTAATGGAACAAAGTCAGCATGGCTTTATCCAAGGCAAGTCTTGCCTCACAAATCTGCTTCACTTTTTTGAAGGAGTTAATAAACCTGTGGATAAAGGTGAACCTGTAGATGTAGTGTACTTGGATTTTCAGAAGGCATTTGAGAAAGTACCTCATGAGAGGCTTCTACGAAAAATAAAAAAAGTCATGGGATAGGTGGCGATGTCGTTCATGGATTACAAACTGGCTATAAGACAGGAAACAGAGAGTAGGATTAAATGGACAATTTTCTCAGTGGAAGGGAGTGGGCAGTGGAGTGCCTCAGGGATCTGTATTGGGACCCTTACTTTTCAATATATTTATAAATGATCTGGAAAGAAATATGACAAGTGAGGTAATCAAATTTGCAGATGATACAAAATTGTTCAGAGTAGTTAAATCACAAGCAGACTGTGATAAATTGCAGGAAGACCTTGTGAGGCTGGAAAATTGGGCATCAAAATGGCAGATGAAATCTAATGTGGACAATTGCAAGGTGATGCATATTGGGAAAAATAACCCATGTTATAGTTACACAATGTTAGATTCCATATTAGGTGCTACTACCCAAGAAAGAGATCTAGGCGTCATAGTGGATAACACATTGAAATTGTCGGTTCAGTGTACTGCGGCAGTCAAAAAAGCAAACAGCATGTTGGGAATTATTAGAAAGGGAATGGTGAATAAAACAGAAAATGTCATAATGCCTCTATCGCTCCATGGTGAGACCACACCTTGAATACTGTGTACAATTCTGGTCGCCGCATCTCAAAAAAGATATAATTGTGATGGAGAAGGTACAGAGAAGGGTGACCAAAATGATAAAGGGAATGGAACAGCTCCCCTATGAGGAAAGACTAAAGAGGTTAGGACTTTTCAGTTTGGAGAAGAGACGGCTGAGGGGAGATATTATAGAGGTGTTTAAAATCATGAGAGGTCTAGAACGGGTAGATGTGAATCGGTTATTTACTCTTTCGGATAATAGAAAGACTAGGGGGCACTCCATGAGTTAGCATGTGGCACATTTAAAACTAATTGGAGAAAGTTCTTTTTCATTCAACGCACAATTAAACTCTGAAATTTGTTGCCAGAAGATGTGGTTAGTGCAGTTAGTATAGCTGTGTTTAAAAAAGGAATTGGATAAGTTCTTGGAGAAGTACATTACCTGCTATTAATTAAGTTGACTTAGATAATAACCACCGCTATTACTAGCAATGGTAACATGGAATAGACTTCGTTTTTGGGTACTTGCCAGGTTCTTATGGCCTGGATTGGCCACTGTTGGAAACAGGATGCTGGGCTTGATGGACCATTGGTCTGACCCAGTATGGCATGTTCTTATTACTTAAAGGATTTTCTAGGGGGAAAGACCATAAGGAAATTACGGCTAACACTAGAGGGGGGTCGGTAGAGGGGTTCAAGAGTGGCCAGGGTTTGCTACTTGTCATCATTCCTCATGAGGGTGGTGGGAGAGTTATGGAAGAGAATGGGGGGTAGGGGAGGAGAGGGAAATTGGGGATGGGTGGCTAGGATTGGAAATATGTGGTATTGGGAAGACTGCCTGTGATATAGGTAAGATGGGTTAGTAAAAAGTTTAGTGTCCCTTTGGGAGGGGGTGGTGGTCTTAATTTCCTTACTGTTGGAGGTAGGTACAGAGAAATTTTCTATATGTACGGAAAATGGGGGCGTTAAAGATTATGTCATGGAATGTTGAAGGGCTAAATACATATATTAAGCGAAAACGGCTCTTGCAAGATGCTGTTAATATAAAGATGGATGCGTTGCTTTGACAGGAAACTCACTTAAGGAAAAAATGTGAAAGGCTGATAGCATCACAACACTTTCCTCAACATTGTTTTGCATCGGCCACGTCATCCAATAAGATTTGTGGGGTGGGCACTCGTTTTTCTAAACATGTGGTGATGGATGTGCTTTGTATTCTGAAGGATGTGTAAGGGAGGTATATCGTTATTAAATTTAAGTTGGGAAATGTTACATATATGCTAGGGAATTTGCATGGTCCCAAATCTGGTCAAGGGAAGTTCTTAGATGGGTTTTCAAACACATTACAGCAATGGGCGGAAGGTCACATCATTATCAGAGGGGATTTTTATATTGCTAGATACCCATTTTTGGATAATAGTGTGGAGAGTGGGGGGCTTCAATGGTCAATCAGAAAGGCTTAAAGGTATTAATGGCGGATTAGGGGTTGGGGATATCTGTCGTTTCTTGCATCCATCTAAATGGAATTATACTTTCTTTTCACAAGCCATAAGAACATGCCATACTGGGTCAGACCAATCCAGGCTACAAATACCTGGCAAGTACCCAAAAACTTATATCCCATGCTACTGACGCAATAACAGCAGTGGCTATTTTCTAAGTCAACTTGATTAATAGCAGGTAATGGACTTCTCCTCCAAGATCTTATCAAACCTTTTTAAAACCTAGCTACATTAACTGCACTAACCACATCCCCTGGCAACAAATTCCAGAGTTTAATTGTGCACCGAGTGAAAAAGAGCTTTCTCTGATTAGTTTTAAATGTGCTACATGCTAACTTCATGGACTGCCCCCTAGTCCTTCTATTATCCAAAGCCCGCAAGGTTTATTCCCAGATTGCTTTTTTTCCTGGTGGATAAAGCTCTGGTGAATAGGGTGAGGAAAACTGAGATTGATCCCATAACGTGGTTCGATCACAGAGCTGTGTGGTTGACATTACAGGGGTATGGTAGTCAGTCAGGGAATAGATATTGGAGGCTAAATGAAAGTTTATTGGAGGATCAGGACTTTAGTAAGTTCCTGAGGTGTGAGATGAGCACCTATCTATTAGAAAATGAGAATGGGGAAGGGCCCTCAGGGATTCTATAGGACTGCTTTAAAGCCATTGCTAGAGGTAAATTGATAGCCAGAGCTTCTTATTTAAAGAAGGAGCTGGAGAAGATGAGAGTGCAGCTACTAGAACGGTTAAGTAAATCGGAGGTAAAACAAACGATGCATGGATGCCCAGATCGGGGAGCAATTGGTGAAGTTGAGAGCAGAATTAAGGGATCTAGATGTGGGGGAGATTCTTTCAACTAGATAGGACATAACAGGAATTCCTTGAAGTAGATTACTAGTGAGGAAGCTTAAAACTAAGGTGACACAAAATCACATTCTAAAATCTAAAGATAGATCTAGCAAGTTGGTGTCAGATAATGCAAGCATATGTCATGGTTTTCACAGTTTTCACAGTTCTATCAGGAGCTATACCTCCCACATAAAGACATTCGTCAGTTCACTATTCATGAATATTTAGGAGAAATTAATCTGCCCAGAGCAGATCTTATTCAACAAGAAAGGCTTAATAAAGAAATATCAGAATTTGAAGATGCTCAAGCGATTAAAGATCTGAAATTGGGTTCTCTGCAGGGTTTTATAGGCAGCTGAACTCAGTCATTGCAAGAACATTGGTGGCAGCTTTTAATAATTTATTACTGAGTGGCTATAATAGCTGATGATGCCAATAGAGCTAGAATTATGGTGCTGGCCAAGTCAGGAAGAGATGTGACCGTCTGCGAGTCCTTTCAGCCCATTTCTCTTAGTAATTTGGATGTAAAAATTTTGGATGTAAAAATTTTTGGCCAAACACTTAGGTGGGGTGGCAAATTCACTGATACATCCAGATCAAACCGATTTTGAACTGAGTAGACAGTGTGGATAACGTGAGGAGAGTGATTAATCTAATATGGTAGGTGCAGGAATCCAAGATTCCACTGGCTCTGCTCACATTTGATGCCGAAAAGGCATTTGACCTGGTTCATTGGGATTATTTGTTTTCAGTATTGGAGAAACAGATTAGGGGGAAATTTTTCTACTTGGATAAGGAAGCGGTATTGTAACCCCAGTGCTAGCACAAAGGTCAATGGAGGGTATTCGAAGACATTTCCGATAGGAAGAGGTACGAGACAGGGCTGTCCATTTTCCCTTTTACTTTTTGCATTATATTTGGAGCCTTTAGCAACTAAAATACAAAGCTCCAAGGATATACAAGGGCTTAGGGTGGGAGATCAGGAATATAAACTCCATGTTTGTGGATGATGTTCTTTTTACAGTAGCTTATCCTGAGACCTCTTTGCCTTTTCTGGTGGATGAACTGATGAGGTTTGGAAAATGTCTCTGGTTATCAGTTGAATGCGGACAAATTTGAACATAAGAACATACGATATGCCATACTGGGTCAGACCAAGGGTCCATCAAGCCCAGGATCCTGTATTCAACAGTGGCCTATCCAAATCACAAGTACCTGGTAACTACCCAAACATTAAATAGATCCCATGCTAATAACGCTGGCAACAAGCAATGGCTATTCCCTATTGATTAATAGCAGTATATGAACACCTCCTCCAGGAACTTATCCAAATCTTTTTAAAACCCAGATACCCTAGCTTCCTTAATCACATCCACTGGCAGTGAATTCCAGAGCTTAATTGTGCACTGAGTGAAAGATTTTTTTTCCAATTTGTTTTAAATGTGCTACTTGTTAATTTTATGGAGTGCCACCTAGTCCTTGTATAGTCCGAAAGAGTAAATAACTGATTCACATTTACCCATTCAAGTCCTTTCATAATTTTGTAAACCTCTATCATAGTATATGAATTGTTGCGCTTCACGGCCATGCCCGCTCCGCAGCCGGGCCTGCTTAACTTTCTCGTCCGCCCACGAGCTCCAGGCTCTTCCACTCTGCAGCCGCAGCCAGTTTGCAGCGTCCCCGGCTTTCCCACATTCAGTCTCCCGTCCAGGACTCATCGCGGGGCTCGGCGTCCTCCGTGGCATCGGCCACGCCCCTAGGCACTCGCACACGGACCGCCCGGCCTCTTAAAGGGCCAAGGGCGGATCCCACCTCTGCGGCATGCCCTGATTGATGGCTGTATTAAAGGAAGTGGTCTGACACCACTTCCTCGCCTTGGCAATCGGGTCGTACACTCCAGTGTCTCTAGTTTGCCTTCTAGCGTCTCCTGTTCCAGTGTCTCTTGTTCCAGTGCCTCCTGTCCCTTTGTCTCTCCATCCCTGGTAGTACCCTTCGGACTGATCTCACGGTACTGACCATTGCTTGCTCCTGACTACTCCTGATTGCTGCCTGGAACCGACCTCTGCCTGACTACTGACTACTCCTGATCGCTGCCTGGAACTTGACCTCTGACTGACCACTGACTTCTCCTGATCGCTGCCTGGAATGTGACCTCTGCCTGACCTGACTAATTTTGGATTGACTACAGGTACTGAACCCTGCTTCGGCTGACCATTCTGAACAGATACACTGGCCTTGATCCTCACTATCCTCTCGGACTCTCTGTTCTGGCCTCCTGTGACTCTGGACATTCTTGTTTGGACATCGACCACGCACCCTTGTTCATGGTGGGCACTCCTCTGCACTTCCCCTCTAGGAGATCCTGCGAGGCCCACCTAAGACCAGGCGGCCCAGGTAACCAAGGGGAACCCCGGGTTGCTATTGGTGAAGCTCCAGCTAGCCTCAGTCTCCTCCTCTGCTCCGCCTCCTGGTGGTAAACAGTCTCTGGGTCTGACCGGAGGGCCGTACCAATCCTGCACCAGGCCAAGGGTCAACCTCCAGCGCAACAGGATGCCAAGGCCATGGACTCGGCAAAGTCTCCCGCCTTGCAGGCCATTGCCTAGCCGCTCATGTCCGAGAACAACAGCGAACACTAGAAGCGTTGGCTTCATCCATGGAGAGACTAGGGTCTCAGCTACAGGACTCTGTTATGGCTAATTCTGGGGGTTGGGCTCAAACCCTGCCTCCACGGGCATCACTGCCTCTTCCAGCTCCACCCCATTTCAATGGGGATCCGCGCCTCTGCTGAGGCTTTATCAATCAGTGCTTCATGCAATTTGCACTATAGCCTGCATTGTTTCCAAGTAAGACCACCAAGATTACCTTCATCCTCTCACGCCTTCAAGGGAAGGCCCTGGCATGGGCTTCCCCACTCTGGGAGCATTCAGATGATATTCTCCATCACCTCTCCCACTTCATGACCATTTTCAAGTGGACCTTCGAAGATCCCGGCCGACAGGTGGTTGCGGGTCATCAGCTTCTTCACCTCTGTCAAGGCTCGCATTCGCTCACCGAATTCAGAGTGGAATTCAGGACACTAGCCACAGAACTGGGGTGGCAAGAGGACTGCCTACGGGCATTCTATCTGGATGGCTTGTCTCCTGCCCTCAAGGACGAGTTGGCTGCTCGTGAGATTCCCACATCTCTGGATGACCTGATTTCCCTGGTTGGCAAGATTGACCATCGCCTACATCAGCGACACCAGGAGGTAAAGGTCTCCTGGTCACCGGCCTCACACCCAATTCGTGCTACGAGTCCCCAGTTGAAGGCCTTACCGGCACCTCCTCCATCACCAGAGGAGCTGATGCAGATCAATCGCGGGCGCTTGTTTCCTGAAGAGCGCCTTCGTCGCAAGAAGCAAGGCCTTTGCCTGTACTGTGGTGGTTCCGGACATTTCCTGCAATCCTGCCCCGTATGTCTGGGAAACTGCAGAGCCTGAGCCCGGCGGGGGTCCCAAGCTTGGGCGCTACTGTTATTGGCCCTCTGTTACAGTTTTGGCTGCAGTGCAACCGCCTCACCACCAGGGGTCCCTCTAGTGCTGGCTCTCCTGACAGGCCCAGGCCATCTCCCCTGTCCACTCTATGTTCTGGGTTGGCCCTTATAACCCTGCCTGACAGTTCCCTCGGTGCTTCGGCATCGAGCTCACCTGGGCTCCCTGCTCTAGCCCTGCGCGGCCTTCGGGCCTTTCCTTGCCTTGCCCTGCGCGGCCTTCGGGCCTTCTTTCTCGCTTTTCTTACCTGGCCTACGGGCCTTCTGACCTGCCTGCTCTGCTTACGGTGTGTGGCCTACGGGCCTTCTGTCTGTGTGTGTGTGGCCTACGGGCCTTCTGACCTGCCTTGCCCCGCTTATGGTGTGTGGCCTACGGGCCCTCTGTGTGTATGTGTGTGGCCTACGGGCCTTCTGACCTGCCTTGCCCCGCTTATGGTGTGTGGCCTTACGGCCTTCTGTGTGTGTGTGGCCTATGGGCCTTCTGACCTGCCTTGCCCCGCTATTGGTGTGTGGCCTACGGGCCTTCTGTGTGTGTGTGTGTGGCCTACGGGCCTTCTGACCTGCCTTGCCCTGCTTACTGTGCCCTGACCCAGCCTGGACCCAGACACTGCTGACTGCCGCCTGCCCTGACCCAGCCTGTACTTAGACACTGCTACTGCTGCCTGCCCTGACCCAGCCTGTACTTAGACACTGCTACTTGCCACCTGCCCTAACCCAGCCTGAACCCAGACTCTGATACTTGCTGCCTGCCCTGACCCAGCCTGGAACCTGACACTGTTTCTAGCTTCCTGTCTCTCTCCACCTGGAGCCACCCTGCTGGGTGGTGTTCACGACTCCTGACCGGAGCCCAAGCGTAACACCCTCAATTGTTTCTCCCTGTGTCCCTCTCTAGGGAATCACGCTCCTTTGCCCCAACCGTGCTCGTGGATACTGGGGCGAGTGGCAACATCATTCTGGATGATATCGTCACACTACTCCAGATTCCTCTTCAGCTCCTGGAGGTACCCCTCCGCATTGCATCAAACCAGGGAGAGCACCTCCCTGGACGCATTACTCATCGCACCGTGGCCTTCCGTCTCTCCTTGGGAACCCTCCATGAGGAAGAGATCTCCCTGTATGTTTTAAAGCGTTCTACACATCCAATAATCCTAGGACTTCCTTGGCTCCAGGTCCACGAACCCCACTTCAACTGGCAATCCCTGCAGCTAATTCAGTGGGGAACCCAGTGCCAGAACCGCTATCTGCGACAGATGTCTCCAGCGGTCACCGTTCTGAACTCTACAACCCTTACCGGGTTACCGGCTTCGTATTCCGACTTTCAAGATGTGTTCTCCAAACAAAATGCTGATATCCTGCCTCCACTCCGTGAATTCAATTGCCCCATTGAGCTCCTATCAGGTACCACGCCTCCCAAGGACATAACCTACTCTCGTTGCCAGAAACTCAAGCAATGTCTGAGTACATTAAGGAGAATCTGAATAAAGGTTTTATAAGACCCTCCGATTCCCCGGCAGGAGCCGGATTCTTCTTCGTAAAGAAGAAGGATGGCAGTTTATGTCCTTGCATTGACTACCATGGGCTAAACGCCGTGACTCGCAAGGATCGTTATCCTCTGCCCCTCATTAGCGAACTCTTTGATCGCCTACAAGGAGCCCAGATCTTTACAAAGTTAGATCTCCAAGGGACATACAATCTGGTACGGATTCAGCCAGAGGATATCTGGAAGACCACTTTCAATACTAGGGACGGCCACTACGAATATGTAGTGATGCCTTTCGGACTCTGTAACGCCCTTGTGGTCTTTCAGCACTTGATGAATGAGATCTTCCGGGGCCTACTCTATTCATTTGTCGTGCTATATCTAGACGATATATTGATCTTTTCCAAAGACCTGAAGTCCCACCGCTCACATGTTCAGACAGTCCTCCAACATCTCAGAGACAATCGTCTCTACGCAAAATTAGAGGTGTATCTTTGAACAGACTCATCTCACATTTCTGGGCTACATTATCTCCAATTGTGGTTTCACCATGGACCCTGAGAAACTCCAAGGAATTCGAGACTGGCCCCAGCCAGTAGGCCTCCGCACCTTACAAAGATTCCTTACAAACTATTACAGGAACTTCATCGCTAATTACTCCATGCTAGCTGCTCCACTCACGGCCATAACTAGGAAAGGAAGTAACCTTTGAGTTTGGAGCCCCAAGGTTCAATCTGCTTTCCACACCTTGAAAGAGGTCTTCTGCACTGGACCTTGTCTATGTCACCCAGATCCTAACCGTCCCTTCGTCGTCAAAGTCAACGCCTCCGCCATTGGGGCAGGGGCAGTCCTGAGTGAATATTCCTCCAAGGGGGTCTTAGTACCCTGCTCCTTCTACTCTCACAAGTTTTCACCCACAGAGCAAAACTACACGATTGGGGACCGTGAGCTCTTAGCAGTGAAATTAGCTCTTCAAGAAGAATGGCGCCCCTGGTTAGAAGGAGCCCAGCATAAATTCACGATCTTTACAGACCACAAGAACCTTGAACACTTAAAGGAAGCCCAACTATTCAACCTCAGACAGGCCCGGTGGGCACTGAACGTTTTAACTTTGAACTCTGCTACCGCCCTGCAGCAAAGAACACCCGAGCGGATGCTCTCTCTCGCTCTCTTGAACCAGAAGATACACCCGAAACTCCTAGGCACATCATTGACCCAGACTGTATAACCCTCGCAGTTACCCACACAGTTACCCACACAGTGCCAGCCGGGAAGACAGTGGTCCCATGCAGTCTGAGAGCGCGTGCTCCACTGGGCCCATGACTCAAATTTGTCCGGCCATCCCGGCCAGGCTCGGACCCTTGAGATGTTAAGAAGAGATTACTGATGGCCTAACATGGTTAAGGACTCCCGCAGTTATGTGGACTCCTGTCCCATCTGTGCACAGCAAAAACCTCCGACTGGCCATCCTTGGGGACTCATCCAACCTTTCCCGGCTCCCATCGAACCCTGGTCAAGCATCTCTACTGACTTCATCGTCGATCTGCCCCCATCAAAGGGCAACATGGTCATCTGGGTTATTATCGATCGCTTTTCAAAAATGGCCCACTTCGTTCCACTAAAGAGCCTCCCTTCGGCTCCTGAATTGGCAAAACTCTTCCTGCATAATGTATTCCGACTACATGGATTACCCAAGGAGATCATTTCCGATCGTGGCCCACAATTTGCAGCCAAGTACTGGAAGTCTCTGTGCACAAAGTTCGATATCACCCTGAACCTGACGTCGGCCTATCACCCTCAAGCGAACGGCCAAGCCGAAAGGACAATCCGCTCAACTGGGCCAATCTCTTGCCCTGGGCCGAGTTATCCCACAATACTCATCTCGCCTCTGCCACTGATGTCTCTCCCTTCTCCATAATATTCGGTTGCCAGCCACGCTTGCCCCTACCAGTGCCACTTTCCATACCCTCGCCTGCAGCCCAGTCTACAGCACAGACGATTCGCCATCTCTGGAATCAGGTCAGGGAGAGACTGGGTCAGGCAGCCGAGAAAGCCAAACGCTTCACTGATGCTCACCATTGCACTGCACCTCTGTTCCAATCAGGCCAGAAAGTTTGGCTCAGCATGAAACACATTAAGTTACGTCTGCCTTCACAGTGATTGGCTCTCAGGTTCAATGGACCATTTCCAATCATCCGAAGAATAGGAACAGTTACATATCAGCTACAGCTGCCCACCTCCATGGGAATCCACAACACATTCCATGTCTCCTTACTAAAACAACTAGTCTTGACCTGGCCTTCTTGACGGTCTCATGCTCCTACCCAACTCACCGCTGAACTCGAAGACGTCCTCCAGGTCAAGGAGGTTCTTGATTTCCGATGGAGAAGAGGTCATTGGGAATACCTCCTGTCATGGGAGGGCTTCGGGCCGGAGAACTCCTGGGAGCCCTCCTACCACATATATGACAAAGACCTCATCGCGGAGTTCCACAGCACTCATCCTGACAAGCCCAGTCCGGTAAGGGGGAGGCCTAGAAGTGGGGGGGTACTGTTGCACTTCCTGGCCGCGTCCACTCTGTGGCCAGGCCTGCTCACCTTTCTCGTCTGTCCACGAGCTCCGAGCTCTCCTATTCCGCAGCCAGCCAGTTTGCGGCGTCGCCGGCTCCCTCGCACTCAGTCTCCCATCCAAGCCTCACGGCGGGGCTCGGCGTCCTACGTGGCATTGGCCCCACCCCTAGGCATGCGCGCGCAGACCGCCCGGCCTCTTAAAGGGCCAGGGGTGGATCCCACCTCTGCGGCGCACCCTGATTGATGGCTGCATTAAAGGAAGTGCTCTAACACCACTTCCTTGCCTTGGCAATCGGATCGTACACTCCAGTGTCTCTAGTTTGCCTTCCAACATCTCCTGTTCCAGTGTCTTTTGTTCCAGCGTCTCCTGTTCCAGTGTCTCCTGTTCCTTAGTCTCTCCAATCCTGGTAGTACCCTTCGGACTGATCTCACGGTACTGACCATTGCTTGTTCCTAACTACTCTTGATTACTGCCTGGACCTGACCTCTGCCTGACCTCAGACTACTCCTGATCGCTACCTGGAACCGACCTCTGCTTGACCACTGACCTCTCCTGATCGCTGCCTGGAACGTGACCTCTGCCTGACCAGACTACTTCTGGATTGACTACAGGTACTGACCCCTGCTTCGGCTGACCATTCTGAACTAATACTCTGGCCTTGATCCTCGCTTTCCTCTTGGACTCTCTGATCTGGCCTACTGTGACCTCTGGACATTCTTGTTTGGACATCGACCGCACACTCTTGTTCGTGGTGGGCACTCCTCTGCACTTCCCCTCAAGATCCTACGAGGCCCACCTAAGACCAGGCGGCCCGGGTAACCAAGGGCTCAACCTGAGGGAACCCCAAGTTGCTATTGGTGAAGCTCCAGCTAGCCTCTGTCTCCTCCTGTGCTCCGCCTCCTGGTGGCAGGCGCTCTCCAGGTCTGACCGGAGGGCTGTACCAGTCCTGCACCAGGCCAAGGGTCCACCTCCAGCGCAACATGAATGTTACTACACACTGTCTACTGTCTCTTTTGCTGCATACACAAAAGTAGCAGCATCCTGATAATTTCAAACAGGAAACAAAAACAGTCTAGGTCTAGGACTAGGATCGGGTCATTCTCATTTCTTAGCTTCTTTTCTAATATTTTTTTGCTGTTAATATTCACTACTTTTTCTCATATCTTTCTACTCTTTCTGACACCTGTCTGTCTCTTGTTCTTTCTCACACCTCACTTCTTCTCAGCACAACACATTGATGTTTCTTGCAATAGCTGCCCAGATATGGCAGTGGATAAGCATATGCAGAACGAATGAAATCCAAGATACTACTAGAATACTTATTTTCCATTGTAGTTCATCATGAACTAGGCATGGATCAGCCTATTGCTTGTGCACAGATCAAATTTCTGGCCATCTGCTTTTTCCAGATCTTTTATAAAGATTAAGAAAGTACACTTTGCCTCTGATCAAATGTGTTTGGATTAATTTTGAAAACCTAATGTCCATCTCTAAATGTAATAGTCTTGACATCTCCTCCTGCTACTTTAGTTCATGGTATACGATGCAGCATTGGAGCTGATCATAAATCCAAAGAGGATAACTTGAAAACAGCTATGTACACGCACATATACGCATGTATATGGGCAGGCGAAAATCTACTTCTGATCTTATAATCTGCATGTATATGATATGCACAGGTTTTTGAATATCACTTTATCGGCTGAGAGGGTAGCAGAAATAAAATGGAAGTTTCCTTTTAAATTTATGACCCCCGGAGTGAAGTATCTAGGGGTGAGGGTTGGCACCAATTTGGATAGTCTCTGCTATGAACTATGAAGATGTGTGGAAAAAGATACTTTAAGATCTACAAAGGTAGGAGGGGCCCAGTTGTTTTGGTTAGGTAGAATTTCAGCGATAAAAATGAATATATTGCCCAGGTTCAGCTACTTTTTGCAAACTTTGCCAGTTTTTATCCCTGATGCATGCATCCTTCTATGGCAACGTAGACTTTTTCACTTGATTTGGAAGAAAAGACCTCCTAGGGTAAGCAGTAAGGTTATGTACTTGCCTAAAGATAGGGGTGGGATGGGTGTTGTGGTATTATGTGGCTTTGCGGCTCAGAGCAATAATTGACTGGCATAGGAATGGAGAGGGGAAGAGGTGGGTTGCCTTGGAAAAATATTTGCTGCATGGAATTTCATCGGATAAGTTGGTGTGGTTACCAGCTATGGCTCGAACACAGCAGGGTTCAATTCCACCAACCATAGCTCTCACATTAAAAGTTTTGGATAGGTGGAAGAGTGGTTCGGTGGGAGAAAGGAAATATTTTTAGAGATCTATTTTTCTGAGTAGAGAATTTATCCCAAGATGTTCAGGTGCTTTAGCAAAGGGGTGCTGGAGGCTGGAACACATATGGAATGGTAAGCAGGAGATATAGATGGAAAGACTGGATGGGCTGCATGGCCTTTATCTGCCATCATGTTCTATCTTTTTTATATTTTTAACATGGAATTTGATTTCAATTCACCAAAGTTGTTGGAAAAATTGCTGCTGGAAATTTTTCTGAGTCCCAAATTTAAATGAATCAGACCTGTTCAGAATATGCTAGCTTGTATGCAGTTATAGAGAAAAATTACTTTAAAACTTAACTAATTTAACATAACATTAATGTCATAACATTAGTCATGTGTATAATAGGTCCATTAAGACTGAACAGCCTTACACAACATTTGCATAAACACCGTTCACCTTCAATGGCTGCTACCAAGTTAGGGAGTCAAACAGCAAGACAGCAAGACAGCAAGACAGAAGAGCATTACACAACATACATGATGAACAAAACACATAGGGACACTCTGTTCTAGTTAGAAAATAGTCATGCATTTCAAAGAGACACCTGAACAAAGGGGAAAATGGGGCTGATGTACTGAACTACCAGCGCAGTGTGACTTTGATTATCGTGACTAAACAAGTCTTACATCAGTTCTCCAAATAAGAGTATCAAAGTGCTATGTGTCTGTACAGCAAGCAAGCTGCGTACATTTAGTAGCACTAGAGAAATAAAAGTACTAGACATTGCTTTTACCTGAGGTAGCATCCTGAATATGTTCTCTGCAATCAAAATGTTTCTTTTGCTTTCCACTTCATAAGTCATATTGCTTCCCAACAAGGTATTATTTTGTGAAACAATGAAGTTGTGAACAGCATTGCAACAGGAGGCTAATTCAGATCTGCAAAAGAAGAACTGCTGAAAGTAAGAAATCAGTAACCTGCCACCTCAAGTAAAGAAACAAGGCATTTTGAAACGTATTCACAACAACAAGCCACTCACAGAATGAACACAACATAGTGTATATGTATTTGGCCAGGTATCACTAACGGAGCATCTTTTTTGACGCAAGAAGATCCACCCAGAGCTAAAGGAGTCTCTGGGGATGCGCACATAAGTACTTCTGAGGTCAGAACATAGGTGTGGATTACGGAGGCACTGCCATTTTGAAATATAATAAGCTCCTTACACTTCAGATATAAAAAACAAGAGTTCCAACTTGGATTAGTTGGCTGCCTACATCTACTTAGTGATTAGTCCCTCAGGAGCACTCGCCAGGCAGCTCAGGCTGATAATAATAATAATAATAATAATAATAATAATAATAATAATAGGGACCACTATTTAAAAGCCATTTAGATGGATAATTGAAATGTTATCCGTTTAAATGGGTTTGCCGCTATTTTAAATGACTTATCTGGTTAAATTCTAGCTGGATAACTCTTTACCCAGCTAGAATTTAGCTGAATATGTCAGGGGCATAACTGGGGTGGGTGGTAGATGTTCTGGGGAGGAGTGGGTTAACCTAACCAGCTAATTCTAGCCATGCTACAGGGCAGGTCTAAACTCAGCCAGATAAACCTATCTGTCTAACTTTTAAGATAGCCGGGTATATTCAGTGCTGCTGCCACGGCATTGAATATCCCGGCACTGAATATCCCGGTTAAGTTAGCTGGATCTGGCTAACTTAGCTAGCCACTCAGCAGCTGAATATCAGCCCCATAATACTTATTTTTATAGTACAGTGGACATATACAGCACTGTACAATGGTGATAAGTATTCAGGTATGATGTTCCTACCCAAAAAAACTTCCAATCTTTTAAATGATTTACATGCTTAAAATTGGGTTTTACACATAAAATGCACTTTAACGGCTGAATTTTAAATCGTCCACGCGTGCAAATATTGTCACTTACTTATGTGGCCGGGCCCAGCGCACATCTTCAAAAGGGCCCAGCCACGCATGTAAGTGACAATACGCGCATAATTCCCGGTTCCTGAAAAGGGGGTGGGCCGGGGGGGCGGGCGGGACGGAGGCCCGCCGGGACAGTGGCCATTAGCCGCTGTCCCGGGGAAGTGCACTCCAGCATCCGGCCAGCGGGCATAAATTACTTCTGCCTCCAAGGAGCAGCAAGTAACGAAATAAAAAATAAGAGGAAAGGTAGGATAGGTTTAGGGGGTGGGGAGGAGAGGGGAAGGGGAAGGAAGGTTAGGCAGGGGATTAGGGAAGTTCCCTCCCAGTCCGCTCTTTAATTGGAGGGAATGGGGGAAGTGCCCATTGCGTCGCCGTGCAGACTTTGCGAAAGTACACCCCTCCCTTGCGCATGCTGCACACGTATGCGCAAATTATAAAATCCGGCATGCATGTGCGCGCAGCCACTCGATTTTATAATGTGCGCTCGCCAGCGGGCACATGTTATAAAATCGGCGTGTCCACGAACGTGCGCACGCACCTTTTAAAATCTACCCCATGCGTGCAAACGTGTTTTTGAAAATTGCTACAATAGTATGTTACATTTACACGTGTAATGCATTTGAAAATTACCTCCAAAGACGGTAACTTTGAAAAGGGTGTGAAAGCAAACCCTGACGTGTGTGCACCGGCACGTGCCCAGGGACGGGTCAATTTTATAATATATTTCTGAACATTATAAAATAGCCTTGGTGTGTTTATGAATGTGCCTAATTTTGCAAGTAGGCATGTCCAACCACATAAATCGGGTTTTGGCCACGTAAGTCAGGGCATTTTATAACCAGCATGCATCTACGCCAAGACCAGTTTCACCAGTTCATCCACCAGTTCGCCCAGTCTAGAGCTAGGTCTTCCAGACCTCCCTGGTTTAATAGCCTGCACTCCCGCCTGTTACCCCAGACCCTTCAAGAATAGCTTTTTTTTTTAAACTTATGCCTCTTCCATAGCAGCAGTAAAATTACACGACACTAGACCTGGGCGTGCAGGTGGATGGGCAGACAGGCAGAGGGTCGCTGGGTCTTCAGAGCATCTTCCTCTTTTCCCACCAGTTGATTTGACATCTTGAACAGGGGTGCCCTTATGGGCCGGCTCATCCAGTGTTTAGGCAAAGTGGTTCCTCTATTTCCCTTTGGGCCCTCTCCAAAGGATTTCACAGTAGGGGGCAGATCCCTTGTTGGGTCTGTCAGTGGTGAGGCTGATGCATCAGACAGCTTACCCAGCAGCCCAAGAATAGAAATGGGAACATCCCCCTTCTCCAGGCAGCCAGGCCAAGGAGAGGGCTGGTTCCTGTTTGCCCAGCACATGCTTTCCTCCAGTTTTTGTGTCCACTGTTTCTTCTACTTGACCTTCTGAGGAATGGGGGCATACATGACGGTACTGCTCTCCGCCCAGGGGAAGGCGAGACTGCAGTGAGACCCCCACCTTGAATACTGTGTACAGTTCTGGTCGCCGCATCTCAAAAAAGATATAATTGTGATGGTACAGAGAAGGGCAACCAAAATGATAAAGGGGATGGAACAGCTCCCCTATGAGGAAAGGCTGAAGAGGTTAGGGCTGTTCAGCTTGGAGAAGAGATGGCTGAGGGGGAGATATGATAGAGGTCTTTAAGATCATGAGAGGTCTTGAATGAGTAGATGTGAATCGGTTATTTACACTTTTGAATAATAGAAGGACTAGGGGGCATTCCATGAAGTTAGCAAGTAGCACATTTAAGACTAATCAGAGAAAATTCTTTTTCACTCAATGCACAATAAAGCTCTGGAATTTGTTGCCAGAGGATGTGGTTAGTGCAGTTAGTGTAGCTGGGTTAAAAAAAGGTTTGGATAAGTTCTTGGAGGAGAAGTCCATTAATGGCTATTAATCAATTATACTTAGGGAATAGCCACTGCTATTAATTGCATCAGTAGCATGGGTTCTTCTTAGTGTTTGGGTAATTGCCAGGTTCTTGTGGCCTGGTTTTGGCCTCTGTTGGAAACAGGATGCTGGGCTTGATGGACCCTTGGTCTGACCCAGCATGGCAATTTCTTATGTTCTTATGAGTACCGCCACACACTGAGCAGAGAATTTCAAAATATTGTCCTTTTCCTGGGTGGTAACTCCTAATATGGAACTTAATATTATGTTACTACAGCATCATTTTGCACTTGTCCACATTAAATTTCATCTGCCATTTGGATACCTAATCTCCCAGTCTTGCAAGGTCCTCCTGGAATTTCTCACAATCTACTTGTGATATAATGACTCACCTGCAAACCTGATCACCTCACTAATCATTCCCTCTTCCAGATCATTTATAAATATATTAAAAATCATCAGTCTTAGTAGAGATCCCTGAGGCATACCACTGTTTACATTGTTCCACTGAGAAAACTGACTATTTAGCCCTACTCTCTACTTTCTATCTTTTAATCAGTTTGCAAGCCACAATAAGAGATTGCCTCCTAGTTCATGACATTTTAATTTTCTCAGATAAAAGCTTTGTTATCAGATTTTATACTTGTCTATTTTATTTATGACGTATTGACTTGTATGTTATTTGAATGTTTTGATTTTATGATTGCATTTTTGGATGCTGTCAAGAACTTTGGATTGAGTGGTAAACAAATGTTTTAAATAAATAAAGATCTTTCATAGGGAACTTTGTCAGACACCTTCTGAAAATCCAAATTCACTATATCCATTGGCTCACCATTATCCTCATGTTTATTAACCCCCTCCAAAAAAATGTAGCAGATTGATGAGGCAAGGCTTCCCTTCTGTAAACCCTTGCTGGCTTTGTTCCATTAAACTATGTCCTTCTATATGTTCTGTGATTCTGTTCTTTAGAATAGTTTCTATAACTTTTCCTGTCATTGAAGTCAGATTCACCAGTTTATAATTTCCCGGATCACTCCTGGAGCCCTATTTAAATATTGTCATTACATTGGCTACCCTTCAATCTTCAGGTTCAATAGATTATATTAACGATAGGTTACAAATTATTAGTAATAGATCTGCAATTTCATTTTTTAGTTCTTTCAATACTCTGGTGTGTAAACCATCTGGTCCAGGGGATTTGCTACTCTAGTTTGTCAGTCTCCTCTATTAATTGTCCAGATTTTTGTGATTTGTTTCAATTCTTTCAAATCATCACCATTAAAAACCATTCCTGGCACAGGTATCTCCCCAACATCCTCTTTAGTAAACACCAAATGAAATAATTCATTTAGTCTTTCCTCTCTCTGGCCTTGTTTTCCCTAAGTCTTTCCTCTCTGGCTTTGTTTTCCTTTAATCCCTTGATCATCTAATGGTCCAACTGATTTCCTCACAGTCTTCCTACTTCTGATATATTTTTTAAGGTTTTTATTATGAGTTTTTGCCTCTACGGCCAGCTTCTTTTGAAATTCTCTTTTTGTCTGCCTATCCCTTGGAGAGACAACCCTTTTTCAGGAGATTGTCTCTCTAAGAGAGAGGACAGACAGTCCTTATTTCTGTCCTAGGAAGGTGGCTGGAGCCTGGGGATGGAGTGCCCAGGCATTCATGACTTGGGAGAGTTTCTATCTTAGGATCAAAAGTGGTCCGCTAAGACTACTGAAGAACCAGAAGGTGATCTGTGGCTAGAGGAGAGTTGGTCCTATACTCCTCTTGTATCTTGAATGAGAGCGGAGTTTCAAGTTGGAGTCAAGGGAGTATTTACAGACTTGGTCTGCTACAAAGCTACGGATTACAGAGAAGCATCAGCAGCAGTTCCTACTGACTACAGGGAAGGATTCTGCATCCAAGTTTGCAGGTACTATTCAGGGGGAGGTGCCCAGGGAAGATTCTTTATGAAGAATACTTACTGCCAGTGTGTGTAGATTTATTAATGACTGTCTATGCGATTTTATTTCTGGACTTTTATTTTCTGCACTGAAGTACATTACTCAATAGTGAACTACTTGTGATTTTATTTCTGCAATCAAGTTTTAGTAAAATGATTTTATTTTGAACAGTCACCTTGTACCTGTGTGTTTGTTGTGCTGTATTCTTGCAGAATACCTCTAGAAAAAGGTCTTGAAATAATTTCCTTTTTCCCCTGTCAGAAGAAGAACGAGAATGGGTCAGAATGTGGCCCCAGCATGCCTCAGTGAGCCCTGTTAACTGGTGGGACAAGAGCTACAATTATGTTGTAAACTGCTCTGAAGCCAATATTTAAAAAAGTAGAATGGATAACGTACCCAGCTATATTTAGCTGGAAATTTAGGGGAATGTTTATCCTGGCTATCACCAGCATGGATCACTATATGTTGCTAGAGCGATCCTGGCCCAGTGCTTTCAGCATTGCTATGTGAATGTGCTGGGACTGGACTGCGCTAGTTTACTGCAATCCCAGCTGGTGGAAACTATTTGAAAAGATTCTGGCAGGGTGTAAGGGTTAGGATGGGGTGGGGTGGGGGTGGAAGGAATGTATAGGAATTCATTTTTGATTATAGGAACTAGAGAGAGAGTGGGGATAGGAGAGAGGCCGACCCAGACCTCTTTCACTTTTGCAGTCAAAAACCCCTCAGAGAGGTTTGGGAGGGAGAGAGAGGCTTGGCCTGGCAGGGCCTATGATTTAGAGACTGGGAGGGGAGCAGTGAATGGGCCGCTAGGCACACCAAGTTCTTGGGGGTTTTTTTGTTTTGTTTTTTTTTAACTGAGCAACAACACTTAACCAGCTTTATTCTTTTGAATATTGTCAGATAACTTTAGAAGTGCTACTGGGTAAGTTTAGAGTTAGTCGAATAATATCATAGTTAGCCAGATAAGGTATTCGTCTAAATCAACCTCGCCCTGGAATGCCCTTAAACATCTGGCTAAACGATAGCCAGATAAGTATTACAGATATTAAAAACTTGCCATTTAGTGCACCAAGCTATTTTTGCATAGGCTCGGTGATGCGCACAAGCACCGGGATGCGTGTAAATCCCGGGGCTTGAAAACATGGGCGGGGCGTGGGCATGGGCAGAGGCCTCTCCACTGCTGCTGGGCCCAGGGATTGCGCGCGCATGTTATAAAAGCGGGCGTAGATTTGTGCGTATCGGGTTGTGCGCACAAATCTACGCCCGCGCATAACTCTTAAAATCCGGCCCACTGAAGATTGGTCTCTTTGAGTCTTGTTTGAATAAAGTGGGGTATAACTGCAAAATGAAATGAGCGATTTTTCATGTTCAAGAAGGGATAAAGGAGGCTCTGCACCAGAAGATGAAGCAACTAATACATGTCCATATCTCAGTATAGGGTGGTTCTGAAATGCCTCCTTTAACGCCCCTGTTCATCCTCATTTGGCTTCTCACAGAGCATCTGCTTCAGCTCTGAACATTTATTCACAGACCACCCCTATACAGTTATTCACCTCAACCTCTTTTCCAGCCTCAAAATGGGTGGCTCAGCCCTGTTGTGATGATAATTTTAATAACATTACCTCAATATTCCACAACTTTCTTTTTCATAATAGAAGTAGTATTCTATTTTAGTTTTCTACCTCGCCTTTCCAACCTACAAGACTACTCAAAGATCAGAAGTATGCTTTTTTCAAAATATTTTTCTGGGAGTTCTTCCAATGTACATAAGTTATAAAAATCATCTTTATAGGTCAATAAAAAAGAAAATTGCACTGCCAACACTCAAACAGTAAAACAAGAAACAAGCTGTCCATTGCTGATGCTACCATTGTACAGCAAGCAAACCGTGAGATCAGCGAGACATTATTCCATTATGACAGCACAACAGTTCACTATTAAATATACTTAAGATACAGAAGTGGAATTATAATCTCCAGTTTTCAACTGGCCTTACTCTTTCGTCGTTGAATAACTTTCAGGTTTACAATGGTAAACCTCCTAAATCTAGCCCTGATTTTATATTATCTGATAAACAGAACAAGCTTAGACGTTGTCTTAAAATGCTTCTGAATGCAAAATTCAGGGCCAAATTTGGGCTGATGGTAAAACATTTTAAGAGCTGAAGATAACAGTGTATTATACAGCTTAGCAATATAAACAACTGTATTTTCACAATATATTTGAGCTGAGTAGTCAAATAAAATCATGCATTAGGAATCCTGTGACAAGGTGACTATACCCTGCACCATGCACCAGTTAATCCAGTTCCTCATTGGTATGGGGTAATATTCAAAACTTTTTACATGGGCATAAATTTGTTAACCTTTGTAAAAAAAGCTCCTTTGAAAAACTGCCTCTCCTCCCTATCCCCATGCAGGTAAAAGTGCAAAAAGAAGCAAGTAAAAAAAAAAAAGAATGGCATTAAGGGGAGTGAATAACATGTGGAGATTTCATTTTGCAATCTCCTGCATGTATTTTGCACCTGCTTCAAAGTAGGTGAAAAGCTCATGGATAACAAAGTATTTGCATTCCTCACTTGCCCCATGTTTTGAGGAGAGCGAGAGAGAGAAAGAGAGAGAGTGCCTCTTTATAAGACATGCATATAAGTAAACAATTTACAGCTCTGGCAACTAGTAACTCAGGGTGAAGTTTTGGTGGTGGCCTGGGTTTTGGAGGGCACTTTTACATGCACAGTCAGAGGTACAAACAGCACAGTACACATCAGTGAAGATTCAGTGTGATTTGTAGTGATGAAAGATACACAAAGATGAGATTTGTACACTGTACTCTCGACCTAGCTTGATAGCAGCTAGGTAGAGAGTGCATCAAACTAGGTCGAGAGTACAGTGTACAAATCTCAACTTTGTGTATCTTTCATCACTCCAAATCACATCAAATCTTCACTTATGTATACTATGCTGATCATACCTCTGACTGTGCATGTAAAAGTGCCCCCCAAAATCTAGGCCACCACCAAAACCTCAACCCGCGTTACCAGTTGCCCCTCTTACAGTGGTATAAAAAGATGACTAATATGTGTGCCTCCCCAGAGTCTCTCTCTCTCTCTCTGAAATGGGATTTGTGATTTTTAGCGCATGCAACGCTAAGTACCCCTCATTTTAATTTACTCCACCCAAACTCTTCCCATTTGGGAAAAATTTTTAAATTTGCATACACATCTTGTGATGTGTTATTTATCGTGGGCGTTATCGTGGGCGTTAGGGCCCCAATGCTTGCGATAAGGCCCTAATGCGATTTGATAAATGACCCTGTTATTTTGTAGTCCTGGTGATAGAAAGTACCCATGAAACTGCACATTCCTTGAGGAACAGCTTTATTACCTTCCTTGCCAATAACTAGGCACACCAAACGTTCCCTGCAATTTAAGGGAACACCGGTAATAACAGTCCGGACAAAATTAATCCTGGTCTAGAGGAGGATCCCCCATACAACTCTGCTGAAGCCCGGGAATCTAGTGAGAGTCAAGTCTGACCTGAGGATTACTTCTCTTCTAAGAGAATGAAAAATCAAGATACATGTCTAGGACTGAAAAGGGTGAAAAGGCCAAAACAATACTGATCTGATTGAATTTTCTTCCTTCACAGAATAGTACTTTCTTCATTTCCTCCTGATTTGGTTGCTCCCTGATGATTTCATGACAATGAAGGAGGACATTCTTCATTGTGTGGGAGAAGTTGTGACTTGGCATTAGTAAACCAAGGCATGACTAATGAAGACCCTTTCGTCTCCCGGGTTTACGGAATTGAACAGGGTTGTCTAATATTGTTGGGGGCTCTCTAGCAGTCCAAACCCTTAAAAAACAGGACCTTCCACAATAGCTTTCTTTCATTCTCCAACTCGGATGAAAAACAGCTGTAAAGATGACAACAATTTTGGGGCAATTTTGAATAGCCCATGGTATTGTAAAGTCCAGCAGTATTTTTTTTATCCAGGGGAGTTTGTAGCTTAATTTCAAAGGGAAACTGCTTGGATAGTTTTCCTTTGAAAAAAGGCCTTTCAGGGCTGTGGTTAAAAAGTATCCTTGAACTTTGCACCTCCTTTTTGTGCAGGCAAAAAATATAGTACAAAAAGAATGTGTAGATTTGAAGCAGAAATTTTCTTGGGAAAACTACATGTTCGATACAGCAAGTGTAATTGTGTGCGCCTAGTTTTGCTGGGATAATTTTCAAAGCAAAATTACATGCTTAAGTTCACTTCGAAAATCGATGTAATTTGGGTGCATAACAACTTGGCTTCTTATAAATTATTCCCACATAGGGCAATTTTCAAATCTATTTACCAGGAAAAATGACTTGTCTCAAAATTTCCCTCCTTCTGCCTGGATAAAAATATGTCTGAGCTTTCATAGCGCATGTACTTTTAGCCTGGCAGAGGAAAGGTGTTCCTGGGGTGGGGAGAGGACATGGTAGGGAAAAATGATAATATTTTTTTTTTAAATAAAAACATATGCACTTAAGTCCCAACTCTGCCCAGACCCCACCTCCTAGAATAATGGGGCAGATTTTAAAAGGTACGCACGCGGTGTACATTTGTGCGTGCTACCCGGCACGCACAAATGTATGTCCGATTTTATAACATGCGCGCACAGCCGTGCGCATGTTATAAAATCAGGGGTCGGCACGCGCAAGGGGGTGCACACTAGTGCACCTTGTGCGCGCCGAGCCCTCGGGGAAACAGCTGGCTTTCACCGTTCCCTCCCCCCCACCTTCCCCTCCCTTCCCCTACCTGTCCCGCCCCCCACCCCAAAAAAAAACAAAACCCGTACTTTTATCTCACAAGTTTGCCTGCCAGAGGCAGGCAAACTTGCGTGTGCCCGCCAACTGCCGGCGCGCGATACCCGGCACAGCAGCCGTGTGGAGGCCTCTGGCCATGCCTCCACCCTATCGCTGGACCGCCCCGCCCACTCCCCACTCCTTTTTGCAAGCCCCGGGACTTACACGCGTCCCAGGGCTTTATGCACGTCGCTGGGCCTTTTGAAAATAGGCCCGGCGCGCGCGTAACCCCCCCCCCCACACACGCGTAAATCTACCTGGATTTACGCGCCTAAGCCTTTTAAAATCTGCTCCAATGTGCATAAAAGTATGCATTACCGACTGCATATTTTTCTAAAAGATTTATGTCTGCAGGTAAAGCACTACTTTATCTGTAGAAGACCCCCTGGAAAATTACCTCCCATGCACAATAAAAGAGGTGAACAAAAACATATGCAAGGCGAAATAAATCGTAATGCAGTCATTGTGGTCTATTGTAAGAAAGGAATCTTGGCTACAGAAAACAAAAGACACATATTTCAAAGAACAGAAGAGGCAGCATAGAGCTTGGACAGGTCACTTTACCCTCCGTCACCTCAGGTACAAATTTACAGGGTCATTCATGAAATCACGTTAGGGCCTTATCGTGCAATAAAAGGGGTCTAACGCATGATACCTGCGCAATGTTTATCCTGTCATGCGTCTGCATGAAAATTTTAAAATGAGCATGCAAAAGCTAGCTTACTATGCAAATGAGAGACTCCTACTGCATGTTGCAAAAAATTAATGCACACTATTGCCGGATTTTGAGCTTATAAAGGCACACTCTATGTTCCTTCAACAATATCCTTACATCAGAAACGTACCATCTCTTTAGCAGGACCCGTCCAATGGAACATGCTCCCGCCAGACATCTGCCTTGAGATCTGCTTCGCTTCCTTCAAAAAGAAAATTAAAACCTGGCTCTTTAGCCAAGCTTTTCCAGAACTTTGATTATTTTTTACCTCCAGCTATCAAGATTTTCTCACCATCGCAATCCCTTCTGCAGATCACATTTATCTTAGACAATTACGCCTTATTTTATGATTTGGTTTCTCAAAGAGACTATACAATTTTCTCAATGTTATTTTTCGAACCTGTTTTCCATGTTTTCCAAGTTCTATAACCTTGTTATATGTACCGCCTCTTGGCGTAATTTTTATGTTTCAATGTAAACCGATGTGATCTGTATTTTAATACAGGAACACCGGTATATAAAAATCTAAAAATAAATAAATAAATAATTTTACATCGGAAATAACAACACTTGTTTTTGGTGCAGTAGAGGGGGGGAAAGGTTTTATTGCAGGATAGCTGCCGTTATAATGGCAGCTAATATCATGATCGCGAAAATGACTGCTTTTCTCACATACACACCTACGCAGCCCTGCTGGGCTAAATAAAATACCTTTTCTTACCTGCCCTTTTCTTCCAAAATATTCTAGTATACTGGCTGCTTCATTGGTCCAGTTAAGTGATGTAATCGGGATTTGCACACACATGTGGGCCTACATTAAAAGCCGACCGAGAACACGCTTATCTCCCTCTATGCACACATGTGAAAAGTATCAAAAAAGTGGCGGAGCTTAGACGCGTAGGGGAGGCCAACAGATGTGTGCATAAATACTTAAGTGCACAGGCGTGCGCTCAAATCAAGATCTTTAGGTACAGCGCTATTAACGATTCCTTCACCAAAATCAGCTCATTTAAATGCTGTCAGGGAAAGGGCCCTTTCATTGGCAGGACCAAAACTCTGGAACCTACTCCCAGCTGAGATTCGGTTGGAGGCAAACATAAACCCACTAAAGACGTGGCTGTTTGAAGAAGCTTTTACTCCATCTGGCTGATCCCATGCTCCTGTAACACTCTCCCTTTTGGGGTTTGTTTCCTTTATACTGCAATGCAGATTTTAGTTATGACAGATTTATTTTAATTATTTATAAATTTGAGGGCAATGTTTTTGTTTTAATGTTACCTTCATATTTTATTTTAATGTTTTTCTTTTGTTTTATTATTGAGTTTATTGATTCTCGTTTTATAGAATTATTTTTCCAGGAATTTGACAAGAGTTTTAGTTAAGTATATTTTATGACTTTGTATTTTGTATTACACATGAATTGTATTAGTTGATAGATTTGTAAACTGACATGAAGCTACCACGCATGTTTGGTATATAAAAGTGTTTAAATACATACATAAATAAATAAATATCAAATAGGGCGCACATATAGGCCTTTCAGCCTCTTTGATACCATGCGCGCATATACGCGTGTATGTAATAAAATGGCCACAAACCTTTTATATAACATGTGTGCCTTAGGCCCACCTACTTATGTTATCTAGCTGAAAGCATGCACTTTGTACATCCCTGCATGTACTTTTAGTCTGGTAAGGGCTGAGTAATTTTCAGACAGCCAAATTACCCCACTAAAATTGGTTATTTGCCCAGGTAAATGGCTTCCCAAAAACTGCCTTCATGAGTGTTAGTCCAATAAAAAGGTATCACGGACAACTCATTTTAGAATATTTGGAAAAATAGTTTCCTATTACAAAGCAGAAATGCCCTTTCAAATCAAAAATGCCTACTACAAGATTTAACCATGGCATCTCAGGTATTAAATGTGAATACACAAGCGCTTTTTGAATAAGGATAAAATTATTGGCAAGATCAAAAAAAAAAATCTAACCATTACCATTATACTGTCCCTATTGCATGACTCATGGGAATGGCAAGTTCCATACAGCTCTCACTTGAGTCTTTGACCTCTGCATTCCTTGATGTATGAGGCCTTTGAAGCATATCTGGTCTTTGTTCTTTAGGTGTGATGCTGCTTTTAGTCACTATTATGAAACCATTTTCTATGTATAGCTTCTATGTCACTGGCCAATAAGGCTGACCTTTAGCATCCGCTTGCTTTCTCCTGCAAGGCTTTCCGCTGTACTGCATTCCTTTAAGCAACTATAAATCAGAGTCTCTATCAGCTGCATGATTCAATCCCTCTAACCTATTGTCAGGTAATGTTGCAATTGCTTAAATTACGTGTATGACCTTTTTCACTGCTTATGTTAATGTCCATGCCTGCTAACTTTTCTAGCCCTGCATCTGCAGTCAGTTCATCCTTTCCAGAAATACATATAGGAACTCTGGAACTGATTTTCAAAGGGTTTAGGATCTTAACTTTTGGAGTTGGGATTCTAAATTGGCCCTTTGAAAATGTACTAGGATGGAATTCCTAGTTTTACTAAGCTCCTAAATTTAGGGTCCTAAACATTGGTGGCTACAGGAGTGGAGTTAAAATGGGAAAAAAAAGTCAGGAGCTTAGCACTGATTTTCAGCACCAGGCATTTAACTTAGCATACTAAATCTAGGCACATGAATAACAGGCCTTACTTTAGCAACCTAAGTTTAGGTCAGTTTTCACATCTAAGTTTGACTGAAAATAGGCAATTTAGGTATATAATTTAGGTCCCTAAATTTAATTGCTTAGCTTTCTCAGAATATTAGGCTTTCCGTGTCCACAGAAACACTCTTAATAATGGGTGCAGAGCAGAATTAGGATGCTTCTCTTTATTAATCAATATAGAATATTCACATTTTGGTATAATCTCAATATGACACAAATTACTTCCACTTGAAGTAACACAAAACCTTGTAAAAAACACACTCAGCACCTATGTAGAAAACCTATCGTATCAAACATCCAGAACTCAAACCATTTCAACCCAGCTTACGAAAAAAGCAGCAATGCAAACAATTCAGTGTGCCCTAAAATACCAATATACCTCCTATTCAGGCCGCGCGTTTTCCCTTACCCCTTATTCAGTAAGGGGCGGAAAACGTGCGTCCAACCCGCGGCACCTAATAGCGCCCTCAACATGCAAATGCATGTTGATGGCCCTATTAGGTATGCCCACATGATACAGAAAGTAAAATGTGCAGCCAAGCCACACATTTTCCTTTAAGAAATTAGCACCTACCCAAAGGTAGGCGCTAGTTTCTGCGGGCACCGGGAAAGTGCACAGAAAAGCAGTAAAAACTGCTTTTCTGTGCACCCTCCGACTTAATATCATGGCGATATTAAGTCGGAGGTCCCGAAGGGTAAGAAAAGTAAAAAAAAAAAAAAAAAAAATTTAAAATGGGCCGGCGGCTGTCGGGCCGAAAACCGGATGCTCAATTTTGCTGGCGTCCGGTTTCCGAGCCCGTGGATGTCAGCGGGCTCGAGAACCAACGCCGGCAAAATTGAGCGTCAGCTGTCAAACCCGCTGACAGCTGCCGCTCTGGGTCAAAAGGAGGCGCTAGGAATGTGCTAGTGTCCCTAGTGCCTCCTTTTGCCCGTTTCTACCGCACCACCTAAATTAAATACAGAATCGCGTGCACCGGCAAGTGGCCGGTGCGCATGCCGGGAGAGCGGGAGGTACAAATTGGAAAACAGAACATGCTAGACTGCCACAGAGCCCTGCACACAAATTACTAGCAGAATATCTCACCTTGGTCACAAATGCAAAAATAAAAACCAGATAGACCCTCAATTCAAAATAAGTGATCCAAAACTAGAAAGAGAAAGATCCAGACAAAAACTGGACAAGAAAACCCAAGAATCTAGACTCTGCATGCAATGAAACACTAGAAAAATAGAAACGGAATGCATTTCTTCCTATGTTGTGCTAAATATAAAGGGACTGATATTCAGAAAAGTGTAGGTGGTAATATTCAGACAGGTTCAATAGTGATCAGATAAAAATCTTTATAGGATGCTTGAGAGAAATGAGGCAGTGTTTAGTTTAATTTCTTAATAGACCAGCTTTCAAGAATAAAATAAAAATTTACAATTCAAAACATCAAAAAAACAAGGAGAATATCCACAATTAAAACAAAAAACGTCAGCATGTTACAATCCTAATCATCATGAAGCAGAAAAGTTTAATGTTCTAGACACAAGCACATATTCTAAAATCACCATAACCTACACCAGGGCTTCCTAAACCTGTCCTGGGGACGCCAAGTCAGTCGGGTTTTCAGGAAATCCACCATGAATATGCATGAGATAAATTTACATATATTGAGTCTCTATGAAATACAAATTTATCTCATGCATATTCATGGTGGATATGATGAAAACCTGACTGGCTGTGGGGTCCCCAGGACAGGTTTGGGAAGCCCTGACCTATATTATACCTTCGCCTACACCTAGGACAAACGTTTTGTTACTAAAACAAACATTTTCTATCTAATAGTATATAAGTATAGTAAAATTTAGAATAAAACAACAGTGAAATAAAAAAGGGGTTTCTATTATCAAAAACAAATCATTCTCCGATCCATGATCCCCAGTGTCTCATAATAGACCCCATAAGTTTGATTAAATAACCTTGGTCCTTTTTTTATTTTATCTTTATTGGCATTTAAACAAATACATGAATAAAAAGTCAGGAAAAAAATGTATTGTAACAAAATTTCAGATGGAATATCAAAAGGAAAAATAAAAAGTTACAAACAGATTACAATGTTCCCATTGAAACGGGAGCACAGGAAAACTGAAATGAATTAAGAAAAATTAACTACAATTATTGAATACTCTGGTCCATCTACTAGCACAATAATAATCTAGGATACAGAAGATTTATCAGTGATAAATGTTCCGGTCGTGGATCAATGGGCCGAGGGGGAGTTGGAGCCACCTGTGGGGAGGAGCCCCACAGGCCCCCTCCGTTGGCTGGCGAGGCTGGATAGGAGTGGAGACCCCACTGGAACCACCACTACCAGCCCACATTCCCCTCAGGTTGAGCTCTTGGTTACTAGGGCCAGCTGGATTTACATGGGGTCTCTGGAAGGCCCAGTGGAGTGGTGACGCCTACTGGAGCCCAGCACGGGGTCTGGATACCGACAGGGATCAGAGTAATCAGCAGTTCAAGGGCTGGGGCTCTGGCCTGGGCTGAGGCTAGTGACGAAACTCACAGTTGGGGTCCAGGCCAGGGTAGTGGCAGGTGGTGAATCTCGTGGTCAGTTGTACAGGCTATGGTCGTTGTCCAGGTGAAGGTCAAGATTCAAGGGAGATCCGAGATGCAGGAACTTAGGAAACCTCCTGGGGAACAGGAGCAGGAGCCAAGAAGCCAAGGCAAGGTCTGCAGGCCAGGCCTTGCCTTAAATAGGATGGGACCACCTCAGGAGGGAGGGGCCGCAGCATATTCCCACTGCGGTCCCTTTAAATTTCAGAGAACGGTGCGCGTGCACACCTAGGCATCCACGGGGGGGGGGGGGGGGGGGGGGGGGGGGGGGGGAGGTGGAGGGGGCTAGAGGAGTCCAGGACAGAGTTCGGCCATGCCCAGGCCGGCAGCAGTGCCAGAGGAGCCGGCGGCGTCGGTCTGGCAGGGAGCCTGCGAGAGGGAGCTGCGTCTGTAGCTGCTCCCTGTCATCACCAGCGTCCCGGGGCCTGTCTGAGCCGTGCTGCGGTGCAGGTGAGTACAAGGAGCCAGTCGTGGAGGCCCGCAACCGGCAAACATAACAATAAAGTTTGGAATCCGGGTGCCGGAGATATGGTTTGTGAAGAAAGGCCTCTTTGAGGGCTTGAAAGGCTTCTACCGCTTCAACAGGCCAGTCTTTGATGTTAGCCCCCTTGCGCATTAGGGTCGTGAGTAGTGCAGCCAAATTGGAAGTTCCTGATAAAACTGTGATAGTAATTCGCAAAGCCAAGGAATCTTTGAAGAGCCCATAAGCCACTGGGTTGCGGCCAATCCTGGATGCACTTAAGTTTAGCTGATCTATTTGGAACTCACGGTTGGAGACTATGTAGCCCAGAAATGGAAAAGAATCCTTTTCAAAAATGCACTTTTCTAGATTCGTGTACAGGTGATTCTCCCTTAGGCGTTGTAGGACTTTGGCCACATCCTGGCGATGAGCACACAGTTCATTGGAGTAAATCAAGATGTCATCAAGATATATGACCACACAATTGTAGAGGAGGTCACGGAATACCTCATTCACGAGGTTTTGGAAGGCGGCGGGAGCATTGCTGAGTCTGAACAGCATGACCAGATACTCATAATGGCCGTCCCGGGTGTTGAACGCCATCTTCCATTCGTTACCCACCCGAATCCAAACTAGATTATAGGCCCCTTGGAGATCCAGCTTAGAGAAGACCATCACCCCTTGAAGGCGGTCAAACAGTTCGGCTATGAGGGGAAGTGGGTACCGATACTTCACGGTGATGGCATTCAGGCCACGGTAAACAATACATGGACGAAGGGTCCTGTCTTTCTTGCCAATGAAAAAGAAGCTGGCCACGGCCGGGGAGGTGGACCGTCGGATGAAAACCTTTTGTAGATTCTCCCGGATGTAGTCCAACATAACGCGGGTCTCCGGTAGGTACAAGGGACAAACCCTTCCTCGGGGAGGTGTGGAGCCAGGTACCAGATTAATGGCGCAGTTGAACTCCTGGTGAGGGGGCAGAGTATCTGCAGCCCTTTTTCAGAAGACACCTGCAAATTGGCCATATTGTGGAGGCACCCCATTCAGGAGCGAAGTACTGGAACAACAAGATGAATCCGTGACCTTGGCAGGTGGCAAATCTCATGGTCATTAGTACAGGCTAGGGCCGTTGTCCAGGCGAAGGTGAAGATCCAAGGGAGATCCAAGACTCAGGAACTTAGGAAACCTCTTGGGGAACAGAAGCAGGGCCAAGAAGCCAAGCCAAGGTCTCCAGGCCAGGCCTTGCCTTAAATAGGATGGGACATCACCTCAGGAGGGAGGGGCCGCAGCATAATCCCACTGCGGTCACTTTAAATTTTAGAGAACTGTGCGTGTGCGTGCCTAGGCATCCGGGGGGGCGAGAGGTGTCCAGGGTGGCTTTTGGCCGTGCCCAGGCCGGAAGCAGTGCCGGAGGAGCCGGTGGCGTCAATCTGGCAGGGAGCCTGCGAGAGGGAGCTGCGTCTGTAGCTGCTCCCTGTCATCACCAGCGTCCCGGGGCCTGTCTGAGCCGTGCTGCGGTGCAGGTGAGTACAAGGAGCCAGTCGTGGAGGCCCGCAACCGGCAAACATAACAATAAAGTTCTCCAAGTGAACCAAATCAGAGAAGATATACTTATTACCCTGAGAAGGTACCAAGCATTTGCAGGGGAATTTCAAAAAGGAGGAGGCCCTTGTGGAATGTACATGCTGCTTATGTTTTAAAGAAAGACCTTCTATGCATATGAGTTTCCTGAAACACATATGGAAAAATTTGCAGCCTTCTCCAAGAAAAGCTTGGATCTTTATATTTAAAATATTGGCTTAAAACTAACTCTATCTCAAGATCTAAAGAAAAGGTAACAAAGTAGCACTTGTGGCAATATTGTCTTCGGTATCTTGCAGGAAAGCAGATAGATTAGAATTGTCAAAAGATGTGAAGACATCCATATTTCCCTTTTCTTTAAGTTCTTTCCTCAACTCTATAGAAACATCTAGATAAAGTAATAGTTCTATCCTGAGAACTCTAAAAAAATTGCATTTGTATATTTTTTTTAACCATCTCGCTAGGGGAAATTAGCCTATATTTAGAAAATGTCAGTATACAAAGATTTTTTGATCTAATAGCATTGTCAAGAAGTTCAATCTTATCATGCAAAATTAAACAGTCCTTCACATGAGCAACCACAGAGGACTGAACATTTCATAGTAAATTGAGTGATGACACAATCTGCTTCTCGGTAGTACTCAATCTTTTCTCAAGATCTAACAATTTAGAGGCAGTCTTTGTAGTAGAAGCAAATAACTGTTTATGTTTATTAAAATTTGTTAATCGTCTAAGCATAATGCACTAGGCAATGTACAATAGTACATTCATCAAAATTTCAAACAATAAGAGGTCTAAATTCAGACACAGTCCGGATAGGAAAATAAGCTGGATAAGCTGAGCCGGCTAATTTTAGAGGTATATTCAATAGTGCAGCCACAATACTGAATATAGCTGGCTATCTTAAAGTTAGGTGGCTAACTATAGCAGTCTAACTTTAGGACAGTTCTTTGGCTCAACCAGACAGCCAGCTAAGTCTTCCAGCTAACTCTGAATATTGGAGATAGCTGGTTAACTTAGCAGACTATGCCCCTGGAATCCCCCTAACTGGTTTTTGTTGTGAGTGGAGACTAAAGATCCGGATGTGAAGCACAAGGAGCCAATAGATGAATCGAGTCTACACGACTATGATTTTTTTCTAAAGAGATAAGATTCAATGCTACTGCGGATTTCGTACAGATAATATTGATACACAAGCTAGAAGCTTCTTTAACTACCCTGAGTCCAAAAAAAAAATATATCTAAGCCCCTGAGGCAGCCTGTGAGAGCAGTGAAACTCGGCCTAAGTTGGGCTGTTTTATTTTAGACACGTCTCCACCTCTATAAAGAATTTAAAAAGACCTTGACATCTATTCCTTTTGTTTTCCTATGCCCCTAACTTAGGCCTGGATTCACAATTCTACCGCAGAATGGTGAATCCAGTGAAAATGGGGAGCGGGCCTGCGAAAGCCGGCAGCCATCGCACCACCGCGGTGTTATCACTTCTGGCTTTCGCACCCAATAGCGCCACCTTGAAAGGTGGCGCTATTGGGCATCCTACTGGCGACGATAACGTAGCTTACCTTATCACCGCCAGCGAAGACACCACGGAGTCCGCCTCCTTGCTGCCCCAACTCCTCCCCCATCATGCTATCACACGTGAAAAGGGACTTTTCGCGTGCGATAGCGGCTTATCGCATGCGATAAGCATTTGAAAATGACCACCTTAGCTGGCTAGAATTTAGCCAGATGTGTTTCCAAATATTCATTTAGCTGACTAACTTCTGAGTTAAAAATAAATCAAGGGCAACTAAAAGCTGCTCTATCGCTGCCAAAATGTGTTTTACAGTAAATTATTTAATATATTAATTTATGTGAATTCAAAAATGACTCAATCAGCCTACACTCTGTGGATCTGATTAATTTTCAAAAAGACTTTTCAAAAAAACTAAAAATATATTTATGGAGAGAGTGGAAAGTTTCATATATAGTGTAGGTGACTCCGCACCAATGTATAATTGTTTATAATCATCAACCTGCCACCACTTCCAAAAAAACAAAATTTAAAAAAAAAAAAATTTTTGTATTGAAAATATAGTCCCAAACAATTCAAAGGCATCTGTGGCAATGCTGGAATTTACCTTCCTCGCGGAAGAAACTGATGTAATCTTCAAAATTACCCTTTAATTTAAAGCGAGTACAAGGCCGACTTCCCTGTTTCGTTGGTTATTTTCAAGCATTGAAATCCAATCCCGACACAAACAGTTCGTGTTTCAGACTGATCTTTCTTCAGGGGAGTTTGATGTCAAATGTGAACCAACCTCATAGGATTCTGACCTCGCCAAGGGCTGTTCTTCATGTCTGCTGAAAACTGAAACTTTCTGTTCGCCGCATCGTGCTGGCTGTTCTAAAATGCATTCATCCAGTGGCTCGGAGCAGAGCACAGCCAGCACGATGCAGCGAACAGAAAGTTTCCGTTTTCAGCAGACATGAAGAACAGCCCTTGGCGAGGTCAGAATGTCACTTCAAATGACATTTGAAATGACAGGTACCAGGAAGTGGATGGTTCTCCTACAGACCCCGCTGCCTTGGGCGCCCAGTGCCAGCAAGCCCCAGCAGCCGGCGATCGGAGGCAGGGAGCGTAACAAAGCACCCTCCTTCGGACGGGCAAGAGAGACAAAATTTCACAGTCCCAAACCAAACCAATCGTCAGGCAAGCCCCAGCAGAGAGAGATGAAATTTCACAATCCCAAACCAACCCAATCCAAGCCCCAGCAGAGAGAGACGAAATTTCACAGTCCCAAACCAAACCAACCCAATCCAAGCCCCAGCAGAGAGAGACGAAATTTCACAGTCCCAAACCAAACCAACCCAATCCAAGCCCCAGCAGAGAGAGACGAAATTTCACAGTCCCGGGCAAACTTTCCCCCAGCCCCCGCTCACCTGCCCTGGCCGCGGCCATGCAAGCCCCCAGCAGCAGCAGCAGTAGAAGGGCGTCGAGAGAGAGCAGCTTCAGCAGCCCGGGGCGGATCGGGCGCTCCCCATGCGAGGCGGCTTCCAGCAGCCCCGTCGGCGAAGGTGAATACGTGCACACCGTGACCTCCGATGTCCAGCCGGGCGCTCAGGTCACGGCATGTGCACATGCACCTACACTGCCTTGAGCACCCATATTGGACGTACAGGCGTGCACGTATTCACCTTCGCCGACGGGGCTGCTGGAAGCCGCCTCGCATGGGGAGCGCCTGATCCACCCCGGGCTGCTGAAGCCACTCTCTCTCGACGCCCTTCTACTGCTGCTGCTGCTGCTGGGGGCTTGTGTGGCTGCAGCCAGGGCAGGTGAGCAGGGGCTGGGGGAAAGTTTGCCCGGGACTGTGAAATTTCGTCTCTCTCTGCTGGGGCTTGGATTGGGTTGGTTTGGTTTGGGACTGTTAAATTTCATCTCTCTCTGCTGGGGCTTGCCTGACAATTGGTTTGGTTTGGGACTGTGAAATTTTGCCTCTCTTGCCCATCCGAAGGACGGGCAAGAGAGGCAAGAGAGCCGGCTGCTGGGGCTTGCTGGCACCGGGCGCTCAAGGCAGCGGGGTCTGTAGGAGAACCATCCACTTCCTGGTACCTGTCATTTCAAATGTCATTTGAAATGACAGGTACCAGCACACCCAGGATACTGTATAGGCGCTGTATAGCGCCTATACAGTAAAACGGATTGCGCTTCATGGACGCTTCTTGGATGCGCTTTGGACGCGGCTTGCATTTGCATGCCATTTAAATACTGTATCAAGTGGTATGTGATCCGGACTGTGCGTGCGGCAAACACGGGTGCGCCCGGCACTAACACACCTCTTTCTACCGCACCTTACTGTATCGGCCCGTAAGTGACTACATCTGGCTCAGAAGATCCTTCTCTAATCCCCAGTCCACCTAAATCAAGGGGAAGTGTCAAAATAGCTGGTATAAGTATCACCTCACCAGCATTAATCTCTCCTGGTGACATTATCAGAACCACTAGCACCACCACCCTCTGACACTAGGGAAACTGGAGAAATGATGGGCAGTTGGAAATGCTCACTCTCAGTTCTTCCAATGAGCCTGTGCCACTTGGAAGGGTCACAATCTCAACAGTGGATTCAGAAAAATTGATGCCTGAAAAGACATCACACACTTCCCATAGAGAGTATGGAGGGGTACAAATTCCAGAAACTAAGGAGTTTGTTGCCTCATAAACTTCTATCCCAACATGGGCAGCAGAGTGAATCACATGAGAATCCACAGGTCCCCTTACCAGAGTAGAAATTGCAGGAGAAGAAGATGACTTTCCTTTATATTTCTACTCCATGTTGCCAAAATTCAAATTTTTTCCCCTGGGAGCACACCCCTTAGGTGTGCAGCAGTGATGCACCAGTGGTGGTGCACCGCAGGATACCTGCTTAAATGCTAACCATCATAGTCCCAGCACATAGCTTTGAAGCACTAGGAAACCCACCACAATGCCTGTCCAGATATTAAGGACCAGGAAGCAGGGACAGCGTTTCAGGATGGTAAGCCCTCAACCTTTCTTTAATTAATTTCCTATGAGGGGACATTCTTTTGGTTCTAGGAGCACAAGAGTGGGGGAAACCTTGAAACATATGTTTGATTTGGATTTCTGATGTAGTATCTCAAAATGACCACAGAATGACACTTTTAAAAAGCTATCAATTGCTGTTTATGGGATAAGGTGACAGGAAATAATGGTGTGTGTTCCCTTAAATATGTGGGTTTTCTGACTGGGTGAACAAGGTTTAAGGGGAGGGACAGTATAGAAGTGGGAAGTTTTTGGCAGGTTTTGCCCTTTTGTTCCTGCCCTTCTCAGAGTGGGGAGTGTGAAAGGGACCTCCAGGGATGTAGCCACCTGATGTGGCCAGCCCGGGGACCCTCACAGTCAGAATGGGGTCATGTAGGCCATGGTGTGGAGAGGGGTTCTCTTCCTTCTCCTGAGTAGTTAACTTCAAACCAAGGTGAAGTGGTAGCAGTTCCTCCCCTTGAGGGAAAAGACCAAGGATGGAAGGAGTTGGGGGAAGTTCTAAGATGAAAAGTATCCTAGAAGCCTTCTGCATGGAGGATGCTGGGGAAAAACCTGCACACAACAGGGATAGAATGGTGTGGAAAGCAGTTGGACAAAGTCCTTGAGTTGTGAATAATGCGTGGGAACAGAAATTGCTTTTTGTTCCCTTTAGACGTGATTATGGTGAAGGTGATGGGAATGGGGATGGGAATGAGATAACTTTGAAGAGGACTTTGAAAAGTTCAGACTAGCCTCAGAAGTATAGGGAGGTTTATAGAAGAACAAATGAGTACCTATGGACGTGATTTAGGGAATGTTATCCATTAATGTTCTTTAGAAATTGTGGGAGATCTAAGATATTTCCACAGGAAGGTTGAGAGGCTGTTCCAGTAATGGTAGTGGTTTTGACTGTTCCTTTCACATACATTTCTGAGATATTCAGCATGTACCTTTTTACAGTATGCTGATTGGTAAATCCGGGAATAAATTTAAGAGCTTGAAGTTGTAAGTGCTGTCTGCTACTCTTTATTTCAGCCAGTAATAATGGGAAGCATGGTGCCAGAGTTCATGGAGGGAAGCTGCAGTGAGTCCTCCTTGTCCAGTCTGAAAAAAGAATATGGTGAATTACTATCTTAGCTGTATCTATACAGGTTCACTTTGCTATCTGTATGACCTATTCTAGGAACCTACTAAACAAATGTGGAGAAGATGACTCTTAACCAATAGGGCAACCCCCGCCATCAATTTATATACTCCAAACAGGAGTTACACCTAGATTTAGGCTAATTAAATTTTTTGCATGCCCCTAGGGAAAGAGAATTCCAAAATAGAGTATTTTGATAACTAAAAGAAGAGCAATGGGGGCAATCAAGCCTCATCTGTGTCAGAAGTGGTATAGCTAAGAGATTTTGATTGGATGATCTAAGAGTTCTTCCTGTTTTATATGGTATTAGTAATTTTGACAAATATAAAGGCACACTAGTATAGAAAGCTTTGAATGAGAGATACAAAATCTTAAATCTCATTCTGCATATGATAGGCAACCAATGTAGTTCAACAAGACAAGGGGAGGTATGGTCATATTTTGCATGTCCACAAATCAATTTTGCCTTTGTATTTTGTATTTTCTGAAGTCTTTTAATCAAGATTCCAGAAGCACCCTGCAAAAGACTACTGCATTAGTCCAGTATATATTGCAAGTAATAAAAAGCATTTATTTATTTATTTGAAAGAGCTTACAACCTGCACTAATTCAAAGTTCAATTTGGGGCACAGATTTACCTTCTTAACAATTTATCACATAAAAACAGGCTACAAACATAAAAGCTATTCCAGTGTAAGCCAACTTAGACTAATAAATATATTGAATCATAATGCATTTAATTAATCAACTGCTGACATAAGTTAGCACCAAAAGTAAATGGCTGTGAAAGGGCAGTATTAACAGTGAAGCTCTGCGTTACAAGCATATTACCTGGGTATATCAAAAGCTTGCCCGAACAAGAATATTAAGTGCATAAGTAAGGCACAGATGCTCCCAAAGCATGGTATAGACCCTACAACCTTTTCTTTTAACAGGATATCTGTGATTTGTGGAGAAGTTTTTGATGTATCTCTCTTCCTTCTGATCCATATGGTTTCTGATTTAGATGGATTGACTTTTAACCTCTGATCAAATAGCCAACTTGCTACATCAATAAGGCATTTGTTAAATTCATCTAATTCACTCAATTGCTTATTGTCTAAATAGGCTATAACCTGTATATCATATGCATACATAAAACAGCTATAGCCCCTCTCTTGTATCATAGTTGCCAAGGGAGCAATATATAAATTGAAGAGGACTGAGTGTTGTAAATGGTGTCGGCTACTCTTTATTTTAGCCAGCACTAATGGGGCAACCCAAAGGAACTGTGGAATTTTATTGATGGGTACCGCTTCTGGTTTTATGAAAGCTGGTCTGCTGAGTGTTATATTGACACCACAAATAAGAGAACTCAGAAACTTTCTCAAGTTATGTCAATATTCAATTTCCCATATTTATTCACGAAACATACACTTCTTAAAAGATCCTATCTAGACAATAATTCCTCTCTAGCACACTCATCCTTCCATACATCTATCATACACACCCATAAAAACAACATATTATAATGTGAATTCCATCCCCACAAATTTGATTACAATTCAAATAACAATGTAACATAGATTTTACAATATTATATAAATATAATTAATATTATTATATAACAATGCATTGGTTTGAAAATATCTATGTTTTCATTTGCTTATGTCACCACATCTAGGCTTTTCTTTGAATTCTCTCAATCACAGCGACATCGTCCATGGGACCTATCCGACAAGGCCTCCTTGTTTCGCCCACTCATCTGGGCTTCATCAGGGATTTTATCGTCACGAATGCCTCTAATTCATTCTGTATTAAATAAAGCCTCATGTGAATATCACAAAAACCCATTTTTTATTATTTATTTTGTATGTTATTTATATAATGTGGACCCTTAAAACTAACCCCTAAAACACCTCCTTAAAACATAGAATGGATCTACCTCTGCACAACATGAAATCGTTATTCACCACTTGACAACCATTAATCTCCGAAACTGTGTTCAAGTCTACTTTCATCCATATGATTTCCAAAACGTAGTTGAGAACAATTTCACATATATAACATCGCTAAATCATATGGATGAAAGTAGACTTGAACACAGTTTCGGAGATTAATGGTTGTCAAGTGGTGAATAACGATTTCATGTTGTGCAGAGGTAGATCCATTCTATGTTTTAAGGAGGTGTTTTAGGGGTTAGTTTTAAGGGTCCACATTATATAAATAACATACAAAATAAATAATAAAAAATGGGTTTTTGTGATATTCACATGAGGCTTTATTTAATACAGAATGAATTAGAGGCATTCGTGACGATAAAATCCCTGATGAAGCCCAGATGAGTGGGCGAAACAAGGAGGCCTTGTCGGATAGGTCCCATGGACGATGTCGCTGTGATTGAGAGAATTCAAAGAAAAGCCTAGATGTGGTGACATAAGCAAATGAAAACATAGATATTTTCAAACCAATGCATTGTTATATAATAATATTAATTATATTTATATAATACAAGCCGTAAAGCCCGTTAAAACGGGCTACATCCCTCTGTCTCTCACCTCCCCCTCATTCTCTCTCCCCTCACTCTTCACCACCCCCCTCCCCCACCCACTCCTCTCCACCCTCCCTCTCCTCACTCAGTCCCCCCTCTCCCTCACTCCCTCCCACTCAGTCCCCCCTCTCCCTCCCACTCACTCAGTCCCCCTCTCCCTCCCTCCCACTCAGTCCCTCCCTTCACCCACCTCCATTTCCTCCCGGCGCCGTAAGCGCGACTTCCCGCAACCCTCACCCGGCTCCATTGACTCCTCCCGCTCCTGCCGGCAGATCTCGGGGAGGGTGTCACTCCCGCCGCGCGGCAGTGACCCCCGCGAGATCTGCCGGCAGATCTGGGGAGGAGAAGTAGCGGCACCGCGCGCGCGCGGCGCCGCTGCTTCTCCTCCCGCTCCTGCCGGCAGATCTCGGGGGGGGGGGGGGGCGCGGGAGTGACACCCTCCCCGAGATCTGCCGGCAGATCTCGGGGGGCGCGGGAGTGACACCCTCCCCGAGATCTGCCGGCAGATCTGGGGAGGAGAAGTAGCGGCACCGCGCGCGCGCGGCGCCGCTGCTTCTCCTCCCGCTCCTGCCGGCAGATCTCGGGGGGCGCTGGAGTGACACCCTCCCCCCCCCGAGATCTGCCGGCAGATCTGGGGAGGAGAAGTAGCGGCACCGCGCGGCGCGCGGCGCCGCTGCTTCTCCTCCCGCTCCTGCCGGCAGATCTCGGGGGGCGCGGGAGTGACACCCTCCCCCCCCCGAGATCTGCCGGCAGATCTGGGGAGGAGAAGCAGCGGCACCGCGCGCGCGCGGCGCCGCTGCTTCTCCTCCCGCTCCTGCGGCCCCACCGCCATTTTTTTTTTCCTGATCGACGTCCTTGCCCGCACATGCGCAGTAGAGCTGCGCTCTACTGCGCATTTGCGGGCCGTCGGTCACAGGCCATTTATAAGGTAGATTGTAAAATCTATGTTACATTGTTATTTGAATTGTAATCAAATTTGTGGGGATGGAATTCACATTATAATATGTTGTTTTTATGGGTGTGTATGATAGATGTATGGAAGGATGAGTGTGCTAGAGAGGAATTATTGTCTAGATAGGATCTTTTAAGAAGTGTATGTTTCGTGAATAAATATGGGAAATTGAATATTGACATAACTTGAGAAAGTTTCTGAGTTCTCTTATTTGTGGTGTAACTATTTGGTTAAGAGAACTGGTAGTTTAACAGTGCCCTCGGTGTAGTGTACCTTACGGTTTCCAGAGTGTTATATTGAGGCAACTAAAATGTCTCATATTTGCCAGAAACTCCAGGGAGAAGCAAAGAAGTTTGCCCAGGACTGGTTCCAGACAACATCCCAGTGCTGGAAGCACTGAAACAGAGATTTGGGAACCTGAAGTCTCACCTAAACCACCTTCTACCTCAATTTCTATAAGGGAACTGACTCCTGCTACACGTGTACTGAGGCTGTACCTCAATATCCAGAGCCTTTTGATGGTAGCAGAGGGCAACTACAAAGATATCTGAAGCAGTGCCACACTTGGATACAGCAACCCCTTTTTCACTTTAGAAATGGGACTAGAAAAGTGAAGTCAGTGAGCTTTATGCTCACAGAGTTAGCCCTAAATTAGAAATGGTCCTTTAAAGGCTGACCAACTCTACATACCTTTCAAGGGTATTCCACTGCCTTGCTTCAAAGGTTTGGCCATCCGGAGGAGATAACTATATCTACTTTTGACCCTTACTTCTGGCAGCTTGCTGGGATTCCAGCTCCTGGGCCAAATATTATGCCAAAAGTTCAGCTGGGTTTTGATTCCAAGCTGTTCCCTGCTACAAGCCCTATGCCAGACTCTATGCCAGCTCTACATGATCTGATAGTAAGGGCTAAAGCTATTTCACAACAGGATATCCCTAACCTAACAGGAACTATTAAACAAATAAAAGGAAGCTTGCAAGAGATCCAGAAGCTTTTGAGTGGGATTAATACACCTGCCAGTTTTCTGTAGCCTGCAGTTACTGGGATGGACTCTTCACCTGCCATGCTGGATCTTGTGCCCAAGGAAGGTGCTCTAGCTGATGAGATAAATCTTGTGCCTGAAGGGGGCACTCCATCCAGTGTGTCGGATACAGTTGATCCTGTGTCAGAAGAGGGTGCTTCACCCAGTGATCCTGATGCATTGGACCCTGTGCCAGAAGGAGGTGCTTCACCCAGTGCTCCAGATACACCGGACCATGATCTATTGCTGGATTCAGATCTGATTCCCATAATTGTGGGTTTGAGTTCTAGGGAACTAGATAAATCTGAGATGTTGTCCAATATTTCGTCATTATTTATTTATTTATTTATTTATTTATTTAATATTTTGTATATTCTGCTATCTCCAAACAAGATCACGCAGATATATGCAAGCTTTATATGCAAGCATAACTAAGTATTCTGTTCTTGTTTCTTCAGCCACTGATCGAGAACCTGCCCCTATGTGGATAGGTCCCAGAGAGATGGCTTCTGAAGAGATAGATTTCCACCCAATACTAATGAACCCCTTTGCATTGCAGGGTTGCTTGTGATACCTCCTGGCAAACTCATTGTTGATGGGGGTTAGGGTGTGCCACCTGATGCCAGATCCCGAGTAAACTTTGAGATCCCACAAGGGCCTCCCTGGTGGAGGAATTCTGTCAGGGAAAAAGATATACTTCCCAGTCTTGTACTATGGTTTGCTTGGTTCGAGGCCAATGTACTGTGCACTGAGCCACAGGGTGGCTCAAAGAATAGCAAACTCAGCCTAGGGAGAGCCTATTCTATGGTCCCGTCCCTAGAATCCAGATTGGGGACCAAAAGAGAGTGTAAGACCTTGGAGGAGACCTGGGGTTCTTACCAAGTTTAATAAGCTTTCACCTTTGTTATTTAATCTCTTCATGCAGCCATTAAGGAATCCGATTAGAGATTTGGGGTTTAAGAGATTTCTCTATGCTGATGATGTGCAACTGGTTTTTCCTGCAGGACAGAATCTGGAGGAAGCAAGATTAGGATCAATGGGAACTTGGGTCGGCTCTCTAAGTAACTCTTTAAAAATTGATTATTGTTAAATATTGGGAAAGAAGAGTGGTTGTATATTGGAATGGAAGATGTAGTACAAAGACCTTTGAACTTAACGATAAAAGGAATGGAATTGGGTATCAGCTCAAAAGTGAAGAATTCAGAGGTGATTTGTGATGATCAGTGGAATTTTGAGTCTCATGTATCTATGGTAGTACAGCAGGTATTTTTGAAATTTCGGCTATTGAGGAGACTTCAGGCATTTTTATTTTTGTCAGTTTTTCGGTTGGTGGTTCGGGCTTTTATTTTGCCTCAGATTGATTATTGCAGTGGGTTGTTGGTGGGATTACCAGCTAAATGCATTCATAGGATGCAGGTTATGTAAAATATGGCATCAAAGTTGATTTATGACTGTTCTCAAGACTACTGCAGCTGGTCTTTTGAGGATAGTCATAAGGCAGTTGCATTGGCTTCTAGTTCAACAAAAAAATTCAATTTAAGATCATGAGTTTAATATAAGGGGCAAAGTATTTACATCAGCTGGTAGAGATCTACAAGCCGAGGAGATGTCTCCATTCAGTATTAGAGATTATTTTCAAAGTTCTTAAAGTGAAGAAGGTTTCTGGAAGTGCAAACAGGAAGAAGCTTTTTTTCTCTTATAAATTCAGCACCTAGAGTTGAGGACGGAATTTAGTTACCTGCTTTTTCGGAAGAAGGGGAAGTCCCAGGTATTTCCAAGTTAGATTAATGAGCATTTTGAGCTCTTTCTAAGTAAGATCTAAAAGCAGGTGAGGTTTTTTTGGCAGTAACATTTTATTATATTATTTTATTATTATATCATGATTTGTTTTAGTCATTTTATTATATTTAATTATTGTATTTGGATCTTTTAAATCTGTTGTGCACTGCACCAATCAGAGTCTCCTGTGAGAGCAGTTAATAAGAATGAATGAATAAAAAATAAGTTGTGACGTCTGTCTACAATGATGTATGTGCTGTTACTGGAAGGATTCTACAGTGCAAAGACCTGTCTGGACTGAGAGTAAGTCTTATCCTACTTTGTTACATCCTTCAAGTTACCTGCAGTGTATAAGTCAGGAACTTTTCTGCTGCTTTCATCTCTAATAAAATCTTTATTGCAACCTAATTGTGTGGGCATGAGCTGCAAAGTTTTCAGCCTGACATGAGGCTGAAAGGGAACCTTGTGAGACACCCTAAGGCAAAGTTTTCACTTCTGACAATTCTTCTCACTTAACCTGGAAAGTTCAATACTTTAAAAATAATTTAAACCAAATTAAAGGGATTCCCACAATCCCTGGTCACATAATCTGTGAATTAGGGCCTCATTTTCCAAGCACTTTACGACAGGTATTTGAATCCCTTTGGGAGGGCCACCTACTAACTCGGGGTGGGGATTAGGTATGAGCGTCGGGGGTTGGGGGCCACTTTCGCATTCCACATGAGACCTACGGACAGAACAGTGGTCTCTAGTGCAGATTTGCTGGCCGTCGGAGTGAGGACGCTCACTCCAAGAGGAGATTTGGGCAACATTCTCTCCACCTAGCATGTTGTTGCCCAGGTAGTGTGTCCATCAAGCTAGGTAGAGAGAACGTTGCCCAAACCACTTCTTGGAGTGAGCGTCCTCACTCCGACGGCCAGCAAATCTGCACTAGAGACCACTGTTCTGTCCGTAGGTCTCATGTGGAATGCGAAAGTGGCCCCCAACCCCCGACGCTCATACCTAATCCCCACCCCGAGTTAGTAGGTGGCCCTCCCATAGGGATTCAAATACCTGTCTAGGGCATAGGCACTATAGTAAGGTTCTCTCTCTCTCTCTCTCTCTCTCTCTCTCTCTCTCTCTCTCTCTCTCTCCATTTGCATTGGTAATGCCCCCTAATGTGATATTGGAAGCTGGTGACTGATAGTGTCAAATGCTGAACTCATATCTGTACAAACTAATAACACATGTTTACTGCTATCCATTCTTCCTCTGATTTCATTTGTCAGGGTCAAAAGGGATATTTTTATGCTGTGGCCTTGTCTAAAGCTTGACTGCTTTGCGTGAAATGCATTTGTGGACTGCAGGAACTTCACAAATTGATTTCAACAACCTTGGAAACTAATGATAAATTTGACACTAGGTAGTAATTTTTATAATAATGATTTTACAATTGCTTGTTTCAGACTTTTGACTAAAATGCCTTGCTTTAAACTTGAATTTACAATGATTGAGAAATATTTGGCAAGCCCGAGATCTGGGTTTTTAACTAGATTGGTTAGTACAGGGTCCCTATCTGAAGTGGAAGCATTCATATTGGCCATGACCTTGTTGATCTCAAAAGGTGTGGTTTCATTAAATACCATGAGCTTACTCATATGACAATCAATTCAGAGTCTGATCCATTGACTTCTTCCTCTCCCTCATTTATCTCCTCTAATTCAGGATTTAATGGGGCAAATTCTTCTTGAATTTATGATTTGTCAGCATAATATGACTGAATCAAAACCATTCAGTGAGCATATCATAAGGTATCAAATAATGGCTAGGCTGCATAAATAACATTTGATGGAATCACAATTTTCTCTATATGTCAACCGAGATAATTAAAAAGCTATTACAAAGTTGCTTATTTTTATTTTAAAAGCAAAAATGCATTCTTCTTCTTACAGGTCATTTTGAAGTTCAAAAACACACTTCAAGATACATGTTGATGTTAACAGCTCATATAGCGGGTGGGTAATTTTATAAAAAGGACGCTTCCACAGGTGAAGCACTGCTGTTAAAATTAATCTTCAAGTGACAACTTTCAAACTGCCCAAATAGCTGCAAAGTCTGCAGGGACTTTTCACCCATATTCTTTCCACCAATTTTCAAAGGAAAAATGCACATGTACTTTTACTTTGAAAATTGTCCAAGGATAAAATTATACCCAGAGATTTGCATCTGCTTTTTCTGACCAAACGTCATGCATAGTTTTCAAAAACTATATTATATGGTGTTCTCTCCCAAAGTAATCCTGCCCTGGGAACTACTTTGTTATAACACGGGTAAGAGTACATGGGTTGTGGAAGTGCGTGAGTACTTTCACTTGTGGACAGGGTGGGCAATTTTCAGACAGGTGATTTGCATGGGTAAAGTTTTTTTTTTTATCCACGGAAATCCCTTCGAAACTTTTTCCCTACAGGATTTCAATACTCTTTCCAGGTGCTGGAAATACATGTTTGTTCACCTCAAGAAGTTGACCATCCAGTAATAATGCGGCAGAATTCTCCGAGTACGGTGATCAATGCCCACGTTGTAATGTGTTGAATGGGTCCAAAGGTATTCTCTATTCAATACAATATGTAGATGTTAAACTTTAGTTTGTGTTCTCTCATACATGTGTTCCTTTATCTGCAGTTACATTTGCTGAAAATGGATCCCGCAACTTTGACCAGACACCACTGAAGCAGCAATAAGCAAAACATGGCACTATGTCGGGCTGGTCTCTTCCGCTTCATAACACAAATTTAATATAAACACTTTGTACCAAAGATATTTCAAGTATAAAGGAGAATAATGTTCTTTCTCTTTTATTTGCAATTATTCTGAAAAGTCCAAAAAATAAGAAGCATTGGTGTGGCAGAATTTAATGATTAAATGTGACCCAAGGTATATAAAGCAAACAAGAGCTTAGCAAATGCATAGGTATTATGAATAGTCCTGCCACAGATATAATTTTCTCTGGCTTTAGTTGGTTTGTAGGAACTTCTAAAGAAATGACAAAGTTTATTTGTGAATGCTGTTTGGGCACTAAAGTTACTTTTTAAAAAACCCTTTTATTTAACTAGCACTGAGCATGGGAGACCACCTGACTGGATACTGAGACAGCCCACTGAAAGAATATCAGTGTTATCTTTACAGGAGCCCTCCAAAAATGTCTCTCTGCACAAAAATTGTATAGTTTTCTAGTTAATAATCACTATTTCTCAGACAAGCAGTTAATGCGCAGTATAAGATACCGAAAAGCTCATGATGCTTTTTTCATGCTGCAGTTAAAAAGTGCCTCCCTCTTGCTGAAGTCAGCTCCTGGAAGAACCATCCTGAGATTTTCATTCTGTTACTATAACTTTTAGCATTCGATGACCTTCCTCCCCTTCCTTGTGACCACACTGTGTTGTCATTGCTACTGAAGCCAACCTGGCAAAATGGGACTGCAAGAAATCTGAATCCTTTGGCTCCAAACACATGGTCCTCAAAATGATCAGAGACTGTGACCCTGCTTGCCTAATCTCATAAACTAAGCAGAATCCAGCCTGGTAAGTACTAGGTTGGTAAACATTGTGACACTGCCTTAAAGCTCCCCATAAATAGGTTAAAGCAATATAAAAACAAGCAGCATCACCAGCATCTCCTGCTTTAAAACTGCTAATGACAACCTCAGCATCAATTAAAAGCACATATAAACAATCCACAGAGATCTATTAAAGTTTAGAGAAACTGCATTGTGCTCCAAAAAACCTGCACAGATCTTTACATTTTAAAGAGTTCTATAGAAATTCCTCAGATAGGATACCCAGCTTCTAATGGAAACGCAGATGCTTTGGAATTGCTTAGGAAACTTCTGCAGAGACCAAGCAAGTTTCCAAACCAATTCATCAGTGAATTTCTGATACAGAGTGCATTATTTATGCATGAAAAGGTCCAAGGCGTGCTCACAGGCCAGACGCACCATTTTGTAAAATGGAAGATATACAGGGTCTGCACAAAAAGTCCTAAGACTTAAGGGGGCAATAATTAAACTGCCCAGATTGGAGCAAATATTGAGGGATGCTTTAAATCTGTGGGGTTTGCGCCAATAAACAAAGCACAATTACGCACCTACTTTTGTTTTGACTATTGTCATGTGTACAATTTAAAGGAAAATAACACAGATCAATTTGAAAATGCAATCTATGCACATCATTTTCCTTAAAGACGCCCTCAGGAACATGTCCTGACAAGGCAGGTAAGAGCACACAAGTTTTGGAACAAAGGGCATGCTTTTACTCACATTCAGGGTGAACAATTTTCAAAAAAAGTGGACTTACATGGCTGAAAAGTAAAAAAAACCTTTCAAACCTGCCCTCCCCAGACCTAAATATGTATTACTTGGGAAGAGAGGGAGGATATGGCAGAGACATTTGAATACCTCATAATTATAAATTAGCCACAAGAAGCAAACATTTTCTAGTGGAAAGAATGTTCCAGAACAAAAGATCAGGCTATAACACTCTGTGTGGATAGACTCGCACACACTTCTGAACATGAATTGAACAAATGCACAACCCTACTGGAGTAGGGACTATGGCATTGTAATAGGAAGGAAACTGGGAAGATTAGATGGGTTGTAATGTCCTTATCTGCCTTTATATTCTATGCATATAAAGGTTAACAAGTAAAAACAAAAATTATATAAAAGTGAAACCTTTTTATTAGATTAAATTAACACATTTCTTGACTAGCTTTTGAGAGCTATACGCTCTTCCTCAAGGCGAAACAGAATGAGCAAAAGATGACATTACCAGAAAATATAAATGAATCATAAAAGGTGTTCCAGTGATAATAGGAAGGGATGTGAGGAAAGGCTTAATGGTTATCAGAAAGTGACAGGCAGCAGAATTTTATGACTCATGAGTTAAGAAACGTAGGTCTTTTTGGTCAACAGCAAATGCAGCAAATCAAATAATTTCTGGGGGAGTTTGACTGGTATCATCATATTAGATCTTTGTGGTAATGATTTCTAGTTGCTCTGGTTTACTTTTATATCAAAGCAACAAGTCTATAAAGGGAGTTACAGTAAACTACACACCTCAGAGATTTAAAAATACATATTGTAGTCTGAAAGAATAAGAAAAGACACTTCATACTCTAAAGTAGTAAGCAAACAAGCAATACTACTGCAAACAGGGATTTTGAGTATGCAGGTGGAAGTTAGAATCCACAGGCTAGATAATTTAGAAGTTGATTTTAAAAGCATTGATCATGCAAAAATGCTCATATACGGGTATATGTGGGCCATGCACAAGCAACGCAGAATTTAAAAGCTGCGATTTAGGCGTGTATATACCCACTCGTGTGCAAAAGTGAGGGGGCAGAATAGGGGCAGGACATGGGTGCTCCAGGGCAGGGCCAACACTTATGCGCCTAACTCCATATTTTAAAGCCGGAGGCTGCAACACACATTGGCTTGTTAGCCAAGTAATTTTACTGCTGCTCCTGACGAGGAGCAAGTCTGTAGATCTCTTATTTTAGGGCTTAAAGGACAGGGTGAAGGGTCCGGGTCAACTGGGGGCGTAGAGGATGAAGAACCAGAGGGGTCTGGTAGACCTTGATATTGACTAGGCAAACTGTTAGACTAATTGGAAAATCTGGGAATGTCTATTGCGGATTTACAATATATTTACATACGTACGTTAAAACCGGAAAAGTCCTAAGGAAGATACACGAAATAGATTTTCTCGAATAACCTCTTAGGAGCATACTTATGTGCAGTAAGTGTATTTTAAATCATGTACACACAAGTGTGCATGATTTAACACATGTATGAGTGCACATGCGTTCGTTTTAAAATTAGCCTGTTTACTTGTAGGATAGTTGAGGAAAAGGTAGGGACTATAGTAGGTCTTTCTCACTTTCTTTCAAAAGATACCAGAATCTCCCAACAGCCGTTGTCACTGTTATTATTTCTACTGCTGTCCAGACTGATGCCTTCATCCATAGGGAGGAAACAGTTCTGTGTAAAAGATGTCTGCAGATCGACTCCCTCAGAAAACAGGTGTCAGAACTCAGAGGGGAGATGGCAAGACCAAGAAGCATCCAGGAGAATGAGGGCTACATCAATGACATGCTTATAGAGGTATCTAAAATGGGCAACTTAAGCAAAGGGGAAGATGACAGCTGGACCCAGATTACTACAGATAGTAGATCCTACATCCCACTCTAACTTCCCTTGAGCTGAAGAACCAGTATGCAGCCCTGGAAGCGGAAGACGAAAAAGCCATCCCAGGATGAGGAGGAACTGAAACATGAGTACCCCAAAGCTGTAGGCTCATCAACCACTGCACCTAGGAAACACAAAGTAGTTGTGGTTAATGATTCATTTCTGAGAAACTTGGAGGCATCCATCTGCTGATCAGATATGTGGTTCTGAGAAGAATGCTATCTCTTGAATGCCATAATCCAAGATATAATGACGGAACTGCTGAAAATCCTCAAGCCTACAGACTACTATCCGATACTGCTCATCCATTTTGACACGAATGATACTGCTAGGTACCACACAGATCATATGAAAAGTGACTTCATGGCTCTGGGAGAGAGGGTAAAGGAGACAGGTATACAGATGGTATTCTTCTCCATTCTTCCAGATAAGATAAAGGCTCAGGCAGGGAAGCTCACATTCTGGAGATTAATGAATGGCTGCATAGATGGTGCTGACAAAAGTATTTTGGCTTCATGAACAGTGGGATGTTGTTTTAAGGCATGCTGAGCAGAGATGGCGTGTACCTGTAAAGAAGGGATGTAGTGTCTTTCAGTATAGACTGGCAAACCTACTGAGTTGTTTTAAACTAGGATTCTCAGGGATGGGTGAACAAAGCTCTAAAGTAAGTGAATGTCCTCATGTAAATAAAATATTAAACACTTGTATAGAAATAGGGGAAAAAGGGAAACATCTGGAAAGCTATGTACACTAATGCTCATAGTATGGGAAATAAAATTCTAGATCTAAAGTTAATGGAAGAAACTGACTTGGATGTAGTGGCTATAATGAAGACATGGCACACAGAAAACCAAATCTAGGATATAGTTATACTGAGTTAAAATCTATTCAGGAAGGACAGGGTAGGAAGAAAGAGAGGAGGATGACACGTTAATCAGTTTGGTGACGTGAAATGGAATAACAAAATAAAATTATTATCACCATTATCACTATATAAAAAATAATATTAAAGCAACAAAATAGCAGGGCTTACAGGGTAAGAAGAAGGCACTGTAGATTAATCTAGACAGAGGGAATAGAACATCTATTTATATTGGTGTAATATACATACCTCCATCACAGACAGAAGAGACAATAGAGATTTAATGAAGGATATTCACATTATTGCTGTGAAATGGGAGTTGCTATAGCTAAGAAATTCCAATTTGCCAGATGTTGATTGGGACATCCCAACTACAATTTTTCTAGAAACAGGGAGACCCTGGATTCTCTGTAAGGAGGCCTGTTTCATCACCTGGTAACAGAATCTACATGGGACGAGGTGATACTAGATCTGGTGCTTACCAATGGGGAAAGTGTTTCTAATGCAGTGGATGATCATCTGGGATCCAATGATTACCAGATGATGTGATTCAGTATTAGAGCGCAGGAGATGAAGGTTCATTCAAAGGCCAGGGTTCTAGACTTCAGGAAAACTATTGTTAGTGCGGGGGGCATACCTGAAGCAGTTGTTAGCTGAATGAGAAAATCTAGGAACGTAGAAGAGCAGTAGGCATATTAAAAGGAGATATTATAAGGGCAATTAATCTTTGTATTAGAAACATAAATAAAGAAAAGAGGAAAAAGAAACATCTATGCTTTTCCATAAAAGTAGTTGAAAAGCTAAGGAAAAAAGGTTAGTTCATAAACTACAAGACATTGCAGAAAGAGGAAGAAATGTGACAATATCTGGAAAAGCTAAGAAAAGCTGGAAAAGTAATCAGGAATGCAAAGATGCAAATGGAAGAAAAAAATATCAAGTACACTAAAATAGAGGGACAAGACTTTTTTTTAGATGTGTTAGTGATAGCAGGAAGTGAAAATGTGATATTGTGACACTCAGTGAAAGGGAGGAATATATAGAGACTGATGAGGAAAAAGCAATATTGCTCACCAAATATTTCTATTCAATGTTCACTGTGGAAGGGCCAGGAATAGGATCACATAAAACAAATACAAATAGGATTGAAAGTGAATTAAATCTTATCATGTTTCAGAAAAGTGTGTTCGTGAGAAGCTAGCTAAAGTGATGAGGCTAGATGGGATACATCAGAGAGTTCTAAGGGAAATTCTGGCAGCTCGACTGACTGATTTTTGTTAGAGTCGGGAGTAGTTCCAGAGGACTGGAGACAGGTGGATGTGGTTACTATTCACAAAATGGAATTGAGGAAGCTGGGAATTACAGGCCAGTTAGTCTGAGCTTTGCGGTGAGCAAATTAATGGAATTGCTGCTAGAGCAGAGATAGAGCAGTTTCTGGAATCCAATGGATTAGAAAATCCGAGGTAGTATGGAATTACCAGAGGTAGATCTTGTCAATTTCTTTATTTGAGTGATAAAAGGAGAGTGCTAGATGTGTTGTACTTCAGAAAGACCTTTAGAAGAGTTTCACATAGATGACTTAACAAATATATTGAATGCCCTTGGTATGGGCTTTAAAGTGGCTGACTGGGTGAGTGGGAGGCAACAAAGAATAGTGATAAATGGAGGTCACTCCAAGGAAAGATAAATTACTAACTGTGTGCTGCAGGGATTGGCGCTTGGGCCAATTCTTTTTAATATTTTTGTGAGCTACATTGCAGAAGGAATATCAGAAAAGGGTTGTTTTTTTGCTGATGATATAAAAATCTGCAACAGTATGGAGAGCCAGGAAGGTGTGGAAAACATGAGAAGGGAACTAGAAAAGCTCGAAGAATGGTCTAAGGATTGGCAGCTAAAATATGTTAAAAGAAATGCAGAATTATATATTTAGGATGCAAAATTATACATTTAGGGTGAAATTCTTCTAAACACGAAAAAAGAATGGGACCTGGAGATGAACATATTTGAAATCTTAAGATGGCCAAACAGATGGAAAAGGCAATGGCAAAAGCCAAAAAGATGCATGGGTGCAAAAGGTGAGGAATGGTCAGCAGAAAAAGGAGGTAATATTGCCCCTGTGTAAGTCCCTGGTGGGACCTCGTTTGGAATATTGAACCTGAAACCGAACTATGACTTTGTAAACAGCTGTGATCTTATCTTGGAATATAAGATCACAGCTGTTATGTATTTATTTTGGTATAAAATACCAAAATAAATACATAAATAGATAAATACTGTACACAGTTCTGGAGTAAATCTTGGTTCTCTATAACAAATCTGCCTGCAGAACTGAAGTTCTCAAACTATACATGATTCACATGAACCAGTTCAGTAATTCTTCCTAAGCCTCTCAGGTACTCAAAGAATATCTGCAGTTAGTCCGCTTGTAATTAAGAATCTTACTTAAACCCAAACTCATATATGGACATTACTTTGTCTCCAGAACTATATAGGGTGTAAACCGGTTGGAGTTGGTCCAGAGGGTGGCTGCTAAAATGCTCAGTGCTCCTCGTTCTAAAGCATATGGAGACAGACTTAAAGATCTAAACATGTATAACCTAGAGGAAGTGTGGGATGGGGGAGATATGATAGAGACATTAAAATACTTCCAAGGTTCCCATGCAGTGAAAGTGGGCTTCTTTCAAAGGAAAGGAGGCTGTAAAACAAGGGGACAAGAGATGAGGATGAAAGGGGGTAGACAGGAGTAACCTAAGGAAATATTCCTTTACAAAGAGAGTAATGCATGCATGGAACGGCCTCCTAGTGGAGGTGGTGAAGACAAGGACAGTATCTGAATTCAAGAAAGCATGGGATATACACAGAGGGCATCTGGAAGAGCGGAAGAGGCTGTAAAGCTGAACAGCTGATGTGGACAGTCAGACTAGATAGGCCGTAATAGTCTTTTTCTGCTGCCATATTTCTGTCGAGACCCTTTTTGTCAGTTCTAAAGTGCCCAGTCATTTTAATTTCAAAAGTCTTAAGTTCCTGGATTCTTTTAAATTGTCCTTTAATTATCCTGATCATAAAGTCATTGATGCAGTGGTCTGGTTCCCATAAGTATCACCTTTATTTTCTGCTTGGCCATTGATCTTGTGTCTGTGTGAATTGATTTTGGCATGTTTCACCAGTGTAGCATGTTTCTTCACATTTTCTGCAGAGAATAATATATACCTCGTAAGAGGTGGAACATGAGTAGGATCCCTTGTGTTGAAAATCTTTCCCCATATAGGTGTCTGTGGGATACTGTAATATGTGCTGGCGTAGTTGGCAGTCTGGAAAATACACTGGCACACTGTGGCCCCTGAAGAAGGTTCCCCAGAAACACGAGCCGTGTCGGGCCAACACGCCAGTACCAAGTCCCTGACTGCAAACCATGCTACGATAAGTGTTTATCCTTTTTACTGCCTATAACACTTTGTAACTGACAAGACGTTGTCGGTACTTTGATCACCCAGAGAGACCTATGATTATAATTTTGAGACGGTGCACGCAGAGCTTATCACCGCACTATTGAACTACTGGCATTTAGGGACTAACTCACTAGTACCCTGCCATAGCATATATGAGGTCTCATTACCTAACAAACAGGCTACGGCAAAGATTGATGGTATAATATGATGTTGTTTTAAATAATTGACAAAAGATTGCATCATAAATTCAACAGTCTTATATTTATCGGCGTAGTTGGCAGCATGGAACTTTGCGGGGATATGTGCCATTTTCTTCTTTCTGAGTTTCTATCAGAAGCTTGCTTTTTTGAAAATTTTTCCTTCAGATTAGGTGGTTGCCTGAAGGTCAGGAGCAGTGGGGTAGGGATTATTTCTTAAGCGATTTATCCTCCAGCAGTAGTGGCTGTAGGTCTATTATGATTTAAAAACATAAGAACATACGAAATGCCATACTGGGTCAGACCAAGGGTCCATCCAACCCAGTATCCTGTTTCTAATATTGGCCACTCCAAGTCACAAGTACCTGGTAAGTACCTAAACATTAAATCACAAGCTACTATTGCTTATTAAATACCGAAATAGCAGTTTATGGATTTAACCTCTAGGAACTTATCCAAACCTTTTTAAAACCAAGTAACGCTAACTGCTGAAACCACATCCCCTGGCAATGATTTCCAGAGTTTAACTATACGCTAAGGTGTAGATTTTAAATACTTGCGCAATCGCGTACTTTTGTTCGCGCACCAGTCGCGAACAAAAGTACGCTAGATTTTATAAGATACGTGCGTAGCCGCGCGTATCTTATAAAATCCGGGGTCGGCACGCGCAAGGGGGTGCACATTTGTGCAACCTGCGCACGCTGAGCCCAGCGCACACTGCCTGTTCCCTCCGAGGCCACTCCGATTTCAGAGCGGCCTCGGAGGGAACTTTCCTTTGCCCTCCCCCCACCTTCCCCTCCCTTCCCCTACCTAACCCACCCCCCCGCCCTATCTAAACCCCCCCCCCTACCTTTGTCGGCAAAGTCTTGGGGGGTCAGGAGGGTGGGGGGTTGTAGTAAATTAAATTTAAAGGGTTGGGATGGGTTTTTTTGGGGGAAAACGAATAAATATGTAACTAATGAACGGATCGGGGTCCCCCGAGAACGGGTGCAATGGATTTGGGTCCCGATGAATACGAATACCGAATTTGATGATTCCATCCCTGCTGCACATCCCTAGTTGATGAGACTTTTCAATTCTTCAGTGTATTACTGTCTAGAGGGCTGCCTATGTAAGTCTATGTATCTTTTTCTGAGAGGGTATTAGATCCCGAAAGCTAGTCAAGAATTGCATAAAGTTAGTCTAATTAAAAGAGATCACTTTATATAGTTTTTTGTTTTTTACTTCAAAACCTTTAAAATCCGTGCATTCAAATAGACTAAAATGGCAGCAACACTACTTTATTGTATTTAGGGAGCCTAGTTTTCAGTTCTTATTTGTTTCCCAGAAATTTATCAGTGCTCACTATAACAAGAATAAAAATGGGAGAAATCAGTGGAAAGAAATTGCTCATCATTTTACCGGATCAATATAATTTTGTTCTTGTTGTAAACTGAAAAGGAGGGTCCTTAATCATATTCTATGTATTGTACAGCTTTTTTTTTCATTGGCACAATGTCATTACCTGAACTTTCTGCATTCTTCTGCTTGTTTTTTCCATGTGCAGTTCTGTATTTTCATCACAGTCTGAATGTAATAGTCCTCAGAGTACCTAAAACGAAGAATGAATTATGACGACAGTGTTCTGAATCAGATATCTTTAACATACAATTTCATAATGAAGTTATCACATAGGCAGCTAAAGTTACCAATAGGATGTGACTCAAGAGTTGCAAACCAAAAGTGACTTGAGAAAGATGATATGGAAGCACATACAACAATGATCAGTTAAACATAGGCAAGATACTTTTGTTTAAAGGATATTCCTTTCCTTAATAAAACATTTCAAATTTGCTACAAAGAGAGGTGGCCATGGAAGCTGCTCCTAGGGAAATAGAATGTAAACTTAATAATTGTCCAAATCTTGGAAATAAATCTTGTAATTGTAGAGCTTAGGGCCATTAAAACAAAGATAGAAAGCTCTTACTATTCATGCCCTTTGCCCAATGTTTGAAAATGTTAGTGCTTTCATGCTAGCTTTGGTTTCTGTGCCATGCTAAAATATTTGAACCCCTTACAGTCACAGAGAATTTTAAGGCTCTACAAATGTTAAGACACCCTTGTGAAGTGCATCCATGTGTATAATATCCAAAATAACATGAGAAACTAGGAGGCCAATATTTAGTAAGCCAACAAACGGAAAAGTTATCCAGCTAAAATTAGCCAGATATCTTATCTCGGATATCCAGCATCCTAAAAGTCTCGCTGAATATCCCTAACTTGCTATTTTTGAATATGGCTGGTTGGAATTCTCCGACTCCCTCCTTTTCCTGTGCATATAAAACACCAAGCCTCCATAATGGCCAGCCCCCTTTAGGTTTGTCACTTTTAGGTCAGTGAACATGTTTTCACAACATCTTATAATGCAAAAACAAGCTCCCATAGACCAGTGGTTTCAACTTATGGTCCATGAGGCCATTATAAGGGGTCCTCAGGAAAGCCAAAAAACCCCAAAATCAAACCAGTCTATTTAGGACGTTCTTCTCTGCATGTGCCAGAAGTTAAATGACAGTGATGGGAGCAGTAATGGCCTGCGTAGACAGATCAATGGTGCAGCAGCAGCAGCAGCAATAAGGTGAAAGAAGATGTGTTTCACGGCTCGCAGACCTCCATGAGCCACACTACTCACCCCAAGGTGGCCAGGCCTCCTTCACAAATGCAGCAACATGCTTATATCCCCGCCGGCGTGGCAGGATGCTGCCGGCTGTCTCTAGTTAGCATGCTGACGCTCCCGGAATTAAAGGGCCCATGGCAGGAAAACCCCTGCAGCACCCTTAGATGACATCACCACATGCTCCTGTATAAGGGCAGTCCAGCTGCCCTTCATATACTTCAGCAGTAGGTCCAGCCACACTATAGTGCATGTTGCTTCCAGCCCTCATCTGCCCGGCGTGTTCCAGCCCTCGTCTGCCCAGCCTGTTCCAGCCTTTTGCCTGCCAGCCTGTCTCTGTCCCTATCCATCCCTCTTTCTCTCACTTGGACGGATACTTAGTCTTGACCCTTGATTGGACTCTCAACTCACCTGAATGCTGCTTGCCCCTGACCATAGCCTGCCCTTGGACCACGGCCTTAGTCTACAGCAGAGATCTTCACCAAAGTTCTTTCGGCCCAGCACGCAAAGGCTCAACCCGAGGGGAATGTGGGCTGGTATAGGTGAAGCTCCTGACTGGTCTCTGCTTTGCCTGGGTCTGCCAATCTCACCTCAGCCCAAGGGTCCACAGACAGTTAAGAGAGAGAGGCAGACAAACAGACTGGTGATGGGCGATGAGGGAGAGAGGGACAGGAAGTTGCAGGGGTAAAAAAAAAAATGGTAGGAGAGTAGAGAAAGATTGGTGAGAGGAGGGAGAGACAAGGAGACTGGTGGTGATTGAGTTCAGTTTGGGAGAGGGGAGAGACAACTTGGTAGGGACAGGCTGGAGGGAAGGACAAAGAGAGAGACCGAGGGGAGGGACTGGGAAGAGAGAAAGAGATTGGTAAGGAGGGACTAGTGGAGAAGAGAAAGGGGTGAAAATGGGCTAGAAGAAAGAGATAGAGACTGATGGGCAGGCTAGAGGTGCTAAGAGAAAGAGGAGTAGAGATGGACTGGGGAGATTGAGAAGGGGTCCGCACACTCAAAAAGCTTGGGAATCCCTTCCATAGAAGATTTCTGTTACTTTACAGTATGCATTCTCATGTCTTCATCTCCACAGTTTCTATTAAAGCCACAGGTTGTTGGAAAACCTAGCTGGTTCACATTTAGAGTTAAATGATGTAGTGGCAAATATCTGCAAACTTTCCATATAACAACCAATGCAAAACTGCAACCCCCTCTGTAAGACTTGTGCCGGGGAAATATAATCCAACTGTTTCCACTCCTTGGGGCCAATGCAATACAGTGCGCTCGGCTAACCCGCAGTCAGTCGCGGGATAAATAGACGCTAATCCACCCCCTAATGCAATAGAGGGATTAGCGCCTATTTAACGTGCGTCCAACGCGGAGTGAATGAGTTAGCGCTCATCACTGAGGCTATTACTCATTCACTCCAATGCAAAAAAATAAATGTGCATCTCAGACGCACATTTATCGCTCAGCTATTAATGCCTGCCTGGAGCAGGCGTTAATAGCTGAGCGCACTGAAAAGAAGTGCAGAAAAGCACTGCTTTTCTGTACTTCTTTTAAAAAGTTAAAAAAAAAAAACCCCTCAATTGGCCGCACTGAAGACCGACGGCAATATGATTGGTGTCTGTTTTCATAATTGGCGGACTACAGTTATAAAAACCAACACCGAGTTTATCGGCGTTGGTGTTCATAACCGGCAGAACGCCGGTAACCGCGGGGTCGCGTTAGCAAGGAGGCACTAAGGTCGCGCCCACTTTCCGCGCTTTTTATTGTATCGGCCCCCTTTATATCAAACCAAAGAAAAATTTTTAAAGTGGGAGTGTGGTAGTTTCATATTTTTAGCCATTTACAAACCCGCCATCCCGGCAGTTTATATGGTCTTATATTATCATATAATCATTAACGTACCACCATATAAAGTGAACAAAAACCCCCATCATTAAATCTTTTATTCTTTTTTATGTCTTTTATATCCTTTATATGGTATTGCAAGGCATTCTCTGTGGGAGATTTTTCACACTGTGCACAGCTACTAAGAGACTTCATTTTGTGTTTGTGGTAAACTGAAACACACAAGTAAGTCTTGGTCCCAGATAACAAATGTGCCTGCAGAACTGAAGTTCTCAAACTATACGAGATTCACATGAACCGATTCAGTAATTCTTCCTAAGTCTCTCAGGTACTCAAAGATTATCTGCAGTTAGTCTGCTTGTAACCAAGAATCTTACTTAAACCCAAAGCCATATACGGACATTACTTTGTGATTACAACAACAGTGCAAATCCAAAATCAATATGTAATCTTAGCCAGAAACACAACGCAAACCCACCTTGGTACTCTGTCTCCTTCAGCACATATGAATCACAGAGACTCCATTTTGTTTACTGAAAGAGAATCAATACAATCTTGTAGTTCTTCAGGATCCTCAAATGTTTTGGTGTTATTATCCAAAATGACTTTTCATCTTTGTTGAAAAGATGAATCTGAGTTTGCTTTCATATTTCTCAGTTGCTCTCATTGCTGGAAACATCTTTATTTTCCATGCTGTGACTTAATTTAAAACCATGACAAACAAACAGTTCTGTCTTTCCCACAGAGCAGATGCCCATACCTTGGCTTCTTTTTCGAGATTTCCAGTACTGAGGATATTTCAAGATACGAACAACTGCTACTCTCGAGTATTCTTGGTTGCTGATGTGATGGAAAGGAATTCTGAGGGCAATTTTCAAAGACATTTCCTCTAGTGAAGCAGTGCAGAAATGGGCTATCTGAGGACCGCCTACTCTCTCTGTGAGTACACACACAGTGCCAGTATAGGTGCACGTTTTTCTGCAGAGAGAGGAGGCCTTCCTGGGATCAGCATTAGCATGTTCAAGCACAGTTGCGTGGGAACGTGTGTGCATGTAATGTTGCTGGGAAAAGGACGTGCACAACCAGCAGGTGCAGGTCTGTGTGTGCACTTTTTCCAAACTACTTTTCAAAGGGAAAACTTTCCATTGGCAAACTGATGTAAAGCCGGTGGGTAAAAAATACCTACAGACATGACATGTCTGCACACAGTGTGAAAGATGCACCCCGCTGTGTGCTCTTTCATTCTCAAAGTCCTTCCTAAACTGAATTTCCAGTAGCTTTAACAGAGATTTCTCCATAAATTTCACTTGCATTCTCTCGTTCCATTCCCGCTGGAATCCCCACATTTTCTATTTTCGCAGCTCCTATAATTTGCATCTTTGAAGTCCCTTTTCAGTTCAGCCATGATTTTTATTTTGTCCTATAGCAGATTCACAGCATCTTCCAACAAAGAAGTGTTTTCATCCAATTCATCCATTCTCTTTTGAAATAAAGAGATTGTACTGTAAGAGGAAAGCCACCTCATGGGCGAGATTTATTCCCCCAGAAGGCAGATTTCTCTCACAAGTCTGCCTGGCAGCTGTGGCACCTATAGCAGGGGATTCAGCTTTGCTCCTTAACCACCCCCTCTCCACTTCCACTCTCTTCTGAGCCACCAGTAGTCTCACTCCCTTCTCCTTTCCCACACCCACCCCAACCGCCTCCCCCCAGGTCTCCAGCAGTCTCCCTCCCTCAATCCCTTCTCCCCAGGACATAAAAGACACTTGGCACTAGGACTCTAGCTTCTTCTACCGTTCCACCAGTTTTAAATCATCTAGATCAGTGGTTCTCAACCCTGTCCTGGGGACCCCCCCAGCCAGTCGGGTTTTCAGGCTATCCACAATGAATATGCATGAGAGAAAATTTGCATGTTATGGAGGCAGTGTATGCAAATTTTCTCTCATGCATATTCATTGAGGATAGCCTGAAAACCCGACTGGCTGGGGGGGTCCCCAGGACAGGGTTGAGAACCACTGATCTAGATCCATCTGATTCAAGACAGTCTTGTTCACAAACTCGGGCTTGCAGACGGTGCCAAGTCAACAACGGGTAACATGTTCTTATCAGAAGCTGATCCTGAAAGACCTTTAGAGTGATGCTTCCTCCAATGGTAGTTAGTTAATTTATCTTGCTAACTGACCCATGTGGAATATTCATTACTTGAAAAAGAATTATCTTTGTACCTTCACTATGATATGATCAGGTCCTTTTCTACAATGGGTTTTTTTGGCTTTTGAAAATTAAATTGGTTTTCTCAGCCCAAACGCCTATATTAGATCTTTCAGCTGTCTCTCGATAGTCCTGCTGGATTCCACCAGGACCTACCGACTCTTTATTTGCTGCTTTTGAACATTTAGTTTATTTGATCTATCTTAGGCTGAATCCCAATACCACCTCCCCTTTCAGAATTTATCCAATAAAAATAAGGCAGCTTCTAATATCATTAAACCAGCCGATAAAGATAGTGGTATTGCTATTCTGAATTGACTTGTCTATTTAGCTCGGGTTTAAAGACAATTGTCTAACCATGACTTCTGTCCTGAACTCTAGCAATCTACAGTATTTTCTCCTTAGTGCAAACAGGACTAGATAATCATTTTTTGCCCTCTAATGAGGCTGATTTTCTCATTGAACCTTACCCTTGTATGCCAATATTTTATGCTTACCAAAAATGCACAAATTCCTTACACATCCACCAGGCTACCCATCGTATCAGGTATTGGCTTATTACTTGAGCCACTCTCAGTTTTCGTGGATCATTTTTAAAAAAAATCTGGTCTTTTTGGCTGCCATATACAACCCTGACTCAGGCCATATGATCACAGGTCCTATATTGTTTCAATAGCTCATGTACTGTATAGTATTTTTGGATGATACTTATATAGATCTAATAAAAGCTAAACATTGCCTGCCCATAATATGGTTTACCCCAAGTGACAAATCTGCCATATCAAAACAATACTAACAGCAACAACTTTACCCAGGAAAGAGCAGCACTGTAATTATTACATCAGGCCCTAGAAGACCAATATACCTCCTATGGAAAACAGAAGATGGACTGCTATAGACCCCTATACACAGAAACTATACATAAGCAAAATCCCCTGCTTTGATCACACATACAGAACATAGATAGATCCTTACCAAAGACAAAATAAGGGACCAACAATCAAAATTAAGAAAAATAAAACATCAATCCTAAAAGTAAAACGATAATAATAAAATTTCAAAACAAGTGATGAATGCAACATCCAATAATTAAAACCATCTTAAAAAATGTTACACAATTTCTTCTCAAAACACTAATTTATTTCAAAACAGCAGACAAATCAAATAACATCCAATAATGAAACTAATAATACTTTTAAAAATCTCACACTCTCCATACCTGGGATTTTCATTATTTCCAGCCACTCTGAGATTGATATGGACTGGAGGAAATGGGGCTGCACAACTTTATCCTCTCTCTCACACATACACACACACACACACATACACGCACACACAAGTACACAGGCTCTCACATACATACCCTCTCTTTTTCTCTCACACAAACAGGGTTACACACACACACACACACACACACACACACACATGGTCACATGCAGGCTCTCTCTCTCTCTCTCACACACACACACACACATACACACACACATAAAACCTCTCTCTCTCTCTCTCTCTCTCTCACACACACACACACACACACACACAGGCTCTCATACACAGGTTCTATCTCCCTAACATGCAGACACACACAGGCTCTCTCCCTCATATATATACAAACACACCGACCCTCTCCTCCTCGTACTCACAAACATACACACACAAACACACAGTGGCCCCTCTCCCTCACACACAGACTCTCTCTCCTTCCCTCACACACTCAAAAGCTGTCACACACAGCCTTTCTCTCTCTCATACATATACACAGGTGCTGTCTTGCAACACACACAAACATGCACACAGGATCTCTCCATACACACACACAGGCTCTCACCCAAACACACACACACACATACAGGCTCTATCTCCCCAATATAAACACAGTCTCTCTCTTCCTCCCTCACATACACAAAGGCTCTCTCTTCCTCATACACACACACAGATTCTCTCACATACACCCTTTCTCTCTCTCTCATACACACACACACACACACACACACACATATACACACAGACACACAAGCTCGCACATATATTCTCAGGGCCTAGGCCTCTTCTTCAATCGCCAGCAGAATGAGGTCTGCTGGTGGCTGCAGAGTACCCTCCCTCTCTCTTTGACTGCCGCAGGATGGCTCCATTGCAGCCTGTCGGATCTGCTAATCTTCAGCCACCAGCGGGACGGGGGTCTGCTGGTGGCTGAAATGTTTGGTGTTTAACCAAACACTTCCTGCTGCCACAGGGATGGTCTTCCAGAAAGAGCAGTGAGACTGGTTCTGCAGTAGCAGGACATGACGTTTGGTTAAATGCAACTCCTGCTACTTGCAGGGGGTGGGTGTGTAGGGAGATGTATCACCAGTGATTGGATCATGCAGGGGTTTGGTTTATCCCTGCCTGATCCAGTGTACAAAAATTGGAGTGGCACTTGCCAAACCATTGTGACACCTAGGAGAGGGGTTTAATTGAGTCCCTAGAAGGCCCTGACTGCATGCTTCTGCTGGAAGCAAGCTCTCTAGCTCCTCTCCTCCTCCTATCCCTACCCAGAGTACACACTTTCGCCCAAATTTTAAAAGCCGTGTGTGTGTAAAAATCGGGGGTTGTGTGTGTGTGGCTGGGCCCTGCTCGCACCGCTTGCATTTCGAAAGGCCCCGGTCACACGCATAACCCCTGATACATGCACAAGTGCCAGGCCTGAAGAAAGGGGTGGGACGGGGGGCAGGGTGGGGGGGCGGACCGGGACAATGCCATTAGATGCTGTCCCAGGGAAGCGCGTGCTGGAGTTTACTTCTGCCTCGGAGGAGCAGTAAGTATTAAAAAAAAACATTGAGGACAGATAGGTTCAGTTTAGGTGTTGGGGAAGAGAAGGGAAGAGGGAGGAAGGATAAGGTTAGGGAAGTTCCCTCCCAGTCCACTCCTTAATTGGAGCGGACTGATAGGGAAACTGGGAAAAAGGCCAATCGCTTCACCGCACATAATTGAAAAATTCCCCTCCCTGCACACACGAATGGGGCACCCGCTTGCAGATACACACGCCGATTATAAAATCAGGCATGCATGTGCGCACGGATATCGTATTTTATAACATACATGCGGTGACGTGCGCATGTTATAAAATAGCTGTGAACCGCGCGCACATGGACGCGCATGCATATGTTTTAAAGTCGACCCCTATATGTAATAAGAACACAATATGTCACATTGTGATTTGTAAACTATGCTTTTTTTTCATCTTTTATAGATGATTGTTAACAAGCATTATCAATGTACTATTAAATGTTTTTAGCTTCAAATTTTTATTTTTGCTGCTGTATGGTTTTTGGTGGATGATGGGGCTCCTGGTCAGTTGACGCCATGAACTTCTCAACAGATAACTGGCAAAAAGAGCTGCTGTGAGTTCCTACTCAGTGGATTGTTTCATCTTCATAGGGAGAACAAAGATAGTTTATTGTGGGTTTTAGTTCTCCTAGGTGGGAGACTGAGATGGTGAGCTCCTAGAATAAATAAACACATCCCAACACTTTAGTGTGTGGATTCATAGGTTGACCCTTCTAGGGCAAGTTTGTCCTTTTGCTACTCCAGTGTGGTTTATTTTCCTAGGAAAGGACCTTGCGGTCTCTAGGATTGAGACCTGGGTGAAGTAAAGAAGACAGGGTGCCTTTTCCTATTTGTTGCCATTTTTTTTAAACTTCATTTTGAAAGAGGAAGGGTTTTTGTTTTCCATCCTTCCTTCCTGTGGTTTTGGTTTCCCCCTTTGCCTAAGAGTTGTTTTTTTGGTTTTTTTTTACATTTGCCTGAGTACCCTAGGGTCCAAGGACTCCGTTTTACTACAATCTCAAGAAGAGGTGTCTCCTACAGATCAAGAACCTATGGACATCAAAATCCTTTTGGAGGAATGAATCTTCATTTGTTCTTATGGAAAAGGGGCAGGTAAAGCTGGAAAAAGACCAGTGGCACCATGGTGATGTATCCACAACCATCTCAATAAAATCCTCAAGGGAAGAGAGGAGTATAAAGCTGCCACCCAGGAATGAAACAAAGGGAGAAACCACAATAAAGGTAAGCAAAAGGACTTGAAATTCATACATCTAAATTGGATTAAACTCATGTCGACCAGCTCTTGGGAGGAAGGTCAAAAACTACCCCAATGAATGGAATGGGGAAGGACCCCAATAATTAATTGGAATTGGCTTTAACCTTATAACAACATGACTGGAAGAGTAAAGTCACAAATTTATTGAAGATCTGAGGCAGTGATAACAGCCTTGTAAACATCAAGAGCTGTAAGGAACCTGTTCGTTACATAACTTTACTGGGTCACTACATGGCGAACTAGCCTTGTAATCTACAGGGGGCTATGCTTTTAATGGGTTTAGGTTTAATGTGAGAGGTTTTAAATTCATTGCTATATTTTACAATGGAGAACATTCTGGCCTGGGCAATGTTAGGCAAGGGACACTTGGGGGAATGGCTAGTGTGGGAGGAGTAAATCGGTAGCCCTTTTCTTTTGGGAGGAATTATAATGGGGAGATCAAATGTTTACGCTATGTGTTAACGTTGGGAAAATTCCAGAGTATAGGGGCAAGGATAGCACAAGTAGGAGTGTGTCAGTAGTAGCATTAATGGCAGAGTGACTCTGAGCCAATGGCAGTGCATGCTTGGAGTGGTATAAAAACTGGTGTTTGCCCTTGGGAAAGAGCTGGTCATCAAACAAAGGGATCTCAGGAGGCTGTGAGATTCTGGAGGAACCAAGCTGGGGAGTTTGGAATACAGACTTAAGGTACCATCTCCAGTGGTGCCCTGGAAGTTAAGAGTGCATGTGGAGAGAATGAAAAGAGAACCATCTGGAAGTTACCATTGGCTTTTGGAAAAAGAAGAGCAATCAAGTAGAAGTTGTGTTCCAGATGTGAGAGAAAAAAAAGAAATTTGGAGTTTGGAATTTGGACACAGGAACTGTGGTAGGTGGGCCAGCTGGACTTGGGGAAGAGGTGCCAGGCTGGCTATTTAATTGCAGAGCTTGGACCCACAAATGCCCAAGGGAAGTGGGTGCATTGTCCTGAAGCAGCTTCTGGTGTGCGAGGACTGAAGTGTGAGCTGCTCCTGGTGTAAGAATATTGATCTGTCTGAGAAAGGGAGCATACACCAGGGGCTCCCCAAGGGTCATAGACAGGAAAGACTTTGGAAAGAGACTTTGGGGAGGGAGAAGTGAGAGAAAAACTGTCCCTGAGAAAACATTGTGGAGAGACACTGTGGGAAAGTGAGCTAGAGCTGCAGAAAATAGCAAAGAAAAGTAAACGTGTAACAGCTGGGAAGTGGAAAATATTGGACTATGATTTTCTTTGTGATCTGACCAAGATGCAAGTGACTATGGATATGGATTGTGATTTGAAACACATGTTTTTTTTCTACTGCTGTTTTGTGTGTCTTAAAATAAAGGTTTTAATTTTTGGAGCACAAATGACGAGTGGATATTGGAATTTTTTGTATTTTGTGGGAATATATTCAGCCTGAGATCTTTAGGCCTCTCTGAGACGGTCATTAATTGGTTTGAGTTTTTTTTATCCAACAAATCTCAGCAAGTAAGAACTGGGCCTGCTTTTTCTGACTGGAATGATGTGACAAATGGAGTTCCTCAGGGCTCTCGGCTTTATCGGCAACCCTTTTACAAGATCTTTTCCTGTCTCAATGTTAACTAAGCTGACATTCAATTCTTCTTTCAAAAATAATCATCCTAGTCAGAAACCTTTCAAACTGGTATCATTATACTTGCAAGCTGTAAATAACTGGTTTCTTTTTAATAAATTACTCCTGAATATTAAAAAGTCAGAAATTGTAATTCTCAGTAAATTTCCTCTCAGGGATGTTCCAGATACATTTCAATCCAGTCAGCGTGTCCGGAACTTAGGTATGATCATTGACACTGACTCGCGGGGACTTCATTCCCTGCTTGAACCCTCTGACTTTAGCCATTAGGTCTGTAGAAACTGGATTATTGGAATTTGATTTATAATGGCCTACCATGAAGCGCATTGCTGCCCTTGTAACTGGTGCAGAATACTGCAGCACGTATACTTTTCTCCGGTCTCGGTTGCCCTGCATTGGCTACCAATAAAATTTAAGTGTAAATTCAAATTTGCATCATTAATACATAAGATCACCTATGGCGGCTCTGACTTCTGATTGAACTTAGTATTGTAGGTTTATAAACCATCACATTCTTTAAGATGAGAGAGCAAATGCCTCTTCAGGTTCCATCAATAAAGAATGCACATCTAGAATCACCAGAGAGAGCATTCTCTGATGCTGGACCTGTTGTAAACCGCCACCTCTGCGGGGTGAAGACTGCTATCATAGCTGAGGTTGATGTTAAAAGAGTGTAGTCATGTGACTAGGGCAGCAAACTCTCAGGTGTTTCCCACAGGGGTGCAGTTTAATGCTGTCCTCCCAACTAGGTCTCCCACAAGGATCAGGGCCACAACCCACCCAGCAATTTCCTCTAAGCTAGGAAGGGGAGGCAAGGATATGTAAACACTTTGGGCCAGATCTTAAAAGATAAGCGCGAGCTTAGATTTGTTCGTGCATCCCGGCGCGAACAAATCTACACCCGATTTTATAACATGCGCGCACTGCCACGCGCATGCTATAAAATCCAGGGTTGGCGCGCGCAAGGGGGTGCACACTTGTGCACCTTGCGCACACCGAGCCCTAAGGAAGCCCCGATGGCTTTCCCAGTTCCCTCCGAGGCCGCTCCGATTTTGGAGCGGCCTCGGAGGGAGCTTTCCTTCCAACACTCCCCACCTGCCCCTCCCTAACCCGCCCCCCAGCTCTACCTAAACCCCCATCCTGACCTTTGTTGCAGAAGTTACTCCTGCCTCTGGGCAGGTGTAACTTGGGCACACCGGCCAGCTGCCGGCACGCCATTCCCAGGCACGGCCGCAATGAAGGAGGCCTCAGTCCCACCCCCGGAGCCCCGCAATGCCCCCGGACCCGCCCCTTCCCACCCCTTTTTCGAAGCCCTGGGACATACGCACGTCCCAGGGCATGCGTGTGCCGCCGAGCCTATACAAGATAGGCTCGGCGCATGCAGGGGCAGCTTGGGGCAGCTTTTCGGGGGTTACGCACGTAACCCTTTGAAAATCTGCCCCAATAGATGCAATTCATGTCACAGTATTATGCAAATTAAGTTTCTTTTTATTAAAATTTTATAATTATTCTTGGTGTGTGATATGTTTTTCTAATAATTTTATTTACACTATAATACTCTTTCTATATTTTCTTTCTTTACACAAGTATTAATAATTCTACTTTTACACAGACCTTCTAGACCTATGTAAAGTTATCAATAAGACAATGGACCAGATGCTATTCGATAAAGAAGATAGACATAAGCACTTAACTATTAAAATAACTTCACTTTTCTCTTAATAATGTTTTTCATTAAAGAATTGAGTCTTTATGTCCTTTTTACATTTTTTCAGGTCAACAAGAGCTTTCTTATGTTCCTGTTCAGGTAAATATATGATTTCAGTATTTATGTTAGCATGTTTCCTTTCTGTTTTCTTCTTTCTATGTGAGTTTCCTTATTTTTCTTTGTGTTCTTTTCTGTATCTTTTGTCATTTCCTGTATATTTGTTGACTTTTGTATACTTTAAGCTCAGATCTGGTTAATTTGGTATGTTCAGCGTACACTTAACTTTATGCTTCCTGAGACTGTTGCAAGACAGGTTGAAAGTCTTTGTAGGCTCTGCTGTTCTTCTGGTCTCTTCCTTCTGGCTCTTCCAATCTTCTTCCTACTAGCCTAGCTTATACAAAACCAAAAAGAGAGGCCCCCTCCCTATACCGAGCTTCTTCCATAGACTAGTTAATGTATGTGATGAGTTCCCTAGGTGTAAGCTTCCTCGATGGCTTAGTGAATTGTGTTAACTAGCTTTAAAAAAAAAAAACCAAAACAAAACAAATCACCCTATTCTGTGAGAAGGAACAGCATCTGTATCCATTCACATCATCGTACGTTGCACACTGAAACCTTGCACTCTGAGGTGGACCCTTGTCCTGGAGCAGGGAAAGAAGGCCTCCTGGAAGGGACCAGGAAGCACCTGCCCTGAGGGGGCGGAGCACTGGAGGAGACAGAGGCTGGGATGAGCTTTACCACTGGAAGCCCGAGGTCCCCCCGGGTGGAGCCCTTAGGGACCCAGGCCGCTTGGACTTAGGTGGGCCTCGCAGGGCCCACGGGCAGGGAAGGAGTGCAGTCAGGTTCAGAGCTGGAGGTCACATAGAGCAAGGAAGACCAGAATGACGTAGGCGATGACAAGGCAAGGGACACAGCCAGAATGAGAAGATGTAGTCAGTCATGCTAAGGTCAATTATCAGGAATCAGAGAGTGGTCAATATAGCAAGGTTGGGATCCAGAGGACAGGTGAGGTCACAGACAGGCTGAGGTCAGAAAGTAGGCAGCAGGCAGAGTGGTCAAGTAGCAGGCTGAGGTCAGTACCAGAGAGACAGTCCGAAGGTACTACCTGGGGAGATGGACAGACGAACACAGGAACAGAAGGAATCTGGAACAGTAGGATGCAGGAACAAGGCTGGAACGAGACTGAAACAAGGCTGGAACAAGACTGAAACAAGACTCTTCAGAAGTTCCTTGTTTCAAGACTGAAACAAGGTCTTCAGAAGTTCCTTATCAAGGATGTTTTGGGACGGTTCCCATGAGTTCTCCTCGGCCCCATAACCCTCCCAGGCTAGGAGGTACTCCCATTTCCCTAGATGCCGACGGACGTCGAGGACCTCTCTTACCTGAAGGGATGTGTCAGGTTTGGTGGAGACCTGTGGAGGAGAGGGAACTCTACATGAGGGCCAGGAGAGGACCAAACGCTTCAATAGCGACACATGGAATGTGTTATGAATTCCCATGGCACGAGGTAGCTGGAGTTGATACGATACAGCTCCCACTCTTCGAATCTCTGGAAATGGACCAATGTATTTAGGAGCTAAGCGAGGAGAGGGAAGTCTTAGTCGTATGTGTCGAGCCCTTAGCCATACCTTCTGGCTAGGACGAAAGAGTGGAGTGGGATGTCTATGGGCATCAGAGGTACACTTGGAGTGTTCAGTGGCCTGAGAAAGGAGCTCTTTAACTTGATTTCATTCTTGATGAATGGTGTGGGCCATGGATTGTGCAGCTGGAGAAGGAACAGAGGAACTGGAAGAGGCAGCCGGGGTTGTCGTCCGAATACCACAGAGAATGGAGAAACATCAGTGGCTGCTGCAACGTGGGTGTTATGCGACAGCTCAGCCCAAGGTAATAGGTCAGACCAGTTGTCCTGCTGATTATTCATATAGGAGTGGAGGAATGTCTTTAAGGTCCGATTGGTCCAAGAGGCCAGGCGATCCATGCGCGCGCGCGCATAGGGGCATGGCCAATGCCATGGACGATGCCGGACTCTGGCGTGAGGCCTGGTGCGAAGTAGAAGGCCCGGCGACTGCCGCCGCGGGACGCCAGGGCCTGGAGGAATTTGTGGCTGCAGCTGGGGAGGCCGACCCGGGAGCTGCCAAGGAGCCAGAGAGGCGAGCAGGCCCGAGCACGGGCCGGACGCGGACGGGGCGCACAACACTTGCTTCACTTGTAACTTACAGAGTTGTTATTACTTTTCTACTTAATGATTTCACGCTCACAGACGAGTGCTTCTCTGTTGCCTTAAATTTCAATTTGGTAACTTTGTTTGTCATGAAGGGATGCAAGTGTGATGAAAGTTAGTCAATTTTTTTGTTTCTGGTCAGCATTTATGTTTAAGCTAAATCATTAGACAAACCTCTTTTGCAGAGCTGATTCTGAGATATTTGGGCAGTGACAGTTCATTTGTCCCTTCAACAAATCTTTCTTTCTTTCTTTCTTTTCTTTCAGACGTATCTTCCAGTCTTACACCTGTTAAAACTCAGTTGCTCGAAATCATGCAGGGCAGCGTCAACTTTATCGGTAACTCTATTCTATTCTTATTGCCCTTACCATTACAGAAACCTTTGTTCTAAATACACTCATACATACTTCCCAGTCATGCTCTATTTTTATTTTTACTGTTCCTTCTCTTTTTTTCTTATGTTTTTGATACTTTCACTAGGCCTGGGGAGCTGAGCACTACATCAGCGCTCCTGCTCTAACAGTCAGGTTTTTTTTCTCTCTTGATTCTAAGCTGTCAGGTAGTTAACCAGCATTCTGGGATGCTTGTTTGCAATGACATCATAGCTCTGGGAACTCTGCGGCTTCCACTTATAACAGCCTCACCCGTCAGGCCTTCACCAGCCAGCCCACTCCTGCCCTGCCAGACCTGGGATCCAGGTAACCTTCTTGTATCTTTTAACTCTGGTCACCCTATTTATATTTTGTTTTGGAATGCGCTGCCAGACTGGATTAGAACTATTGAGTGCTATAGATCCTTCAGGAAAGCACCGAAGACATTTTTGTTCAGCCAGGCATTTAATTAGGAACATTAACACAAACTTGAGAATCTAACATCTGCAGAATATTAGGATGAAGTTTTGTCTTGCATGTGCCGTGCGGTTCCTTTCATTTTCTTTTATGTTTTGCCTGTTTTATATATATTTAGTTTTTGTAATCTGCCTCTAACTCTTTTCATTATGATGAGGTAGCAAATCAATTTTAATAAATATCATATTCAAAATTCTGCCTGGTTTGGGTCCTGTATATGATTCTGTCCCCCCATGTTGTCCTGTGAGACTAAATGATACCCCACCCTGGCAGAGTTACCTCAATGTCCTCAGGGCTGGAAAGGAGACTCCTTGGGAAGGTGGGGGGGTCACAGTTAAATTAGCCATCTTTAATTCAGTAAAAACTTGAGTTGGCAACCACATCAGCTGCCAGCGTGATTAGTGCTGTTTGCCAGATGATTTTAATCACTGATTAAGACATAAATGACCTCGGGGTCTAGAAGAAAATCTTCCCCCTGACAGGGAATTCTGGACTTTCAGATTCTGTTCAACCTCAGTATAGGAGAAGTAACAATTTATTTCAGGTGTCGTCTTTGTGGTCCTGCAATGGGACACTAGCCTAGACATTACAATAAAAAAAAAATCTTTCTTTTTGGAGTTTGTGGTTTTAAAACTTTTTTCATGAATCCAAAGAAAAACTAAAATTTTCAGAAAGCAATTCAAAATTGAAAATAGATCAATGAATGCTGTATATAAAATATCTGCTTCACAATCAGCATATGACAGCAAAAAAAAAAAACCCCTCTTGTATCATAATTTGTTTATCTTTTGAAATATGGCTATTAGCTCAGCATTTTCTGGTTTTCTCCAACTAAGAACTTTGAGTTGCCTCCATTGAAATCCTCTATGCCCCTGCTAGGCCTATAAACCAGTGTTGCGGTTTCCATCGCTTCCCCTCTATCCGCTTTGCCCTGTGCTTACCTCCAGTGGTGGAAACGCTGCTCCTGCGGCTCTGCCGGTCTCTTGGGGCGTCCGCCATTGCCGGCCCATCTTCCTGCCGCCACGCGCGCACGTGAGGAGGCGCACTATGGGCGCACAGCCGCCGGAAATCTGGCCCCGCCTGGACTAACGACGCCACGCCCCAAGCCTGTTTTAACCGGCATTCGGATACCGTCTCATTGCCTTGCAACGAGGTTCACTACTGGTTAGTAGTTCTGAGTTGCGCTACGATTGTTCCATGTTCCTGACTTGACTTCAGCCTGTCCCTGACTCCTCTTCTGCTCGCCGCCAGCCTCCGACTTCAGCCTGTGCCTGACCCCGCTTCTGCCTGCCGCCAGCCTTTGACCTGGATCTGTCTACGTTCCTGCTCACCGCCTGTTCCAGTTCTCAGCACGCTACAGACTCCGTTCCTGCTCACAGTCTGTTCCAGTTCACAGCACGCTACAGACTCCGTTCCTGCTCACAGTCTGTTCCAGTTCACGGCGCGCTACAGACTCCGTTCCTGCTCACAGTCTGTTCCAGTTCACAGCACGCTACAGACTCCGTTCCTGCTCACAGCCTGCTCCAGTTCACAGCACGCTACAGACTCCGTTCCTGCTCACAGTCTGTTCCAGTTCACAGCACGCTACAGACTCCGTTCCTGCTCACAGCCTGCTCCAGTTCACAGCACGCTACAGACTCCGTTCCTGCTCACAGCTTGCTCCAGGTCACAGCATGCTACAGACTCCGTTCCTGCTCACAGCTTGCTCCAGGTCACAGCATGCTACAGACTCCGTTCCTGCTCACAGCTTGCTCCAGGTCACAGCATGCTACAGACTCCGTTCCTGCTCACAGCTTGCTCCAGGTCACAGCATGCTACAGACTCCGTTCCTGCTCACAGCTTGCTCCAGGTCACAGCATGCTACAGACTCCGTTCCTGCTCACAGCTTGCACCAGGTCACAGCATGCTACAGACTCCGTTCCTGCTCACAGCTTGCTCCAGTTCACAGCACGCTACAGACTCCGTTCCTGCTTGCAGCTTGCTCCAGTACACGTCCGTCCCAGCCAGTCTACAGACTATAGTGTTCCTATTGGACTATCTTATCATACTCTCTGCCCAGGCCTTCTCCACCTATAGAGACTCAGACTGTCCTCCTAAGTCCCAAGGTTCCAGGACTCTACGGGCTCCTCCTGGGGGGTTCCTGGTTCCCGGGTGAATACCTCGGCCTGTGGCTCCGCCTCCCGACCTACCCTATCCTTGGGGTAGATCGGCCCAAGGGTTCACTTCCGGACTGCAGCTTCCCAGACTGCAACAACCAGTTCCAAATGTATCTATATGTAAAAAATCACTGAAGCTAATGATTTCCGAATTATCCCTAACAACTGAAAAGCAGGTTGTTAATACAAACAAAAAACACACTTTGAAATGTCTGTATGCCAATGCCAGAAGTCTAAGAAGTAAGATGGGAGGGTTAGAGTGTATAGCAGCAAATGATGAGATTGACATAATTGGCATCACAGAGACTTGGTGGAAGGAGGATAACCAATGGGACAGTGCTATATCAGGGTACAAATTATATTGCAATGATAGGGAGGATCAACTTGGTGGGGGTGTGGCACTTCATGTCTGGGAGGGTATAGAGTCCAACAGGATAAAGATCATAAAAGAGACTAAATGCTCAGTAGAATCTATATGGGTAGAAATCCCATGTGTGTTGGGTAAGAGTATAGTGATAGGAGTATACTACCATCCACCTGGACAAAATGGTCAGACAGATGATGAAATGCTAAGAGAAATCAGGGAAGCTAACCAATTTGGTCCAGACATTGTTGTGCTACTCTCAGAGTGTGTTTAGACTGTAGGTGCATCTCATGAGGTGAGAGGCTGGGACAAATCAGACAGGCCCAGGCTCTGGGTGTTAAATAAAAGTTTACTGATTGGAAATCATTAAATTAAGTCCATTTGTCCATAAGAATGAATTTACATTTGACTACTGGAACAAGTGTATTTTTCTTCTGTGGGTAGGTGTCCTTTAGTCCGACCTCTGGGTAGAGTTTCCATGTGAATTTAATTGTACAAAGCTCATCCAGCTCCGGAAACCTATTGGAGGGATCCCCAACTTCACAGCAAAAAGTCATATCTTGCTTTGTCTCCTTACTGGACACCCTGTCTGTCCTGGTCCCTTGGGTGGAGATCCGGATGGGGTCTCCTGATCTTCTTCTTCCATCCTTACTTGTTTCTGGGGGGACTTCTCAAAGGGAAAAGTCAGAGAGAATCAGGCTACCTCAGCACAGCATCCCAGTGGGCAGGGAAGATCAAAAAACCCCCCCACTCTGTTTAAGTAAAAAAAACAAAACATCAGAAATTAAACTGGATACATCATCTGCACCTACTATCACTTGCAGCAGGATCCATCACTGGTGCTTGCCCACCCAGGATTCAGAGCGAGCTCACAGGTCTTTGGTCCCCTTGTGAGAGCCCTTTCGCTCCTAAAGGCTATCAGGCTCAAAAGTATATCTCTTCTGTAAATTAGTATGAGAAGGACCCTCTGGCAGGGAGTGCACAATGAGGTATCACTTATAAAAGAAACTCCACATGGGTGAAGCTGGGAGGTCTTCACCAGTGTGAGAAACAAACATTCTTACTGTTCAAAGGCTTCTTCAGACTGATCCCAAGGTGTTCTAAAATGGCTGGGCTAAATAGTGTTTAAGTATCCAATCCAGGCTCTCCAGGTGGGAGGGACTGAGGGGAATGGATGGCTCCTTGATAGTATGTTCTCTACAGGAACAGTGACACCTGGTGGCTACACCAGGGAAGTCTGCCATATATTTATTTCTTGATTATGGATTTTCTAAAGAGAAAGTGTATTATGTGATCATACTTGTTGAACAAGTGCTTTAGAAAGATTTTATGTTGGAACACCACTCAAATGTCTCTCTGGTTCTTTCTGTGCACTTGGAGATAGGCACACAGAAACATCCGGGTTTTGGAAGATAACCTCCACCCTGCAAAGAATCCACTAGAAAGGGCTTAAGGAGAGTGGACGGGTTTTTTGGGACTGTGACTTAGCCCCTCAGTTTCAAGAGCAACTGTTCTGTGGTTCACAGAGGATTCCCTAAGGTCAGGGGTATACACATTTCCTGTCACACCACGATTTGTTTTCTAATTGCTGGAAAGTTATTGCTGCTAGAAGGCTGTCTCGCCGAGTGGGTCCTTTTAGATGTCTTTTGTCACAGGAGGAATGCTGGGACTTTCTCCCTTTTTTGGGTATGGCCATTCACAGTGCCATCTCCCTCACATCAGGTCCTATTCAATGTCTGAATTTTAACTTTGCAAAAGGGATAAGCAAAACCCAACACAGGTTATTACAACTTGGGGAAAATGAACATTAAACTGCATAAATGCGTTTAATAAATTACAACTCCATATTTTCTTTTTGCAAAACATTGTCTAGCTTCACTTCTCCTGGGTGCTATTCTCCAGCCTTATCACGCCCTCTGCCCCTTCCACTAGAGATTTTACAGTCTTGCCCTAGGCCTTTACTACAATTCTGATTCCTTCTCACATCTTAAGAAAGAAGTGATAGGGAAGGTTCTCCAGGGGATGCCCCAGAATCTACCCTGCTGGTCTTACCACTTGCTTAGAACCTTCCTGATGCTTCCAGAATATACGGATCATGTTTATATCACCTGTTTTTTATGAACTGTCATCGCCTCATGGACACACTTCCCACCAACTCTACAATGGAATTCTCTTTTGGGGCACCAGAAATTTCTAACACCCACCTCAAAAGCATATTATTTGCATGCACATTAGAGATACTCTGCTAGCTTGCTGGGTTAATACATAAACGTCTAAATTTGCCGCTGTAGCTGCTGCTCACAGCTCTCAGTGGACTGAATGACCAAAGGCTGCTCTCTTCTCTCTCATTTGTCTTACTTTATTTCTTAGTTCCAACCTGAATACATCTTTCCTTGCAAACAACAATCTATTGTGAATGGGGAAGAAGAGCTATTCATCCCATTATAATATGATCAGGAGGTGGAGAAAGCAGAGGAGGAGGCTAGCAACTGAGTAGAAAGAGGGTAAAAAAAAAAAAAAAGGTGAAGAAGGCAGTAAGAGCTCACAGTAGAAGAAATGAGATGAAAGATATACTGATGAAGAAAGGAGGGATGACAGAATGGAGAGTGAAAGAGGGAAGGAACTATAGGGGAGAAAAAGGGAGACTGGGATAGTGGGGGCAGGCAGAATAAAATGAGAAACCTATACAAAGGAAAAAGCAGACTAGGGATGTGCATTCATTTCAAATGATATTGTCTATGTCATTTCATGTCATTTTTCCTTCTGTTCTTCAAGGTTGTTCCCTGTTTTCTTGTATTGAAGGGGCAAGGTTCTCAACAATGAGACCTGGAAAGAATGTGGAGTCAGAGAAGTCTTCCTTTATTTGTGAAGAACCATTTTTAAGGACATTCTTTAGCTGAGCAAGGAGTTTCTTCCACCTTCCTGGGGCTCATGCATTATTCCCTCTTTTCTGTAAAAAGACTTATTTAACCTTTTGCTGGGTTTCCCATTAAGTAGGGGCTCAGCCTTTTGTTTTGATGTAAAAAAGGGAAACGTCCCTTCACTTAGAAGGAAACTGGGATCATCTGTATCCAAAGGAGGGATGCTTTACAGACATTCAGAGGAAGAGAACGGAGTCATCGTGAACCCCTTCAAGGGCTCACTTCCATTGGAGATTATGGGAAAACAGAATTAACCACAGTATCAGTCTGGTATTTTGAGGAGAATGTGAGGTCCACGAGAATACTGCATAGAGAGGTAGGAGATGAAATTTTATATTGAGCCTTTGGGTGCCGGGGCTGGCTAGACTTAGGTGGGCCTCTGTGTAGTCGATGTGGAGATCGGCGCCGAACCCTAGGGGAGCCCCGATGGCTTTCCCCGTTCCCTCCAAGGCCGCTCAGAAATCGGAGCGGCCTCGGAGGGAACTTTTCTTCTGCTCCCCCCCCACCTTCCCCTATCTAACCCACCCCCCAGCCCTACCTAAATTCCCCCCTAACTTATTTCAAGGAGTTACACCTGCCTCTGGCAGGCGTAACTTGCGGGTGCCGGCCGGCTGCCGGCGCACCATCCCCCAGCACAGCCGCTGAGCCGGAGGCCTCGGTCCCGCCCCCGGACCAGTGCTCTGCCCACGACCCCGGCCCCTTCCCGCCCCTTTTTCAAAGCCCCGGGAAATACGTGTGTCCCGGGGCTTGCGCGCGCCGCTGAGCCTATGCAAAATAGGCTAGGCGCGTGCAGGGGGGGTTTTAAAGGGTTATGCGCATGTATTACGTGCGTAACCCTTTGAAAATCTACCCCAATATTTTTAGTTCCATGTGCAATAATACCTGTTCGTTGAATTATTAAATGTCCTGCATTTTTCTTATTTCCAGTTTACTTATGACAGTACTGTACAGGGCAAAAATTGCAGAGCAAGACAATCTTCGAGAGCGTTTTTGGATATTTAAACTTAAAACAGTAGAACTAGCAGGTCTTAATGACAAGCTGGCATACATTGTCATCATGATAACCCCTTTATTTAGATCTTATATTTCAGATTTCTTTTGTTGCCACTATAAATATGTCTCTCATATCCCGTTATTAAGATATGCAGTCCTTGCATATTCAACCTTGCAGTCATAATTACAAGACCTTATTCAAATATATTCATTAGCTAAATCACATCGGCGATCCAGCCGAGTTTCGAGCACCTGCTGTTTCGCGGGCTTTTACAAGATAAAATAACAGCGCATGCACAGCATTGCGAACCTATGCTCCTGCGGTGACAGGAAGCATTTTCACAAATAGCGCTGATCAAACTTAACTATTCGGTAAGAATTACTGATGCACAGATCCTTTAGTATCCTTAGTTCCATATTGTGGGCACCTTTCACATGGACTATGGTTTTATGTTGACTGTTTGGAAGCCGCAAATCACTCTTCAGCACACACACAGTTGTGGCATGTTTAAAAGTATTTTGCACTCACAAGCTTGCTGGATCCCAGAATATGGAAGATATTCCGAAACCCTGCAGAGTCGGGCGATTTGACAATGAACGAAGGGGAATACCAGAAAGGGACCTTACAGCAGGACATCCATTTAAAAACCCCGTAGGTGTATTCAACACCGTACCTGAAAGAAACCTTTCCTCCGGCAACAACCTGTGTGTTGACGTGCACCCAGAGATGCGGCAATTTTATAACATGCGCTCATGTTCACACGCACATTATTAAATAGCCTAGGTGTTGTGAACTGTATCACTGGAGAGGTGGACCCTTGGGCCGGCCATGAAGATGAAGGAAAGACAGAGGGTGGACCACCGCTGAGAAGACTGGCCGGGAGGCGGCACGGATCCGGGAGACCGGGCAAGAGCTTCACCCTGTGAAGCCCGTGGTCCCCCCAGGAGGATCCTGTGAGGACCCGGGCCACTGGGGCTTAGGAGAGGTCTCCCGGAGCAGTCGTAGTCCAGTGGGACGGTCCGAGGTCAGGGCAGGCAGCAGAACAGCAGAGAGAAGACGTACCGAGAATGAGACCAGGAAGACAGTCCGGAAATCAGGAGCCAGGAATTGAAGCTGGCGAGCCGAGCCAGAAGCAGGTACTCAGGAACTGAAACAAGGAAACTGGAACTGAAGCAAGGAAACTGGAACTGAAGCAAGGAACTCAGGGAACAAGGCAGGAACACAGGAACGCAAGGCAACTAGTGACTCCAAGGAGTGAACCCTGTTGCAAGGCGATTTCCCTAGTCAGACGCCGGGCTTAAATACCCTGCCGGCGTCTGACGTCATCTAGGGGGCTGGCCGGGACTTCATGCAGCTGGGCCTTTAAAAGGCCTCCCCTCGCGCGCGTGCCTACGGGAGGGGCGGAGTCAGACTCGGAGCTCAGCGGCGTCTCCCTCGTGGAGACGCTGCCGCAGAGAGGCCTGACAGGCCTGAGGGATGCCGAACCCCGTTGCGGCCCGCAGCGCGGGTAAAAAGGTAAGGACCCGGTCGCGAGTCTAGCGACCGGGACCACAACACTAGGTGCCATATGTGTGCACCTAATTTTGCAAGTGGGCGCACACAGCCACATAAAGTCATGTCTGAGCCTTGCAAGTTGGGGAATTGTATAACAGGTGTGTGTTTTACTTACACTCTTCCATAGCAGAAGTAAACTTACGCTACATTGGACCTAGGTGTGTGCACACAGGTACTTGCATGCACATCTCTTGGCCACGAGCTGGAACGCCCGTGTCCTACCCACACCATGCTCCTCTTTCCTCCATTGCACTGTATAAAATCAGGCGGACACTCACATGTGTTAGATGCGCGCCCATCTCCCGATTTTGGTGCATGCATCTTTTTTAAAATTCACCTCTTCGTGTACTATTTAAAAATCTACTTCAAACATAATCATATATTTTTCAGTATTTAATTTTTTAAATTATATATGGGGATGCCAAATACTTTAGGTACACCACTCCCCTCCCTCCTTTCAACAAACCCATCTCCCCCATCTCCACTCCCTTTTGCTTTCACCCCTTGTTCCATCCCCCCTCCTCCCCTTCAGTCTCCCTGCTCCTATCCAACTCCTCTTGCTCTCTTCTTCCTGCTCCCTCTCCTCCTTCCGTAGCTCTCTCTCTCCCTCCTGCTCCCAATCCTACCCACCTATCACAAGAAAAACGACAAAGGCTCTGCAACCCCAACATAACACCATATTATGTAGGTACTGCCGGGACTGTTGTTTTTCTTTTAAGGGGTGTTATGTAATATAACAGTCCTCACTCCCCACAAGAATAATGACTGGGCCTGGCTTAGTCTGGAGGAAATGCACGTCTGTTTCTAGGGCTGCAGTGCTGCACTGCATGCAGAGTCTTGTTTCTTCAGGTTATCATTCCAGTTTTTGTCTTCATAGTTCTGTATGTTGAGGGTCATATTTTGCATGTGTATACAAGGTGAGGTATTCTGCTAGCATGCAGCTTTTGTGTAGGGATCTGTAGCGGTTTTGCTCATTGTGTTTTCCCAACAGGAGGTGAATTGGTATTCTAGGGCCTGGCGTAATATTTGCAGCGCGGCCTATTCCTAGGTCGAGTTATTGCTTTGGAAGTCTTGTGAGTTAGTGCTGCTCTGGTATGGCAGGTTTGCCATATATGTGCTGAGTGTTTTTTCCCCCCAGGATTTAGTATTATTTCGCAATGTGCCGAGTAGTGGAAAAATGTCGTGTTTCTGTTATTTAGCTATCACAACTATTTCTTTGTATGGTGAGGTGTGGGGAAAAATAATTTTACTCTGCCCACTGTTAGAGGGCTGTGTATGTGTTGGGGGGGGGAGATGGTCTATGATCACAAATAGTTACTTAGTACTGACATTTCTATTAGTAATGCTGTTTTTGTCATTTTCTCCTTTACGGCTAGGTCTGGTTTTCTAGCATCAAACATTTAATTGGTCTGGGAATGAATAATTATACTCTGTGATGTATGCGAATGTACGTAAAATAGAATACCTACCTGTAAATGTAAAGTAAAAACTTGGCAGTGGGAATGTGGGCGGAGTTGGGGTGGAGCTTGGTTAGCCCCCCCCCCCCCAACCAAAAAGGCCTTCCACTGCCCCTGACCCCTAAGCCTCCAGTGCTGTGCACCATTTCCAAATCGGCACCAGCCAGCCTCAGACACCCCTTGCTCCTGTCATGTGATGAAGACAAAAGGGAGCCTGAGGATGGCTGGCAAAATTTTGGAAATGAAGCACAATAACTGGGAATCTGGGGAGGGGGCGGGGGCTTAATTTTATGGACTAACAATGGTCGGGGCTTGGGGGAAGGGGTAAACACTGGACACTTTATAAAAATTTGGTAACTTCTGCTACTTCAGGGACTGGTTTGGGGGGGGAGGGGAGAGTAGGAAACATGGTTTCGTTAGATTCCCACTGATTTCAACACTCAGGCCGAGGGGCAAGACTGGGATCCCTCTAACAAACATCACAGGAGCATCACAACACACATTAGGAGCCTCTAAATGGGCGATACCCGTGGAGCTGAATGGAGTTCCCACCCAAGAGCTAATGGACTCCGGTAGTATAAAAACGATGGTGTGCAGCAATTTGCTGAAATGGATCCATTTTGAAGCTGGAAAAGTAGTGACATTGGCAGGTGTTCACGGGGACCATCAACGATATCCCACCAGCCAAGAACACCTGAAGACCCACGGCCAGTCAAGGGATAATGGAGATCAGAGTACTGCCCTGGTTACTCTGCCCTGTGATTATTGGGCAGGATTGTCCCATAACCACGGGGCCCTCTGGATCAGCATACAACGCTCTTTTCAAGGGAGGACCTGGTCCTCGTTCATAAGAACCCTAAACCTCACAAGCCCCGGCAGCAATGCCATCAGGACAAATCACCCTGGGGAAGAGCAAGGTCCTTCCACAGGCCTGGAGAGACGAGGTAATCACCAGGGTACTGCTCCTGCAAAGGGAGACCAAACCGCTCACAAGGTGACGGATGAAAAGGATGCCAGAGAAGATCTGAGGTTCGGAAGAAGCCGATAAAACCGTAATAGCTCAGAAGAAAGTTGGGCAAAGATGTCCATTGGCTTACAGCAGCCAGAAGCTAATGCCACATGAGAGACAGTACCCCGCAGCTGATGCTCTGTCAAGAGAGGTCTCAGGGATCCCACCTGGTCCTCTGTAGTTTTTTTTTTCCTTAGGGCTCAGCAGCCACACCCTTTCCTCAGCTGTTACAAGCCAACACAACAAACAGGCTGATGCAAGAATTGTGTGCAGAAAATGGGTGCACAGTGTTGAGTACCCGTTTCCCTAATGCACGCCGAGACATCACTCCTGGACATGCGATCCAATATTTAAACGAGAAAGTCGCGCTAAAAAGGAGGCGCTAGGGAGCAATGTACATCCCTAGCACCTCCTCAGCATCAGGCGCACAGGAGAGGTGGCTGTCAAGTGGGATGGGAAAATGGACGATCAATCTTCGAGCGTCCATTTTCTCCCACTACCAGCATAGACACTCACAAGATACACGGCCTGGATCATGTATCTTGTATATGTATTGGGCATCCAGTCATTTTTTTTCCCCAAAATATTTTTTATTAACTAAACACTGCTTTATTTGGTTCCTCCTATTTAGTATCTCGACGATACTATTAGGAGGAATCATAGAAAGCAGGGTTTTTCTTTTTTTCAATGCACCACTGACCGTGGCATAACTTTACGCCACGTGGCAAGGGTGCATTGGGTACAAGGAAAATTTATTGGATCGCGGGTATTGGCTAATAACCTCATCTACATGAATTTACATATGATGAGCGCTATTAGCTACATGGTGATATGGACACATGTTTTGAACGTGCTAACCCCCATGTTGGATTGGGGGTTATGGACATGCATCCAAACGTGCATCCAATCGCGTGTTGCCATGTGCAGCAGCTAGCACACTGTTCCTCTCCACAGTCCTCCCTAGAGGACTGGTTTTTCCCTTGTGCCTGGCTTAGGGGAATCCACGTAGGAAAACCTATGTGGCACAAGAGTGGTCAATGTCATGGGTACAGCCAGAGAAATGCACACATACATTCTGGCTGTGCTTTAAGTGCTCTTTATTTACAGTGATATCAGACTGCAAACAGTTGGCAGCAAACAATAAAGCAGGCACCTTTTACTCAGGTAGTCTCTGGCTTAAACACATACAGGTTTACCCACCTCACATATAAGTGGTCTGGGACTCTGTCAGCTACCTGGGTCCTGTCTAATCAGTCTAGGCCCTAGATTTTTATGCTCAGGAGTTGGTCTCCTCCTCCTTCCAGGATACCTTGGGGAGCCCATGCTTAAAGGAGGACCAGGCGGGATACCTGAGCCCGGTCCCTTTAAGGTAGACGGCCTATGTGCTCCCTCACAGGTTCCCCCGCTCTCTCGTGGCACATACACACACCCTTATACAGGCTCCCTCTTCTTTCGTCTCTCGCACACACACCCTCATTACAGGCTCCCTCTCTCTTTCTCTCTCTTACACACACACATCCCCTCGTACAACTCCATTTCTTCTCACTCATGCACTCACACACCTTCACACAGGTATCCTACCTCTCTTGCTCACATACCCACACAGGCTCCCTTTATCTCTCACACATAACACACATCCTTTCACCACAGGCTCCCTTTCTCTCACACACCCCTAACATAGGCTCCCTCTTTCACACAACAAGCACCCTCACTCCCTCCATAAACATAATCCCTTTTTCACAGACACCAGCTCCCAATCTCTCACACTTATATACACTCCTTCACATCTCCTCACATAGGTTCCTTCTCTGTGGCATACACACCCATGTACTCTCACACATATACCCCTCTCCCTACTCACAAAGCTCACAGTTCTTATACACACACATTACACCTCTATACACAGGACTCACTCTCACTGGGGCCTGCACCATTTTCGCTGCAACACGGCCTTTGGGGCCTGCTCCATCTTCGCTGTGAGCGGGATGGGCTCTGCTCGTGGCACGCTGAGGCCTGTCCAAATTCTGCGCAAAAAATGGAAATTCTGCACAGGAGGGGAATTCTGTGTAAATTCTACGTTCCACAATAGTGCAGAATTCCCCCAGGAATAATGTACTGTACATGAGCACATCCTGTGTGCCAAGACAGCTGTCCAGAATCATGAACCTCAACACCTGCTCCATGTTCCTGTTCACTTGTGAAAGACTAGTCAAGTCATTTATTTTTTCCTTCTTTCATGGAGCTCATGTATTATCTGAGGACCTTCTTTAAAAATGGAATGGGCAGATCTGATACAGAGAGTTTTGCTACATGCAATTCTTTTATACCACACAGATAACAGAATCTAAACTGAAGGATTTTTTTTCTTGGGTCACAAGTCTGTAATTTAGCTTTTATTTTTCAGGGAGTTGCAGGGGCTTGGCACCAATTCACACTTTGCTAAGTGCTCCATAAAACATCTATTTAGTTCATCATTGGTTTTTTTTTCCTTTCAAATGCATGTAAGCACTTTTGCTCAGCCACCACCTATTTTTTTTTATCAAATGTTTGCATTTTGCAGACCTTCCCTCATATGGTATTTGCCAAAAGTCTTCATTTTACTTCATCTCACATTTAACAATTTGAATAAAAGCATTCTGCCTGTGACATGAAGATCACACGTTGTATGTGATATGATTTTTATTGAACTAAGTTAATGCCTTTTGGCTAGCTATCAAGTGTTAGGCTCCCTTATTAGGTCCCATTCTCTGCAATGATCTGATAAAGGGACAAAGCTCTGGAAACTAGTCACAAATGCATTGTTAGCCCAATAAAAATGTATAGTGAACTAGAATTCTAGGCATAACTTAGAAGAATAAGTATGGAGGAAAATCATTCTTTATCTATTGGGGTTGGCTTGCTGGAATGTTTACTACCTGGTGATTTACTACCCTTACTCAAAAATCCCTTGCATGGTTATTGCAACCCCAACATTGCTCTCTGCTTCAACAGCAAAGGGAAATGTGGAAAAGAGGATTTGCATTCAGATAACAACCAAAAAGGACCTGAACTACACAATCTGGGTAAATAAACGTGGGGGTAGCTTGCTTATTACGGCGGGTTACTACCCTAGACCAATTAAGCCTGATACATCACTTTGAATACATATACAGTGCTGCTCTCTGCTTCTACGGCAGGGGGAAAAAAGTAGAAAACAGGATTTACATTCAGGCAACAACCAACAAGGACTGAACTTCATAATCTGGGTAAACAATCGCGGGGGTAGCTGCTTATTACAGCGGTTATACCCTAAACCAATTAAGCCTGATCACTTTGAAAGCATATACAGCATTGCTATCTGCTTTCAATGGTAGGGGAAGTAAGGGGAAGGAAGGAAACAGGATTTGCATTCAGACTCATCCAACAAGGCATTGATCTGTGCAATCTGGGTGAACAAGCATCGGGGGTAGCTTGCTTGATGCGGCGGTTACAACCCTTAAACATAAGCCTTATGTTCACCTTTGATGCAAACTCCAACATTACTCTCTGCATCAATGACAGGAGATGGCAGGAAATTTGAATCAGTTAGAGCCCTGAAGTTGATGGTTGGTGAAACAGATAAGCATGGGAAAATAAGAGTCGAAGCTTGCTGGGCAGACTGGATGGGCCGATTGATCTTTTTCTGCCATCATTTCTATGTTTCTATGTATCTGAATGTAAAGGGGTCCATAATTTACTCTTACTAGTATGGTTAACCCTTGTTAATAAAGAGTCAGTGGTCTAAACAATCCCTGCCTTTGAGCGTTATGTCAGAATAGAGTAGGAGTGTTCACGATAGGTTTGGACATTCCCTAGTGGGATGTACCATAGGTTTAATAAAAATTCCTGTGCCCACGTGAGTGCTGGGAGTCTTGGAGTGCCTTTCCCACAGAAGAGTGCTGGCTGGAATGCCTCTCTTATCAGAGAAGTGCCTGTGTGTGTGGTCTTTTCCCTTCACAGGGAAAGGACCAGGAGTTGTGTCCTCATTCAACGCAGAGAGAAGCCTGGAGAAGAGTCCTGTCCTGGGAGAGTACCTGGGGCCCATGGTCGACGTGCCCAGGTTTCCAGGAGAGGGAAGAAAATTCAGGATCTTGGAGAGAGACAAACAGGAGTCTCAAGAAAGAGAGGATTAGGTCAGTATTCCTTATTTATCTATCCAGGGAGAGTGCTGCAGAAGTATGGAGGAAGAGGATTGTCTTTGTGGGCGTTAGGAGAGAAAACTGCCCCTCAGAGGAAGGTACTGAAGAGTTGCTGACTGAAGAAAGGAATCAGCCAGAAACTCATCTGCTGTGAGACTGGAAGAGAACAGAGAGAAAAATGGAAGGAAACAGCATCCAGATCAGGTACCAGAAAGAAGTAAAGAGGATAGTTCCTGCCCCGGGAAACTTATCTGCCATGCATTGTGCTACTGTGAGTGGCTGAGTAGTTCTTTGTGCTTTTGGACTTTATTTCCTGAACAGAGTGGAGCACTAAGCTTCAATATGCTGCTCTGGATATTTTTTCCTGCCATCAGCAACCAATAAAGACTTATGTTGGACAACAATTTTATTAAGGGATATTGGGGTAGATTTTAAAAGATTGCGCACGCGTCCATGTGCTCGCGCTACCTGGCACACACACACTGACATGCGATTTTATAACATGCGCACTGGCACGCGCATGTTATAAAATGCTGGCTCGGCATGCGCAAGGGGGGGAGGATTTTCGCTGTTACACGCAGTGACGCATCGGGGCCTTCCCCAGTTCCCTCCCAGTCCGCTCCTAGTCTGACCTCCCTTCCCCTATCCCCGCCCTCCCCCTATCCCTATTCTAACCCCCCCCCCAAATGCTTTGACTTACCTTTTGCGCCGGCTTCGAGCTGGCGCAAGTTGCGTGCGCCGGCACCCTGCCGGCACGCGATTCCCTGGCACAGCAAATGGCCGCTGTGCTGGGCACCTCTAGCCCGCCCCGTGGACCACCCCTTTCACCAACTCCAGGACTTATACGCACCTCAGGGGTTTACGCACGTGGCCGGGCCTTTAAAATTGGCCCAGCACGCGTAAGGCCCGGGTTTACGTGCGTAAGTCTTTAAAATCTACCCCATTCTGTTTCATTGTTTTATATTATTTCCTAGTTTACTAATGTTTTGATTATTTTATTTTTGCATTGTATTTTTAGCTGTGTTTGATGCATTTTTTATTATTTTATTGACACTGTTTTGATTGTTTTAGAAAATTGGTTTATTAAATAAAATTACCATTGCCATTGTGTGCAGTGTGGTATTTCCATGACTTTGAATTGACTGGCATGAATATAAGAACATAAGAATTTGCCATACTGGGTCAGAATGAGGGTCCATCATGCTCAGCATCCTGTTTCCAACAGTGGCCAATCCAGGTTGCAACTACCTGGCAAGCACACAAACAGTAAATAAATTCCATGCTACTTAATTAATTTTTTTAAATTTTATTTATATTATTTATTGTCTGCTTATATTAATAAATTTATCATCTGAGTGGAGTACAAGATTAACATAAAAACATATGGTACATAACTAACAGGGGCATTTATCATTTTGTGATAACAGTAACTGGATTTGGCACCGGAAATAATTACACCTATTTTCAGTGCGTTGTGCTTGCGATAGTCTTGCGATACAGCAAAAATGACTACAAATGTTTACTGATGTCAATATTTCTATGAATACCTTAGAATGTTTCTGTTACAACATCTCCCAAACTCCACCCCACCTTCCAAAACCAACCCCAGATACAAAGTGCCCTTCTAGAGTGGTATGTATATACAGAGAGTGTCAGCCTGACTCTCTCTCTCTCTCTAAATTATCACACCTTGTGAAAATTGTCTATGTGATGAGGGAGCAGGCACTATTTTCATTATATTTATAGCATTTTGATAAATCTAGGGGTAAATTACATACTTTACAAAAGAATACTTCACCACATAAAACCATATATTAAATATTAAAATATTAAAATATAGAAAGGAAAATATAAAAATGCTGCTATCTATTTATTGCACCTGACAAAATCAATCCCTAAAAAGGCATGCCTTAGGCATTTTCTAAACAATTTTATATCTGGCAATTGCTTTAACTCTATGGATAACTCATTGCATAATTGTATTCCCACAATGGATAAGGCTTGCTTTCTAGTCTCCTGTAACTGAGCCCTACCACTGATGGTATTTCTAATAAAAAAAGATCTGAAGACCGTAAATTCCTGGACAGACAAACAAATTCTTTAAATACGGTGGACTAACGGGTTGTAATATTGTAAATACTAAGACCAAAACCTTAAATTTCAATCAACTGACAATGTAAACATTTTAACTGGGGAGTAATATGTTCAAAATGGCAGTTTTTACTACCAAACGTGTCGCAGGATTTTGCAATAACTGGAGCACTTGCAAATGATTTTTTTTGCGAGCCAATATATAACAAATTACAATAATCTACTGAGGTCAGAATAAAGGCTTGCACTATAATTCTAAAATCCGGTGGATCTAAAATCTGTTGCAAATGACGAAGCATTTTTACTTTAAAGTAACCCTTCGACAGAACTGATTTCAATTGAGAAATACATTTCAATGAACTATCAAAGACCAGGTGGGGGGGGGGGGGAGTTGAGGAGGAGGGAAGGGGGAGAAGGGAAATAATTTACACACATATTAGACACCAATAGACTGTTAAGAAATAGTTGTTTATTAGCATACAGTTAAGACAAAGTGGCTCAATTGTTAATGACCATAATGTTTATAATATCAAATGTAATGTTATGATAAATATGTTTACAAAAGAAGAATCTAACTACTATGAGGTTTGTTGGAGAGTATTATTTACTACTTTTATTGACTATTGTGCAACTGGAATTTGTTTAAGTTTCATAATAAAAACCGATTTAAAAAAACAAAAAGCAAACCCCTAAGTTTCTGACTTGCTCCACAAATAAAATTCTTTCCCCATTTATTACTACATTGCTCAGAGTAGCCAATCTTGGTTTTCTTGACACCCATAATACTGGTGATAAGTAGAGCCATTTGCCAAGTTAACTTGATTAATAGCAGTTTAAGGCCTTCTCCTCCAGGAACTTGTCCAAAACTTTTTTAAATCTAGCTATGATAACTGCCTTAACCATATCCTCTGGTTTTGAATTCCAGAGCTTAACTGTGCGTTATGAAAAATAACTTTCTCCAATTTATTTTAAATGCTAATTTCAGAGACTGCCTCCTAGACCAAGTATTATTTGAAAGCGTATATAACCGATCCACATTTATCTGTTCTAGTCCTCTTATGATTTTATAAACCTCTTTATATCCCACCTCAGCCATCTCTTCTCCAAGCTGAACAGCCCTAACCTCTTTAGTCTTTCCTTATAGGGCAGCAGTTCCATACCCTTTATCATTTTGGTTGCCCTTCTCTGTACCTTTTCCATTGCAACTAAATCTTTTTTGAGATGTGGCGATCAGAATTGCACACAGTACTCAACGTGCGGTCTCACCATGGAGTGATACAAAGGTATTATAACGTTCTCCATTTTATTCGCCATTCCTTTCTTAATAATACCTAAAATTATGTTTGTCTTTTTGACCGCTGCAACATACTGAGCTGAGGATTTCAATGTACTGTCCACTAAGATGTCTAAATCTTTTTTCTCAATGTGGTACCTAATATTGTGTAACTACAGTGGGGGTTACTTTTTCTTATGTGCATAACCTTACACTTGTCCACATTAAATTTCATCTGCCATTTAGATGCCCAGTCATCTAGTCTTGCAAGGTCCTCCTGCAATTTATCACAATCTGCCTGTGATTTAACAACGCTGAATAATTTTGTATCATTTGCAAATTAGATCACCTCATTTGTCATCCCCTTTTCCAGATCATTTATAAATATATTTTAAAACACTGGGCCCAGAACAAATCCCCAAGGCACACTACTGTTTACCTTTCTCCACTGAGAAAAATCACCATTTAGTCTTCTCTGTTTCCTATCTTTTAACCAGTTTAAATCCACAAAAAGACATTGCCTCTTATCACATTACTTTTTAATTTTCTTAGGAGTCTTTCTCGGGGGACTTTGTAAAAAGACTTCTGAAATTTCAAATACACTAAATCTACTGGCTCACCTTTATTCACGTTTATTAACCTCTTCAAAATATGCAGATTTGTGAGGCAAGACTTTCCTTGTGTAACTCCATGCTGGATGTGTCCCATTAAATCGTTTATTTCTATCTTTTCTGTGATTTTGTTCTTTAGAATAGTTTCGATTTTTCCCAGCACTAAAGTCAGGCTCCCTAGTCTATAGTCTTCCGGATCATCCCTGGAGCCCTTTTTAAATATTGGAATTACATTGGACACCCTCCAATCTTCAGATACAATGGATGATTTTAATGATAGGTTACAAATTACTACTAATAGATCTGAAATTTCATTTTTTAGTTATTTCAGATGCCTGGGATGTATACCATCTGGTCCAGGAGATATGCTATTCTTCAGTTTGTCAATCTGCTTTACTATATTTTCCAGGTTCACTGAGATTTGGTTCAGTTCATCTGAATCTTCACTCTTGAAAACCATTTTCGGAACAGGTATCTCACCAACATCCTCATTAGTAAACACCGAAGCAAAGAATTCAGCTAGTCTTTCTATGATGGCCTTATCTCCCTAAGTGCCCCTTTAACCCCTCTATCATCTAATAGTCCAACCAACTCCCTCATAGTCTTCCTGCTTCTGATATATTTTTTAAAGTTTTATTCTGAGCCTGATACTGAAAACATGTTCAGCACTCAATAGCTAGCTAAGTAGGTCTTATTTAGCTATCTAGTGATCTGCTAATATCAGAGGCTGCTAGTTTGCCAGATAAGTCACATACTGGTTCCTTTATCGTATTGCATTAATGACTCCTAACATCAAATGTGATAGAGAACGTACAGCAATGTGGCTTTTAACACTGGAAATAACTACAACTTTTTTCTGTGTGTTGTACCCACATTACTGACTGAACAAGTTTTTATTACACATGCTGAGAGAGAGAGAGAGAGAGATCACTATGTAAGTTTACTATTTATACCACTGTAAGAGGGGGCACTTTTAGCTCCACAGTCAGAAGTATGAACAGTAGAGTTGACATCACTGAAGATTTTCTGTCATTTGGAGCGATGAAAGGTAAAAGAGGAGTGGGTTAATCAGCATGCAAAGTAAGAGCAGGGAAATTAGCCTAACCACACCTCCTTTTTCATCATGGGTGCTATTTCCACTATATTTATAGCATTTTGATGAATCTAGGCCCTAGCCAGTTATCTATTAGCCCACTTGATAGTGGGTGGGCAGTGGGCGGAACTGGGCGGCACTACTTAGTCAGATAACTTATCCGGCTAAGTAGCAATATTTAGCCTTGGTGAGATAAGTTATGTGGGCAAGTTATACCTGCCAATGAGCAGGTTTAACTTAGCCGGTTAAATAGTGGCTTGGACACAGATATTCAGCGGCATACCTATGCCGCTGAATATCCCCTGTAACTTAGCCAGATAAGGTACATGAACGGCCAGCTTTCAATTTTGAGCCCTCTGAGTTTTTGCTCTCGGCCACTTTTGTTTCAAATGCTCTCTTAGCTTGTCTTATCAATGTTTTACATTTAACTTGTCAATGTACTGGAGTGGAGGAGTAATCTAGTGCTTAGAACAGGGGGCTATGAACCAGGAAAACCAGGGAAACTACTGCTTCTTGTGATCTTATGACCTTGGGTTCCGGTAACTTAGGGCCTGTTTATCAAGGTATTTATTTCCCATACACACAGAATGGGAGAAAAGCCTTAGGGCCAGATTTTAAATCTTATGTGCGGGCGTAGATTTGTTCGTGCAACCCAGCGCAAACAAATCTACGCCCGATTTTATAACATGCGCGCACTGCTGCACACATGTTATAAAATCCAGGATCGGCGCGCGCAAGGGGGTGCACCTTGCGCGCGCCAAGCCCGAGGGGAGCCCTGATGGATTTCCCCATTCCCTCCAAGGCCGCTCCGAAATCGGAGCGGCCTTGGAGGGAACTTTTTTTCAGGCCCCCCCCACCTTCCCCTCCCTTCCCCTATCTAACCCACCCCCGGCCCTACCTAAATCCCCCCCACTTACCTTATTCGATGGAGTTACGCCTGCCTCTGGCGCCGGCCATCCATTGCTCCTACCATGTGACAGGGGCCGACCAATGGCACCGGTAGCCCCTGTGACATAGTAAGGTCAAAGGCTATTGGCGCCATTTTGAATACCGGCAGCCGACGGCGTGAGTGCAGTAGATGGCTCCCGGACCCCCACTGGACCACCAGGGAGTTTTGGCAAGTCTTGGGGGGGGGGGGGGTCAGGAGAGTGGGGGGGTTGTAGTTAATTAAATTTTAGCCGGGAAATGAATAAGAATGGAATGCATGAATGGATTGGGGCCCCCCCTTGCCAAAGGCAACGTATCTGCCCCCCCCCCACGAATACGAATACCAAATGTAACGTATGCGGTCCCTCTGCACATCCCTAAAAAACGTATCCAAATCTTTTTTAAAGCCAGCTATACTATTAACCTTTAAACATGGTCCGGCAACAAATTCCATAGCTTAATTATGCATTGACTGAAAAAATACATTCTTACATTTGTTTTAAATTTGCTACCAGTTAGTTTCATGGAGTGTCCCCTAGTCTTAGTGCTATTTAGAAGAGTAAACCGCCATTCCCTATTAACAAAACAAATATGACTAGGACTAGGGGATATTTAGGGATTTTCATTTTTATTTTATTTTTTCCTAGGAATTTCAATGTTATAACAAAAAAAAAAAAAAAAAAACAGTGGAAAAAATGACTTTGAAATTCCTAAGAAAAATTAAATAAAACCTGAAAATGAAGATCCCTAGGGTTTAATCCACGAAACTACTGACAGGAGGTTTAGAACAAACTTAATAGTATTTTTTCTATCAATGAATAATTAAGCTGTGGAATTTGTTTCCAGAAGATGTGGTCAAGGTTAATAATATAGCTGGGTTTAAAAAAAGGTTCAGACAGGTTTTTGGAGGATAGGTCTATTAAAAATTACTATTATTCAGGCTAACTTGGAAACTGTTATTCCTTATTTCTATGAGTAAGCAACATGAAATGGACTTACCCACTAGTACCTGCCAGGTACTTGCTAGTGATCCAGCTTGGCCACTGCAGGAGATAGGATTCTGGGCTCCATGGAACCAGTGGTCTGACCCAGCACAACATACCATGTGCTCTTATGCTCCGAACCTGTTCTACTCCACTCGTGATTTTCTAAACTTCTATTATATCCCTTCTCAATCATCTCTTCTCCAGGTGGAAGAGCTCTCACCTCTGTAGCCTTTCTTAATAAGGGAGCCATTCCATTCCCTTTACAAAGTCCTCTCGAAATGGCTTTGTTGGGTTTTTTTCTTTTCTATGCTTGGGGGCCTGCTTTTAGGGTCGGATTTAAGATTACGGTGCCCATAGGCAAAGGACTTAGAGCTAGGGGGGGTAAGTCCCAGTTTTCGGGTACCTTCAAAATTTGTCGCCCTGGGTATGTGCCTATGTTGCCTATCCCTAAATCCGGTCCTCTTCAGCTTTCTCTTTTTTTTATCTTTAGGTCTCCTTCTGAATTCAAACATTTTTTATCCTGTCCCTCCCTTCTCTCTTTGGTCTTTCTTCTGAACTGGTTTCTTTTCACTGCAGGTCCCAGAGTGTAACGTCTGCTTGTGCTTGTTATAGATTGTATTTTATCTGTATTTGCCAGTTCCCTTTCCTTCTGTATTTCAGTTCTTAAAAAAAAAAAAATCTGTAATTTTTGTCTCCTCCTGGCATGAGCTTGTGTTTCATATTTCCTTCAATACAATTCATTTCCCGATTTTGCTATTACTTGCTGTCATCCTTGAGACCCAGTCATGTTACAGCTGTTTTATTACATTTATTTTGCTTTTATTGTGGTTTTCCAAAGCAGAGATCAGCCCAAAGAAATTGGCCTTGAGTAATGAGAGCGCGAGAAAAATTTGTCTTTCTTCAGTGACAGCAACCAAGAGAAGCACAAATCAGTCTTAGCTAGGGCCTACTGCTGAAGCCAGAGATTGAGGAAGATGGAGGCTTCAGAGCAGGTTGGGAATGAGATGGCACCAGAACAGGGCAGCAATACAGACATAAAAAGGAATCTAAGAACAACCACATTAAAGACCGATCAGAGAGTCAAACAAAGTCTGAGCAGACAACCATCACTCACGTTTGCCTTTCTTAAAACACTTCTGTCACCTTATCAGCCTGACTGCATCTCATGAAACAGAATGAAGGAAGATGTCTGCATCATTCCAGCAGCCAGCACTACTCGACAGGGCATCTGTTTATCACTATAATTACGTAAAAGTACTTCTGTTTTGTGTCAGGAGCCCTAGGGCTGTGCGTGGCAAAAGCTTTTGTTTTACGTCATTTTTTTAAATTTGTAGGTTCTTTCTTTTCTTTTTTTTTTTTGTTTCGGTCTTCAGTTTGAGCACCAACAAAAAATGGCTATTTTGTTTGAAAATGACATAAAACATAAGATATACCATTGGTGTTTTCATGTTGCTTTTGAACCTCAGCACATCCCTAATAAGTCCTAGCACATGTGAAGAACCAAAGGCTTTATTTTCACCAGTATTACTTGTGCAACTGGCAACATTGCTCATGTTACTCAGTCAGTTTAGCAGGTACCGCTAAGTGTGTGATAACTCCGAAACGCAAATAGGATAAAGTAAGTATAGGATGCCAATCGCCCATGCCTGGAGAAAAGGACGTTCTGGAGGGGTACTCCCATAAACAGAGAGGCTTAGTGCATTCAATATCTACAGCTTTGAAATATTCCAAGAAAATAAGCAAAAAATAGATTTTTCTATCTAAGCATTTTTTATCTTTGCTCATAACAAGTAAAACAAACAACCAGATAGAACACATGCATTAATAAAATATGATATGATTAAAATTAGTCTCAAAAGAGAAAAAAATAATTTAAAAAAGGGATAAAAGTAAAAAAATGTATTAATAGGTGGATAAGACAACAAACTAGATGGCTCAGAGTTCGATAAACTGAAATGCCCCTCTTTCTTCTGCCCAACTTGTACCTATCTCCCCCACCCCTCACACAAATGTGCAATATTAAAATTATGGTGCTCTACAGCTCAAACAGTAGGACTGCTCAATAGAGAACAAAATATTCTTGGCAAATACCAAGTCTCAAAGTATGAACAGATGAAGAATTTATTTTCAAATTTAGGGAGTGTATTGTACTATATGCAAAAGTCTTGACCGGAGGCTTTTTTTCTAGTTTTGTGAGGAGAGGGAGCAGAGAGTGTGTTAGACTTATCCAGTTCATAATGTGCCTCTCCTGTGAGTTTAAAGTCATGAATTGTTGAAAACTGATGATTACTTTGATATGTGAGGCAGATATGAATCCCTTTCCCCATACCCCTACAGCTTGTTTCATAGATTGCTTTCTATAGTCAGTTCTGAGTTAAGTCACCTATCCTAGGAGGAGTGGAATGGAGACTGAAGCTTCAGAGAAGTAAAACACAGGCAAATGTTGGAGATGTGATCATTATTCCTTGATTATAGTTCTATTGGCAAGACAAGCTTGCATAAGCTGCATAATCTGATTTCACTCAAACTTTTATGTGCACAAAAAATATGGGTGAAGTTGAGATTTACACACACACATTTGATTTTCGAAAGGTGAATTTTAAAAGAGCTGCACACATAAAAATGAGCACACGCATGCACAAATAGCGCATATTCACACAAATGTTATTTTGTGAACCTCAAACATACATGCACAAGTACGAATAAATTTGTTTATATAAAAAAGGGGCAAGCTAGGGGCGAGACAGAGGCATTCTAGGACAAGGCCAACGTTTACACGTATTAATTGCTATTATATAACCTGCAAAAGTGGCACATGTATGGCTGCTACCTGCGCATATTTTCACCTAGTAATTATCTGGTGTAAGGCAGAACAGAATTCGTTATAGCCAAACACTGACTGGCTGAAGGGTCTGGATAAAATGTGGGGAGTGCAGACTGAAGAACTGGGGGGGGGGGGCAGGGGGGGGCTTGATGACCTAGAGACAGACTGGGCAAACTGGTAGACTAACTGATAAAATTAGTAATTTTCTTCAGGCGCGCATGTTATAAAATGTGATCCTTTAAACACAAAGCTGACAACCACTAAGGAATATATGCAAGTTACCCGGTAGTTATCAGTCTATCTTACTTATCCAGCTAAGTTCTTTTATTTTACTTATCTGGCTATCTTACTTAGGGGGTCATTTATCAAAATGTGATAAGGTGTTTTTGCATGCGAAAAGCCCTGTTAATGCATGTGATTGCACCATATCGTATGGTGCAATGCAAATTCAGTGACCATGCGGTAAGGTTTCATCGTCATTTGCAATGTCTCCTGTAAGTCCTATTTCAGGTGAATTGACAGGGAGAGAGAGAGAGAGAGAGAGAGAGAGAGAGAGAGAGAGAGAGAGAGAGAGAGAGAGAGAGAGAGAGAGACTGGCCATAATGTCATGGCCCATAGGTAGGTATTTGTATCTCTATGGTAGGCCCACCTAGTAACTCGAGGTGGGGATTAGGTAAGAGTGTAGGGGGTTAGGGGCCACTTTGACATTCTATGTGACACCTACGAACAGAACAGTGGTCTCTTGTGAAGATTTGATGGCCTTCGAAGTGAGGAAACTCACTCCAAGATGAGATTTGGACAATGTTCTCTCAACCTAGCTTGATGGACTCTCTACCTGGGTAACATCAAGCTAGGTTGAGAGAACATTGCCCAAATCTCATCTTGGAGTGAGTTACCATAGAGATACAAATACCTACCTATGGGCCATGACATTATGGGGTCTCTCCCTCTCTCTCTCCCTCTCCCTCTCTCCCTCTCAACAATGGTCCCCTGGTGGTTGAATGAAGGAAATAGAACAGGTCTGGCACTTATCGCAGAATCTGAAAATGGTATCGCAATTTACGCTAACTTAGCTCTTCGCACAGGTAATTAGCGCAAATTGTGATAAATGCTATATTAGCATAAAACACACCCCTTTTGCTATCGCATGCGGTACTTACCGCATTTTGATAAATCCACCCCTTAGACGGATAAGTCTAAAACAGTGCTATATAGATGAATAAGTTGCCACATCACTACTTAGCTGTACTTTTGTCACCACTTAGCCGGATTTGTCAGAACACATGCGGCTATGTTTACAAATCATGCAGCGTTTTTTCGTTTTTTTTATACGTGAACATGTTGTCGGGTAGATTTAAGTGTATTTTATATAGTGTGCACACATTTGTATGCACAACATAAAATACTTGTGCATGCATGCCCGTATCCATAGAGCTGCATATATGGGCTCACGCGCACATGTTTTAAAGTTATCCTCACTGTACGTAAATTAACCAGCACAAGTTATGCCCTGCAAAGAGCAGCTGTAACTTTGTGCAGGTTAATTTGTGTGCTTTCATAATGATAATATTCAAAGCAATCTTATGTGCTAAGTTCACTTTGAAAATTGATATAACTTACATGTGTAGCTGCCATACAATTTACCCATGACATTTCAAAATGCACATAAAAGGGTTTTATTTGACTTTGAGATTGACAAGGCTTCCAGTTTGCATCTTTTAAGTACAATATGGTTATTTTTATTTGACCAACTCAACCAACAACTTTCAAATTGAGTAAGAGAATTGTCTAATAAATGTATGTAAGTGCAGAATGAATTTGGAGGAGATACTAGTTTCTTCTGTAAACTTTAGTGGGGTGTTTTAAGTCCCAAGGGCACCCAATCTGGGGCTGCTCCAGCTTAACCATTCACTCCCACACGGACTCTTAATCTCTGGGAGGAAGCCCTCGCTTATGGCCCAGATGATGAAAGAAAGTCGCCAGTGTGTGTGTGTGTGCTTCTCATGAGGTGAGAGGATGTAACCATGAATAGACAGGACCAGGTCTGCGTGTTACTGATTAATAAAGTTAAACTAAAGTCCATCTTTCCAAGATGGACGGTAGTTACAGGGTTTTCTTCAGTGTCGGTAGGTGCCATTATTACAGACCTTTGGGTAGAGCCCATGGTGATTTTAAACGCGCTTACTCTCTCAGCAGCTGTGATGTGGGAATCCTAATGGAGGGGTCCCCTTTGCTTTGTAAAAATCCTACCTTTAGACATTTTCTTTCCCATGGACACCCAGCCTGTCCTGATTCCCTGAGTGGAAATCCGGGTGGGATCTCCTTCTTTTGTACTTTCTTCCTTTTGGTTATGCTGTTCTTTATTCCTCAGCTGTTACTTCAGGTAATTTCTCCTGTGGAAAAATCTGGGGACCAGGCTATGAATCCTTCGCTGAAATCCCACTGGGGAAGGAGGATCCAAAAATCTCCCCACAACTCTGTAGTTACAAAAAAATACTTTAAATCTTAATCTGGACATCTTCTCTGCCCTCACTGTCTCTCGCAGCAGGATCCATCACTGGTGCTCGCCTACCTAGTGAGTAGAGTGGGCTCACAGATCTTTGGTCCCCTGAGGAGAACCCCTTCACCCCAAAGGGGTATCAGGTGTAAACGTCTTTCTCACTGTAAATTATAAGAAGGGCCCTCTGGCAGAGAGTGCACGGTGAGGTATCTCCTCTAAAAGAAAACTCCTCTGGAAAGGCTGGGAGGCCCGACCAGAGTGTGGAAAACATACATCTTGTCTCTGCAGCTGCTCTCTCTAACTAAACCCAACAAGTGTTAAAATGGCTGGGCTACATAGCACTTGGTCATCCAATCAGAATCTCCAGGTGGAAGGGACTGAAGGGTATGGATGCTTCCCTTTCTACGTGTGTTGTAAGGACAGAGAGAGTGGCATTTAGTAGCCAGACCTGGTTTTCTGTTGGAAATAATTTTTGGCAAATCTTTTCACCTGTGTGTGCTTTTTGTAAGACAACAGCAAGTGTCTGGGTAGAGCATGAGCAACTCATATTTTAAAACGGCCCAATTCTGCACGCATACATGGGTGTGCAAGCAATAGAGCACACAGGGAAAAGGGGGCATTCCAGGCTAGGGTCAACATTTTGCCTGTAAATCCGTATTTTATATCTGGTGGCCGCAGCACATGGAGGGCTGTTAGCCACACATATTTACTTCTGCTCTTGGGGGCTGATGCAATAAAGTCGGTTTTCGTGGTGTCGGTTTTTGTGGCTGTCCGCCAGTAAGATAAACAGACACCGATAAACTCGACGTCAGTTTTCGTGATGGGTTTGACTTTCAAATTGTTTTTTTTTTAGTTTTATTTCTTTGATTTTTCGACGCACACATCTATTAACGCCTGCTCCTGGCAGGTGTTAATAGATGACAGTTAAATGTGCATCCAAGATGCACATTTCTTTTTTTTGTATCGGGAGTGAATGCCTAACAGCCTCATTCACATGCATTTGCATGTGAAGAGCGCTATTACATTCACTCCACGTTGGACGCGCATTGAATAGGCGCTAATCCCCTTATTGCATTAGGGGATTGATTAATGCCTATTCTACCCACGTCCGACTGCAGGTTATACAGTGCGCTCTGTTCAGCGCGCCATCTTGCATCCACCCCTTGATGAGGTGCAAGCCTGAAGAAAACTTGTTTTAGGCCAAAACAGCTGGGTGAGGTGGGAATGCGAGCTGAAGACCCAGACGGGTCTGGATGACGTAGAGCAGGGGTGAGCAAACTGGGGGGGGGGGGGGGCTTGAACAATCCTGAAGGGAGGCCCACTAGTAGCCCAATCAAGGAAGAAAAAATGGCTACACTGTGAAGTCTTGATGTCGTGGAGGCACTGCAAGCTCGGGAAGGAGGAAGCTACCAGAACGTAATGACATTATAAGCCTGACATGGCTTAAACATGCCTCTTTTGGTGGGCCAGGGACAGGAGCTGCTTGTGTCGCAGCAGGCTCGGGGGCAAGCTGCTTATTCTGTGGCAGAACTGGAGCTGGGAAGAGCCGCTGCCCAGGAAGACCTGCCATCCTGATGCCTCTTCCCGGGAGGAGTTCCTGCTGCTGCTGCTGCTACTTGCCTGATCCCTACCCAGAGGGAGAGATCACAACTGTTGCACACCAGGAAAAAAAAAAGAAGTGGTGATACAGGAGAGGGGATTGGGCAAGGAAGCTAGAGAGAATGAGGAAATGAAAGTGGAGGGGAGAGAGGGAGGAGGTGTGGGAGGGAAGAATAAAGGCAAAAGAGTGTAAAATAAGTTAACATGAGAAAATAAAAAAAAAATGAGCAAACTAATACAAAACTCACATAAATTGGAAAAATTAGTGATAACAGTAAAAAAGCAAAGAAAAAACTTGGGCAAGGTGAGATGAAGTTTCTCAGCTCCTAATAAATTTTGGCTGTCAAATCATTTTTGGAAACATTTTCTGGTCCTTAGCATTGTAACATGTGGCATGGAGAATGTGTGTCTGGTGTGCTTTGGTCTGTGTGTGCAGTCTTTGTGTGTGATGGCGTCTGTCTGTGGTGTGTGTCATGTCTATGCATCTGTCCATTTCTTTGTGGTGTGTCTGTATTTTTCTATCTAGTTGTGGTGTGTATGCATCTGATTGTTGGGTTTCTATCTCTCTGTGGGGTATCTTGGTCTTTCTGTTTGGGTATGGGGTCTCCATATCTGTCTATGTTTAACTTGGTGTCTGTTTTGCTCTCTGTTGGTCTGAGTATGGGGTATCTGCCTCTTTGTGCCCATGTGTATATGTGAGCTTACTTCTTTAAGCAACCTGAAGAGATACAAAATGAGGGCTTTTAGCCACTGTTGGCAGTGTGGCTGCCTGGCGAATACCCTTCATGTATATATGTAAGTGTGTAGATATACAGTATATAATAATCCATTTTAGGGGCCCCAACCAATAACATGAATGGAAGGGGGTCTGCGGCTCAAAACGTTTGCTCATCCCTGAGGTAGGCTGGGCAAATAGGTGGACTCATTGGTCAAACCGGCTGTTTCCTTCACGCATACATGTTTTAAAATCTGCTTACCTGTGCACATTAAAGTTGATAAATTCCTAAGGAAGATACGCGATTTATTTTGCTCATGTAGCCACTTAAAATTAGAAACACATATGTGCACCTGGAGTATTTTAAAAAGTGTGTGCGCAACTGTGTGGACAACATAAAACGCCAGTGTAATTATACTCGTGTGCGTATATGCGTGTGTATGGGAGCCCGCGTGCTTGTTTTAAAGTTACTGTCAAATTGAGCCAGTTAGCTAGCTAAAGTTAGATGAATAATTTTAATTATGGATATTCAGCATGACATTTATCCCACAAAATATCCTGGATAACTTATCTGGCTAACATTAACTGGATAAGTTATCCATTTTAAGATTGTTTTCATATTGATCTCTATGTACTTTTTTCATTATCACCCAAAAAGTGTTATCTGATTGGATTGATGCTAAACGCTCATGGTGCACATCCGGATCTGGGAATTTTTGGACTGGCCAATCAAATGTAACAAGAATCCCAAACTGAAAAATATGTCAAGATCAATGAACCAAGGACTTGATTCTCTACTAGCATCCCAGATACAAGCAGACAATGACAGCTAGAACACTACCCATATTTTCCAACAATAAATTCAGTCAAGAAAGGTTGGGAACATATTTTCATTCTGATAACATATAGTCTTAGTTTAGCATGTCAATTAAATACAAACTTTGAGAAACATAGACATACTTTACCTTCTTCTCAAAGATGCAGATAGTAATTTGTCTTGCATTTCCCTGCACAGTGTTGCATTCGCAAAAGGGATGCCTTTTTCAGTTATATGTTCCCTGTTTATATATATAAAAAAAAAGCAAAACTAAGTATTTTGTGGAAAAGAAAGTATCATTTATCTTTTTTGTAATTTTACAAAATTAATATATTGTTACCAAGTTTATTAGTAAAAATAGCATTAACTACTTTTGATTCCCTTTTTGGGATGAAGTTTCTTTAAGAAAAGATGAGAATTCTTTTCCACTATTGACATTCATTTCTTAAGAATACTTTGTGTTCTTCTTGTACATTGTCCTGCACCTATTCATACATAAATACATTTATAAAATAATGATTTTCAAATTGCAGTAGAGACTGAATGCAAAATGTCTTTTTGACAACTGTTTTAAAATAATTTCATTTGTATTAAAACACGGCTTTGGAGGAAGTGACATTTTAAAGCTCTATCACTTAAACAACAGACACCGTAAAAGAAAATGTAAAGGGCTAAACTAAACCCTGTGCCCATTAATCTGTTTTGTATTGAAATGACAGCTTTTCTGCTTGCTCAAGTTTCCTTAATTGGATTCCCGTAAGAAAAGTATATCTCCACTAGATTGTTTCTTTCAAAGGCAGCATGCATTCAGAAAGATAAAATTAATGAATAAGCAGGGCAGTGGCCTAGAACGTCAGGAGTTGAGGCCTGCAGCCTGCCTGCCCAGAGTTATTAATCAGCTGATATGGTTGTCACCATGACAACCTGCTCTACCAGCAGAGCCTGAAGTAATAAATGAAGAAAAAGGTTTTAAAAATTGTTTTGTTTTTTTTAATAAACCTTTTTATACATTTATTTATTGCCCCTTGATATATTTCAAGATACTGATAATGCAGCACTGGGCAAGACAGGAAATTGCACTCTGCTCAGAGGCCTTAGGCATAACTATTTCTGCAGACTTTTCATCTGATTGGGGAAAAAAAATATATCCATTCCAGTGGGATTTATTATTATATGATAAAACTGACATGTAGACAGGAGAATGCAGGAGAGTGTCCTAAAATGTTGAGTCAATATGGCTAGCGATGTTACTCATTATTTATTTATTTATTTGATTTCTAGAATGCCTGCTTGGCAGAGCCACCTGACTCAGCGTATAGCAGTATAGTCGGTCGTTATCAGTTTGTATAGTGTTATTCTTGGTAACTGGTTCCAGCAGTGCCACTTTATGTGGCAAATAAATGAAAATAATAATCATACATTTTGGAAAACCTTAGGTGTTGCCTGGCTTTCTGGTATTTTGGTTTTCATAATAGCCTTAATGAGCCATAGGAGTGGATTTTTGAATGTGCATGCATGCATGTGCAGGTGGTTCCTGGCAAGCGCACATGGATTCGGCTATTTTATAACATGCACGCGTCAGGGCACGCATGTTATAAAATCTGGTTCCCGCACACACATGTGCACCGGATTTTAAAATCCCGCGTGCGCATGTGCGGGAGGTTTGGCACTCACGCACGCGGGGGTGGGGGAGGGAATTTCTAAACCAACACACGGCGACGCGAGTAGGCCTTCCCCAGTTCCCTATAACCCTACCTAACCTTCCTACCTTTTCCCCTCTCCTCCCCCCTACCTAGCTACTCACATTTTTTTCCATTACTTACTGTTCCTCCAGAAGAGATGTAAACTCCGCACATGGGCTTATCTGGCTAACTTTAAGCTAGGCGGGTATATCCACTGGCACATCCATGCTGCTGAATATCACAGTGAAGTTGGCTGGATAAGTTTATCTGACTAACTTTGCCAGCCATCCAGTTTTAATGTTTTATTCTCCTCAGACCTTTCACTGTTATAAAATACCCTCCATGGAGGTAATTTTGTGACAACCCTCCTAAGTTATGTCAGTTTTCAAAGTGAATGTAAGTGCAGCAGTTCGCTTTGAAAGTTATCCCTAAGGGCATGCACAAACTAACCCACACAAAGTTATACTTGCCCTTTATAAGATTTAACTTGTGCTGGTTAATTTATGCGCATAAGGCTAGATTTTAAAAAGCCCGTGCACGTAAAATTTGGGGTTTACGTGCATGCCAGGGCCCTGCACGTGCCACGCACATTTTCTAAAGGGCCCAGCCACCCATGTAACCCCTGATACGCACCAAAGTGCCAGGTCTGACGAAAGGGGCAGGCCGGGGGGGGGGGGGCAGGGTCTGGGCGGGGAGGGGGCGCACTGTCACAGGAAAGCATGTGCCGGCAGCCGGCTGGTGCACGTAACTTACTTCTGATCATCAGGGCATGTAAGTTACAAAACAAAAAAAAAAGGGTTAGTTAGGCTAGATTTAGGGGTCGGGTGGAGAGGGGAAAAGGGAGGAAGGTTAGGTAGGGGGGGAGGGAACTGGGAAGAAGCCCGATCGCGTCGCCGTACATAATTGAAAAAATACCCCCTCTCCCCCTACGCGCGGAGGAGGCCACCAGCCCGCCCATGCATGGGTGGACATTAAACTCCAGCGCACATGTGCGCACGGGAATTGTATTTTATAATATGTGCAAGCCGGGCCTTTTAAAATCGACCCCATACTTTCTAAAATGAAAAAGTGTGCATGTAAATCCCACTACGCCCCTCAGCAGGCCTCTTTTTTGTGTACACAAAAGTATGCGTGAAATTGGGTTATGTGTATGAATGTATGCACACAAACCCCAGGCAATTTTATAACAAGCCATCTGCACATATAGACCCAGGTTTTGTGTATGTAAATGACTGAAAATTGTCCCTGTAATGCCCTGAAAGTAACAGCCTGCACAAATTTTCAAATCAAATGCATGCTTAAGTTATACTAATTAAAAAAAAAAAAAAGTACACCCATAACTTTTCCTTGAAAATATGCTGCCAGAATTACCCCCACACAATTATGCCTGCTACTTTGTGCGCAGAAGTTTCTGGAGGAAATTTACATGTATAATTTTGAAAATGCAAAAGAATGCATGGAAATGTAGACTCCTCCTCAACTCTGCCTCCAAGGACGCTTCTGCTCACTATAGGCAAACTTATGCATATAAAGACTATTCATGCATAGGTTTACCTGCATATCAAGCAGGCAATTTTATAGCAAGCCATTTCTCCAAGCAAAGCACTTTTTTACCCAGGGATATGCCTTTGAAAATTATCCTTTTATTTGCTTAAATATTTATTAACATTTTATGGCACAAAGTCTGTATGAACAGATTTTCTTCCTCAGAAACAAAATTCCTAGCCCCAGTTCCAAATCTTTATTTCAGGTCTAAAAATATTTTATTGGCATGAGCAACATACAACAGAAAATGAATACTGGATCTTTTACAACCAGTGCACATTTGATAGCTCTGTACAAGTACCTTCTTCTATGTCAAGATAGAATAATCATGTCATACAGTTTTCTCGTTTCCTCCATCTTCCCAATAGTCACACACATCAGTCTACAAACTCAAACACAGTCAAACCCAACTAACTACCCATCCTTGAGACTCAAATTGCATGCACCATATATCATTATTTGTGAGTCCAGTAATTAGTGAAATTAAATTTCCCCTAAGAATTGTACACTCTGAGGAAACAGACTAAAAAACAAATTTCATGCTTCATGATATCCTACCCTGCTTGGACTCTACTAACTGGGCATAGAGACATTTCATTTGCATAAAATTAGTCATCTATGAGAACCATAATGTAAATTATGGTGGTTCCTGTTCAATCCAATTAAAATACATTGCTTTGCTATCAATAACGCTGATATGAATTTCTTTCAACCTTTTCATGGAAACAATAGATAAATTCCTCTAAATGGAGCATCTCATTTAGTTATTTTGGACTGAATTTTCAAAAGGATTTATGAATGTAAATGGGCTTTTGAAAATTGACCGGGGGGGGGGGGGGGGGGGGGGTGATGTGGGGGTACTTTTATGTTCACCAGAAAGAGGTATTTTGGGGGTGGAGTTGGGGGCAAGGAAACCATTTATGCACACACTTTCAATTTTCTAACGTACGCATATATAAATCTATGTAGACACATTTGCACCTGCTAAATGGCAGGTGCATGAATGTTACCAGGGTTCTGCATACACCCACTCATTTTCTAAGAGTTCAATGTAGACTCATGCTGTGAAAATTCAAGCTAAAGTCTGCATGAACATTCTATAAGCAGACCTTAGCCCGAGGTAGGCTGTTATAAAATTACCCTCCTATCTATCTATCTATTTATTTCTTATATTCCTCTTTTACAAAAAAATATTGCTCGGAGCAGACAACAACATCAAACAACATAATATAGCTAGAACTTTTTAATAAATAAAATGCAGCATGGTAACATATATCAAAGAAAATAAAATACAGCATACAATAATTATAATGATAGTTCCAAACATTCCCATTCACATAAAATTCCACAACATATCAAACAGAATTACACATAAAACCTGTGAAAAGCCATTTTTGTACAATAACATCCAGTTGGGTGATTGCAAGATCCCAATTTCTACCCAGGTTCATAACCTGGGTGTTGTATTTGACATGAACTTTTCTCTAAAACCACAAGTAAACACAGGGATGAGAGACGTGCTACAGATGTTATGGAGATGAAACCCGTTTCTGAGGATGAATGATTTTCAAACAGCATTGAAGGCTTTGGTATTCTCTAGCGTGGATCATTGCAATGCTGTATACATTGGTCTGCTGGATTTGAGTCTCTGAGCTCTGCAGGAGGCATAAATGGAGGCTTGTCACAGCAAGCATATTTTCCGGTACTCATGGCCAGTGCAAGCATTAGGCGGGGTAGGTAGTGGCCTAGGGCACTGGCAGTGGGTGGAGCGGTAGAGTAGCCGGTAAGGCAAGTGGCACGGATGAGGCATGAAGCCAGAAGGAGTTTTAGTTTTTGTTGAGGAGCTGGGGTTGTTTGTTGTAGAGAGAAAGAGAAAGATCAGGTGACATCACTACCTAGGACGGCTGGATATCCTTCCACTGGCATTTCCCATGCTTTATTGGTTACACTGTCTACCAACAGTATGGAGAGGAAAATAGTATATTCTTATACTAATCTTTAAAGCACCAAATTCAAAGAGACCATACAGTATCAGCACATTATTTAAAAAAAAAATCTAACAATCACGTGTTATGCTCACAAGCAAAGAATTTACTCAAAATACCTTAATTGAAAGTCCTGCATCTATGCAAGACAAGTGATAGCACATTTGCAGTAGCACAGCCGATGATATGGAATGCCTTAAAAGACACATCAAGAGCAGAAACTGATTTAAAAAATTTCAGGAAAAGTTTGCTTAAATATCTTTATTAATATCGACTCAAGAGCAAATAGTACTGCAAGTGGAAACACAGAAGACAAAGAAGAGGAAATTACAGTAAGTTCAGTATATAACATGAAAATACCAATAAACAGTGCAAGATAAACACTGCAACCAATCACATAACATACAGATCAATATAAACATTTACCACTTTTCTTCCTCCCCTACATACCGCCCCCCCCCCCAGCCATGTATCAAACATCATGTTCTTGTATGTCCAATCTCCTCTGAAAAACCTAACTCTTACCCCCCTCCACTGTCAAAACCTCCCACTAGATTCTACCCGATCCTTGGGTAGAAACTAGTGTGCTTATTAAAGATTCCCCTATAGGGTATTCAAAATTTAACTCCTAACTCTGATAGAAAGGCTTTGTATATATAAGTCCCAGATTTCCTGAAATCGGGTCCAGAAACGAAGGGACAAGCAAGCCGCCATTGACTCAATAAACATCATATTATGGACAGCATTACACCATTGCCAATAAGAGGGTGACATTACTTCCCTCCATGCCAATAAAATGGAGTGTTTCCCCTGAGCCAGTAACTTTCGTACTAGAAACCTCTCCCCTATTTTCCGAACATACTTGGCTAAGCCAACTTCAAACAATAAGGGCCGGATTTTAAAAGCCCTATGCGCACCAGGCCTATGTTATAAAGGCCCAGCGACACATGTAAAGCCCTGGGACGCATCTAAGTCCTGGGGTTTTACAAAAGGGGCGGTCCAGGGGCGGGGTGGGGCCAGAGGCCTCCGGCACAGTGGCCATTTGCTGCTGTGTCAGAGGATTGTGTGCTGGCAGGCTGCCGCAGGCGCAAAAGGTAAGACAGAGGTCGGGAGGGTTAGAGTAGGGCTGGGGGGGGGGAAGGTTAGAATAGGGGGAAGGGAATAGGGGAAATCCGTGGCCATCGGAGCGCGCAAGATGCACTAGTGTGCACCCCCTTGCGCGCACCGACCCCCGGGTAGCGCTCGCACATGGACGCCCATGCGTATGTTTGAAAATTTACCTCTAAGAGTTCTGGATGTAAGGAAATATCCCCCCTCCATCAGATTGTTAAAATAAAGCAAGATCCTAGTCCAAAAATGAGAGATTATGGGACAGCTCCAGAATGCATGGATAAAAGAACCCATGTCCAACGAACATTTAAGACACTTCACTATAGAAGCAACATGGGCCTTAAATGCCACTTGTTGCGAAATGAAAGCCCTATGCAAAACTTAAAATTGCATTTCCCTTAAATAGCTATTAGAAGTTAAGCTCTTTCCCTCCCGGAATATTTTAATAAATTATTACTCTGCAGTGAGAAACCACTCTCCTGTCTCCACCGTTCACAATGGAAGGAAACCCATTCTTCCTAATCTAACTTCTGAGGTTCTTTATGAAGCAACGAAAGAGAAACATTCCTACACTCAGAGTGAAAAAAAATATCTACATAAAAGGGGATCTCCTGTAAAACTAGTGGGGGCTGGCAAGGGCACAGAGATGCGTGTTGGTAACACATGAGGCGAGGAGGTGGCCTTGTCAGGCATCAGCGTAGAATTCAGCCGAGAACTTAGCTGATTAAAGGCATTAGTCAAAGTCTCTAGAGTCCTTTGTTGTTCGGACAATTGCTGGGTCAGGCCGGGAATGGCCTGAAGGGCTGAGAGCTGAGCTGGGTCCATGGAGATAGCAAACTTATGTTCATGGGTAGATGTGAACCCTTGGGTTGAGATGAGTGTTGTTCCCGCCCACAGGAAGGAGCCCTGTGAGCCTCATGTCAACAGGTGTGGTCTCAGCAAAGTAGGACAAGGCTAGTTAGAGACTTTAATATGAGGAAGGAAGCAGAACCCGCGAAGTGGGATTGTTAGCAAACACAGTACTTGAGCAAGAAGGTATATCAGCGAAATACCACAGCTGATGATCTGGTAGTGGCCCGCAGCACGGGGTACGCCGATAAGTTCCCTCCATAGGTGTGGATGATCTCAGGGTTGCAGATCCGGTAGTGGCCCATGGAGCGGGGCATGCCGAGGAGTCTGTACAGAAATGAGAAGACAGATATAGAACCCAGAACTGGAAATGGTAGCTGTAGCGCAAATACCCAGTAGCTCAGGATATGTAGAGTAGGCTTCACTGAAGCAGGAGCAGTAGTGGCCAGGAGTACGGGGTAACCCGCAGGAAGGCTTCAGAATAGACTTAACTCGTAGAAGTCTGTAAGAGGTACTCACAGGTGGAGATCCAAGGTAAAAGTCCAAATGTAGAACAGAAGAGTTTCCAGGGTAGAAAGGTCCTCCGAGGAGTAGATAGCCAAGAACGAGGAAGGGCCCCCGAGGAGCGGGTACCCAGAACGTCCAATTACCCAGAGGGAAATCCGGAGCAGGAACTCCAGTGTAGATCGGATTCAGCAATGAGTAAATTCCTTGCTAAACTCCTTGCTAACTCATCATTGCAGAGGGCTGGTCAGCTTCAGTACAGCATTGTGTTGATGTCATCCGGAGGGGACGCCCCCAAGGTTCCTGCCATGACGTGTATAAAGGGCGCCCTCGTGTGTGCGTGCGCGCGCCTAGGTGATTCCAGGTTCAAGATGGCGATCGGCAGCGCCCACGCTGTCCCGGGGACGCCAGGAGGTCAACGTTGACTGGTGGAGGTTGCCACTCTTCCCAGAAGATGGAGAAAGGAAAAAAGAGGTGAACATGAGAGATCACAGCTGTCTGCAACCGACGGGCGCAACAAACCTTTTAAACAGAAGTACCTACAAACGTATTCCTACACAATTAATTATGGCTCTTGCTAAGATTGCTTTGACAAAAAATTTTTTCATTTAACAAACAAATTGTTATGCAAATCAAAGGTGTAGCTATGGGGAAGGCCATAGCCCCCTCAATTGCTAATTTACATATGGCAAAGTTTGAAAATTTATTTTTAAGTAACCATGTATTCATTTGAAATATTTTACTTTGGAAAAGATACATAAATGATATCTTTGTTATTTGGAAAGGTAATTATGAAGAATTGAACACGTTCCATATATGGCTCATTAGTTTAGATGACAATCTCAAATTTAATATGGCTTCAGATATAAAAACTATTATTAGAATTCAATAGTTGCCACAGTAGATCTCTCGTAAAAAATCTTCCCTATTCTCAATTTTTAAGACTACAGATGAGTGTACTTTTAATAATAGATCAGGTGAGGTGAAGGCGTGTTTTTTAGATAGGAATTATCCAGAAATACATATAGACAGCGGTTTTACACATGCATTAAAGCAAAATAGAAAAGATCTGTTGACACTGAGAATAAAGCCTCATAATAATAAAATATTTTGCCCAATAACATTCACTCACATATCAAATGACATTACAAAAATTCTAAAAAAAACATTAGCATGTTATGGAAACTTTGCCTTTGTTTAAAGAGAAAGAAATAATAATTGCCCACAAACGAGATAAAAATGTAAAAGATCTACTTTTATCCTCTGTGGTAATTATACTGTTTGTAATGTTAACATCAAAACAAATAGCATAACCATCACTGCAATTAATAGAATTCTTTTGTTGAAAAGCTTTAGGAATTGTAAAAGTGAGGGAGTTATTTATACAGCCATTTGTCCATGCAAAAACATGTATATTGGGAAAACCATTAGATCTCTCAATAAACGGAATATTGAACATAAAAGTGCCCTTAATAGAAATGGTTCTTCAGACCATTATTTTCTCCAAAATTGACTATTGTAGCTTCCTCCTCCTAGGCTTCCCCGCCTCCATCATCAAACCCCTACAATTGCTACAGAATGCAACAGCCAGAATACTCAGCAATACACGCAAGAAAGATCACATTACTCCCATTCTAAGAGAACTACACTGGCTCCCTATCTCCTCAAGAATCCTCTACAAAAGCCTCTCCCTTATACACAAGACCCTATACAATGAAATCTTACAATGGCTACACGACTCCCTCCACTTCCATACATCCAACAGACCCACCAGATCCGCCTATCAAGGAACACTCCACATACTTTCCCCTAAACTCACACATCTCTCCACCACAAGGGATCGAGCATTCTCAATAGCAGGTCCTTCAATATGGAACACAATGCCTCCGACCTCCGCATAGAGGGGCGGATTTTCAGAGCCCTGCTCGCGTAAATCCGCCCAAAACCGGGCGGATTTACGCGAGCAGGGCCCTGCGCGCCGGGAAGCCTATTTTACATAGGCCTCCCGGCGCGCGCAGAGCCCCGGGACTCGCGTAAGTCCCGGGGTTCTCCGAGGGGGCGTGTCGGGGGGGCGGGCCCGGTCGTCGCGGCGTTTCGGGGGCGTGTCGGCAGCGTTTTGGGGGCGGGTACGGGGGCGTGGCTACGGCCCGGGGCGGTCCGGGGGCGTGGCCACGCCCTCCGTACCCGCCCCCAGGTCGCGGCCCGGCGCGCAGGAGGCCCGCTCGCGCGCGGGGATTTACTTCTCCCTCCGGGAGGCGTAAATCCCCGGAGAAAGGTAAGGGGGGGGTGTAGACAGGGCCGGGGGGGTGGGTTAGGTAGAGGAAGGGAGGGGAAGGTGAGGGGAGGGCGTTAGAGGATTCCCTCCAAGGCCGCTCCGATTTCGGAGCGGCCTTGGAGGGAACGGGGGTAGGCTGCGCGGCTCGGCGCGCGCCGGCTATACAAAATCGATAGCCTTGCGCGCGCCGATCCAGTTTTTAGCAGATACGCGCGGCTCCGCGCATATCTACTAAAATCCAGCGTACTTTTGTTTGCGCCTGGAGCGCAAACAAAAGTAGGCTATTCGCGCACCTTTTAAAATCCGCCCCAGAACCTTGCACACAGAAGTTTAAAAAAAAAATTAAAAACATGGCTTTTCAAACAGGCCTTCGACTAATACCTGTCCTTGCTCATGCCCCTCCCCATCTCTCCCTCCCCCCGCCCCTTCCCCCCTCTCTATTACGATCCCTTGCTAATACCCCCTTTAGTCCTTTCCTTTCTTAAATTGTCTATTTGCAAATAATATCCTGACTTCTCTCCAGCCTTACCTATCAACTTGTACATTGTTTTACTCATATATGCCAACATTATACTCTATTATTAATATGTATAGAGCAGGGGTCGGGAACCCATGGCTCGCGAGCCAGATATGGCTCTTTTGAGGGCTGCATCTGGCTCGCAGACAGTCGCCACACTTTCCCGCTGACCCAGCTGCTCCCCGGTCCTCCTCCGCTCGGGCTTAAAATGCTGTCAGCCCGGGCAGAACGAGGCAGGACAGCTGGAGTCAGCGGCACTGGCGTGCTCTCTTCGCCCCCCCCCCCCTCGCAGCCCGGAAGAGGAAGTGGAGAGTATCGGGTGCCTGCGCGGCAAGAAGAGGCCACGCTGGTGCGCTCGGCATCGGCCCGAAGAAAAGAAGACTGCAGCGCGGCTCGGAGGAAAATGAAGAGGTTCAGCCGCGGCCGATGGGACTCCGCCTCCGCGAGGGCTGAAAATGAAGAGGTTAGCGTTGGGAGGAGGCTGCTGCTGCCGCGAGTTCCCGGGGTGGGGGAGAGAGAGAGCAAGCTCTCTCCCCCACCCCGGGAACTCGCGGCAGCAGCAGCCTCCTCCCAACGCTAACCTCTTCATTTTCAGCCCTCGCGGAGGCGGAGTCCCATCGGCCGCGGCTGAACCTCTTCATTTTCCTCCGAGCCGCGCTGCAGTCTTCTTTTCTTCGGGCCGATGCCGAGCGCACCAGCGTGGCCTCTTCTTGCCGCGCAGGCACCCGATACTCTCCACTTCCTCTTCCGGGCCGCGGGGGGGGGGGGGGGGCGCGCGTGCGTGCGTGCGTGCGCGTGTGTGTGTGTGTGTGTTTGCATGTATGTGAATGATTGAGAGCCTGTACATGTGAAAGAGAGTATGTCTGTGATTAAGAGCCTGCCTGTGAGAGAGAGAGAGAGCATGAATGTAATTTTACCATTGGGAACCTGTATGTGTAAGTTTGTGATTGAAAACCTGTTTGTGTGAAAGAGTATGTGTGTATGATTGAGATCCTTTATGTGTGAGAGAAATCATGTGTATGTATGATTAAGAGCCTGTGTGTATAAGTAAGAGAGAGATCATGTGTGTCTGTGTGTGATTGAGAGCTGGTTTAGGTGATGGAGCATGTGAGTATGTGATTGAGAGCCTGTGTGTAAATGAGAGAAAGAGAGGACATGTTTGTAAGCATGTGAATGAGAGTCTGTGTGTGAGAGAAAAAGACAGCATGTATTTATGTGATTGAAAGCCTGTGTGTGTGTGTAAGCGTGAAAAGATAGACAGCATGTGTGTAAATGTGTAATTAAGAGCCTATATAAGTGAGAGAGAAAAAACATGTGTATATGTGAGTACTGAGAGCATGTGTGTATAGGTGTGTCATTGAGAGCCAGTGTGAGAGAGAGCGCTGGTATGTGACTGAGAGAGGAGAAAGTTCCAAGCAAACCACCCCTCCTCCTGCTAATTCAGAACAATCTCAGGAGACCTGGATATCAAACGTTCCCAGGTATGCAGAGCAAAAAAATTTTTGTATCATTATTTTTCATTACTGGGTCTTTGTGTCTGCTATTTTGAAATATTTTGTTGGTATCTGGAAATGTTTTATATGTGTTTTTAATTATTGGATATTCCACTCATCAGCTGTTTCGAAATATGTTCTTTTTGTTAGTACAGTTTTACTGCTGATGATTTTATATTTCTTGATTTGTTTTATAAGGATGGGTGATGTTTCTTTTTTCCTTTGTTACACTGCATACAGAGACTCTGGCTTGTTGCAGTTTCCAATTCATTTTTTTCTGCATGCTTCTTGTTATGCATTTTGGTCTCTTTATTCTATGTTAGGTGAGGGACAGCACGTGATTCAGGTGAGGTTTTCTGCTGGCGTGTAGTTTCTGTGTAGGACTCTATAGCAGCCTGACTTGGTCCGTTTTCCTAATAGGAGATGTATTGGTGTCTTAAGGCCTGGTGTAATATTTTCAGAGACTTATTATACTTTAAAAGTGTGATCTTACATAAAATGCACACATTTACTTATATTTAGTTTTAAACATATTGTATGGCTCTCATGGAATTACATTTTAAAATATGTGGCGTTTATGTCTCTCTCAGCCAAAAAGGTTCCTGACCCCTGGTATAGAGCATTATATATATATGTTAACCCTAAATGCTACTTTTTGTTCTATGTAATTGTTTAAATGTTATGCTACACTATATAATCATAATGTTCCTTGTAAACAGACACTATATAATCATAATAAGCATGGGAGTAGCTTGCTTGTTACGGCGGTTACTACCCCAAACCAAATTAGCCTGATACTTCACTTTCAATGCATATCCAAGCAGCTCTCTGCTTCAATGGCAGGGGGGAATGAAGAAATGAGGATTCATATTCAATCAACCAACAAGGACTAAATTGCACAGGCTGGAAAAACAAATAAGCATGGGAGTAGCTTGCTTGTTAAGACGGTTACTACTGTTAGCACCGCTGGTCGCGGCAAGCCGTGACCGGGGCCGGGCGTCATGGCCGCTGGCCGTGGCGGACGCGACCGGGGCCGCCGGCTGCGGAGGAAATAGTTACCCGAGGCACCGGGCGACGTCAAGGGCTCCTGCGGGGCAGGCAGTCCCTTCTGCTCTTCCTGCGGCCGCTGCCGCGTCTGGCTTAGCAGTATGGCTCATCGAGGGTTCAGCTCCGCCCCCATTGTTTCCTCTAGGGCCGCGCGCGCGGCTGAAGATTGTTCTTAAAGAAGCCATGACAGGAAACTGTCATCGCTCTCCCTGAGACTCCGCCTCCAACATCCTGTACTTAAGGCAAGGTCTTCGTGCAACAATTGCAGCCTGCGGCCTCGCCCTTCGATGGTAGAGACCTAGGGGGATTGCGTCCCTTTCAGGTTACACTGACTCTACCTCGGAACAGGGGTCCACTTTCAGGTTCATAACAGAATACCAAGGCCATGGACCCGGCGGAGGCCTCCACTCGACAAGCCATTCCAGGACTAGCTCAGAAGGTCATGGAACAACAACGTATAATGGAGTCCATGGCATCTTCGTTGGAACGACTTAACGCACATCTTGATTTGATGGCAGCTGCTCAGGCCGTTTCTCCACCAGTACCATTGGTGATGCCGAGCAATACCCAGCCTACTATTCCGCTACCTATCCCTCCACGTTACGCAGGTGATCCTCGCCTATGCCAGGGATTCCTCGACCAGTACAGCATGCACTTTCAGCTTCAAGCCTCGCTGTTCCCGGATGACCTTACTAAGACTACATATATTCTGTCTCTGTTAGAAGGTAAAGCCCTGGATTGGGCTTCTCCCTTTTGGTGACAATCGGATCCAGTCCTACAAGATCTTCAAAAATTTTTGGAATTGTTCCAAGCCGTCTTTAATGACCCAGGGAAACAGGTGGTCGCTGGCTCCAGACTTCTGCAACTTCGGCAAGGAAGCCAACCTCTGGCGGATTATACCATTGAGTTTAGAACCCTGGCATCCAAACTCCACTGGGAGGAGAATTGTCTATGATCCATATATTTAGAAGGTCTATCTGCCAGAATAAAGGACGAGTTGGCAGCCCGAGAACTACCACGATCTTTGGACTCTATTGTGGATTTGTTAACTCGGATCGATCACCGACTGCAAGAAAGGCCCGTGAGGGAGCTAACACGAGAAGGGTCACGACAGTTAACTCCTCTCGTCCAGTTGCTTCCACTCCACGAACAATGCCCACCACTGAAGGGACTGTTGAAGAACCTATGCAATTGGGACGCGGAACCCTCTCTCCAGAGGAACAGCAAAGACGCCGCCGAGTGGGTCTCTGTATGTATTGTGGAGGAGCGGGTCACCTCATAGCTCGTTGCCAAACATGTCCGGGAAACTCCCAAGCCTAGACTCCTGTGGGGGAATAACACTAGGCCTTACTTCTCCGGCTCCCCCACTCACTCTAAAGGTCTCCTTGGTTCTTGGAGATCTTCGATTCTCTATTCTGGCCTTAGTAGATTCAGGGACAGGAGGGAGCTTCATCCTCCAAGATATCGTGGAACAGCTTCACATTCCTCTTCGACTTTGCCCTAGGCCGTTGATCATATTTTCAATCCACGGAGATCCTCTGCCTGGGAGGATAACTCATCAGACTGTCCCTCTGGTTTGTCACATTGCTCCCAATCATTCTGAACAGATATCATTTTACGTCATCCAGAAAGCCATACATCCCGTGGTATTGGGCATCCCCTGGTTACAACGTCATAACCCTCAGTTTGACTGGACGTCATTAAAATTTCTTCAATGGGGTTCCGCATGTCAAAAAACCTGCCTGAAAAGAACCACTCCAGCGGACAGTTATATCTGTATTACTCTTCTTGAAGGTTTACCAGCTCAATATGGTCAAGTTGCGGACGTCTTTTCCAAAACAGCTGCTGATACCTTGCCTCCACATCGGGAGTTTGACTGTGCCATTAACCTGGTTCCGGGGGCATCTCCTCCCCGAGGTAGAGTCTACCCGTTATCCGCCTCGGAGACCCAAGCCATGACTAAATACATTCAAGAGAATCTACAGAAGGGGTTCATTCGACGATCTATGACCCCAGCCAGAGCCGGTTTCTTCTTTGTGGGGAAAAAGGATGGGACTCTGCGTCCATGTATCGATTTCCGTGGACTCCATGCCATCACCATAAAAGACCGCTACCCATTGCCCTTAATTGCTGAACTCTTTGATCGTTTACAAGGAGCCCGGGTATTTTCTAAATTAGATCTCAGAGGAGCATATAACCTTATCAGGATTCGTGAAGGTGACGAATGGAAAACGGCTTTTAATACTAGAGATGGCCATTATGAATATCTCGTTATGCCATTCGATTGACCAATGCCCATGCAGTTTTTCAACACCTCATTAATGAAATATTTCGAGATCTTCTTTATGTCTGTGTAGTGGTCTATTTGGACGACATTCTTATATTTTCTTCCAATTTGCAGTCACACCGGCAACATGTCATTCAAGTTTTACAACGCCCAAGAGAAAACAGACTGTATGCCAAGATTGAAAAATGCATTTTTGAAAAAGAATCATTACCCTTCCTGGGGTACATCATCTCTAAACAAGGTTTTCAAATGGACCCCACCAAGTTGAAATGCATCAAAGAATGGCCCCAGCCTAATAGATTACGCGCGCTTCAACGCTTTCTTGGATTTGCGAATTATTATCGAAGTTTTATTCAGAACTTTTCTAAATTAGCGGCACCTCTCACTGCCCTGACTCGTAAGGGAGCCAACATCAAGGCTTGGCCCATAGAGGCTGAAGAAGCTTTCCAGGCACTTAAGAACTCTTTCCTACAACAACCATGTTTTCGACATCCCGATCCCAGACGCCCATTCATTGTTGAAGTGGATGCATCAGCTGAGGGAGTTGGAGCCGTCCCGAGTCAAACCACTACATCAGGAACTTCTCATCCTTGCTCGTACTTCTCCAAAACATTTTCTCCGGCAGAATGCAATTATTCCATCGGGGATAAGGAGCTTCTTGCCATTAAGTTGGCATTGGAGGAGTGGCGGCAGTGATTGTAGGGAGCGCAACATTGCATAACCATCTTCACAGACCATAAGAATTTGACTTATCTTCAACAAGCTCAAAATCTGAACCCCCGTCAGGCTCGTTGGGCTCTCTTTCACGCGTTTTAATTTTGAACTACGCTACCGACCAGCCAATAAGAACATTAAGGCTGATGCCTTATCCCGATCATTCTCCACGGACGATACGGAGGAACCCATACAGCATATTATTGACCCGGCACACATTATTCTTTCTGCTACTTTCACGGTTCCACAGGGTAAAACAGTAGTGCCTAAGAGACTCCGTAATAAAGTATTGGCTTGGGGTCATGATTCCCAGTTAGCTGGTCATCCTGGATGAGTATGAACTCAAACACTCCTCCAACAATACTATTGGTGGCCCGAGATGCGCAAGGATATACGAGCTTATGTAGACTCATGCCCAATTTGCGTGCAACATAAGGTTCCCACAGGGAAAACTTGGGGCCTGCTACAACCACTACCCATTCCCACTAAACCATTGACACACATCTCCACAGACTTTATAGTAGAACTTCCACCATCTGAAGGCAACACTGTGATATGGGTAGTGGTAGATCGTTTTTCGAAAATGGCTCACTTCATTCCACTCCCCTCCCTTCCGTCTGCTCCACGGCTGGCTCAATTATTCATGCTTCACATTTTCCGCCTTCACAAACTGCCTCTACACATCACCTCTGACCGGGGTCCTCAGTTTACGGCTCGATACTGGCTCAACCTCTGCAAGAAATTCCGGATTTCTCTGGACTTTACCACAGTGTTCCATCCTCAGGCTAATGGTCAGGCGGAAAGTACAAATCGTACGCTGAAACAGTTTCTACGGCTTTACGTCAACTCACGACAAGATGATTGGGCGTCACTTCTTTCCTGGGCTGAATTTTCTCACAATTCGCATGCTGGTACCTCTACGGAAGCATCTCCTTTCCAGATTGTCTTTGGTCATCAGCCCAAGCCTCCCTTGCCTGTACCACTGCCTGTTCCGTCACCGGCAGCTCAGCTAACGGCTACACAACGGAAACAGCTTTGGGTCCATAGTCAACAAATGCTACGTAAAGCAGCTCACTCCGCTAAGTGATTTGCTGATCAACATCAACGAAGGGCACCCCAGTTCCATCCCGGGAAAAGGTGTGGCTCAGCACCCGGCACATCCGATTGAGAGTCCCTTCTATGAGATTGGCTCCTCGCTACATTGGACCATTCCCGGTACTGAGACAATTAGGTCCTGTGACCTACCAACTTCGATTACCTACTACATTGAGAATTCACAACTCATTCCATGTGTCTCTTCTGAAGCCATTGGTCCTCAAGTGGCCTACCCGGAAACTTCCCGAGGTAGTGCACCATAGAGCAGTGGACAAAACCATATATCAAGTACGTGACATTCTGGATGTCCGGAGACGAGGTACCACTTGGTAATACCTCCTAGCTTGGGAGGGATTTGGACCTGAGGAGAATTCCTGGGAGCTGGCGAAGAACATATTGGATAAATCCCTGCTCAAGGACTTTCACTCCAAACACTCTGGTAAACCCAAACCTTCTAGGGGGGAGGCCTAAAGGAGATGGTACTGTTAGCACAGCCGGTCATGGCAAGCCGCGATCGGGGCTGGGCGTCATGGCCGCCGGCCGTGGCGGACCACGACTGGGGCTGGGCCGGCGGCCGCAGAGGAAATAGTTACCCGAGGCACCGGGCGTCGTCAAGGGCTCGTGCGGGGCAGGCAGCCCCTTCTGCTCTTCCTGCGGCCGCTGCCGCGTCTGGCTTAGCAGTATGGCTCATCGAGGGTTCGGCTCCACCCCCACTGTTTCCTCTAGGGCCGCGCGCGCGGCTGAAGATTGTTCTTAAAGGAGCCATGACAGGAAACTGTCATGGCTCTCCCTGAGACTCCGCCTCCAACATCCTGTACTTAAGGCAAGGTCTGGTTCTCAGACCTTGCCTTGGTATTGAGGTTCCTGCCTGAGTTTGTTCCTGTGCTCTCTGTTCTTGGTTCTTCGTCCCCCTCTGCTTCCCTGCTCCGTGGATTGATTCTTGGCTTCTGACTTCTGAACCGGCGTACGCGTTTCTCCTGGCTTGACCCTGGTACGACTTTGGACCCTTCTCCTGGCTTCGGACCCTTCTCCTGGCTTGATCCTGGTACGGCTTTGGACCCTTCTCCTGTTTTGATTTTGGACTGGACTTCGACCCCTCTTGTGTACCAAACCCTCGGACCGACTTTGGACTATTCTACGACTCCGTCCTCAGACTAATACAACCTGCTGGAGGCACCAGCCGTCTGGAACCCATAACCTGCAGGAGGCGCCTGCATCCAGACCATTCTTCAGTCTTCAAAGGAGTCTTCTTAAGTCCCAGCGGCCGGATCTCTACGGGCTCCTCCTGGGGGGATCTCGAGCTTCCAGAGTGAAGTCTTAGTACAACAATTGCAGCCTGCGGCCTCGCCCTTCGACTGTAGAGACCTAGGGGGATTGCGTCCCTTTCAGGTTACACTGACTCTACCTCGGAACAGGAGTCCACTTTCAGGTTCATAACTACCCTGAACCGATCAAGCCTGTTACTTCACTTTGAATACATATACAGTGCAGCTCACTGTTTCAATGGCAGGGGGGAAATGAAGAAAAACGGAATTTTATTCAGACAACAACCAACAAGGACTAAATGGCACAGGCTGGGCAAACAAATAAGCGGAGTAGCTTGCTTATTGCGGCGGTTACTACCCCTAAACAATTAGGCTTGATACTTCACATTGATGCAGCTCCAGCATTGCTCTCTACATCAATGGCAGGGATGGAAGGAAATTGGAACCAAAAAGTTACCAATAAGGGTCCTGACCTCAGCGATCAGATAAGTATGAGAAAAATAAGTATGAAAGCTTGTTGGGCAGACTGGATGGGCCATTTGATCTTCTTCTGCCGTCCTTTCTATGTTTCTATAATGTTCCTTGTAAACCGACATGATGTGCAAACGGTTATCGGTATATAAAAACCATTAAATAAAATAAATAAATAGAGGGAAAACCATTAGTTGAACATTCAATCACGGCCCATCATAAATTTGACGAATACAGATTCTGTGTAATACACAAACCAACACTTACTTGGACAGGTGGTAATTTAGATAATCTATTATTAAGATTAGAAAAGAAATATATTTATGAATTTAATACTACCATACCACATGGTTTAAATTAAGAGATTGATTATTCTGTTTTTTAATGATTTTTTAATTTCACAATACTTGGCCACATATATTCATATAAAACTTTTTTTGAGGTTTTCCGATATATTTAATTAATTGCTACAGGTATATGGTTTATTTATATTATTATTATAAATATTAATAGTACAGTGTCTAATGATTAATTCTTGGCAATGGTCCAATACGTTTGTACACTATCGGGCAAATTTTAAATCGGTCATGGGCATAAAAAACGGGGGTTACACGCATGGCCAGGCCTTGCGCGTGCCGTGCACAGCCCGATCACATGCGTAACCCCCATTACACGCAGAAGGGTTGGCCCCAGAGAAAGGCGTGGTCTGGGAGGGTGGGGAGGGCCAGACCAGGGGGCGGAAAGGGGCAAGGCTGGAGGAGGCTGGTACAGCAGTCATTTGCCGCTGTGCCTGGGAAGTGCATGCTGGCAACCTGCCGGCTAGCGCAAATTGCTACTGCTCCTGAAGCAATAAAGGGTAAAATAAAAAATTGGGGCTTAGCCAGGATAGGGATGGGGCATGGAGGAGAGGGGAAGAGGGACGAAGGTCAGTTAGGTGGGTTGGTTGGAGTGGACTGGGAGGGAACTGGAGAGGCCCGATCTCGTCGTCGCGCGTACTTTTATAAAATTAGGATCCCTTGCGTGCGCCGCCTGCACATTCGTACACAGGGCCGGATTTTAAAAAGGTTATGCAGGCTGGGCCTATTTTAAAAAGGCCCGGCCACGTGCGTAAAGCCCGGAGCGCCAGGTAGAGCACACACATGTACACCACGCACGCTCCTTTTAGAATCTACCCCCCAGGCTATAAAATCCTGCGTGCATGTGGACGTGGCAGATGGAGCGCGCACACGTTATAAAATCGGCGCAGAGGCAGACGCAAAAGGTAAGACAAAGATCGGGGGGGTTAGAGTAAGGGGTGTGAAGGTCAGGCTAGGGGGAAGGGAACAGGGGAAGGCAGCACGGCTCGGTGCACCCCCTTGCGTGCGCCGACCCCCGATTTTATAACATGCGCGCGCATGTTATAAAATCGAGCATACATTTGTGCGTGCCGGGTGGCGCGTGCACATGTACACCTGCGCGCACCTTTTAAAATCTACCCCTAAGTTTGCAGCACAAGATTTGAGTGTACAGCAATAGTAGATGATACCGCCATCAAATCGCACATTTTCCAGCTTTCACTCTTTGTGTGATACGACTTTCATAGGGTAATAGTTGTTATTTCCATACACATTTATTTGATAGATTATATGTGCACCCAAAATATGAAACTGTAATATTCGGGTAAGATACGATACAGATAGAAATACAGTGCTATTAACAAAACATTGGGGACTACATGAAATTTAAACACCAGTTGTTTAGTTATGTATTCGCTCAAGCCTTTGGTTATGTGTAAGACGCTTTCGCCACATTATACATTTTGAAGTTTAAGATGTCACATATATGGTGTTTGTTACTTTTTATTAATATTTGAATTGGTTTAAGCATTTTTATAGCCTCAGTTTGGAAACACCTGATACAATATAAAATTTATAATCATGTGTTCATTTATTTTTGGGAGTTAAAATGTTTTTATACTCACTAACAGGAATCACTTTACTTAGAACTAAACTAGTACAACATACATCAGACGTATAGGTATTTAATCAAAATTTTATTTCAATAACCATTTCCTATGGTAAATGTATTTTTATGCAATTCATTATGAAATATATGTTATCTCAATCGTCTAGCACCTGTTCAGTGTAAATAAGATTGTTGAATTCAGCACAAATCTGAAGTTGTGCACTGTTCGCCAGAGTGAACCTTTTTTGAATAGCACGGTATAAATAAGTACATTTTTGGTTGTGCTTGTCAAAGAACATAGGTAAAATATTATTTAATATTATTTTCTTTTGGTTTTTAAATTCTTATCAGTAAAGAAATAATTAATTAAGCACTTGAGGCTGTCCACTCTCCTTCTTTATATGTTTTTCTATGTTTTTGAAGTAATTGTCATTATATTCATATTGTTTGTGCTCTTCATTTTATTTGTGTAATATGATTCATGTATGTTATTGCATACTAGCATATCATTTTATATTGACTGAATTTAGATCTAATTATGTAATTTATTTTTATTTTTGTAGCCCCTGATGCAGTCCACCTTGCGTAGGCGAAATTCGGCTTGAGTCTGCCTTTTGTGTTCTATAATTACTACTAATAAAGAATCCCATATCACCGATCCACTTTTGTTTTCCTTGCTTTCTTGCTACATTGGATTGGCTTCCATGTTATTTCTTGGGACCACACTATTAACTGGTACACAATGAACCCTGGCTAACGTTAGCCAACCCCCCATCCCTGTCACCATCATCCATCTCCAAAACCCCTCTTCAAGACAATGCAAATGAAAACATAAATATGAGCAACTCTCAAAGAGAGAAAAAAACCTCTGAGATCTAAAGGACCTCGCTTGATAAACTGAACTAAAAGTAATATTGTCCTTGACAATTCCAAAATGAAAAAAGCCCTGTGTTCCCAGTACAGAACTTGTTATTCCCAGAAAGTTTTCAGCACACAATAAGTACTGCCTGAACAGTTCAAGGCTTAGCGTATCCAAACCAGATAACATCCGGGTTAAGAGAAGGAAAAAAACCTCCTCCTCTAGTTCTACAATATAATAGAACTGCAAAGTCCTTGCAATAAGTTCAGCTGAATAAAAATAAAAATAGGCAGTTTCTCAACTGGTGTAGGACTTATTGCTGGCTTTTTCCAAGCTTTCTACCAACTTTGCTGCTTCTGCCACTAATTTGAGCTGTACTCGAAGTTTAGCTGGGTACAGCAGAGCAAATCTTAGGCCCAGCTTATGGAAATGTGTGCATACCGGAGAATATTCTCGCCTGAGTGCAGAAAGCTTTGATGATTAATTCAGGAAATGTTTAATGTTGCACTTGGAGGTGGACCCTTGTCCTGGAGCAGTGTAGAATGGCTCCCTGGTAGGGACCAGGAAGCACCTGCCCCCAGGGGACAGAGCACAGGAGGAGACAGAGGCTAGGATGAGCTTCACTACTGGAAGCCCGCGGTCCCCCCGGGTGGAGCAGAGGGCAGAGTAACAGCACAACTTTCCTCTGACAGGCTACAACCCTGCCTTTCCCTTCCTCTAACTAAGAGCTGTAGGAGAGAACAGGAGCCACCTACAAAACTGGACTTTTAGCATTCGGTCAGTATTTCTGACTGACACTGCACAGAATGCCTGAAAACCCGGGCCGCTTGGACTTAGATGGGCCTCGCAGGGTCTCCCGGAGAGGTAGAAGAAAGGCATGCCCACGAGCAGCAAGGGAGTGCGGTCGGTTACTAGGCTGTAGGCCTGGAGAATCAGGGAAGGCCAGTACAGCGTAGGCGATGACAAGGCAAGGGGCAAAGTCAGAATCAAGAGATGTGGTCAATGGCAGCCGGGGTCAGGTTCTGAGAATCAGTCGAAGAGTTTCAGACAAAGCAGGGGTCAGATACTAGGAATCAGTCCGAGTAGTCAACGAAGCAGGGGTCAGGTTCCAGAGGTCAGACGAGGTCACGAAGGCAGGCAGGGGTCAAGATCCAAGCAGCAAGCAGAATGGTCAATGGAGCAGGCAGAGGTCAGTACCAGAGAGACAGGAGACAGGACAGACAGACGCTGGAACAGAAGGACTCTGGAACAGGAGGATGCTGGAACAAGGCTGGAACAGTAGGGCGCTGGAACAAGACTTGAACAAGGCTGGAACAACACTGGAACAAGACAGTGAATGCGGAGGCAAACTAGTACACAAACAGTGCCGACCCAATTGCCAAGGCAAGGAAGAGCAGGCAGGAACTTCCTTATGTAGTTCGTTCAATCAGGACGCGCCGCGGAGTTAGGACCCGCCCCTGGCCTACAAGAGGCCGGGCAGTCCGTGCGTGCGCGCGTAGGAGCGTGGCCGACGCCACTGAGGATGCCGAACTCCGGCGTGAGGCCTGGTGCACAGTGGAAGGCCCGGCAACTGCTGCTGCGGGACACCGAGGCCTGGAGGAGCTCACGGCTGCCACTGGGGAGGCCGACCTGTGACCTGCAGAGGAGTTAGCAAGGTGAGCAGGCCCGTGTGTGGGCCGAGCATGAACGGGGCACGCAACAATACCCCCCCCTTCTAGGCCTCCCTCTACGCGGCCGTGGCTTTTCAGGATGGGTCCTGTGGAATGTCCTGAGGAGTTCTTTATCAAGAATGTTATGGGATGGTTCCCATGAGTTCTCCTCAGCCCCATAACCCTCCCAGGATAAGAGGTTTTCCCATCTGCCTCGACACCGATGGACGTCGAGGACCTCTCTTCCCTGGAGTGACAAATCTGGTTCAGTAGAGATCCGTGGAGGTGAAGGATCTCTGCTAGAGGGCCAGAAGAGGACCAATGGCTTCAAAAGAGAGACATGGAATGTGTTGTGGATGCCCATGACACGAGGTAGTTGAAATTGATAAGACAATGATCCCACTCTCCGGACAACTGGAAACGGGCCGATGAACTTGGGAGCCAGGCGATGAGAAGGGAGTCTCAACATTATATGTCGGGTGCTTAACCACACCTTCTGACCAGGACGGAAGAGTGGAGCGGGACATCTGTGGGCATTAGAAGTGCGCTTGGAGCACTCGGCAGCCTGAGTAAGGCGTTCTTTGACTTGATTCCATACCTGGCGAATGGTGTGGGCCATGAATTGCGCAGCTGGAGAAGGAATGGTGAGAGGAACTGGAAGTGGCAACCGAGGTTGTCACCCGAATACCACGGAGAACGGTGATACATCGGTGGCAGCAGCGACGTGGGTATTATGCGACAACTCAGCCCTGGATAACAGATCGGACCAGTTGTCCTGCTGGTCATTCATGTAGGAACAAAGAAATGTTTTCAAGGTCCGATTGGTCCTTTCAGCTTGACTGTTGGCCTGTGGGTGATAGGCCGACGTGAAATTCAAGGTAATGTTGAACTTTTTTCATAGAGAACGCCAGTACCTGGCGGAAAACTGTGGTCCTCGGTCAAATATGGTTTCCTTTGGAAGTCCATGGAGAGAGAAGATATGTTTTAGAAACAACTTGACTAATTCTGGGGCCGATGGGAGGCCTGGCAGGGGAATAAAGTGACCCATTTTCGAAAAACGGTCGATGATTACCCAGATTACGATATTGTTCTGGGATGGAGGCAGGTCTGTGATGAAGTCCGTTGAGATGCTGGACCATGGCTCGGTAGGTGCAGGGAGCAGTTGGAGTAGGCCCCAAGGCCGTCCAGTAGGTGGCTTCTATTGGGCACAGATGGGACATGAATCTACATAGTTATGAGAGTCTTGCACCATGATGGGCCACCAGTAATATCTTCGCAACATCTCTAGGGTCCTGGTACAACCCGGGTGTCTTGCCAACTTGGAATCATGAGCCCATTTCAGAACTCGTTCAAGTAATCTACGTGGAACAACAGTTTTCCCAACTGGAACTGTAGTAGTCACGGTAAGGGATATGCAGGCAGGATCTATGTTGTGTCTGGAAACATCAGGAACATCCTCTCGTTCGAAGGATCTTGATAGTGCATCAGCATGGAGGTTCTTGGAAGCCGGGCGATAACGCAGTTTGAAATTGAAAGGTTCAAAGAAGAGTGCCCATCGGGCTTGTCTAGGGTTCAAGAGTTGAGCTTCTTTAAGGTGCTCAAGATTCTTATGGTTGGTGAAAATGGTAAATTTATGTTGCGCCCCTTCCAACCAGGGGCACCACTCTTGGAGCACCAGCTTGACAGCTAGAAGTTCTCGGTCACCAACGGTGTAGTGCTGCTCTGTAGGAGAGAACTTGTGTGAATAGAATGAACAAGGTATCAATTTACCCTTTGGAGAAAACTGACTTAAGACGGCCCCCTCTCCAATTGCAGAGGCATCAACTTCTACGATGAATGGGCGCTTTAGACAGGGAGCAGAACAGAATACTTCTTTTAGCATCTGAAAGGCGGCTTGTGCTTTGGGAGTCCACACACGAGTGTTAGCCCCTTTCTTGGTCAGGCGGTAAGCAGAGCAGCTAGAGTAGAATAGTTGGCAATGAAGCTCCTGTAATAGTTAGTAAAGTCAAGGAAACGTGGTAAGGCCCATAGGCCTACTGGCTGGGGCCAGTCCCGGATCCCCTGGACTTTATCTGGATCCATGGAGAACCTTCGATTGGATATGATGTACCCTAGGAAGGGTAAATGATTTCGCTCAAAAAGGCACTTTTCTAACTTGGCATAAAGATGATTTTCTCGGATGAGCAAGGCCCCGAGGAGCAGGTGCCATAGGCGTCCTGGTAATAGATAGGCAACCCCGAAGGGTAAATAGGAGCAAAGGAACGCCCCTGAGAAGCGCTTAGGCATCCTTGTTGGTAGCAGATACCCCGGAGAGTAAAGAGGAGCAAGGTAAAGCCCCCGAGGAGCGGGTGCCTTAGGCATCCTTGTTGGTAGCAGATAGCCCGGAGAGTAAAGAGGAGCGAGGCAAGGCCCCATGGACCAGGTACCTAAGTCATCCTGGAGAGAGGCAACTGGTAAAGAGGAGAGATCAGCATGGAGGATTCCTTGCTAACTTGTAGCTGGAATTGTGAATTGGGTTAAATGTCCTGAGCTTGTGACGTCATGCAGTGGGGACGCCCCCGAGGTTCCTGCCATGACGCATGTAAAGGACGGGGCTGTGCGTGTGTGCCCTAGGTGATCCCGGGAGAAAGATGGCGAACACAATTGCCCATGTCGGTCTGGGGATGCCGGAGGGGTCGGCGTAGAGAAGCAGAGGCAGCCATCTTCCCAAGGTGAGTGGAGTTAGGCAGAAAAAAGATAAGAAACAGAAGGCGCAGCCATCTGCAACAGACGGGCGCAACACCTGAAGATTTCATTCATCATGTTTTGAAATACAGCTGGGAGGTTGCAAAGGCCGAAGGGCATGACTAAATATTCAAAATGGCCTTCGTGAGTATTAAATTCTGTCTTCCATTCATCACCCTGGCATATTGGGACCAGGTTATATGCCCCTTTGAGGTCCAGCTTTGTGAATTTTTGGCCCCTTGGAGCCGATCAAAGAGTTCATAGATCAATGGCAATGGACAGTGGTCCTTCATGGTGATCTCATTTAAACCGCGGTAGTCTATACATGGGCGAAGGGATCCATCCTTCTTACCCACAAAAAAGAATCCAGCTCCGGCTGGAGATTTAGAAGGCCGAATGAAACCTTTCGCCAAGTTCTCTTGAATATAAGCCGACATAGCCTGGGTCTCAGACAGAGACCCTCCTCTGACCCTCCTCTGGGAGGTTCGGAGTTAGGTACTAAGTTGATGGCGCAGGGAGAAAAGAGGTAAGCATGAGAGGTCGCAGCTATCTGCGACCGACAGGCATAACAATAATGTGTTGGTGTCAATGCTACCCGTGCAGTTTTCTCAATTGTCAAGTGTTTGGACAACTGGGAAGAAGACTTCGTTGAATATGCCAGCGAACCTTTCTTAGACGCCATGGAAGATGGTTGTATTGAGCAGGACCGAGCTGATGGCAGATGCAGCAATGCAACTGAATACAATAACATTGAAGCAACCCTGATGCCGTGTATTCCTGCTGTATGCACTGAGGAATGTTTTGTGAATGCACTGTCCTCTGAAGGGGGAGAAGCACCCCATGCTGATGTGTGAGTCACTGATGCCTTCAGAGGTGCATGCATTGCAGGTACACTATACATCAAGGCAGACTTTAGCTTGATTGATGCATCGTGCATCAATGTGGATGGTGTGTCATACATAGACAGTGCCAGTGCATTGTGTCTTGTCGGTGCGTGATTCAGTGCACCATGTATCAAAGGCATCGGTATATCATGCATCAATGCATCCCAGTGTACCTTGTGCTTCTTCAGTGGTGAAGGCTTCAGAGTGATAGCGCGTCTTTTTCAACACAGACCTGTTCCTGCTGCTCGAGCATGAGGCTTCATGATACACTGACAAAGGAGTCCTAGAAGAACCTCAGCTCACCTCTTTACCAGAGAAGACAGACAAGGCTACAATGTGGATTGAGGAATGACTGCAGCCCTGAAAGGACTTATGCAGCTGCTCAATTCCTTGGGCCCTGGACTGTTGTGAGCAGGGAAACATCTATACACAGGTAATAGCAGTTTGCCTGGTCATGTTCTGTGCCAAGGCAGTTGTAACATCGCTCATGTCCTTCCATAAGGTACAAAACCATACCACATATGCAGCTCTTAAACCTACTCATGGTACCTTTCTTTATGCCCAACATGGCTGAGGATGGACTGAAGAAAAAAAACTTTTTTGTTTTCTTGGGGGTTTTTTGGAATAACACTGAAAAGTGCTGTTGTAGATCTGCCAAGACAGTGAGGCAACTAAAAGTGAAAAAAATTCAAATTGAAGGCTAAATTATAGAAAAATATAGATGCAGAGTCCACGTCCGTGCTATGCTCAGACAAAAAATGACTGAGACTAACGATACCACTTTCACCCACGCTCAGTAGAGCTTAAAGCTCTACTAGCTAGGAGAGTTGGGTCCATTCGCTGCCACCGAATGATATCACCCACATGTAATTGCTAATTCATCCTGCTTATGGATGGAAAAAGGATCCTACCACCAAAACTCACATTGCATAGGAGCCTTACAGAAAATTATTCAGAGCGCCATGGATCAATGTTGCTCAACAATCACCAGCAAGAGAAACAAGAAGATAGGAACAAGTCAGACTGGGGACTTACACAGATGTACTCAGGGGTGATGAGAACTGCCTGACATTTAAGGATAGTGAAAATAGAAGTAAGAGATGGCAGAATAAATTACTGTATCTTGTGTCTGAAAACTCTTCATCCAATGGGCCATAATGAAGATTTAAATTTCACCTCATTCTTTTATGATTATTGATTTGATTGTAATATGTAGAAAATTGATATTTGGATTAAAGCATGGTGGGGATTGACATTAAATCCCATGATCCTAAACTGTAAAATTGTTGTAACTAATGCATCTGTGAGGTACAGCAGGATTTAATGAATTTTTAAATTAGATTTCCCTTGTGAATGTTGTGTGAGCAAATGCAGTAATTAATTGGTTATTGGATTTCACATGAATGCGCTACCTGCACATGAACAGGACAGTTGTCATGAGATGCTGCCTGGGGCAGGCTCGCAACACCTGCCTAACATAACAGCCTGGCCACTTCTTTATTTTCCTTATAAAATTTGTTCTTTCACAGATAACAAAAGATTTCCATGCCCCTGAGATACCAAGATAATTCTAGACAGCAGGCATTTAAATGCAGGCTAGAGGAATGGCCCAGTGATTAGAGCAGTTGGCTGAGAACCAGGTAAACTAGGTTTCAAATTCCACTTCTCCCACTAATGTTCCTTGTGACTTTGGACAAGTCACTTCACCCTCCATTGCTTCAGGTACAAGTTTAGATCGTAAGTTCTAGGGATGTGAATCGTTTTTCAACGATTAAAATTATCGTCCGATAATGTTAATATCGTCTTAAATCGTTATAGAACACGATACAATAGAAATTCTAATGATTTATCGTTAAAAATCGTTAAATCGTGTTAGTGCGCACTAAATCGAGTTAGTGCGCACTAACTCCCCGTTAGTGCGCACTAACTCGATTTAGTGCGCACTAACTGAAAATGATACAAATAAACACTTTCCAGGTCACTGAAGGTCAGTTAGGAATGAATATGTGTTCCTATTGGCTGGCTGCCCTCTTATCTATTGATGTTACCAAGGTTACCACTGAGGTGATGGTTGGGGGGATGGGAAATGGAACTGGAAACTAACGAACACCAACAGAAAATGAAGCAAAGTGTTCACACTTCCCAGGTCAGTAAAGGTCACTTAGGAATGAATATGTATGTATGTATTCCTATTGGCTGGCTGTGCTCTTATCTATTGATGTTACCAAGGCTAACACTGAGGTAATGGTTGGGGGGATGTGAAATGGAAACAGTTGGAAGCTTGACAAAAAAAGTAATGTAATGATCAGCACTCACGTGACTAGAACTTGTTTGTTTATTATTTTTGTTAGCAGGCACCTGAAATGCTAGTGCATGTTGAATTTGCCAATCACTGTGCATTTTAGAAAGGTGGTCCTGGCTGGAACTGTACACAGTTCAAATATATGTAATTGATTGTTGGTAAGTGTATTTTTTAAGTAGCCACACTGGCACAAGTATGTTTACTTTTCCTCCTACTTAACTCACTAGCTCAGCTTTGTAAGAAGGGCTTCTCTGCTTGTGTGTTGTTTTTGTTTGGTGTGAGGAGAGCAGAAACATCAGATCTTTATTCAATCTACTACAGTCATCTCTTACAGTGCCCTATCCCTATTAATACCAGGAGTGTTGTGATCTTCCTGCACACAGTGCCCTAACCCTGATACCAGTCTGAGACAGCTCCCTCCCTGCATTACTAGTGAGAGGCTGGCTTCACAGACAGGGGGGAGCTGCCTGACCCTCACTCCTGACTTCCCCCATGTCCCAGCTAGTGAATGGTGTGTGGGTGAGGGGGGGGGGGTGGATGGTGAAGTCTGAGACAGCTCCCTCCCTGCATTACTAGTGAGAGGTTGGCTTCACAGACAGGGGGGAGCTGCCTGACCCTCACTCCTGACTTCCCCCATGTCCCAGCTAGTGAATGGTGTGTGGGTGAGGGGGGGGGGGGAGGATGGTGAAGTCTGAGACAGCTCCCTCCCTGCATTACTAGTGGGAGGCTGGCTTCACAGACAGGGGGGAGCTGCCTGACCCTCACTCCTGACTTCCCCCATGTCCCAGCTAGTGAATGGTGTGTGGGTGAGGGGGGGGGGGGAGGATGGTGAAGTCTGAGACAGCTCCCTCCCTGCATTACTAGTGAGAGGCTGGCTTCACAGACAGGGGGGAGCTGCCTGACCCTCACTCCTGACTTCCCCCATGTCCCAGCTAGTGAATGGTGTGTGGGTGAGGGGGGGGGGGGGGAGGATGGTGAAGTCTGAGACAGCTCCCTCCCTGCATTACTAGTGAGAGGCTGGCTTCACAGACAGGGGGGAGCTGCCTGACCCTCACTCCTGACTTCCCCCATGTCCCAGCTAGTGAATGGTGTGTGGGTGAGGGGGGGGGGAGGATGGTGAAGTCTGAGACAGCTCCCTCCCTGCATTACTAGTGAGAGGCTGGCTTCACAGACAGGGGGGAGCTGCCTGTCCCTCACTCCTGACTTCCCCCATGTCCCAGCTAGTGAGTGGTGTGTGGGTGAGGGGGGGGGGGTGGATGGTGAAGTCTGAGACAGCTCCCTCCCTGCATTACTAGTGAGAGGCTGGCTTCACAGACAGGGGGGAGCTGCCTGACCCTCACTCCTGACTTCTCCCATGTCCCAGCTAGTGAATGGTGTCTGGGTGAGGGGGGGGGGAGGATGGTGAAGTCTGAGACAGCTCCCTCCCTGCATTACTAGTGAGAGGCTCGCTTCACAGACAGGGGGGAGCTGCCTGACCCTCACTCCTGACTTCCCCCATGTCCCAGCTAGTGAATGGTGTGTGGGTGAGGGGGGGGGGAGGATGGTGAAGTCTGAGACAGCTCCCTCCCTGCATTACTAGTGAGAGGCTGGCTTCACAGACAGGGGGGAGCTGCCTGACCCTCACTCCTGACTTCCCCCATGTCCCAGCTAGTGAATGGTGTGTGGGTGAGGGGGGGGGGAGGATGGTGAAGTCTGAGACAGCTCCCTCCCTGCATTACTAGTGAGAGGCTGGCTTCGCAGACAGGGGGGAGCTGCCTGACCCTCACTCCTGACTTCCCCCATGTCCCAGCTAGTGAATGGTGTGTGGGTGAGGGGGGGGGGGGAGGATGGTGAAGTCTGAGACAGCTCCCTCCCTGCATTACTAGTGAGAGGCTGGCTTCACAGACAGGGGGGAGCTGCCTGACCCTCACTCCTGACTTCCCCCATGTCCCAGCTAGTGAATGGTGTGTGGGTGAGGGGGGGGGGGTGGTGGATGGTGAAGTCTGAGACAGCTCCCTCCCTGCATTACTAGTGAGAGGCTGGCTTCACAGACAGGGGGGAGCTGCCTGACCCTCACTCCTGACTTCCCCCATGTCCCAGCTAGTGAATGGTGTGTGGGTAAGGGGGGGGGGGAGGATGGTGAAGTCTGAGACAGCTCCCTCCCTGCATTACTAGTGAGAGGCTGGCTTCACAGACAGGGGGGAGCTGCCTGACCCTCACTCCTCCGGGGTATTGTGATCTTCCTGCACACAGTGCCCTATCCCTGATACCAGGGGTGTTGTGATCTTCCTGCATGCAGTGCCCTATCCCTATTAATACCAGGAGTGTTGTGATCTTCCTGCATGCAGTGCCCTATCCCTATTAATACCAGGAGTGTTGTGATCTTCCTGCATGCAGTGCCCTATCCCTGATATCGGGATGTGTGCAAGAAGATCACAACACCCCCGGTATCAGGAATAGGGCACTGTGTGCAGGAAGATCACAACACCCCCAGTATCAGGAATAGGGCACTGTGTGCAGGAAGATCACAACACCCCTGGTATTAGGGATAGGGCACTGTGTGCAGGAAGATCACAACACTCCTGGTATTAATAGGGATAGGGCACTGTGTGCAGGAAGATCACAATACCCCTGGTATCAGGGTTAGGGCACAAGTTCTAGTCACATTGACTGATCACATTACTTGTTTTGTCAAGCTACCAACTGTTTCCATTTCCCATCCCCCATATACTGTCAGTAGGAAACTTGGTAACATGAATAAATAAGAGGGCAGCCAATAGGAATACATATTCATTCCTAAACTGACCTTAACTGACCTGAAAAGTGTCAAATTGTATCATTTTCAGTTAGTGCGCACTAACTCCCAGTTAGTGCGCACTAACTCCCGTTAGTGCGCACTAACTAGAGTTAGTGCGCACTAATCGGAAAAAACGATTTTTAACGATTTTTTTAACTAAAAAATCGTGCCTAAGACGATTTTCTTGCCCTGCCACACGATTTCTATCGTTAAGACGATATGGAAAACGATTCACATCCCTAATGTACATTGCCACCAAACATGTATTTAGGTGCCTATATTCCCACAATTTCTCCAACATAAATTACTCACCAAGTGATACATATGATGTATTTTTGATGATGTTAAATGCCACATGTTTATTAACTCCTTCAAAAAAGTGAAACAGATTTGTAAGGCAAGACTTGCCCTGGGTAAAGCCATGCTGACTTTGTTCCATTATACCATGTCTTTCTATATGATCTGTGATTTTGATGTTTAGAACACTTCCCACTATTTTTCCTGGCACTGAAGTCAGGCTAACCGGTCTGTAGTTTCCCGGATCGCCCCTGGAGCCCTTTTTAAATATTGGGGTTACATTTGCTATACTCCAGTCTTCAGGTACAATGGATGATTTTAAAGATAAGTTACAAATTTTTACTAACAGGTCTGAAATTTCATTTTTCAGTTCCTTCAGAACTCTGGGGTGTATACCATCCGGTCCAGGTGATTTACTACTCTTCAGTTTGTCAATCAGCCCTACCACATCTTCTAGGTTCACCGTGATTTGATTCAGTCCATCTGAATCATTACCCATGAAAACCTTCTCCATTACGGGTACCTCCCCAACATCCTCTTCAGTAAACACCGAAGCAAAGAAATCATTTAATCTTTCCGCGATGGCCTTTAACCCCTCGATCATCTAATGGTCCAACTGACTCCCTCACAGGCTTCCTGCTTCAGATATATTTTAAAAAGTTTTTACTGTCAGTTTTTGCCTTTAGAGCCAACTTCTTTTCAAATTCTCTCTTAGCCTGTCTTATCAATGTCTTACATTTAACTTGCCAACGTTTATGCTTTATCCTATTTTCTTCTGCTGGATCCTTCTTCCAATTTTTGAATGAAGATTTTTTGGCTAAAATAGCTTCTTTCACCTCCCCTTTTAACCATGCCGGTAATTGTTTTGCCTTCTTTCCACCTTTCTTAATGTGTGGAATACATCTAGACTGTGCTTCTAGAATGGTATTTTTTTTTTAACAATGACCACGCCTCTTGAACATTTTTTACTTTTGTAGCTGCTCCTTTCAGTTTTTTTCTAACAATTTTTCTCATTTTATCAAAGTTTCCCTTTGAAAGTTTAGCACGAGAGCCTTGGATTTGCACACTGTTCCTCTTCCAGTCATTAAATCAAATTTGAACATATTATGATCACTATTGCCAAGTGGCCCCACCACCATTACCTCTCTCACCAAGTCCTGTGCTCCACTGAGAATTAGATCTAAAATTGCTCCCTCTCTCGTCTGTTCCTGAACCAATTGCTCCATAAAGCTATCATTTATTCCATCCAGGAACGTTATCTCTCTAGCGTGTCCCGATGATACATTTACCCAGTCAATATTGGGGTAATTGAAATCTCCCATTGTTACTGCACTACCAATTTGGTTAGCTTCCCTGATTTCTCTTAGCATTTCAAGGTCCTTCTCACCATCTTGACCAGGTGGACGATAGTATACCCCTATCACTATAGTCTTCCCCGACACACAAGGGATTTCTACCCATAAAGATTCAATTTTATATTTAGTCTCATGCAGGATGTTTATCCTGTTGGACTCTATGCCATCCCGGACATAAAGCGCCACACCTCCTCCCGGGTGCTCCTCTCTGTCATTGCGATATAATTTGTACCCCGGTATAGCATTGTCCCATTGGTTATCCTCTTTCCACCATGTCTCTAAGATGCCAATTAAGTCTATGTCATCATTCACTGCTATATATTCTAATTCTCCCATCTTACTTCTTAAACTTCTGGCATTATCATACAAACATTTCAAAGTTTGTTTTGTTGTTTGTATTTTCATTCTGCTTTTTAATTGATAGGGATAAGTTAGAATTTTTTTAGCTCAGGTGAGTTTTTAGTTACAGGCACTTGGACTATTTTTCTAATTATTGGAACCTCACTGTCGGGATGCCCTAATTCTAATGCATCATTAGTTTCCTTTGAAGATACCTCTCTCCGAACCATGCGCTGCTGAGCGACTGTCGGCTTTCCCCTTTGTTCTAGTTTAAAAGCTGCTCTATCTCCTTTTTAAAGGTTAGCGCCAGCAGTCTGGTTCCACCCTGGTTAAGGTGGAGCCCATCCCTTCGGAAGAGACTCCCCCTTCCCCAAAAGGTTCCCCAGTTCCTAACAAAACTGAATCCCTCTTCCTTGCACCATCGTCTCATCCACGCATTGAGACTCTGGAGCTCTGCCTGCCTCTGGTGACCTGCGCGTGGAATAGGGAGCATTTCAGAGAATGCTATCCTGGAGGTTCTGGATTTAAGCTTTCTACCTAAGAGCCTAAATTTGGCTTCCAGAACCTCCCTCCCACATTTTCCTATGTTGCTGGTGCCCACATGTACCACGACAGCCGGCTCCTCCCCAGCACTGTCTAAAATCCTATCTAGGTGACGCGTGAAGTCCGCCACCTTCGCATCAGGTAGGCATGTTACCAAGCGATACTCACGCCCAGCCACCCAGCTATCTACATTCCTAATAATCGAATCACCAACTATGATGGCCGACCTAACCCTTCCCTCCTGGGCAGTAGGCCTTGGGGAGATATCCTCAGTACGAAAGGACAATGCATCACCTGGAGAGCAGAACCTTGCTACAGGATCCTTTCCTGCTGCACCTGGTTGGTGCTCTCCCATCATGAGACCTTCTTCCTCCAAGGCAGCACCAGGGCTGTCAGTCTGAAGTTGGGACTTGACTACTATGTCCCTGAAGGTCTCATCTATATACCTCTCTGTTTGCCTCAGCTCCTCCAGGTCTGCCACTCTAGCCTCCAGAGATCGGACTCGTTCTCTGAGAGCCAGGAGCTCTTTGCATCGCATGCACATGTACAACTTCTCACCGGTGGGTAAAAAAATCATACATGTGACACTCTATGCAAAAGACTGAGAAGCCCCCCTCTTGGTGGTCACCTTTTCCAAATAAAATAAAAAAAGGTCTTTTGCCATGAGCACAAAAGAGCAGCAGGCAAAAAATTAGGAAGAGTTATAAATAAAGAAATCTAGGTAGTATATTCATTTTGATAATGACTATTCAGCCTAGCAGGAAAAGCATTCCCTGTTCCACTTATCCAAATCTCTACAAACAGCTCATACTAATGGGTTCAAACGAAATAGGTCATCTATATTGGGTCCGATATGGACTCCTAGGTTCTTCAGAGGAGATTTATCCCAATGAAAGGGGAACTTTTGACTTAGTCCAGTCAGGGTAGTCACATCCAAATTAACATTCAAGAGCTCAGATTTTTCCATGTTGACTTTGAACCCAGAGACCTCGCTAAAACAATGGAATTTATTCATGACCCCTATTAGGGAAAAAGATGGCTTGGTGACAGTGAATAGAATCACATCAGCAAATAATTAAATTTTAAACTGTTTATTACCTACCCTAACCCCCCTAATCTGGTCTGAAAGCTTAACTCGAGTAGTGAAGGGCTCTAAAAAAAGGGCAAATAGCAAAGAAGATAATGGGCACCCTTGTCTTGCTCCATGGCCTATTGCAAAACAGTCCCCATATCCGCCATTTACCTTTACCCTGGCTTCTGGAAAATTATATAATTTCTCAACCCAATGTAAAAAGAAGGAACCAAACTGCATTTTCCATAGAGTTTTAAATAAGAAGGACCAGTGCAACATGCCTCCTTGGCATGAACAGACAACAATGATGCCGGCACATTCTTTTTACAGATCCACCATAACAAATCAACAATTTTGTGAACATTCAGGCCAATACAGAACGGTGCACTCGGACGAACGCACCATTAGCCCCCGTCTGGATGCACGTTTTCGACGCGCTACTATTACCCCTTATTCGGTAAGGGGTAATAGTGCGAGGAAAATGCATGTCCAACCCCCCAAAAACTAATAGCACCCGCAACATGCAAGTGCATCTTAATGAGCATCTTAATGAGCATATTAGTTATTCCCGAGCAAGACAGAAAGCTGCACATTTTACTCTCAGAAATTAACTCCTGCCTTTGGGCAGGAGTTAATTTCGGCTGGCACCAGGAAAGTGTACAGAAAAGCAGAAAAAACTGCTTTTCTGTACACCCTCCGACTTAATATCATAGCAATATTAAGTCAGAGGCCTCAAAAATAAAAAAAAATAAAAAATTGTAAAAAAAAAAATTCAGCCCGAGGTTTGCGGGTTGGAAGACCGACACTCAATTTTGCCGGCGTCCGTTTTCCGAACCCGTGGCTGTCAGCGGGTTTGACAACAGACGCCGGTAAAATTAAGCGTCAGCTGTCAAACCCGCTGACAGCCGACACTTCTGCCTATAAGGAGGCGCTAGGGACGCACTAGTGTCCTAGCGCCTCCTTATTACCGTGGGCCCTCATTTGAATACAAAATCACGCGCCCAGGAAAGTGGCCTGGGCACACGTCGGGAGAGCTGGCGCTCGCCTCAGAACACCGGCTCTCCCATGCATTTTGCTGTATCGGCCCGATTGTCTGCTGCCAAGCAGTGTGGAATAAAACCCACTTGATCATAGTGCACTAGTTGGGATAATATCTTATTCAAGTGTTCCGCTAGAACTTTGGCGTCTAAGTTAATTAGAGAAATCAAGGACAGAAATGCCTGCCATGTAAGAGTTAGCTGCAAGTAAGCCCCCATCTGGCAAAGAACTGAACATATCTGTCAGAGGAGCAACCAACACATGGGAGAATCGTTTATAATAGTCACTAGACAACCCATGCAATCCCAGGGATTTGCCCGCTTTTAAAGTTTTAATAACTTATAAAACCTCAGGTGTACTATTTGGGCTGTCAAGAAAACTCTGTTGTTCAAGAGTAAGACAAAGGAGCGCTATAGAAATGAAATAATCGATAGTAGTATCAGAAATATTTATTTTTTTATTTGTTTTTTATATACCGATGTTCGATTTTACATATCACATCAGTTTACAGACAACTGAGTGGTGCAGGAAACCAAGTGTTTCCTTTTGTTTAATACAAGGAACATCTATAACAGAAAAATGGATAGGCGTTATATAATATCTACACCTTTGACTATTTGTTTATTACAGGAGAACATCTATAATTAATAAATGGTTAAACAAATATTCAAAGGTATAGCTATTGTATATCATATCGGTATACAGGAACTGGGGAGCAGTTAAGCTCAGGGACTCTTTTTGTCTATTATAAAATGACATCTATGACAGATAGGCAGTTGAATAAAAATCACCAGCGTAGATATTGCATGAATCAATTATTATTGACGAGCGATTAGACAGGAATTTGGGGGGCGGGGGGGGGGGTAGGATATAGAGGTAGATGATGATTTAGTGGTAACGGTAAGGTTTTTCCATAGCTGCAGGGGTTAGGGTCTGGTTTAGGGTTCAGTCACATTATTGTTGCAAAGGCTTTGTGGAATAGCCAGGTTTTAAGATTTTTCTTGAAAGATTAAGTGGATGGATCTGTTCTTAGTTCTATAGGGAGTTTGTTCCATAGGGTGGGGCCGGCAAGTGATAGCATTTGTTCCCTTATTGATAACCAGTATGTAGCTTTCGGGGACGGTGTTTGTAGGAGTCCAGTGTTTGAGGAGCAAAGGTTCCGTGGGGGAGTATGGAGGTGACGGGGAGTGGTCAGCCAGTTGGATTTGTCATCGTGGAGAATTTTATGTATGATGGTTAAAGCCTTGTTTTGTATTCTCTGTGGAATGGGCAGCCAGTGTAGTTCTTTGAGGATGAGTGTGATGTGCTCCGATATTCTGCTATTTGTGAGAGCTCTGGCAGCAGCGTTTTGAAGTAGTTAGATAGGTTTAAGGGTTGATGCTGGGAGACCTAGTAGTAGGGTGTTGCAGTAATCGAGTTTAGAAAACAGAAGAGCCTGTAAAACTGTTTGAAAGTCTTGTGGGTATAGAAGTGGTTTGAGTTTTCTTAGGATCTGGAGTTTGTGGAATCTGTCTCTTAACATGTTGTTAATGTGTTTTTTGAAGTTTAGTTGGCTATCTAGGACGATGCCTGGGTTTTGTTTTTTTTTTTTTACTGAGGAGAGTGTTTGGTTGATAAGTTGGTGTGTGGAGGGGTTTTTTAGTTGGTGTGTGGTGGGATCAGTGAGGGGAGGTGGAGTGGGTTTGTTGGATATGTATAGGATTTCTGTTTTATTGTGATTGAGAGTGAGGGATAGTTGAGAGAGTAGGTATTTTATTGTTGTTAGATGGGAGTTCCATAGATTTAGGGTGTGTTCAATCGAGTCTCTAGAATTTGAACATCATCGGCATATACATAGTACAACAATCCTATTTCGTTTAGGAGTTTACAAAGAGGGGTCATATAAATGTTGAACAGTGTAGATGAAAGGGAGGAGCCTTGCGGAACTCCGTGGGCGAGGGGGATCTGCTTGGATTCGGTGTCGTTGAATTTGACTTTACAGGACCTGTTGGATAGGTAGGAGTTGAACCAGCTGAGAGTTGTGCCATGTAGACTGATTTCTTTTAGTCTGTGTAGTAGTGTTTTGTGATTGACGATATCGAATGCCGAGGAGATGTCAAGGAGGATGAGTAAATAAGAGTAATCACAGTCCAGTCCTCTGAGGATTGTGTCTGAGAGGGAGAGTAGCAGTGTTTCGGTGCTGAGGGATACTCTGAATGTGTGTTGGGCAGGGAATAGTATATTGTGGGTGTCCAGGTGTTCGGAGAGTTGCCGATTCAAAATTTTTTCGAGAATTTTGGCTATGAAGGGAAGATTCGAGATTGGTCTGAAGTATGCTGGATTGGTTTCATCAAATTGTGGCTTTTTGAGGATTGGCTTGATGATGGCACATTTCAGATTATCAGGGAAAATGCCTTGATCGAGTGATAGGTTGACTATGCTTGCTATTGGTTTGGCTATGTGTTCGGTATTTGCTTAAGGAATTTTATAGGGATTGGGTCGATGGGATGTGCCGCAGGATTGATGTTTTGTATGATTGCTTCCATTTCTGTTGATGCGACGTTTTTGAAGTGTGTCCCTTTGTCGTTGTTTGTGCTTGAGTCTGTTGTGACATCAATGCTTGCGTTGGGGTTCTTTGCGATTAGATTTAGTATTTTGTTAAAGAATTGAGCTAACTCGTTGCAGATGTTTGTCTGATTGGCAGTTCTGGGTGAGTTTTGAATTGGTTGGGTGAGGTTTTTAGTACAGATAAATTTATAGTACAGATAAATAGATTTATCTGTACTATAAATATCTTTATAGAACTGTGTAAAGTAGCTCCGAATTTCAGCTGATTTAGTGACCACAGTTCACTGTGCATTTTTAACCTTGGCAATGGAGTTCTGGAAATGCAAAGTTGCCTTCCCAAATAGCGTACAGCTTTATTTCCCCCTTCAAAATATTCTTATTTTGTTAGTTCAAGCTGATGGGCTATTTTGGCATCATCTAATGATTGTAGCTCTAAACAGTCTGAAGATAATTTACAATACGTCAATTTAGATTGCATCCGCAAATGTTCTCATAATAGCTGTGCCACCTCTGTTTAAAATTGAGAGCATTTAGATTATTTTACCTTTTTGCACTGCATGGCATAGCATGGTTACAGCACTCCCAAATCACAGATTTAGATGTGGAGGTGTGAGCATGTAATCGGAAGTATACCTGCATCTGCTGGCCCAAAGTATCAGTAAAGATAACATCTTTCAATAAACTTTCATTAAGGCACCAAAATTGCTGGCCACAACCTGTCTGTTAATGAAACATCAAACCAAAGAGGAGCATGGTTGGAGCAGGTAATATTCCCTATATCAGCCCCCGTAACCCGATTTTGCAATAGTTTATCAGTAAGAAAGTGGTCAATATGGGGGTATGACACATGGGGAGAGGACAAAGTATTAACTTGGGAGCTAGGATGTCTCTGTCTCCAAATATTCCTAATGCCCCACTGAGAAATCAAAGAACAGAGCAATTTCCTTGCCCCGTGTGGCTGTGTGCAAGTCTAATGTGAATTATCTAGCGTTGGACTTTTAATAATTGAAGTCCTCCTCCCCCCCCCCCCCCCCCCCCCCCACCATAATCAAAAGCCATTCCATATGGGAAAGTAATACTTCATACAACATTTTAAAAAAGGAAATCTGACCTGAGTTAGAGGAATATAGGTTTACTAAAGTCAAGGTGTCACTACCCACTCTGATTTTTAGCAAAAGATTTCTGCCACCCGGATCTGAAAGTTGGAAAACTACCTCATGAGTAAGGGAGTTTGAGATCAAGGTAGCTACCCCTGAGTATTATTTAGTCCCTATAGTGCTAACAGCGAAGAATTGATGTGGATAATCCTTATGGAAAAGGAGACATTCATACTGTTTCCATAAATGAGTCTCTTGTAGAAAAGCAATAGCTACGTTATAGTGTGTGAGTTCTGCAAATAAAAGTTGACATTTCCAAAACACATTAAGACCCTTTACATTCAAGGAAAAAAACCTGGTCATAATTTGATTTACTTAAGCTGAGTTGCAAAACCTTATATACTGTACCCTGGTGGTACAGGCAAGTAGTGCAAGCAACCCCTTCAATAACTATACATACAGAAAGGAAAATCAAACGTAAATATCCATCCAAAAAATACCCCAAACCCTGTATTCGATCTGCCCAACCTCCTCAGCAGATCCACCAACTCCTGGGGAGCATAAGTGACCAACTGAAATGGAAATAGAGCCAACCCCCGCATCATCCAGCATAAGTATTATGCGAAAAAAGAACCTACACTGTATTCCAACATAGAAACTATGAAAATACGGGGGGAAAAAACACTGCAGCCCAAACAATATGCATGGAACTGTATGCTAAGATAAAGAATCCATAGCTAGTAGCAATTAGACTCAAAGAAAGTCCAAATGAACTTCAGAAAAGGGAAATCTGTGACGCTTGTCACCCCTGGTCAGACATAGCCGAGTGGGAATTCTCCAATTGCCTGCAGAGTCTCCTGCATCATTTTCCAATACGCTGCCATTTCAGGTAGGTATTCACCTTTGACACATTGGTCACCATCTTAGGAGCAGAAAAGCTGAAGGAGATATTGGATAGCTTAAAAGCTTCCACCACCTCCGCTATGGATTTCATACAAAATGTGGTGCCTTTAACCACAAAGAGCAGGCCAAAGGGAAAAGTCCATCTGTATCGGAGTTGCGCATTTCTCAGTGCTTGAGTAACTTCACGGAGTTCATAGCGCTTACGAAGAGTAGAGGGTACCAGGTCATGAAAGATAGAAATGGAATGACCTTCCCAAGTCAGTTCCATCTGCTTCCGAGCCAGCTCAAAAATAAGGGATTTTTGAGCAAAACTATGTAGGCACAGTACAATATCTCTTACTCTGTTGAAATTTTTAAAGCCAAGTGCTCTATGGGCTCTTTCAATTTTTACCAGAGAAGAATGGCTGCCATCAGACACTGATGCATCTCCTTGTAGAGAGAGTATGAAAGTGCAGATATTCTTCACAATTGACCATGACTTTGTACGTAACATATTCAGGGACCCCCCAGTATCCTTAAATTACAGCACCTGGAGCGGTTTTCAATGAACTCCAGCTTTTCTGCCAGCGCCACCGCTTAAATTTGAATAATCTTGTGCTGCGCTGTTAAATTATTTATGGGGTCAGCATGGCCTTCGACCTAGACATCAATTTCATCCACACATGTACTCAGAGCCACTAAGTCCTCTTGCACCTCAGAGATCGACTCGAGGAGGTCTTTTTTATGTTGCTTTAGATCTGTCCTGATTTCTAAAAACCAACACTCCCAGTTCATCCTTGGTCGAAGGCGAGAAGGAGGGTTGATGTTGTGTCATCCATAGGCAAGCCATCAGGGATGTCTGCGGGCAGTGGGCCTTCAGACCCGGAGGATCAGCAGCGTATCTGCTGAACAAAAACTGCTTTAAATTGGCAGTTTTTCATTTGGACGCCATTCGGAAAGTGTGACCAGTAATATTATCGTTAAAGATTATAATTATGCAGGCTTTAAGTAATGGAATTGGCTGGAAATTGTGATCGGGGTTGCAGAACTCCTCATTTATGCGGCCATCTTGGCTGATCACCGGAGAGCCCTTTTTCAAAGGCGTGCAGGAGGAATGAGAGCGGCAGCAGCGTGCCAATGGAGGTTCATCGAGAAGGAGATATCAGGTAGCAGGGATGTAGGTGCATTATTTGGCAGTTCGGGGTGGGGAAGAAGAGAGAGAGAGAGATAGCCACGTGGCACAGCTGCACACGCTTGCACCAGCACTGGCTATTTAAAACATAAGTATAAATGGTTTGGTGGGGTTGCAAGATATCATTGTAAAATGTATTTTTGGGAGCTATTAGATTTTGTACTGTTATAACATTTGTACCAATTAATTATCAGACTGGGATAAAATCCACTTTGGAATTATCATAGGATAAGCATGAGTATTTTACCACACTGAATTGTATCTGTAGAGCAAATAAGACTATGATCTGTCAAATGCATTTGATTATTTGCCCTGTGGTGCCACTGGTTGCTGTGAGGATACTTTCATTGGGAAAGGCTTGCATCATGAGGGCAGTCTCCTGACTTTAATGAGGTATTGGATTACAGTGTAGCAGCACCGGCATCAAGGACAGAAACCCTGTATCTGTCTTTTTTATTTACTGCAGTTTAGCACTGCATTGAAACTGACAGCCAGTCATACCAAGAGTGCTGCTTTTTCGGTGCATGTTTACACGAGGTTAAGTGAGATAAGTAGAATTAAAATTAATATAAAAAAAAAATCTGCTGTGTTGCATTCAGCTTCTTGGCTAAACCAATGAACAGCATTTTGCACAAACAGCAGGTTTTCTGCTGGAAATTAACTGGATTACCAAAGTACATGAGGATGCTCAAGGAATCTCAAAGCAGAGAACTCAACTGAGCCTTTACAAGAAGAATGACAGAGGCCTGTTGATATTACTGAGCTCCATTTGCAAAAGAAGATTCTAATCATACTCAATATATGTTGGCCCTTCCATTCTGTGACAATTCTACATAGCATTACTTTATGCATACAAAACTGCATGCACACAATACAGGCTCCGACATGTAGATTAACCTCCATACCTCTGCTACTTTCACTGACTTATAACAGAGAGCACAACATGCATGATGGGAGATGCTGCCAGCCAATGGCGTGTGCATCGACACCGAATGGAAATGCTAGCATAAATCATACATGGAACAAAATACATAGCATAGCAGCAATGGCAGAAAAAGACCAAATTGACAACCAATCTGCTCTGCAAGTTTCTTATGGTAGTAACTTCCACTCTGTGCAGCTTACCCCCATGTTTCTGTTAAGGGTAGTAACTGCTGCTCTGTGTAAGTTACCCCAAGCCTTATGTTAAGGGTAGTAATATTTCCAATCAAAATCAAGCAACTGTCAAACCCATAACAAAAATTACTGTTAGCAACACTTTTACGGGGAGAGCAGCCTTCTTCATAATTTAGATAATGTTGCTTGAATGTGTTTTGCTTTTGGACTTGGCCATAGAAGCAGTCCTGTGCTTTTTCCTTGATGTCTGCATATCCATACCCAGGGCTGTAAAAGTTGGGGCCCAGCATTGGCTATCACCTGAATCCAAGTCCCCCTTTTGCCTTGTTTTCCTTATTGACAATTTTAATGTGCAACTAAACCTGCATGTGCCAGATCTGGTCCAACATAGAGTTGAGCACCCAGTACTCAACTCTCTGTAGTTTATCAGCCTCAGTACAAGCGACCAAAGTTATCTGCCTGATTCTGATTCTGCTGTTTCCTATTTCCCACCCTGAAGAATACTGGGATTTACATAGGAGCTCAACACAAATTATCCATCCCTGGACACAGGGAAAGAATTTTCTCAATATTGGGGGTGCTCACGAACCCATTGCATCCCACATTTATGGCTTTGCTTATTTAATACAAGAAACTAAGTCTTACAAAGCTCTTGGTATGGAAATAGCCATTTAAATGAGACCCTATATTTGCCCCTTACTACTGGAGTTGCTCTTAACTGATATGGCCACACAGTGGTCTCAACAGACCTGGTGTGCCACTAGTGCAGTATCAGTGTCCTCAACAGACCCTGCCCTGCTAATGAGGTCAGTGTAGACTGGTGTGTTAGGAGGTTTGACATTCCCCAGCAGGTGGGGGTCATTGGTTAAATAAAACTTCTGCACCTATGTGCTGCAGTAGGATTTGGAATTTGGAGTAGGAGACTGTAAACCCGCAGTCTGAGCGTGCCACTTCCCCATGGAGTGGTGCTAGTGTGGTATTTCCTTTTATAGAGAAAGTTAGTGGCCTGGGACCTTCTCACTACTGAGGAGAATCGAGAGAGAGAAGAATTCCTGTCCAGGGACAGAGACTGAAACGCAAGGGAGTGGTATACAGTACTTCCAGGAAGGAAAAGGGGCCCTGGGGTTTAACAGAGAGAACCTTGAGAAGATCAAAATAAAGAAGAAGAAGAGGTCAGGAATTGTGTTTAAAATTCCTCATCTGACAAGAGAAATTTTGGAGAAGTGCTTACTGAGAAGGTACTTTGTCCCTATGGGAGTTCTGGAAAAAGAAAGCTGCAGCTGAGGAAGGAGTGCTAAGCAGTTCATGGCTGCAGAGAAGTCAGCCAGAAGCTCCCCAGAATTTCAGAAGCTGCTGAGAGGAAATAAAGAGCTGCCTTTAAAGCAGATACTAGGAGAACCCAAAAGAGGAGGGTTCCCATCCTATACAGCTGACTTGTATGACAGCAGTTATTATTGCTGTTAAAAGTGACAGATTTATTTTTTGTGCTGTTTTTGTACTTTGCGCTGCCATTTGGTTCACTAGCAATTGGTGTATCATTATTTTTTGGACTTTGTGTTTTGCCTGCCATCAGTGCCAGGAAAGAACTTTTCTTTTTAACAAAAGTTTGGAGTGCAAGTGGTGGGGAGCAGTTTGTGCTTTGAATGCACTGATGAACAAAAAAAACCACAGTAAAGAGTTAAATCTTTACCCTTCTGGGTAGAAACCCCGGAAGTCATGGGGCCTATGTTAGGACATGAGCCTCTCTGAACCCATGTACCCAGGACTGGATCAGGACAGGGGATAGATACAATAAACTCAATATTATGCTATAATATATTAATTATCTCTGTCAATTTTTCTTGTTAATGCTCAAGCTATATCTGCACAAAAAATACCAATAGTTTTCAGTCTCCTGTTTGTGTATGCTTTATTGAGACTTTGTTTACAAATTCAAACTCAGTCCTTATTCATCAAATATGTCCACCAGAATACAATGCCAATTCCCTCCATAGAGAAACCAAGAAAGGAGGTGGTCTAATGATCATAAGCGTTCACTAAATCTAACTGAAGTAGATCACCATATGAGTCTTCCATACAAATCACTTGTGCTATTATCTCAAATTTTCAGCATCTGTCTCTTTTATTTTCCACTGCATTTGTTAGAGTGTAACTTCTCACCTTTATTTGAATTTCTGGACAAAGCTCCTAACTCACCTGTTTGTGAGTTTCTTCTTAATACCATGTTCGGGCAAGGCTGGAATCAATATGTGCAACAACCAACCCACAAAAAAGGTCATATTTTAGATCTTGTTTTCATTAATACAACATTTCTTTAAATTGATAAATGACGCTGCAACAGCAAAGATGATTCCCTGGAGAGATAGGTTGATCTCCCTAGCTGTACGCTATAGTGGTATAGACTCTAGACCAGTGGTTCCCACCCCTGTCCTGGGCACCCCCCAGCCAGTCAGGTTTTCAGGATATCCACAATGAATATGCATGAGAGAAAATTTGGATGCACTGCCTCCATAACATGCAAATTTTCTCTCATGCATATTCATTGTGGATATCTTGAAAACCCGACCAGCTGGGGAACCACTGCCCTAGACTATTATCATCAAAAATGACCATTCCCCAATGTAACTGCATTGAGCCTGAGGTTCCTAAAGATCATTTAATATCTACACTAAATGACCTGCAAACTGAAAATACTTGTCAATTTGCTGAGGCTTGGTAAAACTGCATATCTATCATAATTGAAGAGATTGTGGCTGAAAAATGTATCCAACTTCATAGATCAAATTGTGTGCCGTGGTATACTAAAGAGCTTAGATTGCTTAAAAGATCTATAAGATGTAAAAAACATGTAGATGGTGAAAAACTAAAGGTCTTACTGATCTGGTGGAATACAAGAAAATGCAATCAAAATATCTAACAGCTACAAATGAAGCTAAAAAAAGCTTACTATACCTCCAGCAAAAATACTGTTGGAAGTAGCTCTCACAAATTATTCTTGTTAGTTAAAACCTTAATAGATCAGATTTGAAGTCAAGAGTGACTATTGATTCAGCCCCGAGCTGTGAAACATTTGCAAAATTCTTTTCCAGTAAAATTCAGAAAATTCCCCAACAATTCAATAGTGGTAGTGTAAGTACGTTTCCTGTTATACCACAAGTTCAGGGCGTAAAATGGGATAAATTTGAATCTGTGTCTAACATTAAAATCACCAATATTATTCTGAAGATGAATAGTACCTCTAGTCGATTAAATCCTTGTCCATCTCCATTGCTGAAATTATTACGATATGACCCCATTATCTCCCAAATCATTAATTTGTCCTTAAGGGAAGGAAAACTACCACCACTCCTTAAACAGGCCTCAATATGTCTGGTGTTAAAGAATTCTACTCTAGATGCCTCTGAATTGATTAACTTTAGACTATCTTCATTGCTGTTCCTTGCAAAAATTGAGTCTCCTCAGAGAGTCTTTAAGGACGGATGACATTACCTTCTGGTTTGGAGGAGGCGTGGTAATGAAATCAACTGAGAGGACGCTCCTATGCCTTGCTCCCTTCGGATCATCGATAAATCGCTAAATTTGCCTCTTTAAAAAACAGTTTCTGTAAAATTTACACTCCCTTTATCAATGGGGCAATAAATCAGAGAAATTACTGGGTAGGCTAGTTAAGCATGCTAGACAGAGAACTGTCATACATAGCTTGAAGGACATGAGTAACACAGAAACATAGAAATGACGGCAGAAGAACACCAAACGACCCATCCAGTCTGCCCAGCAAGCTTTCACACTTATTTTTTCTCATACTTATCTGTTACTCTTGGCCCTTATTAGTAACTTTTTGGTTCTATTTATCTTCCACCCCGCACCATTGATGTAGAGAGCAGTGCTGGAGCTGCATCTAAGTTAAGTATCTAGCTTAATTGGTTAGGGATAGTAACCGCCGCAATAAGCAAGCTACCCCCACACTTATTTGTTTACCCAACCTAGGCAATTCAGTCCTTGTTGGTTGTCTGAATATACATCCTCTTTTCTTCATCCCCCCTGCCGTTGAAGCAGAGAGCTTTGCTGGATATGCATTGAAAGTGAAGTATCAGGCTTATTTGGTTTGGGGTAGTAACCGCTGCAACAAGCAAGCTACTCCCCCGCTTTTTTGTGAATGCAAATCCTTTTTTCCACATTTCCTCTTGCCGTTGAAGCCTAGAGCAATGTTGGAGTCGCATTAACCATGTATATGTTTATTGAATAAGGGTATTAATCTCCAGGTAGTAGCTGTCATTCCCGCAAGCCACCCCCATGCCTCTTCTCTTCATTCACATCCTCTAGACTTTATGGATCCACAGTGTTTATCCCACGCCCCTTTGAAATCTTTCACAGTTTTCGTCTTCACCATTTCCTCCAGAAGGGCGTTCCAGGCATCCACCACCCTCTCCATGAAGAAATACTTCCTGACATTGGTTCTGAGTCTTCCTCCCTGGAGCTTCAAAGCGTGACCCCTAGTTCTGCTGATTTTTTTCCAACGGAAAAGGTTTGTCGTTGTCTTTGGATCAATAAAACCTTTCAAGTATCTGAAAGTCTGTATCATATTACCTCTGCTCCTCCTTTCCTCCAGGGTGTACATATTTAGATTCTTCAATCTCTCCTCATAAGTCATTTAATGAAGACCATCCACCTTTTTGTTCGCCCTTCTCTGGACCGCCTCCATCCTGTCTCTGTCCCTTTGGAAATACGGTCTCCAGAACTGAGCACAGTACTCCAAGTGAGGCCTCACCAAGGACCTGTACAAGGGGATATTTACTTCCCTTTTCTTACTCGATATTCCTCTCTCTATGCAGCCCAGCATTCTTCTGGCTTTAGCTATTGCCTTGTCACACTGTTCCGCCGACTTCAGATCATTAGACACTATCACCCCAAGGTCTCTCTCCTGCTCCGTGCAGATCAGCCCTTCACCCCCCATCGAATACAGTTCTTTCAGATTTCCACACCCCATATGCATGACTCTGTACTTCTTGGCATTGAATCTCAGCTGCCATATCTTTGACCACTCTTCCAGTTTCCTTAAATCCCATCTCATTCTCTCCACTCCTTCCGGCGTGTCCACTCTGTTGCATATTTTAGTGTTATCCACAAAAAACAAACCTTACCTTCTATCCAGTCCGCAATGTCGCTCACAAAGATATTGAACAGGACCGGTCCCAACACCGATCCTTGCGGCACTCTGCTTAGCACCGCTCTCTCTTCAGAGTAAGTTCCTTTTACCATCACACATTGTCTTCTGTCCATCAACCAGTTTGCAATCCAGGCCACCACCTCGGCACTCACTCCTAAGCTTCTCATTTTATTCACCAGCCTCCTGTGCAGGACTGTATCAAAAGCTTTGCCGAAATCCAAGTACATGACATTGAGCACTCTTCCTCGATCCAATTCCCTAGTCACCCAGTCAAAAAGGTCAATCAGATTTGTCTGGCAGGATCTTCCCCTGGTGAATCCATGCTGCCTCTGGTCCAGCAATTCTTCCGACTGTTGATAGTTCACTATTCTTTCTTTCAGCAGCGACTCCATTACTTTTCCCACCACCGAGGTGAGGCTAACCGGTCTGTAGTTACCAGCCTCCTCTCTGCACCCACTCTTGTGAAGCGGGACCACCACTGCTCTTCTCCAATCACTCAGCACCACTCCCATTTCTAGGGATCTATTAAACAGGATCTATTAAACACACAGTGGACCCGCCAGCACATCTCTGAGCTCCCTCAGTATCCTGGGATGAACCTCATCAGGCCCCTTGGCTTTGTCCACTTTCAATTTTCCTAGCTCTTCCCATATATTCTCTTCCCTTAAACAGAGTTTCATCCATTCCACTCCCCTCCAGTTTCTTGTTAATTAGGGACGGTCCTTCTCCGGGGTCTTCTTTGGTGAACACCGAACTGAAGTATTCGTTTAATATTTCTGCCATTTCTTCGTCTCTCTCCACACATTGATCCTTTTCACCTTTCAATTTCACTGTACCACTTTGAACTTTTCTCCTTTCTCTGATGTATCTGAAAAATGTTTTGTCACCTCTCCTTACCTCTTTGGCAATCCTTTCTTCTACTTGACTTTTTGCCGTCTTGATTACTTTCTTTGTCTCCCTCAGTTCTATCAGATATTCTTCTTTGTGCTCCTCCCTTTGGGATCCTTTATATTTCTTGAATGCTGTTCTTTTAGCCTTTATTTTGTCAGCTACCTCCTTTGATAACCAGATAGGTTTCATTTTTCTTTTGCTTATCTTTACTTTTCTAACATATAGATTAGTTGCCTTGCTAATTGCTCCTTTTAGTTTGGTTCACTGTTGTTCCACATCTCTCTCGTTCTCCCAGCCTTCTAGTTCTTCCTCCAGGTCCTTCCCCATTTCATCAAAGTCTGTGTTTTTGAACTGCAAAACTCGGGTTTTTGTGCTTCTTCTCCATATCCTTTTTGTGATATGAAACCATACCGTTTGATGATCACTGGTGCTGAGGTGGGCACCCACCTGGACATCAGAGACATTATCTCCATTAGTATAGCTCCCTTCCTCATGGGTTCCATTACCATTTGATTGAACAGAGCCCCTTGCAGGGCATCCACTATTTCTCTACTATTATTAGATTCTGCAGAAGGGATTCTCCAGTCTACATCCGGCAGATTAAAGTCTCCAACGATCACCACTTCTCCCTTCTTTCCTATCTTTTTGATGTCTTCAACCAGATCTCTGTCAAGTTCTTCCTTTTGATTTGGAGACCTGTAAACCACTCCAATAAAAATGGATGCCCCATCATTTTTTTTTAGGTCGGCCCATAGTGCTTCTTCATTGCCCCATCTTCCTTGCAGCTCAGATGCTTGGATATTGTTTCTGACATAAAGAGCCACTCCTCCCCCTTTCCTTCTTTAACAAGTTATAGCCCAGTATTGCCATATCCTAATCATGAGATTCCGTAAACCATGTCTCCGTGACAGCAACAACGTCCAAGTCCGCCTCCACCATTGGGGCTTGCAGATCTGGGATTTTATTGCCAAAACTACGAGCATTTGTGCTCATAGCTTTCCAGCTTTTCTTGTTCAGGTTACTGCTTTTCCTGGACTACTTTTGTGACTTATTTAGTTGAGTTTTGTGATCCACTTCACCCTTTCCCTTTGCATTTGTTAAACAGTTAACCCTTGGTTAAGGATGTTCTCAGGACTCTGTATCTGCAATTGAGTTTGATAAGACCCTCCCCCCTGATTGGTTTGCTAAGTTAAATTTTTGCTTAGCTGGACACAAGAAGCTTTAGTGCTTCCTGGCTCCTTGCTGAGTACAGCCCACAATGGATCTGATTGACCCCTGCTGGTTCTCTGAGCCACGCCCAAGCTAGGTAGAGCACGACACTTTCTGGAAGCTTATTTTGTCCTTTGCTTTAAATGATCCCTCAGCAATTTATGCCCCAATATTAATATCTAAACAGAGATTATTAATGACAGCTAAATCCAAATAAGAGACAGATTCTATCTAATTAAAAGCTAGATTGGTTTTTTTTGTTTTTTTGGGGGGGGAGGGTGGGGTTCTTGAATCTTAAAGAAACCCAACAGCAAAGAAATCCCAACAGCAAATTAATATACTATATCAATATCTAGAAAGAGAAAGAGATTATAATGAAATGAAAGCAGACAGCAATATATTATACACAGAAGCCTTCCACAATAATTATAAATTAATAAAAATAGTTATTTCTTAGCTGCACACTGGAAACAATCTGGCTCCTCGCTGTGCACATCGTTACCACTGAGGCAATAAGTAAAGCACTTGAAGCTTTTTATAAAATCTTATATGCTTGGGACCTGTTAATATGGAAGTATGGGATACATTTTTTCAGTCTCTGGGCCTTCCACGATTGACAGAAGAATGCAAAGAACTTTTGCAGGCTCCCATTAGTATAGTGGAAGTCCAGAGAGTTATCTCAGAGCTCAAACCACCGAAGGCCCCGGGTCCGGATGGGTTTGGAGCCAGATTTTATAAAATCCTGAAGGAAGTAGTGCCCAAACTATTACTTGATATGTCCCAGGGGACACATGATAAGGGGTCTTTTGAGGAGGGACACAATCTTCCTACGATTGTGCTTCTTCATAAACAAGGTAAAGATTCATGTTTACCAAAGTTGTATAAGCCCATATCCATTTTAAATCAAGATATCAAGATCTTGTTAGCTGTTCTAGCAAATAGGTTGAATTTGATTATACAAGATTTGATTTCTTCAGACCAAAAAGATTTTATAGCGGGGAGACTTTCATCCTTGAATTTGTTGAAGGTCATACTTGCCATAAGAACAGCAGTCAATCAGGGTTCAAGAGGCATGCTGGTTAGCTTGGATGCAGAGAAGGCCTTTGATCGTGTTGAGTGGCCATATCTGCATTGGGTATTGAATCAGTATAATTTTTTTTATTATTATTTAGTATTTTTATATACCGACATTCAATCTCAATCAAGATATCACACCGGTTTACATTCAGGTACTGTAGATATTTCCCTATCCCCAGAGGGCTTACAATCTAAGTTTTGTACCTGAGGCAATGGAGGGTAAAGTGACTTGCCCAAGGTCACAAGGAGCGACAGCAGGACTTGAACCCTGGTCTCCTGGTTTATAGTCCACTGCTCTAACCACTAGGCTATTCCTCCTCTCCATAATTATATGTATAATCAACCTAGGGCTCAGTTTTTGGTCAATGGTACCTTGTCTTCCTCATTTCAGCTTTGTAGAGGTATTCGGCAGGGATATCTACTATCCTGTTATTGTTTGTCCTATTCCTGGAATCTCTGACAATTGCATTACGCTTTATGAGTGGGTTTGAGAGATTACCCATTGGTAAGAAACTGGTATGTCTCAGTCTGTTTGTAGATGATATTCTGCTTTATTGGGGGAATCCCAAAGACAGTTTAGAAAAAATTTTAGATTTGATACATTTATTCAGCAGTTTTTCTGGACTAAAAATCAATCCCACTAAGTCTCTTGCTTTTCCATTATACCCAGCAGTGAGAACAGGGAGGGTTCTTGTCCCTTGGCTTGGGCAGACTCCTCACTCCGATATCTGGGCATTATACTTGCTACTTCAATATGGAAGACATACAAGTGTAATGTCACGGCTGCTTTAGAATATTCCCAAAAACTATTAAAATGCTGGAGAGAGTTGGCCCTGTCTTTGTCGGGAAGGTGTGCTTTGATTAAAATGGTAGTTTTGCCAAAAATTCTTTATTGCCATCAAATGTTACCTTTTTGGATAAAGCAATCAGATGTCATTACATTTTTCTCTTTATGTTTCAGAAGTGGACCAAGATGAGGTTAATGCTACCCTTGGGGAGGAGCACTGCAGGTCCTTACCATTGGCAGGTGGAGCTGTCTGGAGCAGAGGACAGGAACTTCACCAATACCAGCCCTTGTTCCCTTTAGGTTGAGCCCTTGAGTGCTGAGGCTGGCTGGACGTAGGCACAGGCCTCTGTGAAGAGAAGAATCCGTCGCAAAAGAAGTTGAGGCCAGCAGGAAGAAAACAAAGTCAATCCTTGCAGAGGTCAGGGAAGGCAGCAGAGACAAGAGCAGACCGAGGTCAAGGGCAGGCAGAGTACAGCAAGACGAGGAGCAAGCAGAGGTCACAAGGCAGGCAGAAGTCAACGTGATCAAGAAGCAGTCCGGTCAAGCCAGGAATCCAAACGAAGACAAAACGGGGATCCGAACAGAGGTCAAGCCGAGAAGTCAATCCAGGGGGAAGAAGGCAAGGCGGAACAGCAAGAAGACACTGAGAGCAGACAAGGAATCATGAGATGGAACACAGGAACTTCAAAGACACAGGAAGAAACCAGGAATATGAAGGCAAGACACTGGAACAGAAGCAGAACCAGGAATCAAGAACAAAGCAATTGGCTGCTCAGAAGAGTACTACCTATTGCCGAGGCATCTGAGGCAAGTCTGAGCAGGCCTTAAATAGTGGAGAGCATATGATATAATCTGCGGGCACCGCAGTGGTTTTTCTGCCGTGGGCCCTTTTAAATGGGGCTGAGCCCCATGCGCGTCTAGGGACACCCTGCTCGATGGAGTGGCGTCCCTAGCACAACATGTCAGGCCTTTGCGGCGGCCTGCCGCGTTTTCGTTCGGGCACCAGCTGCAGCGGCGGCAGCCCCCCTCTGATTTGGCCAAGGAGATAAAAGTAGCCAGTCGCGGGACAGACCCATGACCGGCCAAATGCAACACTTTAAATATAGCATTTATTTCGTGAGGTAAAAAAGCACGATTAAGCTACAGGGCACTGTGTTTTGTCAAGATCAAAGGAGGGCTTGTGCTACCTGATCACCAATTGTATAATGTTGCTTGTCTGTTCAGGTATATTCAGGAATGGTCAGCAGCAATGAACAACAAATATGATCCTGAATCATTGCTAGGTGCAAATGATACCCCTATCACTCTATTAACTTACTTCATCTTCCTAGCAATAGGCTACAGGGGTTAAGTCAATCCAGTTTCTGGATGGTTGTTCTCCAGAAAACCTGGCGCTAGTAGAGGAATGCTATGAAGCGCAGTGTGGGCTGATCACCATTTCTAACTTTTAGAGGCAATGTGGATTTTCCAGTGGGGTTCTCTTCAGCAAATTTCTGGGATTGGGAGGACATGGGGTTAAAATGTGTGGGTCAATTAGTTGATGAAGATATGGGTGCCATGTATATATTTCAGCAGCTTCAGGATAATTGGTTGCTTCCCAGGGGTCAATTCTTTTCTTATTTACAAGCGAGACATTATTGTTTGGACATGGGAAAGGAAGGCCTGGTATTGTTGACTTTCACAGATGAGGAGAATAGCTTCTTCAACAGAATCCCCGAGTTCAATAAAATTTCTGTCTGGATGGGCATGTTGAAAGGTGGTTTGGTTGGTGAGTGCATGGAATGTGCATCTGGGAGGAGATTTGGAAACTTCAAATCTCAATATGGCCTTCAAATCATTAGCTGTCGGCTAATATGCGAGAGATACAATTCACGTTGATACACAGAGTGTATATTACAAGAGTGAAGCCGTGGGACTCTGACATGTGTCTGAAATGCAAAATGCAACCAGGGACGCTATGTCACATGTTCTCTGGATGCTTCCATTAAAAAAACTTTTTGGCATAAAGTGTGCGCACGTTTGGAAAAGGTTTTGGATTGCACAGTGGCCTGGTCTGGGAAGGTGGTTTATTTACAATCCTTTCTGAAAGATTGACTGCTTTCCCCAAGGGTGGTATAAAATATGTCTCTGTGGCGTTATTGCTAGCGAAAAAAGTTCTCATAGGTGTGTGGAACTCTGCAGACCAACCAAACTACTTGCAGTGGAAAGAGCTGATGTTACAGGAACTTTACAAGCAATGGACTGTGTGAGTAACTCTCAACAGTGTGCAGCAAACAAAAGCTATTTTCAAATGCGGTCCTTGGCACGTAGGCATTTTGGATATTGATCACTTGTAAAGTGTATATTTCTGGGTCTTACAGACATTTTGTTTTCTCTATTCCTGCTGGGGTGAAATTGTATGTTGGACTGTTTGATTGTTTGCTTGGGGGGGTGTGGTATAGGTTATGTCTGGGGGGGGGGGAATTGTGTTTTAGGATAAAAGAAAAACATTTTACTGATTGAGTCGATTGCCAAGTGGGGTATAATGCCTAGTCTGATTTGCCTACTCTTCATGTTGTGATGATATGTGCAACTCAATAAACAAAGCTTAAAAAACAAAAAAACCTTCTGGTTCTCCTTGATCTGTCTTTAACAGAACTGATCACAAGATCTTGCACGCTCGATTATATGAAATTAATATCTCAGGAATAGTTTACCAATGGTTTTCATCTTATCTGTCGAAGTGCTCTCATTAAGTGAGAATTGGGCAAAACCCATCAAAATAGTACAAACTGACTACAGGAATTCCACAAGTTTCAGCTCTCTCTTTATGCTCTTTAATATTTATCTCATCCCCCTAGGCACAATTCTGGATGGTTTGGACCTTAATTACAAAATCCATGCTGATGATGTTCAGGTTTTCTTTCCATTCACTTCCCCCTGGTCCACTGTTTGAAACTTACCATAATTTATCTATCAACCATTAAACAATGCTCTTATCACAACAAACGTTTTCTCAATTTGAAAAAAACTGAGCTGATCATACTAAGTAGGACTCCTGTGCCAGATCCTCCCTCTGTCCTCTGATTTGATGGCCAAAACATTCCAATTGTACAATCTGTTCGTAATCTAGGAGTGATATTTGACACCAACTTGTCAATGAACCTTCAGGTTAACAGGTGACTAAAACCTAAGGGGTAGATTTTAAAAGGTGCGCTCGCTTCTCAGCATGCATACATGGACACACCAATGTTATAACATGCGCGCGCTGGCACACACATGTTATAAAATCCAGGGGCCACACGCACATGCGTGCTGGATTTTATAATCCTCGTGCGTACGTGCAGGCAGCGCCCGCAGGGGGTGGGGGCCTAATCTTATAAAGATATATGCTGCGACGAGATCAGGCCTCTCCCAGTTTCCTCCCAGTTCAGTCCAATTAAGAAGCGCACTGGGAGGGAACTTTTTTACCCTCCTGCCCATACTCCCTCCCTCTTCCCCTGTCCTTCCCACCCCCTAAACCCTTTATCCTACCTTTCCCTTTTTTATGTTGCTTACTGCTCACGACTGCCAACGCGCACTTCCCCAGCACAGCGGCAAATGGCTGCTGTACCGACCCTTCAAGCCCCACCCCTCCCTGCCCCCTAGACCACCCCTTTCTATGGGCCCGGCACTTCTGCACGTAACAGGGGTTACGTGTGTGGCTGGGCCCCTTTGAAAATACGCGTGGCACGTGCATGGCCAATTAAAAATTTGCCCGTTACTCTTTAAACTACGTATGCTGTGTCTGTTGAAACATTTACCTGAAGACAATTTCTGGTCCATTCTTCAAGCACTGTAGAGCCCTCTACCTGCCTCCCTAACAAGACCATTACAGATAATACAAAATTCAGCAGCTTGGCTATTGACTGAGACAAAAATGAATGAGCACATTAACCCTGTTTTAGTCTCCCTTCATTTGTATAAGTATACCAAATAATCATAGTGTACTTGTTTTTGTACTTGTATTCTGATTTATTTTATGGTGTAGTTTTCATGTGATTGTTTGATTTATTATTATGTATGCATTTTTGTTACCTGCTGTGAACAGTGGGGCATTCAGGCTATACATTTTATAAAATAAATCACTTGTGACCTACTCCTGAAAAGTCCAGCCAGAATCACATTGCCCTGCAAGTTCTAGCAGGAGGCCAGCTCTACATCTTCCCTTTGTACTCAAAATGCACAAGAAGTCTGTGAAAAAAGGAATGAGATGTATCTGAAAAAGGAATGTCATCATATGGTGCACAAGAAGACAGGACAAGTGTGCAGAAAGGCCAGGAGTCGCTTTCCAGATGTTTTATGACCCACCATGAGCGTATCTAAATTATACAAGGATTTTCTTTTAGCTGACCAAGAGATCAAAGTACACAGCAGGACTGCTAATAATTTCTAAGTCCTCATTTAACAACTATAGACAGGAGGTTGAAAATTATTTCCACCCCAGCTGTAGCAGAAACACATTCAAAGTACCTTTATGTTATCAGATGAAATAAAATAAAGATTTCAGGAGTATTTTCTGCAAGCATAAACCATCAAAGGAGTCTGTTCACCAAGGCATTAGTTCCCCTTGTAGGGATGAATTTAATGTCAGAATGAAATCTCTCACTTTTTCATTTAAAATAATAGTGAAATAAGATTTCAAATTCTCAACATTTTCAAATTAGAGAAAAAAGTCACTTCCTGTTATTCATTTGTAAAACTTCTCTTGTAGAAATATCAACTCACAAGAACACAGTTCATCTTTGAAGAAATCCAAAAACCACCAATACATTTTCAATGCAACCAATCTCATTTGTAACAGCTGAGCAATTTAACACTTTGCATCAACCACAAAAATCCTTTATTCCTATAATTATTCTGCCTCCGCAGTTTATGTGCATGTCTCTTTATTATGCTACCACCCAGTGTCATCTTATGATATTGCTTAGCTTAGAGTCTCTGCACGTTGTAGAGGGTTTTTTTTCTGATTGGTTATTGTTTGAATGTTTCTGAGCTCCTTATTGGATCTATCCTGTTTTGCTCTCTCTCTCTCTCTCTCTCTCTCTCTGTGTCTGAGTTCTCTTGACCAAAAGCAGCCTGGGATTGACATAATTACTGTGGGGGAAAAGGTTCTTGACAAGCTAACAATGCTTCCTCTATCCTTCCCTACAGACTCCTTAGAGCATCGCTTTTTCGTCTATTTATTCTTATACCCCTACTATTCACTAGAATATACAGCATCTACTACAGTTACACATGTCTCTCCTATGACTACTGGGCTCCAGAGAACAGCTGAACCAGGCTCTGCTATCTGTGTGGCTATTCTTGATACACTGATATCCACAATGAGTTTGAACTGTTCATCTTTCTAACAAATGTTAGTTGGCATTCAAGATCTGAGTTCTCTGGTATTTGAAATTGGGAAAGGAAAAAGGTTTAACTGACTGTTTAGCAATTCAAGCAAATACATATGATTTATGAAAACAGTACAATAATCATCACCAATATTCAGATTATTTAGTAAGTATTCCTTAAATTTGGAAATAAACTCTCTCTCTCTGCCCTCTACCCTATCTTCACCCAGACCAATAACATTTCCATCAAAGCCTATCCTCCCTCCTGTATCCCATGATAGGTCATTCCTGTTTTGTTATTCATCAGCATGAGAGAACTGATTCCATTTATTGAAGTTGGGATGGTTCAAATCGCAGATCACATGGTGCTTCTCCATGTTTGCCCCACAATGTTCTCTAGAATACCAATAAGCCTCCTATTGGGAAGAGTAAATTGCAAAACAGAACAAGTTGGACTGCTACAGACACCTACATAGAATATACACATCAACAAAACACCTCACCTCAGTCACAAATGCAAAAAAACAGATAGACCCTCAAATACAGGAAAAGTGATCACAGACTAGAAATAGAAAGATGCAGACAAAAACTAAACTGGAAATCCCAAGAAGAGACTCTGTATACAACAACACTGGAGAAACAGAAACAGAAATGTATTTCCTCCCATCCTGTGCAAAATACAAAGAGATCAGAGATGCACTTTTCCCAAAGCTGACAGAGAAAACCCAAGATGTCCCACAAAGAATGAGCAAAAAAAGCTGTGCATAATCCTGGAAGAAAAGGAGAAACCAGTTATAGCAGCAAACTGTGTGTATCCTGCCACCGGCCAGCAATGAAACTTGCTCAGGGATAACACAGACCAGCACCAAAACCAGAGATATGTCCCTAATGCTGGACTTTCCGTAACCTGTACCTTTACTTGACTTATTACCATTTCCTAACCTTTTATTCTAATCATTATACATATTACTCTGGCAACACATGTAAAATTGTCACGCCAATACATTTATCTGAATCTGACATTCCACCATGATGATCTTGTTCACCTTGTCTTTCAATTGATCTGACAAGAAGTCATTTCTGTGACTAGCACATCACGGCTAATTTACTCTGCACGGACCTGACATGCTCTCTAAATCTAAATTTTCTTACAAACCCCTGCCACACTGCCAAAAAATGAGAAGGAACAGAACTCCATTCAGTTCAATAACAGTCCAACAGGAATTCACAAAAAAAAACAAAAAAACAAAACCCCTCCCAAACTCAAAGAGTTTCACAAGCTTTAAAAGAGATGCCTGTTAGCAAAGAGTTAGTCGGCTTAATCAGCATGACCAAGCAAATTGAGGTCTACAGACCAGCAGAAAGGAAATCGTTATCAACTTCCTGTAACACTAATCTTAAGGATGAAAGCAGGGTGTCTCATGGGGCCCGGGCATTTACTCAGGCGAGAGGGTGGGTGACATCTCAGCACTGTCTGGACTGCTCAGCCATAGCACAAAGCTGTTAAGAGAGAGAAGGACATCAAAGGAAAGAGCACCCCTTACAAGAGCACTAAAATTCCTCCTCACAGCCACTTCCGAAAACACAAAGAGACGAGGAATAACTGCAGAGCATAAACATGCAAGCCCAATTTCCTCAGTCCTTCCAGTTCTTTTCTGCCTTCTCACAAAAATGTTCGGAGTCAAATGGTTAAAAGCAATACTTGGGAATCAATGTACTAAGAAGCAAAGCTGTTAGAAGATTGTGCTTCAGTTCTTCGGCCATGCAAAAGTATCTGAAATCGTTTTTCTGCTGCTTTACGCTCGAAGCAGAAACATCAACAAAATAATTGAGCCTGATTTTCCAGTCTAAAATCAAGGAGCAGCATAAATGTAGGGAGAGGAATGTTACTCTAACTCTTCAAACGATACTGCATCCAGGGTACCAAAGCAAAATAATCACAAAACAAAAACTAGTCAACCAGCACACAAAATATATCACAACACAGGGAGCATGAATTGCAATAGATTATGATTAGAGATCTATATAAAATCAGTACCCACTAATACTTACCATTATTCCAGGGAAACTAAATTGATAATCAAACCCAGTTCTACTGATTGTCAGGTCTATCCAGTAACGAGCGGTAGGAAGAGCTGCGTTAGTGCCCGGCGCACCCACAGTTGCCGCACGCACAGTGCAGCTCACCTACCGCTCGATCCTGTATGTAAATAGCTTGCAAATGCAAGCTGCGTCTAAGAAGCGACCGTGAAGCGTTAGGCCTGCGCAACCCATTTTACTGTATAGAGCGCCTATACAGTATCCTGGGTGCGCGGGCCTAACGCTTCATGGCCACGCTGGTATCTGTCATTTCAAATGTCATTTGAAATGACAGATACCAGGAAGTTGGGATTGCCAGTCCCCTCTCCCCTCCTCCCGAAGCAGGGCGCGAAAAGCAGCCTTGCTCCGGGAGGAGGGAAGAAGGGACTGGCAGTACGAAGCGACTTACTTTTTGCACCCCACTCCGGACATCGGACGACCTCTCCTGCCTCCAGCTGCTCGCGAAGATGGACGCCTGCACGGCCGCTGAAGACGTGGCGTCAAGACGTTTGGCGTCACGGCATGTGATGTCACGTCTTCAGCGGCCGTGCAGGCGTCCATCTTCGCGAGCAGCTGGAGGCAGGAGAGGTCGTCCGATGTCCGGAGTGGGGTGCAAAAAGTAAGTCGCTTCGCCGCTTTACACTGCCAGTCCCTTCTTCCCTCCTCCCGGAGCAAGGCTGCTTTTCGCACCCTGCTTCGGGAGGAGGGGAGAGGGGACTGGCACGGGGAAAGCCACGATGTCCGGAGGGAGCTGCAAAAGTAAGTCGCCGAGCGTAGGATTGCCCGTCCTCTCCCCTCTCTCTCTTGCAACTTTTTTTTTCGCTTTTTTTTTGCTTCGGGAGGAGGGGAGAGGACTGGGGCTGCCCCGGAGACCAGCATCCATGGATGCGGCCAAGGCAGGTGAGCGGGGGCTGGGGGAAAGTTTGCCGCCTACCCTTACCCCTGCCTCTAACGCAGGGGTAAGGGTAGGCGGTAAGTTAGCAGGTTAAACGCGCGGCAAAATGGCAGGGTAAAATAGCGATAGTCAGGGCGCGGGTTACTGGATGCTAGGGAATAGCTAATTCGCTCGTTTGCATGCAATATACATGCCGCGTGCGGAAGGGGTTGCCCGGGGATTTTAGGACGCGGTGAGGGTAGGTTAAAGGGGGTTGTGGATCGCAGGAAGGGCTAACGCGGCCGGAAAGTGAGTAGAACGCGGGTTAGGAGCAGGGTAAACGCGGCCGCACTTTACTGGCTAGACCTGTGTGTGTGGTACATTATCAAGCCACATTTAGGATCCAGTCACAGACCTACACTTGACCTGGTATCACCTGTCTGAAATCGATCCATGTTCTCAATGCAGAAGCATTCAGACTTGCAGCTCTTCAGCAAACTTTTCCCAAAAAATATTGCAAAGTAGAAGTGTGTAGGGAAAATGTTTTGCTTTGCTTTCATTTCATGTTTTCTGTTTTGTTTCATTTAGCACTTGCTAAAATCATTAACACGCATTAAAATGACTTTAGCGCACTCTAAACGAAACAAAGGAAAACACAAAGCAATCGGAAATATTAAACTCTGGAACAGGTTGCAAATACAGAGGAAGCAAGGCAACACTCATCCTGTCCTAACGTCAAAAGACTACTACATTTTGAAAAGCAGTAATCGCTTACTCTTTCTGAGCAGTTTCTTACATCTTGTTTTGGTTTTTAGTTGGCCTGACATCTTTCTGACCAATCATTTGTGCATCTCTGCTACCGCTCCTACCTGTAGCTGAGAACGAAGTTAAGCCAGCAGAGCCCAAAGACCTGGCAGCTACTGCCATATGCAACACCTCTTCTACGTCCCTAAATACAAAAGTTGCTGAATAGCTTTGACAACCAGATTAAAGCAGGCAGTCACAGGAGGAAGAAGCTCAGTATCCCCTGGGGCTGAAAGGCACATCCTTTTTAAATACAGGCGACTTAAGGAAGGCTCTCTGCATTTGGGTTAGCAGCGAAGGGAAGGGAAGGGAAAAAGATGCTTTTTAACAAGTGCAGACTAAGGCAAGTAAGGTTACCACCTCATCCCATGTCAACCAAGTAGGACTGGTTTTGCCCTATTGCATGCATAGAAATGTCCTATAGAGATGTGTATCGTACTGGTAATTGTATTGGGCTTCGTTTTCGTAAAACCATGGGAAATTTCATATGTCCTGCGGTTCGGTATTTTTTTTCGTGGCGAATCGTTTTCGGGTTAGGGCGCACTAATGGGAGTTAATGCGCGCTAACTCCCTTTAGTGCACGCTAACCGGAAAAATGATTTTCCCCGAAAATTTGGGGAAAATGCAATCATTTTTCGGTTTTACCGATCCATGACGAATTAGGAAATATCGCATGAATTTCCTAATGCGTCAAAAACGAATGCATGTGCCTAATGTCCTACGTTCTTAGGGGAATCAATAGGAAGATCAGAGCCCCAACTCCATGCATGGCAGACTGTTCAGATGCCCTTTGGTGAGGTTGCCAAGAGGGGAGCATCAGAAAACTGGGCTCGGCCCAACGTATCTTTCCAATAACTAGGTCACACTTGGTAGCTCTTCATTTAGTACACAGATGTCAAATGGGGACGTATTACTAGAAAAATGTTTAAAAAAAGATACACGTCAGTCAGTTGGGTTCATTCTGATAATATATGAAGGTATCACTTTATTCAAAGATGCTGAGAACTAAAGTAAATATTTGCTGTTACACAGTTAAAGCAGCAAAGAATTCTCCATAACAAAAGAATAATCAACTGTACCTGTCTTTAGAAGAATTAGTATGCTGTCCTAGTTTCATAGTGTTTGTTACCAGCTTTCTGATCCCTGTCGGTGTGATGTTTGTACTTGGTCTCTCTTCTTTATTCTCTTTCCCTCTGGAAAATAAAAGAAAAAAATAAAAATACATCAAAACAATTGTAAACTGAGATGCCCGAGCGAAGCAGGGACCAGCCCAGTTTCTACTGCAGAAACTGAAGCAGGTTCACAGGGCTCTGGTGTTAACCTGAGAAGGCACCAGATTCAAACAGGGTGGGCATTTTTTTGCCACCCGGGACATGCACTCTCACATTGCTGCCGCCTCCTCGTAGTAACATGACCCACATCTGTTTCTGACAAGTAAAAGCAAGCAGCAGGGTGTATGTTTTTTTTAATTGGAGCAAGGTGTGCGTGTGTGTGTGAATATGTTTGTATCTGATGACATCCACTCTGGAAAAAAAAATACAACCTGAGCTTTCAATTCTATTTTCTCAGTTCAGTGAATGTGTAAAAAAAAAAAAAAAATTAACCTACAACTTGAAGAGATATTAGCAATAAGCCAAAGAGGAGGAGCATACAGACACAGAAAGGTTTCATTGTTAGTGACAATCACCAGCTGCAGAACTAAATATTTCACTTGACCAAATCTTTGCTTAACTTGTGATCAAGCAGTAAATTAATTGTTGCTCTCTGAACCCAGCGTTACCATCGTCAAACTCAACTTTAATTACCTTCTGAGAACAGTTCTACTGAAAGGTAATCAGAGCAAATATATTTCCTAAAGCGAAATCAAACAGCTGTACTTCATTACTCTTCTCAGGTAGCTGAGCAATTTTATTTTCTCTGTCTTGGAGCTGCTCGTGTGAAGGATGCCGCTTTGGTTCCTGCACATGGCTGAGGGCTACCCTGCTCTACACCACAAGCACCCCATACAGCCTTCTCAACCTGAGAAAGGGCAATTCTGGGAGAGGTGAACCTCCATCACTGTCACTGCCTAATTCTTAAACTAACCAGGGTGATGATATTTATAACCACTACGGTCAATTATGTGGGGGAAGAGAGTTATAGCCATTAAATGGCATGACAGTGAAAGAGAAGGCATCAGTTTCCCCACAAGACCTCCATCCTCAGCTCTGATAAAATAAATGAGCTTTCAATCTTTCCGTTCTTTTTAATCTATCTACATGCCATTTGGCCTTTTCTTTTTGCTGCTCCTCTTTTGCTGTGCACTTCCTTCTACCTTTGCTGCCCAAGCTGTCAGTCCAGTGCTTATAAAGTGTGCTCTGTCTCTTTTGCCACATGTAAAAAAAAAAATAAAATAAAATCTTATCTTTCTCTCACAGCCTTCCCCTCTCTGACTTGTAGCTGAGATTTCAAAAGACATTAGGAATACAAAGGCAGCACCTAACACACACACACACACACACAGTACTGCAAAAGCGAGGTCCATGCAAGTCAACTGAATTTGCAGTAGACCTGATGAGACGGAGGCCCTCTCACTTGGTCCGAGAGGGTGGAAATAAGCATGCAAAGGCTATTCAGTCTCTGGCAGCCACCAAAGACCACAACCTCACTCTCCATATAAATGCGTTAAACAAAACTGACTTTTTGTGAGAGCAAAACCTGATATTTTTCTTACAGGCAAGCCTGTCAAAGAAAGTTTACTCATTTGCAGTCCAAAAGATGCATTCTTTTGAAGGCAGTTTTAGACATTCTTTTCTGTTTCTATGGTCTCATATATTTTAAAAAAAAAAAAAAGCCTCACACATTTAAACTGAATTGAACTATTATGCATTTATCGTACTTAACGCAGCACAAAGGTGATCTCCTTGCTTCCCATTCCCCAATCCAAAAACTGCTGTGCGTGCTGAGGCGCAACCATTGCCTTTAGATGCTTCCTTATTGTGGGCATGACCCATGCATGAAATTTAGAGCATTAGAAAAGCAACAAGGTCTCACCTACATCTGCAGGATATGGAGCAGCAAAGGGAAAGGAAAAAGAATCACTGAAGCTTTTAACAAAAGGATCCCAAGTTTTGGAAGGTGAGGAGGAAATAAGTTATGTACAGATAAAACTCCCTCCCTTTCAATTCACTTTTGAGTCCAAATTATTCATGGTGAACCTTGGACAACTCTAGCAGAGTTTTCAGATCCACTTTGCCTTCAGAAAGGCAGAATAAAAGTTATAAATAAATAAATGAATTGCATAACCAACAGTTAAGGCTTCCAATTAATTCTCACAGGGGGCCTTAGCCAAGACAGATTTCTCTCTTGGGCACAGCAGTGTGGTTACCATATTAGTCCATCTGAATACAATAATAACGTGTTAGCCTTTATTTGCACAGTCCCATAGTCACAGAATGGAGGTAGGGCAGTGTCCTCGTTGAAAAAGGCCCTCCAAGTGTAATATTTAAATAAAATGTTCCTGTTTTGATTCTCAAAGAGGTGATTCATTCATTAGGGATTTTAAGGCATGACCAGTCTCTGTTCTCATATATCTGCCCTTCACCCTAGCTCTACACCCTTGTATTTTGGTGGTGGCATTTGCCATATCAGAACCCACCACGATTTTCTTGGTAGGTGACGGCAGTGGGTTTTTGCCTTTGCCTTCTGCAGCCCGCAGCACCTGGTCTTCCCAGGCAGTCTCTCACCTAAATACTAGCCAGGTCCATGCCCTGCTTAGTCTCTCATGCTCTGGGATTTAGCTAGGTTGGGTGTAAACGTGTGACCAAGCATGGAGTGGGTATGCGACTGTGTGCCGGAGTGTGGAAGGGGATCGGATTCATTTTTGGGTGGCATGAAGAGTGATGCCTGCTGTCACTGTGCTAAGGGCAGGTAGGTACTTACTGGCGTGGTGTGAAATAGATGGTTAGGTGTGGAGTAATAAGATGCAGTGTGAGTAAGATTTACCTCGGACCTTTTCATTTGGTGGCTCACGTACAACAGGTATTGCCTTATCCTCGTACTGTAAGCCCTACCGGGCTGTAGCGACCTTGAGATTTGGTGTAAACTAGCGCAGTTTGGGATGAGCCCGAGAAATGCACGGCAACATTCAACAGCTTTCAACCCGACCTCGAAAACCAGGGAGGAGAGGATGCGCTGACGGCAGTGGAGCCCACACTTTGGAATAATGCAAGTTTCAGTGCCTCGGCAGCCAGCGGGGGTCTTGACACGTTTTCTTGGAGTGACAGAAGTGTCTAGAGAAGTTGTGGGTTACACGAGCTTCTCTGAGCAGCTCCATGCCGTACAGCTACTTTGAGGGGGGGGGGGGGGCCAAATCTGCCGCCGGCGTCCGCGGAGGTGTCGCAGCCAGCTTTGCCCGGGTCAGAAGGGTGGGGGGGGGGGGGGGGGGTACGGGGCTGACCCCAGGGCAGCTGGCCAGCTTCGAGGCTGGCTAGGCAAGCTGCCAAAGCCCCGAGCAAGGTGCCCCGCGACGGCGATCCCTCACGGAGGATAGCCCCGGGCGGGCTCGTTACCTGTGAGGGGGGCTGCCCTCTGTGCGGAGCCAGACGCTGACGGAGAGCAGGAGCAGGCAGGTCCCCAGCAGGAGCAGGAGGAGGGTGTTCTTCATGCCGTGGATGCAGGACATGCTGCCGGGCAGCGGGAGCCACGGGCGCGCAGCTGCCGCCGCCGCTGCCACCACCGCCGCCGCCTGCGATGCACGGGGGCTGAGCGCTGGCGCTGCCAGGGCTGAGAGGAGCCCGCCGCGCCCCGCCCCCACCCGTCCCCGGAGTCCCTGCCCGACCCCGCCCCCCGATGATGTCACCGAGGCGGCCCCGCCCCCTCCCAGCGCCGGTACCGCCGAGGCTGCTTGCGGCCAGGCGCCCTCCCACCCTAGCGCCCCTACCTTCAGATCTATGTCTGACGTCCCCCCCTCCGCCCATGTGTCCTTCCCAAGGGTCGTCCTTTTTATTTTTGTGTTTTTTTAGCGCCGCCGACGGGGACCTCGTTATTTATCGGTTTCATCGTATTTCTTTCTCGCTTGACGCCTTGAAGACAGATTAGGGCGTTACAAGGAGGAGGTTCATTTTGTTTCCGTTTTTTTGTACTGGTTTTGTTACCTTTGTATGAAAATGGATACAAAGAAATAATAGAAAATAGCATTGCGTTGGTTTGCCATAGAAGATTGGCATATGCCATTATTGCAGCTGCCCCTCATGCTTTTGAATCGCCTTGCATCTCTAACCTTCTTTCCAGGGCCCCCTGCTATCGTCTCCTCCTCCCTGAAAAATCTTTGCACTGATAACTTACCCCCAGAGGAGCTTTCTTTTGCCTTTCTCCCTCTCCTAATACCAGCGCCTCGGTATCTCTCCTGCTCTGATCATAACTGCTCTGTACCTATTCTCCCCTAAAATTTCAGCGCTCTCCTTTCACCTTTCCCCCAGTAATCTCAGTTCCTCTTCTCCCTCGATGTCTGTTCCTCCAGAGGAGAGTCCAAGACACTGCACATGCACACATGCTCTGCCACTGTATTTAGAGATAAAAATAAGCACATCTATTTTCCTTACCAAAGAAAGAGCTATATACATACCTCCAATGAAGTGTCACTCATAAACTCTGTAATTTAGCATGATGAATGGTAATCATATTTACATTAATCCTTTCCAGGGGGTATAAAATATTGATATGACAATATAACTGCTGCTTCTGTGCTGTTAACTGGGCATCTAGGTAAAATATGCATGAAGAGGTACTTTAGCTAAATACTAAATACAGCATGAGCCATTACAGAAATAGAATCAGCCCGTCCAGCTGGAGCACCTTTCACTGTGTCCTAATCTCCTCTTGTTTTCTTTACATGCTGCAGATCAGACCAGCAACAAGGTTATTGGGATAGGATGTGACCATTTTCCCTACCTGTCTTTTGTCTGAAAGAACAGATGGAAGGGAACTTTGCCAGTACTGTATTGTCTGTGTGTAAGCAAAAATGTAATGTGCCTAATGGATTGGAAAGGATAAGATATCCCCTAAGTGAGGAAAAATCATTCTGAAATTTATCTTAGTGAGTAACAATCATCTCTGTCTAATGAAATGAGCAGCTCTCCTCATTATCACTTCTGTATTCTATATTTAAAATCTGAAACTTTTTTCAAATAGGTTTAGAAAAAGTGTGTAGTCTGCATGTGAAACATCACGCTGTTTATTCAGTCCTGCATGACATGACATCAATAGCGCACTGCTAATGTCTTTATAATTGTGTTCTATGTCCAATGATAATTTTCTTTAACCCGTGTGGGGTCAGCAGCCATTTCTACCTTCCACCCCAGCTACAATGATGCTCTGAATGTCAAAGTGAAGATATTCAATGAAACACAGGTAAACAGCGAGAGTATCTATGATTCTCTTAAGATAAAATAGGGAAAAAGAAGCAAGTTCAAAAAGGTTCCAGTTGGAGACCTGGCATGACTTGGCAGAAAATCACCATTACAAAAAAAAAAAAGCCCCCTCCCCCCCCCCCCAGTCACAGTGAGCGATCCAGGCTTCGAACTCCACAGCCCCAGTTTCCAGAGACCTCACACCTCTTGTAGCAGAAGAGAACTGGAAATGTCCACCTAACGGCAAGTGCACCTCAAACTATCTTACTATACTCTATCCATACCTTGCTATTACTTATCTGTTTACTAGACCTTTTTTGTTTTTATTTGTTTTTATATGTTTTGATTTTACATGTTAATTGTATTTGGTAGGAGTAATTTGCTACAGATTTTATATAGAAGGAATTTAATTCAAATCAAGAGTCAATAAGATGGGTAACTAGGAAGATTATAGGTAGATTAATTGTAGTGTTTTGAGGGTCATTGCAAGACAAATCTATATAAATAAAAATGTAAATGTTCGTTTGTTCAAAATCTTAAATCTCTGAAAGTTCTTCACCGATCGCTTTGAAATTTTGACACAACGTTGCATTCGAATATGCGCGTGTTTTTATATACCTATATTATATAGATGTCACACCTGTGACAGGTAAAAACATGCTTTTTTGGAAAAACAGCGCCATCTGTTGGACGTAAAAGCAACACACGCTATCTACAATATAAATGGGCTCTGACCGACGGACCGCAAATGCGCAGTAGAGAGCAGCTCTACCGCTCATGTGCAGACCATAGAGCTCTGCGCTACATGCTGGGTGTCACAGAGGGGAGGAGGAAAGGGCAGACGAGTCACCACTCCGAGAAACGCCACTGGGGAAGGGGGGAGGGAGTAGGGACTGCCGGACAGTTACACACAGGAGGAGGAAAGGGTAGAAGAGTCGCTGAGCCAGTCCGTCCACCACCAGGGAAGGGGGGGGGGAGGGAGTTGGGACGGCAGGAGCAGAGCAAATGTGCATTGTGAAATTAAACATATTAGAAACGTGCGCTTTCTCTTTTCTTTCTTTTCCATTTAACCAGACTGAGCTACAGCAACGCATGGCCGGGTACAGCTAGTATAAAATAAATCTGTAGACTAAAAGTACTTTAGGTTAGCTTTACATCCCTTGGAAATTTTAACTTGATAACCAATCAACAAAATTATGATGCAGGAAGTAATTGTTACGATCCTGCCCGCAGTCTCTCACCTTTTCCTGCCAGCCAGCCCCGATGCCATCTTCATGCAGCAGGAGCCACCGCCATGTTCCGTGGTGGGTCAGCCGCTGCTGCTGTTTTCTTCTTGCAGCCAGGAGGCTGCCAATGTCCTCTTTTCGTTGCGGCAGGAGCCACTGACGCCTTTTCTCCATCCCGTGGCCAGGAGGCCGCAGACGCCGTTCCCATGTGGCCCGGAGGCCGCCCAAAGCGTCCCTCTTCATGGCTGGAGCTGCCAACATCCTCCTTCTTCGGCGCTAGCAGGACTGTTGCCTCCACCTTCCTCTTCTGCAGCCAGGAGGCCGCCCCAGAGCTCCTCTTCGCGGCCCGGAGGCCGCCACCAGTGTTCTTCAGTGGCTGGAGCCACCCCCAGCATCTCTTCAGCGGCAGGAGTTGCCTCCAACGCCTTGGGTCTGCTTTCTTCTTCCTTGCAGCATAGCCGTTCTACAGGGGCCTGCCTCCTACCTCCTTAGGCGCAAGGCCGTGCCTCCTCTCTGGATTTAAAGGGTCAGTCCTCTTGGCGCCTCCTTATGATGTCATCCTGGGTGTTCCTCTTCAGCCCTACAAAAGGGCTCAGCCTTCAGTTCCTCTTCACCTTCGCAAGGAGTCAGTCATGGAGTTGGGCTGCTCCTGGATCCTCCATTCCAGCTCTTCGGTCCAGGAGTTCCTGTTGTCCAGCTCCACTTCTTCAAGGCACTCTGTGAGAATTCCTTTGTCTTCCTTTGTGGTTCCTGATCCTTCATCTCATCTTCGTTCCATGTTTGGTCTCTCGCTGGATCCTAAGTCCTTGTCATCAGAAGTCTTTGTCGTCTGACCCTCCTGATGTCTTCATCTTTAGAACTTCCTGAAGTCCTCATCTTCTGATGTCCTGTCCTTCCAGAAGTCTGTCATCCTATTGTTCTGCCTTTCGGAACCTCCTCGCTGCTCTTGGTTGGGTGACCTGGGGGCCTGAAGTCCAGATGTCCAGATGTCCCAGATGTCTTGTTCTCCAGTTCACTTGACACCTCCTTGATGCTCTTGACTGAGTGTCCTGGGGGTTGAAGTCCAGATGTCCTGATATATCTGTCATCTTCGTGTCCAGTTGTCTTCATCTTCAGAATCCTTTTGACGTCCTGTCCTTTTCGCTGTCAAGCATTTGGAACCTTGGGGCTCCTTCATCAAGGAAGCCTTCTGACTCTTTGGCGCCCTCATCAGGGTAGCCTTCCTCTCGGATATCCTGGTTCCGGATTTTACCTCCTAGTGGACCGTCCTCTTCAACTTCAGTTGACCTTCTGATTCATTCTCTGCGTTGGGTCTGAAGCCGCCACTGCTTTAGGTTGGCTGCACCATTTACGCCGGATCCCCGAAGCCTCAGTCCAGGATGGATGCTGCTACGAGTCATGGCTGGATACCTTCATACTGAGTTTTAACTCTTCTGTCGTCTTTCCATTCAGCAAGTGTCTTCATCAGTGTCCCTGATGTCCTTCTTTTCAGCCTCTGTTATGGATCTGATGCTGGATGGGCGGAGACATCAGATAGGAGTTAGCAATCTGTTAAGGATCTGCTAGGGAGTTAGCAATCTCTTATACTTCGACTCCTGAGAGGGGAGGAGTTAGCAATCTTGTTATGTGCGAGCTCCTCTGGAGGGAGGAGCTAGCACTCTGTTACGGTTAAACTCCTATGAAGAGGAGGAGTTAGCAATCTTGTTAGGAAAGCTCTGTGTTAGAGCTAGGAGTAGCAATCTTTTGTGTACTAGCTCTAGAAGGAGGTGGAGTTAGCAAGCTGTTATGAATCTGTTGCTGAAGACTCCTGGTAGGAAAGGAGTAGCCATCTGTTACCAGCGGAGTGCTTGGAGAGGACACTCAGCTGTAGAGGAATGTAGATAGGTGAATCCTTGGGCCGATGGCAGATGACTGCGCCCCCAGGAGGATATCCTGGGAGGGGCCACCGGCTAGGCTTGAGTATGGAGACAGACACAGAATTCTTTTATTAGACAGGTAGTAGAACCACCAGAGGTGGCAGTAGTGAGCTGCTAAGCCCGACAGGGCTGAAGTCCTTCAGATACTGGAACCACAATCCCAGGGTAGCTGAGCTGTAGAGAAACTATAGATAGTGAGTAGACAGTATACGGTGTTCATAGCCAGAACTGGATGACAGATCTCACATAAGGTCTTTAGAATGCTCAGTAGCTGGAAAGGGTTAGGCCCTCGAGGAAAGCTCTGAGAGAGCGATGGTAACTCACAATTGTCTGTATCTGTGATAGCTTCCAGGCAGTAGAGAATCTTCAGAGTGTTCAGGAACATGGGCCCTCGAGGAGCGAGTACCGGTTCCTATCAGCATTCTGAAATAGAGAAAAGAGAGCGAGGCCCCCGAGGAGCGGGTACCCCTGGTAAGTCCGAGGAGGCAGAGTAGCTTAGGTAGCAATACCCGTTGGTAACTCGATCTGTTAGCAATTTCTGAGACCTTTTATATTGGAAGCAGATGACGTCAGTTCAGGGGGACGCCCTCGAGGTTCGCGCCTTTGCTGGTACATCATTCAGAGCGCGCGCACCCTACGTCATCAGGAACATGGTGGATCCACAGCATTGTGCCGCTCCGGGGACGCCGGAGGAAGACGGCAAGAAGACGCCGCGGCAGCAAACCGTCCATCAGGCCCAGAGGGAGTTGCCACAGTGGTAAGGAGGGCGGTGAGGGCGTCGAGCAGCAACGGACACAACAGCCTCGCCTCATCCTTATCCAATCCTCGTCTTCAAGTATCATCTGATCGTCTTCAGTCTTGAAGTCTCGTCTTGTTCCTGTTCCATCATCTGTCCTCAACCTCTGTCCGTCCTGGCGCATTTGCCATTCCTGTACGGCAGGTCCGAAAGGGCTATCGAGTGGCCGGAGGGCTACCCCAGAGACCAGCATTGTGTTGTTGGGTCTCTACTGATGCGTCAGGTTTGGCGGAGGTCCGAGTCCCTGGTCTTCTGCCTGTCCGCCTGTGCTGGGACATGTCTCTCCTGCCTTGGCGCTTCTCTGGAGCTCCTCTCTGCAGTCACGTCGTGGTCCAAGGGCACACCACTCTCCCCGAAAGTGGGATCGCTCCCTAGCGCCGCAACAGTATTCCAGCAGTGAGAGGGAGGCTTTCTAGTCTTTTGCACTGAATGCCACATGTATGATTATCTCCCAGCTGGTGAGAGGTTATGTGTGTTCTAAGTGCAAAGAGCTCCAAGCCCTCAGAGAACGAGTCCAATATCTGGAGGCAGATCTGGAGGAGATAAGGGAGACAGGAGATATATAGAGGAGACCTTCAGGGACATAGTAGAGAAGTCCCACCTCCAATATGATAGTCCCTGTGCTGCATTGGAGGAGAAAGGTCACATGGAAGGAGAGCATCAGCTTGATGAGGTAGGAAGCAATCCTGTAGCTAGGACCTGCCCTCAAGGTGATGTGGTATCCTCTTGCACCAAGGATAGGTCTCCAGGGTTAGGATGGCCATTATAATTGGTGATTCAGTTATTAGGAAGGTTGATACCCGGGAGGTTGGTGGATGTGAAGATCACTTGGTAACTTGCCTAACCGGTGTGAAGGTGGTGAATCTTATTTATTTATTTATTTATGTATTTGTTTATTTATTTAATTAACATTTTTTATATACTGATAGCCGTTTGCACATCGTACCGGTTTACAGATAACAAAATAGGGGCCACTAGAAATAGGCATATCCTTTACATAGAACACGGAACAGTAACAGCTAAGTACCAGAGAGATAATACTTTGGTTAAGCATATAAAATTACCTAGTATAACATAAATGGATATTGAATAATTTGGATAATTTAGCAAACATATTTACACAATAGTTATTTGAGTAATTTGAGTAAAGCTCAGAGAGGCAGAGTACTGTGGGTTGTGTTGGGAATTGAAGGAAAAAGGAATTGTATAGAAATGGAAAGAGAGTGGGGAGTGGAGTAAGGAAGGATAGTAGATAGGATAGTAGACAGGATTTTAGATAGTGCTGGGGAGGAGCCAGCTGTCTTGGTACATGTGGGTACCAATGACTTTCCTAAGTGCAGGAGGGAGGTTCTGGAAGCCAAATTTAGGATTTTAGGTAGAAAGCTGAAATGCAGAACCTCCAGGGTGGCATTCTCTGAAATGCTCCCCATTCCACATGCAGGACCCCAGAGGCAGGCAGAGCTCCGGAGTCTCAATGCATGGATGAGATGATGGTGCAGGGAAGAGGGTTTTAGGTTTGTTAGGAACTGGGCTTCATTTTGGGGAAGGGAGGGCCTTTTCCAAAAGGATGGGCTCCACCTTAACCAGAATGGAACCAGACTGCTGGCACTAATCTTTAAAAAGAAGATACTGCAGCTTTTAAACTAGATGATGGGGGAAAGCTGACAGTCACTCGGAAGTGTATGGTTTGAAATGATGTATCTTTGAAGGATACTAGGAGAACAGGTAAATAGGGCATCCCAGTAGAGAGGCTGCAATAAATGTGAAAGTGAACAAGGTGTCTTTAAGTAAAGGGCAGAAAAATTCCAAATTACCCCATCAGCTGATGAGCAGGTTGTTAATACAAACAAAAAACATACTTTGAAATGTCTGCATACAAATGCTAGAAATCTAAAAAAAAAGATGGGAGAGTTAGAGTGTATAGCACTGGATGAAGAGGTAGATATAATTGGCATCTCAGAGACCTGGTGGAAGGAGGATAACTAATGGGACACTGTGATACCAGGATACAAATTATATCAAAATGATAGGTTGGATCGAATTGATGGAGGAGTGCCACTATATGTTAAAAGAGCATTGATTCAAACAACATAAAAGTTCTGAAGGAAACAAAATGCAATGTTGAATCTTTATGGATAGAAATTCCAGGTGAGAAAGGGAATAAAATAGTAGTGGGGGTGTATTACCTTCAGCTGGTCAGAATGAACTAACAGACAATGAAATGCTAAAAGAAATTAGGGAAACTAACAAAATCAGCAGGACGGTAATAATGGGGGATTTCAATTATCCCAGCATTGACTGGGTGAATTTTACATCAGGACATTCTAAAGTAGTAAAATCCATAAATGAAATAAAACTGCTTCACGGAGCAGCTGGTACAAGAACCAACAAGAGGGGAAACACTTTTAGACCTAGTCCTTAGAGGAACACAGGAGTTGATGTGAAAAGTAATAGTGTTGGAGCCACTTGGCAATAGTGAGCACAACATTATCAAATTTGACTTAATAACGGGAGGGAGCACAAAAAAGAAAACTACTGCGACAGCATTTAACTTTCAAAAAGGTGACTATGATAAAATGAGGAAGATGGTTAGGAAAAAACTGAAAGGATCAACTGCAAAGGTTAAAAGTTAAGCTCAGGCATGGATGTTGTTTAAAAATACCATCTTGGAAGCCCAGACCAAATGTATTCCATGCATTAGAAAAGGTGGAAGGAAAGCTAAATGACTACTAGCATGGTTAAAAAGTGAGATGAGAGGGGGTATAATATGTAAAATAACATCTTTTGAGAAATGGAAAAGGGATCTGAATTAATGAAACAGGAAACAGCATAAGCGCTGGCAAGTCAGATGCAAAGAATTGATAAGAAAGGCAAAAAGAGAATTTGAAAAGAAGCTTGCTTTGGAAACAGAAACTCATAATAAAAACTTTTTCAGGTACATTCAAGGTAAAAAGCTTGCGAGGGAGTCAGTTGGACCATTAGATGATAAAGGAGTGAAAGGGGCACTTAAGGATGACAAAGCCATAGCAGAGAGACTAAATGAATTATTTGGTTTGGTATTCACTGAGGAATATGTAAGAGATATACCCATGCCAGAAATGATATTCAAAGGTGATGATTCAGAAGATCTCAATGAACCTGGAAGATTTGCTAGGGCAAATTGACAAACTAAAGAGTAGAAAATCACCTGGAACAGATGGGTCATAAGAACATATGAAATTGCCATGCTGGGTCAGACCAAGGGTCCATCAAGCCCAGCATCCTGTTTCCAACAGAGGCCAAACCAGGCCACAAGAACCTGGCAAGTACCCAAACACCAAGAAGATCCCATGCTAATGATGCAATTAATAGAGATGTGAATCGTGTGATCGATCGTCTTAATGATCGATTTTGGCTGGGGGGGGAATTGGATCATCGCGGTTTTGTTTTTTTTTTAAATCATGTAAATCGTAAATCGGGGCAAAGGTAGCGCCGGCGCCATTTTGGTTCCTGTCCCCCGACGTCAAGAGCACAGGGAGGTCGCTCCTGGACCCCTGCTGGACCCCCAGGGACTTTTGGCCAGCTTGGGGGGGCCTCCTGACCCCCAAAAGACTTGCCAAAAGTCCAGCGGGGGTCCAGAAGCGACCTCCTGCACGCGAATCGTATTTGCCGTATTGCAAAATGGCGCCGGCCATACAGCCATATGGCCGGCGCCATTTGCAAAATGGCGCCGGCCGTATTTTGTATTGCAAAATGGCGCCGGCCGTATGGCCATATTGCCGTATTGCAAAATGGCGCCGGCCGTATGGCCATATGGCCAGCGCCATTTTGCAATACGGCAAATACGATTCGAGTGCAGGAGGTCGCTTCCGGACCCCCGCTGGACTTTTGGCAAGTCTTGTGGGGGTCAGGAGGCCCCCCCAAGCTGGGCAAAAGTCCCTGGGGGTCCAGCGGGGGTCCGGGAGCAATCTCCTGCGCTCATGACGTCAGGGGACAGGAACCAAAATGGCTGTCATATGACAGGGCAAAGGTAGCGCTGGCGCCATTTCTATTAACGCATCCGTGGCCCGAGAGTGGAAGATCACACCGGGACCCCCCCACTGGACCCCAGGTAATTTAAGACATGTGGGGGGGGGGGTTCGAGAGAGTGGGGGATTTATTTTAAAGGGTCGGGGTGGGTTTTAGGGTTGTTTTAGTGTGCCGGTTTTCCCGCCCTCGCCCTTCCCCTCCCCCTTCCCCCGATTTACGATTTTTGACGATAAATCGGGGGAATTCCTATTGTATATCACCTCTAACGATTTTTGACGATTTAAAATATATCGGATGATATTTTAAATCGTCAAAAAACGATTCACATCCCTAGCAATTAATAGCAGTGGCTATTCCCTAAGTCCACTTGATTAATAGCAGTTAATGGGCTTCTCCTCCAAAAACTTATCCAAATCTTTTTTGAACCCAGCTAAACTAACTGCACTAACCACATCCTCTGGCAACAAATTCCAGAGCTTAATTGTGTGTTGAGTGAAAAAGAATTTTCTCCGCTTAGTCTTAAATGTGCTACTTGCTAACTTTATGGAATGCCCCCTAGTCCTTTATTATCTAAGTGTAAATAACAGATTCACATTTACCTGTTCTAGACCTCTCATGATTTTAAAGACCTCTATCATATCCCCCCTCAGCCGTCTCTTCTCCGAGCTGAACAGCCCCAACCTCTTCAGCCTTTCCTCATAGGGGAGCTGTTCCATCCCCTTTATCATTTTGGTCACCCCAAGGCACTGACAGAGGGGACAAAGCAGCACAAATAGTGGCATGAACACCCCAAAGAACTAAGAGAGGGACAAAGGGCATAATCATCAGTGGCATGAAGATCCCCAGGCATCAAAAAAGGAACAAAAGCAGCACCTGAATACCCCAAAACACAAATAAAGATCACCAACAGTGGCATGAAAACCTCAAGCAACAAGAAAGGAGCAAAGCAGCACAAACAGTGGCATGAAGATCCCAAGGCATAGAGTAAGGGGTATGGCAGCAAGCCCAGTGGCATCCACACCTCCGGCAATGCACAGAGTTCAAAGTGAGATAGTAAGACTCCCAAACATTGAGGGATAAGACAGCAAGAAAACTAGCATCAGCACCCCAAGACACAGATGCAGAGTAAGACCGCAAGGGAAGTGGCATCAAACAGCAAGTTGCTGAACCAAGAAAGAAGCAGAGCAGAAGGAGCAGGCCAGGCAGCAACATTGGCCAGATAACACAGCAAAACACTGAACCAGAAGAGAGGCAGAGGATAAGGAATGTCATGCATGGCGGGCAGCAGCAGCAGCAAGGCTCCAAGAATCCAGAGTGGTGCAAGGAAGGGCTTTTTTAATTTTTAATTTTATCTATTTTTTGGAATTGGGGGGGGGGGGGTATCCAAAATACCCCAGTATAAGCAGAAGAGAAGCAGGACAGAAGGAACAGGCTGGGCAGAAACTGTGCCCCAGCAACACAGCAAGGCACTGCATCAGAAGAGAGGTAGGCATGAGGAGTAGGCCGGGCAGCAGCACTAAGAGTGGCAACTGGCAACAACCCAGGAGTCTACATTTTATTTATTTGTTTATTTTAAATTACTTATTACACACACCCTCCAAAGTTTGGGGCGGAGTACATAAAAAAAGTTAAGCAATACATAAACAGTTCAAACCAACCATAACAAATCACTGCTGAATACTAGAACTGCACAAAACAAATAGAGGACAATGGTAATAAGAAAGGAGCTATTGGTTAGGGTGCTGTTGAAAAGGCTGCAGTAAATTGGAACGTATTCACTGTCTTTTTGGACTCCTTAGAGTCTTTCGAGCTATGAAGCTAGAGTGGAAGGGAATTCCAAAAAACTGGGCCAGCTGTAGAGAAAGCTCTTTCATGTGTCATGGAAAGCTATGCAGATTTAGGAAATGGAACATCGAGGAGTTATTACCTAGCGGACCGGAGAGCTCTGGCAGGGGTATAGAGCCGTAGAGTAGCGCTTGGCCAGGGCAAGGTGATATTATTTTAAAATGTATGCATTATGACTGCTAATTTGTACTGCATGCACCACTGGATTGGGAGGCAATGGAGAAATGTGTTTATGGATGCCAGTACCAGTGAGCATGTGTGCAGCAGCATTCTGGACTATCTACAAAGGCCTGATCATGCTTTGTGGAAGATCTGGGTATAGGGAATTACAGTAATCCAAGGATGAGAAAACTAATGTTTGTAGAACTATTCTGAAATCAGAGGGATCTAGAAGTGGTTTGAGGTGACAGAGATGTTTGAGTTTGGCGAATGAGTCCTGTACTACTGTTTTTACTTGAACTGGCATGGATTGGGTCAGATCAAGAGTGACACCTAAAACCCATACTTTCTGAGAGATATGGAAAATACAAATGCCAATAGAAAATGTAGGTGGAATTTGGTATAGTGACGACATGGCTGGTGCTAGCTTATTTGCTGCCCTCTGCAATCAATTACCGTGCTCCCCACCCAGCCTCATTTATTCAGCCTCTCTCCCAGGCCCACAAAAAATGCCCAGCTCCTTCCAGCAATCTAAACATTAAAAACCGACACCTCCCGAACCCCTGGCTCTTCACTCCCTCCCCAAGGCAAACCTTATAGTCTTGCACACGTGCACACACATACTCACACCCAGCCCTCCCCACACACATAGAGTTAGGAATGATGTATTTATAATAGATTTTACATGAAAAAGAACAAAGTACAGTCTTCTGAAATAAAAATGTTACTCACATTATATTATATTTGCATGCACTGCTGTGGTGCTAACCCGAAATCCCTTCTTAAAAGATACTTGGAACCCATTTGCAGGGGCGGCTCTAGAGAATCTGCTGCCTGAAGCAAGGGATGAGGTGGTGCTCCCCCAGCGCCACCTGACCTCACCCCGCCAGGGAACGGCACAGGTCGAATCATCAAGAGGGGAGTCTCTATGCAGTCTGGCCATTTTAGTGATTTGAAATGTTGCAGAAGGGGAAAGAAGGGGTCAGAGTTCCCAGAGGAGTGGCAGAGTGATAATGCTTCTAGGAAGCTGGCAAACCCAGGAACCCTAAGACCTGCCTCCCACCGTTTCCCAGCATTTTTCCCTTGGAGAAGTGGGGGATGGGTGAATGGTGGTGGTCTGTGTGTGGCGCACTCTCTCCGAGCCATTGCAAGGGCATAAGACAGACTAGGCCCTGTACAGCCTTGTGCCCACATCCCCCTGCCCTCACCACCCACAATTACAAATTCTGCATTTATAATAACTAATTTTACATGAAAAAGGACATTCAAAATGCAGTCTTCTGAGGTAAAGATATCAAAACAACATATATATTATTTTTACTTGCATGGTTATGTGCCAACCAGAAAACCCTGAAAAAAAGCAAAAAACACTCTTGGAATGTATATGGTATTAGGTTATTGTAATGCATATTGGGTGTGGGCTTTGTCCTCCGAAAGCCATGAGAACTGAATTATAATACAGAAAATCTTCCATTTTTTAAGATGATGCCAGCCGTCCATTGCTCCTACCATGTGACAGGGACCGGCCAATGGCACCGATAGCCCCTATCACATGGTAAGGGCAAAGGGCCACCGGCGCCATTTTATATACTGGCAGCTGACGGCCCGAGAGCGGGAGATCGCTCCCGGGACCCTCGCTGGACCACCAGGGACTATAGTCAAGTTTGGGGGGGGGGGGGGGTCGGGAGGGTGGAGGATTGTAAATAATTAGATCTGAAGGGTTGGGGTGGGTTTGGGGGTTTTTTTGTAAATAATTAAATGTGAAGGATCGGGGTGCGCGCTAACGGGTTTATGTTAGCGTGCACTAAACCGGAAAAGATTTTATACGAAAAAAAATGCCGATCTGCGGGAATACAAACTTTTCCCGCAGCTACACAAAACCGAAAGCAGAAGCGATTGGGCACCTGATGCACATCTCTACCACCTATTAGAAAAGCAGAACAGGACAGGTTGCCATAGATCCCTACACAGAAACTATATGCTAGTAGAATACCTCACCTCGGTCACACATGCACAACACAGAAAGAAAACAGTGATCATAAAGTATAAATAGAAACGTATAGTTGGAAATTGCAACAAGTCAAACAATGTATATCATTCAAGAATGGAAAAACAGAAATATTAGCATTCCTCATAAAACAAACAATAAAACCATGAAATATAAAACCTCATAATTGGAAAACCATACTAATAAGAATAAATATTTCAAAACAAGAGTCAAATAGAATAACATCCAATAATTAACTCATATAAACATTTATTTGAATTTACCAAACACCAATAAAATATTTCAAAACAGCAGATACATCAAATAAAATCCAATATTTAAAACAAGGATAAAAATTATCCTACGCTCTCCCTACCTAGGAACTTTTGATTTCCATTCACTCTGAGATTGTCATGGACTAGTTAGGGAGAGAGAGGGTGCATACTTTATTCTCTCTCTCTCTCTATACACACACTCCCTAACATACATGTTTGTTTGTTCTCTTTCACACATGTTCACTCTCATGCACATATCCTCTCACACACACAGGCAAAGGTTCTCTCACACACAGGCTCTCTCTCCCTCTCTCACACATAGGCTCTCTTACATTCATTGGCTCTCTCCCTCACTTTCACACGCACAGGCTCTCTTACCCAGTTTCTCTCACACACAAGCTCTCTCTTACTCACTGGCGGTCACTCTCATTCACTGGTGCTCTCTCCTTCACTGTCACATGCACAAAAGCTGTCTCACACTCACTCTCACATACAAGCTTTCATTCACTGGCATTCTCTCCCTCACAAACACACAAGTGTTTCACAATCTCCCTCACACACACACACACAAACACATTCAAGCTGCCTCTCACTTATTGGAGCTCTCTCCATCTCTAACACATACAAGCACTCATCTATATCTTATTTACTCTCTATCTCTCTCTTTCTCTCACACACACACATACAACGTTTTCTCTCTCTATCACAAACACAAAGCTCTCTATTTCACACGAGCTCTCACTCACTGGTACTCTCTCCCTCTCACTCACACACAAGGTGTCTTACAATCTCCCTCTCACACACACACACAAACACATACAAACTGTCTCTCACTTACTGGAGTTCTCTGAGTCTCTGACACACACAAGCACTCATATATCTCTCATTCTCTTTCTCTCTGTTGCGTCCGTCGGACGCAGATGGCTGCATCCGCTCTGCCTTACCTCTTTTTCTCCTCTTTCTCTCTCCTTGGGCAAGATGGCTGCCTCCTGTGCCGAGTGCCGAGGGTCTCGGCGTTTCCAAACTAGCATGGGCGTCCCAGTCCACCATGCTCACTCCTGTGGCCTCCTAGGGCGCGAGCGTGCACATCTCCTCTGCTCAAATACACGTCATGGCGGGAACCTCGGGGATGGCCCTACCGCATGACGTCAGTACCTCCGGGTATATCAAGCCTCCGCTTCCGCTACCACCTTGAATTAGCAAAGACTTCGGTTTAGCTACTCTGACCACTCTAAGCTGCTCTAAGCCGCTTAGATGCTGCTTTCACTCCAAGGGCCTCGCTCCTGTAGAATCTTTAGACACCCACTCCTCGGGGGTCTCTCACTTCCAACTACCCTTCGGGGTCCTCACTAACTAAACAACCGCTCCTACATTTCAGGATATCGGACTATCGGGTACTCGCTCCTCGAGGGCCTATCTGCTATATATCCTGCACCACGGATCTTCGGTCCCACCATTTCACCACCAGGAAGACGCCTTCATTACTGTGAGTACCTCTACGATCCGGTGCTCCAGCTCCACCCACCAGCTGCAGCGTTACCCGCACTGCGGGCTCCTGCCTATCGTTAACATCTGGGTGAGACTACACTTCTGAGCCTGTTGAACGTATTGGCACTTTGTGGATCAGTGCCTTACCTTCCTGCTTTCATCATCTATCTACAGCAGTACAATAAAGCCTCTATCCATACTGTGTCTGCTATCTTTCAGCCTATCGCAGTGGTTCCCCATGGGGCCCCTCCCCATGGGCGGAGTCATCTCCATTGCAACGAAGGGTCCACAGTGCCACAAGGACAACACTCTCAGATACACACAGACACACAAAGCTCTCTATCAAACACAAACTCTCACTCACTGGCACTCTCTCTCCCTCTCACACAAACAAGCTGTCTTGGATTTTCCTTCTCATACACACATATAAGCTGTCTTTCATTCACTGGTGTTCTCTCCATCTCTCCCTCTCTCTCACTGGACCTGCTAGGTCTTTCCTTATGCATTGTGGACAGCAACAGGAGGTGTCAACAGCTTCAGCCTTTCTTTATTCATCGTGGCAGTAGAGGAGGTGTCGATGGCCTTGCGGGGCCTTCCCTTGTTTCGCGGTGGGCGGGAGGGGAGATACTGATGGCCTGAATGGGCCTTTTCTTCATGTGCTGCTGCAGGGAGGAGAGGTACTGGTGGCCTTTAATTGCACACCACAGGACGGAGAAGGGCCAGCAGCCTTTAATTGCATGCCGCCGGACGGAGGAGAGATGCCAATGGTCTTTATTTGTGCGCCGCAGGTGGAAGTCTGAAGAAGGGGACTTGAGACGCTGGCCATTGCTGCAGGAGGGAAGGGGGAAGTGCTTATGCAATTTCTCATAGCGTAGCGCCACTGTAGGCTGTGGAGTGAAACCACAGGTCCTTCAGGCTAGATAGCAGATGCGCTGATGTGCTGGATTGGAGGGATGGCTTCTAGATACGCGCAAGGTCTTCTATTTCATTCACCAGCCAGGGGTTGTAACTTCGCTGACGTTTAGCTAAATATATATCAGGAGGCAGGGGGAGGCAGCCACTAAGCATTTTGGAGGGCACTTTTTGCCACTCCAAAATGTTTCCACCTGAAGTGGCTGCCTCACTCTGCTTCATTATAGAACCACCCCTGCCCATATGATATTAGGCCTATTGTATTGTGTGTTCGGTGTGTGCTTCACCTTCAGAAAGCCATGAGTAAACTGAATTACAATTACAATATAATAACCCTTCCATACCAAAACAGTACCAATTGCCAGCACTCAAACAGTAACAATCCTATCTGTGAAAAGGCAGTACTGCAAATATTATATCAGACCCTAAAACACCAACGTACTTTTTATTAGGGAAAACAGAGCAAGTCAGGCTGCTATACATCCATACACAGAAACTACACGCTAGCAGAATAGCTCACCTTGGTCAGACATGCAGAACATTAACAGACCCTCACCAAATACAGAACAGAGCATCCATAAAGTATAAATAGAAACATACAGGCAAAAACTGAACTAGAAATTGCAACATGCCAGATTCTAAGGAAAAACAGAACCATTACCATTCCTCAAATCAAACAATAAAATCAAGAAATATACTAAAAACATAATCATAATAGTAAAAACATAATAATAAAAAGAATATTACCAAAGTAGCTGATCAAATAATTAAAAAATCATATACTATTTTTTTATCTCCCAAAACCATTATTTCAAAATAGCAGATAGGGATGTTCAGGAAAAAAAAATTGTTTTCGTTTTCAGTTCGTTATCGGGATGGTTTTCTTTCACGAATGGATTGTTTGATTCATTTTCATTCATAAGAAAAAAATTAATCAAACAATTAAAAAAAAAGGCCCCCCTGTCCAAAAAAAATGCCGGGGTCAGGATGGCCCCGCGGCTCCTATTTACCCCATCTGGTAGGGATCTGCTGGCCTTGGCCTTGAGTAGGCTGCGGTCATGGTGACCTACTGCACCCGGAGGTCATGGTGACCTACTGCACCCGGAGGTCATGGTGACCTACTGCACCCGGAGCTGGGTCCTGATGCCAGCGCCTCGGCCCAGACCCAGGCCTGATGCTGCGACATGACCTGGAGGCAAGGTCCCAAAGCTGGGGCCTCAATCTGGACCCAGGTGGGGTCCCAATGCCTGGGCATAGGCCTGGAACCAGGCCTGACACCATGACCTGACCCAAAGGCAGGTTCAGCCTGGATCTATACCAAATGCTGTGACCCGACCTGGAGGCCAGGTCCTAACTCCAGGGCCTTGGCCTAGACCCAGGCCCAAGGCTACGAACCAACCTGTAGGCCGGGTCCCGATACTGGGGCCTAGGCCTGGACTCAGGCTTGATGCCGGGACCTCAGTGCAAACCCAGCGGGTGGTGTCATTTGTCGTTTGTTGTCCTGATGGACGGGATGGCGCTGCAGGGTAAACGCGAACCCGTCCTTTCTTTTTCGGGGGCATAGTTAGAAGCAACAGTCGCAATTCAGGTTGGAAACGGACGGCGATGGAGCTGTGCTGCTACACCGTCGCCATCTTGGCTCCGCCCCCCCGAGGCTCCGGAATTCTGAATGAATTGCCGGGGCTCTGGGCCAACACCCAAAAACTCCGGGTACCCTGCTGCAGACGGCCGGAAGAAAAAGAGTCTGGAGCAGCGCAGGCTCAAGGAAGGAAGGGCATCAGCACCGGTGCCTCAGGAAAATGACGTGAAAAGCGAGATGAGCAGGAGAAGGAGCAACAACATTGGGCCGCACACTGAAAATAAAACAAGGGCAGAGCAGCCAGACAATGCAGGAGGAGGAGGAAGTGGAGCACATGTCCTGTGTGCCCTGGGAGAGAGGAGGCTCCTGTGGCTAATAAGACTCGAGGTGAGAAGAGAGAAGAGAGTGCATATGTGTGTGGAAGAGGGAGAGAAGTAAATGATTGTGTATGGTGTGTCAGTGTATTCATTTATGGGCATATGTGGAAAAGGGAGAGGAGTGAGTGTGCATGATATGTATGGAAGAAGAAGTGAAGTGAGTTTGTGTCTGTGGAAAACAGGAGTGAATGCATGTATGTGTGTGGAAGGAGAAAAGTGAGTGAGTGTGAATGTATGTGTTCGGAAGAGAGTGTGTGTGTGTGTGTGTGTGTAAAAGGGAGAGGAGCGAGTGCATGTGTATGGTGGAACAAGGAGAGAAGTGAGTGTGCATATGTATGCAGACAAGGGAGGGAAATGAATGAGCATGTGAGAATAAGCATGTATGTGAGTGAACATGTGAGTGCGCTAATGTGTGAGAGAAAGTTTATGCGCTTGCTGCTATCGCCTCTCCCCGCCCCCATCCTAACACTCGACAATCTCAGGGTGACAGGAAATCAAAAGTTCCCAGGTCTGCCTCTGGGATCATATGAATTTTCAAGTTCCAAAATGGGGTCACTTTGGATAAACCTTTGGGAAGCCCTGCCCTAAATGATGGTACAAAAAGCAACTGATGATCAGCTGAATGCAAGGAGTCAGATGGGATATAAGAAGAGATACAATTCATCAAATACAATGGACCTTCACCTTGAAGAGCTTTACAAACCAGGCTAAGAATCTTAAAATCCACTTGCTATTGCACTGGGACTCGTGTAGTTGCTACAAGACAGGAGACGTATGATCTCTTATGGAACAATCTGTAATCAAGTAGGCTGCAGCATGTTGTAGCATCAGCAAAGTCTTTATAGAATATTTAGAAAAACCAACATATAAAGGATCACAATAATCCAGGTTAGTTCAAATAAAAGCCTGAACTACTGTACATAAATCTTCTTTAGGCAGAGTAAATTTCAATTGCTGAAGTAATCTTAACTTTAAAAAAACAGACTTAATAACGGCATTAAACTGTAGGTTAACAGTGAAATATAAATCAAAAATATAACCCCGATCACGAACGGAATCAATAAAGGATACCAGAAAATTGGTAACAGACAAATTTAAACACTCTTTGGGGATAGGGCTGTGAGCAACCCACAAAGCCATTGATCTGGCTAAATTCAAATGCAAACAGTTACTTGTTAATTCTAGAGGTCAAACATTCATCTACTGGAAAAAGCAACTGCATATCATCTGCATATATTTTAAATTAATATTGTAGGAGGCTAGAATAGAGCAGAGAGGTTCCAAATAAATATTGAACAAAACCCTGAAGGATCCCTTTAATCACTCCCTTCCAAGTTGCTATAGATTGCTCCAACATAAAACATTGCTGCCGATCACTTTCTCCTCAAACCCCAGCAATAACCTATCCAGAAGGATATGGTGGTTACCTGTATCAAGGACAGCAGAGATAATAAGTGATACTAAGATCACAGCTCCACTTTTATCCATCTAAGGCAACATACAATTTAACAGAAAAAGTAAAACTGTCCTAGTACTGTGGAAATGGATAAACTGCATGTTTTGGGACTTAAGATGTTATTGTCATCCAAAAATTCATAAAGTTGAGACACAACTAACTTTTCTATAAACTTAGCTAGGATAGGCAAATTAGTAATTGGACCATAACTGGAACACTGATCTAGGGGTAAGGAGCTCATTTTCAACACAGGCAAGACAAAAGCCTGCTTAAGAAAATTAGATATTAAGACATCTTTAAGAGAGAGGTTCACAGTTTTAGTAAAAACTGTGGTTGCAGAACATGTATAGCCTAAAATGGAGAAGGGTCCAGCAGGCAGGAAGAGGTTTTGAGTTTAAACAATGCACTCTCTGGGGTAGATTTTATAAATTTGCGCGAACACGTACTTTTGTTCGCGCACCAGGCGCGAACAAAAGTACGCTGGATTTTATAAGATACGCGCGTAGCCGCGCGTATCTTATAAAATCCGGGGTCAGCGCACGCAAGGGGGTGCACATTTGTGAAAATGAGAGCCTGTCGTCACTCCACAGATTCTACTGGTGGCCAACTATGAGGAAAGACGCTCAGATGTACATAGAGTCGTGCCCCACTTGTGCATGCCAGAAGACGCCGACAGGCCAACCCTGGGGTCTGTTGCAACCACTGCCTGCTCCCAGCGAGCCTTGGACACATATTGCCACTGAATTCATAGTGGATCTTCCCCTTTCCAATGGCAATAATACCATCTGGGTGACAGTGGACCGGTTTTCAAAAATGGCTCACTTTGTGGCTTTACCTGGCCTTCCTTCTGCTACGGAGCTGGCGAGATTGTTCATCCACCCATATTCCGACTCCACGGACTCCCAAGGCACATCCTTTCCGATTGGGGAGAACAATTTACAGCCAGGTTTTGGAAGGCTTTATGCAGGAAGTTTGACATTGCATTGGATCTTACGTCGGCATATCACCCGCAGGCTAATGGACAGATGGAGCAAACAAATCGGACTTTGAAGTAGTTTCTTCGGGCATACGTCAACTCATGACAAAATGATTGGTCCGAATTGTTGCCTTGGCCTGAATTTGCTCTCAATTCTCACCTCTCTGCGTCCACAAGGTCTTCACCCTTTCAAGTGGTCTATGGACGCCAGCCCCTACCTCCACTTCCTTTGCCTCTGTCAGTGGCCTCTCCTGCGATGCAAGCCACAGCTCAAGAGTTGCATAAACTCTGGAAAGACACTAAGCAACTCATACAGCAAGCTGCCCAGAAGTCCAAAAAAAATGCTACAATATGCATCACCGGGCAGCAACACAATTCAGTCCGGGAGATAAAGTGTGGCTGAGTACTCGCTTCATTCATCTGAAACTACCTTCAGTCCGCTTTGCTCCTAGATATATTGGACCATTCCCCGTACTTCGTCAGCTGGGCCCAGTTACATACAGTCTACGCCTGCCTACCTCACTCAAGATACATAACGCCTTGTTGCGCTCCTGCCGCGGCTGGAGCCACGGGAGGCGTTTATCTTCACAGCCCACAGGACTCCCCAACTCGGCAGGAGGCCGCCAGTGTTCCTTGCTCCCTCCAGGGGGAGGGGCCCTCATCCCCGGTCCTTCCTAAGGCAGGGAAGCCACTCCTTGGCCTGCCTTCGCGGCTTGGATGCCGCTGCTCCCTCATCGGGCCTGGTTGAGGCCTGCTCCGGCACCTCCTCACGCTGCTCTGCAGTGCCGCTGACCAGGGTCCTGGACTTCCTGTTCCTGCTCCTCCTAGGGGGCAGGCCCGCGACTCTCTTCCCTTCTTAAAGGGATAGCCAGGTGGGGTCTTACTAGCCCATCTGCAGACTCCTCCCTGGGCGTTGTCCTTCTAGCCCTACAAAAGGGCTCCTTTGTCAGTCCATTGTCACCTTGGCAAGGAGTCAGTCCATCCTGGCTTTCTCATGGAGCCAGTCCTCAAGGGAGCTTCCCCTCCTGGACTTCACTGCACTCCATTCCTGCATGGCTTCCGTCGTTGTTCCAGTCCCGATGTCTCCACTGTTCCAGTCCTGATGTCTCCATTGTTTCACTCCTGAAGTCCACGTTCCTGATGTCTTCGTCTAGTCGTCCCAGGTCCTGAGTTCCTGTGCCTCCGTAGGTTCCTTGCTTTTACCTGATCCAGATTCCAGTTCCAAGCTCCATGGTTTTAAAGACTGTTTCCTGTTCCTGACTCCGGAGGATCCAAGGGGTAACTTGTCCTGACCTATCCCTTCGTTCAGTGCTTGCCCACTCCTCTCATGGTCCGCGACCAGCCTTCCGGCTGGTAGGGCATGGTGAGGACAGAGTGGTCCGTGACCAGCCTCCGGGCTGTGTAGGGTGCCTGAGGGACCTTGCTCACCCTGTCTCGTCCCCTATGTTCCAAGATCTTCAGAGTTCCAAGCTCCATGTCTTGCCTCCGGACTTCCATGCCCCAGTCCCAGACTAGGTTTAGTCCTACCACAATGGCACACTTCCCTCGTCCCACGCTGGGAAGTGCCTCCTAGCACTCTCCATCACCATAGCGCAACGATTCACCAAGGCCTCCAAGCATCCCATGCTTAAGGCCGCCCGCAGTGTAACACGCCTTCCATGTCTCTTTACTTAAACCTCTTGTTCTCTCCGAGTTTTCCAAGAAACCGCCCGAACCGCAACCTCTAGCCTCTGAGGAGGATATCACTTATCAGGTACAAGACATCTTGGATATTCGGAAAAGAGGAAGATGATGGGAATTCTTGTTATCTTGGGAGGGCTTCGGGCCAGAAGAAAACAATTGGGAGCCAGCAGCAAATATTCTCGATAAAGAACTGATCAGACAATTTCAAGTGTCTCATCCTAGGAAACCCAAACCCACAGGGAGGGGCCCTAAGAAGGGGTGTACTGTTACGCTCCACGGCCACAGACAGATGGCCACAGACAGTGGCTGCCATTGCTCACCTCCCTTTTCACAACCTTGGCTCCATTGGGCGAATTCGCAGCTTCGGCCAGCTACCATCAGCCTTCTGGCCTCCGTTCCCGGGCCTATGAGTAGCGTGGAAGCTCCCAACCGCCATCTTACCTGTGGGGTTCCTTAGGCGTGCGCGCACGCTTCCCGATCAGCTTTAACCATGTCATGGCGGGAACCTTGGGGGCGTCCCTACCAGATGATGTCACTCTGCTCTCATATTTACTCCAGCCTGCCCAGACAGCCGGCAACGAGTTCACTTGCTGTTGTTCCAGATTCTACTCTGCTTGTTCCAGTTTGCTTCTGTGGTGTGAGACTACTGGGTACCCACTCCTCGGGGGCCCCCCTCATCTATTGTCTATCCGCTCCTCGAGGGCCTTTCACCCAGTTTCCAGCCTGCCTTCTCCTAAGGCTTTCTACTGGACTTCTGCTTGCTTCCTGTCGCTGTGAGTACCATTTCTGGATTTGTGCCTTGATTGCTACATGGGAATCCCGCCGGTGTACCCCACTGCAGACCATTGCCATGAGGACTCCCTTCCAGGTTCCCCCCTGCTCTGCGGACCCACTCGGTGATATCATCTGAGGAACCCTTGCTGGTGTACCCCACTCTGCGGACCATTGCCATGAGGACTCACAGACCTGTGCCGTGTATCATCTGAGGAACCCTCGCCAGGGCACCCCGGTCTGCGGATCACTACCGTATTCTTCCACCAGGGAACCTCCCTGCTTTCTCCACTACTGATTCAGTCTGTTACAGTGATTGTATTTCTCAGCACCCCCACTCCTCGGGTATTGCCGCTTCCTCTTTTGACTCTTGTCTCAAGCAAGACTGACATCAGCAGTTGCTGCCGTTCCGTGGCCCATCTCCAGGGGTCACCTTCCACGTCTCCACCTCTACGTCTGTTGTATCTCCATCCCACAGCCGAGGCTCCGCCTCCTGATAGTGAGGCTCTGCGGGGCTCCTCCCCCTTGGTGATTCTACCTCTCACCTCGGCCAAAGGGTTCACTCACTTATCCTAACACTTCCCAGTCCACCCCATCTCTCTCACCTCCTCCAGTCTTTTTCACATCTCTCAGTTGATTCTCTGTCATCTGCTCCCTCATGCCATCTCCCATTGCCTCCTCCCTCTCATCCTCTCTCTCAAACCTTCCAGTTTCATCTCCTCCCTCTAACCCTTTTTTCACATCTCCATTCTTTTTACATCCCTCAGTTGATCTTCTGTCATTCCTTATCTCTCACTCTCCAGAAGTAATCCCTTTCAACCTTATCCAACACAAAAGAACCCCTCTTGCCTCTCATCCCTTTCTTCAATTAGTAGGGATGTGCAGCCGGAAAGTATTCGTTGGATTCAGGATACGTATTCGTCGGGGCCCAGATACATTGTATTCGTTGAATGGTGCCCCTGATACATTGATACGTGCATTCATTTTCCGGTTCCCATTAAAGTCAATGGGGGAAGTATTTGCAGCCTATTTTTGGCTGCAGAATTGGAGTTTTATTATCAATTTTGATGAAACGTCTGGGGAGCAATCATCAGAATAACAAAACAGCTCCAAGGTACTTAGACTGTGGCAATGTGGTACCAAAGTGGCATGAATAGCCTAAGCTACTTTAAAGGGGCAAAGGGATACCAGGAGTGGCAAGAAGAGTGCTTTAATAGAGGTGCAAAGCAGCAGCGAGAGTGTCAAAAACACACCACAGCTTCAAAAGAGAGCACTGATAATAGATGCATGAACCCTCGAAGGCAGCACGACAGGCAAAGTGGCAAGACAAGTGGCATCAACATCCTACAACACAATGAAGGGGGAACATAGCAAGCAGAAAGACTAGCACCAAGCAACCATGATAGTGGCCAGAACACCACAAGGAGTTGAGTGAGTCATCTGGTGTATGGCAACAAGGCACAGAGGCAGAGGGTAGATACAGGCTGGCTACACCCGGGGAGAGTTCCCTTTCCTTTGTGCAGGAAAGGGCTCCCTAGAATGGGTTTGCCCCTAGAGTGGGGTGTTTCCGTTGGCATCTAGTGAGCTTTCGCTGGTCATTTAAAATCTGGTACAGTTAGCAGATATACAAACGAGAATTTTCTAGGCCGAGGTAGAGGAGGTTACCATGTAAACAGTGGTTCAACATGGGTCAGAGGGTAGATACAGGCTGGCTACACCCAGGGAGAGTTCCCTTTCCTCTGAGCCGGGAAGGACTCCACGGAATGGGTTGGCCCCTAGAGTGGAGCATGAGCCTTCAAAGCGTGGTGACATGGAGCAGGGTATCACTGTGAGCATGGTCTCACTGTGTTGTGTTTGCCACAGTCTAAGTACCTTGGAGATCTTTTCTCGTTCTGAACATGGGTCAACAGGTGCTAAGAGATAGGCTGCAACAACGGGGAGAGTTCCATTTCCTTTGAGCAGGAAAGGGCTCCCTGGAATAGGTTTGCCCCTAGAGTGTATAATGGTACAAATTGTTAGGATTAAGCATTTGCAAACAGATCATGACTTCATAAGCAAGACGGAGGAAGTTCTCTTCTCTGCCCTGAAACTAAAGAAAACTGTTTGTTTTATTTAAGGATCCATGCTGTGAAGGATTACTAGTTTGAATTGCCAGAGACTGAGGTTTCCCTTTGCAACGAACAGGCAAAGCAATCGAGGTCCAACCCTTGTAGGGACATAAGGCCTGGACGGACAGGCAAAGCAATCGAGGTCCAACCCTTGTAGGGACATAAGACCTGGATGGACAGGCACAGCAGTCGAGGACAGAAGTCAAGCCCATGTAGGGACATAAGGCCTGGACGGACAGGCAAAGCAATCAAGGTCAAATCCTTGTAGGGATATAAGGCCTGGACGAACAGGCAAAGCAATTTGGTTTTTTAAATTTATTTATTTATATTACGCTTTTCACGCTTTTCCATCACTTCATAGTGGATTACATTCAGGTACTGTAGGTATTTCCCTATCCCCAGAGGGCTTACAATCTAAGTCAAACCCTTGTAGGGACATAAGGCCTTGACAGACAGGCACAGCAGTCGAGGACAGAGGGCAATCCCACCTAGGGACATAAGGCCTGGACGGACAGGCACAGCAGTCAAGGACAGAGGTGAATCCCACCTAGGGACATAAGGTCTGGATGAACAGGCAAAGCAATTGAGGTCCAACCCTTGTAGGGACATAAGGCCTGAACAGACAGGCAAAGCAATCAAGTCCAACCCTTGTAGGGACATAAGGCCTGGACGGACAGGCACAGCAGTCGAGGACAGAGGGCAATCCCATCTAGGGACATAAGGCCTGGACGGACAGGCACAGCATTCGAGGATTTCCTTTGTGCAGGTATGTTGTGGTTTGACCTGTCACTTCTTCCTGAACTGGTTCACTGCCTGAAGAAAATGGCATATTTTTCATTTCTGAAAGACAATTCAACAGAGGATGCTTTTAGAGCAATAGAGACTGCCATTTGTGAAGCAAGAACTGAGCTGGAGATAATTTGTGAATACCCAGAAGCTATTAACTGTACTTATATACTTCAGCTGATGACAAAGGAACAGGAAGAGCTCTCAGAAATAAGGAAACCACTACTCAAGTCAAAATCTACAATATCAACCTATGTTGACTTTGTGGTTTACACAGTGCCTCTGTAAACAATGGGAACAGAGAAGATGAACTAGAGTACAACTACCACCAGTTTTCAATAGTACTAGAAACATTACTGTTGGCAAGGTCTTGAGAAATATTGAGCATATGAAATATGAAAGCTCCAAACATCTTAAGTCAGCTTTTTATGTTCTTACATTCCAAATGTGGACAGACACAGCGTTTCAGGTCAGGCCCTTGTAGGGACGTACGGCCTGGACAGTGGACGGACAAGCACAGCGTTTCAGGTCAGGTACATGTGCTGCAGTGCTTATATTATCTGGAGCATAGGAGGCAGTTGGAGCTGCTGCAAGGCTTTCAATTGCTTTTATTCATCTTGCCATTCACAGGGAAAATTTGGAAACCCAAGCAAAGGCAGGTTTATTTTCAAAAACACTAGCATTTCCATCAACTCTGGTGCCAGCCTTGAGCGGTGAGGGCTCATGATATCCCCTGTCATTGAAAAGACACGTTCACTGGGCACACTGGTTGGTGGACATGACAGATATCGCTGAGCCACTTTGGCTAGGTGTGGCCAGACAGTGGACTTGTGTGCCCAATATGCCAGTGGATCTGTCTGCATGTTCTCTGTTGGCTCTGAGAGATACCTTGTCACTGACTGCTGTGCTGGTGTGTCCTTTGCTTGGGTGGGCTGAAAGTCACTCATGCTAGCTGCTTTCTCTCTAGCCCGTAGCCCAACAGATGAATCTTTATGGGCAACATGCCTTTGGCGTTCTGAAGTGGAGGAGGAGGAGTTACTAGCTGTCACTGACAGAGTGCTGCTCCAGCTTGGGCTACTACAACTCTCTGATGTGGCCGCTGTTTCCACCTCTGCTTCACGCCTAATCTGCCTCTGCATATGGCGCTCCTGTTCACGGACTTTTGATAACAGCAGGTCCTTTACCAATAAGAGACAATCGTACTGTAGGGCGAGTTTCCCTTTCACACAGGATCACAGACTGTGGTGAGCATGTATGTGTTCTGTTCTGTTAAAGGCCTTAATCTCTCTTCCACCTGCTGCTGCAAAATGTCCAGACAATGCAGCACTTCAATTGTCATTCCCTCTTCCTGTTTAAAGGCCTCCAAATTTTCATTAGGGAAATTAACTATAGGGATGATGTCAGCCAAGGTGGCACTTCTGGAACTCAGCTCCTCCGTGACATCCTTGAAGGGCTGCAGGATTTTTACCAGCTGACTCATGACTAACCAATCATGATGCCATAGGGGATTCAGCACACCTATGTCCATTGTACCAGAAAGTTCATGAAGGGGTGTCTGCAGCTCCACTAACTTCTCCAGCATCATAAATGTGGAATTCCACCAGGTGGCAATGTCTTGAATGAGACGCTTGTGAGGCATGTCCAAATCAGTCTGCTTTTGTCGGAGAACCTACCCCGCCTTCACACTTCTGTGGAAGTGTGCTGCTATGTTCCTGCACTTCTGTATTAACCTATGCAGGTATTTATTCTCTTGGTCATTGGAATCCAACCCCAGAACTGACTTCACTACCAGGTGCAGAGTGTGTGCAAAACATCATATGTTCTTAAAGCGCCCGTCATTTATTGCCTTAACCATGTTTGTACCATTGTCTGTGACAAAGAACCCTGCATGAGGATTCCTGTCTCGCTGATGTAGTTGCCAGTCTCCAGCATCTGTCTGGTGCATGTTAGAATATTGGTTGCGGTATGGGCCTAGTCCGTCAGGTGGGTGTGCAGTAAAGCCCACCTCCACCCTGATACTTGTTCAGTAATAGAGTTGCTGCCTGCCCCTGCCTCAGCCAGGTCCCACCAGTGTGCTGTCAGGGAGAGGTAAGAGTGTGCAGCATTCATGGCGGTCCAGATATCGCAGGTGAAATGTACACTCCCCTATGCCTTAGCTAGCAGCACTTGGATGTGACTGAGATACTGCTTGTACAGGCTGGGGAGAACATTTCTGTTAAATGTGGTTCTGGAGAGGACTTTGTAATTTGGAACTACGACCTTCAGAAAACGCTTGAAACCCACATTCTCCACTAACTGCAAGGGCTGGTCATCAAGGGCAATCATTTCTCCAATGCTCCTGGTAACAACTTTTGAGGCTGCCTGCCTCCTATGCCGGGATAACGTTACCGAACTCCACCCCATTTCCTCCATGGTGGGTTGTCGCTTCTGCCACATGTCAGGGGGTTGCTGGCCTGCCACCTGACTGCTAGAAGGGGATGAGGGCGTGGGCTGACTCTGCTGCTTTTCAACCTCTTTACGCTGCATGGAAGGGGTCCCCTGACTGGTACTGCCACCATCCCCAGATGGCAGTACTGTTGTTTGGTGTTGCCTCTTCATATGATGTGTCATGCCAAAATTAGATAGATGTCCCATTTGCTTGCCTCTGCTAATAGCTCTGCCACAGTAATTACATTGAGCAAAATGCAGGTCATCCGTCACTTTAAAGTGGCTCCAGATCGCAGATGTCTTTTGTGATCCTCCCTTCTGTATAGCTTTGGGGATGGATGCTGGCACTGGAGTTTCAGTTGTGGGTGCACCCTGAGAAGTAATGCCAGGGGCCTCAGTCACCCTCTGTGCCTGCGCTGACTGCTCTTCCTCATCAGTTTCATCTCTCCCCTGCTGCACTGAAGTGGAGGCTAACACAGGACTAACTGATCCTCCTAAAACTTCGTCAGCTATTACTTCTTCTGTTTCTGATGAGAATCCCACACAAGATGATTCTTCATTTGAATCAGAAGCAAACAGTGCCTGCGCTACATTGTCAATGCTTAGTTGAGTCTTCTGTCCCACTGCTGCTTTTGGGTGTCGACATTTTGTCTGGCATGACTCAGCTTCCCCTTCCTTCACCTCCAAAACTACAGGGTCAGAAACAGGTGGTGGCGATGCATCATGTTTAGATTTAATTTTTTTCCGGTTGGAACTGCCTGCCTCTCCAAAGAGTTTAGATTGCAACAGGTCCCTTTTTAACTTTAATGGGGGGCTGGCACTAGTGCCTTTTGAAGTGCCTCCTCTGCCAGTCCCAATCACGCGACCACATCTAGCTTTCCCTGCCATTATGGATTTAATGTCACTGCCTAATGCCTACTGGCTGCCCACTGTCACAGTGCCTTGCTATGCACTAATGTATTTATTTATATTTATTTATTTAAAGTCTTTTATATACCGAAGAATAGCAATCTTCCTTCTCTCCGGTTTACAGTATAACAACTTGATACAGGTAAAGAACTTGATACAGACAACGAACAATAAAACGCGTATCATGTTAACTAGATATAACATATAACTAGATATAACATATAACTAGATATAAGATATAACTGTGCCTTGCTATGCACTAATGTAATGTGTGTGGTGTGCGCACACACACACAGCTTGCTTGTAAGTACAAAAGAGGAAGACTGGGGATTTCACTCACACACTGTCCCAATAATAAAGTTCAGTCTGCTAAACTACCCACTGCCCACTGTCACAGTGCCTTGCTATGCACTAATGTAATGTGTGTGGTGTGGGCACACACACAGCTTGCTTGTAAGCACAAAAGAGGAAGACTGGGGATTTCACTGCACAGACCATCCCAATAATAAAGTTCAGTCTGCTAAACTACCCACTGCCACTGTGCCTTGCTATGCACTAATGAAATGTGTGTGGTGTGCACACACACACATAGCTTGCTTGAAAGCACAAAAGAGGAAGACTGGGGGTTTCACTGCACAGACTGTCCCAATAATAAAGTTCAGTCTGCTAAGCTAAACTACCCACTGCCCACTGTCACATAGCCTTGCTATGCACTAATGTAATGTGTGTGGTGTGCGCATACACACACAGCTTGCTTGTAAGCACAAAAGAGGCAGACTGGGAATTTCACTGCACAGACTGTCCCAATAATAAACTTGAGTCTGCTAAACTGCCGGCCCATTGGCACTGATGCCCAGTGCACAGAGAGAATGAGTGAGTTCAATTAAACAAAGTCAGTTAAAAAAACCTGGAATTGTTGGCACAGCAGGAAAATTGATGAAATATATTTTCCAATTGAAATTCTAGCATACTAGCTAAAAATTGAATACATTTCTCCCAGCCACAACTCCCAAATGGTGCATACTAGCAGCCAGCCCAGAGGGTGAATTAAACAAAATGGCACTGCTAGCAGCTTCTCTTCCTGGCACAGAGAGACCGTCTCAGATCACTTAAATAAACTGCTTAAAAAACAAACAGGGCTAGCTGGCACTGCAGCCAAATAAAGAATAAATATCTTTTTCTCTTAAGTAACTAGCCTAGCTAGCAATTAAATACAGATTTCTGAACTCAGACTAGCTCTAAGTGCAGCCACCTTCCGCAGAGACCTCCTCCCCAGACCACCCTTCAAAGAAAGTACGTGGCATGCCACATGCTTAAGTATATATAGTGCTGGGTCATCAGGAAAATCGTCATCGAGCACTGAATGACAGCACGATTGGCTGCATTCAGTGCATTTCACAAAATGTTATCGCTGATACGCTGCATTCCAGTATCCGTGCCAACCTGTCCAACCCACTCTGACAGGGCTGTGAGGTCACTGATGACTCACAGGAAAGGGCTGGCTTTTGGCTCTGGTTACACCCAAAAGGCATCCTCCAATTGCAAATGATGGTGAAGAAAAGCGTGCGCGCGCCGTGCAACGGATGAAATGGATGATACTTTATATTCGTGGGGAGACGCGATACGTTTCGCTTCCCCACGGATACAACGAATAGGGACATATACGTTGCGGATTGCCAATACGTCGAAAACGAATGCACACCCCTATCAATTAGCCCCTCTTCCAAACATCTCACTGGCTAGAGTCAATGGTAACATTTTCCTTTGGGCACTGGGCAAAAGGTGGATTGGGAAGAGAGCAGGCTGATGACAGGAGTAACATTTTTCTCTTGCTTAGATTCAGTGGTTGGTGAGGGGAGGGTGGCAGCGAAAATCTCCACTGGCCCTACACACAACCCTCCCCTTCTTTCATGGCTGGTCCCAAGCTGCTGCCGCATGCAGATCACATCAGGCCCTGCAGCAGCCCTGATCCCTCCTTGTGCAGGGCTTCCTGCAACCACAGAAACTCACGCAAGGGCTGTGTCACTGCACAGCCTATGAGTGTGCGCTTATTTACAGGCCCTATGCTGACTTCCACTACTAATGCTGCTACTGCTGGCACCCAAAGAGTGCTGTTACTTGAGGCCCTTGGGATCCCAACTGAAGGATATATGACCCTATTTAGGGTCCCGACCCACAGCTTGGGAAGCCCTGATTTAGGGAGTTGCGGCTTCATTTTATATGGAGCTGGGTGTTTTGTGTCAAAGGCCCGCAAGTATGGAATGAGCTACCTTGTGAACTTTGTGCTTTGTGTATTTCCGCAAAAAGTTAAAATTGTATTTGTTGAAGCTAGCATTTCCCTGAGTGCTGTGCATATTTTGAAGTATTTTATTTGTTATGCCTATGTTGCTGGTTTTGTTTTATGTTATTCTGTCTATGCTTTTTCTCTACTTCGCTTAGAATTGTATTTCAGAATAAGAAATAAATAAGCACAGGATTCACGGCCCAAGGTGGGCTGAGGCCCAGTGTCAGTCCAGGAGGAGAAGGAGAGTTTCCGGATCATCTTGTCCTTGCTGTGACCTTTCTCCATAACCCAAACAGCCCTTCAAGTTGGGCTGGACAGCCTCTAGTGGTCCCCAGAGCTTGTGCCTCTTGTGCCTCTCTGCAGGACCAATTCCCAGAGCCTTGGCTTGCTTTTATCATTTGATGGCTATCCTAATTTAACACTGGAGAAGGAAAAAAAATAGAACATTTTCTCCCCACCCCTGCCCACAAAGAAGCACCATTTTCTTTAAACAAATTATATTGTGCTGCGTGAGGTCTGTAAATGGAAGGGGTGTTCATAGTAACGTGGTCAATTCTACTACTAATATTTTCATCTATTGCCACGTGATTCCAGGGTGAAAAAAAGTTTTCATTATTGGGTATATTTGAATTTTGTTATGCAATGTGTTTCACTATAAACCCTTAACTTTCCATCTACAGTCGTTGGATTTTTTTAGTACGGATTTTCTGTTTAACAGCATGCAAATAGACTAGGAGTAAAATAAAAAGTGAATTTTTTTCCATTCAGCATGCTTTTTTATTTTTACTCCTGGTCTATTTGATCCCATTACTTTACTTAGTGCATCCTGCTACACTGTAGGTTGCTAGCGTATGAATAAAGTAAAACCAGTGCTAAAAATTAGCACAGGTTTTATTACATTGGCCCCCCTGCTGAGTACCCTATGTGCCTGACATCCAGTGCTCTACTCTGACAGTCTCCACTCCTTACTTTTCTTTGCTTGCACTATGAGGCCGATGCAAAACAGTAGGGATGTGCATTGGGTGCCCGATTGTTTGCGCTTTTGGGTTCATTTTCCTGCGGATTGGCATTTTTTTTTTTTTTAGTAAAAAATCGTTTTTCGGCTTAGTGCGTGCTAACAAAAAATAACAAAAATAAACAGTTTTTTGTTAGCGTGCGGTAACGGGAGTTAGCGCGCACTAACCTGAAAAACGATTTTCACAAAAATTCGGGGGGAAAAGTGTTCGTTTCGTGTTATAACGAATTAAGAAATATCGTACGATATTTTAATTCGTTATAAAAACGATTCACATCCCTACAAAACAGTGTGCTCAGGCGAGCACACTGTTTAACCTGTGGTTCGATGCACGTCCATAGCCTCTTATGCTATAAGGGGATTAGCGCATCCACAATGCGCATCCAACACAGCATGAAACTAATAGTTCTCATCACATGAAAATGCATTTTGATGAGGCTATTAGTTATTCACCCCAAAAGTAAAAAAAAAAAAAAATGTGCGCTGGACCTGTACATTGTTACACTCAGAAATTAATGCCTGCCCAGAACAAGCGCTAATTTCTGAGCAGCCCAAAAAGTTGTACAGAAAAGCAGAAAATACTGTTTTTCTGTACATCCTACGACTTAATATCATGGCAATATTAAGTTGAAGGAAAAGTGCCGGTGGTCAGGCTAGCGAATTGGACACTCAGTTAAAGAGCATCCATTTTCCTAACACATGGCTGTGCACCGGTTTGGAAAAAGGATGCTGATAAATTCAGCGTCCATTTTCTTAACCCGCTGACCTCTTCTGGGTGCCTGCTGCCAAGGAGGTGCTAGGGGCGCCCAATTGTCCCTAGCGCCTCCCTGGCAGCATGACCCCTCATTTACATATTGCATCGCGCACCCAGGAGAGGTGCGGGGCTGCGCATAAGGGGGCAGATTTTAAAACCTGTGCCCGGGTGCAGATTTGTTCACGCAACCCGGCGCGAACAAATCTACGCCCAATTTTATAACATGCGCGTGCAGCCGCACGCATGTTATAAAATTCAGGGTTGGCGCTCGCAAGGGGGTGCACCTTTCCCTTCCTTTTCCTCCCTTTCCCTACCTAACCCACCCCCCAGCCCTACCTAGAACCCTCCCTTACCTTTGTTGAAGAAGTTACGCGCACCGGCCAACGGCCAGCCCGTGATCCCGGGCACAGCAGCAAATGGCCGCTGTGCCTGGAGGCTCGGGCCACGCCCCGCCCCACCCCCAGACCGCCCCGGACCGTCCACACCCCGCCCCTTTTTGCATACGCGTGTCCCAGGGCTTGCGTGCACTGCCGAACCTATGCAAGATAGGCTCGGCGCTCACAGGGGCAGGCAGGGGCAGTTTTTCGGGGGTTATGCGCGTATATTACACGCGTAACCCTTTGAAAATCTGCCCCAAGGAAAGCAGGCGCTCAACACTGAGCACTCATTTTCTGTGCGAGGTTGTTGCATCGGCCCCTCTATTGGGCAAAATCTCCTTTCTTTCCTTCTGTACTGGATGGCACATTCTTCTTTTTTCACTCTGGCATAATGCCTGAGTCGCACTTAAACACTCTATTTAAAGAAACCAATAGTTTTCAGCAGGCAGCTGTCTGGTTTCCTAATGGCAAAACAGAAAAATAAACAGCATGCTTTCAGGACTCTCTTCTATCAAGAACAGAAATCTAAGGGTAAGGGCTATCATCCAAAAGGTGGGTAACTTAAACCTTCACTAGTCTTAGGACTTGGACACACAACCAAAGACAGACAGTTTCTGTGACTTATTCCCATCAGTTATTCAAAAATTCAAGAGTGAAAGGTTTTCTAACTCATCCAAGATATTCACATTTTCTGTTACTGATGTTAACTTATAGATAGATGCTAAGTTGTGGCTGATTGCTATATTTCACTCAGGCCGATACAGTAAAGTGCGCTCAGTTGAGCGCACTGTTTAACACACGGTTGGACGCACGTTTTGGATGCACGTCCACAACCCCTTATACGATAAGGGGTTTAACATGTCCATAACACACTTCCAAACCCCCCCCCTCCCCGAAACTAATAGCGCTCATCACATGCAAATGCATGTTGATAAGGCTATTAATAATTCGCCCCAGGTACCATAAAAAAAATGTGCACCCAATCTAAACATTTTATGTTCAGAAATTAGCACCTGCTCGAAGTAGGATAGGACATTGGTAGGATATTACGTCGGAGGAACCAAAAAGGTTAAAAAATTATTTTTTTTAATTACAAAAAAAAATGTGCCAGCAGGTCAGGTTAGGAAAACAGTCACTCAGTTTTAAGAAGATCCATTTTCCTAACCCATGGCTGTCAGCAGGTTCGGAAAACGGATACTCATAATGTTGAGCATCCATTTTCTGACTCCACTGACAGCCACCTCTCCTGGGTTTCCGCTGCTATTGTCCCTAGAACCTCCTTTTTAGTATAACCCCTCATTTAAATACAGTATCGCACATCCAGGAGAAGTGGCTGGGCGGGCATTGGGAAAGTGGGCACTCAACACCGAGCGTCCATTTTCCCGCGCCCTTTACAGTATCGGTCTGACTGTTGTTTTCTACTTCCTGTCTCTTGTTACTTTAACCTTGTCTGTTGCTTGTTGGGTAATTTAGTACAGCTTGGTATTTGTCGCTGCATCACCATGGCACCCACAAGCAAATAGCAATGCTATATCAGCTGTGTATCCTGAAAAACCTGTGTAGGAAGCCAAAAGGGATTGCAGAGACCTAGGGAGAGCTATACTCCATTGGAGAAACAAACCAATGGAAGGCAAGGATTACAATCTAGCACCAAACCTAATGTCTGGAGGACTGAAGTAGCCAGTAAACTACTAGAGCCCCGTGTGATACAATGTGAACCGGAAAGGCTGCAACACAAGAAGCGAGTTTTTAAGTCAAGCTATGATGTATTTACCTGAGCTGAATACTGGAGAGCCAATCCATATAAAACCATTTCCAGGATGTCGAATATGCCATTGGAGTGTAGGGTGCCTGCATGCAAAAGGTTGCACCCTACACATATCTGGTGGATATTAAAGGGATTCTCTATTGTTGTAATCCCTTGGATCAGTGAGTGGCTGAGCAGTCGGCTTTACAAGGCTGCTGTGGACAGCACACACATGGCTCAGCTGAAGGGCCAAGCAATCCTGCACAAGCACATGCCCAAGCATGGAGAGGAAAGGATCTGTAGGGAACAGTACTAATGGGAGCCTTGAGCAAGGAGGCACATCTGTTGGACATTTGGAGCCAGGCATGATGGCCAGGAGAAATAACAGCACACTGACACCAGACAGCGATCACCAGCTGCATGCACAATGCACCCTTTCTAACGCGATGGCCAGGAGAATGCAGGACTATACCTGCATTGCTGACACTCTGAGCCTCCTAAGAGGCTTACAGGCCAATGCAATAAGTTGCATGGTAAAACAGGCGTGCATATTGAGCACCTGTTTTTCTAACACATGCACATACACCTCTCCTGGGAGCTGCCGTATTAAAAAGGACGCGCTAGGTAAAACTTGAATGTCCCTAGTACTCAAAAGCATGGGGTGCCCAGGAGCTGTGGCTGTGCATCGTCTCTTGGAGGTACTATATCTCCTCACTCTCCATCAACAACCAATTTTAAATGTATTTGAACTTCTTTTGGTGAATAAAAAGGCCTTAGCTATTCATGATTGAATTTTTTATATCAAGCCTGCTTTTGCGTTGCCTGTAGAAATGTGACTCTTTGAAATCAAGGGACTTATTTTGGTTGAACTTTGCCCCTCCCAAGATCCAGGAGGGGAGGAAGGGGATTATCCGATTAAAAAAAAAATCTATTTTGTTTCAAAAGCAGTATTTTTTGTTTTTTCATGAACTCTTGACTCGCAGTCTGACTTAACGCCAGCTCTGGGACTAGCGTTAGATTTGCCGCAATAGAAAGGGTGCATTGGGCGACTGGTGATTTTCTGCATTGGGTGATAATAGCTAATAGCCTCATCTACAGTGAATTTACATGTGATGAGCTCCATTGGCTATGTGTTTGTTTTGACATGCCTTTTGGACACGCTAATCCCATTATTACATCGGGTGTTATGCTAGCATGTCCAAAATGCACATCCAACTGTGCATGAACCTGTGCGCTAGGCTAAGTGCACTTTACTGCATTAGCCCTTAATCTGTACGACATTTTACAATAGAAAGCTGTGCATATATACTGAACAAAGAAAAGGGAGATGTTAACTCACAGATTCATGCCTCCTTATGGCTGATTGTTATATTTTATTGTTTTCTGCTTCCTATCTCTAGTTATTTTATCTTTGTATGTTGCTTTCTGAGTAAGACTAGCAGCTTTTAGTTGTCTTTATTTCTACATATGAGGGAGTGCCAAAATCTGCCTCTTACTAGCAGTGTTGCCCTTATACCTTTATGACATCCGTCCTGCTATGCCAGTAATGTGTGTCAGAGGTCTCAACAGATCCTGCCCCTTTGTTTGATGTTTTGTCATTAGGTAGGTTAGTGATGTTTACCATTCCCCATTGGGAATAGTCGCCCGAGTTAACAAAACTCTGTTAACCCCATGTGACACGGGGATTTCTGGAGAGAATATTTGGAGAGTCAGCCTGAGGACGTGAGTGGCTCTCCTTGCAGAGGATAGACCCAACAAGGGATAGGATTAGGAGGAGTGAGCTCTCTACTGGGCAAAGTGGTGCTTGGAGAGAGGAAGACATTCAGGGGTCCAGAAGGAATGAAGGCCTGGGACTCCAGTGGGACCCGAGGAGACGTGCATCTGGACGTTCTGAGTCTGAAGGTCCACAGAAGAAGGGATCAGCTCAGAGGCATTGACATTTAGGAGTATCAAAGAAAAGTTGCTTGACAGGGGCCAATGCAAAAGAGTACCTGACTGACAGAGAGTTCAGTTCCCTGTGCTATATCTGACAAGTGTAAGAGAGGAAGAGAGAGAGAGAGAGAGACCAGAGAAGATAGCCTGCTACCAAAAGATAATGGGAGAGTCCAGAGAAAAAGGGTTCCTGTCCCAAAGAGTTTCCATTTGTTGGATTTTGTGAAGTGATTTGAAAGAAAACTGTTTTTAGACTTTGCTTTACCTTGCCATCAGTAACAGGAAAGACTTTTATTTTCTTGAATAACAACATTTGAATTTGTGAGTGTTTTGTGACTTTTTAAAGGACTGGTGTGCAGGAAGAGTTCCTATGTAACGAGGAAAATCCTAAGGGTCTTGAGAAAACGGAGTTTCCCCCCATCTCCCATGCAGGAATCCCAGGAGATCATGAGGCTTTGCAGGGTTCATGACCCTCCCCGTGTGCCCCCATGCCCAAGAGCTGACAGTAATGAGGGCTGCGTACATAGCAAACATTTTCTTCCCACATGACAAATTTAGATGAATTTCCATCTCGTTTTGGCGAGATATTGTGCAGATGGACAAACAGATGGATATTAGATAATTCTTTCCAACGTTGTGTATATTTGAAAGCATAAAAAAGGATAATGAGAGTCATGCGGAGTGTAACGAAAGAACTAATGCACTCTGCAACTCAGAATTAAGTGAACCCCAAATGCTTCATTATATGCTCATTATCACCCAATTTGCGGCTATTTGGCCTCCTATACTGCCACTGCTCAAGCTTTGATTAGGTTTTTTTTTTTGTTGTTTTTTTTAATTTGCCAACTTGCCTGAATAGCTCTTCACCACAGCTTTCCTTTTGCCTTCAAATTGTGTGAATCGTCCCTAACAGTTCATTCATTTCTAGCCTTCTGACATCTCACACGGACTCATGAAGCAGACGTCAAGAGTTCTAATAAATCCTGGGTTGTTAGTCTTAAAAAAGTGTTGCTGTTCACAATTCGCAAACCTCTTGTTATGACTGCCATGGAGATGTTTTTATGAGAAATCTCTAATATAATGTGATTTCTATCTAGCTTAAGTACAGGATCTTTATTTGGCTTTTTCTTTTCCAGTCTTGCACGCTATCTTTCTTTCCTGTGCTGGTATTTCCTGTTTTTTTATTTTTTTGAGGTGGGAGGAGAGGGAGAGATTTTTATTCAAGGCTTAAATTTTAAAAGATTGATCTTTAATAATCTGAAACTTCTTTAAAATATGTGTTCCTTAAAGAGAAGAGCTGAGTTAACATTATGTCATTGGCAAAAAAAAAAAGAGCCAGTTTGCTTTCTCTGGAGCCCAATCTAATCTTTACTGTGGTCAAATTATGTCTAACAGACCTTGACAGGGGATCCATAAATGGAGCAAAGATCAGGCAAGTGAGGACATCCCTCCCTGCCTGGTGAATCTTTGCAAGAGAGAAAGTCTGTGATATTGAGTCATTCAATGTGGTTGTTTGTGAATAACTAAAGACAAACATCCATATTTTTTCAAAACACCAGAATGTACCAAGAGATGGATGTTATGCCATTCAGCAAAAGATTAAAAATTGGGGATTACTGTCATTTCAAGTCATTTTCTAAACTAAATAATAGAAAAAATCCCCAAAATGTTGTATTTTATTTCCTATAGGTTTTTTTTAATTTTTTTGTGCATGCTATTTGCAAACCGTGTGCAAGGTTTCCAAACAGCACATATGGACAAACGTAGTAACCCAGGGGTCTCCAAAAATCCCCATTGTTCCACACTCCACCACCCCTGGAGGCAGACAAAGTTCCCCCCAAAAGGTAATATTACAAAAAAAAAACCCCATTCTCATGACCCACTGCAACCCCTCCCTTTTGTTTAAAAAATAGCCCCCCAGACTGCCAGCCCTTACATTACCCACCCTAGGCCACTCTCCCAACTCCCCCAGACTTACCAAAATCATCCTGGCAATTTAGAGGGGGATCCAAGAGCGACTCCTCCACTCCTGGACCCAGGGGCTGCCATAAAAAAAAAAATATGATGCCAGTCCTTTGTCTCTATCATGTGATGGGCCTGCTGTCCGGAAGCAGAGGGGTATGTTCTGGGCCCCTACTAGTTCATCAGGATGCTTTCAGTAAGACTGGGAGTAGAGTGGGAGGAGTGGGTAATGTGTAAGTTGACAGCCAGGGAGGCTATTTTTTAAACCAAAGGAAGGGAAGTTAGAAGGTGAAAGGAAGGCAAAACGGTTACTGGCATGGTTAAAAGGTGAGGTGAAAGAGGCATCCCTCAAAAATTGGAAGAAGGATCTATCTGAAGAAAATAGGAAAAAGAATAAGCATTGTCAAGTTAATGTAAAACATTGATAAGGCAGTCTAAACGAGAATTTGAAATGAAGTTGGCCATAGAGGCAAAAACTCATATTAAATCTTTTAAAAATATATCCAAAGCAAGAAACCTGTGAGTTAGTCAGTTGGAGCGTTAGATGACCGAGGGGTAAAGGGGCTCTTAGGGAAGATAAGGCCATTGCAGAAAGACTAAATTAATTATTTGCTTCTTTGTTTACTAATGAGGATGATGGTTTTCAAGAGTGATGAGTCAGATGAACTGAACCAAATCACTGTGAACCTGAAAGATGTAATAGGCCAGATGGACAAACTAAAGAGTAGAAAATCACCTGGACCGGATGGTATGCACCCCAGGGTTCTAAAGAAACAAAATTAATTTCAGATCTATTAGTTAAAATTTATAACCTATCATTAAAATCATCCATTGTACCTGAAAACTGGAGAGTGGACAATGTAACCCCAAAATTTAAAAAGGGCTCCAGGGGCGACCTGGGAAACTATAAAGATAGAGGAAACTATTCTAAAGATCAAAATCACAGAACGTATAGAAAGGCATGGTTTATGGATCACAGTTAACATGGATTACCCAAGAGAAGTCTTCTCTCACAGATCTACTTGATTCTTTTGAAGGGGTTAATAAAATGTGGATACAGGTGAACCAGTAGATGTAGTGTATTTGGATTTTCAGAAAGCGTTTGACAAAGTCCCTCATGAGAGGCTTCAATAAAACTAAAAAGTCATGGGATAGGAGGAGTTGTCCTTTCGTGGATTACAAAGTGGTTAAAGACAGGAAACAGTAGCATTAATGTTCAATTTTCTCAGTGGAAAAGGGTAAACAGTAGAGGGACAGGTGCTTTTCAATATATATATTTCATATGTTAAGTTCTTAAGGGTACATGCATCCTTTACATCCTGATGCATACCTACTCTTAACATGCATAATCATCATCCAGTTCGTTTTACAAAGTTGTATCCTTGCTCGTTGACTCTCTCTATCCTTGTTCCTAGTTCATTGTAATATCGTTGACTCTCTCTATCCTCGTTCATTGTAATTTCCTTTCTCAGTTAAATGTGAACCGACATGATGTGTCCTACGAATGCCGGTACATAAAAATTGTTAAATAAATAAATAAATAAATATATATATAAATGATACGGAAAGGAATATGATGAGTGAGGTAATCAAATTTGCAGATGATACAAAATTATTCAGAGTAGTTAAATCACAAGCATATTGTGATAAATTACAGGAGGACCTTGTGAAACTGGAAGATTGGGCATCCAAATGGCAGATGAAATTTAATTTGGACAAGTGCAAGGTGATGCATATAGGGAAAAATAACCCATACTGTAGTTACACTATGGGGCGGATTTTAAGAGCCCTGCTCGCCTAAATCCGCCCAAATCCGGGCGGATTTAGGCGAGCAGGGCCCTGCGCGCCGGTGAGCCTATTTTACATAGGCTCACCGGCGCGCTCAGACCCCGGGACTCGCGTAAGTCCCGGGGTTCTCCGAGGGGGGCGTGTCGGCACGCCCCCTAAACGCCCGAACCGCGCAGCGTTTAGGGGGCGTGCCGGGAGCGTTTCGGGGGCGGACCCGGAGGCGTGGTTACGGCCCGGGGTGGCCCGGGGGCGTGGCCGCGCCCTCCGGACCCGCCCCCAGGTTGCGTCCCGGCGCGCAGGAGGCCTGCTGACGCGCGGGGATTTATGCCTCCCTCCGGGAGGCGTAAATCCTCCGACAAAGGTAAGGGGGGGGCTTAGACAGGGCCGGGTGGGTGGGTTAGGGAGGGGAAGGTGAGGGGAGGGCAAAATGAAGTTCCCTCCGAGGCCGCTCCGATTTCGGAGCGGCCTTGGAGGGAACGGGGGTAGGCTGCGCGGCTCGGCGCGCGCCGGCTATACAGAATTGATAGCCTTGCGCGCGCCGATCCAGGATTTTAGTGGATACGCGCGGCTCCGCGCGTATCTACTAAAATCCAGCGTACTTTTGCTTGCGCCTGATGCGGCAGCAAAAGTAGGCCTATTCGCATAGTTTGAAAATCTACCCCTAAGTTAGGTTCATATTAGGAGCTACCACCCAGGAAAAAGATTTAGGCGTCATACTGGATAATACATTGACATCGTCAGCTCAGTGTGCTGCGGCAGTCAAAAAAGTAAATAGAATGTTAGAAATTGTTAGGATGGGAATGATGTCTAAAATGGAAAATGTCATAATGCCTCTGTATCGCTCCATGGTGAGACCGCACCTTGAATACTGTGTACAATTCTGATTGCCACAACTCAAAAAAGATATAGTTGCACTGGAGAAGATACAGAAAAGTGTGACCAAAATATAAGGGGCATGGAACAGCTCCCCTATGAGGAAAGGCTAAAGAGGTTAGGGCTGTTCAGCTTAGAGAAGAGATGGCTGAGGTGGGATATGATAGAGATTTTTAAAATCATGAGAGGTCTAGAACGGGTAAATGTGAATCGTTTATTTACTTTTTCGGGTAATAGAAAGACTAGGGGGGCACTCCATGAGGTTAGTAAGTAGCACACTTAAGACTAATCGGAGAAAATTCTTTTTCACTCAACGCACAATAAAGCTCTGTAATTTGTTGCCAGAGGATGTGGTTAGTGCAGTTACGGCCAGATTTTAAAAGGGTTACACGCATAAGTTATGCACGTAACCCTTGTAAAAGCCCCCTGCGCGCGCCGAGCCTATTTTGCATAGGCTCGGCGGCGCGCACAAGCCCCGGGATGCACATAAGTCCCGGGGCTTCGCAAGGGGGCATGTCAGGGGCGTGCCGAGTGGGCGGCGTGATTTTCGGAGCGTGTCGGGGGGCATGTCGGGGGCGTGGCGCCGGCCCAGGGGCGTGGTCGAGGCCTCCGGACAAGCCCCTGGGTTGGGTGATGGCGCGCCAGCAGCCCGCTGGCACGCGCAAAGTTACGTCTGCCTCCAGCCGACGTAACTTTGCCAACAAAGGTAGGGGGAAGGGTTAGATACAGCCAGGGGGTGGGTTAGGTAGGGGAAGGGAGGGGAAGATTTATTATTTATTTATTTATTTAAAGGTATTTATATACCGTTTTTTTAAATAAAATTTTATCAAAACGGTTTACAACATGTTAAAAACAAAAATAAAATATAACTAAAATAAACTTAAATACATAAATTTGACTAAATAGCTAGATGATAACTAGCTAAAAACAAATTATTAATTAAAATTAAAATAAAATAAAGGTAGCGTGCCTTGAGCAAGGAGGGCAGGGAGGGTAAAAAGGGGGAACGAGAGGGGACGAATCGTAATATCCTTAAAGAACACTGATGGGAAGATAGGGGAAGGGAGAAGTTAAAGTGACATGTAACTGATGAGAGAAATTTGGGAGATGAAGTTTCATTTATGATCAGGGGGTTGCTTAGTGGAAGTATTAAATGCTTGTTGAAAGAGGAATGTTTTTAGAGCTTTTTTGAAATGATGAGGATTTGATATTAAGCGAAGAGGGTTGGGTAGTGAGTTCCAGAGTGATGGTCCTGCTACTGAAAAAGCTCTTTTCCTGGTGATGTCTAATCTGGCCTGTCGTGGTGATGGAATGTCTAAGAGAAGATGTGGGGGCAGGGGCAGAAGGAAAGTTCCCTCCGAGGCTGCTCCGATTTTGGAGCGGCCTCGGAGGGAACGGGCAGCGCGCACAGGGTTCGGCGCGTGCAAGTTGCACAAATGTGCACCCCCTTGTGCGCGCTGACCCCGGATTTTATAAGATACGCGCGGCTACGCGCTTATCTTATAAAATCCAGCGTACTTTGGTTCGCGCCTGGTGCGCAAACAAAAGTACGCGCGCGCATAGATTTAGAAAATCTACCCCTTAGTGTAACTGGGTTCAAAAAAGGTTTGGATAAGTTCTTGGAGGAGAAGTCCATTAACTGCTATTAATCAAACTGACTTAGGGAATAGCCAGTGCTATTACTGGCATCAGTAACATGGGATCTACTTAAGGTCAAATTTTAAAATGGCCGTGCGTAAAACTCGGCACTTATGCGTGTGGCCGGGCCCTGTGCATGCCGCGCGCATTTTCAAAAGGGCCCAGCCACGTGCGTAAGTGCTGATACATGCAGGCTGGAGGGCATGGTCTGGGTGGGGAGGGTCAGGGCGAGATGGAGGCCAGCCGGGACTGCAGCCATTAGCCACTGTCCCGGGGAAGCGCGCGCCAGCAGTCAGCGCACACAAACTACTTCTGCTCCAGGGGAGCAGTAAGTAGTACATTTTTAAAAATGTAAGTTGCTGGGAAGGGTTTAGGGCAGTGACGGTGAACTCCAGTCCTCGAGTGCCACAAACAGGCCAGATTTTCAGGATATCCACAATGAATATGCATGAGAAAGATTTGCATACACTGCTTCCATTGTATGCAAATCTATCTCATGCATATTCGTTGTGGTTCTCCTGAAAACCTGGCCTGTTTGTGGCACTCGAGGACTGGAGTTCACCATCACTGGTTTAGGGGATGGGGAGGAGAGGGGAAGAGGGAGGGAATTTAGGTAGAAGGGTAGGGAACTGGGGAAGGCCCGATTGGGTGGCTGCACATAATTTACTAAATTTCCCCCCCTGTGCACACCGCCCGCACATGCGCGTGTGGTTTTTAAAATCCGGTGTGCATGTGCGTGCGGCCCACGGATTTTATAACATGTGTGTGCCGGCGCATCCATGTTTTAAAATCTACCCCTTAGTGTTTGGGTACTTGCCAGTTACTTGTAGCCTGGATTGGCCACTGTTGGAAACAGGATGCTGGGCTTGATGGACCCTTGGACTGACCCAGTATGGCAACTTTTTAAGTTCTTATGTCCTTACGGGGTTAGGGGTGGAACATGAGAATGGATTTTTTTCTCACTTTTTTTTTCAAAATAATTTTTATTTCATTCACAACTTAAATCATACAATTCAGTCCGAATGACATTGAGTATATCAATCAAGAAACATTTATCAACTGAGATCTATAATCATTCAAAACTCATGGTCATTTATACAGAGTAAATACTGTTTCTAGATGATTATGTGCAGGATAAGATGCTAAGCCACTGTGGGTTTATTTTTCCTTCTTCCCCCCTCTAAATTACAGCACAAAGATACACGCCCCTCCCCACCTTTCTCTCCCCATCTTCATCCATCATATCATTCATACCCATTCAAACCCACAAAATATTTTTTAGACTGTCCCTTAATCATATCACAGTTATAGTTCTGCCAAGAACAGAAAACATAATAGTAATAAAGATGATAAAGTAATAATGAGATAAAATAAAACAACATAAGTTGATAAGCGAAGCTAGAAATCCTTGTCAAGTCTTCAAATTTACCACCCTATTTATGTAAATATAGAGACATCACGTGTTCCATTTACACATCCGAGAGTATCTCATGTGCATCTAAAACGCCTCCCTAAGTAACATTATAACCCAAAGCAATTGTGCTACTCTGTGAAGCTGGAGGTAGATCTCCAAAAAAGGATTTCCATGCCTTTAGATAATTTTTAGTAATTGTACGTTTAGCCACTTTGGCATCCAGTCATGCCATCTGCATAATTGTAGAATTTTGGGATGCACAGGTCTAGGTTGGGCACTGTGTGTAGAACACATTTGCATGCCAACATCAGGGCTAAGGGAATTAGCTTTTCGTTGGTGTGATTCTTGCTCCTGAGACTGGCCACATCTCCCAATAGCACAAACCTCCCTTTGCAGGGGGGTCAAAATACTCCTGCAGTTAGATATAATTTAACAATACTCCATCCCAAAATGCAGCTAACTTAGGCCTGAATTTTCTAAGTTCACAGAACTTGGAAAATCCGGCGGTAACGGGGGGCAGGGGGTGAAGTGGGGGGCGGGCCTGCGAAAGCCGGCAGCGATCGCACCTCCGTGGTGCGATCACTGCCGGCTTTCGCAGCCAATAGCGCCACCGTGAAAGGTGGTGCTATTGGGTGCGATACTGGCGGCGATAAGGAGTCTTACCTTTTGCCGCCAGCGAAGTCGTTGCGGAGTCTGCCCCAAGGCTGCCCCGACTCCTCCCCTTCCGGTGCGGACTCCGCCCCGATTTAGATATTGCACGCGAAAAGTCCCTTTTCGCGTGCAATACCTTTGGAAAATGACCCCCTAGAGCAGGTTTGTAAACGATGCTTTAATGTACCTGTTTCAATTTGGCATTTGATACATGTCAGGGATGTCTCCAGTTTCATATGATAACACTTATCATCATCAATAAAAGTGTGGTGTAGCACTTTATATCGTAACTTCTTTCTTCAGTGCCACACTTCAATAAGCACAAAACGAATTCAAATGATGTGTTTGCAGCATTTTGTCACACCTGATGCCACTTTGAGATATAGTTCTTTTTAAGTGCCCTTACTTGAATTTCTCATAGGAATGAATCCTCTACTTTATAATTTTGTTCTGTGCATTTTAATATTGACAAATAGTGGTGTGCTTGTAGAAAGGTGAAGAAATGTGAGTTTGGCACTTGATAACACTGTTGAAGAACTGCAAACGGTAAGCAAGATGATGTACCCTTTTCACACAAATCCAAACTAGATTGTTTTCCTTGATCTTTCTAGTGATGAAAAACAGAACTGAATTCCACACTTGGGATACAATCCTTATTTCCCACCAAGACCCCAGACCCCCAGCTTTTCCGGAGCCATCGGCATGTGAGACAACATGCCTTGATTAGGGCATTCTTTTTAGCCAATTTTTGGAGATCTTTGTCTTTAACGTGCAACAAACAGAGGTGACCAGGGATTAATCATACTATCAATCATTCCATGTTCACAATAAACATATCTCTCTTTAAACCAATAACCGATAAAATGCATCTGAAAAGCTGCATTATAAAACATGAGGACTGGGAGATCTAAACATCCGTTTTCTTTACTACTTCTCAGTTTTTCATAACTGATCCTGGCGGTTTTGTTTTTTTGTTCCAAATAAAAGTAAGAAAGGAGGATTTGAGAGCCAGCAAATCTTTCCTAGTAAGCCAACAGGGCAGCACTTGCAACTTATACATTATTTTAGACATAATTACCATTTTCAGGAGGGCACGTCTTCCTACAAACGAAAGAGAGAGTGCTTGCCAGTGCTGCAGTTGAGCATTGATCGAGAATATAACATCTGAAATATTCAGGACATATAAATCAGCAAGGTCTCTGAGGATCCAAACTCCCAGATATTTCAATTTATTTTTCACCTAGGTAAATGGAAAAGATTCCTCCCAAGAAGATGCAGAAACAGGGTCTAATGCCAAAGCCTCAGATGTATCAACATTTATTTTTAGCCTCGCCACACAATGAAAATGTGAGAATAGCTGCACAATTTTGGAGATACTCTGTTTAGGATGATTTACAAACAGCAGAATCTCATCAGCGAACAGAGCAATTTTTAACAAATGGTCACCTACTAGAATGCCCTGAAAATCCTTCTCTTCTCTCAGTTTAATAGCTAGCAGTTCAATAGAAAAGAGAAACAACAGGGGTGACAGTGGGCAGCCCTGACTAACCCCACTTTTTATTTGGAATGGAGGCAAGATGGCTCCATTTATCAGTAGACGTGCATGCGGGTTTTTGTATAATATTTTTAGCCTGTGTAAGATATTACCATTAAAACCATATTTTGATAAGGGCCCCCCCCAAAAAAAAAATTTGTACCCCAGGGAGTCAAAAACCTTTACAGCATCTAAGCTGAGAGTCATTGCTACTAGTGTGTCATTTCTTTGACTTAATGTTGCTATCGTGTCTAACATTTTTTACCCCATGGCGTCGCTTTATAATACCTGTTTGATCGCCTTTGATCATGTGAGGCAGTCTACTGGCTAATATCGACACAAAGATTTTAATCCACATTGATTAGCAAAATAGGGTGATAGGATCCTACCTCAAGAGGGTCCTTTCCTTATTTGGATGACTACAATCTCCAACTGATTCATAACAGGGGGAATAGTTTCAGGATTCGGCAAATCATTATAAAATTTAGCTAAGGTGGGGAGCACATGAAATTTCAAGATCGTAAGAATTCTGAGCCCAGAATGGTGATAGCAGCCGTCTTTTCCAATTTAAGCTTTAATAAGACTCTGAAAATTTCTCCATCTCTGATTGGAATGTTTAGATGGTCTATTTGTTCCTGGGAAAGACTAGGCCAGAGGAAATTCATAAAAAATTTTGATTTTTTCTTCCTCTTCTATGTCTTTATGCCTATATAAATATTGATAGTATTTCATGAATCAGTTAGTGATCTCCTCCAGAGAGTGTTGATACCCTCCCCTACTATCTCTAATGTCTGTAATGTATAATCTAGGTCCCCTCAGCCGAATTAGATTTGTCATAAGCTTGCTGGGTTTATTTCAAAGCAGTAAATTTGATATTGAAAATACCTGTGAGATTTTGCAACTCTTTCAAACAGCAAGTGATTTAGGGTACTATGGATTTGATCCACATTGCTTTTATTTTGGTCTGACATATCTTCCTTGTGTTTAGCCTGCGCATCCTTTCACGCTGCTGTCAGCTTCAGAATATCCGCATTTCGGATTTTATAAATCCAAGCAGTATATGCTATGATATGTCCATGCACTACTGCTTTACCCACTTCTCATATTAAAGTTGCTAAAAAGGTCTGGAGTGTCATTTGTAGATATGTATGTACTCTACACATTTATCTTGCAAATAAACATGGAAGGACTCATCCTGGAATAACTCTGGATTCATCCTCCACATAAAGGGTAGAGCAGTGGGCTACGAACCAGGAGACCAGGGTTTGAGTCCCGCTGTGGCTCTGTGGTCTTAGGCAAGTCACTTTACAATCCATTGCCTTAGGTACAAACTTAAATTGTAAGCCTTCTGGGGATAGGGAAGTACCTGAATGTAATCCACTTTGAAGCACTGAAAAAAAAGGGCAAAAAGTAGAATATAAATCATTAATAAATAAAATGTTAATAATTTCCAAGTTCTGATTTAGAGAGAGACTCAAAGGCCTGATTGTTCCCATTGTGCCAAATCCGTAGTTTAGCAGGGTATTGAAGGACAAATCGTACCTGCATCGATGCTAATTGAGAACATAGCGAGCCAAATTCCTTCCTCTTAGTGGCTACACGTGCTGAAAAGTCTTGAAAAATTCTTACCGGCTGGCCTTGAAAGGATAGTGTTGAGGCTTTGTGCGATGCCTGCCAAAGTTACTGTCGGTCGGCATAATCCAGAATGCGAGCGATCACAATCCGAGCTCGTTGGTTAAGTAATGCTTGTACCTTGAGGCGGTGAGCACGCTCGATTTTGAGGGAGTCAAGCTGATTAGGAAGGCCCAGCGCTTCTGGTAACCATAACACAAGTTGGGCAGCTAAGTCAGCATCTGGGATGGACTCCGGTATACTGACGAAACATAAATTGTTGCGCCGAGATCTATTCTCCAGCTCGTCTATTTTATCTTCTTGTGATTAAACAAGTTGCTCCAATTTGTGTATCCGCTTGTCTGCAGACAGGGCCTCGTCTTCCATCGCTGAAACCCGGAGTTCGAGCGCATCGATGCGGAGGGGTAGTTCCGCAAATGCAGCCTTAATTTCTACAATCTGCTCAGAGATTTTAACCAATTTGGAGGATAGCGCCGCGGTCACCGTTGCTGTTAAAGCCGCAATCGCACCTTCGTCTGCGAAGGTTGTGGTCCCTTTATCTGTACTGGCCATCATTTTATCCTCACCGCCTTTCGTTTTGTCTTTGTCTTTCTTCTCCAGCTTAGCAGGCATCGTAGCAGGTGATTTGCTCATGTAACGATCGATGTTCATAAGCAGGTTGCAGGAAGGACTTAAGTACGTAGAAAAAAGAGAGTATATGCTCGTCTAAAGCACCGATATTGGAACGGACACCTGGAGCCAGGTAAGACATGTCTTCCCCAGATCACCACATCACATGATTCCCCAAGTTCTGATTTAAATGAGACAGGTGCATGATCTGAGATCAAGATGGTTCCAATTGATGACTCTAAAACCCTGGGGAGTAGCCTGTCTGAAATTAAGTAATAATCTAGCCTTGAATAAATTTGATGAGGATTGGAAAAAAGGTAAAGTCTTGTTCCCCAGGCTATAACCTTCACCAAATAATCTACCAATTCCAAATTTTTACACAGAAAGTTGATACCTTTACTCTCATCTCCCTTTTTCTGCTCTTTGGCAGATTTGTAGTCAACTACTATATTTAGATCACCTCCAACTACTAACATATATTTCAGAAAAAGCTAGCAGTTTGGTTACTATATCAGCAAAAAACCATAGGAATAAGTATTTGGAGCAGATAAATTGCAAACAGCTATCGTCTAATGATATAAAGTACCCAAAACAATAATATACCTGCCCTCATCATCCTTAAGATGGCACTCTATCTGAAAAGGTAGCTGTTTGTGCAGTAAAATTGGTACATACCTCTGTTAGCTTGAGAAGGAAGAATGAAAATCCTGACCAAGCCAGTCACATTTTAGTTTATCATGTTCTGTGTCAGTCAAATGCGTCTCCTGTAAGAACACTATCTGAGATTTTCACCTGTTGAACAAGTTTAGGAGTTTTTTCTGTTTGATCGGCGAATGGATCCCATCAGCATTCACTTTTGTCACCTTAACTTTCACCGTGTCTCTCTTGCTTCAATTAAAAAAAAACATTCATCAAGCTCTTTGGAGTATGACTTGAAATAGAATGAAACCTGGTGGCCTCCCAGCCTATTTCTCCAGCTATTGGCGCCATTTTGAATACTGGCAGCCAACAGCCGAGTGTAGGAGATCGCTCCAGGACCCCCACTGGGACTTTTGGCAAGTCTTGGGGGAGACTTGCCAAAAGTCCCTGGTGGTTCATGGGCACGAAATAGGCAGTGAAAAGGCTCCTTACATTTTCGCTGTCTGTGCCTTCTTCACAGGGTCGGCCCCAGTGACACCCCGACCCCTCCTCTTCTGGGGCCGACTCCGCCCCGTCGCCCCGATGACGCTAGTGCACATTTGCGCTAGCAGCGCAGGCTTGCACTGATAGTGCAAGCCTGCGCTAGCGTTAGAAAATGAGGCCCTTAGTTTTTGGGTACTTGCCAGGTTCTTATGGCCTGGATTGGCCACTGTTGGAAACAGGATGCTGGGCTTGATGGACCCTTGGTCTGACCCGGTATGGCATGTTCTTATGTTCTTCTTAAATAGTGCGATGATTAGAGGGCACTTCATGAAACTAACTAGTAGCAGATTTAAAATATATTTCCAAAAGTATTTTTTTCCGTAGATTCACAATTAAGCTGTAGAATTTGTTGCCGAGGATATGGCTAATGTTAATAGTGCAGCTGGATTTAAAAAAGATTTGGACATGTTTTTGGAGCGCAGGTTCATTAACAATTATTAGCCAGGCAAACATGGAGATCTCTACCTCTTATTTCTGGGAATGTACAACATGGATGGGATCTTCATATTCAGATCTGCCGGATACATCCAAGCCACGCAGTTTGGCCACTGTCAGAGATAGGAAACTGGGTTCAATGTACCTTTGGTCTGACCCAGCCTGGCACTTCTTCTGTTCTTCTGTTCTTCACTACTAATATCTTATAGTGGCAATGCCTGCCTAAGACATCACTGACTAAGGGCCTGATTCATGAAGGCTTTTCTCCCATTCTGTGTCTATGGGGAAAATGCTTAGTTCACAGGCCTCTAAATCTGTGTTCACATTACTTGAAATAGTATACAGACAAAAAAGATAAATTAAAATCCTAGTTAAGAAAAATTGTTAAAAATAGTGAAGTAGGGAGAGACATAGGGGCAATTGTATTTGCTGTTTAGAGAATATGATACCACATGTAGTGTAGTGTTAATGTCAGCTACTGCTAGAGCCTGGGTGGATTGATGGAAGCATAACCAGTTCAGTTTTTGTAGCAAAGAAATCAGCCTTTATCATGCCTTGTACCAAGACAGGATGGCTGCCCAACAGAGACTGCTACACTGAGATATGCTGTCTTCTATACTAGGCTACAATGAGCAGGCCATGATAACAGCAAACTGTCTCTCTGAACAAAACGCAGCCTCTGCCCCCAAACCGTACAGAGTTTGCACACGGAACCATGAGGAAACTTTTGCATCTGCGGAAAAATAATGGAACTGAGCAAAGAAGGAAACTTGGCAGGCAAGATGGGCAATTCTCCACATCTCACCATGCATGAACAAAGACACTGTAATTCTCAGCAAAAAAAAAAAAAAGTTGCTTAGCATGTCCATACTTGGTATTCTTGTTCAATGCAAGAAAACACTAAATGGTCAGCATCAGCCAGCCAAGCAATACAATAGGTCCATCAATTATTCACATATGGTGTTCCTGTTCAGTCTAAAAAAAATACTATAACTCACAGCATCGCGTGAGCAGCAGAAGGCAACAAAGAAGAACAAGAGAAACAGTTGACAATGATTGAGGATCCTGATCATCAAACCCCTGGCCAGAAAGAAAGAGAGATCAGCTGAATGGGTGAGAGATTTCCTTATTCTAAGGGTGTTTAGCTGGGCATAGTAAATATATTGTGGCAACACAGACTAAGCTGCAGTATCTAGTTATGACCACACATTTTATGAAAGGGCGTGTAGGGCAGCTGAACCATCGGGGTCACCTAATAAAGTGTAATTGCATCAAAGTCTGTCACCTATATTTCCACGCATGCTATCAGTAACAGTAGCAGCCTATGAAAATTTGCAGAAAGGTAACCTGCTCCTGATGCATCAAGACTATTCCCCTCTCCTCTGGACCTCCTGGGAAAGGATCTCTCCTGGGCTAGGAGCAACTCTTTACACTTTCACATTCCTCTGTTCCAAGAAAGAGGATCCCTCAGCTACCATATCTCTTCTGTGTCATACAGGAAGGGATCCTTGGGCAACTGCAATTCTGTCTCTTCCTGGTTTTGTGGGATGCTGACACTGGCTACTGAACATGGCAAGCTTTATGACAACTGCTGCAAAGACCTCTTTTATTATTTTATATTTTTAGGAAATGACACAGTTTTCTGGAAAACCATTATTTTGTAGGAAAACTATGGTGTTTACTCTATTTGAAGTCACTCAGACTATGTCTTTACATCAGAAAGTTCTTGAAGATCATATCAATAGGCAGAAGATATTTTTAAGGTTCTGAAGAAATAGCCTAGAACTCTTTCACCAAGCTGCATGCATCCATCCATCTGTCATTGCATTAAGAACTGAACACTATTGCTGCCTTCAATTTCTCCACTATACTGTCTCCATTGCTGACACCTCCATCTCCTCAACCATGTTGGGGTTGCTGCTGACCCCCTCTTCATTCTCACTCTAACTCATACTGATGTCACTTCTATCCCTTCCACCCCCCCTGCTCACACTGTCACCACAGACCTCTTATGCAACCCCTTCCTTCCACCCCACATCCCTCCTTCCTTCCAACCCAACCATCCTAGTGATGTTTCCAGTCCAACATCCCTGCTGATGCCTCCAAGTTCTGCAACCTTTCTCTTCAATTCACTATATGTTGCCCACCAGGCCACTCTTTCTCCCTTAACGTGTCTACGTCCATGCCTCATCCCTCCCTCTCTCGGCCCAGGATGGATTTGTGTTTCTGCTGCCCCTAGGCACTATTGTCTGCTGCTTCCCATCCCTATTGACCCCCGGGTCCCACCCCCACAGACTTCCAAATTCCTACTTCATGAACCCCCTGATTCCTGTGCTGCTCTTCCCTGCACTCCTCCAATTTGATTCCCACCCCACCCTGGTTCTGTGATCCTTTGCCTCCCGCTACCTTTGCAGAGCTCAAGGCTCCCATTCCACCTCCACTGGTATCAGAAAATGAGTGAGCACAGGGACTGATTCAGGCCAAGCCACGCACTCAGAGACCTCACCTAACAGTTTCTAAAAAGTGAGTAAACAATTGAGGCTTCTGTGCAGAAGGAGACATCTATCCAGGACCCCCCTTGGGTCCTCAATTGAGGCAGAGAGACTGGGAGCAAGGGAGTGAGGAGACTGGAGTCGATTTGAGGGGGTCCTTTATGAAGAACTGAGAAAATGTAAAAGAAATTGTGTGAAGGTAAAGGGCCCTGGGTGGTGGGAGTAACTTTTACAAATCTGATTAGAGGGAAGGTGAACTGGCGTTTCCCTAAGCCTTGGGGAGTACCCTTGCAGCCCCAGGAGTACTTGTGAGAGAGTTAGGACTTTGATTTATTGTGATGTGACCAAGACGGCATGTAATGTGGATGTAGAAATGGACTATGAATTAAACATGATGATTTGGCTGCTGTTACTTCTGTGTTTAAAAATACATTTTTATTTTATTTTTTAGCACAAATACTATATGGACAGTGGCTTTTATGGACTGTGTGTGGAAGTGGCTTTAGCCAATTTGGCCTTACAGGAAATCCTTTCCCCAGCCCACGCACCGTGAGAGACTGTTCCCCACCATGAGATAGCCAGTGAAATGCTACCCAGGTTTGAAAAGGTGGCCCCTGGGCACAAGGGTTATACTTCTTTGGTTCTGGGGCCACCTAATTGAAGGCTACAGCAAAGTCCCAGGGGCCACAGCTTCTCTCCTGGATATCTACTTATTCAAAACACATCAGACTTCAGCCCTGGGTGCTGCAGTTCACTGGCAGGGAGGAGGTGTACACCATCAGGGATCGACATTACAGTCACTCACTTTCACCATAATCACTGGTCAGCTTTTACCCACGATAGGTAAGTCCTCTTAATTAAATCAGCCCTAAACATGGCATGAAGTCAGCTGTGATGTTCAACTCATAATTTACTTAAGTTTGAAAAACAAAATCCACGCTAGTATGGAAAAAATCATAAATAGCATCAGGAAAAATCATAATCACGGAAGCTACACTTTCTTTAATCATGGTGCATGGTCTAATAGCACCTCCAACTTCCTCTAAACCAGTATTCTGGCAAAACCCCTCCTCAAGCAGGGTGGGAAAGCTTTATTTTAATTATAGCATGTGCTAGAAGGGATCAAAATCCTGAAATCCCTATCCAAAAGCCCTTTGTTCTCAAAACGTAATGACAAAACTCCTTCCACAATTTCTTCTGAAATAATATAGCAGTCACCACCCACTGTTTACTGGTCATGGGAAAGCAACCTCCAGTCCTTCCAACAAGGGGCAAAAACTGGCCTTCGTGTCAGGAACTGGTCAAAAGTGTAGAAAAAGCCCTCCAAGCTCTGAAAAAAAAAACTTTCAATACACTTCACGAGCACTTCACTGGTAGAGTAGAGACCCACCAAAAATCTCCCCTCTCTCTTCCCATCCTAAAAGAGATTCCTTACCCTCTAAGTCTTTTCAAGTTTGCCTTCTATCTAAATCTGAGCATGTTCACCCAATAATATAGAGGGAGCAAGACTCATCTCACAAGGGGGCATGGGCAAATCACTAGGGAGGGATAAAAAATAGAGATGTGCATTCGTTTTTGCCGAATTAGATAATTTCAACAAAATTGTCTAATTCGGCATGGGTCGGAGGACCTGAAAAACAATTGGTTTTTTTCTGAAATTTCGGAAAAAATCATTTTTCGAGTTAGTGCGCACTAACACTAAAATGTTAGCGCGCATTAATGGGAGTTAGCGCGCACTAACCCATAAAACAATGGTCTCCGGAAAAAAAAAAGCCTGAACCTCGGGAAAATTAAATTACCCGTGGCGGGCCGAAAACGAAGCACAACACGAAAATAAAAAACAATGCACATCTCTAATAAAAAAATGCAAAACCTGGTAATAGACAAAAACAGGAATACTATTTGTGGAAGTAGAAAAGCCCTGCTACATTATGTAGGGGTCAGGAATTTTGCTACCCTCCCTGCCATTCTGCCCCCAAATTGTACTGCCCTAGGCATAGGCCTAGTATGCCTATTGCGAAATCCAGGCCTGCCCTCAGTGTTACTTCTACCTCCTAACTCCACTCCACTGTGACTCCTCCATCTCCTAATTCTTGGTGACCCTTTCACCTCCTCATGCTATCTCTTCTTGTCTTATGATGCTTGCACGTCATTGCCCTTGACCTCCCACAACAATGGCACATCTACATCCTCACTCCACCCCCCTCACTAGTGATGCTTATCCACTTTCCTCGTCTTCCTAATGTGATGATACTTCTTCTCCTCTTGCCTCACTTATCCTTTCCCAGTATTGATATATGTTCTTTTCCTCCATAGTCATTTCTTCCTAGTGCTAAAAGACTTCCTTCTCCACTCTTTTGTTGCTGACACTCCTCTTCTTCATGGGAATGGAGTATTTTAGAATTCTGAAGGAGGAGGGCTGGAAATAGGCACACTTCTACCTTCAGAATCTTAAGATATTCAATATAGATGATAATTATTTTTACTATTTACTGTAATCTCAGAAACCATTAGATCAAAAGATTTTCTTAGTATAATAAGGCTAATGACATACTGTATCAAGAATCAAAAACAGAACTAGTGCCAAACTAGTTTACTTTAACACAAGGTAATAATTGGTTCTATTGTCAATGAGATGAATGCACACAGGGCTGATGATGCATAAGTCAAGCCTTAGAATCACAACTCTGGGATTTCTTAGATGCTAACAAGCAAGATAAAATGGATCCTGAGGTTTTAGCTATAAACTGCTACTCTCTGTTAGATTAAGGAGTGTTGTCATACTATGAAACTGTTTCTTGAGAAATGGGAAGGATGATTCTCATTACACAGCTTACAAGAACATGCTTCTGACCATCTGGGAAATATGGGTTAGACAAATTAAACCAGATGTCTGTAGACTTAATCAGAATAGAACTGCAAATTTATCAGAATTCAAGCTCCCTTGCATGGAATTACTTGCTTCATATTTCCCATTATTCTCCACGTACTCTGTGTCTTACAAGTTAAATAGCATCCAATGTGTGGCTTCTTTCTCAAAAGGCAGATTCACTAATTCCAGTTTGGCCCTTTTGAGGGCAATCTTAAGATGTCTGCATCATTACAAAGTACTGCATGCAATTTGCAGTTAAATTTCCAATGGAAACTATCCTTTGAGAATTGCCTAGTGTGCATGCAGACAGAGTGCCTTTGCCCTTTACACTTTTATTTGTGTAATGCCTCCTTGACCGCTTACCTCACAGGGCATTCCTGGGTCCGGGACCGAACTGGCGGGAGCCCTTCCATCGGTCCTCATCTTCTTGGTGCTTCGTGCTTCCACCTAGGGAAGAAGGTGTTACTGGGTGAGATTTCTCTCCCTTCACCCTAGGAAAACAAATGGGACTATGAACAAGACTGGCAGTATGTACAAATATGTACAGATTTATTAGACTATACAAGCATATACATTTCTACATGACTATCTACATTGGGGATGTGCATTCGTTTGCGACAAAATAGGAAATATTGTCTCTATGTCCTATTTCGTCATGTTTCGGGGGGGCAACGAAACAATAAGAAAACCCACAAAATTTCATGTGGTTTTCTTATCATTTTCGGGGGGGGGGGGGGGGAAGAAAGGGCACATTAAAAAAAAACCCCAACCCTTCAAATTTAATTAATTGCAACCCCCCACCCTCCCAAGACTTGCCCGACCACCCCCCCCCCAAGACTTACCGAAAGTCCCTGGTGGTCCAGTGGGGTCCTGGGAGTGATCTCCCCCTTTCAGGCCGTCGGCTGCCACTAATCAAAATGGCATCGATGGCCCTTTGCATTTACCATGTGACAGGGGCTATCGGAGCCATTGGTCGGCCCTTGTCACATGTAGGAGCAATGGATGGCCTGCGTCATTTTTTTAAGATGGTGCCGGTCATCCATTGTTCCTACCATGTGACAGAGACTGGCCAATGGCACCGATAGCCCCTGTCACACAGTAAAGGCAAAGGGCCATTGGTGCCATTTTGATTACTAGCAGCCTATGGCCCGAGAGGGGGAGATCGCTCCCAGGATCCCCGCTGGACCACCAGGGAATTTTGGCAAGTTTTGGGGGGGTTGCAATTAATTAAATTTGAAGGGTTGGGGTGGGATTGGGTTTTGTTTTGGTTTTTTTTACAACCCCCCATTGTAATAATTGAATTCAAAGTGTTTGGGTGGGTTTCAGGCTTCGGTTCGTGGGCATCTGAAATAAAATCGGCTCGAACTGCCGGAAAACGAAATTTCCTGCGGCAGGCCAATAACAAAGGCCAAATCAAAAGGTTCGGCCGAATCACATCTCTAATGTACATGGCTAATGGGATGTCAAACAGAACAATTATCTTCTCGTGGTTAATAGTCTCAGTCTACACAACTATGTACATTTCTACAAGGTAGCAAGAACATTTAGTATTTGGAAATTTGGGGTTCTGGCCTCAACAGTATACCACCAAATAGAATAGAAGGGACCTCTTGCATTCCCACTTACTCAAGTATTATTATTCTCTCTCCTTTATCCCGACTCACCCATGGGAAAAGATGCAACTGGGCTGGTGGAGTCCTCTATATCTAAACCATCTTCTTCCACTCTGCTGAAAGGTCCATTCCAATGCTGGGGTCCATGCCCCCCTGGGGGACCCAACTGCCTCCTGGTCTGCCACTGGGGTCTATGCCCTACTAGGGGACCTGACTACCTCCCAGACTGCTGCTGGGTCCATGCCCTCCTGGGTGACTGCACTCTGCCTCCCAGTCTGCCCCTGGGATCCACATCCTCCTGGGGACCCAGCTCTACCACTTGGACTTCCACTGGGGTCCATTTGCTTAAGGTGGACCACTCTACCTCTGGATCTGTTGCTGGGGTCTGTACCCTCCTGGGGGACCCAACTTCACCTCCCAGACTGCTGCTGGGGTTCCCTTGCTCAAGGTGAAAGAACATGTGTATGCTCCTCCATCCTTCCTAGCCATCCACTGTTGTCTGGGAACTTCATATCCACATGTCTGAATACCCTTGCTAGTCAGGGTGAAAATATGTTTGCTTTCTAGGACTGTTTTCCAGTACATTTCTCTCATAAATCCCTTCCCTAGTCATGGTTCTGTACTTTAGGAGTTTGAATCCTCTGATTTTTTAGTGATATTTCCTACAAAATTGCCATCAGAAGTCCAGGGGGCTATGGCATGCAAATCCCCTACCTGAATTTCTGCCTCACCTATTCAATAGTCATTTAAGTACCTTCACAGTAAGGTGTCTGAAGATATTTTCAATTTCCTGGGCTGGTGGCTCAAACTACATAGCTGCATTGTCTTCTCTTTTTTTTCTGCCTCAGTTCACCTAAATGGTAGCATGCTCAAACCTCTGTTTCTTGTGAGAGGGGTTTCATTTGTGTTAAGTGGGGGATGGGGTATAAATACATTTGTTCTTTTGAAGATGGCAACAACACATGCTGATTTACTGCCCCAACCTATATAAATCCAGGGGAATGCCCCTTTTTAGTATGGCTAAAATTGTGCATGTTGTTGAGTCCTGCAGACTATTTTTTAGCTGCTCAAAGAAGAACAATTTTCAGAGTTTACCTGGGTAAATCATTCCTTATCTTGGTAAGTGGCTTTGAAAATTGCCCGTTTTCATGCCTTCAGCTAGCACCTTCTGCTGGTGGAACCCCAGAGAAGCCTTTATTGACCTCTCCAATGGCAATCACTCACTATTGAGTTGATTTTCTGGGGATTTGGAGGCTTTTGTCAAACTTTGGAGGCTTTTGATTTTCTGGGCATTTGGAGGCTTTTGTCAAACTTTCATAAAAGGATATATATATATATATATATAATATTTGGGAATGTGAAAATGATTCTGCAAAACTCAAAATGAGATATTCAAGGCATGCAGAGGAACCACCATAGACATTGCATTACAACCTTCCACTTCACTCACAAATGAACCCATAAGACATTATTCACTCACATGATTGTGCCATTTTTTAAATTTTCTATTTATAGAAGTTTAAATTTACAAGCCAAAGAAAACACTCTTGGAATTAAAGTAAAAAACAGAAACATTAAATATCAAACAAAAAACTTCATGTAATATAACAAATGACCTTAGACCCCCAAATTGGGGGACTCTAAAGAGAACAATAATAATAAGGAGAATAAAACCAAGAATGTTATATTTCTCAGTTAGATATACAAAACAAAATCTTACCTAACAGCTGGTGGAAATTCTAGCTGAGTAAGGTTGGAAAACACATAATTGATGCTATTACACTTAACTTGACACTTTCAGGGAAATTGTGAGCAAAAGTAGTGCCCAATGCTAATACTTTTTGTCATAAATTAAGAAATATTAATCATCTATGTTGAGTGATTCTGCCAACATTAGGACAAAATGAAATTTTGGAACCTAAAAAAAGGCAAGACTTGGCACAAAAATACATCTTTATGGTCCAGTCCTTATCAGTTTCCAGATCAAAAACAACCAACAGGGTCTTTCATCAAATTGCATTAGAGAGTTATTGCAGGCATTAGGTCCCCAAATGCTCGCAATAACACCATAATGCCCACAATAAAAAAACACATCTTGTGATGCATATGCAAATTTTTTAAATTAAGTCAAAAGGAAGGAGTTTATGAAAATGATGGTTGTTTCACATTACATGTGAAGCATAACACACATTATAACTACACCTTTTTTCAAAGGTGCCCAAAACAGAATTTACAATATTTACCACAAATCCCGAGAGAGAGAGAGAGAGAGCACCTCTGGCGAAACACATATTAGCCAACTATTTATATCACTCGAGATGAGATTTAGGTGGTGGTCTAGGGTTTGGAGGGCAGTTTTTCATGCACAGTCAGAGGAATGAACAGCATAGGACACATTAGTGAAGATTTGATGTGATTTGGAGTGAGGAAAGGTACACAAAGATGAGATTTGTACAATGTATTCTCACCCTAGTTTGATAGCAGCTAGGTAGAGAGTGCATAAAACTAGGTTAAGTGTACAAATCTCATCTTTGTGTACCTTTCCTCACTCCAAATCACATCATATCTCAACTGATGTGTACTACGCTGTTTGTGCCTCTGACTTTGAATATAAAACTGCCCCCCCCCAAACCCCAAACCCCCACAAAAACCTCACCTTGAGTTATTAGTTGACCCTCCTACAGTAGTATAAATAGTTGACTTATATGAGAGCCATATAAAGAGTTTCTCTCTCTCTCTTTCTCACTCTCCCTCTCTCTCTATTTCTGCAGCCCAAATCATAGAAATGGCAATATCACAGGTGTGATAAACTTAATGCATGTTGCACTAAAATAGTATGTGTTGTGCTATCTCAAAAATTTCCCTACCACACTCCTTTTTTATCTCAGGCGCTATTCATGGAAATTTATAGCAAAATGATGAATCTAGGTTTAAGAGAGTTGCACATGTTTTAACTTTCAGCTGAGAATTTTATAGAAAGGCAGTTAAATCTATGCTATCCACTGTATTATCAGAAACATTGTTATTAAGTATTAGCTCCTTTATCTTTAATTTTATCTGAAATATAAAATACTCTAGAAATAGTTGAAAAAAGAATCAGCAGGCATTTTGAAAATATACAGCTACATTCTTTTTAATATTTCAAGAGGGGACAACAAATCTTCATTTGGAAAATTAAGGAATTTTAAATTAAATCTCCTTGAATGGTTATCCAAATTTTCAAATTGTTGACAAGATCAATTCTTGTCCCTAATCAGGGACACTTGACACTGATTGATCAGTTAGGAGCTTGAATTTCTCATCATGATTTTTACCTTTTTGTTCCTGAATGATAGCTTGATTTTGTTAATACTTAGATAATACAGAGTCAATCTTCCCTGAAAGTGAGTTCCTATTCCCATAATAGTGGACCACAATGAATTCATAGTGATTACGCGGGCTTCATAAGATTGAAATCCAAAGTCATGGTTATAGGTACAGTAGAAGAGGTAGAAATACTAACATGGCTGCCTGACCCAGTCTAACTAAACCCAAGGATCTTGCCACCAGTGGCAGTAGAGATAGAAACCTCTTTGTGTAAAAAACTCTCTCTCCCAACCTGGGATGATTCTTGATAACAGGAGGAGTCCTAGCATCTGGCCTGAAGGAGATAGAGTCCCCACTAGCAGCAGCATCAATTATGCCTAGCTGAGAATTCCCGGTTTGTTATGTATTCTTGGGAATAATAAATTTAGATATGGCCAGCTGAGATTCTGAGAGTGGAGTACTAGATCTGGGTGGGCAGGGCCCAATAGTTCTTTTCATATTCTTTCCCATAGGCAGCGAACAAGAAAATCAGACACAAAGAGAGGAGTGTATTCACTGTGGGAGGCTTCAAATCAAACACAAAACATTTTTTATAAAGGTCATGCCCCTTATGCATGTGGCATCAATGACATTATGTCGGCAGCTGTTCACCTTAGGCCCAGGTGTTTTATGGATAGTTCAGGCATGGCCCTCAGATATTACCAACAGTGGCTCTGGAGGAAAGGAAGGCCCCCAACAGGGACCGATAGACCAAAACTCCTATCGCATCTGTCCCCCCCCCCCCCCCTGTTTGTGCCATTTTTATTCAATTTCTTGAACCTAAAAATCTGAATAAATGCTCTTGTGCCCTGAACAAGAGTATCTCCAGAGGGTACCTTGCTCTAATTGCACAGGTCCCATTCTAGTCCACTGTCACAGTCAGCGGCTTGTAGGATTACCCTATGAGCCACCTCATTTACCCCCGACGCAGCACCAGATCCTCTGTGGCTGGGACGCCACCTCCTGTGACTGGGACCTCTTTACACGGCTTGTGCATCAACACTGTGGCTGGATGCCTCCGTCTTCAAACTCCTAACAGGAAGTTAGTGCGCACTAAGAGAAAATGATACAATTTGACACTTTTCAGGTCAGTTAAGGTCAGTTAGGAATGAATATGTGTTCCTATTGGCTGCCCTCTTATTTATTGATGTTACCAAGGTTCCCACTGAGGTGATGGTTTAATATATGGGGGATGGGAAATGGAAACGGTAGCTTGACAAAGGGAAGGGAAAGAGGGAGATGAAGGGCCAAGCAGTCCCACTCCCTAGTCTCTGAAGGACAGATCTCTTCAGAAAATCAGAGCTGCTGAATGCAGGGGCTGTCTCCCCCTTCACATCCCTCTTCCCCCCCCCCCCCTCCCATTCACTGTGCTCAAGTTTGCAGTTCCTGTGTTAAACTAAACTTCTTTTTTTTTCACTAGAGTAGAATAAAATAAAATGAAGTACTTTGTGTATTAAACTAAAGAAACTTTACATAACATGAAATTAAGTACTTCTCTATATTCTACTTTAGTGAAACAAAACATTTAATAAAGAAACTTGCAAACCGAGCTTCAAAACATTAACATACTATAAAAAAACTAAACAAAAAACTTTATTATTAATTTATTATATTTACAGTGGTTAAATTTAAAGAGCAAGCTGAGGCTAGACTGGCTACTGGCTAGTGGCTACTGCTGGCACTGTCACTGCTGCAGCCTGATGGTACTTTTTTTCTCTTTCTGGCTAGTGCGTGCTATATCTGGTAGCAAAATGGCCACGGGGGACAGCACCAAGCATGCGCGGCTTAGTGTGCACCTCTAGCTAACGAACATTTCCTCAAATGTTACTTTTAAACCATTAACGATTTTTTGATAGTGCGCACTAACTCAAGTTAGTGCGCACTATTCAGAAAAACTATTTTTTTGCAAAAAAATCATGCCAATCAGATTTTTTTCTCTCCCCAGCTGATCCAGATCGTTAAAATGATCGGGCACACTATTCACATCCCTAGTGCATATTGAAGGGGTTGCTGCTTCTTTAGTTCTAGTTCTAGTTTATTAGTTTTATATACTATTGCATCAGTAAAAACCTTCACAAGGTTTATAATAACATTAACATGAAAGCAGATAATACAAAAATTCATTAAAATACAAAATAATTATAAATAATAAATAATAAATAATTAGTATAAAAGTAAGCTCATAAAAATCATAAAAACTAACTGATACAAGATGTTATAAAATACATAAAGGAAAATAAAATAGAATCTAATATAGTGAGCAAGAAAAATATTAGTTGGTTGCATCTGCATACGCGCACTCAAAAAGCCATGTCTTGAGCTCTGCCTTAAATTTCTTACTGTCTGTTTGGAGTCTTATCTGAACTGGTAGTATGTTCCAGAGCTTCAGGCCAGTGATTGATATTGCTCTATCACAAACCTGACTGAGGAGAGCTGACTTTATTGACGGAATGTTTAGAAGCACCTTGTTTGCCAACCTGAGGTTTCTCTGTGGGGCATGTAAACGGATAGCTGTATTTAACCATTCAGTTTTTTCACCATAAATAGTATGATACATGCAGCTTTATATTGTATGTAGTATAAGATGGGTAACCAGTGGAGTTCAATCAAAACTGGTGTGATATGATCACATTTCTTTTTGTTTGTCAATACTCTGGCAGCAGCATTCTGTAATACCTGAAGCGGTCGTATTGTGAGGAGAGGGAGCCCTAGAAAAAGAGAGTTACAGTAATCAATATTTGAAAAAAATCAGAGTCTGGAGGACTGTCTTAAAATCATTTGTGTCTAGTAAAGGTTTCAGTCTTCATAACGTAAGCAATTTATAATAGCCATCTCTTAATGTGATGGTTAAATATTTTTTCAGGTTAAGTTCAGAGTCTAAAAGTATTCCCAGATCTTTTACGATCACGGTGGGCTGTATTTTAATATTATTCTCGAATAAAAGAGAGGGGATATCCTCGTCTCTACATTTTCTCTGTAGAAGCAGTATTTCTGTTTTATCCATATTCAACACAAGTTTCATATGTAAGAGAAGTTGCTTTATGAAGTTTAAATATACTATAATTATCTTAAAAGTTTTCTCAAGGGTGTCATTAATGGGAATGAGGAACTGTATGTTGTCAGCGTAAATATAAAAATTTAAGCCTAGTCCTGTGAGTAAATGACATATTGGCAATAAATATATGTTAAAAAGGGTGGCTGAGAGTGTGGACCCTTGTGGCCCTCCGGTATCTAGAGGAATTTCTTTTTTAGATCAAATTTTTAATTTTCACTTGGAATGAGCGTTTATTCAGGAAGGAATCAAACTAATTTAGGACTACATCTTTAATTCCTCTTTCCTTCAGGCGGTCGAGTAGTATCCTGTGGTCCATTGTATCAAATGCCGAGGATAAATCGAAAAATATTAAAAAATAGGGATGTGAATCGTTTCTTGATGATTTAAAATATCGTCCGATATTTTTTAAATCGTCAAAAATCATTAAAGAGTGCGATACAATAGAAATTTCCCCGATTTATCGTGAAAAATCGTTAATCGGGTTTGTGTCCACTAACGGGAGTTATTTGGGGGGAGGGCGGGAAAACCGGCACACCAAAACAACCCCTAAACCCACCCTGACCCTTTAAAACTAATCCCTTACCTTCCCCCACCCTCCCAACCCCCCCCCCCCCCCAAAACATTTTAAAATCACCTGGTGGTCCAGTGGAAGCCCTGGGACCGATCGCCCACTCTCAGGCCGTCGGCTGCCACTAATAAAAATGGCGCCGATGGCCCGATAAAAAAAAACCCACCCCGACCCTTTAAAACTGACCCTTTAGCCTCCCCCACCCTTCCAACCCCCCAAAAAAAGTTTTAAATTACCTGGTGGTCCAGTGGGGGCGCCGGGAGTGATCTCCCGCTCTCAGGCCGTCGGCTGCCACTAATAAAAATGGCGCCGATGGCCCTTTGCCCTTACCATGTGACAGGGAATCCATGCCATTGGCCGGCCCCTGTCACATAGTAGGAACACTGGATGGCCGGCGCCCCCACTGGACCACCAGGTAATTTTAAAACGTTTTGGGGGGGGGTCAGGAAGGTGGGAGAGGCTAAGGGGTCAGTTTTAAAGGGTTAGGGTGGATTTTTTGTTTATCGGATCGGGCGCAGCCGATAAACAAAAAACCAATCGTGCCGGACGATAAAAATTATAAGATTTGAATCGGAACCGGAACCAAACCGATTCCGGTTCTGATTCACATCTCTATTAAAAAGTAATTTTGCCCGGTATCATAACTCCTCTGTATTGTATCAGTCATTACAATTAATAAAGTTTCAGTGCTAAAATTTTTCCTGAAATCGAACTGGTTGGGAAAGAGGATATTATTTGATTCAAGAAAATGCGCAAGTTGTTTCTGTATAACTTTTCAATAAGTTTGGCAATAAACGATAAATTGGAGATTGGGCAATAATTACATAGTCGTGTAGCATCGAGATTGTTATTTTTAAGAATTGGCTTAATTATTGCATTTTTAAGTACCTCTGGGACTTTATCTTCTTTTAAAGAGAAATTAACAATTGCAGTAATAATAGGTGCAATTACATTTGCAATTGTCTTGAGAGTGGTTACTGGGACAGCATCAATAGGGTGGCTAGCTGGATTTAACTTTTTGATAAAGGATTCTATTTCTAAGACCAAAGTTGTATCAAAGGTGCTCCAATTTGTACCTTCTTTATGTTTCATTTTTATTTCTTGGCATGGGTTTGGTAAACTATTAACTGGTTTATTTTGTTTTTGAAATACAGTGCAATTTCATTGCATTGACTTTCTGATAACGAGTTATCGCTTTGAGATGAGAGCTTTGTTAAACTGGAGGTGATGCTTCATCCTATAATTAAGTAAATGGCTCAGTTTCTTCCCTTGGGTGATGACTGTCATGCAATAGTTACAACGCGCAAAGTGTGGGTCCTCCTTAATTTGAAACTGGCTTCAGATCACAGATTTCTTCCGTGATCCCTTGCCTATGTTTGCATCCTTCGGAGTGAATAATGCTGCTGGCAGTGAAGTGGTGGTGAAGACAGATGAAGCCTGAGGAACTGGGACAGAGGATTCACTCATCCTTTCTTCCTGCACTGACAGTGTGGCCTGCTCTCCCTCACCAACATCAGCTCCTGCGTCTCTCTCTTCTCTGTCAGTAAAGTGGAAGGTAGCACAGTACTGACTAAATCTCCTAATACTGAGTCTTTAGCTAATGCCTCTCTTATCTTTGCTTCAGAAAATCCTTTAAAGGGAGATTCTTCAAGCTCTGATTCAGAGGAAGAGGATGACAGATCTGCTTTTATGGCCTCTGCTGCACTAAGGGATTGCGCTGCTGGTGCTTTAGATTTCACCACTTGCACTTCTACTTCTAAAGACACTGGTGATTGTTCTCTGCGGCTGCTGCTAGTACCTTCCCTTTCCCTCTCCTCTGTCACAACAGGATCTGGCTGAAACACTGAAAGAACTGGCATATTCTCCCCAAATTTCCATATTTTGTGGCTTAACATGCCTGCCTCTCCTGCTGACATTTGGATCTGAAAATAAATCCCCTTCCAACAACTGCGGGCTTCCCACATCCTCTAAAACCATTGACTGACATGATGGGATTTTATCTGCTGCAGTGTTGGACAAAACATGTTTTAATATTTATTTCTTAAAATGAAGTGGTTATGTGTGTGACACACTGACACTAATGTGACTACAGTGTGTAACGTTGAACAACACACAGAGATAATAATCTACAGTAGAACCTTTTTTCTCTACTGACTAGTGCAAGACACACACACACACACACACACACACACACAGAAAAAACAAAGAATGGTATAATGCTCTAATATGTATGTAAGTAGTAGCAAGATAAATTTATCCATAAAGTGGCTAACTGTACCTGTGGTGGAAACTGGCATAGACTGTTCTGTCTGTGGATGCACTGACTCTTGAACATAGTACACACAGACCTAGACACAGAGAGTTAATACAGCATCTCTATTTTAAGTACTGTAGCATGGCTAGTAGTGCTAGTACTACACTGGTTCACACAGGAACATGTTTAACATTTTATAAATCACTGCAAACACAGCAACTGCTAGGCAGCAGCCTGTCTTCCCCAAAGGGAGAAGGAGATTAAATATTCTAATCTTCCTCTAGGTCAGTGGCAGAGACATTGAGATATTAAAAAATGTAAAAACCTGTGCAAATTAACACACGGGCCGATACAGTAAGGAGCGGTAGGAAGAGCTGCGTTAGTGCCGGGTGCACCCGTGTTTGCCGCACGCACAGTCCGGCTCACCTACCGCTCGATACTGTATTTAAATAGCTTGCAAATGCAAGCCGCGTCCAAGAAGCGTCCGTGAAGCGTTAGGCCCGCGCAACCCATTTTACTGTATAGGCCCTGTGAAAAGTTTTTGGGGGGTCGGGAGGGTGGGGGAAGCTAAGGGATTAGTTTCAAAGGGTCGGGGTGGGTTTAGGGATTATTTTTGTGTGCCATTTTTCCCACCCTCCCCCAAAACGATAAGAGAACCCCATGAACAATATTGTGGGGTTTTCCTATCGGTTTCGGGGAGCCCCCGATTTCTGATGATTTTGAAAATATCGTACGATATTTTTAATCATCCGAAATACGATTCACATCCCTAAAGGATAGTAATTGCTGCTCCTTACAGGTTACCCCAAGCCCAGGGCTGGCGGGACCATTAGGTGGACTAGGCAGCTGCCTAGGGTGCCGTAAGTGGGCAAGGTGCCGTAGCCTGACGTGAGGGTGGCATGTTTCAAATTGAACACAGATGGAGAGGCAGGCACTGGGATGAGATTGCGTATGTATGTGCAGGTCAGGTAGGCTGTGAGGGATGTCAGGCCAGGTTGTCCTGCTGTGATTACGTCACTGCCTAGGGCAGCTGGAAACCCTTCCACCAGTCCCGCTCAAGCCTTATATTAAGGGTAGTAATATTTACAATCAAAACTAAGAAATTACCAAGCCCATAACAAAATTACTATTAGTAACATTTGTATGGGGTGATCAACTTTCTTAATAATTTAAACAATGCTTCTTGAACATGCTTTGCTTTTGGAGTGGCCCTAGAAGCAGTCCTATGCTACATAATGTTTTTTTCCAACTGTCTGCATATCAGTACCCCAAACTGTAAACGTTAGGTCCCAGCATTGACTGTCATCTGTAAACATTTCTTCTGCCATCAAAGCGGAGAGTGATGTTGCAGTTGCATCAAAAGCTTCAAGGCTATTTGGGCTGCAAATGCAAAAGTGTCTCATAAATAATTGCTCTATGCCAGAAGCCAGCCATGAATTTGTGGCCTCAATTGTGCAGGCTGGTCACTCCGTCTCTATGCTGGTAGTAACTGCCGCCCCATGCAGGTTATCCCCAATCAGAAATGTTGCACATAAAATTATTTCAGCTATTTCCTTGCTCTAGCCTCTAGGGATCCACAGTGCTTATCCCATGCCCTTTTGAATTCCATTATCATTTTCAGCTTCATCACCTCTTCTGAGAGGGCATTCCATGTATCCACTATCCTCTCTGTGAAGAAATATTTTCTGATGTTGGTTTTCAGTCAACCTCCTTAGAGTTTCATATTGTGACCCCTAGTTCTACAGTTTTCTTTTCAATGGAAAATATTTGATGTCTGTGCATCATAGAAACTTTTCAAGTATCTGAAGGTCTGTATCATATCTCTCCTGCACCTTCTCTCCTCCAGGGTAAACATATTTATAGTAAGTCCTGCAGCTTCTCCTCATAGGTCTTCGAATACAACCCCAAATCATTTTGTTTGTCCTTCTCTGGACTGCCTCCATCTTGACTCTATCCTTTTGGAAATATGGTCTCTAGAACTGAACACAGTGCTCCAGATGAGGCCTCACCAAACACTTGTACGAGGGCATTATCACCTCTTTTTTCCTGCTGGTTATTCCTCTCTCTATGTGGTCCAGCATCTCTCTGGCTTTAGCCACTGCCTTGTTACATTGTTTTGATACCTTCAGATTTCCAGACTCTATCACACCAAGGTCCCTTTCACAGTCCATACACATATGTATTTCACCCCCTATCGCATAAGGTTCAGTTGGATTACTGCACCCCAAATACATGACTCTGCATTCATGGCATTGAAACCCAGCTGCCATACCTTCAACATGCTTCAAGCTTTCTTAAATCACTTTTCATTCTCACTTCTCCCACAGGCATGTCCACTCTGTTGCAGATCCTTGTATCATCCACAAAAACACATTTTTCTTTCTAACCCCTCACAAAAGGAGACTTGGGAAAGCCAGTGCTTATCCCTGGGAGTTAGCTACAAGAAACACATTAACTATTTAGGATTTTCCTGGTACTTGTAACCCAGATTGGCCACTGTCAAAGACAGAATGCTGGGGCTCAATGGATCTTGGGCTGACCCAGCATGGCACTTCATATATTCTTAAGATGATAATAGTGATGTAACTATTCCCCTGTGAACCTGAGATAAACTGGACACAATGGGGAAAAGGCCCTACCATCTTTCTCAACAATGCTATCCCTCTCATAATGGGTAATCTCATCCTGTCAGAGCATCTTCCACAGCTAGAGAGCAGAGGCTAGGACATATAAAGAAAAGGAATGTGTTCCCTTGTAGGTAAGAGGATGGAATCTGACTCAAGAACCAGACACTGAAATAAATACAATGCAATTTTATTTCAATCTGCCAAATGGTGGATTAACAGAGAGAAGAGAGAAAATGAAACAAATAATAGCTAAATGATTTTTGTTCTTACTTGGTGTCACTTATCAACAATGCCATTAATATTATTTTACCTTTTTCTTTTCTTTTTACAGGTATCAAATTCCAATTCTACCCTTAATAGCAGATAAGCAATCAACTTTCAAAACACTTTAATCCCCAGATATATGTACTTTTTTAATATTTAAAACTGTTTATTATATGAAGCAACCATACATATCATACACATGAACGGTGAGCAACAATTCTTATGCACAACAAGCAGCTTACATATGTATTGACCTTCTCCCTTCAATCTTCCAGGAACCTCAGAATAAGGTGCACAGTATCAGATAAGTATCACACACAAAACTGTTTCAAAATTTGGCAGAATTTACTGTTCATAAGTTCTGATTCTTTTCCTTAAACGTGTCTTTTCTTGATATTTTTCAGATAAATTAACACAGGATTCTCCTCATAGAGCTCTAGATTTGAGTTTTATTAGTTGAGTATTCAAATGTGTAATGTGAGGGGTTCCTGATCTTGGTCGCAGATACTACAACTCCGGAGGCGTCCTTGATGGCAGCCCACAAGGAGTGGATGGACTGGATGCCGGAGATACAAATTACACTCAGCCCTGGAGCTCTGCTTACCCCTCCTTTCTCCTCGGTACCGCTAAATTTGGATTTTTCCTCACTGCCATGTGGACCATTGGGTCCTAGAATGGTGGCTTCAGAAGAAACTTCTCCCATCGGGATAGCGACCGTGTCAGTGTCTGCTCCTGTTTCTGACTTTGAGGCCTCGGCGTCTTTGAAGAGTTCTACACCAGGCGCCGATGTGACAATCCCTTCTTCGATGAGGGTTTTAACTTTATCGGGGAAAGTGGAGATTCTGGGGAGTCAAAGTTTGGACAGGAAGACTGAGGTATGAAATTCAATATATTACGTCCAGCCCTCCCAAAACCTTCAGTAATCACTATGGCCTCTCTTTGGTCAGCTTTAATGGTATTAGAGAGATCCATTTCTTCTTTAGTGGATGTAGCTTCAGCATTCGCTGGAAGATTTCAAGCTTTAGAATTGGAAACAGCTTCCCACACATAGAAAATTTCTGAATTACAACTCAAAGTTTCCTCCTTGCAGCAAACTCAAGATCAGTTCGTCAAGTCTGATTTTTCACATTTACGAAAATTAGAGAATATTGAAAATTCTATTCATTACTTAAATTTACGTGTTTTAAATTTTCCTCAGTCTAATCTAATTTCTCCAATAGAGATGATCAATAAATACATCACAGAGGTATTAGAAATTCCTCAAGAAATTATGCCTACCTTTGCTAAGGTTTATATGACGAAATCTTTCAAATCAGATACGACGGAACAAGTTTTGGAACCAGAGCCGGACTTGACTCAGCTTTTGGAAACTTCTACAGATATTATGATAAATAGATGTGGGACTCTTTTTTATCATGTGTTTTTTCTCAGGACACAGATTTGATATGGAGATCTTTCTTTCGCCATAGGCAATCCTTATTTCTTGAATATACTGTTTGGATTTTTCCTGATATTACTCGTTCCATGCAGGAACGTAGGAAAACATTTCTTCAAATGCGTCCTGAGGTTTTGGCTATGGGTGCTAAGTTTAATCTTTGTCAATGTATTATAATTTATCAAAGTGTCAAACGTGTATTTTGATCCAGCACATTTGCGTTTATATTTGGATGCTCGTCCCACGGTTGACACTGTCTAATTGTATAACTTCAATTAGCGGCATTAGCATGTAAATGGTAAAATGACTGCCTCTCAATTTCATTAATGTTTTTTTTTCTACTTAAAAGAAACCGCTCTTATATTTCTGTATCTTGGAACCTCCAAATTTTTCTTTAATATTACAAGTGAGATATATTATATTGCTGGAATATGAAGAATATGATTGATCAGATACACAATATTAGGAAGGAAAAATACCCAGACGCCTCTGCTGTACTGTGGCCTGTCAGAGGTGAATGAACTCTGAGTGCCTTTCTGAGCATGACTTGCAGAATGTCCCTGAGGTAGACCTACTGGCACCAACATATTCAATGGCAACATTTACTTCATAATACAATGAAGCTGGGTTCGCATGAAACCAGGATGTAAGCTTTTGTCTTACAAATGTATATCTCAACGGACAGAAACCAGGTGAAAAGAAGATCCTTTGAGGTTACAGTTTTAATTAAATCCTGGTGCCAACAAACGGAATTCAGGCCTATCTCCTATTTAAGCCACAGACTTGCTATCTGTTTACACAACAAAGAAGAACAACAGGATACCAGGAGGAACACAGTGCATCAAAGCCATGTTGATAAAGGAACTTTTATGGTGGAAGGGTGGTTTCAGGGAAGACAAGTAAAGAATATGATTTTTACAAATGAATGAAGGGTGTCCTCACAAGCATTTCCTATACATGATAGATTGTCATGACAACAGCATAATGTATCTTTGGGCATTCTGGAAACTTCGGTAGTGCTGTATTTTGATTATATAAGTCAGGGCATGTCATATATTCATTGAGATGCTAGTTATTACAGATAGAGGGCATATAGCATCTCCCAGGAACACTTGTCTTTGACTCTTCTTTAAAAAGCCAAATAAACTAAATTTTAAACCTCTTGCTGAGTCGAAGTGTTCTTGTTGCCCTGGCCCTGAGTACAGAAATTATAAACAAATAAGATTATTTCCTAAAGAAAATTTTGCATGTTAAATTCCTTTTTGTATGTTTCTATAAGCTGAAATGCTTGTTAATATGTTTGTGAAAATGCAACAAACAAAAACAAAAAAACCCAAATGTGTAATGTAATGTAATGTGTTGATTTGTGAGCGATTTTCCAGGTATCTTGCAGGTGGAGGTAGTCCTCTCAGATGCATTGGACCAGTCGTGGCTGGGCTGGGCTGCACCCTCATGGTAGTCGTTTTACGGCCTCTTGACTCTCATGACTAGAGAACATTGGTGTGACCTGTCTCCCTGTTCTCAAACAAAATCAATAAAAGAAATCTGTTTATTCTCTCGCATCCAGGGGTGGTTCTATAATGAGGCAAGATGAGGTGGCCATCTCAGGCGGCAAAATTGTGGAGCAGAAAAAGTGTACCCCACATGCTCCTAGATCGGTTGCCTCACCATTTAATATGCCAGAAGCAGAGCCCCACACCGCAAGTAGATGATGTGCCTGTGGGGTTCCCACCCTCTGTGGACTAGAAGAGGAGCCTCGTGGTGCGCACAGAGATGATGCACCTGTGGGGCTGAAGAGGACCAGCAGCCACCAGGGGAGCCCAAGCTGCTGGCGACAAAGATGAGAGAAAGACTCTGTGGCCACTGGCAGAGCCCAACCTGCTGGCAGTGAAGAAGAGGGAAAGACCTGTGGGCCGCCAGTAGAACCCAACCCACCCGCAGCCAAGATGAGAGAAAGGCCCTGTGGGCCACTGGCAGAACTCAACCCACCAGCGGCGAAAACAAGAGAAGCACAGTGGCAGCCAGCAACAGGACAAAATGAGAGGCCTGTAATGCCTGCTAAGCTTATCCTGCCCACCACAGCCAAAAAAGAAAGGGAGCGGGAGCACTGTGAGTGAAGTGGAGAGAGAGTGTGTATGTATGAAAGAAAATATGTGCATGTGTAGGTAAAAGAGTATGTACTGTATATGTATGGCAGAGCATATGTTGTGTGTGTGTGTGTGTATATATGTATATGTAAGAGCATGTGTGAAAGCTTCTGTGCATGTGTGAAGGCTTCTGTGTATGTGTGAGTGCATCTGTGTGTATTTGAAAGAGCATTATGAGCATGTGTATGTGACAGATTCTGTGTGTGTGTGTGTGAGTGTGAGCATCTGTGTGCATGAGAGAGAGAATAAATGTGTGTGTGTGTGTGTGTGTGTGTGTGTGTGTGAATGAGGAGATAGTTCCCCCTCCCTACAGCCTGCACTATACAGCAATCTCAGGCTACCTGGAAATCAAAAGTTCCCAGGTATGGAAAGCGGAGATTGTTTTTATCTTTATTAGTTTTAATTATTGGGTGTTATTTGATATTTCTGCTATATTGAAATATTTTATTGATATTTCAAAAATTTTGTAGAATTTTTATATGAAGTTTTAATTATTGGCTGTTATTCTATTCATTGGCTGTTTTGAACAATGTATTATTTTTAGTATGTTTTACTATTATAAATGATGCTTTATATTTCTTGATTTTATTGTTTTGAGGAATAATATTTCCATTTTTCCATTGTTGCACTTTATACAGTCTGGCTTGTTGCAGTTTCCAGTTCAGTTTTTGTCTACATGTTTCTGTTTTAACTTTATGGTCTCTTTATTTTTTATTTGGTAAGGGTCTGAATTTGTTCTGCACGTGTGACTGAGGTGAACTATTCTGCTAGTTTGTAGTTTTTGTAGGGATCTATAGCACAGGGGTTCTCGACCCAGTCCTCAGGACACTCCTAGCTAGTTAGTTTTCCAGAATATCTACAAGGAATATTTGCATGTATTGGAGGCAGTGCACGCAAATCTATTTCATGCATATTTATTGTAGATATCTTAAAAACCTGACTGACTTGGTTTGTCCTGAGGACTAGGTTGAAGACCCCTGCTATAGCAGGCTGGCTTGTTCTGTTTTCCTAATAGGAAGTGTATTGGTATTTAGGGCCTGGTGTAATATTTACAGTGTTGCCTTTTTCATAGTTAGGGTTTTTTACTGTTTTAGTATGGGAGTTTATGATATCATAATTGTAATTAAGTTTATTCTGGGTCTTCTGTGAGCAAAGCCCACACTCAACATGCATTACAATAGGCTTAATACTATATGCATTCCAAATTAGATTTTTTAATTTTTTTTCAGGGTTGTGATATTTTGTGATATTTTTACCTCAGAAGACTATACGTTCAATGTCCTTTTTCAAATAAAATTGGTTATTATAAATGCAGAATTTTTAATTGTGTGTGGTGAGGGCAGGGGACGCAGGCACAAGCCTTTAAAGTTCACTTAGGGGGCCTAATTTCCTTACTCTCTCCGGCACGGTGCATGTCGCACACAGACCCCCATAATTCCCATCTTCCAGTTTTCTGGCAGAAAATGTGGGGGGAGGTCTTAGAGGACCTGGGTGTGTGGCAGGGTTACCAGCTTCCTAGAAACATTATCACTGCCACTCTTCTGGGAACTCTGACCCTTGCTTCCCCCCTTCCATAGCATTTGAAATCACCAAAAGGGCCAGACTACAGAGAGACACCACCCCCCCCCCTTGCCCCTCTTGATGATTTGACCTGTGCCATACCGTTCTGTGCTTTAGGTGTGGGGAGGGAGGCTATCTCATCCCTTGCCTCAAGCAACAGATTGCCTTGAGCTGTCCCTGTTTGCATCCATCTTCCAAACTTCAGAGAAAGAGTATGACCTCAATGTGGACCAGATACCTTCATGGAAACTGAATTCTAGCTAAGAAAAGGAAAATAATGGAGGGGGTCCATTTTGAGCTGCTATGCAGCTTAGCTAATTAACCAGATAAACATATCTGGCTAAATAGCAGGGCATATTCAGCGGTGCAGTTGCTCACTGAATATACCCAGCTATCTCCGGGTAACGTTAGCTTTACTATAGCTTTATGGCTCAACCAGAGTTAGCTGCATAGGTTCAGTGGCTAACTCCAAATATCAGCTAACTCTGCTTTGCCCTGAAATGCTCCCACCCACCTCTGGTACGCCTCCGACTTATGTGGCTGAATTCTATTTAAAATTTAGCCACATACAGCGATGAGTATCGCCAGGTAGGCATTTAGTCAGATAACTTTTCCATTATCCATCTAAATGGCTTTTGAATATCATCCTCAAAGTGTTTTTCCTATTTCTATTTTGAATGTTCCCAGTGAAAGTAGATTATCCTCCGAGGTACACTTTCCTGTATTCAGTTTAACATTCTCTCTCGCTCTCTCTCTCTTTCTCTGTCCTTGTGCAAAATGTAGAAATGTTTTTTTGACACCTTTAACTCTATTTTACAGCAATACTTTCTTGCAGCTGGCTTCAGAGCAACAAGTTCCTCTCTCAGACTCTCTCTCACATAAGGCAGTATAATCTCTGTTCAAATTCAAGGTCCAGTGCTCACAGAACAATACCTTTTTATCCACTCAAGACTGCACAAACTTCCTCACACTTCTGCTTACAGTTAAAGAATGCAGCATAAATACAGTTTTGCTGTGATTTCCATCACACACAGAGAACTCAATTTTACTGCCTTAAGAAATAACAAGACAAATTCTAAACAGTTAAGGAATTATACTCAACTCTTTCTGTAAGGGAATCTGAAAAGCAGTTTTCTCTCTAAAATTTCCTCCTATTTCTTTTCTGAGATACAGACACAGATCAAATAAATAAAGCTAATTTTCCTTTCTTCAATTTGCACACGAAAAGTACTCACAAGATGCATCTTAAATATCTCCTCAGCAGCAGCCTTAATATAGATGTTGCATCCCAAAAGGTGGCTTTCTTTCTGTCTCTCTCAATAAGAAACCACAACACACCTACCCAATAATAATATCACATGGAAAAGTGGGGAGGGTGTATATTTATTTATTTACGGATTTTTTATATACCGGGGCACGTAAGTAACATCACCTCGGTTTACATTCAAACATTAATTCAGCATAGCGCTTTACAATATAACATAATAACTGAAAGAATACAAAACCATGTATAACTTTGTATTAAGAGAATAAATATTAATATATGAGTGTCTGTGGAAATAAACTAGAAAGAATAGAATAGGACTCAGTTCATTAATAGTAGGCTTTTTTGAATAACCAGGTTTTTAGGTTTTGTTTAAATTTTTTGTGGCAAAGTTCCTGGCGTAATTCAGATGGCATGGTGTTCCATATTGTGGATCCAGCAATGATGAATGAACGTTCTTTCGTAGTAGAAAGATTGGTCAGATTAGGCGCGGGGATCTTCAGTTTAGCTAAATGCTGGAATCTGGTTGGGCGGATTGATGTTTTGAATTGTAGGTGATCAGTGAACCAGTGCATATCTCTGTTGTGAATGGCTTTATGTATAAGTGTCATGGATTTATATATTATCCTGGAAGCCACGGGTAGCCAGTGCAATGACTGAAGTGCTCGTGGCGGCTTGTGTCGGTGATGATGCGGGCAGCTGCATTTATATTTATATTTATTTATATTAAATAAATAAATAAATAAATAAATAAATAAATACATTTATATTTATTAAATTTAAATATATTAAATTTATATTAAATATATTTATTTATATTAAATAAATATATTTATATTTATTTATATCTTAGTATTTCTGTCTTTCTCTCTCTCTCTGGTACATTATGCATGCAATCACGCCAACAGCAAATGGCTATAGTGCACAAATTATAATGACATACCAATTAATTTCTCCCCAAACCGCCAGTATGTGTTTGTGGAGATGCTATCCTTCCCTGCTTCTGGGCTTTTTTTACGTGCTTTTTTCTCTGCTGGCTGTATGCTTCCTTGTTTACATTTCTTTCCTGCAGCAACATGGGAGTGGGGGGGGGGGGGTGTAATGTAGCCCCAGGCTACATTAGGCACCAACACTATGGCACTTGCCTACTTACTTTTTGATTCTTTGATAAATCCCAGCTCTAACATTTCTAAAACCATTTTATCCACTTCTTTCTTCTTAACCTCCAGAAGCCTATAAGGTGTTTGTTTGACAATCTTACCAGGCTTTGTGACACTGGAGTATACCTGGATACACTGGCATAGGGGAGAACATATTGCCAGTACATCTGAATACTGCTTCCATTTGTTCCTTCTGTCTTTGAGATACAGTGGACCCTCGAGTTACAACTGGCTTGACATAAGAACAACTTGGGTTACAACCAAAATTTTAGTTTTGAGTTATAACCAAAGTCTTGAGTTACACCCTGAATGCTGGCCAAAGCCATGTGTATCCGCTTGTGTGTGCTGTTGCTTCTAATTGGGCGTTTTTTCCTGTCAATCACGTTTTTTTGGGCTTGGTGGGTGGGACTTCTGCTCTGCTGTTGCAGTGATGGGCTGCTGCTGCTGCTGATGAGGCCTGTCCATCTCAGGCACACCCAGAGCTGCAAATGTTCACAGGAGCACATAGGCAGACCCGGCACGACATTGCATCACTGCTGGCCAAGGAAGCTTCTGTGCAGCAGCAGAAAGGGAGTGATACCTTGCTGGCTACAGCAAGGTATCAGGAGGGGAAGAATGAGTATGCTAGGAGGGGGAAATGTTTGGGGGCCAGAGATGTGCTCTGAGGGGGTGGGGAGGGGGGAAACCTCCCCCTCTTCCCTTCCTGCAAGCCAAAGATGTCAACTTGAAAGGTGAGTACAGTATGAAATTGTTGTTTCTTGTAGGCTAGGCACATTTTATAACTTTTTGGTGAGTACATTATGAAAATTATAGGTGTTTCTGGTAATTGCGCACATTATACAACCATTCTTTATTATGAAAATGTTCGGTAAGGGGTGCTTTGGGAGGTTCGGAACGCATTATGGGTATTTCCATTATTTCTTATGGAAAAAATAGTCTTGACTTACAACCAACTTGAGCTACAACCAGCCCTCTGGAACTAATTGAGTTTGTAAGTCAAGGGTCCACTGTATGGGGTAGATTTTCAAAAAGCGCGCCTTAGCGTATTTTTATTGGCGCATCAGGCGCAAACAAAAGTACGCTGGATTTTAGTAGATACGCGCGTAGCCGCGCGTATCTACTAAAATCCGTATCTACTAAAATATCTGACGATTTTTTTAAATCATCAAAAAATGATTCACATCCCTACCCGATACTACCATCCGGTTTAGGTACTAGTACAATGGGAAAGGACCAATCGCTATTGGATTCCTCTATGACCCCAAGTCGAAGCATTTCTTTCACCTCAGCTTCTAAAACCTGCCTCCTGGCTTCGGGAATCTGGTAGGGCCGTTGTTTAATTATTACTCCTGGGTTTGTAATAATTTCATGACACGCTAAGTGAGTTTTCCCAGGCATAGTCGAGAAGACATCTTTATTCCAAGTCACCAGTATATCTAGGTCCACTTTCTGCTTTGTGGAGAGTTGGTCCTCATATGGGATCATCTGGGGCCCGGAAGTATGTGAAACGTCTGGACCAAAGTCTTCTTCTTGGACCAGACTGCAAGTTGGAGCAACCCATTTTTTAAATAGATTCACGTGGAAGATCTGAGCCTTCTTCCGTTTGTCGGGTTGGGCCACTTTATAATCCACCGGGCCCATCTTCTCCAGTACCTCATATGGACCTTGCCAACGGGACAGCAATTTACTTTCTGAAGTCGGTAGTAACACTAGTACTCGGTCTCCTGGCTGGAAGACCCGAGGAACAGCGGACTGGTTGTATTTCTGGGCTTGGGTAGCCTGGGCCTTTTCCAGGCATAATCGGGCAGCCTCCCCTGCCCTCTATAGTCGGTCCTGCATCTGGATCACATAGTTGGCCAAATTCCGTCCAGAGTTGGAGTCTTCCTCTCAGGATCTCATACTACATCCAGGATTCCCCATGGTCTTCTTCCATACAATAATTCGAATGGGGCAAACCCGGTCGAACTTTCAGGGACTTCTCGAATGGCAAACAAAATATATGGCAAGAGTAAGTCCCAATTCTTGCCATTTTCTGCAATGAACTTCCTCAATATCTGCTTGAGAGTTTTGTTAAAACTCTCCACGAGCCCATCAGTTTGTGGATGGTAAACTGATGTCCGCAGGGTTTTTACCTGAAATTATGTGCAAACTTGCTTCATCACTTTAGAGACAAACGGGGTCCCTTGGTCAGTTAATATCTCTTTGGGTAACCCCACCCGGGAAATCACCTCCACCAAGGCCGTGGCTATTGTTTGTCTTCATATCTCGTAGGGGAATAGTTTCTGGATACCTGGTTGCATAGTCGAGAATGACCACGATATATTTGTTTCCACGGCTAGACCTCTCTAAGGGGCCTACCAAGTCCATAGCGACCTCTCAAAAGGTGTCTCTATAATTAGCATGGGCACTAGGGGAGCTATGTGTGTTGCCGGTCTGGTCAGCTGACAGGTAGGGCAGGACTGACAGTAGTCCTGAATGTGTCGATACAAGCCAGGCCAATAGAACTGGGATAAAATCTTTTCTCGTGTTTTCTCTTCCCCCAGGTGGTCCCCCAAAAGATGACTATGGGTGAGCTACAACACTTGCTGATGATACTGCTGGGGAACCAAAAGCTGCTCAACCATTTCACGCTCCAGATTCCCCTTTGTTACTCTGTATACTAGATTTTTCTTGAGTACAAAAAAGGGAGGACTGGCTTTTGACCCTCCACCCCAGAGACTAATTCCCCATCTATCATCTGTATATTCTCCTGGGCCCCTTTTAGTGTCCCATCTTCTTGTTGGGCCCCCCCTAAAATTCCCAGGGTTTCCCTCGCCTATCCAATCTGAGGGAACCTCTATGGGTTGGGGCGCCCCCTCTAACTCCACGACTGCCTCTAAACCTTGGGAATAATTATGCTTTTCTATTCTACATTGTCTACGAGGCTTGGGTGTCTTAGGATTATTAATATACAAGTCCATGTCTTCTAACGGAAAGACCTCCGGAAATGAGGTCTCTTCCTCGCTGAAGTCATCTGGGCTCCTCATGAGCCGGGCCCAAAGAGTTCCAAAGTCTGGATAATCTCATCCCAGAATCACCGGATATGGTATCCAGGGGAGCACTCCCACTTCTACTGTAGCTTGTCCCACTGGAGTCTTCAACAGGACCTGACTGGTCGGGTATTGTCTCTGGTCTCCATGTATGCAAGCGAGGGTCACTGTCTATTCATAATTAATCTGTGTTCTTTTGACCAGTTCCCTCCGAATGAGAGTTTTTGCACTTCCTGAGTCTACTAAGGCTTGGGTCGGGTCACCATCTAGCTCCACTGGAACCATGAAGGTTGAAAACCCCGAGCGGAGAATGTCCACAAACGAGCAAGAGTGAGGGGCCACCAAATTGACGTCCATCCATCCATTCTCCACTTGATAGCAGTCCCGAGCAAAGTGCCCCCTCTCTCCACAGTTGAAGCAGGTCCCTTTGGGCATCACTGCTTCTGGATGTTTACTCCTTCCATCCTCAGGCCCTTCTAATGCGTTATTGGGGTCTTGTGAGGTAGGGAGACTCTCCACTTCTCAGCTGATATAGCGGCTTAGGGTTCTGCCCCTCGATTCTCTCCTTCCTTTCTCCAAGCCCTTTACTCGGGAATTCTTCTCTGCTGGAGTAGGCCCACGGCCTGTGTCTGCAGCATCCAAATAACGTTCTACTATTGAAACCACATCCTTCAGGGTCACCGCTGTCTGTCTCCATATCCATTCACGCAATCAGGAGGGGAGAACATCCACAAACTGTTCTGCCATGACAGCCTCTGCAACTTCCACTCCTCTTTTATTATCGGGTTCTAGCCACCGCCAGCACCGGTCCTTTAAATTCTGAGTCAGAACCCGGGGTCTCTCTCCTGGTGTAAAGGTTAAGCCCCGGAAACTTTTCCAATAAGACTCTTTAGACAGTCCCAATCTATCAAGTTTGACAGCCTTGACCTCCTGATAGTCTTGGGCTTGCTGGTTGTTAAGGGCCCGGTATGTGGCCTGGGCCTCACCGGTTAAATGCGGGGCCACTCTCATGGCCCACTGGGACCTAGGCCAGGCCGTGGACTCCTCTACCCTCTCAAAGGTAACCAGGAATGCTTCTGGGTCATCTTGGGGCCCCATCTTTGTCAGCTGGATTTCCAGTGTTGGTGGGGGTGGACTCTCTTCCATTCCGGTGTACCCCAGCAGTCCCTGGCACTGGTGTCCTTCATAGTAACTGGCTGTTAAGCTGTGCTTGGGCTTCCAGGTCTTGCTGCAATTGTTGCAGTAGCTGTTGGTGCTGCGCATACTGGTCTGAGCGGCTGCCCGGAGCTGTTGCTGTCCCTCCACCAGGGCTTGCAGTAACTATTCCATTTCCCTGGGAGGTTCCTGCCAAGGCTATTCTGAGCTCCTGCTCCTTCAAGTCTGGAAACCTTTCCCCTTCTTTCAGGAAAATAACCAAATAAAAGAAAAGCCTGCTTCTCCAGCTCTGACTCACTTCTTCTGTTCCCTCCCTCCGGCAGAGCTTCTCTCCTAGCCGGTACCAATAAACAACAACAACAAAAAAATCCTGTGTGGCTGCCATTGCAGCCAGGCCCCCCCCAAATTTTTTTTTTCTCTAGTGCAGACACTTAGAACAGGTAATCCCGCTTCTGGCACAATATGTGATGCCCTTGGAGTGGTCTATGGCTGGGGTAGACTGCAGAACAGACCAGGCTGGAGAATGTTCTGCTTTTCATCAGTTTATTTTCAAAAGTACATAACAAATGAGGAGCAAAATGGCTGCTTACCTCAGCAGACTGACAAGCAACGAAAATGTCCAGAACAAACACAGCATTGGATTACAGCTTCCTTCTTCTCCCTGGGGCCTGTCTAACTCTCTCAGGGCCTCACCTTTGTATCCCTTACCTCAGGGAAACTCCCCCCCCCCCCCCCCGAGGATCCCTTTCCTGTCTGTCTTAAGGTGGGCCGGATAGCTGGAGCCGGTCTGTTAAGGCAGTCTGAGGCTTTCTATCATATACTCTATCACACATACCTCTAGACCAATGTGCCACCAGGTGTTTCTTCCTGTCTTTGTTGTAAAGATCCTGATATGATCTTTTTGACCAGGTATCATCTTAGGGATTTTGTTTTCCAGAAATGATAACCTCCCCTACTAGCAAGTGGGAAGACCTAGGAAGTCTTAGGTGGTTTGATTATCTATTAGAAGGACTAAGGATCGAGTTGAAGTTATATTTTGAAAAAGGAAAAATCTACAAAAAATAGCTAAATTTTTGAAAAAAAAGAGGTGTCCTTGGGTTATTTTCAAGTTCAAATGATTCAAGTTTAACTTTTCTTTTTCAGGTTGGATCTCCATTCATCAGATTTCTCCTTGTAATTAACTTCAGCTTTTCAGTAATTTTTAAAGTGAAGATCTTGGTGTTGGGTCCTTGATTTAGGTGATGTGTGATAACTTTCTTGCTTCCTCAAGTTATGGGGGAAGTGAGTGATAAAGGAGAAGAAGGAAGGGTCGTCCTCTTTTACAAGAGGCTCTGGAGTCATGGATGAGAGTGAGAGATGCTATCCAAATGTTTCTTGGGGAGGAGTTTTGATATTTTGAACTTTTGTTTTAGCTGTACTGTTTGACATCAGGACATATAGGTACAGACTGACTGGGCCCTGAACAGGTTTACAGATATTAAAGTGCCTGTCTGGGAATGCCCCTCCTTTTACATCTGCATATCCACAGAGTCTTGGATACTTTTATCAGACCACATTTGTCTATGATTATTAGACTTGATAATTCACTTATGCGAAGAAATATCTAAGTGATTTACAACTTAAAACATATATAATATCATAATAAAAAAAAAAATAATAATTATATATATATATATATATATATATATATATATATATATATATATATATATATATATAAATACACACACAGCCCACATAATTCAAAAACAATAAAATAAAACATAAACAGATAAAACCCATCAAAGGTCCCCATAGTGGGAGTAGTTCAGGGGTTTGAGGTGGACTGCCACCTGTTCATATTTGACATTCAGTTAATGGCAATTGTACACAGTAATTATAGACCTTATAAAGCAAATCTCTCTCTCTCTGTGTTTACAAGAGGCAGCAAATTGATTAGATCTGTTTAAATTGAAGCTCTATCCAGCCAATATTGATGTTCTGTGGGTGATTAGGCAAAAAAGGAGCTAGAGGCTTTTCCTACTGCTTCAAGTTTTTGTTTGTTTTTTTTTAAATCCAAGAAAGTAATCTGCAGCATGGGCATGCACCTAGAGCCACAGCTGTCAATGATGTTATCATGTTATTAAGAGTGCATTCCTCTCTGAGATACATTCCACAGGTATGGCCATTCTTGGACAAGAAAGATTTGTTGCCTGGTTCACACATTAGTGCTGGAAAGGATTGATTATTATAATGCTCGCCATCAGGGCCTCCCTGCTGTGAAACTAAAGCAGCTGCAATTGTGACAGAATACAATGGCACATCTTATAGACGGAAAGAGGAGCTGTGATTATACATTATCCCCATCCTTTGTTAACTGCACTCACTCCCCGTAGAATGGAGAATTCAATTTAAAGTCCTTGCACTAGTTTTTAAGTGCCTTCATCGGGGTAAGCTGCTATACTTGTCAGAGCTACTCTCCCCACTATGAACTGTAAAGATTGTTGAGATCTTCCCAGTGGGCCTTATTATTTGTGAGTGCATTCCTGGGCTATAAAATTGACTTGCACCCAAAATGAAGCTTTTTCTTCGGTTCCCCTGGAGGCCCTGCTGCAGTTAAATTACCTGACATTTGATGAAAAAGAAAAGGCATGGCTATTCAATCAAGTGAAGGAGGATATCTTCTGACTTGAATGAAGCGAGAAGGAGCTTTGAATGAGTTTGGGGTTATGATTTGGAGCAATACTGCCTCTTTTCAATATTAGATGAGAAGATGCAGTGTTCCTAAAGAGTGCACCATCTGTAGTTTATTTACTTCTCATGTGGGCTGTTTGGTCTGATTACTGGGGTGGGAAGGGAAGGGAAAGGAGAGACACTGGTAGTTGGGGGCTTTTATTGTATGATCTGAGGCTATGAGGGAGGGCTGGGGATTGGGGTTTATTCCTTTAGTTATATTGAGAGAGTATAATTTTGTTTGCTCTTTAGAGGGTGTTAATTATTATGATTTTACTGTAACCTGTTTGGGCTTTATGATGTGAAACAAATAATCAAATGTAAATTATAAATAAATAATGATTCCAACTAGGGATGTGAATCGTTTTTGAACGATTAAAATTATCGTCAGATAATTTTAAAATCGTCCAAAATTGTTAGAGTGCACGATACAATACAAATGCCCCCGATTTATCGTCAGGGGCATTTGTATTGTATCGTTAAATAGGGCGGGAAAACCGGCACACCAAAAAAACCCTAAAACCCACCCCAAACCTTTAAAACAAATCCCCCACCCTCCCAAACCCCCCCCCAAAATGTTTTAAATTACCTGGGGTCCAGTGGGGGGGTCCCGACGCGATCTCCAGCTCGCTGGCCACGGCTGCGTTGAGAAATGGCGCTGGTGGCCCTTTGCCCTTATCATGTGACAGGGCAAAGGTAGCGCCGGCGCCATTTTGGTTCCTGGCTCCCGACGTCACGCGTGCAGGAGATCGCCCCCGGACCCCCGCTGGACCTCCAGGGACTTTTGGCCAGCTTGGGGGGGTCTCCTGACCCCCACAAGACTTGCCAAAAGTCCAGCGGGGGTCCGCTAGACTTTTGGCAAGTGAAGCGCTACCTTTGCCCTCACTATGTCATACGGGTCGCCCGTATGACATAGTGAGGGCAAAGGTAGCTCCGGCGCCATTTTGAAGATTGGCAATACGGCCCGTGTGCAGGAGGTCGCTCCCGGACCCCCGCTGGACTTTTGGCAAGTCTTGTGGGGGTCAGGAGACCCCCCCAAGCTGGCCAAAAGTCCCTGGGGGTCCAGCAGGGGTCCGGGGGCGATCTCCTGCACGCGTGACGTCGGGAGCCAGGAACCAAAATGGCGCCGGCGCTACCTTTGCCCTGTCACATGATAAGGGCAAAGGGCCACCGGCGCCATTTCTCAACGCAGCCGTGGCCAGAGAGCTGGAGATCGCGTCGGGACCCCCCCCACTGGGGGGTTCGGGAGGGTGGGGGTTTGTTTTAAAGGTTCGGGGTGGGTTTTAGGGTTTTTTTGATGTGCCGGTTTTCCCGCCCTCCCCCGATTTACGATTTTTAACGATTTTTAACAAAAAAAAAACACGACGATCAGATTTCCCTCCCCCCCCAGCCAAAATCGATCGTTAAGACGATCGACCACACGATTCACACCCCTAATTCCAACCCCTAGAGAACATCACTCCCACTCCTGTCAACCTGCCGATCTCGGCGATAAAGCCCCCCACTTCACTGTACCATGCTGGTACTTAACTTGACAGAGTGGTTTCCTCCCCCCCCCCCCCCTACTGTTTTTGTAACTTGCTCAGCATTTTGGGATAGTGCGAGTAATAAATTGTTTTACATGAATGAATATCTCAAAGCAAAACTACTGTGTTAGTCTCCAGACCACTCCTGATGGCAAAACTCAGGAACCTCTACTTCAGCTGGGAAAGTTCTTTTCCTTCTGTTCCCCTGGGCCAGGATCCTATCTTTTTCCCAGTCCAGAGAACTTCCCTCGGTTTCTCTCCTGACTGGGGCTCATTCCACGATTGCAGTGGACAGTTGGACACTGGCAGGGGTGCGTGGTACATGAACCAAACCATTATCCCTGATCTCGGGATTGCAGTGCTAGGATCCCCGTGTACCTCGCCTTCCACTATTAGTCCTGGTTTGGGTGTGGTTCATTCCTGAGCTTGGGTGGGGGGGAAGGCACGTTGGGTGCAATTTTCTGGGACCCACAAAACATTTTCGCATGAAAGACTGTCCCCCCAAATAAAGTCTCTTCTGCAGATTAAACATATTCAATGGTAACAATTTGCTCTTCAGTGCATTTATAAGGTAAAGAGTCTGTGTACTCCATTTACTCAACCCATACTTAGGGACCTTTTTACTAAAGATGGCCCCTTACTAGGGGTGTGCATTCGGATTGACCGCATTAGTAAAACGCAACTCATATTTTTTTTTTACTTAAAAAATTGATTCGACATAAACGATCGGATTTCCCACATATCGAACATAGATATGTTCGATATGTGGGAAATCGCGATTGTTGAGCCAAAATAAAAATATAAACCCCCTCACCCTCCTTAATCCCCCCCCCCCCCGACTTACCACAACTCCCTGGTGATGGAGCGAGGAGTGAGGACGCCATTTCTGCAATCCTTGGCGAGAAGCATGTGACGTCGGCGGCACGTCGAGTGACGCCGGCGTCACGTGATTCCCGGCTCGTTCGCGCCGGACGGCTCGTTCGGCCCAAAAAGAACTTTTGGCCAGCTTGGGGGGTCTGACCCGTCCGGCGAGCCGTCCGGCGCGAACGAGCCGGGAATCACGTGACGCCGCGTCACTCGACGTGCCGCCGACGTCACATGCTTCTCGCCAAGGATTGCAGAAATGACGTCCTCACTCCTCGCTCGATCACCAGGGAGTTGTGGTAAGTCTGGGGGGGGGATTAAGGAGGGTGAGGGGGTTTAATTTTTTTTTTTGCACATATGTACATATACCCAACTCATTGGATTTTTTTTATGTCCATATTGGCCGCAAGTGGGACCCCCTTTCGGACATAAAAAATATGAACATAAAATTTTGCTCTGCACATCCCTAGGTCGTGGGGGGAATGTCCCAAACCACTTTTTCACACTGTCTGGATCAGATCATCACAGCAGTCTCTGATCGCCTTAATCGCTACATAGCATTTCCTCGGGACAGGCAGGACTTAAAGAGATGCTTTTAAGCCTTTGCAAACTTTCCCAATATTCTGAGAGCTATCAACTGCGCTCACGTGGCCATCATTCCACCCCATGACAGGGTGGAGATGTACCGCTACAGAAAGCTCTTCCACTCCATCAACGTGAGAGTGTTCTGTGACGCTCAAATGTGCATCCTCGATGTAGTGGCCAGGTACCCAGGAGCCCCGCACGATTCCTTTATACTTAGGCAATCAGGCCTGTGTGAAAATTTTGAGGACGGCCTGTACGGTGATAGTTGACTCGTAGGTAAGAGAGAGATGCTTCTTTCTATATTCCATCTCTGGCAATGTGTTTGTGACAAACGGCACAGAAATGGGGGGGGGGGGGGGGGGGGGGGAAGCACCACTGCCATGATAAGTGGTTTGTACAGTTACGTCTGCAGCCCATTGTCCCAGGGCCTGTGGCTTTTTCGCCTCATTTTGTAGACACCTGCAAATTCTGTGATGGCAAACAATTCACCGGACCTAAATCTTGGGGTGTAAGCAGACACTATATACTTTCAATGTGTTCATTGTCAAAATGGCCCTGTTCCTATCCTCCCATTGGGAGATATTTAAATCTTACTGGTTAATGACAAGCTTGAAGTGTCCACACTGCTGGCACTGCACGATCATGTGTGGCCGGTTAGTGAAGCATCATCCAGATTGTTACCCACAGTTTGTCTTGAGCCTCACACCTCAACCAGAAGCAGTGTCCTGTGCATGTTGGTGGTATGGCGTACTCTCTGTGTCAGTGCTCACAAATGGGTTTCTATGGCAGACATATTGCAGAGCCGGCAAGAACATTTGCAATCATACCATGAGGTAACTTTTTTGCAGCTAACATAGGTGTGGCAGCTCTTAAGTATTGCTTCAAGGTTGGCAGCCTGCTACACACCAATAGCCTTAGCTTGGTTGTGAGGGCCTGGCATGCATTTGTTGCAATACTCAGAAGTGATTTAGTATTCCTGAACAACAGCTACTTTTTCCTACTGCTGTCCTGCACTTATACAGGCCCACAACAATGTGATATGCACTTAGACGTGGCCAATTGGCCTTTAAGGCTCAGGGAAAGGTACAGGCTACTTTATACAGTCTTATGGCCTAGGTCATATGGTCTTGCCTGCTAGATATTTGCCAAGTTGGAACCTGCAAGAGCATTCTAGCATGCAAGGACATGTGGAAGGCACACCTTTTTTCTAGTAAACCATTAATACAAAAACCACACAATGAAAGGAGTGGTCGCTGTTTTTTTCAAACCAGTGACCACTTTATTAGCGAAGACATGTAGTGCACTGTTTAAAATAAAGTCAATGTCTTAGGTAATCACAATCTGTAGGGACAAGATAGTAAATAGCACAAACCATTGTAAATTTAATGAACAGCACATTCTGTGAAATCTTGTACATACATTGTTTGAAATGGGATCATTACATATACAGGTTTAGCATCTTATCCTTTTGGTACAATCATGATTATAACTAAGAACACAGAAAGTGGAAGTGGCATCCCAAGAGTTACAGTACAGCTCGAATGTTATAGGTAAAAGCAATACTAAAACATGCTGTTAACCTGAAGGCTCAGACAGTCCATGTTGAAAGAGTGTACTCAAGGGGATAGCCTAAGGGCCAAGGCAGCAGAGTTCAGCATGTAGGCAGCAGGACCAGGACTGGAGAACATAGCATGGAGGTAGCAGGACCAGGTGAAGACACAGAAGCATGGAGGCAGGAGCCCCAGGAGAAGACCCAGCAGCATGGAGGCAGCAGCAGCAGCAGGACTGGAGAGTGCAGCATGGAGGCAACAGCAGCAGTAGTAGTTGAGATGAGACACCAGCAACATGGAGGCAGCAGCAGCAGGACTGGAGAGTGCAGCATGGAGGCAACAGCAGCAGTAGTTGAGATGATACACCAGCAACATGGAGGCAGCAGCAGCAGGAGCTACAATGAGATGAGACACCAGCATCCAGAGCAGGAAGTGAGACATGATGAGAAGAGGCAGCAGCTGGACTTTGACTGGAGGGGTCTTTAAGAAGGATGGAAAATGGGCAGATTCTGGAGAGCTTTACAGTTAGGCTGCTGGACCATAATGGTTTAAAGTAAACCATCCCTTCTGTGTGCTGGCACAACTCTGTAGTGAGGACGGGCCCAGCAGATTTCTTCCATCTAGACTGCACTGCAACTCTGTACTAAGGATGGGCCCAGCAGACATCTTCCATTTAGATGGCACAGCAACTCTGTACTGAGGATAGGCCCAGCAGACTTCTTCCATCTAGATGGCACAGCAACTATGTACAAAGACCTGGCCAGGCTTGTCCTACAAGACTTGTTCTTTGGCCTTAGAGGCCAGGTGTTGCAAGTGTTCATGGCCCCTTGCCATGTTGTGGCTTGCCACTTGGGGGAGGCATGGAGTTTGGGGGCTTACCCCTCTGGTATCTGTCAGCACATGGATTGTTGCAGGGTATGGAGTCTGTTGATGCTGAGGAAGACCCTGATGGCTGCTCAGGCATTCTTTGCAGTATCTGGGTGAGAACTTTTGTCATGCTGTTCATTGCAGCAACAAGCATTGTGACATTTTGGGTGTTGGCAATGGTTTGATCGCGGAGGATCTGGTTCTGCCTGTTTACAACTCTCCTGAGGTGCAGTATTTCTGCCCATATGTGCCTCAGGTGTACCCCATGCCTCCTATCAAGCTGATCCAGCTGCTCATGTTTGGACTCGTCTGTTGGTAGCAGGGATGTTGGGGCTGGTGGGGGCCCTGGTGCTGGGCCTGGTGCCGGTAATGGAATTTGGGCCTCCAAATCTGTTGTCACCAGGCTTGAAGGCTCTCTTGCCGAGGGCATGGTATTTTGGGCTGGTGCTGTAGTGTGCTGGCTCAAGGTTGTGCAGATTGTAGAGGCTCCCAATGAAGGCTCTGTTCCTCCATTAAACCAGAGAGGGTGAGGGACACATTGAGTGGGTTTGTTGAACCCAGGGGTTGCAGCATTGCCAGTGGCTCCTGAGTCAGTGGCTGCTGCTCCTCCTCCGCCTCCTTCTCGCTCACCTGGGTCTATGCATCCATGAGGTAGAACCTGAGGAAAGCTGGTGGTACGCTGTTGGTTTCTGGGGCTTCCCGACTGGACGCTAGGAATTCCTGGCAGGTCCCTGGCCCTTCCTGGCTAGGACTTGCAGCTTCATGGGTGAGAACTGTGGAAACAAAACAGTTTAGGGAGGAGGAATAGCCTAGTGGTTAGAGCAGTGGGCTATGAACTAGGAGACCAGTGTTCAAGTCCTACTGTTGCACCTTGTGACCTTGGGCAAGTCACTTTATCCTCCATTGTCTCAGGTACAAAAACTTAGATTGTAAGCCCCCTGGGGATAGGGAAATACCTACAGTAGCTGCATGTAAACTGATGTGATATGTCAGTATATATAAAAAAATTAAATTAATTTAAAATTAAGACATAAGTACCAATGACAGTTAGTATCCTTTTTACATTTGGATTCAGAGGTGCACTTTGCTTCTTTGCATTGTGAACATCTAATGCCAAATGATATGTACACCCGTTGCTGCCTTCCTATTTACAGGTGAGGTGAACTTACCGGCTGCGGCTTGCATGATATCCAGCCGCTCATCCATGCTCTCAAAGACATCCTGTCCTAGCATTTCCACGAGGTGCTCCTCCATGATGGTGAGGACAATGGGACAAGATGTCCTCCTCCGGTCCACCTTTGATATTTTTTTCTCACCACCACCTTAGCTTTTAGCTGCGCCTTGATGTCCTGATACCTGTGCACACCTGCTCCCCACTTCTTTGGACTCCGCTTCAGGTGCTGATGTCCTGGGCTATGTTGCACCATATCTGGCCTTTGATTGCCTTAGAGGTCTTGGTCATCCAGTTGCCGAAGAGCATGGAATATTGATGCAGGACCCCTGCAATGACCATGTTGTTCTCCTATGCTAAACTTGATAGCCCTGAGATGAGGGCGTGGTGCTGCCTGGCTAACATCTGCTTCTGGATAGGTGTCCTCCCTTTCCTCACTCTCCCTCCCACTCCCCTCTCCCATCTCTTCCTCACCCCTCTTGCCCCTGCCCTGCCAACTCCCTTCCTCTCTACCCTCTCTCTCTCTCTATCCCTGGCCTCTCTCTCTATCCCTGGCCTGCCATCCTCATCCCTCTGTCCTTGCCTGCCTATCCCCTTCCCCCTCCTGCTTTTTCCTATCCCTTTTCTTCTCCTCTTTCTGCTCCTGTCCCTGTCTTTACACCTACTCCTCCTTCCCCTAGCACTCATGCCCTTGTCCTCCCATCTCCTCTCCTCCCTCCTCCTCCTCCACTCCTCATGCCTCTCCTCTCACTCTGTTAAGACTGTCTCCACTCCGCCCTCCTTACCTTTCTGGCGACTCCTCCTGCGGTTGACAGATGTTTGGCTACCGCGGCATCTGCCTGCCGTCCTCTCCGGCAGGACCGGTTTGGGTGCTGCCTCCCGCCATGCTGTTCATCTGCCTTAGGGCGCGCATGCCGTGCAGCCCTGCTTCAAGTACCTTCAGTGGCGCAAACCTCAAGGGTGTCCCCTTGTGATGCATCCAGGATACATAAGGCCTACGCGATTGCTAGCTAATAGGGATGTGAATCGTGTCCTCGATCGTCTTAACGATCGATTTCGGCTGGGAGGGGGAGGGAATCGTATTGTTGCCGTTTGGGGGGGTAAAATATCGTGAAAAATCGTGAAAAATCGTGAAAAATCTAAAAATCGCAAAATCGCAAAACCTGCACATTAAAACCCCCTAAAACCCACCCCCGACCCTTTAAATTAAATCCCCCACCCTCCCGAACCCCCCCCAAATGACTTAAATAACCTGCGGGTCCAGCAGCGGTCCGGAACGGCAGCGGTCCGGAACGGGCTCCTGCTCCTGAATCTTGTTGTCTTCAGCCGGCGCCATTTTCCAAAATGGCGCCGAAAAATGGCGGCGGCCATAGACGAACACGATTGGACGGCAGGAGGTCCTTCTGGACCCCCGCTGGACTTTTGGCAAGTCTCGTGGGGGTCAGGAGGCCCCCCACAAGCTCCGCGCGTATCTACTAAAATCCAGCTTACTTTTGCTTGCGCCTGATGCGCCAGCAAAAGTAGGCCAATTCGCGCTATTTGAAAATCTACCCCTAAGTCTATTCCATGTTACCGTTGCTAGTAATAGCAGTGGCTATATTCTAAATCAACTTAATTAATAGCAGGTAATGGACTTCTCTTCCAAGAACTTATCCAATCCTCCCAAGAACTTATCCAATCCTTTTTTAAACACAGCTATACTACTGCTCTAACCACATCCTCTGGCAACAAATTCCAGAGTTTAATTGTGCGTTGAGAGAAAAAGAACTTTCTCCGATTAGTTTTAAATGTGCCACATGCTAACTTCATGGAGTGCCCCCTAGTCTTTCTATTATCTGCCTGTGTAAATGACAGATTAAAAATATTGATAATTTATGTATTTTCTTCGATCTAGATCAACTTGCTACTTTTCTAAAAGGTAAAAGTTAAGATCTTAGAAGTGAACTCCCTAACTAGGACTCCTAGCTCCCTTAGCCTTTTAAAGAAGCTTAATTAGTGAAGAACTGCTATATTCGGTTTGGGGTTGCATTTTTTTTATTTTGTCAGATTATTTTTTGTTTATTTCTGCTTTTTTGTTTATGCTTTGGTATAAATTTAATTTATGATTCCTCTTTTATGCAGCCTTAGACATACAAATTTGAAAATTATTATTAGGGTTAATTTTTGTCTTGTGACCCACATGACCTTTCTCCAGCTTTTATGGGCTTAACTTCAGGCTGGAATATGATTATTTTGCTGAATTATAGGTTTCTATTATATTATGTACTATTTTAGGCTTGTGCTACATCTAGAAGGCAATTTTCAAAGCAGCTTCTTGTGTCCGTGGGCAAGTCAATTTACGCTCCGTTGCCTCAAGTACAAACTTAAAAATTAATTTTAAAAGCCCAGCGCACACATTAATTAAGGGATGCACAAATCTGTCAGTTTGGTGCACGCCAAGTGGATTTTAGAAGTCACCCAGATGGGCCTATATCTTCCACTGCGCACACAAATAAAAAGTTTTGAAAAAGGGGCAGGACGTGGGCATTTCCGGGTGTGGCCAAGAGGTGAGCGAATAAATGCTTACATGCTATGGATGACGTGTAATAAAACAAAAAAAAATCTAGGCACTGGAGTTTTAAGAGTAGGGGCTAAGGAAGGGGGGAGGGGAAGGAAGGCTATTAAACTAGGGGGGTTTGGAAATCCTATCCCTTAACTGGGCAAACTGGGAATGAACTGGTAAAACAGGCAAAAGTGTTGGCATGCGTGCCTTTTAAAATACCCCATTTATGCGGTAGAAACGGCATTTGCGTACAGGTGCATGCCCACTTAATATTGAGTGAACATGTGCGCATGGCCAGGCTGTTTTATAATGTGCGCGAATATACTTGTGTCTGTTTTAAAATAGCCATGTCCCTGGGCATGGTGAGCCGGTTTGAAAGACATATCTATGACTGTAAGCCCTCGGGGGATAGGGAAAAAAACTACAGGACCTGAATGTAATCTGCTTTGAAGTGCCAAATAGTAGAATATAAAAATCAGATAAATACTGTAAATAAATAAAAATAAAGAAATCGAGATGCACTAAAATGGATTCATGTGCCTAGCTTACCCAATCTAGTAATCACACTCCTCAGTCTGGTGAAATGAATGAGCAGGCTTTCAGCCAGCTTGTGAGAAGGCATCACCGGTGGCATGTTTAGATTGTAGGAGGAAATTAGCACGCATACATGACATTTGCAAAAGTATGCACACTATTTTACCCTCCTATCTGCCTGTATAAAATAGCAGGGGCAAAGCACATGGGCACATTTAATGTGCACACTTTGTATTCATTTTCAAAGAGAAACAACTTGAGTACTTTCTCTGAAAATTAGTGTGAATAACATATTGTTATGCTCAGGCTTGTGAACCCTTGGATCGATGGGAGGATGGTACACCTTAGGAGGTGGATCCATAGGTTCTCCCGTCGGGTGGCGAGGCAGAAACGAAGATGCGACCAGCTGACCCTCGGCACTGGAGACTGAGGTGGCTGTGGAGGCAGATGAGGAGTCATGATGTTGAGGAGACAACTGAGTCTTCGCTACTGGAAGCCCACAGTCCCCCCGGGAGGAGCCCGTAGGGACCCGGGCCGCTGGGACTTAGATGGACCTTTGAGAGGTCAAGTAGTCATGAGGTCGGTGCAAGGGCTAACTGGAGCTTCACCCCTGGAAGCCCGTGGTCCCCCCGGGAGGAGCATGTAGAGACCCGGACCGCTGGGACTTAGGTGGGCCCTTGGAGACGATGGTCCAGAGAAAGTCCGAGGTCAAGTGCCAGAGGGTCGTCGCTTACCAGGCCGAGGTCACACACCAAGGGATCGCCGCTTGCCAGTCCGAAGTCACACACCAGGAATCACCACTTGCCAATCCAAAGTCAGGAACCAGGAATCACTAAGACTAGACAGGAACCAAGAAGCAAGGATCCAAAGCACAAGAAGACTCACCGAAGCAAGCAGACCTGACTAACGTAGGACGTTGCCAAGTCAAGGAATGAGCAGAGGAAGTCTCCTTATATACTTCCTCTGCTCCCTTGATATACTTCCTCTGCTCCCTTGATATACTTCCTCTGCTTCCCTTGATATTGCCGCGGCGGGTCGCTGCTGCAGGTGAGGTAGGGTCAATGGCCGTCCATGGCCGTGGAACACAACAGTACCCCCCTCTTTAGCGCGCCTCCCCGGAGGCCTGGGCTTAGACGGATGGTCTCTATGGAATTGATCAAGCAAGCCCCGGTCGAGGATGTTGGCCAATGGCTCCCAGGTGTTTTCTTTGGGGCCGAACCCCTCCAAAGCTAGCAGGTACTCCCACTTCTTTCGATGTTTTCGCACGTCCAACACCTCTCGGACCTGATAGGTGAGGTCGTCTTCAGAGGCGATGGGTTGGGGAGTCGGAGGCGTACTGGAAGGCCACGATAGTACCAAAGGCTTCAAAAGGGAGGTATGGAAGTGATGTGTATCTTGAGTGAAGGCAGTAGCCGAAGCTGATATGATACTGCACCAATCCGTCGAAGGATGGGAAATGGCCCAATAAACCAAGGGGCCAGTCGCGCTGATGGCAGCTTCAGGCGAATAAACTGGGTGCTCAGCCAGACCTTTTGACCAGGACTCAGAGGCGGGAATGGCCTCTGTCGCTGATCGGCATACCTTTTTGCCACCTGACTTGCTTTAATCAGTGCGCACCGTGTGGAGACCCACAGGCAGTGCAGTTCCTCAGCTGACAGCTGGGCTACCGGGGACGTGACTGAAATGGGAACCGGCAGTGGCGGGCGTGGCTGCTTCCCATAGACTATCTGGAATGGCGAGGATCCAGTGGCCGTAGAAAGGTGAGAATTGAGTGCAAATTCTGCCCATGGCAGCAGACATGCCCAGTCGTCCTGTTTCTCATTTATGTAGATGCGGAGGAACTGCTTTAGAGTTTGATTCGTTCTCTCCACTAGACCGTTGGTCTGAGGGTGGTAAGCCGAAGTATAGTCCAGAGTGACGTCGAACTTCTGGCAGAGGGCCCTCCAGAATCTGGCAGTGAATTGAGGGCCTCGTTCCGAGAGAATACTCCTTGGAAGACCATGTAGTCTAAAAATGTGTTGGACGAACAGCTGGGCCAACCGTGGTGCGGACGGCAACCCTGGGAGGGGCACGAAGTGTGCCACTTTACTAAATCGATCGATGACCACCCATATGACAGTGTTTCCACTGGATGGAGGCAGATCGACCACGAAGTCTGTTGCAAGATGGGTCCAGGGTTCCGAGGGAGCTGGTAAAGGCTGAAGCAAGCCTGGGGTCGACCCCGGAATCCTTTTATAATGGGCACATGACTGACATTACTCTATATAGGACTAGACATCCTTGTTGACCTTAGGCCACCAATAGTATCGGCGGAGGGTCTGTAAGGTCCGAGATTGTTCCGGATGACCGGAGCAATGGGAGTCTTGAGCCCACGCCAGGACTTGTTTCCGCAAGTGAGGCGAAACCAGAGTTTTCCCGGGATGGATGGTCATGGTGGCGGACAGTAGGAAACATGATAGCTTGATAATGAACTGAGGGTCATCAGAAGTCTCTGTAGCCTCGAAGACACATGACAAGGCGTCAGCCTTGAGATTCTTCCCGGCAGGTCTATAGCGTAGGATAAAGTTAAATTGGGTGAAGAATAACGCCCAAAGCGCCTGTCGAGGGTTGAGTCGTTGTGCCCGATGCAGGTACTCAAGGTTTTTATGGTCCATGTAGACCATAAACTGGTGTTGTGCCCCCTCTAGCCAAGGGCACCATTCTTCTAGGGCCACTTTAATGGCTAAGAGCTCCTTGTCGCCAATGGCATAGTTCCACTCTGCTGGAGAGAACTGACAAGAGAGGAAGGCACATGGGCGTAACTTGTGATTTTTTGAAGTCTGGCTCAGAACGGCCCCTATGCCTTCTGAGAACGCGTCCACTTTGATGACGAACGGCCGTTGCGGATCCAGATGGCATAGGCACAGCTGTTGCAGGAACGCCTCTTTGAGGTGATGGAAGGTGGCCTCCGCTCCCGGAGGCCAGTTCTTACGATCCGCACCTTTCCTGGTGAAAGCTGTCATCGGGGCAATGATGGACGTATAATGCGGAATAGAGGATCGGTAATAGTTGGCGAAACCCAAAAACCGTTGGAGTGCCTTCAGTCCAGACGGTTGTGGCCATTCCCAATTGGCTTTTAGCTTCTGGGGGTCCATACGGAACCCCTAACTGGAGACAATATACCCCAGGAAGGGAAGGAACTCCCACTCAAAAAGGCACTTTTCAAGTTTCACATACAATCTATTTTCTCTTAGACGTTGCAATACTTGGACGAAGTGCTGGCGGTGAGTGATCAGAGAATCCGAGAATATCAAAATGTCATCCAGGTACACAACCACACACCGATACAGGAGATCGCGGAGTATCTCATTCATAGTGTTCTGAAACACCACTGGAGCATTACAGAGCCCGAACAGCATCACTAAATACTCATAGTGGCCATCTCGGGTGTTGAAGGCCGTTTTCCATTCGTCACCCTCCTTGATGCGAATCAGGTTATAGGCCCCTCGGAGATCCAGCTTGGTGAAGACCCTCGCAACTTGCAGATGATCAAAGAGCTCGGAGATGAGGGGCAAGGGGTACCGGTCCTTGACCGTTATAGCATTCAGGCCCCGGTAGTCGATGCAAGGGCGAAGGGTTCCGTCCTTCTTCCCAATGAAGAAGAACCCAGCCCCCACTGGGGACGTTAACTTTCGAATGAAGCCACTTTCCAGATTCTCTTGGATATACTGAGTCACGGCTTGCTTCTCCGCAGGTGAAAGGGCATAGGTGCGCCCCCGAGGAGGATCTGTGCCAGGGAGGAGGTTGATGGCGCAGTCGAATGGCCAATGAGGTGGAAGTATCTCGTCCTTTTGCTTTGAGAAGAAATCCACGTATGAGGCATAGGGGGCCGGCAGGCCTTGAAGACTGGTGAGGGCGGTGGAGCAGGAGATTGGAATCACTGATTGGAGGCAATTGTCATGCCAATTCGGCCCCCAGTGGGATAGTTGCAAGTTTTTCCAGTCGAACTGGGGACCATGTTCCTGGAGCCAGGGGAGGCCCAAGACGAAAGGATGTATAGAATGCTCCAAGACATGGAAGGCCATCTGCTCACGATGAAGGAGTCCAACCCTCAACTGGACGGGTTCCGTGATGTGTGTCACACGTCCTGGGAGGGATTTACCTTGGATCAATGAGATGACCAATGGAGCTGGAACATGGACCTGTGGAATCTTCAAGTGCTCCACCAGGCTCTTCATAATGAAATTGCCGCCGGCGCCAGAGTCTACCAGAGCTAACATGTGGAATTCACCGGCCGCAGATGTTAGCTCCACTGGTAGGGTAAGTGGAGGTGCAGGTGAGGTTAGGCCCAGGAAGAGACCCCCTTCAGGTCCTAGGCCCGGCAGTTTCCCGGTCGCACCGGGCATGCGGCTATTTGATGGCCCGCCGCACCGCAATAAAAACAGAATCCTTCCTTCATTCGCCGCCGGCGCTCTTGTGTGGAAATTCTCCCACGGACCAATTCCATGGGCTCTTCGGCCAGTGTTCAAGGGGCTCCCGCTTCACCCTTGGGAGAAATCGAGGGCCTCCTTCCTGCCTTCCCTTCCAGAAGACGAAACCGCATGTGACGATCCATGCGATTGGCTAAGTCTATCAGGCCATTGATATCGTCCGGGAGTTCCCTCGCTGCTAGTCCATCCTGAAGGTGCAGGGCTAGCCCCTCCAGGAAGATTCCGTGGAGGCAATCCTCCCTCCAGTTTAGCTCTGCGGCCAAGGTACGGAATTCTGTCGCGTACTCGGCCACTGAGTACCTTGTCGCAACTGGAGTAGTTCCGAAACAGCAGTGGATTTGCGGACAGGCTCATCAAAAATCTGTCGAAAGGCGGACAGAAACTGGTCCAGACTTCCAAACACCGGGTCTCTTCTCTCCCATAGGTGAGAGGCCCAGATCAAGGGCTTCCCATCGAGCAGGGTCATAATATAAGTACTCTTGACCAAGTCATTAGGGAATTGCACGGGCAACAAGGAAAACAGGCCTGGCACTGGCTAAGGAATCCCCGACACAATTTCGCGTCTCCGGTGTATCAAGAGGGCGCCGAGAGTTGCGTGGGGATTACCTGCCCAAGATCGCCCACGGTGACCTGCACGGCGCCCTGATGAATAGAGAGGCCCCCTGGAGCCACGGGCAGGGACGGCAGAGCGGGGTTCATGGGCCCTAATACCTCAAAGCGTTGGTTCAGGCCCTCCACTGCAGAGACAAGGGCATCCAGGATCTTTTGCTGGTCCTTCAGATGCTGGGCCATTCCAGGAATGGCCTGGCGGGCAGATGCCTCCGCCGGGTCCATGGACTTGGCAATCTGTTATGCTCAGGCTTGTGAACCCTTGGATGAATGGGAGGATGGTATACCTTAGGAGGTGAATCCGTAGGTTCTCCCGTCGGGTGGCGAGGCAGAACCAAAGATGCGACCAGCTGTGACCCTTGGCACTGGAGACTGAGGTGGCTGTGGAAGCAGACGAGGAGTCATGACATCGAGGAGACAACTGAGTCTTCGCCACTGGAAGCCCGTGGTCCCCCCGGGAGGAGCCCGTAGGGACCCGGGCCGCTGGGACTTAGGTGGACATTTGAGAGGTCAAGTAGTCGTGAGGTCGGGGCAAGGGCTAACTGGAGCTTCACCTCTGGAAGCCCACAATCCTCCCGGGAGGAGCCTGTAGGGACCCGGACTGCTGGGACTTAGGTGGGCCCTTGGAAACGATGGTCCAGAGGAAGTCCGAGATCAAGTGCCAGAGGGTTGTCGCTTACCAGGCCAAGGTCACACACCAAGGGATTGCCGCTTGCCAGTCCGAAGTCACACACTAGGAATCACCACTTGCCAGTCCAAAGTCACACACCAGGAATCACCGCTTGCCAGTCCGAAGTCACACACCAGGAATCACCAGTTGCCAATCCGAAGTCAGGAGCCAGGAATCACTAAGACGAGACAGGAACCAAGAAGCAAGGATCCAAAGCACAAGAAGACTCACCAAAGCAAGCAGACCTGACCAACGTAGGACATTGCCAAGTCAAGGAATGAGCAGAGGAAGTCTCCTTATATACGGTACTTCCTCTGCTCTGGCTCCTTGAGAACAGCTGTGAGTAGTTAAAGGGTCGAGGTCCCTTTAAACCTAGCAAGGAGGTGCGGCCTCGCGCATAAGATGGTGGCGGCCATATTGGATTTCGGCCACGGAGGAAAGGCTGTCTGACACCGTGCGGGAGGGGCAGGAATGGCTCCCATCCCGGCTGCTGTCCTGGAGGCCTGCGCCGGTGCGACGGGCACGGACTCAACAACTTCCCTTGATACTGCCGCGGCGGGTCACCTCCGCAGGTGAGGTAGGGGGCCATGGCCGTATCCGTCCATGGCCGCGGAATACAACACATACGCTAAAAGCACCTGCCTGCTTTAGAACTACATGAGTTATTTGAAAATGTCTCCCTTTATGTATTGTTTCTTTTCCTGAGAATGTTTTTGCCAAAAAATAAAAAAAGGCAATGTGTACCAAGATCAGTGCCTGATGGATCCATGACCTTCAGCTCATGCACTGTAATATTTGCTCAGTTTCTTAATAGAAAGTTTGACCATTCAGATGGCAGTCTTCAGTCATTTGTCAGGATAAACTGGCTGTGTGAAAATTACCCTCACTGGCTGCCTGAAGCTATCTGCAGGGTTTCCTTGCATACCTATTTTTAGCCAACTTAAGAGGACGTGCTCCTGGGGGACATATTTTGAGCAGAATGAGAAAATAACACATGTACATCACATTTTCAGATCTATGTACCATATTTTCCAAAAAAGCTTTACTCACAAAAAAAATATGCAGGGGGAAAATTCTGTGAATGCTTTGTATCCTTGCCAATTTTTGGAGGGAAAGTATTTAGTAGTAGCATATGCTTCCCCTCAGAAAATTAGGTCCAAGGTCTGTGGGTATAATGTATCCATGAGTTTTGTACCTATGTGGACAGTTTGAAAATTGCCCCCTTGTCGATTACACTCTAAAACAAAAATGAGAGGAAAGATAGCAGTGAGGATATGAAGAGCATGTGCTTCATTGCCCCATCACCGCTTCTCCTTTTCCTCTATGATGCTTTTGATCAGAATGGAAGTGTGCCTGTAAGCAAGTTTAGGGGTGCAGGGACCTAAATCAGGAAAAGATAACAGGTATTCTCCTCAGAAACAGACTTTTATTTATCAGATTTTGCAGGGTTTAGCATTTAGAAAATAACACCAATTCCTGTCTCTAACATCCTGGCCACTAAGCATCAGTTTTCCTAAAGAAACGTCTGTATCATGGGTGGTTTCACATATGCCGTAAACCTTAGCCTGCTTGATATATTAATACTTATGGCTAATTTACTTGCCCCTGGCCCCAGCTTCAGGCAATATCTCTCTGCTCACCTCTGAAGCAGACACTGGCTGGAGGTCTGGAGGATGTGGACAGGGGGGAAGCCTGCTTCCTGGGCTTGGAACTGGCAGAGCACGCAGGCAGTCCCGGAGGGAGTCTTGCTTCTGGCTCTGATACTTGCCGGGCTGTCTGGGCTTGCTCTTGCCCCTCACTGTCTGAGACCCTGTGTCACTCTCTGCACCTGAGCAGGCATCTTCTCTCTCTCCAGTCTCCTAGCCACACCTAGTCTTCTCCCTTCTCAATAGCAGGGAGTGCTGGGCTGTTTCTGGCCCCACTTTTGGTTTCAGGGATGTTTCACTATCAGGGCCTTGCTCCTTTCTGCAAGGGTCTCAGGATTTGCCCTTTGGCTTTGCTCCCTGGTTTCGCCTCCCTCCTTCTCCTTTGCCCCCCTGTCTTATACTTTCCATCTGATAAATATACATAAGCTCATGCAAAATCACATGGTGGGTGGAGGGTCTTTGCCACATTGCAGGTCTTTTTCCCCCTCCACATTTCTTCAGGGAAGAACTGCCACGTCTGTATGTCAAGCTGTCTGCCAGAGTGTTTTTCTCCATCTCTGACTGCCCCCCGCTTCCTTCCAAAGGTGGGAGGTGCCTTTCTGCCCTGTGGACTTGCCTTGGCTGATCCATGACCCCTGCTTGTGGGTTTAAGTTGTTGCATTGCCTCTGCACAGGAACTGATAAACAGGCAGATCTGATAAGATATCCTTCAGTTCTGTTCTAAAGTTCATCTGTTTTAATCACAGTAAGGTTTCTTCTTTCCCCACTGAGCTGTGGCAGTGCTTTTGGGGCCTGTCAGAAAATTACATGGACCGGTTGTAGCATTAATGAGTTGGGGGGGGGGAGGGAAAGGGGGTCCCCCAGAAAGTTAACGAGGCGGGGAGGATATAATCCCTTCCTCACTGAATCTTTCATTTCATGGGTCAGCCCTGTAGCTGGTCTGTCATTTTAAGAAGGTAACTAGCCAGCTTAAGAAATCCTTTTTTATAACTAAAAAAAATTAGATCTTAAAAAAAACGCCGCTTCTCTCTCTTACCTCCTTCCCTCTCTCAGTCAGCCAACAGTATTGTTCACTAAAAGAAAAAAATACCTTCCAGCCATCCATAGAAAAGGATAAGAAATCCCTCTCTCTTTCTCCCTACCATCTGCCAACCAGCAACACTATTACAATTAATACATTCACCAGCAGATTTTTGTTTTTTCAGTTGGAGCTGGTCCTTAGATTCGATCTGTGGGACAGGAGAAACCGCAACTGAATGTCAACAAGCCGGCATGAGACGGATTCATTGTTTGCTCCACTTTCAGGCCCTGCGGTGATCTCCATCCTCTCCCGGCCTCTGGATAGGAGGCGGGACCTGAGAGCAGAGCAGAGGCTGCATCTGCGCCCCTCCCAGATGGCACCTCAGGACCAGCCCAAATGGGAAAACAAATAGCTCATAGGGTAGGGCCGGGCAGGAGGGAGGGATAGGAAGAGCCTCCTTTGGCTGTGGTGCAAGGTGCAGGGTGCAGTGTGGTGTGTGCTTCCTCCTTATCCTCTTCCAGTTGCCATCACTCCGTGGGCTGGCAGAAATGCTTCCAGGGATCAGAGCCGGTCCACGGACCAGTGGTTGAGAAACACGCCTCTGCTGCATTAACTCATCTGCATCGGTACTCCAGTAAAGGATTTATTTTTTAAACAACACCAGACTGTGTGAAAGAGTGTTATTTTTACTGAAAGGTGTCAGAAGACTTCCCAAAAACCTAAGATGGTAACTTTCAAGCCGGTGCATTTCTCGGCTTGTGCCCAGGGACACGGCTATTTTATAACTTGTGTGTGTCTTTGCGCGCTTATTATAAAATAGCCTGGCTGCACGCATACGTGCACCAAATTTTAAAAGGGGTGTATACTGTCGTCATTTCAATTTTACCAGTTCGTCCACAGTTCGCCTAATTAAGGCCTGGATTCATCATTCTATCGCAGAATGGTGAATCCAGCGAAAAAGGGGGGCGGGGGGCGAAGGGGGGGGCGGACCTGCGAAAGGCGGCAGCCTTCGCACCACCGCTGTGTTTTCGCTGCCGGCTTTCGCACCCAATAGTGCCACCCCAACTCCGCCCCGACTCCACCCCCGCATGCTATCGCACACGAAAAGGGACTTTTCGCGTGCGAAAGCGGCTTATCGCACGCGATAAGTGTTAGAAAATGACCCCTAAGAGAGAGGTTTTCCAAACTACCTGGTTTAATAGATTTCACTCCCCCCAGTTACTCCCAAACCTTAAAACTCCAGTGATCTGCCTATTTATCTTTATTTAATAACTTATCTGGCATCCATAGCAGAAGTAAAGTTATATGGCAGGGGGCGCGTGCCTCACCCCTTTCTGAAAACTTCAACGATGTGTGTGCTGCAGCAATTATGTCCATATCAGGGCAGGTTTTAAAATCCGCTCAGCCCGTGCGAGCCCGACTTAATCATGCATCCCCTAATTAATGCAAGCATTGGGCTTTTAAAATTCGCCTTTAAGATTCTTGAAAGACTATTACTTCCTTCCATAAGAAAAGAACCCAAGGGAGCATGGCTTACAGATTGGCACCAGCACTCTTACAGAAATCCCTGCACCTGAGGAGAGGATGAGGCAAAGGTTACACACAGCAACCTGATGCTTCCTTCTTTCCTGAGTAGCAGGAGAAATTCAAATCATGGGCTGCACTATACTCACCATTATAACCGTATAGCAGTAGGTATCCTTTCCCTTATTGCAGTTACCCTCCTGTGGATACAGTTGCAGGTTCCTCAATAAAACACAAACTTATCCTAAGTCACAGGACAGGTGAACTATTGCCCCGTTCTCCAATTTGGAGTGGGAAGTCAATCTCCCTTTCTTCTACTCTCCGTAGGGAGTCGACACAGCAATACACTGCTTCTCCCATGCAAATCCTTCAACTCCCTTTCTCCACCTCCTTCTAGTGACGCTGCATGAACCCTTATAGTAAATAGATTTTATTTATTTATAACTTTTCTATACCTATGAGAAAGATCCCCCCCAAGTAAAGATGGATCAAGAAAATGAGCTCTGAACTCCAATAAAGCATTTCAAGATCATACCTGATAGACCTTTTAGTGAAATGTGTAGATCCTGTGTTTGACTCCTCCTCTTGGCCCTTCTGACTTGCTCAGAAAATTTGATGTCAATAGCACACCAAATGGGAAAGTTACTAATGGGATACATACACATCCAGGGTGATTGCATAGGCCTCCCTACCTTTGGAAAGTATGCTAAAAGGGATGATGGTAAAAGAAAAATGAATGGAAAATAAAAAAAGAATAAAATTGGGATTTGAAATGGGAAGAAGCAATGAAAACAAAATAATTGATCCAGGCACACACAATAAAATTTGGAAAATAAATGGATTTTTTTCTATAGTAAAATGTTTAATTATTGAAAGATTTTCACTAAACATGATTCTGTGGCCTATGTGTAAGTCTCAAAATTTCTGCCACCAGACTTTCAGATATTAGCCACAGGACACCCAGGACCTTTAATTCAAAGCTATTTTCTGCTTTAGTTGACTTCCTTGCATCTTCAAGATTTGATTAACTCCTCTCGGTAAATTGCAATAGAATTTGATTTCCTCTTTATGACATAATCAACATCTGGATCCTAAGAGGAGGTATGCAGCGATTAAACCAATAAAAGTTTCACTTTTTTTCATTTCCACATCATTCCTGTTCAAGAACTGATTACTTTTTAGTTTCTAAAGTATTAATGCTTTTTGTATATGATGGAAAGATCCATATCATTTTATTATTTGATCATGCTGCATATTATGGTCAGGTATGAATTGCAGAAGCTCTAGGAGGACATTAAATTCTATGAGAACATTAAATTCTATAACAAATTCATAACCTCTGAAAAATTATCTATTATGACTATTACTAGATTTAATGCCATCAGAAACTAAATTTTCAAATTATAAGCACTTAGTTTATGCCACCTCCCCTGCCTGGACATATAACAGGGGCAACTTACATGGGTACTTTTGTAGCCACATAACTTTAGGCAGTTTTTAAAGAGAAATTTGAGAGGCAGCAGGAGAACTATGCTTTCAGGTGAGGAAGCAGACATGGGCGCTGGTATTAGTAGTGGGAGGGTGAGATTGGTATAACCAGCAGTAATAACAGGATGGTCTCAGGAGTTAATAGTAGGGTATCGGGTAGTGTTTTGCAGCAGTGGCAGGAGAGCTGGAGCTAGCAGTAGTGGTGAACAAACCTCAGGAGTTGACAGCAGTGAAAGATAGATATGCAAGTATTTGGGCTTAACACTAGACCCACTGAAATTGTACCCTAGAATAACCAGTGTGCATGTTTTCATGCACCTATGTTTTAGGCTCTACAGTTGAAAGAAAAAACATAATATTAATAGAAATAATTGATGCTCTGTAATAAGTACAGACAAAAATTAACCATTTTGTCAAATTATTTCTAAGTTTTGATGATACAGTCTGTGAAAATAGTGGATTTTTACTGTTAGTATCATACGATTTTCAATAATAAAATGCATTGTAGTATTTTGGCTTGTTCATAGTAAATATGAACATAAATTGAACATAAAACATAAAACTAGATGCAAAAACCAACCAAATCCTTAAAAACAGAACTAAAAAAATTGACTATGTGTACAGTAAAATCTAAAAATGTATTGGGTATGGCAATACCCTAGAACCACCGTGCGTACATTTTCATGCACTTATGGTTTAGGATCTATAATTGAAAGAAAAACAAATATTTGTGTTAAAACTGATGCTTTATAAATAGTACAGACAAAAATTAAGTATTTCATCAAATTATTTCAAAGTTTTGACAGTACAGTCTGTGATAACAGTGGTTTCTTTACTTTTATTACCATATGATTTCAATGAAAACTTATTGTAGGGTTTTGGTTTGCTGATAGTAAATGTTTTTCAAGTGATCATACAACTAGATGCAATAACCAACAAAATCATTAAAAACAAAAGTCAAAACATGGATTGTGTGTATATAGTAAAATCTAAAAATGCACTTCAAACCTATGAGTATGGCAAACATCTACAACCATCATGTGCATGAAAATATGCAACTATATGTTTTAGGCTCTATAATTGAAAGAAAACTTAAGATTTACTTACAATACAAATTAAAATATATTTCTTTCACATTTTGTCGGCTATTTTTACAAGTATTTGATGACATTTTTCACATCAAAGTTCAATTTCACTAGAACTGCTGCAAGCGAATTGTTGTAAAATTGAGAAATGTGAAGGCTCACACAATTCATGTACCTGATTGCAGCAGGTTGCAGTTCCATCATTTATGACCCAATATTGTGCATATCTACAATGTAATTCAAGATGGGCCTACATGTATTTCTATTTTTGGCTGTACTTAACCTGGCAAATATATTATTGCTATATCTGCCTTTGTGCCCTCTACTGTACACACTCCCCTGGAAAAGTGAACTCAGGCCTTTGCATGTCATCACTAATAATAATATTATGAATTTCTGTGTGTGAAAATTTTATACCCCACCCACCCTATTCAGATTTGCTATACATATGGTCACACTCTAAAACAGCTGGTGGCACATGTGCCTAGTAAATGTTTCCCTCTTTCCGCACATACTGATTCATCTTTTGAGGCACTTTGACTTCTATCTGACTCTTTCTATTTCTGGCTGTACTTACCTACATGTATTGTACATCATTGCCTATCATTGTATATCATTACCTATCATTATGCTTTGTACCTGGCTGTACTTACCTACATGTTTTACAGTTCCAAAATACTGAGTCATAAATGATGGAACTGCAACCTGCTGTGATCAGGTACACCGATTTTGTGAGCCTTCAAACTTCTCAATTGTATAACAATATGCCTGCAGCAGTTCTAGTGAAACTGCACTTTCATGTGAAAAATGTCATAAAATACCTGTAAAAATAGCTGATATAATGTGAAAAAAATATATTTTAATTTGTATTGTAAGTAAATCGTAAGTTTTCTTTCAATTATAGAGCCTAAAACATAGTTATATGTTTTCATGCACATGATGGTTCTAGATATTTGCTATACTGTAAAGGTTTGTGTCTTTGTGGACGCTTGGCCCAAGGTGTGAGTTGTTACTACCTGTGAGGAGGAGCCCCACAGGTCCACACCATCGGGAGGTGAGGTCAGGCACAGTGGGGAGCTCTGGGTAAAAGGGTGGTGAGGTCCCAAGGAGCAGAGTAAGAGACACAGTAGGAGGGACCCTCACAGCCAGTAGATAGGTTGAAGGTCAGTACCTGGGCAGAGACCCCAGAAGTGGATGGCACTAGGCAGGCCCGTGGAGCGGGAAGCGCGAGACAGGCCATGCAGGAGGTGTCCCGGAGAGGCAACCCCGAGGGACGGAGCTGCTCAGTGAAGGAGGTACTGATGCGATGACGTAGGCCCACCTGCGGAGCGGGAAAGCCCAAGTCAGGTCTCCAGGAGATTATGTAGTCCAGCCCGAGGAGTGGGAGGTGCCGGCAGTGACTGGTGGTAGAATTAAGGTACTGCCCCGAGGAGTGGGAAGCACCGACAGTTCCAAGAGCAGAACATAGGCACTATCCCGAGGAGCGGCGAAGCACAGACAGTCTTGGTATAGAACGTAGACTTTGCCCCGAGTAGTGGGGGAAGCACTGAGTCTCAGAATAGAATGTAGGCACTGCCCCGAGGAGCAGGGAAGTATGAAGTCAGAACTCCCAAGTGGTGCAAGCATTCCCAGAGGTGGTCCCAAGGAGTGGGGAGCCAGCAGATAGGACTTCTAGGAAGGCATAGGGCCAGCCCAAGGAGCAGGGGAGGCCAGGAGACAAGGTCCCCGTAAAGCTTGCACACTTGCCTCCGAGGAGCAGGTACCAGGCAGATTCTAGGGTCCTAGGAAGTCCAGTAGCAAAGACACAGGAACATAGCAAAGTAATGGAACTCTTTGCCAAGTCAGCTAGCTGAGGGCGAAGGTGGAGCTTAAGTATCCTGATCCAATGACATCATCAATCAGGGACACCCCTGAAGTTCCTACCGAAGGGACTTTAAAAGAGGGCCCGGTGGTGAGTATGTGCGCCTAGGAAGGCCCGGAGTTGGCGTAGGTGGTGGCAGCATCTCAACTGCCATGAGGAGCCATGGGATACATGGTGACAGAGACTGGCCCATGTCGCGAGCAAGCCTGGAGAGGGGAGCAGGATGGTGCAGGTCATGAGTAGACGTGGTCGCAGCCATCTGCGACTGATGGTCATAACACATACTCAACGATTTGAAGTATATTTTTAGATTTTACTGAATGATATACAGTACACATATCTAATTTGAAGTAATCAGGCCTGTAATATAACTACATCATTCTCTTTATAATATAATTTTGTGTGAAATGCTTGCACTTCTTTGTTTATTATTTCTGCTTGCAGTTACATACACACAAGCCATTGTGCTCATTTCTTTGTACCTGAGGCAATGGAGGGTAAACAGACTTACCTAAGGTCAGAAGGAGGACTGCCCTAACTTAAAGTAGTCAGCTGCTGTAATTATCTCACAAAGACACATAAAGACCTAATTACAGTGTTTGCCAAACAAACACTAAAACCAGCAAGAGCAATTACATAGATAAAGCAGATAGAGAGAGAAGAGAAGGGGGAAGCTGTGCTGAGTCACATATCAGTTTTGAAAACATCCTGGCACATTTCAAATACAATATAACTATAACTCTACTGTACACATTTCTGGCTATACTTACTTGGCATAGGAGCCTTAAACTTCAAAATTTGGCACCTGGATTTCATCAGGAACAGCTGTCCATCTACTGTACCATAAATGAATAGATAAATAATAAAAGTAAAAAGAATTGTGGGCCAGCTTTGTAGCACATTTGTATGTTGCTAATAAATCTTTCCAAATCTCTGAAAACAGAGCAAACTTATCAACTCTCAGTCTCTTGGCAGAAAGTTAGGCACACCCAGAAATTCCTCTGTGCTAGGGAACAAAGAGAAGAGATAAAAGAAAAAGATAAGTGGCTCTAAGCCAGAATGACAGTCATAAAAATATAATCTGTAACTGACAGAGAATCTAAGACATGAGATACCACAGGCTGACACTGGATGGCAGGATAATTCAGTAAATAGTACAATACAAGCTCTTGAGCATGAAACCTGCATGCGGTACTTGATAAGTGGCTCAAAGTGGCTCAAAAACACGATGACAATAAAAAAGTGATCTATATAGGTAGCAGCGATTCTAAGCCATGCAATACCACAGGCTGACACTGGCTGTCAGTATAATATAGTAAATAGTACAGTATATGTATGAAAATGGGCAAAAAAACATGAATTCAATGGTTGATAAAGTGGCTCAAAGTAGCTCAAAAACAAAATGACAATTAAAAAAAAGTGATCTGTAGATGTAGCAGAGATTCTAAGCCATGAGATACTACAGGCTGACATTAGCTGTCAGCATAATAATAAATAGTACAGTACCAGCTCAGCCCAAATGCATGAAAATGGGCAAAAAAAATGTGAATTTGGTGGTTGATTAAGTGGCTCAAAGTAGCACAAAACAAAATGACAATCAAAAAAATGGAGCTGTAGCAGAGGTTCTAAGCCATGAGATACCACAGGCTGACCCTAGCTGTCGGAATAATAATAACTAGTACAATACAAGCCCAGAGGCATAAAATCATGTATGCAGTACTTGATAAGTAGCTCAAAGTGGCTCAAAAAACAACAGATCTGTATATGTAGCAGAGATTCTAAGCCATGACATACCACAGGCTGACACAGGTTGTCAGCCTAAAACAGTAAATATTACAGTACAAGCTAATATATAAAACCCTACAAATAAATAAATAAATAAATAAATAAGTGGCTCAAAATGACTCAAAAACACAACAATCAAAAAAGTGATCTGCATATGTAGCAGAGGCTCTAAGCCATGAGATTTCCCAAGCAGACACTGAAAGTCAGCATAATACAGGAAATACATACAGTACAAGTACACGTGCACGAAAATGTGCATTTGGTAGTTCTGGGTGTTTCAATTTTTTTTAGGAAAACAGACAAGGCAAGGTGGTGTCAAATTATCAGAAATTGAAGGTCAGCAGAAATGATTAAAAGTCAGGAAGTTTAAACTTACTGTGATAATTTTACCAATTGTGCAAGCATTTATAGTTTACAAATGCATGAAAACATGCACTCGGTGGTTCTAGGTTAAGTATATACTATAAATCAGACTTGAATTTTAATAGGATGTCAAATGCAGTCAAACTGAGATCATAAATGGTAATTTGTAACTAGCAAATTAATGTTTTGTTATCTTGAAGATGTCACATTAGATGATGTTATGTAACAATTCTTTTAATCTAGCTCAGTCTTTCTTCCCCTGTTCAAAAGCTGCTCTTTTTGCTTCTTACAGTTGAATAATTGATGGACCTATATTCATGGTAAAAATAGGAAAATGTAAATAAATGTCTCAAATGGAATTTGGGATTTTCAAAACTATCTCCAGATTTCTTGGTTTTCAGCATCACCACAGTGGGAGCAGCTGTGTGTCATTATAGCCACACCAGCTGTGTGTCAATATAGCCACACCTATGGCTGTGGCTATATTGGCCTATGGCCTATGGCCTATGGCCAATATAGCCACAGCCATAGGTGCCACTACCATAAGGTGCCTTGGAGAGTAGTGCAATTGGCGGGTCTTCAGAGAAAGAAAAAATAGCGTGACGCCATCAAAATTAACATTGTGGTCAGTGTGGCCTTAGTAAGTGGAAAAGTAGTGCAGCCCAGTTGCTCTGCTGATTCTGGTGGGCCGCGCTGCTTTTTCACTTAGTAAGGTAGCATTTACCACGCTGTCGATTTTGGAGGGGCCATGCTGCTTTTTCACTTAGTAAGGCCACTTACCACATCATCGATTTCAGTGGAGCCGCACTGCTTCAGAGGAGGAGGTGCATGCCCTGCCAGAAGTAGTCCAATACTCCATGGCTGGAAGTCATTCTCTTGGCCACGGGGGCTGAAGAAGGAGACTGCTGCTGCCTGCTAAGACAAGGAGAAAGTGAGTGAGAGAGAGTACGTGTACTTGTGTGTCAGAAAAGTGAGAGAGAGCATGTGTGCATGAGAGTGAGAGCATGTATGTGGGAGAGTGAGAGAGCATATATGTGGGATAGTGAGAGAGCATGTAGGCTTGTGTGTGGGAGAGTGAAAGAGAGCATGTGTGCTTGTGTGTGAGACAGTGAGAGAGAGCATGTGGGTATGTACGTGGGAGAGTGAGAAAAAGCATGCATGTGTATGAGACAGAGCATGTGTGTGCACAACTACCCCAGTTACTCTCTGCCTGCTAATCCATGACAATTTCAGGGCTTCTGGAAATCAAAAGTTCCAAGGTATGGATAATGGGGAATTTTTTTTAATCCTTATTTTAATTATTGGGTGTTATTTGATAAGTCTGTTTTGAAATATTTTATTGATGTTTGAAAGATTTTTATATGAGTTTTTAATTATTGAATGTTATTCTATTCATATAGGGGTAGATTTTAAAACATGCGCTCGCACACATGGACACGCGGTTTTATATCATACGCACGCAGGAGCACGCATGTTATGAAACTGGGGGTTGGCACGCGAAAGGGGGTGCACAATTCTGCACCTTGCGTGCACTGAGCCGCGCTGCCTTCCCCCATTCCATTCCCCCTAGCCTGCCCTTCCCACCCCTTCCCCTAACCTTTCCCCCCCCCTGACTTTTATCTTACCTTTTGCGCCTGCCTCTGGGCAGGCACAAGTTGTGCGCATCGGCAGCCTGCCATGCAATCCTCCAACACAGAGGTAATGGCTGCTGTGTCGGAGGCCTCTGGCCCCGCCAACACCCCGTCCCAGACCACCCCTTTAGTAAAGCCCCGGGACTTACACGCGACCCGGGGCTTTACGCGCGTCGCTGGACCTTTTTAAAATAGGCCCGGCACGCGTAACCCCCCCCCCCCCCCCCCCCCACGTACGCAAATCCACTGGATTTACGCGTGTAGGGCTTTTAAAATGCACCCCTAATTGTTTTTAATTATTCTTTTTATTGGTATGGTTTTACTAATTTTGTTTTATGAGGAATGGCAATATTTCTCTTTTTACCATTGTTGCAGTGCATACAGAATTTTGTCTGTACATTTCTATTTATACTGTATGGTCTCTTTATTCTGTATTTGAGGGTCTATCTGTGTTTTGCATGTGTGACTGAAGTGAGTTATTCTGTTAATGTGTAATTTCTAATTAGGGATCTATATCAGCTTGGATTGTTCTGTTTTCCTAATTGGGGGTTTATTACTATTTTAGGCCTGGTGTAATATTTATATATTAACTTTCATAGGTAGGGTTGTTGCTGTTTGAATGGCTCTCTGAGGGTCATGCCCATGCCCAAGATGCATTACAGTAGGCCTAATACCATATATCAGGGCTTCCCAAACCTGTCCTGGGGACTTCACAGCCAGTTGGGTTTTCCGGATATCCAGAATGAATATGCATGAGATACATTTGCATATCATGGAACTTCAGTATATGCAAATTTATCTCATGCATATTCATTGTGGATATCATGAAAACCCAACTGCCTGCCGGGTCCCCAGGACAGGTTTGGGAAGCCCTGCCATATAGGTTTGAAGTATTTCTTGTTTTTTTGCAGGGTTTTCTGGTTGACACCTCAGCAGTGCATGTAAATATTATATACATATTGTAAGTTATATTTTTACTTCAGAAGACTGTGCTTTGAATGTTCTTTTTCATGTAAAATCTGTTATTATAAATGCATAATTTTTAATTGTGTGTGTGGAGGGTGTGATGGGGTGGGGGGGTGCAAGGCTGTAAAAGTTTTCCTAGGGCACCTAATACTCTTGCACTGGCCATGGGCATTGCTGTACAAACCTTGGACAGAGTCTCCCAGCTCGTGGTGTCATGTGTTGTATAATGGGGGAAGGCCCAGTTTTTTACTTGGCCAGAGGCGCCAAATTGCTTGGCTACAGCTCTGTAACCTTAATTCTCCTATTTTTATTAACATTGAATTAACTGTTCGCTTAGGGTCCTATACACGAAGGGCCCGATATTCAGCTATATCCGGCTAAATTACAAGGGATATTCAGAGGCATGACTATGCCGCTGAATATCCGCACACAAATCTCTACTTAATCAGATAAGTTATATCCAGGGCCGGCGGAAGCACTAGGCGAACTAGGCGATCGCCTAGGGCGCTGAGCATTAGGGGGCGCCGAGCCGCTGACGGCCAATGGCCGCCGGTGGACGTCATCCCAATGGCAGATACACACAGCAAGAAGATCGCAGGGCCGTGGTACAGTCGCGTCTAAACATGCTGGTGCTCCTCCTCCTTCCTGCCCGCGCGGCCCCGGAAGAAAAATGTTGCCGGAGCCGCGCGGGCAGGAAGGAGGAGAAGCAAGGAGGAGGAGCATCAGCCAATGCAGGAACTTCTCCTCCTTCCTGCCCGCGCGGCCCCGGAAGAAAAATGTTGCCGGAGCCGCGCGGGCAGGAAAGAGGAGGAGGAGCATCAGCCAATGCAGGAACTTCTCCTCCTTCCTGCCCGCGCGGCCCCGGAAGAAAAATGTTGCCGGAGCCGCGCGGGCAGGAAAGAGGAGGAGCATCAGCCGCGTGCCGGAAGGAGGAGGAGCATCTGCCTCGTTCAGAAGAGGATCAGCGCGGCTTGAGAAGACCGGGGCCGCTGCAGAGCCCATCCTGCAGTGGCCCGTGAAGAGGAGGCCCAGAGGTGAGAGAGAGAGAGACTGAGGGTTTGTACAGTGTGTATGTGTGCGTGTATGAGATGAGTTGAGAGACTGTGTGTGTGTGTGGGAGTGAAGACCTGAATGTTTGCAGAGACAGCATGGGAGAGCCTTTGTGTGTGTGAGAGACAGCATGTGGTAGTGAGAGCCTGTGCTTGAGCAAGACAGCATGTGGGAGTGAGAGAGAGCCTGTGTGTGTGAGTCAGCATGTGACAGTGAGAGCCCGTGTGTAGGAATGATTGTATGAGATAGAGCATGTGACAGTGAGAACCTGTGCTTGAGCAAGACAGCATGTGGGAGTGAGAGTTAGACAGCATGTGCAAGAGAGAGACTGTGTATAAATGATTGTATGAGGGACAGCATGTGAGAATGAGTGCCTGTGTATGTGAGAGAGAGAAAGCATGTGAGAATGAGAACCTGACTGTGTTTGAGGGAAGCAGACAGATGGAGAGAAAATAAATATGTTATAAAAGGAATTGGCAAAAAAATAAGAAAGGGAAGGTGGAAAAAAAAAAGCCTGTGACCAACCGATTAGAAAACTAAGATCAGACAGCAAATGTAAAAAGAAATAAATTACTTTTTACTGATTGGAACATGTAATCTTTGGGAATGTGCAAGAGTAGCACTTTCTCTATGCGGATCTCACAATGTACGAGATCAGCATAGAGGAACTGGAAGCCCATGGGGCCTGCACAGAGGAGGCAGCAGAATGGGCTTCAGTGCCAATAGCAGCAATCAGCACCTCCGCAATAGCCATACAGCGGCAGTGACAGTGGCAGCAGAAGAATGAGAGAGGCTCTGAGGTTGCTGGCAAAAGAAAGAGAGGGGGTCTCTGCCTTTAGTGTGTGCATGTGTATGAATGGGAGTCTGCCAGGGGGTGTGTGTGTGTGAATGCATGGGTGTCTGCCTGAGGGTGTGTCTGTGAATGAGAATGTATGGGTGTCTTCCTGGGGTTTGTATGTGTGAGAATAGGTGCCTGCCTGTTTGTGGTGTATGGGTGTATGTGAGAATAAATTGGTGCCTGCCTGGGGGTCTGTGTGTGTGAGAATGAATGTGTGCATGCCTGGGGGATGGGGAGGGAGTGGTGTGAAAATGAATGGGAGCCTGCCTGGGGTTCAGTGTGAGAATGACTAGGAGCTTGCCTGTGTGTGTGTGTTTGTGTGTATGTGAGGGAGCCAGTGAGAGTGAGAGCATGAGTGTGTATGAGAAAATCCAGGGGAGTAAGAGTTTGTGTGGGGGTGTGTGTGGAGGGGGAGAGAGTGCCTTAGAGCCTGAGTGTGTCAGTGTCTGTGAGAGCGAGAGGTTATGGTTGGGTATAAGAGCATGAATGTGTATGTATGTGACAGTGTATGTGTGAGAGAGAATGGACATGTGAGTATGTGTGAGAGAGAGAGGATAACCTCCTAATCCTCGACAATATCAGGGTGACTGGAAATCAAGAGCTCCCATGTATGGACAGCAGGGGCTTTTTAAAATCCTTATTAATTTTAATTATTGTGTGTTATTTGATATATGTACTGTTTTGAAATATTTTATTGGTGTTTGGGAAATTGTAAAAAATGTATATGATTTTAATTAATAGAAATTCTATTTATCAGTAGTTTTAAAATATTTTATTAGTATGGTTTTACTATTATAACTGATGCTTTGTTTCTTGATTTTATTTGTTTTATGAGGAATGGTGGTTCTGTTTTTCCATTATTAATACACAGAGTCTGGCTTCTTGGGGTTTCCATTCCAGTTTTTGTCTAATTTGTGCTCCTTTATTTTGTATTCTGTATTTGGTGAGGGTCTGTCTCTGCTCTGTGTGTGTGACCACGATGAGAGATTCTGCTAGCATGTAGTGTCTGTATAGGGATCTATAGCAATCGGGTTTGTTTTGTTTCCTCAGTAGGTGGTGTATTGTTATCCCAGGACCCAGTGTAATATTTACCCTTGCTTTTTCACAGGTAGGGTTATTATTGTTTGAATCCTTGGTGTTATTACTGTTATGTTATGATGGGATTGCAGTATAGATTTTGGGTGTCTCTTTTGCGGTGCTTTATGTTAGTTCACAATGTGTCTGGCAGTGGAAGGTGTTTGTGCTGCTGTTACTGTGAGGTGACACCAGAATTTGAAAATATCTTTTAGTATGATGAGCTGTAAGGGAAACATCCAAGCTCCATTGTTTGGGGGAATTTCAGTGGATGCACAGAGATACAGAACTGGAGGTGCAGGATTTATATTGACATTCTGTCCCTTCCTATATATTCCAGACTTCACTCTCATAGCCATATAGAATTAGTTGAATGAGGCTATCAAATAATTTTATAGTAGTTTTACTAGAAGTGTGAAACTGGCCAGCTTTTTAAAATAATGCAGAGGACCCTTTGGACTTTTTTTAACACTTTTTTTTATAACCAATTTTAAAGCAGGATCCATGCTATAGAGGTGGGTGTGATGAAGAAATGTCATTTTGGCTCCCCCCCCACCCAAAACAAATTCTTCTGTCTAGAGATGCCACTGATTTTCTGTGGCACACAAATGCATTGGCCCCTGGGCGCTGGAGACCCTTGGTGCGCCACTGGGTGCGAGCCATATGGGGCCGCAAGTGGTGGCAAAGAGAAGTGGAGATTTGGTGGGCCGCAAGCAGTGCCCAATCTGCTCGCGACCCAGAAAACCCCAGTCAGCGGGCGTGATTGAGAATGAGGTAGGAGTCGGGGCCGAGACCGGGGGGGGGGGGGGGGGGGGCGCAAGGAAGAAGGCTCGCCTAGGGCGCCAAATCCCCTTGCACCGGCCCTGGTTATATCCAGCCTTCGAGAGCTGAACATGCTTTGAATATGCTGCCCTAAGTGTTTTTTCCATAGACACAAAAGGCCTGATAAATACACTAAGGCTTTTCTCCCAATCTTTGTCAATGGGAAAAGACCTTTATAGCCTGGCATGGACTGAACTACAGCAAGGAAATAGTATAATCCTCCACATCTTCTGGGTGTGCAGTAAACGGGATCTCTCAGTATGGGCCAGAGCTTCCCAAACCCTCTCCTTGGGACCCCACAGCCAGTCAGGTTTTCAGGATATCCACGATGAATATGCATGAGATAAATTTGCATAGATGGAGTCTCCATGATATGGAAATTTAATCTTGCATAGTCATCGTGGATATCCTGAAAACCCAATTGTCTGTGGAGTCCCCAGGTAAGCCCTGGTAAATGCGGTGCAAACACTCCTCTGGAAAGTTGCTAAATCAGTCTCAGGATAGTGAATGAGGAGAGCTAAGAGTTCTATCCTGAAAGTTATAGGGGGAAGGAGCATGTAGCAAGTCGTTCTTTGGTTAGTGGAGTGTGGAGAGTTCAGGCCTAGTATGTCACCATTGGCAGAAACATCAGAGGCTGCCACGTGGATTTACATTTTATATTATAAAATCCAGTGGTTTTCTGTCTGAGGCTTCCTTTTGGTCACTTTTGTTGATGATTCCTGTTGGTCAAAGCAGTGCAGCATTGCCTTCTCTCTGCTTCCCCTCTCTGCCTGGTGGAATGGTAGAGGAAAGGGAGGGAGAGACAGAGAAACACAACCCCCCCCCCCCCCACCCTCTCTACTCCAGTAACAAAGAATTCACACCTCGCATGACTTTTTGTATGTCTGTCATTCCCTCTTTGAGAAAAAATCCACAGTAAAGAAGCTAATGGGAATGCAGTGGATAATTTCACTTCTTGTTCTATAAAATAGTCATCAGCTTTTAAAATATCAGCAAAATTCATTAGCACCGCGAAATGCAGGGGTGGGAGGTAAGGGTAGAGCACAGATGTCAAGAAAAAGAAATGATATCAAAGCAGCAAATTGCTAACTCATTTTCACCTGCCGTGATGATGCGCACTGTGTGTCGATTACTGGAAGATTTGAAACTGCAGGAAGCAGCCAGCAAATCTCCACAGGGAGAATTTTGCTCACCAGCACAGAAAGATAATGATACTGTAACACAATTATAGCAGGAAAGGAAAAGGCATCTCTGGTATACTATGGCGTCAATAATACTGAAAATAGTAAGGTAACACTTGATGAGGTGACTTTATATGGGACCTTAATCTCTGCTGTAAGACAAGACAGAAAGAAATCTATGAGCAGCACTACTGTGTAGCAGACTCTGTATGGAAAGAATAATGGTCGCTGTAGCATGAACCATTCCAAGAGCTAATCCATCTTATTGACTTAGTGGTAATGTGTTATTGTAGCCACAGGGGAAACCCACATTTAAAACTGATCTTGGTAACCTCTCTTACTCTGAATGTTATTAGATTAAACTTGCAATTGTCCCAGGGAATGTGCAAGATTAAAAATTCTATTCTGAGATATTGCACCAATTAGGACCTTGGTAGCTCATGTAAAATGTCAGTATCCTGGGACAATACCTCTTTTACTAAATACTGTATTTTTACATGCCACTTATTCTCGTTCTACCTCTGAACTAATGACACATTACATTTGAGATGTGTTTGGCATAGTATTTATTTTAGTTAGTTATAAACATTTGATATTCTGCCTTTTCTTAAGTTAGTCTCAAAGCAGATTGCAATCAGAATTACAATCCAAATTGCAATCAATCAAATCAAAGAAAATAAATATGAGGTTAGATCATGTACAGTATACAAGTATGGATAAAGATAAGAGGTAGATTGTAAAGAGTCATCGAAGTTGAAACAGAACATAGAATAGGTAGGTGATAAGGGATCCAGTGGGTGAAATGGATAACATGTGTTGCGTCCTGATGCGGACGTGGCCACTAGCTCATGGGAGAGCGTGAGCCCCTGGATCATGGTGCAGCTCAGGGAGGAGCCCCAAGGCACACCGTGAGAGGTGAGAGCATGCAAGCACGGGTGGAGCAGGAACAAAGCAGGACTGGAACTGGAGCAAGGAACTTGGAACAGGCACCAAGCAGGATCAGCCTTCTGCTGGACCTACATGCACCAGGGTGACCCAGCAACGCAATGCTGGTCACGAGAGTAGCACCTCCGGCCACTCAATAGCCTTTTTGGACCCGCCGCTTGGGAACGACGAGTGAGTGAGGCCAGACGGAGGCTGAGGGCAGGAACAAGATGAGGACTTGGAACTTGGAAGGACTCAGATTACTCAGAAGACTCAGAAGACTCGGAACAAAGATTCAGGTAACTCAGAAGATCACAGGCAAGGATTAAGGATTCAGACGAAAGTACTAGGTGAGAACTGCATTGCGGCGCGCCCTACACAGCCACCCATGGCTGGTCATGGACCACACTGGAGTGGAGCAGGTTCTGGCAGATTCTTGGGCAGAGGTTCTGGCAGAGTTCTGGCAGAGTTCTTGGGCAGGTTCTGGCAGAGTTCAAGACTCAGAACTTGGAACTTGGAACTCGGAACATTAAAAACAAGTGTCTTCCGGAGACTTACGCTGCAGTCTAGAAGAAGGCTTTGTACCACGAAATGCCCTACACAGCCCTCCATGGGCACAGTGGCACGCCCCCATGGGCACAGTGGCATGCCAGGAAAGGTGGTCACAGGAAACTGTGAACAGGTTGTAGAGGCGAAGACGAAAGCGTCAGGACCAAGACATTAGGAACATGGAACCTCTGGAACATCAGGTCTTTCAGGAACGGAACCATGGAACCTCAGGACTTGGAATATCAGGACTTGGAACAGGCGATGAGGGAGCTCCGACGAAGGACGAGACCAGAAACATCAGAACGAGGCGACCAGGAACACAGAACGAAGCCATCAAGACAGGTGAAGACCAGAGAAGACCTGGACCAGGAAGGAAGAACATGGACAACCATGAAGTCTGATCCAAAGGCCCAGAGGAACTGGACGTGAGCCCTTTTATAGGGCTGAACCAGGAAGTTGGCTGATCAAGACTTGGTGGGGCCGTGGGCTTTAGCCGCCGCAGGCCTTTTAAACAGCTTGAAGAGGCGCGTGCCGGCGACTAGAGGAGGGCCCAGAAAGAAACAGGACCCCAGACACTGGCGTCTTCTACTACGCGAAGAACAGAAGCAGGCAGGCAAAGGAGCAGGCCCCGAGGCGGTACTAGGCCGCGAAGAGGACCCCTGGCAGTACTCCTTGCTGCAAGGAGAGGCACGGCGGATGATAATGGCGGCTTCCCTGCCGGGTGGAAGGTGGCCTCCTGCCGCGAAGATGAGGAAAGCGGTGGCGGCACCAAGCCGCACAGGTAACAGCATTCCAGGGTGGCTCTAGGCCGCAGAGATGCACCTGATGGCGGCTCCTGCCGCTTGAAGGTCCCGGCTGTGTTTACAGCCGCAGCACTAGGCCGCACAGGGCAGCGGTGGCAGCGACGGCAGCTGGGCCACGGGAAGCGGCCTAGCAGAGAATGGAGACCTGCTTGCGGAATGGGGTCCGCGAGCAGGATTGTAACACATAAATATAAAGATAAGTAGAAGAGTTCAGATGCATATATATTTCAATAAGGCAAGTACTTTGTGCTGAGATAGTAAGAATACATTAAGTAGGAGTACTTCACTGGTGAACAAGTTTGTTGGCTCATGATCAGGCAATTCTGGAATTTAGGTAGTAGAAGGAATGCCTGAGGAGGGGTGCAGAGAGAGATAAGAGAGTAGAGGTACAGAGAAGCTTCAGAGTGAATAATCTTGTAGGTGAGTAATAGGATCTGTACTTGGACCAATGCTTTTTAATATATTTATAATTGATCTGGAAAGGGGAAAGATGCATGAGGTCACCAAATTTGCAGATGACACAAAGTTGTTCAGAGTAGTTAAATCACAAGTGGATTGTGATAAATTGCAGGAGGACTTTGCAAGACTGGAAGATTGGGCAACCAAATGGCAGATGAAATTTAATGTAGATAAGTGCAAGGTGATGCATATAGGGGGGAAAAAAAACATGCTATAGTTACATGATGTTAGGATTCATATTAGGAGTTATTACCCAGGAAAAAGATCTAGACGTTTGTTGCACCTGTCGGTCACAGATGGCTGCGCCCTCTATTGCTCACCTTTTTTCTGCCTGATTCAATTCCTTTCTGGAAGATGGCTGCCTCTGCTTCTCCACACCGACCTCTCCAGCGTCCCCGGTCTGGCATGGGCGACTGCATTCGCCATTTTTCTCCTGGAGTCACCTAGGGCACGTGCGCGCAGCCCCATCCTTTACGTGCGTCTTGGCGGGAACCTCGAGGACGTCCCCACTGCATGACGTCACGAGTTCTGGTATTTAATCTCCATTCTCGATTCCGATTACGAATTAGCAAGGAATCCTCCATGCTGATCTCTCTATGGTACCAGATGCTCCCGCTCTGTGTACTCTCGCTCCAGGACGATTTAGGTACCCGCTCCACGGGGGCCTTGCCTTGCCCCTCTATACCCTACGGGGTTATCTACTACCAACAAGGATGCCTAAGGTACCCTCTCCTCAGGGGCCTTGCTTCACTCCTATCTAGCCTCTGGGGTTGCCTACCAACTACAAGGATGCCTAAGGTACCCGCTCCTCGGGGGCCTTATTTTGTCCCGGACCTCCGCTCCTCAGGGGTTCTCTTCTACTGCAACATCAGAGTGAAACTCTACTTATCATGATGATGTTTGTTTCTAAAGGAAATCTAAGTTATAGAATTCTGCCGTTGAAAAGCGCCATCGCATGAAGTATAATATAACACTCTTTGTTGTGGATACAAAGATTCTTTGAACTGGCTACATAGTTTCTTTCATTGAAAGATGCCCTTATAACATCCTTAATCGTGGATGCCAAGACTTCTTGAAGTCAACTGATCAAGATATGTTTTTAAAGCCATTCTAATACATCTAATCAGTAGGGATGTGAATCGTTTTTCAACGATTAAAATTATCGTCCGATAATGTTTATATCGTCTTAAATCGTTATAGAACACGATACAATAGAAATTCTAACGATTTATCATTAAAAATCGTTAAATCGTGTTAGTGCGCACTAACTCGAGTTAGTGCGCACTAACTCCCCGTTAGTGCGCACTAACTCGATTTAGTGCGCACTAACTGAAAATGATACAAATAAACACTTTCCAGGTCACTGAAGGTCAGTTAGGAATGAATATGTGTTCCTATTGGCTGGCTGCCCTCTTATCTATTGATGTTACCAAGGTTACCACTGAGGTGATGGTTGGGGGGATGGGAAATGGAACTGGAAACTAACGAACACCAACAGAAAATGAAACAAAGTGTTCACACTTCCCAGGTCAGTAAAGGTCACTTAGGAATGAATATGTATGTATGTATTCCTATTGGCTGGCTGTGCTCTTATCTATTGATGTTACCAATATGGTTGGGGCGATGTGAAATGGAAACAGTTGGAAGCTTGACAAAAAAGTAATGTAATGATCAGCACTCACGTGACTAGAACTTGTTTGTTTATTATTTTTGTTAGCAGGCACCTGAAATGCTAGTGCATGTTGAATTTGCCAATCACTGTGCATTTTAGAAAGGTGGTCCTGGCTGGAACTGTACACAGTTCAAATATATGTAATTGATTGTTGGTAAGTGTATTTTTTAAGTAGCCACACTGGCACCAGTATGTTTACTTTTCCTCCTACTTAACTCACTAGCTCAGCTTTGTAAGAAGGGCTTCTCTGCTTGTGTGTTGTTTTTGTTTGGTGTGAGGAGAGCGAAACATCAGATCTTTATTCAATCTACTACAGTCATCTCTTACAGTGCCCTATCCCTATTAATACCAGGAGTGTTGTGATCTTCCTGCACACAGTGCCCTAACCCTGATACCAGTCTGAGACAGCTCCCTCCCTGCATTACTAGTGAGAGGCTGGCTTCACAGACAGGGGGGAGCTGCCTGACCCTCACTCCTGACTTCCCCCATGTCCCAGCTAGTGAATGGTGTGTGGGTGAGGGGGGGGGGGGGAGGATGGTGAAGTCTGAGACAGCTCCCTCCCTGCATTACTAGTGAGAGGCTGGCTTCGCAGACAGGGGGGAGCTGCCTGACCCTCACTCCTGACTTCCCCCATGTCCCAGCTAGTGAATGGTGTGTGGGTGAGGGGGGGGGGGGGGAGGATGGTGAAGTCTGAGACAGCTCCCTCCCTGCATTACTAGTGAGAGGCTGGCTTCACAGACAGGGGGGAGCTGCCTGACCCTCACTCCTGACTTCCCCCATGTCCCAGCTAGTGAATGGTGTGTGGGTGAGGGGGGGGGGGGAGGATGGTGAAGTCTGAGACAGCTCCCTCCCTGCATTACTAGTGAGAGGCTGGCTTCACAGACAGGGGGGAGCTGCCTGACCCTCACTCCTGACTTCCCCCATGTCCCAGCTAGTGAATGGTGTGTGGGTGAGGGGGGGGGGAGGATGGTGAAGTCTGAGACAGCTCCCTCCCTGCATTACTAGTGAGAGGCTGGCTTCGCAGACAGGGGGGAGCTGCCTGACCCTCACTCCTGACTTCCCCCATGTCCCAGCTAGTGAATGGTGTGTGGGTGAGGGGGGGGGGGAGGATGGTGAAGTCTGAGACAGCTCCCTCCCTGCATTACTAGTGAGAGGCTGGCTTCACAGACAGGGGGGAGCTGCCTGACCCTCACTCCTGACTTCCCCCATGTCCCAGCTAGTGAATGGTGTGTGGGTGAGGGGGGGGGGGGAGGATGGTGAAGTCTGAGACAGCTCCCTCCCTGCATTACTAGTGAGAGGCTGGCTTCACAGACAGGGGGGAGCTGCCTGACCCTCACTCCTGACTTCCCCCATGTCCCAGCTAGTGAATGGTGTGTGGGTAAGGGGGGGGGGGGAGGATGGTGAAGTCTGAGACAGCTCCCTCCCTGCATTACTAGTGAGAGGCTGGCTTCACAGACAGGGGGGAGCTGCCTGACCCTCACTCCTCCGGGGTCTTGTGATCTTCCTGCACACAGTGCCCTATCCCTGATACCAGGGGTGTTGTGATCTTCCTGCATGCAGTGCCCTATCCCTATTAATACCAGGAGTGTTGTGATCTTCCTGCATGCAGTGCCCTATCCCTATTAATACCAGGAGTGTTGTGATCTTCCTGCATGCAGTGCCCTATCCCTGATACCGGGATGTGTGCAAGAAGATCACAACACCCCCGGTATCAGGAATAGGGCACTGTGTGCAGGAAGATCACAACACCCCCAGTATCAGGAATAGGGCACTGTGTGCAGGAAGATCACAACCACCCCTGGTATTAGGGATAGGGCACTGTGTGCAGGAAGATCACAACACTCCTGGTATTAATAGGGATAGGGCACTGTGTGCAGGAAGATCACAATACCCCTGGTATCAGGGTTAGGGCACAAGTTCTAGTCACATTGACTGATCACATTACTTGTTTTGTCAAGCTACCAACTGTTTCCATTTCCCATCCCCCATATACTGTCAGTAGGAAACTTGGTAACATGAATAAATAAGAGGGCAGCCAATAGGAATACATATTCATTCCTAAACTGACCTTAACTGACCTGAAAAGTGTCAAATTGTATCATTTTCAGTTAGTGCGCACTAACTCCCGTTAGTGCGCACTAACTCGAGTTAGTGCGCACTAATCGGAAAAAACGATTTTTAACGATTTTTTAACTAAAAAATCGTGCCTAAGACGATTTTCTTGCCCTGCCACACGATTTCTATCGTTAAGATGATATGGAAAACGATTCACATCCCTACTAATCAGTGGATACTCCCAGAGAATACACATTGTATTTGAGTTCATACTCAAGACATTATTCAATGTCAAAGAGCCCCTGATGCAGCCATAAAGCGAAGCTTTGGCCAGAGTCGGGCGTATTACAATCTATTTGAATAAATCCTTTTCCAAGACATCGGTCTTGTTTTTGTTTCTTCACATCCGTGGGTATCCCAGACCAATTATCGTCTTGTTTTGTGGGTCCTTCCCTCTCTCAGAGTGAGTACTACCGCTCCAGTTCTGTCTCTGCATTGTCTCACCTCTCTCGCCATAGATCCTCTGCCTACCCCGCATCGCGGACCACTACTGGATCTACTCTCAATGGCCTTTCCTTCGTGGCCTGGGTTCTCGGTCTACCCCGCTTTGCGGACTGCTACTGGACCCATCTCTCTCTCGGGACCTGGTAAGATTGTGAAGCTGCCTTCTCCACTCTGCAACCCTCAGACAGAACATTGCCACCAGACATCTCCTCTGCTGGCTGGGATCATTACCCGTTCATCGGGTTACCATCTACTTTGCAGTATAATAAAAACTAACTTCTCTATGTCCATCTCTGCTCAGGAGCTAGCCTATCACTGCAAGTCCCTGCAGGGCTCTGCCCTGTAGGAGGTGCCATCTCTTGTAGCAACCAAGGGCCCATGCGTCACAATGTCATAGTGGATAGCACATTGAAATTGTCGGCTCAGTGTGCTGCGGTGATCAAAAAAGCAAACAGAATGTTAGGAATTCTTAGGAAGAGAATGGTGAATATAACGGAAAATGTCATAATACCTCTTTCACTCCATGGTGAGACCACACCTTGAGTACTGTGTGAAATTCTGGTCACTGCATCTCAAAAAAAAAAATATTTGATTTAGAGAAGGTACAGAGAAGGGTGACCAAAATGATAATGGGGTTGGAACGGTTCCCCTATAAGAAAGGCTAAAGAGGTTAACTAACTTAGGGCTGTGTAGTTTGGAGAAGAACCAGCTGAGGGGGAATATGATAGAGGTCTATAAAATCATGAAAGGACTTGAATGGGTGTAACACTTTGTTAGGGGGATTAAAAGTATTTATTCTTCTGGGGTACTCTTTCCATCCTATTCCCTCTCTCTGCAGATCCCGGGGGGGGTGAGTTCTTGCTGTTGGGGAGAAGGAAAGCCTTCTTGTCCCAAGTGATGGAGTGTTTCTCTTTAAGTGTGTGCATCTCTCTGATACGGTATCTTCCTAAGGAACAGATAGGCTGGACACAGACTGGGCTTTCAAATAAAATTTACTGATCATTTCTAAAATATCAATTGTAGTCCAGTATACATTCCACAACTAAAATTGTACATTAGAACTATTTACAAAGTCTGTCTGCTGAGATGCTCATGTCCATCTCTCTAGTTCCTGGGAGGAAGCTTGTCACTTTTTCCTCATCAGTGTACAAACAGCCATGGGTGTAAGGCAGAGCTTTCCAAAGTATGTGTCGTGACACTTTAGTGTGTTGCCTGCAGTGTGCCGGTGTGTCATGCAAGCCTGGTGCATATGACGGGGCAGAGCAAGGAGAGGTCAGGGGGAGCCAATGCGGCCGCCGGTGGACCTCATCCCACTGGCGGCTGAATAGTGAAATATCGCTGTGCTGTGCCGAAGACGCACAGCAGAAAGATCGGCAGGGCCATGGTGGAACTCACGTCACAACGGTCCGAAGAACAAGGTCACGTCTAAACGTGCAGGTGCTCCTCCTCCTTCCTGCCTGTGCGGCCCCAGAAGAAAAATGTTGCCAGAGCCGTGTGGGCAGGAAGGAGGAGGAGCATCAGCCACTTGTAGAAGAGGAGCAGCGTTGTTGCAGCGAGCTAAGAAGAGGAGGAGGTCCAGTAGCAGGGCCGCCACTTCGGATCGGCCCGAGAAGATCAGGGCTGCTACAGAGCCCATCCTGCAGCAACCCGTGAAGAGGAGGCCCAGAGGTAAGAGAGAGGCTGAGGGCCCGTAGAGTGTGTGAATGAGACGAGTTGAGAGATTGCTTGCATGTATGAATTGAGTTGAGAGATTGTGTGCATGTATGAGATGAGTTGAGAGATTGTGTCCGTGTATGAGATGAGTTGAGAGATTGTGAGTCTGTGTGTCTGTGTGTGAGAGACTGTGTGTGGGAGTGAGGACCTGAATGTTTGCAGAGACAGCATGTGAGAGCCTGTGTGTGTGTTAGAGAGACAGCATGTGACAGTGAGAGCCTGTGTGTATGAATGATTGTATGAGAGAGAGCATGTGACAGTGAGAGCCTGTGCTTGAGCAAGACAGCATGTGGGAGTGAGAGAGAGCCTGGGTGTGTGAGAGTCAGACAGCATGTGCAAGAGAGAGACTGTGTATGAATGATTGTATGAGAGAGAGCATGTGAGAGTGAGAGCCTGTGTGTGTGTGAGAGAGAGAGAAAGCATGTGAGAATGAGAACCTGACTGTGTGTTTGAGGGAAGAAGATAGATGGAGAGAAAAGAAATAGAAAAAAAGACAATATGAAAGGAATTGGCAAAAAAACTAAGAAAGGGAAGGTGGAACAAAAAAGCCTGTGACCAACCGATTAGAAAACTAAGATCAGACAGCAAAGGTAAAAAAAAAATTACTTCTTACTGATTGGCACATGTAATCTTTGGTAATGTGCAAGAGTAGCACTTTCTCTATGTGGATCTCACAGTGTATGAGATCAACATGGAGGAAGTGGAAATCCACGGGGCCGGCACAGAGGAGGCAGCAGAATGGGCTTCAGTGCCAGTAGCAGCAATCAGTGCCTCCCCAATAGCCATGCGGCATCAGTGACAGTGGCAGCAGAGGAATGAGAGAGGCTCCGAGGTTGCTGGCAAAAGAAAGAGAGGGGAGTCTGCCTTTAGTGTGTGCATGTGTATGAATGGGACTCTGCCTGGGGGTGTATGTGTGTGAATGCATGGGTGCCTGCCTGAGGGTGGGTCTGTGTATGAGAATGAATGAGTGTCTTCCTGGGGTTTGTATGTGTGAGAATAGGTGCCTGCCTGTGTGTGGTGTATATGTGTGTGAGAATGAATTGGTGCCTGCCTGGAGGTCTGTATGTGTGAGAATGAATGTGTGAATGCCTGGGGGATGGTGAGGGAGTGGTTTGAAAATGAATGGGAGCCTGCCTGGGAGTCAGTTTCAGTATGTGAGAATGACTGGGAGCTTGCCTGGGTGTGTGTGTTTGTGTGTATGTGAGGGAGCCAGAGAAAATGAGAGCATGAGTGTGTATGAGAAAATCCAGGGGAGTAAGAGTTTGTGTGGGGGGGGGGGGTGTGTGGAGGGAGAGAGAGTGTCTTAGAGCCTGAGAGTGTGACAGTGTCTCTGAGAGCAAGAGGTTATGGTGGGTATAAGAGCATGAATGTGTATGTATGTGACAGTGTATGTGTGAGAGAGAATGGATATGTGAGTATGTGTGAGAGAGAGAGGATAACCTCCTAATCCTTGACAATATCAGGGTGACTGGAAATCAAGAGCTCTCACGTATGGACAGCAAGGGGCTTTTTAAAATCCTTATTAGTTTTAATTATTGGGTGTTATTTGATATATGTGCTGTTTTGAAATATTTTATTGGTGTTTGGGAAATTGTAAAAAATGTATATGATTTTAATTAATAGAAATTCTATTTATCAGTAGTTTTAAAATATTCTTTTATTAGAATGGTTTTACTATTATAACTGATGCTTTATGGTTCTTGATTTTATTTGTTTTATGAGGAATGGTGGTTCCGTTTTTCCATTGTTAATACACAGAATCTGGCTTCTTGGGGTTTCCATTTCAGTTTTTGTCTAATTTGTGCTCCTTTATTTTGTATTCTGTATTTGGTGAGGGTCTGTCTCTGCTCTGTGTGTGCCCACGATGAGAGATTCTGCTAGCATAGGGATCTATAGCAATCTGGTTTGTTTTGTTTCCTCAGTAGGTGGTGTATTGGTATTCTGGGACCCAGTGTAATATTTACCCTTGCTTTTTCACAGGTAGGGTTATTGTTGTTTGAGTCCTTGGTGTTATTACTGTTATGTTACAATGGAATTGCAGTATAGATTTTGAGTGTCTTTTTTGCGGGGTTTTGTGTTAGTTCACAATGTGCCTGGCAGTGGAAGGTGTTTGTGCTGCTGTTACTGTGAGGTGACACCAGAATTTGAAAATATCTTTTACTATGATGAGCTGTAAGGGAAACATCCAAGCTCCATTGTTTGGGGGAATTTCAGTGGATGCACAGAGTTACAGAACTGGAGGTGCAGGATTTATATTGACATTCTATCCCTTCCTATAAATTCCAGACTTCACTCTCATAGCCATATAGAATTAGTTGAATGAGGCTATCAAATAATTATATAGTGTGAAACTGGCCAGCTTTTTTAAATTATGCAGAATACCCTTTGGACTTTTTTTATTAACACCAAATATTCAAAAGCTGTGTTCATCCCATCAAGCTCATAATCTCATTAAAGAGGTAAATTGAATAACACAATAACTTTGCTTTATTATTGTTACTCATAAATTATAACAATAACATTAATCTTGGAATATTATATATTTTTAATATAAATGAAAGGTTTTCACAAGATAGGTTGTGTCGTGAAACATTTTATTATGTATATATTTAAGGAAACATACATAAATTGTTGAAATACATTTCATTCGTTTAACCTTTAACCTCTGGTTTGCTAGTAGACTGAATTACTGTGTCACAAAATTATGTTTGTCTAAAAAGTGTGTCACCAACATGAAAAGTTTGGAAAGCTCTGGTGTAAGGGAATCCTATTGTGGAACTCCAAAAGTTCCCCAAAGCTCTGTCTCTTGCCCACACCCTGTGTCCTGGTTCTTTTAGGTTGGAGATCTGATTGGGAGTCTCCAGATCTCAAAATTCCTTCCTGTACTGTCTTTCAATTCTCTATGACTTCTCTGGGGGGGGGAAGTCTGATGTTTCCAGTTTTGAACATTCTGATTCCAATCTGTGAGGAGGGGTGGGAAAAACCTCCATACTAACCAAAAGGGGGAAAAATTAAAATTCATCTAAATTCAAAAATCCCACTCTGGGTAATGCTGTCACTAGTCTTGCTTCTTCTAGGGAATAGAGTGTGAGCTGACAGGTCTCCAGCCCCTGCTCTATGAATTGGGGATTGCCCCTTTCCAAAGGATAAAAGGTGTTCTCCAGAATGAGAAAAACGTAACCAAAACCTGACCAAAACCTTCAAAAATCTCTCTCTTTCAAAAATGAGGCAGCCCCTCTCAGCCAGGTAATGTACTGATGAGTAATCCCTTCTGAATGCAGAAAAGACACCAAGTTGGGTTAGTGGGCCCAGATACAGCAGGGGAAAAGGAAAAATAGTTCCTTATGCTTCAAGTGCTAACTCAAAATAATCACGCTCTCTCTCTCTCTCACTAACTCTCCCTAGTGCCCTAGGGATAGCCAATCACAGACAACTCATTGGATAGACTGAAATGGAATGGAAAATCTCACTAAACCGTTATAACTAATGGGCAGGAATCTAGGACCATCTAGTGTCTGACTGAAGGGTCGGCCAGATGGGTAAATGTGAATCGATTATTTATTCTTTTAGATAATACAAGGACTAGGAGGCCTTCCATGAAGTTAATAAGTAGCACATTTAAAACAAATTGGAGACATTTTTTTTCACCCAAAGCCCAATTAAGCTCTGGAAATCATTGCCAGATGATGTGGTTAAGGCAGTTAGTGCAGCTAGATTTAAAATATAAGAATATAAGAGTTGCCATATTGGGTCAGACCAAAGACCCATCAAGCCCAGTATCCTATTTCCAACAGTGGCTAAGCCAGGTTACAAGTACTTGGCAAGATCCCAAGGGGTAGATATTTTCCAAGTTGCTTATCCCAAGAATAAGCAGTGGATTTCTGCAACTCTACCTTAAGAATGGTTAATTGGCTTTTCCTCCAGGAACTTGTCCAAGCCTTTTTTAAATGCAGCTAAACTAATAGCTTTCACCACATCCTCTGGCAATGAAATCCAGAGCTTAATTATGCATTGAGCAAAAAAAATATTTTCTCTTATTATATTTAAATATATTACCAAGTAACTTCATTGTGTATCCCCTGATCTTTGTACTTTTCAAAACATTTACTGATTAACATTTACTCATTCCATTCCACTCATTATTTTATTGACCTCTATCATATCTCCCCTCAGCTGTCTCTTCTCCAAGCTGAAGAGTTCTAACTTCTTTAGCCTTTCTTTATAGGAGAATTGTTCCATCTCATTTATCATTTTGGTCAACCTTCTCTGTACCTTTTCTAATTCTGCTATATCTTTTTTGAAATATGGTGACCAGAAGTGTAAACAACACTCAAGATGAGATTGCACTATGGAGCGATACAGAGGCATTATGATATTCTCTGTTTTATTTTCCATTCCTTTCCTAATAATCCCTAGCATTCTATTTGCTTTCTTGACTGCTACTGCACACTGAGCAGAAGATTTCAACGTATTTTCAATGATGACACCTAGATCCTTTTCCTGAGTGGTGACTCCTAATGTGCAACCTTGCATTATGTAGCTATAATTTGGATTACTCTTCCCTAAGTGCATCACTTTGCACTTAGCAACATTAAATTTAATTTTCCAATTGTATGCTCAGTCTCCGTTTTGCAATGTCCTCTTGTAATTTCTCACAATCCTCTTGCAATTTAACAGCTTTGAATAATTTTGTGTCATCAGCAAATTTGATCACTTCACTTGTTGATCTAATTTCCAGATCATTTATAAATGTTTTAATTTATTTAGATTTTTTTTATATTCTGTTTTTCAGCACTTCAAAGTGTACATCAAAGCTGATTACATTCAGATACTAACTCAAATTAACTTTATCCCCACAGGGCTTATAATCTAATTTTGTACCTGAGGCAATGGAGGGTAAAGTGACTTGCCCAAGGTCACAAGGAGTGACAATGGGATTTGAACCTAGGGACCCTGGGTCATAGCCCACTCCACTAACCACTAGGCTACTCCTCTACTAAAAGCAGTGGTCCCAGAACAGATCCTGGGGGCACTCCACTAGTGCCCCCAGGATCTGGGGGCACTAGTCCTTCTCTAGTGCCCCCAGGATCTGGGGGCACTAGTGGAGGACAATAATTTTTCCATTGGTAACATTTACCATTTAGCCCTACTCTCTGTTCTCTATCTTTTAACCAGTTGTCAGTCCACACAATAGGACATTGCCCCATAATGCATAACTTTTTAATTTCCCAAGAAGACTCTCATGAGTGACTTTGTCAAATGCTTTCTGGAAATCCAGATACTCTATATCAACTGGCTTACCTTTATCAACATGTATATTTATGCCCTCAAAAAAATGTAGTAAATTTGTGAATCAAGAATTCCCTTGGCTAAATCCATGTTGCTTTGTCCCATTAGACTATGCTTATCTATATGTTCAGCAATAAATGTTTGGACAAGTTCCTGGAAGAGAAGTCCATAAACTATTAATCAAGTTGACTTAGGAAATAGCCAGTGCTTATTACCGGAATTAGTAGCATGGGATCTGTTTAATGTTTGGGAATTGTGAGGTACTTGAAATCTGTATTAGTCACTTGTTGGATGTTATATTTCGTGGCTTGCAGGCAGGACCCATGTTCTACTTCACTCATCTCCTACACCGCCGGCAATCGCAAGCAGGTAGAATTGCCATTGAAAACATGCTGCTGTGTGTAGCAAGATGCCACCACACCCTCGCTCCCAGACTAAACCCATAGGTATGTGCACACCCAACATTGTCCTTCTTAAAGGGCTCACGGTGGGAGCCTATACACAGTGCCACTTGATGACATCAGCTGGCTCCTCCTATTTAAGACTGGCCTGGACATCTTACGGATGCCTCAGCAACAGGTCTTCAGTGTGTGTTGCCTTGTCTTGCCTTATTCTTCTCTTCCTGTGTTCCTGTGTTCCCACTTACTCCTGCCTCCCTGCCTTATTCCTTGTTCTCATCCCCTTCCACTTGCTTCACCCTATGTATAGACCTTGTTTCGTATTGGTCCCTGTCTTGTCTTGGCTTGATTTCCTGGATCCTGACATTGACTTTGGACCTTCACCTTCCTCTGTCTGCTGTAATCCATGACCTCTGGCTTGTCTCATTTGTCTGTTGTTTGCTACATGCTTAACCTCTGGCTTGTTTTTATTTGCCTGCTATCTGCCACAAGCCCTGACCTTCACCTGGCTCTGGATTCTTGCACTTTGGATCTCCCTAGGACCTATTTAAGACCTGCTAGCCACCAGAAACCAAGGGCTCAACCTGCAGGGAAGTGGCTGATATAAGTGAAGCTCCAGCCAGTCCTGCCACCAAGCTCGTCAGCCAGCTGTCGGTGCGGGTAGAGTGGGCCTGCTCACTTATCTGTGCCAACTGCACCACAACACCAAAGGTCTACCATTCCTGAGTGTGTTACATTGGAAATAGGATACTGGGCTTGATGGACGTTCGGTCTGACCTAGTATGGCAGTTTCTTATGTTCTAACTGTAGGCAGGAATGATATGGAATCAATGTAGTGACTTGAGAAGATTGCTTATATGGATGAGAAACTTTGGAAAAAGATAAGTCACACAACTGAATTTTGAATGGATTGTAGTGGAGAGAGATGGCCCACTGGAAGACCAATAAGGAGCAGGTTGTAATAGTCTATGCGGTAGGTGATGAGAGAGTGGATAAGGGTTCTAGTAGTATATTCAGGAAGGGACAGATTTTGGTGATGTTTTAGAGAAAGAACCAAAACATTTTAGAAGTGTTTTGGATATGTATAGACTAGGAGAGAGAGTGGAGATAAAGATGACTCCAAGGTTACAGGCTGAGGAGTCTGGAAGATTATAGTATTATCCATAGAAATAAAGGAAGAAGAGGGGAAGTGGCTTGGAGGAAAAGATAAAGACCTCTGTGCATCATCCAGGTAGCAATATCAGATAAGCAGGCTGAGATCTGGGCCTCGATTCCTGATGAAATTTCTAGTGTAGAGAAGTAAATCTGGTAATCATCAGCATAAAGATATCATTGAAAGCCATGAAAGGAAACACCAAACGAATAAGTATATAGAAAGAAGAGAGAGGGCCTGAGATACACCAGTTGATAGTGGGATGGCATTAGAGAAGGATTAGAGGAGGATCCACCAGAGAAAGCACTAAAAGTGCAATGGGAGAGGTAATAAGAGAAACAAGACAGGAGAGAGTCCCAAAATCCAAGTGAGGACAGAATATCAAGGAGTAGGTAATGATCAACAATGTCAAAAGCAGCAGGTAGGTTAAGGAGGATTAAGACTGAGTAAAGGACTTTGGTTTTAGCCATAAACAGGTCATTGGAGACTTTGGCAAGGACTGTTTCTGTGGAATGTAGAGGATGAAAACCAGAGTGGAGTGGATCAAGCATGGCTTGAGATGAAAGAAAGTCAAGGCAGCGGTGGTGAACAGCATGCTCAAGTAGTTTGAAAGTAAAAGAGAGGAGGGAGATGGGACAATAGTTAGCAGGGCAGGTAGGGTCCAGTGAAAGTATTCTGAGGAGTGGTATGATCACATCATATTTGAAGGCAGAAGGAACAGTAGCAGTAGAAAGTGATAAAATGAGGATGAGACAGATGGATGGGATGAATGCAGTAGAAATGGAGTTAAAGACCTGGGTGGGAATAGGGTTAATAGAACAAAACAAGTAATGAGTTTGGAGAAGGAGAGATAATGGGCAGTTTCCTTCACTGTGATTTCAGAAAAGGAAGGGAGAGTGGTGGAGTCCATGGGAAGGGTAAAGAAGTGGGGGGACAGAAGTGACCTGGCTGAAAACTGAAGCCTAATTTTTTGAATCTTGTCATGGATGTAGCCAGCAATAGTTGGGCAGTGACGTGGGAGGGAGGCAAAGGAAGTTTGAGGAGGGAATTGAGTGTGACAAAGAGACGGTGAGGTCTGGGTGCAAAAGAGTTTTCAGATGAATGTAATAGTCTTGCTTGGCAAGTACAATAGAAAACTTGAAGGAGGTCAGCATGAATTTGAAATGTATGAAGTCTGTATAGGCCCAGATTTTAGTCATATCCATTCTACAGAGCAGGCACAGCAACATAGGAACTGAATTCTCGGGGTAAGCCAAGGCTGAGGTTTGGTACACCTTTACAGAACAGGAAAGGGGAGGGGAAAGAGAGTCTAAAGCAGAGGAGAGTAAAGCGTTATAAGTAGAAACTGCTTCATCAACTGATTCAGACAAGGTGTGGCTGCACCATGGATCTATACAAACGCATTATGATATTCTTAGTTTGCTCTCTATTCCTTTCCAAATAATTCCTAACAATCTATTTGCCTTTTTGGCTGTCACTGCACTCCAAAGTCCTTTTCCTGGGTGATTACTCCTGACACGGAACCTTGTATCATGTACCTGTAATTGGTATTATTTTTCTCTATGTGCATTACTTTGCCATTTAGATGCCCAGTCTCCTAGTCTCACAACGTCCTTCTGCAGATCCTCACAATCCAAATAATATAAAAAAATTTGTGTCATCTGCAGATCTCTTCATCTGGATCAATATTCTCAGGAAGGTGACCCTCATAATGGGAAAAAAAATGTTCTAATGGGTCTTCCTGCAAAGAGTGATCCCTAGTCAGATGCCTCTAAAGGCATCTGACTAGGGATTCTGCTCAAGATCACAAAGATCCTGGCTATTAATCATCTTCTGAAGGTTGAAAAAAGACAATTTAAGATGTTCATTTCACTAACTACTGTACTTAAATAGGAAAGGATATTTGTTATGTACTATGCTTATAGCATGTAGCTTCCAAGATGAAAGAAGAGAAACAAGAGATATGATAGATATATTTGAATAGCTAACAGGGGGAAAAAAAAGTCTTTCCAGAAAAGCAATAAAGAAGTTAGAGAGTATGAGGTCCTGTTAAGAAGTTGCTAAAGGCTAGACTCAGGAATTGCCAGAGACAAATGATATTCACTGATCCAAGTGTTATGCTTGCCGGCCGTGGGAAACCGTGACTGTCAGCCCTCTCTCTGGCCCCAGGAACATGGCCTCCCACGCCATCTGCTATGCGGCCTCTCAAGGCCCATCAGTCCGACCTGGCCGGCGCGTCTGCTCCCTGTCCCTCCCAGGCGCGCGTGCACATGATCTGCCCCGCTTCTTAAAGGGCCAGAGGTGGGAAAAGCACCAGCGGGCCCACTAATGACGTCAGGGCTAGGGGGCTATTTAACCCTGGCCCAACCCATAGGATCTCGCCTCGGCAACGGGTCCTACTCTCCTGAGTGTGATTTGTCTGCTTCTGGTTCCTGCGATCCTGGTTCCTGCTCCTGCAATCCTGATTCCTTCTCCTGGTTCCCATGTTCCTGTCCTCCGCTCCCGGCCTCCGTTCTCACTCCTTGCCCTCTTGTACTGATCTCCTGGCTCTGACCTGCTTCACCCTCGGATTCCACTCGTCTGCCACCTGCCTCGGCCATCTGCCTGTTTCCGATGCTCCTTGTTTGCTGCCTGCCTCGACTCTAGGACTGTGTCCGGTTTCCCTCATCTGCTGTCTGCCCTGACCTCTGGTATGTCTGGCCTCGCTCCGATCACCTCTCTCCTGGGAGGGATATCCCTGAGAGACCCACACCTAATCCTGCTGGCCCCGGTACCCAAGGGCTCAACCTGCAGGGAACGAGGGCTGGTAAAGGTGAAGCTCCTGTTGGGTCTCCTCCTCACAGCCGCCTTCCGATGACGAGGACCTACAGGGGCCTTCCCCTGGAGGTAGTGTCAACCTCGTCTCGGCCAGGGGTCCACCAAGCAACACCAAGGCTGAAGCTTAGAATTCTCTCCCAAGGCAGATAGTTAAGGTAAAAACAGTAACTGAGTTGAAGAAAGGACTGGATATGCTTGGGGATGCTTACTTGAGAAGATGTGAAAGAAGGACAGAGATCAACTGTGCTCTATGGCCTAGTCTAGAAAACAGAACAGGTAGACTATGTGGGCCAAATGATACTATAATTCAATGATTTCAGATATCCTAGTTCTATGTCATACTAAATGCAAAGCCTTCCCATAAAGCAGGACATGGTAAATTTTAGTTACCCCTCTAATTATTTGCATGAGAACTATGTCAGCAGAGTATAAATTAGATAATCCCCTCCAGGATAGAAGGGAGAGAGGAATGTAGAGAAGTCTCCCATGGAAGGGAAAGTGAAAGGAACATGGCTAGAGAAGCTGGAGATACTAAAAGTTGTTTGTGATCGGAATCAGAGTTCAATAATATCCTAACACATCGCAGGACAGAACCAGTGAGCAATCTCCATGTGGGGAAGTACTGGGAAAATGATTTGTTCTCAAATGTAGTTTTAGCACTCATCTTTTGACTATCTGGTTCTTTATTGGATTTGGTGCACTGTTTTGATTGCAATCTACAGATTGGTTTGTTTATCCAGAGAGGACTTTGGTTTGGATATCATCTGCTGTATTTCTGGTTTATATTACCAGTTTAATCACTTTAACATTATTGTTTGTCTAGACAAACGTGGAATTTCAAATGCTTGGTACCCCAGTATTGTACTAATAAATCGACACACATCTAATTTTCCTTATAATCTGATTTTGTCATACTTTTGCTAGACTCCAGGTCATTTAATTACATTTATCTTGTCTAATTCTTTCTGGTATAAATGTAAACCTAATTGATTATTCAAGCATGTATGCATGATCCGCTTCTTTAATGTGCATTTTATATCTCCTGCCTGCACTAGACTTCTGCCAATCAACAGCTATTTAAAAAGTCTTTAGCTAGTCTTAAAAATCTTATCATATATAAAAAGTTTACAATTGCAACTCACTGGAAGTCTCGACTGTTTATCTTGCACTGGTATAAACAAGTACATGACATAGCGGTCATTGAAAGAATGACATATGCTTTGCGTGAGAAGCTATTTCTGCATGAACAAGTGTGGGGGAGACCTTATTGAATGTATCTGGAGGGGAGAGATGGGGGTCTTGGTCAGTGACACCTTGTAAATGTATTATTTAATGTGCTGATAGTTTTGTTTAAGTCCGGAGATGCTCAGAGTGGTCTTATTCTTGGCTGTACTTGTTTTATTATGTCTGTTTATGGTTCAAAACAATTTTTAAAAAAGTATGATCCATCCCAAAAACTTCAGTTCCTCAAGTCATTTCAATAGCTTCTAGTTTTTATCTTAGATTTTACTGATAATTCCCTGTAGCTTCCATATCCTCCTGTGACAATAATTTCTTTATTTATATTTTGTGACACTTCAAAGTGGATTATAGTAAGGTGCACAGGTATTTCCCTAGCCCCAAATGGTTTATTTATCCAAGTTTGTACTAGAGTTGGAAGGTGAAATGACTCAAACAAGGAGCAGCAGTGGGATTTGAATCAGACTTTTCTCATTCACAAGCTGGTGCTCTAACTACTAGGCTACTACTTCCCTCATAAAAGTATAGAATTCGGTGTTAAAACAATACATCTTTAACATGGACTAGCGCTTAAGGCAGCAGATAAGGACATTAAGGGGACAATTTTCAAAATGATGCAGGTTCAAAGTCTGCAGGTATTTTTCTCCATGGAATTTGTATTATATAGGACGTACAAAACGCAGTATTAGAGTGAGACTAACAGAACATCGGAGTTGCATTTCTACTAAGAAATTGTTAGACCCGATGGTAACTCACTGCGTGGAACAACAACATGATTTTCAATCTTTACAGTGGCAAGTATTAGAACAAGTTTTTCAAAACCCGCAAGGTGGCGATCCTAATGTATTGCTCAATTTGCGAGAACAACAATGGATATTCCGTATGCGATCTGTATCTCCAGGAGGTTTGAATAACTCTATAGAATGGAATTCCTTAATCTAATATGATCAGTTTGAATGGTTCTCATTGTAAATGTCAGAATCAGGAAGGAGGTGGAGTTTGATGACGTAGATAACCTAATATGGGGGCAAAAAAACACATGATTAGTGACATAGGTGACCCAATAAGGTGTTGAAAATAAATCATCAGTGACGTAGATTACCAAATGCGGATATAGGGCAGATCCGGTGTTTACCGGAAGAGAACTGTGCCGAAAACGCCGAGAGAAACCATGTTGGATATATAGTGAGTATTTGGCTGAGTAACTTCTAAATGTGTAATGCCGTACGTTGGTCAAAATGTGGTCTTTAATATCTATGAACATTTGTATTTTGACGCAGAAACAAGCCCTTGAGAAAGGACATTATCTGGTCCGAAACACAGCACTGTGTCGGGCAAGGAGATTGCAACATGTGGGCAAAGAGCAGATTATAAATTTAAATACTATAACATCTTACAGAGAATTTGGAGTCAACATGAAGATTGCACTGGCATCAAAATTCAAATTGAAGATAAGTTGAAGTGTTTAACGATCTTAGACATATTTTAATTGCACGGGTGATGAAGTTTAAAAAAGAATTTGAGGTGACAATATTGACCTATGATTATAAATAAGGCAGAGTGAAAAATTGCGAAGAAGCATAACACAATGATGCCTATTATGATGGTCAAAAATCTCTTGCGTCATAAGTTTTGTGAAGTAGGGACAGTAGTCATTTAGTGTTGTACACATAACAAGAAATTGCCATACTGGGTCAGACCAAAGGTCCATCAAGCCTAGCATCCTATTTCCAACAGTGGCCAATCCAGGCTACAAGTACCTGGCAAGTACCCAAATACTATCCCATGCTACTGATGATGGTAGTAATAGCAGTAGCTATTCCTGCAGGTAATGGACATCTCCTCCAAGAACTTATCTAAACCTTTTTTAAACCCAGCTACACTAACTGCACTAACCACATCCCCTGGCAACAAATTCCAGAGTTTTACTCAGGGCCTTTGCCTCAATTTTTAAAACAAAACTGTGTATGTAATTTTGCTTTGATCATTTTTATTTGCTAAGAATGTTGACGGTAAATTCTCCTAAGCCCTGAATTTCTAAGGTCAAGCCCATGGTTTATTAAATATGTCTGATTTTTCCTTTTTTTTTTTAAATTCATTTGCATGCATTAAAATTGGAAAGGTCCATTGTTGACTCCGGAGGTGGATCCTTGGGCCGGCCACCTGGGAGGCGGACGGGAGGCAGACTGCTGAGCCGACGATGAGACTTCACCTGGAAACTCAAGACTCCCCCAGAGGAGCTGTTGGAGCCCGAGTCGCTAGGACTTAGGTGACTTCGCCCTGGAAGCCCGAGGTCCCCCCAGGAGGAGCCCGTAGGGACCCGGACCACTGGGACTTAGGTGAATGGCGGCAGCAGGGAACCAGGAACGGACCGGAGTCGGAGCGGACAGCAAGAGGCGGAGTCGAGAAGACGGACCAGGATCAAGGCAGGCGGCTGAAGACAGAATTGATGAGACGAACCAGGGTCAAGGCAGGCGGCTGAAGACAGAATCGATGAGACGGACCGGGGTCAAGGCAGGTGGCTGAAGACAGAATCGATGAGACGAACCAGGATCAAGACAGGCTGGAACACAGGAACAAGGAGACAGGAACAGACAAGCAGGAACAGGAACACAGCGGCAACTAGCAAGCACAAGGCGACCACGTTGCAAGGCAAAGCAGGAAGGACTGGAGCCGACTTAAATCCCCCGCCGGTGCTGACGTCAGCCGGGGGGCGGTTCAGCACATCCGGGTGCTGGACCGTCAAAAGCCCAGCCCTCGCGCGCGCGCGTTCCCCCCCCGCAGGGGGAGGAGTCATCCACGGGCCTCGGTGGTGTTGACGGCGTCTCCCTCGTGGAGACGCCGCTGCCATGCGGCCAGGCTGGCCCCGGATCCCGCGGCTCGCGGCGGGACAGAGAAAACCGCGGTGAAGGTAAGGACCCGGTCGCCAGCGTGGCGACCGGGGCTGTAACATCCATGACAAAACACTTTTAACACATGACACAACTGAAATGTGCACTCGGGTTTTGCAGTAGTGTGTAGTAACCCAGGGGAACAAGACAGCATTACAGATAATGCAAAAGATAAATAAGATCAGTGAGAAATCATTGCTGTCCATAGCAGTAAAGCCCTACAGAGCAGATCACTTTTAGCCTGAAACATGTGCAGCCTTTCTTTCCATGCATAAGACATAAATAGTTAATAGAAATTATAAATCTACACATTAAAATTCAGTTGTTTCTACTGTAATTATGATTATCCTAATATGTGTACACAGTCATAGAAGGAGCAGATGCCTGTTTGCGATGAGAAAGCACAGCTGCACTTTCTTAGCAAGCACGATTATTTGCAATAGCTTCTTTTGGACCCCAAAATGACCTGTCTGAATGTCACTATCAACGCCTAAATGAAGCAAAGGCCTGGTAATAAAATCTAGCTCTTCTTGTTGAGAGTTTACTACCCTCAGGAAAATTCAGTAGAATCAGACCAATATCCTCTTTCTCTTCTGGCATTTGTGCTGTAGCTATGGTTTAATGGATGCAGCTAGCAGCCTAAATGTTACAGGGAATGTCAGAAAGAATCAGTTATTAAAATCTGAACCCAAAAGAAAGCAGAGATGGTGCTACAGCTAGGATGCTATTATTTTTGATGGATCTTTGTAATTTTAATACAAATGGAGCTGTAACTCATACCATCTCATCAACTGCAGCAATCTAATCTCAGCAATGCGTAATCTCCCTTTAAATTGGAATATTGTTTGCTGCTGATTAAATTATTGTATTTGTAAATTGCTTTTACGTTTCAATTCAACAAACAACACCTTTATGTCTCAAGCTGTACAGGACACAAACAGCTGTAATCTCCTCCTTCTCCCCTCCCTCCCTCCCTCCCTCCCTTCCCTTCTCTTCACTCCTCCCCACCATGAAAATAAACTGCAGGAGCATGGCTGCCAAGGGGAAGCCAATTTTGACAGGGAGATTCCCTGCCCTGCCCCGCCCCTCCAATCACACCCCCTGTCCTACACCTGTCTTCAGTTATTCCACCTATGGAACATGAGAAAATCAACAAAGTGTCAAGAAATACAGTCGGAGACCCAGAAAATGAGGCAGAAAGATACAGAAACAGCATTAAGGAGGGCACAACCCAGCAAATCTGAGACTGAAATCAATCATATCCAACAACATACCCCTGGCTTACAAGTGAGGTTTACTCCTGTCATGGTATGTACAAAACTAATCCCCTTCTGTGTAAGAAGGAGGTGAATCTCCTGCTCCCATCCAGGCCCTCCTCCCTCACATACAACCCCAGGGCAACCGACATACCCACAAGCACACTCCTTTTGCAAACTCCATTCTAAAGGAGTCATTCCTATATATGCTGTTCTCCACAGCCACCTGCAGATTCGGTGTTTTCACCATGGAAACAGACTTCCCATGTTGCTAAGCAAGTTGTGATTGGTTATGACGAGCAAGAAGGATTGGACCTAGTCTTTGAGATTTTACCAGGTATTTGTGACCTGGATTGGCCACTGTTGGAAACAGGATGCTGGGCTTTATGGACCTTTGGTCTGACCCAGTATGGCATGTTCTTATGTTCTTCTGGGGTATCATTTTTCCTTCTCTGGTCTTATCTAAATCTAGCCGAAAATATCACCTTCTGAGTCTGCTTTAAAAGCAGATTTGTTTGTTACTGGTTTGTGCCCTCCTTTTTAAATCTTCTGATCACAGCCTTGTTATTAACTATTATTAAATGAATTTCCCATAACCTCTTATCATGTACATAGGAGACAAATTCTTAAAATGATTAGGGGTGCTGAACTTAATATAACTTACAGCACCCCCACAGCAAAGACAGAACAGAAGAGAGTGGATAATGACTGTGTCTGGCCAGCCTGTATTTCAGTGTCCAGGGAGGAGCAGGTAATGTGGTCATGGAGAAGACTCATGTGGCCAAAATGAAAGCTAGGGAAGACTCAAAGTTTCACCATTCATTTTCCTCCCTAACCCCAACTTCTCCCTACCAGTCTCCTCCCCCTTGTTTTATTCCCCCCCATTAGGGCCCATCCATACCAGAGTTTCTTCCCTCATCTGTCACCACCCTTCTCTCTCAACCCTTCTTCCCTTTCATTATCGTAATCTCCTTTCCTCCTCTACCATCTTCCCTCCTTGCTCCCTCTGCATACTTAATTCTCCTCCTCTTGCATGAGCATACTTTGACTTTTATATTTGGGGAGAAGATGTTTAATAGATATGTGAATCATTTTTTGTGTTCGTGTCGTTCTTCGTTTTTCGACTGCCGCAGGAAATGTCGTTTTTTTTGCGGTTCATGTCTTTTTTTTTTTTTTTTTTTTTGCGAAAAATCGTTTTTTGAGTTAGTGCGCACTAACTCCCCGTTAGTGCGCATTAACAAAAAACGTTAGATTTTGTTAGTTTTTGTTAGTTTTTGCTAGGGCGCACTAACGGGGAGTTAGCACGCATGAACTCCCGTTAGTGCGCACTAATCCAAAAAACACAGTTTTGTGAAAAACGGGAAACTCCCGATCGTTTTTCGGGCTCCCCGAAACATGCCGAATTGGACAATTTCGTTGAAATTTTCCAATTTGGCAAAAATGAATGCACATCTCTAAGGTTTAATACCCCTCTTGTAGCTTCACTCCCTACATACCCTTAGCCTGCTCTGCTCCCCATTTCCCACTGACCTGTCCTTCCCCTCTCAGCTCTTCTTCCCATCCCTCCACTCCCCAGCAGGTTCCTACCTACCCCTCCTTAGCCAGCCTGCCTCCTCTGCATGCTTGGTTCACCCATCCCTTCACTGATTCCCACTCCTCATCAGCATGTTAGACTTCTTTTTATTGGCAGACTCAGCTCACCTCTCAGTTTGCCATTCCCCCTCTTCCACAGGCTTGGATCATTTCCCTGATCTGAATTCCCTGAGGCCAGGCACTTTCCCTTGAACTTCTCCTCCCTCCCCAATCCTTGCAGCACTCACAGATTCCAGGCCAAAGCCAGTTCCATGTCTGTCGAATCCCATAAGACCCTCCACCACCTTCATGTTCTGAATCATAGCAGCTCAGCAGTCAGTATCTCCCCAGCTCCATATTTCATATGATGCCTCCTGCCTTCAATTTGAAAACACCAGTGATAACACCAGTCTTCTGTGAGATATAACAGGGGAAAGTTTATTCATTTTTGGAACAAGCAGAACACTGTTCACCTCCATTCTTTCTTAATTCAAGCCTTGACTGCGGACCCTCTCAGTAATGAACTGCCTTTTTTTTAAAAAGAATGATTTTGAGCTTATATCACATGCTACCACCTACTAGTAAATACCTTATTTACCCTGGTGACTACAGCGTTAGAATAAAGCACAGATACTATCTGCCCCCCTACCTTTGACCCTGCCCATCTAGCACAGAAATCTTCACCAGGCTGTGAAACCCAGTACCCAAGCAAAGAAACAACTCGAGAAAAAACCACTCCTATTCCCTCTAACCCAAAACCAAAATGCCACACCTAACAATGCTGCAGCCTGCTTTTATACGCAGTAGGGGGTTGGCCATTCCAGCAACATCAGTGGAGGAGCTGTTTCAAATGGCACTCTCTACTGCTTTTTTCCATCCTAGCTCAAAGGGTTCAAGACTAGGACCTCTACTGTGCCAGTCCCTAAAGGGTCATCACACATGTAAATATCTGCAATGCATGCAAAACTCATACTTTTCCTAAGTGACTGCACTCAGGGAGCTACGGTTGTCCAGGGTTCATCCAGTGTGTGTGTGTGTGTGTGTGTGTGTGTGTGTGTGTATGGGGGAATAATCACTGACTGAGCCTCTGGTGTGATCAGTAAATCCAGTCCTCATAACCCCACGATTCAGTTAGGTGATCCTCAAAAAAGGCAGGAGAAATCACAAAATTGACCAAGGAAAAGAAAAGGAAATAAAAAGATCCAGTACCATCCACTTCAATCACTGTCCGTGCACCACTGGTTAGCAAGAGAAAAAAGTAAAATAGCCAGAGCCCACTTGATGTTCAAAAGAAATTGTGCATTGAGTGAAAAAGAATTTTCTCCTATTAGTTTTAAATGTGCTACATGCTAACTTCATGGATTGCCCCTAGTCCTTCTATTATCTGAAAGAGTAAATAACCGATTCACATTTATCCGTTCTAGACCTCTCATGATTTTAAGCACCTCTATCATATCCCCCCTCAGCCGTCTCTTCTCCAAGCTGAACAACCCTAACTTCTCGTTTTTGATTATACGGATAATACTAAGTATATAGGGCCCTTAGACATGCAGAAACAAGCAGGAAATGTGGGCAGGTGCTAGGCTTTTTACTGGGTGGGAGTTGGACTTCCCCATCGGGACTAGAGAAAATGATCTGCTAACGCAGGAGTCTTGCTGAATGTTGGAGACTTGATAGGTCTGCAGGAGAGGTCTCATTGAGAAGAATAAAAAGGGTGTAGGGTTTTCACTTTATAAACTGGCTGGTTTTCCCCCTTTTATAATCCATCATATTTTTTCTTATTTACCTTGTTATGGCTAGAAATGCAAGCAATGATGACATTCAAGATTTTTTTTGCAAACTAGCAATGAATGCTTATATATGGTTTTCTTCTCCCCATTTGAAACTTAGAAAAAGTTCCTGTATACAGTTATTTGCTACATAGGGTGAATAAAAATGTTTGCATCCTATATTTCTATTATTGAGTATCCAATGTAACCAAAATGTTTACAGTGCATAGTTCTTTATTGTATCTAAATAAGAGACTTAATGAAAGGCAATATATTCAATAGCACAGTCCAAAATACTTCAAAAAGTAGAATCTCAATGATATCCAACTATGGAAACACTACAATTATAGGAAGCCCATAAATAAAATGAGAGAGCAAGATGAGATGATAGCCTCTGGTTCAATATAACTTGAATGATGAACCAGTCAAGTCTCGTCATCTCTCTCTCTCTTGCTCCAATCTGAATAGTGTCAACCAAAATTAAAGTCTTTTTGTTTTATCTTTTTTATATTGCAGTTAAAAGCTCCTTAATGAAAAAGCTATGCCAAAAATACTCTTGAAATGTTGCGCTCATAAGCAGGACAGTCCAAGACTCCAAATATCTTAAATCACTGAACAATGACAAAAGTATGTGACAAGTGATCATAAATATATCACAGTCTCTTAAAAAATACACTTATCTTGTGAATTATGTTCCCAACTTCATCACAATCCAGATTTTGATGCCCCCGAGTTATGCAACAAATGCAACAGTAATCTTGTATGTGTACTCCCAACCTGGACTGCATTTTTCCTTGAGGCAGCATCAGGGAAGATTTCTCCATGACAGACCTGCAAACGTTCAACGAGTCCTCAAAAGATATATGAAAAGGAGCTATTTATATCAGAAATTTTAACCAAAAACATTTTCAAAAAAATACCTCCAAGTGGACAAACTGCTTCCACCAGATATGTGGAGTGTGGGAAGTAAAACAAACAAACTTTTCCCTTTTGGGAAAGATTAAACAGTGAACTAATAAGATATTCAGCGAAGGGAGTATTTTTATTTAGCATTTGCAAATGGATGCCCACACAAATCCAACACCAGCAGGTGTCAGTATTGCAGGCATGCATGCTACTGATACAGAGGGTCATATATATATATACCTATCTTAGTTCCTCTTTTTGTCTTGCGGTTAGCTTGTTCTTCTGTGTCCTGGTACATTTCGGGGGGGCTTATGGGGGAGAGGAGAAAGGAGGGGTAGGAGGGGGCTGCTTTCAACATTTTCTTTCTTAATGTCTCTTAATATCATTGCTTACAGTTTCTGCAGAAAGAGGTGATTTCATAGAAGCTATGCAGACAAGTATGCACTTTGGCTCATTACTTAGACCTGCTCATGGTCTTAATAAGAAGGGGATTTTTACTCAGGTATTGTGTTTCTATAAGAGGGGATTTCTGGAGAATATGTTTTAATACTGTTATCTTTCTATTATAGTAAAGCTTTCTAGTTAGCCTGTTTCCAGCAGTTTTTCGTAGCTTCTAACTTCCTCTTTTTATAGTAACTGCGCCATAGACAAAGTACATGATTTCTAACAGCAAGGTTATGCTTTCTCTTATAGCTTCTACATAGAGCTAAAGTGAATATCAAAACTGTAACCTTTATCTATTATGTTTAGCAAAGCTTTGAGTACAATTCTATAGCAGTCAATTCTTCCCACCTTATCTATAGCACCATTCTGATTATAGGGTTATAGCAGTATAGAGTAGGCCACACAGAGCATTTTATATTTATCATTATTACTGTAATAATAACATTCAAATTCCATTTCTTACAGTAGGGATTGCATCTACCATGTATCCAATAGCACCTAAACATTTGGAATGTATTTAAAATGACATGCAAGTGTCCCCATACAGATTGGAGAAGCTAAATAAATGCAGCTCTTCCCAGTGTGAGCAATGGAAGGTTCGATTATCCATGCCTTTCTGGTTTATTAGATCCTGGCTGCTGTGCAGCCCTCCTGCCTGCAGGGGCCCTCAGTGGGCAGCAGTCTGAGTGTGCAGGCTTGCCTTGAGGGCACATGAGCAGCTCTTCCATGCCTGCTGTTAATGCCCAGCTCCTGGAAGTAAGAATTTGCATTCTGCAAGCCTATGGTAATAAGGGAGGCACCTTACACAGACAGGCACAGTCTAGAAATGCCATTTATAGCCAGGTGGAGCTATAAATGGCATTGTGGAAAAAAGAGACAGTGAAGCCCTAAGCAAAGCAAGTGAAAATAAAGATGGGGTATTCTAGGAGTTTGTCAAGATTTTGGCTGTTAAGCAGCTTCCCTGCCAGCAGGGGCCCTCACTGGGCCACACTCTGCCCTGCTCTAGCCACTGCCTTGAAGGATGCATGTTGCATGCAAGGCCAGCCCTGTTTCAGGGAGGAGGTAGCCAGATAAGTGCTGATATTCAGACTTATCTGGTTATGTTAACCATATAAATTAGACCTGCTCAATTGCAGGTCTAAAGTTAGCTGGATAAGAGCTATCCAGCGAACTAGCGTTTTCTTTGTGAGTATTCTGTATATCCGGCTAACTTAGACAGTGATCTTTGAATATTTACCACTTAAAGTCTAGCAATACAAAGAAACAAACAGACAAACAATACCTAGAAAAAGAATGAAGACTATTTCTGCTGGTATGCTTGGTTGTTTTAGGCTATCTGGCAGCAGTTCAGAGGAGATCACAAGCAGTATCCTGTCACACCTGAAGGGGTCTGAACGCTTCAACCTGACAAAGGACTTCATGTACCAGAATTCCCTGCTTCATGACGGGTTTACTTACAGTCTGCAATACAGCTGTAATTAGGACATTGAGAAACTCTCTGTCAGCACATTGCACATTTTCATTTTTTGGCTTCGCTGTTCTTATTCTCTGATAAGCTTTCACTGCTGTAACCTAGATTAGAACAATGGATGTATTATGTGATGGGCTGTATTACTGCAGACTCGCGAATTCCTTTCCAGAACTGCAAGTCCCAGCAGCCTCTCCTGCAGAACATGGGAGAAGTTTCACGAAAGTTCCAGGGTGTCTAGGGAGGGGGTCAGTAGCCCCTTCAGCCGGAATATGCTCGCTCAGCAATGCTTAGAACGCATGTGTAAAAGATAAGAACTGTAAAGTGCATAAGAGTCTGCTCCTGGAGGGGAGGGGCATGCAGTTGTACTGAGCCTTTGTCTTAGCTGCATCTTGCTGGCAATAAAAGTCTATCTTTACGGATCAGTTGTCTGGACCTCCTTACTGACTAAAAAGAGACGGTTACATTTGGCGAGCCTCAGCCAGGAGGTACCGGGGACGCTATTTTAGCCCCCCAGTTGGTCCAGGGGATTTTGTGGCGGAGTGATCCCCCAGACTTGCCTGGTGAGTGGCCACCGCTGAGTTCAGTGATCAGGTATCTGAGGGGGTCATTCCACGGAGATCCTCTGAGACCTTTGGGCTGGTGATCTGGGAAGAAGGCTTTCGTGACGATCGGAAGAACCCTGCAGGCGAGTATTATGGGAATGATGGGAAAAGTGAAGAATAGCTAAAAGAGTAGCAAATGACCGGTCCATCCGTGAGGGGACCGAGGGGGCTTTGATCACACCCCAAGCGGTGGTTTGGTAGGAATTGCATTCCGAAAGCCACGCGCATAAAAAGAGGAAAAAGAAGTAACGCATACGATAGTGGGAATAGGTTTCTTGTTGTGTGAAAGTGACCCTTTTGTGTCTGACGGATACGGACCCCTTACCTATCCGTCTTCCCTTCCCTCCTTTGTCTGTGAATTCTATCCTGATGGGAGGGGGCGGTTCGACTCCATTAAAAGTCATGACGGAACACTATAGGGAAGTGTTCGATAGACATAAATGTACTAAACCCGGAATGATTCAACGATGTACCCATAGGTGGCCCAGTTTGTGTGTAAATTGGCCTCCGGTAGGAACTTTCGATTTCCAAACGGCCACGAGGGTCCAGAAAATAGTTAGTGAAGAAGGGAATCCGGGTTGCCCTGAGGATATACCGTACATAACTGCTTGGATTGCAGTCATTGAGAATCCTCCGTCGTGGGCAAAGAAGTTAGTGGAGGGAGCTGCCCTCGTAATGGTGGCTCAGGCGCACAAAATGGGGAACTGGAAGTCCCCATTATTAATTAAGGATTGTAATGTATGTAACTGCTATCTGTGAATTGCAAGCACATGTACCAGGGATTTTTTCAATTGTTTTAATTGTTTTAAACCCTAATAAGAAGAGATTTTGGTTTACAGATGCTGCACAAGACTACTATACAACAAATTAATGTACAGTGTTAAGTTAAAATACTGATTTGATTACTGGAGAATGCATTTACTGGTGTTGAAGTTTAGAACTTGATGGCAGTTAAGGGTTAACGGCAGAGATAATTACAGGAGAGAGGAGGGAATCGAGCCAGAAAAAAAAAAAAAAAAAAAAGACGTTGAGCCAGTGCGTAGTGCATTCAACATGGCTGTGCGTTTCAATGCTTGTCTCATATATATTATCTGTTATTTAAAAGTTACATTGGAACGCATGATAAAGTATGAACTCCCTTTTGCTGACGCAGTTTATTTTGAAGCTGTCTCTGGGAAATTTAGAGAAATGATTAAGAATGGGTTCTTTGTTAAAGTTTTTCTTGTTGCTTCTTTGGCTAGCAGTAGTTAAATATGCAGAGCTACTCCCTGTTTTAAGGAACTGGCAAGATAAGACAGCCAAGCATGTGCAGCGCTGACTGTGAGAATTACAGGATGCCGTTTGTAAAAAAAAAAAACAAAAAAAAAAAAAAACGGAGAAAACAAAGACTTAATATTAAAAATTTTGATTCAGTGGCAGGCGCAAGATAAGGATTATTGGAAGTTGTGGGCAAGAGAAAGGGCCACTATGCAAGATTAGGAACAAGAGCAAATATGAGTCGGCCCAAATGATAAAGTAGTGGCCCACACACACACACACACCCATATATATATATATATATATATTGCAATTATGTTCTTTGACCACTGGTGGGGGCTGGGCTCTGGCTATTACCATATGTTCTTAGTGTTTGCAATGTAATTGATACAAGGCTTCCAAGGGTTTGATCATCACTCCTGCACACCTAAAGCGCCCCCCTTGGATCCTTGCCTGCAGATCCAGGTTTACTTTATTGAATTAACCCAATGCCAAACTTACAAGTATGAAGGAAGCAATGTTTTGCAGCTTCTCAGCCTCGTCAGAACTGATTTGCCTCCAGGCGCAAGTCACCTATTCAATTTCCAGATGGACTGTGATCTTTTCATCGTATTTTGAGATGTATGGGAACAGGGATCAGGAAGAGAAGAAAAGGGCCCATCCCTGCAACCAGGAACTTAATAATAGAGACCCGACATCCGAAAGAAGCTGCAGAAGGCCGAAGGCTTTGAGGGCATGAGCCTCAGCCAGTTAAAAGCTATAGCAGACCAAGTATGTGGAAATAGAGAAGTGGAAGAGAAAAGAGAGAAGCAAGTAGAGACATGAAGGAGAAAGTGACTGTTAGCCGCCGCTCTCGAGGACACGCGGATGGGAAGGAGCCAAGACAATGGCAGACCGCGAAGAGGAGGGGGAACAAGACCCCCCCTTTGGGAAAGAATCAGTGTGCGTACTGCAAAAATGAAGGCCATTGGAAGAGAGACTGTGAAGAATGGCAAAAGAAATACGGGAGCCCTGCAGTGAATACTAACGACAAAAATGGACCTGCACCGACACAAAGGGGCCGAGGAGGAAGGAGATCGGACAACCCCCACTGGCAGATGGCGGGGGAGGCGACAAGGAGCATACAGCCTGAAGAGACCGGGAGGGAAGAATCCCCACTGACCCTCTGGTGGAGATCCACGAGGTAACACAACAAAAATCAGGGGCCTGTTGGACTCAGAGGCCAACGATCTGTCATGACTGCACCAATCGGCCCCCCCGACGAAAGAGACTGTTTCTATAGTGGGTGCCTCAGGTCAGGTACTCACTGCCCCTCTGCAGAAAGAATGAACTATACAAGTAGGCGGGACCATGGTATCCCTTATCGGATGGAACCTGCTGTGTAAGCCTCAGACCACATTGAGATTTCAACCAACAGGGGAAGTTAAAGCCTCCTTCGGGGACCATCCAGTGATACTCATCTGTCCCCTCCAAGAAGAATGGAGACTACATCTTCCCATAGTCGAACGAACCATCGAACATCGATATGAAAACAACACCCCCCTCAACAAAAACGAAGACAACTGATGGATAGTGTACCCCAAGTATGGTTCGAACAGAACCCGGGAGGAATAGCTATCGACGCTACCCCCATATGGATAGAGATGAAACAGAATGCACAGGTGATTAATCAACCTCAATACCCCATTCCATATATGGCCAGGCAAGGAATCCAGATACATCTGCAGAGACTGTATGATTTGGGCATTCTCCGGCGAATCCGATCTGCTTGGAACACCCCTCTGTTGCCAGTAAAGAAGCCTGGATCAAATGACTATCGACCAGTACAAGACTTAAGAAAAGTGAATAGTCAAGTAGCAGATCTAGTAGCCCTCGTCCCAAATCCGTACTCAATCCTGGCTCAAGTCTCTCCTGCATCAAAGTGGTACAGTGTCATTGATCTCAAAGATGCCTTCTTCTCCGTCCCGGTGGCGGAGGAATGTCAAAAGATTTTTGCTTTCACATGGGAAGATGCAGATACTGGAGTAAAGCAGCAGTACACATGGACTCGGTTGCCTCAAGGGTTTAGGCACTCACCTACGCTGTTCGGTGAGCAACTGGCAAAAGATTTAAAGATGTATCAAGTAAAGTATGGGCCAGTCATACAATATGTGGATGACCTTCTGTTGTTTCGAGAGACGTACCTCGAATGTGCGGTATCCACTCTTCAGCTGCTAAAGACGTTGTACTCAAAAGGGTATCGTGCAAGTAAAAAGAAAGCGCAAATCTGTGAATTGGAAGTAGAGTATTTAGGCTTCCAAATACGTGGAGGAACCCGATGTCTGGGGATTTCTCGCACCAGTTCTATAAGAGATCAACCTGTACCCACTTGCAAGAAAGAGCTCCGGGTGTTCCTTGGAGCTGCAGGATACTGTAGGCTGTGGATTGCTAACTATGCTGTTATGGCCCAACCCCTGTACGACAAGCTGCGGGGGTAAAGAGGCAGAATCTCAACCCTTCCAATGGGAAGGAAACGAACTGGCAAGCTTACGTCAATTAAAAGAAGCCTTAATTGAACCACCTGCCTTAGGATTGCCAGATGTGATGAAACCATTCCATCTATTCGTCGACGAGAAAAAAGGCATGGCCATAGGGGTATTGACTCAAACCTTAGGCTCATGGGAGCGACCTGTTGCATATCTCTCAAAAGGAATGGACAATGTTGCAAAAGGATGGCCTGGTTGCCTTCAAAGCATTGCGGCTGCATGCTTACTAATTCCAGAAGCAGTCAAATTAACTTTTGGTCAAACTCTGAACGTAACAACTCCCCACACCATTCAAGGACTGCTAGAGACTCATGGGCCAAAATGGATGACTAATTCACGTCTTGTAAAGTATCAAGCTCTGTTATGTGAAACTCCTGAAATTCAAATACAAGACAGCAAAAACTTGAACCCGGCCACTCTTATGCCGGCACCTGAACCAGTTGCCCATGATTGTGAAGAAGTCATGACTACAATACATTCCAGTAGACCAGACCTGAGGGATCAACCCTGGCAAGGAGCTTGGACTTTATTCACTGATGGGAGCAGCCAAATCATTCATGAGATACGTTCTGCTGGATATGCTGTTGTATCCGAAGATGAAATCATTGAGGCTCAACCTCTTCCCCCAGGAACGTCTGCACAAAAAGCTGAACTAATTGCCCTTACTCGAGCACTGCAGTTGGCAGAAGGAAAACTGTAAATATCTATACAGACTCTAAATATGCCTTTCTTACAATTCAAGTGCATGGAGCATTATAGAGGGAAAACAATTGAACAATGCATCAGAAGTACGTGAATTACTAGACGCAGTTTGGCTACCTCGCAAGGTGGCTGTAATGCATTGCAAAGCACACACCAGGAAATCAAACCCTATTGTCAAGGAAATCAGAGAGCAGATGAAGCAGCAAAAAGGGGCAACTCGGGAACCCTTCCAAGCAGTATTAATTGCATCGAATCATCAGGCTTCAGGCAGTCCTGGAGCTCATCACCAACGACTGCTTTCGCTCTTAAACTCTGGGCAAAACAAAATACCAAAATTATGACTGCAGTGTACCAGAATAGATTGGTTTTAGATTATCCTCTGGCCCAGGAAGGAGGGTTTGTGGAACATTTAACCTCTCCAATTGTTGTTTACAGGTAGATGACCAAAACAAGGTTATCCAAGACATCACTGATCGCATGGTCAAGATGGCACACGTCCCTGTCCAGCAATGGAATAGTGCTTGGGACTGGACCAATGGATTCCGTGGTTGGTTTTCCATGATCGATGGATTTAAGAGCTTGTTTGTTATCCCAGCCAGTTTAATTCTGTTTTGTTTTTTAGGACCCTGAATTATTCCTTTCTTGCTCAAACCGCCTTCATCAGGTGATGAAGGACATTGCTGAATGCAAAACCGCCACGCAGCTTCTGTCACTGTACATGTATTCCTCTGAGCCTATAGAACTTGTTTAACCATCCTCATGTTTTATCCTGGGCCATCTTCCCATACATGACAAGTTCGGGCTACAAAGGGGGGTGGAGCCATTAGGGCCCATCCGTCTCAAACCCGTGAAGAAACCATCGGACTGTTTGGGAAATTAGGGCCCCCTGAGAACTCAAATTGCTAATTTTTCTTGTTTCTGTTTCTTTCAGCTCCACAGTTGCGTTGTGATGGTGTGATACTTTTCATAAAGAATGATAAGTATCAAAGGGGGGAATGAAGGGGTCTGAACGCTTCAACCTGACAAAGGACTTCATGTACCAGAATTCCCTGCTTCATGACGGGTTTACTTACAGTCTGCAATACAGCTGTAATTAGGACATTGAGAAACTCTCTGTCAGCACATTGCACATTTTCATTTTTTGGCTTCGCTGTTCTTATTCTCTGATAAGCTTTCACTGCTGTAACCTAGATTAGAACAATGGATGTATTATGTGATGGGCTGTATTACTGCAGACTCGCGAATTCCTTTCCAGAACTGCAAGTCCCAGCAGCCTCTCCTGCAGAACATGGGAGAAGTTTCACGAAAGTTCCAGGGTGTCTAGGGAGGGGGTCAGTAGCCCCTTCAGCCGGAATATGCTCGCTCAGCAATGCTTAGAACGCATGTGTAAAAGATAAGAACTGTAAAGTGCATAAGAGTCTGCTCCTGGAGGGGAGGGGCATGCAGTTGTACTGAGCCTTTGTCTTAGCTGCATCTTGCTGGCAATAAAAGTCTATCTTTACGGATCAGTTGTCTGGACCTCCTTACTGACTAAAAAGAGACGGTTACACACCTAGCTGGCTAATTGTTATTAATGGATCTGTAACCGTCTCTTTTTAGTCAGTAAGGAGGTCCAGACAACTGATCCGTAAAGATAGACTTTTATTGCCAGCAAGATGCAGCTAAGACAAAGGCTCAGTACAACTGCATGCCACGCCCCCTCCGGAGCAAACTTTTATGCACTTTACAACTCTTATCTTTCACACATGCGTTCTGGTTTTTGCTGAACAAACATTTCACAAATTGCTGAACAAGCATTAGCTAGCGTGGTCCTCTAGTAGGTGTAGCTTAAGATCAGACTATTGTTTCGTCATTTAATTGACGTGTTAGACATTTTACATTGTCATTCGTATTAATACAATACAAAGTATTATTCCAAAATGGAGTTACGTTATGTTACGCTAAAAATTAGTACGTCACTGCGTCACTACGCATTACGTATCATTTGCGTTGCAAATATTAGTATGTTCAAGATGGCTGTGCGTTTCACTGCTGGCATGATTAGTCGGAAGATGTTCAGTTGCTCTTTCGTACTTCAGGGGGGGTCCCGAAATTGAACCTCTTCATTCCCCCCTTTGATACTTCAACTTTGAAGAGAAGGCAGAAGTATCACTTTATATCTGAAGAGGAACTGAAACGACAATGAGAGTTAATACCAGTGACATTGAATGTGAGCCCTAATATGTTGTTAGGTCGTTGGTTTCTTCACGGGTTTGAGATGGGTGGACCATATTGGTGTCACCCCCCTTTGTAGCCCGACTTACCCCAACAACACGTTGGCTCCATTATGGCAATGCTTAGAGGTTAGAGTTTATCAGACTTATAAGTTAGTAGTTAAGTACTCTTTATCAGAATCAGTATCCGAATCATTGGTAGTGTCGTAGTCAGAAGAATCAGATGAAGGAAATGTGGAGACAGACACATACTTATTAATCATCATGACGTGAGCAGCTGCTCGCCGATCAGCAATATGTTCAATCATGGATCGGAGATGCCTAAAAATAAGAGGGAGACAAATAGGAAACAGAATGCATGTAAAAACAAGAAGTATCAGAGGAAAGAGGAGTTCTTTAAGGCCAGGAATGGAAGTGAGCCAGTTGGGTAAAGACCCTGTCCAGTCAAGGATTCCAGTCCACGTCTGCACTGGTACATGGGCCAGGCGAATCATTCGATCAGTGATCTCCTCAATGATTTTACTCTTGTCATCTACCTGTAAACAACAGTTAGAAAGATTAAATTTGCCACATACACCACCTTCCTGGGCTAGGAGGTAGTCTAAAGCCAATCGGTTTTGGTAGACAGCTGTTAGAATTTTAGTGTTTTGCTTGGCTAAGATGTTGAGAGCCAAGGCAGAATCATTTGTCAGGAGTTCCAGTACTGCTTGGAGTCTTATAATTCGATTGAGCATATAGATAGGTGTTCTATATCCATAAGAACCATCCTCAGCCCAGGTGGCCGGACCATAGTATTGTACAATTCATTCAGGAGGCCACTCTTGATCTTTCCAATCTCCTATGGATACTTTAGGAGTGCTGCGACGTTTGTTGGGTCTCATGGGACTGTATACTGGAACTCCTAAGGTTTCTCCAGCAGTAATGGGAAGTAGGAAGAAACTTGGCCGAATTGTAGCCAAGAAGCAAGTTCCATACCAGTTTGTTGGTAACTGTTCATAAGCTCTTCGTCCACATACATAATAATAACCATCTGGAGCATTGAAAACGGTAGTAGCAACACCTGCAGCTGTCCATGTCTTGTTCAAAGTCGAGTCAGTCCAGATGGGAGTTGGCATGGTAGAATTTTCAGTCTGCCACCATGTCTGGGTGGTAAGGTTGGCAGTAAGAACTCCTGTGCATGGAGAATTTCCAACAGGCACGGTATAGATGCGTGAATGTTGTCGAGAGATACATAGTCTGCCAATAACATCAGTCTGTAGTGCCCACTCATATGGATGAGATTTACGGTTATAGGTTACAGTGGTATTCAAAGTGTTAAGATCGGATTGGAAGGTTTCCTTGGCTTCCCATGGCCATTGCTCTCCTGTATCTGTTCCTCCACATACAAAACAGTTCTTGACTTCGAGAGAGAGAGCTATGTTTTCCGCCAAATTGACAAACAGGTTTTTTACTTGTTGAGAAATTGTATGTTTCTTTAATCCCTCAGTGGCATGAGATATTTCATCGAAGAAGGATTGATAACCCACCACAGTAGTCTGGTGAATAATTGGACGAGGTTTGTCTTTTCGCTGAGTGATGGTAATGTAGGTCATGGGGTCTTTTCCAGTTCCGTCGATACCAAATCCCCAAGTATCTTGCCAAGGGATTCCTTCGCTTCTTAGAGGCCATTGTATCGATACTGTATTACCATTTACTGCAGTTAATCGTCCTATCCCGTGGCAGCCATGGTAACCTCCACCGGTGTAATCACAAACTAGAGCCCATCCTGACAATGTCAGGTCCCCTCCGCATGGCAGCCATCTGGATGGATTAGCTGCCCGGTTGTATGGGCAGAGGTATTTGTGATTGTAGACATAGGAATTTCTCCAGGCTTGAGACCCACAGTGAAGTGCATTTGGGTGTTTATCAATGGCTTCGCAGGCATCGAACGTTATTGTGACAATCGTTTCACTTCCCATAAGAACCTTAGTGGAGTTGATGTAGTACAAGATGCCTTTTCCTTCTGGGACAATACTTGATGTATAGCTCTTTGGTAGACCTACAGTGAGGGTGATGTTGTAGTACTTAGGAGTGGTTGGGGTATGACATATGACTTTGCCAGTTTCTAAACATCGATGGAAGGACTGATAGCCTTGAGTAGTATTCAGGGCGCAAGCAGGTAGTGTGGCACAGGAAGTTGGTGGTTGAGATTGGTGGATGATTGTTGAGACAACTTGAAATCCAGTTTGAGTGGTAGTACGAATTAGCTTGATACATTCAGTGCAATTCTTGCTCAAGGACAGGAAAACAGAGGTAGTCGGGTTACAGAAGAATAGTAAGTGAATGCAGAAGATGGATGCAACGTAGATCTTGGAAGTCGGAATCTGTGACATTGCTTTATGACGTAGATGGTTGCATTCATAAGTAATGGATTCTGAAAGGAAGGAAAGAAATGGACACATTAATATTCAGTTGTAGTTACTGATACTTTTTTACTCAGGACTAGCACTGGGCCTGCCTTGGGTGAATCTTAATTTGTGGTCTCCAATCCTGGAAACCTGCCAGTTGGCTGAAGCTGGTTTGAGACGTGTCCAATGAATCCATGAAGAACATCCAAAAACTTTGACAGCTGTTGGAGTAGTTAGCAATACAGTGTACGGCCCTTTCCATCGGGGCTGGAGGGAATCAGACTCATCCCAGTCTTTTATCCACACCGAATTTCCTATCTGGTATGGATGAATCGGGTTTAGCAGGACCAATGGTTCAGTGTCACATGTGTATTTTTGAATCGCAATAACTGTGTTATATAGTCCTTTGAGTTGGTTACTGAGAGACATTTCCCCTTGTATTTGCAGCGATTCAGGAAAAGATGGAAGAGGTGGAGGCCTTGCGTACATCATTTCATAAGGAGTTAACCCCGACTTCCGTGGGGTACATCGGACGTGTAGTAGAGCTAATGGCAGGATGTCTGGCCATTTAGTCTTTGTTTCCTGACACAATTTAGCGAGCTGATTTTTTAGTGTCCTGTTAGCTCGTTCAACTGCTCCACTACTTTGAGGTCTCCAGGCGCAGTGCAGGTGCCATTGGATGCCCAGAATTTGACTCAGACGTCGCGTGACTTCACTGGTGAAGGCTGGTCCATTATCTGAATTTATCTGCCGAGGTAATCCGTATCGTGGTAAAATTTTGTGGAGAAGCAATGTTACTACTTCCTTGGCAGTCTCAGTTCGAGTGGGTATGGCTTCGATCCATCCGGTATAAGTACAGACAGCTACCAGCATTGCTTTGTATCTTTTTGAAGCAGTCATGTGGGTGAAGTCGATTTGGCAAACTTGAAACGGAGTTGTTCCTCGCAATATATGTCCAGGGGCTGGACCAGGTCCATTTCTGGGATTGTTCCTTGCACAGGTAACACATTGATTAACAGCATATTTAGTTAGTTGAAAGAGTCTATTAATGTAGTAAGTTTTTGCCAACAGTGTTGCTAATGCATCTCGGCCGAGATGGGTTTTATTATGGGCTTCCCTGACAACAGTCCATGCCAGGGCGTCGGGTATCCATACCCTATCTTCTTGTACAATCCACCACCCATCCTGCTGATGAAATTGTTCGGTTTGTGCCCAATCATTTTCTTCCGCTGAATAAATGGGGGTTTCATTCGTGAACTGTAGAAGTGGGCAAGTGGGGGTTGATGTATGTGGTGATTGCACACGTGCTGCTTCTTTCGCAGTCTTATCTGCCCATTGGTTTCCTTTGGCGATGGGATCAGTTCTCCCTGTATGGGCTTTACAATGCATGACAGCTACCTTCTTTGGTGCCCATACAGAGTCTAGCAATTGATGTATCTCCGATGCATTAGCTATTTGTTTCCCTTCCGCAGTTAGGAATCCTCGTTCCTTGTATAAAGCTCCATGCACTTGGATTGTAAGGAAAGCTTATTTTGAATCAGTATAAATATTTACAGTTTTTCCTTCTGCCAACTGCAGAGCCCTTGTGAGCGCAATTAGTTCAGCTTTTTGCGCTGATGTCCCTGGGGGCAGGGGTTCAGCTTCAACAATGTCGTCTTCGGAGACTACAGCATACCCAGCGACCCTGACTCCATTTATAACCTGGCTGCTTCCATCAGTGAATAAAGTCCATGCTCCTTGCCAGGGTTGGTCGCGTAAGTCGGGTCGGCTGGAATGTACTGTTGCCATAATTTCCCCACATTCATGAGAAACTGGAGTGGGGGTTGGGAGTAGAGTTGCAGGATTCAAGTTTTTACTGTCCTGTATTTGAATCTCTGGAGTTTCACATAATAACGCTTGGTACTTTACAAGACGTGAATTTGTCATCCATTTTGGCCCATGGGTCTCTAGCAGTCCTTGGATAGTATGAGGAGTTGTTACTTGTAAAATCTGTCCAAATGTTAGCTTAACTGCTTCGGGTATCAGTAGACATGCAGCAGCAATGCTTCGGAGGCATCCCGGCTATCCTTTTGACACATTGTCCATTCCTTTTGACAGATATGCAACAGGTCGTTCCCATGAGCCTAAGGTTTGAGTCAATACCCCTATGGCCATGCCTTTTTTCTCGTCGACGAATAGATGGAATGGTTTCATCACATCTGGCAACCCCAAGGCAGGTGGTTCAATTAAGGCTTCTTTTAGTTGTCGTAAGCTTGCCAGTTCGTTTCCTTCCCATTGGAAGGGTTGAGATTCTGCCTCTTTACCCCGCAGCTTGTCGTACAGGGGTTGAGCAATAACTGCATAGTTAGCAATCCACAGCCTACAGTATCCTGCTGCTCCCAGGAACGCCCGGAGCTCTTTCTTACAAGTGGGTACAGGTTGATCTCTTATAGAACTGGTGCGAGAAATCCCCAGACATCGGGTTCCTCCACGTATTTGGAAGCCTAAATACTCTACTTCCAATTCACAGATTTGCGCTTTCTTTTTACTTGCACGATACCCTTTTGAGTACAACGTCTTTAGCAGCTGAAGAGTGGATACCGCACATTCGAGGTACGTCTCTCGAAACAACAGAAGGTCATCCACGTATTGTATGACTGGCCCATACTTTACTTGATACATCTTTAAATCGTTTGCCAGTTGCTCACCGAACAGCGTAGGTGAGTGCCTATACCCTTGAGGCAACCTAGTCCATGTGTACTGCTGCTTTACTCCAGTATCTGCATTTTCCCATGTGAAGGCAAAAATCTTTTGACATTCCTCCGCCACCGGGACGGAGAAGAAGGCATCTTTGAGATCAATGACACTGTACCACTTTGATGCAGGAGAGACTTGAGCCAGGATTGAGTACGGATTTGGGACGAGGGCTACTAGATCTGCTACTTGACTATTCACTTTTCTTAAGTCTTGTACTGGTCGATAGTCATTAGATCCAGGCTTCTTTACTGGCAACAAAGGGGTGTTCCAAGCAGATCGGATTCGCCGAAGAATGCCCAAATCATACAGTCTTTGCAGGTGTATCTGGATTCCTTGTCTGGCCATATATGGAATGGGGTATTGAGATTGATTTATCACCTGTGCATTCTGTTTCATCTCGATCCAAATAGGGGTAGCGTTGATGGCTATTCCTCCTGGATTTTGTTCAGCCCATACTTTAGGTATACTGTCCATTAGCTGTCTGCGCTTTTCGTTGAGGACGGTGTTTTCTCCATATTGGTGCGTAGTGGTATGTTTGACTATGGGGAGATGTAATCTCCATTCTTCTTGGAGTGGACAGATGAGAGAGACTGGGTTATCAGCGAAGGATGCTCTTATTTCTCCTGTCGATTCGAATTGTAAGTTGGCTCTTAACTTACAAAGAAGGTCTCTCCCTATGAGGGGAACTGGGCATCCCGGGACGTAGAGAAACTGATGAGATACTAATTGTCCTCCCACCCGGACTTGTCGTTTCTGAAGAAAGGGAGCGATAAGTGGCTTTCCAGAGGCCCCTACAATAGAAATGTTTTTCGAAGTGGGTGTGGTAATAGCGGTAGTCATGACTGATCTTTGTGCCCCGGTATCTAACAATCCCTTAAATGTCTCAGTTCCTACTTTAATTTCTACTAAGGGATCGAATGGAAGAATTCCCTTCTCTAGTCATGCTTCACTGCTGTCTTCGCTAGAGGTTTCTCCTACAGTCATCTGCCATTCAGCTTCCTTTGGTTTGGACGGAGTATATCCTTCCTGCTTCATTTGCAGGGACTCTGGGCATTCAGACTTCCAGTGTCCTTCTTGTCTACAGAATGCACATTGATTGGCTCCCAACGGCACCCTTCCCCCCCTAAACGATCCTCCTCTGCTAGCTCGTCCTCTGGGCGGTCCCCTCGAGGGTGACCTGCCCCTTCCTCTCGGCCCAGGATATCCCTGATAGTGCCTAGCCGAGTTTCCGAAATTCGTTTCTTCCAGCGCTGCAGCTAACAAACTAACACTTTCTCTTAACTTTCTACTTTCTTTCTTTTCTTTCTTGTCTCCGTCCGGCTCTCGGTTTACATAAACTCTGTCAGCCATGGCTTTTAAGTGGCTAATAGTCATTCCCTCAAATCCTTCTGATTTCTGTAGCTTCCGGCGGATATCGGGACAGGATTGTCCGACAAAGCTCATTACTATGACGGACTGACTTTTGGGGTCCTCTGGGTCGAACGGACTGTATTGCCGATATGCATCCATCAATCTCTCCAAAAAGATTCCAGGAGTTTCGTCTTTTCCTTGCACCACGTCGCGGATCTTTCCCATATTCATGACTTTCTGCTTTCCTTTCTTTAAAGCTCCGAGAAAGGCGACTTGGTATGCAGCAATGCTGGCTCGCCCTGCAGCCGTCTGGAAATCCCAGTTGGGATCGGCGACAGGGGCATGCTCTCTCACTACTTCATCTGGATTACCGTCTGACCCGGCTCCCAGCCGAGCTGCTTCTTCCATGTTTAATTGTATTTGTCGGCGTTCTTCGGTGGTAAAAAGGATGGAGGCGAGGTGCCGAATGTCAGCCCAGTTGGGGTTATGGGCTGCAAAAATTCCTCGTAAAAAATCTAGCATCTGATCTGGATTATCAGCGTAAGAGGGGCCGAGCTGTTTCCAGTTAAAAAGATCGCTGGAAGTGAAAGGTATGTAAGTAAACAACTTTATAGTTTGCGTAGTATTATACTCGTTTTCTTCAGTAGGGACCACGGGAACTACGGTGGTTGTTTCTCTAATTGGTAGTTGTAAACTTGCGGCTTGGGTTTTACTGCGAGTGCCGCCGGATACGGACGACTCGCCGCCGTCCTCAACTTTTGCCGCCGCCGCTTCCGCTTCAAGCCGTACTTCGGGAATCGGCATTATTTCATGATCAACTTGGGCAGCGGCGGGAGCTGGGGGATCTGGTGGCGCATTATACGATTGAGGGCAGCTAGGGGCATAGGGTGGCGGCAGAAGATCTTCTGCGTCAGGCAGTACTGCAGGCGGCAGGGGTTTAACTTTTTTTTCTTGAGTCCGTGTGTTCCCTTGCACTACAAACATGGCCGCCGCAGATGACGCATGGTCCTTTATTCCTAAGATGGCCGCCCTTCCCTTTCTTTTCCGGTTTGAGGACTTCCGGTCACCCATTTTGTTTACTTGCGCCACCATTACGAGGGCGGCTCCCTCCACTAACTTCTTTGCCCACTTCGGAGGATTCTCGATAACTGCAATCCAAGCAGTTATGTATGGCTTATCCTCAGGGCAACCCGGATTTTCTTCTTTCTCAACTATTTTCAAGACCCTTGTGGCCGTTTGGAAATTGAAAGTTCCTTCCGGAGGCCAATTTACACACAAACCGGGCCACCTATGGGTGCATCGCTGAACCATTCCGGGCTTAGTACATTTACGTTTATCGAACACTTCACTATAGTGTTCCGTCATAACTTTTAGTGGAGTTGAATAGCCCCCTCCCATTAGGATAGAATTCACAGACAAAGGAGGGAAGGGAAGACGGATAGGTAAGGGGTCCGTATCCGTCAGACACAAAAGGGTCACAATTGCCCCGACTAGAACGCGGTCGCCCGGTCTAGAACTGCGAGGCCATTCACTCTCTTTCACACAACAAGAAACCTATTCCCACTATCGTACGCGTTACTTCTTTTTCCTCTTTTTATGCGCGTGGTTTTCGGAATGCAATTCCTACCAAACCACCGCTTGGGGTGTGATCAAAGCCCCCTCGGTCCCCTCACGGATGGACCGGTTATTTGCTACTCTTTTAGCTATTCTTCTTTTTTTCCATCATTCCCATAATACTCGCCTGCAGGATTCTTCCGATCGTCACGAAAGCCTTCTTTCCAGATCACCAGCCCAGAGGTCTCAGAAGAATTTCTGTGGAACGGTCCCCTCAGAAACCCGATCGCTGAACTCAGCGGTGGCCACTCACCAGGTGCGTCTGGGGGATCGCTCCGCCACCAAACTACCGGACCAACTGGGGGGCTAAAATAGCGTCCCCGGTACCTCCTGGCTGAGGCTCGCCAAATGTAACCATCTCTTTTTAGTCAGTAAGGAGGTCCAGACAACTGATCCGTAAAGATAGACTTTTATTGCCAGCAAGATGCAGCTAAGACAAAGGCTCAGTACAACTGCATGCCACGCCCCCTCCGGAGCAAACTTTTATGCACTTTACAACTCTTATCTTTCACACATGCGTTCTGGTTTTTGCTGAACAAACATTTCACAAATTGCTGAACAAGCATTAGCTAGCGTGGTCCTCTAGTAGGTGTAGCTTAAGATCAGACTATTGTTTCGTCATTTAATTGACGTGTTAGACATTTTACATTGTCATTCGTATTAATACAATACAAAGTATTATTCCAAAATGGAGTTACGTTATGTTACGCTAAAAATTAGTACGTCACTGCGTCACTACGCATTACGTATCATTTGCGTTGCAAATATTAGTATGTTCAAGATGGCTGTGCGTTTCACTGCTGGCATGATTAGTCGGAAGATGTTCAGTTGCTCTTTCGTACTTCAGGGGGGGTCCCGAAATTGAACCTCTTCAGATCTGCCCTGCAGAAATTTGTCAAAACCATTTTTTATGTAAATAGTGATTAAACAACAAAGGCGCAATATTTAAAACTGCCCACATTGATGTAAAGTCTGTGACTAGTTTTACCTTTGGGCTTTGTACCAGTTTTCAAAGGGAAAAGAATGAACCGACTTTACCTTTGAAAACCATGCCAATAAAATGTACATGCAGAGATTTGCACTTATTGTTTCTGTGGGTATTTTTCCCCCTTCAAAACTAAATGCATCGTTTGCTCCTCCATCCTAACTCTGCCCCCAGGAATGCCTCCACATAGTATGGGGAAATGTGGCTCAATGTACATATTTTTACCAGTTTGGAAGGTGGGTAATTTTCAAAAAACGCTTTACCTGAGTAAATGCCTTTTGAAATTTGTCCTGCCCAAGCATTAGGGGCTAACTTACCAAGTCATTTTTCCCATTCTGTGTTTGTAGGAAAATACTTTAATTAAATAGGCCCTTAGCCACAAATTTATTTTCTGAAACTAACAAAAATTACATATACAGGAATATATGACAACTTCTTTCCACAAAAGTTTAATTACGCATAATCCCCATGAACTGGAATCTTATTATATACTATAGCAAAATACACATACATTTCCTCCACTTCAGGGGGTAACCTTTTATTGATTTATTAGATTCACTCAAGGTGATGTACTGCATGATTTAACTGACCTTATGGTCTCACAATTAGGAAAGAGGTATAAGCAAGACAGATTATGTCATACACATATAAAGACATATAGAGAACCTTACACATAGCAAATCACGACAAAGCAATAACAAATGATGAATTGGCAGCATATATCAGGGTGATGCAATAGCAAAGAGTAGCATGTGACAGACAATAGATACAGTAACATAACAATGATGGAATATTATATATATACCTATAGAGAGACAGATAGACAGATAGTGATACTTCTACAAGTAAAGTAAACAAATTCAAATATAATGCAGCAAACATGGTCAGGCATATTAAATCCCACACAAAATAGATAAAAACACTATATAGAAACATTTTTGTCCTAGCACACATAGTTTGTCATTTGAGGCTAGATGTGTATATGGGGGGAGAGTATATTGAATAGGTTCATCTCTGGAATTCGGTCAGAATGGTACAGAAACCTTTGCTTGTCAGTCATGTCAGCCTGGTGAAAAATCCAAGCTTTCACCTGCTTTATGAATTTGGCATAATTCTTCTAGAAGGGAGCTCCATAGGTATAAGAAAGTTTAGGGGTGACTGTCAGATGCCCTCCCACATTACTTGCAACCCTACGTCAGGGAAAAGACAATGTGTCTTCTCCTCAGAATTAGACTCTTACTTATCAGATTTGGCAGGACATAGCATTTAGAAAATAACAACAATTCCTATCTCTGACATCCTGGCCACTAAGCACCAGTTTCCCTAAAGAAAGTTCTGTATTATGGGTGGTAACAAAACATGCCATAAACCTTAGCCTGCTTAATATGTTAATACTTAGAGCTAACTTACTCACCCTGGGTCCAGACTTCAGGCGATATCTCTGTTCACCTCTGAAGCAGGCTCCATCTGGAGAGCTGGAGAATGTGGGCAGGGGAGAGGTTTGCTTCTTGGGCTTGGTACTGGCAGAGCGGACAGGCTGTCCAGGATAGAGACTAGCTTTTGGCTCTGGTGCTTGCCGGCTATCTGGACTTGTCTCACCCTTCACTATCTATGACACCATCACTCTCCGCACCTGAGCCAGGATCTCCTCTCTCCGATTACCTGGCCATACCTAGTCTTCTCCCTTCTCGATAGCAGGGAGGGATGGTCTGCTTTTGGCACCCTTTCACTTTCAAGGACACTTTGGCACAGGTTTCAGGGTCGCTCTCAGGATCCGATCTCTGGGTTGTCTCCCAGGGTTTGTGTTCAGGGTTTGTACCTCCCTTTTCTCTTCCTTGCCCCCCCCCCCCTGTTTTATACTTTCCAGCTGATAAATATGCATAAGCTCATGCATAGCCACGTGATGGGTGGAGGGTCTTTTGCCACATTGCAGGTCTTTTTCCCCGCTCCCCATTATTTCGGGAGGGGTCCTGCCATGTTGCAGGTCCTTTTCCTCCCCTCCCATTCCTTCAGGGGAAAACTGCCACGTCTGCATGCCAAGCTAAGTGTCAGAGTGGTTTTCTCCATCTCAGGCTTCCCCCTTCCTTCCAAGGGTGGGGGTCTTTATGACCTCTGCACTCTGCTTTGGTTGAGCCATGACTCCTGTTTAGGAGCTTAAGTCATACTGTCCTTCTGTCTGGTTTCATTATTTGAAGAGGCCCCTACAAGCAGGCACATCTGATAAGGTATTCTTCAGTGTATCAGGACAAGGCCTCTTCATTTCCCACAGAGACAAGGTTTTAAAGTTCACCTGGGCAAAGGTCCTTCTTCTTTCCTGCTGTGACAGTGCCTTTTGGGGCTTGGCCTGTACATAGCTATTATAATTGATATTTGTAAAACATGACATATCTCCCTACAGAGGGAAGGGGGTGCTGCCTTGAAGGTTCACTGGTGGCTATCAGATTGCTTAATTTCTTTGACTGTTGGAGTGATTAAGGAGATTTCTTGGGAGGATCTTAGAGTTCTTGAAGGTGCATAGAGGGTTAGACTATTTTTCAGATAGCCAGTACCTTTGAGGGCCTTGTAAATCAGTGTTAGGGTTTTAAATTTGGATAAATACATAGAAACATTCTTGTCCCAACATGCATAATTTGTCATTTGAGAGTATATGTATATATATGAGGGAACAGTATATTGAAGAAAACAGTAGGTTATCCTAAATTAAAAAAACCTTCCTTGGATTTACAACTGACTTTTTTTTTTTTTTTAATTATTGGAAAAAGTAGTACTAAAGCCCCAAAGGACTTCAAACAGACCATAATAACTTGTATTCTTCACAATATGGTTTCCAAAAATCTCATAGTACTGAAACATTACTCTTATCAACTATAGATGTTCTATGATAACAGCTCAGAAAAGAATAAAGTTTTTAATGAGGTTGTTGGATGTTACTGCTGCCTTTGGCAAAGTTGATTATATTTTACTGCTATTGGCCACCCAATTTTGGATTGGTTTGCTTCTTTCTTACCAGATCGATTGTAGCAGACTAGAATAGGAAATTTGATCTCTAACCGGGTTTCCTGATCCTCAGATGTATATCATGGATCCTCTCTATCTATTAGCATTTTTAACATTTGCATACTTCCTCTGATTGAGCTACTTGCTTCCTTTGGATTTGCTATTTATGCCAAGGCCATTCAGTTATTTTTTTTCTCTTGCTGCTGGATATTTATCCTCTTATTCTGCCATCCTAACGTGCTTGAATGCTGTACAAAAGTGGGTGTTTCACAACAGACTTGTGTTGAACATGGCAAAGACTAAAGTTGTCTCAGTCATTCTTTGGTGTCCAATTCGTTACCCCCACATAAGACAGGTGGGTATGCACTATTATTTTACTAAAGACTCAATTAAAACCAACTACTAGAGTTGCCTTCTGTAAACTCAAAATCTTAAAAGGTTTAAAACTACTATTAATCCCAACTTTCAGAATGTCATTAGGGCATGCATACTACCTCACCTTGACTATTGTAACTCTCTTTATCTAGAGCTTCCAAAATCACTACAAAATATGTTACAAGTAATTCAAAATGCAGCCACATGAGTATTTACTGGAGCATCATATTATCAGCACATTATTCCTAAGATAATTAATCTCCATTGGGTCCCAATTAGCTGGCATGTTCAATTTAAGATTTGTGTTACACTTCATAAAGCTCCTTACCAGACTATTCTTGAAAGCATCAGTACTTCCCTGTCCTTACATACTCCTGGCTGAAATCTCATGGGGGACAATGCTACTGAAGATTCCTACAAATAAAGACGTCTGTCTGATGGAAACACATATACAGTACCCCTAGGTTATGGAATCAATTTCCCCCTGAGTTACAGTTATTGCAATGCTACTTGAACTTCTATAAGAAAATTAAAGCTTTCTTATTCACGTAGGCCTTTTCTGCTATTATTAATTGAATATGCACTATAGTTTTTATTTTATTTTTTTATTTTTGCTTACTGGTTATTTGAATATGCAGAATTTAGTTTTTTTTATATGTAGATGTATTTGTATATCTGTTGTACTCTGCTGAGAATAAGCTATTTAGATCAGCAGACTATAAATGTTTTTAAATAAATTAATCTAGAAAAAGGAAAAATGAGCAAGGTAATCAAATTTGCAGATGACACAAAATTATTCAAAGGAGTTAAAACATGAACAGATTGAGTGGAATTGCAGGAAGATACTGACAAACTGGGGAACTGGGCATCTAAATGTAAGATGAAATTTAATGTTGACAAGTGCAAAGTGATGCACATAGGGAAAAATAATCCTATGCATATACAATACTGAATAAGGAGACTACCAGAAAAAGCTCTTGGGGATTATTGTGGGTAATACATTGAAATCTGCTGTTTAGTGTATGTGACAGCACAAAAATTATATAGAATGTTAGGAATTATTCAGAAAGGAATAGAAAACAAAATTGGGAATATAATAATGCCTCTGTATCAATCCTTGGTGCAGTCATGCCTTGAGTACTGTGTACAATTCCGGTTGACACACCACAAAAAAAGATATATTTCCTAGGGATGTGAATCGTTTTTTGACAATTTAAAAAAATCGTCGATATTTTTTAAATCGTCAAAAATCATTAGAGTGCACGATACAATACAAATTCCCCCGATTTACGTCAAAAATCGTTAAATCGGGCACGGGAATTATTTGGGGGGAGGGCGGGAAAACCGGCACACCAAAACAACCCCAAAACCCATCCCGACCCTTTAAAACCAATCCCTTACCCTCTCCCACCCTCCCGAACCCCCCCAAAATGTTAAATTACCTGGTGGTCAAGTGGGGGGGGGGGGGGTGTCCCGGCGTGATCTCCCACTCTTGGGCCATCGGCGCCATTTTGGCTGCCACTAATATAAATGGCGCCGATGGCCCGATAAAAAAAAAACCCACCCGACCCTTTAAACCGACCCCCTTAGCCTCCCCCACCCTCCCGACCCCCCCCCCAAAAACCTTTTAAAATTACCTGGTGGTCCGGGGGGGCACGGGGAGCGATCTCCTGCTCTCGGGCCATCGGCTGCCACTCATAAAGATGGCGCCGATGACCCTTTGCCCTTACCATGTGACAGGAGCCGGCCAATGGCACGGATACCCTGTCACATGGTAAGGGCAAAGGGCCATTGGCGCCATTTTTTTTAGCGCAGCTGATGGCCTGGGAATGGGAGATCGCTCCCCGCGGCCCCCCTGGACCAACAGGTAGGTGTAAAATGTTTTGGGGGTTTCGGGAGAGTGGGGGAGACTAAGGGGGTAATTTTAAAGGATCGGGGTGGGGTTTTTTTTATCGGCGCGGGCCTCACTAAAAAAAATTAGTGATGTGAATTGGAACCGATCCCAATTCACATCTCTAACAATCAGATTTCCCCGCCGCCCCCCCCCCCCCCAGCCGAACCCGATTGTTAAAACGATCGGGCACACGATTCACATCCCTAATATTTCCTAGTATGTAGAAAGATGGACTCAGAACCAGTGGGTTTATGCTCCCCTGCCAGCAAATGGAGACAGAGCAAACTGACATCACAGTATATATAGTTCTGCAATGACCCCAGCCTGCCAGTATTCTCCGTCTCCAGCAGATGGTGGATGTGCATCTCCCTATGGGGATTGCTGCAAGCATTTTGGAAGGAGAAATTTGAAATTCTAAATTCAGAAAAGAAAGTCCCACTCTCCTGCAGTGATACCTAATGGTCACTTCCCCAGTTGAGAATTCCTGAGATGATTTCCATGGTCCCTCAGAGGTGTGTCTTGGTCCGGTAGCCGGTTCCTGTTGTGGACTTAGCTGCTTGTACAGCTGAAAGGCAGTGGGTGCAGAAGGCTGAGTGCAGCGGTGATGGCAGATAACCTCTCCCTCCACAGCTGGAGACCATCTCTGCTCTCAATCAGTAATCGCTGAGCTCTGGTAAAAAAAAAAATAATAAAAAAAGGAAGTTAAAGAACGTTACCTACAGAGACAGGTGGTTTTTAGGCCTTCCTTCAGTCTCCATGTTCGGCGCACCATCCCGGCATCATTTCCGCTTCCGTTGGAGGTTAGGGGAACTGGGCAGCCTGGCAGGTTGAGCAGCCCAGATGGCCTAGGCCCCGTGGTAGGCTTATGCTGCGTGGTATGTTTTTGCTCGCTTGTGCATGCTTTCTGCCCTCTACAGGATGTCAGTGTGCGCAGTGCGTCAGCTCTGCGCATGTGTTGTGCACGCCACGCTAGGTGCGACCTTTGTACTCATATCTTTTTGAGCATGGTGATACGCTCCAGCAGGGCGAAGTAGTGGTGCATGTGCCTTGCCACACTAATTGCTGGGACGCCTATAGTTTGTGTATACAAATTCTTTTAGTGCAAGCCGTTTGAACGCACAGTTACCACCACTCATGGCACTTTTCTCTTTGTGTTGCCTGTGATATTAGGGCTTCTCAGCTTGACCTGGTTTCTAACCTGTGTCAGTGATGTTCAGATACTCAGGGAGAGTTGTCTTCCTTGGATTTTGCTAAACCTGGATCCTCTCATTCTGATGATGGTCTGGTTAGGATTTTGGCTGGAAGTGCACCATATCTTTGTTCTCGCTTGACTGGCTCCTTCTCTGTGGGACCAGTTCCAGTTCCTTCTGGGCTTGGTCTGGACCAAGCTGCTTTTTCTTGGGTGGAATTTTTTCAAGGCTTACAAGCCTTTCTTCAGGTGCAGTCCTCTGTTTCCCCCACTTCTGTCTAGTCGGACCCTCAACCGGTGGCTCCTCCCTCTTCCAGTCCTATGCTTAAGTGCCAGAGCTCGCCTTGGCTCCCTGCGGGTATTCCTGACAGGAATCGGGATGGCACTGATGATGAGTTTGATCCTGATTCCCTGGGAAATTCTTCCAGGGCTGGAATTGTATTGAACCATGTTGCTGTTCTTTCATAGAGATGAACTACTGGCCCTGATTTCCTAGACCTTGAAAGGGCTGGGTGTCCCTGGTTCAGATGCTTTGTCAGAGCTGAGAAAGAAGCCCATTTTGGTTTCCTTATTTATTTATTTATTTATTTATTTTTAATTTTTATATACCGACCTTCTTGCATAAAATGCAAATCAGGCCGGTTTACACTGAAAACTGAACAAGCAGGAAATATAATTCCTTAGTCGAATACATAGAACATCTAGAATTACGAATGTAAAGGCAAAATTATTAAACAGCTTATTAGAGGTTATTTAAATAACAAACATAACTAAACTTATTTTACACACAGCACGAAAGTTAGCTTTGAACTGTGGACTCCATCCACTCGGGGTAGCGGACCGCTTACCCCCCGTTCCCACACAGGAAAAATGTAAAGCCTCTTGGTTTTTCCTTGTGATGGATGCCATTCAGGAACTGATTGACCTGGAATGGGATACCACAGAGGTAAATTTTAAAGGGGGTCGGACATTGGAAAGCCTGTATCCCCTTGATCCAGCTGTGAGAGAGCATTTGCATTTTCCCAAAGTGAATGCTCTGGTATGTGCTGTTTCTAAGCGGATGACTATCCCTGAAGAGGGAGGAGTGGCCTTGAAGGATGTGCATGATAGAAGGATTGAGGCTATTCTTAAGCAAGCCTTTGAGGCAATGGCGATGAATTTACAGATTGCCTCCTGTTCCGCCCGAGTGGCGAGATCTTGTCTGCTTCTCTCTTCTGCGGTTGATGAGTCTGGGGGGAATTCTAGAGCAGTTATGGATCCTGCTACTCAGGCTGTGATTTCATCCCGACCCGAGCCAGAAGAGTGGCTTCGGAGATAGCGACCAGGCATCAACACTGGTTGTGAAATTGGTCAGCTGACACAGCTTCCAAAGCCAATCTTACCAAGATGTCCTTTAAAGGCTCGTTCTTGTTTGGGAGTGAGTTGGAGAAACTGGCCAGTAAATGGGTTGAGTCTCTTACCTTGGTGACCAAAGGATAAGAAGCAGCTACAGTGCCCCTTTGGTATGAGGGGTCGTTTCCGGGGTTCCAGGCATTTTCATCCCTGCAGAGGGGCGACCTTTCATCAGACTCGGCCTTTCGGTAGGCCTCAGGCCTTCGTCCCCAACAGCCCAAGAGAGGAGCAGGCTCAGGGGGTGGACCTTCCCAAGCTTCCCAATGAAGGTTTGCCGATCCACCTTCCAGAATAGGAAATTAGGGGGATGTCTTTCTCTCTCTTTGATCAGAGGTGGGTCGAGATCACATTGGACTAGTGCATCCTAGAGGTGATACGCGAAGCGTATGCATTGGAATTTTGCAGTATTCCTCGGGAAGTGTTCATGATGTTCTCTTGCCACTCCCCACCGAAGAGCAGGCAGTGGAGTTCACAATTCAAAGGCTTCACAGTCTGAGGGCTGTATTTCCAGTGCCCACATCTCAAGAAAGTGTAGGGTGATATTCCATTTATTTTGTTGTGCTCAAGAAGGAGGGCTCCTTTTGTCCCATCCTGGATCTCAAGAGGGTCAACCGTCACTTGAAGGTGACTCATTTTCAAATAGAAACGTTATGCTCTGTGATAATGGCGGTACACTTGGGGAATTTCTGACCTCCTTGGATCTGTCAGAGGCTTACCATCATATTCCCATCTGATTGGAACACCAACACTTTCTATGCTTTGCGGTGTTGGGGCGCCATTATCAGTTTTGGGTGCTGCCTTTTTGGTCTAGCCACCGCTCCCGGAACATTTTCCAAGATTATGGTGGTAGTAGCGGTGGCCTTGCGAAAATAAGGAATCCTGGTGCAACCATATTTGGATGACCGGCTGATTCGAGCCATCTCAGGAGGAGAACCACCTGGTGACACGCAGGGTGATCTCCTTATTGCAGGAGCTCGGTTGGGTGGTAAACCAAGAGCAATCTTCAACCAGCCAAGTCATTGGAATATCTGGGGGTCCCGTTTGAAATGGGACAGGATAGAGTTTTCCTACTGGAAGTTCGGATCCAAAGATTGATGTCTTAAGTGCGTCAGTTGATGAACACCATATGCCCAACTGTATGGTCCTACCTAAAAGTGCTCGGCTTGATGGTGACTACCCTGGAAGTGGTGCCATGGGCAAGGGTGCATATGTGTCCTCTTAAGTTCTCTTCTATCTCGTTGGAACCCACAGTCTCAAGATTATGTGGCTCGGATCCACATGCTGATGGAAATCTGCTTCCGCCTCCAGTGGTGGTTGTAGGAGGATCATCTGAGAAAGGGAGTTCCCTCGTCCTCTCTGGCCTGGTTGGTACTCAGAACAGATGAGATAAGGCTAAGGAAGTTAGGGCTGTTCAGTTTGGAGAAGAGACAACTGAGGGGGGATATGATAGCGGTCTACAAAATCATGAAAGGACTTGATTAAATTAATGTAGATAGGTTATTTAGTCTCTCAGATAATAGAAGGACTAGGGGGCACTTCATGAAGTTAGCAAGTAGCTCATTTAAAACAAATCAAAGAAAATTCTTTTTCATTCAGCGCATAGTTAAGCTCTGGAATTCATTGCCAGAGGATGTGGTTACAGCAGTTAATGTAGCTGGGTTAAAAAAGGTTTGGATAAGTTCCTAGAGGAAAAATCCATAAACTGCTATTAAGATGTTTGGGTATTTGCCAGGTACTTGTGACTTGGATTGGCCACTGCTGGAAACAGGATACTGGGCTTGCTGGACCCTTGGTCTAACCCAGTATGGAAGTTCTTATGTTCATATGTTCCTTATGAGTTAACGGCCCAGGGGTTCGGAAATGCCAAAGAGTCCCACTGGAACATCAATCGCCTGGAGGCCCAGGTGGTATGGCTGGCATGCTTGAAGTTCAGCCACAGGTTGCGGAATCAAGCAGTTCGCATGAATTCGGACAATGCGACAACAGTGATCTATATCAATTGCCAGTGAGGAACCAAGAACCAGCAAGTGTCGCATGAAACAGACCAGCTTATGGAATGGGCAGAAGGTCATCTGCAGATGATCTCAGCCTCTCACATTGCAGGAAAAGACAACGTAAGAGTGTACTTTCTTAGCAGGGAGAGTCTGGACCCAGGAGAGTGGGAATTGTCAGCCGAGGCATTTCAGCTGATTGTGGATTGCTGGGGCCTTCCATTCCTAGACCTGCTGGTGACTTCATGAAATGCGAAGGTTCCTCGATTCTACAGCCTGCAGGAGAGATCCATGGTCCCTGGGAATACACGCTTTTGTACAGGTTTGGCTGGAAGACAGATTGCCTTATGCCTTTCCTCCATGGCCCTTGCTGGGCAGGATAATTCACAAAACCAAAGGACATAGGGGGCTAGTACTCCTGGTGGTTCCATATTGGCCCAGGCATCTGTGGTATGTGGATTTACAACAACTCCTGGCGGAAGCCCCCCTTTGTTTTCAGCTGCACCTGGATCTGCTACAGCAGGGACTGGTTCTTCACAAGGATCTTATTCAATTCTGTCTTATGGTTTGGCCCTTGAGAGGGCTTGCCTCTTAAAGCGTGGTTATTCCTCTGCAGTATTTGCCACTTTACTCCGTGCTCGCAAGCTCTCCACTTCCTTGGCTTATGTGCGGGTTTGGAGAGTTTTAGAGGCCTGGTGTGAGATGTGGGGTGTCCTTCCTTGTTCAGTTAACATTCCTCTCATTCTGGATTTTTTGCAGGATGGATTGAATAAAGGCTTGGCCCTTAATTCCTTGAAGGTGGCAGTTGCAGCTTTTGCCTGTTTCAGAGGCCTGGTAAATAGTGTTTCTTTGTTGTCTCATCCTGATGTGGCCCACTTTTTGAAGGGAGTGAAACATCTTAGACCTCCCTTGAGGTTACCGGTTGTCACTGTGGAGTCTTAATTTGGTGGTGGACTTTGTGGCGGGCCCTATGTTCCCACCACTGTGTAGCCTTTCCTTACAGTTGTTGATCTTAAAGACTGTGTTCCTGGTGGCTATATGTTCTGTGCGTCAGATTTCTGACCTGCAGGCCTTCTCTTGCCAGGAATCGTTCTTTTGGGTGACTCCGGGGGCATTACAACTATGTACTGTTCCATATTTCTTGGCCAATGTAGTCTCAGACTTTCATTTGAATCAGACCATCTCCTTGCCATCCCTGGATAAGGTCAGGGATGTGGAGGAGTTTTGCCTTTTGTGCTGCTTGGATGTTAAGCATCTTGTGGTGAGATATCTGGAGGTCTCTGAGTCTTTTTGAAAGGTGGATCGACTGTTCTCCATGGCAGGAGTAAGAAGGGTGCTTCAGTTTCGCAGGCTACCATAGCTTGCTGGATTAAGGAGGTGGTCACGGCCGCATATGTGGATGCTGGAACTCCACTGCCTACTCAGGTAGGGCCCATTCCACTAGGGCTCAGGCAGTGTCATGGGCGGAGGTTGGTCTATTGTCTCTCGTCGATATTTGCCAAACTGCGACACACTTTTTCCAGGTTTCATCATCTGGATGTGCAGGCCCGGGAGGATGCAGCCTTTGCACATGCGGTGTTGACTGGACTATGGGCAGCCTCACACCCTGTTGGGGAGTAGCTTTGGAACATCCCACTGGTCCTGAGTCCATCTGTTTACACGCTAGGAAATGTAGAAATTACTTACGTGATAATTTCATTTTCCTTAGTGTAGACAGATGGACTCAGCTTCCCACCCTCGGCTGCTGCTTGAGTGTGTCAATAGTCCTTCTGTGAGGCTCTGGGTTCCAAGGGATTACTGGTAAGTGTTCATCCAGTCCCTAGCTTGGAGTATCTAGAATCTTACGTGAGTTCAGTGTTTATGGTTGGTTGAGTACAGTTCTGATTACCTGTTCTTCATCATGTTTTTTAATCAAGTTTTTTGCTAGTCTGTCCACAGTTGCTTTTGAAGAGAATACTGGCAGGCTGGGGTCACTGCAGGGTTATATATACTATGATGTCAGCTTGCTCCATCTCCAGCTGCTGGCAGAGGAGCATAAACCCACTGGTCCTGAGTCCATCTGTCTACACTAAGGAAAATGAAATTATCAGGTAATTTCTCCAGTGGAACTAGAAAAAATACAGAGAAGAGCAACAAAAATTATTACGGGAATGCATCAGCTGCCTTAGGATGAAAAGCTAAACAGCATAGGGCTCTTTAGCTTGAAGAATAAATGACAAAGAGGGGAGATGATAGAGGTTTATTAAATGATGTGTGGTATGGAACAGGTTATTAGGGAATAATTATTTACACTATCAAATAGTACTAGGATTAGGAGGCTTTCCCTGAAACTAACAGGTAGCCACTTCAGTAAAGCCTCTCTATCTAAGGGTGGGTGCTGAGTTAGCAATATTGAGGCTGTGGGTTCAAAACCTACCAAGTCAGTAATGGTTGAATCCAGCTCAGCTAACAGTGGGTGTTACTTCTCCGAGTCAAAAGGGGAAGCTAATTTTAGGAAAAGTCTGGGATCCTACCAAATACGTATGACCTGGACTAGCCACTGCTGGAAACAGGCTACTAGGCTTGATGGACCCTTGGTCTGACCAAGTATGGTGGTTCTTATTTAAATCATATTTCAGGAAATATTTTGTCAGTGCATAATTTAAGTTATAGAGCTTGTTGACAGAAAATATGGTTAAAACCGTAGTATGACTGAGTTTAAAAAAAAGGTTTTGGATATATTTTGTAGAACGTCATAAATATAATCCCAAATTCTCAAAAAGGCAGAATGCCTGCAAAAAGGCTGCAAGTAGGTCCCTGGTCTGAGTCCAGTTAGAAACTTGGTTTGGCTCAAATAAATCACACTATAAAATCTGACAATAAATCATAACTTCCTCTTTTCAATGACTTTATTAAAGCAAAAATAGCTCAAGTGGCAAGAAAACAAAATAAAGTTGCTCTGTTCATAAGCCAATATATATTTTTTCTTATCATTAAACACATACATAATCAATTAATACATTGTTCCTTGATGATCCATTTCCCATCTTCACACCCTTCTGACATCGTCATACCATGGATCCAATCATGGATGAGAATTATGCCTCCATCCAGAGATATACTAATTAGTAATTTTATGACATAAGATAAAATACACCCCTCTTCTTCCATTTTATGCCTTACCCACCATTCTAGATTCAAGGACATTCTGTCCTTTGAGCCTCCATTTTAGGTAAAACTTCATGTGGTGTTTTTCAGTCTGGTAGCTTAAAAACAGGATTATCTCCTAGAAAAGGGGGAATTTTTACAGTTTCACTATGATTAGAGGCTCCAGGTGCCACCTCAAGATAATTTATGATTTAAGACAGTTATTTCTTAAAAAAAAAAAAGAGAAAAATCGCTAAGAAACAAAGCAGATTGAGAGAGCTCAGGGAGAATGGGATCCGCCCCCTATGACATCACCACGTTCAGCGTGAGAGCCGGTAACCGACGCCGGTCCACCAGGCAATGAAGTTGAGGGGCAGCCCACCAGCATCGGGCACCTTAAAGAACAATCCCTGACTGAAAAAACACAAAAAAGAGAAAAATCGCTAAGAAACAAAGCAGATTGAGAGAGCTCAGGGAGAATGGGATCCGCCCCTATGACATCACCACGTTCAGCGTGAGAGCCGGTAAATGACGCCGGTCCACCAGGCGTCGCGCGCCGAAGGGGCGCAACAAAGGGGCTTTCCCCTTTGAGCTCCCCTTCGTGCTAACCTTTGTGATTCCTGTAAAATAATTTTATTTATGTTTTCTTTGTTAATTAACCTTTATTAATGTTGTTTAGCTTTTTCCTTTGTTAACAATTGTTTTTTCGTTATAGATGTTCAATGTATTAGACTAAGGAATCATATTTCCTGCTTATTCTGTTTCATTGTAAACCGGTTTGATTTGCATTTTATGCAAGAAATTCGGTATATAAAAATAAAAAATAAAAAATAAATAAATATGCAGTAAAGATCAAAATTCTTAGCTCTGCTATTTGTTCCACTAGGTCACTCTACTGAGCTGACCTAAAAATGGAGGGATCCAAGATACCCAAAACAGAGGATGCCTCTAGCTTCAAATTCTACAGTTTCTGGATAACAGCTCCACATATAATTATTACCCAGATGGAATTTGGTTTCTCTACCTCTAAATTCTTGCAGACAGCAACATGAAACAGACTTTGATATCGGTATTTGCCAAGAACTCCCAGGAGACCCAAACTGGCCACTTTTGGAGATAAAATGCCAGGTTCAATGGATCATTGGTCTAACCCAGCATGGCATTTCTTACGTTCTCAAGTTCTTATGTGCAGGGTCCCATTTGGATCTGTACTAAAGTGTGGACTTGTAAAACTGCTCTGCTCTGCACATAAGAGAAGGAGAGAGGAATATATCATCTATGCCATTGCACACCCATGTGAGGCTACTGCAAGGCTTGTTTCCTATGTCTATATAGAAGAGAGACCCTACAAGAGTTGTAGATTTTTGACTTGAAAGTTTGAGGAGGAAGAGTGCTTTTTCAGCTCCCTTTTTCCTAGAGAAATCCTACCCCCCACTTCAGCGGGGCATGGATTTGTGGAGATTTAAGAAACTTTCTGACTGATTTTACCTTCTGAAATTAGAGAACATTCTTTATTTTTGGATCTTCAGTTGAAAGGATGTTTTTCCACTCTTCCTTTTATCTTTTTCTTTGGGAACTTTTTCATTTCCAATCTGATTCACTCAGTTCAAGAGAGTCAGTGACCGCATGGCAAAAGGCTTGGAGAAGGTGAGGATACTCATCCAGTATCCAGAGGAAGCTTACAGAAAATACCCATCTGGTATACACTAGAGCATCAAGGAAGTACATAACCAGTACAAAAGAGAAACAGAGGAATAGAAGTACAGAAAAGGATCCAGCAGAACCTCAGCATTAATAAGTGCCATTTACAGGGAACTCTAAATTGGAGGGAATATCTGCTACACAGAGTCCTGATACTGCCTATATTTATTTATTTATAAAATATATATACTGCATAATCAGTAAAAACATAAGAACACAAGAAGTTGCCATACTGGGTCAGACCTAGGGTCCATCAAGTCGAGCATCCTGTTTCCAACAGTGACCATTCCAGATTACAATAAGTACCTGACAAGTACCCAAACATTAAGTAGGTCCCATGCTACTAATGTCAATAATAGCAGTGGCTATTCCTTAAGTCATCTTGATTAATAGCAGTTAATGGACTTCTCCAGGAGCTTATCCAAAGATTTTTTAAACCCAGGTACACTAACTGCACTAACCACATCCTCTGGCAATAAATTCCAGAGCTTAATTGTGCACTGAGTGAAAAATATTTTTTTTCTGATTTAAAATGTGCTACTTCCTAACTTCATGGACAGCCCCCTAGTCCTTCTATTATCTGAAAGAGTAAATAACCGATTCACATTTATCCATTCTAGTCCTCTCATGATTTTATAGACATCTATCATATCTCCCCTCAACTGGCTCTTCTCCAAGCAAAACAACCCTAAACTCTTTAGCATTTCCTCATAGGGAAGCAGTTACTTCCCCTTTATCATTTTGGTCAACTTTCTCTGTACCTTCTCTAATTCAACTACATCTTTTTTGAGATGCGGTGACCAGAATTGCACACAATATGCAAGGTACGGTCTCACCATGGAGTGATAGAGGCATTATGACATTTTCTGTTATATTCACCATTCCCTACCCAATAATTCCTAACATTCTGTTTGCTTTTTTGACCACCTCAGCACACTGAGCCAAAGATTTCAATATATTATCCACTATGATGCCGAGATCTTTTTCCTGACTGGTAACCCCTAATATGGAACCTAACATTGTGTAATTACAGCATGGGTTATTTTTCCCTATATGCATCTCCTTGCACTTCTCCACATTCAATTTTATCTGCCATTTGGATACCCTATCTTCTAGTCTCCCAAGATCCTCCTGAAAATTATCACAATCCAGTTATGATTTAGCCACCCTAAATAGTGTTTGTCAGCTGCAAATTTGATTACCTCACTCTCATATCCCTTTCCAGATCATTTATAAATATATTGAAAAGCACTGGATCATATACATATCCCTGAGGCACTCCTGTTTACCTTTTTCCATTGAGAAAACTGACCTTTTAATCCTACTCTGTTTCCTGTCTTTTAACCAGTTTGCAATCCACGAATGGACATTGCCTCCTATCCCTTGACTTTTTAGTTTTCTTAGAAGCCTCTCATGAGGGCCTTTATCAAATGCCTTCTGAAAATCTAATACACTGCATCTGCAGATTCACCTTTATTCACAGTGGGGTAGATTTTAAAAGCAGCATGCGCAGCGTACATGTGCACACGCTACCCGGCGCGAGTACATGTACGCCCGATTTTATAACTTGTGCACACAGCCACGCGCAAGTTATAAAATCCAGGATAGGCGTACGCAAGGGGGTGCACAATTGTGCACCTTGCATGCGCCGAGCCACGCTGTCTTCACCTGTTCCCTCCGATTTTGGAGCAGCCTCGGAGGGAACTTCCCTACACCCCCCCACCACCCCACCTTCCCTTCCCTTCCCCTACCTCTCCCGCTCTTTTCCCCCTACCTTTATCATTTTCTTTTTTTTGTTTTAAAACTTATTTCAGCCCTGGGGCTGAAGTAAGTTGCGCGCACCGGCCAACTGCCAGTGCGCGATCCCCGGCCCAGCGGCCATGAGGAGGCCTCTGGCCCCATCTCCAGACCGCCCCTTTTGTAAAGCCTCAGGACTTACACTTGTCCCGGGGCTTTACACACGTTGCTGGGCCTTTTTAAAATAGGCCCGGCACGCATAACCTTTTGAAAATCCGGCCCATATTTATTAACACCTTCAAAAACATGTAGCAGATTTGTGAGCAAGACTTCCCTTGGGTAAATCCATGCTGGCTACATTCCATTAAACCATGTCTTTTTATATGTTCTATGATTTTGATCTTTAGAGTAGTTTCCACTATCTTTCCCAGTACTGAAGTCAGGCTCACTGATCTATAATTTCCTGGATCACCCATGAAGCCCTTTTTAAATATTGGGGTTTCATTGGCCACCTTCCAGTCTTCAAGTACAATGGATAAAGTTACAAATTTCTACTAATAGATCTGAAATTTAATTTTCTTGGTTTTTCAGATCTCTGGGGTGTATACCATCCAGTCCAGGTGATTTGTTACTCTTTAGTTTGTCAGTCTGGCCTACTACATCTTCCAGATTAATCATGATTTGGTTCAGTTCATCTGAATAATCACCCTCAAATCATCTCTTGAATCAATAATTCCCCAACATCCTCATTAATAAACACGGAAGCAAAGAATTCATTTAGTCTTTCTGCAATGGCCTTATCTTCCCTAAGAGCCCCTTTAACCCCCTCGATCATCTAATGATCAAACCGACTCCCTTATAGGTTTCAGATATATTTTTTAAAGTTTTATGAGTTTTTGCTTCTTCAGCCAACTTCATTTCAAATTTTCTCTTAGCCTGTCTTATCAATGTTTTATACTTAACTTGACATTGCTTATGCTTTTTCCTATTTTCTTCAAATGGATTATTTTTCCGATTTTTAAAGGACTTTTTTTTTGGCTAAAATAGCCTCTTTCACCTCACCTTTTAACCATGTCAGTAATGGTTTGGCCTTCTTTCCACCTTTCATAATGCGTGGAATTGTTATACTCAGGCTTGTGGACCCTTGGGCCGACGAGAGGATGGTATACCTTACGGAGGATCCGTAGGTTCTCTAGTCAGATGGCGAGGCAGAACAGAAGAGGAGAGCAGTTGACCCTCGGCACTGGAGACGGAGGAGACTGTAGGCAGATGAAGAGGCTAGAAGAGGAGCTGTGTCTTCACCCCTGGAAGTCTGTGATTACCCCAGGAGGAGTCCATAGGGACCCAGACCGCTGGGACTTAGGTGGACCCAGGGGAGTCGTGGTATCGCTGCAAGGGCTGACTGGAGCTTCACCCTAGAAGTCTGCGGTCCCCCCAGGAGGAGCCCGTAGGGACCCAGACCGCTGGGACTTAGGCGGACCCTTGAGACGGAGTCCAGGAGGGGTCCAAGATCAAGTGCCAGAGAGTCATCACTACCAGTCCGAGGACACACACCGAGGGATCACCACTTGCCAGTCCGAAGTCACACCAGAGAATCACCGCTTGCCAATCCGAGTCGCACACCAGAGAATCACCGTAAGCCAATCCGAAGTCAGGAACCGAGAAGACCAAGACGTAACAGGAACAAGGATCCGAAGTTCAAGGAACTCACCGAAGAAAGCAGACTAGACAGCGCTGGAGGACGTTGCCAAGTCAGGGAATGAGCAGAGGAAGCTTCCCTATATACTTCCCCTGCTCAGGCTGATCAAGGACAGGTGAGGCTTGTTAAAGGGATCAGGTCCCTTTAATTCTCTGAAGGGGGCTTGGCCTCGCGCCTAAGGATGGCGGCGGCCATCTTGAATTTCCTCCGCGGAGGAAAGGCTGCAGGAACGGCGCAGAGGCAGAGCAGGGATGGCTCTCCACCTGACGGTCAGGCCAGGGACCCGCACCGGGGCAACGAGCACCCGGTCAGGGGTTTCCCCCGAAGCTGCCACGGCGGGTCGCTGCCGCGGACGAGGTAGGGGACCGCGGTCGTGGCCTCCCATGGACGCGGGACACAACAGGAATACATTTGGGCCTCGCTTCTAAGATGGTATTTTTAAATGTACACTTTTAACCTTTGCAGCTGCACCTTTCAGCCTTTTTTCTATTTTCCTCATTTTATCAAAATGTAATGTTAGAGCTGTAGTAAAAACAATACAAGTAGTTTGCAATTTACAATAAAACAGTTATAACATTTCCAAGATAGCCACCAGATGGAATAGCTGGTGGAGGACCTAAAGTTCAGAAATGAAGAAGGCGAACCCCCGGTAATAGAGAGGAGGGGCCATTCAGTTGCTGATTCAAGTCTTTATTTCTGGATTGTGGAATTATGAAAGGAAAAGAGTTTATTGTTTTAGGTCTATTTTATTGCACCTGTGCTTCAGTAAATCTTTGTTGGAACACCATTCAAGCAGCCTCTGGTTTTTTAAATGCACTTGGGAATTGACACCTTGGGTCCTGGTGGATATCCTCCCTTCTCACGAAGAATCCACTGACTAGGGCTTGATGAAAGTGGATTGTGACTGTGTTATGTTACTTAAGCTCCAGTATCTTTTGTGACTGAACTTCTGAATCTTCAAGTATTCCCCGAGTTCTGGATTACATATGTACCGTGTCGAGCCTGTTCTTTTCAATGCATAGGTAAAGTTTCCATAATTGGTGCAGATAAAAGAAGCAACTTTTCACAGTTGCCTAGATTTGTGTTTGCATTCAGGCCAATTCAGCGCTCTCCCGGCGCGTGCTCCGGCCACTTGCCAGTGCGTGCGATACAGTATTCAAATGAGGTGGTGCGGTAGAATTGGGCAAAAGGAGGCGCTAGGGACACTAGCGCGTCCATAGCACCTCCTTTTAGCCCGGAGCAGCGGCTGTCAGTGGATTTGACAGCCAATGCTCAAGTTTGCTGGCATCGGTTCTCAAGCCTGCTGACAGCCACAGGCTCGGAAACCGGACGCCGGCAAAATTGAGCGTCCGGTTTTCGGCCCGACAGCCACGGGCCGAATTCAAACTTTTTTTTTTTAACTTTTTTTATTCTTCGGGACCACCGACTTAAAATCGCCATGATATTAAGTTGGAGGGTGCACACAAAAGCAGTTTTTACTGCTTTTCTGTGCACTTTCCTGGTGCCGGAAGAAAGTAGCACCTACCTTTGGGTCGGCGCTAATTTCTGAAAGTAAAATGTGCGGCTTAGCTGCACATTTTACTTTCTGTATCCCGCGCGCATACCTAATAGGGCCATTAGGCGCTATTAGGTGCCGCGGGTGGGCCGCGTGTTTTCCTCCCCTTACTGAATAAGGGGTAAGGGAAAACGCACGTCCAAGAGCAGGCTAACAGTGCGCTCCGTCGGTTGTGAAATAAGCAAGTAGCTTTCTCATAGCAGAAGGAAGGTTGGTTTCTATGGGCAGGTTAAGCTGAACAACATCTGCAGAGATGGAGTATTTTAAGTTCATCGGATCAACTGAGCTGGAAGCTTGAGGTAAATATTGAATAGAACTGCTGACAGTTCCAATCTCCGTGGTATCCCACAGGTCAAGGTCCAAGGTACACATGAGATACCAGTGAAATGTACAGATTGTAGCCTGTCTGATAAGGATGAGCTGAAGTAGGCTAGTACTTTACCCTTGATACTCTGTCTCTGCCAGCCATGACAGCATGACAGTGGGGTAAATTTTCACAGGAGTTATGTGCGTATAATTAGCATATACGTGCATCAGTACCTTGTACTTGCGTAGTTTATATTTTTTATAAACATAAAAAATGCATGCATATTTTTCGTTTCACATGCACATTTACCTGCAACAAAAAAAAGGGGTGCTCAGGGGCAAGGCTGAGCTATGCAAGTAAGATGTTATTTTATAAGAGATTTACACAAATCCATTAGGCAACTTATTTGTGTAATTTTTCATCTGCTAATTTTTTGGCACCAATGATATGAGACTCATTTGTTGTTTGCTATTTTTGGGTGGGAGGTCTGAGTGAACTGGGGGCGTTTAGGGTGAAATACTAGGAGGGTCTAGATCAACTGGAGATGGACTGGGTAAACTGGTGGAAGTATCAGCAAACTGATGATATCTGTTATGCATGTATGTTTTAATATATTCTCATTTCTCCATATAAATCAGCGTTTTACACCAGTTCTATTTTTTTCTGTGTAAAATATACGTACATTTGTTTATAAAATAAGTAGAGAAAGTATGCACTTTCAATCCATTGCAGGTATTCATGTGCAACCAAACATATGTGCATATGTTGGGGGGGTAGACAATGCCTGTTTTATAATATTCACCTACCTGATCTGAGCAAGTTATAAAATACTGTAATAGATCTCCATGCAGCTATACACGCACATATATGGGGCCACGCACAGTTCTTTGAAATATTTGTATCTTTAACAAAAGGCTTGGGATAACTGGCCCGGAGTGGTAGTTACTACCCTTAATAGATAGTTTGGGGGTAACTTGCATGGAGAAGCAGTTACTACACTTAACAGAAACATGGGGGTAACCTGCACAGAGTATCATTTACTACATTAAGAAATTTGCTGGGCAGACTAGATGGTCTTTTGCTGTCATCATTACTATGTTATGTTATATTCAGCGTGATTCACAGTTCCAAATGCTACTGCTGAGAAGTCCATCAGCACCAGCACAAAGCGAGACCTTTGTCAAGGTTTCTATAGGGATCATCCAATAGGAAGATGAGAACTGTCTCAGTTACATATCTTGACCTAAACCCAGATTGGCATGGATTAAGCCAGTTTTTCTCTTCCAGCCAGGCAGTGAGTTGGGTACAGATTGTTAACTCTAAAAATTTCCCTTGAAAAGAAATGTTTGATACTGCGTGGTAGTTTCCAGGCTTGTCTGAATCCACCATGGTCATTTTTTAGAAGGGGACAAACCACTGTCTTTTCTTGGTGCATTTGGCAGCAGCAGCCCTTCCCACAGAGAGGCATTTATTTTTGTGGCCTGCTCTGTGAGGCCCTCACTTGCTAGCTTCACTAATTTGATGAGGCAGGGGTCAAAAGTGCAGGTAGTTGGCTGTAAGCTACCCAAGGTCTTTCTGAGACCCTCTTCCATTATCATCTTAAAAGAGTCCCAGATATCAGAGAAACTCGGGTGGGATGGATACGTGCTCACCTAGTTCACACATAGAGAGCTAGACGGCTCATTAGTGAAGATCTGATGGAAACCCTTGATTTTGTTGATGCAAAAGGATGCAGAATTTTTGCAGGTTAGTTTTGATGGTTTTGATGGTTTGGATTAACTATTATAATCTCCCACTGTTGAGTGGGAGATTATAACAGTTAATTTATTATATCAAATAGCTCTTTGTTGAATTAAAGGTCTGTTCAATACACTGAGAGAAATGCTATTTTTTGGCTTCTACTATGGCTTGGTAGTATGTTGCCACAGATAACAAAACTTTGTGTAAGAAAACTGAGTCACACATTGGTAGAAATAGCATTCTGCCTGCTCTGAAAATATATAACTTGGAGTTTGGTACCTTATTCTTTTCTTAAATTTTGAGCATGTGAAAAGATTTCAGGGAAGGGAGTGATGATTAAAGAATGATCTGATCTCTTTCTCATCCTATCACATGCTATATAATGACAAAACAATGATGTTCCCAGCTGAACTCATAGGAATTATAGGAAAAAATGAGCTTTGTTAGCATCAGTTCATTAATGAAGATTCCTTATACTTTTTTCTATGATTCTTTGTTTTCAACAAAATAAAAATAAAATGTAGGCATGGCTCTGGTGACTTCTTCTCCATCTGTCTGAACATCTGCTTTCTTTAAAGGTGTTCCTACTTCTCTCTTTTTTATTTCTTCTCAATTTTTCTGCCTAACACAATCCTAAAGCACTATCTTTGTCGTTATAATTTTATCTCTTTTACAATAATCTTTCCCTGTTATATTTCCTCCTCTTATTGCTTTCTGCCTCCCAATGATATCCCCTCTAACATAATGCCTTCCCATGGCTTCTCTCAGTTTCCTACAGACCATTAAACTTCTTCTTCCTCTCCTTCATGGGATCTTCTTAGTGTTTGGGTAATTGCCAGGTTCTTGTGGCCTGATTTGGCCTCTGTTGGAAACAGGATGCTGGGCTCGATGGACCCTTGGTCTGACCCAGCATGGCAATTTCTTATGTTCTTATGTTCTTAGAATCCCTTCTGCCCTTCCCCATCTTTTTCCTCTTGTATTTTTCTTCCTTTTGTCTCTTCTCCTTTCTTTATTTAAACAATATACTACACAATATAGCAAATTATTAATCCGTCACGCACGTAAAATCTGGGAGTTACGCATGTGGCTGGGCCTTGCGTGCGCTGCACACATTTTAGAAAGGACCCAGCTGTGTGTGTAACTCCCGTTATGCGCAGAAATGCAGGGTCAAAGAAAATGGGCGGCCCGGGGGGCAGGGAGGGCGGGGCTGGAGGCACCGGTACAGCGGCCATTTGCTGCTGTGCCAGGGAAGCACGTGCCGGCAGGCTGCTGGCGCACACAAGTTACTACTGCTCCAGAGGAGCAGCAACCTGAAAAAAAAAAAAAAGGTAAGGCAGGGTAGGATTAGGGGGCAGGGAGGAAAGGAGAAGGGGAAGGGAGGTTAGGGTAGGGGATAGGGAAGTTCCCTCCCAGTCCGCTCCTTAATTGGAGCGGAATGTGAGGGAACTGGGGAAGCCCAGGATGCGTCGCCACACAAAAACTGCATTATTCCATTCCCCCCCTTGCATGCGCCACATGCACACGTGTGCACAGCCCGCCGATTTTATAACATGCATGCTGGGACGCACGTGCGCATGGACGCACGTGCTTGTATTAAAATTCTTCCCCAATATGTTTTTTTGTGTGAAAGTTTCTGTACTGCTGGGTTGTCATCCTTCTGTATTATGTTCGAGCATCATCCCTATATGCTGAAGCCTGTCCCGCTTTCCGCCACTTGCCCTGCAGCTAATCTAAAGGGGCATAAACTCAAGAACTTTAGAGCAAGGCACATCGCCTCCTGGTGCAGGCGGCAGAGTGGTTCAAGAAGCAGGCAGACAAAAGCCATTGCCCAGCACCCCAACTGCAACCAGGTGACTTAGTATGGCTCAGCACAAAGAACCTATGCTTAAGAATGCCCTCACTGACGTTTTCTCCCCTGTTCATGTATCCATTTCCTATCTTGCAGCAATTGGAACTAGTAGCATACAAATTGAAGTTACCCTCAGCTCTGCTGATACACGCTTTTCATGTGTCTTTGCTGAAACCCACAATTCTCTCTTGGCCGAGTAGACCACCCCTCCAGCTCACTGAAGTCTCTGGAGGAAGATACCCAATTCAGAATCAGATTCAATACCTCATCTCCTGGAAAAACTATGGCCTGAATAAAACTCCTGGGAGCCAGCCTCCAATCTCCAGGCTTCCCAACTAGTACAGGAGCTCCACAGGAAATTTCCTAGGAAACCCAAGCCCAGAAGACTGGGCTATTAAGAGGCGTGGCTTCATAGGAAAGCCCCATGAGCTGTCTCACTTATCCCCAGTGCCAACTCACCCTGCATGTGGCAGGAATGCTGCTCTCCATTGCCAGGGCTACACCAAGCAGCTCGTACGCCAACACAGTGCCCAGGGCCCACTGAAGTCCTGCTCCTTCAGGCTCTCTCTCTCTCTCTAGGCATGTGTGCACAGCATGTGCCTAAACTTAAAGGGGCCATGGTTGGAATCCTGACCCAGCACCCCATGATGATGTGAGCCACAGTCATTATATAAGGCTGCTCCTGATGCCCCTCAAATTCCTTGGCAATGGGTCTCCTGCATTGGCAGTGCGTGTTGCTCCTGTGTCTTGACTACTGAGTCTTGTCTGCACTCCTGAATCCTCATCCAGCCTTCTTCATCCAGCCTTCCTCGTTTAGCCTTCCATGTCCAGCTTTCCTTGTCCTGCCTTCCTCATCTAGTTCTGCCTTGTTGTCTTGACCACGTCTTCAGTGTGTCTTCATCTTGGTCTAACATCCAGATTCTAACCTCTTGCCTGGACCTGACCTCTTGCCTGGACTGCAGCCTTCCATGACCTTGGCCTTTCCCAAACTTCTCAAGTCTGCTGCCTGTCCTGACCATGGCATGTCCTCAGACACTTGCCTACCTGACTGCCTTAGGGACCCACCTAAGACCTACCAGCAGCCAGAACCCAAGGACTCAACCTAAGGGGAAGGAGGCTGGTATAGGTGAAGCTCCAGCTTGTCCCATTACAAGGCACATTTGCCAGCTGTCAGTGTAGGCCTCATAAGCTCACACCCATGCCACCCATTGTAAGATGACTTTGCAACACTGGTTTTGTGGATGCTTGCAAGCCATAAAAAAAACACCAGAGAATGTGATGCTGACAGTTGTGACACAGCTGGCCAGGTGCATTTTTCCAGACTATTCTTTCTACAGCTCATCCTCCCAGGAGTGTAGTGGGACCCCAGCGATATATTATAAAGAGTCTCCTTTCCTAATCCATACAATGGCAAGTGATAGGATGAGAAAGGGTTCAGATCATTCTTTAATCATCAACTCCCACCCCAGAAATCTTTTCACATGCTCAAAATGTAAGAAAAGAATAAGGTATCAAATTCCAAGTTATATATTTTCAGAGCAGGCAGAATGCTATTTCTAACAATGTGTGACTCACTTTTCTTATACAAGGTTTTGTTATCCATGGCAACATACCACCGAGCCATAGCAGAAGCCAAAAAACAGTATGTCTCTCAGTGTATTGAACAGGCCTTCAATTCAACAAAGAGCCATTTAGTATAGGAAATGAACTATTACAATCTCTCACTCAACAGAACCCATCCAAACAATCAAAAGTAACCTGCAACAATTTTGCATCTTTTTCCATCAACAAAATCAAGGGTTTCCATCTGAACTTCACCAATGACCCCTCTAGCCCTCTAACGGTGAACTAGGTAAGCACGTATCCATCCCACCTTTCTCTGATATCTGGGACTCTTTTAATATAATGGGAACATTTAATTGCTCACACTTTGATGTATGAGAATGAGCAATAATAGACATATTTTTCTCTCACCTTTGCTAACCTCTTAGCTAAACTGTTTCTTAATTTTGAGGGTCATTTACCAAACCTTTTCTCCCATTTTGTGTCTATAGAAAAAATGCTTAGTAACATTGAAATATAGAAATATGACAGCATAAAAAGACTGTATGGCCCATCTGCCCAATTAATTTAGCTTTAAATTTCCATCATTCCCTCAGAGATCCCCTATATTTATCCCATGCTTTCTTGGATTCAGGTACTATTTTTGTCTCTAACACCTTGACTGGGAGCCCATTCCATGCAGCCACTAATCCCTCTGTAGAGAAATATTTTCTAAGATTACTCCTGAGTCTACCACTTTCACAATCATCCCATGACCTCCCATTCTAGAGTCTCCTTTCTGTTGAAAGAGGCTCACCTCCTGTGCATGGAAACCTTTTTGCTGTCTTTCCCGTTTCTCACCTTTCCTCTAGGATGTACATTTTTTATTTATTTATTTTATTTATCAGGTTTTATATACCGTCATTCGGCTTCATTATAAAGCCATCATAACGGTTTACAAACATAGGCAGGTTACAAACATGTTAATATGAATGTTAGCACTACGGATTGCATGAAGGGGTACACAAAGGGGGGTGCCCCTTTGGTGCGCCCCTTCGGCACACGACGCCTGGTGTTCTGGCGCTGTTTAACGGTCCGGCGCTGACATCAGTGACGTCGGGGGGGGGGGGCAGGTCTCACGATAGGGGATCTCACGTGGCCCTTCCCTTCTCAGTTCCAGATGAATTCTTTTCTTTGTTTTTCTTTTCGTTTCTCATGGCTGTGGGTGTTGCAGGGTGCCCGGTGGTGGTGGTGGATGGCCGCCCTGAGCACGGGTGCCCGGTGTTCTGGCGCTGTTTAACGTTTACATGTTTAGATCTTTAAGTCTGTCCCTATATGCTTTAGAAGGAAGACCACTAAGCATTTTAGCAGTCACCCTCTGGACTGATACCAACCAGTTTATATCCTTTTGAAGGTACGGACTCCAGAATTTAGTCCTGGGGGAATTCTGCGTTACTGTGGAGCACAGAATTTGTGCAGAATTGTCATTTTCTGTGCAGAATTGTCATTTTCTGCTCAGAATTGCCAAATTCTGCACAGAAAATAGCAGCGGCGATCCCAGCATGCCGAAACGGAATGTGCAAAGATGAAATCACCTAAAGTAACAGCTGGGAAATAAAGTAACAGCATAACCTAAGCAAAAAGTACAAGAGAAGGAGATCTCATCCCTATTTCCACTCAAGGAATCAGGACAGGCTGGATTTTTACAAAGCAAAGGGGACCCCTACCGTAGGATTCCCGTAGACCAGCTGCTGAGAGAGTAAGCACATTTAAAATCACCATGGGCTCTACGCAGAGGTCTGTAATAAGGGCACCTACCTACACAGAAAGAAACCCTGTAACTACCGTCAGATGTAGACTCATCAATTTGGACAAATGGACTTTATTTTATTTTTAAGAATCAGTAAACTTTATTTTAACACCCAGACCTGGTCCTGTCTGAGTTCTTACAAACTCTCTCCCAATGAGAAGCACCTAAAGTACAGCACACACATTGGTGACCTTTCATCATCTGGACCATAAGCAAGAGCTTCTCCCCATAAAAAGAATGATTCCCCCCAGGGATCAAGTGTCAGTATGGAAGTGAATGGTTAGCCGGAGCAGCCCCAGAAGATATAAATAAGATTGTGTGCCCTTGGGACTTAAAACATCCTACTAAGGGTTACACTAGTTTGCCTAGAGACCTGTTTTAACTCTGCTCCTATTCTGAAGGTCAGAGCTGGGTACTGTCCCAATCCATTACGTCCAGCAGGAATTCATAGATGCAAAGGTGCCCCAGTGGTTGAAGGTGGGCCCTGACAGGTCCTGGCATGCTCCATGAGATGAGCTTTGATGGGCAAGTTTTCCCACCCCATGATTATTTTGATTTACATTGCTTTTGTTTTCTTCCATGAAAGCTTCTCTGTGTGTTGCTACGAGTTTTCTTTTACATGCTGGATGTGGCTGCCGGTATAACAGGTGGTGCTATGCAGTGAGGCTCTTAAGTGTGCCACTGGCCGGCCTCCTATACAGGGCACACCTGTGTGCGCATCGACATCCTTTGTGCTCTGTCATCATTTCAGTTCTGTGCTTTAGACATTGTTCTTTGCTGAATGCAGATGCAGAGTGAGTGTAGTTTTTGATATCACTGCAACCTTCCTTTCTTTTTGTTACATTATCTTTCTGTTGTCTTCTGTGGATTCTAACATAGCAGTTTTATGTTCTGTTTGTATGTAATAGTGTTTCCACCTCTTTTTTTTTTTACTTTTTTCTTTTTTCTGTATGGTATCTTTTGTTTCACGTGGACAGACCACACTTCTCCCTTTCTAAAGGGCTTACCTTTTCCAGGTCAGGATTTACGAGCGCATTTATTCATGAACTAGGGTTCAACCTAGAGCGGAATGATGGGGCTTTTGGATGCAGAGCTCAGCTGTACAGGCTGCATACAGTCTTACTTTCCAGTTTCATGCTTATAGTTTGTTTTGTGATTACCGCTGCTGAGCACTATATCTGATTTGCCTTTTTTTCTCTTTTATTTGCACTAGGACATGCCGCTTCTCTGGAGACGAGTACAGCCAACTGAGGGATACAAATAGGAGGAGAAGGAGGGTACGCACCATCCCATGAGACGGTGAGAGAAACCCAGCAGCTCCCCTCAGAGCACACTATCCCAGGAAGAGGAGAAAATGTAACCTTTTTATTGTTAAATTGAAGCTGCTCTGGAAATATTATTTTATGTTTTGGTATTAATATACTGTGTGGTTTCATTTCCTGTAAGCATAATGATGTGCAGGGTGATCTGTGTGAAACAGAAATGAGTAAGTAGTACTGAGGGAGAGAGTGATATGTCTGGAAGTTTGCTGGGAGTAGTAGTGTCATAGTACTAAGGGTAGATACAGTGAGGTTATGACATGTTACAGTGTGTGCTTGTCATAGAATCCTGCATGTACAGGACAAAGTAATATGTGATCAAAGTGAATGTGTACTTTGCCATGCAGAAGGTCCAGAGATAACTTTGACGTAGGCTATGTGTGTGAACATGAATGAGGAGTATTTATTTATTTAAGACCATTTATATTCCACCAGTCTGAATGCCTTATTTTCGATGGATTACAAAAGCAAAATAAATAATAATTCCAGAAGAGTAAAAACTTTGAGCATTATCCAGCCACACAAACATAAATTGCCATGCCATTAATGAGTGCAAGAGTATGCATGCATGAGCTAGGGCTGCGTACTGGTACTATGTTCAGCATAAAAGAAAGAACATGTGAAGATGAAGTGAGATCGGAAGGAAGGGACATTTATGGTAAGTGAGAGCATTAAGCCAAATGTATACGATGTAGGTTCAGAATAAGCGCTCTTTAAAAAGGTAGTGCCACAATCTGCTGCAGAGAAAAGGATACCGTCTTTTTAAAAGCCACTTTTGCCAAGACAAAGTGCTGCCAGTGGTTTTCTTACCTTTTCCTCTCATGGTAAAGAGTAGAATGTTTTTTTTTTCTTCTCCTGGCAAAATCAGGTTTCCCGATTTTGCCATGAGAAGAAAAGAACAATGTCAAAATAGCATACGAGTGTGGCAAAGAGGCTTTTCAAAGATATTCCAGCCCTCAGCAGAAGTAATTATATTTAGGTTTCTGGGTTCTGGGCAGTGTGTGGGTGAATAATCGGAAGCATATTATATAAATAGAACTGGATCACTGTTCTTGTTTGCTACATTTCATCCATCTAAAAGCACTGGGAAAGCAAAGAGAAAATGTATATTTTTAAAGGAATATGTATGAGAGTTACTATGTCAACTATATTCCCTGAATGTAATCCGCTTTGGAGAGGCTGAAAAGCGGAATATAAAAATAAAATATCTTTTCGGGAACCAGGCTGAATAGCTTTTTTTTTTAACTACCTGCGCTGGCTCTCAAATATATATTTCAATAGCAAGCAATTGCTATTCACCTAAGTATCTAAAATCTTCAGAGCTGAATTGAACCCATTGTGTATAGCCATCCATTTGCCTTTATTCTGGCATTTGTGTGGCACCCTACACAATGCATATAAGCCATACTAACAGAAACAAGTTTACAACATCGCGTACAAATTTTACTAAGGCCACTAAACGTAAGTCAGGTGGCAGAGACTAATTTCTGTTAGGGGGACTTCCTGTTTGGTCTAGTAGGCAAAGCAAACTTTTAGCAGACTGGGGGCACACACAGGACAAAGATGGGCTGTCTCCAGGTGTGTCTGTGTCTGCACACTTGCATACATGGCTCACTGTGGTGAAGAACTTTGCACTTACTTGAAAATTATAGGCACTAAATGATTCCTACCCATCTGTTCTCACTGACATTTATTCCCTAAAGGTCGGGGGCATCTGAAGTATCAGGACAATATTTCCATGTGCTGGAGATAAAGGCAAAAATAGATGTGTAAAGCCAGCACATGGTAGTGACAAATCATGAGACATTGCTAAGCATCACTTAATTCTTTAGGTGCGAATGCCGTCGGCATTATTGAGCACCTTTGCACAGAAAATAGGACCAGAGTGTAGGAGCTGTAGCACTAACTGGGTCCTTTGAAACATCAGTTTGCCTGCTGCTTTCTGTTTTGATCTTATTCAAAGATACCCTCCCCTTCTTGTTCTAGTGTATTTTGTTTCTTATATCATACCATTTGTTGGAATGAGAGGTGTGCACTACATGTCCTGCTTTTCAAAATCTAATCCCCCGGGCCTACTGTTCAGTTGTTTATTCAATCTGTAGTCACACTTGTTGCCTGCCTAGGGTTATCATTAGAGATGATGTATATAAACATGATTCTGACACAGGATCGGAAAGTCCTTCCATTATCTGGACCAGCAGCATTTTCTCGATTGTCATCCTCGTTCACAAAAATAATGAATTCTGAAAAAACAAGGAAATAATAACCTTCATGATGTTACCAAAGACATTGTTCCTTTTCTTTTTTGCTAAATGAACCTTTTTTTTTTGTGAATCAAGATTGTGATCAAGAAAATGCCATCCCATTTGTAAGTATGTGGATTGTGTTTTCCCTCATGATCTAGAATCACAATTAAATCATCCATCTCTAGCTTGGATGCAAATGCATATTGCAACACCTTGACTTACTTATGCTGTTTTGACAAAGACCCTTCAATGCCTGCATTAGTTAATGCAGCCTTCAGTTCTGGAACACATAGTCTGGCTATGCTTTCTGTTCTTTTAATATAGGGAAGCTACACTAGGTTTGATCCACATTTAATCCTAGAGTATGTAAGTGTGGTCTAGGGTCCTACTTCAAGAGTTCCCAGGCACACACTTACACATTTAACCTTGGGCTAAAATTCTTTTCATATCCCATATAGTCCCAATAGCCCCAGGCCTACACGATTCTCCATGGTTTTACCATATAGGTATTTGCAGAGGTTATGCACTGGATGGGTGCTACATAACTCCTCTTCCTTAGTACTTCTTTTACTCTCACTGGATGCATATCCAAGCTCTCTTCCAGAATTTGGTTAGGTGGATGCTGTATCTCTCGAGTGGAGAAAAACAGATGAACAAGATAACCTCTGAATATTCAAAATGGAGGGAAGGAAGGAAGGAACGAAAACTTCCTTTAAAGAAATTCCAAAATGAAAAGAATCTGTTCACAAAGGAAACACTGAAAAGAGAAAGTCTGTGAATTCTTCTCCTATTCCAGGCTACAATGTGCAGGGTCCAGGATTTCTTTGTAATAAAATCAGGAACTCTAAAAAAACAGTTGTCATGCTCTGGCTTTCAACTCAAAATCCACACCTACTGTAGGGGTCTCTGCAGTAGCACAAGAGGGGTGCTGAGGAAGAGATGCTCTGCTACTCTAATACTACTCTACCTGCCTAGCCTGTCTGCAAATCTACACTTTAATAAGGATCCCAATGGGGCACTAAAGTGGCTCCCCTATATGAAAAGAACAGGGAGTGAAGCCAGATTTTTCTAATCTAGAACTAAACTCTACAAGCTATGTGTTCCTGGAAATCAGCCACCCCAAAAAGGTAGATTAGAACTCTATTTTCACAAAATCCAACCCCTACCCAGACTCAAGTTTAGAGTTCTAATCTACCAAACCTTTCCACCATGTTACCCAAGCTCCACTGCAGAGCTCTGCTTTCTTTGTTTTTTCCATCCTGCTACCCATACTTTACCTCAGAGTTTTACAATCCAATAATTCACCACTCCTCTACTCAAACTTCACTTCAGAGTTCTGCTCTCCCAAAGCCCTCCACTTTCCATCATCCCCTGAAAGACTGGAGCTGTGCACTCCCAGCCCAGACCTGCCATTAATACCTCATTGCTGTTACTAGTCTTTCTCAGCTCCTGTGGCTCTCCTTCCACTGCTACCCCTTGTGTTTCTCTCACCTCCACAACTGTTAATGGTCATGATGGGAAAGTAATTGTTTAATAACATTGCCATTCAAATTTAACTAATGCAGTATTTACTATTTTATCTCTAACCATTGGGCTGTTATTTTTTTTATTTTCACAGACCAAACTATGGGCCCAATGAATTAAACATGTTCTCTATAGACCCCAACCCCCCCCCCCCCCCATAACCCTATCGTAGAGCACTTAAAATGATGGGAGGGGTTTCCCTGTTTGTAGAAGAGTCCTTCTCTCAAATGTATTTAGTGGGCTCAGCAGTTAGGTCATGCAGACGGTGAAGAGGAACTGAACAGAGCTAGTAGGATGGATAGCTCACAACTCTTCCATTGACTGGATGAAGAGGTCACCATCCTTCTCCCCTCCATGAACTACGGCCACAATGCTACCCCTTAGTGTTGGCTCAAATAAAGCCTAAGTCAAGACACACCACTTTCAAATAACCAAACTCTTAACTCTGTTTTTCTGGTTCTGACTCCATGTAGCATGGAGTGAAAATGCTCATACTGAATAATTAGGATTCTTGGGCTACAAGTCAGAAGTAAAATATTTTCTCCAAAAAGCTTACTATATGGTACTCCTTATGACTTAGTGTACCAGTCACACAGCCTTCTCATGAATGGCAATGAGCTCTCTCAATCTCCACTTCAAACATTTTAAAAGGAAACATAGGAATATATTCCCCACTATTCAGTTCTCCTATTATCATTTCAATAAGTATTATTCCTTCTTCCAAATTTCATCCCACCCCAAATCACAGGGGATATGAACCACACTCCCAGATTCCTCCTCAAGTTTAACCCCAGACTCAAAATAACTACAAGGGAATGAAGTTCACCCCCAATACACCATGTGCGGTCTTTGGCTTGCCAGAGAACAGATTCTGTCTGGACACGAGATAATCCTTTTGCAGTTTTGTTTTTTTTAATTACAATCAAAACTTAGCAAACACAAGCCTGATGATCTTAGCAGTGCTGGAAACAGAAATGTAGCAGTTTACACACATAAATCGTTTAGCAAAGTTCCTTCTTCCTCCTGTCTCGTTCTGAGCTCCCTATCCTCTCTGGGACCTGTCTTCTTAAACAAGGGGAAATGCCCTGCAACCAGGATTCCTTTGTGTGCTTCTTAAGGTGGATCTAACATGCACTCTTTTACACCTCCGAAGACTTTTCTCACGATTCTTTCTGCACTCGACCTTCTATATTCCTCTTTCTCCAATCGAGTTACATGTAGGGCTCCTCAGTATTTTTCACACCCTAGGTCCACCACTGGACACTCTTCCTATCAGAATAACCCCCTCTTTCCTTTCGCCAGGTCACTTTCCTCATGGGGAGGAAACACCTCGTCTCCATCCTTAGATCCTGGACTGTTCTCAGTGGGAGGAAAACGTTGTTCCAATGCATGGCCTCAGGCTTCTTCCCTTGAGGGGAAAAGCCCCGCAGGGCCCCTGCTTCATACTGGGGTGGTCTGTGGGCCCACCAGCCTACAGGCTGGCTACTCCAAGGCACTAAATCCTGGAGGTCCCTTCTCCTGCCAGCTCCTTCCTAGAAAGGTGAAAAAGGGCAAGCTCGCACCAAATCCTCACTAATTTATACCAATCATGTGTTCCCGGATAACTTTAACTTAACTAGCTATATTGAAAGGATATAGCCGGTTAAGGAGCACTAATTTCAAAAAAATAAAGACCACAGCTGAGTGAACCTCCCAACCCAATCCCACACTCCCAATTCCAACAAAAGCAAGTCAAGCCAAGTGTCATAATTCCTGGCTCATGGGACGTTCCTGCAAGCCTCCTCACTCACCCCCAATGCCATTGCGAAGCCAGAGCGACACAGATACTGCCTTCCTCATCTGCTGCCATTCAGAGCGGCATGGACACCATCAGCTTCCCGCTCCGGCTGGCTTCTCCTAGGTGTGTGCGCCCAGCACCTGGATTCTTAAGGAGGCTGTGGCGAGAAAGTCCCTGTGGTGCCCTTAGATGACATCACCAAACTCTCTCTACAAAAGGCTCCTTCACATGAGCCACTGACACCTCAGCAACTGGTCCCCTGGTGTGCCTTGTGTCCCAGGGTGTGTTGCTAGTTCATCTCCTTTTCTTGCCTTGCCTTAGCCTTGTCCTTTCCTTGTTCTTGCCTCATCTGTAACTTGCCCTTGCCTTGCCTTGTTCATGCCTTGTTTTGTCTGTGTTGTTCTTTGTTCCCTTTTCCCTTTGGCTTGACTTCCTGGTCAAGCCTGGCTTGGATTCCGACCTTACTTCATCTGCTGCCTGCCCTGAACACTGGCTTGCCTCTCATCTCTGGTATCTGCTACCAGCCCCGACCACTGGCCTGTCTCTCATTTCTGCTGTCTGCTGCCTACCCCAACCCTTTACCTGGATAGCCCTAGGGATCTACCTAAGACTTGCTGACCACCAGAACCCAAGGGCTCAACCAGCAGGGAGGCAGCTGGAATAGGCAAAGTTCCAGCCAGTTCCACCCACAAGCTTCTCCACCAACTGTTGGCACAAGCCAGGTGGGTTTGCCCAATAGGTGGCGCCAATCACACTACAGCACTAAGGGTCCACTCTCCCAGTCAGTGGTACACCAAGTCAGCCAATTCCTCCCTTTCCTTGAGCCCCCCCCCCAAAAAAAATATGTAAGTTCTGTTGTGGGCCTATAGGTCCAAAAAACTTAGCCTCTCTCCCCCCCCCCCCCCTAAAAATATTGTCAGACCCCTTCAGGAGTACATCCTCCCTCCCATACCCATCACCCCACCCTAATCCTTCTACCACACTTGGAGTCCCTCAAACTACTTAGCACAACCTGGGAGCTCGAAACATATGTTTGACTCCCAATGCGCCCAGCATTACTCTGATAAATTTCCAGATAATTCTAACCTTCCTGTTACAGACATCTAGAGATAGCTGAATAACTTATTTGGCTAACTTCTAATATCAGAGCATCCCTGAAATGCTTAACATTTATCTGGATAAATAGTGCCGATATTCAATGTTGTCTCAATGTGGATCAGTATCTGTTTAAAAGACAGGAAACAAAGAGTAGGACTTAATGGTTAGTTTTCCCAGTGGAGAAAGGTGAATAGTGGAATGCCCCAAGGATCTGTCATAGGACCAGTGCTGTTCAACCTATTCATTAATGACTTAGAAAGGGGAGTGGCAAATGAAGTGATCAAATTTGAAGATGACACAAAAATATTCAAGGTAGTTAAAACATGGGTAGATTGTGAGGAAATACAGAAGGGCTTTGTGAGACTGGCGAACTGGGGATCTACATGGCAGATGAAATGTAATATGGACAAGTGCAAATTGATGACATAGGGAAAAATAACCCTAATTTTAGATACACGATGATGTGTTCTGCATTAGGAGTAACCACCCAGGAAAATGATCTAGGAGTCATTGGTGACAGTATGTTGAAAACCTCAGTTCAGGGTGCAGCAGCAGCCAAAAAAGCAAACAGAATGCTAGGGATTGTTCAGAAAGGAATGGAAAGAATGAAATGGAGATCATCATAATGTTTTTGCATAGATCAATGGTATGGCTGCCCTTGATGACTATGATGGACTTGTACAAAATCATGAGTGAAAAAGAACAGGTAATTAGGGAAGAGTTATTTATCTTTTAAACAATACTAGGACTAGGGGACACTCCTTTAAGCTAACAGGGAGCAGATTTTAAACCATAAACATTCAATCTGTGGAGTTCATTGCCAGAGGATGTGGTCAAGGCATATTACCTGCTATTAAGTTCACTTAGAGAATAGCCACTGCCATTAGCAATGGTTACATGGAATAGACTTAGTTTTTGGGTACTTGCCAGGTTCTTATGGCCTGGATTGGCCACTGTTGGAAACAGGATGCTGGGCTTGATGGACCCTTGGTCTGACCCAGTATGGCATTTTCTTATTACCTAGCATAGCTGAGTTTATAAAGGATATGGACAAGTTCATGGACGAAAAGTCCATAAATAGTTATTAAACAGGGGCTCAGGGAGTCTCACCACTTGACATAGGGAGTGAGCAGTAGGACATTGAATCTACTTTTAGGGATTGGCCACTGTCAGAGATAGGATATTGGACTCGATGGACTTTTGCTCTGACCCAGCATGATATTTCTTATGTTCATAAGAAATATCATGCTGGGTCCCCCCCGAATTTCAAAGGCCCGAACAGTGGGAAATACAATATTTCCCGTGGCGGGCTGAAAACGAAGCCCGAACCAAAAGGTTTGGGCTTTGCACATCCCTGATAGATAGATAGATAGATAGATAGACAGATTTAAAAAGAGGCAACAGGAAGGAAGAATGGGGGAGGGGAGAATAACCTAGGAGGCACAGGGATTTGAAGTTTGTAAAAGGCAATGATAATTTAATTGGAAGGAATGCCCTGAAAATCAAGACCCCAACAGGGTTTGTTAGAAAGAGAGAAGCCTATACTGAAGTACATATCTGTCGGAGTACAGGGCAAATAGAATTTAGATACAGAAATAGACTTAAAACTAATTGAAGTAGTCAGTTTTGAACCAAGAGTGCAGGTCAAACTCTGACAGAGCCAGATTTTGGTTTACTGAAGTACCACTTCATGCCTGACCCCCAGAGAGTCTGGGGAATAAATAAAGAACATAAATGACTGTAGCCAAGCCTGGTAGTATACTTACTAGCCAGTGTCCAGGAGTAGAGCATCATGACTCCTCTACGACCCTGTGACAGCTTGGCATGGGAAATTAGTTAACTCCATATTTGTAAAATTTGTATCATTTTGCTGGAAACTCCATTAACAAGTAGCCATCTCCCTCTCTCCAGCAAAAGTCAATAAGCTTCTAGCAAAACGGTGCCTTCTCTCAATGTTTAAGCCTAGAAATAGCTCAACCTTATTTTCTTTACAGGAGCATAGCAGAGAGAACTGAACCAGGGTGGGATGAGGAGATAGGAAACAGGGAAGAGGGTTGAAAGAAAAGCCAGGGCACAAGAAGAAAGGAAGCATGGCAGAGTGGAGAACAGAAAGCAAACAGAAGAGGAACTAGAGGAGCGAGACAATAAGGCTCAGGGGAGGAAAGAACATGATGGGGGGAGGGGGAGAGCAGAAAGGGAAACAGGACAGAAGGCAGGAAAGCAAAATAAGGCAGAAGAGTGAGAGCAGAAGCTGGAAGGAGGATGTCACACATGCTTAAGCTGCACAGAAAAGGCAGGGAAGCAACCCTCTAGGGAATAAAATTGAGGGATGTGCATGGCCAAAATGTTTGTTTTGGCTCGTTGATTTCATTTTCAGGCCATTTTTGGTCAGCATTTCATTTGGGGAGGTTTTATTTTTTTTTCATTGTTTCTTTTTTTTAATTTTGGAAAATAGTGCAAGCTTGCACGGTTTCCAAAACAAATAAAAACTAACATTTTCTGGGTTTTTGGACCCATTTTCAATTCTTTTCAGATTTAAGGAAACAAAACAAAACAAAAATGGCTATTTTTCTGTTTAGATTGTCATTAATTTTTAAATGAATGCACATTCCTAATAAGCTTTATGAATAGGAATATAAATGTAATCCCTGTTCCAGCTCCCACGAGTGTGATATCAGGGAAAAGTAGCATGTGCAGCGCTCATGCGGGTCCAGTTGTCACTGGTGAAATGCACAGTACCCCATCTGCCTTAGGCAGCTGCACCTGTATGCGACCACATTGGAGGGCACTTTGCAATCGGGGGCTAACAGATGCTTAAAGCCCAGGTTCTTCACTATCTGCAAGGGCTGCTCATCCAGGGCAATCATTTTCCCAACGTACCTCGTTACTATGTTCGATGTTGCCTGCTCCAGAACACTGGTACAGAGCACCACCTCATGTGGGTTGCGACTGTGGACACATGGCAAGAGGCTGTTGGCTTGCTTTCTGACTGGTGGAAGTGGATGGGGGATCATATTGGGGAAAACACTTTCACTTTTCAACATGATTTTGGCTTTGCGTGGCAGAAGAGATCCCAGGCTGGCACTGTGCCATCATCTCCTGATGCCAATTCTAGTGGGTGCTGCATCTGCAGATGATGCTGCATACCAGCATTTCTCAGATATCTCAGTACCTGCTCTCGACTGATGGACTTACTGCAGTGAATATACTGAGCAAACTGCAGGCTCTGCAGTTTAAAGTGATTCTAGATCAGGGATGTCTTGTGCAATCTCTTCCTTTATCCTTGGGGGCTGATGCTGGCACTGGAGTTGATGCTGAGGGTGGACCATGAGGAACAAGGCCAGGGGTATTGCTCATGTTCTGTACCTCCACTGCCTGCTCTTCCTGGAGGTTGCTCTCAGCACTGTCAGTATCATCTCTCTCTCTCGTATCACCAGTTGCTGGTTCTTCAATATATTTTTATTCAGAGAAATCCCTCTACATTAAACTGAAACAGCCCTTGCCAAAGTTCCCAATGACCTGTTTATGGCTGAAGCCAAAGGTCTTTACTCTGTCCTTATCCTTGACCTGCCTGCTGCTTTTGTCACTTTGATCACCACGTACTCCTTGATACTCTTTCCTCACTTGGATTTCGGACTCTTTCCTGTCTTTGTTACCTGCTTACCTCTCCCATCATATTTTTAACATTTCCTCTGGTGGTTCCTCCTCTATTGCCATTTCACTATCAATTGATGTGCCTCAGGGTTCTGTCCTGGGCCCTCTTCTCTTGTCACTATATACTAATTCCTTTGGTACTCTAATTTTCTGTCATGGTTTTCAATACCATTTTTATGCGATGATTTACCTTTCTACACCAGAAATTTCATCAGAAATCCAGTCCCGATCTTGGCCTTCTTGTCTAACATTGCTGCCTGGATGTCCCGTCACCACCTTAAACTCAACATGGTTAGTACAGAGCTCCTTATCTTCCCCACACCAAGCCCACCTTCCCTCTTCCTCCTTTCTCTGTTTCTGTGGATAACATGGTCATCCTCCCGGTCCACTCAGCCAATAGCCTAGGAGTCATCTTCGACTCCTTTTTCTCCTTCTCTACACATATCCAAATCTCTGCTAAACCATGCTGTTTCTTTCTCTATAACACTGCCAAAATCCATCCCTTCCTTTCTCAACAGACTACCTTATCCACTCTCTCATCAACTCCCGCTTAGAGTATTGCAATCTGCTCCTCACAGGTCTCCTGGCAAGCCATCTCTTTCCAATGCAATCTGTCCTAAATTCAGCTGCGTGATTTATCTATTACCAAAGTCGCTACACTCATAACCCCTCTTCTAAAGTCACTGCATTTGCATCCTATCTGATCCCACATACAGTTCAAGCTCCTCTTTCTCATCTACATATGTCTTCACTCTGCAGCACCTCACTGCCTTTTCACTCTTATTTCTCTCTACATCCATCCTCGTGCACTCCACTCATCAGACAAGCCACTCCTATTTGAGCCCTTTTCCTCTACCGCCAATTCCCATCTCCGTTTTTTTTCTACCTGGCTGTGCCATGTGCTTGGAATAGTCTTCTGGAACTGGTGCATCATGTTCCCTCTCTCTCTGTGTTAATTACATCTAAAGACCCACCTTTTTTAAGCTTGCATTATGTCTTAGACTTAATTGTCTGCTTTTAGTCTCATTAACTAATTTTCTTTTCTTTTCTTTAACCATTGTCTTGCTTTATTAAATGCCCCAAGTCTCGTCTTATTATATTGTAAACTCTATTGAGCAGAGACTGTATTTTTTGTTTGTAAAGTGTTGCACATGTCATGTAGCACTATAGAAATGTTAAGAAGTAATAGTAGTAGTAGTAAAATCCCAGAAAAGATAGAAAATATTCTCCCTCAGAATTAGTTGTTGAAAATACTACTGCTACTACTTATAGTATTATGCAACATATGCAGTGCCATATAGAAAACTTATATTAAACAGTCCTGCTCAGTAGAGCTTAAAATTTAATCACAACAAATATACAGGACAAAAGAGACGGGGAATTTCATGTATTAAGAAAATGGTTAAAAATTAATGAGGCTGTAAGCAGGACTATCAAGGGTTAAGATTTAAAAGCAGCCACAAAAAGGTGGGTTTTTAGGTGGGATTTAAATAAGGCAAGGGAGGGAGTTTGATGTACCAGCTCAGGAAGTCTATTGCATTCATATAATGCAGCCAAGTGGAAAGCATGGTGTCAGGAAGTGGCAGTAGAGAAGGTTTTTGTGAAAGGTGAAGTAGTAAATCTCAAGGCATAGGGGTAGTATTACCTTGTTCCACATTTTGGGGGCATATCAAATGAATGTACAAAGTCTCATACAAGCTAATCTGCTCGAAACCAGAGGAAGGAAAGACAGGAAGGGTGTTTGGGAGGATCGGGACTCTCTCATGTGAGTGTAGAACAGAAGCTAGGAGAGATAAACCGAGGCCTGTTTATTCACACACTTAAAGACAAAGCAAAAGGTTTTGAATTTTATCCTATTTTTGACTGGCAGCCAATCTAACTGACACAAGATTGGTCTTATAATTGTCCATTAATTTAGCCCCTACCAGAAGACTAGCAGGTGAAGACTTTTGAGGTTGTATTGTGAGATGCGGAGAACATTGCCTTTAGGTTGGTGGAAGAAATAAGTAGGGCAAGTGCATTTTTCAACCATTCAAGAAAAATGGGTACATTCGCCTGTTTTAATGCTGTGGATTTTCCCCATGTTTTGCTCCAAAAGGTCTACTCTGATCTGCCCCATTATGGTAAATTCCACATTAGTTTCCTACCAGTTGTGTTGCTTTACTTCTCTGTGCGTCACTCATGCCAATAGTTTCTAGAGGACTTACTGGTGAAGGATGCGTGGAAAAACCTCCCAGTGGTTGTATATGATTTACCATAAGGTTATAGCAATCATCAAAGTAGTGTAGAAAGAAATACTTAAAATACTTAAAGGCAAAAAAAAAAAAAAAAAAAAAAGATAGATAACAAAGACCAAAATATATCATACAGAATTTAAACAAGGTAATAACAGAAATACAATTACAATTGATGAGAATAAATATTGTGTTAATAATCAAATGATAAAACTAAGCCAAGAGACATAATAAAAGTATCCATCTTAACAAATTAAAAAAAGCAAAGTAAAAAAAAAAGGCACCAGTATTATGTACTGGCATTTTTTTGCCCAGCAGAGGCAGATGCAAAAGCCACAGGACCAAGAAGAAGGATTTTTTCTTTCTTCTCTCCCCATCCCTACCCAGGCAGCTCTTTCTGCTCCTGTCAGGGCCTGACTGTCACTGCAGCAGCCCAGAACAGCTGACCCAAATAACGCTGCTGCTTTATGCTTGGCAGGAAACAGTCGATGTCTTTTTTTAAAAGCTCTGTGAACCAGCGCAGCTGATTGATGCTGGGTGATAACTACCACTGCTCCCTTCTTCTCACCATTACTCAGCCTGGAACAGCTGAGCAGGCTGCTGGTTCTCTCCTCATCCTCTCCTGGCTGTTGGGCTGTCAGCCCGAACCATAAAAATAGCAAACAAACAATGGTTTGGATCAGTCCTTTGCTGAGCCATTTTATTTGCTGTCCCCCTCGGCCAGAATGCAACCCCACCTTAGGGCACATAAAATGATGGCAGGTTTTTCCCTATTAAGGGAAGGGTTCATCTCCCAAATTTATTTAGTGGATTCCAATTTATCAGTAACAGGGATGGTGAACTGGACCAGGATAGAGGCAGCAGGGGTAGTTTACAAATCTCTGGACTGGTCAGGGAGCACTATCATTATCCTCCCCTCTATGAACTCTGGCCCTTAAACTATCCCATAGCATTGGCAGCATTAAGGAATTAAGAGAAGTCACACCGCTCTTAGTCAAAATTAAAAATTAATCTGTGTGGCTCTAGCAAGCTACTGTGAACCAGGTTCCTTCCCACATGAGCTTATCATGTGTTGGAGTCTTAAATGATGGACTGAGCTGCATCTAGATCTGAGTGATATGTTTTAGATCTGCAAAAAGGGTTTTCCAGCCCTGTAGAAACTAGACATGTGAATCGATTCCGGAATCGGTTCAGGAATCGTGTTTGTAGAACCACTGAAAATCTTCGTTTCCCGCGGTTCTGACCACTTTTCTTTTCGGCTGTCCCGAGCCAAAAAAAAACCCCACCCCCAACCCTTTAAATCTAATTATTTAGAATCCACCACCCTCCCGCCCCCAAAAAACTTTCCTAAAGTACCTGGTGGTCCAGCAGGGGTCCCGGGAGCGATCTCCCGCTCTCGGGCTGTCGGCTGCCAGTAAACAAAAAGGCACCGATGGCCCTTTGCCCTTACCATGCTCCTACCATGTGATAGGGGCCGGCCAATGGCAGCGATAGCCCCTGTCACATGGTAAGGGCAAAGGGTCATCGGTGCCATTTTGATTAGTGGCAGCCGACGGCCCGAGAGCGGGAGATCGCAGCCCGAGAGCAGGAGATCGCTCCCGGGACCCCCGCTGGACCACGAGGTACTTTAGGAAAGTTTGGGGGGGGGGGTCGGGAGGGTGGGGGATTCAAAATAATGATATTTAAAGGATCGGGGTGGGTTTGGGGGGTTTTTTCTGTGTGCCCGTTCTCCCCCCCCCAAAAAAAAAAAAAAACAATAAGAAAACCTCATGAAAATTTCATGGGGTTTTCCTATCGCTTTCGGGGACCCCCCCAATACTTGACAGATTAGAAAATATTTTCATCCATCAGAAAAACGATGCACATCCCTAGCAGAGACTGCAAGCCACCTTAGCCAAGGTGAAGGAATATAAAATTATGTCAAAACCCCTGTGGGCTCTCCTGTGAATGACAAATGTTCTGCAAGAACCAGCATCCAGCACTCACAGTGGGGCGGATTTTCAGAGCCCTGCTCGCCTAAATCTGCCCAAAACCGGGCGGATTTAGGCGAGCAGGGCCCTGCGCGCCGGTGAGACTATTTTACATAGGCCTACCGGCGCGCGCAGAGCCCCGGGACTCGCGCAAGTCCCGGGGTTCTCCGAGGGGGGCGTGTCGGGGGCGGGCCCAGTCGTCGCGGCGTTTAGGGGGCGTGTCGGCAGCGTTTTGGGGGCGGGTACGGGGGCATGGCTACGGCCCGGGGCGGTCCGGGGGCGTGGCCGCGCCCTCCGTACCCGCCCCCAGGTCGCGTCCCAGCGCGCAACAGGCCTGCTGGCGCGCGGGGATTTACTTCTCCCTCCAGGAGGCGTAAATCCCCGGAGAAAGGTAAGGGGGGGGTGTAGACAGGGCCGGGCGGGTGGGTTAGGTAGAGGAAGGGAGGGGAAGGTGAGGGGAGGGCGTTAGAGGATTCCCTCCAAGGCCGCTCCGATTTCGGAGCGGCCTTGGAGGGAACGGGGGTAGGCTGCGCGGCTCGGCGCGCGCCGGCTATACAGAATTCATAGCCTTGCGCGCGCCGATCCAGGATTTTAGTGGATACGCGCGGCTCCGCGCGTATCTACTAAAATCCAGCGTACTTTTGCTGGCGCCTGATGCACCAGCAAAAGTACGCCTATTCGCGTTTTTTGAAAATCTACCCCAGTGTTAACAAGTTGGGAAAAGGGCTGCACTGTTTAACCTGCCCATAGAACAGCACTACATAGCCATCAGAAGAGGAATCCAAGGGATTGCTGGGAGACCATTTAAGGTAGAAAAAGCACAATTTGGCTGCCTCTGTCTGTGTATGAGGGGCGGAGATGGCCAGGAGTTGGAGCCAGGAAGAGAGGAATGTATCTGTCAGCTCTGTAATCATTTCTTCTCCCAAGAGGGAAAGACAGACGTCTGCACTCTGAGGAAATAGAGTGACAGACATCTGCTCTTGCTCCATAGCTGAGCTACATGTAAAATCCCAAAGATATCCAGGCCCTTGAGCACATGGCTGCATCACCCTCCTAAGAGACTGAGTTAAGTAATCTAAACCAGTGGTTCTAAACCAGTGTGTAGGGTCACACTGGTGTGACACCAAGGGGTGGAAGGTGTGTCACCAAAAATTTGACATAGTAAGCCTATGCTTTCTATAACAGCCACATGTGTTTGCTGCTTGAGGAAAGTGCAGAGTAAAGAACTAGGACTTAAAATTCCTCATCACTGCTCCCTGTTGCTGCTTTTCTCTCAACCCTGGCAATCACTGCCACCACCAATCCAAGCCAGAAATGTTGCAGGAATACTGTATCCTGCCCCACCATCCCCCTGTACCTCTCCCTCCACATCCCCCCACTTCTTGGAGTTTCAGGTTTTCTCTGTATATAATTTATGGTCTGTTATTCTGTATTAGATAAGAGTCAGTCTGCATTCTGCATGTTTGACAGAGATGAGGGACTCTGCTAAGGAGGGTATAGATTCTGTGCAGGGATCTAGAGCAGTCTGGCTTGCTTTGTTTTCCCAATAGTAAGTGTACTGGGTTCTATATTTGCAGTCTTGCTTTTTCATGGCTGTTCAAGTCCTGGGCATTAGTATTCATATGTTATATGAGTACTAATGCCCATAAAATCTCTCTCTTCCCTCTCCCTTCTTCTCTTTCTTGACCCCAGCACTCTCCTTCTTTGCCTTTTTCCCCATTGGTCTCCCCTTCACTCGCTTGTACTCCTCCCCTCCCTCAGCGCTCACCCCTTCCCCTATCCTCCCTTTCCTTACTTCAGTTATCCTCCCACCATTTTCTAACTTCATAACTCCACCCCAATTTACCTCAGCACTCTCCCCCTTTTCCCATTCTATCTCTGTGGTTGCTTTAGCCCCTCCTCAAAACCTGAATGGGCCGGTTCAGCTCCCTCCTTCCTCAAGTCCATAAGAGCCATTGCATTCCCCTTCTTCCTGAAGGTGGGACCCCTCCTTAAAGTATATCACATTCTATTTTAGAAACACAAGACCATTTGGGTGTGGGAGTCCTGGGGAGTTTATTGTATAACGTTTTATCTAACATATGGCACTTGTAATAATCTTGAATGACCATTAGATGGTGTTTTGTGGGATCTGAGCAACGTAATGTGTTAATGCTGCTAGGATAAGGGGTTGTGTGATGGTCCTCTTAAAGAATGAGAATTTACAGGATTGGTGGAAGATGGTTTAGTGAGAGATATAAAATGGGAGGATTTGGTGGGAGTTTGCTCTTTCTCAGGTTGTTGATGATGAGAACGGGACCTCTAGGATGTGGTGGCATGGGGTAGCCAGTCTATTGGCTGGCAGGCTTGGGTACCACTCCAGTATGGAGTGGGGCTCTGGAAGGACTCTTTCCCTCAATGGGAGAGGCCCAAGGCTGTGAAGTGGAAGAAGGCTTTCCTCCCCAGGAGTTGAGGATCCTTCCCTAGAAGAATAAAACCTAGAGGAAGGAGAAAGGGGTTGTTCTGAGCTGAGGAGTGCCCATGAAGAGCCAGTTTGTGGAGGATAATAGGGAGATCTGCACATGGTTGGAGAGGATAAATGGAGAAATAGGAGCAAGTGTTGAGAGAAGAGGAGTCATGAGTAAGGCTACGGGGGTGAATCTCATTTCCCACAGGAGATTGAGACTAGTGTTTAAAATGAAGAAGAACCTGGAAGTGTGGTACCTATTTCTGGGAGTTGGTTGAGATAAGAAGAAATCCAATGGTGAAAATAAGAGAATTCTACTTTGGGGAATATAATCGTTATATTCCTAAAAATATTTGGAATGATAATAGGGATATCTAATTGATGTTCAAGTGTAGGCTGAGTGACTGGTACACTTATTCTATGGAGTAGTGCACTTTGAATTCTGAATATTTGAATTCTGTCTGTACATAGTGGCTGGGTTAGAAGCAGAAATAGAGTTAAGAGTTTATGTTTACCTTAATTAAAATTTATGAATCGCCTACAATCAAAATTATTATGCAGTTTACAAGTGAGCACACATAGTAATCAGACATAGAAGCATTACATATTAAGACAAAATATATATATATATATATATATATATAATTATCCAATAACTATGTGCCAACTGACATAAAAATATTTGCAGAAACAATGAGCTTGACAAGTTAAGGCCCAGAGATTATCTGAAGGAAAATTCCATAGTCCTGGGGCAGGTTAATTATACGCTTCCCTAAACAAAAATGTTTTCAGTGATGATGTAAACATCTTAGAGCAAGTCATAAGCCAGAGATTTTCTGGTGGCAAATTCCAGAACTCTGGGGCAGCCATGGAGAAAGCCTTTTCTCCTGTTCCGGTTAGATGTGCCATTATCGGCGACGGGACATCAAGCAGTCCCCTCTGCACAGAACAAAGGGCATGAGTTAGAAGATTTATCTTTAAAATTGCATTATCCCATGGAAAAGAGTCCAATTTTAGTAAATTATGTGCCATCAGTGCTATCATATACTGGACCCATAAATAGACTGGAAGCCAGTGAAGTTCATACAAGATGGGGGTAATGTGCTCCCTCAAAGACTTTCCCCTAATTAGCCATGTGGCCTCCCCTTGGTCCAGACTATGAATTGGTGTGGGGAGTACCACATGAGAAATTATATTTACCAATATGGTTTATCTTTGAGTTTGTAGCCTGAGTGGGTGATGAGACAGGGTTTACTTGGTACTAAACAGAATGTGGGCCTGGTTTCAGTCTCTTACAGAAAGAACTCGGTCCATCAGCTTCTCTTTCCCTGCCCTATGTCGTGTGGCTGAGGCCAAGGGTTTATGCTTCACTTCAGCTGAAAAGCTGAAACAGTTATTTATTTGTAAAATTTATATACCACCCTTCAATTATTAAGTGGTTTACAATAAAAATATTCCTAATTACCTCAAAAAATACAGAGTAATAAATATATTAATACAAACATATACAAGAAAACAAAACATAAAATAAACTCAATTCTGCCTAGATGCATACAACTATCAAAATCTGTTTTAACAGAGGGTCAAGAAAATTAAAATGAGATACTGAATTTGTGACAAAAGGCAAGGGAATACATCTTCTCCCTCCTCTGCTAAGATACTCTCTGTGCATAGTTTAGATCAGTGGGTCTCAACCTTTTTTCCATCATGACACACTTGACAGATGATGCTCACATGCATTTCACTTTGCACTCTACATTTAACAGCTATACTAAAAAAAAAAAAAAAAAAAAAAATCCTAGATATTTTATTGTTGAAAATGATGCAGAAGAAAGATAACATTCTTTAATTTCAATAATTGCTTATATAACTGCATGTATGAAAAAATGAATCTTTCCTCAGCTCATGCTCTGCTTAGTGCCCACCTTTGTTAATCATCTTAGGCCCTGCCTGAGTACCAGCAACCTTTTCTTTAGAAAACAAAACACTGAGTAACATAATTCAACAAAGTCTAGCACAGGATTCCTAGTTTCAAATGAACTGATGGTAAAGCCAGAGATTAACTAGGACCTATGTCATTGTAACAGAAACTGAATTGAGCAGGCCTTTGTGTCTGTGGAAAACGAATGGCCAGACATAGCCACACTAAGGAGCAGCTCAGATAGTTTCTTTTATAGTTGGTAGGCCCAAATAAACTTGGCTGCTTCACCCGCAAAATAAGCAGGAACACAATACAGCTTCTTGTCAACATCAAACAAGTACTCAATGAATTAACAAGGCAAAAATCATTATCAGTGCCTTCAAGTTATTGGAGGCATAGCATCTGAAGTATTCAAGAATTTTATAGCCTCTGACTCTTAGACTACACACTATCAAGGTAATTTTCAAGGGAGTTACGTGTATAAATGTAAAATGCTATTGTAGCAATTTTTAAAAGCCATTTACTAGCATAAAGTGCACTTACATGAGTAAATCCTATGGACAATTCAATGGCATATATTGTAGCGTTTTTCAAAAGTCTACTTCCTCGAGTAAATGCTTTTTAAAATCAGGACCTATGGTTTTCAGGCTTCCCTGGATTTGGGAAGCCTATTCTCTAGCAACTTGCTGCTTTCTATAGAAGCCCTATTCCTGTGAAGCAGGATACATGCAAACTTTGACCTGGATTAAACATAAGCAGATTCCTATCTGGTAGTCTTAGATTCTGTCCTATTATAGTGTCCTTATCTGCCATCATATTCTATGTTTCTGTCCTCCCTCTGGCTTTTTGACCACCAAAAGGCAAATATCTCAGTCTGGGTTATTAGGGTTTTGCTGCTCCACTAATACTTTAAGCTTCTCCCATGGACAGGCCCACAAAGACTCATTCAGTTACACATATGTATGCCTTTTAGTCACCTCTCAGCTCTCTCAAGCCAGAATTTATTTATTCATGCCCAGGATAGGAGCATCTCCAAAACGTCCCTTGCTACAAATTTGCAGCTCCCATTATAGTCTATTAAAACAGTTGACACTTTTTTTTTCCTCTCATGCCAAAAATAGTAAACCTATCTAAAATAACTCATGTTGTTTTACTTTATCACATGCCATGAGAGTAAAATTTGAAAAGCCTTCTGCTATATAATACCCCAGACTGCAGTCCACAGCTGTTCTTAAAGAGATAGCTCCATGTTAGCCATAAGAGTTCATATCATTTGCCTTTTGAAAATCATTTGATCCTGATTCTAATGCTTATGGTTCCTTTCACATTATGCATCATCTCTATTAATTCTCACTTAAGCATTCTTTCATTTCTCTTCACTCTTCTATTTCTGTTGCTCACTGCCACACACAGAGTCTCTTTCTTTTGCTGCTCATGACTCTCATCTCATCTGACATATATATCATCACAAAACACATGCCATGCATAAAATAACAGACAGAGAATGTCAACTAAAGGGAATCATAAAAAATTAACAGAATAATAAACAAAATGAAACATTTAAATGTAGTTGCTTTGCTGCTGAATCCATCCAAAGGTCAGGCTGTGGCTAGGTTCTTCTCCCTGATCTCTTGCTGCTCCTCCTCCAGCCAGAAGCACATATACAGGCTGATGCCCTATCGAGCGCTATGACCAGCGTGCCCCTATATGCACCTTGGACGCACGTTGTGGACACGCTAAACATGCGCCCAATGCTAAACAGGAATTAGCGTCTCCATATCATGCATGCAAGCCAGCGCATGCCGCGTAGCAAATAGCACCCGCCGCATTTAAATTTCATGTAAATGAGCCAATTAATGTTTACTACCCATGTAGTAACACACACCCAACACAAGTGCATCCATAATGAGCTGTTTTACAAGTAAATTTTTGTGCCATACCTAGACCTGGCTTTATTGTGGCGGTGCTCTCAGTAACAGACTTTCCTCAAAGGTTTCTGTGCGATTTCTAACATTTCAGCAACGGCTTCTATTCAATTTCTCACCCTCATCACTTTTGTCTTGCAAATGCAAGCAAATGCAAGCCAGTCGTCGGTCCAAAATATTTTCAATTAATTGCAGTACCTCTGATTGGGGAATGTTCGAATACAACGAAATTACATCAAGGGTGACAAAGAAAAAACCACCCGATGGAACAGTTGAATTAGACAAAATCGTGATAAGATGTGCAGTGTTTTTCTTTGTCACCCTTGATGTAATTTCGTTGTATTCGAACATTCCCCAATCAGAGGTACTACAATTAATTGAAAATATTTTGGACCGACGACCGGCTCCACACCGGCTGTCCACCTCATTTTTGGTACAACTAGCTACCCTAGCTTTAACCAAGAATTTTTTTATGTTCGACCAGAATTATTATCAACAGATTAAAGGGACGGCAATGGGGGCCACCATGGCCCCCTCTCTTGCCTGCCTGTACATGGATCACTATGAATCTTCGTTGGTGTACCCTTCAGAATGGTTTTCTCATGTGGCTTTATGGCTACGGTACATTGATGACATTCTGATCATTTGGACAGGATCAGATATCCAATTTTTTGTTTTTTATGACTGGTTAAACTCCCTAAACCCACATATACAATTTAATTTTTGTATTCACGCTTCAAAAATTGCATTTCTTGATATTACTATCTCGGTAGAACAGGATCAGTACGTCACTACACTGTTTAGGAAAGAGACTGATAGAAACACACTATTGGCCTATTCGAGTTGTCATCCTAAACCCCTTAAAGATAATATCCCTACAGGACAATTTTTAAGATTGAAACGCTTATGTTCATCCCGTAGTGATTTTTTAGAGCAAGCTCAGCTGATGTCCCAGCATTTCTTGGATAGGGGTTATCCTCCACGAGTTGTGAAAAAGGCGTTCAAAAGGGCATTATATACCAATCGAGACTGGCTGTTCCTTCCTTCACCAGATGATGATAATCAGTGTTTCAATTGCATTTTACCATTTTCGATAGCGAGTAAGGCTATAGCAGCAATGATACGGAGACATTGGGAGAATCTATCTTTATCCTCGCTTTTTCAGGGACCATTACGTTTCACATTCCGGAGAGGCAGTAATCTCCGGGACCAGTTAGTATATGCTAGCTTTAACAAACAAGTGAGGAACACCAGGGGTGGTCAGCATGGTCCCTGTGGGCATTGTACAATGTGTAACCATACCGGCCAGTCAGACTCGTTTATTCATCCTGACACTGGGTATCACTTTAAACTTCGAAACACATCGGATTGTACTACTAAGGGCGTTGTATATGTGATACAATGCCCTTGTCCTCTGTTGTATGTTGGGAAGACCTCTAGGATGGTGAAGACCCGCATTATAGAACACAAGCCGTTAAGCCCGTTAAAACAGGCTACATCCCTCTGTCTCTCACCTCCCCCTCTTTCTCTCTCCCCTCACTCTTCACCACCCCCTCCCTCACCCACTCCTCCCCACCCTCCCTCTCCTATCACTCAGTCCCTCCCTCCCACTCAGTCTCACTCACTCCCTCCCCCCTCTCTCCCTCCCTCTCACTCACTCAGTCCCACTCACTCTCACTCAGTCCCCACTCCCTCCGTCCTCTCCCTCAGTCCCACTCCCTCCCTCCCTCTCTCTCCCTCAGTCCCACTCCCTCCCTCAGTCCCTCCCCCTCACTCAATCCTCCTCCACTCATCACCCCTCCCCTCTCTCACTCACTCAGTCCCACTCACTCTCCCTCAGTCCCACTCCCTCCCTCTCTCTCCCAGTCCCACTCCCTCCCTCAGTCCCCCCTCTCCCTCTCACTCAGTCCCACTCCCTCCCTCTCACTCAGTCCCTCCCCCTCACTCAATCCCTCCCTCCCACTCAGTCCCTCCCTCTCACTCAGTCACTCCCTCCCACTCTCTCTCTCTGTCCCTCCCTCCCTCCCACTCAGTCCGTCCCTCCCTCTCTCTCTCTTCTCCCTCCCTCGCTACCGCCCGCTACCGCCGTCGCCACTACCGCCGTCGCTACCGCCGCCGCTCGCTGCCGCCGTCGCCGCCCGCTGCCGGTACCGCCGCCGCTCGCTACCGCCGTCGCCGCCCGCTGCCGGTACCGCCGCCGCCGCCCGCTGCTGCCACTGGACGCCGCCATTTTTTTTTCTTTCTGAAGCTGCCTCAGAGCGACGTGCTCTCCCGCACATGCGCGGTAGAGCTGGTCTCTACTGCGCATTTGCGGGCCGTCGGTCACAGGCCATTTATAAGGTAGATTGTTCAAACATCCATCTCCTTAGGATGGATGAACCTTTGGTCACGCATTGGGTTCAACAACAACACACTATTGCTGAATTGCGGTTTTCAGTTTTGGAGGTGGTTGTACCCCCGTTTAGGGGAGGGGATTATTCTGAAATTTTGGGTAGACGGGGACAGAAGTGGATTTTTACACTGTCTTCTGTCCATCCTAAGGGTTTAAATAAAGACGTAGAATGGCATCTGTTTGGTTGAACCGCTTACAGTGGGGGCGGGGCTTAACTGAGAACCTATCGTGATAGCTGCTGTTTTTTGGCGCCAAAACTACTTCTTCAAATAGTTCACTAGTTGTGTGAGCCGATGCGCTCCATGATGTACACATAAGGTATGTTTGATTGTGTGAAACCTGTTTAAAAGCTAAATAGTCATATTTATTAGGTCCATCTTTTTTATTGTTCTTTATGTTATAGATGATACTGATTGTGGGTCCCTCCCGATGCAGCCACCGCGAAACACGGACCGTGTCGGGGGACTTTAACTATTGTTTTTGAAAATGTATGGAGTTGCCATTAATAATGCTGAAGAAACTTAGTTGAATAAAAAATTATTATAATCTCTACGGTGGACTGTGTCACCTGTTCCTTGCACGCTGGGTTTGTGGGTAATTGAAATCTCCCATTATTATTGCATTGCCAAATTGGTTTGCTTCCCTGATTTCTCTTAGCATTTCATCATCTGTCTGACCATTTTGAACAGGTGGACAGTAGTATACTCCTATCTCTACTCTTACCCAACACACATGGGATTTCTACCCATATAGATTCTACTGAGCATTTAGTCTCTTATATGATCTTTATCTTGTTGGACTCTATACCCTCCCAGACATAAAGAGCCACACCCCCACCAAGTTGATCCTCCCTATCATTGCGATATAATTTGTACCCTGATATAGCACTGTCCCATTGGTTATCCTCCTTCCACCAAGTCTCTGTGATGCCAGTTATGTCAATCTCATCATTTGCTGCTATACACTCTAACCCTCCCATCTTACTTCTTAGACTTCTGGTATTGGCATACAGACATTTCAAAGTGTGTTTTTTGTTTGTTTTAACAACCTGCTTTTCAGTTGTTTGAATAATTCGGAAATCATTAGCTTTGGTGATTTTTTACATACAGGCATATGGACTATGTTTGCTTTTAATGGAACCTCTCTGTTGGGATGCGTTAACTCTCCTGTTTCATTAGTATCCTTCAAGGATACATTTCTCCAAACCATGCACTGTTGAGTGACTGTCGGCTTTCCCCCTTGTTCTAGTTTAAAAGCTGCTCTATCTCCTTTTTGAAAGTTAGTGCCAGCAGCTTGGTTCCACTCTAGTTAAGGTGGAGCCCATCCTTTTAGAAAAATCTCTCTCTTCCCCAAAAGTTTCCCCAGTTCCTTATAAAACTGAATCCCTCTTCCCTGCACCATTGTCTCATCCACACATTGAAACTCTGAAGCTCTGCCTGCCTCTGGGGACCTGCACGTGAAATAGGAAGCATTTCAGAGAACGCCACCCTGGAGGTTCTGGATTTCAGCTTCCTACCTAAAATCCTAAATTTGGCTTCCAGAACCTCTCTCCCACATTTTCCTATGTCGTTACTGCCCACATGTACCACGACAGCCGGCTCCTCCCCAGCACTGTCTATAATCCTATCTAGGTGATGCATGAGGTCTGCCACCTTCACACCAGGCAGGCAAGTTACCAGGCGGTCTTCACGTCCACCAGCCACCCTGCTATCTACATTTCTAATAATCGAATCACCAACTATGATGGCCTGCCTAACCCTTCCCTCCTGGGCAGTAGCCCTGGGAGACTTGTCCTCAGTGCGAGAGGACAACACATCACCTTGAGAGCAGGTCCTTGCTACAGGATCACTTCCTGCTACACCAGGGTGATGTTCTCCTACTGGGAGATCTTTCTGATCCAAGGCAGCACTGGGGTTGCCAGACTGGATTTGGGACTTGGCTACTATGTCCCTGAAGGTATCATCAATGTACCTCTCTTTCTCCCTCAGCTCCTCCAAGTTTGCTACTCTAGCCTCCAGAGATCGGACTCTGAAGTTGTAGAACAACATTAGTCTCCATTTGCCCACAAATTAGGCCCTAGTTGCTACTAAAGAAAGGATACCAACCAGGGCTGGTGCTAGGTTTCTTGCTGCCCTTTGCAAAAAATGACTGTGCTGCCCCCCGCCCCCCCCCCCGATTCATTTAGTGCCTGTCCCGGGCCCATCAAATAAAGCCCAGCTCCGTCCTGCAATCTATATTTTTAAAAACTGAGAAGCCCCCCTGCCCAGAACCCATGGATAAGGAAGTATATTAGGAACCCTAGGCAAACCTTACAGCCTTGCACACACACACACACACACACACACACACACACACACACACACTCTTTACAGACACACACAATTAAATTATACTTTTATAACAAATTTTACATGAAAAAAAAACATTCAAGAGAACAGTCTTCTGAGGCAAAAATATCACTTACAACATGCACATTATATTTACATGCACTCCTGTGGTGCCCACCAGAAAACATTGCAAAATAGACACTTGGAGCTCCTATGGAATTAGACCTTCTGTAATGCATATTGGATGTGAGCTTGGTCCTCAGAAAGCCATGAACAAATAGAATTACCATTACTATATAGTAAATGTCCCATACCAAAACAACCCTAACAACCTTATCTATGAAAAGGCAACACTGCACATATTATACCAGGCCCTAGAACACCAATAAAAGCTCTTATTATGAAACCAGGCTGCTTTAGATCCCTACCCAGATATTATATGCTAGCAAAATACCTCACCTCGGTCACATATGCAGAACACAGAAAGACCCTGACCAAATACAGAATAAAGGGATCAGAAAGTATAAACAGAAATGTGCTGAGAAGAAGTGAACTGGAACCCACAACAAGGCAGCCTCTACATGCAAAGCAACAATGGAAAAACAGAAACATTACCATTCTTCATCAAACATTAAATAATAAAATATAAATCATTAATCATAATAGTAAAGTCATATTCATAAAAAGAATATTTCAAACCAGTTAATGAACAGAATATCAAAAATTTCTAAAACACCAAAACAATTTTCAAAACTGATGAATAAAATATCCAATTAAAAATGTTCTATTCCCCCACCCCAAAAAAAAAAAAAGATATTTCAAAAGAGCATCATCATCAAATTATACCCAGTAATTAAAACTAATAAGGATTTAAAAATCTGCTCTCCATACCTGGGATCTGATTTTCAGTCACCCTGAAATTGTCGTGGATTGGGGGAGGTAGGGCCCTGGGCCGCACATATTTTATCTTCTCTCACACACATGCACAATAACACATTCATTCTCTCATATACTCCCTCTCTCTAACATACACAGTCTGCTTCTCCCTTATCCTCATAGATACATTATGTCTGTGTGCTTGCCTGTGAGACATAGTCTCTCACAGGCACACAAACATACACAAACGCACAAGTTCTCACACAGACACATTCACAGACACACAGGTTCTCACACAGACACTCACAGAAGCTCTCATAGGGACACACATATAGCCTCTCACACAGACACACACATATAGGGTCTCACACAGATACTCACACATGTACACACAAACAGGTGTTAGGAATCTGAGGTTAGTTAGACTGCGGGCTCCTGAAGAGGGAGGAGTTAGCAATCTGTTAGGAAACTGATGTGGTTAGACTGAGGAGTTAGCAATCTGTTCAGGGTCTGATGCTGGATGGGCGGAGCAATCAGATAGGAGGAGCAATCTGTAATCAATCTGTGTTGCGGGCTCCTGAAGAGGAGTTAACAATCTTGTTAGGAAAGCTCTGAATAGAGCTGGGAGTAGCAATCTGTAATTCTGAAATAGTAGTGGGTGGATCCCTGGGCCAGTGGCAGATGACCACTCCCCTGGGAGGATATCCCGAGAGGGACCACCGGCTAGACTTGAGTATGGAGACAGACATACATTAGTTCTTTTATTAAACAGGTTTTTGAAACCACCAGAGGTGGCAGTAGTGAGCTGGTATGCCCGGCAGGGTTGTAGTCCCTCAGATACTGTAACAGTGATCCAGGATGGCTGAGCTTTTGAGAAACTGTAGAAAGTGAGTAGGCAGAGTAGGCAGAGTTCATAAACAGAACTAGATGACAAAACTCACGTAAGGTCTCAAGGAAGTTCAGGAGCTGGAAAGGTTTAGGCCCTCGAGGAGCGAGTACCTGGTTCCAGGGGAAAGCTCTGAGAGAGCGATGGTAACTCACAATTGTTTGTAGCAGCGATAGCTTCCAGGCAGTAGAGAATCTTCAGAGTGTCCAGGAACATGGGCCCTCAAGGAGCGAGTACCGGTTCCTATCTGTAATCTGAAAGTAAGGAAAAGAGCGAGGCCCCCGAGGAGCGGGTACCTCTGGTAAATCTGAGGAGGCAGAGTAGCTTGGGAGGTGAAGCCGAAGCAATCCCCTTCCTTGCTAACTCAGTTAGATAGCGATATCAGAGACCTTTAAATATTGGAAGCGGATGACGTCATCATAGGGGAACGCCCCTGAGGTTCGCGCCCTTGCTGGTACTTCAATCAGAGCGCACGCGCGCGCCCTAAGTCTTCAGGCAAACATGGCAGATCTGCAACGTCGAGCCGGTCCGGGGACGCCGGAGGGAGACGGCATGGAGACGCCGCGGCAGCCAGCCGTCCATCAGACCCGGAGAGAGTCACCACAGAGGTAAAGAGGGCGGAGTGAGGGCGTCGAGCAGCGACGGTCGCAACAACAGGCTCTCACACACTCACAGGTTCTCACTCATTCACACATATATATACAAGCTCACACACACATGGTCTCCTGTTATCATCAGGCCGTGGTGGGATGAACTTCACCACGGCCCTGTGATCCTCCTGTTGTCTTTGAGCTGTACAGCCCAAATACGGCAGGAGGCCCGTGGTCTCTCCTTCTTTGGCCGCCGGCTGGTTAGGTTCTTCCGGCGGCCCATGGCATTTCCTGCTGCCACCGGCCCGTCGCCCCCCCAGGTGTGGTGCTCCGTGCAAATACACGCACATTCAGTCGCACTGGGCCTGACACCAACACATGCCCACCTTGTGTCTTTGCAGATGCCTCTCTCTCCCTCCTAAACTCTGCCATTGCCTGTCCCACCGCCCACCTTCATTCATCTCTTCTCTATACGTGAGTAGCTACATTCTGAATTTTAAGTGGTGCTATCTTTTCTGGGTCCCCGGGATATGCAGCAATGTGTGAAGGTTGCAGTGCCATGTACTTAATTTTATTTTCTTTTTTTTAGGTAGATGTCAATGCCGTTGCTCATCACTGCTGCATGTGGAGATGATGATTGCACTACAGCACTTCCTTCCAGCGCAGATGCATCTCACACCTACACACCTCATCTCTTTGCAGATGCATCTCCCTCCTCGACCGCTGGCACATTTCTTTAAGGTGACATAAACTACATGAACTGATAATACCTGTCTGCAGGGTTTTTTTATGGTCTGTTCTTCATTTTCTAGTTATTTTATTCTCATTACTTATTCCTTCTCCCACCCCCCTTCCCCCCTTCCTCTTCTCACTAGATTATCAATAAACACAGACAGGTGAATTTTTCACAAATATTTCAACTTTGTAAAACTATTTACATAAAAAAGAAAAAATTAATAAAGGAACAGGGGAGGGGACATCTAGGGACAAAAGATTGATCAAAACTTTAAAACAAAAAAAAATCCAAGGGAGTTAGGTAGGACGGTAGGATGGTTCTCAGGATGGTGGCATCCCTGCTGCCCAGGATCCTCACCGCTGCCCCCATGAGTTGTAAGGCCTGTAGGTGGGCATCCAGCATTCCGAGCACCCTCCTTTGGTGGGCATGCAAAGCTCTCTGCTCCACCACCATCCTCCTCAGAAAAGCCTCAAACTCATGCCTGGTGGAGCTTGGCTGCTGAGCTGGGGGGTTGTGGATGAAGCAGAGGGCCATGCATGCCTACCTCGGCCAGCAAAGACTGGCCAGTCTGGGTCTCTGCATCCCTAACTCCTGGGTCAAAATGGGGAGGCCCTACGGAAATGGGAAAGGGGAACGGGGTCAGGAGCTGTGGTGGGCCTGGGGTACGCCTTTTCTGGGAGGTGCAGTTTCATCACCGCCACTACCTCCATAGGTGGTGACCGGCATGGGGATCCCCCCCCTCCCCCCCCCCCACAGTGGCAGCTGCTGCTTGTGTGGGGGCTGGGGCTGATGCTTCCTCCTTGCCATCTTCCTCCATTTCTGCTTCTTCCTCAGCACCTTAAGACAAAAGCAATTGTGTGTGAGAATGATGTCCCGTTATAGGTGCACAGAGAAATTTTATTTTTATGGGAACAGTGGCCAGTAGGCGTGAGGATTTATTTACCACCAGCCCCATCCCGCTGAGCACACAGCCAATCAAGCCACCTCCTATTCCAGAGATGTAGCCACTGGGCCTTCTTCTTCAGGTCCTCAATCTATATGAAAGAAATAGAAGGAGAACACTGAGTGTTCTCTGTAGCTGTTAATGTGGCCTCCATACTGGTTTATGACAATGTATGCTACTACTATGTGAATTGATTTGTGGCTCTTGGCAATCCATTAATGAACACAGAAGTAGTGTGATGGCACCTGCAGCTAAAGTATGCCTGAACAGGTAGCCTCCAGGAAAAGCCATGATACCCCAGGTCACTAGTCACGTAGCTATTCAGTACAACTAGTGGAAATAACCTGTGGAGTACCAAGAATCATGCAACTAGCCTTAATCTATGCCTTCTAAATGACTTGCTACCCTATAAAATACACATCAAAATCGATAAGTAACTGGTACTAATTTTATAAACAATATGAATCATGAACCTTGTAAGCAGTCAACAGAAGATTTTTATATATATATATATATATATATATGTAGGACCTCTGAACTTGATGAGTCTGTTAATCATGCAGATTCATACTTAGGTAAATTGGTCCAATTACTTTATTAATCAACAACTGATTTTTAATTTTATATAGTTTTTTTAATCATTTTTTAGACCCAACCAGGTCGTTACCAATAAAATGCTAGAAGCAGTATCTCCGTGAACTGAACGAAACCGAAATCAAGAGGCACGAAACCCTCTGCGTTAATTATTCCTCAAAAACTTATAGACTCCTTATATCTGAAACTAACATAGAGAAAAGTACTCATCTGAAACGTTCAGCAGCAGATTTCATGGCTAAGACTGTCCCGCTTCCAGCAGGCGTAAATCTGCCAACAAAGGTAGGGGTGGGGTTTAGATAGGGCTGGGGGGGTGGGTTAGGTAGGGGAAGGGAGGGGAAGGTGAGGGGAGGCGGAAGGAAAGTTCCCTCTGAGGCCGCTCCGATTTCGGAGCGGCCTTGGAGGGAACAGGCATCGCGTGCCGTCCCCGGATTTTATAAGATACGCGCGTCCTGCGGCGAGCGCATATCCCCAGGACGCGCGTAAGTCCCGGGGCGGGAGGGGGCGTGTCCAGGGGTCAGGGGCAGTTTGGGGCAGGACCAGGGGCATGGTGCCGGCCCGGGGGCGTGGTCGAGGCCTCTGGACCAGCCCTCGGGTCAGGTGATGGCGCGCCAGCAGCCCACTGGCGTAAGCAGATTTACACCTGCTTTCGGCAGGCGTAAATCTGCCAACAAAGGTAGGGGGGGTTTAGATAGGGCCGAGGGGGGGGGGGGTAGGTTAGGTAGGGGAAGGGAGGGGAAGGTGAGGGGAGGCAGAAGGAAAGTTCCCTCCGAGGGAGGGAACAGGCAGCGCACACCGGGCTCGGCACGCGCAGGTTGCACAAATGTGCACCCCCTTGCGCGCGCCGACCCCGGATTTTATAAAATCTACCCCTCTGTGTTGTTTGCTATTTCTTTCTTTGTTGTACAGGGGTGTTTGCTTTTCTGCAGAAAAAAAAGTGAAAAATTTAGAAAAAAAAATGTATCCTCCCTTCCACCTATTTTATGGACCTTTGTTTTGCTCTAACATCTATACAATGATCCCAGCTTGGTTCTTCCACCCTATTTGTTGATTATACCAAGGTGGTTTGTCCATAAAAGTCTTCAGTCTTAAGGAAGAAAAACAGGCAGAAAGAAAACATAGGGGGAGGGAAAACGATTTTATATGTTCTGCTTGTGTTAAAAGTGTCAGTCAGAAAGAACTCATGCCATATCCCTAGTATCAAATAATGAATATGGCAAAATCTCATGTATCAAAATTCTAAATACTAAACCACTAAGGCACAAATTCAACAACAAACCCAATACTAAAGGGAATAGTATCAGAAAATGTGCTCTTTGTAAACTAATACACAGGATCTTGCCCGCAATGGGCTTCAACCAGCATCATCTCTCGTTTGTCGCCATTTTTACTGAATGTGTTAAAGAACCTGGTTGTCATAATAGAGTTCTTTTTCACTCAACGCACAATTAAACTCTGGAATTTGTTGCCAGAGAATGTGGTCAGTGCAGTTAGTGTAGCTGTGTTTAAAAAAGGATTGGATAAGTTCTTGAAGGAGAAGTCCATTACCTGCTATTAATTAAGATGACTTAGAAAATAGCCACTGCTATTACTAGCAACAATAACATGGAATAGACTTAGTTTTTGGGTACTTGCCAGGTTCTTATGGCCTGGATTGGCCACTGTTGGAAACAGGATGCTGGGCTTGATGGACCCTTGGTCTGACCCAATATGGCATGTTCTTATGTTCTTATCTTTCTGGTAATCCCACCAACATAGCATTGCAGTAGTCCAGTAATGGAGTAAAGTACACCTGTAAAACCTTATGAAAGGAACCTCTATTCAATAAAGACCACAGTCTTAGTTGACACAATTTCAGAAATTCTCTCTGCAAAATCCCTTAAATATGAGAGTCTAAACTAAAATCCGAGTCTAGGGTTACACCTAGATTCCACACTTTTTCCACTATACCTACCTCCTTCGAGTCTGTTTTCACTTTCAGTGGAATCATATGGGTCTACTTCTGCTTTTTCCAGCAGCATCTCTGACTTAGATGCATTCAGCAGCAATTGATTAAAAGTCAACCAATTTGCAATCTACTGTAAACCCTCATTTACTCTATTCACAGTCACCCACCAATCTCTCCCCATTGGTACCACCAACTGTATGTCATCAGCCTATAAATAGCCTTTGATGGGGACTCTCACCTCCTCCTATTATGGGATATGAAAAATCCCATATATGTGATGTGAGGTCTTGATTTGAGCAAGGTAAAATATGTCTGTAGGTTTTTACCACCTTCCATGTGGTCCATTGACAAGTGTGTCTTTGGAACCATTTGTCAATAGTGTGTCCTCATTATTACTTTTGCCAAAATATGCCCATTCCAGGGTTAGACTGTGCACATATGAAAGAGGAGAAGAGGAACCACACATAGCAGGCTCACATTCTAGTGCCAGCCTGGAAGAAAGGATGATATTGAGAAAAAGTGTCCATTTTCCAACCTTAAACCTTTATACCTTTGAAATTAAAGTTTTGTCCATGAAATTCCACATAGATATCTAGAAAATTAATGAGATATTATAACAAATATGTTTTTTATTTGAGGTAAACTTTGCAATGTTTGCAGGAAGACCCCACAACCAGCTGCATTCACACCAAACACCTCAGACACTCCCCAATGCTGCCTGGACCATGGAGCAAAGAAAATTCTGACATCGTGTCGGTGCCCCGCCATGCACACTGTTCCCTAGGTTGTGTGCACACACTCCAGCCCCTCTCTTAAAGGCCCCTACAGGAGGAAAGCAGGATTTGACACCTCTTGATGACGTCAGGCACCCTGATCATTTAAACGCTGTGAGAGCCCTGGATCCTTGCCTCAGCAACAGGTCCCCTGACTAGTTTTCAGGGCATGTTGCTCTCAGTGTCTTTGGTTTCCTTGCGTTTGTTCTTGCTTTCCCATATCTCTCTGTCTGTCTATGTTATCGCCTTGTCTTGTTTGTTCCTGGTTCTCGTTGAATCTGTACTCTTGCCTATCTCCTGCTTTGTTGATTCCTTTGTCTCACCTGGTCCATCCCCCTCTGCCTTACTCTGTCTGTCTTGGCCTCATACCCCAGTAGTGACCTCTGCTATGGACCTGAACAACTCTCTTGCCTGCCACCTGGTACTGACCTCTGCTATGGACCTGGACCACTCTGCATGGAACTGGCCTCTGCTGAGGACCTGGATCATTCCCCTCCCTGCTACCTAGTAAGAATCTTGATCACTCTCTTGTCTAATGCCCTGTACTGACCTCTGCTATGGAACTGGACCACTCTCATGCCTGCCACCCAGTAAGGACCTCTGCTACTGACCTCGACCACTATCTTGCCTGCCATCTGGTACTGAACTCTGCTATGTATCTTGACCACTCTCTGCTCATCGTCTGCCCTAACCCTTGGCTTGGTCCTGAGCACTGTATGTTTACAGACAGCCCTAATCTCCACCCATATCTAGAAACTCTCTTTCTGCCCTCTCTGGGCTCACAATCCCTTGCGGGGCTGATCCTTAAGGAGGACAGGACTAGATAGCTCTGGGTGGGTTGAGGGAGTTTCCTGTTCACTCTCTCACATACCATCCCCCTTGGCTCACCCTTATTTGGGTGAGCACCTGCCTGCACTGGGGATACCTCTCTGGACAGGAAATCTGCATTTGTGTTTTCTTTTCCTGTCCTATGTCGTATTTTATAGTTGAAGGCCAGGAATAATCACATCACCCCCACATTGGTTTCCTTATTTATAATAATCCATAGGAGTGGTTGGTTGTCTATTAAGACAAGCTGCCATCACAGCAGGTAGTAGTGCAAGGCCTGTAAGACCCACCTTACTGCCAAGGCCTTGTTCTCAATGTTGAATACTGACTTTCCCATGGCATCATTTTCGATCTAATTCCACAGGATGTTCTTGATCATCCTTCTCTTGGACTAAGACTACTCCCAAGCCTACTTCTGAGGCATCGGTCTATACCATGAAGGGTTCAGAGAAATCCAGACTTATCAGGACTGGTTCGAAACACAAGTCCTCTTTCAGAGCCTGGAAAGCCTCTTCTGTTCAGCTGACCACTGGACCATCTCTGGTACCTTCTTCAACAACAGCCTTGTGAGAGGCTCTGCCTTCTGTGAGTAATTGTACACCATGTATATGGTAATTCTAATGCTGGTTATCTGTAAACCGAAGCGATATGTACTAGTACATGATCTTCGGTATATAAAAGTCTTTAAATAAAATAAATAATTGGGGGTAAACCTATTGTAATACCCCATAAGGCCTAGGAATGCTCTCACATTCACTTTTGTTTGTGGGACTGGAACTCGGCTGATCGCCTTGATCTTCCGGGTCTGCAGATGGATCTTGCCCTACCCAAGTGTGTAGCCAAGATATTGGACTTCTTGCCCTCCCAGCAAGTACTTCTTAGGGTTGGCAATCAGTTCTGCTTTCCTCAAACTGGTTAACACAGCCTGTTGGCTTAGATGTGTCTTCCAATCTGGGCTGTACACTACAATGTCATCCAGGTAGGCAGCTGTGTACCCTTGATGAGGGCGGAGCAGGTAGTCATCCAAGCACTGAAACATTGCATAAGCACCATGGAGCCCAAAAGGGAGGACAGTGAACTGGAAAAATCCACTTAGCATCAAAAACGCCGTCTTCTTCGTCTCTGGCATGAGAGGCACCCGCCAATACCTTTTTGTAAGGTCCAGGGTAGAGATGAACTGGGCTGATCCTAGGCACTTGAGGCATCCACTTGAGGCATCGGGTACACATTCAGTTTTGAGACCTTGTTAACCTTTTGAAAGTCAATATAGAACCTTAGGCTCACATCTGGTTTTGGCACCAGCACTATGGGCAAGGACCTATCACTGTTAGACTTCTCTATAACTCCTCTATAACTTCAAGGTAGAGCTGAACCTGGCTGATCCTAGATGTTCGAGTTCATCCACTCAAGGCATCGGGTATGCATTGAGTTTTGAGACCTCGTTAACCTTTTTAAAGTCAATGTAGAACCTTATGCTTACATCTGGCTTCGGCACCAGCATTATGGTTGAAGACTAACCACTGTTAGACTCCTCTATAATTCCGAGTCAGAGCATCTCCTTCACTTCAGTCTTAATGATGTGGCGCCTGGCCTCGGGAATCTGATAGGGTCACTGCCACACAATAACTCCAGGAAGCATAATGAAGTCATGCTGCACCAGGTGAGTACCACCTGGTAGGTTGGAGAGGATCTCCTTGTTTTGTTCCACCAGCTGATTTAAGTCAGCTATCTGTGTGGTGGACAGCTGCTCTCCGAAAGGAATCGGAGTTCAATCTTCTTCAGGCCCAACCTCTGGACCAAACTCTTCTTCTTAGACCACTCTACACACCTGTGTAATCCATTTCTTCAGATGTTTACATGGTATTTTATGTTTTCTTTTGTTTAACTGGCTAGCTATTTTGTAATCCACGGGCCTTGTTTTCTCCAAAACTTCAAAGGGTCCTTGCCACTGGGCTAATAACTTGCTTTCCAAAGATGAGAGGAAGACAAGGACATGGTTCTCTGGCTGGAATACTCTTCGAGTCTATAGGGTGTTCACCAATTGCTACTGCCCAGTAGCAACGATATGGATCACTTGCTCCATCTTCCCTGCTTCCATACTGTATTTCTCTCTGGGGGAAGAAGGGGGAATCCTGCTAGTCTGTCCAGCCCTTACTTACTTATTTGAACCCTGACTGCATAGTCAGAGCTAGCCCCCTTGGCCTTTTGTACCTTGGGCTGGGTAAGTGGAAGTGTGAGGTCCCAGGGGAAAAAAAAAGATCTGTAGGGTTTTTTTTCTCTGCTGTGGCTATATGTGGTAACTTGGGGCAGTCGCTTAAGCAAGTGATCCCACTACTGCCACCATATGTAACTTGGGGTATTCTTGGCTAGGGAAACAGCCATGAAAAGGAACAAACACTGGCTCTTTCCTTATGTACAAAGTATTTACAGAACAAAATCAAGAACAGAAAGAAACTGTTTACCTTGCAGTGCTGGTAACAAACAAAGTCAAACGTAACTGGCCTTGGCGTACTCTGGCTTCCTGCCTGCTCAACCCTTCTAGGCCCTGCCTTCTTATGCTAGGCTGAAGAGATGCTCCCTGGGCCCAGAATCCCTTGCGGGGCTAATCCTTAAGGAAAACCAGACTAGATAGCTATGGTTGGTCCCTTAAGGTGGGTTGGGGGCGTTTCCTGTACATTCCTTCACACTCACTTCAATTCCAATCAATGAACACGTACAGACATATATGAACGTTTGACGTCAAATTTAAATGGCTGAACTTTTTGACATTTCTCTATTCACCAAAACCTAATTGCTGACCGCTAATTCTTATGTCTTCAATATAATGAATTATTATATTCTATCTTAAGAATTGTAAACTCTTCCAACCTAACTCGACTCACAAATTTATTTCGATGTATTCTGTCACTAACCTTCACGATTCTAAATCATATACTAAACTGGAAAATGACCCTTAAACTAACAGCCGTAGTTATCTAACATCAGTTTTAGTTGTCCATACTCTTCGATATTGCTGTGATGTATCTTCTAATGCAGAAGACTATTTATTTATTTATTTATTTATTTAAAAACATTTTCTATACCGTTGTTTAGTGATATACCATCACAACGGTTTACAAATAGGCACATAAATAAATTCAAGATGGATTGTACTTTAACCAGGGGGTGCCGCAGTTGTTCAGATACATGATTCAATATTATAAGCTATATGTAAAGTGTATTAAAATTCCCTTTATGGGCTAACCGTAGATGCGGTATACTGTAATTCTTTAACTTAATACTTAAGTGTGATAAAATAAAAATAAAAACACACATATGTTCTCAGGTGACTTTTGCTTGTGCGTATAAGTCCTTTTCTTGCTTCTTAGTACTACCTATTTCCCATTCTCACTTTGAAAGGCCTTTTTGAAAAGCCATGTTTTTAAGCTTTTTTTGAAGAGTTTTTGATCCCTCATTAGTCTTATTTCGGGTGGCATTGAGTTCCATAATATAGGGCTGGCTAATGACAGTGCTCTCTCCCTTACTTGTGTCAGTTTAGCTGTCTTTACAAAGGGTATGGTTAGTAAGGCTTTATTTGCTGATCTGAGATTTCTTTGGGGAACATGTAGTCTTAATGCAGTGTTTAACCAATCAGTATTTTCTTCATTAATTAACTTGTGGATTGTGCAAAGTGTTTTAAATTGTACTCTTTGTTCGATTGGCAGCCAGTGTAATTCGGCAAGAGAGTGATGTGGTCCCTTCTGCTTTTTCCAGTTAGGATTCTGGCTGCAGAGTTCTGTAAGATTTGGAGTGGTCTTAGTGTTGAATGTGGTAATCCAAGGAAGAGTGTGTTACAATAGTCTGTGCTGGCGAAAATAAGTGCTTGGAGAATGGTTCGAAAGTGCGCTTGGGTTAGTAGTGGTTTTAGCCTTCTAAGGACCATTAGTTTCGCGTACCCCTCTCTGACTTTCAATGATATGTGTTGTTTGAAGTTGATTTCATTGTCAATTATTACTCCTAGGTTTCGAGTTTTTTCGGTTAGTTCCACTATCTGATTGTTTCTGAGTTTGATGGGATTCTGGATTAATTCAGTTGTTTTTCGTTCAAGGTGTGTGAATTATGTTTTTTCAATGTTAATTACTAGTTCCATTTGGCATAGCAGTTGTTTAATTATTCCTAGGTATAACATTGCTAGGTTCAACGTTTTTTCAATTGTTTCGTCTACTGGTAAAATTAGCTGGATGTAATGTATGATACCTAGACCGGCTAAGAGGTGGCATAGGGGCAGCATGTAAATGTTAAATAGAGTCGCCGAAAGTGCTGATCCCTGGGGGACTCCGGTTTTTAGCTGGATTTTGTCTGAAATAGTGTTTTTTATCTGTACCTGAAAGAATCTATTGTTTAGGTAGGACCTGAACCATTCAATTGTTTTGTTTTGAAGTCCTATTTCTTCAAGCCTGTTTAGTAGTATGTTATGATTTACTGTGTTGAATGCTGCTGACAGGTCTAATAATATCATGATGTAGTGTTTCCCACTGTCAAACCCACGTAATACATTGTCTGTTAGAGAGATAAGTAATGTTTCAGTACTATAGTGTTTTCTAAAGCTGTGTTGTGAGGGGTAAAGTATGCTGTTGTTGTCTAGATGTTCGGCTAGTTGTTTTTGTATCATTTTTTCTATTAATTTAGTGAGCATGGGTAGGTTTGAAACAGGTCTATAGTTACTCAAGATGTTTGGGTCGCTGTTTTTTTTCTTCAGTATTGGTTTAATTATAGCCCCTTTAAGAGAGTCTGGCATAAGGCCTTCATTAAGCGATAGGTTAATTATTTCTATCTTGGAATTCAGATCAATGGGCTCTTCTGACCGGAGCTTAAAAATCCATTCTTGTTCTCTTCTATACAACAGTTTTTCTCGATTGTCTCCTCTCTGGTCCTGTTTAATAATGGTCTATCGCAAACCATCTGCTTCACAAAAGTGAAAGTAAGGAGGGTTCTGAGAAATATAGGCCAGATAGTGAGACCTTGGTGGTGAGTAAATTAATGGAGGCACTGTTAAAACAGAAGGTTGAACAGTTTCTGGAATACAGTGGCTTATAGGATCTGAGGCAGCATGATTTTACCAGAAGACTTGATGTGATATACTTGGATTTCAGCAAAATCTTTGACATAGTTCCACATATAGTTGACTTATAAATAAACTGAGCACCCTATGAATGGGCCCCAAAGTGACTGATTGGATTAGAAACTGGTTGAGGAAGGTGACAAAGGGTAGCGGTAAATGGTGTTTATTACGAGTAAAGGGGAGTTACCTGTGGAGTGCCACAGGGATCACTTTGAGTCCTGTTCTCTTCAACATTTTTCTTAGTGATATTGCAGAAGGGTTATTAAGAAATTTTGCCTTTTCACAGATGATATAAAAAATCTGCAATGCGGTACACACCCTGGAAGATGTGCAAAACATGAGGAGGGATCTAGTGAAGCTTGAAGAAGGATCTAGGGTCTGGCAGCTAAAATGTAATGCTAATAAATGCATTAAAGTTGGGTTGCAAAAACCTAAGGGAGAAGTACAATATGGGGGTTAAATTATGTGTATAAAACAAGAGCAGGATTTGAGGATGATCATAGCTTATGATCTTAATGTGGCCAAATAGGTAGACAAGACAATGGCAAAAGCAAGGAGGACGCTTGGGTACATTCAGAGAGGCATAGCCAACAGGAGAAGGAGATGATATTGCCTTTGATAAGTCTCTGGTGAGACCTCATTTGGAGTACTGTGTATAGTTCTGGAGATCACATTTGAAGCAGAAGTGATGCCAGTTTAAGGAGTTTGTATTGTTTCCCCTGAAGGAGCTTTCTTTGAAATGTGGGTCCATGTTGGGACTGATTTGAATAAGTCAGTCCCTGACTCCTTCTCCTTCCTGCCTGCGCAGCCCCGGAAGAAAAACGTTGCTGGAGCCGCGAGGGCAGGAAGGAGGAGGAGCATCTGCTGCATACAGAAGAAGAGCAGTGTTAATGGGCCGCCGCATATCCCACGTCGCGGCAGCCTGAGAAGAGGAGGAAACCCGATAGCAGGGCCGCCGCGGATCCCACGTCACAGCCAGAGAAGATCAGGGCCACTGCAGAGCCCATCCTGCAGCGACCCGTGAAGAGGAGGCCCAGAGGTAAGAGAGAGGCTGAGGGCCCATAGAGTGTGTGTATGAGATGAGTTGAGAGATTGTGTGCGTGTATAAGATGATTTGAGAGACTGTATGTGGGAGTGAGGTCCTGAATGTTTGCAGAGACAGCATGTGAGAGCCTGTGTGTGTGTGAGAGAGAGAGAGACAGCATGTGACAGTGAGAGCCTGTGCTTGAGCAAGACAGCATGTGGGAGCAAGAGAGAGCCTGGGTGTGTGAGAGTCAGACAGCATGTGCAAGAGAGAGACTGTGTATGAATGATTGTAAGAGAGAGAGCATGTGAGAGTGAGAGCCTGTGCGTGTGTGTGTGTGTGTGTGTGTGTGTGTGTGTGTGAGAGAGAGAGAGAGAAAGCATGTGAGAATGAGAACCTGACTGTGTGTTTGAGGGAAGAAGATAGATAGAGAGAAAAGAAATAGAAAAAAAGACAATATGAAAGGAATTGGCAAAAAAATAAGAAAGGGAAGGTGGAACAAAAAAGCCTGTGACCAACCGATTAGAAAACTAAGATCAGACAGCAAAGGTAAAAAAAAAATAAATTACTTTTTACTGATTGGCACATGTAATCTTTGGTAATGTGCAAGAGTAGCACTTTCTCTATGCGGATCTCAAAATGTATGAGATCAACATGGAGGAAGTGGAAACCCATGGGGCCTGCACAGTGGAGGCAACAGAATGTGCTTCAGTGCCAGTAGCAGCAATCAGCGCCTCCCCAATAGCCATGCGGCATCAGTGACAGTGGCAGCAGAGGAATGAGAGAGGCTCCGAGGTTGCTGGCAAAAGAAAGAAAGGGGGTCTGCCTTTAGTGTGTGCATGTGTATGAATGGGAGTCTGCCTGGGGGTGTGTCTGTGTATGAGAATGAATGGGTGTCTTCCTAGGGTTTTATGTGTGAGAATAGGTGCCTGCCTGTGTGTGGTGTATGTGTGTGTGAGAATGAATTGGTTTCTGCCTGGGGGTCTGTGTGTGTGAGAATGAATGTGTGCATGCCTGGGGAATGGTGAGGGAGTGGTGTGAAAATGAATGGGAGCTTGCCTGGGTGTATGTGTTTGTGTGTATGTGAGGGAGTCATAGAGAATGAGAGCATGAGTGTGTATGAGAAAATCCAGGGGAGTAAGAGTTTGTGTGGGGGGTGTGTGTGGAGGGAGAGAGAGTATCTTAGAGCCTGAGAGTGTGTCAGTGTCTATGAGAGCGAGAGGTTATGGTGGGTATAAGAGCATGAATGTGTATGTATGTGACAGAGTATGTGTGTGAGAGAGAATGGACATGTGAGTATGTGTGTGAGAGAGAGAATAACCTCCTAATCCTTGACAATATCAGGGTGACTGGAAATCAAGAGCTCCCACGTATGGACAGCAGGGGCTTTTTAAAATCCTTATTAGTTTTAATTATTGGGTGTTATTTGATATATGTGCTGTTTTGAAATATTTTATTGGTGTTTGTAAAAAATGTATATGATTTTAATTAATTAATGAAATTCTATTTATCAGTAGTTTTAAAATATTCTTTTATTAGTATGGTTGTACTATTATAATTGATGCTTTATGTTTCTTGATTTTATTTGCTTTATGAGGAATGGTGGTTCTGTTTTTCCATTGTAAATACACAGAGTCTGGCTTCTTGGGGTTTCCATTTCAGTTTTTTTCTAATTTGTGCTTCTTTATTTTGTATTCTGTATTGGTGAGGGTCTGTCTCTGCTCTGTGTGTGTGACCACGATGAGAGATTCTGCTAGCATAGGGATCTATAGCAATCTGGTTTGTTTTGTTTCCTCAGAAGATGGTGTATTGGTATTGTTGTTTGAATCCTTGGTGTTATTACTGTTATGTTACAATGGGATTGCAGTATAGATTTTGAGTGTCTTTTTAGTGGGGTTTTGTGTTAGTTCACAATGTGCCTGGCAGTGGAAGGTGTATGTGCTGCTGTTACTGTGAGGTGACACCAGAATTTGAAAATATCTTTTAGTATGATGAGCTGTAAGGGAAAGTCCAAGCTCTATTGTTTGGGGGAATTTCAGTGGATGCACAGAGTTACAGAACTGGAGGTGCAGGATTTATATTGACATTCTGTCCCTTCCTATAGAATTAGTTGAATGAGGTTATCAAATAATTTTATAGTGTGAAACTGGCCAGCTTTTTAAAATTATGCAGAATACCCTTTGGACTTTTTTATTAACACCAAATATTCAAAAGCTGTGTTCATCCCATCAAGCTCATATATGTCATTAAAGAGGTAAATTGGATAACGTAATAACTTTGTTTTATTATTGTTACTCATAAATTATAACTAACATTAATCTTGGAATATTATATATTTAATATAAATGAAAGGTTTTCACAAGATAGGTTCTGTCGTGAAACATTTTATTATGTATATTTAAGGAAACATACATAAATTGTCGAAATACATTTCGTTCGTTTAATCTTTAACCTCTGGTTTGCTAGTAGACTGAATTACTGTGTCAAGAAATTATGTTTGTCTAAAAAGTGTTCCCAAAATCCCGTGCTCTCATCAACCAAAAATATTCTAAATAAACTATCTTTTTAATTTTGATATCATTTAAAAAAATATATATATTGGAGAAAGAGGTAAGTTTCATATTTCTAGTGCATGCCTCCACGGCCTTGCGCCTGTTCGTATGATATAATCATTAACTTGCCTCCTTCCCCCTTTTTTTTGTGTGTTATATTATTTATCGTGTGAAAAATATTTTTTGAATATAGCAATTTTTATCAAACACTTTTGTTATAAAAATCATACTCTCCACTATGCATAGATAAGATATTGTCACTTATGTTTTTTCTTTCAATTTTTGTAAAGCGACTAAATGCTTATATCCCTATGCTCGTGGAAAGTTGTATTTCAATACATGCTGTTTATACGCCCTCTGTCTTAATCAACCCTAAAAAGGATTTCATGAACGCCAAGTTCTTAATATTAGACTGCCATTGCTTCGATATAACTACTAACGACTTATCTCCCGACACAGCTGCGTTTCGTTCTTCCTTCGTCAGGGGAGTGTGTCCATTCCTATTTTCATTTATTCCTCTGTTAATCCGTTAATCCATCATGGCTCTCTATTCCAGCTGTCCGTTCTCTCTCTCAGGCTTAAAAGCTCCGAGTAGCGGCGTTATTTCTTAGCGTCTTCTCTGTGCTTTAAAAACTAGTCAGCAGATCTCAAATCATCCAATGGTGTGGATATGTGTTTGCGTACTACGTCATATTCACCAAACAACTGGTGATTGGTTGTCTCAAAATTAAAGGGCCGCTCGTCCAAAGTAGACACATATCTGGTCACTTTCTGTCTCAAATTAGACTCGCCCACTCCACTTCTTCGTTTAATCCTTTTGGTACTACCGTATTTAGTTTGAAAATCCATTGCTGTTCAATGTAATTCAATTTCTTCTTTTCATCTCCACCTTCGACCTTATCTATGACCGTCCATCTAAGTTGATCGAACTTGTGATCCCGTTCTATGCAGTGCTGCACCATTGGTGCTTCCACAGTTCTCGTATTGATTTTCGATCTATGTTCTATCAATCGTGTCCTTATAACTCTAGATTGTCCTACCCACATAGTTTTTAGGGCATGAACATTGAATCAAATAAATCACGTTTTTTGATGTGCAGTCAGTGTCTCTACTCCTCTTTATACAGTATCCTGTAACGGGATCTATCCATTCATTACCTTCAATAGTAATATTACACATGTCACAACGCTGGCATGCCTTATGATTACCTCCTGGCAATCTCTCTTCCAATTGTCTGTTAACATCTGCATGTACCACCATATCCTTTATGTTAGAACCTCTCGTTGTCGCTATCAATGGGAGTTCTCCAAATACTTCATATACAGACAAAATTGGCCAATGTCTTCTTATGGAAGCTGTGATGGATGCCGTTGCTGTGCTTTGAGGTATGATACAGGTTAGCCTTCCTTGCTCCTTTTTATTTCGATACTGGAGAAGTTGGTTACGATCAGCATATTTTGCTCGTTTATATGCTCTATTTATAATCTTTTTAGGATATCCTCTATCCCTAAATTTGTTTTTAAGGTATTCCGCTTGTCTCTCAAATTCATCTTCAGTTGAACAGATCCTTTTATATCGAAAGAATTGACTCGCCAGCAATCCTTGTTTCAAGGACATGGCATGATGACTGTGGTATTTCAGTAGCGTGTTTCTCTCCGTCTTCTTATGATGTACAGTTGTCTCAAGTTCTCGTCCTTTTCTTTCTATTAATACATCCAAATAGGATATTCGTTGTTGACTACTTTCTGATGTAAACTTCAAATTCACGTCTACTGCATTTATCCACAGTAAAAATTTTTCAAATTCTTCTTTAGATGACATCCAAATCAAAAAGACGTCGTCGATATATCGACGCCAATATTGAATTTTAGACCACCACTGGGATTGATAAACATGTTGTTCCTCAAATTGTGTCACATAAATGTTCGCCACTGAGGGTGCCAACGATGACCCCATGGCAATTCCATGTGATTGATGATAAAATTTATCAGCGAATCTAAAATAATTATTGGTCAATACCAATTCCAAAAGTTGATGTAAAAATTGTACAGGTATACGTTGTTTCCTTTCCTTCTCCAGTATCGAAATAAAAAGGAACAAGGAAGGCTAACCTGTATCATACCTCAAAGCACAGCAACGGCATCCATCACAGCTTCCATAAGAAGACATTGGCCAATTTTGTCTGTATATGAAGTATTTGGAGAACTCCCATTGATAGCGACAACGAGAGGTTCTAACATAAAGGATATGGTGGTACATGCAGATGTTAACAGACAATTGGAAGAGAGATTGCCAGGAGGTAATCATAAGGCATGCCAGCGTTGTGACATGTGTAATATTACTATTGAAGGTAATGAATGGATAGATCCCGTTACAGGATACTGTATAAAGAGGAGTAGAGACACTGACTGCACATCAAAAAACGTGATTTATTTGATTCAATGTTCATGCCCTAAAAACTATGTGGGTAGGACATCTAGAGTTATAAGGACACGATTGATAGAACATAGATCGAAAATCAATACGAGAACTGTGGAAGCACCAATGGTGCAGCACTGCATAGAACGGGATCACAAGTTCGATCAACTTAGATGGACGGTCATAGATAAGGTCGAAGGTGGAGATGAAAAGAAGAAATTGAATTACATTGAACAGCAATGGATTTTCAAACTAAATACGGTAGTACCAAAAGGATTAAACGAAGAAGTGGAGTGGGCGAGTCTAATTTGAGACAGAAAGTGACCGGATATGTGTCTACTTTGGACGAGCGGCCCTTTAATTTTGAGACAACCAATCACCAGTTGTTTGGTGAATATGACGTAGTACGCAAACACGTATCCACACCATTGGATGATTTGAGATCTGCTGACTAGTTTTTAAAGCACAGAGAAGACGCTAAGAAATAACGCCGCTACTCGGAGCTTTTAAGCCTGAGAGAGAGAACGGACAGCTGGAATAGAGAGCCATGATGGATTAACGGATTAACAGAGGAATAAATGAAAATAGGAATGGACACACTCCCCTGACGAAGGAAGAACGAAACGCAGCTGTGTCGGGAGATAAGTCGTTAGTAGTTATATCGAAGCAATGACAGTCTAATATTAAGAACTTGGCGTTCATGAAATCCTTTTTAGGGTTGATTAAGACAGAGGGCGTATAAACAGCATGTATTGAAATACAACTTTCCACGAGCATAGGGATATAAGCATTTAGTCGCTTTACAAAAATTGAAAGAAAAAACATGTGACAATATCTTATCTATGCATAGTGGAGAGTATGATTTTTATAACAAAAGTGTTTGATAAAAATTGCTATATTCAAAAAATATTTTTCACACGATAAATAATATAACACAAAAAAAAAAGGGGGAAGGAGGCAAGTTAATGATTATATCATACGAACAGGCGCAAGGCCGTGGAGGCATGCACTAGAAATATGAAACTTACCTCTTTCTCCAATATATATATTTTTTAAATGATATCAAAATTAAAAAGATAGTTTATTTAGAATATTTTTGGTTGATGAGAGCACGGGATTTTGGGAAGACATTTATATATTTTTGATTTCTCTTCACAAGCGGAGAGGGATATTGAATTGTCTAAAAAGTGTGTCACCAACATGAAAAGTTTGGAAAGCTCTGCTCTAAGGGATACTGAGAATTGTGACAGTGGCTGTAATGGCTGGGGGAGAGCTGTCATTAGATCTCTTGGGAGCTTAAGTTAGCAGAGAGATGAGTCATGAGAGCTTGGCATTGAAATTCCTCCTCACCCGGGTGAAGCCAGGGAATTGATTGAAAGCCAGAGCTGATGTTGTAAAAAGGATTCATTCAAGTATCTGTGCTGGCAGTGATGGTGAACCTTGATGGGGTGAGCTCCTTTGGAGTGGGTTCTATGTCTTCAATGCTTGCAGAGTTTTCTACCCAGGTCTATCTTGGTTAAACCCCAAAACATAATACTTGACTTGGATGGTATTAGCCTCCCTGAAGCAGGCTGTGTCTTCTCTAGCGACATTAACTAATAACTACTGATATATATCAGCAGATGCAGTATAATGAAATCTCCTTGACTACTCAGGGAAAGAAGATGGAACATTTGGGACAGCATGTCACCCAGATGTTTGCTACCCAGATGGGTCAGGTTCAGGGTAACCTAGTAATAACTCCGAAAGTAGAACATTTAGAAAATCATGCAAAGCACTTAAACATCCGTGCCTTGAATTTTCCAGAAATTAGCACCAGTTCTCCATCTGAGCTGTTTAGGGAATATCTTTTGGAGATTTTAAGAGACCCATCTGAAACCTTTCTGTCCATCAGTAGGGCCTTCTTTCTACCATGTGCTAAGCATGATGGGGAACTGGGAGTCCTATCAGAAGAAGGCCATGTGTCCTTTCACAGTGTTTATCTCACTGGCCTTCTGGAAAAGTCAAGTAACGAGGAAGAACCAACTAGGGGGACACTACTTGTCACCTTTATGTTCCTCCAGGATTGGGAATTGTTTCCACAATACACAAGCTTTATTTGTTTGGCCAGAAAGTTTGGCTGTTCTATTTCTGGCTTTATTCAAGGAGTGGAGGAGTAGCCTAGAAGTTAGAGCAGTGGGCTATGAACCAGGAGACCAGTGGCCTTGGGCAAGTGATTTTCTGCTTTTCCATTATTGCACTGCAAACAGAATCTGGCTAGTTGTGGTTTCCAGTTCAGTTTTTGTCTGCATGTGTGTGTGTGTCTGTGTGTGTCTGTGTCTGTGTGTGTGTTAGCGAGAGAGACTGAGGAAGTGTGTGTATGTGTGAGAGAGGTACAGAGAAAGTGTGTCTCTATCTCTCTCACACATACACACTCCCTCTGCATCTCACCAAGTGTGTATGTGTGTGTGTGTGTTATGTTTTGTAGGGTTTGGGTGGACCCTTGGACATTGTGGCAGCTGACCACGCCCAGAGGGGGAAGTCCCGTGAGGGGCCACAAGTCATGCTCATTTCCGGACACACAAACACAGATTATATCTTTTATTAGACAGTTTATGAAGCCACCAAAGGTGGCGGTAGTGAGTAGAAGATGGAGCCCGGTTAGGCTAGTATTTCTCAGGGCGCTGGAACAGCGGCTTCTCCGGTAGCAGTGCTGTAGGAAGAAGAACTTAGAAAATGAGTACACTGAGATATTCAGAGTCCCCAGTATGGAGGAGCCCCGAGATAGGGAAAGCTGGCCCTCGAGGAGCGAGTACCAGATCCCTGGGCACAGAGACTCGTTGGCAAGTACTCACGCAGCAGTTCTCCGTGGAAGATGGCACTGGTGCTGGAATGGAGGCAGGCCCTTGAGGAGCGAGTACCTGGTTCCAGGGAAACAGCTCTGAGGAGTAGATGGTAGCAGTACTCACAGATGGTGTCTGAAGCAAATTCTTCCAAGTTGAAGAGGAGATGGACACAGGCAGCGAGTCAGGGAACATGGGCCCTCGAGGAGCGAGTACCAGTTCCTGATAGCGACCTGAAAGAAGCAGAGAGGCCCCCGAGGCGCGGGTACCTCGTTAACAGCAAAGAGTCCAACTAGAAGTTGGAGGCAGAGTAGCTGGGTACCGAGAGCGAATCCCATCCGTAGGAATTCCCTTGTTAACTCAAAGGCTAGCAATAAACAACAGACTTAAATATCTGGGCAGTGTGATGTCATCACAGGGGGACGCTCCTGAGGTTTGCGCCAAAGAGGAAATAAGAATGAGGGCCGCGCGGCACGCGCGCCCTAAGGTACCTGAGGAGCATGGCAGGAGGCAGCGTCCAAGCCGGTCCGAGGATGCTGGAAAGCACGGCGGGCAGCAGACGCCGCGGCAGCCAGACGTCCACAGGGAGCAGGAGGAGTCGCAGAAAAAGAAAGGTAGGCAGAGTGAAGCCGTTGGGCCGCGACGGTTGCAACAGTGAGTGAGAGAGAGGGAGCATATTGTGTGTGTGTGTGGGTGCATATGTGCCCCCCCCCCCAAGTCTATGACGATCTTAAGATGACAGATATGGAGAACAGGAGATTTTAAAAATCCTTATTAGTTTTAATTATTGGGTGTTATTTGATGTATCTGCTGTTTTGAAATATTTTATCGATGTTTAGGAAATTTTTAAATTATATATTGGGGGTGGTGGTGGTGCCAAATGAAGTATCTGCACCGGGTGCCAAATACTTTAGGTACGCCACTGCTTGAGTTACTGTATGTGGGGTAGTAGTTTATGGTGGAGGATTCAAGTTAGGCCTGTTAAGATGCAATGCTCACCCCCTTATTATAGATTTCTTTTTTTTTTTTTTTTCCATTTAAATGTTGCACATTCAAGAGTTTTCCTGAATCTCCTGCTTTATTGTGGTCTGTCAAAAGATACAATGACTTTTTTCTTTATTATACTTTATTTTCCGTTTTTCCTTTGTTTCTGCATGTACTCTTTGTTTAAAAATGATTAAAAATACAACTTAAAAAAAAAATTTGGACATAGGATCCACCCTTTACAGCGTGGGTCTATACACATTCATGGAACCTCCCAATGCTGGACGTTTTTACCTAGTAAACCTTACACGTAAAAAGCAATTTATCCCCATATACTGGATAGCTAAATATTGTCCACCCCACATGCAGGTAAAAGTATGCACATAGTTTTACAATCTATATACTTTTACCTGCATTATAGTAGAGGCATTCCAAAGGCGAGGTTAGATCAGGAGAGAAAATTATTCATAAAGAGCCTAATTTTCAAACCTATTTGTGGTAATACTTTTATTTTACGAACTGAGCAGCGGGAGCTTCTCTATTTATAAAATACCATGTATTTCTGCTGTGAAAGTACGTGCATGTTTCAGTATGACCAAATATTTTCAATGCAAGAAAATGCATACTGTCTCTAACCATTTTATAAACATATGCACATGTATTTTAGGAGTGTAAAAAAAAATAACATGTATGTGTAATAACCCCGATCTGTGTGAGGAGGCAGGTATTTTATAAAGTATGCACATATAGGGGCAGATTTTAAAAAAGTACACGTGCACGTGCTTTTGTTCGTGCAACCGGCGCAAACAAAAGTACGCCGATTTTAAAAGATACGCGTAGCCGCATGTATCTTTTAAAATACGGGGTCGGTGCGCGGAAGGCTGCGCAAAATTGGCAGCCTGCGTGCACCGAGCTGCGCAGCCTGCCTCCGTTCCCTCCGAGGCCGCTCCGAAATCGGAGTGGCCTCAGAGGGAACTTTCTTTCCGGCGCCCCCCACCTTCCCTATCCTTCCCCTAACTATCCCGCCCCCGGCCCTAACAAATTCCCCTTATATTTATTTCAAAAGTTACGCCTACCCAAGGCAGGCGTAACTTGCGCGCGCCGGGCCGGCTGCCAGCGCGCCATGTTCCGGTCCGGGGGCTGGTCCGGAGGCCACGGGCATGCCCCCGGAACGCCCCTGGGCTGGAACCACGGCCGCGGCCCCACCCCGGAACACCCCCGATGACGCGCCGGCCGCAACACGCCCCCCGACACGCCCCCCCAGGAAAGCCCCCGGGACTTACGTGCATCCTGGGGCTTTGTGCGCGCCGGCAGCCTATGCAACATAAGCTCGGCGCGCGCAGGGGGAGCTTGGGGAAGGTTTTCGGGGGGTACGCGCGTATCTTATGCGCCTACCCCTTTGAAAATCTGCCCCATACCGTTTTGAAAATACTTGCACATGTACTTGAAATCACCAGTTCACTGATATCTCCACCAGTTCGACCAATTCTTCTCCAGTTTACCTAGATCCTCCAGCATTTCACCCACATCTCTTACCCTAATACTGCAGACAACAGACACGTCCGATTTCAATTGCGCCAGTCAATTAGCAGGTATGAAAGTGTACAAATCTGTGTGTGTACATTATCAAACTTATCTCTTACAAAATAACATTTCCTTTATTTATTTGTTTAAGCATTTTATATACCGTCATTCCAAAAGAAGATCACAACGGTTTACAAAATCGACATTCATATTATAGGTCCACAAGACATTTAAAACATGTTAACATGCTGTAAACCGAGGTGATGTGTATTACGTTCCGCGGTATATAAAAAACTATAGATAAATAAATAAATAAATAAATAAAATGTTAACACGAGGGTTTATATACTCATTTCAGCTACATAATTTCGGTTTCAACAGTCTTCATGCCACATGTGCTTTTCAACCCCACCCCAGAATTCCTCTAGCCCACCTCTTTTTTACCTGGTAAAATGTGTATGTGAAATGGAAAATTCATATGTATTCTCAGCATGTATAACATTGCATATACGGAAGTATATGCCACTTATATGCTTATACGCTATTTTTACACGCCAAGCCCCTTTGATAATTTACTCCATGATTTTAGATTTTCAAAACTATGTGCATGGTTTTGGTCAGAAAAAAGGTTCGCAGACAGGGTAGTTGCCTAGGGAGCCGGAAGTGTTTTGGAGGTGGGAAAAATCCCTGGAAATCTCCGGGTGCTGTCTACTCACTTTTACAGCGAGGCACCACATAAAAGAAGGGAATGGATGCTGAGTAGGTGTGGGGGTCGAAACAGAGGAAGCTGGGTGGATGGGGGAGTTGTGGAGAGAGGGTGCTGGGTAGGTGGAGAAAGAGAAGGTGCTGGACAGGAGAGGGTGGGGTGGAGAGAAAGAGAGACACGATTCTAGGCAAATAGGAGGTAGTGAGAGAGAGGATGCTGGGTACTGTGAAAAAGGGGTAAATAGATTGGGCTGATGCTGGTGCGTTGAGCAGGGAGTAAAGGGGAGAAGAGAGGAGACATGTTGGGAAGGGGGATATTGTGAGGGGATGCTTGGCACTGTAGGCAGGAGACAAAAGATGTAGATGCAGGATTTAGCAGAGGATGAGAAGAGAGTGAGAGATGGATGCTGAGCAAGGGATATAGTGTCAGAGCTGCTGCTGTTATGCAGGTGTGTAAGGAGGGTTGAGGGCACAAGATTGAAGATTCAGCTAAGGTGCCTAATACCCTTGCATCCATCCTGTTCTTAGGGAAAATGTGCAAATCTCTATGTGTACTTTTTCCTTGGACAATTTTCAAAGTAAAAGTATGCACATACTTTTCTTTTGGAAACTGGTGCAAAGATTGCAGATATAAAGTACCCACAGACAGCCCTTCTTGCCATGGTATAACTGATGCAACCTCGTGGGCAGGGCCTGGAGGTCTGCGCCAACAGTGGGTGAACGAGACTTGGCACGAGCCAGGCTTTGACAAATCCAGGAGGCTCTGACTATAGTCAGATCTGAAGGGATGGACAAAGCTGATGGGCCGGGCTGAAGCTGAAAATGGGCAAGGAGCAAGGCTATAGCTGAAGCTGAAGACAGATGTGGAGCAAGGCTGAGGCTGAGGCTGAAGACTTGGCTGGAGCGGAGCAAGGCTGGAGCACAGTAAGGCTGGAGACTGGAGTAAGGCAAAGGCAAAGGCAAAGACTGAAGACTGGAATCAAGCAGAAGACTAAAAACCAAAAGACCTTCTTGCTGAGGCAATATTGTGTTGCATGGCTGGGGTTTAAATACCCGACCATGTGATGTCATCAGGATGCGCCAGGAGCCTGGATTCCTCCCACGGGGTCCTCATAAGTTAACATATGCCTAGAGGCAGGGCTGGCGTGGCAGTGTTTTGCAAACACTGCTGCATCGAGCAGCCTGAGTCAACTGGTGGCATTTGGGTGAGTTTAACCCCTTGTGGGGCCATCCCACAAGTAGTGAATGTAACAGTACCCCTTCCTTTAAGCCCCCTCCTCAAGCCTCTTTTCTTCAGCTTCTGAGGAAACATTGAGGGTACATCTTTTTACCATTTGGGAACATGGGGGATTTAGCATGACATCTAGGAATTCTTTGGTCTCTGGACTGAGCTGGGGAAACATCTATTGGTTGATCTTTCAGAGGAATGCAGACTTGACTTGCAGGATCCAAGATTAATGTGTTGAATGAGGACCGCCTGTGCAGTCTTGGCAGTGGCTTCTATATCCAGATGAAGGACTTTGAAGATTTGGAACAGTCGATTTAGGCTCCCGGTCACTCCTCATAGCATAAGCGGGAACAGAGTGTATACAGGAGAGGCAGATCCAGACCTTTAAGCAAGGTGGTCCAGAGTGGAACATCCAGTGAGTTGGTGCAATGCTCCTGGCAGTATGAACCCCAGTGGGTGATTTGTAAGGTGCTGAGTCGACAGACGGTTGATGGTATCTGAACCAGAACAGACCAAGTACAAGAGGACTGAATGCTTTAGGTAGCACACAAAACTGAAGTTTTCTAAGCATAGAGATGGGCAAGGTAGTCACATCATGTGACCTTTTAAAGGTTCTCTGTAAATGGAAGAAATAATGCAAGATGTAATCAAATTGGTAGTAGGGCAACCACATTGGTATAACAGTGAATCTTGAACAAAGTTGTTCCTGGCTATGGTATCAATTAAAACCTTGATTTGAATTGAGTATTTCCTGAAAGTAAGGGATACTGGTACCATCAACTGTGGAGAAGGAGTAGAATGATGGAGAACTGCCTTCTTGACTAGACTTGTATTTTTGGAGTTTCCCTCTCTCTCGGGGCACCGATTGACAAAATGTCCTTGTGCTGCACAGCAGAGGCAAAGGTTGTGCCATCTATGCCTTTGTTTTGGCTCGAGCAACAGTCGGGTGCTACCCAATTGCATGGGTTCTTTGAAGGCACCATCTTCGGTGGCTCTAGTGTGGTCTCTAAGTGACTCGGGTTTGGGAGATATGGGAGTAAACTGATTGGAGGCCTTCCTCTCTTGAGCTTGTTCCTGAATCTCAGATCTATTCAAATAGCCAGGGCAATAAATGCTTATAGGGTCGGGGGAAGGTCCTGAGTTGCTAGTTCATCTTTTAATCTCCTGGTTAACCCTTGCCAAAAAACGGCAGTTTGACTGTCTTCACCCCAACCAAGTTCAGAAGCTATGGTATGAAAATTTACTACGTACTCACTGACCAAGCGAGTGCCTTGATGAATACAAAGAATTTCTGTAGCAGCAGACAAAAGACAGCTGGGCTGGTCAAAATCAGACAAAACTGTTATAAGATCCTGAGAAGTAAGTCATCTTGCTACCTCAAGGGAGAAGCCCAGGCAAGAACAGGATCGTCCAACAGGGAGAGAATATACGTTATTTTGACACAGTCAGGAAAAAAACAAGCTGGCTGTAACTCAAATTGCATCTTGCAAACATTGAGAAACCCTCTGCACCCCTTAGGATCACCATTGTAACTCGTAGGTGGTGGGAGTTGAATCATGGATTCTATGGGTCAAATAGGTGCTATTGCAGGGTTTGCCAGAGCTGGAACTGGGACAAAGTCAGTAATAACCAACTGACTTGATCAAGTTGCTGCTGGGCTTGCTGCATAAACCTGTTCAGAAGAATAATTTGGTCTTTTGCTCCTGCATCTGGGAGGCCAAGGCAGCAATGGCCCATCGGGAGGATGCGTTCACCAAGTTTATGGCTTCAGCAACCTGTTGCGAGCAACGTAAGGATGAGCCCTTCTTGCCATAGAGCAATTGATGCAACTTTGTGGGAGGCCTTGAGGTTTGTGCTGACAGCAGGTGAACATAGAAACATAGAAACATAGAAATGACGGCAGAAGAAGACCAAATGGCCCATCTAGTCTGCCCAGCAAGCTTCACACATATTTTCTCTCATACTTATCTGTTTCTCTTAGCTCTTGGTTCTATTTCCCTTCCACCCCCACCTTTAATGTAGAAAGCAGTGATGGAGCTGCATCCAAGTGAAATATCTAGCTTGATTCGTTAGGGGTAGTAGCCACCGCAATAAGCAAGCTGCACCCATGCTTATTTGTTTTACCCAGACTATGTTATTAGCCCTTATTGGTTGTTTTTCTTCTCCCCTGCCGTTGATTTTCTTCTCCCCTGCCGTTGTTTTTCTTCTCCCCTGCCGTTGAAGCAGGGAGCTATGCTGGATATGCGTGACGTATAAGTCTTCTCCCATGCCGTTGAAGCAGAGAGCCATGCTGGATGTGCATCGAAAGTGAAGTATCAGGCACATTTGGTTTGGGGTAGTAACCGCCGTAACAAGCCAGCTACTCCCCGCTTTGTGAGTGCGAACCCTCTTTTCTTCTCCCCTGCCGTTGAAGCAGAGAGCTCTGCTGGATGTGTGAAGTATCAGTTTTTCTTCTCCCCTGCCGTTGAATCAGAGAACTTTGCTGTATATGCATTGAAAGTGAAGTATCAGGCTTATTTGATTTGGGGTAGTAACCGCCGTAACAAGCCAGCTACTCCCCTCTTTGTGAGTGTGAATCCTTTTTTCCACATTTCCTCTTGCTGTTGAAGCTTAGAGCGATGTTGGAGTCACCGTAAGCCTGTGTATGTTTATTTAATAAGGGTATTGACTCCAGGCAGTAGCCATCATTCTGGCGAGTCACCCACTCTTCATTGGCAGCCTCTTGACTTTATGGATCCACAGTGTTTATCCCACGCCCCTTTGAAGTCCTTCACAGTTCTGGTCTTCACCACATCCTCCGGAAGGGCATTCCAGGCATCCACCACCCTCTCCGTGAAGAAATACTTCCTGACATTGGTTCTGAATCTTCCTCAAGGCCCGAAACAGGTTATGACAAGTCCAGGAGGCTATGATTATGATCAGATCTAAAGGGCTGGACAAGGCTGGGCTGAAGCTGAAGACAGGTGAGGAGCAAGGCTGTAGCAGACGCTAAAGGGGTATGTGGAGCAAGGCTGGAGCTGGAGCTGAAGCTGAAGACTTCGCTGAAGCGGAGCAAGGCTGGACTGGAGCAAGGCTGGAGCAGAGTAAGGCTGGAGACCGGAGCAAGGCGAAGATGAAGACTGGAGACTGGAGCAAGGCGCAGACTGAAGGCTGGAACAAGGCGAAGGTATAGACTGAAGGCAGGAGCAAAGCAAAGACTGAAGGCTGGGCAAGGCTGAAGATTCGAACCAGGCAGAAGACTAGAAACCAAACGACCTTCTTGCTGAGGCAACGATGTGTTGCACAACCAGGGTTTAAATACCTGGCCGTGTGATGTCATCGGGATCCCACTATGGGGTCCTCATAATTTGGCACGTACCCAGAGGCAGGGCTGGAGTGCCAGTGTTTCCCTGCCGCATCGAACAGCCTGAGTCAACTGGCGGTTTGGGGTGAATGTATGTAACCGCTCTCAGGGCTGCCTCATGAGCGGTGAACATAACACAGACTTTGCACTACTGTATGTAGGTGGTGTGAAATATGCCCCCTGGGTGGTTTTTAGAATGGTTCCCATTCACAACACAGGCACATGTACAATAGTATCACTACATAATTCTTATGTAGCACAATTAAAGTTATCAGAACAAATGATAATGATCAAACAGAAGAGACAAGGGATGCATGACCAGTGAAGGATTAGTGAGTAAGGATGGCTGCACAGTGAAGTAGCACTAAGTAATTTTTGAGTCCGTGGCAGCAAAGTCTATTTCTACACAAAAGGAAAGAGGAAACAACCAAATCCATAAACTCCCTTAAAATGAAACATCTTTCATTCTGCTCAGAACTAACAAGCATACCCAGCCCCAATGCTATTGGATAAATTAAGGTGATTAAAAAAACATTCTCTGAGCCTCTCTCCTTCTGGTTTGCTTTTTAATTTGGAACAAGCTTACTACTTCAGCTTTTTAGCTATGCGATTTTCTTTTAATACTATCAATTAAATGTCCCACCAGCAGGTGGGTGACTGAGGGCCCACAGTACAGCTGAGGCTTTTGTTCTGTTCATGCATGCTAGCCGATCTCTTGTTTTGATATTTTTCCCAGGAAACAATGAAAGTAACATGCTTTAAGCTGGAAAAATAAAATACTGTAAATAAGTGAATATTCTAGCCTTGTTGGAAATTCCTAACCCTTTCCAGTGGACAGTGGAAAAGACACTGGAATCGAACCAGGTTATGCTGAATTGCAATGGCAGTCTGAATTTACCTTGCAAAGAGAAAAAAAGAGAGAAAGAATAATGGAAAGCCAGAGAGGAAAAGAAACAAAGAAAAAGTGTGTGTATATGAGATTGAGAGTGTGTGTGTGTGTGTCTCTCTCTCTGTGTCTGTGTGTGGCGTGGCAGAGGCGGTGGAGATGTAGGCATGGGTATACAGTCAGAGAAGGAAAGAGAATCTCCATCTAAAATGACAAGATCAGTTTCATCATTTATAGCATTCTCTTCAGCATGATCCTCTGCACTTTTAGATTACACAGATAAGGATCCTGAGGCCATACAGTAATAGTGCAGAGAGCAGCAGCAAACTAAACTGTACACACTGCAGGCAGAGGGTAAATATTACAGCAGTAGAAAGGGATGGAAAAATATGGAAAATGTTACTAGTGAGCCTATAATAAAACAGATGTAAAATTCTTTCTCCTTTGAAGCCAATATGGAGTAAAGAAATCTATTTTCATACATTTGGTTGACTCAATCAAATTATTTACAGATTCTCCTTTTTGGAATCAATGTATGAAACTTCTGTAAATTGCATGAATTCAATGGATGTGCATCCCTGGTATATCTAGGATTATTTCCTCAAGCAAGAGCATATGTATTGGGATGTATCCAGGGAATGGACAGCACAATGCATCGATACAAAATTGCAGATGTAAACGAGGTATAAAGCTTGATGCACATCATTGTTTATTTATTTATTTATTTATTCAATTTCTATTCTGCTGATCTATAAATCTCACATATATAATCTTACAAATAGTCATAAATTAACTTAACATACAAATTAAGACATTAGATTTCTAATCAGATTTGTTTGGCAATTTAAAATATGACCTTCCAGGAGAGAGAAATACCAAGGATACTATTGTACCAGCAAATCGAGTCTTGATTTCCTTTAAGCTAACATGCATTTCTGGTCACTGCATCTAAAAAAAAAAAAGATATAGTGGAATTAGAAAAGGTACAGAGAAGGGTCACCAAAATGATACAGGGAATAGAACGGCCCCCTAAGCGGAAAGGCTAAAGAGGTTAGGATTCTTCAGTTTGGAGAAGAGATAGCTAAGGGGAGATTTTAAAGAGGTTATGAATGGAGTAGAAAGGGTAAATACAAATCAGTTGTTTTCTCTTTGAAAAAATACAAAGAAGTTACTACATAGCACATTTAGAACAAATTGGAGATAATATTTTTTCATTCAATATACAATTAAGATCTGGAATTCATTGCTGGAGAATGTAGTAAAGGCGGTTAGTCCAGCTGGGTTTAAAAAAGGTTTGGACAAGTGCCTGGAGAAAAGGCCATAAATGGTTATTAACCAGGTAGACTTGGGGACAGCCAGTTTTTACCCTGTGATAAGCAGCATGAAATACATCTACTAACTGGGATCCTGTCAGGTACTTGTGATGTGGCTTGGCCACTACTGGAAACAAGATACTGGATGGACCCTTGGTCTGTCCCAATATGGTAGTTCTTATGCTAGTTATTTTTATTGGGTTTTATTTACTAAGAAATTTTCCTATACTATGTCTATAGGGATAAAAGGTAGAAAATCAGACCCATTGTATGCTGACATATAATGTTAATATGAGTTCTATAGACAGTCAATCTAAGAAGGTGCACCTAACACAATGCTGTACTTCCAGATACAAAGTCTCAGTATAAACAAACCTGAATTTCACTTTCCAAAATATTATTTGCATACCTGTTGTGTTCCATATGTTTTTCTTTGTTTCCTATGCACAGCAACTACTGTATATGAGTTGTGTCTTACTTACTTATTTTCCATTCTTTCATACTCTACTGTGCACATTGTAGCATATTTACCAGACTCTGCAGATAACCCTTTGGCCCACCCAGTTTGACCAGTTACCCCTACCTATACTCAGGGGCTTTGCTAGCCATGGGCACACAAGGCTCATGACCCTAAACGTATTGGACAGTACCCCAAATCCCAAACAGCTGTTCTGTATACTTCTCTACAGCGAACAGGAAGGAAGGGGCTGGAAAAGAGAGCAGAGCAATTGTGTTCTTGTCTAAAGAGTCTGCTTCAAACTCTCCCCTTCACTTCCAGTCCCTACAGGAAGGGGAGGGCCTGGGGTGAGACTGAACAGACGCTGGAGGCAGCTGTGGGGAGAAACATAAGTAGAGGAGCTGTACAAGGGAGCAGGGCAATCTGTTTCCTGTTCTGCAGTGTCACGTGCTCTAGTCTCATTTCCTTCTACCCTATTCTCTTGTTTCAACATGATGGGAGAGGAAAGAGAGGGGGCTGCACTAGATACAGACACCGCCCCAGCCTATGAGCCCAGGACTCCAGGATTAGCTGAGGGCAGACTGGGGGAGGAGTGTTTCTCAAAAAACGATCCATGGACCAGCAGCCCCTGCCAGCGTTTCTGCCGATCTGCAGAACGACGGTGATTACAGGAAGAATCAAAACCTGCCCTGCAGCTGCAGTTTCTACTGCACTCTGCCCCACAGCCAAGAGACTTTTCCTAATCCTTCTCCTCCTTCTGCCCTACAGGCTTTTTATTATGCTCTCATACACCAACCATCTCCCCATCACCCCTCTTTCTATCTCTTAACGCTTCCTCCTCCAAATCTCTGGATCTGGCTCTCTCTCACCTCCCCCCATCTCCAGCATACCTCTGGCTCTCCTCCCTCCATCACCACCTCTGTGTGTGTATGTCCTCTCTCAAAAACACACACATACATATACATACACACCATCGCTACACATGTATCCCAGAAAAAGGATAATTTGGGGTAATGGAACCAGAGTGGGGATGATAGAGTAAGAGAGACAAACTGGAGGGGATGGAAGAATGTGAGAGGAGGCTAGTGACATGAAATGATTGACAGGAGGTGAGAAATTCAGTGTGAAGATAATGGGTGGTGCAGGGGATCGGGGGAGAAGGGAGTCAGATAGCAGGAGACTGAAGGTAGGATCAATCCAGTGAGGGGAAGGTTGTGTTGCACCGGAGGTGGACCCTTGGGCCGAGGTGGGGTTGACACTACCTGTAGGAGGGATCCTACGGGTCCCCACCGTCGGCAGGTGGAGTGGGCTGATGGACAGAGGCCAGCTGGTGCTTCACCAATACCAGCCCTCGTTCCCTGTGAGTTGAGTCTTTGGGTACCAGGGCCAGCTGAGCTTAGGTGGGTCTCCGTATGTTGTCGTCAATGGAGAGGTAATGAGGTCAGCCCAGAACAGCAACAGCAAAGCTGGAAAGTCTGTACTGGATGAGGCGGAGTCCCGGAGAACCGGGCACCAATAGAACCAAAGTCAGACAGGGGGTGCCCGAGCAAGAACAGGCCGAAGCCTGAATAGGCCAAGTCTAAGACGTAGACTGAAGAGGCATCATAGAGCAAGCTGGAATCAGGGCCAGCGGCAATCAAGAAGCGGTGGCAAGGCAAGCCTGAGGTCTGGCCGAGGAGAAGATCAAAGGCGTAGTCAGGCAAAGCAGTGGTTGTGGCTTGGAGAAGATCAATAGCGTGGTCAGGCAATGCAGAGGTCAGGCTTGGAGAGGATCAGTAGCATAGTCAGGCAATGCAGAAGTCATGTCCAAGAAGTCAATCCAAAGAAGGCCAGGAATCAGGAATGCAGGAACAAAGGAGAATCACCAAGAGGCAACGAAGTACATGACCAGCATGGAGATCTGTTGCAAAGGCGACTATCGGGATCCGAGCTCGACCTTAAGTACTGGAGCTTTGGCGACATCATCATCCAGGGCCACGGCCAAGTTCCCGCCGCAGGCCCTTCATAAGTAATAGTGCGCACGCCTAGGGAGGGACGCGGTGCTGAATGGCGGCGTCTCTCCGCGGGCCACGTGGAGAGACCCGTCGCAGAGCAGAAAGGCCTGTAACTGAAGCACCGGGCGTGGCCCAAGGATGGAGCTGGCGGCCCACCACCACCAGAGATGAGGAACTAGATGCTAGATTTGGCAAAGAGAGGTAAGGGGGCTGGGCTGTGGGTCTGCTGCGGCCGGCACACGCAACAGGTTGAGGATGAGAGGAACAATGGAGGTGGAGAGTTGGGAACTGAAGTGATGGAACAGGGAGACCTGGAAGGTGAGAGATGAAGGATAGGGGTGAGAGAGAAGGAGGGATGTGTTCTGTCCCCAGCAGTGGGTACATGTTTGTATTTGTATATACTGTAGCTTAACTGTGTTTAGTGCAGCCCCTCCCTTCTGAGGACACTGAAACACTTTTTGTAACCCACGATAAAAACCTATGAGCCTTGCCTTTAAGGGAGCTTCGCCCTTAAGAGAAGTTCCCTCCCCCTTGCTCATATCCTTAGGCTTTGAGTTTGGTGCTACTGACTAGTCATATTTGCATTGCAGCCTAGCTATGCTACAAGTATAATTTTTGAAGAGTTTTTTAAATGCTTTAAATAATGACCTTTCAAACATTAATCAAAGTCTTTAAAAGGCAGTATCTGCTTCAATTCCTTGAAATGCTCTACCACATAATATCCTTGAACTAAACTGAATCTTCAAAAAAAGTAGTGTCTGCTTATGCTCCTTTGGAAACCAGACATGGGCCATGTTTCGAAAATGATGTTTTCTTCTCCAGGGGAATGGTAATATTAATCCAATTACATCACCGCTGAAAAACAGATACAAACAATTTGTTCCGTGCTCATCTCGGTTTCAAAAGAAATGAATGGACCCCATTCGGAACCGGAAGTATCTTTACATGTATAAACATAATCACCCAAAAGCGCCACACCGGCACTCAAACTGTCACCACAAGTAGAAATAATCACAAAAGAGACTGCCATTCAATTTCCTCATTAAGTCCTTATGTAACTATGGTTTTAAGTGAGAGAATCCAAAAATGTTCCCTCAAGTTCAATATAGATTCTCAATTACCTCCCCTCTGATGAGACGGTATATGCTCAATAATTGTCCATCTATAATCTTGAATCATTTGACCCTTAGTGATGCTTTGTTGTACAATCAGAGAATTTAATTGTCCTGTGTGTATTCTACTTCTATGTTCAATCAATCGCACCATGATCTGCCTTTTTGTGCATCTTATGAAACAAATATAACAGCTTGGGTAGAACACTTATTTTCACTAAATTAATTCTGCCTGCCCAGGATATAGGCAGGTCCTCCAAAGCAGAAAGTTCCTGTTTAATTTTGGTCAGTAGTGTGTTACAGTTCTTCAGGAATAAATCTTAAAATCACTGGTGAAATAAACACCCAGGTATTGAAAATCCTCATGCACAATCCTAATGGAAGATAAACATGCTGAGGTCCATATTCAAAAACTATTTAGACAGATAATGGCTAAATTCTAGCCGGCTAACAAGTTACATGGCTAGAATTTAGCAGCATAAGTTAGGGGTGTAACTGGGAGGAGTTGAGTTAGCTGGCTAAGTTAACTGGCTAACTCTTATATTCAGAGGTAGCCGGATGACTTAGCCAGCTAAGACTGGTCGGATCAAAGAGCCGCCCTAAAGTTAGCTGGCTATCGTTATCCGGCTAACTAATTAAGGGGGGTCATTCATCAAATCGCGTAAGAGCCTTATCGCAGGCATTAGAGCCCTATCACCCGTAACAACTCCATAACACATGCGAAAAATAACGCATCACGAGATACGTATGAAGATTTAAAAAATGTAGTCAAATGTGAAGAGTTTGGCCTAGTTTATGAAAATGAGGGGTGCTTAATGTTGTGTGCCATAACATAATACATGCTATCGTGGGATTTAATCCTGGAAATAACTATACCTTTTTTCCTGATGTTATGCTGTGCATTATGCCTGAAATGGGATTTGTTATAAATTTTGCAAATCCTGTTTCAGGCAAGGAGAGGGGAAGGGGAGAGAGAGAGAGCACCTCTGGGGAGGCACACATATTAGGCAACTTTTTATCCCACTGTAAGAGGGGCCATTCTGACCTCGGGGTGAGGTTTTGGTGGTGGGCGAGGTTTTGGGGAGCAGTTTTACATGCACAATCAGGTACGAAGAGCACAGTAGACATCAGTGAAGATTTTATGTGATTTGGAGTGATGAAAGGTGCACAAAGATGAGATTTTACAATGTACTCTCGACCTAGCTTGATGCACTCCCTACCTAGCTACTATCAAGCTAGGTCGAGAGTATTATGTTCAAATCTCATCTTTGTGTACCTTTCATTACTCTAAATCACATAAAGTCTTCACGGATATCTACTGTGCTGTTCGTACCTGATTGTGCATGTAAAACTGCCCCAAAACCTAGGCCAACACCAAAACCTCACCCTGAGTTACTAGTTGCACCTCTTACAGTGGTATAAATAGTTTACTTATATGAGAGCCTTATAAAGAGTCTCTCTCTCTCTTTCTCGGAGGGAGAGAAAGAGAGAGAGAGACTCTTTATAAGGCTCTCATATAAGTAAACTTTTGGGTGATTATGTTTATACATGTAAAGATACTTCCGGTCCTCTCTCTCTCTCTGATGAAAATAGCTGGCTGTATTCAATAGTGTCACTGCACTGTTGAATATGCCCTCAAAGATAGGTTTATCCAGCTAACTTTGCTATCTGGACTGTGTCTGAACAAAGACCTCTTAGGAATCATGAATTTAGTCCCAATGGAAAGCAGTTTTGATTATTGTGGTTAACTTTATAATCGAGATGAGAGTAAGAAGTTCAGGAATTGAAGCCTGCAATGCAGTTAAATATGCCAAACGTCATCAGCATATAAAGAGATATTGTGTTCCCAAGCCAAGAGCCCCTAAGGCCTACATTCTGTCGAACTGCTGCAGTCAGTGGTTCACTTGCCAAATTGAAAAGCAAAGGAGACAGGGGGCAACCATGTCTGGTGCCACAGGCTATGGTGAAGAAAGGGAAGAAATATCCATTAGTAATGAGGCGAGCCCTAGGCTTCTCATACATAACTGAGATCTACGCAATAAACCATCTTGGAAATACCACACCGGCCAAAACTTCAAATAGGAAGGGCCAAGACAACCACTCAAAAGCCTTTTCTGCATCTAGGGAGACTACGAGTCCAGAAAAACCTTTATCCTTAACCATGTGCAAGATATTAAATAACCTCCTGGAATTAAACATGAACACCCTGCCTTTGACGAAGCCAGTCTGGTCTTTATATATTAGATCGGGCAATACCTTTACCATCCTTCTAGAGTATGCAGATCAGCTAATCGATGCCTATTTGAAATGTCTTCTGTCAGAGCTGCTTGATTAGGTGAAACCACGTCAGTTGATAGTGTGTCAAAAGAAGTTTAGAAAACGACTCAGGGCACACTTGTTTAAACAGGCTTTTGATTTAGTATTTTAGGCACCACTAAGTATTTGTGCACCACTAAGCAATCTTGCTTCCAGGGAAACACTCTTAAACTCCATGGTCTTAGATAACAAGAATTATCATAGCAGAAATTAAGATATAATGTATGTTGAAATACTCAAATCTTACAAATTAAAAAGCTGCCACCCTGCAAAAATAAGAAAGTGAGTTTTACCAGAAATAGGTAAGTCTCCCCAAACCACAAAGATAAATCACCTTGCACATACACATATCTTGTATTATGCCCTTTACCCTCAATTCCACAAACCCCCGCCCTCTAAACACCTTAATCCCACCAAAAATGAATCCCCCAAACCAAACCTGAACCTAGCCCCCTCCCCAACATCCCCCATCCAGACCCCCTCCAGTAGGATTGCTAAATGACAAGAGGGTCATTTAGCCCTATCAATCCCCTCCTATACCAGTCATCTCCCCTCCCCATGAATCCCCAACTTCCAAACCCCCCAAAAACTGAAACAGTGTGAAGAGACCCAGGTACCATAAAAGTAAAGTGAAAAATAATCCCAACTGGACAAAAAGAAAAAGAAAACCTGTGACCGCATAAAAGCACAATGTCTCCATATTCATTTGCATTCTCTTTGTGTCCTTCTAGATGAATGACTTTAAACAAATGTTTATTGTTTTGATTTGGTCTGTTCTAATTGTGCAAGAGAGGAGCACATGGGCTTGGAAGGTCTGAGTATGAGGAGTGTCAAGAGTGAGAATGTAAACATGCAAGTTGTGTGCCAGGTGACCCACAGATGTTGACGTGCCAGATGTTGTGTGCCAGGTGACCCACAGATGTTGACTGTGGAAGAGGTAGCCCATGGACTTTGCATCTGTTTTAAATGGGGGCAAAATGAGGCTGGAAAATATCATGCATACATTTGGAAAAAGCAAATTGTGCATGCTATTTACTAATCCTGCCCAACAAAACCCACAAATGCGCCCCTTAAGGTGGCTAAGGGTAACCATGCTGAGGAATCCCCCACATATTTGTAGGTGGGTTAAGGACTGGCACTTTTCAAACAGTCCTTTTATCCTAATAAATCAAAATGTATTCAGGGAAATTACTTTTGAAAATTGTCCTCTAAATTCTTCATCCTTGCCAGCATTGGCCTGGATTCACCATACTTTCGCAGAATGTTGAATCCTGCGAAAACGGGGGGCGGGGGGCGAAGGGGCGGGCCTGCGAAAGCCGGCAGCCTTCGCACCACTGTGGTACGCCGGCTGCCGGCTTTCGCACCGAATAGCGACACCATAAAAGGTGTATTCAGCGCGCTACTGCCGATGATAATGTTAGTAACATTATCGTCTGCAACGAAAACACCTCCAACTCCGCCTCTCCCCGCCCCGACTCCTCCCCTCCCCCTAATTTGCATCATATCGCATGCGAAAAGGCCCTTTTCGCATGCGATATGGCCTTATCGCATGCATTAGGGCCCTAACACACACAATAATGGTTTAGAAAATAACCCCCATTGTAATCATATACAGATCAATGAAGCTGCATCTACCATACAATTTTTTCTCATTTTTGGACTAAGAAAATAAAGAAAAAATAGGTAGAAGGGCAAACCAGACTCTGGATCTGTGGCAAAGACCTGTCCCCCTTTCTCTAGTTAGTTCTTTTCGGGGGATACTGACACAAGTAGATGTACGATGGCGAGTACAGATGTGCATTCATTTAAAGGATGGAAATGATGAACTGCCTGGAGCGGCAGTTACTACCATTTAAAAATACATTGCTGGGCAGACTGAATGGACCACTTGGATCTTTTTCTGTCATCATTTTCTATGTTAATATGAAATGATATGAAAAATGCAACAAAACAGAGAGTTTTATTTTATATAATTTCAAAATGAAAAAAAGAATATCACAAAAGAGATTTGTTTTTATTTTGTTTTGCTCTCTGTTTTAGCGGGTGCTACTCTAAGGGCCGGATTTTAAAAGGGTTACGCGCATAAGGTACGCGCGTAACCCTTTTAAAACCCCCCTGCGCGCGCCAAGCCTATTTTGCATAGGCTCGACGGCACATGCAAGCCCCAGGACGCGCATAAGTCCTAGGGCTTGGAAAAAGGGGCGAGGCCAGGGGGCGTGGTGTTGCATCGGGGGGTGTGTTCGGGGGCGTGTGGGCAGTCTGGGGGCGTGGCCGAGTGCCCCGCCGGCGCGCGTAAGTTACTACTGCCCAGAAGCAGTAGTAACTTTTCAGATAAAGGTAGGGGGGGGGTCTAGATAGGGCCGGGAGGGTGGGTTAGGTAGGGGAAGGGAGGGGAAGGTGCTGGGGAGTGGAAGGAAAGTTCCCTCCAAAATCGGAGCGGCCTTGGAGGGAATGGGCAGCGCGCGCAGGGCTCGGTGCGCGCAAGTTACACAAATGTGCACCCCCTTGCGCGCGCCAACCCCGGATTTTATAAGATACACGCGGCTACGCGCGTATCTTATAAAATCCAGCGTACTTTTGTACGCACGCGTGCTGTCTTTTAAAATGTACCCCTAAATGCAGTGGGGCGGATTTTAAAAGGGTTACGTGCACAAATCTACACCCGCACGTAATTCTTAAAATCCAGCCCATTCTGTGTGCATTAATTACGTATAGCTTATTGTAAAATGGAAATGAAATAAAACTAAATTTAAATACAAAAATGAAAATGAAAAAAAGAGGGACCCTGCAAAATAAAACGACATCCCTACTGGTGGGTTCTTAAGTACTTTGTAGTTGACAAAGTTGCCAATAAATATTGTACAAATTAAATTGTTTAATAAAAACAGTTCATGGTTTTCTTTATTTTTATGTTAAGCATAAAAACTGTGGCTAGAAATTGAACAAAGTTATGCAATAACCATATGTTTCTTTTCAAGGCCAGTTTTAAACATTTTTCTTTTAACATAAGATCAGTAATAGCAACCATTTTCTGTTTCTATTGTCTTTTTTTTTTTTTTTATTAGAAAATGGGAAAAATAACTAAAGAATTTTGATTAAAAAAGTGAATCATTGTCATTGCCATATGGAATCTATTTCCATCTATGGCTGCTTGGCAATCCTCATACTCTCAAAACTCTCTTATTAAATTTAAAAGTGGTTATGCAACAATGAAATAATTACAAGTCATATTCCACATCTAAAATGTAGCCCCCAGGATGGTAGTTCCAGATAAAAGGTCCCAGAGGCCGTGTCTCAAATATAGATTTTTTGCTACAGCTTACCTTGATGTTGTCAGACCTGAATGGTCAGGATTCCGTGAGTGGGAAGGAGACAAGTTTTCTAGGCCCGATGCATTGCATGCTATTATTTTCCCAGAATACAGTTCATGTATACAGCAGTGATAAGTGCTCAGGTCATTATACACAGTAAGAAGTACACTAGAAGTGTGATGGTTTTCATCATTACTTTTACTGAATTGAGGAGTACTGATGAAATGTTCTTTACAGTGCTATCTGCAGTTAGAGATGTTACAATCAAGGTTTTGGAGTAAATGCGTGACCTCTTCAGTATTTCAGTTTGTTAAGAGATGTAAGTGTAGGAGGTAGTTGGGAATTTAGCTTCCGTTGTTTTACAAGCCCAGTCAGAGGAGCCAAGCAATCCCTGCCTGGTGTTCCTGACCAGGGCTGGGAGGGGTTTTTCCTTTCCAGTCCACTCCTTGGCTGGTTTGGATTTTTTTTTTCCCCTCTGGGTACATTTTTTGGAATTTAACATTTTCAGGGGTAGGAGCCTGTACACCACTTGGGCCCAGGGAACGGGGAACCCTGTGTCTGGGGCTGTGCAGGTTAGGGAAGACCTGCCCCTGCAGCAAGGATTCACGCTGGTGTTTTCCTCAGATTTTGGAAGCGTTGGTTTCAAGATCCAGGAGGACATTCTGGCTGCCCTTCCTTCCTGACTGAAGCACAGACAATCCTGCTTCAGGGGGATCCCTCCCATCAGGGAGCAAAACCAGCACTGCAGCAGAACAAAGAAAGAAGTACCAGAAATCAGTAAAACTGAGAGAAAAGGCAGAGTCTAACATCACTGAAGACAGACCCCCCCGGGGAGAGAGAGAGGATTTATCTTTCTCTGCAGAGACTTTTACTTAATATTTGTTCTGCCGGTTGGAAGGGGTGTCCTGCCCATCCAAAGGCTAACAGGGGTCATTCCTTAAAACGCGATGGGCCATGATCGCATCGCGACGTTAAGATTTAAATGAGGGAAAGGGGAGGGGTTTGGGTGAGGTTAATAAAATGTTGATGCCGGAACCGCTGCGGGCGATAATGTTTTATGCATTATTGCTGGCAGTAGCGCTGGCAATAACAAGGCCTTTTGCTGTGGTGCTATGGGGGCGATAGTGGGCAGCGTGGCCGCACTTGCAGTGGGGAAAAAAACGCATCACCCCCAATGCGGCCGCCAGCTCAGTATCGCCCCTGCCCCCTTTTTTTTTTTTGTTTTTTTAATAATTCTAGCAGAATGATGAATCCCGGAGTAACTTAGGTGGGATATTTCAGCAGCACGACTATGCTGTTGAATATCCCCGTATTTGACGCTACTCAGACAGATAAGTCTTCTCCATCTAAGTTTAGACCTGCTAATGAAATAAATAAATAATAAATAAAATTAAATAATGAGCAGGTCTATCGTGGGTGGATAAGTTATCTGTCTAAGACTAGATGGGGGAGATATTTAAAAGCCATTTAGACAAATAACTCATAAGTTATCCATCTAAATGGTTTAAACTGCATATTGAGCATCTTATCTGGCTAAATTATAGCCGGATATGTTGTTATCCGGCTATAATTTAGCTGCCTATAAAAGGGGCGTTTTGAGGGCATTCCGGGGAGGGGTTCCATTATCTGACTAACATAGCCGAATATTGGGCATATCTGGCTAATATAGCCGCATAACTTTAGACCTGCTGGAAACAGGTCTCGTGGGGGCCGTATAATTTTATACTTAACCAGATATATTCAAAAAAGTATCAATCCAATTACGTCAGGTTCCCTTTAAAAAAAAAAAAAACAACCCACATCGCGGCCTGTCCCCCACCTCCCTCCCATCCGTGTTGCAAAGGCCCTAAGGGACCCAAACGTGCCATCCCCCAAAACGAGCCATTTATTGTTAAAAAAATACATTTTTTTGTGCCGGGAGAACTCCTCCCCCACCCCTTGCTCTAATTTCCCCTTAGATGTAAAAATTGCCATAGTGCAGGCACGATTTCTGCCCCCAATGCCCACCCTAACCCTTTCCTTTCTCCCCCTGCCCCCCTCCGCTCCATACATTTATTTAAATTTGCTGTCCAGTATCGCAATAGGAGGCTACCACAATCCGGGCCTGGTGCTTCTAATAAGGCCTTCTACCTTTGCTAGGCTACAACGATGGAGGCCTACGCTTGGGGACGGGAATCGTGCCCACGATATGGCAATTACTTCTGAGAGGAAGTTGGTGTGTTGAGGCCTTTAGATTTGCTTTTCAGGCCGGGAAGGCAGCAGCAGTGTGGTTGAAGTGTGGCACCACTGGAGTTTGGATTCCCATAGAAGCAAAGCATATATATCCATTAAATATTGGGGATACACTTAAAAATGTACAAGCACAATTAAATACTTGGATGGGTTTACCATAATCCTTTATGGGATGCTGTGCATTGATAAAAATCATTATTCTCCCAAAAACATCGTACCGACTCCACATGCTGCCATGTTGGTTGAACAAAAAAAAGATATAGCAGCTATTAAATCTATGTTTATCAAATTTATCTGGAAAACAAAAAGGGTGAAAATTAGTTTTGAGAAGTTAGCACACACCAAAGAAGGGGGTGGATTAAACTTACCAAATGTGAAATTTTACCATTGAGATTTGTTGGAGAATGGGACACAGGGAAATATAAATATTGTGCAAAGGGATTACTGGATAATATATTGTACCTTGGTCTCCTTTATTTTTGATAAATGGGAGGGAGGGGGGACAAGAAAAATAGTCAGAAAGAATATTCTATTGTCGGTATGTATGGATGCATGGTGATATAGGAAAGTTTGCTGGGGGGGACAAGCTTACTACACTTATAGGGGAACATTGATTTTACCCCAGGTATTGAATGTTGCGTTCAATGGCTCGCAGACTGCTTCCGCAAGCCGCTGTCTTTACCTTCGCAGCCGGTACACGTCGGTTGGCTGCTGTCTTCAGCACAGCAGGATGCCACTGACTCTTCTTGCAGCAGGATGCTGCCGATCGCTATGTGGCAGGAAGGAGCCGGCTCCTGCTCCTCCTGGCTCCTCTTTGGCACATGCTCACCCAATGTCAGACTTCTTATAGGGACTGTGGCAGGAAAGTCCCCGCTGCCCCTGCTGATGATGTCATAGCACCGCCCTATTTAAAGGCAACTCTCCCGATGCACCCTGCCTCAGCAACAAGTCCAGGTACGTCCAGTAGTACATTTCGCTTGTTCCTGTCTTCATCTGTCCAGCCTGTTCCTGACTTCATCTGATCAGCCTGTTCCTGCCTTAGTCTGCTCAGTGTTCCCAACCTGCCTCCGCCCTGTCTGTCCCTCTTCTTCTCCCTCGAATGGATACATGGTTTTGACCCTTACCTGGACTCTGGATACTCCTGAATCCTGCCTGCCTCGACCCTTGTCTGGACTCTCGATACGCTGGATCATCGCCTGCCTCTGACCATGGCCTGCCCTTGGACCACATCCTAGTCTTCAGCAGACACCTTCACCTAAGTCCTGCTGACCCCCAAAGGCTCAACCTGAGGGGAACGTGGGCTGGTAAAGGTGACGCTCCTGACTGGTCTCTCCTTCGTCTGGGTATGCCTGCTGGAGGTGAGAAACTGCACAGCTCCCCCCTGCCTCCCTCCCATCTCACCCCAGTCCAAGGGAGATTTCAGGCATAAAATGTATTTTACACATTTATGAGTAAGAACAGAAGATAATTCAGTCATTCACACAACTACAGGCTGCTCACAATCTACCAGGGGCCCTTTTTTTTGCCTATCTACAAGCTCACCACTATGTAAACGCAATACACTGGAGGGCAGAAGAATTAGAAAAAGAATGGACCTTGGTGACTGAAATAATCAACACTGGTGAAGGGAAAAATTATATAACTCAATGGCAATCGCACTGTAATCAGAAATTATCTAACGCAAGACTGGTTGCCCTGGCAAACCTCTGGTCTTCTACGCTTCAAATATTGGTTTCAACAACAGATATTAAAAGATGTTGCATTTTACTTCACACAGTACCTACCGAGGTGACACTGAGACAGATGGCATATCAACCAATCCATCACTCATATATATATGTTGTGAAAAGCTATCTGATGAAATTGATCAACACACCATTATGCAGCAGATGTGAGCAAGAGAAGGGCACACTCCTACACAAGCCGATACAGAGCTCTTTAGCAAATGCATTCTGGAATGAGATCGCTTCTGTCTTGCATCAGTGTACCGGAAAATTGCTGAAGATGAATGGAGAGACTTTTATTGATAAAAAAAAAAAAGCTGACTTCAATGGCAGGGAAAGATTCGTTCTGTTGGCAGTTCTGATAGCGTGCAAATGCTGCATGCGTAGTTGGCTCAAGCCTTCTGTCCCCGTTATCTGCTGGAAGAATTTGATGAGAGAAGTCATACAATTAGAAAGGATGGGCATTAAAACAAACAAGAGAAGATGGCCTCTAGAATATGTAAAAGCACGGCAACTTTTTTATAACTGTTTGTCGTTTCAACATCACAGCCTCAGAGAGATTGGCTATTCTACGGACTGGATTGCTTTTGATCAGTTTTCACATAATCTCTTTCATTGATTGCAGTGTTATAAGAAATAATCGGCAGTTTCATTGTGTAGCACCATATTAGACCTTCCCAGTACTACAAGTAACTTTTGGGTTCTAATGCGTTCAGCACAATTATACTTGGCGACCGAGGGGGGGAGGAGTTTACTTGTTTGAATGAGTATGAGTGAAGATGCATAAGGGGGGTTAAGGAGAAGGGGGATCAAGCTTTGGGGGATGGGAAGCGAGATAGATGTTTCAGCTTAGATTTTAGAGGGAAAGTATGAGCTTTAGATGATTGAAGGGTGGGGCACATATGTAAGAATGCCAAGAGGTGACATATAAGCCTCATATGATTAAAATACTTTGGGGAGGAGAGGGAGCGACACCTGTAGTGGTGAGCCGGTGCAGTGGAGTTCTTGGGTTCCCCCTAGATGCCTGATTCTGCCATCAATTCAGGGCATCTACTCCCTAGTTCAATGAGGGCCAAGCATCGCGCAGACAGAGGAAAGGGAAAGATACCTGCAGTGGTGAGCCCAGCGGCATGCAGCTGCTGGCACATGCCATTTGCCGCTGTGCCTGGGATCGAAGGCCAGCCATCGGCTGGCGCACATAACCTACGCCTGCCCAGAGGCAGGCGCAATTTATCAGATAAAGGTAAGATGGGGTTTTAGGTAGGGCTGGGGGAGGGAGGGGAAGGTGGGGGGGGGGCGGAAGGAAAGTTCCCTCCAAGGCCGCTCCAATTTCGGAGTGGCCTCGGAGGGAATGGAGGAAGTGTGCACCCCCTTGCGTGCGCCGACCCCAGATTGTATAACATGCATGCGGCTGCATGCGCATGTTATAAAATTGGGTATAGATTTGTGCGCGCTGGGTTGCGCGCACAAATCTATGCCCTTGCGTAAGTTTTAAAATCTGGCCCTATATGTATCATTTTTTCTTTTTGCTTTCAATTCATGTATTTGATTAAAAGTTATAATAAAAATAAAATACTTTGTTTTCTCCATTCTGAGATACCTGACTTTATTCAGTATTGTACATTTGGGTAATGCTGGATGAGAATATGACTATAAATATGGTACAAGATTGTTTTTCAAAAACAAAAAAGAAGGAAGAAGCAGGACAACACTGGCAGTCAGTAGACCATCCACATCAGTAAGCTGGCACAAGGACGGGCCCAGCAGTCTTCTTCCATCTAGCTGGCACTGGTCCTTATTGGTCCTAACCTTCTCCTCCTTCTCCCTCTTCTCCTCCCGCCTCTTCTCTCCTGTTTCCCCATGCCATGTACGCTCCATCCTCTCCCTCTCCACTCCTCACCACTCCTCTCCACTCACTACTCTACTCACATGCCACTTTTCACCACTCCTTTCTACTCACTACCCCCTCTGCTCCTCTCCAATTTTCACTATTCCTCTCCACTCCTCCACACAAAAGGACAGACAAACAAAACAAATACACAAAAACTAACACTCTTCTTTCACACACAAATAAATACAAATGACAAAGATAAAGGTAAACAGATGAAATACAAGAAACAAAGCAACCCAATCAAGTAATCATATAAATATTTCTAACAACACCTCCAGTTATTCACCAAACTCCTCTCCTCCTCTAAATCCTGACACACCCTCAAAGAGGCAGCTGCAGGAAGCCGGTATATATAAACAAAGAAAATAATACGCCATACATAAAATGACATGCAATGCATTGCTTGATGGGTCATGCATTGTGTGACATGATAGAGTATCGAGCAATGTGATACATACGCGATACAGTATTTCATTCATTTCCCTATCCACACTCATCTTTTTATCGCAGGACGCTAACGTGCTCTATTTCTACTATTTTTACCATGGCTTGATAAATCAAGAGGTAAGTTTGGAACTGAGGCAATAGAGGATGAAGTGACTTGTTCAAGCTCACAAGGAATAACAATGTGATTTGAATCCTAGCTTCAATGGTTTACAGCTTGCTGCGTTAACCACTAGGCTATTCCTTCACTTCAAACTAATGACCAATGTTACCGACCTGCAAATGTGGCTTATGGAAACATATCCACCTACTTTATCTACAGATAGTTTTACAAAATCTTAACTACAACTCCCTGAGGTGCAGTCTTTTTTTAAATGCATCTGAGAATCAGTTTGCTTATGTACTTTTTTTGCTGTGCCAATAAATAATGAGCTATTATGCACCTCATTACCTTACTAACATAGGGCTAGATTCATCAAACTATCACATGGGATAGGAAGGACGACATGTTTTATGGTAATAGCTTATTTATTGCAAAGTGTGCTCTCTTAGCACTTTGCAGAGGTATTACCGCAGAGTGCAATAACTTTTCACACTTTGCAGTAAGTGCCACAATTGTAATTCCTACCTATAACAGAGAGAGAGAGAGAGAGACCCTTCTAGTAGTTAGGTATTTATACCTCTATATGAAGCCCACCTAGTTACTCGAAGTGAGGTTTAGGTATTAATGTAGGGGTTAGGGGACACTTTGACATTCAGAGTGAGATGTAAGAACAGAACAGTGCACTCTTGTGAAGATTTGATGTCCTTCGGAGTGAGTAAACTCACCCAAAGATGAGATATGTACAATGTTCTCTCCACCTAGCTTGATGTTACCCAGGTAGAGAGTCCATCAAGCTAGGTTGAGAGAAGATTGTACAAACTATTGCAAACTAATTTACGCATATTAAAAGGGATCTTAGCATGTGTAAACTAACTTTACACACATTATCACTGCTTTTAATGCTCATTATTGCTTGCAAAAGCATGAACACACAATGTAGTACAATGGCACCTTAGTTATCAATCATTCTTGGAAGGACTCAGACCCTATTATAGTTTGACTTAGTTACTTGTATCTTGTTTTCTTTCTTAACTGACCCATCAAACAATTACAATAACAAACCCATGCTTGACATATAAGCACTCCTTAAAATTCTATACTTTAACAGAAAGTAGCTATTAGAACATAAGAAATGCCATGATGGGACAGGCTAAGCTCCTGTCCCATCAAGCCCAGCAACCTGCCTCTGACAGTGGCCCCTCTGAGCTGCAAGATTCCATAAAATAGGTATATATTTCTTGTTACTCACTCCCAGGGATAGTAATAACTTTCTTTAGTCTACCTGGCCAATAATTTCCTTCAAGAACCTGTCCAAACCTCTTTTAAACCTCCTTATCAGGCCGATGCAATATGAGCCCATGAAAAACAGGTGGTCATGATTGAGCACCTGCTGTCCTAACACCTACCCATCCACCTCTCTTGGGCGCGCGATGCAGCAGGCTAATGAAAAAATAATAGAAGGCAATAGGGGAATTGTGCATCCCTAGTGCCTCCTTGGCATCGGGCGTCCAGGAGAAGTGGCTATACGCAGGTTAGGAAAATGGATGCTCGTAAAAAGAGCGTCCGTTTTCCGAACCTGACTGCCACCAAGAGTATGTTAAAAACATTTTCCATGTTGCTGTTTTCTGTGGTTCCTCCAACTTAATATTGTGACAATATTAAGTTGGAGAAATCACAGAAAAGCAGTATTTTTTGCTTTTCTGTTAAACGTTTGGGGCTCTTCAAAACTTAAAGTTAGCTCTGGAGCTGCCGGTAATTTTGGAGGGTTAAAATGTGCAAGTCGAATGCACAGTTATTTTTTACATTGGAATACTAGCTAATAGCCTCATCAACATGGCATTTACATGTGATGAGTACTATTAGCTACTTCCTGGTTTGAATGCGCATTTTGGACTTGCTGATCCCCTTATTTTGCATTAGGAGTTATAGACTCACGTCAAAAATGCACGTCCAACTGCGGGTTAACCTGTGTAATAGCCTCAATGCACAGTATTGCATTGGCCTGTATGTTGGTTGCTTTGACCAAATCCTCTGGCAACAGATTCCACAGCCTGATTGTGTGCTGAGTGAAAAGTTTTAGATCTGCTGATTGTTAGATTCATGAAGTGTGCCCTTGGTTTAGCAGTATTTGAAAGAGTAAATAACCATCCAATATTTACCTGTTCTATCCCATTCATGCTTTTATAAACTTTTATCTTGTCCCCTTTCAGCTCTCTCTTTTCTAAACTGGAGAACCCTAACTTGTGAAGCCGCTCATTATTTCAGATTTGGGGCATTTTACAAGCGATATAAATTAATTATTAAAGATGTGACATTATTAAAGACCAATGATTATATCATAGATGCTGTTAGAGCACAAGAATCTAATGTGCATACTGACCTTCATTTACATGAACATCTTTCAACAATTAATAACCTGCATGAAAATATAATTCAGCTGCATGAGAATATTTATGTTTATAAAGAGGGTTTTTTAAAATATAGTTAGCTTTTTCCCATTTAAAGGATTTTTAACATTGTATTTAAATCATATTTTACAGATTACTAGCAACAGGTTTACAATTTCATGTTTGAGTTCCTTTAGGACTCTGAGGTGGATACTACCTTGCCCTGGTGATTTGTTACTTTTTAGTTTATTGATTTGATCTATTTCATCCTCCATTATCACAGAGATTTGTTGTAGTTACTCAGAATCATCACATTCTCCTAGGTAAAGACAAAGGCAAATAATTAATTAAGTTTTTCTGCTATTTCCTTGTCCTCCCTGAGCACCCTTGACCTCTCAATCATCTAGCAGTCCAAGTGACTCCCTCTCAGGCTTTATGCTTCAAATGTACTTGAAAACATTTTTTTTTAATTCCTTATTTATAGAATTTTTTAATTTTACAAACAAAACAATTAGTTTGTGACAGAAATATGTGGATCTTGAAATATATTAAAAATTACAAAGAAATATAAAAAATTGCAATAAAGTAAAATATCCACTCCTAGCAGAAATAAAGGAATAAATAAAGGGGAGAGGGAAAATATTTACGGGAGCACACTCAAGTAACCATTACTGAAAGTAAAGTCATTAACAGAGTTAAACCAGCATTAAATTACTAATAGTTCAGGAAGAATGAAGCACAGGGGAAGAAAAGAGAGGCTTATGGGACTCGATAAAAGACTTTAATTGCTCAGGAAGAAAAAAGATTAGACACTCATCCCCTTCTTTAATTACACATTTACATGGAAAATGAAGAACAAAGGAAAAACCTAAAGAAATAACTTCCTGATGAAAAGATTAAAAAAACCTTTTCACCTAATTTGAGTCACAGAAGCAAGATCAGGAAAATTTTAACAGGTTTAGAAAAAAGGTAACAGGATATTTCCTGAAATAATTCTGCATTACATTATTTAAATCTAAAGGAGACTAATAAAGTACCCTGATCAATAACGTTCAAAGAGGAATTTTCAAGAAAATTTGACAAATCATTTTGAAAAGGAGCATTAACTAGAGATCCTGAAAATTTTGTTTTAGGAAGAAAATAACATGTATTAATAGATGGCATCTTTTCAGATGAAAAACCCAGAACAGCTTGAAAAACCTTCTTCAAAGTTGTATAAGGAATTTCTCCAACAACTCTGGGGAAATTTAAGAAGCACAAGTTAAGATGTTTAACATTGTTCTCCAGAAATTCAATTCATCTGGAAAGAGCCACTCGATCTTAGACAGTGGCTACATTAAATTCTTGAACAGTCTTTAGGACATCTTCGACTGTGGAAACTCTGGAGGACACAGAATTGACCTGTGTCTGCAAATCAATCATATTTTGTTGGAAATTTAAAGAAAAATGATCCATCTTTGCATTAAGCAATTTAAGTGAAGACCTGAAGCCAGCAACTAGATCCCACAGGGCTTCAAGAGTCACCACCTCAGGACAAGGTGGAACAGTAGAGAACTCACCACCTTCAATGTTCAGTACTGCGTGGGAAGAAGAAGATGGAAGTATACAAGTTCTGCTACCCTTGTTATTTGTAACTGCTCCTTCGATCACCACAGTTCTAGTTGATGTATTTAATGCACTCCCGTTTCATGTAAACCAGCAAGATATGTGCTCATGATTGCCGGTATATAAAAACCTTAAATAAATAAAATAAATAAAATAAATAAGTAGCTCCGACCAGGGACCCAAGCTCAAACCTGAAGCCGATGCTCCAAACGACCAGAGTGACTTCAATAGATTGTTCAAAAGAAGCACCGATGGAGTCGAATGAAGAAAGAGAGCCTGGTCTTGCTGGCAGGTCATGGAAAGAAGCTCCCTCCACCATGGTTGCTGACGACACGTCATCACAAGGCGCCACGGGGGCACTCACCAGTGAAGTTCTATGCGAAGGAGGCGGATGAAAATCCAGGCTCAGGGACACCTCCTCTGCCGGCAATCACAGTTCTCCCACACTGAGCCACACATCAGACTCCTCGGCTCGAGCTAACGCTGGCGATATGTAGCGAGTGATGGCCAATTGCTGTCTAGAAGAGGGAAGAGGGTCCAAAGGAAAGACCCAAACCTTTCCTTTTCACTTAGGAGGCATGTCGAGCAGAGGTAAAAAGAAGCAGGGGAAAAACAGAAGAGCAAACGCTACATAGCCTCACTGTGCCACCATCGGTTATTTACACTTTCGGATAATGGAAGGATTATTTTATTTTTTAATATTTATATTCTGCTTTTCACACTTTTTTTCAGCACTTCAAAGTGGATTACATTCAGGTGCTGTAGGTATTTCCCTATCCCCAGAGGACTTACAATCTAAGGGGGTCATTTATCAAAGGGCTATATGGCATTTTTGCATGCGAAAAATGCCTTTAACACATGCGAAAATGCCATTAACGCGTGCGAAAGCACCATAGCGCATGGCGCAATACAAATGAGAAAAAGGGGAGGGATTTTTGGCCAAGTGGGCTGGGCTCATAGTTTTGCAAAGCCATATCGCACGGCTTTAACTGCATCTTTTTCATTTGCAAAAGCCATAAAATAGGGCTTTAGCGCATGTTGCGATGTTTTCGCAAATGCTATTTGTAGCTATCAGGGCCCTCCTATCGAGAGAGAGAGAGAGTGAGGTGGAGGGTGGAGGAATGAGGACGCTGTTGTCTGGTGGTCTGTCCCTATGAAAAGTTGTAGTAATCTATTCTCAAAATATACTTAAAAGCACCCTTTTTAAATTCTGTCACCACAAACTATTTCAAAACCAGTCAAGGGCAGATTGCAAGAAAACATCAGCCTAGGAGATTTTTTCAAAATCAGCCCATGGGGTTTCCAATTCCCTTCTGCACTTCCTCTGCAGCGCATGCATCAACAGCTCCCAAAAGCTCGTCACATCAAACCTGGAACCTGGCAGAACTGAGCCCACACATCTCTAAAATAAATTTCACATTTTACCTAAATAGCTAAGAAGTAAAGCACACTGTACAACAGCGATGAGAAAACAGAATTGTAGTCCCCATTCCATCCATGCAAATCGATTTGGGCCCCCTCCAAGATTACTTATATCTCATCAATGTCTTACATTTAACTTGACAATGCTTATAAATGTTCCCATAACACATAAATATCGAAATCACAAGGAAGGGGAACAATGTGAAGTTAAATATCGCAAAAAGATATTTATTCGATTATTACATTTTTATACAAATAAATGTGTGTGAGAATAAGAGAGAGAGATGTGTGCTACTCCAGAGGTAGGTGCTATTAGTCAACTATTTGTACCACTGTAGGAGGGGCAACTAGTAACTCGAGGTGAGGTTTTGGTGGTGGTCTAGGGTTTGGGTGTTGCTGCCTGCAGCCGGAGCTGTGGGAAAATATTTAAGGGAGCACATCCAAGTAACCATTACTGAAAGTAAAGGCATTAACAGAGATAAACCAGCATTAAATTACCAATAGTTCAGGAAGAATGAAGCACAGTTTTCCTCCTTCCACCTTCTATATCCTCGTATAATGCCATACACTTCCATACACTTTTGCCTTATTCAGATTTCTTGTATTCACATATAGACATTTTAAAGTGTGGTATTTTTTATTTGTATTCACAAATCTGCTTACTAGCAGATGATACAGGCAGTACAGACTCATTCACATCTGTGTGCTTCTTAACTACATCCATCTGGGCTACTTTAGCCTTAACCACAACCTTTCTGCGGGGATATTCTAACTTCCCTGTTTTGCAAATATCCTTAAAAGATACCTCCCCATGATCTATGTACTTCTGAGTGACTTTCAGCTTCCCCCATGATAGCTGATCTATCTCCTTTATAAAGGTTAGAGTCACAACCAAACTCCACCCTGTCGCTCCCCCTTCCTTAGTTAGAATGTCCTCTGCTTCCTAACAAATCTAAAGCTCTCTTCCATGTACTTTTGTCTTATTCATGCATTGAGATTCTGTAGTCCTGCACATGGAACAGGGAATAATTCTGAGAAAGCAACGCTGTAGGTTCTGAATTTCAATTTCCTTCCGAAAGCCCTCAATTTAGCCTCCAGAAGCTCCCTCCTGTAGCTTACTATGTCACTGGTACCCCATGTACCATTCAGCTGGCTCCTTCTCAACACTTTCTAAAATTTTATTTAGGTGGTGCATGAGGTCCACTATCTTTACAGCAGGTAGGCAAGTTACCAAAAGATCTTCATGCCCAGCGTCACCCCCTATCTACATTGCCAATGATTGAATCGGGAAAGATAATAGCTGTCCTAACCCACCCTCTTGGACATATGACCCTGGAGACACATCTGTGTGAGGGGTAAGGCATAACCTGGAGGGTAGATCTTAGCTTCTTGGAGTTGGGACTGCAGCTCTCCTACCTCTCTGTCTGCCTCAGTTCTTCCAGGTCTGCCCTGTGGCCTCTAGAGATCAGACTCATTCTCTGAGAGCCAGGAGCTCCTTGCACTGGGTGCAACAACAAGTAGGCAATCATACATGTGGTACCGGGTACAAAAGATTGGATAGCCCCCATCTTGCTGCTGGAATTCTGTCTGCATCCTAATTTTAGTCGAGTTGTTAAAGTTTTTAAAGCTGTTTAAGAGGCAGGCATGTCCAAACCTAAATGTTTTTAAATTTGATTACAGTTTTAAAATGGTTTTATTAAGTGTGTCTTTTAAACCTTAAAGATGAATTTTAAAAGCCCGGCACACACATCGATTAGGGGATGCGCAAAGAAGTCGGGCTCGCGCATGCCAACCGAGTTTTTAAAAGCGCCCAGAAATGTGTGTAAAACCCGCTGCGTGCACATCTGAGAAGTTTAAAAAAAAAAAAAAAAAGGGGGGGCAGGGAGCAAGTCTGGCCTGGACAGGGCAAGGGCATTTCAGGGCTGGCCAAGAGATCTGCACATACACACTTATGTGCCCCAGCGCGCGCCAAAGTCCCCTGCTGTGTGACTTTATTTCTGCTACATCTGCCGTGTAAGTTATAAAATAAAGGACCGAACCATTTCTGAGGGGCTTAAAGAGTCTGGGGTACCTGAGGGGAGTGAGGGCTTTCAAACCGGGGAGGGGGGAGGGGAGGTTGGAGGACCTAGCTATTAACTGGGCAAACTGGTAGGTGAGCCGGTAAACTGACAATGGGCCCGCACCCCTTTATAAAATCCCCCAAGTTATGCAATAGAAGCGGGATTTGCGCGCCCCACTTAAAATTTGGCGCTCATGTGTGCACAGCCAGGCTATTTCATAACAACAAAAGAGCCTGGCTGTGCATGTACACCTACAAGTTATAAAATGGCTGCATCCCTGGGCGCAGGCCGACACTACATGCCAATGTGTGCCTGCGAGCCAATTTGAAGGTTACAATTCCCGGATTTAAATTTGATTATTAGAAATCTAATGTTAGTGTGATTGGCCAGCAATATGACTAAAATTGGTCAATCACTAAAATCATGGTTAACTAGACCTTATTCTAAATCACTAATTGACTCTTGCTTTGAAGATTTTCCTCCTAACGAGAGTAATAATCTAAGCATCAAAAAATGTGACAGTGGTTGGAGGAGATATGGAGAGGGAGGGAAGGTGGGAATCAAACTAGTGTCTCCTTGCCCAGGAAGCAGTTCTCTCATCTTCTCATACCAAGTAAGGGACCTTTGCAAACGCACAATTATAAAGCTTACAATATAATAAACTTAAGCTAGCTCACACAACTAATTCAAGGTCTAAATTATTAATTACGGGAACCCGGTTTAAATCTTTGCCTCCAAAACATTTTACTTTTTTTTTTTTTTCTTTTCTTATTTACAAGGCTAGCATCAGTTCAAGCAAGTATTTTAATAATAAATATTCAATGCCTGTCTTAATCCAATTGACATACTTGAATGAGCTCTTTATACGATTTCGGTATAGCTCATTTAATTTCAAAAGATTGCTTATTCCAAGGATTCTACTCTCTCAGGGCTCCGAAAGAATTCCTAACCTTCCTTCCCTTTGGAACTCTGCACTGGTACCAATACCTTTGCTGTTCCCATTCACAGCTTCTGCACTCCCCCAAACATTCCTCTGCCCTGCCCCTCTTAAAAGGCTAACAGTTCCTAGTAGGGATGTGAATCGTGTCCTCGATCGTCTTAACGATCGATTTCGGCTGGGAGGGGGAGGGAATCGTATTGTTGCCGTTTGGGGGGGTAAAATATCGTGAAAAATCGTGAAAAATCGTTAAAAAATCGAAAAATCGAAAAATCGAAAAACCGGCACATTAAAACCCCCTAAAACCCACCCCCGACCCTTTAAATTAAATCCCCCACCCCCAAATAACTTAAATAACCTGCGGGTCCAGCGGCGGTCCGGAACGGCAGCGGTCCGGAACGGGCTCCTGCTCCTGCATCTTGTCGTCTTCGGCCGGCGCCATTTTCCAAAATGGCGCCGAAAAATGGCGGCGGCCATAGACGAAAAAGATTGGACGGCAGGAGGTCCTTCCGGACCCCCGCTGGACTTTTGGCAAGTCTCGTGGGGGTCAGGAGGCCCCCCACAAGCTGGCCAAAAGTTCCTGGAGGTCCAGCGGGGGTCAGGGAGCGATTTCCCGCCGCGAATCGTTTTCGTACGGAAAATGGCGCCGGCAGGAGATCGACTGCAGGAGGTCGTTCAGCGAGGGTTCCGGCGCCTCGCTGAACGACCTCCTGCAGTCGATCTCCTGCCGGCGCCATTTTCCGTACGGAAAATGGCGCCGGCCATACGCGTATGGCCAGCGCCATTTTCCATACGAAAACGATTCGCGGCGGGAAATCGCTCCCTGACCCCCGCTGGACCTCCAGGAACTTTTGGCCAGCTTGTGGGGGGCCTCCTGACCCCCACGAGACTTGCCAAAAGTCCAGCGGGGGTCCGGAAGGACCTCCTGCCGTCCAATCTTTTTCGTCTATGGCCGCCGCCATTTTTCGGCGCCATTTTGGAAAATGGCGCCGGCCGAAGACGACAAGATGCAGGAGCAGGAGCCCGTTCCGGACCGCTGCCGTTCCGGACCGCCGCTGGACCCGCAGGTTATTTAAGTTATTTGGGGGGGGTTCGGGAGGGTGGGGGATTTAATTTAAAGGGTCGGGGGTGGGTTTTAGGGGGTTTTAGTGTGCCGGCTCACGATTCTAACGATTTATAACGATAAATCGTTAGAATCTGTATTGTATTGTGTTCCATAACGGTTTAAGACGATATTAAAATTATCGGACGATAATTTTAATCGTCCTAAAACGATTCACATCCCTAGTTCCTAGCAGCATCTCAGCTGGCAAAAATATGTTCTAATAATATGTACCTAAACTATATGTTTCTTAGGATTGATTTTCCCCTGAAAATTATTCATTTCATTATATTATTGCATCTGATGTCCAACCTGCCTCGTAGCATCCCAATCGATCAAATCATTCTGGAGGCTGTCCTCAAACTGTTAACATCTCCTCTGAGCTTCTTTACATTTTGGTTTAAATCCTATTAATGTTATTAAATTAACTATTGCTAACAACAGAATCTACTGTATGAATAGGACTTACCTTGCATTTACCACTCAAATGACAGAGTCTAAAGTAAAGAGACCTTCGTCCATCCAGTCCTCTTCAATGATGGATGAGACAATCTTTTATAATTGAAAGTCCTAAACAATAATTTGCTCCTTTTTCTTTTTTTCAATATTTTTCTTGCAACTAAAACATCATGACGACATGCAGACTTCAAAACTGTAATTCACTTTTTTCATCCCAATACAGAGGTTGCAATAAATGCTAAAGTAACCCTATGTGTCTTTAAGTAAAGAGCAGACAGAGCAGAAAGATTACACGTTACCCCTGCCAACTGATAGCAAGTTGTTAATACAAACAAAAAAAACATACTTTCAAATGTCTGTATGCAAATGCTAGAAGTCTGAAAAATAAGAGGGGAGAATTAGAGTCTATACTATAGCACTGAATGAAGTGGTTGAAATAATTGGCATCTCAGAAACCTGGTGGAAGGAGGACAATTAATGGGACATTGTGATACCAGGATACAAATTATAGGGTGGATACAATGATAGGATGGATCAAATTGGTGGAGAGGTGGCACTACATGTTAAAGAGGGCATAGAGGCAAACACTGTAGAATTTTTATGGCTAGAGATATTCAATGTGAGAAAAGGAATAGAATAGCAGTGGGGGTGTACTAAATGAGCAGACAGACAATGAAATGCTAACAGCTTACAATTCCTATCTCCATCACATATATCTGCAGGAATGTGGTCAATGATAATCAACATAATTGCTCAAAAGAATGTTTCTGAATGCAATGATAGACAATTGGTGTTTGTCCTTGTGCGCAGGCAGTATGGAATAGAAAAATATGGTTGACTCTTTGTGCATGTTCCCCTGATGCAGAAGTGCCTTCAAAATGCTGATTGGTGTCAGGAAGTGATTGAAAGTGGGAAGAAAATTAAAGTGGAATACAAAGCAGAGTGAAGATAAGTTTGACGTCTCTGTTTTGCTAAGATGCTTTTGATTGCAGGAAGTGACTCAAAGTGGGAACATAAGAAGATAAGATTTTCCATACTGGGTCAGACCAAAGGTCCATCAGTATCCTGTTTCTAACAGTGGCCAATCCAGGTCGCACATATCTGGCAGGATCCCAAAAGGTATTAAAAGCTTGCCATCAGTTGATGGGTAATTTGGAATCTTTCTGCTCTGACTGCTCTTTACTTAAAGGCACCTGGGCTACTTTAGCTTTTATTGCACCTTCTCAATCAGGATGTAAAAAGTGAAATATAAAGTAGAGTTTTGAAGTTTCCATCTCATCATGATGTTTTATTTGCAAAAAGAAATATTGGAAAAAAGAAAAAAAAGCAAATAATTGTGTGAGGCTTAGGTTTATACAGGATTATCTTATCCGTTCTCAATCACTATTAAAGAGAACTGGATGTATGAAGGTCTCTTTAGTTTAGACTGTATCATTTGAGTGGTAAATGAAAGATAAGTCCTGTTCATATGGTAAATTCTTTTGTTAGTATTGGATAATCAGAGACCATCATTATTGGTTTAAACTGATTTTCACCCTAATTTCATTTGGGATAGGCGTCAAAAGTGGGGTGGGGGGCCACAGGGGACATGGCAACAGGCACAGCAAAAAATGAAGTCTTTGGACTGGCGCTATCCCACCTACCCTGGCGATAGCCCTTGCCACTGCTGCCATTGCCACTACCCCTGCCCCAAATCTGGTCACTCATCTAGAGCTTTTAAATTGGAGAATCCTGGCCTTGCAGCACCTCAGTCTCTTTTCTTGCTCCATGGCTGCTGGCACCTGTATGATGTCATCAAACACCGACATCCACGGAACAGGAAGATACCTGAGGCATTGAAAGGCCACAGTTCTGTAGGAGGTGGATGAGTGATGGGTGAAGGAGGTGGATGTTTGTGGGGAGAGAGTAAAGGGATTGTGGGAAGTAAGAGTGAAGGGATTGTAGGGGTAGGAGTGAAGGAGGTGGATGAGGGGATTGAGGAAGGAAGGTGGGGGCAAGGGAAGAGAGCAAGGTTGGGGAGATTATGGCGCAGGGGATGAGAGGAGGGACTGAAGGAGAAGAAGAGCAGGGGGAGAGAGATAGGATGTTGGGGGGGGCTGGGGACAGGAAGAAAGGGGAGGGGGCTGAGAAGAGAGGCCTCACTGAGGGGGGGTGGTCTCTTCTCTACCTTCTCCTTTCCCCTGCTCCTACCCACTTCTCTAGCTCTTTCTTTTCCTTCCTGCCACCACTCCTATTCATATCCATACCCATACCCCTACCCTTTACAAGAAAACAACAAAGGTTTGGTAAGCCCAAAATGATACCATCAATTATTTTGGGTTGCATAGCCTTCATTGCTTTTCTTGGGGTTAGACCTCTCTTCCTAGCCACAGACCTCTCTTCTTTCTCTCCTGCCTCCCATTCAGACTCCTCCTCTTTCTCTTCAACATCCCACCTCTTATCTCCATGCCCCTTCTCTTTAAGAATCTCACCTTTCTCCCTATCCTCACTGCTTCTTTCTCTTACCCATCTCCCTCTCAATCTGCTTCATGGGTTTTTTTTCCCCAGTCATCACTTTCATCCACCAAACTAAGCTCCAATATTCACCCGAAAAATGATGAGTAATTTTTTTCTACTGATTTTCCTCTATTTTTAATCTTGTGAAAGTAAATCTTGATAAATTCCTGGGAAAAAATTATAAAACAAAAATGAAGGTCCCTATGGATATTTAATCCACCATTATTGGGTTACATACTGTGTATTAAATTAATTGTGTCAGATTTCTACCCCTATAAAATATATTAGTATTTAAAATTTGTAAAAATTAGACTTTTGGTCTCTTTTTTATATAATTTTATTAAATATATTCCACAAAAATTTCATTTTATAGACATTTTCATAGCTCATCAAGGACAAGCTAAAACTGATAATTTTTCTGAATATTTTGTTTATAAATAATCTTCCTAATTGACAATTAAGAAAATGAAAACTTTCATTTCATGTTAAAGTAGGTTTCTGACTTAGGGATATGTACAGAGACCTGGAAAAAGAGCCATTTAATTCAAAATCTAGTAATCTTTCAAAGCTAACAGTACTCACACTGTGACCTTAAAACTTTCTGCATCAAATGTAAGAAAATTGGAATTTACTAAAGATGAACTGTAACCCTGTGATGGAGGTAAACACCAAACATGGATTCTAGGGCTCTTATCAGTGTTAGAATTAGGGGGTCCAAGAAGACCATAATGCATACGGCATGTTTTCTCTTGGGCCATCAGCCAGGAGTGACCCAATTGCAAGGGGTCATCCTGAGCTTTGGGATCGGAGGACCAAATCACGGGCAGAGACAGAGCTCACTGTAAGCAGGGCGCCAAATAGAAGGTGTGTCAAGTCTTGCTCGTGTGTCCTATCCTGAAATCTGCAGTCTATGCGCCTGGCCAGGGTGATGAGATTGTCCCAAGAGGTGAGAAGTTCCCGGGCTGCGAGCTTGTCCTTAATGCAGCTTGCCAGGCCTTGCAGGAAGGAGGCTGTAAGACTGCCTTTACCCCGGTTCTGTTCAGAGGCAAGAGTCCTGAACTCAATGGCATACTTCGAGAGGGTCTGGGAGGCCTGGTAGATCTGTTTCTTGTTTTGTTTCAGGTTTATTTTGTTCATTTAAACTGAAAGAACATGAGTGAGAGAAAAAAAATAAACCCAAAAAGCAAAACAAAAGGAAAGGCAGGAAGTCAAACTCCCCCCCCCCCCCCTCCATGTACTACTGAAATAAAACAATTAACCCCTCCTACCCCGGACCTTCTCCTATCCATCCCCCCAACCTAATACAGCCCATTCCATCTGTAAGGTTCCAATAGTCTAAATGAGACAGCAGCAATACCTAGTAGCATTTGTCCTGTCAGTCCTGATTTGAAAATTGCAGCAGCTGGCCCTATGTCCAGTGCCATACTGTGCTATGGTCATACAACATATTGGTGCCAGCCTCAGAACCATCCAGAGTTATTTCAACCCCTGTTCAGACTGCATGTTTCAATGAATCTCTAACGGGTTAATTTTAAAAGGCCTACGCACATTAAAACCGGGAGATATGCACGTGGCCGGGCTGCGTGCATGCTGCGGGGATTGTCGAATGCCCACGGCCATGTGCGTATCTCCCAGTACACGCGGAAGAACCAGCTGAGAAAAAAAAGGGGCAGGCCAGGGGGATCCGGGACGGGGTCTGGGCGGGGTGTGGATGGGCTGGGACAGCACCATTAGGTACTGTCCTGATGAAGCACGCACCGGCAGCCAACCGGCCCACACAACTTACTGCTGCTCCAGAGAGCAGGTAAGTACTGAAGCAAAAAAAAAAAATGGTAGCAGGGTTTTAGGGGTTGGGATGGATAGGGGGAAAAGGAGGCACGTTAGCTAGGGGGTTTAGGAAGTTCCAGAGCGGACTGGGAGGTAACTGGGGAACAGGCCTATCACATCACTGTGTGCATCTTACAAAAGGCCCCCTCACACACGTAAGATATGCGGACGTCGATATAAAATCGGGCGCGCATGTGCGCATGGGCAGCTGATTTTATAACATGCAAATGTTATAAAATCGGCACATCCATGTGTGTGCGCCGGGAACCGTGAGCACACTGATGCCTACGTGCAGGTTTTAAAATTTACCCTTAAGTAAACCGAAGCTGTTTCAACCTCTACATGGTGCAAAGTTAAACATGACAGCTTTCTTCAAATTTTATTGTAAAATTACTATTTATTTCCTGATTTTTAACAGACTGAAAATATTAAAATAAAGTGAAGATCCACACAAGCTGTGCTGTTATGTCTTTGCTCTAGACCAGCCTTCTTTTGCTCAGCTGGCAGGACCTGGGGAACTCCACCAGCCATACTGCTCTGGGCTTGGCTCCTCCTCATTCTCTTCTGCTGTCAGGGACTGAGGGACTCTGTCAGTCTTGTTCCTGGTCCAGTCCCAGCTCTTCTGCCTTTTCTTTGGCAACTTCACCAGCCTCACTGCTACTGCTTCCACTTTTCCTGCCTGACCTTTTTGTTCATCTGTGTTTTTAAAAAGCGTATGCATGCAGATAGCGTGTATTCAGGAGACTCACTTAAACGATCTTGAACATACTAAGTTGAAAAAAGATTGGGTTGGGGAGGTTTACTTCTCTTGTGCAGTAAACAGGAGATGAGTAGTGGCCATTCTTATAGGGAAGCAAGTAGTCTGGGAATGGATCTCCACCACAAAGGATCCCATGGGGAGGTATATCATCATTGTCGGGAAAATTTGTGGTCGCCTTATTACTATTTGCAGTGTATATGCTCCCAATGTTTACTCTCACCCGTTTTTCATGACACTAATGAATGATATAACAAAGGCCAATGGTGGCGGGTGATTTTAATTGTATAGTTGACCCTATCTTGGACAGATCCTCCCGGGTGGCAAATACCAGTATTGGGAAAAAATAAGGGTGTCCCCTTTCTCTGTAAACACCTACAATTTTTGGATATATGGAGGACTCTCCATCCTGAGGAATCAGATTTCACTCACATTTCGCGAGCCCATATGACCATGTCGAGGATACTTAGACTATATTTTGATATCGACGATGAGCCTGGCCCAGGTGAACAGGGCAGAGACAGGACCACCTGAATTTTCAGACCATTCTTTTTTATGGGTAGAGGTCAAATTGGGAGGGACAAGAGGAGGACCAAACAGGTGGAGGTTTCCCACACATTTAGCAGGAGATAGTGACTTTCAAGTTATCTTAGAGAAAAGTGGGCTGATTATGCAGCTAATAATAACTAACATAAATCTACTTCCCTTTGGGAAGCAGGGAAATCATTAATGCGGGGAGAGATTACAGTGTATATGATAAGAAAATCTAAATTACTTAATCAGCGTATTATAGAACTGGAAAGAAAGCTCCGCAAGGTAAAGGTAAAAATGATCAGGAACCTATCAGAGGCCACAAAAAAGAGATATAGAGAAGCTCTGTGTTTCCTAAACAGATACTTACATTGGAAAACAGAGAAACATTTACTATACACATCACATCAGCTCTATCGCTTTGGAAACAAAGCAGGAAAACTAATGTCAACTCTAGTTAAAGCTCAAAGGGGACAAACATTTTCGAAGCCCTTAAAGATTCAGGAGGGGATGAGACAATCTCCTGCCACTGAAATCTGCAAACTTTTCTGGACTTTTTATGAGAATTTATATAATAACGTAGAGTTAGAATTAGAAGAACAGCACTTCTTTCGAGGGCTGCCACTACCACAAATATCTGCACAGCAGTTACCTTGGTTAAATAGGCCAATAGGTATACAGGAGATTCTAGATGGAATTAAGGCCAGTCCCACCCATAAAGCCCTAGGTCCTGATGGGTTTAATGCGGCTTATTATAAAATCATGAGAAATAGTATAGGCGAGGACTTTAGGGACTATTTTCTAGCAGCAGTAAACAGGGGTGCTTTCCCCAGGGAAATGAAATTAGCATATATTACCATTCTCCCTAAAGGAGGAAAAGATTCCCTGTTGGCTGCTTCATACGGATCTATTTCCTTATCAAACTTTGATTTAAAATTGTTTGCTAAGATTTTGCATGTGATTTTGCCCTCCTTGATCTTTTCCGATCAAGTAGGTTTTGTTAAGAGCAGATCACTCTGAAAACACATTCTACGTCTTTGGACGGCAATGACCCAGAGTAAATTAACCGGGAAGCCAGCATTGGTAGTGGGATTTGATGCAGAAAAGGCGTGTGATCATGTGGTCTGGAAATATCTCTTTTCAGTCCTATGAAGATATGGTTTTGGAGGTGAAATAATTTGTACTATTTCTTGATTACACCAGGATCCTATATGCAAGGTGATGCATATAGGGTGATGCATATAGGTGAAATAATTTGTACTATTTCTTGATTACACCAGGAACCTATATGCAAGGTGATGCATATAGGGAAAAATAACCCATGCTATAATTACACAATATTGGGTTCCATATTAGGTGCTACAACCCAAGAAAGAGATCTAGGTGTCATAGTGGATAACACATTGAAATCGTCGGTACAGTGTGCTGCGGCAGTCAAAAAAGCAAACAGAATGTTGGGAATTATTAGAAAGGGAATGGTGAATAAAACGGAAAATGTCATAATGCCTCTGTATCGCTCCATGGTGAGACCACACCTTGAATACTGTGTACAATTCTGGTCGCCGCATCTCAAAAAAGATATAATTGCAATGGAGAAGGTACAGAGAAGGGCTACCAAAATGATAAGGGGAATGGAACAGCTCCCCTATGAGGAAAGACTAAAGAGGTTAGGACTTTTCAGCTTGGAGAAGAGACGACTGAGCGGGGATGTGATAGAGGTGTTTAAAATCATGAGAGGTCTAGAACGGGTACATGTGAATCGGTTATTTACTCTTTCGGAAAGTAGAAAGACTAGGGGGCACTCCATGAAGTTAGCATGGGGCACATTTAAAACTAATCGGAGAATGTTCTTTTTTACTCAACGCACAATTAAACTCTGGAATTTGTTGCCAGAGGATGTGGTTAGTGTAGTTAGTATAGCTGTGTTTAAAAAAGGATTGGATAAGTTCTTGGAGGAGAAGTCCATTACCTGCTATTAAGTTCACTTAGAGAATAGCCACTGCCATTAGCAATGGTAACATGGAATAGGCTTAGTTTTTGGGTACTTGCCAGGTTCTTATGGCCTGGATTGGCCACTGTCGGAAACAGGATGCTGGGCTTGATGGACCCTTGGTCTAACCCAGTATGGCATTTTCTTATGTTCTTATGTTCTTAATCTACCTCTTGCATTCTGGTAAACGGGACCATGTCACAGGCCTTTGAACTAAAATGTGGCACTAGACAGGGCTGCCCACTCTCTCCTCTGTTATACATTCTGTCTTTGGACCCACTACTCAGGAAAATAGTTGCAGCTTCGGAGATACAGGGTTTTGAGGCTCGGGAGGAAACTTTTAAAATCGCCGCCTTCGCAGACAACATTCTGATTTTTTTTAACCGACCTACTACATTCTCTCCAAAAGGTGATGGGCTTTCAGAAACAATTTGGAATTTTCTTGGGTCTTAAAATAAATCTAGATAAGTCCGAAGTTCTAGATGTCATTGGATCTTTAGGGAATCATTGGCCGGGACCCTTCCCCATTACAATGGGTATACAGGGAGATGAAATATCTGGGTATTAAAATTCCAGTACACATAGGAAATATGTATAACTGCAACATTTTACCTCTTCTTGCTAAAACTAAGGAAAGATTAGATACTTGGCAGAGTTTACCCCTTTCCTTGGGAGGTAGGATACAACTGTTCAAGATGATGGAGCTACCTCAATGGTTACATGTTCTCCAAATGTTACATGTATGGCTTAAAAGGAAACACATAAGGGAATTAGAAAAGAGACTGAGCAAATTTCTCTGGAGAGTGAAATGAGCCCATTTAGCATTACACGCTTTGCAGCTTCCATGGGAGGACAGGGTATGGATTGTCCCAATTTACAAGATTATAACCTTGCATGTCTCCTTCGGCATATCCTGGACTGGCTGTACAGATCAGAGGTATTTTCTCCAATTAGCTTTCTGTAAGCCTTCTATGACCCTTTAAAAATTCACAATTTGTTACATGTCCAGGGAAGCAACTTGCCAAAAGTTATCTACCATAATCCGATTATCAAATATTGCAAAGCAGCTGGCGAGGGTTATGCAGCAGACTTGAGGTCTTCATGGGAGATATCGTCATTTGTCTCTATAATAGGACATCCCCGATTTTCCCCAGGGCTAGAGAATCATGTCTTCAAAGGCTGGGCTAATAAGGGGGAAACTGGAAAAGTTCACACATTCAAGGCCCTTAGGCAAGAATATGGTTTATCCCACAAGGAGTTCTATGTGTATTTACAGATATGCTATTTCATTGAATGTGACCTGTTCCCCAAGTCTAGCTCGCTTAATTCTCAAAAATTCACACATTTTTTTCTCTCCCTAGTTTCATGTGCAACCTTAACTAGGGCAATTAAGGGTCTTAAGATTAAAGAGCGCTTACAGGGTTTGGCAGATAGGTGGAACCAGGAACTGGAAATTCCCATTACATGTAATATATTGAAAACATGCTTTATGCGTATTAAGACAATTTCAGAAAATGTATTATTAAGGGAGACCCAACTTAAATTCCTTAGATGTATGTATATTTCTATAGTGTGGGCCCATAGGGCCAAATTAACAGATAGTGACCTTTGTATAAAATGTGGTACAGAGCCAGGAACTCTTTTCCATTATTTTTGGGGTTTCAGTTGTATTCGAAAGTTTTGGCATAATATACTGATATTTCTAAATGGCCTGATTCAATCCCCTTTAACGGAGTCACCGCACATGTTTATTTGAGCTTATGGCTACTATACACTCAACAACCATGGAGAGCCAACGCAGGTTCCTAAGGAAAGCCTCCTTGTTAGCGAAAAAGTCGATTCTGTAGTTGTGGCTTAAGGAGGACATTCCTACCATGACCCTTTGGAAGTTGAAATTACATCAAATGGTGGTCTTCAAACACATATTTGCTATAAGATCATCTCCCGCAAAATATAGAGTGTTCATGGATATATGGCATGCGTATAAAATGACTTTGAATGCAAAAGCTAGAAGTAGACTTTTTGATCTTATATGAGGAACTCAATCGGGGAACTCAATATTGAAAGACGTTGCAATGGAAACTCCTCACTTGGACGATGACACTTTAAGAGATAGGAATAAGGGGGTGGGGATGGATGGGTGAATAGGGGTGGGTATATTGTAACTCTCGCAGTTTCAGTAATGTTTCATGTACCGGTTATAATTTGGAAAATTAAAATAAAGATAATTTAAAAAAAAACAAAACTTACGCATGAAGGCTGTTACCCATGTAGTTTTCTGTAAACAGGAAAGTTACATGTGTAAGTTTGTGTGCATGCAAGTTGACAAGTTTCACAGATGCACACATTGTTAGGCATGCTTGGCATTCTTACAGTAAATTTAAAGCATTACTCAAAAGCATTACTCAAAAATCCAATTAGCATATCAAGATATTACATTCAATGTTAAAATTACAAAGACTACCATTTTTGTTTAGAACATGATCATGGCCAAAGCTTATCTGTACAAGCCATTCTATTTAAAAAAAAAAAAATCACCTGTCAACAGAGTGATGCATTACTGTAGAAGCAGAATGCAAAATAGAAAATAAATTATAATGAACCGATGGCACCCACTGATATTTAATTAGTTTTATCCTGGGTAGCTGCTTACCTACAGAGGATGTAAGATGTTTGCAACAATTCATTGCTATGCTTTTTCAATTAATTATATTAATGGAGATGGTCTGCTTCCATCAAGCCTGCATAAAAATCTATAGAAAATAACTCTTTAAAAATTAATATATGATAACTCCAGGTTTAAGCAAATAACAGGAAAAAACGAAGTCTAAAACTAGCTTTCTATAGTCAGTGTTACTGATCCAAATTGTTTCATTTTTTTCTAAGGATGGATGAACCTCCTCTGATTCATTTTAGCATTTTTTCTTTAAAAAACGTCTTATATATTTGCTTTGTCTGTCTGTCTTTCTGTGTACACATTATCTCCCAAACTATTCAACCTACAGCAACAAATTTTCAGGAAAAGTAGATCTATATAAAAACAAGAAACCCAGAATAATGTTTTCCCATAAAACTTATTAATCTAGTTCAGAACTGAAAAAAAAAGTTTCTCATTAAACATAGATCTAGTCCAAAATTGGAAATACAAATGAAAAAAGCATTCATGCAAATTGCTCTGCAATTCTTTCCTTGTTGAATACAGCTTTAGATGTTCAAATTCCTGCCTCAGGTTTTCTCTGACACAGTTTTTATGATTCAGATATATATTGTTTAATATATTTTTTCAGAATAGTTTGGACCTTGTATAAGTGTGCACTCTGGTCTGAGATGTGTATGGTTTTGAATGTTATTATTAATAATAATAATAATAATAATAATAATAAATAATATACATAAACAGAGGTCTAATATATAATTTACATATATTCCCACAACAATGGTTCAAATACCTATTACAATCATGTTTATTATATGTACTAAATTTATTATTCAACAAAAATCAAAATCAGTATAAACTTTCTGAGGTGCACCCCAAATAATAAAATACTGAATATTACATATCACCACATGTCATTATAAAACCCATCCATTCATCAAACCAACACACACATACCCATACACTCATACATTGTTTAAAACATCATCACCTTTTACAGTACAATATCCTTCTTATGATTCATTCATGAGATTTTTCCAATATTTTGTAATATATATTAACCCTGTTATAATGTCCTTTTTGTATAATAGCCTTTCCTACATAGTCACTACAGTCAGTATTCATGATGGTGTAGAGCAGGTAGCAAAAAGGCAGTTGAAGGAGGTTTCTTAGGCAGAAAAGAGGCAGCTGAAAGTCAGCATTGTATTTTTTAGACAAACAGATATCTTACATGTGTGCATCCCAAGGAATTAGGTGCAGAATGTTCCTAAGTTACAGCCATCATGGCTGGTTATGACCTCTGATCACTAAAGAAGAGAGGGTCCATCAAGGTCTTAGTCCTCCGCCTCACCTCATGTTGCTGTAAGGTATGGTGCCGGCTACCCGCAGCAGGCATATCAAGCGGCACGCTGCCCTGCACTACAGTCAAGCACTTCTCTTGACTCTAGGTCAGCACTAATCGAAAGTGCCACCCTGGTGTGGCATTGCTGCAGTAGCAGCAGCAGCAAATGCAGTTTCTAAGAGACAGCAATTACTCTCAGCTCTATAGGAAAAAATACATAGTGGAAAAATGAGTTTGCACCTCCTCCAGCATGACCACAAAAAGACTTAGTGCAATCATGTCCACTGGTACCGTGCAATAGTAAGCAGGGCTGGTGTATGGTTTTATGCTGGCTTAGGGGGGTCATTCTCTAATGTTATCGCACGCGAAAAGTCCCTTTTCACGTGCGATAGCTAGCTGGGGGCAGAGTCAGCCCCGGAAGAGGAGGAGTCGGGGCGGTACCGGGGGTCGACGCTGTGGACACATCGCTGGCGGCAAAAGGTAAGATTCCTTATTGCCGCCAGTTTCACGCCGAATATCTACACCTTTTATGTAGCACCGCTTCGCCCCCCTGCTCGCTGTTACCGCTGGATTCTCTAAGGTCTGCAACCTTAGAGAATCTAGGCCTCAGTTAGGCGTATTATTGTGCCACTCCTTCCTCCAGTGGCACAGAAGTACAGGTCTGCCTTCACTCCCTCTTACTTTGCTTCCACTCCCTCTTCCCTACCTGTTCTCACTTTCTCTCTTTCCCGGCAAACGGGGATGCCCTTGAGCAGATAACTAGCAGTGACCTGAGGCAGCTGCAGCCCATTGCAGAGTGCAGGGCCTGTGAGTCACTCAATCCCTGCAGTGGCACTTTCTCCCAGAAGCAAGTTTTCTTTCACAACGTAAAGCCTGCCAGAGGGATCTTAAAGGTCTTTTTTATTTATTGGTTTTATTTTTTTTTTCACTCTAGCCCAGCTTGCTCTGCAGTTTTATTTGGAGATCTTTAAATACATACTGAGAATATTTGAACACATTTTTTATGGCATGTCATTTTTGGTTTCCTCCTTCACACAATTTGTCATCAATCTTCCAATATTCTAAGTCTCTCTACTTTATCCACAAAAGACCAGTGGAAAGAAAAATCATGAAAGCTCACTCTGTATAATTTGTGACTCTCTTCCTGCAAGCACACTACTAGCACCACTTGCCTCATATTGAATATACTGCGTATTAGTGGTTTCAGTACCAATATTATCTCATTAAAATGAGTGGTTTTAAACCATCCCTCTAGAACTAATAAAGGTAAACAGAGATCATTATTATATATTAGCCACTCAACTAAATATTATTTTTTAAAAGCTGAATTTTCAAAAGGATTTATGTGCATAAAATCTTATTCTTTGTGTTACGGGCGCGTCCGCCACGCCGCTGACTGGCCGAGGGTCTGGGCGCCCTCGGGTACATATCATAGGTGCAAGGAGCATGGCCGTCTCTAAAGCAGGTGGTGTGAGCCCTTGGGCCACTGCGAGAGCTAGGGAGGAGCCCCAGCCACACCGTGGGAGGTGAGCCGGTGCTGGCATGGTGAGCCAGGTGTGTACCGAAGCAGGGATTCAGGAGCGGAGTCTGACCCTCAGCCGGACCTGCACGCCCATGACAACCAGCAATGCAATGTTGGTTGATGAACGGTCCTCCGACTGTTCCAAGCCCTTTCGGACCTGCCGCTGGGTAACGGCAAAGGGCGGCAGGCCGGACAGAGAACGAGGGCAGACAGAGTCCTTTAGTACACGGAAGACATCTTAGACTAGGGCTAGTGCAGACATCGTAGACAAGGCTGGTGCAGAGACATCAGAGGCAAGGACTGGTGCAGAGACATCAGAGGCAAGGGCTGGAAGGAGACAAGGGCACTGTCCCTCAGGGCGCCCTACTCAGCCCACCCGTGGGACTGAGTCGCGGACCACCCTGTCCCATACGCACCCTACACAGCCCAGGAAGGCTGGTCGCGGACCACGCTGAGAACGGAAGAGTGCAGGGAAGGTCCAGGCGAGCAGGAACTCCGATGCCAGGAGCAATGACATCCAAAGCCCCATCGGCTGGCAGGCAGGGAAGCTCCAGAGCACAGGGACGAATCCCACCTGTTGGCCACTCCAGGGCCCAACAGGCCAGAAGGCTCAGGAGCCAGACAAAGACGTAGGGCAGAACAACCGGAACTGGATCAGGAACTGGATCAGGAAACATCAGGAGCAGACATCAAGGCAAGGTCAGGATAAGAAACCATCAAAGCAAGGCAGACCACGGAGGACCTGGATCAGGCAAGGTTACAGGCAACTGTAGAACCCAATCCGAAGGCAAGTTGCAAGTGAAATGAGAGTCCTTTTATACTGCAGGTTGTAGGCAACTCCCTGGGAGGAGTTTGCCAGGACCGCCCCTTGCTGGCCCTATAACTGGGGTAGAGAGCTGCGGGCCGGCCCCTAGGGAGAAGGCCGCCCCTGCCTCCCTCCCTCCCAAAATAGTAGCCATGCAAGCCACAGGCAGGCCTCTGAAACAGTTAGGCCTCCCAGGCCCTGGAGCAAGTCCTGGATGGTGCACAGGCGAGGCCCTGGCTTCGGAGCGGCCTCTGGAGGAAAGGTAAGATACCTCCTGTAGCGCAGCAACAGGGGGGATCGTAACACTTTGTGCATAAATGGGCTTTTGAAAATTGCTCAAGGGTTATATGCAGAAGTTATTTCATGCATACTTTTATGTGAACTAGAAAGAAGCTGTAACAGTATGGCATTCCTCCTGGGTATGGTGTCAAAAGCCCCGACAAGGCCCTTGTTTCGCCAGTAGCGGCTTCTTCAGGGGGAACCCCTGACACAAAGAGCACCCGAAAATCTCATAATGGCTCCTCACATGGAAAATGAGGGGAGCCAGAAATATATCAACTTTAAATGTTGATTGACTTGTTAAATGGTCCAAATTGCTTAGTCATAAATTTAAAAACTCCAAAACCACTGTGAAGAAAGGGTAGGGTATACTGCTATATAAATCGTTATTCAATGAGAAGGCTGAAGCGCATAGTGAATCAGGGAACTCAGAAGCCCTGTGTAGAAAGCTGAATATTTGTTTATGGTAATCAAAGGAGGAGTGTTTAAACTGATAGGGAATAAGTAAACCTGTGAGCACAGGACCGACCCCCTATCGGGTGGCCACACAGCTAAAATTACTATGGGGATTTCTTAGTCACTATCCACAGCCGTGCCTTCCTCCTGCATCTTGCACAAACCGGCGCCTCGTTTGCTATATTATATATATATATTATACAGGGTGACCCATGGAAAAGTAGCCCGCCTCCAATACTCTGTATATATATATATATAATGTAATAAGAGCATAAGACTTGCCATACTGGGTCAGATCTATAAAGCCCAATATCCTGTTTCCAGCAGTGGCCAATCCAGGTTACAAGATCCTGGTAAAATCTCAAACAGCCTTTGTGAAGAAGCAGAGCAGAGAAAAGAGAGAGGGAAAGAAAGGAAAGAAGGAAAAGCAACTGGCACAGGACAGAAGTATTAGCCGGCCGATGCCAATACTCAAAATGGCGCCGATCGCCTTTGCCCTCACTATGTCACACATGGTCAGGGCAAAGGCGATCGGCGCCATTTTGAGACGCGATCACTTTGCGTCTCAAAACGCGATCACTTTGCGTCTCAAAATGGCGCCGATCGCCTTTGCCCTCACTGTGTGACATAGTGAGGGCAAAGGCGATCGGTGTCATTTTGAGTATTGGCATTGGACGGCTGGTGTGTGGGAGGTTGCTCCTGGACCCCCGCTGGATATTTGGCAAGTCTTGTGGGGGTCAGGAGGCCCCCCAAGCTGGCCAAAAGTCCCTGTGGGTCCAACGGGGGTCCCGGAGCGACCTCCTGCACACCGGCCGTCCGATGCCAGGACTCAAAATGGCACCGATAGCCTTTGCCCATACTATGTCACAGGGGCTACCGGTGCCATTGGTCAGCCCCTGTCACATGGTAGGAGCACAAGATGGCGCCAGTGACCATGTAACAGGGGCTGACCAATGGCACCGGTAGCATCTGTGACACAGGCTATCGGCGCCGTGATGAAACCGGCAAACGAGGGTGTGAGAATGCAGGGATGGCTTCTGGATTCCCCGCTGGACCACCAGGGAGTTTTGGTAAGTCTTGGGGGGGTCAGGAGGGTGGGGGGTTGTCGTTAATTTTAATTTTAGCCGGGACACGAATTTAACTCGCCGTATTAACGCATCGGGGCGCCATACGGCCGAATGTAACGCATTTGTGCCCCGACGAATCCGAATCACGAATGCAATGAAAACTTTTTGGCTGCACATCCCTAATATTTAGTTTCTTCAATCTCTCCTCATAAGTCATTTGATGAAAACCCTCCACCTTTTTGGTCTCCCTTCTCTGGACCGCCTCCATCTTGTCTCTGTCTCTTTGGAGATACGGTCTCCAAGTTAACTGGAGAATTAGCAAAGCTACACCTGCCTTATGATTGTTGTGCCAGGGAAGGAGGCTGCTGCAGACACAGAGGGTGGGAGAATGCAACAGTGTGAATGCTAGCATCAGTGCAACTGCTGCAAAAGACACTAACCATCATCTTAGTCTCTCCGCACACTGAGAATAGGGAAAAAATTCCTTATTCTTTTATTTTTCCATTTAGCTAGAGATATAGTGCCAACAAGTCTTCAGGACCACACTGAGGTAACATTGCTTTAAGTACACCTTCGGAAAATTGTTGTGGAGAGTGTAGTGAGTCCCTTCCCATTTTATTTAATTAAAGTATAGGTAACACATCAAAGAAGAAAGATCTACTACTGCATATCCAGCATCCACACTAACTACAGGATCTGGAAAGGATCAAGCTATAGGAACCAGCTATAAAGGACCAATCTACAATGACTTTGAGCTAAGTATATTTGCACCACAGCCTACAATCTAGCTAAACCAACTCACAGGAAAGAATAAGGTTCAAACAGCAAGGAGTGTACAGTTAGACAAAGAAAGAGACAGCTACAAGCCAACTCTGAGCAGAGAAAGCAGTTTAATAAAGAAAATACAAATATCAATTACAGTTTTAAGAAAAAGATACTTACCTTTTTAGCTACTGCCTAGAGGCAGGAACTGGAATGCCTGCGAAAGGACAGTGAGTGTTATGATCTGGATGTGGATCCTTGGGCCGACCGGCAAGAAGAGACGGTCGGAAGGCAGACACACTCAGCGAGGGATGGATCTTCACCTGGAAACCCGTGACCCCACCAGAGAAGCTGTTAGGGCCCGGGTCGCTAGGACTTAGGTGGCTTCGCCCTGGAAGTCCGAGGTCCCCCCAGGAGGAGCCCGTAGGGACCCGGACCGCTGGGACTTAGGAGAATAACAGGTGTGAACGAATACCTGGAGCGGACTGGGGTCCGGACTGGCAGCAGAAGACAGGAGCGAGGTGGCGTAACGGAGTCTGGGCAGGCAGCAGGAAGCAGATCCGTGAACCGAACCAAGATCAGGACAGGCAGCAATCAGGCAGAATCGTGAGACAAACCAGGATCAGGAACTCAGGAACAGCAACTAACTCTCTCCAGGGAGTGACCACGTTGCAAGGCAAAGCAAGGGAGGAAGCTGCGAGCTTAAATCCCCCGCCGGGGCTTACGTCAGAGCAAGGGGCGTTTCAGGACTTCCGGGTGCTGGACCTTTAAGAGGCCTGGCTTTGCTCGCGCGCGCGTTCCCCTGCAGGAGGCGGCGCTACCATCGGGTCGCGCCGGCGTCTCCACGAGGAGGACGCCGCTGCCATGCGGCCAGGCCCGCCCGGAATCGCGCAGCTCGCAGCGCTGGGAAGAGACCCGCGGGGAAGGTAAGGACCCGGTCGCTGCGCAAGCGACTGGGGCTGTAACAGTGAGCGAGCATAAAGCATCAAATTCTTGAAACTGCTCTCCAAATTTTGGTTATTACTTAACACCTTAAGTAATTAGTACTTATAGAACACTTATCTGACAATTATTCTTGAACAGTCACTCTTGATTGAAGGACATTAAAAATACTGATATTTCAGGAGTCATTTCATCTTATAGTGTATCAAAAGTCATCTGTATTGTACATAAAGAAAATTCACTATTGGTACCAGTATTGTTTATGATCATTTGCATTTTATTATTGGTCTTGCTAATAAATTTTGTTTCCTACAGAGCAGGAGAAATCCAGTCATTCAGTTCCCCTCCCTCCTTTCCCCCCTGCTCTCCCTCCCTACTTTCGAGAAGCAATATTGGGTGGGGTCCGGTCCCCTCACTTGCAGCACCCAATTGGAGAGAGGCTTCTGAGAGTGTCCCCTGCCAGCTCCATTGTAAGTCTCTGCCTTATATGCCCTCGGCCGACATACAGATACCATAGTGGAAGAGGTTTCCCCTGGCGGTTTACACTATATACTAAGATTTTTCTCCCATTTGGTGTCTATGGAAAAATATTTACGGGAAAATTTTCAAAGGCGTTACGTGCATAAATGTAACATACCGTACTGTCACAGAAATTTTCAATAGCCACTTATGAGAGTAAAGTGCATTTACATGTGTAAAATCCATTTTTTAAGCATGCAAATGCTTTTGAAAATCAGACCCAAAGTACATAGAGCAATAAAAGCCTCTAAATGGAAGTATGCTGGTCTTTGCTCTTACCAAGTAGGATAAGCTGATCCTAATACCTGGTACACTGGTATTTTCAGTTTACATATCATGTAGAAACAAATTACCTGAGTGGAGGAATTGCAGGTGATGCATGAGTCCAACTATTGAGTATCTTCTCTGGGGAGAATAGCCTGTTTTCTTGTCTATACTCAATGAAAGGATGAATCCAGATATTTCAGGTAAGTGCATCCACAGGCATGAATATAGGGAGGATGGCATTCAGCCTAATATTACCTGGTGCCTTCCAGAAAAGGCTTATCAGATATTAAAATATTAATAATACTATTGCCACTACTGTTAATAATACTATAACAGATAGTATTTGCTTTAGCTACTTAGCACTAGGTAGACTGGAATTCAGATTCTGTAAAGTTAGATTGAAGGTTAGGAGTCTGGGATTCCAGATGCTTCAACTCTGTGTTTTAAGTATTTTATATTGTTATTATTACAATTTGTTCTCACTATTTTGAGATGCTGTCTTCTGTAGTTATAATAAAAGAGAAAAAAATGCGGTTTAATTTATAAACAAAAAATGACAGGGCAAATTTGACTTTGGGGCAGGGAGAGGAACCTTCAATCCATACACACACACACACACACACACACACACACACACACACACACACACACACACATTCACTTCTCACTGTGATCCTGCTAAGCATCAACATGTGATCAGGAAATTCAGTGAGCATTTTGCTCCTTACAGTTAAGATAATAAGCATGTCTGTAAAGCAGTAGCTCTGATGGAGGGAGAGTGGTAGCAATGCAGCTGAAAGCTATGGGAACTCTGGCTTCCAGTCAGTTGAAATTTATACATAAGCTATTTTATTGAAATAAAGATGACAAACTTGCTGGCCTACATTGGATTCTTATGCATACCCAGCCTGTACAGTTCAAACAATTATCACATTTTCCATTAGTTCTTCAAACAGCACATTTAATACAATATTTAAATAGAAATTTGTCAATTTGAAATTTACACCAAGAATATGCTGCTTGTTGCAACAGCATATTTTTGTTAACTTTTTTTTGGTTGCCAGGATTTTAAATCCTCTGTCCCTTGCTTTCCTCCATTAGGATGCATTCCAAAGTGACCTAGGTTTTTGACAACATCATTTATCCATCCCTTCCCTCACTCCCCATCCTATAGGCTGATTACTTGAAACCTGATGTGTTGCTTGCTATGCATCTGCCCTAAAGAAATAACTTGCCCATGTGATCCCTAAGGATATGACTGCCCTAAAGATATGACTCAAAACTGTGATCATCAGTTTTTTTTTAATAACTCTCTCCATTTAACTTTCTTTATTCTCTGCCAGGAAACAGTTGTTAGGTCACATTTCAAAGAACATATTTTATTGTGTCATTCCCCTTGCTACACATCCCTAGGTGCCAACAGGGCACAAGATTGGTTATCTATAGTATATGCAATCATTTCCGAAGTGTAAAGATTGTCTTGTTCCTTAAAATAGTTGATTCCTAACATCCACTAAGGTGGACAGCTAATAGGTAAAGAGAACAATCTTCTGAAATTCTAGATGATTCACTTTTATCTCCTCTGTTCCTTGAATTTTTAGGATATTTTCATGTACTTTAGGGAGTAATTTTTAAAAAATGCTCAGTACATAAATGAGATTCCTAAATTTTAGGCCCCTGAATGTAGATAGATTTTCAGCTAAATTTAGGAAACTAAGGGGGTCATTTACCAGACGGATCGCACGTGATAAGGGACGTTTCGCATGCAAAAAGTCCCTTATCGCGTATGATACCAAGATGGGGGGCGGAGTCGGCCCCGGAAGAGGAGGAGTCGGGGCGTCACCGGGGCCAACTCCGCGAAGACGCCGTGGACGACGAAAAGGTAAGGGCCTTTTCGCGTCCTATTTTGCGCCCAATAGCTACACCTTCTATGGTGGCGCTATTGGGTGCGAAACCGGCAGCGATCGCACCGCCTCCTGTTTCGGCCCCCCGCCCCTCATTTTCTAAAGTATCGCAGGCCTGCGATACTTTAGAAAATGAGGCCCTAAGGCCTAGATTCATCAAATGCTATAAATTTCGCATGAATAATGTCTGTGGTAAGGAAAAGGGGTGTGGCTATGATAATTTAGAGTTACTGCACTATGTGCTATTTTAGTGCTTCGCATAGATATTTAATCGCAATGTGTATTAAATTTATCACACCCCACGTTATTTTTACTTTGTAACAGCAAAGTGCCCAGATAGGCAGAGAAAGAGAGAGAGACAGAGAGAGAAACTCTTTATAAGGATCTCATAGCAGCCAACTATTTATAACACGATAGGAGGGTAACCTAGTAACTCGAGATGAGGTTTTGGTGATGGATTAGGGTTTTGGGGCCCATTTTACATGCACAGTCAGATGTACAAACAACAGTACACATCAGTGAAGATTGGATATGAATTGGAATGAGGAAAGATACACAAAGATGAGATTTCTACAATGTTTTCTCTCTCTCTAGCTTGATGCATCTCTACCAGGGTACCAAATATCATGAATTCCATTTCGGGCATAGCGCACAGCTTAACGCCAGGGAAAAAAGGTGTAGTTATTTCCAGCATTAAAAAAGTGCAATAACGTGCTTTACTCTATCGCACACTGCGTTAATGCCCCCCATTTTCATAGACACCACCCCAACTCCTCCCCTTTGAATACATTTTGAAAATTTGCATTTGCGTCACGTGACGCAATAACACCCACGATAACAGCCTAATGCAGTTTGATGAATGACCCTGTAAGTTTTCAGCTTAAAATTCACCAAATTGTAGGTCTGCAATTTTTGCCTAGATATAGGAGACTAGGGCCTGATTTACAAATACTTTTTTCACCTTCTGTGTCTATGGAAAATAGAGCTTAGTAAATGAGGCCTAAGTCAGCACAAATTTTCAGCACTAGGTACCTACATGCCTAACTTTTTTTCCATGTTCTTCCAGCCCCAGAGCTGTCCACATTTTAAGATCCTAGAGGAGGTAGCACTTAATCCTGGTCAGTTTCCAAAGGGACCAATTTAGGTACTTAATTCCCCAAAAGTTAGATATCTAAACCTTTTGAAAACTGACCCCTTAGTTTTTGATTCATTAATCTTCAGACCGATGGCAATATCTGATTGTGTGCATTGAACTTCAGCCTCCATTTTTTTGTGTTGTCAAGGATATTGATATCATTTGTATAAGCCAGGATTCGGTTTCTAGAACTCAGCTATCTGATAATAGGATAGGAGACAGGGCATCTCTTTATTTTAGTATTGTGGCTCATCTTAGAGCTGCCGCTTACACTAATGTGATCCAACAGAGAGGTGGGTGGAAACTTAGTCAAAATCAGTCATAAGATTGGAATGAAGGGATAGCGCTGATGGGAGATTTGAATCTTTCAGGTACTAAATGAAGCAGCCCAGTAGCTGAAACAGAATCAGGGAGATCCTGAACTCCCTTCAGGTGGCACTCCTCAGGCAACTACCAACAGAAACCACATAGGGGGAACAAATGAGGAAAATATTTCTAACAACACCTGAAATTCAGTGATTACCAGACCGTGTGGTTTAATATGAAAGAAAAATAGGGATGGGTCACATAAAGGTCAAGGTCCTAGACTTCAACAGTGCCATCTTTGTGAAGATGGATGAGTATTGGAGGGAGGCAACAACAGGATGAAAAGATCTAGGTGAAGTGAAGAATAGCAGGTGAAACAAAAAGAAGCCGTTATAAAAGTAGATATTTCTATATTAGGAAATTAAATACAAGTAAGAGGCAAAAGAGATTAGTACAGTTTTTAGCAAAGCTAGTTGAAAATGTAAGGGCAAAATGATTAGCATATCATAAAATAAATCAGAGAAAGAGGAGGAGGAGAAGGATAAATATCTAGCAAGCCTGAGGGAAGCAAGAATAGGAGCCAGGAGAGCAAAGAGGGAAAAAAAAAAGCTTGGGCAGTAAAACAAGATTACAAGACTTTTTTTTTAACATGTGTTATTAAAAGGAGAAAATAGTACAAAGAGGATAAGACAAAGAATGAGAAGAATGTGTGAAATGCAACAGAGTTAAAGCGGAAATATTGAACAAATATTTCATGTGTAGGATTAACTGAAAAAAGGGGTTGGTGAAGGCTAACAGGAGGTGGGAATCCATATAGTGGAGGGGTAGGATACCTCTCCACTTATCAAAGGAAGGAGAAAAACAGAGTGGACAAGACCATGGGGCAGAGCAGATACATTAGTACACCCCTTGGGTATGACAGATGAACTGTTGCCAAGGGAAGGGGGAAAGCTGTAATGAAAGAAAACCCACCAGCCCTGGTTAAAGGGGGGAACCAGATGGGGGCTGAAAGTTGCTAGACAGAACCAGGGATGAAAGAATCTCCATGTCCCCCAGCCCCCAAACCACAGGGCCCCAAGCACAGCTGACGTTTGGGGTGCACAACCCATGTAACTGCACAGGGCGCTGTGACTAAGGGGACACCACTACAGGGTAGCAAGTGCCACCTCAGTTTGAAAATTCAGATAATCCAAACCCTGCCTGATCCAATGCAGTTGTCAGCTGCCCAGTCCCTGACTTCCATCCATCTCCTCACTATCCCCAGCTGGCAGCAGGAGTCATGTTTAAGTAAACGCCATCTCCTGCTGCTGCGAGGCTGATCTCATGGTAAGAGCTGCAAGATCCTCCCCTCAGCAGCAGGAGATGATGTTGATTAAATGCAACTCCTGCTGTTGCTTAGAGCCCATGCCATGACTGTGGGTGAGGGGGGGCTGGCTTTGCACCCCCTCCCCCCATAAAAATGTAAAAGGACCTGCAACCCGGCAGTTGCCATCCCGCTGGCCCTTCCTACTGGTGGCTGAAGATAGAGCAAGAATGCAAGCAGCTGTGGAGCTAACCCCAGCTGAAGGAGCAGAGGGCCCAGCAGCCACCAGTAGAGCCCATCCCAATGGTAGCTGAAGAAGAGGCTAATTAGAGAGGGGGAGACCCTGATCCTCTGTGTTTGTGTGTGTGTTTGTATGAGAGAGCCTGCACATGTTTGTGTGTGTGTGTGTGTGTGTATGAGAGAGACAGAGCCTGCCTGAGTGTATGTGTTTGTATGAGAGAGACAGAGCTTGTGCATATATGTGTGTATAAGAGAGAGACAGAGCATGTATATGTAATAGTGAGATGCAACCAGAACAAAATTAGATTGGTGTCAGGAAATAATTTAATTAAAGGTAAAAACCAGTGTTGTTTTTGTTTAAGAGAGAGACAGGCAGGCTCTGTCTCTTACACAAATGTACATGTTCACACATATACAGAGGCTCTAACACTTACACATGTTAATTTTCACACATTTCCTCTCTCATACACACATCCATGCTCTTGCAAACACTCCCTCTCTCACACACTTAAACAATTTCACATGTTCATTCTGTCACACACTTCCTCTCTCATACACACATCCATGCTCTCACACACTTTTTCTCTCGCCTTCACACACAAACACATGCATATAAATTTGTTTGTGAGAACCTATGTGTGACAAGCTCTGTCTCACACACACACACACACACATGCACACTGTTTCTCACACACATGTATATGCAGGCTCTGTCTCATACATGAACACAAACACGCAGGCTCTTTTTCTCCTGCACACACACTTGCAGGTTCTGTGACTCTCACTCTTACATAGAAAAGAAGACGGAAGCCGATCCAACATAGCAGCAATGCAACCAGAACAAAATTAGATCGGTGTCAGGAAATACTTTAATTAAAGTTGCGGACTGGGCTGGAACTGGGAGAGGCCCGATCTCGTCACCATGCATCGGTTTCTAAAATTAGGCCCCTCTGTGCGTGCTCCCCGCACATGCATCACAGTCCGCTTGTGATTTAACTACTCTGAACATTTTTGTATCATCCGCAAATTTGATAACCTCACTCGTCGTATTCCTTTCCAGATCATTTATATATATATTGAAAATCACCAGTCCAAGTACAGATCCCTGAGGCACTCCACTGTTTACCCTTTTCCACTGAGAAAATTGACCATTTAATCCTAATCTCTGTTTCCTGTCTTTTCACCAGTTTGTAATCCATGAAAGGGCATCGCCTCCTATCCCATTACTTTTTAATTTTCTTAGAAGCCTCTCATGAGGAACTTTGTCAAACGCCTTCTGAAAATCCAAACACAGGTGTGGTACAGGAAATGGTAAAGAGTTCCAGCGGCAATTTCTTTGTTTTTAGAAGTTCACAATAGTCACAGTAGCGGGGAGGCCTTAATTATTGAAAATTAGAGATGTGTATCGTGTGATGTGTATCGTGTGATCGATCGTCTTAACGTGTAAATCGTAAATCGGGGGAGGGCGGGAAAACCGGCACACTAAAACATCCCTAAAACCCACCCCGACCCTTTAAAATAAATCCCCCACCCTACCGAACCCCCCCCCCCCCAAAATGTCTTAAATTACCTGGGGTCCAGTGGGGGGGTCCCGTTGTGATCTTCCACTCTCGGGCCATGAGAGCGTTGATAGAAAATGGCGCCGGCGCTACCTTTGCCCTGTCATATGACAGGGCAAAGGTAGCGCCGGCGCCATTTTGGTTCCTGTCCCTGACGTCACGAGCGTAGAAGATCACTCCCGGACCCCCGCTGGACCCCCAGGGACTTTTGGCCAGCTTGGGGGGGCCTCCTGACCCCCACAAGACTTGCCAAAAGTCCAGCGGGGGTCCGGGAACGACCTCCTGCACTCGAATCGTGTTGCTGTAATGAAAAATGGCGCCGGCCGTATGGCCATATTGCCGTACGGCCGGCGCCATTTTTCATTACGGCAACATGATTTGAGTGCAGGAGGTCGTTCCTGGACCCCCAGGGACTTTTGGCCAGCTTGTGGGGGCCTCCTGACCCCCACAAGACTTGCCAAAAGTCCAGCGGCAACACGATTCAAGCACAGGAGGTCGTTCCCGGACCCCCGCTGGACTTTTGGCAAGTCTTGTGGGGGTCAGGAGGCCCCCCCCAAGCTGGCCAAAAGTCCCTGGGGGGCCAGCGGGGGTCCGGGAGCGATCTTCTACGCTCGTGATGTCGGGGACAGGAACCAAAATGGCGCCGGCGCTACCTTTGCCCTGTCATATGACAGGGCAAAGGTAGCGCCGGCGCCATTTTCTATCAACGCACTCGTGGCCCGAGAGTGGAAGATCACAACGGGACCCCCCACTGGACCCCAGGTAATTTAAGACATTTTGGGGGGGTTCGGGAGGGTGGGGGATTTATTTTAAAGGGTCGGGGTGGGTTTTAGGGATGTTTTAGTGTGCCGGTTTTCCCGCCCTCCCCCTCCCCTCCCCTCCCCCTTCCCCCGATTTTTGACGATAAATCGGGGGAATTCCTATTAAATATCGCCTCTAACGATTTTTGACAATTTAAAATATATCGGACGATATTTTAAATCGTCAAAAAACGATTCACATCCCTATTGAAAATAGCGGGCCCAAGAGAAAGAGAGGCTCAGCCCGGACAGCCATAGGAGGGCTCATGTTTGAGACTGCTGCCGCTCTAAGTTGCAAAAAGGCGGGGCCTGATGGGGATGTGGCATCACAGCCTTGCCGATCCTTCTCCTGCAGCTGCCACAGTGAAGTAAGGTGCCGCACCAGAGAGAGGAGAATGCCACAAAGAGACAAAAAAAAAAGCCACGATTAAAAAAAAAATAGAAGGAAGGGGCCCAGAAAAGAAGATCGGTGTCAGAGCGCTGCCCAGTCCCGCTTCTGTTATTAATTGCCGCTGCTACTACTTGTGCCTAAGAGGAGAGAATGCCATGATTGCGATTGGTGCCACCCCAGAGGAAAGCCGCTATCTGGGCCATGCCGGGGAAGGACGGTGACAGAGAAAGAAGCCGATAACTGCAAAGAGAAAGGCCTGCTGCGAGAGGGTGAGAGAGAAACCCAAGGAGAGTGGCGTCAGATTGCCACCAAGGCCTGCTTCTGCCGAGCTGCAGTTGAACTGGTACCGCCACTAGAGTCTCCGCTGTTCCAGAGAGAAAAAAAAGAGAGCATGGGAGTAATTAGCTTGACAGCAGTGAATGGAGGAATCTACAATCACTGTTGCAGCTGGCGGCATCTTCCTCCCACGCCTGCCGATCCTCTTGATGCGCTACTGCCACAGCCAGCCTGATGTGCTGCCCACCGATCCTGCCGAGAGCTGTTTCTTCAGTTGGATGAGAAACCGATCTTCCTGCCACTGTCACTGATGCTAATTTTAATTTAAAATGGAGGGATTAGCATCAGGACCTTAGGGAAGCCCCAACGCTGTGATCAGGATGGCCAGGCCTGCACGCTGACAACAGTAATGATGTCAGCAGGATACCCCCTCACCCGGAGGGGGCCCCCAAATTCAGTAAAAATCTGGAAAATTAAATAGATTTTGGGAAAACTAAAAGGTGGTGGCAATGTAAGAAGACCCTGGTCACCTGCCCAACTCCAGCTCCTGACCGCCCAAGGCATTTTAGAAATCTCTACCAGCTCCATTTTGGAGACCTGTCTAACTAGGGCTAAAATCATTAAAAAAAAAAAACAAAACAAAAAAACAAAACCCTAGAAACTAGGGAATTTTGATTATGGACATCAGGAGAGACCCTGGAAATAGCTACCCAGGAAGAATTTAAACAAATGAAATTTAGGATTTTTAAACAATAGTAAGAAATATATACCCGCTGCTATTAAAATGACTTTTAAGACTGGAAATGACCTGTATAACTTTTATTAGAGCAGGATAATGCATTTGCTAATGGGAAAAATACATTCTTGGATGTTTGTAGCAAAAACAAAATTAACATTTGGAGGTCAGTGGTAGCATCAGATCTTTCCTGAAACTGGTGGACCGGCCAAGACATTCCAAAATAAGCAAGGTCTGCTATAGCAACCAAGAAAACTCTAAAGCTGTATCCGAAGGATGCATAGTTATGACTTTACTAGCGATGGGTGAGCCAGTCAGCATAATACTATTGGTACCTATAAAAGTACTAATCCATATTAAAATTCCAGATGTTGCTGAGCCAAAATAAAATAGAAAAATTCTAAAAATGAAATGTAGGTGACTCCATAGGCTAATCAGCGCTAATTGAGGAAACACCAAGCCTATATACGGAGAAAGAGAACCCAATACCATCACAGCGTAAAGATTCAGGGAAGCCAGAAAAGAAAAAGACAGTTGAGAATCTGAACAGTTGAGAGGCAGAATTTGATGGGAACAGAAGTGCCGTCAAGGTGCTCTGTCCAGGAAGTCTCAAAAGTGACAAAACACTTTTAGAAAGGGGAAAGAACTGTGAAAACATACAGAATAAGAGTGAATGAGCTGTATGATTGAGTGTTAAGATACACTGTATCTGGAAAAGGTAAGGTGAGGTCAGAGGAATTAATGTTAATACAAAGGCTGCTATGCAGAGACTTTTGACAGCTTGGTTAAGCTAGTAGAAAGACTGAAAGTGCATTCCAGAGAGTAAACTATAACTTGCTCAGAAAACAAGACAGTTGAAAGTATACTGCCATAGAAAAGTCCTCCACTGTGTCTCCCGCCAGTAATGAGAAATGAAAATTAATGAGAAGTAACTATCTACCTTGACCAATTTACCTTATTTGTTACAAAAGCTAACAAAGAAATTATATACAGTGTTAAAAGTGCTGCAAGTGGAGAGTGCTAATCCTTGAATGAGCATAGCACAGTTGTATCCCTTAGCTAGGGTCATTCAATTATCATTTATTTATAATTAGTTAGACACAGTGAACACTTAGGCCTGGATTTTCTAAGGTTGCAGACCTTAGAAAATCCGGCGGTAACGGGGGGCAGGCCTGCAAAAGCCGGCAGCTATCACACCACTGCGGTGTGCTGGCTGCCGGCTTTCGCACCGAATAACTACATCATAAAAGGTGTAGTTATTCGGCGTGAAACTGGCGGCGATAAGGGTCCTTAACTTTCGCCACCAGTGATGTCTTACAGAATCGGCCCCGGTGCCACCTCGACTCCTCCTCTTCCGGGACCAACTCCACCCCCATTTAGTCCCGTTTCGTATGTGATCACTTTTGAAAATGACCCCCTAAGTCATCAGAGAATACACTGAGGGAACTCACACATTTTGAAGAAATTAAGACCCCTCTTACATCTCACTGATTTCCGCACTGTGCTCCAGACCATCATCTTCTCCAAAATCAATTACTGTAACTCCCTCCTCCTAGGCCTCCCTGCCTCCACCCTCAAACCCCTACAACTCTTACAGAATGCCACAGCCCGAGTCCTAACCAACACTCGCAAGAACAACCACATTACACCCATACTGAAAGATCTTCATTGGCTTCCTATCACCTCGAGAATACAATACAAAACCTTATCCCTCTTACATAAGTCCCTAGTGAACGAAAACACGCAATGGCTACACGATTCTCTCAAATTCCATTCCTCCAGCAGACCCTCCCCTAAGCACACACAATTCGCCTCCACAAAAAAGAGAACATTCTCAATAGCAGGTCCCACAATTTGGAATACCATGCCCCCAAACTCCATATAGAATCTTGCACAACCAAGATAAAAAAAAAATTAAAAACATGGCTGTTCCAACAGGCCTTCTTCTAACCCATACGCACCCTACCTCTGAATAAATCATAGCTAATTTCCTTTAAACACTACCATCCAATTTGTACATAATTTGTTCTCATCCCCTGTTTTCCCCTCCCACATAACATATTTAATGCCAGCTCCAGTTATTTATTCTTTCCCTTCGTTGTTGCCATGCGTTCTTTGGAATTTGTTATGCCATGTAGTTAGGTACTTTGTTTCTTATTTCCTATGCGTTCCATGTAATCGTTATGCCATTTATCTAGGCGCTTTTTTCCTTGTTTCCTGTAAACCGATACGATGTTAAAACAGCTATCAGTATATAAAAGCTATTAAATAAATAAATATAAAAGGCTGCGTAAGTTTGGTTGATGCATGGAGACAGACTCTCTTTTTGAGTTGTTTAAGAGATAGGCAGTAGGGAGAAGAAAGAAGAAGAAAAACAGATAGTCACCAGAAACATCAGGGAAAAAAAAAGATAAGTATGTGCACATAGTGACACATGTTGACTACATTATCATTTACAGAAAAGAGAAAAGTTAATGTGACAGAAAAAGAAAACAGATACAGATGCAACACACATAACAAACAGAGAAAGAAAGTACCTTGGGTACTTTGAAGTTCAACTTGGTTGATCTGGAAATCTAGAAAGACATAAAATAAACACAAAGACTCAATTCTCAGGAACTGAGACTATATATAATAGAGACAGTTTTATAATATGAAATAAGAATTATTCTACTATTTATTTATACTTAACTGACAGAAAACTTGAATAGAAGACTAGTACAAAATTGTATTCCATCTGGAATTTTCATAGAGATAGTAGCTATAAGGAAAAGGAGAGGAAGATAAATAAATATATAAATATAAGTGTTATATTAGGCAGAATAAGGAATAGTTTGTTGTTAGTAATATAAAATAAGTGATATATATACTATGGGCCGGATTTTAAAAGGGTTATGCGCGTAAGTTAAGCGCATAACCCTTAAAAAAAAAACCTGCACGTGCCGAGCCTATTTTGCATAGGCTCGGCGGCGCACACAAGCCCCGGGATGCGCGTAAGTCCTGGGGCTTTGTTAGGGGGCGTGTCGGGGGGGGGGCGGCACAACGTTCGTGATATTCCAGGGGGGTGTTCCAGGGGGGTGTGGTGCCAGCCCAGGGGCGTTCCGGGGGGAGTGACCGAGACCTCCAGACCAGCCCCCGGGTTGGATGATGGCGTGGCAGGCATAACTTGTGCGATAAAGGTAGGGGGGTTTAGATAGGGCTGGGGGGTTGGTTAGGTAGGGGAAGGTGCGGGGGGGGGGGGGTGGAAGGAAAGTTCCCTCTGAGGCCACTCCAATTTCGAAGCGGCCTTGGAGGGAACGGGAAGCGCACACCAGGCTCGGCGCGCACAAGTTGCACAAATGTGCACCCCCTTGCGCGTGCCGACCCCAGATTTCATAAGATACGTGTGGCTACGTGCGTATCTTATAAAATCTGGTGACTTTTGTTTGCGCCTGGTGCGCGAACAAAAGTATGCGCGCACACTGTTTTTTAGAATGTACCCCTATATGTTCAAGGCAATATTTATTGTTTGATAACTTTACAAAATAAAATTTCAATTAATTTTATACTGGTGATTCAATTTCACTACTTAAATTAAAACTCTGCCTTTCCCCTTTACCTCTGAGGGACTGTTTGGGTGGGTACAATTCCCTTTAGCCCTGGTAAGGTGCCCCGACAGAAAGGATAACATTCCTCTTAGCCTCCCCCTTTGTGCAAATATCTAGTGATGCCCAGTTGAAAACATCTGAAAACCTTTTATTGTTACATCTCAGCACTGAAAGCAGGAAGGCTATCATGCCACAAAGGAGGTGTGCTAAACCTATCCAAATTCTGGAAAAAGGGCAAACTCATGGAAGCAGGAACACAAGTTTGGAACCTTGTCGTACCTTCAAGAATACTAAAGGAACCTACAGAGAGGATCTGCCAGCTCCACTGACAGTCCTATTCAAAAATCCCTTGGGGATTCATGTGTTCCAGAGGACTGGAGGTTGATAAACATCAACACTATTCAAGAATATGACTGGTAATTGCACAGGTTAGATAAATTGAATTGCTACTAAAGGAAATATTTAGAGTCAAGTAGCTTAGAGGATATAAGATAGGCTAATCATATTGCCTATCTTCCAGAGGAAGATCACACTGAGCACTGAATGCAGTTATGGGGTTGGGGGCAGGGGGGAGGTAGGTGAAGAGAGAAGTGAAAGGAATGTGCTCCCTGGGGCTAAAATATAACTCTTGATGGGGGATGGGTATGAAGCCCAGCAGAGACTTTCCATTCAAGGATCCTCTTGGATCTTCTCTTGTAGGAGTTTGTGCTTTAGAAAATCTATCCAATGGACCAGCAATAAGACCAGATACTAAAAGTTATGTTTGCAGGTCAGACACCAGAGCCAAGCTCCCCAGATTGTCTACCTGTTCCCCCTCTTTGACTTGTACTCCAGCTAGGGCATGGTTGAGAAGATACCAGTGTGTGTCCACACAACAAGAGACCTGCACATAATCTGGCATCCATGCCACTCCAAGATTCTGATGGGTTGCCTGATGTGAGGAGGTTCCTGTTGCCTGTATGTTGCCAGGGAGAGACACTGCATAAGTCTTCATAATGGAGAGGCTACATACCAATGAGGACGATTTATGTGTTTGGCTTCCTCATTGTCCAGACAGCTACCAGCAATAGCCATCAACACACAACAGTTGTACATAACATATTCAAGAGTTACTTTATTGTTGACACAAAACAATAAAACAAATAAATTTGCTTACACAATTTCTCTGTTCAAAATTTGCATACTGAAAAATGTATGTATGCCAGTGTTTTGTTATGCATGATTAAAGACTTTTACACCACTAAAAAATGTCATAGATTTTTTCATTATGTAAATTGTGTTATTTTTACAATGTTCGTACAGTTATTGAATGTAAAATACAATTACAGTAAAATATGTATATACAGTACAACCCTAGTAGGGCATTGGTACTACTGGTATATTTAGAAAATATCTTGCAGGTTAGAATAAGGGTTTAAAAGTTGTTGCTGTAGGGCTATTTGTGAATTTCTCATATTCTGGCAGTTCTGAAGGGGGGGATTTCTGTAACACTGTAAATAGAAATTGTAATGTTTAATAATACATTTTTGGTTTAGCAATTTTGAGAGTGGAGGAATAGCAGCAATGGGAGGATTTCAGCAGTGCAAGTGCATGCAATCTGACACCAAACATAAAAGAAGCCAAATACACACTTTTGCCAGTAGAAACTTTGAATATGATTATAAAACAAAGGAAAGAACTTGCTTCTGATGAGGAAGAAAGTATAGTGTGGATCAAGAAAGTATAGTGTGGATCATGAGTCAGCCTGAGCTCAGTCTGACTCATTGCCCTACCACGTTCAAGAAAAGACTCAAGACATGGCTATTCGGCCAAGCATTCCCATAATTTCATGAGCCATCCATAGCTTCCACAGACTGTTACAGACCATCGCTACCCATGACCTAAGTGTTTGTTTACTCACCCACAGTAACCTCTTCCCCCCCTCCCCTCTCCATCAGTTAATTTCCCCCCTGTTTAGCTCGATACCCCTTTAATCCTATTCGTAGCAACTGCACACATTGTTATTTTATCCTAGTTATGCTCTCCAAGTTACCAGTTATGTTTTATCTTAGTCATGTTCTCCAAGCACACATTGTTCTTTTATCCTAGTTATGTTCTCCAAGTTACTCTCACCCTTGTTCTTTGTAAGACATATTCTGTCATTTTGCTATTTGTTGTAATGTAAACCAGAATGATAAGTAACTCTGTTATTTGAACTTCGGTATAAAAAAAAAAGTTATAAATAAATAAATCATTGCTGGATTAAATTCTAATTAGCTATATGTCAGTCATATTTTATTTTATGTTGTTTTATATTTTACTCCAGTTACGTTGTTACTACTGTTTCAACACTTCCTTGCCTACCCTTCCTCCCCTATCCTTTAAACTCTACTCGTTGCCATTTTATTTCAACCAATTATTTGTTATAATGTAATTCTTCTACTCTGATCTTTTTCCATTTCCTCCTCTCTATCCGTTCTATGTAAACCAATGTGATGTCCATACGAACTTCGGTATATAAAAGTGTTAATTAATTAATTAATTAAACAAACAAACAAATAAAAGATTGTGTGTTTTACGGTGTAGTCCACACTGAACAAAAATGGAAGCTGTTGAATATAAGATTTTAAATAAATTAATAAATAAATCACGTTTCTTAATAGTCACTGAAGGGAAAAGACCTTAATACAGTGCAGTTAATAAATTGAACAAAAAACATACAGTTCTTGTAGAAAAGGCTACCGTTATAAATGTATAAATACCTAACATTATGAAGCCATATCAAAACTCTACTGTAGTATTTTGGACATCAGCATAAAAATACATCTTGATATGCTTTCCATCTAATTCTTCATCAAATTAAATGATTAGTCATCATTAAATACAATGAAAAAAGCAAGTTTGCTTCTCTGAAGAGGAATCAGCCATTACGTATGGGTGACATCATCCGTGGACTCAGCTCATGGAGATTTACTGAACAATTGTGAGAGTGTGAGTGCATGTACTGCCTCTTGAGCCCCTCAGTCTCTTCCAGTGGTTAAGTTTAAGCAAGGTAATCAACTCTCCAGGGAGGCTGGCAGGTATTAAATATTGCCGATTCATACTCCTGCATGTTCCTTTACCTGAACGATTGGTTAATGACAGGATCATCTCCGACAGGAATCCTGGGGTCCCTGGAAACAACCATTTCAATTCTCCACTCTTTGGGATTCCTGGTCAACTTCCCCCAAGTCCAATCTGATTCTGTTTCACGGAATTCAGTTCAATTCCTAGGAGCATGGATAGACTCACTTCAGAAGATGAAATTTCTTCCTGTTGACAGAGCCACATTGCTAATAGGTCTAGTAAGGTCAGCAGCCCCACTATGTGGGAAGATTTTCTCCATCTTCGACAGAAGAGGCTCTAACCTCCCTCACTGCTCTTCAGAACTTAAGGAGGCAAAGGAATGTTTCACCAGCTCTTACAAGCTGGTTCTCACAGTCTGAGGTACCCTTTGTGCTGGAGTTGGAGGACAGACATCCTCTTCAAAAACCCAGACTGTCACTAAGGGTTGCCAATGCTGGTGGTGCTGAACAAGAAGCTGGGGCTGTAATTGAAACCATAATAGCAGCTGGCTTAGAGGCACTCTGCACTGGTATCAGCAACATCTCTGACTAGCTGGAACCAGATTTGGTTGGAGGTGCTGACGAAATTTCTTTCTGTGCCAACATGGAACTCGTGCTTATGCATCAAGGCACGCCACTCTGACAAGGAATTAGTTGTAGGAGACTGGACCAATGAGGCTCGCCACCCTGATGAAATGGATAGCACCTTGGTCCATGTCAGATCCAGATAGATGGCACCATGGGAATCTTCTGCGCCATGAATGATGACAGCACCTATGGCAAGAATGTAACCTCCCACTTCAGGGTTGAAGACCGTGCTGCTCTGGCAGGGCCCCATACCAACAATGCTGGCTTTTTCAGCACTAGGGGCGAAGGCCTTGTTAAGGCTCCCTCATACCTCTCCCTCATTTTCTCTGCACCTCAGCTGGAACCTTAATCTTCTGTACCATGCTAAATCCCTGACCTGTGATGGATCCAGAACCAAATCCCATAGGGGAAGGGAGCACTCCCAGACTGGTGGGGGAAAAAAAAGGGCTGAAGGATCCTTCCTCGAATTCCTGTGTCAAGATTCCATCAATGCCTCACTTTGCGAAGTGGAGCAGCTCCACTGCTCTACCTTGTGCAGTGGCTTCCGGCTCTTGCTCAATGGTGCCTTCTGCAGGGCCTTGATTTTCCATGCTCAGTTCTATTGCACCTTCAAGGACATCCAACCACAACTGTAGCAGTTAGATGCATCATGGTCTGGCCTGGCATCTGATTCACACTCCCATAGCAGTTCAGTGTCTCTTATTGCAGCAAGGCTTCAGCTGGTCCATAATCTCAAAAATCAATACCAGTTTATAAGAACACACATTATCAGCACTTTCTTAGCATTTGCTACTGTCCTACAAACCCTACAGCAGACAGTTTTAAAGCCCTTTTAACTGCTTGTCAGCCTTGCTCCTGGGAAATAGATATGTGCAACTTTTTTTTTAATGTGTTCATGAATATTTTGATGAACCTGAGAAAAATATTGAAGGTTCAAATCAGTTGTACTCACCTCTTAATGAAAAAAAACCAAAACACACCACACACCCCTCCCCTGACTGCAGGTGCCTCCATTCAATACCTTTCTCTCTCCTCTTTTCCCCTCTTCCTCCCACTGGTACTTCCACTCATTGCTAAGTCTCAAATTTCAAACTGGTTTAAATTCAATGGAATTTTAGGATTTCCTCCAGATCTGCTTTAAAATGCCTTAGATTTTTTTCAGTTGGACTGTGGAAAATCCAAAGCAGATCTCCCACCCCCATGCCCAGTCCCCTCCCTCCCTCCCTCCATCCCACTCCTGCTGGTCCCTCTGAGTCCCCATCCCTGTAATGTGAAGAAAGCATCATGGGGAGTGTGGGGTGAGGTTTGAGTGTCAGTGGGGTAGAGAGAGGTGTTGGGGCATTCAGAGAGAGAGAGAGAGAGAGAGATGTTTTGGATTTAACATAGAGCTGCTGGGAAAAATCTGATAAATTTCTCTAATGGATGTACAGAAAACCCAGAGATTCAGTCAAACTGAAACTGGACTGCAATTTGCCTGACTTGAATTAGACTTCAAATTATTTGCACATCTGTACTGCAAATTTTCCCTTGTGGCAATAGGGCCAAGCTTGCCTCTCACAGCCTTGTTAGAAGTTGCCGCTCTGAAAATCTTTCCATAAGAACCTACACGGAGAAGCAAAATTACCCTCTATATACTCTTAAGTGGCATCTATGGACTCGCCAATTATTATTTTGGTAAGTTGCCAAACATTTGGATGGGAATTTAAGGAAAAAATACTAGCTCCAATACCTAGAACCCTTTGCTTAAAGGAAAGAAAATGTTTCCTTCAGGCTTGAATAGCCCACAAGACATCTGGAAAGATCTGGACTTTTTTTTACCACAAAAGAAAATTTTTACATTGGAAATATTTGTAAAAAATGAAATACTTACCTTTTTTTTTTTTTAAGAGAAAGAAACTAGAAAAGTAGCTCTGATTGGCATGTTATCAATAGAGTCCTCTAAGAAGGTAGATACCCCACGACTTTCCAAAATATCCAGCTCCCCTTCTCTAACAGTAAGCATTTTCTTCTTAGGGAGATAATATAACTTGGATATAATCAAAGGAAAGTACCTCACACATATATTTCCTAAATAATTCCCCCAGCGATAATAAGCTGGAAATAGGAACATTTTAAAATGGCAGATTTCAGGACCTTAAATCATTTTCTAACTTTTCAAGCTGTTTATGGATAATAAAATTATCCTTAATAAAAGATGTACATGAAGCTTGAACTACAGATAACTGCAAATTAATCCCCATAACAGAATGTTCCGCTCCAATGATCTTATTATCTTGCTCTTCCATTTTAGGTCTTACTTCAGTTAAGAAAACTTGTAACTGAGATACAGATAAAGAAAAGTTTTTCTCAGTTTTAGCAGTCTTCAAACATCCTGTAGAGTGATATTGGTAGGTTCCTCTATCCCTTCAGTTGCCCCACTCACAGGAGGAATTATCGAGGGGAGAGGACGCCTGGAGAGCAGGTCTTTGGAGCCTCCATACTTGAAGGAGTTAACTGCAAATAGTTCTCCATAGCTTTAGTCTCTACAACCTGCTGATGACTTACGGAGGCTGCTGCTGTGCCAGAGAAATTACCAATAGAAGTCAAATCATCAATAAAAGGACATAGCAGAAGACTGCAAGGGAGGCTGATCGTGCCCAGGACTTAATGATATTCCTAACAGTGAACTTTCACTGTTTCAGTGCTTGTTGGATGACTCACCCATTTGTAGAACATGGTTATTATCCATGGCCCCACGAACTGCTGCAGAGGAAGGAGCAGGAAAAGATGTTCCAGGTTTTAGTTTTGCTTTTCCATCCCATTTTCGACACCCTGCAGTAAGTAGATGAAACTGGCCTCAAAAAGATGATGACAACAAGGCCCGGCCAGGGAGTAGGGGACTACACCGCCTCTCGTAGTCCTTTGCCAACAGCAGATGGAAATTCTTTGGCCAGCAGTCTCTGCTCCTTCCTTGCCAGCTGCAAGCTGCAGGCCCCTGCACCAAGTAGGTGAAACCGGGCACGAATAGATGACATCAACAAGGCCCTGCAGGAAGGGGGAAGGGGACATGTCACCTGTCTTAGTCCGTCACTACCAGATGGAAATTTTTTGGTTAGCAGTCTCTGCTCCTTCCTTGCTCCTTCTTAAGGGTCTCTCCCAATTTTGTATTGATTTTATGTTAATTGAATGTATTTATAGATGTTTTCAAACTGTCTGTTGTTGTGATCTACCTAGCACATTTGAGCGATATAGGCGGAATATAAACATTTTTTAAATAAATAAAATAAATCACATTGATCAGTCCTGGGTCCAGTTTTGTTCAATACAAGGCTGAATTTTCAAAAGGATTTACATGCAGGGAAAAAAAAAAAAAAAGCTTCCACTTGCTTTTTCTGCAGGTGAATTTCTGCTGGAAATGTGTGTGTGAAGATTTGAAAATGGTATCTCCGTGTGTACTTTTCCTTCCCTGACCTTAACACTTTTCTAGGAACACCTCCTCTCAGTACAGCTAAAACAGTATGGGGCGAATTTTCAAAGGAGTTAAACACATAAAAAAATTAGCATGCATGCACGTAAGTAGCTTCTACTTACGTACAGACTATTTTACAAACATCAAAACTACACAAGTATTTTCGGGTTCACATACAAATTTATGACAAGGGGTGCTCTGGGGTGGGACTAAGAGTTACAGGAGTAAGTTGCTGTTTTACAAGAGACTCACTCAAGTACATTAGTCAACTTATTTGCATAATTTTATGCCTGCTAATTATCTAGTGCAATTGATATCAGATTTGTCTATTGTCTGCTACTGGTTGAGTTGGAGGTCTGCATGAACTTGGGGGAGAGGGGAGTTCAGAGTGAAGAACTAGGAGGGTCTCGATAACCTGAAGAAACACTGAGTGAACTGCTGGAGGTATCAGTAACCTGGTGCCTTCAATTAAGTGTGCATGTTTTAAAATATACTAACTTCCACATATAAATCAGGATTTTATATGAGCAAGTTGCATTTTCTTTCACAACTATAATATATGCTTGTGTTTATTTATGTAAACCGCTTAGATCTACAAAAAAATGTTTGTGTAGGCAGTATTCAAAAGATTTTAAATCTATATAAATAAAAATGTAAATGTTCGTTTGTTCAAAATCTTAAATCTCCGACCGTTCTTCACCAATTGCTTTGAAATTTTGACACAACGTTGCATTCAAATACGCGCGTGTTTTTATATACCTATATTATATAGATGTCACACCTGTGACAGGTAAAAACATGCTTTTTGGAAAAAACAGCGCCATCTGTTGGACATAAAAGCAACACACGCTATCTCAATATAAATGGGCTCTGACTGACGGATCGCAAATGCGCAGTAGAGAGCAGCTCTACCGCACATGTGCGGACCATAGAGCTCTGCACTACATGCTGGGTGTCACAGAGGGGAGGAGAAAAGGGCAGATGAGTTGCCGCTCCGAGAAACGGCTCAGCCCGTTCCTCTGCCGCTGGGGAAGGGGGGAGGGAGTAGGGACTGCCGGACAATTACACAAGGAGGAGGAAAGGGTAAAAGAGTCGCCGAGCCAGTCCATCTACCGCCGGAGAAGGGGGGAGGGAGTTGGGATGGCAGGAGCAGAGCTAATGCGCATTGTGAAATTAAACCAGACTGAGCCAGGGCAACGCGTGGCCGGGTACAGCTAGTGATTAAATAAAAAACACAGGGTTATTTTCTAAAGGCTTATCGCACGCGATACGGCCATATTGCGTGCGATAAGCCTCTGTCGCATGTGAAAAGGCCCTTTTCACATGCGATAGCATGCAAATTCGAGTCGAGGCGGGTAGGAGAGGAGTTGGGACGGCGAGGGGGCGGACTTGGTGGTGTCTGTGCTGGCGGCGATAATGTTACTAACATTATCATCGCCAGTAGCGCACCCAATAGCACCACCTTTCATGGTGGTGCTATTGGGTGCGAAAGCTGGCAGCCGGCACACCGCAGCCAACAAAATTGCACCGCCGTGGTGCGAAGGTTGCAGGCTTCGACACCGCCCCCCCATTTTCGCTGGATTCATCATTCTGCAAAGAATGATGAATCCAGACCATAGGTAGGAAAAGGATGCAGAGTGCTGCCTCCTTAACTTGTAAGCCTGGCAACAGTATTACTGGGCTTACTAGGTAAGGAGGAGGCACTGTGGGTTAATCTAAAAAGAGGGAATGGAACATCTATTTAGACTGGGATAATATACAGACCTCCATCACAGACAGAACAGATGGATAGAGATATAATGGAGGATATTCATATGATTGCTGTGAAAAGGGAGGTGCTACTGCTAGGGAATTTTAATCTTTCAAATGATGTTTGGGACATCCCAACTGCAGTATCTTCTAGAAGCAGGGAGATCGTGGATTCTCTGCAATTGGTAATGGAACAAACGATAGAGGGAGCAATTTTAGATCTAATTCTCTTTGATGAGCGAGATAACGGTGGTGGGGCTGCTTGGCAATAATGATCATAATATGATCAAATTTGAATTAATGACTGGAAGGGAAACAATAAGTAAATCCACATCTCTAGCACTAAACGTTCAAAAGAGAAACTGATAAAATGAGAAAATTTGTTAAAAAAAACAAACAAACTGAAAGGTGCAGCTACAAAGGTAAAAAGCATGTAACAAGCGTTGACATTGTTAAAAAAAATACCATGTTAAAAGCACAGTCCAGATGTATTTTACACATTAAGAAAGGTGCAAGGAAGGTCAAACAATTGCTAGCATGGCTAAAAAGTGAGGAGAAAGAGGCTATTTTAGCAAAAAAAAAAAAAATCTTCATTCAAAAATTGGAAGAATGATCCATCAGAAGAAAACAGGATATAGAATAAGCATTGGCAAGTTAAATGTAATACGTTTATAAGACAGGCTAAGAGAGAATTTGAAAAGAAGTTGGCCCTAGAGGCAAAAATTCACAATACTTTTTAAAATATATCCAAAGCAGAAAGCCTGCAAGGGAGTCAGTTGGTCATTAGATGAACAATGGGTTAAAAGGGGCACTTAGGGAAGATAAGGCCATAGCGGAAAGAATAAACAATTTCTTTGCTTTGGTGTTTAATGAAGGGTATGTTGGGGATATACCATTCCAGAGACAGTTTTCAAGGGTGATGATTCAGGTGAACTGAACCAAATCACAGAGAACCTGGAAGATGTGGTAGGCCACATTGACAAATTGAAGGGTAGTAAATCACCTGGACCAGATAGAATACAACCCAGGGTTTGAAAGAACTTAAAAAATGAAATTTCAGACCTATTTCAATTAATTTGTAACCTATCATTAAAATCATCCATTGCACCTGAAGATTGGAAGATGGTCAATGTAACCCTGATATATAAAAAGGGCTCTAGGGGTGATCTGAGAAACTATAGATCAGTGAGCCTGACTTCAGTGCCTGGAAAAATCGTGGAAACTTTTATAAAGAATAAAATCACAAAACATTTAGATAGACATGGTTTAATGGGACACTGCCAGCATGGATTTACCCAAGGGAAATCTTGCCTCACATATTACCTACAATTTTTTGAAGGGTGGACAAAGGTGAACAGGTTGATGTGGTGTATTTGGATTTTCAGAAGGCATTTGACAAAGTCCCACATGACAGGCTTCTAAGAAAACTAAAAAAAATAAAAATATGGATGTCATAATTCCTCTGTATTGCTCCATGGTGAGACTGCATCTTGAATACTGTGTGCAATTCTGGTCGCCACATCTCAAAAAGATAGAGTTGCATTGGAGAAAGTGCAGAGAAGGGCGATCTAAATGATTTTAAAAAAGGACGTGCGAGAATTTAGGGTTTTTTTTTTAATCTATAAAAAGCAGCAGAGCAGATTGTTAGTTCAAGCTGTTGCAGAGTTACTGCATACCATAATCCCTGACTTTCGTTCTCATAGCATACCACCCAAATGGAGAGGAATTATATCCTAGCAAGGCACAGCTGCTGCTGATTTCACAGTATTGAAACTATTCTAGCTTTCCTCACATAAACTGGAGCTTTCATGTCGCTTATGCGGTATGAAAACTCCTATAATCTTGCAGAGGATGAACTTTCAAAGCCATTTACCTGGATAAAAAGTATTTTATTCACATTACTTGATTGTTTGAAAATAGCCCATCCTCAATGTGGCTGAAAATCCACATGCTGTGCAACACACAGGAAGGATAAATTTTAAACAACTCCATGGGACCCCATATATATGCTTACATGGCCACACAGAGATCTACGACAGTATTTTATAACATGCTCGTATCAGGTATGTGTTGATTATAACATATTCATATGTCTACCTCCAATATACACATGTATATTAGGTTACACACAAATACTTGTATAGAAACATGATGGCAGAAAAAGACCGTATAACATAAGAACATAAGATATGCCATACTGGGTCAGAGCAAGGGTCCATCAAGCCCAGTATCCTGTTTCCAACAGTGCCAACTCGCAAAAAGGGGAGCTAATTAATTATAGAAAAAATGTTTGCTCTATTTATTAATATAATCAATCTGTTGTTATTTTTATTATTTTTATGTTATATTACTTTTTATTTTGTTTTTTATATTTTATTTTGACTTCAAGACTAATTGGCAACATATGAATGCGCATTGCTTGACAGACCCCATCAAAGATAGAAAAGCAGCTGCATCAGCAAGCCAGACGGCGTCTCTTAATGTTGTATAAAGAGCGCCCGGACTTCTCAATCACTTGCAGTTACTTTTCAAATGTTATAATTTTGAAAGACCAACCGGACTGATTTGAAAAAGTCTCATACAAAGGTACAGTCTATAAACACCGGTCTTGCTGAATCTCCAAAGATGCAGTAACTTCGTTGTAAGAGACGGAATAACAAGCTAAAGCTGCGGCTCTACTGCGGCCGAAGTTTCGCTGTAAACCAGCTTCATCAGGAGCCTAAGATCACACCATCATATAGTTCCGTCTTGTCAAAAAACAATGCAATGTGTTTCTAAAGGCACAGCTTATGCTGTTGCAGCCTTTTTCAAGTTGCGTCTTCAATGTCTTGTCATTTCTAATATCTCAGGACCATTCGGTCTCCCACACAAATTCAAGAAGACAGACCAAGTCAAAATAAAATATAAAAAACAAAATAAAAAGTAATATAACATAAAAATAATAAAAATAACAACAGATTGATTATATTAATAAATAGAGCAAAAAGTTTTTCTATAATTAATTAGCTCCCCTTTTTGTGAGTTGATTGTTTTTTGGGTTCGCTTAGCTCTTTTGTTTCTTCTTTCAACAGTGCCAAACCAAGTCACAAGTACCTGGCAAGTACCTAAACATTAAATAAATCTCAAGCTACTATTGCTTACTAATTAATAGCAGTTTATGGATATTTCCTCTAGGAACTAATCCAAACCTTTTTTATACCCAGTTACATTAGCTACCGTAACTACATCCTGTGGCAATTAATTCCAGAACTAAACTATGTGCTGAGTGAAAAAGAATTTTCTTTGATTTGTTTTGACTTGCTAACTTCATGGAGTGCCCCCTAGTCCTTCTATTATTTGAGAGAGTAAATAACTGATTTACATTAACTTGTTCAAGTTCTTTCATGATTTTGTAGACATAAGAACATAAGAAATTGCCATACTGGGTCAGACCAAGAGTCCATCAAGCCCAGCATCCTCTTTCAAACAGTGGCCAATCCAGGCTACAAGTCCCTGGCAAGTTTACCCCATGTAACTGATGCTAGTAATAGCAGTGGCTATTTTCTAAGTCAACTTGATTAATAGCAGGTAATACTCCTCCAAGAACTTATCCAAACCTTTCTTAAACCTAGCTACACTAACTGCACTAACCACATACCTTGGCAACAAATTCCAGAGTTTAATTGTGCGTTGAGTGAAAAAGAATTTTCTCTGATTAGTTTTAAATGTGCTACATGCTAACTTCGTGGAGTGCCCCCTAGTCTTTCTATTATCCGAAAGAGTAAATAAGCGATTCACATTTACTCATTCTAGACCTCTCATGATTTTAAAGATCTCTATCATATCCCGCCTGTCGTCTCTTCTTCAAACTGAACAGCCCTAACTTCCTTAGCCTTTCTTCATAGGGCAGCTATTCCATGCCCCTTATCATTTTGGTCGCCCTTCTCTGTACCTTCTCCATTGTAACTATATCTTTTTTGAGGTGCAGCGACCAGAATTGTACACAGTATTCAAGGTGCAGTCTCACCATGGAGCGATACAGAGGCATTATGATATTTTCCATTTTATTCACCATTCCCTTTCTAATAATTCCCAACATTGTGTTTGCTTTTTTGACTGCTGCAGCACACTGAACCGACGATTTCAATGTGTTATCCACTATGACGCCTAGATCTCTTTCTTGTGTGATAGCTCCTAATATGGAACCTAACATTGTGTAATTATAGCATGGGTTATTTTTCCCTATATCCTTCACCTTGCACTTATCCACATTAAATTTCATCTGCCTCTTGGATGCCCAATGTTCCAGTCTCACAAGATCTTCCTGCAATTGATCACAATCTGCTTGTGATTTAACTACTCTGAACAATTTTGTATCATTTGCAAATTTGATTACCTCACTAATCGTATTTCTTTCCAGATCATTATTAGATATATTGAATAGTAAGGGTCCCAATACAGATCCCTGAGGCACTCCACTGCCCACTCCCTTAGAAAATTATCCATTTAATCCTACTCTCTGTTTCCTGTCTTTTAGCCAGTTTGTAATCCATGAAAGGACATCACCACCTATCCCATGACTTTTTACTTTTCCTAGAAACCTCTCATGAGGAACTTTGTCAAACGCCTTCTGAAAATCCAAATACACTACATCTACCATTTCACCTTTATCTACATGTTTATTAACTCCTTCAAAAAAGTGAAGCAGATTTGTGAAGCAAGACTTGCCTTGGGTAAAGCCATGATGGCTTTGTTCCAATAAACCATGTCTTTCTATATGTTCTGTGATTTTGATATTTAGAACACTTTCCACTATTTTTTCCTGGCACTGAAGTCAGGCTAACTAGTCTGTAGTTTCTTGGATCGCCCCTGGAGCCCTTTTTAAATATTGGGGTTACATTAACCACCCTCCAGTCTTCAGGTACAATGGATGATTTTAATGATAGGTTACAAATTTTTACTTATAGATCTGTAATTTCATTTTTTAGTTCCTTCAGAACCCTGGGGTGTTTACTATCCGGTCCAGGTGATTTACTACTCTTCAGTTTGCCACTCAGGCCTACCACATATTCTAGGTTCACTGTGATTTGGTTCAGTCCATCTGAATCATTACCCATGAAAACCTTTTCCAGAACCGGTATCTCCCCAACATCCTCTTCAGTAAACACCAAAGCAAACAAATTGTTTAATCTTTCTGTGATGGCCTTATCTTCTCCAAGTGCCCCTTTAACCTCTCAATCATCTAATGGTCTAACTGACTCCCTCACAGGCTTTCTGCTTCAGATATATTTTTAAAAGTTTTTACTGTGAATTTTTGCCTCTACGGCCAACTTCTTTTTAAATTCTCTCTGAGACTGTCTTATCAATGTCTTACATTTAACTTGCCAATACTTATGCATTATCTTATTTTCTTCTGTTGGATCCTTCTTCCAATTTTTGAATGAAGATCTTTTGGCTAAAATAGCTTCTTTCACCTCAACTTTTAACCATGCCGGTAACCGTTTTGCCTTTCTTCCAACTTTCTTAATATGTGGAATACTATACTGTGCTTCTAGGATAGTATTTTTTTTTAACAATGTCCACGCCTCTTGGACACTTTTTACCTTTGTAGCTGATCCTTTCAGTTTTTTTCTATTTTTCTCATCTGATGGAGCTACAGCTACTCTATCATTGTTCATGTCTGAGATGGAAAATGTTATGTTGGGACTGCCGGGAAACTAGCAGGAAGACATGAGGGACTGAGAAACTGATGAGGACAGACTATAAGGACTAAGAGAGAGACTGGTGGGGACAGGTTGAGGGAATTGAAAGAGTGGTAGGGACACAATAGGAGATTGAGGGAAAAGAGACTGGTGGGGAGCAAGTGGGCACAGGGTAGTTGAGATTGATGGGCACAGGGTAGTTGAGAGCAAAAGAAAGGCTGGTGGATAGAAGTGAAATGATTGAGAGGTTGGTGGGAATAGGGAGGGGGACAGAGAGAGACTACTGGGGACAGGATGGAATTGGTGAGATATTAAGACTGATGGGGACAGGGTGGAAGGATTAAGAGTCTAATCAGAACAGCATGAGGGAACAGAGAGAGACTGAAGGGAGGACAGAGATACAGGTGGGGAAAGAGTGTGGAGAGACTGGAAGAAACAGTGAAAAGATTGAGACTGGTGGGAATTGTGAGACTGATAGGAGAATTGATAGCTTGTTAGGGGCAGGATTAATAGAAACTGATGGTGAGTCTGGAATTGGGTGGGAGGATTGAGAGAGAGAGAGGCTATGGGGATTAAGATAAACTGATGGAAACAGGTGGGAAGCACTAAGAAGAAACTTGTGGAGAGTTGAGGATTTCAAGAGTAGTGGGAAATTTGAAACTGGTGGCGACAAGGTGGGAGGATTGAGACAATGGTTGAGACAGGTTGAGGGAAGTGAAAGGCTGGTGGGGATTGGGTGGGGGATTGAGAGGGAGACAGACTGGTAGGAAAATGGTGGAAGGATTGAGGGGTGGGAACAGAGAGACTGCTGGGAACAGGGTGGGGGAAGAAAGCAAGAGAGAGACGGACCAGTAGGAGGCTTCAGAAAGGCTGGTTTGTACAGGCAGAAGGATTGAGAAAATGAGAGACTGCTGGGGACAAAGTGGGGGGAGAGAGTGATAGAGATTAGTGGGAGCATCGAGAGACTGGGCAGAATGGGATGAGGGGAGAGACAGACTGGTGGTGTCAGATGGGGTATTGATAAAGAGATGCTGGTGGAGATGAGGCGGAAGGAGGGTCCTTGTTGGAACCATCTCGCCCCTCCAGTCTCTTGAAAATATGAGGCTCTTTGGTGCTGTAAATTCTAGTTTATTGGCTCTTGGTGCATGAAAGTTTGGCTAACCCTGATCTAAGCTGTTCACAGCGTAGAATTCTCAACATAAGGACTTTCCTCCAAATGTATTTATTTAAAAATGTTTATATTCTGCCTATACCAATAGATGTGCTAGGCACAGTACAACAATAAATCCTAGTCACTCACTAATTTTAAATATCTGGCTTCAATTGGGATACTCTGGCACTCTTACTCAGTAACTGGCTGATTTTAAAAGCCCCTCCTGCACCAAAGCCGGGAGATACGTGCAGAACGGGGCCTGGTGCGCAAATTTTAAAAACCACACGAGTGCACTCATGTCTCCTGGTAGACGCACAAATCTAACAGGTAGATTTTAAAAGCGTTGATCGCGCAAAAACAGCCCCATGTGCATGAGCAACCCGAATTATAAGAAGCTGGGAAGTACGCGCGTACATACTTGTTCACGTGTTAAGAATAAGGAGACAGAAAAGGGGCAGGGAATGGGTGTTCCAGGGTGGGGCCACGACATACGCACATAACCCCCAAGTTTTGCAAGGCTGACCATGGCAACACACGCCAAGTTGCGCAGGTAACTTTACTACTGGTCCTGATGATGTATAAGTCGGGGGGAGGGGGAGACAGAGAGATTCTTTTGAAGGGCCAGTCTGACACTATATATATATATATATATACCTACAAAAAACCCCCTGTACATTAATAAATGTAAGGGAGACCACTAGCACTTTTAGTTCTTTCAAAAAATTAGAAATTAAGATATTATTAAAAAATTTTTTTGATTTATTTAAATTGTTTATTGAAAACTTAATCACTATCACTATTGCACATATTGAATTTTTAACATAACACAAAGTACAAATTCACGAAGACTAACATATATACCTCTAAAATATGCCCCTCAATAATCTCCTACTGCTTGCCCTAAACTGGACCCTGGGGCAAGCAGTAGGAGATTATTGAGGGGCATATTTTAGAGGTATATATGTTAGTCTTCGTGAATTTGTACTTTGTGTTATGTTAAAAATTCAATATGTGCAATAGTGATAGTGATTAAGTTTTCAATAAACAATTTAAATAAATCAAAAAAATTTTTTAATAATATCTTAATTTCTAATTTTTTGAAAGAACTAAAAGTGCTAGTGGTCTCCCTTACATTTATTAATGTACAGGGGGTTTTTTGTAGGTTACTAGTCATAGCACTAGAGACGATATTGCCAATATTTTTTGATCGCTATATATATATATATATATATATATATATACACCCCACTGTAAGGGGAGCAGTGTTACATTGGTCTGTAGACCCTTTTAACACTGCCCCCCCAAAACCCACCCTGAGCTGAAAATGCCCCCCTTACTATGGGATATATATATATATATAGTGTCAGATTGGCCCTTTAAAAGAGTCTCTCTCTCCCGCTCCAACCAGTCACTGGTGAGTACGTGCATAAGGCTCCAAAACATGCATGGTAGGGATATTTTAAATGGCACCCATGTGAAAGTGTGCACAATATAAAATTAAGTGTATTTTTGCTTGCGTTACTTATACTTGCGTTTATGGGCGCACATGCACACCTTTTAAAATTTACTTGATAAAGTTAAAAAACAAACAAAAAAAAGGGCAGGGCTTGGTCTGGGCAGGGGCAGGCCAAGTCTGTAACATGAAATCTGCCTGTAAATATTTACGTGCACAAGTGTGCACCAGGGTCCCCTAACTTTTCTTCTGCTACGGACGGCGTGTAAGTAATAAAATAAAAACTAGGCTAGTCAGCAGGGTTTTAAGGATCGGGGCTAATAGGGTAAAAGTGAGGCAAGGTAGTTAGGGAGTTTAGGGAGCCCTCTTCTTTACTGGGTCGAGCTGGGAAACAGGTAATTGTGCTGCCACACGTATCTGCCTCAATCGCTCCCACAAACGCAATTAAGACAGCATTTGCGCGCATCAATATAAAGTCACGCACACGTTTGTGCATATTGCTGTTTTTATAACAGAACGTATACATGCTTATGCTATAAAATTACTGCGTCCACATGTGCAAGCCGGCAACCGCGGGTATGTGCGCCCAACCGCGGTACTTAAATTTCACCTCTAATAGTTTATTTCCTTCTCTTGTAATTCTCTAATTATTAAGCCTCTTCAAGTTTCACAGAAATCACACTCACTCCATCATTCACGCCTCACAAAGAACAAAGCAGATGCCATGTTTATTCTGTTATTTTTAACTACTCTCCTTACCTTTTTTGGGGGATTCAGTACCATAAAAATATGCCATTCATACAACATGCACTCAAACCCAACACCCGTCATGAGCATTAGTCCGGTACTGTTTTAACTCTTTTCAGTGTTTTTCTGTACAGAGCAGCCTGGTGCTGCTTTTGTCTTTCACATACAAACTGTCTCCAACTGAAATTTTGTCAAGTTACACTAAATCCTTCCCTCTGTGACAATGCAAATAGAAAAGTTCCTTTTAAAATTCCCAAAATGCCCAAACTATGGGGTAGATTTTAAAAGGAGCGTGCGCGGCGTACATGTGCGTGTGTTACTTGGCGCGTACACATGTAAACCCAATTGTGTACAGGCAAGGGGGGGTGCACAATTGTGCACCTTGTGTGCGCCGAGCCATGCTGCCTTCCCCATGCCACAACACTCAATTCACATATGTATTATATGTATTATAATACAGATATATCCTAACACTTTACCTTTAATATCCCATATCTACATTCACACCTCTTTCATACTCATAAATCCTACACCCCATAAAATTCAAAATTATATTTCATTATTCACTCACTTTTAAACACTTAATACAGTACCAACGATGTTCACCCCAAAGCCTGTACCCCATAAAATACAGGATTATATTATTCACTCACTTTTAAACACTTAATACAGTACCATTGCTCGCTCGCTGTTTAAACACATGGAGGTAGATCTTCAAAAAAATACGCGCGCGCGAACAAAAGTACACCAGATTTTATAAGATACGCGCGCAGGCACGCGTATCTTATAAAATCCGGGGTCGGAGCGCGCAAGGCTGTGCAAAATCGTCAGCCTGCGTGCGCCGAGCCGCGCAGCCTGCCTCCGTTCCCTCCGCATCCCCCCACCTTCCCCTATCTACCCCACCCCCCAGCCCTACCTAAATACCCACCCTACCTTTGTTGGGCAAGTTACGCCTGCTTGAAGCAGGCGTAACTTGCGCGCGCCGCCCCGGCATCCCCCGGCACAGGCCGCAGTGCCAGGGGACTCAGGACCGCCCTCCCGGCCTGCCCCCGAACCGTCACCACGCCCCCGGACCCGCCCCCAGACATGCCCCTTTTAGGAAGCCCTGGGTCTTATGCGCGTCCCGGGGCTTTGCACGCGCCGGCGCCCTACGCAAAATAGGTGTGCCGGTGCGCGAGTGCCCTGTGCACGTAAATACTCCCGGATTTACGCGCGCAGGGGTTTTAAAATCTACCCCTTAATACACTAACTGCATCCCATCCACTTCAATATTTCCATTGAAGTGGATGGGATGAATTGGACGGGGTGAACATCGTTGGAGCAGGGTGAACAATGCTGGATTAAAACTATGGAAATATTGAAGTGGATGGGATGCAGTTAGTGCATTAAGTGTTTAAACAGCGAGAGAGCAATGAAATATAATCCTGTATTTTATGGGGTACAGGCTTTGGGGTGAACATCGTTGGTACTGTATTAAGTGTTTAAAAGTGAGTGAATAATGAAATATAATTTTGAATTTTATGGTGTGTAGGTTTTATGAGTATGAAAGAGGTGTGAATGTAGATATGGGATATTAAAGGGTAAAGGGTTAGGATATATCTGTATTATAATACATATGTGAATCATGTGAATTGAGTGTTGTGACATGTCCACAAGTATTTGATTGATGTTTTTCTATTTCTGATTAAATTGTACATTATACATGTATTGTGTTAATAGGAATAAGTACAATAGAAAATTTAAATAATAAAATATATACAATTAAAATTAAATATATACAAAATAGATTTTTTTCTTGTATGGCATTTATATATATATGGTATGGTATACATTTCTTTGTCTAGCCAACCAGAGGGCAGCCATTTCTCTAGCCAAGGGCCAGAGGGCAGCCATTTCTCTAGCCAAGGGCCAGCACCAGTCTCTCTTCTAAGTATAGGGCATCTGGACACCAAGAAATACAGTGACTGGGCATTATCAAATCAGGTAATCAAAACAATATTTTTACATCTCTTCACACTTGCACACTGGGACAGAGTCATTAAAGGCAATTTTTTCTGGCATGCTTGCGAAAAATCACTCTGCCATTAAATGTGATATGCAAATTGTATACATTAAAAGGGATTGTGACCCTATTGTCATCTGCACACTCTGTATTATATGACCACCGCATGTTAACTTATAGTACCTTAATTCTAAAAAAGCTATAAAGCTACCTTGAGAATTATTTGGGAAGGTGGGCTAAAAATCCAAACATTTAATTAAAGTTAAAAGTTTCTAGATTCCTTAAGTGACATCCAAGATGGACCTCTATTCTTTCCGGATGTTTTCCTAGCTGTGTGGCTCATGTATTTCATTATCCATAAATTTTGGAAATGTAAAAGATTTTGGCGGATAAAGCCCACTTGGTTCTCCCAATCTGCGACTCAGATTATAGTTTACACTAGTCAATTATGCCATTCTGCATAAGATGGTTTATTGTTTAAAATTTTTTTTAATGAAATATGGGGTAATTTGTAATATCATGCATAAATTAGCAAGCAACTATACATCTGTTGTACCAATTTTCAAAGTAACATGCTCATATGTCCACTTTGAAAGTTGTCCTGGCAAAACTATACTCGCACAATTATATCTGCTCCTTGTTGTGCATAGTTTTGCTGAATTTATTCAGTTGCTTTTAAAATAAAAAAGTACATATGCAAATCCCAACCCCATCCTGACTCCACCTCCTCAAATGTACCTTCTCTATCAGAACAAAAAGTACACACCTACAGTGTGCTTATGTGTAATTTTACAGGTATATTGATCATGCAACTGTCTAAAGAGCCATTTCTGTGAGCAAGGCACTACACTTTACCTGCAGAAGGCCCTTTGAAAATTACCCTCTGAAGTGTTTTGAGGAAGAAAAATATATATATTCCTGTCATTACACTGTTTTCTTCTGCTTGTCTCAATGCACACTCCAATTAAGAAACAAATATAATTTAGTAGTGCACTATCAATTTGTATAGGACAAAATTATCTAACAGCATGCCGGCAGTTATGCTAACAAATGCTTAAGGCAAAAGAATTTATCTTTTGTTTTCTTACTATTTACTAAAATGTTACATTCTTTTGTGAATTCCATTTTATCCCTGTCAAACATTTTGTGTTCTCTTTATTCTCAGAAATAAACATTAACAGAAGAAAAAAATATGGAGGTAATACTTCCCCTTAGACTAAATACATTTCTTGATTAACTTTCAAGCATTAAATACACTTCCTCAGGTCCAAAACACATTAAGCAAAAGTTGACAGCATCAGAAAATGCAAGTAAATCGTAAAATACATTACAGTGATAGTAAGAAAGGGAAGGAGCAGGGGTGGCACTGTGTTAGAGAGAAGGCTGTGTGAGAGAAAGATTTTATGTCTGCTAGCGAGTTTAAAAATCCAAGTAGGTTCAGTCCTTTAATGTGAATTCCCAAGTGTTTGATAATTTTGACTTCAAATGTCTTACATGCCTGATATTTTTTTTTTTTAATTTACCTTTTATTATCCCAATCATAAGGTCATCGCTGCAGTAGTCAGGCTCTGAAAAATGTTTATCATGGAGCTGTTGCTTTGTGATTTTTTATGGATTTGCGATTTTGTGTCTGTGTAAGTTTGTTCTGCTTTTTAACTTCTGGCCTGTTTTTATTCGAAAAGCAAAATGGTGCATGATGCTTGCTTGGTTTGACTTCTGCACAAGGTTTAGAACTGTTTCTAAGTCAAATGTGTGAATTTGAATACATCTGTGCTTAAGGTCTGCCTTACTGAATAAGAACACCTCTGAAAAGCACCTATCTGCATGATCCTCCCGTTGCCACTGCACATTTATGAGCTGCCAAATTTTGACATTGCACACTTTGTGGAAAAGGTCATACAAATGACTTAGATGAGTATGCAGTTCCATTGCTTAAACCTTTCTGTGGGACATTTCTGAAAACTGGCCTATTTCCCTTGCTCTCTTTAGTTTTGTATGTTCACATTCATGAACACTTTCTCCATGTTCATGCATTGACATGTATACAATTAGTACTTCTTGACCCAAAATATCAAACAAATTCAAAATGGAAGAATCAAAGACCAGGTTATATCTGACCCGCTGGGATTGTAAAGGGTGAGGGTAGCCCATGTGTTTCAAGGCAACACCAACAGAAATTCAATCTACCAGGCTTATTCCCTCTATCCAAATGTCTTTAGGTCAGTTTTGCTTCTTTTCTTTTTAAATTTTATAAGCACTTGAAACTATTTATAAGAAATGTCTCTTTGCTTTCTAAAGCACAGAAGTACTGATTTGTATAATATTGTCCACACCAGGCTCTCTAATGAACCAAGACTGACTTCATGAAGTTCACAACACCACTGCGATGAAACTTCACGCATCCGTTAACACCATAATGCATTTTGATGAAAGTTAACGCACACGATAATATGATTATCGCACAGCACGAATGCAAATTTTGAGAGAGAGAACACCTCTGGGAAGGCTTTCACAGTATTCAACTATTTACATGACTAGAGAAGGGACCAGCTAATAGCTGGAGGTGAGGTGGTGGTGGTTTAGGGTTGAGGGGCCAGTTTTACATGCAGAGTGAGACGTATGAACTGCACAATACACCTCGGTGAAGATCTGATGTCATTTAGAGTGAGGAAAGTCTCACAAAAATGAGATTTCTACTATGTTATCTCGCCCTAGCTTGATGGTACCCTGTTATAGAGTTATAGGGGTTTACAACATCTCAATGCACACAAAGTAAAATAAATAAATTACTAAACTATACCAGCTGCATAGGAAATGTGGAAATGATTTGTAAAAAGTTAATGAGCACCTTTTTGAAATTAACCAAATGCTTTCCTCATTGTCTGTCAGAAATGGTTTCCCTTAAAGTATGGGGATAATTAAGAAAGCAAAGGATTCTGCCTTCAATTCCAAGCTATTTTCCATGTAAAAAAAAAATATCACTGACAGAGTTCAGCTGTGATTTTACTGCCTAGTTCACCCAAAGACACTTTATAAAATTGCAGTGTCTGAATTTCATGAGCAGTTATCCTGCATCAGCATTAGAATAACCCTGGTTAGCAGGAATATATCCAGATAGTATCAGTCATGAAAAATGTGACCATTTTTCTTTAAAACATAAATATATGAGATCACAAGTGCTAAAAACAAAAAGCTAGCATATCTAATCTTTTTCTCAAAGGCACAATACATTTACTGAATTCCTGTATCTAAAAAGAATATGCCAGCAATTTACTATATACATGGACACAAGGATACTATGGTATATTTTGAATTTACCTTTCTTACTGCACATGTTTTAAAAAGTCCCAACAGTACATTAACACAATTCTAAATTGGTTGAAAAGAATAGACTGATCGTCTTGAGATTGGAAAAAAAAAAAGAAAACCAGTGTTTTCAAACATTAACAAACAATTTGTCAATTCAAATGTCAACAAAATGAAGTAATACAATCTCAACTTAAATTATAACTGAAGACTTTGCTTCAGTAATGTAGAACATGTTATGTTATAATTATCAATAACATTTTTTATACGTCTATAAGGTTTATGAACTCACAGCTCTACAGAGTGATTTCCCTAAAAGACAGATTTCCCATGACAGGGTTTGGATCAGGTTGACATCTGAACATATATCTGGGATTTATCCTACAGAAAAGGCAGAGTCAGCTTTTTGCAAATAATAAACCTTGGACAGATGGCTGCACACAGGAGGCACGATGTATCAAAATATTTTCCCCATAGGCACAGGATGGGTGAAACCCTTGATGAATAAAAGGCAAGTATCAGCTACATACAATGTTTGAATCAGCATAACAGTTAAAGACCCATTTATCAGAATATTAATTCCCCCATGCAGTGTACCAATTCTCACAATGTTCTCCTGGTTGCTCATACACAGATGACTTGTAATAAATATAGCGACCCATTTAAACTTTTGATCATTAGATGTTGCTATAACTATTGTTTCAAAAACAGTGGTAATCGCCTCTAAAGAAAATTGGGGGCTATTATTAAAGTCTCAGAGTAAGAGTAAAAGTTCAACAAAACAAAATCCATGATATTTCATACATTGTAGTTTATTCTTGTTCCATCATATAAACCTTGAATTAGAAAAAAAAAATCCACTCTGGCTCCGATCACTGTGCTCATTTTTTTCCTTCTGCATGCTCATGGAAAAAGCCCCGTGGTTACACATGCTGGTTTAATCGTCCTTCTCCACAACCACTTGTCCATGAAGCACTTTTCTTCTCTGGCGCAGCATGTGAAAGTAGAGTTGTGGAAACACTTGATTGAGAAAGAAAAGAAAAAAATATATCCATGCATTAAGTTTTGCAAACATTAAAGAGACAGAACAAACTGATAAGTTACTGGATGGAATGCAGATCCATCCCCATTCTAACCAAGGGCAGAGAATAAAGAAATGCACCACCACGACAGAGGCACAAAGGATAGCATCACAAGGTAAAGGGGCAGCTAATGAAGCGTCTGCTACTTGCAAAGCTTTTATGAAAAAGTACTTCCTTTGCCATAGTGTGTCAACCCAAACTCACTGAAGCATGTTATGACCATTTCATTTTGGATTTTTTTTTTTTGGCAAGAATTTGCCACATTTTCTCAGTTTTTCCCATTTCTCTAAGCATCAAACACAAGTAGTTGGATCAATATAAAAATGGACTTTATTGAATCTTGCCCGACTCCGGCTGAGTTTCGCTCAAAAGAGCTGCCTCAGGGGCTTAAAAGCCACTTGAATTGGCTTAGATAAACTCACTAACCATTGCTGAGCGGCGAGTGGAAATGCAATATCATCACTTTTAAAGCAGTCTGCTTTTAAGAGTGTTCCGATTTGAAAACTGATCCAAGAGCCATCTGCTGCTGAGAAAAACTTCTCTGACTATGTTACATGAGAGCTCTGAGTTTATCTAAGCCAGTTCAAGTGGCTTTTAAGCCCCTGAGGCAGCTCTTTTGAGCGAAACTCAGCCGGAGTCAGGCAAGATTCAATAAAGTCCATTTTTATATCGATCCAACTGCTTGTGTTTGTTGCTGTCAGCCATCTTGGATCGATTACCAGTTTGTTTTCTTGGACCATTTCTCTAAGCATTACACTAATGTGTTTTGGGCTTTTTTTAAATCTTCCATTCATATGAGAAAAGACTTATTAGATCGTATTCAATGTCTGTTTGGCAGGCTGCCTGTGCGTCTGGTTGTCCCACTCTTATTATCTGGAACAGCTGGATGCAGCTTCATCAAACCTTGGGTAGAGGTGCAGACCAGATCCTGGAGTTTTTGAAGTTGGAGAGTAGTTTTTTTTAGTGGGGGGGGGGGGGAGGCTTGAGGGAGGTATGGAGGGGAGCTAAAGCTGGTAATTTTGCAATACGAAATGTATGGGTTTAAACCTAGGCTAACTAGATTTTTATACTTTCTACTGGTTTTACGGAGTTTTACCAGAGTTTAACTGCAGGCAGGAAGGATCTGACAGAACTTTAATAGCTGGCATGTCATAGGAGAATGCGAAAGGATCTGAGGTTTATAAACTTGTATCCATGCAGCTTGTTGATATAATTCAAAGAGATAGCTGTAAAGAAGGGTACATCTCTTCCCTGAGATTATATCTTACCTCAACAGAACAAGGGGAAACAGGTTGCTTAAGGCAAATAATTCTAGCAGGTGTAGTTCTAGCTAGAATTGGCCTGGGAGACCAAGCGGACTGGGAGGGAACTTTCTTACCCCCTACCCTAATCTCCTTCTCCTTCCCCTCTCCTCCCCACCCTCTAAAATTCTCCCCCCCCTTTTTTTTCTTCAAGTTACTTCAGGGCCCGACCTGAAGTAATTTGCTCGGGCCGGCAGCCTGCCAGCGCACAAGGCTCCAGGACAGCGATGAATGGCGCTGTCCCGGCCCATCCCCTGTCCCGCCCCGCTCCACCCATCCCCACCCCACCCATTTGTCAGGGCCTGGCACTTATGTGCGTATCGCCACTTATGCACCTGGCCGGGCCCTCTTTAAAATGCGCGCAGTGCACGCAGGTCCTGGCCAAACGCATAAGCGGCAATTTTTACATGTGCGGCAGATTTAAACTTCAGCCATCAGTATCTAGAAAATCTCCTGATCTTTTCCAGGAATGTGACCCCTACAACGACTGAGAAAGGGTGAGATAAACTGGCTTTGTAAATAGCTCCACATAGCTAAAGTAGAAATTTGCCTTTGATAAGAGCAGGTTGGTTTTAAGGTTAATACAAAGGTGTTAAATCTTCATAATCACAGTGCTTTGCTCTGTAAAATTTAGAAACTTAATTATATCTACCATATTAAACTATGTATACTTATTCTACTATAATAAGCATGATTAACTACTTCACAAAAGTGTACACTTCTGCTCCCTTAAACTAATGAATTCAAATCATAGACTATCTGATAAACTGGATAATCATCAGCAGCCACATCCCCCTATAGAAGGGGTGAATTATAAAGTGTGAAGGAAGAGATGAAGGACTGGAAGTCATTGGCTCTGTTTATGGTTAAGAAGCATCAGGAGTCAGAACTGTGGAAGGTATGAAAGGACAGGGAGGGGTAGGGTTAGGAGAAGTTACTTTGGGTAAGGTGGCTGAGTTTTCTTCAAACTCAATGGAAAGGAGGACATAATTTGTGGTCTTGGAGGGGCACAGACAGCATCATCAGTAGGACAGTGGAGGTATCAGTAGGGGGAACTGGGAGGGGAAGAAATAGCAGGGAGTTGGGAGACAGCATCAAGAGCAGGAGTGTCAGGGTTAAGGACAGGGAGAGAAGGTGTTTGGGGCATGAGCAAGGGGGAAGCTAGAGAAATACAGTCAGTGGTGTTGAGAAAACAAAGGAGGAAGAGAATCAGGGAATATGAGGATTTGAGTCAGGACAGTGGGGCCTGGACAGAAGAGAAATAGTAGAGTTAGCTGCAGAGCTCACAAGGTGTTCATGTTGGGTGAAGGGGGGCAATCAACATTCTTGAGCAGGAAGTGGCAGAAGAAGCATGAGAAATAAAGTTGTGATAGAATAAGGGGAGAAGGGGGTTGTGTGTGTGGGGGGGAGGCAGGGGTGTGTGTGTGTGTGTGGGGGGAGGCATTGGAAGAGACAGGAAGTTAGGAAAGGAGTTGAAGTAGGTGGCCAGGAGGGAGATAGCATATTGGAGGTGTTAGCAGGCAAGGAGAGGAGCCAGAGAGAGATGAGTGAGCAGCAAAGGGGGTAGAGTCAGAAGGAATTTGGTATTATAACAAGCTATGTATCACCATTTTACTGTTAGTCTGGGGGCTGCTTGTTCTTGCTTAATATGTTTATCTTTGAGATCAGTGTTTCCCAACCCCTCTCCTGGAGCCACACCTAACCAGTTGGGTTTTCAAGCTATCCATAATGAATATATATGGGAGAGATTTGCATACTAAGGGTCCCCTATGCTGTTTTCTTTCTTTGAAATAGGAGAAGTCCTGGTGCTGTCATTCTTAGGGCCAGGCCTGCACGTGTTTCCATGGTTGGAAAGACTGTGCTAGGGGTGTGGTGTTGGGTATTTTTTTTCCTTTCTCTGGAATTCTTAATAGGAGTATATTTCAAATACATGTGTTTTACTATATGTGGATATTTATTTAGATTTTTTTTTATATTCTGCTTTTCAGCACTTCAAAGTGTACATCAAAGCGGATTACATCCAGGTACTATAGATATTGCCCTATCCCCACAGGGCTTACAATTTAATTTTGTATCTGAGGCAACAGAGGGTAAAGTGACTTGTACAAGGTCACAAGGAGCAACAGTTGGATTTGAGCCCTGGTTTCCCTGGGTCCTAGCCTATTGCTTTAACCACTGAGCTACTCCTCCACTCCAATTGATATGAATCCCAAATTATAGAGCTAATTATATGGGAATAATTGAAATTTTTCATTTTACAAATACAAAGTCTAAGAAATGCAAATCATATGGAAACAAATGGGATAAAAATGTAAAGTGTTTCCTGCATACAATCATCTATCATCAATACAGAAATTCCCAAGTATTTAGTATCAAGAGAAACCAAGAGATGCATAAACTTTTTTTCAGAAACTCATGAGCATTACTTTATAAGAATACATAGTAATGTCCATATTTCAGACTGGGAACACAAGTAAGGGATGGAGCTCCATTTCTGATGTGCATTAAATTAAATACATAAACATGATCCCTGAAAAAAGTGCTCTCTCTTAATGAATTAACAGTGTGGGCAACATCACCGGAAGATTAAAACTACGACTCCTCCACCTTTTGGGCAGCCTGTTTTTGAATGCCTCTCTCCCCAGTAAGGACATTTTCTCTTGCAATGCAGGTGCACTTCAAGGGTGCACACACCTGCTAACATCAAAAGTGGGAATGGATACCCCACAGAAAAGCACATGCTAATGGTAATTTTATTTTGTTATACCAACTTTCAACAAGTCGCCAAACCAGTTTACAATAAAAGTTAAAATCATCCATCATAAAACATTATAAAATATAATCAAGCTTAAATAAAATAGAAATTTGTAATAAAAATCAAAATTAAAATACTTTGGAATAGTACGGATGTGCAGAGGAGAAAAATTTGGTTTGGTTTATTAATTCATTTCCAGGGCACCTCAATTTGTTTTATTAGTTTCAAAATTAAAGAAAAAAAGTTTTCATTCACTATGTTAATTTCATTTTACAATTAAATCAATGAGGAAGGCTCCAGTGACTTCACTGTAAAACAAAAAATGGGCCTGGGATCTGGCCCGAGTCCAGGTCGCAGTCACTAGGTCTAGGCCTGCACCCTAAAGCACAGTTGTGGGGAAAAAGTGTGAGATTGTGGCTCAGCTCCCTCTTGACACTTTAAGAGAGAGCTGAGTTTTGTGGGGGTGTTTTGGAATAGAACCAAATGTAAGGACATTAGGATCAATGACTTTTTATTCTCCCTTTACCATTGCGAAGATGGATTCCCCTTGTGGACATTTTTTCCTTTTCCTTCAGGTAGCATTGTAAGGAAATTGTAAGCTTGGCTGTACCAATCAGGGTGAAATAAAGATGCCACCGAGTGACCAGCACATAGGAAAGGTTTAAACTGACCATTTCTTAGTTTGCCTACTTAATCTTCACCCTGACCCGTACTTGAGGCCTACAGCATGGCAGGTCCCAGAGATGTATCTCCCCCACTGTAGGGGGCAAATGTGGACAAAATCCCCTAGTTCCAAGATTCGTTTGCTACTCACTACTGCAGAGAAGTAACAAACAAAGCACAGCCTGGGTTCCGCAAGGCAAAAAGTCCATTTCAGGTGGAAACCCATGACACAGTGGTTTAAGAAGTGGGATCCAGTGACCACACACGGACCCTAGATGCTGGTAGCTGCAAAGGAGCGACCCCTTCTGGATATGCATCTGTGACACCAACCTAAGGTAAAAAGACTAACTGTGCTGTCCGTGACGGGTAATAGAGAGGAAGTAAAGTTAAGGTACACAGAGTCCTCCTTCTGGTATGGGTAGCCTGGTGCAGTCCCTGGATGGGGAATAGCCTGGTGCATAGCCGTAAAGGAGGAAAAGTGGTTTAGGGAGCCCAGCAGTCTGCAATAGGTTTGGTGTCCTCATAGGGTGTTCTGAAGTGGCTGGCTGCACAATTGTAGCAGGAACAAAAATCTACTCAACAGATGTTCCAACAGTCTGTCGCGCAATAGAACCAACATAAGCAACCCCGATCTAGCTACTATAGGAACAAGTAAAGAGTACTGGACAACCTTTTGCTTATCAGACTGCCTCTGAGGGAGGTATCACCCCAGTTTTGCCGGATCAAGCTGGGAGGTGGGTTTCCTCCGCTGATGCAAACTGGGGTCCAGCAATAATGGGTGAAAATGATGATCCAGGTGCCTTTTGGTTACTTTTAAAGGGGTGGCCAATGTGGCAGGATGGCTGCTAGATTAGTCCCCTGTCTGGTCAGGAATACCCTAGTGTCTTTTAGGGCCCTAGATACTGAACAAGTTGGGAATTATGAGACAGTGAAGGTCGCTATTACGCACAAATTGCAAATGACTAAAGCAGGCATATCGCAGGTAGTTCAGAAAGGTGCATTTGGGAATGGGTGACATGCCATGGGCTCTAGCACAACATCTGAAAAAAGTGGCATGTAGGGAGTCAGAACCCAAAGGAAAGTATATTATGGAGGTGATAGCCAATGTGATGTTGGAACAATATATTAATGTTCTTCTCCACAAAACTAAAAAAAAAAAGAAAAGAAAATGAGTGGGTGTTGAAACACAGGGCTACTATGTTAGGCAGCACCATTACACTGTCCAAACATTTTGGCTGACATGACCTCCACCAGTGCTGCCACCAGGCTGGGTCATGATCTTTTCCTGAGAAAGGAAAGGTGTACCCCTGGGAAAGAAGAATGGGGTGAGGATCTCCAACCCCTCTTGCATACCGCTGGTCTGGAATCAGGGAAATCCCCCACCAGCAAGCTACTCTGGGCCTAGGGCCAGGACAGATACACCTTCTGGTTGATTCCCCCCAGAATGTTATGTCTGTGAAGTTACATGGCATTTCCATTTCAAATGTCCCCATAAGGTGCATTCTTAAATGGGCAAGAGCCAAGCTAAAGAAACCTTGGTAACCAGATCCTCCAAACTCTTCATGAAGGAGGCAAGGGAAAAAGGTTTCTCTCTCATGGCTCTGCTTGACACAGAGACCAATCAATCTCTAGTACAGAGGCCTATTAGAACACAGTTGGGACTAATTCAACAGAAGGATTGGGACTATATAGGAAGAACTCCTATGGTTGTCACTTGGTGCATTCATGGTGAGTCCAAGAAGTACCAAATCTGTCCCGTGAAAGTGTAGGTTGGGGAAGGAGGGGAGAGCACAGGGATATCCTAAGTACTGGCAGTAGAGAAGCTACCAGTACCTTAATTTTGAGATGAGATTGGTCCAGGCTCATTGCTTTGTGGGGGAGAGAGTGGTCTGTACAGCTACACAGGCACAGGAGTGAGGGCATCTGACCCCAAACAGAAGTTAGGGGCAAAGTATTCCACTTCTGTGACAGGGTTATTTCTCAGACCCTGGGAGAGGCTGGAGGCCTCGGGCCCAGTGGAAGAAAAAGAAACACCCCAAGGCAGGTGCAAAACTCCACTGGTGATCCAGAAAAAGACTGGGGGGAATTACTGAGGAAAATCAGAATGAAGTTTCATAATCTCATCCTTAAGCAAACTTTTGAGCAGGCAATTGAGTGATGAAGGTGTGCTTAATAAAGAGACACAAAGGGCTTACACTTATTTCTGAGTACAACATAACTTATTGTAAAGCATTGTGGGGCCTCAGGCAGGGCAACTACCACAAGAACAGTTGTTGGTACCCTAGGTTTTTCAGGATGTTGTGCTGAAATTCACACATAACTATCCCTCACCAGGACACTTTGAGATCCATAATATACTCGTGTGGCTGAAAAAAAAAAGTTTCTCTTGGCCCAGGATTTCTCAGAAGGCCAAACTGTTTTCTCTCTCCTGCCCAGACTGCCAACTGGTCTCTGGGTCAGTACCTTGCCAAAGCTCCACTTACATCTTTCACAGTGATTGAAGGGCCTCTGGACATGATAGCCATGGACATAGTTGGGCCCCTGGACAAAAGCAGGAGGGATTACAAATATATTTTAGTAGCAGTGGACTGTGCTACCTATTTTCCCCAAGCGGTTCCCCATCATTCCACCTCAGTCAAAGTTATTGCAATGGGAACTAATAAAGTTGCTTTGCTGGTTGGGTTCCCTATGGAGCTGACTGACAGGACACATTAGCTTAAGTGTGGGTGGTAGTGGGATGCATCACCTTCACACTTTGGCATATCACCCACAAATGGTCTAGTTGAGCACTTCAACCAGACCTTAAAAGCCAGATTACATAGATGCTTGAGCCAAGCTTCAGGGGATTGGGACCAATTAGCCTTTTTTCTCCTCTTTGCCATAAGGGAAACATTGTAAGTCTCCATAGGCTTCTCCCCTTTTAAACTGGTGAGAGGCCAGCAGCTCCGGAACTTACTAGATGTGGTAAGGGATAAATGGAAAGATCAGGAATTGGAGCCCCAGGACGTATCATCTTTTCTTCCTGGCCTTAAAAGGCAGATTGGAGAAGGCCTTGAAAGTTGTTAAAGAAGTTGAGAGGGACCCAAGAAAAACAATGTATATATTATGATAAGGGCACATGCAAATTGGAATTCCACGTAGGGGATAAGATCATAAGACTTGTTCCCACTTCTCCCAACCACTTGCTGGCCCAGGAATGATAACTAGGCCCCCTGGATTATGAGGTTGAAACAGAGGGGATGACAGCAGGTATACCATGTCAACTAACCAAAACTCTCAATAGAACAAGAGGCCCTAGCCACAGTACAGCAGCTTAAAGATGAGAAGTGGTGACCACAAGATACAGAGATGCAGCCAGGAAAGAACATTTTAATAGCTGAAGGATTTGCACCACAAAGACAACAGTCTGAAAAAATGTTGTATCGTGTGGAAAATGCTTTCTCCTGTTACCCCAGAAAGATATGATTGGTCACCTATCATATAGTGTCACAGCCTTGGAGGGTAGTGTACCAGTGCCCCTACAGGTTACCCAGGTAAAGCAACTGGAGGTAAATAAGCAGATAAAGGAAATGCTTTACCTAGGGGTGATAGAGAATCAATCAGCTCCTGGGGTAGCCCTATTGTTTTAGTACCCAAGGGTGAATGCTCCCTCAATTTCTGCATTCAGTTTATGCAAGACATTTTGATGCCTATCTTGTGTTCCAAGTAGATAAGTTGATAGAGCATGGACCTAATTTAAAAAAAAAAAAGTGAGTATTGGCAAATTCCATTGGGGGATTCAATCTAGGGAGTTTCCCAATGGGCTTACCAGTTCATCCATATGCCCTTTGGCTTCATGCTGCTTCCACCAGTTTTCAAAGACTTATTGATATACTCAGGCCACATCAGGATTATGCTGTTGCTTATCTGGATAGCATTATTTATTTCTCAGATTGGGACATGCATTTGCTCTGAGTAAAAGGTAGTGTTAAGGTCCTTGTGGCCCACAAGATTAAAAGCTAATATAAAGCAGTGCAAAATAATCCAGAGGAAAGTGCAATACCTAGGACACAAACTTGGATGTAGTGTGGTGCGATCTGTAATGGTCAACCAACTGTGGGATGGCCCCAATCACCTAGGATGCAGTCACTGCTCTCCTTGCTGTCTGTGCTGTGTCTTCCTCTAGGTGTGTGCTGTGGAAAACCAGGGGCGTTGCGCTCTGATGATGTCAATACCGGCTGGGTATTTAAACCTGGCCTATGCTCCCAACCAGCACCTCAGCAACAGGTCCTCCTGCCTTGTAATGCATGTTGCTCATTCCTGCCTTATCCTGCCAGTTCCTATCTTATCCTTGCCCTGCCCAGCACTCTCCTCAGATTGCTTACTTTTGTCTTGACCATTGTCTGGAACCTGACGTTGCCTGATCTCAGCCTGCCCTGACCATTGCCTGGAAACTGACTGTCTGATCTCAGCCTGTCCTAACCATTGCCTGAAAATGACATTGCTGGATCTTATCCAGCCTAACCATTGCCTGGATTTCCTTATTCCTTGGCTACCAGCAGCAGTGACCACTGCCTGTCTACTGACTATGTCTGTGCACGCTCTATGGGACCCTTTCTTAAGTCCTGTCGACCTCAGAACCCAAAAGCTCAACTGTGGAGGAAGATGCTGGTAAAGGAAAGCTCAGTTCTGGTCGCTGAGAGTCTGCCTCCTATCAGTTAAGGCTCTACCTGGGTCAGCAATTGGGTAGAGCCAATCTCACCACAGTACGATGACTCACACACTGTGACACAATCCCTCTGAAAAAAGGTAGCTAGCATACGTGATTACATCCAACTCCAGACCAAGAAGCAGTTGAGAGCCTTTTTGGTGCTAGAAGTGTACTATAGACACTTTATTTTTCATTTTGTGACTTACTGAGCTTTTACAAAATAAGAAGACCCTGAAAGTTACATTGGGGTACAGAAGTCAGGTATAGCTTTTTGACTTTAAAGGCAATCCTCAGTAAGGTCATTTTATGAACAACATATCAGAAGTGGGTCTAGGTGGCAACACCATTTCAAGAACATCAAAACATAGAACGCCCAGTATTATACCTGAATAGAAAGCTACTCTTGCATAAGCAAAATACCCACAATTAAGAAAGTATATCTAGCCATGAAGTGGACCATGGAAACACTCAAATATTTCCTAAAGCAACATTTCCCCACTGCAGGAGGCTCAAGGAGTTCAAAGCCCTTGTTCCAAAGTTAAATTGCTACTCACTACTGCACAGAAGTAGTAACATATGAAGCACAACCTGTGTTCCACATAGCAGAAAGCTTGTTTCGGGTGGGACCCCATGACATTTTACAGATTAAATGTTTTTATTTTGCTTTTGTACATTTCCATTTTTGTCCCAACAATTCAGCTTTGCAGCCACTGCCCAACCTTATAAGACAGTTTTTCTTTCCTTATACAGAGTAGTCTTCTTAAGGTCTGGCTAGAGATGCAGAGTTGTTGAAAACTTCTAAAAGCAGGGATGCTGCCGTCAGCAATACCCACTCTCCCTGGTTTGACTTCCTTTGCCCCTTTCTTTTAGGATTCATGCTTATATGCTCTCTACTGGCCCAGAGGGTGGACAATAAAATCATAACACCACAGTGTATGTGCTTTAGCATAATACAGGCTTTTCCACCTCTCTTGGGACATCTCCTGTATGAATGATCTAAGGCGTTTACTGATTGCATATGGAAAGTTCCCCTCATTGCTTCAGAGGGGTGCTACTGTAACTTAGACAAGTATTTTGTTAACTTGATACAATGAGAGTCACTAATTGATTAAACAATTTAAAAGTACAATAAAACCTCTCAGCTTAGTGCCAGTATCAAGATGCAAAATAAATTACACTATACAGTTCACATCCTACTTCAGATTCTGTGAGTCAGTATTGACCAATCAGGTGAAAATCCAAATCCAACCTAAAAATGACATGCCAAGTGACAGTGAGGTAGCTTGTAAAGTTCCTGGAGTAAAAGTCTTTCAAACATTAGTCTGCTAGACTATGGAAAGCAATTAATATCCCTGGGCACATTGAGAAATGGATCTATATTTTGGGATCTGCTGAGTATTTGTGACCCGAACTGGCCACTGTAGGACATTAGGCTCGATGGAGCTTGATCTGACCCAACATGGCAGTTTTTTATATTCTTATTGTTCTGAAGATGTCTGGATTGGAACTGGAATACTTCAGTTCTGCTAGCTCAAACTGACCATTCAATCCCATTCCAAAATCAAATTGTCAATGCTCCTACATCCAAACCTCCCACCAGGAACCAATTCTATGTTACAAGTGAAACCTTAAGCAGCATACCAAAACTACCACCACCTCAGTGCCACCAGAAGTTGTAGTCCAGCATTGGAATTTCAAATTCTCTAATAAAACTGAGACTCTGACACTTCTCAAATCCAAACCTACTAGAATTCCCAGAAATTCTCCATGGTTCTATTAAGGTAGTCTTCTCCTACAACAATCCCGATCACATGAACGGGCATGGCAGAAACACAGAACCGATATCAATCTTCATCTCTGCAAAGAACACGCCCAAAAAAACCCCAAACATAGCTGCCATCCAGCAAGCCAAAAAAAAAAAAAGAGACTACATTTTCAAACAACTAGAACTAGTCATTAATCATCCAAATAAACCTTTTGACCTGATATGGAAACTCTCCAAACCAGAAACCCAAACTCCTCCTACCAACATAGAGGGTTACACAGCTAAAAAGATGTTGCCAAATTCTTCACTGAAAAATAGTGCAAGCTATTCATTCCTTCTTTCATTCCACCACCTCCTTCACCTCTCACCAACCAAGCCCATTAATGCAACAATCACACAAGCAAATTCTGTTCAACTCCCTCCAAACTTGATCCCATTGTCCAACTTCAGGACAAAAATTCCAAGAAGCAGTAATGATCCTCCAGTGAATCAATCAGTCTGAGAGCCCATTAGATCCAATTCCCTCAAGATTCAACTGTAACCTGAAACATGACCTAGCCCCCTGGCTAATCGATATAATAAATGCCATTGTAACCCAAGGCTCTCAACCCAGCTTATTCAAAAAGGCTGTTATCAAACCCATCCTAAAATAGATAACTATTGTTCAGTCTCTAGCATCCCTTTCTTATCCAAGGTGGCAGAAAAAGTAGTTTATCTCCAACTCTTAGATTTCCTAGAGGAGTACAATATCCTACATTCATACCAATCCAGATTCAGGAAAGATCATAGAACCGAATTTGTTCTGTTGAGCATTACAAACAGTACCCATCTTCCTGTGTATCAAGGTGATGACTCCCTCATTACTTAACTTGATCTCTCAACCACCTTTGAGAAGAGTCGACTGAGGGGGGATATGATAGAGATGTTTAAAATCATGAGAGGTCTAGAAAGGGTAGATGCGAATCGGTTATTTACTCTTTCGGATAGTAGAAAGACTAGGGGGCACTCCATGAAAGCACGGGGCACTTTTAAAACTAATCGGAGAAAGTTCTTTTTTACTCAACGCACAATTAAACTCTGGAATTTGTTGCCAGAGGATGTGGTTAGTGCAATTAGTATAGCTGTGTTTAAAAAAGGATTGGATAAGTTCTTGGAGGAGAAGTCCATTACCTGCTATTAAGTTCACTTAGAGAATAGCCACTGCCATTAGCAATGGTAACATGGAATAGACCTAGTTTTTGGGTACTTGCCAGGTTCTTATGGACTGGATTGGCCACTGTTGGAAACAGGATGCTGGGCTTGATGGACCCTTGGTCTGACCCAGTATGCCATTTTCTTATGTTCTTATGATATGGTTGACCACCATTCCCTAACCTAATGCCTCAAGGACATTGGCAATGGCACTGACCTAAAGTGGTTTGAATTACTCTTTACCTACAGAATGCAATCTGCTATGTGGGCCAATTTTACTGATTCGTTTAAGCATAGTGTAAACAGTTGTGATGGATTATATCTAAATGACGATATATAAAACCTGGAAAATAAATAAATAATAAACCATTCTGCCCTAGAGAACTCACCTGTGGAGTATCTCAAGACCTGGTCCTCTCCCCCCATACTTTTTAACATCTATATATGTCCTACCTGTGACCTCATCCATTCTTTCAATATCAAGTGCTACCTATCTGCAGTAGACATTCAACTCTGCATCAAAATGGGATCCTACCATACCTCATTTATTACCAATCTCAATAACTGTCTTACAGATGTAGCCCAATAGCTTAGCAAACACAAACTCAGACTAAGTACACCTAAATTGGAATGCCTCTGGATCAGCCGCCAAGATCATCCCCTATAAAATCTCTTCCCTCACTATCAGGTTACCTTACATCCTAAGAAGTCAGTAAGAAGCCTAGGGTTCAACTCAACAAATCTCAAGGGAACCTCAAATTTTGAAAGCAGTAAGATCCTCCTTCATGTATCTGTGTCAGATGTGCCAAATACATAATTTCCTTAATAAACTCAATTTTGCTACTGTAATTCATGAGTTCATCACCAGCCAAATTGCTTTCTGAAATTCTTAATACAATGGCATCTCACAGTACAGTATGAAGTGTCTCCAGGTCTTACAAAGTACTGCCATGAGAATTCTGGTAGATGCAAAAGCAACTGTTCATATCAAGTCTATTCTATGTCATCTTCACTGACTTCCAGTACAAAAAAAAAGAATAAAATTAAAATCTCTGTCTTCATATGCTTGAATAAACAGGTCCCTGAATACCTCAATTTCTCTTCTCAGTGTGCTGCAGCAGTCAAAAAAGTAAACAGATTGTTAGGAATTATTAGGAAGGGAATGGTTAATAAAACAGAAAATGTCATAATGCCTCTGTATTGCTCCCTGGTGAGACCGCACCTTGAATACTGTGTACAATTCTGGTTGCCGCATCTCAAGAAAGATATAGTTGTGATGGAGAAGGTACAGAGAAGGGCAACCAAAATGATAAAGGGGATGGAACAGCTCCCCTATGAGGAAAGGCTGAAGAGGTTAGGGCTGTTCAGCTTGGAGAAGAGACGACTGAGGGACAATATGATAGAGGTCTTTAAGATCATGAGAGGTCTCAAACGAGTAGATGTGAATCAGTTATTTACACTTTCGGGGACATTCCATGAAGTTAGCAAATAGAACATTTAAGACTAATCGGAAAAAAAATCTTTTTCGCTCAATGCACAATTAAGCTCTGGAATTTGTTGCCAGAGGATGTGGTTAGTGCAGTTAGTGTAGCTGGGTTCAAAAAAGGTTTGGATAAGTTCTTGGAGGAGAAGTCCATTAACTGCTGTTAATCAAGTTTACTTAGGGAATAGCCACTGCTATTAATTGCATCAGTAGCATGGGATCTTCTTGGTGTTTGAGTAATTGCCAGGTTCTTGTGGCCTGGTTTGGCCTCTGTTGGAAACAGGATGCTGGGCTTGATGGACCCTTGGTCTGACCCAGCATGGCAATTTCTTATGTTCTTACATGCCTTCAGAGGAACTCTGGTCCAACCAAATGGCTCTTCTTTCCTTTCCTCCCCTGACTGCTGCCAGATTGTCCTGCACGAGACCCCATGCATTCAGTTCTTCTACCCAAAAATTTAGAACAAGTACCATGAACCCGTGCCTGTAGCAATGCTATCTTAAGTTCAGGAAAAAAGCTAAGACTTGGCTTTTCAGCCAGGCCTTCCCCTAATATCCACATCTTTGACCCAAATTCCTGAACCCTCTAAGGCGGACTGTGTTATGCACAACAGGGACACAACTGGGTTTTCAAACTATTTACAAATGGCATTTCCTATACTAGATCTCAGTGCTTCATTAATTGCAAATCCTGATTTGTCTGCAAGCTAGTAAATGCTTCTGTTCACTTACATTTATTGTAATTTGCCTTCAGACCACCTTTGGGAAAAGGTGACATATCAAATGCTTATAAATAAATATTATGAATCAAATAATACTCACGTGGTATATAAGAAGCCATGACGATAAGGAGGAAATAATAGTAGTCAAAGGAGACATTATACTTGTTGGGAAGACGCAATGAAAACATTCCTGATTTCCGCACATATGGGAGGGCCGCATAAATGGTCAAAAGTTCACCAGCTACTCCCACTGGATACAAAATAATAAATAAATTGTACCTGAAAATGACAAGATTTATTTAGCTGTGAATAATTTTAGAACTATATCTCTCAAATGTTACATATGCTCGACATAGATACAGGGCCTGCTTCAAACTTTATACAGGCGTGCTAATAAATTTACACATCCCTGGCAGAATTTGTAAAACGTGTAGCATTTTAAAACATGAGTGAGCAGACAAAACACGTCCATTATTTTTAATGTGTGTTCAAATTAAACTATTAAGCATCTCAGAATAGCACAATCTTCAAACAAACCATAACAATAAGGGAAATAATAAAATGGTCCTATTCAAAAGTTTGCATACCCTTAATTCTTAATATTGTGTAATGTCCCCTTTTACATCAATGATGGCTTGTAGTCTTTTGTGATAGCTGTGAAAGAGACTCTTTATTTTCCCATGTAGTAAAGCTGCCTCATTCCACTTGGCAAAAAGCCTCCAGATCCTGTAAATTCTTTGGTTGTCAAGCATGAACTGCATCTTTGAGTTCTCCTTAAATTAGATCAATGATGTTGAGGTCAGGAGACTTGGATGGCCACTCTAGAACCTTCACTTTCTTCTGCTTCAGCCACTGAAGGATCGACTTAGCCTTATGTTTCAGGTCACTGTCATGTTGGAAAGTCCAAGTGCGCCCCATGTGCAGCTTCCTGGCTGATGGATGCAAATTCTCCTCCAATATTTTCTGATAAGATGCTACATTCAACCTTGCATCAATTTTGACTAAATTCCCTGTGCCACTGTAGATCACCCCTCCCCTAAAACAGCAGAGATCGACCTCCATGCTTTACTGTAGGGATGGTGTGCTTCTCTTCATGGCATTTATGATTGTGACCATAAAGTTTAATTTTGATCTCATCACTCCAAATTTTTTCCAGAAGTTTTGAGGCTTCTCTAGATGTTATTTGGATTATTGTTAAGCGGGCTGTTTTGTGGCATTAGTATAGCAATGACTTTTTCTAGCGAGTCTCCCATGCAGCCCATTTTTGTTCAAGTATCTCTTTGTTGTGCATGCTGAAAGACCCATACCACTTTGTTTCAGAGAAGCCTGTATTTCAGTAGATGTTGCTTGTGGGCTTTTTTTTGCATCCCAACACATTTTCCTGGCAGTTGTGTCTGAAATCTTTCTTGGTCCTGTTGCGACCATGGGCTTCGGATCCTGATGCAGGCTCGGCCTACGGCTGGTGATGAGAGCTCGAAGGCGCGGTCATTACCTCATGGGACAGTGTGAGACCCCGAACTACGGCACGACTCAAGGAGGAGCCCCAAGGCACACTGTGGGAGGTAAGTACATGCCAGCATGGGTGGAGCAGGAACAAGCAGGACTGAAATGGAGGCAAGGAACTCGGAACAGGAACCAGACAGGATCAGCCCTCTGCTGGACCTACATGCACCAATGAGACACAGCAATGCAATGCTGGACTCAGGAGTAGCCCTCCAGCCACTCGAAAGCCGTTCCGGACCCACTGCTTGGGAACAATGAATGCGTGAGGCCAGACAGAGGCTGATGGCCGGACCAAGACAAGAACTTGGAAGGACTCAGACGAGGACTTGGAACGACTCAGACAAGGACTTGGAGGGTACTGGTGGGCACAGTCCTTCAAGGCGCCCTACACAGCCTTCCATGGGCTGGTCATGGACCACCCTTTCCGCTTGTGTGCCCTACACAACCTAGGAAGGCTGGTCGTGGACCACGCAGGAATGAGACGAGCGCCAGAAGGGGATCCAACCAAACGAGGCTTCAATGACCGGAGACAGGAACCGGATCTATACAGATTTACCCTCGGGGTGGCCAACTGGAGAACTCAAAGAGCTGGCAGACTCGGAACTCAGAAGACTCGGAACTTGGTACACTTGGAACTCAGGATCATCAGGACTTCAGAATGACAGGACATCTGGAACATCAGGACAAGGCAAAGGAATGAGACCGGGAACATCAAGACACAGAACGAAGAACCATCTCAACCTGCGAAGGCCACGGAGAACCTGGACAACCATGAAGTCCGATTCGAAGTCCCTGAGGAACAGGAACTGAGCCCTTTTATAGGGCTGAAGCAGGAAGTTGAAAGAGACTAACTTCCGATGGGGCCGCAGGCTTTTCCCGCCATTGGCCCTTTAAATACAATGAAGAGGCACGCGCTGGCGCCTAGAGGAAGCCCAGGGAGTGGAGCAGGACCATGGACAGCGGCGGCATCCAGGCCACGAAGAACAACAGGCAGGCGGAGGTGGCCTCCAGGCCAGAGGATGACATCACAGCGGCAGCGGCTTCCCTTGCCACTCAGGGAGAAGGAGCCAGGCAGCCTTCCACCGTGAAGATTGAAGAAAGCTGCGGCGGCAGCACCATGCCATACAGGTGAAAGCGTCCTGAGGCGGCTCTAGGCCGCGAAAATGCACGCCAGCGGCGGCTCCTGCCACATGGATGAGGAAACAGGCCCCTGACAGCGGCTACAGCAGTGGCACTAGGCTGCACAGGGCAGTGGTGGCAGCAACGGCAGCCGGGCTGCGGAGAGTGGCCTAGCGATAAGTGGTGGAGAGGCCTGCTTGCGGGATGGGCTCCGCGAGCAGGATCGTAAGAGGTCTACCTTGGTATTAACAGAACCCATAATTTTCCACTTCTTTATCAGAGTTTGAAAGGTACTGATTGGCATTTTCAAATCTTTGGATAACTTTTTATATCCTTATCCTGATTTATAAAGTTGAACTACTTTTACTCACAGATCCTTTGACAGTTCTTTTCTTTCCCCATGTTTCAGTAACCACCAAAATCAGTGCAGCCCTGGATGAAATGCACAAAGGTTTCTGAAGAGCTAAGAAACTCATTGATTATACACAGACACTAATTACAATCAAACAAGACACCGGTGTGTGTCAACTTGAGTGTACACTATCAGTTCAAATATTAAAAGTTATGCAAACTTTTCAACAAACCATTTTATTATTTCCCTTATTGCTATAGCTTGTTAAATGATTGTGCTATTCTGAGATGCATAATTATTGAATCCTAGCATTGTTCCTCTGATTAAACTATGATAACATGATGCCAAACAATATATTTGTTAACTTTTTATATTTTGAAGGGGGATTTCTACAGTGTCTTCTTGAAAACCTCCATATGAACTTAACCAAAACCTACTGAAGTCTGCTTTAGAACTATGTCTGAAAATGGAATCAAAATTTAAAAAATGACAATATCAATTTCCCATACACTGTCATTTGTGAAAGTGTGAGGATTTTCCAACAGTGAACACCGAAACCTCACTTAGCTAACTATAATTAGGCAACAACAATGTTATCTCATCTGCCTTCTAGAAGTTTTCATGCCATCCAAGCATCAGAAATGTGATACTATATCATCCAGAGGAAGACTACAGTGTATACTTAAGTACTAAATTATATAGCACTCTGGATTCCTGTTTGGACAACGGACACTATATAAATATGGCCTAATTAGTTACTATGATTAACATTAATCTGTTCATGGAGGTAGTATCTAGCAAGATGACAAAGACTAAATTATATTGCTTCCCTTTTACACATGATGAATATTGGTAAAAATTATATCGAATTCACCAGTTATACTCTGGAAGGTAGTTACTTCAAATGTAAAAAGTAAGAGACTTAATAGTTTGAAATGTTGAAGTATTAGTACTCTAGGACAAATGGTGTGGCAGGAGGAAAGACTTGTCTACATTCAGACTGTAGAAATATTGAACTACATCTTCACATTTTATGTAAGCTCACAAAAACATACAAAGCACAGAATATCAAGAAAATATAGAATAACCCTTGATTTTTCTCACTTCTATAGAAAACTGCACAACCTACATATCTGCTACTTATGGTTACTCAAGGGACATAAAAATCAAAAAGAAAATCAAAGAAAGCAGAGTTGCTTACCTGTAACAGATGTTCTCCTAGGACAGCAGGATGTTAGTCCTCACACAGGGGTGACACCATTAGATGGAGCCTGGCATGGAAAATTTGTCAGTTTCTAGAACTTTGACTGGCACACTGAGCATGCCCACGTGGGGTTCCCCTTCTGTTTCATTACAGAGAATTACAAAAATAAAACAAACTTAAAATGAAACCCAACTCCACGGGGTGGCAGGCGGGTTTCATGAGGACTAACATCCTGCTGTCCTAGGAGAACACCTGTTACAGGTAAGCAACTCTGCTTTCTCCTAGGACAAGCAGGATAGTAGTCCTCACACATGGGTGATTACCTAGCTGCAGGCTATTTCTAAATGGAGTGGATCAACAGACACCAAACAGGTGCCAATGGGCACAACAACCTAGGTGCTGTTGGTAATGGAGGAAGACAGCCTGATCCCTAAAAACAGGGCCCTAGGCAGAAGAGTTGGGTTTAGACTTGAAAAAGGCTCAGAGGACAGATTGGCCAAAGCTACTATCCTGGCGGCTGTCTCTGTCCAAGCAATAGTGAGCTGCGAACGTATGGAGAGAACTCCATGTCACAGCCCTGCAGATCTCAGTCATGGGGACAGCTCACAAGTTAGCCACCAAAGTTCCCATGGCCCAGTCGGAGTGAGCCTTACAAGGCCCTCAAGCTTCAATCCTGCTTGTGCATAGCAGAACGAGATGCAGTCCGCTGGCAAGGTAGACAGGGTGTGCTTGGCCACAGCAAGTCCCATTCAGTTCTTATCAAACGAGATGAAGAGTTGCATAGACTGTGTATAGCCTGCCATCCTCCCAGGTAGAACGCCAAGGCCCTCTTACAATCCAAAGTATGCAAGGCCCGTTAGCCTGGGTGCGAATGAGGTCTCAGGAAGAAGGTAGGTAGGACAATAGACTGGTTCAGATGAAAGTTCAATACCATCTTAGGCAGGAATTTAGGGTGAATACAGAGAACCACCCTATCATGGAAGAATTTCGTATCAGGTGGGTATGTCACCAACACTTGAGGTTCGCTGACCCGATGTGCTGAGGTGACTGCAACCAAGAATATGACCTTCCAGGTCAGATATTTCAGGTCACACATGTGCAAAGGTTCAAAGGGGTCCTTCTTGAGGTGAGCCAAAACCACATTAAGGTCCCAGGATACAGGTGGAGGACGAGAGGGAGCTTCAACCGAAGCAGACCATGCATGAACCACCCAACCAAGGGTTGCATTGAGACGGGTATACCATTCACCCTGTGATGATATGCCCCAATGGCGCTGAGATGCACTCTGACCAAATTGGTTTTTAAACCAGCTTTCGACAGGTGCAACAGATAGTCCAAGAACTTCGGGGTGGAGCAGGTAAACAGGTCCAACCCATGCTGCTCACACCGGACAGCAAACCTCCTCCACTTCAGGCTGTATGACTTTCTAGTCAAAGGTTTCCTGGAGGCAACCAGAATTCGAGAGACATCGTCAGACAAGGCCAGGGGCTGCAATACTAACCTTTCAACATCCAGGCCATCAGAGACAATGCCCTGAGGTTTGGATAGTGCAGCCTGCACTGATCCTGTGTGATTAAGGTCGGGGAGGTCCCCAGACTGATCGGGTTCCGGACCGAGAGGTCCTGCAAAATTGGGAACCAAGCCTGCTGTGGCCAATAGGGGCTATAAGGATCATGTTTCCCCCATTTTTCTGGAGCTTCAGGAGCATCCTCACCAGAAGAAGTGGAGGATACGTGTACAGAAACCCCTTGCCCCAATGGCGGGCAAAGGAATCCAAGGCTGTTTTGCTGTCCTCCCCATAGAGGGAGCAAAAGGACTCCACTTGTTTTTGCAGGGAGAGGCAAACAGATCCATATTTGGGGTTCCCCAAAGATGGAAGATCATGTTCACTACTGCCGGGTCCAGAGACCATTCGTGGAGCCAAACTCCCAACTGAGGCAGTCTGCCACCATGTTCTCCGTCCCTGCCAGGTACATGGCTTAAAGTAATATATTCTGATATTGGGTCCAGGACCAAATATGAATCGCCTCCTGGCACAGGAGGAACGATCCTGTGCCTCCCTGTTTGATGATGTACCACATCACTACCTGATTGTTTGTCTGGATGAGGACCGATTTGGTCACCATCAGTCCCGGAATGCCCACAGGCTGTAACAGATTGCTCGGAGCTCTAGGAAGCTGATTTGGCACTGGGCTTTCTGGATGCATCGGTGGCAAGATCAACCTGGAAGGAGGGTGATTGAAAAAAAGAGCCCCTTGTTCCAGATAGGCTAGGTCCTCCCACCAGGGCAAGGAAATCTGGAGCAGCAGGACACATATCCATACATTGAGGTCTTAGGAGGCTTGCAGTCACTGGGACCACAGGGTCCACTATGCCTAGTGCATATGCAGACAGGCAAAGGATGTGACATAGAACATGGCCGCCATGTGACCCAGAAGGCAGAGCATGAGACGGACAGTGACTCATTGCTCTGGCGCACCAAGCCTGCCAAGATGAGTGCTTGTTCACGAGGAAGATGGGCCTTACCCTCTGCTGCATGCAGGCGGGCACCAATAAAACCCAGGTGTGGTGACGGAGTCAGATGGGACTTCTGGTAGTTGATGACAAGCCCGAAAGACTAACACCTGAATGATCAAGCGTAGAGACCCAAGTTTCTCCCCATGGGACCTGCTCTTGATTAACCAGTCATCCAAGTAGGGGAACACCTGCACCCCTAGACAGTGCAGGTGCGCTGTCACCGGTGCTAGGCATTTGGTGAAGACACAAGGCGCCAAGGCGAGGCCAAACAGCAGCACCTTGTATTGAAAGTACCTGGTGCCCACCAGGAAATGGAGATATCTCCAGTGACCGTGGGAGATTTCGATGTGCGCACATGTGTCTTTGTGATCGAGGGAGCAAAGCCAGACTCCCTCTGCAAGAGAAGGATCAGAGTGCCAAGGGGGAGCATCCTGAACTCTCATTTGAGAAAATGATTCAGAGCTGTCAGGTCTAGAATGGGACAGAGTCCCCAGGTCCTCTTGGAGTTCAGGAAATAGTGAGAATGAGGGCCAAGAGCTCAGAGAAGTTATTTCCTGATGAGGAGTGACCCAAAGAGGGGCAATGGAGAGCATCCTTGGGTGCACTCAAGAAGTTTAAACGATACCCTTGGAGAACGATGGACAGGACCCACTGCTCCAACATGATCGATAGCCAGCAATCTAGAAAAAAACGCAGATGGCCTCCTACTGGAAGGTCCGGCGCAGAGGGCACGGTGACTGGACTTGTGCTCCGTCTCTGCCAGTCAAAACCCCATAGCAGGGCTCAGCTGAGGTGCTGGTTGAGGCCTAGGCACTCGCAGCTGCTTGGAGAGGCCTCTAGAAGACACCCGCTGAGAACGGACCTGGGAAACTGGAGGGTAATATTTCTTCTGACAATAGAAAAGACCTACATGCCCTTTGCCTCACCAACTTTCTGGCAGAGGAAGGGGCATTTGAGGTACTAGCCGAAAGATGCTGGAGGGTCTCATGATGATACTTTAGCTGAGCTACAGCATCCCGGACTTTATCCCCAAAAAGGTTATCCCCTGTACAGGGAAGGTTTGCCAGTTTCTCCTGGACTTCCGGCCAGAGCTCCGAAGCTCTGAGCCTGCTGCGCCACGCGAGATGACGTCACAGAAATGTCGTATGTGGAACGTACCTCGTGCTTACCACACTCAAAACCTTGCTGGACCAATGCCAGGAATGCCTTCTTCCAGAGGCTCTGGGAAGGTTGGGCCATATACAACTGGTAGGAGGCGATATGGGCTATTAACAGTGCCCCTTGGAACACCTTCCTACCCATTGCATCCCATTCCCTATGTTCCTGACCTGGAGGCACTGAAGCATGGCTCCAGGACCATTTAGCCTTTTTGAGGGTGGATTCCACTACCACCAACTGGTGGGGGAACTGGCGCCGCTCAAACCCGAGAGACCTTTGAATGAGGTAGACAGCGTCAGCCTTCCTGTTTACCGGAGACACGGATACAGGATGTTCCCAAATGCATAGGAGCAATTCCTTAAAGATTTCATGCACGGGAACAGCTACCACCTCTTTTGGTGCATCCATAAATTGGAGGACCTCCAGCATGTGGTGCCTAGCATCCGCTTCCATCAGCAGCTAGAAGGGAATCGACTTTGCCATGGTGTGGACGAAACCGGCAAAGGTCAAGTCCTCTGGAGGCGATCGGTGCCGCTCCTCTGGGGGAACAGATCTGAGAGGACATCCTCAGGGGAGGACTCTTAAGTATCGTCCTCCCACAAGTCGAACGGGGCGCCCTCCTTACTGAAATTCCCAGGAGAGGTCAGTGGAGGATTTGTGCTGACTGCCCTTGGTCTGGGCCCCAGGGGCATCGAGGGCACCGATGGCAGAGGCCCCCGAAGCACCCGACACCGGAGCCGGAAGCAACAGCCTAAGCACCAGAGGCCCCGATGGCCCTGGAAGCACTGAGCATTCCTCCTCCTCAGAACCGCTGATATGTATCGCCCCAGAGGGGGGAGGCAACAATGGCCACCGGGGGATTGAGGAACCCCCTGGCACAGGCTGTGTAGGGAGGACGCCTAGCAAAACATCAAGGCGCTCCAGCAGTGGTACTAGGATCAAGGGCATGGGCTCAGACATTGGTGGAGGCACCAACGGGGCCTGCGGTTTGATACCCCTCACGGCTCAGTGCACTGCCAATTGAACAGTATGATCCAGCTCCTCCTCGAAGGTCACCGTGGGTAGGGCAGGTGGAGGAGGAGCAGGCACAACTGGATCACCCTTGAAATGAGGGGGATCGGTGCCCAGCACCGACATGGGCATCAGTGGGGAGAGCCTTGGACTCCCAGGCTCAACTGAGGGCAAAGCCTGGTCTCCGCAGGACTACTTTGGGGGCAATACAGTCAATGCTGGTGCCTTCCCAGAAAAAGTGCCATGCACAGATGGTGACTGGTGACTGTGTTTCCTTGATCTCCCCCGGTGCTCAGCCTGGTCTTTCCCCAGCGACAAGGAGGCTGAGGAATCAGATGACCTGGAACACAAGGACACTGACAATGGTCGATCTCCAGCAGCCCTCTCCGGAGGGGGAGCAAGAGTGGGGGAGAACACTGATGGCTCAGTATCCATGGGCTCCCCTCAACTCCAAAGGTAGATGCGCCTGATGCTGGCATGGAGAGCCCCGACTTTCTGGGGCCAAAAAGTTTCTTCTAAGTGCACCCGACGACCTTTAGGGGTCATCTGGTCGCAAAACCGGCAACCCCGGACATTATGTGATGTTCCCGGGTAAAGAATACAAACTTCATGTGGATCAGTCAGCGACATGGTCCGCGGGCACGGGGGGGGCATCGTCGAAACCCGGAGGAGGCCATGCCTCGAGCCGGTGAGTGATCGGTGCAGGATGGTCACAGACACTAAAAAACCCCCAGAACCGACCGCAAAGAAGGTAAAAACTTACTGCGTCACCCTACTGACTAGTGGGGGAACCAGGAAAGGGGAATCCCGGCGTGACAGCATATGAAAATGCAAGAAAAAAAACAAGAGAACTCTGAGAACAGAGCAGAGCTCCACCACCGCGGAAAGAAAGACTGAAGGGGGACCCCGCATGGCCGCGCAGATAGTGGCATACTGGGCATGCTCAGTGTGCCAGTGAAAGTTCTAGAATCTTTGACTGAAGTTTTCCATGCTGGGCTCCATTTGATTCTGTCACCCATGTGTGAGGGCTACCATCCTGCTTGTCCTAGGAGAAAAATGTATTTCTTTTCAAGGCAAGGGAAAGGTACATAGTTTTAACAAGCATCTAGCTGCTTCAAGCATTATGCACAACAAAGATTATAGAGTACTATATATTAGAAACTCTGGATTAGAAAATTAAGCCATGGAGTTTCACAAATTCCATACACAAGATATAAACAGGCAGGTACAATCATTTGCTGTGATCTTTAGGATTTAGCCTGCGGACAGCAGTGAAGATTACTTTACAGGATTTAAATTAAATGTACAGTAGGCATCCTATGATCAAAACAAAAAAACTTTCAAACAGTAGCAGCTGCTGAACAAGAAGCCTTCTTTGGCACAAATGGGCTTCAGAAGTCCTCAGATCCCCAGGAAGTGGTCAGGTAAAGATGTAGTATCCAAAAAAGAGCTCACACTTCCTGTAAAATACTTAGCCTGCATTCAAATAAAATGAGGACCACGTTGGCACAGACATCAGCTCTGTTTAACAGACTACGAAAGCTGAGCTCGTAAAAAAGATTAAATTGTTGAGGAAAAAAAAAAAATCACGTTTGACTCCACAGCCTATATCTTGTCTGTTTCTTTTATTGCACTGCCACCCAGTGACTGGTGGGTTTTATTGATTAGCTTTGTTGTACTGCAGGGGATGTTACCTTTGATCTAATAGGTCATTAGAGAGGCATTGTGACTGATCTGACTCTGAATGGACACTGCCTATCTTGCATTTCCTTACTCAGAGTGAAATATCTGCACCCCCCCCTCCTCCCCAAATCGGTCCCCAAGGCATCCTATGGCAGTTACTTCTCTGGCAGGGAATTACTCATGTTAAGACACAGGCTACCAAGCAAAGCCTACAACACTCTCTGTCTCTGAAACCCAGAAGAATGTATTGGGTTTTTTCTAATGTATTAAAATCAACTCAAGTATTCCAGAATAGTTCATCACAGCTGTAAAAATTCTGAGAATTTTTATAGTTAATCTTGATTCCATTTCATCTTACAATAAGTGCTGAGTTTATTCGTTGGTCTAAAATAAATATTTTAAAGTAAGAAAAGCAAGTTTGCTTACTGTAAACAGTGTTTTCCGTAGATGGCAGGCTGAATTAGCCAGCCGGGCGGAGCTTAACTAAGCAGCTTTGCTCTGTGTGAGGTTGCCTGTCCTTTCCCGCGTGGCGCCATCTTCTCCTCAGTCAATTCCAAAACATATTTGCGAAGCACAAGGTAGAGAGTGAGACTGTCTGGGGAGGCAGGTGGGCCAGCATGGCTAATTCATCCTGCTATCTACGGAAAACACTGTTTACAGTAAGCAAACTTGCTTTTTTCCCCCCGCAGATAAGCAGGCTGAATTAGCTATGCTGCCTGGGAGTCCCCAGTTGAAGCTGAGAGAGCAAATAGAAGTCCTTGCAGAGAGCTGGATGGTTTCAAAAAGGCTGAGTCTGACGGGCTGCACTCAACTTCGTCCACAGCAGCAGTCTCTCTATGTTGTTACCAAATAAGAGTATGGGCTTTCCCATCACTGCATCAGCCGCGGCTTGCTGGTCCAGGCAGTAATGAGCTGTGAACGGATGCAGGGAGGACCACGTAGCCGCCTTGCAAATGTCCTGGATCGGAACCTCACATAAATGGGCTAATGATGCAGCCATCACTCTGACTTGATGTGCTTTTGGTGAACTGGCTAGAGTCTCTAATCTTTTGGCATAATAGTATTGAATGCATTGTGAAATCCAAGTGAAGAGTGTCCTCTTGGAAACCGGCTGATCTGGAACATTTGGGTTGAAGGAAACAAAGTTGTGAGGCCCTGGTTTCGGTCTGCTCTCCGCTGATAGTACGCCAAGGCTCGCTTACAGTCCAGCGTATGTAGCCACCTCTCCCCTTCATTTTTGTGCGGTTTCGGGAAGAAGGTCAGCAAGGCGATTGTCTGATTTATGTGGAAAACTTAGACTACCTAGGGCAGAAAGGAATGGTAAGTCCATAAGTTCACCTTGTTATGATGGAATTCCAGGTATGGCGAATAGTGGACAAGCGCCTGCAGTTCACAGACTCTCCTCGTGGAGGAAAGGGCAACCAAGAATAGCACTTTCTAAGAGAGGTATCTTGGATGAACTGACGCCAAGGGTTCAAAGGGTGGCAGCGTGAGCTGCTCCAGAATGAGATTGAGATCCCATGGGACCAGTGACTTGTGTAACGGTGGCCGGAGACGCAGAATGCCCTTCATAAAGTGAGAGACCAGGGGAATGGTTAGAAATTGGCAGTCCCTGGTGGGAGTAGTGGTAAGCCGCAATCGCATTGATATAAACCCTCTCCGAAGCCATTGCCAATCCTGTCTGAAATTGAGAATGGAGGTACTCCAAAAGCCACTCCAGGGAGCACGAGAAGGGGTCTATTTCCTTAGCGTTACACCAAATTGCATATCTCAGCCATTTTCCCTGATAGTTACGCCTGGTGGAGAACTCCTGGGATGATATCAGTACCTCTTGGATTCCTGAGGGCAGCATCAGGAGATTCAATACTACCCTTTCAATATCTCCATGCTGTGAGGAGTAGGGAGGAGTGTAATGGGTAAAGCAGGGTGCGAATGTCCTGTGACAGCACAGTTGCACTATGGCCCAGAGGAATGGGGAGTTCTGTGGAGAGACATACAAGATAGGCGTATCACGGTTGTCTGGGCCACGCTGGAGCGATCAGAATGAGATCTGCCAAGTCAGCCATACACTTTTCTATGGTCCTCGAAATGAGTGGTATCGGGGGTGGGGGATACGTGTAAAGGAACCCTCCCGTCCATGATATGAGGAACACATCTGATGCCAGGCAAGTCTGACAGATATGCTGAGCAGAATGCTTGCACCTTCTGTTATCCTCCATCGTGAAGAGATCTATGTGTGCGAGGCCCCAGAACCAGAAGAGGGATTCCGCCACATCTTGGTGAAGTTCCCACTCGTGCGGGTGGAAAATCCTGCTTAACTTGTCTGCTGTGGAGTTCTCCACCCCGGGTAGACAGGTCACTTGTAGGATAACTGAGCGTTCCTCTGCCCACTCTAGGATGCACACTGCTTCCCTACACAACCTCCAGAAACCTGACCCTCCTTCCCTGTTTATGTAGAACATTGCAACCTGATTGTTTGTGTGGACCATGACGACTCTTCCCTGGAGGAATCCCTCAGACATATGTATTGTGGACCTGAAGACTGGAGGATAGCAAATGTAACCCCAATATTTAAAAAGGGCTCCAGGGGTGATCCGGGAAACTACAGACCGGTTAGCCTGACTTCAGTGCCAGGAAAAATAGTGGAAAGTGTTCTAAACATCAAACATCACAGAACTGCCCATTCCTCTGGGCCAACCTTACCTTCCGTGACGGAGTCGGCTAAGCCATCCACAACCCGCTTCTTCCCCCTCTTCCTTCCTACTCCCGCTCATCTCTCTCGATCTCCCCCTTCCTACCTTTCCCCCCGCCCCATACATGCCCCCACACCCCGTCCCAACTCTTTTCTTCCTCCCTAATGCATCCTACCCACAATTACCCCGCCCCTCCATGAGTCCCGCCCTCTACCCCCCATGTTACTTGATTTCACCATTTGTTATAAAGCGCTCTATCCAGTTTGCCATAGTTGTTCCCCCTTGACCTCACCCTAACTCAGTTCTCTGCTAGGGTGCCCCAGTGTTACCAATCTGTTACCAACTTATATAAGTTGTATAATTTGTATAAGTTACCAATTTGTATAAGTTGTTATCTTGTAAACCGGAGTGAAGGCAACCCGCTATACTTCGGTATAAAAAAGCCTCTAAATAAATAAATAAATAAATAAATAAATAAATAAAATCAATCAATCAATCAAATCACAGAACATATAGAAAGACATGGTTTAATGGAACAAAGTCAGCATGGCTTTACCCAGGGCAAGTCTTGCCTCACAAATCTTCACTTTTTTGAAGGAGTTAATAAACACGTGGATAAAAGGTGAACCGGTAGATGTAGTATACTTGGATTTTCAGAAGGCGTTTGACAAAGTTCCTCATGAGAGGCTTCTAGGAAAAGTAAAAAGTCATGGGATATGTGGCGATGTCCTTTCGTGGATTGCAAACTGGATAAAAGACAGGAAACAGAGAGTAGGATTAAATGGACAATTTTCTCAGTGGAAGGGAGTGGACAGTGGAGTGCCTCAGGGATCTGTATTGGGACCCTTACTTTTCAATATATTTATAAATGATCTGGAAAGAAATACGACGAGTGAGATAATCAAATTTGCAGATGACACAAAATTGTTCAGAGTAGTTAAATCACAAGCAAATTGTGATAAATTGCAGGAAAACCTTGTGAGACTGGAAAATTGGGCATCCAAATAGCAGATGAAATCTAATGTGGATAAGTGCAAGGTGATGCATATAGGGAAAAATAACCCATGCTATAATTACACAATGTTGGGTTCCATATTATGTGCTACAACCCAAGAAAGAGATCTAGGCGTCATAGTGGATAACACATTGAAATCGTCGGTTCAGTGTGCTGCGGCAGTCAAAAAAGCAAACAGAATGTTGGGAATTATTAGAAAGGGAATGGTGAATAAAACGGAAAATGTCATAATGCCTCTGTATTGCTCCCTGGTGAGACCGCACCTTGAATACTGTGTACAATTCTGGTCGCCGCATCTCAAAAAAGATATAATTGAGATGGAGAAGGTACAGAGAAGGGCTACCAAAATGATAAGGGGAATGGAACAGCTCCCCTATGAGGAAAGACTAAAGAGGTTAGGACTTTTCAGCTTGGAGAAGAGACGGCTGAGGGGGATATGATAGAGATGTTTAAAATGAGAGGTCTAGAACGGGTAGTTGTGAATCAGTTATTTACTCTTTCGGATAGTAGAAAGACTAGGGGGCACTCCATGAAGTTAGCATGGGGCACATTTAAAACTAATCAGAGAAAGTTCTTTTTTACCCAACGCATAATTAAACTCTGGAATTTGTTGCCAGAGGATGTGGTTAGTGAAGTTAGTATAGCGGTGTTTAAAAAAGGATTGGATAAGTTCTTGGAGGAGAAGTCCATTACCTGCTATTAAGTTCACTTAGAGAATAGCCACTGCAATTACCAATGGTAACATGGAATAGACTTAGTTTTTGGGTACTTGCCAGGTTCTTATGGCCTGGATTGGCCACTGTTGGAAACAGGATGCTGGGCTTGATGGACCCTTGGTCTGACCCAGTATGGCATTTTCTTATGTTCTTATTGTGTTGCCAATGGCTCAGAGCTCCAGGAAGTTTATCTGCTGGGTCTTCTCCCAGTGGGACCAGAGCCCCTGCGTATGGAAGTGACGCATGTGGGGCCCCCAACCTATGCTCAAGGCATCCTTGGTGATAATCAGCTGATGAGCTAGAATGCGCAGTGATACTCTTACCAAGAGGGTTGTGGGGTGTAGCCACCAGTCCAGTTCAGATTTCATGCTGGGGGTCAGATGTATCTGGCAGGACAGCAGTTGGGAGAACTGTATCCACTGAGACCTGAGGCCCCATTGCAGCTGTTGGATGTGTAAGCGGGTGCGGGGTATGACACAGATGGCCGCCACCATGTGACCGAGCAGGGTCAAGAGCTGTTGAGCTGACGTGTGAGCAGACTCCCTCATCTGTAATGCCAGGGTGCGTAGCACATGGGCCCGGTCCGCTGGCAGGAATGCTCATCCCTGCGCTGTACTTATACAAGTGCTGATGAACTGGAGGTTCTGTGTCGGTTGACGGCTGGATTTTTCGTAGTTGAATATTAAACCCAGTCCTTCTAGGCACTGAATCGTTGTGAGTAGGTTGCTTTGCAAGGTGCTGGGTCGAGATGCCACCAGCAACCAGTCGTTGAGGTATGGAAACAATTGGATCTGTTTCCGGAGGTGGGCCACTGCTACCACTAGACATTTGGTGAAGACTCTCGGGGCAGATGAGAGGCTAAAGGTATTGGCAGTGGCGACTGTTGACCTGAAAGCCTAGGTATTGCCAGAAGGAAGGGTGCATAGGGATATGCAAGTAAGCGTCCTTGAGGTCCAGCGAGCACATCCAATCGTTGGGTTGAAGAAAGGGCAGGATGCGTCATCCTGAATTTCTCCTCGATGAGAAAGCGGTTGAGTGCTCTGAGGTCCAAGATGGGGGGGTAGTCCTCCCGATTTTTTGGGGATGAGGAAGTATTGGGAGTAGAATCCCCGATCCAGCTGTGACTTGGGAATCCACCGGTTGAAGTGTTGCTGGAGCAGCGTAGATACCTCCTCTTGCAAGCAGCTCAGATTCCCCAAGGTGGATTGATGCTGGCTCACTTGATGGGGTAGAATGGGTGCAGTCTTCAAGTGTAGGGAGTAGCCCTACTTGACTCTGGAGAGGACCCAATGGTGAAAGGTAATAGCCTCCCAAGAGATGTAGAAGTAGAAGATTCCCCCCCCCCCCCCGTGTAGCAGCAGAAGTGTCTCTCGTGTTTCTAAAAACCTTGTTGGGGCTTCATATTGTTGGTTGGCGGTAGGCGTTGTTGCCTCTGGCTCCATTGACGACATCGGGGCTGCTGCTGCTGGGATCTCGCTGGGGGTGGGGTGGGGGGGGGGTTAGGCCAGCGGTTGGTATGCCGAATATGGCCAAAAGGGGTGCCTACTGATGCCAACTGGTCCGTTGGGGATGCTAGAGACAGAACTGCAGTGTTCTGTTCCTTCAGCTGCACCACCACCTCTCAAAGTTTGTCCCCAAACAGGTTATCTGGGAGACAAGGGAGGTCAGCCAACGATTCATGGACATCCTCACGAATGGCACCAACTCTGAGCCACGCCATCCTCCAGGTGGCGATGCCTCCCACCATGGTGTGAGCCATGGTCTTGAAGGCCTCGTAGATCATATGCAAGAGATGTCACAAACCTTCCTCCAGGTCATAGAACTGTTGTGGCATGGTATCCTGCTGTGAGGAGCTGGCTATGAAGGGCTTAGTATCTGCAGGAAAAAGTATCTTAACATCTAAAGTTAAATCACAGGTCATCTGTCTAGCAACACAAGAAAGGAAAGATAAGTGGAAGGAACTAAAACATTAGGTAGGAATTGAAGCATTAAATTGCTAACACAATAAAAGCCACTTCATATTATTCCACAGGTGTCAACCTTTCAAAAGACCAAAAGATTAATGGTTTTGCAAATGCACCTGCTCTACAGGACATATGATAATTATGGAATATAAAATGTAGGCCCAAGACTTATTGATAGGTTTCTAGACCAAGGGTGTTTGAGAACAGTAGTGAAACGGGCTTATATAAGGGCCCAATGCTCTAATAGGGAGAATTTATTATTAGACAACAAAGGAACCTGTATTGCACATTGTACGTACTATCCTTTATTCATCCAAGATGTCAGCTATAAAGCATATAATTTTCAATCATTGGTTGCTATTGTCCTATTTTTGCAATAAATGAAGAATTTGAGAGCCCATTTATCCCAACATTCACAAGTTAGAATTTGGCCAATTTAAGTGTGAACATTGTTCTGTTTGTGAACATGTTTTAGGCAACAGGCATACAAATATTTGCACATCCTAATTTAAAATAGCTTGATATATTACCCGGACATTTGACTTGTCTAACAAAAGGATTAAATTACACTGCTTTTTGCCCATTCAACTTTATTTATATTGAGGAAACTAAAAGAGCAATTCAATTAAGGATCATTGAACAAAAGAGATGGATAACGTTGAGGAAGGATATTGTGCCACTTATAAATAACTGGATACAGATTTCTCATTTGTTTTTTGATCTTACATTTTTTTGTGATTTGTCAGGTTCATTTAAGTCGATGCAAGGATATCTTTCAAGTCTTATGGTGTTTAGAACAATGTTTTAATTTTTTCATGGCATACATACAAAGGATTAAATAATGAGATTGGGTAACTTTTTTGTGAAGTAAATAATAAAATGATTGGAAACAGCAGGTCATTCATTATCCCAGATAGAAGCATTGTATGTATAGGACATAGGGTATATGTTGAATTGTTGACCTTGGGTGATTCAGTATGGCAAATGTCGCCAGCAGCTTGATGGTATGTTTTTAGGTAACATTTTTTTTGAGTGTTTTAAGTGGATTTAAGACGTAATTTGGAATATGTTTTACTGTATTTTTTGTTTATATTATAGAAATGTTATTCGGGTAATTTCCAACTGAGACGGAATCAGTTTGAGAACTTTGGGCTATCAAAGAATTAAGAATCATGTGTACCAGAGGAGGAATAGATTCCATCATGACATTGTGAGACTTTGTAGTTAACCATAAGGTGCAGTTGAGTACTGTGCACTACATAAGCAAATATTAAAGTTTCCATTTTATAATATAAAAACTTGGTGTATATAAAGTGGATAATTCATGGCAAGTATGGTTTGCTTTATTTTTCATAGGTTACACTTTGTTATATATTTCCCCCTTATGGCACAGTGAACTGTAGAAATCATCAGAACACCTTAAAAGACCAGTCCCAATTGCCTGGGCCTGGTCCACCTTAACACAAGGCATTCTGGGTGCAGGGTGTCTCCTCTGAGCAGGAATGAAGCATAGGCTCAGAGGAGAGCAAGAGAGGCCCTGGGAAGATGAAAAGAACGCAGCTCCATTTAAATGCTGCTTGGTTGATGTGTTTGGTACAAAGTATTACTGAGGTAAGCTGCTTCTATGTACCATTTGATTCTATATAATAAAAGTATGCATGAGAAAACTGGAGTCTAGACTAGTCACTAATCTGTCTTCCAGCCAACCACAGACTGCTCGTGCTGTGAGACACCCCTGAAGAAGCCTGATGCAGTTGAAAAGAGGGCTCCTTTGTCGGGGCAGTTATGTTGTAAAAAAATAGTAAGAACCATTGGATACAAGACAAAGCAGATTTTGAATAGGGATAGTTCAGTCTGGGTTAGAGGATAATTGCATTGGGAGACATCTGTAAGAAGATGGTTTTGATGAAGATGGATATGTATATTAACAATAGTATGTAGATGTTAGGAGTTGCTATCTGTTGGGAGTATCAATCAGATAGGAGTTAGCAATCTGTTGTTATTTTGGAGAGTTGTGGGTGGATCCTTGGACCAGTGGCAGATGACCACGCCCCGGGGGAAGATCCCAAGAGGGACCACCAGTCAGGCTCAGAGTTAGGAGACAGACAAATGCTAGTTCTTTTATTGGACAGTATCCTGAACCACCAGAGGTGGCAGTAGTGAGCTGGAATGCCCGGCTGGGCTGTAGTCCCTCAGATACTGGAACAGCGATCCCTGGAGGCTGAGCTGTAGAGAAACTGAAATATAGTGAGTAGGTAGGGTATGCAGAGTTCATGTACCGAACCTGATGGTAACACTCACACAATGTCTCATAGAAGCCCAGGAGCTGGAATGTATAGGCCCTTGAGGAGCGAGTACCTAGTTCCAGGGAAAGCTCTGAGAGAGCGATGGTAACTCACTGATGTAGTTGGCAGTGATGACTTCCAGGCAGAAGAGAATACGGAGCAAGTCTGGGAACGAGGGCTTACTCACTATATTTCAGTTTCTCTACAGCTCAGCCTCCAGGGATCGCTATTCCAGTATCTGAGGGAGTACAGCCCAGCTGGGCATTCCAGCTCACTACTGCCACCTCTGGTGGTTCAGGATACTGCCTAATAAAAGAACTAGTGTGTGTCTGTCTCCTAATGCTGAGCCTGACCAGTGGTCCCTCTCGGAATCTTCCCCCAGGGGTGTGGTCATCTGCCACTAGTCCAAGGATCCACCCACAACTCTCCAAAATAACAACAAATTGCTAACTCCTATCTTATTGATACTCCCAACAGATAGCAGCTCTTAACAGTAGAGACACATATGATAACATATTGTGGTTTTTAGTGATGTGGGTTTGTATGTATGAAAGTGTGAGTATGTGTATCTCAAATTTAGCCAAGGTGTCAGATTCCCTCCTCTCATTCTGACTTGTTCCAAAATACCCCATGTACTCTAAACAATGGACTATCATCAGAGCATGAAATTTACCGGTGTTGATACAACTCTTGTGTTCAGTAAACTGGGACCTGACAACTTGGCTAAATTTGAGAGTAATTTTGGATTTTATTTTTTTTTTATTTGGACACTTTAACCCTTCGGGGATTAAATTTGGAAATAGCAAATGTTGCTTACCTGATGTAACAGGTGTTCTCACAGGACAGCAGGATGTTAGTCCTCACAAATGGGTGACATCGAGGATGGAGCCCACCACGGAAAACTTCTGTCAAAGTTTAAACAGAACTTTGACTGGCCCCTACTGGGCATGCCCAGCAAGGCACTGACCCTGCAGCCAGCAGGGGTCTCCCTTCAGTCTGATTTTCAAAGCTACAGGCAGTGCCTAGAAAGTAAAAATAAAACGAACCCAACACCGCGGGGAGGCGGGCGGGTTTCGTGAGGACTAACATCCTGCTGTCCTGTGAGAACACCTGTTACATCAGGTAAGCAACATTTGCTTTTTCACAGGACAAGCAGGATGGTTGTCCTCACAAATGGGTGAGTACCGAGCTGAGGATGTCCCGACTTGCACCAAATGTACCCAACGGTGTGCAGCAAGCACAATAAGTGAGGAGAAATTTGGGAAAGGGCATCCGCACCCAACCGGGTAGGTGGAAGGGTGTTGGTACATCAGGTTGGAAAAAGGTTACGCAAGACAGACTGGCCGAAGATGGAGTCCTGTCTTCCAGCTTTGTCCAAACAATAATGGGCTGCAAAGGTATGGAGAGAACTCCAGGTTGCAGCTTTGCAGATGTCAGGAAGCGGCACCGATCGAAGGTGTGCCACTGACGTCGCCATGGCCCTCACAGAGTGTGCTTTAACACGGTCTTGAAAAGGAATGCCAGCTTGCTGATAGCAAAAAGAAATGCAGTCCGCCAACCAGGAAGAAAGAGCCTGCTTACCCACAGGTTGTCCCAGCTTATTAGGATGGAAAGAGACGAATAATTGAGTGCTCTTCCTATGGGAAACTGTACAGTCTAGGTAAAAAGCTAGAGCTCGTTTACAGTCTAGGGCAGTGGTTCTCAACCTTTTTTCGGTCGGGACACACCTGATAGATAGTTGTCACATGCGTGACACACTGAACACATGACCGTCACGGGGCTAAATGTAAACATATACTTTGTATCTACGGGATCCACCCTGACCCCCCAGAACTAGGCCATTCCCCTTTCAATTTACCATGCAAAAAAGATTTCTGGTGTCATCTCAGTAACAGCAACATAAACACTCTCTCCTACCAGGAGCAATAGCCCTCCTTATGAAAAAACAATAATTTACCACCAATACATGTCCTATTGAGAAAACACAACAAATAATATTGATACAAATGCCTACATGCTAGTAAAATACTTCACATCGGTCACACACATAGAATCGACCTTCACCAAGTACAGAAAGACCACAAATTAAAAAATATGGAGACAAACTGGAATGGAGATCCAAAAAAGCCACTCTGCATGCAGTGCAAAACTGAAGAAATGGAAACAGAAATATAGCACCTAATAGACTCCCAGGATCTGCAATAATGCACACAAACTAATGCGCAAAAAGTTACATCTGCATTATGGAACTCATTCGAACAGTACCAACCCTATCTATGAAAAGACAACATTACAAATATTTAACCAGGCCCTAAACACCAATACACCTCCTATGAGGAAAACCAGAACAAGCCAAGCTGTTATAGATCCCTACACAGAAACTACAAGCTTGCAGAATACCTTTACCTGGGTCACACACGCAGAACACAGATAGACCATCACCAAATACAGAATAAAGTGACCATCAAGTTAATGATTTTGTTTTCCCATTGTTGCACTGCATACACTCAGTCTGGCTTCTTGCTGTTTCCAATTCAGTTTTTGTCTCCACATTTCTATTTATACATTTCTCAAGTAATATAAAATAATAATTCTAAAACTAGAATAATAAATATAAAACAGCTGATAAATAGAATAATATCTGATCATTAAAAACTTACAAAATTATTAAAAAATTCCCTAAACACCAATAAAATATTTCAAACAGCAGACAAATCACATAATACCCAATAAGTAAAATGGCAGTCAATCAAGAAAGATAAACTTAAAAAGCCACCTTTACTTACCCTCACTGGCAACTTTCCTACTCCTTTCCCTGGTAGGCCTTAGCACACACCAGAAGCAGCAGCAATGGCTGGTGAAGCTCTGTTCTGACGTTCCTCTTCCTTAGGGTCCATGACTTGTCTGTCTCACACACAGTGTCACATACACACTTTCTGTCACATACACACCAGTCACCTCCCTAACCAATCTTTCTCTCTCACACACACACACACACACACACACACACACACACCAGTCACACCCCTGACTGATCTCATTCACTCATATACACCAGTCGCCTACCTTACCAATCTCTCTCTCACACACACACCAGTCACCTCCCTGAGCAGACTCTTGCTTTCACACATTTTTTTTTCTTACACACACAGTGTCAATCACACACATTCTCTCACATACTTACACACATGCAGGCACTCTCTGTCTCTCTCACTCACCCCCACCCCACATGGCAGCTATTGCACAAGGCAGCTGGTATTCTGCTATTAAAGCAGTTGTGACAAGTTGAGAACTGCAGCAGGGGTGACTCCTCCGGCCCCGCAGCGGTAAGAAAGCAGCACTCAGCTGTTTGTCTGTGCTGTGATCATCGCAGCACAGAGTAGTCAGCTGAGAATGTGGCCGCGGGGATTTCCTGCCATGTGGCTATTTGGGAAATCCGTCGAGTAGCCATGATGTGCAAGGGCTGCGGGAGTCAGTGACCGTCTCTCTATGTGGGCCATTGTTGGTTGCACGGGTGAGTGACTGGCCAAGAGCAGAAAGGCCGCGATTCTAGCTACAGGAGCCAGGGGAAGTTCATGTGGTACGGAGGGTGCAGGGAGGAGGGGCTGAGAACAGCAGCTGTAGGACGTGGATGTGCAGAGCCTCAGGAAGCCAATGACAGGCTCCCCACGGTATGAAGAGGCTGCGTTTTGATCGGCAGGAGCCAGTTGATCGCAGCCTGAAGAGAGGCAGGAAGTGTTCCCGAGGGGAAGGGCTGGAGCGGACATGAGTTTCTGAGCCTAGTGCTACTACGATGAGGGAGGAGAACTGCAGAAAGCATTGGGGGTGCTTACGATTTAGGCCCTAAACCTGCTGACATCAGCGGGACCATAAAAAAAAAAAAAAAAAAGTTAAACGCCGCAGACCCGAGGCAGCTAATCGACGGATTTCTCAATCAGCTGCGCGGCAGGAAATTGCCACGACCACATTCTCAGCTGACTGCACTGCGTCGCGATGATCGCAGCACAGACAAACAGCTGATTGCTACCTTTTACCGGGGGGGGGGGGGGGGGGAAGACTTGGGACATTAATTTGACAGAGGCAGCATGGCTCTTTCTTCTTCCCGCGTGCCTGGTAAATATCATTTCCTCTTCCGGGCCGCAGGGGCGGGACAAAGAAAAGGCCATGCTGCTGTTGCTGGCTTCCACAAACACTGCTGCCGTTCCACTCTGAGCTTGAAAGTGCCGATAGCACGGGCAGGAACAGCAGCAGTGTTAGTTGAAGAACTGTGCGCGTCTCTCTGGGGCGAGTAGAGGGAGGGAAGAGCGGGAGACCAGGAAGTGCGCGACACACCTGCCGGTGCTTGGCGACACACTGGTGTGCCGCGACACACCGGTTGAGAACCGCTGGTCTAGGGTATGCAGGGTCTGCTCTCCAGAGTTGGAGTGGGGCCTGGGAAAAAAGATAGGTAGTATGATGGATTGATTGATATGAAACTCAGAAACTACCTTAGGTAAAAATTTAGGATGAGTGCGGAGTACCGCCCGGTCCTGCAGGAGCTTAGTGTAAGGCGGATAGGTAACTAGGGCCTGCAATTCACTAACCCTGCGAGCTGAAGTGATAGCCAAGAGGAATAACACTTTCCATGTGAGATACTTTAACTCACAGGAGTGCAGAGGTTCGAAAGGAGGTTTCATTAGACGACCAAGAACCAGGTTAAGGTCCCAAGATGGGGCCGGAGGACGTAAGGGTGGCTTCAGATGGAGCAAGCCTTTAAGAAAACGGGTTACTAGGGGTTGTACTGAAATAGGGACACCCTGTACACCTTTATGGAAGGCGGCTACCGCACTGACATGCATTCTGATAGAAGAGGTTTTAAGACCTGATTCAGAGAGATGCCATAAATAGTCCAAGAATTTGGAGATTGGACAGGAAAGGGGATCAAGGGACTGAGAAGTGCACCATGATGTGTACCTTTTCCATTTGTATGAGTAAGATTTTCTTGTGGAAGGCTTTCGTGAAGCTATCAGGACCCGAGAAACGGAATCTGAAAGGTTGAAAGGCTGAAGGACTAACCTTTCAACATCCATGCCGTCAGGGACAAGGCTTGGAGGTTGGGATGGAGGAGGCATCCGTCGTTTTGAGTGAGCAGATGCGGGTCCTTTCCCAGAGGAATGTGCCTGCGGATGGAGAGATCCTGGAGTATTGGAAACCATACTTGGCGTGGCCAGTAGGGTGCTATTAGGATCATGGTTCCCCCGTCGTGGCGTAGCTTCACGAGAGTCTTTGACACAAGAGGAAGTGGAGGGAATGCATAGAGCAGACCGGTTGTCCACTTGAGGGAGAATGCATCCCTCGGCCGAGAGTGCTGGCTCCGAATGAGAGAGCAGTAATCGTCCACTTTGTGGTTCTGAGGGGACGCAAAGAGGTCTAAGCGGGGAGAACCCCACTTGTGAAACAGAGAGGTCGTTACCAGAGGATCGAGTGACCACTCGTGTGGTTGGAAGACACGGCTCAGCCGGTCTGCCAATACATTGTCTACTCCCGGCAGGTAAGTGGCCCTGAGGTACATGGAGTGGGAGAGGGCTTCCGCCCAGATCTGCGCAGCTTCCTGACACAGAAGGAAGGAGCCTGTGCCTCCCTGCTTGTTTATGTACCACATGGCCACTTGGTTGTCCGTCTGGATTAAGATTATCTGATGAAAGAGATGATCTTTGAAAGTGCGGAGCGCATAGCGGATTGCTCGAAGTTCCAGGAAATTGATCTGGTGTTCGGCTTCCTCTTTGGACCATAACCCTTGGGTTTGAAAGTCGTCCACATGGGCTCCCCAACCGATGTGAGAAGCGTCGGTGGTTAGGATTACTTGCGGTTCCGGTGGAAGAAAGGGTAAGCCCTGAAGGAGGTTGACCTGAGTCGTCCACCAGGTTAAGGATAGGCGCAGCGCTTGTGTGACTGTGACTATGGAGGACAGAGGCTGAAAAGCTTGAATCCATTGGTGTCGTAGAGTCCATTGTGTTACTCTCATGGCTAGTCGGGTCATGGGAGTGACTTGAACCGAGGATGCCATGTGCCCTAGGAGAATGAGGAACTGGCGAGCCGTGGCAGTGTTCTGAGACTGGAGCTGGCGAGCCAGGGACATTAGGGTGTGGACCCTCTGAAGAGGAAGGTAAGCCTTTGCCTGTAAGGTGTCCAAGTCTGCCCCAATGAAGGATAAGGTTTGAGACGGGACTAAGCAAGATTTCTCGTAATTGACGAGAAACCCTAAGGAAAGGAGTGTTTGAATTGTCAATTTTAGGGAGGATTGAGCTATCTGCTGGGTGGAGGCCCTGATTAGCCAATCGTCCAGGTATGGGTAGACGTGGACACCTTCCTTCCTTAGGAATGCTGCTACCACTACGAGACATTTGGTAAAGACTCGTGGGGCAGAAGCTAGACCGAAAGGTAGGACACGGTATTGATAATGGTCGTGGCCTACTAGAAACCGCAGATATTTGCGATGGGATTGTGTGATCGCAATGTGGGTATAAGCGTCCTTGAGGTCGAGAGAGCACAGCCAATCCCCTCTTTGTAGCAGAGGGAGCAGCGCGCCTAGGGTTACCATTTTGAATTTCTCTTTTTGAAGGTATTTGTTGAGGGCTCGAAGGTCCAAAATGGGACGTAGTCCCCCTGATTTCTTTGGTATTAGGAAGTATCTGGAATAGAATCCCGTGCCTCGTTGAGAGGGAGGAACGGGTTCTATAGCATTTGATTGCAGAAGAAGGGATACTTCCTGTTGTAATTGAGCCAAATGGGTGGATAGACTCCACGCTTGAAGAGGCGGGGAGTCTGCCGGAAGAGATATGAAGTTGAGGTGGTAACCCTGTGCGATAATTGTTAGCACCCACTGATCTGAGGTGATCTGCAACCAAGGTTGTAAAAAATGGTACAGTCGACCTCCTACAGGGATGTCCGGAAGAGGGGTTTGGCATGTGTTCCCTACAGGGGAGTCAAAGTCCAGCCGCAGGCCCAGGAGGAGGGGCTACAGTAGGCCTTTGTTTCCTAGGCTGACGCGGCTGAGGCCTAGTAGAGGATCGAGCTGGACGAGGCCTGGCCGATGGAGGATAATAACGGCGTGGTCGAAAGAATGACTTCTTAGAGTCTTTCTTTTGCGGTTGCTTGGAGGTCAGCTCAGGTGGGACAGATGAGAGTTGTTTCAACGTCTCATGGTGGTCTTTCAACTCCACCACAATCTGCTGAATTTGCTCTCCAAACAAATTATCGCCTAAGCAGGGTAAATCAGCAAGACGATCCTGAACCTCTGGGCGAAGGTTGGATGATTTTAACCAAGCCCAACGTCTGGCTGAGATGGCTGTGGCTGAAACTTTTGTGGAAGCATCGAATATGTCATAGGCAGTCCTAATCTCGTGCTTCCCTGCCTCAAATCCCTTGTGAAGAAGGGCTTGAAGCTGCGGTTGGTATTGGTCTGGTAACGTGTCAGCATAGTCTTGCATCTGCTTAAGGATGGCTCTGTTGTACTGAGTCATATAAAGTTGATATGAAGCTATGCGTGAAATCAACATAGCTCCATGATAGACTTTCCGTCCAACACTATCTAGGAACTTGTTGTCCCTGGTAGGCGGGGTAGAAGAGTGTGGCTTAAGACGCTTGGCCTTCTTCTGCGCGGACTCAACCACAACAGAGCGATGATCCAGTTGAGGTTTTTGGAAACCTGGTGCTGACTGGACAAGGTAGGTGGAGTCAGCTTTTTTGTTAACTGGGGACACTGATGAAGGAGATTCCCAGTTTTTCTTGAGCAGATCCAAAAACACCTGGTGTATAGGGATGGAAGCGATGATTTTTGGAGCATCCAGAAATTGAAGGAGTTCCATCATCTGGTGTCTGTCATCAGCTTCAGATTGTAGTTGAAAAGGTACAACTTCTGACATCTCTTTCACAAAATTAATGAAAGAGAGATCCTCAGGAGGAGATCTTTTTCTACTCTCTGTAGGAGATGGAGGCGAAGGCAAATCCGTGTCAGAAGATGTATCATCATCATCACCCCAGGTATCGTAGGGATCAAGTGGGGTTTGTAACCCTGATGGACCTGGCTGAGGCTCTAAAGGCATCGATGGAAACCGAGGTGGAATCGGTGCCGTAGGTGGAACCAGAAATGGCATCGATGGCTTCGGTGCTGTCGATGGAATCGGTGCCTGGCGTGGAATGGATGGAACCAAAGGATATATCGGTGGAGATATACCAGAAGGCACCGATGGAACCACCCCGGAAGGAGGAATCCGGAACGGTGTTTCTCCTGCCGATGAAAATCCAGTCGGAGACGGTGGTGTTGTCGAAGGCACTGGAATCACCGATGGAAGGGCCGTCATGAGCGCCTCCATGCGGCTCAGTAGCGGTGCTAGCGCTTGTATCAACGGCTCGGTGGTCGGTTCCCTCCTCGGTGGCGAAGCCGGTGCCGGTGTCGGTGCCGGGGGCGGCACTGGAACCGGTGCCGGAGACGGTGCCGATGGAGGTTGCAATTTCTTCATCGCTTTCTCGATGGCCTCCTGGACCAGCCGGTCCAGTTCTGCCCGGAGACCAGGGGTAACCATACCCGGCTCGACGGGAGAGGGAGGCTGAGGCAGGGCCGGAGGGACCACCGTAACCGGTGGGATCACGGCCCCCGCACCCCGGGAGGGTGAGGGTTTCCTCGATGCCTGCGAACGAGACGTGGAGGGTGTCCGGTCTGTTCGCGGCTTCTTTGTCGGTGGCTCGGCTTGAGCAGAGGTCGATGGCTGTGGATCCTCGACAGGCCGAGATTTGTGCCGTCGATAGCGGTGCTTTTCCTTCCGATCCCCTCGCCCATCCGGGGAAGGGACGGGAGTCGACGGCCGAGAAGCGATCGATGGCGGACGGTCACCGGAGGGTTGACGATGATGGTACAACTTCGACGGTGCCGGTTCCGATGACGTCGATGCTATCGATGGCGTTGGGGTGGGTGCATGGAAGAGGAGCCCCATCTTCTCCATCCTGGCTTTGCGACCCTTGGGTGTCATTAAGGCACATGTGGTGCAAGTCAGGACATCATGCTCACTACCCAAACACATCACACAAACCCTGTGGGGGTCTGTGATGGACATAGTCCGGGTACAATCCGGACAACGGCGGAACCCCGTTGCCATGGCCTGAAGCCAAAATTTAGGCTGGGGATCGGTAAGTGCCAACAGGCCTCAAGGGCCAAATTCGACGGTAGTCGATGGAAAAAGGCAAAAACTTACCGGGTTCCGTAAGATGACTAAAAATTTGTCGAAGGGAGACCCCTGAGGGGCAAATTTTCTTAGGAAATTAATTTCCAAATTCCTGTCAGGAACGTGGTTAGAGAGCTCCTTTCACCGCGTGGCAACTGCTGCGCGGAAAAAAGAAGACTGAAGGGAGACCCCTGCTGGCTGCAGGGTCAGTGCCTTGCTGGGCATGCCCAGTAGGGGCCAGTCAAAGTTCTGTTTAAACTTTGACAGAAGTTTTCCGTGGTGGGCTCCATCCTCGATGTCACCCATTTGTGAGGACAACCATCCTGCTTGTCCTGTGAGAATGAATGTTACACAGTAATTTAAATGCATAATAAAAAAAAAAGTTTTTATTAGCAGAACATATCAACCTAATAAATGAAGGTTGACTGACGTGCCGCAAATGCGCAGTAGAGAGCAGCTCTACTGTGCATGTGCGGGCGAGCACGTCGGTCTTAGGCAGCGTAAAGAAAAAAAAACATGGCGGCGGCGGCAGCGGCGGTAGTGGCAGCGGTAGCGGCCAGTAGCGAGGGAGGGAGGAGAGAGAGAGGGAGGGACGGACTGAGTGGGAGGGACGGAGAGAGGGAGTGACTGAGTGAGAGGGAGGGACTGAGTGGGGGAGAGGGAGGGAGGAGTGGGTGAGTGTGTGGGAGGGAGGTAGGGGGTGGGGAAGAGTGAGGGGAGAGGGAGAATGAGGGAGAGGTGAGAGACAGGGATGTGAGTAAGTGGAAGGGGGAGAGGGAGAATGAGGGAGAGGTGAGAGACAGGGATGTGAGTAAGTGGAAGGGTAAGAAGTTGTGGAGCAGAGAAAAAGGGAGTGGAGGAGGGCTGAGGGGGAGGGGATGGGATTGAGAGAGGGTGGGGAGTGACTGAGGGAAGGGGGAGAGAGGTGGGAGTGAGGGGAAGAAGGCAGTGGGAGACAGAGGGTGAGTAAGACTGAGTGGAGGAAAGGGGAGGAGTGAACGAGGGGAAGGGGGAGAGAGGGAGAAAAAGTGTAGAAGGGTGCTGTGTTAGAAAATGGACTGAAAACAAAATGTAATGTAGCCCGTTTTAACGGGCTTAACGGCTTGTTATATATAAACTGTTCCCGGACATGCTGACCTTGGCTTCCGGTATACACTTTGGCACCAAAAGCAGATCATGGCGAAAATGGGTAAAGCTTTTCTACTAAGAGGACAATAGCTGTCTTCTTATTTAACAACTGTTACTTCATAAGGTGATAGTACAATTTGTCTGTATAGCTTTGCTTTCATACTATTTTTAAATGTTTAATACTATATTTTGGGCACTTTGGAAATCTATAAATTAAAGTGGATTAGATGTTTCTCTGGTCTTATTTTTATTTTCTATTTTTTAGTAAACAATTTCTTCTATAAAATATTAAAAAAAGCAATCGGTGCTACAAGATAAAATGCCCCTGATGGAGACATTTGAAACATGGTTCTGTGTCAGGGAATCTGTTCCTCAGAGATACATAAGTACATTTTATTTACATAAAAATTAAAAAAAAAACCCCTAAAAAAATGAACACTTGATTAAATAAAAGGCAAATGAAGATAGTTCACTGTCTGGAGTACCTATTATGATGGCCGCAAATCGATGGTTATTAACTAGATTAAGATGACATTTTCAGTTTTACAAGAAAATGTAAAGTCACTATGACCAAATTCAATGATTTTTCTGAAATTTAAGTTGCCTGTGCACAATGTTTCTTAAGTTAATACCCTAGTAAATAAAAACATTTTTTACATCAAACATCATGTTTTGAATAAGATTCCTTTACAAAGCAACATTTCCAGTATCAAAAAACCTTATAGGTAATGTAAGGAAGATATTGCATTATCTGGAACCATATCCTAGCCCTACTGAGGTTGAAATTCTTGATGTATTCTAAAGACATGAAAATCAACTTTAAGAAAAACTCGGTTTATCTTTAGGAATGCAAAGATTTGAGCTGTCAATTAAGAGACAGTACAGCAAGTCTGCTTACCGTAAAAAAGGGTTTCTCTAAACAGCAAGATGAATTAGCCACAACATGTGGGTGATGTCATCCAATGACATATAAGTGACCCATTTCTCTAGTTCGATAAAGATTTACTACTGAGCACGTGTGGGGTTCCCACGTGTCCTGCCTCATGAGCCCCTCAGTCAACTGCAGAGCTTAGTTTTAACTAGGCAGCAGGTATTAAGCTTGGCTAACTCAGCTTGGTGTTTATGGACATAAGCAAACTAGTTGCCTTCATTGACTAGCAGGCTAAATTAGCCATGACGATATGTGGGGAGTCCTAAGCTGAGGGTTATATAGTAGAATACTTATTGAAAAGCAACCCGAAACCTCATGGAGAGTGAACTACTGGGAAACAGTAGGGGTGTGCATTCGTTTTCGATGTATTGGCAATCCGCAACATATATGTCCCTATTCGTTATATTAGTGGGGTCACGAAACATATGGCGAACCCCCACAAATACGTATCTAACGAATAAACCCCCCCACCCTCCTGACTCCCCCCAAGACTTACCAAAAGTCCCTGGTGGTCCAGCGGGGGTCCTGGAGCGATCTCCTGCCCTCAGGCTGTCGGCTGCCGGTATTCAAAGTGGCGCCGATAGCCTTTGCCCTCACTAAGTCACAGGGGCTACTGGTGCCATTGGTCGGCCCCTGTCACATGGTAGGAGCAATGGAAGGCCGGCACCATCTTGTGCTCCTACCATGTGACAGGGACCGACCAATGGCACCAGTAGCCCCTGTGACATAATAAGGGCAAAGGCTATCGGCGCCATTTTGAATACTGGCAGCCGACGGCCCGAGTGCAGGAGATCACTCCAGGACCCCCGCTGAACCACCAGGAGTCCCCCTCAAGACTTGCCAAAAGTCCCTGGTGGTCCAGCGGCGGTCCTGGAGCAATCTCCTGCACTCGGGCCGTTGGCTGCCAGTATTCAAAATGGCGCCAATAGCCTTTGCCCTTACTATGTCACAGGGGCTACCTGTGCCATTGGACAGGGACTTTTAGCAAGTCTTTGGGGGGGGGGGGAACGACGACTCCTGACCCCCCCAAGACTTGCCAAAATTCCCTGGTCCAGCAGGGGTCCTGGAATGATCTCCTGTACTCAGGCCATCGGCTGCCAGTATTCAAAATGGCACAGATAGCCTTTGCCCTTACTATGTCACAGGGGCTACCGTTGCCATTAGACCAGGGACTTTTGGCAAGTCTTGGGGGGGGGGGGGGACGGACTCCTGACCCCCCCCAAGACTTGCCAAAAGGCCGTCCATTGCTCCTACCATGTGACAGGGGCCGAACAATGGCACCGGTAGCCCCTGTGACAGTGAGGGCAAAGGCTATCACGCCATTTTGAATACCGGCAGCCGACAGCCCGAGGGCAGGAGATCGCACCAGGACTCCCGCTGGACCACCAGGGACTTTTGGTAAGTCTTGGGGGGGTCAGGAGGGTGGGGGGATTATAGTTAATTAAATTTAAAGGGTTGGGATGGGGGTTTTTTTGGGAAACAAATACATACGTAACTAATGAACGGATCGGGGTCCCCCGAGAAAGGATGCAACGGATTTGGCTCCCCACGAATACCGCATTGGATAAATCCGTCCCTGCTGCACATCCCTAGGAAACAGGCTTGCTCAAAGTTATCATAACTTTTTGAGAGATTGTCCAGACAGTAATTGAATTTGAAAGTGTGAACTGATGACACATGGCAGCTTTGCAGATGTTTTCAACAAACACAGCTCTTAGGTGAGTCACTGAGGTAGCCATGGCTTTTACTTGTTAAGGCTTGAAAGAGTGATCTGGAAGCCAGCCAAAGCATGGCAATGTGTAAAACAGTCTGCTAGCCAATTGGACAAAATGTCTTTTGTAACAGGTACTCCTAGTCTGTTAGGACTATAGGAGACAAAAGTTGAGAAACCAGACGATGTGGTTAAGTTCTCTTCAGATAACAGGCCAAGGCCCTTCTCACCTTTACATGGCATGAGGTTTTGAAAAGAACATGGACAAAAAACAATGGCTCAATTCAAATGAAATGCAGAAACAACTTTTGGCAGAAATTTAGGGTTAGTGTGGAGCACCACCCTGTTGTGAAAAAATTATAGATATAATTGTGATGGAGAAGGTACAGAGAAGGGCTACCAAAATGATAAGGGGAATGGAACAGCTCCCCTATGAGGAAAGACTAAAGAGATTAGGATTTTTCAGCTTGGAGAAGAGACGGCTGAGGGGGGATATGATAGAGATGTTTAAAATTATGAGAGGTCTAGAACGGGTAGATGTGAATCGGTTATTTACTCTTTTGGATAGTAGAAAGACTAGGGGGCACTCCATGAAGTTAGCATGGGGCACATTTAAAACTAATCGGAGAAAGTTCTTTTTAACTCAACACACAATTAAACTCTAGAATTTGTTGCCAGAGGATGTGGTTAGTGCAGTTAGTATAAAAAAGGATTGGATAAGTTCTTGGAGGAGAAGTCCATTACCTGCTATTAAGTTCACTTAGAGAATAGCCACTGCTATTAGCAATGGTAACATGGAATAGACTTAGTTTTTGGGTACTTGCCAGGTTCTTATGGCCTGGATTGGCCACTGTTGGAAACAGGATGCTGGGCTTGATGGACCCTTGGTCTGACCCAGTATGACATTTTCTTATGTTCTTAAATTAATGACCCAATGCTTAATACTCGCTGACTCTTCTAGCTGAAGTGATAGCAACTAGGAAACTAAGGAAGCAGACTCCAATGGCACATAGGGAGGCTTCGTCAGTTGTGTCATGTCATTGAGATCCTCTGGCACCCGTGGCTTTGCAAATGGAGGCTTCATATGCCACAAACTTGTCATGAACTTTAATTCCAGAAGACAGATGGAGATCTACTTTCCACCCATTTGAGGATGGTAAGCGACAATGTTATGGAGATGCACTTTGCCAGATAATATACTGAGGCCTGAAGATGGAAGGCAAAACTTTTGGAGCACAGATGGACAGCTTTAGGGAGCCTAGCACCAAGATGAAAAAGGCTTCCATTTAAAATTAAATATTGGAAACAAAAAAATGCCTTTTTGTTCTCTGAAGTCTATGGGAATGTTTAGATTTATTTTGTTCAGGGCTCTTTATTTTAATGCTATATTTATTGTTTTCTTTGTTTATATGGTTTAAGCGATATATGTATATTTATAAACCACTTAGTACAATGTATTTGTTTTATGCAGTATATAAAAACAAAAAACAAAAAAACCCTGGTAGACAGCTTCCTGGCCAAAACAACATCCTCCTCGATTTCTTTAGATATGGACAATGAGGAGACTATTGAGTGCTCAATATCCATGCTGTCAGGTTGAGGGAATGGAGGCTCAATGGATAAACAACCATTTTCTCAAATTGGTAGAGCCAGATCGGATCCCAGGGTGGATCAGTGTGCAGATTGACAACCTGATGAGGTAAGAGAACTACAGTTAACTAGGCCAACTTGGAGCAATGAGAATAAGATGTGCCTGGTCTTTGAGTACCTTCTGCATAGTCTTTGCCACCAACAGAAGTGATGCAGAGAGAGAGATCAAAGGTGAGAACCTTATATTGGTAGCGAGAAGAATCCACCATGAATCTGACAAAGTTACTATCAAGATTATATATATACATATATACACACATACACACATACACATACACATTTTTCGGATCCTGAGCACACATCCAGTCTCCCACTTGGATAAAGGGTAGCATGTTGTAGAGGGCACTCATTTTGAACTTCTCCCATAACAGGCTCTTATTCAGTTTTTTAAGCCCAGGATGTATCACAACCCCCCTAAATTCTTGGAGATATGGAAACAGCAGGAATAGAACTCCTGAGAGACAGGTACTATTGCCCATTGGCTAAGAAGCGACGCCATCTGAGTCAAGTGAAACGTCTAAACAACCAATATAGTTCAATTGTCCTTGGTGATCTTCTGCCACTCTTTGAGGAACAGGTGGATCCTTCCATTTACCAGAAGGGTGAAAGCCTGAGAGCAGAGAGTTTTGTCAAAAGCTAAGCCCAGGCTTGGGATAGGCTTATATCTTAGGCCAACATCTCACACTGTTGTCTGTGTGCTGGAAGTGCTGATGCAATAGCACAGGTGGAGTGTGATACTGCTGAAATTGACAGAAGGGGCATCCCTGGAAAAAGGGGTGCTTAAAAGCAAAGTAAGGACATCAGAAGGAAGAAGACTGCTTGACATCCACAAACAAAGACTGAATGGCTGAGTACTGCTCCTTAATCTGGGCAATGGTTTCCTTAACTTTATCCCTGAAGGGATGTCAGCCAGTTTGTTGTGAACGTCTTCATGCAAGCTGCTGGCTCTCAATCAGGCCTGCCCCAATGACTGCTGCAGAGGCTCTTGCTATGGTGTCAAATGACTCTTATGCCAACCGAATGAGATTATGCTCACACTCTTTAGCATCCAGAAGAGCCTGATAAACTTCCTGCTCCCAGTGTATACACTCTACCAGAGGTCTCAACTCGTCAATACAGTCATGTAAGTATTGACCTTTGTCCAGTTATGTGCCCGCATTGCAGGTCATCAACATCAAACTCTAGAAGCCTTTCTTTCTGAAATTGTCCAATAAGCAGGGGGCAGGAAGTGTTGGAAAAAATTCTGGTATTTTATATCAGAGTCCTTTACCACAGACTGGTATGGTAGCTAAACTATCCCAAACACAGGAATCTGAGCTCTTTATTTAAGGTACAATTTACCTGGCTTATGGGGCAGGAGACAATCATCCCACATTCTCATTTGTAAATCCCATAGAATTTCATGCACCAGGATTGCTGAAAGTTCAGAAGGCATTTTCAGAATCAGGGGTAGTCCAAAGACCTTGATGCAGGGGATCCCTGTCTGTATGGATGATGACTCTGGTTGTCTTATGCAATGGGGTAGTCTGCGTACTGGCCACACTCAGACTAATGCTCAGTCCTTTGAAACCGTGGAAAGGTCACAGACCCTGACTCTGCAGTCATAAGAGCCCTTTGCTAATAATTACAGAAATAATAAAAAGGTCACTGACCTTGTAAAACCTGAAAGTTGTGATTAGGCTGAGGGAAGAGGACGCTTTTCCCACTCCTGAGCTGCAACTATTTTGGGTACATCGCAGAACTGTATAAAAGTGGTCAGACCTGTCAGAGATCAGATCTCTTCAAACAAATTTCCAGAAGTAGCAGAGCAGACCAATTTCTTGGGCCCTAAATGAACACCGTAAGGAATTTATGTATTTATTTATTTATTAAAGGCTTTTATATACTGACTTTCTTGATACAAATCAAATCAACTCGGTTTACATCGAACTAAGCAGTAAATATAAGTAACCAATCAACAAGAGACAATTTAAAGGCGCATAAAAGTTACATTATAACAAGGATGCCTTAACTGGGAGTAGGAAATAAAGAAGGGTGAACGAAGTTAAATACTATATACAAGGGAAGGAGGCAAGAAGCCGACCTCTTGATAGATTAGTAAGTGTGATGTGGCGATTATTTGTTTACATAAGTGAGTGATGGAACAATTTTAGATCAGGCTGTGGGGCTTGTAGTGGGAATGTAAGCTTTACTTCATATATAAAATTAACCTCATAGTTTTCTTTCTTTTGTACATATGTATATAATTGCAAACTTTGTTTATAATTTTATTGCAATCTTCCCATGTTATTGTTCCCCCTCTCGTTAATGCCTTGTTATCATGTTTTTACTGTTCAATGTAAAGCGCCATGCCGTGCGTTTGTTTTTGCGTTACAATGTGAACCGATATGATATCCTGGATGAATGTCGGTATATAAAAATTTTAAATAAATAAATAAATAAATATAACTGTATTAAGGTGATACAGAATGAAGGATCACAAATTAGAAGCAGCAATTGCAGACAAAAACTGAAATGGGAACCCCAAGAAGCCAAACTGTATGTAAAAATAGAACAGAACCACCTCACAAAACAAACAAAATTGAGAAGCAAAGCATCAATTATAATAGTGAAACCATACTAACAAAAGAATATTTAAAACTACTGACAAACAGAATAACTTATTTTAATTAAAATCATATACATTTAAAAAAAAAAATTTCCCAAGCACCAATAAAATACATACGCATACACACACCCCCAAGGCTCTCTGCCTCCTCTTCGCGGGTCGCTGCAGGATGGGCACCGCGGTGGCACTTGATCTTCTCGGGCCACTGCAAGGTGGGTTCTACTGCAGCCCTGCTACCGGGTCTCCTCTTCTCAGGCTGCCACGAGGTGGGATCCACAGCAGCCCTGCCACAAACACTGCTGTTCTTTTGCATGCGGCTGATACTTCTCCTCCTTCATCCCTACGCGGCTCCAGCACAGTTTTTCTTCCGGGGCCACTCAGGCAGGAAGGAGGAGCAGCACCTGGAGGTTTGGAGGTGACTTTTCCTTCAGGTCATGGTGGGATGAGCTCAACCATGGGCCCTGCCGATCTTCCTGCTGTGCGTGGCCATGCACATGCACAGCTTAGAGGGAACAGTGGCCGGCACAGAGCATAGAAGTAGCACACGTCCCTGCTCAGCCGCTGGTGGGATAAGGTCAACTGGTGGCCGCATGGGTCTCCTATGTCAGCCATCAGTGCCCCCCATGGCCCTGTGCCTGGTGGTATTGGCCCCCCCGCCTCCCCCCCTCAGGATTCCACGGAACAGATACCACTATATTTATAGAAAGAAAAGATTTACAGGGAACTAGCAAAACAGAAGTGGAAAAAGCAATGAGACCAGATGGAATACATTCTGGGAAGCAAATAGTTAAAGTCATTTGGCCAGATAACTTGTGAGTTATATGACTAAATGCATATTTTTAAATATCTGGCAATTATCCAACTAAACATTTAGCTGAATATGTCACTATGCAGCTAAAACTTACCTGGATAAAAATAAGGGTATTTCAGAGCAGAGCCAAGATATTTGAAGTTAGCCAAATAAGTTATTTGGCTATGTCTAGATGTGGGCCCTGAAGAGGCTTAAAGTTATCTGGGTAGGTATACTTAAATAAGTTAAAATTAACCAGCGATATCTGTACTGTTCTCACAAATTGTCTGCCTTTGCTTGAAGTACTAAACAGTCAGTTAAACATTCTTTTTGCCAACTTCCAAATATCAGAAAACTCAGTTCTTGAATGCCAAATATTTATTAGAATGAAGAAACGGTTCAATATTCATTGTGGATTGCAAAGCGAGAAGAATAAGTGGACAGAGAGCAGCCTGGTTCACATATTATGAGTCTGGAATTCAGTAACCAAGTAAAGTAGAAGCTGTGGCTACTAGTGAATTATAGGGAATAATAGCAGATAGAAAATAGAGATGAAAGAGCGATGCTTCTTAGAAGATTCTAGAGGACACAGGAGAGCTGTTAATTTGTGACGAGCATTTTTCTAACTGAAAACCCCACAGGAAGTGAGTCAGTCCCAGACTCCTTTGGTAACCCCCCCCCCAAAAAAAAAAAAACAAAAAAACAAAACAATAAGAGGAGGCAAGAGAACACATACAGACAGACAGAGCAAAACAGGAATAGATCCAATAGGGAGCTCAGAATTATTCAAAATAATAACCAATCAGGAAAAAGAGCATTTCTCTGTCACATCATCACTAGACCTACTGAAGAATTACATTCACCGCCCTTAACCTCTTCACACATTCTGATGACTCGCTTCCAAGCCATTTCACTAACTGGTCCATTTCTTCGCTTGTGGAGACATTCAGGTCTTCAGTGATGCATTTGAATGTACATTTCCATACTCTATAGGTTCTCAGGTCAGTCAAACATAGTGAGCCTCAAGTTCACAAGCTCATGATGGGCATGTATTTGGCCAGATCTTATCCGTTTGATGCTTCAATTCTCAGGTGATGGAGTACTTGCAGGAAGCTGTGGTGTGATATATCATTGGATTTCCCTCTCAATGTGTCAGCAGTAGGCACAGAGGTAGAGTGAGGTTGATCACATGCATTTGGTTCCTGTGGAGGATATGTGGCATGGGTTCTTGCTGATGAAGCATTCTCAACCAGGGCTTGAATCCATTTCACATAGGATGCAGAGTACCTCTAAATATTTGTACCAGGCTTGCAAGCTGATCATAGTGCATCCGTAGGCATATGAGTGTGTGGAACACTGTGGCAGCAATCAACATTCATGGTAGAGTACATTGAGTTGATCTTGTTAGGTGTAAAGTCTACCTCAGATAGGCTGGTTTGTCTCAGCATCTGTTATCTATCTTGGCTGCGTGGTAGGATATATTTTCTGGTATGCTGAACAGGATCCTGATCAATCTGAATCTCTCTGCTTTCTTATCCTGCAGCAGATTCAAGGCTCTTAGCTTGGGCTTCTGCAGCTGCAGCTTTCCTCTCTTGATGCAACTTTTCTAGCCTAGCATTTAACTCTGCTTTCCTCCATGCGGCTGCTGTGGCAACAGCAGCTACTGTGCATTCCACCTCTTCAATTCTAGCTTTATAGCAGCTTTTTGTTTACTAAAAGCAGTAGGTGCAAGAGCAGCTTCTGCTTGTACCTTCAATGTGACTGCACTTGCTGAGGACAGGTTCTAGTGAACTGATTTCAGTTATCTTGAAGTCCTTGTGGGGCATTTGGAAAGGTTGGAATATCAATACACAGTTTCCTTTAAGTTTTCCATTTTTATTTATTTATTTATTTAAATTAATTTATATACCGGAGGTTCCTGTATAATATACATATCACCCCGGTTCACAAAGAACAGTAACTATCGCTACAAATAGCGATAGTTTTTTGCTGTGCTTATGCAATAGTGCCTTGAACTAAATTGTCACATTTTAGATCAATGTCCCTGTGAAAGTCCTCTTTGTCAATACTTGCTTTGGTACTGGTTCTTGTTAGGAATGAATATCATCTGTCTGACTGTTGCAGATAAATATTTACAGCTATACTGGAGTTGACTTATGGTTTGCTGAATTTCTTCTATAACTGTGGTGCTAATAAGCTCATATCTATGACATTCTGTTTCTTCTGAAGCCTTCTTAACCCTTTTTAGATAACCAGTTTTCTCAAATTCATAATTATCTAAGGCTCTGGATGTCAAAACATGTTTTTTCCTTTAGCAACCTCTGTAGCTGGGAGCACAACCTCATTTGCATTTTCACAGAACACCTTGTTTAGTAAAGGAGTGTGTTCTGCCATTCTTTGAAACAGTGTTAAACACTGGCAGTATTAGGTTATAGCTCTCTGTAGCTGTGCAGCTCAACAAGTAGCAACAATATGTGCAAGATTCTCCAGATTATTTATTTGATTTATAAAATGCTTACACAGATACCCTAAGTGGTGTACAATAAGCCACACACAATCTCAGATTAACAACCAACAGTAACAGTATTGCCAAGTCAACATATGATCCAAGAAGCTTCAAGATGTATCAGATCTTATGATATAAGCAAACCGCCCAATGTAGTTCAGATGTAGCTGGTTACTAGTGGTCATAACAAAAATGCCTGCTGAAAAAAAGAATGTCTTGGTTATAGTCTTAAAAGTTTTTGTGCATTCCACCATCCATATGGCAGAAAGTTCCATAGGATGGGAGCAGCAACAGAGGTCTGATCCCTTGTATCAGACAGGTGTGCTTGGCGAATTTATGGAACATCCCATAGTCCTCGATGCGAGGAACGAAGAGATCTACCAGGGTTCTAAAAACTCTTAATAATGCACTGGCCCAAGGTAATGAATTTAATGACAACTTATGGGCCTGAAATGCCACTTTGTATTGTATTCTCCACTGTATGGGTAACCAGTGGAGGTCAGGCAAAACCAGCATGATATGGTCCCGCATTGAGCAGCTAGATATCAGGCGAGCAGCCAAATCCTGCAGATACTGAAGAGCCCTTATCATTAAAGCAGGCAGAACTAAATAAAGCAAGTTACAGTTGTTCATTATTGGAAGTACCATTGCCTAAACTGAACGGAAAATCAAAGGCATCTAAAAAAACTGCTTCCTGGCAGAGTTTGCACAGGGGAATATGCTAAATTCATTGTGTAGACAAGTCCAAGACCTCCAGTGCACTTTGATGAAAAAAAAAAAAGAATTAAAGGATTTTTTAAACATTCTTTTCATTTAACATTCTTTTCCCTCAGCTTCCAAATATCAGTGAACTCACTTCTTGAATGTAAAAAAACCCCATATATTAGAATGAGGTAATTGTTCAACACTCACTGTGAATTGTGAGTAGCAAAAACAGCTATATAGACAGCAACCAGGTTTAGTTGTTATGAGTCTCTGGAAGATCAGTCATTAGCTGTAGTTGCCTTCGTCTGAAGTAGAAGTTGTGGCTACTAGTGAATGATAGTGGATGAGAAATAGAGGTGAAAGAGCGATGCTTCTGAGGAGCTTGTAGAGGACACAGAAGGGCTGTTAGTTTGCCAAGAGTCTTTTCCAACTGAAAACCCCTCAGGAAGTGAGCCAGTCTCAGGCTCCTTTTGGTAAAGAGGCCAATAAGAAGAGGCAAAAGCATGCAGATGGAGATAGCAAAACAGAATAGATCCAATAAGATGCTTAAAATCATTCAATCAGGAAAAATAATTCTACAACCTTCAGAGGTTCTAATCTAAGCACAAGATGAAAGTGTAACAAAGAAACATATACATACACTGTGGAGGCATAATATTCTTTGGATATCACTAGCTAAGCAGTAACTGGAGAGGGGGGAGAAGCTTCCATGGGGGCCTTGTGGCCTAGATTAAGCCCACCACCACCACCACATTGCAAAAAAAATGATGGTTCAGCCAGCCAATTTCTTTCCTCCCAAAATAGGAGTATGAAATATTGGAAACCTTTAGGCTTGAAACAAAGTCCTCTCCCCCAAAATCTAAATATCAATAAAGGAAAAGCCTGCAGTATAGGCCCACCCTCCCCGCTCTTTCATCACCCCCATAAAATCCATCCTAACCCTCCCACTCAACCTGCACAACACCTTTCTACCCCATACCCCAAGCTTGGAACTAGTGTTGGCTCCTGGTACATCAGAACAAAGGATGATCATATAAAGGAAATTTGATCAATTTGTTTTAGTAGGTAAAAGGAAAAAATTGGTCTGAGACTGGTGCTGTGCGTGTTATAATTAGATTTCTGTAATGTACTTGACTTTGCTCCACTCAAAAAGGCTCAGAAATAAACTGAATCGCTTAGAGCAGTGGTCCCCAACCCTGTCCTGGGGGCCCACCAGCCAGTCAGGTTTTCAAGATAGCCACAATGAATATGCATGAGACACAATTTGCATGCACTGCCTCCATAACATGCAAATTGTCTCTCATGCATATTCATTGTGGATATCCTGAAAACCCGACTGGCTGGTGGGCCCCCAGGACAGGGTTGGGAACCATTGGCTTAGAGGAGTGGATGAACAGGATTAGAATCTTGAGAGTTAGCCAACCAAGAGGAATGCTAAATGGTATTTACTACAGGGAAGAAGGAAAGAAGCTGTCATCAATAGAGTGTCTCGAGTATCAGTTCAAGGTTTGATTTAGTTCAATATTTTCAAAACGTCAGAATGAAGAGAAACTAAAAGGAAAGGTTTATCTTTATGCAGATATTATGATTTTCAATGGGCATAGTAAATGGAATAGAAATAAAGGATTAATCCGGGAAGGTTTAAGGAGTGGTCAAGAGTTTGGCAACCAAGATTTAATGCAAAAAAAAAAAAAGTATAGAAGCATGCATTTGGGTTGAAAAATAACCCAAGACAGTAGTATATGAGGGGGTGAAGCACTGACATGCACTAACAGGACAGAGAATTTGAGACTACCATATTTCAAATCACAAGTGTGATAAGGCAATGACAAGAATCAGGTGAATCAATTTCTCAGATGTCTGCAGGTAGGTAGACATTTGGAGGTAGATTGAGGCAAGACATTTGGGAGATCAGACCAGTGTTTGAGAGATCTTAACCTCTGGGTAGATATGAATAAATTTGGATTAAAAGCCCCAGAAAACAGAAGTGCTATGAGTACAGAATGAGAAAACATACGTCCCCATCTGTCTGTTAGACGGGATTGAAATCCTAGCAAAGGGCCAAGGTGCAGACTACAAATTTCCTCTGCTGCCAAACATAGTTTATATATATATATATATATATATATATATATATATATATATATATATATATATAACAGTGGAAAATGATTCAACCATTTTTAACGCAGACTGACTTTGTGCAAGTATTGAACACCATCATGTTGATTACTGTAATATCTTGTATTTGGGATTAATCAGTGAAAAGGTACATAACATTTAATTAATTAAAAAATGCTGCAATTAGACTCCTGGTTTAGGCCAGGTTCTGGAACATGTTACAATTATTTTGACTGCCCATTATTGATTACTGGTTAATTTAAATTTAAGTTTTTAACCTTGGTATATAAAGCTCAGCATGATATGGGCCCTGCTACTTGGCAAAGCAGTCATTCCATATTCCCCAATTTGTTTGTTATGGTCAGAATGGGGAAATTATCTGGTGTTCAGATTCCCCAAAAGCCATTAGTTGAGCTATACCTAAAATCACCATTTTTCCTTTGTGCTTATCAGCAAACCTGATGTCTTTTAGATATTCTTCCCAAAAAAATAAACTGGTTTATTGCAATATAGGGTGGAAATCCTTGGAAAACTGCTTAGTTTATTAATAGTTTTGCTCTTATTGCATGGCTGTATTGTGATACTTTTTTATATTTATAGTTAAGTTGTCTGGTTTTACAGATAGCAGAATTGCTTACCTGTAACAGGTGTTCTCCTAGGACAGCGGTATGTTAGTCCTCACATGTGGGTGACGTTATCAAATGAAGCCCGGCACGGAAAGCTTTTGTCAAAATGTTTCTAGAAACTTTAACTGGCACACTGAGCATGCGCAGCATAACACTATCTGCATGCCCACACAAGTCCCTCTTCAGTCTCATAACATAGAATTCATGAGCAAAAAAATAAAACAAAATGCAGGAGAATCCAACTCCATGGGACGGCAGGTGGGTTTCCTGAGGACTAACATCCTGCTGTCCTAGGACAACACTTGCTACAGGTAAGCAACTCTGCTTTCTCCTAGCAAAAGCCGAATGGTAGTCCTCACATGTGGGCCAATACCAAGCTACAGGCTGCTCCTGGATACAACAATGATCAAAAACCCCTAACTGGGTACCAACGGGCACAAGAACTATGGTGCTGTTGGTAATAGAGGGAGGCAGCCTGAACCCTAATACTGGGCCCTAGGTAGGTAGAGTTGGGTTTAAGGTTGGAAGAGATTGTGAAGGACAGATTGGCCAAAGCTACTGTCGGACCAACCATCCTTGTCCAAGCAGTAATGGGCAGCAAACATGTGTAAGGAACACCACGTCGCATCCCTGCAGATTTTGGCAATGGGAACCACCCGCAAGTGGGCTACCGACACCGCCATAGCTCTCACAGAATGAGCCTTGACACGGCCTCCAAGCTGTGCATAGCAGAAGGAGATACAATTCGCTAGCCAGTTGGACAGAGTTTGCTTGCCCACCACAACTCCCAATTTTCATATCTTGTTGAAAGATATAAAAAGAGTTGTGTGAACTGCCTGTGACCTGCTCTGCATTCTAGATAGAAAGCCAAGGCCCTCTTGCAATCCAAACTGTGTGGCGCCCGTTCACAGAGAATGAGGCCTCGGAAACAAGGTGGGCAGAATGACTGATTGAAATGAAAATCAGTCACCACTTTAGGTAGAAACTTAGGATGGTCCTGCTACGCATCCTATCATGAAAGAAATTCATATAGGGCAGATATGTAGCCAAAGCCTAACGCTCACTAACCCTGTGCACCGAAGTGACACCACCAGAAAGAGAGCCTTCTGGGTGAGGAACTTCAGATCGCAGGAGCGCAGAGGTGCGAAAGAATCTTGCGTGAGCCACACTAATACCACATTGAGGTCCCAGGTCATAACAGGAGGCCAGAGGGGAGGCTTCAGCTAAAGTAGACCCCACATAAACCGTCCTACTAAGGGCTGCACGGAGATGGGACATACCAGCAACACCCTGATGGTAAGTGCTGATGGCACTCAGGTATACCCTGATGGAATTGGATTTTAACACAACCTATGAGAGATGCCACCGATAGTCCAGCAACTTCGGAGTGGGACAGGCGAATGGATCCAAGCCATTCAGTCTGTAAGACTTCCTGGAAGCTACCAGCACCTGAGACACATCATCTGAGAAGTCAAGCCTAGCCTCTCAACATCCAGGCTGTCAAAGCTAACGACTTGAGGTTCGGATGGCACAGCCTGTACCGATCTTGCATAATCGTATCGGGGGAGGTCCTCAGACTGATCGGATTTCTGATCGACAGGTCCCACAGGAGCAGGAACCAGACCTGTCTTGGCCAATAAGGAACCACCAGGATCATGGTCCCCTTGTCCTGCTGAAACTTCAAGACAGAGTCTTCATTATCAGCAGAAGGGGAGGATACGCATACAAAAGAACCTTGCCCTAATGGCGGGCAAAGGCGTCCGAGGCTGGTAGTCCGTCTGCCCTGAACAGGGAGAAGAAGTGGCTCATTTTGCTGTTGCAAGGGGAGGCAAAGATGTCCAAGTCTAGGGTTCCCCACAGGTGGAAGATCGGGTATGCCACTGTTGAATCCAGTGCCCACTCGTGCAGTCAGAAAGCTTGGCTCAAGCGGTCTGCAACCACATTCTCTTTCTCTGCTAGGTACACTGCTCGAAGACGCATGCCTTGTGACAGCATCCAGGCCCATATATGCACAGCCTCTTGACAGAGGATGAACAAACCAGTGCCCCCCTGTTTGTTTATGTTCCACATCGCCACCTGATTGTCTGGATCAAGACTGCTTTGTGGGACAAGCGATCCTGAAATGCCCAAAGAGCATAGCGGATCGCACGGAGCTCCAGGAAGTTGATCTGGCATTGAGATTCTGGAGCCGATCAATGACCTTGGGTACAGAGGTTGTCCACAACCTGGGATGGGGGAACTTGAAACGGGATCCCCTGCTCCAGATTGGACAGGTCCTCCCACCAGGTTAGCCTGAGCGGCTGCGTAATGCGGACACACTCATTAAGGTCCCAGATTGCTTGCATCCGCTGAGACCACAGTGTCCACTGCGCTCTGTGGATGCACAGACAGGCCAAAGGGGTAACATGGACAGATGCCGCCATGTGACCCATAAGACGAAGCAGGAGGTGAGCCGAAACCTACTGGCGTTGGTGGACCAACTTCGCAAGGGATGACAGAGCAACTGCTCGTTCATGGGGCAGAAATGCCCTGGCTTGAACCGTGTCCAGTCTGGCCCTGATGAATCCCAGGTGTGGCGTTGGGATGAGATGGGACTTGGGGTAATTGATGATAAACCCCAGAGACTGTAGCACCCCAATGGTCAGATTGAGAGCGTGCAGCGCACCCTGCTGAGTGGTGCTTTTGACTAGCCAGTCAGTCATCGAGGTAGGGGAACATGTGCACCTCCTGATGGCAGAGGTGCACCTCCACAATTGCCAGGCACTTGGTAAAACCCTGAGGGGCTGACGCAAAGCAGAAAGGCAACACTCTGTACTGAAGTGTTTCCTGCGCATAAGGAACTGGAGATATTTCCCATGACCAGGGAAGATCTCGAGGTGGGCGTAGGCATCCTTTAAGGCAAGGGAGCACTGTCAGTCTCTTCTTTGCAGGAGTGGGACTAAGGTGCCCACAGAGACCATCCTGAACTTTTCACTTTGAAGAAACTTGTTCAAGGCTCTCAGGTCCAGAACAGGGTGGAGGGCCCCTGTTCTCTTTGGTATCAGGAAATACCAAGAGTAGAACCCCCATCCCCACTGGTGCAGAGGAACAGGCTCGACCACTCTGGCTGTTATAAGGGCGGAGAGCTCCGTCGAAAGTATTTCCTGATGAGCAGACGAAGCCCATGATGGACATGGAGGAAGATTCTGTGGGGGCATCCCTGAAGTTTATCCGGTACCCTTGGCGAATGATGGAGAGAACCCACTGGTTGGAAGTAACATGAGGTCAGTGGTCCGCAGAAAGATGCAGCCTGCCTCCAACTGGAGGGCAGGGCACTGAGGGTACGGCGGTCTGAATCATGCTTCCCTACTCCAGTCAAGAATCTGTAGGGCTCTGCTGGGGGGCTGGCTGAGTACTGGGGGCCCTCTGTTGCCTGTAATGACTCCGGGAGGCTGCACATAGTGTGCGTGACCTCGAGACAGGAGGGTAATATTTCCTCTGGTGATAGAAGGACTTTCTAGAACCCTGTTGCAAGGATTTTCTGACTGAGGATGGCAGGCCAGGAGTACTGGCTGAAAGGTGCTGAAGGGTCTCATGGTGGTCCTTCAACTGGGCCACCACGTCCCTGACCTTATCTCTGAAGAGATTCTCCCCCATGCAGCACAGATCTGCCAACTTCTCCTGGACTTCCAGTCGAAGGTCAGAGACATGGAGCCAGGCCATCCTGCAAGCCCCAAATCCCGCTGCAGCCACTCTGGCCGCCGTCTTGATAACATCGTAGGTGGATCTCACCTCTAGACCCTGCTGTACCACCGCTGCAAAAGCATCCTGCTGCTGTTGAGGTAGGCGCTCTGACAGCTCCTGGACTTGCTTCCACAAGTTCCGGTTGTACTGGGTCATATACAGCTGGTAGGAGGCAATGTGGGCGATGAGCATAGTGCCCTGGTAGATCTTCCTAACCAAAGCATCCAACGCCATATGCTCCCGACCTGGAGGAGCAGTGGCATGGGTGCGGGAGCACTTGGCTTTCTTGAGGGTGGATTCCACTACAAAGATTGGTGTGGGAGGTGGCGCCTCTCAAACCCTAACGCTTGTTGCATTAAGTAAGTGGCATCTGCTTTCCGATTGACCAGAGGAACCCATCACAGGGTTTTCCCAGATCCTGAGGAGTAGCTCCTTGAAAATATCATGGACTGAGACTACCACTATTTCTTTTGGGACATTCACAAACTGGAGGATTTTCAGCATTTTGTGCCTGGTGTCCTCCTCGGTGAGAAGCTGAAACAGGATGGCCTTTGCCATCACCTGGACAAAGCCCACAAAGGAAAGGTCTTCCGGGGGGGGGGGGAGGGGGGCCTTATGCCTCTTGTTGGCAGAGATGGTTCCGAAAGAAGGCCACCCGAGTCATCTGAAGAGGACTCAGAAGTATCATCCCCCCACGGATCTCTGTTTTGGCACAGAGGGCCTCGAGGGTACAGATGGCATCGATGGCACCGACAGCACCACAATCCCTGATAGCCCGGGGCTGGAATCAGGGAATTGTGGTCATGGACCTAGCACCACCACAGATGCCATCTGCTGTACCGATTCTTCCTGCCCAGAGGACCCGAGAATGGTAATCGCTCTGGAGGAGGGCATCAGTGGCCGCTGGGGCACTGATGGTACCCCGGGCACTGGTTGCGTCAGAAGCACACCCAAAAGGACGTTTAGATACTCAAACAGGGCCGCTAAGAGAGACGGCGCAGGCTCCAGCACCAGCATGAGAACTGGTGCCAATGGCAGCTCAATACCTCGCAGGACTCATGATACCGCTAGCTGAACCCTGCGATCCAACTCCTCTTGAAAGCCCGCTAAAGAAAAAATGGACTGAGGAGAAGGAGGTGGCATTACCAGAGCCTCCTGGGAGCCCCAAAGAGGCTCGGAGCCCAGCAGAGATACCAGCGGGGAACGCCTGGGACTCCCGGGTCTGATAGTGGTCGAGGCCTCCTCTCCATGGGGTTGCTTCGGTGCTGGCACAGCAGTCGCCGGTTCCGCACCTGTCCCAGTGCAGTGTAGAGATGGCGACTGGCGACTATGCTTGCGGGGCTTCCCTCGGTGCTCTGTCTGGTCCTTCCCCGGCACCGAGAAGGCAAAGATCCCGATGTCTTGGAATGCGTGGACACCGAAGATAGATTAACTCCGGCCCTTTTCTCTTGAGGGGGGTCCTGATAGCGGAGTAGATAGGGACGGCATATCTAGCGGCTTCCCTCAGCCTCCTGGTACCAATGCCCATGATGCTGGAGTAGATGGATCTGACTTTTTGGCCTCAAAAAGCTTTTCAATCTTATCCAGCTAGGCGCAACGGCCTTTAGGGGTCATCTGATCGCAAAGAGTGCACCCCCCCCCCCCCAGGACGTCGTGCAACGCCCCCAGGCAGAGGATACAACCTCATGCGGATCAGTGATCGACATGGTCCGAGGGCACTGGGGGCATCGTCGAAAACTGGATGCCATAAAAAACAGCTGGTGAGGGGGTCGATGGCTGGCGGCCACAGAGGAGTGACACACGGGAATCAACCACAAGGGGAAAAAACCCCAAAACAACCTACTGCATCACAGGAAGGCGTGGTGGAAGAGGGACCCAGCGCAGAAAAATAGCGGAAAAAATGACGAAAGACTTTGAAAAAAAACGAATGGAAGAGCAGAGCTCCACTACCGCAAGGCAAACACTTCGCAGAAAAAAAAGAGACTGAAGAAGGACCTCACATGGACGTGTGGATAGTCACACTGGGACATGCTTAGCGTGCCAGTCAAAAGTTTCTAGAAACTTTGACAAATGTTTTCTGGCCCGGGCTCCATCTGATGATGTCACCCATACGCGAGTACTACCATCCTCTGCTTGTCCAAGGAGAATGTATGTATTTTCCTTAAGTTCTATTTTGGAATGTTTTGTGTTTTATTGTAATCTGTCCTGGTTCATTTTTGGAAGGACGGCATAAATGTCAAAATACATAAAGGAATGCTAGATAAAAAGAAAAAGGTATTACCAGTGAAAATTTTTTTTTTAAAGGGGTGGTAATAATACCTCTGTGCAAAGCAATGATGAGCCCTCACCTGGAGTACTGTGCCCAAATCTGGGAACCATAGTGACAAAAGAATATAGACCAAGGCAATTCAGAGCAGGGCTATCAAAATGGGGCACAGTCTGGCCCATAAGCCCTATAAAATGAGACTTAAGGTCTGAATGTATCTCTCCTAACTGAGACGAAAACAAAGGGTATATGAACATAAGAAAATGCCATAGTGGGTCAGACCAAGGGTCCATCAAGCCCAGCATCCTGTTTCCAACAGTGGCCAATCCAGGCCACAAGAACCTGGCAAGTACCCAAAAACTAAGTCTATTCCATGTAACCATTGCTAATGGCAGTGGCTATTCTCTAAGTGAACTTAATAGCAGGTAATGGACTTCTCCTCCAAGAACTTATCCAATCCTTTTTTAAACACAGCTGTACTAACTGCACTGATAGATTGATTCACTGAAAATGAAACATATGTACAAGAAAAAAAAATAATTTTGCAGCACAAAGAACTAGGGATTATGGCTCAGTCCTCTAAGGCGGTAGATTTATTTATTTATTTATTTATTTAAAATTTTTATATACCGACATTCATCCAGGATATCATATCGGTTCACATTGTAACGCAAAAACAAACGCACGGCATGGCGCTTTACATTGAACAGTAAAAACATGATAACAAGGCATTAACGAGAGGGGGAACAATAACATGGGAAGATTGCAATAAAATTATAAACAAAGTTTGCAATTATATACATATGTACAAAAGAAAGAAAACTATGAGGTTAATTTTAATCAGGCTAGGAGATAAGAAGGGGAAGAGAAGGGAGGAGAGCGAGGAAAGAGGAGGGGCAGAGAGAAAGAAAAGAAGGTGGTGGAGAAAAGGGGAGGGGAGAGAGGGGCGGTAGAATGGGAAACAGGGGAGGAATGGGGAGAGTGGGGACAGTGGTGAGGTATAGTGAAAAATTAAGTGTATGCTTTTGCAAAGAGCCAGGTCTTGAGCTTCCGCTTGAAGGATTTGAGGCATTCTTCTTGCCGTAGTTCAACAGGCATTTTGTTCCAGAGGGTCGGCCCGGCTATCGATAGTGCACGGGCTCTTGTGGAAGTGAGTTTATAGAGTTTAGGAGAGGGGATAGGCATGGTTGCGAGATGTGCTAGTCTGGTGGGCTTATTAGACTGGTGAAAACGGAAGGATTCATTGAACCAGTTCATTTCGGGATTGTATAGGGCTTTGTGGATGAGAGAGAGAGCCTTATATTGTATGCGGGAGGCTATTGGAAGCCAATGTAGGTCTTTTAGAACAGGTGTAATATGGTCATGTCTACGTAAATTGGTCAAGATCCGGGCTGTGGTGTTTTGTAAGATTTGAATGGGATGGTTGGCATTGTTAGGTAGGCCGAGGAGTAGGGAATTGCAGTAGTCGGTTTTGGCGAAGATTGTGGTTTGGAGAACTGTACGGAAATCGGGGGGATGTAATAAGGGTTTGAGTTTTTTTAGTGTGTGGAGTTTAAAGAAGCCGTCTTTTAGAATGTTATTTATGAATTTCTTTAGTGTGACGTGACCATCAAGAATGATACCCAAATCACGGACTTGTTGAGCAAATTGGAACTGAGGAAGAGGGGGGAGGATCGGTTGGCTTTGGGGTGAGATGAGCATAATTTCAGTTTTTTTAGTATTAAGAGCAAGGTAGATGTAAGAGCCTCCAATTGTTTTTTCAGGTTTGAGATAGATTTTCTTCAACACGAGGCAGGGACAGCCGTGCAGTATCTTTCTGTTTTACTCCAAAGTCTCAATACCCCATTATCCTTCCTTTTAGATCTGTTTGGCCAAAGAAACATTACATTTTACTCAGATCTGACCAGATTTAAGTAATTTGCTGTTTAATTTTAGCTTTTACAAAAATTAATAATGTTTCCTAAAACTGGATGGAACTGCACAGTAGAGTTGTAAGTACTTAGAGACAAATCCAAAGTAAGCATGCTGAAATATTCTAAAATGCAAATTGCCAACTCTGGCCCTCAAAGGCCATACATAGGTCATTTTTTTTAAATAACCAAAATGTGTTAATGGTGTGGCTTTTGGACCCAATATATACAAATATATCTCATCAACATTCACTGTGGACAACCTGGAAAATCAGAGGTTTGGGGCTCTCAAGGACCCGAGTTGGCTATGCCTTCTCTAAAAAGGTTATTTAAAAATAAAACAAAAACAAACAAAATCAAGCAAAACAAAAAAACAAAGAAGAGGACACTAGCATCCTAATACTTGCGATTATTCTTTAGCAATAAAATCTTGTGAACTAGAAACTTGTAATTACCTTTTTTAAAGTTAATTATGTACCCAGATGCATTCAAAAGCATATCTGTGCCTCAGTGCATTGGCTCAGCATGAGGAAAGGCACATGCAATGTGAGAAACTAAGCCAAGAGGCATACTCACCTGGCCCATTTAATGAAGTACGGCAAGTGGTTGAGTAGATTGAATGTGTAGAAGGAATATCGTGTGATCTCAGTCACAATCCAGACGACCAAAAAAAGAATAACGCTCTCCTCATTTTGGATCTGTGGAAGCAAAAGTAGCGATATTTCCTTCAGCTACATTTCTGTAATAAGACCATAAGACTTGTCATACTGGGTCAGACCAAAAGGTCCATCAAGTACAGTATCCTGTTTCCAGCAGTGACCAATCCAGGGCACAAGAACCTGGCAGGTTCACAAGAGATAGCTAGAGTCCATGCTGCTTATTCCAGAGATAAGCAGTGGGTTTCCCCAAGTCCACCTTAATAATGGTTTATGGACTTTTCCTCCAGGATCTTGTGAAAACCTTTTTAAAAACACAGCTACTCCTATTACTTTCACAACATGCTCTGGCAATGAATTCCATAGCTTAATTATGCATTGAATAAAAAAATATTTTCTTATTAGTTTTAAGTGTATCACCTAGTAACTTCATTGTGTATCCCCTATTATTTGTATTCCTTGAAAGAGTAACAACCAATTAATGCTGACTTGTTCCAAGCCACTCATCATAGATCTCTAGTATATCTGCCCTTAGCTGTCTCTTCTTCAGGCTGAAGAGTCCTAAGACTCTTTAGTCTTTCCTCATAGGAGACTCGTAATACCTATTGCTAAAAAGACAGCTGGAATAGGAATGCATTGCAAAAGTCAATTTCACAAGCCCACATAGTCTTGACATGTGCACGTCTGAGTGGTAATGAATTTTTTTTCAGTATTCTTTATCCTTTTGGTTGTATGCCCATTTTTCTTTTTTACTGTAGTCTGAGGGCCAATTAATTTGAATAATTGCCGTAAAATAGCAAGAATGCATGCTGCTATACTCTTTACTGTCACAAAACTGCAAAAACTAAAGTTCTGTGTCCTGATGCATTAAGACTGGAAGTCTCCGGAACAAGATAATTCTGAGGGCCTCTCCACTACTTCCATGAGCATCATGTTGTGCTTCCATTCTCCTGCATACCTCTTTCCCAGCTCTCCATCTTTCCCACCACTCCCACCAATCCATCTCCTTCACCACTCTTCCCAGCCCTCTATATTCCTTTTTCCACTTCACTTATTTCACTAGACATGTTTTGATCTATTTTATTTGCCCTCTCTCTTTATGTGTTTCTCTTCTTTTCTGCCTACTATTTCATGTCCATTTTGCCCACATTGCTGTCACCATAATTTCTCAGTCCCTTCTACTCTACTGTACCTTCCTTCCCTCTCCCCTCCTCTTAATCAATTCCCCTTGAGCCCTTTTGTCCTTCCTTTCCAACTAAATGCAAACTGCAGGCAGGCAAAATAGACAATCACAGTGCAACCCTCCAAGGGCCTAGTTTACTCCTTCCCCCCTACACCACAGAACTGGGGAAAAAAGCCTTCACTCAATCACTTCCTGAGGAAAGCATGTGGGGTCAGTTAGAAGGAAAGCATCTGTGGGGTCAGTAAGTCTAGCTCTTGTTCACTTTCCCTTACTGCCACCTGAGGGAGAAAGCTAAAGTGCTTGGGGGAAGTTCAGAGCCTGAAGAGGGCCACTGAAAGCCATGAATCCTAGTACAGTCACACCAGATCACATTTCATTGTTCAACTCAAATTGCCTTCCAGGTTTTCTCTTCTCTTAAACTGCTTAAGTAAAACTGGAAGAAATGACTAAATATTCTCTCAGGCAAATAAATACACACACATTTAAACCAAGGCCCATATCTGAAACGCACATCCTGAGAAAACCTTTTATAAAAAACTTAACATTAAATCAACTCTGAAGCCCTCTGAAGACTGTACAAAGATATAGAGTGCTCTTAAAGAAAGAGCACTGGATACAAGGTGTACAAGAAGGAATAGCCACAAGATTAATGGAATATCAGTTTTAGCTTCATAAAGATTAAAATATCATGACTGGGACTCTGGTATAACTAAACTTCCTGAGTCTAAGCAGCAATTCTTAACAGTGAGGTTTGGACTCTTATGAATATAATTTTTGAAGCCCTAGCCATGATGATATCTTGGGGGGGGGGGGGGGGGGAATATTCAAAACATTTTTAAGTAGGTAAATACGTTGTAAACCACATAAAAACACAGTTTAAAAAATCCTTCCTTCCTGTACACGGGTAAAAGTATACATAATGGTTCATAGTACATGAATTTAAGGCTAGGGAAGGGAAGTACATAGAGTGATCACACTTTCAAATCACTGCACATGCTTTCCAGTGTATACTTTGCACCTGTTCCCATGCAGGTACAAGGTAAGGGAGTATAGGTGTATTGGTAGTGCATATGCCACTTGAATTTAAAAAAAAACAAACTATGGAGATTTTTTCTTTGAAAATTTGCATACAAGTTTGGGAATACAAGCTACCCATGGTATTTCAAAGTTGCCCTCCCCATGCTCGAGATGTTTTCATGCATGCTTGAATCATGTATCCTAAAGCAGGTGTAAGCCTGAAGCAGCAAGAAAAAAGGTCTTTATGACTTTTTTCCCTTGTGTGTGTGTGGGGGGGGGAGGGGAGGGGAGGTGTGCATATGCTCTTGCTCTTCTCCCTCCTCCTACACGGCCCCACACTTCTCTTCATCCACCTGCAGCACGGGCGCTGACGATCTTCCTCCTTCAGGCCTGTGCTGCTCCAGCCAGTTTTTCTTCCTGCCTTTTGCAGGAGCTTTTGGGTGGCTCCTGTGGCTAAATGGGGATCAAGGTGAGAAGAGAGAATGAGTATGCATGTGTGTGCAAGAGGGAGAGAAGTGAATGAGTGTGTGGAAAAGGAAGAAGAACAAGTGTGAGTGCATGAATGTGTAAGAAAGAGGGAGAAAAATGAATGTGTGCATGTGTGTATGTGGAAAAGGGAGAAGAGTGACTGTGCATGTGTATGTGAGAATGAGTATATATGTGTGTGAATGAACATGTGTGTATGAATGAACATATGAATGTGCTAATGTGTGAGATAGGAGGTTTGTGCACATGCTGCTATGAGGCCCCCCCCCCCCCCCCCCCCCCCCCCCCCCCCGCTACCACATGACCATCTCAGGGTGACAGGAAATCAAATATGCCCAAGTATGCTTGCTGCCTGTCTTGACCTCAGCCTGGACCACGACCATCCTTGCCTGCCAACCATCTCAACCTCGACGGTTAAGATGGTTGAGAAATTCTTCTGCCTGTGCCTCAAAGACTGCCACCGGAACCCAAAGGCTCAACCCGAGGGGGAAAGGTCTGGTATAGGCAAAGCTCCAGCCCAGTTTCTGCACTGTCAGATCTACCAGTTGGTGGTTAAGACCTACAGGGGCCTTCCCTGTATGTTGCATCAACCTCACCTCAACACAAGGGTCCACAATCCTAACAGATTGCTGAGGCCATGGACCTGGAGGCCCAGTCCTCGCTCCAAGCAATATCTGGCTTGGCACAGCATCTACAGGAACAGCAGCAGGTACTCAATCAAGTTACCAAGGCCCTGGAATGATTAGCCTTCGTGAACACCCTGAGGCGAATCCCTCAGGTGCTGCTTGCTTCTGCCAGGCCTTTACTATAGCTTCCGACACATCCCGTGACTCATGGGGTTCCCAAACAGTGCCATGGTTTTATTAAGCAATGTCAGATGCATTTCCAGCTACAGAATGCAATGTTCCCTGATGATCATACTATGGCCACTCTCTTTTGGTGGTACCGCATTACCTTGGGCCTCTTTCTTCTAGGAGCGTGAAGACCCTTTGCTCCATAAGTTCCTCGATGAATTCTGCTTTGTGTTTGATGAACTTGGAAGAGACATCGTCCCAGTAACAGACATGTTGCAGATTCACCAGGGTTCTCTGAACCTCTCAGAATATGCTATAGAATTACAAACTCTTGCCTCTGAACTGAACTGGGGAGAGGACAGTCTCACAGCCATATTTTGTCAGGGGCTAGCAAGCGCATTAAGGATGAACTCACAGCTCAAAAAGTTCCCACCTCCCTGAATAACCTTATCACCTTAGCTAGATGCACCGACTGAAGATTCCAGGAGAGATCCAGTGAGCACAGAGCATGACGCTCCATCACCTTAGCACCTCGCTTCTAGTAGTCTCTTTCTCCACCCATGACTCAGCTCTCAGAAGTTAAAATCCAAGAGAAGCCCATGCAGCTGGGGCACAGTCTGCTGACCACTGAGGACAAGTTGTGCCATAGACAATTAGGCTTATGCCTGTATTGTGCACGCTGTGACACTTCATGGCTAGTTGTCCTGAGAAACAGGGAAATAACCCTAGGCAGGACTTCCTCTTCTCCACAACTTTTTGACCCTGTATTCAACACCATAGACGAAATCCACCTCATCTTGCAAGCATTCCTGGATTCCTGTGCTGGAGGGAATTTTGGTGCACTATGGTATATCCACAGCTTCCCTGGCCCAACCATTTACCATTTCCTCAGTCTATGGAGATCCCCTCCCAGGGAGGCTCACAGAGAGTACTGTCCCACTAACCTTCGACACTGACCTGCTTCATTTGAGACCATCTCCTTTTATGTCCTAACCGGAGCGGTCAATCCTATTAATCCTGGGACTCCCCTGGCTTGAAAAGCATCAACCCATCATTGACTGGTCCTTGTTGAAACTGGCCTGGTTGAGGCCATCTTGTTCTTCTATTTTCTCGCCTCTGTCACTATTTTGGCTCACCTTGCCATTGCTGCTACCCAGATGAGAGTACCTCCCCAATATTCTAAATATATAAACGTATTCTCCAAGCAGTAGGCTGAGATGTTGCCTCCTCACTGTTTCTATGATTACAGGATTGAGCTCCTCCCGGGCAATGACCCTCTGCGAGGCAGAGCATATCCTCTCTCTTGGAGCCTGAGATCAAGGCTATGAGTGAATATATCCAAGATAACCTTGCTAGTTCATTGTTCCTTACCCCATCCAACTACAACTGGATCCCGTTATTTACCAATTGAAGCTTCCGAATATATTAAGAGTCCAAAATGTTTTCCATGTCTCCCTACTGAAACCGTTTACCCTTTCCTGACCCTCCAGGAAGCATCCCACACCCTTGGATGTAACAGTTGAAGAAGACACACAGTTTGAAGTACAGGAGATCTTGGATTCCCACAGAAGGTGAAATAAATTAGAGTACTTCATTGTCTGGAAGCATTCTGGCCCAGAGGAGAACTTGGGGGAGCTTGTTCACCAATCTCAAGAAACCACAGCTAATAAAATAATTCCACATGATTTCCCTCTAAACCCAAGTCTCTGGTCCTGAGGAAGGGGCTTAGAAATGAAAATTGGCTCTTACCTGCTAATTTTCGGTCCTGTAATACCACAGATCAGTCCAGAGAAGTGGGTTGTGTATCCCTACCAGCAAATGGAGTCATAGAACCAAAACTTTGGGCACTGCCAAAAAAAAAAAAAAAATTGTCCTGTACCCAAGCCCATGCTAACAGAACTAAGGAGCGAGGGGTAGCAACCAACCAAAGTCATGGGATAGGTGGCAATGTCTTTCGTGTATTACAAACTGGCTAAAAGACAGGAAAGAGAGTAGGATTAAATGGACAATTTTCTCAGTGGAAGGGAGTGGGCAGTGGAGTGCCTCAGGGATCTGTATTGGAACCCTTACTTTTCAATATATTTATAAATGATCTGGAAAGAAATACGACGAGTGAGATAATCAAATTTGCAGATGATACAAAATTGTTCAGAGTAGTTAAATCACAAGCAGATTGTGATAAACTGCAGGAAGACCTTGTGAGCCTGGAAAATTGGGCATCAAAATGGCAGATTAAATTTAATGTGGATAAGTGCAAGGTGATGCATATAGGGAAAAATAACTCATGCTATAGTTACACAATGTTAGGTTCTATATTAGGTGCTACAACCCAAGAAAGAGATCTAGGCGTCATAGTGGATAACACATTGAAATACTCGGTTCAGTGTGCTGCAGCAGTCAAAAAAGCAAACAGAATGTTGGGAATTATTAGAAAGGGAACGGTGAATAAATCGGAAAATGTCATAATGCCTCTATCGCTCCATGGTGAGACCGCACCTTGAATACTGTGTACAATTCTGGTCGCCGCATCTCAAAAAAGATATAATTGCGATGGAGAAGGTACAGAGAAGGGCTACCAAAATGATAAGGGGAATGGAACAGCTCCCCTATGAGGAAAGACTAAAGAGGTTAGGACTTTTCAGCTTGGAGAAGAGACGGCTGAGGGGGGATATGATAGAGGTGTTTAAAATCATGAGAGGTCTAGAACAGGAAGATGAGAATTGGTTATTTACTCTTTCGGTTAATAGAAAGACTAGGGGGCACTCCATGAAGTTAGCATGTGGCACATTTAAAACTAATCAGAGAAAGTTCTTTTTCACTCAACGCACAATTAAACTCTGGAATTTGTTGCCAGAGGATGTGGCTAGTGCAGTTAGTATAGCTGTGTTTAAAAAAGGATTGGATAAGTTCTTGGAGGAGAAGTCCATTATCTGCTATTAATTGAGTTGACTTAGAAAATAGCCACTGCTATTACTAGCAGCGGTAACATGGAATAGACTAAGGGGTAGATTTTCAAAAAGCACGCCTTCGCGTACTTTTGTTGGCGCATCAGGCGCGAACAAAAGTACGCTGGATTTTAGTAGATACGTGCGTAGCCGCGCGTATCCGCTAAAATCCTGGATCGGCGCTCGCAAGGCTGCCGATTTCGTGTAGCCGGCACGCGCCGAGCCGCGCATCCTGCCGCCATTCCCTCCGAGGCCGCCCTCCCCTCACCTTCCTCTATCTAACCCACCCCCCCGGCCCTATCTAGACCCCCCCACACCTTTGTCGGGGGATTTACGCCTCCCGGAGGGAGAATAAATCCCCGCGCGCCAGCGGGCCGCTAGCGCGCCGAGACGCGACCTGGGGGCGGTTCCGGAGGGCGCGGCCATGCCCCCGGACCGCCCCGGGCCGAAACCATGCCCCCGGGCCCGCCCCCGAAACGCCGCGCCGATCCGACACGCCCCCGACACGCCCCCCTCGAAAAACCCCGGGACTTACCCGAGTCCCGGGGCTCTGCGCGCGCCAGTAGGCCTATGGAACATAGGCGCACCGGTGCACAAGGCCCTGCTCGCGTAAATCCGGGCGGATTTACGCGAGCAGGGCTTTTAAATCCACCCCTTAGTTTTTGGGTACTTGCCAGGTTCTTATGGCCTGGATTGGCCACTGTTGGAAACAGGATGCTGGGCTTCATGGACCCTTGGTCTGATCCAGTATGGCAAGTTCTTATGTTCTTATGACTACCCCTTCGCCACAGACAAAAACCAAACCAAACCAACTGTGAATAACTGCTCCATCAATCCGTTCTGCAAAAGGGAGCTTCATGAAAAATTATCGGTAAATGCTAGCCAACACAGTCTTTCGGTATCTGAAATAAGGGGTGGGCCTCTGGACTGATCTGTGGTATTACAGGAATGAAAATTAGCAGGTAAGAACCAATTTTCATTTACTGAACATACCCAGATCAGTCCAAAGAAGTGGGATGTACCCAATCCATCCTACATTGGGCGGGAACCCGAGAGACCCGCACGCAGAACACTCTCACCGAAGGACGATTCATCAGTAGCCTTGACGTCCAATCGATAATGCTTAGTGAAAGTGTGAATAAAAGACCATACTGCCGCTCTACAGATCGCCTGAGGCAACAGGAGTTGACACTCTGTCCAGGAAGTAGCCTGGGCCCTAGTGGAATGCGCTCTGAGACCCGCAGGAATTTGACGTCCACGAGATATGGTCACCTTAGACACTTTATCCCCTTTCTTTGGGCCCCCAAAGAGAATGAACAAGTGATCAGAACATCGTAAGTCATTGGTAATCTCCAGATAATGCAAGAGAGTGCATCACACATCCAAAAGATGAAGGTCCCTGTCCTGAGAAGTGTCCCTAGATCAATGTGGGAACCCTGGGAGCTCCAGTTTGATTTACGTGAAAGGCCGAAATGATCTTAGGAACGAAAGACGAACTGTGTGTAACGACACCCGATCATCATGGATCCGTAGAAAGGGATCCCAACACGACAATGCCTGTAATTCTGAAATCCTACGAGCTGTATCATATCACCTCCAGATAAATAGTTCCATCCATCCCCCCACTTAGCCAGCTAATTAAGTGGTGGCCACCAAATGCGACTGAATATTCAAAAACGAGTCACTTAGTTGGATAAGTCTGAACTTATCCAACTTATCTATTTGCATGCCCAGTCTCAGTTTTGCAAAGTCCTCTTGGACTAAGTGGCATTGGAATATCAACCTCCTAATGCTTTGGTTTTCCATCCAAGATTTAAATATACATTTTTAAAGAATTAATTTCAAGTGAAAGTGCAACCTATTCCTAGAGAATTGGGAATTATTGTGGAGTTTTCTTCGATAATGGGTTATAAAGTCACCTGATCCAAGGTGGAGATATTGCCATTAACTACAGTTACTTTCTCCTCTGATATTAGCAAGTTCCCTTTTAGGTGGGTGGGCAATGGTGTTAAATATTTGGTGTATGCTTGGATTGGGATATTTCTAATAAGGTGGAGTATAATGAATCTCATCTGTTGTCAATATTGTCCGAGTTAGTTTCTCGATTGTCCCTCTTATTTTAGTTGGGCGGATAGGCATACTAGATAGGCCATATGGTCTTTTTCTAACATTATGTTTCTATGTCATGACTGGGGTTGTTGGAGGCCATCAAAATGGCAATACTTCCCTAACTTATTGCTACTCTTGCATTTGGAGGGTTCTGTGTATCAGCTGATTGACAAGGCTTTAACTGTTTTGTTTTTTTTTGTTTTATGGAAACAGAAAATCCCTAGAATAGCACTTCACACTTTAAAGTTGCTGAAAGATATGGGCTTTGTGAACTTTCCAGATCTGAAAATGTACCACACTGCTTTTCTTATGCAGCAGAGCATTCGATGGATATATTTTCGGGCAGACGTCAATAGTTTGGTTATCTTTTGAAAAAGCATTGATCGCTCCACTCCCTCTTTCTCCTCCCTTCCAGAAATGGTACTGTGTAAATGTCTGAGCAGTTGGTTAGTATTACAAACCCTAGTAGAGGCCTTTCGCACCTTTACTTGAAGGCTGGATATGTCTAATAACATATTTCAAAAAATGCCCCTATTGTTTAATGCACTTTAAGTCAAATAGGTCTGTTTTTAATTGAGTTCAGTGGCAGAAATATGATAGCTGGTACTTGGGTTAAGTGCTAGAGCATGGTAAGTGGTTATCTTTCCCACTTCTTCAGCGGCTTTTTCCAGTTCAAGATCATCAAGGCTTTTGATGACTGCAGATCAAACAATGTATCAAGTTTAGTGGTATTGCACTGTCAGCATTGGAGAAGGACTCCAAAATGTTTCGGGTATGTAGCTCTGTTTTGGCATTGCTGAAACACGTGGCAAACATTTATAAGTTATTGAGATAAAATCTAATCATTGCCTGGATGTGAGAGAATGAGCTTTCCATAGAATTAGATGAGAATCAATGGTGTTTATTTATTTATTTAAAGATTTTTATATACCGCGGTTCGTTAGCAAACATCACCTCGATTTACAGAGAACATTAAATTAGCAACAGGCTTTACAATAAAACTAAATTATAGCAAAATAAGATTATGAACATTAATAATGTAACTAAAAAACATTAGATTAATACACGATAAAACTCAACAATACTTCCAAAGGAGGGGAAGAGGACTGGAGGATCCAGAATATCAAAAACAAAAATAGCAGTTCAATTATGACAGAATGTGGGGGAAACTTATACTAATTAGTGATTTCTTGTATACTAATTAGTATACTAATTCTTGTATACTAATTAGTGATTAGTGATAGAACTTTACTCTGGGACAAAACCATGAGGGTCTCCCTGTCTACCTTTCTCTCTCTATTGTTTCATTACATACAAGACCATGTGGACCTCTGTCAAAGTGGAGAAGCTTGATGTAAGAGGGGACAGATTATGTTGGTACCTTAACATTTTCTATTTAACTGTAAGAATGTATGTGATTTCTGGTTGTGAATTTGGGGTGCAATTCTGATATCCTCCCTATCCAAAACACAGCTTTTGACTTATAATTTGGAAATCTCTAGCACTCTCATCCTCTCTCTAATGGGAATGCGCACTATTTGATTTCTTTATCTCTGCTGCATTACATCTGCTTATATTGCACTGGAAGGAAAACACTGCATTGCATATGAATATGTGATGGACTATGGTGATGCAATTTTATAAGTACGAGGTTGCTGCAGCAGAATCACTGGATGTCTCACATGGTTCAGAAAGGTATGGGCTCCTATGCATCAATTTGTATCTCACACATCCTGAAGACTGTATTTCCGACTGTATGCCAACCAGATGGTTTATCTTTTTTGTCGTTCTAGTTTACTACTTTAATAAAAATATTTGAACTTGAAGAATTAAGTTCAAGTCAATCAAGTTTTCCTCATTAGATAGTAAAAGTTCTGTATGCCAATGTCTCTTCTAGAAGTGATGTAGTTAACAGTCGACATGCATACCCATCTGTAGTGAAAGTTGGGGGTAGGGTGAGAGGAAAGGTAGTCTGAGAAAGAGGAGAAAAATTATAGCCCCCTCAACTACAAAATTGTTTACTTATGCATGTTTACCTGTTTTACGCTTTGGGTAATGAACCACACCATGAAGATTCTTGAGCTCACTTGGACTCCAGTTACAAGCACCGAGGTGTGCACTATTCCTTAAAAATAAATAGGTTACAAATCTGTTCCTTTTAGCAAAACAATACAAGTAATTAGCAACTGAATACATTTTTAAAGTACCAATAATTACATTTTTCAAAGTTTTACAAAATTGCACATTCAAATTTCAGAATTAGCCACCACTACTTTTTAGTGGTTCTTAAAAAAAAAAAAAAAAAAAAAAAAAAAAGTATCAAAACCAATCATAGCTCCAGAATCAACTATTTTGGACAAAACAAGTAACACAGTAGGTACACACTATGACAGTAACTTTCAAATGAGTGCGCTCATGCCCATACACACGCCAATGTGGGCACGAGCGCATGTGCACTTACATTTTTAAATCATCTGCGCAAGTGCACGCATTTTATAAAATATGCCCCAGCGCACGTGCTCCTAATTTTAAGCATTTACATGATTATTTGCTAATCGCGCTTTTTCTTTAGGAATTGTCGGCATTTACACGCGCAAGTGAGGTAATTTTCTAATATGTGCGCATGAAGGAAATGATCAGTTTAACCAATTTGTCCAGTTTACCCCTAGGTCATTAAAACATTCCTGGTTATTCAGCCTACACTTCCCCTAGATAACCCACACCCTTTACGTGGTCAGTAATTGGCTATAGAGTTATTCTGACTTACACCTGAAAAACAGCAGAAGTAAATGGGTGCAGGTAACAGCTGGACGTGCACCTCTTGCTCAGGTTATAAAACAGTAATTTAAGCGTGCAAGTGTTAGCCATGTCCTGGAAGGCCCAGCATGACTTAGTTTACATTTCCTATGATACACGGCAAACACTGCTCCACCAAGGAGGAAAGAAGGCTGTCTTCTTACAAATAGCATAGAAAAGTTAACCAGTGATTAGAGCAGAGGGTTGTGAACCAGGGAGGCTGAGGTTCAAGTCCCACTGCCATGCCTTGTGATCTTGGGTAAATCTCTTCATACTCCACTGCCTCGGGTACAAACTGAGGGGCCTATATACTAAAGGTTGTCTCCCATTCTGTATCTATGGCAAAAATGCTTAGCAAATGATCACCTTAAGATTTTGAGCCCTCTGGGGACAGAGAAATAAATAGTTATGATACCTGAATGTAATCAGCTTTGTTTGAAAGGTGGAATATAAATTAAATAAAATAAGTGAAGGAAGGGATTCCCTAGACCCACATACATAGGAAAACTGGTTCTTACCTGCTAACTTTTGTTCCTGTAGTACCACAGATCAGTCCAGACTCCTGGGTTTTACCTCCCTTCCAGCGAATGGAGACAGAGAAAGTTTCACAGCACCATCTCTTAACCCAGTGTGCCACCTGCAGTCTCTCAGTATTACTCAGTACCCAAACAAAAATTAATCAAAAAAACTTCTAATAACCCAACACTATAATATTCCCCAAACGAGCAGAGGAAAGAGGAAATTCATAATTGAGAACATAACCAAATTTGGAACCTTTCTTGAAAGGCTAATGATAAATCTGTGCCATTCTTCAGAACTATTATAGTAAATAGATTGAGCGGATTCGCCAAACCTCCTCTCCACCACTGGGTGGGACTCTGGACTGATCTGTGGTACTACAGGAATGAAAATTAGCAGGTAAGAACTTATTTTTCTTTCCCTGTTCGTACCTAAATCAGTCCAGACTCCTGGGATGTACCACAGCTTCCCTAACCGAGATGGGACTGCATGAGTCCCGCTGGAACTACACTTTCACCAAAATTGCCAACGTCTGAGGCCTGGACGTCTAATCTGTAGTGCCTGGCAAAGATATGCAAAGACTTCCAAGTAGCCACCCTGCAAATCTCTTGCAGCAATACTAGCTGACATTCTGCCCAGAAGGCTGCCTGGGACCGGGTTGAATGAGTCTAACTCCTCTGGGATAGGACGACTGAGAAAGATGTATGTGGAACCAATAGCCTCCTTCAACCAATGTGCAGTCGTGACTTTTGAAGCTTTCTGATCCTTTTTTGCAGCACTCCATAGCACAAAAAGGTGATCAGATAATCTGAAACTGTTAGTGATCTCTAGATACCACAACAAAGCTCTTCTGACAACCATAAGTCTTAATTCTTTTGCACCAACCTCCAAATTTGGAAAAGCTGGCAGCTCGACTGATTGACTTAAGTGGAACACCAAAACCACCTTCGGCAAAAAAGACTGAACCATCTGCAAAGAGAATCTGGAATACAAAATTCACAAAAAAGGTTCTCTACATGATAGAGCTTGAAAGTTCTGACACCCTTCCAGGTGAACAAATTGCCACCAAGAAAACCACCTTCAAAGTAAGATCCTTTATAGTGGCCCTTTTAAGAGGCTCAAAAGGCACTGCACACATGCGCTTGAGGACTAAGTTAAGGCTCCAGGAAATGCACCACGTCCGGATGTGCCACTAGGGTTGTTCTATGAATCTTGCCTCACAAACAGCTCAGGGCTGACACCTGCACTCTCAGGGAAATAAAGGACAAGCCTTTCATTAGGCCTCTTTGCAAAAAGGCCAGAATCTGCACCACAGACACTTGCCAAGGATCAACCCCTTGCTCTGCACACATGCCTCAAGACACTCCAAACCCGGACATATGCCACGGAAGTAGAAGTCTTTCAAGCCTGCAACAGAGTAGAAATAACATCCGCAAGATATAGCAAATGTTGCTTACCTGATGTAACAGGTGTTCTCACAGGACAGCAGGATGTTAGTCCTCACAAATGGGTGACATCGAGGATGGAGCCCACCACGGAAAACTTCTGTCAAAGTTTAAACAGAACTTTGACTGGCCCCTACTGGGCATGCCCAGCAAGGCACTGACCCTGCAGCCAGCAGGGGTCTCCCTTCAGTCTGATATTCAAAGCTACAGGCAGTGCCTAGAAAGTAAAAACAAAACAAACCCAACACCGCGGGGTGGCGGGCGGGTTTCGTGAGGACTAACATCCTGCTGTCCTGTGAGAACACCTGTTACATCAGGTAAGCAACATTTGCTTTCTCACAGGACAAGCAGGATGGTTGTCCTCACAAATGGGTGAGTACCGAGCTGAGGATGTCCTGACTTGCACCAAATGCACCCAACGACGTGCAACAGGCACTACAACTGGGGTGGAATTTGGTAAAGGGCATCCGCACCCTACCGGGAAGGTGGAAGGGTGTTGGTACATCACGTTGGAAAAAGGTTACGCAAGACAGACTGGCCGAAGATGGAGTCCTGTCTTCCAGCTTTGTCCAAACAATAGTGGGCTGCAAAGGTATGGAGAGAACTCCAGGTTGCAGCCTTGCAGATGTCAGGAAGCGGCACCGATCGAAGGTGTGCCACTGACGTAGCCATGGCCCTCACAGAGTGTGCTTTGACACGGTCTTGAAAAGGGATGCCCGCTTGCTCATAGCAGAAAGCAATGCAGTCCGCCAACCAGGAGGAAAGAGCCTGCTTACCCACAGGTTGTCCTAACTTGTTAGGATGGAAAGAGACGAATAATTGAGTGCTCTTCCTGTGAGAAACTGTACGGTCTAGGTAAAAGGCTAGAGCCCGTTTACAGTCTAGGGTATGCAGGGTCTGTTCTCCAGAGTTGGAGTGGGGCCTGGGAAAAAAGATAGGTAGTATGATGGATTGATTAATATGAAACTCAGAAACTACCTTAGGTAAAAATTTAGGGTGAGTGCGGAGTACCGCCCGGTCCTGCAGGAGCTTAGTGTAAGGCGGATAGGTAACTAGGGCCTGTAATTCACTAACCCTGCGAGCTGAAGTGATAGCCAAAAGGAATAACACTTTCCATGTGAGATACTTTAACTCACAGGAGTGCAGAGGTTCGAAAGGAGGTTTCATTAGACGACCAAGAACCAGATTAAGGTCCCAGGATGGGGCCGGAGGCCGTAAGGGTGGCTTCAGATGGAGCAAGCCTTTAAGAAAACGTGTTACTAGGGGTTGTACTGAAATAGGGACACCCTGTACACCTTTATGGAAGGCGGCTACCGCACTGACATGCATCCTAATGGAAGAGGTTTTAAGACCTGATTCAGAGAGATGCCATAAATAGTCCAAGAATTTGGAGATTGGACAGGAAAGGGGATCAAGGGACTGAGAAGTGCACCATGATGTGTACCTTTTCCATTTGTATGAGTAAGACTTTCTTGTGGAAGGTTTTCGTGAAGCTATCAGGACTCGAGAAACGGAATCTGAAAGGTTGAAAGGCTGAAGGACTAACCTTTCAACATCCATGCCGTCAGGGACAAGGCTTGGAGGTTGGGATGGAGGAGGCATCCGTCGTTTTGAGTGAGCAGATGCGGGTCCTTTCCCAGAGGAATGTGCCTGCGGATGGAGAGATCCTGGAGTATTGGAAACCATACTTGGCGTGGCCAGTAAGGTGCTATCAGGATCATGGTTCCTCCGTCCTGGCGTAGCTTCACGAGAGTCTTTGACACAAGAGGAAGTGGAGGGAATGCATAGAGCAGACCGGTTGTCCACTTGAGGGAGAATGCATCCCTCGGCCGAGAGTGCTGGCTCCGAATGAGAGAGCAGTAATCGTCCACTTTGTGGTTCTGAGGGGACGCAAAGAGGTCTGTGCGGGGAGAACCCCACTTGTGAAACAGAGAGGTCGCTATTAGAGGATCGAGTGACCACTCGTGCGGTCGGAAGACACGGCTCAGCCGGTCTGCCAATACATTGTCTACTCCCGGCAGGTAAGTGGCCCTGAGGTACATGGAGTGGGAGAGGGCTTCCGCCCAGATCTGCGCAGCTTCCTGACACAGAAGGAAGGAGCCTGTGCCTCCCTGCTTGTTTATGTACCACATGGCCACTTGGTTGTCCGTCTGGATTAAGATTATCTGATGAAAGAGATGATCTTTGAAAGTGCGGAGCGCATAGCGGATTGCTCGAAGTTCCAGGAAATTGATCTGGTGTTCGGCTTCCTCGTTGGACCATAACCCTTGGGTTTGAAAGTTGTCCACATGGGCTCCCCAACCGATGTGAGAAGCGTCGGTGGTTAGGATTACTTGCGGATCCGGTGGAAGAAAGGGTAAGCCCTGAAGGAGGTTGACCTGAGTCGTCCACCAGGTTAAGGATAGGCGCAGCGCTTGTGTGACTGTGACTATGGAGGACAGAGGCTGAAAAGCTTGAATCCATTGGTGTCGTAGAGACCATTGTGTTACTCTCATGGCTAGTCGGGTCATGGGAGTGACTTGAACCGAGGATGCCATGTGTCCTAGGAGAATGAGGAACTGGCGAGCCGTGGCCGTGTCTTGAGACTGGAGCTGGTGAGCTAGGGACATGAGAGTTTGGACCCGTTGAAGCGGAAGGTAGGCCTTTGCCTGTAAGGTGTCCAAGTCTGCCCCAATGAAAGATAAGGTTTGAGATGGGACGAAGCAAGATTTCTCGTAATTGACAAGAAACCCTAAGGAAAGGAGTGTGTTGATTGTCAATTGTAGGGAGGACCGGGCAATCTGTTGGGTGGAGGCCCTGATTAGCCAATCGTCCAGATAGGGGTATACGTGGACACCTTCCTTCCTGAGGAATGCTGCTACAACTACGAGGCATTTGGTGAAGACTCGTGGAGCAGAAGCCAGACCGAAAGGTAGTACTCGGTATTGATAATGGTCGCGGCCTACTAGAAACCGCAGATATTTGCGATGGGATTGTGTTATCGCAATATGGGTATAAGCGTCCTTGAGGTCGAGGGAGCATAGCCAATCCCCTTTTTGCAGCAGAGGGAGTAACGTGCCCAGGGTTACCATCTTGAACTTTTCTTTTTGAACGTACTTGTTGAGGGCCCGAAGGTCCAAAATTGGACGTAGCCCTCCTGACTTTTTTGGAATTAGGAAGTACCTGGAGTAAAATCCCTTGCCTCGTTGAGAGGGAGGGACAGGTTCTATAGCATTTGATTGCAAAAGAAGGGATACTTCCTGTTGTAATTGAGTCAAGTGGCTGGAGAGACTCCATGCTTGAAGAGGCGGGGAGTCTGTCGGAAGAGTTATGAAATTGAGGTGGTAACCCTGTGCGATAATTGCCAGCACCCACTGGTCTGAGGTAATCCGTATCCAATGCTGTAAAAAGTGGCACAGACGACCCCCTACAGGGATGTGGGGGAGTGGGATATGGCATGTGCTCCGTATCGGGAAGTCAAAGGCCTGCCGCAGGCCCGGGAGGTGGGGCTACAGCAGGTCTTTGTTTCCGAGGTTGGCGGAGCTGAGGTCTGGTGGAGGATCGAGCCGGACGAGGCCTAGTCGACGGAGGGTAATAACGACGTGGCCGAAAGAACGACTTTTTAGAGTCCTTCTTAGGTGGTGGTTTGGAGGATACCTCAGATGGAACAGACGAAAGTTGTTTCAACGTCTCGTGGTGATCCTTCAATTCCGCCACAATCTGTTGAATCTGTTCTCCGAACAGATTGTCCCCCAAGCAGGGTAAATCGGCTAGACGATCCTGGACCTCTGGGCGAAGGTTGGATGATTTCAACCAAGCCCAACGTCTGGCTGAGATGGCAGTAGCTGAGACTTTCGTGGAAGCATCGAAGATATCGTAGGCCGTTCTGATCTCGTGCTTCCCAGCTTCAAATCCTTTGTGAAGGAGGGCTTGAAGCTGTGGCTGGTATTGGTCCGGTAATGTGTCAGCGTAGTCCTGCATCTGTTTAAGGATAGCTCTGTTGTATTGAGTCATATAAAGTTGGTATGAAGCTATGCGAGATATCAACATAGCCCCATGATACACTTTCCTTCCCACACTATCAAGGAATTTGTTGTCCTTGATAGGGGGAGTGGAAGAGTGTGGTTTTAGGCGCTTGGCCTTCTTTTGCGCAGACTCAACTACAACAGAGCGATGATCCAGTTGAGACTTCTGAAATCCTGGTGCTGACTGAACGAGGTATGTTGAGTCAGCTTTTTTATTAACTGGTGACACAGAGGAAGGTGATTCCCAGTTTTTCTTTAAAAGATCCAGAAATACCTGGTGAATGGGGATGGAAGCGATGATTTTTGGGGCATCCAGAAATTGGAGCAGCTCCATCATTTGGTGCCTGTCATCGGTCTCAGATTGCAGCTGAAAAGGCACAATTTCTGACATCTCCTTTACAAAATTTATAAAGGAGAGATCTTCAGGAGGAGATCGTTTTCTACTCTCTGTAGGAGATGGTGGGGATGGTAAATCTGTATCTGAAGATGTATCATCACCCCAGGTATCATAAGGATCATGTAGGGCTTGCAGTCCTGAAGGACCTGGTAGAGGATCCAAAGGCATCGATGGAATCGGTGCTGCAAGCGGAACTGTGAACGGCATCGAGGGCTTCGGGGGTACCGATGGAATCGGTGCCGATCTTGGAATCGATGGAGCCGAAGGATAAATCGGTGGAAAGGTATGTGAAGGCACCGATGGAACGACACCGGACGGGGGAATCCGGAACGGTGTTTCTCCTGTCGATGAATGTCCTTCCGGAGATGATGGTGTAGTCGGTGCTACTGGAATCACCGATGGAAGGGCGCGCATGAGTGCCTCCATACGATTTAGTATCGGTGCCAACGCTTCCACTAGAGGCTCGGTGGTCGGTTCCCTCCTCGGTGGCAGAGTCGGTGCTGAGGTCGGTGCCTGAGGCGGTGCCGGAATCGGTGCCGGAGGCGGTGCCGGTGGAGGCTGGAATCTTCGCATCGCATTCTCGATGGCCTCCTGGACCAGCCGGTCCAGTTCTGCCCGGAGACCAGGGGTAACCATACCCGGCTCGACGGGAGAGGGAGGCTGAGGCAGGGCCGGAAGTACCACCGTAACCGGTGGGATCACGGCCCCCGCACCCCGGGAGGGTGAGGGTTTCCTCGGTGCCTACGAACGAGACGTGGACGGTGCCAGGTCTGACCGAGGCTTTTTCGTCGGTGGCTCGGCCTGTTCAGAGGTCGATGTTTGTGGATCCTCGACGGGCCGAGACTTGTGCCGTCGATGGCGATGCTTATCCTTCCGATCTCCTCGCCCATCCGGGGAGGGGACAGGAGTCGACGGCCGAGAAGTCATCGGTGGAGGACGGTCACCGGAGGGTTGACGATGGTGGTGCAACTTCGACGGTGCCGGTTCCGATGACGTCGATGCTATCGATGGCGTTGGGGTGGGTGCATGGAAGAGGAGCCCCATCTTCTCCATCCTGGCTTTACGACCCTTAGGTGTCATTAGGGCACATTTAGTGCAAGTCAGGACATCATGCTCACTTCCCAAACATAGAACACAGACCCGATGGGGATCTGTGATTGACATAGTCCGGGTGCAATCCGGACAACGACGGAACCCCGTCGCCATGGCCTAGGGCCAAATTTAGCCGCGGGATTGGTAAGTGCCAACAGGCCTCTAGGGCCAAAATCGACGGCAGTCGATGAAAATCGGCAAAAAACTTACCGGCTTTCGCGGAGGTGACAAAAATTTGTCGAAGGGAGACCCCTGAGGGGCAAATTTTCTTCGGAAGAAAAAAAACCGAATTCCTGTCAGGAACGTGGTAAGAGAGCTCCTTTCACCGCGTGGCAACTGCTGCGCGGAAAAAAGAAGACTGAAGGGAGACCCCTGCTGGCTGCAGGGTCAGTGCCTTGCTGGGCATGCCCAGTAGGGGCCAGTCAAAGTTCTGTTTAAACTTTGACAGAAGTTTTCCGTGGTGGGCTCCATCCTCGATGTCACCCATTTGTGAGGACAACCATCCTGCTTGTCCTGTGAGAACCTTTCTTCCTTAATTGCCTCCTTTCAAAAGCCAAGCCACTAGACAAAAGCGATCTGCTTGATCTGAAAATATGAAGCCCTGACATAGGAGATTTGGCAGATGGCCCAGTCTTAACGGGCCGTCCACTGCTAGATTGACCAAATCTGCAAACCAAGGTCTACATGGCCACTCCAGCACCACAAGAATTTCTGTTCCTGGATGGATCTCTATTCTTCTCACAACCTTTCCCACCAGTGGCCATGGCGAGAACATGTAGATCATGATGTTGCACAGCCAAGGATGAACCAAGGATGAAGAAGCGGGATGCCTTGGCATTCCGCTCAGTTGCCATCAGATCCATATGAGAGAAGCCCCATCTGCCAGTAATGAGACTCATTGCCTTCTCCGATAGCTCCCATTTTCTGAGATCCAATTGTTGGTGGCTGAGAAATCCACCTGCACATTGTCAGACCCCGCTACATGGGAAGCTGCCGCTCCACTCCGCCCAGTCCATCAGCATCTCTGCTTCTAGAGCAACTGCCCGACTCTTGGTACCACCTTGTCGGTTGATGTAGGTGACAGTCGTCGCATTGTCTGACAGGATCTTGACTGGGCGGTCGCGCACAAGGGGAAGAAACTCCTGTAAAGCCAAGCACACTGCTCTCATCTCTAAGCGATTGATGGACCATGAAGCCTCCTCAGTCGACCACTGGCCTTGCACCGACTGAGACTGACACACATCTCTCCAACCAGTGAGACTGGCATCTGTAGTCACTAATTATTCATTGTGGTACCACCAGGTCCACCCTGTGGCACAAATGGTCCTACCAAGCCACCACGAAAGACTGGATCTGGCTGACTCTGTAAGCATAGTGGAAGATGAAATGCTCTGACATCAGATCCCACAGGGATAACACCTTCTATAGAGGTCTCATATGAGCAAACGTCCATGGGATCAGCTCCAGGGTAGATGCCATGGAACCAAGGACCTGCAAGTAATCCCAGACTCTGAGCACTCGGGCCTCCAAGAGGTTGCGAACTTGAGTCTGCAGCTTGATAATCCACTCCTCCATGAGAAATACTTTCCCCACTCGGGTATCGAAGCGCACGCCCAAGAACTCCAGAACCTGCGAAGGAGAAAGATGGCTGGATAGTGAATCTCTTGGACAGATTCACTATCCAGCCCAAGGATCTCAAGCGGATTAACACCACATCCACCACCTGCCTGCAAAGATCCTCTGAATTTGCTCGTATGAGCCAGGTGTCCAGATATGGATGAACCAGCTCCTACCTCCTTTCTGAGGGCTTCCGCTACCACCACAATCACCTTGGTGAAGGTTCTCGGGGCTTTTGCTAACCCGAACGGGAGAGCACAAAATTGAAAATGCTTCCAGAGAATCATAAACTGGAGATACCTTTGATGGTCTGGGCAGATTCCTATGTGCAGATAAGCTTCCATTAGATCCAAGGAAGGCAAAAAATCCCCACTTTGTACTGTTGCTATGACAGACCTCAGGGTCTCCATCCGGAACCGGGGTACTCTGAAAGCTATGTTCATCTTCTTTAAATCCAGAATTGGATGAAAAGTTCCTTCCTTTTTTGCTACCACAAAATAAATGGCGTAATGGTCTGTCCCTTGCTCATCCTGGGGGATGGGAACAATGGCTCCCAGCATTCTCAGTCTTTGGATGGTCTGCTGAATGATAAGATCTTTGCCGGTGAAGCACAAGGAGATATTATGAATAGGTTTCTTAGCAGCCGAGCAAATTCTAAAGAGTAGTCTTGTCCTATCATGCTTAGAACTCACTGGTCTGATGTGATATTGACCCACTACTCATAAAAAAAGAGTTAACCGACCTCTGATGCCTGGGATTGAGGAGTAGGCCGGTTACCCTTCATTGTGCGAACTTGGCTCCACCAGCCCCCTAGCCAGAGCCATCTCGGTTTGCTCTGCATCCACAAAAGGACTGAGACCTCACCGAGGTCTATCTCTGGCCTGCACCTGAAGGTCTGCTCTGACAGAAAAGCCTTTGCCCTCGAAAGAGAGAGCGAACCGTTAGAAATCCTTTGGGCCCTTTAGGCTTATCCTCTGGTAGCTTGTGCACCTTATCTCCCAGATGCTTTATCAGTTGCTCTACGTCTTCTCCAAAAAGACGATTGCCCTTAAAAGGCTGAGCCTTCGTAACCATTGCCGTCTCCATGTTGAGATCGTGGATACCATTGACCTAGAAGTGCGAATAAGATCATATAAAGCATCGGCCCCATAAGCGACTGCTGCCTCAAAGTGCTCTGCCTGCTCAGATTCCTGGGGCGACAGATCCCTGGCACTGTTTAACTGCTGCACCCATCTCAAGCTAGCCCGAAGCATAAAATTGCTGCACACTGCAGCGTGGATGCCAAGAGCAGAAACCTCAAAAATCTTGAGGTGCACCTTGAGCTTCCTGTCCTGCAAATCCTTTAGAGCTGGCATGTCAGCAACTGGAATGGTGGTCCTCTTTGTAACTGCCGTCATAGAAGCATCCACCTTCGGCACCCTCAAGAGCTCCAAAGTATCTTTGGGCAAGGGATAAAGCTAATCCGTGGCTCTGCAGACCACCTTAAGGCCAGTCTCTGGAGTGTCTCTGACCACCAATTGCTTGACCATTCAATAAAAAGGAAAAATCCTGGCTGGGCCCTGAAAGCCAGCAATGACTGGGTCCACAGTGTCCTGGTCCAGCTCCTCCTGCAGAACTGCTATCCCTAACTAAGCCAAAACATACGGGATCATAGGACCCAGCTCCTTCCTTTGAAACAGGCGAACCACCTTGGGATCATCCCCCTCCATGGAAGTAACCTTCCCAGGGTCCTCCTCCGGATCCTGACCACCCTTGGGCAGGATAGCATCTTGAGGGCCATCCCCTGAGGGCAACTCCTTGTTGGACTCCTCTGAGGAAAATTAATCTGTGGCCCTCTGACCTTACAGATCCTTGTAGCCCACAGAGCCTCCGAACCACTGGGCAACTTTCTGGGTGGGCCCTCAGAAGGCCTGCACTTGAGGGAATAGCACCACTTGCATTGGACCAGATATGCTTTGTGCATTAAGAGGACAAACTCTTGAGAAAAGGGAGGACCATACAAATCCCCCTCCAGGGGAGCAGGATCTCTCCCTGATCGCTCCTTCCAGGGCTCCCCGGGCCTCATCATGGCTAGATTTGGCTGGCGACAGCACAGGCGGGACATCCCCTCCCTCGCCACCATCTCCTCAACAGCCACAAAAGTTTTCAAAATGGCCGCTGTTCCCACACTTACGGGTAGATTTTCAAACAGCGCGATTTGGCGTACTTTTGTTGGCGCATCAGGCGCCAACAAAAGTACGCTGGATTTTAGTAGATACGTGCGTAGCCGCGCGTATCCGCTGAAATCCTGGATCGGTGCGCGCAAGGCTACCAATTCCGTATAGCCGGCGCGCGCCAAGCCGCGCAGCCTACCTCCGTTCCCTCCGAGGCTGCTCCGAAATCGGAGCGGCCTCGGAGGGAACTTTCTTTTGCCCTCCCCTTCCCCTCCCTTCCCCTACCTAACCCACCCGCCCGGCCCTGTCTAAACCCCCCCCCTTACCTTTGTCGGGGGATTTACGCCTCCCGGAGGGAGACGTAAATCCCCGCGCACCAGCGGGCCGCTAGCGCGCCGGGACGCGACCTGGGGGCGGGTCCGGAGGGCGCGGCCACGCCCCCGGACTGCCCCGGGCCGTAACCACGCCCCCGGGCCCGCCCCCGAAACCCTACGTCCCACCCCGAAAACCCCGCGCGGATCGGGCCCGCCCCCGACACGCCCCCCTTGGAAAACCCCGGGACTTACGCAAGTCCCGGGGTCTGCGCGCGTCAGTAGGCCTATTGAACATAGGCGCACCGGCGCGTAGGGCCCTGCTTGCGTAAATCCGGGCGGATTTACGCGAGCAGGGCTCTTAAAATCCGCCCCTTAGCGTGAATAAGTTGGCCACTTCCTCCAAAGCAGCCAGCGACCTGCCAGTCACATGCTGCTTTGAAGATGCCACTGCAGTTCCCCACGAGGTGCCCTTCCCACTGGAGGGGCAGCAGGAGCATCTGCCAGCTTTGGAGAGCCGCGAGCAGTGCTCTCCACACACGGAGCATCAGCTTACATGTGGCATGGCTTGATGCAACCCCGACCGCACAGCACACGCTGAAGCAGAGACTGGATCGGGAGAGCCGCATGACTGCCTTTCTTTCTTCGACCGGCCTACCTCTGTCTGCACCAGCAACAGAGAGCCAGAAGAAAGGAAGCATCATTTCCTCTTTATTTTTTCCTACATTTTTTTTTCTTTTTTTAAATATAAACTTTACTGAAAAAACAAAGCTGACTTCCCTGATAGAAGAGTGGCAGAGGCTTCCATCGAACCTTCAGCTTTCACCCTTGGCATGATAGAGAGCAATTTTGGGGGTCCCCATTCCCTGCTTGTCTAATCCTACAACCAGGAGGGATGGCTCCACCAGGATCAGCCAACCTCCTGGGAGGAAATCTCTTTTCTTTAAATTCAGGTACAGAACTGCAGGTTTTGGCCACCTTCATCTGCTGGAGACAGAGAAATACTGAGAGACTGCAGGTGGCACACTGGGTTAAGAGGCGATGTCTGCGAAACTTTCACTGTCTCCATCTGCTGGAAGGGAGGCAAAACCCAGGACTCTGGACCGATCTGGGTAAGTACAGCGAACTGTCTTTCCCTACCAGTTAGGGATGATATGTCTATATGGCCTAGGGAATGACTTACATAGTAAGAAGAATGGTTCCAAAGGAGAGATTCTCTCAAACTTTGCCACATTCCTCTCACCTGTGAGAGGGAAGTGGGGTTCCCCCGGACCTAGCCAAGCCTAAAAAGTTTACATGTACAAGCCAATATAATCTCTTGGTAAGTCCACAATAAAATCAATCTATGGATCTGGATCACAGAGTCAGAGCTCACACGTCAATTCTCTAGCTTGTAGGTTCATGAATCATATTTTGTACTGCTAACTCTGGATTGGTCATCTCTCAGTTCACAGAATATGAAGAAAAATGTCTTTTCTAGAAAGAACAGTAAATGTAATAACTTCCTTTCATTATGGCAGCTTGTGTATGAATTCTGATTTAAATATATGCTAACACAGGGTGCATTCAGGGCCCAAAGAGTAGAAAGTGATCATGCAATGCAGAAACAGGCTCTACTAATTTGGAAGGCATACTTAAGGAGGTTTCCCTCCTAGCCTATGATCAGCACTGGCAACCAGATTATAACGCCTAATTATCACAGAACTTGGAACAAAAAAGGGTATAACAAGATCAAGAAAGGCAATTCAGCTCAGGGCCGGTGCATGCGGATTAGGCGCCCTAGGCACTTTCTGCCTTGCGGGGTCCTCTGGATCACAGGCCCAGCTCCTGTCTGTCGCGAGTGGCAGCAGCAAAGAAAAGTGAGGATTTGAATCCTCACTCCTCTTTGCCGCTGCCGTTCACGCCCCCTAATGGTTGGCAACCTAGCTCACCTAGTGCTTCCACTGGCTCTGATTCAGCTAAGTCTCATTTCAGAATTTCACACAATGAATCAGAAAATGAATTAAAGCACTCACCGACTGCACAGTGGACCAACTGAAATTAAAAAAAAAAAGGCACGTGATTGATTTTAAATTTCTAATTTACAACATTCAAAATTAACAATTTTGCTATCAATAAAATGCAATTGTTTATGGATGAAGAAAAAATCCATTTTTTTCCAAAATAGCTTTAAAATACCATATTGCATTACAGTAAGAAACTTACCTCAAGCAAAGCAAATGTTTGGAAAAAATGAAGTGTCTTCTGAATGCTTCTGTATAAACCCTTGTGTGTTCCGGTCTGCATATAAAACCGGATCATGGCAATTGCCAGAACCAACCATCTAGGGAAAATAAACCAGAACAACTTTGAAAACATATTCTGAGGATACTCGTGCATAACAGAACATTCTGAATACGTGAAGGAGCAGTTCCTACCTGTGCAAGTTTAATTGCTGTGAAAACAGTCCACATAAGAGTAAAGAACCATCAAGCCATTTTTTTTTTCTAAAATTCATTTCATTTTGAAGGAACAAACAAAGATAAATGAATGAATGAATACATAGTCTTAAATTAAGCTAAGGACCAGAGAACATAACCAGGAAATAAATGATCCAGTTCTTTCTTTTATGCTGATCTACTCTGCTGGCCCACAGCTGCAAATGATTTTTAAAGCAGCCAGCTAATGATCCATTAGATGATGAAAAGATGATGTAGTAATAATTTACATAACCCCTGCATCTAACACAATGCTTAACCATATCACAACACTATTTGGCCTATGCCTTTACATTTAGGTGTGCAAGGTGAGTTACAGCAAAATGTATAAATCCACAATAATAATGCATCAAACTAATTGGGCTTCTGATTTTTGGTATCCAATGGCTAGAAGACTCCTTGCACTGCCATGCATCGAACAGACCTACCAGAATAGCTTATAAAGGAACTCTTTACATCCCCCCCCAAAAAAAAAACAAAAAAACCAAAACAAAACAAAACAAAAACAACTCACCCATCTCATAGCCACGAAAGAACGGGAGCTGTCTATTGCTGGACCATCCTTATGGAATTTAATGCCCCTAGATCTACGCCAAGAACATTGTACCCAGACCTTTAAGAAAAAACTAAACACTTGGCTATTCTTACAAGCCTTATCATAACCTCACCTCATCTAAGCCTCTGCTACCCCTCGCATTTTATTATGTCTCTTACCCACTCCTCCCCTAACTAAAGAGGCCATACTACGATTCAGGTCCACCTTCATCCCTCCCTCCACACCCCCTCCTCTTGCTTAATTTCCCCCCCTATCCCTCTGCTCCATAATCCCTAACTAATTTTCCTTAAGTATATACCTCTAACTGTAAATTCTCGATTCTGTTACTCGACTCTTCTTTTCTATTCTTCATACACCCAAGTTTCAGTTCTCCCTTGTTCCATGTAACTTATAAATTCCTTTTCCAAAAGTTAACTGTTTCCCCTGTTCAATGTAAACCAATGTGATATTCCTATGAATGTCGGTATAGAAAAGTTTTAAATAAATAAATAAAATAGCTGATAAACCCCAATAAAAACACCCCTGAATGCGAAAAAACATCACAGGTGGTTATCTAATAAGCACTGGAATAGCACTACTTCCTCTTGGTACTCTCTCGGCTCTTCTTTGCCTATCCTGGATCCTCTCCTTTCTTTTTGTGCCTTTTTTTGCTGCAAAAATGTATATGTTTGATTGAACCAGAAAAAAAAAAAAAAAAAAAAGTACCCAACAGCGGTAGCTGGGCCATGAAAACAGAGAAACACTAATTTTTAGTACCCACAAAGAACCTGTAATTACCTAGAAAATAAACACCTACATTTACTAAATTTATGGACACCTAAAATCAGACGCCCTAGTCATAATACAGCAAAGTAAATTTTAAAAACCTTGCAAACTAAAACCAGACAATAATCCAACTTTTTTTTTTTTTTTTTTAAAGACAAAGAGTTTGTAGGAAAAGAGCCCAGCAGCTTCTTCATCCATACTGGAGCAAGGGTTGTCCTAAACATAGCAACTCTGATTTTTTTTGCCATGAGCAGATGTTGCAAATGTCTTTACTATAGTCTATTGCTTTGCAGGACACATACACAGGAGAAGTTTATGTTTCAATTTTTTTTTTTTTTTTTTTTAAGTGCACATTATTTGGAAGAAAAAGCATGTCGTGCAAAGTGTGAACACAATGAAAGGCTGCCTCAAAATGTGCAATATAATTTACAGAAGCTGGGGCATGCACTGAAACTGCACATTTCATAAGCGAAGTCAATAATTTAAATCTCAGAAAATTGAGATCCACAATGAGTTGTACAAAAGTTATTTGCATATGACAATACTTCCACACCACAGTATCAGTCATACAAATTCACTTTTAATCCAATCCTCAAATTTTTTTTCTCAAAATGTACTACAGTAGAGTTTGTTAATAAGAGTGAGAATTTATCCCACAGCATAGGAAAGTATTTATCAGCTGGTGGTGCCTAAACAATACAACCATCTGAAGTAGCCACGCAAAAGGGCTTGATGGGTAGGCAAACGGTGAGATTGGACTGAAAAGAAAAAAAAAGAGCTTTGTATTAGAAAATTTCCTGGAAACTTCTTGCATATACATTCTTAAAGAGATGGGGACCAGAGAGATGTATTACTTTTTCTTATTTGTATAACTCGAGTAGCATCTAAATTGTATTTCTCTTTTTATCCTAGCACAAAACTTCTTGCTACTCTATTCCACAATGCGACTGAAATGTTGGTTTGCTCAATGTAAAGTTTCCGTAGGCTGACACAGAAGCTCATGGGGCCGGAACGCTTGACTCAGGTGGTCCGCCACCACATTCTCCATCCCAGCCAGGAACCCGTAGGAGCATGCCCTGAGACTGAGCCCATGACCAAAGCTGTACTGCCTCCTGACACAGGAGGAACAACCCAGTGGCTCCCTGCTTATTGATGTATCACATTGCAACCCGATTGTCTGCCTTCATCAGGACCATCTTGTCAGACAAGTGATCCTACAACACCAAAAGCATGTAGCGGCTCATCTGTAGCTCATCTGCAGCTCCAGGAAGTTGATTTGGCACTGAGCTTCCTGAGCAGAATACAAACCTTGTGTGTGGAGGCTGTCCATATGCACACCCCCACCTAGGGTGGACGCATCTGTGGTAAGCACAACCTGTGTCAAGGGAAGATCTTGATGTGGGCGTAGGCATCTTTTAGATCAAGAGAACAAAGCCAGGGTGCCTAAAGACACCATCTTGAACTTTTCTCTTTGAAGAAATTTGTTAAAGGCTCTCAAATCCAGAATAGGGTGGAGCCCCTCGTTCTCTTTGGAATCAGGAAATTATGAAAATAGAACCCCCGCATCTGCTGCTGCAGAGGAACAGGTTCGACCGCTCCAGCCATTACTAGGGTGAGAGCTCCGTCAAGAGTATTTCCTGATGCGAGGTCAGGCCCTAAGATGGGCATGGGGGAGAGTCCGTGGGGACACCCAAGGAGTTTAACCAGTACCCTCAAAGAATTATGGAGAGGACCCACTGGTCTGAGGTAACCTGGGGCTAGTGGTCTGCAAAAAGCCGCAGCCAGATTCCAACTGGAGGGCACGGCATCAAGGGTACAGGGGTAAACCTTATGCTCCCCTGCAACCAGTCAAAACCCTGTAGTGGGGCTCTGCTGGGGGGCTGGCTGAGGCCTAGGGATCCATTGCTGATGAGCACTCATGAGTGGCATTCGTGCACACGAGGCAGGAAGATAGTATTTCTTTTGGTGATAGAAGGACCTCCTGGAGCCCTGGCACGAGGATTTTCAGGCCGAGGATGGCGGATCAGACGTGCTGGCTGATACGTGCTGGAGAATCTCATGGTGATCCTTTAACTGAGCTCCAGGATCCCTGACCTTATCTCCAAAAAGGTTCTCGCTAGTACAGGACAGGTCCACGAGCTTCTCCTGGACCTCCGGCCAGAAGTCAGAGGCTCAGAGCCACGGCATCCTGTAGGATCCGATGCCTGCTGCTGCCATTCTAGCTGCTGCTTTCTCAAACACGTCATAGGTGGACCCCACCTCGTGTTTACCACAATCTAGGCCATGTTGGATCATCACCACAAATGCATCCCGCTGCTGCTGGGTCAGGCGCTCATGTATAGCTAGTAGGAAGCAATACGGGCAATCAACATGGTGCCCTGATATACTTTCCTCCCTAAGGCATCCAATGCCCTATGCTCTCAACCCGGGGGAGCAAAAGCATGGGTGCAGGAATGCCTGGCCTTCTTGAAAGCAGACTCTACCACAACCGATTGATGTGGGAGCTGATGCCTCACAAACCCCAAGGCTTGCTGTACCAAACAGACCGCATCTGCCTTCCAATTAACCGGAGGAACGGAGATGGAGTGCTCCCAAATCCTAAGAAGCAACTCCTTAAATATATCGTGGGCGGGAATGGCCACCACCTCTTTTGGGGCATCAACAAGTTGGAAGACTTCCACCAGCTTATGTCGAGCATCTTCCTCTGTCAGGAGTTGAAACAGGATAGTTTCTGCCATGACCCTAACAAAGCCTGTAAATGCTTAGGTACTCCGGTGGGGGACCTGCGTCTCTCCTCTGGAGGAGACAGGTCCGAAGGAAAATCCCCTGAGTCATCCAAGGAAGTCTCGGACCTTAGTGAGGAGTATGACCCCCCACAGGTCATCCTCCTCACTAAGGTCTCCTGGGGGACACTGTGGAGGGTCCCCGCCCAGGCCTCTCAGTTTGGGCATGAGGGCACTGAGACCCCTGAGGGACCAGGAACCGGGCAACACCGGATGCAGTACCAATAGCCCCGATAGTGCTGCGGGCCGCAGCGACTCATCCTCCTCAGAGGAACCTACGATGAGAATCATACCGGAAGGAGGCAGCATCAATGGACCCCAACCATTGGCAATTGCTGTGTAGGCAATACGCCCAGGAGGACGTCAAGGCGCTCCAGCAGAGGCACCAACATTGAAGGCGCAGGCTCCGACACCAGTGGGAGCACTGGGGGAGCCAGCAGCTTGATGCCCTGCAGGGCTTGGAGCACTTCCAGCTGTACCCTGCAGTTCAGTTCCTCCTGGAAATCCACTAAGGTTAGGATAGATTGAGAAGGAGGCAGAGAAGGCATCACCAAAACTCCCTTGGAGCCCCGAGGGAGCTCAGTACCGGTATCGGTGGGGGAACACCAGGGATCCTGGGTTCTATGGAGGTCAATGCCTCTTCTTCACGAGGTCGCTTTGGTGGCATCATGGCAGCCGCCAGTGCCGTGTGACGACTGTGACTAGTGATGATGCTGCCGGGATTTCCCCACGGTGCTCGGCCCAGTCTTTCCCCAGCAACAAGGAGGACGGAGACTATGCCGATGTCCTGGAATGTGATGATGGCCTATCTTCTGCACCTCTCTCTTGAGAGGGCCCCAGAGGGGGAGTGGACAGCGACTGCGCCGTGTCCATAGGCTCCTCGTGGCCTCTCGGCATCACGTACCTGATGCCGGAGTCAATGGATTGGACTTCCTGGAACCAAAAAGTTTTTCTATCTTATCTAACCGGGTGTGATGACTCTTGGGGGTTATTTGATCACAAAAATGACACCCTTGGACATAGTGCAATGCCCCCAGACAGAGGATATAGACCTCATGTGGATGTGTCAGAGACATGGTCCACGAGCATCAATGAAAACCCAATGCCATTCAAAAAAAAAATTCTGGCAGCCACCGGAAGAGTGATACCGCCGGGAATCGAATGCACAGAAGGGAAAACTTACTGCACTGCCCTATAGTGGAACCGACGGGAGAAAAGGGACCCGGCATAGAAAACAGTCCGTGACCGACCAAAAACCTGAAGAAAAAGAGCAGAGCTCCACGACCACAAGGCAAAAGCTCCGCAGAAGAGACTGAAGAGGATAGTGGCCTGCTGGTCATGCTCAGTGTGCCAGACATAAGCTTTCCGTGCTGGGCTCCTTCTGATGATGTCACCCATGTGTGAGAACTACCATCCTGCTTGTCCTAGGAGAAATGGCTCAGTCCTTTTATTTTATTACTTACATGTTATCCATAGCAGAAGTAAAGTTATGCGGCAGGGGACCTTGGTGCGTGCTGGGGCACAGAATTATTTAAGCGCACATCTCTTGGCCAGACCCAGAAACATCCATGCCCTGCCTAGACCATGCCCTCACCCCTTTCCGGAAATTTCTGAGATGTGTGCACCACAACATTTACGTTTGTGGTAGGGGAGCTCTTTAAACTATGGTCGGCGCACGCAAGCCCAATTTCTTCAAGCGTCCCGTACTTGATGTACAAGTTAGGCTTTTAAAATTCACCTTATAATGCTCAAGATATACACTTGCAATGTTGCAGGCTAAAAATGGTCAAGTTCATGAGATAACGATTACTCTGTCCTGGTTTTGCTAACACCTATTCCAATGCACTGTGACAGATAAAAAGCACCAGCCTACGCTGGAAATTAGAGCACAGAATAGAACTGCATTTCTAAATCATGGAGATATGGAGGCTGGGTGGCAATCCTAATAAAGGAATCTTGTGCAATCACAGTACTTCTCAAGGTTATAGACTTCATTTCTCATTAGGTAGTTACAATATTCCCTTTCTAAAATTACATCCTTTTACATCAATCACCATCATACCTGGGAACTTTTGATTTCCAATCACTCTGAGAGGTACTGTGGATTAGTGAGGGTGGAAGGCGGGCAGTATGCGCAAAAAACCTTTTCTTCCTTCACACACACGTTTACTCAAGTACTCATTTTCTCATACGCCCATGCCCACTCGCATTCACACACTATTCATTCTCTCTTTCCCTGCAACAAATCCACCAGCCTCTTCCTTTTGGGCTAATGGGAATGGCAGGATTCCTTCCTGCTGCACAGACCAATGCTTTCCCTGCTCCTTACCAAAGGCTTTCTCCACCCCCTCCTGCCCAGAAAACTTCTCTTATGAGGTCCCACAGGCCAGTCCCTGCACTTGTTCTTCTTACAACTGATGCTCTTCCTTATGTTTTCCATCCACACCAGTGCAGCCATGAGTTGCTGCAGCTGCACCCAGAGTTTTCTAGCATTTGCCCAAAGATCTAACAATTTCTTTAGCATCCCAGAGTCTCTGGCTGAGATCTGAAGAGTTCCAGGTATTTTACTATGGTTATAATTAGCATCTGCAATTTTTTTTCTCTCCATATGCCTCATATTCATGTAGCTTTGTGGCTCTGTCCAGTGATTTACCCTAATCTACTACTACTACATTTCTGTAAATAAAATACTTCAACTGTAAAAGCGAACCTTCATTTCTAGTATCCGGGAGTTTGAGGAGATCATCAGCTACCAGCAGGAGGGCAGGGACTATTTAGTTTCTAATTAACACATCAAGTCACTTATTTTAGAGATATTTTTCCATGATGTGGTGGCTACCATACTTAAATAGTGCTAAATAAAATTGCTTACTTTAGGTGTAGTTATGCCCAGAAAAGTTAACCTCTGCTATAGGAGCATTGTGTCAAAAATTTGAGTTAGTCCAGAGCTATTTTCTCTGAACTAAAACACAAGATGGAAGAACAGCAAAGACTTTGCTTTTTCCAGTCAAGGTATAGTGGAAAATCCAGACATGTCAGAAATCAAAAATTAGGTTACACAATTTGACAAGACTGCAAACAGTTTACCTCCAGCTCTGCCTGAAACAAATAACTCTGATCCTAAATGAACACTGCTTATCTTTAATAAGCATTCCTAAGACCAAGCGGACATCTACGCAAAGATGAACTCTTCAGGTCTCCAAAAAAAATGAGAACCTTCCAATCAAAAAAGGTATGCTTCATTCTCAACTACGTGAATGCCCTATGCCTGTTCCCTTACTATAAAGGGAAAATTCCAGGCTGTCACTAGCATTAGAGCTCACCATCAGCCTTGACATCAGCATTGTTGCTAACTACTAGTATTTAAAACACGAACAAACTGCATTCCTACCTGAGTTTGAAGATTGAGATTGACCAGAGATCCCTACCTTAAATCACCAAAAATAGACAGAATGAAGAATTCCTCACAAGTCTGCATCTCTGCCTTCTTGTATGCAACAAACCTACAACTGCTGACACTGAAATTACTGAATTCATCCCAGCACAGAGGCTCCTTGTCCAAAGAGAGGGACAGAAACTGCATAACACTTCAATTCACTGATTGTTTATCAGTGTGTTAAGAAAACAGACATCAACTTTGGAGGGTATAGGTAAGAAATACTTTTAAATGTTGAAAAGTTCAAAGAGCTGGTCTTAAGCAATCTGGGGTTATTTAGCCAGCAAGATTTGTGAAATCTATGCAGACATAAATGACTGAGCCATTAAGTCAATGTAGAGGTTGAAAAATAACTCTTCAAACAGTTATGCATTTGGTACGGGCAATACCAAATCAATTATGTTATGTAAACCGCCTTAAGCCTGGGACTCTATGCTACTGCACTCACTTGGTGGTCAGTGGTACCATTGGTTTGGGGTTTCCTAATAGATAGTAAGTATGAAAGGGCTCTCCCTAGATGTTACAACTCTAGGGTTGGTTTCCAGATTCAGTCCCTCTTCTTTACTGAGTCTAGGCTCTTTGAGGAAAAAGAGGAGAAGCAGAGATATAAAATAAAAATGTATATAGAAAAGTGTATGATAGGAAATTGCAATCCACAAAAGACAAGATGTTATAATTAAAATTTTAATTTTATTTCAGCTGGTTGTTAAGCAGGCAATGAACAGAAGTTTATATTTAAATAATCAAAATTAGTACTAGTTATTGCACATTTATTTTAATAAAAACTGTAATGATTTAATATGTTACAAAAGAAATTAAAAAGCTAATGTATAACATTAAGCTTTTAATGTTATCTAATTGTTCTCGTTTCCAGTTACTACTCCAGAGTGTTTATTGTAATTGAACTGTACTTGGACTAAACAATCAGATAAGTATTACCTTCTTTGTTTTCCTAATGGAGCACTTACACGTAATTACCTCTGTGCTTTTTTCTAAAAAGATGATTTTTTTTTTGTATTTTACAGGTTCAGAAGAACCTTGGACCTCCTTCAGCTAAGTATTGGCATACGCTTATGTGCATTACTTGTTTCTAGCTAGTCTTACTTTAATCTTGTACTTTCATTTACTGTGGACTTGTCTTCTTCTATGTATTGTTTTTTTTCCTCAGAAAATGGTTGTTGTGTGTATGTGCACACCTATCTCTTTCCTTGGTCTCTTTTGTGAATGGTGCCAGCAGAGATGAGAGTCTGTATTTTTTTCTTCTGTAATTTTCCTACTATTCTTATCTTAAGCAACATAAAAGGAAGAATTCTGCATCCTTTCTTCAAACTAGAAGTCAATGTTATGCTAGCCAAAGTCAGGAACCTAAGTGGACTTAAGTGTCTAAGTGCAAAATCAATATATAAAGTGTCCCTAATCAACCCCAATTGTCAGAGACACCTTTAGTTCTACCTTTTTCTTCAGCTCGTTTTAAATTTTGTTCAAGGGATTTTTTATTTTTATACATGAGCGAAATGTTTATTTTAGGATCCACTACTTTCTCACTTTCAGTCTCCAGAATTTATGAAACAGATCACTGCTATCATTATCCATCTCTGTTGACACTGCTGTCGTCTTCTTTCTCTGACAGTGAGGCAAAGAAAAAAAACTCTGTATTCTCTCAGCCAGGGATTTTTCTTTTTTACTGACTGATATTTCCTCTGGAGAAAAAGATTTTTATCATTGGTTTCTCAATATTCTTACAAATCAGTCAGATTGCTGGATTGTACTGTCATTACTGAAAATTTTGCTTCTGCTATACCTCCGTCAGATAGAGGAGTATGCATAATTTGTTTTCTTTTCATAGGGAGATTTTCATAAATATTAGCAACCACTAAAATCTGATTTCAACTTCCCTCACTTTATGGTTTTGTGTTACCATTTGCTCTCTCAGAACCACTAAAATACGCAAAAATGTATTTTTTCCCCATCTATCTGCCTTTTTAATAAATTAACTAACCCTAACCCTTACAGGACAATCTTTAAGATCAGCATCAAAAGTTACACTCACCTCATTCACAGTGTACCAAACAGCCACAAGGGTGATGTTTCACTATAATTGTCTCTTTTATGAGAATCTCTCTATTTTAAAAAGACTGCTTTACAACCTCATTAGAGTAGGAATCTTGTATGTCCTCTTTCCTTTCAGGTTTCAATAGTGTCTCTAACAGTGCTAGAAAAACAACAACAACAACACCACCACCACACACACACACACACACACACCTTTTCTGTTTAGGTATTATTCCACCAATGTCATCACTTGAAGGAAAAGAATTCCCCTGAGGTCCCAGTGTACGTTACATAAACAAGCTTTCTGGCCTCTCCCAGCCACCTGCTAGAAGCGGTCACAGTCAGGATATATTGTTGGTTTCCTTAAGATAACTCAAAAGCACCTAAAAATTCTCAAGAGAGACAGTTAACTTATTGACCTTTCATTCTTTCTACTTCTCAAACCATCACAACTATGAGAGAGCATTTCTAGGGACAAGCAGGGAAGGAGCATGGAATCTTCATTTTATCACAGCGCTGGTCATTATGGCCCCGTGATTTTCTTTATAATGGAAGCCTTCCTAGGGGTTCGTCATTGCTATTTTGTACCCATTTTTAAGTTATTTTCCTGGTTTACCCAGAGCTTTCATACTTACCCTGGATCTCTATAAGCAGCAGCTGGAGCTCCCTGTTGATCTTTGCTGCTTTATTATGCCCCCAGCGTTGCTTATTTAATTTAAAATTCCCTGGGGGCTCGTGTTAGCACCACTGCAAACCCGATCCCACGTCCGGGTTCATGGGGGTCTTTAACATATTCCACAGACCAAGGCTCAACCCTCCTCCCCCCCCCCCTGTTCTTTTTAAAATACTCCCCAGTGTCTAATAGCAGTGTTGCTGTGGGTCTGTCAGCGTCCTGGCCAGAGCAGCGGCGGTGGAGGTTCCATGGTCCACTGGAGCCTTACTACAGCAGCCAATAAAAATGCCCCCACGGCTCCTTCCTGCTGCAGCAGGAGTTAGCAATCCTGCTCCCTGCACCATGAGCTGACCTTTTAATTTCTTTTCCTCGTTGGAAGTTTGAAACAACCTCTCTGTCGCTATTCTGGCCTAGTGCCCAGCTCAAACCTTCAGCGGGAGCACAACCAGTCTTCCCCACTGCCTCCTGCACATGACCAGCTGGCTCCTGACAGCCCCACTGCACCCTGGGCCACGGCCCAACTATAAAATAAAAACAAAGGCTCTTCTTGAGCAGGGAAATACAGCTCTATCCCAGTCTCCTACTCTCCTCTGTAACAGCTACTGGGCTCTAACAGCCCCAACTGTCATCAACCAGTTAGTCAGGTGCCACCCATGCCAGCACCTGGGCACAGAGCACTTTGGGCAGCAGTGCTCCAACAGGTAAAGCCTTTTACTTATACATAACCATATTTAATTGATATGGGCTTGGCTTATTCACAACAATCTGTCCCTTAATCTTAACCCCCCCCCCCCCCCCCCCAACAAAAACAACAACAAAAACCTAAACTGCTTGTTCTCTAGTGCTCTCTGAAAGAAGATTTACCTACTTCTGTTGTATTGGATAATGTTGCCCTACCAATTGTCCCTTATGTAAAAAGTTTACAAGTCTGGCTTGATTTCAGACTTTCACTCAGCAGATTAAAGTACTGGTTCAACCAGGTTTTTTCAAACTTATGGTGTTACATGGTTTAAAACCCATCTTACATCTCCCCGACTTTTGATCAGTAGTTCAGCAGCTCACTATGCCCCTTTCTTGACTAATGCATTGCTGTATTTTAGGTCTTCCAGCGTCTTCACTATGAGCACTGCAGCTGCAGCAGAATTCTACAGCATGCTTAATTACTGGTAAAAGCATGAAGGAGCATAGCACCCCAGTCTTACACAATCTTCGTTGGTTACCCATCCACTGGCAAGTACAGTATAAAATTGCTGTGATGGTATTCAGTTTACTAAAATTTGATACTTTGCCATGGGCTTCGGCCCTATTACGAACACATACTCCGACATGCGCTTTTGATGGATGTATCGTCACCTAGAATGGTGCGTCTGGATAAAACAGAAGCTGCACCCGAGCTTTGGAATCATCTGCCTTTAGAATTATGGATCATGTTATACTTTAAACCATTCAAAGCTCTTCTTAAAACTCACCTGTTTACACTGGCCTATGATTAGCATTAGAATAGCAGCATTATAAAGCTCAGTTTGGTGTTTTCACATGATGTAACTTATCTTGTTTACTTGTTTTATTACGTATGTTTTTGGTTCCTTGAGTATGTTTTAATTATGTGTGTTACTGCTGTAAATTGCCTAGAACCCTGTGCATCAGACAATTAAGAATTTTTAACAAGCATAAACAAACCTTTATAATGAAATTACTGAATTTAGAAAAAATCAAGGCTCTTTTTTCAGAGTCTGATCCTACATAAAAATTATATGCTAAGCAATGCATTATTAGTTCTTCTCTTCCCTACAGTGCCCAGTCTCTGCACAGCTATGAAGTCCTGTTCAATTAACCAGCAAAACGTCCAGACAGGGAAAGTTATATTCTGGAGATTAATGAATGGTTGCATAGATGGTTTCAGGGTGTTTTGGTTTCCTGCAACATGGGATGATATTTCAAGGACCACCTGTTGAAGAAGGGGTGCAGGGTCTTTCCACACAGAATGGCAAACCTACCATTCTAGAATAGTCAAGGATGAGTGGACAAAATCTTAAAAGGTAAGTAAAACATTAAATACTTGTATAGAAATAGGAAAAAAAAAAAAAGGGGGCAATAATTGGAAAGCCATACACAGTAATGCTCATAGTATGGGAAATAATCCCAGATCTAGAGGCAGTCATGGAAGAAGCCAATTTAGATAGAGTGACTGAAACAGAGACATGGTACACAGAAAACCAGGCTACAAACTATTTAGGAAGGACCAAGTAGGAAGGAAAGAAGGAGGCGTGGCATTATAACATATATAAAAAATATTAAAGCAACAGCATTGCTGGGCTTACAAAGTAAGGCGGAGCTACTATGGGTTAATCTGGAAAGAGGGAATGGAACATCTATTTATATTGATGTAATATACAGCTCTCTATCAGACAGAAGAAATGGATAGAGATTTAGTGGAGGATATTCACAAAATTGATATGAAAAGGGAAGTGCTATTGCTAGGGGATTTCAATCTGCCAGATTCTGATTAGAAGGAGAGACATTCTGGAGTCTCTCCAGTCAACTAGTAACGGAACTCACACGGGAGGGAACGATATTGGATTTGGTGCTTACCAATGGGGACAGTATCACTGATGTTGTAGTGGATAATCACCTGAGATCCAGTGATCACTGGATGATGTGGTTCAGTATTAGGGCGCAAGAGATGAAAGTTCATTTAAAAGGCAAGGGTCCTGGTCTTCAGAACAACTTTGTTAAAATGGGGGGAGTACCACAAGGAGTCATTAGCTGGATGGGAAAATCTCGGGAAAGTAGAAGAGCAGTGGGCAAAACTAAAAGGAGATCGTTGTTACATCCGTCAGTCGCAGATGGCTGCGACCGCTGTTGCTCACCTCTTGCCTCACTACGCTGACTCCACTGGGTAGACTCGTGGCCTCCGCCAGCTATGACAAGCCTGTCCGCCCCTATTCCCGGGCCTCCCTGCACGACGTGGATGCTGCCGACTGCCATCTTGCTCTCGGAGTTCCTCAAGCGCGTACGCTTCCGGGCCAATCTTATGCATGTCATAGTGGGAAATTCAGGGGCATCCACCCCCTCCCCGGATGATGTCATTCTCTTTGGACTCTTAAGCCGGCTGGCCCGGCCTACCTAAGACTTGGCAACGAGTTCCTTCATTGCTGAATCCACTACACTCTCTATGGTCTTCCATTCCAGTTCCTGCTTCCTCAGCGTGAGACGTCTTGGGTACCCGCTCCTCGGGGGCCCTTTCCTTGTCTCTGGCTATCCACTCCTCAGAGGGCCTTGCGTCTTGGACCACTGCCTGCTCCCTTCCCCGGGGCTTCCTCTGTAACCATTGTTCATTCACGACATCTTGCGCCTAAACGGACTCCCGAGGCATATACTCTTTGATTGAGGTGTTAAATTTATGGCCAGATTCTGGAGGTCTCTATTTAAAAAATTCAATATTGCCTTGAACCTCACATCGGCCTATCACCCGCAGGCCAATGGCCAGACAGAGAGGATGACCCGAACCCTGAAACAATTTCTTAGGGCGTACGTAAACTCTCAGCAGAATGACTGGTCCGACTTACTACCCTGAACTCTCACCAGTCTGCATCTACTGGATCTTCGCCCATTCAAATAGTTTACGGACGTCAGCCTCTGCCTCCTCTTCCACTACCTCTGTCTGTGTCTTCTCTAGCAGTGCAGGCCTCTGCCCAAGAATTATATCGACTTTGGGAGCACACCAAACTACTACAGCAAGCTGCCCATAAGGCAAAGAAGTTTTATGATGCCCATCATCTGGCAGCTACAGAGTTTAACTCTGGAGACAAAGTGTAGCTCAGCACTCACTTTCTTTGCCTAAAACTGCTTTCAGCATGCTTCGCTCCCAAATACATCAGGCCTTTTGCTGTACTTCACCGGTTGGGTCCAGTCACTTACATTCTTCATCCACCTACATCGCTCATGATTCATAACGCCTTCCACATATCTCTATTGAAGCCCCTCATTTTGTGCGAGTTCTCCAATGAACCTCCAGAGCTTCACCCTTTGGCATCCGAAGAGGACGTCACCTATCAAGTACAGGACATCCTGGACGTGAGGAAGCCCAGAAGAAAACAGTTGGGAGCCTGCAGTCACTATCCTTGACAAGGAACTGATAAAAACAATTCCATGTTTCGCACCCAAGAAAACCCAAACCCCCGGGGAGGGGCACTAAGAAGGAGGTACTGTTACCCCGTCGGTCGCAGACAGCTGCGACTGCTGTTGCTCACCTCTTGCCTCACTACGCTGACTCCACTAGGTAGACTTGCAACCTCCGCCAGCTACCACCGGCTTGTCCGCCCCTATTCCCAGGCCTCCCTACATGGCGTGGATGCTGCCGACCTCCATCTTGCCCTCTGAGTTCCTTAAGCGTGTGCACTTCCGGGCCAGTCTTATGCACGTCATGGCAGGAACCTCGGGGGCGTCCCCCCTGGATGATGTCATTCTCCTTGGACTCTTAAGCCGGCTGGCCTGGCCTACCTACGACTTGGCAACGAGTTGCCTCATTGCTGAATCCACTTTGCTCTCTACGGACTTCCGTTCCAGTTCCTGCTTCCTCGGCATGAGATGTCTCAGGTACCCGCTCCTCGGGGGGCCCTTTCTTTGTCTCGGGCTATCCGCTCCTTGGAGGGCCTTGCGCCTTGGACCACTGCCTGCCCCGTTTCATTTGTGAAAAGTCTATGGGACAGTGATTGATGTTTTGGAAATAATCAGTAAACTTTATTTGAACACCCAGTCTGAGTCCAGCCTGTCTGTCCCTGAAAAGATCCCATCACAGACGAACACACAAACACACGTCAGGAGACACACTCCATCATCTGGGCCACAAAGGATTTCCTCCCCCCCCCCCCCCAAGAAAGAACTCACTCCCTGGGAGGTGCAGAAAGAAGGGGAAGGATGGCAAGAGCAGCCCCAACTAACAAATACTTTTATGACCCTAGGGGAAACAGCAAACCCCCCTCCAAACAAAGGTTTACACAAATAAAATTAAGATTTATTTCATTTATAGGGTCTAACACATAGTTGCATATTTTTGTGCCATTGGCAGTTCTTGGGTATCAGCCATGCCTGCATGGCTTTCAGACAGTACCACCAAAACCTTGAAATTAATAGAAAAAATACAGAATTACTGTCTGTACTTATTATAGAGCATCACTTTGCACATCAGCCAAACTAGATAGCAAAAAAAGTAGGCCTTGCTAATATTAAGAAATGTCCTGACAGTACTGCTGGCTGACAGTCAAATCTTTAATTTAAAAAAAAAAAAAATAGGCGGGAGTAGTTACAGAGGACAGATATGGTTCTTATTCATACAAATGGAAATAAGGAGGAGGATGAGAACCACAGACTGGTTAGTTTTCCCTCTGTGGTGAGCAAATTAATGAAATCGCTGCTAACACACAAGATAGTGCAGTTTTTGGAATCCAATGGATTAAAAGATCCAAGGAGGCATGGTTTTACCAGAGGTAGATCTTGTCAGACAAATCTGATCAATTCCTTTGGGTGTCCAGAAAGTTGAATCAAGGGAGAGCCATAGGATGTAATATACTTGGATTTTAGTAAGGCATTTGACAAGGTTCCACATAGGAGACATAAATAAATTAATTATCCTTGGTGTTGGATTTAGAATGACTGACTAAGTGGTGAAAAAGGGTAGTGGGAAAATGGATTTTACTCTGAGGAGGAGGTGGTACTGGCGCTATGACTCAGGGATTGGTCCTTGGACCAGTTTTTTTCAACATTTTTCTGTGTGACATAACTGAAAGGTTGTCGGGAAAGGTTTGTCTTCTTACCAATGATACCAAAATCTGTAATAGGGTGGACAACCAGGAAGGTGTGGAAAACAAAACAAGAGGAGGGAATCTAGTGAAACTTGAGGAATGTTCTAGGGTCTGGGAGCTAATATTTAATGCTTTAAAAAAATGGAGTGATGTATTTAGGGTGCAAAAACCCAAGGGAGAGGTATAGTATTAGAGGTGAAATTCTTCTAAACACAAAAGTAGACCAGAATGTGGGGGGCAATTGTATCTGATCTTAAGGCTGCCAAACAGGTGGATAAAGCGACTGCAAAAGTCAGAAAGATGCTTGGCTGCATAGGAAGAGAAATGGTCAGCAAAAAAAGGGAGGCAATATTGCCTCTGCATAGGTACCTGGTGAGAGCTCATTTTGAAGGTATGGTCTCATGAGAGGCTTCTACGAAAACTAAAAAGTCATGGGATAGGAGGCGATGTCCTTTTGTGGATTACAAACTGGTTTAAAAGACAGGAAACAAAGAGTAGGATTAAATGGTCAATTTTCTCAGTGGAAAAGGGTAAACAGTGGAGTGCCTCAGGGATCTGTACTTGGACCGGTGCTTTTCAATATATATATATATATATATATATATAAATGATCTGGAAAGGAATACGACGAGTGAGGTTATCAAATTTGCGGATGATACAAAATTATTCAGAGTAGTTAAATCACAAGCAGACTGTGATGCATTACAGGAGGACCTTGCAAGACTGGAAGATTGGGCATCCAAATGGCAGATGAAATTTAATGTGGACAAGTGCAAGGTGTTGCATATAGGGAAAAATAACCCTTGCTGTAGTTACACGATGTTAGGTTCCATATTAGGAGCTACCACCCAGGAAAAAGATCTAGGCATCATAGTGGATAATACTTTAAAATAGTCAGCTCAGTGTGCTGCAGCAGTCAAAAAAGCAAATAGAATGTTAGGAATTATTAGGAAGGGAATGGTTAATAAAACGGAAAATGTCATAATGCCTCTATATCGCTCCATAATGAGACCACACCTTGATTACTGTGTACAATTCTGGTCGCCACATCTCAAAAAAGATATAGTTGTGATGGAGAAGGTACAGAGAAGGGCAACCAAAATGATAAAGGGGATGGAACAGCTCCCCTATGAGGAAGGGCTGAAGAGGTTAGGGCTGTTCAGCTTGGAGAAGAGATGGCTGAGGGGGGATATGATAGAGGTATTTAAGATCATGAGTGGTCTTGAACGAGTAGATGTGACTTGGTTATTTACACTTTTGAATAATAGAAGGACTATGGGGCATTCCATGAAGTTAGCAAGAAGCACATTTAAGACTAATCAGAAAAATTCTTTTTCACTCAACACACAATAAAGCTCTGGAATTTGATGCCAGAGGATGTGGTTAGTGCAATTAGTGTAGCTGAGTTCAAAAAAGGTTTGGATAAGTTCTTGGAGGAGAAGTCCAATAACGGATATTAATCAAGTTTACTTAGGGAATAGCCACTGCTATTAATTGCATCATTACACAACTACCAACCTCATTCCGTTGTGTCAAAAATCCTTAACAACCGTGATTCAAGGGAACCCCCTGATGCGCGGTCTTGTGTGGTCACTATCTTGAGGGCAACCACTCTGTGGCTGTCCCACTTGATAGCTCCTAATTTTATTCTTTATTTGCTTAAATCAACATAATTTTTATTTTCATTTTTTGATTTTAGCTTTTTTGTGCTTTATTTCTACTCCCCGGCTGTTTGTTCGACCCGCCTGGGATTTTCCCTCTTCATTGAACAAGAATTTATAAATTTTTCTTGTTGTCATTTAATTGTTACCACTCCTGCGGGGGTCGGACCCGCCTGCCTGACATCAGCTGTGTTTCAGCAAAATGCTGCCTGCTTCAGGGATCTCAGGGGTGTTTACTTCTAGTGTCCGCTGCGCGGGTCCACTCTTCAAAAGCACATTCATTTTTCTTAAAAAGACATAAACCATTGAATTTAAAATCCATTCTATATTTGCCATCGCTATAAGGGTAAATATCGTACTTACTGTTAGTTGTACGGTCTTTTCACGTGAGCGATGCCTTCATCCTAGAATCCAGCGTTTCTCTCAATCCCACTCCATTTTAACCAATACTTGACCAATCACCAGTGTCCAAACCGAAACGAGGCTCAGGGCACCCTTGGGTGCCTTTTTTCGTAGGCGGACCTGAAGGGGAACCGATGTCAGAGCCGTCTACCTAAATCTAATGCGTGTGATCGGACATGGTTGAGAACTGACCTCACTGTAACGTCCACCCTACTCCCCTACCATGGCTGGCAATGCCGATATTCATTATCCGCCTTTAATTCTCCTCCTATTTGATAAGCAAATCTTTGGATTCTTTAGATTTCCACTTCAAAAGTGTTTTTCACTCTGCTTCTCTTCTCCTTCATTAGCTTATTTACCGAGCAAATTTTTGGATCCTTTTAGATCTCTTTGAGTGGCCTCTTAATGAATGAATCAATGTATTTTACTAGTTGTTTCAGCCCCTACTTATCCACCATAAATATCGCTAGTCCATTTGCCATCAATTGTTGTCTCAACCCTTATTAGTCCACCAAAGATATCGCGGGTCCATTTATTATCATTGCTTCATTCCAACTGATTTAGGCCTATGCATAAAGAACATTACTGATTATTATAAGCTCTGTTTAACCTCCATACTTATTATTGTTGCCATGGGACCACTTGTCTATGAATGCTTTATGCGGTTTTAGCTAATGTAACCCTTCTTACTATCTCATTTATTACTTAATAAATCAATTTATCCCCCAACCCTTATCAATATGTGATTTTATTTCTGTCACCCCATTTTTTACTAGAAGATGGACCACTCTATTTCGCGGTTCAAAACTTTTCGGGACACTGTGTCCCATGTATAGATGAATCGTTGCTCCATTTGCATGAGTTTCAAATTGAAGTCCCCCCCACGTGAATATTGTTTTATTTGAAACAGAACTGCTACTCTGATCGCTTGAATATCATATCCTGCTTCTTTCCAGTGGTCAACTAATGGAGCCCCCTCCTTTTGATGTTTAAGCGACTAAGATGTTCTTGAATCCTTATTTTAATTTTTCGGGTGGTTTCCCCTATATATTATTTGTTACAGGGACACTATAATGTGTATGCCACATTGGTGGAGTCACATGTATGTTTGTCTTGGAAATAGAATGTTCTTTGCCCTGGAATATCTACCTGCGTGCCCATGTGCATTTGTGCACATGCACTGTATTTGCCATATTGATCCTGTCTTGCTTCTGATGGTCCCCTTCTTTCTTCTAGTGCTAAGTTAGAATGAACCACTAAGTCTTTTAAATTTTTAGGCCTAGTGAGGGCAAACATCGGTTTTTCTCGAAAAATATCTTATAAAATCCGGGGTCGGCACACGCAAGGGGGTGCACATTTGTGCAACTTGTGCACGCTGCTCGTTCCCTCCACCTCCCCCCACCTTTCCCTCCCTTCCCCTACCTAATCCACCCCCCCCCCCCTTACCTTTGTCACACAAGTTACGCCTGCTTGAAGCAGGCATAACTTTGCGCGTGCCGGGCTGGCTGCCACGCGGCAGGTTCCGGTCCGGGGGCTGGTCCTGAGGCCGCGGCCACACCCCCGGAATGCCCCCGGGCCGAAGCCACGCCCGAGGCACCACCCCCGGATGACGCGCCGACCGCGTCACGCCCCCCCCCGACACGCCCACCCCAAGAAAGCCCCGGGACTTACGTGCGTCCCGGGGCTTTGCGCGTGCCGGAAGCCTATTCGATATAGGCTCGCTCGCTCGTACACGCAAGGGCGTTTTAAAAGGGTTACGTGCGTACCTTATGCGCGTAACCCTTTTAAAATCCGGCCCTGTGTGTGTACAAATCCTGAATGAAATTTCAAAGTCCATTTAGAAAAATAAAACTGAGTTTTACACATTAAGTGCTTCTGAAAACGTATCCCTTTGTGTTTGTAATCATATTACTGTATTTTTAGGTTATGTAAGATTGTTGTTTTTACTATACTCCCCTGAGCTCATGTTAGGAGTGGCATAGAAAAGGAAGAAATAAATAAGAACATGCCTTGCAGAAATGCCTTTACATATTTGGAGCCAGTAGAGTGATGGCAGGCAGGCAAAGCACCCTAACAAACAAAATAAATAAATGCATGCATGCCACAAGCTCCTTATTGGGGAAATACAGTATATGACAGGATGTATTCCTAGCATGTAAAGTTTGCTATACTAGACATGGGTTCTTTAGACAGCTTTGTAGTGCCAACCTCTGTATAGCAAGAAAACTCAGGAGTCATATTAGCTGACTCATCAGTGCAAACGGTGATAGACACTATCCAAACCATCCTTTCATTAGCTTATCCTACTGGCTGTACACTGGGTGTGTCCAGTAGTATTCTATGGAGGGTCCTCCTACCCATTCCAGTAGGCTGAAATCTTTTAAGAAAAAAAAAAAAACCCCACAAAATCTGGCCCTATAAATCACTTGGACTACTGGACCCCAAACGCATGTCTCTATGCATTTTCTACATTAAATCATAGAGGTTGCTATTAAGCCACAGGCAGGCTGGGTAAGTTATCCAGGTTTTATTTTATTTAAAATATTTATTATCCACCCTTCCAATGTCCAGGGCAGGTTAAAAGTAAACATCCACAATGGTCAACCAAACACACACAACATAAACTGGATATTCAGCCACTCACACATGCGCCATACATCCCCCACCACACTTATCCCCCAGCCATCCATACACCAAAGCACAGATACATGTGCATATGGCTGGGGGGGGGGGGGGGAGGCGGTGTACTTCAGTTCCCCCTCCCGCACCCACTCACCCAGCCCCCATACCACACCACATTCACAGACACCAGTCTGCAGTGCAGGCCTGCCAACCACACTACTCCAAGAGGACATGCAGCTACCGACATGCACAGAAGAAGTGGAGGGGAGTGGAGAGGAGAATGAGTGTACCCCTCACTGTCTAGGTTTCCTGTCATTCATTTATGAGATTTTCTGCAAGTTAGAAAATAGTTCCTTCAAGGAAAGGGTGGTAGACGCAAAGAAAAAGCTCCAAATGGAGGCACACACAGTAATACAATTCAAGAAAGCATGAGAGAAGTAGAAAGAAGTGAAGAGGGATCCAGACAAATTGGTATCTACGGTATTGCAATAAGAAGCAAATTGGGCAGAATAAATTGGTTTTATGGTCCTCCTTTATATTTTATGGTTGTAAGAGGAGAATATGTTAGGAGGGTAAATTGGAGGTATATTTCTTGTGCGGCTGCTCAAAGGCAGAAATGCAATTAGGGCCAGTGTCTTCAGAAAAGGAGTAAGGCGCAAGCAGAGAGGTTTAAACAGAGAGGGATAATTTCAAAGGGAAGATTTATTTCACAGTTAGAACAGCAGAAAGGCAGAATAGAATAGATGAGCAAATATTTTTCTCCAGCCCTCTGTTTTAGAGAAAAGACAACAAGGTAACAATGGAGTTCAATTCAGTCAAATTCAGGACTGAGAAAAAAAACCACTTTCCTAGAAAAGGATATTCAGCAACTTCAAAATAAAAATGATTGCATCCTTTGTTAAAAAGATAAGTTCAGAGACCCTGCACAGTTTGGGAAACCAGAGAGTTTTTAGATTTGTCTCCACTTTGAATGTTGTAGTATATTATGAGCAGAGCCCCTAGTCTTTTGGGATTTTGTGGCTGTAACACAGGTTGCAAAATCTGGCTCTCACCACGGCATTGGGTGCTCCCTATGCTGACTGGATGGCAGCTGCATCATTCTCTGCTGCCTGGGGTTTTTAACCATAGGGAGTAGGATTTAACCCTAAGCTGAACCATATTCCTATTCCCAGCCCAGGCCATCACTAAAAGGATCAGCAAGAAAGGGTGGGGTGGGGGGGAGAAGAAGCCAGCTGAGAGGACAGGAAACAGCTGGGATATATTTGTGAAAGACGGAGGCGGTGGGGAGTGCGTGTGTGTGGGCGCATGTGTGCATGACTAGAAGAGAAAGAGGGGCTGTATGTGTAACTGATGCTGGGGGAGAGAGCCTGAGAGAGAAGATATTACTGCACACCCCTGATACTATGTGTGTGTGTGTGGGGGGGGGGGGGGGGGGAGGGAGAAATCAGTGCCAGGGTATATGCAAAAGAAGGGATCTGCATGTAAGTAAGTAGGGGGCATTCCATGAAGTTAGCAAGTAGCACATTTAAGACTAATCAGAGAAAATTATTTTTCACTCAATGCACAATAAAGCTCTGGAATTTATTGCCAGAGGATGTGGTTAATGCAGTTAGTAGGGCACCCTGTCACATGCTAAGGGCCATTGGCGCCATTTTGATTAGTGGCAGCTGACGACCCGAGAGCAGGAGATCGCTCCCGGGACCCCCGCTGGACCATCCGGTACTTTAAAAATTTTGGGGGGGGGGGAGGTGGCAGGGGGTGGGGGATGCGAAAGAATTAAATTTAAAGGGTCGGGGTGGGTTTGGGGTTTATTTTTGTGCCCTTTCTTCCCACCGCCCCCCCCCCCCCAAAAAACAAAAAGGATAAGAGAACCCCCCCGAATTCTGACATCAGAAAAACGATTCACATCCCTAGCAGTTAGTGTAGCTGGGTTCAAAAAAGGTTTCGATAAGTTCTTGGAGGAGAAGTCCATTAACGGCTATTAATCAAGTTTACTTAGGGAATAGCCACTGCTATTAATTGCATCAGTAGCATGGGATCTTCTTAGTGTTTGGATAATTGCCAGGTTCTTGTGGCCTGGTTTGGCCTCTGTTGGAAACAGGATGCTGGGCTTGATGGATCCTTGGTCTGCCCCAGCATGGCAATTTCTTATGTTCTTAGTATACTTAAAGGGGAAGTTTAGAGTTCACGGAGAGGGAAATGGGAAATTCATTAGGGTGAAGGGAAGTCCCCCTCCCCCACAACACTCTTTGAGGGTCATTTTATAATAGCATGAATTTTCAAAAAGCGGACTTATGTGCTTAAGTCTGCTTGGAAATTTAGCAGGACTGTGTGTACCTTAGTGCAAGATAAGGATAATTCTTATATTGAGCTAATATCACAGTCTAAAGAGACTATAATTTAATATCAATTATACTCTAGATCAACGATTCTCAAATGGTGTGTCGTCATGCACCAGCAGATGTGTCTCATGCTACTCGCAGTCGGTGGGGCCAAAGAAATGAAGACCGGTGCTGCTAGCAGCAGCCGGAGATGAGCTATTCAGCTGGGTGCTTGTGCGAGTGTGCGTGTGGCGTGTGTGTGAGACAGGGAGGGTGCTTGTGTGCGTGTGGCGTGTGTGTGAGACAGGGAGGGTGCTTGTGTGCGTGTGGCGTGTGTATCAATGTGTGTATGTGAGAGAGATATAGAGCATGTTTTTGGCTGGCTGTGGCTGTGAGAGAGAGGGGGCATGTGTGTGATTGAAAGCCTGTGTGTACGTAAGAGAAAGACTGGTCAGAGAGGTGTATGTGTGTGAGAAAGACAGGTGAAAGAGAGAGAGAAAAAAAGCTGGTTGAGGTCCCTACAGAAGAGGACTGTGAGGACAGAGCTTCAGCAGCTCCTGCTGCTTCTGGTGTGTGCTGTTGGCCTGCATGAGAAAGGAGTAGGAGAACTGCTGGAGAGGGCAAGTAAAGGTGGCTTTTTAAGTTCATTTTTCTTGATTGACTGCCATTTTAATTATTGGGTAGTATGTGATGTCTGCTGTTTTGAAATATTTTATTGGTGTTTGAAGAATTCAAGAGTTTTTATTTGTTAGATGATGTTTTGAAACATTTTTTCATATAGTTTTACAATTATTTCTGTGTGGGAATCTATAACAGCTTGGAATTTTCTGTTTTCCTAATGGGAGGTGTACTGATGTTTAGGGCCTGGTTTAATATTTGTAGTGTTGCCTTTTTATAGGTAGGGTTATTCCATTTGAGTGCATGCCATAATGCAGGTATAACTTTGTGTGGATTAATTTCTGTGCATTATTGCAGATCCTGGGACTTTGTTAGGTGCTGTATTTCTGTTTCCATTTCTTCAGGTTTGCTCTGCATGCAGAGTGGCTTTTTTGGGGTTTTCATTCCAGTTTGTCTCCATATTTGTAATTTGTGTTTGTTCTGTACTTGGTGAAGGTCGATCTTGTGTGTGTGACAGAGATGAGGTATTTAACTAGCATGTAGGCACATAAAATACCTCCTTTTATTTGTTGTGTTTTCTCAATTGGACATGCACTGGTGGTGAACTGCTGTCTATTTATAAGTAGGGCTATTGCACCTGGTAGTAGAGGGAGTTTGTGTTGCTGATATTGAGATAACACCAGAATATCTTTTTTGTATGGTAAGTTGTAGGGGAAATGTTCTAGTTCTGCTTTATACCTATTACTGAGGGTCGGGGGCGGGGTTAGCCCTATGACTGTCATGTGGTCAGTGTGGCTCGCATGTGAGGACCATTTATCAGGTATATCCCGACAGAAAAAAGGTTGAGAACCATTGCTCTAGATAACACTCTGCAAACAGTATTGAGACTTGGTTATGGAATAGGTTTGGGAAACAATTAGCACTCTGTACAGCTGCTTGTTCAGATGAAAAGTAAACAGCAGTAAATTAAAAAAAAAAAAAAAAAAAAAGAAGTTATTGGTAGATTTTTTCCAAGGTTTAACACACCTTTATCTCATGCAAAAACAAGGGTTAACATCCATAAATCAGCCCTCTGTGGCAAAATGGATTTTTAGCTGGCTGTGCACGCTCACAAACTGCAAATTTTAGCCACATAGAATAGAGGCATTTGAGGGGTGGACCACATTAGAGGCCCTGCTCGCGTAAATCCGCCCGGATTTACGCGAGCAGGGCCTTGCGCGCCTATTTTCCATAGGCCGCCGGCACGCCCAGAACCCCAGGACGCGCGTAGGTCCCAGGGTTTTCGGAAGGGGGCGTGTCGGGGGGGCAGGGACGAACGACGTGGCGTTTTGGGGGCGGGGCGTGGCATTTTGGGGGCAGGCCCGGGGGCGTGGCCACGCCCTCTGGAACCGCCCCCGGGTCCGGTCTCGGCGCGCCAGCAGCCCGCTGGCGCGCGTGGATTTACATCTCCCTCCGGGAGGCGTAAATCCACGGATAAAGGTAGGGGGGGGTTTAGATAGGGCCGGGGGGTAGGGAGGGCAAAAGAAAGTTCCCTCCGAGGCCGCTCCGATTTCGGAGCGGCCTCGGAGGGAATGGAGGCAGGCTGCGCGGCTCGGCGCGCGCCGGCTGCCCAAAATCGGCAGCCTTGCGCGCGCCGATCCAGGATTTTATAAGATACGCGCGTATCTTATAAAATCCAGCGTACGTTTGTTTGCGCCTGGTGCGCAAACAAAAGTACGCGATCGCGCATTTTTTAAAAATCTACCCCAAAAGGTAATTAAACAAAATCCCCAGTTCAAAACAAACAAATACACTGGCAGGCTTACATATGTACTTCACAAAATTGTTATAGTGTAAGTGTACAGGCATACTTGAACCATGTAACAAACCAATATTCAAAACACCACAATGTACACTGGTGCCTAGAGTTATGCAGACTAAGTAATACATGAACAGCATGCCAGTTAGGCACTCTACTGAAACTGCCCCCCAATTCTCCAAGCATTACCTTTTACAGAATACTTCTTTTCACAGGGTAATATGTGCACATTTTCTACTGCATTACAGCAAGGGAATACTTAAGATTTCATGGGACATCCAGAACCAGAGAAAGAGAGGAAAAACAAAAAACAACCCCACACTATCCACAGATTGTTGACTGAATTTTTGGTAATTGTGTCAGTCAAAATTATGTAACTGTTAATCAGAAAACATGGAAAGTCAATCTTCCTGATGTCACAAGAGCAATGAAGAAAGGAGCCCTTACCAACCTCCAGAACTACCAAATAAGAAACTGGAAGCAAAAGAACGCACTGCAGCGGCAACGCAACACAACTGCTCCATAGCTTTCCGGAGGGGGGGGGGGGGGAGGGAATTTTCAAGCCATCTGCATTGCGATAAAGACCATGTGTTTTGTTTGTTTTTTTATCTGTGCGTGATGCACCAATTCTCAAAGTGAAAGCATAAGCGTACTTCGTTCTGGAAACAACATGGGTAGAAAGTGCATGGTCAGTTGCACCTCTATTTTTTTCCAGCAGTACATTTCCCAACAAAAATTTACATGTGAGGATTTGAAAATAGCATGTGTGTGTGCACATTCCTTAAACAAGAACACCTCCTCTCAACGGAGGTAATTTTATAATTGCCCCTACTGGTGCAAAGTCTGTTAGTACTTTCCCTTTGAAAAACTACCTACACAGGTTTCTACTTGCTAATTTATGTGGGCAGTTCCCACCACTCAGGGAATCAAACATGAATGCATACTTCTGAAAACTCATAAGTATGCACCTAAGCACAAACCCCTCCTCAACCCCACCTCCAGGAATGCTCTTCATGTGTCAATAAGTAGAAGTATATGCATCAAGTCCTCATGCACACGTTTTTACACACATTTCCGTATGTAGCCCCAGTCCTGGTCAGGTCGGCACATGGAGAATGTCATGGATCATGCAAGGCCCCATAACCTTCATGGGGGGGGGGGGGAGATAAAGTATTTACATGAACCTTAGGATTTTCTCTCTCTCTGGGGCTCTTCTGCCTATCAAATCAAGTCACACCTGAAAATTCACTCTTCCCTCCAAAAACTATTGTTCAAAATGAAGTCTTTATAGAAACTGGTAGCAGAAAACAAGTCAAAGTGCAGCAGTACACTAGAGAGTAGTGTTCCACACTGTACACAAGTGAAAAATACAGACACACAGATCTACCTGCTACCTATTTGCGCATTACTAGAAAATCTAAGAATCAATTTCTTCCTATATGCAGACAACATACAATTCTACATCCCTTTCAACAAAAGATGTATGTTATCTCCTCTCACTTACAGACACCCTTATCAAAGGAATGGACACTGGCAACTCCTACCTCATTGCCATGCTCGATATTTCCGCCGCCTTTGATACCGTAGATCATAACATCCTCCTCAACACTCTCATCAGCATTGGAATCTCCGGCGCTGCACTATCATGGATTAAATCATACCTCCAAAACCGTAGTTACACAGTCCTCACAGACAATATTGAATCCTCTCCTATAAATCTCGACTGTGGTGTTCCCCAAGGCTCTTCCCTTTCCTCAACCCTCAACCCTATTTAACATCTACATGCTTCCCCTTACCAACCTTCTCTAAAATCGGTGTCACGCACTTCATCTATGCAGATGATGTGCAAATCCTCATCCGCTTCTCAAATTCTATTCTCACCGCCCTCCAAAACTGGGACACCATTCTTGCCTCTATCAACCAGCTTCTCACTGATATGCACTTATCCTTCAACCCCCATAAAACTGAACTCCTTCTCATCTCCTCCAAACACTCGTCAATACCTATTCCCTCTACCCTCTCCTCTACCCCCTTTTCCCTTCCAAAACACGAAACCTGGGTGTCATTCTTGATAACCAACTCACTTTCAAACCCTACATCAAATCTATCCTCAGCAGCTGTTTCTCCAAACTGCAAACCCTTAAAAAACTCAAACCCCTACTTTTCTTCTCTGACTTCCGCACTGTAATCCAAGCTATCATATTTTCAAAAATAGATTACTGCAACGCTCTCCTCCTTGGCCTCCCTGCCATATCAAACCATTGCAACTTCTTCAGAACGCCACTGCACGCATCCTCTCAAATGTCAGCAAGAAAGACCACATCACCCCCACCCTCATTGATCTCCACTGGCTTCCCATACAATCACGCATAATATATAAAACTCTCACCCTTATTCACAAAAGCATCATCAACGAACATTACAACTGGTTAACCCCTCCTTTCCTCCCTCGTACCTCAAGACCAACCCGTACCTCCCTTCTTGGAACTCTATGTGCTCCTTCTATAAAATCAACCAGACATATCTACCACTAACAGAGCCCTTTCTCTTGCCGGCCCATCCCTCTGGAACTCCATGCCCAGCGACCTACGTACTGAAACCTCCACACCCACTTTCAAAAAGAAACTTAAAACATGGCTCTTCCTTCAAACCTACCCCCCTTCACCCTCGATAGTTAACCCCTCTCCCTCTGTGACCCACATATAGCCTCTGTATTTTTCCAGCCCCTCTTATTTTCCCGTCTTCTTTCCCTCGAACAAGCACCTGAAACATCAATGTACGTATTTATGATTCCTTGTATATAACCCCACCCCCTCATTGTTGTTCCCACCCCTTCCCAACCTATGTTGCTCCCTGTTGATTCCCTCCTCCAATTTATCTAGTTTATTGTTTTACTACTGTGTTCACTTGCTCCTTGTTCTATGTAAAGGCTACACCTATATATACCCTGGTTTTAAGTTACTTGTAAACCGACACGATGTGCAAACGGTTGTCTGTATATAAAAAGCGTTTAAATAAATAAAATAAACATACATGAAGGCCATACAACAAAAACTTGCTCAACTGAAACTCTAAACCCACAAAAACCCTGAAATTGTTTGGCTAAGAAGAGATAACAATCTAAACAGAGAACAACTTCCCTTAGATGAATGCAATGCTGCACATTCATAATATAACCACTCTCCCCCTTTTCGCTCATTCCATGTTATTCTACCCCTGTTTTTTGTAACTGCTTCCCCCTTGCACAAGTTTAGTTCTACTGTTCGTTGCACCCCTTGTTCTATGTAAACCGGCATGATGTGACTTGTTCATGAATGCCGGTATATAAAAAATCTAAATAAATAAATAAAATAAATAACCAGGTTACTTAGCTCCTCCCAAAGGGTCATTTTAGACAGACCAACCCCTCACTAGAGTGTTCTTGGTTGCCAGCCCAGTTTTTTGGAATGCTTTGTCCAAGTAACTTTGGTTGACTAAATGCACAAAACACTTTTTAAAAATTACTTAAGACCGATTGTTCCAAAAGGCCTTTGCAGATTAAAATGTGGTTCTTCTCTGTAATCAAAAATATGCTGTGATTATTTTGGGGGATCAGATGATAGTTTTTCAGCGTATGGACATTACTTTAAGAACATGCCATACTGGATCAGACCAAGGGTCCATCAAGCCCAGCATCCTGTTTCCAATAGTGGCCCATCCAGGCCATAAGAACCTGGCAAATACCCAAAAACTAAGACTATCCCATGCTGCTGTATTTTGCTTTTTGTCTTTGTAATCTCTGCTTGGTTATGTTACTGTTTTAATATTTGTTTAGTCTGTACATCACTTGAACTTTGAATTATACGCAGCATATAAATCCTTTAAATAAAATGTGTGTGTTACTCTTGCTCTTTGGGACAGGTACCTGGACAAAACAAGCAGGACTCACTCTCGGCACTTCTTTTCAACATATACTTATACCCCTCTGTTATCGTCTGTCAGGTTTAGATCTCTGCTTTAAAATGTATGCGGACGACATCCAAGTCATCGTTCCTTTCTCACTGCTCCAACTTTACTTAACTGCAATAAAAACATGGTTGTCCCATAATAGATTAAAGCTAAATACTTAAAAAACAGAACTGATTTTCCTATCTGCAATGCCAGATTCAATTCATCAACCCCCCCAAGTTTTTCACATTCGAAAGACAAGACATCCCTATAAAATTGCATGCAAAAAATCTAGGCACCCTCATTGATTCGAAATTATCCATGGCTAACAACATCTCTGCCTTAGTCAAAAAATCATTCTTTAAACTGCAAATGTTAAAGAAACTAAAACCCCTGCTATTTCCGTCCGATTTCCGTTCAGTCACTCAGGCTCTAATTTTAACAAATTTAGATTATTGTAATTCCTTATACCTAGGTCTACCCATATCATCTGTCCAACCGCTTCAACTTATCCAAAATGCCACAGCTCAGATTTTATTTAATCTAACACGAAGAGACCTTATCACTCCAATCTTGCAACATCTCCATTGGCTTCCTATATCTTACTGCATTTCATACAAGATGGAGGAGGAATAGCCTAGTGGTTAGAGCAGTGGACTATGAACCAGGAGACCAAGGTTCAAGTCCTGCTATCACTCCTTGTGACCTTGGGCAAGTCACTTTACCCTACATTGCCTCAGGTACAAAAACTTAGATTGTAAGCCCTCTGGGGATAGAGAAATACCTACAGTACCTGAATGTAAACTGGTGTGATCTCTCAATTGAGATGAATGTTGGTATATAAAAATAATAAATAAAATAAGATTTTAACAGTAATTCACAATCTCCTTTACAACACTAACTCAGTCTGACTATGCTCATTACTACGAATTTACAAACCTACAAGACAACTCCGATCAATGACAAAATGTATCCTGGTGGTTCCATCTATAAAAACAGCAAGTTTAGTGTTAACACGCAAACGAGCATTCTCTGTTGTGGGACCCATCCTTTGGAATTCGATTCCAGAAGAACTTCGTTTGACAGCCAATAAGAAAGAGTTTAAAAAAATCCTTAAAAACCTATCTTTTTACCCTGGCTTATAAATTAGTTAAATCTTAAAGAAACATTTCTGCTCTTTTAATGGTTTTCTGCTGCTTGTTAACATTATATATGTAACATGTATTATACCTTATCTGTTTTATTATGTATGTATATTTGTAAACCGCTTAGACGGTGAGAATTCTGCCCAGTTTGCGGTATATAAAACCTTTAAATAAATAAATAAATAAATAAAATGGATGGTCAAAATAATATTTACTGATATCAACTGTAAAAAACAATCATTAAAGTGAATAAATAAAATGTCCAAATACATCCACATTCCTTGTCTTGGATGTAGTACAAGTTTAAATGTTGTATCCCCTCTGTGGAAGTGTCCCATTTTACTGAAACTTGTAATCCATTCATGGTGTGTAATGAATGTTTATCCCAAGGGGCTGGGAAATATCCTAACCAGGGCGGTTGTCCCTTTTCCAAAACAGTACCCAAACTCCAGAAGGGCACTCCAAATCTTCACCTGCCTGTGTCCTAGGGTGGAAACTCCAGTTGGGGGATCTCCTGGTAGTCTTTTTCAACTCCTCTTCAAAAGAATAGCTCACTGACCTTTGAGGGAGGGGCTGATTCTGGAACAGATATTACAAAGCAGATCTGGGCAAGGAAGGGGGCAGTAAAAATGCTTCCTTCCCAAAAGATGGAAATTCAGTCTGGCAAAATACTTAATCCAGTTCACAGGTATCTGCAACTTCCTCTTGTAGGAATGAAAAAACGTGTACTGATTCCCTCCTGCACCTCTGGAGAGGGGTTACAGCCTCCCAGAAGGTGGTCAAAACATCAGAAATCCTAAACCTCAGATAGGAAGTGTGTATTTTTTCTTAATTCCTTCTTCCCTACAGTCTGGCAGGGCAAGGTCACTCCCTTCCTTTGCTAGACTGAGGGCCTAACCTTGGAGAGCATATTGAAACAAAATTAAGATGAGTGCAGGAGTGATATTAAACCTAAGAACCCTCCCACTGGGTGGTGCCAAGCTTAAAATGCTCCCACTTTCGCTGACCTCACCAGAAGAGGCAGGCTCTGAGCCCACTGATTTTACACTACAGGGCTCCTACATTAGTACGGGGCAGATTTGGAGGTCCCATTACATTCTAATTTAAAGGAACCATAAAACATTTGTAAGTGCTCAGATTTTAATACCATTTGGAATAATCCAAGGAAATTTATGTTGTATATTTGAAGAAAGACTCCTCACCTTTTCTTTTATTCCTAAAAAATAAGGAACCATGGACCAATCTGATTTAAAATTAGAAATCAAAGTATTTAGTGCAACCAGAAAGGAACCCTGCTATTTTAAACCTATGTTGAAGTAAATACTTTCATGCAGTGAACATTTTTCTATTGAAATATCACAGAAGGGTTCATGACTGAAGCTCCAGTCCTAAACAGCCACAAACAGGTCTGGCTTTCATCAGGGTATCGACAATAAATGTGCATGAAATATTGCATGCAGATATTCCTCCACTGCATGCAAATATATTGTTGAGAATATTACAGAACAGTTTGCTAATATTACTGTTAAAGGTCCCCTCCCGGCTGACATCATCCAGGGATGCCTTCGTAGGTACCTGCTGCTGCCGCCGAGTGAACTGCCCCCTTGGGAACAATGAAAAGGACTGGGGGTTAATTTCCGGAAGAGTTGTTTTGCTGATAATGTTTAGATTAAACTGCGACTCCATTTCCCCTAGTGAGAGTAGGGAAGATTTTTTAAGGCTCAGTTCTAGATTGTTGATATATTTCACATATATAATTACAGTAATAAAATATATATATATATATATATATATATATACACACACACACACACACACACACATACACACACACACAAATAAGTTAAACTTGTTTATGCCGTTTTCCTTGATAAAGTAAAAACAAAAAAGTACTGGCAGAGGAACGTTACGTTTGACAGCTTGAGTGCCAGTGGGAGGGAGGGGATTGGGGGCTGGCACCACAGGTTTTGTTTTTTGTTTGTTTGTTTTAATTTCCTGCTTGCCACTGAGGGGAGGGAAAGGGGTTAAGGGCTGGCCCTGCGGGCAGTTTTTTTAAAACTATTTTATGTCCGTGTGAAGTAGGTAGTAGGAAAGGGGATTCCCCATGGGGTCAGCACTTCAAAGATTTTGAGGGGAGATCGGCCAGCCTGTTTTTTCTATATATGCAGGGAAGGTGGTCAGCCAGATTTAGGACTGCTATAGCAGCATCTAGCTTTGGTTGGCTAAATTAAAAGCAGTTAGCACTGAAAATCTGTGCTAACCCCCCTACCTTTCTTTTAGCTTAAGATGAAAGAGGCTGGTCTGGGGAAGAGCACATACATTGGTGGAGGGAAAAAGGATTTCATTTTGAAATTCCTGTGCATACTTTTCTACTCACATTCTGCCCTTGCTTATGCCACAAGGATGAAGTAGGTTTGCTTACCGTAAACTGCGTTTTCCCCGTACATAGCAGGATGAATTAGCCATGTTGACTGAGTGATATCATCTGGGTGGAGCTGTCCTTCAAAGCTAAGGCTTTTGCCCTACTGGGCATACGCGATTGGTTCCCGGGCTAATCAGCCTTCCAGAAGTCTCCTAGGTCTATATCAAAGTGAAGTAGATTTTCATCCATGTATTGATGCTGTCCAGGGAGGAAGGGTGGAAACACAGGGCTAATTCATCCTATCTATGGAAAACATTTACAGTAAGCAAAATTACAAACTTTTTTTTTTTTTTTTTTATATACCAACATTCAAGACGGTAGTCCCATCATGCTGGTTCACAAGAAACAGGGGTGTAATTAAAATAAACTTTACAATTTGAACAATAGTGCAGAAAAGCAGTTACATGTAACAGGGAATCAATAACTTGGAGTAAGAAGGAAAATGAAGATCAGATATTTATATATATATATATATATATATATATAATAACATTATAAGGGGTGGCTATTAATGCTATTACTAGCGAAGTATGTTGATTGAACTTGTTTCTTTTCCCTCAATAAGCAGGCTGAATTAGCCATGCTGAATGGGGAGTCCCAAGCTAAGGGTTGAAATGAAAGAAGCCATCTGTTTGTTAGAGGCTATACTGTCTAACAGTTCTGTTTTGATTTGTCCTCTTGTTACACAACCCGGACTCCTCTGTGGACAGCTTGTTACTGTATGATATATGATGAAGAACTGCTCTTCCACTGAACAATCTGCCTTGGTTTGTTTGGGAGAGGGAGAGAGACCCCCACTTGTGAGGTCAGAAAAATCTGCGGAGTCGATCAGCCTCTATATTTGCGATGCCCAAGAGACAGACTTCATGGATGGTGATCTGTGGACTCATGCCTGCTCCCATATGGCTAGTGTCTCCTTGCACAGGGTCCAGGAGCCTGTATCCCCTGCTTGTTTAGATAGTACATTGCAACTAGATTGTCTATATGAATCATTATATGTCTTGAATGAAGAAGGTGTTGAAATACTCTGAGGGCATGTTGCACCACTCTCAACTCTAAAAACGTTGGATTTGATGTCCCGACTCTTTATGGGACCATAGTCCTTGAGTTTTGAGTTGAAACAGGTTTGCTCCCCACCCCCTGGTGGAGGTGTCCTGATGTGGGAAAGGTTGTAGAGGAAGCCCCTCTTCTAAAACTCGAGAGTGGAGCCACCAGTTGTCATCAGTTTTCATGAAGCTGGTCAATATAACTTTTTTGGACAGAGGATGCAGGGATTGACTCCTTGAAATCCAGGTTGAGATCCTCCTATTTATCCAATTTGGTTGGATAAATGGAAGGATGTTATCCAGGATGATCATCTTGAACTTTTCTTGACGAAATGTGCCTGTTGAGATCCCTGAGATTCAAAATGTGTCAGAGTCCCCCTGATTTCTTGAGGAAGTATTTGTAGTAGTAGCCCTTGTTGTACTCTAAGGTAAGATTCCGTAGAGCATTTTGTCTGAGAAGAGAGAGTTCACCTTTTGTTGTAACAGGCTCTTGTGGGAGGGGTCTCTTGTAGGAGCAGTGAGGTGGGGAATTTTGGGTTGAGATTTGAGTTTGAGTCAGTAACCCTGGTGAATCATTGATAAGACCCAGAGTTCGGATGTTATTCTGGGTGAGGATACAGTTTGCTACTGCAGCCTCCCCCTTACAAGTATGTCTGGCTGTGGCACGGACCCATTAAAAACCCTGTTTCATGGAGGTTTGAATAGTTTTGTTTTGATGCTCTCTAGGTCTTCCCCTTTGTGGCATAGACTGTTGTTGCATCCTGGGTGACTGAAACGAAGGTTGCCAATACCCATGATAGGGGTGGTAGGGTCCTCGTTGGTAAAAAGGCTTTTTATATTGGGGGAAGTAATGACAAGAAGTTGCTGGCTGGTCACCTGCTATTGAGAATGACTGGACTGCTAAGTTTTGGTCCTTTATCTAATGTGACTGGGTCCTTTAGTTTTCCCCCAAAAGGTGCTGGCAGTACAAGGAAGGTTTGCTAACTTATTGTGAACATCTTCTCTGATACTGCTGACTCTTAACCAGGCCATTCGGCGTATTGCGATAGATGCTGCTGATGTTCTGGCAGCTGTATCAAACCCCCTTGTACACCGCATGGAGGTGGTGCAAACCCTCTTCCATGTCCAGAAGAGGTGATGACGTTATGATCGTCCCTTTTTCCAATTTCATATGTGGTTTGAGCTGTTGGAGACACTTGTAAAAGGTATTACTTGATGTAAAACTGGTACTGCTGTAACCTTAATGAACCTTAATGCTGTAATCTTTTTTCCCTTTAAAAATGGCGTTTCAATCTGGTATCCGCTGTCAGTACCGCGGCACCTTAAAGCGACAGGTAGCTCACAGCACCATCCTGTAAGTAACTTTGCCTCGTTCGTCTTCACTCTGCATATAGGCATTTTTTTCCAATATGTAAGATCCATTTTCATTTCTTTTGTTATAGCGTTGAACAAATCGGCATTTACAGCACTTAACACGCAAGATTTAACTGACCTAGCAAGTGCCTTCCGTCATGGTTTGCCTTAATAAAGTTTACTAGGGCTATTCTAATGAATGTCCATTTTTTTTTTTTTACAGATAAATGACATCGGTCCACAAATGCAAATCTTTCCCTGAAGAAGGAGACTAATACGTCCTCCGTAACATTGCAACGTAGGACTTTGATTCATTAAGAGGCTCGCTCACATAGTGGACATTTTCACATAAGTGTGTCGCAGCGATAGCTTGTCTCTCAAGCATCTGTTGAATAGCCAGCATTTTCAGCAATTCAACTCTTACACACACACGCATACACAGAGTGACTGATGATTATAAAGTCCAGTGCTGTTCAGGGCAGCTCCAGTTTGGAAAGCCTCAAACACTTTATGATGGTCACTCTTTAAAACAAGCCCTTGTTTGTGATTATAGCAAGATTTGTAATATATTGGCTTTTGCAGGAGATTCATGCTATTGGGGTTTTTTTAAATTTTCATTGTAACCTTAATGAAAGCATGGAGCTCTGGAATACCTGTTTTCCCCTCCAAAAATCGAGGAATTTGTGGACCTTGCCAGGTGGCGAGTTAGAATGTAGTCTGGACTTCTTCACCCGCTGCATGGCTGACGCAACAACCAAGGCATGTGGAAACTGTACTATCCCGTAGCCTGGTCCTTTCTGTATCCAAAACTTCATATCAAGTTTTCTTGCTACTATTGTTCCCGCAGAAGGGATATCCCAAAATCTTAATAAGGATTTCTGGAGCACTGGGTGTGATGGAAAGGCTGTTGGCTCACTCGGGAGCTCCAAAATCTTCAGCAAGTTCATAACCTTTGTACGAGGGTCAGGCTCTTTTTGAATGTCTATTTTTTTAATAGGGTCCCCTAAGAACATAAGAAAATGCCATACTGGGTCAGACTAAGGGTCCATCAAGCCCAGCATCCTGTTTCCAACAGTGGCCAATCCAGGCCATAAAAACCTGGCAAGTACCCAAAAACTAAGTCTATTCCATGATACCATTGCTAATGGCAGTGGCTATTCTCTAACGGGCCGATAGAGTAAAGTCCACGGGAGAGCGGACGAACGCCCACTCTCCCGGCGTGTGCACCGGCCCTTCGCCAGTGCGTGTGATTCTGTATTTAAATTAGGTGACGCAGTAAAAACGGGGAAAAGGAGGCGCTAGGGACACTAGCGCGTCCCTAGTGCCTCCTTTTTGACAGGAGCGGCGGCTGTCAGCGGGTTTGACAGCCGACGCTCAATTTTGCCGGCGTCAGTTCTCGAGCCCGCTGACAGCCACGGGCTCGGAAACTGGACGCCGGCAAAATTGAGCGTCCGGTTTTCGGCCCGACAGCCGCGGGCCAAATTCAAATTTTTTTCTTTTTTTTACTTTTCGGGACCTCCGACTTAATATCGCTATAATATTAAGTCGGGGGGTGCACAGAAAAGCAGTTTTTACTGCTTTTCTGTACACTTTCCCAGCGCCGGAAAGTAAAATGTCCGGCTTGGCTGCACATTTTACTTTCTGTATCCCGCGCGCATACCTAATAGGGCCATCAACATGCATTTGCATATTGAGGGCGCTATTAGGTGCTGCGGGTTGGACGCGCGTTTTCCTCCCCTTACTGAATAAGGGGTAAGGGAAAACGCGCATCCAAGAGCAGGCTAACAGTGCGCTCCGTTGGAGCGCACTGTACTGTATCGGCCTGTAAGGTTCCCTCTATACCTCTCTCACACTTATGCTCCCTTTTGCTCTCGCACACCATCACACAGGCTCTCTCACACATACACCCACACAGGCTACTGCTCTCTCTCACACATGCATAGCCCCCTGCACACAGTTGCAAAAGTAGAAATAGGAAAAAGGAGGTAATGTTGCTTTTATGGGTCATTAGTGAGGCTCCACTTTGAGCATTCTGTTCAGTCTTGGGGCCTTATCTTCAAAAGGACACAGAGGATTGAAGCAGTTCAGAGAGGACTACAAAAATATGTAGCCTGCAACACTAACCATATTAAAAAAAAAAAAAAAAGAAAGCCTGAGCCATTTAAAATAAACTTGCTGGAGCACTTCAAAGATATGAACAGAATTGGCAGGTGGCCTTCCAATAATACTAATTCCAAAACAAGTTCCACTCAACAGACATTAGCCACTTCTGATGCACATAAGTTTGGACAAAATTATCACTGCTGTTAAAAATAAATCGCCACAGGATGCAAATATAATACATTAGTATTTCAAATTAACAGTTGCATTTCTAACCATATGTTTATGAACCCTCATATGCATTGGCTGCAAAACATTCAGTTAAAGCTGATGACAGCAGCATCACAGGAGAACAAAATAAAAATCCACCACCTTACAAAGAAATAAAAAGTAGAGTAGATTCACTGACAAATCTCCTGAAGTATACAAAAAAGATAAAGGGTATCTCAAAGTAATAGCATTCTAAGTTAACAACATAGAGTCTGTCCCCAAATATATGGGGGTACTGTGGAAAACTTGTATGAGATATGCAAGCCATGTCTGTCTGCACCACGCTGAAGCTATATGAATCAAGTGAGTACTATCTGGCAGCAAAAGCATCCATTTATTTATTTATTTATTTGAGGTTCTTTATATACCGACATTCGTTTAGTAACATCATGTCGGTTCACATTCAACAAAACTTTAGCAGCAGTGCTGGAACAGATAGAAAATAGCGGCAGAGCTTTACAATTAATATTCAACTTAAGGACATTAGGAGATTATAACAAAGAAAAAATGGAGCAGGGAATGCAAACAGGGAAGGGGAGGGAGAGGAAAAATGAAAGATAGAAATAAGAAGAATATATTAAAATTAATACATAGGATAAATACATTAAATATAATAGTAATCTATTATACCTAATGTATTTAATACATGTATTTAATACATTAAATACATTAGGTATAATAGATTACTAATCCATGAGGCTTGTCTCCCGACCAGAGGAATGCACCCTGAGCCAGTCTGAGATTACTGGATAGAATAGAGGAAAAATTGATCCAGTTTTCAGTCTCACTCAGATGAAACAGGTCAAATCAACCCCCTAGGTCATATAGTTCGTCGGCTGCTAATTGCCGCAAAAAACACTCATGCAGTCTGAATACTATGCTGAGGTGATCCAGTTGCGCCCTCCTGAATATCTAATGCTTCCATGAACAGAGGTCATGATTTTGTTCCTCCCTGTTTCCTGACATAAAATGTAGATACCTGGTAGGTTGTTTGAATTAAGATGTTCATCCCTTGAAGGAGATAAGAATGTCAATAGGGAGTAGTATCTATCTGATAGTCCTTAATTCCAGAAGATTGATCTAACAGAGGTTCTCCTCATGAGATCAGGTGTCCTTGGACCGGAATGAACTTGTGTGAATGCCACCTCCTTTCAAGGAGTATCTGTCGCTAGTGAGATTTGAAGTGCATGAGGGTTTTACCACCAGCATAACTGTCACTTTGGAAACCTGGACAGCGGTGAAGAAAGGTTGGGTCAGCCAAGTCCACTGAGATCTGAGACCACAGTGTAGATAACTGACATAGAGGTGGGTCAGCAGGGCCATGTGCAGTGGTAGTCACCATATGACCTGACACAATGAGAACTGCTCTGTTGCACACTAAGATCAGCAGTATATCATGATATTGCTCCTATGCAGACACTCAATCCGCCATCAGAAATGCTCCCTCCTGATGCAAGCCTATCCATGCTCCAATGGATTTTATTCCCAAACTTGAGCAGAAAGACCCAAATTTAAAATGTGAATCCCGTGGTGATGCTGGCATGCGGCTACTACTGTAAAACCTTTGGGAAAAGCCCTAAGAGCTGCCAATAAGGCAAAACAAGAGAACCTTATACTGGTAATGGGAAGAATCCACCTTGAAGCGAAGGTAGTGCCAATGGAAAGGACAGATGGGTATATGGACTGTATCTGTGGTGATTAGAAAAAGCTTTGTTTTAAGTTTATGCAATTTAGAGATCAGAGTAGGCCAAAGGTATTTAATTGTGCAAGAAGAAACTAACCATTTTTAGATTATACTCTAGTGAGAATAAAGGTTTGTTCCTGTCAAAGTCAGAACTGTGATACATCTTACTTCTGGCATACTTCTCTACATACACAACTTTAATAAAAGATAATTACTTATTGCAGAAGACTTGAGTGTGATCTTTATTACTTCTAAGTAAGGAGATGGACCAGAGGCCTTGATTTTTAAAGGAGGTTTTCCTCATATCCTTCCGACCAAGAGCATACAACCATTCCTGCTCTTGGATGAAAAGGAGAATAGTGCTGAGGGAATTAATGTCGCATTCCTCCCGAAGTAGTCCGTTCAAGGGTCTGTTGGAGTCATTTTTTGTTACTTTTACTGAGAATGTATAGAGAGGATAGGCCGTATGGATTCAGAGTTTTCAGCCAGACGCAGATTAGTCTGTCTTGGACTGTGAAATGTTTACGAAAAGACAAGAGTTTGTTTATTTAGTTATTCTACTAAGTCTAGTCTACCATCAGAAAACTAGCAATTAACTTATACTAAAGCCTAAGAGAGAAAGTGAAGGCCACACAGCTGTGTCTGAAATTTGATAAGAACTCAGAGGGAGGGAGCATTGCTTTTTCCACAAGCATTTGTAGTGTATAAGGAGAGACAGTGAAAAAGAGAGGAGAAAAAGCCCTGGATGGGATGATATGGCGGATCCTTTGGAAATGTAAGCTTTTTCTATGTAGCAATTGTTATTATCTACCATTACTACTTCTATACGATCTGATTTTATTTGTTCTATCCTCCTATTGCTCAAATGAAAAAAAAAAACAAAACCTTTCCTTTCTTACCTGGAACCATGATGTACTGAATCAAAGTTTAGGTGTGGCTCTTTGTGCTGGGGATAAGCTCCTGGGTTCAAGCCTCCAGGTATAATCCCAGTAATTGTGTGTGTTTATATGAGATTAGCCCCCCAGGTCAGAGCCCCTGGGCAGGATACAAGTGTGCACAGTCTGAACCCGTAACAGGGTCACAGATCCAGAATGGGCCTCAATCCTCCCAATTTCGTGAGTCCGAGGAACTATTGGGAGTAGAAACTCCGTCCATGCTGAGATGCAGAGACTGGCTCTATTGTTTGCTAATGAAGTGATTGCACTTGCCGGCGAAACTGCACCAAGGAAGATGGATGCAGAGGAAAGGGTAGCAGGGAGAAATACAACAGTACCCAGATTCCATGATTTGGAGAATGTGGATGTCCTTGGCTATCTAACAAAGCCGTTGCGGCAACAATGTGAATTAGATGTTAAAAGATAGTCCAAGTATGAGCTTTATTTGAATGGAGACATAAATTTTGTACATGTGCCTGACTCAGGCTGCCTCAGGGGCTAAAAGTAACAAATAAACAAAGTAAACAAATGTCTCACTTGAATTCACAATCTATGGCCACAATACTGAATGGTTGAATGCTTTGCATTCATGTTCCAACTCGTAATCTTAGATCTTTAGGACAGGCTTTGTTGACAATACCTTCTCCCAAATTGACCCATCTTGTTTCAGTTAGTGAGAAGTCAGTCATTGGCTGGACCAAAGCTGTGGAACTCATTGCCAGTTTCCATTCGTACTGAGAAAAATATTAAGAGTTTCAAAAAAATGATAAAAACCTGGTTGTTTGATCAGGCTTTTAATCATGTTGATTGATACTCCTTGGAATCTGGCTGCCTTCGATCTATTCAGTTGACTAACTACAGTGCGGTTTATTTTAGGTTTTAAGTTTGGTGCTTTTTACTTAACATGTTTTATTATGGTTATTTATGTTTAATTTTTAAAATTAATGTTTAAAATCAATTTATGATATTTTTTTTAAATTGTGATAAGAATAGGGAATTGCAATTACTGTAATAGGATAGTAACTAATTTAGGAAGTATTGGGTGTTAATGTATGTAATGTGTTTAGTGATTTGATTGTTTTTGATCTTGCTATTGTAAACCGACTTGATATGAATTTGAAAGTCGGTATATAAATCTGACTAAATAAATAAAAATAAACAATACAGGACATACAAATGACAATCAAAAATCAATCATTTAAAATAAAACATAAAAAATAAAAATTACTTTAAAACATGGTAACACAAAAAGAAATCAAAAATACTTTTTATTTTAAAGTTTTTTATATACCGACATTCGTTAAGAAAATATCACGTCTGTTTCCATACAACAAGAAATCAGCCAACGGGGCTTTACAGTGTAACTGATAATAGAACTAAGGGGAGGAAAAGGGAAGAAGGGGGAAGGGGTAGGGTAGACAGAGGAAATGGTGAACAGGCAATAAATGCAGAATAAGGTTAGATGCATAAAAACAAAATGATATACAATCAATGTACAGTGGGGAGGGGGGCTAAGGGCTGAAGAGGTGGGGGGGTAAATATACAGGAGAGGAGAGGGGGGTGAGAAGGAGGAAGAGAGGGGGAATATAACAGGGTGAGGGATAAGCAGAGCATTCTATACAAATATGTAGGGAGGGGACCAGGAGGGGGGGGAGAAAGGGAGGAGAAGGGAGGGCGAGTGTGTGGGGCGGTGTAGGTATTATGCGTAAGTGTGTGTGTGAATAGCCAAGTCTTAAGTTTCTGCCTGAATTTCTTAGGGCAAGTCTCAAGTTTATTTATTTATTTATTTAACAACTTTTTAATATACCGACGTTCGTATGGCACATCACGCCGGTTTACAATTAACTCAAAAGGAGGAAATTACAATGAACAGGGGAAGGGGGGTGGGAGCAGGCGAGAAAGAGGAGAGGGGTGAGGGAGACAGGAGAGGAGGGAAAAGATAGGTAGCATGGAATGGAGAATATAAGAACAACTGTTAAAATAGCAGGAACTTATTTACAGAAGGATCTATTTACAGTGGTTGCAACTAAAGTAAGATTGTTTACCTCAGTTTAACTGTATAATTTTGTAAATTGCAGTACGATAAAGGGAGGGGCGGAGGGGGGATGGCAATGAGATATTGCCTTAGGATAAGGGGGGAGGGGGGGAGTAGACAAGGAGAGGGGTACTAGGGGTGCATCTAGGTTTGGTTGGTTTCAGGATAGGCCTTTCTGAAAAGCCAAGTTTTTATACCTTTTTTGAAGGTGGCCAGGCAGGGTTCAAGGCGGAGAAAGGTGGGAAGGGAGTTCCAGAGTGTAGGGCCCGCTATGGTAAAGGCCCTTTCTCTCGTGGAGGTGAGGTGAGCAATTTTGAGGGAGGGGGTCTGTAAGGTACCTGCGAGGGAGGATCTGGTTGGACGGTTGGTTATGCGGAAGTGAGGCGAGTCCTTGAGCCAGGGGTTGGTTCTGTAGAGCAGATTGTGAAGGATGGTGAGGGTTTTATACTGTATACGGAAGGTGATGGGTAACCAGTGGAGGTCCTTAAGTATGGGGGTGATGTGGTCTCTTTTTCGGGTGTTAGTTAAAATTCTCGCCATGGCGTTCTGTAGGATTTGTAGGGGTTTGATGGTGGACTCTGGGAGGCCAAGGAGGATGGAATTGCAGTAGTCCACTTTGGAGAGGATAGTGGTCTGCAGGACTAGTCGGAAATCTTGTGTGTGGAGCAGTGGTTTAAGCTTTTTCATGATGTGGAGTTTGTAAAAGCCCCCCTTTAAAAGGGATTTAATATGAGCTTTGAAATCGAGGCGCTGGTCTAGTTCAATACCAAGGTCTCTAACAGTCAGTGGTGTAGCGGGGGGAGAGAGTATGTTATTGGGGGATGTAAGTTCAGGTTGATTAGATATAATGAGTATCTCAGTTTTTGAGGCATTAAGAGCAAGGTGGAGGTTGGATAGAAGTGAGTTGATGGCTGTAAGATAGGAGTCCCAGAGTTGGAGGGTTTCTTTTAGTGTGTTTTTGATGGGGATGAGGATTTGAACGTCGTCGGCGTATAAGAAGAAGTTCAATCCTAGGTCGGCGAGGAGGTGGCACAGGGGCAGTATATAAATATTGAAGAGGGTAGAGGAGAGTGAGGACCCCTGGGGAACTCCTTGTGTGAGAGAAATGTGAGAAGATTCAGCTTTGTCAATTTTCACTATGTATTCTCTGTGGGAGAGGTATGAGGAGAACCAAGATAATGCAGTGCCTGCGATGCCTATTTCTGCTAGGAGGGAAAGTAGGATTTGATGATTGACCGTGTCGAAGGCAGCTGAGATATCAAGGATGGCGAGGAGAAAAGATGTCCCTTGGCCCATACCTATGAGGATGGTGTTGGTGATGGCTAGCAGGAGATTTTCAGTGTTACGCTCCTTACGGAATCCAAATTGGGATGGATGTAAGATGTGGTGATCCTCGAGGAAGTCAGATAATTGAGCATTGACTACCTTCTCGAGTACTTTGGCAATGAGAGGCAGGTTGGATATAGGACGATAGTTTGCAGGGTCAGAGGGGTTAAGGGAGGGTTTTTTGAGGAGGGGCTTGACGACAGCTATTTTGAGTGGGTCTGGGACTAAGCCAGATGACAATGAGCAATTGATTATGTCAGCTAGGGATTTAGCAATAGAGGTGGGCATGGAGAGGAGGGTTTTTGTGGGGATTGTGTCCGCTATGTGAGAAGCTGGTTTTATCTTTTTTAGGATAGACTCTATTTCCGAGGTGGATGTGAGGTCTAGAGATTTCAGTGTAGGGCCACCTCTTTTCTTAGGCCTGGGGATAGAAAAAATGTTAAAAGTTTTGGTGGGGTAGCTGGTTAAGAAAGACGTGGTCTGAGTCTTTTAGCCATGATTCTGTCATGGCGCATATGTCAGGATTGTCATCTGAGAGGAGGTCGTGGAGGATGGGAGCCTTTTTGAGTATAGATTGTACGTTGATTAGGGTAATAGCTAGGGTTGCAAGACCTAGAAATTGGGTGAAGGGAGAGATCATGATAGGGATTAAGGATTTACGGGAAATAGGGGGGTGAGTATGTATGGGGTAGATTTTACGCAGGTGGGGGTGGTAAGTGATAGGGATAGACAAATGGCACATTTCACATAAGATGGTAACGGTTTCACTAATAAGGCAAATAAAGAAAATATGTCCCAGTGTGCAGTAGTAATAAGGCAAATAAGGCAAGAATAGTAAATACAGCAAATAGTGAGGCAAATATGGCAAATATGTCCCAGTGTGCAGAATGCACAAGCACAAACAAAATGTCCCAGTATGCAGTAGTAGCAGAAAATAATGGTAGTAGTACAGATAGGTAGCTCACATGTTGGGGTGATCCATTCAATTGATAGATGGGCAGCAGAGGTTCCGGGCCTGGAGACTGGAACAAATCCCCTGGGCGAAAGACGGGCTATCCAGCCGCTGTGAGGGTGTTTGGGGTTGATGGTTTGCGTCACAGGTGGATTCGTGCTGTCCAGTGGTTCACGCTGGGAGGTCAAAGGAGCGGCACAAAGGAGCGCACTAAGGGGCAGGCCCCTTAGGTCGCGCTCCTTCGGGCGCGCGACGCCTGGCGCGTGATGCCAGGAGGCTGCGCCGAGAATTTAAGGGCTTTTTTAGTGCCCTCTGATAGGCCAAGTATCTCCTGTGGGCGTGGCTCGGAGGCAGACGGCTGCGTTCGTCGATCGGGTCAGCGGGGCTTGAGTCCCTAGCGGGGCGGCGCTGAGCTGGAGGGCTGGTTGCAGCTGGAGGAGGTGAGCGGCGAAAGGAATGCTGGCCGGGAGAGCCCTGTATTTAAAGGGGGCTCTTACCTGGCTTCCGATTCGCGCTGATTTTTGGATTTAAATGTTAGTACTTCCTTTGTTGGCCTGCTTCCGACTTCTGGCTTCTGATTGGGTGGGGAAGCCACTTCGGGGTCACATGGTCGCGGCTCGGAGGCAGACAGCTGCGTTCGATCGGGTCAGCGGGGCTTGAGTCCCTAGCGGGGCGGCGCTGAGCTGGAGGGCTGGTTGCAGCTGGAGGAGGTGAGCGGCGAAAGGAATGCTGGCCGGGAGAGCCCTGTATTTAAAGGGGGCTCTTACCTGGCTTCCGATTCGCGCTGATTTTTGGATTTAAATGTTAGTACTTCCTTTGTTGGCCTGCTTCCGACTTCTCATTGTATATTATTTTTATATAAGTTTTATTTTATATAAGTTTATTTTATAAGTTTATAAGTTTATATGTTTATAAGTTTATATAAGTTTATATAAGTTTATATAAGTTTATATAGTTTATATAAGTTTATATAAGTTTATTTTATATAAGATTTACCTGTATAAAGATAGTCACAATGGGGTAGATTTTAAAAATTTGCGCGATCGCGTACTTTTGTTCGCGCACCAGGCACGAACAAAAGTACGCTGGATTTTATAAGATACGCGCGTATCTTATAAAATCCGGGATTGGCACGAGCAAGGGGGTGCACATTTGTGCAACCTGTGCGCGCAGAGCCCAGCGCGCGCTGCCTGTTCCCTCCGAGGCCGCTCTGAAATCGGAGCAGCCTCGGAGGGAACAGGCCTCGGAGGCCCCCGGAACACCCCCGGGCTGAAACCACGCCCACGTCGCCGCCCCCAAAACGCTGCATCGCTCCGGGCACGCCCCTTTTACAAAGCCCCGGGACTTACGCGTGTCCCAGGGCTCTGCGCGCGCCAGCGGCCTATGCAAAATAGGCCGCTGGCGCGTGAGGGCCCTGCGCGTGTAAATCCGGCCGGATTTACGCGCGTAGGGCATTTAAAATCCGCCCCAATATGTATGGGTGAATTAGGGCACAAAATATCCGATAATCTGGAGGTCTGTAAATAATATACAATGAGGAAATAATAATAAAATAAAAATTAAAAAGTAATAAAATAAATATTGTAAATGAAAATATTTTTAAAGACCCATGAGGCTCTATGGTCTATCTAATATATGAAAATTTTGTTGAGATTAAGCGGCACAAATCTGTTGGCTTAGCACGAAATAAATATAAAAGGTTGTGTAAAAATATATATATATAGATGGGCCAGCTCAAGGGACCAACACCAGAGCTCCCGCTCTTATTCATACCGAGGTTCAAACAAACGCCAAGGGGTTGTGGTAAATTAATTGCTGAAACACTCAATGTTTAGTTACAGTGTTACCACAGCTACGAATGAATGTTTATCTTCCCTTTTTTTTTAAAAAATTTTTGCAGGCACACTTAGCACTACACATGGCGTCATCGGGGCACAAAAGGAGACCACAAGATAAAAAAAAATTAAAAGTTAAAAAATAAAGAAATAGCGCCAACCACATTACATATGTGAAATAAAACCAATGCAAAAACTCTAATCTCAATTCCAAGCTAGCGGCCGTGAAGAAACCTGTTCTAAGGAAAATCACGAGTAGTTCCGCTCTTATTAAGCATAGGGCGATGAGAAATACCAAGAAATTATAGGTAAAGTTCAGCATTACTTAATAAACATATATCATAGTTTCTAATATATCTTGCATATGCCCGGGCACATATTGAATTAAGCACTGCGGGACGCAGCATCTGGACTCAAGAGCGGACGCCAAAGAGAAAAAAAGGAAGAAGAGAAAAATTCAGCGCAAAGATAATCAACATATTTAAGGTTTAAAACTGCTTCCCAGATATACATATTGGGCCTCATTTTCTAACGCTAGCGCATTGGCGCTAGCGTCATCAGGGCGAAGTCGGCCCCGGAAGAGGAGGAGTCGGGGCGTCACCGGGGCCGAGGGTCGGCCCCGGTGACGCCCCGACTGTAGTTATTGGGCGCGACGCTGGCAGCAATCGCACCGCGGAGGTGCGATCGCTGCCGGCTAGCGCAGGACCGCCCCCCCTGTTTCAGCCCCCCACCCCTCATTACCACATTTTTCTAAAGTACCGCAGGCCTGCGATACTTTAGAAAATGAGGCCCGTTGTGAGTTACATTGGTGAGTCAAGTAATAGAGTATCGTCTCCGCTCAGGTTTAAGCAAGGACAGTAAAAGCTTTGTGATGCCGATGTATCATTTAAATGCATTGAAAAAATGCGCCAAAAAAGCTATCAATCACAGCAGGGGGGAGTGGCCAAGAGAAACCCGTATGTAGAACCTGCAGTAACTAAAATACAAAGCGGGACAAATAGCTAAAAATAAATGTAAAAATCAGACCTAAAAAACTAAAAACATCAAGACACAAATTAAAAGCCATAACTTATAAACGAATACAAAAAGGACCATGTGATGAAATATAAAATTTGAAAATTAAAATATTAAAAAAACAGGTTATTAATAAAACCTCACTGTGTATTAAAATATAAATAAAATGCTACAGTAAAAAGTAAAAAACATTGGAAAAATGAAAAAATGTGCACCAGCTTTCTTTTTAAAAAACAAAATAACTCATAGACAAGTAAAATCATGAAGTAAGCAGCAGTGTAAGCTGTATTAATCATAAAAAAAAAACGGAATAGTCAATTTCTAAATTTAACCCATTGGGTTCCATAGTTTTAAATTCAAAAATGTATTTCTACTCTAATTGTAACAGCAAATTGTCCAGGTCACCGTCTCGCCAGTTTGGAATTAATTATTGAATCACACAAAATTTATAATCATTAAAATTATGATTCATTTGTATTGTGTGTTGGACTAGCGGTCTTGACTCTATTCTTCTTTTAATACTGCTCTTGTGTTCAATAATACATTTATTAAATTGTCTGATTGTTTTGCCCACATAGGCTTTGTTACAACTGCAGAGTGCCAAATACACTACCCCTTTTGTTTTGCAGTTAGTAAATGATTTTAATTTAAATTCTTTACTCATTCCTGGGATCTGTAAGCTAGTAACCTTCATGTTCACAGCGCAAACGGAGCAATTTCCACATGGACGGTGTCCTGGGGGTCTTTTGTCCATGGGTTTGTTAATTGGTAAGGCAGCCACTTACCTAAATAATATAAAACAACTACTAACCAACATGAAACTCATCCTAAACTTCGATAAGACTAAAATAATCATACTGGATAGAAAAAACAACACTCCTCAACTTCCACCACTCAACCTAATGAACCAAAAAATGGCACTCTCTCCGGTCAATCATGCCCGCAAACTTGGAGTAATAAATTGACAAGGAACTTTCCTTCAAGAACCACATCACAACTAAAATCAAAGACGGATATCACAAACTCCTAACACTGCGTCAATTAAAACCTTTCCTCTCCCTCAACGATTTCAGATCAGTCCTTCAACTACTCATCTTCTCCAACCTGGACTACTGTAACTCCCTACTATTCAACACCGCTTAACACCATCCGACCACGCCAAATCCTACAAAACGCAGCTGCAAGAATACTCACTGGATCTAAAAACATGATCACATTACTCCTACACTTATATCACTACACTGGCTCCCAATAAAATTTAGGATCGAATACAAAATACTATATGTAAAACCAACAAACTAGCTAAGTTCATCCATAAAATTGCATTCTCCAAACAGAAATCTCAGATCAGCAAATAAAGGACTATTAAAGATTCCACCTGCTCGTCCTAAACAACTCACCTCAACTCAAAAGACAGCAATTTCAATAGGAAGCCCTAAACTCTGGAACACCCTCCCAATCGAACTCAGAACACAAGAAAATTAAAAAAAACTTTCAAAAAAGATCTAAAAACCTGGATGTTCACCAAAGCCTACCAACTCACCCATCGACTCTAAAACACCACTCCCGCCTAATAACACTAGGCAAACTTGTGAAACCAATACACGATGATAACATAACACTGAACCAAATCTTGTACAGACTAACCTACGAACTGAAGTGATAAAAATATAATATCTATGTTAACAACCATATGAACCTTTTGAAACTCTGTTAAACATCGAAACTTTGTAAACCATTGTGATGGCGAAACCGAACGATGGTATATAAAACGCGATAAATAAATTCAAACAGAACAACTTACATCAGTCCGAGAAAGAGCAATCTCTCTAGCCAGCCCCAAACTATGTAACACACTTCCGACCGAACTAAGATTACAACCCAACTTAAAAACATCCAAGAAGGAACTGAAAACCTGGCTGTTCACCAAAGCCTACCAGCCAGGACACACAATGACAAACATACGCCCCCCTCACAACATACCTCCTGGATGGACCTCACTATACTCATATGATACCTTTTTGATTTACTCATCAAATCTGACCATAACTGTAACCCTCCTACCTAAAAGTTATCTTACTTTTAATATGACCTCTGTAAAAAAATAATATTCCGCTCCAATAGAAACTTGCAAACCGTTATGATGGCGAAACCGAATGACGGTATATAAAACTCGATAAATAAATAAATAAAATAAATATATGCAACTCCATCATTGCTCCCCCTTCAACAGCAAGAGATAACAGGGAATTGGACTCAGACAGCAACCAACAAGGGCCCCCGAGTTCTACAGTGTGGGAACTGATAACTATGGGGGTGCCCTGTACGGTACAGCAGATACTACCATAAGATGGCTGGGCAGACTAGATGGGCAGTTTGGTACTTTTTTGCCATCATTTCTTTATTAAGTACAGGTGATCATATTTTCTTCAGTTAGAATTGTAATATATTATTGTTTCTGCATTTAAACATAAATGCCCCTTTAAGCGCACATAAAATGAGAGGGTCTGATACCTGTTTGTGAGCTAAGCACCGGTCTCTGTGGATTAAAAAAAAAAAAAACAAAACAAAAAAACAAAAACAAAAGAAAACTGTTGTTGAACAGATGGTTTAGTGAACCTGGCACAGAAGCAAGAGTTGTATTGCTTGTGTTGGATAGATAACTAAAAAATAAAATACTTACTGCCCCTCTGTGACCTCTCTGACTACACTCCTTAAAATACAAAAACCTTCAAACTCCCACTCTTCCCTCACTGAAAGCTGCCTCTGTCAAACCCAAACTTTGATTAAAAAAAAAAAAAAAGTTTCATACTACAAGCATTTTCGACAAAAGTTTATTTTCTGGGGTTTCCAGCAGTCTGAGATTAATATTACAACTCAACAATTTAATTAGGGTTCACAGCATTGATATTGCAGCAACCTCAAGTCACTCTCCTTACAAATCTTCACTTGAATAGCAATAAAAAAAAAAAAAGGTAAAAAAACCTCTCATTCTTCCTGTTAAGATGAAATTCATTACTCACATAATTCTTCTCAGCCATAGTCCATTCAATTCAACTCATTCACTTACCAAAGTATTTCCACACAGCTAATATGGGTCCATACCCCTTCTGGATTGCCTCTAGGCCAGCGGTTCTCAACCTGGGGTCGCGACCCCTTTGGGGGTCGAATGACGATTTGCTAGGGGTCGCCTAAGGCAGGGGTCCCCAACCACCGGTCCGCGGACCGGGACCGGGCCGTGGGAGTTTTTTGCCGGTCCGCAGCGCCGCCAAGCACCGGCAGGTGTGTCGCGTGCTCCCGGTCTCTCCCGCTGCCGCCGGGCTGTCAGCACGTTCAAGCCCAGTGGGAACGGCAGCGATGCTAGAAGAAGCTGTGGCACCTGCGGCTGGCCTTTTCTTCTTCCCGCGCCTGCCCCCCCCCCCCCCCGTGACCCGGAACAGGAAGTGATACACGGAGCGGTGCGCGGGAAGGAGAAAGAGCCGTGCCGCGTGATAAAAGTAGCAGCGGCGGCTGCAGCGTCGGTCCCCGAGCAATTGAAGCAGCTGGTAATCGAGAAAGGAGACAGCAGCAGGAGCCTCCCGCGGCCAATGGGATTCTTCTTTCTTGGCCTGCGGGGGCTGGAGGAGGAGGCTGCTGCAGCTCCCATTTGTGCTCCGGGGGGGGGGGGGGGGGGAAGAAGAGGAAGTGAGTGAGAGAAAGAGAGAGAAGCAGCCAGCCAGCCTGTGTGTGATTGACTGGTCAGAGAGCTGATGTGTGTGTATGTGAGAGACAATGAAAGTGACTACTCAAGGAGATGACTGATGTGTATGTGAGAATGTGAGACATTAGTCAGGGAGGTGACTGATGTGTGTGTGTGTGTGAGAGAGAAAAAGCATGGAAGTGAGAAATCTGGGTATGTGGGAAAGCATGGGCGTAAGAAGCCTGGTGTTGTGGGGGTGAAAGAAAGCATGGGAGTGAGAAACCTGGGTGAGTGTGCATGCATGAGAGAGAGAGACTGCTTGGTAAGGTGACAGTGTGTGAGAGAAAGAGACTGGTGTGTGTGAATGTGAGAGAATATGATTCAGGGAATGAGAAGCCTGTGCACGTGGAGAGTGAGCATGGAAATGAGAGAGACTGGTGTGTGTGTAAGAGAGAAAGTGATTATGGGAATGAGAAGCCTGTGCATGTGAAGAGAGTGAGCATGAGAGTGAGAAACCTGGGTATGTGTGAGACACAGCATGGGAGGGAGAAGCCTGTATATCTGAAAGAGAACATGGGAGTGGGAAGCCCATATATGTAAGTAGAACACGGGAGTGGGAAGCCTGTGTGTGTGTGTGTATGGCATGAGAGAAACTGTTCAGGAAGGTGACTGGTGTGTGTGTGCCAAAGACTGTTTGGGAGATGATTGGTGTGTGAGAGACAGAAACTGGTCATGGGGGCATGACTGGTATGGTGTGTGTGTGTGAGAGACATGGGCACTAAGGAAGAGGACCATAAGTATAGAGCTTAGCTTCTACTGCTGCTTCTGGTGTGTGCCACGGCCTGCAGGGAAGGGGAGTAGGAGAGCTGCTGGAGGGGGTAAGTAAAGGTGGCTTTTTAAGTTTATTTTTCTTGACTGCCATTTTAATTGTGTGATGTCTGCTTTTTTGAAATATTTTATTGGTGTTTGGAGAATGTTTAATAGTTTTTATGAGTTTTTAATTGTTGGATGTTATTCTGTTCATAGCTGTTTTGAAACATTTATTCTGCTTATTAGTATAGTTTTACAATTATTTCGGGAGGTCAGCCCAACCCTGTGTCGGGTTGGCCAAGATAATGCGGGCCCAGGCACGCTCGGGAGAGCTGGCCTAGACCCGCGGGGATACCGCGTGGTAAAAGAGGGGAGGGGAAGGCGGTTAGGTCAGGCTAGGGTCAGAGAGATGGGAGGGGTGCAGCGGGGAAAGTTTGCCTGCTGCCAGTGAGCTGGGATTGGCAGGTTCGGAGTGGCAGAGGTGCTGGCCGGCCAGGATTGGCCGGCGAGCACAGGAGCAAGTCTCAGGGGGAGGAGTTTCGAGGCAGGCGCGCCGACAGCCTTTGCACTGTGCTGCGACTGCCCCGAGAGCCGGCAGGCCGTTTTCCCTCCCACCTGCCCTTCTATTGTTTTGCTTGTAACTGGTGTTGTGTCTTGCTGTCGCAGCGGTGAGGGAAGGCAGGTGTGCGGAAGGCCCGAGCCGATACAGCTTATACATGGGGTATCTGATAGATGGTTTTATGTGGCAACTTGAAAATGGCGGACAACTGGGGTAGTTGTCGGTGGCAGGCTCCTTGCTGGCAGGCGGCGGGAGTCACCTGGCCTGGCATCTTGCTGGCTGGCGGCGGGGGTCTACCGGGTTGGCTCCTTGCTGGCAGGCGGCGGGAGTCTGGAACTCGGTGTGGGCCGAGGGACGAGCCGTGTGGCTGGCGTGGATAGTCTTGCTGGAGGAGTGGCGGACGATTATGTTGGTTGGTTATTTGCACTTGTTATGTTAACTCAGGGGCTTGGGCCTCCAAGGTTTTTATTAAAGCTGCGGCCTTGTTAACCCAAAGAAATCTGTTGTCAGTTATGTTTATTTGGAATGTAAAAGGACGGGTGCGAGAGAGTGATGTCCTGGATGCCCGCATTACTGTGTGGGGATCTATAGCTGCTTGCTAGTTCTGTTTTCCTAATAAGAGGTGTATTGGTTTTTAGGACCTGATTTTAATATTTGTAGTGTTGCCTTTTCGTAGATAGGGTTGCTCCTGTTTGAGTGTATTCCATAATACAGGTGTAACTGTGTGCGGATTAGTTTATGTGCATTACTACAGATCCTGGGAGTATGTTAGGTCGGTTCTGTGTCTGTTACAGAGATGAGATATTTTGCTAGCATGTAAGCGTTTGTATCGGTCTTATTTGTTGTGTTTTCTCAGAGGACATGCATTGGTGGTAAACTGCTGTCTTTTCTTAAGTAAGGCTATTGAGCCTGGAAGTAGAAGGAGTTTGAGTTGCTGTTACTGAGATGTCACCAGAACCAGAATATCTTTTTTGTAGGGTGAGTTGTATGGGGAATGTCATAATTCTGCTTTACATCCATTATTGTGGGTCAGGGGGCTTCCCGTGGATACAAACTGTACTTTTTACATCTAGCCCCGTGACGATCATGGGTCAGTGTGCCATGCATGTGAGAACCTATGGTGAGTTGAGTCACATAAATGTCATAATTAAATGATAAGTGTGCACTAAAATCCAACCCCATCCATAACCCTGCCCCCAAATGACCAAAGCCCCACCCCTACCCCGCCCTGCCGGGCCATGGAAAAATGGTCTTGCTTGAAGCCGGTCCCTGGTGCAAAAAAGGTTGGGGACCACTGGCCTAAGAGACCATCGGAAATATGGGTTTTTTGTCGCTCCTCGAGTCACTCTCTCCCCTCACCGGATGCAGTAAAAAAAAAGTTCAATCTGCGCTCCCTCACTCCCCGATTGGCCGGTGCTGGGTAAAAGGGGCTTGCCAAAGCAAGCCCCTTTTGCCCAGCACCGGCCAATCGGGCAGCGCGCCCTCACTCCTCGAGTCACTCCCTCCTGCTGTAAATGTTGGAAGAGGGGTAGTCTTATACGGAGAGTATATCCCAAACTCTATATTTTAACTGTAAAAGTTGGGGGTCGTCTTATACGCCGGAAAATACGGTATATACAGTACAGTTACTTAGGCCTATGAACGAAAATAATTTTATGGTTGGGGGTCGCCACATAGTGGGGAATTGTATTAAAAGGGTCACAGAACTATAAAGGTTGAGAACCACTGCTCTAGGCAGTAGGCTAGCCAAGAGCCCAGAGGTGTAGCTAGAACAGAATTTTTTGGACCAACTCCCCTCCCCCCAAATATGAGTCTTCTAGGCAGTGACTACAAAACAATTTCTAGCAATACTTTCCTGTTGCTTCATTGTCTCCCTGGCCTCTCTTGTTTCTCACTTTTTGCTCTCAGAGAAGGTAACAAGTGTTAATCTCTAGGCATTCCTAAACTCTGAAAGGGTAAGGAATGAGGATAATTAAACAGACTTTGATGGCCTCAAACTTTTACATATCTAGCCCAAGAGCAGCGGCATTTGTGATTCAAGTTACCCTCCCTAAAAAAGACACAGGGGATCTTGCCTCCAGATTCTCCAACTACTGCACCTTTAGGGGGCTGAATCAGATGGGACATAACTGTTGCTAGGGGTGGGGACTTGAACCTAAAGTGAGGGGCCACAGGTAGCCTCTACAAGATACCTCTTCAAGCACTCTGTAATGGTTCACTAGCCTCCCATGAATTGAATTTACTGAACGAGTAAATCAGCTGCCCTGCTAGAAACTGAGATATTCCCCTCCTCCCCAATCAACTTCTTAGAAAATTCTGCAGCAAGAACTACCACCACCAATATTGTGCATAACACCATCCTATACTGGCTCAATAAAGACTCCCCCTTTCTTAAAATAATACACTATGACTCTTTATTACATTTTTGCCACAATAACTCATCATCATAACCCAGAAGTAGAGGTTAAGTGACTTCCCTTAACATTTACTTCATGGAAAGTTTCTTGTGACCGGAAGTCACAAGCGCCCCCCCCTGTCACAGAAACATGGGTCCACTCATCTTAATTTTGATGAAGAAAGCAGATAACAAAACCCTGAAGTTACCAGATTTGGATGAACACGACGACAAGAGAAAAAGAAATAATGGGTGGTAAGTGAGAAAGCAGTGAAGTACTCAGACTGTTCGCATAAAAGGAGGCAAAAGCATAACACTAAATGGGAAATAAAACAAAACCAGGGGCCTGCAGCGTGCATTAAATCCGGGGAGTGTGGAGCTCCTCAGCCACAGTAAATTGTGCCTAGGGAAGCAGTCCCCCGCCCCCCCCCCGGCATGCCTGGCTCGAGCTATACTTAACCACGACCTGACTGAAAGGTGACGCAGCTGCTGCTGTAATGCTCCCTATTAGGCAATGCAAGCCCAGCAAAGGCGCGAGCCGGCTCCCCAGCTGCGCCCTCCCCCTTTCTAGTCCATTCAATAGTTACGACTTTCAAAAGTCGGGAATTCTTCAAAAACACACGCAGCAGGCTCCAAATCTTTCAGAAAGGAAGCGGAAATAAAGCTTGCTTTTTGTTGTTTGGTAGAGAACGTTCACTTGTTTTACTTCAAGGCATCTTTTGTCAAAAATCCTATTAAACAACATCCTTCACTGCATAGATCGGATCGGATATGAAAATCACTAGATGGTAAAAAAGCAGATCCAGCTAGCCGTGTGTTAACCAGAGGGAAAGTTTCACATCCAACTTGCCTGCGAAATCAGCAAAGGTTTACATACCCCGCTGTCATGGCAATGTTGTAGAAAGTGAGCCATGTGGTTGCAAACACGCCGATGGGTTTCTTCTTGCTGTTCTCCTTCTCCTCCACGGTGCTGTCCTCTTCGCTGGACGCCATGCTTCAGGAGAAAGAGGTGGGGAGGGGAGGCGATGACTTGAAACGCTGCTGACAGCTGGAGCTGACGGCGTTCCCTCTCTGGAAACAGCGCGACCAATGCGTCCTTGCAGGACAGCTGGAAACGCACTCGCTCCTGAACTTCAGCTGCAAACTTTGGTTTTGATTGGTGACTCGGGACGGCTCCTGATTTGTTACTCAACGATGACCTCCAATATTATTTACCAGCCCAGGTTGCTTTGGTCTCGTTCTGACGGTTAAGGGGGGTGTGGAGATTGCTCGGCTGTAATGCTCCCCTATTTGCAGTGCCGCAGGCTTAATTCCATGGCGTCATGAGATCAGTTTTTCTCCCGTCTGGATTTCTTACAATGTGGACTGCGTCATTCTGTTCTGTCTGAGGAAAATCTAAACTATATGTGTCTGAATACTTTCGGATGAGCTGTATAATATGATGCAGTTAATCTAAAAATGTACTAAACCAATAAACCCAACCCCCCAAAAAATATATTTAGATTTATGAACTAAGTGTTATTACTTAAAAAAAAATGTTATGGAAAGGGCATAACTCTCATCCGAATAGGTTGAATGTTGCACTCTTTTACAGCAACCTCCAACAGCTTATATATCTTTACATCATCGAGTTTATGCCTTGGACTTAGTTTTAGATAAGTTAATCTAAAAAAAATAAACCCCACAATGGAAAAGGGAAAAAAAACACACAAAGCATAAACTAACAAAAAAGTGGAAGGAAAAACTCATAAAACAATTTAAAATGTTCTAATGTGTATCATCACTTTGTAAGATAGTGTTAATGTGCTATGATGTTTCAAGGTCCCAAAGTAATGTCACCCTCCAAGTAATGCAGTCACCCAGAGTTGTTGGTGCTGAATAGCATATGTTGTGTATACAGGTGGGAATGTTGCCACAGGCAAGGGAGGATGACCCATGCCACTGGACGTCTGGCCAACGTCCCGTGACTGAGACTTGCCCCAGCCTAGATTAACATCTGCCTTCTCTTGGCACACACACTTGTTTGTGTAGCACTATAAAGACCGGGGATTCCCTGGGACCCACAGAAACCTCACCTGTGACTGGACGCACCACGCAGGGACTTTCCCCGATTGTGAGACTCCTGGCAAAAGCTGTCCCAGGGCTTCCCAGCTAAAGTGCAGCCTGGATGTAGGTATAAGGATGTATCCAGGATGTAGGTATAAAGATGTATCCTTCTTAATCATTGTTATATTTGTTACACAATAATGACTGTATATATATCTCCGTTGGAAATCAATAAACAACAGTGACAATATTTAAACATATAGGACTGCTGCATAGAGATGTGAATCGGTTCCGGAATCGTTTCTGGTATCATTTTCGTAGAACCGCGGGAAATCTTCCTTTCCCACGGTTCTGACCACTTTTTTTTTTCGGCTGTCCCAAGCCGAAACCCCCCCCCCCCCACCACCTGACCCTTTAAATCTAATTATTTAGAATCCCCCACCCTCCCGACCCCCCAAAACTTTCCTAAAGTACATGGTGTTCCAGCAGGGGTCCCAGGCGCAATCTCCTGCTCTCTGGCCGTCAGCTGCCAGTAAACAAAATGGCGCCGATGGCCCTTACCATGTGACAGGAGCTATCGGTGCCATTGACCAGCCCCTGTCACATGGTAGGAGCAATGGATGGCCGGCGCCATCTTAAAAAATGGCCGGGGCCATCCATTGCTCCTAACGTGATAGGGGCCGGCCAATGGCACCGATAGCCCCTGTCACATGGCAAGGGCAAAGGGCCATCGGCGCCATTTTGATTAGTGGCATCCGACGGCCGAGAGTGGGAGATTGCTCCCGGGACCCCCGCTGGACCACACGGTACTTTAGAAAAGTTTTGGTGGGGGGGGGGGTCAGGAGGGTGAGGGATTCTAAATAATTAGATTTAAAGGGTCAGGGTGGGTTTGGGGGGTTTTTTTTTCTGTGTGCCCTTTCTTCCTCCCCCCCAAAACGATAAGAAAACCCCACGAAAATTCCGTGGGGTTTTCCTATCGCTTTTGGGGGAAACCCCCCCCCCCCCCGATACTTGATGGATTAGAAAATATCATACGATATTTTCGTCCGTCAGAAAAACGATGCATATCCCTACAAGTGCTGCATGATTTAAAAATAGCAATACATTTGGCGCGGCGAGCAGGGTATATCTTTAAATATGTCACTGTTTAAGAAGAGGAATAGTTCAAAACAATAAGAAAGTGAGGGAGATGTTAAAGAATTACAAATAGAAATCCCAGGCTGGGATGTAGTACCTTATAATGTTATGGCCACCAAGTCGTCGAAATGTTCAGGATTATGTGAAAACTGGGAATCCTGTTTAAAGGATTCAGAGGCAGTGGACGTGTTGAGGTGTATGCAAAGAGTGGTAGTGGAAAATGGAAAAGAGTCATTAAGTGTAGGACACCGAGGGTGGATTTTATTATCTGCCTATCAAAAAACACATCAGGATAGGGATCGTCAACATCAGAAAATAGCTGAATTGGAACAGCAAATCAGTGACTTACTGAGTCAAAATGTTATGTTGCAATGTCAGAATAAATTACTTGCTGACAAAGTAGACACATATCAGACAGTTGCGGAAAGGGCAGCTGTCCAGGTGGCAAATGTCAGGAACTGTTTGGGATCAGGTCTGATTGCCCTTGCAGTGAAGAACTGCTGCCTGCCCAATTCCCGGAGCAGGGAATGGCTTCAAATCCAGGAATTACAGCCCAGTCTCAATTTACACTTGTAGTAGACTTGCACAATTGTGTAGGGATTCAGAATTGGGTCATGAGGGAACACAGGAGTTCTTCTATTGGGGATATTGACAATTGGTTGTTGGAGCAGCAATTACTAGTGCTAAACGTTTTACAATTTGAAAAGACACAGGGAGTTAAGGGGTTAACAGCAGAGAGAAAGGAGGGAGAGTGGGGGATGCAGGAAAATGTTTTCCATAGGCAAATTCAAACAAACAGAGGAGAAAACTCCTTTAAATTAATTGATCTTTCAGTTTAAAAGTTAGGAACAGGCTGATGGGGAATTAAAGATATTTGCAGAAAATGTACTTGATTTAGCAATAATGTTTAATTTCGTTTACACTGAAGTAAAATCTCTATCTTGTCAGAACAGGGAATGTGTACCTCTCTTCATGACTAGCATTGCATTTGTACAAAAACTAATAAGGTTTGGTTTCTATAAGCGCTGGGTAAATAGTTGTATGAAAATGGTCAACATTGCTCTATGGTTCAACTTTCTTTTTCATTTCTGTATCAGAAATAGTCTTTATGTCTGATAGTGAAGATCCTGCTACAAGAAAGGGAAGACTAGATTTAAAGGAAATTCTTCTGGTCCTGAATCTGCAGACCGGAATGCCTATCACATGACTAAATATGTTCATAAGTTTTTATTTTTTATCCCTATTATATGTAATGAAATACTATAGATACCGTTAAGGAAAGAACCTGTATGGCAAAATGAGTTAAAACATGCAGTTAAGTTTCTGAGTGCCTTCCTCTTTGAATAAAGCAGATGCTTGTAGTTCTTTATACAGAGATCTGATATAAAAGGTGAGATAAGCTTCCTCCTTATCTTATTGCTTTTTACTTCAAAAATTATAGAGAGGGATTTCTCTTATCATATAGTTTCTTTTACTTAATTTTATTTTTGTTTATTTCATATCAGGCACTAACTCATACACATGCATGTGACTTAATGATGGGAGTGCAAAGGCTTTGCTTTAATGACAAGCCTAGAGAACACTGTCTTGAAAGAACTGCACACACTATGACCGGGTGGAGAGAAACCATCACATTCTTTGCCACAGAAAGACCCCTTCAACCTTTCATTTTTGGACTGAAGTGCTTAGAATTTATGCATAAGCTCTGTTCTCCTGATTTTGTTTCATGAAAGCAATATATCTCTATTTGAAATGTAATAACTGATTATCATGATGAAATATTTTTATGATACACTTAGTTAATACCTAGTTACATACGTACTTGCAAATGCCACTATTTTGTTGCTCACATACATGTTAAAGACTGAATTGTCGCAGTTTTATTGGCCTTTAGTTGCTATTCTCTGTGTTCCTGGCATAAGCTGTCTGTGTGTACCCAACATTCAGAGAGTACTTTTTCTTTGTAAGAAAGAATTAGGATAGATTTTTGAAACAAAGGTTTGTTTTTGTTTTTCACCTCTTGTATCACCCGTAGATGGGGAATATATGCCACACCTGAGTTTAAATGTTCTGGAAATCTAAAAAGGAAAATTAGCAAGCTATACTAAACTGCCAGTGGGAGTCTGGCAACCATACTTCATCACAGGGTGGAGAAACACCCAAATAACAGCACCTGTGGAGTTTTTGTTATGCAGGCTACACTGAGCGCAGTGAGCCTGACAGTGAATACACAGTGAAAGCTGTCCTATGACAAGAGGGTGGCCCCCAAACGTCAGAAAAGGCTAACCATAGGCCGATACAGAACTGTGCGCTCAGCTGAGCGCACCGTTTAGCCGCGCGTTTTAGACGTGCTATTATGACCCCTTATACTGTAAGGGGTAATAGCGTGTGGAAAATGCATGGCCAATCCCCCCCCCGAAAGTAATAGCATTCATCACATGCAAATGCACGTTGATGAATCTATTGCTTATTACCCCGGAATACTGAAAGTAAACTGTGCAACCAAGCCACACATTTTACTCTCAGAAATTAATGCCTGGCCAAGGGCAGGCATTAACTTGAAAGCACTGGGAAAGCACCGGGAAAAGTATGCAGAAAAGCAGAAAAAACTGCTTTTCTGTACACCCTCTGACTTAATATCATAGCGATATTAAGTCGGAGGCACCAAAAATACAAAAAAACTAATCTACCCGCCGGTCAGCGGGTTCGAAAACAGACGACAGTAAAATTAAGCATCGGTTGTTGGACCCACTGACAGCCGCCGTTTCCCTAGCACCTCATTAGCACGCAGCCTAATTTGAATAGAGAATCGCATGCCCAGGAGAGGTGCCTGGGCGCATGTCGGGAGAGCGGGCGCTCAACTCGGAGCGCTGGCTCTCCCGCACGTTTTATTGCAACAGCCTATACGTGTACAAATACCTGAATGCAGATTGTGACGGGTGACAGAAGATACTGTGGATGCTCCTGGCAGATTAAACATATGCTTTGCTATTTTAAATTGGCCAGTTTCTAGGTCAATTAACTCCAGGTGTACTTAGATGGGGTTTAGGTAATAATTGATGAAGTCGTAGGACCAATTACACAGAGAAAGCAATAGACTGTGCTTTTCCTCTTTATTTAAGGTACTTTGTACATTGCAGACAGACATTGTTAGATCTGCTTGTCTGTAATCAGAATGAATTTACAAGCCCTGACCAAGTAGAAATGCAAAAGACCTTCTATTCTGCAGATTCTTGTTTCATCTCTATTTTCTTGGACTACCTTCATGAACCTTCTATGCAAAATTGCTTCCTTTGCTTTTGAATCCTTGGGACATTATTGGCTTTCCTTAATATTTCTTAATTACATCATCTCCTATTTGGTATATCATAGAATGTCCTATACCATTAGCCCTAATGAGCATTCTAATTGTACACATATTAATTTCCTGTCAAGGGGATATAAAGTTAAGTTGCTTTCCCTTTTGACTGAACTGGCACATTTCCTTTCTTAGGGCTGGATTTACTAATACTGCTGGGCTCTTTGAATCCCGCGGTAACGGGGGGGGCGGTCCTGCGATAGCCGGCAGCGATCGCACCTCCGCGGTGCGATCGCTGCCAGCGTCGCGACAAATAACTACACCAGAAAAGGTGTAGTTATTCGGCGCAAAACTGGCAGCGAAAACACAGCGTACCTTTCGCTGTCTGCGCAGTCTTCGCGGCGTCAGCCCTGGTGCCGCCCCGACTCCTCCTCTTCCGGGGCTTACGCCGCCCCGGCTCCACCCCCATCTTGGTATCGCCCGTGATAAGGAACTTTTCGCATGCAAAACGTCCCTTATCGTGTGCGATCTGCTTGGAAAATGACCCCCTTAGTGCTTATTTCCAGACTTGCAATGAAGAATGCACTTTAGTAGCCCTGTATGATTCCAATGATCTTTTTTTTTTCTAGCACATTTTAGGATCAAATTCTCCTTTTGCTACAAGTAGCTTGGTACCTTGCTACCTATACAGGCCACAGTGCAAGGTCACACATACAAAGTAGAAACATGACTTAAGAAAGCCACTTATTTAAAAGTGAGACAGGAGATTGAGAATTTAACGCAAACAGCTCTTTCCTAGTGCTGAATGCTGGAATGAGTTGATTGGACTTCATCTACCTGAAGGGTATTTTGGTTGGGTGGCACCAAGGTCAGGCCTAGCCATCCAAGGGATACAGGTGATGGGAGGAGTCATAGATGCAGACTATCAAGGGGATAAAGATATGTATATACGTGGGTTTGGGTCCACTGCTTTACGAAATGGAGCAAAAGTATGGGCACAACAAGAAAATAGACCTCCAATACCTGCCAATGTATTGCCCGTAATTTTGTAGTTGGGCCTTGTTTACTACAGCATTCAGTAAATATTCCCGGGGATATTCGCTATTTTGAAGTTATGGGGCCTCAGTATTTATGATTACTAATAACAAGATTGGAATCCCAGGTATTTCATTAACCTTCAGCGGGTGTCTATATAATATCATTAGATTTGTGTGGGACAATGATACGTATTTGTTGGCTCCTATTGAAGAACATTTCTGGCAAGACACCTGGCAATATCACCTATCATGGATACATACTCATTGTAGCCTCCCTCTGGATATGCTGTATCACTTAATGAATAATATCTTTGTGCTGCAATATAATAGTTTAATAAACAAATCTATTTTGGAACATGAAATGCAGGCAATTGTGACAAAAGGGCAAATGTTAAAATTAGCAACTAAAACAAAAGCTGATACAGCCCATAGTTAACTTTTATTGGAATGTTAATTTTGTATTGTCGCATGAAACAATTGTATGATTCTTGCATAGATAATGCTTTGAAAATGAAATGAATGTTACCAAGAACCTTGAAACATCAGGGGGTCGAATGTAAGATAAAGTGTTAATGTGCTATGATGTTTCAAGATCCCAAATTAATGTCACCCTCAAAGTAATGCAAAGTCACCCAGAGTTGTTTGTGCTGAATAGCATATGTTGTGTATACAGGTGGGAGTGTTGCCGCAGGCAAGGGAGGATGACCCATGCCACTGGACGTCTGGCCAACGTCCCGTGACTGAGACTTGCCCCTGCCTAGATTAACATCTGCCTTCTCTTGACACACACACACACTTATTTGTGCAGCACTATAAAGATCGGGGATTCCCTGGGACCCACAGAAACCTCACCTGTGGCTGGACACACCACGCAGGGACTTTCCCCGATTGTGAGACTCCTGGCAAAAGCTGTCCCAGGGCTTCCCAGCTAAAGTGCAGCCTGGATGTAGGTATAAGGATCGGTGATGTATCCTTCTTAATCATTGTTATATTTGTTACACAATGACGACCGTATATATATCTCCATTGTAAATCAATAAACAGTGACTTAATATTTAAACACATAGGACTGCTGCATGATTTAAAAATAGCAATACAAACTTCATGAAAAAATGTGCTTTTTCATTTATTGTATAATCATCTACCTAAAATCCTCTATTTAAAATGGACTTTAATGTTAAAAAATGTATCAAACTGAAAGAAAATGGGAAATATACCTTTTATTTTAACCTAAGTCCAATCGTGGCTGTGTTTTGGCACTCCCATGCCTGCCTGACGGGTAAGGTTGTCAACTTTCAACTGTGAAAATTCCCAACACTTGGACAAGTGGAGTAAGTTTTTTCATCTGTGTCTTTCCACACAACTCTTTTAAACTTTTATTACTTGCCTTATTGCTAGAAAACTGTGCACAAAGCAAGGTACAACCAAATGATTCCAAATATAAAAATACCAGCAACATCCCATTACAAGATTCAGGAGAATTACAATTAATTAATAACTGCCACCCCTACTATTAGGAAAACCTGTCTTTTTTTCCCCCCCTTATATCACACCCCTTTAACCACCATCCCAGGACCGGTGAAAGGATATTAGATACCATAAGCAAAGCTCAGAGTCTTGTATGACCTTCTTCCACCATCCCTCCCCACACACACAATTCAAAAATTATGCAGTTATTGTTACATGCAAAAGAACATTCAAAGAACAGTTTTCTGAGGTAAAAATATTCATAACATGCATACTATATTTCTATGCACTGCTGTGATGCCAATCAGAAAACCCTGCAAAAAAAGACACTTGGAACTCATATGGTATTGGACGAATTGTAACGTGTTGAGTATAGGCTTGGCCACCAGAAAGCATAAGTAAACAATTACAATAGAGTACACCTCCCAAACTAAAACAGCACTAATTGCCAGCACTCCAAAAATAAAAACCCTGCCTAAGAAAAGGCAATACTGCAAATATTATAACAGGGCCTAAAACATTAATACACCTCCTTTTAGGAGAGTAGAAAAAGCCAAGCTGCTATATAGAGATCCCTACACAAAACCTACATGCTAGCAGAATAGTCACCTCAGTCACACATGCAGAAAATAGACAACTCTCACCAAATGTAGAATAAAGAGACCATAACGTATAAATATGCAGACAAAAGCTAAACTGGAAACTGCAACAAGCCAGAGTCTGTATATTTATTTAGTTATTTATAGCTCTTATATACCGAACTTCAAGTAACAGGGTTACTTATCAGTTCGGTTTACATTCAACAAATATGCGAACAATGACAACAATTGTCTTACATTGAACAGGGAAGCGAACAACTTGGATGAACATAACTTGGAATGTATATGGTGGAAAAATAGAAAAAAACAAAATCTTCATTCCTCATATAACATCAAACAATAAAATCAATAAATATAAAAATAATAATAGTGAAACCATACAAATAGAAAATATATATTTCTAAACAGCTGGCAAATTGACTAACATCCAATAATTAATAACTCATTCAAATTTGTAAAAAATGTATCAAACATCAATAAAATGTCAAAACAGCAGACATTAATGAAGTCCAATAATTAAAACAAATAAGGGTAAAAAATAACCCCAGTTCTCCATACCTGGTAATTTCCAGTCACCCTGAGATCTTCATGGATTAGTAAAGAAGAGGGAGAGTGCACACTTTGTGCTCTCTCATATATACACATGTATATATTTACTCTCACACTCTTGCTTTCACCCCCCCCCCCCCACCCCCCGGTCACAGTTACTCGCTTACTCTCTGTCTCACACATTCAATGGCTCTCCCCCCCTCATACACAAACTCTTAACACATATGTACACACATAGGCTCTCACACTCACTGGCTTCTCTTTCCCTCACACACAAACACACAGGCTCTCTCTCCTTCACATATACACAAACAGGTTTCACACTCATTGGCTCTCTCTCACATACACACACACACGCACACATGTTCTCTCATATGCCATGGCTCCTCTAGTTCAGCATGCCAGTGGCCTTGCTAGGCCTCTTGTTCCTGCCACAGGTGGGAAGGAAGATGCTGAAGGCCCGATCCCCTACCCTTAAGAACATAAGAAACTGTCATGCTGGGTCAGACCAAGGGTCCATCAAGCCCAGCATCCTGTTTCCAACAGAGGCCAATCCAGGCTACAAGTACTTGGCAAGTACTCTGCTCATACATTTGGCCAGCTCTCTATTCCCGCAGTGCATCTTCTTCTGCCGGCAGGGCTTGAGCTCTCTGCCAGCCCACTACTCTCAGTGCATCTTTTTTGGTTGGCCAACTTCCTACCGACCCACTGCTCTTGAGGCACTTCTTCACCCAGAGTCTCTGTCTGGTCTGCAGCTCCTCCCACCCAGCACCGGTGCCTTCAACTCCTGCTATTATTGCCAAGGCCAACACCTCTTCTTATGCTACTGTTGCATGCAGGTCAAACAGCAGCTATTTGAACCGCATGGTCTATGGAGCCCTCTGCAATTCAACTAGCTGATGTTTGAACTGCATGTGGCAGGACTATAGAAGAGGCACTGCATGGTTCTTGGCAGTAGGGATGATGTTCACTTAGTTGATACTACCAGCGCTGGGCAGGAGGAGGTTTTCAAGCTGGGCTGGAATGGAGGGTTAAAATCCGGACATTTTCTGGACATTGTAGCACTATGTCTGGCTTCTGAACATCTCCTCATATATCCATACTGTCAGGAGAAAATCCGGAAAGTTGGCAACCCTCACGGGTCCAACGCTGAAAGCTGTAGCCAATACAAAAGACTTCTGTCCATATGAAACTTCAAATTCAAATGTGGAACTGGTGAATAAGTGAGGGGAAAAAAGAATGACAAACAAGTTCATTCACTGAACAGTGCTACCATGTTACCATGCATTGTCTACCGCAGCTCCCATTGTTTCTAATGGGGGCTATGCACTAATAACGCACATTAATGTATGGTAACATGTTAGTGACTCCATCTAAAAATTGTTACAGGGAATATCACTCTCTCTTTTCTTAAAGATTCAGTTTGCTAATCAGTGTTCTCAAATAACCTACTGAAAGAACATGGAACCAAATGCTCAAATATAAAGCAGATATATACTGAACATTTATTAATTGTATTTTATTTATAGTGTAAATGATTTTGAGTTAATAAAAAAATATGTATAGAAATCTAAATAAATGAAATGGTTAGTGACAGCTAAAGTGAGTCCTTAGAGTGGATGTTCAGCCAGCCATTCTTAGTGAATAAGGTTTTAAATATTTTTAGAAAACAATCACATCCTTTTTCCAGAAAGGATATGGTTGAACATATACACATAAAGGTTCTCATTGGGAGAAAACAAAACTTATTTTGCTTAACCCCCATGCCTCCCCCTCAAAAAAAAAAAAAAAAAAGACATCTGTTTTCCCTAATATCAGTACAATTAGATACATTAGATAGTACCAGTGACATTAAATACAGGCCAGAAAATGTAGGGGTCTATTTTTATTGGGCTTCAGTGCCTAACGTTGGGTGATCGTAACCTAAATTGGCCTATTTAAAGCCCGAGTAGGGCCTAAAAAGTAGGCAGCTATGGGGGAAGAGTTAGCCTGTGAAAAAGTTTGACACCTGCTCCCAAATGGTCCATGCTTAACCTCTATCCCTAGAAATCCATGGTCTATATATTTTTATGTAAGAGTGGGAATAGGAGGCTGGTACCTTTTAGCCTTGATGATTACAGCAGTGATATCTAGGGCGACTTGCAGAAATGTGTGATCAATTTTTGCCTTACCTTTCTGTTGGAAACAGAGAATTTTTTCTTTTGCTTTTTTTTTTTTTGGGGGGGGGGGGGCTATTAGTGCAGATGTGAGGGGGTTAAGTTTTTCCATGAAGGTAGTAAATCAGTTACTCTGCTCCTAGGCTTAAGGCCTATCTCTTGTTTGGAAGAGCCCTGGGAGGAATTGTGGGGAGAGCAGATGGAACAGTCTGCTTTATGGAAGTCTCATCATTTAGTTCAACTGAAAGAATAAAAAGATGTGTTCTGCTGATGCTAAAGTATGCTGATTCTGCCAGAAATGAATATCCCTATCTTAAGGGAATTGTCTGCAGAAACTTGTTTTTGCTACTTCCTGTATGCATTCTTACTGTGGAAGTTGAACTTGTTGAACATTCCCTATTTTATGTTTGATTAAATTGGGCCATATTGGAGCCACCAAGCCTGTGGCCTAATTTTTTTTCCCAGGATTGGGGTTTCTGGGAGAAGGATGCCATTCATTTAAGGAAGCACACAGCTTCATCAGCCACAAAGGGAAATACCCAGAGCCCAGTCCTATAAACCATCTGACCATGTTCAAAGAATCCCAGTAATCAGTGAAAGGTTTGTATTCCCAGTTTATGTACACACACACATCCTAGTGTAAGGGTCTGTCAAAAAATGAAGGGATAAAGACACTAACATGTCTAGAACCACTCCTCTGACCTGCCCTCACCCCAGGAATGCCCTTTTCCCAGTGGTGGAGACTACATACATGCACACTTTTTGCAGGAGGTAGCAGTACATGTGCTGTTACACTGCCAGCATACTTTTACCCTCATCAAGGCCTGGTAACTTTCAGGCTATTTTATATGTGTAAATACATTTCTGTGTGGAAGGCATAAAAACAAGTTTGCTTACCATAAACGGTGAGTTGTTCCATAGAAAGCAGGATGAATTAGCCATTACATGCAGGAGATGTTATCCAGCCGCACTGAATGGACCTCTCTCTTAGCTGAGCTTTTGCTCTACCAAGCATGTGTGGGAATTCCTGCTCAGGTGTCTTTTAGCCCCCTCAGTGATTTTAGAGCTAATTCTATTTATTTATTTGTTCTTTTTTTTATACCGATGTTCATGACAAGTCATATCACATCGGTTTACATCAAACATAGGTGAAGTACATCGAACAGGTGTAATTCTAGCTAGGTGGTCAGCTCTCCAGGGAAATGGGCAGGTATTTAGTATGGCTAATTAATTCTGCTGACTGCGGGGAGGGGGGGGGGGGGGGGGGAGGGGACAGTTTACAGTAAGCAAACTTGCTTTTTCTATTGATAAGGAGGGCTAAATTAACCATTACATGTGGGAATGCCCAAGCTGAGGGTTACAGCAGGGCATTTACTGAATAAGCAACCCTGACCTTCCCATGGAGAATTGACAACTGAGCGGAGTCTTCGCAAAACTGCTCGCCCACATTTACTGTCATTCTTTGGGAGATTATCCAGAGTAATGGAATGCAAAGGTCTGTACTGACAACACTGTTGCAGTTTTGCCGATGTCTTCAAGTGGTATAGTTCGTAGATGAGCCACGCCATGGCTCTGACTTGATGAGCCTTTATGGTGTCTGTAATTTGTAGGCCTGCTAGTCTATAGCAGTGTGAAATGTAGTCTGCTAGCCAACTGGACAATGGAGAAATTACTTACCTGATAATTCCATTTTCCTTAGTGTAAACAGATGGACTCAGGCGCAGGGGGTTATGCTCCCCTGCCAGCAGCTGGAGACGGAGAAAGCTGACATCACAGTACATTTACTCCTACAATGACCCCAGCCTGCCACTATTTTCTCTTCAAAAGCAACTGTGGACAGACTAGCAAAAAACATGATTAAAAAACAGTCAACCACAACTGTACTCAACCAACAATAAACACTGAACTCAAGTAAAATCACAGATACCCCAAGCTAGGGACTGGGTGAACATTTGCCAGTAATCCCTTGGGAACTAGAACCCCAGGAGGTCCATGGAGACAAGCAATTGGCAGCTGAGGGCAGGAAACTGAGTCCATCTGTCTACACTAAGGAAAACGAAATTCAGTTAAGTAGTTTCTCCATTTGCTAGTGTGTAGACAGATGGACTCAGGACCAGTGGGATGAACCAAAGCTACTTCCGAACAGGGCAGGAGGCTACAAAGGCTGCGTCCTCCCGGGCCTGCACATCCAGATGATAAAATCTGAAAAAAAAAGTGTACAAGGAGGACCACGTCACAGCTCACCAGATATCAACAGGAGATAGCAATCTAACCTCTGCCCATGACACTGCCTGAGCCCTAGTGGAATGAGCCTTAAACGAAATAGGCAATGGCTTAGCAGCAGCCACATACGCTGCCGTGACCACCTCCTTAATCCAGTGAGCTATTGTAGCCTGCGAAGTTGTTTCGCCTTGCTTCCTTCCACCATGAAGGACAAACAGGCGACCCGTCTTCAAGAAAGGCTCAGAGACTTCCAGATATTGCACTACACGCTGCTTGACATCTAAGGAATGCAGAAAACAATACTCCTTCATGTCCTGAACCTTATCCAAGGAGGGCAACGAAATGGTCTTTCAGCTTTGGTGTTGATGCCATGTGGATGTACAACTTGCAGAGTAAATATCCAGAATTGTTTGCAGCAATTAAACTTGTGTGTTCTTTGTGTGCCATTTTGGAATTTGCACAGACCAGCGCAAGGAATAACCTTTATTGAGGCAATGCTTAACCATAGGAGCATGCCATTTATTGGTGTTGAGACAGCTTGTGTGTTCAGTTAGTCTAATTCTTCTGTAAACGACCCGGGCGGGGGAACTATCTTTTTGCACTGTCATACCTATGGTCAAATATTTCAGGCTTTGGGATTTCCACGTGGATGTTAAAGAATTTTAAAACAGTTCATCAGATCTTGCAATCTAGGGTAAGCACACAAGTTTAAAGTAAATGAATAGAGGACACTTTGATAAGTGAACACATTTTATTCAAGAGGGAATTCAGCTGGCAATAAAGGTAAGCAATTCTTAAAAACACTGTAATGAATTTCAATAAGCTCATAAAATCTCTTGCAAGTTAAACCTTCAAAACAATGCAATGTAAAATACTCAATAGCATTCAGATAAAACTTTCAATAAACATTAGCACTTTATATTAACAACCTATGCATTTGTTATTACTCTGGAACTAGTTCTTTTGTGAAACTTTTGATTATTTTCAGATAATAATAAAAGAACATTTTGGAAAATGACTTATCTTTGCTTTGCTGTTTCTTGCTTTAAAATTCAATAATTGATTCTTTATGTTTTCTTGTCTTTTAGATACTTTAGAGAGATTCTGCAAGAAAGAGACTGACTTTTCTAAAGTTAAGTATTAGTTTTCTTACTATACATCCTTGTGTCTCTGTCTATTATGGGAATACTTTCCTTTATTTTTCTAACCTCTTTTCTTTGTCTCTAGTACACTTTACTGTCAGATCACTATTTTTTTTACTGTCTCTGGTTATCAATTTTTCACCAATGAAGTGGCTTATGAGTGTGGCTTGTAAACACTGTTTGAGTGTGACAATCTGGCATACCCCAAGGATGAGAAGCTTTGGATGCTTGAGATCTGAGCTTGACAGTAGAAACAGGAACTCTAACACTCTTGATCTCAACGCTGGCACAGGACTGCAGGATTTTCTTAATATCCTAACTTTAATAAAGGAAAAAGAGAAACTATCTTCCAAACCTAATATGTCATGCCGACTTGTTGTACTGTAGCAACTAATTAAAACAAAGGATAACCAAGATTACCCTATACTACAGAAACAGTAAAAGGAACTGTGTTGTGTGACAAATGATACTGGGTTTGAGAATTGTGATGTGTAATGAGACAAATGACAAGATGTGACAATGAGATATCACTACAAGTATACTGTGTTTACAGTCTATATATACACACACACACATTCATTCCATACTTTATCATCTTCTCAGTCAGTTTTATTTGTTTTCTGACATTAATTTAGAGAATAACTAAGTTAATTGTCTTTAACCTGCTTTTATTTCAAACAGTTACACTGTAATTCTGAATTTTTTCAGAATTAATTTGAAACAGCTGAAACCATTTTTAATTTTTCCAAGTTCTCTTCTGGACTTTAAAATTTATTTTGGAATTTATTCCAGAACTAAATTGGTATTAACTTTCAAACTACTGACTTACAGTCAGAGTAAGTACTCACACTTAACCAGTTAAATATCACAATGGTTAGCTTTATTATTTTCACCAGTATTATTCTTCTGTTATTTGAATGCTTCCTTCTTGAGAGATAAGCCATTTTTTTAAAAACATTATTAATTATATCCATCAAAAAATATAAAACAAAGAAAAAAACATGCAATTGAAGAATAAGCAAGGAAAATATAATAATCATCAATTAGTACAAATCCTCATCAAGGGGATATTAAGAAACATTCAAGAAGAGGAAAAAGCAAAATTAAATTAATCTAACATAGCATGCTGTTAGACAAAAAGCATTTATGTGTACATAACACCTCAGTAACATGACTCTTATTGTTCTAAACATTAAACCATAGGTGTTTTGTCATTAAGGGATGTCTCTGAATGAGATGGATTTACAAACACATAGGTGGTCCCTTGGTAAGTCACTAAACATTACAGGGAAACTTTAGAAAGAAAGCAGCACCAAGTAAAACAGTACGCTGTTTAAGGGTCAAGAATAGTTTCCTGCGCTGTTGTGTCTCACAGGGATAAATCAGGGAACACTTGCACTTTCTGTCCACAAAATATTTCAGCCATGTATTTGAAATATTGTTTAAGTACTATCTCCTTAAACATATCATAAATAAAAGAAACTAACAATGTTACCTTGGCTGAAATTACATTCTGGGAATCTTGAAGTAAAATCAGATAAGCTGGAGCTATTTATAGATGCAAGAAAGTCTATACTCCCTTTCAGGCCTCACCTCTCTTCTCAACTCAGGGAGATAACGCTTAGATAACTTACAGCCTGATTTTAAAAGGCCTGCGCACGTAAAAAATGGGGGTTACGTGCGCGGCCGGGCCTTGTGCACGCTGCACACATTTTAGAACAGGCCTGGCCACGTACGAAATCCCCGTTACATGCAGAAATGCCAGGCCCTGCAAAAGGGGCGGGCAGGGACAGTGTCATTAGCCGCTTTCCCTGGGAAGCACACACACCGGCAGCCTTAATTGGAGCGGACTGGGAGGGAACTGGGGAAGTCCTAGTCGTGTCACCGCACATTAACTTTTAAAATCCCCCCCTCCCCCATGCATGGAGGAGACCACCCAGCCGCACATGCGTGGTGGATTTTAAATCCACGTGCGGATATCATATTTTATAACACACGTACACTGACGCGCACGTGTTATAAAATAGCCGCGTGCATGGGTCTTAAAACTGGCCCCTTTATATCTTTATCCTAGGCTAATTTGTGGAACACACATATATACTTCTTAAATAGTTCAACTGCAGATATCAATCTCGATTTAGGAAAACGTAATAATCTCAATGAAAATTAACAGGTAAGAACTAATTTTCCTTTAAATTCCAGTACCATTCTCCTAATGGGTATCGTGAACCTCTCCAACTTTAACAATCCTACACATCACAAAATAAGACATGCTTATTCTCAATCTTGTTTACACAAGTGCTGTCTCTCTGTTTACCATGCTTTTTCAAAGAGGACAGTAGCTGTCTCTAATGGTAAATGAAACCATCCTTGAATTAATCTGTTAATTCATTGAAAACGATTGGTATTATAAAATAATTCAATTTCCTCCAGAAACTTTTAGAACTATACATTTCTCATATTGACAGCAAAGCAGGGGCAGATTGCAGGAAAATAATTGGCCCGGGGGATTTTTTTTAAAACTGGTCCATGGGGTATCTATCGTCCTCATGCACTTTCCCTGCAGCACTTGTCAACAGCTCCCAAAGCATACCAAGTCAACCTTGGAACCTAGTAGCAGTGAGCCAAAATATCTCTAAAACAAACTTCATCTTTCCTAAATAACTAAGAAGTTGATGACATTCTAAGATCAGGGGGGAGTAGAGCTGCAGCCCCTGTTCCATCCATATAAATTGGTTGGGCTCCCTATACATTTGCTTAGATCTCTTATAGAGATATATCCTGAATTCTCAGTCTGGTTCTTGAATCAGTTGCAAGTAATGTAACTGCCAGCTAATGTCAGACACACACACACATCACAAACAGATTTTTAGATTGCAGAAACTTTATTGACACATACACTAACACCCACAGACACATACTCTCTCTCAGACACAATCACTGTATCTGTGAAAGCATTAAAGGGTGATAATGAATTGAAAGGCTGCTCACAGGTAACAATTTCTCTTACAGCTTCTCAGGGCAATGAAGGGGGCCCCCTGCCACTCACCTGCTTCCCATTTCAATTTTTTGTTGATTATAAGCAGCCGTTGGTGGGTAGCACAAACATTTTCCTGTGTCCCTCTCCATACGCATTCATTCTGTCACACAGAGACACACTCACTCATACATGATCTCTTTCTCTTTCACACATGATCTCAGAAGGTCAGAAGAGGCAAGCACCTGCCCAGAGTACCAGGCCCAGGGGGCACTAATGCACCTCATCAGGGGGCCGGCCACCATTGTAGTGGAACAAGCATTCCTTAGCCCCTATGTGGCTGCCAGTCATGTCATCCAAGGAGGTACTGCCTGCCCCCCCCCCCCCCCCCCAGCCATATTACTTACATTACCCGGGGTACTGAGCATCCCAGCAATATTCTTGAGGGGATCAGCGAGATAATAGGCAGGGGATGCCGAACAGAGAAAGAGCCAGGAAAGGGCAGAGAGGAGAAGGGGGGGGTCACTGTAGTACATTATATGTTTTTGTTTAACATCAGGTAAGTTCCAAATTGCGAAGGGACAAGGCATGGGTTCAGAGTGAGACCTGAGGGAGGAAGGTACAGCCTGTAGATCAATTTCCCAGACAGCTACAAGCTGTCAGCTGGACTAAGCAAGAGACCCTGTGACCCACTCCCTCCTTCCATGCTCCCCTTTGTATTTCAACCCTACCATGTTCCCCATGTGTCTGTCTCTCTCCTCTCCTCACCCTGTACCTCCATCTATATGTCTGTCTGTTTCTCCACCTTCTCCTGGTCCTGGCCCAGCATGCTGTGAGAGGGGAGAGGGGATGGGACCAAGAGGGTCAATGCTACAGAAATCTGTACAGCCCCTGGAGGTCTGGTGTGCCTCCCTTCTTCCTATGCTGTCCAATCAGCATAAGAAAAGAGCTGCCTGTCTCTCCCTGTAACGAAGAGACTGTGGAGACAGGAGGAATTACCTGCAAAACAGGTCTTCTGACTGGATGCTGCACAGCATGCCTGAAAACCCTAGCAGCTGCCCATCTTCCGCTGAGAAGTTTAAAAAAAAAAAGTCACATGATGGGAGTTACCGGCCCACCGGGGGGATGCCCCTGCAGCAAAGTAACCTCCACAAGTTTTGCAAAATGTAATTGAACTTATTTTTTTGCACGTAATGCTCTTGCCATTTGTGAACTCTTTGAAAGTAGAGCTTATAGACAAACTTAGTCTAAATTACCTATATCTCATCCTAACTAAATAACATCTGCATGTAGAATATAATGTTAGCTAGTTATATACATGTCCATACACATATACCTACATCCTTTCTCCCCCAATCTAGATAACCCATGTTACCTAGGTTTATTACATTTTTCCAGCAACCCCTAACTGGTGAATTTGTTACTATTCAGATTCTTTTATAGAAAATGCAGTTTGCCATTTTAGCCAACCCATCCATGTGCAAACCTTTGTATGTCTAACACAGCTTGTTATACAATATACTAACACAACTAGCAATTCAGAATACCTGCTTTACTGCTCCTGGCTAGGTGCCAACGCCCATTCCACATCCTGCCAGAGTTAACTACTAATACCTGTACATCTCTGCTACTTGATCTCCAGGCTAACAGGGACTCTCTGCGCTCCTTTCAATGCCACATCTCTCATCGCTCTTTTTCTGTCTGCATCTCTGTCTGGTTCTTAATTACTCTGTGTCAGTCTGGTTCTCTCTCAAGCCCTCACCATTACTCTTCTGTCTGCATCTCTGTCTTGTCCCTCACCATTCCTTCTGCTTTCCCTCTCCTCCATTCCCTCACTGTTCAGAGACTCTATCTGCATCCTCTTTATTCCCATCACCTACTTTGCTGCTCCACAGGCACTATTGCCATGGTGTGAAACTGAAAATCCCCCTCTGTCCAGTTTATACTGTGCTGCTCTGAATCCATAACTGCATGTGCTATATAATATAATCACCATCTTCTAGGTCCTTTAGTCTGTTTCTCATGTTGAGGATTACTTTAAAGGCCACCCCATGTATCTGATATTCAATTGCTATTCATCTGCTGCACCTTGGATCAATCTCCTCTCCTGTTATGAAGCAGGTTGGCACACAGTCCTAGTGATCTCCATGTTGGTGCTGTACTGGGACTGCCACACTCCTCCTCCTTTATAAGCACTGCCTAGTTGTCCTTATAGTACATGAAACAAACAGGATTCCCAGCTGTATCTCTGAAAAATAAAACCTTGTGTTGACTCCCAGCCTCTCTCCTGCTGCTGCTATTTGCATCTGCATTCCCCTTCCTTCTGCCTTGCCATCGAATCATTCAATGGCTAACTTCTGGCTGCCTGCTCTTTTTAGCCCCTTATCTTTGCATCAGCCCCTATACCTGCCCTGAACAACTGGTTCCTGCTATGCTGATCCCCCATCCCCCTTCTGTACCTTTTCTTCCACCCTCTATTGTTTTACTCTCCAGGAATCCCAATGGATAGAAGTTGGAACCCATCCCAATGAAACTGTGATGGGGGTGACGAAAAGTGAGGGCCTGGTTATGCATCTCTGACCATCCAGGGTGGCTGTGGTGTCTATACCAATAGTTAAACAGATATATCTTGTATAAAGTATACTATTGTCTACTAGCAGCAGTTATTCCAACAGTCTTATGAGGCTTTCCTTCCCATTGAAAAAAGGTTTCACATAGTAAAGTTCGCCAAGGAGGGGGGATGCCCCCACTGCAATTCTGCCAAAAATCTAGAGCTGCATGCATGACCTTTCACATTTTCATTTTATACTCAGAATGTGTCCTATTTCTTTGACTAAATAATGATTAACCATTGGCACCACTTGATTATCTGCCTACATTCATCTACATTAGTTTGTGTTCTCCAAGCCACTAGTCAAAGGATTCCCCTAAAATGTTAATATATCTAAATGTTGCTCTGCATGAAACTTCCTAAGCTGGCTGGTGTTTCCCTATTGCATGAGAAATAGTTCCCAATCTTTTATCATTCTATTCTTATCTCCTCCTGTGTGTCCAACCACAATTAGCATACCATCAATGGATTCTTTGCTGGAAAGTGGGCCTCTGGCCTCCAGCTTCATTACCTCACAAGTAGTTAATTGCTTTTGTTTGAACCTTTCTATTCATCATTGCTCTGTAGACCTAAGATCAGCCTCCAACCCATTAAGTTGATACATTTCCTGGCAGCCTCTAGTTTTCATAACCTTGCCATATTCTCACTTTCTTAACATCCTCTAGTCTATACCTTATTACACTACAAATTGTTCACAACTCTTGCCTCCCTTCAGCAAGCCCTAATGCAATTTTCAAGCCAGTTTAGCAAAGACTAATAATGCTGTGAATATATTATCCCACTTCATTACTCTGGTCTCATAATTGTATGTGAAAGAGTCATTTCCATTCTCATGTGTTAGCTCCTTAGGCATACTGGAAGCCTCCCCATCTTTAACATTTTTGCATCACCTTAACTCATTGAAAGAATATTGCTATTGTAAATTAAATCAATCTACACTAGACACTTTAGATCTACATATTTTCTTACATACCCCTTTCAGTCATAATTTAACATGAAAGTAACTTTTTCTACAAGTTTATCAAATCTAAATTGAACTACTATTATTTTTGACTGTATGTTCCTGTCATTTAAGTTAACTTTTTGAAGGAGACAATTTGTAGGCAAGCTTAGTAGAAATTTAATGAAATATATATCTCAACCTAGCCATATAAATTCTGTATGCAGCATATAATATTAGCTAGTTTGTGTGTGTGTCTGTACACTTTTACATATACAATCTTTCTTTCCCCTCACTACAAACCCTATGGTGCTTGATGTTACCAAATTCTTTCAATAGTCTTCTAGCTGGTGATATTGCTACTAGACAGATTCTTTTATAGAAAGGGTCCAGTGTTTTATTGCTGGGGAGCCCACCCATTTACATGCCCACATATCTACCATAGCTTCTTATACAATACACTAGTACTACTGAATTAAGATTATCTGCTTTACTGCTCCTGGCTAGCTGCCAATGTCCATTCCACATTCTTCCAGAGTTCATTGCTAATTCCTGCACATCTTTGTTCCTACATTGTTTACCTGTTTCTTGCGCTTCTCTTCTCTCACTTCTCTATCATGTAACTCGTTACGCTTGTTATTGTTCTCTGTACTCCCATTCCCTGCCCATGTTCATTGTATTTTCTACCTATTGTTTATTTATTTAAAACCTTTTCTATACTGGCATTAGTGGGTACATCATGCCAGTTTATGTAAACCAACATGATGTACCCTCTAATGTCGGTACAGAAAAGCCACTAAATAAATAAATAAAACAACTGGATATAATTATCTTCTTTATAAAACTTCAGCATTTTCTTTCAAAAGATGACAATCACCTCAGAAGTATCTTTCTATCATCCCCTTGCTTATGTGTGTGTGCGCGCATACTCATACACAATACTCCTTTTCTCCATTCCTGCTTTCTAGGAGAGTGGGAGTCCCTCTGTGCTACTGTCTAGCATGTTTTGATAACTGTGTTGTGTTCATCTTGCGTCCTGCATCTCTTCTGGTCAGTTGCTACTCCACATCTGTTTGCATCTCTCACATCCCTCGCCATTCTTCATCTCTCCAAATCTCTCTGGGACCTCACCATTCCTCGTTTGTCTGACTCTCTATCTGATTCCCTTCCCACTCAGCATCAGTTTGAATCGCTCTTCAGTCCCATACTGTTCCTTGCCATCCTGTCCCACCCTACCTGATTTTTCTTTCTCCCTAGTCCCTCACTGTTATGCACCACTTCTTTCACTGTTTCATCTTTATTCCCATCACAGGCTTATTAGATTATTTTTTAATGTGAAGGATGTACCTGATTTCCAGCTTCTATACCTCTGCTGCACACTGGACTAATCTTTTTACTTGTTTCCCCTGTTCCAGACCAGATTCATAAACTGGCTTTGGATCTCTACCAGAGTGGGAGCCCCACACTGCTCCCTCCTTAAAAGCAAAGCCTGACTGACCCTTAAACTAAATGAAAAAAAAAAACAAGATTCATAATAGTACCTTCGACAATCAAAGTTTTCTGCTGGCTCCCTACCTCTGTCTCTCTCTCTTGGACTTGTTTGCCTACCTGACAACACCGATCATTCTAAAAGACAGAGAAAAAGAGCTCACGTACTCTGCTCCCCTCCCCACACTCTCATCATCACATGATTTGGCCAGCTGACTGTAAGCCCTTTGCAGGGTGCGATGGACACAGCTTCTACGTTGCCCTTACACTTTAGTCGAAGCAATTCTAAATAGGATTATAAACAGAACAAGCCTCAGACACCAACGTCCAGAATAGAGCGGAACTGCAACATCTGAATTGATTCAGAGTCTGCTATCGCGCCTCCCTCGCCCAATGTTCTCGTTTCTATTTGTAATTATGGCGCGTCAGAGTCAGGCAGCGGCTTGGGCAGCCCTGTTTCCCGGCATGCTCAGCTGTGCCCGCAGGTCCCCGGAGATCCGTCACTGTTGCTGTTGTACAGCAGGAGGGAGGGAACTCCCGCCTTCTCCCCTCACCACATCTCTTTCTGCGCCAGGCCTCCCGTCGCACGGGAGGGGGCCGAGGGCCCGCCAGAGATGCCGCTGTTTACGTCCAACCCCTTCGATCAGGATGTGGGTGAGTTGCAGCTCCCGCCCGCAGCACCGGCTCAGCACGTCCCGGGACGGGCTCCCGAGTCACGGCTGGCGCCACTTCTGTACCGGGCAGCAGGGCGCATGCGCGCCCCCCAAAGAAACAAAGCCTCCCAACCCCGGTCTCGCTCGCATAAAGGTCCCAGACCATCGGTAACACATGCACTGGGGCAGCTCTGATTTGGTATCTAGAAAGAACCAAATTAGCCCGCGCTCTTTATTTGTAAATATATGTTTTTAAATGTTTTCACAAGATCTAGTTTACTGTTGGCCTCTTGGCTCCAGCTTAATTATCTTATAAGTAGTAGTTAATTGTTTTTTTTTTTTGTTTAAACCCTTTTGTTCATCAGTGCTCTGCAGGCATCACTGTCTGATCCCCATTTGGTTCATAAACTTCATGGCTTCCTCTTGTTCCCAGATCCCTGACATGTTCTGCTTTAATTATCTCAAACTTCATCGCTATCTTTTTACACTGCAGTTAGTTTTTTATTCCTAGGGAGGAGGAATAGCCTAGTGGTTAAAGCAGTGGGCTACGAACCAGGAGACCAGGGTTTGAGCTCCTTGTGATCTTGGGCAAGTCACTTTACCTTCCATTGCCACAAACTTTCGGGCTGATACAGTACAGCGCATGCACAGGAGAGTGGGTGTTTGCACTATATCGGCCTGTTAGATTGTAAGCCCTCTGGGGATAGGGAAATACCTACAGTACCTAAATGTAAACCGATGTGATATCTCAGATCGAATGTTGGTATATAATAATAAATAATAATGTCCTAATGCCATTTCCAGCCAGTTTTGCAGAAGCTCGTAAAGCTGTGAATATACTTTCCCACTACATTACTCTGATTTCCCTATTGTATGATAGCCAATTCCAGTCTCCTGTGTTAGCTCCTAATGGGTATCATGAATCTCCCCAAATTTAAATTCCTACACAGTTCAAAATAAGACATGCTTATTCTCAATTTTGTTTACACTAGTACTGTATCTCTGTTTACCATGCTTTCTCAAAGAGGACAGTCTCTAATGGTAAATGAAACCATTCTTGAATTAATCTGTTAAGTCATTGAAAAACTAGTAGTATAAAATAATTCAATTTCCTCCATGTACATTTAGAACTATGTTTCTCACATTGCCCTTTAAGTTATAATTTAACAGCAAAGTAACCTCACAAGTTTTGCAAAATGTAATTGAACTTACTTTCTTGTACTGTATGCTCTTGTCATTTGTGAACTCTTTGAAAGTACAGCTTCTAGACAACCTTAGTCAACATCTCATTCTAACTAAATAACATCTGTATGCAGCATATCATGTTAGCTAGTTATATATTTGTCCATACACATATACCTACATCCTTTCTTCCCCTAACTAGGTAACCCATGGTACCTGGGTTTATCACATTCTTCCAGCAAAACCTAACTGGTGAATTTGCTACTATTCAGATCTTTTATAGAAAATGCAGTTTGCCATTCTTAGGCAACCCATCCATGTGCCAACCTTTATATATCTAACACAGCTTTTTATACAATATACTAACACAACTAGCAATTCAGATTACCTGCTTTATTGCTTGGGGGGGCTCTCTGTGCTGCTTTCCAGGCCAAATCACTCTTAGGTCCCTCATCGCTCCTTTTCTGTCTGCATCTCTGTCTGGTTCGTAAGTGCTCTGTCTGTCCAGTACTCTCTCAAGCCTTTGCCATTACTCTTCTGTCTGCATCTCTATCTGGTCCCTCATCATTCACCATTCCTTCTGCTCTCCCTCTCCACCATTCACTCACTGTCCAGAGACTCTATCTGTATACTTTTTATTCCCATCACCTACTTTGCTGCTCCACAGGCACTATTGCCATGGTGTGAAACTGAAAATCACCTTTTGTCTAGTTTATACTGTGCTGCTCTGGATCCATAACTGCATGTGCTATATAATACAATCACCTTCTTCCAGGTCTTTTAGTCTGTTTCTCATATTGAGGATTACTTTATAGGCCACTCCATGTATCTGATATTCAATTGCTATTCATCTGCTGCATCTTGTATCAATCCCCTCTTTTGTTCTGAAACAGGTTGGCACACAGTCCTAGTGATCTCCATGTTGGTGCTGTACTGGGACTGCCACATGCCGCCTCCTTTATAAGCACTGCCTAGTTGTCCTTATAGTACTTGAAACAAACAGGATTCCCAGCTGTATCTCTGAAAAATAAAAACCTTGTGTTGACTCCCAGCCTCTCTCCTGCTGCTGTTATTTGCATCTGCATTCCCCTTCCTTCTGCCTTGCCACTGAAGCCTTCAATGGCTAACTTCCCCCTGCCTGCTCTTTTTTTTTTTTTTTAATCTCCTTATCTTTGCATCAGCCCCTATACCTGCCCTGAACAACTGGCTCCTGCTATGCTGATCCCCATCCCTCTCTTGTACCTCTTGCTCCTGAATTTTTTTCCACCCTCTATTGTTTTGCACTCTAGGAATCCCAGTGGTTAGAAGTTGGAACACATCCCAACAAAACTGTGATGGGAGTGACCAAACGTGAGGGCCTGGATATGCATCTCTGTGTTAAACAGATATATCTTGTGTAAAGTATACTATTGTTTTCTAGCAGCAGTTATTCCAACAGTCTTGTGAGGCTTCCTTTCTCATTGAGAAATGGCTTCACATGGTAATGTTCACCAAGGAGGGGAGATGACCCCACTGCAAATAGGGTTACCAACTTTTTCATAGACCATGACTGGAGATCTGCATATATATTTGTCCCCTGCTCCTGTCCTCTCTCTTTTCCCTCCTTTGGTGTATCACAACTGTCTCTCTTTCCCTTCCCACTGCCCCTTATCTTTCTCCCTCCTGTCTCCTGTGCTCTGCCTTGTCCCTTTTCCTGAATTCTCCAGGTCCTGTGCCCCCTCTCTCTACCTTCATTTTCTGTGCCCTCCTGTTTTTTAATCCTTAGCTCCCACTATTTTCTCCTCCTGCTCCTCCAACCTTTCCTGTGCTCTACTGACTCTCCCTACTCCATCCCCTGTGCCATTCTCTGACTGTCCCTCCAGCCTCTGCACCCTCCTCTCTCTCTCTCTCTCTCCCTCCCTCCTTCATTCCCTGTGCCCCCTCTTTCCCCTTCCTTCCTTCCATGTGGCACCTCTGGCTCTCTCATCCAGCATGTGCAACTCCCCCTTTATTCCTCCCTCCCTTCTCCATTCCCTGCATCCTCTTATTTTCTCTCCCATCCTGTCTTTTTTTTTTTTTTTTGCCTCCTCTATGCTTCGTTCTCTCTTCTGAAGCATTCCTGAGCTATGCAGAAAATGCTGCTAGAGCAGCCAAGAGGAGGGAGAGTTTGAGCTGTGTTCCCATCCCCTCTCCCCACAGCTTCCAATCACAGAAGAGAGAGGAGGAGGTGGAGGGAAGAGCCCCAGAGCAACTGCTAAGGAGAGTATGCCTGGAGGGAGGGGGCCCACCCCACTCCCTACAGCGATACTATAACTGTAGGGGGCGAGGAGATAGGGCAGGGCTGCAGCTCCACTTTCAAGCTGCTCCTTCTGCCTTTGTCCCTTCCCCTGCCTATAAACATGAAATGGTGCAGGGCTGTAGGGGAAAGGAGCTGCCTGTCACAGGAGACAGATTTTTAGTGTCCAGTCAGTACTTTCAACTGGACACTATACAGGTGAACAGAAAACTGGACTGTCCTGTTCAAAACCAGGCAGTTGGCAGAAGGCAACCCTAACTGCAAATCAGCCAGAAATCAAGAGCTGCATAACCTTTCACATTTTCACTTTATACTCCAGAATGTGTCCCAATTCTATAATTAAATAATGATTAACCATTGGCATCACTTGATTATCTGCCTACATTCATAGTTGTCCTCAGAGCAGTTGTCAAAATGGATTCCCCAAAGATTTTAATATATCTAAATGTTTCTCTGCATGAAACTTCCTAAGTTTCCCTCTTGCATGAGAAATAGTTCCCAATCTTTTATCATTCTATTCTTATCTCCTCCTGTGTGTCCAACCACAATTAGCATACCATCAATGGATTCTTTGCTGGAAAGTGGGCCTCTGGCCTCCAGCTTCATTCCTCACAAGTAGTTAATTGCTTTTGTTTGAACCTTTCTATTCATCATTGCTCTGTAGACCTAAGATCAGCCTCCAACCAATTGAGTTGATACATTTCCTGGCAGCCTCTACTTTTCATAACCTTGCCATATTCTCACTTTCTTAACATCCTCTAGTGACTAGTCTATACCTTATTACACTACAAATTGTTCACAACTCTTGCCTCCCTTCAGCAAGCCCTAATGCAGTTTTCAAGCCAGTTGAGCAAAGACTAGTAATGCTGTGAATATATTATCGTACTTCATTACTCTGGTCTCATAATTGTATGTGAGAGAGTCATTTCCATTCTCATGTGTTAGCTCCTTATGCGTTTTGTAAGCCTCCCCACCTTTTAACATTTTTGCATCACCTTAACTCATTTTTTCAATCTCCACCAGACACTTTAGATCCACATATTTTCTTACATACCTCTTTCAGTCATAATTTAACATGAAAGTAACCTTTACCACAAGTTTATCAAAACTAAATTGAACTACTATTATCTTTAACTTAAGTGGTAGGAACATACAGTAAACATCTTGAGGGAGACAATTTGTAGGCAAGCTTAGTAGAAATTTAATGAAATATATATCTCAACCTAGCCATATAAATTCTGTATGTTGCATGTAATATTAGCTAGTTTGTGTGTGTGTGTGTCTGTGCACTTTTACATATACAACCTCTCTTCCCCCTCACTTCAAACCGCATGGTGCTTGGTATTATTAAATTCTTTCAATAACCTCTAGCTGGTAACATTGTTACTAGACATATTCTTTTATAGAAAAGGTCCAGTGTTTTATTGCTGGGGAGCTCACCTATTTGCACACCCACATATCTATCATGGCTTTTCATACAGTGCACTAGTACTATTGAATTAAGATTATCTGCTTTACTGCTCCTGGCTAGATACCAATGTCCATTCCACATTCTTCCACAGTTCATTGCTAATTCCTGCACAGATTTGCTCCTATATTAAACAACTGAATATAATTTTCTTGTTTATAAAACTTTGCCATTAAAATGGCTCTCTAGCATTTTCTTTCAACAGATGACAATCACCTTAGAGTTTTCTTTCTATCATCTCTTCACCTGCGCGTGTGTGTGCGTGCAAACACACACACGGTACTCGTGTTCTCTGTTCCAGCCAACCACCTGCTCTGTAGGTCAGTGGGAGTCCCTCTGTGCTGCTGCGTAGCATGTTTTGATCACTGTGTTGTGGCTGGCTTGGTGGTAATGCCTGGGCCAGGGCTTATGCTCCCTGGGCTGGCTAGAGCCGAGGATGGTGGTGGAGGCTGTGTGAAAAGGAGTCCCAGTCACCATGCAGTAGTGGTACCTGGTGACTGGATTTAGGGCCCATTCACAGTGTTCTAGGAGCCCTGTTGCTGTAATGACTAGACTTATGTTTGAAGGGGATATAAAATAGGGCAGAAATCTCCAATTGGTGGTCAATAAATGCTGATGGTGCCAGATACCAGCCCCAGTTCCCATTTAGCTGAAAACCCAAAAGAGCAGAAAACAGTTGCTGGGCCATTAAAACTGTTCTTACTCTGCTGCCAAAAACATTTAAAATTTTCATTAAAATGTGCATGTATTAGACAATTGTAATATATATATATATATCATAAAACATTTTTTTCCATGTTCAATGATTTTTCACTATTTTAAAGGCCATAAATGAACATATATTTTACACTGCAAACAGAATTTTTATAGTTATAATAGCAAATTGAGCACCTTGATTATAACTGGGAGTGAAGTTAGAGCATAAGGTTTTTAAATGCTTTGTTTTGTGAAGAATATTTTCTGTTTTCATTGATAGCCTCTTGTCTTTCTCCAGATTGGTTTGCAGTCTTCTTTCCCAAACAATCTATTTCTCTTTGGAGTATCACAGACAATATGTTAATGTTTCAACATATAGCAATTAGGGGCTCAGTGTGGTATGAGGGAAAGTTTTCTTAAATACTGTGTCCTTTTCTTCCCTGACAATTTAGCACATTCTTTTCGCATTGTGTGGGTTTCTTTCCAGTGAGTTTACCTCCATGCCCTTCTTGGATTTTGCTGAGAAGCTAAATGTTTTTGTTTTCTTGATGTACTTCCAACACCAACTTAAGGGGGTCATTTATTAAGGTATAATATTTTCCCTGAAGGGAAAAATAATGTGGGATTCACTAACCTTTATCATGACGTACCACAGCTTATTAAATCCCACAGGATGTTTTTCAGCATTGAAATATTACCAGGAAGAATACCGTGATAAGAGTGACTCCATGTGTTGGTGGCCCCATAACATGGCGCTGTTATCTTTTAAAGGGCCTGCGCAGCCTGCAGACTTGCCCCGCTCTCCTCATTTGCAAAATCCCCCTCCTATGTGAGCACAGTTGCACTCCTCCCGGGCCCACCCATCCCCTCTGGACCATTACCTTCCAATCACTGGTGGAACAGCAGCTCCCTGATAATCCCCTCAGGTTGCTGGTCAGCCAACGTCATGTTCAAAATAGCACCAGCTGACCTCATCCTCACTTTTGCCCCAATCATGTGGGATTTATCAAAAAATGATAAATAGTTCCCTGCAGTCAGGTTGGCTTCCCCACCATCCCAATTAAAACACCAAATAATAATAATACCTGAGAAACTTTGATTTCTGGTCATCCTGAGATTATCATGGATTAGCTGGGGAGGTTCTGTGCACACAAACATTCTCTCGTGCTCAGACACAAATGCACTCAGATTTTCATTGTCACACACACACAGATGCTCATTTAAATGTACACATACTCTTGCTCATGTTCATTCTCCTGTTTTCTTGCTTCTCTCCCTTTTTCTACACACATTTGCACACGCACGCACAGACTTTCACCTCTGTCCCTCTTCCACACCCACTCAGTCATTCTCATACTTGGGAGCTCTCCAGATTTGCACGAGACTCCAGAATTCTAAAGACATTGCCAAATCTCTGGGCCAACACCAAAAAACTTTGGATCCTGCTGCAGAAACAAGAAAGAGGCTCTGGAAGAAGAAATCAATTGGGCCACTCAAGTGGGAAGGAGGAGCATCGGGCCCACTCAGAAGAGAAAGTAAAGTAGCATCAGATATGTGCAGTGGAAGGAGGGTTCCATGCTGTGGAAAAGGAAACATGTCCGTATCTGCTCCCAATAGCTAGAGGAGAAGGTAATCGGTCATTTGCATGGGCCTGACAGAGAAGGCTGCTGCCCTGCAGTGGGAAGATGTGGGGAGAAGGAGGAGGCTGCTGTCCTTGGAGGGTTTGTAGGGAGGAGGAAGGATAAGGCTGCTATTGGTGACTTTTTTTTTTTGGGGGGGGGGGTGGGGAAGAAAATGATTGAGGGTGTCTGAGAGGGACAGCGATGATAGTGTGTGTGCATGTAGAAGAGGGAGGAAAGTGAGGGTGTGGGGGGAGAATGAGCATTTGTGAGAGAGTATGTGAATGTGAAAATTGAGCATGTATGAGAGTGAAAATGTGATTGTTTGTTTTATTGAGTGTCTGTATATTAGAGAGTATGTGTGCATTCAGCCCCCCACCCCTGCTAATCCTTGATAATCTCAGGGTGACCAGGAATGATTGATCTCTTCCCCCCAAAAATCACTGAAGACATCAGCCTTGTCCTTCCTCTTCCCAGTTCTGAATCCACAAAGGAATAGCATCCTCTTTCCCCACACCCACCAACGATAGCCGCCTCCTTCCTAATCCACTGAACCAACCAACAATAGCAGCCTCCTCCATCCTCCTCCCCTGAACCCACCAACGATAGCAGCCTCATCCTTCCTCTCCCCTCCCAAACTTATCAGTGATAGCAGCTCCCTGCTTACCACACCCCCTCCCTCTGTGGAGCAGCAGCCTTCTCCATCAGACCTGTGCAGCCGACCCGATTACCTCCTCTTTCAGCCTCTGGGGACAAACTGCTGAATTGTTTCCTTTCCTGCAGCATGAAACCCTCTTTCTACTGCACAGATCTGATGCTGCTTTGCTTCTTCTTCTGCCAAAAATGAAATTTCAGATCTATTAATACAAAATTGTATTCATTAAAGTCATCCATTGTACTTGAAGACTGGAGGGTGGCTAATGTAACCCCAATATTTAAAAAAGGCTCCAGGGGTGATCTGGGAAACTACAGACCAGTGAGCCTGACTTCAGTGCCAGGAAAAATAGTGGAATGTTCTAAATATCAAAATCACAGAACATATAGAAAGACATGGTTTAATGAACAAAGTCAGCATGGCTTTACCTAAGGCAAGTCTTGCCTCACAAATCTGCTTCACTTTTTTGAAGGAGTTAATAAACATGTGGATAAAGGTGAACCGGTTGATGTAGTGTATTTGGATTTTCAGAAGACTTTTTTGACAAAGTTCCTCATGAGAGGCTTCTAGAAAATGTAAAAAGTCATGGGATAGGTGGCAATGTCCTTTCATGGATTACAAACTGGCTAAAAGACAGGAAACAGAGTAGGATTAAATGGAGAATTTTCTCTGTGGAAGGGAGTGGGCAGTGGAGTGCCTCAGGGATTTGTATTGGGACCTGTACTTTTCAATCTGACCGGCCCTCAAATGCGCAGTAGAGAGCACTAGGCACTAGGAGGAAATGGAGCAGCGGCGGGGAGGAACAGCGGCGGCAGCACAGAAGGTCTCCGGGGGTCTCTGTCTTGCGCAGGGATAAGCAGTGATGATGACGACACAGACACAGAAATGGAAGGTGTCCTGGAGTCTCTCGCGCGCCTCATCACCGAGCGGGGGGGGGGGGGGAGTTCAGCAACGAGTCCGGTGGAGAGGCGCGCGCGAGAGACACCCGGAGACCTCCCATGGAGCAACGGCGGCGGTATCTAAGCGTCGGGCGGGCCAGCAACGAGCCCGGTGCTGAGGCACGAGTTCTGGATAAGAGAGGAGGAGGGCTGAGGGAGAGGGGCGGGGTTGTGGAGGAGGTGGGAGGGGAAGGAAGAGGATGTGAGTACATGGGAAGGGTAAAGTGGAGTACAGAAAAAGGGAGTGGAGGAGGGCTGAGGGAGAGGGAAGGGGTTGAGATGGGAAGGAAAGGGAAGATGAGCGGGGATGGAAGGAAGAGGATGTGTGTAAGTACGAAGGGTATAGTTGTGGAGGAGGGCTGAGGGTGAAGGGGAACGAAAGGGAAGGTGAGAGGGGAAGGAAGGAAAAGGGAAGAGGATATGACTGAACAAGTGGGAAGGGTAAGAGGTTCTGGAGAAGAGAAAAAATAGCAGAGGAGGGCTGGGAGAGGGAAGGGGTTGTAGATGAGGTGAGAGGGGAAGGAAAGGGAAGATGAGAGGGGATGGAAGGAAAAGGGAAGTTGTGGAGAACAGAGCGGCTCTAACCATGCTGGTCTGACCGATGGAATCTTGCCCGTTTTTAATGGGCTTAACGGCTTGTATATTTATAAATGATCTGGAAAGGAATACGATGAATGAGGTAATCAAATTTGCAGATGATACAAAATTTATTCATAGTAGTTAAATCACAAGCAGATTGTGATAAATTGCAGGAAGACCTTGTGAGACTGGAACATTAGGCATCCAAATGGCAGAAGAAATTTGTGGATAAGTGCAAGTGATGCATATAGGGAAAAATAACCCATGCTATAGTTACACAATCAGGCCGAGACAGTGAAAGTCGCGGGAGAGCGGGCACACGCACAGGCCACTCTCCTGTGTGCGCGATTCAGTAAAAGAAAATATTCAAATTAGGGCTCGTGGTAAAAAGAGGCACTAGGGACACTAGCGCGTGCCTAGCCCCTCTTTTATGACAGGAGCAGCAGCTGTCAGTGAGTTTGACAGCCGACGCTCAATTTTGCCAGCGTTGGTTCTCAAACCTGATGACAGCCATGGGTTCGGAAACCGGATGCCAGCAAAATTGAGCGTCCGTTTTTCGAGCCGCGGGCCGATTTAACTATTTTTTTATTTTTAATTATTTTTAACTTATTAAGTTGGAGGGTGTACAGAAAAGCAGTTTTTACTGCTTTTCTGTACACTTTCCCGGTGCCAGCAGAAATTAACGCCTGACTTTGGGTAGGCGCTAATTTCTGAAAGTAAAATGTACGGCTTGGCTGCACATTTTACTTACTGAATTGCGCGGGAATAACTAATAGGGCCATCAACATGCATTTGCATGTTGCGGGCGCTATTTGTTTCGGAGGGGGTTGGACACGCGTTTTCGAAGCGCTATTACCCCATACTGAATAAGGGGTAAAGCTAGCGCGTCAAACGTGTGTCCAAACGCGGGTTGACAGTGCGCTCTGTACTGTATCGGCCTGAATGTTAGGTTCCAAATTAGGAGCTACCAATCAAGAAAGAGATCTAGGCGTCATAGTGGATAACACATTGAAATCGTCGGTTCAGTGTGCTACGGCAGTCAAAAAAGCAAATAGAATGTTGGGAATTATTAGAAAGGGGATGGTGAATAAAACAGAAAATGTCATAATGCCTCTGTATCACTTCATGGTGAGACTGCACCTTGAATACCTTGTACAATTCTGGTCGCTGCATCTCTAAAAAGATATAGTTGCGATGGAGAAGGTACAGAGAAGGGCAACCAAAATGATAAGGGGAATGGAACAGCTCCCCTATGAGGATAGACCAAAGAGGTTAGGACTTTTCAGCTTGGAGAAGAGACGGCTGAGGGGGGATATGATAGAGGTGTTTAAACTCATGGGAGGTCTAGAATGGGTAAATGTGAATCAGTTATTTACTCTTTCGGATAATAGACTAGGGGGCACTCCATGAAGTTAGCATGGGGCACATTTAAAACTAATCGGAGAAAGTTCTTTTTCCCTCAACGCACAATTAAAGTCTGGAATTTGTTGCCAGAGGATGTGGTTAGTGCAGTTAGTATAGCTGTATTTAAAAAAGGATTGGATAAATTCTTGGAGAAGTCCATTACCTGCTATTAATTAAGTTGACTTAGAAAATAGCCACTGCTATTACTAGCAAGAGTAACATGGAATAGACTTAGTTTTTGGGTACTTGCCAGGTTCTTATGACCTGGATTGACCACTGTTGGAGACACAATGGACCCTTGGTCTGACCCAGTATGGCATGTTCTTAAATTGGCCGAAGCTGCTCTTCCTCCTTACCTGCATGACCCAACTGATTTCTTTTTCCAGTCTTTTCTTGTTTCTGCAGCAGGACTCGGCATTTACTTTAGAGTTCTGGAGTTTCCGGGCCAAATCAGGAGAGTTCCCAGGTACAATGATAATGCCTATATGAAAAATACAAATTTGGATCTTTCTTTGTGCCAGTTATAGGCCTATTGCAAATGTTTCCTTTATGGCAAAACTCATCGCAAGGGTAGTGACCTCTTAATTACCCTTGGTTCTGGAGGAGAGAAACTGCCTGTTTTCTATTTGGTCACAGCGCTTCGTGATTTCACTATTGGATAAGCTTCTGCAGTATATCATTAGGGAAGAGCAAATCCTCCTTGTGTTACTGGATATGAAAGCAGCTTTTGATTAGTCAATCATGCAGACCTCCTCTACAGGCATCATCTATACAGGATTGGGGGACAGGTTCTGCATTGACTAATATCTTGAGGGATGCTGGCCACCGTCTATGTCAAGTGCCCTATAAATGTATCATGTGGGGTTCCCCAAGGCTCCTCACTTTCTCCAGTTCTGTGCAATTTATTCATGTAGTCTCTGGGTAGACTGATAGGTTCAGTAGATCTCCCTGAATCTAGGAAATACCATGGCTCGGTCAAATCAAGGTCCATCAAGCCCAGCATCTTGTCTCCGACAGCGGCCAGCCAGGTTGCAAGTACCTGACAGATCCCATAAAGTAGATCTATTTACTGTTACTCGCTCCCAGATATAGCAAAAGCTTTCCTTCGTCTACCTGGCTAATAATGTGTTATGGATTTTTCCTCCAGGAACTTGGTCAAACTTTTCTTAAACCTCACTATTCTAGTTGCTTTGACCATGTCCTCCGGCGATTGATTCAACTGCTTGATTGCGCATGGTGTGAAGAAGCACTTTGTACAAATTGTTTTGTATCTGTTGGGTTTTATTTTCATGGAATTTCCTTTGTTTTAATATTTTGAGAAATGGTAAATAACTGTCCTTTTTTTACCTGTTTCACCACACTCATGATTTTGTAAACTGGATATATTTACACAGATCACGTGCAAATTGCCTTTTAAGATTGCAAATCAGTATTGTCCTACCTTTAATAATAATGTTCTGTAGATCTCTGAATTTGTGGACAATTTAAGGTTTTTTTTTTTGTTGGTTTTTTTTTTCAGTTATTGGCCATTTAACAAGAAATCCAAAATATAAATCCAGCCTATAAAATAGCCGTCATCTGAGTGCTGTCATTATTGCACAGACTTGGCAAATAATAGGATCCCATAAAAATGTTGTTTGCAGACTTTGCCCACTGTGATTAAATCTGAGAAAAAGTGTTTGCAACAGTAAGATGGAAACATGCCACGCATGATGATAAAGTTCTACAAATAACCTTCATAGTGTCCCTTGTTTTAGTCATGCTCCCACAAGGCAAATTGTAAACATCAGCTGTTTTATGCCTCTTAATTTTGAATACTAAGTCAATATCACACACATCTCAACAACCTCTTCCTGGTCATTAGCATGAACAAGAATTTTGAATTCTGTCAACCACTAGAGGTTGGCATTTAACTTTTCCCTATAGAAGCAGACTTTAAACCATTGCTGTGTCTCAAACACTGAGTTGGAAGTGACCCATTTATCATTGCCTCTAGTTTAGGCAATGCTTGTTTGACATCTCCATCTTTACTATCGCTTGCTTCCCATCAGTATTTTGATTATTCTCAGAGGACATGGGTGACATCATCAAATGGAGCCCCGATGCTGAAAACTTGCGTCAAAATTTCTAAAACTTTGACTAGGCACACTAAGCATGCCTAGCATGCCTTATAACCAATGCCCGGTCCATGTGAGATCCCTCTCCATTCTCTTCTTTTCTGTGGAGCTGTAAGCCTCGTGGTCTGAGTGAGCTCACTTTGGCTATTTTTGGTCTAGTGGAAAGTTTTTCTTTTCATTGCGTTTTTTCATAGTTATTGGTATTGTGTCCGGGTCCCTCTTGGTGCCTCCCAATAGTGTCCTAGTCCAGGGTTTTTGGTGTTTTTGGTAAGCTTCCTTTTGTGATCAATTTTCCCCCTGTGGCAGTGGTTCCTCGGTGCCCGCCGGCCATCGATGGCAGATGCCATTGTTTTGTGTCTGTGACCCCCTTTCTGTCGTCCGGTTTTTGTCGATGCCCCCGGTGCCCGAGGATCATTTCCATCACAAATCCACATGAGATAATGTGTCCTCTGCATGGGGGCATCATAAGACTTTTCTGGGGTTGTCCCCCAAAGGGACTTGACAAGATAGATCAGCTCTTTGGATTGAGGAAGTTTGAGCCATCTGCATCTGTGGCATTGGCATCGATGGACCTTGGACTGCACCAATGGCCACAGCATTATCGACACTGGTGGGCCATCGGTGCTGTCGGCAGATAGGGGTGCCAGAGACCGACCATTGTCTATCTCCTCAAGCCCAAGGATGCCAGGTTCATTGGCCTTGCCACTGGGGAAAGACTGGGCTGAGCATTGAAAGAAGCCTAAGAAGCATCGGTACGGTGCCAGGTGCAGGGATGCACCTGCTCATGCCACAATGCTCCTGAAGTGACCTCGCAGTGACGAGGGCCAATCCTCTATTTGTGCTGTGGGTTTGACTTTCTCCACCGGTCCTGGTGCCAGTCACCAATCTGCCTTGCAGGTCCAAAGAAGATCTGGTCACTTCTCCTTCCTCCCAATCAGTGTTGGCATCAGCAGTGTTTGAGGAGGAGTTGGAGCATTGAGTCCAGCTGGTGGTGGATTAGACACTGCAGGGCATCAGGCCTGTGACACTGACACCGGAGCCAGTGCTGCTCATCATCCTACTGCTGCTGGAGAAGCTCAATGTGCTTATTGGTATGTTATAAACCAAGTGGATGCCGGTTCTCAGGACAGCATCTATACCTGGCGGGGTACCAAGGCTGCCTCCTACTGATATGGTCATTGTTGTTTACTCCAAGGAGAAATCTCCACCGAGGCCTGTAGTCCCCCATCCAGTTTTACTGGTGCCTGCACCTCTGGAAGTAGATCGAGCACCAAGGGCCCCATCCCCTGTAGCATACAGTGAGGATGAGGTCCACTATGACCCTTGGGGGCATGAATCTTCGGAGTCCAAGGAGGGCTCTGATGATCTCCCGTCAGATCCTTCTACTCCAGATGAGCGAAGGAAGTCTCACTCTGAGGACTTAACCTTCACAGGGTTTGTGAGTGTGACAGCGGAGGCCATCCCATTTCAGCTTTTAATGGAGGAGGATGCCAGGCATAAAATGCCTGAGATCCTCCAGTTCGTGGAGCCCCCTAAGGAGATCATGGCGGTCCCGGTACACAAGATCTGTAAGGAACTACTGCTGAGGATATGGGAATACCCCCTCACAGTGCCTCCTGTTAATAAGTAACTGGCTGGGGGTCTACCTTTTCTAGAAGGCTACCAGATTCAGTAAACATCAGCTGCCTCACCGGTCTGTGATAGTCGAATCCGTCCTCAAGAGGGCAGAGTGCTCTCGGACCCATTCCTCTGTGCCCCTGAGGAAGGACCACAGTGCGATGGACGCTCTTGGGAGGAAGGTGTTCCAAGGCCACCATGCTTATTGCCTGCATTGCTGCCTAGCAGCTCTCTACATGAGCCAGTACTCGCAGGACACCTGGAAGCAGGTGCAGGAGGTGGCTGAGCAGCTGCTTTAACAGCAGCAAGATTAAACTCGTGTCACTGGTGCATAAAGGCCTGTGGTACGGAAAACACGAGGTCCGAGCGACCTACGATATTTTCAAGATAGCATCAAGAGATGCTATCTTGAATGGCATGGCTGAGGGGCCTCTGATCTTTTACCAGTGGTACAGGAACAACTCGTTGACATGCTGTGTACTGGAGAGAATCTCTTCTAAGATAGGGTGAGGGATGCTATGGCCCAACTTCGGGATCACCATGAAAGCTTCCAACTATCTGCCAGTACTCTGGACCCGTCCTTATCCAGGAGGCTAGCGGGGCCAAGGAAGCCTTTCTTTCTCCAAAGGAAGAACTATCCTCTGCCTGCCTGCTCACTCCCTTCAACATCATCAGGGCTTCTGTGGCCGTCCCAGGCAGCAGAGAGCCTCCAAGCCCCAGCCAGACTCTGTTAACTCCAGGGACGGTGTTTTGACTGGGTCACAGGGAGTATAGGCCAGTTGCCCTTACCTAGGACGAAATACCTTCCGGTAGGGGGCAGAATCTGGTTCTTTGTGAGCCAGTGGCCCAGTATAACCTCAGACCAGTGGGATCTGTCCAATGTCTTCCAAGGGTACCAATTGAATCTGTTGGGTGTCTCGGCAAATTCCCTCCATGCCCATTTTGTGGGTTGGTAGTGCATCAGGAAGTACTACTACCAGAGCTCTCCTCCCTCTTAACAGCCAGAGTGGTTGAGCTTGTACCACCAGGGCAAAGAGGATGGGAATTCTAGTTCAGGTACTTCCTGATGCCAAAAAGAGCACAGGAGGACTTTGTCCCATCCTAGACGTAAGGGTCTCGAACAAGTTTCTAAGAAAAGAAAAGTTCAAGATGGTTTCCCTGAGCACCTTGATCCCTCTTTTGTGAAAAGGGAACTGGTTGTGTTCCCTCGACCTAAAGGACGCATACACTCATATCGAGATCTTCCCCTGTCACAGGTAGTATCTCAAATTTCTGGTGGGGAAAATAGCACTTCTAGTACTGGGTGTTGTCGTTCGGGCTCGTGTCAGCCCCACAGGTCTTTACAAAATGCCTGGCTGTGGTGGTGCATATTTTCCTGAATCTGGACAATTGACTGGTCAAGAGCATGTCTCAGGCAGGGGCTGCCAGGTCCATGTGCTTGACCATTCAGGTGTTAGTCACTAGGGTTTCTTCTGAATTACCCAAAATCCCATCTCAGCCTGTTACCTCAGTTGGACTTCATAGGAGCCCTGCTAGACGTAGCTCAGGCCTTCCTGCCTTGCCAGAGGGCCATCACTTTGGCGACCATCACAGCAGAAGTTTAACAGAGCCAGCGGTGTCAGCTTGGCACATCTTGAGTCTGTTGGGCTATATGGCCACAACTGTCCATGTCACTCCCTTGACACGCTTACACATGCGCAGAGCCCAATGGACCCTGACGTCACAATGGTGCCAGGCCACTCAGAGCCTCCAGGATTGCATCTGAGTCATCCTGTCTCTCCGGGACTCATTGTCCTGGAACGGGGGATCTCATTTTGAAGTCTTGTATTAATCATGGATGCATCCACCCTGGGATGGGCAGCTCATGTAGATGGGCTTAGCACTCAGGGTCTCTGGTCCGCTCAGGAATGCTCCATTCAAATCAGCTTCTTGGAGCTTTGGATGATCAGGTACGCGCTATGGGCTTTCAGAGATCGGCTGTCAACAAAGTTGTTCTGATCCAGACTGGCAACCAGGTAGCCATGTGTTATGTCAACAGGCAGGGAGGCATGGGATCATACCTCCAGTGTTAGGAAGAGGTCCAGATATGGTCGTGGGTCCTGACTCAAGGCCACGTACCTGGCCAGGATGGAGAAAGTGGTAGCCGGCAGGCTAAGTTGAGCCTTCAGATCCCACGAGTGGTCCCTGGATCAGGGGGTAGCAAATCGGTTATTCTACCTTTTGGAGGAGCCCAGATGTAGATCTGTTCACATCCCCCTGCATCAGGAAGATGCCTCAGTTTGGTTCTCTGTACAGGTCAGATGGCAAACCAGCCTCGGAGGCCCTTGACCATCACTGGGACAAGGGTCTTCTGTGTGCGTATTCTCTGATTCCCTTAGTAGCACTCTCTTGAAGCTTGGCAAGGACTGAGTCTGGTTTCCACTCCTACAGGAACTGTCCATCTAGAGACCAGTCAGTCTGATGACTTCCCCAGATCTCATCACACAAAATCAAGGCATCCCAACCTCCAGGCCCTGTCATTCACAGCCTGGAGGTTGAGAGGTTAATCGTCCAGCCGCTCAATCTGTCAGAGGATGTGTCTCAGATCCTAGTGGCTTCTAGAAAGCATTCCACTAGAAAGTCCTATGGACTGAAGTGGAGAGGTTCTCCATTTTGTTTGAGCAGAAGGCCCTAGATCTGTTCTCCTACCTCATACAAAAACTGCTTGACTACTTTCTACACCTATTGAAGGCTGGATTGAAAACCAACTCCGTTAGAGTTCGTTTTAGGGCAGTTGGCACATACACTACAGTGTAGATGGTATGCCCATTTCTGTACAGTCTATAGTTGTATGTTTCATGTGGGGCCTACTTCAATTGAAGACTCTCTAAGGCCTCCTGCTGTGTCTTGGGACCTCAGTGTGGTGTTAGCTCAACTGATGAAAGCACTTTTTGAGCTTTTGTGCACCTGTAACCTGATGTACCTGAATGAGAAGGTCATATTTTTGGTGGCGGTCACTTCAGCAACCAGGGACAGCGAGCTCCAAGCCTTAGTGTCGTATCCATCTTATACTAAGATTTATCATGACAGGGTAGTTTTGCGTACGTATCTTAAGGTCCTGCCTAAGGTGGTGACAGATTTTCATCTTAACCAGTCAATCGTCCTGCCAATATTCTTTCCCAGGCCCCAATCGCACCAAGGCGAACGAGCACTACACAGTTTGGATTGCAAGCGATCCTTAACCTTTTTTCTGGAACGCACTGAAACCCATAGCTCACAATACTTTTTTGTTCCTTTTGATAAGAATAGGTTGTGCATTGCCGTTGTGAAACAGACAGTAACTAATTGACTAGCAGATTGCATCTCCTTCTGTTATACCCATGCAGGATTGCATCTTGGGGGTCATGTCAAGGCTCATTCTGTCAGAATCATGGCAGCGTCAGTGGCCCATTTGTGAGCAGATCCCATGGAGGAGATCTGCAAGACTGTGATGTGGAGTTCTCTCCACCCATTCACATCTAATTGCTGTCTAGATAGGGATGGCCGATGTGACAGTAGATTCGGCCAGTCTGTTCTTCGGATCCTGTTTGAGGTGTGGAACTCAACTCTCCTGCCTAGGGCTCGTTGTTTGGGTTCAGGCTGTCTTCCCCATCTATGGCCAACAGCACTAGTGTTGTTGTGCCCATTGGCACCTGGTTGAGTGTCTGTTGGTTCCTTTTTCTGTTGGAGAGCAGCCTATAGCTAGGAATTCACCCATGTTTGAGGACTACCATCCTGCTTATCGCAGAGAAAGCAGAATTGCTTACCTGTAACAGGTGTTCTCAAAGGACAGCAGTCCTCATGAAACCCACCTTCTACCCCGCAGAGTTGGGTTTCTCCTACTTTTATTTTAATAATAATTTTGTGTTACAAGACAGGTGAGGGACCTTGCGTGGATGCATGGTATAGGGCAAGCTGGGCATGCTCAGTGTGCCTAGTCAAAGTTCTAAAACTTTTGACATAAGTTTTCTGTATCCGGGCTCCATCTCATGATGTCGCTCAATTGAGGACTAACATCCTGCTGTCCTTGGAGAACACCAGTTACAGGTAAAAAACTCTGCTTTGTGCTTATACAAAAAAGTTGTTTAAGTTCATCAGTCTGTGTTGACTTTGAATTCATGTTCTTTGCATGTTCATTAAATGCTATTTCAAGTTAAGAAAATGTTTGTTTGTTTGTTTGTTTTTTTAAGGGGGGGTTCTTGTTTATTTACTTACATATCTTTGATTTTTCAGAGAAGGCTACCAGCGAGATGAACACTGCTGAGGACTGGGGCCTCATCTTGGATTTGTGTGACAAAGTTGGGCAGTCACGCACAGGGTAAGTAGGGAAAAATGAAAAGAAGCCAGGTAGCATCCATACTAACTTCTTACTAATTGAATATCATATTTCAGTCAGCATAAAATGAAAATGCATTCAGCTACCTAGGCTATAGAAGGACTCTTAATATAAAATATGCTTACTGCTATGTTTCTTGTGATATCATATCCTTTTGCAAATATAGGAGCAAAAAGCCGGCATTGAAATAAATGTATAAATGTGCACTCAAATTATCAGATTTACAAAGTAATGTGTACAGAATTTAATTAAAGAGAGGAAACAACTTATTTATTATCAAACTATCATTATACTAATATTTAAACTTAAGAGAACAACATCATCAGAACTTAGTGCAAATCTTTTTTAATCCACTGTCTCTCACCACACAATGGGCCACAAAACAGTATCAGCCGTTTGTCCAGCACTTCACTGTAATCATTTGACGTTGTCTCTCATGACTCACCCACAAAATGTATTTAATCCATTTAAAAACCAATTTCCCTAAACCCAGAAACATTTTTTTAATTTAATTTTGTTATCAATTATTCGCAATAAAAAATACTTAGCTCCCACTGTAGCGTTTCAAACATTGCCCGACGTGGACCATGTTTCGGCTGTCACCAGCCTTGGTCAGGGGACACCTCGTAATGACAAATCCTTAAGACGCCTCACTTGTTCAGATATTAATCCTAAAATAAACTGTTAAAAACATTCTCATCTCGCCCAAACTACTGAGGCGTCTTAAGGATTTGTCATTTAGTAGTTACCAAATACCCAATTTCTGTTGCTATGGTTTTAGAACATCTTTTGATTAAATTCAGAAAGGCTAACACCTTAACCAGCAGTATAGTTTATTGCTTGCTTGACCTCAGTCTTTAAGTTTTTTTCCTGAGTTTGTGAAATCTCTCTTCTTGGCTATTGGAGTCCTCCAGGATACTCATCCTAGGGGATTTTTATGCTGATTTACCTGATACTAGGAAAGATCAGATTATTTTAGCAGGATTGGTTGCTTTGGATTTTAAAACAGGCTAAAGCTGCACCTATTCATGTGGTTGGATGCATTTTAGATTTGATTTTTGTGATGATACTTTATTTCTGATATTTATATCAGCCCATTTATCTGATCGCTTTGTAATTAACTTTATTTTAGAGGGGAGGCCTTTTTTGTTTGATGGCCTAAAGGAAAATAAAGTAGTCAGAATAAATAAGGAAAAGTCCTGATGGTTTTTTAGCTGAGCATGATGAACTTGATGGTTCTGTTACAGATTTTATTAATAGTTGGAATTGTATTTTAATTGTAATACGAACTGGATAATTGATGGCTTAGTGGTGATTTATCATATTTTGACTCAAATTTTTAATTCTTTAGCCCCTGAAAAAATTCATCAAATGAGATAGTTCAAGCTCTCCCCTTGGTATACTGAAGAATTGTGTGACCTTAAAGGTGAAGAGTGGTGTTTGGAAAGACGGTGGCTGAAATCTCAATAAGAGAATAAGATTAGCTTAACCTATGTCCGTAGTTTTATAAATCAGCCATTTTGGAGACCATGTGGTGGTGGTATCAATCTAAAATCGAGTCAACCTCCAGTGAATTCAAAAAGCTTTAGCTGGTAGTTCACTGGAGGTTGACTCGATTTTAGATTGATACCACCACCACATGGCCTATACAGTATCCTGGGTGCGCTGGTACCTGTCATTTCAAATGTCATTTCAACTGACATTTGAAATGACAGGTACCAGGAAGTGGATGGTTCCCCCCCCCTCCCGAAGCAAGGCGCAGGGCGAAAATTAAAACAAAAGGGAATAAAGTGTAAAAAAAAGTAAACTTACTGGCGGGAGCCGGCGGGCGCGCGTTCGAGGCGGGAGCGAGTTCATTGAGGCGGGAGCCGGCGGGCGGGTGGGCGTGCGTTCATCCATGCGGCGTCGGGAGCCGGCGGGTGCGCGTTCATCCAGGCAGCAGCAGGAGCCGGCGGGTGCGCGTTCATCCAGGCGGCGGTGGCGGGAGCCGGCGGGCGCGCGTGCATCCAGGCGGCGGTGGCGGGAGCCGGCGGGCGCGCGTGCATCCAGGCGGCGGTGGCGGGAGCCGGCGGGCGTGCGTTCATCCAGGCGGCGGTGGCGGGAGCCGGCGGGCGGGCGTGCGTTCATCCAGGCGGAGGGAGCCGGCTGCGAAAGCGGCCTCCAGCAGCCCCCGCCGGCAGTGAATGAATGCACACCTGTGTACGCCCGTGTAATTTCGGCGCTCAAGGAGTGACGTCGCGACGTTTGACGTCACGGCATGTGACGTCGGCGTTTGCTAATGCACTGCCTCAATGTCCGCCCGCGTGGAGATGGGGGATTCGTAAAGTGACATCCAAGGTATTTATAACTACTTTACCAAAAGCGGGGCTCGCTGCAAATGTTAGTATATATGTATCTAGCATTATTGTTTTAAGTTCATTTAAGGAATCGCATGTGTAGTGCAATGATTCACAATATCATTTAAAAAAAAAAAAGGGGGGGCTAGCGACAATAATAAAATAGACATGGACAGTAAATAAGAGATTAAAAGCTGCCCTTTCCTATATTTAATGCCCAGGGCTTAATGGCGCCAATATAATTCTAAATGTTTTTGAATTTTGATTTGGAAAAAGCATCCCGATTTTGAAATCTGACGCTTAGAGTTTTTCAAGTGGCAATACAGAGTCCCGTTTTTAGGTTTTCTTTTGTGGGAAAGTTTGCCGTCTACCCTTAACCCTTGCCTCTAACGCAGGGGTAGAGGTAGGCGGTAAGTTATCAGGTTTAAACGCGGGGCAAAATGGCAGGGTAAAATAGCGATAGTCGGGGCGCGCGTTACTGTATGGGAGGGAATAGCTAACTCGATCGTTTACATCTGATATACATGCCGCATGTGGAAGGGGTTACCCGGGGATTTAAAGAGGCGATAAGAATCGGTTAAAGGGGATTGTGTATCGCAGGAAGGGCTAACGCGGCCGAAAAGTGAGTAGAAAGCAGGTTAGGAGCAGGGTAACCACGGCCGCACTTTACTGTATTGAGCTGATAGAAATTCCCTACTGTCAACAGTAAAATGTTTTGCAACACAAAAACTGTACATAGCAGAAACTATTCATGAAGGTGCAAAAACTACTAGAAATAGATAAGAGTTGCTATTGGACTAAATCAGATTTTTATCTTATATGGGAATACATCCTGTTGTAGGTAAATTCACCCAGAAGTTTAATGATCCAGTTATCAGCTGAATACTAATTTAGTAGTAGTGATTCTCACAGGACAAGCAGGATGGTAGTCCTCACATATGGGTGACATAACAGGATGGAGCCCAATCACGGAACACTTCTGTCAAAGTTTCCAGAACTTTGACTGGCCCCTATGAGAAATGTTCTCTTAAACTAACCACCCCACACTCTCCTGCCCCCCCCCCCCAGAGTTGCTGAATGAATGAAACCTGCCCCCCCCCCTCGTGACCCCTCCCCAAGATGTTTGCAATAAATTCATTACCACCCCCACCCTCCAGACCCCCCCCCCCCCCGAGACCTGATAAAAATGTCAGTCGGTGTTCAAGAGCAGTCTGGGAGCAATGTATTGGCGTTGGTCCATCGGCTGCGAGAACTGAAACTGGTTCAGACGGCCCTTTGCCCTTACTATGTCAGTGGGGTGGAGCAATGCAGCAGTAGGTCCTCTGACATAGTAAGGGCAAAGGTCCGCCTGCTGCCAGTCCTGAAAATGGCACAGAGGGGCCCTCGCCCTTATTATGTCACATGGGCTACTGCCGCCAATGGTGTCCCTGAGTGGCATAGTAAGGGAAAGGGCTGTCGGCGCCATGTTGATTGCTGGCAGCCGATGGCCGTAGTGCAGGAGATGTGTCCCGGACCGGTCCTGGCCCCCCGCTGGAGCCTCCCGGACTTCTGTCAGGTTTTGTGTGTGTTGTGAGGGCCTGGGAAGTAAATAAATTTGGCATCTGTGAGGGGGGTGTGAGGAGGGTGGTTTTGTGTGTGTTGGGAGGCTGTGGGAAGTAAATCAATTTGGCATGTGTGTGGGGGGGGGGTGTGAGGAGGGTGGTGGGTGTATTTTATCTGTAAAGGAAATAATTATCTTCTGGCGAAAAAAGTGCGCAAATGTGTTAAAATGGAAGTGAAACATGAACCTGGACTGGCGACATGATTAGTGTAGCGTGTGTTAGTGTAAGGGGTAACAGATGGCGCTTACGTCTAGCAGATGTTGCTGTTTTCTGGAAAACAATTGTAAACCTATTTTACCTGTCACAGGTGTGACATATCTGTAATGTAAGTTCAGAAGAAGCTTCCTGTATGCGAAATGAAGGTTGTGTCCAAATTTGAAAGCAATCGGTTCAGTGGTTTCTGAGATTAGCGATTTTGTCCAAACTATTTAACATTTTTATTTATATAGATATATTGAGTACTTTAGCACAGCATATAATACATAGTGACATAAATTCATTAGCAAAAATTTTTTATTGTATACAAAACATTTTATCAAAAAAATCTTCTTGAGCGTCTTGGCGAAAAAGAGGAGAGATAAGAGTGGAATTGTAGAGATAAAAAGTTTGGTCTGTCCTTTATGTGAGAAGTAATATGCTGTGAAAATTGAGAGCGGATACATTTGGGTGAATTGGTGGAAGATTTGTGTACTGTGCTCCCCTGAAGAAGCCTATTGAATGGCGAAACATGTTGGGAGTATGAAGTTGTAAAACAGAAGTATAAAAGGGAATATAATGTTATAAAGAGGGAGTAGAATAATTGTATGGTTACACAGATTCTTCAAAGAAAAATGTTTTAATAGTATGAATGTGTGTATGAATGATTTTTTATGGAGAAAACTTTATTCACTCTGTGTCTAGTGATGAATAAAAATTAAATGTTTTTGAAGATGTTTTTTGATTAAAATGTTTTGTATACAATAAAACATTTTTGCTAATGAATTTGTCACTATGTATTTGCTTTTGCATCAGCAGCACCATCCACCACCTGTTCATGGCTGCCAGAGAGAATGCCAAAAGGAGGCTCCTCTGCAGACACAAAGCCAGGACAGAATTTTTTTTTATCATGGCACCCCCCCCCCCCCCCCCCGTACTTCTTCCGGTAGGGGCAGAATTTAGTCCTTTATTCAATCTTGGGGCCAAATAACCAGCGACCAATGAATCCAGCTGCACTAACCACATCCTCTGGCAACAAATTACAGAGCTTTATTGTGCGTTGAGTGAGAGAATTTTCTCCGATTAGTCTTAAATGTGCTATTTGCTAACTTCATGGAATGCCCCCTAGTCCTTATTTTATTCGATAGTGTAAATAACCGATTCACATCTACTTGTTCAAGACCTCTCATGATCTTAAAGACCTCTGTCATATCCCCTCTCAGCCATCTCTTTTCCAAGTTGAACAGCCCTAACTTCTTTCCTCATAGGGGAGCTGTTCCATCCCCTCTGTCATTTTGGTTGCCTTTCTCTGTACCTTCTCCATCGTAACTATATCTTTTTTGAGATGCGGTGACCAGAATTGTACACAGTATTCAAGATGCGGTCTCACCATGGAGCGATATAGAGGCATTATGACATTTTCCGTTTTATTAACCATTCCCTTCCTAATAATTCCTAACATTCTGTTTGCTTTTTTGACTGCTGCAGCACACTGAGCTGACGATTTTAAAGTATTATCCACTATGATGCCTAGATCTTTTTCCTGGGTGGTAGCTCCTAATATGGAACCTAACAATCGTGTAACTAAAGCAAGGGTTATTTTTCCCTATATGCAACACTTTGCACTTGTCCACATTAAATTTCATCTGCCATTTGGATGCCCAATCTTCTAGTCTTGCAAGGTCCTCCTGTAATGTGTCACAATCCACTTTTGATTTAACTACTCTGAATAATTTTGTATCGTCTGCAAATTTGATAACCTCACTCGTCGTATTCCTTTCCAGATCTCATATATATATATATATAAAACTGTTTACCCTTTTCCACTGAGAAAATTGACCATTTAATCCTACTTTCTGTTTCCTGTCTTTTAACCAGTTTGTAATCCAAGAAAGGACATCACCTCCTATCCCATGACTTTTTAGTTTTCTCAGAAGCCTTTCATGAGGGACTCTTTCAAATGCCTTCTAAAAATCCAAATACACTACATCTACTGGTTCACTTTTATCCACATGTTTATTAACCCCTTCCAAAAAAATGAAGCAGATTTGTTAGGCAAGACTTGCCTTGGGTAAATCCATGTTGACTGTGTTCCATTAAACCATGTCTTTCTATATGTTCTGTGATTTTGATCTTGAGAATAGTTTCCTCTTTTTCCTGGCACTGATCTTATCAGGAATATCTTCTTCAGATCAATCATCTTGAGCTAAGGGACATAAAAAATGTGCTACAAATCTTCACACACCTACTGTTATGAAGAAGTGACCTGAAACAAATAGTCAATCAAGTTGCCATGTTCTTTGTGAATAAATAAGTTGCAACGTGTTCCTGGCTGCTATGTCAGGAGCTCTCTTCATTTGGCAATGGGTAATAGACCATGATGCAAAACTACAAGCCACATACCTTCCAGAAGTGGAGAGCACAGTAGACCAGCTGAGCAGAATTTTTTATCCACACAAATAGTCATTTTATCAGTCTGTTGCCAAGACTATTCTACTTGTGGGGCCAACCAACGATTGACCTGTTTTGTGAAAGACTGCAACTGAAAACTAGATAGATTTTGCTCCATTTTACCCAGCGCTTACCATGTAGCATAGGGTGCTTTTTTTATTGGCTAGGGAAATAGACCTTCTCTCTGTTGCCACTTATTTGCGAGTATGTTGCAGAAGCTTATGAGGGACCATGCAACTATGATCCTCCATAGCCCCAGCATGGCCGAGTCAAGTGTGGTCTGTTTATATCATACAGCTCTAATCACATTTTCCAAAACATCTCAAAGAAGACCCTTGTCTCCTATCTTGAGGAGGGTCTCTTACTTCATCTAGCACTTCAGTCTTTCAACCTCACTTCATAGATGTTGAATGCAAAATCTTAACCAATTGGGTCGTTCCTAAGCTGGTGGAAAATATTGTCCTCTCTGTCGAAGCCTTCAATGAAGCATAACTACGCCTTTAAATGGAATAAAATACTTCATATGGTGTTTGGCTTGTAAATTGGACCGATTCACCTGTGAGTCCTGACATCTACTGTCCTACTTCTATCATTTGGCTGTCTGGCCTCGCAACATTATCAGTACGCCTTCATCTCTGGTATTGCAGCATATAATTTCTCAGCTGATAATGCGCCCATATCATCCTAGCCTCTGGTTTCCAGATTCGTGAAAGGCCTGATGCAGCTTAAACCTCTAGTTTACAAACTTCCCATGCCATGAGATCTCAATGTAGTTCTCACATTTAATGCAACCTCCTTTTGAGCAGTTAGATTCTGCAGTTTTAAAGTACCTCAGCTGGAAGGTGGTCATGGTTACATCCACATTCAGAACGCATGAACTCCAAGCAGTGGTACATTTTTACCAGTACTTGCAGTTTTTTCATGATAAAGTAACATAGGAACATAGAAATGATGGCAGAAAAGTACCAAATGATCTACCCAGTCTGCCCAGCAAGCTTATGCCAGTATCTTCTGCACTGTGCAGGTTACCCTCGTGTTTATCAGTTTGACAGACTGTAAACGTCAGAGCCCTCTGATACTGTTTGAATCCAGTTTCCATTAACCCTTGCTGTGGAAGCAGAGAGCAATGATGGAGCTGCATCAAAGTATCAGGCTTAGTGATTAAGGGTAGTAAAAGCTGCATCAGCAAGATACTCCCATGTTTATTAGTTTCCCAAACCGTAAACGTTGGGGCCCTTGTTGGTTGCTGTCTGAATCCAATTCCCCTTTTCCCACTGCCAATGAAAGAGAGTAATGTTAGAGTTGCATTAACAGTATCAAGGCCTATTAAGGGTAGCAACTGCCATACCAGCAAGTTAGCCCCATGTACTCTTTTATTTCCATCCTCTAGCTCTTAGGGATCCACAGTTTTTATCCCAGGTCCCTTTGGATTCCTTCACTGACTTAGTCTTCACCACCTCCTCCGGAAGGGCATCCCAGGCATTCATCACCCTTTTCATGAAAAAATATTTCCTGACACTGGAATGAAACTCCCTGGAGTTTCATTTCATGACCTCTAGTTCTATTGATTTCTTTCCAGTGGAAAAGGTTTGATTGTGTATCATTAAAACCTTTCAGGTATCTGAAGGTCTGCATCGTATCGCTCCTTCACCACCTCTCTTCCAGGGTATACATATTGAGATCCTTCAGCCTCTCCTCATAAGTCTTCCAATGCTGACGCCTCACCATTTTGGTTGCTCTTCTTTGGACCGTCTCTATCCTGTCTTTATACTTTTTGCAATATGGGCACCAGTACTGAATGCAGTACTCCAGGTGAGGCCTCACCAAGGACTTGTAGAAGGGCATTATCACCTCTTTTCCTTTCCAGCCACTAGCAAGGTGACTCTCTCATCTCAGTGGGAGCAGCAAGAGGTGGCCTCCCAGTCTTTCGAATCGAGTGACACATGTATGATTTTCTACCCGCCGGTGAGAAGTATGTGTGCATCCGATGCAAACAGCTCCTATCTTTCGGAGAACAATTCTGATCTCTTGAGGCTAGAGTGGCAGACCTGGAGGAGCTAACGCAGACAGAGGTATATAAATGAGACTTTCAGGGACATAGTAGCCAAGTCCTAACTCCAGTCAGGCATCCCTGGTACTGCCTTGGAGGAGGAAGGTCTCATGATCGGAGAGCATCAACCTGGTGCAGCAGGAAATAATCCTGTAGCAAGGACCGGGTCTCCAGGTAGTGCATAGTCATCTCGTACCGAGGATGTCTCCCCCAGGGCTTCTGCCAAGGAGGGGAAGGGTTAGGTTGGCCGTCATAGATGGTGATTTGATTATTAGGAATGTAGACAGCTGGGTAGCTGGTGGGCATAAGGACTGCCTGGTAACATGCCTACCTGGTGCGAAGGTGACGGACCTCATGCGACACCTAGATAGAATTTTAGACAGTGCTGGGGACGAGCCGGCTGTGGTACATGTGGGCACCAATGACATAGGAAAATGTGGGAGGGAGGTTCTGGAAGCCAAATTTAGGCTCTTAGGTAGAAAGCTGAAGCCCAGAATCTCCGGGGTAGCATTCTCTGAAATGCTCCCTGTTCCACGCACAGGTCCCCAGATGCAGGCAGAGCTCCGGAGTCTCAATGCATGGATGAGACGATGGTGCAAGGAAGAGGGATTCAGCTTTGTAAGGAACTGGGGAAGCTTTTGGGGAAGGGGAGAGTCTTTTTTTCTGAAGGGATGGACTCCATCTTAACCAGGGTTGGAACCAAGCTGCTGGCGCCAACCTGTAAAAAGGAGGTAGCTTTTAAACTAGAACAAAGGAGAAAGCAGACAGTCGCTCAGCAGCACATGGTTCGGAGGGAGGTATCTTCAAAGGATACTAATAAAGCATTAGTTACTGCATCCCAACAGAGAGATTCCAATAATAAGAAAAGTAGTCCAAGTGCCTATAATTAAAAACTCACCTGAGCTAAAAGATTCCAATTTTTCCCTGTCAATTGAAAAGCAGAATGTAAATACAAACAAAAAACTCACTTTGAAATGTTTGTATGCTAATGCCAGAAGTCTAAGAAGTAAGATGGGAGAATTAGAGTGTATAGCAGTGAATGATGACATAGACTTACTTGGCATCTCAGAGACATGGTGGAAAGAGGATAACCAATGGGATAGTGCTATACCGGGGTACAAATTATATCGCAATGGCAGAGGAGCATCTTGGTGGAGGAGTGGTGCTTTATGTCCGGGATGGCATAGGGTCCAACAGGATAAAGATCCTGCATGAGACTAAATATGCAATTAAATCTTTATGGGTAGAAATCCCTTGTCTGTTGGGGAAGAGAATAGTGATAGGATTATCCGAGCATCCACCTGGCCAAAATGGTGAGACGGACAGTGAAATGCTAAGAGAAATTGCATTTCTCCATTATTACTGCACGACCAAATTGGTCGTGCAGTAATAATGGGAGCTTTCAATTACCACTTGAAAGAGTCAAAACAGTTAACCGAAATAGTAAACTGTAACCACTAATAGGAACCACAAATTATATTTACCAAAGCCTCAATGAAGGTATCAGCAAGCCTGATGTATGTTTCAAAAGAAACTAACCGGTCTTCTAATCATTCACCTCGAAAAACTTCTTTCAATTTTATTAATCAAAAAAATATCTTTTTTTATATTTTTAGTTCATTTTTTGTAAAAGTCCCCAATCCTCAGAGAATATAAATAGTAGACTCTTTGGTATCCGTTTTTGAACAGCCCAACAAGCCGATGTTTCGCAAAACTGCTTCTTCAGGGGCATGTGAAAGCATTGCATAAAGAGTCTGAACCGTCTCAAAATGGACTCAGCGTCTCGAATGTCTCGTTTCCAGTGAAGAGCGCTATTGCATTCACTCTGTGTTAGACGCGCATTGAATAGGCTCTAATCCCCTCATTGCATTAGAGGATTGATTAGCGCCTATTCTACCCGCGTCCAACTGCACATAAAGAGTGTGCTCGGCTCAGCGCACCATATTGCATTGGCCCCTGTGTATTTAAGACCTAACCAAAGGACTAGTGGTTAGAGCAGCAGGCTAGAAGCCAGGGTTCAAATGCCATTGCCACTCCTTATGATCTTAGGCAAGTCATTTTACCCTCTGTTGCCTCAGGTACAAACTTAGGCCTAGATTTATCATTTTGCCAAAAAAAAAAAAGGGGGGGGGGCATGGTTAGGGTAATTTATCTGGTACTGCAAGCTGAGAAGTCCCTGAGCATTGCATTTGGCCTCCTGGGGGGGGGGGGGGAGAGAGAGAGTGGCTCACATATAAGTCAACTACTTATACTACTGTAAGAGGGGCTACTAATAACTTAGGGTGAGATTTTGGTGGTGGGCTAGGTTTTGGGGGGCAGTTTTATATGCACAGTCAGAGGTACGAACAGCACAATTGCCATCAGTAAAGATTTTATGTGATTTGGAGTAATTAAAGATAAAAAAAGATGAGATTTGTACTATGTACTCTCTACCTAGCTTGTAACAGATGGCAACTATGCTGTTCGTACCTCTGACTGTGCATGTAAAACTCACCCCAAAACCTAGTCCACCACCTAAACCTCATACCAGTTACTAGTAGCCCCTTTTACAGTGGTATAAGTAGTTCACGTATATGTGAGCCTCCACTCTCCTTCCTTCCCAACAGGATTTGCAATAAATTCCGTTTCGGCCATAACTCACAGCTATGAAAGGCATGACACCGAGAAAAGAGGTGTAGTTTTGCATTGTTAAATCCCACGAAGGCATGCATTACATTATTGTACACAACGTTAAGCAGCCATTTCCATTTACTCCTCCCACGAATAAAATTTGCATATGCATCTCACGATGCAGTATTTATCGCATGTGTTATCATGGGCATTAGGGCCCTAATGCAATTTGATAAATGACCCCCTTAGATTGTAACCCCTCTGGGGATAGGGGAATACCTACAGTACCTGAATGTAATCCGCTTAGAAGTGCCAAAAATTGGAATATAAATCAAATCAAAATATGTTTTTGTTTGCTTTTTAGGCCAAAAGACTGTCTTCGCTCTATTATGAAGCGAGTGAACCATAAGGACCCACATGTTGCTATGCAAGCACTAACTGTAAGTCATTCTTACTTTATTTTAGTTACATTTGTTGCACACCTCTTCATCATGTATTAAGTGTGATATATCATCAATGCACAGCTTACGTTTAAGAATACAAATAAATAATTAGCAAAACAAAATATTACCAGAAAAATGATGCAAGAACTTTACAAACAAATATTAACATTGATGCTGGTGCATTGTAAATAAAATACTAATAATAAGACCAATGCTTCTCAATCATACTTCACATCATATTATAACACCCTCAAACAATACATATTCGAAAATACATCTGTCTGTTTGTATTTGATTAACATTACATTCACCCTCATTCGAAACTAATAATCCGGGGAATATTGTGGTCTTTTATGTAATGCTGTTATACCCCAAGCTCTAAATTCTAGAGATGTGCATTGTTCTTTAGGTTTGTTTTGGGCTTCATTTTCAGGGAACCGCAGGAAACTTCGGTTTTCCTGCGGTTCGGGGAGTTTTTTTCGTGGGCCCCCAGTTTTCGGGTTAGTGCACACTAACATTTTAAAATTAGCGTGCACTAACCTGAAATACAAATTTTTTGAAATTTCGGAAAAATTCTTCTCGGGCTTTGTTGCCCCAAACCATGGCGAATTAGTCAATTTCGTTGAAATTTCGTTGAAATTGTCTAATTCGGCAAAAACGAATGCACATCTCTAATAAATTCTCTTCCTATCAAACACACAGGGGGCATAAGACTAAGCACAAGGTTAAAATCTTTGTCCTATGGATAGGGTTAGATAAAACTAGCTTTTGCTTCTGTTCAACTGTAATATCTCTCACACTTAGTTAAACACTTGGGTAAAAAAAGCAGACCTTTAGCCATTCCCTGAAAGATAAATAGTTTTCAGACCCTCTTAATGCCAATGGTAATTTATTCCAAAGGGAGGGGCGATTGATATTAAAGGCCCTAGTGCATGTTTGAATTAACCTTGTTTTTTTAATTGAAGGTTCTTGAAGTAGAGCACCCTGGGACAATGAAAGGGACCAAGTAGGTCTGTAAGGAATCAGATGATCCTTCAGATACATTGCTCCATGACCCCAGAAGAATTTGTAAACCAGTTTCAGGATTTTAAATCATGTTTTGGGTGGGTCACAGAAAATATTAAAATAAACACATACAAACAACATAAAATTATAAACAGACATATAAATATATCAGTTAACTTTAAAAACCTCAACTTAAACTGATACTAACTAGAAATGGACATAAAGGCTTCCTGAAACAGTACTGCTTTTAAATGCTTCTGGAAAAACTTAAAATCCATCAAATTCTGAAGCTCGTCAGACACCCTATTCCACAAAATGGGAACACTGATAGAAAGATCTCGCTTTCTTGTCCCTTGAAGACAAGCAGTCTTAATGATAGGAACTTGTAAGAAATGACCATTAGTGGAACTCAAAGATCTGTTTGGAACATATTAATTGTATAGATAAATAACTTGATGCAGAATTGATCAAAGATTTGTAAACCAAGACCAATACCTTAAATGTCATACTTTATTGGTAATCAATGTAAATGAGAAAGCATTGATGTAACATATTCTCTTATTGGGGCTTCTAAAAAAAAAGACGGGCAGCCAAATCGCAGGGTTATCAATCGGACTTTGGGAAGTTCCATATAAAAAGAATTGCAATGATTGATTGTAGTTAGGACAAAGGCTTGGATAATCAGATGAAAGTCTTGATCTATCAAAAGTTTTAAATGCCACAACATCTTCGATTTGAAATACCCAGATGATAAAATGGATCTAAGTTGGTAATTATAGGTTAAACCAGAATCAAAATAAAATCCCAAGTTCTGAATGTGTTCCATAAATTGCACCTTAACTTCTACCTTTATAAATGGTGTTAACTCTTTTGGTCTTGGTTTATGAGAAATGCAAAGAACCTCTGTTTTAGATAAATTTCCTAGCACCCAGACATATATTCAGGACCAGTGGGTTATACACCTCTACCAGCAGATGGAGTCGTAGCAAAACTGACATCACAGTATATATACTCCTGCAGTGACATCAAGGTAAAAAAGAAAAAGAAAAATTGAAAAAAATACCTCTGAAACTGGGAAGAGAATAGCATGAAGAAAGCCAGGATTGAGAGACCTGCCCCCCCCCCCCCCCCCGACGTCATCGCAGCCGGAGCCAGTCCGTTGAAAGGCACCAAGCTGCCAGGCGCCGTGCGCCAAAGGGGGGCAACAAAGGGACACTCCCCTTTGTGAACCCCTTCGTGCAACCCGTAATGTTAACCATTTCCATGTTTATTTCCCTTGTTAACAATTTCCCATGTTTTATTATTATTTCAATGTATTGACAAAGGAAACGCTTGATTTCCTGCATTTTTTTTTTTTAATGTAAACCGATGTGATATGTAAAATCGAACACCGGCATATAAAAATAAATAAATATACTCCTGCAGTGACATCAGCCTGTCTGTGTTCTCCGTCTCCAGCAGATGGTGGACATGCATCTCTTTATTGGGGATTGCTTCAAATTTTAGGAGAAATAAAAGGAAATTTAATTTGCTCTGCTCTCCTGCGGTGATACTAAATGATCCCTCCCACAGTTGAGAATTTCTGAGGTGATTTCTGTGGTCCCTCAGATGAGTGCCTTAGTCCGGTAGCTGTTTTTTTCAGCCAGCGTGGACTAAGCTGTTAAAACAGCTGAAAGGCAGTGGGTGCAGAAAGCCGAGCCCTCTCTCCCCGCAGCCAGAGACTGTCTCTATATTTAGCCGGGAAAGGCTGAGCTCTGGTAAGGTTTAAAAAAAAAAAAAGGCAGAGGCAGAGTAGAAGGGTAGTTTGTAAGGCTCTCCTCTTTCTCCGGTCTCTATGCTCAGCAAGCTGTTCCGATATTTGTCCCCGCGCTCCTGAGGGGGGGGAGCTCACTGTCAGGAACTGACAACGCAAGGGCGCTGGAGTACAAAAGAATCTCTCTGGAACATCAATTGGCTGGAAGCCTGGGTGGACAGTGTCATGCTTGCAGTTCAGTAGCAGTTTACAGGATCGAGCGGTCTGGATAATGTCGGACAATGCAACGACAGTGGCTTACATCAGTCAGCAGGGAGGTACTAAGAGCTAGCAAGTGTCGCAAGAGATGCACTTCCGCCCATTCCATAAGTTGGTCTATCTTCAGGAGATCTCTACCTCGTCCATTGCAGGAAAAGACTTTCTCTGCTGGGAGAGTCTGGACCCTGGAGAATGGGTATTGTTGGACGAGGCGATTCAGCTGATAGTGGATCACTGGGGCCTTCCGTTTCTAGACCTGCTTTTATCGCAATGTGAAGGTTCCTCTATTCTTCAGCTGAGGGAGAGATCCGAAGTCCTTGGGTATCGATGCTCTCATGCAGGAATGGCCAGAGGACAAGCTGCTGTATGCCTTTCCCTCGTTGCCCATGTTGGGCAGAATGGTTAGAGGGTCAAGGGTCCCAATGGGATGATGCTTTTGGCACCAGATTGGTCCAGGAAACATGGTATTGTGGGTCTGTGTCTGCTCCTGGTAGATTTTCCTCCTCTGGTTTCCGGCGTACAGGAATCTGTTGCAACAGGGACCTGTTCTTCACGAAGAACCAACTCTTTTTTTTTTTTTTTTTGTCTTACAGTATGGCCCTTGAGAGGGCTCGCTTGCTGAAGCATGGATATTTTACTGCGGTGATTGCCACCTTGCTACAAGCCAGAAGGTTCTCTGCTTCTTTGACCTATGTGCAGGTTTGGCAAGTGTTTGAAGCTTAGTGTGAGGATCGAGGTGTTCTTCCTCATTTGATTAAGATCCCGCTTATTTTAGAATTTTTGCAGGATGGATCGAATAAAAGGGTTGGCTCTTAATTCCTTAAAGGTGCAAGTAGCGGCTCTTGCCTGTTTCAGGGGTCAGGTGAATGGTGAATCCTTATCGGCTCATCCAGATTTGGCCCGTTTTTTGAGAGGAGTGAAACATCTTTGTCCTCCCTTGCAGTTTACTGGTACCCTTGTAAGTCTTAATCTGGTTTTGGATTTCTTGGCGGGCCCTACATTTTGACTAATGCATAGACTTTCCTTGCGGTTACTATTCTTGAAAACAGTGTTTCTTGTTGCGATATGTTCTGCGCGTCGAATGTCCAAGCTGCAGGCCAGGAAATTTGATGCGCAGAACATTCCAAGCTGCAGGTCTTGCCAGGAGCCATTCCTTCAGGTGACCCCCAGGGTCAATACAGCTGCATACTGTTCCTTCCTTTTTGCCAAAAGTGGTCTCAGATTTTCACTTGAATCAGTCTATATCCCTGCCATCTCTAGACAGGGAAAGAGATGTGGAGGAATATTGCCTGTTGCAACCCTTGGATGTCAAGAGACATGTTTTTAAAGCATCTGGAGGTTTCTAAACCTTTCCAAAAGGCTGATTGCCTGTTTGTCTTTCATGGTGGAGGTGAACAGGGCGAGATGGCTTTGCAGGCTACAATAGCTTGCTGGATTAAAGAGGTAGTCATGGCCACATATGTGGATGCTGAAAAGCCATTACCTAGTCAGGTTAGGGCTCATTCCACTAGGGCTCAGGCAGTGTCATGGGGCGGAAGTTAGATTGTTGTCTCCCATTGACATTTGCCAAGCTGCGAGATGTCCTCCTTACACACCTTTTCCAGGTTTTATTGTTTGGATGTGCAGGGACGAGAGGACGCAGCCTTTGCACGTGCGGTTCTGACAGGACCTCTGTCATCCTCCTGCCCTCTTTGGGAGTAGCTTGGGTACATCCCATTTTTCCTGAATTCATCTGTCTGGGTGCTAGAAAATGAGAAATTACTACTTACCGTATTTTTCTCTCCATAAATCGCACCTAGGATTCAGAGCGGGAAAATTTAAAAAAAAAAACCAAAACGTGTGCTAAACTGGCTCTGTTCCCGGGCGTCTGTACGTCTTATGGAGCAAATTAGGGTAGGGCATAAAATGTTTTTTTTTGTCCCCATTTCCCTATCACAACCCTTTAAATTTAACTAACTACAAACCCCCCCCCCCCCCCAAAAGACTTGCCAAAAGTCCATGGTGGTCCAGCGGGGTCCGGAGCGATCTCCTGCACTTAGGCTGTCTGTTACCGGTATTCAAAATGGCGCCGATAGCCTTTGCCCTTACTATGTGTCAGGGGCGACAGGGGCTGACCAATGGCACCAGTAGCCCCTGTGACATAGTAAGGGCAAAGGCTATCAGCGCCATTTTCAATACCGGCAGCTGACGACCTGAGTGCAGGAGATCGCTCCTGGCCCCACTGGACCACCAGGGACTTTTGGCAAGACTTGGGGGGGGTCAGGAGGGTGGGGGGTTGTAATTAAATTTAAAGGGTTGGGATGGGGAATGGGGACAAAAAAAACCATTTGTTGTAGTTTGTTTTTTTTTTTGTTTTGTTTTTTTTTATATTCGCTCCATAAGACACACAGACATTTCCCCCCACTTTTGGGGGAAAAAAATTGCATCTTATGGAGCGAAAAATGAACAAAATCCACACTGATTTGAATGTAAAACATCAAAGTGTGCAGAAAATCTTTCAATTGCATGAAAATTACTTTTTCTAATAACTTTCATAACGATACTAAATTTGAAATTGGCCTGCAACTTGGATTATCAGCAGGCAAATTACTCTTCTTTTCAATAGGGTTTACTATAGATGTTTTCAATGTATTTGGCACAACATCTTCTATAAGGGGTAAATTGATCATTTCAGATGCAATGCCTATAAACATGTTCTTCAAAGCAGCTAAAGTCCCCATAGGGCAAGGATCTAGGGGACAAAATGTCTTCAGATAATAAGAACTTTTAAATAGAGTGTTAACTGGTCCCTATAAAGTTAGAGGTGGGGGTACATAAAAACATTCATAAGAATAAGTCATTAAATATAGTAGACTAATAGATGCTGATTTTTGATATCCTTATTAACACATGTGATGAGGCAAGGTTGTGACTATACTACTAAAGATGGAAAAGCTTCAATGATAAGAATGTTTTGAGGGTCTTAAATTCCTTGGTATCTTCTAGATAGCGAAATTGTAATGGGAAGTAGTTCCACAGGAAGGGGCTGTCTACTGAAAAAGCTGTACGATGTGAGGTATTTGATTATATCTCTCTGTGAGACATAATTAAATATTTCCCATCATACAGCAAGTAAAATAATGGCATGATTTGTAGACATAGTATGTATAGAGGCACTTAAAGCAGCAAGTTTATCAGATTTTTGCATTAAAAAATCTGCAGAGGAGTAATGGTTTCATTTAAAAGCCTTTGATTCAGAGGCTCCAAGAGTTTGTTGATAATAGTAAATAATTCAAAGGGGTGATTTAATGAAGCACACAACTTCATTGAAAAAGAAAAATAATCTATGCATGTTATAAAACAGGGTTCTGCTTTCAGATCGGGTATCTCGAAAAAGTGGCCAGGTTCTCTGCTCCAGGAGATCTACGTCATTTCCACTCAGCCCTACAGCATTCTTTTTGTCCCTGAGTTCCTGTTAAACAAAAGCAATCTACCATGTATAGAGGAACGTGAAAAGATTTTTTTATGGGAGCAACAGCATTAGTGACTGAAGATAGAGAATGAACCAAAGAATTGGTTAGAGAATTTGCAGACTCATAACTAATACTTTCTTTAACATTATTCCAATCTGTCTTATTTTTAGGATCAGCTTGACTTTGACTTGTTTTAAAAACTGCATGCTAGTCTGACTTAATACTAGAATATGTAATCGAGAATTTAAATGGTATTAGATTGTGAACAGACCAAGGCACTAATCCTGCTGAGAGATCTGTAACAATATTTTGTTTAACATAGATATCAGGAATGAACAGCTAATCCAAAACATGCCCTGCTTTGTGTGTGGGAGCATGCAGTAGTGGAGACAAGTATAAGGTTGCCAATAAGGATTGAAAATCCTAAAATATGTTTTTTGGTCTACTCTCAGTATGGATGTTCAGATCACCCAGAATAAAAAGTTTAGCAGTACATGAATATAGTGACAACCATAAAATCAGCAATTTAAAGAAAGATAATTACTTAACAGTCCCAGCAGACAATGCAATAAAATTAGAACCCAGTTATTAAACTTTACAACCAAACTCATTGGTTCCTCTTAATTCCAAGGATAAAGGCTCCAACTTTATACAGTCTTTACATATCAGTACTACTCCACCACACTGTCTGTTCTCTCTGGCTTTGTGTAAAAAAGTAAATCCCTTGGGACAAATTCAATAAAGTTTTATATCTGAATCAGAATCCAACTTTAGTAAGGAATAAACATATCTAAGTTTAAATCCAACAATAATTGTAAAATGATATCTGTTTTAATTGTATCGAGCAGATATGGGTATAAGCCATGGATAGCAGCAAGATGTTAGCAGTTAAGATGATACTCTTACCAATGAACATCGGGCAGGAATGACTAGAACCTGGGTGTGTTCATATGCTCTATGTGATAGTGATCTAGATAGCAGATTTTGCTGACCTCTTTCCCACACAACCGAGATATCTTGATTTTGGGACGACATTATGATGAACAAAAAAAGTCTAACTGAAAATCAAAGCGAAGGAACAGGGACTTTTGCCATAGGCCTTTGCCATGGATTACAACTGGCAGTCTCACCTGTGGACTGTTCCTTTTAGCAGCCTGAGGCACTTCCTGGAGTGATGTGGCAGTGGGCAGAGTTACCTGCTGGCTGTGACTCTCTCGGCAACTGAGGCTAACAGGAAGGTAATGGAGCTTCAGATGAAGTACATGTGCAGTAATAACAGCTGGATTCAGACAGGCAGCACTGAAAGATGCTTCTTTCAGAGGCCTGAGGCACATCCTGGAGTGATGTTGTCATGAGTGTAGCTGCCTGGCTCCAACTCTCTCTGCAACTGAAGCAAACAGGAAGGTAGTAGGGCTTCATATGAAGTACATGTGCGGTAATAGTACCTGGATTAAAACAGCACTATATTTAGTAATGGTTTCCTTTATTAAATTCCCTAAGGGATGAAGGGGTAAGATGACTTATTTATAAACATTTGATATTTCTCCTTTTCCTAAAGGTAGGCTCAAGACAGATTACATAAAGTAACAAGGCATTGCGTATATAAGTAGTATAGAACATACAGATGAGGCAGATTGCAAGTAAATGGACAAGAAGTGAGGTACATTTGGTAGGAGTAAAGAAGTAGATGCATTGGGTATAAATTGTATACCATATTAAACTGACCAGTATTAAAATAATAGTCCTCTGTGAATACAAACTGCTTCCTATCTACAAGAAATGAGATGAACCATTTCAGTATCCTTGATGCCGATCTGCCTTGTGTGTTTTATTAGTATGGCATGATTAATGGTATTGAATGCTGTATAAAAGTTAAGCAGTGCTACCATAGTATCCTTCCCTCTGTCACTCTCTTAAACATAAATCATCCATTAGGGCTTTTAGTGCATTCTTGATCTCATGCCCTTCTCTAAACCTGAACAGAAAATCTATTCCAAAGATTATTATCTGTAAGAGATTCCTCTGGCCATGCAGCTACTATTTTCTTTATCATCTACTTAGGAAGGATATATTTGACACTGGCTGATATTACTGAGGTCCTCAGGTTCTCTATTTGATGCCTTAATTAGGGGCTGAATCTAAACTACCTTTAATACATCTGGGAATCTCCTTTCCTGTGAGGGAGGTATTCGCTATTTCTTTCAACTTCTTTAGTTGGCAGATTTAATTAGGCAAGGTAGATAAGGATCCAGATTCATTACACTAAAGAATCCACCCACTGACCCTGAACATTTTCCCTGTTTCAGCTTATAAATTTCCCCTCAAAGTTGGCTTTCTCACTCATTATCAGATATATATAGGCCCTTTCAACTGTAAAGCTTCATTGTGTGTCATCACCTCTGGCAACCCTCCTCCTCTATTCCCCTTCCCTTTATTGAGCTGTAATGGCATATGTAGGCAGCCTAAGACCCTGATGACTCTATAATATTTAACTGCTCTGTTTCTTCACCGACTTGATGAGGAGAGGATAACTCTCAAAAACTAGTCCAATAAAAAGGTATCACCTACCCAATTACTTCTTTACAAACTATCAGGGTCATTCGTCAAATTGTGATATGGCTGTTATTGTGTTCGATATGGCATTGTTTGGCACAATAAACAGCATGTCGCAAATCGCGTATGCAGATTTACCATTAATATAAAAGTGGGCGAAGTGTTGGCGGGATAAATGTAATGTAGAGCTTGGTAGCGCTTCCTACGATCCCTATCACACGTTATCACGGGTTTTTTTCATGGGAAATTACACCTTTTTTCTTGGCGTTATGGGCCAAAAAGTCGTCATCACAGCTAGTATTGTGGAGCACAGTATTATCATGGCGCGTATCGTGCATGAAAAAAAACTCCAATCATTACTGACACACCTACCAGGCCTTCCTGGACCAATAAACATCTGTTTTTACCAGGTCAACTCTACTAAAGCCATTTTATTTGTCAAGTTACTTGTGCAGGCATTCATGATGCCTCCCCAGGCTTGCCTCAGATGACATGTGGAAGCAGTGGCGTAGCCAGAATTGATTTTTTGGGTGGGCACAAGGTTAACATAGGTGGGCACAAGGCATGCAGGTCTACTAGTTGTTTTCTTACTGATAAATAATGCCATATACTGCACCCTAGAATGGCTTTCTAAGTAGTTTGCAACAGCCATTATGTGTCATGTATGAAACTTTAAAATAATTTACTTCAATTATTTCAAGTATAGAAAACAATCAAATCCAATCATATAATAAAACAAAAATTAATGTATTCTTTCATGAACCATCTTTGCAGAAACCCAGAAATCTTCATAAATACAATAAAATATAATTAATCATCAGAACAGGTGCAGAGCTAGGGCAATTCACATTACAAGTAACATGAAAAAAAAAATTCAAATTCTGGTGTAATCTCAGCAAAAAATAACCCTCCACTGCTATTTTGTGAAGTAACAAACTCTTGCAAAGAAAGAGGCATCTGGAACCTTGCCAAACAATCGCAGCACTGACGCTCAGGATTCAAACAGCAAACTTATGAAAAAGCAGCAATGCAAATACTACACCAGGCCCTAGAACATTAATACATCACCTACGGGAATAACAGAACAGGCTGGACTACTACTACAGAGAAACTATATGCTAGAAATACTCATTTCTGTCACAAACAGGCAAAACTGAGACCAACCCTTACCTAATATAGAAATAAGAGACTATAAATTAGAAACAGAAACATGTAGATAAAGCCAAAATAGAAAGCCTGAGAAACTAAAATGTCTGAACAGTGGAATACTTAAGAGAGAGCAAAATACAAAAATATAAGAATGCACATTCCCAAAGATGACATATTTAAATTGCTAACATCTATCTATCTATCTATCTATATATATATATATTTTTTTTTTTACCCTTGTTGTCTGATCTTTGTATTTTTCTAATCAGTTGGTCCTGGTCTCTCTTTCCCATTTTTTCCCTTGTCGCTCATTTCCTAATTCCTCTTCAGTGTCTTTTCTACTACTGTCTTCTTCCCTTCCACACACACACACATATATACATAAATGCTTTCTCTCACAGACTCCCTCACACACTCAGGCTCTCACTCTCATATGCTCTCCCCCCCCCCCCCCCCAAAGCTCACATTCTCTGCAGACACACATACAAGCTCTCACTTTCTCACCCCTCCCCAGGCTTATATTCTTATGCACACACAGACGCACATCCAGGCACCCATTCTAATCCACACACACACACAAACCCATTCTCCCATTCTCACACATACACACATTTAAGGTCCCATTCTCACCCACACATACACACTTTCAAGCACCCATTCTTACCCACATATTCAAGCTTCCATTCTCACCCACACACACAAATCCAGGCTCCCATTCTCACCCATATATATACACATTCAAGCTTCCATCCTCACCCACATATTCAAGCTTCCATTCTCACCCACATATTCAAGCTTCCATTCTCACCCACACACACAAACCCAGGCTCCCATTCTCACCCATATATACACACATTCAAGCTTCCAACCTCACCCACATATTCAAGCTTCCATCCTCACCCACACACATTCAAGACTCCATTCTCACTCCCATACACACCCAGGGTCCGATTTTTCACCCACACACACACAACAAGGCTCCCATTCTCATCCTCACATACACATTCAAGCCTGTGCACAGTTTCCGCTTCCTCCCCCCAGAGCAGGAAGATCAGCTGGCCTCTCCTGCTGCCACTAGCCTCCTGCTATCTTCGGGCCGTATGGCCGACCAATCTTCCTGTTTGGGGGGGGGGGCAGGGAGGAGAGCGGAAGCACCGCGCACAGTTTCCGCTTCCTCCCCCTAGAGCAGGAAGATCAGCTGGCCTCTCCTGCTGCCACTAGCCTCCTGCTATCTTCGGGCCGTATGGCCGACCGATCTTCCTGTTTGGGGGGGGGCGGGGAGGAGAGCGGAAGCGCCGCGCACAGTTTCCGCTTCCTCCCCCCAGAGCAGGAAGATCAGCTGGCCTCTCCTGCTGCCACTGGCCTCCTGCTATCTTCAAGCCATACGGCCGACCGATCTTCCTGCTGGGGGGGGGGGAGCGGAAGCTGTGCGCGGCGCTTCCGCTCTCCTCCCCGCCCCCCCCCCCAAACAGGAAGATCGGTCGGCTGTACGCAGGAGGCCAGTGGCAGCAGGAGAGGCCAGCTGATCTTCCTGCTCTGGGGGGAGGAAGCGGAAACTGTGCGCGGCGCTTCCGCTCCCCCCCTCCCCCCGCAAACAGGAAGATCGGTCGGCCATATGGTTGTAGTGATGGCATGCCAAGCATGGGTTCTCCTCTTCACTGTCGCGGGGATGGGATCCCGCGACAGCCTTGCAGTTCTGGTGTCAGTTGGGTGGGCCTGGGTCTAAATTGGGTGGGCAGCTGCCCACCCAGGCCCACCCGTGGCTACGCCACTGTGTGGAAGAACAACAACCTGAACAGCAGCCAAGGCTACTTCCAAGACCTCTGAGGAAAGTACCAGCACCGCAGGCAGAGGGTGTAGCATTGCCGCCTCAGGTTCTGCTCCAGCGTCCAGCACGCAAGCAGCTTCAGCATGGAGATACAGGGAGTGTATATTTCCTCCATGCACCTCCTTGCTGGGCATGCCAGAAAACTTTGTGGTCAGCAGGTATCACCTCAGCTCTCAGACAATCCAGGAATTATATGAAGACATCAGAAGGGATCTGGATCCGATAACCCAAAGGTCCCACCCTGTCCCCTGTATCTCCAAACTCTTGGGCGCCCTCCATTTCACGGCAAGGAGCTCCTTCCAAACCACAGCAGGGGTCATGGAGGAGGATGTCCCAAACCACTTTCTCATGCTGTCTCGACTAGGTCATTGAAGCAGTCACTGACCACATTAATCACTACATCAAATTTCCTCGTGACTGTCAGAAGTTGATGGACTTGAAGAGAGGTTTCTATGCCTTCGCACACTTTCCTGATGTTGTCGGAGCTATCAACCTCACTCATGTGGCCATCATTCCACCCCGTCAAAGGGAGGAGATGTACCACAACAGAAAGCTCTTCCACTCCGGAACGTCCAAGTGGTCTGAGGCGCTGGAATGCATATCCTGGCATAGTGGCCAGGTACCCGGGAGCCACACACAATTCCTTTATACTTAGGAAATCTAGCTTCTTTGACAATTTTGAGGCTGGCCTGAATGGTTGGTTCATAGGTAAGACACACTTTTCTTTGTAAAGTCCATGTCTACCTATGTATATGTATGTAATGGCATCAAAATGGGGGGTGGATGTGGGGGAGGACACAATCGATGGCCTGTCAAGTGCCTTGTATAGTCACATATGGTGGCCATTGGCCCAGGTCATGTCTCTTTGTCCCCAGGCTTCACAGGCTGGCAAAATGAATCATGGCAAACAATGCATACTATTTGAAGAGAGACCAGAGAATTAGTGCATGTATCCTAAAGGTTGCTGTGTGAGGAACCATTATACACTTGGCATGTCTACATTATCCAAAAGGCCCCGTTCCGATCTTCCCCTTGGGAGGTCTTACAATATCACTGGTTAATCTCTAGCATCGTCCAGCCACACCACTGGCGCACAGCACCATGTCTGGGCTGTTACTGAGGCATCTGGAAGATTGTCGCACATCATTTCTGTACAGCCTGACACACCGGTTCCACGACCAGTATCTTGTGCATGTTGGTGTCCTTCCATATTCCCTGTGTGTGGGCTCACTAATGGGTTTCTATGGAGGACAGATTGCAGTGCTGCTACTTTCACATGCACAGCATGAGGTATGGCTTTTGCTGCCAATACAGGTTTGTCACCTCCTTATGTATCTTTGTAATGTTGACAGCCAACTACACACCAGTAGCCTTTGTTGGGTTGTGAGGGCCTGTCATGCAATACTTCAGATAGGCACGTCTGATTTAGTAGTCATGAAGAGATGAGCTCCTTTAGCCTACAGCTATCCTGCACATAGTGTCCAACAACAATGTGAAAGGCATTTAGGCCATGCTAATCACCCTTTAAGGCTCAGCAAAGGTACAGGCTACCTTATACAGTCTTACTGGATGCTGTGCTTTGCCACTCACATCTGCAAGTTACATTGCTATCATTCATGCATTTCTTCTATCATTGGCGCAGGAGATTCAGGTTTTGGTTGCAGATCCTGGCTTCTCACCCCTGTTCCCAAAAAATGAAATGGTGCCATTTTTAATGCATATCAAAACTTCTTAAATACATCTTTTATATCAAAATCAACTATTATATCGATATTAAAAACATGCCTAATCATCACAATAACCCAAATTTCCCCACCCATATATTAACAATCCCAACTAGGAAACTAGTTTCGACGAACAAAATTTGTCATCGTCTTCAGGGGAACCCACCCTTTAAAATCACATCCCACATAGAAACTCAATACATCATCAATTAGCAGCATTTAATAAAAAAAATCTTTATCTGCATAAATCTTCATATAGCATCCCATGAATTTTGGAAGTGTTGAACTCACCAAGGTTACTTTTAAACACAGCACTCTATTGACCAAGGACCTCTACTCCCTTCAAATTTTCTATATACTTTCAACTTCACTTAAGCAGCCACTTTTCCCCAAATATTCCGTCATCTATCGCAAACCACTGTCAAAATGCTCACTTAATCGTCCCATATACTTCAAAGCATAATATTATAACGGGTGGCATGTTAGCCTGAAAACAGACGGTTGCAAAATGCCGCACAAGTGCTTTATAAATACACCACCACGGGTGACACATTAACTTGATATGTTGCCATATCATCACCTTCTCATCCCTGTTGCCATTCCTACTACGCTGGCCGAGATGAGGAACAACGAGGCCTTATGTGCTTCCCGCTGTGTCTGTGGACAAGACGGGGAGAGCTTTAATGTATGTCCCACCCAAAGTTGCAGAGATTGTGTTGCTGTGCTGCATATTTCATAATCTGGTTCTACGCCACAGAGTACCAATGGACCTATGTCCAGATCTCCCCTTGTCTCCTTGCACGAGCCCAGGAGACCACTCTGAGTGGCAGGCAGATTCGGCAAAAACCTATACAAAGATACTTTGCCTGATAGGCCTCACCTACCACTTCCCCTTCCAGGGGAGGTCCACCTGAAGCCTGTTAGCTGCTGCTTTCCTCCCTATCACTTTTCTTCTTCTCACTGGTTGGCTGTACAGATCATCCTGTTGCTTAAAAAAGTATGGCTACTCATTTGTATTCACATTGCACCAGTATACTATACTTGAAATACAGTAGTGAAAGTAAACATTACATGAGACATATTGCTCCCACCATATGTTATGTGTGATAGTGACAGTAAAAGAGGCACGTGTGCCATTACACTTAGTCGCCTATCTAGCACTGTATGGCCTGCGAGCTCTCACCAGTGGACGTCATTCTACCTCTCACATGTGGATGACACAGTGCCATTAGTGTGATGGCGGCCCACATGGTCCTCATCCCTGGAGACCTACACCTATACAAAGGCTGTAAATCTCAAATAACATTGAATGTGAAACACGAATGGGAAAGTAACATGTAGACAGTTAAATGTTTGAGTGACAGATGAAAATTATTACACCCTCATTCGGAAGTGCATAAAGGTGTGCAGGTTAAGTAATAGCTCTATACTGGGTGTGTGTACAGTCATGTGGCCATTCCCAGACTGATGTCACAACAGTGCCTCAGCAGTTATACAGCCAGAGTACACTAGGATTTATAACAGCATACCTATTTGCAGCATCTGTACATCTAGTCCTAGTCTTACTGCCATGCCTGTACGTCTAGAGAGTGTTTGTTTTCCTTAAATAAAATATAGGGATATGTGATGAAATGGCAGTATGTACATACTTCAAAAACTGGACTGGATTTCAGTGTCCACAAATTGGAGCTAGGTGCCAACAATACTGCACACATCACACAGGTATTGGATCACAACTTCCATTTCATCCTTTCTGAAAGCAACTTTGCTACCTGGTGGTGTGTTGAGTATGTGCACAGCTCCTTCTAAGGTAGCATTCCTTTTTGTCATTGCATACACTCCTACACCCTTGCACCCAACTACATCAAGCTAGGCAATGTAGAAATATTTATGTGTAAAAGGTGAGGGCCTTGCCTGTTGTGATGTCATGTAGGTGATGTTGCCTTCTTGGAGACCCAACGAGAGGATGCACGTCCAGCTCAGTGAAGGAAGGTTTGGGAATCTGATACTGTCCTGCCTTCACTTGTAATTTACTCTGACATATCACCGTGACAGTATAGTTTATAACCATTCTTACCGCAGCCACATCTATCCTCGTCCAACTTTCACATCATACAGGCCAAGGGTTTACATGTGTGTGAAACTCTTGCCTTCAGCTATCTTGTCACTCATAGACTCACTCTGATCTGGAGATGTCAGATTGCTGCAAGGTCATATTGTGTTGTGTCACACATAGTCATGTGGTGCAGCAGTATATATGTATGTACCCTGAATATATGCATATTCTTCACCTTTAACCTAAACCTACTATGTATTACACTGCAGCTGTGTTGTGTGAGCCCTGTTAAAGCCTATTGCCTGAGCACTCCTGTCCAAAATACTTTTATAGTTGTGTGCAATGATGTTGGTTACTTATTTCCATGCTTTCATGGTTGCATGCCGTTGGTGATGCTCTTATATGTGACCATGTCTGTGGACTGCTGAACAGCTCAGCAGTAAGTGGTGTAAAAAACTTCTACTGTTAGATGTAACCAGGTGAAGTCGGGTCCAACATAGTCCATCTAGTCCTCTGTGTGTTGGCATTCTGGGTTGACCAAGTATGGTCAGCTGAACAGGTTATGAGCCTATCAGCTACCTCCATAGTAAATGCCACAAAGTCATGAATGTATAGGCCTAGAGCTACCACAGATGTCATGTGCTTGCCATGATAGGTGATGGCCTTTATATGTTGCTATTTTCATAGACACACATTTTGTGCCACTTAAGCCCTTTAGGTACCCATGTCAGATCATTGCACTAAGTAGGGGTGAGAGATGCCTCTGTGAGAAGTGTTTCCTGTGGGCAGCTATATATGTTTGTTTAGGAAGGACTCATACAACCTCGTTAGCAGTAACTGCAAGCTGCCACACACCTCTGTTGTTTTATGACAAGCATTACAGGAACATAGGCCTTGCACATGTGTAGGTGTATGAACTGCTAACATAAATGAGTGTGTGACTCTGTGACTGAAGTGCTGTGTGTGGCTTGTTCAATCTTTGTGTGGGCGCTGTTGCATTCAGAGGTTGCTTCTTTGGCCCTGCAATCCAATAACCCTTAGCAGGCAGTGTGTGTCCCTAAATTGAGCACAGACATCTTTTGCACAGCATTGATCAAGTGTTTGCTCTCTGAAGAATGTTTGCCTCTGACAGGGCAGTGTATGGCCAGTGGTAAGAATGGTCTGATCCCTTGTACTGATCATTATCCACAAGTACATTCACAGTTTATATGTAATGTTCACAGAGGGGCAGAGGTGTGCAGGTGGAGCATGGTGACGCATCCAGTATACTGTATAACATGAATGTTATACAGTGGTGGTCCCTTGACTTATGAACTCAATTGGTTCCAGAGGGCTGGTTGTAACCCAAGTTGGTTGTAAGTCAAGACTATTTTTTCCATAGGAAGTAATGGGGAAAACCAATAATGAGTTCCGAACCTCCCAAAAGCACCCCCTAACCGTTTCTATAATAAAAAATGGTTGTATAAGGTCATTAATTACCAGAAACACCAATACTTCCCTAGTGTACTCACCAAAAGGTTATAAAATGTGTGCCTAGCCTATCAGAAACAACAATTCCACCTCCTCCACTAGTTCCTTTACGATATCTGCATATGGACTCTCTACCTGGGTAACATCAAGCTAGGTTGAGAGAACATTGCACAAATCTCATCTTTGGTTTTCTTCGCTCCGAAGGTCATCAAATCTTCACAAGAGAGCACTGTTCTGTTTGTACACCACACTCTGAATGTCAAAGTGGCCCCTAACCCCTACACTGATACTTAAACCTCACCTCGAGTTACTAGGTGGGCCTCCCATACACATATACATACCTATCTAGCGTGAGAGCATTATGGTTAGGCTCTCTCTCTTCTCCCCTCCCCCCCCCCCCCCCCCCCCCCCCAATATATATATTATGGTTGTAACTCGAGATCTGCTTGTAACTCAAAAATTGTTTGTAGCCCGAAACCTTGAATGTTGGTTGTAAACCGAACCATTCATAACCCAAGGGCCCACTGTACTTTACATTTAGCTGTTATGACTGTGGCCTCCCCCCCCCCCCCCCCACACACACACACTCATACACTGATGTATTAGCACCAACAAATTGGAGTAGATCGAATAGTGCTGTTATTATGGGGTGTGCTACCTAACCACACCTAGGGCCTGGCCCAGAAGCTTGGAAAATAATGGAGGGAGGAAGTGCTGGTTAAGCAATTGCCCAGAAAATGTGGAGGGAATGCTGTGATGCATGGAACAGGCAATGTAAAGGAGTAGGTAATGCTATGCCTATATGTGCCATCATGCTGCTTTACATGCTACATGTAGTGAGAGATGTGGTGCATGCTGGTGGGTGTGGGTGTGGTTGGTGTTGCTTTGCTAGCAATGAGCCTCAGGTGTTGCAGAACTCCTATTACATAGTCCCTTTTTGCTCTCATGATTCTCGTTTGACACCACAGATCACATAGTTTGCCAGACCAACCCCCGGTTTTTTACACTCAGTCTGTGCTGTGTACATGGTAGAATGGTAGGCCTAATGTCTTCTAGATGTGGATGCACCTATATCTGCCTACAAAGGGAGGGGCTGCCGTTTCTTAAACACTGTACGAGGTTCACTTCTACAGTAACCAGATGTTTACTTCCACTACATGTGTATGTGGGGACTCTTGGAACACAGTTTTAGCTGCAGTGAGTGAGTACTATGTGGTACACAATCTGCACAGGAACAGAGTACAGGTTGTAGAGTGGTGGTGCTGCTGCTGTGCACTTGCCATACTTCCACAGACTGACATTCCTGTAGTGGCCTACCTTTGGGATCTGGATGCTACGTGTAAGGTCATCCTTACCTTACACTTATTATACAGCTCCCCAAGCCATGCCAATACAGGGATGGGAGACATAGTGTTGAAGTTAGCCAGGTCCCCAGCACCAGCAGCACCCCTCTGGGCCCTCTGGTGGTTGCCTGTGGACATTGTAGATGTGTAGTGTGAAGCAACACTCAGCAAGTACACTTCACATTAGGTTTAGTGTGTAAGGTATAAATATTTCTGTTCACATACCCTTCCATTCCTTCTAGACATAACAGGGCAGAAACTTTATTGTTGTGACGTTATGACTCCAAGTTCACCTTGACACCACCCAAACTGTACATGCACACTATATCATGTGTTGCCCATGAAGTTACTGAGCTGGTCACAATCAGGTGCATGTAAGCAGGAGTTACCAAACGGTATGGTGTATGAAGAAGGCAACGAGGAATAGTGAATGTCCCCAGTAACCAGCTTCTTATTTACCACTGGCTGTCTTCCTTACCAGCATACACACAGCTTTCATTGTTATCCCATAGCCCATATGGTGTTGCACGTTCAATGAATGCATAATTGGAATGAGGCAGGCCATTTTAGCATCCACAATCACGTGGAGATTAAACCTTTAACCAACAGTACCATAATCACTTAAACCACACAATGAAAGGACCTAACCTTTTTTTTTGCTTGGGGGGCGATGCTGCTCTTTATCACGCGGCACGGCTCTTTCTCCTTCCCGCGCACCGCGTATCACTTCCTGTTCCGGGTCACGGGGGGGGGGGGGGGGGCAGGCAGGCGCGGGAAGAAGAAAAGGCCAGCTATGGGTGCCACAGCTTCTTTTAATACTGCTGCCGTTCCCACCGTGCTTGAACGTGCTGATAGCCCGGCGACAACGGCAGCAGGGAAGAAAGAGCAGCGGGAGAGACCGGGAGCACGCGACACACCAGCCGGTGCTTGGTGACACACTGGTGTGTCGCAACACACCGGTTGAGAAGCGCTGCTCTAAGGTAAAGTTATGTAGTTCATGGCCCCTTGCCACGTCGTGGTCGGCCAGTTGGGGAGGGGCATGTTTTTTGGGGGCCTACCCCTTGGCCATTTACCATTATAGGGACTTCTCTGTGGAGTCGAGTCCACTGGTACTGGTGACGACTCGGATGCCGGCTCTGGCATCCTTTGTAGGATCGGCGGGAGCACATTGGTAAAGGTGTTAATTGCTCCCGTCAGTGTTGTTACATTGCGGGTTTTGGCTGCCGTTTGCTGTTGCAGGATCCTGTTTTGTCTGTTTACAGCCTTTCTTAGCCTAGCTCTGCCCGTATGTGTCCCTGGTGTTCAACATACCTCCTTTGCAACTGGTGCAGCTGCTCCTGTAATGACTCTTCAGGTGGGGGTGATGCTGCTGGTGGTGGCTGTGTTGTTGGTGGTGCTGGGCTTTGTGGACACAAAATTGGCATTACCGGGCTTGTGGCCTCCTCCTGGCAGACTAGTGGTAGTTCTGGATGGCACTGTGGTGTGCTGGCTCAACCTTCAGCTGATCCTGGAGGCACCCACTCCAGGCTATGTGCCTCCATTAACTGGGAGAGGTTGAGGGAGACATTTAGTTGGCTGATTGAACCCAGGGGTTCCACCATAACAATTGCGCCAGCAGCCTGTGGCTGCTCCTGCTGCTGCTCCTCTTTCTCCTCAGCACTGACCTGCGCCTGGGCATCCATGACAAAAGACTTTTCAAAATCTGGTGGTGGCTGGCTGGTCCATGGCCTTCCTGGCTGGTCCTTGGGGCATCCTGGTTGGGACCGGTAGCTTGGTGGGCGAGAGTTGTGGAAACAAAACATAAAATATAAGTACTAGTGGGAGTAAGTACCCTTTTTCTTTTGGCATTAGAGGTGCACTTTGCTTCTTTGCTTTGTGAGCATATGATGCCAAATGATGAGTACACCCGTTGCTGCCTACCCTTTTAGAGGTGAGATGAACTTACTGGCTGTGGCTCTTGTGGTGTCCAGCCGCTCATCCATTCCCTCGAATACATCTGATCCCAGCCTTTGGGTTAGTCGATTCTCCATTTCGGTGATGACTAGGGGACATGGGGCTCCTCCTCCCATCATTCATCGTTGTTTGTTTTGGGCTACCACCTTGGTTTTAAACTGCACCTTTATATCTCTGTACTGGTGAGTGACCTGTTGCCCGCTTCTTGATACACCACTGTGCCTAGTGATGGCCTGGGCTAGGTTTCGCCAGATCTAGCCCTTGACTGCCTTTGATGTTTTTACCAACCGGTTGCCAAACAGTGTGGCATAGTTTTGCAGGACTCCTGCAATTACTATTTTGTTCTCCATGACACTGAACTTAATGGCATGGAGACAAGTGCGTCCTGCTACCTGGCTGCCAGATGGGGATGCCATTTCCTTTTCTGTAGAGGTGTCCTCCCTGTCCTCACCCTCTGTCCCACTCAATTCTCCCCTCCCTCCTGGCCCTGCCTTGCAAACTCCTTTCCCCCTATGCCTATCTGTAGCCTGGGTTACTCCTTCCTTCATGCTTGCCTGCCTATTCCCTTCCCCCACCCACCGCCTCCTATCCCTTCCATGCTGCCTCTCTCTGCGCCTGTCCATACTCCGACTCCTACTCCTCCTTCCCCTAACACTCCTGCCTCTCTTCCCTCCTCCCCCTCCCCTCCTCTCCTCATGCCTCTCCTCTTCTCCCCACACCTCTCACGCTCCATTTTTTCCACCTCCTCCATGCCTCCACACATCACATGCCACTCTTTCGCACACCACCTCACTCCACTACAGAAAAAGACAAATGGATAAACTTCACAAACACAAACTTACACACACACTAAAGACAAAGATTAACAAAAGAAAGCACAGAAAATCACAAGACATTGCACTTAGAAATCACAATTATCACCTACCTCCTATTACCACAACTACCCTCCTCTCCTCTAAACCACGCCTCCACACACCCTTAGAGAGACAGCTGCAGGAAGGCTGTATATCTAACCTGCAAAAATAACGTGCTGCGTGGTAACGTACCGCTGTGGGCATTGCAGTAGTGTCACTTGCGTTGATGCAATGCCACGTGCAATGAAATTTTGCCGTGTGCGTTATTTAGCTGTTCATTCCTTCTGGCAGCACATTATCCTAAATATGCCCCATTTTTATAATATTTATAGCAAAATGATGAATCTAGCTCTATAATACAAATAATTGAAATATTCATTAATTTTCCTGGAGACAAAATCAATGTGACCAAGACAGAATATTTGGAGACAATCAATATAATGAACAAATCAAATATGATCAAAAGATTTCCCTTTAAATGGTCTCAAAGTCTATAAAATACTTGGGGATCCATAGTTTGATAATTTGGAAAGGCTCTACTCATTGAATTTTGACACTTTGCTGAAGAAAATTAGGATCTTGTGGTATGGACTCCTTATTCCATCTTCTGGCTAGGTAGAATTGCTATCAATAAAATTAATATCCTGCTCAGAATACTGTTCCTATCAGAAGTGTTACCTATTAAAATACAAAACTCTTTTCATCTCTGAACTCATTAGTATCAAATGTGTTTGGGCCAAAGGTCTACAGTATCCTTAAGTATGATATCCTCTCCAAAAGAATTGGGGAGGGGGGCACTGGGTCTTCTGAATTTTCAGCTTCATCCGAGAGTGATATATATGAAAAGTATTATTGCTTGGTATAAAGAAGCAGGGGGAAAGTACTAGATAAAATTGGAGAAGAATTGGGCCATTGAGGGGGGCTTGTATTTATCACCCTGGGTATCCACAAAGGCCCTTATGAGTAGATGGAGTCACCATCCTCTTATAGTACCCATATTAGACTCTTGGAAAAGATGATATATAACAAAAAGGTATTGTCAATACCTGCTCAAGTCACCATTATGGAATAATCCTGATTTCCCAGAGCCCTTCACTAGAAGGAATTTCATTAACTAGCAAAGGCTGGAGCATTTTACTGTGATTCATATGCTTGAAGGTGGAGAAATGTTGTCTGTTCACCAACTTAGGGGGTGAGTGGAGAAGTCAGAATCCCAGTTTCCACAGAGGAATGGACTGCTGACCAGGCCCTCAATAAAGAAAGCATGTAGTTTGGGACCTTACAAATTTCAAACAGTTAGCCTTAGACTCTAATCAGGGTAAAGATCTGCTAGCATGAATTCCAATGGACCCCTTAAAAGTGTAAAAGCACACTGGGAAAAAAAATGTCATGGTTCTAAAAATCTCTAGTAAATGCTGACAAAAAATCTTTCATAGAATAAGCAAGGTGAACCCTTTGTGTTACCACACAAGAGAATGTCTATAAGCTATTGTATCACTGGTGCTATATACCAGATAAATTATAGGATGAGGCCTCCTGTGTAATGATAGATATTAACAAGGTAATTATACAGAGGGAAATGCCTTTTTAGCTAAACTCTCTGATATCACATAACTATATCACATCACAGAGAGACCACATACATGTAAATTATAATTCATCATTTATTAGAAATCACAAGGTGTTTACCTATCTAGACATTTAAAATCTAAACTCACACATTCATCCATCAATCACACACCAACCATATAAAAACATGTGTTACACAAATAATATTCAATAATCCAAGATTACAATCGATTACCTGCATACATTTTACATCAATATAACAATGTCAGGTGTGTAGAACTATTACTGCATTGAAGTTATTCATATTATTTTTGTTGTCAATTTTGTTGTGATTTCTAATAAATGATGAATTATAATTTACATGTATGTGGTCTCTCTGTGATGTGATATGGTTTAATGATAGATATTGACAGGAATGCAGTGGTAAAGAAACCTTCTTTCATACTTGATGGACATGTCTTAAGATACAGACATATTGGTCAGAGGTCCTTTCGTGGCTTTATTGCTTTGTTAGTGTCAGATTAGTCTTGTATTCCCTTATTATCCTTTAGGCTTGCCGGCTGGGGCACTCCTTCCGGCAACACAGAAGGGAATTAGCTTATTTAATCTAGCTGGTCACTGGAGGTCAGTTTCTTGTCCTACTTTTGCTTCACTGTGTCTCCTCTGGCAAGTTAGGTATGTCTATCAAAATGTAACTAAGATATGCAAACTTTTTCATGTTAAAATTGGTTCCTTGTTTGCCATCATAATAGAACCAAATTGATGATCTGTCATGGGTAATGTGTGTGTGTGTGTGTGTGCGTGTGTGTGTGTATGTATATGTACATTTCTTTTTGAAATGAACATCGGTATATAAAAATCATAAATAAATAAATATGTGTATATATATAATATGCTGTTGGGTATGCAATGATTGGACTCTGGCTAAATAAAGTATCAAATATAGATATTCTCATGACCGTAACTGCTGATCATTGTAGTTTTATGTATTTATTTATATTTAATTTGAGAATTACTTGTAAATGTTTTAAATGTATTTCATATCAATTTCATTGCCAGATATACTTGTTACACCAGGTAAGTGAAGCCCCGTGAATGGCTTCACTTACCTGTCGTCACCATCACTAACATCTTGCTCCTACACCCGACGCCACCAGAAGCTGCGGTCTGCAGACAGCCCCGATGCTACTGTGCTGCTGCTCCCATGTGGCTCTGTTGCCGCTGATGCCTATCTTCTTCACGGCTCGAATGCCGCTGACAATCCTGCTAATGCACCCGATATCCTAGGCGCATGCACGCGCCTCTCTTGGATTTAAAGGATTCATGGCGGAAAAAGCTCCACAGCCTACCTTAATAACATCATCTCCCTGGGAGTACTTAAGGTTGGCCCCTGTCTTGGCAATAGGTCTTCTCCTTCTGGAGCAGTAATTTGCCATGTTCCTGAGTTTGTTCCTGCCTTCCATGTATCTCACTTTCCTCCTTTCCCTTCGGACTGATATTGGCTTGACACCGTTCTGGACATAACCTTGTGCTTCTCGCCACCTGCCTTGACCTTTGCATGGACTTGGACCTTGAGCTTCGCTGCCTGCCCCTGACCTCAGCCTGTGTACCTGCTTTGCTTTCTTCTCTGAACTCCTGGCTGTTCCTTTACTGACCGTTCGGAGTGCTGCCCGCAACGTTCAGACTTCCTGGACTTCCACCTCCACAGAGGCTCCACCTAAGACCAACTGGCCCCGACACACGAGGGTTCGACATGAGGGGAACATGGGCTGGTATTGGTGAAGCTCCAGCTGGGCTGCTTCTTCCACTAGCTTCGCCTAACAATGGTGGGGTCCTGTGGGGCTCCTCCCCACTGGTACATCAACTCCCCCTCGGTCCAAGGGTCCACCAGCACAACAATACTCTACTTCGTTTAAGATTCTTAGTTATATTTTAGTTAAGCTTTATGCGAGAATTTTGGATTGTTACTACAGTGTATGTTTAATAAAGTTGTTTTCAAATTGAAGAAAGGCATCGCCTACAGCTTGTTTCTTGACTCTTAAGATCTGATCTCTTCATTAAAATATTGTATAAATTTATAGCACTGCTCTACTGAAAGGGTTTCTCCTTCCTCACAATTTAAAAGTCCTCTGACAGGACTTTTTCATTTACCTTTCTGCACACCATTTCGTATTCTTGTCTTTATACAATTCTAAAAAGACCAGGGTGCTTGCTTAGCAGTTGGAATTGGCACCAACTCAACAGTGCCATAAAATCTATTATTGCCTTCCTTAGTTCCTGATTTCAAACTTCCTGATTGTCTACTAATTTATTCTCTAGTATGAAGGCAAGATCTTTTAATTTTTCTAATAACATACCAGTATTTGGTCATAGGGCATCTTTGATTCCAAACCTAAATTTTAATATTCACGACGAGCAATAGTTTGTAACTTTGTCTTTATCTTTTTGTTGTTGCAGCTTCTTGGAGCATGTGTATCAAACTGTGGCAAAATATTCCATTTAGAAGTTTGTTCTAGAGACTTTGCTAGTGAAGTAAGCAATGTATTAAATAAGGTAAGATTTTGAAGAGCTCTTTTGCAGGCTAAAAACATTTGTGCCTGTCCTGAGTATGCTTGATCCATTCTACCTTTTTTAAGACAATATGCCATCAAAGGTTTTTATAATTATTTGGAAGAATTGTTTTGTGTGAATTGTTCAGCACAATCATAGTTTCTGTCATTCTGTGTATAACTTTTTGGATTTATGTACTCAAATTTCTGCTTTGTTTTGTTTTTTCAAATTCAATTATTTATTGATTTAAATGCATGTTATAAAGAACATTGTTTTCAATAAAATAAAGTGGCAAAACAAAATAGAAAAAAAAATTAAATTAAAACTAGTCAGAGGAAGAGTAAACATCATACAAATCATCCTTCTTCAAAGCCTCCAAATCAGAGGAAATCCCATAGAAAAAAGGAGAAGAAGACATTTATTTTAATCATAAATAACTAGAGAGAGGAAAAAAATCTGAAGGAGAGGATATTAAAACATATACAATGAGTTAACATCACATTTGGCAAATTTCCATTTCACTGTCTTCAGTCATTGGCTAACACCACAATCCTGTGAAGAAACCTTAGCATCAAGAAAAGTCCTAAACTGCTTAGGTCTAAATACAATACAGATTTGCTTTTGCAGAAACTCCATTATTCTGCATCGACATACAAAAAATTGGGAGAAATCCATGACTTTTAAGCCAAACACATAATATGCCTAACTCTAAAAAGCACAGTCTTATTTCACAGTTCTTATCTGACTCAAATACAGAAGACTAATTGAACTCCCTCTTCTTCTGAGAGTTCTCATGAAATGCAGTCTGTTCCAAGCTATCCGGAGCTACTTGGCCTGGATCACATGTGTCTATAGCTGAAGAGGCTTCAATATGCCTCTTAGATGGAAGATAGAAAGCCTGATTCAAAAGAAGCAGAGAGCCCTCAGGAATATTACATTATCTGTTAAATATATTTTGAAAGTTTCACTGGACTAATCATAGGACCTTGAGGAAAATTAGGAAATCTGAGGTAAATATGCAAAAGCCATTTAGATGGATAATTCTCAATCCATCTAAATGGCAAGTTTTGCCCTTTTTGGCTGCTTATCTGGCTATATTTTAGCCAGATAAAGATTTTGGCTAGATAACTCTCCTCAAAGATATCCAAAAAAGTAGCACAGTAACTTTGTGGGCCAGTGGCCCAATTACAACTCTCTTCCCCAATATGTGTACATTGGCCCCATTTCCAAATGGAGACACTAAGGTCAGTGATGGCATCAGTAAGGCAAGCAGAATACTTGGCTTTCCTGAACTTAGCAGAAGCATACATTCACATATACCTATATGAGCCACCCACCAAAGCCGCCTAAGGTTTTGTGTCTTAGGCAGCATTTCCAGTTCCAGGCGTGCTGTCTTTTGGCATAGTTACTGTGCCCAGAACTTATTACCAAGGTCATGGTGGTAGTGGCTGCAGCTCTGCACAAATGAAGGATTATGGTACACCTCTTTCTGGATGATTGGCTCATAAGTCCAAGAGAACTGCAGGTGCCCAGAAGATGTGGCCATCTCTTACAGGAGCTAGGATGGGTAATAAACTTTGGAAATAGCAGACCTTACAGTTCCTAGGATCCCGTTTAAATACACAGAGGGGAGAGTTGTGCTGTCCACAAAATAGTGGCCAAGCTGATACAGGGGGTTTGGCCGTTTTAGGACAAGATGTGCCCAGAGTATGGGACTAGCTCTAGATGCTTGGCCTTTTGGCAACAGCACTAGACCTGGGCTCATGGGCCAGAGCCCAGATGAGACCTTACAGCGATCCCTGCTATTACTCTGGTCTCCTGCTGGTTAAGATTATCAGCATAGACTACAGCTTTCTCTAGTGGATCCAGCTAGCCATCCTGTTGAAAGGAGTAGCACTAGGACCCCACATCTGGATTATGGTCACCACGGATGCCAGTCTGGGAGGTTGGGGGCACACTACCAAGGTCATGTAGTCCAGGGACAATGGACAGAGAAGGAGAGGCAGTAATCAATAAACAGTCTAGAGACTAGAGCCATCAGACTAGTGTTTCAGTATTTTCAGTATTTTCTTCCACTACTGAAAGGGAGAGCAGTCAGAGTGATGTCAGACAATGCCATGGCAGTGGCATATGTAAACAACCAAACCTTAACACAGAAGGCAGCCCAGTTGTGCAAGTGGGCAGAGGACAATTTGCTCCTTCTGTCCGCGGCGCACATAGTAGGGAGGGACAGTCATTAGGTCAACTTCCTCAGCAGGAACAGGCTAGACTCGGGAGTGTGGGAGCTGAGCCCAGAAGCCTTCCAAACGGTAGTGATTCACTGGGGATTCTTGGGCACAGACCTAATGGCAATAAAGTGCAATGCCAAAAGTTGGCCTATTAAGTCGAAGAGTAGAGCCAGGTTCCAAGGGTGTAGACACACTCCTATGCCCATGGCTGCAAGTAAGTCCATGTTATGCTTTCCCTCCATGGCCTTTGCTAAGCAGGACAATAAATAGAGTAGAGAAGCATCTATTGATGGTAATTCTAGTAACTACAGATTGGCCAAGGAGGCCCTGGTATGCAGACCTAATGAGACTGCTGATAAAAGCTCCACTACAGTTCCCAAAAGAAAAGGGCCTTCTCCAGTAGGGACCATTCTTAATGAGGGATCCAGTTCCATTCTTGCTTACTGCTTGGCCCTTGAAAGGGCATGCCTGCATAAGCGACTACTCTGCAGGTATAATATTAACTATGTTGGAAGCTCAGAAGCTATCAACATCTTTGGCATACCTCAGGTTCTGGTGGTTGTTTCAGGAATCCTGTAACAAGCAGGAAACTTCCCTATGGAAGTCAGGGATACCACATGTTAGAATTCTTTCAGGCAGGCCTAGAGAAAGGACTGCCCCTTAGCTTCCTAAGATTTCACATAGCAACAATCACATGCTACAGGGGCCGAGAACAGGGTACCCAGGTGGCAGTGAAGGGGGTGAAATGGATGTGCCCGCCATTCAGGACAATATTCTCACAATGGAACCTTAACCTGGTCCTAATAGCATTGGTCGTGCCACCTTTTGAGCCTGCAAAACAGACCTCTATAAAAGATCTTTTGCTGAAGACTGCCTTTCTTGGCAATGTGCATCTCAGAATTACAAGCCCTAGCATACAGGGACCCACTTGACCATTTCCCAAGATGCGGTAACCTTTCGACCAGCTACTGCCATAAGAAGATTATTGGGCAGACTGGATGGTCTTTCTGCCGTCATTACTATGTTAGTACCATCCTATCTACCAAAGGTAATATCGGCCTTTCATATTAATGAATTTGTCTCTCTGCTAGCCTTCAGTAATGAAGAAGGCAAGGAGAAGAATGAATCCCTATGTCAGCTAGACATATGCCACATACTTTTAAGGTACCTAAAAGAAACAAACGCCTTTAGATAGACAAGTTTATCCTTAAAGTGATTCCTGGAAAGAAGCAGCATCTAAAGCCACCATAGCCAGGTGGATAAGGGAAACAATTACATCAGCATATAAGCTCTCTGTCTGGCAGGAGCCTGCAAGCCCATTCAACAAGGGGACAAGCAGCATCATTGGCTGAAGCATCCACGATATCCCTGGAGGATATCTGCAGGGCTGCCACTTGGTCATCCCTGCACACCTTCACGAAGCACTACAGGTTATACCTGCAGGCCAAGGTGGACTCTGCCTTTGGAGCGGATGTTTTGAGGACAGCCTTGTCTTCTCTTTGCCCTAACGAGGTGAAGCTTTTGTAACTCACACACATATTGACTAGTCTAGCAGGAAGATAAGGCTAAATTATGTTTACCTGGTCATTTATTTTCCTTTAGTCCTCATTTACCAGTTCAGATTCTGCCCTTGAAGACAAGGGTGCTCAGGATCAGGGAGCCTAATAGCATTGTCTTCATTCTCTCAGCACTGGATTGATCAGTCCAAATCATCAAGCACTGGAGTTAGTGGGTTTATGATCTATCTTGCTAACTTCCACTTGGTGTTCATAATGACTTTGCTAGACGTAACTTGGATCAAGATATATATTTTTTATTCCAGATTCTGCAATATCATGACCTACTTACGGACGATACTTCAGAATCAACAGGCAGAATTCTATGTTTAGGATGTTGGACTTGAAGGCAGCAATGCTACAAGTTACTCTCATTTAAGCAAATAAGATTATCAGGGGCAAAAGTGTATAAAGGTCCATATTAAGCGCCATTTGGCTTAGTTTGCACTTAGCTGGATCAATGGCAGGATTTGAAGATCCCCCTGTGCTGACTGGCCTCGATAGCTGGATAACTGTTGATCTGGCAAAAAGTTATCCAGCTAGTTCGAGGGGCAGGGTGGGTCTGTTCTTGGGGGAGCTGGCTTAGCTAAGTTAGCCAGAAAAACATCGATATTCATTACCTGATTAACCGTCCTAAAGTTAGCTGGATAAACTTATCCAGCTAACTTTGACATAGGTTTATTCAATGGTGTGAGTACACTGGTGAATATCATAACAAAGTCAGCCGGATAAGTTTATTCGGCTAGCTTTGCTATCTGGCCAGCGTTTGATTAAAAATTATGAGGTCCATATTCTAAGTGCAAATACATAATAGTTTAAAACTTCTGAAGCATAAATTAGAGGCACAATTCATAAGACCTTATGCTTGGAATAGACTGCCTGAGTTGGTGTGTCATGCTTCCTCCTTCACCTTGTTTAAATCCCATCTAAAAAACCTACCTTTTTGAGGCTGCTTTTAAATATTAAGCATGATTGTCCATTTTAAACCTTATTAACTAATTTTAAACTTTGTCTTACTATATGAAATTCCTCAAGTCTCTTGACCTGTATGTTTGTCTTGATTCGATTGTAAGCTGTATTGAGCAGGGACTGTCTTTGTGTAGTTTGTACAGTGCTGGGTATGTCAAGTAACGCTATAGAAATGTTAAATAGTAGTAGTTATCCCTCTCTATTAAATACTAATATGCATGGTTAAAGATAATGGTTTAAAGACCATTTAGACCTCACAAAACATATCAAAGAGCAAAGCTCAGCTTTGAAATACATACAAAAGCTTTAAAAAAACTACTCAGCACTTTGCATTCTAGAGGTAATTTTCAGAGGAGTTGCATGTGTAAAGACGTAGCAATTTTTAAAAGCCTACTTGCGTGTGTAAAATTGGGTTTTACATGTGTAAATCCTCTTTGTAGTTGATATACATAGTTAACATCTTGGCAACCTCCGTGTACATAGATAAACCTCCACTGTTTCTTGTCTATAATCATCTTTATATATGACGTTTCATTTTGTCTTTGTATGCTTTTCAAAGCTGAGGTTTCTGAAATGTTTTGTGATGGCTAAGTGCACTTTAAATTATGTATTGTGAAAACAAGTATTCTATGTATTTAGAGTTCTCATCAAATATCTTTAATTTATTGTTTAGAATCTTTATTTGACTTAATTTTTAATCAAAGCACAAATACTTAAGGCTGTCCTTTTCAAAAGAATTTACACACTTAAAACTGACTTTTATGTAAGTAAATGCACTTTACCCATGTAAGTGGGCAATAGATTTTATGCACTCGGTGGCGTATATACATGTATATGTGATAGTGCTTAGCTTTACCATGGTATTTTATAACATGCATGTATCAAGAACATATTATAAAATATGCATGTTTACCCTACAAGATACACATACATGAAGACCAAAGCACGAAGACATGCAATGCATTGAAGCCATGTATTTCTTAGCGTCCAGTCAGATAAATCCAGAACAAGCGGGTTATGCATTCCTAACAGCAGATGAAGATGGAGCAAACTGATGTCACAGTATATACACCCCTGCAGTTACATCAACCTGCCAGTTTTCTTCGTCTCCAGCAGATGGATGTGTATCTCCCCACTGGGGATTGCTTCACTTTAAAGGAGAATTAAGGAAAAAATTTGCCCCCCCCCCCCCCACCCCCTGCGGTGATACCAAATGATCCCTTCCCCAGTTGAGAATTCCTGAGGTGATTTCTGTTGTCCCTTAAATGTGTGCCTTGGTCCGGTAGCTGGTTTTGCTGGCGTGGACGTAGCTGCATGAGCAGCTGAAAGGTAGCGGGTGCAGGAAGCTGAGCGTGGCGGTGACAGCACATGCCCTCTCCCCCACAGCCGGAGACCATCTCTGTGCTCAGCCAGGTAAGGCTGAGCTCCGGTAAGAAAAAAAAAAATAGATACAGAGACTTAGCAGGAGGTTTTCTGTTGTACAGGGTTTCTTCCTTGCCTGGTCTCCGTGCTCGGTGCGCTGGTCCTACTTTCACTCCGCTGCGTGGGAGGTCGAGGGATGTGGACAGCCTGGTGGGTTGAGCAGCCTCCTTAGTCTAGATCCCACTCCAAGGCTTTTAGCTGCGTGCCTTGTGGTAGGCCGCAACAGCTTTTCACATGCTTTAAGGCTGCCCTATGCAGGATTGTCGGCCCAGCATGTGCATCTCGCTGTGCACCCAGTTTTTGGGTGAACAGTAGGGCCTTGCAGTCTGTGCGCCCAAGTTAAACGATGTATAATGGCCGCACGCTTACCTGTGCGCACAAGTGGTACTGTGCGCTTAATTTTTCGCCCCCTAGGGAAACACCTAGGTGCTCAACTAGGCACCTAAAATTATGCATCCAACACTTAGGGGCACACACCTATCTTAAAAAAACAAAAACAAAAAAAATCCACAAAAAAACCAATACTAGCTAAACACATGCCTCCGGCTGCTGCTCAGTGCATTGCCAGCCATCATGGTGCTTGTGCCTAAGAGTCTTTCTCTTTGCACTGCTTGTTATATATGGGCGTCTCAGCTAGGAGTGCCTGCTGATTTGTGCCAGTGCTGTTTGGAGGCTCAGGGTGAATTGTCTTCCTCTGATTTCACTAAGCCTGGATCTTCCCAGCCGGATGTGGTCTGGGTAAAGACGATTCAGGTGCGGTACCTGAATTTGGAACTCCCCTGGTTCCACAGCGGGGGAAGGTAGCTCGGTGAGTACACCTCGGGTACCTCCCATTCTGGATGCTTCTACTTTTTCATAGGTAGAATTTTTCCAGGGGTTGCAATCCTTTCTTCAGGTGCAGTCCTCAGCCCTGTCCCATGCTCCTAGAGCAAAGGTGCAGGGGAAAACATTGCCTGGATTTTTTGTTGGATGCCGGAGTACTTCTGGGGCTGCAGCAGGTCCTCTGGATGGGAGATCCAGACAGCACGGATGATGACACCGATTCTGCCTCTCTTGGGGATGGAGAAATTCCCCCTGGATTAGAACCATATAGAATATGTTGCGGTTCTTTTATAGAGATAAACTGCCAGCTCTGATTTCCCAGAACTTGAAAATGCTTGGAGTTCCTGGGGCAGATTCAGTGTTTGAGACAAAGAGAAATCCCATTTTGGTTTCCTTGCGTAGAACCTGTTTTTTCCCCATGATGGAGGCCATTCAAGAATGAATTGATCTTGAGTGGGGCACCCCAGAGGCTAATTTCAAAGGGTTCAGATTTTGGGAGGACTGTGCCCTCTGGATCCAGTGGTAAGAGAGTGCTTATGTTTTCCCAAGGTGGATGCACTTGTGTGTGCACACTCGAAGCGGACTACTATTCTCATGGAAGGAGGAGCAGCCTTGATGGATGCTCATGATAAAAAGATTGAGACTATCCTTAAGCAAGCATTTAAAGCAGTGGCAATTACCTTGCAGATTGCTTCTTGTTTCTTGGTGGCTCACTCTTGTTTGCTTCTCTCCCAGAAGGTTGATGACTGTGGGGTAAACTCCAGGACAGTTATGGAACCAGCTACTACTTTCTTAGCGAATACGGGCTGTGATTTGGTCTCCACTTGAGTCAGAAGGGTGGCTTCGATAGTGGTGGCCAGGTGTCAGTTATGGTTGAGAAATTGATCTGCTGATGCGACTTCCAAGGCTAACCTCACCAAATTGCCCCTTAATGGCTTGCTTTTATTTGGTAGGGAGTTGGAGAAACTCATTTGCTGGAGCGCTCCTTTCACATGAGAGGTCGTGCTATAGGATCCAAGTGTTTTCGGCCCTGTAGAGGAACGACCTTTCAGAGGAGTCAACCCTTCGGTAGGTTTCAGTCATTTCATCCCTGACCACCTAGAAGAGGTGCAGGTTCGAGCAGTGGAACCTCCCAAGGCTCCCAATGAAGGTTTGCCAACCCACCCCCCAGGAGCAAGAGATATTGGGGACGACTCTCTCTTATAAGAAGTGGGTTGAAATACGAGAAAGATATGCGCTGGGATTTTGCAGTGTTCCTCTGGTTGTGTTCATGGTGTCTCCCTGCCACCTTACCACAGATAAAGCAGGCAGTGGAAACTACATTGGTAAGACTCATCAGTGCCGACGTCTCAAGAAGATACGGGGCAATTTTCCATTATTTCATTGTGCCAAAGAAGGTAGGCTCTTTTTATTCCATCCTAGACCTCAAAGGAGTCAACTGTCATCTGCGAGTGAAGCGTTTTTGCACGAAGACATTGCGCTTAGTGATAAATGGACATTCAGTCGGGGGAATTTCATACCTGTCTGGATCTGTTCAAAACGTATCTCCACATTCCCATCCAACTAGAACATAATTTTCTGTGGTTCGCAGTTCTGGGATGCCACTTTCAGTTTCGTGCGCTGCCCTTTGGTCTGGCCACTGCTCCCAGAACCCGTTCCAAGGTAATGGTGGTAGTTGCGGCAGAGTTGAGAGGATGAAATCCTAGTACATCCGTATTTGGTCGACTAGCTGGTTTGCGCCAAGTCACTGGAAGAGAGCCGCCTGGTGATTCGTAAGGTGATTTCCCTGTTGCAGGAGCACAGCTAGTTGATAAACCTAGCCAAGAGCAGTCTTCAGCCTACTCAGCCACTGGATTCTGTTCGACATTCTGTTCTCCACTTCCTTGGCCTATGTGCAGATTTGGAGGGTGTTTGAGGCCTGGTGTGAGGATCGAGGTACTCTTCCTTGTTCAGTCAAGAATACTACTCATTTGGAATTTTTGTAGATGGCTTGAATAAAGGCTTGGCCCTTCATTCATTCTTTAAGGTACAAGTAACTACTCTCACCTGTTTCAGGGGTCCGGTCAGTGGTGGATCCTTGTTGGCTCTTCTGATGTGGCCCGTTTTTTGAAAGGAGTGGAACATCTTCGTTGTCCTTTGTGTTTCCAGTGCCCCTATGGAGTCTCAATTTGGTTTGTATTTTTTTTGGTAGGCCCTGTATTTCAACTGCTGTGTAGCCTTTCCTTGCGGTTGCTGACCTTGAAAATAGTGTTCCTTGTGGTAAATTGTTCTGTGCGTTGGGTTTCTGAGCTGCAGGCCTTGTCTTGCTAGGAGCAGTTTCTCTTTTTACCAAAAGTGGTCTCGGCGTTTCACCTGAACCAGCCCATCTCCCTGCCATCTCTGGGCAGAGAGAGAGATGTAGAAGTCTCATCTGTTGTGGCCCTTGGATGTCAACAGGCATATTGTCAGGTATCTGGAGGTCTCTGGGCTTTTGCATAGGTCAGAACGCCTGTTTGTTCTCCATGGCGGTACTAGACGGGGGAGTCATTCTTGCAGACTACAATAGCTCGCTGGATTAAGGGAGGTAGTCTTGGTTGTATACATGGATGCTGGAAAGCTGTAACCTAGTCGGGTTTGGGCCCATTCCACTCGAGCTCAGGCAGTGTCATGGGCAGAAGTTGGATTGTTGTCTCCCATCAACATTTACCAAGCTGCGACATGGTGCTCCTTATACACCTTTCCGGGTATTATCGTCTGGATGTACAAGCCTGGGAGGACGCAGCCTTTGCATGTTCAGTTTTGACTGAGCCGCGGGCAGCCCCCCTCCCTATTTGCGAATAGTTTGGGTATATCCCACTTGTTCTGGATTCATCTGACTGGATGCTAAGAAATGAGAAATTACTACTTACCTGATAATTTTGTTTTCTTTAGGACAGTCAGATGAATCCAGCTTCCCTCCTTTGGCTGCCATATGATTGCATAATGATCCTCCTGTGTGCCTTCGTGTTACACTGCTTACTGGTAAGTGTTACTGCAGTCCCTGGACTAGTGTTCTTATATTCTTGTCTGAGCTCAATGTTGCCTGTTGGCTGAGTGTTGCAATGGTTATCTGGTTTTAATCAAGTTTTTGCTAGTCTGTCCATAGATGCTTTTGAAGAGAATACTGGCAGGCTGATATAACTGCAAGGGTGTATACTGTGACATCACTTTGTTCCATCTCCATCTTCTGGAAGGAATGCATAACCCACTTGTTCTGAATTCATTGGACTGTACTAAAGAAAAGGAAATTCAGGTAAGTAGTAATTTCTCATTTTAATGTATTGAACATACGTACTTTACCCACCTATTTTACAAATATACATGAATATATTTTACATGTGAAAGTAAACTAGGACTTACTGCGCAAGTCTGGATTTGCATGTGTAACTTGGCGAATTTTAAAACATGTGTGTGTCAAGGAAATTAACCAGTTTACCAAGTAGTCCACCAGTTTGGCCAGTTCTCCAAGTAAGCAAGACTTTCCTGGTTCTACAGTCTGAACATACCTAGGTTCATCCAGGCCTTCCACTCAGACAGTACTACACAACAAACATGTTTAAGATCACTTAAGCTAGATAATTGCCTAGCATGTACATAGTTGGATTCAGGACCAGTGGGTTAGGCACCTCTACCAGCAGATGGAGACGGAGCAAACTGCCGTCATAGTATATACACTCCTGCAGTAACAGCCTGCCAGTATTCTCAGTCTCCAGCAGATGGACGTGTATTTCCCTACTGGAGATTGGTTCAGATTTAGAGGAGAAATAATTGGAGATTTGAGTTGCCCCGCTCTCTTGCGGTGCTACCTAATGGTCCCTCCCCAAACAGAGTGGAGGGATTATTGTTGGATGTTTACACCGAGGTATCCAGATTTCAGGCTATTTAAAGCATAAAATATTGTTTTCAGGTCGTGGATGAACTTGTAGGTCAATCTGAGCTGTAGTAGTCTTGTTCTACATTGACCTTGTGCTTGCTCTTCCAAATTCCAGATCACAAAATTCATCTTACAATAGATGCATTAAGGCTGGATTAGGGAACTGTCACAGATGTGGGCTCTTTGTCTGTGGTGTAGTTTGCACAGCCTAGCAGGTGAAACTGCTAGGCTCACCCTGACAGCAGGTGGACTCGCTCTTACTAGCAATGGATCAGAAGTTTCCTATACCAGCCTTGTTCCCTGCAGGTTGAGCCCTTGGGTTCCAGGCACCAGCAGAACTTAGGTCCTGTAAGGAACAGTGAGATGTAGTCAACTCTCTGGCATCGGCCAGGGCAGGCAGGGAGCAAATTATATCTGGGTCTAGGCCAAGGTCAGGGCAGGTAGCAGACAGGCAAGTCGAGGTCCAAGCTGAAGTCAGGGCATGTGGCAGTCCAGGAGAGAAGTCAGAGTCTCTAGCAAAGGTCAGAACCAGGAGTCAGGCCAAGACAGACAAAACCAAGACAAGGCACAGGGGATCAAGACACAAGCAGGACAGACAGGGCAAGGTAACAACGAGGCAAGGCAATGAGGAAATGCAAACTGGAGGAAACATGCATTGCAAGGCTGCAGAATGACCTGTTGCTGAGGCAAAGATCCAGGGTTCCAGCTGAGCTTAAATGGCCCATAGGGCTTGACATCATCAGGAAGTGCCAAGATTCCCTCCGCAGAGCCTATATGAGGTGAACCAGGACGTGTGGGCGTGTCCAGGGAGGGTAGTGGCAAGGGAGCCACGAAGCAGCATCTCTGCATTCTGGGTGAATGCGGCCAGTTGCGGGACCAACCGTTGCCAAACAGACTATTTCTATTTGGCTAGCAGATTGCATGTACTTCAGTTATGCCCAGGCAAGGGTGAATCTGGTAGGCCATGTTAAGGCTTATTCTGTCCAAGGATTAACATTGTTGGTGGCAAGAGATCTACAAGGCTGAGATGTGGTGTTCTCTCCATTTATTCACACCTCATTGTCTAGATAATGACTGCAACAATAGGTTTGGCCAATCTGTCCTTCAGAATCTGAGGTATAGAATCCAACTCTTTCCCATCTAGGGCCTGTTGTTTTTGTTCCAGGCTTCCCCTCTTTGGTTAAGAATAACTTGGGGATCCTGTCCTGAATGAAATCTGAAAGCCAGCTAAGTCATTTCCCCTGCACGAAGCTCTGAAACTCATGTTTTTGTCCAAATGGGAATCTTTTGGAGGTAGGGGTCTCAAAGGGTTCAAAACTATGAAAAAGTGGCATCCTCTCCCGACTTAGGACAGAGATCTTTTGTGTCAGGTGCCTTGTTTTGATGTCTCTGAAACTGGTTGTCTCCACCTCAGTGTTGGCTGTCCAACCTCGATTTATGGGGGTTACATGGCTAGAGCCTTGGTGCGTTGGCTGCAGCAGCTTTCTCAGAATCTGAAAGCAGCCAGGTTAGAATCCAGAGCTGCCTTTGTGGCAGATGTGATGTTTGATCTAATCAGGGTCAGTGACTGTGGTTGTTTCTGCTAGAAGATTGCTGTGACTACATAACTGGGCGACAGATACAGCTTAAGGTGCATCTCAGCAAGCCACCCTATAAAGGGAAATTGTTTGGTTAGCCTCTTGAGAAGTTTGTGAAGGATCTAGAGTCTAAGCAGAAATTCCCTGAAGATAGATCTCTTTTAGCTTCTCAGTCTAACAGAGGTGTTAGTTGCTTTTGAGAGGACAAAAGGTACCTACCAGGGAAACAGTCTTCAGCTCTGACAAATAGGTTTTGGAGCAAGAATTAACCCTTTCAGGGGGTGAGGGCCAGGAGTGATGTGATGACATTGAAACTTCTGGAACTTCCCAGTTGTCCCAATAAGATTCAGTGGGTGCACTCCAAAGTGGTTTCGATAGGCAACAATTATTCTCTGGAATTCTCTATACCCCTCTCTGACACCTTTGAGTTGGACTCCAAAGGGGAAGTAGTAAGGACCACTCTGAAAAAAACTCCAGTGGCTGGAGGTGGTGGTAGTGGTGCCAGTACTGCTTGAAGATTATAGGTTAGATAAGTATTTCATTTGCTTTGTGGTCCCAAAAGAGAATGGATTGTTCTGGCCCATCTTTTATTTCAAGGGAGTCAAGCATCTGCAGGTCCCTTTTATTTGGCCATTGTGGCAGTCAGGCAAGGGGAGAATCTCTCATCCCTAGACCTCTGAGACTTACTTTCACATTCCTGTCAGAGTGGATCACCAAAGATTTGCATCCTAGGAAAACATTTTTAATTTTGAATTCTACCTTTTGGATGCACCAAGGATTTTCTCCAAGATAAGGTGATATTCGCAGTTTTCTTGCACAGAAAAGGAGTTTTAGTTGATCTGTTGAAAGTATTCTAAAAAATAAAATTACTGAACATATACATAGACATAGTGTAATGGGACAAAATCAACATTGATTTAGCCAAGGGAAGTCTTGACTCACCAATTTACCTAATTTTTTTGAAGGTATGAATGAACATGCGAATAAAGGTGAACCATTTTATATAGTGTATCTGGATTTTGAGAAAGCATTTGACAAAATACCTCATGAGTCTCTTGAGGAAATTAGTCATGGGATGGGAGGCAATGTTCTATTGTGGACTGAGAACTGGTTAAGATAGAAAACAGAGAGTAGGGCTCGGTGGAGGAAAGTGAATGGTGGTGCCCCAGAGATCTGAACTAGGACCACTGCTTTTTAACATTCATAAATGACCTAGATATGGGAACAACGAGTGAGGTGATCAAATTTTCTGAAGATACAAAATTATTCAAAGAAGTTAAATCACAGGAGGGTTTGTGAGAAACCCTCAAGAGGACCTTGCAAGACTGGGAAACTGGGCATCCAAATGACAGATGACATTTAATGTGGAATTGTGAGTGGAGGAGTAGCCTAGTGGTTAGAGCAGTGGCCTTATAACCAAGGGAAACCAGGGTTCAAATCCCCCTGTCACTCTTTGTGACCTTGGGCAAGTCACTTGTACCTCCGTTGCCTCGGTTATAAAATTAGATTATAAGTCCTGTGGGGGACAGGAAAATACCTATAGTACCTGAATGTAATCTGCTTTGATGTACACTTTGAAGTGCCGAAAAGCGGAATATAAAAAAAAAAATGTGCAAAGTGATGAATGTAGGGAGGAAGAACCTAAATTTCCTAGCAGATGGACTCAGGACCAATGGGTATAGTGTGCTCCTGATAGCAGTTGGAGATGGAGTCAGATTTCAATCTGACGTCAGCACCAGTATATATACCCATGCAGGAAGCTCTGCTCTTCAGTATTTTCAGTTTCCATAGCAGTTCAGGACTCTATACACGCTTGCACAGTGTTAGATATTCAAACCAAAGAAGAGAGAAAATTCCAAACAAAGAAGAAAACTTAACTCTCCAAACGAGCCCCGCTCTCCTGCGGTGATACCTAAGGGTCCCTCCCCCAGTTGAGAATTCCTGAGGTGATTTCCAAGATCCCTCAGAGGTAGGCCTCTGTCTGGTAGCTGGTTCCCGGCGTGGACTTAGCCCCTGACAATGGGAGCGGCTGAGAGGCAGCGGGTGCAAGACTGAGTGCGGCGGTGAAGATACTTTTCCCTCTCCCTCCCCTCGCAGCCGGAAACCGCCCGGAACGAAACCGGGAAATGCTGAGACAAGGTAAGGTAGAAAACTTTTTCTAAGTCTCTGGTCTCCGAGGCTCGGATAGCCGCATAGATCGCCAGCCGGCGTCTCTATCATCGGGTTGATCAGCCCAGGCTGGGCTAGACCCCAATCAGATATGAGGGCCCTCCCACGTAGAGACCCTCAAATGGCGCCGGTGACCCGCGTGGTCACCGGCGCCATTTCCCCTTGATCGCCGCTCTGTCCTTCTATCTGAACTGTGCGCAGAGAGACAAGCTGGGCGCACAAATTACTTGTGCACACAGTGGCGCGCGCATGAGAGGGCCGGGTGCATGGCTACCCGCTTAACTGTGCCGGGCGCACAAGTTAAGACTGTGCGCATAGCGGCACGCACATCTTAGTGAGCGCGCATCTCAGCTTACACGCACATCGTCGGCACACCCGGAGCGCATAACTAAGCCTCTCGGCGCGCACATTAAACGCACAGACTGGGGTTTCAACAACCTATGCGCACAAACCATGGCACCAGCAGCCAAGAAAACCAAGGCGCAAGCCCTCTGCCCAGCCTGCCACATAAGAGCGGCACAGCACGAGGAGGCCACAGCCCTGTGTCTACAGTGTGAGGAGGCTCTGGGAGAACCAGGACAATGCCCTCCCCCAGCCAGTACAGGAATCCGGACCTACCGATAGTACACCGGACCTCTCTATCCCCAGCGCGACCCTCCCTCAAACGGGGTCCTCGGGGAATGCAGCGGCTTTCAACCTGGACCCAGGATCCTTTCAATCTGGACCCAGGATCTTCTTTAAGGGTCTACACACCTTCATCCACATGCAACCTCCAACAGAGGACCCTAGCCTCCCAGGGCCCTCTAGGCCTCACAGAGACGTTAACCCCCCGCCCCCCCCCCGGCCAAAAGCCTCACCATAGGGGACATGGACACCTCGGACGAAGAGGAAGACTCCCTGGAGGAAAGGGAAATCCCTCCAGGACCAAACCTTACCGAACCATGAGGCGTTTCTTCTCCAAGGACGAGCTACCAGACCCCGTGTCTCTCAGCTTGAAGGAGCTCGCCATCCCAGGCACAAGTGCCACAGGGGAACCGAAGACAAACCCTCTCCTAGAAGAGCTCAGTCAGGCCTCCCACCACTTCCCATTGCTGCAAGCTGTACAACAGCTGATCGACCTAGAATGGGATGCCCCGGAGGCCAGTTTCAAAGGCGGACGGGCCCTAGAAGCCCTCTATCGACTGGAACCCTCAGCCAAAGATCTCCTGGTGTTTGCTAAGGTGGACGCCATGGTTTGCACGGTCACAAAGCGCACTACCATCCCAGTCGAGGGAGGAGCGGCACTCAAGGATGCCCAGGATAGACGTCTGGAATCCATCCTTAGTCATTCGACGTATTAGCTATGTCACTACAGATTGCTGCCTGCTGTGCCGTGGTGACACGCACCTGCTTATCCATGACCAGGAACGCTGCCATGCCCGTCGAAGCACTAGAACAAGCGGTATTTTTCCTCACGGATGTGACCTCTGACCTGGTACACACCTCAGCATCTCATCCATAGTGGCAGCCAGAAGGCAACTCTGGCTCCGAAGTTGGTCAGCCGATGCAACTTCCAAGACGAAACTCACAAGAATGCCCTTTAAAGGAGCCTTCCTGTTCGGAAGCGAACCAGGGAAGTTAGCCGACAAATGGGGTGAATCCCCAGTACCTCGGCTACCGGAGGACAAGAACAAAAGCCAACGCCCCTCTCCCCGATTACCTAAGGGCAGAGGATCACAGTGTTTCAGACCCTACAAGAGTACATATCAAGTACCTCGCCCCACAGGCAGGGGCCAGTCCTTTCGGAACAAACACAACAAGAGGGGAGCCGGCTCTGGCACAGGCCCCAGCCGCACCCCACAATGAGAAAGAAGCCAAAGGGGGCAGGCTTGCCCTATTCTACCAAAGATGGGTCGAGATAACAACAGACAAGTGGGTCCTAACATCCCTCTGGACAAGTTCGTGAAATCTTCTTGCCACGCACCCTCCAAGAGGACGGGAGTGGAAAACCACACTGGCCAAATTGCTCGCCCTAAAGGCCATAACGCCGATGCCCACACATCAACAAAATACTGGGCACTATTCCATCTATTTTATCGTCCCAAGAAAGAGGGACCGTTCCGGCCCATACTGGTGTCCTCAAGTCGGTCAACCGCTACCTGAGGGTACCACACTTCCGCATGGAAACCGTGCGCTCGGTCATAAAGGCGATACAGCCGGGAGAATTGCTTACATTGCTGGACCTGTCAGAAGCATACCTGCACATCCTGGTCCATCATGAGCACCAGCACTTCCTGCGCTTTGCGATCCTGGACCACCACTACCAGTTCCGGGCGCTATCCTTTGGGCTCGCCACAGCCCCTCAGACGTTTACCAAAATTATGGTGGTAGTAGCGGTGAGACTGAGGAAAGAGGGAATCCTCTTACACCCATATTTGGACGATTGGCTGATCAGGGCAAAATCTCCAGAGAAAAGTCATAAGGCGACCACCAGAGTCAAGGCTGTACTGGAGAACCTCGGGTGGGTTGACAAGCAAGAGCTGTCTACAGCCCTCCCAATCTCTAGAATAACTGGGAGTCTGGTTCGACACCAGACAAGACAAGGTCATTCTTCCTCCTACAAGGAGAAGAAAACTGACAAACCAATTGTGAAACCTGCTAACAAGTCTTCGCCCCAAAGTATGGGATTACCTCCAAATCCTCGGCCTCATGACATCAATCCTGGAAGTAGTCCCAATGGCAAGAGCTCACATGCGACTGCTACAGCGCTTCCTACTGTCACGGTGGAACCCAATGTCCCAGGACTACTCCATTTGCCTCCAGCTCGCGGAGGAGGTGCAGAACCAGCTCCAATGGGTGGCTACAAGAAGACCATCTGAGCAAGGGAGTAAGACTATCTCCACCGACCTGTATCTTACTCACCACGGATGCGAGTCTACAAGGGTGGGGAGCCCACTGCCAGGAACTGACGGCCCAGGGGCAATGGGACAAAGAAGAGTCAGGATGGAACATCAACCAATTGGAAGCCCGGGCGGTCAGACTAGCCAGCATACGGTTCAGTCACAGACTCTGAAGCAAATCTGTCAGTCATGTCAGACAACGCCATGACAGTTGCCTACATCAACCGCCAGGGAGGAACCAGAAGCCAACAAGTGTCCCTGGAAATAGATCCTCTAATGGTGTGGGCGGAAGCAAACCTACAAGGAATATCAGCTGCTCACATCGCAGAGAAATGCTAGACCCAGGGGAATGGATGCTGTCGACCACAGCCTTTCCAGTTGGTAGTAAACCGCTGGGGAACCCCAGCCATGGATCTCCTGGCAACTCGGTCCAACGCCCAAGTTTCCAACTTCTTCAGTCGCAGACGAGAACCACAATCCCAAGGGATCGATGCCCTTGTCCAGACATGGCTACAGGAAGACCTGCTATACGCCTCCCCCCCCCCCCCCCCCACCGTGGCCACTACTGGGCAGGATCATCCGCAAGATAGACCACCACAGGGGGCTAGTACTTCTAGTGGCCCCGGACTGGCCAAGAAGGCCGTGGTACACAGACATGTGAAGACTTGTGATGGGGAGCCCTCTCCCTTTACCTCCAGACAGGTATCTGCTCCAGCAAGGCCTGATTCTCCACAAAGTCCCAACTCTATTCTCTCTTATGGTCTGGCCATTGAGAGGACACACCTGAAGAAGAGCGAATACTTGAGGGTGGTGATTGACACCCTGCTCCGAGCACACAAGTTCTCCACATCGCTAACCTACATACGAATATAGAGAATATTCGAAGCCTGGTGCAAAGACCGTGACATCCTTCCGCGGACAGTCAAAATTCCCACAATCCTGGAATTTCTGCAGGATGACTTACAGAAGGGGTTGTCCCTCAACTCCATCAGCTCCGTGTTGGCCTGATTCTGAGCCAAAGTGGAAGGCATCAGCTTAGCATCACATCCGGACGTCTCCCGCTTCCTGAGAGGGGTCAAGCAGATCCAACCACCCCTAAAGTGGCCGCTACCCCTATGGAGCCTCAATCTGGTACTAGACTTCCTAGCGGGAGCCTCCTTCAGACCTATCCGCGGTCTGTCCCTACGACTCCTAACTTTGAAGACTGCATTCCTAGTGGCAATATGTTCAGCCTGCCATGTTTCCGAACTTCAAGCACTATCCTGCTGAGAACCGTTCCTCAGGTTCACACTGGGATCCATACAGCTAAACATGGTCCCCTGCTTCTTCCCAAAAGTAGTTTTTTACTTCCATCTAAACCAAACCATCTCGTTGCCATCTCCAGACAAGCATAAGGACTCGGAAGAGTCTTGCAGTCTTCGCCACCTTAACGTTGGCAGACTCCTAGTCAGATACCTAGAAAGGTCGGAATCTGTACGAAAGACGGACCACCTGTTCGACCTTCACAGCGGGAAGAAACAAGGGGAAGCAGCCTCGCAAGCAACTATAGCCCGCTGGATCAAAGAAGTAATCAAGATGGCCTACGTAGAGGCAGGCAAGCCTCTGCCTCTACACGTCAAGGCCCATTCTACTAGAGCCCAGGCAGTGTCCTGGACGGAACCCAGGATGCTGTCAGGCGGCGACATGGTCCTCCATTCACACCTTCTCCAGGTTCTACTGCCTGGATGTCCAGACTTGGGAGGACACAGAATTCGCAAGGGCAGTACTAAGTGGGCCACGGGCAGCCTGCCACCCGATTCGGAAGTAGCTTTGGTACATCCCATTGGTCCTGAGTCCATCTGCTACATGCTAGGAAATGGAGAAATTACCTGATAATATCGTTTTCCTTAGTGTAGACAGATGGACTCAGTATCCCGCCCATGGCTGCCGCAATACACTGAAGACAATTCCCGAGAGCAAGACAAGCACGGGTAAGCCACGCTTCCTTTCAGCTAGGACACCCATAGTTACCGAGTGTCTGCGTTTATCGGTTGAGGGCACTGGCTGTCTCCAGCTATAGTCCACGTCAACCAGTTCAAGTTAATCAAATTTATCAAGTTATTCAAGTTAACCAAGTTATCCAGACACACATATCTCCACAATTGCTTTTCGAGGAGAATGCTGAAGAGCAGAGCTTCCTGCACGGGTATATGTACTGGTACTGAAGTCAGATTGAAATCTGATTCAGTTTCCAACTGCTATCAGGAGCACACTATACCCATTGGTCCTGAGTCCATCTGTCTACACTAAGGAAAATGAAATTATCAGGTAAGTAATTTCTCCATTATAGCTAACTAATGCGAGGTTCCACTTTGGGAGTCACCACCCAGGAAAAGGATCTAGATATCATAGTGGATGATATGTTGAAAATCTCTGTGTGTGGCGGTGGCCAAGAAAGCAAATAGAATGCTAGGAATTACTAGGAAAGGAATGGAAAATAAATTGGAGAATATCATAATGCCTCTCTTGCTCCCGCACCTTGAGTATTGTGTGCAGTTCTGTTCACAGCATCTAAAACAAAAAACAAAACTAAACTAAACATAGGTTTAGAAAAGTACAGAGAAGGGTGACCAAAATGATAAAGGGATGGAATGATTCTCCTGTGAGGAAAGGCTAAAGAGATTAGGGCTCTTCAGCTTAGAGAAGAGACAACTGAGGGGAGATTTGATAGAGGTCTATAAAATGAGTGGAACAGGTAAGCGCAAATATATTGTTTACTCTTTCAGAGAGTTCAAAGAATATTGGACATTCAATGAAGTCACTAGGTGATATATTTAAGACAAGAGAAAATATTTTTTTTACACAACGCATAATTAAACTTTGCAAGTTATTTCTGGAGGATGTGGTGAAATCTATTAGTGTAGCTGGTTTAAAAAAAAAGTTTAAACAAGTTCTGGAAAAAAAAGTCCAAAAACTATTATTAAGGTGGACTTGGAGAAATCCACTGCTCATCCGTTTGGTAAGCAGTATGGAATCTTATCGACCTTTTGAGATCGTACTAGGTACTTGTGACTTGGATTGGCCGCTATTAGAAACAGCATATTGGATTTGATGGACCTTTGGTCTGCCCTAGTATGGCAAATATGTTCTTATGTATCTCAATGATTGATCAGAGCTAACTCACTACAGGAGAGCCAAGTGACATGGACAAGAGTGATTCTGGTCCTAGAAAGCTTGGATTGTGAACAAAAACACATAAAGCAATTTTTTGCCTTTCCAGACGGATAACCAAATTATTGGCTCAAATGCAGACATTTGTCTTGGAGAGTCCTCAGTGTTTGGGATTACCTACAGTTTCTGGGATTAGTGTTCGCCACAGTAGACTTGGTTCCATGGGACAGGGCTCACATGCATCATCTACAATTACCTCTGTTGTCTCATTGGTCCCCACAGTTGCAGAATTATGACATTCATCTTAAAACTACTGCCATCAGTGAGGGATGGCCTGTTTTTGTTGACTTCACCTGAAAATCTGTCAAAGGAGATGGATCTGAAGCCTCCCAGGTAGAGTCTGGGCAAGCTTGGTGGGCTGGAGATTTTATTCTTGCAGTTGAATGTCTCAGGATCTGTGATGTATAAGTTGGTTAGTTCTGTTGAAGTTTCAGCCCTTGGTGAAGGGAGTGGCAGTTCCAGGTGCTCTCAGAAAATGCAGTGTCACACATGTGGGCAGGGGGGACCCTCAGATTTCAGTGGTTGGTTCAAGAGGCAAATCTTTCATCTCTCAGCAGCTCACATTGCAAGAGTGAAAAACTTTCAAGCCTATGTCCTCACAAGAGATATATATTGTTTCTGGAGAGTGGTTGCTCAACCAGGATGCCTTCCAGATGATAGTGAGCAAATAATGCACTCCTTACATAGATATCACGGTGAATTACAAGAATGTGAAGGCTGACAGATTCTTCAGCCTCTGGAAGGAATGAGTTTCCAGTAGAATAAATGTTGTAATTCAACTGTGGTCGAAAGACGAGCCTCATTGTCTTCTGTCCTTGATCTCTTATCGGCAAAACATTGAGAAAGATAGATCATCAGTTGAAAGTTATCCTGGGAGCTCCAAGCTGGCCAATGCAAATCCAGTGAGACTGACTGTCAGCATACCTCTCCATCTGCCTTTTATGTAGGGGTGGTGTTGATGTATGTTTATGGCTAGGCTCTTGAAAAGTGTCTCTTGTGCAGGAAAGGATATCCTGCAGCACTGACTCTGTTGCATGCCTGCAAGAACTTAACTTTTGACTTGTGTGTGAATTTGGTGTCTGAGGTGTGTTGCAAGGTTCTGTTGTTGCCTAAAATTGTTTCACTATTTGACCCAAACCAGACAAATTCTTCTCCAACTTTCACTAAGGAAGAATTCTTGAGGAAAGACCAGTCTTTTTCGACCTGTGGCAAATTCTGCTGAGATATCCCTTTAAAAAAAATATGATGGACTGTTCTTTTCAGTGGTCCTTGTAAAGGAGAGTCTGCATTGAAGTTATCTTTGTCCCAGTGGATGAAGGAGATAATAGCTTCAGCTTACTTGCTGAAGAATCTTCAAGCTCCAGAGAGTCACCATGCTTATTCAACAAGAGCTCTGGCCTCCTTGGGCAGATGCTACACTGGTTACTTTAGAAGATTTTTGTAAGGCAGTGACTTGGTCATCTTTGCATTCCTTTACTATGCATTACAAACTGGATGTTCAAGCAAAGGTGGATGCAGCCTTTGGAGCTAGCATTTTTAAAGCAGTCCTTTCTTCTTCCCACTGTTAGAAAGGGCTTGGGTACTTCCCACATGTCTGGACTGGTCTAGCATGATAAAAGGAAGCAGAAATTTATTCTTACTTATTAATTGCCTTTCCTTGAATCCTGCTAGACCAGTCCAGGACCCACTTAGGCAGGTGCTGTGATTTGCTTTGAGTTGAGAGCTAGTATGTTGTGCAGATTATTATTTCTCCAATAGGTGCTCACTCTGTAACATTATTTTCCTTCTCTTGATTCTGTGAAAATGCAGGTAGGGGAATGTGAAGGTTTCCCTTTTGTGAAGATTATTGATGTTTGTGCGGTGATCTACTCCATAGCTTTGTCATTAGGATACTGGCGTGTAATTTGGTTGCAACAGTATTAGTAGCAGTGATGATATTACTAAAACGTTGTTTTGTCTCCATCTGCTGGCAGGGTGGCATAAACCTACAAATCTGGACTGGTCTAGCAGGATGAAAAGGAAAAGAAATTAACAAGTAAGAATATTGGGCAGATAAGAGCAGCATTTAATGATAACATAATGACCAACATTTTTTTCTTGAATGATTAGCTATTTAAATGATAAATTTAATAATTTCAGCTATTTCACATAGATTCAATCTTTTGTGACATCTTGATGGTACAACCTACCTTGCAGAGGACTATTGCATTTTGAAAGTGGATGTAAAGAAATTTTAAAACATGCTATTCCAAAGGCTTTTTTTATTTGTTTTAAACCTTCACATCAGCTGCACAGTCCAGTGAATTTCCTATTAAGTGAATAAGCTTGAGGCTGAAGGTTTTATTGTTGTGCTGAAAGTTAGGTGTCTTCACCTTCAACCTAGAGCATTTATCAAATAGGCAGGAGCTGTTATCAGATAAAACTTTCTGCCAAGGGGCACTGTTGATGTTAGAAGTTGGAATTAGAAAAAATATTTGAGAGCCATTAGCCTGAATCTTTTCATATTTTCTTTTTAGTGGCTGCATCGGTGGTGTGATTCATTGGGCTTTTATTGCCAGTTAATACCTGGTTGCTGATTGGCAGGCAGAAACTGCTTTTTTTTTTTTTAATTTCAGATAATACATGTTAGATCTTGCTGGTGATTTGCTAGCAGGAATGTTCAATTTTATCACTGTGTTTAATGCTTTTGTTCTTAGGAGTTTTATATAAACTAGAAAAAAAATGAAAAAGGTCATGCCAATGATTTTTTTTATTTTTTTTTTAAATACTGAATCACTTTTCCCTTTTCCCTTTTCCAGGGTCATCCAAAAGTTTGTGAAAAGCTAAAAGCCCTCATGGTGGAATGGGGAGATGAATTTAAGAATGACCCTCAACTTAGTCTAATATCTGCTATGATAAAAAATCTTAAGGAGCAAGGTGTTACATTTCCAGCCATTGGTTCACAGGTATGTATAATAAAAACACACACAGGGCTGTAGCAAAATGTTTGGGATGATTCCTCTACTTTTAAAATATAAAAGTTTACAATGTTCATTGTTTTTAGAAGTTTGCACAGTGCTAGAATTTGGTTTAATAAATTAGCATATTTGGCATTCTCTCAGAGACATGTCCAGGTCAGGGGCACCTCTTGTCCTGTTCTTCTTGCGGCCCTGTACACATACCAGAAATGATGACTTTGTATGAAATTCCCCAATTCTCTTGACCTGTATGTTTGTCTTGATTAGATGGTAAGCTCTGTTGAGGAGGTACTGTTCTTTATGTGGTGGTTGTACAGCGCTGCATACATTGAGTACCACTATAGAAATTTTAAGTAGTACTAGTAAGTGTCCCCTTTAAGATTTGCCTTGAAGTCTGAACAGCATTCTGTGCAGTTTTATACAGCTCCAAAGTTTTACTATTGCTTCCCCAAGTACTTTGCTTATGAAATATGTAACACTCATAGTACCAGGTAGGAATAAGGGACAATTTGTTATATGGTAAGAACATAAGAACATGCCATACTGGGTCAGACCAAAGGTCCATCAAGCCCAGCATCCTGTCTCCAACAGTGGCCAATCCAGGCCATAAGAACCTGGCAAGTACCCAAAAACTAAGTCTATTCCATGTTACTGTTGCTAGAAATAACAGTGGCTATTTCTAAGTTAACTTAATTAATAGCAGGTAATGGACTCCTCCAAGAACTTATCCAATCCTTTTTTAAACCCAGCTACACTAACTGCACTAACCACATCCCCTGGCAACAAATTCCAGAGTTTAATTGTGCGGCGAGTGAAAAAGAACTTTCTCCGATTAGTTTTAAATGTGCCACATGCTAACTTCATGGAGTGCCCCCTAGTCCTTCTATTATCCAAAAGAGTAAATAATCGATTCACATTTATCCATTCTAGACCTCTCATGATTTTAAACATTCTGCGGAGTGTTATGTCTCTTATGTTTTATGTTGATTATTTTATGAATAGTTTCTTTAATATGCCTAATATTTTGAGAGAGCGGATTATAAATATTTTTAAATAAATATTGTTTAGTTATTGGAGTACCCTCAATTGATTATGGCTCTTGCGGATAGTGGACCCTGTTCTGGCTTTGTGAAAGGGTCTCAGAATATACTCCATTTACTTTCTGGTTCCAAAGAAGTAAGATAGTTTTTGACCTATTCTGGATCTCAAGCATGTGAAAAGGGCTCTAAAGTTCACTCACTTCAAGATGGAAACTTTTAAAGTTGGTGATAGTAGCAGGAAGGCAAGGGTTATTCCTGACATCCATGGATTTGTCTGAGGCTTATCTTCATATCCTAATAAGAAGGGAGCATCAAAAATATCCTCAGTTTGTATTGGTAGATCAACATTTTAGTTTCAAACTCTTCCTTTTGATCTGACTGCAGCTCTAAGAACATTTACTAAAGTGATGGTCATAGTGGCAGCAGCCCTTCAGAAAAATATCTTGGTTCATCCTTAGCTGGACAGTTGGTTGATACAAGCAAAGTCAGAACAAGAAGGTAAAATGGCGACTGCAGTTAAAGCCGTCCTCTGCGTTGGGAACCTCCATCCTGCTTGGTAAGGAGGCCCCCGCTCCATCGGGTCCTCCTGTCCTAGCCCTACCAGGCCCTGAAGTCTGTGCGGGGGATCAACCGCTGTCCCTGTCAACCTGTTCCCTATCGGGCTCCTCGACATCTGCATCAGGCAGGGATCACGGCGATCATCGAGAGAGGTCCAAAAAGCACCAGCATCGGGCGACATCTTCCAAACCAGACCTTGAGAAGGCATTAACCTGTCTCCCACAAAGCGGTCAAGGGTGGAAGAAGCCAATCCCTCCGCCACCAAGGCCTCCAGGCAGCCTCCACCGACACCGGTGGACAGCTCTGTACCCTTTCAGCTGGGGGATGCACCGATTCCACCGGCTCCTCCTCAACCCATTTTCTCCTCGCAGAGAGGCGTGTGCGGCTGACGGTTGGCCGGGCCCTGCAGGGCCTCAAGCCTCTGGTTCTCCGGGTACAAGCTCCACCACAAGAGCCTGCTCCACCAGTGCTTTCACCTTTGCTTGAGCGGCTCGGTATATTACCCACGCAGCCAGCTCTGGTGCCCCAAGCCCCTCAATGGCCTCTGGGTGTACCACTGCCATTGCCACTGGCCCCCATACCACTGAGCGACTCCTCTGAGGAGGAAGGGCCATCAGGCGCGATGGTAGGCCAGAGACATACATTGCCACCTCACTGTCTAGCTCTCCCAGGGCCTTCGGGGTTGATTCCACAGATTCCTTCGGTACCCCTGATCCCGCTACCACCATCTGATCCCTCGAGGGTGTGAGGCCCTCCGATGCTTCCGGTGCCTCTCTGTGTCTTCGAGGACCAGGCTGCGCACACCGATGAGCCTTTGGCCCCCCCCCCCCATCCCTGTAGGTTCGCAGTGGGGGCAAGGCCCCTTACAATCCCTGGGAGGGTGAGGCATCTATATCCTCTTTGGAGGAATCTGAGTATCTGCCTTCTGAACCTTCTTCCCTGGAGGAACGATGGCAATCTCCCTCCGAGGACCTCTCCTTTGCGGGGTTCGTCAAAGCCATGGCCAATTCAGTGCCCTTCCAATTATTGACAGAGCAGGAGTCCAGCACAAAATGCTTGAGATCCTGCAGTTCATGGATGCCCCGAAGGAGGTGATGACAGTACCAGTCCATGATATTTTCAAGTAACTTGTACCCTACCTTTGGGAGCATCCCATATTAGTGCCACAAGTTAACAGAAAGACAGATGCGGTGTACCTAGTCCAGCCATCTATCGGGTTCCACTGCCGTCAACTCCCCCACCAATCGGTGGTGGTGGAGTCAGCCTTGAAAAAGTCTGAGGGTTTGTAGCCATGCCTCGGCTCCGCCAGGGCAAGAACATAAAGCCCTAGATGCATTGGGATGCCGAGTGTTCCAGGGCGCCATGCTCATTGCCTGTATAGCTTGTTACCAGCTTTACATGGGGCTCAGTGAGCGTCTGCCTCAACAGTTTCAGGAGGATTTTCAGGCTATCGTCCAACAGGGCCTGGAGTGTGACAAACACGAAGTCCGCTCAGCTTATGATGTCTTCGAGACAGCCATGAGATCTGCTGCAACGGGCATTGGGACCCATCGGATGGCTTGGCTACAAGCCTCCAACCTGCGACCTGAGGTACAGGACCGTCTCGCTCTCTTGCCTTGTACAGGCGAGAACCTGTTTGGGGATATGATTAAGGAGGCTGTAGCCTAGCTGAAGGATTGCCATGAAATCCATCAATAGCTGTCGGCTAGCACTTCCGACACGCAGCCTACCAGGAAGCTCTCATGGCAGTACCTGAGATGACCTTTCTATAGGCCTCATAAGTATTACCCGCCTGCACAGAGATTCAGGGCTCAGAGGCCTGTACCCAGGGCCAGACAGAGGCAGCCTGGGCCACCTAGGGCGCCCACTACTCTACCACAGAAACCCGCCACAGGATTTTGACTGGTGGCGAAGGAGTATGTGCCACCCTTCTACGCGGGACCCTGTCCCCCTCCCCAGTTGGGGGTCACCTCCAGCATTTTGCAGGTGGATGGCTCTCGATCACATCGGACCTTTGGGTCCTATCTATCATTCGCCAGGGTTACAGACTGTCCAGGATAGGGCCTACTTACCTCAGGACAGGGCAGAGACTTTATCAGCTCTTGCACAACATGTCTCCAGCTGCCCACATGTCTCTGCCCGCCAGCTTCTCCAGCTGCTGGGCCATATGGCAGTGACGGTGCATGTCATCCAGTTTGCTCGGCTAAACATGCGCCGAGCATAATGAACACTGTGCTGTCAGTGGTGTCAGGCATTGCGGGACATGCATGCCCGCATCATGGTCACTGAAAGCTTGTGGCAGTCCCTTCTGTGGTGGACAATACCTGCAAACCTGGAGTGGAGTTGCTGCTTTTGGAATGCCAAGCCCCAAGCCACTCTCACCACTGATGCTTCTCAGACTGGGTGGGGAGTGCATGTTCTGGGTTACTGCACCCAAGGGCTTTGGTCGGTTCAGGAGGCTCGGCTCCAGATCAACCTCTTGGAGCCACGAGTGGTCTGCAGTGCTCTGTGGGTGTTATGGGAGCTTCTCGTGAACAAGGTAGTGCTGGTTCAGACAGACATTCAGGTGGCCATGTGGTACCTGAACAAGCAAGGCGAAACACAGTTGTTTCCCCTCTGCCAGGTCTGGACATGGTCCATTGAGAATGGTATCACTCTCCAGGCTGTGTGTCTTCTGGGAGTGGACAACATCCTGGCCGATACCTTGAGTCAGTCATTCAGACCCCATGAATGGTCACTCAATCAGGTGGTAGCGAACATCATCTTCCGCTGCTGGGGGACTCTGGACATAGACCTTTTTGCTTCCATGGAAAACAGGAAGTGCACAGGTTTTGCTCCCTCTGCAGGAGGGGCAGAGGACCAATAGCGGATGCTTTCTCGATCCACTAGGGGACATACTTGCTGTACGCCTACCGCCCCTTCCGCTCATATCAAAGACTCTCCAGAAATTGCAACAAGATCGAGGCTCCATGATCTTGATTGCTCCCTATTGGCCCCGCCAGGTCTGGTTTCCGACCCTTTAGGACCTAAGTGCTCAATCTCCAATTTAGTTGGGAATGGCGCCAGACCTCATTACCCAGGACCAGGGCAGGCTGTCACCCCAATGTGCAGACCCTGGCCTTCACAGTTTGGATGTTGATCAGGTGATGTTGGAGGCCCTTAGCCTACCGTAGGGGTATCCCGTGACCTCTTGGAGTCCAAAACCTTCCACCAGGAAATCCTATAATCTGAAGTGGAAGCAGTTCTCTTTCTGGTGTGAGGGTGGTGGTTTGGATCCCATCTCCCGCTCCCCTCCTGCACTTCTGGACTGCCTGGAGGAGTCTTCACAAAGTGCTTGGCGGTGTGAGCACATTTGCGCCAGAGCGGGGTTCATGTGTTCCCATATCTGGACGATTGGCTTATCAAAAGTTCTTTGGAGGAGGAAACTCTTCAGTCCCTGAACGTCACGTTGGGCCTCCTCCAGTCACTGGGTTTCCTCGTGAACTACCCGAAATCCCTGTTGACTCCGTCCCAGCGACTGAACTTCATCGGGGCAGACCTGGACAACCACGATGGGCAAGGCGTTCCTTCCCAGCGAATGCATAGCCACCCTGGCCGGGCTGGCCAGAGTCATCCTTCGCTGGCGGACGGCCTCTGCCCACCTGCTCCTGAAGTTGCTGGGTCACATGGCATCATCTGTGCCAATGGCCCGCCTAGCCATGAGGGTCACCCAATGGACCCTGCGGTCTCAGTGGTACCAAGCCATTCAGAAACTCTCCGCACTGGTCCAGATAACCAAACCACTCCAGCTCTCCCTCACCTGGTGGGTGCAGGAATCCAACTTGAGCAAAGGACTTCCCTTTCAGCCCCTGGCTGCTCAGGGATCTTGACCATGAATGCCTCCAACCTAGGCTGGGGGGGGGGCCCTTGTCAACGGCCTTCACATGCAAGGGCTGTGGTCGAAAACCGAGGTGAGATGCCAGATAAACTTCCTGGAACTCCAGGCGATGTGGTATGCACTCTTTGCATTCCATCTTGATCCAGACGTACAACCAAGTGGCCATGTGATACGTGAACAAACAAGGGGGCACAGGCTCTTATCTCCTCTGCCAAGAGGCAGCACAGATTTTGGCCTGGGCCCTGTCTCGTTCCATGCTCCTGCGGGCTATCTACCTGAGAACGTGAACGTGAGACTGGAAGATTGGGCATCCAACTGGCAGGTGAAATTTAATATGAACAAGTGCAAGGTGTTGCATATAGGGAAAAATAACCCTTCTGTAGTTACATGATAGGTTCCATATTTGGAGCTACCACCCAGGAAAAAGATCTGGGCATCATAGTGGATAATAATTTGAAATAGTCAGCTCAGTGTGTTGCAGCAGTCAAAAAAGCAAACAGAATGTTAGGAATTATTAGGAAGGGAATAGTTAATAAAACGTAAAATGTCATAATGCCTTTGTATCGCTCAATGGTGAGACCACACCTTGAATACTGTGTACGGTTCTGGTCACCGCATCACAAAAAAGATATAGTTGTGATGGAGACGGTACAGTGAAGGGCAACAAAAATGATAAAGGGGATGGAACAGCTCCCCTATGAGGAAAGGCTAAAGAGGTTAGGCTGTTCATCTTGGAGAAGAGACGGCTGAGGGGGAATATGATAGAGGTCTTTAAAATCATGAGTGGTCTTGAACGAGTAGCTGTGAATTGGTTATTTACACTTTCGGATAATAGAAAAACGAGGGGGCACTCCGTGAAGTTAGCAAATAGCACATTTAAAACTAATTGAAGAAAATTCTTTTTCAATCAATGCACAATTAAGCTCTGGAATTTGTTGCCAGAGGATGTGGTTAGTGCAATTAGTGTAACTGGGTTTAAAAAAGGTTTGGATAAGATTTTGGAGGCGAAGTCCATTAACTGCTATTAATCAAGTTGACTTAGGTAATGGCCTCTGCTATTACTGGCATCAGTGCATCAACCAACCTCTTCCCTTGCAATAATAATTCTTCAACATACATCGATATAAGGGAATGCTTGTGTGATGGTGTTTTTTTGTACGGTGGCTATATTTAAGGGCAACCAATCTGTGGCTGTCCTTGTATTCGCCCCGTCTATTGCTCTTTATTATCAAAATCTTGTAGTAATGTAATTTTTCTGTAACAATTTTTTCTTCTTTTTGATAAAACCCCAACTCCCTGTTCGCTGAGGCGACCCGTTAGTGAGTGAATAAATACTTAGAGGCATCTGTCTCTATAGCTTCTTACAGGATCGCTTCTGCTTGCCCGACATGGGCCATGTTTCGGCACAGGTGTGCCTGCTTCAGGGGCTACAGGAGGGATAGCTACTGCGTCCTGCTGGGTACACAGTGGCTGGTATATCTTCAACTGAATAAAATTCACAACGATTAGTCTGTTTTTTATACCTATTATAACCGCAAATTACTCACTCACCATTGTCAAGTCGAAATCACTTACGTTTAAGTTTGCCGTGCTTCTGACCGTGGACGACGCCTCATTTTCATGTCTGGGGCGTCTATGCCTATTCTGTGCTTTTATACTTACCGTGGGCTCCCTCCCGTTCTCTTCACTGAACCGAGGCTGACTCAGGTGTGCTGCATTACAGTAATTGTTAACCTGTGTGAGATTTCTAAAATACTCTCCAGGAAACTCTGTGTGCTCGATATCTTGACTCCTTACTGCTATACCTTATAGAGATCAAATTTCCTCTTTCTATATCTCTAAGGCACCCTTGGTTCTATGTTGAATTCATTTGGAGCGCCTAAATTACCCTTCAATTTGTACTGCGGACCTGACGGGAAACTGAACTCCCTCACGTCCGCTTGCAGCCTTAGAGGAAAGGGGCGTGTAGATTGACTCTTGGGCGTGGTGTGGCTAGAATTGTTTAGGCATTTCTAAGTAATGAGGAATCATGTTATGAGTGATCGCAGTGCGCTGCACCGATCTTGTCACACGTTGATGTAAACTCCTACTCAAAGTCTTCAAATCTATATTAATAGTTAGATTTGAAGACTTTGAGTAGGAGTTTACATCAACGTGTGACAAGATCGGTGCAGCGCACTGCGATCACTCATAACATGATTCCTCATTACTTAGAAATGCCTAAACAATTCTAGCCACACCACGCCCAAGAGTCAATCTACACGCCCCTTTCCTCTAAGACTGCAAGCGGACGTGAGGGAGTTCAGTTTCCCGTCAGGTCCGCAGTACACATTGAAGGGTAATTTAGGCGCTCCAAATGAATTCAACATAGAACCAAGGGTGCCTTAGAGATATAGAAAGAGGAAATTCGATCTCTATAAGGTATAGCAGTAAGGAGTCAAGATATCGAGCACACAGAGTTTCCTGGAGAGTATTTTAGAAATCTCACACAGGTTAACAATTACTGTAATGCAGCACACCTGAGTCAGCCTCGGTTCAGTGAAGAGAACGGGAGGGAGCCCACGGTAAGTATAAAAGCACAGAATAGGCATAGACGCCCCAGACATGAAAATGAGGCGTCGTCCACGGTCAGAAGCACGGCAAACTTAAACGTAAGTGATTTCGACTTGACAATGGTGAGTGAGTAATTTGCGGTTATAATAGGTATAAAAAACAGACTAATCGTTGTGAATTTTATTCAGTTGAAGATATACCAGCCACTGTGTACCCAGCAGGACGCAGTAGCTATCCCTCCTGTAGCCCCTGAAGCAGGCACACCTGTGCCGAAACATGGCCCATGTCGGGCAAGCAGAAGCGATCCTGTAAGAAGCTATAGAGACAGATGCCTCTAAGTATTTATTCACTCACTAACGGGTCGCCTCAGCGAACAGGGAGTTGGGGTTTTATCAAAAAGAAGAAAAAATTGTTACAGAAAAATTACATTACTACAAGATTTTGATAATAAAGAGCAATAGACGGGGCGAATACAAGGACAGCCACAGATTGGTTGCCCTTAAATATAGCCACCGTACAAAAAAACACCATCACACAAGCATTCCCTTATATCGATTACTGGCATCAGTAGCATGGGATCTTCTTGGTGTTTGGATGCTTGCCAGGTTCGTGTGGCCTGGTTTGGCCTCTGTTGGAAACAGGATGCTGGGCTTGTTGGACCCTTGCTCTGGTCCAACATGTAAATTTCTTATGTTATTTTGGCAGGGACAGAGACCTCAGCTGGATATTCCAGCCCCAGGAGTCCCTGAACCCCTGTGTAGCGGACAGGATCTTCCGCCAGTAGGGTCAGCCAGATGTGGATCTCTTTGCATCCTCGCAGAATCACAAGGTGGACCGATTCTGTTCCCTGCACAAGGAAGGAAAGGGACTAGCAGTGGATGCTCCTCTATGCGTACTCTCCGATTCTGCTAATAGGCAAAACTCTCGTGAAGCTACAGCAGGACCGAGGCTCCATGATCCTCATAGCCCTGCATTGGCTGCATCAGATCTGGTTCCCCATTCTCCGCAACCTGTCTATCCAGAAACCCATTCGCCTGGGCACATTGCCTGATCTCATCATGCAGGATCTGGGCAGGCTACACCACCCGAACCTCCGGTCTCTATCCTTAACGGGCCTGGATGTTGAAAGGCTAATGCTGCAATCCCGCAACTTTTCTGATAATGTCTCGCAAGACCTGGTAGCTTCGTGTAAGCCTTCCACGCGGAAGTTATACCAAGCAAAGTGGAGGAGGTTCTCGTTCTGGTGCACGCAGGAGGGTCTTGAGCCTTTCTCTTGCCCCACTCCTAGGCTTTTGGACTGCCTCTGGTGCCTCTTGGAGTCTGGTCTTCAGACTACACTTGTGGATGCATTAATTCTTTAGCCCATGCGTTACTCATAACCAGGCACATAAACATTGGTCCCTGATACCTGTATATCCCAAATTAACACATCATTTATTCTTAGTTATTCTCTACATGTTTCACGTATCATAACGAGTTACTGTTGTCTTTACATATATATTTTATACTATTCTATTTATTATTTATTTTATTTCAAGTTAGTTATTTACACCATTATCTATTTTATTACATGTTATTTACTATATAGATTCTCGTCATTTGATGAGTCACTGTTGTTTATTTAATATTTATTCTCATGTTCTGAAACTCCGTTTATTGTAACGCCTCACCGCGATTGTTTTGTTTTATGTAAACTGACCTGATTTGATATTTGTATCGAGAACGTTGGTATATAAAAATGCTAAATAAATAAATACCTCAATCCAGGTCCATCTGAGTGCATCACCGAGGAGTGGGTGGATACCCCAAATTCCTTTCATCCCTTAGTAGGGCGCTTCATGAGTGGTTTACTTCAACTGAAGCCTCCACTACGTCCCCCCTGTTGTGGCCTGGGACCTCAACATAGTGCTGGCGTGGCTCATGCAGCCTCTGTTTGAGCCCCTACTCTCCTGCAAGTTCAAGTACCTCACCTGGAAGGTCATCTTCCTCGTAGCGGTTACTTCTGCTCGCAGAGTCAGTGAGCTGCAGGCCCTAGTGACCTATTCACCTTACATGAGGTTCTTCCACGACAGGGTGGTGCTGCGCATTCACCCTAAGTTCCTGCGAAAGGTAGTAACTGACTTCCACCTGAATCAGTCCATCATGTTGCCCACCTTTTTCCCAAGACCACAGTCTCATCCAGGTGAGCGGGCTCTGCATACCTCGGACTGCAAGTGTTCTCTCGCCTTTTATTTAGAGCGCATTGCAGTCCACAGGCAATCCACCCAACTCTGTCTCCTTTGACAAAAATAGATCTGGAGTTGCGGTGGGTAAGCAGACCCTGTCTAATTGGTTGGCGGACTGTATTGCTTTCTGCTATCAGCAAGCAGGCCTTCCGCTCGAGGGCCAAGTGAAAGCACACTCAGTGAGGGCTATGGCAGTGTCAGTAGCACACTTCCGGTCAGTCCCTATTGCCGAAATCTGCAGGGCTGTGACGTGGAGTTCCCTCCACACCTTCTCAGCCCATTACTGTCTGGACAAGGACTGTCGACAGGACAGTGTCTTTGGCCAGTCTGTCCTCCGTGGTCTGTTTCCAGTGTAAGAACCCAACTCTTCCTACCTAGGGCCCAGTATAAGGTTCTTGCTGCCCCCGTTGTTGCCAACAGCACCCCTGTTGTGCTTGTTGTACGTTATTGGGTGTCTTTTGGCCCAGGGTGTCCCGGGAGCAGCCTGCAGCTTACTATTCACCCATCTGTCAGGACTACCATCCTGCTTGTCCTGGGAGAAAGCAGATTTGCTTACCTGCAACAGGTGTTCTTCCAGGACAGCAGGATGTTAGTCCTCACGAAACTCGCCCGCCACCCCGCATAGATGGGTTCGCCTACATTTTGTTTTATTTTAGCTCATATTTTTCTGCTATGAAACGAGACTGAAGGGGACCCCGTGTGGCCACGGGGTTGGTGGCATGCTGGGCATGCTCAGTGTGCCAGTCAAAGTTCTAGAAACTTGACAAAAGTGTTCTGTGACAGGGCTTCATCTGATGATGTCACCCATCTGAGAGGACTAACATCCTGCTGTCCTGGGAGAACACCTGTTACAAGTAAGCAACTCTGCTTTCTCATTGTGACACACCTGATGAACATCGCTCACATGCGTGACACATTGCTCATTAGAATCCATGGTGGAAATTTTAAAAATAGGCCCCATATTACTTTTGTTGATAAGAATGACACAAAGGAAAGATGAGTATTCTCTCTGAAAAGAAATTACATAAATAGTAAACCTCCTATACCAGAATAGCACCAACTTCAGCACTCAAACAGTAACCACTTTACCTAAGAAAAAGCAACATTGAAAATATTACACTAGGCCTTAAAACTCCAATGCTCCTCCTGTTAGGAAAACGGAACAAGCCAGGCTGCTATAGAGCCCTACACAGAAACTACATGCTAGCAGAATACCTCACCTTGGTCCCATGTGCAGACCCTCACCTAACAAAGAATAGAGAGAGTATAAAGCATAAATAGAAACATGCAGACAAAAATTGAACTTGAAACTGCAACAAGCTAGAGTCTCTATATGCAATGCAAGAAAGGAAAAAGAGAAATATCACCAGTCCTCAAAACAAATCAAGAAATATAAAATCAATAGCAATAAAACCATAATAAAAAACAGATTATTTTGTAACAGCTGATGAATGGAATACCCAATTATTAAAAACTTATATAAAATAGTTATAGACACCAATAAAATACTTCAAAACAGCAGACACAGACCCAATAATTAAAAATAAGGAAAATAAAATGCTCTGCTCTCCATACCTGGAAACATTGGATTTGCAGGTTCCCTGAGATTGTTGTGTATTAGCAGGAGGAGGGGGCGGGGCGTGGGGCTTGCTAGCAACTTTCTCCTCTCTCTGTCACACACACAAGGTCTCTCTCTCTCACTGACAGGCTCTCAATCACACACAGACACACATGCTTTCTCTCTCCCATTTATACACATAGGCTCTCAATCACGCTCTTACATACATGCTGTCTCTCTAATAAAACACACACACTGTCAATCACTTTCGAAAACTTTGGAATTCCGTGCCAGAAGAACTTCGAACACTAACTGATAAAAAGAAATTCAAAAGTGACTTAAAAACTTGGCTATTCAAAAATGCCTTCTGTTTGTCTGAAGCACCCAATTCCCCATGACTTGGATAACATTATTAATTCTTGAACAATATCCCTCCCTCTCACTTAACCCTTTAACCCTGCTCTGTTTCTACATTAGAAGTCTACCATTGTATTACTTCCGTATCTATCATTGTCTATCCACCTTGTAACACTCATTTTATTTATGAATGTTTTACCTGTAAACCGTTATGAACTGGTGATTCTCACGTGGAATGACAATCAATAAAACATCTAAATAAATAAATCTCACATACACAGGCTCTTTCACATACACAGGTTCTCAGTCACACATGCTCACTCTCTCTCCTCTCACCAAAGAGCAACTAGCGACAGCAGCAGCCTCCTCTTCTTACAACCCCTCACGACCTTGAGAAAGGAGTTCCTATAGCCGCGTGGGCTGACATTGCTCCAGGCCGGGCTACTCTTCTCTTTTGGGCCGATGCTGCATGCACTTGTACCTTAGCATGTTCTCTCTTCCCATGTGTGTGGCCGCTGCACACCACTTCCTCATCTGGGCTGCGGGGGCGGGAAGAAGAGAACATGCTGCTAGTGCTGCTGACTCCAGCTCTCCTGCTGCATTCCACCCGGGCTATCAGCATTTCAAGCCTGGGCAGAGGATGAGTTTGCATCTCACTGGCTATGGGGATAATCCTGGTAATAAGACATGGCAGGGTGGCTGGCCGTTGGCTTAAATGTTAGTCCTGTAAATATCAACGATACAGATGGCAAGGCCTGAAATGTCCAACCAAAGGAGATGGGGGAGGCCAGCATTTTAATGGATTTTGGGCATGCCCAGGACAAATATGGAAGTCCAGTGGTAGGAAAAAGGTTGAGAAGTAAGGTAAAAGATACGGGAGAAGAAAGAGTTGGTGTTGGGCTGCATATGGGAATTTATATGTGCATCTATCCAAAGTGGATGACTCTCAGCTGGACAAAGTGAATTAGCTGATTTGGTCTTTATCTTCTATTTTCTTTATCATTTACTATGCAATCCCTCTGCACTATTGCTCATATTGAATAAGACCAGCCCCACGACTGCTTATGCTGCTCATCACCTTCTTTTCTTTACTGTTAATGCCATTTATCACCATGCTCTGTTTTTTATCCTTCAACCAGTTTCTAATGCGATAGTTATTTGTAATTCACCTGGAATGTAATTTTGAATGGGTGAGAAATTTTTATTAAATAATCCAGTCCACCACCTTGGGGTGCACCCCTAGGCTGCTCAGTTTATTCATGAGCTTCTTGTATGTGACAGTATCTAAAGCTTTGCAGAAATCCATTGATTATGAATGTTTTCAAATGACCTTTATTACGCCAACATGATTCTCGTGCATTATCCATGTTTGTTACATCTCATGTATTAGTTGTAAAGTTTCTCATTTAGAACCTTTATTTGTTATAGTCTGTCTTCTGTTTTTCTGCTAAAATGTGAAACTGGCAGGGGTGGAAGATACATAGTTGTATTGATAGCAGTCTTGAGTTTTTCAGTTGTTTGAGGCTGTAATCTACTTCCTGGCCAATAAACAAGTCTTTTAAAATTGTTTTTGAACTGTAACTTTGAAGTTCCATCATTGGTGGCTTGTAGACTTGTTAAGATGACACAGCAACATTTTTCCAGTCGGATAATTATTTGAGCATAATAGATAGTAGAAGAGCCCATACAGGAAATATCACCTCATCCAGATTGGACTGTAAGCTTTTTATGCTAGATCCTTTTCCATTCAGTTTAACCCTCCACCCTATCCAACCCCACCCTCTCTTCAGGGTTAGCATCTTCATATTGCCTACAACTGATGCTTTCAAAATACCAAATTGCATAAAAGTTTTAATCATTTTCCCTCTCCTTTGATTTCTGAATTGGAATCAGATAATTTGATTAGTACTCCAACTCAGAATAGAATTATACAACTCAGTTCTTTATTACTGTTTTAAATTAATGTGTGATAAATGTAATGCATTTTTGCTTATAATATACAAACTGATGGTTTGTTTTTTTAAATTGCTAATACATTTTCTCTCCTGTGGTTGGTTAGGCTGCAGAACAAGCAAAAGCAAGTCCAGCACTGGTTGCTAAGGACCCTGGAACAGCAGCTACTAAAAAAGAAGAGGAGGATCTAGCGAAAGGTGAATATACTAATTGAGAAGAGTAAATGTCTAGCTAAGATTCTGATTTATTAAGGTTTTTTCTCACTCTGTAGCTACGGGGGAAAAAGCTTAGTAGGAACAAACTTAAACCTAGATTCATCATTTTGCTATAAATATAGCGAAAATAGAGCCCACGATTAAAAAAGAAAGTGCATGGTTAGGCTAACTTTCCTGGTGGTTTGGGCTGAGAGAGAGAGACTCTGTAGAGGCTCACATATAAGTTATACCACTATAAGCGGGGCTACTAGTAATTCGGGGTAAGTTTTGGGGGGTGGAGTAGGTTTTAGGGGGCAGTTTTATATGCAAAATCAGAGGTACGAACAGCATAGTAGGCATCAGTGAAGATTTTATGTGATTTGGAGTGAAGAAAAGTACAAAAAGTAGTTTTGTACAATGTACACTCTGCCTAGCTTTTTTCACTTTTCCCTTTATTTTCTCTTGTCATAATTTTAGTCTTTGTCCTGCTTTTTGCTGAAGCAAAGAGAATGTTAGCAAATAACTACTTGTTCCACCCAATCTTGACCATTCGTTCCCTTCCCTTCCTCTCATAGATCTTAATCTGCGGTCTCCTCCCTCCCTCCTCCTCCTGCCACTAAGATCTCTTTGTACATGTCCTTGCATGCTTGAATATTGCCATTGCTTTGACTCAAGTATAGTGCTTGACATTTTTAGCACTCTTTCATAATTGTTTTTCTGTTCTATTCTCTCTTCCTTAGCTATTTTCCTTTATCTCTCCTCCATTTCCTCCCTGTCTATCTGATTCCCTGTGTTTCTGCTGTCATCCCAAAATCTGACTCTTCATTGCCTGTCTGTCTCCCTGTCTGTGCTTAGTCTATCTCTCCATCCTTCCCATTCCAGAGAAAGATGATAGTGATGAGGACAGTAAGAGAACACGCTTTATTATCCCTGTGGCTGGTTGGTTAAGAAACACATCCATGACAAAGGAGAGGAACACCACAGTGACGTGTGATCTCTAAAGCTGATACCTTTATTTGTGTCTCACTACTCTGGGAGACCCTACTTCTTAAGTTAGGAGACCATATAGCTCCATGTAAAAGTTACAAGATGAGCCAGTTCTAACCCTTTTATGAACACTTTTTGGTATATTATATTTAAAGCATGGATGGAAGGGGGTGATGATACTATGGCTAGCCTTTTTCAGCAAAGATTGGGCAGCCTAAATTTATGAGCAATTTCCCTTACATGCTATTTTTTGCTTTTTGTTTTTGGAGATTATTTATCACAGGTAATTTATTGTTCATAATTCTTTCATTTAAGCACAAAGGGTCTCTCAGCCAGTGGGAGCCCAATTGCTAGAGCTGGTGAAGAATTTTTTGTCTTAAACCCTGAGACTAGAGAGAGGTTGGAACATCTTCTGACCAAGATGGAGTTTTTCCCCATATAGTGTTGCTGTACAGAGACCCAAGGGGTTCATATTTCACCTCAGGGGCTCCCAGCAATGGATGTAAGTTCATGTCCTAAATTGGTGGATTCAACCCCCTCCAGGGGAGTACCTTCTTGAATCAGAAGGGAACGAGGTGGGGGTCAGCTCATTCTGAGTTCCTACCAGATGTTTCCCTCTCAGACTAACACATGTCTTCTCCTCCTCTGTCTCCCTTATCATCTGGTTCCTGGCTGAGTGCACTCCAATGGTCAGGAGAAGAGAATTACTTCAGATCCCATGCCAGACCAGTCTCATCATACCTCTCCTCTGGAAGATCGCAACTACTCAACTTTTTTTTGAAAAGCTACCAAAGATGCCTTTCATCATTGTTTGGAGAGAACAATTTCTACAACTTCCAGGGAACTCAATTCTTCTCAAGGACTTGCAAATGGGAATGTGGCAGGCTCTGACGTGTTGCGGTGGCTTTGAAAGCTGGATCTGAAGTGTGCAAAACACCTGGGATTACTATAACACACCTCCTGGGAAGGATCCATGCTTAGTGTTTGAAATCCGGGTCATCAGATGTACATAGTACAATATTTGCATGTGTGAAAAAAAAAAATTTGATGGATTCATCCAACCCTGCATACAGAATTCTGAGATGTGGAGGAATTTGAAAAGCATCTTATCTGCTCTTGATTGAAACTTTTGACGCGGCAAGAACAGTGACTGCTTTGATAGGATAGGATCCAGAAGGTGCATGTGGTTACGTATGGACTTCATGAAGATGTGCAAGATTGTTTGGCAAATAGATCATGCAAAAGGGATAGCTTATTTGGGGATAAAAGTACAGGAGATGATGGCTCTGATTAAGGAGCATCAGTCCACCCTGCAAGTGTCATCAGTAGTGTTAGGGAAACAACTGATGGCAGTGCTTCTTGTACAAGTGTCCATTCTTCCAGAGACACCCTTTCCTTTCATTTCAATGACATTGAGTGATTCTCATTGTCCAGCAGCAGCTGCCCATTAATAATAGACAGAGTAGGAGTTGTCAACTAAAGGCCTAGTGGCAGTTGCAGATTAAGCCTGGGACCAGTTTTTGGATATCCTTCATCGATTGGGGAAAAGGGTTAGTGCAGTTAGTGTAGCTGGGTTCAAAAAAGGCTTGGATAAGTTCTTGGAGGAGAAGTCCATTAACTGCTATTAATCAAGTTTACTTAGGGAATAGCCACTGCTATTAATTGCATCAGTAGCATGGGATCTTCTTAGTGTTTGGGTAATTGCCAGGTTCTTGTGGCCTGGATTGGCCACTGTTGGAAACAGGATGCTGGGCTTGATGGACCCTTGGTCTGACCCAGCATGGCAAGTTCTTATGTTCTTTTTTACGGAATGGCTCCATATCAGCAAGAACAGGCATATTGTGAAAATTATGTAATATGACTACGGCTTAAATTATTCTCCTAGGACAAGCAGGATGGTAGTCCTCACACATGGGTGACATCAGCTGGAGCCCGGCATGGAAAACTTCTGTCAAATTTTCTAGAACTTTGACTGGCACACTGAACATGCTAAGCATGCCCTAATCCATGCGTTCATGAAGGATCCCTCTTCAATCTTTTTTCCGTGGTCTTGGAGCTTGCGCTCTTAGTTTCTGGAAAACTTCCATTTTTTCCAGCCCCCCCCCCCCCCCCCCGCCTTTAGTTAGTCCAGTGGCACGGTCGAGGGTATCTGGATCTTTACCTTTCACCTCAGCGCTGGGGAAAGACCAGGCTGAGCACCGTGGGAAATCGAGAAAGCATCGACATTGGTTGCCATTGGTGCACGGAGCCGGCTCAGTTTGGCAGCAGCTCTTACCGCGATGCCCCCTAAGCGTCCCCAAGGCGAGGAGGTTATACCCTCCATAGATGCCGGGGCTCCGAGGAGGTTCCCACCGATTCTGGTGCCAGGTACAGACCTCCCTCAAAGGCTCCAAGAAAGATCATGCCCCCTCCTCCCGCTAAGTCTGTCCTGGCGTCAGTGACCTTCGAGGAGGAGCTGGAGCTCAGGGTTCAGTTGGCGGCGGAATTATTTATTTATGAACTTTTAATATGCCGACATTCGTAGAACACATCACACCGGTTTACAATTAACTCAAAGAAAGGAAAATTACATTTAACGGGGGGTGGGGCGAGGGGATCAGGCAAGAAAAAGGGAGAAAAGGGCTGGGAATGAGAGGGATTAAGAGTAGAGAATTGAAACAAAGTAAAGAGGAGAGAGTGGAGAGGAACCAAAATAGCTGTAGAAACTTACAATATTTACATCATTGGGAGAGAACATAAAGGGGTAGATTTTTAAAAAAGCGCGCCTTCGCGTACTTTTGTTGGTGCATCAGGCGCAAACAAAAGTACGCTGGATTTTAGTAGATACGCGCGTAGCCGCTAAAATCCTGGATCGGCGCGCGCAAGGCTGCTGATTTTGTGTAGCCGGCACGCGCCGAGCCGCACAGCCTGCCGCCGTTCCCTCCAAGGCCGCTCTGAAATCGGAGCGGCCTCAGAGGGAACTCGCTTTCGCCCTCCCCTCACCTTCCCCTCCCTTCCTCTATCTAACCCACCCCCCCGGCCCTATCTAAAACCCCCCCCCTACCTTTGTCGGGGGATTTACGCCTCCCGGAGGGAGAAGTAAATCCCCGCGCGCCAGCGGGCCGCTAGCGCGCCGAGACACGACCTGGGGGCGGTTCCGGAGGGTGCGGCCACGCCCCCGGGCCCGCCCCCGAAACGCCGCGTCCCACCCCCAAAACTCCGCGCCGATCGGCCCTGCCCCCGACACGCCCCCCTCGAAAAACCCCGGGACTTACGCGAGTCCCGGGGCTCTGCACACGCCGGTAGGCCTATGGAACATAGGCGCACCGGCGCGCAAGGCCCTGCTCGCGTAAATCCAGGCGGATTTACGCGAGCAGGGCTTTTAAAATCCGCCCCAAAGTAACTTGGCTAGCTATATACATAAATATATTGTAGGGCGAGTTCTGCGAGGATTGAACCCTATGTAGCATCGAGTCTACACCAGTGGCCACGGCCTCTCTGCTGGAGCTGCTGGTTGGAGCACCTCTATATTCTGCTCTGCGTCCTCCCTACTCAGCTGGCTCCAGTGCCCTGGGAACCTTCTATGCCCCGTGGCGCACCGTTGCTTCCTCAGCCCGACGCCATCCTCATTCAAGGCTCTTCGGATGAGGAAGGCCCTTCGAGGTCATTGGCACTGCTGCGCCGCCCCACTCCCTGGCCAGCCTTACTGGGTATGCCTGTGAGTCCATTGGGGCCATAAGTGCTGTCGGTGCCCACAGTGCCTAGGCCTCAGAGAACTCCCAGGCCTTCATCCCCGATTCCTTTCAGTGAAGACTATGCCCCTTATGACCCCTGGGACTATGACATCTCAGATTCCTCCTTGGAGGTTTCCGAAGGCCTTCCCTTGGATTCATTTCTCCTGGAGGAATGTTTGAGGTCCCTGCCCAAAGACTTAACCTTTTGCAGGTTTTGTGTGGGCCATGGTGGAAGCCATTCTGTTCCAGCTAATGACGGAGAAGTTGCTAGGCACAAGATGCTGGAAGTTCTCCATTTTGTGGATGCTCTTAAAGAGGTTGTGGCTGTCCCAGTCCATGAAATCTTCAAGGGAACACCCCCTCACGGTGCCGCCTGTAAATAGGAAGGCAGATGGGGGGTGTACCTGGTACTGCATGCCACTGGCTTTGAGAAATGTCAGCTTCCCTACCGGTTGGTGGTGGTTGAGTCCGTGCTTAAAAAGGCCAAGTGCTCCCAGACCCATGCCTCGGCTTCCCTGGGGAGGGAACATAGGGTGCTGGATATGTTGGGTAGGAAGGTCTTTCAGGGCGCCATGCTTGACAGCCTGAATCACTTCCTACCAACTCTGTATGAGTCAATACTCCCATACGCTCTGGAAACAGGTTCAGGAGGTGGCAGACCATCTGCCCAGCAGCAGGAGGCCTTGTTGGCGGTCGTGCATCAGTGCCTTAAGTGCGGGAAGCACGAGGTGCACTCCACCCATGATGTGTTTGAGACAGCGGTGAGAGTTGCGGCTCACGGGCTTGGTGCCCGCAGGATGGGTTGGCTCCAGGCCTTGGACCTTGGGCCGGAAGTGTAGGAGAGGCTTGCTGACTTGCCGCGTGCTGGTGAAAATCTCTTTGGTGATAAGGTGAAGTGATAAATGGCTCAGTTGTGAGACTACCACCACCCTCCAGTATCTTCCCCCAGCACTTCTGACCTGCCATCTTCGGCCAGGAGGTTGGCGCAGCAAGGACTGCAGCGTTTCTTCTATCATCAGTGGAAGTATTACCCGCCTGCATCTCGTTCTTACCCACAGAGGGTGAGCGCTTGGGGCTGTTCCAGGCAGCAGCGAGCCCCCAAGCCTCAGCCAGTACCTCAGCTAAGCCCCACTACACAGTTTTGACTTGAGGGGAAGGAGTCGTCCATTTCAATACAGTAGGACCCACCGGTCAGAGGTTGGCTACAGTGCAGTAGGACCCCCTGGTCAGAGGTTGGCTACAGTTCTTTGCAGATCAATGGCCCGGGATCATCTCTGAGCAGTGGTTTTTGTTTGTTGTATGGCGGGGATACAGGCTGATTCTCCACTGAGTCCCTCTTTGTGCTATCAGCATGTCAGGAGATCCTGAAAGGTTCAAGATGATCTCTTTGGGCACCCTGATTCCCCTCTTACAAAAAGGGGACTGGCTATGCTCCCTCGATTTAAGAAGCCTATACCCACATTGAGATCTGCTGAAGTCAAAGGAAGTATCTCCAGTTTGTGGTGGGCAGGCACCACTTTCAGTACCATTTGATTGGCCAGTGACCACAGATCTTTACCAAATGTCTGGCCATGGTGAGGGCACACCGGCGCAAGTTGGGAGTGCAGGTTTTCCAATACCTGGACGATTGGCTGGTCAAAAGCACTACCCAGGTGGGGGCGATGCGTTCCCTGCGCTTAACCACTGGATGCTGGAGTCATTGGGTTCATTATCAACTGCCCGAAGTCTTATCTGAGCCCGTCGACTCAGCTGGACTTCATCAGAGCCCTGCTGGACATGAATCAGGTGAACGCCTTTCTACCCCTCAGCGGAGTGCTGACCTTGACCTTTCTAGGATGGTGCAGTGGCACCCAGGAGGAAGCATCTCGGGCCCCCCCCCCCTTTCTTGTTGATATACCACATCGCACCCTGGTTGTCAGCCTGGATCAGGACCACCTTGCCGGCCAGCAGATCTCTAAAAGCCCAGAGAGTGTACCTGATTGCCCGAAGTTCCAGGAAGTTGATTTGGCATTGTGCTTCCTGGGCAGACCACAGGTAAGGAGCCTTTCCATATGGGCTAATGTTGAGGCAAATGTTGAGGCTGTTAGGGCACATGGCCGTTACCATCCATGTTACTCCCTTTGTGTGCTTGCACATATGCAGACCTCAATGGACCCCAAGGTCTCAGTGTACTCAGGCCACTCAGAGCCTCCAGGGTCGCATCCAGGTTATGCCATCTCTCCGGGACTCTGTCCTGGTGGGGGACCCTCTCTGATCTGAAGTGAGGGGTGTTTTAATCTTCCCCGTTCAGATTGTCCTCACCATGCATCCAATCTGGGGTGGGGAGCCCATATGGAAAGGCTCCTTACCTGTGGTCTGCCCAGGAAGCACAATGCCAAATCAACTTCCTGGAACTTCGGGCAATCAGGTACACTCTCTGGGCTTTTAGAGATCTGCTGGCCGGCAAGGTGGTCCTGATCCAGGCTGACAACCAGGGTGCGATGTGGTATATCAACAAGAAAGGGGGGGGGGGGGGCCCGAGATGCTTCCTCCTGGGTCAGGAAGCAGTTCATATCTCGTCCTGGGCCTTGTCCCAAGGAATGGTGCTCTCGGCCATGTATCTGGCCGGAACGGACAATGTGATAGCCGACCGGTTGAACCAAGCTTTCAAGCCCTACGAGCGGTCCCTGAATCAGGCAGTAGCGGATCGAATCTTTCATCTCTGGGGAACGCCGGACGTGAGTCTGTTCGCATCCCCCTGCAACAGCAAGGTGGCTCAGTTCTGCTCCTTGTATCGAGCAAATGGTACCCCAGCCTCAGATGCCTTTGACCACAACTGGGCCAGTTGTATGCATATTCTCTGATCCCTCTAGTGATGAAAACTCTCTTGAAGTTTCGCCAGGCAAGTCTGGTTCCCGCTCCTGAGGGATCTGTCTCCCTCCGGGAACCGATCAGCTTGGGGACCTCCCCAGATCTCATCACTCAGGATCAGGGCAGGCTGCAGCATCCCAACCTCCTGGCCCCGTCTCTCACGGCCCGGATGTTGAGAGGTTGATTCTGAGGCATCTTGACCTATAAGATGATGTGTCTCGGGTCCTGGTGGCTTCCAAGAAACCTTCCACTAGGAAGTCTTATGGACTGAAGTGGAGGAGGTTTTCGGTGTGGTGTGAGCAATGTGGCCTGGATCCCTTTTCTTGCTCTTCACATAGGCTGCTCGATTACCTCTTTCACCTCTCAGAAGTTGGTTTTGAAAAAAAGCTCCATCAGGGTGCACTTGCGCACGATCAGAGCTTACTACCAGGGTGTGGATGGCTCGCCCATCTCCGTGCAGCCTTTAGTGGGTCGGTTTGTGCGAGGCCTGATTCAGCTGAAACTTCCTCGGAAGTCTCCTGCTGTGTCTTGGGACTTCAATGCGGCTCAACTGATGAAGGATTCTTTCGAGCCTCTGAGCTCCTGTGACCTGAAACTCCTGACCTGGAAGGTCATCTTTTTGGTGGCAGTCACTTCAGCGTGCAGAGGCAGTGAGCTTCAGATGTTGGTGACTCACCCTCCATACATGAAATTCTTTCATGACTGGGTGGTTCTTTGGACACACCCTAAGTTCCTGCCCAAGGTGGTAACAGAGTTCCATCTTAATCAGTCATCCTGCCTACCTTCTTTCCTAAGGCGAGCGAGCCTTTAGCTTTCTATCTGTAGCGGACAGAAGGTCATAGGAAATCCACACAACTCTTTGTCTCTTTTGACAGGAATAGATTTGGGAGTTGTAATTGGTAAGCAGACACTGTCAAGTTGGTTAGCAGATTGCATCTCATTCTGTTATTTCCAGACAGGACTGCAGCTTGGGGGTCATGTCAAGGCTCATTCCGTCAGAGCAATGGTGACTTTGGTGGCCTACTTGAGGGCAGTTCCTATGGAGGAGATTTGCAAGACTGCGACGTGGAGTTCCCTCCACATGTTCGCCTCTCACTATTGTCTGGATAAGGATGACCAACGTGACAGTAGATTTGGCTAGTTCATCCTCAGGAATCTTTCAGCTCTAAACCCAACTCTTCCTGCCTAGTATCCTTTTTTTCAGGTTCAGGCTGCTCCCTTTGTTCCCAACAGCACCTCTGTTGTTGTGCCTGTTGTCACTTGGTTAGGTGTCTCTTGGTCCTTTTATTTTAGGGGACAGCCTGTAACTAGGGATTCACCCATGTGTGAGGACTATCGTCCTGCTTGTCCTAGGAGAAAGCAGAGATGCTTACCTGTAACAGGTGTTCTCCTAGGACAGCAGGACATTAGTCCTCACAAAACCCACCCATCACCCCGCGGATTTGGGTTTCGTCTGTTTATTTTATTTTTTTGTAATTCTAGCTTACGAGACTGAAGAGGGACCCCACATGGATTAGGGCATGCTGTGCATGCTCAGTGGGAAGTTTTCCGTGCTGGGCTCCATCTGATGGCTCCCATGAGTGATGGCTAACATCCTGCTGTCCTAGGAGAACACCTGTTACAGGTAATCAACTCTGCTTTCTCCAAGGACAAGCAGGATGGCAGTCCTCTCACATGTGTGACATCATATGAAGCCCAGCACAGAAATTTGGTATAATTTCTTGAAAATTTGAGCATGCCCTACTGAGCATGCCCTCATAGGGGCCGTTTCAGCTTCATCTTTTCCTTAGAGCCTACAAATCGCAGATTTTTATGTCTCCTACTGTGAAGGAACCTTTGGCTTCCTGAAAAGATGAAGTTCATCTCTTGCAGGGCCCTGCAGTTTCTATTTGTTCCCTGTAGTCACCTACGCAAGTGGGTTTTTTTTTGGGTTTTTTTTGGTCTGTAAGTTTTTTCCTTCTTTTTTGATGGCTATGTGGTGTACATATCCTCTTGTTGTCATTGAGGCATGTGATTGAGCTGCACTTGTGTTTTTTACCGGAAAAGGAGTTCCTGCAACTTCAGTAAATGCCTTTTGAACAAGATGTTCATATCTACCACAGTCCCCTATGATAGATGTCTGCTCCTGGGGGCCAACCATGGCATCCACGGTAGTCCCCTTTCAGTGTTACTGGCCCCTACTGGGCATCAATCCTGACTTGATATCATAGAGAAGCACTTTGGGATGCGAAAGCCCAGCCAACATTATCTGCATGTGATGCATTGATATCGAAGGACTCGAACTGCATAGATTTCTGGACACCAGGAGGGCATCGATCCCCCCTCAACAGTGAGCATCAAGAAGGACCAAGATACAGATGGTAATCTAACCCCTCACTCCCAAAAAAAGGCGAATTTTTCAGTCTCTTCGATTCTGGCTTCTAGGAGTGCTGATTATGTGCATCAGGTAAAGGCCAAAAAGGGGAGCACACACCAATGCTGCATGGACCCAAGAAACATAGTCCCTAGTAGAGAATTACCTGCAAATCTAACTTCCAGAGCTACGAGCCATCTTTTATGCTCCAAGGGCTTTTTCTTACCTGCTCTCATGAGAAATAACCCTGATCCAGAAGCCGGGAGGCTGCGCAAAACCGCAGATGAATATCTGCAGGCGAGTCAAACCACCCGCTGGCAGGATAACGTGTTCAACAAAGTCCTCCCAATGAACCCTTGGGACATTGTTGACCACGATATCCTGCCAGCGGGTGGTTTGACGCACCTACAAACCTGAGGGTGATAAGAGGAACAGGAGGTCAAGTGCTGTAACATCCGGATGATTGGAATTTTCTGGGAATTTTTGAACAATTGGGAAAGCATGGCTTGCTTAAGCTCGGGGACTTTTGCATGAACATGGATTGGTGTTAACAAACATGCATTTTGTTTGTTAACCTATGTTCTCTTTAGAGCATTTAGTGCTCTAAAGAGGACATAGGTGTTGGATACCATTTAACTGGACTTGCTGGAGGACACCCATGGAGGATTAATGGATGCTTTGGGATCATCCTAAGTGGTTTTCGACTTTGGGAACTGCGCACCAACCATGTGAAGAGATTTCTGGAGGGAGACGTAGAAACACATATAATGTGAATGTTTTTAAAGGGAGATGTGGAAACATGTTGTGAATGTTTTTATGATATGGGATGGATGTTATGATGTTTAGGGTTGTGTATTATGGAGTAGAATGAGTGGGATGTGTGAGTGTTGGGATTTGTATAAGAGCAGGGGGTGGGATTTATTCAGTGTAAATGTTAAAATATTACAAATGATATTTTGTTAGCTAATAAGATATTGAGTAATATGGAGTATTTTACCCTGAATAAGTGGTAAATTAATAAATATGTTTAGATTTGAACTGTGAGCTGAGAAAATAGTCTCTCTCCTCTGTTGGGGTTATATAGTTCTGTGTAATAGACTGTCTTCTAGTGGTTTCTTGGTGTTTTATATGAGAGAGATGGAGATGTGCTACAATTTATTATTAATTTTTTACAGCTATTGAATTATCACTAAAAGAACAAAAGCAGCAACAACAAACACTACCTGGTCTCTATCCAAGCACGTCTAGCCTCTTATCCAATCACAAATCAGAAGGCCGAAAAGTCCGAGCAATCTATGATTTTGAAGCTGCTGAAGATAATGAACTAACATTTAAGGCTGGTGAACTAATTACTATACTCGATGACAGGTAAGAACATGCTATGGACAATTATTATTTGACATTGTCTCAGGAAGTAGTCCTGAAAGCTCATTTCTTGAAACATTTGTTAGGTTTCTAATATATCTTTCCCTCATCTCTATCTACTACTTTGCTTTTCTTTTGATAAATTGTTATAATAGAACATGTCATGTGTACTGTCATGTGATGGCTAAAACTGCAGTTATCTGATACATGTTCTGTATTTCTAAGCTGAAAAACAGGGTTTAATTATTAGTGACTTCTCCTTAGGCTGACTAGATTTTGCAGACTGTTATTGGAGGCTAATTTGAAATTTAAAAAAGTATTCTGCTGGGTCAGTGGTGTGGAGGAGTACCTAATTGGTTAGAGCAGCAGGCTGTGAACCAGAGAAGCCAGAGTTCAAATCTCATGCTCCTTGTGACCTTGGGCAAGTCACTTCACCTTCCATTTGTCTCAGGTGCAAATTTGGGGAGATTTACTAAGCTAAGGGGAAAATGCTTTAGTAAATCAGGCTCTTAGATTGTAAGCCCTTTGGGAAAGGGGGAAATACCTACAGTACTGGAATGTAATCCACTTTGAAGTATCATGAAAAGTGGAATTAAAAAATAGGAAAAAAAAGGGGGAAATAGAAAAGATTAAAGGAAGAAGGAGGGAACAGCAGAAGGAAGAAATCTTAAATTATTCTGCTCAGAATACATAGAAAAAGAGGAAGGAAATATCCATAAGGAAGTATAGAGAGGCAAAAATTGTAACATTGGGCCTTATTCACTAAGCAGTGTTAGGTCATTTACCACGCGGGATAATGCAAGGTATTTCAAATTCCTCGTATTATTGTAGGCCCTTCACTGCATGACAATTTTACAAGCTGCATTGTTTGACTTGAAATTAACAACTCCAGAGTTGTTGTTGATTTCCCGAGGATGCCTCGGGATGTTCACGCACATCCCGTAGCAACTATAGCCAAGCCTTAAAGGGATTGTTCGGCCCCTTGAACGCCTCCCACAAGTCTAATTAAAAACCCCAGGGGTTTGCTTTAGACGCCTGTGGTATTTTTCCACAGGGAAAAAGTACCACAGCTGCAAAAAGACCCCATAAGTAATGCAGATGGTGGCCCCGGGATTGCGAGGCAGCCATTGCTTAAAGAGGCCACTTGGCCCCATAGATGCCCCCTCCCCCTCCCATCAAATCTAATAAAAACCCCTGGGGATATGCTTAGACTCCTTTATCCATTCAACCCCTCCACCCCCCCCAGCTGCCCTCACAGGTAACCAGTTGTTTTTTTTAAAAAAAAAAATTTCTGTCCAAGGCAACCCTCCACTTTCCCATTCCCAACCTTCTCCTTTACAATAAAATCCAGTCTCTTGGTTTCCAGGCCCCCACTGCTTCACCAGTGATTAAGTATAGGTAAAGGCGTCTGAGGTGGGTCTGGGTGGAGGTGGGATGGGTCCGCCAGATCAGTGGTTCTCAATCGGTATGTCGCCACACTTCCCGGTCCCTCGTTGACCCAGCTGCTCCCCGGTCGTCCTCCGCCCGGGCAGAACGCGGCAGAACAGCTGGAGTCAGCGGCGCCGGCATGGTTGTGCGCGGGAAGAAGAGACCATGCTAGTGTGGTCAGCGTCGGCCCGAAGAACAGAAGAGAGGCGCGGCCTGAGGAATGAGCAGCGTGGCTCAGAGAAAAATGAAGAAGAACGTCAACCCCCGCAGCCGATGGGACTCCTTGCTCCGCCAGGGCTGAAAATGAAGGAGGTTAGGGTTGGGAGGAGGCTGCTGCTGCCGCTAGTTCCGGGGAGGGGGAGAGAGTGAATGAGAAAGCATGTGTGTTTGAGATCCTGTGTGTGTGTGAGACAGCATGTATGTGAATGATTGAGAGCCTGTAAATGTGAAAGAGAGTATGTGTGAGATTGAGAGCCTGCCTGTGAGAGAGAGAGAGCATGAATGTAAGTTTACGATTGGGAACCTGTATGTGTAAGTTTGTGATTTAAAACCTGTTTGTGTGAAAGAGTGTGTGTGTATGATTGAGATCCTTTGTGTGTGAGAGAGATCATGTGTATGTATGATTAAGAGCCTGTGTGTATAAATGAGAGAGAGCATGTGGGTCTGTGTGTGATTGAGAGCTGGTTTAGGTGAGAAAGCATGTCAGTATGTGATTGAGAGCCTAAGAGTAAATGAGAGAAAGAGACAGCAAGCATGTTTGTAAGCATGTGAATGAGAGTCTGTGTGTGAGAGAAAGACAGCATGTATGTGTGTGATTGATTGAAAGCCTGTGTGTGTAAGCGTGAAAAGATAGACAGCATGTGTGTAAATGTGTAATTAAGAGCCTATATAAGTGAAAGAAAAAGCATGTGTATATGTGAGTGACTGAGAGCATGTGTGTATAGGTGTGTAATTGAGAGCCAGTGTGAGAGAGAGCGCAGGTATGTGACTGAGAGAGAGGAGAAAGTTCCAAGCAAACCACCCCTCCTCCTGCTAATTCAAAACAATCTCAGGATACCTGTATATCAAACGTTCCCAGGTATGCAGAGCAAAAAAAATGTTGTATCCTTATTTTTCATTACTGGGTCTTTGTGTCTGCTATTTTGAAATATTTTATTGGTATCTAGAAATTTTTTATATGAGTTTTTTTTAATTATTGGATATTCCACTCATCAGCTGTTTTGAAATAATCTGTTCTTTTTGTTAGTATGGTTTTACTGCTACTGATTTTATATTTCTTGATTTGTTTTATAAGGATGGGTGATGTTTCTTTTTTCCTTTGTTACACTGCATACAGAGACTCTGGCTTGTTGCAGTTTCCAATTCAGTTTTTTCTGCATGCTTCTAGTTATGCGTTTTGGTCTCTTTATTCTTTGTTAGGTGAGGGTCAGCACATGTGATTCAGGTGAGGTTTTCTGCTGGCGTGTAGTTTCTGTGTAAGGCTCTATAGCAGCCTGACTTGGTCCATTTTCCTAATAGGAGATGTATTGGTGTCTTAAGGCCTGGTGTAATATTTTCAGTGTTGCCTTTTCTTAGGTAAGGTGGTTACTGTTTAAGTGCTGGAAATTGGTGCTGTTTTGGTGAGGGATGTTTACTATTTATGCAGTTTCTGTTCAGACAGAATACGTATCTTTTCCTTGTGTCATTTTAAACAATAAAAATAATTACCGGGTCTTTACTTTTTATTTCTGCCGTGAATTGTAATGAGCAGTGTGTCACACATGTGAGCGTGTCCTGTCCGGTGTGTCACGATGGGAAAAAGGTTGAGAACCACTGCTCTAGACCGTCAGGGATAATTTTTGGTTGGGGGGGCTCCAGGAGTGTGTGTGGTGGGGGGGGGATCAGAGTCCTGGCCTTGGGGACTGAGTTTTATTACAAAAGGATCGGGGGGGGGGGGGTTTGAAGTGTCACCGTGGGTAGAAAAAAAAAGTATTTTATTTTTAAAAACAACTGGCTGCTTTCAAGGGCAGCAGAGGAGTGGGAATTTGGGTGAACAAAGGGGTTGGGGGGTGGGGGGGGGTGTCTAGGCATATCCCCAGGGTTTTTATTTGACTTGCGATGAGGGGAGATGGCATCCATGGAGCCAAGCATCTCCTTTAAGTAATGGTGGCCCCACACTCCTGGAACATCCATCTGTTACTTGCTCCTTTTGCAGCCATGGTATTTTTTCCCTGTGGTAAAGTAGCATGGGCCACGGTATTTAACTGTTGGGAAAAATACTATGTGATTCATTAAACAGGGGTATTCACCAAGCCACGGGATCATCTACTACAGCTTGGTGAATCCAGGGGTATTTTCCCCCAGGGAAAAAATACCGCAGCTTAGTGACTGAGAGCCATGGTCACGAAACTTTCTAAAAGAGGAAATACTAAAAATGTAATAGGACCCGATGGAGCACACCCTGTTAAGAGAATGTGACTATATGCCTCACATTTTTGTTCAACTTGTCTGAGAAAACTGGGGAAATTACAAGCAACTGGAGAATAATGTCCAGTTCCACAAAAGTGGAAACCAAGAGAAGGCAGGTAATTTATAGATCTGTCAGTCTAACTTCAGTAGTTAAGTTCTGAAAATGCTACTGAAGAAAGGGATACTGTTGCACTTTGAAATTAATAACCATAAGAGGGTGATCTTGCCAAATAAAATTGATAGGGCTAGATCAGGGGCATGCAATGCATATTGCCCTTTTGGATCTTCATAAAGCCTTATCTACATAGAAGATTGATAAACAAACAAGCCAATGTGAGTAGGACAAAAAGTGGATGAGAAACTAGTTTAGCAGGAAAACTCACAAAGTGGTGGTCAGTAGAGAGCACACCAGTGAAGGTAACGTGGCCAGGATGGTACTTCAGCGCTCAGGACTTGAGCCAGTAATTCCACATCTTTATTAATAATGTTGGAAATGGTTTTGCAGGAAAAATGTTTCTCTTTGTAGATTACCCCAAAATCTATAGATATACTGGGAAGGGTGGAAAATATGAAAGGTGGCTTGAAAAAACTAGAAGTGTTAGTTTTGGAAGCTATGCTTCCATGAAAAAAATATAAAATTATGCATGCGGGGCACAAAAACCTATTAATCCCTTAATGCATTAGAAATACAGGGACTTGCAGCTGTCTAATATGAAAGGGACCTACAAATATGTTTTTTTCAGATGTCCTCAAGGTTAAAAACATAAGAACTGCCATACTGGATCAGACTGAGAGTCCATCTGTAACACTGGGCCAGCCTCAGATGCCACGCCGAATTGGGCCTAGGTATCTCCCAGACGCCTTTTTCTCTTGGTCACCGCTCCTGCTTCTTCTAGATGCCTGCGCCGAATTATCTAGACCCCACAGTGGGAACCAGGGGCTAATGCTAGCCAATAATGTCAAATTGTTTATGGCAGACATATCCGCACTCCATTGTCGATTCCACTATCTGTCCCATCCCCTGTGGCTAACATCACAGGTCAACATTTGAGAGAGCTCTGGCAGAAGACCCAACAACTTTTGTCTACAATGGCAGACAGATACAAAAAAACAGGCTGACAAAAAGTGCCTTCCAGCACCCAGTTTTAAACCAGGAGACAAATACTGGTTGAATACCTACAATCTACGATTGAAAACATCATCACTGAAATTTGTGCCTAGGTTCATAGGACCCTTCCCCGTACTATGACATGAGTCTTGTCCCTTTCCAGCTTAAGCTTCCTCCCACAGTGTATTTCATGCATCCTTAGTCAAACCATTAATTTTGTTATGGTCATCCCATTCCGTCCCTGAATCATCCCAGGTGTCCACTGAGGAAAACATGGCATATGAAGTGGAGACCATCTTGGATTTGAAGAACATCCAAGGCAAGTTACAGTTTCTCATCTCATAGATAGGGTTCAGTCCTGAGGAAAATACCTGGGAACCTGCTTCTAATGTTTATGCCTCCCAACTAAATAGGAGCCCACAAGCCCAAATCAAGAGGCTTGAGAAGGGGGTTTAGAAGGGAAGGTACTGGGCCGACAGAAGATGCCATGCTGTCTGGTCTGCTCTCAACTCCAGATGCGACTTCCTTGTGGCCGCTGCTGCTTTTTCTAGTCATGTGTGCGCAACACGCGCTGAACTATCTAGGCCCTGCAGTGGGAACCAGGGGGTGGCGCTGGCTGATGATGTCAGAGTGGGCCGGGGATTTAAATGCCAGTTATGCTCCTAACCGGACCCTCAGCCACAGATCCTTCTGCTTTCTGCAGCATGTGTTGCTAGTATTCCTGCTTGTTCTTGTCCCCACCTTGTCCAGTACCTGCCCTTGTTCCAGATCCTGCCCTTGCCCAGTTTTTACTCCCATCCTGCCTTGTTTCAGCCCTGATCTTACCTTGCCTCTAGTCCCTGCCAGTCTTGCCTCCGTTCACTCTTCGCTTTGCTTCCACTTCCTGTCATCCTCTTGTCTCTCTGCTCTTCCTGGTGTTTGACCCATTGCTTGTTCTTTGAATTTCATCTCTTCGCTGCCTGCTCCATATTCAGCCTGGGACTGCATTTTCACTTGTACACTGCCTTCCTCAACCCATGCCTGCTAACCACCTCTGCCTGAATGCTGCCTGCCTCGACTTCTGTCCAGAACACAACTTCACTGCTATACTATGTTGCCTGCCCTGGGCCTGCCGTTAGACTTCCTTTGCTTAAAGGGCCCTCACCTAATTCCTCCTGGCCCCTGAACCCAAGGGCTCAACCTGTGGGGAAAGGGGTTGGTAAAGGTGAAACCCAGACCCAGTCTCCGAGCATTTCTGCCTCCTGACAGCGTGGGCCTAGTGGGTTTGCCTTCTAGGTTGAATCAATCACGCCTCTGCCTAAGGACTCGCCAATCGTGACACCATTAAGCCCAGTATCCTCTTGCCAACAGTGGACAATCTGGGTCACAAGTACCTGGCATGATTCCAAATAGTAGCTAGATCCCATGCTACTTACACCTAGGTATAAATAGTGGCTTTCCCAAGTTTACCTGGTTTATAATGGTTTATGGACTTTTCTCCTAGGACAAGCAAGATGGTAGTTCTCACACATAGGTGACATCGGATGGAGCCTGGCACGGAACTTTGATCTCAAAGATTCTCTAACTCTCAAACATGCCCTACTGAGCATGTGCAGCTGTAGTCATCACCCTGCCCCCTAGGCAGAATCCCTCAATCTTTTATTTTTTTCTGCGGAGCCTTGTGGTCACTGAAGCCATGTACTCATGGTATTCAGCTTTGCTCTCTTCTCACAGTTCTTGTAAGTGATTTTTTCTAGAGCAGAAGCTGTCTTCTTTCCTTTTCCTGTAGTTTTGTTTTTTCCCTTTTTCCTCTTTTTGCCAGCCACATGGAGAACTCCCCTGCAGATAGTTACTGTCCGGTGATCTGTGTAGGCCGCTGAATCTGGGGGCTCACCTGAGTTTTACATGGGCTGGAGTTACATGTCGTTTCACCGATCGATTGGCATTGATGGATTCGGAAGGGATTGAAGACCATGCCGTTCCTGTGGGGGTGAGAGCTTATCCTCCCCACAATACAAAGAACTAGTCTCCATGGGCGAGAGCCCTGGATGACATAGCCTCTCTGCCTGCTTGCCAGTCTTGGCAGTGCTGTCTCCTTGGGAGTGAGGGTGAGCAGGAGCCTGGGATAGCAGCTTGCCTCCATACCTCAGTGCCATGCCCAGTAATGGTTGCCTGTGCACATCTGTGATCCATCTGAAGATGTCAGGGACCAGGATTGCTATGGAGAAACATGATCACCCTTGAAGCCATTGAGGTGCCGGGACGCCCTTGATGTCATTGAGATGCGTAACTGCCCTTAATACTTTTAAGGGGTCTGCACTGGAGTAATCGACACCTTGGACCTCGAGGTGGTGGAGCACACCAACCTCTAGCGTCAGGGACCAGGTCTGCCATCAAGCACCATGGTCACCTTTGATGCCGTCGAGGTGCAGGGATGCCCTATATCATCGAGGCGTGTAACTGCTCGCGATGCTGTAGGGGCCTTCTGTGCCATTGGCATCGGTGGAAGTGGAGTCTCACTGCACTGGCTTGCACATCAAGGTGGCAAAGTAACGGCACAAATCAACATCCTCAATACCATTAATACCTTGAAGCCACGGTACCCTCAGTGCCGCAGCTCCATCATGGTAACATCAATGCAGATGTGCCCTCGATGCCTGCGGTACTTTCGATGGCCGTAGGGAATTCGATGCCATCAAGGCACATGCGTAGCCACCCTTGAAGCTGTTGAGGTTGAAGTGATGGCAGACCCTTGATGCCGTCGAGGTGCGTACCCTTGATGCCGCAGCGACCCACTAGGTCATCTCAGTTTGTGGCCTCAATGCCATCCCGATGCAGTTCTGCTCCGATATCATTGATGCCCTCATCCATTGAGGTGCAGGGCCACCGTGGAGGCCCTCTGGCCACCGATGCCTCTCGTTACCACCTTGACTATGTGAAGCACCACTGACCAGGCAGTGGGTTCAACATTGAGCACTCTGGTTGTCCCTGAGGCTGTCGACCGTCGGGGCTTTTTGTGGCCCCTACACGACCCTGCAGCCCTCAGGTGGCAGGGTGATAAAGCAGCAGGCAATGCTAACAGTATCCTTGGGTGCATAAGGAAAAGTATCACTGGTAGAAAAAGCGAGGTAAAGTTGCCCTTGTACAAGTCATAGATAAGACCTAATCTTGAGTAATTTCTTCATTCCTAGAAGTTATATCTTTCCGATAACAACAAAAAGATGGTAGCATTTCAGAGGAGGGCTACAAAAATAGCTCACGGTTTACAAACCAAGCCCTACATAAAGAGTCTCAAGGAACTCAAAATGTATACTCTGGAGGAAGGAAGGGAAAAAGGGGGCACTCCAGAAGCGATTACAAAATTAAGTTGGAGGAGGCTTATTAGAAATGTGAAAAAAATAATTCTTTACTGATGGGTGGATGCATTAAATAGCCTACCTACAAAGATGGTAATAACTAAAGCCATGACAGCATTCAAGCATAGTTGAGACAGGAATAATTAGGCTAAAGAAGTTGGGAAGTAAAAGGATGAGAGGTCTAGATTCAGTACAGAAATGCATATGCTTATCTACTAGAAATTATAGCATAAAAACATGATGGCAGAAAAAGATCAGATGGCCTTTCTAGACTGCCCACCCACACCAACTGCTCAGCTTTACAGTCCCTATCGCTCCCTTAGAGATCCCTTGTGCTTATTGCATGCTTTCATGAATTCAGATACACTCCTTGTCTCCACTGTATCCACCTCCATGAGGAGGCTGCTCTATGCATCTACCACCCTCTGAAAAGAAATATTTCGTTAGATTACTTCTCAGTCTACCCTCCTTGATCCTCATCCTATGACCCTCTCATTCCAGAGCCTCCTTTCTTTTGGAAGAAGTGTACCTCTGGTGCATTGATACCTTGGAGGTATTTAAATATCTTACTTCTTCCCCTGTCTTACCTTTCTTATAGGGTATACATGTTTAGATATTTATCTGTCCTCATATGCCATATAACAAAAACCATCTACCATTTTCATAGTATTTATTAAAATATCTTTTTTATTGAACATTTTATAAAACTACCTACACACAGAACCAATAAACAGAAAACTCAGTTGTTTAGCATGTAATTCAGAACTTCTAAAGACAATTAAAATGTCCATAGACTAACTTATACCATACATAGAGTTGGCAAGCTCAGCCAGAGAACTCAAAAACCACATCTGTTAATATAACAGTAACATTAATGAAGGATAAAACAGCAAATGATAAAAGAAAATATCCAACCTTCTCCCATGAAGATAAAAAAAACACCCATAAGATCACCCCCAAAAACTTAAGCCATAGCAATTGAAAAGGAAAGGGAAAAGAGACTGAGAAAACATCCCGAAGTAGATACAAGCACAATATTCAGGACTTAATTTGTAAGCAAAAAAGGAAGTGGGACTGTGAAGAGGCGGAGTGGGAGGCAGCAGGACCGGAGCCAGGGCTGAGTATGATATGTACATGCACATATATACAAAGACACTGGATAGCAGGAGAAGCAGTAGGGTGCACAGGCATTTACCTTGTGTTTCTTCACCCTTTCCCATCCTCTCTCATGGCCTTTCACTTGTACAAAGAATTTGCACAAAAATATGTTGGCACATGTTTAATTTGTAATCTATACCAATTATATTTTTCTTATTGTGCCTTTCTGTAAACCAGAGCTTTCCAAACTTTTCATGTTGGTGACACACTTTTTAGACAAACATAATTTCGGGACACAGTAATTCAGTCTACTAGCAAACCAGAGGTTAAAGGTTAAACGAACAAAATGTATTTCGACAATTTATGTATGTTTCCTTAAATATATACATAATAAAATGTTTCACGACACAACCTATCTTGTGAAAATCTTTCATTTATATTAAAAATATATAATATTCCAAGATTAATGTTATTGTTATAATTTATGAGTAACAATAATAAAACAAAGTTATTGTGTTATTCAGTTTACCTCTTTAATGAGATATATGAGCTTGATGGGACGAGCACAGCTTTTGAATATTTGGTGTTAATAAGAAAGTCCAAAGGGTCTTCTGCGTAATTTTAAAAAGCTGGCCAGTTTCACACTATAAAATTATTTGATAGCCTCATTCAACTAATTCTATATGGCTATGAGAGTGAAGACTGGAATTTATAGGAAGGGACAGAATGTCAATATAAATCCTGTACCTCCAGTTCTGTAACTCTGTGCATCCACTGAAATTCCCCCAAATAATGGAGCTTGAATGTTTCCCTTACAGCTCATCATACTAAAGATGTTTTCAAATTCTGGTGTCACCTCACAGTAACAGCAGCACAAACACCTTCCACTGCCAGGCACATTGTGAACGAAAATAAAACCTCGCAAAAAAAAAAAAAGACACTCAAAATCTATACTGCAATCCCATCATAACATAACAGTAATAACACCAAGGACTCAAACAACAATAACCCTACCTGTGAAAAAGCAAGGGTAAATATTATACTGGGTCCTAGAATACCAATACACCACCTACTGAGGAAACAAAACAAACCCGATTGCTATAGATCCCTATGCTAGTGAATTTCTCATCATGGTCACACACACAGAGCAGAGACAGACCCTCACCAAATACAGAATACAAAATAAAGGAGCACAAATTAGACAAAACCTGAAATGGAAACCCCAAGAAGCCAGACTCTGTGTATTAATAATGGAAAAACAGAACCACCATTCCTCATAAAACAAATAAAATCAAGAAACATAAAGCATCAGTTATAATAGTAAACCATACTAATAAAGAATATTTTAAAACTACTGATAAATAGAATTTCTATTCATTAAAATCATATACATTTTGTACAATTTCCTAAACACCAATAAAATATTTCAAAACAGCACATATATCAAATAACACCCAATAATTAAAACTAATAAGGATTTTAAAAAGCCCCTGCTGTCCATATGTGGGAGCTCTTGATTTCCAGTCACCCTGATATTGTCAAGGATTAGGAGGTTATCCTCTCTCTCTCACACATACTCACATTTCCATTCTCTCTCACACATATACTGTCACATACATACACATTCATGCTGTTATACCCACCATAACCTCTCGCTCTCACAGACACTGACACACTCTCAAGCTCTAAGACACTCTCTCTCCCTCCACACACACACACCCCCACACAAACTCTTACTCCCCTGGATTTTCTCATACATACTCTGTCTGGCTCCCTCACATACACACAAACACACACACCCAGGCAAGCTCCCAGTCATTCTCACACACTGAAACTGACCCCCAGGCAGGCTTCCATTCAATTTCACACCACTCCCTCAGGCATGCACATTCATTCTCACACACACAGACCCCCAGGCAGGCACCAATTCATTCTCACACACACATACACCACACACAGGCCGGCACCTATTCTCACACATACAAACCCCAGGAAGACACCCATACATTCTCATACACAGACACACCCTCAGGCAGGCACACACTAAAGGCAAACCCCCTCTCTTTCTTTTGCCAGCAACCTCGGAGCCTCTCTCATTCCTCTGCTGCCACTGTCACTGCTGCCGCATGGCTATTGGGGAGGCGCTGATTGCTGCTATTGGCCCTGAAGCCCATTCTGCTGCCTCCTCTGTGCAGGCCCCGTGGGTTTCCACTTCCTCCATGTTGATCTCGTACATTGTGAAATCAGCATAGAGAAAGTGCTACTCTTGCACATTACCAAAGATTACATGTGCCAATCAGTAAAAAGTAATTTATTTCTTTTTTTTTACCTTTGCTGTCTGATCTTAGTTTTCTAATCGGTTGGTCACAGGCTTTTTTGTTCCACCTCCCCTTTCTTATTTTTTTTGCCAATTCCTTTCATATTGTCTTTTTTTCTATTTCTTTTCTCTCCATCTATCTTCTTCCCTCAAACATTCAGTCAGGTTCTCATTCTCACATGCTTTCTCTCTCTCACACACTCACAGGCTCTCTCTCATACAATCATTCATACAGTCTCTCTCTTGCATATGCTGTCTGACTCTCACACACCCAGGCTCTCTCTCACACCCACATGTTGTCTTGCTCAAGCACAGGCTCTCACTGTCACATGCTCTCTCTCATACAATCATTCATACACAGTCTCTCTCTTGCACATGCTGTCTGACTCTCACACACCCAGGCTCTCTCTCACTCCCACATGCTGTCTTGCTCAAGCACAGACTCTCACTGTCACATGCTGTCTCTCTCACACACACACACAGGCTCTCTCACATGCTGTCTCTGCAAACATTCAGGTCCTCACTCCCACACACAATCTCTCAACTCACCTCATACACACACACAATCGCTCAACTCACCTCATTCACGCACACAATCTCTCAACTCAGCTCAATCGCTCAACTCACCTCACACACGCACTCTACGGGCCCTCAGCCTCTCTCTTACCTCTGGGCCTCCTCTTCATGGGTCGCTGCAGGATGAGCTCTGCAGCGGCCCTGATCTTCTCGGGCCGATCCGCGGTGGGGACCCTGCACCCGGCCTCCTCCTCTTCTTACCCGCTGCAACAACGCTGCTGCTCCTCTTCTGCACGCGGCTGACGCTCCTCCCCCTTTCTGCCTGTGTGGCTCCAGCAACATTTTTCTTCCGGGGCCGCATGGGCAGGAAGGAGGCGGAGCACCTGCACGTTTAGACGTGCCCTTTTTCTTCGGGCCGTGGTGACGTGAACTCACCACGGCCATGCCGATCTTCCTGCTGTGTGTCCGCGGCACACAGCACAGCGATTCTTTACTGCTCAGCCGCCAGTGGGATGAGCTCCACCGGCGGCTGCATTGGCTCCCACTTGCCGGTGTGTCACGTGCACCGGGCTTGCGCGACACACCGGCACACCTCAGGCGACACACCAAAGTGTCGCGACACACACTTTGGAAAGCTCTGCTGTAAACCATTGTGATAGTGAATTAACTTAACGACGTGTAGAAGAGTTTTAAAATAAATAAATTTAAATCAAGGCTATGAGGCTGTTCTCGTCTCTGAGTAAGCAGCTCCAACACTATCTGTTCTGCTTTCTCTGGGGTCTAGGGGGAGGGGCAGAAATGATCCATTTCTGCTGGAAATGATTTACACTACCAGCACTGTTCCATTTCTGCGGGGGAGCTAGCACTGATTTACACTGCTGGTTCTACTTTCTCTCCTTGGCTACTAGAAAAAAAGGTGACAGAATGCCATTCTGGATTGTTCGGCCAGAAAGTCAGCCCTGGGTAAAAGACACAAAAAGGGGTTGAATTTGTACAAGTTTGAAACTTACGAGCTGTAGTGCTTATCAAGGCCAGGATTGAAACCTTATCAATTGGCACAATTGCTCATAAGTTTCAAACTTATGCTAATTCAACCCCCTTTTTTTTATTTGTGTTATTGAAGTAGATTCTGCAGAATAATATCGCCCCTTCTTCCCTGTAGAAGAGGAGGGGAGGAGTGGCGTAGAATGACTGTTCTTTGCTCTGTCTGCTTCAGGCTCATCTTCTCTTCCTCTTCCCTTTAAGATAGCCGGCTATATTCAATAGTGCGGCTATAGTGACTGAATATAGACCTCCTCATGCCTAGTTGCTACTAACATATGAACCATTACCATAGGGCGCTTATTAAAATCAGAACAGTAAGCTTGCAAATTATGTTCAAGAAGTAGAACTGCAACATCATGGAGAATTTTAATTGTGGTAACTTCATGGATTGATAAAATTATCTCTGCCCAGAATATTGTGATAACAGGGCATTCTCACCAGACATGAAAAAAAAAAAGAGCTCCTATCTCCACATCCTCTATTTGCTATAATTTCAAGGAGGGGTAGAAGTGGGGTAAAATACCAATGGTAAAATATTTTATATCCAGACTCCTGGATCGAAGAACTCTGTCATCCCAAATCCTATTCCCATAGCCTCTTAAGATTTATGATTACCTCAGATTCAGGTGCCATTAATAATATATAATGGACCGTAAGCCTTTGTTTTTAAGAGAGTGAAAAATTAGCTTTTCAAAGGCAGTTAAGTTTCTATTGCTCCTCCTCAAACCATGCTTTCCTCAAGCATTCGAGGAGGAGCTAGAAAGGCATGTGCGGATGATGGTCAACCAGGCCTTGCAGGGCCTCGATCCTCCTGTTCCCTGGGTACTGCCTTCGCTGCAAGAGCCTGCTCCACCGGTGCTTGAACCATTGCTGGAACAGCTCGATATGCTGCTCGGTATGTTACCCACAGAGCCAGCACTGGTGCCACAAGCCCCTCGGAGGCCTCTGAATACACTGCTGCCATTGCCACCAACCCCATACCAGTGAGCGACTCCTCGGAGAAGGACAGATCATCGGGCTCGATAGCAGGCCAGAGACTCGCGGTGACTCTTCACCGTCCAGCTCTCCCAGGGCCCTCTGGGTTTATTCCATGGATTCCCTCGGTGCCCCTGCTGCTGATGGCGCCATCAAATCCAATGAGAATTCAAGTTCCTCCAATGCCTTCGGTGCCTCCCTTGATACCGTCGAGGCCCAGGCCCCGCATCCAGGTGAGCCTTCATCCTTCCATATCCTCGGAGGGTCGCAGGGAGGGGGAGAGCCTCTACAACTCCCTGGGAAAGGGAAGCATCTGTATCTTCGTCGGATGAATCAGAAAATTTACCTTCTGAACTCTTCCCCCCCCCCCAAGAGGAATCATGATGATCTTTCCCCCCCCCCCCCCCCCCCCCCCCGGAGGATCTCTCCTTCACAAGGTTCATCAAAGCCATGGCTGAGTCAGTCCCCTTTCAGCTGTTGACTGAGCAGGACTGTAGACACAAAGTGCTTGAGATCCTGCAGTTCATGGATGCACTGAAGGAGGTAGTGGTGGTATGCGTCCATGATGTTTTCAAGGACCTGGTAACCTGCGTATGGGAGCATCCCATCTCTGTGCCACCGATCAACAGAAAACCTGATGCAGTGTACCTGGTTCAACCTTCCACCGGGTTTGACACAGTCAACTCCCCCACCAATCGGTAGTGGTAGTCAGCCCTCAAAAAGGCTAAGAGGGTGTGCACCCATGCCTCTGCTCATCCGGGGTGTGAACACAAAACCTTAGACGCCTTGGGCCATCATGTTTTTCAGAGCACCATGCTGATTGCCTGTATAGCTTGTTATCAGTTTTACATGGGGCAGTATTCTCGGAACTTGTGGTAGCAAGCCCTGGAATTCAGTAAGCGCCTGCCTCAGCAGTTCCAGGAGGAATTTCAAGCTGTTATCCAACAGGGCCTGGAGTGTGACAAACACGAGGTCCGTGCATCTGAAGACATATTTGAAACAGACATGAGGTCAGCTGCAGCTAGCATTTGGGGCCGGCACACACCATGGTTACGGGCCTCCGACCTATGCCCAGAGTTCCAGGACCTTCTAGCCGACCTGCCCTGTATTGGGGAGAACCTGTTTGGCGATCGGATTAAGGAGGTGGTGGCTCAGTTGAAGGACTATCAAGAGACCCTTCAGCAATTATTGGCTACAACTTCCAACACCCAGCCCAGCAGAAAACCCACTTAGCCATATCCAAAGCGGCCTTTCTACCAACTTTGCAGGTATTATCCTCCCGCTGCAAGGTCTAGGCCTCAGAGAGACTGGTCATAAAAACCAGGCAAAGGCAGCCTAGGCCCCCCTCGAGCACCCATAGCTCCAGCACAAAACCCCACCACCAGATTTTGACTTGTGGCAAGGGAGCCAGAGCCAGCCACGGAACCCTAGCCTCTTCCCCCCCCCCCCCCCCAGTTGGGGGTTGTCTCCAACTATTCACAGATCATTGGGGTTCGATGACGGACCACTGGGTCCTGTCCATCGTTCGCCAGGGTTACTGGCTTCATTTCCAGTGACTTCCATCCCACTCCCTGCCATTTCCCGGTTGGGGAACAGGACGCGATCAAATGCATTGTGCGGAGCTCTCTGCCCTCCTTTCCGTGAAAGCGATCAAGCCTCTGCCAACCGGCCAACAGGGCAGGGGGTTCTACTCCCAGTATTTTCTTATTCCCAAGAAAATGGGTGTCCTCCGGCCCATAATGGACCTGAGAGCTCTAAACCGATTCTTGGCAAAAGAGAAATTCAAGATGGTATCGTTGGGCACCCTAAGTCCTCTTCTCAAGGGAGGGAGGAACTGGCTCTGCTCCCTCAATCTGCAAGACACATATGCCTATTTCTCACAGGACAAGCAGGATGGTAGTCCTCGCATATGGGTGACATCATCAGGATGGAGCCCAATCACGGAAAACTTCTGTCAAAGTTTCCAGAACTTTGACTGGCCCCTACTGGGCATGCCCAGCATGGCACTAACCCTGCAGCCAGCAGGGGTCCCCTTTCAGTCTTCTTTTTTCCGCGCAGCAGTAGCCTCGCGGTAAAGGAGCTCTGAAGAGATTCCTGACAGGAATTTTCCTCACGGAATTATTTAAAATTAAATTGCCCCACAGAGGTCCCTCCTCTAACTTTTCTCTGACTGCGGTACTCCGGTAAGGTTTTACCCGTTTTTCCGTTGATTACCATCAAGTTTGGCCCTTGTGGCCTACTGGCCATCTACCATAGCGCAGCTCTATTTTTTTCAATGGCCATGGCGTCAGGGTTCCGTCGGTGCCCAGACTGTACTTACACCATGTTTATCACAGACCCCCATGGAGTCTGTGTAATGTGTTTAGGCCAAGAGCACGATGTCCTGACTTGCACCAAATGTGCCCTTATGACACCAAAAGGTTGCAAGGCCAGAATGGAGAAGATGGAACTCCTCTTCTGTGCTCAAACCCCGACTCCGTCCATTGCATAGACGTCGTCGGAACCGGCAAGTCGACTTCGCGCCAGCATCGACCGGTGACCGACCGCCATCGACGTCTTCACAGCCATCGACACTCTCTACTCCCCCTCAGGATCGAGGGGATCACAGGGAAAAACATCGCCATCGCAAGACTCGGACCATCGAGGGAGCGAAATCATCGACCTCGCCACCGTCCGAGCTGCCGTCGAAGAAGCCCCATCCAGGAAAGGCACCGACCATTCCTGCGACCGGGTCACCGAGGCAACCCTCACCCGATCGGGGTTTTGGAGTCGCGATTCCGCCTGTAAAGGTGGTCCCTCCGGCTATGCCTCTGCCTTCCTCTTCTATTCCGGAGCTGGGGCTGCTTGCTCCAGGTCTCCGAGAAGAACTGGACCTGCTGGTTCAGGAGGCCATCGACAAGGCGATGCAACGTCTCCAGGTTGCACCAGCACCGATTATGGAACCTGCCATCGACCCGATTCCAGCAGCGCTAGCACCGCTGCTATCCAGAATGGAGGCGCTCATGACCGCCCTTCCACCGATGGATCCCAGGTCTCTGATGCCCTCCCCAATGACAGCTTCATCAGGAGGAGAACTGTTCCGCATCCCTCTATCGGGAGTTTTGCCTCGGCCATCGATGCCGATACGTCCCTCGCCACCGATTCATCCGTTGGTGCCGATACGTCTGCCGGCGCCATTGAATCATCCATCGATGTCCTCAATGCCTGCACCGGTGCCTTCAATGCCATCATCGGTGTCTCCGGTGATTCCTCCGATGTTTTTGGAGACTAGACCGGGACCTTCAGGTATCCAACCCCCTTCACTTCCTAAAGGACAGTCTGCTGAACCTTATGACACTTGGGGTGATGATACTTCAACAGACACCGATGACTTACCTTCACCACCTTCTCCCACTGAAAGTAGAAAGCGTTCTCCTCCAGAGGACCTCTCGTTCATAAATTTTGTGAAGGAAATGTCTGAGTTGATTCCTTTTCAACTGCAGACGGAACAGGACGATAGGCATCAGATGATGGAGTTACTCCAATTCCTGGATGCCCCCAAAGTGATCACCTCTATTCCTGTTCATCAGGTCCTTCTTGATCTCCTCAAAAAGAACTGGGAAAATCCTGTATCAATTGCTCCAGTACACAGAAAGGCTGACACTACTTATTTAGTTAAGTCAGCCCCAGACTTTCAAAAATCCCAGTTCGACAACCACTCAGTTGTGGTAGAGTCTTCTCAAAAGATGGCAAAAAGGTCAAAACCTCACTTGTCTACCCCGCCTGCTAAGGAACAAAAATTCCTAGACAACATTGGTCAACGAGTATTCCAAGGGGGCCATGCTCATCTCCCGAATTGCTGCCTATCAGCTTTATATGACCCAACATAATAGGGTTATCTTTAAGCGGATACAGGACTTCTCAGAGTCCCTACCTGAGGAATTCCAAGACCAGCTACAAACCCTTGTAAACAAAGGATTTGAGGCAGGCAAGCATGAGATTCGAACTTCTTATGACATTTTTGACACCTCTACCAGAGTGTCTGCAGCAGCTATTTCGGCAAGACGGTGGGCCTGGCTTAAGTCTTCTGACCTTCGCCCAGAAGTGCAAGACCGGTTATCCAACCTACCATGTATCGGAGATAATGTGTTTGGAGAACAGATCCAAAGAATGGTGGCTGAATTAAAAGACCATCATGAGACTCTCAAACAGCTCTCTTCGCTGCCTTCTGACTTCTCCTCAAGACAGCCCTTCAGGAAGGACTCTTAAGAAGTCGTTCTACCGTCCAAGGAAGGCCTATCTGCCACCAGCAAGGTCCCGTGCTACCAGACCTTATCAAAAGCCTCAGCCTCGCCAAGCCCGAAAACAAAAACTACAAGCAGCTCCCCAGCCAGGGCCTGCTTCAGGTTTTTGACTTCCGCTTGGAGAGCAGCAGCCAGATTCCTCTGCCAAGCATACCAGTGGGAGGTCAATTGTGCCACTTTCACCACATGTGGCAGTCAATCACAACCGACCAATGGGTATTGGCAATCATTGCTCAGAGTTACCATCTGAACTTTCTCGCCCTGCCACTGGACTCCCCACCTCTGCAGAAGTGGGGTACGTCCGACCACTCCATTCTTCTGGATCAAGAGGTCTCCCTCCTTCTCCAGTCGAGCAATAGAACCCGTTCCGCACTCGCAGCAAGGCCTAGGGTTCTATTCCCGGTACTTTCTGATCCCCCAAAAATCGGGGGGTGTTCGTCCAATTCTGGACCTACGTGCTCTCAACAAGTACCTCCAGCGGGAAAAGTTCAAGATGGTAACCTTGGGATCGCTTCTACCTCTTCTACAAAGAGGAGACTGGCTCTGCTCTCTGGACCTCCAGGATGCATATACCCACATTGCGATAACTCCAACTTATCGCAAGTACCTGAGGTTTTTAGTAGGCCCCAAGCACTATCAATACCGAGTGCTTCCATTCGGCCTAGCGTCTGCACCACGAGTCTTTACCAAATGTCTCATAGTTGTCGCAGCTTTCCTCAGGGAAGAAGGTGTTCACATCTACCCCTATCTGGACGACTGGTTAATCAGGGCTCCAACCAAGCAAACTGCTCAGTTGTCCCTCGATTTGACTCTACAAACTCTAATTTCACTAGGATTTCTAGTCAATTACGAAAAATCCTATTTAGTCCCATCTCAAACCTTGTCGTTCATTGGGGCAGACTTGCAGGCAAAAGCTTTTCTACCTCAACAATGAGCGCTAACTCTCGTGTCTCTCACTCACCAGTTGCAGTCTCAGAATACTGCAACAGCTCGCCAATTCCTCGTCCTTCTGGGACACATGGCATCATCAGTCCATGTCACACCAATGGCCTGCTTGGCCATGGGACTCATGCACTGGACTCTGAGGTCACAATGGATTGAAGCTATTCAGCCTCTGTCAGCCAATGTCCACATCACCAACTCACTCCGTCTGTCTCTCGCCTGATGGAAAAATCAGAACAATCTCCTCCAGGGATTGCCCTTTCAAGTGCCAGATCCTCAAGTCATTCTCACCACCGACGCTTCCAACCTCGGGTGGGGAGCCCACGTGGCCGATCTGCAGACACAAGGGTTTTGGTCTCCAGAGGAAGCCAAACACCAAATAAATTTCCTGGAGCTTCGAGCAATGTGATATGCTCTCAGGGCTTTTCAGGATCGCCTATCAAATCAAGTCATCCTGATTCAGACGGACAACCAGGTGGCCATGTGGTACATCAACAAACAGAGAGGCACAGGCTCCTTCCTTCTGTGTCAGGAAGCTGCGCGAAGCTCTCTCCCACTCCATGTACCTCAGGGCCACCTATTTGCCGGGAGTGGACAATGTGTTGGCAGACAAGCTAAGTCGCATCTTCCAACCGCACGAGTGGTCTCTCAACCCCTCGGTAGCGAACTCCATCTTCCGACAATGGAGATATCCTCAGACAGACCTCTTTGCGCCCCTCAGAACCACAAAGTGGACAATTACTGCTCCCTCATTTGCAGCAAACGCTTTCAGCCCAGAGATGCCTTCTCCCTCTCATGGACAACTGGTCTGCTTTATGCATTCCCTCCACTTCCTCTTCTCTCGAAGACTCTCGTGAAGCTACGTCAGGACAAGGGAACCATGATCCTGATAGCACCTCAATGGCCACACCAAGTGTGGTTTCCAATACTACAGGATCTCTCCATCCGCAGGCACATTCCCTTGGGAAAGGACCCGCTTCTGATCACTCAAAACAAAGGGAGCCTACGCCATCCCAATCTTCAGGCCTTGTCCCTGACGGCATGGATGTTGAAAGGTTAATCCTTCAACCACTTAACCTTTCGGACCCAGTTTCCCGTGTCTTGATTGCTTCACGGAAGCCTTCCACGAGAAAAGCTTACTCTTACAAATGGAAAAGGTTCACATCATGGTACTCTTCTAAGTCCCTTGACCCCTTTTCCTGTCCAATCCCACAGTTTTTGGACTATCTCTGGCATCTGTCAGTCGGGTCTCAAGACATCTTCCATCAGAATGCATGTCAGTGCGGTAGCCGCCTTCCATAAAGGTGTCGGGGATGTCCCTATATCAGTACAACCCCTTGTAACACGCTTTCTGAAGGGCTTGCTCCACATCAAGCCACCTGTACGTCCTCCGGCCCCTTCTTGGGACCTTAATCTAGTTCTCGTTCGGCTCATGAAACCACCATTCGAGCCTCTTCACTCCTGTGACCTAAAATATCTCACATGGAAAGTGATTTTCCTTTTGGCTATCACTTCAGCTCGCAGGGTTAGTGAGTTACAGGCCCTAGTTACCTATCCGCCTTACACTAAACTCCTGCAGGACCGGGCGGTACTCCACATTCACCTTAAGTTTTTACCTAAGGTAGTTTTGGAGTTTCGTATTAATCAATCCATCATACTACCTACCTTCTTTCCCAGGCCCCATTCCAATCCAGCAAGCAGGCATTCCTTTTCAAGACCGTGCTAAAGCACACTCTGTAAGGGCCATGGCGACTTCAGTAGCACACCTACGATCGGTGCCGCTTCCTGACATTTGCAGGGCTGCCACCTGGAGTTCTCTCCATACTTTCGCAGCCCACTATTGCTTGGACAAAGCCGGAAGACAAGATTCCATTTTCGCACAGTCTGTCCTGCGTAACTTATTTCCAACATGACATACCTACACCCTTCCGCCTGCCCGGTGGGGTTCAGGATGCCCTCTACCAAATTCCACCCCAGTTGTTCTGCCTGTTGCACACCTTTGGGTACATTTGGTGCATGTTCAGACATCCTCAGCTCGGTACTCACCCATATGTGAGGACTACCATCCTGCTTGTCCTGTGGGAAAGCAAATGTTGCTTACCTGTAACAGGTGTTCTCACAGGACAGCAGGATGTTAGTCCTCACGAAACCCGCCCGCCGCCCCGCGGTGTTGGGTTCTTAACGTTTTGTTATTTTATTTTTCGGCACTGCCTGTAGCTTTCAAATAAGACTGAAGGGGACCCTTGCTGGCTGCAGGGTTAATGCCATGCTGAGCATGCCCAGTAGGGGCCAGTCAATGTTCTGGAAACTTTGACAGAAGTTTTCTGTGATTGGGCTCCATCCTGATGATGTCACCCTTATGTGAGGACTAACATCCTGCTGTCCTGTGAGAACACCTGTTACAGGTAAGCAACATTTGCTATCTCCATTTTTCATGGGGATCGGCAGTACCTCCGATTTCTGGTCGGCTGCCAACATTAGAGTCCTGCCCTTCGGCCTGGCATCTGCCCCTCGTGTTTTTACCAAATGTCTGGCAGTTGTCTGTGCCCATCTTCGAAGGCAGGGAATTCATGTATTCCCCTACTTCAATGACTAGCTCATCAAGAGCAGCTCTCAACATGAGGCTCGGGCTGCCATGCGCCTCACGATCGACATGCTGGAGGCCCTGGGATTTCTGATCAACTATCCCAAATCCCACCTTCAGCCGGCCATGCAACTGGACTTCATTTGGACACACCTGGACACTGTCCAGAACAAGGCCTAACTACCTCAGGAAGGGCAGAGACCTTAATGTCTCTTGCACGTCATGTTTCTGGCTGCAATCAGGTCTCTGCTCGCCACTTGCTTCTGCTGCTGGGCCATATGGCGTCGACAGTGCATGTCAACCCGTTCGCTTGTCTACACATGCACCATCCGCAATGGACACACTGCTTTCAGTGGTGTCAGGCGTCCCAAGGCCTGCATGCCCGCATCAAGGTCACGGGCGAGTTTCAGTGGTCCCTTCTGTGGTGGACAATTCCCGAGAGTCTGGTGAGGGGCTTTCCGTTTTTGGCAGCTCTTCCCCAAGCCACGATCACCACAGATGCTTCTCAGATAGGGTGGGGAGCGCATGTTCTAGGTTATCGTACACAGGGTTTCTGGTGGCCTCAGGAGACGCGACTTCAGATCAATGTTTTGGAACTGAAGGAGGTCCGTTATGCCCTAAATTGTTCAGGGAGCTTCTCGTAAACAAGGTAGTTCTGGTGCAGACCAACAATCAGGTGGCCATGTGGTATCTGAACAAGCAGGGAGGAACCGGATCATTTTCTCTCTGTCAGGAGGCAGTCCAGGTGTGGACATGGGCCATCGACAACAGTATAACTCTCCTGGCAGTGAACCTTCCGGGAGTGGACAACATCCTTGCTGATGCCCTGTGTTGGATTTACAGACCACACGAGTGGTCCCTCAAGCAGGAGATAGCAAACCACCTCTTCAGCTGTTGGGGAACCCAGGACACAGACCTGTTTGCCTCTGTGGAAAACAGGAAAGTACGCCGTTTTTGCTCCCTTGGCAGGAGGGGCGAAGGATCGATAGCAGATGCATTCTTGATCCACTGTGGGGCGGACTTGCTTTACGCTTTCCCGCCCCTTCCCCTCATCTCCAAGATACTCCAGAAGTTGCAACAGGATCAAGGCTCCATGATCCTGATTGCTCCCTCTTGGTCCCACCAGGTCTGTTACCCAACACTTTGGGAGCTGGCGGTGCATCCACCAATCCTTCTGGGAACGGCACCACACCTCATCACCCAGGACCAGGGCAGACTCCACCACTTCAACCTGCAGACCCTGGCCTTCTCGACTTGGATGTTGACCGACTGATGGTAGAGGCCCTCAGCCTATGGGAAAAAGTGTTCCATGTTCTTCTGGAGTCCAGGAAATCTTCTACCAGAAAATCCTACAATCTGAAGTGGAAATGATTCTCCTCCTGGTGCGAGGGTCGTGGCTTAGATTCCTTCACTTGCTCCCCTTCTACTTTTCTGGACTACCTGTTTGTCTCTCTCTGACTCCGGCCTACGGATCTCTTCAGTGAGGGTACACCTCAGCGCCATAGGGCATACCATCAGGGTGTGGATGGTTCTGCAATTTCTTGCCATCCACTCGTGGGCCGTTTCATGAAGGAGTCTCCTTGAATTGAAACCTCCTACCCATCCCCCAGCAGTTTCCTGGGATCTTAACGTGGTTCTCTTGCAATTCATGAAACACCCGTTTGCGTCATTGCGCTCTTGTGACCTGAAATACCTTTCTTGGACGGTGCTTTTCTTGGTGGCAGTCACCAAGTTAAAAGTTAATAAAAGGTGTCCCAGAACTATGATTGGAGGGGCAGGCAATAAATACTTTTAAATAAATAAAATATTTATTTTTATTTATATGGACTTGTTTTAATGAAGTCAGTGTTTATTGCTGTCAACCAAATTGTGGTGATGTAAGTAATATGATACATCCCGGTGTTCTAGCTTATACAACTATGCATTCTGCAGGACAAATTGAATTAAAGTGAGAGTTAGAAGACCAGGACTGGACACCCATTGGGTTGGCAACACCAGCAGAGGGATCTCATACAGAATGTCTCAACTTTGCAGATTGTGTTGTTTCTCAGCAGGTAGCCACAGTAAGAAATTTCCATGATTGCAGTGTTTTATTTAATAACTTCACCAAAATTAGTGTCACTAATTTTTCTCTACCCGACTTTCAAGTACGCTCCCTTAGCTCTGAGCCTTGTGGCATCACCACCTCCAATGCATTGTATGAGTTCAGGGCTGTTGAAAACTGACCTAGCTGCTCTTCTGTCACCATTTCTTTGGTTTTTATATGTTATATGTTTTATGTCTAGTCTGACCAAAAATCTATGAAAATGCCTGACTAGAAGATGTAGATGTTTGTTATTGATGGTGCTGCTTCTTCATGATGATTGTCAGTTAGCTTAGTAAATTCCTCTGTGCCTCTAAGTATTTATGCACACAAGAAAATTAATAAAAGCTTTTCTTATCTATATGAAACTTCTGTAATGATTCAGTTAGAAGCATGTACCTTCACTCAAGAAAATAATTACCAGATCCTCTGGTGCTTTTGCATGCTACAAGTAACCTGCCATCATATACAGGCTTAAGTTGAATTTTCAATTGCTGAATGATATATATTTGTTTTAAATGTTAACATTTTTTCATTTCTAATTTTCAGTGATCCAAACTGGTGGAAAGGTGAAACCCACCAAGGAACTGGACTATTTCCTTCTAACTTTGTAACGGCAGACCTTACTGCTGAACCAGAAATGAGTTGAGTACAACAATTGTCTAGCAAAAGAATGTTTGTTTAGAAGCCAATCATCATTCAGGTATAAAAGGTCTCTAGAACACTACCCTGTCAGAAAACACTTCATCAATACAAATCAGAATTGCTACTTCAGTTTGAAGTGCTTTATTCCCAGGGTGGTGTACCTATATTATTGGTGTTCTTTTCCTGACATTCTCAGCTGGGTGTGACTTCCCTGTCCAGGCCAGCCACCTCTGGGTAGCTGATCATAGGCTACATAGCTTCAGCTGCCTTTCCCTGCTGTTTCCTACCACAGCACCCTCTAGCGGTAGATGGGGCCAATTGTGCTCAACACAAATAGCTGTATGCTCTGGTAGCTTTATGCACAAGTAGCTGTATGCTACCAGGCTTTTCACCACTACAGCGCACTCTGTCACCTGCTCACCCAGGTGGTACAAATGCTTATGTACAAGCAACTACTAGGCCCCATCCACCTTCCCTGTTTTTGCCAGCACAGTGCTCTCACATGTCATGGTCTGGAGTATTACAACCAAGGGAGTCTCAGACAGATGGAGGGTCGTGACAGGACATGAGGTGGTTTTTTTTCTTAGGCATTCTTAAAGTAAATCTAAAGGACTCATTATAATGGGGATCATGTTTATCTGTCTGTGACCCGCTCTGTGAGGAGAAATGACTAGACTGCTTCAGGTGAAAGTTAGTTGGCGGATGCTGGCGCTATCAAGCAACCCTGCTACCAAGCTGCAAGTGTCTGCATTCAGGGTTTTTCCTTGTTAAAGACAGCTTTGGGTAACGAGTACTGGCTAAAGGAGAAATGCATAGGAGAAGAACAGCAGAACAGCTTACAAGGGGTGCTGTGGCAGCAGAGGACAGATACTACAACTGCTGTGCATCCTATACCAGGGGGTTCGAGTAATTGTTGAGAGCTGCCGCTCGTTTGCTTCGGTACAGGATGGAAGGCTGCTTGGAGGATGACTTGGGATGTGCGGGCTGGACTTTTGTGGGCCATACAGATTCATATGGATAGGGGGCACACTTTGGGATGGGATGGATGAGAACGCCAAGAGTCAGTGCTGGTGGTGAGGACAATATACCATGAGTAAGGAATGCCATGAACTCCTCTGTACACCACTTGGGATTACAGCCGTTTTACCAATTACACATAAAACAATCCTTCAGAGATAGTTCTCATACACGCAATATATTTTATAGTTATAACCGCGGTCTCATTTGTTCAGCTTTTTAAGCTGTTGTAAAAGGTTATAGTACAGGTTAATGATCCAAATACTTTTAGAAGGTAAAAGAGAATTATCATTGAAATCTGCTTTGGAGCAGAACCAATTTGTTAGGTCAACTTTTAGTAAGCAAAAATAGTCATCTTTTTGTATAAACTAGAATAAAAAGATAGCTGCAACTTATGGACTGGATTAAAAAAAAAAATTGAACAGCGAGACCATGTGATGTGCATTTCAGAAACCTGTTATTTTATTGTGTTAAAAACAATGGGCCTGATTTACTAAGCTTTTTTTTCCCATAGAAATAGAATGGGAGAAAAACGTTAGTAAATCTGGACCAGTGTTTATGACGGAAACTCACTGTAGTTTCAAATTTTGAATTATAACCTGTCAGAGTAACAGCATGAGAGAACTATTGAATCTGTTCTTTTTGCAGAAAAGACCAGAGCTTTCTTTAGGCTAGAATAGTGCTATAGTGAATGATGTATATATGGTGGAAAGACTTGAGTGCTTGACCTGACTTCCTCCGCCTGCTTTCGGGTCAACAATTTTCCTGATGTAGTGAAAGCAACCCAGCTTAGAAGAAATATTTCTGATATTGAGGCCTGGCGTGCTATAACTTGTAACACTAATGAATCAATACCCAAAAAATAGCATGAAAAAATGAGCCATACATCAATAAAGAATTCTGCTATGAAAAGAAGAGCTTGTGTCATATACAATGACCATTATATAGCGTCACTTGCTGCTTGTGGTTTTTTGTGAATAAAGCCCTGTAAAGCAACAACAGTAGGACAACTCTCATGTGGCAATTGTACCTTCTGTGCTACAGCTCACAAGGTCACAGAATGGCAGGACCCAAATACCGGCACTAAAATAATCAGCAAATATGATGTCAATTGCAATACAGATTACGTGATCTCCAGTGTCCATGTCAGAAGATATATGTTGGTCGCACGAAACGTAAGATCCGCACACGTCTTACAGAACACCGAAGTCGGATCAATAAAAAAACAGACATCAAAGCGCCAACTGTACAGCAATTGTATAAGTGAAGGACACACATTCGAGGACTTCAAATGGATTATATTGGAACACATTCAACCATCTTGGCGAGGAGACAGCATCCATACTGAATCTCAAAGAGAACCAATGGATTTACCGTTAGTGATCAGTCGAACCAGTCAGTCTTAATGAAAAAATAGTGGTACTCCTTAGTATAAAACACACAGGCTTTCCCCGAGTTTAGCAATTTTTTCAAAGATGGCTTCCACCAGACGCTACAGTGTAATTTTTAGGACAGTGCAGTGCAACGTCTTTGGGGTATCTTCATTCTTGGGGCCTGGTGCAGTTGCACCATGCCAGATTAAAGATGGCCTTGGCAAATATATAGAATGTAATTTTATGTGGTGGTGCCTGGGAGCAGTCCCATTTCTGTATTTTTTCTCTTCTTCCTTATCACCTCATAGGTCATTTTCCCAACTACACTCCCCTGCCCCCTTCACATCCACAGTAATGAAGCAGGTTTCAATCTGGCACAATACTGTCCAAGATGTGTGGAGATCTTTAGGGAATTATACTGACTGCCCACTTGCCAGCCTGGCCTCAGAGATGACAAATACTCTTTTTTTCTATTGATAAGCAGGGCTGAATTAGCCATAACAAAGGTGAAGTCATTTAGCAGCATCGAATGGACCTTTGTCTCATAGCTAGTAGAGCTTTAGCTCTACTGAGCACATGTGGGAATTCCCACTTGGGCATTGCCTTGAGAGCCCCCTTACTCTTTTTTTTTTTTTTTTTTCCTTCATCCAAGCACTAGCATGGACATTTACTTCAATCTCAATACCCCAAAGACATTGCACTGCACTGTCCTAAAAATGACACTGTAGCGTCTGGTGGAAGCCATCTTTGAAAAAAATGCTAAACTCGGGGAAAACCTGTGTGTTTTATACTAAGGAATACCACTCTATTTTTTCATTAAGACCGATTGGTTCGACTGATCACTAACGGTAAATCCATTGGTTCTCTTTGAGATTCAGTATGGATGCTCTGTCTCCTTCTCGCCAAGACGGGTGAATGTGTTCCAATATAATCCATTTGAAGTCCTCAAATGTGTGTCCTTCACTTATACAATGCTGTACAGTTGGCGCTTTGATGTCTTTTTTTTTATTGATCCAACTTCGGTGTGTGCGGATCTTACGTTTCATGCGACCAACATATCTCTTCTGACATGGACATTGGAGAGCATAGATCACGTAATCTATATTGCAATTAACATCATATTTGCTGATTATTTTAGTGCCGGTATTTGGGTCCTGCCATTCTGTGCTCTTGTGAGCTGTAGCACAGAAGGTACAATTGCCACTTGAGAATTGTCCTACTGTTGTCACTTTACAGGGCTTTATTCACAAAGCCACAAGCAGCAAGTGGCGCTATATAACGGTCACTGTATATGACACAAGCTCTTCTTTTCATAGCAGAATTCTTTATTGATGTATGGCTCATTTTTTCATGCTATTTGTTGGGTATTGATTCATTAGTGTTACAAGTTATAGCACGCCAGGCCTCAATATCAGAAATACTTCTTCTAAGCTGGGTTGCTTTCACTACATCAGGAAAAGTGTTGACCCAAAAGTTTAAAAAAGGGGTAGTTCTATTGGGGGAAAAAAATCACAAAGTCCTGATCAGATATCTCCACAGAATCAGAACTCTGCATCATATCAGTAACATTCAAAACATCAAAAAAAGAAAAAAGGTTGATGGACAGAATCCTTTTGAGAATTTTTCTTAGCTGAAGGTAGATAATAAACTTTAGCAATAGCTGGTAAAATGCTGTCAAGAATTTTCAGTGTCTCCAGAAAATATCTCCTCAACATTTGAGACAGTAACACTGTTTTCTGTCTAGAAAAATGAATTAATCTGATATTTTTTTGATCTGACCACATTTTCCAATAGTTCCATTTTAAATTGCAAAGCTGTATGGCCTTTTATAATAGTCCCAGCATTTTCTGTTACGGAAGACATTTGAAGTTGAAGGTCTGTAACGTGGGCAGAGAGCTTCACCAAATCTTTTTATGAAGTTTGCAAAGATGTAGAAAAGGACAGATAGAATTCAAATTAATAATTGAAGGTCTAGCAGGAGTAAAATCTTCTACACATTTATAGGAATTTTCTGGTAGCATCAGAGTGTTACCTTGATCCACAACCTGAGAAATATCAGGTACACCAGCTTGCACCGCAGCTTCACTCCCTAAAGCTCCAGCTCTCATGACCTCTGGCTGAGGCAAATGTGCAAAACAGCCTGCAGTAGTTCTTGGAATATCTTCTAGTTGCATATCCACAACAGCACCAGAGATGGCCTCTGTGATAAATCTGAGCGGAGGCTGGTCGGGGGAAGGGCGGCTGACCAGCAAGAGAAGTGGAGTCTGGGGAGAGCGACGCCCTACCTTTGCGCACCGCCCAAGGTCATTTTGACAGTGAGTAGAAGCCAAGCTGGCTCTCCTTCAGAACGACCAAAAACTTATCAATGAGACCAGTAATCACTGGCAAGGAAACCTTAGGGTAGGTGCATGGATCGCTGCTCATTTAATTCTACATGGCCCAGTATTTAGATGGCAGTAAACAAAACTGAAGCCATTTCTTCTGGCTGATGGTGGAATCGCAGTCTCTTGTTACCACTGGATGCCAAAGAATATATATATATGCTATCTTTTTTGCTCTGTCTACGAGTTAATACCACCTCACACTCCTAGTCAAGCTCCATTGCAGCTCCCCGCGTGGCCTGTTTGACAGGCAGTACACTATGCGAGGATGTCCATGAAAAGTTGGTGGATATGCCCTGCCTCGGTGATAACATTTTCAGAGAAGAGATTAGAGAAACAGTGACTCAAATAAACAGCACATGGTGGTGCAGTTCTTTCCATAGGACTGGATCAGCAGTGTTCTGCAGTTTATCCATTCCACACTTTTAAAAAACCTTATTTCCAGTAAGGGATAAAGGGGTAGAGGAAGATATCCTTAACAGGAATCAAATGGGTCCACCTTAAATGGAAACCTGCTGAATCACCTGGGGAACTCTACAGCTTAAAACAGTGAGAGAGAGAGCAGGAAGTGTGACAGCCTGGAGTCCTAAAAGCAAGGGGCTAAGAAGAGCCAGGAATCCAAACAGGAGAACCTAACCACAGGGAAGGTCTTAGAACTGGTAGGAAAGGCTGCTGCCTAAAGTAAACCAGTAACTAGAATTGCTTGCTTCCTTTAAATCATGTTCATGAGAGATAGGCTGAAGGTTCATAGAGAAAACATGCAGACATGCATGTTTGGAATGGACATGTAGACAAGCTGTACTGCAAGCAACCTACCTTTCCAGAATCTCAAATATTGCCTCAACAGAATCTTTCTTCTACAAGAGTGGCTCCTTCAGCAGTCCACAGCCAACAGACTGTTCAGTCTTTGGGAATTTCTTCAGAACAAAACTAGAAAAGTTTTGCTCCATTCTTCCCAGCAAACTCAGATCCACTCAGAACTCTTTTCTTCTCGACTGGACTGCAGATCTCTCATGTACACTTTTCCATTGATTCCACTAATAGCCAGAACAGTACAAAAAGTACTAAAGGACCAGGCCCATCTCATCCTCATAGCTCCAGCAAGGCCTAGACAAGTCTGGTTCACATATCTAGTAGAGCTCTCCAGTCATCCTCCGAAAACTCTCTTGATCAGCTCCATAGTTATCATCTCAAGAAGAGGGATATCTATTTCATCCAAACATTCCCACCCTCACCTTGACAGCTTGGATGTTGAACATTAAAAGTTTGATTTTTAAAAGCATTGCTCGCACAAAAATGACCGTATATGCGTGTATGTGGGCCATGCGCAAGCAATGCAGATTTTAAAAACCCATGAAGTACGCAAATCTATACCGTGCGCGTGTCAAACAAGAGGGTAGAAAAGGGGTGGCACATGGGTGGAGCGTGGGCATTCCGGTGCGGTGCCAACAGTTATGCACGTAATTCTGTATTTTAAAACCAGAGACCGCAGCGCGCATCGGCTTGTTATCCCCATACAGATAGTGACAACAAACACTTAATAGGTCCTGCCACAACTTAATTGAATTACATGAAATAGGTAAGATTTTTTTTTATATCCTTGTATGTTGTTTTCTTTCAGTCCCCAGTGTATGGGTTTGATTTTCTTAGGCACACTTCTTATGTAAGACTTTAAAAAAAAAAAAAAAAAAAAAAGAGGGAAAGTACAGCTCGAAGAAACTTGTCATTTAGCAATATTGGTACCACAGATAATATAACCTTTTACTGATAACCTCCTTTTTGATTGGTTTTAATAATTTTCTTTTTGTTTCATGTCCTTGTTTAGATTGTCTATGGTGTCTTTGGTGCCAGGGTTCCCCCTGAGGAAGCCTTTACTGGCGATACAAGGGCCTTGTTGAGGCTTTTTATCTGTCAACACAGGATATTAGAAATTATAGTTTGTCATTTTTGTGTGTATGAATGAATGTTAGTACATCTGTGTATGTGTTTGTGGTTTTTTTGTAATTTAAGAGTGTAGCATTTGGAGTATTGATATCCAATTATTGGTGCAGTCATGTATAAAGATTGTTATTGACGTTCTACTGTCATTCAAAAACATTGTACATATCTGTTTCTGTGCATTTTGTTGTTTTTTTTTCCAGTTTTTGCATTTGTATTAGATAGTGGATCGATGTTACGTGTTTGAATTTACTAATTTTGTAGTACAGTTGCGTCATAGTTGATCTAAGCTAATGTTAGCAGGCATTGCTCTCTTATTTTAATATGGATAATGTTTGAATAAAAAATATTTTTTAATACCTTTACATTAGTCCATTTTTTCCATTTTGGAATTATATATATATATATATATATATATATATATATATATATATATATATATATATATATATATATACACACACTCACACACAACAGGTATTTGAGAATACCTGAGACAAAATAACAAAACATAATATATACAATATATCAGCACAATATGCAGAAGTAATTTCCCCAATTAATAGGGTATAATTTTATTCAAAGCCTAGCAGAAACTGTCACCTTTACCTGTCTCCTTACCCCCAGATCGGTGACTCAGCAAAGCGAGTTCTCATTTTGGAGACAAGGTCAGCACTGGAGTCCCCCTAACCTCGGTTCTCAGCAGGGAATGGCTAATTTAGCCCTGTTTATTGAAGTAAAAAGCAAGTTTGCTTACCATAAAAGCTTTTTTCCTTAGGTAGCAAGATGAATTAGCCATACTAAATACCCGTTCACCTCCCTGAAGCGTCAACTACTTACCTGTGTTTAGCTCTAAAATTGACTGAGGTGGCACACAAAGTAATGCCCAAACAGGAATTCTCACATATGCTCTACAGCGGTGTGCAGGCGCAAAAATGTGGTCATGTCGTTCCCTGTCATTTGGGGGCCGATTTTCATGTCATATAGATTTTTTCCCAAAATTTTTTTTTTAATTGGTTTTGAAAATAGTGTGCACTAAAAACGATAGAAGGAAAAACCAAAAATTTTTTAGGTTTTTTCCTAATGTTTCGTTTTGATAATGAAATGAAATGACATATGGTCTGTTTCAAACGAATGCATATCCCTAATGCTCAGTAGAGCAAAAGCTCTAACTATGAGAGAGAAGTTCATTCAGTGCCATTGGATGATGTCACCCTCATAATTAATTTTGTGATCTATGAAAACCACAGTTTACGATAAGCAAAGTTGCTTTGCTGCGTGTTTCTAGATTATTACAGCTAACTTGCTTTTAAACAATGCACAGAACATCCCAGTTAATCTATTCTGGAAATTTATTTTTCTGATACTTTTGTTAAAGATGTATTTATTTGTTTAATGTTTTAGTGAAAACTGAAAAGAAGACAGTACAGTTCAGTGATGACATTCAAGTAGAGACCATAGAACCAGAGCCTGAACCAATTTATATTGATGAAGTAAGTACAAAGTTTGGATTTTATTGAAAAATATTCAACAAACTTATAATATAGTAACAAAATATAACATAGTAAAATAGTAATGACAGCAGAAAAGGACCAAAATGGTCCATCCGCGTGCCCAGCAAGCTTCTTATGGTAGTATCTGCCGCGCTGTGCAGGTTACCCCCATGTTTCTCTTTTGTTGGGTCATGAGCCTTCTTGAAAATTCACAGTGCTGCTTGACATGCTTTGCTTATGGACTTGGCCATAGAAGCACTCCTTTGCTTTTACCCTTCTGTCATAAGAACATAAGATATGCCATACTGGGTCAGACCAAGGGTCCATCAAGCCCAGCATCCTGTTTCCAACAGAGGCCATTCCAAGTCACAAGTACCTGGCAAGTACCCAAACATTAAATCACAAGCTACTATTGCTTATTAATTAATAGCAGTTTATGGATTTTCTCTCTAGGAACTTATCCAAATCTTTTTTAAACCCATTTATACTAACTGCTGTAACCACATCCTCTGGCAATGAATTCCAGAGCTTAGCTATGCTCTGAGTGAAAAAGAATTTTCTTTTATTTATTTAAATGAGCTACTTGCTAACTTCATGGAGTGCCCCCTGGTCCTTCTATTATCTAAGAGAGTAAATAACTGATTTATATTAACTTGTTCAAGTCCTTTCATGATTTTGTAGACCTCTTTCATATCCTCCCTCAGTTGTCACTTTTCCAAACTGAACAGCCCTAACTTCTTTAGCCTTTCCTCATAGGCAGGGGAGGATTGGCCTATTGGGGGATCGGGCATCCCCCGGTGGGCCAGTCGCTCTGGTCACGTGGTCTGCTGAGCGCAGCCGCGACACGCTCGACAGACCACGTGGTATCACCTGGGCTGGCCTGGGCGGAAAATCCCCGGGCCGATCTTTACCCGGAATCCGCCCCTGCTCATAGGTCAGCCATTCCATGCCCCTTATCATTTTGGTCGCCCTTCTCTGCATTTTCTCCAGTGCAACCATATCTTTTTTGAGATGCAGCAACCAGAATTGCCCACAGTATTCAAGATGCGTCTCATCATGGAGCAATACAGAGGCATTATAACATCCATCTTTTATTTGCCATTCCCTTCCTAATAATTCCTAACATTCTGCTTTCTTTTTTGATCGCCATAGCACACTGAGCCGACGATTTCAATGTATTATCCACTATGACACCTAGATCTCTTTCCTACATGGTAACTCCTAAGATAGATCCTATCACTGCGTGACTACAGCAAGGGCTATTTTTCCCTATATGTATCACTTTGCACTTGTCCACATTAAATTTCATCTGCCATTTGGAAGCCCAATCTTCCAGTCTCGCAAGGTCCTCTTGTAATTCATCACAGTCTGCTTGAGATTTAACTACTCTGCATAATTTTGTGTCATCCGCAAATTTGATCACCTCATTCGTCTTAGCCCTTTCCAGATCATTTATAAATATTAAAAAGCACCGGTCCAAGTACAGATCCCTGAGGCACTTCCACTGTTTACCTTTTTCCACTGTGAAAACAGCCCTTTTAATCCTACTTTGTTTCCTGTGTTTTAACAAGCTTGTAATCCACAAAAGGACATCGCCTCCTCCCCCATGACTTTTTAATTTTCTTAGAAGCCTCTCATACAGGACTTTGTCGAACGCCTTCTGAAAATCCAAATAAACCACATGTACTGGTTCACCTTTGTCCACATGTTTGTTCACCCTTTCAAAAAAAATGTAGGAGATTTGTGAGGCAAGACTGACCTTGGGTAAATCCATGATGGCTGTGTCTCATCAAACCATGTCTATCAAAATGTTTTGCGATTTTATTCTTTATAACAGTTTCCATGATTTCTCCCGGCACTGAAGTCAGGCTCATAGCTATAGTTTCCCGGATCACCCCTGGGTCCTTTTTTAAATATCGGGGTTACACTGGTCATCTTCCAATCTTCAGGTACATCTGATGGTTTTAATGATAGATTACAAATTAATTGAAATAGGTCTGAAATTTCATTTTTTAGTTCTTTCAGAACCCTGGAGTATATGCCATCTGATCCAGGTGATTTACTACTCTTCAGTTTGTCAGTCGGGCCTACCACATGTTCCAGGTTCACAGTCATTTGGTTCAGCTCATCTGAATCATCACCCATGAAAACCATCTTCTGGAACGGGTATCTCCCAAGCATACCCATCAGTAAACACCGAAGCAAAGAAATGGCCTTATCTTCTCTAATTTCCCTTTTAACCCCTCGATCATCCAACGGTCCAACAGACTCCCTCGCAGGCTTTCTGCTTTGAATATATTTAAAAAAAAATTTTATTGTGAGTTTTCTCTCTATAGCCAACTTCTTTTCAAATTTTCTTAGCCTGTCTTATCAATGTCTTACATTTAACTTGCCAGTGCTTATGATTTAGCCTATTTTCTTCTAATGGATCCTTCTTCCAATTTTTGAATGAAGAAAAATACTTACTCAAATACTTACGCCAGATCGCGTAAGTATTTGAGCACAAATTTCTGGTTAAAGTCCCAAAACACTCATTTACTGTCTAGACCCCCCGTTATCACGTGTCAGGTTTTCAGATTTTACCTTTGTTTGTACTGGAAGTAATGGAGGATAAAGTGACTGGCCCAACATCACAAGGAGCAGCAGTGGAATTTTAACTTTTATATCTGTGATTCTTAGCCTACTGCTCTAACCACTAGGCTATCCCTCCATTCCTCCTCTGTGTATCAGTACCTGAGACCCTAAAAGTCAGAGCGCGTGTTGGTTGTCCAATATCTCTTTCCACCCCACTTCCCCCTCCCCCCACCATCAAAGTGGAAAGTGATGATAACAGTTATTGGTTGAAGGTGTAATCCCATACCTTATGTGAAGGGTAGTAACAGTTGCTCTGTGTAGGTTATCCCCATGCTTATCAATTCCCCAGACTGTAAAAGTCAGGACCCTTGGTTGTTGTCTGAATCCAATTCTCTTCCCCCCCCCCCCCCCCCCCTGTTATAATGAATATGCTATCCAAGGGTTCCCCACTCTAATTAGAGGTGGAAGAACATGGACTTGCCATATGCAAATTTACTCATTTGAAAGATTCAGCTTGGCAAACAGTTGAGAGCAGTGGTGTGGACAGATACGTTTTTCTGTCCGGTGTATTACTGTTCTCCCAGGACAAGCAGGAAGGTAGTCCTCACATGTGGGTGACGTCACTGGACGGAGCCCTATCACGGGAAAACATTTCTGTCAGTTTCTAGAATTCTTGACTGGCACACTGAGCATGCCCAGCATGCCATAATCCCTGTAGCCACAGGGGTCTCCCTTTAGTCTCTTTTTTTTCACGCTGCAGTTTGCTTCGCGGTTAGGAGATCTGTGAGAACAACTCACAATATTTCCTCACGGAAAAAACTTTTATAAAAAGTTCCCTCATAGGGGTCTCCCATTGCGATATTGTTTTTCATCACTTGGTGAGTAAAAATCCACAGTCTCCAGTCTGTTCCTGCTCCCCTTTCTTCTGTGTTTGCAGGCCATCGACCATTTTTGCGGTCCCCCTTTTTTTCTCCATCATGGCAACGGGTTTTCGAAAATGTCCGGACTGTCCCCATACTATGTCAATGACTGACCCGCATGATGACTGTGTGCTGTGCCTCGACTCATCATACAACGTTCGTCGCTGCCCAAGTTGTGCCCAAATGACCCCGAAGGGCAGGTGGGCCCACCTGGACAAGATGGGAGTCCCTTTTTAAAATCAAGATAACTCCATCAACATCCACCCACATGTCACCAGCAGGAACATCGAAAAAATCTATCGACAAACCTTGCCAGGAGCACCAGGGCAGCGGTGACCATCCGTCACCGACACCATCTAAGGCATCTGCATCGTCTTCCTCTGTGCCGGAGAAAGACCGGACCGAGCACCGAGGGAAACATTGTCACAGACACTGACGTGATTCCACTCCAGGTGCCGGCACCGACACCGCATTGACCTCTATGGCTATTGAGCCGACTGCGAAGAGGACATGGGTAGAGGAGCCTCCAACTTCCTTCCTACCAGAGATACCGAGGCGAACCCCACAGATATCTGTGCCGGGTACTGAGCCCCAACAGACACCTGTGGACATGCCAGTTGCGCCTAGCCTGCCTCCTTCTGCAGCTGTGTTACCAATACCAGCCTCCAGGGAGGAGTCGGACATACTGGTCTGACAGGCAGTCCTAGATGCCCTCTGGAACCTACAACTGCCATCGATGCCGGCTCCCATACTGGCACAGACACCAGAGCCATCGATATTTACACCGCAGCTAGACAGCCTTGACACACTCATTGGTGCCCTTCCGACCCAGCCTGGGCCATTGATGCCAAGACAACCTATTGACTCTGACACCCCCAATACCCATCCCGGGGTCCTTGAAAGACGAAGGCATGGACTCCAGTCCTCTTCTAGCACCATGTCCACCGATGCCAGAACCTGGGTATAATATGTTAAGTTCTAAATGCTCAACAAATTGTTTGTGTACTACTTTTTCTCTTATTTTTGCTAAGAATGGGAGGTTCGATATTGGTCTATAGTTAATGTATTTGGATCCAGGTTGGGTTTTTTAAATATTGGTTTAATTATGGCATATTTTAATGGTTCTGCAACGTAACCTTCGTTTAATGATAAATTTATAATCTACGTTATTGTTGGTGCGATTAATTGTGCAATAGTTTTAAGAGTAGGTGTGGTGATTGGGTCAATGGAGTGGTTTGCGGGATTCAGTTTTTTAATTAAAGCTTCTATTTCGATGGATGTTGCTTCCTTGAAACAGGTCCATTCAGGTACATCTTTTTTATTCATTTTAATTTCCTGAATCTGAGTTTTTGAATTTGTATTTATAAGATTATCAACTTTATCTTTAAAAAATTGTGCTAATTCGTTACATTTGGTTTCATTTGGAGTAGTTATATCTTTGGAGGCTTTTGTTAAATTCTTCACTAAAGTGAAAAGGGTTCTTGAATTATAATTAAAGTTGTGAATTTTAGTTTTAAAGTATTCCTTTTTTGTCTCATTAATGAGATTTTTATATTTAAGGTATACGTCCAAAGTTTGTGTGTTTTTTGTTTTTTCTCCAAATTTTCTCAAATTTCCTTAACTGCATTAAATTACAAATAAAAAATGTTTTATTACTACCATTTTGTGATGGTATCTTTTATATAACTAAATCTGTGTACTTTATGCTAGTGGCAACGAGAGCAACCTAGATGGTGACTTATTTGTTTTTATTTAAAAAGAGATGAAAAGCCTTAGCCTCTCAAAGAGTCACGTGTACATTATTCCTGGCACTGGCTGAGTTTCAAAGGACCTCTTCCTTAGGGAGACATTTGCTATTACTGCTTCTTCATAGACTCCTGTGTGGTTATTGCCCTTGTTCAAAATGCCACAATTATATTCTGACTTCTGGCAGTGACATCATAAATAGGTGATTTGACAGTAATTAGTGTAATGAATTACACTATTATAATTTAGCATATATTCTTCAACTCCAAGCAGAATAGCATTACTTCTTGTTTTAAATTCTAATACTGTGGACGGACCTGGAGTTCTGGCGCCGGCACCTGTAGTTGGTATTTTATGCTTAGAAAATATTCTTTGTGCACAAAAAACATTTTCCTCACACAAATTATAATTAATGTGCACAAAAAAGTGTTCTGCACTGAAAACTGTTTTTGTGTGTATAATTCCTATTTTATGCACATAAACCATATTTTCTATGCATATAATGAATTATGCACATACATCATGTTTTGCTGTGTGCTAAGCCCTTAGCACACAGCAAAATATGCACAAACTTAAAGTTTGTGCATATTTTTGTTTAACTCTCGATGCATTACCATACTTTTAGCTACTGCACTGGGAGTTTAAAAAAAAAAAAAAGGCTTGCATGCTAAAAAATAAATAAATAAAAACTGTGCTGAATTTTAATGCACAGTTTTAATGCTCAGCTTTTTGTATCCGCCTCCTGATTTGTAAACTCAGTTGTTTGTGTCAAATTTGACCACAGGATGGCAGCATTAACCTTGATCTCATCTGCAAATACAAGGAAAATTAGTTGTCTTATAATAAGCATAGAGAAACTTTAAAATGGTATAAATAGTATCCTGTAAATAGGATTTTTCCAAGTTATGTATATGGAGAAATTTGCAGAGAAGTGTAGTAGATTTTTCAGGTAAGTTCAGACAAAATGTGCAATCCAGTGCTACATTATAAACTAATAAATATTATATTTATAAAACATCTTAATAAATCACGTCACTAGTAAAATAAACATGTATGTCACTGACTATTTTTCTTAATCTTATATTATTTCAGTTAACTGTATTCCCCCACTATTTTGACTCTCACTCCTCACCTCCACTTCTCCAGCATATGGTTCCCTGAGGGCTGGAAAGGACTTTGTCTCTGGTACTGAAGCCTTATGTGCTGCATAGGTTACTCTTGCAGCTGTAATTATTCTGTCTACCATGGCCCAAGTGCATCACTTCTGTAACAGGTCCACAGCAGCTGCAAAGAACAAGAGAATGAAGCACAGGTTTCCAGCAGTGCAGCATACAGCATCCTAACTGAACCAGTGGTGACAGCCCCATGTTTGTTATAGGAATCTGTGTTGGGCCTAGTCCCCTTCAGTGTCTCTCTAATTGACATTTTGGAAAGGTTAAAAGAGAAAGTCTGCTTGTTTGCAGAATGTAACTCACCTTGAGATACCAATGATAAGTCATGTGCTGAATCCAAATAAATATTTAAAAATCTGCAACAGAGTAGCTGGGGGACAGAGGAGATGAAAGATTATTTTAATAAATTAGAAGAATGGTCAAGTGTTTGGTAACTAGACTTTAAGCAAAAAAAAAAAAAGTTGTCATGCATATGAGGTGGAAAAATACAAGGGTCAAATTCCATTTAAGAGGGAAAGAAACAGTTGCCAAAAGGGAAGGAGACTTGGAGTTAGTCATCTCTGATGACCTCATCAGTGTAGCATACCAGTTGGGAAAGCTAATAGTATACTTGGGTGCATATAGAGGGAGAAGTAATATTAACTCTGGTACAAGTTTGCTGTGAGACCCCACACTGAATAGTTCAGGTCTGGAGACCACTTTTGCACTCAAGAAAGAGGTGCTTGTGCTATAAGCCATACATAAAACAGTTTTTACAAGGGTATATCCTTTAAATCCCTGGGGCTGAATATTTCCCTTCTCTCAGCAGCTCAATCTAGCTACTGAGATTTACAAGGCTGCTATACTTAGCCATGAGAAAAGGGCATTCCCAGGAGGATGGGGGACGTTCAGTGGAAGGAAAGTGCATGCAGTATTTGATTTTCAAATCCCCATGCATACTTTCTCACAAGGACCCTGCCTGCACTTAAAGGAAGTGCAAAATCCATTGGTACTTTTGTACCCATGGATCTTTTAGAATCATAGTTTCCCTTTTGATAAATAGCTTGTTCAAATGACCCAACCTGCTGAAACTGCCCCCAGAGAAACTTAAGGCACTAAAGATTTACCATCTCCAAAAAAAAAAAAAAGGAGAGAAAGGGGAGACATTAAACAATTATTCAAGTATTTAGCAGGTTTCTATAAGGTACCTGAAGATAGCATTTTCCATAGAATGAGAAACTGAAGGTCCAAGGGTTTGTCAGGTGAAGCTGAAGGGAGGGAGGCTGAAAAGTGATGTTAGAAAATTTGAATGACTGGAACAGACATTTATGGGAGGTAGTAGGATAACATTGACTGAATTGAAGCCTGCTTGGGACAGCTACAAAGGGACCATAATAATGAGGCAGGAGAAGACCATGGTTCAAGTAGGATCTGTGGCAACACAATAAGCAGGTTCAAATGGGCACACTGGAGCTAGTGGTCCTTATCTGCCAATGTCTATATTTAATAATGTTTAAGATTTTAAAAGCTGCATTCTTTTGTGTCTCACTTGTGCAAAATTGTGTTAGTTAAAAAACTCAAAATGTGAATCTCACTTTACATCACTTACACAAACTAAATATTCTCTAGATAGGAATTGTTATATTCTCATTCACATAAACCAAATCTATTCAAACTTTCCAACTACTTACCAACCATCTTATTCTTTATTGTAAAAAACAATTTCAAAACTCTCTTAAAATTTATACATCTCTGTTTTTCAGAATATTTGATAAATGCCAATTTCCTAGTGTGTAGCAGATGGACTCAGGATCAATGGATATAGTGTACTCCTGATAGCAGTTGGAGACGGATCAGATTTCAATCTGAACTCAGCCCTAGTACATATACCCATGCAGGAAGTGCAGCTCTTCAGTATTTTTCCGTCTCCATAGCAGTTAGGGACTCTATGCATGCTAGCATTGCGTTAGAGTAAATTTTACCAAAGAAATCCAAATTAAAAAGAAATCTTACCTCTACAGACAAGCCCCGCTCTCCTGCGGTGACACCCGTCGGGTCCCTCCCCCAGTCGAGATTCCCGAGGTGATTTCCTCGATCCCTCGGAGGTGAGCCTCGGTCCGGCGGCCGACCTTCGGCGGGGACCTAGCCCCTGACATCGGGTGAGGCTGAGAGGCAGTGGGTGCAACCTTGGGCGCGGCAGTGAAGGTTATTTTCCCTCTCCCCCCACAGCCAGAGACCGCCCGGAACGAAACCGGGAAGCGCCGGGACAAGATAAGGTAGAAATCTATTTAAAAGTCCCCGGTCTCCGAAGCTCGAGGAGACGCACAGGTCGCCAGCCGGGACCAGTGCCACTGGGTTGATCGGCCCTAGCAGGGCTAGACCCCGGTCAGATCCGAGGGCCCTCCCACGTGGAGACCCTCAGAGGTGGTTGCCATATTGTCTGCATGGTTGCCATCACCATTTTGGCCCTGTTCGCCACCCTGTCCGCCGTCTCGATCCGTGCGCACAAATACCTTGTGCACACAACGCCGGGCGCACAAGCGAAGCACATAGCCACGCGTTCACTGTGTTGAGCGCATAACTTCGACCCGTGCGCACAACAGCGCGCACATCGCTCGGCATGCATGCACTAAACCTACACGTGCATCTTCAACGTACACCGGAGCGCACAACTGTATTGTACGCGCACAAACCATGGCTCCACCTGAAAATAATATCAAAGCTTAGGGCCTTTGCCCAGCATGCCACATTAGAGCTGCACAACATGAGGAGGCCACGGCCCTGTATATACAGTGCAAAGAGGCCCTAGGGGAACCAACTCATGGCCCTCCCCAGCTGGTACCAGACCCCAGCCTCTAGAGCGGTATGCTGGACCTAGCATCACACAGCGGGACTCCTCCCCCTCAAACGGGGGGCTCCCCAGGGACACTGCGCCCCCTGGTCTAGACCCAGCTTCTATCTCCTGGGTGGAATTCTTCATACCTTCGTCCACATGCAACCGGGGCCTCCTACAATGTGGTCACAGGCACCACCAGAGGACCTCAACATGCCAGGACCCTCTATGCCCAGGGAAGTGATCCCACTGCCCAAAAGCCCCACCTTTGGGGACACAGACATCTCAGATGAGGAGTCAGAACCCCTGGAGGAAGGGGAACTCCCTCCGGGGTCAGAACCACATCGAACCATGAGATGCTTCTTCACCAAGGACAAACTTCCAGACCTGTTCACACACAGCTTAAAAGAGCTTGCCATCCCGGGCACAAGCGCCTCGGGGGAACTTAAGCCGAACCCACTATTGGAGGGACTTCATCAGACCTCTCGCCATTTCCCACTATTACAAGCCGTCCAGCAACTAATTGACCTGGAATGGGAGGCCCCAGAAACCACGTTCAAAGGGGGCCGGGTTCTGGCAGCCATGTACCCTCTGGACCCCGCCACCAAAGATCTCATGGCTTGTCCGAAAGTGGATGTCATGGTCTGCGCGGTCTCGAAGCGCACTAGTATCCCAGTGGAGGGAGGAGCAGCACTCCAAGGATGCTCAAGACAGACGTCTGGAATCTGTCCTCAAACAGTCCTTTGACGTCTCCGCTATGTATTTACAGATCGCGGCCTGCTGTGCCATGATGACACGCTCCTCCTTAGCGCAGACCAGGAACAACACTCCTGGGGAAGCCCTGGAACCAGCCGTATCATTCCTCACGGACGCCGCTTCGGATCTGGTATGCATGGCAGCTATAGGAGTCTCATCTACCGTGGCAGCCAGAAGACAAATCTGACTCCGAAACTGGTCAGCCAACGCATCCTCCAAAACAAGACTCACAAGGATGCCTTTCAAGGGAATACTCCTCTTCGGAAGCGAACTAGAGAAACTAGCCAACAAGTGGGGCGAGTCCCCACTGCCACAGCTACCGGAGGACAGGAATAAGAGAAACCAGTGATCCTTCCCCCGGACCTCCAGGGGCAGAGGAACAAAGCGCTTCAACCCATATAGAAGCTCATATCAAGTGGCCTGCCCCGCAGGCCGGAGCCAGTCCTTTCGGAACAAACACAATAAAAGGGGAGCCAGCTCGGGCCCAGGCCCCAGCCACACCCCACAATGAAGATCAGCTGACCCATCCAAAGGAAGAAGCCATAGGGGGCAGACTGGCCCTATTCTACCAAAGATGGGTCGAGATAACTTCGGACAAGTGGGTCCTCTATCATTCGAGAGGGATATTACCTGGATTTCCACCACCTCCCTCCGGACAAGTTTGTGGAATCTCCCTGCCACGACCCTTCCAAGAGAATGGCAGTGGAAGCTACACTGACCAGGTTACTAGCCTTAGAGGCTATAACACTGGTGCCTCCACAACAAATAAATACTGGCCATTATTCCATCTATTTTATCGTTCCCAAGAAGGAAGGAACGTTCAGAACTATCCTGGACCTCAAGGCGGTCAACAGATACCTGAAGACTCCCCGCTTCCGCATGGAGACCCTACGCTCAGTAATAAGGGCGATACAACCGGGAGAGTTCCTTACCTCCCTGGATCTGTTGGAAGCCTACATACACATTCTGATCCATCAAGAGCATCAGCGTTTTCTACGCTTCTCGGTCCTGGACCGTCACTACCAGTTCCGGGCACTACCTTTCGGGTTGGCCACTGCACCCCGGATGTTCACCAAGATCATAGTGGTGGTGGCAGCAACACTGAGGAAGGAAGGAATCCGCGTGTACCCTTATCTAGATGATTGGATGATCAGAGCGAAATCCCCAGAGGAAAGCCACCAGGCAACCAACAGAGTCAAAACTTTACTGGAGAGCCTCGGGTGGGTTGTCAACACAAACAAGAGCTGCCTGCAGCCCTCCCAATCTCTAGAATACCTGGGAGTCCGGTTCGACACCAAACAAGACAAGGTCATCCTGACAAGACAAGGAGATCGAAACTGATTGACCCAGTTACGAACCCTGTTGAGTGAACCTCACCCACAGCATGGGATTACCTACAAGTTCTCGGTCTCATGGCATCCACACTGGAGGTAGTCCCATGAGCACGAGCTCACATGAGACCCCTACAACACTCACTACTATCACGATGGAATCCACTGTCCCAGAACTACACCATACGACTTCAGCTTCCGGACAGAGTTCGGGCCCAACTACGATGGTGGCTACAAGAAGCCCATCTGAGCCAGGGAACGAGACTATCCTCCCCAACCTGGATCCTACTCACCAAGGATGCCCGCCTACGAGGATGGAGAGCACACTGCCAGGAGCTAACTGCTCAAGGGCAATGGAACAAAGAAGAGTCAGGATGGAATATCAATCGCCTAGAAGCCCGGGCAGTCAGACTAGCCTGCCTAAGGTTCAGTCACAGACTCCGAGGCAAAGCGGTCAGAGTAATGTTGGACAATGCCACAACAGTGGCCTACATCAACTGTCAGGGAGGAACCAGAAGCCAACAGGTGTCTCTGGAAATAGACCCCCTATTGTCATGGGCGGAAGTGAATCTTCAAGAGATCTCGGCCATCCACATTGCCGGGAAAGACAATGTTGCAGCGAACTACCTCAGCAGAGAGAGTCTAGATCCAGGAGAATGGAAACGGTCAACCACAGCATTCCAGTTGATGGTAAACCGTTGGGGAACACCAACCATGTATCTCCTGGCAAGCCGGTCCAACGCCCAAGTACCCAGTTTCTTCAGCCTCAGGCGGGAACCCCAGTCCCAGGGAATCAATGCCCTGGTACAGACCTGGCCACAGGAGACTCTGTTATACGCCTTCCCGCTGTGGCCCCTATTGGGCGTGATCATCCACAAGATAGAACACCACGGGGGGCCAGTACTTCTAGTGGCCCCGGACTGGCCAAGAAGACCATGGTACGCAGACATGCGAAGACTATTGGCAGGTAACCCCCTGGCGCTACCTCCACACAGAGACCTGCTCCAACAGAGACCGATCCTCCACGAGGATCCAGCTCGATTCTCTCTTACGGTCTGGCCATCGAGACGGCTCACCTAAGGAGGAGAGGATACTCGGGGGCAGTAATTGACACCCTACTCCGAGCACGCAAGTTCTCCACATCCCTAACATACATAAGGATTTGGAGTGTATTCGAATCCTGGTGTGAGGACCACAGCATCATACCACACTCAGTCAAAATTCCTACGATTTTGGAATTCCTACAGAACGGACTACAGAAGGGATTGTCCCTCAACTCAATCAGGGTACAGGTGGCGGCTTTGTCATGCTACGGAACTAAGAGCGAGAGCAGCAGCATAGCCTCTCACCCGGATGTCTCCCGCTTCCTGAAAGGAGTCAAGCACATCCGACCACCCCTAAAGTGGCTGGTGCCTCTTTGGAACCTCAACCTGGTCCTAGATTTCCTAGCAGGAACCTCCTTCAGACCTCTCCGCGGCCTGTCTCTCCAACTATTAACATTGAAGACAGCCTTCCTGTTGGCAGTCTGTTCAGCTACAAGCTTCCTGTTGGCAGTGTCTTCGAGCTACAAGCACTGTCCTGCCGGGAGCCGTTCCTCAGACTCACGCCGGGAACCATCCATTTATGCACAGTTCTGTCGTTCCTCCCCAAAGTGGTGTCTCACTTCCATCTCAACCAAACCATCTCGCTACCATCACCAGATGAGCATAAGAATCCGGAAGAGGCTCGAAGTCTATGACATCTCAACGTCGGCAGGCTCCTAGTCTGATACCTGGAAAGGTCGGAATCCGTACGAAAGGAAGGACCCATCTATTCATCCTCCGCAGGGGGAAGCGGCCTCGCGAGCAACCATAGCCCTCTGGATCAAAGTAGTCATCAAGGCGGCCTACGTGGAAGCAGGCAAGCCACCGCCTTTACAAGTCAAGGCCCATTCTACTAGAGCCCAGGCAGTGTCCTGGGCGGAAACCAAGATGCTGTCACCCGCCGAGATCTGCAGGGCAGCGACATGGTCCTCCATCCACACCTTCTCTAGGTTTTACCACCTGGATGTTCAGGCTCAGGAGGACACAGCATTTGCAAGGGCAGTACTAAGTGGGTCACGGGCAGCCTCCCACCTGGTTCGGGAGTAGCTTTTATACATCCTATTGGTCCTGAGTCCATCTGCTACATGCTAGGAAATGGAGAAATTACTTACCTAATAATTTCGTTTTTCTTAGTGTAGACAGATGGACTCAGCATCCCACCCACGGCTGCCGTTACTCATGGAATTCTTGGGGGACATCCCCGGGAACAAGTGATTCAAGAGTAAGCCATGCTTTCCTTCATCTAGGATACCCATCCTACTGAGTGTCGACGTTTCCCGGTTGAGGGCACTGGCGATCTCCAGCTATAGCCAATTCAACCAGTTCAATTTAATCAATTTAACCAAGTTATAAAGTTAATCACGTTATTCAAAATAGTCAGTCACACATATATCCACAATGCTTTTCGAGGAGAATACTGAAGAGCATCACTTCCTGCAGGGGTATATGTACTAGGGCTGACGTCAGATTGAAATCTGATCCGTCTCCAACTGCTATCAGGAGTACACTATACCCATTGGTCCTGAGTGTCTACACTAAGGAAAACAAAATTATCAGGTAAGTAATTTCTCCAATTCCCTCGATGATATTAAAAATTCAGTCCCAGGTCGACAAAAAATCTTACAATACTGCTCTAAAGCTTAATCCCAATTTGTAATCTCCATGGGCAAAAGCTCCACAGTTTAAAAACCAATGTTCAAAGGAGGAGATCTAATCTCTCCACAATGTTCAAAAGGAGGAATACTTTTCTCTCCAGAGTTTTGGTTTTCAACAACTCCTAAAGGTGAACCAACACTGCAAATTTTCTCTCCAATAATCATCTTATATCAGCTATAGGTAAGCAGCTCTGCTGTATAAGTGGTGTAAAGTGAGGTTCACATTTTGTGTTTTGTATTTGAATTACCTCACAGGTCCAATTTTGTGAATGTTAAAAAGCTGCCATTGAATCATCAGCCTTTTAGAATTTAAAAACTGCATGCTGGACTGGCTCTGTGACTTAATGGCAATGATGTGCACTGCCTTGTAGAAAATCTGAGTTTGATTCCCTGCTTAGGTGTCTTCTTGGACTGACTGGGATTGGGCTTCTGCAGACTTATCAGTCACAGCCTGTATGAAAGAGAGAGTCCCAGTCATCAGGCAGTGGCAACACTTGATGGCTGCCCTTGAGCCCTATGATTGCAGGGTTCTGGAAGGAGCCCTGTTGTGTGGCCCCTCCAAAGACTTATCACTGCAGTGACCGTACTAAGTGAGTTAGAAGGGTAATATGAAACAGAGGTGGGGAGAACCCTGATAGAAACATATATAGAAACATAGAAATGATGGCAAAAGAAGACCAAACGGCCCATCCAGTCTGCCCAGCAAGCTTTCACATTTTTTTTCTCATACTTATCTGTTACTCTTGGCCCTTATTAGTAACTTTTTGGTTCTAGTTACCTTCCACCCCCGCCATTGATGTAGAGAGCAGTGCTGGAGCTGCATCTAAGTGAAGTATCTAGCTTAATTGGTTAGGGGCAGTAACCACCGCAATAATGATGATAGTTGCAAATGAAGATTTAGGATACCATGGCCCAAGGGACATCAGTTCCAGTTTGAGCTTGGAAGCCCATAAGATCAGGAGGATACCACCAGGCCAAAAAAAAAAAAGCCAACATGCCCAAAAAAAGGATGAATGGTGGTTCTAATGGAGGTGGGATACTGTTTTTGAAATGACAGAATATAGCTATATTGATCAGCACTAATAATAGTGTGAATCTCCCACAGAAAATTGTGCGCACTGCTGTCAGCACACAATTTAAGCAAGTAAAACTAGCAATGCTGTTACACAACTGGCTGGAGTGGAGGAAGTGAAGTTAAATAGGAATTAGAACGACTGCATTTGTGTAAACTGTGAATATATTTCTGTTTAAAATAATCTTTTAAAGTTACCCAGACATTAGTTTGTGCCTGGGGTCAAAGAAAAAAAACTAGGTGGTATGGCATTTTGGGGCAGTTTTTAGGCTGTCCATTTTGGGGAAAAGTCTGCGAGTACTTTTTACCTGTGGACTTTGCACCAAGTTTCAAAGTTAGAAACTTTCTGTGGATGCAAATTACCTGTGGACTTTTGCATTGTTTTTCATGCAGGTACTTTGCAAGTAAAAACACACAAATTTGAAAATAAAACATATGCATGTTTTTTCTCATCCCACCCAAAAGGCTTCTAGGAACATTACCTCTAAATCAGGCCGATACAGAAAAACGCATGGGAGAGCCGGTGAGTGCACAGACCACTCTCTTGGGCGCGTGATTCAGGAGGGTGGCCTATGGAAATTAAGGCCCGTGGTAAAGAGGCACTAGGGACACTAGTGCGTCCCTAGCACCTCCTTTTTGACAGGAGCAGCGGCTGTCAGCGGGTTTGACAGCTGACGCTCAATTTTGCCAGCGTCAGTTCTGAAACCCACTGACAGCCACGGGTTCGGAAAACGGACGCCGGCATAATTGAGTGTCCATCTTATGGGCCGCGGGCTGATTTTAAAATTTATTTTTTTTAAATTTTTGGGGCCTCCAACTTAATATCGCTATGATATTAAGTCGGAGGGTGTACAGAAAAGCAGTTTTTTCTGCTTTTCTGTACACTTCCCCAGCGCTGGCAGAAATTAACGCCAGCCCTTGGGCAGGCATTAATTTTTAAAAGTTAAATGTGCGGCTTCGCTGCACATTTTGCTTTCTGGATCACGCGGGAATAACTAATACGGCCATCAACATGCATTTGCATGTTGCGAGCGCTATTAGCTTCGGGGTGGGGGTTGGCAGTGCGTTTTCGATGCGCTATTGCCCCTTACTGAATAAGGGGTAAAGCTAGCACGTCAAAAACGCGCAGCCAAACCCAGGCTAACAGTGCGTTCCACCGGAATCGCACTGTACTGTATTGGCTTGAATGTTGGCTAAACATGCATGCATTATGAAACACTGTGCATACATTTAACTGTATTGAGGGAGGGCAGTGTGCAGGCAGCCATTTTAAATACATAAATTGATATTCACCTCGTAAATAACTATGAAAATTGCCCTTATGTCACATTTCAAAAACCACAAACAGCAAGAAATTACTCGACATGAATTTAAAAATTGAATAAAATTCACTATTTTCATATTTTTTTAATTCCTTAAGTAGCTTCTCTGCAATTCCTTTGTATTCCAGGAGTAACATTTTTGAGATATCTCATACTGTAGTTCACACACACTGGAATCTGGTTCATATTGCATAGGTGATCTCATAACACATCACATGTTAAATTTGATACAGTGCAGTACATGTGATTCTTTTCTGATTCCTTTCCAAATTAACTGTGCCCAGTGATGCAGACATAGAGGAGCAACTTAAAAAATAAAATGAAACAATCATAATTAAGCAAGAGCATTGCAAAATCTAATTAGATACAGTACAGTTACTTACCTGTAACAAGTGTTCTCTGAGTGTTGCGTGCCCCGGCCACACTAAGGCCACTGCCAGGCCTGCTCACCTCTTCCCTCCAGGGGTCCTGGCCCCTCCTTGCTGGCTGCCACAGCAAGTCACCTGCGCCCCAGACGTCTGCCGCTAGTTGCCGTCCTTGTTCCAGCGTCTGTTCCTGAGTTCCTTTGTTCCTGAGTCTTGTTCCACGTTCTCCTACCCAGGAGGTACTTCCTCGGACTGATATACAGTACTGACCTCTGCCTACCTCTGACCTCGCTTGAACTGATTACCTGGAACTGACCTCTGCTTGTCTTTGACTACTTTTGGACCGATACCTGTCACTGACCTCTGCTTGCCTCTGACCACGTTTGGACTGATTCCTGGAACTGACTCTTGCTTTGGCTGACCATCCTTGGACGGATACCCTGGCTTTGACCCTTGCTCTCCATTCGACACTCTTTGCTCCTCCTGCAACCACCAGGTCCACCTGCCTTGAAGCTGTCTGCGGCCTTCCTCGAGCTAGACCACTAGGCGCTGCCTACCCTGCCCGGAGGACCTTCAGTTCCTGCCTCGTACCCGTGGTCCCCTGTGCTCTCTGTTCCGGTCTAGCTCACCCGTTCACCGACAGCCACGCACTTATTCTCTGGTGGGCATACCTCTCCCGCATCTCTCTGGGAGACCCACAGAGGCCCACCTAAGTCCAGGAATCCAAGGGCTCAACCCGTGGAACCCCCGGACCGTTATTGGTGAAGTTCCTGTTAGCCTCTGTCCCCTCTTGTGCTCCGCCTCCTGGCAGCAGGCGCCCCCTGGGATCCCTCAGAGGGCCGTACCAATCCTGCGCCAGGCCAAGGGTCCACCTCCAGTGCAACACTGAGGACAGCAGGATATCAGTCATCACACAATAATCAATTAATAAGCAAAACCATCTGTGTGTTAGAATTGCTAGAGTTTATCAATTACCCCAATTCCCACCTGAGGCCGTTCCTCATTTGGATTTATAGGAGCTCAGCTAGATGTTTCATACAAAAGCCCTTTTCCTACAAGAAGGAATTAACATATTGATAGCTGCCATGGAGAGGATAAGAATTAGTCAGCAGACGTCAATAGGGGATATGTTGAGTTTGTTGGTCATTATGGCTTCAACTGCATTCATTACTCCTATGGTGCATCTTTAAGTTGAAGAGTCCATCAAAGTTAGATAAGATGTGTGAACTTTATAAGTTGACAGTCCATAAACATCATATGTTACCAAGGTTCTCTGTAATATGGTCCCCGTATTTACAATGGTGGGCTGGACACCCATAAGCAATAGGTAAATCTTACCACCCTTATTCTCATTTCTATACCTCCTATAAAAGCAAAGAATTTTTGTGCTACAATTTAGATACTAGCCTAAGTCTATAATCTAATAAGATAATTAAGTACAAGCATGTGATATTATTGTGCTGTACATTGTTATATGTTTTATTGGCTGTTTGTACAAGTTTAAAACTTTTCAATAAAATATTTACAAAAAAAAAAGTTGAAGAGTCCAGTAGATCCTAAGATCTCAGTGAATTCCAGCCATTCAGCTTCTCTGGAACAGCAGCTGCATCACCCCACATAATAATGGACTGTTCTTCTGGCTGATTTATTCCACATTTCTTTGGTATGAATGCACCCAGCCCAGCTTAGGGTTCATATAGAAGGGCTCCGCAACAAGGTCTCTGGTCTGGTCAGGAGGCATTTCATCGTATAAAGGTTCTTGAGCTAAGGGCAGTAAGATACTGTATGCTTTGGAAGCTTTCAGGGTTCAATTGGCCAATGAATTTGTCTTCATCCAAACTGACATTCAGGTAGCTATTCTAAAGATCAAAATCACAGAGCATATAGAAAGACGATTTAATGGAACAAAGTCAACATGGATTTACCCAAGGGAAGTCTTGCCTCACAAATCTTCTTCATTTTTTTGAAGGGGTTAATAAATATGTGGACAAAGGTGAACTGGTAGATGTGATGTATTTGGATTTTGGAAGGCATTTAACAAATTCCCTCATGAAAGGCTTCTGAGAACTAAAAAGTCATGGGATAGGAGGTGATGTCCTTTCGTGGATTACAAACTGGTTAAAAGATAGGAAACAAAGTATGATTAAATGGTCAATTTTCTCAATGGAAAAGGGTAAACAGTGGAGTGCCTCAGGGATCTGTACTTGGACCTGTGCTTTTCAATATATTTATAAATGATCTGGAAAGGAATATGATGAGTGAGGTTATCAGATTTGCAGATGATACAAAATTATTCAGACCTTGCGAGACTGGAAGATTGGGCATCCAAATGGCAGACTAAATTTAATATGGACAAGTGCAAGGTGTTGCATATAGGGAAAAATAACCCATGCTGTAGTTACACAATGTTAGGTTCCATATTAGAAGCTACCACCCAGGAAAAATATCTAGGCCTCAGTGGATAATACATTGAAATCGTCGGCTCAGTGTGCTGCGGCAGTCAAAAAAGCAAACAGAATATTATTAATTATTAGGAAGAGAATGGTGAATAAAACAGAAAATGTCATATTGCCTCTGTATTGCTCCATTGTGAGACCGTACCTTGAACTGTGTACAGTTCTGGTCACCGCATCTCAAAAAAGATATAGTTGCACTGGAGACGGTTCAGAGAAGGGTGACCAAATGATAAAAGGGGATGGAACAGTTCCCATATGAGGGAAAGGCTAAAGAGGTTAGGGCTGTTCATCTTGGAGAAGAGACAGCTGAGTGGGGATATTATACAGGTCTTTAAAATCATGAAAGGTCTAGATTAAGTAGATGTGAATCGGTTATTTACTCTTTCGGATAATAGAAGGACTAGGGGGCACTCCATGAAGTTAGCAAGTAGCACATTTTAAAACTATTCAGAGAAAATTATTTTTCACTCAATGCACAATTAAACTCTGGAATTTGCAGAGGATGTGGTTAGTGCAGTTGGTGTAGCTGGGTTTAAAAAAGGTTTGGATAGTCCATTAATTGCTATTAATCAAGTTGACTTAGGTAATAGCCTCTGCTATTTCTGGCATCAGTAGCTTGGGATCTACTTAGTGTTTGGGTACTTGCCAGGTTCTTGTAGCCTGGTTTGGCCACTGTTGGAAACAGGATGCTGGGCTAATTGGACCCTTGGTCTGACCCAGTATGGCAATTTCTTATATTCTTAGCTATGTTCTACATCAGCAAGCAGGGGGTTGAGGGGGAGGTGGATGGAATCATACCTCCTGTGGCAGGAAACTGTCTAGATATTGAACTAGATCTTCTCTCACAGAATGGTCTCAGAGCCACTTATCTTGTGGGCAAGGTAAACAGCCCAAGTTGGTTCCTAGATCCCCCAGAATGGTTCATAAGAAGTAGCAGATTAGATATATCGTGTGTAAAATAACTTTCTTCTATTACAAGAGAAGAGCATGCAGCATCTAGCCTTGGATACCTTCACCCTGAAGTCAGGACCTTCTGTAATCATAGCCTCCAATTATGGTTGCAAGGTCTTACAGCAATTCAGAAGAGATGTGGGAACTATGATCCTCTTAGCTACCTTACTGGCTGAGACAGGTTTGGGTTAAAGGGGCACTTAGAGAAGATAAGGCCATCGCAGAAAGATTAAATGATTTCTTTGCTTCGGTGTTTACTGAAGAGGATGTTGAGGAGGTACCCGTAATGGAGAAGGTTTTCATGGGTAATGATTCAGATGGACTGAATTAAATCACGGTGAACCTAGAAGATGTGGTAGACTTGATTGACAAACTGAAGAGTAGTAAATCACCCGGACCGGATGGTATACACCCCAGAGTTCTGAAGGAACTAAAAAATGAAATTTCAGACCTATTAGTAAAAACTTGTAACCTATCATTAAAATCATCCATTGTACCTGAAGACTGGAGGATAGCAAATGTAACCCCAATATTTAAAAAGGGCTCCAGGGGCGATCCGGGAAACTACAGACCGGTTAGCCTGACTTCAGTGCTAGGAAAAATAGTGGAAAGTGTTCTAAACATCAAAATCACAGAACATATAGAAAGACATGGTTTTAATGGAACAAAGTCAGCATGGCTTTACGCAAGGCAAGTCTTGCCTCACAAATCTGCTTCACTTTCTTGAAGGAGTTAATAAACATGTGGATAAAGGTGAACCGGTAGATGTAGTATACTTGGATTTTCAGAAGGCGTTTGACAAAGTTCCTCATGAGAGGCTTCTAGGAAAAGTAAAAAGTCATGGGATAGGTGGTGATATCCTTTTTATGGATTGTAAACTGGCTGAAAGACAGGAAACAGAGAGTAGGATTAAATGGACAACTTTCTCAGTGGAAGGGAGTGGGCAGTGGAGTGCCTCAGGGATCTGTTTTGGGACTCTTACTTTTCAATATATTTATAAATGATCTGGAAAGAAATGCGACGAGTGAGATAATCAAATTTGCAGATGATACAAAATTGTTCAGAGTAGTTAAATCACAAGCAGATTGTGATAAATTGCAGGAAGACCTTGTGAGTCTGGAAAATTGGGCATCCAAATGGCAGATGAAATTGAATGTGGATAAGTGCAAGGTGATGCATATGGGGAAAAATAACCCATGCTATAGTTACACAATGTTAGGTTCCATATTAGGTGCTACAACCCAAGAAAGAGATCTAGGCATCATAGTGGATAACACATTGAAATTGTCGGTTCAGTGTGCTGCGGCAGTCAAAAAAGCAAAGAGAATGTTGGGAATTATTAGAAAGGGAATGGTGAATAAAACGGAAAATGTCATAATGCCTCTGTATCGCTCCATGGTGAGACCGCACCTTGAATACTGTGTACAATTCTGGTCGCCGCATCTCAAAAAAGATATAATTGCAATGGAGAAGGTACAGAGAAGGGCTACCAAAATAAGGGGAATGGAACAGCTCTCCTATGAGGAAAGACTAAAGAGGTTAGGACTTTTCAGCTTGGAGAAGAGATGGCTGAGGAGGGATATGATAGAGGTATTTAAAATCATGAGAGGTCTAGAACGGGTAAATGTGAATCGGTTATTTACTCTTTTGGGTAATAGAAAGACTAGGGAACTCCATGAAGTTAGCATGTGGCACATTTAAAACTAATCGGAGAAAGTTCTTTTTCACTCAATGCACAATTAAACTCTGGGATTTGTTGCCAGAGGATGTGGTTAGTGCAGTTAGTACAGCTGTGTTTAAAAAAGGATTGGATAAGTTCTTGGAGGAGAAGTCCATTACCTGCTATTAATTAAGTTGACTTAGAAAATAGCCACTGCTATTACCAGCAACGGTAACATGGAATAGACTTAGTTTTTGGGCACTTGCCAGGTTCTTATGGCCTGGATTGGCCACTGTTGGAAACAGGATGCTGGGCTTGATGGACCCTTGGTCTGACCCAGTATGGCATGTTCTTATGTTCTTTGTGACATGTCCATAACGGATCCATTAGGTTGGGGAATTCCCACTGTTGATCTCTCAGAAGAGGGTTGCTATGCCACCCCAACATTGAGAATCTGGCGCTCTCCTTGAAGGGGTAGCCCTGCAACCTCTAAATCTGTCAGTGTGTCTTGTATTTATTCTTTTGGCTTCCAAGAACAAATTTGAGGAAATCCTATGATTTGGAGTGGAGGACTTTTTCTGTATGACATTTATTTATTTATTTATTTGCATTTCTTATATACCGGCATTCGCGATGGGAGTCGCATCATGCCGGTTTACAATAAACAGGGTGTGACAAAAGGATAAATACTTAAAACACTTAACATTAACATGTGATAGAATAGGAAGATAGCAGTTACAATAAAACAGGGACATAATGCAACTTGGATTGTAGAGAAGGTGAAAGAGAAATTAACAATGAGCTAAAAAAGAAATAGCCAAGGTAATACAACCTGCCAAATTAGAAAAAGAAAAATACATTAAGGAGTTGTCCAAGGTTGTTGATTACTCTGACTGAGTTGAGTTGCTTGAATTGAAAGTAAGTTCAGTTGGTATCTGGAAAGGCTTTCATAAATCAATCATGCTGACATATGGGGAACATATGACATATGACATATGGGGAAGGGCCTTAGATCATTTCTCCTCGACACAAAAACTCCTTGCAAACCTTCTAAATATCTCTCAATGGCTTTGAGAATCAACTCACCTTCATGCCAGTGTAATTGGCACTTATCACCACCATGTAGAAGGTAAATCCATCTCTGTACAGCCGTTAATCCATTTTATACCAGGTTTGGTTCAGCTGAAGTCTCCCATCATGTCTCCTGCTGTGTCATGGGACATTATGATGAGCTCCTTTTCAGCCTCTGGACTCTTGTGAGCTGAAGTACCTGATCTAGAAGGTGATATTTTTGGTAGTGATCACTTTGGCACATGGAGTCAGTGAGCACCAAGTGTTAGTGATTTATCCACCTTTTAATAAAATGGTGGTTCTACGCACGCAACCTAAATCTGCTTAGGTTTGTGTTGGAGTCTACAAAAGTGAATGAACATTGTAGTTTAGATTGCAAGGGAGCCATAGCCTTCTGTCTTGAGCAAACTGAAGCCCTCAGATATTCCACCCAGCCTTTTGATTCATTTGACACCATAAGTCAAGGAATTGCCGTAGCTAAGTGCACTAGTTCTGTTTGGCTAGCAGATTACTTATCCTTCTGTTATGCTCAGGCAGGCCTGGATCTGGTGGGGCATGTTAGAGCTGAGATCTGCCTCCATGGAGCAGATCTGTACAGCTGCGCTGTGGAGTTCTCACCACAAGTTTACATCTTGCTACTGTTTTATCAGGGGCTCTTGACATATCAGTATTTTTGGCCAGACTGTCTTATTGAATCTCTGAGGTGTAGAAACAAAATCCATCCCTTCTTGGGCCCATTATTTTGGTCCCAGACTGCCATTTAAAAAAAAAAAAAAATGCATTGAGATCGACTGTCATCACCAAAAGGTCTTGCCCATTGGTGTTGTTTTGAGGATTAGTTTTTCCCTTTTTTGTTCAGGATAGCCTGAAGCTTGGGATTCCCCATATTTGAGGACTACCACCTTGCCTGTTCTCAGAGAAAGAGTTGCCCATAACAAATGTTCTCAAAAGCAAAAGGATGTCAGTTCTCACTATTCCTTTTGTCTTCAGAGTATCAGTAGCCTAGTGGGTAGAGGAGCGGGCTACAAACCAGAGTTCAAATCCCACTGTCATTTCTTGTGACCTTGGGCAAGTCACTTCACTCTCCATTACCTCAGGTACAAACTTAGATTGTGAGCCCTTTGTGGACAGAGAAATACATTATCTGAATGTAATCCACTTTGAAGTGCTGAAAAGCAGAATATAAATCAAATAAATAAAATCTTCCTTCTTACCTTTGGAGCTGGTTTCTCCAAGTCTTAGTTTTATCATGGACTGAAGGGCCTTGAATGGGTTGAGAGGGAGTGGCCAGGGATGCACATTCTCAGTGGGGCATATTCTAAGTTTCTAAAAGCTTTGTTGTGAAAGTTCCTTGCTGGGCTCCATCTGATGTCACCTAATTGTAAGAATTGACATCCTTCTATCCTCGGAGAGCACCTGTTTCAGGTAAGTAACTGCTATATCTGCTGCTTCGATTTTACAGTGTCTGGGGCTTGAAATATTACACTGTATGTGATAGACAATGTTATCTTTTCAATTTGGTAGCACAAATGTTCCCTCGCGTTGTTTACAAACTTTTCAATGCTAACGTTGTTTCAGGATAAAATGGACCAATTGCTACAGAGTCTACAAAGTGCAGACCCAACTGATGGGCAGCCAGACCCAATGGAACTACTTCATCTTGAAGGTAGAGCAGCCTTTTCTTGTCTTACTTGTTAAACTGGAGAGAAGTTGCTTTATTTTTTTAAGTGAAAGGCTGAAGATTAACGTACATTTGTAGCCATGTTCTAGTTTTCATTTAAGCTTGCTGGTTCTTATTTCAAGTATTAAAACTTATTTCTGAGGCTAAAATGATGCTATTTAAGAGGCCTGTTTGCAACCTCAATTTCAAAGGATGTCAAAAAATTAACTTCTAGGGATTAAAGGAGGTTAGGGAGCTGTATAACTGATGGGGGGGGGGGGGGAGGGGAGGGGATAAAATGTCAGAGAAGAGCCTGCAAAATCTAGTACAGTATTTGTCATGTAAATATGATTCATAATCTTAGTTTGCATCGCATTTGTAATTAGTTTGTAGGAATAGTTCATTATTACTTGGATGTACTGCATTATTTATCTGTAGAGCTATAAATCATGTTGCTGGAATTCTTTTTTCTTTTTTTTTCCAAAGTATGCTCTCAATAGCTTAAGCAATAGCAAACAGAAAAATGCTGCTGCTTTTCATTTTTAATCTGCCACTGCTTGAAACAAAGTGAAGTAGGAATGGAGAATAAAACTCTCATAATTCCTTTGTATAGATCTATGGTATGACCTCACCTTGAAATCTTTGTGCAGTTCTGGTTGCCCCTTCTCAAAATATATCAGAACTAGAAAAGGTACATAGAAGGCAACAAAAATGATAATGTGGATAGAATGGCTCCTCTAAGATGAGGGGCTATACAAGTTAGGATTTTTCAGCATGGAGAAAGAGACAACTGAGAGGGGATATGATTGAGATTCATAAAATGAAAAGTGGGATGTAACAGGTGAAAATGGAATGGTTATTGACCCTTTCAAATAGTAGTAAGACTAGAAGCGGAGATATGTTTTCACTCAGCACACAATCATACTGTGGAATTTGTTGCCAGACGTGGTGATAGTATCTAGCATAGCTGAGTTTAAAAGTGGTTTCAACAAATTCCTGAAGGAAAAGTCAATTTTATTTCCTTTGTTTATTTGTTATTGTTATGGTTGTTAATTTGTGTATTATTGTTTTGTATTGACTATAATTATATTTTCAAGATTATTTTATGCTGAATTTTGTACATTGCTTCAAGTGGTCAGTTGTGATCAAGGAGAAGATTAATGTTTTAAATAAATAAATTAGATAAATCATTATTAGCCAGGTAGACTTGGAAAAGCCTGAGAATGGGCAACAAAGAGAGGATCTTCTATTTGGGATCTTCTGGTTTCTTATGGCTCTGATTGGCCTCTGTCAGAGGCAGGATTCTAGGCTTGATGGACCTTTGGCTTGACCCAGAATGGCATATCTTATGTTCTAGTGACTGACATTAGCTGAAATAGTTATGACTAATAATAACTGGCATCCTGCGGTGTGTGAAGTCCCATCACAGAGCAGTACACACTTGTACCCCAAGAATAAAGTGATTGTAAAATAATGTGAATCAGGGATTTTCTGTTTCTCCATTGACCGCCAAAAGAGGAGGACAATGCAAAGAATATCCTTACTCAAAATACATGAAATGCAGATTTTTAAAATATTATTTTCTCAAGTTCTATTTTGTTGAATGTGTAGCCCTTTCTGGTGTGTTAAAATCTTAATATGTATTAACATTGTCAGCAGTGTCTTGAAGGCACTGATAAATAATTTTGTGTCGTTCTAGCTGCCTGCCACCAAATGGGACCACTCATTGATGAAAAACTGGAAGATATTGACAGGTACAGAAATAAACTAGGTTCCTTCTATATTCATAATAATTATTTTTATTTTTTTTAACAAGAATTTCCTGGGAGGAAAAAAAAAAGCAATAATTTGTAATCTCGTTCGCTGGTATTTAGGTATCTTAACTCCTCAGCCAGAAAGAGGATGGTGACTGCAAGCCATTTCCTCATAGGAAGCACTACAATGGGCTTCTCATCAGTGGAATGCATCTGTAGGACCACTTTGAAACAGATAATTTATTGGCCCATTCAGTTCAAGGATTTTGAGACATCCTCTCCCTTCCCTGTTGTAGTTCCCTTTGAGTTGGTTTAATATTTTTTCTGCACTGCTGGGACAGGAATTAAACTCTAAGGGGTAGATTTTAAAAGAAGCGCGATCAGCCTACTTTTGCTTGCGCATCAGACTCAAGCAAAAGTACGCTGGATTTTAGTAGATACGCGCGGAGCCGCGCGTATCCACTAAAATCCTGGATCGGCGCGCGCAAGGCTATCGATTTTGTATAGCCTGCGCGCGCCGAGCCGCGCTGCCTCCCCCCGTTCCCTCCAAGGCCGCTCCGAAATCGGAGCGGCCTTGGAGGGAACTTTCCTTTGCCCTCCCCTCACCTTCCCCTCCCTTCCCCTACCTAACCCACCCGCCCGGCCCTGTCTAGACCCCCCCCTTACCTTTGTCGGGGGATTTACGCCTCCCGGAGGGAGACGTAAATCCCCGCGCGCCAGCGGGCCTGCTGCGCGCCGGGCCGCGACCTGGGGGCGGGTACGGAGGGCGCGGCCACGCCCCCGGGCTGTAGCCACGCCCTGTACCCGCCCCCAAAACGCTGCCGACACGCCCCCGGAACGCCGCGACGACCGGGCCCGCCCCCGACACGCCCCCGACACGCCCCCCTCCGAGAACCCCGGGACTTACGCGAGTCCCGGGGCTCTGCGCGCGCCGGGAGGCCTATGTAAAATAGGCTTCCCGGTGCGCAGGGCCCTGCTCGCGTAAATCCGCCCGGTTTTGGGCGGATTTACGCGAGCAGGGCTCTGAAAATCCGCCCCTAAGTATTAGCTACTCTTCACCAGTTTGTTTTAGTCTTAGGATAACAACCTAACTTTGATATCCTCTTGTGATTAGGGTGACCATATAGCTCCATGTTACTGGTATCTAGGGGTACCATTGGGCTGCTGCTATTTAGTTGTGAGGGTTCTCCAGTTTTCTTTGTGTGCCTAGTTTAGTATTTGGTTTTTTTCTGGTTGCTTGTATAGTCTGTGTGTTCATAGGTGTTTTTAGTAAGAGCATTGTGGGGGATTAATTTGTATTGGTATTATGAATGCTATATTGTTGTATTGTATTTTGAGTGTTAAGTTGTATACCACGTTGGATGATTTTTTTAAATCAAAAAGTGGTATAGAAGGAATTTTAATAAAATACATAATAAAAGGTCAAGGGAATAAGTAAGCCAATCCTGGCTTTATCCCATTGTATACATAGAGGTGTAATTCTGATTTCCCAATTGAGTTTCCTGAGAAAACCAGGGCCACATCTCCCTGTTTGCAGTGGGATATAATCAAGACTGGTTCAGGTTGTCCCCTTTGACATGGAACTGTATTGGCCCCCTGCTTACATCAAATGCAACCTATAGACACACAACCTGCCAGGATTATTCCTTCTATTTCTTTGGAGGGAAATAAAACCAACACAGAACAATTAATAGGAAAATAATAGTGCAGAGACTCATCAGGTTGCTTTAGTAGATACATGTATAGCAATCCCTCATTATATAGAAATTCAACAGAATTTCACTTTAATGGAAATTCTGTTTTGGGGCCTAAATTTGATTTACACAATTGAGATTCATTATAAGGGAATTTCCTTATTAGGAAAAAAAAGCAAAAGTGACCAGAAATCAAATGCGACAGATAAAATAATTGAAAATAGTGTACCATGGAAGTACTTTTTGTTCAAGAGCATTATGAGAGTACCTCCCTGGATGTTCATAGGAACTCATCTCCAGGATTATAATGGAAGTCAATGGGGAAAACAAGTCTCAGTTTATGGAGTTTGCATATACAGAAAAAATGACAGCTTATTTGCTTGCTGTATCATGAAATGGGGAAAGACAATTTTCAATGCAGTTTATGCAGATAAAATGTTTTACCTCTGTTAATTTGCTGTCTGAAAATTTCCCTTCCCCACTGCATACACTTTTAGCTGCATTAAGATGAGGTATTCCCGAGGCGTGTTAAGGTTGGAGGAGGAAAAGTGCATGTGTAGATTGCATTCTCCAGTGACAAGCAGAATGTCAGTCCTCACAGGTGGGTTACATCATCCACTAAAGTGCAGCACAAAGCCTCTCAGTCTTTTTTTTTTTTTTTTTTCTGCAGGCCCTGCAAGTCGTCATTCTTTGCTCTCTCACAGCTACTGCAGTTAAAGGTTTCTGGAGCTGCAGAAGTTCTTTTTCTTGCAGTGCCCCAGGATTAGTGTTGCTCCTTTTAGGTAGGGTTTTTTTTTTTTTTGTTGGGGAGAAGCAAACCAGGTATCCCATGAATGGGAACACCCGAAATGGATCAGTTTGCAACCTGTCTAAACAAAGCCCCTCAGTATTTCTTGAGAAGAGAGTTAAAGGACAATCTAGCCTTGGGTGCCCTCTCCTTAGATTGGGAGCAGGGTTTTCTGTATGCATAACCTCCAATTTGTCTAGTGACAAAGTTTCTCCTGAAACTCAAATGGGATAAGAGTTTTGATTCTTATAACCCCATATTGACCAAGACATATTTGGTTCCCTCCTCTTCAAGACCTGTCCATCAGGGGGGCTAAGTCAATTGGAGAATTATATCATAATCATCTCATCAGAATCAGGGAATGTTACTCCATCTCAATATCAGGTCCCTAGCTCCTACAGTCTTGATGTTATGAAGGGAGTACTTGGTCCTTTGAATCTCCTAGATGAGGTGTCTTGTATCCTTCTAGATTCTAGAAGAGACTTTACTAGAAGTTTTATATGGTTTTAAGTGGAGGAGATTTTCCTTTTGGTATGAAAGACCCTTAATCAGTTATCCTGCTTCATACATATCTCTGAGTCAGATGTCAAGGGTTAGTCTCAATTCAATTGGCGCTTACCACCATCATGTAGATGGTAAATACATCTCTGTACAGCCTTTAGTTATCACATTAATGCGAGGCTTGCTTTTATTAAAAGCTCCAATTATGTATTTGGACCTCAATATGGTACTATTCCAGCTGATGAAAGCTTCCTTTGAGCCATTAGACTCTTATTAGCTGAAGTACGTGACATAGAAAGTTATATTTTTGGTGGCAGTCACTTTGGCAGGCAGAGTCGGTGAGCTCCAAACCCTGTACACTCATCTCAGTTTTCTTCCTAAGATAGTGTTGAGTTTCTACCTTAACTAGTCAGTCATCCTTCCAATATTTTTTCCCAGGCCACATGTTCACATAGATGAACAGGCCTTTCATAGTTTGGACTACAAGAGAGTTTTGCCTTCTATCTGAAGTGGACTGAAGCATTCGGAGTCCATCCAGCTTTATATTACTTTTGAACCCAAATTTATTTATTTATTTTTTATTTTTATATACCAATGTTCCTGTATAATATACATATCACACCGGTTTACAAGGAACTAAAACTGTCGCCTCGGGGGTGGAATACATTGAAACATAATAACAATAAATAACTTAAAAGATACATAAAAGGCGAAATATAACTGAGATATAGTACTACTCAGAACGTATGTACAAGGGAGATAGGGGATCAGGGACTATAATGTCATTGTATTCCTCTGGTCTTAGATCTCCAGGAATGCTTGGGTAAAAAGCCAAGTCTTTAGCTTCTTTTTGAATGTCATAGCGCAGGGTTCTTGGCGCAGGTCCGGAGGGAGCGAATTCCAGAGTGGGGGACCCGCAGTGGAGAGAGCGCGTTTCCTCAGTGAGGTTTTTGCCAGTTGGGAGAGTAGAGTGTTCTTGTATGCACTTCTAATCTATCAGCGATGTGCTTCTGCAGATGAAATGTTAGGTTGAGAGGGGAGATGTTGTGCAGGGCCTTGTGTATCATCATAAGGGCTTTAAAGTGAATCCTGTATTTAATCGGTAGCCAGTGAAGGTGCTGAAGGATGGGGGTGATATGTTCTCTTTTGTTGGTGGTTGTCAGAATTCTGGCCGTCGTGTTCAGGACCATCTGAAGTGGTTTGATGGTGCTAGCGGGAAGGCCCAATAGGAGTGAGTTGCAATAATCCAGTTTCGGGAGGATGATGGATTGTAGTACTAAACGGAAGTCTCAGAAGTGTAAAAGTGGTTTTAATTTTTTTAATACTTGCAATTTAAAGAAGCATTCTTTTGTAGTGTTGTTTATGAACTTGTTGAGGTTGAGTCGGTTGTCTAGTAGCACACCCAGATCACTTACTTTCGAAGTGAGGTCAGTTGAGGTGATAGGCCATTGACTAGAAGTAGGAGGGAAGAACGGTATGTAGTTTTCTGGAGCTATCAAGAGGATTTCAGTTTTGTTAGTGTTTAGTACAAGGTTGAGGCTGGGGAGTAGGTTGTTGATTGCTGAGAGACAGTTGTTCCAGTGAGACCAAGTTTTGTGGAGAGATTCCGTTATAGGGATGAGTATTTGTATGTCATCCGCGTATAGGAAGTGTTAGCTTGAGGTTGGTTAGTAGGTGACAGAGTGGGAGAAGATAGACCTGGAATTGCGAATTAGACCTGAATTTGTCTAATTGGATAGCAGATTGCATTTTTTCTGTTATACCCAGGCAGTTTGAGCTAGAAGAGCATGCCAAGGCTCATAACGTTAGATTGATGATAGTGTTGCTGCCCATTTAAATTCAGTCTCCATGGAAGAGATCTGCTAAGCTGCAACATGGAGTTCAATCCACACATTCATCTCTTAATGTTTGTATTGGGGACGCCCAACAAGACAGTAGGTTTAGTCAGGCTGTCCTGAAAGGTCTATCTGAAGCCTAGAATCCAACTCCGTCCTACCTAGAGCCCACCTAGCACTCATTCTTTGTATTTTATTTATTTATTTTATTTAGAAACTTTTATATACCGGTATTAGTGGGGACATCATACCGGTTTACATAATAACTGAAAGCTTGGAAAATACATTTCAACAAGGAGAATGTAACTGGGCGGGGGTAAACCAAAAGGCAGTAGGAAGGATAGAGAAAACAAGAAGGTCATAACCAGAGAAAACAATTTACAAATTTACAATGAATGTCTCCTTATTATTTTATTTATTTATTTATTTCAGATTTTTATATACCGGCATTCGAGACAGAAGTCACATCGTGCTGGTTCACATAAAACAGGGGTGCATAGTAAACATAACTATAACAATGGTGTTGAAAAGGCAGTTACATATAACAGGGTAATAAGAACTTGGCTGAGAAGGAAGAGAAAGGAAAGGTTATTAAATTCACACAGGTAAACGATAGAAGATAAGGATGACCATGGTGTATTTGGAGATTAGTTAACCGAGTTGGAGATTAGTTAACCATGTTGGAGAGGGCGGTCACCTGAATGGGGGAGGGGATATGGAGTGGAAGTGGAAGAGCTATTCTGTGTAGGCATGGTTGATCAGGAGAGTTTTTAGTTTCTTTTTGAATTTAATTGCACAAGGTTCAAGGCGCATGTGGACAGGTAGGGAATTCCAGAGAGCCGGACCGGCAATGGAGATGGCACGGTCGCGGGTGGAGGCGAGATGAGCCATTTTTAGGGATTGGACATGTAGGGTGCCGCCTTTGGTAGATCTGGTGGCTCGGGTGGACAGGGGGGCAGTGAAAGGGAGGTCGAGCCAGTTGGAGTTGTGGGTGTGTATGGACTTGTGTATTATGGTCAGAGTTTTGTAGTGTATGCGGGACAGGATGGGGAGCCAATGTAGGTCCTTGAGGATGGGGGTAATATGGTAGTGTTTGCGTGTGTTAGTAATGAGTCTTGCGGTAGCATTTTGCAGTAGTTGAAGGGGTTTTATCGAAGACAATGGGAGCCCTAAGAGGAGGGCATTACAATAATCTATTTTGGAGGTGAGGGTGGCTTGAATCACTGTGCGGAGGTCATGGGTGTAGAGCAGGGGTCTGAGTTTCTTTAGAACATTGAGCTTGAAGAAGCCAGCTTTGAGGATGGAATTGATGTGAGGTTTCATACTAAGATTGGGATCAAGGAGGACTCCGAGGTCCTTAACGGAAGGTTGCGCTGTGAGGAGGTTACGTTTAGGGTCATTAGGCAGGAGGTCAGGGGGATGTGAGGAGATGTGGAGGAGTTCTGTTTTGTTCGCGTTAAGTGCAAGCTGGAGGTTGGTGAGAAGGGCGTTGATGGCTGCAAGGCACTTTTCCCAGTGCTCCAGGGCGTCGGATATAGAGTTGTGAATGGGAATGATGATCTGTACAACATCAGCATAGAGGTAGAATTTGAGTTTAAGGTCGGAGAGGAGGTGGCAGAGAGGGGTGAGGTAAATATTGAAAAGGGTGGATGAAAGTGATGAGCCTTGCGGAACTCCTTGTTGTAGGGGGTATGAGGCAGATAGGTTGTTTCCGATTTTAACAGAGAACTTTCTGTTAGAGAGGTAGGATTTGAACCAGGCTAGAGCTAGTGTGCCTGTTATTACTTTATTTCCAGGTTATTTCCAGGTTGCCTTCCAAAACAACATAAAAATTTATTGAAAATAGCCTGTTGCCAATAAAACATTATGCACATTGGCATTCTTCATGCTGTATTTTCTCCATTTTTGTTACAAGCAACCTTATAGCTAGGGATTCCCTATCAATGAGGACTGTAACATCCTGCTTGACCTTGGGAAAAAGCAAAAGTTACACATAGGAGGTGTTTTCCAAAAACAGCAGGATGTAAGTCCTAACAGAACTTGCTGTCCTCTGCTAGGAATTGACTTATTTTAGCTTAATTAAAGAACTGAGAAGGGTCTCTGTCCAATGCTCATGATGCGGGACAAGCCTGTACATGTTCATTAAAGTTTCTGAAAGCTCTAGAAGCTGTGAAGTTGAGTTTTTGACCAGGGCTCTGTTTGACCTCACCCCACCTGTGAGGACTTTAACCGCTTGCTGTCCTTGGAAAACACTTGCTACAGGTAAGTAACTTTTGCTCTCCCTGTTCTTGTGAGCTTTTTGCCTTATCAACAGGAAACATTCATTAGAGGGATTTACCAGGGTATGAAATTTCAGATTTATTTTTTTTTGTACTAGCCAGAAAACTTGTCGCCAGATTCATCATTTCTCATCTTCTGTTTTCAGATTGATCTTTCTCTACCTTCCCCTTTCAGGTTCCTCTCCTTCCACCATCCTATCAGATTCTTCTGCTTATGTTAGCCTGCAGCATAGCATTAAGAGTGAGAGTAGATTCCTGGTTCCTGTGGCTGCTTCTCTCCACAGTGTGTGCTTCCTTTTTAAACAGAAAGGACCAATGGCAGGCAAAAGAGGACTATGAGGACATGTCAACTGTCCATCATACTTTGCTGCTCTCACTGCTAGATGGAGAAGATGAGTAGGAGTAAAGTAATAACAGGCACACTTTATCTCCTGTCGAAATGGGCTCAGCCAGGTGACAGCAGCTGCTACTACTTCACTCTTAGGGCAGAAGTCAGGTGGAAGAAATGCTGATTATGATGTAACTGTGCATACTACCCCACTTTAAGCTGAGGTGCCAACCATTTATATATCTTGTCACCACTGGTGACTTTGCAACCAAAAATTTTGCACCCTAGCAAATCTTTTTTTAAAACATGGCTCTTTACTTGTACTTATGCAGAGTCAGGTTAAGCTAACAGTAAGCGTTGTATTTTGCATTTACTTTTCACTGTTTTAATCTATGCTTTCATAACTGTTTTTAGACTTAATTTCTCTCTTAATATTATAGTTAAATTGTAAAAGCTACATTTATTTTTAATTGATATTAGTTATCTTATATTATTGCTATTTATATTGTATTTTCTTGCTTTTATTGAATGTACACCGTTGTGATGGTTTTATTATTGATTGTTGGTATAAAAAAAACAAATAAAAACCATAAACCATATTAAAATAAAATGTTATCCACACATTTACTTCTATTTAAATATTTTTGCAACATTTCAGAAAACATTCAGAACTCTCAGAACTGAATGTTAAGGTGATGGAAGCTCTCTCGTTGTATACCAAGTTGATGAATGATGACCCAATGTACTCTATGTATGCAAAACTACAGAACCAACAGTATTATGTACAGTCATCTGGTGTTCCTGCCTCTCCGGTATGTTTTTGAATGACTGTATCTTTATGTGAAAATGAAGTAAATAATTAGTTATACCATGGTTGCTGTCAGACTTGTTCATGAATCAGGGGGAAGAGGAACTGTCACTATGAAGTCGCTTTTTCCTAGTGCTTATTTAAGGCAGGGTATGAAAGCGTTTTTGTTTTTTTTTTGTTTTTAACAAATTCTTAAATTTTTCTGTTGCTGTTGTAATCAACAAAATAAATTATCCATCTATATGTTAAGTGACCTTTATAATTCAAAAAATAATTTTAGGGATCTTCATATAAGGCTACCATACACCGTACAATGCGATATGAGTCTCTTCATATAATCATCAGTCACTCTAAGTCCATTTTAATACATTTTTGTTTAAATGCAAATAAAATGCCCAATACTTATGGCTTGATGTAACTCTTAGAAAAGTGAATCATGATTCATACAAAGCCCAAGCTTGTCCTGATGTGGGATCTGCATTTCAAAAGAATCTGTCTCTGAGGTTACTTTCCACCATTTTGGATCTCCAGTAGTGATCCTGAACAAAAAGTGGCAGCCATTTTATACAATGTTCATGTGACCAAAACTACCAATAGGCAAAATTGCTGATAGGTTTAGCAGTGGGTGCTTGGACTAATCCAAAAGAATTATCTGAATCTTGCATTTTACAACAGTCTCCCCATTCAATCCCTGAAGTGCTGAATTCAATATAAAAATCCAATACTGTTCTTTTGTATTTAAGTTTGCACTCACGTCCCCTTCCCTCCAAGTTCCCCGCTTAGGTCTGGAGAAAGAGTGGGAAAACTCCATACAGTGCTATATAATGAGTGCTTTCATCTTTCCAGTCTTCAGAAAGCTCTGTTGTTTAACGAGCCATACTCAAATTTCTTTCTTAGTACGTTCTATATACATTTTTGGACACAGACATTGTATCACATAAATAACACAAGATGTTAAACATCTGGTGACAGCATTGTGATATGTGGACTCAAAACATATCAGGAAAAATCTGGGAACATCCCACAACCATATTTTAAATAGTTTGAAAAGTGGAAACCCATTGTTTTTACATCTTTTGTGATTTATGTAATACAGTGTCCGTGTCCAAAAGTTTATGTTGGATGTACTAAGAGAGCAATTTACTTACGTCTCATTGAACATCAGAGCTATTTGAAAGCTGGAAAGATGCAAGCACCATGGTAGAGCATTGTATGGAGTTTTCCCACTCTCTGCCAACTTAAGTGGACAGTTATAGATCGTGTATGGGAAACTTGGAGGGAGGGATCGTGAGCGCTGACTTAATCACAAAGAATAGTATTGGATTTTTACATTAAACACAGTGGCAGCTCAGGGATTGAATGAGAAGACTGAAGGGTATAAAATGTGGTGAAATGCAAGATTCTGATATTTTTTTGATTGGTCCAATCAGCAACTGCAGTGAGCTTTTTCCCCTTTGGTAGTTTTGGTCAGATGAACATGGTATAAAATGGCTTACTTTTTGTGAAGGATCACTACTATAGACCTACAGTGGCAAAAAGTAATCCCTGAGGCAGATTCTTTTGAAACATGGATCCATGTCAGGCAAGCATGGACTTTGTATGAATCATGATTCACTTTTCTAAGAGTTACATCAAGCCATAATAAATATTGGACATTTTATTTTCATTTAAACAAAAATGTATAAATAAAAATAAAGTACTGGACAAGAACAGACTTAAAGTGGACCAAAATGAACTTAGGGTGACTGATGATTATATGAAGGCACTCATATCACATTGTATGGTGTGTGGTAGCTATGTATGAAGGTCCCCAAAATTATCATTTTTTGAATTATATGTATCATTTAACATAGGTAAATAATTTATTTAGGTGATTGTAAGGTTCTACCTCAAATGGTTCATTTAATTAGCTGTTTTTGTGATAACATACCTATGTTATTGCATGCACATAGCTCTTGCATTGACATTATATGGAGCTACATTCCTTTACCAACATCAGAATTCAGTCTTACTGTCGTCATACTGTTGCAACTAATTACTAATACGATGTTGAAAAAAGGTCTAGTCCAAGAACTGATTTTTAAAACACATGATTTCCAAAATCACAGCCTCTTATGTTAAGATTAGTCTTCATTTAAAATAAGGTTTGTAAACTACTATAGCAGCACTTTAATACATATTAGATTGTATGTGGCTGTTACATTATTCCCAATCATTGCCATCACTTGGCCTAGTACATTTGTAGGGATCTGCAATGGTCAAAATATTATAGTCCACATGGCTTTTTGCTTAGAATATGTTTACCATGGACATCTATGTTTCTACATCTACATGTGAAAATATATCTATGCTAATATATTTCCGGACCTTGCTGCAAAGTTTGTCTGGTCCTCTCAGAATCTCAGGAAACCAGAATATGGGTCAAGGATGGTTGGGGCTACCTTTCTGCCCAATGATCCTCTCCATCCCCTGATGATTCTTGCTTTCCTCTCCCCATGACACCATTTCAGATCCTCAAGAATTGGAGGCGAACAATGGTAGTACCTTGAGCTGTGTCCTTCTCTGCTGCTGGGGCCTAACTCACACGTTAAAATGTGCAGCACTGTTCTGTCCTGCACAATTCTAAGTGCAATTCTGTCTTCAGGTGCCAGAGAAGGACAACATTGCTCTAGGTGTTCATGCATTTCTCCTCCTCCTAGCCTGGATTGGTGGTGAGAGAGGATCAAGGTGGAGGATAGGGTGTGCAGAGGGGCTTGGGGATGAAAAAAAGAGGATTGAATGAGTGAGAGGAGGGATAGAGAGGACGATCAGCTGGGGGTTGTGCCTGTGAGCAAGGGGAATGGTGCTTGTGGAGTGAGTGTATGAAAGACAAAGGAATGGAGGTGAGGAGATGTGTGTAAAAGGGGATATGAGAAAAGGCACTCATATGGGGTAGGAGAGAGGTTCAAGGATGGGAAGAAGAAAAAGGATTGGGGGAATGGGGGGGGAAGGAGAAAAGAGGGGGGTATGGATATAGGGAGGCATAAGACCTAAACCAGTCAAGAAGTACTTCATTCTTAAGAATCTGGATCCTCCCTCCTGTGGTCCTCTGTTCCTCATCCTGTCTCCCTCTGTCTGTGTGTCGTCCTGATCCCACTCCCTTTGTTGATTACCCTCACTCCCCCACTACAAATCAATGTGAGATCCTTCTTAGCCACCTCAAAAAGAAAGTTAGTGTAGCTGGGTTCAAAAAAGGTTTGGATAAGTTCTTGGAGGAGAAGTCCATTAACTGCTATTAATCAAGTTTACTTAGGGAATAGCCACTGCTATTAATTGCATCAGTAGTATGGGATCTTCTTAGTGTTTGGGTAATTGCCAGGTTCTTGCGGCCTGGTTTGGCCTCTGTTGGAAACAGGATGCTGGGCTTGATGGGCCCTTGGTCTGACCCAGCATGGCAATTTCTTATGTTCTTAAACCAAATTATACACATACATAAGCAAGCTTGCCAAACTATTCTTAGAATGTAAATTCTCAATTGTTCCTCAAAAATTTTGAATCTGTCATACAGTCTCTACTCCTTAATTGCCACAGGAAACTGGAGACTGTGACTGTGACTGTAAGCCTAATTTAGTTATGGGAGTACAAACAGTAGTAATTTTCTAAAAAAATAAAAAAAAAATCAGGTAGTGCCAGTGAAAGCCTGTACCTTCTTCTCCAGCGGCAATGCGGAAAGGAAGCAAATTCAAAAAGGTTCCAGGCTAGTGATAAAAGTTTTATTTCTATGACCTGGCAGAAAATTTTCATTTTGGAAAGCTGTCCAGACGTTTGTATGTTTGTATTTCCCAACACTCCCACCCCTCTCCCACCCACTTCTAGCTCATTCTTTAATTTATAGGCAGGTGTCACTTTCATGCTTAAAAATTTTTTTTAAAAAATAAATCATCCTTTTAACTTAAACTCAGACATTCCCCACACCTTATCAAGAGTGGAGAGGCTAGAGTGGCAGACCTGGAGGAGCTGAGGCAGACAGAGAGATATATATACATGAGACCTTCAGGGACATAGCAGCCAACTCCCAACTTCAGACTGGCAGCCCTGGTGCTGCCTTGTAGGAAGAAGGTCTCATGATTGGAGAGCAATCAACCTGATGCAGCAGGAAAGGATCCTGTAGCAAGGACCTGCTCTCCAGGTGATGCATTGTCCTTTCGCACCGAAGATATCTCCCCAAGGCCTACTGCCCAGGAGGGAAGGGTTAGGTCGGCCGTCATAGTTGGTGATTCGATTATTAGGAATGTAGACAGCTGGGTGGCTGGTGAGCTTGAGGATCGCCTGGTAACATGCCTACCTGGTACGAAGGTGCCGAACATCACGTGTCACCTAGATAGGATTTTAGACAGTGCTGGGGACGAGCCGGCTGTCGTGGTACATGTTGGCACCAACAACATAGGAAAATGTGTGAGCGAGGTTCTGGAAGCCAAATTTAGGCTTTTAGGCAGAAAGCTGAAATCCAGAACCTCCAGGGTAGCATTCTCTGAAATGCTCCCTGTTCCACGAGCAGGTCCCCAGAGGCAGGCAGAGCTTCTGGAGTCTCAATGTGTGGATGAGAAGATGGGGCGGGGAAGGATGGATTCAGTTTTGTAAGGAACTGGGGAACCTTTTGGGAAAGGGGGAGTCTTTTCCCAAGGGATGGACTCTACCTTAACCAGAGTGGAACCAAGCTGCTGGCACTAACCTTTAAAAAGTAGATAGAGCAGCTTTTAAACTAGAACAAAGGGGAAAACTGAAGTCACTCAGCAGTGCATGGTTCAGAGGGAGGTATCTTCAAAGGATACTAATGAAGCATTAGAGTTAGGGCATCCCAACAAAGAGGTACCAATAATAAGAAAAGTAGTCCAAGTGCCTATAATTAAAACTCACCTGAGCTAAAAGATTCCAATTTATCCCTGTCATCTGAAAAGCAGAATGTTAATGCAAATAAAAAACTCACATTGAAATGTTTGTATGCTAATGCCAGAAGTCTAAGAAGTAAGATGGGAGAATTAGAGTATATAGCAGTGAATGATGACATAGACGTCTCAGACATGATGGAAAGAGGATGACCAATGGAATAGTACTATACTGGGGTACAAATTATATCGCAATGACAGAGGAGCATCTTGGTGGCGGGGTGGCGCTTTGTCTGGGATGGCATAGAGTCCAACATGACAAAGATCCTGCATGAGACTAAATGTACAATCAAATCTTTATGGGTAGAAATCCCTTGTATGTTGGAAGAGAATAGTGATAGGAGTATATTTATTTATTTATTTATTTAGGGTTTTTATATACCGACATTCTCGATATACATATCAAATCAGGTCGGTTTCCATATAACAAAACTGTCGCCGGTAAGGCGTTACATTAAACAATAGACAAAGTATTGAACAGAGAACGTGCAGCGTAACATTAAACAATCAACAAATTATTGAACAAAAGAACGTATATAATATATATATATACTAGTGTCCACCTGGCCAAAGTGGTTAGATGGATAGTGAAATGCTAAGAGAAATTAGGGAAGCTAACCAAACTGGTAGTGCAGTAATAATGAGAGATTTCAATTACCCCAATATTGACTGGGTAAGAGAAACATCAGGGCATGCTAGAGAAATAAAGTCCTGGATGGAATAAAAGACAGTTTTAAGGAGCAATTGGTTCAGGAGCCGACGAGAGAGGGAGCAATTTAAGATCTAATTCTCAGTGGAGCGCAGGATTTGGTGAGAGAGGTAATAGTGGTGGGGGCCATTTGGCAAAAATTATATGATCAAATTTGAATTAATGACTGGAAGGGGGACAGGTTCATGGCATACTACGACAGCTTCGGATATCGACGAAGCAGTGTTAGTTGCGACTGGGGCACTAGTGATCCTGCCACAGCGCTGAGGAAGCTGGCCTCGCTATTAATCACACGGGACCAAACCCTTCAACTCATTGGAGAAAGGAATGACTTAGGGCTGTAACAATGTGTTACAGACCGGGAAAACGAAGTGTCAAATTTGGCAAATTTCTTTGGCGGCCCTGGGCATCAGTCGGCATAAAGGAAAACATAATGTGACTACCCAAATCCAAGGACCATGGTCTGCGGCTGGATTAGTGACAGGGCGCAGTGCCCAGCCAGCAAGTGTTAACTAGTCGGAAAATGATAGTGGCACAAGCCATGCATTTATACGTAACCAGCTAATAATAGAGGCAGGCAACATGGGAATGCAATGCCTAACCCGTTCTTCAGGCTAGATAACACATGACGAGGTGGCAACTCTGGTGGTAGTCGCCCTCCATGGCGGCCCAAAGGAGGGCCATCCACCAACGGATGTACCACATCTCCAACGAAGACGGGGGCGCTCATACTCATCAGATTCAAACCCAAGCGATTCCGGTGAGGGCGGTAATTATGGCCCACACAGGTGGTCAGAGGACGATCCCCTATACAGACGGAGGAGGAGGATCGACTCTGCAGACAGCTGCCGAGAAGCAGGACTCGTCTGACAGTAGACAGGAGCCCAGGCCTCACACTCTGAATAGCCACAGCCTGTGCAGGGATTCCACAGTAGATGGATGCGGTGACACCTTACTTCTGAGAATGGGAATCAAGCCACGCAGTGGCAGGTTATCTCGTCAGGCGGGGGACCGCCCTAGTACACCTTGGTCAGTAAAAGCAATAAGGAATCCAGGCTCCCCTGTCTGCCCACACGGGCTTTGCCTAGAACAAGATGCTTCCCTCTTGCCAGAGACAGAGAGATTACCATATAATTTCCTCGTATCCTCCATACAATGAGGACCACTCAGAGACGAAGCTCGAATGGGATCAGTATCACTTTCAGGACATCGATGGTCCACGGAGACCATGGGACACTTGCCTGGTTCGTCCACCCATTGGGAAGCTAATGCCCTTAGACATACACAAGACCTGCTGTCAGGAAGGGTGATCCTTCCTCCACCCGATGTGCTTCTGCTAGCATCCAGCTACCGATCCGGAAGCACTGCATAGGGGATCTTCCAGTAAGTACCCTGTCTGGAAGGTCTACCATGGTAATTGCGCCAAGCACTCAAGGTGGAGTGGAGAACACTAATCGAACCTTCTCTGCTGCCCAGGAAGTGTGTAGAAGATTTTCTCCCCTATGCCGAGCAAGAAAGGCAACGACATCGGACAGGGCACGTCAGCGCCATCTCAGCCTATCATCTACGCCAGCAGTCAAGGAGACTGGTCCCATGAAACTCTAGCCTGAGTCTGACTCAACCCAAGTTTCTGCTCTATGCATAGTCGGACACCAGGGACATCGTGCTGGGGGGAAGTCTGCCCAGGTCGCACTCAGTTCAGGAAAGAGGGTCAGTGAATGATGGGCGCTTATCCACTGTTTCATCGTACCTCGAATCTCGCTGCGACAGGGCAGCGCTATGAATGAGTCCTCGCCTTTCCTGGGATTATCTTGGCTCTCCGTCTTACTGAGGCGATAACTATGCTAACTGTCTCCCGGAGCCACTGAAGATAGACGCAGAAGGCGACTTCACAGGTTGGATCCCAGATCTGCCCAACATACTGTGACCACTGCATACACTCAGAGTCCAGTTGGGGCATCCTTCAAGATGAAGTGCCTGGGCTCCGGGTCCGAGTGCATCCTGTCTTGCTCCAGCAAACATAAAGCATTCTGATGCTGCGCTGAGGCCACCAAGACAGAACAATTGCGGCATCCATCGCACTATGAGGGATGCGCTCGTCATGGGCATTCGTGAGCCGCCATGCAACTGTTGTTGCATGCCTTACACATTACACTGCTGCTGATCAGTAGGTGGCTGCAGAGGATAGAGAGGATAGACCCATCCTCTGTCAAGGACAAGTGAGAGACTGTCCACGACCACAGGATAGGTTGATCGCGTCATTGGAAACAGAAAGAAGAGGACTGGAAGGCTCATCTGCATACTGCTCCCAGTATCCCCCAGGAGAGGAGTCCAGAGGTCACCACAAGCGATCCAGGGATTGAATTACACAGCCCCAGCTTCCAGAGATTCTGCACCCTTTGCGGTAGAAGAGGACCGGAAGTCTCATCTGCATACTGCTTCCAGCATCCCCCGGGAGAGACGTCCCGAAGTCACCTCAAGCAATCCAGGGATTGAATTCCACAGCCCCAGCTTCCCGAAGCCCCGCACCCTTTGTTTAGAGCCAAAGTGGACGGCATCAGTCTATCAACCCATCCAGATGTTTCCCACTTCCTGAGAGGGGGTCAAAGAAATCCTACAACCATTAAAGTGGCCGGTGCCCCTATGGGAATCTCAATCTAGTTCTAGACTTCCTAGCAGGAGCTTCCTTCAGACCTACACATGGTCTCACTACAGCTCCTGACCTTGAAGACTGCATTCCTAGTGGCAATATGTTCAGCCCGTCGCATCTCCGAACTTCAAGCGCTATCCTGCCGGGAACCGTTCCTCAGGTTCACACCGGGATCCATAAGGCTACGCCCTGTCCCCTCCTTTCTCCCGAAGGTGGTTTCTCAATTTCATCTAAACCAATCCATCTCGCTGCCATCTCCAGATGAACATAAGGACTCGGAAGACTCACGCCTTCTTCGCCATCTAAATGTCGGCAGACTCCTAGTCCTATACCTGGAAAGGTCGGTGTTACGCTTGGGCTCCGGTCAGGAGTCGTGAACACCACCCAGCAGGGTGGCTCCAGGTGGAGAGAGACAGGAAGCTAGAAACAGTGTCAGGTTCCAGGCTGGGTCAGGGCAGGCAGCAAGTATCAGAGTCTGAGTTCAGGCTGGGTCAGGGCAGGCGGCAAGTAGCAGTGTCTAAGTACAGGCTGGGTCAGGGCACAGTAAGCAGGGCAAGGCAGGTCAGAAGGCCCGTAGGCCACACACACACACACAGAAGGCCCGTAGGCCACACACCATAGCGGGGCAAGGCAGGTCAGAAGGCCCGTAGGCCACACACACACAGAAGGTCCGTAGGCCACACACCATAAGCGGGGCAAGGCAGGTCAGAAGGCCCGTAGGCCACACACACACAGAAGGCCCGTAGGCCACACACCATAAGCGGGGCAAGGCAGGTCAGAAGGCCCGTAGGCCACACACACACAGAAGGCCCGTAGGCCACACACCATAAGCGGGGCAAGGCAGGTCAGAAGGCCCGTAGGCCACACACACACAGAAGGCCCGTAGGCCACACACCATAAGCGGGGCAAGGCAGGTCAGAAGGCCCGTAGGCCACACACACACAGAAGGCCCGTAGGCCACACACCATAAGCGGGGCAAGGCAGGTCAGAAGGCCCGTAGGCCACACACACACAGAAGGCCCGTAGGCCACACACCATAAGCGGGGCAAGGCAGGTCAGAAGGCCCGTAGGCCAGGTATGGAAATCAAGGAAGAAGGCCCAAAGGCCGCGCAAGGCAAGGAAAGGCCCAAAGGCCGCGCAAGGAAAGGCCCGAAGGCCACGCAAGGCAGGCTAGAGCAGGGAGCCCAGGTGAGCTTGATGCCGAAGCACCGAGGCAACTGTCAGGCAGGGTTATAAGGGCACACCCAGAGCATAGAGTGGACATAGGAGATGGACTGGGCCTGTCAGGAGAGCCAGCACTAGAGGGACCCCTGGTGGTGAGGCGGTTGCACAGCAGCCACAGCCGTAACAGTCGGAATCTGTACGAAAGACAGACCACCTATTTGTCCTTCACAGTGGGAAGAAACAGGGGGAAGCGGCCTCGCGGGCAACCATAGCCCGCTGGATCAAAGAAGTAATCAAGGCGGCCTACATAGAGGCAGGGAAACCTCCACCTCTACAAGTCAAGGTCCATTCTACAAGGTCCCAGGCAGTGTCCTGGGAGGAAATCAAGATGCTGTCGCCTGCTGAGATCTGTTGGGCGGCGACGTGGTCCTCCATACATACCTTCTCCAGGTTCTACCGCCTGGATGTCCAGGCCCGGGAGGACACAACCTTTGCAAGGGCAGTACTAAGTGGACCAGGGGCAGCCTCCTTCCTGGTTCGGGAGTAGCTTTTGTACATATAGAAACATATAGAAACATAGAAATGACGGCAGAAGAAGACCAAATGGCCCATCCAGTCTGCCCAGCAAGCTTCACACATTTTTTCTCTCATACTTATCTGTTTCTCTTAGCTCTTGGTTCTATTTCCCTTCCACCCCCATCCCATTGGTCCTGAGTCAGTCTGCTACATGAGAAGAAATGGAGAAATTACTTACCTGCAGGCCGATACAGTAAGGACGCGTTAGAGTGCGGCAGTGCCGAGTGCACAGTTCGGATCACATACCGCTCAATACAGTATTTAAATTAGACGCAAATGCAAGCCGCATCCAAAGCACATCCATGAAGCGGTAGGCCTGAGCAATCCATTTTACTGTATAGAGCGCTATACAGCGCCTATACAGTATCCTGGGTGCGCTGGTACCTGTCATTTCAAATGACAGGTACCAGGAAGTGGATGGTTCTCCTAAGCTCGGGCATCGGGGTTTGCCAGTCCTCTCTCTTCCCCCCCCCCCCCCCCCTTCCCGGAGCAAGGCGCACGGCGCACGGCGAAAATCGACTCGACATGTTATTAAAGCAAATGTGAATAAAGTGCCACAAAAGTAAACTTACTGCATGTAAATGACAAACAGTCCTCTCTCCCCTTCTCCCGAGGCGCGCACCGCGGCTCCCTTGCCTCCCGGGGGTAGCCGGCGGCGAAAGCGGCTTCCAGCAGCCCCCGCCAGCGAAGGTGGATGAACGCATGCCTGTACGTGCAATTTGGGCACTCAAGGCAGTGAAGGTGCATGAGCGCATGCCGTGGGTGACGTCACGGCATTCAGTCATGCACTTTCGCTGGCTTGAGCGGCCAAATTGTGAGTAGAAAGCGGGTTAGAAGCAGGGTAACCGCGGCCGCACTTTACTGTATCGGCCTGCTGATAATTTCGTTTTCCTTAGTGTAGACAGATGGACTCAGCATCCTACCCACGGCTGGCCCTGAATCCGGAAAACTTGGGTGGCAAACCCCGAGAACAAGACAAGCACGGGTAAGCCAGGTATTACCAATAGTTCATGACACCCATACTTGCCGGGTGTCGGCGTTATTCAGTTGAGTGCACTGGCGGTTTCCAATTTGGAATCAGTTGAACCAGTCCAAGTTAATCAAGTTACTTTAACACGCATATATCCACAATTGCTTTTCGAAGAGAATACTGAAGAGCTAAGCTTCCTGCACAGATATATGTAGGCTGACGTTAGCGTTGAAATCTGACTCCGTCTCCCATCTGCTGTCAGGATTACACTGTACCCATTGGTCTTGAGTCCATCTGTCTACACCAAGGAAAATGGAAATATCAGGTAAGTAATTCCTCAAATAGTTGCAATGGAGAAGGTATAGAGAAGGGCAACCAAAATGATAAAGGGGATGGAACTGCTCCCCTATGAGGAAAAGCTGAGGAGGTTAGGGCTGTTCACCTTGTGAAGAGATGGCTGAGGGGGGATATGATAGAGGTCTTTAAGATCATGAGAGGTCTTGAACGAGTAGATGTGACTCGGTTATTTACACTTTCGAATAATAGAAGGACTAGGGGGCAATCCATGAAGTTAGCATGTAGCACATTTAAGACTAATTGGAGAAAATTCTTTTTCACTCAATGCATAGTTAAGCTCTGGAATTTGTTGCCAGAGGATATGGTTAGTGTAGCTGGGTTCAGAAAAGGTTTGGCTAAGTTCTTGCAGGAGAAGTCCATTAACTGCTGTTAATCAAGTTTACTTAGGGAATAGCCACTGCTATTAATTGCATCAGTAGCATGGGATCTTCTTGGCGTTTGGTTAATTGCCAGGTTCTTGTGGCCTGGTTTGGCCTCTGTTGGAAACAGGATGCTGGGCTTGATGGACCCTTGATCTGACCCAACATGGCAATTTCTTATGTTCTAATGATTTCTGCGCCCCACCTCCATCCTTGGGAACACTTTGTTGCAGTACGCATATGCACGAAATTGCTTACACATGTACTTTTACGTGTACAGTCCCTGAGGTAATTTTCAAATAGCCCATATATGCACTTAACAGTTTTTGAAAATTCATCCGTTGAGTGATTTTTTTTTCCAGATCTTAATTTGGAGGGAGATTTACTAAGCTGCAATATATCACTCAGTATATGATTTAGCATGAGTTAAATGCCATTTATTACATGATATTGCTATTTCATGGCACTATCATGCAACATCACACGATAGAAACAAAGATTTCCTTCTCTTATGGAAATAGCCTGGTTTTCATGCATAAAATTGCATAAGTTGCTTTGCATGCCTTATACATAGACAATCCAATGCAAATAAAATAATGCAGCTGACTTAGAAAAAAGTCAGCCCCATTATTTTACTGCTGTGGAGGGAAGTGTAGATAAATTTCCCTTGGGAGTATTAGGCCACTAACGGAGATCCCTGACACTCCCTTGGAAAATTTAAAGGGCCAAGGTGCCCAATACACACTCCCCCCACCCCCCCCCCCCCCAAAATGCTTCAAGAATAACCCCGGAGGTCAATGTCTACCCCTGCCAGCATAACCCCACCACCTAACAAGGTGGCCCTCAGAAAAATAGCCCTTCCCATGCAGTGATAGCCCGTACCCTTCATCCCTTCCCCTTCAAATTGTACAGATCCACAATAGGCCCCCCCATTCCCACCCCTCATCCCATTGGAACTCCCATGTTTAAAAAAAAACTGGTGTGTTAGGACCCTGGTGGTCTGGGGGGGGGGGGGCTGGAATACCACACCCCTCTTCCTAAGCCCATTGCCTTGGCAAATGTTCATAGATAACATGCTGGGGTCCCAGGGCATCCTGTAGCCCTGGGCCCAGTTGGCACTACTTTTTAAATAGGGGCAAGGTCCTCTTGGCGCCATTTTGAAAAATGGTGCCGACTGAGTCTGGGGCTAGGTGTGGCCTGGACTCCCCAGCAAGACCACCAGGGTCCTACGTTTAGGGGTAGGAGGATTGGGGGGGGCAGTAGATACCAGGTTGTTGTTTTTTTATTTGGAAGGGGGAGTTCCAATGAAATGGGGGGGGGGGGGTGTCTGTCGTGGCACTGTGCAATTTAAAGGGGGGAAATGGAGGGTAAGGCCCATTGCTACCTAAAAAAGGAAGGTGCCGCGGCGCACTTTTTTGTTTTACATTTTTGCCATGATAAAAAATTGCACCACAGTACAGCTGCATTAATTTGTTCAGGAGGGGAGAAATGTTGTTGGGAACACCCCCCCCCCCCCATGAAATTTGGCCCCTCCCACGTTAAACTATCGCATTTTAGTAAATTTACCTCTTAGTTTGAATACTACATCAAGGATGAATTAGAATTGTGTACATTATTCTTGGCTAAATATTGTGATCCTCAAAATCCTTGCTCAAAGATACTTTATCTTTAAAAGAGTTTGATTTGTAGGCTGTGGTAGATATTCTTCAAACAGGAAGTAAAATGTAGTGTCAGAGCTCTGACAGATATTACTTTGCTTTCAATTAGTTCCTTTTTTTAAACTTTGATCTTATATTTCTGTTCTGTAGGTGTACCCAGGACAGCCTACTAGCGGTACATATGTGGCTACAGGGAATGCACAGATAAGCCACATCCAGAGCTACTCTGTTCCCCCAGAGCAACTTCCTTCCCTCAGCCAAGGAACAGTCCCACCATCTGCAAGTTCAGTAATGGTCACTCAACCAGCGCAGACCTCCTATAATAAGTAATGTGAATACTTCTATATGATAAATTCTGTCATGTTATTTGGAGTCCTTGGTACCATGGTGTTAAGAATATTTAATTTAAAATATTTATAAACTGCCCATCTGAAGAACAACAATCAGTGATGTACAACAAAATAAAAAAATATATAAAATGCACTTCTCAGAGGACAAGCAGGATGGTAGGCCTCACACATGGGTAACTTCATTAGATGGAGCCCCAACACAGAAAACCTATGCCAAAGTTTCTAGACCTTTGACTTGCCACATTGGGCATGCCCTTTACCATGCGTCCACTCAGGGTCCCTCTTCAGTCTCTCTTTTTCCAAGGAGCTCAGTTGATGAGCTCACTTTCGGCCTTTTGGGCCTGTTTTGGAAAACTTTCCATTTTTTGCCATATTACAATTTTTTTCACCTGAGTTAGATCTTGGGTCCTTCTTGGCCCTCCTAGTCAGGGTTTTCGTTGTTTATCAGTAAATTTCCTTTCTCAGTTGATCCCCTGCAGCAGCGGTGCTTCGGTGACCGCTAGCCCTTGATGCCCACTGCCATTGATTTTGACCTTGCTTCCCATTTATTTCACCCTGTCATGGCCACATCTGGTTTCCAGTGGTGCCAGAGGACTGTCCATCATGGTCCCCCCATGATGTATATGTCCTCTGCCTAGGGGCATAGTATGATGTCTGAGGTTGCCGCAAATGCGCCCCGATGATCCTGAAGGGATGTAGTCTTCGGCTCGATAAGATGGAACAACTCTTCGGGTCAGAGAAGACTGAGCCTTCGGCATCAAAGGACCTCTGAGCCACACCGATGGACATTGAGCCATTGACATTAACGGAACCTTCAGTTTAATTGGTGCCACTGGCTGATAGGGGCGCCGGAGACCAGCCATCATCGGGCTCCTCCAGACTGAGGACAATCTGGTTCCTTGTCATTGGCCTCGGCATTGGGGAAAGGCTGTATCAAGCATCTAGGGAAGCCGAGGAAACATCTGCATTGGTTCCTGTCAATACAAGGTGCTGGGCACAGGGATGCACCAGTTCATGCTGTGATGCCCTCGAAGCGACCCCACAGCGAGAGCGCCAGTTCTCCATTGGTGCTGGAGGACTGCTATGTTTTCCACCGGTCCTGATGCCAATCACCGATCCTCCTCTCTGTTCCGAAGAGGATCTGGCCACCCGCCTTTCTCCCAGTCGATGTTGACATCGGCAAAGTTTGAGGAGGTGCTTGGGCAGCGAGTCGAGCGGGTGATATGGGGCATAAATCCTGTGGCATCAACGGAACCAGTACTGTCTGTCTTAGAGCCACTGTTGGAGAAGTTTCATGTGCTCATCTGCGTGTTACCGACCCAACTGACGTCTGTTCCCAGACCGGTGTTGGTACCCATAGGGGCACCGCAGAATCCCCCTGCCAATATGGTCGTCATTGCTGGTTCCTTGGAGGAGGAAACTCCACCCAAGCCAGCTGAGACGCAGAGGCCTGCAGCCCCCTGTCCAACTCTGCCGGTGCTGCACATCTGGACAAAGGCCAAGTGCCTAGGACTGTAGGTTTCAGTGAGGATGAGGTCCTTTATGACTCTGGGGGGGATGACACCATGGAGTCCTCTGAGGGTCCTCCCCTCAGACCCTTCTCTTCCAGATGAGCAAAGGAAGCGTCCACCACAGGACTTAACCTTTGCAAGCTTTGTGAGGACAATGGTGGAGGCCATTCCATTTCATTTACTGACAGAGAAGAATGCCAAGCACAAAATGCTTGAAATCTTCCAGTTTGTGGAGCCTCATAAGATCACGGTGGTCCCAGTACACTTGTTCATTAAGGAGTTATTGCTGACGATATGGGAACACCCTCTCATAGTGCCTCCCTTGAATAAGAAGGCTGAGGTTTACCTCATCCAGAAGGCTCCAAGATTTGATAAGCGACAGCTTCCCCCCACCAGTTGGTGGTGATCTAATCCACTCTCAAGAGAGCCAAATGGTCTCAGACTCATTCTTCGATGCCCCCTGGGAAGGATCATCGAGCGATAGACGCTCTTGGGAGAGAGGTTTTTCAGTGAGCGGTGCTTATTGCCCACAGAGCCTCCTACCAGCTATATATTAGTCAGTACTCACTGGACATCTGGAAGCAGGTGCAGGAGGTGGCCGAGCAACTGCTTCAGCAGCAGCAGGACACCCTCAGGTCGCTGGTGCTTAAGGGCCTGGAGTGCGGAAACACTGGGTCCAATTGACCTACAATGTTTTCAAGACTTTATCGAGGGTCTCTGCAATTGGGAATCTGTGCCTACAGAATGGCATGGCTGCTGGCCTTGGATCTCCGATCAGAGGTACAGGAAAGACTCTGACATGCAGTGTACTGGGGAGAATCTCTTCAGAGAGAGGGTGAGGGATGGAGTGGCCCAGCTCCAGGATCACCATGAAACCCTCCAACAACTCTGCCAGCACTCCAGACCCATCCTCCTTGTCTAGGAGGTCAGCGTGATTGGGGCAGGAGTCTTTTTTTTTTCACCAGAGGAAATACTGTCTTCCGCCCTTTCACTTCCATCAACAGCATCAGGGCATCCACGGCCATCCCAGGCAGCAGAGATCTCCCAAGGCCCAACCTTTGCCTCAGGCAACTCCAGGGATGGGATTTTGACTGGGTCGTAGGGAGAGTAGTCCAGTTGCCCGTACCCAAGATGATGGATCCGCCAGTCGGGGGCAGGCTGCAATTCTTTCCAAACCAGTGTCCCAGTATAACCTCAGACCATTGTGGAGGTTTTTCCATCGTCTGCCAAGGGTACCGATTGAAACTATTGGGTGTCCTGCCAAATTGCCCTCCAAGCCCATTTTGAGGGCCGGTAGTGCATCAGGAAGTACTACTAATGGAGTTCTCCTCCTTTTTAATGGCCAGAGCGGTTGAGCCTGTTCCACCAGGGCAAAGAGGGTGGCTATTTTACTCCAGGAACTTCCTGATTCCAAAGAAAACAGGAGGACTCCATCCCATTCTAAACCTAAGGGCCTTGAACAGATATGTCAAAAAACAAAAGTTCAACGTGGTTTACCTGGGCACATTTATCACACTTTTACAAAAAGGGGATTGGCTATGCTCCCTCAATCTGAAGGTAGCATACACTCACATCGAGATCTTCCCAAGTCACCGGAAGTATCTCAGATTCATGGTGGGAAAACAGCACTTGAGTATCAGGTGTTGATTTTCAGGCTAGCATCATCCCCACGGGTCTTCATAAAATGCCTGGCCATGGTGGCAGAACATCTCCGCAGGCTGAGGGTGCATGTTTTCCTTTATATGGACAATTGGCTGGTCAAGATCACATCTCGGGCAGGAGCCATCAGATCCATGTGTTTGACCATCTGGGTGTTGGAGTCATTAGGGTTCGTCATCAGCTACTCAAAGTCCCATCTCATCTCGACACTTCAATTGGATTTCATAGGAGCCTTGCTAGACACGGCTCAGGCCAAGAACTTTTTGCCTCGTCAAAGAGCTGTCACTTTGACGACCATCGCGGCAGAGATTCATCAGAGCCAGCGGGTGTCATCATGGCACACGTTGAGGTAGTTGGTCCATATGGCCGCAACCATCCATGTCACTCCCTTGGCACAATTACACATGTGCAGGGCCCAATGGACCTTGAAGTCGCAGTAGCACCAGGCCGTGCAGAACTTCCAGGATTGCATCCGAGTCTCCTCGCCCCTCTGAGACTTTGTCCTTGTGGCAGGTACTTTCAAATCTGGAACAGGGGATCTCTTTCCGAATCCTCCTACCCTAATTGTCCTAACAATGGATGTGTCCACCCTGGCTTGGAAGCTCATGTAGATGGCCTCAGCACCCAGGATCTCTGGTCTGCTCAGGAAATCTGTTGCCAAATCAATTTCCTGGAGCTGCACATGATCAGATATACACTATGGGCTTTTGGAGATCTGCTGTCCAATAAAGTTGTCCTGATCCAAACCGACAACCAGGTGGCTATGCAGTATGTCAACAAGCAGAAAGATACAGACTCATACCTTCTGTGTCAGGAAGCAGTTCAGATCTGGTCATAGGCTCTGTCCCATGGGATGGTGCTCAGGGTCACGTACCTGCCCGGGACTGAGAACATGATAGCGGACAGACTGAGTCATGCCTTCAGACCGCACGCATGATCCCTGGACCAGGAGGTTGCAAACCGGATATTCTGCTTCTGGGGGAGCCCGGACATGGATCTCTTCACTACCCTTGCAACAGAAAGATGCCTTGGTTCTGCTTCCTGTACAGGACAAACCGCAAACCAACCTCAGACACCCTTGCCTAACATTAGGGAAAGTGTCTTCTATATGTGTATCCTTTGATTCCCTTAGTGGTGAAGATTCTCTTGAAGCTTTGTGAGGACTAGGGAACTATGATCCTCATAGCACCTTGTTGGCTGAGACAGGTCTGGTTTCCACTCCTACGGGAGTTGTCCATCTGGAGACCGATCAGTTCGGGGACTTCCCCAGATCTCATCATGCAAGATCGAGGCAGGATGCGACATCCCAATCTCCAGGCCCTGTCACTCACAGCCTGGATGTTGCGAGGTTAATTCTGCAACCACTCGATCTCTGAGGATGTATCTCGGGTCCTGTTGGCTTCTAGAAAGCCTTCCACTAGAAAGTCCTAGGGACTGAAGTGAAGGAGGCTTTTTGTGTGGTGTGAACAGAAGGCCCTAGATCCGTTCTCCTTCCCCACACAAAAACTGCTTGATTATCTTTTACAACTATCGGAGGCTGACTTGAAAACCATTAAGAGTTCATCTGAGTGCAATTGGTGCATACCACCATGGTGTAGATGGTATGCCTATCTCTGTACAGCCTATAGTTGTACGCTTCAGTTTGAAGCCTCTCCTAAGGCCTCCTGCTGTGTCTTGGAAACTCAACATTGTGTTAGCTAAGCTGATGAAAGCTTCTTTTGAGCCGCTGTGCACCTATGACTTGAAGTAACTGACCTGGAAGGTCATATTTTTGGTGGCGGTCACTTCAGCGTGCAGGATCACCGAGCTCCAGGCCTTAGTGACTTATCCATCTTACACTAAGTTTTATCATGACAGGGTGGTTTTGCATACACACCCTAAGTTCCTACTTAAGGTGTAGTGATGGACTTCCATCTTAACCAGTCCATCATCCTCCCAATATTCTATCCCAGGCCCCATTCACACCAAGCTGAACGAACCCTACACAGTTTTGACTGCAAGCAAGCCTTAGCCTTTTATCTGGAGCGGACAGAAGTCCATAGACAGTCCACCAAACTTTCCTATCTTTTGATAGGAATAAGTTGGACATTGCCGTTGCCAAACAAACTCTATCGAATTGGCTAGCAGATTGCATCTCCTTCTGTTTTGCCCGGGTGGAACTGCATTTTGGGGGCCATGTTGAGGCTCATTCTGTCTGAGCCATGGCAGCGTTGGTGGCTTACTTGCGAGCATTCCCGTGGAGGAGATCTGCAAGGCTGAAACATGGAATTCTTGCCACACATTCACATCTCACTATTGCCTGGAATAGAGATAGCCAACGCAACAGGTTTGGCCAGTCTGTTCTTGAGGTGTAGAACCCAGCTGTCTCCTGCCTAGAGCCCATTTGGGTTCAGGCTGTGTCCCCCCTCTGTTACTAACGGCACCATTGTTGTGCCCATTGGCACCTGATTGGGTGTCTGTTAGTCCCTTTTTTTTGTTGGGGAGCAGCCTGCTCCCCATGTGTGAGGGCTACCATCTTGCTTGTCCATGGAGAAAGCTGAGTTGCTTACCTGTAGCAGGTGCTCTCAGAAGACAGTGGGATTTTAGTCCTCACAAAACCTGCCCACCACCCTGCGGAGTTGGGTTTCTCCTATTTTGATTTTATATAATTTTGTGCTGTAAAACTGAAGAGGGGACCCATGTGGATGTGTGGTATAGGGTGATGGGCATTTACAAGGTGGCAAGTCAAAGTTCTAGAAACTTTTGACATACGTTTTCTCTGTTGGGGCTCCATCTGATGATGTCACCCATGTGTGAGCACTAATATCTTGTCCTCGGGGAAAACACTTGTTACAGGTAACTCTGCTATGTCCAAAATTTAAATACAAAGCACAAATCAGAATGACGGCGTACAATCATAAAAATAGAAATAGTACAGTCATTCAAATCCAAGCTCATGACTTTTTTTCAGCACAGTTATTTTTGACTGTGTGTGTATTTATCGTGCTTTTACTGGTTATAAAGTAGAATTGGAATCAAGTTGGTAAGAACAAATTCATTCCTTTCTCTGAAGACAGCAGTTCACCAGCCACACATATGGAATGACATCATTCTGATGGCATCGATATGAACACATCTTCCAGAGCTTTGCAGGAAATTCTTAATTCTCTTTAAACATATATGGTATTTCCTACATTCCCATGGTCATACAGCATATAACAGTTCTTTTTCTCTGCTAAGTGTTGGATGCATTTTGCTTCAGCATTTGCTGTTTTGCTGGGGGGGGGGGGGGGGGGGGGTTCTCTCCAGAGCAATTTTTCTCTCCATTATTATTTTTGAGTCAATGTGCCTTAGATATTTTTTCTTCCCCCTTCTTATTGTCCTAGTTAGGATCTTTGGCATTTTTGTAAATCTTTTTTTTTTTTTGCCATTCCTGTTAGCAGGTCTGCTTATCTGAGGCCTCTAACAGGGCCTCTGATTTTGGTTCCCTTTTTTCTTTTTTTTTAATTGAAAATTTTTATTGAAGGTCAGAATATAAAACATACATTGTATATGTGTCAAAGCAATGAATAAACTGACATTCATTTTACAATCATAACTGTTAACCTTCCTTTACCACCACCACCACCCCCCCCCCCACCTCTCACCACCAATTCCTGCATCAAGCACCATAGATACTTATTACTCTCTGTAACGATGATGATTACTGTTTGCCACATTTCGCCTAACACCTTGAGGGAGTCCTGCTAGATTAGCATGTATTTAAGTGAGCCTTAGGGCATATATTCCAATGCTTATAATGACCTACAGACTAGAAAATAATAGCCAGACAATTATAAATCTTCTCCGAGGAGAATCTCTCATAAAGCAAGAGGGGAAAGTTACGGGGCACTCAAAACAAGTAGATCTCTTAGACTTTATTCAATACAAAAAGTCTATATCAGCAAGTTCCCTCACCTCCCAACAGCGGTTTCCAAATTTTCTGAAACACTGAAATTTGTTTGTTTTCATTTATACACATGGATTGCTGCCAGTCGGTAATAAAATCTTAATCTCTGCAACACTGCCTGCAAGGATGGCATTTCCTATCATTTCCAATGCAGTGTTAATTCACATCTAGCAGGATTAAAAACTTGCTGACAAAACCACTGTTGGAATTTAGATAAATTTGGGGATGGTACATTAAGTAGTATCAATCCTGCACTTGTAGAGTGGCCTCCAGCCAATGCACACCTGAATTCCAAAATGAAGAGACCAGTGGACAGTCCCACCAGATGTGAATGAATGTACCTACGCCACCACACTCCCTCCAGCAATTTTCGCTAATTGCCGGGTACATGCGGTGTAGCCTATGTGGTATAAGATACCAATGCAACAATAGTCTGTAACAGCTTTCTTGTAGTTGGGCAGATATAGAACATTTGCAAGCAGACAAATATACCTGATCCCACGTTTCGGGAGCAAGAGGAGCACCAAGTCAGTTTCCCAAGCCCGTATATGAGGAAAATTATCCCAACCTGATCCAAAAAATAGAGTATATCTTGGAAACTAAAAACTAAACCCGGTTTCTTATCCACTTCTGTGCATATATGCTCAAATAAAGTTTTACCTTGGGCCAAGGAGGATGAAACCTCCTTAGACATTATAAAATGGTATAATTGGGAATATGCTAAAAAATCCACCTTAGCCAACTGGTAATTATCAGATAGCTCACTAATAGACAAAGGAGTGCCCCCTACAAATACATGTTCAATACAGTGAATACCCTTTGCCCTCTATTCTCGGAATGCTCTGTTTTGAAACCCAGTGGGGAAGACTCTATTATAAAAAAGATGAGATGTATAGAAGTAAACCCTCTTCCCCACTAATTGGTCTTTCCACCTAGCCCAGATCCTTAGTGTAGTGTGCAGGGTGAAGGGTATAATGGCATAGGGGCACCAAGTACGGCGAGGCTGCCAATACAAAGCCACTAGTGGCATTCCCCCTACCATACGTTGCTCAAACTGTACCCACTGTTTAACGAAGGTTTTCCTATGAATATCCGGTATTGCCCTAAGCTGTGCAGATGCATAGTACCAAGCCAAGTTGGGGACTCCCAGGTCTCCTCTACTCCTGGGTTGATAGAAAAGGGAACGGGAAACCCTAGGTGGACATCTCTTCCAAATGAAGTCAAAAACCTTCTTTTGCCATGATTTAAGAATGGCAACAGAGATAAAGACCGGTAGAGTAATAAAGAGGTATAAAAACTGGGGCAGAATGCTCATCTTAATAATTGCAATACAGCCCAGCCAAGAGAAGTATTCTCTGTTCCACCTATGTAAGTCTGCCTCCATCTTCTTTACCAAGGGCTGGTAGTTTAACTGGAATAAATCTCGTACTTTGGACCAATCTGTATTCCCAGATATTTAATTTTCTATCCCATTTAAAGGGGAAGGCCACCTTAATCGTACACACCTCGCTTTCAGATAATGTAACATTTAAAATCTCTGATGTATCGAAATTAACTCAAAATCCAGAAATTGCACTAAATAACTTTAACTCAGCTGAAACTGTCCAAAATGAGGTCATAGGGTTGGTTAAAGTGAACAAAATATCGGCAAATAATTATAATTTAAGATGTATATCACCCAGCCGAATGCCCTCAACCCCATCAGAACTCTGTATTCTGGAGGCAAAAGGTTCGAGGAACAGGGTGAAGAGAAGCAGAGATAAAGGGTAGCCTTGCGTGTAGTGCCTCTCTCCACTGGAAAGGTAGCACTATAGCCTGAGGGTTGTTATACAAGGTTCGAATGAAAGTCAAAAGAGAAAAGGGCCAAATCCCATTTTTTCAAGTGTTTGAAAAAGGAAAGGCCAGTGGACCATGTCAAATGCCTTTTTGGCATCAATAGAAAGCAGTAAGAAGAGAATCATTTCCTTATGGACCCACCAAAGTATATCTGTCACTTTTCTGATGTTATCAGCTGCCATCTGCTGAGGGATAAACCCCATTCAAGCGCCTAGCTAATATTCCGGCAAGGATCTTAAGGTCCACATTAATAAGTGAGATGGGGCAATAAGAACTGCACAAAGCAGGGTCACGGCCTGGTTTAGCTATAACAGAGATGCCAGCAACATTTGAATGATGTGGGAAGCATGCCCCATCTCTAAAGCTATTAAAATATTTGGTTAATAGCTCCACTAACACAGAGTCAAATCTTTTATGGTAAGTACCATAAAAGCCATCCAACCCAGGGGACTTGCCTGATTTAAGAAGCTTAATTGCCTGTGAGATTTCTAAAGTACTAATTGGTGCATCTCAATATTGTTGTTGATCAACTGTTGAGTCCAGAAATTCTAAAATGACAGCAGAAGTTATGGCTGGATCACTAGCATTTAAAGTAGCATAGAATGCAGAAAAGCAATTCCAGATATCTGCTGAGGATGTTACTAAATGACCACTGCTATCTTTGATTTGGCAATCGCGTTCTGAGTAAAAAGGGCCTTTAGCCTTTTAGCTAAAATTTTACTAGCCTTATTGTTCCCCTAAAAGTAAGTCTGCTTGGTTAATGCAAGCATATGCGCTATGGGGTAGATTTTAAGAGGTATGTGCGGGCATACATGTGCGCACGCTACCCGGCGCACACATATACACCCGATTTTATAACTCGCAGGCGTGCGCATGATATAAAATTGGGGGGTGGCGCGCACAAGGGGGTGCACAATTGTGCACCTTGCAAGCGCTGAGCCACACTGCCTTCCCTTCCCCCACCTCCCTCGCCCTTTCCCCCCTACCTTTTAGCAGAATTTTCTTTTATTTCAAAACTTACTGCTGTCGCGCAATCCCTGGCACAGCGGCAAATGGCCGCTGTGCCGGGAGCCTCTGATCCGCCCCGGGACTTATACGTGTCCCGGAGCTATACGCGTGTCGCCGAGCCTTTGAAAATAGGCCCAGCGTGCGTAACCTTTTGAAAATTCGGCTCTGTGTACAGAGTCCAGTTCAGCCAGCTCATTGCGAGCTACTTGCAGTTGTTTAAGTCTTCTGGAAGACAAAGACTGTATGTTGCTGTGATAGGTCTGTTATTTTATTAATTAAAATAAGCCTTCTCTTCTCTCTCTTCTTGCGGTATGAAGCCTGTGCAATCATCATACCCCCTCACCACAGCTTTAGAGCATTCCCAAAGGATGCCTGCTGATATAGTAGAGGAGGTATTCAGTTGGAAATACTCCCTAATGCTAGTATCGAGAGACTGGCAGAATTCGTCATCTTGTAATAGGTTATCATTTAAACGCCACATTCTCTGCCCTGGGTCAATATTTTTAGGTGAGATTGTCAACATACCGGAGCATGGTCTGACTAGGTTATGTCGCCCACCCCTGCCTCTAGGATCCTATTCTGTAATAGTTTATCAATTAAAAGGTAATCTATACAGGAATATGTTCCATGCTGTGCAGAAAAGAAAAGTATATGATCTGGAGGTGGGGTATTGCTGTCTCCAAAGGTCCATCACTCCCCAAGTCCTTATCAAGGAGGTCAGCTCTTTCCGGGCTAAAGGGCAAGAAGGCTCAGTAGCTCGGGAGGTATCCAATTTAGGGTTTCTAGCAAAATTAAAATCTACACCCCTTCTGCATGTTGCTTGAGATTGACACCCAACACTCTGAGGAAGATGTGCTGGTCTGAGTTAGGCGCACAAATATTATCGTGAAGATTTCCCCATTGGATTTCAGCTTTAACAGCACAAAGCGACCTAGTGGGTCCAAAATATGCATAATATATTCATAAAGGAAGCTATGAGAAATAAAAATACCCACCCCTGTATATTTTGCCCCCTCTGTGCTGGCGAAAAGAAACTTATGAGGATAGGCCACAGATGATAACAGAGATTCATGTCACCATCTTACACTTTCTTGAATAAGGGCAATTGTTATTTTATAATATTCCAAATCTCGCAAGAGAAGATTCCTCTTTCTGTAGCTATTCAAGCCCTTAACATTAAGAGAGAAAATTTGCATGGTCATCTGACCATATATATATGTAAGACCACAAGCCATAATAAAGCCCTTAAGGCCCTCTAAAAATACAAATGGCAATAGCAACGCAGGTATATTTCCCACTCCCACCCCCCTTCCCATTACCCCATCCACTCCTCCCCCATAGTGGACCTTACTCTTCTGAGGGGGGTATTAGTCCTGTAACCCGGTATTAAAATAACCAAAACAAAGTGAATCGACCTGAAATGATGTCTTTTTAACAATATAAGTCCATCATAATTGTTGCTGGCAGCAATTCTTCTAAGCCCTCATCTGCGCATCAGTGCTGCACAATTAAAGATCAGCCCAGAGCCAAACAGTAGCAAGTTCCACTCTCACCACCAGTAAGGTTGAATAAGTCACCCTTTCTCAGGGGGCTGGCTTAATGTTGGTTACTTGGTGCTCTAATCTGCGGCGGTTCCCGGCTCTTTGCCATTGCGGTGCTGTAATCACTTGAGCCAGGCCATGTCCTTCTTTGTGCGCTGAAAAGTTTATCAGCAGATTCACTTGCTGAAAGGCCTTCTCCGCTTCTATCAAGGACTTGACTTTGTAAATGACACCATTCTCTGTGAAGGAGAGGCCAGACGAGAATGTCCCCCTATAGCGTACATTCTCCCCTTGGAGCGTTCCCGTTGCTGCTTGCAGTTCAAAGCGTTTTTTCAGTGTAACAGGAGCAAGGTCGTTGTAGACTGCCAACTATGACCTTCCCAATCCCAGTCTACACACTTCCTTGTGGCCATTGCCAGTTGTTCCTTGTGAATGAAGCTATGCAGACAAACTACTATGTGGCGAGGCCTGTTAGCCAATTTGGGGCCTAGTGACCTATGTGCTTGCTCAATTTTTATGACGCTAGACTTCCCCGACTTCGCCTTGGGTGCAGTGGAGTTCATTACAAGTAAAGACTTAAAAATTGCTGGTGCCACCGACTTGCAATCTGCATATTCAGGCATCTCCAGTATGCCACAGATTCTTAATTTACATCGGCGCATATGATTTTCCAGGTCTTCCATTTTTTCTGCGAGCCATTCCTGTTCTGCCTGAATACGTTTTTGCTGAGCTGATATTTTCCGGCGAGTCCTCCTGACTCTCTTGGCGCATATCCAGCTCATCCATTCACATGCCCAGTGCCGCTACTTCTTCCTTGATCTCCGACATAGAGGCAAGCAGATCCTTTTTACGTTGTTTTATATCCACTTTCATATCCATAAACCAGCTCCTTAATTCCTCTATGATTGGGATATCAGAAAGATCCACTGCTAGGTCACTTTCTACCGTGTGGTCACCCGACTCCATTGTGGCCTGATCCCCACTGACCTCTGAATGTTCTGCGGTGGTTTTAGAGCAGGAAAACTGCTTAAGATCGGTAGTTTTTTTGCTTGGATGCCAGCAATAAAACAGCAAGCTGATATTCCAAGATAGGATCTGGGTGGCTTGGATTCACGCTAGATGTAAGTGGATTGATGTGGGAGCACTCAAGCTAGGCAGCCATTCACCTCAGTGATATCATCCACCCTTCCCCCCCCCCCCCCTTTTTCTTTCTCTTTGATCATCTTCTCTTGAAGGAACATGTTTTTATTTCACATTGTCCATTTTTCTGACATTGGCAAAGAAGGCCAGCAGTTTCAAGAAGTTTCTGGACTGTAACCAAAGGTGTCCAATACAGAACATCAAAAAACTACAGATGTCTAAGCAGGAATCATGGGTCCCACTGTAGCATCTGCTCTGGGATCTTGATGAGGACAATAAAGTTCTGTAGCATAAGATTACAGATTATCTTGATTTAATGAAGAAAAAATCCAGGTCCACTGAATCAACATCAAAGAAGACATCATCAAAGCCATACTGACTTGGTGTCAAGGAGTTGTGAAAAGAACTGTTGACTCTTGTTGGCATAGAAGCCTAAAAATAGACCCAGAGATCAAGACAAAATTACAAACTCCCAGCTCTGACTATAGAACTGGGTTCAAGCATGGCGCCATCAATAAACAGCACAGAGAATTCATGAAAGGATAATGTTCTCCCTCAATGCTTAGCTCCAAGATCAGGGGGATACTGGCATGAGTTCTCCAATCTCTGAAGAAGCTGTGCCTGGAGAAAGGCTTTACCTCCCATTCTGGGTACTTGCTACATCAGGCGGTAAAGGTCCAACTTTGGGTTTTTGGCACTCCTCAAAACATCCTGAGGTTCAGTCCTCTTGATGAGTGCTATCAATTCTTTGGCCCAGAAATCTTCATGAAAGAACTCGATAGATAGATAACGGAGACAATTTCTCAGCACATGAAGAATGCCAAATGGTTGGAATTGACCATCTTGGTTCCACTTGCACAGAGTGATCTGCCTACTACCACTACCTCTGTGGCACTGAGCATCTTAGCATCAACCTCTAGCTTCAAGCAACGAGGGTCAATGTTATTGCCAAGCACACTGAGTCAAAGCTGAATTGACCCAGAGAGGGAAGCCCTCCCAGAATTTTGGCAATGATCAGCTTCAAAGTTCCCAATAGGTAGCAGACTCTAGATTGGCATAGGCTCAGATGTTACCTCCAATATATATTGAGTAATATGAGTTTCATGGGTCAGAGGTAAGTTCTCAACAAGAATGTTAACCTGACCTCCTTTCAGAGTCTTCTTTTCAACAGGTGGCAAATTTCCTCTTGAAGAGGTTTGTTTTTCTGATTTTGTTCAGGCAGTGGCCAAGGCTACTTCAGTTGATCTGCATGTCCATGGTGACCCCAGGTCATCCCAGTTTGGCCTCTTCAAGAACCTGACTACTGCAAAAGTTAGTGGCAGTCCTCATCCATTTTGTCTATCACATGTGTAAGAGATTGTGAGAAACACCATACTCTGTACTTCCAGTTGATAAGAGGACTGACACCAAGTATTGTGGCCAGACAGCTAAAGCATTTGGTTGATCCCTCTTGCCACACTAGCCTATGGTGGTTGGATCTGCCATGAAATAAGTAAGAAGGCTAAGACAGTGGTTCCCAGCCTTCTTCTGGAGGCATATCCTAGCCACTTGGGTTTTCAGGATTTCTGCAATGAAATGCATGCGATAGAATTGCATATATTGGAGACCCAGACTTTGCAAATCTATCTCATGCATATTAATTATGGATAACCACTGGTTAAGTGTGCCTCCAGGAGAGCGCTGGGAAACAGTCTAGGACACACACTATAGTGTCCCCAGAATGTGAGTCAGGCCTTAGTGTCACAGATGTGAGCCCTTGGGCTGTGGCGTGGTGGTTGAAGCCTAGCAGGCAAACCTACTTAGGCCCACACCAACAGGAGGACTCGCTCCCAGGTTGATCCCTTGGATTCCAGGGGCCAGCAAGGCTTAGGCGAGAGTCCTGTAAAGAGTGGTCAAATGAAGTCCAGTTATGGCAGACGTCAGGACAGGCAGCAAGCAAATGGTGTCGAGCTGCAGGCAGAGGTCAGGCAGCATCGAAGTCCAAGCCAAGGTCGGGGTGATAGAGATCAAGCAGTGTCAAGGTCCAAGCTAAGGTCAAGGCAGGCAGCAGTCCAGAAGGGTAGTTAGTCTGAGGCCAGGGTCAGAACCAGAAGTCAGGCAGAGATGGACAGATGATACAGACAAAGCACAGGGGACCAAGACATGGTAGGAACAAGCAAGGCAAGGCACAGGACAAGGCAAGGAGGCAAGACAAGGAAAAGCATGGAGACAGCAAGCAACTCAATGCAAGAGCAGGACAATCTGTTGCTGATGCAAAACTTGTAGCATGGCTGGATTTTAAATAGCCAGCCACGTGATGTCATCACTGAGCACCAGCAGATTTGCTTCCCGCCCACAGGGAAGCAAATCTGCTGGCGCACACATAGGGAGGCCCAGGAAATAGCTGTGTCAGAACTGCATCAGCAGCATTCAGGGGTAAATATGGCCAGTCGCGGGACATCCCATCGCCAGTCAAAATGTAACACTTAGAACAATTTTAAGTGGAAACATTTTTAGAATACTATGCTTTTATCCCATGTAGCATCCTGTTAAACTTACATGGTCTGGTATTTTCCTACAGTTTTGGAAAGGACACAGGAATTCACCATATCTTCTTCAAATAAGAACAAGGTGAATTCCATTCATTAACGTCTCAAAGCAAGGAGCACTAAATGCATCTTATATATTTGGCATATGATGCTTTTGAGATGGCATTGAGCTCCTCTGCAATGGCTTTAGATGAATGCAGACTCTCATAATGAATTAGATTCTCTTCTCTACCGTAACATCCTCACCAGTCTCCTCATTTACAAGGTACTGGAATCAGAAGCCCAGAAAGCAATTTTTTTTCCAACAGTGCTTCTATTGACCTACTCATCCCTGAGAACAATGTCTTTAGACATCACCACCATGAAGGGTAGGGTTTTTTTGACTGAATCCAGAGAATATAATGAATGCTTTAGTCTTCAACAGGGCTGCATATTACACCTATTGCAGTTGTCTCCAAATCACTCACCAGAATTTACTTTGTTAAAGATTTCTTCTCCCTTAAAGGCCAGATTGGTCAAACTTGTACCACTGCAGTAGAGAAGCAGGGGATTTTACTCAGGTACTTCATGGTTCCTAAGAAGACTAGGGGATACTATCCTATCGTAAACCTAAGAACCTTGAACAAATATTAAATGAAAGAAAAGTTCAAGATGGTTATTGTGGGAATCTGATATCTCTTCTAAACAAAGGAGAGACTTACTGTGTTCTCTGGATTTGAAGGAATCATATTCACATATAAAGAGATTCAGGTCACTAGTAGTATCACAGACCTGTTGTAGGGAAACAATAACTACTGCCTTTTGACATAGCATCAGTTCTGCAGGTATTCAAAAACTGTTTTGCTGTCAGAGCATTTATATTGAAATAGGGTGTTCATATGTTTCGCTGCTTGTCTGGTGAAGGGCACCTCATAGGTAGAGGCAGAAAAATCCATATGCAACACTCATTCAAGTGCTGGAGTTACTAGAGGTCCAAGAGTTACTAGAGGTCTAAGCCTATAATTTCAACTTGGGTTTTTAGGAATTCTGCTAGATATAACTTATGCCATGGCTTCCTCCCTCCCCCCCCCCCCCCCCTCAGAATCTCTGACTTAAGTATCTGTAGTGAGAGAAGTAAGGCAGCAGACATCAGCGTAGATCATATTGAAGGTGTTGGGCCTTATGGCCTCCACAGTTGACACATCTTCCTATGAGACATGTTGAGTGGACATTAACGTCCCAGTGGAATTAAGCTGCTCAAGGACACTATCTTGATGACTCTTGCATTCTAATTTGATCAAAGGAATGCTTTTCAAATACAACTAAACTTGAATGTTTGGACTCATCTGTGGTCAATCTGGATTGTGGTGCTCATCTAAATGGATTTCATACCCAGGGTCCCTGGTTCCTACAGGAAACACTTTAATCTTCTGCAGCTAAGAACAATTCATGAGGCTTACAAGTGGCCAGAAATATTGTTCTAGTCCAAACAATCAGTTTGCCATGTTGTACCGGAACAAGCAGGGAGGAATAAGATCCCCTCCTCCTGTGTCAGGAATCTGTCAGATTGAGGAACTTGGTTATCTCAAACAGAAAGATTCCAAAAGCCACCTGTCTGATAGGGGCAGAAAATATTCTGGCAATTAGGCTGAATTGTCCATTAGACCCTCACAAGTGGTCCTTGAATGAGAGTATGGTGAATAAACTTGGAAGATATTGGGGAGTTATGATTCTCATAACCCTCTTGCCAAAGCAAATTTGTTTTCCAGTCCTTCAGGATTTATCCATCAGGAAATCGATCAGTTTGGATATTTTTCCAACTCTGATATTACAGAATCAAAGAACATTATTTCATCAGTCTTAAAATCCTTGCCCCCATGGCTTTGATGTTGAGAGCGAAGTAATTCCTTCTTATAGTTTTGCCGATCCAGTGTCTTAAATACTTATGGCTTCTGGGACGATGTCCCCAGAAACTAGAAGTTCCTGTGATTGTGTGGAAGGTGGTTTGCTGTCAGGTGTGAGGCCAAAACCCTAGAATCCTTTGTCCTGTCCCATGCGAAAACTGCTTGAATATTTTCTACATCTTTAAGTGTCTGACCTAAAAGCCAATTCTGTTGAGATTCACCTCAGTATAAATGATGCTAATGACCAACATGTAGAAGGAAATTCAATTTCTCTACAGCTTGTGGTTTTCAGATCCTTGGTTTGGGGGGGGGGGGGGTGCTTTCTTCATTTGATTGCCTTTCATCAGGCCTCAGGCATTGTCTTAGGACCTCAGTTTAGTTTTAACATAACTGATGAAAGCCCCTCTTCAGCCTCTGAACTCTTGTGGGCTAAAGTACCTGATCTGGAAGATCATCTTCACACCCTAGTAATTTATTCGCATCATACTAAATTTCATTATAATAGTGTTGATAAGTTTCTACCCAAGGTAGTAACAAACTTTGTCCTATTTTAAAGGAGATCTTTATAAAATGAATCCAGTAAACTATAGGCCCATCTCAAATGTGTCATTTATTAGCAAAATAATTTAAGCATTAGTCTTAATGCAATTAAAGGGATTTGTCCATGGAATAGGCTAGCTTGATGCTTATCAAGTGGGATTTCAAAAGGGCCATAGCAAAGAGACAGTGCTATTGGCCTTAGCAGATGAGATATTGCAATTATTAAACAGAAGTGATTCGACTCTTGGTGATGGTAGATCATTCTGCAGAATTTGATATTGTGGATCACAGTATCCTTCTGCAGAGAAGGGATGAATTAGGACTTTGGGACAAAGTTTTGAGCTGGTTTTCTTCCTTTTGTAATTATTTTCAAGTAGTTAAAATTTGTTGGAATCTTGACCATTAAATTGAAGAGTCCCTCAGGGCCCATTGTTTTTACCAACTCATTTTAATATATATCTAGCCTCTCTGAGGCAGTTTCTAAAGGGTTTTGGAGTAATATATATTTATATGCAGATATTTAACTGCTTTTTCCCTTTAGGAAATGATGTTATGAAATCTCTGCAGAAGCTGAAGAGTTTTATCAGCATTAGCTGATTGGATAATTTTGAATTGGCTAAAACCAAACCTCAGAACAACTGAGGTATTATAGATAAGAAAGCCAACTATTTAGCTATTACCCTCTGACTAGGTATTCTCTTTGATTCCACATTAGCCTTTGAAGCCCGTGTAAACAATGTTTCTGTACAGGTGTTAAACAAGTTAAATGAACTTAAACTTGTGATGCAAGCTTTAGTTGGGTCTATTGTAATGGTCTTTTTATATGGGTTTATCAGAGCAGCTTTTTTAGAGATTCCAGTTTGTGCAGAATTGTGCAGCCAAAACAGTAACAGGTACAGAGAGAGGTGAACACCTGTACTAAAAACTCCATCAGCTTCCTATCAGCTTTAGATGGCAATTTAAAATTCTTACTCTCCTTTGTTGGATTGCTGAGGGAATCTGTCCCAGTTTATTTTATGAAACTGGTATGTTCTTTTGTGCCCAGTAAGCTCAGTACATAAAGCTCAGTTAAAAATTCATAGTCTTTCTGACTTTTTAGTTGTCTCCAAAATTATGGAACAAAATGCCTTTTGATTTATTTGAGGAAGTAGATATCAGTATTTGTGGTGTATACTTAAGTTTTGGCTCTTTTTCAGCTTTCATGCATATAGAAACATATATATAGAAACATAGAAATGACTGCAGAAGAAGACCAAACGGCCCATCCAGTCTGCCCAGCAAGCTATCACACTTTTTTTTTTTTGCATATTTTTCTGTTATCTTGTCCCTTTAAATAATTTTTTTGTTCTATTTCCCTTCCACCCCCGCCATCGTAGATAGCAGTGCTGCAGCTGCATCTAAGTGAAGTATCCAGCTAATTGGTTTGGGGTAGTAACCGCTGTAATAAGCAAGCTACTCCCACGCTTGTTTACCCAGCCTGTGCAATTCAGTCCTTGTTGGTTGTTTGAATATAAATCCTCTTTTCTTCATTTCCCCTGCCGTTGAAGCAGTGAGCTGCGCTGGATATGTATTCTAAATGAAGTATCAGGCTTGATTTGGGGTAGTAACCGCTGTAACAGCAAGCTACACCCATGCTTATTTGTTTTACCCAGCCTATGTAATTCAGTCCTTATTGGTATACGTCTGAATATAAAACATCTTTTCTTCATTCCCCCTGCCGTTGAAGCATAGAGCTATGCTGGATATGCATTGAAAGTGAAGTATCAGGCATTTTTGGTTTGGGGTAGTAACCCCAAGCCAAATCATACCATGATTTAGTTTTGGACTCTGGTTAGATACCTAATATGTGGTGGTGGTGGTGTTTTAATTGGATTATTTATTTGGTTTTATTTTGAAATATGAATGTTCTGTTGTAAGGTTTATTTGATATTGTACATTCTATTTTGTATTTATATATTGCATTGAACAACACTGAGTTTTGCAAGATAAAAGAAAATAAATTTAATATTAATTGTCATTCCATCTATTTTCTCCAAGACAAAAGCCAACAAAGATGAAAAGCCCTTATATACTTCTGGATTAAAAAAGAGCAGTTGCCTTCTGTCTGGCGTGGACTAAAGACCATAAAATGTCCCCACAGCTTTGTGTTTCTTTTTTCAGAAACAAACCAAGGATTCTATGTCAAAGAGAAGACTGATTATATAGCAGACTGCATCTCTCTTACTTTTGCCTAGACTGGTCTGACCTTAGAATGGCATATCAAGGCCTCGCAATGTAAGGGCCTTGACTGCATCACTAGCCTATCTAAAATCAATCTCTGAAGAAGACTTGTAAAGCTGCAGTTTAAAGTTCTGTTATTGTTTAGATACATTTCCAGATGCAGCTACAGGTGTGGGAAGTGCATTCTTCATTGTTTTTTCAATGGTTAGATTCCAACACCAAACAAAATAGCCCAAAATACCTCGGAAATCTGAGGAAACTAACAAATAATCACACAAATCTTAACCTCAGTAGAAAACTTTTTTGCTTTGAATAGGTAAAGTTTGTAGGACCTTCATGACCTCAGTTTGCAAATAGTCACAAACTGGATAGACCTCTGGTCCAACTTTATTATTTTTATTTTCCAAACTCACTAAGAGTAACAACTTTTTATGAGAATTTTTATATATTTACTTAAAAAGTCATGAAAGTCCCCAGGGCAAAATAGATCATTTCCTATTGTTTCACGAAGAAAAGCGAGCACAGTGATATCAAACACTTAAATGTCCAGTCCGTACATCACCCCGACATGGCCATGTTTCGATTGATCTCTGCTTCAGGGGGTCTTCACATCCAGATTAACCTTGCTCTCTGTCACTGCCTTTGCATTCCTAGCGTCCAGATCTTACCCCGATAGCGTTGGAGATAGATCTACTGGGGATAGATCTGGACGCTAGGAATGCAAAGGCAGTGACAGAGAGCAAGGTTAATCTGGATGTGAAGACCCCCTGAAGCAGAGATCAATCGAAACATGGCCATGTCGGGGTGATGTACGGACTGGACATTTAAGTGTTTGATATCACTGTGCTCGCTTTTCTTCGTGAAACAATAGGAAATGATCTATTTTGCCCTGGGGACTTTCATGACTTTTTAAGTAAATAGATAAAAATTCTCATAAAAAGTTGTTACTCTTAGTGAGTTTGGAAAATAAAAATAATAAAGTTGGACCAGAGGTCTATCCAGTTTGTGACTATTTGCAAACTGAGGTCATGAAGGTCCTACAAACTTTACCTATTCAAAGCAAAAAAGTTTTCTACTGAGGTTAAGATTTGTGTGATTAGATTCCAACACCAGCCACTCCTAGGGATTTTGGATTGTCTTCATATTTAAAAAAAAAAAAGTGAGTTCTAACTCAGCAAACAAGTTTTGCAGCCCTGTTGGTGGCATTGCTCTTGTTTGTCCCCCTTTTTTTAAGGAGACCTATTTGTGCAACTAAAGTGAACTCTTTGTCTTCGGAGAAACTGAAGTTGTTTCCTGTAACAAGTCTTCTCTGAAGGCATCAGTTTACTAGTCACAAATGCTTCCCTCTGGAGTTGAGCTCATTAGCTTAATTATAGAATTAAGGTATGCTGCATGAGCACAGAAATCAAAGCACATGATTGAAGGAAGCTCTAAGAATTTCCCAAAAAGCTCTGGAAAACATCTCTATGTCAACACTGTCAGGATGACGAATCCCAGAAGGATAACTGGTAACCTGCTGTCTTCAGAGAACACCTGTTACAGATAAGCAAATTTGCCTTTTCTGCAACAAAATACCTTGGAGAATGCCAGTATGGAAATTTGACTTTTATATGTGCAGTGATTTTTTATATCTAAACAGAATGTCTGTAAAAAAAAAAGTTTAAATACTAGGGAAACAGAATATCATAGTGTACAGAGCCTTTTAACTCTAGGCTTTCAGTTCAAATCAAGTTCAGGTTAATAGCTGCCAAAGGTCATTAGCCATTTGAAAGCCATTCGGTGACGCATGTTTATTTAAACATACTTATTAACCTCATCCCCAGATGAACCAGCCATTAAATGTGGTGTACAAATATAACATAAAATCATAATAAAAACTGATTAAATATACATAATCACAGTTATAAGAGAAGGAATATCCCATTTATCATTTAGTACAGGAACTAACGTCATTAGCTGCTATAATTGCACATTGCCCTTATTTCCCACCTGGAGCTCTGTAATAAATAAATCTGTCAGAGCATTAAACTTCTCACTCCCATCATTACAACCCTTCCTCTTAACAACTTCAATATCTGAATCATAAATACAAACCCACAACCAGTAATGTTAATCGATCTAAATATACCCATTTTCGTTATCCAAATATATACAAACAAACATGTTGGTGTCTTTGTTCAGGTCCCAGGGAGCAATTTCCAGACCACAATATAATTGGTTCCATTAGTGGAACCATAAAGGCACTCTCTCTAAAATAGGGCTGAAGCAATTTGAGGACAATAGAGGGAAGCTTGGAATGCCATTCCCCTTGCCATATTTGTTCTGTGGACAAATGGATGATTTCATGGAGATTCTGCTGAACTAACATTTGTTATGTTAAAGCCACTATAAAAATAAAAACCTTGCTTTCCCTTTCCAGCAGCACCACCTTGTGTTGCATTTTTTCTAAGTGAGACAAGAAAATAGGTTTATTAAATAGCTTTTTTCTTTATACTATATAGTTTTGTAAAATATCAGTTACATAATAGTAGCTGCATGTATGATTGGCAATAGAACAATAATATTATACAGTAACTGAGAGATGTCCTGTTTGTATTTAGTTACCAGACTGGGGCAAAATGAAAAGGGCACATTCTTTAAATTTGGAAATAAAGAAAGGTGCTTTAAAAATCAAACAAACAAACAAAAAAAAAACCCAAAGCAACCACTTCAGCCCTTTAAAAGAGGGCAGGTATCCCCAATATATAGATATTTTATGCAGTAGTCTGGCATATAGATCCCACCTCGCAGGAAGATGCACACTGCTTCAGTCGTCTTTAAATTTCTAAAGAACATTACTTTAAAATATTTTGTGCAAAAGAAAATGTTTTCCTGTCTCAGCTGTGTAGATGGGGAAAAACTTGGAACACCAAGTAATTAAATCCAAAACACAGTGAATTTCTAAATATAAAAGTGCTAGATAATTGTAATAAAAGTATTATATAGTGCAAAAAATGTAAAGTAGAGAACATGCATTAAGAAGATAAGTATTGAGAATATGCTTTAATCATTCTTTAGCATGTATTGCATCTGTGCAGACTGCAGTCTAGACAAGAATTGGCTGAATGGCGCCTCTGTTAACCTTTCAGCACAGTTGGAGGAAATTATCTGTTTGTAAGGTTCAGTGTCTTATCACTGTCCTTGAAGAAATGCTCGACTATTTGATATTTTCCAAACACATCTTATTTTTGTTTCCATTATATGGTATTGTCCCAATTATAACACCAGGTTTTTTTTTTCCAAAATGTGCACGTCAGAAAACCTGCCTTGTCATATAATCATGGCTACATGCCTCCCTGATGCAAAACTGTTCAGTAGTAGCTCTCCTTCAGCTAAAGATATTCCTACTACGGTGATGTTCCCCAGTCAGTTTAAACAGGCTCACTATCCCAGCAGCACAAGACACTTCTGAGTTCCCAATATAGTTGTCTACTACCAAGGATGCTGCTCCTCATGGGCAAGTGCTAGATGTTGGTGTTAGCAAGCCTTTTACAGGCCATCTGCAGAAGCTGCGCAGAAACGGACTACTAAGTGATAATCACATCCTAACACCATCTGGGCAAAGTAAGAAGTCATCTGTGGTTTGCTTTACAAATGGGCTCAATTTTATCTGAAAGCGTTTTGCAGGGCTTCAGGAAATGTATGATTTTATGAGTCCCTACTATAATTTTGAATTATGAATAGCAGATGATCAAATTTATATAAAAAATGCACTTGATAGTATAGAAGATCACATTATGTATGCAAATAGTAATGAAGAGGAAAGTGGCCCTGAAATGAGCAAGTGTGAGGCCAGAGATGCAAATGGAGATGAAACTGAAGTTTGTGAATAAATCACATTTAGCAAATTTTGCATAGTTTAGTTAAATTTGCATTCTGGTAGTTCTCCTGCCTCCTTTGTTCCAACAGACATTTGACACAGAATTGTTCCTTTTAGAAATAAAATGTCAGAACACTGAGCAGATCATTCTACGGTGTCTTGCAAGTCTTCACATCCTTCTACATTTTTCACATTGTGCTGTTTAATAAAAAATACGGTCAGAATAAATTAAAATAAACGTTTGTTTTACTGGTCTCTACAACATACTATATACTTTCATTGTGAAAGAACAATTGTAGAAATATTCCAAACGTAATTAAAAATAAACCAAAAGTCTTGATTAACTCTTCTCAGTGCTTGATTCAATACTTGGTAGAATCCCGTTTTGCAGGAATATCAGCCATGGGTCATTTAGGATTAAATGTCTACCAACTTTTCCCTGTGGGAAGGTGCAGTTTTTGCCCATTTGTCTTGGTAGAAGAGCTCGAGCTCTTTCTAGTTGGCTGGAGATCATCTGTGGACTGCATTCTTCAAATCTTACTACAGATTTTCTATTGGATTCGGTCTGGGCTTTGACAGGGCATTCACTTTCTTCTGACTGAGCCACTCCACGTTTTGCTTAGGATCATTGTCCTGCTGAAAGGGGGAATCATCTTCCCAGTCTCAGGTCTGTCCCAGACTGGAATAGGTTTTCTTCCAGATCTGCCTGTAGTTTGCACCATGTTTCCCTTAATCTTCACAAATCTTCCTGATCCTCCTGCTGCAAACCATTCCCAGAACATAATTCTGCCACTACCATGCTTTACTTGTAGGGATGGTGTTAGCAAGCTAAGTGTTGCATTTGGTTTTATGCCACACATCGCTTATCATTGAAACCAAAATGTCCCACTCTGGTCTTATCAGACCACAAAACCTTCTCACATTTGAATGCAGCATCCCCTAAGCATTTCTTTGCAGATGTTAATGTGGCACATCATATATGGCTTTTCTCTAGCAGTAGCTTCCTTCTTGCCACCCTCTAATATAGGTCATGTTTGTGGAGTAATCTTGAAATTTTGGAGTCAGCGTTTTCCCCAGTCTCAGCCAGAGACCTCTGCAGTTGTTTTAAAAGTAATCTTAGGCCTCACAGTGACATTTTCCAATAGTTTCCTTAACCCACAACTTTGGAGGGGGTACCCTGATCGTGGCAGTGTCTTGGTGGTGAAAACTGTTTCCGTTTTACAATGATGGACCTGACAGTGCCCCAAGGAATATTCAAACACATTGACATTTTGTTATTGCTGTGCCCCAGTCGATAACTTTGAATAACATTATCCCAGAATTCTTTCAGCAGCTCCCTTGTTTGGCATGTTTTCACCTTTGCTTCAAATTCACTTCATACATAGGTGGGCTCTATTTAAGTTGTTATGGGCTTTGTTAAGGCAAGTTTTGAAGCGGAATTAATTTGAGTTTGCTATGACAAAAGTGTGTAAAGACTTATGCAATCAAGACCTTTTGCTTTTTTTATTCTTAATTACTTTTGTAATTGTTCTTTCATGATGAAAGTGTGTTGAGTATGTTGTATAGATCAGTGAAACAAACTCCTGCTTTAATGTATTTTGATTTATATTGTTTGGACAGAATATGTAAAATGTAAAAGTGTGTGAATTCTCTTGAAAGACTCTACAGGTAACGTCAATGGCAGATCTCTGCTGAGAGAGAGGAGCAGCAATCCAGTTTGATTGTGTCAAATGCAGTAGAAACATGAAAACAGCCTTCTTTGCACACACTGCAAAAGTAATAGTTTGGGTAACATTAGTGCTGCTGATTGGCTAATGAGAAACATTGTTGCAAAATGTGTGGTTAGCCATGACGGGAGTAGTTAAGGTTATGTTGGGGATGTTTTGTTTTCCTTTTGCAAGAGAGTAATACTATCTCATTTTGCTTTTCAGCAGTACGATGGCCAGTTCTGTTCCAGGAAGCACGTATAGCAGTCAGAGCACAGTGTACAGTCCTCCACCCACTGCTAACACTACTGATATTGCTGCGTACCAGAATGCTACCACTAATGTATCCCAGGTGCCAAACTATAATGTAGTAGCCTCTTCAACCCTGCCACAGTCAACAGGAAGTCAGCAACAAGAAACGTACTCCCAGAAGGCACTACTATAGAACCTAGGAATTCAGATTCCTAATCATCTCAGACCTCTGCTAAGTCCACTTGGGAGTGATACAAGTTTCCTTGTTTAATGTTACAGCTTCATTTTTCCTCTGCCTAATAGGAAATTTATATCTGTGAACAAGTTTAATGATTGAAAGGGTAGAACTATATGCAATTTGCACTGATTTTTCATGTTTTTCAGTTTATAAAAATGAACAAACACTACCTTATAGAGGAATGAATGTGGAACATTTCATTTTTTTGAAAACACCTACAGATTGGTACATGGTTATTTGTGATGGTAAAAATTGGCTGACTTTTGAAACCTCCAAGCTTACAAACATTTACTGCCAATATATCATGTACATATATTGACGTTTGATTTCCTTAATGGCCACTTTGATAGCCATTGTGATCATGTGAATATATTTAACATACTGTTTAATTTATGTTGCTATTATTTTATTACAGTCTTAGTTGAGATTGCCATGTTTTATAGTGTTTTTATGTAGTTTTATTAAAACTGCAGTTTTCCTCAGTACCGAGAGAAGAATCTGTTCTGTATAACACAGTTCAAATAATGAGGGCCATGTGAACTCCATACAAGTTTTCAGTTTATGTAGGAATACAATTCCTCCTGCCCCATGCTCCTCTTTCGCGCCTCCTTTCTCAGATGGCATGCTTTGTTGACTGAACCCTTCGGCTCCACTCTTCCTGCAAGTATCGCTGCAGTCATGACATTTACCTTTGCTCCCCCCCACCCAGTGCTTGACTGTATCACGTCTGTGGTATACCTAAGTCCCATTGGATAGGAGACTCATACCCAAGTCTCTTGTACTGCAGCACTATAGCTGAGCTATGCAGCCAGTGCTACTAGGTTCCTTTAATTATGAATGGAAGATCAATGTATTATGACAGCTGTAGTGCTTGGGCATTTTTACTTGCCATTGCTTATCAGTGTGAGCTTAGTCAACTAAATTTTAAACTTCCAGATGAAAATTACAGAAAATTACTCTTTACATTACAATGAGGGTTATGTTTGAAACGAGTACTTTTCTTGGCATTGTGGGACCACAGAAGAGCAGATGGAAATCTTATACCCTGCAACTGGACTTGAAAATGTATCATTATCTTACCTTTCCGTATAGAATATGTAATTAGCCTGCTGAGCTGTATTCTGTATATTGGTGTAAAGGGCACCAAAGACTGAGAAACATAGACTTGGACAGGAACAAAAGGAATTCTTAAGCAGCTGGAAAGAGAACAAATTATCTAACATTATGGAAGTCTGTTTTAATTCTTGTTTGTTCTTAAAATAGCAGCAACAACAACAAAATCAAAGGAATAGAATACACAGGCACAGAGGCATTTAATTTCTATGACTGTTTCTTTGATATAGTGATGTATCCATGTAGTAAATTGTACTTTTATTTTTGGATTTTTTTTAATGGCTTATGTACATATTTAAATATGTCATGCTATTATATAGTAGTCTTTGATTTAATTCAGAAATTGTCTTTATTTGGAAAAAAATATTCAGCTGTTTTCATCTGAACGATTCATAACAGAACCTGAATGAGTATATAATTGGTACCCACAAACACAAGCGCTTTGAGACTCCTATTGCATAACAGTTTGAGCCACTCCAGAGTTTAATGGCGTGCAGTTAGTCATGCCTGCACATGCCATTGCTATTCATTTGCAGGTGAGAAACTCATATGTTATAATTAAACTCATGATAAAAACTGGAACCTGGTACACACCATCGATCTTAAAATATGCCCTGCCCATGCAATCAGTTTGCACATTTCGTTATCAAATGGTCGCGAGATATTATACAGATTATATGATAACTTGATTTGCAAACCAATAAGCAAGTGTATATTAAGCAGTACTACACTACTAGCTAACTGACCATTTCTAAGCTCTTTGATTTTGCATGTTCCAATGTACAGGTCAAGAAATAATTAATCTCCAACTTTTTTCTTTTAGTCTCAACAATTTCCCTAAATTACAATAAAGTAACACATTGTATCTAGTTACTGTAATACTATGTGTCCAGCTATTTTATTGCATTATAAATTTGTTGCCCAACTCCAAAAAGGACCTAGTGTAACTTACATCATCATAACACAAACATAATCCAACAATACATAAAAAAAAGTACAAGAATGGAAGATTGAGGCAGAGTGTATAAATTAACATGCATATTTTCAAATAGTCATCACTCATTATCCAACCCCACAGCTAATTAATTGCCCAAAAGGTGCATCCTGACCATCTATTTAGAACCCAATCTTCAAAAGATCTAGACTTTTAAATTTAAAATTTGGGGAGCTCTGAGTGTCAAAATTTAGTTGCCTTACATTACAAGGCCCTTAAATTTGACCCTAAAACAGGTGAGGCCAGGGGAGGAGAGTCTTATTTTAATTTTAAATTGTAAAATATGTGCTCTATCTTAAATACTAGGCAAGTTTAAGTACTTATATTCGGTTGTTTAAGGTGCCTTAATTGGCTACATGTAGGTATTTAAATAAGAGTCCAAATTTAGGCATCTTAAATCAGGCACTGGACACTTTGAATATATGGCTTTTAGTGTTTATGGTAGAATTGGCAAGAAATAAATGGGCCTAACCAATAACCAGTCTACCAAGCCTGCTTTCAGTTCTCCAGTGCAGTGGTTCTCAACCAGTGTATTGCGACACACCAGTGTGTCGCCAAGCACACGCAGGTGTGTTGCCACACTTCAGGTCCCTTGCAGGTCCAGCTGCTCCCCCTGCCCCAGCGAGATGAGAACTCTTCCTCCGCCCGGGCTTGAAATGGCTGATAGCCCAAGCGGATAACTGCAGGAGAGCTGAAGTCAGTGGCACTTGCAGGATGGTCTGTTCTTCCTATACACCGCCCCCCTCCCCCCCCCCCCTGCAGCCCGGAAGAGGAAGTGATGTGCAATGGCTGCATGTGCGCGGGAAGAAGAGGCCATGCTAGGTACAAGTGCTGCAGCAGTAGACCAAAGCAGGAGAGCAGCATGGCCCGGAGCAACGTCCGCCCCCGCAGCCAATGGGGCTCCTTTCTTGAGACTGCAAGGGTTGAAGGAGGAGAAGGTTACTGCTGCCACCAGTTCTTTGGTGGGGGGGGGGGGGAGAGAGTGAGTAAGCGAGCGAGCATGTGTGTTGAGAGCATGTATGTTAATGTGTGATTGAGAGAATGTGTGTGAGAGAGAGAAAGCACATGTATGTGTGATTGAGAAGCTGTATGTATAAATGAGAAAGAGAGCATGTGTGTCTGTGATGGAGAGCCTATGGGGTAAAAGAGGGCATAAATTGCCAAACTGGGTCAGACCAAGGGTCCATCAAGCCCAGCATACTGTTTCCAACAGTGGCCAATCCAGGCTACAAGTACCTGGCAAGTACTCAAATACTAAGTGGATCCCATGCTACTGATGCCAGTAATAGCAGTGGCTAAGTCAACTTGATTAATAGCAGTTAATGGACTTCTCCTCTAAGAACTTATCCAAACCTTTTTTAAACCCAGCTACACTAACTACACTAACCACATCCTCTGGCAGCAAATTCCAGAATTTACTTGTGTGTTGAGTGGAAAAGAATTTTCTGTGATTAGTTTTAAATGTGCTGCTTGCTAACTTCATGGAGTGCCCCCTAGTCCTTCTATTATCCAAAAGAGTAAATAACCGATTCACATTTACCCGGTCTAGACCCCTCATGATTTTAAAGACCTCTATCATATCCTCCCTCAGTTGGCTCTTCTCTAAGATGAACAGCCCTAACCTCTTTAGCCTTTTCTCATAAAGGATCTGTTCCATCCCCTTTATCATTTCGTTTGCCCTTCTCTGTACCTTCTCCATTGAAACTATATCTTTTTTTGAGATGTGGTGATCAGAATTGTACACGGTACTCTAGGTGCTGTCTCACCATGGAGCGATACAGAGGCATTATGATATTTTCTGTTTTATTCACCATATCCTTCCTAATATTTCCTAACATATTCTGTTTGCTCTTTTGACTGCTGCAGCACATTGAGCTGACAATTTCACTGTATTATCCACTATGACGCCTAGATCTTTTTCCTGGGTGGTAGCTCCTAATAAGAAACCTAACATTGTGTAACTACATCATAGGTTATTTTTCTACATATGCATCACCTTGCACTTATTCACATTAAATTTCATCTGCCATTCAGATGCCCAATCAATCTTCCTGTCTTGCAAATAATTTTGTATCATCTGCAAATTTGATTACCTCACTTGTTGCATTCCTTTCTAGATCATTTATAAATATATTGAAAAGCACTTGTCCAAGTACAGATCCCTGAGGCACTCCACTGTTTAACTTTTCCACTGATAGAGTAGGATTAAATGGTCAATTTTGATTCCTGTCTTTTAACCAGTTTGTAATTCATGAAAGGACATCGTCTCCTATCCCATTACTTTTTAGTTTTCTTAGAAGCCTCTCATGAGGGACTTTGTCAAATGCCTCATGAAAATCCAAATACACTACATCTACTGGTTCACCTTTATCCACATGTTTATTAACTCCTTCAAAAAAAATGAAGCAGATTTCTGAGGCTAGACTTGTCTCGGATAAATCCATGCTGTGTTCCATTAAACCATGTCTTTCTATATGCTCTGTGATTTTGAGCATATGAATAGTTTCCACTATTTTTCCTGGCACTGAAGTCAGGCACACTGATTTATAATTTTCTGGATCGTTCCTGGAGCCCTTTTTAAATATTAGGGTTACATTGGCCACCCTCCAGTCTTCAGGTATAATGGATGATTTTAATGATAGGTTTCAAATGTTAATTAATAGATCTGAAATTTCATTTTTGAGTTCTTCAGGTCCCTGGGGTGCATACCCATCCGGTCCAGGTGATTTGCTACGCTTTGATTTGAAAATCTGGCCTAATACATCTTCCAGGTTCACAGTGATTTGGTTCAGTTCATCTGACTCCTCCCCTTGAAAACCATCTTTGGAACCGGTATCTCCTCGATATCCTCATTAGTAAACATAGAAGCAAAGAATTCATTTAGTGTTTCTGCATTGGCCTTATCTTTGTTATGGGATCCGGCCGCTGTAGGCCGCAGCCTGCTCCCTCCACCTACTGCCGTGGCTGCTTGCCGCTTGCTAGCCCTGGAACTCTCGTGACCATCGGATGCGCGGTAGCCATGTGCTCTCCACTCCGGGCTCCTGCTGGGCCTATGACGCAGCTGCTCCTCCCCGGCCATGTGCTCCTTCTGCACAGGGCATCCGCCAGGCCTCCGCTGTTGTTCCTTCCCCACAGGAACCTCGTCAGGCCTCCAACGCTGCTGCTCCCTATCAGGATGCTTGCTCCCTCCATGCAGGGCTTACACCAGGCCTCCGATGCTGCTGCTCCTTCTCGGCCGAGACGCAGTGGTGCCCGGTCTAGTCCCTCAGGGGTGCCCTGTACTCCTAGGTGCGCGCGGCCTCTGACATCATTTAAGGGAATCACAATGGAAGGTGCTAGGGCTCCTCCCTCTTGACTCTGGACTATTTAAGGCAAGGTCTTTCCTGCAAGCCTTCGCCTTGGCTATTTGGCTCCTGCTTGTGTTCCTGATAGTCCCGCTCCTGTAATCTTGCTTCTGACCAACTTGACCTCTGCTTGTTCCTGACCTCCGAGATTCGCTGCCTGCCAAGACCTCTGCTTGTTCCTGACCTCTGAGATTTGCTGCCTGTCGACTGCTTGTACCAGACCTCCAGTCATGCCATCTGTCTTGCTTTGCCAGCTCCAGCCTTCGACTCATCTTTGCCTGCTAAGAGCTACACTTACACTTGGACTCTGTCTCCTGGGGCCCCACTTAAGTCCAGCCAGCCCCGGTACCCAAGGGCTCAACCTGAGGGGAACAGGGCTGGTAGTGGTGAAGACCTGTGGGGCTCCTCCCCACAGGTGGTACCTACTTCCCCTTGGCATAAGGATCCACGCTCCGTAACAATCTTCCCTAAGAGCCCATTAATTCCTTGATCATCTAATGGTCCAACCGACTCCCCACAGAGGTTTCTTGCTTCGGATATATTTTAAAAAGTTTTTATTATGAATTTTTGCTTCTACGCCCAACTTCATTTCAAATTCTCTCTTAGCCTGCCTTATCAATGTTTTACACTTAACTCGACAATGCTTATGCTTTTTCCTATTTTCTTCAGATGGATCCTTCTTCCAATTTTTGAAGGATGGTTTTTTTTTTTGGCTGTAATAGCCTCTTTCACCTCACCTTTTAACCATGCTCGTAATCATTTTGTCTTCCACCTTTCTTAATGCATGGAATACATCTAGACTGCGCTTCTAAGATTGTATTTTTAAACAATGTCATAAGAACATGCCATACTGGGTCAGACCAAGGGTCCATCAAGCCCAGCATCCTGTTTCCAACAGTGGCCAATCCAGGCCATAAGAACCTGGCAAGTAACCAAAAACTAAGTCTATTCCATGTTACCATTGCTAGTAATAGCAGTGGCTATTTTCTAAGTCAACTTAATAAATAGTAGGTAATGGACTTCTCCTCCAAGAACTTATCCAATCCTTTTTTAAACACAGCTATACTAACTGCACTAACCACATCCTCTGGCAACAAATTCCAGAGTTTAATTGTGTGTTGAGTAAAAAAGAACTTTCTCCGCTTAGTTTTAAATGTGCCACATGCTACCTTCATGGAGTGCCCCCTAGTCTTTCTATTATCCAAAAGAGTAAATAACCGATTCACATCTACCCGTTCTAGATTGATCTGATTTTAAACACCTCTATCATATCCCCCCTCAGCCGTCTCTTCTCCAAGCTGAAAAGTCCTAACCTCTTTAGTCTTTCCTCATAAGGGAGCTGTTCCATTCCCCTTATCATTTTGGTAGCCCTTCTCTGTACCTTCTCCATCACAATTATATCTTTTTTAAGATGCAACGACCAGAATTGTACACAGTATTCAAGGTGTGGTCTCACCATGGAGCGATACAGAGGCATTATGACATTTTCCGTTTTATTCACCATTCCCTTTCTAATAATTCCCAACATTCGGTTTGCTTTTTTGACTGCCGCAGCACACTGAACAGACTATTTCAATGTGTTATCCAATATGACGCCTAGATCTCTTTCTTAGGTTGTAGCACCTAATATGGAACCTAAAATTGTGTAACTATAGCATGGGTTATTTTTCCCTATATGTATCGCCTTGCACTTATCCACATTAAATTTCGTCTGCAATTTTGATGCCCAATTTACCAGTCTCACAAGGTCTTCCTGCAATTTATCACAATCTGCTTGTGATTTAACTACTCTGAACAATTTTGTATCATCTGAAAATTTGATTATCTCACTCGTTATATTGCTTTCCAGATCATTTATAAATATATTGAAAAGTAAGGGTCCCAATACAGATCCCTGAGGCACTCCACTGCCCACTCCCTTCCACTGAGAAAAATTGTCCATTTAATCCTACTCTCTGTTTCCTGTCTTTTAGCCAGTTTGCAATCCATGAAAGGACATCGCCACCTATCCCATTACTTTTTACTTTTCCTAGAAGCCTCTCATGAGGAACTTTGTCAAACGTCTTCTGAAAATCCAAGTATACTATATCTACCGGTTCACCTTTATCCACATGATTATTAACTCCTTCAAAAAAGTGAAGCAGATTTGTGAGGCAAGACTTGCCTTGGGTAAAGCCATGCTGACTTTGTTCCATTAAACCATGTCTTTCTATATGTTCTGTGATTTTGATGTTTAGAACACTTTCCGCTATTTTTCCTGGCACTGAAGTCCGGCTAACTGGTCTGTAGTTTCCTGGATCGCCCCTGGAGCCCTTTTTAAATATGGGGGTTACATTAGCTATCCTCCAGTCTTCAGGTACAATGGATGATTTTAATGATAGGTTACAAATTGTTACTAATATGTCTGAAATTTCATTTTTTAGTTCCTTCAGAACTCTGGGGCGTATACCATCCGGTCCAGGTGATTTACTACTCTTCAGTTTGTCAAAGTTTCCCTTTTGAAAGTTTAGCACGAGAGCCGTGGATTTGCATACCGTTCCTCTGCCAGTCATTCAAATTTGATCATATTATGATCACTATTGCCAAGCGGCCCCACCACTGTTACCTCTCTCACCAAATCCTGTGCTCCACTGAGAATTAGATCTAAAATTGCTCCCTCTCTCGTTGGTTCCTGAACCAATTGCTCCATAAAGCTATCATTTATTCCATCCAGGAACGTTATCTCTCTAGCATGTCCTGATGATACATTTACCCAGTCAATATTGGGGTAATTGAAGTCTCCCATTATTACCGCACTACCAATTTGGTTAGCTTCCCTAATTTAGCATTTCACTGTCCGTCTCATCAACTTGACCAGGTGGACAGTAGTATACTCCTATCACTACAGTCTTCCCCGACACACAAGGGATTTCTACCCATAAAGATTCAATTTTGTATTTAGTCTCATGCAGGATGTTTATCCTGTTGGACTCTATGCCATCCCGGACATAAAGTGTCACACTGCCTCCCGGGTGCTCCTCTCTGTCATTGCGATATAATTTGTACCCCGGGATAGCACTGTCCCATTGGTTGTCTTCCTTCCACCATGTCTCTGAGATGCCAATTAAGTCTATGTCATCATTCACATTCTAATTCTCCCATCTTACTTCTTAGACTTCTGGCATTAGCATACAAACATTTCAAAGTTTGGTTTTTGTTTGTATTTTCATTCTGCTTTTTAATTGATAGAGATAAGTTAGAATTTTTTAGCTCAGGTGAGTTTTTAGTTACAGGCACTTGGACTACTTATTATTGGAACCTCACTGTCGGGATGCCCTAATTCTAATGCATCATTAGTATCCTTTGAAGATACCTCTCTCCGAACCATGCGCTGCTGAGCGACTGTCGGCTTTCCCCTTTGTTCTAGTTTAAAAGATGCTCTATCTCCTTTTCAAAGGTTAGCGCCAGCAGTCTGGTTCCACCCTGGTTAAGGTGGAGCCCATCCCTTTGGAAGAGACTCCCCATTCCCCAAAAGGTTCCCCAGTTCCTAACAAAACTGAATCCCTCTTCCTTGCACCATCGTCTTATCCACGCATTGAGACTCCGGAGCTCTGCCTGCCTCTGGTGACCTGCGCGTGGAACAGGGAGCATTTCAGAGAATGCTACCCTGGAGGTTCTGGATTTAAGCTTTCTACCTAAAAGCCTAAATTTGGCTTCCAGAACCTTCCTCCCACATTTTCCTATGTCGTTGGTGCCCACATGTACTACGACAGCCGGCTCCTCCCCAGCACTGTCTAAAATCCTAACTAGGTGACACATAAGGTCTGCCACCTTCGCACCAGGTAGGCATGTTACCAGGCGATCCTCACGCCCATCAGCCACCCAGCTGTCTACTTTCCTAATAATCGAATCACCAACTATGACGGCCGACCTAACCCTTCCCTCCTGGGGAGATATCCTCAGTGTGAAAGGACAATGCATCACCTGGAGATTAGGTCCTTGCTAAAGGAATCTTTCCTGCTGCACCCTTTTGATGCTCTCCAATCATGAGATCTTCTTCCTCCAAGGCAGCACCACTGCTGCCAGTCTGAAGTTGGGACTTGGCTACTATTAGGGATGTGAATCGTTTTTTGACGATTTAAAATATCGTCCGATATATTTTAAATCGTCAAAAATCGTTAGGGCCACGATACAATACCAATTCCCCCGATTTATCGTCAAAAAATCGTAAATCGGGGGAAGGGGGAGGGCAGGAAAACCGGCACACTAAAACCCACCCCCGACCCTTTAAATTAAATCCCCCACCCTCCCGAACCCCCCCCCCAAATGCATTAAATTACCTGGGAGTCCTCCGTAGCGGCGGTCCGTGGCTAAATCGGGGGAAGGGGGAGAGCACGAAAACCAGCACACTAGATCGTGAGGTCTTCAGCCGGCGCCATTTTTCAAAATGGCCGCCGCAAAATGGCGGCGGCCATAGACGAAAACGATTCGACGCAAGAGGTCGTTCCGGACCCCCGCTGGACTTTTGGCAAGTCTTGTGGGGGTCAGGAGGCCCCCCCAAGCTGGCCAAAAGTTCCTGGGGGTCCAGCGGGGGTCAAGGAGCGATTTCCTGCCGCGAATCGTTTCCGTACGGAAAATGGCGCCGGCAGGAGATCGACTGCAGGAGGTCGTTCAGCGAGGTCCGGAAATCTCGCAAGGGTTCTGGACCTCGCTGAACGACCTCCTGCAGTCGATCTCCTGCCGGCGCCATTTTCCGTACGGAAAACGATTCATGGCAGGAAATCGCTCCTTGACCCCCGCTGGACCCCCAGGAACTTTTGGCCAGCTTGGGGGGGCCTCCTGACCCCCACAAGACTTGCCAAAAGTCCAGCGGGGGTCCGGAACGACCTCTTGCGTTGAATCGTTTTTGTCTATGGCCGCCGCCATTTTGTGGTGGCCATTTTGAAAAATGGCGCCGGCTGAAGACCTCACGATCTAGTGTGCCGGTTTTCGTGCTCCCCCTTCCCCAGATTTAGCCACGGACCACCGCTACGGAGGACTCCCAGGTAATTTAATGCATTTGGTGGGGGATTTAATTTAAAGGGTCGGGGGTGGGTTTTAGGGGGTTTTAGTGTGCCGGCTCACGATTTTAACGATTATGACGATACTTTACACACACAAACGGCAACAATACGATTCCCACCCCCTCCCAGCCGAAATCGATCGTTAAGACGATCGAGGACACGATTCACATCTCTAGCTACTATGTCCCTGAAGGTCTCATCTATATATCTCTCTGTCTGCCTCAGCTCCTCCATGTCTGCCACTCTAGCCTCCAGAGATCGGACTCTGTCCATGCCTTTTGTACACTTTTAACCTTTGCAGCTGCACCTTGAATTTTTTTCTATTTTCTTCATTTTATCAAAGTTTCCCTTTTGAAAATTTAGTGTTAGAGCTGAAGATTTACATATTGTCCCCTGCCAGTCATTAGGTCAAATCAGTTCATGTTATGATCACTATTGCCGTTGCCTTTCTCACCAAATCCTGCGTTCCACTAAGAATTAAATCTAAAATAATTCCCCTCTCATTGGTTCCTGAACCAGTTGTTCCATGAAGCAGTTGTTTATTTCCTGAAGCATTTCAGAGAACTTTGTCTCTGGTATGTCCTGATGTTACATTTACCCAATCAATATTCAGGTAATTGAAAACTCCCATTATTACTGCACTGCCAAATTGTTTAGCTTCCCTGATTTCTCTTAGCATTTTGTCATTTGTCTGATCATTTTGGCCAGGTAGACAGTAGAATACTCCTATCACTATACTCTTACAAACACACTTGAGAGTATGTGTGTGTGATTGAGAGCCTGTGTTTGTAAGAGAGAGCATGTGTATGTATGATTAAAAGCCTGTGTGTATAAGTGTGAGAGAGATAGCATATGTGTCTGTGTGATTGGGAGCCTGTGTGGGTGAGAGAAAGATACAGCATGTATGTAAGTGTGTGACTGAAAGCTTGTGTGTGTAAATGTGTAATTGAGAGCCTGTGAAAGTGTGAGAGAGGATTGTATATTTGTGTCTGACTGAGAGGAGAAAGTTGCAAGCAAACTCTTCCCTCCCCTTTCTCTTTCCCTCCCCCCTGCTAATCACAATCTCAGAGCACCTGGAAATCAAACATTCCCAGGTATGAAGAGCAGAGCAATTTGTTATCCTTATTTTTAATTATTGGGTCTTTGTGTCTGCTGTTTTGAAATATTTTATTGATGTCTGGAAATGTTTTGAGTTTTAAATCATTGAATATTCCATTCATCAGCTGTTTTGAAATCTGTTCTTTTAATTATTATGGTTTTATTGCTATTGATTTTATATTTCTTGATTTGTTTTATGAAGACTGGTGATGTTTCTCTTTTCCCTTTGTTGCACTGCATACAGAGTCTCTAGCTTCTTGCGGTTTCCAGTTCAGTTTTTGTCTGCATGTTTCTATTTGTTTTATGGTCTCTTTATTCTTTACTTTGGTGAGTATCTGCACAAGTGACTGAGGTGACGTCTTTCTGCTGGCATGTAGTTTCTGTGTAGGGCTGCATAGCAGCCTGGCGTATTCCATTTTCCTAAGGGTATTGATGTTTTAAAGCCTGATGTATTATTCTCAGTGTTGCCTTTTCTAGGTAACTGTTTGAGTGCTGGAAACTGGTGCAGATGTGGTATGGGAGGTATGCTATTTGTGTAATTTCTGTTCAGAGAAAATACTTATCTTTTCCTTGTGTCATTTTTAACAATAAAAGTAATACTGGGCCTTTTTTTTTTTAAATTTCCACCATGGATTGTAATGAGCAGTGTGTCACACATGTGAGTGTTGTCTGTCAGGTGTGTCACGATGGGCAAAAGGTTGAGAACCACTGCTGCAGAGTATCATAGGAATGTAAGATATGCCATACTGGGTCAGACCAAGGGTCCATCAAGCCCAGCATCCTGTTTCCAACAGTGGTCAATCCAAGCCACAAGAACCTGGCAATTACCCAAACACTAAGAAGATCCCATGCTACTGATGCCAGTAATAGCAGTGGCTATTCCCTAAGTAAACTTGATTAATAGCAGTTAATGGGCTTTTCCAAGAACTTATCCAAACCTTTTTTGAACCCAGCTACACTTAACTGCACTAACTACATCCTCTGGCAACAAATTCCAGAGCTTAATTGTGCGTTGAGTGAAAAAGATTTTTCTCCGATTAGTCTTAAATGTGCTGCTTGCTAACTTCATGGAATGCCCCCTAGTCCTTCTATTATTCGAAAGTGAAAATAACTGATTCACATCTACTCATTCAAGACCTCTCATGCTGTTAAAGATCTCTATCATATCTCCCCTCAGCCGTCTCTTCTCCAAGCTGAACTGTCCTAACCTCTTCAGCCTTTCCTCATAGGGGAGCTGTTCTATCCCCTTTATCATTTTGGTTGCCCTTCTCTGTACCTTCTCCATCGCAACTCTATCTATGACACACTCAATGTATAGGAAACAAATCCCTTTGGAACATGACTCTGCATCGCTAAAATTGACACACAAGCAACATGTAACACATCCACAAAAGTCATCTAAAAAAACCAAAGCATCTTATACCATTTTCCCTGAAGCCTCATTGAGAAGGCAAAGGGTACCAGACTCTGCCTCCCTTCAGAAAAGTTTTCAGTCTCTGATATCTATGCTTCATTTTTCTGATCTAGAAATAGCAGACTCTCCAGGGAGCTAGGATTCCTCACCAGAAATTGCAAGATCATCTAAGGATCTTGTGATTCAGTCTAGAAAATGACCAAGATTCTACCAAGATGATACAGAGAAAAGAAAGTTAAACCCCCAAAGAAAAAATTCTGCATGATGGGAAAGTGAGGTGACTCAGTTCCGTCACAAAAAATATCAGCTCAAGAAATGTCACAGATCACATCTATTCTTTAAAATGTTTTTGACAATATGCCATCACACCATTCTTCCCCATCCCCTTCTGGGAGGAACAATGTAGCAACAGAACATGACTCCCCTTCCTCACCAGCAATCGGACAAAACCCTCAAGGTTCCGCTTCTCCACCAGCCTCACCAGAGCAAGAAAGTCCACCTAAAAACTCCCCATTATTTCCAGGGAGTTCTACAGGGAAACTGACTGGCCCACTGGCTGAACACCCACAACTGTCCTCACCACCAGAGGACCTTACTTATTAAATATTTTTGGAAAAATTAGGTTCCATTCTAAATATAGAAACCCAGAAAATCCCAGATCCTACAACTGAAGTTTTAGATATTTTAAAGATATTAAATGTTCCAGCTGAACTGACTGCACTTCCTTCTCACCAAATACTGGAAACACTAATGGGATGCTCCATACCTGATAACACCAACATCCAGGAAATTAGATTTAAAGTACAGAATGCAAAAAATGACATACTATGCCAATGTTCAGATTCCACATAACTCTGTAGTCATAGAATTGGCTATGAAAAAAAGCTAAGAAGACCAGGTTATACTCCAGTACTCCACCAGGCAAAGATAATAAGCTCTTGGATAATTTTGGGCACAAGTATACCAGAATTCCATTGCTCAATTCCCGTATCCATCAACATCAAGTCTATATAGCTCAATATTTATATGAATGTGCACAGCGACTAAAGCCATTATTCACAACATCACAAGGAGCTGTGGTTTTTCCACAACCCTCCAGGACTTACAAGAAGGTTTGTGACATCTTTTAAGGATGGTATATGAAGCCTTTGATACCTCCGCCAGATCATCGGCAAGCTCCATAGCAGCTAGGCAACTAGCATGGCTTCGTGCTAGTAGCATAAGAGAAAGATATCCATGGCAAACTAGCTAATTTGCTCTGTAGAGCAGAAAATCTCTGGCAAAAAACTCAGAGAAACGGTATCTCAAATAAAAGAACAAAATTTAGCAGTCCAATCATTAACATCTCCTTCTGACAGCCAAAGCACCTCAAAAAGATATTTCTATAGAAGACCAAACAGATCTTACCAACCACACTATCAGAATTATAGGCCACCAGCTTATCTTCGGTTTTAACCAAAGGAGCTCCACTAAAACCCTCCCCATCAACTCATCATAATGACAGATGTGTCAACGAAAGGTTGGGGAGCCCATCTTTCCAACTTAAATGCAGGGAGTCTGGACCCCAAAGGAACAGTGTCATCAAATAAACCTGTTAGAATTGAGAGCAATAAACAAGGCATTACTCACTTTCCAATTGTGGATATGAAACAAATCCGTAATGATTCACACAGACAACCACGTAGCAATATTCTACATAAACAAACAAGGAGGGTCAGGATTCTTTGCAAGGAAGCAGTTCAAGTAGCAGAATGGGCAGAGAAAAACAGAGTATTCCTTCAAGCATCCTATCTACCAGGACTTGCAAACACAACAGCGGACAAACTCAGCAGAATCTTACACCCATACGAATGATCTCTAAACCAGATAGTAGTGGACAAGATCTTCCTACGCTGGGGTACTCCACACATAGATCTCTTTGGGTCAGAGACCTACAAGAAAGTGGAGAGGTTTTGCTCAATTCTTCCAAGTGCAGGGAGATTCTCAGGATGCCTTCCTAATACCTTGGATGAATGGCCTGCTTCTACACCTTTCTGCCAATTCCATTAATTTCACACACAATACAGAAATGCATAGCGGACAGGGCGGAGATGATTCTCATCGCTCCTGCTTGGCCAAGATAAGAAGATAAGCATAACATGGTTATCTGTCAATTCAACCACCGATTCCACTGGGAACCAACCTGCTTCTTCTATCACAGGAAGAAGGAAACCTCATTCATCCCATGTACTCCCCTCTTCAGTTGACAGCATGGAGATTGAGCAGGAACTATTGAAAAAAACGACATCTCCCTTTCTATATCAGACATATTAATAGTGGCCAGAAAACCTTCAACAAGAAAGAATTATGGGGCAGATTTTCAAAGCCCTATACGCATAGGGCCTATTTTTAAAAGGCCTGGCAGCATGCGTAAAGCCCCAGGACGCATGTAAGACCTGAGGCTTGAAAAAAAGGGCGGGGAGGGGCTGGAGTCTCCAGGCATAGCGGCCATTTGCTGCTGTGCCTGGGATCGTCGGCCAGCGCGCGCAACCTATGCCTGCCTGGAGGCAGGCGCAACTTATAAAATAAAGTTTAGGGGAGGTTTTAGGTAGGGTTGGGGGGCGGGTTAGGTGGGGGGGTGGAAGGAAAGTTCCCTCCAAGGCCGCTCCGATTTTGGAGCGGCCTTGGAGGGAACGAGGAAAGCCAGCAGGGCTCCCCAAGGGCTCAGCGCATGCAAGGTACACTATTGTACAGCCCCTTGCGTGCCAACCCTGGTTCTTATAACATGCGCGCAGCTGCGCACGCATGTTATAAAATTGGGCATACATTTGTGCGAGCCGGGTTGTGCACACAAATTTACGCCCGCGTGTAGGTATTAAAATCCAGCCCTATGCTTTTAAGTGGAAAAGGTATTCATCTTGGTGCGATCAGCAATGAGTTAACCCCTTCACCTGCTTTTGCTATTGTATTTATGTTCTTTATCTCTAACAGGATTAGCAGTTACATCTATTCGAGTGCATCTAAATGCTATAGCAGCTTATCACTCAACAAGGAACATATCCATCTCTTCTCATCCCTTCATTTCAACATTCATGAGAGGTTTGAATTAAATTCATCCACCCCTGCAGAAACCCCCTGTTCCATGGGATGTAAATGTAGTCCTCAAAACTCTGATGGGAGCTCCATTCAAACCCATAGAATCCACATCCTTAAAGCATTTCACTTGGAAAGTTCTCTTCTTGGTTGCCTTTACATCAGCAAGACGAGTAAGTAACCTTCAAGCCCTAGTAACTTTCCATATCTACAATTCCACCATGACAAACTATTATTACAGACTCACCCTTTCTTCCTTCCAAAAGTGGTTTCATCCTTTCACTTGAACCAATATCCTTACCAGTCCTTTTTCCCAAACCTCATACTAATGAGAGACAAAAGGCTCTTCACACATTGGACTGTAAAAGAGTGTTAGCTTACTACAAAAACAGAGCTCAGACTATTAGAGACACATCTCAACTTTTTGTGTCTTTTAACCCAAATAACCCAGCGAGGCCAGTCTCTAAAAGAGAACTCTATCCAGTTGGATAACAGCATGCATCCAATTCTGCTTTTCACAGAAATCAAAGACTTTATTAAATCAAATAAAAGCTCATCAGGTCAGAGCCACAGCAACTTCCATAGCACATTTGCAGGGCATATCAATACAAGACATTTGCAGAGCAGCGACATGGTCTTCAATACATACTTTTACTTCCCATTACTGCCTGGACCAGTAGTTGGCAGCAGACAGTGCATTGGGATCAGCAGCACTACACCACATTCAAAAATCTGATGTCTATCCACATAAGATAGGTTGCAGCATATCGTGAAAACGCTACAGGGTAAGCAACCTATCTGCTTGGGACTCCCATGCAGCATGGCTAAATAAGCTTGCTTATCAACAGAAAAAAGCAAGTTTGCTTACCATAAACTGTGTTTTTCATAGATAACAGGATCATTTAGCCATGCGTTCCCACCCACCTTCCTGGACAGCCATCTATAAGAATTTTACACTCACATCTACTTGCTTGAAAACTGAGGAGAAAGCTCGAGGAGCGAGGGAACAGCAGCGCAGTTGCAGTACAAAAGCTCTTCAAGCTACAAGAGAAAAGCTCTGCCTTGTGATGACATGGATGATGTCACCCATTCAGCATGGCTAAATGATCCTGCTATCTATGGAAAACATTGTTTACAGTAAACAAACTTGCTTTTATTCACCCCTTCAAAAAGTGTAGCAGATTTGTGAGGCAAGGCTTCCCTTGGGTAAATCCATGCTGGCTGTCTCCCATTAAATCATATCTATCTAAATGTTCTGTGATTTTATTCTTTATAACAATTCCCACGATTTTTCTCAGCATTGAAGTCGGGCTCGCCAGTCTACAGTTTTCTGGATCATCTCTGGAGCCCTTTTTAAATATCAGGGTTATATTGGCTATGTTCCAGTCTTCAGGTACAATAGATGATTTTAATAATAGGTTACTAATTACTTGTAATAGGTCTGAAATTTCATTTCTGAGTTCTTTCAGAACACACACAAACTCTAAGCTTTTTCCTACCTTTTGGCTTTCTTTTTATAAGAAAACATACACACTAAAGAATATATCCTAATAGCTTACACCTCCCTAAAACTTTTAAAGTTCTACAATTTCCAGAAGCAATACTTACAGATTCTCTTCAGCCACCACCAAGATTATCCTCTCCACTTGCTGCCTCCACTGGATTGTGGGTTACTGAGCTCTTTCCCTGCAATATATCTTATGTTTCTAAGGCAAGTTAGTACAAAACAAGTTTTCACGATGGGTGATTTACGCTTCAGTTAGTTAGCCTGAGTGACTCACTGCTATTCTGTTTAACAAAAGTTGGCACCTACTCAAATCTATCACAGTCCTCTAACGCCTTTTCAAGGTGAGTAACAGCTTTTTCAACTTTTTTTAGTTAGGTATATACAACTCTGGTCTATTTCCTACCTTTTGGCTTTCTTTTTTATAAGAAACACACAGTTTTCTTCTCCCTCAAAACTTTTTAAGTTCTAAAGTTTCCCAAAGCAATACGATTTTCTTCAGCCACTAGCAAAATGACCCTCTTCGCTCAGTGCTCCCACTGGATTGGATCCCAAAAGCAAAGAGCAGATGGATTGTGATGGGTGCAGCTAGGAAAAGAGCTATAAGTCAGAGACATCATCCAGACCAGCAGTATACCAGTGTGTTGCCAAACTTTCCGGTCACCTGCTAGCCCAGCTGCTCCCCCTATCCCAGTGAAATGGGAACTCTTCCTCGGCCCGGGCTTAGAATGCTGATAGCCCGGGTGGAACGCAGCAGGAGAGCTGGAGTCAGCGACATCAGCATGGTCTCTTCTTCCCGCTGCCGTGACCTGGAAGTGGAAGTGAAGTGCAGTGGCCACAGGCTGGGGAAGAAGAAACCATGCTTGTTAAAGTGCGTGCAGCATTGGCTTGAAGAAGAGCAGCGTGGTCCAGAGCAAAATGAGCAACGTCAGCCCCTGCGGCCGATGGGACTCCTTTCTCAAGGCTGCGAAAATTGGAAGCGGAGGAGGCTGTTGCTGCCGCTAGTTCAGTGGGGAGAGAGTAAATGACTGAGTGAGCATATGTGTTTGAGATCGCGTGGGTGTGTGTGAGACAGCATGTATGTAAGTCTGTGATTGAGAGCCTGTGTATGTGATTGAGTATGTATGTAAGTGTGATGATTACGAGCCTGTGTGTATAAAAGAAAGAGAAGCATGTGTGTAATTTGTGTGATTGAAAGCCTATGTAAGGGAATGAGAGAGTACGTGTGTAACAGAGAGAGGAGAAAGTTGCAGGCAAAACCCTCCCCCCCCCCCCCCAGCTCCCCAATTTACAACAATTTCAGGGCACCTAGAAACTGAACGTTTCCAGGTATGGGGAGCAGAACATTTTTTTAATCATTATTTTTAAATATTGGATCTTTGTGCCTGCTGTTTTGAAATATTTTATTGGCATCTAGAAATTGTTTGTATAAGTTTTTAATTATTGGATACTCCATCAGCTGTTCTGAAATAATCTGTTCTTTTTATTAGTATGGTTTTAGTGCTATTGATTTTATATTTCTTGCTTTATTTTATGAAGACTGTTGATATCTCTTTTTTGTTTGTTGCACTGCATACGGAGATTCTGGTTTGTTGCGGTTGCCAGTTCAGTTTTTGTGTAAATGTTTCTATTTATGCTTTATGGTCTCTTTATTCTTTGTTAGGTGAGGGTCTGCACTTGTGATTGCTGCATTAGTGTCTAGGTAGGGCTCTATAGCAGCTTGGCTTATTCCATTTTTCTAATAGAAATATTGAAGCTTTAAGGCCCGGTGTAATATTTTCAGTGTTGCCTTACTTAGGTAAGGTAGTTATTGTTTGAGCGCTGGAAGTTGGTGGTGTTGGAATGGGAGGTTTACTATTTCTATTATTTATTTCAGAGAAAGTACTCACTTTTCCCTTTTGTTATTCTTAACAATAATCATAATACAGGGCCTTTTTTTTAAATTTCCGCCTAAGATTATAATGACAGTGTGTCACACATGTGAGCATTGTCCGTCAGGTCTGTCACGATGAGAAAAAGGTTGAGAACCACTGATCCAGACTATAATATACAATTCTTCATATCATTGGCAATAAGAGAGTTGCACAGATGTATCTAAAGTGGAGATGGAAGTGATGGGAAAGGATCAAACTCCTGGTGTGGCGGATTGTATCAGAGGAATAAATTTGGGGCATGAGTGTGGAGACGCAGGCAGATTAAATGCATTGTGGGGGCCACGGCTAGCAGAAATACAAAGTATGTTTTTAAGTTTTGTGGAATAGACAGGAAGTACTAATGTCATAGTCCACCTAGGGGCAAATAAGCTGACTGAGAATCCAAGTCAGTGTAATACAAGAAAAGGTAGGAAATTAGAAGACAGTCTTAAGCAGCTGTCAGTGAAGAATAGTGTCATTTTCTGAGGTATAACGTCTCTATGCTGAGAAGAAGATAGGATATGCATTGCCTAAAGAGCTAGTGTAGGAACTGGGATTTGGATTTCTTGGGGACAGAGGGACCTGCTGGGAGGCATGATGGGTTTTATAAGGATGATAGTGAGAAGGGTTATGAATGGGAGTTAGTTGAATTAGACTGTCAACCACAAAAAAATGAGGTAAGTGGAGAAATCTCTCAAAAGCATTTGTAAAAATTAGGAAGCACATAGGAGTAGGTATGAGGATAGATAGAGAAGAGACAAGGGAAAGAGAAATACCCTAAAAGCCATGTATACAAAAGCTCATAATCTGGATGTTAAAATTCGCAGGCTTGGAGGTCTGATATTGTTGACATGGAGAGGTAATATAATGAATTCAATGATTAGAAATATAGCCATGCAATGACTATAATCTGTTCAGAAAGGACAGGGAGTCAGAAATCTGGAGATGCTGCATTGCAGGTAAAGCATACTACTAAAGCAACTGAATGACCAGGGGCTGTTGGAACATAAGAAGGCACTTTGAGTTATCTTCAGAAGGGAAAATGGTACACGTCTTTACCCTGGTGTGATCTATAACTGCGGTCAGAATAATTAAATAGAGATTTAGTCAGACATCCATAGAATTACAAAGCTGTTCACAGCCTGGGCTAAAATCTCTTCAAAAGGCAATTAATAAATCATAAAATAAAGGAGGAGATATTGATGGTTGAATATGTCATGCCAGATCTTGACTGGAACATCCTTACTGGAAACAGGGCGATAGACTCCCTTTAAGGTGTGGTTCTTAGGCAACTGCTAACAGAGCTCACAAAGTCAGTCTACATTGCATTTTAACACTGAATGATTTATTTAATTCCCCCACAGAATATTTAAAAGATCTACAATACAACTTTCATGGCAGATTAATGGATTGGACAAAGTGAAATTGACATTGAAAATGTTAACTTGATTATAGGTTATCAAATGAAGCTTCTAATGTGCTCCAAACAAGTGACTGAACACAGGGTCTGAATAACCCTAAGGCCACACGTGATTGGCGTGCAATTGAGAAGATATGCTGTCATCCGTTCCTCTCCTCAATAATGTATTTCTGTAGAGCTTGCAAAGAATTCTTCTGTGCTTAACATATCCTCTATAACCAGGGCGATTATGGCAATTTAAAGCCATAGTGTTTCAGTACAGATTCTAATTATATTAAGCAAAAAAAAGTCAACTGGTTAGTGCTAAACCGATGAGAATGAAGTATTTTTCAGTGAGCAACAAATAAACTATATGGGTTTTGGCCTCCAGGAAAGGAATAGCAACAGAAATTGAATTTTCCCAAAAATCTACTGTCATAAAAGGGGCTATCTGTCACTATTTGGTTTATTTTCAATCTCTCAAAATCTTATTTGCAAGGACCCAAATAAAGATAGTTCTAGCAAACAGGAAGAAATAGCTTGTTTATATTTTCTTTTCTAAGGCTCTTCTCTGCCTTCTGCTCCAACCTCCAAAGGGTTATGCACACACCAAAATACATGCTTGTATTCACTTCCCTGATCAGCTTCCCTTTTGCTAATATGGCTCCTATTGTTCCTACAGGTGTAAACATGTATTTTTCATTTTATTTTCCTCTGATTGACAGCAAGTTCCACTTCTAACTAGAAGAGCCTATTTCCTGGGGTACGTGCCTAAAGACACCTTGGTCTCCTCTAGATGGCCCTATTCTCACAGCCTTTGGTTAGACATCTGTAGAAGGACCATGTCATTCAATACTGCACCTCCCCCAGAGGCTTGCAGGAACTGGAAGTCCTTTAGGCATAAGGGGGGAGGTTAGCCCATGTGACTAGGAGGCAGCGTAGGTTTGCTTTCAGGAGGGAAAGGATTGTCTTCAGTATACTCGCCAAGTTTAGGCCCCTGCCTAGATAAGGGAGGGGAAAGTCACTGCCTTGTCAGGTCTTGGTTATAGACTGGAGGGAAGAGAGAAATACAGTAGAGAATTGGGGGAAGGGGTGGTTTTTCGGGGGGGGGGGGGGTTCTTTTTGCTCAGAGTATTAAGATTTTGCTGTTTTTGCCCTGCATTTGCTGAGAGACTGAAACCCCCTCTCCAGAGGTACAGGAACGATCTGTACACCCCTTTTCCCCATTAAGAGGAGGTTGCAGAGACTTGTAATTAAGATCCAGTGCTGTTTTTGACAAGATGTGAGTTTTCCATCTGATTGGGAAAGAAGTATTTTGCTGCGTGCCTTTCTTACCCATAACTGGACTTTAAGAACTGTTGTAGTATAGGCCTTTCTTCCAAAGAGGATACTAGAGCAGAACCTTAGGAGACCCCCCCAATTGGAGTTTCCACTCTTGGACACAACACAGGCAGGATGGAGTTTGTGAGTGCCCTCTGGACTTCAGATACTGTGGGAAAGGGGACATCAGCTGCTTGGGACACAAATTCATTCTACACCATGGATGAAATACAAGTTCCCTGTTTCAGTACAAAGGGACACTTCCACAGAGGGAGATACAACTTGAAACCTACACTCCATTAAGGATAAAGAATCTAGATGTACTTGGACACTTTATTACTTGTTGCTATTGACTCTTTTCAAATCAAGCCCAGTAAACTTTAATTTGAGCACCATCCAGCGCGTGCAGCCTATTTTTTGTTAAGGTACTTGTCCCAAACAGCTTTGGTAACACATTCAGGGACACAATGTTTCCAGTGCCTGGGCCCAGAAGGTTAGCTTTCCCCCTTACAGAAAAGAATCCACCCCTTGGAGACGGAAGAATTAGGGAATTGGCAGACAAGTTTGCCCAGTTTAATAAATGATTGTATGGCCCTTTGGAATCAGATATATTCCCAGAGAAAAGGTTAATGTGTAACCCTACCGTGGGTTACTAATCTTCTTCACTATATTCTAAAGTTTTCTGGATGGTTCCTGTTATCCAGGGTTTAGTAAAAGGTTATGGAGTTCTTTGTCAAGACCAGAACCCTGGCCCTCTGCAAATATCCCCTGTAAGGAGGGGGGTACTGAGAGGGATGAGGTTGTGCTTGTTGTAGAGCTCATGCAGGAAAACTAGAGCTGTGTGCTTTACACTTATCCTTCCTAGCTAAGAGAGGGAGAGCATAGGGGGGATATGAGAATTGTAAAGGATGAGAGAAAGTAGAAGATACCATTCCCTTACTCCTTTTTGCTGTTTATTATCCAATTTGGGGGTATGTTACAAGCTTTACGCGGATGATGTACAACCTTTTTTTCCCTCTCAAATCCACATGGGATCTCACCACTCAATTTGCATCACTATATCTGTCCTCTATCCATGCCTGGCTAAGTCATAACAGATTGACACTGAATGTGGACAAAACAGAAATCTTAATAGTTTCACATTATCAGACTGATAACACCATCAAAAAAGATGTGAAGGGATGTTAACATCAAAATTTCAGACCAGGGATGGAAGCTTAGGTGCCGCTCTTGATCCCACCCTTTCTATGAGACCACACATCAAAACAGTTCTTAGAAACGCTTTCATGAAACCTCACATACTGCATCATCTTCGACCTTTTCTGAACTCTGAAGACTTTCGTACAGTGCTTCAATCATTGATCTTCTCTGGCATGTATTATTGCAACATCCTGTACACTGGTCTTTCTTCATTAGTGATAAAATCACTGCAGATCCTTCAAAATGCTGCAGCATGTCTCCGTAAAGGCACAAAGATGAGAGAACACATCACTTTGGGTTTCTTATTCTTCCTTTGGCTTTCCATCCACTGGAGCATATGCTATAAACTTGCTGGCACCACCCACACCTTCTTAAATAAAGTCAAATCTTGGATACTCTCTGTACTAAAAATACACACTCTGTCCTGTAATCTCTGGGCAGCTACACAAAATTTACTAGATGTTTCTTCTAAGTTCACTTGCTTAAATGAGACTCGAGAACATGCTTTGTCCATTGCAAGCCCTGACTTTTGGAACTCTCTACAGCTCACAATCAGGAACATCAATGAACCAAAAATGTTTAAGCGGGTACTGAAAACGTTTTTATTCAAGCAAGCATTTGACATCACAGATTAGCCTCCACAGTTTCCAGCTGTCAGCAACATATCAATCATGTGAGGCTTTCTGCAGATGATATCTTTTTCAATCCAGATATCAGTTATTGTCATTCTATTTTCATTTTTTTTTTCATTTTATTGTTTATTATATGATTGCATATATGACTCTGAAACCCACGCTGAATATGCTGGAGGGCACAGGTTATAAATTCTTTAAAATTAAAAAAAAAATTAAATAATGGTTAATGGGCTTTTCCTCCAGGAACTTGTCCAAACCTTTTTTAAACCCAGCTACACTAACTGCTGTAACCACATCCTCTGGCAATGAATTCCAGAGCTTAACTATGAGTTGAGTGAAAAAGAATTTTCTTTGATTTGTTCTAAATGACCTACTTGCTAACTTCATGGAGTGACCCCTGGTCCTTCTATTATCTGACTATCTATTATATAACTTATTCGAGTCCTTTCATGATTTTGTCGACTTCTATCATGTTCCCCTCAGTCGTCTCTTCTCCAAACTGAATAGCCCTAACTTGTTTAGCCTTTCTTCATAGGGCAGCTGCTCCATGCCCCTTATCATTTTGGTCACTCTTCTCTGTACTTTCTCCAGTGCAACTATATCCTTTATGAGATGTGGCAACCAGATCTATACACAGTATTCATTTGGAAATCATTGCAAAATAAAGGAACCCACCAGATGAGTTTTCTTGTTAGTCCTAGATTAAAAACATGAAGGAACATTTCACTTATCCATAGTCCCCCCAAAAACCAAATAAATACTGTACAAAAAGCTCTCACCCCACAAAAAAGGGAACTTTTCAAGAAATAGCTGATGTGAAATACTTTTCCTATTTTGACACATTAGTGATTCAGTAGATCCCACTAGATAAATGGATCCTAAACAACTCACAGAGAAAGTTCATCTGATAATGAATGGGAAAAAAAAAGCTAATTTAAACTTTACACCACTTAAATATTTGAACAAAAGCAATATGATTTATTTTTTCCCTTTTCATAAAACTATTGAGAAAGCAGCAAAAGTGACAACAGCGCAAAATCACAGCCTAATTCAAAATTTAGATACAAAGGAAGTTATACAAAATACAACAAGAAACCTCACATCTTGAAAGACAGAGTATAAGAAATAATCCAATGATCCTCTGGGTGGGTACAAAGAAAGGCATGAGCAGTAGTGGTGACCAATCCAAACTATAATGCACAGATTTTGATGACACTCATATTTAAACCTATTTCCTTCCATTGCTTCATCTTCATGATAAAGATGAATACAAAATCAGATGAGAACCCCCCCCCCCGCCATGATAATGAATACAAAATCAGATGATACACCCCCCCCTCCCCCTGCCATGATAATGGGCAGTTTGGCAATTCATAGATTCAAATAAGGCACCCACCTCTGAATGGAAAGGCTCCCATATTTTAGGTGCATCATAATAGACTTCTCTCATTTGAAAGGAAACATATTCCATGATGTAAACTTTCCATAAGAGCAGCCACCATGCAAATATTGATGGCATGGAGGCCTCTCTCCAATAGCGGCTTGTTACATTTTATTTATTTATTTATTTAACAGTTTTTTATACCGACCTTCATAGTAAATTACCATATCGGATCGGTTTACAGATTAACAAAAGGGAAAAACAACAAGAGTAACAAATCCACGTAAATGAAAGATAACAATGAGTAGGAATAAGTCAAAAATTACAATCAACAAGGGGAGAGAACTTGGAAGCTTGCAACAAGCTGGAAGGAAGATAGGCCGGTAAAAGAAATTTTACCATAGAAAGTACAAGTTAAAAACTTAGACGGTGTTTTAACCTTAATGACTCAGAGTCCATTTATTCCTTCATTGAAAAATGGAGTGCCAGACCGAGTAGCAATGAAGGCCAACTATTGATTGTCTGGTTCAGGGAAGGCTTGTTGAAAGAGCCAGGTCTTAAGTCCTTTTCTGAAAGTTAAAAGGCAGGTTTGATGGGATATTGTTCCAGATCGATGGGCCTGCTATTGAAAAGGCTCTGTCTTTGGTCATAGCGAGGCGTGAGGCTTTAGTGGGGGAACATTCAGAGTGCCTTTGTACATGTCTCTAGTTGGTCTGATAGAAGAATAGAGTTTAAGAGGTATTTCCAGGTCAAGTTGAAGTTGATGATGGATAGTTTTATGGATTAAGGTGATTGATTTGTAAAGAATTCTGTAATTTACTGGTAACCAATGTAGATTCCTGAGAATGGGTGATATGTGATCGTGGCGGCTGGTACTGGTTAACAATCTTGCTGCCGCATTTTGAATCATCTGCAGCGGTTTAGTAGAGGATTTGGGAAGTCCTAGTAGCAGGGCGCTGCAGTAGTCTATTTTGGAGAACAGTAACGCTTGGAGGACTGTCCTGAAGTCGTGGAAGAATAAGAGAGGTTTAAGTCGTTTTAGGACCTGTAATCTGTAAAAGCAATCTTTCGTTGTTGTGTTGACCATTTTCCTGAGGTTTAGTCGGTTGTCTAGAATCACCCCAAGATCTCTCACCTGTTTACATGTGATGTTAGCGTTGAATGATGTTGGTTGATGGATATTATCATTTGAGGAGATGAGGAGAAGCTCTGTCTTAGAAGCGTTAAGGACCAAGTTTAAGCTATTGAGTAGATTGGTGATGGAAAGTAGGCAGTTATTCCAATGGGTGAGCGCTTTTGCTATTGAATCTGTTATGGGGATTAGAATCTGTACGTCGTCTGCGTACAGATAATGAATTAGATTGAGATCTGTTAACATTGGCAGAGGGGGAGGAGGTATATGTTGAAGAGGGTTGGGGATAAAGAAGATCCTTGTGGTACGCCAAGATTAGATTTTGTTAGGGGAGACTCTTTATTATTGATTTTGACTTTGTAAGTCCTATTACTGAGGAAGGACTTGAACCAGTTGTACGCAGATCCCGAGATGCCGATATCTGCTAGACGATCCAACAGGATGGTGTGATTGACGGTGTCGAAAGCCGCCGAAATGTCTAACAAGACTAGTAAAAACTACATCTAGCGGCAACCACCATGTGAACACCCAGATTAACCCCTTTTCACTTAGCAGGAAAAGAAGGTCCAGCCACCAGACCCAGAAGAACAACCAGAGGATCAAAAGGCAGTTTAGTACCTGTAAAATGAGAAATCCACCAAAGGATTTTGGTCCGATATACAATACCTGAGTTCTAGGGCAGTCCCACCAAATGTGGGAGAACATTCCCTTTTCCCACAATCCCTCCAGCACGTATCCTGGTATAGGAAACCCATCTTTTTCAATCTACCAGGCATGTTGTACCAGTGGTATAGCAATTTGCAACCATTCTCTTGAATAGCGACACAGATGGATTTGTCTTTTTTTGATTCTACAAAACATTTCTCCAGCTACTCTGAGATTTCTCTCCCATTGTCTTTCTGCCAATGCTCTGGAATTCATTACCAGAGGATGTGGTTAGTGCAGTTAGTGTAGCCGGGTTTAAAAAAGGTTTGGATATGTTCTTGAAGGAGAAGTCCATTAACTGCTACTTGTCTTAGAGAATAGCCACTGCTATTACTGGCATCAGTAGCATGGGATCTACTTAGTGTTTGGGTACTTGCCAGGTTCTTGTGACCTGGATTGGCCACTGATGGAAACAGGATGCTGGGCTTGATGGACCCTTGGTCTGACCCAGTATGGCAACTTCTTATGTTCAATTGAGTTTCATGCTTTTCAATGGGTCATCTAAAAGCAATGCAATTAGCCTATACATTTTTTATGTTTGATTATGTTTATTGTTCAACTTTCTACAGTCAGGCACAATGCATAAAACAGATCTGAATAAGCACTGGTGGACTCTTCTCAGTGTCCCCCTAAGAGTGCACACACCCAGACCGAGTGCTCTAGCAAAGCCCTCCCTCCCTCTTACACCCCCCCCCCCTCCCATCCTTGCTTGTCCCGATCCAGTAGTTTACAGACTGTTGAAAATAATCAAAAACAAGTAAAGAAACAGATGTTAACCATCATTAAAAACTAAGCTCCTTGCCCGGTGGCAGGGATTGTAAATATGCCTTCCAAATAGGAAGGAAAGTTTTATGTTTCTTAGGGCCTTATTTTCTAAGGCTATCGAACGCTTGCACTATCAGAACAAGCTTGCGATAGCTAGAAATCGTAGCGCATGCCTGCGAAGGGGACATCAGGGCAGAGTCGGCCCCAGAAGAGGAGGAGTCGGGGTGTCACTTAGCACCTTTTATTGTGTAGTTATTCGGTGCGATGCCGGCTGCAATTGGACCGCAGAGGTGCGATCGCTGCCGGCTAGTGCAGGACCGCCCCCCTCCCCCGCTTCGCCCCCCCCGCCCACCATTATCGTCGGGATTCACTAAGCCTTGCGGAATTAGTGAATCCAGGCCTTAGTCACAACAACTTGATCAACATACTTCTAGTTGAGGCACATAAGATGTATTAGGTTTCTCCAATGAGTAAGATTCAGGGAATCCTTGCCTACCCAATAGCACAAAGCAGATTTCTTTGCAAGCAGTAATACCTTCCTTATGCAAAGACTCGTAAACTGCTGCTCTAAGGCCACTCCCCACAAATTATCAAAAAGCAGCACATATGTATGCAAGGGTAGCTGTATCCCTGTAACCTGGCAGATATAGAGGGTCATCGATTTCCAGAAAGTAGTACTACTGGGTGCACCCAGTATACTACTGGGTGCACTACTGGGTGCACTTTTGATGCAATGGTGAGGTTCCAAGGTTCATTTTGAAAGCCCAGGCTTGCATGTAGTAGTACTGCATAAGAAGCTTATATTGAACCTCCCACAGGTCTCCATTACAAGTAAGAGACGCTATATGCTTAAAACAAAGAGCATATTGAGCTTCAGACAAATCGATGGGGAGCTCAGATTTCCAGTTAGATAGTAAAGGCCCAAAATCAATGGGTGGTTGGAGAGCCAGTAGACATTTGTAAAAATAAGAAATAGAGTGCCTCGAAGGATCCTCAACCACAAAGATATCGGATAACAGCGCTCGACACCCACCCCCCCCCCCCCCAATCCTGCATGTGCAGTGGCCTAATGTAACTCACAACCTGTAAATGGGCAAACTAGTGTTTGTTTTCTAAGCCAAATTCTTCCACTAAAGATGGGAACGATTTAACGCCCCCCTCCTTCATCCAAGAACTGAGCAATCAGGTAAAGTCCCTTGGTCACCCATAACTGAAAAGTCCATTGAGAGTTCCCTGGTAAAAATTTTGCATTACCCACCAACGGTAGAAACTGGGAGACACTATCTTTAATTTTAGGAAGCACAGAAATAATGCCATGATAAAATCAAAGGAGTAGCCAGAAGATCCAGCTCTTGTTTTGGAATATCTGTCAAAGATGAATGTAAAAGATAGCCCAAATTATTGCATGAGAAAAACAGTTCTCTCTCAAGTTCAATGGGAGTGTAAAAACTCATGCCAACAATAAGTCTGCCACGTGATGGAGGTTGCAGACCATGTTATATATAGCTTTATATCTGCTAAGCCTAAACCTCTCGGTCTGGCTTACGACGCAATTTAACCCAAGGAATACGGGGCTTCTTA